>NC_088910.1:2042500-12042500 GCF_963576675.1 Euphorbia lathyris | reverse complement strand
TATCCTTTGAGATTAATTCATCACGATTAATTGAACATATATATAACGGAATACCGTCGCGAGCTGTTACTAGCAGAACCTATGATATTCCCCCAGAGCAATTAAGAAGTCAGGTTGATAACTACCGTTAACCTTTCTGTATTAGGTACAGTATAATACAATCCTTCATCAACTATATCATGTCGGTCAATTCCTTATAACCATGGAACGTGTCAAGGTTACATGTAACGAAGAGTCCAGTTTTACTTGTACAGGTTGAATTCACTCTGAAAGATAAGTTAAGTGAAATGTTCATTTCTACTCTTAACTCTATCACCTTGCAAGGATTTCAGTGAATTCACCACAAGCGGCCATTTGGATATATCTTCCACTTATCGGGAGTGACGAATGCTCAATCTGACATTAACTATTCTGCAATTACTTTGTGTGATACCCAACCCTGCTCTCACACACCCCAGGCTCTCACCTGTTGGATCGTGCTCGCACAGAATCAAAGTATCAGACTCCATAATCCAGAATCACTAATTAACGAATGTTTGAGTCTGAGGATTAGTTATACCTACTAATACCAATGAGATGAACAGTTGACACACTAGATAAATCAATCCATTCTGTTATCTTAAGCCGGGTCCCAATCCTAATGAACTCCTTCACCGGATCCATGTAACTGTCTAGATATCTGAATATCTAAAGCTTGTGAGATCAGCTTTCTGTCTCGACAGAAAACATTGTTACATGCAAGTCTCAACAGTAATATGCCAACCCCTATAACATATTACTTGACTTGGGTTTACTTTAAGTCTATTGGTCTATTATAAAGTACAGTCTCACTTCATGCTTGTATGAACACTTTATAACTACTCAAATAAACTTAGGGTTACTTTCTTTATGAAAGATTTGTGCCTTTATATATAGTTACATTTTAATGCTATATATCTGATTAAACAAATGATCAAATAAACAATTTATTCATTAATATTAATATCCTAAAATAATTGTCTATAGGACATAAACCCCAACAGCTTGATGTGTATAAATAAGAGTGATTAGCACTCATTTAGATATTCAGATTTTACATAGCAAAACTCTATCACCTTGAGAGCTTGTTCGTGTATTCCGTTACTACGTAAAGGTTCCGTTCCATCCTTGTTCACCAAGCTCGAGAGTTCCACCTCCAAGACCTAAGAGACGGTCTTGAGTCCGGTTAGCTAGTTCCGAGGGCTGATTCTTCCCTTTTCACTTGCTAATTAGCTTGTACTCTTCCTATGTACTAGGCTTGGTTGTATTCCGTATTTACGCTTTCCACATTTATAATATAGGATTTACAATTTCTGTTTCTCTATACGTGTTGATGTTTGCTACTTGTTTTGATATTTGTAATTGATTATTGTGTAGGGGAGCGCGATCTTCGACGCCATTCGGGCTACCTTTAGGGATTCACATAGGTGTTGCCTTACCGGAAGTGATGCACCGGAAACCGTAGAAATTGACAAGCCACGGAACTTACGGGACCTAGTTTCTAATCCCCAACATTAGACACGCCTTGACTAGGAACCACGTAGTCTAAGTACTTCACGGGTCGGTCACACTACACGTAGTCGTCATTGCAAGAGTAAATCATCAACCGTATATATTCGGAGTCATTGTTTATCATACTTATAACTTATCGCCATCCATATCACTTCATAGAGTTTTCGTTATATAAATTTGTCTCACCGGTAGTTAGGAGTAGCTTGTAGTTGTTTCCCAAATCAACCCAAAAGTATTCACCGCTTAGATAACATATAAAACCGAGTCGTTTAATACTTGTGGTTATAAATCCCGTGGATTCGATACCCGTTCTTAACCGGATTATTACTTGATACGACGGGGTACACTTGCCCCTAAGTAGTAGCGTCTAGTAGAGATAGAGCATTTAGGAAGATCACATCCATAGTCATAACGTCCTTATCATAATATATATTTAGAGCTCTACCGGACACTCATCAAGTTTTTGGCGCCGTTGCCGGGGATTTATAATTTCTTGCAATATTAAACAAAAACGTTTTATTGTTAGTTTAAGCATTTTTTTTGTATAAATTGTTTATACTATCTTCTACTAACAACATTCTTTGTGTACTTAAAATTTCATTATCTACTTATTTATTTTATATGCACCCGATCTCGGAGTGATACTCTCGTTCCTATTGATCTTGAAATTGAACGTACTCTTTGTAGGATTCGGAGAGAGAAAATGGTCAACCTCAACAATGAAGTTAACCAACCCGAGGCCAACCAAAGGCCGCCTATTCAACCCGTGAACAACAACCGCAATGGGGGAGGCAATGACACGCGATCGATGATGGAGATTCTTGCTCCGCATCGCCCTCAAAACATATGAAATAAAAACTAGCATGATCCAACTGATCCAACAGCTTGGTCAATTCGGAGGGGAACCCCATGAAAACCCTAACGAACATCTCGATAAATTTCTTATGTGTGCCGAAACTTCTCGGCAGAACGGTGTTCCGGTTGAGGCTGTACGACTAAAGTTGTTTCCTTTCTCTTTGACAGGACAAGCGTTGGAGTGGTTGCACTCATTGGAGGCGGGATCAATTACATCATGGGAGGAGCTTGAGAAGGAGTTCCTTTCCTACTACTTCCCGCCGTCCAAAACGGTTAAGTTGAGGAACGATATCATGTCCTTTAGGCAACTTGAATGCGAGGCCCTTCATTCAGCTTGGGCTAGGTTCCAGAAGTTGCTCTGAAACTGCCCCCACCATGACATCCCTAAGCATGATTTTGTAAGTACCTTCTACCATGGTTTAACTCCCACTAATCGTGCAACCGTTGATTCTGCTGCAGGTGGGGATTTGTTTCGAAAATCGGCAAGCGAGGCTTATGAGCTCATCCACGAATTAGCTAGGAAAAGTGTCCAGTGGTAAGAAGATCGGCTTGCCGGACCCTCGCGACATCAAACATTTACCGTGGAAGACGAGGCTCCTAAGATCTCCATGGTTGAGATGAATAAAAAGCTAGACGCCTTAATGGCACAAATGAGCCTCAAGAATACAGCACATGTCCTAATATGCTCGCATTGCGGTGGTGACCACCATGGTAAAGATTGTCACGCCGAAAGCCCTTTTGCCGGCGATGCCGGAAGCGTAAGTTATGTAGAGGGGCAACCAAGGTATAATTCTAATTATAACTCCTACCATAACTCGAATGCTTATCACCACCGTAATAATAATAACAACGGATGGAGGCCTCAACACCAACACCCGAATTTGTCATATGGCAACAATCAGAATGTGTTGAAGCCCCCATCCAGATTCCATAATGAGTTCAAGGAGCAAGGATTGGGCCAATCCCCCAACGCCCAAGGAGGACAAAGTTCTCAACCTCCTAGCAATGCGCAAGACTCTATGGTAATTAATTTTCTTAAGGAAATATCTTCCCGTCTTGCTGACAATGAGGATTTTTGCAGGGATTTGGGACATCAAGTGGCCCAATTGAATCGCCAACAATAAGAGAGACAACATGGGTCTCTCCCGACTAACACCGAACAAAACCCAAGGCCCAAGAACTGGGAGACCGCACAAGCAATAACTCTCCGTAGTGGTAAGGGTTTGGAACCACCGGTTCCAAAGGTTATTCCAACCGCTCCAAAGGTAAGTGACGAACCGGAAGTGGTAAGTAACCCCGGTTCGGATCCGAAACACATGACTTCCTCGGATAAGAATGAGAATGTGTGTGATCCAATTGGGGCTTACGTACCGAAGCTCCCTTTTCCGCAATGACTTAAAAAGGAAAAATTGGATCACCAATATGGCAAGTTTTTGGAAATTTTTAAGAAACTTCACATTAACATCCCGTTTGCGGAGGCATTGGAACAAATGCCCACCTATGCAAAGTTTCTTAAAGAAATCCTCGCCAAAAAGAGGAAGTTAGAACATAATGAAACGGTAGCGCTTACGGAGGAATGCTCCGCGATTATAACGAATAAACTCCCACCTAAACTCAAAGATTTAGGAAGTTTTTCTATCCCATGAGTAATGTTGAGTTTAGTAGAGCTTTATGTGATTTAGGTGCTAGTATCAATCTAATGCCTTCGTCTGTTTTTAGGAAGCTCGGCTTGGGAGAGCCAAAGCCTACCAATATGACGCTTCAGTTGGCCGATAGATCCATTGTCCAGCCAAAATGAGTTGTGGAGGATGTCTTAGTGAAAGTGGACAAGTTCATTTTCCTCGCCGATTTTGTGGTGCTCGATATGGCGGAAGACGATTCGGTACCAATCATCCTAGGACGACCATTTCTTGCAACGGGTAGGACTCTCATTGATGTCCACGAGGGTAAGATTATTCTATGGTTGCAAGACGAAGAGGTAGTGTTTAACGTGTACAACTCCATAAAATTCCCGTCTCATACCATGGAGGATTGTAACTTTTTAAATTCCGTAGACTCTATTGATCTTTTTGTTGAGGATTTTTGTGATAGGTCTTCCGTGGAAACCTTTTCGGATTCAAATGGTAATGAGCATTTGGATGAGGAGCCATTGAAAAAACCGTTTGAATACTCCTCCGAGATAGAACAATGTCTGTTGGCAAGGAGCCGGTTCGAAGGTTTGAACCGGGATAGCAAAGCAAAACCGAAGTCATCTCTCGAAGAGCCTCCGACTTTGGAACTTAAACCCTTGCCTCCTAATTTGAAATATGTGTTTTTGCAACCTCCTAGTTTCTTACCCGTTGTTATATCTTCACTTTTGACAGAGGAAATGGAGGAAGCATTGATTGCGGTGTTACAAAAACACAAAGGCGCATTTGGATGGACCATTCACGACATTAAAGGGATTAGCCCCACCATTTGCACACACTGCATCTTTATGGAGGATGAAGTCAAACCCTCCGTGCAGCCGCAACGACTACTTAACCCCAACATGAAAGAGGTAGTGAAGGTCGAGGTAATCAAACTCCTCGACGCAGGTATAATCTTTCCTATCTCTGATAGCCCATGGGTTAGTCTGGTCCAATGCGTTCCCAAAAAAGGGGGCACTACGGTAATGGAAAATGATCAAGGGGAATTAATTCCCACACGAAAAATAACGGGGTGGCGAGTGTGCATTGATTATAGGAAACTTAATGAAGCCACCCGAAAAGATCATTTTCCCTTGCCGTTCATTGACTAAATGTTGGAAAGTATGGCGGGGCATAAATTCTTTTGTACCCTCGATGGCCTATCCGGCTATATGCAAATCCCCGTTGATCCTTCGGATCAAGAAAAGACGACATTTACTTGTCCGTGTGGGACATTTGCATATAGGTGGATGCTGTTTGGGCTTTGTAATGCCCCCACCACCTTTCAACGGTGCATGATGGCTATATTCTCCGAGATGATTGAGGATTTCATAGAAGTCTTCATGGACGATTTTTCTGTTTTTGGGTCGTCCTTTGAAATTTGTTTAAGCAATCTTGATAAAGTCCTTCAACGTTGCGAGGACACTAATCTCGCTCTTAGTTGGGAAAAGTGTCAGTTTATGGTTCAAGATTGTATCGTTTTGGGACACAAAGTGTCCAGGGAGGGAATCGCGGTCTATCCGGCCAAGATTGAGGTGATTGAGAAATTGCCTCCACCAATCAATGTTAAAGGGATCTGGAGTTTCTTAGGTCATGCGGGGTTCTATAGGCGATTCATTAAAGATTTCTCTAAAATAGCAACCCCATTGACCCAACTCCTCTTCAAAGATGCAGAATTTAGTTTTTCCTCCGAATGTTTGCTTGCATTTAACACGCTAAAGGAAAAACTAATTAATGCACCCATAATGGTGAAACCCGATTGGAATCTCCCCTTTGAACTTATGTGTGATGCGAGTGATTTGGCTGTAGGTGCTTGTTTGGGCCAACGGGTGAATAAACTTTTCTGCCCCATTTTTTATGCGAGCAAAACGCTCAATGAGGCCCAACAAAACTATTCCATTACGGAAAAAGAGATGCTTGCGGTAGTTTTTGCTTTCGATAAATTCCGATCATATCTTGTGTTATCAAAAATTATCGTATACACTGACCACGCAGCTCTCAAGTACTTAATGACTAAGCAGGATGCCAAACCATGGTTGATACGGTGGATTCTACTCCTACAAGAATTTGACATCGAAATCAGAGAAAAAAAGGAGTGGAGAATGTCGTGACCGACCATCTTTCCCGGTTACAAAGCGAGCAAGCCATATCTCCGGAATTTGTGGAGATCAAGGAGACCTTTCCCGACGAAACACTCTATGCGGTAACACCTCTACCTTGGTATGCCGACATGGAAAACTATAAGGCCGGTAATATTCTTCCCCCGCACCTTACCTACGAGCAACGTAAGTTCTTTCACGATGCTAAGAACTATTTTTGGGAAGAACCCTATCTGTTTAAATCGTGTGCTGACAATATCATTCGTAGGTGCATACCGGAAGAGGAGATAAATCATGTGTTACAAATGTGTCACACCCAAGAGCCGGGGGGCCATTTCGGTCCAAGTCGGACTATGGCAAAGGTTTTGCAATGCGGCTTTTATTGGCCTACCATGTCCAAGGATTCCCAAGACTTCGTCAAATCATGTGACGCTTGTCAACGGAGCGGGAACATCTCCCGTAAACATGAAATGCTCCAACAAGGGATCCTATTTTGCGAACTTTTTGATGTTTGGGGGATAGACTTCATGGGACCTTTCCCTAAGTCGCATAACAACGCCTACATTCTCGTGGCGGTTGACTATGTCTCCAAGTGGGTGGAGGCCGTTGCCTTACCTTCAGACGACTCTAAGGTGGTAGGGAAATTTATAAAGAAAAACCACTTTACTCGGTTTGGAACCCCTCGAGCTATCATTAGCGATGGGGGTTCCCACTTTTGCAATCGCCAATTCGACCAACTCTTACATAAATACGGGGTTGCACACCGAGTTTCCACGCCCTACCATCCGCAAACTAGTGGGCAAGTTGAGGTTTCTAACCGCGAACTAAAACGTATTTTGGAAAAAACGGTTAGCTCCTCTAGGAAAGACTGGAGCCTAAAGCTCGATGACGCTCTTTGGGCCTACCGCACGGCGTTTAAAACGCCTATCGGGATGTCACCTTATCGTTTAGTTTTTAGGAAATCGTGTCATTTACCGGTGGAATTGGAGCATAAGGCATATTGGGCTCTGAAATTTTTAAATTTTGATGTGCAGGTTATAGGGAAACACCGTCTCCTCCAACTCAATGTCCTTGATGAACTTCGTGTAGGTTCGTACGAAAATGCCAAACTTTACAAGGAACGTACGAAGAAATGGCACGACAAGCACGTGCAAATCCGGGAGTTCAACAAGGGGGACCAAGTTCTCCTATACAATTCTCGCCTCCATCTGTTCCCAGGAAAATTAAAAAGTCGGTGGTCGGGACTGTACACCGTTATCAATGCCCACTCATCCGGAGCGGTCGACATCCAAGGCTCCGACAATGCAACCCATCGGGTGAACGGCCACCGTCTGAAAATATATCATGGAGGCACTCTTCCACAACACGGCGAAGCCACATTCCTCTAAACACCGTAAGCATGCACACATCAAGAGAAAGTCGAGCTACTCCGACTCTAAACGTAGCCCCGGTTTGCATTTCTCAAACCCGTTGTTTATATGTATTATATCCATTTTTCACCTTATTTTTATTTTCTTTCTTTTTCGTTATATGCCTTTTCCTTTTCCTTTCAATTCTTCTTTTCATTTGTCTTTCCTTCCAGCTCGTTTCGTTTCTTTTGAATTAAAAAACCACGAAAAAACAAATCCCTCACTAATCCAAAGTGCTTACGCGGCGCGTACACACCATTACGCCCCGCGTAGCCGAGTTTCTGCTCTTGTTTTAGTGCTCAACCACACGGCTACGCGGGGCGCCATGCTTCCCACACCCTGCGTCCTCCGTCACGATAAGTCGACGGTAGAAAATAAAGGCCACGCGGGGTGTGCCCCCTTCTACGCCCCGCGTGTCCTCGGGGAGTTACGGATTGTAACTCCGCATAACAGCTTTTTCTCTTCCCCAAACATATTTTCCCACTTCCACACTCCACCTCCTCTCACATCCAATCACCCCAAGTCTTTTCAAATTTAAATTTCTTTAACTTCCCTCTACATTAATTTTACCTTTAACCACCCTCTTAATTACCTTTTAAAACCCATAAAAACATTAACTACCAATTAAAATTCATACAAATTCAAAAAACTCTTTAAAAACCGAAAAAAAATGTTTCCGCTTTTGTCTTATACACGGGGCGTACCCCCATACACGCCCCGCGTCCTACCCATTCTTTCCATTTTTTTGGCCAGGAGGAATGGCACGCGCGGCGTGCTCCCCGCACGCCCCGCGTGCCTAGCCATTTTTTGCACCGAATAAGATCAGGATGTGGGATACGCGTGGCGTGGCCCCTTCACGCCCCGCGTACCCCCTTGGGAATCTGAGAATCCTTTGGATTCCCACCTTCCCCCTATATATACTCCTCCCTTTTTCCTCACATCCTCCCTTCCTCTCACTCTAACTTCCCAAATTCCATCTTACTCTCACTCCCTTGTCGGTCCCGTGTAACGTGACAATATTAGTTCCAATGGGGGGGGGTTAGGAACTATTTAAAATTTTCACGTATTAGCTGACTATTGGTTTCGAACTTAGACTTTCTCGAAGTCTTTTGGCACGGTGAGACTGAGTAAGTTTAGATACAAGCTTAGTCAACGGGTGACTAACACTGAATCTATCCTTGAGTCAGGAGATAGCACTTGAATCTATTCCTGCACTCAGCTTCTCAGATCACTCAACTCAGCTTATATTCTTTTTAGCGTTTAACTAGGCAGTGTTATAGCAAGCAATAATTAAAGGAGATAAGGGTTAGAAAGATGTTACTCAACAGACGTATCCTGGTTCGGCCTCTCCGCCTACGTCCAGTCCCCGGAAATCCTTCCGAGCTTTTTGGAATCCTCTACTGAGCTCTTTAAAGGTAGAGCACAAACCTTTTACAATAGAAAGCTGAGTATACAAGAGTACCTTCCTCTATACCTCTACTCAGTCCTATTTCTACAGCTGAGTACTATAACCGAGTACTCAGCTTCTCCTTTCTATTCTTCTAGAAATGATAAGTGTTTGCTTGTCCTAAACAACAATTGCTAAGACACTTTAGATGATTTAGATCACTCTACACTTTTACACAAAATTGGAATTGGTGTAAGATTTGCTTTGCTTTTCTTACAGAACTTCAAGTAACAATTTGGTCAGCGGTTCGACTTGATTGAAGATCTGCATCGAATGAAGCGTTTGAGTGGCCTATTTATAGTGACACTTGATGCACAGGTTATTTCGAATTTCGAAATAACCGTTGGAGGGAAACAGCTTCCTGTCGCTTTCACTCAGTACGTGCTCAGCGTCTTCGGCCAATCAAAACCTTGTATCTTCTGTCTTCGGCAGTGCTCAGCAGCTTTTCGTCAGACAGAACAGAATGTTTCCACATTTATGTTAAAGTCTTCTAAACAGCTTTCTGCATCTTCTGAACTTTACCCGAAGTATAAATACTTTGTCTCGAAGTTTATCCAGGCCAACTGCTGACCTGACTATCTTGTCGCTCAACTCAGCAGCTTCGTCTTGAAGCTTTGGGTCGAAGGTTTCTCGATCCTTCCGAATGCTGGGCTTGCGTTTTATTCAGTGTGACCTGCGTTTTGATCTTCTTGGGCCGTGAGGCTTTGCCATGTTGACTTGGGCTTGACTTTCTCTTGTGATCTTTTGGGCCATACAACTTAATGTCTTATACATTTTAAATAACTCAACATTGAACAAACACATTAGTACAAATCAAACAAAGCATTTAAATTTAATTTGTTGGAATATTTTTATCATGGAGATTTAATAATTTTGTCAAATCAAAATCATGTGGAAAGGTGTTTCAACATCCCTCACTTTCCCCATGACAAGAAGCAAGAGACCCGCTAGTGACCGTCCCCCACGGTCCACTCATGCCCGCTCTTCTCGTTCCCAACATCAACAATCACCCCCACCACCCGAACGAGAAGAAACACCACCACTCACCCACCAATACAACACCCCCTTTCACCTCCTCACTGAAGCGGAGGTGGTCCAGTACCACACCGTCTCCTCTTCCACCGTCATAGCCCTCCCATATATCAACCTCAGTACTCTGGACCACTATGATGTCAGGAGTGCTTTCGAAGATCGTCTCCGCGCCCTTGGTTGGCACGACCATTTTCGTGCGCGCCATCCTGTGTACCCATCGTTGGTTCAGGAATTCTACACTACCATTGTCTCTAATGGTGTCCCCGGTGCCGCCCTCTTCAACTTCCGCCTTCACAACCATCCATACTCCATTGACACGGCCTGGATCCGCACGCATTTCACCAAGCAAACGGAACCCGACACCACCCATTGGCCCTTCGATGACGCTGCCCACGAATTCTGGGCCACCATTACCGGCTCGGATACCTATGATGTCTCCAACCTCCACCCGGGTAGCATCCGCGACCCCATCCTTTACCTCCTCCACCGCTTCATCAGCTATTATTTTACGGGGAAGTCCGAGTCCAACAAGGTCAACAAGCTTGAGCTTCTGGCTCTATATTGTTCCGTGAACGGCCTTAATTTCGACCTCTCCTTCCTTGTTGCTACTATGCTCCACCAAATGCCCACACGAAGGCGTGCCAAACTTGGGCTCGGGCATCTAGTCACTGTTTTTGCCACCTCCGCCTTTGACCGCCGCCTCCATCTAGAATCCCGCCCCTTGGACAAAAATGCCTTCAAATCCCTCAAACGTCGTGCCTCCGGCCTGGGTGAGAGTTCGGGGGCAGGCGAGCAACAAGCGGAGGATGGGTGGGACTCCGACCTCGGACTCAACTTTAGCCCACCCCCAACCACGACTTCAACTCCATCTATGCCCGATTGGATATTTTGGAGGGAAACCAACGACGTGATCGGGCCCACTTCGACTCCCGGTTCGACGCCTTGGATGCCCGCCTCGACGCTTCCGAGGCCCAAAGGCAAGCGGAATGGGCTAGCTTCGATGCATTTACCCACACCTTTTTCACCCACTTCAACATCCATTGGCATCCTCCTCCGCCTCCACCCTAGTTTTTCTTTATCTTTCATTTTCATGTTTTTATGTTTTTATCATTTCATGTTTTTCCTTTTCCGTTTTTCTTTCTGTTGTGTTTTTGTTATCTTTTGTGTTTATTGTACTTCCTTTTATTTTAATATATATTTCCCTTTCTTATGATCTCTCTTTGTTTTGTTGCGTTTATTTTCCATTCCCGTGTTCGTTATTTCTGTTTTTACATGAGTTAATAATGTTCACGCGGGGCGTGCCCCTTCTACGCCCCGCGCGCCTCACTTTCACACTTGCAAAACAGCTTCATACACGGTCTACGCGGCGCACCTCTCTGAGTGCGCCCCGCGTATCCGTGTCTCTGGCCTCAACATACTTAATATGCGTCTCTTACGCGGGGCGCCCCCTGGGTACGCCACGCGTAGGACCTGACCTCTAGGGTCCTTTTTCCCTTTAAATTCTATCTTTCTTTTTGTTTTTGTTTTCCTTTCTTTTGCGACGTCCTTGGAATAAACGTCTTTTTAATCACGCGGAGGGTCGTGCAACCCCGCACTCACCGTTTGTTTTGCACTAACAAAAACAAAAAATAAACATCAAATAAACAACAAAATAAATAAACTAGTTTATTGATTCTTAAATTTTTTCCGACACACTACCTCCCTCGGAAATTAATTAAAAGTTCCGTTATTTGTTCTTAAATGTAAAGACGTTAAAATAAAGGATTGGTCTACTTAAGATATTTAAGTCTTGACTCCGAAACTAGGGAATTTATGCATAGTCAAAACTTGTACTTAACGGAAAGCAATGTGTTCCCTAACCCACACGTCATCTTTATAATAAAAATTAACAAGGCAATAAAAACGAGATTTTTGAAAATCTCACGAGAACTTGAAAGTACACAATTTGACCCGAAATTTTGTGAGGTACTTTTGAGCCAAAAAGAGTTCGCTCGAGAACTCTACCTTTTTTTCAAACAATTTCGAGAGCTTTGACTTCACTCAACTCATTGAGTTTGCACCTAATGCCGGGTTAAGTACACTTGTTTTGGTAAAAAGAGCAATAGACGATTAAATGGACCCATTTAGACTAATTCTTTCTTAATTACTTTTTTTTCGTTTTTCATGACCTCTAGGAAACCCCCTCGAGCCTATTAACCAACTTCTTTGCTAACACCTTTTCAAACATTTAACCCTTTTTCCTCTTGATCGAATACCGACAAAATCAATGGCATCGGGAATAACCAAAAGCTCTAGCAAATAAACACCATAAAATCTTGAAATCGTTTTTGTGCCGCTCTCAACAAAAATAAAACAAAAAGCAAAAAGGCATTCTCAAGCTCCGTTCGAGCAATTTCAAGATATACCTTTCACGCTTGCCAAGAGCAAAACGAATGAAAAAACGATGCAACCAACAAAGAGGTATTCGAACTCGAGTTTCTAAAAAATTAACCACTAAAAAGCCACCCACATTAAACCCCTTCCGGGTCCATTTTTAATATTGCCTAAACCATGATATAGGTAGAAAAACCCGGATGAACATGCAAACTCGAAATGATCTTGAGTAAGTTCAAAGAGGAGCGTATAAACACCAACCCACCAAGATCGAGCGTTAAGAGTGAAATCCCTTGGTGAGGTACAATCGGGGTCTCAAGAGATAATCAATCCCCGTTAATATTGCCTATTAATTTTGATTATGGAGGTTTCGAATAAGTTTGGTCGATCATTTACCTACGTAGGTACATTTCGAAAACTTTTCATAAAACCTTAGTTTTGAAGTCACGCACTTGGTAAAACCAACTGAGGGTTTGTTTCTTACTTGTCTCAATCCTTTGTCTTTCAACTTCTTTTACTTGAGGACAAGTAAAACTTTAAAGTCCGAGGAGGTTGATAGGGGCGTTTCGTCCCTATCTTTTAGCGTGGTTTACGGTTTAATTTAGGACTAAATAAATAAGTTTAATTACAAAAATAAGGAGTTTTTAATAAAATAACAAAATAAAAATAAAATCCGTACTTTCGGTTAATTGTCTTTATTTTTTATTAAATTTAGAAACTAAAACGTCAAGCTAACTTGGCTCTCGAGAATTGTATTTCAGGTATGAGTAAGGAGCAAAATCCCACCGATATACGTGAGGCGTATAAACCTCCACGCGGGGCGTGTGATAGCTAGTCAGAACTGACTGCTCAGTCCACATGCACCATGTGGGACTTACCCACTGATACGCGAGGCGTACGAACCACCACGCGGGGCGTAGAAGCAATAATAGTCTCAATCATGAAGGTCATACTGCATGGTCTTCCAAGTCAACAGGTTCTACGATGGGCATCCCACCTTACACGCGGGGCGTATATGGAAATTCTTCAATCTAAAGATCCAGGGACTCACATACGTGGGACGTTCTCCAGGCTACGCGTGGCGTAAAAGGCATGATTCAAGCTATTAAATCTCAGGAGCTCAGTCACGCGGGGCGTACCCCAGTCTATGCGGGGCGTGGTTGAGACAACAAAATCTGAATTTGGCCCACATGCAAGAGATTATTAACGGAATGGGTCAATACACGGGGCGTCCTCAACCCTACGCGTGGCGTATCATGGTGCAACTGCAGAAATAATGTATCTCCATGCTTGTATCTTGTAAATTTACAATTCTACCCCTAGCTTGATGTGTATAAATAAGAGTGATTAGCACTCATTTAGATATTCAGATTTTACATAGCAAAACTCTATCACCTTGAGAGCTTATTCGTGTATTCTGTTACTACGTAAAGGTTCCGTTCCATCCTCGTTCACCAAGCTCGAGAGTTCCACCTCCAAGACCTAAGAGACGGCCTTGAGTCCAGTTAGCTAGTTCCGATGGCTGATTCTTCCCTTTTCACTTGCTAATTAGCTTGTACTCTTCCTATGTACTAGGCTTGGTTGTATTCCTTATTTACGCTTTCCACATTTATAATATATGATTTACAATTTCTGTTTCTCTATACGTGTTGATGTTTGCTACTTGTTTTGATATTTGTAATTGATTATTGTGTAGGGGAGCGCGATCTTCGATGCCATTCGGGCTACCTTTAGGGATTCACATAGGTGTTGCCTTACCGGAAGTGACGCACCGAAAACCGTAGGAATTGACAAGCCACGGAACTTACGGGCCCTAGTTTCTAATCCCCAGCATTAGACACGCCTTGACTAGGAACCACGTAGTCTAAGTACTTCACGGGTCAGTCACACTACACGTAGTCGTCATTGCAAGAGTAAATCATCAACCGTATATATTCGGAGTCATTGTTTATCATACTTATAACTTATCGCCATCCATACTTCATAGAGTTTTGGTTATATAAATCTGTCTCACCCATAGTTAGGAGTAGCTTGTAGTTGTTTCCCAAATCAACCCAAAAGTATTCACCGCTTAGATAACATATAAAACTGAGTCTTTTAATACTTGTTGTTATAAATCCCGTGGATTCGATACCCGATCTTAACCGGATTATTACTTGATACGACGGGGTACACTTGCCCCTAAGTAGTAGCGTCTAGTAGAGATAGAGCATTTAGGAAGATCACATCCATAGTCGTAACGTCCTTATCATAATATATATTTAGAGCTCTACCGGATACTCATCAGTTGCATTCATGATTCTTAGAATAATTGAGTCTGCAACTGCATTGTGAATTTTTGCTAGTGCATATGCATCCTTCCACATGTCAATTCCTTTTACTTATCTGGAACAGACTTGGCGGTGCTGGCTGATTTTGGAGTTGATTCTGCTTTTGCAGCTAACTGTATTTCTGCTGATAAAGAAATTTATAGAATTCCCTTTTCTACAATATCCGACAAATTCGAAGCACGCAGTATCGTTCTGAATTTGATGTTCCAAAAATCATAATTTTCACCGTTCAAAATTGGGACAACGAGTGTTGAGTTGGTGACTGCCATGTATTTTTACTGGATTTGTTAATTTGAAGAAAATGAAAAGTTTTGGTTTAGCCGCTTGACCAACTAAGCTCTGATACCACTTGTTGGAGGTATTACGACTAATTTAGCAGAATCAATTAATTCAATCGCTGAGCATAAATAAAAATTAGTAGAGAGATTGAAAAGAAGGTAAATGAATTTATGCTAAATTCTATTTATAGAATTACAAAAACGTGTAAATATATTGTCTAAATGTGAATAGGTTGTTGAAATTCTACACCAAATAATACAAATGTAAACATAAAAATTCTATAGGAATTAAAATAATAAATAACGTAAACATAGAAATTCTACAAATAATTATTATTTTGACTTAATAATTTGTTTTGACCCTTTTGCATTAAATGTGCTGTGTAATATCATGTAAGTGTTTCTTTTATCATTTTTTCATTATTTTTTATTACTAATCATGCAGATGACCTACGGGTCAATACACCAAATAATACAAATGTAAATATAAAATTCTATAGGAATTAAAATAATACATAACGTAAACATAGAAATTCTACAAAAAAAAAATTAATTTTCTGACTTATTAATTTTCTTTGACCCTTTTGTATTAAATGTGCTGTGTAATATCATGTGGGTGTTTCTTTTATTATTTCTTTTATTATTTTTTTTATTACTAATCATACATATGACTTACGGGTCAATACGTTAAATAAGACAAATGTAAACATAAAAATTCTACAGGAATTAAAATAATACATAATGTAAACATAGAAGTTATACAAATAATTATTATTCTGACTTAATAGTTTGTTTTGACCTTTTTGCATTAAATGTGCTATGTAATATCATGTGAGTGTTTCTTTTATTATTATTATTTTTTTATTACTAATCATGCATATGACCTACGGGTCAATACACTAAATAATACAAATGTAAATATAGAAATTCCGAGTTTATAAGTCAATTCAGAAACTTTATTTTTTTTTCTTGAAGGTGTTGAGAGGTTTGCATCTTCTGAGAATGAAACGTGAATAGACTGACTTAATATCTAGTACTTCCATATATGTGAATAGTCTGGTACTTCCATATATGTGAATAGGCTAGTTTCATCTTCTTTATAGTTATTTATTGATTGGAGAGTTAATTGGATATTATGGATATAGTTTAGAGGCTAATTTCATATTTTAAGTGTAAAATAAAAAGTTTAGGGTAAGTTTTAAAATAAGTTAAATTATAGAGGGACCAAAATAAAAAATTTCCTTATTGGGAAGTGGAATCACACAAATTAAGACCATAATTTCGTGTATCCGTAACTCAGAAATATTCACATGGACTTTAATGACCAAGTAAATTTGGTCATTCACTGTTAGATCCAGACTTATTAAATCTAAGCCGCATGATACTTTGAATTTCCACCTTAGGATTCTAATAAGCCTAGATCTAATGATGAATGACCAAATACTGCATGGTCTTTAAGGTCCATGTGATCAAAACCGATCCATAAGTTGGATAATTCCCCCCCAAACCATCTTCATCCTTTCCTTCTCCTTCATGCACCCTAAATCTGCCCGATCATACAAAATTAATGTTTCCCAGAGATTCAACCGTCGGATCGTCGTGAAATTTAAACTGTAGCTTCTAGAGACATATTTATAAGTTCTGGCTGGAGGGATTTTGGTTTCGATATATCTAGAAGGAGTTTGGTCTAAAGAGATTCCAAGACGAATTTGGTGTTTTTTTTAGAGTTTTCTTCAAAATTCTTGCTAGGTAAGTAACTATCAACTACCCTTTCGAGTTTTTATGTATATATATATGTATATATCACTCTATGTTTTCCATAAATTGATATTTTTGGGGAGTTTTTACCATGCATTTGATTAAATTGGGTTTTTATGATTTAGTTTTAATATGATTTTAAACTAGGGTAAAGTTCAAATAAAACTCATGTGGTTTCACTAATTTTCAGATAAAGGACTGTGGTTTACTTTTTGTCAAAACAAGGATTGAAGTTTCAAACTTGGATTAATGCTATTAAAATCATCTTTAACGACCTGAAAATAAAAAATTTCAAGAATTAAAGTCCTTCAATGTCATATTTTCTATGGAACTACATTTTCGATTTTCGAAAATCATCTTTTTTGGAACTTTCTCTCTCTAAACATTAACTTTCTCTCTCTTTACCAAACATCATCTAAACAATCTCAAAATAAAAAAGTTGAAGAATTAAAGTTGCTTAAAATATTAGTAGTTCTTAAAATATGTCATTTTTGAAGTCGTCAAAGGTGATTCTAATAGTATCTATCGAAAAAGTCCTTATTTTGTTAAAGTTAAAAACATCAATCATCGTTTTGACAAAAAGTAAACCACAGTCCTTTATCTGAAAATTAGTGAAACCACAGGGGTTTTATTTGAACTTTACCCTTTAAATTATGTTTAAGAATATATACATATATATCTTTGCATGCAAAATTAATTAGTTTAAAGTTAAGTTCAAGTAATTATATATGTATTTTCATGCCAATTTCAACCTATAATATATATTTATATGTACATGATTTGGGTTTTATTTTGATGACCTTAATATATTCGATTAATATTTGTGTAAGATTTGATAATTTGAAGAATAGATTTAAAGAAAAGTGTATTGAAAAAATTTATTGAAATTGATTTATGAATAAAGGTATTTGTATATATTAAGTGATTTCTATAATTTATTTCTCAAAGTAAATTTTAGTTTTAATTAAAGATTGTTAAAGTAGTATTTTGATGAACTCATGATTTATTGAAATAAAGTTTATATACGATGATTTATGTGTATTTTTAAGAAATTGAAGTTATTGATAAGTATATTTTAAAATTATTTATTGGTGATTTTAGTTCAATAATGATTTATTATTGAATATTTTGGAAATTGATTAAGAAATGTACTTATAAAACTTTATGATGTTGATTTATGGGTTATATATTTACATATATGTATTTCTAATTTTAAGTTACATTATGAAATTATAATTTTTTTTGTATCCATCAAAAGTAATCCGGATAGGTGGTTTTTATTAAAGTCCGTATTTAGTGAGAAATACGGCATGTGTACACAGTTAAAGACCTAATAGGGTATGGCAAAGAAGTGTTGAGTAAGACCATGCAGGGTTAGGCAAAATTATGAGATATCTCGATTCTTTTATATTGTGGGGATTGATACATACGAGGATTATTTCTCGGATGGATACGATTTGTGAAGTATTTATTGATATACGATTTGTGAAGTATTTATTGATATACGATTTGTGATGAATTTATTGATATACAATTTGTGAAGTGTTTATCGAGGTACGATTTGTGAAGTATTTATTGATATACGATTTGTGAAGTATTTATTGATATACGATTTGTGGAGTATTTATTGATATACGATTTGTGATGAATTTATTGATATACAGTTTATGAAGTATTTATCGAGATACGATTTGTGAAGTATTATTGATATACGGTTTATGAAGTAACTATTGATTTATGGTTGATTTGAGTAAATGGTTAATTGCAAACCTATTTAGTTGAGATTTTAAACAAATAAATATGTATATAACTATTTTGAGCACAAGTTTTGGTATTAAGTATTTTAATAAAGTGATTTACATTTTGACAATGTGTGATATTTGAGAAATAATGTTTATAACTAGTTTATGCTATTTTAAATTGCATATTTGGTTAAAAGCATTGTTTTGAGTATTTTATTATGGTTTAATCCATAAAATGTTCATTTTTAATATAAAATATATATATAGTTATTTTGAATATAAGTATTTTATGTAGTTGATAATTGCTTATTGAGATTTATGTCTCGCGTTTTAAATGTTTTAGGCGAGAAAAATCAAGGTATAGAAGAAGTTACGGGTTGATAAACAAGGTTGAAGTATCAAGTCATTGGTTTTGTCTTTAGTTAGGACATTTGCCTTTCATTTGGAAATTTGATTGTATTGAGTTATATTTTGGGACTGGAATGTAGTGGAAATATGAATTCATTTTATAATATATCTAAGAGGAATACTTGAAAAGTTTGAAATTTTATAATATTTGGATAATTTTGAGACTCTTAGGTGTTGATTGTGATCTTTTTATTTCACGTCCGATGCCGATTGAGGTCATTTAGGGTCGGGTGTAACATTTTAGTTCAATAATGATTTATGGTTGAATATTTTGGAAATTGATTTAGAAAGGTGTTTGGAAAACTTTATGATGTTGATTTATGAGTTATATATATATTTCTGATTTTAAATTATATTATGAAATTATAATATTTTTAGTATCCATCAAGAGTAATCGGATAGGTGGTTTTTATTAAAGACCGTATTTAGTGAGAAATACGGCATGTGTACACAGTTGAAAAACCTATTGGATATGGCAAAGAAGTGTTGAGTAAGACCAAGTGGGTTAGGCAAAATTATGAGATATCTCGATTCTATTATATTGTGGGGATTGACACATACATGGATTATCTCTCGGATGGATACGATTTGTGAAGTATTTATTGATATACGATTTGTGAAGAATTTATTGATATACGGTTTATGAAGTATTTATTGATATACGGTTTATGAAGTAACTATTGATTTACGGTTGAATTGAGTAAATGGTTAACTGCAAACCTATTTATATTGTTAGTTGAGATTTTAAACATATATATATATATATATATATATATATATATATATATATATATATATATGGGGTTGTTCTCAATGGTGAGCACTAAATTATCTCAATGTATGGTGAGTGTTTAATAGTCATTGGATCAAGATCTAGTGGTCCATGTTTAAGTTGTGATTTAATATTAAATTGGGGTTTACCTGATGACATGTCAGTTGTAACTTGGAGTATTGTGTTTTGAAAAACATTTTCTCTTTCATCAAGATATAACCAACTTCCAAGAAATAATTTTTTTTCCGGATGTTTTTATTTTACATAAGAAGACGTCTTCTTTTAAATAATTTTGTATCCGTCTAATCAATGTTATATGCATTAAATCTTAATAAGTGATTATTCATTGGGAACACAGAAAGCTTGACATTGAGAATATACAACATTATTTATGATAACCAAATACAACATTAATGATGTTCTAATTAATGGTGTTGTCCCCCTATTTATTACCTTAGAATTGTAAGCTCAATTTATAAATTTCTAGGATTGTAAGCTCAATTTGTAAATCCTTAGGATTCCAAGATCAGTTTGTAAATCCTTAATTTTTTTTATTTCTTTAAGCATTAATTTATTTATAAACAATCATTAAACTTACAATCCCTATGATTCATATACTCTAATGCTACACTAATGACAATAATAAATGTCTAATGTCGTCCATTTAGATGTCGTATTAAATACTACTCCCTTCATGCAATTGATTTATATCCTCACGCAAACGTAATGTAACGTAACGTGAATATCACTGAACAGAAAACTTTACGGAACTCAAACATCACTAAATAGAAACACTATTAAACTGAAACATTACTGAACTGAAACATCACTGAACTGAAATATTTTGATTGAAACATCACTCAACTGAAACATTACTCAACTGAAATATCACTGAACTGAAACATTACTGAACTGAAATATTACTGAACTTAAACATCATTGAACTGAAACTTTACTGAACTGAAATATCACTAAACTGAAATATTACTGAACTCCAATATTACTGAACTAAAACATCACAAAACTGAAACATCACTGAGCTGGAACATTACTGAACTCAAACATTACTGAACTGAAACGTTACTAAACTAAAACATTACTGAACTGAAACATCACTCAACTGAAACATTACTAAACTGAAATATCACACGACTGAAACATTATTGAACTGAAATATTTCTAAACCGAAACATTACTAAACTAAAACATCACTTAACTGAAATATTACTGAACTGAAATATTACTGAACTGAAACATCACTGAACTGAAATATTACTAAACTGAAACATTACCGAACTGAAATGTCACTGAAATGAAATATTACTAAATTGAATATCACTGAACCGAAACATCACTCAACTGAAACATCACTCAACTGAAATATTACTAAACTGAAACATTACTAAACTGAAACATCACTGAACTGAAATACTACTAAACTGAAACATTACTCAACTGAAACATTACTGAACTGAAACCTCACTAAATTGAAATATTATCGAATTGAAACATTACTGAACTGAAACATTACTGAACTGAAATATTACTGAACTAAAACATCATTGAACTGAAATATTACTGAACTGAAACATCATTAAACTGAAACATCAGTGAACTGAAGCATCAATGAACTGAAACATCACTTAACTGAAATATTACTAAACTGGAACATAACGGAACTGAAACACCACTAAACTGAAATATTACTAAACTGAATATCACTGAACCAAAACATCACTGAACTGAAATATCACTGAACTAAAACATCACTAAACTTAAACATCACTTAACTGAAATATTACTAAACTGAAACCTCACTCAACTGAAACATTACTGAACTGAAACATCATTGAATTGAAACATTGCCGAATTGAAACATTACTAAACTGAAACATTACTGAACTCAAATATTACTGAACTAAAACATCACTGAACTGAAATATTACTGCATTGAAACATAACTAAACTGAAATATCACTAAACTGAAACATCACTTAACTGAAATATTACTGAACATAAATATCACTGAATTGAAACATTACTTAACTAAAAGATTACTAAAGTGAAACATTACTGAACTGAAATATCACTGAACTGACACATTACTGAACTGAAATATTACTGAATTAAAACATCACTGAACCGATACATCACTAAACTGAAACATCATTGAACTGAAATATTACTAAATTGAAACCTTACTCAACTAAAATATTACTGAACTAAAACATCACTGAACTGAAACATTACCGAATTGAAATATTACTAAATGGAAACATTACTGAACTGAAATATTACTGACTTCAAACATAAATGAACTCAAACATCACTCAACTGAAACATTACTGAACTGAAACATTACTAACTTGAAACATTACTAACTTGAAACATTACTAAACTGAAACATTACTGAACTGAAACATCACTGAACTGAAACATCACTGAACTGAAATATTACTGAACTAAAATATCACTGAACTGAAATATTACTAAACTGAAACATTAATGAACTAAAACACCACCGAACTGAAATATTATTGAACTGAAACATCACTAAACTGAAACATTACTGAACTAAAAGATTACTAAACTGAAACATTACTAAACTCAAATATTAATAAACTGAAATATTACTGAACTCAAACATAACTGAACTCAAACACCACTCAACTGAAACATTACTAAACTGAAACACCATTCAACTAAAACATTAATGAACTGAAACATTACTGAACTGAATGTTACTGAACTGAAACATCACTGAAGTGAAATATTACTAAACTGAAACATTAATGAACTAAAACATCACTGAACTGACGTATTACTAAACTGAATATCACTGAATCAAAACATCATTGAACTGAAATATCACTGAGCTGAAGCATCACTGAAACATCACTGAACCGAAATATCACTGAACTGAAATATCACTAAACTGAAACATCACTTAACTGAAATATTACTAAACTGAAACGTTACTCAACTGAAACATTACTGAACTAAAACATCATTGAACTGAAACATCACTAAACTGAACTAAAATATTACTGAACTGAAACATCACTAAACTGAAACATCTCTGAATCGAAACATCACTGAACCGAAACATCATTCAACTGAAACATTACTAAACTAAAAATATTACTAAACTAAAACATCGTTGAACTAAAACATTACTGAAATCAAAGATTACTGAACTGAAAAATTACTGAGCTGAAACATCACTAAACTGAAATATTACTGAATGGAAACATTCAGTTCAGTAATGTTTCGGTTCAGTGATATTTCAGTTTAGTGATGTTTTAGTTCAGTGATGTTTCAGTTTAGTAATATTTCAGTTCAGTAATATTTCAGTTCAGTTCAGTGATGTTTCAGTTCAGTGAACTAAAATATTACTAAACTAAAACATTACTGAATTGAAACATCACTGAACTGAAACATTACTGAACTGAAATATCACTGAGCTGAAATATTACTGAACTGAAACATCACTCAACTGAAACATCACTGAACTAAAACATCACTGAACTAAAACATCACTGAACTAAAATATCACTGAACTGAAACATCACTTAACTAAAACATCACTCAACTGAAACATCTGTAAGCTGAAATATTACTGCACTGAAACATCACTGAAGTGAAACATTACTGAACTCAAATGCAACTTAATCTTATGTAACATGATGTGACATCATGTAACATAACATGACGTAACGTAACATAACATAACGTTATGTTATCAAACGTAACTTATTCTTATGTAACTTAACGTGACGTAACGTGACTTAATGTAACATAACTTAGAATAACGTAATGTAACTTAGAATAATGTAACGTAATGTAACATAACTTAGAATAACATAATGTAACTTAGAATAACATAACTTCGATTAACGTAACGTAGCATCACATAACGTAACGTAACGTAACGTAACGTAACGTAACGTAACGTAACGTAACGTAACGTAACGTAACGTAACGTAACGTAACGTAACATAACGTAACGTAACGTAACGTAACGTAACGTAACGTAACGTAACGTAACGTGGCATAACGAAATGTAATGTAATGTCATATTATCAAATGTAACTTAATCTTATGTAACTTAACGTGACGTAACGTCATGTTATCAAACATAACTTAATCTTACATAACTTAACGTGACATAACGTGACATAATGTAACATAACTTATAATAACGTAACGTAACTTAAAATAACATAACGTAGAATAACGTAATGTAATGTGACGTAACATAACGTAACGTGATGTAACGTGACGTAACATCATGTTATCAAATTTAACTTAATCTTACGTAACGTAATTTGATGTAACATTAACGTAATGTAACATAACTTAGAATAACATAATGTAACGTAACTTAGAATAACATAATGTAACGTAACTTAGAGTAACATAACGTAACGTAGCGTAAGGTAACATAACGTAGCGTAGCGTAAGATAACGTAACATAACGTAGCGTACGTTAACGTAATGTAACGTAACGTAACGTAGCGTAACGTAACGTAACGTAACGTAACGTAACGTAACGTAACGTAACGTAACGTAACGTAACGTAACGTAACGTAACGTAACGTAGCGTAACATAGCGTAACATAACGTAGCGTAACGTAACGTAACGTAGTGTAATGTAACGTAACGTAGTGTAACTTGATGTCATATTATCAAACGTAATTTAATCTTACGTAACTTAACGTAACGTAATGTAACATAACTTAGAATAACGTAACGTAATGTAACATAACGTAACTTAGAATAACATAACTTATAAGAACGTAACGTAACGTGACATAACGTGCGGCTAAGGGCACATGTGCCGTGTAGAGGTAAACCTCCATCATTTCTCCTTTACCTTTCCTCTCACACCATGTGTGGCTAAGGGCACATGTCTTGTGAGGCCTTCCTTCGCCTTGGCTCGAGATTATAGAGGAGATCGCATCAAAGATCGAATCTCAAAAATATTCACATATGTTACTATATATATCGAGTAGGTCATATTATAAAGTACATAGACATGAACTAGCTTGGTTTATGGATACGTTTAATCATATATATATATATATATATATATATATATATATATATATATATGTGTGTGTATGGGTAAAAAGGAAAAATCATAAATTTTATTTTATTTTGGCCTAATACATCATTAGCTCCCTGAACTTGTCCATAATAGTAGATTGACTCCCTAAACTTTGCAAGTGTCTCACCAGCTCCCTAAACTTGTTTATTTCATATCACTAGCTCCCTAAACTTGTCAATAAAAATTGATTAGCTCCCTGAACTTTGCAAGTGTCTCACCAGCTCCCTAAACTTGCTTATTCTGTAACAACTAAATACAAAAACCATAATATTAACTCGGATTAAAGTGCAAAAATTACCCCTAACATTTTGGGTCAGGAATAATTTTACGCTAACGTCTAAAATATTACAATTTTACCCACAATGTTAGAAGTGAAAAGCAATTTTACCCCTAACATTGATAAATTGGGTTAATTTGAGAAATAATGCATCGAACTGTCTTCTCGGTCATGAATCTTGTCATCTACACTTCACACGTACGTCATTTTATTAGTAATAAATCACAAACATATGTTGGGATATGAAAAAAATATACTGTCTTTTCTACGAATTGGACAAAAAATTCACCAAAATTATAAATTTGCTCTTGGCTACTAACGTTATGGGTAAAATTGCACAATTTTGGATGTTAGGGGGTAAAATTACTCCTAATCAAAATATTAGGGGTATTTTTGCACCTTAACCTGAGTTAGTATTATGGTTTTTGTATTTAGTTGTTACGGAATAAGCAAGTTTAGGGAGCTGGTGAGACATTTGCAAAGTTCAGCGAGCTAAAAAAATTTTTATGGACAAGTTTAGGGAGCTGGTAATACGAAATAAGCAAGTTCAGGGAGCCAATCTACTATTATAAACAAGTTTAGGGAGCTGGTGATGTATTTGCCTTTTATTTTTTTCATATAATCTTAATTAATAGTAACATATAAAGATTCTAAAATAAAATAAATTTTAAAAAAATTTATAAGAAAATCTCCAAATTTTAGATGATAATTATATAATGAGAAATTGTAAAAAATATAAGTAACTATTTGAAAACAATATACTGAAATTGTTATATAAAATGAAAATAATACAATTTTGTTTGTATGGGATAAAAGTAAAAAATAATGAACAGATAAAAAAAAACAATTATGCTTATCTCAGTAAGCTGCTAAAAAGCGTAATATAATCCATTTAAAAAATATTTCCACAAAACAATACTAGAAAAAAAAAAGTGTAAATAGTAAACTAGAAGAATAAAAGCTAGTATAAGATTCTTAATTATTTTTAGATATAAAAACATGGATATAGAAAAATTAGTCTTTTTTATTATATTCTAGCTATATTTTTTCTATGCAATTTGCCGTAATAAAAAAAAATCTATGTAGTAATCATTTTTTTATAATTGATTTATTATGGAGAGATTAAGTATTTTTGAAAAATATGGACAATCATTTATTACAGAGAGAGAAACATTCTTAAAAAACAGAAAAAATTTATGATGGTGAGAAAAATATATCTTTAGGTAACCTGATAATCTATTAGTAACCTGCTATAGCAGGTCATTTAATCAGAATATATTAGTCTCCATGGATAGAGACTCACAATTGAGAACTCTTTCTATATATATATATATATATATATATATATATATATATATATATATATATATATAAAACTATTTTGAACACAAGTTTTGGTATTAAGTATCTTAATACAGTGATTTACGTTTTGACAATGTGTGATAATTTGAGAAATAATGTTTATAGCTTATGATATTTTAAATTGCATATTTGGTTAAAAGTACTCTTTTGAGTATTTTATAATGGTTTAATCCATAAAGTGTTCATTTTTAAGAATATGAATTTTATATGCATTTTGAAAATTAAACTATATATATAGTTATTTTGAGTATAAGTACTTTATGTAGTTGATAATTGCTTACTGAGATTTTTGTCTCATGTTTTTAAAATGTATTAATGTTTTAGGCGCTACCTGTGGGATGGATTAAAGTTAATACATACGGTTTAACCATTGGTTCGACAGGTAATGTGGGTGCGGGGAGAGTTTTCCGCAACGCTAGAGGCTTCGTCAAAGGATGTTTTGCGTTTCGCATCGACAATTCCTATGTGCACATTGTTGAACTCAAGGCAGTACTTTTTGTAATTGAATCCGCCTGGGAGAGGGAATGGCACTGTCTTTGGGTCGAGTCCGACTCAGCTTATGTGGTAAATCTGTTTAAAGGCAGGGACATGAGAGTGCCTTGGCAGGTTCGGTAGGAATGGCTACATGGACTGTCACGTTGTACGCACATGAATTTCAGAATTACCCACATTTACCGCGAAGGAAATCAGGCTGCTGACAGCTTGGCTAGATTTGGCACCACGACAATGAATTTGATTTGGTAGTACGTCGCACCATCATTCTGTCATTCTTTTATTTTTGATGATCTTTGTAATGTAGCTCATGTGCATTTTGTTTAATTCTTCCTCTTTGTATTTTTTTTGTTTTTTTTGTTACTTTTGGGTTGATTGGGGTTCTTTGCCGGGGTGCCGACCTAGTTGGGATGTCATGCATTGAACCTGTAATCGTGTCCCAGCATTTTAATAAAAAAAAGTTTTAATGTTTTAGGCGAGAAAGAGCAAGGTATAGAAGAAGTTACTTGTGGATAAACAAGGTTGAATTAGCAAGTCATCGGTTTTGTCTTTAGTTATGACATTTGCCTCTGCAATAATTTGGAGATTGGTTATGTTGGGTAATATTTGACACTTAAATGTAATAGAAATATGTATATAGTCTAAATGTATTTGAGAGGAATTCTTGAAAAGCATAATATTTATGATATTTGAATAATTTGGAGACTCTTAAGGATTGAGGTCGTTTAGGGTCGAGTGTGATATTTTTTTTATTTTTTATTACTAATCATGCATATGACCTACGGGTCAATACATTCATTCATTATTTACTTATTTTATTTCTGTAATTAATAATTTTATGCTCAAAATTAATTGTTGTGGACAAGATTCTGAGTTTATAAGTTAGTCCAAAAACTTTTTTTTTATTTTTCTTATTGTTGAAGGTGTTGAGAGTTTTTCATCTTCTAATAATGAAATGTGAATCGGTTGACTTAATAACTAGTACTTCCATGTATGTGAATAGGTCGGTACTTCCATATATATGAATAAGCTATGTAATATCATGTGAGTGTGTCTTTTATTATTTTTTATTACTAATCATGCATATGACCTAATGGTCAATACATTCATTCATTATTTATATTTTTTAATTTTTTAATTAATAATTTTATGTTGTAAATTAATTGTTGTAAACAAGATTCTGAGTTTATAAGTCAGTTCAGAAACTTTATCTAATTTTTTCTTGAAGGTGTTGAGAGTTTTGCATCTTCTGAGAATGAAACGTGAATAGGCTGATTTAATAACTAGTACTTCCATATATGTGAATAGGCTGGTACTTCCATATATGTGAATAGGCTGTGTAATATCATGTGGGTGTTTCTTTTATTATTTTTTATTACTAATCATGCATATGACCTAATGGTCAATACATTCATTATTTATTTATTTTATTTTTTTAATTAATAATTTTATGCTGAAATTTAATTGTTGTGAACAAGATTCTGAGTTTATAAGTCAGTCCAGAAACTTTTTTTATTTTTTTTTCTTGAAGGTGTTGAGAGTTTTGCATCTTCTGAGAATGAAATATGAATAGGTTCACTTAATATCTAATACTTCCATATGTGTGAATAGACTCGTACTTCTATATATATGAATAGGCTGTGTAAGATCATGTGAGTTTTTCTTTTATTATTTTTTTTATTACTAATCATGCATATGACCTACGGGTCAATACATTCATTCATTATTTATTTATTTTATTTTATTAATTAATAATTTTATGCTGAAAATTAATTGTTGTTAACAAGATTCTGAGTTTATAAGTCAGTCCAGAAACTTTATTTTTTTTTATTGAAGGTGTTGAGACTTTTGCATCTTCTGAGAATAAAATGTGAATAGACTGACTTAATATCTAGTACTTCCATATATGTGGATATGCTGACTTAATATCTAGTACTTCCAATAATGATTCTTCCTCGGCTTTCTCCTGAAACATCTAACCATTGAGAACGTAATCATCCAATAATGATACTTCCTCGGCTTTCTCTTGGAACATCTAACCATGGAGAACTTATTGCGGGCATCGGGTGTTTCCAATATCTCCCATTTAGATTGCGCAATGTGACACAAAATGTCATGTGGTACTACATGGGGCAATCCCAATGGGGATTGCTGGAAACACCCAATGATCTCAATAAAATCCCCTAACGTTGAGCTACGAACAATCCTCGTCAGTTTTTCAATGGGGACTCCAGGGACACATTCTTAACACTCAATCTCCTCTTTCCAATAGCACCATAACCTAAAGACACTTTAGGAATGTCTAACCTTAAGCTACCAGAATACTTCATCCGGTTTTTCAAAGTAGACTTCGACAGCGCACTCCTCTTCACTAGATTCAGTCATTTTATTCTTCATTTTACCCATTCGAACATACTATAACAAATCTAAAACACAAGAAAAACGAAAGACTGAAAACAAAACAAATAGAAGGAAAGTAAATGCGATGCAAAACACAAAAGTGGATAAGACAACAAACATCAAGTAACTAGTACTTCCATATATGTGAATAGGCTGGTACTTCCATATATGTGAATAGGCTGTGTAATATCATGTGAGTGTTTCTTTCATTATTTATTTATTTTATTTTTTAATTAATAATTTTATGCTTAAATTTAATTATTCTGAACAAGATTCTGAGTTTATAAGTCAGTTCAGAAACTTTTTTTTTATTTTTTTCTTGAAGGTGTTGAGAGTTTTGCATCTTCTGAGAATGAAATGTCAATAGGTTCACTTAAAATCTAATACTTCCATATATGTGAATAGACTCGTACTTCCATATATATGAATAGGCTGTGTAAGATCAAATGAGTGTTTCTTTTATTATTTTTTGTTACTAATCATGCATATAACCTACGGGTCAATACATTCATTCATTATTTATTTATTTATTTTATTAATTAATAATTTTATGCTGAAAATTAATTGTTGTTAACAAGATTCTGAGTTTATAAGTCAGTCCAGAAACTTTATTTTTTTGTTGAAGGTGTTGAGAATTTTGCATCTTCTGAGAATGAAATGTGAATAGATTCTGAGTTTATAAGTCAGTCCAGAAACTTTATTTTTTTGTTGAAGGTGTTGAGACTTTTGCATCTTCTGAGAATGAAATGTGAATAGACTGGCTTAATATCTAGTACTTCCATATATGTGGATAGGCTGACTAAATATCTAGTACTTCCAATAATGATTCTTCATCGGCTTTCTCTTGGAACATCTAACCATGGAGAACATAATCATCCAATAATGATACTTCCTCGGCTTTCTGCTGGAACATCTAACAATGGAGAACTTATTGCGGGCACCAGGTGTTTCCAATATCTCCCATTCAGATTGCGTAATGTGACGCAAAATGTCATGTGGTACTACATGGGGCAATCCCAATGGGATTGTTGGAAACACCCAATGATCTTAATAAAATCCCCTAGCCTTGAGCTACCAACATTCCTCATCAGTTTTTCAATGGGGACTTCAGGGACACATTCTTAACAATCAATCTCCTCTTTCCAATAGCACCATAACCTAAAGACACTTTAGGAATGTCTAACCTTAAGCTACCAGAATTCTTCATCCGGTTTTTCAAAGTAAACTTCGACAGCGCACTCCTCGTCACTAGATTCAGTCATTTTATTCTTCATTTTACCCATTCGAATATACTATAACAAATCTGAAACACAAAAAGGGATGATTACATATAACATTTAAAATCTTAAAAACCTAACACAAAACCATAAGAAAAACGAAAGACCGAAAACAAAACAAATTGAAGGAAAGTAAATGCGATGCAAAACACAAAAATGGATAAAACAACAAACATCAATTAAAAACTTTGTACCTGTTAGACAATTTAGAACAGGTGAAAATTAAACCCAAAGGATGACATAAAAATAACAAACATAAAAAACGTGAATATGTGTAGACACCATTCGAGGAGCCAAGTCCCACCACTATAAGTAAAATATTTATTCAAATTTTCAAACTCAAAATGCGAACAGAGTAGCAAACTAAATTGTTGTGAACAAGATTCTGAGTTTATAAGTCAGTTCAGAAACTTTATTTTTTTATTTTTTTTCTTGAAGGTCTTGAGATTTTTGCATCTTCAGAGAATGAAATATGAATAAGCTGACTTAATATATAGTACTTCCAAATATATGAATAAGCTCTGTAATATCATGTGATTGTTTCTTTTATTATTATTTTTTATTACTAATCATGCATATGACCTAATGGTCAATACATTCACATATTATTTATTTATTTTATTTTATTAATTAATAATTTTATGTTGAAAATTAAGTGTTGTGAACAAGATTCTGAATTTATAAGTCAGCCGAGAAACTTTATTTTTTTTTTATTTTTTTTGTTGAAGGTGTTGAGAGTTTTGCGTCTTCTAAGAATGAAATGTGAATAGACTGACTTAATAACTAGTACTTCCATATATGTGAATAGGCTGTGTAATATTATGTGAGTGTTTCTTTGATTATTTATTTATTTTATTTTGTAATTAATAATTTTATGCTTAAATTTAATTGTTGTGAACAAGATTCTGAGTTTATAAGTCAGTTCAGAAACTTTTTTTTATTTTTTTCTTGAAGGTGTTGAGAGTTTTGCATCTTATGAGAATGAAATGTGAATAGGTTCACTTAAAATCTAATACTTCCATATGTGTGAATAGACTCGTACTTCCATATATATGAATAGGCTGTGTAAGATCAAGTGAGTGTTTCTTTTATTATTTTTTTGTTACTAATCATGCATATGACCTAAGGGTCAATACATATTCATTCATTATTTATTTTTTTTATTAATTAATAATTTTATGCTGAAAATTAATTTTTGTTAACAAGATTCTGAGTTTATAAGTCAATCCAAAAACTTTATTTTTTTGTTGAAGGTGTTGAGACTTTTGCATCTTCTGAGAATGAAATGTGAATAGACTTGCTTAATATATAGTACTTCCATATATGTGGATAGGGTGACTTAATATCTAGTACTTCCAATAATGATTCTTCCTCGGCTTTCTCCTGGAACATCTAACCATGGAGAACGTAATCATCCAATAATGATACTTCCTCGGTTTTCTCCTGGAACATCTAACCATGGAGAACTTATTGCGGGCACCGGGTGTTTCCAATATCTCCCATTCAGATTGCGCAATGTGACGCAAAATGTCATGTGGTACTACATGGGGCAATCCCAATGGGGATTGCTAGAAACACCCAATGATCTCAATAAAATCCCCTAACCTTGTGCTACCAACATTCCTCATCAGTTTTTCAATGCGGACTTGAGGGACACATTCTTAACACTCAATCTCCTCTTTCCAATAGCACCATAACCTAAAGACACTTTAGGAATGTCTAACCTTAAGCTACCCGAATTCTTTATCCGATTTTTCAAAGTAGACTTCGACAGCGCACTCCTCGTCACTAGATTCAGTCATTTTATTCTTTATTTTACCCATTCGAATATACTATAACAAATCTGAAACACAAGAAGGGATGATCACATATAACATTTAAAATCTTAAAAACCTAACACAAAACCATAAGAAAAACAAAAGACCGAAAACAAAACAAATAGAAGGAAAGTAAATGCGATGCAAAACACAAAAATGGATAAAACAACAAACATCAAGTAAAAAGTTTGTACCTAATAGACAATGGAGAACGGGTGAAAATTAAACCCAAAGAATGACATAAAAATAACAAACATAAAAAACGGGAATATGTGTAGACACCATTCGAGGAGGCAAGTCCCATCACTGTAAGTAAAATATTTATTCAAATTTTCAAACTCAAAATGCGAACAGAGTAGCAAACTAAATTGTTGTGAACAAGATTCTGAGTTTATAAGTCAGTTCAGAAACTTTATTTTTTTATTTTTTTTCTTGAAGGTCTTGAGATTTTTGCATCTTCAGAGAATGAAATATGAATAAGCTGACTTAATATATAGTATTTCCAAATATGTGAATAAGCTGTGTAATATCATGTGATTGTTTCTTTTATTATTATTTTTTATTACTAATCATGCATATGAGCTAATGGTCAATACATTCACACATTTTATTTATTTATTTTATTTTATTAATTAATAATTTTATGTTGAAAATTAATTTTTGTGAACAAGATTCTGAATTTATAAGTCAGTCGAGAAACTTTATTTTTTTTATTTTTTTTGAAGGTGTTGAGAGTTTTGCATCTTCTAAGAATGAAATGTGAATAGGCTGACTTAATAACTAGGACTTCCATATATGTGAATAAGTTGGTACTTCCATGTATGTGAATAGGCTGTGTAATATCATGTGAGTGTTCTTTCATTATTTATTTATTTTATATTTTAATTAATAATTTTATGCTGAAATTTAATTGTTGTGAACAAGATTATGAGTTTATAAGTCAGTTCAGAAACTTTTTTTTTTATTTTTTTCTTGAAGGTGTTGAGAGTTTTGCATCTTCTGAGAATGAAATGTGAGTAGGTTCACTTAAAATCTAATACTTCCATTGTGTGAATAGACTTGTATTTCCATATATATGAATAGGCTATGTAAGATCAAATGAGTGTTTCTTTTATTATTTTTTTTTTGTTACTAATCATGCATATGACCTACGGGTCAATACATTCATTCATAATTTATTTTTTTTATTAATTAATAATTTTATGCTGAAAATTAATTGTTGTTAACAAGATTCTGAGTTTATAAGTCAGTCCAGAAACTTTATTTTTTTGTTGAAGGTGTTGAGACTTTTGCATCTTCTGAGAATGAAATGTGAATAGACTGGCTTAATATCTAGTACTTCCATATATGTGGATAGGCTGACTTAATATCTAGTACTTCCAATAATGATTCTTCATCGGCTTTCTCACCATGGAGAACGTAATCATCCAATAATGATACTTCCTCGGTTTTCTCCTGGAACATCTAACAATGGAGAACTTATTGCGGGCACCAGGTGTTTCCAATATCTCCCATTCAGATTGCGTAATGTGACGCAAAATGTCATGTGGTACTACATGGGGCAATCCCAATGGGATTGCTGGAAACACCCAATGATCTCAATAAAATCCCCTAGCCTTGAGCTACCAACATTCCTCATCAGTTTTTCAATGGGGACTTCAGGGACACATTCTTAACAATCAATCCCCTCTTTCCAATAGCACCATAACCTAAAGACACTTTAGGAATGTCTAACCTTAAGCTACCAGAATTCTTCATCCGGTTTTTCAAAGTAAACTTCGACAGCGCACTCCTCGTCACTAGATTCAGTCATTTTATTCTTCATTTTACCCATTCGAATATACTATAACAAATCTGAAACACAAAAAGGGATGATTACATATAACATTTAAAATCTTAAAAACCTAACACAAAACCATAAGAAAAACGAAAGACCGAAAACAAAACAAATTGAAGGAAAGTAAATGCGATGCAAAACACAAAAATGGATAAAACAACAAACATCAATTAAAAACTTTGTATCTGTTAGACAATTTAGAACAGGTGAAAATTAAACCCAAAGGATGACATAAAAATAACAAACATAAAAAACGTGAATATGTGTAGACACCATTCGAGGAGCCAAGTCCCACCACTATAAGTAAAATATTTATTCAAATTTTCAAACTCAAAATGCGAACAGAGTAGCAAACTAAATTGTTGTGAACAAGATTCTGAGTTTATAAGTCAGTCCAGAAACTTTATTTTTTTTATTTTTTTCTTGAAGGTCTTGAGATTTTTGCATCTTCAGAGAATGAAATATGAATAAGCTGACTTAATATATAGTACTTCCAAATATATGAATAAGCTCTGTAATATCATGTGATTGTTTCTTTTATTATTATTTTTTTATTACTAATCATGCATATGACCTAATGGTCAATACATTCACATATTATTTATTTATTTGATTTTATTAATTAATAATTTTATGTTGAAAATTAAGTGTTGTGAACAAGATTCTGAATTTATAAGTCAGTCGAGAAACTTTATTTTTTTTTTATTTTTTTTGTTGAAGGTGTTGAGAGTTTTGCGTCTTCTAAGAATGAAATGTGAATAGACTGACTTAATAACTAGTACTTCCATATATGTGAATAGGCTGTGTAATATTATGTGAGTGTTTCTTTCATTATTTATTTATTTTATTTTTTAATTAATAATTTTATGCTTAAATTTAATTGTTGTGAACAAGATTCTGAGTTTATAAGTCAGTTCAGAAACTTTTTTTTATTTTTTTCTTGAAGGTGTTGAGAGTTTTGCATCTTATGAGAATGAAATGTGAATAGGTTCACTTAAAATCTAATACTTCCATATGTGTGAATAGACTCGTACTTCCATATATATGAATAGGCTGTGTAAGATCAAGTAAGTGTTTCTTTTATTATTTTTTTGTTACTAATCATGCATATGACCTACGGGTCAATACATATTCATTCATTATTTATTTTTTTTATTAATTAATAATTTTATGCTGAAAATTAATTTTTGTTAACAATATTCTGAGTTTATAAGTCAATCCAAAAACTTTATTTTTTTGTTGAAGGTGTTGAGACTTTTGCATCTTCTGAGAATGAAATGTGAATAGACTTGCTTAATATCTAGTACTTCCATATATGTGGATAGGGTGACTTAATATCTAGTACTTCCAATAATGATTCTTCCTCGGCTTTCTCCTGGAACATCTAACCATGGAGAACGTAATCATCCAATAATGATACTTCCTCGGTTTTCTCCTCGAACATCTAACCATGGAGAACTTATTGTGGGCACCGGGTGTTTCCAATATCTCCCATTCAGATTGCGCAATGTGACGCAAAATGTCATGTGGTACTACATGGGGCAATCCCAATGGGGATTGCTAGAAACACCCAATGATCTTAATAAAATCCCCTAACCTTGTGCTACCAACATTCCTCATCAGTTTTTCAATGGGGACTTGAGGGACACATTCTTAACACTCAATCTCCTCTTTCCAATAGCACCATAACCTAAAGACACTTTAGGAATGTCTAACCTTAAGCTACCCGAATTCTTTATCGGGTTTTTCAAAGTAGACTTCGACAGCGCACTCCTCGTCACTAGATTCAGTCATTTTATTCTTTATTTTACCCATTCGAATATACTATAACAAATCTGAAACACAAGAAGGGATGAAACACAAAACCATAAGAAAAACAAAAGACCGAAAACAAAACAAATAGAAGGAAAGTAAATGCGATGCAAAACACAAAAATGGATAAAACAACAAACATCAAGTAAAAAGTTTGTACCTAATAAACAATGGAGAACGGGTGAAAATTAAACCCAAAGAATGACATAAAAATAACAAACATAAAAAACGGGAATATGTGTAGACACCATTCGAGGAGGCAAGTCCCATCACTGTAAGTAAAATATTTATTCAAATTTTCAAACTCAAAATGCGAACAGAGTAGCAAACTAAATTGTTGTGAACAAGATTCTGAGTTTATAAGTCAGTTCAGAAACTTTATTTTTTTATTTTTTTTCTTGAAGGTCTTGAGATTTTTGCATCTTCAGAGAATGAAATATGAATAAGCTGACTTAATATATAGTATTTCCAAATATGTGAATAAGCTGTGTAATATCATGTGATTATTTCTTTTATTATTATTTTTTATTACTAATCATGCATATGAGCTAATGGTCAATACATTCACACATTTTTTTATTTATTTTATTTTATTAATTAATAATTTTATGTTGAAAATTAATTTTTGTGAACAAGATTCTGAATTTATAAGTCAGTCGAGAAACTTTATTTTTTTTATTTTTTTTATTTTTTTTTTGAAGGTGTTGAGAGTTTTGCATCTTCTAAGAATGAAATGTGAATAGGCTGACTTAATAACTAGGACTTCCATATATGTGAATAAGCTGGTACTTCCATGTATGTGAATAGGCTGTGTAATATCATGTGAGTGTTCTTTCATTATTTATTTATTTTATATTTTAATTAATAATTTTATGCTGAAATTTAATTGTTGTGAACAAGATTATGAGTTTATAAGTCAGTTCAGAAACTTTTTTTTTATTTTTTTCTTGAAGGTGTTGAGAGTTTTGCATCTTCTGAGAATGAAATGTGAATAGGTTCACTTAAAATCTAATACTTCCATTGTGTGAATAGACTTGTATTTCCATATATATGAATAGGCTATGTAAGATCAAATGAGTGTTTCTTTTTTTTTTTTGTTACTAATCATGCATATGACCTACGGGTCAATACATTCATTCATTATTTATTTTTTTTTATTAATTAATAATTTTATGCTGAAAATTAATTGTTGTTAACAAGATTCTGAGTTTATAAGTCAGTCCAGAAACTTTATTTTTTTGTTGAAGGTGTTGAGACTTTTGCATCTTCTGAGAATGAAATGTGAATAGACTGGCTTATTATCTAGTACTTCCATATATGTGGATAGGCTGACTTAATATCTAGTACTTCCAATAATGATTCTTCATCGGCTTTCTCTTGGAACATCTAACCATAGAGAACGTAATCATCCAATAATGATACTTCCTCGGTTTTCTCCTGGAACATCTAACAATGGAGAACTTATTGCGGGCACCGGGTGTTTCCAATATCTCCCATTCAGATTGCGCAATGTGACGCAAAATTTCATATGGTACTACATGGGGCAATCCCAATGGGGATTGCTGGAAACACCCAATGATCTCAATAAAATCCCCTAACCTTGAGCTACCAACATTCCTCATCAGTTTTTCAATGGGGACTTCAGGGACACATTCTTAACACTCAATCTCCTCTTTCCAATAGCACCATAACCTAAAGACACTTTAGGAATGTCTAACCTTAAGCTACCAGAATTCTTCATCCGGTTTTTCAAAGTAAACATCGACATTGCACTCCTCGTCACTAGATTCAGTCATTTTATTCTTCATTTTACCCATTCGAATATACTATAACAAATCTGAAACACAAGAAGGGATGATCACATATAACATTTAAAATCTTAAAAACCTAACACAAAACCATAAGAAAAACGAAAGACCGAAAACAAAACAAATAGAAGGAAAGTAAATGCGATGCAAAACACAAAAATGGATAAAACAAAAACATCAAGTAAAAACTTTGTACCTGATAGACAATGGAGAACAGGTGAAAATTAAACCCAAAGAATGACATAAAAATAACAAACATAAAAAACGTGAATATGTGTAGACACCATTTGAGGAGCCAAGTCCCACCACTGTAAGTAAAATATTTATTCAAATTTTCAAACTCAAAATGCGAACAGAGTAGCAAACTAAATTGTTGCGAACAAGATTCTGAGTTTATAAGTCAGTCCAGAAACTTTATTTTTTTTATTTTTTTCTTGAAGGTCTTGAGATTTTTGCATCTTCAGAGAATGAAATATGAATAAGCTGACTTAATATATAGTACTTCCAAATATGTGAATAAGCTGTGTAATATCATGTGATTGTTTCTTTTATTATTATTTTTTATTACTAATCATGCATATGACCTAATGGTCAATACATTCACACATTATTTATTTATTTTATTTTATTAATTAATAATTTTATGTTGAAAATTAATTGTTGTGAACAAGATTCTGAATTTATAAGTCAGCCGAGAAACTGTATTTTTTTTATTTTTTTGTTGTTGAAGGTGTTGAGAGTTTTGCATCTTCTAAGAATGAAATGTGAATATGCTGACTTAATAACTAGTACTTCCATATATGTGAATAGGCTGGTACTTCCATATATGTGAATAGGCTATGTAATATCATTTGAGTGTTTCTTTCATTATTTATTTATTTTATTTTTTAATTAATAATTTTATGCTTAAATTTAATTGTTGTGAACAAGATTCTGAGTTTATAAGTCAGTTCAGAAACTTTTTTTTATTTTTTTCTTGAAGGTGTTGAGAGTTTTGCATCTTCTGAGAATGAAATGTGAATAGGTTCACTTAAAATCTAATACTTCCATATGTGTGAATAGACTCGTACTTCCATATATATGAATAGGTTGTGTAAGATCAAATGAGTGTTTCTTTTATTTTTTTGTGTTACTAATCATGCATATGACCTACGGGTCAATACATTCATTCATTATTTATTTATTTTTTATTAATTAATAATTTTATGCTGAAAATTAATTTTTGTTAACAAGATTCTGAGTTTATAAGTCAGTCCAGAAACTTTATTTTTTTGTTGAAGGTGTTGAGACTTTTGCATCTTCTGAGAATGAAATGTGAATAGACTGGTTTAATATCTAGTAATTCCATATATGTGGATAGGCTGACTTAATATCTAGTACTTCCAATAATGATTCTTCATCGGCTTTCTCCTAGAACATCTAACCATGGAGAACGTAATCATCCAATAATGATACTTCCTCGGTTTTCTCTTGGAACATCTAACCATGGAGAACTTATTGCGGGCACCAGGTGTTTCCAATATCTCCCATTCAGATTGCGCAATGTGACGCAAAATGTCATGTGGTACTACATGGGGCAATCCCAATGGGGATTGCTGAAAACACCCAATGATCTCAATAAAATCAGCTACCAACATTCCTCATCAGTTTTTCAATGGGGACTTCAGGACAGCACGAATGATCCATTTGCTAGAAGATAAGATCCGACAACTGTCTGCACCAATAATAGAAACCTTGAATTACGCACAAAGTCAATTTCGAGATGCATGGGTCAACTGTCCATTGGCTAAAAGACGAACTGGCACTAGAGTCGCACCTGCGGGAAGAAGACAAGCTTGACGCCTACGGAATTCAGACGACAGGATTGGCCTGCAAATCTGAAGCTGACCAGAATATGTCGCAAGAAAAAACCGTTTGAATCCAACGGATAATTCCGGATTCAAATGATTGTGTCTTCAGATTTCAACTATAAAAGGACAAGTTCATTCTTGGATCCTTTGCCGATTGCTGATATACAAAAAGAGAAAAATACAAAGCACATTCAAACAAGAAAAAGATCTTACACCAAACTTCCATTTATGTGTAAAAGCTAGATTGATTTTGTAATCGTCTAAAGTGTTCTTCATCTAGAAAGAGCAAGTTTGTATCAATTGTAAAATTGAGAGAGCTGTGCTGAGTACTCGGTTTTAAGTACTCAGTGGTAGAGAAATCTAGGTGTTCGGTTATAGCACTTAGTAGGAGTTGAGTAGACGAATAGAGGAAGGTACTCTTGCATATTCAACTGCCTTGTAAACGGTTTGTGCTCTACCTTTAAAGAGCTCGGTATTGGATTGAAAAAGCCCGGAGGGACTCTGGGAACTGGACATAGGCGGAGAGGCCGAACTAGGATAAGTCATGTTGAGTAATTTCTAACTCTCTCTCAATATATATTTGTAAGTGTTGCTTGATTAAATTGCTCAGTATATAAATCGTAAAAAGCTGACACTGAGTAATCTGGTGCTAAGTTGGAAGCTGACCTCAAGTGTTAATTCCCAACTCACGTGTAAAACAGTTCTAGTCAGCATCTGACTAAAGTTGTCTTACATCTCTCGGTAGTGCTGACCTAAACTAAGTTGAGTTACTTAAAGAATTATATTAAGTCAGCATAAATAAGTGAAAAAGTTATATTAGTTCCTAACCCCCCTGGAACTAATCACACGGGACCAACAAGTGGTATCAGAGCTAAATAGCTCACTACTCAAAGATATAACTATCTTGAGTTGATTCCGATAAATGGATGAGAACAGCACTCGTTTCCTTCCCGGAAATCAAACAACACAGATACTCCCTGAGGGATTATCGATTAGTCGGCCTCCCCTGTTCTTTGGATCTAATTATACCTTCTAGAAGAACATGATGCAAATTTTTATTCAAGCCACAAACATGAGTGCATGGCTTGCAATAGTACAAGGTCCATACGTGCCTTATAAAACTATTAACAATAAGAAAGTTGTTAAGAGTGAAACTGAGTGGTCAGAAGATGACCTTAAGAAACTACAAAACAACGCTTCGGCTATCAATATGCTTCACTGTGATCTAGATGCTGCAGAGTACAATAAAATCTCAGGTTGCGAGTCAGCACAGGAGATTTGGAAAAAGCTGGAGGTGACCTATGAAGGCACAAGCAAGGTCAAGGAGTCCAAAGTGAACCAACACATGAGACTGTACGAGCTGTTCGAGATGAATGAAAACGAAGACATCTCAGAGATGAACTCAAGGTTCACCAATATTATAAATGAGCTCAAGAGGCTCGGAAAGAATTTCACCGAAGAGGAACAGGTGAAGAAAATATTGAGAAGTCTTCCCAAAAGCTAGCAAGCTAAGAAGACATCTGTGGAAGAAGCTCAGGACTTGACCACGTACAAATACGACGAGCTGATCGGATCTCTGCTGACTCATGAGATCTCTATGAAAAACTACGAAGCAAAAGAGAAGTCAGTAGACATGAAGCAAAAATCACTTGTCATGAAAGCTGACTCAGCCGAAGCTGACTCGTCAGATGATGAGGAGATGGCCATGTTCACAAGAAAGATGAAGAAGCTGTTCAGAAAGAATGACAAGAACAGCAAGAGGCCATACAAAAAAGGCGATAGGTACAAATCTGAGTCCAGTGACAATAGATATAAGAAGGACAGCTCAAAGCCTGTCACATGCTTCAAGTGCCATCAAACTGGGCACATTAAGTCAAGCTGCCCTAACTTAAAGAAAGAAAAGAGGGGAAGCAAAAAGGCAATGGTGGCTACATGGAGTGACAGTGATGAGTCAACCTCATCAGAAGCTGACGCAAATGAGACAGCAAATATATGCTTCATGGCCGATGACGCTGCTGACCAATGCCAATCTAAGCAAGCTGACCTCTCAGATGATACTGACCAAGAGGAACACTCCAATGAGGTAACATCTCTACTCTTGCTTAGAAATGAAATGGTTAACGCCCTGAGTGATTTATATACACTGAGTAAAAAGTGTAACAAGAAAATAAAGGCACTCAGCAGGCGGTGTGATGAGATTGAAGAGGTCAAACTCAGTGACATTCGATATCTTCTCAAAGACAACTCAACTTTGCATAAAAACATGGAAATCATGCATAAGTTTGTCTCGGAAGTCCAATCAGATTCAAAGAAACTGAGAAAGGATGTCACAACCCTACAGAACCAAATAAAAGGTTCAACTAAAAATAAATCCCACGCTGAGTACTCAAGTACTGGTCAGCGTAGACAGTTCACTCAGTGTGACTGTTGTGGGAAAAGAGGACACACAATAGATGTGTGTTGGTATAATAAGCGGATTGTCCAATGTGATTTCTGCGGAAAGAAAGGCCATACCACTAAGGTATGTTGGCATGCTCAGCACAATGGTGCTGACCAAAGACAAAGTCACCCTAAAAGGGTAACTCATTGTGACTTCTGTGGTAAACAAGGCCACACCATAAATGTATGTCGTCACAAATTAAAACATGATATAGCACCTGTCTATGCTAACCAACGAGGACCCAAAAAGAATTGGGTACCTAAAGATGAATGATTCAAAATGCAGGTGAGCCTGAGGTGCGTGGAGAAGTCATAGCTTTGGTATATTGATAGCGCATGCTCGAGGCATATGACTGGTGATGAAACTCAGTTCATCACACTTGAGCTTAAACGAGGTGGTAACGTAAGCTTTGGAGATAATAAAAAGGGTAAGATAGTTGGATCAGGTACTATCGGAGGTAACCCTACTATTGAGTCAGTCTCCTTAGTCAGGGGTCTCAAATATAACCTATTGAGCGTAGCTCAACTGTGTGACAGCAGTAGAAAGGTTGTATTTGATGCCACTAAGTGTCGGATACTCGAGGGAAAAACAAATAATTTGGTTTTAACTGCCCCTCGTGTTGACAATGTATACATGTTGAGTTTAGAAAAGAATTTTTCAAAAAATATATGCTTAGTGTCAAAGGAGGACAACTCCTGGCTATGGCATAGGAGACTTGGTCATGTAAGTATGGACCTCCTTGCCAAACTAGGAAGAAAGCAATTAGTTGAGGGATTGCCCAAACTTAGATTTAAGAAAGATCAAGTATGTAATGCTTGTCAGCAAGGTAAACAAACGAAAAAGTCTTTTCAAAGTAAAAATATTGTCTCAACCAATAGATCATTGGAATTACTACACTTGGACCTTTTCGGACCTGTCTAGCCACTCAGCTTGGGCGGTAAGAAATTTTCCTTAGTCATTGTAGATGATTTCTCTCGGTATACTTGGATCATCTTGCTGAGTAGCAAGGATGAAACATTTGAGATGTTCACAACATTGATTAAAAAGCTTGAAAATGACAAAGACCTAAGAGTAGCTCATATTAGAAGTGATAATGGCGGAGAATTCAAAAACCAACAGTTTGATGAATTCTGTGAAGTCAGTGGCATTGACCATAACTTTTCTGCTCCTAGGACGCCTAAACAAAATGGGGTTGTTGAAAGGAAGAACAGAACAATAGTCGAAATTGCTAGGACAATGCTGAGCGAAAATAGGCTTCCAAAGTATTTCTAGGGTGAAGCTGTCCACACAGCATGTTATATACTGAATATGGATTTAGTTAGACCTATACTCAAGAAAACCCCTTATGAACTTTGGAAAGGACGAAAGCCCAACATTGGCTACTTTCGTGCATTTGGGTGTAAATGTTTTATACTCAACACAAAAGATAACCTTGCTAAATTTGATGCTAAAGCTGACGAAGCGATCTTTTTAGGGCACTCAACTAACAGTGAAGCATATAGGGTGTATAATAAACGAACTCAAGTTGTAGAAGAGTCTGTCCATATCGAGTTCGATGAAACTGACCCTGCAGGAAAGACAAGTCAGTCTGCCGAAGATGAACCAAGCTCAGCTTCCGCTGACCAAAATGAAGCCTCTGAATCATTAGTGCAAGGGCTGACCAAAGGTAAACACGAACCCAAAATTACCTTTGCTGACCAATCTACTCCTGCAGATATTGTAGAAACACCTATTCCAGACAACTCAACATTACCGAAAGAAGTCAAAATTCCAAGAGGACACTCGGAGAAGTCCATTCTTGATGCTTCTGAAAATAAGCCGATGACGAGAGACCAGCTTAGAAAATACCTCAGCAACGTTGCATTTGTCTCAGTACATGAGCCAAAGAACTTATCGGATGCTGAGCATGACAAACATTGGAACAATGTTATGCAAGAGGAGCTTGATCAGTTCAAAAGAAATGAGGTATGGGATTTAGTACCTAAACCTAGGAATCAAAAGACCATAGGAACTAAGTGGGTCTTTAGAAATAAATTAGATGAGCAAGGAAATGTAGTCAGGAACAAAGCCCGACTGGTATCCCAAGGCTATAGTCAGCAAGAGGGCATTGACTACGGTGAAACCTTTGCTCCCGTTGCTAGGTTAGAGGCTGTATGTATATTGTGTGCATATGCTAGTTTCATGAACTTTAAGCTATATCAAATGGATGTCAAAAGTTCTTTTCTTAATGGATTTATAAACGAAGAGGTATATGTTAGTCAGCCTCCTGGGTTTGAAGATCCAAAGTTTCCAACCCACGTTTATAAACTCAAGAAGGCCTTGTACGACCTGAAACAAGCACATCGTGCTTGGTATGAGAGGTTGACCAGTTTCCTGCTGACCAGGAACTATGTTAGAGGCAAAGCTGACACAACCTTATTCATTAAGAAGAAAGGTAAAAATACCCTGCTGGCACAAATTTATGTAGATGATATAATATTTGGTGCTACTGACGAATCTATGTGCAAAGAATTCAGTAAATAGATGCAAACTGAGTTCGAGATGTCTATGATGGGCGAACTTGAAGGAAATTAAGGCTAAGGTATAGCAGCGGAAATATAAAAATTTTAGCCTACTTCCTTTTAACCATAGGATCCGTTAATCGTTATTTCATATAAAGAGGGATAAGAAGGAATACCTTTTGAAGAACAATCTACCGTTGTTAAAGAAGCGCCCACAATTCTTCTCCGAATTCCCAAGCACGAAGTATAACACGGTGAGGTTAAGTTAGAATCAACCCTTATGAGATGCAACCAAAATAGATTGCCTCTAATTAACCAACACAAGATCAAAGAGAAAAGGAGATGAATGAAATTAATCAATTGACGGAAGCCGTATGAATTCTAGTCCACGAAATCGGGAAGTCGAATTCTTCTTTCTCTCACTAGCTAGGGATTTCGAAAATCACAAAGGGGGAGGTATGGGGCTTGGTCGAAATTCACATGAAGAGGGGGTATATATAATCACTTGTATCTAAACCCTAGTTAGATAGGAATAGGTTACTTAATAGGAATTCAATTCGGAATAGGATTCCCAATTATTATCTTATAATATATCTAATATATTTAGGATAATAATAAATAACCTAATTGGATAATACTAGGAGTATATTAATCTAATTAAAACTCCTAACTTAATTATCTCTTAATTAATTTAATTCACAAACCTAATCGAATTAGGATTAATGGAATTAAAATAATTCCTTTATTTATTATATATAAATTTCAGCCCCCTCCATTTAAATGGGCCTTACTGGGCTCAATTGGGCTTCCATCTATTAATTACATCCATCTCTCTTTTGGTTCCAAGTCTTATGTGTGATCCATTAGGTTCTTACTACTTCTGGCCGTATGCAACTATTAAATTAATTTCTTCAAGAATTATATTTAATCCTTGCATAACAGAATGATGTACTGAGTATGTTATAGGCAAGTCTGTAATCATTCCCCCAGAGTCCGTTAAGAAGACAGGTTGATTCTGTCGTTAACCCTTCCGTATTAGTTACAGTATAATTCGATCCTTTATCAACTATATCCTTGAACTGAATCTTATGACTATGGGTGATGTCAAGTCACATATAGCGAGACCTTCGTTTTACTTGTACAGGCCGAGTCAACTCAAATAGATAGGTTAAGTGAAATCTGTATTTCTACTCTTAAGCTATCACCTTGCAAGGATTTAGAGTCGAGTCTTCCACAAGCGATCCTTGGATATATCTCCCATTAATCGGGAGTGATAAATGCTCAATCCAATGTATAACTACCCTGACATTACTTCCTGTGACACCCAACCTTTGCAGTTCACACCCCAGAGTCATCTCTGTTAAGGATCGTGGGACCACAGGATCAAAGTCTCACATTCAGTAATTCAGGATGACCAATTAACATTCCTTTGAGTCTGAGGATTACTTATACCTATTAATACCAATGAGATGAACAGGTGACAAGGATGAATCTACCCATCCTGTTATCTCAAATCGGATCCCCAATCCTAATGAACGACGTTTCATCGGATCTATGTAACTGTCCAGATATCTATATATATGAAGCTTGTGAGATCAGCTTTCTGTCGGACAGAAGACATTGTTACATACAAGTCTCAACAGTGATATATCAATCCTAAACATATCACTTGACTTGGGGTGGTTTTAAGTTTATTAGTTTATTATAAAGTTTTGTCTCACTTCATGCTTGTATGAACACTTTATAATCACTTTAAACAAACTTACGGATTTCCTTTTATTAGACTTTATATAGTGCTTAAAAGGGATTGCCTTTATATAGTTATAAAACATATATCTCATTAAAACAAATGATATAAAGAACAATTCATTTACATTAAGTTTGTATCCTGCAACAATTGACTATAGGACACCAAACCCCAATAGAACTAAACTTCTTCCTTGGACTCCAAATCAAACAAGGGAAGAATGGCATCTTCATTAGTCAGTCTAAATACGCCAAAGAAATGTTGAAGAAATTCGATATGGAAGAATGCAAGCCCATATCTACCCCAATGGGTACTGACACTGTCCTTTGTGGTGACGAGAAAGGTAAGTCAGTAGATAGTAAATTATATCGAGGTATGATTGGCTCTCTACTCTATCTTACTGCTAGTAGACCTGATATTCAGTACTCAGTATGTTATTGCGTGAGATATCAAGCTGACCCCAGAGAATCTCATCTTATAGCTGTGAAAAGAATTTTCAGATACTTGCAAAGCTCAGTTAATGCAGGTTTATGGTATCCAAATACAAATGACTTCACACTCATTTGATATACTGATGCTGACTATGGACGAGATAAGCTAGAGCGTAAGAGTACTTCAGGAGGGTGTCACTTCCTTGGAAGCTGTCTAGTATCTTGGTTCAGCAAGAAGCAATCGTCATTGGGCCTGTCAACAACTGAAGCTGAGTACATTGCTGCTGGAAGCTGTGTGGCTCAAGTTTTATGGATAAAGCAACAGCTTGAGGATTATGGCGTAAAAACAGAAACAATAGAGGTCAAATGCGACAACAAGAGTGATATTGACCTATCTAAAAATCCAATCCAACACAGCAGGATGAAGCATGTTAGCACAAGGCATCACTTCATTAGAGATCATGTACTCAAGGGTGAGATCAAGATGACCTATGTTCCTACAGATGAACAGCTTGCGGATATCTTCACAAAGCCTCTGGCTCGTGAGAAATTTAACATACTAAGGGAAGCTATCGGTATGTCTAATCCTCTTCACTAAAATTATATGTTTAAAATGAATGTTGAGTGATTACCATGCCGAGTAATTAGTGCTAAATTAGTAACTATTGCATGCTGAGCTAAATATGAAGTATATCACCCTATGCTGAGTAGACATACATACTGAGTGATTAACATACGCTGAGTTACTAAGCATGACGAAATTCTTCTACGTAAAACTGACAACTCAGAATATCAAACGTTTAGAATTCTAGATACTGAGTAAATCCGTTGCACAATTAATGCTAGCAAGCGTATTAAATCCACCTAGGATGATGTAGGCGCAATAATTAGAAAACACATGCGCCGATTGTGTCATAAATGCCAGAATTATTGTCGATTGATCATCTCGAGGCAAAACGGCTACTCCAACATATCAGATCAACTCGGCATTTCTATAAATAGTGGATGAATTCCCACTTGTATCTCTTCACACTCAAAATTTCTGGCATTCTATCTCTCTCTCTCTCTTAAATCCCAAAACCTCTCTAAAATCCTTGAGAAAATCATGTCTGATTCTTAAAATATCTCCGGTGGCGATTACGACCAAAACTGCTCCGATGAAAATCCTCCATCTCCCGCTCAGCAGGAATACATAGAGACCTCAGGTGAGTCTCAAGGTCATGGTCAGCATGACCAATCTAGGTCAGCACCTCCAGCAAAGACCCTCGAACTGACCAAGCAACTCCATCCAAGAAACAGAAAAAGAAGAAGGAAAAGAAAGATAAGCAACCTGAGGAAAAGGAATTTGTTCAGGTTTACAACTGTGTAAAGAATTGTGAGGTACTTCGCTACCGGTGGTTCTCCCCAAGTTTCGTAACAGCTGAAAAACCGTTCTGCGAATGGATCTCTAAAAACTAGTGGTCAGAATTCTTTTCTCTGTCCGGTAAAACTTACCCCCGGTTAGTAAGGGAATTTTATTCGAATCTCAAAGTGGATAAGGACAACACTGACCATCTAGTCACCAAGGTCACAGGCAAGGACATCACGATAACTCCATCCTATCTAGCAACTTTGCTAAAGCTGCCGAACAAAGGTAAAGAATTCAGAACCACAAACGTCAAACTTGACTACCCTATTGAGTTCTGTAAACTGACGACTCACAAAGGAGAAATAGCCAGTACATGTATGGGTCAGGATCAAAAAATGGCTCATTAAATCCTGACCAACTTCATATTCCCTAAGGTCAACTCTGCCTCATCAGCCTCCAATTTCGAACAAAACTTCATCTGGCACATGTTGACCTACAAACCACTCAACATGCCCGTATTTCTTATCGGTGCATTTCAACGAAGTACTGGAAAACTCAGGATGGGCTCCCTCATCACGAGAATTCTTGAAGACCAACAAATAAACACGATTGGTGAAGCTAAGTCATAGGGAACTGAGATCACAGCGGCACTGCTATTTGGGTTAGCATACAACCAACCCCTCAAGTCTAAGAAAGGAAAGGGGGTTGTTGAAGAGAATGAGGAAGCAGGTAATGCTGAGGGAGGAGCACAAGCTGTGCCCACCAAGAAAGGAAAGACAATGGTGGTAAGCAAGGAACCTGCTAACCGCACTCAGCAGGATAAAAAGCGGAAAGCTGACCAGTCCACAAAGGATGTGAACACAGCCCCTAAGAAGCTAAGAATAGTATCCAGTGCGCGGAAAGCTGATGCTGAGCAAGGTCAGGAGGTACCTAAGTCAGCAGAAAAACTGAAAAGGCAAGTTGAGCCTGAGGAAGAGAGTGAGGAAACTCCTGAGCAACCCTTGCAAAAGAAGAAGAAACCTTCTGGGTTAAAGCCAATTGATGCAACTCCTCTAGACTCTTTAGTCTCTGAGGACTCACACTTTGTAAGAAGTCAAGAGATTGATCTTGAGAAAACTCAAGCTGACCATGAAGAAGAACTGGGAAATGATGAAGGTCAGTTTGATGTTGAGAGGACAGATGATGTTGAGCCGAGTAGGGATGTTGATGCTGAGCAAAATCAAACAGTTGATGCTGAGCAGATTGAGAATCCAACTGTGTCGAGTAAGATAGTTGATGCTGAGTCCACAGAGAAAGACAGAGCTGTGGAAGATCTCAATGCTGACCTTGGGTTGAACTCATCTTCTAAGTCCATTGATTCCATTGCTGCTGATCCAACTCCTCCAACTCATAAGTCCAGCACTGGCAAACGACTCAAGCGCAAAGCCCACAAGCCGCCTATCATTGACATTCTGGATGATTCTCCACTAAGAGAACCAATTATTGCTCTCACAAAACTTCAGTTTCAATTCTTCTCTGAACCAACTCCAGATCAACTTCGGGAAAAGCAAGCCTCTGTTTCTCAAGCTGAGGAACAAGACGACCCCAACGCTCCAAAAGGTCATGTTTCTGTCGAGCAAATGCTCGAAGTTCCTGCCACTCAAAACAATAAGTTGGCAAAGGAAAACCCTGCTCAAGTCAGCACTGCATTCCCTCAATCTTTTGAAACTACTCAGCTTCAGGCTGACTCTGAACAGGTCAATATCTCTGCCAATCCACCTCTTCCTATTCCTTTATCGCAAAATGACAACCAGTCAGTTCCGTCTGGTAATCTGAATAAAAGCCCAGCTGCTGACCAAGCTGGCACATCCAAGTCTGGACAACATAATACTCCTCCTCCTTCCGGTCCTATTCCATTTCCGTCCTCCGAACCACAACATGATGAATCTTATGCTTACCTGCATGCTACTGAGTCTGGACGAAGAATCATTGACTCAGCTCAAGCCTTAATTCAAGATATTCATCAATCCAATGTCGATGTTGCTGGGTCTGTCAATGTTGAGCCAACTCAACTCTCTTCTGTTACTCAGCTTTTGACTGAAATCAAGGGTCTTAATGATCTATTGAGTGTCGTGACATCTTTTCAATCTCAACAACCCAAGCAAGACTCTATCGTGAAGCTGGCTGAACTCCAGCTGACAATGGTTCATCATATGAATGCTATCCAGGGCCAACTCAACACTTTGTCAGCTGCGAACTCAATCTATGCAACCTCTGCTAAGGTTAATCAGCTTTTCACCCAACTAAGTTCTGAGCTGGCCGGGACTCGTGATTTAATCTCCTCCTCCTCACAGTGTTCCATTGAGCAAATCAGCGAACCTGTTCGCCTACTCAATTTGAGTAAAGAAGAAATGGATACTGACCAAGTAAAAAAAAATGAGATTCTGCAGTACTCTCAAGCCACACTCAACCATGTCCGGCATACAAACGCTCAACGTCAGTTCTATGACTCTGCGTTGCTCAAAATGTACCATCAATCATATGCCAAGCTGACAGAATCCATTACTTGGATCGGGAAATCCCAGGAGTATCTTCTGAGCATGCTGAGTGCTACCATTAAGATCCCTGCTGCCACTCTGGATGATGGCATGGCCGTCTTCGATGGTCTTCGATGGTAAGGGTAAAATAGACAAATGGATAAAATTATTTTTTTATAATTTGTGGGTCCCACTTTTATTAATGAATAACTCTAAAAATGCTTAGGTGGCGCGTTGACCGAGCGTTGACCGGTCATTCTTACCTGCTGTACACTAAAGTGGGAGGTCACCTATAAGTTCGTACATTTTTGTGTGACAAAATAAAGGTTGTACACCAAAGTGTGAACTGAGGCAAATGTTATACACCATTGATGAAATTTACCCTCTGTTTTTGTAATTGTAGTATCAATCCATTTGATTAACCTAAATAAACCATATATATACTAACTTTTCTTTTATTAGATCATAGTTTACTGCCGCTTTTATTTTTCATCGGAGAATAAGAGATCTATCCTCTCTTAACCCTTAGGGTCTACTTGGTTGAGGGTTAATGGGGGTTAATTAAAGGAAGTTTAATTTTATAACCTTACTTGGAAAGAAGGTTAAATAAGTTAGTGAGTTTTTATAAGGTTAATCAGAGGTTTAAAAACATTAAAAAAAACCTTCAAATTCAATCCCACGGATTTGGAGGGATCTCAAGGTTAATTAAATCACATGCTAAAATTATCCTTATCTAATTTTTTTAATTTCTAAAATATCCTCATCTAATCCTATCATACAGTGTATGTAAAATATCCTATCTAACCTAGTGCAATTGTTGAAGATATTGAAGATATTATTTTGCGCCGACTTCTTCATCAGTGCTTCTGCCTTGTGATTCCATTGTGGTGCTTCTCTCTCCTGGTAATTCTTTAAATATAATATTATTATTTTGTTCTATTAAATGCTTTAGAATATATAAAATGCTAAAAATTAATAATGATGTTTAATAAATAATCTTATCTCAGCATGTTTTTGTATCTTCTTTTATTTATATTAAATGATGTGTAATATATATTGATACCATGTGTTGGCTTTGTATTGTGCATGATACCATGTGTTTGTTTGGGTAAGCTTTGTGTTTTGTTTGGCTTTCACCATCATGTCTTTTTGTCTTTGGTTAATATTGAGAAAATGACTATTTTGTCTTAATCTGTTAATATATTAATTAGATAGCTCATCACCTCAAATACCCTTTTTCATATATTTTGAGTCAAAAAACTTGAACTTTACCCAAAACAATTTGCGGATAATTTTACTATTATTGCAAAATTGTGATTTGCACCCATTATTTTTAGGATTAATTACAAATAACTACTCTGTGGTTTGGCCGATTTGCGATGTGGTACCTGTGGTATTTTTTTTTTACAAACACAACCCTATGGTTGCAAAATTTTACATGTTTTTTTTACTTTGCCAAATTTGGCCAATAATGACTTCGAAATGAAAATTTTCAAGGGACGAATTTTAAATATGTTTAGCATTTGGATATTCATTTATTGCATGGATTTTTATGACCTATTTTAAAAATAAATTTTGACATGTTTTGAACATTCAAGTATCTAAATAATGAGGTTGCTATTAGTTAGAGTTATGAGATTTTGTTAATTATTTTATTTTGTTTGATATGAATAATTTTTTGAGTAAAGCTTATGTCTAACTTTTAATAATTATCGTGTGCCAAACAAAAATTTATTGCAAAAGAGTGATGTTTTTTTCGAAATGTAAAAGAATGGTTAAAATTTAATAATTGCAAATTTGAATTGGTATATAATTTTTTCTTTATGGTGTTACTGCAAAAGAAATAATAAAGGAAAACAACAAATGAAAATATACTTTGTATAATAATGATGTAAAAAAATATTTTAGTTATGTGTTAGTATGGGACGGATTTTAAGATATATAATTATGTATAAATAGGGTATTTTTGCAACTAATATATATAACCTCTCTTTATAAAACCTTCCAAACAAGCACAATTAATTATTTAACTTTATGAATCCATCCCATGTATCCAAGCAGGGTTATTTTAATAACCTCACCTTACCTCACCTCACTCTCCCTCCCCTCCCTTTAATTAACCCCCATTAACCCTCAACCAAGCAGACCCTTAGTGTTCTCTTCTTCATTTTCTTCCAGTGAACACGCGCCGACAATGGTGTCTCACAGCTTTTTGTCGTCGTCTCTCCTCTTTATCCGACATTCTGAACTGCTATTTCCTCTCTATTTCTAGTGGGTTCATCTCAAAACCCTTCCCCTTGTGGAATTAGATTCTCCAACTATATGTGGTAAATACTTCGATGAGGTAAGTAATAGTTCGTGATGCGTGTACGGCGCCTAGGTAGAGCTCTAAATATATATTATGATATGTTCATTATGACTATGGATGTGATCTTCCTAAATGCTCTATCTCTACTAGACGCTACTACTTAGGGGCAAGTGTACCCCATCGTGTCAAGTAATAATCTGGTTAAGACCGGGTATCGAATCCACGGGATTTATAACTACAAGTATTAAACGACTCGGTTTTATACGTTATCTAAGCGGTGAATACTTTGAGTTGATTTGGGAAGCAACTACAAACTACTCCTAACTACGGGTGAGACAGATTTATATAACGAAAACTCTACGAAATGATATGGATGGTGATAAGTTATAAATATGATAAACAATGACTCCCAATATATACGGTTAATGATTTACTCTTGGAATGACGACTACGTGTAGTGTGACCGACCCATGAAGTACTTAGACTACGTGGTTCCTAGTCAAGGCGTGTCTAATGCTTGGGATTAGAAATTAGGGCCCGTAAGTTCCGTGGCTTGTCAATTCCTACAGTTTCCGGTGCGTCACTTCCGGTAAGGCAACACCTATATGAATCCCTAAAGATAGCCCGAATGGCGTCAGAAATCGCGTTCCCCTACACAATAATCAATTACGAATATCAAAACAAGTAACAAACATCAACACGTATATAGAAAAAGAGATTGTGAATCATAAATTATAAATATGGAATACAACCAAGCCTAGTACATAGGAAGAGTACAAGCTAATTAGCAAGTGAAAAGGGAAGAATCCACCCTCGGAACTAGCTAACCGGACTCAAGGCCGTCTCTTAGGACTTGGAGGTGGAACTCTCGAGCTTGGTGAACGGAGATGAAACGGAACTTTGACGGAATGCCGGAATAAACGAACAAGCTCTCAAGGTGATAGAGTTTTGCTATGTAAAATCTGAATCTAAAATCTAAAACTATATAGCAAGAGCTCAATACATAAAATTCTGGATATCTAAATGAGTGCTAGTCACTCTTATTTATACACATCAAGCTAGGGGTAGAATTATAAGTTCACAAGATACAAGCATGGAGATACATTATTTCTGCAGAATTCCCATGACATGCCCCGCGTAAGGTAGGGGACGCCCCGCGTACTGGCCTATTTCGTCAATAATTCCTGCATGTGGACCAAATTCAGATATTGTTGTCTCAACCACGCCCCGCGTAGACTGGGGTACGCCCCGCGTGGTTGAGCTCCTAAGACTTAGTAGCTTGAATCAGGTCTTTTACGCCACGCGTAGCCTAAAGAACGCCCCGCGTATATGAGTCCCTGGATCTTTTAGATTGACAAACTCCCATATACGCCTCGCGTGTAAGGTGGGACGCCCCGCGTAGTAGCAGTTGACTTGGGAGACCATGCAGTTTGACTTTTATGATTGATCTTATCATCTCTGACTAGATGTCTCACGCCCGCGTGGAGGTTGATACGCCCCGCGTATCAGTGGGTTAGTCCCACGTGGTGCCTGTGGATTGAGCAATTATTTCTGACTGGATGTCCCACGCCCCGCGTGGAGGTTGATACGCCTCGCGTATGTCGGTGGGATTTTGCTCCTTACTCGTACCTGAAATACAATTCTCGAGAGCTGAGTTAGCTTGACGTTTTATTTTCTAAAATGAAGATAATTAACCGAAAGTGCGGAATTTATTTTTATTTCGTTATTTTATTAAAAACTTGTTATTTTTGTAATTAAACTTATTTAATTGTTCTAAATTAAGCCGTAAACCACGCTAAAAGATAAGGACGAAATGACCCTATCAGTTCGTAGTTGCTAATTAATTATTGTTGTGCTTTATAATGTCGTTAAAATACTCCCTTGGGTTCTCAGATGGTGATTTGATGAGGTTGGATGCCAAGCCTTCTCCAAATTAATTAGGTAATGTCACGTCCGTGTCTAAAAAAAATTTTGATATAGATTTTAGAGTTAATTATTTACGAATTGAAATATATTATTGGGTTTAATTTAATGTCTTTAAGTTTAAATTAAAATTTTGGGTAAATTTTATAAAAACTTATAAATTTAAAGGACTGAAATTAATATTTATTTTCCAATTACAACATGTTAAATACAACATATATTAAATAAATAAATAATAAAAAAAATGAAATGAAATGAGAAAGAAAAAAACGTGGCAAGAAAGTGGTATTAACAAAACACATGTTAACCTAATGCTTATCCATGTGTTAACTTAATAATAATCCACCTAATGATTACAAACACATGACACATATATTAAATCATCATTTTTCTTTTCATTTAAAAACATTCAAAAAAAGAGAGATAGAAAGAAAAAGAGGGGGAGGCGAATTTAGAAGGAAAGGAAGGGAGGAATAGATTAAATAAATGGAGGGAGAGTTGTTTTGGTGAAAACGAAATTAAGAAGAAAAATTGAGAGGAAGGGAGGAGGTGATTACAAATAAAAATGGAAACAAAAGCTACTCATTCCATTATTATGTTGAAAGTGTTCGGTTTAACGGTTCAACGTCACATACCGACGAATTTTTGATGACTGGCGACATTTCAGGACGACATTTCAGTGACGAATTTTCGGTAATCGATGACGATATTCAGTAACTGTATTTTCGGTGATCGATGACGACATTCGGTAATTGTATTCTAGACTCTAATTATTTTTTTAAAATGTTTTAGGTATGGTTTTGTATAAGTTTAGTCCGGTAGTTTCGTTGAATTTTCACAAGGTTAAAATTAATAATTTATCAAGCCTATGATTTACTAATAAAAATATAAAATTTAGACAATTGTCCTTTAGATTTATCGATGTGAAATTTGGTATTAAGATCTTTAGCCGCATAACGAGTTTAAATGTATAATCGGAATATAAAATTAGCACAAAGTTAGGAATATAAAATTAGTACGGATAGACTCATAGTAGTGTCACAGGTCTAACTGAACCTTCGGTGCTAGTTAATGATAGCAGTTAAGTTTACACGTTAATTACAATTCCGGTAGTCCGATAAAAGTGTACGAAAGTAGTCTGGTAAAAGTGTTTGATTGTTTGATTAAGATTTTAGAGACTTTAAATTGTCGAGTTAAATAAGTTATAAATTAGAAGGGCTAATGCCGATATTTGTTGAATAGAGTATATATAAATTTGAATATAAAAGTTCAAATGTGATTTGAATATAATATACTCTTAGTAGTTTAACGAGATTTAACGAGTCTAAGCAGTTCAAATTCATTATTCAGTTTAGAATTTTTATTTTGGTGATCGAAAATAGTCCGATGAGAATATTTACTTTTAAACGATATTAAATCGATACAATATTTTCAGCTATTTAATTCTTGGAGTTCGATTACATTATGAATCGATTAATCGATGATTTTATACGAATTTTTACAATTTTAGTTATATTAAAATATTATTTGATTTTAACGATATTGTGATTTTGTGATTTTTATATCCATCTAGAGTGATCCGGATTGGTGGTTGTGATATTTGAAGATCATGTTCAGTGAGGAATATGGCCTCTTTACACAGTGTAAAGACCTAATCGGGTATTGGCAGCGAAGTGTGGGGTAAGACCAATATGGGATTAGGCAAGGTTAAAGAGACGTCTCGACTATGTGATTCTTGATAAGTGTGGTTATGGATTGATACATAAGGGGAGAAACTCTAGAATGGATATAAGGTTTGATGTTATCGGTTATGAGTTGATTTTGATATATGGTTTTACGTTTGATTAATTACGAGTTTGATTGACTACGGAGTTGGTTTTATGTTTTACGTTTGTTTGATTACGAGTTGGTTTGATAAACGATTACGAATTGGTTTGAATAAAACGTATATTTGGTTACGATTCGGTTTGATAAAACATTTCTTTGTTTTGAATCGGTTTGATAAAACGTTATTTGATTTAACTCGTTTGTCAAAAACATTGATATTTATTTCGTGATTTGAATTGATAACATGATTTTTAAGTTTAAACTGTTATACTGTCGAAGCCATAAAATATTCGTATATGAAATATATATATTAAGTAGATTATTAAATCAATTCGAGATATTAAATATTGGTTTGGATCCAATAACCGTATTATGAATAATAAAATTTTATAGTAAGAAAGTGAAATATATAATTAAATGATTAGTGTGTCAATCAACGTATCAATTAGTTGAGAGAACTACCTAAAATAGGTAGAACTACGTGGCTTTGATTCCCGATTTAAAGATTAAAAGACGTTCGGGATATGTAGGAAGCTTGATAGAATTATCAAGTTCAAGCCAAATAATTAATAAAACTTTAGGTAGTCCGAATGAATTTTTATCACTACAACAAATGTTATCTATAGCTACAAAAATCTGCTAAGAAATTTCTTTTTGTAGCTAATGAATACTAATAGCTAGAGATATAGTGTTTTTGTAGCTATTAACTAGTTTTTGCTTCGACAACTATATTTTGTAGCAGTAGATAATGTATTAGCTACGACCTTTTAGTTATGATAAAATTATTATAGCAAATTAATTATTTAGCTACAAATTCTACATAGTTATAACAATAGTAATAATTAGCAACTACAAAAGTTAGCTACGACTTAATATTGATAGCTAATGTATCCTAATAGCTATAATTATAGCACTTTTGTAGTTATTACTAGGTTTTGCTACGATAAATATATTTTATAGCACTATATAGTTTTTTTTTTGGCAAATTCCATGCTTATTTTCATCCAGCTGTATCGTGAATCATATTAAATATATCCTCACAATCATTTATTTGTACTTTATTGTCCATGTTTCTATTTTTCCTTAGAGATTCCCGTGATATGGTCATTTAGTATATCCTTTTGCAATTTCATTCATCATTAGTTTACCCCAAACCTCATCTCTAGTCTTTTGTTGAAAATTATTACATTTAATACAGGGATACGGGATGAAACCTTCAAGTCTAGTGTGAGAGAAAGCAAATTCTAAGAAATCCACAGCTCCTTTGAAATATACATAACTCAATCTATCCTTGCATTGCATCCATTATTAGATCTGCAATAAGAAAAATTATAAAGTAAATATGTTTATCTTTATGAAAGAAAGTAAGTATAGAAGGCACCATGATTCATATCCTCAAATTGATTAATTAATCTAATAAAAAAATTTGAACTTGAGTGATTATTTTGTGATTTACGAAGATTATCAGATGCAATTTAACCTCTTTCGGTCATTTGCCCTTAAATTCATAAATTCCTAAATAAGAACAACTAACAATTCTAAAATTCAACAAATAGTCAAAACTAAATCATATCCAAATCACCTATAATCATAATGCATTTAATTACATTAATGCGTGAAATAAATTCCATGTAAGTTAATTGAATAGAGAAATTCAATTTTTTTTTGAACAGTATGAACATACCCGAAACTAGTAATGAAGGAATGAACTGCGACAACGTCTATTGTGAAGAAGGAGCCAGGAAAGCTATGCTCGAGCAGTTGAACCCCACACAGATTATAATTTATAAGGCCGGAGTTGAGCTAAGCAGAGGAGCAGCGCCGCAGCTTCGTGGTCGGAGCCGCACCAAAATCTGGGCTGAATGTGGAAAAAAGCGATTATAATGCGAAGAATAGGGTAGATGAGAGAGAAGGTTAAAGGAAAAAAAAAAGGCTGTGGTTTCCCCACTTACGATGCTCACTTACGATGCTGGAAAATTGGATTCAGTTAAACACTTTTTACCAAAAAAATTAAATAAAAAAATAATAAAAAAAGAAGAAGATTAAGATAAGCACTACTTCCCTGCTCCTACAATTCTGTAAAACGAATTAGATATGATTACGAATTATTTTGAATTTATGTATTTATTTATGATTTTATTTATGTAATTTAATATTATTTTTAATGTTAATAATGACATGTATTATTTTGGAAAAAGTTAAATTATATATGTATAAACAGTTTGCTAAATGTCAATTGCTGATTCATATAAGTTAACGCATATTACAATCTTATAAATAGTAAAAAAATTAATAGTTAAAAAAAATAGTTATATTGATTTATTTTTTTGATAAAAGTTATATATTGAATTTTTATATATCAAAGCTTAGAGATTTAGAGTGTATACAAAGATTTAAGTAAAGATTGTAAATTTTATTTAACATATAAAAATTATAAATTCTATTTAATATAAAAATTATAAATTTTATATAATATAAAAAATTATAAATTTTATTTAGGAATGAGGTGTAAATCTACCCTAATATTTTTTGGAGAAGTACAGATTTACCCATAATTCTATTTTACCCCTAACATTATCAAACTGTATCAATTTTATTCTTATCTAACGGCGAGCCATAACATTTGTTCGAAACTAATGATTTTTCCTGTGCCGAGTTGCACGTGTCAATATGAGGTACCGTCCTTCAAGGTAGTGGAAAAAAGGTGGCACATCACAATCAGTTACTACGTTAGTATCCACATCATGCTTGAAGTTCTTTATGTGAGTAGCAGGGTCCCACATCTCATTGTACTCTTTCAGTAGTGGATATTTGAACTGTTTTGACATGGCTTTAGTTATGATCTTTTTATATAACGGGATCATGTGTGATTTCTGTAATGGTTACATCATAAACGAGGTCTTTGGAGACTTCCTTAGCCAATACCTTCAGACAGAGTCGTATTAACCAGCTTCACTATGATGACTCAATGTGTTTTCTTCTTTTTCTCTAGTGCTGGTCTAGGCTTCATAAGTGCCACGTGTGCGAGTTTACCTTAGCCTCCTAATATCATGTACAAATTGTTTACTTTGGCCATAATCCAACCTATTGGGCCTAATGGTTTTAAAATTCACATACATGTATTACAAATCCACCTTACTAATAATCTAGCAATCACGTTGATCACTCTGCGTGGGGTCCGACTCTCCTGCTTTTTTCCGTTTCTGTTTTTGCTTTCCTCTTCATATTTTTAAGGAAACGGTCGAGCTTCCCACTTTCTCCAATCTTCTCCAACTCTAAGATTAGATGTCTGCAATCTTCTGTTTAATGTCCTTCACTTTTATGGAAGTCACAGTACTTTCCATTACTCCGACCCTTTTCGGGCTTCATTGGGTACTCGATTCGCATTTTGTTGTCCTCAACCGAAAAGAGCATCTATTTCTAGGGAGTATTAAAGGATAATTGTGCTTTATCTTTTTGCTCTAGAGGCTTGTTGGTGCTTCGGTCTCTTCTATCTTTGTATCAAGAAGGCTTAACACATCTAGGCGTGGACTCTTTTCTTAATAAAGGGTTCGGTTTGTGCTCGTCCCACTGTGTATAGCTTCAAGCCCTTTCATAAGGTCCTGTAAGTCCTTCAGCCTAGCCGTTAATGCTTTGCTGTAAAGCTTTGCTTCAGTAGTTACTCACATAACGTTAGTGGCTCCTCCAACGCTAAATTCCTTCACCTGAATGGCCATCGTCTGAAATTTTGCGATAAATTGGCCAACATCTCGCCTTCGGCCTGGACAGTACAATTGAGATCTTGCATCATTTTTCCCTCGAGTATTGAGGTGACGAAATGATCCACGAAAGACTTAGCCATTTGGTTAAAGTCGTAGATTGATTTGAGCAAGAGCTCCCCGTACCAAAAAGGCTACAGATTCTTTCAAGGCTGTCAAGAAAAGACGTCATAATACTGCACCCATGGTAGTGGTTGTTGGTCCCTTGTAAGGTTGCAAGTATAGTTCCAAGGGGGGGTTAGGAACTATTTAAACTTTTTCGCAATTAGGGCAGACTTCTTTTTCTAAAGAAAAAGGTTTGAACAGCGGCGCTGAGTAAACAGCAAGATACTGGCTTAGTCAACAGGTGACTAGGTCAGTTTCTTAGCTTGAGTCAGGAGATAGCACTTAGAGTCTATTCCTGAGCTCAGACGTTCAACGCGCACAACTCAATTTGACCTCTTTACTTGGTCAGTTTTGATTATTTAAAGCAAGCAATATAAATAAGGAGTTAAAGGTAAGAAATACTTCACTCAGCAGATTTATCCAGGTTCGGCTTCTTCTAAGCCTACGTCCTGTCCCCGGAACACGTTCCGAGATTTCAAATCCTCTACTGAGCTCTTTAAAGGTAGAGCCTCAAACCCTTTACAATATCAGCAATTGAGTATGACAAGAGTACCTTCCTCTATACTTCTACTCAATCCTAATCTCTCGCTGAGTACTTAAAACCGAGTACTCAGCCTCTCCTTTCTATCTCTAGAAATGATAAGTGTTTTGTCCTAATACAAAGATGTGCTAAGACACTTTAGACGATTTAATAATCACTCTAGACTTTTACACAGATATAAGAAATGTAGTGTAAGAATTTGCTTTGCTTCTTTGCTTGCAGAACTTGTAGAAATTTGGTCAGCGTAACTGCTTGATCAAGTTCTGTGTTGAATGAAGCTTGTGATGGCACTATTTATAGAGACGTCTAGGCATCGGTCATTTCGAATTTCGAAATAACCATTGGAGGGAAACGGCTATATGTCGTTGTCATCCTGACTTGCTCAGAGCTCTCGGCCAATCACAATCGTGTATCTTCTGTCCTCGGTCAGCTCAGCAGATGGTCTCTCCTTTTATGGTAAGGTCAACTGGACAGCATACTGTGTCGTCTGAACTTTGCCAAAAGAGGAAACACTTTGTCTAGAAGTTTTCCTTCGCCAGCTGCTGTCTTATACGTTTATCGAGACTACTCAGCAGCTTCATCTTGAAGTTGTTCCCGAAGGTCTTCTAGATCCTTCCGTTTGCTGAGTTGCATTTTGTTTCAAAACGGCAATGTCTTGACATATGCGGGCCGAGTGTACTGAGTTGTTTGACTTGGGCCTTGGCTTCCGTAATGGGCTTGGGCCATTTAATCCTTATGTCTTATAACAGTTTTAACTCAACATTGAACAAACACATTAGTAGAATGAATTAAAGCATTTAAACTTGGTGTGTTTAGAATATGTATTTTAATTATACTTAAACAATTTTGTCAAATCAAAATTATGTGGAAAGGTGTTTCAACAGTGGTTGCCTCCATTATTTTTCGAAAATTCTTAACATGTGTTACTGGATCACCAATTCCTCCATATTGGCCAAAAGTTAGGATTTTGAACCCTAGGCATCAGTTGTCGCTGAATTTCCCTAGATAGGCGTGCAAGTGTCTGAGAAGCCCCAATATCCATCTTTTATGTTACTTCTTTTCAGTGCATCTTTTTTGAAGAGTTCCAATATGCCTTTTTGCTAAGAGGGATGTCCTCCTTTGGCTTCGGCTTTCCTGCCTTGGGATGACCGTGTCGGTGGCCAGAATGTTTGGATAGGGTATGGTTTTTGCTACGACCCCAGGATCGATCTTTCTCCTTGGGATTTTCATGTCTGTGTGGAGGAGTTCTTGATTAGGAATATCTCATTGTTGGTGATACGCTTTGGGACCGTGCCCTTAGAGTTTTAGTTGACTCTTGGCTGGACTCTGCTACCTAAACGGTCTTATTTGAAGATCATCCTTTGCATTTCTCAATTTCCATTGGAGAGCAACCATCTCCTGCTCATTGTCTGATTTCTCTCGTTCGTCTCTTTTTTCATGGCGACCATATTTTGGCCAAATCACTAGGACACCTCCTCTGCTAATAGTTTGTATTTAGGATTCAGTTGGGGTGGTTGATGAACCTCTTCTTCGTTGTTTTGATGAACTGGCAAACCCGTTCTAATGCCTCAGTCAATTTATGATTGGATCAGATTCATGGATAAGTACTAGTTTAGAGATAATAGTTAACATACCGAACCTTGTGCTCATACATGTCCATTTATAGTGTTTGATTACGTTAAGGTTGTCACCTCCTTAGGAATACTTATGAGTCTAAGATTCCTAGTCCTTTAAGGAGTCTAAATACTAGAAGGAATTCTTTATCTCATAGGATTCGAGAAGTTTCTATTGTGATTGGGCCCAAATCCAAGTCGTGGCTTTGAGTAGATGTGAATGGGCTATTTATCGTTGGGCTTTGATTGCCGCCAATAGTCATGGGTCTTGCTTTAGACAACACGCGACCTTTCATCTCAAACGAGGGTAATCATGATATCATATAATGTCATTTTGCATGATATCACGTTTTAAGGATAGTTTAAATTTAGCTGTAATATACGAAACTATACAAATTTAACCCTAAAGTTTGCAAAATCAATTTTAGGTTTACATTATCGAAAATTTGAAAAGACTGGTTTGACTTTTATTTAACTGTCAGTTCAAGTCTTCCAAATATCAATTATGTGTACGGTATTTAGTATGTTACTAACATAATTACAAAAAAAAAACATGTTAAAACGCTAACAACTAAGTATAGTTACAAATAACCAACCTAAATTTTAGGAAACTGCTTACATTTATCGATAATCTTGTTTGTAAGATCTGATGTGACAGTTAAATAATAGTAAAACCAGCTTTTTCAAAATTTCGGTAACGTATGACTAAAATTGATCTTACTTAGAAACATTAGGGTTAAATTTACATTATTTTATACATTAAAGTTAAATTTACACTTACCTTAAAATATTAGAGTTAAATTTGACCATTTTCACTAAAAAAAAAAAACAAACAAAAAAAAGACTATAAATATTTACACCTTACGTATAAGGTAAAAGTATGTATCATATTAATTAATCATATTCTTTTATAAATGTGTAGAGATATATAAACTAGAGATTTTTTCCGAAAAATATGTCCACTATTTAATTTAATTAAATAGTCTACATGTTTCAAACGTATCTTCAAATATATATGGTGATAAATATTGATTGTCAAATATATCTCCAATTAACCACTTATCCTTTTATTATAATTATTAAATAGTATTTTTAAATGTTTTATAAAAATAAAAAATCCTTGCATTTATCCCACCCACGCCACTATCACTCTCTTACCTGCCATTATCCCTAACCTCTATCACTCTTATCAATTTGGAGGGAAATTCATTCACTGTAATCACTCCATTTTTTATTGCAATTTTTCTTTTCCGCCAATATATTCTTAAATTTTTCGCTCAATATGTTTAGCTATATTTATGTCTTATTATTATTCTCTTTGAAATTTTGCTTCAAAATTACAGAGATTAGAAAGCCTTTGAAGGTCATATAAAGGTGAGAAAACAAACCCCTCTATCTCCCGTAAGATTTCTTAATCAATTATATTATATATTTCTAAATCAAATTGTGTTCTTTATTGTGCTGTTTGTTTTTACTCTTTTTTCTCCAGGTGAACGTGATAAATGTAAAAATTCAGTTTTGGTATTCAAGTGCAGATTAAGGTATTATTCAAATCTTCAATAACTAAAATTTCATGTGGGGTTTTGCTTTTAATGTTGTATAATACACAACATATCCATAAATCTTATGATTTTCTTTGGACCTGCTTTTGAGAATGAATTTTCCTCGAGAGTTGGAAGTGCCTAGTCCTCGTTCCCATTCTAACACTTTTATGCAATCTACAGGTATGTTAATGTCAATTGCTTTAATATTTTATATTGAGCATTAATTATATACTTCCATCCATAATGGTATAGGATTCCAGGTGCAACAGAAAAGAATATTCATATGGCAGCTTATAAACCAAGGATAACCACATACGAGCAACAATGAGTCTACTTAAACTGTGAGTATTAAATAAATATGTTTTTTTTTTTGTTTATTGTGTTCTGATTTTTATTCTTTTTAGTTTGGATAAAAACGTGATAGCTGTCTTTTTCTTTTTCTTTGATTGCACTAGCCTTTCTTTTTATATTGTGTTAAAAGTGTTTGTTTAATTTTTGCAGGCAGTGAATGATTTTTAAGATGATATAGAAGATCTTACTGGATGTGAAGTTTCACTTTCGAGATGCTTAACATATATGTAAATTTATTAGTATATTTTAATTTTAAGCACTATATGTCAATGTTACTTGCTCTATATTTCTTATTTGGGAGAACCGGATATTTTATAGTCATTGTATTTAGATGATTGTTCAAATTACATTATGAATATAAATTCATCTTATTGTACACAATTGATTTTGCTATGTCACTTTTTTTTTTAGCATTAAAATTTAAGTTGTTACAAAATTAATTTCAAAGCCATAAATTAAGGATTTAGCTATGATTTTTGCAAGCTTATGGCTAAAATATACATATATTTATGGCAAAGAAGTTAATTTAATCAACTACAAATGTTGCTAAATGTAGCTAAAGTATTTTCATCTACTACAAACATTGTTAAAAGTAGCTAAATTATTTCCGTAGCTACTTAAATTAATATTTTGCTACAAGTTAAATATTTTCATTACAATAAATGATATTATTATAGCTACATTTTTGTTATTTTTGTAGCTATATGTATGAGTTATTAGTTACGTCCAACTTAAATTACGTAGCTAAAGCTTTAGCTACGCCACTTCTAGCTACGACAAGCTATAAAATATTTTATTGTAGCTAAATCATTTTGTTACAGAACTTTTTCACTTTAGCCACAATTTTACCCGTAGCTATATATGCTATTTGGTGTAGTGTATCTATTAGAAAATAAGTTCGGTTTTCAGGCTGTTAGAAGTTGGTTATTCTATCTTCCATTCATACCCGATGCCGTTTTGGGTCGGGTGTGACAGGTAAACATCTGGTTTTTTTACTGTTAGATTACTTTATAGTATGTTTACTATCTTTATTTCATTTCTTTTTTAATTTAAAGAATTTTAATTTTATTTCCTTGGAGCATTTTTCACTATTGAATTTTTTCAATTGCGTCTTAGTTTACCATCTTGCATTCTGAAGTGTTTATGTTATATTAATAATTGACTTTGAGCGAAGTTTATATGAGCTTCAGACATATACATGGACCTTGAGTGGAGAGTGAACAATATTTTAACTACTTGGGTAAGGAAGCTTTTTTTTTTTTGAAACAAAGAATAGATCTTTTATAGATGAAGCATCAATACATCAGCAGCTAAAGACTGGTTTAGAAACACAGGCTCTAAATGCCAAATACAAGGCGTAACCAAAGTTAAAGTCTCCCTTGCAATTATATGGGCGACATTATTGGCAGACCTACGGTTAAAATGAATAGAATAATCTGAATTGACCGATAGTATATGACGACAAGCTTCCATGTACAACAACCCCGTATTCCGAAACATCCCGAGAATCAGATTGTATAGCCAAAACCAGACCTTCAGCGTCGGTTTCGAACTCAACATGCGACCAGTTCCTGCTGCAGGCGAGTTGGAGAGCTTTTTCTAGGCCAACCGCTTCAGCCATTCTCGGATTCAGCAGTCCCATTCGACAATCTGCAAAACCAAATATAAATTGTCCCTCATGGTTTCGAAGAACACCACCAAACCCCGTCTTATTCCGGGCATCGCAGCATGCCGCATCCACATTAAATTTCAGCTGACCATTTAACGGAGCCTTCCATAGTGCAGCACGACTCCCTATTCCGGGTAAGGAAGCTTATATTGAAAAAGTTAAAAATAATAACATGGTATGTTTTTAGTTCCGTTTGATCCTAAACGACCCATCTAATGAGTTGAAACATCTATTTCAATTCTTTTCTTGCAAGGATAGTTAAATTGTGGTTTATGTTCTAACTATTTACAACTGTTGTGCTATTGTGTGACTATTTTTGGATCAAAATGTGTCTTTCTATTTTCTTCGCATAAAGTAATACATAGTTGTATCATTTTCTAATATTCTCCAAACATGTGCACTCAATTGATACAAGGTTATGAAGAAATGGAGCCGGAACTTCAATAAGCCTCTGCTGCAAGGTAATTAGGTCTTATGGTAAGTTCAATTGAACAAATATCTTGATTTTACCTATTTTTGAGTCAAAAAGTGAGTATGTTTGTATTGTTTTGTGATGCTCCATTTATATTGTCAATTACTCTCTGAAATGGTAATTGATCCATTATATTTTGGTGTCCTTAGGAAATAATATGATATATGGAAGTATTATGTGTCTGATATTGCTATATATAAATCTTGATAAATGTGTGTGATATAAATCCTTTAGAAGTTTACCAAGCTCTAATTGCAATTTAATTATTATAATGGGTTTCAATTAGGCTTTCTTTTATTAATATGCCTAAATTTCTTTTGAGCCTCAAGGTATTATTTTGGTGGACTTAAGCATACTATTAACTATGTCCGAAGATGTTCACTGCTGCACATTTCACTTGATCCTTATTAAGACTTTATACTCTCTCCATTGTTTATTTGATTGAGTATGGCCGAAATTCCCACTTCCACGTGGAGCTTGCTTCGACTCACGTAGAGCGTGCCAGGTCATCACGCGGTGCCCACTGAATTACGATAGTCAACCTTATCCTTGCCTCAAGTCAACTTCAGTCCACATGGAGCTTGGACAGTGAGAAACAATTGATAAACTTGTTGTGCTAATTCTGCAAGTGCACGGTTTCGTTTGTAGTAATAAAAATATCGATCCCACAGGGAACGTTTTGATAATAAAAACTGTTGTTCTGATTGAATTCGTTTTCTCGAGGTTAATAGAAAAAATCGTTTAAGGTTTAATTGGTTCTATTTCTAATTTTGGTTATAGTTAAAGATTACAATTTATGAAAATTATATTTAGATTAAATTTCATTTCAAGGTTAATTTATACTAAGCGAAAACACAACTTATAACTTTGATTTGTTTAGAACGATATAACAAATTATCAATTTACTCAATTTAAAAGCATTGAGCTGTAATCAATCTTTCCCCTTGGCCTAAGACTGAAAACCTTAATCAAATTCAGTGTTTATATCCGATTAATCGGCCTCTCGTAATGACCAAATATAAATCTGAATTTGCTTAAGTGTCCAACAAGTTAGCATGAAAAATACTAAAATCTCTTTATAAATACTTTTGCATGAAAACACCCGTTAGAATTACTTAAAGAGTATCGCTAGATCAAACTTAAAATGAAACAATAGTAAAGATGGAATTGAATTAAAAGATATTAATTAGTTTGAGTTAAAACATCTCAAGTTAATAGAGAATAAGAAGTTTGAATGGCATTTGACTAGGAAGAGTTCTAGGTTGTTTACTCAACTTCGTAGGTTCGTCAGACCGTGGGTCGCCCCCAACGCTGGTTCTTCTCGTTGAATCCTCGAAATAGCACCCCTCGGTGATCTACAGAGTGTAAACTCGACTTGAGTAAACTCTAATGCAAATAATAAAATTTGTATCTTGTATCTCTAACTATTTGTACAACTTGTAACTTTATTTAACAAGTTTGTGTAACAATTTTCTAACATTTGAACTCTGAATCCTTCCTCTATTTATAATCTTCCAAGAGGTACGCTGAAGAGATGTGTCTATTGGTGAAGAGTTGCCTCTATCCGGATGAAAGGATGCATTTCTTAGAGAAATAAACATGTTAAATGTGCTAAATGCCTTCGCTGTTTCTGTAGAGATACAAGAATCTCGTACGTGATTTAGGGAAGAAGGAAGGAGAGCGCACGTTGCTGGCTGCTGGAGGCATGTCGCAGTCGAGATTATTGAATCTCGATCGTGATTCGCCACTTTCCTTTTCCTCATTGTTTATGCACTGAATTCTCTGACGTGCTTTCAGATTCTCGTACGTGATTTTCACAAAAGTTTAGTTTCTCACTCATTTCTACTCCATATTTGCTCCTATTTGGATTTTTTCAAATAATTAACACCCTGCACACAAACAATAAATACCAACGTGAAATCTTTCCAAAATAATATAATTAATATATTTTTTACATGAAATTGACATATTTATGCATGCTAATTTAGGTATATTTTGGGCTTATCAAAACTCCAGGAGCTCATTCACGCGGAGCGTGACCTCTTCTACGTGGAGCTTGGACCAGTGAGAAAATATTGAAAAACTTCAGGAGCTCATTATTAAGCGATTTCCGCAAGTGCACGGTATACGCTTGTAGTAATAAAAGATATCGATCCCACAGAGAACGCTTTTCACGAAAACTTATTTTAATTCAATTTAGTTCAAGTCTTTAGGTTTATAATATAGAAAATTGTTTAATTAGTTTGTATTGGTCTAGATTAGAAGAGAAATATATGTTGAACTTAGAATACAATTCTGTCTTGAGACTTGATTATAAGACAGAAACTTTTGTGTTTAAAATAAGAAATGCACAAAACTTACTCGCATTAAGCAAAGAAAGCAACTATAACTTTGGTAAGATTATAAACATGTAACAATTCATAAATTTACGCAATTAATGGGCTTTGAACCGTAGAAACATCTCTGGATCGGAGCAGATTTCTACCTTAATCAAATTGGTGTTCTATGTTTGATAAGCCGACTCAACGATCATATCATCCATAAATCTTAATTCTTTTAAGTGTTCAACAAAGTTTCCTTATAATTATATGAAATATCTACGTTTTAATGAAAACACCAGAACCTTACTTCGAAGGTAACATCAAAGTAACAATAGAAGAATATATTGAATAAAGTAAATGTGTTATTATAGAATTGTGAATCTTCACAAGTTAACATAGAAGAATAAAGTATGGATAGCATTTTAAATAATTTGAGTTCCGGGTTGTCAATCATTTCCTCAAACTTCGTAGGTTTGTCAGGCCCTGGGGCGCTTCAGCCGTTAGTTCTTCTCGCTGAATCTTCGGAATAGAGATTGTCGGATCTACTACCAGAATGTGAACTTGTCTTTGAACAATTCTTAAATCTAAACTAATCGCTACCGTGTTTGTAATTAATCTAAGAACAACTTGTGTACAATAAGTTTGCTTTTACATAAATGTAATCTAATATCTGGTTCTCTTCTGAATCAGAATTTCAACATAATATTTGCTCTCTAAAACTATATTAACCAACTCCTTTGAATTCTGAAATGAACTCTTATTTATATATGCTGGAGAGTTGTGTTTGAAGGGTCGTATCCACTGTGAAGAGTCGTTTCTATCTACTCGAACAGACACATTTCTTGGAATTTCGTCATGTGAAATTACTGCTAGAATGGCTGCTGGTCGTACCGAGATTTTGGAATCTCAGTTGCGACCTGGGGAGTAAAAATTTGCTCAGAACGAACTTGTCCTCCGTGCCTGAAATTAGCGTGTCGCGACCGAGATGTGGAAATCTCGATCGCGACACGGGCTTTGATTCCCGATCTTTGACTGTTCCCGTCTTCTCGTATCGGTCTTCTGATTTACTCGTACTTTTAGCTCGTAACTCTGATTTTTCTCTTGTTTTTGGTCCGTTTTAGCTCCTATTTTGATTTAACCAAATAATTAAGTATCTTGCATCAAAGAAACATATATAGACGTAAAAGTACTCTTATTTAATATAATTAGCACGATTTCACGATAAAACTGACGTAATTATTAATAATATTTTAGGTATATTTTGGGCTTATCACTCATCTACGCGGAGTTTGGCCAGCTCCACGCGGAGCATGGACCGATCAACATTTGGAGATCCAGTCTTCGAATATATGAACTCTACAACAAATGAAGAAGACCTATTTTACGCGGAGAGTGCTCACTTCCACGTGGAGCGTGCCCTGAAAATTCAACAGAAAATGTGAACTATCCCAAAGACCTTTGTAATTACGATTGTGCCCCCCCAAGCTTGATTTGTGTATAAATAGGAGTGCTTGGAACTCGTTTAGGCATTCAGATTTTGTGTAATAAAACTCTATCACCTTGAGAGCTTGTGTAATCATTCTGTCACTCCATCGAAGTTCCGTTCCATCCTTATTCCCCAAGCTCGAGAGTTACACCTCTAAGTCCTACGAGACGGATTTGAGTCTGGTTAGCTAGTTCTAAGGGTTGATTCTTCTTCCTTTCATACTTGTTAATTAGCTTGCACTCTTCCTATGTACTAGGCTTGGTTGTATTCCGCATTTACGCATTCCACAGTTATAATATATGATTTGCAATTTCAGTCTCTTTATACGTGTTATTATTTATCGTTCTATTTTTATGACTTTATTAAAGGCATCCTCGCCTTTGCTGAAGTGACTGAATGTATATGAGTTAAACATCCTTTTTTTAAATGTCTTTATCAACGAGCATCCCCGCTTTTGTGGAAAGTGGTTAAATATATCTGATTTTGACATCCTTCTCTTTTAGATGTCCTTGTCAATATGTATCCCTGCTTCTACAAAAATGATTGGAAAACGGCTCCATGCATCCTTTGAAATTGAGTTGTAAACGACTCTTTGCGTACTTTGAAAATGAGTTATACACGGCTCCTCGTATCCTTTGAAATTGAGATGTAGACGACTCCATGTATTCTTTCCAATTGAGTTATAGATGCCTCCTTGAATTTTTTAAAATTGAGTTGTAGACAGCTCCTCCTATTAGGTGAAATTGAGTTATATACGGCTCCCTGTATTTTGTGAAAGTGAGTTGTAAACGGCTTTTCAACAGTCAAATAGAAAATTCATCGATTTTAGAAATATCATGTTAGCTTTTCAACAGTCAAATGGAAAATTCATCGATTTTGATAATGACGACAAATCTAGACCCCGTTTCTGAAAAACAGCTACAAGTACAACTTTCGTAAAATGTAAAATTAAACCACTGTGTTTTTTTCTAAAATTTACCCTAATTATTATCAATTAAATTTAGAAAAATTTACATATAAATTTACTTTTAAAAAATTATCTACAATTATGTAATATCATAATTTTGAATTATATCAAACTAATAAAATCATTACTTTTAATCAGTTTTAAGAATTAGACTTTATGAATTGGGGATTTAGAATATATTATATAAGGTTGATTTATGAATTTGAGTTTAGAATTTTAAAATTGAAAGTAAAAAAATATTTTATTTATTATTTATGACATATTTAGAATTAAATTTGATAATATGAGTTAGTTGTAATTTTATATTTAGCTATGATATTCATGTAGGAACCCTTAAATTTATAAATTAAAAAGTTGGGTTGATTGGGCCAAAAACCAGGCCCAGGCCCATATGTGGAAGATATAATTTTGAAACTTGATATAATTTTGAAACTTGATACACTGATCATGTAATAGGTCGTCAGTGGCGGTAAACGGTGGTTCCCGCGAAGTGATCCCTGCAACAAAACCCTAAATTTGATTTTTTGATGTCTGCAAGAGGATTCAGAGTACAAAGATGAGATCGTCGAAACAATTGGCTACAGAGAACAGAGGCATAAGCGGTCATGTCTACAAACTCCATCAGCGTCTCCGCCATGCTCTCAGCCTTGGCTCCAGGTTACCATTTTTTAGACCTCGATTTTCATATTTCTCTTTTAATCGAAGGTATGAATTCTTTAATCTTCATTTCTCGCAGAGTCTATGACGGAAAGGAATTGAAATGGCAATGTTCCGATATAGAGATACAGAGACACGTAGTTCGATCAATTGCTTCCTTTCTCGATTGTATTTCAGCAGACATTGTATGCCATCCTCTGGTTAAGGTATTCAGATTGAGAAATATAGTTCGATTGAAGATTAAAGTATTAAGTTATTGGCTTCGTGTTCTGTTGAATTTGCTTTCTTTTGTATCTGCATATGAATAATGTGGATGAGAATTGTCTTGGTACTCAGTTATGTTGCAAGAAACTTTAATTTTAGAGCGTTTAACATTTTCAAAATATTTGGTTAAATATTTTTCTAGCCAAAACTCTTGGAATCCAAGATATGTTTCACATTTTCAGTAATTTACATAAATAAATAATAATTTCTTAAAATGTAATTTGTTTCCAGAAATGGATCAATCCTAATCACAGGTTGAGTAATTCTCTAATATTTTCTAGATCATATTCTACAAGTTTCCAAAATGAAAAACTATCTCTTTTTCTCCCCTATTATGTAATCTGTATATATATATCTATATATATAAATTAAACATTGATTCTTAAAAATTTATAGATACATCATACATGCATATATCTTAATTATTTACACATTTTCGCCATATTTCTGTTTCCTATATTTCTTAGAAAGATTGTTTTCCGGTTTCCATTCCCATTTCAGTTTCCGTATATAGGTACCCAATAATTTTTGTGTTTTGCCCTCATTTTCAGGACTCAATTGCTGATATGGTTCAGGCATTGGTGTGGATTCTTCAAAATAGAAGTAAGGCCATAGTAAACATGGCAACTGATGTGGTTGTAAAGGTGATCAATGTCTTACCCAATATATTGTTGCAGTCTTACTTGTTGGATCTTTGTCATCCTTTGTCATCCTTGCTATCATCTCATCAAGAAGAATCTATTTCATGTGCCACTGCATTGAATATGATCCTTTCAAATCTGAGTGTGAGAAGAGAGCAAAAGACCTGGGACATTCTTGTTGAAACAGAAACTGTTTCTCATATTGTTGGTGGCATGAAAAAGATTTCAGTTGCTGCTATGCCAATTCATTATTTCCAGGAGATGGCTAATCTCTTGAGTACAATACTGCACCGGTGGCCTCAATCTCGTTATCCTGTATGGAATGATGATGTGCTGTTGGAAGCTTTGGAAGTTATGCATGCAAAGCCTGATTTTTCTGTTAAGGCTGCAGTTCTAAAGCTATATTGCGCATTAGGTATATTTATACAAGAATATATATTTTTTTAGTCAATTCCATGTCTTCAACTAGTATAGAGTGGAATATGGAATGGTTTTCTTTCTTTTGCCTGCCAGCATTGTGCAATAATGGGGCCATCAAGCTTCTAGAAAATGGAGAAGCCCTTCTGCAACTGATGGTTCTCTCCATGGGAAGATCCTACCCTTTTTCTGTTCGGACTGAGGGATTTAGACTTGCCCAATGTTTAGCGGTAAGGTGCTATCTATGGCTACTTCGTCTTAATCATACTTTGTTTTTATCACCATTGGATTAATTTCATACCAGGCATCCAATCGTAAAATTACACAAAGTAATCGTGACTTAGTCAAAAACAAAGTAACTGTAGAGTTTACCTTAGCAATGATGAATTAATAATATAACTTCTTGTTCTCAAAATGTCTTGTTGTTACACTTTAACTGTTTTTGAGTTATTGTTATCTTTTGTTGCTCAGAGACATGAAAAGGGATGTCTAACAATGATGAACTTGTGTTGTGAGCCTATTGTTAAAGCTATAATAGATGGAATGAGTGGATGGACCAAAAATTCAGGCAAGATTTCGAATGAGGATTTCACCTTACTAGTTGAAGCCTGCCGTTTGGCTATGATAAGTCGCTGGGCAGGGCAGCATCATGATTTCTTGTGGAAGCAAAGGATTGATAGGGTCCTTCTCAACATTCTTTTAAATGATTTTCATAATAGACCATCACATGGTTTCTCGGACCTGGAAGAAGAAATATCTATAGCTCGGGAGGGTCTTAAGGCCAATTTTTTCCTTGGTTTACGACCTTATGTGTGGGACCTTCTTGGTTGGCTCGCAACACACTGTAGGGAAGGTTTTATTGCCAACCGGCACGACCATGAACTCAAACTTGACATCCTTATTACATGTGCATGGTGATATTTATCTTTCCTTTGAATATCATATTTAGTTCAACTTATTAGGAGGTCTTTTGGGAATTTGTCTTGGCTCTGTTTATATATGCTATTATGCATTTCTTTTTCCAGCATATCTTTTGTGGATTCCATTCGAAGAGGGCGCCAAATATGTCAAGATGATAGATCTGACATTGAAACAAGTGAATCAGTATCACGGGCAGTTTTGATGTTGATTTATTCTCCTAGCAAATACATAGCATCAAAAGCAATAGCCATCCTCTGTGAACTTCTAAAGTCAAACAGCAAGGAGATTTTGAAACACTTATTGCATGTTCTGCGCATCAGAACACCCATAGATAATTTTGGAAAGCTCAACTTACTTCAGACCAGTGTTAACTTGATGGCTTTGGTATGTTATTCTGGTTTACCACAGCATCAAAGTCAGATTGTTAAAAATGGAGGAATAAATACATTCATGGGTTTGATTAAATGGTGTTTAAGCAATGATTTTCGTATAGGAAGATTGAGCCTTGCTCCTCATTTGCATACTGTCTTTAGTGATAAGACTTGTTGCTGGGTATGTAAAGAAGACTGGGAAAACGATACCGTTCTTTTGTTATATAGTCTATGGGGGCTATCTGAATTGATACACTCTGGAAAAATAAGTAATAATTCAGACATTTTTGCTGGCCCAGCTGAATATACAGAAGCTCAACTTGTGAGCACACTCCAGGAAATCTGTAGTGGAACTTCTTTGCCTGGAACAAAATGGTATGCTGCATTGATTCTAAATTATTTTGGAATATATGGTTTTCCATGTAAACTTGGGAGGTGCATTGGGAAAGCATTTAATATGAATGAATATGCAGATATGCAACTCAATCTCTCAAATGGGGATTCTTTAAGTGTGCATGGTGTTCTACTTGCTGTTCGATGTCCAGCATTGTTGCCTCCTTCAGAATTACCACATTCTGATAAATCATATGATGGATCTTCGGTAGGATACAATACAGATAGGAATGTGAAAAAGTTTCGTAAAGAAATTCGTTTATCTTCGCATGTTGACAACCAAGCACTGGCCAAATTGTTGGAATTTGTGTACTTTGGATTCTTAAACGCAGGAGAGGAACTTGTGAAGAAAGTCAGAATTCTTGCTAAACGCTGTAGTTTACAACCTTTGTTAATGTTGCTTGATGGAAGACCCCCTACATGGGGTACCTGCTTCCCTAGATATGATCTTTCTGTTGCTCTTGCTGCGGGTCACCACTTTTCGTATGCTTCTCTTCTTTATATTTCTTACGAGTTACGAGGACTTCTTTATATTATGTTCAGCTTGTCTATTGTGTACCTGCTCAGAAGTGTTTCAGCTAATTTCCTAGGCACCTTTTTTTTCTGTTGTCTTGCTTAGGGACTAGAACACTATTTTTTCTATCAAATTGTCTTCTAGGTTCTGTTAAAACTGAAAATAAACACAACTGTTTACCATATACTTCTGAGTGAAACTTCTGAAAGAAACTTTTGCTTACCTCTTTGGTCTATGAATGACCAAAGAGTGCTCTACTCATTCATTACCTTCTCAATGATTTTTTTTTTTTGTTGCGATAAAGATATTTATATTCGGTTCTTAATAAGTGACAGAACATTATTTTAGAGGTGCTAGTGCTACATTGTGTCCTCGACTCTTACCTCCTCAGTGACTTTTTTGTTGTGATAAAGATATTTATATTCGCTTCTTAATTAGTGACAGAACATTATTTTAGAGGTGCTAGTACTACATTGTGTCCTCGACAATGAGACTAGAGTAAATTCATCCCTTCTCTTAGGACACTTAAAAAGTATTTAATTTGGGACAATTGTCTGATGTAACATATATGCCAAACTTATAACTGGTGACTGATGGGCAGCAAGATATGTGCAGTATTGCTGGTCATGGTCAGTTGGTGAGGTGCATATTGGGAAGAATGATTTAGGTTTTATCCTTTGACCCCAACTACTCATTGTGTTCGGAATCATATAAATCGAACTGTTGGTTTAGTTAAAAACTTAAAAGGCTACTCCATTAATTAGTTTATGTAAGAAAATTGTACTTTTGGACAAATCAACTTTAATTTGATCTGTTTATGGTTGCAGGGACATCATTTTAGAGGCTAAAGGAAGTGAATCAGTCCATTGGACATGTGGTACATGCTCCCAGTTAGTACCACATATACATGCTCATAAGGTTGTGTTATGGTCAAGATGTGATTATATGCGGGCCTTGTTTGAGTCAGGCATGTCGGAGAGGTGTTTACACAATATTCTACATCATTGATTTGATTTTATGATTCCATTCAGAAACAATTCACTCGGGAAATTGAGTCCTTTGTGGTTAATTACCAAAGAATTTCTTCATTTAGGGCGGATTTCAAAACTATTTCTTTGTTTCTAGTGGTTTTGGCTCGCCTGCCAGTCAGAAAGGCGGGCAAGGGAGCTTTGTGATTTCTTTTATTAGTCTGCTATGAGACAGATGGACTGATATTTCACAAACAATATGATATTTCACAATCATGAAGTTGGACTCTAATCTAAACAATCCGCATGTGTAAGCTAGCCAATAAATCCATACAAAAGAGTTAATATATATATATATATAAATCAAATAAAAAGTAAGATGTTAACTAAAGTAAGCTGGCTAGCTTGCTCACCTTTTTTCTTGGAGAAATATTAGTCCGCCTGTGTGATAGACAGACTGATATTGGTCCCCTGTGTGATAAACAGACTGATATTGGTCCACCTATCACACAAAGGGACGGATATTGGTCCGCCTGTGTGATAAGCTGACTGATAGGAAATTCTGAAACTCCCTTGTCCAACTTTCTGACTGCTGAAAGCATCTAAGTAGTAAGCCCACCCCAAGATGAGAATTAAGTAAAAAAAAAGGACCCGCTGAGCGTAGAAGGGAGGAATTCATACCCAGTTAGGGGATTAATGGCCTTTTTGGTAGCGCATGTCAAAATCACCACAAACAGAGAAATAGTTTGAAATTCACCCTAAATGAAGAAATTCTTTGTTAATTAACTTCAAATGTATCAATTTCCCCAATTCACTCTCCTCCGTTTAGCTAGTTTCATTTCTATTTTTTCTTTATAATTTCGTTAAATTTCTCATTCCATTCAAATATTTATTCATGGTGGCAGCAATTCGCAAATCTTAAAGGTGCCTGTTAGCTTGGAGGCAATGATTAAACTAGTGCACTGGTGCTATACCGATGATCTTCCTTTGCCTCCCACTGGATGCTTGTGGGATAACATGGACAATGAGGAAAAGCTATCTGCATTGCAGCCATATCTAGAGCTTTGCTGGCTTGCGGAATTCTGGTTTTTGGAAGATGTTCAGGAAATCAGTTACGGAATGGTTGTATCTTGCCTGGATTCTGCTAAACAGTTGTCTATCAAAGTGATCAAAATTGCAGCTGATTTATATCTATCGAAATTGGTTGATGTTACTGCAAATTACTTGGCTCCAGTGTATCGACAACTTTGCCAGTCTGGTGATCTTGAAGTGCTGGATGAAGAAGTAATCGATATGATTCGTGCAGCTTCTGTTCGGCTTTCACAAGAGGAGTAATCAATTAATGGTAGTACCCGAAATTGCTACTGATTGCTGGAACACAAACCGGGAAATAGTTTGGATTTTTATCACAAATGTGTCAATATCCCAACTGGTAGGCATATGTGCAAGTTACACCCGCTTTCTGATTCTTCCAAATGAATGAGAGAATTCAAATACGAGACTTTTACTTCAATTTTTGGGATTATGAAAATGGCTACGTAATTACGCGTTAGGAGTGGCCGAGTTTGGCATTTTCTTGTTGTTCAACTATGATCAAGCCAAATGAAGTTGAGAAACTGGTATGACATTGTTCATGCTGATATATCTTTTTCCGGCATGGAATGATGGCTACGAGCAGCAGATTGCTGGTTGACAACTTTTCTGTGTCGTCTCTATGCGAATGCGACATGTAGTGTGCTCAAGCTTCCGATTCGTTGTTGTTGTTGCTGTTGTTTAGTTTTTATTTTCTATTTTCTGTCAATAGTGCATTATTTTCATACTGCAACATGCCATGTGAATAAGGGATGTTTGTATGTATATATACGAAATGTTTCTTGTTATCATGTTGAAGAAAGTATTTTTTGCTATTTTAGACTCATAATGTTTAAATTCTCGTAAAGTAAGAGGTTATTTATGAATTAGCGGTCAAAATGGTTTGTAGGATCAGTTTAGCCCAATCGAAAGTCGGGTATCAATTTCATCATGAAGTTGTTTGATACCTAAATTTTAATTTGGGCTTAACATTTATCATCCGGAGATAGCTGGATGATAAGGGTAAACAATGTAATATTAGGTTCAATGTTCCGCATATTGTGCCATTTTAGGTCTAATGTTTGAGGCATTTGCAATTTTGGTTCTTACAAATGTAATAGAATCGATGTTTCGGGCATTATGCAATTTTAGGTCTAATGTTAAAAGCATTGTGCACTTTTGGTTCTTAAACGTAATAGAAGAAATATGATTCAAATATGAAAAACAATATAATGTTAGGTCCAACATTTCGAACATTGTGCAATTTTGGGTCAATGTTCGGGACATTGTGTAATTTTGGTCCTTACAAATGCATAATAGAAATTTTTTTTAACGTACTTGCTAATTTTGAACACGACAATACAATAGAAATAACTTATTTGACACAATTTTCATTTTTGTTATATTTATATCATATATAATCATTTTAGATATATAGATTATATGACCTAGTTATGGCATATCATTCAATTCTTAGTATAGTATGATAACTCATTTTGATATCCGTAAATATAATAATTAGAAATAGGAACTGAAAAAGTGTTACATATAGTTCTAACAAGAAATTCAAATACATACACCAGTCTTTTTTCCCAATTTGCAATGTTGTTTTTTCTCACTGATTTATCTCTCTTAGCCTGGAAAAATCGGCATATCGCTTAAGAACGGACATGAGAAAATCGTTCCACACGTCGACGGGTCCGGGCATACACCAGTGAACACAGTCACTGTAACCTTTCATCCACTCGTTACCCGAGTAAACATCGGGATGTCCGTCCGGTCTCATCAGCATTGCTCTGCTGATATCCAAAATATCAAATCTTTTCCCTTTTTTCACTGCTTTTCTAATACTTTCAAGCTCTTTCACTTGAGTGCCTCTCAGCTTCCAATCCTGACTTTCCAAGTTAATCTCGCCCCCGCGATACGGCCTAGTCCGGTTGCATTTCCCTCCGTTATTCCATGATCCATATTCGAAATGCGCAGGCGAAAATGTCCTTAACAATGTCACTAACCCCTCGTTGCATTCTTCGCAATCGTTGATGTGATTCAACACGAGTCTCACCATTCTTTCGACGACGAAATCTATGTCGTAGGCTCGGATGTTCGGTTCGTTGCAATATGTACATCCGATTAGATTGCCATTTTCGTATAAGTAGTTGATCCGAAAGAGCCAATGCATATCCGAAATGACTAAGTAGTCTACTCCGGTTAGCTTTCTTGTCCAATTCGTGTCAAGCTTGTCGAGTTGTAGGTCGAAATTAGTCGAATCCGTCCCATTGATCACTCTCTCCTTCTCATGAATCAAGAACTTACTCCAGAGTACTACAAGAGTGAAGTTGTTCTTAGGGAACTTCCAGGTTCGGAATTTGTTATCGGCATCTGCGTATGTGTTTATTGGTTTTTCTTCCTACAAGAAAGTTTACCTATCACGATGTTCTTGAAACACGGCTTACAGAGATAATCCGACTGACACAACACGGTTGCTACAATTATCATTTTTCTTGCATTTCTACATATGGAACAATATAGTAACATAACGCAATTTTGATACGATAACTATAAGTTCGAGAGAAATAACATATTTACAGAGATAATCCGACTGACACGATATGATTGACACAATTATTATTTTTCTTGCATTTGTACATATATGGAGCATATAGATAACATAACACGGTTTTGACACGATAACTCGCGACATTATAATATACAAATTTAATCTTATGTAATTGAGAGAAAATAGATTTACTTTATGTATAAAACCGTGCAATATGAACACTAACTTCTCTAGGTGTATGAATTTCAGACTCCATTAACGGTATGGAAGCCCATTTTTCGTTAATTTGGTTCCACATCTGCGCTACCCGAGCTCCAGCATCCACATGGAACTAAAAGTTAGCTATAATATTGCACGATTTTATAAGTGTAGTTTATATTTGTTCTCCTCCAATTACTGTAAGACTAAATTTGTAAATTAGGTGGCAGAGGTGTGGAACCAAATTGACAAGAAATGAGCTTCTTCTAGTTCCGTTATTAATGAAGTCTGAAATTGCTCTATCTATAAAGCATCAATACTATTGCACGGTTTTATATGTCGATTCTAAATTTGTTCTCTCCAATAACCATAAGACTAATTTTGTACCTTATCCCATTATAAAAAAAGGACGGTCTGGTGCATTACGCGTCCCTACTTAAGCGAGGGTCCGGGGAAGGGCCCCATCACAGGGGTGTACTGGGGGCAAGCCTTCCCCTGCCAATATTTTTGGCAAGAGGCCGTTTCTAAGGCTCGAACCTGTGACCTCTCGGTCACACGACAACAACGTTTACCATTTAACGTTTACCTTATCCCATTATATTTGATATAAATGCAATAAAAATGATAATCGCGCCAAATAGGTCGTGTTAAACAAATTAGACTTAATACATCAAGAGACTTCTAAATTTGGACAAAATAACTGACGGTCTTCCTGAAGTTACAGAGTGTTTCCTTAGCCTCCTGAACTTTCTTAAAATGACAGTGATTAACTCTCACTCCAAGTCCATACGACAGAACAAAAGAGAGGTATAGCAAATTGAGATGTATATCACTTTAAGAAAGTTCAATGGTCAACAAATCATTGTAAGCAAGTTCAGAAAATCAATAGATCCTTTCAAACAAATTTAGGTGGCTAATATGTCACTTTAAGTAAGTTTGAGACAGCTAACTGGCCAGCCAATTTTATTTTTTGTCAAGTTCAAGGGAGAAATTCTATTATGGACCGGAACCAGTAGTGTTGCCTCCACTCAGATGATGCCACGTCAGCCGCTGGAATGACATGGCATCATGTGAGTGGAAGGATCGTTATTGGTCCCAATCCAAAGTAGAATTTTTTTGGCTACTATGATGACTTGGTTGGGTCCAATTTTACACCTCCATGTTTAAATTTATTTATTTTGTTAAATCGAATTCGCTCAATTTTTTTCATATATATATTCGTATGAGTGGTTTATAACTAATTTTTCCGTACCAATGAAAAACTTCTCAAAATTAACTTAGATTTAAACTACAGAAATAAGATTTGATCGTTTTGAACGACTTTAACAAATTTAACTAGAAATAAGATTTGATCGTTTTGAACGACTTTAACAAATTTAACTACTATCATATTAATCAAGTTGGTTGTTATAATTAAATACAAAAACACCTAATTGACCGGCCCAACGGGCCGAAACCACCTCCAATGAGCTAATTGCCAACCCCAACTTTAATCTTCCCGAGACAAAGAGGGGCCAAACTATACTAGGGGTGGCTCCGGCAGCCGGAGGGTCTAGCCCCAAGGCCTCCCCTTCTCTCCGCCTCCACCCCTGCCCCTTCCTCTGTTGTTCAAGTTCACAAAGTATTTCTATAAATCGTGTTATCGTATCAGAATTTGAGAGATGTATTGAAAAGATTGTAATGAACATACCATCGACAAAAGACAGATGAGTGATTCAACATGGTTTCGAGCGACGGAATCTCCGATGAAAGCCATGGTTTTATCTCGGACAAGGACAAAGAAAATCCTGGGATCAAACTTAGGAAGTTCACAGGCATCAGGTTTCCATCTCCACTTGAGAAAATCTCTGTCTTGTCTTCCATTTTTGAAACAGTTTTTTGAGTGAGGAATTGATGAACAGCTCCTGTTTGTGTATTGAGGCCCTCTCAGGTCTCGAATCCACTCACCCTTGAACAAATCACAATATTCTACTGCAACTTATCAGGAAAAAAAAAATCTCATATTTCAGAATAAAATGTAAAAATACTCCTATATTACGAGCTGATTAAATTAGGAGTAAATAATTTATTAGTCCCCTAGTTTTTATCTAACACACTTTTTAGTCCACCTATGTTGAAAACACATTATAAGATACTTAGCTTTTGCCAATATTAACCATTTGGTCCTTTTGTCTAGTTTTTTTAGACTTGTAACCGTTATATTTTAGCATAAATAAACATATATAAAATAACAAAGTAACATGATCAACTTGTATTATACTGTGGTTGTTCTAAAAGCTAAGATATGTTCGGTTAAAAATATATAAAAAAAATAGATAAAAGGACCACAAGGTTAATATTGGTAAAAGATAGGGACCTTAAATAAGTTGACCATGTTACTTTGTTATTTTATATATGTTTATTTATGCTAAAATAAAACGGTTACAAATTTAAAAAAACTAGACAAAATGACCAAAGGGTTAATATTGGTAAAAGATAGGGACCTTAAAGTGTGTTTTTCAAAATAGATGACTAAACCGTGTGTTAGGAAAAACTAGAGGACTAATAAATTATTTACCCTTAAATTAAAGAATAAGATGATGTCAATATCCAAACTAATTAGATCTATTCATGGGCCGGACTGGGTTGGGCTCAACGGATTTTTGCTTAAAAATGCTCTGTCGAAACCCAGCCTAGTCTGGTGTTAATTTAGATGGGCTCAGACCGGGCTGGATTCGGATTCAAAATTAAATCTCAAACTCATCCCATATAAACGCACTTAAATATATATGTATAATTTTTAATAATAAAAAATTAAATGTATACTTAAAAAATAAATATTAATATATAAATTTATTAATTAATATTAATAGGTGGACCGGACTGGGCCGACCCGTGCTGTTTTTATAAATCCCAATCCTAACCAAAAAATAGACGACCTTTAATGGGCTTGGACCGGACTGGACCTAAAGATAAGTTTTCATGTCTAAACCCGGTCCAGGGGATACGGGCCGGATGGGTACCCGGGCCGTGAACAGGTCTAAAACTAATTACTATTTTAATGTGTTTTTTAAATTATTAACCAAAATGATGTTGGACTAAGAGCATCTTCATTAGATGTTGCTTTGAAGAGTGTAAAATCTTAACACATAATACTAAAATATAGTATTTATTAATTTAATCATCCACATCACTCTTAGCAATTTTTGTTAAAAAATGTTTCAACAGTAAGCAACTTTAAAAGTTATCATAATGGTCCTACAAATCATTACTTTATATATAATTTATTTTAACTATAAATATTGTCAACCAATATGAAATGAGAGAAACTCATGAAAAAAGGTACATCAATAGTAATTAAGTAACACCCACCATCACTCCAACAGTAGTTATCCTTTGAAAGTTATCAAACTCAATGTCACATCATCTAATATTGTTTTAAGCACCATATGTTAGAGATGCTCTAAAGAAATGGAAAGCAAGGACGGAGACAAAGGCCCGGCTCCCAACCTCTGAAACCACTCTTATCAGGGATGGTTTCAACCCCTGTCTCCGACAGATTGAGGGTGTAAGATGGCCTCTCCTAATCTAACCGCCGAGAAAATTGACTTAGAAAAATGTAAAATGGGATTAAAAGAAAATTGGTCGACAAAGGTGTAATTAGATTTTATATGGTGCAAAAAAAAATTATACAAACATATATAAAATTGGAGAAAAAAAAATTATATAGATAGGTGTAAAATTAGCCCCTTTTATCTAAATGTATTTTTTTTCCCTACAAAGTGTTTAATATAAATTTTCATCTTCTAGCATCATTTTACTAAAACACATCAAACGGGTATTTAGTTTGGATACTGACATCATTTTGTTTCTTAATATCTAGCCAACTAAGAGGAATTTTATTCTTAACCCCATAAATGGTATAATTAATGGTCTAACAATTTAAGTTAAGTCAGATATCATTAACGAAACTCTCTCTTCCATCATTAATCTGATTATCAACATTCTACAATGTGAATCACAGTTCTATTCTGAAATACAAAACACAAAACCTTCTTTCTGAACCAACTGATATGCAATGCAACTGGTTGATAATACTCAAACATAATGTTGGAGTTTTGCTAATAATGTAATAAACCGACTCAACTTGCAATGTTAGACCCTCAATTGTATTATTTATAACGTTACAGGGATATAATTACTCCATGGGAAAAAGAAAGATGCAATTTTGAATAGAAAAGTTACCATTTTGAGGTGGAAACCATTGTTGAAGATCCAAATTATTTGAACCCCAAAATTTATTTGGAGAATAGAAAATTAAAAGGGAAAAAAGAAAGGTAAATCCTATTATACAATACAAGATTTTCATCTTTGAGAGAAAAAGATGAAATTTCTGAGAAATTTTATTCAATAAATTATTCATTTTAATTAGGGAAAATAAATTATTGATACTATGAATGGCTAATCAAGCTAGATTAAGGAATAATCTTTATTTATTTTCTAAAAAATAAATATTTTAAATGCTATACTTGTTAAATTTTTACCAATTCTTCCTATTTTTAATCTGTGTTGCAAGAAATAATAACTCAAAATAGAATAGTTATTTATATCTAAATTTCATGATAGAATGTCATATGTAAGACTTTTGACTTTCCTCATTTCAAGAAAACTATAGATTTTTCTTTGTCTCATTGACCAATGTAATAATAAGAGGTTAAATTACATCTATGGATTTTGAACTTGTTTTACATCTATGGATTTTGAACTTTTTTATTACTTTCATTACAGTTTTTTTTTTTAATTTCACAATCCAACATTATGACTTTTGAACTTTGCGTTTTAGTAAAGTAATGGCCTCTTTTAACGTTCATTAAAATGACCATTTGAATAAAAGTTTACCCTTCACGGGGCGTTTGGTATTCTGTTGGGACAGGGATAAGGATAAAGTTGGGATAAGTATAAGGATAAATGATTGGGATAAGGATAAAAATATGATAGTCGAACATTATTATTCATTGTTTGGTATGTGGGATAGAGATATGGATAAAATAATACATTTTACTATTTTAACCTTATTTAAATTACATAACAATAATTTGAGGGATAAGATGGACTTTTCCATCCTATTAAAATCGCAGAAGCTTATCCCACCTCCTTATACCACCCCCTTATTGGGTATAAGATTTGAGGGATAAGAGGCTTATCCCTCATCCGTCTCACTCTTCTATCTCCCAAACAAACACGGGATAACTTATCTCGTGTTTTTTATCCCTATCACATCTCCTATATCCCTTCTAACAAACACTCTGTCATTGTAGAGCTAACGGAAATGATATTCTAAAAAACTTTAATTTTTAAACTTTTCGGTTTTGAGATCATTTAGCTATTGTTTGGTAAAGAGAGAGTGTGGTTATTTAGAGAGAAATTTTTGAAAATGGTGATTTGAAAAATCAAAAGTGTGGTTTTATGGAAAATGTGGTTCTAAACAAATTTAATTATTTGACTTTTTCATTTTGAGATTGTCGTCAGTCATTTTGATTTGATCAACCGTTAAATGTATCATTATATTAGTGAACTACAAAGTTCATGGGCTATAATATCCAATTTTAAAGTTTAGAGACCATGATAAAAGTAAGTACAATGTTCATAGCTGTAAATGTAATTTTACCCAATGATTAGAATCAATGTTATCATAACCGGGTCAGACTTCAAATCGGATTTATAACTGGGTCACGGGTCAATTAGTCGAACCGGATGGCTCGGATTGATCAGACCATATGACATCATAAATAAATAAATAATATTTATATATATTAAATATATAATTTATTTAAATTTATTTTTATAAATTATATATATCCAAAATAAATTATAAACAACTTTTGGTTTATGAGCAAATACCATTTACAAGTCTTTAACCAATTATTAGGGAAAATATTCTCTCATGGATATGGGGTGTAGTCGAAGTACCATCAGGTTACGGGTGCACTCGCACGATGTGGGCGGCGTGAATGTTACATCGAAAGGAGGCCCATTGGACCAACTTGCTTTTGCTAAAATTATATTTAATTAGAAAAAAAATCATTTATAAACAGATTTATTTTATTTTTTTTGTAACAAATTTTTTTAAAAATAAATTAGCAAAAAAAAACAGGGTTGCATCGGTTCAACCATCGAGTGTCGGTTCAACCTCGGTTCTCAACAAACCGGCACAGATCGAACTAAAAACTTCACTAGTTCCCGATTGAACCACTCGATGCGGTCCAAGCCTCAACATTAATTAGAATCATCTTTTACTTATTATCATTGGATATGAAATGTCATTATCCAATTATACTTGATGATATATGAATTGTTAACCTTAAGTTATAGCTTGATCCGGTGAAAAGTCTATCTCAAAATGACAAGTCAAAATTCCAAGGAACCGAACGAGAATGAAAATCGGTGAAATCTTACTTTAAAGGTCGATCACGTCTCAAGTAAAGGCCGATCACCCTTTATCTATAGCTTTTTTACCATTGATGTGTTGAAATCGACATGTCACCATTGGATTAAGGGCAATCAACCTTAACTAACATCCTGATTGTCCCTTGAATCCAGAAATGCCTGGTTGGCCACACCTCAACTGTAGTAATATCAAATCATACTTATTTAAGCTAAATAGCGGGTCAAAATCAAGAGGGGATGAATTTGAGATTGTTTTTCATAGAAATTTAGAGAGAGAAAGAGGACTTTTCTCGTTAGATCTAAAATTTTGTTCTCGAGAGAAAGTGAGAGAAGTTCTTAAGGTTTAAGAAATAATCTCGATGATATACTCCACCAATTTATTACTTGACCTCACAAATACGATTACAAGCTTAAGTTTACCAAGATGGCACTCTTAAATTTGTGAAAAAGTGTTGAAATCATCAAAAGTCTCGGTTTGTTCTTATTCGTATTGAAAAAGCTTTGGCTACGGTCTCTGAGGATTAAAAGCATCTTAATCAAGTTCATTTTAGCTCTAGAAACACGTTACAATGGTAACAAACTGAGAGGCTTAAAGATCTTATGTGTAGTATCAGTTTACAGTCATAGATAAGCTCTCAACCAACGGGCTAAGAGATTCATCATAATTATTTATATATAATTTTTTTATTATTATTATTTATCTATAATTTATCATTATTTATTATAATTATAATTATAATTATTTATAAATAATTTATAATTTATTATATATTAATTTATCAATTTTTATTATAATTATAATTATTTATATATAATTTATGCTTTATCATTATATATATATATATATATATATATATATATTATTTATTATAATTATTTGGTACAACTTGTTTGCAAATTTTGCGAGAAGTAAATAAATATTATATCAATATGTTTACGTTACAATGCTCTAAAAAATTAACTGGCCCAACTACATTTACTTTAATCGTCGGAGAAAGAGAGGCGGCGGTCACTAGAGGCGGCGAGAGGTGGAGGACAGAGTAGTAGTGGAATCAGCGGTCTTTGTAGGCGATGGGAGGTGAAGGACGGAGTAGTGGACTGCAAGCGGCGGTCTCTACGACAATATTCAAATTAGACTCATGTTGTGTTTGTATGTAAATTTGTGTATGTAATTTATATTTTTAGTTTAAATTAGACTCATCTATACTATATATAATTACGGAAGCAGAGAGAAATGAGAAGAAATGTTTTAGAGGTCTTTTTGATGAGTTGTCAACGTAGTAAAAAATTAGATTAAATATATTTAATTAATTAAAAATAAATATTTAATTAATTAAAACTAACAAATTTATATTTATAATATATTAAATAATTACTAGCCTATTAATTAAAATAATAAAAGAAAGCAAGAGTTACGGGAAGATGAAAAAACACAAAGCAAAGGAAATCCAAAAATCACAAATAAACTTCTATATAAAGCATGATAGATAGTATTCCACCATTATATTCATTGGTCACAATAGATAGTATTATATTTCTGAAGGTAAATATTCAATTTTTTTCATATGTTGTAGTTATGTTGTTGTTTTATTTTTATTAAACAATAGTTGTTAGGGAGCGTTTGGTTTGAGGTCTTTAGGAATGGGAATGAGAGGTTTCATTCCCTTTGTTCTTTGTTTGTTTACACAAAAAACTCATTCCCTTTACCCACTTTAGGTTAATCCATTACCCCACTTTAGGTTAAGCCATTACCCCATGCTCTCTAAGGAATTGGATTCCCTTTACCCCATTCTCTTTCCTAAACATATCCAAACACATAGGGGAATTAATGGTTATTCATTTTCTTTCCTTTAGTTTCCCTTTCTTGATTCTTTTTTCCTTACCCCTTGTGAACCAAACGCCCCCTTATAGTTTCATCTTTCAGATTCATTTCTGTTGTTATCCAGGTTCTATAACTCTCGCTATCTTGTTCATGTTTTCTTTTTTATTTGTCTTTTTTTCCAAACTGATAGCTTCAATTGAAGAAATCCGACAGAAATAGAAGATGCATGAACAACTAAAACCAGAAAACATAAAAGTGTCAAAAATTACAATCAATTCTTATGTTTCTCAAGGTAATTATTCGATTTTTTTTCATATGTTGTAGTTATTTTTATTCTCAATTGTGTTGTTGTTTTCTTTTTATTAAATAATAGTTGTTATAGTTTCATTTTTCAGAAATGAAATTCCATTTCTGTCGTTACCCAGGTTCCATACCTCTCACTACCTTATCCATGTTTTCTTTTTTATTTGTCTTTTTTTTTTCAAAATGACTAAAATAAAGATTTTATAAATTTGTATTCTTTTTTAGTATATGTTGCTAGGTGTTATCGTTTCAATTGCTAACTCTTAACTAAAATTTAGATTTTCGGCTTTATATGAACTCAATTTTTGGCTTTCTGAATTGTGTTGTTGTTTTATTTTTATTAAACAATTGTTGTTATAGTTTCATCTTTCAAAGATGAAATTCCATTTCTGTCTTTATCCAGATTCCATACCTCTTGCTACCTTATCCATGTTTTCTTTTTTATTTATTTATTTTTCAAAATGACTAAAATAAAGATTTTGTATATTTGCATTCTTTTTTAGTATATGTTCCTAGGTGTTCATTTTGATTGTTAACTCTAACTAAAATTTAGATTTTCGGCTTTTTATGAACTCAATTTTTAGTTTTAATTGAAGTTAGATTAATTTTTCTAATTCGAAACATGTTGAAATCCACTCATTTTTTTAGTTTGAGTTTAGCTAATTGATATAAAGTTTCACATGATAGTTGTTCATTGAAGTTTGAGACATATTATATAAAATATTAAAGAGATATTGGAATATTATACTTACAATGAAGTTTATTTCAAGATCAATTATGTTATATTATTATTATTATTATCAAGAAGTTATTTTTTCCCAATTTTCTAGACAAGGAGATTGCAAGCGTGTAATACGCTTGATAAGATGTTTATTCTTGAAGAATGTGGATTATGCTAGATACGAATTCAAAATTAAGGTAAATAAAAATAAATTTTGATGCTTAAAATCCTAAAAATGTACATTAATTATGGATATTGAGATAATTGCTTTTGCAACATTGACTTATATAATTTTTAACTATTATATTATGGTTCGTACAAAATTGTTAGTATTTCAAGAGTTTTTAACAGATGAAAATGAAATATGATCATAGAACAAATTATTGAAAAATATTAATTAAGAAAATATTATTATTTGAATCTCTTCAAATTCTCAAATGTTGAGCATAATGATTCTAATTAATATAATTAATTTCACATATTAATTATAAAACGTTTTTTTTGTACTGAGTGGTTACAATTGCGATTTAATTCTATTTAACTAAAATTAATTTATGGACTTAATACTTCATTAAGAAAAATAAAATGTTTAATTAATGGAAAAAAAATATTTCACTCTCCTCTTTATACGCTTATGTCTCGACATTCTCTCTTATTTTCAAAAAAAAAAAAAAACCGAGAGGAAGATGGTTCTCTCTTAATTATCTTTTTCGTCCCTTCATTTTTTTTCAATTCTTTTGTTTGTTTTTCTTACTTACAAAATTCAAGAATATATAATTATTAGAAAATATTAATGAAGTCAAATAAGTAATATCTGCGAGTCTGGCTGATATTCTATATAGTGAAAGAATGAAGAACAAATTGATCGAATGTCTTGATGAGATATTACGAGATGAAAATTGGAGAAATCATCATCTTAAACTGATTCAATTAGATATATTGGGTTATTGTAGCAGAATGAATAATTGAATTCGAATACTTGGTGATCATGAAATTCCATCAACCAAAATAATTATCATCAAGATGAATTTGTGACTAATTCTTACGAATTTTATTTTTTTTATATGTAACATATTGAATTGACAAAGTTTCTTCATATGCAACATTAGAAAAGTATTGATTGTAATAGTTTATAGAATAATATATTAATGTTGCTTCCATTTTAACATAGATTGTAATCGTAGATATAATATTTAATTTTAATTGTAGTTTAATTCAATTTTTGTTTAACCTATATTGTAATTCTTTTTATCATAAATATAATATTTAATTTTAATTATAGTTTAAGTCAATTTTTAGTTTTTTATTATATTCTAATATATTTTTTAATTAATCTGCTATTTTATTATTATTGTTTCACATCATATTTGGAATATGAAATGTATTAAAATTCCTAAAAAGTACAAATCATTGAATTTTGTAAAAATAAATAAATCATTCATCTTTAGTTAAAATTCTATAAAAAAAGTAGTCAATTATTTTTAAAATTAATTTAATTTGAATTATCATTAAATAATATATATTAATTTCAAATATACATAATATAAATTTTTTTCATAGCATGATATAAAATTATTTAAAAGTAAATATGTCAATTTATTTATTTATCTAAATTATATAAAAGTTTCATACCCCGTGCATCTCACGGGTTTTCGACTAGTTTTTATTTAATTTCATAAGCTTTTATCGAGTCGAGCTTTTATTTGATATTCAATTTAGTTTTATCTTTAATAATATAATTATTATTATTATTATTAGAACCATTATTATAATTATAAGCTTATTAATGTCTAATATTATCATTAAAATTATTTTAAAGTCTAATATCATCATTATTATTAAGTTCAGTTAAGTTCAGTAGCATTCAGTTAAGTTCAGTAGCATTTAGTTAAATTCAGTAGCATTCAGTTTAGTTCAGTAGCATTCAGTTCAGTTCAATTTTTTTCAGTGATAAAGAACAGAACCTTACTAATAATGTAACACTCTGGTCCAATACCATGTAGATATGATCCGCTTTGGCCCAATTCCAACACATTGGGCCTCACGGCTTTAAAATGCGTCTGCATGTATTGGATTCACATCTTACTAATAAGCCCCAATCACTCCCTCTCCACTTCCGATGTGGGATTCAATTCATTTCTGCCCTCATCGCCATCCCTTAGGGCCGCTCCTTGCTCAGGCCTTCTACCCCGGCGCCACCCACTCCGGACTGGGTCGTTACAGGCCCACCAGCTTCCGCCTGGTTCATCCCCGAACCACACATCATACGTGGAGAGTCGGCTCTGATACCAATTGTAATACCTAGTCCAATACCATATAGATATTATCCGCTTTGGCCCAATTCCAACACATTGGGCCTCACGGCTTTAAAACGCGTCTGCATGTATTGGATTCACATCTTACTAATAAGCTCCAATCACTCCCTCTCCACTTTCGATGTGGGATTCAGTTCATTCCTGTCCCCATCGCCATCACTTAGGGCAGCTCCTTGCTCAAGCCTTCTACCCCGGCGCCACCCACTCTGGACTGGGTCGTTACAAATAAGGTCGATCGCCTTTAATGGGATTCACCTTCAGGGGAAATTGACCCTAGATTATAACTTTGGCCCACTTTTCTTCTTTTCTCGTATTTTCGAGAGTAGAGTATAGCTGATTTATTGAAATCTCTGATTTTGGAAGTAGATCAATGTCATTTTATCCCTTTTTGCTTCAAACTTTGAGGATTTACATTAAGTTCCCCCGAAAATGTCGTTTTTAACTTAGTTGGTCTGAAATGTTATCTCTTTTCTATTAAAGGAGGTTGATGTGCCTATATGATTGTATTTTGAGTTAAACTTCAGTGTGGGAAATGATTTTTTTTTTGGGAAAAGAATGAATAAAAAAACCAAGTTTAAACCCTTGTCTAAAGAACAAGGTTGATCGCCCTTAGCGGGGTCACCTCAAAGGGTGACCGACCTTTAATTCTAGACAATGTTGGTTTTCTCATGTTTCCTTTTTTTAGCGAGTTTCGATCCATTTTAATCGCATTCCAGTATTTATTTATAATTTATAACGATATATATATAAGGGTTCACTTTTAATGGGTATTGTTATTTATCACCATCCATAGGTACTATAATAATAACCATTAGATTAAGATCAAATGGTTTAAATTTAAAATTGTTGATTAATGATAAATTTGGTTTTTCAAAATTTTGACTAATTAATATAATTCAAAATTAATATCAAAATACATACGATTTTTCATTCCCAATGTGCATTAATTTTAATACCACTCATTCCCAATGGACTATAATTTGCTTTTTCACATGTCTACTTTAACCTTAGTAAATCTTTTTTTTAATAGAACCTTAATAAATCTAATAGGTATTAGTAATATATTTTTCATTTTTTATTGTTATGTTACTTTAATGAATCGAATGAATGAGGTACAATAAATTATTAATACATTTTTTTTGAGCTAAAAATTATCAATATATAAATATTGATATATTTGGAATTATTCTTCTACAAAATTATAATTATTACTATACATATTTCATTCTAGTGTTAAATATTATAAGGAAAATGGTCAAATTTAACTTTAACATGTTTTTTTAAAGCGCAGATTTAGTCCTAATGTATAAAATGGTCCAAATTCAATCATAATATTTTCAAGCAACATCAATTTTAGCTCTATGTTACCGAAAATTTTAAAAAAAATTGGTTTGTTATTCTTTAACTGTCACGTATCAAATATTCCAAACATCATTTACGTCCAAAATATTTAATGTGTCATACTTAGTTAAAAAAAAAACTGTGTTAAAATGCTACCAACTAAAGTCTGTCGTATACAAATTAATCACACCATTATATATGAAATTCTTGTTCTACAATATCATACATTTCAATTAAAATAGCAAAAATTGTACTTCCAAAAAATTAGAGGATATGAATTTTACTTTAAAAAAATTCCGTTTTTCTGGTCATGAAAACAAGTTAATATTTGGACACAATGCAAATTCTTTATTTTTAGACATAATAAATATAAAGTTTGACTTAATTTACATAAAATTGTACTTTTACAAAGAAAATCATTAACTTCGCAGAAAATCGAGTTTTACGTAAAACATTTTAACTTGATGTAAAGCTTTTATTTTTAGATATAATTTATGTAAAGTTTGAAATTAATTTATGTAAATTTGTCATTTAAAAAAATCATCAACTTTGCGAAAAATCGTGTTTTACCTAGAACCTTTGAACTTTATATAAATCATCTAATTTTAGACATAATTTATGTAAAGTGGGACTTCATTTACATTAAGTTGTATTTTATAAAAAAATTATTAACTTTGATAAATATCGAGCGGCTTGACGAATCGAATTCAACGACACTACTACAAGGAGGAGTCAACTAGCGATGCCAGTTTTACGTAAAATCTTTCAACATGATGTAAATCTTCTATTTTTAGACATAATATACGTAAAGTTGGACTTAATTTAGGTAAAGTTGTATTTTACAAAAAAAAAAATTAACTTCGCGAAAAATGGAGTTTTACGTAAAACCTCTGAAATTTAGGTAAATCTTCTATTTTTAGACACAATTTACGTAAAGTCGGATTTAATTTAGATAAAGTTGTATTTTTTACAAAAATAATCATTAACTTTGTAAACAATTGAATTTTGTGTAAAACCTTTAACCTTTACGTAAATCCTATAATTAAGCCTCTAAAAGGCTCAATTTGTGTAAAAAATAAAGATTAGGGGCTTAATCCTTTAAACCTTAAAAATTGAAGGTTTAATCATTACCTTCGCGTAAAATCAAGTTTTACGTAAAACTTTGAGCTTTACATAAATCTTTTATTTTTAAAAATAATTTACGTAAAGTGGGACTTAGTTTATGTAAAGTTGTTATTTTAGAAAAAAAGCATTAACTTTGTCTAAAAATGAGTTTCTATTTTTTGATGTGAAAAGCTAAAAAGATGTTTCAAAAAGCGGATTCAAATAGTCTTCAAGTCAGTTACCTATAAATTAATCATAAAAATATTACCTAAAGTATTTACTATGTTATTACCATAGTTACAATGAAACTACATTTTATCTAGAAACTTGTTTGTAAAGTTCAATACTACAATCAAATAATGGTCGTACCAGTCAAATTTTCTGTTAGATAAGAGATAAAATTTATCCTGCTCGAAAACATTAGAATAAATTTAAACATTATTTATTTAATCAAATTATACAAATGCCATAAAATTTCTTTTATATTATAAACTATTTTAAATTATTATACCATACTTAAATTAAATTGGAATTTTGTTGCATTGTTACATACTCCGTATGATTTTTTTCAATTTTAAAAGTTGAATGCATTTATAGGTGTAGAATTGAGAAGTTGTCACGGAGTTAATGGAGGGAAACATTAGAATCTGTGGTCTTATGATGATTATGAGGAATCTTGATAATTTGAAAATGGTTTCGGAAGGAAATTAAGATAGACTAGAGAATATGAATTTCGATGACGAAATTTTTTTAAGGTGGGAAAAATTGTCACGTCCGTGTCTAAATTTCTAGAATTGATATATTAATATTAATATATATATTATAATTATTAGGTGTGTGATTTTTATTTCATGTTATAGGAAAAGTTTGGAGTTAATTCGATGATTTTAGGTGTAAATTAAAAGTTTAGGATAATTTTTAAAAGATTATATAAAGATGAAGGATCAAAATGGATATTATCCATATTTGAGATATATATATCTCAATCGGTGGATGATGATCTTCTCCATTTTCTTTTTTTTTTTTTTTTTTTCTTTTTATCATCATTTTTCTCTGAACCGTTTCTTCACTGTTTCTTTGATTTACGGAGATTCGACCGTCCGAATCACTCGAAATTGAAACCATAGCATCCTTATGTATAGATCTAAGTCCTAACCGAAGAGTTTTTAAGTTTCGGCAGTGTTTGAGGGGAAACATCTTAGACAGAATTTAGAGGAGAATTGAACGGGTGTGTTTTCCTCAATTAGTGACCAAGGTAAGTAACTATCAACTATATTTTGAGTTTTATGTGTGTATATATATATATATATATAGAATAAAATGAATTTGATGATTTCTGTAACATCCGTGTTAATTAGTTATGAATTTAAAATATATTATATGGTTCAATTTAATGTTTTTAGATGAAAATTAAAAGTTTTGGAAATGTTTTATAAAGAGATAAAATTAAAGGGGCTAAAATCTATATTTTCCAATTACATTATATATACATAATTAAAACATTTGTATTTGAATTATTATTATTATAATAAAGTGGTATGTGGTATATTATAATTATAAATATATATATCTATATCTATATATATATATATATAAAATAGGGACAAATGTCCTATTACATGTCTTTGTTTTAAGAAAGCTAAAATACATATGTTTTATAACATGTTTTGTTTATTTAATTGTGTGCCATGTGTATAAAATGTAGATTTTAGACACAATTAATCTAAAATATGACATGTGTAAAGTTTGTGACATGTGTAAAGTTTGAAATATATATACATTGTGGGTGGATGATAAGAGGGGGAGGAGATAGATATTTTTATCAAAAACATAAATAAATATAGGTAGTGTTTTTGTTGTGTTAATAAGGAAATGATTTTTATATAGTTTATTTTATAAAGAAAGTTTACCATTTATTTGAATTTACGTTTTTGGTGGTATTAATTAAAGTGAATAGTTTTACAAAGAAATATTTTTCTTAATACGAAAATAGTTTAGAACATGGGATTTCATATACATAAAAAAAGAAAAAAGAAAAGAAAAGAGGGAGATGAACCTTTCTTTATTTTTCTCAAAACATAATTTGAGTAAAAGTATATAGAGTTTTCAATTAAAGGAAAAATTTGGTGTAGCCGGGTTAAATATATAATAATTGGAGCAATTTCTCAAGCTTTACGATAGTCATATGAGCAGCGTGAATCAACAATCATCAATGGATCATATCGATGAATTTTCGATGACCGACAACAATATTTCGGTGACCAACGACGACATTCCGGTAACGAAATTTTATACCAAATTATTTTAAAAATATTATAGGTATGAGTAAGTTTTGTTTCGATAGTTTCGTTAAATTTTAATAGATTTATGATTAATAATTTAACGTGTATATGAATTACTAATAAAATATAGATTTGAGACTAGTTGTCCTTTAGATTTATCGAAGTGAAATTCCGTATTAAGATTTTTAGCCGTGTAACGAGTTTAAAAGTATAATCGGTCCAAAATAATTAAGCCGGTTTAGAATTTATATCTCAGTGATCGAAAATAATCCAATAAGAATATTTTAATTATTTTAAATTCTATAATAAATATGTTAAGCATTTTAATTTGCTAGAGTTCAAATGAGTTATAAATTAAAAAAAAAGGACTCATACCGATATTTGCCAATCAAAGTCATAATATAAAGGTTAGTACAATACTTCGAATATAAAAATAAATACAGATAAACTTCTAGCAGTGTTACGAGTCTAACTGAACTTTCGGTCATAATTAACGATACAAGTTTAGTATTACAGATTACAATTTCAGTGACGAACATAAATAGTCTAATAGAAACGTTCGGTTTAAAATTTAATTTAATATAATAATTAAGTGACGTTAATTTATCGAGTTAAAATACCTTGAAAATAGAAGGACTAATACTAATATTTATCCAGTAGAGTCGGTATAAAGTCGAATATAAAATTAGTACAAGAGATTGAATTTAAAACTAGTTCAAATAAACTTATGGCAATATAACGAGTCTAACGGTGTACTCGGTCTAAATTAATTATATCGGTTTAATGTTATACGTATAATAGATAAAAATACGTTTTAGTCTTAAACTATTTAAGTGGGTTTGAATATGTTTTATTAAACTATTTAAAACATATTGCTTAAAATATTCGTACACTTTTGATTTTGATTATTTAAAGAATAATTATTTATTATCATGGTATTTCGTAAATTTGGCCGAAAGAAATGAATTTGACAATCTCATGTGAATTGTTTTTGGATTGATGAAACTGTTTCGGTTGTTGTTAATATTTATGAGATTTGGATTGAAATCCAATATGATTTTTATGTTGCGATATTTGGAAAGATAGAAAAATGGTTTTGTCCATCTAGGATTGCCCGGGATAGGAGCTGTAAGTTATAAGACCATACCTAAGGGCGGTATGGCCAGAGTGCACGGCTGGTAGTCCTAACGTTAGGCAAGGTGAGATATGAATGAGATATCTCGATTATTGATATGATTGATGTTATAATAAGCTACACGGGTAGAATTCGAGGATGGACACACACGTAAATTTTGTATTACGTTTTGATAATGTTTGATGATTTGAATTATAATGTTTTACGTATGTTTGATTACGAGTTGATTTGTTAAAGAGATTTATTTGATTACGAGTTGGTTTGTAAGCGATTTATTTGATTATGAGTTGGTTTGTTAAAGCGGTTTATTCGATCTGATTCGTTTTGATAAAACGTTGTTCGATTTGATTCGTTTTGATAAAACGTTATTCGATTTGATTCGTTTTGATAAAGTGATTTATATATATTAAATTATATAGTAATAAAGTGAAATATATAATTAAGTTATTAGCGAATCAATCAACGTGTCAATGAATTAAAATGAGTTCATAAGTTAAGAGAACTACCTAAAATAGGTAGAACTACGTGGCTTTGATTCCCGATTTAAAAGATTAAAAGATGTTCGGGATATGTAGGAAGCTTGATAGAATTATCAAGTCCAAGCCAAATAATTAAATAAATTTTAGGGAGTCCGAATAAATTTTTATATGTTAGAATATAGGTTCGGGTTTCAGGCTGTCCGAAGTTCGTTATCCTATTTTCTATTCATACCCGATGCCGATTTGGGTCGGGTGTGACAATTTCTTACGAATTGGTTTTGGATTGAGAAATTTGTTGCAGTTATTGTTGTTATTATTTTGGATTGAAATCCATATATGATTTTTATGAGTTGTGATATTTCGAAAGATTAAATGGTTTTGTCCATCTAGGATTGCCCGGGGTAGGAGTTGTATTTGTAAGACCATACCTAATGGCGGTATGGCCAGAGTGCACGGCTGGTAGTCCTAACTGTTAGGCAAGGAACGAGATATAAATGAGATATCTCGATATTGTTATGATTGATATTATGATCTACACGGGTGGAATTCGAGGATGGATACACATACACAAATTTTATTTTATAAACTTAAGTTTTGAGTATATTTTATAAAGTTTTGATGATTATATTATAAACTTAAGTTTTGAGTATATTTTATAAGGTTTTGATTAAATCCCTTGATAAATGTATAAATGTAGCTATGTTAAGTAAAATTGGTTTTTATAGCTGATAGTTTCTTACTGAGATTTTTGTCTTACGTTTTTAAATGTTTTAATGTTTTTAGGTGAGAAAGTGGTCCCGTTGTTTCATGGTACGCCAAAAGTAAGACATTTATCTGGATTGGCGGATGGTTTCATCACTAAATTCAGCAATTGGAAGGGAACATCTCTCTCCTTTGTCGGGCATCTGACACTCATTAAATCAGCTCTCACAGGTGTCGTAGTGCACTCCTTTTCCGTTTATAAATGGCCAAGTAAGCTTCTAACTCGAATCACTCGCTGTCTGATGAACTTCCTTTGGTCTGGTTGCACGGATAACAGGAAACTGGTCACTGTCTCTTGGTCGGTCTGCTGTCGCAGCCTTGAAGAGGGTGGTCTTGGGATTAAAGAGCTTGGGAAATTTAACCTGGCCCTACTTGGGAAGATTGCTTGGGAGCTGTTGCAAGGTGACTCCTTTGTCGCTATTCTACTGAATAATCGCTTCCTAACTCCGTCTGGTTGCCTGAGAGGTTGTGTCAACTCATCCTCCATCTGGATCTCTATTAAGCAGGTATTCCGGAATATTGAGGTGCAATCTAGGTGGTGGATTGGACAATCATCTAGGCTCAAATTATGGACCGGTTTGTGGATCCGCCCCTCTATAGCAGATCAGTTGCAGGTGCCTCTTAAGGTTCAGCGTTCTCTTACAGACGCGGTCGAGCAGTTCATGGTTGGTGATTACTGGACAAACCTCCATGCTCTTCCGCCCCAAATTGTGGGTCAGATCAGTGACGTGAAGAGGGTCAATAGCGATCGGGACATCTGTATTTGGGAGCCCAACAAATCTGGGAACTACACAGCAAAAGGTTACTATAAGTTTTTGCAGCCTGCCCAGCAGGTCGTTCCTTGGCACCGTTTCATTTGGGGGTTGCAAATTCCGCCGTCCAGATCCTTCCTTTGTTGGCGGCTTCTCCATGCCCGGCTGAGCACGCATGATAACCTCCAAAAGCGGGGCATTGCTCTGGCGTCAAGATGTTGCCTCTGAAATTCTGACACTGAATCCCAGCTTCACTTATTCACAGGGTGCAAGTTCTCAAGAACTATTTGGCTGCATCTTAGCGAAACATTTGATGTCGTGATAGACTTCACAGGTACCTTCATTTTCTTCTTTAACAGACTGATTAAATTTGGCTCCCAGGTCAGATCTCTTTAGCAATCGGCGGTAATCCACTGTCTCTGGCTTGTATGGCAAACTCGGAATGCTGTAATATTTGACTCAGATCTCTCTTCAATCCAAAAAGCGGTCTCCGCTCTCTCCAGCCACATCCGGGAGTCAAATGGTATCCGCAAAGGCTACACTTCAGCTTGGCAGAAGGACGCATTCTTCAGAAGTTGTTGCTCAGGCCTCGCCCTCCCCCGGCACCAATAATCAAAAGTGTGCGATGGCACCCGCCGCTGCAGGGCCAGTTTAAAATCAACACGGATGGATCATCATTAGGCACCAACGGACCAGCAGGTGCAGGCGGGGTCTTCTGCACAAGCAGGGGGTTCCCGCGGGGATGTTTTGCTTTCCCCATCCAATCAGCGCCTGCACACCTAGCGGAGCTAATGGCTGCAGTTTTTGCTATCGATCTTGCATGGGAACGAGGTTGGAACTCCCTCTGGATCGAATCTGACTCCCTATATGTCGTAAAGCTCCTACAGTCACGTTCAACTGATGTCACACCCGACCCTAAACGACCTCAATCGGCATCGGGCGTGAAATAGAAAGATCATAATCAATACTTAATACTCTCCAAATTTAGATCACAATCAATTAAATAGTAAAGTTCTAATAATAATTCTAACAATAAGCAACAACTTCTGATTCTCGCCTAATTGGTCGGTAACCTTCTCTCTATCTTGTACTTTCTCACCTAAAAACATTAAAACAATTAAAAACATGAGACAAAGTAGTAAACCAAAAACCAAAAATATATAATCTTGTATCGATTCTTGAGTTCAAAACCGTATAAAATATGATAATCAAATAAGCGTTTTATCAAGCCAAATCGTAATCAATAAAACGTAAAACCTTATATCAAAATCAATCATAATGGAAAACATAATCCAAATGAACTTAAAATATTGTATCCATTCTCGAGTTTCTCCCTTTAAGTATCAATCCATAACCACATATATAATCGAGACGTCTCTTAACATTACCTATCCCATATGGTCTTACCCAACACTTCTTTGCCATACCCAATAGGTCTTTCAAACTGTGTACACAGGCCATGTCCCTCACTGAACATGGTCTTCAAATATGGAACCACCGATCCGGATAGCTCTCGATGGATATAAAATCATAAAATCATAAAATCATAAAATCATAACGTGCTCAAATATCATTTCACAATCAAATTCCAAACTATTTCATCACCATAAATCATTTGGCTTCAATTAGCCCTTTTGTATCATAAAAATCATATTTGGACTTCAACCCAAAATAATAACAACAATAACCGTAACAGATTTCTCAATCCAAAAACAATTCGTAAGAAATCATCAAATTCATTTTGTTCAATATAGATACATATTGAAACCAAAAACATATATAATCAAACAAATTAAGCCTTAAATCAACATAATCAAGTAAAATCTGAAATTCACATAGAAGCATAATCAATAGCTTCATTTGAACTGTAATTTCACAATAAAAAGCAAAATCAAGAAAATCCCCAATTTTAAATTCCTACATAACCCTAAAATATCATTTTCTGAAACTTCTTTGATTATATATATATCTGTATACATAAAACTCAAAATATAGGTGATAGTTACTTACCTTTGCTACTAATTAAAGACCACAAATCCGTTCAATTCGCCTCTAAACTCTGTCTAAGACATTTTCCTCCAAACACTACCGAAACTCAAAAACTCTTCGGCTAGGACTTAGATCTATACATAAGGATACTATGGTTTCAATTTCGAGTGATTTGAACGGTCGAATCTCCGTAAATCGAAGAAACGGTGGAGAAACGGTCGAAGAACGATAAAAATGACGAAGAAGATGAAGAGACAGAAAGAAAAGGAACAAAAAAAAAAAGAATAAAGATGATTATCATCACCGTTTCTCATCATATATATATATATCCAAATAAAAAAAATTAAGTTTGATCCTCCATCTTTATATAATCTTTAAAAATTATCTTAACTTTTAATTTACACATAAAATCATCGAATTAACTCAAAACTTTTTCTATAGCACCAAATAAAAATCATCCACCTAATAAATACAATATATATTACTATCAAGGTATAAATTCTAGAAATTTAGACACGGACGTGACAACAGACGTGCCATGGCGGATTAGAAGGGCTTGGCTCAAATGTTTGCAACAATGTTCAATGATGGAAATCTATGCTTCTCACATCTTTAGGGAAGGCAACCGCACGGCTGATGCTCTTGCAAAATTCGGCGCTCTAACCAATGGCGTCCGGTGGTGGCACTCGGCCCCTGCCTTTTGCCATGACTTTATTATGGACGACATTTGTAATTTTGCTCAGTTTCGATTTTCTTAGACTCGTTTACTTTTTTCTCTTCTCCTCTGTATGGCTTTTCTTTTTAATGAATTGGGTTTGCGTAGCAGGTCGCGGGGGTGCCAGCCTAGCTGGGATGTCCTTGCTCTCTCCTCTCGTCCCGTCTTTTATTCAAAAAAAAAGGTGAGAAAATACAGGATATAGAGAATGTTATTGACCGATTAGGCGAGGTTTGGAAGTTGGCTGCTTATTGTTAGAATTATGGTTAGAACTTTGGTATTGCAATTGTAATATAATGATATTTGGATAAATTGGAGACTCCTAAGTATTGATTATGATCTTTCTATTTCACACCCGATGCCGATTGAGGTTGTCTAGGGTCGGGTGTGACAGAAGTTTTATGATGGATTAATCGGGCCAATTTAATAGTATTGGAATATCAGTAATGGAATGGATTTGTCATTAATATTGACCAGGTTACATTGGAATTACAAATCACATTGAAACAAAAACTTGTAGCTACATTAGTATAACTTCAGTTATTCTTTTATAAAGGGTAAGTAAGTAAAAACTTATTGTTTTCAAGGTTATATTCGGATAGAATCTTCCATCTTTATTATTGAAGAAAGCAATTAAAGTTCAATAACACCAACAAGTATTTCTTTTCTTTTCTTTTGTTGGAAAAGATGTATAATACACGAATTTCCATATTGTATTTATAGTCCCATGTTTTGTAATTTGTTATTTTCAAGTTATTTTAATAAATTTACACATTTTTCAAAGTTACCTATGGATGGATAATACCCATTGAGAAATAATCCATATATATATATATATAGTGAGGCTATAGTCCCTTACCTTTTATTCTAAAGGAAGAATAATTAACAAACAGTATAAGAGTTATTTAATTAACTTGCTTAATTAAATTAAAATACTAATACCCCTTTCTCTCTCTTCCCCCACCGTTAATTACCGATTCACGGCTTCTCTCTCTTTTCTTCCAATTCGACTCTCTCCTCCCCACCATCAACGCTGATTCCCAGCTCTCCCCTTTCTCTCTCTTCCCCACCGTTTGATCACTGATTCTCGACTGCCGTATTCTCCTCTTAATCTAATTCCTAATTGCTGCGAATTGGGGAAATCGCAAAAGAGAAAGAGAGCCGGCCAACCACTCTGCGAATTGGAGACATACCACCGCCAGCGCTGCTCCTCTGCCACCGACGGCAACATTCTCTCTTTTTCAACTGAAACTTGAATCAACTTCTGCAGAGATAACAGGTAACATTTGCTTAAAAGCTTAATTGAATTGCTTACAAGCATAAAAGCTTAGTTGAATTGAAAGCACAAAAGCTTAATTGATTGAATTGCTGTTGTTTTTTTTATAAATCCATAATTGAATTGCTAATTGAATTTCATTTTGATAAAAGCTTAAGTGAATTGTTGTTGTTGGTAACATTTGCTCCTGCTCAAATTATGGTCTCTCTCAATTGAATTGGATTGCTGTTTTATTTTTTATAAAAGCTCTGTTTGAATTGCTGTTGTTTTTTTATAAAATCTTAGTTTGAATTGTTGTTGTTGCATAAAAGCTTAATTGAATTGAATAGTCTTTGATTAATTTAATTGAATTGAATGGTATTTGTTTAATTTAGTTGAATAGTCCTGAACTTTGTGTTAAATTCTAAACTTTTGTTTTTCATTTCGTGGACGAACTTGAACTGTACATCGGTTTGGAATAGAGCAAGGGTTATCTCCTTCAAGCACGAATCAAGTAATTTCGGAAGCTTCATATCAAACTTATGGTTTATTGTATGCTTTTTTAGATTTATTATTAACACAAGGTGGATAGGAAGATCATGGTAGAAATGTTTGTACTGCTGTGTTTTAGATTCGAATAATTGAGGCTTATTTTTATGTCAGGCTCTGAAACAAGAAATCAGCAAAGCATGTATAAGAATGATGGAACCTTTGTTGAAGGGACCTTCTGGCTTGGATTATCTAAGAAAAGCTTTCACCAACTCTATGGATCCTATTCCGATGCTTGTGCACATCTACCTTTGACTGTGCATTGGCTTTCATCAGTGAAGAACTGCAAAGACCAAGAATGGGAAGAGCATACCAATTGTGTGTCAGCTTTGATGAACCAGGAAAATTCGTCTCAGGTGTTTCTTCCATCTGCCACCCTAAGAACTGGTGGTAACTTTATGCTCAAAATAAATGGAAATGTTGCTTCTACTTCATCTGGTTCAAAATGTCATAGGTATGGTAAATTGCTAATATTATAGCCGACACTATGAGACACATTTCTTGCATACATTGATTTATTTTCTGCTACTCTATTAGGTGGTAGAAAACCAGAACCAGAGTGCAATGGCGAAAGAATTGATTTGTTGGTGAGACTTGGATTGTTAAAGTTACCAGGTCTGGCACAAGAAACATTTCCTGAAACACTCGTGCTTAACATGCCTCGGCTGAGTGCTGCTCAAGGTCAAATCCAAAAGATAGTAGTTATATCTACCAGGTGAGTTGAGCTAAAAATTTGTTTTCTTACTTCCAACTGCCACAAAGTTTACTAATGAAATTACTTAATACACAGCCTTCTTGTTTGCCGACAAGCCCTTCTAATGAAATTACTTAATGTTTGTACTGCTATGTTTTGTTTTGCTTGATTAGCTGTAAGTTAAAACTAATTGATAGATACTGGTGGCTCAATAATGTCAATTTTATTTTATTTGACTAAATTCATAGGATTAATGTTTGGACAATGGCTGAATCTTATGTTTAATGTTCTTATAAATTAGGGATAAGGTACCAAAATAGTCCTAAGGTTATTGGGAAAATACCAATTTAGGCTCAACGTTCAAAATAGCACTAATATAGGCTTAACGTTTATACTATAATATCAATTTAGGCTTAACGTTTACAATATAGCATCAATTTAGGCCTCACGTACAAAATAGCACCAATATAGGCTTAACGTTTACAAAATAATACGAATTTAAGCTTAACGTTTACAAAATATATAAAATTTAAACTAAACGTCATATTTAAATTAATCATATTATATTCTTTTCCTATTAAGATTTATATGTTATCTTTTAGTTTAGTTCTATTTTCTTTTTTATTATAATACAATTAATTAGTATTCTTGTCCATTAAAACCTTATATTTGTTTTTCATCAAACATTTCATTACTCATAAATTTCTGGCTCATGCAATATATTGGTGTTATTTTGTATGTGAGACCTAAATTGATGCTACATTGTAAACATTAAGCCTAAATTGATATTATGGTGTAAACGTTAAGCCTATATTGGTACCATTTTGATCGTTGAGTCTAAATTGGTACTTCCCCAAAAACCTTAGACCTATTTTGGTACCTTATCCCTATAAATTATAATGATGCAACTTGAAAGGCATTTATAATTTCATTTAATTGTTTTGTTTTCTTTACTGTACCAATCAAGTTGAAGTGAAGATAGGTAGCTCTCAAGTATTTGTTTAATTTTAGCTCGAATTTTACCTTGTCACACTGTGGAATTCAACTTCTCCTAGGCTCCAAGCGAGTGAGTTGCATTAATCTCTTGATAATATTGATCTAATGCTTTAATTTTGTCTTAATTGGTATTCTAATTTGTGCAGGTTTGAATTACAATCCAATGAGCATTATGTTCATAAATGTGCCTGCAACTTCAAAGGCATTTTACAATTTCACTTAATTGTTTTGTTTTCTCCATTGTACCAATCAGGTTGAAGTAAAGATTCAGACCAAAAATCTTTTCATGTTCGCAGGATGTGCATTTGCGAGAGCATGTTGACAGAAGGTAGGCTTAGGCTGACCTGGAGCAGCCCAGGGAATTGGGTGAAGGATGGGCGCTTGAGATGCTGATATCGGTTTCTGCAGAGTTGGCAGCTAAAACTACTGCTCTTCTATGGGCTTTATGGTATAACAGAAACCAGTTGGTCTGGGGGAATCATGGAGCAGACATGGATGTTATTGTCCGGCGGGCAGAAAAGATAATTTCAGAATGGCAGGGTTCACCGCGGTGCAGGGAGGTCGTCGGAGGTGTTGCGAGAATTGACACATTGAATGAGTTTCTGCTTTATATGATGAAGAGAGAAGCTCTGAGACCTTCTCATAGGGAGATGCAGAATATTACTTAATACAGTATTATATATACTGCACGTACCATTTATGTATTCTTTGTGCTATAGTGAATTGTAATTTATGTTTAAAATTGAAACAGAGAGATACTTCAAGTCTCTCTCAAGATTCCCTTGCTGTATTGATTTTTCAATAACTGAAAGAAACAGAATTAAAATATTAAATGAGATCCAAATTATTACGAATGAAAAGGCAAGTTTGGACAGAATCATATCATAGCTATAAGAGCATAGAGACGAAAACAGAACCTGAATTGCTTCGTGAGGGTATAAACAAATGCAATGCATTAGCAGCTCGAATCCAACATGTAGACTGGTGGTAAAACAATGAATCCAGCAAGAGACTGACATAACTTTGTTCCTTCATAATCTTCTCACCATTTCCATTCCCATTTTTCTTTTCTCATTAATACATTACCTTAAACTTTCATTTGAATGCATAAAAGGCAAGACTAGAAATTGGCCAAATATATATATATAGAAAATGTCAACTGATAACCCCAGCAAAAACTAATTTGGTTAGCATGTTTGTTAGTAACTTAGTATACAATTTAATTACATAAATTTATTCTTTTTTGTTTCTTCCAAAAGTTTGTTTGTTTGTTATAAAATACATATTACCAGTCTTATACATCAATTTCAATTGTGTTTATCGTTTCGTTCATCATGCATCGAAATATTAAATACACCAAAGGTAAAATACAACAGAGACATTTTATCTATTTATATACAAAGACGTTGATTATAAGTCCTAAACAATAGAACCAATAAAATGAGTTGAGTAAGCAATTAAAACATTATTCAAAAGGGAAGGATCTTTTTGAAGATAATACAGAGTACATTCACATGTTAGTCAAAATGAAATCTTGATGAAGACCAAGATGTGCAAGAATAAAATGTAGAGCACAAAAGCCGGCCTCAGTAGCAGTAGCATAAGCCTCTTCTGGTGTTCTATTAACAAATTAGTTAGCCTCATCCTAACATATCCTCCCCAAACAATACTATTTTACTCGATCTCGACTTCATCTTCGTCATCGCTTGATAGATACCTACATTAGATAAAAAGAAATACATATATATCAAATACTAATACACGAAAATAATAGAATGATGAAAAAGAATATTAAATCTTCTTACTGAAGTGATAGACAATTTCTTTTATCATGAGCTTGACCAACTTGACCGCACGCATTGCACTTTCTAGCTTTTATATTTTTTTTTTTGCTTTCATCATTGCATTTTCTTTTCCTCCTTTCAGCCTTTTTCCACACCCTTTTGCTCGCACTTTATCTGGCTCATTATAAATATGTTCAAGGCGATTCAAATCGCTTTCACTTGTATCAAGACTGCATAAAGAGCTATTTTTTTCTTCAAAATTTGTCACTCTATCAATTTTCTCACAAATTTCTTGAAGCCCAACTTTTAAAATATTTTTTGCTTCTTCACATATGAAGGCTTTATCAATCAAATCTACACAACCTTTCACTATTTGGCCCCGATCCAAGATAAATTCTTTGTCATCATTTATAATCAAACCACCATTATCAAACACGACCCCTGCTTTTGCTTCCTTAGTCCATATTTTTTGGATGTATTGGTCTGGTAACTTGACGAAATCTTGATATTTAACTAAAAATTACTCAAGATATGCCTACATGGGATGCCAAAGCTCTCTAATTTTCTGCAACTACAAGAAGCGAAATTAAGTTCCTTGTTATATAAAACTTTGCGTCCTTTACTGTCTACTCCATTATTTTGTTTAACAGTAAACATCTGCTGATTCTCGGTTTCACTAATAAGCTCAATCTTGTACTTCAAACAAACCCACATTTCATCCTCAAATATGTGATAGATTTCATTTGTATAAATCTGAACCATATGATCCAAAAAGTCATGATTCATTTTCAACTTAGGCGTCTCATTCATATCTTTGAAATCTGCAACCAATTCCCCATGGCGTTGCTTAAGGAGTCCCCTACCAAACCTCACCATAAAATCAAACAAAGAGTTACTTTTTTTTATATATTTCTTGAAAAATGCGTGGTTGGTCTCTGCCCGTTGGCTACTAGACATGTTTGCTGAGAAAACATGATTAACATATGCTGGAATCCACTTGGACCGAATTTTATAGATATTTACCAACCAGTCATTATTGTTTAATCCATCTTTCGCGACAAGTTCTGTCCACTTCAGGACTCTCTGAATTCCATATGCAATCATGAAACTTTCCCTCATGTGTTGCATATTGTTTTCACCAACTTTTTCTGAAAATTTTGACACAATATGCCAAATACAATACCTGTGAATAATGCAACAGGAAAACAATACAAACTTAGTTCAGCAATGTAATAGGTATTATAGTACTATATATGGATGCGTAATAAAAAGAATAGGCGTAAAGTAATATAAAAAAATGACCTGTGCAAGGTATTTGGCAAGGTTGTCGATATGGCAATTGTCATTGCTGGGTCTTGATCAGTAATTATCATTTTAGGCGCATCACCAGGCATAACTTCCAAAAATTGTTTAAATAACCACACAAAATTATCAGAATGTTACCCATTCAATAAAGCATAAGCAAAAACAATAGTTTGTCTGTGATTGTTGACCCCTAAAATAGACGCAAATATCATCCCATACCGATTGGTGTTATATGTAGTGTCAAAAACGATGACATCATTATAAAATCTATAACTCCGTCTCATCGTTGCATCAGCCTAAAAACAACGTGTAATTTTTTTATCATCATCCGCATCAATTTTGTAATAAAATGAAGGGTTTTTTGCCACCTCTGATTCAAAATATTGATGCAATATATCTCCATCGTGTCCTTTTAACTTCAACCGCTTCTTTGTTTCATGATTATACAAATCCTTCTGTGTGCACCCGAGATTTTCCACCCCCTGCTTGTACTTGGAGAAAATTGTATTGCTGATGCGTAGGTATATTCACCATTGACAGTTGTTCATTCAAGGATTTTGCAACATAAGAAACTTGTCGATGAGACCGTAGGAATGGTGTTTTTGATGGAGTTAGTAACGGGTGATTGTGATTCTCATTAAATGTTTTCACTACAAACAAATGCTTCTTATTTCTCACGACAACCAATTTAGCGCTACAACCAGCTTTGTATTGTCCCCGACGCCTTTTGGCATCAACATTATTAAACTTTTTGGATTTTACTTCCTTTGAACATACATATTTTTTCCTAATAATTTCTCCCGTACTCTTTTTTATCTTCGACGAAGACATTGGAACGCTAAATCCAACTTTTTTGGCATAAGCATTATAGAATTTATAAACATGATCTAATGTTTCAAATTCTTTTTCAAAAAGCGGATTCAAATAGTCTTCAAGTCAGTTACCTATAAATTAATCATAAGAATATTACCTAAAGTATTTACTATGTTATCACCATAGTTACAATGAAACTACATTTTATCTAGAAACTTGTTTGTAAAGTTCAATACTACAATCAAATAATGGTCGTACTAGTCAAATTTTCTGTTAGATAAGAGATAAAATTTATCCTGCTCGAAAACATTAGAATAAATTTAAACATTATTTATTTAATCAAATTATACAAATGCCATAAAATTTCTTTTATATTATAAACTATTTTAAATTATTATACCATACTTAAATTAAATTGGAATTTTGTTGCATTGTTACATACTCCGTATGATTTTTTTCAATTTTAAAAGTTGAATGCATTTATAGGTGTAGAATTGAGAAGTTGTCACGGAGTTAATGGAGGGAAACATTAGAATCTGTGGTCTTATGATGATTATGAGGAATCTTGATAATTTGAAAATGGTTTCGGAAGGAAATTAAGATAGACTAGAGAATATGAATTTCGATGACGAAATTTTTTTAAGGTGGGAAGAATTGTCACGTCCGTGTCTAAATTTCTAGAATTGATATATTAATATTAGTATATATATTATAATTATTAGGTGTGTGATTTTTATTTGGTGTTATAGGAAAAGTTTGGAGTTAATTCGATGATTTTAGGTGTAAATTAAAAGTTTAGGATAATTTTTAAAAGATTATATAAAGATGAAGAACCAAAATGGATATTATCCATATTTGATATATATATATCTCAATCGGTGGATGATGATCTTCTCCATTTTCTTTTTCTTTTTCTTTTTATTATCATTTTTCTCTGAACCGTTTCTTCACTGTTTCTTTGATTTACGGAGATTCGACCATCCGAATCACTCGAAATTGAAACCATAGCATCCTTATGCATAGATCTAAGTCCTAACCGAAGAGTTTTTAAGTTTCGGCAGTGTTTGAGGGAAAACGTCTTAGACAGAATTTAGAGGAGAATTGAACGGGTGTGTTTTCCTCAATTAGTGACCAAGGTAAGTAACTATCAACTATATTTTGAGTTTTATGTATATATATTGAATAAAATGAATTTGATGATTTCTTACGAATTGGTTTTGGATTGAGAAATCTGTTGCGGTTATTGTTGTTATTATTTTGGATTGAAATCCATATAGGATTTTTATGAGTTGTGATATTTCGAAAGTTTAAATGGTTTTGTCCATCTAGGATTGCCCAGGGTAGGAGTTTTATTTGTAAGACCATATCTAATGGCGGTATGGCCAGAGTGCACGGCTGGTAGTCCTAACTGTTAGGCAAGGAACGAGATATAAATGAGATATCTCGATATTGTTATGATTGATGTTATGATCTACACGGGTGGAATTCGAGGATGGATACACATACACAAAATTTATTTTATAAACTTAAGTTTTGAGTATATTTTATAAAGTTTTGATGATTATATTATAAACTTAAGTTTTGAGTATATTTTATAAGGTTTTGATGATTATATTATAAACTTAAGTAAAATTGGTTTTTATAGCTGATAGTTTCTTACTGAGATTTTTGTCTCACGTTTTTAAATGTTTTAATGTTTTTAGGTGAGAAAGTACATGATATAGAGAATGTTATCGACCGATTAGGCGAGGTTTGGAAGTTGGCTGCTTATTGTTAGAATTATGGTTAGAACTTTAGTATTGCAATTGTAATATAATGATATTTGGATAAATTGGAACTCCTGAGTATTGATTATGATCTTTCTATTTCACACCCGATGCTGATTAAGGTCGTCTAGGGTCGGGTGTGACGGAAGTTTTATGATGGATTAATCGGGCCAATTTAATAGTATTGGAATATCAGTAATGGAATGGATTTGTCATTAATATTGACCAGGTTACATTGGAATTACAAATCACATTGAAACAAAAACTTGTAGCTACATTAGTATAACTTCAGTTATTTGATAAACTTTTATAAAGGGTAAGTAAGTAAAAAATTATTGTTTTCAAGGTTATATTCGGATAGAATCTTCCATCTTTATTATTGAAGAAAGCAATTAAAGTGCAATAACACCAACAAGTATTTCTTTTCTTTTCTTTTGTTGGAAAAGATGTATAATACACGAATTTCCATGTTGTATTTATAGTCCCATGTTTTGTAATTTGTTATTTTCAAGTTATTTTAATAAATTTACAAATTTTTCAAAGTTACCCATGGATGGGTAATATCCATTGAGAAATAATCCATATATATATATATATGTCACGTCCGTGTCTAAATGTCTAGAATTTATACTGTGATATTATAATTATTATAATTATTAGGTGTATGATTTTTCTTTGGTGTTATAGGAAAAATTTGGAGTTAATTTGAAGATTTTATGTGTAAATTAAAAGTTAGGATAATTTTTAAAAGATTATATAAAGATGGAGGACCAAATTGGATGTTTGTCAGATTTGGGATATATATCCCAAACCTTCTCGTACAATACACCACCACCAACATTTTTTTCTTTTTCTTTTTCTTCTTCTTTCTGCTTCTTCAACATTTTCATCGTTCCTAAATCGTTTCTCCACCGTTTCTTTGATTTACAAAGATTCGACTGTCTGAATCACTTGAAATTTAAACCATAGCATCCTTACGCATAGATCTAAGTCCTAACCGAAGAGTTTTTGAGTTTCGGTAGTGTTCGGAGGGAAACGTCTTAGACAGGATTTAGAAGAGGATTGTACGGGTGTGTTTTCTTCAATTAATAACAAAGGTAAGTAATTATCAACTATATTTTGAGTTTTATATATATATATATATATATATAATCAAAGAAGTTTCAGAAAATGATATTTTAAGGTTATGCAGGAATTTTATAAAATTGGGATTTTTCATGATTTCGCTTTTTATTGTGAAATTATGGTTCAAATGAAGCTATTGACTATGCTTCTATGTGAATTTTACTTGATTATGTTGATTTAAGGCTTGATTTGGTTGATTTATATATATACATATATGTTTTTGGTTTTAATATATATATATATATATATATATATATATATATTTTGAATAAAATGTATTTGATGATTTCTTACGAATTGTTTTTGGATTGAGAAATCTGTTGCGGTTATTGTTGTTATTATTTTGGATTGAAGTCCAAATATGATTTTTATGATACAAAAGGGCTAATTGAAGCCAAATGATTTATGTTTATGAAATAGTTTGGAATTTGATTGTGAAAGGAAATTTGAGCACGTTATGATTTTATGATTTTATATCCATCGAGAGTTATCCGGATCGGTGGTTTAATATTTGAAGACCATGTTCAGTGAGGGACATGACCTGTGTACACAGTCTGAAGACCTATTGGGTATGACAAAGAAGTGTCGGGTAAGACCATATGGGATACGCAATGTTAAGAGACGTCTCGACTATATATGTGGTTATGGATTGATACTTAAGAGGAGAAACTCGAGGATGGATACAATGTTTTAAGTTCATTTGGATTATGTTTCCGGTTATGATTGATTTTGATATAAGTTTTACGTTTGATTGAATACGATTTGCTTTGATAAAACACTTATTTGATTACAAGTTGGTTTGATAAAACATTTATTTGATTATGAATTGGTTTGATAAAATTATATCAACTTAAGTTTTGAGTATATTTTATAAGGTTTTGATTAAATCCCTTATAAAGGTATATATGTAGCTATGTTAAATAAAGTTGGTTTTTATAGCTGATAGTTTCTTACTGAGATTTTTGTCTCACGTTTTTAAATGTTTTAATGTTTTTAGGTGAGAACGTACAGGATATAGAAAAGGTTACCGCCCGATTAGGCGAGGTTTGGAAGTTGACTGCTTATTGTTAGAATTATGGTTAGAACTTTGGTATTGCAATTGTAATATAATGATATGTGGATAAATTGGAGACTCCTAAGTATTTATTATTATCTTTCTATTTCACGCCTGATGCCGATTGAGGTCATTTAGGGTCGGGTGTGAAAGTTTGGTATCAGAGCTATAGGTTAAATTCTTCGGACCTAAGGTTGATAGTAATTGAGGAATATTGATATTTGATGATAGCTAATAAATAATCGATAGTAATTAAGGAATATGGATATTTGGTGCAATGTCACACCCGATCCTAAACGGCATCGAGCATGAAAGGAAAATAGGATACCGAACGCCTAACAACTTGAAAGCCGAACCGATTTTCGAATAGATAAAAAATTATTTTGACTACCTAAAATTTATTTAAATATTTGGCTTGGACTCGATAATTCTATCAAGCTTCCTACGTATCCCGAACGTCTAATAATCTTTAAATCGGGAATCAAAGCCACGTAGTTCTACCTATTTTAGGTAGTTCTCTTAACTTATGCACTCATTTTAACTTATTGACACGTTGATTGATTCGCTAATAACTTAATTGTATATTTCACTTTATTACTATATAATTTTACATATATAAATCACTTTATCAAAACGAATCAAAACGAATTAAATCGAACAACGTTTTATCAAAACGAATCAAATCGAATAAACCGCTTTAACAAACCAACTCATAATCAAATAAATCGTTTTAACAAATCAACTCGTAAACAAACAAACGTAAAACACTATAATCCAAATCATCAAACATTATCAAAACGTAATACAAAATTTACGTATGTGTCCATCCTCGAATTCCACCCGTGTAGCTTATCATAACATCAATCATATCAACAATCGAGATATCTCATCTATATCTCGCCTTGCCTAACGTTAGGACTACCAGCCGTGCACTCTAGCCATACCGCCCTTAGGTATGGTCTTACAACTTACAACTCCTACCCCGGGCAATCTTAGATGGACAAAACCATTTTAATCTCTCGTTCAAAATATTGCAACATAAGTATCATATTGGATTTCAATCCAAATCTCGTAAAAACAATAACCGTAACAGCTTTCTCAATCTAAAAACAATTCGCACAAAATCGTCAAATTCATTTTCTCGATCCAATTTTCAAATAAATACCACAAGCATAAAATTATACTTCAATTTAATCATTTTATAATTAAAATCAAAAGCAAATACTTTAAATAATATATTTCCATAACTTGACAATTTCATCAATTTTCAAGAATTAAAACCACTCAAATCACTCAAATATTATAGAAATAGACTTAAATAAAGTTTATACCAAACACTTTTGATCCAACTATTTTCATACGTTTTTATCGAACTATTTTCGTTTATCACCGGAATAGTTACGTGGAACGCTAGACCGGTATAATTAAATTAGACCGAATATATCATTACACTCGTGACACTACTAGGAATATATCGTTACTAATTTTTATCTTCAAATTCGTTATAATTTTCTGAATCTATAATATTCGAATTTTGACCATTTAAACTAACAACGTTAATTCCGACCAAAGGTTGAGTTAGACTCTTGACATTAATAAGTATCTATCTATACAAATTTTATATTCTAAACTTTTGTATTCTTATTATCATTTTACAATATATAAAAATTTAGACCGTGACAACTAGTCAATTCTTTTTGAAAAACCGAAACGTCTAATGATAGTCTGTATTAATATATAACTATTTAACTAAAATCCTATTAAAAAGAAAAAAGAAAATAATATTACCTCTTGTAGACTATCGTAAAGCTTGAGACATTATGACGGCTTCTAACCCGTTCACACAAAACCGTTTTACTCTAATATAAGATATCCGTTATTTTTGCTCTTTAAAAATTATAGAATAGGTCAAAAACCATTTATAAGTTGAAATTTCATTCCATCAATATAAACGTTTCTTTTTCCAATTTGTACAAATCCAAATCTTTCTTTCTCATTAAAATTTATAAGAAACCAGCCCTCTTCTTTTTATGAAATTCATTTTCATAAAACTCATTTTTGTATATAGAGAAAACCATGTGTTTATAAGGAAAATTCATTTTATTTTATATCTATATTCAAAATCGTTTTTTTCTACATAACTTATTTCGAAAATGATTTTAAAAACCCCCCTTTCCTTAATTCCATTATCCATATATATATAGTTGGTATGAAATTCAAAGAATAAAAATTTAAGATACATGACATGTATTAGAATATTTGACATGTCGTCTTTAAATTAGCTAGAATTAGGACATGTAAGATGAAAGGTGTCAAAATGCATATTTATAAAACATTATTATATAAAATGAAATGAACACATGTCTTCTAACCTACATATATATTATACACATGTCAAAAAATTTATCAAGTGTGATATCTTGTGTAATATATATCACATTCCACCTAAAGTTTTTCCTATAATAATATTAAATATAATAATAATAATAATTAAAATGTCAAATGACATATAAAAAGTTTTGACCAAATATATAAGGTCTAATTGCAAAAATATAGATTTTAATCCTTTTAATTTTATCCTTTTATAAAACTAACTTAAAACTTTTAATTTACACCTAAAAAACATTAAATTAAACTTTATAATATATTTCAATTCATAAATAATTAACGTTATCTATTTTGAAAAATAAAATTTTGGACACAGATGTTACATGCAAGCTAAGAAATAATTTGAAATTTGTTGAGGATTGAGTAACTAGCTAATAAGGAGTAGATATTAGATTTGATGGTTAGTAAAATATTGAGTGTATGAAAATTAGTAAATTATTTGATATTTGACGACATGAGTTACATATATGATCTTAAGTATGATTTGGAATTGATATTTGAGAGTTTAATAGTTAGCTTACAACCATATAAACATGAGATATGAGTAAATTAGAACTTTGAGCTAGAGATAATAGAGAATTGTCTATATAGGTACGGCAGGAGAATCAGATTCGTATATGAATCTTATGATGCATTTTACGACCCGATAGAGGCTGAATCTGTCATGGAGTCCTAAATGAAAGTTCTTTATTATTATCTTACGTTTCCAGGGGTTTTTGAATCGCCTTAATCGGACTCCGTATGAAAAAGCTATGCTGGAAACAACATATGTTGGCCATTTTAGCTTTAAACCAGAATTTGGTTTTTGTTTTGATTTTTCTCCTTAAGAAAGCGAAAATGTGGAGATGTCAATTAATTGTTTTGGAAGTTGATTAATGATTGGGAGATTATAACATGAATTTAGTGTATTATAGAATCTTAAGTTGAATAAATGAGATCTGAAATTTAAATTATTGTTTTATTGGTGAACTTCATTGGGTTGAGGTTTAGAATTATTGAGAGTTATATAAATGATGTTTAGAGAGATACCGATGTTAGTGATCAATGAGAAGTAAAGTGGGAGAATATATTAGAGTTCATGATTTGATGATTAAATATGAAAATTTGGTAAGCTTAAATAGTGTTTGAGAAAATAAGTAAGATATAAATTTTGAGGATAAATTTTTCTGATCTTAAGCATAGTTTGAGGTAGGAAATTAAGACATAAATATGATATAAGATGATATATATGTTAATAGAAGTTATTGTTCGTTGAAGTTTTTGTGATTATGGTTTAAGTTTATTAAGGATCAAATTAAGAGTTTATAGCTCAAATAAGAAAATCGAATGATTTATAGATTTATTGACTTTTATGGGTGTAAAGATATTATTTGGAGTTTGGAGGGAAAAAAACATTGATTATCGTAATTTAGGTACTCTATCTTCCTTGGTTATATGGTTTGGAGGAAAGATTGAAGTTTCGAGGATTATAGTCTAAATTTACATAAAGATCAAATTGAGTAGTTATAGATCAAATAAAGAACTTGAATGATATTATAAAAAAATTAGGTTTTTATTGTGTTTGAGGATATTGCTTGGAGATTTCAAAAACTTTCACATTGCAATTTAAGTAAATCGTATTTGTTATCCATATAGTTTAATAAGAAACTTAAATTTATTTGGAGTTATTAATGGGATGTAGGATAATGGGTATAAGAATGATCTATATTGATTTTTCTTATGATAAGGATTTGATTATAGAGGTTTTACGAAAATAAATAAGTCAATGTGATATTCATAGAGGAAATATGTTATGGATATAAGGTTTATATTTGATTGATGATGATGACTTGGAGTTCGTATTCATCATGATTGGAGTGAAAAATTATAGATATAAGTATTATTATTATGATGAAGTAAGATTATATGTTGATGCAAATCATTGATTCAGATTATTTAAAGGTTAAGGAAAATATAATATCGTACATATTAGCGGTTCAAAAGTGATATTTTTGAAGTCTATAGAACTTGGAGATAGGTGAAATATATTTAATATATATGAAATTGATGGAATCAATTGTGATTTAAATTTATTAAAGTGGGATTTGATAATGATAGGAAGATATGAATATAAAGTGTATCATATCATATAAAATTGAATATATGATATTTGAAGTTTTATCATGGATTTATTGGTGATGGAATTGACTAGGTTAAAAGTTAGAGTTACTAAGAGTTATGTATAAATAATTGTTACAGTGATGTTAATGGAAGTTAATGGAAGGAAACATTAGAATTTGTGGTCTTATGATGATTATGAGGAATCTCGATAATTTGACATAATTTTGTGATCTTGGATATATTTGAGGAAGAAAATTTAGATTAGAGAATGTGAATTTCGAGGACGAAATTTCTTAAAGTGGGGAGAATTGTCACGTCCGTGTCTAAATGTCTAGAATTTATACCGTTATATTATAATTATTATAATTATTAGGTGTATGATTTTTCTTTGATGTTATAGGAAAAATTTGGAGTTAATTTAAAGATTTTATGTGTAAATTAAAAGTTAGGATAATTTTTAAAAGATTATACAAAGATAGAGGACCAAATTGGATGTTTGTCAGATTTGGGATATATATCCCAAACCTTCTCGTACAATCCACCACCACCATCATTTTTTTCTTTTTCTTTTTCTTCTTTTTTCTGCTTCTTCAATATTTTCATCGTTCCTAAACCGTTTCTCCACCGTTTCTTTGATTTACGAAGATTCGACAGTCTGAATCACTTGAAATTTAAACCATAGCATCCTTACGCATAGATCTAAGTCCTAACCGAAGAGTTTTTGAGTTTCGATAGTGTTCGGAGGGAAACGTCTTAGACAGGATTTAGAGGAGGATTGTACGGGTGGGTTTTCTTCAATTAATAGCAAAGGTAAGTAATTATCAACTATATTTTGAGTTTTGGTATATAGATATATATATAATCAAAGAAGTTTCAGAAAGTGATATTTTAAGGTTGTGTAGGAATTTTATAAAATTGGGATTTTCCATGATTTCGCTTTTTATTGTGAAATTATGGTTCAAATGAAGCTATTCACTATGCTTCTATGTGAATTTTACTTGATTATGTTGATTTAAGGCTTGATTTGGTTGATTTATATATATACATATATGTTTTTGGTTTTAATATATATATATATATATATATATATTGAATAAAATGTATTTGATGATTTCTTACGAATTGTTTTTGGATTGAGAAATCTGTTGCGGTTATTGTTGTTATTATTTTGGATTGAAGTCCAAATATGATTTTTATGATACAAAAGGGCTAATAGAAGCCAAATGATTTATGGTTATGAAATAGTTTGGAATTTGATTGTGAAAGGAAATTTGAGCACGTTATGATTTTATGATTTTATATCCATCGAGAGTTATCCGGATCGGTGGTTTTATATTTGAAGACCATGTTCAGTGAGGGACATGGCCTGTGTACACAGTCTGAAGACCTATTGGGTATGGCAAAGAAGTGTCGGGTAAGACCATATGGGATAGGCAATGTTAAGAGACGTCTCGACTATATATGTGGTTATGGATTGATACTTAAGGGGAGAAACTCGAGGATGGATACAATGTTTTAAGTTCATTTGGATTATGTTTTCGGTTATGATTGATTTTGATATAAGTTTTGCGTTTGATTGAATACGATTTGGTTTGATAAACACTTATTTGATTACAAGTTGGTTTGATAAAACATTTATTTGATTATGAATTGGTTTGATAAAATTATATAACTTAAGTTTTGAGTATATTTTATAAGGTTTTGATTAAATCCCTTATAAAGGTATATATGTAGCTATGTTAAATAAAGTTGGTTTTTATAGCTGATAATTTCTTACTGAGATTTTTGTCTCATGTTTTTAAATGTTTTAATGTTTTTAGGTGAGAACGTACAGGATATAGAAAAGGTTACCGCCCGATTAGGCGAGGTTTGAAAGTTGGCTGCTTATTGTTAGAATTATGGTTAGAACTTTGGTATTGTAATTGTAATATAATGATATGTGGATAAATTGGAGACTCCTAAGTATTGATTATTATCTTTCTATTTCACGCCCGATGCCGATTGAGGTCATTTAGGGTCGGGTGTGTGTGTGTGTATATATATATATATATATATATATATATATATATATATATATATATATATATATATATATATAGGAGAGATCAGGTGTGACACATCTCTTATGGTGTTACAAATCTTATTGTGTGACAAAGACCAATTGTGTAATTAACTAGAGGAATGTGGCAAATTTGTAAATAAAATGAAAGAGAAAATTGTTTTATTTTTTTTCTTTAAAATGCATTTTCCCAACTTTTCCAAACTCGTTTTTCAAAAAAATTTATACCGTTCGACTCGTATTAATTAAACGGTCATTTTAAGATCCATGAAGCTCAAGTAAAAAAAATTCCGGTGAACGGAATCCGGGTGGGCGTTTTCCGGCGAGCAAAAAAGTGTCCAGAAAATTCCTAAAAAATTTCTAAAAATGTAAAACATTGTTCAAAGAAACTTTAATTCTTGGGTCGAAGTGAGATTTCTTACGGTTTAGTCCCAATGAAACTTTTTCCTTAATTTTATCCATTTTATACGCTACAACAATTTGTTGGGTAAAAAATGTAAGGAATCTCGCTTTAAGCCAAGAATTAAAGTTTCTTAAAATAAAGTTTTACATGTTTTGGAAATTTTTGATAATTTTCTGGACATGTTTTTTGTCCTACTTATGTTGTTCCAAAGCAGTGTACCATTTGTTCCAACATAATACTTATATTGTTCCAACAGAAAATTGTTTTATTTCTTTTCTTTAAAATGCATTTTTCTGACATTTCTAAACTCGTTTTTCAAATTTTTTTATAATATTAGACTAGTCTAAATTAGACAGTCATTTTAAGATTCTTGAAGCTCAAGTAAAAAAAATCCGGTGAACGGAATCCGGGTGGGCGTTTTCTGGCGAGAACAAAAGTACCCAGAAAATTCTTAAAAAATTCCAAAAAATGTAAAACATTATTCTAAGAAACTTTAATTCTTGGGTCGAAGCGGGATTTCTTACGGTTTAGTCCCAATAAAACGTGTTCCTTAATTTTATCCATTTTACATGCTTCAACAATTTATTGGGTCAAAACTGTAAGGAATTTCGCTTTGAGCCAAGAATTAAAGTTTCTTAAAATGATGTTTTACATGTTTTTGAATTTTTTCATAATTTTCTGGACACTTTTTTTGTCCTACTTACATTGTTCCAAATCAATGTACCATTTGTTCCAAATCAGTGTACCATTTGTTCCAACATTATACTTGTATTGTTCCAACAGAAAAATGTTTTATTTCTTTTCTTTAAAATATATTTTCCCAATATTTCTAACCTTGGTTTTCAAAAAATTTTATACTATTAGACTCGTCTAAATTAGACGGCCATTTTAAGATCCCTGAAGCTCAAGTAAAAAAAATTCCGGTGAACGGAATCCGGGTGGGCGTTTTCTGGTGAAAAACAAAGTGCCCAGAAAATTCTCAAAACATTCCAGAAAATGTAAAACATTATTCTAAGAAACTTTAATTCTTGGGTCGAAGCGGGATTTCTTACGGTATACGCCCAACAAATTGTTGAAGCATGTAAAATGGATAAAATTAAGGAAAAAGTTTTATTGGGACTAAACCGTAAGAAATCCCATTTCGACCCAAGAATTAAAGTTTCTTAGAATAATGTTTTACATTTTCTGGAATTTTTTGAGAATTTTCTGGGTACTTGTTTTCTCGCCGGAAAACGCTCACCCGGATTCCGTTCACCGGAAATTTTTTTACTTGAGCTTTATGGATCTTAAAATGACCGTTTAATTAAGATGAGTCCAATGGTATAAAATTTTTTGAAAAACGAGATTGGAAAAGTTGGGATCTCACCCTTTTTAATTATCATCAAAACTACGTAGTTTTGTTATGTCATACAATAAGCCCATTGTCACAACTTAAGCCCTTGTCACGCTGGATCTCACCCCTATATATATATATATATATATACTCGAAAGTATATTTGTTGTTTATTTAAGACTAATAAAAAAGATAAAATCTACCCTAAAAAGAGCAAGATTTTCAAAATATAAAAAATATTTATTATTCATTTTGGTGTCTTACAAAATGAAGAAAAGATAAGAACAATAAACGATCAGATTCGTCATTTTAATCGTTATTTCTTAAATCGGATTAACCATAAATCGATTATTGAAGTTATCTTTTCATAATAAAGTTTAATTGACTGTTTTCAGTATTTTATACTCAAAATGAGTTGATTGATATTTATTATGACATTTCGAACATATTTCTAATAATCGGTTAATCGTTTGATTATTAATAATTAGTTGATTGTTGAAATTAGCAATTGGTTTTTCGTAGTAAATATTAATTAGCTATTTTGAATATTTTATATTCAAAATTAGTTGATTGATATTTATTATGACATCTTGAAAATATTTCTAATAATTAATTGGTTATTGAATTAGAATTAATTGTGTTTCACGACATTCCTCATAGCACTCATCACTCCATATATTCCATATTTGTCATATTTTGAGTCAATACTTGAGTTATGTATATGTCGAGTCTGGCTTTCCAAAACATCAAAAAATGGGCCCGCGGCCTTAATTGTTATTATTTTATAGGCTATGTATATATATATATATAGAATGACAATTTTACTATTTTTGCCACTTTACAATATTAATTGTGAATCTAGTTATTTTGTCTTTTTTAGTTTTCATAATATTTTGATAAGAAGTTAGATTTTCATACTTATATAAGGTTTTTTATAAACTTTTTAACACGTTCTCACTCCGTTCAAAATGATAAGAAACCTATAGATTAAAGTTAGGGATAAGTTAAAAAAAAAAGAAAACCTTGCGGTTTAGATATTAACACACAGAAGATTATGTTATTTTTTTTTGTGACAAAATGATACTTGTGGTCTTATATCTTAACTAAAAAATAATCTTTTTGTAACACATTTAAAGTCGGTAATTTCTTTTGATATACCTTCTAGTAACACAGTGAAAATGACGATTTGAAGTAATTAGTATATCCGTAAAAATGGTGAAATAAAATAGATAGAGAGATAAAATTAATTGTAAATAGAATTTCTTACATTTGACCATACCGAAAAGCATAGTAAATAGAACTACCTCTCCTAAATCGAACATTGGAAATCAAATCCTTAAATTTAATGAAAAAAATCTAGTAAAATATAAATAATCTTATATCCATATCTAACAATATCAGTTCATTAATGTTGTTTCAATTCAGAATCTTCACCACTACATATATATGGTTAAACATATATGTATAAATAGTTGTTAACTCCATCATCTTCATCATCTACGACCTATAATTATCTACTGTGACAGATTTCTTAATGTGAAACAAGTCTTATGGTGTGACAATAACCAATTTTGTAATTAAGTAAGGAAATGTGGCACATTTGTAAATAAAAGAAAAGAAAAAAATTATTTTATTTTTTTCTTTAAAATGCATTTTTCCGACTTTTCCAATCTCGTTTTCAAAAAAATTTATACCGTTGGAGTCGTCTTAATTAGACGGTCATTTTAAGATCCCAGAAGCTCAGGTAAAAATCCTATTTTGTGCGAACATTGGAAATCGAAACCTTAAATTTAATGATAAAAATCTAATAAAATCTAAATAATCTTATATCCATATCTAACAATATCAGTTCATTAATGTTGTTTCAATTCATAATCTTCACCACTACATATATATGGTTAAACATATATGTATAAATAGTTGCTAACTTCATCATCTTCATCATCTACAACCTATAATTATCTAGTGTGACAGATTTCTTATTGTAAGACAAGCCTTATGGTGTGACAATTACCAATTTTGTAATTAAGTAGGGAAATGTGGCAAATTTGTAAATAAAAGAAAAGAAAAAATTATTTTATTTTTTTCTTTAAAATGCATTTTCAATCTCGTTTTTCAAAAAAAAAATGATACCGCTGGACTGGTCTTAATTAGACGGTCATTTTAAGATCACAAAAGCTCAGGTAAAAATCCTATTTTGTGCGACATTGGAAATCGAATCCTTAAATTTAATGATAAAAATCTAATAAAATCTAAATAATCTTATATCCATATCTAACAATATCAGTTCATTAATGTTGTTTCAATTCAGAATCTTCACCACTACATATATATGGTTAAACATATATGTATAAATAGTTGCTAACTCCATCATCTTCATCATCTACAACCTATAATTACCTAGTGTGACAGATTTCTTATTGTGAGACAAGTCTTATGGTGTGACAATGACCAATTTTGTAATTAAGTAGGGAAATGTGGCAAATTTGTAAATAAAAGAAAAGAAAAAATTATTTTAATTTTGTCTTTAAAATGCATTTTTCCGACTTTTCCAATCTCGTTTTTCAAAAAAAATTATACCGCTGGACTCGTCTTAATTAGACGGTCATTTGAAGATCATAGAAGCTCAGATAAAAATCTTATTTTGTGCGAACATTGGAAATCGAATCCTTAAATTTAATGATAAAAATCTAATAAAATCTAAATAATCTTATATCCATATCTAACAATATCAGTTCATTAATGTTGTTTCAATTCAGAATCTTCACCACTACATATATATGGTTAAACATATATGTATAATTAGTTGCTAACTCCATCATCTTCATCATCTACAACCTATAATTACCTAGTGTGACAGATTTCTTATTGTGAGACAAGTCTTATGGTGTGACAATGACCAATTTTGTAATTAAGTAGGGAAATGTGGCAAATTTATAAATAAAAGAAAAGAAAAAATTATTTTATTTTTTTCCTTAAAATGCATTTTCCCGACTTTTCCATTCTCGTTTTTCAAAACAATTTATACCGTTGTACTCGTCTTAATTAGACGGTCATTTTAAGATCCCAGAAGCTCATGTAAAAATCCTATTTTGTGCGAACATTGGAAATCGGATCCTTAAATTTAATGATAAAAATCTAATAAAATCTAAATAATCTTATATCCATATCTAACAATATCAGTTCATTAATGTTGTTTCAATTCAAAATCTTCACCACTACATATATATGGTTAAACATATATGTATAAATAGTTGCTAACTCCATCATCTTCATCATCTACAACCTATAATTATCTAGTGTGACAGATTTCTTATTATAAAGTCTTATGGTGTGACAATGACCAATTTTGTAATTAAGTAGGGAAATGCGGCAAATTTGTAAATAAAAGGAAAGAAAAAATTATTTTATTTTTTTTCTTTAAAATGCATTTTCTCGACTTTTTCAATGTGGTTTTTCAAAAATCATTTATACCGTTGGACTCGTCTTAATTAGACGGTCACTTTAAGATCCCAGAAGCTCAAGTAAAAATCTTATTTTGTGCGAATATTGGAAATCGAATCCTTAAATTTAACGATAAAAATCTAATAAAATCTAAATAATCTTATATCCATATCTAACAATATCAGTTCATTAATGTTGTTTCAATTCAGAATCTTCACCACTACATATATATGGTTAAACATATATGTATAAATAATTGCTAACTCCATCATCTTCATCATCTACAACCTATAATTATCAAGTGTGAAAGATTTCTTATTGTGAGACAAGTCTTATGGTGTGACAATGACCAATTTTGTAATTAAGTAGGGAAATGTGGTAAATTTGTAAATAAAATAAACAAAAAATTTATTTATTTTTTTCTTTAAAATGCATTTTTTTTGTCTTTTCCAATCTCGTTTTTCAAAATAAATTATACCGTTGGACTCATCTTAATTAGACTGTCATTTTAAGATCCCAGAAGCTCAGATAAAAATCCTATTTTGTGCGAACATTGGAAATCGAATCCTTAAATTTAATGATAAAAATCTAATAAAGTCTGAATGTTATATAGCTCGAGAGTGGGTTAACAAAAAAAAATCGTAATTAAGTAATTGTAACGATTTATTTTACTAAATAAAAATATATATGAATTTCGAGGACGAAATTCTTTAAGGTGGGTAGAATTGTCACGTCCGTGTCTAAAATTTTTCGATATAGATTTTAGAGTATTAATTACTTATGAATTTAAATATATTATTGGTTTAATTTAATGCTTTTTAGTTATCAATTAAAAATTTTGGGTAAATTTTATAAATTTTATAAATTAAAAAGGATCAAAACTAATATTTTGTTTATTACAAAATCGTATACATGAATAAGTTTTGTAATCTGATTTTATAAAAAAAATAATAAATATATATATTTATTTAATAATTAAAATGTATAAATATATATGAACATGTGTCTTCTAACATGTTATGCTTATATAACTATATGCCATGTGTATAGATTTTAAATACAATTAACTTAAATATGACATGTGTACATTTGAAAATATGTATATATATGGATGGATCATAGTTAAAAAGGAGGATCTTTTTGTAAAAAAATATGGGTATTATTTTTGAAAATAAATCTTGATATCGTGGAGTATTAGTTAGTTTTTTTTAAAGGACTTACAAAAGAAAACGTTTTATGAATTTGTTATGAAATAAAAATATACTTTTGCATTTACTTATTAAAAAAAGGTTTATTAAATGGGATTTGGTATTTGTTTTCTTTGAATTGTTTCATTGGTTTTGAATTTGAAGTAACCAAAATCTAATGGAAAATGATTTGTTTTGTTCCGGAGCGGCTGTCAACGGATCACACTGATTAATTTTCGGTGGCCGACGATGATATTATGGTAACTGTATTTTATATCTAAATTATTTTAATAAATGTACTTTATATTTAAATTATTTTTAAAATGCTCTAGGTATGATTTTAAGTAAGTTTGGTTTCGATAGTCTCGTCAATTTTAATATATTTATGATTAATAATTTAGCGTCTATGAATTACTAATAAAACATAAATTTTAAACTAGCTGTCCCCTAGATTTATCGAAGTAAAATTTCGTATTAAGACTTTTAGCCGCGTAACGAGTTTAAAGGTATAATGAGTCCAAAAACAGCTATGTAGGTAAAATTAATATCTCAACGATCGAAAATAATCCAATAAGAATATTTTGATTATGTTAAATTTTATTAATAAAATAGTTTAAGCAACCTTATTTTGTCGTATTAAAATAGAAGGACTAATACTGGTATTTGCCAATTAGAGTTGGTATAAAGTAGATTAAATTTCTACAAGAGTTTGAATATAAAATGTTTGAATATAAAATTAGTACAAGTAGACTTATGACCCTTAACGAGTCTAACTGAACCTTCGGTCGGATCTAACTATACCGGTTTAATGTTATACGTAATGACAGATAAAAATAAGTCTCGTAAAAGTATTTGGTTTAAAATTTAGTTTTAAATTATTTATATATAATCTTTGAGTTATTTTGAATATTTTGTTTTTTTATTAAATTGTTTGAAATATATTGTTTATATATATTTGATTTTGATTGTAGAATAATTATTTACGATTGTGATATTTTGAAAATTAGAAAATGAGTTTGACAATGTTATACAAAGTATTTTTGGATTGAGAAAGCTGATTCAGGTGTTGTTAATATTTTTGTAATTTGGATTGAAGTCCAAATATGATTTTTATGTTGCGATATTTTGAAAGATAGAAAAATGGTTTTGTCCATCTAGGATTGCCTGAGGTAGGAGTTGTAAGTTGTAAGACCATACCTAAGGGCGGTATGGCCAGAGTGCATGGCTGGTAGTCCTAACATTAGGCAAGGCGAGATATTAATGAAATATCTCGATTATTGATATGATTGATGTTATGATAAGCTACACGGGTGGAATTCGAGGATGGACACACATGCAAATTTTGTATTACGTTTTGATAATGTTTGATGATTTGAATTATAATGTTAAAGCAATTTATTTGATTACGAGTTGGTTTGTTAAAGCGGTTTATTCGATTTGATTCGTTTTGAGCAAACGTTGTTCGATTTGATTCGTTTTGATAAAACGTTATTCGATTTGATTCGTTTTGATAAAACCTTATTCGATTTGATCAGTTTTGATAAAGTGATATATATATATTTAATTATACAGTAATAAAGTGAAAAATACAATTAAGTTATTAGTGTGTCAATCAACATGTCAATAAGTTAAAATGAGTTTCTAAGTTAAGAAAACTACCTAATTAAATAGAACTACCTAATATAGGTAGAACTACGTGGCTTTGATTCCCGGTTTAAATACTAAAAGACATTCGGGATACGTAGGAAGCTCGATAGAATTATCGAGTCCAAGCCAAATAATTAAATAAATTTTAGGGAGTCCGAATAAATTTTTATATATTAGAATATAGGTTCAGGTTTCAGGCTGTCCAAAGTTCGTTATCCTATATTCCGTTCATACCCGATGCCGTTTTTGTAATTAAGTAGGGAAATGTGGCAAATTTGTAAATAAAAGGAAAAAAAAATTATTTTATTTTTTTCTTTAAAATGCATTTTCTCGACTTTTTCAATCTCGTTTTTCAAAAAACATTTATACCGTTGGACTCGTCTTAATTAAACGGTCATTTTAAGATCCCAGAAGTTCAGGTAAAAATCTTATTTTGTGCGAATATTGGAAATCGAATCCTTAAATTTAATGATAAATATTTAATAATATGTAAATAATCTTATATCCATATCTAACAATATCAGTTCATTAATGTTGTTTCAATTCAGAATCTTCACCACTATATATATGGTTAAACATATAAACATTAATTCAGAATCTTCACCACTACATATATATGGTTAAACATATATGTATAAATAGTTGCTAACTCCATCATCTTTATTATCTACAACCTATAATTATCTAGTGTGACATATTTCTTATTGTGAGATAAGTCTTATGGTGTGACAATGACCAATTTTGTAATTAAGTAGGGAAATGTTGCAAATTTATAAATAAAAGAAAAGAAAAAATTATTTTATTTTTTTCTTTAAAATGCATTTTCCTGACTTTTCCAATCTCGTTTTTCAAAAAAATTTATACCGTTAGACTCGTCTTAATTAGACGGTCATTTTAAGATCCCAGAAGCTCATGTAAAAACCCTATTTTTTACCACTACACCATAGATGGACTGTTGCAACGGAAAATACATGTGTTGCCTGTAATGTGTTGCACACTCTATAAGAAAAATTTATCTTTTGCAATATGGTTTATAAAGTGTTGCAAATAACATGTCAAACTTACATAACTCTAATATTTTGGAACACTAATTACGAAGTGTTGCAAGAGATATGCTAAAATTGAAACACTTTTTTATGTAAATCATTTTTGTTTATGCTAATATATGAAAAACCACGTCATTTTACATCTCTCAATATTAAAAAAACGGCATAATGCTCATTTAACCCTTTAAACTATAACTTTAAGGCTAATTAGAACCTTAAACTATTAAAATCATCAATTAGGTCTATGAACTAAGCAAAAATCATCAATTGAGTCCTCATCCTATCCTAAAATCAAAAACTCTGAATATTTGATATAAACTGTAATAATTTATGTGTTAGCTAAAATGAGTTCGGGGACGAGGGTATAAAACTGTTCAACCGATTGATTTTCGATGAGGACTCAATTGATGATTTTTGCTTAAGATGATGACATATTGATGATTTTTACTTAGTTTAGGGATCTAATTGACAATTTTGATGGTTTAATATTTTAATTGATTTTAAAAATTTAATTTAGGGAGTCAAATGAGTGAGTGTGTTATGACAAAAAAAATCATAGAAAAAAAAGATTTAAAAGGGAACACTCTTTGAAATAAAAAGGGTTAAGGTGCAAAAATACCCCTAACGTTTTGGGTCAAGAGCAATTTTACCCTTAATCCTAAAGTTCGAAGCCAAGAGCAATTTTATCCCTAACGTTGATAAATTGTTTCAATTTCTGAAATTGATTCAATTTATAATGGTAAAATTGCTCTTGGCTTCCAACGTTAGGTCTAAAATTGCACCATTTTAGACGTTAGGGGTAAAATTGCTCCTGATCCAAAACGTTAGGGGTATTTTTGCACCTTAACCCTAATAAAAATGATTTAAAAGGGAATACTTTTGCGTTACTTGAAGCAAATATTTTGAAATTATAGAGGGAGCAATATTTTATTTCCCCCCTAAAACAACCTAAAATTTTGGTTTCCCCAACAAAACACATCCGTGAAAAAATTCTCTCTCAAAGTAAAACCCTTTGCGTTTCTTGAAGAAAATCCCTAAACTCTTACCGCTTCATTTCCTAAATCCCTAAGAAAAGCTCAACCTAATCCCTAAATTGTGCATTTTGTTTCTATGAAATCGTTCATTTCCTAAACCGTCAATCCCTAAATCCCTTTACTCTGCGTTTGTAGCCTTTGTTGAACTGGACTTGTTTTACGGCGTTAGACTTGAAGCTCTCTTGTGCTCGGCTTATTTCTTGAGGCTCGACTTGAAGCTTGACATAAGGTAAGTCACAAATTAATTTTTGTTACCTTATTGATTTAGGATCCATAAGGGTTCTCTGTGTAGCTTTACTATGGTGAGTTTAGGATTCATATGGGTTCTGTGTTTTTTGAATTCATGTTGTTGATGTTGTGTTATAAGATTTAATAGCAATGGGCAATATGTGTTTAGATCTTAATCCTATGATTTTCTATCCAAGTTATCATATTAGCAAATTGGTTTGATGATTTGTGTTTGAATCTGTTTGAAGCTATGCAAAATTCATGATAGATTGTAAGCAGTTTTCTGATTTTCAATGAGATCATAATGTATGGACAAATTCAGTTTTGTTGTTTTCAGCCGCATCATAATGTATGAGGGTAGGCTTTAAATTCATAATTATTGTCTAAAGAAAGTTATTGCAAGGTTTCCTTCAAGTGTTTCTTACCATTTGATATTCTCCATTTACTTTCTATTTGCAGGTCATGACACCCATTTCTCACAGCCAAGTTGGCTGCTCAATATGTAGCAGTAGATGCATATGGGCTGCTACTCTGCACCCTTCAGGGTGTTATATCAGGTAACTTTATATTCACTGGAGCTGATTCAATGTTATAACCGTCAAGAGCAAAATGGTAAATTCCTTTATTCTGAATGCAGAGTATGCTTCTTCCAGTTCTGGCTGGTGCATTTCTAAATCAATATTTACATCGTCTGGTTCAATTTGTATCACCTTTGATGCCACCCATTGCAGTTGGAACTGTTGCTATCTTATATGGAAATGCAATTGCTTAGAGTGCTTCATATATCCTCATGTCTAGTCGACAAGTGGTGCTTGCTGCATCTTTACTTCATGCATCTGGTTTTTTCTTTGGGTATTTGCTTGCAATAAGATTGCTTGGAATTTATGTTGCTTCATCACGGACTATCTCGATTGAGGTGGGAATGCAGGTAAGTGATTGTTTGTTTTTATACTTGGAAGACTCTTTTGCTAATAAGCACTTATTGGGAGAAAAGCTAAATTGTAGCCTATTATAGTTGTCATAACTTATCATTTTGATTGAATACATTTGGCCCATTACGTATTTTCTTTCTCTTCTTTTTCTAAAACAAATTTTGACTCTTGAAAGAAAATTTAACAATTGACACAGTCTTTTAGCTGTATATTATACTCGCTCAATATGTGTTAAAATTATTTTCTCCAATCGTGTAACAGTGTTTGTAATATACAGCGTATGGAACTCTTTGTTAAAAGCCAAATTTTGTATCGAGGGCCAAATTTTACAGAAGGAAAAATTATCTTTAGTAGCCACATGTGTACAAATTGAAGTACATAGACTGCTTTTACAAGGGATAAGGTGCAAAAAATATTCCTAACATTGGTAGTCAGGAGCAATTTTACTCTAACACCTAAAATAGTGTAATTTTACTCCTAATGTTGGTACTTAAGTGCAATTTTACCCTTAATGTCTGCCAACGTTAGGGTGTAAAATTATCGTATCCAGACACAAAGTGGATATGATACTAAAAAGGAGCGTGCAGTCTAGCTGTTGTCTAATTCTGATTTTTTTTGGGTTTTGCTTTTGGTTCCTGGAGGGACTAAAGAGTGCTCATGTCATGAAAGATGTCATTGTCAATGAAATGTAGATCAACATTGTTTGATCCGAGTAAAATTTTGATCAAAGATCTTGGTTCTTAATAGTTTATTAAATCCCTACCCTTGTTTTCTAATCTTCCAAGTTCAAATCAATTAATGGGTGGTTTATATTTGCTTTTCATTTTCACCCATTGCTTTAAATCCATTTATTTTGATAAATTTTGGAAGAATTCAATTCATGAAGACAAAATATTTTAGAAGAAATTGAATAAGGAGAATCCAATTACTTTCTTTCTGATGTCAATAAACGGGTATATGATCTACGTAGGATACCAGGTGGCTAGCAGAATAAAGAGCACATAATTGCACCATTTTAAATGTTACCATAAAATTGCTTGTGACTATCAACGTTAGAGATATTTTTGCACCTTACCCTATTTTACAAATTCCTTTAAGTACACAGGCTAAATTGTATCTTTTGCCGCAGTGGTTCAAATCACCAAACTTGAGAAAATATATATCAAGTTCCATTTAGCTAGATTGGGATTTGAAATGACAAAGTATTTGAGATTTGATATTGCATAGAGTTATTAATTTTTATTTAAAACATAATTTTGTAATCCTTCGTGATTCAAATACTCATCCATCCAAATGGATCTCTCTTGATTTTTGCATTTTAAGGCATTCATGATGTAATGGACCCCCTAGTTTTTGAACTAGGAGACAAAATTGATATTTTTTTTTGTGCCTAATTTTGATATTCGTTTTTAATTTTGTGATATTTGATCCCATGAAATTTGACTTTGCTTGAAATGTACCCTTTAATGGATGGTACCATCAGGCTTGAACACCACTTTCCATGAAATTAATATTTAGGACAGCAGGGGTGGAAGGTTCAAAAGCTTTTAGGACCAAATCCAAACAATGTGATGGTATAGCACACATTAAGGGGAATATTTTGACGAAAATCAAAGTTGAAGGGATAAATTTCAGCAAATTGAAATTTAGGAAGCAGATGACCAAATTAAGTCTTAAAAATATGATATAGCCATCTTATATTTGTAACTCATTCTTGCTTCACATTCTCACATTTCCTATTTATTTTGCTACAGATTAAGTCTTAAAAATATGATATAGCCATCTTATATTTGTAACTCATTCTTGCTTCACATTCTCACATTTCCTATTTATTTTGCTACAGAACTCGGTGTTAGGAGTTGTTCTACAACTCGACATTTTGGAAACCCACTCATTATTATACTAGTGCAGTTTCCAGTGTATGTCACTCAGACTTTGGATGTCCTCCATATAAGGAGGCATGAGGAAAGAAAGATAATTATGTTGAATGAAAATTTTCAACCTGTATCGGATGATGAAAAATTAATATCAGGATTAAGCTTGTTCTTAGGGGCAATAGCAAGAAAAGATGTGCGATTTTATAGGTTGGCACAAGGTTCTTAATCCTTGTTCTTAGGGGCAATAGCAAGAAAAGATGTGCGATTTTATAGGTTGGCACAAGGTTGATGAGAAGAATTACATGTGGGAGTTTATGAAGGTAAGCCTCCGAATTGTGACATTTCTAGCATGAAGTGATACTTGTTAATTGTGTTAATTTTATTATTGTTAATTGTGTTGATATATTTTAGAAAAGTATATTATTCCCGAGGAAGGTAAATCTTGGGCAATGAAGACAATGGCCGATGTATGGAGGCTTTACAAATGTCGAATAAAGAAAACCAATTGCAAGGAGAAATAAAGGAGAAATAGAGGAGAAAGTGAGCCAACTCGAAAGAGTAATGGAGGAGAATTTTAAAGAGTTTGAAGGATAGGTTGTATTATGACTTTATTATACTTTTTTGTATTATGTATTTTGGATCATGTGAGAATTTTAAATTTCATTGTTAACATATTGACCTATTATGGATTTGTAATTGCAATTTATACTATTATTTAAATTCAAAAATTGTTATTATATTATGGTGTTACATAAAAAAAAAACTATTATATTAAAAAGTGTTAAAATTAAAAAATGTTGCAATTTATATAATAAAGAGTTCCTTGAAACAAAAAATGCTGAATTAAAAAGAGTTGCATTAAAAAAAATGTTACATAAAAACATGTTGCAAGTTAGTTAAAAAGTGTTGCTTATAATTTTATACGATAATAGTGTTACTTGTTATATGGCTTAGGCAACACTTTCATTTTAGTTGCCAATGTGTAGGAAAGTGTTGCCATAGATATGTGTAGCAACACTTGTATCGATGTTGCTAAAAATCTGAAACAATGTTGCTAAATACATATTTGGCAACACGCGAAAAAGCAACGCTTTATTTTGGCAAAAACTGTTGCCTAAAGGTCTTTAGCAACACAATAACGACTTTAGCCAACACTTGTTCGATGTTGCAACAGACCATCTATGGTGTAGTGTGCGAACATTGAAAATCGAATCCTTAAATTTAATGATAAAAATCTAAAAAAATATAAATAATCTTACATCCATATCTAACAATATCAGTTCATTAATGTTGTTTCAATTTAGAATCTTCACCACTACATATATATGGTTAAACATATATGTATAAATAGTTGCTAACTCCATCATCTTCATCATCTACAACCTATATCGTTGGACTCGTCTTAATTAGACGGTCATTTTAAGATCCCAGAAGCTCGGGTAAAAATCTTATTTTGTGCGAACATTGGGAATCGAATCCTTAAATTTAATGATAAAAATCTAATAAAATCTAAATAATCTTATATCCATATCTAACAATATCAGTTCATTAATGTTGTTTCAATTCAGAATCTTCACCACTGCATATATATGGTTAAACATATATGTATAAATAATTGCTAACTCATCATCTTCATCATCTACAATCTATAATTATCTAGTGTGACAGATTTTTTATTATGAGACAAGTCTTATGGTGTGACAATGGCCAATTTTGTAATTAAGTAGGGAAATGTGGCAAATTTGTAAATAAAATAAAAGAAAAAAATTATTTATATTTTTCTTTAAAATGCATTTCTCCGACTTTTCCAATCTCGTTTTTCAAAAAAATTTATACCGTTGGACTCCTCTTAATTAGACGGTCATTTTAAGATCCCAGAAGCTCAGGTAAAAATCTTATTTTGTGCGAACATTGGAAATCGAATTCTTAAATTTAATGATAAAAATCTAATAAAATATAAATGATCGGGTTTTTTTAACCTTTTAAAACCTATGGTTCAATTACAAAATTTGACAAAACAAAACCTAAACTACATCTAATTCTCAACTGTGTATCGCGATTATAAACGCTTAGAGCTTCTTTCTCTTCCTTCTTTCGATTTGTTTTGTGATTTAGGAAGTTTTTTTTATATATTTTATATCTAATATATATAGGATTAATTATATAGAATTTTCCATGTCCCGCTGCACCCGTGTCTCATATTTTCTAAAAATGATGTTTGCCGTGTCCGCACCCACGGTGCTTCATAGATTTGTACATTTGTAAGAGTGTCCTTCGTGGCGATACTGTTTTAGGGAAATGAGTTGGTCGAACTATCGTCAACGGTAAAACAACTCATTTTTTGACAGATTGTTGGTGTGGGGAAGATTCGTTAATTCAAAAACTTACTACACTGGTGCCCAATAATTTTCTTCATTTAGATGTTGTGGCATATTGGTATGAATCTGGAGGATGGGATTGGCCGAGCATTTCCCCATTTTTTCTTTTTTCTCATCTACTATACTTTTTCGGCTTGCCTTGATAATGATTTTCCCTCTTCCTAGCGAACACCATAGATGGTACTGGATGACAGCAACGAAGGGCTGCTATACTGTAGCGTCAGGTTTTAGAGCAGCGTTCCTTCTGCCAAGGCATGTTTGTACTGGCTTTTAGTCTCTAATTTAGAACCAGGGCCAAGGCCAGGAGTGCGCTGGTCTAGGGCCCATGGCTGTAAGGGGCCCAAAAGTTTTTATTACGCGTATATATATTTAGGCTGTAAGAAATTTACAGTAAGCAATAAGTATCCTAGTGGTTTAGATCACAATCTCCATTGAAAGAGGCATGGTTTCGGCCCTTTCTCATTACAAACTTTTTTTTTCCCAAACAAAATGTATTAAAAATTTTGGCTTTTTAAAAAAAATATTTATATATAATAATAAAAAAATCATATAATCAAATAATACTCTCATTGCAAACTTTTTTTTTCCCAAACAAAATATATTCAAAAATTTGGCTTTCTAAAAACAATTTATATATAATAACAAAAAAAATCAAAAAATCAAATAATAATTTAAATTAGATAAAACTAATAAAATTATTGTTTTTAATATATTGTAAAGATTAGGACTTATAAATTAAGAGTGTAAAATATATTTATTAAGATTTAGAATTTATGAATTTGGATCTAATTTTTTTTAATTTGAGTAGAAAATTATACTTTATTTCTTATATATAAAAAATAATAATATATTGAAAAGTAATTTTGATGATATGATTTAATTGCAATTTTATAACCAATTGTGATATTTATATAAAAAAGCCCTAAAAATTATTTAGATTTTAAAGGATAAAATAATTAATATTTTAAAGTTAAAAGAGGTTTAATTGGTATAGATTGAAAGTTAATTTAAGAATTAAACTCATATTTGGCATCTATGGTATGCAAAATTTTGTCATACTATTTTGTAACATTTTCCCCTTAAAGTATTTCTATAAACGACATTTAACTTGGATAAAAAATTAATCGATTTTTAAAAAAAATCTTTTTGTCAAATGACACAATTTTTGACATGTGATATATACACGTAGCAATTGATTTAATTTTTTAACAAATAGATTTAATATGTACATAAATAAGGAATTAATGAAATACTTTTTTGTTTATCATGTACTGAAATATATTTTAAATATTTTTTACGTAAAATATTTTTATTAAAGGGGCCCTTATTTATTATTCCGCCTAGGGCCCATGAATTATCAGGACCGGCCCTGTTTAGAACCTGCAAATTCTGGAAAAAAAAATCTTTGCTTTATATGGATTGCAACTCGTGATAGGCTCCTCTATGACTCAAATTAGATTCCGACGATAGCCACTGATAATGCCATTTGCCCACCGTGTTCTGCGGAAAAAATAGAAACCTGTCTACTTTGAGATTGTCGATTAGCCAAGGAGATTTGGTGCCAATTTGTCCCAATTGATAAACAAGTCGTTTTTCTCTCTTTACAGACGCATGATTGTTTTGTTTTCATAAACTTCAGTCTAAACGTTCCTTGTGGGTTGGTGAACTTGACCATTCTTTTTTTTACTGTTGCATGGTGGATTTAGAGATGGATGAATGATTTTGTTTTCGAGAATAAACGGTTCACTCGAGACTCTTTTTCCTTCCTTATTGTAGTTACTAAAGAGTTTCAGGATGCCTTTTATCTCTTTATAATGCGCCTACCGTATTTCTCGTACTATTTGGATCCATTGGACTTTGCTTGAGCCAGGGCGGTTGAAGCTCAATACAGATGGCTCTTGCAAGGGCAACCCAGATTATGTGTCAACAGGTAGTCTGATTATGGATCATATGGAAGTTTGACATGGTGCATTTGTTAATATTGTTATTTACACGATATTTATGGCTGAATTAAGGGGCTTGTATTTCGGGTTACAACTTGTCTGTAAGAACAGTGTGAATTAATTAATTGTTGAAATGGATTCTCAATCATTTTTGGATTTAATGTGTCAAAATGTGGGGGCTCACCATTCTTACTATTAGTTTATTTCTAATTGTTTAAAGTGGCGGAACATAAATTAGAAGATTCGCTTTACTCACTCCTATCACGAAGGTAAATGTGTTACTGACTAGATGACGTAATTCACATGATCATCTTCCTTAGACCATTATGAGTGTGATATGCCTCTTGCAGACATTCACAATATTTTAAATGATGTTCACGGTGGGTTAAGATTTAGTCGTATTGTTGGTATGTAGTTTTTTTGATGGGTTTTAGCCGCCCTTCTTGTAAACAAAAAAGACAAACTAAAAAATGAAAAAAAAGTGTAAAGAATAAAGTTATTCGGATTTTAAAAATTGTTACTAACTTATTTTTATACAACGAAAATATAGATTTAACCTAACCTATAAAATTATATAAAATTATCCATAAGTTTTTTTTAAGTAAGATATGTTTTAACCGTATTTTTACCGGAAATTTAAAAAGACTGTTTTAATTAGAGATGAAAAAACAGGACAAACCGATAACCGAACCAATAATCAATAATGCGAACCAAAAACGGTTAAATGAACCGAAAATTTTATTTTAGGATTTAAAAATAGGCTGGTTTCAGTTTAGTATGTTCAAAAACCACGATTAACGGTTAATCGAAACATTTAATAAATATTTATTTAAAAAATATATATGTATATATACATATATTATTAATATTATACTATTATAATTTACACAACAGATAAAAAAATATTATATTCAAAATTATTATAATACTACAGATAAAAAATATATTATATACAAAATAATTATAATTATTCTATTTAAAAAAACAAAACCTAATGTATCTATCATTATCTAATAGACTCATATTCTTTTCTCTATGTATCGTTTCTAGAAACGATACCCTAAATTCTAAGTGAAGAACAGAGCAGCCGCCGCCGCCACCTAGCGATCTCCATTATCCATCGTCCTTCCTCCACCGCGGATTAGGACTGCGCTTACTAGTTAGGCAATCGAAACCGTATTTTTAAATTAAAGATTTTTACTGTTCGATTCATAATTCATATGGATAAGTGTTAACACCGATGATACGTCTTTATAAGAGTACTTGGGATGGCTAGTTCAAAAGGAATTTTTAGAAATCTTAGAGGTTTTGCATTTCCCATTCCATTCACTTTTGCTTTTATTGCTGAACTGTAGGGGGGTATTTATAGTTCAATGTGCTTGGAATAATGGGTGCCATCGTCTTTGGTTGGAAATCGACTCAGTCTATGTTATTGGAGGGTCTATTTAGGAAAAGATCGGATGATGTTACGTGGGTAATTAGACATGTATGAAAGCAACTCTTAGCTTATAATTCTAAAATGAAAAGGTTAAACTCCAATTTAGTACTATTTGAAAAAAATATTTCTAACATGGTGTTAGTTAAAAAATATTTCTTTCAAAAAGGCAGTTTTGAACTATAGTTAAAAAAATATTTAATTACTCATTTCAGCGTCTATATATTTATTGCAGAATGCCAATGGCATTCCTGCAACAACTGGGCAAGCCACTGCATAAAATGATATTTTAAGTTTTTTAATTATTTATATTAAAAAATAAAAATTAAATAAATGTTGATTATTTTTATATAGAATACTAATTAAAAATTAGTTTTAAAAAATTACAAATTACGTCCCAATCTCACCACATTCACGACCTTCCCTAGCTTTCCCACTTATGCGATTTCCATGATGAGCACAACCTTCAGTGAAAAGGATATTCAGAAAGGAATTTTTGATATGCACCATTTCAAGGCTCTTAAGCCGGACGGTTATCAAGTCATATTCTATCAATGTCTGTGGGACACCATCTACATTTTATCAGGAATGTTTCAAATGCTCTTAATAATGGTAACATTGAGGAAAATTAAAATGATACCATGTTAACTATCATTCCTAAGGCCCCCAATCCAGAATATACATCTCAGTTTTGTCATATAAGCATGTGTAGTATCCTTTATAAATCAGTCACCAAGCGCACTATGAACCGTCAGAAGCCTTTCTTAATGACCCTACCAGCCTGATGCAAAACAGATAGTCGATAATATCATACTTCTTCAAAAAGTAATTCACACAATGAGAAGGAAAACAAGGAGAGTAGGTTTAATGATTCTAAAACTCGACCTTGAAAAGGCATATGATCTAGAGTTATGGCAGGTCTCCTCACGTTAGAAGGAAAATTGCAATAGGAACTCAATGATATACTTCTTCAGGATGAGATTCTTTGATACCATAAATTATGAGTAAAGTGGATTTGCCAAGGTGACCGCAATATTGTTGGATCAAATAAACAAACTTTCAGAGGTAACAGAGGAAGAGTATAATTGATGGAAGAAAATTCTCTTGTCTTACTACTTTGTATTGATAGGTATTTATAGATTACAGATATGACTCTTGGTAAACTATATTAACTCTCTATAAATGCAGATACAGAAATGACTCTTGGACAATACGCTGAACCAAATTAAACACTATTAATTATAAGTTTATTATTTCAACAAATATTGCTTTCTTCCATGCTTCAACGGTTATCAAACAAAGGAGGAGCAAAGTTGAGGGGTTGAGAGATCATAATGCATATTGGGTTTGGGATATAAAGATTTTAAAGACCATGACCATTGAGTTTTTTTTTGTGATGATTTACATAGAGGAGGACCTTGAGTGTCCTAATCTAACCACATTCACGACCTTCCCTAGCTTTCCATGATGAGCACAGCCTTCAGTGAAGAGGATATTTAGAAATGAAATTTTGATATGCACCATTTCAAGGCTCTAGGGCTGGATGGTTATAAAGTCATATTCTATCAACGTCTGTGGGACACCGTTAGAGCACAGTTTATTAGGAATGTTTTAAATGGTCCTAATAATGGTAACATTAAGGAAAATTAGAATGACACCCTATTAACTATCATTCTTAAGGTCCCCAATCCAGAATATACATCTCAGTTCCGTCTAAGCTTGTGTAGTATCCTTTATAAATCGGTCACCAAGTGCATTGTGAACCGTTAGAAGCCTTTCTTAATGACCATACCAGCTTGATGCAAAGCAGTTTCATCCTAGGCCGACAGATAGCCGATAATATCATACTTCTTCAAAAAAGTGATTCACACAAGGAGAATAGGTTTAATAATTCTAAAACTCGACCTTGAAAAGGCATACGATTGAGTTAGTTAGAAGTTCCTGAAGGAAACTCTTTATTTGATAGGCCTAATATGTCAATGGTTAGATCTTATTATGCATCATGTGACGAACTCCTCGATGAGTGTGCTCTAGAATAGTGAAAAGTTGAATGGTTTTAAGCCTTCCCGAGGTCTCCGATAGGGGTACCCTCTCTCGCCTTACCTTTTTGTGTTATATTTGGAAAGATTATATCATATCATATTATAACTGATGAAGTTAAAAATGGTAATTGGTCACTGATTCGTCTCCCAAGGCATGTACCTCCCTTATCACATATTTGTTTTGTTGATGATATAGTGCTAATGGTTGAAGCTAATATTGATCAAGCCTTTGTTATTGTTGATATCATGCGACGTTTCTATGTTGCTTCTGTCTAACGCATGGTGTTGATTTATGCAATATTTTGCTCCTGATTTTTAGGGATTCAGAATCTGCAATTATCTTTTATTCTGTTTTTAGATTTATGAAATAATCTGTTTTATTTATTTGAATTCAAATTTGAGATCAGTTAGGTTGTTGAGATTTTATTGGCAAAGATTATGTATTTCAATTTTGCTGTAGTTCTATAAATTCACAATACTGTGAATTAAATAAAATATCAATATACAACACAATTTTCTTCTCTTCTTCTTTCTTTTAAAAACTACAAATTGATATCAGAGCTTCCTTTTATTCTTAAAGGACCTGTATTGTGTGTGAGTGAATTTGACAGAACCCATCATCAAAAAAAAAGGCTAGAAATAACTTCTTGTCAGCACCTCCTATGTTCAAAGGAGAAAATTATCAGATATGGGCTGTGAAAATGAAAGCTCATTTGAGAGGTCTCGGTTTGTGGCAATGGGTTGATGAAGAAAGGCAACTTCCTCCATTAGGAATCAATCCAACGTTGAATCAAATTAGGGCTTATGAAGAAGAAGTTTCTAAAGCTCCGAAAGCTTTATCTTTAATCTATGCTGCTGTATCTGAAGAAATTTTCACAAGAATAATGGCTTGTGAAACAGCTAAACAGGCTTGGGATACATTAAAGGAAACATATCAAGGTAGTGTTGGAACAAGAAGGATGCAAGTTTTGAATCTCAAGCGAGAATTTGAGATTTTAAACATGAAAGAAAAGGAAACCATAAAGGAGTATACTGACAGGCTGATGTCTGTGGTAAACAAGATAAGGCTGATGGGAGAGGCGCTACCAGATAGTAGAATCGTTGAGAAAGTACTTGTGAGCCTGTCGGAAAGGTTCGAGGCGAAAATTTCATCTCTTGAAGATTCAAGGGATATTAGTCAAATGACTTTGCCAGAATTGACAAGTGCTTTGCAAGCACATGAGCAAAAAAGATCCATGAGAAAAGAAATGGAGTCAGCAACAACAGTGACTGAAGGAGCTTTTCAAGCTAGAAATAAGAGGCTGCCTTGGAATAAAAAGAAGAAAGATGGTGATAACAATGGAGATGGACAGAAGAAAAGCAATTTTCCACCTTGTCAACATTGCAAGAATACTTCACATCAACACTAGCGCTGCTGGTTCAGACCTGGTGTAAAGTGCAATGTTTGTAACCAGATGGGTCATGTTGAAAAAGTTTGCAAAAACAAACAGCGATCTGGATAGAAAGTTGGGCAACAAGCTCAAGTAGCTGATCAACAACAGGAGGAGCACTTATTTGCAACAACTTGTTTTGCAGGAAGTACTTCGAGTGAAGCTTGGCTGATAGATAGCGGCTGCACCAATCATATGACGTATGATAAGTCATTATTTAAGGAGCTTGATCAAAATTATATTTCCAAAATTAAAATTGTAAATGGAGACTATATTGAAGCAAAAGGAAAAGGGAATGTTGCTATCAACTGCAGTTCAGGTACAAAACTCATTGATGATGTTCTTTTTGTACCTGAAATTGATCACAATCTGTTAAGTGTTGGACAGCTATAGACACCGAGTCGGAGGACCTGTGACGAAAACCCACGACAAACGGCTAAAGCGGTTGATTCCATTAATTAGGAAATTTAAAAATCAAGGGGAAACTCGGAGAGCCGGCATGTGATAGCCTCGCTAACAAATTCAGCGTCTCCTGAGTAAGGTCGGACGTGTTCACCGTCGTATCGATACATGAGAAGGCCCCGGGGGTCGGGCGTTGGCCGATGAATGACCAATGTCGCTCCCGACGATAATCGTCATTTCGTAAATAACAGCGTGCGACGCGTCAAATACCCGCCCGACAGGCCGGGTGTTGAAAGTCGCCCATCGGACGTTGGGCGTGGCTCGTCGAGCGTTGGGCGCAGCCCGAGGCACGTCGACGTCGCCCGACGTTCGATGGACGGACGCCCCACGGCGTCGGACGAACGCCCAACGTTCGTTGGGCGAACGCCCAACATGATTTGGGCGACGCCCAAATCTTTTTGGGATCCGTGCCTATAAAAGACCCGGATCCCCATGCATTTGAGAGGGGAGGATTTTTTGGAGCTTTCTCACTCTAGACATTTTCAGAGAGAGAAAGTCAATTTTTGGGAGAAAATATTTTTTTTCCTAAAAAAATCCAAATTTTCTAAAAGTTAAATATTTTACCGAAACATCAAAAACACCGAAAATCATAGTTCGTGGAATCAACCGACTTCAGCTGTCAATACCGATCTTGAGGTATTATCCGAGGACTATACTCGTTTTATTTATTTTATCTATTCTCTTCATTTATTTATTTTTAGGATATGGTTTTATTTATTTAGTTATTTATTTATCACGTTTATTTACTTTTCCGCGTTTATTTAATTCCCGTCTCGTGTTAAACAGAGATTTTTGTTTTACATAAAAACCCTCGTTTTGACATCCCAACACGAACCGTGACCCAATTTGAGGGTAGTTCGGGATCAAAACGTTGTAATTATAAATTTTAAAAATATTTCCAAATAACGTTTTAAAATAAAACATCGTTTTAGGAACCTCCGTTATTGACTATGATCTAATTTTGGTAGTTCGGAGATCCAAAACGATAGAATAGATTAGATTTAAAGTGTTTGAAGAAATCTGGAAAGGTAGGTGCTGTTTCTGTAATTCTGCCATTTTCTGTCGCTAAAGGCTGTTTACCGACGGATTTTCCGTCGGTAAACCTGCTGGAACTTTAAAAAGCCCATTTTTGAACATTTTTCTTACCTTTTTGGAATTAATTCTTATATATGTATATATGTAACTATGTAATATGTTTATTAAAATTATTTTTGGGGTATATAACTATTAAATACTAATTATAGATCTATTTATTCTTTATTTTGATATCATTTATACTAATTTAGCTTTGGTAAATTATATGTATATATGTATAGTTTTTTGGGGTTTTTGGGATAATTAATCAATAGATGATGTTGGGGGTATTAAATCTTGGTTTAGAGTTTATTAGATAAAAAAAAACTATTTTGGATTAAAGGTTGTTTTTCTATGAATTTTGTTCATTGTTTTACATAATTTTAACTTGAATAAAAATATATTATATCTAATAGTATTTTCATTATTGTTTTTACCTATTAATATGTATTATTTTCTCTATTTAGTTTTAATGGATATTATTACTCATTTTTGTATATATATATATATATATTTCAAATGTATTTGGGGTGGGGTTTGGATTTAATTTGTTTATTGTTGTAATTGTGTTTAAGTAAGAAGTAAATTGAGTGAAAATGGGAAAAATAAACCACAAAAGAGATTTTAACTTGATTATTTAAACTAATGGTTTCTAGAGGTTCCTAATGTAATTAAAAGGTTTCTCTTTAATTCTTTATCGTTTTCAAACGATTTCTCAAATATCATGTTTTAAAACCTTAATTCGTTCCAATGACGGATTAAGCGAACCTTGTAATTAAAATAGTCTTTTAAATTGTAATTAATAGATTTTTGAATTGTTTTCCCAACTAAGCGGATTTGTACAAAAACTAATGGACTTGTATGCTTAATCACGTTTTTTTGTTAAAGCTTCTTATCTCACGTTTTCAAACGCCCGAGTCGTGCCAACGGCGATTCGAGTCGATATCATGTAAATTGACGGGGTTTTGAAACGTACCTAAATCGTTCCAACGGCGATTAAGGTACGAACCGCGTAAATAAACTCGTTTTTTGGGGAATGAGATTAGCTTAGAGTTAATATATAAATTGAAGCATAAATCATACTGTGAATAAATCAATTCTTTCTTCTCCCTCTCTCTCCTATATACTTTAAATTTATGCAAAATGGGTGATTTTTTACTAAAATGGCTTCCAAATAACATGCTCAAAACGGTTTTCAAAGCGAGAAAGAAAAGGTTTCAAATGAATTTTAACTTAAAGAAATATGCGATTAGTCCGTTATCGCCTAACACGCTAAGTAGGAGGCCGGTGGTTCATAACCGGGCGATGTCGGGGTGCCTAGTAGCCTTTCTTCGGAAAGGAGCTAGCCTTCTCGGCTCGTACCTAAGTTTCCCGAACCCTCATCGATCTCCCGCAAGGGATCGGTGTTCATTTCTCATTCGTGGGTGGAGACTCTTCCATACTCCAGGCTCCGGTCCTGCCGAGCAGCTTGATTCCGCGATTGGTTGCTTTCGGCGCCAATCACAACATCTGTCGTCAACGGTGTCCACCCCCCGATCCACCCGGGCGAGGCCGCGGCACCTACAAGTGGCGACTCTACTGGGGAAGTGAGAAATTTGATTCTGGAAGGCGTGTATTAAGCCATTAACGGGGACATATCGTATTATTTCTTTTCGTCTGCATTCATACGCATTATTGCAAACCTTTTGGGTAATTTCCGCGAAACCTCTAGCGAGAGTCCATTCGTCGCTCGAAAGAGGCTAGTGTAAGTTCCCCCTTACAGTAAGGCGCCAAAGGGTCCCCATCCATTCGTTAGGGGCGAATTTGTGCGATCCTGTGAGGTCACACGATCAGTCGTGTCAGCATATAGTAGCCTTAGAAGTTTCCATAGGATTACCCGTTACCATTTTTTATGTGATAAATGAATCAATTCGTGTTTTCAAATTGCCATAATACGTGTCTAATCCTAAACTATGTAAAGAAAATGAAAGGATACGTTAATATATACTCTTGAACCGATATATAAACTACCCCAAAACATCGAAACGATTCGAACTAAAGACGACTTAGTCATCTCGTATGAATGAACTTGTGCAACCCGCCTGGTCCCTTTCCGTGTCCCGAAGAAGGCACATGTTCAGGAAATGCGTTATGACGTAAGCACGTATTAGTACAAATCGGTTGGATATTAGGGATAGTTATATCTCGATTCAAAAGACTATATTAACGATAGCCGTTATTCACATTCTTTAAATACGTTGGGATAAAGCGATATTATGACAAAACGAAGACGAAGAACATTTCTGTTTTGAACGACCTCGTTGTTACATAAAGAGTTTCGTGAATGTCGCCTGTCCCTTCTGAATAAAAAAACGAACTCTTACGTTATACCTTGCGTTGTTCTCAAGAGAAATGGACGTATCCGCAAAAGTGACTAAGAAAATAAAAGAAAAGGAAAAATAAAAACGACCAAAATCATTCCGTATCTACGATATATATCAATCCCGAGAGTAGTTAAAGAAAATGAACCAATGCCATTGAATACGTGCCTCGAACGAGTATATACGCCGCTTAAAATCACGAAGCCGAATTAATCTAAACCGCATAATTGCGCCATATGGACGAGACTGTGGGTTTGACTAATGGCTCGATCATTTCGACCATTACCAAAACTACAAGAAATATGGCCCGATCTGCATGTTTTCTTAACTCGTGCCTGGATGAAAAGAACGGTAATATCCTTGCTTCGAATAAGCATGCGATTAAACGAAATGTTGATTTTCTATAACCACGCTAGGATGTTATATCCCGTAAATTGGAAGAAATAAAGAGTTGTTATTAGCCGAAAGATTATCGTGCGCTCGAATAAGACTCGCCGTCTTTTTCACGTAGCCAAAACGAGCAAACGGATTCTTGACGCTAAAATCAAACACATTACGCAATGGGTCCATTCCCTAAAATAAAATCCAAAAGTGATATTCTCACTAAACAAACATGTGGTTACGTCTCTCGATAAGATCCAAAAGATCCCGTCGTAATCCAAAAATCGAGACACGAACCCACGCGAATAAAAGGGGGGACGAATCATTGTCAATAACGAGCAATTGAACCAAAAGAATAACCCGTACCACGTCTAAATCCGAGATACGCTCAAAAGGGAGTCAAAACCCGAACTAATGCGTCTCGCAAAATAACAAAAGACGAGTTATTCGAAAGGACAATCCATTTGGTCGATATCTTAGTCACTAAACGTCGATACGTTAGAACGAATTGTATTGTCTGATGGATGATTTATTTTTCTGCGATAATCGATGTCATCATGCGTCCCCTAGACTGCAATGTGAGCCCCAAACCAAAATCCTAGGAAAGAGACTTGGACCATCGAGTATGTGGAGGAATAAGGGTGGAAGAGAGATGTTGTGATACGTGTAATTAGACTAACGTTTGTTCTTCTTATCTTATATATCTGTAAATAAATAAACGCACACACCACGAATCATGCATATAAAATCATGCATACATACTAATGGATACCGTTCGCGCAGACTTCTTCATTAAGCGGTTGTGGTTCCGTGAGAGTAGTCGGCTAGTCAGACAGTTCGACTAGTTACAGATCATCAGTTCTGAACCATCGCAGTCGGCGGTTGTGACTTCTGAATCATCTTCGTATGAGTATACTCAGTCTTCGGTCAGTATGTCTGCGACCAACGAAAAGGTGGCCGAATTGGAGAATTTCGTGAACAACATTAATGATCAATTGGCCGTAATCCTGGCCCAGCTAGCTGGGTTGGCCCTGAAGTATAACAAGAGCGGTAGTAAGCGTGCTGAGAATGAAGTGAACACTGGTCCCCGCTTCGGGAATGAGGATGACTATCAGGACTATATCCAAAAACAGCTTGAGAAGGAGAAGGCTAAGGAGGAGGAATGGAAGCAGCACATTACTCAAGAGGTGCAGGATCTGCATGGGGGAAGCTCCGGAAGTCAGGACTTTTATAATTTGAAGAATTGTTTGTCGGCAACTGCTTTGCCTTTGAAGTTTCGGCTCCCTGACATGAAGAAGTTTGATGGAACTGGGGATCCCACGGCTCATATGAACCAGTATATCGCAGTAATGAAACACACGATCCTGACTGAGGAACAAGTTCTTGGATTATTCAATACTTATCTGGAGGGGGCCGCTCTCGTGTGGTTTCATGTGTTGCCGTTGGTAACAAATAGAGATTGGAAGGAGTTGGCAAAGTCATTTATCGCTCAATATAGTTTCAACACTATGCTTGAGGTTACGTTGAAAGAGCTAGAGAGCACTAAGCAGCAAGCTGGGGAGTCTTTGTCCGATTTTGTAAGGAGGTGGAGAGCCAAGGCGGCAGTTATGAAGCAGAAGCCGCTTGAGCAGGACCAGATCCGAATGGTAATTGGCAACACTTTACCATATATTAAGAATGAGCTGCGGTATATGCCTTTTTCCGATTTCAATCAGATGTATAGTTGCGTGTTGACAGTTGAGGGAGATGGGGAGACTAAGAAAGCTTATACTAAGTGGACGAAGTCTGGGTATAGTGCCGGAGGGCCAAGCGCTAGTGCAGAACCTGCCGCAGTGAAAATGCTTGAACTCAACGCTATCGAGAAGAGGCAGTTTGCCAAGTTTGATCAGACATATGCAAAAGTTTTTGAACGATTGTAGAAAAAGGGATTGTTGAAAGCTTTTACTCCTTATAACAAGGCACAACCTACCCTGCAGATACAAGCTAGGGGATACTGCGAGTTCCACAGTAATTATGGGTACAATATCGAGAATTGTGAGAGGTTGAAGCACGAGATCCAAGATTTGATTGAGGAGAAGAAGATAGCTGATCAATAAACCCTTCCACTAGGCGTAATCCATTGCCTAACCATAGGGTGAGCATGATCGGATCTGGACTCAAAGCGAGTTTGGTTATGGAATCCTTCGGGGAAGACGAAGAGGAGTTGTTAGACTCCGATGAGAAGAGTAATGTGGGAAATGGTTTATATGTGTCCTTTCTTGGCAAGGAGCAGGCGGACGAACCGATGGATGAAGGATTAGACAACGGAGCACCGTATGATGAAGATAGTGCCGAAGAGACCGGGGAAGGATCATCTCAAACTATTGTGCCAGAGTTGAGTTTATTCAGTGGGGTGGAGAATCCCGATGTGCACTTGCGCGAGTACATGCATGATATGTTTGTTGAATCCTTTGGGATGGACGAGGTTGCTCAGTGGTTCCACCATTCGTTAATAGGTGAGCCTTTGAGGTGGTTCCACTCATTGCTCGACTCCTGCAAGCATGATTGGGAACAGTTGTCCGATCTATTCCTAGAGAAGTACAAGAAAGCTAAGGATAGGACCGCGGAGCGTTTTACGCTGCAAATTGGGCCTATTAAACGTCCGTTGCCAGCTGTCAGTAAGTATAACGGCAACAAGGATCCAATGGAACACCTTCACTTCTACTTGTCGGCTATGGAGCCTTTGGGTTTTAACGAAGAAGAGATCACTAGTCTATTTTGCAATTCACTAATGGGGGAGCCGCTGATGTGGTATATGTCTCTTCCGATGCGTATCAAGTGCGATTGGGCCGCGATGACCAATAGGTTCATTAAGGAATATACGGTATGGATGCTTGCGAACCAAACACCGGACTCGCCCTCTTATGAGACGCCCAAAGCGGTGTTAGCAATGACCAAGTATGGTGGATATCGGGATCCCACTGAGCACGCGAAGTTATTCCGCAATCATATGTATGACGCCGAATTCCCTCAAAATGAGTTACATGAACACTTCCCAGAAACTCTCATGGGGGAAGCCTTGTTGTGGCACCAAGGGCTATCAGAAAAAGAAATGGGCCATTGGATACCTCTTCGGGATGCGTTTGTGTCGAGATATGAAATGTACATTCCGTGGATGGGATCCCTGGAAGATCTGGATAGGATCAGGCAATTCCTCGAGGAACCGTTTGTGGATTACGCTAGGAGGTGGAGATACCACTACGAGCAGTGTCAAGAAACAATGAGTGATAAGGTGCAGCTCATGTGCATACAGAGAGGCGCTACTCCGATAGCGGCAAGAAGGATGAATAGAGTGTTTCTCAGAAACTACGACGAGCTGATAGGCTGGGTAATGTATGGATCGGCAGATCCCTTCTATTTGAATCCGAACGTCCCTCATGTAATGGATCTGATGGTCGTGGACATTTGGGAAAGTTCCTCGGAGGAGGAGAATGCCGATCAGAGAATTCCTATCAATATTTGGGATGAATCTAATGATGAGCCGGAGATTGCCGTTATGACAAGATCAAGTCGAGTGGCCGAGGGAAAGGCGCCGGTGGTGGAAACTAAGGTGGGAGAAGGATCGGGTCCCAAGCCGGATGATCAAGTCCTCAAGCAGTTGAAGAAAACACAAACTAAGTCTATAGTGTGGGAAGTCTTGTGTCATTCTAAGTACCACCGTGAGAATTTGATGAAAGAGTTGCAGAATTTGGTCATTTCTACCGATACTGAGCCGGCAGCATTAGTAGGGGCAATCATGGCCCGGAAGAGAACTGAGATCACCTTCACCGATGAAGATCTCCCGGAAGAAGGGAAGGCTCATAACAAGCCTTTGTACATCCGAGCTAAGATAAATGGGAAGAGGATGAGCTGTGTGATGGTTGATGATGGATCGGCCATTAACGTGTGCCCGTTGAAGCTGCTATCCAAGTTGGGGATAGAGAAGGGAGATTTGATGGCCTCGGAAACGATAATTCGAGCTTACGACGATAGTCGTCGCCACATCGAGGGAGTTTTCAAGGCTAAGCTGAAAGTGGGGCCGCATGAGGAAGAGACTGAATTCACTGTGTTGGATATACCGGTGACTTTTGCTGTATTATTGGGACGTCCATGGTTCCACAAGTTGGGGGGTGTTCCCTCCACGCTCCATCAAATGATCAAGTTCCCCTACGGGGAGGAGATAGTAACTATCCGAGCCGAGAAACTGAGTTTGGTGGCTGAATTGGGAATTGAGCCTCAGCTTTTCTCCAGATTCCAGGTTTTCAGGATCTACGAGTCCAGCATGACCACCGACGTGATAAAGATGATGAAGGGGGGTTTCATCCCCGGTATGGGATTGGGAGCACACCATCAAGGGTTGCCAGAATCTCCGGACTTCAAGAGTCAGAAAACCCAGAGGGGTTTAGGATATGAGCTGGGAGGTCCATCCAACACAGGCAGTGAGGGAAAAGTGGGCCCAAAGAAGTATTTTGTGAATGAAGGCCACGATAAGTTTTATTCTGGAACTCCCGAGTCGTGGACTAGCACCGAAGGAAAAATTCTACCAGGCTTTGAAATTTTCAATGATGTCACTAGCTGGGGCAAAGGGGAGGCAAGCTGCTTCATCGAGGAGATCATGATGTTAGATCTGAATATCGAGGAGCAGGTCATCACAATGGAAGCCACTATAGGAGTGGCGGACGAGCCCGGCACCTCCAAGGCCTATGAGAAACCCAAGAACCCTATTGATGACAATTGTATTACCGCTTTGTTTGAATCTGATGATGTACTCGCCAATGCTATCAATGAAATGAATTCTGATTTTGCTTACTTGCTTGATGTTGATTCTGATCATTCCATGCATTCTCATTCATATAACATGCCTACATTTGAAATCAATGCAATAGAAATGTCAACTTTCAATCTTGGCACGGATGAAAATCCTAAACTTATACAAATTGCTCAAGAATTAACTACTGAAGAGAGGAAAGAATTTGAGAGAATAATTAAAAAATACGAAATAGTGTTTGCTTGGACGTACGAAGATATGCCAGGAATCGATCAATCAATCGTAACTCACCATATTCCAACATCCCCCGATGCTAAACCCGTGAAACAGAAACTCCGACGCATGAGGCCGGAATGGGCAGATAAGATCAGAGAGGAAGTGAAGAAACAGTTAGAAGCAGGGTTCATCGAAGTAATGGAATATCCGCCATGGGTGGCAAATGTAGTGCCAATCGCAAAGAAGGACGGTAAGGTGCGAATGTGCGTCGACTATAGAGATCTCAACAAGGCTTGCCCCAAAGATGAATTCGCATTACCTCACATTGACGTATTAATCGACAGTGCAGCATCGAGCGTCTTGCACACGAATGTGGATGGCTTCATGGGCTACATGCAAGTTCAAATGGCCGAAAAACACAAAGCAAAAACTTCGTTTACCACTGAATGGGGGACATACTGCTACCGAGTAATTCCATTTGGATTGAAAAATGCTGGGGCAACTTATCAACGGATGGCTATGGCACTGTTCCACGACATGATACACAAAGAGGTGGAAGTCTATGTGGACGATATGATGGTCAAATCGGAGACGAGAGAGGGGCATTTCGCCGCACTTGACAAGTTTTTGGCCCGAATTGCAGAATTCAAACTAAGGTTGAATCCGAAGAAGTGCTTCTTTGGTGTTTCATCGGGGAAAATCTTAGGCTACGTGATCAGTAACAAGGGGATCGAGGTGGATCCCGACAAGGTAAAGGCCATACAGGAAATGCTGGCACCAAAGAATGAGAAAGAAGTGAGAGGATTTCTGGGGCAGGTTCAGTATATCAGTCGGTTCATGGCACGACTCACCACGATCTGCGAGCCGATCTTTAAACTGCTACGGAAAGATCAACCGACGGTTTGGAATGACAAATGCCAGCAAGCATTGGTGAGCATCCGAACTTATTTGACTAATCCTCCGGTTCTGAGACCACCCAAACTCGGAAAACCACTTCTCTTGTATGTGGCGATCGAGGAGCGATCCATTGGAGCAATGTTGGCCCAAGAAGGGGACATTGGGTGGAACACGCAGTGTATTATCTGAGTAAGAAGTTCCTGGAATATGAGCTTAAGTATAACATGATCGAAAAAACGTGTGTGGCAGTGGTATGGCTAACAAAGAAGATGTGACACTACTTTCAATCTTATAAGGTGATCATCATTTCTCGAATGGATCCCGTAAAATATCTGTACCGGACTTCGTCCCTAACCGGGAAGCTGGCTCGATGGTTGTTATTATTGTCAGAATTCGACATCGAATATGTAACGAAAAAGGTTATTAAGGGGAGAGCCGTAGCGGAATTTCTGGCCAATCAGCCTCTAAATGCGAAAGAGGAGGAGATAAACTATGATTTCCCCGATGAGCACTTGAACGCAATAGAAGTTATACCGTGGAAAATGTTCTTTGATGGAGCGGTTAACTCGAATGGAGCCGGGGTAGGAGTGCTACTTATCTCACCAGAAGGAGAAAAGATCCCAATGGCGAAGAAGTTATCCTTCCCCCTCACCAATAATATGGCCGAGTACGAAGCGTGCATCTACGAGTTAGAGTCGTTAGCAGCGCTGGGAGCATCATATGTTGAAATCTGGGGCGACTCAAAACTGATTATCGAACAGGCACAGGGAAACTGGGAAGTAAGGGAAGAAAGGTTGCATCCATACCTAGACCAGCTGGGGGGATTGGCGTAGAGGTTCAACGAGTGCCGCTTTTATCACATTCCTCGAGCACAGAACCAAGCGGTGGATGCTTTGGCCACTTTGGTGTCGGTGTGGGATAATCCACGGAATCTTGCCTCAAAGCCTTTGGTGCTAAAAAGGTCCCACAAACCGTGCTATGAAGATGTAATGTTGCTAGGAGTTGACGAGAAGCCTTGGTACTTCGACATTATGAATTTCATAAAAAACGGGACGTATCTGGCAGAGTTAGAACTTAGGGATCAGGCCGTGATCAGAAGGTTAGCCCAGCAGTTCGTCATCCACAATGATTTTCTTTACAAAAGACACGCCGATGGATTACAATTGAGGTGCTTGGATGAGGGAGAAACCCGTGAGGCAATGGAGTCAGTACACTCGAGAATTTGTGGAGCCCATATGGGAGGGGCAGTGTTAGCAAAGAAAATCGTAAGGCAAGGCTTCTATTGGCTCACCATGGAAAGAGATTGTAACGAATATGCGAAGAAATGCCATGATTGTCAAATCCACGGAGATTATAATCACTTGCCGGCTATGGAACTGCACGTGTTGGCACCCGTTTGGCCGTTTGCAGCTTGGGGCATTGATATCATCGGGGAAGTGAGGCCTAATGCATCAAATGGGCACAAATTCATCGCGGTTGCCATTGATTACTTCACCAAGTGGGTGATAGGGGTCAAAAACCCCTATCTTTGGGTACGGTTTTAGGACGGTTTTTAGTGTTATTTCATGAATAAGCGAGCAATTCTCGCATTTATATGCCTTTGTGTGAGTTAGTTAGGAATTGCAAATGTTTTATTAACTTTTAGTTGTTTAGGCTCGTTTTCTGATCATTTTAGGCAAATAAGGCCAAAATGGCATGTATGTTATAATTCCGTTATCTTTTATAGCTAATTGATCCGCCAAAAGTCGCACCGAACGGAGCGTTTGCTCAAAATGAGTGATTGGCGGGTCAATTTAGCCTCGAGACTAATGTTATTTGGAGTTTTCGTGCATGCGCAGGGATAAATTCGGGCGAAAATTACATCGTGGAACATCGAGCAACCGTGCGGAAGCATGCAGGGCAAAATAGCTCGTCGAGCAGGCCTCCAAGGGCCTGCTCGGGCGAGCTGGCTATGCGAGCTCGCCGAGCAGGCCCCCAGGGAAGCTGGCCATGCCAACTCGCCGAGCAGGGCCTGCTCGGGCGAGCTGGGGGCCTGCTTGCCGCGAGCTGGCCTGCAAGGGCCAGCTCACCGAGCAGCGCGCCCTACTCAGCGAGCTGACCTGCGGGAATTAGTCAAAAATGTCAGTTTTGACCCCACGACTCCACGATCGGTCCCACGACTTCCCACCTGCATAAGGACACGAAATAGGTCAAAAGGAGGGTCCGAGCTACAACTATAAATAGAACTTTTCCATTGTAAATTAGATATCTTTCATTATTGTAATTTACTTTAGCTTTCCCCTTGAAGTTCCTCTCCATCTCCTCCATCTTCTTCAACCTCCATTGAAGCTCCTTCAAAGCTGTTCACCGAGGAATATTCAAGGTCCATCCTTAAGACCTAGGAAGCCGACTACAAAGTAGACAGGTTCCCTGAAAGGGATTTTCGTATCACCTTTTATCTTTCCTTGTTTGTACTCTTTGATGTAGTCTATGAATCCTAGGCTAATTGTATCCTGTGACATTGTTCTTCGCCTTTAATAATATTTTAGTTCTTATTCTATTCTATGATTAATTGTTTAATCTTTGTCTTACGCTTTATTCAATTGGTTTAACTCATTCAAAAGCCCCAAAATCTAGTAGGCACATATTGTGAGCTGAATCTGACCTAGTCAGAGCCTAGGAGATTGACGACCTCTTAGTTGATTAAGCCCAAATTGTTGAGCCTTAGACCTAGTTTCGGCCTTACAAGGGAATCACGCACTAGGAACTTCAAGAGGGTAAGTAGGGTTAATCTCCATGAATACAAGTGACTTAGATTAGGTTTTTAATCAACAGACCTAATAACCTAACTTCATTATTATCGTTCATACCATGTTCCTTCGGGTAATTGCATTAGTGAAAGATCACCTAGGAGTAGTATAACTTAATTAGGAGTAGTTTAACTTAATTAGGCGTAGAATAGCTTAGTTAGAATTAGTATAATTTAGCTAGGAGTAGCGTAATTCAACCTAGGAGTAGATTAACTTAAACAAACAAACTCAAAACCCACAAAGCCTAGATAACACCTGAGACCAAGTAGCTCGATACTTGTGGTAAATAAGTCCTGTGGATTCGATACCTGGACTTTCCAGATTTTATTACTTGATAACGACGGGGTACACTTATCCCTTAGTGAGTCTTCTTTACGGAAGGCGCATCAAGTTTTTGGCGCCGTTGTCGGGGATTTATTTCTTCTTCAATATCGAACCAAAGGTCGATTTGTTAGTTTAGGCATTCGCTTGTGAATATTCTTTGTCTATATCGTTCATACTTATACTTGTTTATATTCATACTTGCATATACAAATACTTGTTTATTCGTTTATAACCTAAGTATATATGACCTTTCTATACTTGTTTATATCTACCGTGTTTACTCATAACTTGTGTAGTTGTTCATACCTATACTTGTTTATACTTGTTTATACAAACGTATATTTATACTTGTTAATATCATCTATACTTGTCTGTCTGTGCTTGTTTATACCTTTTATACTTGTTCATTCTTATATTTATACTTGTTCATATTCTGATTCATACTTATATATACTTGTTTATCTCTACTAGTTTGTACCATGTACACCAATCTATATCTGTCAATATAAACCAATAAGAATACTTGTATAAAACTGTGTGACCTTGTATGATGTTTATACTTTTCTTTCATAGGAAAAATTTCTGCTTTCATTTATTTCTTCTCAGCATATGCCTACAAGATCAGCGAGAATACCGTGTGCCCCTCTTAACCTTGAACTTGAACGCACTCTTCGCAGGAGCAAACAGATCGGAACGCTGAAGCAAGACGAGATCATCGAGCCTGTCAAAATGGCTGAGACTCCTAACAATGACCGGAACACTGAGAACACCGGACCAAAAACTGACACTCGTCTGATGAGTGAGATTCTGGCACCACACCGACACCAGCATCTGTCCGGCATTGCCGCTCCGAATATTCCGACCAACACATATGAAATCAAGTCAGGCATAATTCACTTGATTCAACAGACCGGATTGTTTGGAGGGGAAGCACATGAGAGTCCGAATGATCATCTGGATCGCTTCCTAATGTGCGCAGACACTGCGAGAACAAATGGGGTTCCCCAAGATGCTGCTAGGCTGAAGTTGTTCCCATTTTCTCTAACTGGGCAGGCTTTGGAATGGCTAAGAACACTGGAGCCCGGATCAATCACGACTTGGGCAGGATTGGAGAAGGAATTCTTGTCCTACTACTTTCCCCCCTCGAAGACAGCGATGCTCAGGGGTGAGATCACCTCATTCCACCAGCCTGAGCAAGAAGCGCTCCATACATCTTGGATCCAATTCAGAAAAATGTTGCGCATGTGCCCTCATCATGATATACCCAAGCATCAATTGGTGAGCGTCTTCTATCACGGATTGACACCCACTAACAGGGCTATTGTAGACTCCGCAGCGGGTGGAGATTTGTTCAAAAAGACATCAACAGAGGCGTATGACATGATTAATGAGCTGGCTAGGAAGAGTGTGCAGTGGCAAGAGGAGAAACTCGCTGGCCCCACAAGGCAGCGGGTGTTTGCTGTGGAAGAACAAGAACAAAATCCGGGTGTTGCGGATTTGAGTAGGAAGATGGACGTCCTGTTGGCTAAATTCAGCCAACCTCCCACCTATGTGCACTGTGGCGGCGACCACCATGGAAAGGACTGTCAGGCAGGTAACCCTTTCACCGGAGATGGGGTGGAGATGGTAAATTATGTTGGGGGGCAACCGAGATACAACCAGAACTATAACAACTACAACCCCAACAACCACAACTCCTACAACAACAACAACAACAACTATAGGAGGCCTCAGCACCCGAACCTATCATATGGAAATTCAAATCAGAATGTGCTTCGACCTCCCAGCGGTTTTGTTTAGGAACATAGAGAGCAGGGGCTTGGCATGCCCCCATATCAACAGCAGAATCAAGGGCCAATGCAACCTCCTAAGGAATCTGATGAGGTGGTTACTCTCTTGAAGGAGATTTCGGCTAGGCTTGCCAACAATGAAGCTTTCTGCAAGGATCTGAGCAATCAGGTAGCTCAGATCAATAGGGACAGGCAGGAAAGGCCACAGGGTTCTCTCCCAAGCACAACGGAGAAGAATCCAAAGATCCTGAGAAAGGATTGAGTAAGGGGGAGAAATCGAGTTCTCCTCGGTTTAAATCCAAAACTTGAACAATTATTTATGCACCTTTCTTTTCTTTTTGTTAATTTTGGTTGTTATTTTCATAATTTTCGTTTTGGTTATTAATTTGTCAAGTTTTGCACCCCCCATACTCTCTTAAATATATATATATATATATATATATATATATATATATATATATATATATATATATATATATATTTCGCCCAGCACCCCAGCTCGGGCGAGCTGGGCTCTGCCGCCCAGCTCACCCAGCTGGTCGGCCGAGCCAACCAGCTTGGCCGACACGGGGCTGTTCGGGATTTTTTTTAAAATCCCGAATTAAAAAAAAGATAGGGGATGACTCATCATCCCCTTCCTTACCTTCTTCTTCTTTCTTCTCTTCTTTCTTTTCTTTCTCTCTTTCTTTTTTCTTTCACAACCTAACCCCCCAAATCCACCATACTAACCCGAATTCAACAAACGAGGTATGGATTCTTACCTATTTTTGATTTCTAACATGTTTCTAGGCTTAGATTTTAGTTTAGGATGTTAATTTTTGAGATTTGAGATAAACCTAGGTTTTGGGGTTTTTATCTTTTTTCTCAAATAATCTCTTATTTGCTTTTAATTCTTGATATTCTTGCAATATATATTAACATTATGATCAATATGTGGTATGGGTATGATTTTTGTTCTTAATTTGTGAATATTTGGAGAAATTGCTCAATTTGGGTAAAATTTCCATTTTAGCTCAAAGTTCAACTATTCAGTTTATAGTTGAAAACTTGCCAAGGGAGTTCTATATCACATTCTTAACGCATTTTGGTCACTGGGCATCCTTGATTTTGCACGAATTTGGAATTACGGGTAAATTACTTAGGGACTGAAAGCACATGGTTTTGGTCCCTAAGTTTCTAAGCTATGGTTTATGCTTAATTGTTGGTTGGGGGTTTATGTTTATATTTTATGAAAAAAAAAATTCTAACTAGTCCATTTGGTCTATCCCTCAGGTACTATGGGCAGGAAAGGCAAGGCCAAGATCACGGTTAACAATGAAGCCGACTCTGACATCGAATTCAGTGACGCCCTCCAAGCTAAGTATAATCCTACTTTTGGACTGGTCGATGAACGTGAGGGGTTGTTGTATGCACGGTTCTCTAAGCAGGACCTTGCCACTCGAGTCATTGTTGATCAGTCATACCTAGCATCTATAGGTTTGGAAAAGGATTTCAATGAAATCCTAAAATTCCAAGGCTGGTATAAACTGGCTACAAAAAGGACCCTAGTGTATTATAACTACACTGTGGAATTTCTGACCACCTTGAAAAAGGAACCACCCATAGGAACAGGAAAGTACTCTTTCAGACTGAACGGTAGACCCTACCGTCTCAGTGACACTGTGATAGCAGCTTTAATGGGAGTCTACAACCACCCAGAGGCAGTCTTGGGTTTTGAGGAACCCATGACACTAGATAATTCCTGGCTCCAACTAACAGGCTCATCAGATTATGACTCCCGCACTGCTAGCCCGGTCTCTCTCTTAGACCCATTGTTAAACCTTATACACAAGTTTGTAGCTCACAACTTGCTAGGCAAAAATGAGAGCAATAAGATCTCGAGCGCGGAGTTGCTCATATCGTGGTGTGTAGATAATCATAAACCCGTTGATAATGTCAAAACCATCTTTGAAGGCTTTCAAAGCCACACAAGTAGAAAACGCGGATCACTTGGTCTTGGACATTTGGTAACCAACTTCCTTGATAACCAATTCAAAGATTTGGAAATTAACGAAGATGGTTTCCACCCCACATTGCTTAACTCCACATTTTTGGGAAGATCTACTTTTCATGCAGTTTTAAATAGGAACCCATCTAGAGGAGCAAGCTCAAGCGTGAGGGCAAGAAAACGGGCAAGAAACCCACCACGACAGAGAGAGAGAGAGCACGACGAACCTGAGGGAGAAGAAGCTGCAGCAGTAAGTGACCAAATGGAACACCAAGAGCCGGGGACGGAGGCCCAATTCCAAGCCATCAACACCATGATGGCAGAAATGAGAGACCTTAACCTTCAGACCTTCAACACTGTTCAACAAATGGACCAACGGTTCACTAACTTCGAGCAGAACATGGACCGGAGGCTCACAGGCCTTGAATATGTAGCGGCAGACTACTATGAGCGCTACAACATGCCGTGGCCATACCCCCCGGCCGATCAATAAGTTGTCTTCTCCACCCTAACTTTTTGCACTTGTACTTTATGGTTTGTGATGCAATGTTGGAACTTATTGCACATTTTTAGTGTGAGGAGGAGGGGTAGACAAACTTACAAAAATTGTATAATTTTTAAAAATTTTGTTGCGTCGTGTCTAGCTTAGTTTAGCATTTTTCGGGTTTTATTTATGTTTTCGCATGTTTAGGACCTAAAACCGTGAACCTCCTTCGAATCTAAACTTCTTTATTTATCCTTGAGGGCTGAGAACCGAATCTAAGATTGCATGACAACTAGTTTAGGTGTAGGACATAATCCTTGTATCTGTAAAAGCATGAGCTAAAGTTTGCATTTAGACCCTACTTTTGAAGAAATGCTAAAATCATTACTTAGGTAGATAACTTAAGAATTGAAGGCATGTGATGTTAAACTTGAGTTTGGGGAGAACTAGTAAACACAAAATTGAAACCCAAAGAATTGTGAGTTGAATTTGAGCCTAACAGCGAACATCAAAAAGCTCTTTTTCTTGACATTTTTGTGTGAATGCTTTGACTTGTGGAAAGATTACAGATTTTGCACCTAATACTGAGTTGAACCTACATGTAATGATTTGAGATGATAAACGATGAATCAGCCTCATTAGAATTAACCCTTTTCTTTACCTTATTTTCTCTTTTTCATCCACTCTAGGAAGCCCCTTTGAGCCTGTATTTTTGTAGTTTGTAGATTTTTCTTTCATTCTAACCCAATTTTTGCAAACCATCACTTGGTTTGTTACCTAACCCGAGTTTTTGCAAAGCTCACATTGAGCCTTTTGTTTTCTTCTAGCGCTTTATCTTTGTTTATGGCATCGTAGTAGCAAGCCAAAAGGCTAAGAATTGAATGAGCATCACTATCCAAAAAGAAAAAAAAGAGAAAAAGAAAAGAAAAGAGACGAACAAAAGAAGGAGAACTCTATCTCCCAGTTCTTAAAATTAGAACGTCTCAGAAAAGAAAAAAAATATATATATGTAAATAAAAAGCTCAATCACTTCACAATTTGCTAAAGCCATCTTTAAACTTTGTTTTTCTAGCGCTAGAACTCATAACCCTTGTTGTACCTTTAACCCTCTAACCACATTACAACCCCAATTCGAGGCTGTTTTTTATATCATCGGAGTCATATAGCATAGTAGAGGAACTCGGATGAACGTGCAAAATCAACGTAATCCTAAGCAAGAACATAAGCCGAGAGTAAACACTTTAGCCACCAAAATTGTGTGAATTGAGTGAACTACCTATGGTGAGGTGTTTTACTTAGCTATCCCCTTAAGCTCGTTTAATTAAACATGTATTCTTTTCTTAAAAATATGACCTATGATAATTGAAATGCGTCTTTTGGATATCGTGTCTCTATTTTGTATTTCCGAATGCATGTGATTACAGATGCTCGAAATTGTGTCAAGCACCTAGTCAAACCAGGAGGTTTTCTAGCTTGCTTGTGATTGCGGGTTTAGTTTTTTAGTTTACTTGGGGACAAGTAAAGTTTTAAGTGCGAGGAGGTTTGATAGAGGTCAAAAACCCCTATCTTTGGGTACGGTTTAAGGACGGTTTTTAGTGTTATTTCATGAATAAGCGAGCAATTCTCGCATTTATATGCCTTTGTGTGAGTTAGTTAGGAATTGGAAATGTTTTATTAACTTTTTGTTGTTTAGGCTCGTTTTCTGATCATTTTAGCAAATAAGGCCAAAATGGCATGTATGTTATAATTCCGTTATCTTTTATAGCTAATTGATCCGCCAAAAGTCGCACCGAACGGAGCGTTTGCTCAAAATGAGCGATTGGCGGGTCAATTTAGCCTCGAGACTAATGTTATTTGGAGTTTTCGTGCATGCGCAGGGTAAATTCGGGCGAAACTTACATCGTGGAACATCGAGCAACCGTGCGGAAGCGTGCAGGGCAAAACAGCTCGTCGAACTGACCTTTTTAGGCCAGCTCGCCGAGCAGGCCTCCAGGGGCCTGCTCGGGCGAGCTGGGGGCCTGCTCGCCGAGCAGCACGTGCTGCTCGGCGAGCTGACCCGCGGGAATTAGTCAAAAATGTCAGTTTTGACCCCACGACTCCACGACCGGTCCCACGACTTCCCACCTGCATAAGGACACGAAATAGGTCAAAAAGAGGGCCTGAGCTTCAACTATAAATAGAACTTTTCCATTGTAAATTAGATATCTTTCATTATTGTAATTTACTTTAGCTTTCCCCTTGAAGTTCCTCTCCATCTCCTCCATCTTCTTCAACCTCCATTGAAGCTCCTTCAAAGCTGTTCACCGACGAATATTCAAGGTCCGTCCTTAAGACCTAGGAAGCCGACTGTAGAGTAGACAGGTTCCCTGAAAGGGATTTTCGTATCACCTTTTATCTTTCCTTGTTTGTACTCTTTGATACAGTCTATGAATCCTAGGCTAATTGTATCCTGTGACATTGTTCTTCGCCTTTAATAATATTTTAGCTCTTATTCTGTTCTATGATTAATTGTTTAATCTTTGTCTTACGCTTTATTCAATTGGTTTAACTCATTCAAAAGCCCCAAAATCTAGTAGGCACATATTGTGAGCTGAATCTGACCTAGTCAGAGCCTAGGAGATTGACGACCTCTTAGTTGATTAAGCCCAAATTGCTGAGCCTTAGACCTAGTTTCGGCCTTACAAGGGAATCACGCACTAAGAACTTCAGGAGGGTAAGTAGGGTTAATCGCCTTGAATACAAGTGACTTAGATTAGGTTTTTAATCAACAGACCTAATAACCTAACTTCATTATTATCATTCATACCATGTTCCTTCGGGTAATTGCATTAGTGAAAGATCACCTAGGAGTAGTATAACTTAATTATGAGTAGTTTAACTCAATTAGGCGTAGAATAGCTTAGTTAGAATTAGTATAATTTAGCTAGGAGTAGCGTAATTCAACCTAGGAGTAGATTAACTTAAACAAACAAACTCAAAACCCACAAAGCCTAGATAACACCTGAGACCAAGTAGCTCGATACTTGTGGTAAATAAGTCCTGTGGATTCGATACCTGGACTTTCCAGATTTTATTACTTGATAACGACGGGGTACACTTATCCCTTAGTGAGTCTTCTTTACGGAAGGCGCATCAGTGGGTAGAGGCAGAATCATTTAGCAAGTTGGGATCTAAACAGATGAGGAAGTTCATTGAAAAGCACATAATCACCAGGTTCGGAGTGCCTCATCACGTGATCACGGATAATGGGGTCCAGTTTCAGGGGGAAGTGAGAAGTCTCCTCTAGGAATACGGTATCAAGCATCATAGGTCTTCTCCATATCGCATGCAAGCTAACGGTGCAGTGGAGGCCGCAAATAAGAACCTTAAGAGGATTCTCGTAAAGACAGTGGAATCGCATCGGAATTGGCACGAGCAGCTTCCGCTCGCTTTATGGGCTTATCGCACGATGGTTAGAACGTCAACTGGGGAAACACCGTTCTCTTTGGTATATGGGGCAGAAGCCGTTCTCCCGATTGAGATTGAGAAGCGATCGCTGAGAATCACGGTAGAAGCAGAGATTCCCGAGACGGAATGGGTGAAGAAGCAATATTAACAGTTGGCATTGGTGGACGAGAAAAGGATGGAGGCTCTTTACCATGTGCAGTTATATCAGAGAAGGATGGCCCGAGCCTTCAACAAAAAGGTCAAGGTCAGTCCTATCAAAGAAGGGGATATGGTGCTGAAACAGATCCGAATGACGCACACCGACCTTAGGGGCAAGTTTAGGCCAAACTGGGAAGGACCATTTTTCGTGAAGAAGATCCTAAGCAAAGGGGCGGTGAAGCTAACTACTATGGACGGCATGGAGTTCTCCGAACCTACCAATCTGGATAGGCTTAAGAAATAATTTTCGTAAAAAAAAAAGAGAAAAAGAAAAAATTCCCGATAGGTTGAAAACCCGCAAAGGGCGATCTATGCAACAATAAGGGACATCCCAATGAGTGAAAACCCGAGAGGGCGCTCATTTGAAAATTCCGAGATAATAAAAGGAGAGTTGAAAAATCACTGGGATCTGAAAACCGAAAAAAGGCGGGTCCTGGTAACAGTAGTTATATCTTGAGCAATTACGAAAATAAGGTATAAGTGGCTAAGTATTTCTGTTGTTTGTAAATAAATAAAGGCATGAATATATTTGAAGAGAATGATTGGAATCGTTATAATCGACTGAATGCATTGTATTATGAATCATGAGTTATACATTTCCTATCTCTTTCACATAAAAAGCCTATCCCTCTATCTACCCCTCTCCCTACATACAAAGTATACATCGGGGTAATACTAATAAAAGAAAGCTACAAGGCATGATAACGGTGAGCTCGTCGAGGAGGGAACGATCCAAAGTCCCAAAAGTCCTCAAAAGCCCTCATATGTGAGGCCCGCTCCGCTGCCAAGGTCTCCTCGATGATCCGGCGCCCCTCCTCCGCTACACGGCGACCCTCGAACTCAGCACGCATCCGCTCCGTCCAGATAGCGTCCCTCTCTCGATATACATGTCCAACCCGAGTATCGGCGTCTCGCTGCACCTCTGATCGTTAGCATGGAGATCACTTTGCAAAAAAAAAGGAAAGAAAAAGAAAAAAAACACCAAAACAGACAACAACAGAAGTCATACATACATATGTGCATAACATGCATACATTTCACTACACTATAACAGAATAAGAATACTCACTAGGTGGATGGCACAACGCAAGTTGAGCTGCTCTCGCAAATAATCAGACAATCCCACAAAGTCGGAGCACGTCTCCCTCGAGGTATGGAGGGCATCAGAGGGGTCGAAATGAACCCCACCACCTTTTATAGGAAGAGGAAATGACATATCCGTAATAATGAAAAAGGTACGACGTGACATAAAGTTAAAAAGTAAATAATTAATTACCGGGTGCACAGACCTCCGATTTGCAGTCCGTTTCAGCCTGCGTTTCTGCCAGGCGGTGGCCAATACCCCAAGGGGGTGACTCCAGACGACAGCCGAAATTTATAGAATAGTGGTGCCAGTTAAAATACAGACAACAGTCAATAGGAAAATAATTTTTAGTCTAAAGTGTTGCAGACGAAAGGATAAGGACATTCCTATCAACAACTCTAGTACACGAGACAGTAGCTCTAGTAAAAAATGCAGACGACAGGGTCTGGAAATTCAGAATTGCTAGAGAGAGCCATTTTACCTACGGTCGACGACCAAGGTTGCTAGAGAGAGCCATTTTTATCTACGGTCGATGACCCAGATTGCTATAGAGAGCTATTTTACCCGCGATCGATGACCAGGGTTGCTAGAGAGAGCCATTTTATCTGCGGTCGATGACCCAGGTTGCTATAGAGAGCCATTTTACCCGCGGTCGATGACCAGGGTTGCTAGAGAGAGCCATTTTATCTGCGGTCGATGACCCAGGTTGCTATAGAGAGCCATTTTACCCGCGGTCGATGACCAGGGTTGCTAGAGAGAGCCATTTTACCTACGGTCGATGACCGAGGTTGCTATAGAGAGCCATTTTACCCGCGGTCGATGACCAGGGTTGCTAGAAAGAGCCATTTCACCTGCGGTCGATTTAGAGACCAGGGTTGCTAGAGAGAGCCATTTTACCTACGATCGATGACTAAGGTTGCTAGAGAGAGCCATTTTACCTACGGTCGATGACCGAGGTTGCTATAGAGAGCCATTTTACCCCCGGTCGATGACCAGGGTTGCTAGAGAGAGCCATTTTACCTACGGTCGATGACCGAGGTTGCTATAGAGAGCCATTTTACCCACGGTCGATGACCGAGGTTGCTAGAAAGAGCCATTTTACCTGCGGTCGAAGACTAGGGTTGCTAGAGAGAGCCATTTTACCTACGGTCGATGACCGAGGTTGCTATAGATAGCCATTTTACCCGCGGTCGATGACCAGGGTTGCTAGAGAGAGCCATTTTACCTACAGTCGATGACCGAGGTTTCTATAGAGAGCCATTTTACCCGCGGTCGATGACCAGAGTTGCTAGAGAGAGCCATTCTACCTACGGTCGATGACTGAGGTTGCTAGAGAGAGCCATTTTACCCGCGGTCGATGACCAGGGTTGCTAGAGAGAGCCATTTTACTTACGGTCGATGACCGAGGTTGCAAGAGAGAGCCATTTTACTTACGGTCGATGATCGAGGTTTCTATAGAGAGCCATTTTACCCGCGGTCGATGACCAGGGTTGCTAAAGAGAGCCATTTTACCTATGGTCGATGACTCGGGTTGCTAGAGAGAGCCATTTTACCTACGGTCGATGACTAGGGTCGTTAGAAAGAGCCATTTACCTACGGTCGATTTAGACCAGGGTCCCCAGAAGAAGCATCCGCCAGCAGCCGATTCAAAGGCAAGGACGGGACAGATAAGGCAAAGATCGAAGACAAGGCAGGAGCGTGCGGCGCGGAGATCAGGTATTCCTCCTCCTACTCTATATGTGTCTTTTACTTTAATATATTTCCATTGCATGTGCTGCGTTAGCGAAAAACGTTTTCAAAACACACACATCACTATCAAGATAGAAAAGTAGGGGCAACTGTAGACACCGAGTTGGAGGGCATGTGACGAAAACCCACGACAAACGGCTAAAGCGGTTGATTCCATTAATTAGGAAATTTAAAAATCAAGGGGAAACTCGGAGAGCCGGCATGTGATAGCCCCGCTAACAAATTCAGCGTCTGCTGAGCAAGGTCGGACGTGTTCACCGTCGTATCGATGCATGAGAAGGCCCCGGGGGTCGGGCGTTGGTCGATGAATGACCAATGTCGCTCACGATGATAATCGTCATTCCATAAATAACGGCGCGCGACGCGTCAAATACCCGCCCGACGGGCCGGGTGTCGAAAGTCACTCGTCGAGCGTTGGGCGCAGCCCGAGGCACGTCGACGTCGCCCGACGTTCGATGGGCGGATGCCCAACGTTCGTTGGGCGACGCCCGACGAGGTTGGGCGAACGCCCAACGGCTGTTGGGCGTTCGCCCAACATGATTTGGGCGTCGCCCAACTCCCTTCAGGCGACGCCCACGGATCCCCATGCATTTGAGAGGGGAGGATTTTTTGGAGCTTTCTCACTCTAGACATTTTTAGAGACAGAAAGTCAATTTTTGGGAGAAAATATTTTTTTTCCTAAAAAAATCCAAATTTTCTAAAAGTTAAATATTTTACCGAAACATCAAAAACACCGAAAATCATAGTTCGTGGAATCAACCGACTTCAGCTGTCAATACCGATCTTGAGGTATTATCCGAGGACTAGACTCGTTTTATTTATTTTATCTATTCTCTTCATTTATTTATTTTTAGGATATGGTTTTATTTATTTAGTTATTTATTTATCACGTTTATTTACTTTTCCGCGTTTATTTAATTCCCGTCTCGTGTTAAACAAAGATTTTTGTTTTAAATAAAAACCCTTGTTTTGACATCCCAACACGAACCGTGACCCAATTTGAGGGTAGTTCGGGATCAAAACGTTGTAATTATAAATTTTAAAAATATTTTCAAATAACGTTTTAAAATAAAACATCGTTTTAGGAACCTCCGTTATTGACTATGATCCAATTTTGATAGTTCGGAGATCCAAAACGATAGAATAGATTAGATTTAAAGTGTTTGAAGAAATCTGGAAAGTTAGGTGATGTTTCTGTAATTCTGCCATTTTCTGTCGCTAAAGGCTGTTTACGACGGAATTTCCGTCGGTAAACCTGTTGGAACTTTAAAAAGCCCCTTTTTGAACATTTTTCTTACCTTTTTGGAATTAATTCTTATATATGTATATATGTAACTATGTAATATGTTTATTAAAATTATTTTTGGGGTATATAACTATTAAATACTAATTATACATCTATTTATTCTTTATTTTGATATCATTTATACTAAATTAGCTTTGGTAAATTATATGTATATATGTATAGTTCTTTGGGGTTTTTGGGATAATTAATCAATAGATGATGTTGGGGGTATTAAATCTTGGTTTGGAGTTTATTAGATAAAAAAAACTATTTTGAATTAAAGGTTGTTTTTCTATGAATTTTGTTCATTGTTTTACATAATTTTAACTTGAATAAAAATATATTATATCTAATAGTATTTTCATCATTGTTTTTACCTATTGATATGTATTATTTTCTCTATTTAGTTCTTGAGCCCCACATTACCCAAGAGAGTTCTCCACAAAAACAAGCCTCTGTTCCTCAAAGTGAGAAACAAGCCAAAACCCCTGCTAGTCCAAAAGAAGCTCAAATCCCACCTCCAACTCAATACCAGAGCAACTCAGCACCTGAAGTCAACACACCCCATAGTCCTGATGCTACTCAAGGCACTCAGTGCGAGCCCACTCCTACCAAATTTGCACACCTAGGTGCTACTGAATCAGGACGGCGTGTCATTGCCTCAGTTAACACTCTGCTTCAAGAACAAATTCATTCTCCACCAAACCATAACTAGTCCACTCACGATCAGTCCTCTCATCCATCTGTAACTCACCAAATTCTGCATGAAATTCATGACTTGATCAACCACTTCTCTTCGGTTCAAACGCAGCAACCAACCCAAGCTCAAATGACCAAAATGAACGAACTCATGTTGACTATGGTCAATCACATGAACTCTTTGGAGGGTCAAATTCGTCTGCTGCAAGAACTCACCAAGTCCACTGCCCCATCCGTCAATTTGCCTACTGCTGCTGGCAAACGGGGGAGAAAAGTGGCAATTCAGGAGAAGGAACTCAACGTTAGACGTTAGAAGTTAGAGAAGAAGTTAGGAAGGAATTTAGAAGTAGTTAAGAATTCCTTATGTGTCTGTTCTTAGTGTCTGTTCTTATCTTTTTTTTGAAAGCAATTAAAAATGCCTAACTTCTTTTGGTTACTTATCCTGGTTATATATCCTACATGCTAAGTATTATCTGAATGCATGCTGCGTATAAAAATTAATGTTTGAACTTGTCTAATATAAACCATTGAACAAATAAATTACTCAGCGTTATGCTCTGTCACTATACATTACTTCCGCTGAATACTGAGTAAAATAGAATATGACCCATAAGCTGAACTATACCTGAAAACTGATCTTAGACTTATTCAATTAAACCTTAGAATGTTTAGAATAAAACTAAGTCAGTAGCTCAGCCCTGACGGGGGAGTTCACTTAATCAATGAGGTCAACTATCATGGGGGAGCTCAACGCTGAGTTCCTTGCTGATTAGTTTTGCCAACATCAAAATGGGGGAGTTTGTTGAAACACCTTTCCATAGGATTTTGATTTGACAAAATTAATTAAGTGAAATTAAATATTCTATAACACATTAAGTTTAAATGCTTTGATTTTTTGTTACTAATGTGTTTGTTCAATGTTGAGTTTATAATTATTATAAGACATAAAGATCATAAGGCCCAAGCCCTACATGGAAGTCAAAGCCCAAGTCAAACAAGCCCAAGATCACTCAGCCCGCGTATTTCAAAACGCTGCCGTTGAGTATTGAAACGGAGCTCACCAATGAAGGATCGAGAAGATCCACGTAGACAACTTCGGTATGAAGCTGCTGAGCTGTCTCGACAAAACGTACAAGACAGCCGCTTACTACAAAGCAACTTCCAGACCAAGTATTTCCTCTGTTGGTAAAGAACAGAAGACGCAGGAAGATGTCTGTTTGACATTACCCGATTTGGAGGAACATACTGCCACACTGACCAAAGAACAGAAGATGCTGGAATCTGATTGGCTAAGAGAACTGCTGAACAGACTGAGTGAAAGCGACATGAAGCCGTTTCCCTCCAACGGTTATTTCGAAATTCAAAATAACCAGAAGCTCTCACAGCTCTCTATAAATAGAGCATTCAGAATCCACATTCAACAGAGAACTTTGAGCAAAAGCCGTTACGCTGACCAAACGTGTACAAAAAGTTCTCCATCAAAAGCAAAGCAAATTCTTACACCACAAGCTTATTCATTTGTGTAAAAGTCTAGAGTGATTGATCCTCAATCATCTAAGGTGTTCTAGCAATTGTTGTTTAGGACAAATCTTAATCATTTCTAGGAATAGAAAGGAGAGGCTAAGTACTCGGTTTTAAGTACTCAGCGGAGAGATTAGGATTGAGTAGAAGTATAGAGGAAGGTACTCTTGTCATACTCAATTGCTGATATTGTAAAAGGTTTGAGGCTCTACCTTTAAAGAGCTCAGTAGAGGATTTGAAATCTCGGAAGTGTTCCGGGGACAGGACGTAGGCTTGGAAGAAGCCGAACCTGGATAAATCTGCTGAGTGAAGTATTTCTAAACCTTAACTCCTTATTTATATTGCCTGCTTAAAACAAACTAAAACTGACCAAGTAAAAGAGGTCAAGCTGAGTTGTGCGCTGTCAACGAATTAGTTCAGGAATAGACTCCAAGTGCTATTTCCTGACCTAAGCAACGAAACTGATTTAGTCACTAGTTGACTAAGCCAGTGTCTTGTCGATTGATCAGCGCCGCTGTCATATAATCTTTTCTTAAGAAAAAGAAATTTGCCCTAATCAATTAAAAAGGTCAAATAGTTCCTAACCCCCCCTTGGAACTATATTTGCAACCTTACAAGGGACCAACAAGTGGTATCAGAGCCTAAAAGCTCATTACTAAAGGTCTAACAACCTTGAGTTGATCCATACCATGGGTGAAAACAGCACTCGGTTTCTCCCTGGAAACCAGACAACTCAGATATTACCTGAGGGGCTGTCCATTACTAGGCCTCCCCTATTCTTCGGGTCAAACTATACCTTTTGGAAGAATAGGATGAAGAACTTCATTCAAGCTACAAACATGAGTGCCTGGCTATCTATAGTCCAAGGCCCGTTTGTACCTGTGAAAGTTGTTGCTAGCCAGTCAGTTGTTAAAGCTGAGGTTGAATGGACAGAGGATGATCTCAAGAAGCTTCAAAACCATGCTTCGGCTATCAATATGCTTCACTGTGCGCTCGATGCTGCAGAATATAACAAAATCTCAGGTTGTGAGTCGGCACAAGAGATCTGGAAGAAGCTGGAAGTCACCTACGAGGGAACAAACAAAGTAAAAGAATCCAAGGTGAATCAGCAGATGAGACTGTACGAGCTGTTCGAGATGAACAATGATGAGGGCATTTCAGACATGAACGCAAGGTTCACCAACATCATTAATGAGCTCAAGAGATTTGGGAAAATCTTCACTGAGGAAGAACAAGTCAAAAAGATACCCAGGAGTTTTCCAAAAGAATGGCAAGCAAAGAAGACAGCAGTTGAGGAAGCTCAGGATTTAACCACCTACAAATATGACGAACTCATCGGTTCATTGCTGACCCATGAGATATCCATGAAAAACTTTGAGGTGAAGGAAAAATCTGATGACAAGAAGCAGAAGTCACTTGTCATGAAGGCTGACTCCACTGACGGGAGTTCAACTAATGATGAGGAGATGGCCATGTTCACAAGAAAGATGAAGAGGCTGTTCAGGAAGAACGACAAATATTCTAAAAAGCCTTACAAAAAGTTTGATAAGTATAAGGCTGACTCAAGCGACGGCAAATACAGAAAGGACAGCTCAAAGCCCATTATATGCTTTGAGTGCCATCAAGATGGCCATATTAAGTCAAACTGCCCCACGCTGAGGAAAGACAAGAAAAGTGGGAAGAAGGCAATGGTGGCTACTTGGAGTGACAGTGATGAATCTTCATCAACAGAAACTGAGGCTACCGAGTCAGCGAAGATATGCTTTATGGCTGACGAACTTGCTGACCCATGCATTTCTGAGCATGCTGACCAATCTGATGAGTCAGATAATGAAGAGCAATCTAATGAGGTAATCTCACTCTCTCAACTCAGAAATGAAATGGGTAACGCCCTGAGTGATCTCTATACACTTGTTAAAAAGTGTAACAGGAAGATTAAAGCACTCAGCCGGCGCTGTGATGAAGTAGAAGAGGTCAAACTGAGTGACCTCAGATATCTTCTTCAAGACAACTCAGTTTTGCATGAAAATATGAAAACCATTCATGAGTCTGTCTCTGAAGTCCAGTCAGTTTCAAAGAAACTGAGGAAGGATGTCACAACCATTCAGAACCAATTAAAGGTTCCAAACAAAAACAATTTTCCGCTGAGAACTCAGTATCAAGGTACATAGTACCAAGGTACTCAGCAGAGACGAAATCCCCAGCGAAGAGTCCAATGTGACTTTTGTGGGAAGTTAGGACACACTACTAAAGTGTGCTGGCACGCTCAGCACTGGGGTGCTGACAAGTCAGTAAAAAATCCTAAACAGAAGGTCAGTTGTGACTTCTGTGGAAAGAATGGCCATACTGTCCATGTATGTCGCCATAAAATAAAATATGATGCTATACCTGTTGCACCTAACAAGTCAGGACCCAAAAAGAATTGGGTACCTAAAAGTAACTAGTTACAATGCAGGTAAGCCTGAGATGTGCCGAGAAGTCAAAGATGTGGTATATTGACAGCGCATGCTCAAGGCATATGACGGGTGATGAAACTCAGTTCATCACGTTTGAACGTAAACGAGGAGGGAGTGTAAGTTTTGGAGACAACAAGAAGGGTAAGATAGTAGGCTCAGGAATCATCGGAGGTAACCCTACTATTGAATCTATCTCCCTAGTCAGCGGACTCAAATATAACTTACTCAGCGTAGCGCAGCTATGTGACAATGGGAGAAAAGTTATATTTGATGCTACTGGATGTAAAATATATGAGGGAAAAAACGAATGAGTTAATTTTAACTGCCCCTCGGATAGATAATGTCTTCATGCTGAACCTAGAAAAGAAGTTTTCAAAAACTGTATGCTTAGTCACAAAGGAAGAAAATTCCTGGCTATGGCACAGGAGACTTGGTCATGTAAGCATGGACCTCCTGGCCAAATTAGCAAGAAAGCAATTGGTTGAGGGACTGCCTGAACTTAAATTTCAAAAAGACCAACTATGCCACGCTTGCCAAGCTGGAAAACAAACCAAACAATCTTTTCATAGTAAAAACATTGTCTCAACTAAACGTCCGTTAGAGTTACTACACTTGGATCTCTTTGGTCCAGTCCAGCCGCTGAGTCTGGGTGGAAGAAGATTTTCCTTGGTCATTGTAGATGACTTCTCTCGGTATACGTGGGTTATCTTGCTGACCAGCAAGGATGAGACCTTTGAGACATTTTCAAACTTGGTTAGAAAAATTGAAAATGAAAAAGACCTAAAATTAGCTCATATCCGTAGTGATAACGGTGGAGAATTCAAAAACCAAAAGTTTGTTGAATTCTGTGAAGCCAGCGGCATTGACCATAATTTCTCTACTCCTAGAACGCCTCAACAAAATGGGGTTGTTGAAAGGAAGAACGGGACTTTGGTTGAAATAGCCAGGACAATGCTGGATGAGCATAGGCTTCCAAAGTATTTTTGGGGAGAAGCTGTTAACACAGCATGCTATATTCTAAATAGGGCTCTAGTCAGACCTATACTTAAGAAAACCCCTTATGAACTTTGGAAAGGACGAAAGCCCAACATTGGATACTTTCGCGTCTTTGGCTGTAGATGTTTTATTTTAAATACCAAAGATAGCTTAGCCAAATTTGATTCAAAAGCTGATGAGGCTATCTTTCTAGGCTACTCAACAAACAGCAAAGCATACAGAGTTTTTAATAAGAGAACCCAAGTATTAGAAGAATCTATACATGTGCAATTCGATGAAACTGACCCTGCAGGAAGATACCAGCCGCTGATAGAAGATGAACCAAACTCAGCACCTGCTGATCAAGAACCAGCTACTGAGTCCTTCACAAAACGGCTGACCAAGAGTAAGAGTGAACCTAAAATTACTTTCACTGACCAATCTACTTCTGCAGAGAATGTTGAAACACGAGTAGAACAAGACATGAATCTACCCAAGGAGATAAGAGTCCCAAGAGGGCATTCAGAAAATGCAATTCTTGACTCAGCTGGAAATACACTGATGACAAGGAATCAACTAAGGAAGTATCTCGGCAATGTAGCTTTCGTCTCAGTTAAGGAGCCGAAGAACTTTGCCGAAACTGAGCATGACGAATTCTGGATGAATGCCATGCAAGAGGAACTCGACCAATTCATGAGGAATAATGTATGGGAGCTAGTGCCACATCCAAGAAGCCAAAAGACCATTGGAACAAGATGGGTCTTCAGGAACAAGCTGGATGAACAAGGAAACGTAGTCAGAAACAAGGCAAGACTTGTAGCTTAGGGCTACAGTCAGCAAGAAGGTATTGACTATGCAAGCAAATGCATACTGAATTTGAAATGTCAATGATGGGAGAACTCAACTTCTTCCTTGGACTTCAAATTAAACAAGGAAAGAATGGCATATTCATCAGTCAAGCTAAATATGCCAAGGAGATATTGAAGAAATATGAACTAGAACATTGTAAGCCAATATCCACTCCTATGGGTACTGACACTGTCCTCTGTGTTGATGAAAATGGTAAGTCAGTAGACAGCAAGTTGTACCGAGGTATGATTGGCTCTTTACTTTACTTAACAGCAAGTAGACCGGACATTCAGTTCTCAGTATGTTATTGTGCTAGATATCAGGCTAACCCTAAGGAATCCCATTACATAGCTGTAAAAAGGATCCTTAGATATTTGAAAAGCTCAGTTAATGCAGGTTTGTGGTATCCAAATACTCATGACCTTACACTCATTGGATACACTAACGTTGACTATGGCCGAGACAAGCTGGAAAGAAAAAGCACCTCTGGTGGATGCCATTTCCTAGGAAGCTGTCTTGTATCTTAGTTCAGCAAGAAGCAGGCGTCAGTAGCCCTGTCCACAACTGAAGCTGAGTACATTGCTGCTGGAAGCTGTGTTGCTCAAGTCCTATGGATTAAGCAACAGCTTGAAGATTATGGTGTTCAAACAAAGACAATTGAAGTTAAATGCAACAACAAAAGTGCAATTGACCTCTCAAAGAACCCAATCCAGCACAGCAGGATGAAACATGTCAGCATAAGACATCACTTCATCAGAGATCATGTACTCAAGGAAGAAATCAAGCTGACTTATGTACCAACCGATGAGCAGCTCGCTGATATCTTTACAAAGCCTCTAGCACGAGAGCAATTCAGCATACTGAGAGAAGCCATTGGTATGTTTAATCCACTGTCTTAAATTCCTAAGTAAAAATGTGATATGATGCATGCTGAATGAATGTTAACATGCTGAGTGTTTTAAAGAGTATCTGTCAAAATCACATGCCCATAAATAAATGCACACTGTGTGAGTTATCTCATGCCGAGTAACTAACCTCTATAACTATCCGTTGAACAAAACTGACTACTCAGAATATGAAACGTTTATATCAACAAATGCTGAGTAAAAGTAATTATTAGCATTTAATGCCACCACACGCGTAATAACACCTGTACTGCGCATGCGCCGAATACGTCTTAAAGTGTCATAAATGTCAGATTTTCTGCCGATTGGACAACCCAAGGGCAAAACCGACCAAAATTCAAATGGAAATCCAAGTTAAAAATCTATAAATAGTGGATATTAACCCACTACCTTCTCTTCATGCGCACTGAACTTTAGAAAGCTTCAGAATTTTCCTTAAGCACTTAAGAGCTTCAGAACTTCAAAAAAAAATGTCCTTAAACAAAAGTACCTTCTCTCCAACCCTCAAATCCACTGATCAGGCTGGTCCTTCAACTAGCATGGTAAGAAGGATGATCAAGGTACACTATTGGGCCAAGAATCAAGAAGTACTAAGGAGTCGATACTTTCACTCTGGTTTCGTCTCTTCTAAGAAACCATTCTGTGAATGGATCAAAAAGAACAAATGGAAAGGTCTCTTCTCTCTTTTCGGACAAACCTATCCCACGATAGTGAGAGAGTTCTACTCCAACCTGCACGTTGATGCAGATGACTCTAACTACTTAGAGACCACAGTTAAAGGTCAAAAGATAGTGATAACTCCTGAATATCTAGCAACACTGCTAGATATACCAAATACAGGGATCCAGTTCAGGACAACAAAGGAGCCAATACCAAAAGCCATCGCAGAAAAGATGAAGGGGTTCTGTAAACCCAGAGACTACAAAGGAGAAGTACCCAGCACCTGCATGGGCAAAAATCAGAAGATGGTCCACTTCATACTGACCAACTTCATCTTTCCTAAACTCAGCTCACCCTCATCTGCCTCCAACTTTGAACAATGCTTCATCTGGCACATGCTGACCAGCACTCCATTCAATCTTCCTGTCTTTTTGGTCGGAGCTTTTCAACGAAGTGGACGGCAGCTCCGTTTGGGTTCTCTCATCATAAAGATAATACAGGACAAGAATATAGAGACTGTAGGTGAAATAAGTTCATCAGGAAATGTTATCACTGCAGGTCTGCTGAATGGACTATCACATAGTCAACCCCTGAAAGGATATGACGGAAATGGAAGCACTGAGAAGGAGGATATTATGGCTGAGATTGAGCAACCCATTGGAGAAATGGAAAATCTAACAGATCTGGATGATGCTATAGCTAATGTTATGGCTGAAACTGCTCAATCTGATGAGGGTACAGAACCAACACATGAACCTCAAACTGAGTATACTTCTACTGTGCCATCTGAGATTGCTCAAATTGAGAAGAAGAAGAAAAAGGGAACCTGCTCGAAGGATATTCGTACTGTCCCAAGAAAGGTAAGGCTAATGGAAAGAAACAAGAAGAAAGTTGATCAGGACCTAGCTGAGTCAGCTCAGAAGAAAATGAGAACAGAAGAAGAAACTGTTATTGAGCCCCACATTACCCAAGAGAGTTCTCCACAAAAACAAGCCTCTGTTCCTCAAAGTGAGAAACAAGCCAAAACCCCTGCTAGTCCAAAAGAAGCTCAAATCCCACCTCCAACTCAATACCAGAGCAACTCAGCACCTGAAGTCAACACACCCCATAGTCCTGATGCTACTCAAGGCACTCAGTGCGAGCCCACTCCTACCAAATTTGCACACCTAGGTGCTACTGAATCAGGACGGCGTGTCATTGCCTCAGTTAACACTCTGCTTCAAGAATAAATTCATTCTCCACCAAACCATAACTAGTCCACTCACGATCAGTCCTCTCATCCATCTGTAACTCACCAAATTCTGCGTGAAATTCATGACTTGATCAACCACTTCTCTTCGGTTCAGACGCAGCAACCAACCCAAGCTCAAATGACCAAAATGACCGAACTCATGTTGACTATGGTCAATCACATGAACTCTTTGGAGGGTCAAATTCGTCTGCTGCAAGAACTCACCAAGTCCACTGCCCCATCCGTCAATTTTCCTACTGCTGCTGGCAAAACGGGGGAGAAAAGTGGCAATTCAGGAGAAGGAACTCAACGTTAGACGTTAGAAGTTAGAGAAGAAGTTAGGAAGGAATTTAGAAGTAGTTAAGAATTCCTTATGTGTCTGTTCTTAGTGTCTGTTCTTATCTTTTTTTTGAAAGCAATTAAAAATGCCTAACTTCTTTTGGTTACTTATCCTGGTTATATATCCTACATGCTAAGTATTATCTGAATGCATGCTGCGTATAAAAATTAATGTTTGAACTTGTCTAATATAAACCATTGAACAAATAAATTACTCAGCGTTATGCTCTGTCACTATACATTACTTCCGCTGAATACTGAGTAAAATAGAATATGACCCATAAGCTGACCTATACCTGAAAACTGATCTTAGACTTATTCAATTAAACCTTAGAATGTTTAGAATAAAACTAAGTCAGTAGCTCAGCCCTGACGGGGGAGTTCACTTAATCAATGAGGTCAACTATCATGGGGGAGCTCAACGCTGAGTTCCTTGCTGATTAGTTTTGCCAACATCAAAATGGGGGAGTTTGTTGAAACACCTTTCCACAGGATTTTGATTTGACAAAATTAATTAAGTGAAATTAAATATTCTATAACACATTAAGTTTAAATGCTTTGATTTTTTGTTACTAATGTGTTTGTTCAATGTTGAGTTTATAATTATTATAAGACATAAAGATCATAAGGCCCAAGCCCTACATGGAAGTCAAAGCCCAAGTCAAACAAGCCCAAGATCACTCAGCCCGCGTATTTCAAAACGCTGCCATTGAGTATTGAAACGGAGCTCACCAATGAAGGATTGAGAAGATCCACGTAGACAACTTCGGTATGAAGCTGCTGAGCTGTCTCGACAAAACGTACAAGACAGCCGCTGACTACAAAGCAACTTCCAGACCAAGTATTTCCTCTGTTGGTAAAGAACAGAAGACGCAGGAAGATGTCTGTTTGACATTACCCGATTTGGAGGAACATACTGCCACACTGACCAAAGAACAGAAGATGCTGGAATCTGATTGGCTAAGAGAACTGCTGAACAGACTGAGTGAAAGCGACATGAAGCCGTTTCCCTCCAACGGTTATTTCGAAATTCAAAATAACCAGAAGCTCTCACAGCTCTCTATAAATAGAGCATTCAGAATCCACATCAACAGAGAACTTTGAGCAAAAGCCGTTACGCTGACCAAACGTGTACAAAAAGTTCTCCATCAAAAGCAAAGCAAATTCTTACACCATAAGCTTATTCATTTGTGTAAAAGTCTAGAGTGATTGATCCTCAATCATCTAAGGTGTTCTAGCAATTGTTGTTTAGGACAAATCTTAATCATTTCTAGGAATAGAAAGGAGAGGCTGAGTACTCGGTTTTAAGTACTCAGCGGAGAGATTAGGATTGAGTAGAAGTATAGAGGAAGGTACTCTTGTCATACTCAATTGCTGATATTGTAAAAGGTTTGAGGCTCTACCTTTAAAGAGCTCAGTAGAGGATTTGAAATCTCGGAAGTGTTCCGGGGACAGGACGTAGGCTTGGAAGAAGCCGAACCTGGATAAATCTGCTGAGTGAAGTATTTCTAAACCTTAACTCCTTATTTATATTGCCTGCTTAAAACAAACTAAAACTGACCAAGTAAAAGAGGTCAAGCTGAGTTGTGCGCTGTCAACGAATTAGTTCAGGAATAGACTCCAAGTGCTATTTCCTGACCTAAGCAACGAAACTGATTTAGTCACTAGTTGACTAAGCCAGTGTCTTGTCGATTGATCAGCGCCGTTGTCATATAATCTTTTCTTAAGAAAAAGAAATTTGCCCTAATCAATTAAAAAGGTCAAATAGTTCCTAACCCCCCCCTTGGAACTATATTTGCAACCTTACAAGGGACCAACAATTTTTACCTGCTATACACTTTAGTGGGAGGTCACCTATAAGTTCGTACATATTAGTGAGACAAATTGAAGTTCGTACACCAAAGTGTGAAATTGGTCAAACGTTGTACACCATTGATGAAATTTACCCTCCTAATGTAATTAAAAGGTTTCTCTTTAATTCTTTATCGTTTTCAAACGATTTCTCAAATATCATGTTTTAAAACCTTAATTCGTTCTAATGACGGATTAAGCGAACCTTGTAATTAAAATCGTCTTTTAAATTGTAATTAATAGATTTTTGAATTGTTTTCCCAACTAAGTGGATTTGTACAAAAACTAATGGACTTGTATGCTTAATCACGTTTTTTTGTTAAAGCTTCTTATCTCACGTTTTCAAATGCTCGAGTCGTTCCAGCGGCGATTCGAGTCGATATCATGTAAATTGACGGGGTTTTGAAACGTACCTAATTCGTTCCAACGACGATTAAGGTACGAACCGTGTAAATAAACTCGTTTTTTTGGGGAATGAGATTAGCTTAGAGTTAATATATAAATTGAAGCATAAATCACACTGTGAATAAATCAATTCTTTCTTCTCCCTCTCTCTCCTATATACTTTAAATTTATGCAAAATGGGTGATTCTTTACTAAAATGGCTTCCAAATAACATGCTCAAAACGGTTTTCAAAGCGAGAAAGAAAAGGTTTCAAATGAATTTTAAACTTAAAGAAATATGCGATTAGTCCATTATCGCCTAACACGCTAAGTAGGAGGCCGGTGGTTCATAACCGGGCGATGTCGGGGTGCCTAGTAGCCTTTCTTCAGAAATGAGCTAGCCTTTTTGGCTTGTACCTAAGTTTCCCGAACCCTCACCGGTCTCTCGCAAGGGATCGGTGTTCATTTCCCATTCGTGGGTGGCGACTCTTCCATACTCCAGGCTCCGGTCCTGCCGAGCAGCTTGATTCTACGATTGGTTGCTTTCGGCGCCAATCACAGCATCTATCATCAACGGTGTCCACCCCCCGGTCCGCTCGGGCGAGGCCGCGACACCTACAACAGCTCCTAGAGAAGAATTACTCTGTAGTTTTCAAAGATAAAACTTGTAAGATGAAAGAAAAAAGCTTCTCATTAGATATGGAGCAGCCTAATTCTAGTGCATATCCTTGGCTTGCTGAAAAATCTCAGCTTTGGCACAAAAGGCTAGGGCATTTTCACTACTCTGGCCTTTCATACATGGATAAGATGAAGTTGGTGGAAGATTTTTCAAATGTTGAAGAAGGAGGTGGTATTTGTGAAGTTTGTCAGTTAGGGAAGCAAGCAAGATTGCCGTTTCCACGTACCAAAGTTTGGAGAGCAACTGAAAAACTTCATCTTGTTCATACAGACATTTGTGGCCCAATGAGAACTCAATCCCTAAATGGCAGCAGGTATTATCTTGAATTTGTGGATGATTATAGTCGAATGTGTTGGGTTTATTTCTTAAAACACAAATCAGAAGTTCCTATGGTGTTTTGGAAGTTTAAACATTGGATTGAAAATCAAAGTGGCTGCAAAATAAAGATACTCAGGTCGGATAATGGAACTGAGTACACATCAAATATGTTCAATAAGTTTTGTGAAGATGCAGGTATTGAACATCAGCTGACAGTACCATACACCCCACAACAAAATGGGGTTAGTGAGAGGAAAAATAGGACAATAATGGAGATGGCTAGGTGTTTGCTGTTGGAGAAGAAACTTCCTAAGAAGCTATGGGCAGAGGCTGTCAACACAGCTGTTTATTTGCTAAATAGGTTACCAACAAAGACCCTAAAGAGAAAAACTACATTTGAAGTGTGGTATGGTTACAAACCTTCTGTTCAAAATCTGAAGGTCTTTGGGTGCATTTGCTACACACATATTCCTGATGTGAAAATGGACAAGTTAGAGCAGAAAGCTGAAGTTGGGGTCTTCATTGGTTACAGTAATATCACCAAAGGTTATAGAGTCTATCAACCTTTAACTAACACAGTGATTGTGAGTAGAGACATCAAGTTTGATGAGTATGCATCTTGGAATTGGGACAATTCAAAAGTGGAGACTGGAGAAAATAAAGAAGATATTCCTGAAGTAACACAAGATGAATTTGCAGATGAAACAGTTGATGATACTCCAGTTAGAGGTACAAAATCATTAACTGAAATTTATCAAAGATGTAATGTTGCCTTGATGGAACCTACAGGTTACGTTGAAGCTGCAAAAGATTTGAAGTGGATTGTAGCGATGAGAGAAGAATTGAGAATGATAGAGAAGAACGAGACTTGGACACTTGTGCATAGACTAACTCATAAGAAGCCTATCGGTGTGAAGTGGGTGTTTAAAACCAAGCTCAATGTTGATGGCTCCATCAACAAACATAAAGCTAGCCAGGTTGGTTGTCAAGGGCTATGCTCAACAATTTGGTGTAGATTTCGCTGAAACATTAGCACCTATTGCCCGATTAGATACTATCAGAATGCTTTTAGCAATATCAGCTCAACAAAAATGGAAAGTTCACCAACTTGATGTAAAGTCAACTTTTTTGAATGGGTACTTAGAGGAAGAGATATTTATTGAGCAGCCTGAAGGTTTTATGGTACAGGGTGCAGAAAATAAGGTCTACTTACTCAAGAAAGCCTTATACGGTTTGAAACAAGCCCCGAGAGCTTGGTACAGCAGGATTGATGACCATTTATTGAAGATTGGGTTTGAAAGAAGCTTGAGTGAGACAACTCTATATGTAAAGATTTCTGGAGCTGATATTTTAATTATTTCTTTATATGTTGATGATTTGTTGGTGACAGGAAGCAACTCAACCATGTTGCAGCAGTTCAAAGACCAAATGATGCAGGTTTTTGAAATGACAGATTTGGGAGAAATGTCATACTTTCTTGGCATGGAGATTCAGCAATCTCAATATGGAATTTTTATTGGGCAACAGAAATATGCAAATGAGGTTTTGAAGAAATTCAACATGGCGAATTGCAAGCCAATTAGCACCCATTTAATGCAGAATATCAAGTTAAGCAAAGTTGAAGCTGGAGAGAAAGTCGATGAGGGGCTGTACATGAGCCTCATAGGTTGTTTAATGTATCTCACAGCAACAAGACCTGGTATCATGTTTGCTGTAAGCTTGCTTTCAAGATTTATGCATTGTGCAAGCGAGTTGCATTTTAAAACAGCAAAAAGGGTGTTAAGATATCTCAAATGAACTACTGATCATGGAATTTGGTTTACATCAGCAGATAAATCAAATTTACATGGTTTTGTAGATAAATCAATTGTACATGGCTTTGTAGATAGTGACTGGGCTGGATCAAGTGATGATTGAAGAGTACTTCTGGATATTTGTTTAGTCTTGGATCAGGATGTTTTTCTTGGTGTTCAAAGAAGCAAGATTTGGTGGCTCAATCCACAACAGAGGCCGAATATGTTGCTGCAACAAAAGCTGTCAATTAAGCTTTATGGCTGAGGAAAATTTTGGCTGATTTGAAGCATGTTCAAAGTGAGGCAACAAAATTGTTCGTTGACAATCAAGCATCTATTTCCATCTCTAACAATCCTGTGTTCCATGGCAAGACTAAGCATTTCAAGATTAAGTATTATTTCCTCAGAGAAGTTCAGAAGGACAATGAAATTCTTCTGGTTTATTGTAAATCAGAGGAACAACTTGCAGACATTATGACTAAGGCTTTGTCAAAAGGCAGATTCAAATATTTGAGAGCAAGGATGAGAGTTTTCAGCAAAAATTGCAAGGAGGAGTGTTGATTTATGCAATATTTTGCTCCTGATTTTTAGGGATTCAGAATCTGCAATTATCTTTTATTCTGTTTTTAGATTTATGAAATAATCTGTTTTATTTATTTGAGATCAGTTAGGTTGTTGAGATTTTATTGGCAAAGATTATGTATTTCAATTTTGCTGTAGTTCTATAAATTCACAATACTGTGAATTAAATAAAATATCAATATACGGCACAATTTTCTTCTCTTCTTCTTTCTTTTAAAAACTACACATGGATAATTCTAAATCCTGTATTTTCTTTTCCATAAAGTTTCTCAAACTATTAACCGATGTATTTGTGATGTTCTAGGGTATGCTAAAACTCAAGATCTCAGGATGTATCTAGGAATGCCCTTACTGCACCAATGGTAATAAAGGAAACCTATAAATATATTGTTGACCGAGTTCAAGCTCGCATGATAGGGTGGAAAGTAAAGTGTTTGAATATGGCATGTCGGTTGACGTTGATAAAACCGGTAACATCATCTCTTCTTAGATGTGCTCTTCAAATGACTGTATTGCCTTATAATATATGTCTAAAATTAGATACTTTGTAACATAAATTTTTATAGGGAGCATCTAAGAATTCTGGAAAAAAACAACGAAGGGTTGCTATGTTGTAGCGTCAGGTTTAGAGCAACATTCCTTCCGCCAAGGCATGTTTGTACTTGCTTTTAGTCTCTAATTTAGAACCTGCAAATTCTGGGAAAAAAATAGATTCTGACGATAGCCACTGATAATTCCATTTGCCCATCGTGTTTTGCGAAAAAAATAGAAACCTATCTATTTTGAGATTGTCGATTGGCCAAGGAGATTTGGTGCCAATTTGTCCCAATTGATAAACAAGTCGTTTTTCTCTCTTTACAGACACATGATTGTTTTTTTCATAAACTTTGGTTTAAACGTTCCTTGTGGGTTGGTGAACTTGACCATCCTTTTTTTACTGTGGCATGGTGGATTTGTAGATGGATGAATGATTCTGTTTTTGAGAATAAACAGTTCACTCGGGACTCTTTTTCCTTCCTTATTGTAGCTACTAAAGAGTTTCAGGATGCCTTTTATCTCTTTATAATGCGCCTAGCCATATTTCTCGTATTATTTGGATCCGTTGGACTCCGCTTGAGCCTAGGTGGTTAAAGCTCAATACAGATGGCTCTTGCAAGGGCAACCCGGATTATGCATCAACATGTGCTCTGATTAGGGACCATATGGAAGCTTGGCATGATGGATTTGTTAATATTGGTATTTACACGATATTTATGACTGAATTATGGGACTTGTATTTCGGGTTACCACTTGTCTGGAAGAACGGTGTGAATCAATTAATTGTTGAAATGGATTCTCAATCAGTTTTGGATTGCATGTGTCAAAATGTGGGGGCTCACCATTCTTACTATTAGTTTATTTCTAATTGTTTAAAGTTACGGAACATAAATTAGGAGATTCGCTTTACTCACTCCTATCATGAAGGTAAATGTGTTACTGACTGGATGACGTAATTCACAGGATCATCTTCCTTAGACCATTATGAGTGTGATATGCCTCTTGCAGACATTCACAATATTTTAAATGATGTTCACAGTTAAGATCTAGTTGTATTGTTGGTACACAGTTTTTTTTTGTGGGTTTTAGCCGCCCTTCTTGTAAACAAAAAAGACAAACTAAAAAATGAAAAAGAAAGTGTAAAGAATAAAGTTATTCAGATTTTAAAAATTGTTACTAACGTTACTAACTTATTTTTATATAACGAAGTGTAGATTTAACCTAACCTATAAAGTTATCCATAAGTTTTTTAAGTAAGATATATTTTAACCGTATTTTTATCGGAAATTTAAAAAAACTGTTTTAATTAGAGATGAAAAAACAGGACTAACCGATAACCGAACTAATAATCAATAATGCAAACCAAAAAACGGTTAACCGAACCGACAATTTTGTTTTAGGATTGAAAAAATAGATTGGTTTCGGTTTAGTATGTTCAAAAACCGCAATTAACGATTAATCGAACCATTTAATAAATATTTATTTAAAAAATATATATGTATATATACATATATTATTAATATTATACTATATTTATACGATTTTTTTTATAGAATACTATATTTATACTATTATACTTTACACAACACATAAAAAAATATTATATACAAAATTATTATAATACAACAAATAAAAAAACATAGGCTTAATGCTTCTCCATCCCCCTTAACTTGTCCAAATTGTTCATTTTACCTCTCCAACTCATCGAAGGTTCTATTTACCCCCTTAACTTCATAAAAATGGTATTTCTCACCCCCTTAACTTGTTCAAATTTGTCATTTTACTCCTTATCTACTCATCGAATATCCCATTTACCCCCTTAACTCCATAAAAGTGGTATTTCTCACCACGTATGATCCTATTTACCCTCTTAACACCATAAAAATTGATTTCTTATCCCTTTATAGTTGTAAAAAAAATTGAAAAGAGAAAGAACGAATAAAAAATGCAAATAATGAACATTAATATAAATAAGTTAAATACATTATATGCAGGGATAAATAATTTACCAAAATAGGACTATAATTTTTGGGGAAGTATCAATTTTTATTTTTTTTATAAACCTAACCATATATATTACGAAACAAAAGAATTTACATCATTCTGAACATAAGAAGAAACACAATTAGGGAAATCTTCAATAAAAATTTCCAACTCAGAAAGTGATCGTGCCCAAGCAGCTAAAATGTGTGCAGCAGCATTTGTTTGACGTCTTTCATGCACGAACTCTATTAATGCAAAAGAATTGGCCACCTCTAGAATATCACCTACAATGATTCCAAGCTAATTTGACAAAGCTAAATCACCTTTAATTAATTGGATAGCCGAGGCTGAATCAGTTGCTACCACAATTGAATTGAATCCACAATCCCGAACCACGCGCAATGAATATAGAATCGCAAATAATTCCGCATGAAGCACCGACAAAGTAGACCCAATTGGACCTCCACCCGATATAGATACCAAGCCATTACTATCTCGAACAATCATTCCAAATGACCGGGAAGTATCAATTTAGATTCCACTTACAAAATAACATAAATATAGGTTTAACGTTTAAAAAAAGTTATCAATTTAGGCTTCGATAACAAATTGTAAGAGGTGAAAAATACCACTTTTATAGTGTTAATGGGGTAAATAGAATATTCTATGAGTTAGAGAGATAAATGGACAAGTTGAAAGGGTGAGAAATACCACTTTTATGGAGTTAAGGAGGTAAATAGGACATTCGATGAGTTGAGAGGATAAAATGACCAATTTGGATAAGTTAAGGGGGCTGAAGAAAGTGTTAATGGGGTAAATAGAATATTCTATAAGTTGGAGAGATAAATGGACAAGTTGAAAGGGTGAGAAATACCACTTTTATGGAGTTAAGGGGTAAATAGGACATTCGATGAGTTGAGAGGATAAAATGACCAATTTGGATAAGTTATGGGGTAATTCCGCATGAAGCACCGACAAAGTAGACCCAATTGGACCTCCACCCGATATAAATACCAAGCCATTACTATCTCGAACAATCATTCCAAATAACCGGGAAGTATCAATTTAGATTCCACTTACAAAATAACATAAATATAGGTTTAACGTTTAAAAAAAGTTATCAATTTAGGCTTCGATAACAAATTGTAAGAGGTGAAAAATACCACTTTTATAGTGTTAATGGGGTAAATAGAATATTCTATGAGTTGGAGAGATAAATGGACAAGTTGAAAGGGTGAGAAATACCACTTTTATGGAGTTAAGGGGGTAAATAGGACATTCGATGAGTTGAGAGGATAAAATGACCAATTTGGATAAGTTAAGGGGGCTGAAGAAGCATTAGGCCAAAAAAATATTATATACAAAATTATTATAATTATTCTATTTAAAAAAAAGGCTTAAAACATTTTTTGACCCTTGACCTATTCAAAATTTATGCATTTGGCCCCTGACTTTGTATTTGGTCCCTAACCTATCAAATTAGATAAAATCCAATCCATGTTGAATAAAAATTAACTATGTTGGAAAATTAACAGCAATAACCAATACAAAATAACACATGACAAATAAATAAAATTAATTTTCACTCTATTGGAACACTAAAAAAAGTTTTTAGAATTTTTTTACTGTGTAAAATAGTTACTGTTGTCATTTCTAGTTGAAAAGTAATTTTATTTATGTGTCATGTGTGGTTTTTGTATTGGTGACTGCTGTTAATTTTTTAAGAAAGTTAATTTTTTATATTGATTGAATTTTATCTAATTTGATAGATCAGGGGCCAAATGTGACCAAATAATAGATCAGAGCCCAAATGCACAAATTTTGAATAGGTCAACGGACAAAAAAGGTGCTTTAAGCCTTAAAAAAACAAAACCTAACCTATACTGATCTATCTATCATTACCTAATAGACTGATACCCTAAATTCTAAGTGAAGAACACAGCAGCCGCCGCCGCCGTCACCACCACCACCTAGCGATCTCCATTATCCGCCGTCCTTCCTCCACCGCGGTTCCTCTATCCGTTCCGAGCGCCCTCGTTCCTCCACCGTCGTTCCGTCTCGCACAGACGTCCCATCTAGCACATCTGTCGTCCCATCTCGCACCGACGTCGCACCACCGTTGTCTCGCACCGTTTTTGTTCTGATCTCTCATCGTCGTTGTTGATTTATGTAAGTAGCGCTTTTGTGATATTTTTATTATGAAAACCCTTGTATATATCAGAACCCTTTATGTCATTATTTTATATTATTTTTTTTAATTGTATTTTTTTTAAGATAAGGACAAAGTTCATAAAAGAAAAAAAAGATAAGGATACAAAAAGATGAATAGATTTTTTTTAATTGTATATTTTTACTTTAAATTGAGTGTTTGTAGCTTAGCTCTTAATTAGTATTAATTTTTGAAGCTCAGTTGTTTTTTTTTTACATGATTACTTTTTATTTATTTTTATTTCAGGATCAAATTTCATTTTCATGTTTTTAGAGAACTACAAATTTGACCCTAACTTCTAAAATTGTATAAACTTTGTTTTAACGTTTTCGATTAATATCAATTTTACCGTTATATTACAGAAATTTTGAAAAGTCAGATTTTATTACTATGAATCAAAGCCTTCGGTTATCAGGGGCGGAACTAGGAGGGGATATGGTGGAGCCGGGGAAAAAAAAAAAATTTTTGTATATCAAAACGACGTCGTTTTGATATAAAAAATTAACAGCAGAATATAACAACAGATTAACAAAGCCGGCGCAAAAACGCAAGGATTTAGGTCGTCCTCGAAGGCTTCATCGTAAACCTCCTCTCGCACACGCACAGAGCCGGCGCGAAAACGCAAGGAATCCGCGCCACTGGGAGGAGCAGCCACTCTCCACCGCCATCGCTGCTTGCTATTGCAGCCGCCGGTCACTCGCCGCTGCTTGTTTAACGCGAATCGCAAGGAAGGAGGTGAGTTTTCGTTTTATTTTTCCTGCTTGATTTTTCATTTTCGTTTTCGTTTTTGCTGCTTGATTTTTCTTTGCTTTTGCTTTTACTGCTTGATGAATTTTAGATTGAATTGGGGATTAGATTGAATTGGATTGGATTATGAATTGCTGCTTGTATCTTAATTTATGTGTTTTGGATTTCTGGATATTGGTTGCTTGCTGTTTCTACTGTAATTTGTTTTCTATTGTAATTTGTTTGTTTTGGATTTCTGGATATTGGTTGCTTGCTGAATTGGGGGTTTCTTTTGATTACTTGCTGTTTCTATTGTAATTTGTTTGTTTTGGATTTCTGGATATTGGTTGCTTGTTGAATTGGGGGTTTCTTTTGATTACTTGCTGTTTCTATTGTAATTTGTTTGTTTTAGATTTCTGGATATTGGTTGCTTGCTGAATTGGGGGTTTCTTTTGATTACTTGCTGTTTCTATTGTAATTTGTTTGGGATTGCGTTTTCTGAATTGATTTGATTGTGGATTAGCTTACCTTGCTGTTGAATTTGTAGCACATATGAAAATTTACATCTGTTATTGTTACATCTGAAAATTTACATACGACGTTGTTTTGCTCATTAGCTATTTTTTCTAAATTTGATTTCAATAATAGTTACTGACGTTTCGAATTTTTTGTTGACGTTTTGAATTTTTTTTGCTGATATATTTCAGCCCCGGGTTATCCGGGGTTCTGGTTCCGCCACTGTCAGTTATTATTAGGAAAAAAAATCTTGGTGCAATGGAGCCCCTCGGACTCTGAGCCCTGGCTCCGTCTTGGCTTGGAAGGTGTTGGTGCTTAATTCTTTGTTGTAAATATCTCTGTACGCTTTATTTATTTACTTCCTAAAATGTTATGTGAAAGATGTTGTTTATGTCATTGTCTTATCTAGAATGAACTCACAATCACTCAAAATCTAATTAACATACTCATATTTACTTGAGAAAGGTAGACTAAACTAGTATTTAAGTGATAGAGAACAATATTTTTCTCCCTGCAACAATGTTGGTGTTATAATTTAAGTATTCATTATTTTGCCAAGTTATACTTTTATTAGTCTCACTCACAAATATTATTTTGTTTGTTATTATTTAAAAATTTAGGTTTGACTAATATACCCCTCTGCGTTGTAGCTTTCTCGCCTTTCGACCACAAAAATACCTAAGCATGAGACATCTTCTCTAAGCGGTGCAAGTACCAGATCCCTTTCCTGCCTTTCACTTCGGTGCGGCAAAAAGCAACAGCACCACCTTCTCGGTCTCAGTTTCATCTCTTTCAGTCGCGAATTACGATTTTTGCTTCAGTACTGGCACAAAAAGAAACCGATCCATACGGTTATTAGGTGAGTTTTACAGTTTTGGTCATTTATATTCTCTTTCGAAAAATGGATGGTCGAACTGAAATTGGAGCGGTTAAGGAGGATCTGGAAGGCTTGACGGTGGTGGAGCTATTTACTTCACTGTTCACAACTGTGGAAGAGGTTTTTTCCTCTAGAGAAGAGAAATTTAAGATGGAAATTCAGGATAAGAACAGAGAAAACGAATTGTTGGTGGAAAAATTGCAGAGGTTTAAGAAGGAGAATGGGGAATTGGGAGGAGTGGTCACTCAAGGGTTGGAAGAGCGAGATGAATTTGTGAAGCGGGATGCATTGCAGAGGTTTGAGAAGGGGTGTGGGGAATTGAAGGAATTGATTACTCGATTGACTGAAGAGCGAGATGGATTCCAGAGGTTTGAGAAGGAATGTACGGAATTGAAGGATTTGCTTGCTCGATTGACTGAAGAGCGAGATGGATTCCAGAGGTTTGAGAAGGAATGTACCGAATTGAAGGAATTGGTTGCTCCATTGACTGAAGAGCGAGATAGATTGTTGAATATAATGAAAGAGAATGAATACCACAAGAAAGAGATTGTGGATCTCAGAAGGAAGAACTGTGAGCTTGAAGGTGCTAAGCTGAATGCTGATACTGAAGTGGATCTCTGTAGAGGGACAATCAAGGGGCTAGATGAGAGGGTTTTGTCTTTAGAGAAGGGTATGGAGACGTTAAGAACATTGGAGAAGGACCCATTTCTGAATCTCTCTCTGCATACAAATGCAGGTATTATACAATGCTTGAATCTCATATCCATTTTATGTATTGTTATTTATGTGTTAGATATCTTATTCTAGGATGTTAAAAGGGGTTGTCGTGTCCTAATGTGTTATGTAATTTATACGTGTTCCACATGATAATTAATGTTTGAACTGATAGAAAGTAGTAATGAATTCTTATCGATTTCTCTTAATGATTGATACAGAAAGCCTTGCTATATATAAAAAAACTCTATTTACAGTTGAAACTAACTAACAGAATGGTAATACCTCCTAGACTAACTGCTTGTGCCACATTTATCTCCATTCTTGATGTTTTATTCCAACACTCTCCTCTCAAGATGCAGTGGTAAGATGACCAATCCCATTTTATTCAAAGCATATTTCATTTGATTTTTACTGAGTGATTTAGTAAATAAATCAGCTAGTTGATGATTAGATGGGATAAAAGGAGTTGTTAGGAAACCATTTTGAATGTATTCTATTACAAAATGACAGTCAATTGATATGTGCTTTGTGTGTTCATGGAAAAATGGGTTTGCTGCAATGTATATTGTTGACTGGTTGTCAAAATGCAAGCTCAGAGATAAGTCAATATTGACACCAAATTCCTTAAGCAAATAGGTGAGCCATTTAAGCTCACAAGTAGTAGTAGTCATGGTCCTATATTCTGCTTCTGCAGATGAAAAGTGTCACTGTGTTTTGTTTCTTAGATTTCCAAGAAATAAGAGAATTACCAAGCATAACACAATGCCCAGTAACTGACCTCCTTGTAGCATTACATTTTCTCCAATCCGAATCACAAAAACCTTAAAGTTTTAAATCATTATTTGATGGATAAAATAACACCAGACTTGCTGTCCCTTTTAGGTACTTCAGAACATGCATAGCTATCTTCATGTGTACTTGAGATGGCTTGTTCATCAACTGGCTTAACTATTGAGTTATATAAGACACATCTGGTCTTGAAAACCCAAGATAGAGAAGCTTACCTATAAGCCTTCTATATTGTTCATGTTCTTCACAAGGATCTGCAACATCTGTGAATTGCAAGCCACAAGGAAAAGGACTAGGCACTGCTTTTGCATTAGTTTTGATAACAATTAGCCTGAAGAAGATCTAGCCATCTCAACTCCTAAAAATACTTTGCAACTCCTATATCTTTTATAGTAAAAGCATCATGAAGCTCTTGTTTAACTTGAATGATTAAATCCTCTGAAGTTCCTGTAATGAGGATATCATCCACGTAGACTATGAGAGCAAGAAAATCACTATGTGTCTTTTTAGTGAAGAGACATTAGTCATGAATTGACTCGACAAAACCCATTGAACACGTTTTGTTTGTGAATTCCAAATTCCACTGTCTTCCTGCTTGTTTTAAGCCATACATGGATTTAATAAGCTGCATACAATCCCAAATGGAACATTATATCCATCAGGAGGTTCCATATATAATTCTTCATCTATATGCCTGTGTAAGTAGGCATTCTTTATATCTGCTTGATGTATAACCCATTGACTTGTTGCTGCTATGGCTAAAAGCATTCTAACAGTTGTAACTTTTGTACCTAGGGAGAATAACTCATGATAATAGCCACCACAATTCTAGCCTTATATCGATCCACAGAACCATCTGCCTTATACTTCGAAATACCCACCTAGAGGTAATAGGTCTCTTGTCAACAGGCAATGGAACCAATTGCCAAGCTTAGTTCTGTTCAAGAGCTTGCAACTCCTGTTGCATTGCCCCAACCCATTTTAGATTAGTACTAGCTTCATTATAGGTATTAGGTTCCTGTTCTTTAGAGAGTTTTGACAAGACAACATGATGGGAAGAAGTATAAGAGAAAGGGGGTGTCATGTCTCTGATTTTGTGCAAACTTGATTAACAACAAAATCTTGTAATCAATTTGGTTGGTTACTAATTCTTGTGGTTCTTCAAGGTTCAGGAATAGAAGCAGGAATAGGAGAAGAATTTGAAATAGTTATTTGAGAAGGATTAGGAGGAAAATCATTTTATTTTGGAACTGATCCAGAAGTAGGAGAGGATAAGGAATTAGGAATAGGAATGCACTGAGTAGCAGTCATGGGAGAGGAAGCTAGGGAACAAGAAACATCAGGATTTAAATCTGTGGAAACTGGTAGAACTGTGTTTGGGTTAGAAACAGAATTTGAGGACACAAAAGTAAGAAAAGGAAAAAGAGTCTCATGAAGAATAACGTCTCTAGAGACGCAAACCTTTTGTGTAGACAAATTGTACAATTTATATTCCTTTTGACCAGGGGAAAAAACCAAGAAAAATGGCAGAAAAAGCTCTTGGAGAGAATTCTCTTTTTAAGGTATTTGTTTTGGGTGAGTTAGACTAATATTTCCATTATGTGTTTGCTTTTTTGTTTTTAATTTGTACGGAATCGTTGATTGATTACATAGATACTAATAATGCACTCTTAACTGAGTAAAGGTTGAAAAACTGATTTTTTAAGTCATCCAGGGCTTAAAATCATGAATTGGGCCAATAGCTTTTGGCGTGAGTTAGGCTAATATTTACATAGTATCAGAGTGTTGTATTCAATGTTAGTTTCATGTTTTAGATGATTCTGAGCGTGAGAGGTGCGTTAAATATCTCACGTTATATTGCTTCTTATATATATATATATATATATGAGCAAATTCTTTTTTTAAGGTATGTTTTGGGTGAGTTAGACTAATATTTCCATTATGTGTTTCCTTTGTTTGTTTGTTTTTAATTTGTAAGGTATGTTTTTGATTGAATGTAGCGGAAGAAGCGAAGATGGGCGATTCTGATGAGAAAATGCAATCAGAAACAAATCCAAATCCAAGTGGTGGCTCATCACATAGGAAGAGAAAGGTAAGTCAAAGTTCATATATCATTGGCCCGCTTATCATTATTCTTACATTTTGACATGATATGATTGGCACGATTATCATTTTTCTTACATTTTGACACGATGAACCGATAATCTATCGGAATTGCACCTGTATATATGTAGAGGATATTTATTATAACTGGTATGGTTATATTTCAATACAACTGCACTTGTTGTTTCACTCTCTCAAGTTAATCTCTCCTTTAAAATTGTTAGATTTCTCATATTGCTTAATTAAATAGCTATATGGTTCCATGTATGTGTGAGTCAATCTTTCTCCTTTGAGGTATCCTTGTTGTTTCACTCTCTCCGGTATCTAATTTACTAATGCTATATGGCTCTTTGTATATGGGAGTCAATCCTCCTTTTTTGAGATACGTTTTGGTATGTTAGCCCATCTCACCAAAAATTATGGTCAAATATCTATTTGATCCTCATCATTTCAGTAATTTTTAAATGGACTTTTGTATATTTGGACTTTAATGTTACAGTTATATAAGTTCAATGATTTTTATGTCAAACCATGAAGTTTAGGATAAGGGGTGGGCAAAAACCCCGGAAAACCGGTAATCCGAACCGAAAAACTGGTAATCCGAACCGGTGGTTTTGTTTTAGGGTTGAAAAAATAGACTGGTTTCGGTTTGGAGTGTTCAAAAACCACGGTTTACGGTTAACTGAACCGTGTAATATATATCTATTTTAAAAATAATATTATATATATACATATATTATACTATTATTTATATTATACTTTACACAAATATATACACATAAAAAAATAATATATATACATTATTATAATTATACTATACTCATTATTCTTTTCTAAGTTTTCTTTATGTTTTTGTTTCCGTCTGAAAAACAAAACGATACCCTAAAGTCTAAGAGAAGAAAGAAGCCGCCACCCACCACCTAGCGCTAGCGACTATGTTACATGGACTCGGATACGAGTGTCCGAAACGGGTGTGGATCCGAGTATCCGGTACGGCAAGTTAAAATTTTTTGGACATGGGGACTCTGTCCTAAATTTGGACACGGATACGGGGATATGGGAACAATTTTTTTTTATATATTTATATATATAGAAATTCCAAAAAACCCCCAAAATTTAAAACATTCATCAACTGTAAAGGGCAGCCCAGTGCACTACGCTTTCCCACTGAGCGAGGGTCCGGGAAGGGGTCCCACCACAAGGGTGTACTGGGGGCAAGCTGCCCCTGCCAATTGTATTAATTAAAAATTAAAAGTTGGGATAGGATGGGAGAAGCAATTAACTTTAAACATCCATCAACTGTATTAGAGAAAGGAAGAAGCAATTAATTAGGGATAGGATGGGAGAAGAAGAGTCTGAGAAGAGAGAGACCGAAGCTTTTAATTCTATTTTGGATTTCTAGGAGTGTTTTTGATTCCCAATTAAGTTTAATTTTCTTTTTCATATAAAAAACTAATCTGCTTTTACTTTAAATAGATTGTTTTTTAAAATACTCTCTAGGCGGGATTTTATTTTCATTGGTTCTGCACTCCAAAATGATGTCGTTTTGGCGTGCAGAACCAATTAAAAAAAACTGGGCCCAGATTAAACGACTTCGTTTTGTCTGGGCCCAATATTTTTTTTTAAAATGGTGCCCAGCTTCATTGAAACAATCTCAACCAAGAAGAAGAGACATTTGACGGCGGTGGGGCGGCAGACCTTCTTCCTCAGATTCCTCCGGAGATGGAGGGCTGTTCAGAGCTTGCCATATCCGGGTGTTCAGTCACGAATCCGACACGGATTTCGTACCCGAATCCGTGTCATGTTGACACCGGTACAGTGGCATTTTTGCTGAGTCCATGTAACATAGGCTAGCGATCTCCAGTCCTTCCCTCAACAGACCAGCTCGTCGTTCCTCCACCGCTGTTCCTCCTCGTCATAACTCCACCGCGATTCCTCCATCCCTTCCGAGCGCTCTCGTTCCTCGTCCTCCATCCCTTTCGAGCGCTTTCGTTCCTTGTCCTCCATCCCTTTCGAGCGCTTTCGTTCCTTGTCCACCATCCCTTTCGAGCTCTCATGTAACTACTAAGTAGCATTGTATGGTTTCCATAGTCACTTTGTATCTGAGACAGTAACTGAAGTTAAAAAACTAATCTGCACATTATTGCTGCAAACTGGATTCAGTTGCTAATGTCTGGGTTTGCTAATGATTTGCTAATTTCTGGGTTTGCTAATGTATGGGTTTGCTAATATGTTTGCTAATTGCTAATGTCTGGGTTTATAATGTTTGCTAATGTCTGGGTTTATAATGTTTGCTAATGACATTAATGAGCTTTGAAATTGTGATAACACTTTATATGGAAAATTTGACAACAGTTTAATGAGATAGAATAATGTATCTGTTTATGAGTTGGTCTACATGCTATCTGTTAGCAGATACATTAGCCTCCAAATTAAATGTGTTCCCACTTATATTAATCTTATAAAACTTACTGCATTTTTTGCTAGGATGTCAGTATCCACAAACTTGACTGCACCTGTAACAACTTCATATCTTTCTTTTTAAGCGTTGCTTGTTTGTGGCTACTAAAGCTATAGCTTCAATTGTGTAAAATGAATGCTTGATGCAACATGTTAAGCATTGCTTGTTTGTGGCTATTAAAGCTATAGCTTCAATTGTGTAAAATGAATGCTTGATGCAATGGAAAAACTCTAAGTTCATAATTTCTATGAAGATTTTTGTTCTTTTCCAAGAAATATCTTTCATAATCACTACAATTGGTTGCTTCTTAAGTTCTTTAACATACTTATGTTTTAATAGCATGCTCCTTCTAGCATTTAGACAGGTTCCTTCTAGCATTTAGTGATAAATTCCATTTTCTCAATAGTTGCTGGCAATAAACTCTTCTTGAATTATTTGCTATTAGTTGACTTTAGGTTCAGAATTCTTGTAATTTTTGTCAAGTTTATATTTATAGGTTTTTGAAAAGATATGAAGTTTTTTTCATGTGGAATTATACGTTTGAATCTTAATTTGATATGTTTTGAGAACTGAATCTGTTTGCTGCTGATGTAGATAATAGACATGTAATTTTGTTTAGTAATTATAGCATCTATATGCTCATTTATAGTAATTAATATAACAGTAAGGATAAATAATAATAAGATAGTTGTTTGCAATAAGGACCAATTACTACATCAGCAAACAAGCATGTCGCTAGGTACAAAGTTCAATTTAAGCAGAGGACATAAATTAGTGGCGAGCGCCATATATATGTCAAAAGAAGTTCATCTTTGCAAGGGTTAATAAAATTTGATAACACTTTGTGATATCTCATTAGTTGGTCTACATGCTAACAGATTGCTATATTTTTTTTTCCTGTTTTCAGTTGTTTACCAGGGGAGACGATGATAAAAACTGAAACTACCGACGGTACTTCAAGTACTCCTTTAAGTATGGAAAATCTTGAGAAAACTACATCCAAGTCTTGAATATTTGTATTTCTTTATGTTTTGAATGTAAACTTGATGCATTGTTTATTTAGTTCGGTACTTATGTTTGAATTCTGAACTTTTATTATGAATTCATTTCGTTTGGATATTTGAAATTATGTGTATTTTAACATCATTTAAAAATTTAGGTTTGGGTAAAAATTATGGTTAGCTGTTGATTTTTGGTTAACCAGCGAGAATTGGTTAAACACCGTTAACCGAAAAACCTAACCGAAATTAATTATTAACTGATAATGCATGGACCGATTTCGGATTGGATGGTTTAAAAACCCGATAGTTTTGGTTCGGTTAAATTTTTTACCCCATGGACCGGTTAACCGAACCGTGCCCCACCCCTACATAATATTAGTAATGCTATAGTTCAGGGGGCTATAAATGTAATTTACCTTTTGTTTTGGCAAGTGATTAGGCCCTCAAACTGAAAGTAGCGGGTCTAACTCAAATTTTTGTCTTGTCAATTGGTTATTCTTAATTGCACTATCTTTCTAAGTTGTTGCTACATTGCATTGCACTGAAACTTAATAGTGTTTCTTCTTTACCCTTTCTGTTCCAATTTTGTTTTCGTCCCCATTTCCGTTTCCTAGCTATGTTTTGAATGCTGTGTTTTAGAAATAACGTTTTCGGTGTCGGTTTCCGTTATACAGACAAATGGTTATTCTATCTTTCTAAGTTATTTCTATATACAATGAAATTCATTTGCGTTTCTGCTTTTTCGTTTCTGTTTTAGTTTCGTTTTTCGGTTTCAGTTTCATTATGCAGACAAATGGTTATTTTTAATTGCACTATCTTTCTAAGTTTTTGCTAAATTGCACTAAAACTCAATAGCATTTCTGCTTTTCCGTTTCTGTTTCAATTTCACTATATTTTGAAATGATGTTTTCGGTGTCTGTTTCGGTTTCAGTTTCCGTTATACAGACAAATGGTTATTTTTTAATTGCACTATCTTCCCAAGTTTTTCTATATTGCACTGAAAACTCAATAGGGTTTCTGTTGTGATTTCGTTTTCATTTCTATGTCCGTTTCCTACCTATGCTTTGAATACTGTGTTTTAGAAATAACCTTTTCAGTATCCGTTTCGGTTTCAGTTTTCGTTATATAAACAAATGGTTATTCTTAATTGCACCATCTTTCTAAGTTGTTGCTATATTGCACTGAAACTCAATAGTGTTTCTTCTTTTCCGTTTCTGTTTCAATTTTGTTTTCATTTCCATTTCCTAGCTATGTTTTGAATACTATTATTTAGAAATAGCATTTTTGGTGTCGGTTTCAGTTTCGGTTATCTAGACAAATTGTTCGCATTTGATTGTTATATCTCTGATATCCTAAAATTTCATGGCAGACATTGTCGAAATAATGGTTAGCAACGACGAATCTTCTTCACTCGAGAGAGGCAAGCGAGTAAAAGTTGAAGAGCCTGTTCCTTCTATTTCTCCTGTTGAGCACCGTTCACCTTCAGCAGATCTGCCGAAGCGGCTGAGTGAGCTTGGGGATGACAGATCGAGTTCCTCTAGCTCAGATGATTAATTGGATCTGTCTTTTGATTATTCTACCATTTATAAGACTCTGGATTGAGGTTTTAAGAAGTTCTCCACAGCTTGGTATGATTAAACTCCCATTTTGTTGATATTTGTCATTAATTGTTATACATGTTTTAAGCCTCTTTTTGTAATGATCCGGTTTTGGAAATCGTATTGTCGTGTCCAAAATTGATAGTCCTATCTGATATTGCTTAATCAGTGAAACGATCCTTCTCTTTTGATGTGCTTTTGGTGATTTGAGCCTTTATCTACATATTGATCCCCTGCTTTCCAAATCTGCTTTATAAATGCATCAAACATTTAAAATGAACTGCTTTCCAATGGTTAAAATGAATAATGTGCTCTTAACCTAGTTTATGTGTAAAAAACTATTTTTTTAGTCATTAAGGGCTTATAATCATGAATTAGATTAGGCCAATAGCTTTTGGGGTGAGGAACCCCAATATTTACATAGTATCAAAGCCTTGTATTCAATGTTAGTTTCCATAAATATTTGTTTCACGTTTTAGATGGTTCTAGGCGTGTATGGTACGGGTTAAATATCTCTCACGTTATATGCTTCTTATATATATGTAAAATATGAGCACATTCTCCTTTGGGTAAATAATTTATTAGTCCCCAATTTTTTACGTGACATACTGTTTAGTGCCCCTATTTTGGAAAACATATTATAACGTCTCTATCTTTTGTCAATATTAACTCTTTGGTCCTTGTCTTTTTTTTTTTTTTTTAGATTTTTAACTGAACATACCTTAGCTCTTAGGACAACCATAGTACAATACAAAATGGCCATGTTACTCTGTTCTTTTTTTTGTCTGCTTGTTTATGCCAAATATAACGGTTAACAACATAGTTGTGAATGGTGAAAGGCGAGTCGAGGCGATAAGAGCAAAATATCGCCTCGAGGCGAGGCGACTGCCTCTCGCACGTGTGGCGACAAACAAATTAGAAAAAAACAAAAAATAAAACCATAACTCAAATTGACTAGTTTAACTTCTAAAGTTGTAAAACAAAGTAAAACTTCTAGTCTAATGCTAAGATCCTGATTCCTAATAACATATCAAACATCATCATCAAGCTCAATGTCATCGTACTTCCAACAAGGATTCGTTCTTGTTGTCGCTTTCGTTGTATTAGAATTACTAATACTGATGTCCAAAAGCGTGCAAAGTTTGGAAAATTAGACACTTGTAAGCTACTATTTCATACACTTTCATACATTTTCACAAACTTCCATAGAGTTGTAAACACTTTCACACATTTTCAGTTCACACGCTTCCACAAACTTGCATAACAGTAGCGTAAACTTGCATAAACTTTCACACACTTTCATAACAGTAGCATAAACTTTCGTAACAGTAGCATTAGCATAAACTTTCACACACTTTCATAAACTCCTCCTAAACTTTCAAAACTTAGTAATAATAACACAAACCACAAAATTTGGGCAGCATAAAACTTGCATAAGTCATAAATAAAGGGTAGAAATTTGGGCAGCATAACAGTAGGATGAAGATGGAAAAAAAAGAAAAAGAAAAGAGAATATTATAGAAAGAAAAATAAAAGAAATGAAAACAGAGAAGAGTATTAGAAACAAAAATAAAAGAAAGGAGAACAGAGACCGTACCTGTTTATGTCGATCGGTGCCGTTGGGTGGGTGGAGAGGAGGTTTGCTGTTGTGGCTATTTTGCTTTTTTTTTTTTTTTTTTTTCCTTCTACGCTTCCAAAGGTTCTGATGTCTTTAACCCTCTGAAGCACGGACACGCCGGCAACCCAACGTATCGCGTGTCCGACGACACAGAAACGACCGGAAACGCCTGGGACACGGTGTCGGGGCTGTTTCTGTAATATCGGAAAGTTGGACACGCGTATCAGTGAAGGATACGCGTGTCCCAGAAAAAAAAAAAACACTCCGATTCTTCAAATCTGAAAAGACATCCGTTCAACTCCAAAGGAATTCTTCAATCATCGATTCTTATTCCAAATAGATTTGGAGAGCCAGAAACTCCAAAGGACAGGGGGAATTAATGCCATTTATATGTATTTATTTAGTTATATTACAAAAAATCACATATAAAAATATATTTTTAATATTTATAAATGTGCCCCAATATTTTTAATATTTACACGTGTCCCCACGTATCCGTGTAAATATTAAAAATATTGGGGCACATTTATAAATATTAAAAATATATTTTTATATGTGATTTTTTTGTAATATAACTAAATAAATACATATAAATGACATTAATTCCCCCTGTCCTTTGGAGTTTCTTGCTCTCCAAATCTAAGAATCGATGATTGAAGAATTTCTTTGGAGTTGAACGGATGTCTTTTCAGATTTGAAGAATCGGAGTGTTTTTGCGTATCCTTCACTGATACGCGTGTCCAACTTTCCGATGTTACGGAAACGGCCCCGACACCGTGTCCCCGGTGTTTCCGTATCGGATACGTTGGGTTGCCGGCGTGTCCGTGCTTCAGAGATTTACACGTATCCGTGTCCTGTGTTTTATAGAAATGACGTTTCCCGTGTCCGGGCAACATAGCTTTAATCTAATATCCTTTTTATATTTATTTCTAATTTTTTTTTTTTTAAAAAACTATAAGCAACCACCTAAGTTCAGAGGGCGACTGCCTCCGACCGCGGCGTTCACCTTCTGAATAACGCCCGCCTTCCAGTGAAGAAGGCGGGGGAAGGAGCGCCTCAGGCGACCCAGTCGATCGCCTTTCACAACTATGGTTAGAAGTCTAAAAAAAATAGATAGAAGGACCAAAGGTTAACAGTGACAAAGGATAAGGACCTTATAATGTGTTTTTCAATATAGAGAGACTAAACAGTGTGTTAGGTAAAACATAGGGGACTAGTAAATTATTTACGGTTTTCCTTTTAAGGTATGTTGGGTGAGTTAGACTAATATTTCCATTATGTGTTACCTTTTTTATTTTGCAAGGAATGGTTGATTGCTTACGTGAATACTAATAGTGTGCTCTTAATCGAGTTTATGTTTACAAAACTGATTTTTTTAGTCCTCAAGGGTTTGTAATCATCAATTAGGCCAATTGCTTTTGGCATGAGTTTGGCTAATATCTACGTAGCACCTAGTATTCAAAGTTAGTTTCCATAAATATTTGTTTCACGTTGTAGATGGTTCTGGGTGTGTGAGTGGTACGCTTTAAATATTTCATGTTATATTGCTTCTTATATATAAGCAAATTCTCCTTTTAAGGTATGTTTTGGGTGAGTTAGACTAATACTTCCATTATGTATTTCCTTTTTGTTTTTTTGTTTTTTTTTAACTTGTGAGAAATGGTTGATTGATTACATAATTACTAATAATGCGCTCTTAATTGAGTTTATGTTTAAAAAACTGTTTTTTTTAGTCATCAAGGGCTTATAATCATAAATTAGGTCAATAGCTTTTGGTGTGAGTTAGGCTAATACCGTAAAACCTCTATATAGGAATACTCTATATAGGAATAACCTCTATTTTGTAATAAATAAAAACTCGGTCCCAACTTGGGCCAGTTATAAATAGGAATAACCTCCCAAACGTTATTTGTTATACACTTTTCAAGTCCCACCTTTAGAAACTATGCCTCTATATAGTAATAATTATATATATATATATATATATATATATATATATATATTTATTTATACTAAATTATAAAATATTAAAAAAACTATTGAAATTATTTATGAGTTGGAAACACAAACAACAACTTGAAATTATAAATATTTAGTTTTCTCATTGATGTTTACATTTTTCCCATAAAACTCTTCCAATTATCTATATATTGAACACCTAAACTCTAAATTGAAATTCTAAATATTTAATTTGTTCCATTAATGTCTATTGTTATAAGTTCAAAGATTTAGTAGCAAATATAAAAACTATATATCAATGTGTCAAACAACTTTACATAAATATTTTCTGAATAATAATAATTAGAGTTCTTGTTATTGTTAAAATTTTTAAATTTTATGTGTTTGAGAAATTTTATTATACTAAACTCTATTTAGTAATAATCTCCCAATTATTATACAAATAGCCCGGTCCCAAGTGTATTCCTATATAGAGGTTTTACTGTATCTAGATAGTATTGAAGTCTTCTATCCAATGTTAGTGTTCATAAATATTTTTTTCATGTTTTAGATGTACTAAACTCTATTTAGTAATAATCTCCCAATTGTTATACAAATAGCCCGGTCCCAAGTGTATTGCTATATAGAGGTTTTACTGTATCTAGATAATATTGAAGTCTTCTATCCAATGTTAGTATTGAAGTCTTCTATCCAATGTTAGTGTTCATAAATATTTTTTTCATGTTTTAGATGGTTTTGGGAGGCGTGAGTCGTACATGTTAAATATCTCATATGAGCAAATTCTTTTTTTAAGGTATGTTTTGGGTGATTAAGATTAATATTTCCACTATGTGTTTCCTTTTTTTGTTTTGAATTTGCATAGTTGTTAAAGGCGCGCCTCAGTCAAGGCTCAGGGTCTTGAGCCTTGAACCTAGAAAATGAGGCTCTGTACAAAAGGCTCTCACCTTGTGCGCCTCACTCGCGCCTGGGACCTTGAGCCTGGTGCGCGTGGCGGTTTTTACTTAGGTTTTTAGTTTTGTTTTTACAGTTTTCTCTAAAATAACTGTTTGATTAATCTCAACCACTAATCTAACTTAAATAAGATTAATCTTAACCCTGAATTTAAATAAGAATATCAAGATGTCATGATTAAATATATAGAAAAGTAAAGAAAGATTAGGCAAAAACAAACTTCCACAGACACAGTGAAGAAGAAACAGAGTGATGGTCTTGATGATGATGATTGTTAGTTTTTGTTCGGTATGTTCTTTTTGATTGATAATGAATGGTTATTAGTTTAGTAGCATCAGTTATAGGTAGGTTAAGACGTTAAGTATATGTTAGGGTCTCTATGAAGTATGTAATTAATTTGGTGTTTTTGACATTAATGATTTAGTATTATGTTTTTATGTGGTTTTATTTGTTTGTGCAGTCATAAGTATTTTTTTTTCTGTTTACACTTAACTAGTAAGAGAGTATATATTTTATTTTATTTTATGCAACTCGTGTATCTAAGGCGCCCGCCTTGCCTTGCGCCTTGCGCCTTGGCTCCACGACCCCTTGGAGCCTTAGCGTGCCTTGCGCTTTTAACAACTATGTTAATTTGTAAGGAATGGCTGATTGGTTACATAAATGCTAATAATGCGCTCTTAATCGAGTTTATGTTTAAAACACTGACTTTTTTAGTCAGCAAGGGATTATAATCATGAATTAGCCAATGGCTTTTTGGGCGAGTTAGGCTAATATGTGCATAGTATAGAGCCTTGTATTCAATGTTAGTTTCCATAACTATTTGTTTCACGTTGTAGATTGTTCTGGGCGTGTGAGTGATCGCATTAAATATCTCACATTATATTGACTCTTATATATATATATATACATATGTGAGCAATTCTCTTTTAAGGTATGTTTTGGGTGAGTTAGACTAATATTTCCATTAGGTGTTTCCTTTTGTGTTTTTAATTTGTAAGGAATGGTTGATTGATTACATAATTACTAATAATGCGCTCTTAATCGAGTTTATGTTTCAAAAACTGATTTTTTGGTCACTTATAATCATGAATTAGGACAATAGCTTTTAGCGTGAGTTAGGCTAATATCTACATAGTGTCAAAGTCTTGTATTCAATGTTAGTTTCCATAAATATTTTTTTCACGTTTTAGATGGTTCTAGGCGGCATGAGTGGTACGTGTTAAATAAATATCTCACATTATATTGCTTTAAATATATATATATATATATATATATATATATATATATATATATATATATATATATATATATATATAAGCAAATTCTCCTTTCAAGGCATGTTTTGGATGAGTTAGACTAATATTTCCATTATGTGTTTCCTTTATTTGTTTGTTTTTTGTTTTTAGTTTGTAATGTATTTTTTTATTGAATGTAGTGGAAGAAACTGAGATGTTTGATTCTGATGAGAAAGTGCTCTCGGTAACAAATCGAAATCCAAGTGGTGAGGAAAGAACAGGTAAGTCAAAGTTCATATACCTTGACTTTGTTGGAAGGCTTATTTGTTACAAGGGTGGTAATTTTTGACATGATATGTTCGGCACGATTATCATATTTCTTACATTTTGACAGGATTACCCGATAATCCGAATTGCACCTGTAGATATGTGGAGGGTATTAACTGGTAGGTTATATTTCAATACAAATCACTTGCTGTTTCACTCTCTCAAGGCAATCTCTCCTTCAAAATTGTTATATATCTCATATTGCTTAATTAGATAACTACATCTATATGGTTTGTTGTATATGCAAGGCAATCCTCCTCTTTTGAGGTATCTTTTGGAGTGTGACGCTTTTATTTACATGGTATCAGATTAGGGAGCTATATGGCTCTTGCTATAGAGTCAATCCTTCTTTTCTGAGATATGTTTTGGGATGTTAAGCTATATGGCTCACAAAAAATTATGGTCAAATATCTACTTTATCGGTCATTTCAGTAATTTCTTTATGGATTTTTCTTTATTTGGACTTTAATGTTACAGTTATATAAGTTCAAGGATTTTTATGTCAAGCAATGAAATTTAGGGGTCATAATATTAGTAATGCTATATTTCAGGGGCTATGTGTGTAATTTACCTTTGGTTTGGGCAAGTGATTAGGCCCTCAAGCAGAAAGTAAGAGGGTTTAACTGAAATTTTTGTCATGTCAAATGGTTATTCTCTATGTTTTTAAGTTGCTGCTATATTGCACTGAAGCTCAACAGCGTTCTGCTTTTTGTTTCTGTTTCTGTTTTATTTTCATTTCCGTTTCCTAGCCACGTTTTTAGAATTGATGTTTTCAGTATCCGTTTCGGTTTCAGTTTCCGTTATATAGACAAATGGTTATTCTTTATTGCACTATCTTTCTAAGTTGTTGCTATATTGCACGGAAACTCAATAGCATTTCCATTTCTGTTTCAATTTCACTTTTCAATTCCATTTCCTAGTTATATTTTGAATACTGTATTTTTGAAATGACGTTTTCGGTATCGGTTTCAGTTTCGGTTATACAGACAAATGGTTATTCTTAATTGCACTATCTTTCTAAATTGTTGCTATGTTGCACTGAAACTCAATAGCATTTCTGTTTCTATTTTGTTTTTGTTTCTAGCTAGGTTTTGAATATTATGTTTTAGAAACGGCGTTTTTGGTGTGCGTTTCGGTTTCAGCTTCCGTAATACAGACAAATGGTTATTCTTCATTGCACTATCTTTCTAAGTGGTTCTATATTGCAGTGAAACTCAATAACTTTTCTGCTTTTCAGTTTCGTTTTTTATTCCATTTCTGTTTCCTAGCTATGTTGAAATGAAGTTTTCGGTGTCCACTTCGGTTTCGGTTTCCATTATACAGAAAAATGGTTATTCTTAATTGCACTATCTTTCTAACTTGTTGCTATATTGCACTGACACTCAACAGAATTTCTTATTTTCCGTTTCTGTTTCTGTTTCTGTTTCAATTTCGATCTTATTTCCTAGCTAACTATGTTTTGAATACTATGTTTAGCCTACCCTTTAGAAATGACGTTTACAGACAAATGGTTCTTAATTGCACTATCTTTCTAAGTTGTTGCAATATTGCACTGAAACTCAATATTGTTTCTGCTTTTCCGTTTTTGTTTTTTTCTGCTTTTCCGTTTTTGTTTTAATTTCATTTCTAGCTATGTTATGAAAACAACATTTTCGGTGTCGGTTTCAGTTTCTGTTGTACGGGCAAAGGGTTATGGTTATTCTTAATTCCACTATCTTTCTAAGTTGGTTCTTTATTGCACTGAAACTCAACATCTTTTCTAGAGGTGGCAATTTCGTGTTTCGTGTCAAAATCGTGTTATCTCATATTTATGTTCCATATGGTTTTATATGTTATAAATGCTAGAAAAATGATTTTTGTGTCAATCGTGTCGTGTCAGTCGGGTTGGCTCTATAATCGTGTTTTCGTGTCAGAAATTGCCACCTCTAATCTTTTCTGCTTTTCCATTTCTATTTCTGTTTCAATATTTTTTTCGTTGCTATTTCTGTTTCTTAGATATGATTTGAATACTATGCTTTAGAAATGACGGGTTTTCGGTGTCCATCGAAGTCAGTTTCCGTTATACACAGAAATGGTTATTCTTAATTGCACTATCTTTCTAAGTTGTTATATTGTACGGAAACTCAACAGAGTTTTGGCTTTTCCGTTTCTGTTTCAATTTCGTTCTCGTTTCTGTTTCCTGTTTCACAGCTATGATTTGAATACTATGTTTAGAAATGTCGGTTTCGGTGTCGGTTTCAATTTCCACTATACAGACATGGTTTTTCTTAATTGCACTATCTTTATAAGTTGTTGCTCTATCGCACTGGAACTCAATAGCCTTTCTGCTTTTCTATTTCTGTTTCAATTTCGTTTTGGTTTCCATTTCGGTTTCCTAGCTATGTTTTGAATACTATGTTATAGAAATGTTGTTTTTAGTGTTCGTTTTGGTTTCAGTTTCCTTTTTACGGACGAATGGTTATTCTTAATTGCAGTATCTTTCTGAGTTGCTATATATTGCACTTAAACTCAATAGTGTTTCTGCTTTTCTGTTGCTGTTTGAATTTTGTTTCCAATTCGGTTTCCTAGCTATGTTTTGAGTACTATGTTTTAGAAATGACTTTTTCGGTGCCGTTTCAGTTTCAGATTTCTGTTATATAGACAATTTGTAAGCATGAATTTAGTGTTTGTTTGCATTTGATTGTTACATCTCTGATGTTTTAAATTTTCATGGCAGACAGTTGGAGACCTTTATGAAAAGAGTCGAAGTCATAAATAGCAACGATGAATCTTCTACACGCGAGAGGTAAGCCAGTAAGAGTCGAAGAGCCTGTGCCTTTTGCTTCTCCTGTCAAGCATCGTTCACTTGCAGCACTGAATTTGGGACACATTACATCGGAAAAGGCAAAAGTTCGGCGAATCTGTTGAAGATACTGAGCGAGCTTGAGGATGACACAGTTCGAGTTCCTCTAGCTCAGATGATGAATTGGAGCTTTCTCTTGATTATTCTGCCATTTATAAGACTTCATTGAGGTTTCAAGAAGTTATCCACAGCTCGGTATGATTAAACTCTTATTTTGTTGATATTTGTCATTAATTTTAATACATGTTTTAACTCTCATTTTCTAACTCTGTTTTGGTATTGTGATGCCGGGGTGGAAAGAGCCGGCCTAAGGGATCGTTGTGGAGTAGGAATGAATTGAATCGTACGTTGGAAATGCGGGAGCATGAAGCCCGGGTGGAAAGAGAGGGTCCCAAGGGATTGTTATGGAGTAGGAATGAATTGAAATCGTACATCGGAATTTAGGGCTAGAATTGTTACACAGTACTGTAAAGTTTAGGATTTATGTTAATGTTTAAAGTTTTTTATGTGAATATAATGTAACATCGAGTAGATGAAAAACAGTTATAATGGATATTAAAGTAGTTTTGTTATTGCTTTTTTTTTTGTAATTATATTAATAAAATATTAAATTTTTTGAAATTGTGTTATTACATTAAATATTTTAGATATAATTGATATTTGGAAAGTTTAAAGGGATGGTTAAATATTAAATAAACTGTTTTTTGTTTTAATTTTTTATAATGTAGTGTTAAAATTAATTTTATTTGAAAACGTTAGGATTTAAATTTATACCATTTTATATATGTTTGAGTTGAATTTATGTTAAGATTAATTTTTTAGTTCTTTTAAAAGGTAAGAGTTAAATATGGCCTTATCCTTTAAAAGAAGTTGAATATTGTCTTTATCCTTTGAAAGAAAAATTAAATATATGATTTTATTATTTATAGATAAGGTGTGTAAATTTTTTGGTGAAATTTTACTTCTAATGTTAATAAATTGGATCAATTTCGGACACTCTTATAAATTAGAGATATTTTTGTTTCGTATTTTGTACCAATTGCATAATAATTTGTTCTAAAAAAAGGATTTCATGTTTTTTTATAATTTAATAATAGAATTGGAGATTAATATTTATAAATTCAGTGAATTTTTTTAATGTTATTTTGTCTAATTCGTACAAAAAGACAGTATATTTTTTTCACATTTCAACATATGTTTGTGATTTGTTATTGATAAAATGACGCACGTGTGAAGTTAGATGACATGATTCATGATCGAGAAGACAGTTTGATGAATTATTTTTCAAATTTCACCAATTTATTAACGTTAGTGGTAAAATTGCTTTTAGCTTTCAACGTTAGAGGTATAATTGTACCATTTTAAACATTAGATGTAAAATTGCTCCTGACCCAAAACGGTAGGGGTATTTTTGCACCTTAATCCAATCTTTAACTATTGGAAACTGAGATCGAGTCTTTACAATCTAATTTTGTAAGGGTTCTTTTCTGTCCGATCCTGATTCGTTAGCTTTTCTTAGGATCAAATATAGTTGTCGAGTTTTTGAAGGCATTGTTCCTCATGTGTTCACATCAAACTTTTTTTTTAGCGACTCTCAAGAATATGCTTAATACATGATGTGTTTGAATATGTATATTTGACATTTCCAAATCTAAATATCCGGATCGCTTTTATTTTATGTAAATTTATATATTTATTTGTGTTCAATAATCACAATTTAATTTTAATTTGTAATTTTACTTTTTTTAATATAAATATATTAGTTAGACAGACTAAAATAAATGATGTTTGATAGAACTAACAAAAAAAAGAAATATTTAATTTTAAGTGTTGAATATTATAAGTACTAAAAAGATTAAATGATGTAATTGTTTGATAAATACTGAATATAAAAATATTAGTTGATAACATATAACTTAAAAAAAAAAAGACATAACACCTATTTGGATCTCTAAATTATGGCTTCAAAGTCAATTAGGACCCTAAACTATCAAAATTATCAATCAGGTCCCTGAACAAGCTAAAAATCATCATTTGAATCCCAATTCTAAATAAAAATCTTCAATTGAGGCCTCATTAAAAATTATTCGGTTGAATAATTTCACACCTTTCTCAATCTCATTTTGAATCAACACAAATATTATTACAGTCTATATCAAATTGTCACAGTTTCCGATTTTAGGGACCTAATTGATTTTGAAGTTTTAGTTCAGGGATCTAATTGATGATTTTGATAGTTTGGGGTCCTAATTGTTTTTGAAGCGTTAGTTTAGGGATCCAAATGGATATAATGTCTAAAAAAATTTTGAATTATAAAAATAAGTGATTTTAACTTAATTGAATAATTTAAATGTTTTTTAAAAAATAGTTATTAAACATACTTAAATTAAATAAATGTTCAATTTTTTTATTTAAATAATTAAGTGGCTCATCAAACAGAGCTTAAGTTTAGAAGTTACTTGCCTAGTCTGATATAAGTTCGATATAGATATAGTATGAGTTGAGCTTGAATAAGAGAACTAAATGTAAAACTCGATTAGACCCAACCCAATCTCAATTCCCAAATACTTTATATTGGATATTCGGGAATAAAATTATTATATATCTATAATAAAATATACTGCAAAGTAAGCATATTGTTTATCCAGATGGAATGATATAACATTTTTTTTACTATTAAAGATCTTGGTCTTGCTAAACATTTTTTTTTGAGCATTAAACTTGCTCGAGATCAAAATTAATTGGATTTTTTTTTATCTCAACAGAATTATTACTTTGGACTTGCTATCTGATACGAGTTTAACCTCGGCTAATCCTTCTTCTTAACCTATGCAGTCTTGTATCAATTTGGATCCATCTTTTAGCACCCTATCGTTGCTCCAAATAACTATTGTCGTCTTGTTGGACCACTACTCTACTTAAATTTCACTCGACCCGTATACGTTTTACTGTTCAACAACTTAGTCAATTTATAATCGGCCTTGTTATATCATCTTGATGCTTTATTTCTCAAATGTACTATTCATTATGGTTTATTTTACAGTGCTTCTACCTATTTGCGCCGTACAACTTACTGTAATGCTGATTGGAGGTGCTGCAAAGAAACACGACGATCTATTAGTGGTTATTCCATTTTTTTGGTACTGCCTTAATATCTTGGAAAGCTAAAAAGCAACCTATTATTAGCAAGTCTTCCACCGAGTCAGTGCCATAGTATAACCAACATAAGTTGTTGACTCAAATGTATTTTTATTTATTACGCGAATTTCGAATTCACCTTCCTTTACCTATTGCCCTACACTGTGACAATGAGGTTGCTATTCATATCGCTTCTAATCCAGTTTTTCACAAACAAACCAAACATTTGAATATTGATTTCCATTGTTCGTGAACCTCTTCGCTTCGATTTCCTTTCCACTTCCTATATTTTCTTATTGAACCCTTATTCGCTTCTTCTCTTTATTTTTTTCTTTCCAAACTGGGTCTTGTTTCATTATAGCCTCCATTTTGAAAGGATTATTAATATATTTAAGTCTAAGAGTATAATTGTAAATGTACATAGATAGAATTAATATAAAATATCTATATATATATACTGATTAAATTAATAAGAGAGTATTTAATTTTATTTTCATTTGGTGTATTCTGCTAAGTTTTTCTTTTACTCGAAGCAGCGACTATAGAATTGTCACTGTTCAAAACCAAATTCGTCTGGATCGCTTAAGTCCCGCCTAGACCGTCTCGACACCGTCTAGACCACCTAGGAGCCGCCTAAACGATGATTAATAAAAACATTTCTTATTGTGATTTTTTTTTTGCTTTATATCATTAATTTTAGATAGTATAGTACATATATTTTTTATTGAATGTATATAACATTTTGTTGATTAACAAATAAAACATACAAAAAATACAAATCCGAATAATCTCAGATTAATCCCCCGACTAATCCTTAATTAATTTTGGAGGGTCTTGTTTGTCCGACTAGCGTCTAACGTTTTTTACAATCTTGAGAATTATCAGAATTATAGTAAGATTCGTTCATATTTTTGCAATTCATGGTTGATGTCAAATATTAATCCAATATTATTAGATTTTTAAGCGGAGGTTAAGAATAAAAAGCAATTAATTAAGAAATAGTTTACCGTTGATTAGTTAGATCAGATATTACTAAAAAAAAATCAAATATTTTATTCTCATATTATGTATCAATTAATTTATAGTTTTTTCAATTTCATAATGTATTTAGGAATGATGAAATGTCTTTAAACTTAATTGGATATTGAATTTTTTAAAACTTTATTGATTTAAAATAAACATAATACACAATAACAATCCGAATAAAATATAGCGTTTACGTAGACTTACAAATGAGGCATGATGGAGATGAATAGGGCTGTAATCGAGCTGAGTCGAGCCGAGTTTTGACCTGCTCATGCTCGGCTCGCTATAAAATTAACGAGTTCGAGTCCGAGCAGAGTTTTGGCTTGCTCAAGTTCGGCTCAGCTCATTAAAAATTAAACGAGCTCGAGCCGAGCTTCGAGCTTGTTTCGAGTCTAAAATACTCTTTGAACTTGGTTCATTAAGAAAATTATTTAACCATAAATTGTTTGTGAGTAAAATCGTTAATTATATTTATGAAGTTTGCTCGCAAATAGCTCTTCAATTGTGTACATAAACAAGCTCACAAGCAAAGTTCGTGAATAAATAAATAAGATACTTACAAATAGTTCGTCTACTACCCATTTATTATGTTTGTGAACAAACTCATCTAATAACAAATGAAATAATATTAAGTTTAAATATTTGTGAACTAACATAAAACTATATAGTTTTCTACAAAACTAAAATTTGTTCATAAATGTCCTAATCGAGCCTGCTCGCGAGCTTTGGAGCCGAGCTCTGGTCTGCTCAAGCCCGGCTCGTTTACGAACCGAGCCAGTAAATCACACTCACGAGCGACTCGTTTACAAATCGAGCCGACCACCGAACCGGTAATGAGCGGCTCGGCTCATTTACAACCCTAGTGATGAGAATGGCTCCCCCATCCCTATCCCCGTCTAGATGGTAAATTTCCATTCTCGTCACCATTGATGAAATTAGGAAAAAATTGTTCCCGTCTCCATCTCCATGAATTCACGTCTTGTTCGGATCCAATTCTTACTCAAATTTTAAATAATATTTTTTTACTGTAATTTAAAAAAGCTTTCTAATAATATCATTATGAAAATATAATACTTTCAACATTGAATTCTTCAAAATTCCGCTCATGCGTAGGCTAAAAAATAGTAAATATAGTTTTAATAAGGCTTAATACCATCGTAGCCCATTAAGTTGGTCCAATACTGCAACTGACCCGTATTTACACTTTTAACAAGTAACTCCTTCAACTTGCTTATATGGAACAAATAATCCTTCAAATTGCTCAATTGGAATAAATAACTCATTAAGTTGCTTATTTAGAACAAATAACCCCTAAATCCAAAAAAACATTCAACATAATACTACATCAGAAATAAAATATTTCAAATTATCGGTTGCTACATCTAACTAATCTAGTGATACATTAAGTAAATGGAAAAAAAAAACTCCCGAAATAACCATTTGAGGGGTTAGTTGTTCGAAATAAGCAAGTTGGGAGTTATTGGTTAAAAGTGTTAGTACGGAGGATCAGTTGCAGTATTGAGCCAACTTGAGGGGACTGTGAGGGTATTAATTAAGCCTTTCAATAATATAAAAAATAGGGTAAATAAATTATTAGTCTTTATATTTTTATTTAACATATTGCTCAGTCTACGTAATTTGATAATGCAATATTTAATTTTTAATTTTTTTTATTCAAACAATTTAGTCCCAAAATATTTGAATTATTAAAATACAAGTACTAGAAACAGTTTAGTTAAAGACTAAATTATGTATTATTAAAATATAAGGACTAGATGAATTTTTGTTAAAAAGGTAGGGAGTAATAAATGATTTACAAAAGGGGATACACTGTAAAAATAACCGTTTACCGTCAAGAGCAATTTTACTCATAACGTTAGTAGACAAGAGCAATTTTACTCTTAAAGTTGCCAAGTTGGGTCAATTTCAGATTTATTATAAAACACGCATATTTTGTTTCTTATTTTCCGCCAATTGCATATTAGTTAGTTCTAAAAAATTTTTTTTTTTTTTTTTTTTGTATAATTCAATAATAGAATTGGAGATTAATATTTATAAATTTAGCGAAATATTTGATTTTTTTTATCAGACTCATACAAAAGACTATTTTTTTTTAACAAATCTCGCATTTAATCATATGTTTATAATTTGTTACTAATGAGCGATAAAATCTGTTACTAATGAGCGATAAAATAACGCACATTTGAGACGTAGATGATAGATTCATGATCGATAACACGGTTTGATGAATTATTTCTCAAATTGATGAAACTCATCAATATTAGGGATAAAATTACTATTGACGGTCAACGTTAGGAATAAAATTACACAATTTTAGAATTTAAAAGTAAAATTACTCCGGTCAACGTTAGGGTGTTTTTGCTACAGAATACATTCCTTTCTCGCCAATTGCCATTTTCGCAATAAGGAAGGCTGGGTCTTATTAATATAAGGCTTAATACATCATTTGCCCCTGAACTTATCCAAAAAGCTTGATTGGCCTCCTGAACTTTCAAAGTATTCCGATAGCTCTCTGAACTTGCATAAAATGTTCAGTTAGCCCCCTGAACTTGCATAAAATGTAATCAATTGATCACTCGGTCGTAAAAAAAAGTAAGTTAAATGCGGAAGATGTATTCCACGCGTCTTAGAATATTATTACATAATTAAAAAATAGATTAAAAAGGAAGTTATCGCTTGCTCAACTATACAACTTGTCTTCTCTAATATTAGAATCATATACTCCGATTTTGATCGTTTTACTTTTTTTAAGACTCGTGGAATACATCATCCGCATTTAATTTACTTTTTTATGACCGAGTGATCAATTGATTACATTTTACCTACGTTTAGGGGGCTAACTGAATATTTTATGTAAGTTCAGGGGCTATCGGAATATTTTGAAAGTTCAGGGGGCCAATCAAGCTTTTTTGGATAAATTCAGGGGTTAAATGATGTATTAAGCCAACATTTTTTTATTGTGATTTATTTTGCTTTATATCATTAATTTTAGATAGTATAGTACATATTTTTATTGAAGGTATATAACAATTTGTTAATTACCAAATAAAATATATAAAAGTACAAATCCGACTAATCACCGATTAATCCCCGACTAATCTCTGATTAATTATAGAGGGTCTTATCCGCCCGATTAGCGCCTAACATTTTTACAACCTTGAGAATTATCAGAATTATAGTAAGATTCATTCATATTTTTTGCAATTCATGGTCGATGTCAAATATTAAATCCAATATTACTGAATTTTTAAGCGAAGGTTAAGAATTAAATATAATTAATTAGGAAACGATTTATTGTTGATTAGTTAGATCAATTTTAGATATTTTTAAAGAAAAAATCAAATATTTTATTCATATATTCTGTATTATTTACCTATCAATTAATTTATTTATTTTCAATTTCATAATACATTTAAGAATGAAATGTTTTTAAACTTGATTGAATATTGATTTTTTTTTTTTTTAAAATTATTGATTTAAAATGAACATAATACACGATAACAATCCGAACAAAATATAACACTTACATAGGCTTTCAAATGAGGTAGGATGGAGATGAGAATGACTCTTCCATCCTTATCCCCATCTAGATGGTAAATTTCCATTCTCGTCACTATTGATGAAATAAGGAAAAAATTGTTCCCGTCTCTATCTCTGTGGATTCATGTCCTGTTCGGATTTCAATTCTCAATTACTCAAATTTTAAATAACATTTTCTTTGTTCGTAATTTAAAAAATTTCTGAATAATATCATTATGAAATATAATAATTTCAATGTTCCATTCTTCAAAATGGGGTTCATGCACTAGTAGGCTAAAAAAAATAAGTAATTATAAGTTTATAATATAAAAATAGGATAAATAATTTATTAGTATTTATGTTTTTTTAACTAACATATTGTTTAGTCTTTATATTTTAATAATACAGTATTTAGTCTTTAATTTTTTTATTCAAACAGTTTCCTTCAATTATTTAAATTATTAAACAGTTTAGGTCATTTATAAGGGTCTGATCGGTTCAATAGAATAAAAATGGCTTAATACATTAAAAACTCTTTCAACTTGTTTAAAAAATTTAATTGACTATCTGAATTTACATAATGTCTCCTTAGTCCCTCAATTTGTTTAAAATAACTTATTAGCCACCTAAATTTATTTTTAGTGACCTATTGGCTTCATGAACCTACTTAAAGTGATCCATTTGTCCCCTCGACTTGTTTAAATTGATATGTATTGCAATTTATCTAAATATGTGAAAAAATTCAAAACTTAAAAATAAAGACATAATTCGTGATTTTAAGTCTTTATAACAAATTATCTTTTTATTTTGTATATTTTTACAATGTTTTTATAGATTTAGAGATTTAATCATGATACTTTAAGCAAGTTTAGGCGGCTAATGAGACACCATATAAGTTGAGAGGCCAATCAAACTTTTTAGATAAGTTCATGGGGCTTCTGATGTATTAAGCCAATAAAAACTAAAGACTAAACTATGTACTATTAAAATAGAAGGACTACACAGTATTTTAAGTAAACCTGAAACCCGATAAATTAAGTTTTTGCTATTCTTCAACAACTCGGTAAGAATCAGAGTCAACCTGAAACCTGACAATTCAACTCCGACAAATAAAATATGAATGTATAAGGTATCAAAATAAGCCTATGGTTTTTGGAGAAGTATCAATTTAGACTTTACGTAAAAAAATAGCACAAATATAGGCTTAACGTTTAAAAAAAAAGTATCAATTTAGATATCGATAACGGATTGGACACGTCATTCCTATTATTCCGTTAAGTTCTGGTTTCTCCCATACATACAATTGACAGAACTTAACAGAGTAATATCAATGATGTGTCTTTATTCCATTATCGAGTTCTAAATTGATACAATTTTTTAATATTAAGCTTATATTAATGTTATTTTGTACATGAAACCTAAATTGATACTTCTCCAAAAAAAACTATGGAATTTTTTTTTTACCTTATTCCAAATATAAAGTATACATAGACCTGCAAATGGGACATGATGAGGTGAGAATGCTTCCCCATTCCATCCATGTCTATTTGGAAAATTTCCATCATCATCCGTTGATGAAATAAGGAAAAAAATCATACCCGTCTTTATTCATGTGGATTAGGGATATAAACGGGGCGGAGCAAGGTAGAGAATACATTTCCTATCTCCATCCTCGTCTATTCGGGATTCACTATCCACATCCTCACGAGCTAAATTGGGACAAATTGATCCTAATCCTATGGGGAATCCCCATCCTCATGGGGCTCCCCATTCACCGTTTACAAATATTCCAAAAACGTTATCCATATTCCCCATTCATCGTGAGGAATCACTGTTTATATTTAATAAATTAGTAAAATAAAAACGTTTAGGAAACAGTGGATAATAATATCAGGTATTAACAACCATTCTCGAAATTGTTAAATAAAAAAAACTAAAAATTGAAAACATCCAATCACCTAATTAAAATGTACTTAAATAATCCAAAAAAATCAATTATCATAGAGAATAATCGGGGATCCTCATCGGAGATTAACGAGGCGGGGACGGGGATCCCCGCGGTGCAAGGATACCTTTCCCATCCCCGCCTCATCCCTGTCATGGGGAACAAAATTATCCCCATTCCCATCCCATAAGGATCCTTATCGGGGATTCTTCGTTCCCGTCGGGGCAGATCACTGATGGGGACGCCCCATTTGCATCCCTAATGTGGATTCAGGACATGTGCGGATCCCAATTTTCAATTAATCAAATTTCAAATAACATTTTTTTCATTGTAATTAAAAAAAATTATTAAAATAAAAGGATTAAAAAGTGTATTATTAAAATATAAGGATTAAAAAGTATTTTAAGTGAAAATGTAAGGAGTGATAAGTTATTTACAAAAGTGTGATAGGTGAACAGTGTATGTGTTTGAAAAAAAAAGGCTGTAAAATGAATTCAAATAAGGAAGGCTACAGAACAGATTCCTTTCTCGCCAATTGCCATTTTCGCTTCATTACTGACAATAAAGGAACCGATCCATCGTATTGGAGAAGAGAACAGATCAATTTCAATACTCATTTTCACAGTTTTGTTCATTCGAAAAATGGCTGGTCGAACTGAAATTGTAGAGGTTAAGGAGGAGGTGGAAGGCTCGGCGGTGTCGGAGCTACTGAAAACATCTTTTACTCAAGTGGAAGAGGTTTTCTTATCTAGAGAAGAGAATTTGAAGATGGAAATCCAGGGTAAGGACAGAGAAATCGAAGGGTTGGCGGAAGAATTGCGGATGTTTAAGAAGGAGAATAGGGAATTGAGGGGAGTGGTTACTCATGTGGCGGAAGAGCGAGCTGGATATTTGGAGAAAATGGAAGAAAGTACAGCAGATAAGAGAGAGATTGTTGTTCTCAAAATGAAGAACTGTGCTCTTGAATGTGCTAGGTTGAAGGCTGAGACTGAAGTGGATGTCTGTAAACGGACAGTCAAGGCAAAGCGAGATGAACTGCAGAGATTTGAGAAGAAGTATGCCGAATCGAAGGAATTGGCTATTCGATTAACGAAAGAGCGAGATGCATTGCAGGGGTTTGAGAAGGAGTGTGGGGAATTGAAGGAACTGGTTACTCGATTGACGGAAGAGCGAGATGGACTCCAGAGGTTTGAGAAGGAATGTACGGAGTTGAAGGAACTGGTTGCTCGATTGACGGAAGAGCGAGATGGATTGCGGAGGTTTGAGAAGGAGTCTGGGGAATTGAAGGAATTGGTTACTGGATTGAGAGAAGAGCGAGATTGCTTGTTGAATATAATGAAAGACCATGAATACGATAAGAAAGAGATTGAGGAGCTCAAAAGGAAGAACTGTGAGCTTGAAAGTGCTAAGCTGAATGCTGAGATTGAATTGCATATCTGTAGAGGGACAATCAAGGAAGTTCAAGATGAATTGTTGAAGAGAGTCAAAGAGAATCAAGATGATAAGGAAGAGATTATTGAGCTGAAAAGGAAGAACTCTGAGCTTGAATGTGCTAAATTGAATGCTGAGACTGAAATGGCTGTCAATAAAGGCATGCTCAAGGGGCTAAGTGAGAGGGTTTTGTCTTTGGAGAAGGATTGGGAGATTGAGAAGGGTGGACTTGCGAATCTATCTCCTGATACAAATGCAGGTATTATACAATGCTTGAATCTCATTTTTCATTTCAATTATTTGTATTTATGTGTAAAATATCTCAGATTAGGGTGTCAAAACGAGTTGTACCGTGTAATTTATATGTTCCATATGATTAGGTATGATATGATATATAAGTGCAACAAAATGATAATCTTGTCAAATGAGTCGTGTTGAGTGGTTTGTCTTTGTAAATCGTATTGCCGTTGTGATAAACTGATAGTCCTATTCTCATATTGCTTGATTAGTGAAACAATCCTTCTCTTTTGATGTACTTTTGGGGTGAGTTAGGCTAATATCCACATAGTATCAAAGCCTTGTATTCAATGTTAGTTTCCATAAATATTTGTTTCACGTTTTAGATAGTTCTGGGCGCGTGAGTGATATACGTTAAATATATTTAACTCACATTATATTGCTTCTTATATATATGAGCACATTCTCCTTTTAAGGTATGTTTTGGGTGAGTTAGACTAATGTGTTTTTGATTGAATGTAGTGAAAATGCACTTGGGAACAAATCCAAATCCAAATCAAAACCCAAATCCAAATCCAAATCCAAGTGGTGGGGAAAGAACATGTAAGTCAAAGTTCATATATCCATTATATATGTGAAAATTCACCTTTTAAGGTATGTTTTGGGTGACTTAGACTAATATTTCTATTATGTTTTCGATTGAATGTAGCGAAACTGCTATTGGGAACAAATCCAAATCCAAATCCAAGTAGTGGGGAAAGAACAGGTAAGTCAAAGTTCATATATCCATTATATATGTGAAAATTCACCTTTTAAGCTATGTTTTGGGTGAGTTAGACTAATATTTCCATTATGTTTTTGATGGAATGTAGTGAAACTGCTCTTGGGAACGAATCCAAATCCAAGTGGTGGAGAAAGAACGGGTAAGTCAAAGTTCATATACCTTGACTTTGTTGGAAGGCTTATTAACAAGGGTGGTAATTTTTGACATGATATGATTGGCACGATTATCACTTTTCTTACATTTTGACACGATTTTGACATGATTACCTCATAATCCGAATTGCTCCTGGACATATGTAGATATTTACTGTAACTGGTATGGTTATATTTCAATACAAATGCACTTGTTTTTTCACTCTCTCAAGGTAGTTTCACGTTTAAAATTGTTAGATGTCTCATATTTCTTAATTAAATAGCTATATGGTTCCACGTATATGCGAAGCAATCCTTCTCCTTTTAGGAATCAATGGTCCTTTTCTAAGATATGTTTTGGGATATTAGCCCATCTCACCAAAAATTACCGTCAAATATCTATTTTATCCTCATAATTTCAGTAACTTTTTAATGGATTTTTGTTTATTTGGACTTTAATATTACAGTTATATAAGTTCAAGGATTTTTATGTTAAGCAATGAAGTTTAGAAGTCATAATATTAGTAATGCTATAGTTGTTAAAGGAGGAAGGCGATAAGGGCAAAATATCACCTTGAGGGGAGGCGAGAGGCGAGGCGATATATCTGATTAAATTAGAAAAACACAAAAAATTAAAATACATATAGATTTTATTTTTACACAGCTTATGCACTAGTCTCATAGAACTATTATTTAATTGTGATGGGGGCTATGGATGTAATTTACCTTTTGTTTTGGCAAGTGAATAGGCCCTCAAACGGAAAGTAGAGGGTATCAAATGGTTATTCTTAATTGCACTATCTTTCTAAGTTTGCACTGAAACTCAATATTTTTGCTTTTCAGTTTCTGTTTCAATTTCATTTTCGTTTCCAATTCCGTTTCCGAGCTATGTTTTGAATACTATGTTTTGGAAATGACATTTTTTCGGTTCTGTTTCAGTTTCCGTTATACGGACAAATGGTTATTCTTAATTGCACTATCTTTCTAAGTGGTTGCAACATTGCACTGAAACTCAATATCATTTCTGTTTTAATTTCGTTTTTGTTTCCATTTTAGTGTCCTAGCTATGTTTTAGAAATGACTTTCCGTGTCCATTTCAGTTTCAGTTTCATTATACACACAAATGGTTATTCTTAATTGCACTATCTTTCTAAGTTGTTGCTATATTGCACTGAAACTCAATAGCGTTTCTGCTTTTCCGTTTTTGTTTCGATTTCGTTTTTGTTTCCATTTTAGTTTCCTAGCTACGTTTTGAAAATTAAGTTTCAGAAATGACGTTTTTAGTGTCTGTTTCGGTTTCAGTTTCCGTTATACAGACAAATGGTAATTCTTAACTGCACTATCTTTCAAAGTTGATTCTGTATTGCACTGAAACTCAATAGCTTTTCCGATTTAATTTCGTTTTGGTGTCCATTTTAGTTTCCTACCTATATTTTGAATACTAAGTTTTAGAAATGACGTTTTCCGTCTCCGTTTCGGTTTTGGTTTCAGTTTCCATTATACAATTAAGAATAACCATTTATCTGTATAACGGAAACTGAAACCTAAACGGACACCAAAAATGTCATTTCTAAAACTTTGTATTCAAAAACAAAATTAAAGCAGAAAAGCTATTGAGTTCCAGTGCATATAGTATCAACTTAGAAAGATAGCGGTGTTAAGAATAACCATTTGTTTGTATAACGGAAACTGAAACCAAAATTGTCATTTCTAAAACATAGCTAGGAAACAGAAATAGAAACGAAATTGAAACAGAAACGGAAAAACAGGAACACTATTGAGTTTCCGTGCAATATGCAACAACTAAGAAAGATAGTGCAATTAGGAATAATCATTTGTTTGTATAATGGAAACCGAAATGGACACCGAAAACGTCATTTCTAAAACATACCTAGGAAACTAAAATGAAATTGAAACAGAAAAGATAATGAGTTTCAGTGCAATATAGCAACAACTTGTTAAGATAGTGCAGTTAAGAACGACCATTTGTCGGTATAACGGAATCCGAAAAACATCATTTCTAAAACATAGCTAGGAAACGGAAATTGAAACAGAAACTGAAAAGCAGAAACACTATTGAGTTTTAGTGCAATACAGCAACACCTTAGAATGTTAGTGGCTTTTCCTCTTCTGCTTTAATTCCGTTTTCATTTCCTAGCTACGTTTTGAATACTATGTTTTAGAAATGACATTTTCAGTGTCCGTTTCGGTCTCCATTATACAGACAAATGGTTATTCTTAATTGCACTATCCTTTTAAGTTGCTATATTGCAGTGAAACTCAATACCGTTTCTGCTTTCCCATTACTGTTTCAATTTCTTTTTACGTTTTCTAGCTATGTTTTAAAAGACAATTTAACTGAATTTAGCGTTTTTTCGCATTTGATTGTTATATCTCTAATATCCTAAATTTTCATGGCAGACATGGTCGGAAACATAGATAACAATGATGCATTTTCTTCACCCAAGAGAGCTAAGCGAATAAAAGTTGAACAGCCTGTACCTTTTGCTTCTCCTATCCAGCACGGTTCACCTGCAGCACTAAATTTGGAGACTCGTCTCAACCGAAATGGCAATATTTCGGCGAAACTTGCGAAGGTACTGAATGAACTTGGGGATTCCAGTTCTAGTTCCTCTAGCTCAGATGAGGAAGTGGATCTTTCTCTTGATTATTCTTCCATTTTTAGGACTCCGAATTGAGGTTTTAAGAAGTTCTCCACAGCTTTGTATGATCAAAGTCACGTTTTGTTGATATTTGCCATTAATCGTAATAACGATCCAGTTTTGGGAGCGTAAGGGATCGTTATGGAGTAGGAATTAATTGAATGTACATCGAAAATGTAGATGGACAAGTCTTGCTGATTTAAATTAATGTTACACAGTAATGTAAAGTTTAGGATTTTTATGTCAATATATAAAGTTTATTGCAGAATTTTGTAGCATTATAGTCGAGAGGAATGAGTAAGAATCCGTTTTAGGTGTGTTTGGGACCACAAGAGAACCACTCTTTGAATCGAGTTATTGAAATCTGGTTTGATAAATTGCTTATGTTGAGTTTGATTTCGGGTAAAAAGCTCTCGGATCACGTCTGAAGGCTGACATGCACAAAAATGAATGCGTTTTAGGTGTGTTTGGGACCACAAGAGAACCACTCTTTGAATGGAGTTATTGGAATCTGGTTTGATTAATTGCTTATGTTGAGTTTGATTTCGGGTAAAAAGCTCTCGGGTCACGTCTGAAGCCTAGACAGTCATGACATGCACAACATTTCAGCAAATTTGTAAAGTTCAGGATTTTACACCTAAAGTTTAGGATTTAATTTTGTACAGAATTTTGTCGTGTGACCAAGAGGTCACGGGTTCGAGTTTTAGGAGCGGCCTCTTGTCAAATAAATTGGCAGGGAAAGGTTTGCCCCCAGTACACCCTTGTGGTGGGACCCTTCCCCGGACCCTCGCTCGGTGGGGACGCGTAGTGCACCGGGCCGCCCTTTATAGTCGAGAGGGATGAGTATGAATGCGTTTTAGGTGTGTTTGAGACCACAAGAGAACCACTCTTCGAATGGATTTATTGAAATCTGGTTTGATAAATTGCTTATGTTGTTGAGTTTGATTTCGGGTAAAAAGTTCTCGGGTCACGTTTGAAGGCTAGACAGTCATTGACATGTACAAAATTTCAGCAAATTTGTAAAAGTTTAGGATTTTACATGTAAAGTTTCCGATTTAATGTTGTACATAATTTTGTAGCATTATAGTCGAGAGGAATGAGTATGAATGCGTTTTAGGTGTGTTTGGGACCACAAGAGAACCACTCTTTGAATGGAGTTATTGAAATCTGGTTTTCTTTGAAGTAGATGAGGTGTTTGATAAATTGCTTATGTCGGGTTTGATTTCGGGTAAAACGCTCTTATGGTCACGTCTGAAGGCTTGACATGCACAAAATTTCAGCAAATTTGGCGGTTTTAAAGCTGATTTTATAACAAATATTCATTTTGCAGGCCATTTCATTCTGTTTCTGTAGCAAATTGTTTGACCAAAATATGTATTGATCATGCTGATTTTCTTTTTGTTGTATGAATGACCACTTTTAGACCTCAAAATTTTATGCAACTTCATGAAATGGAAAAAGTAAACGTTGTTGTCGTGTGTCCAAGAGGTCACGAGTTCGAGTCTTAGGAGCGGCCTCTTGCCAAACAAATTGGTAGGGGAAGGTTTACCCCCTATACATCCTTATGGTGGGACTCTTTTCTGAACCCTCGCTTAGCGGGGATGCGTAGTGCACCGGGCTGCCCTTTATACTGAATGCATTTCTGGTCACAATCTGTGTATTCTACATACAAATTGAAAAAATAGTATGTGTTGTAAAATGGGATTGATTGACAAAGGATTAAACAGTATTTTTAGTGAAAATGTAGGGAGTAATAAATGATTTACAAGTAGAGATGAGCAGATCTGAACCGAAAACCCAAAGACCGAAAAAACCGGAACAAACCAAACCAAATTATATTTTGATTCGATTCGGTTTTAATTTTTAAGCTAGTTTGGTTTTTGGTTCGGTCCAAAACCGAACCGAAATAAAATACATACTTTTTTTTTGAAACAAAAAAATAAAAAAATAAAAAAAATACATACTACTTTTAGTTTTAGTGTTTTAAATTAATTAACTAAATATATATAGAGAAGAAAAAACAATTAAACATGTTTATTCTCTCTTAAATAATTACATATGGAGAAACATACAAAAATGAACATTGTGGTTACACCTGTTTTCGATTGGTACCCTTGTGGTTTAAAAATTTACAAACTAATACCTTATTGATTAATAACTTTGTAAATTTTTAAACCATAAAGGTGCTGAACGAAAATAGGTGTAATCACAAGGTTTATTTTTATACTTTGACCCAAACTTTTATACAAAAATTTATCGAAATGATTTTATTGAAATCAAATGTAAAACTTGGTGAGTTTATTAAAAGAAAATATCTATAGCGCCACAGACGGATCTAGATTTTTACCTTAACCTTAGTGGAAGCAAACACAACTTACATAAAAGCTTCAATTATCATCGTTGAATTTCAATACTCAAAACTACAACTTACATAAAAACTACAACTTACATAAAAACTTCAATTATCATCCTCATAACACAACTTACATAAAAACTTCAATTATCATCCTCGAATTTCAATAATCATCACACAACTTACATACAAACTTCCATTATCATCCTCGAATTTCAATAACCATCCTTAAATCCCAATAATTAATAACTCAATTTACACAAAAACTTCAATCAACACTACAACACAACTTACAAAAAAACTTCAATTATTTATTATTCTTGAATTTCAATTATTAATAATGCAATTTACAAAAATAAAAAATAAAAAAAAAATCGAAAATTTAAAAAATTGGGGGCAAAATCTGCAAATCATAAATTACACAGTTTTATAAATTCCTAGATCTCAGTGGGGCAAGTGCCCCCATTGTAGATCCGTTAGCGCAACAACTTCCTGAAACGAATGCCAAAAACTTAGACGCAATTTACGGAAGAGAATAGTGAATTAAAAACCAAAATAACAATAAATTCATTCTCAGATACAAATGAAGATGAAAAAGAAGAATCAAGAACTAGTTAAAACTGAAGTAGTTCGTTCTATTTCCTAAAACATACTGAATCAAAGTAAAACTCTATTCTCCTCATAATCTGTAATGGATTTCTAGGAATTTTTCCCTGCAACTGCAAAATTCTTCTCCAAAAAGCACCAATTCTTATAATTTTTCCGGTGATGGCCTTAGAGCCGACAATCAACGCGAGTTTGATGATTCGAGTTACAGAACTCGGGGCAAGTTAAGCCACAAGAAAGCACATAGAGCTGGGATGCTGCCTCAAAATTTTACCTTCTGGTATAAGAATCAAGACTTTACCAATACTGTATTTGTGCAATTGCCGTTATCACCATCTTGACCGACTATGGAACGCTGGGAGAGATCGAATAGCATCTTCTTTTGAAAGTCATTTGTGTGGGGAATGCTTGCACGCAAGAGCTCCATTGGTAGTTCGTCCTTAATAGCTTCAGATGGATCTGGCAGAGAAGACTGCATAATGCTATCGTATTTATTCATGCAATATTTCATGAGCAACCCGAAAAACTGATCAAATGAGGCCTTCCAAATAGATTGATTAGGCGAATTATGCTGGCTCAGCAATTCGGCTGCTCGCTCAAGAACAGATATTAAGATAAGAGAAGCTCCATTTCCGGCAAAGCTCCCAAGGGGTCGAAGCAGAGGCTGTTCTGAGGAACAAACAACTGCTGCAAGACAAGCACTGAGTGAAACAACATCCATTCGGCGGGCACATGATGATACAACCCGTGCAAGGATATTTGTAGCTTCTACAGTTCTGGGATCAGAAGGGAGATCTCCAAAGAGAATTCTCAAATGACGAAAAATAGCCATACAGACTATTCGCAATATGTCACTACCTGGAGGAAGGCGCTGAAGGTACCATGCGAGAAGCTTCCGTCCCTTGGGTAGAGATACTAATCGTAAGAACACGAGATCATCATTTGGAGCAAGTCCAACTCCATGTCCATTGTTTCCAAGAGGGTCAACCAATTGCAGAGATGTCGCAAGGTCTTCCAACAAGACCTGCCTCCTGCGTCTCAACTGGCCGCCACCGTCTTGGTGCTGATTGAATACCAGAAAACGATCAATATCATCTACATCAAGAAGAAGGCAAAAACCATCTTCAATTGCCACTCTAGCTGCAAGTAATGGCTCCTGGTCTAAGGGTTTCTGAGGAACTTTCTGATCAGTAACATCACTATTCGATACATTTGGAGGATCAACCTCAAGAAGTGGTCGGGGTCTACGGATTGAAGAAAAAGGAACTCTACCAAGAGCATCAACCTGGAGAAAAGCATGTGGCTCAGTGTTAGCACGTGCATGGGGAGGAATATCTCGCACATGAATCGGGCAGAAATGATGTTTGAGCTGTGCCCCACTTGATTTCTTAGCAAGACAAGCCTGGTTATAGTAGTCCTCCACGTACGGGTCACTAGTGTGAACTGCAGCAAGCTGTGCTCTGTGAATACCCTCAAGTTCATAAGCTGTCATGTATTTTGATCTGAATCGATGCCTGGCACTGTTGAACCTCTGACCATACATGTCGAAGCCCTGTTGAGAATATTGCCAATTTTCTCTACCATTCACAGCTCCTCTTGGTCTTTGATCTCTAACATCGCCTGGGCCAAGCACTGCTTCGAACTTGCTCATCATGGGAGGAGATGCAGAAAGATGAGGATTAAGTAGCTGAGACTCCATACTCGATAAATGGCGCAACTGTGGCTGAACTGGATACTGCAGTCTATGCTGCTGGTGCGGCAGCAAGTGCGGAGGCATTAAACCATTCTGATGAGGTGGTTGTTGCTGTAACATATTACTTGAACGGTTAGGATAATCTCCAGGGTACAAGCCCATACGGTTAACCCACTGGTTCGGCGACTGATTATTTGGAGATAAACCAACAGGATACTGAGATGCATTTCCACCAAAATGCGGTGAGCCATGACGTAAACTTGTTAACTGAAACTGACTAGAAAAGGGAGAGAGGTTAGGTGAAGGTATCGCCATTTGGGAGCCACCACCAAGATATGGAACATCTAAATGACTTTTGTTTGGTGAAGATTGTTCACCAGGGGGCGGATACGATGCAAATGAAGACTTCGGCACAGGAATTGGTTCACTGGAGAAACGCCCATGGTGTTCTGGCTGCTCTAAGTATGATGTTCTTTGAGAAGTATATGGCGGCATGGACCGCCTTTGGGCATCCTCAATACCTCCAAAGTTGATTAGCCGCTGTTGATCCAGCCAGTTAGGAGCATTCGGGTGCGGTGCCCATTGACCAGTAGATGAAACTGGAAGAAAATATCATACATAAACTTCTCATTATTCATTTCTCGAGGTGAAGTCCAAAACTATGTGAACTAAAAGTTTTATAAGATGGAACCAATTGCTTTATTACAATATTAAGCATAAAACTAGAAGAATATAAGAAATATCATCATTTTAAGGGTAAAATATATTAATGGCCCCTCAATTATAGAGCTACTAATATTATGACCCCCAAACTTCATTTTGTGACATAAAACTCCTTGAACTTTACATTACTAAAACATTGAAGTCCAAATCAAGTTTAAAAAAACGTCCAAATCAACAAAATTCCATTTAAAAAATTGACACAAAATGAAGTTTAGGGGCCATAATGTTAGTAGCAATACAGTTGAGGGCCGATATATGTATTTTACTCAACATTTTTATGCAGTATAAATATCATTATGCACAAAATCTGTCAACAATTTATAAGAGTCTCCACATCCAGAGATATGCCACTACCTTATTGCATAACATTACCCGATAAATATCCCAATGAAGCAAAAAAAAAAAAAAAGAGTAAGCAGTGTTTTCAAATTCACCTTCAGGCTCCAAGCTACAAATTATAAGGTCTGCCAGATGGATTGAAATACAGAAATATTGTCGCACACTTCTACGATATTAAACTAACAATACTGACGAAAACTATTTTTGTTCCAATTCTAAATACACCAAGACACAGTATACTTAATTGTGAATCTTTTGAACCTACGAGCTCCATAAAACCTATATGTATTACATGACAGTCACCAAGGTAGCAAGATGCATTAACTATAGCTACGAGATACACTACTATAAATTATAGTCATAGCACAGGGAGGTAATAATGTGGCCAAAAGAAAGCATATTATATCGGGAAGCTATGTTGAACAGAAACTGAAACTCTTGGAAGCTTTCATGAAATGTTCCAGGTCACGTTTCCCTAATTTTAAAAAAGGAAAAAAGCATTCTAAGGTCCCTGACCTTTTATTTTTTGGTGCATTAAGCCCTTGATCTTTTATTTGGACACATTAGCCCCCTGATCATTTATTTTTTTGTCACATTAAGCACTTACTTGCCAAATTGGTTAATTGTGAACATCTAATTCACTTAAAAAGATGGTATTCATTTTATTTGTGTCTGAAATTATATTTTATACGGTTCGAAATAAGGTTTTTATGGTTTCCCTATAGCCACATTATGCACATCAAAAACTGCATTCGAACTGATAAAAATACAAATTCAGAATGCAAATGAGATGAATAACAGTTAGTTACCCGAGTTTTATGTTAAAATATCAACTTTTTTGGTCCTACCAGGGGACTAATGTGTCCAAATAAAAGATCAAGGGCTTAATCCACCAAAAAATAAAAGATCAAGATCCTCGGGATACTTTTTACCTAGAAAAAATTGGAAACTCATTTCCTAGAATATAATATGTTTTCAGAAATGGATCAATGTTAATCACATGTTCAGTAAATCTCTAATATTTTCTACCTCATAAGCTTTTACAATGAAAAAATCTCGTTTCCCCTCTATTATGTAATTTTTTTTAATGTATATACAAATAACCATTAAAATTACATTCTTATAATTTAAATGTTTTTTTTATAGATATACACATATTAGTTTTAGAGGACGAGCCTTGGCGCAGAAAGAGGAACTACCCCGGGCCTGAGGTTATTTTCTAGACCAAATGAGGCGTCAGATGAAGGATTCGCCGAAAAAAGAACTACAGAGACAGGGAATATTTCACAGAGGCTTTCTCCCCCAGGTCGAAAAGCCAAACTGAAAGTAAAAAAGGCCCAATGGTAAACGTTGTTGTCGTGTGACCGAGAGGTCACGTGTTCGAGTTATAGGAGCGGCCTCTTGCCAAAATTGGCAAGGGAAGGCTTGCCCCAGTACACCCTTGTGGTGGGACCCCTCCCCTTACCCTCGCATAGCGGGGACCCTAGTGCACCGGGCCACCCTTTTATACACATATTAGTTTTATTATGTACACATTGCCATCTCCTATAATTTCTATAGATATTGTGTCCTGGTTTCCGTTTGTGTTTCCATGTAACATAATCTAAAGTGATGACGAGTGCATGCAAGGAGAAAGACCTATAAGCTTGTGGCTTAGTTACATTTCAATAAAAATCCAAATTCATGAAATTCCCACACTTACATTCTCTAGTTTCTCCATAATTTATTGTCCCCTCGTTTATTGGCTGGCCTACATCCTTGTTCAACTGCACAAGAACAAAATCAAGCATATATTAGCAAACAACCAAGCATGATCTAACATTTCTAATCTTTGGCTACACTGCAGATGACTTTTCGGCATATCGGAAAGTGATGTTTGAGGTAGTAATCTATCGTTCTCTATTATTTGCAACAACAATTAGATAAATGATACATAGCCATAAACTAGAAGGAAAAATGATTAACTTTATACTTGACATTATCAGCAACTAGTGTACTAACCTTCGAAAACGTATGTGCAAGATCATCAATACCTGATAGAGACCTTACAGCCTCTCCCTAAAAATAAGAAAGAACAATTAGTTAGACCATCAGAAATACTTACAGCATCACGTTTCTGGCATAGTTATTAAAGACGCACAAATAGGGGCCAAGGGGTCCTGGAGCCTAGGCGCAAGGCACAGGCACGTGACTGAGCGACACAAGGTGAACTAAATAAAAATAATGAATTAAGGGACAAAATGGCCCCTGAAGTTGGGGGCAGGATCGCTTTAGCTCAAATCGAAGTTTAGGTATCAACTAAGTCCCGAAGTTGGCAAAACTTGACAAATTAGCCCAAATTTGACAAACGTTTAGGTATTAAAACTGATTGCTTTTGGGCTAATTTGTCAATTTTTGCCAACTCAAGGGCTGAGTTGATACCTAAACTTCGATTAGGGATAAACTGGCCATTTTGCCCCTTAATTCAAAAAATAATATACATAATCATAAATAACAACAGTTATATTCTAAAATACAATAAATAGTCAAATACTAAGTCATATTCAATCATCCATAATCTTAATCATAAATTCTAGAATGAAATAAATTCCAAATTAACTACTAACTCTTTCATAATCATAATAATAAATTTTAAATCTAAAGATTAAAGTTCAACCACATCCTAAGTTAATTAACTAATAGTCTAATAACTACTTTTCATCAAAACTAAAGTTTCCATAAGCCATAGTCATCACTCATGAAACTTTGCGATATTTCTGACACATTTTAACTTGGAACCCTAAAAAACACTTATGTCTAATAAAATTGCACCAAGGCACGCCTCCGGCAAGACGCTAGGCTCAGAAACGCGCAATCAATCAAGCGCCTCTTGAACAGATCGTGCCTTTTGGCTTCTCAAGCAACATGCCTAGAGCCTAGCTCCTGAGGCACGCCTCATTTGATAACCCATGATTCCACAAAATAGAAGTTTAAAAAGAAGTCAGTTGTGCATCAATTATGATCATAGAATCATGAAATTACATAATATAAGCTCTACAAACCGATCCACATCTCTGACAAACGGCGGTATCAATTCAAACGGGTTAACTTGTCATAATCGTTAATGTGATCTATATATTTTGCATGATTATATATGATATAAATGATACAAACACGGTAATCATGTGAACAGGTCGTGTTAAGCAGATTATCTCCATAAATTGTGTTGTCGTGTTTGAAACTGACAGCCTTACTAACATATGTACCCGGAAAGATAAAGGAAAAAGCCACATATTAAAGAAAAGGTTTAACCTCTTGTCCACCAATTAGAACCTCCTCCTCATCAAACTCCGCACCAGGAAATTCCTCTTCTTCCTCCTCCAAATCCCCTAACTCAACTTCCTGGACATGATCGTTACCAAAGAAGGCATATTGAGATGCATCAAATAAGAGAGAATCTGCAAACATGAAACAAATCAAGTCAAAAAGACCAATTACAACTGATTAATCAAACAAAATTAAGCCTTAAAACTATCGTAATTTGCCAAATTGGAACTTAATCAACTAGAACACACTGAAATTAGCCAAAAAAAAATAATGCAAAATAATGAAATATTAATCCACCATTCGACATTAATAACAAAAAGCAATACATCAAATTAAGCGAATAGAATAAATCCTGAAATCTATGAAATCCAATATCGTAACCGAGGAGCGAACAAAGAAAAAAGAACAAACAGAACAATAGAGAGTAATACCAACCTGTAGAGCTATCGCCAGCCGCTTGAGTAAAAATTCCACTTTCCATATCAACAAACTTTCTCTAAATCACTAATTCGAGAAGTAAAAATCATTCAGAAAAGACAAATAAGCAGAACTGAAATTCAGAAAAACTAATTAAACCCTTCACTCCGAAACTAAAGAAGATCTCTACTCTCCAGTGGAAGCATACGCAACGAGATGTATCGTTTGATGAATTATAAACAAGTTAAAACTGTTACCATAATCATCCACAGAGTGGAATTAGGAAAAGAGAGTAGGGAGGGAAGAGGAATGGGTGCTTTTGCAGAAGAGAGAATTCGAAAGGGATTCGGTGGTTGAAATTGAGAGGCTTATGCTTCTTGTTCTTACTGCTATGTCGTTTTGTCTTTTCCTGTGTCGTTTCAACAATGAATTAGACAAAATTTCATTCAAATTAGCCCTTGTTTGGGACAAGATTAACCGGAGTAAATGGGGGTAATGGAAGGTTAATTATTAAGTTAATTTTATTTGAGAGTTATTTTTTGAGAGTAAATGAAAGTTAATGAAGTTAAATGTTTACTTCCTCAAACCTCCAAACTCAAACCTCCAAATTGGGGATTAATGGGAGTAACGTAAATTTTTTAAAATTTCTTATTCTGCAGAGTAAATTTAATTTTCATTCCCCTCCATATTTAAATTCTCAAACGAAGTTAAAAATTTAACCTCATTTACATCCTATAAACTTCTAAACAAGGTTAATTTTTAATTTTCATTTCCATCACTTCAATTCCCTTTCTATTACCTCATTTAACTCTCGCTTCCATTAACTTCCAAACTCCCAAACAAATGCTTAGACATTTTTTTTTACTTTTTAATTTGAGATCTCATGCTTTCGAATTCTATTTGATATCAGGTAGATGTTATCCTCGAAGCTTCCAAGAGATATTTGAGCCGGATGTTTGGAAAGCATCAACGAGAATTAGGGATGGCAACGGGTAGGATATCCGTTGGTAATGTCAATCTCAAACCCTTATCCTTTTATTTTTGAATTACTTGTATCCGTCCTATTACTCTAACGAGTATACTTTGTGAATCTTATATCCGTCTCATTTAATTCGCGGTACCTGCAGATACGCTTACCCATTAAGAATCAATAAATAAAACAAAAAATATTACAAATTTAATAAATTATCTATCTAAACCTTGAACAAATTGAACCTTGATTAATAAGAATAAAGTAGTTTAGTGGTATCACTCAATGGTTGAAAAACAAAAAGTTGGGGTTCAAATCCCACGTCTTACATCTAAATAACAATGATATTTATTAATATATAAAAAAGTTATGACGGGTACTGGGTACCCTTGGGGGTATTCCCATACTCGTCACATTACTCTAACGAGTAATGATTTTGATCTCATACCCGTCCCATACTATTTTATACAGGGTATGGATAGTCCCATTAGAACCGGGTAGTGTCGGGTACCCGCGGGTACAGTACCCATTGTCATCCCTAATGAAAATGCAAATAAAAGCTAATAGAAAGATATGTGCATGTCATATGACTGCATGTCAAAGATTTAAATAATGGCTACAAATGTACTTGTATGCCTCAAGTTCACGTGGCTAAGATTCGGGTAAAGACCGATGGACGAATGTCCATGTATGATTAGGATTCAAGTAAAGGTCGCGTGTCTTGGCTTCAAATGATTAACCAAAAATGAAGTTCATAAGACATGCATCTAAAAGGGGTTAGTGTGAACACAACCAAAGAAATGTGATTTACGTGGAGGGTTTCTATTGAGACAACAATTCTCCAATAGAAAAATGACATCCTATAAAGAAGGTTTAAAGGAATCTCCTTGTATGCTCCAATTGCTTTCATTATTCGTAAGAGTCATATTGACTTTGGCATCAGAGCGTCTACACCGCACAGTTGATACCTCCCTTATTTTTCAGGAAATCACTGTTGTGCTTAGCGTGGAGCCGAGATTTCCTCATGCATGCATTTGCTCTAGTGACGAAAGTTATTAATGGTGGTTCCGAGAAGGATAGGAAGGAGGTGCTTATTGAGGATTTATGACTCAAGGCGACTCTAGCATCCTTCCTAAGGATACTCCTTCTACAGAATCCATTGACAAATTCCTTTAGAAAACTAAAGCTAAAGGGGAAATTATAAGATGCAAACACCTTATGTATGATGTTGGACAAATTAGTGTCTCAACTACGAAAGGAGGCGGAAATCCCTCATATCACCACCACTATGACGATGCAAATCTTAGTGGATGGTGACGCATTGGGAAGGTTACATCCTAAAGTCCTACTCAGTGTTCCTGCTAAAAAGGAAAGGCGAACACCAAAATAAGGCACATGTTTGCTGTAGGGGAAGTTCGGTCAAATCCCAAATGAACATAATGAGGAATAAACATGACAACAAATGGACATGGTAGATTTTAAACCTCCATAAAAAAAAGGCGCGTAGCTTGGGATCTAACTCTCTTACCACCTTAAGGTATTATGTCTGAAACCACTCATTCTTTTTGGCTGACCTCATATCCTATCCCTATGCAGACATCTTAGTCCTTACAACATTAGTATAGGGATACAAGGTTAAGAGGATTCTAGTTGACAATGGAAGCTCTATAAATGTGATTATCTGTAGTTATTTCAACAAGCTACTAAGTAGATCCAATCAGTGGTGAGTTAGTACATGTTTTGTTGATAGATCTTATAGGACATTCGGCCCCAGTGTGAGCCTAAACATGTTGGAGTGCTAATTTAGTGATGCGGACGTGATTTGGAATGGTGATTGTGAGTTCACCATAATGAATATACTATCAACATATAACATTATTATGGGACGACCCTTCTTATACGGCTCAAACAAGAATATTTCTCTAAGACATTTGGCCTTACAGATTCTAACTAGTAATAGATTAGCCGTGTAATGGGGCAACTAGAAGGTGGCCCATGAAACATGTTGAAACACCTTTCCACACGATTTTGATTTGACAAAATTATTTATGTGAATGATAAAAAAAATATTCTAACACATTAAATTTAAATGCTTTGATTTATTCACACTAATGTGTTTGTTCAATGTTGAGTTATTTGATTTATAAGACTTTAAGATAAAAAGCCTAAAGGCCCACAAGAGGAAGTCAAGCCCAAGTCGACAGATCAAGACCTCACGGTCCAGGAAGACAAAACGCAGTCGTACTGAGTAAAACGCCAGCCCAGCATGAAGAAGGATCAAGAAGCCTTCATCTAAATGGCTTCAAGACGAAGCTACTGAGTTGAGCGACAAGGTAGTCAGGTCAGCGGCAGAACAGAACAAACTTAGAGACAAAGTATTTCTACTTTGGGTAAAGCTCAGAAGACGCAGAAAGCTGTCTGGAAGACTTTACCATAAATGTGGAAACATTCTGTTCCATCTGACGAAAAGCTGCCGAGTACTGCCGTAGACAGAAGATACAAGAATCTCATTAGCCGAGGACACTGAGCACGTACTGAGTGAAAGCGACAGGAAGCCGTTTCCCTCCAACGGTTATTTCGAAATTCGAAATCACCGGTGCATCAAGTGTCACTATAAATAGGCCTCTCAAATGCTTCATTCGATGCAGATCTTCAATCAAGTCGAAATGCTGACCAAATTGTTATTTGAAGTTCCGTGAGAAAAGCAAAGCAAATCTTACACCAATTCCAATCTTGTGTAAAAGTCTAGAGTGATCTTATTCATCTAAAGTGTCTTAACAATTGTTGTTTAGGACAAACACTTATCATTTCTAGAAGTATATAAAGGAGAAGCTGAGTACTCGGTTATAGTACTCAGCAGTAGTAATAGGAGTGAGTAGAGGAATAGAGGAAGGTACTCTTGTATACTCAGCTTCTGTTGTAAAAAGTTTTGTGCTCTACCTTTAAAGAGCTCAGTAGAGGATTCAAAAAGCTCAGATCGAGTTCCGTGGACTGGACGTAGGAGGAGAGGCCGAACCAGGATATGTCTGCTGAGTAACATATTTCTAACCCTTAAATCCTTTATATATTGCTTGCTATAAAACTGACTAAGTAACGAACTCACGCTGAGTTAAGTGCACCGAGAAGCTGGGTTCAGGAATAGACTCAAGTGCTATCTCCTGACTCAAGAAAAGAAACAGACTTAGTCACTAGTTGACTAAGCTTGTGTCTTAAACTACTCAGCACTGATGTGTAAACCTTTTCTTAAAGAAAAGAAGTCAGTCTTAACATACAAATTTTTTGAATAGTTCCTATCCCCCCCCCCCTTGGAACTAATCTTATCACATTACACGGGACCAACAAGTGGTATTAGAGATTAACAGCTCACTGAACAAGATACAACTATCTTGAGCTGATCCCCACAATGGCTGAGAACAGCACTCGTTTCCTCCCAGGAAATCAGACAACTCAGATTCTTCCTGAGGGGCTGTCCATCACTCGGTCTCCACTGTTCTTCGAGTCTAACTACACCTTTTGGAAGAACAGAATGAAAAACTTCATTCAGGCAACAAATATGAGTGCATGGCTTTCTATAGTCCAAGGCCCATTTGTTCATGTTGAAACTGTTGATGGCCAAACGGTTGTTAAAGTTGAGGCTAAGTGGACAGAAGATGACCTCAAGAAGCTACAAAATCATGCTTCGGCTATAAACATGCTTCACTGTGCGTTAGATGCTGCAGAGTACAATAAAATTTCAGGTTGTGAGTCAGCACAGGAAATCTAGAAGAAACTGGAGGTCACCTATGAAGGAACCAACAAAGTTAAGGAATCTAAGGTGAACCAGCACATGAGGTTATACGAGTTGTTTGAAATGAATGATGATGAAGGAATCTCTGAAATGAACTCAGGATTCACAAACATAATCAACGAGCTCAAAAGACTTGGCAAGATCTTTACTGAGGAAGAGCAAGTCAAGAAGATACTGAGGAGTCTTCCCAAAAGCTGGCAAGCCAAGAAAACTGTTGTTGAGGAAGCTCAAGACTTGACCACCTACAAGTATGATGAACTCATTGGATCTCTGCTAACCCATGAGATCTCAATGAAGAACTTTGAGGTGAAGGAGAAGTCTGAGGATAAGAAGCAAAAGTCTCTTGTCATGAAAACTGACTCCACTGATGGGAGCTCAACAGACGATGAAGAAATGGCCATGTTCACTAGAAAAATGAAAAGGCTGTTCAGAAAGAATGATAAATATTCCAAGAAGCCTTACAAGAAGTTTGATAAGTACAAAGCTGAGTCCAGCGACAGCAAGTACAAGAAGGACAGCTCAAAGCTCATCACATGCTTTGAATGTCATCAAACTAGCCATATCAAATCAAGCTGTCCTACCTTGAGGAAGGAAAAGAAGAACAGCAAGAAGGCAATGGTGGCAACTTGGAGTGACAGGTATGAGATCTAACCATCATTGAAAATTCAAATGTTGGAAGATGTCGTTGATGAATTCATCTCCTAATACTCAAAAGAGCATAAGGAAATCGAAAGATGGGAAATGTACACTAATTGTGTTTCTTCCCTCAAAGGCATCAGAGTGGGAATTGCTATTAAAGGTCCAACCAAGATTTGAATGACATGTGAAATAAAGATGTAATTCTCCCCTAACAACAATAAGTCAAAGTATGAAGCTATGATTCAAGGATTGTAGCTCTTTAAGGAAATGGGGCAAGATGTAGTACATATTTTCAGTGACTATAGTCTGATAATGAATAAGATCAATAAAAGATGTCACTAAAGACCCAATTATATTAAAATACATGGATGAGGTAAAAAAAAAGGCTAATAAACCTATAAAAGGGAACCACTTGATAGATATCACATATCTTCAGAGAGGAGAATGCAAAAGCATACAGATTGGCAAAGGCCCTTAGAGGAAACTCGAATTAAATGAACTAAACTTAAGAATAAGAGGTGAAAACAAATTAATGTCAAAGTTTGCTTAAGCTAAACTAATAATGGAACAAAAACAATAATCTAAACTAAGGTAAAGCGAAATACAAATCAAAGTATGTGAAAATGGAAAGCAAAACTAAGTTATGACTAAGCTAATTTAAGAACTAAGCTAATTCCTTCTCATAATTACATTGTAAAAGCTCCTATTTATAGTTATTAGGTTGTCCTCTGATCTCTAGTAGGTCTTCTAACCTTCATCTAGTCAGATTAGAGTTGTAGAAGTTGGATAAGAACAAGCCCTTTTCAATTAGAGTTCCGATTGGAATCAAATGTCGATTTCTGACGTTGCTCACCAAGCTATGATGCCTTGCTCGTCGAGCTACTTATACAACTCGTGTTTTGTGACTTTGAACTTCATTTGTTAACTCAAAATCATAGCTCGTCTAGGTTGCTCAGCGAGCTACATGGACGGGCAACCTTTCAAACTGCCTTTTTTTCGTTTAAGGCCTGAAATTGGCTGAAATCGCTCAAAATTCTAACCAAGACCAAAATAAGTTAAAAGTCACTAATAAGCAGTGGAATATATACATTAAGACTAAAAAATACAGATAAAACTATATTCTAAACCCTACTAAAATGGTGATAACAAAGGGTGTGCCTTCTTTAACCCTCGTTTGCTTAGGCTCGGACCTTCGACGGTGGTTGCTCTAGGGCTTTAATAGGGAACGGTGTTTGCCTCACCCATAGGGTTTTCGTTGCCCTTCAGATTCCTTCGCCTAGTATAGTGCCTGCGAGGGCTCCTTGATCTGGAATACCTTCGACTAGGTGATGGGCTTCAGGGAAAGGCCCTAGGGGTTCCGAAGGACTCCCCACCAGATTCTACCTCCCGTGCGGGCTTTTTCCTCTCACCCTCCTTGGCCTTCCGCAATTGTCGTTGCAGATCGGCAATCTCTAGCTCATGAGTGGCTAAATTTTGCACAAATTTGTGGGATACTTCCTTGCCAAGAGCTGATACTGAGGGTCTAACTGAGGTTAGGGCCCAACACGTTAGTCCACTTATTCATTGCTACTCCGGTGGATTTCTGAATGAACTCGATCGGATTGAGCCATCACGGAATATTTTGACAGATGGTAGATAAGATCAATCCACGTTCACCGCACCAATGATATCTCGTTACTTGAACTTGGTCACGGGATTCGATCGTGACGATGATCCGACGTCATATTAGAGCCTATAAAACAATAAGCAAGCCAGACGGGGTTGGAGTACAGCAAACCCGCTTCGATGCCTAAGTCAGTTTATAATCTGAGATTGAATGGAAGGGAATGGACTAGTTTAAAGATAATAGTTAACGTATCGAACCTTATACTTATACCTGTGTATTTATAGTGCATGATTAGGTTTAAGGTTTGTCAGCTCCTTAAGAATCCTTACAAGCTTATGATTCCAGATCATGTGAGGAATCCTTTATCTTGTAGGATTCCAGAAGGTCCTTTGATGTGTTAAGGCTTGGAGGCTGGAATATATGATGATGGGCCGCTGCTCGTTTGGGCTTGGGTCGCATCAATGGTTTCTGTCCTTCTAAGGTCGTTTGGGCCTAGGTTGTAAAAGTGTAGTGATGACGTCACGCATATGATATCGTTTAGCCCGATATCAAGTACATAATAAGGAACAAAATATCTGTGTTTTATAATAATGTCCGAAATTGAACCAATTTGCTAATGTTAGAGGTAAAATTGTTTTTGGCTGCCAACGTTAGGAGTAAAATTGCACTATTTTAAACGTTAAAAGTAAAATAAGGTATTTTTTTTTCACCTTATCCCTTATAATTATATTATTTATGAAATTAAGAATTTTTTTTTTACCTTATCCCTAATTTAAACATATCATTCTCTAATCCTAAGCTAACTATAAAAAGACTTCTCCGTATATATTTAATTAAAAAAAAAACATACTTTTATTTTTTCGTTGCTCATCAGGATTCCTAAAACAAAGAAATCCGTTACCAATTAGAAAAACGATTTCCATGTCCGATTAGATTACAGATTAATTACTGTAATATATATAAACATTATACCATCGATATTCCTACTCCTCTTTCCATTGTTTATTTCTTCGCTGATTCTCTAATTTAGCCATGGATGTACCCACCAATTCAATTCCGATCGACAATCTCTCTCTTTCCCTCGCTAATCTTTCCTTTTCCGACCAAACGCTTCGAGCCAGTCCGTCTGAAACTCAAGAATCTGCAATTTCAAATTCTGAAGAAGCAACGGTAGAAGACTTTACTTTCTTGAGTTTTGCAATGACTCCTGAAGGCTCGATACAGCTTCAGGAAACTATAATAACGGCCGGAGCTTCAAGGGTGAATCGAGTAGTCGAAATCATTACTTCAAAGATTTCAGGAATTCCCCTAATTTACTATCTGATGATTGATCCGTACGGCTGCCATGTCTGTTCCAGGCTATTTGATGTCTGCAACAAACTTCAATTGGGGTTTCTGGTGGAGAACATAGCGAAATACGACGAAATTTTCGTCGGTGTAGCGACAAATTTACACGGAGCGAAATTGATGAAGAAGTTGATCAAATTGCTTAAAGGATCATCTTACAGTTCTTTGATTGTTTTCAGAATGTCGGTTTCATTTAACCGGTTAATGAGGAATAAAGCCGGATCGTATGTCGTAAATAGCTGCCTGGATTGCCTTGATATCAATCAGAACACACCACTTTATGAAGCAGGAATTTCAGAATTTCTTGATTTGGCAACTGATGTAGTAGGATGTGTTTCTTTGAATTACATGATTGATAAAATCCAAGGGTTTCGTAGGCAACAACTTCTCGAATTGGTCGCGAAAAACGCGGTGTTTCTTTCACAGGATCCTTCGGGGAACCATGTTGTGCAGAAGGTTTTAGGGCTCGAAAATCCGACATTTACTATGATAATAGCTTTGATGCTTCGAGGTCATTACGTGAAGCTATCGACGCAGAAATGGGGCAGCCATGTCGTCGAGAAGTGCTTGAAATCGGAGGCCGGTATGGAATACGGAGTGGAGGATTTCTTGAATTGTAACAGTAATCAATTGTTGCAGATTGCTAAAGATCAGTTTGGTAATTATGTGATACAAACATTATTGAAATTGAGCAAGCAACGGAACGTGTCGCTTTATCGGAGACTTGTCGAAAGCATCCAATCGAATCTCGGTGTCCTGCGGTTCGGTTACGGGAAGAACATCTATAATCTGATCATGAGTGAGATACAATATTATAGCAATGTGGTTTGATACTAAGTTAGTTTATGTATTAATCCTGAAGGATGTTTTATTCATTTAGAATAGGCTTGTAGCTTGGAAGTAATTGTTTACATTGGATATGATTAAATGGTTAAATAAATTTGGTCTTTAGATGTTCGGGTTCTCTAAGCTGGTGCCGACCTAGTTAGGATTAATCTCGGGTTTCCACTCAGATAACTTACCCATTGTTTAGTTAATGTGGAAGCTAAGTCATGTTTCCGATGTCTTTTTACTCTTGAAGTCGTTGGAGTGAATTTATTGAGACAAAATATTGTGGTAATACTTGATAACCGTCGAAATACAAAAATTACACAGAAACCTCGTGAAAATTACTAATCTAATCGAGTTGATAATTGACTAATGAAAACTAAATAAATATAAGCAATGTTGAAATCTAGATATTAATAAACTCTCTCTAGAGAGATTGCTAATAGAAGCCTCAAATCCCTCTACTTCTGAACCGTGTTCAAAACCCTAAATCTAAATAAACACTATAAATAGAATAAGGTTCGATGCTAGACTGGTGAGGAACCGTATCGTGTAATTCGATACAAAAGAGCACTTCAAAACACTTGATTTGTAAAAGATAGAGTCGCCATCCAGTTTCAACCAACCGGAAAAAATCGGCGAAATGGATCTGAAGTAAAACTAGGTTCGTGGACAATCACTTACTTAACTAATTGTTAAATGATTTAAACTTTAGTGAATGGTTTTTCCAAAAAAATTTTAAGTGAGTTTACATTTACACATTCCTACATGTTGCAATATGCAAAGTTCTTATGGGACCACCTAACCGTGTTTGATCTAGGATTGTTAATGTAGTAAGTATTTCATATCTCTGTATTTCATATCTCTGTCAGGAATCCGCCCAGATACAGACAAAGATTTCCTAAAAAGAATCCTAGAGGATGGGAATAGTAAAAAAAATTTGCTTGAAATTTGAAGAAGGATGAGTAATATGTTCTTTGCGCTCCGTGGGAAATCTATCTCTATTTCCGTAGGGATCATAAACTTAATAATGAAATTATAGATAGTGTTTAAATATTAATACTGATTTTATAATTTTAATTATAACATTAATTAAAATAATAATATTTTGTTTCAAAAAAATAATAATAATATTTAATTAAAATCTCAAATTGTTATAATTATATTTTATTAATTTCATATATAATTTTTTTATTTTCTTTTTTTGTTTTTTTAACAAATAAAATAAAAAATTTATATATGAAATTAATTTTTTAAATTAAATTTAAACTAAAAATAAAAAATTTACAACCCTGGTTTTTAGCCTCGTGCCTGGATTCATTTAAGAAATAATTTGTAGGGATAATATGTACAAATACTCGATGTTTAAGGTAAAAAATAATATTATCTCTATAATTATACTCTTAACATTTGCTAGTTGGACCAATTTTAGGTCTAACTATATATAACGTAGTTATGAATCTCATTATTTCCACTCCACATATGCGTCATGATGTCACTTATCAGTGATGGTTTCAAAACACAAGAAACAAATTTAAGGCTTAATACATCATTTGCCCCCTGAACTTGTCTAAAATGGTTGATTGGCCCCCTGAACTTTCAAAGTATCTCGATAGCCCCCTAAACTTGCATAAAATATTCAGTTAGCCCCCTAAACTTGCATAAAATGTAATCAATTAATCATTTGGTTGTAAAAAAGTAAGTTAAATGCGGAAGATATGTTCCACACATCTTTAAAAAGTAAAACGACCAAGATCGGGGTATGCGATTATAATATTAGAGAAGAAAATATTTTATAGTTGAATAAGTAAGAACATCTTTTTTAACATGTTTTAATCTATTTTGTGAAGCATGTAATAATATTCTAAGGCACGTGTAACATATCCGAATGATTAATTGATTACATTTTATGCAAGTTCAGGGGGTTAACTTATGCAAGTTCAGGAGACTATCGAGACACTTTGAAAGTTCAGGGGGCCAATCAACTATTTTGGACAAGTTCAAGGGGCAAATGATGTTTTAAGCCCAAATTTAAAAAATATAGCATGTTTACACACATGTACACATAAGTTACTGATGTGTTATAACAAGTGATGGCAACAGGTAGGGTATCCAATCTCAAACTCTTACTTGTTTATTTTTTTTAATTATCCGTATCCATCCCTTTACCCTAACAGATATATTTTTTGCATCTCATATCCGTCTCATTTAATTCGTAGGTACCCTTACCCGTTAAAAATTCCAAATTGCTCCAATTATCAAGAAATCAAAATGGCATTATACCCATTTGGATCTCCAAACTGAAGCTTCAAAGTCAATTAGAACCCTAAACTCTCATAATCATCAATTAAGTCCCTGAACTAAATAAAAATCATCAATTGAATCCTCATCTCATTCTAAAATCAGAAACTGTGACTATTTAATAGAGACTGTAATAATCTCTGTGTTGGTTCAAAATGAGTTTAAGGAAGATGGTCTGAAACTGTTTAACCGAATGATTTTCGATGAGGCCTTAATTGATGATTTTTATTTAGAATGAGGACTCAATTGATGATTTTTTGTTAATTCAGGGACCTAATTGATGATTTTTTGTGCCAATCAAAATACACCAAAAATGATCATTTATCCCTAATTTAAAAGAGTTCCCGCTACATAGTCTCTCTATATAAACATTCTTTTCCTACTTCTTCTTTCCATTCTCTGATTCTCTAATTTAGCCATGGAGTTACCCAACAATTCAATTCCGATCGACAATCTCTCTCTTTCCCTCGCTAATCTTTCCTTTTCCGGCCAAAGTCCATCGGAAACTCAAGAATCTGTGTTCAACAATTCAAATCGTCCGGCAGTTCCATTGTACCCTCATCAATCCATCCGGGCTTCAATTCCAGGCAATATAAATCAAATCTTTACAGGTTTAAACAATGAAATGCCGGCAATTTCAAATTCTGAACAAGAAAAGGTAGAAGACCTTACTTTCTTGAAACTTGCAATCACTCCTGAAGGCTCAAGAAAGCTTCAGGAAACTATAAGAATGGCCGGAGATTCAATGGTGAGTCGACTAGTCGAGATCAATACTTCCAAGATTTCGGGAATTCCCCTAATTTACCATCTGATGATTGATCCATTCGGCTGCCATGTCTGTTCCAAGCTGTTTGATGTCTGCAACAAACTTCAATTGGGGTTTCTGGTGGAGAACATAGCGAAATACGACGAAATTTTTGTCGGTGTAGCGATGAGTTTACACGGGGCGAAATTGATGAAGAAGTTGATCAAATCGCTTAAAGGATCATCTTTTAGTTCTTTGATTGTTTTCAGAATGTCGCTTTCGTTTAACAGGTTAATGAGGAATAAAACCGGATCGTATGTCGTAAATTGCTGCCTGGATTGCCTTCATATGAATCAGAACATACCACTTTATGAAGCAGGAATTTCAGAATTTCTTGCTTTGGCAACTGATGTAGTAGGATGTATTTCTTTGAATTACATGATTGATAAAATCCAAGGGTTTCATAGGCAACAACTTCTTGAATTGGTCGCGAAAAACGCGGTGTTCCTTTCGCATGATCCTTCAGGGAACCATGTTGTGCAGAAGGTTTTAGGGCTCGAAAATCCGACATTTACTACGCTAATAGTGTCGATGCTTCGAGGTCATTACGTGAAGCTATCGACGCAGAAATGGGGCAGCTATGTTGTCAAGAAGTGCTTGAAATCGGAGGCGGGTATGGATTACGTTGGGGAGGATTTCTTGCATTGTAGCAGTAATGAATTGTTGCAGATTGCTAAAGATCAGTTTGGTAATTATGTGATACAAACAGCATTGAATTTGAGCAAGCATCGAAACGTGCCGCTTTATCGGAGACTTGTCGAAATCATCCAATCGAATCTCAGTGTTCTTCGTTTCGGTTACGGGAAGAACATCTACAATCTGATCAACAGTGAGATACATTATAGCAATGTGGTTTGATACTATGTTAGTTTCTGAATATTGTAGTTTCTGTTTTACGTTTCTGAAGGATGTTTTATTCATTAAAAGGTTTAATAAATTTGGTCCCTAGCTGTTCGGATTTTTTGAGCTGGTGTCAATCTAGTTAGGATTAGTTTTCGGGTTTTAGGTTACCCATCTTTTACTAACAAAAATGGTTCGGTTAATGTTTTAATGTCCTTATTGCTTTAATGAGAGTTAAATTAAATCCTTTGATACAATCTGATAATACGACCCGAAGCCAATACAAATTTGATAAATTAACGTCATGTTAAATAAATAATTGATTATTTTTTTAATTAACCTGAAACCGATAACTAATACAGACCATGAAAGCGACATCCCGTCCCAAGCCCGGTCCATTAAACCTTATCAATGAAAACATGACAATTTTACAATTGTATAATTTTTTTCTTTACACCAATCGCTTTTCCATTTCAGCCTGTTGTACCCGATCCACTATACAACTTCTCCATATCCCACCTCTCCTTGGAAACAAAATATGACAGGAAAGTAGGAATCTATTGACCAAATACTGTATTGTACATGCTATAACAGAGCATAAAAAACAAGCCCTCTCTTAAAGAAAAGATGAACATAACGTGACCACCCGACCCGAAGTAAAGAAACACCCCAAGAGAGTTCTACCAACATCTAAGGCAGCTCAGTTACATGTTTTTTTTCAAGGCAGTTGTGCGGAGTTGTGTGAAAATGACTAACTACAGATTCGAAAACTAAAACCCGAAAGCATTAAAAACTGACTTGCAATGCTCCAAAGCTTCGGCGTCATTTACACCACGGATTCCTAACTAAGCAATGGTGCACGAGCACAACAGCATAGAAACAAATACCCCAGAACCTCGATTGTCCAACAATTTGTTACATTTGCTCTTTCCAAGACTGGACCTACTTGGAGCTCAAGGGTTATCAGGTAATACAGCATTTTCAAGTTGCTCATATTAGCTTAGTATCGTTTAGGTATTTATTCGACTATTTATCAGCATCTTGAACACTTAAGGATCTTTGAGTTTATGAAAAGAGCCTATGCCTTTGAGTTTTCAAGATGGAAAGTATCTCACATTGCTTTCAAAGCACTTGGTGGAGATACTTATTAAGGAGGTCCTCACACACTTGGGGTGTGCCCCAAGGGGTACACACTTTTGTGAAAGGGTGAGGACCTACCTCTTGGTTGACCACCACACACGCCGTTGCCGCCGTCCAAACCGGGTTGGGTTGGGTGTGGTGTGGTGTGGTGTAAAATCTATAATTTTTTATTGAAAAAACTAATAATATTTTTTATTATTAATTTTTATTTAGTTAAATACTCTAAATTAGTCTTTTCTGAACGTGTCTCTCTCAAACCCAGTCTCCCCTACCTTCCCTGATTATCCTCCCACCTTCTTCTCCACTGAATCAAAGCTCAACAGCTCTTTTTTCCAGTATAAAATAGGTGTGAGAGACTGGTTTACTTACACATTAATTCATTCATTCAATTTTTCGAAACTGAGCAAACTGAGAGTGTAGACAGAAATGAAATTGTACGGTTGCAATACAATTTCGTATTACAGAGGGCTGTTTTATCCTGGAGGCGGTCGGGGTTCATACTGCTTGCAATTTTCCGACAGTTCCGCGAACGTCTTAAAGAAAGCGACATTGTCCGCGACTCTGCCTATTTATTTTTTGTTCGGTCTCCTGCTGTTTTTATATTCCAGCTCCAACAGTTATCAAGTAATATAGCATTTTCAAGTTGCTCATATTAGCTCAGTATCGTTTAGGTATTTATTCTTCTATTACCAGCATCTTGAACACTGAAGGATCTTTGAGAAAGATCGTATAACATCTTCTTTTGGAAATCATTAGTGTGGGGAACACTGGCACGTAAGAGCTCCATAAGTAATTCCTCTTGATAGCTTCAGCTGGATCTGGCAAAGTAGACTGCATAATGCTATCATATTTGTTGATGCAATACTTCACAAGTAGACCAAAAAACTCATCAAATGAGGCCTTCCAAAGTGCCAGATTTGTCACATTATAGTTGCTAGTATCTTGAATTTCATTCAACAATTCGGTTGCCCTCTCCAAAACAGACATTAAAATGATAGAAGCCCTATTTCCAGCAGTGTTTCCTAGGGGTCGAAGGGGGCTGCTCAGAGGAACAAACAACTGCTGCAAGACAAGCACTAAGTGAACCAAGGTCCATACGTCGGGCACAAAATGAGACAACCCTAGCAAGGTTAGTAGTGCTTTCTGCGGCTCCAGAATCAGAGGGGAGGCCTCCAAACAAAAACCTCAAATGACAAAAAATAGCCATGCAAACAATCCGCATAAGGTCACTCCCAAGAGAAAGAAGCTGAAGGTACCTTGCAAGCAGCTTTTGGCCCTTGGAAAGCGACACTATCCGCAAGAACATAAGATCATCCTTTGGAGCAAGTCCAACTGTATGTCCCGTCTTCCCAAGTGGATCGACCAACTGCAGAGAGGCTACAAGCCCCTCCAACAAGATATGCCTCCTCGGCTCAATTGGGCTCCACCATTTTGAAGCTGATTGAATTCTACAAAACGGTCAATATCATCTACATCAAGAAGGAGGCAATCACTGTCAGATGCAAAGCGAAAAAGAATGAATGAAGCAGAAGGAGAGAAAACAATGAAAGAGAATACTAATGAAGAGATACCAGAAGGCTCCATGAACGGGCCAGCTGAAAGCTATGAACTGTCGAGGCATGGGTAACCTAGAGTCAATAAGGGAGCTCAAAGAGCTCATTCAGACCCATAAACCTAACATGATCTTCTTAATGGAAACTATGGTAGGTAATTTCGTTGTGCCATGTGTTCGTGGAGGAGGAGGTGTAGCGTTGTTATGGAAGAGTGACGTCTCGGTTAACCTTTTTAAATTTGGTAGGAACTTCATTGATGTCAAAATATCAGTGCCACGGATGGAGGAATGAACATTGACTGGTTTGTACGAGTTTCCAGAAAGAGGAAGAAGAATTCAATCTTGGCAATGTCTCAAAGAACTATATTGTATTGCTAATTTAGCGTGGGTGGTTATAGGAGACTTCAACAATATGCTCTGTACATTTGGAAAGAAAGGTGGCTGAAGACAACCTGCCCAACTCCTAAGCAGTTTTAATTACACCATTGATGTTTGTCAACTTTCAAAAGTCCCTATGCATGGTTATCCATTTACCTGGAGCAGAAGAAGACATGGTCAGCATACGTTGGAAGAGACGTTAGACAGGGGGCTAGCAAATCAAGCATGGCTGGATCGGTTCCCTTCAGCCTACATAGTTAATGTTATCACTACACAGTCGGACCACTCTGCTCTTATTCTGAAAATAAGAAATCCGATGACACTTGGGATAGGAAGATTTCGGTACAAAAACGCATGGTGGCTTGAAGAGGAGTGTCGGATGCATATTGCTAATAGCTGGAGCGCATCGCATGGGAGGGATTTCCCTACCAGATTGGCCGAATGCAGAAATACAATTAGTAATTGGGGCAGTCAGTTCAGACAGAGGTTCAGAGGGCGAACGCATCAGCTACATGCACGGTTAGAAGCGTTACGATGATTAGGGGATAGTCAGGAATTTAATTCAGTTTCGGCAGAACTGGACAAAGTCAGACATAAGCAGGAGATATATTAGAAACAACGGGTGAAAGTGCAATGGCTCCGTGAGGGCGATCAAAACTCGCGTTTTTTCTATAAAATGGTTAAGAACCGAAGAATAAAAAACGATTTTGATAACCTACAAAGCGTAGCAGGAACCCGCTGTTTGTGGAGCTCGAACTTGGCAAAGGAAATTCAGTTGCATTTTGAAAATATATTCAAATCACAAGGTTGCGATGGATTAAATTTAGTTGAGGCAGTCCAGTCTAGTATCTCAACGGCACAAGGGCAGCAGCTCCTCAGGGGTTATACGGCAGAGGAGATAAAATCGGCACTCTTTTCTATGCACTCGGATAAATCCCCTGGCCCTGACGGGCTTAATCTGAGATTTTACCAACAGCACTGGGAAACTTTGGGCCCTGAAGTGGCGGCTTTTTGCATCTCCTGTCTCAATAGTGGCTCCATCCCAACACATCATAATATTACCAATTTGGTGCTCATTCCTAAAAAGTTTCCGCCCTCTAGCATCACGGATCTTAGACCCATTGCTTTATGCAACATCCTGATGAAAATCATGACCAAAGTTATTGCAAACAGACTGAAACGGATAATAAATAGTATCATCTCTCCATCCCAGAGTGCCTTTGTTCCTAAACGGTCTATTACGGATAATATCATGATCGCATATGAGGTTGGCCACGCCTTAAAACTAGGTAGAGGAAGACGTTAAGGGTATGCCACACTGAAAGTAGACATGTTTAAAGCATACGATAGAGTGGAATGGCCATTCATAAGAGCTATTATGGTACGTATGAATTTCCCACTCCAGTTTATTGATATGATAATGAGTTGTGTATCTTTAGTAGAATACCAAATAGTAAACATGAATGTTGAATTCGCTGGATTTAAACCAACAAGAGGGCTCCGACAGGGTGACCCGTTGTCTCCGTATCTCTTCATTATGTGCACGGAAGGCCTGACAACATTGTTAAAGCAAGCGAATGATGGGAATCTTATTCATGAGTACATGATCTCTAATGAAGTGATGTTTTATGCTGACATGATTCATCCTGCTGTGCTGAATTGGATTTTTGGATATGTCAATAACGCTCTTATTTTTTAACATTTTTATTTTTTGCTTAATACATCATTTGCCTTCTGAAATTGTCCAAAAAGCTTGATTGGCTTCTGAACTTTCAAAGTATCCCAATAGCCTCCTCAACTTGCATAAAATATCCAGTTAACCCCTTGAACTTGCGTAAAATGTAATCAATTGAACACTCGATTGTAAAAAAGTAAATTGAATGCGGAGCATGTATTCCACGCATCTTAGAATGTTATTACATAATTAAAAATAGATTAAAAAGGAAGTTATTACTTATTAAACTATAAAACTTGTCTTCGCTAATATTAAAACTGTATATCCCGATCTTTGTCGTTTTATTTTTTTTAAGACGTATACAATACATCTTCCGCATTTAACTTACTTTTTTACAACCGAGTGATCAATTTATTATATTTTGCGCAAATTCAATAGGCTAACTGAATATTTTATGCAATTTGAATGGACTATCGAGACACTTTGAAAATTCAAGAGGCTAATCAAGCTTTTTGGACAAATTCAGGGATATTAAGCCTTTATTTTTCTTTCTTTTTTACGTTTACACGTATTTGATCTGTTATTAATGAGTGGTAACAAGACGCAATGGTGGAGTGGATATAACGAGATTACTGATTGCATAAAATGCTTCATTAATAATGGCCCGGTTTGGTAAAGAGCGTTTTGGGATAAAAAGAGCGGTTTTGACCAACTTTAGAGGTTTGACCACTGAAACCGCTAATTGGAGTGTTTGGTGGAGAGAGGTTTGGGAGAGAGTTTTGGGATGAAAACGCTAATTTAGATTAAGCTCTTAAAAGGAGCTTTTTCAATTAGCGTTTTGCAATATTAAAATTAATGGACTTCTTTAACCCTAATAGATAGACTTCCTCTTCTCCTGCGCCAAAATTAATGCCCTTATTCGTCTTTTTGCACAAACCGCTATTATCAATCAGCTAATTTTTACCAAACAGGTCTACACAAACAACTAGTCAAATCAGCTAATGTAATCAGCTACTAATTCCCAGACAGGGCCAATAACTAAACATTATTCAAACTTCTAATATTATTTAAAAAATAAAATTCAAATTACAAATATCATATGTATAGTTATATTTATATCATTTACCACATTAATTTTTTTTTTTACCTTATCCCTCATTTAAAAATGCCATTGTCTAATCCTAACCTAACTATAAAAAGACTTCTCGATTTATTTTTACTTTGCTCATTAGGATTCCTAAAACCATTAGAAAAACGAATTCCATGTCCGATTAGATTACTCTCTGATGAGTCTCTCTATATAAACATTATTTTTCCATTGTTTATTTCTTCTCTGATTCTCTAATTTAGCTGCCATGGAGTTACCCACCAATTCAATTCCGATCGACACTCTCTCTCTTTCCCTCACTAATCTTTCCTTTTCCGACCAAAGTCCGTCGGGAACTCAAGAATCTGTGTTCAACAATTCAAACCCTCCCGCACTTCCGTTGTACCCTCATCAATCCATCTGGGCTTCAGTTCCAGGCAATAATGATCAAATCTTTACAGGTTTAAACAATGAAATTCCGGCAATTTCAAATTCTGAAGAAGCAACGGTAGAAGACTTTACTTTCTTGAGTTTTGCAATGACTCCTGAAGGCTCGATACAGCTTCAGGAAATTATAATAATGGCCGGAGATTCAACTGTGAGTCGAGTAGTCGAAATCATTACTTCAAAGATTTCCAGAATTCCCCTGATTTACTATCTGATGATTGATCCGTACGGCTTCCATGTCTGTTCCAAGCTGTTTGATGTCTGCAACAAACTTCAATTGGGGTTTCTGGTGGAGAACATAGCGAAATACGACGAAATTTTTGTCGGTGTAGCGATGAGTTTACACGGGGCGAAATTGATGAAGAAGTTGATCAAATTGCTTAAAGGATCATCTTACAGTTCTATGATTGTTTACAGAATGTCGGTTTCGTTTAACCTGATAATGAGGAATAAAGCCGGATCGTATGTCGTAAATTGCTGCCTGGATTGCCTTGATATCAATCAGAACACACCACTTTATGAATCAGGAATTTCAGAATGTCTTGTTTTGGCAACTCATGTAGTAGGATGTGTTTCTTTGAATTACATGATTGATAAAATCCAAGGGTTTCATAGGCAACAACTTCTCGAATTGGTCGCGAAAAACGCGGTGTTTCTTTCGCAGGATCCTTCGGGGAACCATGTTGTGCAGAAGGTTTTAGGGCTCGAAAATCCGACATTTACTGTGCTAATAGCGTTGATGCTTCGAGGTCATTACGTGAAGCTATCGACGCAGAAATGGGGCAGCCATGTCGTCGAGAAGTGCTTGAAATCGGAGGCGGGGATGGAATACGGAGTGGAGGATTTCTTGAATTGTAACAGTAATCAATTGTTGCAGATTGCTAAAGATCAGTTTGGTAATTATGTGATTCAAACAGCATTGAAATTGAGCAAGCAACGAAACTTTTCGCTTTATCGGAGACTTGTCGGAGGCATCCAATCGAATATCGGTGTCCTCCGGTTCGGTTACGGGAGGAACATCTATAATCTGATCATGAGTGAGATACATTATAGCAATGGAGTTTGATACTATATTAGTTTCTGTTTTTTTTATATGTATTTATCCTGAAGGATGTTTTATTCATTATTGTCGTGTTACGTTATTTTTTAGGGCTTTTTACATGAATATCATAATTGACTACAAAATTACAACTAAATCATATCATCAAACTTAATTCTCAATATGTCCTTTTTTTCTATATATACCAAACTAATATGTTTTTACACCTAATTTAAAAAGTTTAAACCCCAATTCATAAATCTCAGACTCCTGATAATATATTCTAGACCCGTAATTTATAAACTTTAATCTTTAAAAATAATGATTTTATTAGTTTGACATAATTAAAAATTATGATTTAACATAATTGTAAATAGTTTTTCAAAAATGAATTTCTATGTAAATTTTCCTATTTTTTAATTAACTTGAAACCGATACAAAAATTTGCCTCAGATTGTGGTTGAAATACTCATCCGAAATCAATGAGAATATCAAACACTACAATAATAGAAAATATTTAAGATAGAATTATATATATATATTAATATCCTTAAAAAAAATAAAAATTTACCAACAAAATATGCTAATAAAATAACATTAATATCCTTAAAAAATAAAATTTGATATTTTTAGGTATTTTATTTTAGTTTTGGTTAGTTAATAATTTATTTAAAATTTTAAAAAAATTAAATAAAATTCAATGGCCAATTTTTATTTTTTAAAGGGGCCGTTTAAAATCATTTGGGCAGTTAAAAATCGATAAACCAATTTATGTCACTCGACTTAAGAAAATCGGGACGATATTTTAAAAATCTCCTCCTATATGCCACTTAGGCAGATTTTTGAACATTGATTGTTTTTTTTTTTTGACAACGAACATTGATTGTTATCTCAAAAAAAAAAAAAAACATTGATTGTTAAAGAGAGGGAAAATACATATTGTGGTAATAACTCAATAACCGTCGAAATACGAAAATTTGTGCAAAAACCTCATGAAAAATTACTAATCTAATCGATTTAATAATTGACAAGTGAAAACTAAATAAATATAAGCAATGTTCAAATCTAGATAGGGTTAATTACAAAAATGAATCAAATGGAGGTCCATTTACATATTTAACTCATTTACTCAACCTACTACATATCTAGACTGATTTTATGTGACTTTTCTATAATACCCTCAATATTTACGCGCGGCTGTCTTCCTCCCGTCTGACTTCGCAGAGGTTAGCATATGCGAACCCTGCGAAGCTAAATATGCGAAGCCTGCGAAGCTAAATATGCGAAGCCTGCGAAGCTAATGTTTGGTTTAGTTGATGATTTTAGTTAGCATATGCGAAGTCTGCGAAGCTAATGTTTGGTTTAGTTGATGATTTTAGTTAGCATATGCGAAGCCTGCGAAGCTAATGTTTGGTTTAGTTGATGATTTTAATTAGCATATGAGAAGCCTGCGAAGCCTGCGACGCGAATGTTTGGTTTAGTTGATGATTTTAGTTAGCACATGCGAAGTCTGGATGTGTTTTTAACAAAATTTGCTAAGTGGTATATAACAAAAGAAATGGCAAACAACAACGGATTCTAACATTATTTAACAAAAAAATCAGAACATAAATGAATACACCAACAATAATTCAGTGAGATTTATAGAATTAGGCATTTTCTCTGCGTTTCCCAATCTTCTGCCTCACGGAACGAGGTTGTCGTTCGCTCTAAAATCGCCCTCTTTATCTGTTGTTCGCCTTCTTCCTCATCTTTTTTCTCACTGTTCACCTTCTTCTACCGTCTGTTCGCATTCTTCTTCTTTTTTGCTCTCACTGTTCACCTTCTCTCAACGTTGTTCGCCCTAAAATCGCCCTCTCGTTTTTCCTCTTCCGCCGTTCGCTTCCCTTTTCTCTCACTGGAGTAGGAGTTGCTGGAGAACGCCGTCAAACAACAACGGATTTTGCAGGTTAGATCCCTGTGGAAGGAGGAGGAGCCATTTTGGGTGAAGAGGAAACCGTAAGGAAGAGGAAGATGAAAGATTGGGGGTATTATGGGAAAGTCACACAAAAACAGTCTAGATATGTAATAGATTGAGTAAATGGGTTAAATATGTAAATGGGCTTCCCATCTGACCTAGTTTTGTAATTTTCCCATCTAGATATTAACATTTGTTTATAAGTAATTTTTTCTTAATTCTAACTCAACACTTAATATTTAACTTTGGAATTTAAGCTTGTTAGGGGAAATTACCATCCTAACATGCATATACGTATAATCTTTACTGGGTAAATTACACTCACGACCACTGATTAAGCTTCAATTCTTAACAGTATAGTCACTGAACTTTACATTTCTTAACACCGGTGGCGACTCAACGTCTCAAAATGACTGTTGATGGTCTATAAATAATAAATTCGAAGAGTTAATGATATTTTAAGGAACTTTAATTATTGAAAATTTTCGTTTCGGGGTCATTTAGGTGTTGTTTGGTTAGCAGAGATGGTGAATTTTTAGAGAAAGAGCTCCAAAAAAGGTGATTTTGAAAAATAAAACATGTGGTTTTATGGTAAATGTCGTTCTGAACAACTTTAATTCTTGAATATTTTTATTTTGAGGTCGTTAATTGTTATTTTGATGAGTTTGTTAAAGTTTAATGGTCATCGGTGTTAAAAAGTGTAAAGTTCAGTAGTCATACGGTTAAGAATTGAAGTTCAGTGGCCACAATGTTAAAATTGTAAAGTTCAGTGGGCACAGGTGTAATTTACCCAATCTTTTACTGGATGAAAGCAACTAATATGAAAAAATCTATTATTGGCCTACAACAGACTTGCTAACCGTTTTAAACAAATTAAGCTGACCAATAGGTGAATAAGCAAGTGGAGGTATTAAGCCAATGTTTTATTGATACGGATTCGTGACGATAGAGTTTATTTTGATCTTAAATCAATAAAATAAGTTTTTCACGAGCTTAACTAGTAAGAGTTCATCCCGATATAGGTTAGAAACTTTCTTCCAAAAGGAATTTTGTTTTTTATCCTTACAAAACTTGTTTCTCCATCCCGATATAAAAGTTGTTTATCTTTATAAAACTTGGGGCTTAAATACCTCTCCTAATTTAAATGACAAAAGACCCCTAAACCTTTTCTAGGGTTACAAACTCTATTTACAAACTAGGGGTAAGATGGGAAAAAAAGAAACTTAATGGTAAAATAGTAAATAGATTAAAACAGGATTGTGGCAGGCTTGTTTCATTGGTGTCAAAGGAAGTCTACACGGTATATGATCGCCATGTGGCTAACAAAACTAGATTGTAAATCAAAAAAAGTATGGGCAATGTCCTTGGCGGCTCTTCAACTAGCGTCACATGACACGTTAAGAAGGTCACACACCGTGTGAATTCATGCAAAAGTTCCAGGAGCTTCAACAAGCTAGCCACATGACGTGTGGTCCTTCAACCATCACCTCCCTCCTTCAGTACCACGCTCACACGACGTGTGGCTTATGTGACATGTAGTGTAAGCTCTTCCTCAGTCTTGACTTGGACTTCTCAGGGAGATGCCCTCGTCATTTATCATTTAATATGATAGATTTATGTACTCATGGTCCTTCAAATCTATACTTATTTATAATCCTCGAACTTCAAAATCGAATATTCAAGTCTATAAACTTTACACTTAACTAATATAATGATCATTTTTACCATTGACCAACATGGTCACTCTAATAACAAGTAACTCTTCATGTAGCTGGTGAAAATTATATTCTAAGCAATTTTTAATTCTTGAATATTTTCGTTTTAGGATTATTTAGGTGTTGTTTGGTTAATACATAAAAAATGGTTGTTTAGAGAAAAAAAAAACTTTGAAAACCGTGATTTGGAAAATAAAAAAAACCACAGTTTGTTGACAGATGTAGTTCTATACAATTTTAATTCTTCGACTTTTTTTATTTTGATGTCATTATCGCTTATTTTGACTTGATCAACGGTAAAAAAAGAAAAACATTATATCAATAAAAAATACTAGGCTTAAAGCATTATTTGGCCTCTGACCTATCCAGAATTTTGTCATTTGGTCTCTGGCCTATTATTTGGTCACATTTGGCTCATGATCTATCCCAATTAGTGAAATTTCACCCAATTTGTATAGATACTTAATGGAATCGTTGTCTCATTGACAAGCAACGATATTTTGACACTTAAATTTGACACGTGATATTTGTTAAAGTTTTTTTTTTTGCCATATTATATGGGAATAATTAATTAGATTAAAAAAGAAAAAAATAAAAAAAAACAAATCATAAACTTAAATCTACTAAATCGTTACTTATCAATGAGATAACGATTCAGTTAAGTTTTAATACAAACAGGATAAAAGTTCATTAATTGGGATAGATCAGAAGCAAAATATGACCAAATAATATAGTCAAATGACAAAATTTTGAATTGATTAGAGGCAAAATAGTGATTTAAGCCAAAATACTACTAAAAAATTTGCCGGATTTTTTCTTCAAAAATCTTTTAGGGATTTTAATAATTTTATTATTAAAAAAATCTAATTTTAAAGTTTTTTTTCGAAAAGATCTAATTTTAAATACCACAATAAAAGTAAATATATAATGAGATATATGATTGGCTGTGATTCGTTGGAATTACTGAATTTGAGTCCTGATTGACGTGGTAGAGAAGATGATGGATTGGAGTGATTGTCGCGTCTTTTACGTTGCCAACGACGTCGTTTGATACTTTGCGGAATAAAAAAAGAAAACAAATGGCTTCGCCCGGTCTCGAACCGGGGACCTTCAGTGTGTTAGACTGACGTGATAACCAACTACACCACGAAACCTTGATGTCTTATAATAACAAATAACATGATATAACAGATATGTTTTTGCAAACAAATTAGCTTCCCATGACTCGAATCAGAGACCTTGTATTAGATTGACATGATAAATACTTACACCAATTAGTATATTTTTGAAAGGGGTTGTTATATCCGCCACCATTTCCCACCCTTAGTCCTGTGAAATGATGAAACTGCCTTTATTGTTTCAGTCTTTGTAAAAAATTATTTTTTTTTCTTTACGGAACACGGGCGTGTGGCTATCACGCCTCACCACGTGGTGAATTTTGGCTTTATTTTTATTTATTTGAACTTTATTTTTCAATAATTATAAAATTATCATTATTTATTTATTTATTTTTGAGACTCAAACAACTTAATTTCTCAATTTATTTTAGAATGTTTTAATTTATTTGAACTTTATTTTTAATAATTATAAAATTACCATTATTAATTAATTTATTTATTTTCATAACATTTCTGAACTCATTTTTATTGTGTGTTTTCTATTAAAAAATTAATTTCTTATTTTTAAGACTCAGACAACTTAATTTCTAAATTAAATTTTAATTTATGAAAAATATAAAAAATTTAGAGTTAAAAATAAAAAATGTAAAAATGTTATAACTTTTTAGAAACTATCATTAAAACTAATAAAAAATTAAATAACTCCTTTACACGTTGAATACTTTTAATTGTTTAGAGAACACACAAAAATAATTGTATTTTAACACGTTAGAGGCTAAAAAAAATTTATCAGTTCTAACAGATTGGACTTTGAAAAATTACCCCACCATCGGTCTAAACAAATCTAAATTTCTACTACTGTTTGGTGCGATGAATTTTGGCTTTATAATCCTCCATTATGCTTAGCTATTCATCTTGTTTGGACATGGATACAAGCGCGGCTGGTTTCCAAGTAGGGCTTCTCTTTATGGCAAAAAGCATCGTTAGGTCCCTAATTTTTTATTTTTTAATTCATTAACCCCTTGATCTTTTAGTTAGATATATTAAGTTCTTGATCTTTTATTTTTAGTTTCATTAAGTTCTTGATGACCAAAAAACATCATGTTGAACATAAAATTCGGACAACATACTGCTATTCATTGCACCTATATTCGAAATTTGTATTTTTTTTCACTGTTTGAAAGCAGTTTTAGATGTGTAATGTCGCTATCGGAAAACTGTAAAAACTTTAATTCAAACTGTGAAAAGTGTTTTTTTAATAATTTCAAATACAGATGAAGTTATTAACGCCTTTTTAACAGAATTAGATGTTCACAACTTACTAATTTCGTTATCAATGGCTTAATGAGACCAAAAATAAAAGATTAGAGGCTTAATATATCCAAATAAAAAAATTAATGGCTTAATAAACAAAAAAAATGAAAGACAGGGGTTTAAATGGTGCATTTTGCCTATCTTTATTGGCATAAAGGAAAGCAAAAGTAATCAATTTGTTTTTTTTTTTTTTTTGATAACACAAAAGTAATCAATTTGTTAGGTAAAGATGTTTTTCTTTTCAAGGTTTCATCATTTATGAAAACCATATAATATATCAATTATTGCTCCTAATTAAAAGATTAGCCTTTAATATATTCATTTAAAACAAAACATATATCTTTCAATTAAAAAATAAAATAAAATATAAATATAGAGACATAAATTCCTACATAAATTCCAATTAGGATCATTACAAAATCCATGAAGATAATAAAAGAAATTATAAAAAATAAAAGAAAAATCTAAAATTAAATAATTATAAAAATTAAATTTCACTATTTTTTTTAATCTGGAAATAAGTTTCATATATAAATGGAATTGACATCCAACGTTTGACAGCCAATCAGGCACTACAGTTGATAAAAAATCGCTAGCATTGGAACAGGCCTGCCTAGCTACCAGATGTGCAGCCCTATTCGCTAAACGAGGAATAAAAAATAATTTAAAAAAAGGATTGGATCGCAAAATAGCTTGACAATCTTGAACAAACGATCCAAATTCTGAGATATATTGTTTGCATGAATGAATCGCTTCAACAACTAGCTTAGCATCAGATTCAAATTCCACATTCATGTACCTCATAGAAGCTAGCGAAATAAGGCTCGTGCGTAATGCAAGCACCTCAATAACTCGTGACTCTTTTATACATGGAATGAAACTGCTGCTGCAGAAAAGGAACTCACCCGCATCATCCCTGATTACCGCGCCCATCCCATTCATTAAAATAATTTTATAAATTCATGAAAAATAATTCAATTTTCATCATTAAAATCCTCTTTGAACAAATAAATATAAATAAATTCTATTGAAATCCCATAAATTTAATATTCTTATTACATATAAAAAAACATAAATGAATGCTTTTCCTTAATTAATTATTTAATATTCAAATTTTGAATAATATTTTTACATAGAAATATAAAGTTTTTACATATTCTTGTAATATTCGTAGTGAATATTATGTTTTTTTATCGCTTAAACCTTTTATATATTAAATAAATAAGAAAAACTGAATTTTGAGAAATAAACTAAATTATATTGACCAAGGTTGTAAAAAACGTTATTCGCTAGTCGGGTGGACGGAGTCCTTGAGGATTAATCGGGGATTAATCAGATTTGTATTTTTGTATTTTTTATTTATTAATTAACAAATTGTTATATAAATTCGATTAAAATATATATTATACTATCTAAGAAAATAATACTATAAAATTATTTAATATAAAAAAAACACATATTTACAATATATCTTTAAAAATGTAAAAACATCAATATTTCAACAATATAATTGAACAACTTTAAAGTGAATTACAATAAAGCAAAAATAAATTCAAAATAAAAAAAATACATTTTTTCATCATCATTTAGCCAGCGGCTAGTCGGTTTACGCGGCATTGAGACGGTTTAGGCGAAGTCTGGTCGGCTAAAAATCGCTTTGGGGACAGAAAAACGTTTAGAGGGACTAATCAGAGAAAACTGGAGCGGATTTTCGATTTCAAACGCCTAAACCGTAGGGATGGCAACGGGTACCCTACCCGCGGGTACCCGACACTACCCGATTCTAATGGGACTACCCGTACCCTGTATAAAAGGGTATGGGATGGGTATGGGATCAAAACCATTACCCGTTAGGGTAATGGGACGGGTATGGGAATACCCCCCAGGGTACCCGGTACCCGTTATAATTTTTTTATATATTAATAAATATCATTGTTTTTTAGATGTAGGACGTGAGATTTGAACCCCAAACTTTTGTTTTTCAACTATTGAGTGATACCACTAATCTAATTTATTCTTATTAATTAAGGTTCAACGTGTTCAATTTTTAAATGGATGATTTATTAAATTTATACTTTGTTAAATTTGTAATATTTTTGTTTCATTTATTGATTCTTAATGGGTAAGGGTAAACGCAGGTACCCGCGAATTAAATGGGACAGGTATGGGATGCAAAAGGTATACCTGTTAGGGTAATGGAAATGGTACGTGTAATTACAAAATAAAAGGGTAAGAGTTTGGGATTGGCATTACCCACGGGTACCCTACCCGTTGCCATCCCTACTGAACCGGGCCCAAACGGTCGAGACCGACTTGGTTTTGAATAGTGATTTTTTTTTTCTATATTATTCCAAAAAATCAGGATTGAATGTAGCAAACAATGAAACATGAGGCCACTCATCATAACACTTTATGCTAAAATAAATACAAAGTATATACCTTAATTCCATTCCATTTTCAGTCTTCACCAAGACTACTAGTAACGTCTCCGTCGCTATCAAAGCTGAACAGCCGCTTCTCCGACCACCAGATTTTTGTTGGCCCCACATCCTCTAATTCATATTGTTCATATTTGTCATTTTTTAATTATTTTGAACACATTGAGACATGATATATCATTAGATTAAATTAATTCAATTAATGATAAGATATTATTAGATAAATCTTCCTATTGAAAATTATGATAAAGTGAAACTCGTCATAAAGATTTTTATACGTGAAGCGATAGATTCAAAACAGCCCTAATACTTAGATGGTAAAAAATAGGGTAATTAATTTATTAGTTTCTATATTTTTTTTTTTTTTGATAAAACACACTGTTTAGTCTATGTATTTTCAAAAACACATGGTAAGGTTCTTAATTTGTTTCTCAGTGAATTGTTTAGTCATTCCATTTGTTTGTTAGATTTTTACCGTTTATGACTTCAGAAATTACTAAATTAGCCTTTACTATTTACCTTCAAACTTCAAAAGAGGAAATTCAATTTAGAAGAAGAAGCTATTTGTATGGAGAACAAAAAAAAGAACAGGCCTAATGCTTACGAATTTGAACGATTAAGAAGAAAATCAAGAAGAAGAACACTCAAAGTTGATTTCAGATGCATTAGAGTTTAAAGGAACGGAAAATAAAGGAAAAGAAGAACGCAAATCCAAATTGACTAACATAATCTTCATGAGAGTCTAACGGCAGGAACTAAACAGTTCACCGAGAAAAACGTTAGGGACTAAACAGTTCAGCGAAAAAAACGTTAGGAACTTCACCGCGTGCTTTTGAAAATACAGGGACTAAACAGTATGTTTTGTCAAAATATAGGGACTAATAAATTACTTACCCTAAAAAATATCTTGAGGTCTCTAATCTTTAATTGTTTGGTGCATTAAGTCTTCGATTTTTCATTTAGACATATCGAGCCCTTGATCTTTCATATATAGGTGTATTAGGCCCTTCCGTAAATCAATTTATATATGAGTGTATTAAGGGCATGTTTGATTCAACTGTTAGCTAATAGATGTTGTTGTTGATGTTAGTTGTTTGCGGTTGTAGTAAACTGTTTGTTATTAGCTGTTTAATTATTAGTGTTTAGTAAAATTATACTGAACTGTTGTTGTTAGTATTTAAAATATCTAATATGGACATGTTTTAAATTAATCAATAAATAAATTATAAAATAAAAAATGTATTATAAAAAATTAATAAAAATAATTTAAATAAAAAATTTATGGAACGCAATAAAACCTTGTTTTTCGATAATTATGTCCTAAAAATAAAAATAATGTTCAAAAGGAAACACATTTTGTGGAAATAAGAAGGATAATTTTATCAATAACATGTAATTACAAATAATTGTTCATGAAAAGCTCTCAAATGCTGCAGTGTCCAAAGAAAATGCTAAACGATGTGGTTATATAAACCTAACCAAACAGGCTCTTAATACATCCATATAAATTGATTTACGAAAGAGTCTAATACACTCATATATGAAAGATCAAGAGTTCAATGTGTCTAAATGAAAGATCGAGGGCTTAATGCATCAAACAATGAAAGATTAGGTGCTCAATGTGTCTAAATAAAAGATCAAGGGTTTAATGCACCAAACAATAAAACATCAGGGACCTTAAGATGCTTTTTGCCTACTTAAGATTTAATAAAATTATATCTGAAAGTCTATTTAAAATGGTTGTCTAAAGTTATTTATGCTTGAGCAAATTTGATATATATATATATATAAACTAATAGCAATGTGAACTTTTTCTTAACAATAAAGATTTTTTTTGTTGGGACAATTTTATTCGAAGATATTATCATTTCCTTATGTAAATATGTTTATGGAATTAAATTTAGTATAATATGAAAATCCGTGCACATAATGTATTATGATTTTTAATATTTTTTTAATAAAAAACAGTTATTATATTAAACCCGAATCCAAATCCTTACATAATGTAGAACAAAAAAACTAGGAACATCTAAAAATGATAAAAATTAGCATAAGAATGAGCATTACGGGGCCAATAAATGAGCCGCTTCATTCGGTAATCTTGGGACAAAAGCCACGGTATAATCCGGACGAGAAACAAGACATTCCTTAATATCATCAAGAACGCCTCCGACTTCAGTAATATTCCGCTCCCTTCTCTTTAAACCTTCCACCACATTCTTCGCATCCACTTCAAAATCCACGTTTCTGTACCCGAGATCACGAGCCCAATCAATTGCACACCTCAACGCCATCGCCTCTGCTAACTTAGCATTAGCAATGCCCTGCTGAAACGTGCACAAACCCCTTATAAAGTTCCCCCGATAATCTCGAATAATCGCTCCCGAACCCACTACTGCAACCGACGACGGGATAGCAGCATCTGAATTGCATTTCAGATGACCAACGCTCGGTGCCGTCCACCCACTACGATCCGCCCCATTCCGTCCAATCCGTGGATTCTGCCTACCTGCATCCGCATCCCTTACACGCTTCCATTCTCCCAAAAATCGCAGCGCTTCCTCAACTGTAGAAGACGAAGATTTCCTGGTGCCATTCCATACCAAAGTTCCAAATTTCCCATAGTACCATAGCAGCTCAACAACGCCAATCATCCCCTTCATTCGCACAACAGTCCAGTAACTACTCCTCAACCCACTCAAACTCCTCTCCCGGTGCACTAATACCCGTAAAAGACTAGCAGTCACGCGCAAAACTCACACCCACTAAATAGAAGCCATATGTGCTCGATATCATTACCACACATCAGACAATGTATAGGGATTGCAATCCGTCTATCCGCCAATCTCAACCACGTGGGTAATAATTTTGCGCAAAACCTCCATAAAAATATTTTAACTTTTGGCGGAACTTCTAATGCCCATAATCTCCTCCAACCATTGCCATATCTCGCCCCCTCCTGATGCCGAGCCAACAGTTTGTACCTAGATTTAACGGAATACAAGTCGCTCTTTGTAAAGTGCCATAACAACCTGTCAGAACCACCACCGAGAGGGACAATCATCTGCAGAATCTTTACCGCATCAGCAGGAGAAAACCAATCCCGAATTCTCTGCTGATTCTATAACCGGGAGCCAGGAATGAATAAATCATCCACCTTAGCAGACCGCACGCCGTCTCTATAAACTGAAGTGACACACCTGGATCTATCATCAATCACCCAAGGGTCTTTCCAAACCGATATCATCTCCCCACTTCCAATTCTCCATCTGATTCCTCAATTCAAAACCTCTATCGAACTCCATACGCTCCTCCAAACAAAACTAGGATTAGTGTCTAATTTGGACGAAAGGAAAGATCCATTCGGAAAATATTTAGCTTTGAGGATCTTGCTTACCAACGTATGAGGTTTATCCAAAAATTTCCAACCATGCTTACCCAAAAGTGCCAAATTATATTCTCTCATGGTCCGATATCCCAATCCTCCTTCTTCCTTAGGTAGACATAGTCTATCCAAACTACAGCAATGAATTTTCCATTCCTCATTCTCCTTCGTACCCCACCAAAAGGAATTCATCATCCTCTCCAATTCAACCCCAATGGATTTAGGAAGTAAAAAGGTGCTCATACAAAATGTTGGCAATGCTTGAGCCACCGCTTTCAGTAACACATCCTTCCCAGCTGCAGATAGAAAACGAAATGTCTAGTTTCTAAACCGCTTAAATAGTCTATCTTTCAGGAATCCAAATTTCTGTTTTTTCAACCTACCAATTAATGAAGGCAAACCCAAATACTTTCCAGAAATTCCCAGTAACTTGCAACAAGCTCCTCTAACTTGCTCGTTAACGTTTGCACTAAAACACACACCCGATTTTCGCAATTAATAGCCTGCCCGGAACATTGCTCATAATTTTTCAAAATCTCCATCAATTTTGTGCACTCTTGCTTAGTAGCACTATAGAAAAGGAAGCTATCATCAGCAAAAAAAAAAAAGATGAGATACACTAGGTGCCCCAGAGCAAATTTTACAGCCTGTTAACTCTCCTTCAGCTTCTGCTTGTGCAATTAATCTTGATAAAACCTCAGCACACATGATAAATAAATATGGGGATAACGAGTCCCCCTGTCTCAGACCCCTCTCAGGAGCAACGGGTCCAATTAATTCTCCATTCACAGCAACTGAGAACGAGACCGTGGTTACACACAACATTATCCACTCCACCCACCTCTCATGAAAGCCCATACTTTCCATAACCCATCTTAAAAAACCCCAATCCACCCTATCGTATGCTTTACTCATATCGATTTTCACAGCCACTTCACTCTTAATTCCCATTTGCTTACGTTTCATATAATGTAACATTTCAAACGCATTCTGTACACTATCAAGCAGGGATCGACCTGGTACGGAGGCAGATTGAGTCTGTGAAATCACCTTTGGTAAAATGCCCTTCATTCTACTGGCCAAAACCTTAGCAATTAGCTTATACAGCACGTTACATAAGGATATAGGTCGAAGCTCCGCCATCTGCTTTGGGTTTTCACATTTAAGAATCAAAGTTATAACAATATCATTTAACCCATTTGGGAACTCACATCTTTCCAACCAACCAATACATGCATTAAACACATCGTCACCAATATCTTCCCAAAAATGCTGGAAAAAACCCGGGCTAAAACCGTCCGGGCCCGGGGATTTATCCGGATGCATTTGCATTATAGGGGCTTTGAACTCATCCACCGTAAAAGGTCGAATAAGATCCCCATTCATCCTATTCGAAACTAACATCGGAACCACCTCAACCGACGCATAATCAACACCATGTGCTGCTTTTTTTATCATGTTAATGAGCTGCCTATTGGGCCATTAGACTCTTCATCAGAGTCGACCTCCTTCAGTAGAGGTCTTAGGTTCTATGACTGTATTGCATGGCTATGTTGGATTTCTATTGAGGGGGGAGCTAGAGCTGGTAATCAAAGGGTTTACCATCTCTTTTATCGACGTATAGGTTGACTGTTGATCCGCCATGCTTAACACATTTACAGTGGGAAAGATGACTTTTCAAAATGAGAAGAGAAGTCGTGCATTCCTCCATACTCACCGCACCAAAATAATAATGTTATGAGATTTTCGAGTAATGTCTTCTACTCCTGCATCGGGAACGGTCCTTGTGGATACTTTGGTGGTCAAGTTAGTGGATGAAATAAAGTAGTGCAATTGACCAAATAAAAGTACCAAAGAGAGATCCTGGAACCCTTCACCAATGGTGCAATTCATCCATTTATAAGGATTCAGTAACGGGCTTCGTGACTGATGTGTCTTTGGGCAGATGGCCTAATGAGCTTGACTTGAGCTGGGCTAACCCTTTGGATGATGGCGGAGGTGGGCTTGCTAGCTTTTATATGTTTGTGGGTCCACTTCTCTCATCAGTGTTGATGCAAATAATTTTAATTAAGATATAAAAATTAAAAAGAAAGACTTTTTCATAGAAAGTACAAATTAGTCATTTTAATAGTGTAATTAAAGTTGCATTAGTCTTGATGAAAAATCGTAAACGACATATAAAAAATAAAAGAGGGAGTATATGCCGAACAACTAAGTGGACAACACCAATCACTAAATTTAGAAATAAAAGAGACTAAAATGTCTTTGTTAACAGAAGGTGACTACCAAACTCAGATAAACCTTGACGATTGGAAGCCAAACCATTGACCTCTGGCGGAGCCAGGAATTTAAATTTGGGGAGGGGCTAATTTTAGCCGTGGAGTTAAGGGTAAATTTTTAAAGTCCAGTCCATGAGGGCTGGGCAAAAATTTTTTAGCCTCCAACGCTTTAAAACTTTAAAAATGTTATCATTTTTTAGAAACTAGCATTTAACTAATAGAAAATTAAAACTCTTTTCACGTTGGAAACTTTTAATATTTTAACGAACACACCGTATGCGTTAAAACTGTAAAAATGTTATAATTTTTTAGAAACTAGCATTGAATTAATAAAAATTTGTTAAATATGTTTACTCTTTTCATGTTGGACATTTTTAATATTTTAGCAAACACACCATCGTTTTAGTGTGTTTGCTAAAACATTAAAAGTATCTGACGGTGTGATTGCTAAAAATGTCCAGCGTAAAAATAGTAAATATATTTAATTTTCTATTAGTTCAATGCTAGTTTCTAAAAAATTATAAGATTTTTACAGTTTTTATTTTTAAATTTTTTATATTTTTCATAATTTAAGATTTAATTTAAAAACTAAGTTATTTGAATCTCAAAAATAATAAATTAATTTTTTTAATGATAAAGACATAATAAAAATGAATTCAAAAGTGTTATCAAAATAAAGAGTCTATTTAAATTAATAAAAATGGTAACATGTTTTTATAATTATTGAAAAAAATAAAGTTAAAATAAATAAAAAATTCTAAAATAAAATGAGATTAGGGGAAGTTGAACCTAGGATCTCTTGAATATGAGTATACATCTTTAACCATCTCATCCACCTTTAAACATCAAAATAATACTACATAGAATTAATCTATACTAATTTTAGGGGGGGCTACCGGGACAAAACGATAAATACTCAAGGGCAGAGCCGGTGGCCGGGGGGCTCCGGCCCCCCCGAGCCCTGGGTTGGCTCCGCCCTTGCCTCCAACTTCTCATCCATCTCAAAAACAACATGAGACAAGTTAAGAGAAATGATCCAAAGGAGACTCTTCCTAGATGTAAAGACTTCAATAATTTTGAGATCGTGCAATCCATGCACAATCGAGATGCAAACATGCCATGAAAGCTCCAGAAACACCACGTACTACCATCAGAAGTCCACATAAATTGGAAACACCAGAATTGAGGGAGTATTTTTACATTTTCATTTTATATCATGAAATAACATATTTTAAAACTCCATTACATGAGAAACTAAATAAATATATAAGGGATAATACACATTTCACTCTTTAAACTAAGCTTTCAAAGTTAATTAAAATCTTAAACTATTAAAATTATTAAATAGATCTCTAAATTAATAAAAAATCAGCAATCATGTTCCTATTCTAAATAAAAATCATCAATTGAGGTCTTATTAAAAATCATTCGATTGAACAGTTTGAGATTCTCTTCTATAAACTTATTTTGAACTAACACAAAAATTATTACAGCTTATATTAAATATTCACTGTTTATGATTTTAGGATAGAATGAAGACTCAATTGATGATTTTTACTTAGTCAATGAACTTGATTGATGATTTTGATAATTTAAGATCCTAATTGACTTTAAAACTTTAGTTTGAGGATAAAAATAGTTGAAGTGCATAAATAAATAGTAGCCTTTATAAAATAAAATAAAATAAATAGTAGCCTGAATTATTTTTAATTAAAAAACGATTCCATTACAGTTGTTCATGGTTTCTTAATATTTCACCAAAAATAAAAGATAAAAATCTCAATTAAATTTAAAAAGAAGAAGAAGAAGAAACAATTTGACAATATTCACCGGCCCCTCTCCATTTCTCTATCGGATGCAATAATAAATCGGCATCGTTATCCTCTCTCGGATAGGGCTTCTCTTAGCATTTTTCAATTCAATAACCTTTATGTAGGAATAATTATTTGTATCCATTCACTCTGTAAATCTTCCTGAATGAAACCCTAGAAGTTTCAATGTTGAGGGTTTTTGAGTATTCGTTTTGTGTTATAGATTGGATTCAATTTTCTTTTGGATTTTTTTCTTTAAATTTTTTGTAGTTGTAGAATTAGTGCTAAAAAGAGCTTGTAGATATGGAGGGATTTGATGTCGGGGGTGGTATTGAGGAGGCTGCCAAAGCTGGCGATCTAAAGCAAATTGGAGATAGTTCTGCAGGTTTTTATTTTCTTATTATCGTTCATGTTTTTGTTCGTTTTAGCTGGATCCGTACTATCCATTTTGGAATTTTGGAGATCTAATTTTGTTGATTTTATTGTTTGGTTCCTCAAAATAGACTAGATATGGATTTAAGTGATTGTACTTAACTGGTCAACGTTAATGGTGGATTAAGTTTAATGTATACAGACTTTTCTTTGGTTATTTTAAGATCCAACTCGTTTTAATATTTTATCGTTTTAATTGAATAGTAATATCTGCTGAAGGATAATGGCTTCAAACGCTTTTACTTGCTTTTATGAGACTGCATCCGTTTTATATGATCGATTTTGCTCTATGAGTGATTTTTACTTTTTCTAAATGAGTAGTAGGTCTCTGTATTGTTTAATAACTCTGGTGTTAATTGTAATATTGTACAAGTAGTTATGTTCTTTGAGTTTATAGTCTTTTCAGTTGAATTGTTTCATTGCACAGAGAAGCCTATGTTCGATGCATCTCAATATGCCTTTTTTGGTAAAGATCTTGTTGGGGAGGTTGAGTTAGGAGGATTGGACGATGAAGAAGAAGATGTGCCCGCTGCTGATTTTGATGAAGAGGAGTTTGTCTTTAGAAGACAAGAGGTTACACTCTGATCTTGATTTGTGAATTTTCTGTCCTGTTTTGAATTGTTTTAGTTTATGTCTTGATGAGATTAACTTGGAGGATCATAATTAACCAGAGATGTGAAAGGAAATCAAAGAACAGGAGTTCATCGTTATGAACTTATAAAAGATGTTTGTTCCTGATCCACATTCCCCAATAATACTATAGTAAATATTCCTTGAAGTAGTTGCTTAAAGCATGAGCTATTCTTCTCTGTTTCTGTTCCTACTGTGATTTTGGTTACTGATTTGAAACAAACCCTTGTTCTGGATGGTGGATTGAGGAGAGAGATCTACGATGTGGCTGGCTGCATCTTAAATGTTCAAATTTTGTAATTAGCTTCACTTCTTTAGAAATTTAGTTGAATTTGTGCTGTTCGTCAAAGTTGAGTCCTGCCTCAGTATTTCTACTTTCTATAGCATTATTACAATTATGTAGGCCTGGCATGTATGAATGAGATTTATGATTGTACCTTTTTTTTGGGCTATAAGAGAGTAGCAGATACATTTGAGGACCATTTTCCTATGGGCTTATTTAAGTGGCTATTTGACATCTTTAGAAGTACTATTATATGCGTGTATATATATATATATATATGCAATTTTTAATAAAGCAGATGTCAGAGACAGCCTAAAAGAAAATGGATCTGGATGTTTACAAAATAAGGAATATACTGTTCAAGTCATGTGTTGGTGGAATTTACATGATTTAGTTAGAAGTTTAGATAAAGGGTGCATAATTTGATCTTACTCATTTTTTATCCTTTCTACAATAGAAGATAAGTTAATTACTTGCAATTAATATACCGTATATCCAGTAAGTTCGCGAAAACAAGTAGTAGAACCTCATTGCATCCTATTACATTCTCATGAGTTAACAAACTCTACATAGAATCAATTTTAAGCTTCAGATCCCAGTTATGTAAAACCATTCTTTCAGGTTTAAATTTTTGGTTCACAATATTCAAGTTATAGGAATCTCCATTCTTGCTGCTAAGAACTAACTGTTCTTTCTTATTTGTGTAGGGTGGGTTTGCAAGATCTCTGTCTGATGTTGATGATCTTGCTAGTACTTTTTCAAAGGTTAGTTTATTACTTGGTATTTGCTGATTCTTAAAAAAAAAAAAAAACATTCCAAAGATAACATGTAATTGTTTTTGGCTTTTGCTACCATTAAGTGCATACTTCAACACGCTTTTCCAATGCAAGCTTTATAGTGTGTATTTGGTTTCCTTCTGCTTTCATAAATTTCGACTTTGGCTGTCTGGAAGCTCAAATTACCTCTTCAGTGTTGTAGAAGAGGTTTTCCTCATACAAGTTCTGTACTAATATATTTGCAAAACTTTTACATCATTTATCAAAAAAAGGGAAATTTTAAATTAAATAAGAACAAGTGGCATGATCAGCTTATGACAGTTACGTTGTTAATCACTTAGTGTGCATGTGCCATTATATACTGAATTCTTTATTACTGCCTTTTTTCCCGTTACAGTTGAACAAGGTTGTCAGTGGACCTTGGAGTGGAGGAGTGATTGGTGATAGGGGATCCAGAGAAAGTGAGTTTGAGAATTCCCTAATGCATTTATGTTAATCTAAAATTTGAAAGTTCTTAAAAAAAAAAATTCAGCAATCTTTATGAAGTTTTAAGTGATGTTTTAGTGAATGCTATGCTTTTTAATTGGTCTCTTTATCATGTCATGGTGGCTTTTAGAGTACATCAGTGGGCAATTATCGGGTTGAGGTTGCATATGGGTAGAATTTTTTTTGTTAAATACATTTAAACTTATCAATTGTTCTCCTGGGCACTGTATTACATTCTGTTCTTCTGCATGGAGTAGAGATCTAAACGCAAGCAAAGCACCCCTGCCTTCATGGTGAATATCATATGCATTAAACACTATGTATGATGCAGTCTTTTATTGGGTAAAGTTTACGGCAGAAAAGTTTTGGTCAGATGTTGTTTAGTTGTTTTATTCATGATTTAAGATTTAAGTTTTACCTATGGGGGTAATATAGAATCCTGTAGCTTCTAGCATATTAAAGCGTGCCATAGTCATTTTTCTTTTGGGTTTGCTTAGTTCTAAATGGCAAACTCTATAATTCTTAGTACTGAGGCACTTTGAAATCTGAATATGTTCCATTCAGTTTTATTCATTTATTAGGACCCACTGATGTAATTGATTGCTGCAAGTAAAATAAACCACTAAGTTGCCTGACTACAGCTGTAGATATGCTCTTTTGAATATACAGGGTAATCAAAGCATGTCTATATATGCTATTTTCAAGTGTTACCTTTCATAATTCTATTACTGTAGTCAAATTTTAGATGCATCAATCCTCCATCATAGTCGTTTGATTTTCTTAGTTATGCTCAATGATGGGAGCCTAAGTATGCATTTTTATTCCAGGTTCATCTGCTGCTGAATGGGCACAGGTAGACGATTATCCTAACTGGTTTGATCAACAGCAGCCCTTTGACCCTGAAGGCGATCTGGATGGCAAAAGGTGGTCCTCACAGCCATATTCTTCGTCTGCTCGCCTTTCAGAATTAAGGTCTTTGTACAGAACATCTTCATACCCAGAGCAGCAACAGCATCAATACTTCTCAAGTGAACCAATTCCTGTGCCAAAGTCTTCTTATATTTCATATCCTCCCCCTGGTGGTCAATCTCCTCAGGCTTCACCAAATCATAGTCATCTAAATATTCCATATCATGGCGGTGGGCCCCAAACGGCAATATCTTTACCAAATCTCTCTCCGTTTTCAAGTCCCCAGCTTCAATTGCCAGGCTTGCATCATGGATCACCACATTTTAGTGGAAATGCATCACAATTTTCTTCTGGTCTATCTGGAAATAGCCGGCCACCTGACCAATGGGTTAACCATACAGGCCTATATCATGGAGATCATCCAAACCGTTTGAACAATATTTTGCAGCAGCAGCAACTACCTCATCAAAATGGTTTGATGCATCCACAGTTGTTGCATCAACTGCAGTCACATCAGCATAGACTACACCATCCCCCTGGTCAGCCATCATTAGGCCATTTATCAGGAATGCAGTCGCAATTGTTTAATCCTCATCTTTCTCCATCCCCACCGATGATGAATAGGTTTGAAGCAGTGCTTGGTCTAGGCGATATGAGAGATCAAAGACCAAAGTCAGCTCAGAAAGGTAGACAAAATATGCGGTATTCTCAACAGGGCTTTGATACCAATGGACAGAGTATCTGGCCTCAGTTCAGATCTAAGCATATGACAGCTGATGAAATTGAGAGTATTCTCAGAATGCAGTTGGCTGCAACGCACAGTAATGATCCGTATGTGGATGATTATTATCACCAGGCTTGCCTTTCAAAAAAGTCTGCTGGGGCTAAGCTCAAACATCATTTCTGCCCCACTCATTTGAGGGAACTTCCTCCTAGAGCACGGCCTAATAATGAGCCACATGCTTATCTTCAGGTTGATGCTCTAGGAAGAGCTGCCTTTTCTTCAATTCGAAGACCTCGTCCACTTCTTGAGGTTGACCCACCAACCTCGTCTATTACTGGTGGCTCTGATCAGAAAGTTACTGAGAAGCCCCTTGAACAGGAACCAATGCTTGCAGCTAGAGTGGCAATTGAAGATGGTCTTTGCCTTCTTCTTGATGTAGATGATATTGACCGTTTTGTAGAATTCAATCAGCTTCAAGATGGTGGAGCCCAATTGAGACGTAGGAGGCATGTCTTGTTGGAGGGGCTTGCAGCCTCTCTGCAGTTGGTTGATCCACTTGGGAAGACAGGACATACAGTTGGACTTGCTCCAAAGGATGATCTTGTGTTTTTACGGATAGTATCACTTTCCAAGGGCCGAAAGCTGCTTGCTAGGTACCTTCAGCTTCTTTCTCCTGGGAGTGACCTTATGCGGATTGTTTGCATGGCTATTTTTCGTCATTTGAGGTTTTTGTTTGGAGGCCTCCCCTCTGATTCTGGAGCCGCAGAAAGTACTAATAACCTTGCTAGGGTTGTCTCATTTTGTGCCCGACGCATGGACCTTGGTTCGCTCAGTGCTTGTCTTGCAGCAGTAGTTTGTTCCTCTGAGCAGCCCCCCCTTCGACCCTTAGGAAACACTACTGGAAATGGGGCTTCTATCATTTTAATGTCTGTCTTGGAGAGGGCAACCGAATTGTTGAGTGAAATTCAAGATGCTAGCAACTATAATGTGACAAATCGGGCACTTTGGAAGGCCTCGTTTGATGAGTTTTTTGGTCTACTTGTGAAGTATTGCATCAACAAATACGATAGCATTATGCAGTCTACTTTGCCAGATCCAGCTGAAGCTATCAAGAGGGAATTACCTATGGAGCTCTTACGTGCCAGTGTTCCCCACACTAATGATTTCCAAAAGAAGATGTTATACGATCTTTCTCAAAGATCCTTGAGTGTTCAAGATGCTGGTAATAGTCGAATGAATACCTAATCGGTACTGAGTTAATATGAGCAACTTGAAAATGCTATGTTACTCGATAACCCATGAGCCCAAGTCGATGCAGTCTTGGACAGAGCAAGTGTAACAAATTGTTGGACAATCGATGTTCTGGGGTATTTGTTTCTATGCTGCTGTGCTTGTGCACCATCGCTTAGTTAGGAGTACGTGGTGTAAATGAAGCAGAAGCTTCGGAGCATTGCAAGTCAGTTTTTAATGCTTTCGGGTTTTAGTTTTCAAGTTTGTATTCGGTCATTTTCACACAACTTTGCACAACTGCTGTGAAAAAAACATGCAACTCAGCTGCCTTATATGTTGGTAGAACTCTCTTCGGGTTTTTCTTTTACTTCGGGCTGGGTTGTCAAATTATGTTCATCTTTTCTTTAAGAGAGGGCTTGTTTTTGATGCTCTGTTGTTAAATTCTCAAATTGCTCTAAGGGCTGGGGATAGCATGTACAGTACAGTATTGGGTGAATAGATTTCCTACTTTCCTGTCATATTTTCTTTCCAAGGAGAGGTGGGATGTGGAGAAGTTTTACAGTGGATCGGGTGGAACGGACAAAAACAATTGGTGTAAAGAAAAACAATTATACGATTGTCAGATTGTCATGTTTTCGTTGGCACATTGGTAAGGTTTAATAGACCGGGTTTGGGGCAGGACGCCAAATTCATGGTCTGTATTTGTTCATGAAATTGAACATTGTAAACAATTATTTTTCTTTTATTTTTTTTGTAAAATTTATCACTAGCTTGGCTGGTTCTACTCGTGAATCTATCCGTTATCAAGCTATTGTGTGTTGTATGCTTTTTTTTTCATCTAAATAGTAGATATAAAGTGTTCCGTTAGAATTAAAAAGTAATTGCTTTTGGTATTCGGATTTGAACGTTATACTTATTTAGTTTTTACTGGTCAATTACACAAATCTGCATTTTTTTCCCTCTTTCACAATATAGCTGTATGAGAAAAAATAACAACTCCATGAATAATGATAATACCTATTGCTTATCTGGTTGCGATTAAGGGTGTCAAATAGATGTAAGTAGGTTGCGTTTGTGGTCTGTCGATTGTAACCCAATTCAATAAGTTACGTGTTATAGCCGATAAAATTGAACTGGTGTTGTTTTCGTGTCTTGTTTAAGATGAAATGGAAAAATACAAAAAAAAAAAAAAATACTAACAATTTTAAATATTCATATCACTCTAATTCCGACTAATACAAAATTTTGATCCAAAACTTGAGTGTTTATAGATTGCATGTAATATTACTATCGGTTAAAAGTATTACAGGATGATATAGTAGTCTTAAATATTTTCGTTGATTTCGGATTAGTACGCCAACCACAGTTGAGACAAATTTTTGTATCGGTTTTTGGTAAATTAAAAAATAAACAATTATTTATTAGCATGAGATTAACCTACTAAATTCGTATTGGACCAAAAGCTATAAGGACATCTAAACATTAAATGAACCACTTTTTAAAAGTAAAACATAGGTAACCTATTCGAGTGGAAACCCGAGACTAATCCTAACCAGATTGGCACCAGCTCATAAAACCCGAAAGGGACCAAATTTATTAAGCCGTTTAATGAATAAAACATCCTTCAAGATAATACATACCACAGCCATAAAAACGAAAACAGAAACTACAATATTCAGAAACTAACATAGTATCAAATCCCATTGCTATAATGTATCTCACTCATGATCAGATTATAGATGTTCTTCCCGTAACCGAACCGAAGGGGGCTGAGATTCGTTTGGATGCGTTCGACAAGTCTCCGATAAAGCGACACTTTTCGTTGCTTGCTCAATTTCAATGCTGTTTGAATCACATAATTACCAAACTGATCTTTAGCAATCTGCAAGAATTGATTACTGCTACAGTGCAAGAAATCCTCCCCTCCGTATTCCATACCCGCCTCCGATTTCAAGCACTTCTCGACGACATGGCTGCTCCATTTCTGCATCGATAGCTTCACGTAATGACCTCGAAGCATGGACACTATTAGCGTAGTAAAGGTCGGATTTTCGAGCTCTAAAACCTTCTGCACAACATGGTTCCCTGAAGGATCCAGTGAAAGGAACGCGGCGTTTTTCGCGACCAATTCGAGAAGTTGTTGCCTATGAAACCCTTGGATTTTATCAATCATGTAATTCAAAGAAACACATCCTACTACATGAGTTGCCAAATCAAGACATTCTGAAATTCCTGCTTCATAAAGTGGTGTGTTCTGATTGATATCAAGGCAATCCAGGCAGCAATTTACGACATACGATCCGGCTTTATTCCTCATTAACCGGTTAAACGAAAGCGACATTCTGAAAACAATAAAAGAGCTGTAAGATGATCCTTTAACCAATCTTATCAACTTCTTCATCAATGTGGCTCCGTGTATATTCGTCGCTAAACTGACGAAAATTTCGTCATCTTTTGCTATGTTCTCCACCAGAAACCCCAATTGAAATTTGTTGCAGACATCAAACAGCTTGGAACAGACAAGGCAACCGTACGGATCAATCATCAGATAGTAAATTAGGGGAATTCCCGAAATCTTGGAAGTAATGATTTCGACTACTCCAATCACCGTTGAATCTCCGGCCATTATTAAAATTTCCTGAAGCTTTCTTGAGCCTTCAGGATTGATTGCAAGTTTCAAGAAAACAAAGTCTTCTATCTTTCCTTCTTCAGAATTTGAAATTACCGGAATTTCATTGTTTAAACCTGTAAAGATTTGATATATATTGCCTGGAATTGAAGCCCAGATGGATTGATGAGGGTAAAACGGAGGATTTGAATTGTTGAACACAGATTCTTGAGTTCCTGACGGACTGGTTCGAAGCCTTTGGTCGGAAAAGGAAAGATTAGCGAGGGAAAGAGAGAGAGTGTCGATCGGAATTGAATTGGTGGGTAACTCCATGGCAGCTAAATTAGAGAAACAGAGAAGAAATAAACAATGGAAAGAAGAAGTAGGAAAAACAATGTTTATATAGAGAGACTCAGAGAGTAATCTAAGAATCCTGATCAATATTTATCATTTGTTATCAGAGCCTTTCTAAACAGGCCTGATTGAGAGAGAAGAGTGTGAGAGAAACACGAGAGAAGAGTGTGAAGAGATGGCAGAAAGCAACAATAATAATGGTTTTGTGCAACCAGCTATCCCAAAATTTGATGGCTTCTATGAACATTGGGCAAAATTGATGGAGAATTTCCTTCGAGCAAAGGAATTCTGGAGCCTAGTAGAAGACGGAATTGTTGGTCCCTTATAACGTTACAAGTATAGTTTCAAGGGGGGTTAGGAACTATTTAAAAATTTTAAGTTAGGGCAGACTTCTTTTTCGTGAAAAAAAGGTTTTAACAGCGGTGCTGAGTGAATAGCAAGATACTGGCTTAGTCAACTTGTTACTAGGTCAGTTTCTTTACTTGAGTCATGAGATAGCACTTAGAGTCTATTCCTGAGCTCAGATATTCAATGCGCACAACTCAGCTTGACCTCTTTACTTGGTCAGTTTTTGTTTAAGCAAGCAATAAATATGTAAAGGAGTTTAAGGTTAGAAATATGTTACTCAGCAGATTTATCCAGGTTCGGCCTCCAAGCCTACGTCCTGTCCTCGGAACACGTTCCGAGATTTCGAATTCTCTACTGAGCTCTTTAACGGTAGAGCATCAAACCTTTTACAATCTTAGCAACTGAGTATAACAAGAGTAACTTCCTCTATACCTCTACTCAATCCTAATCTCCCGCTGAGTACTATAACCGAGTACTCAGCCTCTCATTTCTAATCTCTAGAAATGATAAGTGTTTGTCCTAAACAACGATTGCTAAGACACCTTAGATGATTGAATAATCACTCTAGACTTTTACACAAAAGATATGAAATTTAGTGAAAGATTGCTTTGCTTTTTCTTGCAGAACTTTGCGTAGAAATTTGGTCAGCGTAATGGCTTGATCAAGTTCTGTGTTGAATGAAGCAACTGAAGGGCTCTATTTATAGAGACGTCTGAGGCATCAGTCATTTCGAATTTCGAAATAACCGTTGGAGGGAAACGGCTTCCTGTCGTTGTCATCCTGTCTTGCTTAGAGCTCTCGGCCAATCAGATTTGAGTATCTTCTGTCCTCGGTCAGCTTTTGGTCAGCTCGGCAGAATGTCTCTCCATTTATGGTAAGGTCAACTAGACAACATTCTGTGTCTTCTGAACTTTACCCAAAGTGAAAACACTTTGTCTGGAAGTTGTTCTTGCTCAGCTGCTGTCTTGTACTCTTTGTCGAATCAACTCAGCAGCTTCGTCCGAAGTTGTTCCACGAAGGTCTTCTAGATCCTTCTTCCGCTGGGCTGCGTTTTGTACACAACGACAGCGTTTTGACATATGCGGGCCGAGTTGCCTTAAACTGTTTGACTTGGGCTTTGACTTCCATATTGGGCTTTGGGGCTTTTAATCTTTGTGTCTTATGAACAATTTAACTCAACATTGAACAAACACATTAGTAGAATAAATCAAAGCATTTAAACTTAGTGTGTTTATAATATTTTTAATTACACTTAAACAATTTTGTCAAATCAAAATTATGTGGAAAGGTGTTTCAACAAACTCCCCCATTTTGATGTTGGCAAAACTATTCAGCGAAGAACTCAGTATTGAGCTCCCCCATGATAGTTGACCTAATATAACTTAGCAAACTCCCCCGTCAGGGTTGAGCCACTGACTTAGTTTTACTCTAAACATTTAAAGGTTTAATCGAGTAAGTCTAAGGTCAGTTTTCAGATATAGGTCAACTCATGAAACATATTCTATTTTACTCAGTGTTTAAGCGGAAGTTTTAACATTCAGAGGGCGCTGAGTAATTTGTTGTTCAATGAGTCTTATAAGACAATGTTTTATAAACATACAAGTCAATGTCAAACATGTTATCAGCATTGGGTACATCAATAAGTTTTATAAGCATTAAACATAGTTGATGTAATTGAAGATACATAATAACTTAATACTCAGCATCGTATATAATAACTCATAACTCAGGTTTTGGATAAGAAGATGCAAGTATTGATATTAATAGAAGTAGTCAGCGCATACAACAAAAGATAAGCATATAAGCATAGAGACTACAAACTTAGCATACACTGAGCTAGCCTAATTTCTATTTCTTTTTCTTTTGTTTGGACTGACTATGCTCATACTGTGTTCTAGCTTGTTCTTTCTCCCCCGTTTTGTCAGCATCGGGAGGAGGAATCCTAAAGGCGTCGGTTAAGACGGCTCTGGTCAGTTCTGTGGACAGCTCCTTAAGTCTATCGGCACTTTCATTGACGCCGTCAAAGATAGCAACGCCATCATCTGAGACCTCGGCGGGTATATTGAGTTCAGCAGCGCTGATCATGCTTACTATGAAAGCTTGAGATTTACCGATCCAGGTAAGTGCATCGGACAGACCAGCAACAACTTGATGAAATGTCTTCAGTAAGGATGTGTCGTAGTATTGACGCTGAATGTTGCTGTGACGTACATGGTTGAAGGTTTGTCTTGTGACAGACAATATCTCATTTTGCTTCATGGCGTCAGTGTCCATCTCTTGTTTGTTTAAGTTCAACAATCGAACAGCCTCTCCAAATTGCTCCACTGAGCATTGAGAATAGGAGACCATTTGCTCGTTGGTCTTGATTTGCTCGGTGTGAAGCTGAGCAAAGAGCATTTTGACTTCATCAGAAGTTGCATATCGCGTGTTCGCAGCTGACAAGGTCTGAACTTGACCTTGAAGAGTGTTTAGGTGTTGAATTATTGTCAGCTGGAGCTCAGTCAGCTTTGTGATGGAATCCTGCTTAGGTTGCTATGCTTGAATGGAGACTATGACACTTAGCAAATCCTTGAATCCCTTATCTTCATTGAGAAGCTGAGTTACATGGGAAAGCTGAGTTGTCTCAACAGTAGAAGACCCAGTAGCAGGTGGAGTGGTTTGATGAAGGTCTTTAATTAATGTTTGCACCGAGTCGATGATTCTTTTACCAGACTCGGTGGCATGCAAGTAGCTGAGAGAGTGTTCAGTAACTTGCCTTGTTTCCTCAGTATGACCGGTTGGAAGAGGAGTCAGTGGAATAACATGGTCAGTGACTGGAAGTGTGTTTTCGATCTGCACTTGAGGCTCGGGTAGAGCTGATTGATCGGCAGAAGTGTTGATTGGAGAAGAAGGAATTCGAATGATGTCTGTGCTGACTGGAGCAGGGATGTTCTGAGTCAGCACAATGCTTGTAGTGACATCATTGATGGGAATTTGCTCCATTTGGCTTGTAGAGTTAGCAGAAGCATTCAAGTCGGCGTGTTCCTTTGGTGAAGAAACAGAGGCTTTCTTTTCAAGAGAAGCCGATAGAGTAGAAGATGGTTGTTTTCTGAAAAATTTCAGCTTGAGTGTAGAAGGATCCTTGGTCGGCTTCTGGATAGCAAAGTCAGGGACAGTTGGTTTTTGAGCAGGAGGGTCAATGACAGACTTCTGACTTGCCTTAACTAATCTTCTTCTGGGAGGAGGAGGGTCAGCTTGGATAGACTCTCCTGAGTGAGAGGGAGAAGTTTCTTCTTGATCAGCATTAAGCTGGTCAGCTTATTCTTGTTCTTGATCAACATTGGGTTGGTCAGGTTCTTGTTCATCTCCAGCAGCCAACACAGTATTGGTTGGCTCAGCTTCAACTTCACTAGCTGTCTCCTCGGAGTCAGTATCATCACTGTGTTCTTCTCCTTGTTCATCATCTTCTTCATCCTTGCCATCTAACTCTTCCTCAACTTGTGCAATGAACTGATCATCCAGATGCACATCATCTTCTTGATGCTCAGCTTCAGTTCCTAGACACTGAGTGTAGTGAGAATTACCAGGAACGATGATGTCAGTGGGGACATCATCAATAGGGGTCAGCTCTGAAGACTTATTCTTCTTCAGGGGATGCTCTTCTGTTTCAGGCTCATCTTGCCTGCTCCTCTTTTCAGCTGACTTAGGTCTTTCCTGACCTTGATCAGCAGCTGACTTGTGCTTCTTAGTTATAGGCTCAGCCTTCTTTGAAGGAGTCCCGACGGCTTTCCTCTTGCGGGCAGCTGGAGCCTTTGTCCTTTTGCCTTGCTTTGGAGCTGTTTCCTCAGCTTGTTGTTCAGCAACAGCTTTTCCTTTCTTTATTGGCTGATTGAACTTCAAAGCCCTCAGCGAAGCAACGGTTATCTCAAATCCTCTAACCTTAGTTTCCTCAAATAGATCAATTTGATGATCTAGGAGGATTCTGGTGATGAGCGATCCCAGCCTGAGAGTTCCAGTGCTCCTTTGGAAGCCAGCAATCAAGAATACTGGCATGTTGATCGGCTTGTATGTCAGCATATGCCATATGAAGCATTGCTCAAAATTCGTTGCTGAGGTGGTGCAGTTTATCTTGGGATAAATGAAGTAGGTCAGAAGATAGTGAGCCATCTTTTGGTGCTGACCCATTGAGGTGCTGGAGATTTCTCCAGAGTGGCCAGCGGGCTTACAGAAGGTGGTATCGTACCCAGTTCCTTCGTGATCCCCAGATCTCCTCAGTTTTGTTCCCTCATTCTTTAACTTCAACAAGTTAGCAAGATAGGTAGGGTTTATAAAGATAGTCTTTTCCTTTACCACAGTTACCAGATAGTCCTGGTTATCATTGGCAACTCGAAGATTGTGGTAGAACTCCCTTACTAGGTTAGGGTAGGTGTGATCTCTAATGGAGAACAGCTCGGTCCAGCCATTCTTTGATATCCATTCGTAGAAGGGTTGCTCAGTTTTTACGAAGGCTTCCGAGACCCATCGTGAGGAGTCTAATTTCCATTCCCTAACGTCTTCGAATACCTTGGTATAGGTTCTGACCTTGGTCAGCTTTCCCTTAGAGGAGGTAGCTTGGCCAGCTTTCCCTTTGCTTGGCGTAGTGACCTTTGTGGTTTCAGGTGAAGTAGTCTGCCTGGAGGGTTCATCGGAACTGGTCTTAGGGTGACCGGCACCGGAGATGTTGACGGAAACTCTAGTCATTGTTTCAGAAAGAAAATTGGGAAGCTTTGGGAGTCTTAGAAATAGAGAGAATACTTTGCCAGAGAATTCGGTAAGTGTAAAGAAAATAAAAAATGGGGATTTACCCATTATTTATAGCGGTGAAGAATGGATCTTATCGAATCCATGTGTCAGTTTTGCCTTGGGATTGTCAACCGACAAAGATCCTGGCTTTTATGACACATTCGTCGCATACGTCATCCTAGGTGGCTATTCGCGTGCTTTTGCATTTAATGCAACGGATCTAACACTCAACGTTTAGAATACTAAGCGTTTTATATTCTGAGTGGTCAGTAGTATATAAAAGGATGATTTCTCAGTTTGAGATTACTACTTGGTGTGCATATTTACTCGGTATTGATATATATTTTGCGTTAAGTACTCAGCATAACAATCACTCAGCATAGTAATTCACTCAGCATAACTTTACATTTAGAACAGGAATTTACTGAAGAGGATTAAACATACCAATGGATTCTCTCAGTATACTGAACTGTTCACGAGCCAGTGGCTTTGTGAAGATATCCGCAAGTTGCTCATCCGTTGGGACGTAGGTCAGCTTTATCTCAACCTTGAGTACATGGTCTCTAATGAAGTGATGTCTTATGCTGACATGCTTCATTCTGCTGTGTTGAATTGGGTTCTTTGATAGATCAATTGCACTTTTGTTGTCGCATTTGACCTCAATTGTCTTTGTTTGAACACCATAGTCTTCAAACTGTTGCTTAATCCATAGGACTTGAGCAACACAGTGACCAGCAGCAATGTACTCATCTTCAGTGGTAGACAAGGCTACTGACGCCTGCTTCTTGCTGAACCAGGATACAAGACAGCTTCCTAAGAAGTGACATCCTCCAGAGGTGCTTTTTCGTTCTAGCTTGTCTCGACCATAGTCCGCGTCAGTGTATCCAACGAGTGTAAAGCCATGAGTGTTGGGATACCATAAACCTGCGTTCACTGAGCTTTGCAAATATCTAAGGATTCTTTTTACAACTATGTAATGAGATTCCTTAGGGTTAGATTGATATCTAGCACAGTAGCATACTAAGAACTGAATGTCTGGTCTACTTGCTGTTAAGTAAAGTAGAGAGCCTATCATACCTTGATATAATTTTCTGTCTACCAACTTACCATTCTCGTCAGCGCAGAGGACAGTATCAGTGCCCATAGGAGTGGATATTGGCTTGCAATTTTCAAGATCATATTTCTTCAATATCTCCTTGGCATATTTAGCTTGACTGATGAAGATGCCATTTTTCCCTTGTTTGATTTAAAGTCCAAGGAAGAAGTTGAGTTCTCCCATCATCAACATTTCAAACTCAGTTTGCATTTGCTTGCTAAATTCCTTGCACATTGACTCATTAGTAGCACCGAAAATAATATCATCAACGTATATTTGAGCCAGCAGGGTATCTTTACCCTTTCTCTTAATGAATAAGGTTGTATCAGCTTTGCCCCTGACATAGTTTCTAGTCAGCAGGAAACTGGTCAGCCTCTCATACCAAGCACGTGGTGCTTGCTTGAGGCCGTACAGAGCCTTTTTGAGTTTATAAACGTGGTTTGGGAATTTAGGATCCTCAAACCCTGGAGGTTGATTAACATAAACTTCCTCGTTTATAACTCCATTAAGGAATGCACTCTTAACATCCATTTGAAATAGTTTAAAGTTCATGTAAGATGCATATGCACATAAAATTCTAATAGCCTCTAGCCTTGCCACTGGGACAAAGGTCTCACCGTAGTCAATACCTTCTTGCTGACTGTAGCCCTGAGCTACAAGCCTTGCTTTGTTCCTGACTACGTTTCCTTGCTCATCCAGCTTGTTGCAGAAGACCCATCTTGTTCCAATGGTCTTCAGACTCCTTGGATGTGGCACTAGCTCCCATACATCATTTCTTCTGAATTGGTCAAGTTCCTCTTGTATTGCGCTCATCCAGAATTCATCTTCCTCAGCATCAGCGAAGTTCTTAGGTTCCTGAACTGAGACGAAGGCTACGTTGCTGAGGTACCTCCTGAGTTGATTTCTTGTCATCAGGGTATTCTCAGCGGCATCAAGGATTGCACTCTCTGAGTGCCCTCTTGGAATCCTTATCTCCTTGGGTAGATTGATGTCTTGTGCTGTCTGTGTTTCAACAATCTCTGCAGGTGTAGACTGGTCAGTGAAAACAATGTTTGGTTCACTTTTACCTTTGATCAGCCCTTGAGGGAATGACTCAGCGGCTGTATCTTGATCAGCGGGTGCTGAGTGTGGATCATCCTCGGTCAGCGGCTGGTATCTGCCTGCAGGGTTAGTTTCGTCGAACTCAACATGTACTGACTCTTCTAAAACTTGAGTTCGTTTATTGAAAACTCTGTATGCTTTGCTGTTTGTTGAGTAGCCTAAAAAGATAGCTTCATCAGCTTTTGAGTCAAATTTAGCTAGGCTATCTTTGGTGTTCAAAATAAAACATTTACAGCCAAAGGCACGAAAGTATCCAATGTTGGGCTTTCGTCCTTTCCAAAGTTCGTAGGGGGTTTTCTTTAGTATAGGTCTAACAAGAGCCTTATTAAGAATATAGCACGATGTGTTAACAGCTTCTCCCCAAAAGTACTTTGGAAGCCTATGCTCACTCAGCATTGTCCTGGCTATTTCAACCAGTGTTCTGTCCTGGCTACTTTGAGGCGTTCTGGGAACAGAAAAGTTATGGTCAATGCCACTGGCTTCACAGAATTCAACAAACTGTTGGTTTTTGAATTCTCCACCATTATCACTTCGGATGTGAGCCAGTTTTAGGTCTTTATCATTTTCAAGTTTTCTAACCAAATTTGAAAATTTCTCAAAGGTCTCATCTTTGCTACTCAGCAAGATGACCCAAGTGTACCGAGAGAAGTCATCTACAATGACCAAGGAAAATCTTCTTCAACCAGACTCAACGGCTGGACTGGACCGAAGAGATCCAAGTGTAGTAATTCTAACGGACGCTTAGTTGAGACAATGTTTTTGCTATGAAAAGATTGTTTGGTTTGTTTTCCAGCTTGGCAAGCGTGGCATAATTGATCTTTTTCAAATCTAAGTTCAGGCAGTCCCTCAACCAATTGCTTTCTTGCTAATTTGGCCAGGAGGTCCATGCTTACATGACCAAGTCTCTTGTGCCATAGCCAGGAATTTTCTTCCTTTGAAACTAAGCATACAGTTTTTGAAAACTTTTTCTCTAAGTCTAGCATAAAGACATTATCAATCCGAGGGGCAGTTAAAATTAACTCATTTGTTTTTCCCTCGTATATTTTACATCCAGTAGCATCAAATATAACTTTTCTCCCATTGTCACATAGCTGAGCTACGCTGAGTAAGTTATATTTGAGTCTGCTGACTAGGGAGACTGACTCAATAGTAGGATTACCTCCGATGGTTCCTGACCCTACTATCTTACCCTTTTTGTTGTCTCCAAAACTTACGCTTCCTCCTCGTTTACGCTCAAACGTGATGAACTGAGTTTCATCACCAGTCATGTGCCTTGAGCATGCACTGTCAATATACCACATCTTTGACTTCTCAGCACACCTCAGGCTTACCTGCATTGTAACTAGTTACTTTTAGGTACCCAATTCTTTTTGGGTCCTTGCTTGTTAGGTTCAACAGGTAAAGCATCATATTTTATTTTATGGCGGCATACTTGGACAGTATGGCCATTCTTTCCACAGAAGTCACAGCTGACCTTCCGTTTAGGATTTCTCACTGACTGGTCAGCACCCCAGTGTTGAGCGTGCCAGCACACCTTTGTGGTGTGTCCTTTCTTCCCACAGAAGTCACACTGGACATTCCGCTGAGGATTCCATCTCTGCTGACCAGTACCTCGGTACTGAGTATTCAGAGGAATATTTCTTTTGTTTGGAACCTTTAGTTGGTTCTGGATATTTGTGACGTCCTTTCTCAGTTTCTTTGAATCTGATTGGACTTCAGAGACAGACTTATGTATGATCTCCATGTTATCATGCAAAGTTGAGTTGTCCTAAAGAAGGAATCTGAGGTCACTTAGCTTGACCTCTTCAACCTCGTCACAGTGCCTGCTGAGTGCTCTAATTTTCTTATTACACTTTTTGACAAGTGTATAGAGGTCACTCAGGGCATTACCCATTTCGTTTCTGAGCTGGGAAAGTGATATTACCTCATTTGATTGCTCCTCATCATCAGATGCAATGGAGGGGTCATCATGCTCAGAGACTCATGGCTCAGCAAGTTCGTCAGCCATGAAGCATATCTTCGCTGACTCGGTGGCCTCAGCTTCTGTTGATGAAGACTCATCACTGTCGCTCCATGTTGCCACCATTGCCTTTTTGCCGTTCTTCTTTTCTTTCCTCGGCGTGGGGCAGCTTGACTTGATATGGCCAGTTTGATGACATTCAAAGCATGTAATGGGCTTTGAGTTGTCCTTCTTGTATTTGCTGTCGCTGGACTCAGCTTTATACTTATCAAACTTTCTGTAAGGCTTCTTAGAATATTTGTCATTCTTTCTGAACAGCCTTTTCATCTTCCTTGTGAACATAGCCATCTCCTCATCATCTGTTGAGCTCCCATCAGTGGAGTCAGCTTTCATGACAAGAGATTTTTGCTTCTTGTCTTCAGACTTTTCCTTCACCTCGAAATTCTTCATCGAGATCTTATGGGTCAGCAGCGAGCCAATGAGCTCATCATATTTGTAGGTGGTTAAGTCCTGAGCTTCCTCAACAGCGGTCTTCTTTGCTTGCTAGTCTTTGGGAAGGCTCCTGAGTATCTTCTTGACTTGTTCTTCCTCAGTGAAGATCTTCCCAAGTCTCTTGAGCTCATTGATGATGTTGGTAAACCTTGCATTCATGTCAGATATTCCCTCATCATTGTTCATTTCGAACAGCTCGTACAGTCTCATCTGCTGGTTCACCTTAGACTCCTTTACTTTATTGGTTCCTTCGTAGGTGACCTCCAGCTTCTTCCAGATCTCTTGCGTCGAGTCACAACCTGAGATTTTATTATATTCTGCAGCATCGAGCGCACAGTGAAGCATGTTTATAGCCGAAACATGATTTTGTAGCTTCTTGAGATCATCCTCTGTTCATTTGGCTTTAGCTTTAACAAATGTTTGGCCAGCCACAACTTCGACAGGTACAAATGGACCTTGGACTATGGATAGCCAGGCACTCATATTTGTAGCCTGAATGAAATTTTTCATCCTATTCTTCCAGAAGGTGTAGTTAGACCCGAAGAATAGGGGAGGCCGAGTAATGGACAGCCTCTCAGGTAAGATCTGAGTTGTTTGGTTTCCTGGGAGAAACCGAGTGTTGTTTTCGCCCATAGTGGGGATCAGCTCAAGGTGGTTAAACCTTTTACAGTGAGCTTTTAAGCTCTGATACCACTTGTTGGTCCCTTATAACGTTACAAGTATAGTTCCAAGGGGGGGGGGTTAGGAACTATTTATAGTTACAAGTATGGTTTTGTGCAACCAGCTATCCCAAAATTTGATGGCTTCTATGAACATTGGGCAAAATTGATGGAGAATTTCCTTCGAGCAAAGGAATTCTGGAGCCTAGTAGAAGACGGAATAACAGAGATTCCAACAGGAAGAGAGCCATCAGAAGCAGAGACTATGGTTATTGCAGAACAGCAATTGAAAGACAAGAAGGTAAAGAATTATCTCTATCAAGCCATTGACAGAGAAATTATGGAAACCATTCTGAACGATGATACATCCAAGCAGATTTGGGACTCGATGAAGCATAATTTAAAGGGTCGACAAGGGTTAAAAGAGCACAACTTCAAACCCTAAAAACTGAATTTGAAATTCTGAAGATGAAAGAAGGGGAAAGTGTCAATGCCTATTTTGGAAGAACACTCTCAATTGCCAAGAGGATGAAATCATGTGGTGAAAGTCTCAAAGAAGCTGATATCACAGGAGAGATTCTTCGATCCTTAGTTCCAAAATTCAACTACGTGGTATGTTCAATTGAAGAATCAAATAATGTTGATGTTTTAACTGTGGATGAACTCCAAAGCAGCCTTTTAATTCACGAACAAAGGATGAAAGGATCTGTAGAAGAAGATAAAGTATTGAAAGTTACACATGAAGACCGAAGTGGACGAGGCAGAGGCACGTTTAGAGGTCGAGGAAGAGGCAGAGGCAGACCGTTCTTTGACAAATCTGCTATTGAATGCTATAAATGTCACAATTTGGGACATTTTCAGTATGAATGTCAAAATTCAGAGAAACGGGCTCACTATGTCGAGATCGATGATGAAGATGAGATGTTGTTAATAGCGCAAGTTGATCTCAGGCAAGACAAAAGGAAAGGGATCTGGTTTCTTGATTCTGGATGTTCGAACCATATGTTAGGAAACAAAGAGTGGTTCACACGACTTGATGAAGTTTTTAAGCATTCCGTTAAACTTGGGAATGATTCCAAGCTGATGGTGATGGGGAAAGGGAGTATCAAGCTCGAAGTTGGAGGCCAAATCCAAATTGTGAGTGATGTTTTTTATGTACCTGAATTGCGTAATAACCTGCTGAGTATAGGTCAATTACAAGAACGATGAATCACCATTCTTATCAAACATGGAGTGTGCAAGTTATATCATCCGACCCGTGGTGTTATAATGAAAAGCGAAATGACAGCAAACAAAATGTTTGTAGTTATTGCAAACATTCTCATGAAATTACCTTCTTGCTTCAACGCACAAATTGAAGAATCGAGTGAAATTTGGCATCAAAGATTTGGGCATATGAGCTATAAAAATCTAGCATTGCTGCACAACAAAGAGATGGTTCGAGGGCTGCCAAACATCAAAACCCCAACAAAAAAGTGTACAAGCTGCATGCTGGGAAAACAACATAGAGTAGCCATTTCAAAGAAGAGTAATTGGAGAGCCACAAAGAAATTACAGCTCATACACTCAAACATTTGCGGTCCTATTTCGCCTGCCTCCTACAGTCAAAAGAGGGTCTTTGGCTGCATTGGAAATGTACATGTACCTGATGCTAAGAGATTGAAGTTAGATGCAAAAAGTCAGAAATTAGTCTTGATCGGCTACAGTGTGGAGTCCAAAGGATACAAGCTGATTAATCCTTTCACAAAGAAAGTAACCATCAGCAGAGATGTCATCTTTGAAGAAGATGAGAGATGGGATTGGGCAAAAACAAAAGAGGAGACTACTGATGTACTTGATTAGGGAGAAGAATATAAAGAAGCCCACAATCAAGAAGATGAAAGTGAAGAAGAAACAGATTTAGATGAAGAAAATACAGCAGATGTGGATGAAGACATACCTCCAATAACGCAGAAATTTCAAGCTCCAACGATGATGTTCCAAATTCAACAAGTTCCAGCTCTAACTCACTAAATTCTAGCCCCAACAATACCTCTAATTCATCTTTCTCAATCAGAGAAAGAAGAGTTCATGCCTACTTAGAAGATTACACAAGTGGAGAAGGACTCTCTGAAGATGAGGTACAAAACTTTGCTCTATGTATATGTGCTGATCCTATTTTCTATGAACAAGCAGCAAAATTGAAGAAATGGAGGGATGCAATGGACCTTGAAATCGAAGCAATAAATAAGAATCAAACTTGGAAACTTGTAAAGGCTCCTTTGGAAGTGAAGGTGATAGGTGTCAAGTGGGTGTATCGAACCAAGCTGAACGAAAATGGAGAGATTGGCAAATGTAAAGCACGCCTCATAGCAAAAGGGTATGCTCAAGAAAAGGGGATTGACTACAATGAGGTCTTTGCGCCAGTAGCACGATGGGATACTATTCGCATGGTGATTGCAGTAGCAGTGAAAAATGGTTGGAAGCTGTTTCAACTAGACGTTAAAAGCGCATTTCTGCATGGAGAACTCAAAGAAGATGTCTACGTTGCTTAGCCACAAGGATATGAAGTTAAGGGAGAGGAGAACGAAGTATACAAACTAAACAAAGCTCTTTACGGCTTAAAACAAGCTCCAAGGGCGTGGTTTAGTAGAATTGAAGGATACTTCGTCAAAGAAGGGTTCGAAAGAAGCTGCTGTGATCCTACCTTGTTTGTAAAACAGGAGAACAACAAGATTCTAATTATAAGCCTTTATGTTGATGATCTTGTTTTTACAGGCAATGATTTGATTATGATACAAAATTTTAAAAACTCTATGAAGAATGAGTTTGAGATGACTGATCTAGGAGAAATGAAGTACTTCTTGGGAGTGGAAGTTCATCAAGGAGTAAATGGCAATTTCATCAGCCAGAAGAAATATGTCAGTGAAATGCTTGAAAAATTTGGGATGAAAGGGTGCAATGGAGTTAGAAATCCAATTGTTCCAGGAAACAAACTATCAAAGGAGGAGGAAGGCACTCAAGTAAATGGAACCTTGTTCAAGCAGATCATTGGAAGCTTGCTATATATGACTGTCACAAGACCAGATTTGATGTACAGTATATGTCTCATAAGTAGATTTATGTCTAAACCTATGGAGATACATATATTAGTAGCTAAGAGAATCTTGAGATACATTCAAAGTACTGGTGATTTTGGCATTGTTTACAAACGAGGTTGCACAACTGAGTTAATGGCATATACAGACGGTGATTATGCTGGTGATATAGATGACCGAAAGAGTACATCAGGATATGTCTTCGTATTAAGTGGAGGAGTTGTAGCTTGGGCATCAAAGAAGCAACCTGTAGTGAGTTTGTCAACTACAGAGGCAGAATATATCGCTACTGCCTCATGTGCGTGTCAATGTGTCTGGATGCAGAGAATTCTGAAACAAATTGAAGGTACAAAAATTGACTATGTGAAGGTTCTCTGTGACAATTCTTCTACTATTAAACTTGCAAAGAATCCGATACTTCATGGGAGAAGCAAACATATTGATGTAAGATTTCATTTTTTAAGAAATCTTGTAAATGATGGGTCAATTAAAATGGAATATTGTGGCACGAATGAGCAAGTTGCAGATATCATGACAAAACCTTTAAAGATTGATCAATTTGAGAAGCTTAGAGAAGCACTTGGTGTTCGAAGCAGCTTTGGTATAAACTAACTTGCTGTAAGCAAGTTTAGTTTAGGGGAGAGTTTTGTTAAGTCACGTGTTTTCTTGTTAAGTTTTTGAAGTAGTCTTTGCTGTTAACAATAAGTTCCTAGAAAATAGGAATAAGTTAGAGTTTGATTTTATCTGTTTTGGTCTTTGCTGTAATCACGTTTCCTGTACATGTGGGATACATTAGTTTTTCTTTCTGGATTTCTGTTCACTGTAAAGCTATTTAAAGCCTCCTCGGTTTACATTCTAAATAACAAATACTCTTTGCATTTTGCTGCAATTTGTCTATTGTGTTCAATATTTATCAATGAAACGGATACAAATAATTAAAAAATAAACAGGTAAGGGTTTGAATTGACACTACCAGGGGATACCCTACCTTTTGTCATTTCTAATTATAATTCATCAATAACTTACGTGTACACGTGAAAAGAAAAATTAAAAGCATTAAAAAATTACCGTGTGCAATGTAATGATAAGAGACACGTGTAAACATGTCATATTTCTTCAATTTTTTTAAAATTTGTTTCATGTGTTTTGAATCTGTTGATGATAAGTGACATCATGATGCATATGTGGAGTGAAAATAACGAGAAACATAACTACGTAGAGTGAGTATATTTATAGGTAGAGCTAAAATTGGTCCAATTTGCAAATGTTAAGAGTATAGTTATATTATTTATGACGTTAGAGATAATATTATTTTTTACCGCGATCATATGGAGAGCATTTGTACATATTATCCCTACAAATTATTTCTTAAGTGAATCATAAGGTATGAGACTAAAAACTAGTGTTGTAAACTTTTTATTTTTTATTTAAATATTAATTAAAAAAATATTTTCATATATAATTTTTTCAAATTAATAAAATATAATTATAACAATTTGAGATTTTAATTAAATATTATTATTTTAATTAATATTATAATTAAAATTATAAAATCAGTGTTAATATTTAAAGACTATCTATAATTTTATGGTGCATTCTATGGTTACTTTGTTTTTAACAAAGTAAACCTTACTTGGTTATTTTCACCATTGGATGATGGAGTGTAAAATTTATCCAATGGTGAAAACACACAAAGTAAGAATTACTTTGTCAAAAACAAAGTAACCATAGCTTTTACCATAATTTTATTATTAAGTTCATGATCTCTACGGAAATAGAGATAGATTTCCCACGAAGCGCAAAAAAGATTCCTCTTCCTCCTTCAAATTTCAAGCAATTTTTTTACTATTCCCATTCTCTGAGGATTCTTTTTAGGAAATATTTGTCCCTATCTGGACGGATTCCTGATAGGGATATAAAATACTTAGGCTCTGTTCTTTATCACTTAATTTCAGTAACAATCAGTTCAGTTCAGTTCAGTTCAGTTCAATTCAGTTCAGTTCAGTTCAGTTCAATTCAATTCAATTCAATTCAATTCAATTCAATTCAATTCGGTTCAGTTCAGCATTCAGTTTCAGCATTCAGTTTCAGCATCCAGTTTCAGCATTCAGTTTCAGTATTCAGTAATTTATCATTATTTATTATATTATAATTATTTATATATAATTTATTATAATTATGATTATTATTTATCTATAATTTATCATTATTTATTATTATTATTTATAGTTTATCATTATCTATAAATTAGATAAAAGTCAAGAAATGATAGTTTATTAAAATATATATGGTTTAATAAAAAAAAACTAAAGTATGCATCCATATTTAAAAATTAGGAATTACATCCATATTATGAATTATTTTTCAAATTTATCCAATTTATCAATGTTAGGGATAAAATTCCACCATTTTAGACGTTAGAGGTAAAATTACTCCTGACCCAATACGTTATTTTTGCACTTTAATCCTTAATTAAAATAAAAAGTTAAGAGTTTGTATTCATATGAAGATTTGTATTTAATTTCATAGGCTTTAAATTATATATAAATTTGTGTTTGTATATAATTTGTATTTTTAATTTAAATTAGACTTATTTTTATTTAATTTCATAGGCTTTTATCGAGCCAAGATTTTATCAACCCAGACTTTTATTCGATATTCAATTTAGTTTTATCTTTAATAATATATTTATTTATTTAGAACCATTATTATTATTATAAGTTAATTAATATCCAATATTATCATGAAAATTATTTTAAAGTCTAATATCATCATTATTGTTAAGTTCGGTTAAGTTCGGTAGCATTCAGTTAAGTTCAGTAGCATTCAGTTAAGTTCAGTATTCAGTAGTATTCAGTTAAATTCAGTTCAGTATTCAGTAGTATTCAGTTCAGTTCAGTTCAGTTCAATTCAATTCAATTCAATTCAGTTCAGTTCAGTTCAGTTCAATTCAATTCAATTCAGTTCAGTTCAGTTCAGTTCAGTTCAGTTTTTTTCAGCGATAAAGAACAGAGCCTTACTACATTAACAATCCTAGATCAAACACAATTAGGTGGTCTCATAAAAACTTTGCATATTACCTTAACATGAAGGGATGTGTAAATGTAAACTCACTTAGAAATTATGGAAAAACCTTTCACTAAAGTTTAAATCATTTAACAATTAGTTAAATAAGTGTTTAACCACGAACCTAGTCTTTAAAAGGTAGAGTAATCACTTCTGGTCCACTTTACCGATTTTTTCCGGTTGGTTGAAACTGGATGGCGACTCTGTCTTTTATAAATCAAGTGTTTCAAAGTGCTCTTTTATATCAAATTACACAATACTGTTCCTCGTGAGTCTAGCATCGAACTATGCAATGTATTTTTTAGACTCTTCTAGGAAATAAGAGCATCTCCAAGAGACTCTTAGTGAACTCTCTATAAATAATATAAATAATTGACTCTTAGTGATTTAAGAGTGACTAAGATATATCATCTCCAACAATGCTCCTTATATTCACTCCTTATTTATTATTTTATTATTTAAATTATTATTTATTGTTATATTATCAATAGTGTGAGGAGAGAGACTTATTAATAATAAATTATTAATAAAATATGAAGTTAGGAGGCACTAAGAGGTGGAGAGATGCTCTCTATTAATAGAGAGGATGGGGAGGCTCTTAGCGATTTGAGGAGCCACTAAGAGGCTGTTGGAGCTGATTTTTTATTCTCCCTCCTCAAATTTTAACTTAAGAGCCAATTTAAGAGCCTGTTGGAGATGCTCTAAGCAATGCATTTTCATAAAAACCGGTTATCGTCCATCGGAGGTAATGCAAACTATTTCGGAACACGAGTTTCTAGCCGCTCACAATGGTCTTTTCGCTTTTCAAACGCCTTCCTTCTATAAATGAGAGCTGATTTCTCCTCTTCCTTTTTCACATTTTTTGCATTTTTCGGGGATCCTTTTACTTCTCTGCGATTTTCTGTAATTCTTGAGTTTGGTGTCCCTTTTTCTTTCATCTTTTTCATATGTTAGCAATAAACTTTTATGCTCTTCTGTTGTGAAACCTGATATGTTTTCAGAATCTATTTTTCTCTATTTTTATCTTTCAACTGGATTCCTCTCCATTTTTTTATTCTTCCCTTCGCTTCTTCGGTGAGCGTAGTATAAGCCAAAATGAAGAAGTTTATAATCAGAATTTACTATAGCCCTTCTGAGAATCACAAAGTTAGTTGTGACAAAATTTTATCTCCCAATTTCCTTTGGTAGGGAGAATTTTTCTCCTCTTAAATAAGTAAAGTCTAGCGAACCTAAAGTTTTTAATAGGAAATAAATAATTAGAAATTTCGCTCGTCCAGTTTAAGAAATCTCTTCTGATGTTTCTACTAGGCATATCTCGTAAAATTTGATTGATCTCTTAAAATTACATGATGTCGTGTTAGCCTTTTAAATTTGCTTAAAGTGTCATGATTAAATTCTTAAATCTATAAAAGAAAATGGTATAAAAATGTAAAAAAAAAAAATTAATTTGTTTTAAAGATTTAGAATGACAAATTAGAACTTTATTTTTTAAGTTAACTTTTTTAACCATATATGACATACTCGATTTATTAACATTACACTTAAATATACTATTTATGATATTAAAAGCACAGTTGAGCGGTTTGGTCCGGTCAGATTTCACGCACTTTTGCTTAGACCTGGCAATTATCGTGTTCGAGTCGTGTCATTTCGGGTTCGTGTAAAAAATGAGTAGACCCAAACCCAACCCAAAAACTTTCGTGTCAAAGTCGTGTTAACCTGTTCGGGTTAGTGTCGATTTCGTGTCGTGTTTTCGGGTTACATGTAATTTTGTTATGCATATATATTAATAATAACTCTTAAAAATATAAGAAGATATGGTACTGTTTTTAAACATTTTATATCATTTTTAGATTAGTATGTTAACAATAATTATCGAAAAGTTCGATAATATCATGTTAAAGGGTCATGTAATGTGTTTATAACAATTTAGGAAATTCAAATTAATATTTGCAATTAATAATTATAATTTTATTATCTTTATTAATAAAGTGACATAAAAAACACAAGAGAATATAACAATAATTTTCAATATCCATGTCATTTCGTGTCGTTTTTAGGTTCACATATCAATACTAACTCAACTAAAAAATTAGCGTGTCAGTTTCGTGTCAATCCAAAAATGACCCATTACCTATTAAGCTCAACACTAACACGACCTGACCTGCTCAACACGACCCGATCTGTCATTCCAAATATTTTGAACTTTACTTCAAATTCATAATTTGAAAAATTAAAACCTAATAAGTTAAGATAATAAGATAAGATAGGATTTTTTTTATACTCTTTATATTTATACTTTAATAAATAAGAAAAGTCATGTCTATTTTTAACCTAGTTTATCATAATTTTTAATTTTTTTAATTTCTTTAATTAAATTTCGAGTCAGTTTCGTGTTTTTCGGGTTGAAACGAAAATGACACGAAAATTAACGTGTCATTTCGTGTCGTGTCAACTTTCGTGTCGTGTCATAAAACCCTAAACACTAACACTAAAAAACATGTCGTGTTCGTGTCGTGTCATCGGGTCGTGTGTCGCTTTGCCAGGTCTACTTTTGCTTAAAAAAATGTAAATTTGACAAAGATGGGATACAAACAAACATGACTATCACTACACCATTAATATAATATTATTAAGTATTAATTATTTTTATTTTATATTTAGATAAATATTGTAAAAAAATTATTTTATATTCTTAATATTAATAAATTTTAATTAACATCTTCTACCAAAAAAAAAAAAATTAATTAACATTTAAATTTAAAGGTTAAAAATAACTATCTAGTTTTACATGGAGTTAAATGCATCATTGGTCACTGAACTTACATAGTTATCTCAAAATTGTCACTTAACTTTAATTTGTCTCAATAAAATCACTCAACTTTGAGTTTTGTCTCAATTAGTCACTCCGTCGATTTTAATGGTTAAAACACATCGAACTAATGATATGAGTGACACATCAATATGAGTTAACTCAAATCTCTAACCGAAACGAATGTGACAGACACATTTTTTAGGTATTTTTTTGAAAAAAAACTAAATTTTAGTTTTTTTTTCACAAAAATAATACACATGATAGCTAGGAGGCACATATATGGATGTTATGTGTCATTTTAGTTAGAAATATGAGTTGTCTCATATTGACGTATCATTTATATCATCATTCTGATGTTTTTTAATCACTGAAATCGTCATAGTGACTTAATTGAGACAAAACTCAAAGTTAAGTGATTTTATTGAAACAAATTGAAGTTGAGTGACCATATTGAAATAACCATGTAGGTTCAATGACCAATATTACATTTAACCGGTTTTATAAGTCTATCTCTTTTCTAATTTTTTATAAATTTATTGAATTTTAATAATTTTTTAATTTTTTCCTATTAAATTTATTAATTTGATATCTCAAAATATCATAATATTAAAAAATTATTATTATTAATATAATTTTTATTAATATTATACTATGTTATAATATTAAATGTGACTAAAAATATAATTTTCACATCATTTTTTGAACATCGATTGAATCCTGGTTAAACCTCGGTTGAATATTTAATCCTTGATCTTCTTGTCTTCCGATTCTTTAACCGGTCTAGTTTTGACAACCATGATTAAAAATAACACTTTTTTAAATGAAATGGAATTAAGAAGCCACTAAACGGCAATCAAAGTTTATTATATCGACTAGAAAACTCGGAATAGAATCAAATAACATGGGGCAAGATGATGTCCGGGCTGACCTAGCAATGGCATTGGCCGCTCCGTTCGCTTGTCGCCTAGCAAATGTGACAGAGAAAGTGTCGTTTTGAAGGAGGAAATTCTGACAGTTTGCAATAATGGAACCAAATTCAGAAATGTCATCGACGCTGGAGTTAATGGCCTCGACAACAAGTTTTGCATCAGATTCGACGATTACCTTTTGATACCCCAGGGATTGCAGCCAGTGCAGGGCTTGGAGTAAGGCCAAGGCTTCAGCTTCGTCAACCCGAGGGAAACAGGGGATAAGAGATGATCGAGCAGCAATAAAAGAACCTTAAGAGTCTCTAATGACATCTCCCATGCCAATCTACAGAATATCCTCAAACCGAGCAGTGTCGGTGTTGCACTTGAAGAAGTTCGGTGGGGGTTTAATCCACATCAGAGGAGGCGAAGCAGTGCCACTGAGGATCGGTAGTTGGTTGCCTTGCACTGCACCATCGCGTGATTTAGGTGGCGGAGACGCAGCAGATGCTGCAGCAGACCCGCCAGCAATTGAGAAGTCGACAGCACCAGGGCGAGCTGCAGCAATATTCCTCCAATCAGGGGCTAACTGACACACCGATAAGGTTGAATCATGGGTTGCTAGATGATTGATAATCCTTTGTTGAGTTCTGGGAGGAGGTACAACAACGGGATTGCTCCTTGAGAGTGCACTTCAGCTTGTTTCGCCAATCTGATCCTCCTGTCAACGATGTGCTGCTATCCAATCCGTTAAAGCCTCTTTTGCGCTGTGAGCCGTACGTCTAGAAGAAGCCACACGGTTGTTCCACACCTTATCATTTCATTGACGCCAGATACTCCACAGGGCTGCTAAGAATACTGCTCCATCAAGCTGAGATGCACCTGTCAAAAAAGAGAAAACAAAAGCTGCAAAATTTACAGCGTTAAAGGTCGAATTAGACACCATTCTCCACAAACCCGTCTCAATCCAGACTTGTTGAGCGAAATTGCAGGTGATAAATAAATGCCAACTATCCTCCAAGTCCAATCCACACAAACCACACATGTCCGGAACCAGAATCCCCCTCTGAATTAGGTTGAATCTTAAGGGTAAGCATTTTCTGACAACCCTCCATGCGAAATAGCTCGCTCTCCATATTTTGTTCCACTCACCCGAGGCCTGAAACTCTGAGTTACTGGTTACAGAGGTAGATGTCAGGACATAGGCACTTTTCACTGTATAATGTCCCGACCTGCTACCATTCCAAATAATTCTATCTGGACCATGCCTTAGCCTAGGAGGCAGTTTCAAAATCTCATGTATATCCCTCTGATAAAAAACTTTTGTCAGCAGCTCAACATCCCAATCTAGGGAGTTATGGATAAAAATCAGCAACAGAGAGATCCCTCATGGACTCTGCCATTGGCGTTGTCACCCTACAATTGTTATCATCCCTCAACCAAGGATCCTTCCACATATTGATGGAGCTTCCATCTCCACCCCTCATTCAGCACTAATTGAGCACTCCAAAGACTCCTCCAAATAAAACTCGGCAAATTATCCAACCGAGCATGCATAAAATCCTCCAACGGATAGTATTTAGCTTTAAAAATCCTGCTTACAAGAGTATTTGGGTTAGTCATAAATTGTCAATCTTGCTTACCCAACATAGCCAAATTGAAGGCCGTGAAATCCCGGAAACCAAGACCCCATTCTCCCTAGAGACGCATAACTATTGTGTAATAAAACGAGAAGGATAAGAATATTTTTGTACCTATCTCATTAAAAAATGAGCTGACTTTTTAAATACATATGAAATTGTTTGTGGCAGATTTGAAAGTTAGTGGAGAGTCGGGGGAGTATTAGCGTATTTTATCTCTGTTAAGAGTCCACTAGCTTTATAAACACTTGGCAATATATCATTGGTTACTAAAAGTCGTCCAAACAACCAACCGCACCGGATAAAGTTAAACCCCAGAGGAGGTTTTCCATCAGCTTCTTTTCTTCATCACTCATCAGATAAACCTCTTCTCCTCCATCCCTTTTATCTCCTCTCAGAGCTCGGAGCCAAATAAAAATGGCGAGAGTTGCCTGTAGTAACCTGGTTCCGGCGCTATCTCTTTTTCCAATGAAATCATCATCGTCATTTCTGTGTAGAAATCATTCTCTGTTCTCTAATAGCTCTCAGTTCATAGGTGTTTTAGGTATAAATAGGCGGTTTTCATCTTCTTCTTCGAAGATAAGTATGAGCTTGAAGGCTGGCATAGTTGGCCTCCCTAATGTCGGAAAATCCACTCTCTTCAACGCCGTAGTGAGTACTATTTCTTTGCTTTTCGTCGACTCTCACTGTTTGTTTATTGGTTTATCCGGTTTTTAATGAGGTGTATTTAGGTTGAGAATGGAAAAGCTCAGGCAGCAAATTTTCCTTTCTGTACAATAGAGCCAAATGTAGGAGCTGTTGCGGTTCCAGATCCGCGTCTTACTGTGCTTTCTGATCTTAGCAAGTCTCAGCGGGCAGTCCCAGCCTCTATAGAGTTCGTTGATATCGCTGGACTTGTGAAGGGCGCCAGCCAAGGAGAGGTTTGTTCTGTTTCTCTTACTAGTTTTGAGTTTATTCTTCTTATTGTCATTGATTCTATTGGTTTTAATGTTGAATGTCATTGTTTACAATATTTGCTAATTGCTTACTGCAGGGATTGGGCAATAAATTCTTGTCACATATTCGGGAGGTTGATTCCATTCTTCAGGTTTTAATCCATCTCTATTCAGATCAATGTTTCTTTATATTTCGTTTCTAATTAATAATTTTATCTATTATGGTGCTTGAACAATTTCAAGCAATCGGTATTTCGATAAAAAATACTAATATGCGAATTTATACCTTCCAATTTCTCGAACTACTCTCTGATATTTGATTGAAGCTGCTTGGTTTGAAGTGTCAACAACTAAACCTTTGAAAAGGTGGATGGTAGTGAAGTAGACTAAGTGATACGTGGTAACTAATTAATGAGCCGTTACTACTTCTAGACTTGTTAATTGGGCAGGCCAGAGCAGGTCAAACCAGTAACTAGAGTTTTTAAGTCCCTGCTCAACCCCGATCAAACTTGAATGAGAAGACTTAATATCTTGATCAAATTGGAGCCATATGAAAAAGATGGATACTGAAAACTGATGTGAAAATTAGTCAGGCCGGACCATCCATTGACGGATTAGAGATTCAACTTCATCTTGTGTACTTAATTACATGGAATTTGCAGAACTTATGGATGTTTAGGTTAGAATCTAAATCTAGATAGTATGGAATTTGTGGTATCATGGTTTGAGATTTCTGAAGGAAAGCTGGGCCCAAGTCTTGTTTAGGATCATATTGCAAAATTTGATATTATATGTGATGAGATCTGGATTTGTGAGGGAGCTTTTGGATATTCTCATAAAACATTGTTAAAAGGAAGTTAGGATTCATCAATGTAAGTATCAGAGCTGATTTAAATTTGTATTAGCAAGAGGTAATTAATGACCACATTTGACTCGGTCTATTAGGTTTGAAGGAATTTTAGATACAAAATGTAATCGTATCGCTGAGACTTGAAGAAGATATTCCAATAGGTCCCTGGATTTTAGAAATTCTGAATATCATTGATGGGAAAATATTTCTTTTATGATTGACTTCTCAATATTTTGCAATAGCCTAAAATTCTTGTTTCAGGTTGTGAGGTGTTTCGAAGATAATGACATTATTCATGTGAATGGCAAAGTTGATCCTAAGTCTGACATTGATGTGATCAACTTAGAACTCATCTTCTCAGATTTGGACCAGGTATACTACACAGACTTCTTCGGCATAGAGTTATTTTATGTCTATGCATACTGCGTGTAAGGGAGTTAACTGATATGCTTTGCTGATAGTGTATTTCATATCAGCTGCTACAACTGTTTTCTTCTACAATTCATGCTCACTTTAAAATAATGATAATACAGAGAAGCTTTTAAGCTGTAGTAGTTCATTTTCTTCCCTTACTCATATTCCCGTAATTCCAATTATTTGTATGTTGGATTTTATGACAAATGTTGCAATATAAGCTGACAGAACTGAATTATATCTTTGTATAAGAAATGCAGATTGAGAAAAGATTAGAGAAGCTCAAAAAGGGGAAGTCCAAGGATTCACAATCTAAAGTCAAGGTAAAATCATTTTTCTTTACTTCGATTAGCCTTTCACAGTATGCACAGGTCTAGATAGACAGATAAAGCTTAGTAGTTTGACTATGAGAATGACATTAACTTTATTTTAGGAGGAAGCAGAAAAGTCTGCTTTGGAAAGAATTCAAGAAGTACTGATGGATGGAAAACCAGCACGATCTGTAGCATTAACAGATTTTGAGAAGGAGGCAATAAAGCATCTTTGTTTGCTTACCATGAAACCAATCATATATGTGGCAAATGTTGCGGAATCGGACCTTGCTGTTCCTGAAAATAATCCACACGTCGGTCAAGTGATGAACCTTGCATCTGAGTTGCAATCCGGACTAGTTGCAGTTTCTGCACAGGTTTAGTTACACCTTCATGAAATTTTATTCATCTCAGTGCATTTCACTGTCTATTTTCTTGGTGTCTTAATTCCTAACTACAATGTGAGGGTATGTAATTTGAGATACTTAACGTTGCAGGTTGAGTCAGAACTTACAGAGCTACCATTTGAAGAAAGAACAGAATATTTGAAATCACTTGGAGTCGATGAAAGTGGCCTTGGAAACCTTATTAGGGCAACATATAACCTTTTGGGGCTGCGTACATATTTTACTTCTGGCGAAAAGGTGAGGAGACATTTGTGACAGAAAGTAATTTGACTTCAATATTATCAATTATGTAAAGTAATGTTTTGATATTCTCCACAGGAAACTAAAGCATGGACAATCCTAACAGGTTAGTTTTGCCTTGCTGGTCTTGAACTTCATCCTAGATTTGCGCCAAGCAGTCCTACTGTTACAACTTGGATGATCAGATTTAACTTATTTAGCTTTATTCCGAATTTGTGTTAGAAAGGCACAAAAAGTATTTTCTTACGCTTGTTCTTTTCTTGATTTCACGGTTTTATATGATGGTTCATGTTAGCCGACCCCGAATCATTTCGGGACTAAGGCTTTGTTGTTGTTGTTGTTGTTCTTTTCTTTTGATGGAAAACATGGCTCAGCATGCATGGTTAAGAACAATTTTTTATATTGAGGCTATTTGGTTTGCTGTCTAAATTTGTTCACTTTTGATTAGGAATGACTGCACCCCAAGCTGCTGGAGTTATACACTCGGACTTTGAGAAAGGTTTCATTCGAGCTGAGACAGTAAGCATCTCAACTAGAAACTCTGGCTTCCCATCCAAAAGTGCTATCAAGTTTTGTTTTATGCAATGAAAAATAAAATGAGACTGTAACATGCTGATACTGTTGGAGGCAATCGCGATTACATATAAAAGCTTGATCAGTATAAAAAAAAGGGCGGCCCGGTCGCACTACGCGTCCCCGCTGAGCGAGGGTCCGGGGAGGGGTCCCACCACAAGGGTGTACTGGGGGCAAGCCTTCACCTGCCAATTTATTTGGCAAGAGGCCGCTCCTAAGACTCGAACCCGTGACCTCTTGGTCACACAACAACAACAACGTTTACCGTTGCGCCAAGGATAAGAATGGTTTGCTATGGAATATGCAATATGCAGTAATTCGTTTGTGATAAGAATAACAAGCTCACAGGCAACTAATCAAGATTAAACAACGAGAAAAAGATGATCAATTGAGATGGAATGTATTGATATTCCTGTCTAATGTTAAAAGAGAGAGCCATGCAATAGAAATTAGGAATAGAGAAATGAAGGAAAGAATAGGAAGAAAACTCTTTGCAAGCATAGCTATGAAAAACTCCCCTTTTCTCTGAACAGAGCCCAGAGACCTCAAAACTCATGTAATAATCCACGCTGCGCTCTCTATTACTACTCGCTCTCCAATATTACACGTGTCTGAGATTAATATAAAAGCTATTATTGGGCCTTAACTATCAACCTAAGCTTTTGGTTCAAATGTTTCCTTGACATGGTATCAGAGCCTGAGATTAATATAGAAGCTATTATTAGGTCTTAACTATCAGCTTAAGCTTTTGGTTCAAATGGTTCCTTGACAACACATATCCCTTGCAGCATCCTAGAATATACTTTCCATATTTTGGGTCCATGAGACAACTTGACCCAGTAACTTCCCTTATTCAACCTATCAGCCCTTTTTCTATCAGGTTGTGAGCCTTGTAGCACAACCTTGAGCAACTTACAACAGAATGACTTAGCCTGTTCTATATGCCAGCACTATTTGATTAGTTCATTAATTTGGTAACTTCTATCTTAACTATTCTTCTTCTTCTTGGCTGTTAAGGTGGCGTATGATGATTTTGTTGCAGCTGGTTCATTAGGTGCAGCAAGGGAAAAAGGACTTGTAAGTTGATTGCTTGACTGTTTTACATTTGGAAGTTCTATCATTATTTTGATTCTCTTAGACGCTTATTGTTTGCCACATGTTTTACTCCGGCAGTTGAGATCTGAGGGTAAAGACTACATTGTCCAAGAAGGAGACGTCATGCTATTTCGTTTCAATGTCTAATGGCGGTACTATTCTTTCTCCTCTGTACCTATACTATATCATCATATAGAACCGGCAGAAGATACTATATTCTTTCCTAAATCCGTGAAAGAATAATCCCAGAATACAGTGAGGTAAGACCATTCCAATTGGATGAAAGTGGAACTCACAATATGATTCGATACTGTACTGTTAATCTTTTCACTGAAAAGAAACCACAAATTTTGATCACTGAACCTGAAAATTATTTAGAGAAAAAGGTTTTCCCATGTCAAATTGAAAATTAAAAGTACTTTCCTTTGAATACAGTTTGAGGGGACGCTCATTTTGTGAAAGACATGCATGATGCTTTTCTTTGAATACAGTTTGAGGGGATGCTCATTTTGCTTGTCGAACAAGATTCCCTGTCGTGCTAAAAGGTTAAAGCCCCTTATTACAAGACTAGGCATTTTCTTCCTCAAACTATAGTTTTTTTTTTTTCCTTGAGTGTTCATAACTGATCTCATTATCCATGTGTGAAATCTGAGTCAATTACATTCATGGTCCTCCAACTATCAGAAATAGAACAAAAATGACAGTTCTTAAATTCTTTAACGAGAAAGCTATTGCTGTTTAAGTTTGGTTCATCCATAGTCCTTTTGTCCAATAACCAGTAAACCCATTGTCAGACACAATTCCATCGTCAATTGGACCTTGCATTACTAGCAATACAACTCTGAAAACGTATTGTTAGTCAGCCTCCCAACAATACTAAGCAATTGTGCTACCAAAGTTACACTTTACACCGGAATGAATATTGCACTCTATTTATATGCTTACAACCGAGGTAATGGATGGCCATGGTCAATTACATTAATGGCTGAGGTTTAATTCCTCAAAAGATTGAGACGCTCAATTGGCTGCTGTAGAGGCGGTTTCTGGAAAGTCCCTATGATTCTAGAAGGTTCTGGGCCAATTTGGTAGGCGCATGGGCCTGTAGCACGGATTTGCAGGTGTGAGCGTGCCTGTAGGTGAGAGCCCTCTGGCCCGTTCTCGAACTGCCTCACACATTCTTGTCCAATCTTGACTATTCTCGGCCCATCTAGTCAATTCTAGCCCATCCTCATATGGAAGCATTTGGAATGTTCTAGGGACTTTTTTGAGGGGTACTGTTGAATGGAATATATTAATTCTGGTCCTCCCACATTATAGGGGTGGACAAACTCTGCCTCAGCGACCCCAGCAGACACGGGCTGTAGCACGACCTCAACAGGCCCATAGGTTATCTGAATTGGCCTGTTGTGGGGAAAGATTATCGTGGCTCGTGACAACATTCATCGGAGATGCCACGTGTAGTCGTGGATGACATGTCATCAAAATCTCGCCACGTGGAAATTATAAAAAATGTATATTTTTTATTTTCGATGTGGCAAACTTTTGATTCCATGTGACGAAATTTTGATGACATGACATCTCCGGCAAATGTATTTGCTGGTTTCCGAACAAAAAGAGATCAAGTGAAAACTAAGGTTAAATTTAACTCAAAAAAAAAAAGAAAACTAAGGTTAAACAGCAATGGCTTTTTCGTTAAGAATTTAACATTAATGGCATTTCTGTTCCAGTTTTTATAGTTTGAGAACTATGGATGTAATTAACCCATGAAATGTTCTGCATTCATAGTATCAATAGTTTACTTAGGGTGAATCTGACAATAAATTTGGTGAGTGAGATCCTAAGTTTGGTATCTTAATTCACTTTTAGTCGACTCTATCCTTCTACTTATTGGCTCAATTAATATTTTATTAGTACCCTGAAAGAGTTAAGATGAAATGTTGTTTTCGTCTGATAGTATAATTTGTGTTTGATGTTGCTTTCTGTTATGGCTGGAATTTTGGATCTATTATAGACGTCTGATGAGTGTGGTATAGATGATGCTTTTGCTTCTAAGCAACTGAAATATGAAGCTCTTTTCACTTGAAAGCTATGCCTAAAAGGAGTAGCATAGCTTTGAAATCGTACACAACTTAGCAATTATAATTATACAAAGAGACAAGACAAGGTTGAAATTAAACCCTAACATTTGAAACGAAATGTATATTTAGCCATAATTTATGAAATGGTGCAAATATAACCCTAACGTAGCACTGCGCTATCAAAAATTTGAAAAGATTTGGTTGTTATGTAACTGCGACATTGGAACATCCAAATAAGTTCGTTGATAAATTGAAGCTATTATTTGTTGGTCTTTTGTAACTATATTAATTACACAGTAAATATTTTAGATAGTTTGATAAAAAAAAAATTTGATTAACTCATATATAGCAAATATAACTTTTAACGTTTTGCCAGAATTTTTGTAATTTTGTTAGTAATACACTAAATGTGACATAATTGATATTTGGAGGTATGAAGTGACAATTAAATATCGATCAAACATTTTTCTAATTTCTGACAACGTAGAGTTAAAATCGATCTTGCTTAGAAAATTCAAGGTTAAATTTGCACCATTTCATATGTTAAGACTAAATATGCACTTTTTAAGGTTAAATTCGTTGTTTATCCCATATACAACTGATGTTGATGGCCATGTCCCATTTAGACCTATGCTTCGTGGGATGAGGTTCCAAATTACCCCAACGTGTATTTGGAGGAGTTTAATTCAATGTTCAACATTTTTCTTGGCACAATTTCTGATAATGTTTTTGCATTGGTTTTTAGTTAAGTCAAGGCAAAAATGTTATTGGGGATGTTAAAATAGGATTACGGTTCAATATATGTGTCGTGTCTGTTAGATTTCTCATATTGTTTAACTAGGGATTTATATGATTCTTTATATATGGGGTCAATACTTTTTCTTTGAGGTGCATTTTGGTGTTAGGCGTTTTTTTATATGGTATCAAAACTTATATTTAATGTTGGATCATCTATAAATATACGCTGAAGATGGTTTTGGACATGAGGGGGTGTATTAGATATGACATATTGCTTAACTAGAGAGTTCTATTACTTCTTATATATGTGGGATAATTCTACTCCTTTAAAGTGCTTTTTTGGGGTGAATTAGACCTTTGGTGACAGTCTCGACTTACTTTGATGACCCGTTACGATCAATCTTGACACTATTCATTTAATAGACAAGTTGATCCAATGAGACATGAAATTAAAACGGGTCGATACGATTAATTAAACAAATTAAATATAGGTCGAAAATATCAAGACTCATTGGATGCGTTAACCTAATATATCGCTTGTAGTCAATTAAGAGCCTATTTATTTCATTTGTTGCTGTTTGTTGTTTGATTTTTATTGTTTGGTAATATTATAATCGCCTATAATTAGTTGAAGTAAATAAAGCAGCAACTTTTTGATGAAAGGGAATATTCGAATTTTAGGATAAAGCAGGAAAAATGAATTAATACTCCTGTTTACAAAAAGTTGCAAAATGATGTTGTTCCTATCAGCAGCTGGTTGTATCAAAAACAGCAATCAGCTGCTGTTTTTAATTTTGTTAAGGTACAGCAAACATGAGCTCCAAACAATAAAAACAAACGGACTCTAAATGAATTATAAAACCCATAATCCCGTTTCACCTATTATGAAATTTAATAAATCAGCATTTGTAGGGAAAAAGAAGCCCAGTTACACTAGAGTTAAATTATTTATAAATCCATAGTGATTTATATATTACAATAGTATATTTAAGATTAAATGGATTGAGTTTGGCATGATTCATTACTTTATCAAATTTTAAGTCTTAACGAGTGATGAGTGAATCCGCAACACGATCCATTTATTTTACGTGTAAAGTGTCAACCTGTTTGAAAGAAAATTTCCCTGGCTGGATTTAGTTGAAAGTAGAAGGATATCAGAAATTGTTAATAAATGTTCGGATAGGGCTTTCTTGTTGTTGTTAGTATTGTTATTATTATTTTCAGATTTTATATATAATTATATATCTAAACTTATCGTTTGACATTCTAAATTTATATATGGATCTAGCCATATTTAGATTTGTTAATTTTGCACTACTGATATTTTTATGTGCGTGAGTCGGGGTGTAAATGAGCCGAGCTGGGTCCGAATTAGATAGGCTCAGTATTGGATTGTTAGTATCTCGAGTTGAGCCTTCTCGAATTGAGCTTTGGTTGAATCTGGTTGAGCCAAGCTTTTAACGATATTTAACCAAATTCATCATACATGCATAGAATAAGTAGTGTAGGAGATGCAAAAAAAAAAAAAAACTTTATAACATATTCCACACGAGTTTAAAATATTTTTTAAAAAACAATCATATGTTATGTTCGAGATTTAAGAATAGTAGATGTTACTCGTGGTAGGTAAACATAAACCCGCAAAAAAAATTTAAAACAATGAAATATATATTAAAGTTTGTAATGTATTTTCTTCTTTATCAAAACATAATTTTCTAGCTAAAGGTTCAAAGACCAAAGCTTTATTTATGTCATTTTTTTTTCATGGATCAAATCCTACGTGAATTATGACGAAGAACTAATAATAATAATAATAATAATAATTATATATATATATATATATATATATATATATATATAGAGGTGAGATCCAGCGTGACAAGGGTTTAAGTTGTGACAAGAAGCATATTGTGTGACATAACAAAACTACGTAGTTTTGATAATAATTAAAAAAGGAATGTGGCAAATTGGTAAATAAAATGAAAGAGAGGATAGAGAAAATTGTTTTATTTTTTTTCTTTAAAATGCATTTTCCCAACTTTTCTAACCTCGTTTTTCAAAAAAAATTTTACCGCTGGACTCGTCTTAATTAAACGGTCATTTTAAGATCCATGAAGCTCAAGTTCCGGTGAACGGAATCCGGGTGGGCGTTTTTCGGCGAGCAAAAAGGTGTCCAGAAAATTCTCAAAAAATTCCAGAAAATGTAAAATATTATTCTAAGAAACTTTAATTCTTCGGTCGAAGTGAGATTTCTTACGATTTAGTCCCAATAAAACTTTTTCCTTAATTTTATCTATTTTACATGCTTCAACAATTTGTTGGGACTATACCGTAAGAAATCTCACTTCGACCCAAGAATTAAAGTTTCTTAGAATAATGTTTTACATTTTATGGAATGTTTTGAGAATTTTCTGGGCACTTTATTTCTCGCCAGAAAACGCCCACCCGGATTCCGTTCACCAGAATTTTTTTACTTGAGCTTCAGGGATCTTAAAATGACCGTCTAATTTAGACGAGTCTGATAGTATCAAATTTTTCAAAAAACAATGTTAGAAATATCGGCAAAATGTACTTTAAAGAAAAGAAATAAAAATTTTTCTATTGGAACAATACAAGTATTATGTTAGAACAAATGATACACTGATTTGGAACAAATGGTACACTGATTTGGAACAATGTAAGTAGGACAAAAAACATGTCCAGAAAATTATCAAAAAATTTGAAAACATGTAAAACATCATTTTAAGAAACTTTAATTCTTGGCTCAAAGGGAAATTCCTTACAGTTTTGACCCAATAAATTGTTGAATCGTGTAAAATGGATAAAATTAAGGAACAAGTTTTATTGGGACTAAACCGTAAGAAATCCCGCTTTGACCCAAGAATTAAAGATTCTTAGAATAATGTTTTACATTTTTTGGAATTGTTTGAGAATTTTCTGGGCACTTTTTGTCTCGCCAGAAAACGCCCACCCGGATTTCATACACCGGAATTTTTTTTACTTGAACTTCAGGGATCTTAAAATGACTGTCTAATTTAGACGAGTCTAATAGTATAAAATTTTTCGAAAAACGAGGTTAGAAATGTCAGAAAAATGTATTTTAAAGAAAAGAAATAAAACAATTTTCTGTTGGAACAATATAAGTATTATGTTGGAACAAATCGTACACTGATTTGGAACAACGTAAGTAGGACAAAAAACGTGTCCAGAAAATTATCAAAAAATTCTAAAACATGTAAAACATTATTTTAAGAAACTTTAATTCTTGGCTCAAAGCGAGATTCCTTACAGTTTTTACCCAACAAATTGTTGAAACATGTAAAATGGATAAAATTAAGGAAAAAGTTTTATTGGAACTAAACTGTAAGAAATCTCGCTTCGACCCAAGAATTAAAGTTTCTTAGAATAATGTTTTACAATTTCTGAAATTTTTTGAAAAATTTCTGGACACTTTTTTGCTCGCCGGAAAACGCTCACCCGGATTCCGTTCACCGGAACTTGAGCTTCATGGATCTTAAAATGACCGTTTAATTAAGACGAGTCCAACGGTATAAAATTTTTTGAAAAACGAGGTTGGAAAAGTTTGGAAAATGCATTTTAAAGAAAAAAAATAAAACAATTTTCTCTTTCCTTTTATTTACAAATTTGCCACCTCCTTTTGGTTACTTACAAAATTGGTCATTGTCACACAATAAGTCTTGTCACACCATAAAAAATGTGTCACACATGATCTCTCATATATATATATATATATATAGTGATTAAAAAATAATCGAGTTCGTTCGTGATTTTTCAAACTAAACTTAAGGAAACTCAGATTTACGTTCGTTAGTGCTCGAGTTGATCCTGAACTTGAGTTGAACCCTATCAAGCGGAGCTTTGATCGAGTCTAGTTCGAATAGTTTCCAAACTTAACTAAGGCTCATTGACACTCCTATGCGTGATAGGTTAAGTATGAGTTTAAAGTGACAAACAATATTATTATTATTATTTAAAAGTGTAATCTAAACTTCCACACAATTGATAAAGCTTAACTAGTAAGCGCAAGAGGCACATTTGAACATAGGGAACTTTGGTAAGAAGATAGTTGTAAAAGTTGCATTTCCATAATAATGTGGACAGATCCTAATAACAGTCAAGATAGAGACTTGTAACCTTGTTTAGGTAGAGAGAGATAGAGAGATTCAAAGTCAAGTTCTTTTCTTAATCATTATTAGTGAGATGATGAAAGATTAATTTGTTCCTTGTGCCTTAAATTAATACCTACATCGTATAAAAAGTGAATTGCTAAATACCATCGCACTCATTTAGACTTTTTTTTTTTTGTCCTTATCATAATTTTGATAAAAAAAAAAAACTGAAAATTCTTTCTCCAAAATCACAAATTCGAACAACAATAATTGAAATTATAAAAATATTTGATATGTGACAACCCGGTTCCGGAAAATGGATGATTACGAGTCGGAAATTAAAATTTACATTTTTTATCAAAAACATCATGAACATAATGCATGTTTTTCTGATGATTAGCATTTTTCGTCACAAAAAATTAAAGAATTTTGTATTTTTCGTCGTAAAAAATTGAACGATTTAATATTTTTCGTCACTAAAAAACCTACCATTGTGCCAAGCACAAATTTTAGTCTAGGAGGGTGCTGGACCCGTCCAGCCAGTGGCTGGGCGGGTCCAGCACCCGCCTAAAAGAAAGCAAGCCCCAAGGAAGGGGAAGAGCAAAGCGAGGAATAAAGAGAAAATATGGGATTTCACACGTGATTTGAACCAAAAGAAGAACCTTATTTGTCCTCTTTCTAATGAGTCAAGATAACCATTCATTCTGGTATAAATAGTAATTATCTCTGCCTCCACGGTGAGAGGCGTATATTGGGATTGTTTGAGCAACTCACGTAATCGCTGAGCGGATATAACACCCGCCTAAGCCATTGGCTGGACGGATGCTGGACTCGCTCAGCCACTAGCTGGACGGGTCCAGCACCCTCCTAGACTAAAATTTGCTGTTTTTTTCAAAAATAAAAAAAAAATATCAAAAGGGCAAAATTATCCAAATGGGGACGGTAAATAGCAACACCCTATAAAAATCATCTCTATGTTTGTTTTGAGGATGCATATTGATGACTTGTGGAGAAATTCTGATCAGCTTCCGTCCCTGTGGGGGCGTCGTTGGGTTCGACGGGGGAAGTTCTGATGCCAAAGTCAGTAAGGAAGAACAAGAGAACAAACTGAATTGACAGAGGGTAAGTGAATGTGTACCTTGATAGCCTGAGACATAGGTTATATATAGTCATGAAGTTGTAACTTTCAGTAACTAGAAAGTCTCCATTAATGTTCCATTAATGGCGGTTACTGGTTACCTTTAAGTTGGCGGTTAGCTAATTGATAGCTCATTAATGGTCGTTTATTGCCGGATCGGCCCAGCCGTTCTAATGGCGGATTGAGGGTTTATGGAGATTCGCCTCACAGGTTCGCCCGCGAGTCTCTTTTGGTGAGTTCTTAGTGATCCGCCCGCCGGATCTCTTTGCTTCAATACGCCGTAGTATTCTCGTATTAGGTGACCAACACGTGGCGTTCTTAGGCGTATTTCTCTTTTGATCCTCAGGATAATATCACAATGTTATCGCATATCTAAATATATCTTCAAAACTCATTCATCCTTTCCCACTCTCCCATCAATCCTTCACCACAAACATTGTTATAGATCTAAATTAAAAAGGGTAAATTACACCCATGCTCATTGAACTTTACCTATTTTGATATTGTGACCATTGAACTTCAATTCTTAATATTATGGCCACTAAATGTTACACTTTTTAACATCGATGACCACTTAACACCTCAAAATGACCGTTGACGGCTTCAAAATAAAAAATTCCAAGAGTTAATGATATTCTAAGGATTTTTAATTTTTGAAAATATTCGTTTTGAGGTCATTTAGGTATTGTTTGGTTAGAAGAGAGAAAGTGAAATTTTTAGAAAGAGAAAGCTCCAAAAAAATGTTTTGGAAATTAAAAAATGTGGTTTCATGGTAAATATCGTTCTGAACAACTTTAATTCTTAAATATTTTCATTTTGAGGTTATTAATGGTCATTTTGATGAGTTATTTAAAGTTGAGTGACCACCAGTGTTAAAACGTATAAAGTTCAGTAGCTATATCGTTAAGAATTGAAATTCAATGGCCATAATGTTAAAATAGGTAAAGTTCAATGGCCATGGGTGTAATTTATCCCATTTCTGGTATAGTTTAAGGAAAACAATGGGCACAAATTTTCTGTTCCCATAGAATTTGGCTAAAATCTTAACCCTACCATGTTGGCCATTTGTGCCATAATTTTCAATTATATCCTCTATATATATATATATATATATCAATTTTGGAATCATACTTTATACAATCCTACAAACATTCAGAAATTTCATAAATATCTCAATATGTAATGCAATTATAACTAGTTGATAAATTCATAAACTTGGTTAGTAATCTATTATCTCCTCAACTTGAGATCAAGTTATGGGATAAGAGCCAAATTTGATCCTTAACGTTTTAGAGGAAGTATAGATTAGCTTTAATGTATAAAATGGTACAACTTTAATCCTAACGTTTTCAAGCAAATTCAATTTTAGTTTCACATCACCAAAAAAATTGAAAACGCTAGTTTGACTGTTATTTAACTGTCACATCGAAAATTTCATACATTAATTATGTCTAAGATATATCGTGTGTTACCAGTGGCGAATACATTATTACTTGGGGGGGATTTTACATGTGCGTTCGCAAAAAAAAAAAAAAAAAAAAAAAAACTAAAACAAACTTGTTCAATTTTTTTTTTTTTGTATATATGCGTGTTATAATTTGAATAGTCAATAATCAATTTTTAAGTATCAATGTACAATTTCTCAAAATTAAGCTACATTTCGTTTAATAGTCCAAAATTGGATTATTAGGGATGGCTTAACAGGAAAAAAATTACAAAATTTGATTTCAGATGGCCTACTAGGCCAAAAAAAATTAATAATTTGGGTTTAATGAGGCCTAACAGGCCAAAAAAATTAGAAATTTGGATTTAGGGAGTACCTAATAGGTCTAAAATATTGAAATTTTGAATTTTGGACAAGCCTAACACGTAATGGGCCATTTAGGGGGGCTAATTCAATACTCGATAAAAAAAAAATGAGACAGGGGGGCCGAAACTACCCGGGGTCAAGGTGGTTCCGGCTGCCGGAGGGGCCCGGTCCCCCCTGTCTACGCCCTTATGTGTTACTAACACAATTATATATATAAAAAACATATTAAAATGCTAACAATTAAGTCTGTCCCATAATAGGTGAATCACAAAAAGAAATTTTTTAAGTGTGTCTTATATATTTACTGGGTCACTGATATAGTTAGAAACAACCAATAGAAAATGGACAAACTGTTTCAGTTTATCGACAAACTTGTTTGGAATGTCTGATATGACAGTTATATAACAGTTAAACTAATCTTTTGAAATTTTCGGTAATGCAGAGGTAAAATTGATCTTGCTTGGAAATATTTATGTCAAAATATACACTTTCTAAAAACGTTAGGGTTAAATTTGGCCCTTATTCCTAATGTTTTTAATTTTCCTGAATTCTCTCTTGTTTTTGGCTTCGATATGTGGATTTAGAGGGATAATCATGTCATTTTAAGCAAATTAGAGGACTAACGAGACACTCCATAAGTTTAGAGGACTAAATTTTCTAGACCAAATTTAAGGGATTCCTGATGTATTAATCTCTCCTAAATTATGAGATTTTTTTCTGGTCCGATTTTTAAGGGTGTTGTTATACCCAACCTCAAATTCTCACCCATAGCCCCGTGAAAGGACGAAAATTCCCTTTCAGGGGTTGTGGGTGTTAAAGGCTTTTTTTTACCTTCCCGATACGCGGGCGTGTGGCTATCACGCCCCACCATGTGGTCGGACGTGATAGCCACACGCCTCACCGTGTGGCTGGGCGTAATAGCCACACGCTCGACCATACGGTGAGACGTGTGGCTATCACGTCCGACCACACGATGAGGCATGATAGCCACATGCCCGACCGCATGGTGGGACGTGATAACCACACGCCCGCGTGTCGGGAAGGCAAAAAAAATAGGCATGTTATTCAATTAAACCCGTAAATACCTGTAAACGTGATGTTCACATGCCCACGTGTGAATTTTTTTTTCCAATTTCAATTTTAATTATTATTATTATTCTAAACAATTATAATTATTCTAAATATTTTAATTATTAACATTATAATTTGACTTATAATTATTAACATTATAATTAAATAATATACATAAAGTATCAAATATGTATTAAAATGTGTTAAAAATAATAAGTTCTAAAGAATTTTAAATATTAAAAAATTACAACAAGTCAATTCGTCTAGTTCCATTTCTCCATAATCTGCTCCAGATCAGTTCTAACTAGTGGAGTCTGCTCAATCCTAACTAAAATTAACAAAATAAATTTTTTTTTATTAGAACAAAATAAAAATTTAATCAAACTAAATTAAACAAAATAAAAATTTAATTAAAATTAACAAAAATAAAAAATAATAATCAAATTAATAAAATAAAAATAACAAAAATAAATAAATTAAGAATTTTCGCCACACGGGCATGAGGCTATCACGCCCTCACATAGGTGAGGACGTGAGGCTATCACGCCTCACCACAGGTGATGATGTATGAACATCACGATGTCGCCTGTGGTGAGGCGTGAGGCTATCACGCCTTCACATGTGGTGCGGTGTGATATTCATGTTGGGGTTTAGTGTCCTATAGACAATTGTTCTAGGATATAAACTTAATGTAAATGAAGTGTTCTTTACATCATTTGTTTTAATAAGATGTGGTTTCATAACTATATAAAGGCAACCTCTTTTAAGAACTAGATAAGTCTAATAAAAGGAAATCCCTAAATTTGTTTAAAGTGATTATAAAGTGTTCATACAAGCATGAAGTGAGACGAAAATTTATAATAAACTAATAAACTTAAAATCACCCCAAGTCAAGTAATATGTTTAGAAATAGGATTGACATATCACTGTTGAGACTTGCATGTAACAATGTCTTCTGTCGAGACAAAGAGCTGATCTCACAAGCTTCAGATATGCAGATATCTGGACAGTTACATGGATCCAATGAAAGGGAGTTCATTAGGATTGTGGACCCGACTTGAGATAACAGGATGGGTAGATTTATCCGTGTCACTTGTTCATCTCATTGGTATTAATAGGTATAAGTAATCCTCAGACTCAAAGGAATGTTAATTAGTGATTCTGGATTATGGAATGTGATGCTTTGATCCTATTGTAACACGATCCATAACAGAGATGACTCTGGGGTGTGAAAGGCAGACGTTGGGTATCACGAGAAGTAATTGCAGGATAGTTATACATTGGATTGAGCATTTGTCACTCCCGATAAATGGGAGATACGTCCAAGGATCGCTTGTGGAAGACTTGACTCTAAATCCTTGCAAGGTGATAGCTTAAGACTTGAAATACATATTTCACTTAACCTATCTAATTGGAGTTAACTCAGTCTGTACAAGTAAAACGAACATCTCGCTATATATGACTTGACATTATCCATAGTCATAAGATTCAGTTCAAGGATGTAGTTGATAAAGGATCGAATTATACTGTAACTAATACGGAAAGGTCAACGACAGAATCAACCTGTCTTCTTATAGCTCTGGGGGAATGTTTCGGATTTGCTAATCACATTTCGCGTACTCATTCTGTTATGCAAAGATTAAATATAATTCTGAGAAAATTAATTTAATAGTTGTATACGGCTAGAAGCAATAAGAACCTAATGGGTCACACATAAGACTTGGAGCCCAAAAGAGAAACAGATGTTAATTAATCGATGGAAGCCCAATTGAGTCCACTAAGGCCCAGTAAATAGGGGGGCGATTTTATGTATGGTAAATACATAAATAATTAATTTGATTTTTAACCATTCTAATTAGATTATGATTGTGAATTAAATTAATTAAAGGATAAATAAGTTAGGAGGTTTAATGAGATTAAATTGCTCCTATTATTATCCTAAAAGGTTGTTATTATTATCTTTATATTTAGATATAATTATAGATGATAAATAAGAATTATATTCCGAATTAAATTCTTATTCAGTAACCTAATTCTATCTAACTAGGGTTTAGATACAAGAGAGTATATATACCCCCCTATATGTAAATTTCGCCCAACACAATGTCTACCGAAGAGAGAATTTCGACCCACTGTTGAGGACGAGATTATTCACCGCTTCCTTCCGTTTCAATTGATTATTAATCTCTTTCTCTATTCCTTGATCTTGTGTTGATTAATTAGAGGCAATCTATTCTTGATTGTTTTCATACGGTTGAATTCTAACTTGGTTTTGAATTGTGTTTTTGTCTTGTGCTCGGAAACTCGAAGTAAGAGTTGTGGGCACTTCGATTGCAACGGTAGATAGAACATCAAAAGGTATTTCCTTCTATCCCTCTTTATATGAAATAACGATTAACGGATCTTGGGTTAATGGAAAAAGGTTAAAAATTTTATATTTCCGCTGCCAAACGTTTACCTATTTTCCTTCAGTTCATACGTCGTCACCTGTGGTGAGGCGTGATGGCCTCACGCCCCACCTCGCGATTCCGAAATCCTAAACAATCCAAAATCGAATAAAAAACGTACAAAAATCAACAAAATCAAACGAAATTACGTATCATTAGTCCTTTTCCTTTTTCGTCCCTCCCCCGATCCATGTTTTCGTTGATAAATTAGTCCAGATTTGATCCAAGAGAGTTTAGGGTGTTTGGGAGGATTTAAGAATTTTGAAATTTGATAGAAGGGTATTTTAGTCTTTTCTCGGGGCTAAGGGTGGGAAATTGAGGTTGGGTATAGTAATTCACTTTAAAATCCATAAAAGTGAATATCTAGATAGAAATGTCTCTATTTTCATTTTCAGCCCCTTAAATATTAGATTTCAAAATTGTCCTCATCATCCTTGAATTTTATAAAAAAAAAAATCTTAAATATCATCTCCAAAATTTTCAAAAACTTATTCTAAAAAAATCTCTCATTTCATTCTCTCTTATAATCATTTGTATTTTTTCGATATTACCTTCCTCTCGAAAAGTTCTGAATCCGCCACTGATTATATGAATTCATCTTTCTATAAATCCTTGAATATCTTAAGGTCCCGTTTGGTAAAACATAATGACCTTTGTAATGGAATAACCATTACATAGAAGACACATTACCATGTTTGGTTGCATGTTACAATTTTATTGTGATGGAATGAGAAAACCATAAGTTAAATTTTGTTCAACAAATCTTGTAATCCCCGTTGCATAGAAAAATAACTTGAATTCTCATTACATTCAAAACATGTAATCTTAATTCCTACTTTCAAAGCTGCAACTAACCTTTCATTTGTCAAATCTCAATCTAACCTTTCATTCTTGTTAAAAACGCAAAAAAAAAAAACATGAAAAATCGAAAACGAAAAAATGAAGAAAAAATGAAAAACGGAAAAAGGAGAAAATTGTGAAAATTCTTGAAAATGAAAATAAAAAAAATGAGAAAAATATAAAATAAAGTATGAAAAAACAAAAAATTATACACTAATTTATTGATTTCTGTTAATCTAATTTTGTATTTGATTTCGATTCAATTTTTTGCATTTTTCACGTTTTCATGTTTTTATGCTTTTTATTGATTTTAATTATATAAATAAAGTTTTATGATTAAATTTAATTAGGAAAACATAAGTATTGTAAGACCACCCTCTTATATATTCTAGGCATAATACATCAGTAGCTCTCTGAACTTGTCCAAAATAGTAGATTGACTCCCTAAACTTTGCAAGTGTCTCACCAATTCCCTAAACTTGCTTATTTCGTATCACCAACTCCCTAAATTTGTTCATAAAATTAGATTAGCTTTCTGAACTTTGCAAGTGTCTCACCAACTCCCCAAACTTGCTTATTCTATAACAGATAAATACAAAATCCATAATACTAACTCTCGATTCTCATCCATTCAATCCCTCAACATGCAACGCTCTCTTATAATAGATTGAAAGGTAGGAGAAGCGAAAAAATTACCTCTCGAATTGGTGAAGATGTATTTTTAGAATTTAAGTTTAATAAGTTTTAGTTGTTATAGAATATACAAGTTTAGAGAGTTGGTGAGACACTTGCAAAGTTCAGAGAGTTAATCTACTTTTATGGACAAGTTTAAGGAGCTGATGATATGAAATAAGCAAGTTTAGGGAGTTGGTGAGACACTTGCAAAGTTCAGAGAGCCACTCTACTATTTTGAACAAGTTCAGATAACTGGTAATGTATTAAGCCTATATTCTACTATGTGCTATGTGAAAAGAAAGTAGTTGGTAATGAAGCCAAATACTAAGAAAAAAACAAAGGATTATTATTGAAAAATGCCCATGACTATGTACATGAACCCCAACATCCCTTTTGCTCGTAATCCTCAACACAAGTGGCTTTGTGTTTATAGTTGTAAGCTTATAGTTTCCATGTGGGATTCGCCTTTTTATGATACAACCATCCCACATGCATTCTTTTTGTCATTTCATGGCTAAATTACATCATGATCACTAAACTTTACTCATTTCTACTAGACCCAATTTACAGTTAAACCTCGATAAATGAATGTTCGATAAAGTAATAACCTTGTTTATATAATAAATTCTTTTGGTCCCGACTTGAGCCAATGGACTAAAGTAATAACCTCGCTAAATGTATTAAGTAATAAAAATATTTAAATCTTTAAGGGTCCAATGAAAATATAAATTAATAATTATTGAATTAGATACAATATATATATATATAAACTAAAACATTTCAATCAATCAACTAGAAGTCATTTCTTCTGAAAAAATTCATCTATAGTTGATTGTTTTTTCTTTCCACCTAAATCAAAATGAACACAATTCTTAACTTTTTGTAGTGCAAACACAACTTCTGATATATTTTGCTCATGTTGTAGCAAGTAGTTGTTTAAGGTGACCATTGCTTGAAAAGTCTCTTTTGACGATACATTTGCGACAACGCAACTATCATCTGGCTCTGGATCATTTTCATCATCATTGTTCATTATTGACTGGATAATTTCTTCGTCTGTATCCATTTTACAATGAAAAATTATCTATAAAATAATAAATATTGATTTATCGATAAATGAATAATTTATTCATTTATCGATAAATAAATAATCTCGCTTAATGAATATTTTTTTCTGGTCATAAGGATATGCATTTATCGAGGTGTTACTGTATTACCCGTTCCCTGAACTTATCCATAAAAGTAGATTGGCTCCTTAAACTTTGTAAGTGTCTCACTAGCTCATTAAACTTGATTATTTTATATCACCAACTCTTTGAACTTGTCCATAAAAGTAGATTAACTCTTTGAACTTTATAAGTGTCTCACTAGCTCCCTAAACTTACTTATTCCGTAACAACTAAATATAAAAACATATTAAATCTAAATTCTGAAAATACACCTTCATCTATTTGAGATGTAATTTTTTCTCTTTTCCTACCTTTCAACCTATTACAAGAGTTAATGTTGTAGGTTTGAGAGATCGAATGGATGGGGATTAAGAGTTAGTATTATGGTGTAACAACCCGGTCCGGAGAGGGTGGCGCCGGGGTGGAAGGCCTGAGCAAGGAGCGGCCCTAAGAGATGGCGATGGGGGCGGAAATGAACTGAATCCCACATCGGAAATGGAGAGGGAGTGATTGGAGCTTATTAGTAAGATGTGAATCCAATACATGCAGACGCGTTTTAAAGTCGTGCGGCCCAAGGTGTTGAATTTGGGTCAGAGCAGACGATATCTACATGGTATTGGACCAGAGTGTTACATATGGTTTGTGTATTTAGTTGTTACCGAATAAGCAACTTTAGTGAGTTGGTGAGATACTTATAAAGTTCAGGAAGCTAATATAGTTTTACGGACAAGTTCATGAAGTTTGTGATACAGAATAATCAAGTTCAATGAGCTGGTGAGACACTTGCAAAGTTTGAGGAGTCAATCTACTATTATGGACAAGCCCAAGGAATTGGTAATGTATTAGGTCTATAAAAATTGCTCAATTTTATACTTTTCAACATCGTACCACTAAACTTCAATTAACGTCTCAAAATTTTATGATCTCAAAATAGAATATTTTAAGAATTGATTTACAACAACTTTGATTCTTCAACTTTTTCGTTTGAATGTCATTTAGGTGTTGTTTGATTAGAAAAGAGAAAACGAATGTTTTGTGATTTTGAAAAATAAAAAATGTGAGTCCATAATAAATGTGGTTCTAAACCACTTTAATTGGATATTATCATTTTGAAGCCATTAATAATAATTTTGATGTGTTAATTAAAATTTAGTGTCATTTTGAGGTCACTAAACTTCAAGGTAAAACTAGATGTGTATGAAAGTTGAGGGTAATGCATAACATTTGTTTCATTACCTATTAAAATTAATGAAATCTCCGCCGTTATAATTAATAAATTAATAATTTGGTTAAACTTTTTGTGGATCGGGTTTATGTTAGATAAGCTTAGTCAACAACCCATTAGCTCTTTTAACTCAATAAATGTAACACTTCGTGACCTTATATGCTTATATAACAATGAATACAATGTTTAATATAACTTTTGAATTCATTCCAAACACCGAGCAGATAGTTTGATGAGGGCATCTTATCCCTAGACCCGAGTCCGGCGCAACGAGGAGCCACTCGAGAGAACCCACTCAAGGAGAGCGAAGAGCAAGCCAAAACAGAGAGCACACGGGGCGTGTCAGGCCGAGCGCCTGGCGTGGGAACGGTTGTCCTTGGAGAAAAGCCACACCACTCGGAGACGCAGGGCGCCTCCCTTACCACACGGGGCGTAGATAGCCACATCAAGCCAGAAATCGTCCAGGACGTCAAACACGCGGGGCGCACCCCTTGGGCGCCATGCGTAGATCCCATTCCGCGGAGCCATCAAGATCAGGAACCCTATGACGCGGGGCGTAATCTGCTGGGCGCCTCGCGTAATGAATTCGAGCAAGCGTCTTCAAGTCTAGGAACACATCTACGCGGGGCGTAGCACGTAGGCGCGGGGCGTAGCATATAGGCGCGGGGCGTGTTTGTCCTGGAGAATACTTCCCCTCCAAGTTCTCACCTTGAGGGGACCATTTTCTGTTACACTCTATTTACTGTTTTGCCATTGGCCCCCCTAATTACTAAACTACCACTTTCCTATTCTACCCTTATGACCATGTGTTAGCCAAAACCCTATTCATAGGCTTTTGGTCCTTTCCCTTGTAATGTTGGAGAGTATTTAAGCTTTCATTTTTGTAATGTTCTGAACTTTTTAATGAATATTATATTTTGAAGCCTCCATTGGAGCAAGGATTCATTCCTTTTGGGTTTATTCAACCTTCAAGTTAAGCTTGAGAAGTTTGTAATCTTTGTTGGTTTACGATTAAAACCTTCAGATCGATTTAATCTACATCAGTTGGTATCAGAGTCGAGTCGTTTTCCTTGACCGGAGACTTCTTCTCGGAGATGGTTCAACCACGTATCGCCACCGAAGCCATTGGAGCCCATGAACAAAGGTTTGAAGCACTAGAATCAAGCATGAAGGCAATGAATGACAAGATGAGTGAGCTTGAAGAGAAGCAAGAAGCGGGTCGAAGAGAAATGCGTCTTGATATGGAGAGGCTTATTCTTGAGCTTCGAAATAGCCACACCCAACCCGCCGGAGAACCTCACCGGAGACAAGAGGAACAAAACCGCCCTCTACCTGAACGGCAACCAACACCACCACCCCGGATAACCTATGCACCCCAAGCAAGGGACCCTCGGGTTCAAGAGGTAAGGCGGACTAATCCCGTAACCATTAGAAATGTGGATAGTGATAGTGATGGGGATTTGTTTGATGATTATGATATGCCTAGGATTGCTCGGAATATGGGGATTAGGATTGATGATAATGCCATGAATGAAAGGCCTAGGTATGATGTGCATGTAAATGATGTTGTTGGTCCCGCGCATGTGCGTGCCGGGAATATGGATGTTGTGCATAATGATGTTGTAGGTGGTTTTGAAATGGTAAATATTGGTTTGAATGACCCGTATGGGGGCCGAGGTAATGAGAGGGGCGGATATAGAGGCGAACCGAATGTGAGGATGGGGTATGGAGGAAATTTTGATAGAGATGATGCCTTCAAGTTGAAAGTGGACTTACCGTCATTCGGGGGAGAACTCGACATAGAGGGTTTCCTCGATTGGTTGCTTGAGGTAGAGCGGTTCTTTGATTACGCGGGGATACCGGAGGATCAGAAGGTTCGGTTGGTAGCTTACCGGTTGAAAGGAGGGGCATCGGTTTGGTGGGATAATGTGAAGGAGGGGAGAAGAAGAGGAGGAAGGGAACCGATTAGGTCTTGGCTAAGGATGAAATCGATGTTGCGGGAGAGGTTTCTACCACTTGATTACGGGCAATACATCTACAACTCTTATAGAAATTGCTCACAAGGTGCCAGGAGTGTGCACGAATACACCTCGGAGTTCTTGAGGCTTTCGGCAAGGGCTAATTTATCAGAAATCGAAAGCCAAAAGACTTCAAGGTATCTTGAAGGGCTGAGATACAACATCCAAGATCGGATTGGAACGCAGATGGTGATTCGGGTGCAAGACGCCCGTAACTTAGCATTGAAGGCTGAGTCACAGTTGTGTTTGAGGGGTCATGAAGGCTATAGGAGAACCGGGGTTGAGAGCACCTATGGAGGGAGAGGAGCTCCCAAGAGCATTGACAAGGGTAAAGGAGTCGCAAGTTCAAGCGATCCCAAAGCGCCAAGTGCGGAAAGGGCGCCTAGTGGAGATGTGAGGCCTTTTAAGGCGACACAACCCCCTAGGGGCAGCAATCCCTATGCCAAACCGGCTCCATTCAAATGTTTCCGATGCAACGAGCCGGGTCACCGTTCCAATGAATGTCCTAAGAGGAGAAGCGCCAACGTAGTTGAGAGATACGAAGATGATTATGAGTATGATGACGAAGCGGATGTTTGTTGTGACCCCATGGATGATGAGTATGAGGAAGAGTATGATAGTGGGCGCATCATACATGTTGTGAGAAGACTATTGGTTTCAAGTAAAGTGGAATCGGATCAACGACACCAATTGTTCCGAACCCGATGCCTGGTACAAGGGGTAAAGTGAAGTGTGATCATAGATAGTGGGAGCCAAGAGAATATTATCAGCGATGCCGCAGCCAAGAGGTTTGGGTTAGTGATTGAACCGCATCCCAGTCCGTACAGTGTGGGGTGGATCAAGAGCGTCGGATAGTTGAAGGTCGCCCAGAGGTGTAGGGTTCCTCTTGAGATAGGGGAGTACCGGGATGAAGTTTATTGTGACGTGGTGGAGATGGATGCGTGCCACCTACTGTTGGGACGCCCGTGGCAATTTGATAGGGATGTTACCCATGCCGGAAGGAAGAATACTTATCGGTTCATGAAGGACGGCATTCGGTATGTTCTAACACCTCTATTGGGAGAGACCAAAGATAAAGGAAAGTCTACTTTGATTGTGTGCCCGACTCACAAGGCGTTTCTCAACGAGTGTGAGGAGAGCCAAACAGTCTACGTAGTGATGGTGAAGTTGAGCACACCAAGTGAGAGGGTCGAAAGTGAAGCTGAAGAAGTTCCGGAGGATGTGGGGAGGTTGCTAAATGAGTTCCATGACGTCTTTCCGAAAGAGTTACCCGATGGGTTGCCACCTCTACGGGACATCCAACACCACATTGACCTAGTGCCGGGAGCTAGCTTGCCTAGTCTCCCTCACTACCGAATGAGTCCTAAGGAGAGTGAAGTGATGAAGGAGAAGGTGGACGAGTTGATAAGGATGGGCTATGTTAGAGAGAGTATGAGTCCGTGTGCGGTGCCGGCTTTGTTGACGCCCAAGAAGGATGGGTCGTGGAGGATGTGTGTGGATAGCCGAGCCATCAACAAGATTACTATTCGGTACAAGTTCTCGATTCCCCGACGTGATGATATGCTTGACCAATTGGGCGGTTCCAAGGTCTTTTCGAAGATCGACTTGAGGAGCGGATACCACCAAATCCGGATCAAGGCGGGGGATGAGTGGAAGATGGCGTTTAAGACGCGGGACGGACTATATGAGTGGCTAGTGATGCCGTTCGGAATGACCAATGCACCAAACACCTTCATGAGGTTGATGAACCAAGTACTACGTCCGGTGATTGGCAAGTTCGTGGTGGTCTACTTTGATGATATTCTAATCCATAGTAAGACAATAGAAGAGCATGTGGAGCACTTGAGGGCCGTGTTAGTTTTGCTCCGGGAGAACCAACTCTTTGCCAACACTAAGAAGTGTGACTTTGTGATGGAGAGCTTGGTGTTTCTCGGATATGTGGTCAGTGGGAGTGGAATCCGAGTGGATGAAGAGAAAGTGAGAGCTATCCGGGAGTGGCCGGCCCCGAAGACAGTTGGGGATATTAGGAGTTTCCATGGGTTGGCTACATTCTATAGGCGGTTCATCCGGAATTTCAGCGCGATCGTGGCCCCTATGACCGAGTGTTTGAAGAAGGGTAGAGGCTTCAAGTGGGGGAATGAGCAAGAGAGTAGTTTCGCCTTGATTAAGGAAAAGCTAAGTACCGCTCCGGTTTTAGCGTTTCCAGACTTTGAGAAGCTCTTCGAGGTGGAGTGTGATGCGAGTGGAGTCGGAGTAAGGGGAGTGCTAATGCAAGAGCGGAGGCCCATAGCGTACTTCAGTGAGAAGTTGTGTGATTCTAGATAGAAGTGGGCCACGTATGAAAATGAGTTCTATGCAGTAGTGCGGGCTCTCAAGACGTGGGAGCACTACCTCATCGGGAAGGAATTTATGTTGTATACCGACCACCAAGCCCTCAAGTACTTGGGAAGTCAAAAACAACTCCGGAGCTCCATGCATGCTAGGTGGTCCGCTTTCGTGGATAAGTTTCCTTATCGACTTCTTCACAAAGTGGGTCAACAGAATAAGGTTGCGGATGCCTTGAGCCGACGGGTAGCCCTATTGAAAACAGTGGCCTTGGAGTTAGTGGATTTTGAGCACATTAAAGGGGAATACGAGGAAGACCCAGACTTTGGGCTTGAATGGGAGAAATGTAGAAGAGGTACCGAGGAGAGTGGATATCAGCTTGTGGACGGGTTCCTCATGAGGGGCAGCCAATTGTGCCTTCCGAACACATCCATCCGGGAAAGAGTGATCCGAGAGCTACACGGAGGGGTGTTGGGGGGACACTTTGGGAGAGACAAGACTTTTGAGGCGGTTAGCTCCCGCTACTATTGGCCTAAACTAAGGAAGGACGTAGCCTACATCGTGGAGCGATGTGAGGGGTGCCAAACATCCAAGGGGCATGCTACTAATGCCAGGCTACGTATGCACCTACCGGTCCCGGAGACCATTTGGGAAGACCTCTCCATGGATTTTGTATTGGGGCTGCCGAGGACCCAACGGGGTATGGACTCCGTATTTATGGTGGTGGAGAGATTCTCGAAGATGGCACACTTTATCCCGTGTAGGAAGACGAATGACGCCACCGCCATCGCCAAGTTGTTCTTTCGAGAAGTTGTGAGATTGCATGGGGTCCCTAAGAGTATAGTGTCGGATCGGGACACCAAGTTCCTTAGCCACTTTTGGCGAACTCTTTGGGTGATTCTCGGTACCACGTTGAAGTTTAGTACCATGGCTCACCCACAAACGGATGGGCAAACCGAGGCGGTCAATCGGACGTTGGGTAATTTATTGAGAAGCAAATGCCGGGACAAACCCAAGATGTGGGATTATGTGCTTGCCCAAGCCAAGTTCGCCTACAACTCCGTCGTGAGTTCAACCACCGGGAAGTCCCTCTTCGATGTTGTGTACACCAAAGCTCCGAACCACTCGCTTGATTTGGGGGAAGTTTCGAAAGGGGAGAAGAAGAGCGCAGCGGCTCAGAATTTGGGCTATGACTACCACCAAATGCACCAAGAAGTTCGGCATAGCATCGAGGAGAAAAACAGTAAGAACAAGGCCAAGGTCGATGAGCACCAAAGAGATGTGCAATTTGAGGTTGGGGATGAGGTGATGGTGTACTTGGGAAAAGAGCGACTTAGTCATGCCCCGAGTAGCAAGTTGAGGCCGAGAAAATATGGTCCTTACCGGATCACAAAGAAAATCAGTGCCAACGCTTACCAACTAACCCTTCCCAATTGGCTTGGGAAAATGTCTTCTTCTTTTAATGTGCAGGACTTGACCTTGTAGAAGCCGGAGGGATCGTTGCCAACCAAAGTCACCGAGATGGAGTCCGACTCTTTCAAAGAAGGGGAGAATGATGAGGGCATCATATCCCTAGACCCGAGTCCGGCGCAACGAGGATCCACTCGAGAGAACCCACTCAAGGAGAGCGAAGAGCAAGCCAAAACAGAGAGCACGCGGGGCATGTCAGGCCGAGCGCCAGGCGTGGGAACGGTTGTCCTTGGAGAAAAGTCACACCACTCGGAGACGCAGAGCGCCTCCCTTACCACGCGGGGCGTAGATAGCCACATCAAGCCAGAAATCGTCCAGGACGTCAAACACGCGAGGCGCACCCCTTGGGCGCCACGCGTAGATCCCATTCCGCGGAGCCATCAAGATCAGGAACCCTATGACGCGGGGTGTAATCTGCTGGGCGCCGCGCGTAATGAATTCGAGCAAGCGTCTTCAAGTCCAGGAACACATCTACGTGGGGCGTAGCACGTAGGCGCGGGGCGTGTTTGTCCTGGAGAATACTTCCCCTCCAAATTCTCACCTTGAGGGGACCATTTTCTGTTACACTCTATTTACTGTTTTTCCATTGGCCCCCCTAATTACTAAACTACCACTTTCCTATTCTACCCTTATGACCATGTGTTAGCCAAAACCCTATTCATAGGCTTTTGGTCTTTTCCCTTGTAATGTTGGAGAGTATTTAAGCTCTCATTTTTGTAATGTTCTGAACTTTTTGATGAATATTATATTTTGAAGCCTCCATTGGAGCAAGGATTCATTCCTTTTGGGTTTATTCAACCTTCAAGTTAAGCTTGAGAAGTTTGTAATCTTTGTTGGTTTACGATTAAAACATTCAGATCGATTTAATGTACATCATAGTTTAATGAATTATTTCTTAAATTGATTCAATTTATTAACATTAGGGATAAAATTGTTCTTGACTTCTAACGTTAGGAGTAAAATTATACAATTTTAAATGTTAGAAGTAAAATTATTTCTGACCCAAACTGTTAGAGGTATTTTTGCACCTTAACCTTTTATTTCGTAGGAAGGTGTCCCTTGTGTCAAAATTAGAAAAACAGTGGATGGGATGTGGTGGATCGTTATCTTGATATTTTTATTATTATTATTATTATTATTATATATATATATATATATATATATATATATATATATATAAATAAGTAAATAAATAAAGGGGTGCATGAATTGTATAGATACATCATGCATGTCCTTTTGTGCGTGTACATTAAGTTAGTTGATTATTATCTAAATAAATTTAAATATAAATAACAATAAAAGGAAAAAGGTGACGTGTTTATGTCACTAATTATAAAATACAAATTTGAGAATATAGTACGTAAATAAATCCTAAATTTGGTTGATTTGTAAAAATAGTCTCGGATAATTAAAAAGTTCGCTTTATTCTATAGTTTATGAAATTTTTAGTTAAAAAAATTGTGTAAATCAATTTTTCAATTAAACAATACTTATGGTTTATTGAATTTTCAAAATCAAACTTTGTATTTTTCAATTAAACAATATTTATGGTTTACTGAATGATATTCCTGCGGCGCAACAATTCTTCCATACCAACTTAGCTACCCGACGGATCGGCGATGCTATTAGCATAATAACCGGTACACCATAGGTTGGCCCAATCTACACTATACGAAATAAAACAATAGCTAGCACGCTAAGATCAACCGCTTGGAGAACGTGGAGCTTTTCTTTTTCGGTCGCCTGTCTTAATATATATGGTTTCTTATATTAAAAAAATACAGTGCTGCTCAATTGGACCCTAATGACCAAGTGGAATTTGGACCTCCACCGTCGGATCCGGTGATGTTATAATCCTAGGGCCATGAAATTACTTAATTTATATTTAAAATTAGTTAACATATTTATTTATTTATTTATTTATGTATCAATCTAACTCCTAAAAATAAGCAACGTGTATGAGAGAGAGTTACAAAACGGTGAACGCCGGAGAAGGAACGCCAGAACGTTGAAGAAGAAACTGTAGAAAAGTCATTCCTGCTTCATTGAAATCCATTCCTTTCTAAATGGATTCATGTTTCATGTGATCGTAATAAGCCATAGAAAACCGAGTGACTTTCTATGGATAAACAAGCTTAATCTCTTTCACTATACAACCTTTATCTTTTTATGTTTTTCCTGGAAATCTGATGGTGCAAATAATGAAATTACAAGAAGATAGAATTCAATAATTGGATAACTGGGTATCTTATTACTTTTTATGTTCATCACATGTTTAAGCTCACTCAATTGCTAATCTAGTTGACATATTTAGGAGTTGAATTTTTAGTTTTCTAGGATACTGGCTTTTAAGTTTTTTAGGAACCTTAGTTTTTCATTCTCCTCCGGATCAGAATCAAACGATATTATTTTTTCCTTATTCTCCGGCAACTGGATGGAGGTTTCTAATTCGTTCAACAATGGTAGCGATAGCCTTGGATAATATGGAAGAAGAAGAAAGGAGGAAGGAGAGATGGGTATATCAGAAAAATCAAACCTTAGTTAACCAATTTAATTATCCGGTATTCAATTCTGCAAACGAAGGAGTAGGGTGAATTAATGCAATTCTTGGCGAAGTGAAGAACATGGTCGTTCTGCAAAATCAAATTCCTCTCTCCAAAGTTGTTTCCTTCTTTTTAGGAGTTGATTAGAATTAATAGAAAAAGAAATCAGTTAACTAATATTAAATTAAGTAATTTCATGTCCCTAGGATTATAATATTACCGGATCTGACGGTGAAGATCTAAATTCCACTTGGTCATTAGGGTTCAATTGAGCGGGACCGTAAAAAAAAATAATATATTTATTGATTTTAGCTCAAAATAAGAATTCATATTTTTTTTGTAATTGCATTCAATAATTATTATTATTATTTTCTAATTATAAGCCAAAATAGTAACACTATGCCAGAGGGCTATTTTATTCAATTATCCTTCTCTTACTAAATATTTCATTTCACTATTTTTTTTTTAGATAACTCATACCATTCAAATCGTTTATTTCATTAGAAAATTTATGGGTAAAGTTCAAATAAAACCCCTATGGTTTCACTAATTTTCAGATAAAGAACTGTGGTTTACTTTTTGTCAAAACAAGGATTGAGGTTTCAAACTTAGATTAATGTTATTAAAACCATCTTTAACGACCTTAAAATAAAAATTTTTAAAAATTAAAGTTGTTCAATGTCATATTTTCCATGGAACTACATTTTCGATTTTCGAAAATCATCTTTTTTGGAACTTTCTCTCTCTAAACATTAACTTTCTCTCTCTTTACCAAACATCATCTAAACAATCTCAAAATAAGAAAGTTGAAGAATTAAAGTTGCTTAGAATATTAGTAGTTCTTAAAATATGTCATTTTTGAAGTCGTCAAAGGTGATTTTAATAGTATCAATTGAAAAAGTCCTTATTTTGTTAAAGTTAAAAACCTCAATCATCGTTTTGACCACAATCCTTTATCTGAAAATTAGTGAAACCACAGGAGGTCTATTTGAACTTTACCCAAAATTTATTTATTGAGAGCAGACAATAAATTTCATTTTGAGTATTATTTTGAAATTTATTTTTTTATTATTTAAATGATAAAATTAATTGGATAAAAATATCCTCCGTCACATCATCAACTTCAACAGTAATAAAAAAATTTATCTGGGATTTAACAATATCATTATTTTTTTTTTACTTATTTTTTTTAAATATTTGTAATTTCATTATATGAAAAAAAATACAACAAGCAAAATCTAAGAAATAAAACCTCACATGATTACAGATTAAAGCAAATATAATATCCACGAAATGATCAAAATGATTATAAGGAGCAAAAAGAACTCATAAAAGGTATAAAACACAAGCAACAACAATATATCTCTAAATCCAAATCTGTAGAAAGACATCTGCAATCCAAACTTCATCTTTTATACCATTCCAAACATTCGGATCTGAGTCATTTTTTATTGCAACCACGTAGATTTATTGATATACAAACAAGATAAATCATTTCCCTTCTTGCTAAATCTGAAAAAAAACATAAACGACAGAATAATAGAGAGCAGATACAATTAGACGGATAAAGAATTTCGATGAAATATATGAACACATATTAAAAAACAATAAAAAAATACAGAAACCTAACGCGGTGTCATTATTTTATTTTTACTAATATAATAAACAGTATAAATTATTTTATCAAAAAAAAATCCACAATTTTCCAAGTATCCATTTACAAAACTATTGAAATTATTTTTATAATAAAATTTAAAAAAAAAAAAAAAAAAACTTATGCCCCACATTTCAAGCACCGGAAAACAATGACATAATACCCACCAATCTCTTCTTCTCACCTAAGTATATATAATATTAATGATATTCATTTTGTGAGTGTATAACAAGTCTCTCCTTTATCTCCCCCAAAAACATCACCTTCTAAACCCTTTTCTTTCTTCTTTCTTTATTTTCCTTAACAAAAATCCCCAAAAAAAATGAAAAAAATCAATTTGATACTAAGGAAGTGCAAAACCTTGTCAAGGCAACTTGGAAGATCTTCATCTTATAGTAGCCTAAGATCTAAATCTACTAGAGAAGAATTATGGGTTGATCAAAAAAAAGAAGAAGAGCGTAAGATCATATTCGTCGGGAGCACGAGAAAACGTTATGTTATTAGCTCTAAGTACTTGAGTCATCCTCTGGTCGATGCTCTAATCGAGAAATCGAACGAGATGCATAAGCAGCAACAGAAGATGAGAGGAGGTGGTGATCAGGAAGAAATCGTGATTGTGAAATGTGAAGTGGTTCTTTTCGATCATTTGTTGTGGATGCTGGAAAACGCTGATCCGAATCTTAATAGTACCGAATCTTTTCAAGAATTGGCGGATCTATATGTGTTCTAGAAATGGAATGAATATCAAGAAGATTCTATTTTCTTGATCATGGTTTCATTTATATATAAGTAAGGTAGGCAAAGGAAACATTATGAAATTCATATTCATATTATTATAAGTTCTTATGATGATATGCTCTAATTGATTTTTTTTTCTATTGGTTCTAACTTCATTAATTTTTGTTATTGAATCAAGTTTCATTTTGTGATTAAAATAAATAAATAAATAAACATAAATTTAGCTCGTTTCTGTTCTTTTATATTATATTACCTCCGTTTCATATTACATGTCGTTCTAGAGATTCTTTTTTGTTTCATATTACATGTCATTTTATATGATCAGTACATGTTAAGTCATCTTTTTTCCTGCTATAAAACGTGAGTTTACAGAAATTAATTAGAATAATGGACTTATTATAAAATAAATAAATATTGGAATCAATAAATAATATTATGGCCACTAAACTCCAATCAATGCCTCAAAATAACCGTTGACGGCCTCAAAATATAAAATTCTATAAATTAATGATATTTTAAGTGACATTATTCTTCAAAAATTTTGTTTTGGGGTCATCTGGGTTTTGTTTGCTTAGGAAAGAGAAAGTAAATTTAGAGAGAGAAAGCTTCAGAAATGATGATTTGGAAAAATAAAAAATGTGATTTCATGGTAAATATCGTTCTAAACAACTTTAGTTCTTGAACATTTCCGTTTTGAGATCGTTAAGAGTCATTTTGGACCGTTAGTTAAAGCCTAGTGTCCATAATGTTAAAAAATATAAAGTTGAGTGATTTTTATGTTACGTTTTGAAGTTTAGGTTTCATGGTATCGCCACTAAACTTCAAAACGTAACATAAAAATCACTCAATTTTATATTTTCTAATATTATGGCATTAAACTTCAATTAAAGCCTCAAAATAATCATTAACGACCTCAAAATTGAAATGTTCAAGAACTAGAGTTGTTTAGAATAACATTTATCATAGAACCACATTTTTTATTTTTCAAAATCAGCATTTCAGAAACTTTCTCTCTAAAAAATCACTTTCTCTTTGCTACATAACCTCAAAACGAAAATTTTGAAGAATTAAAGTTGCTTAAAATATCATCAATTCTTAGAATTTCATATTTTGAGGTTATCAACGGTTATTTTGAGGCGTTAATTGAAGTTTGGTGATCATAATATTAGAAAAATTAAAATTGAGCTATTTTATATTACGTTTTGAAGTTTAGGGATCATATCGTGAAAATTAGTAAAATTCAGTGGCCATAAGTGTAATTTACCCTATTTTTAAGGTGATTCTTGGATCTTGATTAAGTATTAATAAAGTTTTTCCTAAAAATATCTATTTTGTATTGATTTAGTTATGCAAATCATCACTTTATGTTTGTGTTTCTTGGCACCAATTTATTTTCTTGCATATTAATTTTACTTTGGATGGGTATGTTTCCTACTCTTAGGCAAATTTAAATCCTTCATCTTTTTCATAACATTGAAATTAGTTGTTAATTCTATTTTTATTTTTGTTATTTTTAGTACAATATAAAAGATAAGAACAAATAGTACCACCATTTCCTTGATTTTTAATTAGGTTGAGCGGCTCGGCGTTCGGCTTGATAGAAGTTCGACTATGTCGGCTATATTTTTAAGAGTTTGAATATGATGAAACTCGGTTTAAAAGCTCGTGAACAGATTCAGTTATAGATTCATGAACAAACTCATAAACAAGCTTGATTATAATGTTTATGAACACGCTAGTGAGCAAACTTGGTTTGCTTATTCTTTTAATGATAGTATTTCTATAAAGGAGAAAATGTAAAAACAACATAGTATTGTGTAAATTTTAATTTTGTAGATTTCAAAACTATATAGTTTTGTATTAAAGACATTTTAAATGAACTTAATTAATCAGTTGTTTGTGCGGGAAACACATGTATTTTTTTTTTCTTTATTCTTCACTAATTGCAGGTCAGTTGAGTTTTAAAAAAACTATATTTTTTATGATTTAATAATAAAATTAGATATTAATATTTTTAAATTCGGCAAAATATTTAAATTTTTTTGTCCAACCTGTACAAACTACAATATATTTTTTAGTTTTTTTCATGTTTAATCATATGTTTGTGAACTGTTACTAACAAAGCAATGTGGAGCGTAAATGACAAGATCCATGGTCGAGAATACAATTTAATGAATTATTTCTCAAATTGATCCAACTTGTCAATGTTATGAGTAAAATTGCTCTTGAATGCCAACGTTGGGAGCAAAATCGTACCATTTTGAACGTTAAGATTAAACTGCTCTAAACCGTAAAAGTTAGGAGTATTATTTTTATACATTGTCCCTAGAATTAACTTATTTAGCTAGTGATTATAAAAATTTGAATTCTTTTTATTTTAATGTAATTATTTAAGGAAGAAATTGAGTTCAAGTATGCACATAGATAGATTTGAAAATCTCAAGATTTTGGATCATACAATTTCTTGATACCGCATCAATTCATCACTCCATTGCAATCGATTTTGCAATTTCATCTTCAAACACTTGTTGAATCCAGATGACCATTGGAGTTCTATATTTATTTATTGTTAATTAGATATAGACATGAAAATTTTACCAATAAAGTTCTATAATGATTAAAGAATCGATGAATAACAATTACTAGCCGAATAACAATTAGTAGCCGTGAAATATGAAATGTAATTCAAACTGATTAAATCTTTTAAGATTGCAATTGAAAATATTTTCAATACTCTTGTTCTTTAATATAAAACTAATAAATCTAGATCTAACAGTGAATGATCTAGATTTACAATTCAGAATTCATAACATTGAATCTCTATATGTATTGATAGGTAAATCAATTTGAAATTTAATCAAGTATACATATACCAATTCGGCCCATAAAACCCACAAACCAAACATAAATTGGTTCGACCAATCCATCTAGCACTCTCTCTAACAACCATGGCATTGTTGTGACAAACATAAAAGTGTTATGAGATATAAAATTAAAAAATTATATATGCATGTTATATTGGAAGTTGTGACTTTTTTGTTCCAAAATAATATTAACTTTTAAAGAAAAAACTGCATATACCAAACGCTACTTTTTAACTGGAAAAACTGAGAAAACTGTTTTAACTAAAAAATGGTGTTTCGTAAATGCAAAATTTTGAGACAATTGTTTTTCAGAAAAAATTACAATATGTAGCTTTCGAAAAAAGTGGCTTCCACAACTTATACGGAGAGCTGATATTAAATTTTTTGGACAAAAATAACTCTAACTTTCAATATAACATAATATATATTTTTTTTTTTTTGACTTTTTATCATGTATTTACCAAACACTTATAAGTTTTCTCCTACCGTACTTTACCTCAAAACGACAAAATGCCACTAAAAGAGTAACGAAGTCTTTAGTCCACATTCTATTAAAAAAAACGCGAGGCTGCTCCCCGAAAAGGACAATGTTATTCACTCTTTCCTTCTCGATCTCTCTACTTTCTCTCCCTATAATACACAATCATAACCAACTTTATCATCAGAGTTTATATAGGAAGCTGTCCCCAACACAGATTCGACGACCGGAACAATCACCTTATCTAAAGTAGTCTATCAACAAAAAGACCCAGTTCAACCAAAGTAAGTAACAAAAGAGATGGGATATAACCATGTTGAACCTCATTAAATAAATTATGAACTCTAAAATATTTATATCTATGATGAATCATCATCAACAACCTTATCTAAAGCGTATGGAAAATAAAATTCCAAAATCCCACATCGATGGGAAAATAATGAGATCAACAATTAATGCCCAAAAACTACAAAATCTGAGCTCTTCAAGTTTATAGCCGAGTCGACACTCATCTACCTATAAACAGCTCAATACACTAATTAAAAGTATAGGGTTATGGCAACTTACTAGGCATTTTTCACCTCCGATTTTGATGCCATTTTACTCCTCTGTTGATGTTCTGCAACTTTGTAGTCTACGACTTCCCGGAACAAACTTGCGTCCAGTTCACAATTCTGGCTTCCGTAAACTGCAGCTTGGACACTGGCCATCAATTTTGCTATTTCCCTTCCTGAAAACCCTTCAGTTTTGGCTGCTGCCTCCTTTATGATATCGTCGGTTACTCCTTTGATTTCGATCTTCTGCTGTTGTTTTTTGAACAGATTTTTGAACCAGCTACCGGTTTTTCCTGATCCAGCTTGAGCTATATACTTGTCTAGATAGAGCTTCAGCAGCTTGAACCGTTCTTCTTCTCCTGGTAAGGGAAATTCCAGGACTTCGTCGATACGATCTGCCACTGCTGAATCAAGATCACCTGGACGGTTCGTAGCAAGAGCAAGGACTATGTCCTTGGATTGGTCACCAGTGCGGTAAAGAAGGGCATTGAGTGCACTTCGTTGAGCTTCACTCATGTAGATCTTGTTTCGCCTGCAAATTAGGTTACCAAATTCAATCTAAAAAAAATCTACATCCCTATCCAAACTAAAATCCTTGATTAAATACGAGTAATGTGAACAGCATATGCAACCTATGAGAAAAAATATCGACTTTCTTTTGCATAAAATAGACAAAGTCCGAATATTGGAAGGCTTCAAGATGTATATAACCATCAAAGGGTAAACCTAACCCTTCCACTATAAAAATTCCAATGCTTGTCTACAATGAACATCGTCTCTCCTGTCTACTTTATATCTAACATATTGCTAAGTTATGAATCGAATTAGTACTTAAACTCAACTCATCCATCTACGACTTAAATGAAGAGGTAAAACCCCAAGTGACAAATTCACTGAGGTAAATCGAAAAGGGGAAGTGCTACTTACTCGCATAGAAATGCATCTGCTTCATCAATGAAGAGCAACAAGCCCCTCTTCGACTTCTTAGACCAATCAAATAACTGATGAATTTTCGTAACAGCTTGTGATCCAAGAGGAGCAACATCTCCACCAGTCATCAATGCATAATCTAATCCCTGCATGAAAAAAAAAATAAAGATAAGAAAAAACCTCATCAAATTTTCATAAACTATTCATCATGACTATATACGAAATTAGACCTCTCCATGAGTGATTTCAAACATCCTCAAATTTCTCATAACTGATTCAAATTATAGGAAGCCCAATTAAGTTAATTAAATTTCTATTATGCCTGCTTTCTTTGTCAAGTAAAAAAATCTTTTGCTCTACAGATGGGCATACATTTGCATGCATCACATTCCAAATTTAAAGTGTCTAACATCTAACTAACCACAGTCAAAACAAGCAAACTTGAAAGTTATTCCACAGAAGAAAAACAAACTATTAAAACTGCACGAGTTATAATTCATTGTTTAAATGATAGACCCATTATGCCAAGTAATCCATGAAGGAAAACAGGACCGTCTTGAAAGATGAGAAAATTATATTCTAGCAATAACATAGCTTATGGAAAGAATGGCATAATTGAATAAAGGTCATACAGATTTGCGAGCAAGCTCTCTGGCAGCCATTGTTTTCCCTGTTCCTGGGGGGCCATAGAAGAGCATGTTCCGGAAAGGTGCCTGGTGGGACTTTGTATTAGCAGTTGCGTTAGCCAATTGTTTAATTCTCTTTTGAAGTGAAGGATGTAAAATAACATCACCAAAGCCATTTCCATTTTTAGAAGACCCATTGTTGGCATTACGTGAAAAAGTGCTAATGCCACGGGTAAAAAATCCTGACCAAGGGTACTTCCCTCTGGACGACTCTCTGATTAGAGATGGTTGTCCCAATATTCTATCCACATAGCTCCAAATCACCTTTGCACCTTCTCTGCATTAAATAAATGAGATTGCATAAGCTAGTACATAACAATTCTCTGGCAAATAAAACTTGGTACATATAGAAACAAAGATCCAATGCACATTCTCAATATCAAAGATGTTTGACACTTGACACAATTGATTTAGATTCTTTTTAAGCCGATTTGAAACAAAGATTGCTGCATGCCACCAAAAAAACATATTTGCAAACTTCAATCACATTACAAACAGCCACTTAACTAAATAAATGTTTGGATGAACTTGCACAGATTCTTCAACTTCAAGAAAGAAGAAATTCAAGTTGCAGAGTTGCTTCTACATCAAGTTAGGAAGTTACCTTGTTGTATAAATCCCAGCTGCAAGGGCTGTCAATCCCCCCACAGCAACAACCAGCTTATTTTGATCCGTTAAAATGACACGTAAACCCCCTGAAAAAGACAAAAACATGCACTTCAGCGGATTTCAAGCCAAATAACTGTTCTGCACATTTATGAAGACTAATATTCTGTTTATAGTTGCACCTCCATGTTCTAATTTTCCTAAAGTATAAGAGGGCCTCAATCACCAAAATCCTCAAACCACAGAGAACCTAAATAACAAAATGATAAACCAAACCTAATTTATAATAATAAAAAAAATTGTTACTCTGAGATAGATTTACCTCCAATATGCTCAAAAGCAGTATTTATAGCAGCAACCCATTTCTCTCTTTCAGCATTTGCACGATCAACTAGGATTCGTCTGTTAACATCTTCAGCTAGCTTTGCTTCATGGGCCCTCCCTTCTGCTTCTGCCATAGCTCGCACCCTTATTGTTTCACGTTCAATCTCAGCTTTTTCTCTCTCTGTTTGTCGCCGTTGAGCTTGAATCTGCTCTTCTGTGGCTCGTCGAGCTTGCTCCTGCCTTATTGATGATTCTTCTTGGAGCTTGACAAGCTCTTGGTTCCTAGATCTTTGGTATTCATTTTCAGCCTGTAAAAACAACAAATCAAACTCCTCTCCACAAAGTAACTTATTTCAGTCTGAAAATGTGGTATTGCATGCCTGCATTCTCTTTCTGGCCAATTCATCCTCATAACGAGCCATCTGGGATTTAGTTTGTGCTTGATGCTGTTGGAGCTTTTTCTGTTCATCATATATTACACGTTGTCTCTCCTGCCAAACAACAAGGTGAAAATTTTAAGAAACATTGCTGCCAGCAACATAGATTCTATGAGTCTCAGAACCTTAGGATGAAGAAACACAACAGCAAAATTCTTTATGCTCAAATGTTATAGCACAGTGCCTAATACAAAGCTCTAGATCACAATTTATATCTATGAATCTTTACTTCAAATGCTTTTCTACTGCTTTCAAATAGTTATTTCATCATTCAGAGAAGTACCAACAAATCAAAGTCAAAAGATGAAATTACTAGTTCTTGCTCCTGCAGAGGGATTTCTGTAAATAGTAGAATTCCCATTCATAAGAGAGAACTCTATATGTACTTAACCAACAAATGTATGCAAAAGCAACAAAAAAAATCTTGCTGCCACCAACCATTTACCCATTAACTCTGGGCATTGAGGTCCAGGGAATTTGCATAAATATTGAGGCAAGGAAACTATGTATGACTTACAGTTTCAGCTTGAGCTTGCATTGCCTTGTACTCTGCAGCCTTTGCTGTCAACTCTTCCTGCCTTGTCGCTTCTTGAGTCTTTATAACTTCAAACACCTATATCATAAGCAAGAAGTACCAGTTTTCAGTCTGACCATTGACCTAATGCTCTTTTTCATTTTTATCTTAAAAAAAAAGTTATTTCATGAAACAAGTTCAAGTTTCAACAAAAATGTCAAATAAAAAATTACAGCACAAAAACAAGACAATTAACAAGTATAAAGACTAACATTAAATATTTCTTCCTATTTGAAATTGCGAAGTTATTTTGATTGAACCCTCATGGTATCTCCCTAATTCCCTCCATCCACCCACACAATAACTCAAACTTCCTTTTCATTGACAGGCATGGGCAGCTCAACAAACCTAATGGTACAAATTAATTGAATTAACAGGACTAGCAATCTAAGCACATAAATTTCAATTATCAGAACAAAATTAAAAAGGAAGAGCCCATTCTCCAGTTACTCTTTAAAACCCCAATTCTAACCTATAACTAAGATAATAAACACAATTGCAAAAACCAAACAAAATCACCCAAATTCTTACAAACGCACAAATTTTTTCAACATATAGCATCCAATGACAACAAATTCAAACTCCAAAAACCTCACCTTCTTAGCGTGAGTCGAGCTCGCAATCTCTCTCAAGGCCTTGGCACCTCTCTCGAGCGCCTCCGGATCGAATCCAGCCGATGTCGTTCTAGGATTATCATTCCTGGGACCTTTAGGAGCAGAATCCGCGGCATCAGGAGCTGCAGATTGAGCAGGATTGGAAGGCTGAGTTTGACCAGATGAAGGATATTGAGTAGGAGGAGCATTGGAACTAGTTGATGGAGAAGGAGAAGGAGAAGAAGAAAATATCTGAGGAAAGTTGAAAGGACCATCGGCAAAAGCGACGGAATTGGACTGGGAAAGAGAAGCAGAAGCTGATGCAGCTATGGCTGAGATTACTCCAATTGCATATGATTTCACCATTTTCGTTTTCTTCTCTGCTAGCTCTAACAATTAAACAAATAAAAAGGAAAAATAATGAAAGTATAACAACAGGGTTTATGTCTTGATGAACAAGACAGTTGCCATGAACGAGCAGAGAAAGGTTTTTCAAGGGTTTAGGGTTTTGTATGTGGCGGTTTTGGGTATCCATATTATGTAACCGGGTCATATTTGAATCCGATATCCACTGGTTCATTACGACTACAATGGGGCCTCGTAATGATTATGGGCCTGATACTGGGCCTACATTTCAGATCAATTAAATCCTGAAATTATAGTGCTAATATTATGGTTCTCAAATTTCATTTTTTTTATTTTTTCAAAAAAAAAATATTTTTATAAGAATTTTAATAAATTTATATGGAATTTTTTTAACTTTAGAACACTATAAAATTCAAATTCAAATCAACAAAGTCCGGAAAAATACTAGTTTAAATATGCTAGTGATTCTTTTTTATTCATGTAACCATAACTATAATCAAATACTTTTTTTTTTTTTTTTTGAGATGAAAAAAAATGTAAACTTTTTAAAGAAATTTTATTATTCTGAAATTTATTGTTATAATAATGTAAAGTTTAACCATTTTTATATATAAAAAGGAAATTTAGAGGATATAATATTAGTGACACTATAGTTAGGAGTCATAAATATAATGAATTAAAGGTGAAAATCGCTCCTCGATTTGGTGGGCATTGCCAGTTTAGTTTAAATCAAAATTTAAATATAACTCAGCCCTAAAATTGATAAAAATTGATAAAAAAATTTAGATATTAAAATAGATTGTTTTGGATTAAATTGTCAATTTTACTACTAAATTGATATCTCAAAGTTTAGGCTAAAACTTCATGAACCATTTCGAGCCTTAATTCTTAATTTAATTTATCCATTTATTTGCACTTTATTTATAATAAATTACACTTATGGTTTTTGAACTTTAAAATCGGAAATAAAAATTTGTGGGCTTTTATCTTCCACTAACATAAAAAGCCCTTCATTTTTTAAAAACTATTTACAACTGTATCAAATCATAATTTTGGATTATGCCAAACTAGTAAAATCAGTACTTTTAATATATTTTAAGGGTTGGAATTTATAAATAGAAGTCTAGACTATATTTTATAGGGTTCATGATTTATAAATTGGAGTCTAGAATTTTTAAATTATAGTGTAAAATCATAATATATAGAGAATAATGATATATTAAGAATTAATTATGATACGACTTAATTGTAATTTTGTACTTACAATTAAAACTCGATAAATGAATGTTCGATAAAGTAATAACCTCGTTTATATAATAAATTCTTTCAGTCCCGACTTGGGCCAATGGACTAAAGTAATAACCTCGCTAAATGCATTAAGTAATAAAAAATATTTAAATCTTTAAAGGCCCAATAAAAATATAAATTAATAATTATTGAATTACATACAATATATATATATAGACCAAAACCTTTCAATCAATAAACTAGAAGTTATTTTTTCTGAAAAAATGCATCTATAGTTGATTATTTTGACTCGTTATTTACTTTTCAAACGCCAATTATATCTAAAATATTTATTCTACAGTTAACACAGTTTCAAATATCTCGCCAAAATGTCAATATACAAATCTACCAGATACAGATTGATCATAAAATTTTTTGCCTCAAATATATACTATGCTATTAAAATAGTTATAAAGTCGAATAACTGCCAATTCAATATGTTCAAATTTCATGTTAAGTATGAACAATTATCTATAAAATAATAAATATTGATTTATCTATAAATGAATAATTTATTCATTTATCGATAAATAAATAATCTCACTTAATGAATATTTTTTTCCGGTCCCAATGATATGCATTTATCGAGATTTTACTGTAATTATGACCCAAACTTTTATGACTTGAACAGCAGATAACATTTGATTCCAGAGCTAGTGAAAAAGATATATTTAGCCATTTTAATTATTGAAAGTTTTTATTTTGAAATATTTTAACTGGAGTTTGGTTAGTAGAGTGACATTTGTTCAAAGAAATTGATTTTGAAAAATTGAAAATGCAATTCTAAATAATTTTAGTATCTAGACTTTTTTATTCTTATGTCCTCAACAAATATTTTGATTTCACTTATTTATATAAGATACTTCTTTGGGAAAATTAATAGACTTTTATTTCTAGTTTGATATTCATATTATATTTAGATATCATATATAATTTTATTATAATATTACTTAAAAATATATGGAAGAATATAATAATTTCAAATAGGCATAATACCAATTTGGCTCTTTAAACCGAATTTAAAATCAATTAGGATTTCAAATTATCAAAATCATCAATCCGGTCTCTGAACTAAGCAAAAATCATCAATTCAAACCTCATCGAAAATCTAAACAGTTTCAGACTCTCTTTCGCAAACTCATTTTGAACCAACACATAGATTATTACAGTTTATATCAAATAGTCACAATTTCTAATTTTAGAATATGATAATGACTCAATTAATAATTTTTTGCTTAGTTTAGATACTTGATTGATGATTTTAATAGTTTAAAATCTTAATTGATTTTGAAGCTTTAATTTGATAGCCTATAAGTTTAATACCTTTCATATACTTTATTCCATTATTTAATTTTCTCATAGCTCTTGTGATTTAATTTAGGGTAAATTTTAAATAAAACCTGTGTGGTTTCACTAATTTTCGAATAAAGGACTGCGATTTACTTTTTTTCAAAGTAAGGACCGGTGTTTTTAACTTTAGCAAAATAAGGACTTTTTCGATTGATACTATTAAAATCACCCTTGACGACTTCAAAAATGACATATTTTAAGAACTACTAATATTCTAAACAACTTTAATTCTTCAACTTTTTTTATTTTGAGATTATTTAGATGATGTTTGATAGAGATTGAAAGTTAATGTTTAGAGAGAGAAAGTTCTAAAAAAGATGATTTTTGAAAATCGAAAATGTAGTTCCATAGAAAATATGACATTGAACAACTGTTAAAGATGGTTTTAATAGCATTAATCCAAAAAGTCATTGTTTTATTAAAAGTGTGAAACTTCAATCCTTGTTTTGATAAAAAATAAACAACAGTCCTTTATCTGAAAATTAGTGAAACCGCAGGGGTTTTATTTAAAATTTACCCTTTAATTTAACACTTGGTGGTAGACCTGTTCATGAACCCGTTGGCCCGTCCAGGCCCGTTCTTTATGGGTTGGGCTTGGACATTCATATTTAATGTTTGGCCCGGCCCGACCCAAGCCCGACTAAACCCGCACACAAAATGGGTTGGGTTTGAGATTTGTCTCAAAATCCCAACTGAGCCCGGCCCGGCCCGATTATATATATATAATTATATGTATATGGTGATAGATTGAAATAGATAAAAGAAATAGAAAATAACAAAAAAACAAATACAGAATAAATTAATAATACCAATTAATTAATTAGTATAATCAAAATTTTAAAAGTCTGAGAATTTTACAAAACAAAAAAGTTCAGATGCATAATGAAAAAAATGTAATATTAAGTAACAGGAGAGTAGAAGAGTTGTGCAAGGAAAAAAAATAATGAAATTGAGATTGCATTGGATTATAGGTTTACATTATAAACAATTTATTTTATTTAATTTATTTTTTAATATTAATATATTAGATGGGCGGGTTGGGCCGGGCTTGGGAAATACTTTTTATAGTCAAGCCCAGCCCGGCCCGAGCCCGATATAAATATAGTGTGGGCTGGGCTGGGATTGGACAAAGTCACTACATGATAAACCCGATTAGGCCCGGCCCAACCCATGAACATATCTACTTGGTGGAGAACAATTTGCAACTATTATAAATTACAAGGGCTAAAACAAAGTTAATTGTGGTGCGCACGTGAGTGGGGAATGTTCTTTGTTGGTCATTTTAAGTGCAAGAATAAAACATAAAAAATAGAGAAATTAAGTTGGTGGGTCATTATGTTAAAAGTTGATAAAACATAGGAAACATTGAAAATGACTAAAAACTAATTAAGTCACTTACTTTCATCATTCCAAAGGTTCTTCTTCTCTTAACTATCATTTTCCACCCTTTTTCTTTTGACATTTGTGTCATTGTACTTATTACTTCATTGTGATTGTGATTGTTTTCTTTTTCTTTTCCTTTACTAAATAACCATTATTTGAGTTTATATACAAAAAAAAAAAAGAGAGATAAATTATATTTATAACCCTTTTCAACTATAATATTAATAATTGTTGTGTAGTTTTTTTATCGGGCCGAATACCCGAATAAAAAGATATAAGAAAATTTGATTGATCGTTTGATTTTTTCTTTAGATTCAAATTGAATTGTATTATTGACTTTCATTTAGTACAATTCTAGAGATTTATTATATTTGGATCGAGAATTGAAGTAAACTGAATCGAACTGTATTGTGGATTGAACCGAACTTTTAATGTTTATTATAATAAATGTGAATAAATTATACACAATAATAATTTAAAAAAATTATAGTTATTGGGTCTGGCCCAAGAGCTCGATCACGGATTCAGTCTTTAGAGATTGACCTGCACTGAGGTGTGCCATTGGGTACAGTCTGATGACAAAGGCAGTTAAATTGTCAAGAAAAGTACTATGATGCAATGTGAATTTGTCCTAAAAAGTGAGAAAAGTATTTTTTTATAGGGGCCCTAAAGGGTGAGATTACTTTGCTACCTTTAGGTGAGACTGTGTTTGCAAGTCGGTGTAGAGAGTGAAGGGCTTCTAGATCCATAGAGGGATTTAATATAGTGGATTCGTAACAGATGCCCCCTCATTGATGCATTTCAAATCATTAGATATGAGATGAAAAAATTGAATGTTCATCATTTGATGCGCGTTTTTCAAAGGATAATTGTCATTTCCTAGGTGATGGATGACATGATTTAGAGATCCTTTACTGTAGTATGATATCAGAAATGTATATAGCAGTGAAATGGGTGAGGAGGAACCATTTCGCCTTCATAAATGACTCAGTTAACTCGGAACATATAAAATTTTATTAACTGGCCGTTCATCGAGGCTATAAAACAGGTTAGTCTCTCATTTGCATCCTTTTATATTTCGTTTGCTCGCTTTTTGTTATTTGTTTGTCCAATGCAAAGCCATACTTAAGGTTTCTTTAGCTAGAGATGCCCAAACTTTCTTCGAACTTGAATATTTCTTGGACTGGTGATTCTCGTGGGAACAATGAGGGTCATTATGTCGAAAAGCCTGAGGAGTTTGAGGTCACAGTTAGTTATAAACATAAATTTTTTTCCTATACTAAGGAGTTTCTTGGCCATATTGACTTTGTTGAGTTTGATGTCATTCTTAGCGAGTTGTATGAAAAGGTCAGGAATCAATTATGCCCGACAGATGTGCATAGTTGGACCAAAAGGGGAGCCTATTTGAACACCAAGCACACCCCAAATTGAATACCCATATGCATCATATGGGCAATGTGGTGAGTATACTAACTCATGGGATGTTTCCATGATCGCCATTGTATAAATGGTTGGTGTTCTTATGAATTGGAAGCCCATGGTCTAGACGTGTGACCTAATAGCTTAATGCATGTAAATGCTTTAATTTTGTATGAGGAATACCTTATTCAAGGTTTTCGAGAGATTCTGTGGGACTTAAGGCTTCCTCCTAACCAGATTATGTTGGTGGCCGTAGAGCAAATGGTGGATTTTTACTAGTATTGTCGCAACAAGGGTTATAGCCTTATTGTCCCCGTCTTCAAACAATTTTTTAGCTTAGTCGAGATCTGAGATCTCACCATGTAAATTAGAAAGCCTAAAAGTCAAAGTTCGTGGAGAATGGTATCAACAATACCAAAGTGAGTAAGTAAGTAGTGGTGGTTGATAACGATGATGATGGTGATGATGTGCATAGTAGGGGCCCAAAATATTTTTTTGCAAGTCTATATATATCTGTGGGGTATAAGTTTTGTTTATACATATAGTTATACCAATCAGGCTTTAAGGCCCAAATAATCAATATTTAAGACTTAAAAGGGGCCCAACTATCCTAATTCTTACTACTCCAATTGAAACGTTAAAAAAAATTAATCTCCCTATTTTTTATTCTTCACAGACACAATAACACAACCTAAAGGCTAACAATGTTCGAAAAGAGAAATCTTCGCCTTTCTTCTCTTCTTCAATCTTCACCTTTCTCTTTCAATCTTCAGCTCTTCTTCTTCTTCAAATTTGAATCAATATATGTGTCTGTCTCTATTCAGTTCTTCAATATTAGGTATTTTATCTCTCTCTTTTCTCTAGATTTTCACTTGCTTTTGATTATAGAATTGGGTGGATTTTGAATTGATTGAATTGTGTAATGGGTGGATTTTATCAACATGTTTGATATGTATTTGGGTGGATTTTGCCAACATGTTTGAGCTGATTTTGATTTAGCCTTTTACTTTAGTTGAATTATTGAATGAATTGAGTGGATATTGAATTGGGTGAAAATTGTATTGATAAATGCTTACTGTGAGTTTTGGATAAATGTTTGAGCTGATTTTGATTTACTTCACTTCAGTTGAATTATTCAATTCAATAAATGATTGTTGTTCAAAATCACTCAAGAGGTTGTGCACTATATTTCTAACAAATGGGGTATGGCAATGAAACTTCACTATGTTCTAAAATTTAAACAAAACGAGGATACATTTCAAATATCACTACTAGAAAACTGTCGAATAGTGACAGAAAATTCCATCATAAATCGCTTATTTCCATCACTAAACCACCTTAGAGACGAAATTTGTGACGGATCGAAATTGTGGTTATATCGATCGAGGCAGATTTTGCTTGCATTTGTTGTGACGGAATGTTGCGACGGATCGATGATGGAATTTTGTCACCCGTGTAGATGGAATTCAAGAAGGAAATAAACGTTAGGAAGTCCTCACGTGTTTACTAACATGTTTCCATCACAACATTATTACGGAATACAAAGACAGAAATAAACCTCAAAACCTTTATTCCATCAATATAAACATTATACTAACAGAATTTTGTCTCAATATAATACTTTTTAATACAAAATAATGCATTTAAATGAATATTCATTTTATAATACACACACACGCGCGAATATAATTTAAACTAGAGTATTGACATAAATCTAAAAATATAAAATCATAATTACAAAATTAGGCTAATTATAATATTCTAGTAATTTAGAAGGTTTTTATATCCTATATAAAATTAGCCTTCAAAAGGTGTATCATGTACTAAAAAAAATGTCTTCTAATAAGGTCATATTCCTTGACAAGATTAGTTTCTCACTTCTCCTCACTATTGATATATTTTGTCCAATCCTTCGACCTAAGTGTGGAGGACCTAAACTATAAAAAAGACGATGACAAGCCTCAAGCAATTTACAACTATCAGCGGCGATAACTACTTATTGTCCTCGTAAAGCGCCTTATTTAGAAAAAGAAGATGGGCTTATTTGAGGTGGGACATTTCTTTGGATCCTTCACTAAGCAAGCAGCTACCATCTCTATAAATGACTGAAGAAGTTGCATAGAGAAATTGATGATGAATTCATCAGTGTAAAACCATATGTTTCAATTTAGTAGCACAGCCCAACCTTAAAAAATATCTTGTGTCTTTCATAGTCCAATCCCGGTGGTGCATTTTGTAAGGTCATCAGCAAAACCTAGAGATATTGAAACAGATCAAATTATCAACCAGTATAATAAGTGTCAATGAGATTCTTCTGAGATGATAGTCAGTAAAGAAATTAAATTTACTTTCATTGGTAGATACTTGGAGAAAGGAGCATGGGCATGAGCAAGTTCAAGACCAGTTATTACAAATGAGCATATGTCTACTATGCTTCGTAGAAACAAAATTTCAAAGGGTCTTCAATACATGATTCCAATATCTAACAAACTGCAAAAAGAAAATAATTTCTTTTTTTTTCTCTTTAAAAAATAGTAAAACTCAATTAAAGTCATTTCCATGCAGTTGTTGCATAACTTTAGGAGCCATTCAGGTAGAAAAGGACAAAAGGAAGCACTACAACAAATTGTATTCAAGATAAACAAATATGTATAGTTCTAAACAGACTAATATGTTTCACCTATTTGTTCTTATTTTTTTACTCAGGCATTTAGTTTTGATTCAAGCTTAGTGAAGGTAAAAAGGCATGACCATCCAGAGCAGCCAACAAATGATTTTTGTGATCTAGAAAGATGATAATGTAAGAAGTTATTTTTTTCACATATTCAATCAAAAAAAATCTAGCTTATCCTACATCGTAAACGACATGCAACTATTTGCATATATATGGCTTTTCTCACAATTTTATGTTCAGTTGTGATATTACCTAAAAAAAATAAGGCTAATAGGTTTCAGCAGCAACCATAATGGACCATAAAAGGCAACAAAGGAAATATGAGATAAGAAAATTACTATATCTTACTGTCTCTATGGATTTGACCATGGGCATGAAGGTAAACAATAGCCCAAAGAGTCACACACAATAATATGACAATAACAAGCTCTTCAAAACCTTCTAGATAAGAATATTTCATTATATGAAGGCATGACCCTCCAACCATGTATGGTATAACAACCCAAAGGTTGTGGCCTGCAGTGAAAGAACAATGCGCTCGCAATACATTTGGATGGTGCATCAAGGTCATTGCATCTACCTCTCGCCAGATACCATACTGCATCAGTTGTAATAGGAAGTGTTGAATTATGACAACAATATAAAGTTTCATATATTAGCAACATAATCATTTTGTGCTTGCAATGAACGATATAACTATTTTCTGTTTGCAAGCATCGCGCCTCTAAGCCATTGCTAGTTTTAGAGCAGGGGATGAAAACTAAAAAAATAATAATATCGTCATAACTAAATCAATCAAATACACAAGGCTACAAAATATTTGGATAAAATGTTTTGTATCTTTCTAATAAAAAAATAAGAAACAAAATTAGAAAGATACAAAAAGAAGACAACAGAAAACCAGTATATGCAACTCTTGGTCATAATGTTCTAACTTATGTATTAATGGCCTCTTAAATACTAAGTTACTTTCAATGAATAAACTAAGGGCAGTAATTCTACATTGAAACAAAATAAAGATAAAAAGAAAAAAGTGAGGAAAAATATTATTATCCAATAATGGAAGATAGACCAGAAAACAAGCCATTTTTGAGCAACTTCCGCTAGTTTCCTTACCAACAAATGCAAACATATGGAGAAAAAATAGATAAAAGATTACCTTGGTGGCAAGCAGACTAAAAACCCCCCAATCTGTATGATCTGATGTGAAAAATCAAAGTTTGAAGTGAATAATCAATGTTTGAAGTTAAATATTGAATATTTGATGTGAAGAATCAAACATATGAAGCAAAACGCGAAAACATTACCTTCCTAGCAAGCGGACTGAAAATCCCCAATATGTAGTCTCTAATAAAGTTTGAAGTTAATAATCAAGGTTTTAGTGAAGATTAAAAGTTTGAAGTGAAGATTTGAAGGTTTGAAGTGAAGAACCAAACATATAAAGCAAACTCATAAAAATTACCTTAGTGGCAAGCGGACTGAAAACCCCCCAACACGTACGCCTCTGATAAAGTTTGAAGTGAAGAATGAAGGTTGGAAGTGAAGTAAAGATTTTAAGTGAAGAATCGAAGTTCCAAGTGAAGATTGGAACGATTATGGAGAGGAAGTAGGGTTTTGGTTGAGAGAGCATTGCAGCATGGAAAAAGAAGATGGTAGGTGACTTGTGAGAAAATAAAACCTAATATTATATTTTTAGTTTAATATTAATTTTATATAAAATAAAAATTATAAAATATTATTTATGTTGTAGCGGAAATAATAAAACGTTTCTAAAAATGTTAAGATGTTAGACGGAAATAAGTTCGTCTTAGATTTCGTCTCAAAGAATGACGGAATTTCTCACGCCATTACACTTTAACAGAATATTTCATTCCGTCTCCACCGTGTAACGGAAAACATAGTGACGGAATTTGTTACAATTTAGTGGCGGATAAATTTTCGTCATAATATTCCATACAGTTTCAAGATTTTCTAGTAGTGAAAAGAACTTGAAGTCTTAGGAGTGGATTTGGATTGAAAGGAAAAAGTTTACTTATTGTGTCATTATTAACATCTTAGTAATATTGTAAGGCTAACTTTATTAGAACAACGTGATAAGATTTAGATTTAAGACTAACTTTATTAGAACAACGTGATATTAGTCATCGTTATAAGTTAAGCCTAAAGTAATCAAGTGGTTTTTTAAATGCAAATTTGTTAAAGGTTAATTTAAACTTAAAACCTATTCAAAATTATAATAAATGCAAAATGATTTGAATATAAACAAATTGTGAAACAATTTTTTTTTCATAAATTTTGATGTTTGGATAAACATATGTATTGGGTGAACGTAATAATTCGTACCATATAATTTTTAATGAAATACTCTTTTATTTATTGTTTATAGGAATATATAACGCATAATTTTTTTTTTATTAAAGACCCATGTATCTCTTATTTCGCATAGGACCCATAAATTGTTAAGACCAACCCTAATTGTAGACAAAAAAAATGTGTTGAAAACAAAGAAAAACATGTCATAATTAATTGTTAAGTAATTCAAAAAAATTACAATAATGTTAGTTATTGAATATTGACGAGGCGATAAATGTAGACTTGTTAATTTCTAACTAGTTGAAAACTCGTGTGATGCACGAAATATGAAAATTTTATATTATCTTAATAAAATAATAAATGTAAGCATTTATCAATTTCTCATCTCAACTCTAGGTTTTTCTCTCTCCTGCCGCACCAAACTTTCTCTTTTTCTTATTCTTTGCATATCTATTTTTCTTCATCCTCCCATTTATTTGTTTCCAATATTTCATTTTTTTCTTTGTTGTTATTTTCTTTTTGGTTGGAGTCCATATATTTTATCGGATTTCTTTTTCCGTATGAACTGCATCTATTATCTATAATTATTTCATTTATAGTTTTTTTTTTGGTTTAGCAATATAAACATTTTATATTTTTTTGTAGATCACTAAATTTATGTCATTGCATAGAAAGGATTCATATTCGAATGTCCGGAAGGTTCTAAATAATGAAGACGGGATTATAACTCCTTTTTTGTGGATGCAAATTTACGAGGAGTATGTGATTTGTAGTTTTTTTTAGGATTTTCTGTTATGATTATTATTGCTCTTTGTGGTCTTTTTTATTCCCTTTATGGATCTTGTACTGACTTTGGCCTACATTTGTGTGAGGTTTTATTCATCACTTTCATATTGTATTTTTTCTTTTAGTGAAATAATATATGTTTTTTTAAAAAAAATTGAAATTTATTTCTTTATCAAGATTTTTTTACTTTTAAATAATTTTACATCATATATATTTCATTAAAAAATGTATTTTTTGATGATAGTTTAAATTAAATAAAATTTGATATCAAAATTTGAATTAAAGACAAATGATTTGTACTCTTTTACAACTTTAATTATATGAAGTATCCTATTTTTTCAATATTAAGATATGTTTTCAAAATTTTAATTAGATTTTTAAATATAATAAAATTATGAAAATTTTAATTAAGAAATAAATTAGAATGAAATGAAATATCAAAAATTAATTTAATACATCCACATAAAATTATTTTAGAGTTAAGTTTATATACTTTGAATTTTTTTATGTCATTCTCAATCTTTCTAATATGATAACATGTATGTATTTTTAACTTTAATACAAAAAAATACATACATGTTATCATCAGGGGCAGAGACAGGTGGTCCGGGCCCCTCCGGCCACCGGAACCATCCTGAGCATAGGTGGTTCCGGCCCCCTATCTCCATTGATTATTGTTGGAGGTACTGAATTAGCACCCCCAAACTTGAGGCATCCCAGCTTTGGGCTGCCTCAAGTCTTCCTTATTTGATCTAGAATGGACCTAAACTTAGACCCATCATGGGTCAATTTTTTTTTTTTTTGACATGTTAAGGACCAAAATATTTTGGTCCTTAACATGTAAAAAAAAATTGATGTTTGGATATATATATGTATTGGGTGAAACCTATTTTAAATTATAATAAATGCAAAATTATTTGAATATAAACAAATTGTGAAACAATTTTTTTTTGGATAAATTTTGATGTTTGGATAAACATATGTATTAAGTGAACGTAATAATTCGCACCATATAATTTTTAATGAAACACTCTTTTATTTATTGTTTAAGGAAATAATAAAACGTTTCTAAAAATGTTAAGATGTTAGACGAAAATAAGTTCGTCTTAGATTTCGTCTCAAAGAATGACGAAATTTCTCACGCCATTACACTTTAACGGAATATTTCATTCCGTCTCCACCATGTAACGGAAAACATAGTGACAGAATTTTGTTACAATTTAGTGGCGGAAAAATTTTCATTATAATATTTCATACAGTTTCAAGATTTTCTAGTAGTGAAAAGAACTTGAAGTCTTAGGAGTGGATTTGTGGTCATCCTACTCCTCATGCTGCGCATCTTCTTCTCCTTTCTGTCTCATTTTCTTCTTCTTTTTTCAACTCTCCACTAATCATCTCTCAAGAAGAATATATTTTTGAGGTTAGTATTTTCTTTGTCTCTTTCTCTTTTTCTTTCTTTGTATGTTATTTGTTTGTCTCGTTTAGTTATTTGTGCTAAATAATTATTTACTTTGTTCTTTGTTTTTTTGACCTAGAATTTAAATTAAGTAAAGTATTATTTTTATTTAGTTATATTTTAAGTGGATTGATTATTTGATTGTGTATTATTTGTAGTTTTTCTTGTTGATATTGATAGTTACAATTAATTGAAATTTTGGTAGTTAAATTTTGATTAGGTATTTGATAAATTGGGGGTTTTATAAATTAGTCCCCGATTTTTCAATTTGCTATATAATATACTTGTTATATACTTGATTTGATTAAATATAATCTTTTTACATGTTAGGAGTCTTAAATATGAAGAAATGTTTTTCTACGTTAGTACCGAATAAAAATCTGATTGAGTCATCCTCTTCCAATATTAATTTGAGACCAATTGAGCAAGAAAGTGATAAAAGAGCGCGTATTGAAGTTGAAGTTACCAATGATGATATAATTGGTGATCCGGGATTGCATAAACCAATTGATACTTATCATAGTGACATCAGAGATACATTGAGGAGACGGTATGTGGCTAAAGGCCATTGTCAACCATTTGAGCATAATTTTCCATCAACTCTCATTGGTGGACATAATAGGAAATTTCAAAGTAAATGGTTTGAAAAATATCAGTGGCTGGAATATAGTGTGTCTAAGGATGCTACATATTGCTTATGTTGTTATTTGTTTACCATTGGTAATAAATATGGGGATACTGCCTTTACAAAGACGGGTTATACTAATTGGAAAAAAGCTTTAGAATATTTTATTGACCATGAGGAAGGTCAAAACAGTGCACACGGTTATGCTAAACAAAAGTGGTTGCAATATCAAAATCAAAAGGAGAATATTGATTATGTGTTATCATCAAAATGTTCTGCAATTGAGGTTGATTGTACTCGATTAACAACAGTTGTACGTGCCATTTGACATCTTTTGAAAGAAGGTTTGCCTTTTCGGGGACATGATGAGTCTGTAAACTCAATATGTCGGGGTCATTTTCTTGAACTTCTCAAGTATACTAGTGACCTTATTGGAGAGGTAAGGAAGGTAGTGGATTTAAATGCTCCAAGAAATAATCAATTGACTTCTCCCTCAATTCAAAAGGAAATTATAGAAGCTTGTGTAAGTGAGATGAGAAAAGTTATTCTCAATGAGATTGGGGATAAATTCTTTGCTCTTTTGGTTGATGAGGCTCTGAATTGTTCAGTAAAGGAGCAAATGGCTGCGGTTTTGAGATATGAGAATAATCTAGGAGAGGTGATTGAACGTTTTATTGGGGTAGTACATGTTAGTGAAACTACTGCAGAGTGTTTAAAACAAGCTATTGATGCTTTCTTTGCAAAAAATGCATTATCACTATCGAGACTAAGAGGTCAAGGTTATGATGGGGCTTCTAATATGCGTGGTGAGCTTCATGGTCTAAAGACACTCATTTTAAATGAAAACAAGCATGCATTTTCTATTCATTGTTTTGCTCACCAACTTCAATTAATTGTTGTGGCTGCTGCAGCACAAAACGGAGCAGTGCGTACCTGTTTTGATTACATTCCTATGATTGTGAATATTGTTGGAGCTTCATGTAAAAGGAAGGATTCTCTTCTAAAACTACATTATGAAAAGGTAGTAAATAAAATACAGAACCATGAAATTTCTATAGGAAAGGGCAAGAATCAAGAAATCAATTTAGCTCGACCAGGTGATACACGTTGGGGTTCCCATTATAAAACATTAGTCCGTCTTTTTGACATGTGGGATTCAATAGAAGAAGTGCTTAAAAATATACATGTGGATGGCTATGATGAGAAAAGTCGAGGGGGTGATGGGAATGTAAAGGATTAAAATTTAGGAAATGCTATCTGTATGATTAAAGTGGTGAAAATTAACTTGGAAGCATATATGGAAGATGGTTGGGATAATTTGTTGAAAGAAGTCACCGATTTTTGTAATACACGAGAAATACACGTACCTAATATGGAGGATGTCATTCAATGTCGTGATAGACGTCTTATTGATGGAGTACAAAAGACGTATCACCACCATTTTCGTGCGGACACTTTTTTGAAGGTATTTGATTTCTCTTCATTTATATAAATTATAATGAAATAATATAAATGACATATTTAATCATTTCATGAACTATTTTATTCTAGGTAATTGATGATATTTATGGAGCATTAGACAAACGTTTCACCTAGGCAAGTTCATAGTGTTATCGTCGTGATTTATAGCATTTTCGTACTTAATTAATACGTTTTTAGTGATATTTTGGTAAGTTTTAATAATGATTTTTGTATATTTTCTTCATTTTATATATCTAAGTCAGTTTGTGTGTTTTTCAGACACTTTCGCAAGGTTTTCGGCACAAATAACCAAAGTCGGGGCTTAAAGCGAGAACTCGAGAGTAAAATGGAGTGAAAAAATGAGTTTTTAATGATTTTTTGTATGCATCTTGTCAAGATGCACAAGCATCTCGTCCATATGGAGCTGACAGTAATACAGGTCTAATTGTTCACACTAGGACAGATTTGACACATTTTCGTATTTTAATCGTATCTCCCTCATAAAGACTCGGATTGAGGCAATTCAAAATGCGTTGGAAAGATAAGAGAAAGATGTACAAATGACTAACAATGATCATCTCCAAATTCGAAGTCTAAAAGGCTAAAAAAGTGTCCTAAGTTGATGCACATGTTGAAGCCTATGATTCCTTTCCCACCTTTACTCATTTCAACTCCTAAATTGTCAAAGTCTTCCACCACCCTCTTTGAAGCTGAGTATGGAAGATTAAGGATTTATGGGACATAAGGAGACTTGGTCTTTGGAAGCATTTGTACCATTTTACTATAAAAGGAGACCTTGGGAGCCATTTGAGGACACACCGAGCTTAAGCTTAATTCCTCCCTCTATAATGTTATTTTGCTGATTTTTATCTTCAAAGATCAGTGGTATTTGTTGTTGTGATTGTTGTTATTGTGCTCAAGTTGTTGTTTGTGCAAAAGTTCATCCAATAAAAGTAAGTTTTAAGTTACCGAAGAAGTTCGTTCAGTAATCGTCATTACGGTTTCTTCTAAACTCCAATCTCTTTTATTACTATGAACTCCATTATCTATCTTCCTAAGGTGTGTTTTAATCTAATCATGGGCTAAACCCCCTTAACTAAGGCTAAAAGCGGATCTTAATCTTAATTATGTGGTAATTACGTTGTTGTCCCCCAAAGGGTGTGACTCTAACAAGTGCACTAGGTACAAGTAATAAAGTGTAAGTAAATTATCATCTCCATATGGATAGAGCAAGCAGAAGTCAAGGACATTTCAATAGAACAACCAGATTCTTAGAATGGTGGTTGGTTATCTTAAGATTAAATTTTGAATAACTAAAATTAAACATGATAAAAACATTAAATAAATCAAAGCTAATAATAAACATGCAAGATAAATTGATGATGAATCAAGATAAAAGAGAACAGGCTGAAAGCACAACCAAACGGCCAATGAACAAGCAGATTTTCCCCTATTGAGCAATATCATGCATGTAGACCCAAGGTGACTTTCACTAATCTCACTAAGGTCAGGTCTCCTATGTTTCAGAGATTCTTCTAAGAGTATGCAAACTAGTATAAAATGTTGGCTTATAAAAACTCTTATGCATTAAGAACAAGAAAGCAATTAACATTAAAGCTAAAAACCCTTGGCATATCAATTGATCGTGTCTGTCTCACCCCTCCCCGGTTAAAGAGGTCCAGTTAGTTGGTTGGAGGAAGCCCAGGGAAGGGGTTGTCAAGTTGAATACGGATGGCTCCTGCCTTAGTAATGGCAGAATTGCTGCTGGTGGAGTTCTTCGGGATGCTGGTGGCGCCTGGCTGGCTGGGTTTACCCATAACTTAGGTACGGGCTCCTCCTTTACTGCAGAGCTCTAGGGGATCTTGTCTGGCATTAAACTCGCCATTCGCATGGGTGTTAAAAGACTTTCGGTGGAGTCTGACAATTTGGAGGCTATCAACAGGATTTCGGATAGACAGGCTGTTTGTCTTAAGAGTCAGAATCTCATTAAAGCCATCTTGAGGCTTCGTCCTGCCTTCGATTCTCTTACCTTCTCCCATATTTATAGGGAGCAAAACCGCATGGCGGATCGCTTGGCAGCTGCTGAGCATGGGGGGATGTTAGGTGTTTCTACCCTTTCTGTTCCTCCTTCTTTTCTGTTACCTTCTCTTCTTGAGGATAGGATTGGGGTCAGTCTTCCTAGACTGATCCCGGGTTAGGTTTTTGTTTGTTTGTTTTTTTTTCTTCCCTTCTTACCAAAAAAAAAATGATCGTGTCTCCATCATCAACTAACATGTGTTAGATTGCATTTTCTGTTATCTAACCCAAGTCTCCTCCGCGGTTATCCAACTAAAGGATAGGCTAGCTAGACCTATCATGAGTTGACCACCGAACCTAACAATCATCTAAAAATATTCTTGCACATAATAGGGAAGAAAAACCACTTACATCCACCAGCCTAAGGCTAGCTTCAGCCTATAGAGTGACTACTCACTCTTTGTCACCATGCAATGCAAGAAAAAATAGAAAGAAATCTTAGGTTTGGTCTCCATGAGACCTCCCCTCTTTATTGAATTTCCATAACTTGAAAACTTACACCATAATAATGTGTTTCTTACAACAGCCCAAAGTGGGTTTAAATACATAAGAAAAATAATAAAATACTAAAACAAAGACAAAACTATAGAAAACAACATCTGAGAACAGCCTGTCGGACAGACAGAACAGTCTGGCATAAAAGACAAACAATCTGGCACAAAAGACAAATAGTCTGCACAGACAGACAAAACAACTGTTGCATAGAACAGTCTGTAGCATAAGATAAAAAGACATAGATTGCTAGTTCCAACTACAAGCTTTATTTCCCTAGGCAAGACAAAAACATAGAAAAGGTAATTTGATAGTTCCAATGACAACTCCTTGAAAATGATGGTCTTCTTTTGACTTCATCTCCCACTCCTTCTATCTTCTGTTTGACTGTTCTTGCTCCAAATAGAGAGTAAGCACATGGAAAGCAGAACAATTTGACTGTTCTTTCTCCAAACAGAGAGCAAGCAGACAGCAAGCAAAACCATCTGACTATTCTTTCTCTAAATAGAGAGCAGGCATGGGTAAAACAGAACAATCTGACTCTTCTTTCCCTAAATAGAGAGCAGGCACAGATAAAACAAAACAACCTGCATCATTAAGGCAAATTATGAGATTTAAGGTGAATATAAGTCATAATTGAGCTCCAAGACATATCTAAACACCTTAAATAAATACGTATAATTTACACTTATCATACATTTAACCTATTTAAGCCATGTTTATCCTTTTTGAGAACTAACTTATGATTCTTATGCTTGTAGGAGATGGACCAAATTCCTACTTGAATATAATTAATCGTTTATATTGACCGTGATTAAATTGATTAATCGAAATTCATAAGTTGGACCTAATGACCATTTAGTGTGGCTTATTGGTTTTCCAAGGTTTTTCATGAATCTTATTTACAAATCTTAGATTTATTACTTGAGTCGAACCAAGGGAAAGTAATAAATCGAAGGTTTGAAACTAAGAAAACTTAATGCTTCTTTGGATTAATTACTTGAGTCGGACCAAGGGAAAGTAATTAATCGAAAGTTTAGAACTAATTACTCGAGCAATTTTTCTTGAATCTTAAGTAATCACTTTAGCCGGATCAAGGTAAAGTAGGTTAAAAAGGTTTAGATTAATAAAACTTAATGCTTCTCTAGATTAATTACTTGAGCCGAACTAAAGGAAAGTAATTAATCGAGAGTTTATAGCCAATCTCGAGAATCTATTAGTTAATAAGAAAAATCGCCATCTTAAAAAGGATAAAACAACTTAAAAGGGGTTAAGTGTTATTACCAAGCAAAGAGGTTAAGTGAAGCTAGAAGCCTTAGTTTCTTCAATATAAGTAATCTCTCAATTGATTTGTCTAATTTTCATTTCACTTGTTTATTAAGTCTTAACTTGGTTGTTCAACAAACTCTACCTTTTGATTGTTTAAATAATAGATAGTAAGCAAAAAGATTAATACTTATAATCACCATCCTCGTGGGAACGATACTCTACTTTCACTTTATTACTTGATACACGATTAAGGTACAATTGCCTTCACATGAACGTATACGTAAAACGTGCATCATAAAGTTACTTAGGTGTATAACATGTCTTGATCCTTCTGATTCTTTTGCTACCTTTGATCATGAAAGACTGCTTTATTTTGATGGGTTGTATTCGGAAGATTTTTCCTCCTTTGAGTTGATTGAGCTTCACCATCAGCTTAAATACTACATTACTGATGTAAGATTGAATGAAGCATTCTATGGTCTTCGTAATATTAGTGAGCTTGTAAAGAAGATGGTGAAAATTAAATATCATACCACTTATCATTTGGTGTATCGACTTATCGAGTTAGCATTGGTCTTACCTGTTGCAACAACTATAGTTGAAAGATGTTTTTCTACAATGAACATTATCAATATCGATTTGTGCAACCGAATGGGAGATGATTTGCTTGGAGATTGCTTGATGTGTTATATTGCGAAAAGAATTTTCATGAATATTGATAATGAGCTCTAGTACAGAAATGCTTACTTGTGTCACATTTTTTCAGGTTGTTGTGTCGCACTTTTGTGTGACACAAGAACTTTGCATCGCTCTTGAGAGCGACATAATCTACTCATCCGTTGTGTCGTTTGTCACACGCGCGCGACACAACATATGATAATTCTTGTGACGCTCTCCAAAGGTGCTCGACACAAGCTCCCCGGTTAATCTGGTACACTTTGTATTGCTCCATCATCACGCGCGACGCAAAATATTGTTTTTTTTTTAATTTTACAAAATTTTCCAGCATCCATCATAAAACTTTATAATCAAAATTTGCTTAATTCTACATGATATTATAGAACATACACAATAAAACTACAAGTACCACATTGCATAAATATATACATATTCAAAATATAATCACAACTTAATTTCTTCAAGAAATAGTTGTATATAACAATTAATTCAACTTGCCATATTCAAGTTTGTAGCCAAAAAAATAGGAAGATGAACAAACACTAACAACTTCCACAAAAACACTTAAACAAATATCTACCTACTTTGTTAAATGAATAGTTTGATATAGAGAGGATTATGGAGATAGAGAGAGATAAGTAATAACACAATTAATGGTTTGAATCACATTAGTGATTATGGCTCAGAGGCCTTGTATTTATAGTGAGCCAATAGTAGTTTGTATAGGAATACAATACACAAGTATAATCGTATTGGAACTCTACCTAGCTAGGGTTATAGACAAATTGAAACTATAACTAGATAAGAATCTATTTACAGAGATAATAGGAACATTATCTCTAACACCCCCCTCAAGCCGATGGCGGGCACGAACAAGGAGGCGAGAGCGTAGCATCGTGAAGCGAGCCGGAGCTAGCGGCTTGGTGAGTATGTCTGCCACCTGATCATCGGTGGGAATAAATCTGACACTAAGAAAACCTCTGTGAACTTGTTCACGAACAAAATGATAATCTAGCTCAATGTGCTTCGTATGGGCATGGAACACTGGATTTGAGGTGAGATAAATTGCTCCAACATTATCACACCATAGCTGAACCGGGGTGGGTAAGGGAAATCCGAGATCCGAGAGAAGAGATTTGAACCATAGGAGTTCTGCTGTGGCATTTGCCACTGCCTTGTATTCACTTTCTGTTGAGGATCTGGCTATTATGGGTTGCTTGCGGGTCTGCCACGATACAATGCTGGATCCAAGGTAAACACAGAAGGCTCCCGTGGATCATCGATCATCAGGACACCCTCCCCAATCACTATCTGAGTAACAATGGATGTGCTGTATTGGTTTGATGGACATGACTATGCCAAAGTCTGATGTGCCCTGAATATAGCGTAAGACCCTCTTAACTCCTTTCCAGTGCTCATCAGTCGGACAGTGCAGAAACTGACATAATTTATTAACTGCAAATGCAATGTCAGGACGAGTGAATGTTAAGTATTAAAGTGCTCCTACAATGCTTCGATATTCATCTCTAGAGGTTAAGCTGGTGCCTAGCTCCTTTGAAAGTGTTGGCGTGGTGGCCATGGGCGTTAGTGTGGGCTTGGAGTCAATCATCTTCACTCTGTCTAGGATGTCAGCCACATACTTGGCTTGACACATGTGAATGCCATCCTTCTCATATCTGATCTCAATTCCGAGAAAGTATTCTGCCTTGCCAAGATTGCGAATGGGAAACTCATGTTCGATGGCTGCAATAGTGTTGGTGATGTGTGCAGGGTGGTTACCTGTTATGAGTATATCATCAACATAGCACAGAATGTAAGTCTTTTCAGTGTCGGTGTGTCTGATGAACAGAGAGTTGTCAGCTTGTGACATTTTGTACCCAAGGGAGAGGAGGAATGTTCGAAGGCGTGTGAACCATTCTCGCGGTGCTTGCTTTAATCCATAAAGACTCTTTTTTAGAAGACAGACATGATCTGGTCGGTCACTGTCCCGAAAACCCTGCGGTTGTTCCATATATATTGTCTCTGATAAGTTTCCATGAAGAAATGCATTAGAGACATCCAGCTGATTGATGAACCAGTTGTTTGCTGCTGCAATGGCAAATACAGACCTAATGGTTGTAGCTTTGATTACTGGACTGAATGTTTCTTTGTAGTCAATCCCAGCTTTTTGAGTGAATCCCCGTGCTACCAAGCGGGCTTTGTGACGATCAATGGTTCCATCAGACTTCTTCTTTGTACGAAAGAGCCACCTGGAGGTGATGACATGCTGATCATGTGGTCTCGGTACAAGTTGCCATGTGCCATTGTCCAAAAGAGCTTGGATTTCTTCAGACATTACTGTACGCCATTCGGATTGTTTGTTGGCTTTACTGAAGCATGTGGGATCCACTGTGCCATTTGGATGTGTAGCTAGAAGTCCCTCAAACCTTCCTCTTGACTGAAGAGACGACTGTCGAAGTTGCATATAATGTTGTCGTGGACCAATCAGCGGTGCATTGCGAGGTCTGGGCCTTTCAGTTGGAATAGGAGCATGTGGTGCAGTTTCAGGAGGAGGAGAATCTGTTTGTGGTATGATGTTCTCTTCATGAGGTACTGCATTCTGTATTTCCGGTGTGGTGATGTTCACAGCATCAACTGGTGTGCTAGGATCATTCTGAGGAACAGGTGTTGATGCAGTAAAGACCACTGGTGACAAACATTGACGTGGAGCTAAAGGAGCAGTGTTTGTGGCTTCGGAGTCAGGGGGAGTAATTGGGGTTCCAGGATGAGGTCCAGAGTGGACAGGTGTGATGGGTTGGGAGCATGGAACTAAGTTAGAAGTAGATAATATAGGATTGGGATTAGAGAAATTACCTGGATATGGGCCGAGTAAAGATGGTAGTTGACACGATGTGCTTACCCCCAAGTTGCTAGATGAAGGTGATGATGCAGTGACTGCTGATGCAGGAAATACTTCTTCATTGTGCTGCACAAATTTGCAGATGTATATGCGTCCGGTGGCATGTTCAAGACATATATCCCCAGAATGATTTTCTGATGGACCAAGGTAGACACATAGCTTGGAGCGAAAGTCAAATTTGTGCTGATTGTATGGACGAAGAAGAGGATCGATACCACTGCCAAAAATGTGTAAGGCCTTATAGGCAGGCTGTTTCTTGTAGAACAAGAAATAGGGTGAATTGTTGTTTAGGATTTTGGTGGGTAAGTAGTTGATTAGCCTAATGCTGTGTATCATGGCATAGTTCCAGAATTTTAGAGGTAAAGATGCATTGGCTAGCAAAGTAAGGCAGGTGTCAACGACATGTCTAATTTTTCTCTCAGCTATACCGTTTTGTGCATGAGTGTGAGGGCATGCAATTTTGTGTATAATGCCATGTCGTTTGAAAAAAGGTTGTAGTTTTTGAAACTCTCCCCCAAGATCAGAGTAAATATTCTTAACCCTTGCACTATACTGATTAGAGATCATGGCATAAAAATCACATAAGGTTGAAAAAACATCACTCTTATTCTTTAAACAGAAAACCCATCCAAATCTAGTGAATTCATCAATGATTATTAAAAAATAACGGTGGCCAAGACAAGAAACAACTGGAGCTGGCCCCCAAACATCCAGATGTAAGTTCTCAAAAATAAATGTGCTAGAGCGACTAATAGAGGGTAAATGGCTTCTAGCAAGCTTGCCTAATGGACAAAAAGAACAATTGCTAACTGGTTTTGAAGAGGATAGATTGTTTCCTTTGAGAACTGAGCTGACTGTCTGATTCTGACAATGTCCAAGCCGTGCATGCCACCTTTCAAAAGACACCTTCTCTCCAACTAGCGCCTCCTTCAGGGTGGGTGTAAGCACATAAAGCCCATCTTTACTCGGGCCCCGTAATAGGATTTCCCCAGTTGTTTGGTCCTTCACAAGAAAATGGTTAGGCCAAAATTCAAAGAAACATGAGTTGTCACGGGTAAATTTTTGAATAGATAATAGAGATTTTTTAAGCTTGGGAACAAGTAGGGCATCATTAATTTTCAAATTATTGATATTTGAATTTCCAAAGTGAGAAATTTGCAAACCTTTGTTGGTCCCTTATAACGTTACAAGTATAGTTCCAAGGGGGGTTAGGAACTATTTAAAAATTTTAAGCTAGGGCAGACTTCTTTTTCGTGAGTAAAAGGTTTGGACAGCGGCGCTGAGTGAATAGCAAGATACTGGCTTAGTCAACTAGTGACTAGGTCAGTTTCTTTACTTGAGTCAGGAGATAGCACTTAGAGTCTATTCCTGAGCTCAGATATTCAATGTGCACAACTCAGCTTGACCTTCTTTACTTGGTCAGTTTTTTTTTTGTTTAAGCAAGCAATAAATATATAAAGGAGTTAAAGGTTTAGAAATATGTTACTCAGCAGATTTATCCAGTTTCGGCCTCCAAGCCTACGTCTTGTCCCCGGAACACGTTCCGAGATTTCGAATTCTCTACTGAGCTCTTTAACGGTAGAGCATCAAACCTTTTACAATCTTAGCAACTGAGTATAACAAGAGTACCTTCCTCTATACCTCTACTCAATCCTAATCTCTCGTTGAGTACTATAACCGAGTACTCAGCCTCTCCTTTCTAATCTCTAGAAATGATAAATGTTTGTCCTAAACAATGATTGCTAAGACACCTTAGATGATTGAATAATCACTCTAGACTTTTACACAAAAGATATGAAATTTAGTGTAAGATTGCTTTGCTTTTTCTTGCAGAACTTTGCGTAGAAATTTGGTCAGCGTAATGGCTTGATCAAGTTCTGTGTTTGATGAAGCAACTGAAGGGCTCTATTTATAGAGACGTCTGAGGTGTCAGTCATTTCGAATTTCGAAATAACCGTTGGAGGGAAACGGCTTCATGTCGTTGTCATCCTGTCTTGCTCAGAGCTCTCGGCCAATCAGATATGAGTATCTTCTGTCCTCGGTCAGCTTTTGGTCAGCTCAGCAGAATGTCTCTCCATTTATGGTAATGTCAACTAGACAGCATTCTGTGTCTTCTGAACTTTACTCAAAGTGGAAACACTTTGTCTGGAAGTTATTCTTAGCCAGCTGCTGTCTTGTACTCTTTGTCGAATCAACTCAGCAGCTTCGTCCCGAAGTTGTTCCACGAAGGTCTTCTAGATCCTTCTTCCACTGAGTTGCGTTTTGTACATAACGACAACGTTTTGACATACGCGGGCCGAGTTGCCTTAAACTGTTTGACTTGGGCTTTGACTTCCATATTGGGCTTTAGGCCTTTTAATCTTTGTGTCTTATAAACAATTTAACTCAACATTGAACAAACACATTAGTAGAATAAATCAAAGCATTTAAACTTAGTGTGTTTAGAATATGTTTTTAATTATACTTAAACAATTTTGTCAAATCAAAATTATGTGGAAAGGTGTTTCAACAAACTCCCCCATTTTGATGTTGGCAAAACTATTCAGCGAAGAAATCAGTATTGAGCTCTCCCATGATAGTTGACCTAATATAACTTAGCAAACTCCCCCGTCAGGGTTGAGCTACTGACTTAGTTTTACTCTAAACATTTGAAGGTTTAATCGAGTAAGTCTACGGTCAGTTTTCAGATATAGGTCAGCTCATGAAACATATTCTATTTTACTCAGTGTTTAAGCGGAAGTTATAGCATTCAGAGGGCACTGAGTAATTTGTTGTTCAATGAGTTTTATAAGACAATGTTTTATAAACATACAAGTCAATGTCAAACATGTTATCAGCATTGGGTACAATCAATAAGTTTTATAAGCATTAAACATAGTTGATGTACTTGAAGATACATAATAACTTAATACTCAGCATCGTATATAATAACTCATAACTCAGGTTTGGAGAAAAAGATGCAAGTATTGATATTAATAGAAGTAGTCAGCGTATACAACAAAAGATAAACATACACATAGAGACTACAAACTTAGCATAACTGAGCTAGCCTAATTTCTATTTCTTTTTCTTTTGTTTGGACTGACTATGCTCATGCTGTGTTCTAGCTTGTTCTTTCTCCCCCGTTTTGTCAGCATCGGGAGGAGGAATCCTAAAGGCGTCGGTTAAGACGGCTCTGGTCAGTTCTGTGGACAGTGTCTTAAGCCTATCGGCGCTTTCATTGACGCCGTAAAAGATAGCAACTCCATCATCTGATACCTCGGCGGGTATATTGAGTTCAGCAGCACTGATCATGCTTACTATGAAAGCTTGAGATTTACCTATCCAGGTAAGTGCATCGGTCAGACCAGCAACGACTTGATGAAAAGTCTTCAGTAAGGATGTGTCGTAGTATTGACGCTGAATGTTGCTGTGACGTACATGGTTGAAGGTTTGTCTGGTGACAGACAGTATTTCATTTTGCTTCATGGCGTCAGTGTCCATCTCTTGTTTGTTCAAGTTCAACAGTCGAACAACCTCACCAATTTGCTCCACTGAGCATTGAGAATAGGAGACCATTTGCTCGTTGGTCTTGATTTGCTCGGTGTGAAGCTGAGCAAAGAGCATTTTAACTTCATCAGAAGTGGCATATCGCGTGTTCGCAGCTGACAGGGTCTGAACTTGACCTTGAAGAGAATTGAGATGTTGAACAATTGTCAGCTGGAGCTCAGCCAGCTTTGTGATGGAATCCTGCTTAGGTTGCTGTGCTTGAAAGGAGACTATGACACTCAGCAAATCCTTGAATCCCTTAACTTCATTGAGAAGCTGAGTTACGTGGGAGAGCTGAGTTGTCTCAACAGTAGAAGACCCAGCAGCAGGTGGAGTGGTTTGATGAAGGTCTTTGATTAAAGTTTGCACCGAGTCGATGATTCTTTTTCCAGACTCGGTGGCATGTAAGTAGCTGAGAGAGCCTTTATGAACTTGCGTGCTTTCCTCAATTTGACCGGTTGGAAGAGGAGTCAGTGGAATCACATGGTTAGTGACTGGAAGTGTGTTTCCAATCTGCACTTGAGTCTCAGGTAAAGTTGGTTGATCGGCAGAAGTGTTGATTGGAGAAGAAGTGATCCGAATGCTGTCTGTGCTGACTGGAGCAGGGATGTTCTGAGTCAGCACAATGCTTGTAGTGACAGCATTGACGGGAATTGGCTCCACTTGGCTTGTAGAGTTAGCGGAAGCATTCAAGTCGGCGTGTTCCTTTGGTGAAGAAACAGAGGCTTGCTTTTTAAGGGAAGCCGATGGAGTAGAAGATGGTTGTTTTCTGAAAAATTTCAGCTTGAGTTTAGAAGGGTCTTGGGTCGGTTTCTGGATAACAAAGTCAGGGACAGTTGGTTTCTGAACAGGAGGGTCAATGACAGACTTCTGACTTGTCTTGATTAATCTTCTTCTTGGAGGAGGAGTGTCAGCTTGTATAGATTCTCCTGAGTGAGAGGGAGAACTTTCCTCTTGATCAGCATTAAGCTGGTCAGCTTGTTCTTGTTCATCTCCAGCAGCCAGCTCAGTATTGATTGGCTCAGCTTCAACCTCACTAGCTGTCTCCTCGGTGTCCTCAGCGTCATCTTGACCGCCTTCTTCTTGTTCTTCATCTTCTTCACTATCGCCATCTAACTCTTCCTCAACTTGTGTAATGAACTGATCGTCCAGATGCACTTCATCTTCTTGATGCTCAGCTACAGTTCCTAGACACTGTGTGTAGTGAGAATCACCAGGAATAAGGACGTCAGTAGGAATCGCATCAATAGGAGTCAGTGTAGAAGACTTCTGCTTATTTTGAGGTTGCTCATCAGCATTTGTTCTTTCCTCAATTTCAGGCTCATCTTGCCTGCTCCTTTTCTCAACTGACTTAGGTCTCTCCTGACCTGGTTCAGCAGCTGACTTCGGCTTCTTGGCCTGAGGCTCAGCCTTCTTTGAAGGAGTCCCAGCAGCTTTCCTCTTGCGGGCAGCTGGAGCCTTTGTCCTTTGGCTTTGCTTTGGAGCTGTTTCCTCAGCTTGTTGTTCAGCAGCAGCTTTTCCTTTCTTTAGTGGCTGATTGAACTTCAAAGCCCTCAGCGAAGCCGCGGTAATCTCAGATCCTCTAGCCTTAGTTTCCTCAGATAGATCAATTTGATGATCTAAGAGGATTCTGGTGATGAGTGATCCCAGTCTGAGAGTTCCAGTGCTCCTTATGAACCCAGCAATCAAGAATACTGGTATGTTGATCGGCTTGTATGTCAGCATATGATATATGAAGCATTGCTCAAAATTCGTTGCTGAGGTGGTGCAGTTGATCTTGGGATAAATGAAGTAGGTCAGTAGATAGTGAGCCATCTTTTGGTGCTGACCCATTGAGGTACTTGAGACTTCTCCAGAGTGGCCAGCGGGCTTACAGAAGGTGGTATCGTACCCAGTACCTTCATGATCTCCAGATCGCCTCAGTTTTGTTCCCTCATTCTTTAACTTCAGCAAGTTAGCGAGATAAGTAGGGTTTATGAAAATGGTCTTTTCCTTTACCACAGTTACCAGATAGTCCTGGTTATCATCAGCAACTCGGAGATTGTGGTAGAACTCCCTTACTAGGCCAGGATAGGTGTGATCCCTAATGGAGAACAGCTCGGTCCATCCATTTTGCGATATCCATTCGCAGAAGGGTTGCTCGGATGTCACGAAGGTCTCAGAAACCCATCGTGAGAAGTCTACTTTCCATTCGCTAATATCTTCAAATACCTTGGTATAGGTTCTGGCCTTGGTCGGCTTACTCTTAGTTGAGGTAGCTTGGCCAGCTTTGCCTTTGCTCGGCGTAGTGACCTTGGTGGTTTCAGGCACAGTAGTTTGCCTGGAGGGTTCATCAGAGCTGGTCTTAGGGAGACCGGCACCGGAGATGTTGACGGAAACTCTAGTCATTGTTTCAGAAAAGGATTGGGAAGCTTTGAGATTCTTAGAGAGAGAGAAAGCTTTGCCAGAGAATTCGGTAAGTGTAAAGAAAATAAAAAATGGGGATTTACCCATTATTTATAGCGATGAAGTGTGGATCTTATCGAATCCATATGTCAGTTTTGCCTTGGGATTGTCAACCGACAAAGATCCTGGCTTTTATGACACATTCGGCGCATACGTCATCCTAGGTGGCTATTCGCGTGCTTTTGCATTTAATGCAACGGATCTAACACTCACGTTTAGAATACTAAGCGTTTTATATTATGAGTGGTCAGTAGCATATGAAAGGATGATTTCTCAGTTTGAGATTACTACTCGGTGTGCATATTTACTCAATATTGATATGTATTTTGCGTTAAGTACTCAGCATAACAATCACTCAGCATGCATTTGCATAACTCATTCAGCGTAGTAATTCACTCAGCATAAATTTACATTTTAGAGCATGAATTTACTGAAGAGGATTAAACATACCAATGGCTTCTCTCAGTATGCTGAACTGTTCACGAGCCAATGGCTTTGTGAAGATATCCGCAAGCTGCTCATCCTAGGTCAGCTTTATCTCACCCTTGAGTACATGGTCTCTAATGAAGTGATGCCTTATGCTGACATGCTTCATTCTGCTGTGTTGAATTGGGTTCTTTGATAGATCAATTGCACTTTTGTTATCGCATTTGACCTCAATTGTCTTTGTTTGAACACCATAGTCTTCAAGCTGTTGCTTAATCCATAGGACTTGAGCAACACAGTGACCAGCAGCAATGTACTCAGCTTCAGTGGTAGACAAGGATACTGACGCCTGCTTCTTACTGAACCAGGATACAAGACAGCTTCCTAAGAAATGACATCCTCCAGAGGTGCTTTTCCGTTCTAGCTTGTCTCGACCATAGTCAGCGTCAGTGTATCCAACGAGTGTAAATCCATGAGTGTTGGGATACCATAAACCTGCGTTCACTGAGCTTTGCAAATATCTAAGGATTCTTTTTACAGCTATGTAATGAGATTCCTTAGGGTTAGATTGATATCTAGCGCAGTAGCATACTGAGAACTGAATGTCTGGTCTACTTGCTGTTAAGTAAAGTAGAGAGCCTATCATACCTCGATATAATTTGATGTCTACCGACTTACCATTATCGTCAGCGCAGAGGACAGTATCAGTGCCCATAGGAGTGGATATTGGCTTGCAATTTTCAAGATCATATTTCTTCAATATCTCCTTGGCATATTTAGCTTGACTGATGAAAATGCCATTTTTCCCTTGTTTGATTTGAAGTCCAAGGAAGAAGTTGAGTTCTCCCATCATCGATATTTCAAACTCAGTCTGCATTTGCTTGCTAAATTCCTTGCATATTGACTCATTAGTAGCACCGAAAATAATATCATCAACATATATTTGAGCCAGCAGGGTATCTTTACCCTTTCTCTTAATGAATAAGGTTGTATCAGCTTTGCCCCTGACATAGTTTCTAGTCAGCAAGAAACTGGTCAGCCTCTCATACCAAGCACGTGGTGCTTGCTTGAGGCCGTACAGAGCCTTTTTGAGTTTATAAACGTGGTTTGGGAATTTAGGATCCTCAAACCCTGGAGGTTGATTAACATAAACTTCCTCGTTTATAACTCCATTAAGGAATGCACTCGTAACATCCATTTGAAATAGTTTAAAGTTCATGTAAGATGCATATGCACATAAAATCCTAATAGCCTCTAGCCTTGCCACTGGGGCAAAGGTCTCACCGTAGTCAATACCTTCTTGCTGACTGTAGCCCTGAGCTACAAGCCTTGCTTTGTTCCTGACTACGTTTCCTTGCTCATCCAGCTTGTTGCGGAAGACCCATCTTGTTCCAATGGTCTTCTGACTCCTTGGATGTGGCACTAGCTCCCATACATCATTTCTTCTGAATTGGTCAAGTTCCTCTTGCATTGCGCTCATCCAGAATTCATCTTCCTCAGCATCAGCGAAGTTCTTAGGTTCCTGAACTGAGACGAAGGCTACATTGCTGAGGTACCTCCTGAGCTGGTTTCTTGTCATCAGGGTATTCTCAGCGGCATCAAGGATTGCACTCTCTGAGTGCCCTCTTGGAATCCTTATCTCTTTGGGTAAATTGATGTCTTGTGCTGTCTGTGTTTCAACAATCTCTGCAGGTGAAGACTGGTCAGTGAAAACAATATTTGGTTCACTTTTACCTTTGGTCAGCCCTTGAGGGAATGACTCAGCGGCTGTATCTTGATCAGCGGGTGCTGAGTGTGGATCATCCTCAGTCAGCGGCTGGTATCTACCTGCAGGGTTAGTTTCGTCGAACTCAACATGTACTGACTCTTCTAAAACTTGAGTTCGTTTATTGAAAACTCTGTATGCTTTGCTGTTTGTTGAGTAGCCTAAAAAGATAGCTTCATCAGCTTTTGAGTCAAACTTAGCTAGGCTATCCTTAGTGTTTAAAATAAAACATTTACAGCCAAAAGCACGAAAGTATCCAATGTTGGGCTTTCGTCCTTTCCAAAGCTCATAGGGGGGTTTTCTTTAGTATAGGTCTAACAAGAGCCCTATTGAGAATGTAGCACGCTGTGTTAACAGCTTCTCCCCAAAAGTACTTTGGAAGCCTATGCTCACTCAGCATTGTCCTGGCTATTTCAACCAGTGTTCTGTTCTTCCTTTCAACAACCCCATTTTGTTGAGGCGTTCTAGGAGCAGAAAAGTTATGGTCAATGCCACTGGCTTCATAGAATTCAACAAACTGTTGGTTTTTTAATTCTCCACCATTATCACTTCGGATGTGAGCCAGTTTTAGGTCTTTATCATTTTCAAGTTTTCTAACCAAATTTGAAAATGTCTCAAAGGTCTCATCCTTGCTACTCAGCAAGATGACCCAAGTGTACCGAGAGAAGTCATCTACAATGACCAAGGAAAATCTTCTTCCACCCAGACTCAGTGGCTGGACTGGACCGAGTTGAGACAATGTTTTTGCTATGAAAAGATTGTTTGGTTTGTTTTCCAGCTTGGCAAGCGTGGCATAATTGATCTTTTTCAAATCTAAGTTCAGGCAGTCCCTCAACCAATTGCTTTCTTGCTAATTTGGCCAGGAGGTCCATGCTTACATGACCAAGTCTCCTGTGCCATAGCCAGGAATTTTCTTCCTTTGAAACTAAGCATACATTTTTTAAAAACTTTTTCTCTAAGTCTAGCATAAAGACATTATCAATCCGAAGGGCAGTTAAAATTAACTCATTTGTTTTTCCCTCGTATATTTTACATCCAGTAGCATCAAATATAACTTTTCTCCCATTGTCACATAGCTGAGCTACGCTGAGTAAGTTATATTTGAGTCCGCTGACTAGGGAGACTGACTCAATAGTAGGATTACCTCCGATGGTTCCTGACCCTACTATCTTACCCTTTTTGTTGTCTCTAAAGCTTACGCTTCCTCCTCGTTTACGCTCAAACGTGATGAACTGAGTTTCATCACCAGTCATGTGCCTCGAGCATGCGCTGTCAATATACCACATCTTTGACTTCTCAGCACACCTCAGGCTTACCTGCATTGTAACTAGTTACTTTTAGGTACTCAATTCTTTTTGGGTCCTTACTTGTTAGGTTCAACAAGTAAAGCATCATATTTTATTTTATGGCGGCATACTTGGATGGTATGGCCATTCTTTCCACAGAAGTCACAGCTGACCTTCCGTTTAGGATTTCTCACTGACTGGTCAGCACCCCAGTGCTGAGCATGCCAGCACACCTTTGTGGTGTGTCCTTTCTTCCCACAGAAGTCACACTGGACATTCCACTGGGGATTCCATCTCTGCTGACCAGTACTTCGGTACTGAGCATTCAGAGGAATATTTCTTTTGTTTTGAACATTTAGTTGGTTCTGGATGACGTCCTTTCTCAGTTTCTTTGAATCTGATTGGACTTCAGAGACAGACTTATGTATGATCTCCATATTATCATGCAAAGTTGAGTTGTCCTGAAGAAGGAATCTGAGGTCACTTAGCTTGACCTCTTCAACCTCATCACAGCGCCTGCTGAGTGCTCTAATTTTCTTATTACACTTTTTGACAAGTGTATAGAGGTCACTCAGGGCATTACCCATTTCGTTTCTGAGCTAGGAAAGTGATACTACCTCATTTGATTGCTCCTCATCATCAGATGCAATGGAGGGGTCAGCATGCTCAGAGACGCACGGCTCAGCAAGTTCGTCAGCCATGAAGCATATCTTCGCTGACTCGATGGCCTCAGCTTCTATTGATGAAGACTCATCACTGTCGCTCCATGTTGCCACCATTGCCTTTTTGTCGTTCTTCTTTTCTTTCCTCAGCGTGGGGCGGCTTGACTTGATATGGCCAGTTTGATGACATTCAAAGCATGTAGTGGGCTTTGAGTTGTCCTTCTTGTATTTGCTATCGCTGGACTCAGCTTTATACTTATCAAACTTTCTGTAAGGCTTCTTAGAATATTTGTCATTCTTTCTGAACAGCCTTTTCATCTTCCTTGTGAACATAGCCATCTCCTCATCATCTGTTGAGCTCCCATCAGTGGAGTCAGCTTTCATTACAAGAGATTTTTGCTTCTTGTCTTCAGACTTTTCCTTCACCTCGAAATTCTTCATCGAGATTTCATGGGTCAGCAGCGAGCCGATGAGCTCATCATATTTGTAGGTGGTTAAGTCCTGAGCTTCCTCAACAACAGTCTTCTTTGCTTGCCAGTCTTTGGGAAGGCTCTTGAGTATTTTCTTGACTTGTTCTTCCTTAGTGAAGATCTTCCCAAGTCTCTTGAGCTCATTGATGATGTTGGTAAATCTTGCATTCATGTCAGATATTCCCTCATCATTGTTCATTTCGAACAGCTCGTACAGTCTCATCTGCTGGTTCACCTTGGACTCCTTTACTTTGTTGGTTCCTTCGTAGGTGACCTCCAGCTTCTTCCAGATCTCTTGCGCCGACTCACAACCTGAGATTTTATTATATTCTGCAGCATCGAGCGCACAGTGAAGCATGTTTATAGCCGAAGCATTATTTTGTAGCTTCTTGAGATCATCCTCTGTCCATTTGGCCTCAGCTTTAACAACTGTTTGGCCAGCCACAACTTCGACAGGTAGAAATGGACCTTGGACTATGGATAGCCAGGCACTCATATTTGTAGCCTGAATGAAATTTTTCATCCTATTCTTCCAGAAGGTGTAGTTAGACCCGAAGAATAGGGGAGGCCGAGTAATGGACAGCCCCTCAGGTAAGATCTGAGTTGTTTGGTTTCCTGGGAGAAACCGAGTGCTGTTTTCGCCCATAGTGGGGATCAGCTCAAGGTGGTTAAACCTTTTACAGTGAGCTTTTAAACTCTGATACCACTTGTTGGTCCCTTAAAACGTTACAAGTATAGTTCCAAGGGGGGGTTAGGAACTATTTAAAAATTTTAAGCTAGGGCAGACTTCTTTTTCGTGAGAAAAAGGTTTGGACAGCGGCGCTGAGTGAATAGCAAGATACTGGCTTAGTCAACTAGTGACTAGGTCAGTTTCTTTACTTGAGTCGGGAGATAGCACTTAGAGTTTATTCCTGAGCTCAGATATTCAATGCACACAACTCAGCTTGACCTTCTTTACTTGGTCAGTTTTTTTTGTTTAAGCAAGCAATAAATATATAAAGGAGTTAAAGGTTTAGAAATATGTTACTCAGCAGATTTATCCAGGTTCGGCCTTCAAGCCTACGTCCTTTCCCCGGAACACGTTCCGAGATTTCGAATTCTCTACTGAGCTCTTTAACGGTAGAGCATCAAACCTTTTACAATCTTAGCAACTGAGTATAACAAGAGTACCTTCCTCTATACCTCTACTCAATCCTAATCTCTCGCTGAGTACTATAACCGAGTACTCAGCCTCTCCTTTCTAATCTCTAGAAATGATAAGTGTTTGTCCTAAATAATGATTGCTAAGACACCTTAGATGATTGAATAATCACTCTAGACTTTTACACAAAAGATATGAAATTTAGTGTAAGATTGCTTTGCTTTTTCTTGCAGAACTTTGCGTAGAAATTTGGTCAGCGTAATGGCTTGATCAAGTTCTGTGTTTGATGAAGCAACTGAATGGCTCTATTTATAGAGACGTCTGAGGTGTCGGTCATTTCGAATTTCGAAATAACCGTTGGAGGGAAACGGCTTCCTGTCGTTGTCATCCTGTCTTGCTCAGAGCTCTCGGCCAATCAGATTTGAGTATCTTTTGTCCTCGGTCAGCTTTTGGTCAGCTCAGCAGAATGTCTCTCCATTTATGGTAATGTCAACTAGACAGCATTTTGTGTCTTCTGAACTTTACTCAAAGTGGAAACACTTTGTCTGGAAGTTGTTCTTAGCCAGCTGCTGTCTTGTACTCTTTGTCGAATCAACTCAGCAGCTTCATCCCGAAGTTGTTCCACGAAGGTCTTCTAGATCCTTCTTCCGCTGAGTTGCGTTTTGTACATAACGACAACGTTTTGACATACGTGGGCCGAGTTGCCTTAAACTGTTTGACTTGGGCTTTGACTTCCGTATTGGGCTTTGGGCCTTTTAATCTTTGTGTCTTATAAACAATTTAACTCAACATTGAACAAACACATTAGTAGAATAAATCAAAGCATTTAAACTTAGTGTGTTTAGAATATGTTTTTAATTATACTTAAACAATTTTGTCAAATCAAAATTATGTGGAAAGGTGTTTCAACAACCTTGACCATTGCCAAACTGAACTGTATCATATCCTGGATATGGCTGCATTTGATGAAGTTGAGTCGGATTTGCCGTCATGTGATTGGTTGCTCCTGTGTCTGGATACCACGACTGATTAGGACCCATGAATGGATTTGGTGGTTGTTGCCATGCCATGTGCGCTTGTGGTCCAGGATTGTAGTGTGCTCTTGAATTGTTCTTTGTCTTTTGCACTTGTCAGCCCAGTGACTTGGATCACCACAATTGTAGCACTTGCCACTTCTTCTCTTCTTTGGATTCTGCTTCTTTAATTGATTTGTTTCCATGGTGGATACATTGGCCTCCCGATATGCTGATAGACCATCGGGCTGAAGCAGAGTTGTCTTTCTGGTTGATTGAATCATGCCCTCAACTATCTTCAAGCTGTGCAAAATCTCTTGATAGTTGATGTTTGTACCGCGCTGAGTTACAAGATTCTGGACAGTGGAGCGATACTCTTCTGCTAAACCCTTGTAAAGAACTGACGGTAGTAGATGTCGAGGATAAGGATTCCCTGAGGCAGCCAGATCATCAAGGATGGACTTCACTTTTTGCATATACGCAGTGACAGACATTCCCCCTTGCTCAAGCTCATGCAGTTCGACTCCCATCTGAAACTGCTTGCTGCCTGTAATAAGCCCGTAGGCATCCTCTAAGGCTAGCCAAATATCATGTGAGTATTTGAGATATGCAATCTCAGAAAACACCTCTTCGGTGATTGAATTTAGGAGCAAAGTCCTAACCACATTTTCTACATCATCCCATTGAATAAACGATGGATTTATGATTAAATCCGCAGCTGATGTCACAAAACCTGATCTAGGAATAAATTTGGGTGGAGGTGGTGTTGAACTAAGAATGTGAGAGAGAAGATGATAGGTTTGAAGGGTAGATTCCATGGACATTCTCTATGCTTTGTAGTTGTTCCGGGTTAATTTGATGTTAATGTTGATATTTGTGGGTGGCTGTCTTGGTTGTTCAACATGAGTGGAGATAGGTTCTGGATGGACAGGATTGTTTGTAGTATGAGGGATGGAGGAGGAAATAAATTTGTGTCTAACATTGTTTGACGGTGCATCAACAGTATTATGAAACGAATTTGAGAAGAAAGATGGTGAGGGATCATGAGATAATTGAGTATTGTAACAAAACGGTGAAGTATGAGATTCAGAAATAACCTGATGTTTGTTACTGGCTTCAGCTGCCTGATACGCTACTAGCGCAGCAAGAACTGATGGAGAAAATAGAGTTGGAGGTGTCGCGGATTGTTGCAATTGAATAGATGGCTGCTGAACCCGGGTTTGTTGATTTTGCGACAGCGGGACTGCTGCCTGGTATGCCGCAAGCGCGGCTAGCACCGCTGCATCGGCTGTGGAATTAGTTGGAGTCAGGAGAGGTGCGGCTTGCGCGTTGAGAACAGCGGCAGTGGGGATTACGTTTGGCACGGCCGGCTGGTGCGACGCGTTCTGCTGCTGCGTGCCGCAACGACTTGTCGCCTAGAATGCGGCAAGTGCATCGCGGACGGCCTGCAGCAGAAGATCACCGATGGTCTGTTGCTATTGCGCCGACTGCTGGGGCTGTTGCGCTTGCGTGTTGATAGCGGTCGCTGCGAGGGGCGCCTGCGACTATGGCAGACGGTGGCGCCTGGTACGCGGCCAGCGCATCAAGAACCGCCTGAGGTAGTGATTCCGTTGCCGTCGGCATATGCGGCTGCAACGCTTGTGGCAGAGGATTTGTTGCCGCGAGGAACGACGATTCACCGGTTACAAACAAAGAGGTGAATTGCCAACCCGAGCTCGGTGCGATTGAACCGCCGGATACGTCGTTCATGGTTTGATCCGTGGTGGCAGAAGGGGCGGCGGCAGCAGTGGCGGCGGCAGCGACGGCTTTGTATTGAGAATAGGTTGGTGATTGAGGATGATCAGAGGATTCGGAGGATGCGGAAGTTGATACTACTGATACCATGTTAAATGAATAGTTTGATATAGAGAGGGTTATGGAGATAGAGAGAGATAAGTAATAACACAATTAATGGTTTGAATCACATTAGTCATTATGGCTCAGAGGCCTTGTATTTATAGTGAGCCAATAGTAGTTTGTATAGGAATACAATACACAAGTATAATCGTATTGGAACTCTACCTAGCTAGGGTTATAGACAAATTGAAACTCTAACTAGATAAGAATCTATTTACAGAGATAATAGGAACATTATCTCTAACATACTTGTCATATTCAAGTTTGTAGCCAAATAAACTAGGAAGATGAACAAACACTAACAACTTCCACAAAAACACTAATGCAAATATCTAGCGACTTGTGATTTTGATTACAAAATAATCGGCCCAAATATCTCAAACATCACTAATCTCCTCCTCAAAATATGTCATTGATTTTGTTGCAAAATCCTTCAAAGAAAGTAAACATAAAATATCAATGTATTATAGTAGCAAATTAACTTAAGGAAAAACACGACTAGAATGAAAAAAATTGTAACTCTTACCCTTGTTAGATTCGCACTTTCAGAGTGATATTGCACTATTTCAAACATGTTGCGCATTACATAGAAGCCACACTCCGTTGCACCTATTTGTTGAGGGCACTACATGTATTGAAATTTAAATATATTAATTCATATGCGAGTAGATTACATATAACTTGAGGTTGAAAAACAATATTATACCTTTTCACTTCTCCATTCCAACGATTGATTGTTTCTATGAGCTCCTTTCTCTATTTGAATGTTCTTGAAAGCCCTATAAATTTGAAATGGATATTAGATCGTGTAACAAATAAAGAACTAATAACTTCTACTAGCTTAATTACTTATTCATGATGAGCCTAAACATAATACAACACTTAAACTAGTAAACCTATATGGAGCGTCTTTGTTCTTTTATTTTGGATGAATCTTCTTCTCCTTCTTCTTGCTTTCTCCAACTCTCAAAAGCAAGCTAAAGATAAGGAGTTCAGGTAAGTTCAACTGTTAGATATTTTGCAGTAATAGTTTAGATTTTCTGATTACATGAGCATATGAGCATTAATAGTCATGTTCTTCTCCTTCTTGATTTTATGTGTTCTATTTATAATGAATAGTCGTAGGACATTCTGATAGCAGATGTATTGTTAAAGTGTTGTACAAACAGAAATAAACAAACTCCATATCTTACTAATGACAGAGATAATACTGATAATGAGTGGATGGCAATTTTCAGGAGAAAGATTAATCTTAAATAGGGTGAGGTGCACAAGATGATTAAAGTGCATGAATTATATGCATTGGGGATTTTAGAAACTAAAATTATGTGCAAGGATGAAGCTTTTGAGATGTTCACAGCATTGGTTAGAAAACTTGAAAATAATAAAGACCTAAAATTAGCTCACATCTGAAGTGATAATGGCGGAGAATTCAAAAATCAACAATTTGATGAATTCTGTGAAGCCAGCGGCATTGACCACAATTTTTTTGCTCCTAGAACACCTCAACAAAATAGGGTAGTTGAAAGGAAGAACAGAACCTTAGTCGAAATAGCTAGGACAATGCTGAGTGAGAATAGGCTTCCAAAGTATTTCTGGGGTGAAGATGTCAACACAGCTTGCTATATACTCAATAGGGCTCTAGTCAGACCTATACTTAAGAAAACCCCCTATGAACTTTGGAAAGGACGAAAACCCAACATTGGATATTTTCGTGCCTTTGGTTGCAAATGTTTTATTCTAAATACTAAAGACAACCTTGCTAAGTTTGATTCAAAAGCCGACGAAGCTATATTCTTAGGCTACTCAACAAACAGTAAAGCATATAGGGTGTTCAATAAACGAACTCAGGTCTTAGAAGAATTTGTACATGTTGAGTTCGATGAAACTGACCCTGCAGGGAAGATAAGTCAGTCTGCCGAAGATGACCTATGCTCAGCTTCCGCTGACCAAAATGGAGCCGCTGAGTCACTACCTCAAGGGCTGACCAAAGGTAAAAACAAACCTCAAATTGTCTTTGCTGACCAATATAATCCTGCAGAGATTGTTGAAACACCTACCCTTTAAGACACTACACTGTCGAAAGAGATCAAGGTTCCAAGAGGACACTTTGAAAGTAGCATCCTTGATGCCGCTGAGAACACCCTGATGACTAGAAATCAACTCAGGAGATATCTTAGCAACATAGCCTTCGTGTCAGTCCTTGAACCAAGAAACTTCTCAGAAGCTGAGAACGATGAATTTTGGATAAATGCGATGCAAGAGGAGCTCGATCAATTCAAAAGAAACGAAGTATGGGATCTAGTGCCTAAACCAAGGAATCAAAAGACCATAGGAACAAAATGGGTATTTCGTAATAAGCTAGATGAACAAGGAAACGTAGTCAGGAACAAAGCCAGACTTGTAGCTCAAGGTTACAGTCAGCAGGAAGGTATTGACTATGGTGAGACCTTTGCCCCTGTAGCTAGATTAGAAGCTATAAGAATATTGTGTGCATATGCTAGATTTATAAATTTTAAATTGTTCCAAATGGATGTCAAAAGTGCATTTCTTAATGGAGTTATAAACGAAGAGGTTTATGTTAGTCAGCCTCTAGGGTTTGAGGATCCAAAGTTCCCAAACCATGTCTATAAACTCAAAAAGGCTCTGTACGGCCTGAAGCAAGCACCACGTGCTTGGTATGAAAGGCTGACCAGCTTCCTGCTGACCAGAAACTATGTCAGAGGAAAAGCTGACACAACCTTATTCATTAAGAAAAAGGGTAAAGATACCCTGCTGGCACAAATATACGTTGATGATATAATTTTTGGTGCTACTAATGAGTCCATGTGCAAGGAATTTAGCAAGCAGATGCAAACTGAGTTTGAGATGTCTATGATGGGAGAACTCAACTTCTTCCTTGGACTTCAAATCAAACAAGGCAAAAACGGCATCTTTGTCAGCCAGACTAAGTATGACAAGGAGATATTGAAGAAATCCGAAATGGAAAATTATAAGCCAATATCTACCCCAATGGGTACTGACACTGTACTTTGTGCTGACGAAAAAGGTAAGTCAGTAGACAACAAGTTGTACCGAGGTATGATAGGCTCTCTACTCTATCTAACGGCAAGTAGGCCAGATATACAATACTCAGTATGTTATTGTGCAAGATATCAAGCTGACCCTAAGGAATCTCATTACGTAGCTGTAAAAAGAATCCTTAGATATTTGCAAATCTCAGTGAATACATGTTTATGGTATCCTAATACAAATGATTTCACACTCATTGGATACACTGACGCTGACTATGGACGAGACAAGCTTGAACGGAAAAGCACTTCAGGAGGATGTCATTTCCTTGGAAGCTGTCTAGTATATTGGTTCAGTAAGAAGTAGTCGTCAGTTGCCCTATCAACAACTGAAGTTGAGTATATTGCTGCTGGAAGCTGTGTTGCCCAAGTTCTATGGATCAAGCAATAGCTGGATGATTATGGAGTTCAAACTAAAACAATCGAAGTCAAATGTGACAACAAAAGTGCCATTGATTTGTCAAAGAATCCAATCCAGCACAGCAGGATGAAGCATGTCAGCATTAGGCATCACTTCATCAGAGATTATGTACTCAAAGGTGAGATCAAGCTGACTTATGTTCCAACAGATGAACAGCTTGCAGATATCTTCACGAAGCCATTGGCTCGTGAGCAGTTTAGCATACTAAGGGAAGCTATCGGTATGTCTAATCCTCTTCAATAAATTTCTGAGTAAAATGAATGTTGAGTGATTATAATATGCCGAGTGATTATTACATGTGGAGTAAGTGTCATATGCTGAGTAAATATGAATGCTATAAAATCACTATATGCTGGATTGCAAAATACATTGAGTGATTGCTAAAAGCTGAGTTACTATGCATGCTGAGTACCCCTTCTACGCTAAACTATACGCTCAGAACTTCAAATGGTTAGTATCCTAGATCCTGAGTAAAACAACTTGCGCAATTAATGCTTGCACACGAATTCGAGTAGCCAACTAGGATGACGTAAGCGTAATCATTAGAAAACCATGCACTGAATGTGTCATTAATGTCAGAATTAAATGTCGTTGAATGCTTCAAGAACCCACCGCCATTCTGACCTATCAGATCAACACGCACTGGCTATAAATAGTGAACGATTTCTCACTAATCCACTTTCATGCTTGAAAATTTTCGCACTCGATCTCTCACTCTCAATTCCCAAATCTTCTGAGTTTCTTAAGAACTTCCCAAGAACATCATGTCTGACGATTCCCAGAACCGTTCAAGTGACCAATACGATGACAATTGCTCCGACATTAATCCTCCTTCTCCAGCTGAGTAGGAGTATCAAGAAACATCTTCCTCTGAACAACAAACCCATGGTCAGCTTGACCAGCCTATGGACGAGGTCAGCATCCTCGGTGAGAACCCCCGTACTGATCGATCTACTCCATCGAAGAAGAAGAAAGAGAAGAAGAGCAAGAAACCTAAGGAAAGAAAGTTCCTTCAAGTCTTCAGTAGTATCAAGAATCTCAATGTCTTCCATTCCCGATGGTTTTCTAAAAGCTTCGTCGAAGCTGAGAAACCCTTCTGCGAGTGGATCTCAAAGAACAGATGGACTACTCTCTTCTCTCTCCCTAGAACAACCTACCCACAACTAGTGAAGGAATTCTACGCAAACCTGAAAGTAGCTGACGATGATGTCGACTACATGGTAACTCAGGTCAAGAACAAGGAAATAACCATCACCCCCTTCCTATCTCGCTATACTGCTGGATCTGAAAGAAGAAGGTGCAGAATTGCGATGCACCAATGATTACAAGCGGGTTGAGTATAAGGCTGAGTTCTGTAAACCCAAGAACCACATTGGTGAAATCTCCAGCACTGATCTGGGCCAGCCTCAAAGACAGGCACATTACATCCTGACCAACTATCTTTTCCCCAAGGTCAATGCCACCTCCTCAGTCTCAAACTTTGAATAATGCTTCATCTGGCATATGCTCAACTATCAACCACTCAACATGCCCATCTTTCTCATTGGGGCTTTCCAACGTAGCACCGGGATTCTGAGGATGGGTTCAGTCATCACCAAAATTCTTCAGGATCACAAGATCAGCCTCAAGGGGGAAATAGATGTAGAGGGCACTGAGATCACCTCAGGAATCCTGTTCGGGTTAGCTCACAACCTTCCTTTCAAATCTAAGAAAGGAAAGGAAACTATGGTTGAAGAAGCACCTGCTGAGCTACCTCGAAAAGGAAAGAAAACCATAGTTGAAGAAGCACCTGCTAAACAACCCAGTAAGAACAAGAAGAGGAAAGTTGACCCATCCTCAACACCGACAGCCAAAGACATTAATCAAACTATGAAGAAGATCAGGCTGGTGGTAAGGGAGAAGAAAGCTGCTCATGCTGAGTCAGCTCAAAACAAACTAGAGTCAGCTGAAAGACAGAAGAAGCGAGCTGAGCCTGAGGAAGAAAGTGAGGAAGCACTTGAGCAACCTCTAAAGAGGAAGAAAACCTCTGGGATGACGCCATTGGATGCTGCTCCACTCGATTTCGTCATCTCAAAGGATTCACATTTCCTGCGAAGTCAGGAAATCGACTTGGAAAAGACTCCCTACAGTCAGCAGGAATAGCAAGGTTGCATTGAGGAACAACCTGAAGCTGATGAGACGCAACCTGCTGAGCCAAGTAACACAGCTGTTGTTGAGCATGCTGGTGAACAAGGAGCTGAGTCTCCAGTGAAGAACAAGGTTGAGGACCTTTATGCTGACTTTAGACCCAACTCCTCTCCTCCAACCAAAAATCATAAGGGAAGCATTGAAAAGCGGTTCAAGCGGAAGGCACAGAAGCCTAAACTCATAGACATCCTCGATGATTTTCCGCTAAGGGACCCCATCACTGACCTGACTGGGCTTGAATTCAACTTCTTCACCACCATCACTGAGCCCACTCCCAGTCAAGTGAAAGAAAAGCAAGCCTCTGTTTCTCAAACTGAGGAACACGCCGACCTAACAATTCCTAAGGGTCAAGTTTCTGCCGACACCTCTGCTCCATCTTCCAATGAGCAAGTGATTGAAGTTCCTGCTGCTCAACACAATGAGTTAGCAAAGGAAAATTCTCCTGCTCAAGCCAACTCTGAACTAACTCCACCGACTATCCCAATTCAGCCTCAAGTTGACTCTGAGCAGGTAAATACTACTACTGGGCAAACCAATCCAAATCCTACTGAGCAGTTAGTAAGTCAGTCAGCTCCTGCTGCTGGCCTCAATATTGAGCATGCCGTTCGTAACCAAGGCGGCACCTCGACTTCTGGACAGCACCGAAATCCTCCAACATCTGGTGCTGATAAAGAAACGGCCCTTGAGACGACGCAGAACCATTCTGAAGATGATTCCTACAACTTTCTCAATGCCTCTGAGTCAGGACATCGAATCATCAACTCAGCCCATATGCTTCTACAAGCAATTGATCAGTCTCAAGCCGATGCTGCTGGATCCGCTCCTACTGAGTCTACTCAACTCTCATCCATTACGCAACTTCTGACTGAACTCAAAGGTCTCAAGGAGCTGATGAATGTTATGACTTCTTTAGTCTCTTAGCAGCCTAAGCAGGAATTCATGGTCAAGCTGGCAGAACTTCAGCTTATGATGGTAAATCACATGGACTCCATTGAAGGGAAAATCAATGCCCTATCTGCTGTGAACTCATCATCCGCAACTTCTGCTGAAGTAAATCAACATTTCACCCAGCTGACCGCTGAGCTAACCGGAGCTCGAGAACTTATCTCCTCCACTTCTCAATGCTCCATCGAACAAATTGGTGAGGCTATACGCCTACTCAACCTGAGCAAAGAAGAAATGGAAACTGACCAGGTGAAGACCAACGACATCCTATTCTGCACTAAAATGACTCTTGACCATGTCCGACATCTGAATGCTCAGCGTCATATCTATGATGCTTCCATGCTCAGGATGTATCATCAGTCATATACACTGATGACCGACTCCATCACATGGATAGGGAAGTCACTTGAGTTTCTACTCAGTATGCTCAGCGCTCATATTAAGATCCCCGCATCCAGTATGGCAGATGGCCTCCAGGTCTTCAGTGGTCTCAAAGAAAGTACGAGTAACATGCAACAATATTCAGCTATCTTAACTCGTGTTGTTCAGAGGGGTCAGTTCTATGCTTCTGCCCTTCAACCTGGTGATGCTGGCAAAACGGGGGAGAAAGATAAGCAGCCAGCTCAAGGAACTCAAAATCTACCTCAGCAGAAGCCTCCTGGCTTGACTTCTGCTAATCCGGGCAACCAAACTCAACAACAAAGAACAGCCAAGCCCAGCCAGTAGACCAAACCCAAAGCTAACCAAGTCCAAGTAGACATCAAGAAAAAGAACTAGCAATAGTCTTAGCTTGTAACTTGTGTTTCTATATATAGCATGTTTCTTGTTGGACTGAGTATATATATGAAAGCATCCTTATTCATATTATCTCTTATATATACATATGATGCTTTATATGCTGTGTTTATCTATATGCTGACATAACTACTCATTGAACAAATTAAAACTCGTGAACATAAAAATTATACAAGTACTTGGTCACTGAGTAAAACTACTCAGTCCCAATTAATATACTCAGCTCACCTTTACTCTGATACCTGAACTTAACTAAGCATTCAAACTGAGTAAAGAAAAAATGTTCCAAGTATTGACCTACTTCTGAAGCTGACCTTAGACTCATTTCGATTAAATCTTAGAAGGTTTAGAATTGAACTAAGTTAGTGGATTCAAGCCTTAGTTTCACTCGATTAGATCTTAGAAGGTTTAGAGTTGAACTAAGTCAGTAGATCCAACCCTTACGGGGGAGTATTTTCAGAAGAATAGAAAAGGTCAATTATCATGGGGGAGCTCAACACTGAGTTCCTTACTAAGTACTTTTGCCAACATCAAAATAGGGGAGTTTGTTGAAACACCTTTCCACATGATTTTGATTTGACAAAATTATTTAAGATAATCCCATGATTAAACAATTAAATTTAAGTGCTTTGATTTAATTATACTAATGTGTTTGTTCAATATTGAGTAAGTTAAGTAATAAGAACAGGAATTGAACATCTATAAAAGAAAGCCAAAAGTCAACAGACGCAAGTCACACAACAGAAGCTGAGTAATAATGCAACTCATCTTTAAGAAAAGAAATGTCTTCTTCAGAAAAGCTTGAAGGCGAAACCGCTACGTCAAGCTGAGTGATCATCAGGTCAGCGTCAATAATCCGTCAACTTGGAAGACAAGGTCTGAGCAAAATTCAGAAGACTCAGAAAACTGTCGGAAGGAACTTTTCGAGAAGCATGGACCATCTGATAAATAACTAGAAGACAAACCTGGCGCAAGAAGACAAACCTGGCGTTAGAAGACAAACCTGGCTCCTGACGAAAACAGAAGACAGGATTGGCCTGCAGCACTGGTTGCTGACCAAGTGATGACGAATGAAGACCGTTTTCCCACAACGACTATGTCGGGATTCAAATCATTGGCGCCTCTAAAATCACTATAAAAAGGCCAATTCATCACTTGGATCAGACACGAGCATACAAGACAGACAAGCAAATCTTTATCAAGTCAATTCACTTGCAAAATCCAAAATAGAAGCTGTCTGAAAAGAAAAAGCAAGCTCTTACACCAACTCCTATCTTTGTGTAAAAGTCTAGAGTGATTTTATTCATCTAAAGTGTTCTTCACTAAGTAAGAACAAATCTTGTATCATCTGTAAAAGGTTAGAGAAGCTGAGTACTCGGTTATAGTACTCAGTGGTAGAGAGAAGCTGAGTAATCGGTTATAGTGCTCAGTGGTAGTGATAGGATTGAGTAGACGAATAGAGGATGGTACTCTTGCATACTCAGTTGCTATTGTAAAAGGTTTGTGCTCTACCTTTAAAGAGCTCAGTAGAGGATTGAAAAAGCTCGGAAGGATTCCGGGGACTAGACGTAGGCGGAGAGGCCGAACCAGGATAAGTCTGCTGAGTAACTTCTAACCCTTTCTCTTGATATATATATATATATATATATATATATGTTGCTTGCTTAACATTTCTCAGTAAAATAATCTGTACACGCCAAAGCTGAGTAATCTGAGTGCTGAGTTGGAAACCGACTTAAGTGTTGCTTCCCAACTCACAACTGAAACAGCTCTAGTTAGTAAATTGACTAAAGCTGTCTCAAAACATACTCAGCGGTGCTGACCTAGAAACTGAGTAAAAGTATTAAAATAATAATTAGTCAGCCGTTAAAGAAAAAAAAATGTTTAATTAGTTCCTAACCCCCCTTGGAACTAATACTATCACGTTACACGAGACCAACATAAATGTCATGATATGAATTCTAAAAAAATCATTTTATGTCGTCATGTTATATTTGATGAAAATCAATTCCCATTCGCCCATAAAACACCTTCCCCAACATATGATTTTTTAGATACAAATCCCAGCAATTATATCAATCATTTTCTCAAAACAGGCCCACACCTTGATGCCACTGCTCATGAGCTCATTACTCCACCAAGCCCTCCCCCAGCCTCTCTAAACACCGCCCCTACAACTTCCCTTCCCATCTCTCATTCTCAGCCTCAACCAAGCCCATATACAACCGGGCCCATCTCTCCCCCACATACTTCCCTAACCCAATCGGGCCTCTCACCAAGCCAAAGCCCATTCGGCCACTCTTCTGCCTCCCCTTCACTCCCAAACAGTCGAACACCACAAGGCCCATCCCCAAGTCCAATACCGCAACCTCCACTTCCTCCTCCACCAAGGCCCATCACTCGAGCCCAAAGAGGAATTTTTAAACCAAAAACTCAGTTTTCTCTACATACACAACACTCTAAATCACCCTTACCCCGTAACCCCGTGTCCGCACTCCACGATCCAAATTGGAAAATGGCTATGGAAGATGAGTACAATGCTTTAATTAAAAAGAGGACTTGGGAGCTAGTACCTTGTCCTAGTCATGTGAATATTATTCGTTCAATGTGGATTTTTACTCATAAATTACGGTCTGATGGTTCTTTTGAGAGGTATAAAGCCCGTCTTGTAGGTGATGGGAAGACACAACAGGTAGGCATCGATTGTGGTGACACTTTCAGTCCGGTGGTAAAACCAGCTACTATCCGAACCATTTTAAGCTTGGCCCTTTCCAACTCATGGCCCATTCATCAATTGGATGTGAAAAATGCTTTTTTACATGGTGAACTTAATGAAACGGTTTACATGTATCAACCCATGGGCTTCTGAGACAGAACACGGCCTAATCATATGTGTTTACTTAAAAGGTCACTTTATGGCTTAAAACAAGCACCACGGGCCTGGTACAAAAGGTTTGCCGATTTTTTTTCAACCATTGGTTTTTCCCATAGCATTTGTGATCATTCATTATTCATTTACAAGGACGAGAGAAATATTGCTTATCTTCTGCTTTATATTGATGATATTATACTTACTGCTTCTTTGACTCTTTGTGAAAGAAAATTATTTCCCTTCTTAGTTCAGAATTTGCAATGAAGGATTTGAGATCATTGAGTTATTTTTTAGGTATCTCGGTTCAACAACATCCACATGGCCTATTTTTATCTCAAAAGAAGTATGCTATGGAGATAGTTGAACGGGCCAGAATGTCATCTTGCAAGCCCGCAGCTACACCAGTTTACACAAACCCCAAAATGAGTGCTAACAATAGTCCATCTTTTTCCGATCCAACTCACTATCGGAGCCTTACAGGGGCTCTTCAATACCTCACTTTCACGAGACCGGACATCTCTTATGCAGTTCAACAGGTTTGCTTGTTTATGCACGATCCAAAAGAAGAACACATGCAAGCTTTAAAAATAATTGTGAGGTATATCCATGGCACTCTTAATTATGGGTTACACTTATATAAGACTTCTACAACGAGTCTTCTTTCCTACACGGATGCCAATTGGGGTGGATGTCCCGACACAAGACGCTCTACTTCAGGCTATTGTGTATATCTCGGGGACAACTTGATTTCTTGGTCGGCCAAGCGACAACCTACTTTATCCCACTCTAGTGCCGAGGTGGAGTATCGGGGGGTTGCTAATGTTGTAACTGAATCTTGTTGGCTTCACAATTTATTAGTTGAGCTTCATTGTCCAATTCAGAAAGCAACCTTGGTTTATTGTGATAATGTAAGCGCCATTTATCTCTCCGGCAACCCAGTCCAACATCAACGAACCAAACACATCGAGATGGATATTCATTTTGTTCGTAAAAAAGTTGCACGCGGGTTGGTTCGAGTGTTACATGTCCCCTCCCATTATCAAATAGCAGACATCTTCACCAAGAGCTTGCCCTTGGTTCTTTTTGAAGACTTCCGCAACAGTCTCAGTGTTCGTCCTTCTCCCGCTGTGACTGAGGGGGTGTGTTAGAATATATTATATTAATTAGTTAGAATATACTACATTAATATAATATATTATCATTATTGTATTTTGAATGTATTTGAATTAGTCAATCTTGTTCATAATAGGTAGTTATTGTTTAGGATTCTGAGCCTAAAATTACTCCTATTTATTTGTATTTATTCCTCATTCATCTAATGAGAAAGGCAACATATTACCTTCTTTCAGTTAATCTCCATCTCATTTATTATGCTTTTGTTATGCTTTATTGCATTCTTTTTATAGGATAAACTGGCAGTTGAGAAGTGGATGAATAAAAAACGAAAATTCTGAGACTCCTAAAGAAATGCGCAAAAGAAAATCTATGTGTGTTGATGATGAGTTTGATTCCATTCGAGGAATTGATAACGAGACATGCCCATTAAATATAGATGATGACATTCCTATTTCTGAAAAAGCACATTCTCAAAATATCGGATCAAAAAAGAGGAAAAAAATCAAAATAAAGCGCCTAAAAATGACGAAGAGAGTGATGCAATCCTTATAAAACAAGGTTTTGAAGAAGTTGCAAAGGCACTTACAGAGACAACTTCATCTCACCTTAGAGTATCTGAAAGTGAAATCTTCAAATCCACTAATAAAAAACTGATGAAATAACAAAAGATTAGATAATATCAAGAAAAACTATATATCGAACATTAAATATCAATAACAATTAGCAAAAAAAAACAAATATAATTAACAACGTATATGAGGGTTTTTCATTCATATATCGTTATAGTCTTTCCGTATTTTATAATTTGAATATTTCCAAGACTTTAATGCTACGTTGATAACACTACTACACCTTTAAAAGGAAAAAAACCATTCTCTCCCAATCTCTCTTATGATGTTGCCACTTTTAGTCATCCGAGTAAAAGTACTACAATTAGAATCTTTTGGTTCACGTGGTGATCATGATACCTACACTCCTAATATTTATACGCCTCGGACACAGGCTTTATACACATGCAGATAATGATATATATGGGAGACCAAGAGTTCCCCGTTATTGAGTTTAATTATGAAAAATTAAAATCACAATATATGAGAAAGTTGAAACATCCACCATTCTTTAATATAGGAAAAATGAAAAGATCACGGAGGTTAGGAAATTAAAGAGCCTTCGTTGTTATAGGAAGAAGAAAGGATCACGGAGGTTAAAAATTAAAGAGCCTTCGTTATTATAGGAAGAAGAAAAGATCACAGATGTTAGAAATTTAAGAGAAGACAAAGATAAATAATGAACTGAACTCGTTGTATTTGTAAGTAATGTGTACATTTTGATACATCATCCTTTATACCAGTTTGTTATCTTTCTATAAACTTTTTATTTTAGCTATTATATATATAATATATATGACATAATTTATTAGGATAAGATGCAAAAATACCCTTAACGCTTACATCGAAAAATAATTTTATCCCTAACGTCTAAAATGATACAATTTTACCACTAACGTTGGCAGCTAAGAGTAATTTTACCCATAATTTTGCAGGTTGGGTCAATTTCAGACATAATTATAAAACACAAATATTTTGTTTCTTATTTTACACCAATTGCATAACCATTGTTTATAAAAAAAAACTATATTTTTTTATGATTTAATAATAGAATTAGAGATTAATAATTTTAAATTCGGTGAAATATTTGATTTTTTTTATTTAACTTGTACAATACAATATATTTATTATTTTTTTTAATTTCTTTCCACGTCTAATCATATGTTTGTGGTCTGTTACTAAATGATGATAAAAAAATATGCCCATAGAAAGTGTAGATAACAAGATTCACGACCGACAATACAGTTTAGTGAATTATTTATCAAATTGACCAAACTTATCAACGTTAGAGATAAAATTGCTTTTAGCTGCCAACGTTAAGGGTAAAATCATCATTTTATATGTTAGGGGTAAAATTGCTCCTGAATGTAAATGTTAGGGGTATTTTTGTACTTTATCCCTAATTTATTTGATACTGTTATGAATTTTATTATATTTATATTGTGTATATATAATAATTATAAACATTTTTATAATCTTAATCTAATACTTTAAATCTACTATTTATATCTACTATTTAATTAAAATAATAAATAATAATATAAAAACTACAAAAATAACAACTAAATAGTCACTAAAGTATTTTTTTTTCTGGAAATAGTCACTAAAGTATTAGATTCACATGTTACAAACAAAAAAGTATTAGATTCACATATGCAATATCAAAAGTTGAAACCAACCAAACTAAAGTAATAAACAGTGGACCAACCAATAAAAATCTGTCACACGATATTTTACCACATATTTAATGGGTAAATTACACCATGGCCACTGAACTTTGTCCATTTTAATCGGTATCGTCATTGAATTTTACATTTTTTAATACCATTGGCTACTTAATACCTTAAAATGTAAAGTTCAGTGGCTACAATGTTAAAATTGGTAAAGCTCAGTGGCCATAAGTGTAATTTACCCCATACTTAATTATCAAAATAATATTTCCATAAAAAAATATCAAAATTATAAATAAAGGAATTAAGATAAATTAAAATAATATAAAAATGCTAGATTCTCAATTAAAAGAAAAAGAAAATATTATCCAAGATAAACTCTAACAGTACCACCATTCGATCAGACAAATCACAAAAACTCATCTCAAATCCTCAATTCCTACGGCTGAAATAGTAGGACATATAGGAATCAAAATAAGCCTACCTACACCAAATAAACTTCCCTCCAAAATCGCCTGATACATGGAAATGTCTCATTAAAGAAATACATCCATGGCTAACTTTACCTTGGCATTTATACTTTATGGTCCGCTAATGGGTTTCTATGGAAAATCCCACCATCAGTGTCAGTTTCTCAACCAAAAGGAGCAAAAGAATTCAGCAATTTCTGAGCCGATTTTTGCTTCATCTGCCTGCATAATCCATATGAGTTGCTCTCTCAATTTCCTCGAGCCGTTCAATTTCTCCGAATTCGACCCGTTTTTCAAGTTTTTCCATTGCTGAAGAGGATTTACCAGTAAGCTTCTTTTGCTCTTATCTTTGATTTTTACTTTTCCCCCTTTTCTACATGAAATGTGCAGTATTTTAGTGGTTTTAGTTGAGAATGTTGTGATCTTTGGCTTTCTGAGTCTGCTTTAATTGTTGTTGTTTGTTGAATTTTACTTTCTGATTTTCATGTGCGATGTTTTTTATTGCTGTTAATTTTTGGATTTACAGTGTTTGTTTGCTTATGGCATGCTATGTTTTTGTGTGGTGAAGATAGCATAATTGAGAAGAATGTTTTTTATGCTAAAAATTCCTTAAGTAATGGCCTAGTTTAGATTGTTAGAGGGCATAAAAAGTCTGCGTTCAAACCATCGGTTTCAGATGCAAAGAACACAGTGATTGAATCACCTGTTCATTGTCCGATGGCGTTGGGGACTATTTTGCTCTTTTACGACGTTCCAGGCACTAGGTAGATATTGTGCAAACAGACTGTCAGCCGGTCGGCTCCAGGATAAACAGCACAGTGAAATACAAGTCTGAATTGCATGTTTCAAAATTGTTCAATCATCTACACAGGAATTTTTTTTTGCTCAATTTAAAAATCGAATTTTTGGAAGAAGAAAAAGAGATACTCCCTCCATTCTTTTTTATATGTCGTTTAAGGTTTTTCATCAAGACCAATGCAATATTAATGAGACTATTAAAATGACTAATGTACCCTTAATACTTTTCTACTGGATCTCTACTTTCTATGCAAAATTTCTCTCTCTTATTAATTTTTATGACTTAATTAAGATAATTTGCATTAATAACTATATCTCTCTCTTACAATAAATAAGGGCAAATTAGAGAAAGTATTGTAAAAAGTGCATTGGTAATACAAAACGACATATAAAAATGAACAAATTCAAAAGTCCAAAACGTCATATAATAAAAAACGGAGGGAGTATATATTACTAGTGGGGGAATTACTGGAAAAAAAAAAATCAAGGGCCCTATTTGACAAATAGCTGTTAGCAGTCATTAGTGGATTACTTTTTTGTTAGCCGATTTGACTAGCTGATTGTGTAAATTTGTTTGGTAAAACTTAAGCTGATTGCTAATAGCCGTTTGTGTAAAATGAAGCCTTTATTTGGGGCTAAAGTCTAAAGGGTAGTAATTAGGGGTAAAAAGTATTTTTTATTATGAATTTATTTTTTTCTTTATTATAATTCATTTTTTAGTTGTTTCAATGGTATTGTTGTTGAAATGTTGATGTTTGCTAATTTTTAAAGATATGTATATTATAAATATACGTGTTTTTCTATATTAAATAATTTTATATTTTTATTTTTAGATAGTATAATACATATTTTAATTGAATTTATATAAATTAATAAATAAAAAATACAAATCTGTAAACCTTGCTCAAAGATTTGGTTGACTCAATGCGTTGTATAAAAGTCCGGTCCAATACTATGTAAATATTATTTGCTTTGACCCAAGTCCTATTCCTTTGGTCTCACTCACAACTTTAAAATGCGTCTATGCGTATTGTAAACACACATTATTAATATAGCTCAGCCACTTTCTCTCCATTTTCAATATGGGATTCAGTTCTACCCTCATTGCCAACCTTTAGTGGCCGCTCCTTGCTCAGACTTTCACTTGTGGTTACAGAAAGAGTAGTGTGCCATCTAGATGCAAATATAATCTCTTTCCATAAAAAGAAAGTATTATAATTGGAATCAAAATAACGGGAAATGGATCCTGTTTGGATCTACTGTTAATGGAGTCTGAAATTATGAAATAGCTCCATCTGCAAAACGATAGTGCTAATATTGCACGGTTTTATGCACCGAGTTTAAACTTGTTCTCTCCCAATAATCATGCGGTTTGTACTTTATCCCTTTTGTTTTTCATGATTTTGCAATTATTCCTATCCTTCTTGTATTCAATCTGTCATTTTCTAGCTGTTTGTTTCTTCAAGTATCCTATTCTGACTTGGTTTTACCCTGCTGCAGTATTTTCCTTTGATAATCTGAAAGATGGAGTGCACCAGACTTTGTACAAGAGCTCGTTACTCTAGCTCAAACCGTTTCTCTGGTTCAGCACCATCTGAAGAATCAACATTAGACACTGAAAGAAACTGTTGCAATCATCCTAGTCCTCAAACTCTTCAACCTTTTCCTTCAGCGGGGCAGAATTGCGAGAGCAGTGCTGCTTATTTCTCGTGGCCGAGCTGGCAACTAAGCGATGCTGCTGAAGAGAGGGCAAACTATTTTGCAAATCTTCAGAAAGGGGTTCTGCCGGAAACTCTTGGCCGATTGCCAAAAGGACAACGAGCAAACTCATTGCTTGAGCTGATGACCATTAGAGCATTTCATAGCAAGATTTTGAGATGTTACAGCCTTGGCACAGCTGTTGGGTTCCGAATTCAGAAAGGCGTGCTGACTGATATACCAGCCATTCTTGTTTTTGTTTCGAGGAAAGTTCATAAGCAGTGGCTTAACCCCATCCAATGTCTACCCAATGCACTTGAGGTTAGCATAAAGATGTTTATTGTCATGTTTTCTTCTAGTATATGATGCTTTATTTTAGGCACAATGTATGTTTAAGCTTTTGAATTTTTACACTTTTAAAGATTAAGCTCCTGATGTTTATTTTTCCAGATTAAGCCCCTAAACTTTCACGATTTGAACGCAATAGCGGATTAGATTCTTAATCAGAGACAGAATCTTCTCTTGATTGAATAACTTCTGCCGACCCACTGATATGATAGATGAACCAGAAACATGAAAGTCATGGCAAAATATATGTAGTACTTAACTCATGTAGCATTTTGAATCCTTGAGAGATTAAAATGCAGAAAGACTACTCATTTGATTGAGCTAATAATGGGAAAATTATATTTTTGGACTCTGTATTGTCTGAATTTTAACGCTGAGCCTCTGAATTTCAATTTCAGCCCTGTAATTTTGATTTTCTGTAAAATTTAGTCTTTGATAGATGTCCGCTAGTCTAGTCGTGTTATACACCTTCTGTTAAATGTTATCATATTTTAGCTGTTAGTCCTCCATTATAGCTGATATATGTGTCATGTCATGTGTTGCACAGCTGACAAATATGCTAATATATGTGCGAAATTGTTGTAATTAGGGACCAGGAGGTGTTTGGTGCGATGTTGATGTGGTCGAGTTCTCCTATTTTGGTGCACCTGAGCCAGCTCCCAAGGAACAGTTGTACACGGAGATTGTAGATGATTTGCGTGGGGGTGATCTGTGTATTGGTTCAGGCTCTCAGGTACTTGCACATTTGTGAAAAGTTATAGGAAATGGAAACACATTACATCCTAGTAAAGGTGTTTTCAAAATTTAAGAAACGAGTTTCTGATTTTTTAAATTACTGAAATATGACTCGTTTCCAAGGGCTTTGATAATATGATACTCGTTTTCTCAGTTTGGTTTTGAACCGATGAACCCCTTTGTAAATAACTTAAGTACTTCGCTTTTTTTAGTGATTGCTTTGATATTCTATGATTCTAATCTCATACTATTGATGTTAATTATACAGGTTGCAAGCCAGGAGACTTATGGAACCTTGGGTGCAATTGTTAGGAGTCGAATTGGCATTCGACAAGTTGGTTTCCTTACAAATAGGCATGTTGCAGTCGACTTAGACTATCCAAGCCAAAAGATGTTTCATCCGTTGCCTCCAACGCTTGGACCAGGGGTGTATCTTGGTGCAGTTGAGAGAGCTACCTCGTTTACCACCGATGAGCGTTGGTATGGCATTTTTGCTGGAATAAACCCTGGTAAGGATAATTCCAAATAATATTGTACTACAATTAGGGGTGAGTATCAACCGAACTTTCGGTTAATTGAATCGAATTCTTCTGAATTATTAAAACTAAACGGAACAAGTGTAATAACAGAATATAACCAAACCGGAATTTATTGGTTCAGTTCGGTTAGGTTACTAACCGATAACCAACCAAAATTTATTATAATACGTTAAAAAATTAGAAAAATTAAAATAAATATATAATTAATATTGTACATTCATGGTCCTTCAACTTTCTCATTACTAACATAATAATCCTTGCGGAAATAAAAAAGGCTAAATGACTGTTGACCAATGTAAGTAAATATACTGGTTCGCCATGTTAATTGTTGATAAATCACATAGATAAAATTTACTCACGGCCCCCCAACTTTGGCGCCACTAACATCATGGTCCCTAAACAAAGAAGTGTGATTTACCATTAATTCACGTGGTCAACCGGTATTTACACTGGTCAACTTTCGGTATAGGTTCAGCTTTTGGTTATCACCGAATTCACTCATCCCTAACTATATTGACCTCAATAACTAGACCTTAATTCAAACTTATGATATATTGTTTGTAACATCTTGCAGAAACATTTGTGAGAGCTGATGGAGCATTCATACCATTTGCCGATGATTTTGAGATGTCCACAGTTACCACTTCCGTGAAGGGTGTAGGAGAGATCGGTGATGTAAAGATCATAGATTTGCAGTGTCCGATCAGTAGCCTTATCGGAAAACAAGTGATGAAGGTTGGGAGAAGTTCCGGCTTGACTGCAGGAACCGTGTTGGCATATGCCCTCGAGTACAATGATGAGAAAGGCATTTGCTATCTAACCGACTTTCTTGTTGTAGGAGAAAACCAGCAGACTTTTGACCTCGAAGGCGATAGCGGAAGCCTGATCCTAATGAAGGTCGAGAATGGCGAGAAGCCTCGGCCTATTGGGATCATTTGGGGCGGTACTGCTAATCGCGGACGACTTAAGCTGAAAATTGGTCAGCCACCCGAAAATTGGACTAGTGTAGTTGATCTCGGGCGCTTACTCAATCTTCTTGACCTTGATCTTATCACTACAAATGAAGGGCTTAAAGGTTTTTGACTCGAAATATCGTTCATTGCCCGTCTGTTTATATTCGTATTTTGCCAATGTTGAAATTTTCATCATACATCGGTGTGTTTGCAGCCGCAGTACAAATCCAAAGAACAACATCAGCAACGGGAATAGGGTCTATGGTGGGAGACTTCTCCCCTCGAGAGGGAGTGGGTCCGAAGGACAAATTCGAAGAGAAGTATGAGCCACTTGGTCTTCAAATTGAGCATATCCCATTGGAAGTAGATCGAGGAAACGTAGAAGTGAAGGTGGAAACCGAGTTTCATTTGGAAGACGGGATCACCGTGGCTCCTAGCGTGGAACACCAGTTCATTCCAAGCTTCCTACAGCAGTCTCCATTGCATAAAAACAACTCTTCGGATAAAGATGTCTCCGAGAATCTAGCTTCTTTGAGGAGCGACTGTGACGGAGATTCATGTGTTTCATTGCATTTGGGCGATATTGAAGCAAAAAGGAGGCGCAGAAATGCTTCCAGCAGCAGCATTGAAGAACTTAAATGAATTGGCAACGAACGGCTACATGATTCTGCTCGAGCTTCAGCCGTTGAATGATCTTGCATATGGATGTCATTGCCGTATATTGAAACTTTTTATCTTCAACACCTTTCTGTTTTACAGTTTACTGTTTCTGTTCGATTAACCGGGTAGTGACTGCACAAATTTAGGCCTTCTCTTTACAGTTAAGGCGAAACACAGTTCAGTTACAGGCAACTCTGCTTTTGGCAAAGGGTTGTCCTGATTTCTGTTTACAGTCTGTTGACATTAAAATGAGAAGTCTTTACTCTTTGATACAGTAGTTTGAACTTCAACTTGTATTATAGATACTAATTTACCCCACAAAGTGAGAATTTACTCATTTATCATCATGCATTGAATCTAGAGATGACAATTTCGTGTCAGAGTATCTCATATGTGCGTTCTATATGGTTATATATATGACATAATTTTCCTTCAATCTTGTATTAGATACCAATCTACCTCACAAAGTGAGAATTTACTCGTTTATCATCATGATTTGAATCTAGATGTGACAATTTCGTGTTTCATGTCAAAGTTGTTATTTTATATGTACGTTCTATATGGTTATATATGGCATAATTCCTAGAAAAATATTTTTCGTATCAATTATGTCGTGTTAGTCGGGTTGTCTTTGTAAATCGTGTTTTCGTGTCAGAAATTGTAACCCCTAATTAAATCACGGGTCACATTGATCTATGCATATATGTTATTGTTTCATTTTCATTTTAATATGAATTGGGATAAGGTAAATTTTTTAATTTATACTTATTGGGGGAAAGCAGATTTAGTCTAATGTAATATTAAGTTTAACGTTTACAATGCAATTCCAAACCTAATTGACGGAAGATGGGTTTTTTTTCATTAATAAAAATGTGCAAGGATTAATCCCTTGTTTGGAATAATTTTGAAAAAAAATTACTCTAATAGACCTGGTTGGAAAATATTCTTCTAAAAATGGTTATTTCCAACTATGGTCAAATAAAATAATTTTTTATTATAAAATTACCCATTACGGCGCTTGGTGCCGAAATGGGTATGTTGACCGGAATCCTTATGATTCCTGTCAACAACCACCGCCCAAAATTTATATAATAAATTTTAAAAATTATTTATATAATAATTTTAAATTTTTTTTATTATATTATAAAAATAAAAATAAAATTATAAGTTTAACGTTAGGTTAAATTTGTATAATTTAATACGTTTTTTTTCATACGTTTTTGTAAATTTGTATAATTAAATTTCATACGCTTTTTTAATACGTTAGGACTAAATCTGTATTTTGTTTGAAACGTTACGGTTAAATATTTAGTGCATTACTAACATATGAAATTGTACAAATTTAACCCTAATATCTCAAAGGAAGTGTAGATTTAGCGCTAACGTATGAAATTGTATAAAGTTAACCCTAACGTTTTAAGCGAATAGCCGATCTAGCTATAGCGTTTGAAATTGTGCAAATTTAACTCTAACGTTTCCAAGCAAAATCAATTTTAACCACGTGCAACCGAAAATTTGAAAAGACTTGTTTGACTGTTATTTAGCTACATCGGACCTTCTAAACTAGTTTGTCGATAAATTAAAGCAGTTTCATTTTTTTTGTAATTATATTAATAACACAGTAAAATATTTTAGACCGTTTAAAAAACTAAACATGCTACATATAAATTAATCGCATTTTTTTTTTGAAATTGTCTAAAATATTTTACTGTGTTAATAATGTATTAAATATTTTTTTATTAGTAATGCACTAAATATTTAACCTTAACGTTTACAAGCAAGATCAATTTTAACCATATGCTACCGAAAATTTGAAAAGATTTGTTTGACTGTTATTTATAGAAAAATTGGTTTAGAAGATCCGATGTGGCTAAATAACAGTTAAACAAGGGATTAACCCTAAAAATTTGTACAATTTCATACGTTACGGCTAAATTTGCACTTCGCTTGAAACGTTAAAGTTAAATATTTAGTGCATTACTAAAAAATATATTTAGTACATTAATAACATAGTAAAATATTTTCGACAATTTCAAAAAAAAATTGTGATTCATTTATATGTAGCAGGTTTAGTTTTTTTAAACTGTCTAAAATATTTTATTGTGTTATTAATATAGCTAAAAAAATATATGAAATTGGTTCAATTTATAGACAAACTGGTTTAGAAGGTCCAATGTATCTAAATAACAGTCAAACAAGTTTATTCAAATTTTCGGTAGCGAGTGGTAAAATTGATTTTGCTTGAGAATGTTACGGTTAAATTTGCACAATTTCATACGTTAGGGCTAAATCTGCACTTCGCTTAAAACGTTAAGGTTAAATTTATACAATTTCATACCTTATGACTAAATCTGCAGTTCTATTGAAACATTAAGATTAAAGTTACACAATTCATACGTTAGTAATGCACCAAATATTTAACCGTAACGTTTCAAATGAAGTGCAGATTTAGTTCTAACGTATGAAATTATACAAAATTAATCCTAATGTTACAGTTATAATTTTATTTTTATAATATAATAAATTTTAAATTTTTTATTATATTAATTTTAAAAAAATTATTATATAATTTTTAAAAAAAAATTTATAATATAAATTTCGCCACTGTCCAGTTGTTGACAGGAATCCCTTTGTGGGATTCCTGTTAACATACCCATTACGACGCCTATGGCGCCGTAATGGGTAAAATTATATTAAAAAAATTATTTTTTCTTTACCATGGTTGGGAATAGCCCCTTCTAAGGGAATTTTTCCCAACCAGACTTATGAGGATAATATTATTTTTTCTTTACCATGGTTGGGAATAGCCCCTTCTAAGGGAATTATTCCCAACCAGACCTATGAGGATAATTTTTTAATTTACATTTATTGGGGAAAAGCAGATTTAGTCTAATGTAATCTTAAGTTTAATGTTTACAATGCAATTCCTGGCGTAATTGACGGAATATGTTTTTTTTTTTCATTAATAGAAATGTGCAATAGGTGGTTAGAATAGTGGATGTTAAGGAAGTTAGAGTGAACTGTAGCTCTGAAAATGACATAAGCTGCTTCTCGAGATTTGCGGTAGATCGACAGATGAACTCAACAGTAAGTGGAAAAAAAAACATGCAGCAGCAAACTACGTCAAAAAATCAACTGAAATGTTGCAAAATAACACAAAAGAATGCTAGGAAACATTAATGAATCTCAGCTGTAAAATGACGCCAAACGCTCTAGATTGGCGATGAAGGTAGGTACAACAGAAATTCAACCAAAGGTGATATAAAAAATGCAACAGCAACATGTCAGGGCTGGTGTTTTAAGCAGCAGAAAATTTCCATTAGACTGATGCAGATTTCAGCACAACATACACAAATGATGGAATTTAAGACATCATCCGCATCTACTTTTTTGAATTAAAAAGAAAATTCGTGAAAGGCTAGGCTCCTTAATATTATTGATTTAATCACGGATGGAAAACAACGGACCCTGCTACCCCCTAAATCCGTACATAGAGATAGACTAATCTATGGCTTATTTTCCAATTTATCTCATCACACTTTTATCCCAAACATTTATGTATTTCCCCTTCAATAAACGTTTAGGGGGGGAGGAAAACAAACCACAGTCAGACGTAGCTTTTCAACAAAAGGGATTTCTCTAATATATTCTGTTACATATTTAATCTGAAAGCTTTCGCTTCATAATTCGTCAAAATATACATAACATAAGGAGTTCCACAAAATACTCATATTCATTCATGATTACCATAGAATTCTAGCTCTTGAATAAGTCCATCGAGGTAACCTGATAAGTTGACTTCGGTGGAATTAGATATCACCAATTGATCTTTAAGTAGCCCCAATTCTCGAGCTATGTGCCGTGCGCGGGTTGCAACCGTCCTAAGGATAGTGACAACTTGTTTCATTTGCCCATTAGTGGCATTTTGATGCTCTTGTTGAAATTGATTCTGATCATACTGCTGCTGCAGATCGTCCCATAAGCCATTCACTTTTTGCTCACTGAAGTGATATGCCTCTTTAAGTTTTTGCATCTGATCAGCATATCCCTGGAGTTGTGTCATGACTTCCTCTATATAAACCTGTAGTTGAGAAGCCATGGCCGCCTTTTTCGAGATTACTGAATTCCTTTCTAGAATTGCATAATTTTTCTCAAGGAAGGCTGAGTCTCTTTCGACGATTGTCGTGTTTCTCGCATGAATGGTTGCGTCCTTCCCTTGCATTGCAGCGTTCCTTTCTTCGATCATTACATTCTTTTCTCTAATTGTTTGGTTCCTTCCCTTAATTGCTTCTTTTTTTTTCCTTGGACTGCAACATCCTTTTCAACAGCTGCTGATTCCTTCTCCTGGACTGCCAATTTCTTCTCCTGAACTGCCAAATCCCTTTCCTGGACTGCTATACTTTTTAGGTGAATTACAGCGTCTCTCTCCTGAAGTGTCGCGTCCCTCTCTAGCTCCAAGCTGGCCAACTTTCTTTTAGATTCCCGCACTTGCACTTCTGCTGCCAGAGTCTGGTTGTAACCACTTTCCTTTATCCCTATTGGTGGATTTTCAATGGCTCCTTCTAAATCAGCAAAAATGGACAACTCATTAGACTCAAGTACCTCCTCCTCTAGGTCAAACTGAATAAATTCTTCAGTTACTTGCTCATGCCAGGAAACATATTCTTCACTCACTTTATCAACCCGATCCTCATTTACCATAGCTGTTAAATGCGTCCATGCCTCAATCACAACTCTGATTCTTCTTCCCGTATATGCTTCCTAATAATTGAAATTAGCCTGACTCAAACCAAAAGTGGTAGGCACGAACTGACGGGAACCCATTTGTCTTCTTACTAAGCATGGGGCGTATCCCGTTCCATTCCAGGGCCCTAACAATGGTACCCAATTGAAATTTCCACATCCATATATGGTGCTAGGCCTTTCATTCCACACGGACACCCAAATAATGTCTGATGCCCCTACTCCTTTGAAGAACCTCAACCATTGTTTCTTAGATTGACGTTTTCTTGGCCATATGACTTTCCCGAAATTAGTGATGTAATTTTTGCAAGGGTACCTTTTATCATATTTCGACTTTGGAAAGCCAAAATATTCAGGGCAATGAAAATGGCTTAAAGCCCAAATGCATAACAGAGACGCACATCCTGCAAATCTTCCCCCCTTGCAATCTTGTAATAATCCAAAGACCGAATAGTCTCTGCTAATATGCCTATCACCGGGTTCACACCTGATAACATCGGGATATTATTCTAGGGATCAAAGAGGATGTTTGCCAAAACGACCACGTATTAGGGACGGCTGTGTATCAGGTAAGACATCCGGATGGCGGATCACTTAAACTCCGCCATATGAGATCCATAGTCAAACATATGGGTGACCCGCCGTCATGCCTCGATCCGCCCATTGAGCGGTAAAACCGATTCCCAATAAAGGCCATTAATGTTCCTTTATTGAGCTAACGACCGAGCTTAAAGGAGATCCGTAACCGCCATTAATGAGGCATTAATGGAGACCTTCTGGTTATTGGGAGTTACGATCACATGACTATAAATAGCTTGCACCCCAAACTATTGAGGTACACATTCATTCTCTTCCTTAAACCCTACCTTTGTCAATACAGTTTATTCTCCTTATACCATACTAACTTTGGCATCGGAGCTTCCCCCCGTCGAACCCAACGACGCCCCCATAGGGAAGAGAGTTGATCTGAAATTCATCCCCAGTTATCAATTGGTGCGGTGAAGGTGGAGTCCTAATCTAAAAGGATTTCGTTCACGCTATAAAAACATGACAAGTGGAGGGTCTAACCCCTCAACCGGGGTTGAAATACCACCCATAACACCATCAACTACTGCTACAACAAACGCCGGTCGCGTTGACCTTGATACACCCACTGTGCATGGCGAGGGGAGCATGTCACCTGACTCTTTCTTGGAAATTTGCGTGGGGTCCATAGGACGAGAGTATGGACCTACCATGGAGAGTTGATTGTGATCTTACATGACGATTCCCCCATTTAACCTCCGCCGTCCTACACCGGTTCCTACGTCGTCACAATGGCAAACGGCGGCTGTAGGACCAAATGTTCATGATTCGACGTTTTTTCCCTCACAGCTTGTGGACTCCACGGTAGTTAATCCAGTATCCGCCAGTAACCCACCGCTGAATCGACAACTATTCATTGATGGAGCGGAAGGGAGTCGAAGGAATGATCGAACTCACCTTAGAAGCATCGCTAATCCTGGGATCACCATCGGCGGACCTCGAGCTCCTAATAACATGGTGCTGAATCAACAAAATGGCGGACAAGAGGGACGGAGACATAAGAAGCGTAAGAAAATGCATGGCAAGGCGCGATCTTGATCTCCTTCCCATCGCAGGCATAGATCGCCCCAGCGGGGCAGATCTCCTCCATCTGAACGAAGGAGAAGTAAGAGGCCAGTTGAGGCAACTCAAAGGGAGGGGCAGCACCCACCACCAAACCAGGAAGGGAATAGGCCAGCTCCTCATGGGGGACGCGGCAGAGGTGGTAGGAGGTCACCATCGGATCCATCGTCCGATTCCAGCTCTTCGTCTTCTCAAAGTAGACCTCCGAGTAGAAGGCGTCCCAAGGGGAATCGAGGTTCTATGGCAGATCAGATCAGAGACGAGATACGCCGTCAGAATGAGGAGAATGCCAGGCATAACCCATTCGCCAACCGTGATTCGCCTTTCACTGCATGGATCGAGGCTGAGGAAACTGAGAGGCACTTTAAGATCCCCAACATCCAAGTCTATTCAGGTGACGATAATCCCGAAGCCCATGCAAGGAAGTATCGCATGTTGCTCAGCCTTAACCGGGCAAGTGAGGCGGTGCTATGTCGGATGTTCATTACTACGTTAAAAGGGCCAGCTTACGATTGGTTCCAGTCTCTCCCCCCGGGATCGATAGACAGCTGGGATCAGTTGAGTAGAGAGTTCTGTGCGAAATTCGCCGGTTGCATTCCTCCAATGGTTAAATCACGAAAACTCTTTGAATTGAAGCAAAAAGAGAATGAGCCCCTTCGAGAATATGTCGACAATTTCAACAAATTGTGTATTCGCATTGTTGATGTGGATGTCTCCATGGCAGTAGAGGCACTGATAAAGAACACAACATGTAAAAGCTTACAGGAAGATCTCATCAGAAACAAACCGAAAGGTATGGCAGCGCTGATAGAAAGATGCAAGGATTTTATGGAGGTTGATGACATCCGCAGGGAGTCTGTATCACCACCTAAGAGAGAAAAGGGAGAATCTCGTAGATGGGACAAGGAAAAGGAAAAGCTCCCTGACTCGTCATCCCGAGGTAGGTGGAGAGGTTCTAAAAACAAGTCGGCATACATGACGTCGTTTACACCATTAAACGCTTCCAAGAGTGAAGTACTAATGTGGATAGAGAACAGCCAGCATAAGCAGAGCATTTCATACCCCAAACCAAAGGGAGGGGAGTATACCAACATGGGGAAAAACCCCAAAAATTATTGCAAATACCACCGGAAGAACGGCCATGATACAGACGCATGCTGGGAGTTGGCTAGAGAAATCGAGAGGCTTATTGAGAGAGTAAAATTGGACAGGTTCGTCCAGAATGACAGAAGGGGAGATGGTGATAAATCCAGAGACGAGCCAAGGAAAAAGGCTAAAGGGGTCATTAATGTTATAGCTGGTGGACCAGGATATCATCCGGTGATAAAGAAAGCAAAGACCACTGCTTTGGATAGGGCATCGCTCAACCGCCCCTTCGCGGATGTCGGTCCGGCTATCTCTCCACATGCAGACGCCCTTGTCATTACTATAATGGTAGAGGGCTGGAAAATGAAGAGAGTAATGGTAGACACCGGCAGTTCTTGTAATGTCATCACCAGGGGTGCGTTCGCCAAACTCAAGGTTGACTAGGTCAGATTCAGCTCACAATATGTGCCTACTCGATTTTGGGGCTTTTGAATGAGTTAAACCAATTGAATAAAGCGTAAGACAAAGATTAAACAATTAATCATAGAACAAAATAAGAGCTAAAATATTATTAAAGATGAATGATAATGTCACAGGATACAATTAGCCTAGGATTCATAGACTATATCAAAGAGTAAAAACAAGGAAAAGTAAAAGGAGATATGAAAATCCCTTTCAAGGAACCTGTCTACTCTGCAATCGGCTTCCTAGGTCTTAAGGACGGACCTTGAATATTCCTCGAGAACAGCTTTGAAGGAGCTTCAATGGAGGTTGATGAAGATGGAGGAGATGGAGAGGAAATTCAAGGGGAAAGCTAAGATAATTTACAAATAATGAAAGATACTAATTTACATTGGAAAAACTCTATTTATAGGCGTGGCTCGGCCCTCTTTTTGACCTATTTTCGTGTCCTTATGCAGGTAGAAAGTCGTGGGGTCCGTCGTGGCATCGTGGGGGCGGAATTGGTCTTTTTGACCAATTCCCGCAGGTCTGCTCGCCGAGCAGGGCGAGCTGCTCGCGACGAGCAGCGCCCTGCTCGGCGAGCAGGCCTCTGGTGGCCTGCTCGGCGAGCAGGCCCTCTAGGGGCCTGCTCGTCGAGCAGGCATGGCCTACGAAGGCCCGCTCGTCGAGCATTCTTGCCCGGTATGCCCCCGTGTGCTTGCCGACTGTCGTCGATGCCTTTTTCATCCGAACTTATACCTGTGCATGTACAGAAACTCCAGATAACATTAGTCCAAAGGCTAAATTGACCCGCCAATCGCTTATTTTGAGCAAACGCTTCATTTGGTGCGACTTTTGACGGACCAATTAGCTTCAAAAGATAACGGAATTATACTATGCATGCTATTTTGGCCGTAATTGCCTAAATTGGTCATAAAACGAGCCTAAACAACGAAAAATAAATAAAACGTTTCCAATTCCTAACTAACTCACACAAAAGCATTTAAATGCGAGAAATGCTCGCTTATTAACTAAATAATGCTAAAACCCGTCCTAAAACCGTACCCAAAGATAGGGGTTTTTGACCCCTATCAAACCTCCTCGCACTTAAAACTTTACTTGTCCCCAAGTAAACTAAAAAAACTAAACCCGCAATCACAAGCAAGCTAGAAAACCTCCCGGTTTGACTAGGTGCTTGACACAATTTCGAGCATCTGTAATTACATGCATTCGGAAATACAAAGTAGAGACATGATATCCAAAAGCCGCATTTCAATTATCATAGGCCATAGTTTTAAGCAAAAGGACACATGTTCAATTAAACGAGCTTGAGGGGATCGCTAAGTAAAACACCACACCATAGGTAGTTCACTCAATTCACGCAATTTTGGTGGCTAAAGTGTTTACTCTCGGCTTGTGTTCTTGCTTAGGATTACGTTGATTTTGCACGTTCATCCGAGTTCCTCTACTATGCTATATGACTCCGATGATATCAAAAACAGCCTCGAATTTGGGTTGTAATGTGGTTAGAGGGTTAAAGGTACAACAAGGGTTAATAGTTCTAGCGCTAGAAAAACAAAGTTCAAATGGCTTTGGCAAATATGAAGTGACTGAGCTTTTGATTCATAAAAAAAAAAAAATTTCTTTTTCTTTTTTTTTTCTTTGAGACGTTTTGATTTTAAGAACTGGGGAACGAAGTTCTCCCCTTTTTGTTCGTCTCTTTTCTTTTCTTTTCTTTTTCTGTTTTTCTTTTCCTTTTGGATAGTAATGCTCATTCACTTCTTAGCCTTTTGGCTTGCTACTTTGATGCCATAAACAAAGATAAAGCGCTAGAAGAAAACAAAGGCTCAATTTGAGCTTTGCAAAAATTTTGGGTTAAGTAGCAAACCAAGTTGTGGTTTGCAAAAATAGGTTAGAACAAAAGAAAAATCTATAAACTACAAAAATATAGGCTCAAAGGGGCTTCCTAGAGTGGATGAAAAAGAGAAAATAAGGTAAAGAAAAAGGGTTAATTCTAATGAGGCTGATTCATTGTTTATCATTTCAAATCATTGCATGTAGGTTCAACACAGTATTAGGTGCAAAATCTGTAATCTTTCCACAAGTCAAAGCATTCACACAAAAATGTCAAGAAAAAGAGCTTTTTGATGTTCGCTCTTAGGCTCAAATTCAACTCACAATTCTTTGGGTTTCAATTTTGTGTTTACTAGTTTTCCCCAAACTCAAGTTCAACATCACATGCCCTCAATTCTTAAGTTATCTACCTAAGTAATGATTTTAGCATTTCTTCAAAAGTAGGGTCTAAATGCAAACTTTAGCTCATGCTCTTACAGATACAAGGATTGTGTCCTACACCTAAACTAGTTGTCATGCAATATTAGATTCAGTTCTCAGTCCTTAAGGATAAATAACGAAGTTTAGATTCGAAGGAGGTTCACGGTTTTAGGTCCTAAACATACAAAACATAAATAAAACTCGAAAAACGCAAAACTAAACTAGACACGACGCAACAAAAATTAAAAAATTTATACAATTTTTGTAAGTTTGTCTACCCCTCCTCCTGACACTAAAAATATGCAATAAGTTCCAACATTGCATCACGAATCATAAAGTACGAGTGTAAAGAGTTAGGGTGGAGAAGACAACTTACTGATCGGCCGGAGGAGGTGGCCATGGCATGTTATAGCGCTCGTAGTAGTCTGACGCTACATATTCAAGGCCCGTGAGCCTCCGGTCCATGTTCTATTCGAAGGTTGTGAACTGATGGTGCATTTGTTGAACAATGTTGAATGTCCGAAGGTTCAGGTCTCGCATTTCTGCCATCATGGTGTTGATGGCTTGGAATTGGGCCTTCGTCCCCGGTGCTTGGTCTTCCATTTGGTCTCCTGCTGTCGCAGGTTCTTCTTCCTCAGGTTCCTCGTCCCTATGCTGTGGTGGAATTCGTGCTCTTTTCCGTCCCCCTCTGCTAGAGCTTGCTCCTCCGGTTGGGTTCCTGTTTAAGACTTCATAAAAAGTAGATCTCCCCAAAAACTTGGAGTTAAGCAAAGTAGGGTAAAAAGCAACTTCTTGAATGTCCAAATTTTTGAATTGGCTATCAAGTAAGTTGGTAACTAAGTGTCCAAGGCCAAGGGAACCACGTTTTCTACTCGTTTGGCTTGAGAAGCCCTCAAAGATGGTCTTGACATTATCCACGTGTTTGTGGTTGGCCACACACCACAGTATGAGCAATTCTGTCTTTGAGACTTTATTGCTCTCGTTTTTGCCCAACAAGTTGTGAGCCACGAACTTGTGAACAAGGTTGAGGAGTGGGTCCAAGAGAGCGACTGGGCTAGCAGTCTGGGAGTCAAAGTCCGATATGCCTGTTAATTGTTCCCAGGCCATATCTTTTGTCATGGGTTTCTCAAAATCTGAGATTGCCTCTGGGTTGTTATAGACTCCCATCAGGGCTGCTAGTGTGGTATCACTGAGACGGTAAGGTTTACCATTCAGTCTAAAAGAATGCTTACCACAGCCCGAGGGTAGCTCTTTTTTCCAAGTAGTCAAAAATTCCATAGTGAAGTTGTGATAAACTGGGGTCGGTTTTGTGGCTAGTCTATAGACGCTAAATATGTTTGATCAACAACTATATGGGTGGCAAGTTCTTGCTTAGAAAATCTATCATACAATACCCCCTCACGTTCATTAACGAGCCCAAAAGGTGGGTCATACTTAGCTTGGAGTGTATCGCTGAACTCGACGTCAGACTCGGCTTCATTCTCAACTACGACCTTGGCTTTGCCCTTCTTACCCATAGTTCCTGAGGAATAGACCAAAAAAATGGACAAGTTAGGACATATTTACAATTTTGAACATAAACCCCCAAATAAACCATTCATAGGCATAAACCATAGTTTAGGAATTTAGGGACTAAAACCATAAGTATTCGGTCCCTAAGTGTTTTACCCGTAATTCACAAATTCATGCAAAATTAGAGATGCCCAATGACTAAAACACGGTAAGAATGCAATTCATAACTCTATTGGCAAGTTTTTAACTATAAATTGAATAGTTGAACTTTGAGCTAAAATGGAGATTTTACCCAAATTGAGCAATTTCTCCAAATATTCACAAATTAAGAACAGAAATCACACCCAAACCACAAATTAATCATGATGTTAACATATATTGCAAGGAAATCAAGAATTAAAAGCAAACAAGAGATTTATTTGTGAAAAAAGAGAAAAACCTAAAACTTAGATTTTTCCTTAAATCTCAAAAATTATCACCCTAAGCTAAAATCTAAGCCTAGAAACATGTTAGAAATCAAAAATGGGTAAAGATTCATACCTTATATCTTGAATTCAGGTTAGTATGGTGGATTTGGGGGGTTAGGTTTTGAAAGGGGAAAGAGAGGAAGAAAGGAAGAAAGAAAGAATGAAATAAGAAAAAGAAAGAAAGAGAGAAGGGAAGAAGAAGGTGGGGAAGGGGATGATGAGTCATCCCCCCCCCCCCTTTTCTTATTTTTCTTTTCTTATTTCTTTCTTCCTTCTTTTTTTTGGGTTCGGGATTTTAAAATCCCGAACAGCCCGTGTTGGCCGAGCTGACTGGCTCGGCCGACCATCCCGGCGAGCTGGGCAGTGCCTAACTCGCCCGGGTTGGGCGAAATTCGTTTTTTTTTTTTTTTTTAGAACAAAGTATGGGGGAACAAAACTTGACAATGTAAATAAGAAGGAAAAAAAATGAGATTAAAATTCAACAACCAAAACCAACAAAAAATAAAAGAAAAGGAAATGCAGAAGTAAATTGTTCAAGCTTTGAATTTAAACCGAGGAGAACTCGATTTCTCCCCCTTACTCAATCCTTTCTCAGGATCTTTGGATTCTTCTCCGTTGTGCTTGGGAGAGAACCCTGTGGCCTTTCCTGCCTGTCCCTATTGATCTGAGCTACCTGATTGCTCAAATCTTTTCAAAAGGCTTCATTGTTGGCAAGCCTAGCCGAGATCTCCTTCAAGAGAGTGAGCACCTCATCAGATTCCTTAGGAGGTTGCATTGGCCTTTGATTCTGCTGTTGATATGGGGGCATGCCAAGCCCCTGATCTCTATGCTCCTGAACAAAACCGCTAGGGGGTCGAAGCACATTCTGATTTGAATTCCCGTAAGATAAGTTCAGGTGCTGAGGCCTCCTGTAGTTGTTGCTGTTGTTATAGGAGTTATGGTTGTTGGGGTTGTAGTTGTTATAGTTCTGGTTGTACCTCGGTTGTCCCCCAACGTAATTGACCATCTCCATCCCGTCTCCAGCGAAAGGGCTACCTGCTTGACATTCCTTTCCATGGTGGTCGCCGCCACAGTGCACACAGGTGGGAGGTTGGCTGAATTGAGCCAACAGGACGTCCATCTTCCTACTTATATCCGCAACACTCGAATTTTGTTCTTGTTCTTCCACAGCAAATACCCGCTGCCTTGTGGGGCCAGTGAGCTTCTGTTCTTGCCACTGCACACGCTTTCTGGCCAGCTTATTAATCATGTCATATGCCTCTGTTGCTGTCTTCCTAAATAAATCTCCACCCGCTGCGAAGTCTACAATAGCTCTGTTGGTGGGTGTCAGTCCGTGATAGAAGACGATTACCAATTGATGCTTGGGTATGTCATGATGAGGGCACATGCACAGCATTTTTCTGAATCGGGTCCAAGATGTGTGGAGCGCTTCGTGCTCGGGTTGGTGGAAGGATGTGATCTCACCCCTGAGCATTGCTGTCTTCGAGGGAGGAAAGTAGTAGGACAAGAATTCCTTCTCCAACCCTGCCCAAGTCGTGATTGATCCGGGCTCCAGTGTTCTCAGCCATTCCAAAGCTTGCCCAGTCAGAGAAAACGGGAACAATTTCAGCCTAGCAGCATCTTGGGGAACCCCATTTGTTCTTGCGGTGTCTGCGCACATTAGGAAGCGATCCAGATGATCATTCGGGCTCTCATGTGCTTCTCCTCCAAACAGTCCGGTCTGTTGGATCAAGTGAATTATACCGGACTTGATTTCGTATGTATTAGCCGGAATATTTGGAGCGGAAATGCCGGACAAATGCTGGTGCCAGGATCTCACTCATCAGACGAGTGTCATTTTCTGGCCCGGTGTTCTCAGTGTTCCGTTCATTGTCAGTCATCTTGATAGGCTCGATGATCTCGTCTTGCTTCAGCTTTCCGATTTGTTTGCTCCTACAAAGAGTACGTTCAAGTTCAGGGTTAAGAGGGACACACGGTATTTTCGCTGATCTCGTAGGCATACGCTGAGAAGAGATACAACAACAACAACAACAAAGCCTTAGTCCCGAAATGATTCGGGGTCGGCTAACATGAACCATCATATAAAACCGTGAAAATCAAGTCGTATCAGCGACATAGATTCGCTCCCTCCACTCCGTCCTATCCACTACCATATTTTCCTCAATTCCCAATAAACTCATATCACTCTCGATCACCCTCCTCCAAGTTTGCTTAGGTCTTCCCCTACCCCTCACCACTACATCCCTTTGCCACTCTTCGGTTCTCCTAACCGGCGCATCAAGCGCTCTACGTCTCACATGGCCAAACCACCTTAGTCGGTTTTCTCTCATTTTATTCTCAATAGATGTGACCCCTACTTTTGTCCTAATTATTTCATTACGCACCCGGTCCTTTCTCGTGTGACCACACATCCATCTCAACATACGCATCTCCGCCACCGACATCTTATGGATGTGGCAGTGTTTCACTGCCCAACACTCCGTACCATATAACAATGCTGGTCTAATTGCCGTCCGGTAGAATTTTCCCTTCAATCTATTAGGCATGCCGGGATCACAAAGGAAACCCGTAGCACTCTTCCACTTCGACCAACCAGCTTTAATCCTATGAGCAACATCTCCATCTACTTCTCCATCCGTTTGGATAATAGATAAATACAAGAAATAAATGAAAGCGGAAGGAAAATCATATACATCATACAAGGTTGCACAGCTTTGTAAAAGTATTGGTTTATATTGATATTGACAAATATGGGTTGATGTACATGGCATAGGTTATTAGAGATAAACAAGTGTGCATATGAACAAATATAAATGTAAGAGTGTACTAGTATAAAAACGGTATAAACAAGTATAAGTATAAACAAGTATAACTATTATAAACAGGTATATATAAACAAGTATACATGATATAAACAAATTTGAGTATAAACAAGTATGACTATTATACACAAGTATATATAAACAAGTATATAAAAACAAGTATAAATGATATAGATACGTATAAACAAGTATCATGATTATAAACAAGTATATAAACAGACAATGATAAGTATAAGTATAAATAAGTATAGTTATTATTGACAAGTATATGCTATAGGCAAGTATGAATGATATAAACAAGGATATTCACAATGAATGCCTAAACTAACAAATCGACCTTTGGTTCGATATTGCAGAAGAAATAAATCCCCGGCAACGGCGCCAAAAACTTGATGCGCCCTCACCTAAGTTGGGATGAAGACTCACTAAGGGATAAGTGTACCCCATCGTTATCGAGTAATAAATCTGGAAAGTCCAGGTATCGAATCCACAGGACTTATTTACCACAAGTATCGAATTACTAAGTTTCAGGTGTTATCTAGGCTTTGTGGGGTTTGAATTGGTTTTGACTAAGTTAATTGATGCGGATTCCGTGAAGAAGTCTCACTAAGGGATAAGTGTACCCCGTCGTTATCAAGTAATAAATCTGGAAAGTCCAGGTATCGAATCCACAGGAATTATTTACCACAAGTATCGAATTACTAGGTCTCAAGTGTTATCTAGGCTTTGTGGGGTTTGAATTGGTTTTGATTAAGTTAATCTACTCCTAGGTTGAATTATGCTACTCCTAGCTAAGTTATCTAGTTCTAACTAAGTTATTCTACGCCTAATTAAGTTAAACTACTCCTAATTGATCTTTCACTAATGCAATTACCCGAAGGAACATGGTATGAACGATAATAATGAGGTTGGGTTATTAGGTCTATTGGTTAAAAACCTAATCTAAGTCACTTGTATTCAAGGCGATTAACACTACTTACCCTCCTGAAGTTCCTAGTGCGTGATTCCCTTGTAAGCCCGAAACTAGGTCTAAGGCTCAGCAATTTGGGCTTAATCAACTAAGAGGTCGTCAATCTCCTAGGCTCTGACTAGGTCAGATTCAGCTCACAATATGTGCCTACTCGATTTTGGGGCTTTTGAATGAGTTAAACCAATTGAATAAAGCGTAAGACAAAGATTAAACAATTAATCATAGAACAAAATAAGAGCTAAAATATTATTAAAGATGAATGATAATGTCACAGGATACAATTAGCCTAGGATTCATAGACTGTATCAAAGAGTAAAAACAAGGAAAAGTAAAAGGAGATACGAAAATCCCTTTCAAGGAACCTGTCTACTCTGCAATCGGCTTCCTAGGTCTTAAGGACGGACCTTGAATATTCCTCGAGAACAGCTTTGAAGGAGCTTTAATGGAGGTTGATGAAGATGGAGGAGATGGAGAGGAAATTCAAGGGGAAAGCTAAGATAATTTACAAATAATGAAAGATGCCAATTTACATTGGAAAAACTCTATTTATAGGCGTGGCTCGGCCCTCTTTTTGACCTATTTTCGTGTCCTTATGCAGGTAGGAAGTCGTGGGGTCCGTCGTGGCATCGTGGGGACGGAATTGGTCTTTTTGACCAATTCCCGCAGGTCTGCTCGCCGAGCAGGGCGAGCTGCTCGGCGAGCAGGCGCTACTCGTAACGAGCAGCGCCCTGCTCGGCGAGCAGGCCTCTGGTGGCCTGCTCGGCGAGCAGGCATGGCCTACAGAGGCCTGCTCGTCGAGCATTCTTGCCCGGTATGCCCCTGTGTGCTTCCCGACTGCCGTCGATGCCTTTTTCGTCCGAACTTATACCTGCGCATGTACAGAAACTCCAGATAACATTAGTCCAAAAGCTAAATTGACCCGCCAATCGCTTATTTTGAGCAAACGCTTCATTTGGTGCGACTTTTGACGGACCAATTAGCTTCAAAAGATAACGGAATTATACTATGCATGCTATTTTGGCCGTAATTGCCTAAATTGGTCATAAAACGAGCCTAAACAACGAAAAATAAATAAAACGTTTCCAATTCCTAACTAACTCACACAAAAGCATTTAAATGCGAGAAATGCTCGCTTATTAACTAAATAATGCTAAAACCCGTCCTAAAACCGTACCCAAAGATAGGGGTTTTTTGACCCCTATCAAACCTCCTCGCACTTAAAACTTTACTTGTCCCCAAGTAAACTAAAAAAAAACTAAACCCGCAATCACAAGCAAGCTAGAAAACCTCCCGGTTTGACTAGGTGCTTGACACAATTTCGAGCATCTGTAATTACATGCATTCGGAAATACAAAGTAAAGACACGATATCCAAAAGCCGCATTTTAATTATCATAGGCCATAGTTTTAAGCAAAAGGACACATGTTCAATTAAACGAGCTTGAGGGGATCGCTAAGTAAAACACCTCACCATAGGTAGTTCACTCAATTCACACAATTTTGGTGGCTAAAGTGTTTACTCTCGGCTTATGTTCTTGCTTAGGATTACGTTGATTTTGCACGTTCATCCAAGTTCCTCTACTATGCTATATGACTCAGATGATATCAAAAACAGCCTCGAATTTGGGTTGTAATGTGGTTAGAGGGTTAAAGGTACAACAAGGGTTAATAGTTCTAGCGCTAGAAAAACAAAGTTCAAATGGCTTTAGCAAAAATGAAGTGATTGAGCTTTTTATTCATCCATTATTCTCTTTTTGGGATGTTTTCTTGAGACGTTTTGATTTAAAGAACTGGGGGATGAAGTTCTCCCCTTTTAGTTCGTCTCTTTTCTTTTCTTTTTTTTTCTGTTTTTCTCTTCTTCCCCTTTTTTTTTTGGATAGTGATGCTCATTCACTTCTTAGCCTTTTGGCTTGCTACTATAATGCCATAAACAAAGAAAAAGCGGTAGAAGAAAACAAAGGCTCAATTTGAGCTTTGCAAAAATTTTGGGTTAAGTAGCAAACCAAGTTGTGGTTTGCAAAAATAGGTTAGAACGAAAGAAAAATCTATAAACTACAAAAATATAGGCTCAAAGGGGCTTCCTAGAGTGGATGAAAAAGAGAAAAAAAAAGTAAAGAAAAAGGATTGACTCTAATGAGGCTGATTTCATCGTTTATCATCTCAAATCATTGCATGTAGGTTCAACACAGTATTAGGTGCAAAATCTGTAATCTTCCACAAGTCAAAGCATTCACACAAAAATGTCAAGAAAAAGAGCTTTTTGATGTTCGCTCTTAGGCTCAAATTCAACTCACAATTCTTTGGGTTTCAATTTTGTGTTTACTAGTTTTCCCCAAACTCAAGTTTAACATCACATGCCTTCAATTCTTAAGTTATCTACCTAAGTAATGATTTTAGCATTTCTTCAAAAGTAGGGTCTAAATGCAAACTTTAGCTCATGCTTTTACAGATACAAGGATTGTGTCCTACACCTAAACTAGTTGTTATGCAATCTTAGATTCGGTTCTCAGCCCTCAAGGACAAATAACGAAGTTTAGATTCGAAGGAGGTTCACGGTTTTAGGTCCTAAACATGCAAAACCTAAATAAAACCCGAAAAACGCAAAACTAAACTAGACACGACGCAACAAAAATTTAAAAATTATACAATTTTTGTAAGTTTGTCTACCCCTCCTCCTCACACTAAAAATATGCAATAAGTTCCAACATTGCATCACAAACCATAAAGTACAAGTGCAAAAAGTTAGGGTGGAGAAGAAAACTTACGGATTTTATCGCAATCGCCAAAAATTTGATGATTTGCGGTGCCAATTTTTATTTATTTATTTATTATTATTATTTTTCAGCTCCGTTCGGGATTTAAAAAAATCCCGAACAGTTTGCTTATCGTGGCCGAGCAGCGGGCTGGGCGCAGTGCCCAGCTCGCCGAGCTGGGCCTCCTGGGGCCAATTTTTTTTTTTTAATTTTATTTTAAATCTGAACACTTAAAAAAAAAAAATAATAATAATAAAATAAAATAAAAGAAAAGAAAACTAAACTAAACAACTAAAAAAATATTTATTTATTTATTTTTTTTATTTTTTTATTTTTTTTAAACGAACACTTTAAAAAAAACGTAAAAGAAAACTAAAAAGACTAAACTAAAAGATCAATATATAATCTAAATAAAATAAACCTGAAAATTTTTTATTAAAACTTGGGTTGCCTCCCAAGAAGCGTTACGTTATAGTCGGTGAGCTCGACATAGAATTCCCGCCTAGGTGTATGCTTCTACTCGCGTTAGGAACTCGAACTCCTTAACAAATAACCCGTACCTACAAAACGGATTAAGAGCCTCAAATAAGTTTAATGAAAGTAGGAGGCCGAATTTAAACATATTATGAAAAAGTTTGGTTTGCTCCCTTTTGGATTCTCTTGGTAGGTCGAAGAGAATGAAAACTTCTGAACAAGGAGTAAATCCAAACTTTTCGAACTTTTGAGGAAAAGGTAGTTGATATACACAAGCTTCGATTTGATCATTTATTTCTATCACATGATTTAGAATTTCAGATTTTGAACCGGGGTTGCTTACCGCTTCCGGTTCCTCACTTACCTCGAGTGATGCATGTGATAGTGGACTTGGTTCTACCTTTTTGTCATTCCTCAAGGAGATGGCTTGAGCTGATTCCCTTTGTGGGATTTCTATGTTTTCCTTTATGCCTGGGAGAGCATCTCGGGATTGCTCTTGCATCTCATTGTTTATTTGAGCCAATTGGTTGCTCAAGTCCTAGCAAACCTCCTCGTTGATTGTAAGTCGGGCTGATATTCCTTTCAAAAGGGACAGCACCTCATCTCGTGAGCTAGGGGGTTGTGGAGGAACTTGGCTTGCTTGTTCGTAAGGGAACATTCCCAATTCATTTTCCCTGTGCTCATTAACAAACCTATTTGGAGGCCTCAACATGTTAGGGTTCCCGTAGGACAGAATTGAGTGTTGAGGTCTCCTCCAATCACTACCATAAAAGCTGTAAGAATTGGGGTTAGAATTATACCTTTGGTGATTACCCACAAAACTTACACTTTCATTGGTGTTGAGGCTCAGTTTCGCCATCAAGATATCCATTTTCTCATTTAAGTCGGCCATGGAGGGATTGGGAGCCTCATTCTCCAGTGCATGAATGTATTGCCTTGATGGGATAGTAAACTTTTGAGCTTGCCACTCGACTTTTTCTTGCCAATTCATTGATCAGAGAATGCTGAGAAAAAGTGAAGTTCTAGCACAAAAGTTGATAAGTAACAGTATACATATATGAACAAGTATAGAAAAGTATAAAGAAATTATATATCAACAAGTATAGAGAATAAGTATAAAGAATTATGTATAAACAAGTATAAACGATATAAATAAGGATATTCATAAAAAGAATCGTATATAAACAGGTATATGTATAAACAAGTATAAACGATATAAACAAGGATATTTACAAAAAGAATCGTATATAAACAAGTGTATGTATAAGCAAGTATATGTATAAACAGGTATAAATATGAACAAGTATAAATATAAACAAGTATTAACGGTTATAAACAAGTATAGATGATATTCACAGAGATATTCACAAAGGAATGCCTAAACTAACAAACCGACCTTTGGTTCGATATTGCAGAAGAAATAAATCCCCGGCAACGGCGCCAAAAACTTGATGCGGATTCCGTGAAGAAGCCTCACTAAGGGATAAGTGTACCCCGTCGTTATCAAGTAATAAATCTGGAAAGTCCAGGTATCGAATCCATAGGACTTATTTACCACAAGTATCGAATTACTAGGTCTCAAGATGAATGATAATGTCACAGGATACAATTAGCCTAGGATTCATAGACTGTATCAAAGAGTAAAAACAAGGAAAAGTAAAAGGAGATACGAAAATCCCTTTCAAGGAACCTGTCTACTCTGCAATCGGCTTCCTAGGTCTTAAGGACGGACCTTGAATATTCCTCGAGAACAGCTTTGAAGGAGCTTCAATGGAGGTTGATGAAGATGGAGGAGATGGAGAGGAAATTCAAGGGGAAAGCTAAGATAATTTACAAATAATGAAAGATGCCAATTTACATTGGAAAAACTCTATTTATAGGCGTGGCTCGGCCCTCTTTTTGACCTATTTTCGTGTATTTATGCAGGTAGGAAGTCGTGGGGTCCGTCGTGGCATCGTGGGGGCGGAATTGGTCTTTTTGACCAATTCCCGCAGGTCTGCTCGCCGAGCAGGGCGAGCTGCTCGGCGAGCAGGCGCTACTCGTAACGAGCAGCGCCCTGCTCGGCGAGCAGGCATCCTGCTCGCCCGAGCAGGCCTCTGGTGGCCTGCTCGGCGAGCAGGCATGGCCTACAGAGGCCCGCTCGTCGAGCATTCTTGCCCGGTATGCCCCTGTGTGCTTGCCGACTGCCGTCGATGCCTTTTTCGTCCGAACTTATACCTGCACATGTACAGAAACTCCAGATAACATTAGTCCAAAGGCTAAATTGACCCGCCAATCGCTTATTTTGAGCAAACGCTTCGTTTGGTGCGACTTTTGACGGACCAATTAGCTTCAAAAGATAACGGAATTATACTATGCATGCTATTTTGGCCGTAATTGCCTAAATTGGTCATAAAACGAGCCTAAACAACGGAAAATAAATAAAACTTTTCCAATTCCTAACTAACTCACACAAAAGCATTTAAATGCGAGAAATGCTTTCTTATTAACTAAATAATGCTAAAACCCATCCTAAAACCGTACCCAAAGATAGGGGTTTTTTGACCCCTATCATTAATCTACTCCTAGGTTGAATTACGCCACTCCTAGCTAAGTTATCTAGTTCTAACTAAGTTATTCTACGCCTAATTAAGTTAAACTACTCCTAATTAAGTTAAACTACTCCTAATTGATCTTTCACTAATGCAATTACCCGAAGGAACATGGTATGAACGATAATAATGAGGTTAGGTTATTAGGTTTATTGATTAAAAACCTAATCTAAGTCACTTGTACTCAAGGCGATTAACACTACTTACCCTCTTGAAGTTCCTAGTTCGTGATTCCCTTGTAAGGCCGAAACTAGGTCTAAGGCTCAGCAATTTGGGTTTAATCAACTAAGAGGTCGTCAATCTCCTAGGCTCTGACTAGGTCAGATTTAGCTCACAATATGTGCGTACTCGATTTTGGGGCTTTTGAATGAGTTAAACCAATTGAATAAAGCGTAAGACAAAGATTAAACAATTAATCATAGAACAAAATAAGAGCTAAAATATTATTAAAGATGAATGATAATGTCACAGGATACAATTAGCCTAGGATTCATAGACTGTATCAAAGAGTAAAAACAAGGAAAAGTAAAAGGAGATACGAAAATCCCTTTCAAGGAACCTGTCTACTCTGCAATCGGCTTCCTAGGTCTTAAGGACGGACCTTGAATATTCCTCGAGAACAGCTTTGAAGGAGCTTCAATGGAGGTTGATGAAGATGGAGAGGAAATTCAAGGGGAAAGCTAAGATAATTTACAAATAATGAAAGATACTAATTTACATTGGAAAAACTCTATTTATAGGCGTGGCTCATCCCTCTTTTTGACCTATTTTCGTGTCCTTATGCAGGTAGGAAGTCGTGGGGTCCGTCGTGGCATCGTGGGGGCGGAATTGGTCTTTTTGACCAATTCCCGCAGGTCTGCTCGCCGAGCAGGGCGAGCAGGCGCTACTCGCGACGAGCAGCGCCCTGCTCGGCGAGCAGGCATCCTGCTCGCCCGAGCAGGCCTCTGGTGGCCTGCTCGGTGAGCAGGCATGGCCTACGGAGGCCCGCTCGTCGAGCATTCTTGCCCGGTATGCCCCCGTGTGCTTGCCGACTGCCGTCGATGCCTTTTTCGTCCGAACTTATACCTGCGCATGTACAGAAACTCCAGATAACATTAGTCCAAAGGCTAAATTGACCCGCCAATCGCTTATTTTGAGCAAACGCTTCGTTTGGTGCGACTTTTGACGGACCAATTAGCTTCAAAAGATAACGGAATTATACTATGCATGCTATTTTGGCCGTAATTGCCTAAATTGGTCATAAAACGAGCCTAAACAACGAAAAATAAATAAAACGTTTCCAATTCCTAACTAACTCACACAAAAGCATTTAAATGCGAGAAATGCTCGCTTATTAAGTAAATAATGCTAAAACCCGTCCTAAAACCGTACCCAAAGATAGAGGTTTTTGACCCCTATCAGGACATCACAAAGTTTCTTGTCAAACCCGACCCAAAATAAGATCAGATAAGACGGTGAGACATTACCACTGACTTATTATATAAACCAGTAGCAATACCTCTCAATTAAGGAGAAAAATCAAATCAAAAACCAAATTCTGGTTTAAAGCTAAAATGAATAACATATATCGTTTCCAGCTTAACTTTTTCATACGGAGTCCGATTAAGGCGATTCAAAAACCCCTGGAAACGTAAGATAATAATAAAGAACTTTCATTTAGGACTCCATGACAGATTCAGCCTATATCTGGTCGAAAAATGCATTACAAGATTCTGATATGAATCTAATTCTTCCGCATCACCTATATAGACAATTCTTTATTATATCTAGCTCAAAGTTATGACTTAATCATAACCGATATCACACTATTCCACAACTTCTCAACTTCAACTAATTATATATATACCTGTAGATAATACAAACCAAACAAAGGACACCACCAAAAACAAGTTATACAAGTGTCCTTATACTATCCACATATATGTACATGAACAAAATGGATGTAATACCCTAGAGACGACTTGCACCTCGTAGCTGTAACCGAACCACGCCCTAGGATCGAGTACCCCTCTCGGTACCTTGCACTTCCTCGCCTAAAACAAAACAATAAAAACATTTGGAAACCATGAGATAAAAATCTCAATAAGAAACTATCAGCTATAAAAATCAACTTTACTTAATATAACTACATATATATACGTTTATAAAGGATTTAATCAAAATCTTGTAAAATATACTCAAAACTAAAGTTCATAATAGGATCAAGGTATTAAACAAAAAACCCAAAATATATACTCTTGTATCCATTCTTGAGTTTATCCCCTTATAATTCAAATCACAATTCATAACATATACGAGACGTCTCTTAACATTGTCTATCCCATATGGTCTTACCCAACACTTCTCTGTCATACCCAATAGGTCTTCAGACTGTGTACACAGGCCATATTTCTCACTAAATATGGCTTTGAAAATTAAATCCACCATACCGGACTACTCTCAATGGATACCAAACATTTAATTCCATATATATATATATATATATATAGATTGAAACCAAAAACATATATGTATATATGTATATACTTCACTTGATCATAATCAAGTTCACAAGTGTTCAATTCTCCAAAATATCAATCCTTACTCAAATAAAATTTCCAAAATTAATCAACCAATGAAACCTCAATTTTACAAAATTCCGGCATAACCCTAAAATATCAATTTCTAGAAATTCTTTGATTATATATATCTCTATACATAAAACTCAAACTATAGTTAATAGTGACTTACCTTGACTGCTAATTGAAGAAAACAACTCGTTCAATTCGCCTCTAAATCCTGTCTAAGACGTTTTCCCTCCAAACGCTTCCAAAACTCAAAAACTCTTCGGTTAGGACTTAGATCTATGCCTAAGGATGCTATAGTTTAAATTTCAAGTGATTTGGACGGTCGAATCTCCGCAAATCAAAGAAACGGTGGAGAAACGGTCGAAGAACGACGAAGAACGGATAAAAGCAGAAAAAAAACACAGAAAAGAAAAAGAAAGAGAAAGAGATGCTCGACACATTCTGGATTTGGGATTTATATCCAAATTTGGCAAATATCCATTTTGGTCCTTCATCTTTATATAATCTTTTAAAACTTACCCTAAACTTTTAATTTACACCTAAACCCATCGAATTAACTCCAAATTTTTTTCCTATAACACCAAATAAAAATCACATACCCCATAATTATAATATATATTAATATCTAGATATAAATTCTAGAAATTTAGACACGGACGTGACAATCCTCCCCACCTTAAGAAATTTCGTCCACGAAATTGTACTTACCTGTCTAGGTGAATAAATGGGGATATTGTTGTCTCATATCCTCCTCTCTTTCCCAGGTTGCTTCCTCACGAGAGTGTCTGTGCCACATAACTTTAACAAGTGGTATGGTTTTGTTCCTGAGGACTTTCTGTTCTCTAGCTAGGATAGCTACTGGTTCCTCTTTATAGGACAAGTCTTCAGACAATTCAATTGGATGCTCTTGAATGATGTGATTCGGATCACTCCTATACCTCCGTAGCATTGAAACATGGAATACATTATGTATATTGGAGAGATTCTGAGGTAATTGTAATCGATATGCAACTGGCCCAACTCGTTCCACAACTTCATATGGACCAATGAATCTAGGACTCAACTTCCCTTTCTTGCCAAACCGAAGTAAACCCTTCCACGGTGATACTTTCATAAATACTCTATCTCCCACATCATATTCAATTGGTCTCCGTTTCATATCTGCATAACTCTTTTGTCTATCTTGTGCTTCTTTTAACCTTTGTTGTATGATTTGCACCTTTTCTGTTGTCAACTGCACTATCTCAGGCCCTAATAACTGTCTCTCGCCTACTTCAGACCAACATAATGGAGTTCTACATCTTCTTCCATATAAGGCTTCATAAGGTGCCATATCAATACTAGATTGATAACTGTTATTATATGCAAACTCCATTAAAGGCAAATGTACATCCCAACTACTGTGAAAATTCAAAATGCTAGCTCTCAGCATATCTTCCAAAGTTTGAATGGTACGTTCACTTTGACCGTCAGTCTGTGGATGGAAAGTTGTACTGAAATTCAATCTCGTGCCTAATGCATCTTGAAAACTAGGCCAAAACCTTGATGTAAAGCGAGGATCCCTGTCAGAAACAATAGAAACCGGTACACCATGAAGTCTAACAATCTCCTTGATATACAACTGTGCCAGCTTCTCTAAAGAAAAAGTCACTTTCACCGGAAGAAAGTGGGATGATTTTGTTAATCTATCCACAATTACCCATATAGAATCATTACCATGTTGTGTACGAGGTAATCCACTGAAAAAATCCATTGTAATATGTTCCCACTTCCATTCAGGAATAGGAAGTGGTTGTAAAGTACCAGCAGGTCGTTGATGTTCTGCTTTGACTTGTTGGCAACTTAAACATCTACCCACATATTCAGCTATCTCCCTTTTCATTCCTTTCCACCAGAAATGCTCTCGAAGATTTTTGTACATTTTAGTACTCCCAGGGTGCATTGCATATGACGAATCATGAGCTTCTTCTAATATCTCCTTCTTGATATCATTAACATTTGGAACACACATTCTGTCTCCAAACATTAACATGCCATCTCCTGTTACCTTATATTCAATCTTCTTCCCCTCGCTAACGTCTTTTCTGATTTGTTCTAAAAATTCATCTTGATTTTGAGCTTCTTTAATTCTGTCTCGAAGAATCGGTCTCACCTTCAGCATTGCACATAATACTGCCTCATCTCCACAAACCAGTTCAACATTCAAAGCTCTCATATCAAGCAATAAAGACATTCTCACTGATTGTATATAACTCAAACTTCCAACGTTCTTGCGACTCAAGGCATCAGCTACAACATTAGCTTTACCAGGATGATATTCAATAGTCAGGTCATAGTCTTTCAATAACTCAATCCATCTCCTTTGCCTCAAATTCAATTCCTTCTGTGTCATTATATATTTCAGACTTTTATGATCAGTGAATATTAGACACTTTTCACCATAAAGATAATGTCTCCAAATCTTTAAAGCAAACACCACGGCAGCTAATTCAAGATCATGTGTCGGGTAATTCAATTCGTGTGGCCTTAATTGTCGTGACGCATAAGCAATAACTTTATCATTCTGCATCAATACAATTCCGAGACCTTGCCCTGATGCATCACTGTACACTGTATAACCTTCACCCACTATAGGTAGTGCTAACACAGGAGCACTGATAAGTCTGGACTTTAATATATCAAAACTTTCTTGACATTCAAGTGTCCATTCAAATTTAACACCCTTCCGCAGTAATCGTGTCATCGGACAAGCTATAAGCGAGAATCCTTTCACAAATCTTCTGTAATAACCCGCTAATCCTAGGAAACTACGTACTTCATGTACATTCGACGGTGCTTCCCAATTAGCTACAGCTTCAACTTTCTTAGGATCAACTAAAATTCCCCTAGCTGAGACCACACGACCTAAAAACATCATTTCATCAAGCCAAAATTCACATTTGCTAAATTTTGCATATAATTGTTTCTCCCTTAGAATCTGCAAAACTGTTCTCAAATGCTTACTGTGATTTTCCTTATCCTTAGAATACACAAGAATATCGTCAATAAATACAATCACAAATGTATCTAAGTAAGGTTTAAAAATCCTATTCATAAGGTCCATAAAAGCAGCAGGTGCATTAGTTAATCCAAATGGCATAACCAAGAATTCATAATGCCCGTATCGAGTTCTAAAAGCTGTTTTCTGAACATCCTCTTCCCTGGCCTTCAATTGATGATACCCAGTTCTCAAGTCAATTTTCGAAAACATGGTTGCTCCTTGCAATTGATCAAACAAATCGTCAATTCTAGGTAATGGATACTTGTTACGAATAGTAACCTTGTTCAGTTGACGATAATCAATGCATAACCGCATTGTACCATCCTTCTTTTTTACAAACAAAACTGGAGCTCCCCATGGTGATACACTAGGTCGAATATATCCCTTATCTAATAACTCCTGCAACTGCACTTTCAATTCCTTCATTTCTGACGGTGCCATTCTATATGGTGCAAGTGATATAGGAGCAGTACCAGGCTGCAAATCAATTGCAAACTCTACTTCTCTTACTGGTGGTAACCCTGGTATTTCATCCGGAAAGACATCTGGATACTCATTCACAATTGGCACATCTTCTAATTTGGGAGATTCTTTATTACTATCTACCACATATGCCAAGAAAGCGTCACATCCTTTCCTTAGCATTTTCATAGCTGTCATAACTGTGACTATACTTCTACGTACACCTCTCTCACCATGAAACACATATCCCTCTCCACTAGCTAATACTAGATTAACTTTCTTTTTAGAACAATCTACCATTGCTTGATACTTAGATAATGAATCCATGCCTAAGATGACATCAAATGTTTGCACCATCAAAGGTATCAAATTCACATCTATAAAAGACTCTCCTAACTTCACTTCACAATTAGGATACACATGTGTACATACTAAAGATTCTCCCATAGGCATGCTAACAGTTAAACGTTCTGGCATAAGTTTTGACTCCCAAATTATATCAGACATAAATAATGGAGACACAAAAGAATGTGTAGCACCAGGATCAATAAGCAGATAAGCATCTTTTCCAAATAAATAAATCGTACCAGTGATAACTTCTGCAGATGCAACAGCTTCTTGTGGAGTCATAGCAAAAGCTCGAGGTTGAGTTGCAGCTCTATCTGACTGATTACCCTGATTCCTAGCTCCTTGAGAAGTATTACCAGCTCCTCTTCCCATGTTATTACCTCTACCATTACCCTGATTATTTCCTCTCCCAAACAAATTACCTCTACTTCCTTTGTCAGTCTGTAATCCTCTACCCCTTCCAGCTCTGTTCAGTTTAGGACATCTAGTACGTACATGTCCTTCCTCACCACACTCATAACAAACAATTCTTCTCTGAGGTTCAGTTGTCCTCCCTGAAGGACAATCCCTTCTTAAGTGACCACTTCCGCCACACTGAAAACACTGTAATGTTCTCTTTCTGCATTCACCTGAATGAAATTGCCCACACTGACTACATTTTAAAACATTACCACTGCTAGCAATTGAAGGACTGTGTGAAGCTTGGCTAAAAGTATCAGGTGCTCGAAAAGTACTACGATTCACAAATGCTCCCCTTGAAGCCTGACTTTGTATCTGACTACCTCGAAACTGAGATGGTCCTCCTCTAGCAAACTTTGATCTCCCAAATTCCTCTGACTGCTTCTGACTGGTCTCAGATTCTAACTTCCCCTTTAACTTTTCTTTCTGTAATGCTTTCTCTACCCAGCCACGATAATGTACACCCTCGAATAAACTCAGCTCATTCTGATAAAATGCACTCAATCCATCCTTAAATCTCTCACATTTCACTTCCTCAGTAGGAAACCACTGACTAGCATAACGATATAAATCATCAAACTTGTCCACATACTCTTTCACAGCCATAGTCCCCTGTTTCAAATTAAAGAACTCATTTCTCTTCGCTTTCTGGAATGTTTCAGTCAGATATTCTCTCATAAACTCACGTTTGAAAACTCCCCAATTCAAACCTTCAGGATACAAACCCCTGACTCGAGTTAACCATGCATCTGCTAGTCCATGTAATAAACCAAACACAACCCTGACTTTATCCTCATCACGTAACTGCATAGTACTAAAGGCTTTTTCTGTAGCCTTTAACCAATTGTCAGCTTCCTCAGAGTCAATTGTACCTTTGAAATCAAATGCCCCACAATTTTTAGCATCCTCAATTAGCTCACTGGGCCTTCTATGTGCTTCCCGTGTTTCCATTATAGTAACAAAAGCTTCAACTAAAGCTCGGGGTTGAAGTTGTACTACTTGTGGCATTGCAGCTTGTGGAGCCACATACGGTGCAGGTTGTTCAGCTGGAAGATTAACAGGTCGACGTGGAGGCAATGGTTGTTGTTGTCTTTGGGGTTGGTTAATGGGTGGAACTCTAGCATCAGAGGCTTCACTATCCCCTATGCCCTCAAGATCCCATCCTAACTCTCTTCTTTCCTCATCTCTACCTCTACCTCTACCTCTATTTAGAGGCGGTCGGCCACGCGGTCGTCTCGGATGCATCTATATGATAAAGACACAATTATAATTATATGTAGATATATGCTATACATGAATGTCATGTGTGCAACACAAGAAATACAAAGAATCACATTATATTACCTATATATCCACTTATGGATATGGATTAAACCTATGCTCTGATACCAAAATGTCAAACCCGACCCAAAATAAGATCAGATAAGACGGTGAGACATTACCACTGACTTATTATATAAACCAGTAGCAATATCTCTCAATTAAGGAGAAAAATCAAATCAAAAACCAAATTCTGGTTTAAAGCTAAAATGAATAACATATATCGTTTCCAGCTTAACTTTTTCATACGGAGTCCAATTAAAGCGATTCAAAAACCCCTGGAAACGTAAGATAATAATAAAGAACTTTCATTTAGGACTCCATGACAGATTCAGCCTATATCTGGTCGAAAAATGCATTACAAGATTCTGATATGAATCTAATTCTTCCGCATCACCTATATAGACAATTCTTTATTATATCTAGCTCAAAGTTATGACTTAATCATAACCGATATCACACTATTCCACAACTTCTCAACTTCAACTAATTATATATATACCTGTAGATAATACAAACCAAACAAAGGACACCACCAAAACAAGTTATACAAGTGTCCTTATACTATCCACATATATGTACATGAACAAAATGGATGCAATACCCTAGAGACGACTTGCACCTCGTAGCTGTAACCGAACCACGCCCTAGGATCGAGTACCCCTCTCGGTACCTTGCACTTCCTCGCCTAAAACAAAACAATAAAAACATTTGGAAACCATGAGATAAAAATCTCAATAAGAAACTATCAGCTATAAAAATCAACTTTACTTAATATAACTACATATATATACGTTTATAAAGGATTTAATCAAAACCTTGTAAAATATACTCAAAACTAAAGTTCATAATAGGATCAAGGTATTAAACAAAAAACCCAAAATATATACTCTTGTATCCATTCTTGAGTTTATCCCCTTATAATTCAAATCACAATTCACAACATATACGAGACGTCTCTTAACATTGCCTATCCCATATGGTCTTACCCAACACTTCTCTGTCATACCCAATAGGTCTTCAGACTGTGTACACAGGCCATATTTCTCACTAAATATGGTCTTTGAAAATTAAATCCACCATACCGGACTACTCTCAATGGATACCAAACATTTAATTCCATATATATATATATATAGATTGAAACCAAAAACATATATATATATATATATGTATATACTTCACTTGATCATAATCAAGTTCACAAGTGTTCAATTCTCCAAAATATCAATCCTTACTCAAATAAAATTTCCAAAATTAATCAACCAATGAAACCTCAATTTTACAAAATTCCGGCATAACCCTAAAATATCAATTTCTAGAAATTCTTTGATTATATATATCTCTATACATAAAACTCAAACTATAGTTAATAGTGACTTACCTTGACTGCTAATTGAAGAAAACAACTCGTTCAATTCGCCTCTAAATCCTGTCTAAGACGTTTTCCCTCCAAACGCTTCCAAAACTCAAAAACTCTTCGGTTAGGACTTAGATCTATGCCTAAGGATGCTATAGTTTAAATTTCAAGTGATTTGGACGGTCGAATCTCCGCAAATCAAAGAAACGGTGGAGAAACGGTCGAAGAACGGCGAAGAACGGATAAAAGCAGAAAAAAAAACACAGAAAAGAAAAAGAAAGAGAAAGAGATGCTCGACACATTCTGGATTTGGGATTTATATCCCAAATTTGGCAAATATCCATTTTGGTCCTTCATCTTTATATAATCTTTTAAAACTTACCCTAAACTTTTAATTTACACCTAAACCCATCGGATTAACTCCAAATTTTTTTCCTATAACACCAAATAAAAATCACATACCCCATAATTATAATATATATTAATATCTAGATATAAATTCTAGAAATTTAGACACGGACGTGACAGTTCTTCTAGAGTCCGAGGGTGTGTTTGCATGGAACGATGAGATCCTCACGGGAATCAGTCCAGATGTGATCACCCATAAACTCAATATCGCCGAAGATGCAGTTCCTGTAGCACAAAAACGAAGGAATCATGGTCCAGAGAGACAGAAAGTGATTGAGGAAGAAGTCTCTAAACTGAAGAAGGCGGACGCCATTGAAGAGGTTATCTATACGCAGTGGCTGGCAAATGTGGTCCTAGTTAAGAAAGCTGGTGGATCATACCGCATGTGTATCGACTTCACGGATCTTAACAATGCTTGTCCCAAAGACAATTACCCCCTGCCTTGTATTGACATCCTAGTCGATGGAACCGCTGGACACACAATGTATTCCTTCACAGATGTAAAGTCTAGCTATCACTAGATTCCGATGGAGCCATCCGACAGAATTAAAACATCCTTCGTAACACATCAGGCGACCTATTGCTTTAAAGTCATGCCCTTTGGACTCAAAAATGCCGGAGCTACATACCAGCGAATGATGAACAAAATATTCGAGGAGAGAAAAGGTAACAACTTCTCAATCTATGTAGATGACATGATCATTAAAAGCATCACCATAGAAAGGCATGCAGAAGACATAAGGGAAGTCTTAGGTGTCCTACGTCACCATAACATCAAGTTGAACCCGAAGAAGTGCACGTTCGGGGCAACTTATGGAAAATTTCTGGGATACATGATCAGCCAGAAGGGAATCGGTCCCAACCTGGATAAAATCAAAGTGGTGTTAGACATGAGAGTGCCACAAAATGTCAGAGAAGTGCAACGCCTCAATGGGCGAATCGTAGCACTGGGTAGATTCACCTCCTGCTCTGCTCGTAGATGCCAACCTTTTTATGAAGCGATCAAAAAACAAAAAGGTTTCGAGTGGAATGAGGATTGCAAGCAGGCCTTTGAAGGGATCAAATGCTTCCTATCTGAACCGCCCCTAATGAGCAGACCTTTGGAAGGTGAGAATCTATACATGTACATTTCTGTTACTGATAAAGCAGTCTGCACTGTCATGACCAGGGAAGAAGATGGTCAACAATATCCGGTCTATTACGTGAGCAAAGTCTTAAAAGATGCGGAAACCCGGTATTCCCGATTAGACAAAATGGCCTTAGCAGTGTGAAGGAAATTAAGGCAAAGGTATAGCAGCGGAAATATAAAAATTTTAGCCTACTTCCTTTTAACCACAGGATCCGTTAATCGTTATTTCATATAAAGAGGGATAAGAAGAAATACCTTTCGAATAACAATCTACCGTTGTTAAAGAAGTGCCCATAATTCTTCTCCGAGTTCCCAAGCACGAAGTATAACACGATGAGGTTAAGTTAGAATCAACCGTATGAGATGCAACCAAAATAGATTGCCTCTAATTAACCAACACAAGATCAAAGAGAAAGAAAGATAGATGAAATTAATCGATCGATGGAAGTCGTATGAATTCTTGTCCACGAACTAGGGGATGCAAATTCACTTTCTCTCTCTAATTGTATGTTTCGAAAATCACAATAAGGGGAGGGGTTAGGCTTAGTCGAAATTCACTTAGTATGGGGGGTATATATAATAACTTGTATCTAAACCCTAGTTAGATAGGAATAGGTTACTTAATAGGAATTCAATTCGGAATAGGATACCCAATTATTATCTTATAATATATCTAATATATCTAGGATAATAATAAATAACCTAATTAGATAATAATAGGAGTATATTAATCTAATTAAAACTCCTAACTTAATTATCTCTTAATTAATTTAATTCACAAACCTAATCAAATTAGGATTAATGGAATTAAAATATTTCCTAATTTATTATATATAAATTTCGGCCACCCCTAATTAAATGGGCCTTACTGGGCTCATTTGGGCTTCCATCTATTAATGACATCCATCTCTCTTTTGGTTCCAAGTCTTATGTGTGATCCATTAGGTTCTTACTACTTCTGGCCTTATGCAACTATTAAATTAATTTCTTCAAGAATTATATTTAATCCTTGCATAACGGAATGATGTACTGAGTATGTTATTGGCAAGTCTGTAATCATTCCCCCAGAGTCCGTTAAGAAGACAGGTTGATTCTGTCGTTACCCTTCCGTATTAGTTACAGTATAATTCGATCCTTTATCAACTACATCCTTGAACTGAATCTTATGACTATGGGTGATGTCAAGTCACATATAGCGAGACGTTCGTTTTACTTGTATAGGCCGAGTCAAACCAAAAAGATAGGTTAAGTGAAATCTGTATTTCTTACTCTTAAGCTATCACCTTGCAAGGATTTAGAGTCGAGTCTTCCACAAGCGATCCTTGGATGTATCTCCCATTAATCGGGAGTGATAAATGCTCAATCCAATGTATAACTACCCTGACATTACCTCCTGTGACACCCAACCTTTGCAGTTCACACCCCAGAGTCATCTCTGTTAAGGATCGTGGGACCGCAGGATCAAAGTCTCACATTCAGTAATTCAGGATGACCAATTAACATTCCTTTGAGTCTGAGGATTAGTTATACCTATTAATACCAATGAGATGAACAGGTGACAAGGATGAATCTACCAATCCTGTTATCTCAAATCGGATCCCCAATCCTAATGAACGACGTTTCATCGGATCTATGTAACTGTCCAGAAATCTATATATATGAAGCTTGTGAGATCAGCTTTCTATCGGACAGAAGACATTGTTACATACAAGTCTCAACAGTGATATATCAATCCTAAACATATCACTTGACTTGGGGTGGTTTCAAGTTTATTAGTTTATTATAAAGTTTTGTCTCACTTCATGCTTGTATGAACACTTTATAATCACTTTAAACAAACTTACGGATTTCCTTTTATTAGACTTTATTTAGTACTTAAAAGGGATTGCCTTTATATAGTTATAAAACATATATCTCATTAAAACAAATGATATAAAGAACAATTCATTTACATTAAGTTTGTATCCTGCAACAATTGTCTATAGGACACTAAACCCCAACATACTCCCACTTGGACTAAAGCTAATTGTTTCTAAAACTTATCCCAGCAGAAGTTAAATGACAATCATGTACTTTCTAGGTTAAAGGCTTTGTCAACGGATCTGCAACGTTGTCCTCTGTAGGTACTCTTTCTATTCTCACATCTCCTCTAGCCACAATCTCTCTTATGATGTGGTATCGCTTTAGGTAGTGCTTGGATGCATTATGAGACCGTGGTTCCTTTGCTTGCGCAATGGCTCGATTGTTATCATAGTACAGAGTAATGGGATTGACAATGTCAGGCACCACACCTAGTTCTGTAATGAACTTTCTAATCCAAACTGCTTCCTTTGCTGCTTCCGCAGCAGCGATGTACTCTGACTCGGTCATAGAGAAAGCTACGATTCCCTGCTTGGAACTTTTCCAACTGACCGCGCCCCCATTCAAGATAAACAGGTATCCTGATTGGGATTTAAAATCATTCTCATTTGTGAGATGACTAGCGTCTGAAAATCCTTCAATTTTCAGATCTCCTTCTCCGTACACTAGGAACATATCTTTAGTCCTTCTCAAGTACTTAAGAATGTTCTTGACGGCAATCCAATGCTCGTCTCCCGGATTCCCTTGGTAACGACTCGTTACAGATAACGCGAACGCTACGTCAGGTCTAGTGCATAGCATAGCATACATAATCGAACCGATCGCGCTGGCGTACGGGACTACAGCCATGCGTCGTTTGTCATCATCAGTTTTAGGACATTGATGATTGTTTAACTTCACTCCATGTAGCATGGGTAAGTTACCTCATTTCGATTCAAGCATGCTAAACCGATTTAGCACCTTTTCAATGTATGTAGCCTGTGAAAGACCAAACAGTCTTCTCGATCTATCTCTATAGATCTTTATACCAAGTATATAAGCTGCTTCACCAAGGTCTTTCATTGAGAAGTTACCGGATAACCATACTTTTACCGACTGTAATAGAGCAATGTCATTTCCCATTAACAGTATATCGTCCACATATAGTATGAGAAATGCTATAGAGCTCCCACTCGCTTTCTTGTAAATGCAAGCTTCTTCGCAATTTTGTTCGAAACCAAATTGTTTTATGGTTTCGTCAAAACGCTTGTTCCAGCTTCTAGATGCTTGCTTGAGTCCATAAATGGATCTCTGAAGTTTGCAAACTTTATTTGCATCCTTTGATATGAAACCTTCAGGCTGCATCATGTATACATCCTCAAGCAGGTTTACATTTAGGAAAGCTGTTTTCACATCCATTTGCCAAATCTCATAATCGTAGTGAGCGGCAATAGTAAGCATGATTCTGATTGATTTGGACATAGCAACAGGAGAGAAGGTTTCGTCATAATCAACACCTTGTTTCTGACGATATCCTTTCGCTACCAGCCTAGCCTTGTAGGTGCTAACCTTTCCATCCATGCCAGTCTTCTTTTTGAAGATCCACCTGCACCCAATGGGAATTATCCCTTCGGGTGGATCAACCAAAGTCCACACTTGGTTAGTATACATGGAATCCATTTCAGAATCCATGGCCTCAAGCCATGCTTTAGAATCTGGACTAGTAAGAGCCTCTTCGTAGTTTTTGGGTTCGTCGTCTAACACGGGAACCTCGTTATCATCTCCCACTAGAAAACCATATCTAACTGGGAGTTCACGAACTCTTTGTGATCTACGAATAGGTGCCACTGGAGTCTCATCTAATGGGACTTCTTCGGGTACCTCAACCGCTTCTGTTGTTTCAGTCGGTGTTTCTTCCTCTTGAACTTCGTCGAGTTCAATCACGCTTCCCTTTTATGTTTCTTCGAGAAACTCTTTCTCTAAGAAGGTTGCGTGCTTGGATACTATTACTTTCTGATCATCTGGATGATAGAAGTAATACCCTATGGTTTCCCTGGGATATCCAATGAAGAAACATTTATCAGATTTAGAATCTAATTTGTCGAACGCAATGCATTTGACATATGCTGAACAACCCTATACTCTCATAAACGAGAACACGGGTTTCCTACCAATGAACAATTCATATGGTGTGGAACTAGCGGATTTAGTTGGTACTCGGTTCAGGGTGAAGAGGGCAGTTTCTAAAGTATAGCCCCAGAACGTCTTTGGAAGTAAGGCCATGCTCATCATGGATCGTACCATATCTAATAGGGTACGGTTTCTCCTCTCGGATACACCATTGTGATGTGGTGTATAGGGAGGTGTCTATTGTGAGCATATCCCACATTCAGTTAGATAATTCAGAAAATCATCAGAAAGATATTCGCCACCTCGATCGGATCGAAGCGTCTTTATTTTCTTTCCTAATTGATTTTCCACTTCATTCTTGAAGCATTTGAACTTGTCAAAAGCTTCTGATTTGTGCCTCATCAAGTAGATGTAACCATATCGAGTATGGTCATCTATGAAGCTTATGAAGTATCTGAATCCTCCTCTTGCTTGGACCGACATAGGACCGTATACATCTGAATGAATGAGTCCTAGAGTGTCTGATACACGCTCACCTTTATTGCTAAAGGGTGTCTTTGTCATTTTACCTTTTAAAACATGATTCGCATGTTTCCAATGATTCGGAATCGATTGGATCTATAAGCCCATCTGAATGTAGCTTTAGCATGCTTCTCTTGTTTATATGGCCTAAACGACAATGCCACAAGTAAGTTGAATTATCTAGCTTATGTCTTTTTGGTATCAATTGCAAAAGCAGGAATTTTGTTATCTAATACATAAATCCCATTTTGTGATATTCCTGAAAAATAAAAGATCGAATCTTTATAAATATTGCAACTCTTGTCTTTTATTGAAATATGAAAACCGTCGTCAACAAGACGGCCAATAGAAATAATGTTACGAGACATCTCAGGAACGTATAAACAATTCCTTAATTCTATTACAAGCCCAGAAGGCAAAGGTAAAACATAATCTCCAATTGCGAGGGCGGCAACTCTTGCTCCATTTCCAACTCGCAAGTTTATGCTTCCTTTCTTTAGTTCCTTAGTCTGATTTAGCTCCTGCATATTTGTACAAATATGAGATCCACATCCGGTATCAAGTACCCAAGATTCAGACAGTGAAACTGTATTTATTTCAATATAAAACATACCAGATGTTGAAGCACCGTTATTTTCCTTCTCGTGGAAGGTTAGGTACTCCATGCAGTTCCTCTTCCAATGCCCTAAGTCACCACAATAGTAGCACTTTCCTTTGGGCTTCTTTGGTTCCTTTCCCTTCGTTTCGGTGAGCACAGCCCCCTTGCATTTATCAATATGGTTTGGATTGGGAGAGACCCCTTTCCTTTTTCTCGATCCTTCAATAGCAAGGGCCAGTATCTCCTCGTTTTCTTTTATAATGGGCTCGACTGACTCGAGCATATATGCAAGCTCTACAAGAGAGGTTTGCAAGCCACTCATTTGGTAGTTCATTACGAACTATGAGTAATGATGTGCCCTCACCTAAGTTAGAGATGAGAACTCACTAAGGGATAAGTGTACCCCGTCGTTATCAAGTAATAAATTTCTGGTTAAGTCCAGGTTATCGTCCACAGGATTTATTTCTGCAAGTATCGAGTTACTTGGTTTCAGGTGTTATCTAGGCTTAGGGGGTTTTGAGTTGGTTTTTCTAAGTTAATCTACTCCTAGGTTGAATTATACTATTCCTAGCTAAGTTATCTGATTCTAACTAAGTTATTCTACGCCTAATTAAGTTACTCTACCCCTAATTAAGTTAAACTACTCCTAAGTGATCTTTTACCAATGCAATTATCCGAAGGAACATAAAGGGATACGATGATAATGAAAATAGAATGTTTAAGCAATTGAATTAAAACCTAAGTCACTTGTGTTCGAGGCGATTAACCCGACCTATCCTCCTAAAGTTCCTAGTTCGTGATTCCCTTGTAAGGCCGAAACTAGCTCTAAGGCTCAGCAATTCGGGCTTAATCTTCTATAGGGACGTCAATCCTATAGGCACTGACTAGGTCAGATTCAGCTCGCAATATGTGCCAACTTGATTTTGGGATTATCGAATGAGTTAAACCAATCAGACAAAGCGTAAGACAAAGATTAAAGCATTAAAACAATTGAATGAACAAGAACTATAATATATATCAAAGATGGAGAATATTGTCACGAAGTTACAATAAGCCTAGAATTCATAACATGTATCAGAGGCTAGACAGAATGTAAAAGAAGAAAAATCCCTTTCAGGGAACCTGTCTACCAATGCAGGCGTCTTTCTAGGACTTAAGGATGGAGCTTGAGCAATCCTCGGTGAACGGAGCTTCGAAGGTGTCTTCAATGGAGGTTTGAAGGATATGGAGGAGGTGGAGAGGATTTCTCCAGAGAAAAACTAAGAAAATTACAAAGATAAAAGATATCTAATTTACATTGGAAAAACTCTATTTATAGGTGTGGCTCGGCCCTCTTTTTGACCTATTTTCGTGTCCTTATTGGTGTAGGAAGTCGTGGGGTCCATCGTGGCTTCGTGGGGGCGGAATTGGTCTTTTTGACCAATTCCCGCAGGTCTGCTCGCCGAGCAGGGCGAGCTGCTCGGCGAGCAGGGCTACTCGCGACGAGCAGCCCCCTGCTCGCCGAGCAGGCGCCTGGCGGCCTGCTCGGCGAGCAGGCATCCTGCTCGCCCGAGCAGGCCTCTGGCGGCCTGCTCGGCGAGTAGGCCTCTAGGGGCCTACTTGGCGAGCAGAAATGGCCCGTTCGTCGAGCGTTTTCGCCCGGCATGTCCTCGATGCTTGCCGAATGTCGTCGATGTCCTTTTTCGCCCGAACTTACACCTACGCACGTACAGAAACTCCAGATAACATTAGTCCAAAAGCTAAATTGATCCGTCAATCGCTTATTTTGAGCAAACGCTTCGTTTGGTGCGACTTTTGATGGACCAATTAGCTTCAAAAGATAACGGAATTATACTATGCATGCTATTTTGGCCGTAATTGCCTAGATTGGTCATAAAACGAGCCTAAACAACGAAAAATAAATAAAAGGTTTCCAATTCCTAACTAACTCACACAAAAGCATTTAAATGAGAAAAATGCTCGCTTATTAACTGAATAATGCTAAAACCCGTCCTAAAACCGTACCCAAAGATAGGGGTTTTTGACCCCTATCAAACCTCCTCGCACTTAAAACTTTACTTGTCCCCAAGTAAACTAAAAAACTAAACCCGCCATCACAAGCAAGCTAGAAAACCTCCCGGTTTGACTAGGTGCTTGACACAATTTCGAGCATCTGTAATTACATGCATTCGGAAATACAAAGTAGAGACACGATATCCAAAAGCCGTATTTCAATTATCATAGGTCATAGTTTTAAGCAAAAGGACACATGTTCAACTAAACAAGCTTGAGGGGATCGCTAAGTAAAACACCTCACCATAGGTAGTTCACTCATTCACACAATTTTGGTGGCTAAAGTGTTTACTCTCGGCTTATGTTCTTGCTTAGGATTACGTTGATTTTGCACGTTCATCCGAGTTCCTCTACTATGCTATATGATTCCGATGATATCAAAAACAGCCTCTAATCGGGGTTGTATGTGGTTAGAGGGTTAAAGGTACAACAAGGGTTAAAAGTTCTAGCGTTACAAAAACAAAGTTAAAATGGCTTTAGCAAATATGAAGTGACTGAGCTTTTTATTCATCCCTTATTTTTTTCTTTTTGGGATGTTTTCTTGAGACGTTTTTTATTTTTTTTTTTTTAAGAACTGGGGAATGAAGTTCTTCCCTTTTGTTCGTCTCTTTTCTTTTCTTTTCTTTTTCTGTTTTTTTTTTTTTCTGGGATAGTGATGCTCATTCACTTCTTAGCCTTTTGGCTTGCTACTGTAATGCCATAAACAAAGATAAAGCGCTAGAAGAAAACAAAGGCTCAATTTGAGCTTTGCAAAAATTTTGGGTTAGGTAGCAAACCAAGTTGTGGTTTGCAAAAACAGGTTAGAATGAAAGAAAAATCTATAAACTACAAAATTATAGGCTCAAAGGGGCTTCCTAGAGTAGATGAAAAAGAAAAAAATAAGGTAAAGAAAAGGGTTAATTCTAATGAGGCTGATTCACCGTTTATCATCTCGAATCATTGCATGTAGGTTCAACACAGTATTAGGTGCAAAATCTGTAATCTTCTACAAGTCAAAGCATTCACACAAAAATGTCAAGAAAAAGAGCTTTTTGATGTTCGCTCTTAGGCTCAAATTCAACTCACAATTCTTTGGGTTTCAATTTTGTGTTTACTAGTTTTCCCCAAACTCAAGTTTAATGTCACATGCCTTCAATTCTTAAGTTATCTACCTAAGTAATGATTTTAGCATTTCTTCAAAAGTAGGGTCTAAATGCAAACCTTAGCTCATGCTTTTACAGATACAAGAGTTGTGTCCTACACCTAAACTAGTTGTCATGCAATTTTAGATTCGGTTCTCAGCCCGCAAAGACAAATAACGAAGTTTAGATTCGAAGGAGGTCCACGGTTTTAGGTCCTAAACATGCAAAAACATAAACAAAACCCAAAAACGCTAAACTAAACTAGACACGACGCAACAAAAATTTAAAAATTACACAATTTTTGTAAGTTTGTCTACCCCTCCTCCTCACACTAAAAATATGCAATAAGTTCCAACATTGCATCACAAATCATGAAGTACGAGTGTAAAGAGTTAGGGTGGAGAAGACAACTTACTGATCGGTCGGGGGGTATGGCCAAGGCATGTTGTAGCGTTCGCAATAGTCTGCCGCTACGTATTCAAGACCCGAAAGCCTTCGGTCCATATTCTGCTCAAAGTTGGTGAACCGTTGGTCCATCTGTTGAACGGTGTTAAAGGTCCGTAGGTTAAGATCTCGCATTTCTGCCATCATGGTGTTGATGGCTTGGAACTGGGCCTCCGTCCCCGGCGCTTGGTGTTCCCTTTGGTCTCCTGCTGTCGCAAGTTCTTCTTCCTCAGGTCCCTCGTCCCTATGCTGTGGTGGAATTCGTGCTCTTTTCCGCCCCCCTCTGCTAGAGCTTGCTCCTCCGGTTGGGTTCCTGTTTAAGACTTCATGAAAAGTAGATCTCCCCAAAAACTTGGAGTTAGGCAAAGTAGGGTAAAAAGCAACTTCTTGAATGTCCAAATTTTTGAATTGGCTCTCAAGTAGGTTGGTAACTAAGGGCTTGATTGGATGGGAGGTTGTGGAGGGTAAATAAAGGAAGGGAAGGGAAGGGAGAGTAAGGGGAAGGAAGGGGAAGGGAAGCATTAACCTTACCCTTGTTTGGTTGGATGGTAAGGGTTTATAAAGGTTTGTACCCTTCCATTATTTGGAATGAAGGGTTTGTAAGGGAATGAAACATTATAAAATGACTAAAATGTACATAGTAACTATGAAGAGAGAAAGCACAACATCAACAGTAAAAAAATAGAAGAAAATTGACTTAAATCAAAGTTGAGGGAGTTCCGCCGGTGACGGAGTTCCGTCGGTGAGGAAGAGAAATCGGAAAAGAGGGGAGGAGGAAGTGAGAACATAGATCATAAATAAAATCTGGTTTGGGTATTAAGTAATTTTAATAAGGGTAATATTGGAAATAAAAGTTTGAACCCTTCTAAACCCCCCAATTTGGTGGGTTTGAAAATTGAAAGAAAATTGAAGAAATCTAACCCTTCCAAACCCTTGCCAAACCCCTCAAATCCCTTACCCTTCTAAATTTATTTCTCCCAAACAAGGGTTTTCACAAACCCTTACTAACCATTCCCTTACTAAACCTCCCAAACCTCTCAACCAATCAAGCCCTAAGTGTCCAAGGCCAAGGGAACCGCGTTTCCTACTCGTTTGGCTTGAGAGGCCCTCAAAGATGGTCTTGACATTATTCACGTGTTTGTGGTTGGCCACACACCATAGTATGAGCAATTCTGTCTTTGAGACTTTATTGCTCTCGTTTTTGCCCAACAAGTTGTGGGCAATAAATTTGTGAATAAGGTTGAGGAGTGGGTCCAAGAGAGCGACTGGGCTAGCAGTCTAGGAGTCAAAGTCCGATATGCATGTTAATTGTTCCCAGGCCATATCTTTTGTCGTGGGTTTCTCAAAATCTGAGATTGCCTCTGGGTTGTTATAGACTCCCATTAGGGTTGCTAGTGTGGTATCATCAAGACGGTAAGGTTTACCGTTTAGTCTAAAAGAATGCTTCCCACTGCCCACGGGTAGCTCTTTTTTCCAAGCAGTCAAAAATTCCATAGTGAAGTTGTGATAAACTGGGGTCTGTTTTGTGGCTAGTCTATACCAGCCGTGGAATTTGAGGATTTCATTGAAATCCTTTTTCAAGCCTATAGACGCTAAATATGTTTGATCAACAACTATATGGGTAGCAAGTTCTTGCTTGGAAAATCTATCATACAATACCCCCTCACGTTCATCAACAAGCCCAAAGGGTGGATCATACTTAGCTTGGAGGCTGTCGCTGAACTCGACCTCAGACTCGGCTTCATTTTCAACCACGACCTTGGCTTTGCCTTTCTTACCCATAGTTATTGAGGAATAGACCAAAAATGGACAAGTTAGGACATATTTACAATTCTGAACATAAACCCCCAAATAAACCATTCATAGGCATAAACCATAGTTTTAGGAACTTAGGGACCAAAACCATAAGTATTTGGTCCCTAAGTTTTTTACCCGTAATTCACAAATTCATGCAAAATTGGAGATACCCAATGACTAAAACATGGTAAGAATGCAATTCATAACTCTATTGACAAGTTTTTAACTATAATTGGAATAGTTGAACTTTGAGCTAAAATGAGGATTTTACCCAAATTGAGCAATTTCTCCAAATATTCACAAATTGATAATAGAAATCACACCCAAACTACAAATTAATCATTATGTCAACATAAATTGCAAGGAAATCAAGAATTAAAAGCAAACAAGAGATTTATTTGAGAAAAGAGAGAGAAACCTAAAACTTAGGTTTTTCCTTAAATCTTAAAAATTATCACCCTAAGCTAAAATCTAAGCCTAGAAACATGTTAGAAATCAAAAATGGGTAAAGATTCATACCTTATGTCTTGAATTCGGGTTAGAATGGTAGATTTGGGGGGTTAGGTTTTTGAAGGGAAAGGAGAAGAAGAAAGGAAGAAAGAAAGAATGGAATAAGAAAAAGAAAGAAGAGAGAAGGGAAGAAGAAGGTGGGGAAGGGGATGATGAGTCACCCCCCCCTCTTTTTCTTATTCTTTTTCTTTTCTTTCTTATTCTTTTTCTTATTCTTTCTTCTCTCTTTTTCTTTTTTTTGGTTCGGGATTTTCAAATCCCGAACAGCCCGTGTCGGCCGAGCTGGCTGACTCGGCCGACCAGCCCGGCGAGCTGGGCAGTGCCTCACTCGCCCGGGTTAGGCGAAATTCGTTTTTTTTTTTTATAAAGTGTGGGGGAACAAAGCTTGACAATGTAAATAAAAAAAGACAAACGAGATTAGAATCCAATTAACAAAAATAAACAAAAATAAAAATAAAAGAAAAGGGAATGCAGAATTAAATTGTTCAAGCTTTAAATTTAAACCGAGGAGAACCCGATTTCTCCCCCTTACTCAATCCTTTCTCAGGATCTTTGGATTCTTCTCCGTTGTGCTTGGGAGAGAACCCTGTGGTCTTTTCTGCCTGTCCCTATTGATCTGAGCTACCTGATTGCTCAAATCTTTGCAGAAGGCTTCGTTGTTGGCAAGCCTAGCCGAGATTTCCTTCAAAAGAGTGATCACCTCGTCGGATTCCTTGGGATGTTGCATTGGCCCTTGATTCTGCTGTTGGTATGGGGGCATGCCAAGCCCTTGCTCTCTATGCTCTTGAACAAAACCGCTAGGAGGTCGAAGCAGATTCTGATTTGAATTCCCGTAAGGCAAGTTCGGGTGCTGAGGCCTCCTGTAGTTGTTGCCGTTGTTGTAGGAGTTGTGGTTGTTGGGGTTGTAGTTGTTATAGTTCTGATTGTACCTCGGTTGTCCCCCAACGTAATTGACCATCTCCATCCCGTCTCCAGTGAAAGGGCTACCTGCTTGACATTCCTTTCCATGGTGGTCGCCGCCACAGTGCACACAGGTGGGAGGTTGGCTGAATTGAGCCAACAGGACGTCCATCTTCCTACTTATATCTGCAACACTCGAATTTTGCTCTTATTCTTCCACAGCAAATACCCGCTGCCTTGAAGGGCCAGCGAGCTTCTGTTCTTGCCACTGCACACTCTTCCTGGCCAGCTCATTAATCATATCATATGCCTCTGCTGCTGTCTTCCTAAACAAATCTCCACCCGCTGCGGAGTCTACAATAGCTCTGTTGGTGGGAGTCAGTCCGTGATAGAAGACGCTTACCAATTGATGCTTGGGTATGTCATGATGAGGGCACATGCGCAGCATTTTTTTGAATCGGGTCCAAGATGTGTGGAGCGCTTCATGCTCGGGTTGGTGGAAGGATGTGATCTCACCCCTGAGCATTGTTGTCTTCGAGGGAGGAAAGTAGTAGGACAAGAATTCCTTCTCCAATCCTGCCCAAGTCGTGATTGATCCGGGCTCCAGTGTTCTCAGCCATTCCAAAGCTTGCCCAGTCAGAGAAAACGGGAACAACTTCAGCCTAGTAGCATCTTGGGGAACACCATTTGTTCTTGCAGTGTCTGCGCACATTAGGAAGCGATCCAGATGATCATTCGGGCTCTCGTGTGCTTCTCCTCCAAACAATCCGGTCTGCTGAATCAAGTGAATTATACCGGACTTGATTTCGTATGTGTTGGCCTGGATATTTAGAGCAGCAATGCCAGACAGATGCTGGTGTCGGTGCGGTGCCAGGATCTCACTCATCAGACGAGTGTCATTTTCTGGTTCGGTGTTCTCAGTGTTCCGCTCATTGTTCCGTTCATTGTCAGTCATCTTGATAGGCTTGATAGGCTCGATGATCTCGTCTTGCTTCAGCTTTCCGATTTGTTTGCTCCTGCGAAGAGTACGTTCAAGTTCAGGGTTAAGAGGGACACACGGTATTTTCGCTGATCTCATAGGCATACGCTGAGAAAAGATAAATACAGAAATAAATGAAAGCGGAAGGAAAATCATACACATCATACAAGGTTGCACAGTTTTGTACAAGTATAAGAACGATATTAAATAAAAACATATAGACACGTATAGATGAAGTTGACAAGTATAACTACACGTTCGTACAAACGAATATAAACAAGCGTAAGTATAAACAAGGATGGCTATCATAAACAAGTATATATAAACAAGTGTATATAAACAAGTATAAATGGTATAGATGTGTATGAACAAGTATCATGGTTATAAACAAGTATAGTTATTATAAACAAGTATATATAAGTATAAGTATAAACAAGTATAAACGATATAAACAAAGAATATTCACAAAGAATGCCTAAACTAACAAATCGACCTTTGGTTCGATATTGCAGAAGAAATAAATCCCCGGCAACGGCGCCAAAAACTTGATGCACCCTCACCTAAGTTAGAGATGAGAACTCACTAAGGGATAAGTGTACCCCGTCGTTATCAAGTAATAAATTTCTGGTTAAGTCCAGGTTATCGTCCACAGGATTTATTTCTGCAAGTATCGAGTTACTTGGTTTCAGGTGTTATCTAGGCTTAGGGGGTTTTGAGTTGGTTTTTCTAAGTTAATCTACTCCTAGGTTGAATTATACTATTCCTAGCTAAGTTATCTGATTCTAACTAAGTTATTCTACGCCTAATTAAGTTACTCTACCCCTAATTAAGTTAAACTACTCCTAAGTGATCTTTTACCGATGCAATTATCCGAAGGAACATGAAGGGATACGATGATAATGAAAATAGAATGTTTAAGCAATTGAATTAAAACCTAAGTCACTTGTGTCCGAGGCGATTAACCCGACCTATCCTCCTAAAGTTCCTAGTTCGTGATTCCCTTGTAAGGCCGAAACTAGCTCTAAGGCTCAGCAATTTGGGCTTAATCTTCTATAGGGTCGTCAATCCTATAGGCACTGACTAGGTCAGATTCAGCTCGCAATATGTGCCAACTTGATTTTGGGATTATCGAATGAGTTAAACCAATCAGACAAAGCGTAAGACAAAGATTAAAGCATTAAAACAATTGAATGAACAAGAACTATAATATATATCAAAGATGGAGAATATTGTCACGAAGTTACAATAAGCCTAGAATTCATAACATGTATCAGAGGCTAGACAGAATGTAAAAGAAGAAAAATCCCTTTCAGGGAACCTGTCTACCAATGCAGGCGTCTTTCTAGGACTCAAGGATGGAGCTTGAGCAATCCTCGGTGAACGGAGCTTCGGAGGTGTCTTCAATGGAGGTTTGAAGGATATGGAGGAGGTGGAGAGGATTTCTCCAGAGGAAAACTAAGAAAATTACAAAGATAAAAGATATCTAATTTACATTGGAAAAACTCTATTTATAGGCGTGGCTCGGCCCTCTTTTTGACCTATTTTCGTGTCCTTATTGGTGTAGGAAGTCGTGGGGTCCATCGTGGCTTCGTGGGGGCCGAATTGGTCTTTTTAATCAATTCCCGCAGGTCTGCTCGCCGAGCAGGGCGAGCTGCTCGGCGAGCAGGGCTACTCGCGACGAGCAGCCCCTTGCTCGCCGAGCAGACGCCTAGTGGCCTGCTCAGCGAGCAGGCTCCTGCTCGCCCGAGCAGGCCTCTGGCGGCCTGCTCGGCGAGTAGGCCTCCAGGGGCCTGCTTGGCTAGCAGAAATGGCCCGTTCGTCGAGCGTTTTCGCACGGCATGTCCTCGATGCTTGTCGAATGTCGTCGATGTCCTTTTTCGCCCGAACTTACACCTGCGCACGTACAGAAACTCCAGATAACATTAGTCCAAAAGCTAAATTGATCCGTCAATCGCTTATTTTGAGCAAACACTTCGTTTTGTGCGACTTTTGACGGACCAATTAGCTTCAAAAGATAACGGAATTATACTATGCATGCTATTTTGGCCGTAATTGCCTAGATTGGTCATAAAACGAGCCTAAACAACGAAAAATAAATAAAAGGTTTCCAATTCCTACTAACTCACAAAAAAGCATTTAAATGCGAGAAATGCTCGCTTATTAACTGAATAATGCTAAAACCCGTCCTAAAACCGTACCCAAAGATAGGGGTTTTTGACCCCTATCAAGTAACTCTCGGGGAGGGACTAAAGAAGTAAGTTTTCACTTAGTTCATGGTCCATCGCATCTCCAATACTAGAAAACTTGGTGATAAGGCTGATCATCTTTGCACAATGTGCTATTACAGATGTGCCCACCTGCATCTTGCTTTTATATAACTCCTTGGTTATTTCGAAGCGCTCGCACCGAGTTTCATTCACAAATAACTCTTTGAGGTGCTTGACCATGGAATAGGCATCCATATCTGAATGTAGTTGCCTTTTAACTTCCGGTGTCAAAGATGCAAGTATGATGTCCCCCGTTTGATCATCATCAGATTTATGCTTCAAGTAAGCATAAAATTCTTGGTAGGGAGCATCATCAGTTGGGTAAGGGGGTATCGGTGTATCAAGTACATACCCTTTCCTCTCGAACTTCAAAACAATTTTGAGGTTACGAAACCAGTCGGTGAAGTTTGAACCATTCAATTTGTTATTGGTAATTATGTAACGCAGATCGGTGTTAGTCATGATTTTAAGAGTGTGTTTAAACAAAACCTGAAAGTGAGAAAGAGTAAACGTATGTCATTCATTTGCTTTAAAGTATAACAATCTAAAATTATAGGCCTTTTAATTTATTTCAGATTGCTCCCACTATTTTGCCAAATTAATAGCCCTCCATATTAATTCGAAAAATTTCACAAATCCTTTAGTGAGCTAGGATCCTAACTCTTGAGATTTCGCCTTGAGTTTGCTCAACAAGCTAGTCTCATTTGTTAAGTAGATTCATGTAATCAATCACATCTTGAATGTGACTCCTAGGTTATTGGGTTACTAACCACATTAGTAACTAATATGCTATTCACATTAATCCCAACCATATTGCCCATTAGTTTATGACAACATGAGTTTGCTCATCCAATTATCATAATCTAATTTAAGTATTACCCCATATTCATGAAAGAATGACTTTCGATAATTCAGGTGTTACCATAAGACCCCGAGCTTGAGTTTGCTCAACAACCCAAAGGCCCCCAGTAATGCCAGCTGAATTATAATATTAGGGAGGGGCAACCGATTTTAATAACTTGCTTATTTACTTAACTTTTTAACGAGGGATTTTATTTAGGTCTCATAATCTAACTTAGTCTTGATTTGCTTTAGCATACATCAGACACACATACATTCACATACATTGGCGTTATGGACATATCATCTAAATTATTCCGTCGAGCCAGAGACGGAATAAAAGGGCAAACCTAAGGAAATACTAACTATTACATATTTCTCTTTAGGTCCTCCGTCTTCTCCATGGCGCCTTGAAATTACATATTAATTTCTATACTACTATAAGAAAACTTCAATTGAATTGAAGGGAATCGGATGAGAGGAGAAATTACAATAGATAGTAGAAAGGCAGGACGCGCAGGCCCTATTTCAAAAATACCAAAAGACTAAAAGAGGGTCCAAATATGTCCATAACTCCAAACATGCATAGACTCAATTAAATAAATTTAATTGGTTGATTACATAACCGGCTTATGTAATATTTAGGTTAATCACATTAACTCGTCAAATTAACTTTCATCCAATTTTACTTCTAATCATTTTGTATCTTTATATTAATTCTTAGATTAATATAACCATATAAAACGTCGATTATGCATGTCCCAATTATTTTGATTTCAATTCATTTAACACTTTGATTTACAACTTGGTAAAAACAAACTTTTAAACGAATTTTCATTCGATAATCAAAACAGAAAACTATTAATTTCTGAAACATATATATATATATATACAAATTGTTTTCAAGCCGATTTTAACAATTAAAATCAAGTGGGATTCGGGCCGGGGGCCCGAAACTGGGCTGCTGCCGTTTGGCAGTAGCCCTGCGGCTGCGCACGCGGCTGCTGCCGCGAGGCAGCAGCCGCGCGACAGCGGCTGGTCGCGCCGTGAGGCGCGACCCGAGCCTCTGTCGTATTTATTATTTTTTTTAAAACATATATATATATATATATATATATCAGATTTTAAAACGGTTTTAAAAACGATTTTCAGAAATAGGAAAAACTACAATAGATTTCCGTTTTATCTTTTAGAATTAATAAAACTAATTTTATTAACCTAACTATAAAACTAATAGATTTTGTTATAATGATTATCAACCGAAATAATTAGGAACATACGCATAATCTATTTTAATTAACAATTAACTAAAATTTATTTATCTTTAGAATTAATTAATCAAACTATTTGTTAATTAATCCTAACTATAAATATTTATTCAATCCTATTGAAAAACTTCTAAATTTTCATATATGAAATAACGGATTTAACGATGGCTCTGATACCACTGAAGAAAATTAAGGCTAAGGTATAGCAGCGGAAATATAAAAAATTTAGCCTACTTCCTTTTAACCATAGGATCTGTTAATCGTTATTTCATATAAAGAGGGATAAGAAGAAATACCTTTCGAAGAACAATCTACCGTTGTTAAAGAAGTGCCCACAATTCTTCTCTGAGTTCCCAAGCACGAAGTATAACACGGTGAGGTTAAGTTAGAATCAACCGTATGAGATGCAACCAAAATAGATTGCCTCTAATTAACCAACACAAGATCAAAGAGAAAGAAAGATAGATGAAATTAATCGATCGATGGAAGTCGTATGAATTCTTATCCACGAACTAGGGGATGCAAATTCACTTTCTCTCTCTAATTGTATGTTTCGAAAATCACAATAAGGGGAGGGGTTAGGCTTAGTCGAAATTCACTTAGTATGGGGGGTATATATAATAACTTGTATCTAAACCCTAGTTAGATAGGAATAGGTTACTTAATAGGAATTCAATTCGGAATAGGATACCCAATTATTATCTTATAATATATCTAATATATCTAGGATAATAATAAATAACCTAATTAGATAATAATAGGAGTATATTAATCTAATTAAAACTCCTAACTTAATTATCTCTTAATTAATTTAATTCACAAACCTAATCAAATTAGGATTAATGGAATTAAAATATTTCCTAATTTATTATATATAAATTTCGGCCACCCCTAATTAAATGGGCCTTACTGGGCTCATTTGGGCTTCCATCTATTAATGACATCCATCTCTCTTTTGGTTCCAAGTCTTATGTGTGATCCATTAGGTTCTTACTACTTCTGGCCGTATGCAACTATTAAATTAATTTCTTCAAGAATTATATTTAATCCTTGCATAACGAAATGATGTACTGAGTATGTTATTGGCAAGTCTGTAATCATTCCCCCATAGTCCGTTAAGAAGACAGGTTGATTCTGTCGTTAACCCTTCCGTATTAGTTACAGTATAATTCGATCCTTTATCAACTACATCCTTGAACTGAATCTTATGACTATGGGTGATGTCAAGTCACATATAGCGAGACGTTCATTTTACTTGTATAGGCCGAGTCAACTCAAAAAGATAGGTTAAGTGAAATTTGTATTTCTTACTCTTAAGCTATCACCTTGCAAGGATTTAGAGTCGAGTCTTCCACAAGCGATCCTTGGATGTATCTCCCATTAATCGGGAGTGATAAATGCTCAATCCAATGTATAACTACCCTGACATTACCTCCTGTGACACCCAACCTTTGTAGTTCACACCCCAGAGTCATCTCTATTAAGGATCGTGGGACCGCAGGATCAAAGTCTCACATTCAGTAATTCAGGATGACCAATTAACATTCATTTGAGTCTGAGGATTAGTTATATCTATTAATACCAATGAGATGAACAGGTGACAAGGATGAATCTACCCATCCTGTTATCTCAAATCGGATCCCCAATCCTAATGAACGACGTTTCATCGGATCTATGTAACTGTCCAGATATCTATATATATGAAGCTTGTGAGATCAGCTTTCTGTCGGACAGAAGACATTGTTACATACAAGTCTCAACAGTGATATATCAATCCTAAACATATCACTTGACTTGGGGTGGTTTCAAGTTTATTAGTTTATTATAAAGTTTTGTCTCACTTCATGCTTGCATGAACACTTTATAATCACTTTAAACAAACTTACGGATTTCCTTTTATTAGACTTTATTTAGTGCTTAAAAGGGATTGCCTTTATATAGTTATAAAACATATATCTCATTAAAACAAATGATATAAAGAACAATTCATTTACATTAAGTTTGTATCCTGCAACAATTGTCTATAGGACACTAAACCCCAACACAGTGGTAACCACTTCAATTCGCCTAAGACCTTATTTCCAGGCTCACACGATCATTGTTCGAACCAGTATACCTATGAGGAAGGTGTTGCAAAAGCCGGAAACTTCAGGGAGGCTAATGGAGTGGGCAATTCGCCTGGGCGAGTTTGATGTTCGCTATGAAGGCAGATCCGCCTTAAAAAGTCAAGTCTTGCAGACTTTGTGAACGAATTCACCGAAGAGGGCATAAACCTTCCGAAGCCAGAAGTAGAAGAGTGGACGATGTACACTGATGGCGCCTCTTCAGCTGAAGGTTCGGGAATCAGTGTGGTAATCAAAAGACCTCACTACATCAAACTACATTATGCCGCAAAGTTAGAATTCCCTGCAACTAATAATGACGCGGAATATGAAGCCTTGATATTGGGGTTTCGCCTGCTGAAGGAGATTACGCCAGAACGAGTTGTGATCTATAGCGATTCTAAGTTAATGGTTAATCAGGTGACTAAAAACTTTGATGTAAAAGACGAAAATTTGGTCAAGTACGTCGAGGAGGTAAAAAAGCTGTTGAACCATTTAGAGTCTAAAGAGACCAAGTGGGAGTTGGTTCACGTATTACGAGGATCAAACACAGAAGTGGATCACCTAGCCAAGCTAGCCTCAAGCAAGGGTCAATGGACGGATCTCCAATGTCCATTTGAGATAAGAAACAGGCCGGCGTTCGCCCTAGAGGAGATAACTCATCTTTCATCTGCTATGGGAGATTGGAGATCGCCGATCCAATAGTATCTCTCCACCGGATCTTTGCCTCAAGACAAAGAAGAGGCTAAACGGACGGTGAGGAAGGTTGCATACTTCTCCATAATGAACGATCAAGTGTACATAAAATCTTTTGGTCACCCCTGGCTGAAGTGCATAAGGATAGAAGAGGGACAATAGATCCTCAAAGAATTGCATGCAGGTACTTGTGGAGCTCACGAGGCGTTCGCCATGATCTTGAAAAAGTCCAGATTGGCAGGGTTCTACTGGCCCACTGCAGAACTCGATGCCCAAAAACTGGTGGAGTCCTGTCACAATTGTCAAGTCCATGCAAACGAGTCTCACACAGCTAAGCACCTACAAAAACCCATTGTGGAAGGACGACCCTTTGCCACATGGGGGATCGACATTGTTGGCCTATTCCCCCCTACCAAGAGACAAAGGAAGTATGTTGTGGTAGCTGTGGATCACTTTACGAAATGGGTCGAGGTCGAAGCTGTCTCCTCTATAAATGCCGAGCGGATAATCGAGTTTGTCAGAGACAATATAGTTGGAAGATTCGGAGTTCCTCACACGATTATTACTGACAACGGGACGCAGTTCAATTGTGGAGGGTTCAGAGCATTCTGTGAAATCCAAGGCATTCAAAACAGGTTCGCCTCAGTTTACTACCACCAATCTAACGAGATGACCGAAGTAACAAATTGAACGATTGTAAAGGGCATAAAAAAGAGACTGGGTGAGCATGATAAAAAGTGGGCGGATCACCTCATGAATGTCTTATGGGCATATAGAACCACTCCTCAGACCGCAACTGGCGAGTCACCATTCGCCCTCACCTATGGTGTATAAGCTGTGATCCTCATCGAGATCCAAGTCCCTAGTGACAGAGTCCTGTTTTATTGTGAGGCCAGGAATGACCAACGATTAAAGGAGAGTCTGGACCAATTGGAAACAGGGAGAGAGAGGGCGTATATATGAATGGCCGCCTATAAGCAGAGGATTGCAGCCTATCACGACAAAAATGCAAAGCTTGTGGATCTGAACCCAGGGGACCTAGTACTCCGAAAGGCGAATAAAATTCAGTCCTTGGAAGGCAAAGGAAAACTGGGAATCACCTGGACGGGGCCATACAAAATAGTCGCCAAAATCGGCCTAGCCACTTTCAAAATCCAAGATATGGAGGGGAACACATTGCCACGCACGTGGAACATTCTGAATCTCCGCAAATATTTCGCCAGGGAATAGAATGTAATCAAGGTCTTGAGTACTCTTTTTCCTTTAGTAAGTTTTTATCCCAAGAGGTTTTTCTTATTAAAGGTTTTAATGAGGCTCATATGTAAGACCTGTTCGCTGTAATAAGGCGCATCGCCATTCAATAAAAATCAATTCTTATCTTGTCAATTCTTTTTTAAGTATTTTCTTGTAGCAATATAAATATTCCAGATTCAAAAAAAAGGGGAGGCAACAAACGCATTCCCACAAGTAGGATAATGCTATCATGACATAACTACTTTCTCCTCAAACATAGGAGAACAATCTCAGCGGCGGATCAATCTACCTCAAAGATAGGAAACAAATTGATCCCCGTCAGAGATAGAGTTAAAACATTTCTCAGACGTGAGATATTTACACTCTCACACACTCTTTCCAAAGAAGAGTCCAAAGTCCTAGTGGCGGATCGATTCACCTCAAAGATAGGAAGCCAATTGATCGCCTAAGGCAGCTTAACTTCCTTTAAAGGAATAAAAGCTTCTAGCCTTCACAAAGGCTCACACTACGAGGTATGGCTGGCCACCTACCTCGAACTAATCCTAAAACCTATAGCTTTACTTGCTGAAAGATATGAAGCGTAAAGTAAAGATAAATGGTTGTAACAAGGATTAAAATAAAATTGTACTTAGTTACATTCACAAAAACTAAACATCTATAAGAGCATCCTCCTTAGCATCTTTCTCATCAGATGCGCCCTTCGAAGGGACCTCCTTCTCTACAAGAATGGTTCCTTCCTGAGGAACAGTGCAATCAATTGTCGACTCCTTATCCTTATCACCCGCCTCCTGGGATACTTCATCAAGATCCTCTGCTTCAAGATCCACAGCAGGTTTGGCTTCCTCAACAGATCCGCTCATCACCTTCCGAATATGATCACGGATGAAGTCTTTGACATTCGGGATCTTGCGGTACTTAAGGCAGTGTTCAACATTTGGAACCACGTACTTCGGGTCTACAAAGTCGATCTCAGGATAGGCGAGCCTGACATACGCCATGATCCATTCTCCATAATAATAAGTGCGTTCTCCCGCCAGGATCTCCGCATTTAGCAAGGCACTTTCATGATTCTTAGCATCCCCCTCCAGCTCAATAATTTTCTCCTTTAGGTTACGGATCTCCGCATCTTTACTCCCGTTAAGGGCAATGGCGGAAGCCGCATTTGCATTAGCAGTGGCTATCTCTTTCTCCATTCTTTTTAGGGTAGCTCTATCCGCCACTCCTTGAAGGAGATCCGCTTCCATAGCACGCATGCGCGTGTATACCTATCAAGGCAAAAGCCGATTCAAACAAAAGAATAAAAACGGCAAACTCTCCCTAAAGAAGATCACTCTTTCATCCAAAAATGCAAAAAGGGATAAAGGAAACTTACTGTGAGGAGCTCTGTTTTTCCTATCTGGACATGGGCTGATCCTGAGATCTTATTCTGGCTCTCCCGTACCTCGCCTAGTTGACCGAGAGCTTCATCCAGGTCATTGATGATGGATTCATTCCTTAAAGATCCTTTGTCACCATATTTGGCGAGCCAGTAACCTCCTAAATCAGGCTTCACCACCTACGCAAGGATTAAGAGGCAAAAAATAAGATCCCAGTAAGAGAAAAAAGAATGATAGAATGAACACACCTGTTCAAGCCTCGGCATTGGTTTCTCGGCCCTCATGGCATCCGCCAGCAACTTTCCCCCACTAGAAGACACAGATTTCTTCTTCTTAGGCAGGGGAGGATCAACCATATCACCAGCGGGATGCTTCCCAGAGCTCTTATAGGGATCCGCAACCTGCTTATCCTTCTGAGCCTCTTCCTCCTTCTGTTTCTTGCGCATCTCTACAAGAGCGCGACTTGCCTCAGACAAACCCCTGACAAGGGAGCAAGAAATAATAATCAAAAGGAAAGAACAAAAGTACCTTCATCAAATTGATAAAACTTCGCATAAGTAAATCCATTCTCGTCACAGCGGATCAGGGGAATGTCATTCATCATGAATTCCAGAGCATCAGCGTACGTCCAAGCATCTGCCTTGATGCTTTTCATGAGATCCGCCACTTTTTCATCGCTATTTGTCAATATACGTAGATCTTCCGCCATATGCAAAGGTTTGGCATTCCAAACCGAGGGGAATCCCAGGGGTTCATCCTCTTTCACCTTAATGTAGAAAATTTTTTCATCCCAGAGATGGACGTTCGACATCTTCCCATAGAATGGCGAATAGGATTTAAATTTGGCGAATGTGTAGAAGGACTCAGATTTTCGCTTCGTTGGTTTATGAAGGGACCGGAAAATTCGAGGGTTACAGACTACCCCTAGGTTCGAAGCCAAATAAAAATCTAGGGCCAAATCTAACCAACCATTTGGATACAGCTGACAGGCAGTGATTCCAAAGTACGCCAGGATATCCGCCATCATCTTAGGAAGAGGAAGACGGAACCCTCTCTCCACGTGGCAACTGTACACGGACAGATATCCTACGGGCGGACAGGCGGGTCGTTGGTGAGCAGCCGCCAATTCAATCTCGTAATTCTTAATCCATGGATAGCGATCCGCCAGATCCGCTAGATCCGCGGCGCTCATACGAGACGGAGTAGACTCTGCACGAGGCGCCTTTTTCCTAAATGGGGCTGAAGAAGAAGCCTCCATCCCAGAAAACCTCCCAGAATCTATCGCCAGAACAGTACGGGTCACGGCGTCAGGAAAATTCCGAGTTCTACGATTCCTACTCTCCCTCACCGAGTTACACAAGTCCCAGCTAGACGTACTTTCGAAAGAACTCGAACTCTCAGAGGAAGTGGTCCAACTAATTTGGGTTTCGGAATGAGGGGAGGTCAAATTAAACAGTTCAGTAGTAGACCCAGACGAAGAACTCATAAAACCCAGAAAACAAGGCGGAAAGATTTACTTACATGAAAACTGGAAGCTTTGAAGGTTCTTGATTCTGGAAAAAGCTTCCCGAAAACTCAAGCGAAAATGAGGGAAAATGGGAAATGAATCGGAAAAGGGAAGAGAGAGGTTGAAGAAGGCCACACTTCTCACCTCGAACAGCGCATAGGGGACACCTGTCATTCCATGAATGGCCTCAAACCAAGTGGCCATTAATACAGTTCAGCATGACGGCGCGCGAAGAAGCTCAAAAGCCCTAAAGGACTTTAAAGGAACTTTAGGGGGGCTTCTGATAACATCGGGATATTATTCCAGGGATCAAAGAGGATGTTTTCCAAAACGACCATGTATTGGGGACGGCCCGAGAAGCAACGACGTATCAGGTAAGACATCCGGATGGCGGATCACTTAAACTCCGCCACATGAGATCCATAGTCAAACCTATGGGTGACCCGCCGTCATGCCTCGATCCGCCCATTGAGCGGTAAAACCGATTCCCAATAAAGGCCATTAATGATCCTTTATTGAGCTAACGGCTGAGCTTAAAGGAGATCCGTAACCGCCATTAATGAGGCATTAATGGAGACCTTCTGGTTACTGGGAGTTACGATCACATGACTATAAATAGCTTGCACCCCAAGCTATTGAGGTACACATTCATTCTCTTCCTTAAACCCTACCTTTGTCAATACAGTTTATTCTCCTTATACCATACTAACTTTGGCATCGGAGCTTCCCCCCGTCGAACCCAACGACGCCCCCACAGGGAAGAAAGTTGATCGGAAATTCATCCCCAGTTATCAACACCTTTAATCCTTGTACCACTTTCGTAAAATAAATGATGACTTTGGAATCCATGCTTCCCACGTGTCTTGGAAACGACACCATACCATATATCAATAAATCCAACATTAGAATTCCGTTAGCGTTTTCGATATTGTCCCGTGCGAATGCCATCATTTTCGATAAACTGAATTCTTGATTGACCTCTCATTCCTCTATATCTTTTGCCTGAAGCCCAAGTAGTTTAGCCAATTACTTCTTTGGTTTTTCAGTATTGGTATGAAGGTAGATCCTATTTTCTTTCATTATCGGGATATTAATTAAGCACCGGTACTCCTCCAAGGTAGGAGCTAAATCATTCTTCCCGAATGTAAAACACTTGAAGCGGGGGTTCCAAAATTGAATTAACGCTTTGAGTATGGTGGGGTGGACCGGTACATAAATCAAGTGTCTTATCCATCTATAATCACGAACGAAAGTTTTTAGAGCTGCAACTTGTAGCATTTCAAATATGTCACTTAATTCCTCTAGATCATTTTGATTGAAATCGACCTTGGCCATGCCAGACGCTGCTAACATCGGTGTGATGTCTCCTAATTTTTGTTGATTTTCCATCGACCACATTTCTACTTCTTTTCCATCAAATATCTTATAAGCGGGTAATTCCATAAGGATTTTAATGAAGACCCTATGTTATGTATATTTTAGACGAAAATGAAAGAAAGAAACAATATCAAAGCAAGCGGAAGTGAAATGGAATTTAAACATGTATGGATGTTATGCATTCCCCATTAAATATATAGGCATACCAGACATTGTTCGGAAAAGGTAATTCATTGATTTAGTAAATATTACATCATTTTGAAGGAGGCATAAAAAAAGGACCAGGCCCTAACATTTGAGTTGATCCTCTTCTGTTTCACTTACAACATAAACAGATTCTTCCTGAACTACAATTGTTCAGTTCATCCTGAATGGAACACCTAACCTCCATTTTTTCGCTCTTAGTCAAACGAAATAACAAGCGATTATCCCTTTTTTTTCAAAGAGTAATCACTTATCATTTCGCTTTCTTTTACAAAAAGGTCCTAATACAAAACCTACACTTATCTAAACAACTACATAGATAATCATTTTATTCTTTTCCGAGGCAAAGGTTGATCACCTAGATTTTTGCCTCGCCTCACCAGTTTTACCACTGCCCACATATTTTCTTAATTTGGCAGACAAAATAACAAAAATGATGGAGCATTTTTTCATTTTTCCCAAAGAACTGATTTTCATATCCTTAGTCTAGCTCCACCTAATAACGAGTGACCCCGGGTATCAGGCCTTTGGCTTTTTGATGGGTTGAAATCCTCCCGCTGAACCGCTCGATTCCGCCATATTTTCCCTTGGCTCGACCCTTTCGATATCGGGTATTCGGTTTCCTGAGTTTTCACGAACTTCTAGCATTTATTGATCTGGTGCAATTGTAAAAATCTCAGGAGGAACTTGGTTCAATTCTAATTCAATTTCCACATGCAGCCCTTCATTGCCTCCTTCTTCCATAAGCTGTTCCTCATTGACTGTCCCTTCCGAATCACTATCTGATGAATCCTCTTGGTCGTCCAAGAATTCACCGTCGGACTGTTCTACCAAATCTGGTTGTATCGGGAATCCATTTTCTTCATTGCCATTTTCATTCCATTGTTGTAGATTATATTGATGAACTGCTCTAATATTGATCACCATTAATGGATTGCAGTAATAACGGGCTGCAACGTACCTTTGTGTTTCTATGGTTTGAAGTGGCAAAACGCAAGAGCAATGCTTGATTCTTCCATCAAAGTGATAATTGGAGGGGTTTAATAACCTGGGAGGTTAACATGAAAAAATACGTATTTTTCATTAATGAGGCTTGAAATTGTACCATCTTGTAGACATTGTGTTTAAGGTTGGCACTGTTTTATAGGTGGATGCTAAATTTGCTACCTTCAATAGTCATACAACTAAATTTGTATTTTATCCCTTGTTAATTTACTTGAGATGACACTCTAGTGGTGGTGATGATGTGTCACCTCTTGAATGGTCAGAACCAATAGGTCCTTGACAATTGTAGATTTTTTTTACTCGATGAATCTTGTAATCTCACTTTTATAAGATTAGAGGTTTAAATATTTTTTTTTAGTTGATGGATATATAAGTAATCAACAAATTTAAAAAACAAATTGAATATTTTTTTTCAATTAGATGATTAGGTGTGGAGGGAAGTTCTTCCGAGCTCTGAGCTGGCTAATTTCTTTGCCTATCCTGGTCAAGATTGGTTCACGGATGGTGTTAAAGGTTTGTTATTACCTGACCTTGAGCATGGTGCTATTCTCTTCGCTGTTGTTTGTCACCAGCTGTGGCAGTGGAGGAATGCAGATATTTTTGGAGAGGGAGCAGCTTCCTTTCCTAATTTACAGGCCTATTTTTCTAAAAAAATCAATTCCATTATTGATAGCTTTAAAGAGGACGGTTTACCTTTTTCTTGCCAGAGGAAAGTGGTTCAGCTTTTGGGTTGGAGTAAACCTGGGGAAGGGACTCTAAAGTTAAATACGGATGGTTCCTGTCTTGCAGATGGTAAGATTGCGGCTGGTGGAGTCTTAAGAGACGCTGGAGGTGCTTGGGTGTCTGGCTTCGCTCAGAACCTTGGAGTAGGCTCCTCCTTCGCCGCTGAGCTTTGGGGAATTTTCTCTGGGCTTAGGCTTGCTAAGAACCTGGGTCTTAAAAGGGTTCTTGTGGAATCGGACAACCTTGAGGCTGTTAGGTCTATTTCTGAAAATAAGACCTTTTGTTTAGGTAACCAAAATTTGCTAAAAGGGATCAAGAGGTTATGTTCCTCTTTCGACTCCATCAGTTTTGGGCATGTATTCAGGGAGCAAAATAGGGTTGCTGACCGCCTTGCGGCCGAGGGCCAGGAGATGATGCTTGGCGTCTTTACCTTTTCTTCTCCTCCGAACTTCCTCTATTCGTTACTCTCTGCTGATCAAGTTGGGGTTAGCTTTCCCAGGCTAATCCCGGGCTAAGGGTTTTCGGTTTTTTGTTTTTTCTTTTCCTTTACCTACCAAAAAAAATAAATAATAAAATATAATATTGAACTCTTGTTCAACAAGTTTAATGATTAAACTCATGATTTTTAATTTTTACATATAATTAAATTAATAAACTTAAATTAAAGGGTAAATTAAATACAAATTAATAAACTTAAATTAAAGGGTAAATTAAATCGAAATATGTATGGGTAAATAGGGTATGCATCATTTCAAAATAGATTGGAAAAACTGAACACTAAACTTGATACCGATATCCATACCGACACTAAACTTGATACCAATACTGAAATATAAGCAAACATAATTTAGTTAAAAAAATAAAAACAATAAATAAAATTCAATATATTTCCTCAATAAAGTTACCTAAAAAACTTTTAACATATATATATATATATAATTATTATCTCAACAACAATAAAAGAAATTTAGATTTATATTAAATACGTAGGTATATATTTATAAAGGTAGAATAATAAGTAATTTGGTGCTGCTCGATTGTTTTGCATTTTTTTCATACTTAACTGAATACAGAATAATTAGGTATGTGAACACCGTGATCCGGGTCTTCGGAAAGAGGCTTTAGCTTGCCGACTGATCGTCCCTGCGCCGGGAATGGTCCCTGCGGATACTCCGACGAGCAAGACAGTCAAAGGTCTAAGAAACTATTCAAAGTAAGATGTCAAAATGGTTTTTAGTGATTACCTCTCCCTTCCTTCAATGTGAGGTGTGTTTTTATAGAGGTTGCTTGGGCCCAAAGCCCACCTGCCCGAATGGGCCCTCTTCATATCCCGAATCAAGTAGTCCCCCCTATCGAAAAGCCCAGTCGAGTATTTGATGCGAGAATACAGTCGGATGTGTCCGTTCGTCATGCGAGAACATCCGCCTTTGGAAACGCAAAAACGGCCCTTTCACTGCATGCGCGTCTCGTTTTTAGTGCCATTATTTATTCGCTTTAAATTACCCGTGCGCCGCCAGTATTAATTGCGAATTGACAGTTGTGCCGGCATAATGAATTCTCCCTCAACTATAAATATTTAGGAGGGGAATAGGAAATCTTTTCTTTCAAATTCGTCTGAAAAAGTTCGTGCCGTCGCACTCCACCTCTCTGCAATTGTAACCTTCCATACCTACTTGTTCGTGTTTGCAAGGGTCCGTTGGTTCGCTTGTCGTCTATTTTCCATCGTCGGGAGCTTTTTGCTTGCTGCAGAACTTGTCGTGCCTTTAGTGAGGTTAGTCGCATTATTCTTTCTCTGATTTCTGCGTTTTTCTCGCTTTATTTTGACTTCGGGGTAGGGGTATTATGTCAGAGGAGTCTTCTCGGGGAGCTTTAAGCAGACTGCCGCCGGTCGCCCCAGGTGACTTCACGCTTCGAGAGTCTGCGCGAATCCGTTCAGTCGTGCGAAAGAGGCGAGCTGAAAAGGTGGGTGAAAATAGTGCGGCGGGTGAAGTTCTGAAGAAAAGGAAAATACCCGTTGCTCGCCCGCTCCCCACCGTTGAACGTTCAGCTAGAGGCGTTGCCGCCGGTGTGCTAGAGGTGGTAGTGACTGTTCCGGAAGGTTTAATTACTGTAGAACATCCTCTTGCTGCAATCTACGAGGAAATGCGTGAAAAAGTATGGTCGCGAGCCCCTGGTCCTACTGGAAGTGAGGGTAAGCGTTTCGAAAAAGTGGAGCGCCCTAGGAGGCCGGAGTCCCTCGTTGTTGAAGATGCTCATAGCATAATTGTCGCGGATGATCTTCCGGCGATCTCTGCGGTGTACCGGCTTGGGGAGCCCTATGAATTAGCGGCGCTAAACGAGGAGACCAGAGCTCACCATGCGGGTAGTGCCAATGAACTCATTATCTACGAAGAGCAATTGGAGTCGGGGCTGCGGCTCCCCCTCCTGCCCTTCTTTGTAGAGGTATTAAAAGAATATGACCTGTGCCCTGGTCAAATACATCCGAATGGCTGGAGAATGATGGTTGCTTTCTACTCCTTGTGTCGTTCCGTCGGATATCGAGCCACAGGCTTAGTGTTTCGAGAATTTTTCAAATCGAGCAAAGGGCAAAGATCGCAGCATGTGACTTTCTCTCATCAGAAATTTAGAGTGATGGGTGGTCTGAAGGATAAACTATCGGAATATCGCCACCGCTTCTTTTTAGTGAGGAAGCGTGACGGTGATTTTCCCTTCCGGGTTGTTTGGAACGACGATCCTATGGATTCCAGTCGGTGGCTGAAGACCCGACCTATGCTTCCTTTCGAGGAAAAATTGATTACGCATTTAAAAGGTCTCCCGATTGACAAAGATCATAAGCAGGATGTCGACGAGCTGGTTCGCCATTTCCTCTCTGCTGGTTATTACATCTGGAATAAATGGCGAATGGCGGATGTCAAAGGGTGGTCGGCGGAGGACTTTGAGAAATGGAAAAAGGGGTATAACTTCAAGGCCGGTGAGCTGGCAGAATTGGAGGCAATCTCCGTGAATGTTGCCGTCGTAGGTGAGGGGCTGGGATTATTCTTCTGTTTGGTCAATTATGCAGTATGTTGTGTTTATTAATTTGTAATCTGATGTTTCCTTTCCATTGTTTTGGTTCGTGCAGGTCCAGGAGATCCCCGCGTTAGCATGGATTTCGACCCTAATGAATCTGGAGACCGCCGACGAGGCGTTCGAAGGAGCCTCGGGGTCGTTGGTATCGTATTCGTCGCTCGAGGATGCAAACCAAGTGGTACAAAGCATGGGAGGTGTTCTTGCTGCCCGGGAGGGTGCTGTCGGGGAGGTTGATGTCCCTCAGGGGAAACCTGTAACTGTCCCGGCTGTTGAGGAGCCGATGGGAGGGGTGGAGATGATTGAGTTGGGCGAAGAGGGATCTGGTAGTCCCAACCGTGGGATGGTTGCTCGGAAAAGAAAAAGGGACGCTGAAAAAACCGTTGTTGAAGATGTAGCCGGAGAGAGAGGTGCTGAGGAAGTAATTGCTGGTGCTAGCGAAGGCGGGGAGAAACTTTCCTCTGATGGTGCCAATCAAATGTCAACGGATGTGACGGATCGGATACAGGATCATCCGGAAATGGTGAAGAGAATGGAGATGAAAATTGCCAAGTTCAAGGAGTACGTGATGGATCTGTCAGTGCATTCTGATATGATGACCTCCGACCTGGCTCGTGCAATAGCCCGCGTGGCCCGGGTTCCTGGTGAGCAACAGCGGATGGATGGTGTTTTAAAAATGAACTTGGGTTTAGAGACCCTATCGGCTCTTGGCGTGGTGAGCTCTATTGTTCGTTTTTATTTGTATCGAGTGCTTCGATTTTTGTTGTGCCTTATCTTTACTTTCATTCTTTCACGCAGTCAATTAAAAATGCAACTCGGGTGTTCGATATGTGTGTTAATGATGAAAACTCTTTTCGCGATATGGAAGCGGGTCTGCGAAGATCTGTCAGAGATCTTGAGGAGGCGAACCAAAAGCTGATAACTGCTCGAGAAATTTTAGATCGTCGCGAAGCTGAGATAGTGGTGTTGTCGGAGAAGCTGAAGGTAGAAACTGCCGGCCGGGTGGAACTTTCGCAACGTTTGAAGAAGGATGTCGAGGAGATCTGCGCGTATCGGGTGTTGCTGAAGATGGCAGTCGGATGGACTCATCATGTGGCGGGGATTGTGAAGGAGAAGACGAAACGCTCGGCGGAGCTGGTCGAGGAGAACGAGTCTCTTATGCGACAACTGGAGGCTGCACGCAAAGAGGCCGCTGATCTTCGTGCTCTGGCAGGTCAACACGAGGAGAAATTAGTGAAATTAGATCGGATGATGCTGATTACCGCAGCTCACTCTGCGGGTTACAATGTTCCCCCGGAGGTGATCTTCGCTCCGAATATCTACGACAAAGCTGCTCAAGCGAAAGCTGTTGAATTTTGCAGTCGGTTTAAGAAGTAATAGGGAGTTTGCTTTTTGATTTTTTAGATGTAATGATGACTTCGTACACTTTGGATCTTCTTTGGGATATCTTTTTGTATCTAATGATGTTTTATCTGCTTGATGTGATTGTTTGTGCATTGTGCCATCTTTCATGTCTTTTCCTCGACCTGCTATAAAAAGGGGTCGGATTGCTGTGGTATGAAATGGCAATTTGTGTTTCCTTCTCTGCTCTCTCTTTTTTCTAAGTTTCTTTGGAAAATGTCGCTTCGGGATGTTGTTGATCCTGCTCAGGTGCTCGAAGTTCAGAAAGCCATATCGGCGATGCCGCATCCTTATGTTTATTGCCCTCCGTCAGAGGAGATTGATGCGGAGAGAAAAGTGAGGTACTCGTCCCCTATTTGGCTGAACCGTGATTTGGCTCCGCAGAAGAGAAGAGTGGAGAGTGAGACTTCCATGCCGTACACAGGATCCGTTACTGATTCTTGCGAGGTTGCTGTCAGCGCACATTCATCAACGGAAAAGAAAACTTAGTCTCACGAAGGCATCGGGTACCTTCTTCCTGACGAGACTGTCGCCCCGGTACTCAACCCGCATCCTTCTTGGATTAAGAGGCTTTTAGCGGATGAGATGGAAAGGGTGTTGAATCTGCCTCATGAGGTGGAGTATCATCGGGTAGGGCGCCATGCTTCCCCCTCACGTCCTTATGGGCCGACTTTTGTTGACCCTCTCAAACCGCGAAGTGTAGTCTTCCTAGAATTTGCGAGGAAAGGTAGCCTGGGTCCCGTTCCGGCTAATCCTAACCATCGTGTGACTCATGTGGGCAAAGCCTGTCTGTATCATAAGCAAAATGGTCATAACACTGATGAGTGTGTGGACTGGAGAGCGATGTATCAGGACCTGATGGACGAGGAGGAAATACCGGACCCTGACCGTCCGAAACCTTTCTGAGCAGCTTATTTGTACTGTGTTCGTATAGCCTTTGATTTGTCTTTTATGTATTCCTTGCTTTAGATGAAAGAATCTTATCGGTAGTTGGAGAACTTGTGTCTAATTTCATGTTTGCTCTGTGCTCTTTTTGAATTGCTTTATTTTTGGTGCTCTTTATGAGATGGTGTTCTGAACACCTAGAACTTGTTAAGTGAGTTAGATGATGAGGGAGGCGTTCGATTTGATCGAAGAGCCTGTCCTGTGAGCGTTCTGAATGCTTGGTTGCCGAAGAACACGTTAGGGTTCTTAGTACCTAGAATCGTTAACTAAGTGAGTTAGACGATGAGGGAGGCGTTCGATTTGATCGAAGAGCCTGTCTGACGAGCATTCCGAATGCTTGATTGGCGGAGAACACATTAGGGTTCTGAGCGCCTATAATCGTTAACTAAGTGAGTTAGACGATGAGGGAGGCATTCGATTTGATCGAAGAGCCTATCCGATGAGCATTTCGAATGCTTGATTGGCGGAGAACACATTAGGGTTCTGGGCGCCTAGAATCGTTAACTAAGTGAGTTAGACGATGAGAGAGGCGTTCGATTTGATCGAAGAGCCTGTTTGACGAGCATTCCGAATGCTTGATTGACGGAGAACACATTAGGGTTCTGGGCGCCTAGAATCGTTAACTAAGTGAGTTAGACGATGAGGGAGGCGTTCGATTTGATCGAAGAGCCTGTCTGACGAGCATTCCAAATGCTTGATTGGCGGAGAACACATTAGGGTTCTGAGCGCCTATAATCGTTAACTAAGTGAGTTAGACGATGAGGGAGGCGTTCGATTTGATCGAAGAGCCTATCCGAGGAGCATTTCGAATGCTTGATTGGCGGAGAACACATTAGGGTTCTGGGCGCCTAGAATCGTTAACTAAGTGAGTTAGACGATGAGGGAGGCGTTCGATTTGATCGAAGAGCCTGTCTGACGAGCATTCCGAATGCTTGATTGGCGGAGAACACATTAGGGTTCTGGGCGCCTAGAATCGTTAACTAAGTGAGTTAGACGATGAGGGAGGCGTTCGATTTGATCGAAGAGCCTGTCTGACGAGCATTCCAAATGCTTGATTGGCGGAGAACACATTAGGGTTCTGAGCGCCTATAATCGTTAACTAAGTGAGTTAGACGATGAGGGAGGCGTTCGATTTGATCGAAGAGCCTATCCGAGGAGAATTTTGAATGCTTGATTGGTGGAGAACACATTAGGGTTCTGGGCGCCTAGAATCGTTAACTAAGTGAGTTAGACGATGAGGGAGGCGTTCGATTTGATCGAAGAGCCTGTCTGACGAGCATTCCGAATGCTTGATTGGCGGAGAACACATTAGGGTTCTGGGCGCCTAGAATCGTTAACTAAGTGAGTTAAACGATGAGGGAGGCGTTCGATTTGATCAAAGAGCCTATCCGAGGAGCATTTCGAATGCTTGATTGTCAGAGAACACATTAGGGTTCTGGGCGCCTAGAATCGTTAACTAAGTGAGTTAGACGATGAGGGAGGCGTTTGATTTGATCGAAGAGCCTATCCGACGAGCATTTCGAATGCTTGATTGGCGGAGAACACATTAGGGTTCTGAGCGCCTGGAGTTGTTGATTAGTTTTATCCCTTGCCTTATGAAACGTAGTTCGCATATTATTGATAATATCTTTTTAACGTTTGGACATTCCAGCTATTGTCATAAACTACCCCCTCGAGAGAGGCAATTCTATAAGCTCCATTGTGGAGAACAGTGTCGATCTTGTACGGACCCTCCCATGATTGTCCGAGCTTTCCCTGGGCCAAAGGAGACTGCGCAGTCGCGGCGTCTCGAAGCACCAGGTCCCCGACCTGAAACATGCGTGGGCGAACCCTTCTATCATGATATCGCGCCATATTCTACTTATGGGTCGTAATGTGCAACAGGGCGTTAAGGCACTCTTCTTCAAGTCTGTCACTGGCTTCCTGTAGCTCTGTATTATTGTCGCGCTCTTCGTAATCTACCTGTCGAGGAGATCGGAAAATGACTTCAGATGGTGCCATCGCCTCTGACCCGTAAGCGAGGAAAAAGGGAGTGCGCCCAGTCCCAGTGTGCGGGGTGGTTCGGTATGACCATAAGATTACCGCAATATGATCGGGCCACCCCTTGCCCTGATCGGTTAATCGTGCTTTGATCCCTCGAAGGAGCGTGCAGTTGCTTACTTCTGTTAGGCCGTTGCTCTGAGGGTGAGCGACCGATGTGTATCGGCCTTTGATTCCCCAGTCTGCGCAAAAATCACGAAACTGGCCACAGTCGAATTGCTTCCCGTTATCGGTGATGAACGAATGGGGGACCCCAAAACGGTAAATGATAGCTCGCTTGAGAAAGTTGATGACGTTGCTAGTGGTTATCTTGGCTAGTGCTTCAGCCTCAATCCATTTGGTGAAATGATCGACTGCCACGACCACGAAGCGTTTTTGCGCTGAAGCCATTGGGAAAGGGCCGATCAGGTCAATGCCCCATACTGCGAAAGGCCATGGAGTGATGATACCCTTGAATGGGGCCGCTGGGGTGTGATGAATATTGGCGTGTAGTTGACAAGCCTGACAACTGCGGACCAAACGCGTTGCGTCGGAGTCCATGGTCTGCCAGTAAAACCCCTGGAGCCGGGCCTTCCTCGCAATGGTTCGGGCTCCTTGGTGCGAGCCGCATACACCTTGGTGAATTTCCTTCAGGCAGTGATCTCCTTCTTTCTCAGATATACAACGCAACTAGGGGTGCGTGGCCGATTTGTGGTAGAGCAAGCCATTCTGTAATGCATAACGCCAAGAACGTCGGACAATCAGTGACGCCGCTGCCCGATCTGCTGGAAGAGTCCCGTCCTGAAGGTACTCGATAATCGGGCCTCTCCATCCTCCTTGTGTAACCTCCTCGGAGTGAATTGATAACAGAGTTTGAGTGTGAAAAGTCGGGGCGCTTGCACTCTCAATAAAGGTGAGCGGGTCACTAGATTGTTCCCCTGCAGTGAGAGCAGCGATAGCGTCAGCCTCCTCGTTTTCTTCTCACGGGACCAACACCAGGTGCAGGGTTACACCTCTGCTCTTCACATCATTGAGCAGGGATGTGGCGAGGGTCAAGTATTGACACATTACGGGGTCCTTTGCTTGATAAGCTCCGCTGACATGGCTGACTACCAATTTCGAGTCCGAGCATATTGTCACGCTTCCGGTGACCATTGCCTTCGATAGTCGGAGGGCAGCGATGAGGGCCTCATATTCGGCTTGATTGTTGGTAGTCGGGAAATTCAGCCGGACGACATATCGCAAACGGAGGTTACCGGGCCCTTGAATTGCTACCCCGGCACCTGCCCTCCCCGGGGCACATGACCCATAAACGCTCATAGTCCAGACGTTGCCCGAAAGAGACGGTGTCATCTCAAGCTTGGTGTTTACGTGGCCGGAGAATTCGACAATGAAGTCGGATAAGGCCTGAGCCTTGATTGTCGTTTTGGGCTCAAAACGGATGTCGAACTGGGAGAGACGAACCGACCAATTTATGATGCGTCCGGAAACCTCCGGCCTCTGCACGGCCCTTCTCAGCGGATAATTTGTCCTGACAATTACCGTGTGTGCTTGAAAATATGGTCTCAGGCGCTCCGAGGCTTGAGTGATGGCGAATAAAGCCTTTTCCACCTCGGAGTACCTGATTTCAACTCCCTTCAGTACCCTGCTCAGGAAATATATCGGAAACAGTTCCGCCCCTTCCTTCTGAGTTAAGACGACGGCTACCGTTTCATCTGAAATGGTGAAATACAAGTGAATATCCCGCTCAGGTTTTGGCGCCGAGAGTATGGGGGAGCTGCGAGGAAAGTTTTTATGGCGCTGAATGCGGCCTGACAGTCAGTCGACCACCTAAAGGGGTGCTCTTTCTTGATCGCTTTATAGAATGGGAGACATCGCTGAGCCGAGCAGGAGATGAAACGTCCCAAGGCGATGATCCTTCCATTGAGCCTCTGCACGCCCTACAGGTCGCGTGGTGGCTCCATTGCTAAAATGGCCTCTTTTTTTGCGGGGTTAGGCTCGATGCCTTTTTCCGATACTACACATCCCAAGAACTTTCCGCTGCGAATTCCGAAAAAACACTTCTCAGGGTTGAGCTTGAGGTTATAGGCTCTGAAGATCTTGAGTACTTTCGCTAAATCTCGCGAATGGTCAGCTTCCTCGGAGCTTAGGACCACCATGTCGTCAATATAGACCTGCACGGTCTTCCCGATGAGGTGAGCGAACATCTTATCCACCAATCGCTGGTATGTGGCCCCGCGTTTTTTAAACCGAACGGCATGACATTATAGCAATAAGTTCCTTCGTGTGTGATGAAGGAGGTCTTTTCGGCGTCGGCAGGGTCCAAAGGGATCTGCTGGAAACCTGCGATGGCATCAAATTGTGACAAGATCTTTCGACCAGCCGTCAGATCAAGGAGTTGATCTATGTTAGGCAGCGGATAAGAATCCTTGGGGCAAGCTTTATTGACATTGGTGAAATCTACACACATACGGTACTTTCCGCTGGCTTTCTTTACAAGTACGACATTAGAAAGCCAGTTCGGATAGTTCACCTCCCGGATAAATTTTACAGCTAGGAGCTTGTCGATCTCTTGCTTTACTGTCGCCTGTTTATCTTTTGCTTGCACTCTCATCTTCTGCTTGACGGGTTCGACGGATGGGTCGATATTTAGCTTGTGCATTGCGCTTTCAGGTGCGACCCCCGTGATGTCTTCGGTGCGCCATGTGAACACATCTGAATGCTCTTCCAAAACGGCCTTGATCTCCTCAGCTACCGGGGAAGTGAGCTTCGTTCCCATTTTTACCATCATGCCGTCTCCGAGGATACAATCCGCGACAGGCTCAATAGGTACGGGATTGTATCCCCTTACGTCCATCAGCCCGTCCTCTAGGTAGAGCATTGCTCGAGGTTGAGTCGCCTCCCACTGCAACTTTTTGGCCAACAATCGGTCCCCCTGGATAATGATCTTTCCACGAGGAGAGGGAAATGTCAGGCACAACTCGGAGATATCCACCGTGGCCCTCAGCGCGACCAGGAGTGGCCTACCGATAATGGCATTGTAAGCCAGGGGGATGTCGACCACCACCCATTCCACGGCCTGCTCGGTCCCTTCTTCGGCCAAACTAGTCGGCAGTGAGATGACTCCTTTTATTGGCACCTCGATTTCTGATAGCCCGACCAGAGGGAAAGTCCCTGCCAGGAGGGCAGCGCGAGTATTTTTCATAGCGCGGAGGGCCGACCACGTGAGCAGATTCACCGAACTCCCGGTGTCAACCAGTACCCGATGAGTTTTGAAACCTGCTATGCTCACGGTGACCACAAGTGCTTCCGAGTGACTAGTCCGGAGTGGGGGTTGTAGTGTCAATGTCTGCCCGCTTGCCTTCCTCTTTCGGGAGCCGTCAGGCCGTGCGAGGAAAGCCGGCGCTCCCTCCCTGATTACGTGTATCTCCCCTTGGTATCTTGGTTTCTTTGATTCCTTTGCCCGCCCCGTCTCCCGCTGCTTCGGGCTTTGCTCCCTTTGCCTGCCCGACCTGGGCGGAGCCCCCTGCTCCGTGATTCGCTCGACTTCCTTCTGTAGTTGAAAACAATTGTATGTAGAATGTCCGGAGGACCTGTGATACTTGCAGTACTCCTTCTCTGCTCGGGTCTTGCCCTTCTCACCGACCGGGAGCTGCTGCGCATATCGGCGTGGCTGATGTTGAGTGGCGTAATGGACCTCCTTGCCCCTGGACCGATCCCCTCTTCGCTCTGGGTGGGAGCGCTCGACCCGGGTGGGATAGGGCATTGGAGCCTCTCTGCGGACCCGGACATCCTCACGCGACTCCGGGACTGCTCTGCTCCTTTCTTGCTTCTGTGCGTCGCCCTTGGCCTTATCCTTCTCAGTTTCCTCATAATCGGCCGGTCGGTCACAGTCATCGTACCGGACAAAGGTCTGTGCCATAGTCATCAGCTCTTCGAAGGACCTGGGCATTTTTCGGAAACACTTCTGCTTGAGAGGCTCGCAGGTGGTCCCTTTTGCTAAGGCATCGTGGGCCACTTCCAGGTTGAGACCCTTGACTTGCGATGCCATGTGATGGAACCTTGATAGGAAATTGCGCAGAGGCTCAGTCGTTCGCTGCTTAAGGCCGTTGAGGTCCGAACTGATTTTCCTAACCTTCGCCGCTGCGGCAAACCGAGAGAGAAAAAGGTCTTTCAAGAGATCAAACGAATCAATAGATTCCGGGGCAAGTCCCCGATACCACTCCTGCGCGCTGGAGGAGAGAGTGGTGGGGAAGACCTTGCACATGATGTCCTCGTCTTTCGAGTACAAATTTATGGTACTCATAAATGACGCCACATGATCATTGGGGTCCTCGGTCCCGGAGTACTGGGCCAGTCGAGGAGCTTTCCAGTCACGCGGAAATCTCTTTTCGATAATCCTCTGCACCAACGGCATTTTGCTGGATGTAACGCTGCCTCCCATTACACCCCCGAGCGCCCTTTTGTCAAGGAAACGCTGGATCTTCAGCTCCAACAGCTCCTCGCTGCTCGCGGCTGTGGCTCCAGCTCCTCGATCCTCGCCTTCTCCGGCGACTGCGGTTGTGGCTCCTTTTCCTGCTATGATCACTTCTTCCGGGGCAGCTCCTTCCCTCTGTAGTTCCGCTGCTTCTTTGAGGTACTGCCAAATCTTAGCGTTTTCCTCCTGCAGGCTTCTCTGCTGGTTGATGATCTTCATTTGAGCCGCCGTGTGCACGGCCTACGTCGTCTGAAAACCTTGTACTGCACTGAGGAGTTGAGTGGCGTTAAAGGTCGCCTCCTCCTCCGGGCCTACCTCCTCCAATAACGGCCCAAGATTTCTGGGGGATATTGGAGCGTTCATGCCCACGCCACCGGCGTGTGTTACGGAACTAGTTGCTCCAGCTTCTCGCAGTGCCGTTGGCGTCGGGTCATTTGGGGTCTCCATCTTGGCTGAAGATCCGGGGTCACTCGTGTTCGATCCACTTTCACCGCACCAAATAATTAGGTATGTGAACACCGTGATCCGGATCTTCGGAAAGAGGCTTTAGCTTGCCGACTGATCGTCCCTGCGCCGGGAATGGTCCCTGCGGATACTCCGACGAGCAAGACAGTCAGAGGTCCAAGAAACTATTCAAAGTAAGATGTCAAAATGGTTTTTAGTGATTACCTCTCCCTTCCTTCAATGTGAGGTGTGTTTTTATAGAGGTTGCTTGGGCCCAAAGCCCACCTGCCCGAATGGGCCCTCTTCATATCCCGAATCACGGAATGAAATAGATCTAAATCTATATACCAATCATGAATTAAATGATAGAAGATCAATTAAAATTGGTTTGAGTGGTTAAAAAATTCAACTAGATTTCGAGTTCGAATTATATTATATGCACAAAATTTTAATTGAGAGAAGATCCATTTAAAAAGATATCTAATGAAAAACCAAATGAAAGCCTAATTGAACCGATTCGTTTCGGTTAAAAGTGGTTTTAATCGAATAATAATGCATAACCCTGTCGGAAAATCTATACCCGACCCGTAATTTCCATATTACCCGGATCAACTATTCTATCGCGGTCCGTTAACAGAAAAGATAAAAGTAAAATCCAGCACAGGCTCTTTTCGTGGGGTTTTTCTAGGGTTTCATTCCTGCTTTCCTGCTTCACAACAATGGCGAAGCCGAAGAGAGGCCGCCGCTCACCTGCGCCTGGTTCTGGATCTTCCTCCCGATCCAAGTCACGCTCACGCTCATTATCCGGTTCGGATTCTCGGTCTAGCTCTCGTTCTCGGTCCTTATCATCCAGGTCCAGGTCCCGCTCCAGATCGTTCTCTTCCTCGTCTTCTACTTCTCGCAGCTCTCGCAGCCGCAGCCCTCGTCCTCAGAAAAAGAGGTACTGTCCTACAGTTTTTCTTTGTTACTTATTGGACAGTGAAAATGTGAAGAAGTGTAGGGTTGGATTTTTTTTTAATTTAATATGAACAGGGTTGGAAATTGTAGTATCTCTATATGACGTTTTCTCAGTGGGCCAGAGATGAGTTCTTCATTATGCTGGAATTATTTTACCAACCAATTCTTTTGTGGAGCTTTAGTTTTTCAGTTTTTCTTTTCTGAAGGTCTGCCTTGTCACTAGAAAAGAAGTGATTATCTTTGGTATGTGAAAAGAGTTCACTGAATAATAGTATACTTGGCTACTTGAAATGATACACTTCCTGGAGTTTAATTTTTGTTTGGATATATTGTTGCATTGTTAAATAAAGCATGGAAAAATGGAAATGTAAACAGACCCTTGGAAGGAGAAGTTGCACCTTCATTTCAGCTGCATTTGTATCATTATTAGGTGGAGATCTTTTCTTTTCATACTTCATTGGATGTGTAACATCAAATATGAAATTCATTCCAAGGTTTTGAAGTTATTTTTGTTACTATGATTATTTTTAATTTGAAAGTTATCAGACTTGCTGTATGTAGTGGTCATAGTTATTAAAGGCCTATCCTATGCGCACTAAAGCTCTAGGAGTGTGCACGCCTTAGTTACACAAGGCGCACTGAAATAATAAAATTTGTAAAGATATACAACAACAACAACAAAGCCTTAGTCCCGAAATGATTCGGGGTCGGCTAACATGAACCATCATATAAAACCGTGAAAATCAAGTCGTGTCAGTGACACAGATTCGCTCCCTCCACTCCGTCCTATCCACTACCATATTTTCCTCAATTCCCAATAAACTCATATCACTCTCGATCACCCTCCTCCAAGTTTGCTTAGGTCTTCCCCTACCCCTCACCACTACATCCCTTTGCCACTCTTCGGTTCTCCTAACCGGCGCATCAAGCGCTCTACGTCTCACATGGCCAAACCACCTTAGTCGGTTTTCTCTCATTTTATTCTCAATAGATGTTTCACGGTTTTATATGATGGTTCATGTTAGCCGACCCCGAATCATTTCGGGACTAAGGCTTTGTTGTTGTTGTTGTTGTTGTTGTAGATGTGACCCCTACTTTTGTCCTAATTATTTCATTACGCACCCGGTCCTTTCTCGTGTGACCACACATCCATCTCAACATACGCATCTCCGCCACCGACATCTTATGGATGTGGCAGTGTTTCACTGCCCAACACTCCGTACCATATAACAATGCTGGTCTAATTGCCGTCCGGTAGAATTTTCCCTTCAATCTATTAGGCATGCCGGGATCACAAAGGAAACCCGTAGCACTCTTCCACTTCGACCAACCAGCTTTAATCCTATGAGCAACATCTCCATCTACTTCTCCATCCGTTTGGATAATAGATCCTAAATACCGGAAGCAATCCGAGGCCTGAACAACTCTCCCATCTAGGGTGATTGTCCCTGCCTCCCTACTCCTACGGCCGCTAAACTTACACTCCAAATATTCTGTCTTACTTCGACTCAACTTAAAGCCTCTAGATTCTAGAGTTTGCCTCCATAGTTCCAACTTCATCTCCACTCCTTCTTTCGTCACATCAACCAACACAATATCATCTGCAAACAGCATGCACCATGGTATACCATCTTGAAGTGAACTTGTTAGTTCATCCATAACGATGGCAAAAAGAAATGGGCTTAGTGCGGAACCTTGATGCACTCCAATCGTAATAGGAAACTCTTCAGTCTTCCCAACACTAGTACGTACATTCGTGCATACTCCCATATTTAAAGTACAAGGAACAATAAATTCTAAAATCAAATGCAATAAAATACTAAACCATGACAATATTCTTAATCATAAATAATTTCTAACATGCAATAAACCCCATATTTTAAATCTTAAGTTCAAATGTTCAAGTCAATTTTAAATCCTAAGTTGACTAATAGCTAATTCTCATCAAAAGTCTCAAATTCATTGCTCAAAGCGTGGTCTATGTTTTTTCCCCCCTCTGCTATGTGTTAGTGCCTTTTCCATTATATTGTAATTTTGTAACATTACACTTGTGTATCTCTCTTAAAAATTCTGAGGTAGATAGAAGTTACTTTTTATTATTATTATTTTAGACACTAGATGTGTGTCTAATCTAATGGTGAATATTAAACCTATATTTAACTCTTTCAAAACCATCTTTCCACATGGGCACGCCATGATGCCCCTTTTATCAACATGTCTAGGTGCACTTAGCGCCTGCCATGGGAGGTACTGTGGCACTAGGCCTAGGGCCTTGTGCGCCATGCACCTAAGATGTGCCATGGCATCGCCATTAACAACTATGGTAGTGGTACAAAATGAATGTATTCTGTAATTCTTGGGTTATATCATAGGTCTTACAGATAATTTAGCCTTTCATTAATTTATAGCACTGGAATTCTAATAGAAGTATTCAATGTAGAGTAATTGAAATATTTGTATGTTTTTGTCTCTTTCATGCTGCAAGCTTCATCCAGCATTTTTGTACATATGGCGGCTGTTCCTTCTTATTGTTTGTTTGTGAACATATGATTTTTTCTGCATAGCCCTGCTGCGGAAGCGGTTCGACGAGGTCGTTCTCCACCTCCCCAAACCAGAAAAGTTTCTCCACCTCCAAGGTAAAATTAAGTTCTAATTACTTTTGCTCACATAGTTCATGATTCACAGATTATAAAAGCAAACTGAAAGTAGTTGAACAGATGACATTAGAATGAATGGTCACTGTTTATGATCCTTTCTCTTACTGTAGCATAAATAAAGAATTTTTTTGCTAGGAAAGTTGAAGTTTTAGTTTTAAAACATCTGATTGCACTTTTATGTACTTTTACGATGAATATAATTATGTGAGTAATAGCAACCAGCTTTTTTGCTTTACTTAAATCTCTTCTGTAAAAATTTCTTGTACATTATTTTTGCGTTTCTTCAGTGTTTAAGTTGCTTATGGATTGTGAATGCAACCTGAGAGTTAACAGGATATTAATAGCATGATAGAACAAGAAATCTGCATATAACAATTTCAACTTTATGTCATAGGAAAGTGCCAAGATCAAAATTTTGAAACCATCTCTAGGTTCCAATTGTGATTTTATTTCTATTAATTGTGTTGTGTATGCTTACCATGGATTTCAGGAAGGCTTCTCCCATTCGCGAATCTCTTGTTCTTCATGTTGACTCACTCAGTAGAAATGTGAACGAGGGCCATTTAAAAGAAATATTCAGTAAGTTTTGAAACTTCCTCTTTTTATGTAGTGACTTCCTACAAGTTTATATAGTTTGTTTTCTTAAAATTGTCCTTCTTGCTTTTTAAACCCATATGTTTGTTACTCCCTCTGTCCCACCCACGAATATAGGCACAAATTGTAGTACACATTTTGAGAAAACAATAAATGTTATTATTTGTTCCTAAAATACCCTTGTATGTACTCTTAATTATTCTGAATTTAGCAATTTCAAACTATTATAAATAGCATTATATTAACAAATTGATGTATTGAATGCATTTAAAGAGGAGTTCTATTATGAAAGCATCTATTGGTTTCATTAAGTTCCTTTGCATGTTGTTGGGCGAGGTGTTACTGTCCTTTGTGGGTCAATGCAGAATCCTCTACAGTCTTTAGTGCTTGTTACCTATATCAGTAGGTTCAATATGTGAACCCTGTATAGCTCAATTACTGCTAATGTGTTTTTGATAAAGCTTCGTTTAATGGAAAAAAGAATTGAACTTATATTTTGCTTGCAAGTTTATCAAATGCATGAATGCTACCTTATAGATTTCAGGGGAACCTTTGTTTTCATTTCATGTCCTTTTTGTGATCCATTGATCATAATAGTATATGAATTTAAATTTTTTATTCTTCGCTGATTTTCTTTTTTAATGTCTGCTTACTGTTTTGCTTTTTCTCCTACTTAGATAATTTTGGTGAAGTTGTACATGTGGAGCTCGCAATGGACCGTACTGTAAGTACATACAAGTTGTCAAATGGAATTGTTATTACTTGTATTTGTTATATCTTCCTTATGAGACAACACATTTCATCTGCATAGGTTAATCTTCCGAAAGGATATGGATATGTTGAGTTTAAGACACGGGCTGATGCTGAAAAGGCACTACTTTACATGGATGGGGTAAATTTTGCAGTGCTACAACAGTTTGGTTGATACTTGATTCTATGGTGCTATATTATATCTGGCGTTCTAGAGTATGACGTTATTTCCTTGATTGCAGGCTCAAATTGATGGCAATGTTGTGCGTGCAAGGTTCACATTACCTCCACGACAGAAGGTCTCGCCACCACCTAAGCCTGTTCCTACTGCTCCGAAGAAAGATGCACCTAAAACTGACATTACTAATGCAGATGCGGAGAAGGATGGACCAAAAAGGCAAAGAGAATGTATGTCCTACTTAGTTTTATTATATGGCATGTTTTTTCATTTATTCTCTGGTTGCTCTTAGTTATTCAATTTTTGCTTATATCAGCTCCTCCCCATCGGAAACCTCCACCACCCTCACCTCGTAGGAGATCCCCTATTGCTCGAAGAGGTGGATCTCCTAGACGTCTTCCAGATTCTCCTCCACGTCGACGTGCAGATTCGCCTGTTCGTCGTCGAAATGAGTCTCCTTATCGCCGTGGGGATACACCTCCAAGGCGGAGACCAGCATCCCCTGGTAGAGGCCGCTCTCCATCTCCACCTAGGAGATATAGATCCCCTGCAAGGTAAGCTGCCTGCTCCACACTCTCACTCAGTGTTGTTAATAATTTTTAAAGATGTTGACGTTGACCTCATTATTTATCATTTTTGCAGGGGTTCTCCTAGAAGGATGCGTGGTAGTCCTATTCGCAGACGTTCACCTCCTCCAAGGCGACGGTAATTACTGTAGTTAGTTATTATGAAGTTCCAAACCAGAAACTCCTCTTGACACATTTTTTGTGGTCATAACCCACAAGCAGTAATGTAATTATGGTATATATCCAAGAGTTTGCAGAACAGGACATGAGCTAAGGCAATTTTAGAAGCATGAGAAATAAGGGAAGAGATAAAAGGGGGGTAATCGAGAGAATTTAATTTAAGCCAACAACTGCCCATTTCATTTCTTCTGGTCATAGTTTGGTCGTTTCTGCAAATGGCATGTCTCTTTTTTTTTTTTTTTTTTTTGTATTTTTCTGTCTTTTGTGTTATCGTGTGTCTACTTGCATGCAGAACTCAGAGAACATTGAGTTTGAGGTATTTGACAGTCATATGCAGATAATTTGTTCTTTCAAGATATGGATGAAAAGAAAGTGAATATCATTTAATAATCCCTATATGATGTCTAGTCAAACAATTTTGGGAAATGGTATGAGAACTAGAGATTTTTATAATTTTTAAAATTTTGAACTTGAAATTTAAGAATCTAGAATTCTTCCAGTAGACACAAGCGAGTGAATAATTTGAAGATTGAATCTAATGGTTTCATCTATGAAGGAAAATTGCATTATTTACCATTTTTTGTTCTCTACTTGGTATTTGAAGAATCTACTGTCTCAATTCTGAAGGCCCGAGTTAAAACTTGGCTTTGGAGGTTGTGCTTGTTGATCCCTGAATAGTTGTCTAAAATTACAGTCAGTATTCCCAAATGTTTTGATAATAATTGATAATTGTGTTGCATTGTAAATAGTAACTTTGTTTCTAACTCTTTTCTCCTATACTTCAGCACACCTCCTAGACGGGCTCGCAGTCCACCAAGAAGATCTCCACTTCGTCGCCGGAGTCGCTCTCCAATTCGTCGGCCTGCTAGGTCACGCTCAAGATCATTTTCACCTAGGAGGTAACTCTCAATGCATTTGTTGGCTGTATAATTAAGGTTCTAAATGATTGCTTACTTTGCGTTTATGCATTTTAATTCTCATATTTGGGCATGGGTGAAAATTATATTTTTCCCTATGGACCCTATCCTTTTTCTTCAAAAGGAAATCTATGTGCACAGTTGTATTTTACTAACTTGAACAAATTGTGAGGGTCGAATACTTTAGATAGGATTGTATCGTTTTGTTAAGAGTGTAAAAGCACTAGATTGTTATGGCAAGATACAAATTATGGCTGCAATTGGATTAAGACCAGACATTTTGGGCTGATAGAAACGGCGGGGATACGGCAAATTTTATATATAATTAATAATATATATATATATCAATTCTAATGAAAAATTTAAAAGATACATAAATATATAAACCACAATTCACATTCATAAAGTGATTATAAAACCACAAGATATTCGAACAGAACAAGTTATGCGAACAGAACCTACAGGAGATGGAAGTTAGGGTTCGAGAGAGAACTAAGAACAATTTGGGTGGGTTTTAAATTTTTTTATATCTCTGTATGTTTCCACAAACGGTGAGTGGGTGGTGGGTTAATATTACTTTATTTAATCTGTTATATAATCCTTATATTTTTAAAGTTTTTTTAAGAAAACCCCTACAATTTAACTAATTAATTATTAAAAGTATCCCCGAATTATCCCCGCGTATCCCCTAATTAAAAAGGAATAAGAAAAAAAGGGGATGCTTCCCTGCCGTATCCCCGTCCTCGGAGTATCTGATACGCGTACATTGACCTCTTAGAAGTATCGGTGCTTCATAGAGTTTAAGCAAAGGAGATGAAATTGAAAAAATTCCTCAGGAATTAAGAGGGCAGAAGAGTGTTTGAAGGAGGTAATCCTATAGCTCTAGCAGAAACATCCTGCTTCCACTCGAAATTGCATCATTCTCTTAACAATTATGTTCCTTATTTTTATATTCTAGTTCTTATTTATTATTTTCTTTTTCTTTTGAAAATAAAACATTCTTAGTCCATTGAAAAATCAGGGAAAGGAATTTGTGCTCTGGTATCTGCGTCATCATCTTGTACTTTTAACAGTCCCGAATTTATTGAATCAATTTTTGGCTTTTGAAAAATTAGTAGTTTTGCTTCACGTGTTAGTTCTTGGTAAACATGTGACACTTTTGAAATGAATGCTCTTGTGACCTTTGTTTCTTTATTGTTCCAAATGGAGGCGAATTTCTTTAGTTTCGGAGCTTGAAAATTAGTCTGTTACTTAAGTCCTTTATTGTTGTAGGATAAGTGCAGTATTTTCTTTTTACATTGTCTAGTGGTGTCAAACCTTTGTTAATACGCTTAGTTCATGATGTCGTATGACAGAGGCCGTCCACCTGTTGCAAGACGCGGGAGGTCATCATCTTCTTCTGGATCTCCCAGTCCACGCAAGGTTTATTTCTTTTTCTTATAAATATTTGTGTGTATATAGAGGGGCTTCTTTCTCATATATTATTAATGATTGATTGCCATTGTCTATTTGCTTGTGACAGGTCACCCGCAAGATATCAAGGAGTCGGAGTCCTAGAAGGTAATTATATATATGAATGTTTTACTTATTTAAGGTGTATGGGTGTCAAAACGGGTTTTCATGTCATAGTCGTATTGCGATTTATATATATAGGGGCGGACTTGCCATCCACCTGGACTCTCGAAGGATTTACCCAGCTGGTCTGGTGCTTGGGGAAGAGGAGGTCTTCGACCCCTCTTATCTATCGGATGTCTATTCGAACGCAAGGGGCCTGAGGCCCTACTTAGTTGACTGACAATGACAAAGGCTTGCGAAACATAAGTAGGGCCTTTTGCCTCCATTGAGCCCTTTTCTTTTCCTCGTAACCTCCCTTTACTTCTTCTAGCCTTTTCTAACCCATTACTTCTTACCCTAGAAATAGGGGATATACCAGTACTAGGGTTCATAACCAGTACAAGGTTTAGAGATTTAACACCGCAGTAACTCTTGTTTGAATGCCCAAAGATCCACCTCACCAGCTCTTGGCTTCCTCAGGCTCGACTTTCCCCTTTGTCAGTATATCCGCTTGGAGCAAGAGCATATCCAAGTCCCATATTCAGTTAAATCAGATCGAATTATTTCACATGATTATATAAAATGATACAAATGCAACAAAAATAATAATCGTGTCAAGCGGGTTGCCTCTATAAATTATGTAGATGTTCAGAATCAGATCCTTCAAAGCAGCTTCTCATTATTTTAGTTTGAGTTGTTTTTTTACTGCTCCATTAGAGAAAAATGTGCTATTTTTGCAATTTGGATTCTAATAGAGCTCAACAGGCTTGGGATTGATACTAGGGGTGTCAAAACGAGTTAGTGTGTCATAATCATGTTATGTGATATATCATATTATGTTACACATGATTTTATATGATATCATATCAAACGGGTTGCGCCTATCGGTTTGTCTCTGTATATCGCGGATGTGTGTGCTCAAAATAATAGCTTCATTGTGCTTTTCTGATTCATTCTAATGTTACAATGTTGATTTCAGTTCGTTCTTTTCCTTTTAGGCCTTTGAGAGGAAGAAGCACAAGCAACAGTAGCAGCAGCAGTTCACCACCTCGTAAGCCATAGGTGTAATTTTTGCTGAAATCTTTCACTTTCTCCCCCCATCCCATCCTTTTCCTCCCCGCCTCCAATCTTTCGTCCCACAGTCACTCTTTTCCGCTCCTGCAACTTGGTATTTTGTGAATGTTGTAATAGTTGAAATATGTACCAGTGTTGAAAAAAGATTTACTTGTTACTTCTTTTCTGGGTCATATTTTGCTTAATGCAGTGAATGCTTCTTATTTCTGTCAAATTTGTGATTATTTGCGGTAAATGATATTGGAATGCACCTCTAATTAGTTGTCTTTTTTAATTTCATGTATCCAATTTGTTTAGTTCTCGTTTTCTTTGACCGTGTCACAATTGTATTGTCTTTGCAAATCGTGTTATGCTAGAAAGCGGCAGTCTTAAGATCACACGAACAAGGTTGCGCTGTTGTAGAGAACCCTAAAAGGGTGAAAAAAGAACCCAATCCAAGAATCTCATATCATATTTGGTATGTGGCTTTGGTGTGCAGTGGTAGAGCCAGGACAGTAAGTTTGGGTGCTCGATGTAGAAAAGAATTGAATAGCAACTCAACTACTGTGTTTATATACAAAACCTGCCTGGGAATTTTTTTTTGCATGTTTTAGCTAAAGTTTAGATAAATTGAATCCAATTTAAATTTATCTCCGATAATTTTAATTAATAAATAGAACTTTTTAATTAATACATGAAACTTTCTTGGGCTTTTTACATGAATATTATAATTTACTATAAAATTATAACTAAATCATATCATCAAAATCAAATTTAATTTTTAATGTTATGGCTTAAAGCACTATTTGACCACTAATTTATCCAAAATTTTATCATTTGACCCCTGACCTATTATTTGGTCACATTTGGCCCCTGATCTATCCCAAATTGGTGAACTTTCACCCAATTTAGATTCAAACTTAACCGAATCATTATCTTATTGATAAGTAACGATGTTTTGACACTTGAACTTAATAGATTTTAGTTTAAGATTTGTTTTTTGTTTTTTTTTTCTTTTTTTAATCTAATTAATTATTTCCACATAATGTAAAAAAAAACTTTAAGGAATATCACGTTTTTAAGTGTCAAAATATCATTACTTATCAATGAGATAACGATTCTGTTAAATATTCATACAAATTGGGTGAAATTTCACCAAATATGATAGGTCAAGGGCCAAATGTAACCAAATAATAGGTCAGGGGTCAAATGACACAATTTTGAATAGGTCATGGGCCAAATAATGTTTTAAGCCTATTTTTTTTCTATATATACCAAATAAAATATGCTTTTACACCTAATATAAAAGTTTAAACCCCAATTCATAAATCTTAAACTTTTTACGATATATTTTAGACCTCTAATTTATAAACTTCAATATTTGAAAATAATGATTTTATTAATTTGATATAATTTAAAATTATAATTTGATATAGTTATAAATAGTTTTTCAAAAGTGAATTCCTATGTATATTTCCCAAACTTTTTTCTAATAACTACAAGCTAGCAATAAACACCAAATTGAAAAAGGGAAAATTACACAGAAATTCATTTTTTTAAAACTATTTACAACTATATTAAATCATAATTTTAAATTATGTCAAACTAGTAAAATCATGATTTTTAATATATTTTAAGAATTAAAATGTATAAATTAGATATCAAAAATATATTTTTTTAGGTTTATGATTTATTAATTGGAGTATAGAAATTTTAAATTATAATATAAAATGATAATAATAATAATATTTTAAGAATTACATTTAGTGATATAGTTTAGTTGTAATTTTGTATTTAATTATGATATTCAATATATTGGACTCAAATGAAAAGTGGATTGAAAAGCTCAAAGAGAATTGGGCTTTTCAAGCCTTAATAGCTGAAAGACAAAGTTAATTGGGCTTTTTTTTTCCTATACGCCTAAATCAAAAGGGCAGTTACATGAAAATCGTAAAAAAAAACTCAATATTTACAAATGTATTATGGTTGTCAAAATTTCAACCATGTCAAATAAGCAGTTTTTATAATAGATCCATCATTTTCTTTTTAAAGAATAAATTAACTGTTTAATAAAATAATAATTAAAACATGATTTTCTGATAATTTAATAAAAAACAAAAATAAAGGATAGTTAATTGTAAAAATAAATAAATTCAAACATATATTTCTATGTAATTTCCTCAAATCAAAATGAGCGTGGACCTTGTTTTGATTTAGGCATTTAGTCTTTCAGTTTTGATAACATGCACCTTAATGAGCATGTAGAATTTATTCATTCACCGTTAGATTTAGACTTATTAAAATTCTAAGGTGGAGATTCAAAGTATCCTGAGGCTTAAAGTTAATAAACATATATCTCAAAGTAAATGAGCAAATTCACTTGCTCATTAAAGTGCATGTGAAAATTCATGTTACTTGTAGAGGAAGGTGGAAGCTCCACTCCCATTTTCTTATTCCTCAAGAAGAATTACAGAAGAATTCTCATGGCTGAATGGCAATTTGGAGGGTCGAAGGCTGGATCGCTTCCCTGACTCTGCCCAGCTAAACTTGTACATGTCACACTGAAATCAACATTTGGAAACAACTTCTGATTAAAAAAAAAAAAAAATCACTCCTTTCATTTTAAAATAATTATCATGTTTTGGTAAAAAATCTTATTTCATATTATATTATTTTTCAGTTTTAGTTTCAAATTAATTTTTTCATATTTTATTTGGATAAATTACATTCATGGCCACTAAACTTTACCCATTTTAACATTGTGACTATTGAATTTTAATTCTTAACGTTATGACCACTAAACTTTACACTGTTTTAACACCGGTGACCACTCAACGCCTTAAAATGACCGTTGATGGTCTTAAAATAAAAAATTTAAAGAGTTAATGATATTCTAAATAATTTTAATTCTTGAAAAATTTCGTTTTGAAGTTATTTAGGTGTTTGGTTATGAGATAGTGCATTTTTAGAGAGAGAAAGCTCAAAAAAATATCATTTTGGAAAATAAAAAATGTGGTTTCATGGTAAATATTGTTCTGAACAACTTTAATTCTTGAATATTTTCATTTTGAGATCGTTAACGGTCATTTTGAGGAGTTAGTTAAAGTTGAATTGCCACCAGTGTTAAAAAGTATAAAATTCAGTGGTCATATCGTTAAAAATTAAAAGTTCAATAGGCACAATGTTAAAATTGGTAAAGTTCAGTGACCATAGATATAATTTACCATATTTTATGTTTAATATTAATGATATTATCATTTTAAATTTTCAACCATTTTAATAGTTTTTTTTTTAATCAAAGAATGCTATATTAAAAATTATCAACAGAAATTACATCGAATAAGAACGGAGGAGGGTCATCCCACACTCCACGGACAGACTCGGAACCTACAGCTCGAGCAAGACGATGAGCTGCAGAATTCGCTGCACGTCCAACAAAAGAAATAGAGACATCAACAAGGTCTCGTAATAAGAAAATACAATCAGCAATCACATCCCCTATGTATGATAGTTGAAAAACGGATCCATTAATAGATTGAACGACCGATAGAAAATCTGATCGGACGTCCACGTCTCGGTAGTTCCCCGCCTTCAACCAGGATAATACTTCCTGAATTGCCACAGCCTCGGCCATAACTGGTTCAAACATTCCCTCAAGTTGATCATGAGCCGCAAAAATACATCGACCATCCGAATTGCGAAGTAAGAAACCGAATGAACAGTAACCGCTTTCCTTGAAAATGTCGGCGTCCACATTACACGCCAGCATATTCCCCGCCGGTTTTTGCCAATGATTAACAATTTTAATAGTTAATGTGACATAGAAAATAAAGATTATTAATAAAGATAGATAAATATTTTAATATATTTTACATGTATTTAATACAAATCAATAATTTAATTTTCAATGTATAGAAGTAGCTGCTTTTAAAAAATGATTGATTAAATCTCCAATTTTTTAATTTTACACATTGACTCTTCGATTAATTATATTTGTATATATTATTAGCCTCATGTTTGTTAAATTAGTTAGGAAAAGTATAATATCATTGGAATTTAAAGGTATTATTTCACTGTCATTTTCCTTACAGGGAGTCGATATATTGGGCCCATTCCCCTACTATTCGGTCAATAAAAATACTTCGTAATAGCAATCGATTACTTCACCAAATGGGTCAAAATAGAAGATCTTGCTACCAAATTGTAAAGTATCGATAACCTTTAGCAAAAACCTTATGGGTGGGTTTTCCTGTGCTGTAGGTGGTCTTCTGAATATACTTTAACAGTCAAGTTAAAAATATGTGTAAGAGAGAGAGTTTAGAGAGAAAGAGAGTGGGGGAGAGAGAGACACGGTTTGGAACCCCTTACTTGGGAGCTATGTGGAAGTATTTATAGATGTTGGGATGGAATGGAAAGATTAAAGGGAAAATTACACAGAAATTCATGTTTTAGAAACTATTTACAACTATGTCAAGTCATAATTTTGGATTATATCAAACTAGTTAAAATCAGTACTTTTAATATATTTAAAGATTAGAATTTATAAATTAGAAGTCTATAATATATTTTATAGGGTTTAGGATTTATGAATTCGAGTCTAGAATTTTTAAATTATGATGTAAAATCATAATATATAGAGAATAATGACGTATTAAGAATTAAGTTTGGTGATATGACTTAGTTGTAATTTTATACTTAATTATGATATTCATGTAATTGACCCAAGATTAAGATGTCATTGGACCCGATCCGTACCTGATTTGTGAGTATTGATGGATTCGAGTTTATAAGATGTTTGGAACTATGCCTATTATGGGCTTGGTCTGTATTGGGCCTTTTATGTCCCATTGCCCCCCACCCCTTTTCCAAGTGGGGAAAAAGAGAGTCATTTCATAAAAGCCGATTCATTTACCATGGACACATGGTAAGCGGTGTGTGGAAAAATGTAATGATGTCTTTAATGTCTTTGGTGCTAGGTTTCGTCAGATAAAACTAGCGCAACAAATACTATATAACCGAAAATTGAACGCATGATCCATATGTTTAATTAAATCGAAAGGAATAATATGAATATCAACCCCATTTAAAGTGCAGGCTCCAATCGGTACGTCAGAGATACGATTGGATCTAGTTTTGTCTGATTGACAAACAGACACTCTCTATCGGTATTCATACAAATGAAACCGACGAATATAATAGTAAATAGTATCCTAGACTATCAAATGTTAATGAGAAACCCTTATTCGAATTACCTATGTAAGTTTTAGGGTTTATACATTTATGCTATCTTTAGAATGATAATTTTGAATCCTAGAGCCTATATTAATAAATAAAGCACAAATAATAATACATTAATATTTAATTTAGCTTTATTGGAAAAACAAGGGTGGCGACTTCAGTCATCTCCAGATTCTCTTGTCAGTCAAGTTTTCAAAGCCAAATATTACCCAAATGGGAAGTTTATTGAAGCCCGGTTAGAACATTGTCCTAGCTTCATTTGGCGGAGTATCTGGAGCTCTCAATTATTGCTTAATAAAGGAAGTAGATGGAAGATAGGAAATGGCCAATCGATCAATGTGTGGAAAGATAAGTGGTTGAGAAATGATTACAGCCAGAAGATCACCTCCCCTAGGGTGGATGGTCTGGAAGATTTAAGGGTTAGTGACTTATTCATTCCGAATTCATATGACTGGGATGTCGAGTTGCTTGAGGAACTCTTTACTGAGTCAGACATTACGAATATCTGTCGTACTGCTGTCAGAGTGGAGGGGCGTCAGGATGAATTAATTTGGGGTGGCTCAAAATCTGATCTCTATACAGTTAAAAGTGCCTATCGCACCGCAATGAGAGAGGATGAGGTTGCTCAGGGTTTTCAAATCGAAGGGGATTGACGTCTGATATGGTCTGCTGCTGTACCGTATAAGGTGCGCTACTTTTGTTGGAAGCTGGTTCGGGATTGTATTCCAACTAGGGTCAAATTAAGGAGACGAGGGATTGACATACCTGACGAGTGTGTGATGTGTGGCCTGGACATTGAAGGCGCTTGGCACCTTTTCTGGTTGTGCCCAAAAGCACAGCTGATATGGTGGGAGGCGGGTCTTTATGGAAATCTGGAACTGAAAGCTACTGATGCTGCAAACTTTGCATCCTATTTTTTTGATTTCTGCAGGTCAAATAATCCTTGGAATGTGCAGCTCTTTATGGTCCTGCTTTGGTGCTGTTGGCGCGCGAGAAATGATAAATTTTAGAAGCAGACCACCAGTCCGCCAGCGATTGTGGTTGACGGAGGCCGAAGAACTCTGCTGGATTGGCAGGCCGCACAGCGGCGATGGAATCTCTCAAGTGCCGAGTCGTGTTCGGCCCTGTGTGCGAATAAATGGCACCGTCCGCCCCCTCATTCCCTCTCTTGCTGCACTGATTACAACACTTTCACTATCCTTGGAAAATCTAGTAATAGCGCGGTGTTACGAAGACCTGATGGTTCTTTTGTGGCTGCTCAAACTGGGACTACGGACGGCTTGCTGGACTCCCGCGAAGGTGAAGCATGGGCTATCCTCCAAGCGATGAAGTGGATCTGTGGTAGAGGAGAAAGTGCAGTAATCTTTGAATCTGACTCACAGGTTGTTGTTCATGCCATCAATTCAAACCTTCCTGATGTATCTGAATTCGGGGATCTTATTGGTCAGATCCGGCTCTTATTATCAACTCACAACGGCTTCTCTATCCTTTTTATCCGAAGGCTAGCAAATGGTTTAGCTCATGTCTTGGCAAGAGCGGTCGCCCAACATGTTAGCCCTTTTTATTATGATGTTGTTCCGAGTTTTGTTTCGCTTTCTGTTCTGAATTTCTGTAATGACTCTCAGCATTAATGAATTTCTCTTTCAAAAAAAAAATAATACATTAATATTTAATATTGTTATTATTTCGCTAATCTAATTAGAATCCCAATCCGAAATTAATAATCATTAAATAAAATATTTCATATTTTATTTCATTGCGGGTTATTTTTATTTGGATTCTTAATCAAAATAGTATTCATCGTATTTGATCACTATCCATACATAAAGATCCTAAACTTTTTTTAATACATGTTAGTTCGTTCTTTGTATATAACCTTGTAGTTCTTATAAAGTTAATAGTAAGATAGATACAATTTTATTCTACAAATCATAAACGCTCTTTAACAATGCATTATGACTACCTAATTTATATGGAAATAGATCCAAAGTAACCTATTCATAGTTTATGCCATAATCATTTTGTCTCTGGATATCTAAATTGAACATAAAGCATGATTCTTATGACACTTATTTTAACCATATAGTTTCTCAATCTCCAAGTAGACACTATAAAACAAATCATCCTTATCAATTTATTTAAGCAGGATCATGCATTTTTCAGTCACACTTATTTAATGATATCGTTCTTATATTGAGAGGGACAAATCTCATAAAATCCAATAGTGGAATTCAGATTGGCGGAATGATTCTTAAAGCTACCAGGGAATATGAAATGGATCTTATTTCTTTTACTCGTCTTCCTCTACAAGAATCGTACTAGGCTAATCACAGCCTTTATAGTTGTCTGGTCAAAGATAATATTTGATTGTGCCAAAACATATTGCTCTTCATGCGGGAACCTATATATAGCGACCCAAAGTCTAAGGATTCAATCACACTACTATAACTGAGATCACTTATAACACTAACCCATGTAGTGATCTTATAATGGGTCAGTACAAAACTATATTCTCCAACATAAATCCGTAATTTATTCTATATCTCCATACACCATGATCATCTCATGATCATCAATTACCTATCACATTAATCTTAATTTATTATTAAGACAATAATAAATGACTAGAAACATTTAGAATAATTAACTGTCACTCATGAATATTATTATAAAGCTATCATACGACACTTATAATAATTTATAATTTTATTAGATTAAAACAATCAACATGACACAATCATTACTAGTTGAGGGTACAATATCAGCCATTTAGACCCTACCTAGTGGCTCCAAATATCTCGACTGTAATAAAATTGTCGCCTTTGTTAATCAAGGATAATAAATAAGACAACATTAGTATCCTCAGCGACAGCTATAAATAAAGCCTTAAAAAACCTTATTTAAAACATTTGCTTCTTTATTTCATCCGGAGATATCTATAAGGTACTTTTTGAGATGGTTTCAGCTCTATAAAGATAATGTGAGCATGGTTCCTATATCTGATGGCACCAAGGGGTCGAGTTGTTGTCTACTACAAGGTCAGTCTACCCGTCCTTATTTTCATAATTTTCTTTCAACGTTTGTCTTAAAAGAAGAAGTTTCAAACTTCGTTTTCAAACAAATTTGAATTTTCAATATGTTCGAAGAGACCTCTGGCACACCCTCTCCTCAACCCAAATGTATAGCACCGACATCTTTTGTGCCAGTGTAACTACTTGTTTTCAATGTTAGCAAACAAAAAAACTCAGTCTTCTCTCATCGGCACCATTTTCTACTACAAATAGCAACTTGAAGTATTAATTACCTACAAAAATATTGAAATAAAATACCCGGATTAACAAAGTAATTAGACAAAAATATCCTTCAACTTATTATTACCAAAAAAAATTTAATATAAAAAACAACTGATCATTTAAAACTCCACAACCAATTACCGGCAACAGAAGTTGAAGTGAGAGAAAAACACCATATCGAGCTAGCTATTGAGTAGGATAAATCATAAGATCTCAATGAGAAATTCCAAGTGGTACTGAAACACATTTGTATCATAGCAACAAAACCTTAGTCCTGAAATAATTCGAAATCGGCTAACATGAACTGTCATACAAAACCATGAAATCAAATCGTGTCAGCGACATAAATTCTTTTCCTCCATTCTGTCATATCTACGGTCATATTTTCCTCAATCCCCAATAAACTCATCACTCTCAATCACCTTCTTCCAAATTTGTTTACCTTCTCATGTCCCTCACCATTGCATCTTTTTACCACTCTTCAATCGTTCTACACATTTTAAATAGTAAAATATAGCATACAAATCTAATAAACCTTTAAACTTTGAAAATAACCAATTGATTTGAATCAAGTTAAAACCAATCCGAATAAGTTAAAACGTGTATTATTTAAAAAAACGTAGCAAGTAATACATTCAAGTAACAGAATAGAGCTCATATCAGATCATGGAAACACATACCCCTTGAATCCTCTTGGACTTTTAGGTCCTCAAAAACATAAAATTGTAAGAAAAAGAAGCCTGCTCTCAATCACGGCCATAAATTCTCCCTCCATTCTGTTCTATCCACTGTTATATTTTCCTCAATCCCCAATAAATACATATCACTCTCAATCACACTCTTCCAAGTTTGCTTAAACCACCCCTGACATTTTAAATAGTAAAATATAGCATACAAATCCAATAACCCTTTCAACTTTGAAAATAACCAATTAATTTGAATTAAGTTAAAAAGCGTATTATTTTATAAATGCGAGCAAGTAATCATAAACATTCAAGTAACAGAACAGAACAGAGCTCATATCAGGTCATGGAAACACATACCCCTTGAATCCTCCTGCTGCCGGTAAGGGGACTTTTAGGTCCTCAAAAACATAGAATTGTAAGAAAAAGAAGCCTGCTCTCATCAACCATTTAGCAAAGTGATCAAAATGTATATAAAAAAAAGAACACACATGAAAATTGAAGAGCATTATAATCAACCAATACTGGTTGAAATTGTTCACAATGCATCAGCTAAAACATCGAATCAGAAACGAGACAGTACTACTCCACATTACAATAATTATAACATAAAAACGAATTCACGGCAAAAACACTCATCTCTATCTCTCTTCTTCATTCAACAATTTGCTTACAGCTTGTCTTCGAACTCGGAGAGAGGTGTCATCTGCTCCTTCAATCCCTTCCTCTTACGGATATCGACTATGAGCTGAGCAGCTTGTGACCCTGCCTCTAATGGGTCAGAAGACATCATATCCCAGTGATCAAACACACATTGTGGGAATGCTTGTCCAGATGTAGCCTGCCTTAAAGTTCCTGAAAAACCGAAAGACTCTACGACAGGGAGATAGGCCTTGATGTTGTACAAGGGGGTACCGGGCCTCTGCATTTCCTCGAAGACGTGACCACGTTTCTGATTCAGGACACTGTAAATACCACCAAGGGCCTGCTCCGGGGCTTGGATCTCAACCATGTACACTGGCTCGAGCAACCTGGGCTTGGCTGTTAGCTGCGAAGCATATATAACCCTCCTAGCAGTTGGAATAACCTGACCACCTCCTCTGTGAATAGCATCAGTGTGAAGAACGACATCACACACTTCGAAGCAGATACCCCTCATGTTCTCTTCGGCTAAGGCACCCTCCTTTGATGCCCATTGGAAACCAGCAACAACGGAATCCTTAATTTCATTAAGGTACTGGACTCCCTTACACATATCAACAACCATGTTTGGGCCAGTAGTCTCAGGACCAAAGCACCAAATCTTCTTAGCTAGATCCTTGTCCCACCCGAATTCTTCGGACAAGATCTTTGAACGAGCTTTGGGATCATCCCTCGGGCCAACACGGCCATCATCAATAGCCTCTGCAAGCCCATCCTCCAAAGGACGTGCCTCCATGTACAGTCTGTTGTGCTTGTTGGGGGACTTTGCCATCACTATACGGCAAGACTTCTCAAGGACAGTCTCACGGAATGACACAACAGGGTCTGATTTGATGATCTCAGCTCCACCCATGAAATCATCCTGCAAATCCTTCAAACAGATCTCAAGATGCAGCTCTCCTGCACCAGCAATGATGTGTTCACCAGACTCTTCAATGGAACACACAACCATAGGATCTGACTTGGCCAAACGCTTTAGACCTTCAACAAGCTTCGGGAGATCAGATGCCACTTTGCATTGAACAGCAACACGCACGACTGGAGAGACAGAGAACTTCATAGCTCGAATTGGATGGGCATCAACTTCCTTCTCATTGGTCAATGTTGCATTTTTGGTGATATATTGATCCAAACCAACAAGGGCAACTGTGTTTCCACATGGAACATCCTCAACCGTTTCCTGCTTCTTTCCCATCCAAATAACAGTTCTTTGAACACTCTTCACGTACAAGTCTTTCTTCTCACCAGGTACAAAGTTTGGACCCATGATCCTCACCTTCAAACCAGTGGATACCTTTCCTGCAAACACACGACCGAAAGCAAAGAATCTACCCTTGTCTGAAGCCGGAATCATCTTTGACACATAAAGCATGAGAGGGCCATCAGGATCACAGTTCCTGATAGCATTTGCATACATATCATCAAGGGGACCCTCGTACAAGTTCTCAACACGATACCTCTGGGCCGTGGCAGGGGATGGAAGGTGGAATATCATCATTTCCAATAGAGCACTGCTAGCAGGGAGCCAGGTCTGCATCACACGCTTCATCAAAGGCTTTCCCATCAACTCCTTCTCCTCAGACTTGATGGAAATACCCAGCTTTTGTAACATGGGCCACAACTTATCCTTTTGATCATTCATGCAAGTGTTAATGATCTGCTTGATAGGCTCATAACAGAACTGCACAAACCCACGCTTGCAGGTAGCGGTTCCAGTGTTCTTGGTGGTCCACTTCTTGGTGGCAGGATCGAAGAAGTTCTCACCCCATAGCCTTTCCATCATCTTTGCCTCGTCCACTCCAAACTTTGAAGCATACATCTTGGCGAAATTTGTCAAAGTGAAAGCCCATCCATGCAAACCTGCTGAGAAAGCAACAGTTCCTTTCTCTGGGTATACTTGGCAATCACCGAGAAGGGGATCTTCATATGTTGCCATGATGACATTAGCATTTTCAATGACCCTCGAGAATGTTTGAAATGCCTCCTCACCATCAACCTGTAGCTCAAGAAAACACCTGTCCATCTTGTTAACTGTCAATACAGGCTTGATCCTTTCACCCAATGCCTGGCGAAGCACAGTTTCAGTTTGGACACAGACACCCTCAATACAGTCCACCACCACAAGAGCACCATCAGTAATACGAAGAGCAGCGGTAACTTCAGATGAGAAGTCAACATGCCCAGGAGAATCAATAAGATTTATAAGATATTCATTCCCATTTCTTTCACCTTTGTAGCTCTTGAGGGATGCATCGGTCATCTCATAGTAAAGTGAGATACCAGTAGACTTAATCGTGATACCACGTTCTGCTTCATCAGCACGAGTATCAGTCATTCGGACATCACCAGCAACTTCTTGTGCTATGATACCAGCAGCAGCCACAAGAGAGTCTGTGAGTGTTGACTTCCCTGCAAGGTGAACATAGAGACATGAGAAAACCAAATAATATTACATTTACACCCTAGGAAAATGAAGTCAGAATTGTTATTAAAACAAATAACAGGTATAGTAATATTGTATCTCTTACAGCAGAGTACAAACAGAAAACAAAGCAGACTAGTATCAAGAAAAGAGCACATACCATGATCGACATGAGCAATAACAGACATATTACGGATGTTGTGCTTATAGTCCATAATACGGCGAAGCTCTTCAGCTGTAAACTTCACCTGCAAATACAAAAAATTCTTCTTGTAAGCATCAAAATCACATATATAAAATACACTATCAGAATAATTAAAGACAATGGGCTTACCATCCTGACTAGCTTTTATAATTCACCAACACTTGCAATAGTAAGAAGCTGCACAGACAAACAAATAAAAAGTAAACATCATTAAACGATAATCTAAAAGCTTGTAGAATCAGAACAAATAATTAACTTGAGATAAATCCGATGACTATTTCCAGATCAAACAAGAAAGAAGAACTTCATTACTAATATATATACAGTTCATCTTAAACTAATAACAATATAGCAAAGAAATGATAATAACAAGATCCATAAGCTGAGATGATTCCACATCCTCTAATAAACAAGATGAAGTTCAGCATAAAGAAGGCACTGAACGATTTAAGTAAGTCAATTCATGAAAATAGCAAATACAACAGTACTTTCAATTCAAGCATATCAGCATCCAAACATAACAGCTAAGTTGTAAAGAAAATCACTGGATTGATAAAAAAAAACACAGTAAACGTAATAGATAAACTTAAACAAAGTTTTCAATAGAAAAATTCAGCTGTTTAAAGGCAATAGCAAGCTTAAACAACAATATGAAAGTAATTGAACAGATTCAAAACAATCAAATTCTACAGATTCACATCAATACGAATGTTATTAACAGAAAAACGATACCAAATCAGCTAGTAAAGAATCTGAAAACAAAGACAACTATAAATTAAGCTATAACACAATGAAAGCAACACCGATTTCAACTAAAGATGAATCGAAACACAAAGAGAATAATCAGAAATGAGAAATGAAGATACTGACCGGTAAATGAAAGAGAAACAGAGAGGCGGCGTCAGAAGAGAGGGTTTTGAGGCTCTCTCTTCAGTAATGAATAAAAGGCAGAGCAAATGAGTGACGAAGAGTATATATGAGAGATTTTTGCGTTGTGGTTAACGCTAGGGTTTTCTCCGGACGCCCAGCTGGGCTTCGACTCAGTCGGCATTCTCAGCCCATATTTTACACATCATTGTTTTACATTTCAGTTTTTTTAGAAATCATTTGGCTAATTGTTTATTACTTAATTTTAATTTTAGTATAAATAAATTTAATAACATTCAATTCAGTTCGGTAATTTATTGCTACTTATTATAATTATAATTATTTTTTAGTTTAATTATTATTATTAGAATCATTATTGTTTGTTTTTATAAGTTTTTTATTTTAATTATTCCTATTTTTAAATGATTATATTATTATTTCAGTTTCAGTAGAATTCATTTCAGTTCAGTTTTTTTTCAGTAAAAAAACAGAACCTTAGTTTCATAGTTGTTAATACGGGATCCGTTATAGAATTGGAAAAAATAAATGATTAAGGTTAAACGTTCAATCGGGTTTAACTGTAATCCACAAAATCTTGTAAAATACAATATTTTTATTCTCATTCAACCTTATAATATAATATTCTCATTCAACTAATAAAATATTTTATTTTTTAATAAAATAATACAATATTAAAATTACTATAAAAAATATACTAATAAAAATATTTCTTTAATATCAAATAATAAATTTTAAAGATATCAAATTAAAAATATAATTCAATTTAATGCACATAACAATTTAAAAATATGAAATATATATATTTTAAATTAAATATTTATTATTATTAATATTACTTACATGTAAAATCATGGTTATCAAAATCGGACCGGTCAAAGAACCGAAAAGGACAAAGGGTCAAGGGTTAGAGGTTCAACCGGTATTAAAAAAATTATGTAAAAAATAATATTTTATCCATTAAAAAAACTTATAAAATTATATAAATAGAATTAACAATATTAAATTTATAAATCCAATCATGAATTAAAAACATAATAAAAATTCAATTTATGAAAAGACTAAAAAATATAAATACATATTTTTTAAAACTAAATAATTAGTATTATTATTAACATAACATATAAGTATAATAAAATAAAATAGTTATTATACAATTTTTTAGAGTTTTAAATTTTATTTTATGAAATATTTAAATATTAATAAAATATTATGGGTATTGAAATGATAAAATAATGTTTATATAATATTTATAGAAATATAAAATTTTTTGATAAAAAATATAAATAAAAAATATTTTAAATATTTACTTTTTATAATTATTATATATATCTATATTGTTAAGATTAAACACAATTTAATAAGTGGTCTAGTGGTTAAGTAATCATTTCCTATTCGAAGGTTCTATGTTCGAATCTCTGGAAAAGCAAATTTTTTTTATTGAGTATAAATGTAACCCGACCGGGTTAGACGGTTCTGGCCGGGTTTCAAGCATTTAAAAACTGAACCACCTCCGAACCGGAAGGATGACCGGTTCCGGTCGAACCAGGTTGAACCGGCCGGTCCGGTTCGATTCTCAAAACCATGTGTAAAATATAATAAAATAGCATAATATATATTTTATAATTTAACTTAAATTGTATAATTTATATTACTTTTAAATTTTATTTTATATAAATATATAAAGTTTAAAAACTTTATTAATATTAAAAAAATAAAATAATTTTTGTATAATAATTATCAAAGCATAATATAGAAAAAAATAGTATTAAATGACATTTCATATATTTAAGTTGTAAATATGATTATATATTCATTAATTGTTGATAAATAGCATAAGTTGTATATTAGTCTAGTGGTTGAGGAGCATATTTAGGTTTAAGAAGTTCGAGGTGTTATGCCCTTTTTCATAAAAGGGTTAGAGATAGCTCATCGGTTTCATCAATAAGTATTCTAATATAAAACTCAAAAATCCAACATAGCCATTTACCCCATATATATATTTCAACGATCTAATGGACTTCTCAGATAAAACTTCTCGATGATAACTCAATTGTTAATGAAATAACTTTTCATTAAGTAAAATTGTTTTACTAATCCTATTTCGGACCAAGGATAGTGTGGCTTTGTGGTTTAAGTTATGACTTAACCTTGGTTTTCACGTTGATTAATGCCTTAAAGCTTATTTATTAGGGTTGATTGCCTAACCAAGTAATATTATAAATATTCTTGTAAGTAGAAGTAGAAAGTCTTGATCAAACCTACAACTTTCTTTGGGAAAATTACTGTCTGTTGCCAGTCAATCTAAACAAAGTGTTTTACTTCTCCTATTGAATTCATATGAGTTAGATAAGAGATCCAAAATCCTAGTGTCCATCAATCATTGTCAAAACATACATTTCAATTCTTATTGTGTTACTTTAATTGGTTTTAGTTTCATTAGTTTAAAAACCAAAATTTACTTATTCAATTACTTGGATGATATGGAATTTGACTAGAATTATACTCAAATTTATAGTCTTCACGATATATGCTCGTACTTCAGTACTATATTACTTATTATGATAGGGTGCACTTGACATTAATTTGTTATACGATTCACTAGCATCAAAGATGCAGTCAAATCTCGAGGCTTAGTGGGATAAAGCAGTAGCAGTAACTTTATAAAAGTATGGAGTGGCCATAAACCAGACATTGCTAACTAGCCAAGATTTTCCATTTGCATCTCAGATCATTAACTAGTCGAGAGATAAGAAGTTGAAACCCGCAAGCTTGTCCAAATACAAATGAGATATCGAGCCGACGGTGCATATCAGGAATTATAAGGAGCCGACGGTGGCAAATGAAGTCTCTTTATGCAGGATTTTATCGATGACCTTAATAGAGTCGACATCGTAGTGGTTTCAGACACTAAATGTCAAATCTATTAATAAAAAATAAAGAAGGAATTTTGTACCAAGTTTATGGCATCATTCCCACTAGCTACTACTTGTAGGACCTTATATCGAGAACTTCTACAGTGGACCGGGTGCAATGGACCCAACCAATGAAAAAAGAGAATCATGCTACCTTATTGGGAGATGATTGATGTAAGGAAACAAAATGCACAATTGTCACGTTTCTATTATTAAGGTCCAATGGACCAGGACCATAGTAGAATTTCTCCCTTATATTAGATCCGTCAAAATTTGGGCAAATGTTGAGAGACTATGTGTATAAGTCCAATAAGACATGCCTCATCATCCGGAAGGTGGACTTTGTAACAACTTTAGAATCAATGACTAAAAAATGCCACTTATGATGAGTGGCTCAAAGAAGAATTGGTTTCAAAAAAACCTAAAAATATCACCTTGCTGATGGACACCATTGAACACGTCTAGGAAGGTTGTCCTTATATAGTTTAAAAAAGCAATACAAAGTGTGACATCGAGTACCCAATGTAGAAGGCAGAGAAAAATTATTGTAGAAATACAAAGGCCTATTTTTGCTTTCACAAAGTCAAAGGTCACGACACTGGGGGATGCATAGAGCTATAAAGGGAAATAAAAAGGTTGGTAGAAAATGGAAGTTAGATCGCTTTGTCTAAAAGGCAGATCAAAGGGATAGCCTTCTAAGAGAGGGAGATCCCCCGGATACCAAAATTCTAAAGCTCGTTCACAAGAGTTTTCTTCCCCCAACATAAAGGATACACAATCAAAAGTCAGGTCTACGAACAACAACTCATAGCACTAAAATTCGCAAGAATGAATTCCAATCAATCTTTAAAGCAGTGAAAAATTATACTTGGTTTGTTGACCTGGACAAGATCCAAGAGAATCCGAACTGAACGTGAGTTGCCCAGCCCACGGTAGTTCCAAGCCATGATACTCATGATGATGGGCAGACTTGTCTAGCAGAACCCTCACGTGTTAAGTTCTGATTATGTGTACAAGCGACTACTAAAGGTATTTTTGTTTTTATAAAAATTATATTTATATATCGACAACCCACAATCCATCCCTCGAAACACAAACCTTCAAATGAAACCAAATCATATAATTTATTTTAATAGTTTAATAGTTTATGGACTAGATTGAGATCTAAATTCATTTTACATGATTGCTATTCGATTTGGGAATTATATTTTTATCAATATGTAAATATATATTTTTTAAATGTCTTTAATTATCCTTACAACTTAACAATATAAATTTAAAATATTGTATTTTATTAAAAAATAATATACCCTAAATTTCTATTTATAAACTTTTAAATTAGAAATTCATATTTGCAAACAGAATGAACTACATTTTTTTTATTTTTTAAGTTTTCCCTAAATCATTTATGTTACTTGTGAGTCATGACCAGAAATAGAGGTGAGTACGGTTCGGTACAATTCAGAAATTTGAAAATCTCTCGAATTATATTTGATAATGTCAATGGTACAATTTGGTTCGGTCCTAAAGAAAAAGTTAATGGCTCATTCTGATTCTAGATTTTTTTTCCCGGGTATTTGGTTCGGTTTCAGGATCTCCAACATATTTACTGAGTAATATAAATAATTTGAAAATCTTCAGAATTGTACCTAATTAAATCAACGGTATAAATTAGTTTGGTCTTAAAATAAAGCCAATGATACAATTTAGTTCAATTCTAAAGATATGGTAGTATCGGGTACCCACGGATATAGTACCTATTGTCATCCATAATTCTCCCATAGTTAGTGATAACTTGTTACCTGAATTTATTTACATGTCTTAACCTCTGATTTAATCTGACGTAGTAATGAATCTACAAAACGGGACATGGGTCAGACGGGGTTGGAATCCGGTAAACCCTCGTCGGTACTAAGTCAGTTTATGATTGTATCAGATCAAAGAATAAAAAATAGTTTAGAAATAGTAGTTAACATACCGTAACTTGTGTCCATACTTATCTATTTACAATGTATGATTATGTTAAGGTTGTCACCTTTTTATGCATCCTTATGAGTTTAGGATTTCTATTCCCTTAAGGAGTCCGAATCATGAGTGGAATCATTTATCTCGTAGGATTCCGAAAGTTTCTTTTGTGATTGGGGTTAAAGCCCTACATGTTAGTCTCAAACCTTGTTTTCTTTTGTGATTGGGGTTAAAGCCCTACATGTTAGTCTCAAACCTTGTTTAGATGTTGTTGAGTCGCTCATCGTTGGGTTTGGGCTGCTGTCGTTAGTTATGGACCTCGTTTTAGATGTCACGTGACCCTTATCTCAAAGGAAGGTGACCATGACATCATCCATGTGATGTCTTACATGAAATGAAATGGATGATAATGGATGATGTCATTTTACATTATATGTGTTGAATTTTTATTTTAACTCAATTCAATTATAACATACTCAAATTATTGAGGCAAAAAAAAAAAAACAAAGTAAGTATGATTGTGATGACACATAGGAAATTAAATGCATTTATTTAAAAAATAAAAATAAAAGGACTAAAGTAATTAAATATTTGTAATTTAGCCAGGTACAGTTTATTGGATAATTTTTCAAACTTTGTCCTATTTTCGATAGTTTTTAAGTTTATATATGGGTTTGTGTTGAGATGATTTTTTTTTTTTTAAGCATGAACAGTTTTATCCAAACGTTTAAAATGGTGCAATTGTACCCATAATATTGATAGGTTACAGCTTCCAGTTTCATGCTATGTATGATAGTCGTTTGATTCGGGAATCCCTTCGCCCAGCTAGCTCGTAGCGCTTGACTTTGGAGCTCGTTAGAACGATAATATGTTACTAGAGAGACTCACCCACCGATGATTTTTTCGCACCCTTTTGTCTCTCTCTTGAGTGAGCAAGGGTCTGAAAGAAGCTCGACTCTGTCATGCCTCTGTCCAGCAAGTAGTATGCAATACTTAGTGTCTTTTTCCGTTAAATTGGTTGTAGTAAGCATAGCTCATTCCGTCACCATGGAAAACAACTATCGATCAGCACAAGGTAGCATGAGGGTGTCAATTTGATAAACAATTCTTCAAACTATTTTCTCAGTCATTAATTTTGTCATTTACACTTTATATGTGCGTAATTTTATTACTCATTAGTAACCTATTACAAACATATGAATAGATGTAAAAAAATAAAAAAAAATTTAACAAATTATAATGTATTTTGTACGGGTTGCATGGCAAAAATTCAAATATTTCGTCGAATTTAAAAATATTAATCCTCCATTCTATTATTAAATAAAAAAAATGTGAATTTCTTTTAGAACACGTAACTGATATGCAACTGGTGCAGAATAAGAAACAAACTATTTTTATTTTAATGATGTATGAAATTAACCCAGTTTGCTAATGTTAGACGTAAAATTGCTCTCCGCTGCCAATTGTATGGGGAAAATTGCACTATTTTAGATGTTTGAGTTAAAATTACTTATGATTGTTAATGTTAGAAATATTTTTGCACCTTATCCCTTAGAGTTTTAATGTTTCACAATTTCTTACTTCTGAGTGCATGAATTTGGAGACTTATTGTATTAATCTTGGGGAGTTACTAAACTAATTTTACACATCAGTCTACCGAAAATCGCTTTCAAAGCAGTCGGCCGTCCACACCACAACTTTTCATTGATAAATGTTCTACACTCTTTGTTATTTCCAAGGGGGTTGATCCGAGTAGTAAAAGGTAATTCCTATGTTTATTAAATTTGGAGTTCAATCAATGGTAGAACTAGTTCGGAGGATTAATGCACAAAAATTTAATAAAAAAACACATTTTCTAATTAGAATAGTGACAGAATCTTCAAAAATAAAGTCAAAGACGGAATAATCCATTCTAATTCTGTAGCACCGTCTATTTGTCATAAAATATATAGTTAACCAAATTACCGAGGAATTTTTTTGGACGGAATTGGTACATCTAATTTTTCGTTATTTTTTGCAAGTTCGGGAATTGACGGATCACCGCCATCCTCTGTAGTTTCTCCCTTAAGTTTAATTACATACTTAGTCTAATTTACCTTTCTTTTATTAAAAAAAGGTCAGGTAAGAAAAGATATGTGCAATTTTAAAATCACGTTAAACTATAAACTTTAATGAACAAGTTACGCAAGGGGGCTTGAACACCATTGATTGACGGAAAATGTCGAAAAACTCCATAAAAGCGTTGTACAAAGTCGGAGCTTTAACTTTTGTGTACAAAATGACAAAAAAATGTCAACTGAGCATTCATACACTCAAATAACTTAATTTCTAAATTAAATTTTAATTTATGAAAAATATTAAAAAAAAAAAAAAGTAAAAATGTTATAATTCTTTGAGAAACCAACGTTTAATTTGTAAAAAATTAAATATGTCTACTCTTTTGACGTTGAACACTTTTAATGTGTTAGTCAATACATCAAAATAATGATGTTTTAACGAGTTAGAGACTAATTTTTTTTCCCAATCCTCACAGATTGGACTTTGAAAAATTACCCCTAATCGCACGGCTAAAATTAGCCCTTTTGGAGCTCCGCCACCGTATATATCACCAAAGAGCACTCCAAACTTCTCCTATCAATACATCTTGAAACCATTTCTGAAATTATGCTTAGGTAAAAGGTCGTGGTCGCAACTCGGTACGCCTCAATTATTCACGGCAGGTAGCTAGCATCTGCTATCGCTGCATAGCATGTGATTTGTACTATATTTTGTCTTTCACATTTTTAATCTTTACCTTGAGAGCTATTATTGTAATTTCGTTAGATTTAAATTAGGAACAATGAATGTACTCGTCGTCTCTATTATATATAGCCCAGGTTCTAATGTTTAAAAAATACAAATGATTTATCATATGTACGTTCATGTCAATGGAGAATTATCATCACATGTTTTAAATGTCTACAAAAAATTTAAATTGGGTTTTGCTATATGTCGCCCCTATTTTACTTATCGTCGCCTCCTATTTGACATTTTTGCCCTTTTCATTTTTCATTCAAAAAAGTGAAATTCTTTCAATCCCGAAGAACAAAGCGAAGAAAAATCATGCCTCCAAAACAAGGAAAAATACTTGAACATTTAAGTTTCGTATTTACCAATAATCTGAAATTTAACGAATTTAACATGAAACGAATTTTTTTTCCATTGAATTTGCTCTAAACGGGTAGCCCATACTGCCGGTCCACGGACCGAACCGTATGGGCTACCCGTTTTTCCCTAGGAAACTGTTTATTTATTTTTAATTATAATAAATATTAATTATAGATAAATTATGTATTGATTGGATAGAAAAAATGTATAGATAAATTATTGATTGGAAATAAAAAATACGTATTGAAGCGTCCAATTAATTTTTATTTGGTAAATTATATTTATTTACCTTTTAGAACATAAATTTAATTATACGTAAATTATGTATTGACTGGATAGAAAAAACGTATAGATAAATTATTGATTGGAAATAAAAAATACGTATTGAAGTGTGGAATTAATTTTTATTTGTTAATTTATATTTATTTATCTTTTAGAACGTAAATTTAATTATTGATAAATTATGTATTGATTGGATAGAAAAAACGTATAGATAAATTATTGATTGGAAATAAAAAATATGTATTAACGCGTGCAATTAATTTTTATTTGTTAATTTTTATTTATTTATGTTTTAGAACGTAAATTTAATTATTGATAAATTATGTATTGATTGGATAGACAAAACGTATAGATAAATTATTGATTGGAAATAAAAAATACGTATTGAAGCGTCCAATCAATTTTTAATATTTATTATAATTAAAAAAAATAAACTCGTTTTCCCTAAAGGAAAATGGGTCTATGGCCCGTTTTTTCCTAGGAAATACGGGTCCAGCATCCGTTTTTCCTAGGGAAAAACGGAACGGGTAGCCCATACGATTCGGTCCGTGGACCGGCAGTATGGGCTACCCGTTTAGAGCAAATTCAACGAAAAGAAAAATTCGTTTCAAGTTAAATTCGTTAAATTTCAGATTATTGGTAAATATGAAACTTAGATGTTCAAGTATTTTTCCTTGTTTTGGAGGCATGAATTTTCTTCGTTTTGTTCTTCGGGGTTGAGAGAATTTCACTTTTTTGAATGAAAAATGAAAAGGGTAAAAATGTCAAACAGGAGGCGACGATAAGTAAATTAGGGGCGACATATAGCAATCCATACATTAAGCGGTTAATTAATTATTGGATTAATTACATATGGATGTTACGTGGTTTCACTGATGTGGTATTATTTAATTAATTATTGGATTAATTACATATAGATGTTACGTGGTTTCACTGATGTGGTATTATTTTTTTTTCAAACGTAATCTTGTGGTTTATAAAATTTTGCATTGGGTTCATTTTATCAGAATTTGGCCGATAACGACATCGAAATGAAAATTTTCAAGAGTTAGATGATATTTTAAACAACTTTAATTCTTCAACTTTTTAGGTTTTAGATCATTTAGGTGTTTTTTTTTATTAAAGAGAAAGTTAATGTTTAGAGAGAGAAAACTCCAGAAATTGTGATTTAAAAAAATTAAAATATGATTTCATAGTAAATATGATATTAAACAACTTTAATTCTTGAAAATTTTCATTTTGAGATCGTTATCGATCAAATTTGGCAAAATAAAAAAAATGCAAAATTTTACAAACCACAGGGTTGCGTTTGTAAAGAAAAATACCACAACATCTGTAAATATGTGTAAGCACGTAGCATCTACTTGTAATTAACCCTAAAAAATATTAAAAAATAGAAAACTAATAATAATAAAAAAAATTAGCCAATGCCAGCGAAACAGACTATTGGTTTTTTTTTCTCGATCATCTCGTCTTGGCGAGGCGGGACCACGTCTTGGCGAGACGGGTCATGGTCTTGGGGAGACGACCCTGAATGTCATTTTCTAGATACACATTCACTACCCACGTTTCTTGTTTGATCTATTTAATGCCAATTAGTGGGAATGATGAGGGAAATGATAGGGAATAACGAGACACGAAGCTTAATTTTTTTTTTTGCTACGAATACCTCAACTCATCATTCCAAACCCCAACCAAAAACTCAATCAACTCCTACAGCAAAAAATTTAGATTCTTTGAAATTAATCTTCAAAGTTCACGTTTTTCCAAGCAATCAAGATTCGTTCTAAAGCTTTAGTCTTCATATTTAAGCCTTTAGTTTCATTCCTCAAGTCTTCAATTTGTTTGAAACTAAGTTCTCATCAAGTCGTCATCATCATATTCTCCAAAACTCACAAGCATCCTTCAACATAAGTTCTAGCTTTCGTTCTATATTTCCATTTGATTCTCAGTTTGATCAATCACAACAGTTGTCATCCACAATACAAGACTAATTTCAGCTCCAGACATCAACGAGTCATTAATTTGCTTTCAATTTCAAGTTTGTCATTTTCAATTTCAGCTTTTGTCAATGTTTTCATTCTTACAATTAATTGCTTTTGTAATTTCTTCTTCACGAAATTAACGTAGTCTATTTCAATTGTAATTATCGGTTTCGTTTCCGTTTTTTTTTATCATTTGCAATCAAAACAATATTTACAAAATCAATAAAAAAGGAAAAAAAAAATCGAATCCCTGTGTGAATTCTTTTCGTAGAGCTAGTAAAGCTTTTTATGGTGGAACTAGGAACCTAATAAGGTTTTTATTTTTCAATCATTGAATCCTTCGTCCAATCGTTTCATTTTCTAGAAATGCACATTTTACAACCCAGAACCAAAATTAATCGGAAATTAAACTTCTCTCTGGCACACTCGCACAAACTCCACACAGGAGTCAAGATTAAAATCGGGATATTCCAAAAATATCGCCAACAACAACTTTATACTTCCATAAATAAAAATGAATAAAAAGATGAAAAAATGAAAAGTAAACTGTAACAAAACTTAAAAACTTTAAAATGTAGATATGCTTTTACTGTTGTAATGTAACAAGTTAAAACATAAAGCCTAAAAATAGACGGGGAAATACTAAAATGATTTTGGAAAATACTCTCCGGTTTGTATTATTTGTTAAAATCAAATGAACCTAAAAAAAAGAGACAAAAGCCTAATCAAAGTTATTTATTTTTCGAGATCTCGTTATAAGTTTTATCCATATATGTTCTGATCGCCAATTTATACTAGATCCCGTTGCTTTGTATTAGAAGTAGAAGACTAACCCACAATAATTTTTATTAACTCTAGTTACTTTCTTATCATTTCAAATTTTAAAGATACGAAGAGTAAATTTAAATATTAATTACCTTCTTATTTATTTTTTTTTTAATTTTAAAGGTAGGAAGAGTAATATAATTTAACGAATATTTTAAAAATAAAACTATTAAATAAACAAAAAAAATATTGTTATCCTTGAACGCAAATCAGTATCGTTTTAATATATGCGATCTAATCAAATGTAACAAATAATATACACACTGTACTAAAATAACTCTACTTATGCCTCTCTCAATCATCACTTTAATAAAAATTAATATTCATCTATTACTTTTTATGTTACATGCCACTCTCAATCATCACTTTAATAAAAATTAAGGCTTAATACATCGTTTGTCTCCTAAACTTGTCCAAAAAGCTTGATTGACCCCTGAATTTTCAAAGTGTACCAATAACACCTTAAACTTGCATAAAATATAATCAATTGACCACTGATCGCGAAAAAGTAAGTTAAATACATAAAATGTATTCCACACATCTTAGAATGTTATTACATAATTCAAAAATAGACTAAAAGGAAAGTTATTACTTACTCAATTATAAAACTTTTCTTCTCTAACATTAGAACCCCATACCCTGATTTTGATTGTTTTACTTTTTTTTTTAAGACTCGTGCAATACATCTTCCGCATTTAACTTACTTTTTTTTTTTTTTTTTGCGACCGAGTGATCAATTGATTACATTTTACACAAGTTGAGAGGACTAACTGAACATTTTATGCAAGTTCAAGGGCTATCGGGACATTTTGAAAGTTCAGAGGACCAATCTAGCTTTTTGGACAAGTTTAGGAGGCAAATGATGTATTAAACCAAAAATTAATATCTGTTACTTTTTATGTTACATGTGAAATATGGAACCTACCTATTTAGGTCCCATGTTCCTTAAAAAATTTAAGAATCTGAGAGTAATCCACCCGACACTCATTTTTTAATGTAGCATGTACATTGTATCTTCATATCAATCATGGATCACTTACTTTCATACACGTGTACATTTTATTTTTACACCAATTTTCATACATATGAAAGATGGAACATACCTATCAGGTCTTGGGTTCCTTAAAAAATTTAACTCATAATACACCCAACACTCATTTTAACATGTACATTTTATCTTTACACCAATCATCAATCACTTTCATACATATGTACATTTTGCCTTTACACCAATCATCAATCACTTTCATACATGTGAATATATGGAACATACCTATTACGTCCTGGGTTCTCAAAAAAATTAAGACTAATCACTTTCATACATGTGAAATACGGAACCTACCTATTAGGTCCTGGGTTCCTTAAAAAATTTAAGACTCCGAGTAATACACCCAACACTCATTTTAATGTGGCGTTCAGTGGTCAGGTAGCATTAATGCCACAACAGTAATCAGTACCTACGATTAATCAGTACCTAGAATAGTGGAACCACTTGTAATTGTTAGGAACTATAACAATAACATAGTTCGTCGCTAATTACAGCGGTACCACAACATTGATTAGTTTTTACAGCTACATAACCGTAACCATCGTAAATACGCTGCAGACAACAAGCTACGGACTCGTTTACTCAATCTGGCAAACAACTAATTGAAGCCACAGAATCGAAGCATAAAGAGATCACTCCCCGATCCAGAACAAGAACGTTAGTCAAGAGGTCACGGCATCATGCAAGTACTGTAGAAACAGAACACTAATATAGAGTCCACATCAAAAACTTTCAAAACACAAATATGACATCAAATATGGGTACAACTAATCCCATGAAAATCAATTTACTGGTAGAGCCTCAACAGTTAACGTCTTAGGAAGAAGTGCAGTGACGAAAAATAAAAGGTACGAAACAGTGCAATTTGTAAAGTAGAAGAACCTGCTCACAGCTTGTCTTCAAACTCGGAAAGTGGTGTCATCTGTTCCTTCAAACCCTTCCTCTTGCGGATATCTACTATGAGCTGAGCAGCTTGTGATCCTGCCTCTAATGGGTCTGAAGACATCATATCCCAGTGATCAAACACGCATTGTGGGAATGCTTGCCCAGAGGTAGCCTGCCTCAATGTTCCCGAAAATCCAAACGACTCTACAACAGGGAGATAGGCCTTGATGTTGTATAAGGGGGTACCAGGCCTCTGCATTTCCTCAAAGACATGACCACGTTTCTGGTTCAGAACACTGTAAATACCACCAAGGGCCTGCTCTGGGGCCTGGATCTCAACCATGTACACTGGCTCGAGCAACCTGGGCTTGGCTGTTAGCTGTGAAGCGTATATAACCCTCCTAGCAGTTGGAATAACCTGACCACCTCCTCTGTGAATAGCATCAGTGTGAAGAACAACATCACACACTTCAAAGCAGATACCTCTCATGTTCTCTTCGGCTAAGGCTCCCTCCTTAGATGCCCATTGGAAACCAGCAACAACGGAATCCTTAATTTCATTAAGGTACTGGACTCCCTTACACATATCAACAACCATGTTTGGGCCAGTAGTTTCAGGACCAAAGCACCAAATCTTCTTAGCCAGATCCTTGTCCCACCCGAATTCTTCGGACAAGATCTTTGAACGAGCTTTGGGATCATCCCTTGGGCCAACACGACCATCGTCAATAGCCTCTGCAAGCCCATCCTCCAAAGGACGTGCCTCCATGTACAGTCTGTTGTGCTTGTTGGGGGACTTTGCCATCACAATACGGCAAGACTTCTCAAGGACTGTCTCACGGAATGACACAACAGGGTCTGATTTGATGATCTCAGCTCCACCCATGAAATCATCCTGCAAATCCTTCAAACAGATCTCAAGATGCAGCTCTCCTGCACCAGCAATGATGTGTTCACCAGACTCTTCAATAGAACACACAACCATAGGATCTGACTTGGCCAAACGCTTTAGACCTTCAACAAGCTTGGGGAGATCAGATGCCACTTTGCATTGAACAGCAACACGCACGACTGGAGAAACAGAGAACTTCATAGCTCGAATTGGATGGGCATCAACTTCCTTCTCATTGGTCAATGTTGCATTTTTGGTGATATATTGATCCAAACCAACAAGGGCAACTGTGTTTCCACATGGAACATCCTCAACCGTTTCCTGCTTCTTTCCCATCCAAATAACAGTTCTTTGAACACTCTTCACATACAAGTCTTTCTTCTCACCAGGTACGAAGTTTGGACCCATGATCCTCACCTTCAAACCAGTGGATACCTTTCCTGCAAACACACGACCAAAAGCAAAGAATCTACCCTTGTCTGAAGCCGGAATCATCTTTGACACATAAAGCATGAGAGGGCCATCAGGATCACAGTTCCTGATAGCATTTGCATACATATCATCAAGGGGACCCTCATACAAGTTCTCAACACGATACCTCTGGGCCGTGGCAGGGGATGGAAGGTGGAATATCATCATTTCCAATAGAGCACTGCTAGCAGGGAGCCAGGTCTGCATCACACGCTTCATCAAAGGCTTCCCCATCAACTCCTTCTCCTCGGACTTGATGGAAATACCCAGCTTTTGTAACATGGGCCACAACTTATCCTTTTGGTCATTCATGCAAGTGTTAATGATCTGCTTGATAGGCTCGTAACAGAACTGCACAAACCCGCGCTTGCAGGTAGCGGTTCCAGTGTTCTTGGTGGTCCACTTCTTGGTGGCAGGATCAAAGAAGTTCTCACCCCATAGCCTTTCCATCATCTTTGCCTCGTCCACTCCGAACTTTGAAGCATACATCTTAGCAAAATTTGTCAAAGTGAAAGCCCATCCATGCAAACCAGCTGAGAAAGCAACAGTTCCTTTCTCTGGGTATACTTGGCAATCACCGAGAAGTGGATCTTCATATGTTGCCATGATGACATTAGCGTTTTCAATCACCCTCGAGAAGGTTTGAAATGCCTCCTCACCATCAACCTGTAGCTCAAGAAAACACCTGTCCATCTTGTTGACTGTCAATACAGGCTTGATCCTTTCACCCAATGCCTGGCGAAGCACAGTTTCAGTTTGGACGCAGACACCCTCAATACAGTCCACGACCACAAGAGCACCATCAGTAATACGGAGAGCAGCTGTGACTTCTGATGAGAAGTCAACATGACCAGGAGAATCAATAAGATTGATAAGATATTCATTCCCATTTCTTTCACCTTTGTAGCTCTTGAGGGACGCAGCAGTCATCTCATAGTAAAGTGAGATACCAGTAGACTTAATCGTGATACCACGCTCTGCTTCATCAGCACGAGTATCAGTCATACGGACATCACCAGCAACTTCTTGTGCTATGATACCAGCAGCAGCCACAAGGGAGTCTGTGAGTGTTGACTTCCCTGCAATGTGAACGTTGAGACATGAGAACAACAAAAGATATTACATCTACACCAGAGGAAAATGAAGCCACAGGTTGCAATCCTCTACAGGCAAGCAGATATTAAAGCAAAACAGTGCTAAGAACATTGCACCCCTTGCAGCAGAATACATACAGAAAACTCAGTAGACTGTAATCGAGAAAAGAACATATACCATGATCGACATGAGCAATAACAGACATATTACGAATGTTGTGCTTATAGTCCATAATGCGGCGAAGCTCTTCAGCTGTGAACTTCACCTGAAATTCACCAAAAATATGATCAAGCAACCAGTGGATACTTCAATTCTATGAACCCAAAATAAATAAATAAAAAGTTAAGAAAATAACCGAACAGTACTTACCATTTTGTCTAGATTTTAAATGTCACAAAAAATATCAAATGAAACCTGCACAAGTAACATAAGGTTAATCTTCAAAAATTTAAAAGCCAAATCTACAATACCAAATCAGTCAAAAGAGTCCAAAAATAGTAATCGCAGAATAAGATGTCAAGATTATGCCAAGAACAACCAGAGAGAAGGAACAAAATACAAACGGAATTAAATGAAATTACAACGAAGCAGCAGCAAAAGTATCATCAACAGTAAAATAGAGTAGAAACTAGAAGCAAAAGTACACGTTGTACATCACGCAAGAACTAAATTGACTTTCTGATAAATTAAGAGCATAAACAGCTGAAAACATGGACTGGTCTGATTTTTGAGATTCCGCAGCATTCAGTCTCTAACTCACTTAAATTGGATAAGATCCAGGTCTTCAAGAACAATTGAAATTCATAAAATCGTAAAAATGAAAGTCTAAAATCATTGAAATCAAAGCAAGCAAAGCAGCTGAAAGAAGAAGCAGATAATTCACGATCTAGACCAATTAAACAATATAGCTAAAGCAAAAGAAGCATCGATACTCTATTATACAGATCTAAAACAAAACCATGGAAAATGAAGAAACGATCTATACAAAGCAAAATTAGGAACTGAAGCAGGAATCTTAGATAGCTTAAAACGAAGAACGAACCTGAGAAGATAGAGAAGAGCGGCTACGAAGAGAGAAATGAAGCGGCAGCCTCTGTTCTCTCAAGTAATAGAAAAAGGCGCACAAAGTGACAAAGTATACGAATGAGGAAATGAGATACTCGAGCTTGAAGATGGTATATGCGGTTCTAAATATCCTCACGTCACACTGTTTGTCTCAACACGAGCTAGGGTTTCTTCTAAATTGAATGGGCCTGTAGTGGGCTTGTTTTATATCTATTTGTAAAAATGATTTGCTTTTTATTGCTATTTTACTAAAATTTGTAAAAACTAATGATTGTTTGATCTATAGTGCATCTCGATCTTAATAATTAAAAAATTATAATATAAAAAACATTAGAAAAGTTTAAATCTACGTTTTTAATATCATAGATCCTGATAGAGTGATTGTAGATAGTATTTAAAATTGTTTTTGATACAACGATAAAAAAAACATATTCCATTTATAATTGATTTCAGGAATGATTTTATAATCTTTCAATGAGTCAGATTTATGTAATGATGGAAAAACTCTTTTATTTTTGGGATAAGGTGCAAAAATACCCCTAACGTTGATGGTTAGGAGTAATTTTACCCCTAACGTTTAAAATGATGCAATTCTACCCCTCACGTTGATAAGCTAGTCCAATTTTAGACATTACTAACATAACTTTTTTCTCTGTTAAATGTTCCATCATCTTATGTACAAATGTGTTGGATAGATTAAAAAAAGTTCAAATCCTATAATCACGATCTTTGAATGATGAAAAGACAGTAGAATCCATTGAATCAGAGCATTGCCCAGCACAAAAGCAATCACGAAAAAAAAATTCAATGAAAAAAAAATGAAGAATCATTGAATCTCATCTGCAATCCAATGGAATCTCCTCTTAGCACCGCTTCAACGGTAACTTGACAGAGCTGCCAGCTCCCAGACCGCACAACCCGACTGACCTGTAAATTGGATTCACCTTGTATAGCAAAGACCTGCAAATTACTACCAAACAGAAAAATACATAATCATCAATTTCCCATTCTTTCTCAGCACAACTAAAAATTAGCATTCGAATTTGGATGTAACCAACAAAAACAAGCCAGGACGAAGATGTTAGGGACCGGCGTTGATGAGATTCATAAAGCCAGATGGATTTGAGAAGCTACAAGTTAGGGATTGCAGATGAGATTCGAGGATGGCAGATGACAGACGGAACATTTAACTGAGAAAAAAAATTCTGTTAGTAATGTCTAAAATTGAGCTAATTTGTCAACGTTAGGGGTAAAATTGTACCATTTTAAACGTTAAGGGTAAAATTGTTCTTGACCGTCAACGTTAAGGGTATTTTTGCACCTTATCCCTTTATTTTTTCATCAATAAAAATATGATAATACTCATATAAGGAGTCACACGACAATCACTCATATAAGTAGACTTTTATTCAACAATAAATAAAAAATACAAATAAATAAAAAAAACAAAATGTATCATAATAGATTAAGAAAAAATTTATTCAACAATAAAAACAAAATAAAGCAAAGAATGAACTTATCTTCTGTTCAAAAGTCGGAAAAAATCCAAAACATGAATAAAGAATACCAGAATTTCTTAGTATTTTGCTAAAAATTCCTATTTGGAAATTGAGATTTTTTTTTTTTGTAAAGAAACAACCCATTAATCAAGCATAAAGCAGTACATTAAAGCTCGACAAGAGTTCGAAGCAATTAACCAAAAGGAAAGACTAACATGAAACCGGGAAGCTCGAGTTAAGTTATAAGCAACCCGATTAGCTTGTCGACAAATAGAGGTAAGCCTATCAATGGCTACATGGGCTGCTATGTTCCTACAACTAAACATTATGAAACCAATATCACTTAAAACTTCACATTGGAAATTAAACGTGTTCGTAGCAACCAGGGAGTCTGGCTTTACGATAACACCATAGATATTCTGCTCTTTCAACTAGGACAATACTTCCTTAATACACAGATATTCCATCATCGAGACTTCCACCTTGCTGGTGTTAGATTCGAAGTAACACTTGAATTTGCTGAAAAGGGATAAATGTTATTCAAGAATAAAGAGGCTATAAATAGCCTTACAGCGAAACAGAAACCACGCTTAACATGCTAAGATCGTGGAGTAGAAAACAGAATAGAGATAAACTCAGTTATTCCTAAATAATAGGTCTCCCTACAAAACAGGACTCTCTTTAACAAATATAAGACTTATTCAAAACAAATAAATAACTAACAATCCCTTCCTTAAGCTAATACATCTATGCTTAGCTTATCTCAATAATATCCACAACTCCAAGCATACCACAAAGCTAAGAAAATTCCTAGATTAATTGTTCCTAAGCTAAGAAAATTCCTAGATTAATTGTTCCTTTTAATTACCTCAGACTTCTCTTTGTTGCCAACCAATGTGATATAGTAGGATTTGACATAAATCTACTAATTAAGCTGACTCCAAACATTAAGTCTGGTATGGACAAAGTCAGATACATAAGACTTTCAACCATTTGTTTGAATCGAGTTGCATCAACTTTAGCACCACCTTCATCTTTGTGCAGCTTCGTTCCCGAGACCATTGGATTTTTCACAGCATTGCTTTCTTCCATGCCAAATCTTGCTAGAACTTCTCTTGCATATCTTCTTTGACAGACAAAGATTCCTCTTGAACCTTGTTTCACTTCTACCCCAAGGAAATGCTTCATCTTTCCCAAGTCAGACATATCAAACTCCAACATCATTGAATTTTTGGAATCATCACACATATGTTTATCATTCCCAGTAAATATTAAATCATCAACATAAAGGCCGACGATTAAGATTTTACCTCCTTCGGATTTTGTGAACAAAGTATGTTCGCTGGGAGATCTTTCGAATTTTTCCCGTGTGAAATAGGCTTCAATTCTGCTGTACCAAGCTTGAGGCGCCTGCTTAAGGCCATCTAACGCCTTTTTCAGCCTATAAACCTTCTATTCTTCTCATTTCTTTATAAACCCCTCAGGTTGTTGCACTAACACTTCCTCCTTAAGCTCCCCATGAAGAAACACACTTTTTTACATCAAGTTGAAAGACTTCCCAATTGAATTGGGCAGCTATAGCAAGACTTATGCGGATCATATTGAGTTTTGCTACAGGAGCAAATACTTCAGTATAATCTATCCCATAATGTTGTGCATACCATTTCGCCACCAGCCTCGCCTTGGACTTTTCAATCTTACCATCTTCGTTGAGTTTTATCTTGAAAACTCACTTGACTCCAATAGGGTTGATTCCTTTAAGAGCCACAGTAAGTTCTCAAGTTTGATTCCGCTCAATAACTTCAATTTCTGACGATATAGCTTCCCTCTATTTTCTGCTTTTTACTGCTTCTTCAAACAAGGTTGGATCATTCTCAGTTACCATCATCAAGCCATTTAAATTTTCCTCATCAAAAAAACCTTCTTCGGTCACATAATCTTCCATCCATCCGGGTCTTCTTCTGCCTCGTACACCCCTCCATTCAACTGGTTCATCATGATTTGGCTCATTTGGAGGTGAATCTATCAGGCTACCCGATTTACTGGAACTGTTGCTCGAGTTATATGGACTGCTGGAATTTTTAGAATTGTTGTTGGAATTATTTGAGCTTATTCCATCAGATTCTTCCTCATTTTGATTATCTACGATGTTGCCTTCATCCACATCTTCCCATTCTAGTATATCTTGCCTTATTTCTTCATCAGATCTTCCCCAATCCCAGCTTTTTTCTTCTTAAAAAACAACATCCTTGCTGATAATAATTTTATTTGATATTGGATCATAAAGCCTCCACGCCATTGATTCCTCACTGACGCCTAGAAAACGCATTTCCTGCTTTTATCATCCAATTTGCTCATTTTCTGATTAGGTATATGCACATGCGCCATACATCCGAAGGTTCGAAAGTATTCTACCATAGGTTTCTCACTACTCCACGCCTCTTCTGGAGTTTTGATTTCAACAGCTGCAGTTGGACATCGATTTTGAATATGCACACACCATCTTGCTGCTTCAGACCAGAAAGTTTTGGGAACTTTCCTTTCAATTAGCATTGATCGAACAACATTTATGGTCATATTCTTTCTCTCGGCAACGCTGTTCTGTTGAGGTGTGTAGGCAGCCGTCAATTGTCTACTAATTCCCCGTGATTTACAAAATTCTCTCAACTCAAGTGAGGTGAACTCGCTGTTGAAACACCTTTCCACATGATTTTGATTTGATAAAATTATTTAAGTTAATCCCATGATTAAGACAATTAAATTTAAGTGCTTTGAATTAATTGTACTAATATGATTGTTCAATGGTATATTAATAAATGAGAACAGGAATAAAAAAATAAGACAGAACGAAGTCAGCATGAGCCACAGAAGCTGAGTAGAACACAACTCAGCATCATAAAAGAAAAGTCTTCTTCTGAACAAATGCTTGAAGACGAAGCTGACCAAAGAAGCTGAGTAGAACGAAACTCAGCCTCGTCAAAGGAGATCTTAGAAAGCAACGTCAATTAAGTCAAGCTGAGTGTTCGACGGGACATCACCAATGATCCGTTAACTAGAAGACAAAGCCCGACAAAGGTTTGCACCAATTCAGAAGCCTCAGAATTACGCTAAGAGACCTTTTCGAGACACATGGATCAACTGGCATTTTGCAAGAAGACAAACCTGGCGCTAGAAGACGAAACTGGTAAGCCTGGCGCCTGCTAAATTCAGACTACAGGATTGGCCTGCAATTACTGAACGCTGACCTATCAATGACGAAAGAAGACCGTTTGAATTCAACGGATATGTCCGAATTCAAATCATTGGAGCTTCAGAAATTGTTATAAAAGGACAAGTTCATCACTTGGATCCTTTGCCGAAATACAAGAAAGCACAGACAGAAAAGCAAATCTTCACAAGAGTGAAAATCCAAAATAGAAGCTGTCTAAGTAGAAAAAGCAAGTTCTTACACCCAAATACAATCTATGTGTAAAAGTCTAGAGTAAATTTGTATTTATCTAAAGTGTTCTTCGTTTGAGAGAACAAATCTTGTATCAATTGTAAAGGTTGAGAGAGTAAAGCTGAGTACTCGGTTTTAGTACTCAGTGGTAGAGAAAATTTGAGTGTTCGGTTATAACGCTCAGTAGGATTGAGTAGACGAATAGAGGACGGTACTCTTGCATACTCAATTGCTTTGTAAACGGTTTGTGCTCTACCTTTAAAGAGCTCAGTAGTGGATTGAAAAAGCCCGGAAGGATTCTGGGGACTGGACGTAGGCGGTGAGGCCGAACCAGGATAAGACTGCTGAGTAATCTCTAACCTTTCTCTTGATATATATATGTATGTGTTGCTTGCTTAAATTACTCAGTATATAATTTGTATAAGCCGACGCTGAGTAATCTGAGTGCTGAGTTGGAAGCTGACCTTAAGTGTTATTTCCCAACTCACAAGTGAAATAGTTCTAGTCAGCCTCTGGCTAAAGCGGTCTTACATCACGCTCAGCCTTGCTGACCAAAACTGAGTGAAGTTATTTAAAGAATTAAATTAAGTCAGGATAATTAAGCGAAAAGTTACATTAGTTCCTAACCCCCCTTGGAACTAATTCTATTACATTACACGGGACCAACACTCGCCACCTCTATCAGTCCTCAAACACATTATGAATGCACCTATCTCTTTTTCAACACTCTCTTTATAATTTTTAAAAGTGACAAAAGCTTCTGACTTTTCATATAAGAAATAAATCCAAGTTTTACGACTAAAATCATCAATAAAACTTAGGATATACCTCTTATCACTATGTGAGGCTGGTTTGATAGGTCCGCATATATCTGAGTGCACTAGCTGGAGTGGTTTTGATGCTCTCTATAGACTTCTCTTTGGCATGGATTCTCGATGTTGTTTCCCGGTTAAGCAGGTTGTACATATTTCCTTAGGAGACTTCAAAATAGGTAAGCCAACCACCATCTTCTTGAAGGCTAATGTTCTTAACCCCTTGTGATTCAGGTGCTCGAATCGACAATGCCAAATGCGGGCTTCTTTATCACATACATCTTTAGTTTGTAGGCATATGAAATTTCTTTGTGGAATAGATGGGGTAAACTACACCAATGGTACTTGAACTTTACCTAGTTTACACTTTGGTACCTAGGTTACATTTTGTCCCAAAAATATACCTGAAGTAATGATGATCGGACAATTTAGTATATTTTACCGGTTAATGACCGGTCAACGTGAGTTTCATGAGCTAATTGCATCAATGGTACCTGAACTTTACCATAATTCATACTTCGGTACCTAGATTTTATTTTATCCTAAAAACATAACACAAGTAAATGTGACTAAAAAATTTAGTTCATTTGATCGGTTAGTGACCGGGTAGCGTGAACTAAACATTGAGACTCATCATACACTTAATTAACATAAAATTACAATATTGTCACATATAAATGACAGTATTGTAATTTTATGTTAATTGAGTGCATGATGAGTCTCAATTTTTAATTTAAAATGACTGATCACTGATCGATCAAATGTACTAAAATATTGAGTTATTTTTACTTGAGGTGTATTTTTGGACAAAATGAAATCTAGGTACCAAAGTGTGAATTAAGGTAAAATTCAGGTATCATTAGTGTAATTTACTCATCAAAATCGCATTGACCGGCCATTGACCGGTAAAATATACTAAATTGACCGGTCATCGTTACTTCAGGTATATTTTTGAGACAAAATATAATCTAGGTACCAAAGTGTGAATTGGGGTAAAGTTCATGTATTATTAGTGTAATTTACTTGGAATAGATGCTAACAAGGAGAACATTCTATTTCCACTCATATTAGTTTGCATAATCAAACCCTTTTTGGGATGATATACTTTACAAGTGCCTTCCTGAATTAAAATAGCTAACCCTCTTTCTTGAAGCTGCCCTATGCTCAAAAGGTTGTTTTTAAGTTCAAGAATATAATAGACATCAGATATTACCTGAATTATGCCATTTACTACCACTCTTACACTCCCTTTTGCTACTACAACCATCCTTGTATCATTGCCCAGTTTTACTGTTCGGTTGAAATTTTCTGTCAAATCTGAGAACCATTCTTTGTTCCCTATCATGTGATTGCTGCATCCAGAATCAAAAAACCATATATGTTCTCTCATTGCTTGATGAGATTCAATACAAGACATCAACAAGAGCTCTTCTTTCTCCAATTCTGCATAATTTGCTCTCCTCTCCAATTCTAGACACTCATATTGAAAGTGTCCCAAATTATGACATCTGAAACATTCAATGAGAGCTTTGTTTAGGGGATGTCTTCCTCTACTTCTACCACGACCACCTCTAAACGTGCCTCGACCTCTTCATATGCTTGATCTATCATCTTGAGTTACCTTTAGCACTTGTTCTTCCTCCTGATATCCTTGCATTGTTTATTCATGAACCAACAGACTTCCATGTAATTCATCAATACTCAAAAGGTTTAGATCATTTGATTCCTGAATTGAGCATACGACATGATTGAATTTGGCAGTCAACGATCTAAGTATCTTACTAACCACTATGCTCTGCTCCATTGTTTCACCATTTGACTTCATTTTGTTCACCACAGTCAGGGTTCGCCCTAAGAAGTTTTCTACTTTCTTTCGTTCTTTCATAGCCAACAACTCAAAATCCCTTCTTAAGGCCTGAAGTTGTGACCTCTTCACCTTCGTGGACCTTTGATACTTCTTCTTCATTGAGTCCCAAATTGCCTTTGATGTACTCATATCAAGAACTATTTCAAGGATTTCTCTGTCAATTGCCTGAAACAGAAAGTTCTTGACCTTCAAATCCTTTAGTTTGGCCTCTTCCACCGTCTTTCTCTACACTTCACTTGCTGGAGCTGTCCCAATCGCAGTTGGAGGTATTCCTTCATCAACCAGGTTCCACATCTCTTTGCTCTTAAAGAAGTTCTCCATTATCATTGACCAATAATCATAGTGGCCATCAAATTTCGGAATGGCTGGTTGCACAAACTTCTCTGAATTTGCCATTCTCACACTCTCAATTCACACACCCAATTTGACCCACTGATATAACTCACACTCTCTCAATTTCACACACCGAATTTGGCCTTTTGCTCAGCTCTGATACCAAATGTTAGATTCAAAGTAACACTTAAATTTGCTGAAAAAGGATAAATGTTATTCAAGAATAAAGAGGCTATAAATAACCTTACAGCAAAACAGAAACCACGCTTAACAAGCTAAGATCGTGGAGTAGAAGACAGAGTAGAGATAAACTCTGTTATTCATAAATAATAGGTCTCCCTACAAAACAGGACTCTCTTTAACAAATAGAAGACTTATTCAAAATAAATAAATAACTAACATCCGGTAATCGAGCATAAATAAGGCTTAATATTTTCCAAGCCCCCTCAAGTTGTCCAAATACTGTAACTGACCCCCCAAACTTAGACTTGTGACAAATAACCCCCTCAACTTGCTTATTTGGAATAAATAACCCCTCAAATTGTTCAATTGGAACAAATAACTTCTCAAGTTGCTTATTTAGAATAAATAACTCCTAAACCCAAAAAAACATTCTACATAATATTACATTAGAAATAAAAGATTTCAAAATATCGATTGCTACATCTAACTAATCTACTGATACATTAACTAAAGCGAAAAAAAACTCTCAAAATAACCTATTTAAGGGGTTATTTGTTTCAAATAAGCAAGTTAAGAGGGTTAGTTGTCACAAGTCTAAGTTCGGGGGGTCAGTTGCAGTATTGTGACAACTTGAGGGGGCTTGGAAGGTATTAATCCCACAAATAACAACATTTAACTGAGCTAGAATAGTCCCTAGCCACAAAACTGCAACCAATCTGATTAATATCCCCAAAGATTGATGCATCAACAGTGAACTTGAGGATGTGTAGAGGCGGGAAAATCTAGTCATGTAAAGCTAAGCTCATAGAAATAGTAGGGTTGGACTAGGAACGAGACTGGTGGAGGCAGAACTGGTCGAGATAGCCTAAAGCCAAACTTACACAGATGTTCGCCAGTTTAGAGGAGCTAGTTCAGGCTCTATCATTGCGATTCCTCTATAATACCTATAGAATCATGCAAGAAGACTCAATGCAGCCGTTGTCGTTATGTGAAAGTAGTAACTGGAACCATTCATTGAACAACTCAACAAGGGGGAGACTCAAGTGGTAGGCAAACTTTGAGCCAACACTCCATGGAAAACTTGAATCGACGAACAAATGAATTTCATGCTCACCAAATTCTCCATAAGTTGCATATCAGTTTGTTAAGTTGGGACCCTATAGACTTAGTCTCTCTCGGTTTGGGAGGTAACCACAATAGCGCTTCCATAAAAACATTTGGATGTGGGGGGGGGGGGGGGGGGGACTTCAAGGACTATAATTTCTGCAAGTTAATTTTGGATGAGGTATAATCTAGATTCCCAGTAAAGTCTTCCACTATTTCCATGTACATCGACCTCACGCTATACATGCTGATAACAACCCAAATTATTCTTGAATAAGGAATAAGAGAAAATTAATAGAAATAATGGCAAACCATTATTCCTTCTAAAAGAGATATTTATGCATGATTAATGTGGAATTAATGATAATTAATGCAGGGGCGAATATGCAAATAATGAGGAAAAGGAAGGAGTCTCTAGCATTATGCCACACCACGTGGACCATGGCGAGATACGCCATAACGAGATACGCCCGATGAGAGCAAGTAGCGGAGACCCGCCATAGCTCTCAAGGAGAACGTACATACGCCTTGACGGATCAAAGAATACGAAAAGGCGCCTTTATTACCATCCATGAATGGAAATAAATACAATTAAATGACAATTAATAGCCATTAAAGGGGAATAAAGACTTGACTGTTCGAATACCTCAACTCTGAGGGTTTCAATGCTAAATGCTGGGATTAATGGAGAATTGATAGCAATTAAAGATGATAATGACCTGACTCTTCACCTGCTTCCCCATTAATGCTGAAGGTTACAAAAACCTATATAAATACCCCAGCTTCCTAGGATCAAATGTACACTTACTGATTCTATACTTTTGTGCTTACAGTTTATTCTCAGAAATATTACTGACTTTGGCATCGGAGTGTCCCCGGCCGATCCCAACGGCGCCTCACAAGGAAGTGCTCCGATCAAGGATTTTTCCACAAGTTATCAATTGGTGCGGTGAGCGTGGATCTCTAACAAATAGAAGATCACAAAATCTTAATTGTATAGAGTTTCACAAAGAACAAAACAATGGAGTCAACAGAATAGAAATCACAATCTCAAACTTTGGCTCAATCAGTACAACAAATCTATCTAAAGATACATTTCTCCATATATTGGTGGGAAAGAGTTTTCTACATTAAATCTGGAATTTTATGATGAAAAAGATAAGTTTCCTCCCCTTTCTTATTCCATTTTTAATTAAAGAAAATTGAGATCCCTCACTCTTATAAAGTGCTATGAATATCATTACATGTTATTATGATAAATCTAATAAATTGTGAAAGATAAAGTAATAGACACAAATCTTTCATTAAATCTTGCATGCTTAATATGCCTTATATTTTTTATGCATGATAAGTGTAATAGGCTATTATCATTGAATTAGTAGAAGATGCATGTATAAGATCCGTAATCTTGGAATTTTATAAAAAATTCATCCATTCAAGGTGATTTTATCACTTAATATTAAGATATCATAAAAGGCTCGTGTAATTGCAGATGATTTAGATCTGATTAGTCTTTTGGATGAACATGCATATAACTATTAGAAGAAATTATAAAAAAATCATATTTGGTTTTTCTTGTACAATTCACCATCTATGTATGGCTTTTCTCATATATAGTACTTTTAATATCAGAAATTCATATTTTTTAATATTGTTTTGTCAAACAGTTATTTCATTCCCTTTTTTTACAAGGATGTGTTTATTCATAATAAAAACTGTTTATCTAACATTGTTAGAATTTCTTTTACCAACGTAAGAGAATTGAACATATTGAATCTATTTGTGATTATCATATAATTGTCCCTAACTATTAAATCATTATGGACTGATGAATTACCAAATTGGATAAAACGAAACTTTCATACCCTGAGCTAACTACAAAATAGTGCAAGTGTCAGTTTCAGACCAGAACATTAATTTATGCAAAATTCTTAGGATATACATGAGAATTCCTTAAAGATTGGAGGATTGTATGTGAAGGTAGGTGAGAGTGGATTTTGAGTAATTTTCCTTACACTCCAAATTGGAGGAGAATCATGGTACATGTATTTTTCTTCCAAAATTACCCTTTCTCTTTTATTTTATTCGTACAAATGAAATGATATAAGAGTAATTTTATATATAACTATATTATTAAATCATCTCTTACCAAAAAAAAAATATTATTAAATCATCACTTACCTTTCTTTAATTACACCTCATTCAAATGAGGCTTTAATGATCTCTGAATGCCATTAATGTATGGATGCACAATATTAATTGCAAGTAAATAACAACTATGTAAGATATCTTACCCAATATAGAATGTCATAACTTTTATGACGTTTAAAATAAATATGCTATCTTGGATATTAATGCGCATTGAAATACAAAAGGACATTATTCTTAAACCATTCTCATTATGGTTATTTATTAAGAATTCATTATGATATTCATGTGCAGTAGCAATCTTTATGGTTATGACCGTTATACGTGATATTATTATTAAAACAAGCACGATTAAAATTCTATTATGAATTTGTTTGACATATAATATTTACTCGGTTTTATCCTTTGATTAAGCTCATTCTAGAGTCAGGGACCAACGTGAGGGAATTATTAAGTTGATTCCAAGATGAACTAAAAATTCCATAAAGAGACATTGCATTATACATGATATTTGCCAACAAGGTCAATGCAAACAGTCTTTTGCTATGAAGTATGTTCCGTGGATCAAGCCACTGATCCCCAAGGTAAGTGAATATAGCTTTTATGCCTTACCACAATCTTTTAATAATGGACAGGGTATGCCCCACTTCTGGAGTTCTTTCAGTGCTAAACCACATGTACAAGGGAATTGCTAATAATGCAACCAGTGCCAAACACTAGCATGAAAAATAAAGCTCAATCCAGAGAAGTGTATATTCAGAGTCACTTTAGAAAAATTCCTTGACTATGTCACTAGCAAAAAAGGAGTTAGAGCAAATCCAGATAAAGTAAAAAGCCATGCGAGGAAAAAGATGAAAAGAGCGCCTAAATGAAAGCCCCACTATGGGTGAGAAAGATCCAGAGATTGAATGGGCAGATCATCGTACTAGAAAGATTGTCAACAAGCATATCAAGGTATAAAACAATTCCTAGCAGAACCACCCTTGATGAGCAGACCAATCTGAAGGGGAGACCTGCATTTGTATCAATCTGTCATGGATAAAGCTATGTGCACCGTGGTTATTCAAGAAGAAGAAGGTCAGTAGGTCTCCATCTATTATGTTAGCAAAATGTTGAAGGATGCGGAGACAAGATATTCGAAGCTAGATAAAATGGCTCCCACGATTGTGACAACATCCATCCGCGTTAAACCATAGCTCCAAGCATAACCTCAACATGATCGAGATCAAGATCAAAAGCTAGCTTCACCATCATGATTCAACAGTGAACACATGAATGATGAGATTGAAAGGCGAGTGCATGCCACTCTGGATAGACAAGAGAACAATGCAGAAAGATATGCCATCCAGTTAATAAGAATTCGCCATTCACAGCGCGAATCATGGGGTACGAGGCGGAAAAAATGATTAAAGCTTCCAACTTACCACAATATAAAAGAAAAGAATCAATATAAGCGGGACATTACATATCCCGAACCCAAAGGAGGGGAGCATGTAACCGTTGGAAGAAACGCCAAAGCGTACTACAGGTTGGCCACCACACTGAAGCTTGCTGGGAGCTGGCAAACTAGATAGCTTTGTCCAGAATAACAAATAACAAGACGACAAGCAGAAGACAGATCCTAAAAAAAAATTCAAAAGTGTCATTAATGTCATAGCAGATGGACCAGTGTATCAGCCACCCGTGGAAAAAGCAAAAATATCCGCTCTGGATAAAACATCCCTCCATTGCTCCTTTTGCAGAAACATGTCCAGTAATCTCTCCACATGCAGATGCATTGGTAGTAACAATGGCGATTCAAGGATGGGAGATAAAATAAAGCAAGTAAAGACACGGGCAGTTCTCGCAATGTCATCACCAAAGGTGCATTTGCCAAACTAAAGGCTGATCCGATCCAAATAGAAACAACCATTGTTGACATCATTGGAGTGACGGGTCACACTATCCAGACCAAGGGCCAGAGGTTGCAACCCTAATTTCCATCCGTCGTCTGACAATGTACATTCTCACCAACAAAGGAGGAGTAATGATTAGCGGGAACCAAAAGGTGGCTAAAGAGACTTATACGCGACGTCACTATCAATCCGCCCACAATCCAAAGAGGACGAAGGTGAGAAATATTAACTTGTCACTACAGCTTTGGGCGACACAGAAACGCTCCTTATTGCTGATGGAAAGCGGGTGCGGATCGCCAAAGGATTAATACCTGAGATCAAGGAGGATGTTACGAAAGTTCTCATTGAGTTTGAAAGCCTATTTGCATAGGAGAATGAGATCCCCACAGGAGTAAGCCCAGATGTGATTACTCATAAGTTAAACATCATTGAGGATGCGGTTCTAGTTGCTCAGAAAAGACGGAACCATAGGCCTAAAAATCAGTATTTTTACGTATTCTTATATGTGCATTAAACTGTTATAGTATCCTATATTTTATAATTTATTCTTTCTCGCCATACTTCTTATATTCATTTGCCTAGCTTTTAGTGCTGATATACGCCCAGTGGCTGGCGAATGAAAAGTTCCACAGGCGGATCAATTACCTTAAAGATAGGACAATTGATCCCATCACGGGCGGATCCCCTTTCCACAAAGATAAGAAGCACAGACCCTCAGGAGCTTTCAAATGAGCTCAACTCTCTCCTCAAAGACAGGAAAAGGATTGACCACCATCAAAAGCGGGTTAAAATCGTCTCAAACATGAGATCATTACACCCTCAACTTTCTCCTCAAAGATAGGAGAACACTCTCATTGGCGGATCCATCTTTAGATGATCACCATTCGAGAAAGAGTTAAAACATTCCTTGGACGCAAGGACTTTACACTCTCTCACTCCCTTCACAAAGAAGGGTTCACAAGTCCTACGGACGGATCGCTTCACCTCAAAGATAGGTAGTAAGTTGATCCCCTAGGCAGCTTTACTTCCTCTAGAAGGAATAGAACAGCTTCAAACCTTCACAAAGGTTCGCACAACGGAGTATGGCTGGCCACATACTCCATATTAAATCCTACAAACTTATATATTTACTTACACAAACGTAAAAGTAAATGGCGACCATAATGATTAAAACAATTGTACTTAAGTTTTACAAACAATCGGACAATAATCTCAGCGGCGGATCGATCTACCTCAAAGATAGGAAACAATTGATTGCCGTCAGAGACAGAGTTAAAACATTTCTCAGACGTGAGAATTTTACACTCTCAAATACTCTTCCCAAAGAAGAGTCTCAAGACCTGGTAGCAGATCGATTCACCTCAAAGATAGGAAGCAAATCGATCGCATAAGGCAGCTTAACTTCCTCACCAGGAATAAAAGCTTCTAACCTTCACAAAGGTTCACACATTGGGGTACGGCTGGCCACCTACCCTAAACAATCAGAGAAATCCTAAACCAGATTCTAGAAAATTACTTGCTAAAAGATATAATGCATTAGTAAAAATAGTTCTGGAAAGCAAAGGGTTCATCCAAGATAATGAAGCCTTGTCTTCATCCAAATAATGAAGCCTCATCTTCATCCAAGTAATGAAGCCTCGTCTTCATCTCCAAATAATGAAGCCTCGTCTTCATCCAAGTAATGAAGCCTCATCTTCATCTCCAAATAATGAAGCCTCGTCTTCATCCAAGTAATGAAGCCTCGTCTTCATCTCTAAATAATGAAGCCTCATCTTCATCTCCAAATAATGAAGCCTCATCTTCATCCAAGTAATGAAGCCTCGTCTTCATCCAAGTAATGAAGCCTCGTCTTCATCCAAGTAATGAAGCCTCGTCTTCATCTCCAAGTAATGAAGCCTCGTCTTCATCCAAGTAATGAAGCCTCGTCTTCATCTCCAAACAATGAAGCCTCATCTTCATCAAAGTAATGAATTCACGTCTTCATCATAGAAATAACGAAGTCTCGCCTTCACAAACGCAAAGTAAAAACACTTTGGAAAATGAGTAAAGGCTAAAAAGGCAAGTGCCTAGAGTGCCAAAACCCTCCACAAAAGTCCCTAAATGGCTGATCATTCTTACTGATCCCTAAGGTCGGGTCATTCTCCTCAATATGGCAGAACTGAAGAAAAAAAAAGTCCCTAAGGCGAATCATAATCCTATGCGGTAGGAACAAATGGTCCTATAAAGGGCGGGTTATTCCATTTCTAAAAAGAAATATAACTCTCAAAAAGCCCCTAGAGGCTAACAATGGATACAGCTGACCACCTATTCACGAAGAAGAAAAAACTCCTAAAAGTGCATCATATCCATATCTGATCCCATCTAGGGCGGGTCCACTTTCCTCCAAGATGGAAAAATAAAACACCATTTAGACAGCCTTAAAGAGCTTTTTATACCTTTAGGGGGGGCTTCTGATAACAACCCAAATTATTCTTGAATAAGGAATAAGGGAAAATTAATAGAAATAATGGCAAACCATTATTCCTTCCAAATAATGAGGAAAAGGAAGGAGTCTCTAGCATTATGCCACGCCACGTGGACCATGGCAAGATACGCCATAACGAGATACGCCCGATGAGAGCAAGTAGCGGAGACCCGCCATAGCTCTCAAGGAGAACGTACATACGCCTTGACGGATCAAAGAATACGAAAAGGCGCCTTTATTACCATCCATGAATGGAAATAAATACAATTAAATGGCAATTAATAGCCATTAAAGGGGAATAAAGACTTGACTGTTCGAATACCTCAACTCTGAGGGTTTCAATGCTAAATGCTGGGATTAATGGAGAATTGATAGCAATTAAAGATGAGTAATGACCTGACTCTTCACCTGCTTCCTCATTAATGCTGAAGGTTACAAAAACCTATATAAATACCCCAGCTTCCTAGGATCAAAGGTACACTTACTGATTCTCTACTTTTGTGCTTACAGTTTATTCTCAGAAATATTACTGACTTTGACATCGGAGTGCCCCCGGCCGATCCCAACGGCGCCTCACAGGGAAGTGCTCCGATCAAGGATTTTTCCACAAGTTATCACATGCCTTTTTTTTATCAAGTTTCCAATGGATTTTATCAAGTAAAGAGAACAAACCCCATGGGAGTTGGAGAAAAGGACTAAAGTAGGGGCACATTCTAGTACATAGTACCTAGAATCCAGATTTCACTAACCATCACTAGTATTGGGCCAGCTAGTTTAATGGAAGTAATATAAGGGGCATTTCTCGACAGCCACGAGTCCTTCTAAATTCTAACGAAGTTTCCTTCATCAATTCACCATTGCAAGCGTGAGAGATGTGTGTCAATGCATTCCAAATACCCATCCATGTTTGGCTCGGGTTATAACCTGATTTAGCCGTTCGAATATCCCATATGGGAAAATACCTATTTGATAAGTTTGCTTGAAAGATCATTAGCTTTCGTAACGATGTTCCATATGTGTTTTCCAAGCATTGTGAGATTGAAAGCGCAAAGATGTTTAAAGACAAAGCCACCATATTCCTTCCAAGTACAAAGCTTATCCCATGAGGCCCAATGGATCTTATGAGACCCATATTGCCTTAAGCCCCACCAGTACGAATTCATAATTTTATATAGTTCATCACATAGGGAAACATGAAGGAGAAAATCACTCACATAGTTTATGAAATTCCATGAGCAACAGACTTCAAAAGAACTTCCTTTCCCGCTTGGGAGAGCAGTTTATCTTGCCATCCATTCACCATTTTCCAGACTCTACCATGAAGGAAACTAAATGCAACTTTCTTGCTTCTACCATAAAGAAAGGGAGCCTGAGATATCTCCTAGTATTTAACGGATTCGAGACTCTTAGTAAGCCTCTAATATGATATTGATTGGCATGGGAGACATTATTGCTAAAAAAGAGCATCGATTTCTGAAGGTTCACACACTAGCCTAAATCATTAGCAAAGACAACAATAATTTCCTGAATTATAGCACATTCCCTTTTATCCACTCTAAAAAATAACATGTTGGCATCTCCAAAAAAACAAGTGAGAAACACGAATACCATGAAAAAGAACCTCGCTCCTATGAGTGTTTAATAAGTTGGGATACGCCCTCGACGCATGAGATGAAGATATATGGTGATAATGTGTATCATTGTCTACGACCTTTTTTGAGATAATAGAATTAGTTTCATTACTATTCATTAGCACTATATAATTAAATGTCATAACACACTGCATAATCTCAATAATCCAGATATTAAGGATCCTCATTATGGTCAGTGGAGCTCTCAAATAGGTCATGTGAACTCTGTCATACGCTTTTCTAATGTCAATCTTAAAAGATGCAAACCTTGGTTTACCCTTTGTTCGCCTTTTCATGTAATGAACATTAAGGCCGCAAGCACATTATCTAGAATGGATATGTTAAAAACAAAGTCGAATGTTCTTCCTTAATTAAGGTCGGTAGAATACCCATGAAATGATTAGCCAATACTTTTGCAATGATTTTATAAAGCACGTGGCACAAAGAGATTGGTCTATACTCGAAAATTCTACTTGGACTGTCGACTTTCGGGATGAGAGAAATGAAGGTATCATTAACCGACAAAGGGAAAGCCAATTCGAACACGTTGAGAAGACTTCACCTACTATTAAATGCCAAATAGCTGAAAGAAGCAATTAGTAACATTGTCTGGTCCTAAGGACTTGTCAGAATGCATCGACGATACAACTCTTTTGAATTCCTCTGTAGTAAAAGGCTTATTAAGGTCCTCACCCTCTTTTAGACTAATTCTCTTCTTAATATACTCGATTTCAAGGATGTTATTGTTATCACTGTCATCAAAATATTTTCAAACTTCAACATGACTTTCCAAAGTAGTAGCCTCTTCAATTAGATTATCCTCTTTGTCACGGTGCTTGGTGATTTTATTCCTCCTTTTTCGGCCTGACGCACTGACATGAAAAATCGACTATTCTGGTCACCATCTTTAAGCCAAAAGTCTTCTCAAAGTCTTCGACAAGGAGAGAAGAGGAAATGGCGGCACTCTCGACCAAATAGGGAGAGAAGAGGAGCGATGCTCTCAACCTATGAGAGAATATTAAACATATAAATTGGAAACTGAGATATTTGAATAATGCAAATTATGGTCGATTTTTTTTATTATTTTCAACATACTATTACCCTATTATTATAAAAACGTATAAATAATGAGATATTGATCAATTATTATCGAAAAAAATCAATAACCATCCATTTTAAATAAGGGGCTATTAGAGAAATTATGTATCAAAGATTGTCCATAAGCTATTTATTTTTTAATTATGTAAAGGTTAAAATTTGATTAATTTTAGAGATGAGTAGAGTATTTATTTTAACAAATTTTGGAAAAGCTAATTTTATTTGTCAAAAATTAATTGCTATATGAAAACAATAAACATTACCCCATTCCTGTTTCTCACTAACCAATCTTTAATAAAAAAAACAATAAACATTACTATAATTTGATGATTTTATTTAAAAAAATGCACTCTCCATCCCAAATTAATAGATTGTTTTATTATTTTATGTCATGCTAAATCATAGACAACTTTTACTTTATAAAAAGTTAATTATTTTCTAATATTTATAATACATCTTTCATTTATTATGCTGGACAAAAATATATATTAAATTAATTTACAATTATAAATATTCTATAAACTTTAACACAAATGGGCAACGACACATCCATTGGGCTTCTTGGAACGGTGATTGACCAAATTTATTGGTCAATTAGGATTATGGATGACAATGTGTATTGTACTCGTAGGTACCAAACATTATCGGACCCTAATGGAACTACCCGTACTCTCTGTATAAAAAGGTATGAGATCAAAACTATTACCCGTGAAGGTATAGGAACACCCCCAGGATTATCGGTATCCGATATCTGTCATAAATCTTTTATATATTAAAAAAATATTATTATTTTTAAATATAAGATGTGAGATTTAAACTTCAACCTTTTGTTCTTCAACTATTGAGTGATACCACTAACCTACTTTATTCGCATTGATTAAAATTCAATTTGTTAAATTTTTAGATAGATTATTTGTTAAATCTATACATTTTAATAAATTGTAATATTTTTTGTTTTATGTATTGATTCGTAACAGGTAAAGGTATCCGTAAATTAAATGAGATGAGTATAAGATGCAAAAAAAAAAAAAAAAAAATATACCTATTATTAATAGGACGAATATAAATAATTAAAAAATAAACGGATAAAAATTTAAAATTGGTATCTACACCAAATAAACAATCGATAAAAATATGTAAACTACCACTAATAATTATTTTGTTGTTTATAGCTCGCCTGGCACATCTAAACCCAACTATACAAGTTGAGCTAATATATTTATATTTGATCGTCCGTTTTTTTCTTTTCTTACCTATTAAAGTTTTTCTTATCTATTGAGTTTATTAAATTAACTAATTTTTAATTTACTGTATTTTTAATTTTCACAACTCTAGATTTATTAACTTATTTTAATATAAATATATTAGCTCAAAACTAAACTTAAAAATTAATTTTGCCAATCTAGCTCAGCCACCCCGAGGTTGCATTTGAACGGTGTAGTTTAGTCTAAAGACCTATTAAGCCCAACCTGATCTATCAAATGTCCATTTTGGAAAGAAGAAAATAAAAACCAAATTCCCGCTGAGGATCCGCTCAATCGAGACGAGGATTTCAAATTCCTCAAAAGACGGGGATGGAAATTTTTTTATCTCCAGAATACAAATGGAGATAGGGAATGCCCTCCCCGCTCCGCGGGGACCTAATCCCTGAAACTACTAATAAAATTATATATATTCCGTAAATATTAAATTTCATTTTTACTCAATAAATCTAATTATAATACTATTTAAAAAAATTATGCATATTATTTATATTTACTTAAAATATTAAAATACTATTGTTATCTTTTTATTACTTTGATCTTCATTTATATATCTTTATTTATATAAATTTAATTTTGAATTAATATTTTAAACTAAAAAATAAAATCCCGGCGTGGATGGGGAAAGATTTCCCCCCAATTCATACATGGGGACAGGGATGGAAAATCCCCGAAATAGGCGGGTACGGGGCCATTTACAACCCTAATCCATCCAACTAAACTAAATAGGCCATATGTGTTTCTAATCTCTTCTATACTGCATACCCAAAGAAACAAAGGCACAGACAGACAACTTGATGCAATCAGTTCATATCGAACATACGGCTCGAATAACTTTAGTGTAAGACTTCGTCAACAGAGCAAAAATGGTGAGCTTTGAGTAACAATCATACAACACTTCTCCCTAAAATTGTCATAATACTTGCATATCAGAACGGGGAACAAATATATATATATAGAGAGAAAGAGAGACGGGGCGAAAAATACAATGGATAGAGCCATAGGCGAAGCGTTCCATTGACTAAACAGACTTCTTCTTCTTAGGAGCCTCTGCTGAAGCAGCAATGTACTCTTCTGCACTGATATTTTCATTGGCCTTTTTCTGCCCAAACTCTTTCACCTTTTTCTGTTAAGACAGTTCCACAAAATTCAATTTCTGATAAACATGATATTCAACTTTCTGCAGTTGTCCATATGAGCTTAACCGTGATATCTATCAAAACATGCAGGAGTGGCAATTCATGTAACCGTGCCATGTTTGTAGTGGGTCGTGTTTGTCATCGATTATCAGATTAGTGTTCAATGAGTAAACCTTGACCCAATCCAAAAAAATTATGTATCTTAATTGAGTCATTGCAATCGGTCTGAGTCGTTACCATGTCGTGTTCGTTGGTCAAATGTAACTTTTACTAACTTTATTAAAGATGACATGTAAAACTATGAGAGGATGTAGTAATAATGTTAAATTCTCTTTGTCATTTTCGAATTAGCTGGTTAACCAAAAATGTTCGACTCAATACTTATTTAACGAACCCCTAATTTCACTACATTTATTAAAGATGACATGTAAAAATATGGAAGGTTCATGTCGTGTTCATGAGATGCATGTACTTTTACTACCACTGGTAATGGTAACGTCCAAAAATATAGGATGATATAGCAATAGTTTTATATATCCATGTCGATTTTGGATTAGCATGTGAACCCTAAAACCGACATAAAAAAAAAAATTCATGGAAAGCATGGAATTAATTTTTCTGACTTGTACCTTAATTGACATGGCTATGGCAGACACATCATTATTTTTATCCTCAGATACTGCTGAATCCTGCCTTTTGGGTTCCTACAATATCCAAAAAAAAAAAAAAATTGAGGTTGTTGCGGAACAATGTAAAGATGCAGAGAAAAATAAAAGAAGGCAGAAAAGTGGCTGATAGAGCTTCTGAAATAAACCTCAGGAGGAATAAATGATTCTTCTCGTTTTCTTTTGTTTTCAGCTGCTTTTTCTTCCTGCTGCTCCTGTTTCTCTTGCCACTTCTTTGCCTGTTTCTTCTCTTTGCTCAAAAAGAATTCTCCCGATGCCAGTTCTTCATCAACCTGAATATCATTGCGGAAAATAGTATGCCAGCGATGAGAAAGTTCACTCTTAAAACAAAGTTAAGTATACAAAGATAAAATGATCCTATGACAAAAGCATCTGTACGGCTGTGCCACATAAAAAAGAAGTAATTAGGGGTGAGTTTCATTTCAGTTCAATCTGGGGATTCAAAAATCTGCAGGATTAATGAAAGTCAATACTACAATTCATTCAGTCCCAAGGAAAAAGTACATAGTTCAATCCTATTTTAGATCTTTCATTCGAGTATTCGGTCCGGTTCATGAATCTACAAGATTAGTGCCCAGTCCTAAGTTATAGAGGAAAATCTCCAGAAGTGTACCTAATGAAAGTCAACGGTACAATTAGGTTCTTCTAAGGAAAAAGTCAAATTCAATTCAATTATGGATCTTTTTATTCCGATGGAATCTCCAAGATCCGTGCAAACAAGAGATGTCAAGTGAAATGGTAACTTATATTTAATGAACAGCTCGCTAAAAATCCAGATTTCATAAGTGCTTACGGACACCAAAAAACAAACTTAGGAAAGAACAAGATGAACAAAAATAACACAGTTAGTTAGAGGAAAATGCTACCACAAAAAATTTCAAGGCCTGGTCGAAATGTCTGGGTTGCATTAATGAGATATCTAGAGGAACTTGTATATTTTGGAGAAATGCAGTGCTTATATTACCTTGCTAGGTTGCTGAGGAGGAGGGAATGGTGTGTATGGTTTCTTTTCTTTGCTTTTCACCTTCTTTTGTTTGACGTTTTTCCTGAAAATGATATGTCAGTAACATATGAAAATAGAGTATCAAAAGGGGTTGAAAGAGCAAATACAATGATCAGGGAGATATATTACTTCTTAAACTTTGGAAGGAACCTGTCCCAATTCTCATTTTTAAGTGCCGGATCCTTTTCAAGCTCTTTCCTGATCATCAAAATCTACATAACAGAGAAGTTATAGACGAACATATATATATATATATATATACAGAGAGAGAGAGAGAGAGAGAGAGAGATGAAAGTATTAGCAAATGCACCTTGATGTGGTATACAGGATGCATTTGATTCTTTATGCAGTCTTCCACAATCCTTCTTACTTGTTTTAAGCCTTTATATGGGCCCATAGCAGCAACAGTAGCTCCCTATCCATTATAAGATAAATTCAGACAAATCTTAATCAAATGGTACTTCACCTACAATTGCAACAAAAGTTTATCATCTCACAATCAAAATTAGAATAAGCAGCAAAAACTACCTGAACTAAAATGTAACAGCCTGTCAAAATCTCAAGAGCCTGCAGCAAACAAATGCTGGAAGATAAGGCATTGAAAAAAACTAAAGAGTAATATGCAGGATGCTTGATTTGTATAATGCTGGTTCCTTTTTTTTTTTGAGGGTGATAATATGGGTAGGACAAGTAGAATATAGGAAGCTAGCAAAAAGATAAAACTAAGAAACTAACAATACCTTCAAAGTGGACGAATTTGGGCCCACAAGATGCTGCCTTCGTTTCACAAATCGCTCCTGCAAGAAATAACAGAAACTTTAAAGTTCCCCTAGAGACCTATATATCAAGTTATTTGAAAACACAGGACAGAATTTTTTTAAGACTAAGTGGTAGCGATAAGCATATAATCAAGATAAAAAAAGGTTTATCTAAAAGAATATATATATATATATACAGAGAGAGATAGAGGGGAGGGGATAAACAAGGATTAACAAAAGAAAGAAAAACTTAGTCATGAATAACTAAACAAGTTGATAAATGACCTAAGTATGATGTACTTTAAGCAATAATTACCTTATTCCGGACCAAGTTGCCAATCTTGATGAGGTCGCATTGCATTTCATCTTGAAGAATTTTGATTGCCTATCGCATGAACAATGCAGCAGTATGGCTTTATTAGTTAGACAACTAATATAAAAAGATAGTCAACATGGTAAATAAGCCACATGATTACACAATTAGCAGATTGCTGATCCACAATGCATTTGGTCCAACCTCTCAAAAACTTCTTTTGTGGTTGTCCCAAAATTCCAAAATGATGTATGCTTATAGTAAAAAGTTCCCTTATTTTTGTGGATAGTCAATAAGGATACTGCAATTACCAATTTTGTGTCTGTTTGGTGCTTACAATGGCTAGAAACCATTGAACCACACTAGGCATTAGGGAAAAAAAGTGTGTACTTTGTTCTTTAAACTTCTATATGTAACCTGCCTGACCTAATAGTAAAGAGTAAGACATAAAGTATTCCCTATATGATCCTCATGTTTGAGCTTTAGCGTACTAAATACACCTAAAAATAGCTGCTCACATAGTTTTGAAGGACAAACACAAGAAAAAATATTCAACTAACATTTAGGTTCAACAGTTACATAAAGAAGTAAGATTCTGATCTACCATTAAGAATGACATGGTATTAATCCAACCGTCATCATCCTAGCGAATCTAACTTTCAGAAAGAACAAAAGGCAATATAACTGGCATTATTTCATATAACCAGTTATCAAATGTTTGTATTATAATATTTGTTAAGAATTCAATAAAAAAAACAAGATAGAGGGAACTTTTTGAGGAAAGGCAGCAGATAATTGTACCTGAGGTGCAGGAACACTTCTTGATAAAAGCTTAATGAGATCCCTAGCTTTAACAATGCTGTACGGATCCCTACTTTTTCTAGTGGTTGAAACTGTCATCGACCCCTCAACCTAACCAGCAACAAGCAAACAATATAATGTAAACTCATTAAACAGGAAAAGAAAAAAACGAAAGGAATTGTGTAAAACTAACAATAGTTGGACTAGTACCAGGTTCAGCTCAGAGGAAATATTATCATACTCTTTCAAAGCTGATCTCACCAAGGGCCATACTTCTTGCAAATACTTTTCTGAAGAAAGAATTAAAAAAAACCCCATAAATGTAACGATTTAATACTTTTCGAGGAGAATTAGTTAGTTAGTATACAGCAGAACATATAGAGAATTAAAGGGTGGAGTAAGAAGCGAAATCGAAGAGGAACCTCTGTATTGAGGGAAGAGAGTGGAGAAGGCGCTGACTTCAAGCATGCCTCCTTCGTTCCAAGAGGGATCGAATTTTTCAATCTTCCAATGGTCGATGTTGGGGTCGTCGTCCCATGGCTTCGGCTTGTCGTGCTTTCCTTTGTGCTTTGGCTTTCTCGTCACCTCAATTTCTCCATTCTGTGCTTCCATGGATTAGCTAAATTGATTGCTCCTCTGCGATGGATCCCAACAGCCAAAAACCCTAGCAGACACCAAAACAAAAACAGCGGTTTAAGCATAAACTCAAGTGCTCAAAGCTCAAATAGGATTGGAATTTGGAAACGGGTAGGATACCCGCGAAAACCCTAAATTGAAACAATAACAATTAAATTAACTCACCTCAATCAGATTAGGCTAATCATTAGAGATAAATCGAGAGAGACGAGCTTCTGTCTGCTACCAAAAAGAAGAGTTAGACTGCTTCCGATACAGTTGGAGAGGAGGAGCCTGACGGCGGAGATTAGAAGCTGGAGTTTTTGAGTGAATAAAAGATGAAAGGAAGGGCTGCCTGAAACCTAATAAAACGGTGAGTTTCGGATTTCCTTAGGTTGGAGAATCGGTTTCCTACAAGAGTTTCAAAAAAAAAAAAAAAATCTATGCGTACTTCACTTTGTTTTTTGGCATAAACCCTAAATTAGCCCTCAAACTATACACTTAAAATCAATTAGATCCTCATTCTTTCAAAACAGCCAATCAACTCCCTATTTTGGTTTAAATCACCAATCGGCCCCCTATTGATACAACAACCCTTAAAATAATATTAAGTGAAAAGTATTTGATAAGAAGGGTTGGTACCGATCGATTATTAGATTATTAATGAGGTAAATTACATATATGACCACTGAACTTTAATTCTTTAATTCTTAACCGTATAAACATTCAATTTTATATTTTTTTTTAACTTTTAATGTCAGTAACCACTCAATTTTAACTAACTTTTCAAAATAGTCGTTAATGATTTCAAAATGAAACTATTCAAGAATTAAAGTTGTTCGTAACGAAATTTACCATGCAACCATATTTTTTATTTTCCAAAATCACTTTTATTGAAGATTTCTCGTATTAAAATTTCACTTTCTCTCTCCTAATCAAACAACACATAAATAACCTAAAACGAAGATTTTCAAGGATTAAAGTTCCTTCGAATTTTTTATTTTGAGACCGTCAACTACCATTTTGAGGCGTTGAGTAGCCACCGATATTAAAAAAATCTGTAAAATATAGTGGTTATACCGTTAAAAATTGAAGTCCAGTAGCCATAATGTTAAAATAAGTAAAATTCAGTGGTCATGGATGTAATTTACTCCTTATTAATTTAGATAGTCAACAAGAAAATATGAACTTTCACATTCTATTCCTGGAATTAAATCTGTTGAAACAACTTGTTGATGGTTTTTTTATATATATTGTTACCAAATAAAAGCAAAATTTTCCGGAATCAAAATCTCTTAAAAATTTTGCCCTGCAATTAAAATTTTGCATTATCAAAATTAAGACTTGAACAATTTGTTTTGTTCTTTTTTTATTTTATTTCTTTGGTCCCACAAACCCTTAAAATAATATTAAGTGGGAAGGATATTTGATGAGAGGGAGTTGATTGGTGATTTAAAACTATAATAGGGGCTTGATTGGTGATTTAAAAACATAATAGGGGTTGATTGACTATTCTGAAAGAATGAGGGTCTAATTGATTTTGAATGTATAGTTTGAGAACTAATTTAGGCTTTATGCCTTGTTTTTTTAGACTTAATACATCATTTGCCCTTGAACTTGTCCAAAATGGTTGATTGTGTTGAAACACCTTTCCACGAGATTTTGATTTGACAAAATCATCCATGATTAAGAGACAATTAAATTTAAGTGCTTTATTTTAATTGTACTAATCCGTTTGTTCAATGTTGAGTATAAATATAAATATAAATAGATATAAAAGTAAGACAGGACAAAGTCAGCATGAGATGACAGAACAAGCTAAGCGGAATAATACTCAGTATAGAAGTCTCATAATCAAGCTGAGTGGAAACGAACCCATCATCAAAAGATTGAGGCTTAAGATCCAACATAGCTAAGTAAGATAGAACTCAGCATGAGAAGCCATCTTAACAAACTGTCTTACGAAGATGAGCTAGCTAAAACATAACTCAGCATAGAAGTTGCCAAAGACAATGAACAAAGCTGAGTGAATCCTCAGGACAGCATGAAAAGAGTTGCTTGCAAGACGACAAAGATTGCCGACCCTCTGCGCCAATAATTGAAACCTTTGAATTACGTAAAAGACACATTCCGAGATGTATGGGTCAATGGATTATTGGTAAAGGACAACTGGCACAAAAAGACAAGTCTGCAAGATAATGACAAAACTGGCATCTGAAGAAATCAGAGGAAAAGGATTGGCCTGAGAATTCTGAAGCTGACCAGAGGCTGTCTCCTAAAAGAGCCGTTTTAACATTAACGGCTACATCATTTCAAAATGATTCGATTCCAGATTTTCCCCTATATAAAGACAATCAAAATCCCTGGATCATTGCCGATTTGAAAAAAAGAAAAGTACAAGAGAGAAAAGATACAAAAGCACTTAGATACAAAAAGAGATCTTATACCCATCTTCCATTCTTTGTGTAAATGCTAGAGTGATTACTTGTAATCTTCTAAAGTGTTCTTTATTTGAAAAGGAACAAGTGTTTATCAATTGTAACATTGAGAACGTTGTGCTGAGTGTTTGGCTGTAAACATTCAGTGGTAGAGAAATCTAGGTGCTGGGTTGTAGCACTTAGTAGGAGTTGAGTAGACGGATAGAGGAAGGTACTCTTGCATATTCAACTGCTTTGTAATCGGTTTGTGCTCTACCTTTAAAGAGCTCAGTATTGGATTCTAAAAGCCTGGAGGACTCTGGGGACTGGACGTAGGCGGAGAGGCCGAACCAGGATAAGTGATACTGAGTAATCCCTAACCCTTTCTCAATATATATATTTGCATGTGTTGTGTGAGAAGTTTACTCAGCATATAACATTGTTTAAAGTTGACTCTGAGTAATTTCAAGTGCTGAGTTAGAAGCTGACCTCCAAGAGTGTCAACACCTAACTTACAAGCAAAACAGCCTTAGTCAATATCCGGCCAAAGCTGTCTTATAACATATCTGGCCAAGCTGACCATAAGCTGAGTTGACAAACTCACCAAATAACTAAGTCAGCACATTAATTAAACAAAAAAGTTATATTAGTTCCTAACCCCCCCCTTGGAACTAATCACACGGGACCAACAAGTGGTATCAAAGCCTAAGCTCACTACTCAAAGATATAACTATCTTGAGCGGATCCCCATAAATGGCTGAGAACAGCACTCGTTTCCTTCCAAGGAACCAAACAACACAGATACTCCCTGAGGGATTATCAATCACTAGACCTCCCCTATTCTTTGGGTCCAATTATACATTCTGGAAGAATAGGATGAAGAACTTTATTCAAGCCACAAACATGAGTGCATGGCTTGCCATTGTTCAAGGTCCACATGTGCCATACAAAACAGTTGACAATGAGAAAGTTGTTAAGAGCGAAACTGAGTGGACAGAGGATGACCTCAAAAAATTACAAAATAATGCTTCGGCTATAAATATGCTTCACTGTGCTTTAGATGCTGCAGAATACAATAAGATTTCAGGTTGTGAGTCAGCACAGGAGATTTGGAAGAAACTGGAAGTAACTTATGAAGGCACAAGCAAGGTTAAGGAGTCTAAAGTCAATCAGCATATGAGACTCTACGAGCTGTTTGAGATGAGCGAAAATGAAGACATCTCAGAAATGAACTCAAGATTCACAAACATCATAAATGAACTCAAAAGACTTGGAAAGAACTTCACTGAAGAGGAACAAGTGAAGAAAATCCTGAGAAGTCTGCCTAAGAGCTGGCAAGCAAAGAAAACAGCCGTAGAAGAAGCTCAAGACTTGACTACCTACAAATATGATGAGCTGATCGGATCCTTGCTGACCCATGAAATCTCTATGAAAAACTTTGAAGCTAAAGAAAAATCCGAAGACAAGAAGCAGAAATCACTAGTGATGAAAGCTGACTCCACAGAAGCTGAGTCAACTGATGATGAGGAAATGGCTATGTTCACTAGAAAGATGAAGAAGTTGTTCAGAAAAAATGACAAAAACGGTAAAAGGCCATTCAGAAGAAGTGACAGGTACAAAGCTGAGTCCAGCGACAAATACAAGAAGGACAGCTCCAAGTCTGTCACTTGCTTTGAGTGCCATCAAACTGGGCATATCAAGTCAAGTTGTCCCAACCTCAAGAAAGAAAAGAAGGGAAGCAAAAAGGCTATGGTAGCAACATGGAGTGACAGTGATGAGTCAACCTCATCTGAAGCTGATGCAAATGAAACAGCCAACATATGCTTTATGGCTGATGATGCTGACCACTCTCAATCTGAGCAAGCTGACCTCTCTGATGAAACTGACCAGGAGGTACACAAAAATGAGGTAACACCCTTACTCTTGTTTAGAAATGAGATGGTAAATGCCCTGAGTGATTTATATAAGCTGACTAAAAAATGCAACAACAAAATAAAATCACTCAGCAGGCGATGTGACGAGATTGAAGAGGTCAAGCTGAGTGACCTTCGATATCTCCTCCAGGACAACTCAGATTTACATACCAACATGCAAATAATGCATAAGCTTGTCACGGAGGTTCAATCTGAGTCAAAGAAACTTAGAAAGGATGTTACAACCTTACAGAGTCAAATAAAAGGCTCAAAAAGAAATAAACCCCATGCTGAGTACGCAAGTACTAGTCAGCATATGCAGTTCACTCAATGTGAATGTTGTGGAAAAAGGGGGCACACAAAAGAGGTGTGTTGGTTCAACAAGCGGATTGTCCAATGTGACTTCTGCGGAAGAAAAGGACATACCACTAAGGTATGTTGGCACGCTCAGCATAACAATGCTGACCACACTCAGTATCACCCTCAAAGGATAGCTCTCTGTGACTTCTGTGGTAAATCAGGCCACACTATAAAAGTATGTCGTCACAAGTTAAAGTATGATTTTGCACCTGTTTACACTAATAAGAAAGGACCCAAAAAGAATTGGGTACCTAAAGATGAATAGTTTAAAATGCAGGTCGGCTTGACATGCGTGGAGAAGTCAAAGCTTTGGTATATAGACAACGCATGCTCAAGACACATGACATGTGATGAAACTCAATTCATCACACTAGAAATTAAACGAGGAGGAAGTGTAAGCTTCGGAGACAATAAGAAGGGTAAGATAGTCGGCTCAGGTACTATCGGAGGTAACCCAACTATTGAGTCTGTCTCCTTAGTCAAAGGTCTCAAATACAATCTACTGAGTGTAGCTCAGCTTTGCAAAAGTGGTAGAAATGTTGTATTTGATGATACTAAGTGTCAAATACTCGAGGGAAAAACAAATGAATTAATCTTGACTGCTCCTCGTGTAGAAAATGTATACATGCTGAGTCTGGAAAAACAATTTTCTAAAAATATATGCTTAGTGTCTAAAGAGGATAACTCCTGGCTATGGCATAGAAGACTTGGGCATGTCAGCATGGATCTTCTTGCCAAATTAGCTAGAAAGCAATTAGTTGAGGGATTACCCAAATTAAAATTTGAAAAAGATCAACTATTTAGAGCTTGTCAGCAAGGGAAACAAACCAAAAAGTCATTTCAAAGTAAAAATATTGTCTCAACTAAGAGACCATTGGAATTACTACACTTGGATCTTTTCGGACCTATCCAGCCACTCAGCTTGGGAGGTAAGAAATTTTCCTTAGTCATTGTAGATGATTTCTCTAGGTATATTTGGATCATCCTGCTGAGTAGCAAAGATGAAACATTTGAGATGTTCACCACACTAATTAAGAAACTTGAAAATGACAAAGACCTAAAAGTAGCTCACATTAGAAGTGACAATGGTGGAGAATTCAAAAACCAATAGTTTGATGAATTCTGTGAAGCCAGTGGTATTGACCACAATTTTTCAGCTCCTAGAACACCTCAACAAAATGGGGTTGTTGAGAGGAAGAATAGAACTATTGTCGAAATTGCTAGAACCATGCTGAGTGAAAATAGGCTTCCAAAGTACTTCTGGGGTGAAGCTGTCCACACAGCATGCTATATACTGAATAGGGCTCTAGTAAGACCTATACTTAAGAAAACCCCATATGAACTTTGGAAAGGACGAAAGCCCAACATTGGGTACTTTCGTGCCTTTAGGTGTAAATGCTTTATACTCAATACAAAGGACAATCTTGCAAAATTTGATGCTAAAGCTGACGAAGCGATCTTCTTAGGGTACTCAACAAACAGCAAAGCATATAGAGTCTATAATAAACGAATTCAGGTTATAGAAGAGTCTGCCCATGTTGAGTTCGATGAAGCTGACCCTGCAGGAAAGTCAACTCAGCTCACTGAAGATGAACCAAGCTCAGCTTCCGCTGATCAAAATGGAGCCTCTGAATCATCAATACAAGGGCTAACCAAAGGTAAGCAAGAAGTTGAAGTTACATTTGCTGACCAGTCTATTCCTGTAGAGATTGTAGAAACATCTGCTCCAAACGACTCAACACTACCTAAGGAAATAAAAATCCCAAGAGGACACTCAGAAAAGTCTATTCTTGATGCTGCTGACAACAAGCTGATGACTAGAGATCAGCTTAGAAAGTTCCTCAGCAACGTAGCATTCGTCTCAGTGCATGAGCCAAAGAACTTTGCTGATGTTGAGCACGATGAATATTGGATCAATGCTATGCAAGAAGAACTTGATCAATTCACCAGGAATGAGGTATGGGATTTAGTACCTAAACCTAGGAATCAAAAGGCTATAGGAACCAAGTGGGTCTTTAGAAATAAACTAGATGAGCACGGAAACGTAATAAGAAACAAGGCTCGACTTGTAGCCCAAGGCTATAGTCAGTAAGAGGGTATTGACTATGGAGAAACTTTTGCACCAGTTGCAAGGCTAGAAGCAATACATATATTGTGTGCTTATGCTAGTTTCATGAACTTTAAGTTATACCAAATGGATGTTAAAAGTGCATTTCTTAATGGGTTCATAAACGAAGAGGTATATGTTAATCAACCTCCTGGATTTGAAGATCCAAAATTTCCAAACCACGTCTATAAACTCAAAAAGGCCTTGTATGGTCTAAAGCAAGCTCCAAGAGCTTGGTATGAGAGGTTGACCAACTTCCTGCTGATCAGGAACTATGTCAGAGGAAAAGCTGACACAACCTTATTTATTAAGAAAAAGGGTAAACATATCTTACTTGCACAAATATATGTAGATGATATAATATTTGGTGCTACTGACGAATCTTTGTGTAAAGAATTTAGCAAACAGATGCAAACTGAATTCGAGATGTCCATGATGGGTGAACTCAACTTCTTCCTTGGACTTCAAATTAAGCAAGGTAAGAATGGCATCTTCATAAGTCAGTCCAAGTACACCAAAGAAATGTTAAAGAAATTCGATATGGAAGACTGCAAACCCATATCAACCCCAATGAGTACTGCTACTGTCCTATGCAAAGATGAGAAGAGTAAGTCAATAGATAGTAAACTTTATCGATGTATGATAGGCTCCTTACTTTATCTCACGGCTAGTAGACCTGATATACAGTACTCAGTATGTTATTGTGCGAGATATCAAGCTGACCCCAGGGAATCTCACCTAGTTGCTGTAAAAAGAATTTTTAGATATTTGCAAAGCTCCGTTGATGCAGGTCTATGGTATCCAACCTCAAATGACTTTACACTCATTGGATATACTGATGCTGACTATGGACGAGATAAGCTAGAACGTAAAAGTACTTCAGGAGGATGCCATTTCCTTGGAAGTTGTCTAGTATCTTGGCTCAGCAAGAAGCAGTCATCAGTAGCCTTGTCTACAACTGAAGCTGAGTACGTTGCTGCTGGAAGCTGTGTTGCACAAGTTTTATGGATTAAGCAGCATTTTGAGGATTATGGAGTAAAAACCGAAACAATAGAGATCAAATGTGACAGCAAAAGTGCCATTGATCTGTCCAAGAATCCAATCCAACACAACAGGATGAAGCATGTCAGCATAAGGCATCACTTCATCAGAGATCACGTACTAAAAGGTGAGATCAAGCTGACCTATATACCAACAGATGAACAGCTTGCAGACATCTTCACCAAGCCATTGGCTCGTGAACAATTCAACATACTAAGGGAAGCTATCGGTATGTCTAATCCTCTTCTATAATTCTATGAGAAAAATTTGAACGTTGAGTGATTGCCATGCTAAGGTAATTCAAAATTAGTAACTTCTACTTACTAAGCTTGAAACGTAGAAAATCACTCTATACTGAGCAAATATACATGTTGAGTGATCATCCTGAGTAGGTACATATGCTGAGTAATAACCTTGTACTGAGTAGATATACAAACTGTGTTATTATCTTATGCTGAGTTACTAAGAAATAAAAATTCATCTAAGTAAAATTAGGCACTCAATATCACAAATGCTTCAAATTCTAGCAAAGCTGAGTTAAAACCCACTTGCACCATTAAACGCTAACACGTGTAATAAATAGCACCTAGGATAACTCAAGCAATAATGGGAAAACCCATGCGCCGAATGTGTCATAAATGACAGAATCTCTGTGGATTGAACGTCCCAAGGTGAAACGGCTAGTTCAACGAATAAGATCGATTTCAATTTCTTTAAATAGTGGAAGATTTCCCACTTAATCCTCTTTACGATTGAATCTTTTGGCATTCGAACCTCTCTCTCTCTCTAAAATTCAAAATTCCTAAGAATCTTTGAGAAAGAAAATGTCGAACCCTCAAAATGTCTCCGGTGGTGATTCCGGCAAACATCACACCGATGAAAATCCCAAATCCCCTGTTCTTAACAAAAACCCTCAAGCTAACCCAGCAAGCTCCTCGAAACAACAGCAACCCAAGGCTAGAATCATGGTAAAGGTTCACAAGAAAGTCAACAATCTCGAAGTCCTAAAATGCCGGTGGTTTTCTCCCAGCTTCATCACCGCCGAGAAACCATTCTGTGAGTGGATCGAGAAAAACGGTTGGGCAGGCCTTTTCTCTCTCCCCGGAACTACCTATCCTCGTCTGGTTAGGGAATTTTACTCCAGTCTGTTTGTAGATGAAGATGATGCAGACTACCTGGTAACCCATGTCAAGGGCCACAAGATAACAATCACACCATCCTACTTGGCAACCCTGCTAAATCTACCAGAAGAAGGGACTGAGTTTAGAACAACAAAGGAAAAGCTTGATCATGTTAAGGGATTCTGCAAACCCAAAAACCACAAAGGAGAGATACCCAGTACCTGTATGGGACAAAACCAGAAGATGGCACACTACATACTGACCAACTTCATCTTCCCTAAACTTAGCTCAGCCTCGTCGGCCTCCAACTTCGAGCAGTGCTTTATATGGCACATGCTGACCTATAGCCCACTCAATATGCATGTGTTTCTGGTTGGTGCACTTCAACGTGGAGGTAAGAAACTTAGACTAGGTTCTCTAATCACCAAAATCCTTGAAGATCACAAAATCGAGACAATCACTGAGATTAAGAGTTTGGGAACAGAAATAACCGTGGCTCTGCTATTTGGGTTGTTATTCAACCAGCCTTTAAAGGGAGTTGAAGATGCTGAGGCAGATGAAGAAGAAAATGATGATGAACAAGGAGTCGAAACTGTTCAAGAAGTAGAAGCTGTGCAAGAAGCAAGTGATGCTGAGCCAGAAGTTGAATGTTGAGCGATTTCCGCAAGTGCACGGTTTCGCTTGTAGTAATAAAAATATCGATCCCACAGGGATACGTTTTTTAACGAAAAACTTATTTTTGAATCTGTTAATTTCGAACTTGTTAGATTTACTATTGAATGTTAATGAAAAGTGAAATTTGTCTAATTGAATTTAGGAAAAATAATTGTTTAATTGAATTTGTGGACTTTGAGTATTTGAAAATGCTAGAATAAGATTTTATATTAGAATATATCGATTGTTAGAAAAGTTTTCTGATTTAGGGATGAATTTTACAAAACAGGAACATTTACAACTTTTAGAAAACAAATAAATGTATTCGTTTGCATTGAGCAAAGAAAACAACTTTAAACTTTGTATTAATTATGATGATGAAATAAATGACGGAACCTCTAATTAATTGGCTTTGAACGTGGCAAAACCCTTTAGCCGGCATAATGCCCTTAACCAAATTAAAACTCTACCGAGATAATAATTTGCCTAAGTGTTCAACAAAGTTTCCTTGTAATGATTTTGAATTAACTACGTTTTAATGAAAACACCAGCAATCACTTTAGTGGGTTGGTTACCATAAGTGCTGCATAACGATTTATCGAATAGAACAGACTTTATTAGATGAAATATAAATTGATACAAGTTTATAGAGAACATGGAGCATCGAGTTCTTCGAGGGCCTGCAAGTGAACGGCTGATCAGTCCTTTCCTTGGGTTTCCTTAGAGGTTGTCAGGCTCAGGGGCGAACACTCTACTCAATCTTCTCGCTGTAACTTCGTAATAGGGATTCGGTCGGCCTCTACCAAAATGCAAACTAAAACTGGAATAATGTCTAAACGCTACTGTGTTTGTAATTAAACTATAAACAATATGTGTACCTCATCTTGTTTTGTACAGAATCTAATTTTCTAACTCTCGAATTGTTTTTACTTAGAACTTATACATTAGTTCTACGCTCTGATTCTATATCTATATTACATAACATTACATCACTTTTTCTCAACATCAACTCTTTATTTATAGATGTTGAAGGGTTGTGATTGAAGTGATATGTCCTTTTGTGAAAAGACGTATTCGTTGGTAAAGAGTCGTGTCCGTTGTTAAGAATTGTGTTCTTTGTGAAGAGTCGTTTCTATCCACCCGAACGAACGCATTTCTTGATTTTCAACATGTGTTCATTGCACCTTTGGTAGAATTCTGCACTTACCGAGAATGGGGATCCTCGACTGTGAATGGGGGAACATCAAGTTAAGCTTTGGACGAAGGGAGGAAGTAGCTGAAGGACGCGTGTCGCGGCCGTGGGTAGTGGATTCGCGGTCGCGGCATGGTGCGTTTTTTCACTTCTTTGCTCTCGTTCGTGTCCTTGACTTGGTGCTTTTGATTTACGTCATCTTTGACTCCTTTTGTAGGGTTTTTCTTCTGTTTTTGATCCTTTTTCGTTCCTATTTGGATTTTACCAAATATTTAGGTACCTTGCAAGAAAGAAAGATATTCGAGAGTAAAAGTAATCTAAACAGATATAAATACCACAAATTTGTAATAAAAATGATGTAAATATTAATGATATTTTAGGTATATTTTAGGCTTAACAAATCTCCACACTTAATCTTTTGCTAGTCCCGAGCAAAATTTCACTGAATTTATTCCTTAACTAATCTCTTTATGAAAATAAAACATATATCTTTGTGTTTACCTTTTAAATTAGTTAAGCCGAAAATACTAACTTCGCATGGCAAATTTATACGCAAAATATCAAACTAACTTAGTATAAATACGATATATCATTCGTCTTGTATTTCAATGTTTAAATTGAAGTATTCGGGACGATGTAAGCACGCATGTTATTGAGTCTTTCATCTCAAGGCATTTCAAAGCACGAAATTTCCTTTCCCAAACTTGAATTATTAGATATGATTTATTAAGTTTAATTTATTTGCTTAGTTACGCCCGTGATAAGGGTGGTCTCGACCGTAACTTTATATGCATTTTATTTGTGTTCGCTTAAGAGGTATCGACCATGCCATGGGTGGACGCAATCGTTACTTTAAACTTTAAACACGCTTAATTTTTCTTATTTAAACGTTCCTTCCATACCTCGATTGTGATAAGGGTGGTCGCAATCGTGGCCAAAAGCACGCTTTTACTTATTTATTTCTTCCCTTTCATACCTCGACTGTGATAAGGTTGGTCTCAATCGTGGCCAAAAGTTAAGAATATGATTATGAATTATAAATTGTAACTTGGGAAAAATAAAGTTAGCACATTCTTCCTATATTGACTTAAAATTCAACATGTATTATGGCTATAGTTTCCTTAAAAACTTCAATTGGTGTTAATGTAAGACAAAATCAAAACCGAGCTAAAAAATTGTTAGTTCAATTTAATGCCTATAAACCTAATTGAAAATTTAAAATAAGATCTATTGTATCATGAATTTCATGATATAAAATAGAGATTAAAATTAAAGAATTTATTACTTAAATACATTTTCTCGAGACAATTTTTACTTAAAATCGTGTCGAAGATTTGTGAAATTTTTTTTTGAAAAATATTACCCGTATAGAAATATATTCTTTCTATCGATAATGATAACCTAAAAATAATCATAAAAAAAATTTTAACTTATGATTAATTTATAAATGTATAAAAATGTTAAGTTTATAAAAGTGTTGCAATATACGTTGCATTTGTATTTGTAAAAACAAGTGTTGCATAAAAAAAATTTGTTTTGTTGCATTCATTCATTCATTCATTCGTTTGTATAAAATGATATATGTATATATCTCCTCCCACACTGAAATTGGACCATGTCCTCATTGGTGTAAAATGGAGATAAAACATTAAAGATAAAACATACGAAAATAAAAGAAATATTAGCAAAGAAAAACATTCAACATAAAATTAAATTGAAATTGTACGAAACATAATAAATAGAAATGGACGAAACTGAAATTAAAACAATATAATAAGAAAATGAAAGATAAAACCTAAACATTCGGCGGGGAATCCGGAGGTGTTGGTGAAGTCTCCACATTTCGGCGACGGAAAAATGAAAGCATCCGATGCCGAGTCGATCTATGCTCACGCCTCAAAGTATTGAGGTGGTCATTCATCACCATGTTGTTCTCCACCAAATCATCAATTCTTAAATTCATTTGTCGATTATTTGCATTGATTTGGTTCAAAATACTCCTTAAATCCACCGGATCATCATCGCGAGTTGCTTGGGCTTGTGGTGCATCGTCCGCGCCTTCCTCCGCACCTCCTTCTTCGGTACCTACATTTTGGGAACTAGAAGTACCTCCACCCATAGTGCCACGAAGATGTGCAATACGGGAAGCATAAGAAATAAAAATGGGAGGAACCGCAGAAACCAATAAATGAGCCCGCTCAAGAGCCGCAATGTCCAAAACCGGAACATACCCATGGTAGGTGGACATGTCATAAGTTGCCAATTCATCCCGTGCTCCCAAAACAATAGCGGTGATTAAATTACCGAGAGGGACTTGATTGGTATGAGCCCTCGAAGCACGATACAAATTGTCAAATATCATTCCAATGCTATCAACCTTTAAACCTTTGAATAAACAATCCCAAACAAACAAATCCCGGACTTGGATCTTCGAACTCTCAACACGACCAAATAGTGAAAAACTCAAATATTTGTGAAAGAAGAACACACAATTGTCCTTAATCAATTTGCTTGAAGTGTTTTTAGAGTCGAAAGAAGTTTGATCCGAAAGAGTTTGCCAAAAAGAGTTATTGTCAAAATCCTTAGGCTTATCATAAAAATCACTAGTAGGGAAACCAAACATATTTCCCATAGCCTCATAATCTATGGTATAGGTAGTACCATTATTCCTAAAAGAAATTTCCGTTTTCTTTTTGTTCATCTTCAAAGTAACCAAAAACTCAACCACATAATCTGTAATTTGGGGAAAATGCATAGAAGCAAAAGTTGCCCACCCCAAAGTCTCAATAAAAGTATTAATTTGAGTAGTGAAGTTCAACTTCCTTACCGAATCAAAGTCAAAAAACTGCATGTCCACGAACTTACGAGTGGCGTTTGAAAAATGCTTGAAACGTCCAACTTCTTCCTCGGAATGAATATCGAAATAAGCCCCGCAACTAACACGAAGGCGATTAGCCTCGGTGACAGCCGGCTTGTGTCCAACACGCTTTGCTCTAGGCATGGTTATGGTGGTTAGGGTGAGAAAAATAAAAGATGAAAAGAGAAAAGCTTGAGGTTGAAGATGAAGTAGAAGTTGTATTGAGTCTTGAATTTGAAAGGTGTAGGTGATTGAAAAGGGTAATGAATAAATTGGGAAGAGTAAAAGTAAGGTATTGGGAAGAGGTTAGAGTAAGGGATTGGTTAAAATTGGAGGTGATGTGAGGTTTGTGTAAGTAATAGGGATATATAGGGTTGAATAGGAAGAGTAATAGTTAGATTAGGAATAGGAATAGGCTGAAAATAGGCAAAAATCCGGACTGATGAGTGCCTTAACCACGCGTGTCGCGACCGAGGACGCACATCCGCGGTCGCGGCACGCGTTTTTCAGAGAATTTTTCTCCGAATTTCTGTGTGCTGCTTGCTGAAGTTACCGAGAATCTGCCATTCTCGGCCGCGGATCAGCCCCTGGTCACCCAAATTCTGCATATTAACTCCATTTTGTGTATTTCATTGATAAATTTTATCCCGAACTCCTTGAAAATGTAATCTGTACTTAAAAACATAATGTAAAACATTAAATGATAAGGAAAACCAAAGGTTTATCCTTATTAATGGAAAAATAAATGTAAATGCTTTAATTAATGTATGTAAGTTAAGAATATTAAAGGTTTTGAACTAAAATTAATTGAAGCATTTATGTTTGTTTAATAATGTAAGTTAAATGAATCTTTATTTAAGGAATTAAAACTTAGTTATTAACATTTAACTAGTCATGAATTTACTAAAGTTTCATTTAATAGATTCATTAGTGTAGAATAATGAAAATAATGATAGTTTAACCATATAATCAACATCAGGATATAATGCAAAAGAGAAATTTTTATTTATTGGAAATATGTACAACATATATACAAACAAAACAAACAAAGCTATGCTATAAATTCGTCCCTTTCAATCGGGATTTCCTTAGCCCTATAGCGGTCTATTTTCATCTGCACGAAAGCTTGACGTTCTGGTGCAGAAAGAAAATGTGGGCCTAATCGAAATACTCGTTTCACTAGACCTTCATATTCTAAAAATTCATAGTCTAGCGTCGGAAAAGATTCAGCATCACTCCAAGGAACAGAAATACTTCCCTTGGCCCCTAGAATTATTCCACATATGATATTCTCGAATCCAACCTTCTTAGCCTTGGATCTAGACGCGGCAACAAGACCCTCCATCAGAATCTTTGAAGAATCAACCATGTTGCCTTGAAATATATCTCCAAGAACATAAAGATCAGTGTCTTTGACCACACGATTGAATGTGCGACCGAACAGACTGTGACTCAGAAATTTATGCAAATACAGCATAGAGTAGGAGTGAAAAGACTGATTATAGGCAAGTTTAGGATTGAAATGCCAAAATCCGGTGAGCATTCTCCAAATATCAGTGGATGTCATATCTCTTCCAGGATGACGTTTGATAGTATCCTTTAAGGGAAAACCAAACCAAGCATGCAATTCAGGATATCCAAAAGTAAAGGTTTTGCCATCCCGACGAAAGCTAAGACGCACCCGACGCTTTGTTAACAAAACGAACCGTACAGAAGAATTCGAATATCCAGTCTCCAATTATAGGAAACTTCATATCAACGAATTTGGTCCATCCTAAACGTTCCATATAGCGACTCATATCGTCTCTAATTCCTAGTTGATCGTTAAGAAAGTCATCCATGTATAACATTCCTACAAAGAATGTATATCGATGCCTCAAGAAGCGCCTTCCCTCATCATGATTGAAGATAGGAAAGTTACATCCATAGCGCTCTGATATGTCAGTACGTTTATTGTGTGAAGCAACAACATTCTTAGATGGTGTGTTTTTAGAAGTCATGGTGTTTGGAATGAGTAAGGAAGCAAAAGGTTCTGAACTTAGTTTCTGGTTTGATGAATTGTAAGAATATCAGAGAATTGTTCTGACAGAGATGAAAAGAATGTAACAGAAAACTAAACCTCTAGAACCTATTTATAAAATCATAGGATGAAAAGAGGTGTTGTTTTGAAGTGAAAAGGCATAAAATCAGACCTCTTAAAAACAATTTTTCGTTTCTAAAAAGTTGTGTCTGCTGGAAGATGAAGAACACAGGTCTGATTTCTGCAGAAATTCACCGTGTCGCGACCGAGGATTCTGAGCCACGGTCGCGACACGCTGATTTCCTTACGGAAATCAGGCGTCAAAACCTCTATTTTCTGATCCTCTACCGAGAATCCCTATCCTCGGTAAGTTCAGAACTTTCCTGTCTATTTGAAAATCAATTGAAGTCAGAATTCTCAACTGAGAATCCCAAATCCTCTGTAAGTTCAGAACTTCCCTAGCTAACTAGAAATACCTAAATTATCAACTGAGAATTTTAAATTCTCTATAAGTTCAGAAAATTCCTTATCTTTTTAAGAATTCTAAATATGTGAATTCTCAACTGAGAATTCCAAATTCTCAACTGAGAATCACTAAATTTCTTCTAACTCACATTAAATCCCTAAAATTTAATTAAAATCACGACTTGAATATATTTTTTATGTATCTAAAATTCTAATATAAAGTGATATAATCTAAAACAAAATAAAATAAATAAAAATAAAAAATAAAAAAATAAACTATGTGTAGAAAAACGAAATGATTTATATGTCAGGTAATCTTGTTACGAAATCAGTTCCTATTTCAGAAATATTTTCGTAATAAATTTTACATCGATTACCATTAACTTTGAAACGATTGCCGTTAGTTTCCTCAAGTTCTAAAGAACCATAATCGAATGCTTTGACGACTAAATACGGTCCTGTCCATCTGGACTTAAGTTTTCCTGGAAATATACGAAGCCGTGAATTAAATAACAGCACCTTATCTCCAACATTAAAGTGTTTGACTTTGATCTTGGCATCGTGCCATTTTTTCACTCTTTCTTTATAAATCCTCGCATTTTCATACGATAGATGACGTAACTCATCTAACTCATTTAAATTGAGCAAACGTTTCTTTCCTGCTTGTTGTAAATCAAAATTAAGTTTTCTAATAGCCCAATAGGCTTTATGTTCTAATTCTACTGGCAAATGACATGCCTTTCCATACACCAAACGGTATGGAGTCATTCCTATTGGTGATTTAAATGCAGTACGGTATGCCCATAGCGCATTATTGAGTTTTTGTGACCAATCTTTTCTTGATGATGAAAGAGTTTTCTCTAGAATCCATTTGAGTTCTCTATTTGAGATCTCCGCCTGACCATTTGACTGAGGATGGTATGGCGTTGACACGCGGTGGCGTACTCCATACCTTTTCATAAGTATATCAAAATTTCGATTCATGAAATGGGTACCGCCATCACTAACAACGACTCTAGGACAACCAAATCTACAAAATATATCGTTAAGGAAATTAACAACTACTTTAGAATCATTCGTAGGGGTTGCAATTGCTTCAACCCACTTCGAAACATAATCAACGGCTACTAATATGTAAGTTTTACCATTGGAAGGCGGAAAAGGTCCCATGAAATCTATTCCCCACATGTCGAAGATTTCAACTTCCAATATGTTTGTGAGGGGCATCTCATCTTTCCTTCCTAAATTTCCTGTTCTTTGGCATTTATCACAACGAGTAATAAATGAACCAACGTCTTTAAACATCGTAGGCCAAAAGAAACCACATTCAAATATTCTAGCTACCGTTTTATTAACTCCATTATGCCCTCCATATGAGCTGGAATGACATTTCGATATTATAGATTCATATTCATTTTCTCCAACGCATCTCCTAATTATCCCATCACCACATGATTTGAATAAAAAGGGATCTTCCCAAAAATACTGTTTAATGTCGAAGAAAAATTTCCTCCTTTGTTGGAAAGATAATCCTTCCGGAACAATATCGGTTGCAAGATAATTAGCAATATCTGCATACCATGTTGACATGACACTTTCTACTTGATAGAGATGTTCATCGGGGAAATCATCTCGTATACCGATAGTTTCACCTATAGGACCGTTTTCATCTTCTAGTCTTGATAGATGATCGGCGACAAGGTTTTCTACTCCCTTTTTGTCTTTAATTTCTATATCAAATTCTTGTAACAACAAAACCCATCTAATCAGACGCGGTTTTGCATCTTTCTTAACAAATAGATAACGTAAAGCTGCGTGATCTGTATAAATAATAACTTTAGATCCTAACAAGTATGACCTAAACTTATCACATGCAAATACTACGGCTAACATCTATTTTTCTGTTGTTGTGTAATTTAACTGTGCACCGGACAATGTGTGACTTGCATAATATATAACATGTAATCTTTTATCCTTTCTTTGACCTAAAACACATCCTACAGCTAGGTCACTTGCATCACACATGATTTCAAAAGGTAAATCCCAATCGGGTTTAGCAATTATGGGTGCACTGACTAAGGCTGTTTTCAATGTTTCGAAAGCTTTAATGCAATCTTCATTAAAATCGAAGGTTGAATCCTTCATAAGCAAATTAGTAAGTGGTTTGGAAATCACAGAAAAGTTTTTTATAAATCGTCTGTAAAAACCTGCATGTCCTAGAAATGATCTTACTCCCTTGACAGTTGTTGGTGGGGGTAATTTTTCTATTACTGAAGTTTTTGCTCTATCCACTTCTAATCCTTTTTCAGATATTTTATGACCTAAAACAATTCCTTCGTCAACCATGAAATGACATTTTTCCCAATTTAATACTAAATTCGTTTCTTCGCATCTAGAAAGAACTTTATCTAAGTTTTTTAAAACATGCATCAAAAGAATCTCCATAAACTGAAAAATCATCCATAAATACTTCCATGATATCTTCAATGAAATCATTAAAAATTGCAGTCATACAACGTTGAAAAGTTGCTGGTGCATTACATAGACCAAAAGGCATTCTCCTATATGCAAATGTTCCGTAAGGACATGTGAAGGTTGTTTTATCTTGGTCATCCGGGTAAATATATATTTGAAAGAATCCAGAATAACCATCAAGAAAACAATAAAATGCATGATCGGCTATCCTTTCGATCATTTGATCAATGAAAGGTAAAGGAAAATGATCTTTCCTAGTTGCCTTATTTAGGTTCCTATAATCTATACAAACCCTCCAACCAGTGGTGGTTCGCGTAGGTATTAATTCACCTTCATCATTCCTTACTACAGTTATGCCTCCCTTTTTGGGTACACAATGGATTGGACTAACCCATTCACTATCCGAAATAGGATAAATGATTCCATTGTCTAAAAGTTTAGTAATCTCATTTTTGACTACTTCTTTCATATTCGGATTTAAACGTCTTTGTCTATCCGCTTTAGGTGGCTTATCTTCTTCTAAGTGAATCCTATGCATTACAATACTAGGATTAATTCCTTTTAAATCTGAAATCTGCCATCCCATACTTCCTATTCTATTTCTAACAACTTCTTTCAATTTTTCTTCTTGATTTTCTGTTAATTTGTTAGAGATGATTATATGTAGAGTATCACTTCCGCCTAGGAAAGTGTATCTCAGATGGTTTGGTAATTCTTTAAGTTCTAATTTAGGTGGAACTACTACTGAAGGCGGAACTGGTCCATCTTCTCGAATCAAAGGCTCTGGGTCCTTATCTTCTAATTCTTCACCCATTATAGGTTCTATTATTTCTTCTCTTTGAACAATGTCATTAACACATTCTTCAACTAAATCAAGTTTCATACAGGCGAAATCCTCCATAGGATATTTCATTGCTTGATTCATATCGAACTCGATCTTATCGTCACCTATTCTTAAAACTACTTTTCCTTCCGACACATCAACTAGAGCACGTCCCGTGTTAATGAACGGTCTACCAAAGATTAGCGGACAATTAGCATCATAAGCAAAATCTAAGATAACAAAATCAGTAGGAAAAATAAACTTGTCAACTTTTACTAAAACGTCCTCAATTATACCATATGGTCTTTTAGTGGATTGATCCGCTAATTGCAAAACCATATTGATACGTTTGATGTTTTCTTCTAAACCTAATTTTTCAAAAATAGACAATGGCATCAAGTTTATACTAGCTCCTAAATCACAAAGACAACTTGGGAATTCCATATTTCCCAATTTACACGGAATGGTAAAGCATCCGGGATCTTTGAGTTTAGTAGGTAATTTGCTTGATACTATCGAACTACAATCTTCAGTAAGTGAAATGGATGAAATTCCTTCCCAACTAATCTTTTTTGAAATTAAATCTTTCAAGAATTTTCCATAGTTAGGAATTTGCGTAATTGCATCCATGAATGTTAAATTTATATGCAAATTTTTAAGTTTATCTAAAAATGATAAAAGTTGTTTATCATGGTCCTTATTTCGGACCTTGTGTGGAAAAGGTGGCTTTGGTACAAAAGGTTTCGTACTAGAGTCAATTGGTGTATCTTTTTGTTTTAATGTATCTTCTTTGGATTTTAGTAAATCATTTCCAGGTAAAGTTGAATTTCCGGGCATTTCCGGACCTAAGTAGTTTTTCCCTGAGCGAAGAGTGATAGCCTTAACATGCTCTTTCGGATTTTCTTCCGTTTGGCTGGGAAGACTTCCCTCTTTGCGGGATGGAATTGATTTAGCAAGTTGTCCAATTTGAACCTCCAAATTATGGATGCTAGATGATTGGTTTTTGATAAGCTGATCGAATTTACTTTCGATCCGTTTAAAACCATCGTCTTGATTACTTACCTTTCCATTCATAGCATCTATAAATTTGTCGATTTTTGAAGATAAAGTGCTAATCGTATCTCTTGTTTGATTTTGATAATTATTTACACGATATTGATTAGCATTTGCATTATTATTATTATTACTATCCTTCCAGTTAAAGTTAGGATGATTTCTCCATCCAGGATTATAAGTATTAGAATAAGGATTAGTAGTTTGGTTTTGTCCTTGGACAAAATTTACCTGTTCTATCTCATTCATACCTTCATAATCAATGTCTGTCTGGATCGGATTACCATTAGGATCGCACGGTGCCATAAACCTATCAACTTTGTGCGATAAGGCAGAAAATTGGGCTTGTAACATCGCAACTGGATCAAGATTCATTATACCTTTAACCGATGATGTACCTGAGGATGATGGTTTCGCCATTGGTATATGTCCACACTTTGCGGGCCACATACTGCTGTTGATTGCCATTTCCTCCAAAAGTTCTCTTGCTTGGACGGACGTCTTCTTCATAAATAACCCTCCAGACATAGCATCTAATGAACCTCTAGTCGTAGGATTTAATCCATTATAGAATGTCTGCATTAAAAGTGCATCTGGCAATTGGTGGTGTGGGCATAAACGTTGAAGTTCTTTAAAACGTTCCCAAGCTTCATAAAGAGTTTCATTATCATTTTGGGTAAAAGATGTCAATTATTTGATGACTCTTGCGGTTTTTGCTAAAGGAAAATATTTTGATAAAAACGCTTGGGCTAATTGGTCCCAAGTTTCATATGTTGCAGCAGGCATATAAGTTAACCAAATTTTTGCCTTATCCTTCAAAGTGAAAGGAAAGAGGCGAAGTTTGATTGCTTCGGCTGTTACATCAGTAATTTTAAAAGTATCACAAATTTCTAAGAAATTTGTCAAATGGGCATTAGGGTTTTCGTTAGGTAGTCCATAAAACGTTACGTTGTTTTGCAACATATTAAGCAAAGCAGGCTTAATTTCAAATTGATTTGCGTTTATACGGGGTCTAACTACACTATTAGTTACACCGGCCATTCCTGGCCTAGCATAATCCATAAGTGTCGGTGGATCGGCCATATTTTCTGGCTGGACTACTTTGGTTTTTAAGGGTGTTTTGTCTTTGTTTTTGTTGTCTTTCTTGTTTTTCTTAAGTGTTCTTTCAATTTCTGGATCAAGAGGGTCTGGTGGCGTGCCCGAACTTCGCGAACTGCGCATGAACTTGAAATTGTTGCACGAACCAAACTACCTTCAAAACAAAATTGAAAACAAATATGTTATATAAACTGAAAATAAATAAAATGTAAAAGTTGTATAAAAATAATGTGTAAACCTAGATTCGAAAATAAAATACGAAAAATAAAAATTTTGTCAAAAATTTTGGCGTATCCCCGGCAACGGCGCCAAAAACTTGTTGAGCGATTTCCGCAAGTGCACGGTTTCGCTTGTAGTAATAAAAATATCGATCCCACAGGGATACGTTTTTTAACGAAAAACTTATTTTTGAATCTGTTAATTTCGAACTTGTTAGATTTACTATTGAATGTTAATGAAAAGTGAAATTTGTCTAATTGAATTTAGGAAAAATAATTGTTTAATTGAATTTGTGGACTTTGAGTATTTGAAAATGCTAGAATAAGATTTTATATTAGAATATATCGATTGTTAGAAAAGTTTTCTGATTTAGGGATGAATTTTACAAAACAGGAACATTTACAACTTTTAGAAAACAAATAAATGTATTCGTTTGCATTGAGCAAAGAAAACAACTTTAAACTTTGTATTAATTATGATGATGAAATAAATGACGGAACCTCTAATTAATTGGCTTTGAACGTGGCAAAACCCTTTAGCCGGCATAATGCCCTTAACCAAATTAAAACTATACCGAGATAATAATTTGCTTAAGTGTTCAACAAAGTTTCCTTGTAATGATTTTGAATTAACTACGTTTTAATGAAAACACCAGCAATCACTTTAGTGGGTTGGTTAGCATAAGTGCTGCATAACGATTTATCGAATAGAACGGACTTTATTAGATGAAATATAAATTGATACAAGTTTACAGAGAACATGGAGCATCGAGTTCTTCAAGGGCGTGCAAGTGAACGACTGATCAGTCCTTTCCTTGGGTTTCCTTAGAGGTTGTCAGGCTCAGGGGCGAACACTCTACTCAATCTTCTCGCTGTAACTTCGTAATAGGGATTCGGTCGGCCTCTACCAAAATGCAAACTAAAACTGGAATAATGTCTAAACGCTACTGTGTATGTAATTAAACTATAAACAATATGTGTACCTCATCTTGTTTTGTACAGAATCTAATTTTCTAAGTTAGAACTTATACATTAGTTCTACGCTCTGATTCTATATCTATATTACATAACATTACATCACTTTTTCTCAACATCAACTCTTTATTTATAGATGTTGAAGGGTTGTGATTGAAGTGATATGTCCTTTTGTGAAAAGACGTATTCGTTGGTAAAGAGTCGTGTCCGTTGTTAAGAATTGTGTTCTTTGTGAAGAGTCGTTTCTATCCACCCGAACGAACGCATTTCTTGATTTTCAACATGTGTTCATTGCACCTTTGGTAGAATTCTGCACTTACCGAGAATGGGGATCCTCGGCCGTGAATGGGGGAACATCAAGTTAAGCTTTGGACGAAGGGAGGAAGTAGCTGAAGGACGCGTGTCGCAGCCGTGGGTGGTGGATTCGCGGTCGCGGCATGGTGCGTTTTTTCACTTCTTTGCTCTCGTTCGTGTCCTTGACTTGGCGCTTTTGATTTACGTCGTCTTTGACTCCTTTTGTAGGGTTTTTCTTCTGTTTTTGATCCTTTTTCGTTCCTATTTGGATTTTACCAAATATTTAGGTACCTTGCAAGAAAGAAAGATATTCGAGAGTAAAAGTAATCTAAACAGATATAAATACCACAAATTTGTAATAAAAATGATGTAAATATTAATGATATTTTAGGTATATTTTAGGCTTAACAAATCTCCACACTTAATCTTTTGCTAGTCCCGAGCAAAATTTCACTGAATTTATTCCTTAACTAATCTCTTTATGAAAATAAAACATATATCTTTGTGTTTACCTTTTAAATTAGTTAAGCCGAAAATACTAACTTCGCATGGCAAATTTATACGCAAAATATCAAACTAACTTAGTATAAATACGATATATCATTCGTCTTGTATTTCAATGTTTAAATTGAAGTATTCGGGACGATGTAAGCACGCATGTTATTGAGTCTTTCATCTCAAGGCATTTCAAAGCACGAAATTTCCTTTCCCAAACTTGAATTATTAGATATGATTTATTAAGTTTAATTTATTTGCTTAGTTACGCCCGTGATAAGGGTGGTCTCGACCGTAACTTTATATGCATTTTATTTGTGTTCGCTTAAGAGGTATCGACCATGCCATGGGTGGACGCAATCGTTACTTTAAACTTTAAACACGCTTAATTTTTCTTATTTAAACGTTCCTTCCATACCTCGATTGTGATAAGGGTGGTCGCAATCGTGGCCAAAAGCACGCTTTTACTTATTTATTTCTTCCCTTTCATACCTCGACTGTGATAATGTTGGTCTCAATCGTGGCCAAAAGTTAAGAATATGATTATGAATTATAAATTGTAACTTGGGAAAAAGAAAGTTAGCACATTCTTCCTATATTGACTTAAAATTCAACATGTATAATGGCTATAGTTTCCTTAAAAACTTCAATTGGTGTTAATGTAAGACAAAATCAAAACCGGGCTAAAAAATTGTTAGTTCAATTTAATGCCTATAAACCTAATTGAAAATTTAAAATAAGATCTATTGTATCATGAATTTCATGATATAAAATAGAGATTAAAATTAAAGAATTTATTACTTAAATACATTTACTCGAGACAATTTTTACTTAAAATCGTGTCGAAGATTTGTGAAATTTTTTTTTGAAAAATATTACCCGTATAGAAATATATTCTTTCTATCGATAATGATAACCTAAAAATAATCATAAAAAAATTTTAACTTATGATTAATTTATAAATGTATAAAAATGTTAAGTTTATAAAAGTGTTGCAATATACGTTGCATTTGTATTTGTGAAAACAAGTGTTGCATAAAAAATTTTTTTGTTTTGTTGCATTCATTCATTCGTTTGTATAAAATGATATATGTATATATCTCCTCCCACACTGAAATTGGACCATGTCCTCATTGGTGTAAAATGGAGATAAAACATTAAAGATAAAACATACGACAATAAAAGAAAGATTAGCAAAGAAAAACATTCAACATAAAATTAAATTGAAATTGTACGAAACATAATAAATAGAAATGGACGAAACTGAAATTAAAACAATATAATAAGAAAATGAAAGATAAAACCTAAACATTCGGCGGGGAATCCGGAGGTGTTGGTGAAGTCTCCACATTTCGGCGACGGAAAAATGAAAGCATCCGATGCCGAGTCGATCTATGCTCACGCCTCAAAGTATTGAGGTCGGCCTCTACCAAAATGCAAACTAAAACTGGAATAATGTCTAAACGCTACTGTGTTTGTAATTAAACTATAAACAATATGTGTACCTCATCTTGTTTTGTACAGAATCTAATTTTCTAACTCTCGAATTGTTTTTACTTAGAACTTATACATTAGTTCTACGCTCTGATTCTATATCTATATTACATAACATTACATCACTTTTTCTCAACATCAACTCTTTATTTATAGATGTTGAAGGGTTGTGATTGAAGTGATATGTCCTTTTGTGAAAAGACGTATTCGTTGGTAAAGAGTCGTGTCCGTTGTTAAGAATTGTGTTCTTTGTGAAGAGTCGTTTCTATCCACCCGAACGAACGCGTTTCTTGATTTTCAACATGTGTTCATTGCACCTTTGGCAGAATTCTGCACTTACCGAGAATGGGGATCCTCGGCCGTGAATGGGGGAACATCAAGTTAAGCTTTGGACGATGGGAGGAAGTAGCTGAAGGACGCGTGTCGCGGCCGTGGGTGGTGGATTCGCGGTCGCGGCACGGTGCGTTTTTTCACTTCTTTGCTCTCGTTCGTGTCCTTGACTTGGCGCTTTTGATTTACGTCGTCTTTGACTCCTTTTGTAGGGTTTTTCTTCTGTTTTTGATCCTTTTTCGTTCCTATTTGGATTTTACCAGATATTTAGGTACCTTGCAAGAAAGAAAGATATTCGAGAGTAAAAGTAATCTAAACAGATATAAATACCACAAATTTGTAATAAAAATGATGTAAATATTAATGATATTTTAGGTATATTTTGGGCTTAACATTGAACCTAAGAAAGGGAAGGAAATCCCTGCTGAGTCACCAAAGGCAAAGAAGAAGAGGAAAGCACATGAAACATGCACAAAGGACATCTCTGCCGTCCCAAAGAAGAAGCGGGCCATGGCTAAGAGAAAGAACGTTGATGCTGACCAACCTCAGGTTACACTTAGGTCAGCAGAGAAAAGAAAAGGGCAAGCTGAGCCCGAAGACGAAAGTGATGACACCCCAGAACAACCTCTAAAGAAGAAGCGTCGAAGTTCTGGCTTGAATATTGTTGAAGCTGATCCTATTGATTGGGTTGTGCCACCCAAGTCACATTACGCTCAAGGTCTTGGAATTGACTTAGAGAAAACTCCAGTTGAGCAAACAGAAGAAGAGGAAGAACAACGACAGGATGTAAATCAGCCTGATGTTGAGGAAGAAGTTCGTACTGAGTCAGATGATGTTGAGCAACATCACGCGAAAGATACTGAACAAGAAGAAGATGATCAGCAAGGGGAGAGGCTTCCACAACATGAAAGTCCAGATGACATCCAAGCTGAACCGTCTCCTCCCAAAGCTAAGTCATTCAAAAGGCTCAAGAAAAAGGCTTTCAAGGGACCAGTTATTGATCTACTCATAGATTCTCCGCCTCTGGACCAAATCACCGAGATGTCTGATATTCAGTTGCAATACTTCTCCCACACCGTAGAGTCTCCTCCTAAAGAACCGGCCAACAATCAAACCTCTATTACTCATATTGAGGAACAAGCCAAGACTCCAGAGGATCCAAAATCAGCCGAGCAAGAACTCGAAGTCACAGCTACTCAAAAAGGAGACCAAACCATAAATCCACCTGCTCAATTTCCACCTCATGAAGAACACTCAGCTCCTGGTACTGAGTTACCTCAAGGACCAACTGTTGATCACTCAACTCAAGCTGACAAATAGCCAACTCCACCACCATCCAGCTCAACTTCCATACCTGCTTCTGAGACAAATCCAACTGGTAAATTTGCCTATCTTAGTGCAACTCAATCTGGCCGTCGCATCGTAGAAACTGCTCAATCCCTTCTCCAGGAGTTCACCACTTCTGATGCTGCTAGGTCTGCTCATCCTGAGTCATCTAACATCTCATCCATCGCTCAACTTCTTAATGAAATCAAGGGGCTCAAGGACCTTATAAGTGTTATGACATCAGTTCAAACACAGCAACCCAAGCAAGACCAAATTGCAAAACTGACCGAGCTGCTACTTCTCATGGTCAATCACATGGATTCACTTGAGGGGAAAATCAACACTCTCTCTGTGGTCAATCCAGGATATGTCACTTCAGCTGAGTTAGCCCAACACTTTGCTAAGCTGACTGCAGAGCTGACCCATCTACGGTCTCCGAGAAATCCTGAATCTGCCACATCAGCTGAGTTACAAGAATGCTTTGCCAAGCTGACTGTTGATCTTACTTGTACACGTGAGTTAGTTTCTTCTTCTTCTCAGTGTACAATTGACCAACTGAGTGAAGCGGTAAGTCTACTCAACGTAAACAAAGCACAGATGGATGTTGACCCCATCACTCATGAAACCCTTCTGAGCTTCTCACAAACCATCCTTCACTTAGTACGCTACATAAATGCTCAACGACAATTCTATGACTCAGCTCTGCTAAAGATGTACCATTAATCCTTTGCTCAGCTTACTGCGTCCATCTCTTGGATCAGCAAATCTCATGAATGTCTCATCAGCATGCTGAGTAGCTCCTTACGAGTTCCTCGAACTGTTCAGGATGACTGTGTTCCAGTTATTGATGGCTTAAGTGAGAGTATAAGAAGATTGAAGCATTACTCAAACACTTTGTCTGGAGCTGCTAGAAATGATACGTTCATTCCTCCTCCCTCCGATGATGGCAAAACGGGGGAGAAAAGCCAAGATGGAACTCAACACGCAGGTGGTGCATCAGGAAGTAAAGACAAAGGAAAAGGCAAGTATGCTGAAGCCAGTCTGAAGAAGAAGAAATAGTCTAGTTTAAAATTTGTGCTTAAATATTTGTGTTTCAAGTAACTTTATGATAAGCATCACTTTATCCAACCTGTCTTAATACTATGCTTAGTAGAGATACTGATCTGTCCAAATTGAACAAACAAATCATAATGAAACATACTCAGTATACATCTTCACACATAAGTAAACTGAAGTAATAAAATGTTTCTAAAAATGATCATTTCTGAAAAACTGATCTAGTAGATCTCAGAAGGTCCAGGATTGAACCTAGTCAGTACAAGTATCTTTAATTTCTCTTGGAAGATTTAGAGTCAAGTTAATAGATGCAACCCTTACGGGGGAGCGATTTCAGAAATATGAAAAATAAATCAATCATGGGGAATTTCAAAACTGAGTTCCATAATTATGCATTTTGCCAACATCAAAATGGGGGAGTTTGTTGAAACACCTTTCCACAAGATTTTGATTTGACAAAATCATCCATGATTAAGAGACAATTAAATTTAAGTGCTTTATTTTAATTGTACTAATCCGTTTGTTCAATGTTGAGTATAAATATAAATATAAATAGATATAAAAGTAAGACAGGACAAAGTCAATATGAGATGACAGAACAAGCTAAGCGAAATAATACTCAATATAGAAGTCTCATAATCAAGCTGAGTGGAAATGAACCCAGCATCAAAAGATTGGGGCTTAAGATCCAACAGAGCTAAGTAAGATAGAACTCAGCATGAGAAGCCATCTTAACAAAATGTCTTACGAAGATGAGCTAGCTAAAACATAACTCAGCATAGAAGTTGCCAAAGACAATGAACAAAGCTGAGTGAATCCTCAGGACAGCATGAAAAGAGTTGCTTGCAAGACGACAAAGATTGCCGACCCTCTGCGCCAATAATTGAAACCTTTGAATTACGTAAAAGACACATTCCGAGATGTATGGGTCAATGGATTATTGGTAAAGGACAACTGGCACAAAAAAGACAAGTCTGCAAGATAATGACAAAACTGGCATCTGAAGAAATCAGAGGAAAAGGATTGGCCTGAGAATTCTGAAGCTGACCAGAAGCTGAGTTGACAAACTCACCAAATAACTAAGTCAGCACATTAATTAAACAAAAAAGTTATATTAGTTCCTAATCCCCCCATTGGAACTAATCATACGGGACCAACAGATTGGCCCATGAACTTTCAAAGTGTCTCGATAGCCCCTTGAACTGGCATAAAATTTTCAGTTAGCCCCCTGAACTTGCATAAAATGTAATCAATTAATCACTCGGTTGTAAAAAACTAGGTTAAATACGGAATATATGTTGCACACATCTAAAAAAAGTAAAACGACCAAGATCGGGGTATGCGATTATAATATTAGAGAAGAAAATGTTTTATAGTTGAATAAGTAAGAAATTATTTTTTAACATGTTTTAATCTATTTTGTGAAGTATGTAATAACATTCTAAGGCACGTGTAATTTATCTTCCGCATTTGACTTACTTTTTTACAACCGAATAATTAATTGATTACATTTTACGCAAATTCAAGGGGCTAACTGAATATTTTATGCAAGTTCAGGGGGCAATCGAGACACTTTGAAAATTCAGAGGGCCAATCAACCATTTTGAATAAGTTCAGGAGGCAATTGATGTATTAAGCCTTTTTTTTTTATAAAGCAGGCCTTGCATTGTGTATTTTCATGACACTCCATCATTTTTAATGGTAGTTATTTAGTTACTATTTGATAAAATTAAAAATTAGTTACAGGTTGTTCGATCTTTCGGTTCGAGATTCATTATAGATGGATTCTCTTATAATTAAATTTTTTTATTAAGAATATTAAAATATTACAATATAAAAAAATAGTCGGTAAAGTTTAACTTAAAATTTTAAATTAAATATTTTGACTTATCAAAATAAATAATTTGTAACTTAATTAAATAATTTAAGTGGTTGAAAAATATCAATTATCAAACGCACTATTAAATAAGTGCTTAATACAATAATTTAAATCATTAAAATAATACAATTTTTTCATAAAAAAAATATAATTTTAGTTCTAATATTTATCAAATCAACTGAAGGTCTTACTAACGGAAAGTGACACATTAGATTATTGTGTCGTTACTCCTCTATACCTAGACGTCACGCCATACTTTCACTCTAATTATGAAACAGTATTTAATATATTGGATGAATCCGTCGATGGATGAGAAGACACAAGATTATTCGAACTTTAGTGCAAACTGTAGTGTGAATGGATAACGACACAATTATATGACATGTCAACTCTTGTTAGCGAGACCTTTAATTTCACTATTTAATAAACGTTAAGATTGAAATTGTATTATTTTATACGTGGAGCTTACATTAGCTATTCCCCAAAAATTTTGAAACTATTTTGATATCTTATCCTTTTTTATTCATAAATAATTTAAAAGGGAAATTAGGCTGGATATTTTTGAGGGGCTTAAATTATTATTTAACCCTGACCTTCTCGCGTATAAAAATAAATTATATTTGGTCCCCAACTTTTAGCAATAAATCACATTTCGATGTACCATATATCAATCAACCACATTTGTTTTAATTTAGAAATTAGCATATATATAAAAAGAACTCATTAAATCACACATGAAATAATTGCTAATTGGGTGAAGAAAAATTGACGTTGTCCACAGTTACAAAAACAAATGGCTTTTGAATGTAAAATATTATATGGAAATGGCCTAAACCATACGCAGCCCACTAAACTTGTTACTTTTTGTTTTGCCCTATGGATTTAAGGGACGTCCTCTTTACTCCCTCAACTTTATAAAAATGGTATTCTTAATCCCTTATTTAAGCACAACAGAAACAAATTGGACTACGTGATAAACACGCGCTTGCAAGCTGACTTTACCACTGACACATGGCATTTGACCGATGTTTTGAGCTCCATATCAGCAGTTGATAGTAAAAGACTTAAATACCCTAAAATAGTAGTTATAAACGTACTGATCAATCACTACCTAGTCTCTTCGTCGTCTTCTTTTTCGATCAAAAACTTCAAATAAAAAGGAAAATGGTGTAATCTGAAGTTCAAGTTTGCGTTTTGATCAAGACGGTAGAAGATTTAGGGTTAAGTTTGGGTTATCTCACTTCATGCACAATTTGATAAAGGAATCGGGGTGTTTTACAGTTAACATTGATCAGTTGCTTTATGTCGAAAGAAACGTTGGGTTGCTATAAGTTCTTTGTCGATGGAAGAGGTTAGTGAGCATCTGGTTTTCAATTAATGGAATTTATAAGCTTTTTTCGTTTTAGAAGATAGTCTTATTGCTATTACATGTTTTGTCTCTATCAGTGATCAAAATGGGTGATGGTTATGTGACTGTTAGATTGCATCATGGTGGTAGGGTTGTAAGGAATGGGTTGAGATTGAAATATTATGGTGATACGAATGTGAACTCAGCCAGGGCTAAGGCCCATTTGCCGACCCTTCCCGTGATCAAGGGTTGGGATAACATAAACTTCAGTTGATTTATAGGCGAGATCACGAACACTCTTGGATCAAATAATGCCTTATCTTGGAGCATGCAAAGTATAAAGCCAGGCATTGCCTCTCCATGATCGAATATCTCATCTCTCTCTGTCAAGCATCTGCTAAGATAATATATAGCTTACTCGTGGCCCGATTGGTTATTTTGGGCCAACAAACAACCAATAGATCTTTATGTCGCAGATAGGTATAACTTCAATGGCACTTCCTTTACAGGGGGAACCAACACCGATTGATGAGTTAAGTATTCTTTGATTCTATCAAATGCCTCTTGATGTTTGTGCTCCCATTTGAAATTTGTTTCTCCTTTCAAAGTCAATAAGGACCTGGTTTATATTATTAAATAAGTCAACCTATTTATAAATGGTAACCCATTTAGCATGAAATTTTCAAATATATATAGATGCCAATTGTACGAGTAAATAAATACGCATATTTTACGAATAAGAAAATGGATAACACGTGTTAAAATGTATTTGAAGAATAAATAATCAAACTCATAGTTAGATTATAGTTGATACCTTAATATTCTAATATATATTTTCACCCTTAATTAGAAATATAATTATATATTATTTATTTATTTAATTAATGTTTAATATGTTCAAAAAATACTATGAATATGTATACGGAATCCTTATTAGCTGTATATTTTCTTACTTGAAAAAGTATATGTGTATATTTTCTTGCTCGAAAAGTATATGTGTATGATAAAAAAATATATGTGTATGATTAAAGGGCCGAATTACATGATGCAGTTTTCATTAAAAAAATATAAAATAATTTGGATTGAACGGAATTCTATATGATGCCAAATGACACCTAAAGGATGAAAATACTCAAATCTTATAAAATCTTGTCTAAGTTAAAAGATTATGAAATTCAGCCATAGATTTAACCAACTCAAATCAATTAATGGAAACTAGCAAAAAAACAAATATTACCTTCCATTTAAACTTGTAATAAGTACTTTTACGTCCAATATATAAAGAAGAGATACAAAATGAAATTCAAAAGAGAAAAAAGAATGTAATTACCTAATAACGCAACGATTTTCCCTCTTTGGCGACGACTATTGCTCGTTACGAGAAGATCCGTTGCTAAAGGGTTCCGCAACGACATATCTGTCGTTGCCAAATAACGGTTTTTGGCAACAACATCCTTGTTGAGAAAAAACTAGCGTTGCCAAATTTGGTGCGCATAAGAATGAAATTTATCTTTTACAACAGTGGATGACGTTGCTATATATGTTTACATTTTGCAACAGTGGATGACGTTGCTATATACATTTACATTTTTACCATATAGTTTAATGTTTTGAAACAATTTTTGTCGTTGCCATTTATTTTGATGTTAACAACAGTCATCCACTGTTGTAAAAGATAAATTTCATTCTTATGCGCACCAAATTTGGCAACGCTAGTTTTTTCGCAACAAGGATGTTGTTGCCAAAAACCTTTATTTGGCAATGACAGATATGTCATTGCGGAACCCTTTAGCAACGGATCTTCTCGTAACGAGCAATAGTCGTCGCCAAAGAGGGAAAATCGTTGCCAAAAATACTTTTGGCAACGATTTTTCACGTTGCTAAAAATCAAATTTCTTGTAGTGATCAAATTTATCGATGGGTCTTGTTTACAGGATGATATTAAAGAGGCGAATAAATTGGCTTGGAATAGGTGTAACCAATTGGTTTTGTCATGGATAAATCATTCAGTTTCTGTGTCAATTTCACAGAGTATTACCTAGTTTGAGACTGCTTTCCAAGTTTGGTAAAATTTGAAAGATCGCTTTTCTCAATCAGAATATCTTTGAATAGCAGAATTGCAAGATGAGTTATCTTCTCTAAATTAAGGTGATATGTCTGTCACATATTATTATACTAAGTTGCAAGTGATTTGGGAAGAACTCATCAATTTTCGACCTATTTTGAATTGTATGTGTGTGCCAACTGGTGCTACCACTTGTAATGCTATTAAGAATGTTAGAGAACATCAAACTCAAGACTGTGTCATTAAGTTTCTTAGAGGTCTTAATGACAATTTTAACATGATTAAAACTCAAGTTTTGATGATGGACCCCTTACCGCCAATTGAAAAGATCTTTAATATGGCGGTGCAACACGAAAGGCAAATTCATGAGGGAATTGATATGAGTCTGTTAGGATCTTTAGGTAGTATTATGGCAGGGGGAAATTCATGAAATAATGTTAATTTTGTGCAAGGAAATCAGTAGAATAAGAGTAATAACAACTTTAAAAAGGGAGGAAATGTCAAGGAAGTGTAGTTATTGTGGGAAGGAGTGGCATACTATGGACCAATGCTACAAGAAACATGGCTACCCTCCCAACTTTAAGAGTAATAAGAAAAAGGTGAAAGCTAATGTTGTTGCTGAAGCTGCTGACTTTGAGAATGAGGAACAATAAGGTAATGTAACAATTCCAGCCGAGAAATTTGGATCTTTAATGGATATGCTTCATCTCTTTGAGACAAGGCAGATACAAAATACTCAGTTAACATATGCATCTCATCCATTGAAATCAAGCATCAATGCTTTTACTACAGCAAAAGCTTCTACTTCAGTGATGTAGAAAACAAGACAAGGAGGACCTACATTGCAATCTGATTTTGGAGATGTTGTTCATACATGTATGTTTGCTCATACTTCTAATATTGTGATGAACTGTGTTAGAAATAGATATGTAAAGTGGATTATAGACTCGGGAGCAACTGACCATGTTGCAATAGATATAAATTTACTTTTTAATGTCATTAATGTTCCTGACATTAAAGTTTCTATGCCTAATGGAACATTTGTTATCGTAAACAAGATAGGATCAATTCATTTGGTTGATGATATTTGTATTAAGAATGTGCTGTTTATTCCTGAATTTAACTTTAATTTAGTTTCTATTAGTAAGCTAATAAAAGACATGAATTGTGAGGTATTGTTTACACATGATAATTGTCTTTTACATGACAATTTGACTCCGAAGAAGACTGGTATAGCTAAGATGCATGATGGACTACATGTTCTCAAGCAAGATATTAGCAAACATCAACCCGATTCTACTAATACATACATAAATCATGTTCACAAGGCAAATGATGTAAACACTTGTGTTTTTCCTTTATGGCATTTTAGATTGAGTCATTTAGCTCATATTAGAATGAAACAGTTATGTGTTCAATTTAATGGTATTGAACATTGTGCTAATATTACTTGCTCTATCTGTCCTTTAGCTAAACAACACAGATTACCTTAACAAGTTAACAATCCTGCTCAGATTGTTAGAAAATCTGAAAGGACTAGGACAACACCCGACTATCTTAGAGAATTTCACTGTAATCACATTTCTACAAAGGCACACGATAGTTTATCTTTAGAGAATCCTATTTCTTCAGTTAACAGTGGGATCAAACTTTCAAAATTTTGTCAGTCCATCTCCTTATTTCCATTCTGGGAATTATACTACAAAATTTCGGTACTAATTTGAATAGCAGCGTCGGCATGCTCGGACCTGCTGCTAATGTTGATTATGGTTGGATGAATTGGTGATAAGCCCAAAATATACCTAAAATAACATACATAATTATGTCAGTTTCGTGTTAAAACTATGTTAATTATATTCTTTTAAAAAGATTTTACGCCTGTATTTGTTTCTATTGTGCAAGGTACTAAATCATTTGGAAAAATCCAAATAGGAGCTAAAACAGAGTAAAAACAAGAGAGAAATCAAGTTTACAAGTAAAAGACTCGTACGAGATTCAGAGGCCATGCTAGAGACTAAGGAATCAACTCAAGGAAGAGAGTCAAAGTCTCTGTCGCGACCGAGATTCCCATAATCTCGGCCGCGACACGCGTTTTCATGGTTCAGAAACGCGAAGTTCAGACATTTCTCCCTTGCTTCAAAGTCGCGATAGAGATTCTGAATATCTCTACAGAAACAACAACACATTCAGACACATTTTACATGTTTTAATTCTGAAACGACGCGTCCATTCATTCGGATAGAGACGACTCTTCACCTACGAACACGTCCCTTCAACACAACTCTTCAAACTATAAATAGAGGATACATTTCAGCATTCAAGAGAGTTAGAGATTATTAGTTTCGATTTTGTAAAAGCATACTTGTTGTATAAGTTGTTCAAATATTTAGATACAAGATACAGTTATTATCGTTTACGTTAGAGTTTTGTTCAAAGACAAGTTTACACTTTGGTAGTGACCGAGTAGGTTCTATTTTGAGGATTCAGCGAGAGAAACCAGTGTAGGAGGTGCCCCAGGGTCTGACAAACCTACGAAGTTGAGGAAAGGATTGACAACCCGGAACTCAATTAGTTAAAATGCTATCCAAGCTTCTTCTTTTCTGTTAACTTGTGACGTTTCAAATCAAACTAATGAATTATCTTTTCAATGCAATTCTTTCTTTACTGTTGTTATTTTAAGTCTGATCTAACGATATTCTTAAAGTAATTTATTTGGTATTTTCATAAAAACCTTTATAAACAAATCTTATGTTTTCCATAAAAACTTTGTGGAACACTTAAGCAAATTCGGATTTATATTTGGTCATTGCGAGAGATTGATTAATCGGATATAAACACCGAATTTGATTAAGGTTTTCAGTCTCAGGCCGAAAGGAAAGATTGACTACAGTTCAAAGCCTATTAAATTGAATTAACTGATAAATTGTTACATCTTAATAATCAGATCAAAGTTATAAGTTGTTTTCTTGCTTAGTGTAAATAAGCCTTGAATTCTACTTTAATCTAAATATAATTTCTATAAATTGTAATATAAACTGTTGGCAAAATTAGAATCAGAATCCATACCATTTAAACCATTTAACGATTTTTCTATTAACCTCGAGAAAATAAATTTAATCAAATTATAAGTTTTTTATTTATCAAAACGTTCCCTATGGGATCAATATCTTTTTATTACTACAAGCGAAAGCCGTGTACTTGCGGAAATCGCTCAACAATTAGACTAACAACATTGGAATAAACCATGCAAACACTGCATTTTCTGTGTCTAATTAGATGATTTTCTCCTAATCCTCTATTTAGTTGTAGTAACGCATGTTAAAATACATTGGAAAAATTAATAAGCAAATGCATAATTGATACTATTTTTGGTTGTACAGTCACACACATGATGAAATGATTACATAGTTATACGGTTAAGAATAATCGGAGTTGTGCAACTTTACAAATCGAACAAAGTTTGAGACTGCTTTTCTTATCTTGGATACACAGTTTTGCTATTGAATTAAGACTTAAGAGACCATTATCTCTTAATTTTATTTTATCATCTTTTCTTTAATTTCACCATATATTGGTCAACTTATCCAGGCTTTAAATAAAAAGTAAAAAAAAAACAATATTTTTTTTATTAATTATGAAATTTTATTAAGTTTATTGTCAATTTGACTAATGCAGAAAGAGTAGTTATTTTTGGAAAATTAAGTTAAACTGTAAAACAAAATGAAGGTAAATTGTACATATATAGTAAGATTAAGGTAATAATCAGAATTAGATTGGTTTTCTAATATTAATAAATATTTATTTCTCCATATCAGACGTTTTCTATGAGCTTCCTAAATTCGAAGGTTGATATGGATGCAAATGTAAATGATGTGTCCATCAGAAAATCAAAATCTCTGACGGAATTTTTTGAAGAAATGAATTTCCATCAGAAAATTGCGACGAAATTCCGTAAAAAAATAGATCCGTCGAAGCTTGAGCCGGTATACTAGACGGAGTGAAAGATTCCGTCAAACTAAAATGGCGGGAGTTTTCCCGCCATCCAACAAGACAGAATGATAGACAAAAATAATTATGTCAAATACTTTGTGACGTTAATTGTGACATTTTCGTGTATTTCCGTCACAATGTTTTTAAAGTAAAAATAATTACTTGAATATTATTTACAGAAATAATTAAATAAAAAATATGTCACACCCGACCCTAAAACGACTTCAATCGGCATCGGGCGTGAAATAAAAAGATCACAATCAACACTTAGGAGTCTCCAATTTATCCCAATATCATAATATCATATTATATTACAGTTGAAATACCAAAGTTCTAACCATAATTCTAACAATAAGCAGCCAACTTCCAAACCTCGCCTAATCGGTCGGTTCTTTATATCATGTACTTTCTTTCCTAAAAACATTAAAACATTTAAAAACGTGAGACAAAAATCTCAGTAAGAAACTATCAGCTATAAAAACCAACTTTACTTAAAACATAGCTACATATATATATTTATAAAGGGATTTAATCAAAACCTTATAGAATATACTCAAAACTTAAGTTCATATAAATTTATATATATAATGCATCTTGTCAAAACGAATCAAAACAATAAACGTTTCATCAAACCAATTCATAATCAAATAAATGTTTTATCAAACTAACTTGTAATCAAAGAAATATTTTATCAAACCAACTCGAGGAAATATTTGTATCCACCCTCGAGTTTCTCCCCTTAAGTATCAATCCATAACCAGATATATAGTCGAGACATCTCTTAACATTGCCTATCCTATATGGTCTTACCCAATACTTCGCTGCCATACCCAATATGTCTTCAGACTGTGTACACATGCCATGTCCCTCACTGAACATGGTCTTCAAATATAAAACCACCGATCCGGATAACTCTCGATGGATATAAAATCATAAAATCATAACGTGCTCAAATTTCCTTTCAGAATCAAATTCCAAACTATTTCATAACCATAAATCATTTGGCTTCAATTAGCCCTTTTGTATCATAAAATCATATTTGGACTTCAATCCAAAATAATAACAACAATAACCGCAACAGATTTCTCAATCCAAAAACAATTCGTAAGAAATCATCAAATTCATTTTGTTCAATATAGATATATATTGAAACCAAAAACATATATGTATATATGTAAATCAACCAAATTAAGCCTTAAATCAACATAATCAAGTAAAATCTGAAATTCACATAGAAGCATAATCAATAGCTTCATTTGAACCGTAATTTCATAATAAAAAGCAAAATCATGAAAAACCCTAATTTTACAAAATTTCTGCATAACCCTAAAATATCAATTTCTGAAAAATCTTTGATTCTATATATATCTATATACATAAAACTCAAAAGATAGTTGATAGTTACTTACATTGGCTATTAATTGAAGAAAATACACCCAATCGGTTCGCCTCTAAATTTCGTTTAAGAAGTTTCCCTCCAAACACTTCCGAAACTCAAAAACTCTTCGATTAGGACTTAAATCTATACATAAAGATGCTATGGTTTCAATTTCAAATGATTCGGACGGTCGAATCTCCGTAAATCAAAGAAACGGTGGAGAAACGGTTCAGGAACGATGAAAATGATGAAGAGGCAGAGAAAGAAAAGAAAAAGGAAAAAAAGAAATCAAAGATGATGATGATCATCGCATGGTTTTGGAATATATATCCAAATTTGACAAATATCACATTTGATCCTCCATCTTTTTATAATCTTTTAAAAATTATCTTAACTTATAATTTATACATAAAACCATCAAATTAACTCCAAACTTTTTCTATAGCACCAAATTAATATCACATACCCAATAATTATAATATATAATAATATCTAGATATAAATTCTAGAAATTTAGACACACACGTGACAAAATATATCTATAATTATTAGGGGTTTTACTTCATTTAGAGCTTCTCCTTGAACACACAGCTTCTTTTCTCTCTCTATCACTGAATGCTTAGACTCTCTCTCTCTCTAGAGCTTCTCTCCAAGAAGCCAAAAGTGATATGGACTAATTCACTTCATTTTCACTTATTGAAGGAGTGTTTTCTCGTGATTTATGGAGTTTTTCAGCAATCAGTGGGTGCTCAAACATCCTGACTGACTGGTCTCCCCTTAAATCCGTCCTATTATCTGTATATCCAAAATTCTAATTAGGATATAATTCTATAATTAACTTATAATAGTTCTATATATGGTAGCCCCCTAAACTCATAAGAATGTTTTTATGAATCCTCTTTTCCACATTTTATAAAATTACTTTTGGTGTTGCTTATGTTCAAACTAAGCATGTAGGGATGCAAGTGGAACGAAGATTTCCCGTCCCCGTCGGTGAACCGCACCGACGGGAAATCACCGATAAGGATTCTCATGGGACGGGATGAGGATAATTTTATCCCCCGTAACGGGAATGGGGAATGGTATCCCTGTCTCGTGGGGATCCCTGACCCGCTCCGTTAACCTCTGATGGGGAATCCCCGACGGATCCCTAATTATTCCCAATTATAATTAAAATTATACTTTAAATATTATAATTTATAACACTTAACTTAAATTAAATAGATTTATTTTTAAATAAAAAATTAAATGGGATAAATAAAATGTTAGACGAGGACTAAAAGGATATTTTTTCTAATCTAAACTAAAGACATAATATATTTGCCATTCTTTCGAACAAAACCTAGAATTAGAAAGGAGAAGAGAAGAAATACATGCTGATTTTTTTTTAATATAAATGGTGATTCTCACGGGGACATGGATGTGGAATAGGGAAAGATCTTTTTAAACGGGGACGGGGATTCCCCGCGGGACGAGGATGGGGGACAAATTTGTCCCCGTCTAACTCGCGAGGAATGGGACGGGGAATCCCCGACTAGTCGGGGATGGGGATGGGGATGGAAATGCATTCCCCGCCCCGTCCCGTTTACATCCCTATAAGCATGCTTAGATTTTTCTTTTTTCTCTTTAAAAGAAAATTAAAAAATATTACTGCTTAATTCCAACTCATTCATTGTTTTTACTCTACTAATTAATTAATTAAGCTGAAAATGGTATACTAATTACTGTTTAATTATTTAATATGTTCTAAAACTGCTATGAATATAAATACAAGAAAAATCCTTATCACCAATGTAAAAGTCCGTCGGTGATTCCCTAATTTGTGTGTGATCATGATCATCGACGGAAGACTGACATATATTGATGTGTTGGCGTTGACCTTCTAGGTAAGCAGTTGCAATAATTTTTTACCAACACAATATTTAGCCGGTGTTTTGTGTCTGAAATTCCGATTACTTTTAGTAGGCGACTTCTGTGTGATATTTCAACAACATCACGACCCTTATGTGTCGGTAATCTATTTCTTTTTGAAATATTAATTTAAATATTATTATTGTTCACCAACAATAATGATAAACTAAACTAATTAGTTATTATATATATATATAATAAATCTAACCATTTACGATATAATAACTTTAAATGTGATAAATTAATTGTGAGTTCATAATATCAAATTCCAATTCAATTTTTTTTATGGAATTTCAGCTACTTTTATATAAAAATGATAATTTCAGCTACCTTAATTTTTTTATTAATTATTATTATATTTTTTAAAAAATAATCAAAATAAATAAGTTGGGTTATTTTTATATAAAGCCGAGCAGAATATCAGGCTTTGAGTTTTCACATTCGTAATTAATTCTAATTTTTAGACATTTTATGAACAAAATAAATAAACTTCTTATCAAAGATGATCGATTTTAGATTTAGACCGGTCTAATTTTGATTATACTATTTTATCAGATATAAGTTTAATAAAAAGACTGCTTGGAATTAAGCCAGGAAGATAGACTGCTTGGAATTAAGCCAGGAAAATCTCTTTGTTGATAAATTATTCAAATTTACATGTTTTTCCATTGGAATTTTGTGAATCGAATTTACATGGACTCGCCTTCTGATCTTATTGAATGCTTCACAATAATCTTCAAACCATTATAAGTAAATTAAATAAGGAACAAAAACTTCAAGAACAAAGAATTCAACATAGATTGCAGATTCAAAAATCCAATGAATACTCAAAATCCAAAATCAAGTACCAGAAAATGAAATAAATCCAAAATCAGATACTAATTAATCAATTAAGCTAAAAATAGTATAATAATTACTGTTTAATTATTTAATCTGTTACAAGAAAAATTCTTATCACCAACGCGACAATCTCTTGGTGATTCCCTAATTCGCGTGTGATCAAGATCACCGACGGAAGACTGACATATATTGATGTGTTGGCGTTGACTTCTTAGGTAAGCAGTTGCGACATTTTTTACTGACATAAAAAATCACCGACACAATATTCAGCCTGTGTTTTGTGTCGGAAATTCCGACTACTTTTAGTAGGTGACTTCTGTCAGATATTCCGACAACATCACCGACTTGGGTGCAATGTATATCAGTCTATGAAGCATAGACTTGGGTGCGGACATGGGTGCGGGTACGGAAAAGGACATTTAAAAAAAAATATGACACGAGGTGCGGAGGGACGCGACAAATTTTATATAATTAATTTTATATATGTTACATATAAAAATATATAAAAAACTTGATAAATCACAAATTACTTATAAACCATAAAAACACAACCATAATAAGATAACTCATTAATTCATAAAAAACAACATCTAATACTTCAAATAAAATTAAAAATTAAACTAAAGTATTTTAGGTTTTTTTTTTTGACAAAAATAGCAGTAGAAGAAAGAAGCCCTAGAAGTTTAGAATTGCCATAACAACAGGTGAGAATTAGATGTATTTTAGGTTTTCTGTCAAATTTTGTAAATTAACCATATGTTTTAAAAAAAATTAAAAAAAACCTAAACTTTTACATTTTTTCTCTATTAGCCGTGTCACTACCGAGTTCCCGCCGAGTCCCATATCACTGTCAAGCCCCGCCTTCCATGTCCCTAGTGAGTCCCCGAGTCCGTGCTTCGTAGATATCAATAAAGTGGAGATCTGTGCGTCTTCTGAGAATGAAAGAAGAAAGAGAAATCAATAAGACTTTTGTTGTTGCAGTGCCGTTTGTTTTCAATTTTCGGAACTGCTTTTTGCCTATTAAGATAAAAAGAAAATAACCTAATATTTGCTACGCATCAGTAACAACTAATAGCAGCAGCAAACAACAAACAGAAGCAAGTGAAACAAACAGACCCGCAATTGCACCCAAGAAGCCAAAAGACTAATTCACTTCATTTTCGCTTCTTGTAAGCCATAATCTATTAAGGTTTAAACAATAAGCTATTTTTTCTACATCAAAATATCATTGATATAGTGCTTTCTTGTGATCTACAGAGTGTTTTTGCATAAAAAACCAAAGCTTCTTACACAGTTGTTATGGAGTTTTCTCGTGATCTATGGAGTTTTCCCTTAAAGGCGTTTCAACATGATGACATGATTTTTTTTAATGATAGCCCCTTTTTTAGTGCTGAAAGAATAATTTTATTATTTTGGGAAATTAAGTTAAATAAGGTAAACTGTACATATATATATATAGTAAGATTAAGGTAATAACCGCGTTAAATGAGTCAACATATTTAATAAATAGATTGGGTCAATCCAACTCATTTATAAATAGATCGTCTCAATCCATTTATTAAATAGGTTGTGGGTTCTTTTTATATAAAGCCGAACAGAATATCAAACTTTGAGTTTTTCCTTTTCTCTATTAACTATTTAGATAAAACCATAATTATGTTGCATCTCAAAATCTTCTGGAACAAAACCTTAAGTGAAAGAAACCTCAAAAGAGAAAATATTTGCAAGATGTAATTAATATGGAAAAATAATGATTTTTAATTTTTCTAGATCGATGAACTCAACTTGCATAAAAAGAAAAGAAAAAAGGGAATATGAAAAAAAAGACATGCTGTGTCCCAACAACAAGCTATTTGTTGATAAATTATTCAAATTTACATGTTTTTCCATTGGAATTTTGGGAATCGGATTTACATGGGACTCGCCTTCTGATCTTATTAAATGCTTCACAGCAATCTTCAGAACATTATAAGTAAATTAAATAAGGAACAAAAACTTCAAGAAAAAGGAAGTCAACATAGATTGCAGAAAATATAGTCCTATAAAGTAAAATATTATTTACTTTATTATCTCAAACTTACACTAGGTGATTAATTAGCACAAAATACTCTATTTATGGTAAGATCAAATTGCATTTACATTACTCTTTTTTATAAACATGAAAATTGAAGAGACAGATGATCTACCACTTCCACTTTGGATTGTGGAAGTGGTAGATCATCTAACACTCTTTAAACGGGCTCCTTTTAGACCCGTCCTTGTCCGTATATCCAAATTCTTATTAGGTGAATTTTTTTTTGTTCATGCAGATTCTGTTCCCAAAAAAATTCTCCAATTTATGAATGTTGAAGGCGTCACAAAGAGAAAATATTGCTAGCCACATACATAGTTATTAAAGGCAGGCCTATAGCGCATGGTGCACCAGGCGTAGGCCTTAGCGACATGACACCCATATGCAGCCAGGACCTACAAGTCGGAGGGGCTATTCCGTGGATAAAAAAAAATTAAATGCTAGTTCAACATATTTATAAAAATAAAAAACAATATAAAAGATAAATTATATCATAAAAATTAGATTTCGTAAATTAGATTTCCTAAATTAAACTCTAAATCACTTATTCGAATAGACATATCAACATGTATTAATTTACCTAGTTAAAAATTAACACTTTATTGTGATTTGCATGGAGAATAACAATTAAAGCAATTTTGACACTCATTTGATACTTCAAAGATATAACTTCAATGTAAATTTTTTTTTGTAACAACTTGAGTCTACAGATAGAGGCAGAAGGCACGAAATGCCAACGCACGGTCGAGAACCATCCTTTTTACCATTGATTACTCTTTTGTTCACATTTTCACGTTTTTATGTTTTTTCCATCTTTCCATCTTTCTATTTTTATGCTTTTTATTTTTTCTAATTTTAAATTATAATTAGTTAATCGGATTAAATGAGTCAACCCATTTAATAAAGGATAAGTTACATATTAGTCATGATTAGTTTAAGCATTTACAATTATCTCATATTTATAAAGAATTTTCTAACATGTCAAGTACTTCAAAACTAAAAGTGGTTTTAGCATATTAAAAAAAGGCTTGGTTTGATGGAGTTTCACGTGAAATTGGTTTATTTATTTATTTATTTCAAATCCAAAAAAAAAAAAATAACAGCATATAAGATAGAAGTATAATAAAAAATTCCAAAACTGATTTTATATGTAATTTCCTCTTTTACAATCAACTCTTTTACTAAATGGGTTGAGTCAATTCATTTACCTATTTTGACAACTCTACATAATAATCATAATTAGGTTAGTGGTTTTCTATTAATGTGGCTTCAAAATAGTGATTTTGTACGAGTTTGAAAGTGGTTTTTGATTAAATTTTGGAAACTAATATCTCTATAACATACTTGCCTAGTGAGAATTATGATTTCACTACAAGAAAATTGATTTTTGGCAACAAATAAGGTTGTTACGAAAATTATTTTAGCAACAACAACACATGTTTCACAACGACTTTCAGCTGTGGACAAACATTCTGTTACTAAAGGTTTCTGCAACGACATTTTTACTGTTGAAAAAAAAAATTATTTGACAACAACACATGTAGTTGCTAAACTTCTATTATTGCGAAATATGGACTGTATGTTAGAGAATAACATTTATATTTTGCAACACCAAGTTGTGGTGTTGGTATATATTTAGACTTTTCGATACAATATTTTTATGTTGCTGTATATTATTGCGTTTTTGCAACAACTAATTTCGTAGCTTTATATATTTCTTTTTCGCAACAACTCTTGTCGTTGGCATAAATGTTGATTTTTTTGAAACAACCCATGTCGTTGCTATACATTTTGAAGTTTTGCAATAAATATAGTTGTTGCTAATATTATATTAATGGTAACAATTATGTTGTCATAAACAAGTAGTTTTAATTGCAAATAGATTTAATTTTTGACAACTTATTGTAGTATTAAATGTATATATATAATAATTTATGTTATTATTATGATTATATATATACAAACACAAATTTGAATACAATCTAACAATAGTAGAAAGATGCATACATTAGCCATAACTAATTTACGGTAGCAAGTTTTGGTAACGACGGTATAAATTTCATTGCAAAAGTTATTTTTCACAACAACTGTTTTGGTCATTGCAAAAAATTGTTGGCAAAAAAATGATTTTCTTATAGTGTTTTAGATTTTCCAGTATGATAGTTTTACACGTGTACAATGATATTGCATGAATTTTCCGTATTATATATATATACCAATCGTACGAATAAATAAATACACATATTTAACAAATAAGAAAATAGATAATGCGTGTTAAAATGCATTCGAAGAGTAAATAATCAAACTCATAATTAGATTATAGTTTATATCATAGGGTTACGTACATGATACAATGATTACATTATTGCACGGTTATGTACATGATAAAATTATTGCATTGCATTATTATGCTAATTTCTCGTAATTTTAGACATTTAAATTTGTTAAATTTTAAACATTTTTATAATTTCATCCAAATATAGAAATATTCCAATCATACGAATAAATATATACGTGTTTTAACGAATAAAAATCATGAATAACACATGTTAAAATATATTAAAAAAATCAATAATCAAATGCATAGTTAATCTAAGTCATTATATGATTATAGTTGATATAATTCTTATTATACAGTTACATATCGACTGTGTTGTTGTATGGTTACCTATACGATAAAATGATTGTATTGTTATGACAAATACTTTCTCGTTTTTATTCTAGATATTTTATTGAATATTTAAGAACTTAATAATTTATTTTAATTATACCTTTTTCTGTGTATAATATATATAGTTTAAAAAATATATTAATAGATAAAAAATATCAATTTAATATATTAGCAAATTAGTATTTCTTTGAGAGAAAAAATTTAAAAGAAATAATAAAGTAAAGTTTACAAAAAATTAATGCATCTTTCATTGTTTTTTTATAAGCCCTTGATTTTTCATTTATGTACTGATACGGATTGAAAGCGATAAATGGAGGTTTTAATCGTAAACCAACAAAGATCTTCTTCTCTAGCTAGACTAGAAGGAGTGAATCCCGATAAACAAAGGTATAAACCTTAATCTCAAAGAGAAATGATAGTTGATTGAAAAGTTGTTCCATTCTTACAAAATGAGGGTATAAATACATCCCCTAATGACCGACGCTACCCTTATTAGGGTTACAAAAAGGCATAAGACAAAGGGCAAAATGGATAGTCTGCTCAGACAAGGAGTACGACGGCGCAGGTACGGAATGTCAGGCTGTCTGTTGGTCGACTTCCTGAGGAAGTAATCTTGGCGATCCGCCCATGCTCATATGTGGATACGCCTTCTGGCGTACTCCTAGATCCGCCTTGCTCGCATGTCTTGGGGATCCGCCCTTCCAGGTGCATCCTCTGTGAGCTTGATTCTTGAAGACCCGCTAGAGTCCGCGCGATCAGTGTAGCCAGTTCGGATGTCCGCATCATTCTCTCCTTCTTTAAAAGAATCCGGCAGTGATTCGTTTTTGTTGAGCTCTAAAGGACCATCCGATTTCCATGGGCTAAGGTCACGGATGTTGAACGCTGGTGAGACTTTGCCAAGCCAGTTTGGCAATGCTATATGATAGGCATTGGCGTTGATCTTTTTGGTGATTTTATATGGCCCATACCTCTTAGGCCGAAGTTTGCTGCTTGCGGTGTTGGCGAGCCTCTCCTTGCCCAAATATACCATGACCTCATCTCCAACTTCAAACTGTAGGTCCCTGCGGTGCTCATCCGCCTTAGCCTTTAACTTCTGATTTCTATCCTCAAGAGTCTCCCTTACCTCTTGGTGCATCTGCATATAGTCCTGGGCCAGCTGGTTGGCAGTCACATTTCCCTTTGGAAGGTATGCTATATCAAGGGCATGGTTTGGGGTCTTTGTGTATACTACCTCAAATGGTGATCTCCCGATTCCCGAATATACAGAGCCGTTGTAGGCGAACTCAGCTTGGGCTAGAACCACATCCCACATCTAGGGCTTATCCTTGCACTTGCTACGCAGTAAGTTTCCCAGAGTTCTATTGACCGCTTCTGTCTGTCCGTCTGTCTGAGGGTGGGCAGTGGTACTAAACTTCAGAGAAGTATCAAAAAGAGCCCACAAGGTCCGCCAGAAGTGACTCAGAAACTTCGTGTCACGATCTGAGACAATACTCTTTGGTACGCCATGTAGTCTGACGACCTCCTTGAAGAACAGTTTAGCAGTTGCCGATGCATCATTGGTTTTTCGGCATGGTATGAAGTGTGCCATTTTTGAGAATCGGTCAACAACCACAAAGATGGAATCCATGCCCCTCTGAGTTCTGGGTAACCCTAGGACAAAATCCATGGACAGATCCTCCCATATAGTTTCTGGTACAGGTAGTGGTAGTTGCAAACCAGCATTAGTGGGGTGTCCCTTGGCGGTCTGGCAGATATAGCATCGTTCTACTAGGTACGCCACATCTCTCCTCATCTTGGGCCAGAAATAATGGGAACTTACTGCTTCATAGGTCTTGTTTCGCCCAAAATGTCCCCCCAGGGATCCGCCATGCAGATCGCGGATAACTTTTTCGCGGATGGAAGTGCAAGGTAAACAAAGTTGGTTACCCCTCATTAGATACTCATCCGTGATGTGATACGCTCCATCTCCATGCTGGGTTTTACATTTCTCCCAAATGCTACCGAAATCGGGATCCGCCAGGTACTCTCCTCTGATATGTTCGAGGTAGTCGGTCTCCAGATTGACGGTTTTTATTAGTGCAACCCTCCGACTCAAGGCGTCCGCCACTACGTTTTGTTTTCCCGCCTTATGGATAAGCTTATAGGGGAACTTATCTATGAAGGCGGACCATCGGGTATGCATGGAGCTTCGAAGTTGCTTCTGACTTCCTAGATACTTGAGGGCCTGATGGTCAGTGTAGAGAATGAATTCTTTCCCCACTAAGTAATGCTCCCATACTTTCAATGCCCTCACTATGGCATAAAATTCTTGATCATACGTTGCCCACTTTTGCCGTGCGTCACATAGCTTCTCACTGAAGTACGCAATGGGCCTTTTCTCTTGCATCAAAACACCACCAATCCCAATTCCACTGGCATCACACTCAACTTCAAACAGTTTATCAAAATCAGGATACGCCAGCACTGGCGCTGTACTCAGTTTTTCCTTGATCAAGGCGAAGCTCTCTTCTTGGGCGTCCGCCCACTCGAACCCCTTTCCTTTCTTCAAACATTCTGTCAATGGGGCCACTATGGAACTGAAGTTCTTAATGAATCTTCGATAAAATGTTGCTAGCCCATGAAAACTCCTGATGTCCCCCACATTCCTCGGAGTCGGCCATTCTCGGATGGCTCTCACCTTCTCTCCATCCACTTGGACACCGTCGCCACTAACCACAAATCCAAGGAAAACCAAACTTTCCATGACAAAGTCACACTTCTTGGTGTTGGCAAATAGTTGGTGTTTCCTTAACAGATCAAATACTGTCTGCAAGTGCTTCTCATGATCCGCCAAGGTCTGGCTATGAATCAAAATATCATCAAAATACACAACTACGAACTTCCCAATCACCGGGCGAAGCACCTGATTCATTAGCCTCATAAAAGTACTAGGGGCATTGGTCATCCCAAATGGCATCACTAACCACTCATACAATCCATCCCTAGTCTTGAAAGCAGTCTTCCATTCATCCCCAGCTCGAATACGTATCTGGTGATAACCGCTCCTGAGATCAATCTTGGAGAAGACTTTAGATCCGCCAAGCTGGTCCAGCATATTATCCAACCTTGGAATGGGGAATTTGTACTTGATGGTGATCTTGTTGATGGCCCTACTATCAACACACATCCGCCAAGACCCATCCTTCTTCGGCGTAAGTAAAGCTGGAACGGCGCAAGGACTCATACTCTCCCTAACGTATCCCATCTCGATGAGTTCCTCCACTTTCTGTTTCATGATGTCGTTCTCCTTCGGACTCATTCGATAGTGTGGGAGGCTTGGTAAGCTAGCCCCAGGCACAAGATCGATATGATGTTGGATGTCCCTCAAAGGTGGTAACCCACTGGGTAGCTCTTCCGGGAACAGATCTTGATACTCGCCAAGTAGGCGGATCACTTCATTTGGCATTTCCCTCTTGCTCCTTTGTGCTGATTCGTGATTCGCCTTTATCATGACCACATATACCATCTGGCTCTCTTCGCATTCGTTGACGAATGACTTGTGTGTGGGATAGACTACCAAGGTGGACTTCTCATCGGCCTTTGATTCCCTCATCATGGGTGTGAGTACGAACTTCACCCCATCCTTTATAAATCTGTAAGTATTCCTTCTTCCGGCGTGGATGGCGTCATTATCAAACTGCCAGGGTCTGCCCAATAGTAGGTGGCAGGCATCCATATCGACCACGTCACAACAGACTTCATCCTTATATTCACCGATTTCAATAGGTACCTTACATCTCTGGCTTACTCTGAGTTCACCCACATCCTTGATCCATCCAACCCTGTAGGGGTCAGGATGTGCCTCCGCCAGCAATCCAAACTTCCGAACGGCGCTGCTACTCACAATGTTTTCCTGACTACCACTATCAATGATTACGTTGCATCGCCCTTTGTTCACAAGGCAACGAGTCCGGAATAGTTGATGCCTCTAATCGCCCTCTAGTCGGCTGGAGACTAATAAGCGTCTAACCACATGAATGGCGTATCTCCCTTCATCCGCCTCATCATCATCCTCTCCCAACGGTTCACAATATACTTCATCCCCTTCTTCATGGTCTTCTTCACATCTTTCCACCATGTTAGCACTCTTCCTCCTAGGACACTCGTTGGATCTATGGCCTGGTTCATTGCACCTGACACATTTTAAAGGCGCGGGCCTCGCATATGGATTGTTGCTCTTAGGTGGTGTAGGTACCTCCTTGTATGGCCTAGTATCTCCAACAGATCCTCTTCCCACACTGTTAACCCTGAATCCACTGGCACTCGCCACTTGCTTGCCTTTGTCATAAGACTTCACGTTATCTCTTCCTCCAGGCGTATACTCAGTAGCGGCGGATCTTCGGGTTCGCCCGCTTAGTTGAGATTCAGCCTTCAGGGCCAAATTCCTGGCATCTTGCACTCGAACCACCATCTGTGTGCCAATACGATCCTGGATGTTGTATCTCAACCCTTCTAGGTACCTAGAGGTCTTTTGGCTTTCAGTTTCAGACAAGTTGGCCCTAGCCGATAGCCTTAAGAATTCTGAGGTATACTCATGGACACTTCGGGCACCTTGAGAGCATCCTCTGTAGGAGCTGTAGATATACTGCTCATAGTCCGGCGGTAAGAACCGCTCCCTCAACATCGCCTTCATTCGTAGCCAAGATCTAATCGGATCTCTGCCCCCTCTTCTTCTTTCTTCCCTCATCTGATCCCACCAAACTGATGCGCCACCCTTCAGGCGATACGCCACCAGCCTTACTTTCCTCTCATCAGGAATCCCAGCATATTCAAAGAAGCGCTCAACTTCCGATAACCAATCTAAGAACCCCTCTATATCCAGTTCACCACCAAAAGACGGTAAGTCTATTTTTAACTTAAAGGCATCATCCCTGTCAAAGTTTCCTAGATCTGGTTCTGCCCTAGCCATACCCACACGTCTGTTATCATTCGGGCCAACACCCCTCATATTTCTAAAGGCACCATTATCCCCAATATCCTCAAAATCATCACTATCGCTATCAGCGTTATGCACAAGGACAAAGTCAGGCCTTCTTACTTCAGGATCCCTAGGACCCATTTGTGGACGTGGTTGTTCAAGGGCTCCTTCCTTTCTCTGAGTTGATCCTCCTGCTGCGGATTGGATTAAGGACCGAACCTCCAGTTTGAAGTTTTCCAGGGAGGTGGTTAACTCCAGGAACTTTTGATCGGTCTGTCTCTGCCGCTCATGGCTGGCCTGAATCTGTTCCGCGAGGTGCTCCCTTAGCTTCTCATACCTCCGGTCACTGGTTTCCATGGAATCTTGCGGTTGTCGGGGTTGAACCATTGCCAAAAGAAGTTTCGGGTCAGGAAACGATTGGCTCTGATACCAACTGATACAGATTGAAAGCGATAAATGGAGGTTTTAATCGTAAACCAACAAAGATCTTCTTCTCTAGCTAGACTAGAAGGAGTGAATCCCGATAAACAAAGGTATAAACCTTAATCTCAAAGAGAAATGATAGTTGATTGAAAAGTTGTTCCATTCTTACAAAATGAGGGTATAAATACATCCCCTAATGACCGACGCTACCCTTATTAGGGTTACAAAAAGGCATAAGACAAAGGGCAAAATGGATAGTCTGCTCAGACAAGGAATACGACGGCGCAGGTACGGAATGTCAGGCTGTCTGTTGGTCGACTTCCTGAGGAAGTAATCTTGGCGATCCGCCCATGCTCATATGTGGATACGCCTTCTGGCGTACTCCTAGATCCGCCTTGCTCGCATGTCTTGGGGATCCGCCCTTCCAGGTGCATCCTCTGTGAGCTTGATTCTTGAAGACCCGCTAGAGTCCGCGCGATCAGTGTGGCCAGTTCGGATGTCCGCATCATGTACATTAAGTTGTGATATTTTATTTTTTTTTGTCACATTAAACTCCAGATGACAAAAAAAATTAACTTTGAATAATTTAAAACTCGTTAATAGAGTGTTATTAATCTCCACTGTGTCTGAAATTTGTATTTTTCACAATTTGAAAACAATTCTTAATATATGAAATGTGACTATAGGAGATGTTTAAAAGCTCTAAATAGTTAAAAAAAAATACAATTTGTATATCCTGATTATGAAGCTTCAACTTCGCCATGGACAATCCGGTTTATTGAATGATTACAACAATTGTCAGCGACCAATGTTTGGCGACACAAGCCCTTTTTAGCTACCCAACCAGGCAAGGTAATTGTCTAATAATAAATTTTATTTATATCATTATTATTTTGTGATTTGTAGATGTAATTTATATCAAACATTGCCATTTATAGTGACACTAAATAATCCTGCAAGGAATTTTAATTTGGCTATAATTCTATAATTAACTTTTACTATGGCAGCCCCTAAACATTCTTATTTTCCACATTAATTTTATAAAGTTACTTTTGGTGTTGCTTTTGTTCAAGCTAAACATGCTCAGATTTTTCATTTTTCTCTTTAAAATAAAAAATAAAAAAAATACCTTCTTAATTCTAACTATTCTCTTTTATTTCTTATTTTTCTTCTATTTTGTCTCTTTTTTCTTTATTGATTTTTCTCTCTCTAAAATCAATTCAATTGAAGAGGAATTTTTATTTCTCCTTGTGCTTGCATCCCTTACAATCAGAGCACAAAAATACTAAGTTCAATAACAAATTACTATTCACACAAAAAAAAAAACATATCAAAGATTAGAGAATGATTTCCTACTAAGCATCTAAAGCAAAATCAGTATGGATTAAACAATTCCCCAAAATTAACACAAACAAATCCGTAAACAGTGAAGCGAAAAATCGCAAACCTTATGAACTAATTTATCATAATGCAAATAAAACCAAAATCAGTACAATATAGCAGTGTAGCCTTTCGACTACAATTTTGCAATCTGCTACACAAAATACAAGTAATCTAGCCGCTTTAAGAGACTAAAATCAGAATAATGTAACTAGACAGTAAAACAAGTGAACAAATGGTTAGGGTTTAAAAATAGGGAGTGAAAATTTAATTCTAGAGAGAGAAAAATTAATAAAGAGAAAACTGATTAATTTTTTTTATGGAAATATCAAAAAATCTTATTAAGCACCAAAAAATGTATACAAAGACCAATGGACAACTTATACAAAGACTGTTGTTGTTGCAGTGCCGTTTGTTTTCAATTTTCGGAACTGCTTTTTTCCTATTAAGATAAAAAGAAAATAAACTAATATTTGCTACGCATCAGTAACAACTAATAGCAGCAGCAAACATCAAATAGAAGCAAGTGAAACAAACAGACCCCACAGTTGCACCCAAGAAGCCAAAAGACTAATTCACTTCATTTTCGCTTCTTGCAAGCCATAATCTATTAAGGTTTAAACAATAAGCTATTTTTTCTACATCAAAATATCTTTGATATAGTGCTTTCTTGTGATCTAGGAGTGTTTTTTGCATAAAAAAAAAATCAAAGCTTCTTACACAGTTTTTATGGAGTTTTCTCGTGATCTATCGAGTTTTCCCTTAAAGGCGTTTCAACATGATGACATGATTTTTTTTAATGATAGCCCCTTTTTTAGTGCTGAAAGAATAATTTTATTTTGGGAAATTAAGTTAAATAAGGTAAACTATATATATATAGTAAGATTAAGGTAATAATCAAAATTAGATTAAGGTAATAATCGCATTAAATGAGTCAACACATTTAATAAATAGGTCGGGTCAATCCAACTCATTTATAAATAGATCGTCTCAATCCATTTATTAAATAAGTTGTGTTAGATCAACTATTTTATTAATAATGGAAGGGTTTTGAAAATTATGTTGCATCTCAAAATCTTCTAGAACAAACCCTTAAGTGAAAGAAACCTCAAAAGAGAAAATATTTGCAAGATGTAATTAGTATAGAAAATTAATGATGTTTAATTTTTGGAGATCAATGAACTCAACTTGCATAAAAAGAAAAGAAAAAATGGAATATGAAAAAAAGACACATACGATTGCATGCCAACAACAAGCTGTTTGTTGATAAATTATTCAAATTTACATGTTTTTCCATTGGAATTTTGTGAATCAAATTTACGCGGGACTCGCCTTCTACTCTTATTGAATGCTTCCACTACAAGAAATCAGTTTATATGTGACAATAATTTAATTATCACCATAATTGTTGTAACAAAAAATATATTATTAGCTACAACTATTTTTATAATTATTACAAAAAGTAAACTTGTGACAATTATTTTAAAATAATCACAAATACATAAATAATTTTATAAGAATGATTTATGACTTGTCACTAAAAAATTTACGTGGCAATTAAGACTGTAATGGAAAATAAAATATAAGTGACAGCACATTAATACTTGTTGCAAATTTTATTATGTGACATATTAAAATAAATTGTCACATATTATTTCTTTAAGTTGTGACGATAAAATTTTCTTGTAATATAAATATTTTTGTTACAATTAATAATGGTAACTAAAAAGTCAAAATTTGTGACAATATTTATACTTATCATAAATTTTAATTATATGACAATTTAAAATTTTCTATAACTAAAATATTTTCTTATAATTAGTCATGGTAATTAAAAATTTAATTCTGTGATAATATATTTGTAGTTTTATAAAATATAATTGTGTGACCATTAAAAAATTATAACAAACTATTTATATATCTCTTATTTAAATATATATTTTAAATACTTGTTTTTTAACCCCACTAACTTCATATACTATCTTAGTGTCCCATGATCTAATGTTGATCAGATTTGCACTTACAGGCAACAGACATGGAGCCTCCCACAACTGACGTGCGATTCCCTTCTTCTCAATATTGCATCAACCACCATTGTTCCCTCCTCTTGTAATTCATCCTCTTAACATAGGACCAGTTACGTTTTTCAGCAGATCAGGATCCAAGAACAGAAATCACTTCTAGTCTTCCATACAATTTTGAGTCGCGATTCTCCAGCACTAGCCATTCTCACTGGAACCGAGACACTTCAGCCACCAGGTTTCGTCCTCTCCATCGCAGATGCCCTCACATAAACTGGTATTTCCATTCCTTGCAATTATTATTGTACCTTGTTAGTGATTTTAGGTTTTTGATAATTTATTTTCTTTCTTCTTCTTTTATATCAGTTTTTTTCTTCTTCATCTATATGCTAGAAATAATGTTGGTGGTTATTATGAGGGGCAGTATCACCAAGAAATCTAATGCATACATAGTTCAAGGTGGAACTGGAACCAAAGTGGATAAACTTATGATATATACATATGCCGTCCAAGCATGATGGGTATTTTTTTAGAGAATGCATTACATAGCTAATGGTATTTTTGCTTCAAGTAGGAGCTTGTTTAGTTGGTAGGTATTATGCTTATTATAATTCTAAAAGTTATTGTTTGGCTTTTCTACTTTTTCAGATTCGTATGGATAATGTAATGGAGTTGGTGGAGCTTGATAACCAGAAGGATGATATTTTTGGAGTTCAAGAATTTGCAGGGTTGTGAAGAATAGAGAATAATTAGTATAATATATTTGTAAAATCATATGGTTAGATTTCCTAATATTTTTAGTTAAATTGATGTACTAACTACAAATTTATTAATAAAATACTTTTATTTTTTGATCATTTTTATTTTATTTCTAATTAAAGTAATGTAAAATAATATTTGATTATATTTCAATTATATATATATTATGATACTAAAAAAGTTGTAACTAATAAATAATTGTTACAATAAAAATATTGTAAAAAATTTATATATGTGACAATAATAATTGTCATAAATAAATTTTTTTCGTGACAACTAATGAAATTTGTCACACGTTTTTACTGTAAATTTAAAAATAATATGTGACAACATACTATACTTGTGATAATATTTTACTTTTCGGTTACAATAAAAGTTGTAACAATTAAAAGTAGTGTGACAATATATTCATTGTCACCAAAATTAAAAAAAAATCGTGACAACATTTTATTATCACATTTGTCAAAAACCTTTAGCAACGGAGTTTTACGTGACAACCATTGTGACAATTATTTATTGTCACATAACCTTTTTTATGACAACTTTTCATAATTATGTGACGATAATTATTATCACAAACAGTCTATTTTCTTGTAGTGTTCACATCAATCTTCAGAACATTATAAGTAAATTAAATAAGGAACAAAAACTTCAAGAAAAAGGAAGTCAACATAGATTGCAGAACATTGCCAGCGAAAACCATTTCTTTTGACAGTAAGGATGATAAGAGATTGTAAGTAAGTTGAGATTTAAATTACTAATTTCATGTAATTATTACTTTAATTTGGACATATTTTCACCACAATTTAGTCTTATCCAGTAAAATGTAAACGAGTTTTGATGGTGCAAATGTTTTCTTTGGGTGGGCGTGGGCAATAATATAGTCCTATAAAGTAAAATATTTACTTTATTATCTCAAACTTACTTTAGGTGATTAATTACCATAAATGCTTTTAACCTTATCCTACAAGGACCATGATTTCAGTTTGTCACACATAGTTATTAAAGACGTGCGCAGGCCTTAGCGCCATGACACCCCATAGCATGGCGCAACCGCCATTTTGTACCATTTTACGCCAAGCGACAGTTGCCAAAGGCACACTAAGGCAAGCCTTGGTAAGTTAGGGGCAGTTTTATGGGTTTTTTTGAAAGTTACATATATGGAACTAGTGTTTTGTAAGGCTCCAAAATGAGAAAAAAATATTAAAAAGGAAAAGAGAGATTATACACTTGAATTAATTAGAAGAGGCAACGATAAAATCTTATAATAATAAGAAGAAGAAGTTTAGTAGAACAAAACACAGATCAAGGGAATTCAAATTCAATATGAGTGATTAATTTGGAGAGTTTTGATGAGGAGTAGAACTTAGGATTTAATATTTTTAGGTTTCTAATATGGGGTTTATTTTGCTTTTTAAAACATATTTATGCTTAATTTTTTCATGATTTAGTATTCATTGCATTTTATTTTAGTTTTATAGTTTTATAATTTTTGCTTCTGTAAATATGTCTTGTCTCGCTATGGGGCGCGTCATTGCCGTGCGCCATGCGCCAAGGTTTCGGGACCCCTAATGTCTTAGTGCGCCATGCGCCTTTAAAAACAGTAATAAGTAGTTGATAGACCTTGTCTCCCCAAAGAAGAACTTGGTGAAAAATATGCACAAATTAACGAATTCTATTTAATTAATCATGGGTTTCAGTTTTATCTTTCCCCAAATTAACTGTTTTTTATTTTTATAAATATTAAAAATAAGAAATAATAAGTTTCCCTTTTTGAAGGGGACGTGTCAGTATTTGTTAAAAGTCATATACTTTTAATATGAGTTGACAAAATTGTATTATTTTTGACAATTATGAGTGATTTCTAATAAACTAAACATTTCTTGATCTATATGTAACTAACTCACAGATTTTACATGCAATGGGCTCTAAAGTGTAAAATCTTGTATCTGAAATAAATATGCTTTAGATATTAACATTTCACACTAAAACAAAACCAAACAACATCAAAATCCAATGAATCCCAAAAATCCAAAAGTGAAATAATCCAATGAATCCAATGAATCCCAAAAATCCAAAAATCCAATGTATTTTAAAAGTGAAATAATCCCGTATGACTATTAATTGGATTTAGCAGACGTGTCTTTCTAATGAAATGATCATATGTATAGCTTTATACCAATTAAAATTAGTACTACAAAGTTCTTGCTTTTATTTATATAAAACTTTAAGCTGATAAATCAATTTTTTTCTTTCTTTTTATTATTACAAATTCAATTATTTTATTGCAAACGTATCAATCAACCGACTATAGTACACATAGTAATCTAGTATTATTTCAAATCACTTATTCGAATAGACATATCAACACATATTAATTTACCTAGTTAAAAATTAACACTTTATTGTGATTTGCATGAGGAATAACAATTAAAGTAATTTTGACACTCATTTGATACCTCCAAGTTAGGGTAAATTTCATCAATGGTATACAACCTTTATCCTAAATCACACTTTGGTGTACAACCTTTAATTTGTCTCACTAATATATACGAACTTAGGGTGACCTCCCACTTTGGTATACAGCAGGTAAAAATGACCGGTCAACGCAAAGTCAATACGCCATGTCAGCAGTTTGACCGGTCAAAAAGTCAAAAATTAACCCCCTAATCTTAAATTACATTTATACCCTCTCCTTCATCCTTTCTCTTTCCCTTTCCCTTTCTCCCTCTAACTCTCTCTTTTCTCCACCTTTTGCAGTTGCAATTGCAGATCCATAATTCATCCGCGAATTCGAATCAGCAGTTGCAGATCCAACTAGTAAAGGTCTTGGAGATAATCTTCTCTTGCTATTTATCCCCGAATTCGAATCACAACATTTACTTCACTAGGGATTCAATTTCCTTTCTCTTTATTAGGTCTTAGAATCCTTGGTACATTTAGCTGCTCTTTCCGATTTTTCTGTTCTGATTAGCTTTTGCATATTTGGAGTCTTCCTATGGATACCATGGACACAGTCAATTTCTTGCGGAACCTAATCCTTCTCCTCCCAAGTCTTGTGATAGAATTATGTGGGTGATGTTTTTTTCTTTCCTATTGTTTTAATCTTTTTCTTTTACTATTCAATTTATAGCTTTCAAGTGTTCATAAATTCTACTTGTGGATTTTATAGTTTGATGCCATCAATTTCATGCCAATTTTCAAAATTTCAACCATTACTCTGGGAATCTTACTAACCATTTCCATAAGCTTTTTCTGACCTTTTAGCAATCGCTTGAACTCTGGAACATGGGTAATTGTTTCTGGGTTTGGGTGCAGAAAATAGAGAAGGTTATTGAATGGTGAAGAAAACATTCAGGCAAATAAAGAAAAATATAGGGAATGGATGAGCTTTATTATATTCAGAATGCTTCGAATTATTTTTAGGGGCTGAATTCTCAAAATTACGTTAACAGTAAAGAGGAAAGATAAATAGAAAGGGGGTAAGGAGTTAGAGAGAGAAATTTTGAGAGAGAGAAAGATATGAGGGGAAGAAGATGAAGAGAGTGAGGTAAGGGGTAAAAAAGAGAATATATAAAATTAGTTTTTTTTATAATTTATGGGTTCCACTTTTATTAATTAATATAATGAAAAATGCTGATGTGTCGTATTGATTTCGAGTTGACCGGTCAAACAGGTCATTTTTACGTGCTGCATACTAAAGTGAGAGGTCACCCCTAAGTTTGTATATATTAGGTTGTACACCAAAGTGTGATTTAGGGTAAATGTTATACACCATTTGTGATTTAGGGTAAATGGGTTGAGATTGAAATATTATGGTGATACGAATGTGAACTCAGCCAGGGCTAAGGCCCATTTGCCGACCCTTCCCGTGATCAAGGGTTGGGATAACATAAACTTCAGTTGATTTATAGGCGAGATCACGAACACTCTTGGATCAAATAATGCCTTATCTTGGAGCATGCAAAGTATAAAGCCAGGCATTGCCTCTCCATGATCGAATATCTCATCTCTCTCTGTCAAGCATCTGCTAAGATAATATATAGCTTACTCGTGGCCCGATTGGTTATTTTGGGCCAACAAACAACCAATAGATCTTTATGTCGCAGATACGTATAACTTCAATGGCACTTCCTTTACAGGGGAACCAACACCGATTGATGAGTTAAGTATTCTTTGATTCTATCAAATGCCTCCTGATGTTTGTGCTCCCATTTGAAATCTGTTTCTCCTTTCAAAGTCAATAAGGACCTCGTTTATATTATTAAATAAGTCAACCTATTTATAAATGGTAACCCATATAACATGAATTTTTCAAATATATATAGATGCCAATTGTACGAGTAAATAAATACGCATATTTTACGAATAAGAAAATGGATAACACGTGTTAAAATGCATTTGAAGAATAAATAATCAAACTCATAGTTAGATTATAGTTGATACCTTAATATTCTAATATATATTTTCACCCTTAATTAGAAATACAATTATATATTATTTATTTATTTAATTAATGTTTAATATGTTCAAAAACTACTATGAATATGTATACGAAATCCTTATTAGCTGTATATTTTCTTACTTGAAAAAGTATATGTGTATATTTTCTTGCTCGAAAAGTATATGTGTATGATAAAAAAAATATACGTGTATGATTAAAGGGCCGAATTAAATGATGCTGTATATTTGGATTGAATGGAATTCTATATGATGCCAAATGACACCTAAAGGATGAAAATACTCAAATCTTATAAAATCTCGTCTAAGTTAAAAGATTATGAAATTCAGCCATAGATTTAACCAACTCAAATCAATTAATGGAAACTAGCAAAAAAACAAATATTACCTTCCATTTAAACTTGTAATAAGTACTTTTATGTCCAATATATAAAGAAGAGATACAAAATGAAATTCAAAAGAGAAAAAAGAATGTAATTACCTAATAAACTCAATATAAGTTCTTCCAACCTAGATACCCAAAATTCAATTTAGTCAAATTATGAAATTAGTTTATTCAAATAATCAATGCAACATCAATTAAATTCAAATATCTTCGTAAAAGCATAAACAACCCTCAAACAGATGGAGTAATGGTGTATGGATGCAATTGAAGAACATGAGATAAATACCAATTTTGGATTTGCAAGGTAAGAAATCGCGTCACCAAGAGATGATAAGAGATATATATGGAGGCTTGTTTCGGTGACAATGGTTGAACGACTAGAGGATGTTGCATGACATAGCTGGAAATCGTGTGCAGGAACTGCTACAGATCAATGCATGAACTTTCAAGATAAAAGGGCTAAATGAATAGTTTATTGAATTAATTAGTCTATAATTATTTAGTTATAAGGGTAGTTAGTATTTTTGTATATGTGTAGGTACTATTTCTGTAATTTTTCCTTTCTTATAACTGTAACATATGCAACTATATATGTTACCTGTACTCCTCCTTCTATTTTTACTTTTTGGAAACTCTCTGTATTTTTCTTTATCAATTCAATCAGATTTCAGTTCTTCATTTATTGATATGGTATCAGAGCTTATAAACATCTTCCGCAACATTCTTATCTGGTTTGATTTCTTCATTTCCATTAAAGTCTGTATTTGATCTTTGCGTTAGATCACTTTCTTCTTTTTGATATGATCTTCTTGTTAGGTCAATTTTTTTTGCGATTGTGATACAATTTTTTGTGTGATTGTCATACTATACATCTGATCTTCTTGTTAGATCAAAATTTTTGTGCGATTGCGATACAATTTTTTGTATGATTGCCATATTATCGATCAGATCTTCTCTCTTTGCTTCGAGCATTAATCTTTGTGTTAGATTCTAAGTTCTTTGTGATAGACCAATCTTCAAATCCAACCAGTGTCTATTACATCCATCCTAGTGAGAATACCAATTTATCTTTGGATTCAGAAAAACTGATGGGGATTAAAGATTACCACTCTTGGGCCAGAGCATTCAAACGCTCTCTAATGGCAAAGAACAATCGTCCGGTCTTGTTTACATGATGATATTAAAGAGGCGAATAAATTGGCTTGGAATAGGTGTAACCAATTGGTTTTGTCATGGATAAATCATTCAGTTTCTGTGTCAATTTCACAGAGTATTACCTAGTTTGAGACTGCTTTCCAAGTTTGGTAAAATTTGAAAGATCGCTTTTTTCAATCAGAATATCTTTGAATAGCAGAATTGCAAGATGAGTTATCTTCTCTAAATTAAGGTGATATGTCTGTCACATATTATTTTTCTAAGTTGCAAGTGATTTGGGAAGAACTCATCAATTTTCGACCTATTTTGAATTGTATGTGTGTGCCAAATGGTGCTACCACTTGTAATGCTATTAAGAATGTTAGAGAACATCAAACTCAAGACTGTGTCATTAAGTTTATTAGAGGTCTCAATGATAATTTTAACATGATTAAAACTCAAGTTTTGATGATGGACCCCTTACCGCCAATTGAAAAGATCTTTAATATGGCGGTGCAACACGAAAGGCAAATTCATGAGGGAATTGATATGAGTCTGTTAGGATCTTTAGGTAGTATTATGGCAGGGGGAAATTCATGAAATAATGTTAATTTTGTGCAAGAAAATCAGTAGAATAAGAGTAATAACAACTTTAAAAAGGGAGGAAATGTCAAGGAAGTGTAGTTATTGTGGGAAGGAGTGGCATACTGTGGACCAATGCTACAAGAAACATGACTACCCTCCCAACTTTAAGAGTAGTAAGAAAAAGGTGAAAGCTAATGTTGTTGCTGAAGCTGCTGACTTTGAGAATGAGGAACAATAAGGTAATGTAACAATTCGAGCTGAGAAATTTGGATCTTTAATGGATATGCTTCATCTCTTTGAGACAAGGCAGATACAAAATACTCAGTTAACATATGCATCTCATCCATTGAAATCAAGCATCAATGCTTTTACTACAGCAAAAGCTTCTACTTCAGTGATGTAGAAAACAGGACAAGGAGGACCTACATTGCAATTTGATTTTGGAGATGTTGTTCATACATGTATGTTTGCTCATACTTCTAATATTGTGATGAACTGTGTTAGAAATAGATATGTAAAGTGGATTATAGACTCGGGAGCAACTGACCATGTTGCAATAGATATAAATTTACTTTTTAATGTCATTAATGTTCCTGACATTAAAGTTTCTATGCCTAATGGAACATTTGTTATCGTAAACAAGATAGGATCAATTCATTTGGTTGATGATATTTGTATTAAGAATGTGCTGTTTATTCCTGAATTTAACTTTAATTTAGTTTCTATTAGTAAGCTAATAAAAGACATGAATTGTGAGGTATTGTTTACACATGATAATTGTCTTTTACATGACAATTTGACTCCGAAGAAGACTGGTATAGCTAAGATGCATGATGGACTGCATGTTCTCAAGTAAGATATTAGCAAACATCAACCCGATTCTGCTAATACATACATAAATAATGTTCACAAGGCAAATGATGTAAACACTTGTGTTTTTCCTTTATGGCATTTTAGATTGAGTCATTTAGCTCATATTAGAATGAAACAGTTATGTGTTCAATTTAATGGTATTGAACATTGTGCTAATATTACTTGCTCTATCTGTCCTTTAGCTAAACAACACAGATTACCTAATCAACAAGTTAACAATCCTGCTCAGATTGTTAGAAAATCTGAAAGGACTAGGACAACACCTGACTATCTTAGAGAATTTCATTGTAATCACATTTCTACAAAGGCACACGATAGTTTATCTTTAGAGAATCCTATTTCTTCAGTTAACAGTGGGAGCAAACTTTCAAAATTTTGTCAGTCCATCTCCTTATTTCCATTCTGGAAATTATACTACAAAATTTCGGTACTAATTTGAATAGCAGCGTCGGCATGCTCGGACCTGCTGCTAATGTTGATTATGGTTAGATGAATTGGTGATAAGCCCAAAATATACCTAAAATAACATACATAATTATGTCAGTTTCGTGTTAAAACTATGTTAATTATATTCTTTTAGAAAGATTTTACATCTGTATTTGTTTCTATTGTGCAAGGTACTAAATCATTTGGAAAAATCCAAATAGAGTAAAAACAAGAGAGAAATCAAGTTTACAAGTAAAAGACTCGTACGAGATTCAGAGGCCATGCTAGAGACTAAGGAATCAACTCAAGGAAGAGAGTCAAAGTCTCTGTCGCGACCGAGATTCCCATAATCTCGGTCGCGACACGCGTTTTCATGGTTCAGAAACGTGACGTTCAGACATTTCTCCCTTGCTTTAAAGTCGCGATAGAGATTCTGAATATCTCTACAGAAACAACAACAACACATTCAGACACATTTTACATGTTTTAATTCTGAAACGATGCGTCCATTCATCCGGATAGAGACGACTCTTCACCTACGAACACGTCCCTTCAACACAACTCTTCAACACAACTCTTCAACAACTATAAATAGAGGATACATTTCAGCATTCAAGAGAGTTAGAGATTATTAGTTTCGATTTTGTAAAAGCATGTTGTATAAGTTGTTCAAATATTTAGATACAAGATACAGTTATTATCGTTTACGTTAGAGTTTTGTTCGAAGACAAGTTTACACTTTGGTAGTGACCGAGTAGGTTCTATTTTGAGGATTCAGCGAGAGAAACCAGTGTAGGAGGTGCCCCAGGGTCTGACAAACCTACGAAGTTGAGGAAATGATTGACAACCCGGAACTCAATTAGTTAAAATGCTATCCAAGCTTCTTCTTTTCTGTTAACTTGTGACGTTTCAAATCAAACTAATGAATTATCTTTTCAATGCAATTCTTTCTTTACTGTTGTTATTTTAAGTCTGATCTAACGATATTCTTAAAGTAATTTATTTGGTATTTTCATAAAAACCTTTATAACCAAACCTTATGTTTTCCATAAAAACTTTGTTGAACACTTAAGAAAATTTGGATTTATATTTGGTCATTGCGAGAGATTGATTAATCGGATATAAACACCGAATTTGATTAAGGTTTTCAGTCTCAGGCCGAAAGGAAAGATTGACTATAGTTCAAAGCCTATTAAATTGAATTAACTGATAAATTGTTACATCTTAATAATCAGATCAAAGTTATAAGTTGTTTTCTTGCTTAGTGTAAATAAGCCTTGAATTCTACTTTAATCTAAATATAATTTCTATAAATTGTAATATAAACTGTTGGCAAAATTAGAATCAGAATCCATACCATTTAAACCATTTAACGATTTTTCTATTAACCTCGAGAAAATAAATTTAATCAAATTATAAGTTTTTTATTTATCAAAACGTTCCCTATGGGATCAATATCTTTTTATTACTACAAGCGAAAGTCGTGCACTTGCGGAAATCGCTCAACAATTAGACTAACAACATTGGAATAAACAATGCAAACACTGCATTTTCTGTGCCTAATTAGATGATTTTCTCCTAATCCTCTATTTAGTTGTAGTAACGCATGTTAAAATACATTGGAAAAATTAATAAGCAAATGCATAATTGATACTATTTTTGGTTGTACAGTCACACACATGATGAAATGATTACATAGTTATACGGTTACGTACATGATTGTGAAGTTAAGAATAATTGGAGTTGTGCAACTTTACAAATCGAACAAAGTTTGAGACTGCTTTTCTTATCTTGGATACACAGTTTTGCTATTGAATTAGGACTTAAGAGACCATTATCTCTTAATTTTATTTTATCATCTTTTCTTTAATTTCACCATATATTGGTCAACTTATCCAGACTTTAAATAAAAAGTAAAAAAAAAAACAATATTTTTTTTATTAATTATGAAATTTGATTCAGTTTATTCTCAATTTGACTAATGCAGAAAGAGTAGTTATTTTTGGAAAATTAAGTTAAACTGTAAAACAAAATGAAGGTAAATTGTACATATATAGTAAGATTAAGGTAATAATCAGAATTAGATTGGTTTTCTATTATTTAATAAATATTCATTTCTCCATATCAGACGTTTTCTATGAGCTTCCTAAATTCGAAGGTTGATATGGATGCAAATGTAAATGATGTGTCCATCAGAAAATCAAAATCTCTGACGAAATTTTTGAAGAAATGAATTTCCATCAGAAAATTGTGACCAAATTCCGTAAAAAAATAGATCCGTCGAAGCTTGAGCCGGTATACTAGGCGGAGTGAAAGATTCCGTCAAACTAAAATGGCGGGAGTTTTCCCGCCATCCAACAAGACAGAATGATAGAAAAAAATAATTATGTCAAATACTTTGTGACGTTAATTGTGACATTTTCGTGTATTTCCGTCACAATGTTTTTAAAGTAAAAATAATTACTTGAATATTATTTACAGAAATAATTAAATAAAAAATATGTCACATCCGACCCTAAAACGACTTCAATCGGCATCGGGCGTGAAATAAAAAGATCACAATCAACACTTAGGAGTCTCCAATTTATCCCAATATCATAATATCATATTATATTACAATTGAAATACCAAAGTTCTAACCATAATTCTAACAATAAGCAGCCAACTTCCAAACCTCGCCTAATTGGTCGGTAACCTTCTTTATATCATGTACTTTCTCTCCTAAAAACATTAAAACTTAAGTTCATATAACTTTATATATATAATGCATCTTGTCAAAACGAATCAAAACAATAAACGTTTCATCAAACCAATTCATAATCAAATAAATGTTTTATCAAACTAACTTGTAATCAAAGAAATATTTTATCAAACCAACTCGTAATCAATCAAACGTAAAACCTTATATCAAAATCGATCATAACCGAAAACATAATCCAAATGAACTTAAAACATTGTATCCACCCTCGAGTTTCTCCCCTTAAGTATCAATCCATAACCAGATATATAGTCGAGACGTCTCTTAACATTGCCTATCCTATATGGTCTTACCCAACACTTCGCTGTCATACCCAATATGTCTTCAGACTGTGTACACAGGCCATGTCCCTCACTGAACATGGTCTTCAAATATAAAACCACTGATCCGGATAACTCTCGATGGATATAAAATCATAAAATCATAAAATCATAACGTGCTCAAATTTCCTTTCAGAATCAAATTCCAAACTATTTCATAACCATAAATCATTTGGCTTCAATTAGCCCTTTTGTATCATAAAATCATATTTGGAATTCAATCCAAAATAATAACAACAATAACCGCAACAGATTTCTCAATCCAAAAACAATTCGTAAGAAATCATCAAATTCATTTTGTTCAATATAGATATATATTGAAACCAAAAACATATATGTATATATGTAAATCAACCAAATTAAGCCTTAAATCAACATAATCAAGTAAAATCTGAAATTCAAATAGAAGCATAATCAATAGCTTCATTTGAACCGTAATTTCACAATAAAAAGCAAAATCATGAAAAACCCTAATTTTACAAAATTTCTGCATAACCCTAAAATATCAATTTCTGAAAAATCTTTGATTCTATATATATCTATATACATAAAACTCAAAAGATAGTTGATAGTTACTTACCTTGGCTATTAATTGAAGAAAATACACCCAATCGATTCGCCTCTAAATTCCGTCTAAGACGTTTCCCTCCAAACACTGGCAAAACTCAAAAACTCTTCGGTTAGGACTTAGATCTATACATAAAGATGCTATGGTTTCAATTTCAAATGATTCGGACGGTCGAATCTCCGTAAATCAAAGAAACGGTGGAGAAACGGTTCAGGAACGATGAAAATGATGAAGAGGCAGAGAAAGAAAAGAAAAAGGAAAAAAACAAACCAAAGATGATGATGATCATCCGCATGGTTTTGGAATATATATCCAAATTTGATAAATATCACATTTGATCCTCCATCTTTTTATAATCTTTTAAAAATTATCCTAACTTATAATTTATACATAAAACCATCAAATTAACTCCAAACTTTTTCTATAGCACCAAATTAATATCACATACCCAATAATTATAATATATAATAATATGTAGATATAAATTCTAGAAATTTAGACACGGACGTGACAAAATATATTTATAATTATTAGGGTTTTTACTTCATTTAGAGCTTCTCCTTGAACACAGAGCTTATTTTCTCTCTCTATCACTGAATGCTTAGACTCTCTCTCTCTCTCTAGAGCTTCTCTCCAAGAAGCCAAAAGTGATATGGACTAATTCACTTCATTTTCACTTATTGAAGGAGTGTTTTCTCGTGATTTATGGAGTTTTTCAGCAATCAGTGGGTGCTCAAACCTCCTGACTGACTGGTCTCCCCTTAAATCAGTCCTATTATCTGTATATCCAAAATTCTAATTAGGATATAATTCTATAATTAACTTATAATAGTTCTATATATGGTAGCCCCCAAAACTCATAAGAATGTTTTTATGAATCCTCTTTTCCACATTTTATAAAATTACTTTTGGTGTTGCTTATGTTCAAGCTAAGCATGTAGGGATGCAAGTGGAACGGAGATTTTCCGTCCCCGTCGGTGAACCGCACCAACGGAGACGGGAAATCACCGATAAGGATTCTCATGGGACGGGATGGGGATAATTTTATCCCCCGTAACGGGAATGGGGAATGGTATCCCTGTCTCGTGGGGATCCCTGACCCGCCCCGTTAATCTCTGATGGGGAATCCCCGACGGATCCCTAATTATTCACAATTATAATTAAAATTATACTTTAAATATTATAATTTATAACACTTAACTTAAATTAAATAGATTTATTTTTAAATAAAAAATTAAATGGGATAAATAAAATGTTAGACGAGGACTAAAAGGATATTTTTTCTAATCTAAACTAAAGACATAATATATTTGCCATTCTTTCGAACAAAACCTAGAATTAGAAAGGAGAAGAGAAGAAATACATGCTGATTTTTTTTTTAAATATAAATGGTGATTCTCACGGGGACATGGATGTGGAATAGGGAAAGATCTTTTTAAACGGGGACGGGGATTCCCCGCGGGACGAGGAAGGGGGACAAATTTTTCCCCGTCTAACTCGCGAGGAATGGGACGGGGAATCCCCGACTAGTCGGGGATGGGGATGGGGATGGGGATGGGAAATGCATTCCCCGTCTCGTCCCGTCCCGTTTACATCCCTATAAGCATGCTTAGATTTTTCCTTTTTCTCTTTAAAAGAAAATTAAAAAACATTACTGCTTAATTCCAACTCATTCATTGTTTTTACTCTACTAATTAATTAATTAAGCTGAAAATGGTATACTAATTACTGTTTAATTATTTAATATGTTCTAAAACTGCTATGAATATAAATACAAGAAAAATCCTTATCACCAATGTAAAAATCCGTCGGTGATTCCCTAATTTGCGTGTGATCATGATCATCGACGGAAGACTGACATATATTGATGTGTTGGCGTTGACCTTCTAGGTAAGCAGTTGCAATAATTTTTTACCAACACAATATTTAGCCGGTGTTTTGTGTGTGAAATTCCGACTACTTTTAGTAGGTGACTTCTGTCTGATATTTCAACAACATCACGACCCTTATGTGTCGGTAATCTATTTCTTTTTGAAATATTAATTTAAATATTATTATTGTTCACCAACAATAATGATAAACTAAACTAATTAGTTATTATATATATATATATATATATATATATATATATATATATATATATATATATATGTATAATAAATCTAACAATTTACGATATAATAACTTTAAATGTGATAAATTAATTGTGAGTTCATAATATCAAATTCCAATTCAATTTTTTTTATGGAATTTCAGCTACTTTTATATAAAAATGATAATTTCAGCTACCTTAATTTTTTTATTAATTATTATTATATTTTTTAAAAAATAATCAAAATAAATAAGTTGGGTTATTTTTATATAAAGCCGAGCAGAATATCAGGCTTTGAGTTTTCACATTCGTAATTAATTCTAATTTTTAGACATTTTATGAACAAAATAAATAAACTTCTTATCAAAGATGATCGATTTTAGATTTAGGCCGGTCTAATTTTGATTATACTATTTTATCAGATATAAGTTTAATAAAAAGACTGCTTGGAATTAAGCCAGGAAGATAGACTGCTTGGAATTAAGCCAGGAAAATCTCTTTGTTGATAAATTATTCAAATTTACATGTTTTTCCATTGGAATTTTGTGAATCGAATTTACATGGACTCGCCTTCTGATCTTATTGAATGCTTCACAATAATCTTCAAACCATTATAAGTAAATTAAATAAGGAACAAAAACTTCAAGAACAAAGAATTCAACATAGATTGTAGATTCAAAAATCCAATGAATACTCAAAATACAAAATCAAATACCAGAAAATGAAATAAATCCAAAATCAGATACTAATTAATCAATTAAGCTAAAAATAGTATAATAATTACTGTTTAATTATTTAATCTGTTACAAGAAAAATTCTTATCACCAACGTGAAAATCTGTTGGTGATTCCCTAATTCGCGTGTGATCAAGATCACCTACGGAAGACTGACATATATTGATGTGTTGGCGTTGACTTCTTAGATAAGCAGTTGCGACATTTTTTACTGACATAAAAAATCACCGACACAATATTCAGCCGGTGTTTTGTGTCGGAAATTCCGACTACTTTTAGTAGGTGACTTCTGTCAGATATTCCGACAACATCACCGACTTGGGTGCAATGTATATCAGTCTATGAAGCACAGACTTGGGTGCGGACATGGGTGCGGGTACGGAAAAGGACATTTAAAAAAAATATGACTCGAGGTGCGGAGGGACGCGACAAATTTTATATAATTAATTTTATATATGTTACATATAAAAATATATAAAAAACTTGATAAATCACAAATTACTTATAAACCATAAAAACACAACCATAATAAGATAACTCATTAATTCATAAAAAACATCTAATACTTCAAATAAAATTAAAAATTAAACTAAAGTGAAAATAAGCTAATTTTTGCTACGCATCAGTAACAACTAATAGCAGCAGCAAACAACAAACAGAAGCAAGTGAAACAAACAGACCCACAATTGCACCCAAGAAGCCAAAAGACTAATTCACTTCATTTATGCTTCTTGTAAGCCATAATCTATTAAGGTTTAAACAATAAGCTATTTTTTCTACATCAAAATATCATTGATATAGTGCTTTCTTGTGATCTACATAGTGTTTTTGCATAAAAAACCAAAGCTTCTTACACAGTTGTTATGGAGTTTTCTCGTGATATATGGAGTTTTCCCTTAAAGGCGTTTCAACATGATGACATGATTTTTTTTAATGATAGCCCCTTTTTTTTAGTGCTGAAAGAATAATTTTATTATTTTGGGAAATTAAGTTAAATAAGGTAAACTGTACATATATATATATCTATAGTAAGATTAAGGTAATAATCGCGTTAAATGAGTCAACATATTTAATAAATAGATTGGGTCAATCCAACTCATTTATAAATAGACCGTCTCAATCCATTTATTAAATAGGTTGTGTTAGATCAACTATTTTATTAACTGGGTTCTTTTTATATAAAGCCGAACAGAATATGAAACTTTGAGTTTTTCCTTTTCTCTATTAACTATTTAGATAAAACCATAATTATGTTGCATCTCAAAATCTTCTGGAACAAAACCTTAAGTGAAAGAAACCTCAAAAGAGAAAATATTTGCAAGATGTAATTAATATGGAAAAATAATGATTTTTAATTTTTCTAGATCGATGAACTCAACTTGCATAAAAAGAAAAGAAAAAAGGGAATATGAAAAAAAAGACATGCTGCGTCCCAACAACAAGCTATTTGTTGATAAATTATTCAAATTTACATGTTTTTCCATTGGAATTTTGGGAATCGGATTTACATGGGACTCGCCTTCTGATCTTATTAAATGCTTCACAGCAATCTTCAGAACATTATAAGTAAATTAAATAAGGAACAAAAACTTCAAGAAAAAGGAAGTCAACATAGATTGCAGAAAATATAGTCCTATAAAGTAAAATATTATTTACTTTATTATCTCAAACTTACACTAGGTGATTAATTAGCACAAAATACTCTATTTATGGTAAGATCAAATTGCATTTACATTACTCTTTTTTATAAACATGAAAATTGAAGAGACAGATGATCTACCACTTCCACTTTGGATTGTGGAAGTGGTAGATCATCTAACACTCTTTAAACGGGCTCCTTTTAGACCCGTCCTTGTCCGTATATCCAAATTCTTATTAGGTGAATTTTTTTTTGTTAATGCAGATTCTGTTCGCAAAAAAATTCTCCAATTTATGAATGTTGAAGGCGTCACAAAGAGAAAATATTGCTAGCCACATACATAGTTATTAAAGGCAGGCCTATAGCGCATGGTGCACCAGGCGTAGGCCTTAGCGACATGACACCCATATGCAGCCAGGACCTACAAGTCGGAGGGGCTATTCCGTGGATAAAAAAAATTTAAATGCTAGTTCAACATATTTATAAAAATAAAAAACAATATAAAAGATAAATTATATCATAAAAATTAGATTTCGTAAATTAGATTTCCTAAATTAAACTCTAAATCACTTATTCGAATAGACATATCAACATGTATTAATTTACCTAGTTAAAAATTAACACTTTATTGTGATTTGCATGGAGAATAACAATTAAAGCAATTTTGACACTCATTTGATACTTCAAAGATATAACTTCAATGTAAATTTTTTTTTGTAACAACTTGAGTCTAGAGATAGAGGCAGAAGGCACGAAATGCCAACGCACGGTCGAGAACCATCCTTTGTACCATTGATTACTCTTTTGTTCACATTTTCACGTTTTTATGTTTTTTCCATCTTTCCATCTTTCTATTTTTACGCTTTTTATTTTTTCTAATTTTAAATTATAATTAGTTAATCGGATTAAATGAGTCAACCCATTTAATAAAGGATAAGTTACATATTAGTCATGATTAGTTTAAGCATTTACAATTATCTCATATTTATAAAGAATTTTCTAACATGTCAAGTACTTCAAAACTAAAAGTGGTTTTAGCATATTAAAAAAAGGCTTGGTTTGATGGAGTTTCACGTGAAATTGGTTTATTTATTTATTTATTTCAAATCCAAAAAAAAAAAAATAACAGCATATAAGATAGAAGTATAATAAAAAATTCCAAAACTGATTTTATATGTAATTTCCTCTTTTACAATCAACTCTTTTACTAAATGGGTTGAGTCAATTCATTTACCTATTTTGACAACTCTACATAATAATCATAATTAGGTTAGTGGTTTTCTATTAATGTGGCTTCAAAATAGTGATTTTGTACGAGTTTGAAAGTGGTTTTTGATTAAGTTTTGGAAACTAATATCTCTATAACATACTTGCCTAGTGAGAATTATGATTTCACTACAAGAAAATTGATTTTTGGCAACAAATAAGGTTGTTACGAAAATTATTTTTAGCAACAACAACACATGTTTCACAACGACTTTCAACTGTGGACAAACATTCTGTTACTAAAGGTTTCTGCAACGACATTTTTACTGTTGAAAAAAAAAATTATTTGACAACAACACATGTAGTTGCTAAACTTCTATTATTGCGAAATATGGACTGTATGTTAGAGAATAACATTTATATTTTGCAACACCAAGTTGTGGTGTTGGTATATATTTAGACTTTTCGATACAATATTTTTATGTTGCTGTATATTATTGCGTTTTTGCAACAACTAATTTCGTAGCTTTATATATTTCTTTTTCGCAACAACTCTTGTCGTTGGCATAAATGTTGATTTTTTTGAAACAACCCATGTCGTTGCTATACATTTTGAAGTTTTGCAATAAATATAGTTGTTGCTAATATTATATTAATGGTAACAATTATGTTGTCATAAACAAGTAGTTTTAATTGCAAATAGATTTAATTTTTGACAACTTATTGTAGTATTAAATGTATATATATAATAATTTATGTTATTATTATGATTATATATATACAAACACAAATTTGAATACAATCTAACAATAGTAGAAAGATGCATACATTAGCCATAACTAATTTACGGTAGCAAGTTTTGGTAACGACGGTATAAATTTCATTGCAAAAGTTATTTTTCACAACAACTGTTTTGGTCATTGCAAAAAATTGTTGGCAAAAAAATGATTTTCTTATAGTGTTTTAGATTTTCCAGTATGATAGTTTTACACGTGTACAATGATATTGCATGAATTTTCCGTATTATATATATATACCAATCGTACGAATAAATAAATACACATATTTAACAAATAAGAAAATAGATAATGCGTGTTAAAATGCATTCGAAGAGTAAATAATCAAACTCATAATTAGATTATAGTTTATATCATAGGGTTACGTACATGATACAATGATTACATTATTGCACGGTTATGTACATGATAAAATTATTGCATTGCATTATTATGCTAATTTCTCGTAATTTTAGACATTTAAATTTGTTAAATTTTAAACATTTTTATAATTTCATCCAAATATAGAAATATTCCAATCATACGAATAAATATATACGTGTTTTAACGAATAAAAATCATGAATAACACATGTTAAAATATATTAAAAAAATCAATAATCAAATGCATAGTTAATCTAAGTCATTATATGATTATAGTTGATATAATTCTTATTATACAGTTACATATCGACTGTGTTGTTGTATGGTTACCTATACGATAAAATGATTGTATTGTTATGACAAATACTTTCTCGTTTTTATTCTAGATATTTTATTGAATATTTAAGAACTTAATAATTTATTTTAATTATACCTTTTTCTGTGTATAATATATATAGTTTAAAAAATATATTAATAGATAAAAAATATCAATTTAATATATTAGCAAATTAGTATTTCTTTGAGAGAAAAAATTTAAAAGAAATAATAAAGTAAAGTTTACAAAAAATTAATGCATCTTTCATTGTTTTTTTATAAGCCCTTGATTTTTCATTTATGTACATTAAGTTGTGATATTTTTTTTTTTATCACATTAAACTCCAGATGACCAAAAAAATTAACTTTGAATAATTTAAAACTCGTTAATAGAGTGTTATTAATCTCCACTGTGTCTGAAATTTGTATTTTTCACAATTTGAAAACAATTCTTAATATATGAAATGTGACTATAGGAGATGTTTAAAAGCTGTAAATAGTTAAAAAAAAATACAATTTGTATATCCTGATTATGAAGCTTCAACTAGAAATTTTGCACTGCAGTTTCGCCATGGACAATCCGGTTTATTGAATGATTACAACAATTGTCAGCGACCAATGTTCGGCGACACAAGCCCTTTTTAGCAACCCAATCAGGCAAGGTAATTGTCTAACAATAAATTTTATTTATATCATTATTATTTTGTGATTTGTAGATGTAATTTATATCAAACATTGCCATTTATAGTGACACTAAATAATCCTGCAAGGAATTTTAATTTGGCTATAATTCTATAATTAACTTTTACTATGGCAGCCCCCTAAACATTCTTATTTTCCACATTAATTTTATAAAGTTACTTTTGGTGTTGCTTTTGTTCAAGCTAAACATGCTCAGATTTTTCATTTTTCTCTTTAAAATAAAAAATAAAAAAATACCTTCTTAATTCTAACTATTCTCTTTTATTTCTTATTTTTCTTCTACTTTCTCTATTTTTTCTTTATTGATTTTTCTCTCTCTAAAATCAATTCAATTGAAGAGGAATTTTTATTTCTCCTTGTGCTTGCATCCCTTACAATCAGAGCACAAAAATACTAAGTTCAATAACAAATTACTATTCACACACAAAAAAAAACATATCAAAGATTAGAGACTGATTTCCTACTAAGCATCTAAAGCAAAATCAGTATGGATTAAACAATTCCCCAAAATTAACACAAACAAATCTGTAAACAGTGAAGCGGAAAATCGCAAACCTTATGAACTAATTTATCATAATGCAAATAAAACCAAAATCAGTACAATATAGCAGTGTAGCCTTTCGACTACAATTTTGCAATATGCTACACAAAATACAAGTAATCTAGCCGCTTTAAGAGACTAAAATCAGAATAATGTAACTAGACAGTAAAACAAGTGAACAAATGGTTAGGGTTTAAAAATAGGGAGTGAAAATTTAATTCTAGAGAGAGAAAAATTAATAAAGAGAAAACTGATTAATTTTTTTTATGGAAATATCAAAAAATCTTATTAAGCACAAAAAAATGTATACAAAGACCAATGGACAACTTATACATTTAGGCTCAATTGTTCCGCAACAAGCTGGAAGATTGAGATTTACATAGTTTCATTTTTACACTTGCCTAACAATTTGATCCTTACATACTATTATCAAAAGTAATTCTATTCCTAGTTAACCACACCTAATACACTGTTGCTGCAAAAACAACTCTTCTAATAGAAGATTTTAAGAGATTTTCCAGCAGCCTTCCTTGACAACCAACTTATAAGTCTTCTCCATGGTATATTGTTATATCACACTTACCACTAACCTCAAACCAGACACCCCTACTAACAGAGCAATAAAAAAAAGATGGGGACGGTCTCCTCCTCCTGACCGCATAAACAACACAATTGATTTGTAAGTTTTCCTGGGTAGCTATCCGAGTTTTAATATTCAACCGATTTTTTAATAGCCATAAGCTGAAACTGTGTCTTGGGATAAATTGATATTCTCAAACAACCTTCCACCAACCCACAATAACTTGAGTAGGCATTAGAGCTTTATACGCAGTAGCCATAGTAAATTGTCCCTTATTATTAACCTTCCAGACAATCTTATCCCTCTCGTCAGGACAAAATTGTACTTGTTTCACCACATGCCAAGCTTGCTCAGTGAGTTCATCACTTGGGTCTAGTAGACCTCACCATTGCCTCCCAACAAAATCAGCAACCTTCATATCTCTAGCAACATCAGTATCAGAAATATCCAATCTAGGAAAAAGCTCCATTAAGCTCTTATCATTAATCAAAGGATCATCCCAAAAATTAAAACTCTTCCCATCCCCCCAATTTATAAGAAAAGAAAGCCTTAAACATATGCTTTATTTTGTGCATACCTGTCCAACTCCAACTTGCATAAAAAAAAAAATTCCCAGAAACTAAGTTTCTTCAATTTATTAGCATGAATCCACACTGCCCAAAGAGATTTTTTTTGACACAACAACTCCCAACTTCCCAACTACAGAATAATTCCAACCATTCAAATCTCTGATTCCTAGACCCCTACAGTTTTTCGGAGAACATACATCAGCCCAGGCCACTAAAGCCCCAACATGATTATCACTTTTTCATTTCCAAAGGAAATTCCTACATTTGTTATCAATGCTATGGATTACTGACTTTCGGAAGAAAAACACAAAACACCAATAATTAAGGTAAAAATCTAGTATTCTAATATCTTTTTTTTTCAAAATTTTGGCAACACATCTCCTTATTTCCATTCTGGAAATTATACTACAAAATTTTTGTACTAATTTGAATAGCAACGTTGGCATGCTGGGAACTGCTGATGTTGGTTATGGTTCCATGAATTAGACTAGCAACATTTGGAATAAACAATGCAAACACTGCATTTTTCTATGCCTAATCAGATGATTTTCTCCTGATCCCTGCAATTGTTATAACTCGTTCGGACAAGGAGTACTATCTATCTTCTCCGTCTTCTCCTCTATTTAGTTATAGTAACACGTGTTAAAATGCATTGGAAAAATTAATAAGCAAATGCATAATTGATACTACTTTTTCGCTGTCAAAGGCGCACAAATGCATAATTAATCAGCAAATGCACAGATTAAGGAATTCTATTTAATTAATCATCTGTTCCAATTTTTTTTTCCCAAATTAACTGTTTTTTATTTGTTTTTTATTTTTATAAATATTAAAAATAATAAATAATAACTTTCCCTTTTTGAAGGGGACGTGTAAGTATTTGTTAAAAGTCATATACTTTTAATATGATTTGACAAAATTGTATATTATTTTTGACAATAATGGGTGATTTGCAATAAACTAAACCTTTCTTGGTCTATATGAAACTAACCCACAAATTTTACATGCAATGGGCTCTAAAGTGTGGGAGCAAATCTTGTATCTGAAATAAATCTGAATAAATCTGCTATAGATATTAACATTTCACACCAAACAACATCAAAATCCAATGAATCCTGAAAATCCAAAATCAGCTACCATAAAAGGAAATAAATCCAAATCAGGATTCTGGTTGAAAATGTTGATTCTTTTACATGTATTATTCATTTCAATTGGGTCCAAAATTTATATTTTTTTACAGTTTGAAAACAATTTTTAATATATGAAATGTGAGTATAAGGAAACTGTAAAAACCTTAATTCAAATATTAAAAAATATAATTTCAAAACACATATGAAATGAATAATGCATTTTCAATTGAATTAGATGTTCGCAACTAACTAAATTTACTGACCTATAATGTTCACAACTAACTAAATTTATAAGTTAAAGATTCAGAATTTACAAGTATAGAAATGAACAAATGATCTGGACTAATTCACTTCATTTTCGCTTCTTGCAAGCCATAATCTATTACGGTTTAGGCAGTAAGCTATTCTTTCTACATCAAAATTCATTCAAAGAGTGTTTTCTCGTGATTTATGGAGTTTTCCAGCAATCAGTGGGTGCTCAAACCTCCTTAGTGACTGGTCTACCCTGTAGATCCATCCTATTGTCTGTATATCCAAAATTCTATAATTAGGATATAACTCTATAATTAACTTATACTTGTTCTATATATGACAACTCCCTAAACTCAATAAGATTGTTTTTATGAATAAGCTTTTCCACTTTTTATAAAATTACTTCTGGTGTTGCTTATGTTCAAGTTAAGCATGCTTAGATTTTTCATTTTTCTCTTTAAAAGAAAATTAAAATACATTACTTTTTAATTCCAACTCATTCATTGTTTTTATTCTACTAATTAATTAATTAAGCTAAAAATGGTATACTAAATATTATTGTATTGTATGAATATCAATACAAGAAAAATCCTTACCACCAACGTAAAAATCCATCGGTGATTCCTTAATTTGAGTGTGATCATGATCACCGACGGAAAACCGGCGTATATTGATGTGTTGGCGTTGACCTCTTAGGTAAGCAGTTGCGATAATTTTTTACTAACACAAGAAATCACCGACATAATATTCAACTAGTGTTTTGTGTCGAAAATTCCGACTACTTTTAATAGGCGACTTCTGTCAAATATTCCGACATCACCGACCCTTATGTGTCGCTAATCTATTTTTTGAAATATTAATTTAAATATTATTACTGTTCACCAACAATAATGATAGAACTAAACTAATTATATTTTTTTATATATATAATAAATCTAACAATTTACAATATAATAACTTTAAATGTGAAAAATTAATTGTGATTCATAATATCAATTCCAACGCATTTTTTTAAAAGAATTTCAGCTACTTTTACATAAAAAATAATAATTCCAGCTACCTTAATTTCTTATTAGTTATTATTATATTTTTTTCAGAAATAATCAAAATAAATAAGTTGATTCTTTTTATATAACATTTATCAATATTAAAAATTAAATATGCTATATAATATTGGTTCAATTATGTCTTAATCTAATGATAAAAACAAAAACTATGAGAAATATAGATAAAAAAATAAATTACTAAATCTTGACATAAATATATATCATAATATTTTATTTATTTTTAATTACTACCAAATAGTTTCAAATGAATATTCTTTAACTTTCAATTTTATTTTTTTATTTTTTAAATAAATTGTAGGATGAGTAAGTAAAACTATAAAAATGCTATTTTTTTAATCATTTGCCAAGGTAGAAATTTAAAAAATTTTGGGCTAAAAATGGAAAAGAAACAAAAATATTGGTTCCCTCCTAATTGGCTCTTAGTGTCACACTTTTCTTTATTTATTTATTTAAGAATTCATAACTCTCTCTGGATTTTGGTGCTCATACTTTTCTTTTCTGTAAACCTCTCTTTACAACTCATCACTATCTCAGAATCAACTATCTTTCCTTTTTTAAAAAATTCTCTACTCATGCTTCTCTTTTTCCACTTTGTTCATTTTCACTCTCTCTTTTCATTGTTCATATCTTGGCACTGAATTCTCATTTTGTAGGTAACACTACTACAATTATATACTTTTGTATGCTTGTTCTTTTCATTTTGGTTGCTTTTTCTATGCTATGGCGATGCTTCTTTTTTGTGGGTACATCATTCTGCAGCTTACAAATTAGATGATGGTTTGAATGTTTTGTTTTTGACTCAATTCCCTTCTGAAATTTCTAGTTTTCATGACCATACTTTTTGAGTTTCTAGGGTAGATTGTCTATTTCTCCTTCTCCTTCTCATTGGCTCTTCTTTTCAATTTTTTCTTGCCCCATTTTCACTCTCTTTTCTCTTTGTTCATCATTGCTCTCAATTCTCATTTTGTAGGCAAAACTGTTATAGTGTATTTATCTCTATGGGTATATCAATTTGCACTATACGGATTAAATGATTGCTTGATTGTTATTTAATAGGGAAAAGTGTTTTTAAACAGGGATGAAGATCCCCGTGTGGATCGGGATTCCCCACGGGACGGGGATGGGGGACAAATTTGTCCCCGTCTAAGTCACGGGGAATGGGACGGGGAATCCCCGACTAGTCGCGGATGGGGATGGGAAATGCATTCACCGCCCCGCCCCACCTCATTTACATCCTTATAAGCATGCTTAGATTTTTTCTTTTTCTCTTTAAAAGAAAATGAAAAAACATTACTGCTTTATTCCAACTCATTCATTGTTTTTACTCTACTAATTAATTAATTAAGCTAAAAATGGTATACTAATTACTGTTTAATTATTTAATCTGTTCTGAAACTGCTATGAATATCAATACAAGAAAAATCCTTATCACCAACGTAAAAATCCGTCGGTGATTCCCTAATTTGCATGTGATCATGATCACCGACGGAAGATCGACATATATTGATGTGTTGGCGTTGACCTCCTAGATAAGCAAGTGCGATGATTTTTTACCGACACAAGAAATCATCGACACAATATTTAGCCAGTGTCTTGTGTCAGAAATTCCGACTACTTTTAGTAGGTGACTCTGTTTGATATTTCAACAACATCACCGACCCTTATGTGTAATCTATTTCTTTTTGAAATATTAATTTAAATATTATTACTGTTCACCAACAATAATGATAGACTGAACTAATTAGCTAATTTTTTATGCATATAATAAATCTAAGAATTTAAAATATAATAACTTTAAACGTGAAAAATTAATCGTGATTGATAATATCAAATTCCAACTCAATTTTTTTTAAAGAATTTAAGCTACTTTTACATAAAAATAATAATTTCAACTACCTTAATTACTTATTAGTTATTATTATATTTTTTTAGAAATAATCAAAATAAATAAGTTGGGTTCTTTTTATATAAAGTCGAGAAGAATGTGTTATATATCTTCTCATCTCTTTCAAATTGTGTGCAGAAAGAAGATCAGGTCAATTTCTTCTCTTTATCTTTGCATCTCATTCGTAATTAATTCTAATTTTTAGACATTTTATGAACAAAATAAATAAATTTATTGCCAAAGATGATCGATTTTAGATTTAGACCCTAATTTTGATTATCCTATTTAATTACATATCTAACAAAAAGACTACATGGAATTAAGCCAGGAAGATAGACAAAGAACTGGTCCATTTATAATATTAATTCCTATTTCAAGAGGTTCTCTGTTTACCCAAATTATCAGATTGGCTCAGACGAATCTACCACTTCCACTTTGGATTGTCCCAAGTTACCTAACACTCTTTAAACGGTCTCTCCTTAGACTCGTCCTTGTTTGTATATCCAAATTCTTATTAGGTGAATTTTTTGATTCTTGCAGGGTCTGTTTCCAAAAAGATTCTCGAGTTTATGAATGTTGAAGGCCTCGCAAAGAGGAAATATTGCTAGCCACATAATTATTAAAGGCGCGTCTATGGTGCATGGCGCACCAGGCACAGGCCTTAGCGCCATGACACCCCATTGGCGTGGCGCAACCGCCCGGTGCTCCATTTTGCGGCAAGGGGCAGTTGCCAAAGGCCCGCCTTGGTGAGGTAAGGGCAGTTTATGGGTCTTTTAACAGTTGCATATATGGAACATGTGTTATGTAAGGGTCCAAAATGAGAAAAAAAACAAATATTAAAAAAGAAGAGAGACTTGCATATGGTTTTCATTGACTTGGAGAAAGCATATGATAAGGTACCAAGGGAAGTACTTTGGTGGGCCTTGATAAGGAAAGGCATTTCGCGGAAATATATTGACATCATAAAGGACATGTATGAGGGAGTATGCACGAGTGTACGTACTAGTGTTGGGAAGACTGAAGAGTTTCCTATTACGATTGGAGTGCATCAAGGTTCCGCACTAAGCCCATTTCTTTTTGCCATCGTTATGGATGAACTAACAAGTTCACTTCAAGATGGTATACCATAGTGCATGCTGTTTGCAGATGATATCGTGTTGGTTGATGAGACGAAAGAAGGAGTGGAGAGGAAGTTGGAACTATGGAGACAAACTCTAGAATCTAGAGGCTTTAAGTTGAGTCGAAGTAAGACAGAATATTTGGAGTGTAAGTTTAGCGGCCGTAGGAGTAGGGAGGTAGGGACAATCACCCTAGATGGGAGAGTTGTTCAGGCCTCGGATTGCTTCCGGTATTTAGGATCTATTATCCAAACGGATGGAGAAGTAGATGGAGATGTTGCTCATAGGATTAAAGCTGGTTGGTCGAAGTGAAAGAGTGCTACGGGTTTCCTTTGTGATCCCGGCATGCCTAATAGATTGAAGGGAAAATTCTACCGGACGGCAATTAGACCAGCATTGTTATATGGTACGGAGTGTTGGGCAGTGAAACACTGCCACATCCATAAGATGTCGGTGGCGGAGATTCGTATATTGAGATGGATGTGTGGTCATACGAGAAAGGACCGGGTGCGTAATGAAATAATTAGGACAAAAGTAGGGGTCACATCTATTGATCATAAAATGAGAGAAAACCGACTAAGGTGGTTTGGCCATGTGAGACGTAGAGCGCTTGATGCGCCGGTTAGGAGAACCGAAGAGTGACAAAGGGATGTAGTGGTGAGGGGTAGGGGAAGACCTAAGCAAACTTGGAGGAGGGTGATCGAGAGTGATATGAGTTTACTGGGAATTGAGGAAAATATGGTAGTGGATAGGACGGATTGGAGGGAGCGAATCTGTGTCGCTGACACGACTTGACTTTTACGGTTTTATATGATAGTTCATGTTAGCCGACCCCGAATCATTTCGGGACTAAGGTTTTGTTGTTGTTGTTGTATTAAAAAAGAAGAGAGAGATTATATATTTGAATTAATTAAGTCGAATCTCGTTAGTTTGTGGGGCTGTTTGTTTGTTTTTTCTTTCCTTTTCCTACCCAAAAAAAAGAGTCGAATCTCGATTTAACAACTATGATTTAGTATTCATTGCATTTTTATGTTAGTTTTATAATTTTTGTTTTTGCAAGTGCGTCATGCCTCGCAATGGACCATGCGCCAATGCTCCAAGACCGCTAGTGCCTTAGTGTGCCATGCGCCTTTAATAACTATAGCTAGCCATTTACAGGTGAGAAAATCTTACTGCAAACCACTACAACTTTAGCTTCTCTCATTATTCTACACCGCAGTTTCGCCATGGACAATCAAGTTTATTGAACGGCGGCCAATGTTTGGCAACACACCTTTTTCAGCGGCCCAATCGGACAAGGTAATTGTCTAACAATAACTTCTATTATATTTTGTGATTTATTTGTAGATGTAATTTATATCTAATCATTTCCACTTTTGTTTCGATTTTGCAACCACACTAAATAATTCGTGTAAGGAATTCTAATTAGGAAATAATTCTATAATTAACTTGTACTAGTTCTATATATGGTAGCCCCCTAATAAACTCTATAAGGATGCTTTTAGGAATCCTTTTTTCCACATTTTATAAAGTTACTTCTTATGTTGCTTATGTTCAAGCTAGACATGCTCAGATTTTTCATCTCAGGACCAATTAGTTAGTTTTGTCAAACTCAAAGATTTAAAGTATATTTTTGAAAACTAACTAGTGTAATATGTACAAACCCAAATTCAGAAACTAAGTAATTATTCACAATCATGTTTAACAGATATTATATAAGAGATATTGGTAAAAATGCCCCTAATATATATTTGTCAATTGTAACTTACAATGTTGTCCAGACACGGACAAGGATACGGCACGGACACTGACACGGAGACGAGAAACGTCTTTTCTATAAAAACATATGATACAGAAACGTGTAAATATTAAAATATTAGGACACATTTATAAATATTAAAAATATATTTTTATATTTGAAATTGTAATATAACTAAATAAATACATATAAAAGAAATTATACAACTCTTATCTGAACGTAATTATTAAGTACATCAAAATCCAAACGTAATAAATCTAAATAAATCTAAATAAATCTGCTTTAGATATTAACATTTCACACTAAAACAAAGCTAAACAACATCAAAATCCAATGAATCCTGAAAATCCAAAATCAAATACCGGAAAAGGAAATAAATCAAAATGGGGATTCTAAAGCCACAAACCTTCTTTTTCTGGTTGAAAATGTTGATTCTTTTACATGTGTAAATAGGCACACCATTCCCCAACTCATTCTTATGCAGATTATCTTTATTCTCCTCTTATATCTTTATTCCCCAATCTACGAAGCACGGAAACTTCAACATGCATGCATATCGGAACGGAAACTCCCAGAAACTGCTAGGATACGTTTTTGGGGCCATTTTCCAGACAAAAAACGATTGTATTTCATTTAATAAAAAAAAGAGGTAAAGAGATCAATTATGGTCTATCGTTATTTGAAGAAAAAACGAGTAGGAATATCCAAAGGAGTGCGCGGATCTTTAAGTGCATCAAAACAACCAAAAGACAGAGAGGAGAGCAGTTACAAATTGGGATATGATGCAACTAAAAAAACCGAGCATTTGTAGTCTCATAAAACCAAAGGACAGAGAATCCATGCAACTCCTAATTAATACAAAAACTGACTCTCAAACTTCTCCATCTATATAAATATGTTGCAGTAATTTTTCACAAATTAGAAACTAAAATATTTTTCTCTGGTCTGTTCTAAGTTCTTTAGATAATTATGCTTATATAAGAGTTTTATAATTTGTTTTATATGTATTTATTTAGTTATATTACAAAAATTCAAATATAAAAATATATTTTTAGTATTTATAAATATTACCTAATATTTTTAATATTTACACGTTTCTCCCATATTTCCGTATTCTATGTTTTATAGAAAATGATGCGGACATCCAAACTGGCCACACTGATCGCGCGGACTCTAGTGGGTCTTCAAGAATCAAGCTCACAGAGGATGCACCTAGAAGGGCGGATCCCCAAGACATGCGAGCAAGACGGATCTAGGAGTATGCCAGAAGGCGTATCCACATATGAGCATGGGCGGATCGCCAAGATTACTTCCTCAGGAAGTCGACCAACAGACAGTCTGACATTCCGTACCTACACCATCGTACTCCTTGTCTGAGCAGACTATCCATTTTGCCCTTTGTCTTATGCCTTTTTGTAACCCTAATGAGGGTACCGTCGGTCATTAGGGGATGTATTTATACCCTCATTTTGTAAGAATGGAGGAACTTTTTATCAATCAAATATCAGTTCTCTTTGAGAATTAAGGTTTATACCTTGTTATCGGGATTCACTCCTTCAAGTTAAGCTTGAGAAGAACATCTTTGTTGGTTTACGACTAAAACCTTCATTTCTCGCTTTCAATCCGTATCAGTTGGTATCAGAGCCAATCGTTTCCTGACCCGAAACTTCTTTTGGCAATGGTTCAACCCCGACAACCGCAAGATTCCATGGAAACCAGTGACCGGAGGTATGAGGAGCTAAGGGAGCACCTCGCGGAACAGATTCAGGCCAGCCATGAGCGGCAGAGACAGACCGATCAAAAGTTCCTGGAGTTAACCACCTCCCTGGAAAACTTCAAACTGGAGGTTCGGTCCTTAATCCAATCCGCAGCAGGAGGATCAACTCAGAGAAAGGAAGGAGCCCTTGAACAACCACGTCCACAAATGGGTCCTAGGGATCCTGAGGTAAGAAGGCCTGACTTTGTCCTTGTGCATAACGCTGATAACGATAGTGATGATTTTGAGGATATTGGGGATAATGGTGCCTTTAGAAATATGAGGGGTGTTGGCCCGAATGATAACAGACGTGTGGGTATGGCTAGGGCAGAACCAGATCTAGGAAACTTTGACAGGGATGATGCCTTTAAGTTAAAAATAGACTTACCGTCTTTTGGCAGTGAACTGGATATAGAGGGGTTCTTAGATTGGTTATCGGAAGTTGAGCGCTTCTTTGAATATGCTGGGATTCCTGATGAGAGGAAAGTAAGGCTGGTGGCGTATCGCCTGAAGGGTGGCGCATCAGTTTGGTGGGATCAGATGAGGGAAGAAAGAAGAAGAGGGGGCAGAGATCCGATTAGATCTTGGCTACGAATGAAGGCGATGTTGAGGGAGCGGTTCTTACCGCCGGACTATGAGCAGTATATCTACAGCTCCTACAGAGGATGCTCTCAAGGTGGCCGAAGTGTCCATGATATACCTCAGAATTCTTAAGGCTATCGGCTAGGGCCAACTTGTCTGAAACTGAAAGCCAAAAGACCTCTAGGTACCTAGAAGGGTTGAGATACAACATCCAGGATCGTATTGGCACACAGATGGTGGTTCGAGTGCAAGATGCTAGGAATTTGGCCCTGAAGGCTGAATCTCAACTAAGCGGGCGAACCCCGAGATCCGCCGCTACTGAGTATACGCCTGGAGGAAGAGATAACGTGAAGTCTTATGACAAAGGCAAGCAAGTGGCGAGTGCCAGTGGAGTCAGGGTTAACAGTGAGGGAAGAGGATCTATTGGAGATACTAGGCCATACAAGGAGGTACCTACACCACCTAAGAGCAACAATCCATATGCGAGGCCCACGCCTTTTAAATGTTTCAGGTGCAATGAACCAGGCCATAGATCCAACGAGTGTCCTAGGAGGAAGAGTGCTAACATGGTGGAAAGATGTGAAGAAGACTATGAAGAAGGGGATGAAGTATATTGTGAACCCTTGGGAGAGGATGATGATGAGGCGGATGAAGGGAGATACGCCGTTCATGTGGTTAGACGCTTATTAGTCTCCAGCCGACTAGAGGGCGATCAGAGGCATCAACTATTCCGGACTCGTTGCCTTATGAACAAAGGGCGATGCAACGTAATCATTGATAGTGGTAGTCAGGAGAACATTGTGAGTAGCAGCGCCGTTCAGAAGTTCGGGTTGTTGGTAGAGGCGCACCCTGATCCCTACAGGGTGGGATGGATCAAGAACGTTGGCGAGTTGAGGGTGACCCAGAGATGCAAGGTACCGATTGAGATTGGTAACTATCATGATGAAGTCTGTTGTGATGTGGTCGATATGGACGCATGCCACCTATTGTTGGGCCGACCCTGGCAGTTTGATAACAACGCCACCCACGCTGGAAGAGAGAACACTTACGGATTTGTGAAGAATGGGGTGAAGTTTGTCCTTACACCAATGGTGAGAGAGCCAAAGGCCGACGAGAAGTCTACCTTGGTAGTCTGTCCTACACACAAATCGTTTGTCAGCGAATGTGAAGAAAGCCAAATGGTATACGTGGTAATGGTTAAGGCGAATCATGAATCCGCCCAAAGGGACGAACGGGAAATACCGAGTGAAGTGACCCGCCTACTTGGCGAGTATCAAGACCTGTTCCCAGAAGAGCTACCCAGTGGGTTACCACCTTTGAGGGACATCCAACATCATATCGATCTTGTGCCTGGGGCTAGCTTACCAAGCCTCCCACACTATCGAATGAGTCCGAAGGAGAACGACATCATGAGACAGAAAGTGGAGGAACTCATCGAGATGGGATACGTTAGGGAGAGTATGAGTCCTTGCACCATTCCAGCTTTACTTACGCCGAAGAAGGATGAGTCTTGGCGGATGTGTGTTGATAGTAGGGCCATCAACAAGATCACCATCAAGTATAAATTCCCCATTCCAAGGTTGGATGATATGCTGGACCAGCTTGGCGGATCTAAAGTCTTCTCCAAGATTGATCTCAGGAGCGGTTATCACCAGATACGTATTCGAGCTGGGGATGAATGGAAGACTGCTTTCAAGACTAGGGATGGATTGTATGAGTGGTTAGTGATGCCATTTGGGATGACCAATGCCCCTAGTACTTTTATGAGGCTAATGAATCAGGTGCTTCGCCCGGTGATTGGGAAGTTCGTAGTTGTGTATTTTGATGATATTTTGATTCATAGCCAGACCTTGGCGGATCATGAGAAGCACTTGCAGATAGTATTTGATCTGTTAAGGAAACACCAGCTATTCGCCAACACCAAGAAGTGTGGCTTTGTCATGGAAAGTTTGGTTTTCCTTGGATTCGTGGTTAGTGGCGACGGTGTCCAAGTGGATGGAGAGAAGGTGAGAGCCATCCGAGAATGGCCGACTCCGAGGAATGTGGGGGACATCAGGAGTTTTCATGGGCTAGCAACATTCTATCGAAGATTCATTAAGAACTTCAGTTCCATAGTGGCCCCATTGACAGAATGTTTGAAGAAAGGAAAGGGGTTCGAGTGGGCGGACGCCCAAGAAGGGAGCTTCGCCTTGATCAAGGAAAAACTGAGTACAGCGCCAGTGCTAGCGTATCCTGATTTTGATAAACTGTTTGAAGTTGAGTGTGATGCCAGTGGAATTGGGATTGGTGGTGTTTTGATGTAAGAGAAAAGGCCCATTGCGTACTTCAGTGAGAAGCTATGTGACGCACGGCAAAAGTGGGCAACGTATGATCAAGAATTTTATGCCATAGTGAGGGCATTGAAAGTATGGGAGCATTACTTAGTGGGGAAAGAATTCATTCTCTACACTGACCATCAGGCCCTCAAGTATCTAGGAAGTCAGAAGCAACTTCGAAGCTCTATGCATGCCCGATGGTCCCCCTTCATAGATAAGTTCCCCTATAAGCTTATCCATAAGGCGGGAAAACAAAACGTATTGGCGGACGCCTTGAGTCGGAGGGTTGCACTAATAAAAACCGTCAATCTGGAGACCGACTGCTTCGAACATACCAGAGGAGAGTACCTGGCGGATCCCGATTTCGGTAGCATTTGGGAGAAATGTAAAACCCAGCATGGAGATGGAGCGTATCACATCACGGATGAGTATCTAATGAGGGGTAACCAACTTTGTTTACCTTGCACTTCCATCTGCGAAAAAGTTATCTGCGATCTGCATGGCGGATCCCTGAGGGGACATTTTGGGCGAAACAAGACCTATGAAGCAGTAAGTTCCCGTTATTTCTGGCCCAAGATGAGGAGAGATGTGGCGTACCTAGTAGAACGATGCTATATCTGCCAGACCGCCAAGGGACACCCCACTAATGCTGGTTTGCAACTACCACTACCTGTACCAGAAACTATATGGGAGGATCTGTCCATGGATTTTGTCCTAGGGTTACCCAGAACTCAGAGGGGCATGGATTCCATCTTTGTGGTTGTTGACCGATTCTCAAAAATGGCACACTTCATACTATGCCGAAAAACCAATGATGCATCGGTAACTGCTAAACTGTTCTTCAAGGAGGTTGTCAGACTACATGGCGTACCAAAGAGTATTGTCTCAGATCGTGACACGAAGTTTCTGAGTCACTTCTGGCGGACCTTGTGGGCTCTTTTTGATACTTCTCTGAAGTTTAGTACCACTGCCCACCCTCAGACAGACGGACAGACAGAAGCGGTCAATAGAACTCTGGGAAACTTACTGCGTAGCAAGTGCAAGGATAAGCCCCGGATGTGGGATATGGTTCTAGCCCAAGCTGAGTTCGCCTACAACGGCTCTGTACATTCGGGAATCGGGAGATCACCATTTGAGGTAGTATACACAAAGACCCCAAACCATGCCCTTGATATAGCATACCTTCCAAAGGGAAATGTGACTGCCAACCAGCTGGCCCAGGACTATATGCAGATGCACCAAGAGGTAAGGGAGACTCTTGAGGATAGAAATCAGAAGTTAAAGGCTAAGGCGGATGAGCACCGCAGGGACCTACAGTTTGAAGTTGGAGATGAGGTCATGGTATATTTGGGCAAGGAGAGGCTCACCAACACCGCAAGCACCAAACTTCGGCCTAGGAGGTATGGGCCATATAAAATCACCAAAAAGATCAACGCCAATGCCTATCATATAGCATTGCCAAACTGGCTTGGCAAAGTCTCACCAGCGTTCAACATCCGTGACCTTAGCCCATGGAAATCGGATGGTCCTTTAGAGCTCAACAAAAACGAATCAGTGGCGGACTCTTTTAAAGAAGGAGAGAATGATGCGGACATCCGAACTGGCCACACTGATCGCGCGGACTCTAGCGGGTCTTCAAGAATCAAGCTCACAGAGGATGCACCTAGAAGGGCGGACCCCAAGACATGCAAGCAAGGCGGATGTAGGAGTACGCCAGAAGGCGTATCCACATATGAGCATGGGCGGATCGCCAAGATTACTTCCTCAGGAAGTCGACCAACAGACAGTCTGACATTCCGTACCTACACCATCGTACTCCTTGTCTGAGCAGACTATCCATTTTTCCCTTTGTCTTATGCCTTTTTGTAACCCTAATGAGGGTAGCGTCGGTCATTAAGGGATGTATTTATACCCTCATTTTGTAAGAATGGAGGAACTTTTTATCAATCAAATATCAGTTCTCTTTGAGAATTAAGGTTTATACCTTGTTATCGGGATTCACTCCTTCAAGTTAAGCTTGAGAAGAACATCTTTGTTGGTTTACGACTAAAACCTTCATTTCTCGCTTTCAATCCGTATCAGTTGGTATCAGAGCCAATCGTTTCCTGACCCGAAACTTCTTTTCGCAATGGTTCAACCCCGACAACCGTAAGATTCCATGGAAACCAGTGACCGGAGGTATGAGGAGCTAAGGGAGCACCTCGCGGAACAGATTCAGGCCAGCCATGAGCGGCAGAGATAGACCGATCAAAAGTTCCTGGAGTTAACCACCTCCCTGGAAAACTTCAAACTGGAGGTTCGGTCCTTAATCCAATCCGCAGCAGGAGGATCAACTCAGAGAAAGGAAGGAGCCCTTGAACAACCACGTCCACAAATGGGTCCTAGGGATCATGAGGTAAGAAGGCCTGACTTTGTCCTTGTGCATAACGCTGATAGCGATAGTGATGATTTTGAGGATATTGGGGATAATGGTGCCTTTAGAAATATGAGGGGTGTTGGCCCGAATGATAACAGACATGTGGGTATGGCTAGGGCAGAACCAGATCTAGGAAACTTTGACAGGGATGATGCCTTTAAGTTAAAAATAGACTTACCGTCTTTTGGCGGTGAACTGGATATAGAGGGGTTTTTAGATTGGTTATCGGAAGTTGAGCGCTTCTTTGAATATGCTGGGATTCCTGATGAGAGGAAAGTAAGGCTGGTGGCGTATCGCCTGAAGGGTGGCGCATCAGTTTGGTGGGATCAGATGAGGGAAGAAAGAAGAAGAGGGGGCAGAGATCCGATTAGATCTTGGCTACGAATGAAGGCGATGTTGAGGGAGCGGTTCTTACCGCCGGACTATGAGCAGTATATCTACAGCTCCTACAGAGGATGCTCTCAAGGTGCCCGAAGTGTCCATGAGTATACCTCAGAATTCTTAAGGCTATCGGCTAGGGCCAACTTGTCTGAAACTGAAAGCCAAAAGACCTCTAGGTACCTAGAAGGGTTGAGATACAACATCCAGGATCGTATTGGCACACAGATGGTGGTTCGAGTGCAAGATGCTAGGAATTTGGCCCTGAAGGCTGAATCTCAACTAAGCGGGCGAACCCCGAGATCCGCCGCTACTGAGTATACGCCTGGAGGAAGAGATAACGTGAAGTCTTATGAAGTATATTGTGAACCCTTGGGAGAGGATGATGATGAGGCGGATGAAGGGAGATACGCCGTTCATGTGGTTAGATGCTTATTAGTCTCCAGCCGACTAGAGGGCGATCAGAGGCATCAACTATTTCGGACTCGTTGCCTTGTGAACAAAGGGCGATGCAACGTAATCATTGATAGTGGTAGTCAGGAGAACATTGTGAGTAGCAGCACCGTTCAGAAGTTCGGGTTGTTGGTAGATGCGCACCCTGATCCCTACAGGGTGGGATGGATCAAGAACGTTGGCGAGTTGAGGGTGACCCAGAGATGCAAGGTACCGATTGAGATTGGTAACTATCATGATGAAGTCTGTTGTGATGTGGTCGATATGGACGCATGCCACCTATTGTTGGGCCGACCCTGGCAGTTTGATAACAACGCCACCCACGCTGGAAGAGAGAACACTTATAGATTTGTGAAGAATGGGGTGAAGTTTGTCCTTACACCAATGGTGAGAGAGCCAAAGGCCGACGAGAAGTCTACCTTGGTAGTCTGTCCTACACACAAATCGTTTGTCAGCGAATGTGAAGAAAGCCAAATGGTATACGTGGTAATGGTTAAGGCAAATCACGAATCCGCCCAAAGGGACGAACGGGAAATGCCGAGTGAAGTGACCCGCCTACTTGGCGAGTATCAAGACCTGTTCCCGGATGAGCTACCCAGTGGGTTACCACCTTTGAGGGACATCCAACATCATATCGATCTTGTGCCTGGGGCTAGCTTACCAAGCCTCCCACACTATCGAATGAGTCCGAAGGAGAACGACATCATGAGACAGAAAGTGGAGGAACTCATCGAGATGGGATACGTTAGGGAGAGTATGAGTCCTTGCGCCGTTCCAGCTTTACTTACGCCGAAGAAGGATGGGTCTTGGCGGATGTGTGTTGATAGTAGGGCCATCAACAAGATCACCATCAAGTATAAATTCCCCATTCCAAGGTTGGATGATATGCTGGACCAGCTTGGCGGATCTAAAGTCTTCTCCAAGATTGATCTCATGAGCGGTTATCACCAGATACGTATTCGAGCTGGGGATGAATGGAAGACTGCTTTCAAGACTAGGGATGGATTGTATGAGTGGTTAGTGATGCCATTTGGGATGACCAATGCCCCTAGTACTTTTATGAGGCTAATGAATCAGGTGCTTCGCCCGGTGATTGGGAAGTTCGTAGTTGTGTATTTTGATGATATTTTGATTCATAGCCAGACCTTGGCGGATCATGAGAAGCACTTGCAGATAGTATTTGATCTGTTAAGGAAACACCAGCTATTCGCCAACACCAAGAAGTGTGACTTTGTCATGGAAAGTTTGGTTTTCCTTGGATTCGTGGTTAGTGGCGACGGTGTCCAAGTGGATGGAGAGAAGGTGAGAGCCATCCGAGAATGGCCGACTCCGAGGAATGTGGGGGACATCAGGAGTTTTCATGGGCTAGCAACATTCTATCGAAGATTCATTAAGAACTTCAGTTCCATAGTGGCCCCATTGACAGAATGTTTGAAGAAAGGAAAGGGGTTCGAGTGGGCGGACGCCCAAGAAGGGAGCTTCGCCTTGATCAAGGAAAACTGAGTACAGCACCAGTGCTGGCGTATCCTGATTTTGATAAACTGTTTGAAGTTGAGTGTGATGCCAGTGGAATTGGGATTGGTGGTGTTTTGATGCAAGAGAAAAGGCCCATTGCATACTTCAGTGAGAAGCTATGTGACGCACGGCAAAAGTGGGCAACGTATGATCAAGAATTTTATGCCATAGTGAGGGCATTGAAAGTATGGGAGCATTACTTAGTGGGGAAAGAATTCATTCTCTACACTGACCATCAGGCCCTCAAGTATCTAGGAAGTCAGAAGCAACTTCGAAGCTCCATGCATGCCCGATGGTCCCCCTTCATAGATAAGTTCCCCTATAAGCTTATCCATAAGGTGGGAAAACAAAACGTAGTGGCGGACGCCTTGAGTCGGAGGGTTGCACTAATAAAAACCGTCAATCTGGAGACCGACTGCTTCGAACATATCAGAGGAGAGTACCTGGCGGATCCTGATTTCGGTAGCATTTGGGAGAAATGTAAAACCCAGCATGGAGATGGAGCGTATCACATCACGGATGAGTATCTAATGAGGGGTAACCAACTTTGTTTACCTTGCACTTCCATCCGCGAAAAAGTTATCCGCGATCTGCATGGCGGATCCCTGAGGGGACATTTTGGGCGAAACAAGACCTATGAAGCAGTAAGTTCCCGTTATTTCTGGCCCAAGATGAGGAGAGATGTGGCGTACCTAGTAGAACGATGCTATATCTGCCAGACCGCCAAGGGACACCCCACTAATGCTGGTTTGCAACTACCACTACCTGTACCAGAAACTATATGGGAGGATCTGTCTATGGATTTTGTCCTAGGGTTACCCAGAACTCAGAGGGGCATGGATTCCATCTTTGTGGTTGTTGACCGATTCTCAAAAATGGCACACTTCATACCATGCCGAAAAACCAATGATGCATCGGCAACTGCTAAACTGTTCTTCAAGGAGGTCGTCAGACTACATGGCGTACCAAAGAGTATTGTCTCAGATCGTGACACGAAGAATTAAGGTTTATACCTTGTTATCGGGATTCACTCCTTCAAGTTAAGCTTGAGAAGAACCTCTTTATTGGTTTACGACTAAAACCTTCATTTCTCGCTTTCAATCCGTATCAGAAAAGATGTTTCCCGTGTCCGTGTCCGTGTCAGATACCGTATCTGTATCCATGTCAGATAGTGGAGAGCTGTGCATCTTCTGGGAATGGAAGGAAGAAAAAGAAATGAACAAAACTCTGTTGCAGTTGCACCCAAGAAGCCAAAAGTGATCAGACTAATTCACTTTATTTTCGCCTAAGCAATAATCTATTATGGTTTAGCAGAAAGCTATTCTCTCTACATCAAAATTCATTGAAATAGTGTTTTCTCGTGATTTATGGAGTTTTTCAGCGACCAGGTCCTATTGTCTGTGTATCCAAAATTCTCTAATTAGGATATAACTCTATAATTAACTTGTTATATATGGGGCAGCCCTGAAACTCAATAAGAATGTTTTATGAATCCTTTTTTCCACATTTTATAAAATTAAGCTAATCATGCTTAGATTTTTCCTTTTTCTCTTTGAAAAAAAATTAAAAAACGTTACTGCTTAATTCCAACTCATTCATTGTTTTTACGGACTAATTAATTAAGCTAAAAATAGTATACTAATTACTGTTTAGTTATTTAATCTGTTCAGAAACTTCTATGAATATCACTATAAGAAAAATCCTTATCACCAACGCAAAAAAATCCGTTGTGATTCCCTAATTTGAGTGTGATCATGATCACATTGACAGAAGACCGACATATATTCATGTGTTGGCGTTGACCTCTTAGGTAAGCACTTGCGATAAGTTTTTAACTACACAAGAAATCACCGACATAATATTCAGTTAGTGTTTTGTGTCAGAAATTCCAATTACTTTTAGTAGGTGACTTCGGTCCAACATCACCAACCCTTATGTGTCGGTGATCTATTTTTTTAAATATTAATTTAAATATTATTACTGTTCACCAACAATAATGATAAACTAAACTAATTAGTTAATTTGTTTTATATATATAATAAATCTAACAATTTACAATATAATAACTTTAAACGTGAAAAATTAATTGTGATTTCATAATATCAATTCCAACTCAGTTTTCTTAAAAAAAATTCAGCTACTTTTACATAAAAAGGAAGGAAGGATAAACAACACAATTGATTTGTAAGTTTTCCTGGGCAGCAATCCGAGTTTTAATATTCAACCTATTTTTTAATGCAAGCCATAAGCTGAAACTGTGTCTTAGGATATCCTCAAACAACCTTCCACCAACCCACAATAACTTGAGTAGGCATTAAAGAGGTTCTCTATTTACCTAGATTATCAGTTTGTCTCACCAGAACAAGAAATGTAAGCTATTGTAAATACGAAAATAATACAGACAAACATAATATTTAGTAACAGCTAACCTATTTATTAGCTATTAACTACAGCAACCATTAACTTATTTATTACATATTTATTTTAGTAACTCTAAATATATTAAATATTTTTCCATAACAACTCAAAATAACTAATTATTAAACTTTGAATCAAATCTAATGTTCTGTAAGGGTTCAAAATGAGAAAAAAAAAACAAATGTTAAAAAGAAAGAGAGTGATTATACATTTGAATTAATTAGAAGAGGCAACAACAAAATCTTATTATAAGAGGAATAAGTTTAGTAGAACAAAATACAGAAAACGAATTCAAACAGAAACAAAGCAGCCAAGAGAATTCAAATTCAATATGAGTGATTAATTTGGAGAGTTTTGATAAGGAGTAGAACCTAAGATTTAGTATTTAATTTTAGCTTTCTAATATGGGGTTTATTTTGCATTTTAAAACATATTTATGCTTAATACTGTCATGATTTAGTATTCATTGCATTTTTATGTTAGTTCTATAGTTTTATAATTTTTGTTTTTGTAAGTTCTCCTTGTCTTGCTATGGCGTGCGCCATGCTCCAAGGCTCAAGGACCCCTAGTGCCTTAGTGCGCCACTATGGCTAGCCATTTACAGGTGAGAAATTTTTTTACTGCAAACCCCTACATCTTTAGCTTCTCTCATTATCGTGGTTACGAAGCTTCAACTAGAAATTCAGCACCGCAATTTCTCCATGGACAATCCGGTTTATTGAACGGTTACAACAATTTTAGCGACCAATGTTTGGCAATACAAGCCTTTTTCAGCAACCCAATCAGACAAGGTAATTGTCTAACAATAAAATCTATTATATCATTATTATTTTGTGATCTATTTATAGATGAAAGTTTTATCAAATCGTTGCCATTTTTGTTTCGATTTTGTGACGACACTAAATAATCGTGTAAGGAATTCTAATTAGGATACAATTCTATAATTAATTTGTACTAGTTAGTTCTATATATCATGTAGATTTTATTATTTTTTTCCCTCCAAATGTTCACTGAATATTTTGAATTATTTTGCTGCTGGTGGTTTATTGATACTATTATTTATTGAACAATGCCTTAAGAGAATCATTCATTTTCTAATAATGTTATTTGTCGATATATATTGGAACTTTTACAATATTCTTGTGTTATATTCTAATATTTATTTTAGTCATTTTAACATTTTTTTCTAATAACATAATAGTTAGCAAAACTAATTACAATCATTAAAAATTAAAAGACTTTGAAAACTTGGTATGAAGAGGAAGGTGTTACCCTTTGTAAGTTTAATATAAAATTTATTATTGAAATAATAGTTTTTATATTAATTTCTCCAAGTTATTTTTATATTTTTATTGGGAAGGTTAATTTGACTACGACAAAGGATAGAAAAAAATAGAAAATACTATTCCTAAATGAGACAATAAAAAAAGCGGGAGTTATGGTGAAATTAATATACACATGAAATAAAGAAAAGAGAGTGAAAATGGTAACGATAAGAAAATTGGCCAAATAAATATAATTTATATTCTATATTTGGTAAAGACATATCATATCATATGGGTTTTTGCATGAGTTGCAGTGTATATAGTGTGTAAGTAAATGCCTGATATAGAATCCAATATATCAAATTAATGGTGTTGTTTATGTGAATCTTTTTTCCCATATTTTATAAAATTAAAATTAAAAAACAATGCTGCTTAATTTCAACTCATTCATTTCTTTTCCTCTACTAATTAATTAATTAAGCTAAAAATAGTATACTAATTATTGTTTAAATGTTTAATCTGTTATGAAACTGCTATGAATATCACTAAAAGAAAAATCCTTATCACAAAACGCAAAAATCCGTCGGTGATTCCCTATTTTGCGAATGATCATGATCAACGACGAAAGACTGACATATATTGATTTTTTGGCGTTGACCTCTTAGGTAAGCAGTTGCGACAATTTTTTACCGACACAAGAAATCACCAACACAATATTCAGCTGACCTTTTGTGTCGGAAATTCCGACTACTTTTAGTAGGTGATTTCTGTCTGATATTCCGACAACATCACGACCCTAATGTGTCATGATCTATTTTATATATATTAATTTAAAGAATTTACCGACAAATATTGGTTGAAAATTTAGCGACAACTATTTGTATGCATTTTGTTTATTTATTCACGAACTTTGCTTGTGAGCCTATTTACGTACACAATTAAAGAGCTATTTGCGAGCAAACTTTATAAATATAATTAACGATTTACTCACAAACAATTCATGGTTAGATAATTTTCTTAATGAACGAAGTTCAAAGAGGATTTTAGGCTCGAAACAAACTCGAAGTTCGACTCGAGCTCATTTATTTTCTAATGAACTGAGCCGAGCTTGAGCAAGCCAAAGCTCGGCTCGGACTCGAGGTCGTTAATTTTATAGCGAGTTGAGCTTAAGAGCTTGGCGAAGAAGATGCACATATTAGCGAATTCTATTGAATTAATCATCTGTTTCAGTTTTATTTTTTTCCCAAATTAACTGTTTTTATATTTGTTTTATTTTATTTTTATAAATATTAAAAATAATAAATAATAAGTTTCCCTTTTTGAACGGGTCGTGTTAGTATTTGTTAAAAGTCATATACTTTTAACATGATTTGACAAATTGTATTATTATTTTTTTTTGACAATCAAGAGTGATTTGTAATAAACTAATCCTTTCTTGATCTATATGAAACTAACCCAGAGATTTTACATTCAATGGGCTGTAAAGTGTGGGAGCAAATCTTGTATCTGAAATAAATCTGCTTTAGATATTAACATTTCACACTAAAACAAAGCCAAACAACATCAAAATCCAATGAATCCTGAAAATCCAAAATGAGATACCATAAAAGGAAATAAATCCAAATCAGGATTCTCGAGTCACAAACCTTCTTTTTCTGGTTGAAAATGTTGATTCTTTTACATGTATAAAACTCATTGAACATAGTATTACTCATTTCAGTTGGGTCCGAAATTTGTATTTTTCACAGTTTAAAAGTAGTTTTTAATATATGAAATGTGAGTATAAGGAAATTGTAGAAACTTTAATTTAAATATTAAAAAATAAAATTTCAAAACACAGATGAAATGAATAAGGAATTTTTAATTGAATTAGATGTTCACAACTAACTAAATTTACCGACCTATAATCTTCACAACTAACTAAATTTATAAGTTAAAGATTCAGAATTTACAAGATCAGAAACTTAATTATTACTATTTTTTGTGAAGGTAAAGCAATGTAAATTGGAGAAGTGGAGAGCTGTGCATCTTCTGGGAATGGAAAGAAGAATAAGAAAGGAAGAAAAAGAAATGAACAAGAGTTTGTTGCTATTGCAGTTAGTGGCGAATACAAGATTGGTCGGTTGGGGGTGATTTTACACGTGAGTGTGTAAATTTTTTTTTTTACTAAATCGAACTTGTTCAAAAAAAAAAATCTTATATATACATGTTATAATCTAGAGTGATCAAGAACGAATTTTAAGTACCAATGTAAAATTTCTCAAAATTAAGCTACATTGTTGTGTTTAAGATTCTTAACATGTAAAAGAATTCCGTCTAATAGAAAAAATCTGATTTAGGAAGGGCCTAATAGAACAAAAAAATTTAGAATTTTGGATTTATAGATGTCCTAAAAGGAAAAAAAAATTAGAATTTTGGATTTATAAATGGCCTAACAGGTGGTCCAATTTTGAATTAGCACCCCATCAAAAAAATTTGAAGACAAGCCGGAACTACCATATAGCCTCAAATGTTTTGGAGAGAGTGGGGCTGAAACTATTCGTGGTCATGGTGGTTCGGGCTGTCGGATTCTGGAGTCACAATAAATCAGATACCATAAAAGGAAATAAATCCAAATCAGGATTCTAGAGTCACAAACCTTCTTTTTCTAGTTGAAAATGTTGATTCTTTTACATAGATTGCAGATTCAAAAATCCAATGAATACTCAAAATCCAAAATCAGATACCAGAAAAGGAAATAAATCCAAAATCAGATACTAATTAATCAATTAAGCTAAAACTAGTATAATAATTACTGTTTAATTATTTAATCTGTTCAGAAACTGCTATGAATGTAACTAAAAGAAAAATCCTTATCACCAATGCGAAAATCCGTTGGTGATTCCCTAATTTGCATGTGATCAAAATCACCAACGGAAGACTGACATATATTGATGTGTTGGCGTTGACTTCTTAGGTAAGCAGTTGCGATATTTTTTTACTGACATAAAAAATCACCGACACAATATTCAGCAGGTGTTTTGTGTCGAAATTCCGACTACTTTTAGTAGGTGACTTCTGTCAGATATTCCGACAACATCACTGACTTGGGTGCAATGTATATCAGTCTACGAAGCACGGACTTGGGTGCGGACATGGGTGCAGGTGCGGAAAACGACATTTAAAAAAAATATATGACTGGGTGCGGAGGGACGCGATAAATTTTATATAATTAATTTTATATATATTACATATAAAAATATATACAAAAATTGATAAATCATAAATTACTTATAAACCATAAAAACACAACTATAATAAGATAACTCATTAATTCATAAAAAAACATCTAATACTTCAAATAAAATTAAAAATTAAACTAAAGTATTTTAGGTTTTTTTTTTTTTACAAAAATAGCAGGAGAAGAAAGAAGCCCTAGAAGTTTAGAATTTCCATAACAACAGGTGAGAATTAGATGTATTTTAGGTTTTCTGTCAAATTTTGTAAATTAACCATATGGTTTAAATTTTTTTAAAAAACCTGAACTTTTAAATTTTTTCACTATTAACCGTGTCACTACGGAGTCCCAGCCGAGTCCCATATCACTTCCGTGTCACTGCTGAGTCCCTCCTGCCTTGTCCCCAGTGAGTCCCCGAGTCAGTGCTTCGTAGATATCAATGAAGTGGAGATCTGTGCATCTTCTGAGAATGAAGGAAGAAAGACAAATCAACAAGACTCTGTTGTTGTTGCAGTTCGGTTTGTTTTCAATTTTTTGAACTGCTTTTTGCCTATTAAGATAAAAAGAAAATAAACTAATACAGTAACAACTAATAGCAGTAGCAAACATCAAACAGAAGTAAGCGAAACAAACAGACTCGCAGTTGCACCCAAGAAGCCAAAAGACTAATTCACTTCATTTTCGCTTCTTGCAAGCCATAATCTATTAAGGTTTAAATAATAAGCTATTTTTTCTACATCAAAATATCATTGATATAGTGTTTCTTGTGATGTACCAGTGTTTTTGCATAAAAAAATCAAAGCTTCTTACACAGTTTTTATGGAGTTTTCTCGTGATCTATGAAGTTTTCCCTTAAATGCGTTTCAACATGATGACATGATTTTTTTTAATGATAGCCCTTTTTTTAGTGCTGAAAGAATAATTTTATTATTTTTGGGAAATTAAGTTAAATAAGGTAAACTGTACATATATATAGTAAGATTAAGGTAATAATCAAAATTAGATTAAGATAATAATCGCGTTAAATGAGTCAACACATTTAATAAATAGGCCGGGTCAATCCAACTCATTTATAAATAGACCATCTCAATCCATTTATTAAATAGGTTGTGTTAGATCAACTATTTTATTAAATGGATTCTTTTTATATAAAACCCAACAGAATATCAAGCTTTGAGTTTTGCCTTTTTCTCTATTAACTATTTAGATAAAACCATAATTATGTTGCATCTCAAAATCTTCTGGAACAAAACCTTAAGTGAAAGAAACTTCAAAAGAGAAAATATTTGCAAGATGTAATTAGTATGGAAAAATAATGATTTTTAATTTTTCCAGATCAATGAACCCAACTTGCATAAAAAGAAAAGAAAAAAGGGAATATGAAAAAAAAGACATGCTGCATGCCAACAACAAGCTATTTGTTTTGTTGATAAATTATTCAAATTTACATGTTTTTCCATTGGAATTTTGTGAATCGAATTTACATGGGACTCGCCTTCTGATCTTATTGAATGCTTCACAACAATCTTCAGAACATTATAAGTAAATTAAATAAGGAACAAAAACTTCAAGAAAAATGAAGTCAACATAGATTATTGCCGGCTAAAACCATCTCTTTTGATAGTAAGGATGATAAGAGATTGCAAGTAAGTTGAGATTTAAATTACTAATTTCATGTAATTATTACTTTAATTTGGACACATTTTCACCACAATTTAGTCTTATCCAGTAAAATATAGACGAGTTGTGATGGTGAAAGTGTTTGCTTTGGGTGGGCGTGGGCAATAATATAGCCTTATAAAGTAAAATATTTACTTTATTATCTCAAACTTGCTTTAGGTGATTCATCACCGCAAATGCTTTTAACCTTAATAAGGACCATGAATTCAGTTTGTCACACAAAATCTATTTATGGTAAAATCAAATTAAATTTACATTACTCTTTTTTATATCCAAATTTTTATTATGTGATTTTTTTGATTCATGCATAGTTTGTTCCAGAAAGATTCTCCAGTTTATGAATGTTGAAGGTTTTGTGAGAAAATATTGCTAGCCACATAATTATTAAAGGCGCGCCTATGGTGCATGACGCACCACGCGCGGGCCTTAGAGCTATGACACCCACATGGCGTGGCAACCGCCATGGCATGTGCCTGGTGCGCCATTTTGCGCCAAGGGGCAGTTGCCAAAGGCGCACTAAGGCACGCTTTAGTGAGTTAGGGGCAGTTCTATGGGTTTTTTTTACAGTTACATATATGGAAAAAAGTGTTTTGTAAAAGTCTAAAATGAAAAAAAAAACAAATATTAAAAAGGAAGAGAGAGATTATATATTTGGATTAATTAGAAGAAGTAATGACAAAATCTTATTATAAGAGGAAGAAGTTTAGTAGAACAAAACATAGAAAACGAATTCACACGGAAAGAAAACAGCCAAGGGAATTCAAATTCAATATGAGTGATTAATTTGGAGAGTTTTGATGAGGAATAGAACTTAGGATTTAATATTCAACTTTAGCTTTCTAATATGAGATTTATTTTGCATTTTAAAACATATTTATGCTTAATATTATCACAATTTAGTAGTCATTGCATTTTTATGTTAGTTTTATAGTTTTATAATTTTTTGTTTTTGTAAATTCATCTTGTCTCGCTATGGCGCAGGCCATCGTCGTGCGCCATGCGCCAAGGCTCTAGGACCCCTAGCGTTTTACTGTGCCATGAGTCTTTAATAAATAAATTCAATAATTAACTTGTACTAGTTCTACATATAGAATGTTATCGTGAATCCTATTTTCCACATTTTATAAAGTTACTTCTGGTGTTGATTATGTTCAAACTAAGCATGCTCAAATTTTTCCTTTCTCTCTTTAAAAAATATAAAATATTACTGCTTAATTCCAACTAATTCATATAATTATATATTTTGAAAATGGAAGGTAAAGCAATATATATCAGTGAAGTGGAAATCTGTGCATCTTCTGAGAATGAGAATGAAGGAAGAAAAAGAAATCAACAAGACTCTATTGTTATTGCAGTTAGGAACTGTTTTTTGCCTATTAAGATCAAAAAACGAACCTGCTGTTGCACCCAATAAATGGGTTGGGTCACGAGTTAGTTAGGTTGACCCATTAATCCATTTAATAATTTGTAGAAAACAGGAAATGTGAAAACGTGAAAAACTTGAAAAAATGAAAATTATGAAAAAATGAAAAACGGAAATATAAGATAAAAAAGAATAATTTTATTTTTGGGAAATAAACTTAACGTGTAAAACTAATTAAGGTAAGTTGCAAACTAGTTTATATAGTAAGAAATAAGTTAGTTCTTTCACTCTTTCCTTTTTTAACTTCCTTGATTTCTTTTTCAAATGCATTTGATGATAATCCTTCTTTGAAAAATATCTCTTTCAGTTCCTTCATTACCTCGGCCTCACGTTTGTTCTCATACACATGTTTGATTTTCTTGTAAATTACTGAAGGCACACTCATTCCAGATGATTTGATTAAAGTTTTTAGATGCTCAACGTCTTTACCATATGCTGGTGTTGAAACTTCTTTTTTTTGACATGTTTTTCTGCACTGTTGTTATCTTTCGAAGCTTCTTCCACATGCTTGCTTTGCTTTTTTTTCCTGATGCATTGACTTCTTTTTCAAGTCTCTTCCTCTTTTTAGACTCTTCAAAATTTTACACCTTTTGCTTTGCACTAATTTTATTCTTTGGTTTTACTTCATCTTGGGCATCCTCATCTGTGTCTCTCTCCGGAGACTCTCAATTCTCATCAGACCATAACAATAGCTCATCTAACTGATTGCTTATATATTTCTTGTATGGATTAAGTGCAAATTTATCAAGTCCAATATCTTCCTCTAAATTTGGATGAAGACAGACCATTGTAACTTTCTCATAGTTAGCTTTAATATAGGAAGCTCTCTTCAACACAGCCTTGCTAATGTTGCTCTTACTTGGAACTTATTTCTTTTTACTGATTGGATTTGTTTCTAGCAGAAGTCCCATCACAAGAGAATCTTTCATTTTCTCCTCATGGGCTTGTAACGCACCCAAGAGTTGATCTACAGACATAGTCTCCAGATCCTTTGATTCTTCAATAACAGTCACCACATAATCAAATTTCTGAGTCAAAGAACGAAATTTTTTTCTATCACAGGAACATCCTCCATTTTTTCTCTATATCTCATCAACTGATTTACAATTAACAAGGTTCTATTAAAGAACTCATCAATTTTCTCTGACTCCTTCATCTTGAGTTTCTCTTTTAATTTATGTTTCATCACTTTTAACTTATACAAGATAACTATTTATAGCACATGAAATGTAACTATTACAAACCTAATAAATAAACTTAATAACTCTTAATGACTAATTAAGAATTTAACTTAACTTCATGTAACTTCTCATAAGTTATTCTAAAGTAACTCTAATAGTTACAGGTTAATTTATTTTGCCAACAGTCAAAATAAAGACTCTATTAATTATAAATTTATTATTTCAACCCAACCAATCCACACACCATGTGAGGTAGCTGCTGGAATGGAGGGAGGATGAACTTCGCACATCAACAGGCACAGTACCAGCCACACCCGGTGTGGGAATGCCTCACTCTGCATGTGGGGCTGATTTCCTGCAATCAGAACTTAGATAAAACCATAATTGAAGCTCTTTAAATTGGCAGTCTCCACTCTTCACCTTCACTGTCTTTGAAAAACAGTCTCATATATCTTCTCATCTCTTTCACATTGTTTTTTTTTTATCAAAACCGATTTGGAAATCTGAATTGATCTAGTTTGGAATGTTTAATTACAAATCTAGAGAATATTCTTATTAGGTCTTTATATATATGAATAAGATCTATCTTGCAATCTTTATCATCCTGGCGTCACAATGGATGGTTTTCTCAGACCACGTTCTGCAATCATTGGAAAATCTGTTGATGTACTCACATCTTGACAAAAATTTTCCTCATCTTTCTTCACCATTGTTTCCCTACACAAAATTAAGAAATTTAAAATCATCTTACTTTAGTCTTTCTTTTTCTGTTCTCAAGTCAAAATTTGCTACTATTTTGTGGCCAAGGATGAATTTAGCAACATGAATTTGAAAGCTTTTTCATATTCTATTGAGGCTTATTGGAGCACAACTCTTTAAGAAGTCTCTCCATAGTCTTGATTTAACTAACATAGTAAAGTTCAAATACAAATTTACATGTTTTTCCACTGGAATTTTGGGAATCGAATTTACATGGGACTCGCCTTCTGATCTTATTGAATGCTTCACAACAATCTTCAGACCATTATAAGTAAATTAAATAAGGAACAAAAACTTCAAGAAAAAGGAAGTCAACATAGATTGCAGAACATTGCCGGCGAAAACCATCTCTTTTGACAGTAAGGATGATAAGAGATTGCAAGTAAGTTGAGATTTAAATTACTAATTTCCTGTAATTATTACTTTAATTTGGATTCATTTTCACCACAATTTAGTCTTATTCAGTAAAATATAGATGAGTTTTGATGGTCAGACGAGTTGTAATTTATATCAAATCATTGCCATTTTTGTTTCGATTTTGGGACGACACTAAGTAATTGTGTAAGGAATTCTAGTTAGGATATAATTCTATAATTAACTTGTACTAGTTCTATATATAGAATGTTTTCATGAATCCTTTTTGCCACATTTTATAAAGTTACTTCTGGTGTTGGTGTTGGTGTTGCTTATGTCAAGCATGCTCAGATTTTTCCTTTTTCTCTTTAAAATTTATAAATGGAATGACTAATTAATTAGTTTTGTCAAAACTCAAAAACTTTAAAATGCGTTTTTAAAAACAAATATACTAACTAATGTAATAAATTATATTTTTATTTTTAGGTAAATTAACTTATAATTGCCTAGATTCCAGCCCCTTCTCTCCTTCCTGGTCTCGTACTTGTGCGGGGCAGTTAAAGTGCAACGTGGACGATGCAATTTTTGCTGATAAAAGTTTGGCTAGCTACGGTTGGATTTGCAGGGACTCTAATGGTAGTTTTATTGAATCTATTAATGAGACGGTTTTTCCCTTTGAACATTTATAATATCAATATTATTTATTATATATTTGTTAGTGTATATATCTATATATAATAATTTGATTTATTTGTTGAACTAAAAGATATTTAATAATTATAAACTATTATTAATAATAAATAAACAGGTTTCAATTTTAAAATACAAACACAGACTTACTTTTGGTAGGTAGCCATTTTATTTTCCAAAAATATTGTACCGATACAAAAGTAATCGGTAAGACTGACAAAAATCACCAACAAAAATAGGTCGGTAACACCTACACATATCATCGACACTATTTGTTTCGGTAATATCACCGACCCAACAAAAAAACTGCCGCAACCGGTTACCTATGTTAAAATAATAAATAAACTTAATTGGCTAAAATAAAATAAATAAAAAAAATAAAAAATCATTAATGAAGGCAGCATGGCCAAAAGAAAAAATTCAAACAAAACATGTGATGTTAGTTGAGAGATTTAATGAATGGGTGGCTACAATTAATGTCTCAATAGCATGTTGACTCTTGTAATAGTATCCGAAAATCAACTCTATATATGTAGTGTTTGTTTTTAGTTTTTTTTTTGACATATAGAAACATAATGAAAGTTGAAGTATCAGGTTGACTGACTAGTGTATAAGATTATGTTTGTATAATTTTATTATGCAGATAAGTTAGTTCTCCAAAGTTTCATATATAATGCATTTATAAATTGCTTATTCAGTCCCCCTCTTTTCCACAACCTAGGAGGTCAACGCCAACACATCAAATTTTGTCGGTCTTCCGTCGGTGATAGCGTTTTTTCTTATAGTGATAGTTGATACTATTTTTTGTTGTACAGTTACACACATGATGAAATGATTACATTGTTATACATTGTTACGTACATGATTGTGAAGTTAAGAATAATCGGGGTTGTGCAACTTTGCAACAACAGAAAGTTTGAGACTGCTTTTCTTATCTTGGCCACACAGTTCTGCTACTGAATTTGGACTTAGAGACCATTATCTCTTAATTTTATTTTATCATCTTTTCTTTAATTTCATCCTATATTAGTTAACTTAAAACAAAATCCAGCTTTAAATAAAAAGTAAAAGAATAATATTTTTTATTAATTATGCAAGTCTAAATGAGAAACATGATAACCTAAAAAATTTCATAACCTTTTCATAAATGTAAAATGAAATTTTATTCGATTTATTCTCAATTTGATTAATGCAGAAAGAGTAATTATTTTTGGGAAATTAAATTAAACTGTAAAATTAATTAAGGTAAATTGTACATATATAGTAAGATTAAGGTCGTAATTAGAATTAGATTGGTTTTCTATTATTAATGAATATTTCTTTCTCTAGATTAGACGTTTTCTACGAGCTTCCTAAATCCGAAGGTTGATATGGATGTGAATGTAAATGATGTATCCATAGAATATACTTAGAGTATCAATGCTCATCACCAATACAGTGGTTTTTATATGGTCAGTGAATTTGGTCAGTAAACATTAAATCTAGGAGGTGTAAATTTAAGCGTTAAGATGATTTTAATCCCCACTATAAAGTTTTAATAAGTGTATATGTAACCGCAAGGTTGTAAAAAACGCTAGGCACTAGTCGGGCGAACAGGGCCCTCGAGGATTAATCAGATTTGTATTTTTATATTCTGTATTTGTTAATTTATATAAATTCAATTAAAATATGTATAATTTTATCTAAAAATAATAATATAAAATTATTTAATATATATCTTTAAAAATTAGCAAGCATCAACATTTCAACAACAATATAATTGAAACAACTAAAAAATGAATTATAATAAAGAAAAAAATAAATTTATAATAAAAAATATTTGTGTTTATCGTTGCTTGGGTGAAGCCAAGACGGTATAGGCAGCATTGAAGCGGCCTAGACGGCTAAAAATCACTTAAGAACCACTAAACACCTAGAGAGACTAATCGGAGAAAATCAGAGCGGATTCTCGATTTCGAGGATCTAGACAGTCCAGACAGCCTTGGTTTTAAATAGTGTGTAACAGTGACAGATTACTGACCAAGTGAAAATTACTTTTCATCAATAATGATAGAACTAAACTAATTAGTTAAGTTTTTTATATATAATAAATCTAACAATTTACCGTATAATAACTTTAAATGTGAAAAATTAATTGTGATTTCATAATACCAATTCCAACTCATTTTTTAAATAATTTCAGCTACTTTTATATATATAAAAATAATAATTTCAGCTACCTTAATTTCTTATTTCTTATTATTACAAATCTAGAGTATATTCTGGTGATTATATATATGAATAAGATCTAGCTTGCAATCTTTATCACCCTCAGCGTCACAATGGATGGTTTTTGCCAACCAAGTTCTGCAATCATTGGAAAATTTGTTGATGTACTCACGTCTTGAGAGAAACTTTCCTCATCTTTCTTCACCATTGTTTCCCTACACAAAATTAACAAATTTAAAATCATCTTACTTTTCTCTTTCTTTTTTGTTCTCAAGTCAAAATTTGCTACTATTTTATGGACAATGATGAATTTAGCAACATGAATCTGAAAACCTTTTCGTATTCTATTGAGGCTGATTGGAGCACAACTTGTTCTCGAGGGCTAGTCCTGACATTTTATGGGTCACCTGCGAAATAACAGATAATGCACCCTTCATAATAAAAAAAACAATAATACTTAAAAGTCTAAAATAGAAATTTAGAACTAAAATATATACTATTTGTCATCCTTTTAGGACTGAATGGATATTATAACTATCTTTATAACAAAAAAAAATTACTATATATAGTAAAAATAAAAAAATTTGGGCCCTTTTTTGACCTTGGGCCCTGGGCGGCCTCACTCCCGGCCTATGCCCAGGGTCGGCTCTTTTGTTCTCCTTCACGGTTCTAAGAAGTATCTCCATTTAGATGGATATAACTAGTCCCTCTTGATTTAACTAACATAGTAAAGTTCTGATACAGGTATCTGTAAAGAACAAATAATGGAAGGGTTTTGAAAATTATGTTGCATCTCAAAATCCTCTCGAACAAAACCTTAAGTGAAAGAAACCTCAAAAGAGAGATTATTTGCAAGATGTAATTAGTATAGAAAAGTAATGATTTTTAATTTTTCCATATCAATGAACTCAACTTGAATAAAAAGAAAAGAAAAAAGGAAATATGAAAAAAAGGCAGATATGCTGCCTGCCAACAACAAGCTATTTGTTGATAAATTATTCAAATTTACATGTTTTTCCATTGGAATTTTGTGAATCGAATTAACATGGGATTCACCTTCTGATCTTATTGAATGCTTCACAACAATCTTCAGACCATTATAAGTAAATTAAATAAGGAACAAAAACTTCAAGAACAAGGAAGTCAACATAGATTGCAGAACATCGTCTATAAAAACCATCCCTTCTGATGATTTAAATTACTAATTTCATGTAATTACTTTCCAACTTACTTTAAGTGATTAATTACCACAAATGCTTTTATGCTTACCTTACAAGGACCATGAATTCAGTTTATCACACAAAATACTCTATTTATGGTAAGATCAAAATTGCATTTACATTACTCTTTTTTATAAACATGAAAATAGAAGAGACACATGATCTACCACTTCCACTTTGGATTGTCCCAAGTTACCTAACACTTTTTAAACGGTCTCCCTTTAGACCCGTCGAAGTCTATATATCCAAATTCTTATTAGGTGAATTATTTTATTCATGTAGAGTGTGTTCCCAAAAAGATTATTCAGTTTATGAATGTTGAAGGCCTCACAAAGAGAAAATATTACTAGCCACATAGTTATTAAAGGCGCGCCTATGGTGCATGGAGCACCAGGCACAGGCCTTAGCGCCATGACACCCCATGGCGTGGCGCAACCGCCATGGCGTGCCTTGTGCGCAAGGGGCGGTTTTATGGGTTTTTTGAGGGTTACATATATGGAACAAGTGTTCTGTACTGATCCAAAATGAGAAAAAAAACAAATATTAAAAAGAAAGAGAGAAATAAATAGTCTGGATGGTAGTGTTCATAGATGTCAAATGCCTTTAACTAATCCTTCTTGGTGGATGATTTTCTTGGCCGAGTAAGAAGGCTTCTGGTAAGTCTTTGAAAGGCTCAGATTACATGTTTCAGTTACAACATCAGTTTATATCATTTGGAGGGAGGGTTCAAAATTTACTGTGCTTTTAGAAAATTCAGCCCAAATTTCATCTAATGATAAAGGATATTGTTAGTATTGGAAAGTCAAGATTGTATAATATTTGTAATATGGATGATATACTTTGATTTGATGTAATTGGTTTTGAGTGGAGACATAAGTCTTCTAGATTGAGTTTGGTTCTATTGCTAATAAAATTTGTGCTGAACTTCTGGCAATTTGTATGGTATTATAGAGTTTTAGTTAGAAACCATTTCGTCTCTACAATTTAAATTTGGGGATTAAATTCTTTAAAGACGGATTACGACGAATTACCGACCTATTTTCTATCGGTAAATCCTTATAGTTTTTTTTTTAAATCGGTTCTAGAGACGGTTTAAACCACCATTAGAAATCATCACTAATAGAAAACCTTATCCTGACATCATAGTAAAACCGTCACTAAATGCAAAAACGGTCGCATTAACAACACTTTTCAGACGGTTTTTAAAACCATCGCTAACATTTATAGTGGCGGTTAAAACCATGGCTAAAGTAGAAAAAAATCAATCAGTAAAAGGCTTTTTTTTTTGTAGTGTTGGATTGATCCATTTATAAGTTAGGTCACAAGCACGTTGACCCATCTAACTCATATAATAAATGGGTTGGGTGGCGAGTTAGTTGGGTTGATACATTAATCAATTTAATAATTTGTGAAAAACAGAAAAACGTGAAAATGGGAAAAATTAAAAATATGAAAAAAATATGAATGTATATTAAAAGTGAAATAATCCTGCATGACTATTAATTGGATTTGGCAGACATGTCTTTCTAATAAAATGATAATACGTATAGCCTAATACCAATTAAAATTAGGGTAAAGTTCAAATAAAACTCATGTGGTTTCACTAATTTTTAGATAAAGGACTGTGGTTTACTTTTTGTCAAAACAAGGATTGAGATTTCAAACTTGGATTAATGCTATTAAAACCATCTTTAACGATCTGAAAATGAAAATTTTCAAGAATTAAAGTTGTTCAATGTCATATTTTCTATGGAACTGCATTTTCGATTTTCGATTTTCGAAAATCATCTTTTTTGGAATTTTCTCTCTCTAAACATTAACTTTCTCTCTCTTTACCAAACATCATCTAAACAATCTCAAAATAAAAAAGTTGAAGAATTAAAGTTGCTTAAAATATTAGTAGTTCTTAAAATATGTCATTTTTGAAGTCGTCAAATGTGATTTTAATAGTATCAATCGAAAAAGTCCTTATTTTATTAAAGTTAAAACCTCAATCCTCGTTTTGACAAAAAGTAAACCACAGTCCTTTATCTGAAAATTAGTGAAACCACGTGGGTTTATTTGAACTTTACCCTTAAAATTAATACTACAAAGTTCTTGTTTTTATTTATATAAAATTTTAAGATGATAAAATCAATTTTTTTTCTTTCTTTTTATTATTACAAATTCAATTATTTTCTTGCAAACATGTTAATCAACCGACTATAGTACACATAGTAATCTAATATTATTTCAAATCACTTATTCGAATAGACATATCAACATGTATTAATTTACCTAGTTAAAAATTAACACTTTATTGTGATTTGCATGGAGAATAACAATTAAAGCAATTTTGACACTCATTTGATACTTCCAAGATACAACTTTAATGTAAATTTTTTGTAACAACTTGAGTCTAGAGATAAAGATAGAAGGCACGGAATGCCAACGCACGGTCGAGAACCATCCTTTGTACCATTGATTACTCATTTGTTCACATTTTCACATTTTTTTTTATGTTTTTTCTATCTTTCTATTTTTCCGCTTTTTATTTTTTCTAATTTTAAATTATAATTAGTTAATCGGATTAAATGAGTCAACCCATTTAATAAAGGGTAAGTTATATATTAGTCATGATTAGTTTAAGCATTTATAATTATCTCATATTTATAAAGAATTTCCTAAAATGTCGAGTACTTCAAAACTAAAAGTGGTTTTAGCATATTAAAAAAAGGTGGTTTGATGGAGTTTCACGTGAAATTGATTTATTCATTTATTTATTTCAAATCCAAAAAAAAATAATAATAAAAGATAAAAGTATAATAGAAAATTCCAAAACTGATTTTATATGTAATTTCCTCTTTAATAAATAGGTTGAGTCAATCCAACCCATTTATAAATGGGTTGTCTCAATCCATTTATTAAATGAATTGTGTTGATTCAACTCTTTTATTAAATGGATCATGATCACCGACGGAAGAACGGCGTATATTGATGTTGTCAAACCCGATCCAAAATAGAATTGGATATGACAGTGAGACGTTACCACAGACGTGAACGAGTCGGAAGTAACATCTCACAATCAAATGTTAAGAATTACAAATCATGTTTGAACTTAAAAACATTTTCTACATATACTTTTACATTTGTAAAAGGTCGAAATCATTTATAATTTCCAATTACGAATCCTTTTCTCGTGTGTTTTACCAAAACGAGTTCGAAACATAGAAAATTACTCCAATTCTAACTTGTTAACTTTTAATTTGCCTAATCTCACAAGCACAAAACAAACCTATATCTACAACTTTTATTCGATTCAAAATTGGCAACTCGGGTGCCTAAACATTCATAAGCACAAAACAAACCTATATCTACATGTACAAAATGGTATGCAATACCCTAGAAGACGACTTGGACAATCGTGGCCGTATCCAATCCTCGCCCTAGTATCGAACACTTCCCTCAGTACCTCATCCTTCTTCGCCTAAAAACATTAAAACATTTGAAAATATGAGACAAAAATCTCAGTAAGCAACTATCAACTATAGAAACTAGTTTTTACGTAAAATAGCTATATGTATACATTTGTGAAAATATTTAACCAAACCAAACCTTAAACTTATTAACTTGTAAACAACATCGAATTAAAATGGAAGTTTAATCAATAATCTCAAATCAAACTTAATCAAAATGTAATGATTCTTATATAAACGTTTACTAAAAACCGAAGTTCGAATCAAATTCAACATCGTATCCATCATCGAGTATCCCCTAGTAAATCGATCCACAACACGTAAACATAATCGAGACGTCTCTTTAACCATGCCTAATCCCGTATTGGTCTTACCCAACACTTCGCTGCCAATACCCGACTAGGTCTTTAGACTGTGTACACAGGCCATGTTCCTCACTGAACATGGTCTTAAAATATCAAACCACCCGTCCGGACTACTCCTGATGGATACAAACTTTACCCAAAATCCAACCAAAATTCAATTTCATCAAATAGATCCAACTTTACTACAATCATCAATAAATTGAAATCCAACATTTACTGAACCAAAATAGCAATTGAATCCTGAAGAAATCCAAAATATCATTAAAACCCTTAAAGAAATCCAATTGAACACTAATTGAACCAAAATAACATTAAAACCCTTAAAGAATTCCAATTGAACACTAATTGAACCAAATTCCAATTTGAACACTAATTGAACCAAAATAACATTAAAACTCTTAAAGAAATTCAAATCAATACCAACTGAACCCAAATAGCACTTAAACTTTTAAGAAAACCAATTCAACATCAATTGAACTAAATATCCCTTAAGAAAACCAATTCAATATAAATTGAACTAAATAATAATCAAACTCTTAGGAAGAACCAATTCAACATCAAGGTAAAACCAATTCAACATCAAGGTAAAACCAATTCAACATCAAAATAGTTCAAAATTACCATTGTGAACTCATTTCCTTCAAACTTGAACACAATCTCAAATCAACAACCAATACTCAAATAATTTCTAAGAAAACCGTTAGGAGAAAAATTCATGGAGATTTATAGCTTAATATACATATATTTATACATGCAAACCAAAAACTAGTTGATAGTTACTTACCTTAGCCTAAATTTGAGATTAACACCACAAAACTCTAAATCTGTCCCAAATCTTCCTAGCCCGTATTCTCTGCTCACACCTCCAAATGAAAATCCCTCCGGTCAGAAGTTGCTTCTATGTATCTAGAGTCTCCAGTTAAAATTTTAGGTGATTTGGACGGTTAGATCTCCGGAAACACCCAAAACGGTGGAGCTGCCCTGTTTTTAGTGGTGGTTGAAGGTGGAGAGAGAATGGAGGAGAAGGATGGAGGAAGAACAATGATGAAGGATTGGTTTGATCAAAATGATTCTTAATTCTCAAATAAGGTTATATATAGGCCTTGAAGTAAGTGGTTAATTATTCTTTTTCATCCTCCAAACATCTAATTTCTTTTAAAACTTACACTAAACTTATAATTGTTATAAAAGTGTGCAATTACCCTCAAAACTATACCCGTAACACCCAATTAATCGACTCATCCTAAAACGAATATAATATAACTTAGGATTCAGGGTCTAATAAAAAAAATTAAGGACACAGACGTGACAGATGTGTTGGCGTTGACCTCTTAGGTAAGTAGTTGCGATAATTTTTTACTAACACAAGAAATCACCGACATAATATTCAACTAGTGTTTTGTGTCGGAAATTCCGACTACTTTTAGTAGGCGACTTCTGTCAAATATTCCGATATCACTGACCCTTATGTGTCGCTAATCTATTTTTTTGAAATATTAATTTAAATATTACTACTATTCACCAACAATAACGATAGAACTAAACTAATTAGTTAATATATATATATATATATATATATATATATATATAATAAATCTAACAATTTACAATATAATAACTTTAAATGTGAAAAATTAATTGTGATTCATAATATCAATTCCAACGCAATTTTTTTAAAAGAATTTCAGCTACTTTTACATAAAAAATAATAATTCCAGCTACCTTAATTTCTTATTAGTTATTATTATATTTTTTTCAAAAATAATCAAAATAAATAAGTTGCTTCTTTTTATATAACATTTATCAACATTAAAAATTAAATATGCTGTATAATATTGGTTCAATTATGTCTTAATCTAATGATGAAAACAAAAACTATGAGAAATATAGATAAAAAAATAAATTACTAAATCTTGACATAAATATATATCATAATATTTTATTTATTTTTAATTACTACCAAATAGTTTCAAATGAATATTGTTTAACTTTTAATTTTATTTTTTTTTATTTTTTTAAATAAATTGTAGGATGAGTAAGTAAAACTATAAAAATGCTATTCTTTTACCATTTGCCAAGGTAGAAATTCAAATTTTGGGCTAAAAATAGAAAAAAACAAAAATATTGGTTCCCTCCTAATTGGCTCTTAGTGTCACACTTTTCTTTATTTATTTATTTAAGAATTCATAACTCTCTCTGGATTTTGGTGCTCATACTTTTCTTTTCTGTAATCCTCTCTTCACAACTCATCACTATCTCAGAATCAACTATCTTAATTTCCTTTTTTAACAAAATTCTCTACTCATGCTTCTCTTTTTCCACTTTGTTCATTTTCACTCTCTCTTTTCATTGTTCATATCTTTACACTGAATTCTCATTTTGTAGGTAACACTACTACAATTATATACTTTTGTATGCTTGTTCTTTTCATTTCGGTTGCTTTTTCTATGCTATGGCGATGCTTCTTTTTTGTGGGTACATCAATCTGCAGCTTACACATTAGATGGTGGTTTTAATGTTTTGTTTTTGCCTCAATTCCGTTCTGAAATTTCTAGTTTTCCAGAACCTGGCTTTTGATGACCCTACTTTTTGAGTTTCTCAGGTAGATTGTCTATTTCTCCTTCTCATTGGCTCTTCTTTTCAAAATTTTCTTGCCCCATTTTCACTCTCTTTTCTCTTTGTTCATCATTGCTCTCAATTCTCATTTTGTAGGTAAAACTGTTATAGTGTATTTATCTCTATGGGTATATCAATTTGCACCATACGGATTAAATGATTGCTTGATTGTTATTTAATAGTGAAAAGTGTTTTTAAACGGGGATTCCCCGCGGGACGGGGATGGGGGACAATTTTGTCCCCGTCTAACTTACGGGGAATGGGACGGGGAATCCCCGACTAGTCGGGGATGCGGATGGGAAATGCATTCACCGTCCCGCCCCGTCTTGTTTACATCCCTATAAGCATGCTTATATTTTTTCTTTTCTATTTAAAAGAAAATTAAAAAAATATTACTGCTTAATTCCAAGTCATTCATTGTTTTTACTCTAGTAATTAATTAATTAAGCTAAAAATGGTATATTAATTACTGTTTAATTATTTAATCTGTTCTGAAACTGCTATGAATATCAATACAAGAAAAATCCTTATCACTAACGTAAAATCCATCGGTGATTCCCTAATTTGCATGTGATCATGATCACCGACGGAAGACCAGCATATATTGATGTGTTGGCGTTGACCTCCTAGATAAGCAGTTGCGATAATTTTTTACCGACACAAGAAATCACCGACACAATATTCAGTCAGTGTTTTGTGTCGGAAATTCCGACTACTTTTAGTAGGCGACTTCTGTCAGATATTTCAACAACATCACGACCCTTATGTGTCTAATCTATTTCTTTTTGAAATATTAATTTAAATATTATTACTTTTGGTTAGGGGTTTTAATTTAAATATTATTACTGCTCACCAACAATAATGATAAACTAAACTAATTTAATTTTTTATACATATAATAAATCTAACAATTTACAATATAATAACTTTAAACGTGATAAATTAATTGTGAGTTCATAATATCAAATTCCAATTCAATTTTTTTTAAGGAATTTCAGCTACTTTTATATAAAAATGATAATTTTAGCTACCTTAATTTTTTTTATTAATTATTATTATATTTTTTCAGAAATAATCAAAATAAATAAGTTGGGTTCTTTTTATATCGGGCTTTGGGTTTTCACATTCGTAATTAATTCTAATTTTTAGACATTTGATGAACAAAATAAATAAACTTCTTATCAAAGATGATCGATTTTAAGATTTAGAAGTCTAATTTTGATTATACTATTTTATCAGATATAAGTTTAATAAAAATACTGCTTGGAATTAAGCCTGGAAGATAGACAAAGAACTGGTCCAATTATAATATTAATTAATATTTTAAGAGGTTCTCTATTTACTCAGATTATCAGATTGTCTCAGGCGAACAAGAAAGGTAAGCTATTGTGAACTCCTCTATGTGTTTTTTTTTTATCAAAACCGATTTGGAAATTTGAATTGATCAATTTGGAATGTTTAATTATAAATCTAGCGTATATTCTTGTCAGGTCACAATGGATGGTTTTCGCCGACCATGTTCTGCAATCATTGGAAAATCTCTTTGTTGATAAATTATTCAAATTTACATGTTTTTCCATTGGAATTTTGTGAATCGAATTTACATGGGACTCGCCTTCTGAACTTATTGGATGCTTCACAACAATCTTCAGACCATTATAAATCAATTAAATAAGGAAAAAAAATTTCAAGAATAAGGAATTCAACATAGATTGCAGATTAAAAAATCCAATGAATACTCAAAACCCAAAATCAGATACCAGAAAAGGAAATAAATCCAAAATTAGATACTAATTAATCAATTAAGCTAAAAATAGTATAATAATTACTGTTTAATTATTTAATCTGTTAAGAAACTGCTATGAATATCACTACAAGAAAAATCCTTATCACCACCGCAAAAATCCGTCGGTGATTCCCTAATTTGTGTGTGATCAAGATCACTGACGGAAGACTGACATATATTGATGTGTTGGCGTTGACTTCTTAGGTAAGCAGTTGCGACATTTTTTTACTGACATAAAAAATCACCGACACAATATTCAGCCGGTGTTTTGTGTCGGAAATTCCGACTACTTTTAGTAGGTGACTTCTGTCAGATATTCCGACAACATCACCGACTTGGGTGCAATGTATATCATTCTATGAAGCATGGACTTGGGTGCGGATATGGATGCGGGTGCGAAAAACGATATTTTAATAAATATATGACACGGGTGCGTACGGAGGGACGCGATAAATTTTATATAATTAATTTTATATATATTACATATAAAAATATATAAAAAACTTGATAAATCACAAATTACTTATAAACCATAAAAACACAACCATAATAAGATAACTCATTAATTCATAAAAAACAACATCTAATACTTCAAATAAAATTAAAAATTAAATTAAAGTATTTTAGGGTTTTTTTTTTGACAAAAATAGCAGGAGAAGAAAGAAGCCCTAGAAGTTTAGAATTGCCATAACAACCGGTGAGAATTAGATGTATTTTAGGTTTTCTATCAAATTTTGTAAATTAACCATATGTTTTAAAAAAAAATTAAAAAAACCCTAAACTTTTACATTTTTTCACTATTAGCCGTGTCACTACCGAGCCCCCGCCGAGCCCCATATCACCTCCGTGTCACTACCGAGTCCAGCCTGTCGTGTCCCTAGCGAGTCCGTGCTTCGTAGATATTAACAAAGTGGAGATATGTGCATCTTCTGAGAATGAAGGAAGAAAGAGAAATCAATAGGACTCTGTTGTTGTTGCAGTGCCGTTTGTTTTCAATTTTCGGAACTGCTTTTTGCCTATTAAGATAAAAAGAAAATAAACTAATATTTGCTACGCATCAGTAACAACTAATAGCAGCAACAAACATCAAATAAAAGCAAGTGAAACAAACAGACCCCACAGTTGCACCCAAGAAGCCAAAAGACTAATTCACTTCATTTTCTCTTCTTGCAAGCCATAATATATTAAGGTTTAAACAATAAGCTGTTTTTTCTACATCAAAATATCTTTGATATAGTGCTATCTTGTGATCTAGGAGTGTTTTTTGCATAAAAAAAATCAAAGCTTCTTACACATTTATTTATATATTTATTTCGAATAAAAAAACAGCATATTTGATAAAAGTATACCAAAAATTTCAAAACTGATTTTATATGTAATTTCCTCTTTAATAAATAGGTTGGGTCAATCCAACCCATTTATTAAATGAGTTGTGTTGAATCAACTCTTTTATTAAATGGGTTGAGTCCATTCATTTACCTATTTTGACAACTCTACGTAATAATCAGAATTAGGTTAGTGGTTTTCTATTACTATGGCTCTAAATTAGTGAATTTGTATGAGTTTGAAAGTGGTTTCTCATTAAATTTTGGAAACTAATATCTCTATAACATACTTGCCTAGTGGGAATTCTGATCACTACAAAAAAAATTGATTTTTGGCAACAAAGAAGATTGTTGCGAAACTTATTTTTAGCAACAACGACGCATGTTTTGTAACGAGTTTCAGTTGTGGAGAAACATTCTGTTACCGAAGGTTTCTGTAAAGACATTTCCGCTGTTGCAAAAAAAACTATTTGCCAACAACACACGTAGTTGCTAAACCTCTATTGTTGCGAAATATGGACTGTATGTTAGAGAATAACATTTATGTTTTGCAACACCATGCGTCGTTGCTGTAATTTTTTTTATACATTTCGTAACAAGTAGTGGCGTTGCTATATATTTAGACTTTTCGATACAACATTTTTATGTTGCTGTTTATTTTTGCGTTTTTGCAACACATAATTTCGTAGCTTTATATATTCTTTTAACAACTCTTGTCGTTGCCATAAAAGGTTGATTTTTTGAAACAACCCATGTCGTTGCTATACATTTTGAAGTTTGGCAATAAATATAGCCGTTGCTAAAATTATATTAATGGTAACAATTATGTTGTCATAAACAAGTAGTTTTAATTGTAAATAGATTTAATTTTTGACAACTTATTGTAGTATTAAATGTATATATATATATATATATAATAATTTATGTCCTTATTATGATTATATATATATACAAACACAAATTTGAATACAATCTAACAATAGTAGAAAGCTACGTACATTAGCCATAATTAATTTACGGTAACAAGTATTGGTAACGATTGTATAAATTTCGTTGCAAAAGTTATTTTTTTGCAACAACTTCTTTTGTCATTGCAAAAAGTTGTTGCCAAAAAATGATTTTCTTATAGTGTTTTAGATTTGCCAATATGATATTTTTACACGTGTATAATGATATTGCATGAATTTTTCGTATTATATATATATATGCATATATATAATATATACCAATCGTATTCTAACAAAAAAAATATATATACCAATCGTACGAATAAATAAATACGCATATTTAACAAATAAGAAAATAGATAATGCGTGTTAAAATACATTCGAAGAGTACATAATCAAACTCATAATTAAAAAATAGTTGATACCATAGGGTTACGTACGTGATACAATGAGTACATTATTACACGGTTATGTACATGATAAAATGATTACATTATTATGATAAATAATTTCTTGTAATTTTAGACATTCAAATTTATCAAATTTTAAACATTTTTATAATTTCATTCAAATATAGAAATATTTCAACCATACGAATAAATATATACATGTTTTAACGAATAAAAATCATGAATAACACATGTTAAAATATATTAAAAAATAAATAATCAAATGCATAGTTACTCTAAGTCATTATATGATTATAGTTGATATAATTCTTATTATACGGTTACATATCGACTGTGTTATTGTATGGTTACCTATACAATAAAATGATTGCATTGTTATGACAAATACTTTCTCGTTTTTATTCTAGATATTTTATTGAATATTTAAGAACTTAATAATTTATTTTAGTTATACATTTTTCTGTGTATATATATATATATATATATATATAGTTTAAAAAATATATTAATAGATAAAAAAAACATCAATTTTAATATATTAGAAAATTAGTATTTCTTTGAGAGAAATTTTTTAAAAAAATAATAAGGTAAGGTTTACAACAAAATTAATGCATCTTTCATTTTTTTTGGTAAGCCCTTGATTTTTCATTTATGTACATTAAGTTGTGATATTTTATTTTTTGTCACATTCAACTCCAGATGACCAAAAAAATTAACTTTGAATTTAAAACTCGTTAATAGAGTGTTATTAATCTCCATTGCGTCTGAAATTTGTATTTTTCGCAATTTGAAAACAATTCTTAATATATGAAATGTGACTATAGGAGATGTCTAAAAACTTTAAATAGTTAAAAAAATACAATTTGTATATCCTGATTGTGAAGCTTCAACTAGAAATTTTGCACTGCAGTTTCGCCATGGACAATTCGGTTTATTGAATGATTACAACAATTTTCAACGACCAATGTTCGGCGACACAAGCCCTTTTTAGCAACCCAATCAGGCAAGGTAATTGTCTAACAATAAATTTTATTTATATCATTATTATTTTGTGATTTCTAGATGTAATTTATATCAAACATTGCCATTTATAGTGACACTAAATAATCCTGTAAGGAATTTTAATTTGGATATAGTTCTATAATTAACTTTTACTATGGCAGCCCCCTAAACATTCTTATTTTCCACATTAATTTTATAAAGTTACTTTTGGTGTTGCTTTTGTTCAAGCTAAACATGCTCACATTTTTCATTTTTCTCTTTAAAATAAAAAAATAAAAAAATACCTTCTTAATTCTAACTATTCTCTTTAATTTCTTATTTTTCTTCTACTTTCCCTCTTTTCTTTATTGACTTTTCTCTCTCTATAATCAATTCAACGGAAGATGAATTTTTCTTTCTCCTTGTGCTTTCATCCCTTACAATCAGAGCACAAAAATACTAAGTTCAATAACAAATTACTATTTACAAAAAAAATACCATATCAAATATTAGAGAATGATTTCCTACTAAGCATCTAAAGCAACATCAGTACCGATTAAACAATTCCCCAAAATTAACACAAGCAAATCCGTAAACAGTGAAGCGGAAAATCGCAAACCTTATGAACTAATTTATCCTAATGCAAATAAAACCAAAATCAATACAATATCGCAATGTAGCCTTTCGACTACAATTTTACAATCTGCTACACAAAATACAAGTAATCTAGCCACTTTAAGAGACTAAAATCAGAATAATGTAACTAGACAGTAAAGCAAGTATACAAATGGTTAGGGTTTAAAATTAGGGAGCGAAAAATTAATTCTAAAGAGAGAAAAATTAATAAAGAGAAAACTGATTAATTTTTTTTTATGGAAATATCAAAAAATCTTATTAGGCACCAAAAAATTTATACAAAGACCAATGGACAACTTATACATTTAGGCTTAATTGTTCCACAACAAGCTGAAAGATTGAGATTTACATAATCTTATTTTTACATTTAAAACACTTGCCTAGCAATTTGATCCTTACATACCATTATCAAAAGTAATTCTATTCCTAGTCAACCACACCCAATACACTATTGCTGCAAAAGCAACTCTTCTAATAGAAGATTTAAGAGATTTTCCAGCAGCCTTCCTTGACAACCAACTTATAAGCCTTCTCTATGGTATATTAGTATATCACACTTACCACTAATCTCAAACCAGACACCCCCACTAACAGAGCAATCAAAAAATAGATGGGGACAGTCTCCTCCTCCTGACCGCATAAACAACACAATTGATTTGTAAGTTTTCCTGGGCAGCAATCCGAGTTTTAATATTCAACCGATTTTTTAATGCAAGCGATAAGCTGAAACTGTGTCTTGGGATAAATTGATATCCCCAAACAACCTTCCACCAACCCACAATAACTTGAGTATGCATTAAAGAGGTTCTCTAATTACCTAGATTATCAGTTTGTCTCACCAGAACAAGAAAGGTAAGCTATTGTGAATAGGAAAATAATACAGACAAACATAATATTTAGTAACAGCTAACCTATTTATTAGCTATTAACTACAATAACTATTAACTTATTCAAACAGAAACAAAGCAGCCAAGAGAATTCAAATTCAATATGAATAATTAATTTAGAGGGTTTTGATAAGGACTAGAACCTAGGATTTATTATTTAACTTTAGCTTTCTAATATAGGGTTTATTTTGCATTTTAAAACATATTTATGGTTATTATTGTCATGATTTAGTATTCATTGCATTTTTATGTTAGTTTTATAGTTTTATAGTTTTTGTTTTTGTAAGTTCTCATTGTCTCTCTATGGCGTGCGCCATGCTCCAAGGCTCAAGGACCCCTAGTGCCTTAGTGCGCCATGCGCCTTTAATAACTATGGCTAGCCATTTACAGATGAGAATTTTTTTTACTGCAAACCCCTACAGCTTTAGCTTCTCTCATTATCGTGGTTACGAAGCTTCAACTAGAAATTCAGGAGCGCAGTTTCTCCATGGACAATCCGGTTTATTGAACGGGTACAACAATTTTAGCAACCAATGTTTGGCAATACAAGCCTTTTTTAGCAACCCAATCAGACAAGGTAATTGTCTAACAATAAAATCTATTATATCATTATTATTTTGTGATCTATTTATAGATGAAATTTATATCAAACCATTGCCATTTTTGTTTCGATTTTGCGACGACACTAAATAATCGTGTAAGGAATTCTAATTAGGATATAATTCTATAATTAATTTGTACTAGTTAGTTCTATATATCGTGTAGATTTTATTATTTTTTTCCCTCCAAATGTCCACTGAATATTTTGAAATATTTTGTTGCTACTGGTTTATTGATACTATTATTTATTGAACAATGCCTTAAGAGAACCAGTCATTCTAATAATGTTATTTGTCGATATATATTGGAACTTTTACAATATTCTTGTGTTATATTCTAATATTTATTTTAGTTATTTTAATATTTTTTTTAATAACATAATAGTTAGCAAAACTAATTACAATCATTAAAAATTAAAAGACTTTGAAAACTTGGTATGAAGAGGAAGGTGTTACCCTTTGTAAGTTTAATATAAAATTTATTATTGAAATAATAGTTTTTATATTAATTTCTCCAAGTTATTTTTATATTTTTATTGGGAAGGTTAATTTGACTACGGCAAAGGATAGACAAAAATAGAAAATACTATTCCTAAATGAGATAATAAAAAAAGCGGGAGTTATGGTGAAATTAATACATACATGAAATAAAGAAAAGAGAGTGAAAATGGTGACGGTAAGAAAATTGGCCAAATAAATATAATTTATATTCTATATGTGGTAAAGCCATATCATATCATATGGGTTTTTGCATGAGTTGCAGTGTATATAGTGTGTAAGGAAATGCCTGATATAGAATCCAAGATATCAAATTAATGGCGTTGTTTACGTGAATCCTTTTTCCCATATTTTATAAAATTTTCCCATATTTTATAAAATTAAAATGGTGTTGTTTATGTTCAAGATAAGCATGCTTAGATCTTTCCTTTTTCTCATTAAAAGAAAATTAAAAAACAATACTGCTTAATTCCAACTCATTCATTTCTTTTCCTCTACTAATTAATTAATTAAGCTAAAAAATAGTATACTAATTATTGTTTAAATGTTTAATCTGTTCTGAAACTGCTATGAATATCACAAAAAGAAAAATCCTTATCACCAACGCAAAAATCCGTCGGTGATTCCCTATTTTGCGTATGATCATGATCAACGACGGAAGACTGACATATATTGATTTTTTGGCGTTGACCTTTTAGGTAAGCAGTTGCGATAATTTTTTACCGACACAAGAAATCACCAACACAATATTCAGCCGACCTTTTCTGTCGGAAATTTTGACTACTTTTAGTAGGTGATTTCTGTCGGATATTCTGACAACATCACGACCCTAATGTATCATGATCTATTTTTTATATATTAATTTAAAGAATTTACCGACAAATATTGGTTGAAAATTTAGCGACAACTATTTGTAAGCATTTTGTTTATTTATTCACGAACTTTTCTTGTGAGCCTATTTACATACACAATTAAAGAGTTATTTGCGAGCAAACTTTATAAATATAATTAACGATTTACTCACAAACAATTCATGGTTAGATAATTTTCGTAATGAACCAAGTTCAAAGAGGATTTTAGGCTCGAAACAAGCTCGAAGCTCGACTCGAGCTCGTTTAATTTCTAATGAACTGAGCCAAGCTTGAGCAAGACAAAGCTCGGCTCGGACTCGAGGTCGTTAATTTTATAGCGAGTCGAGCTTAAGCAGGTTAAAGCTCGGCTCAGACTCAACTTGATTACAGCCCTATTGACTAGTGAGGTTGATCTGCCATTCTATGTTATATTTTTAATAAGGTTGGCAGATCTTGTCTACCCAAAGAAGAACTTGGCGAAGAAGATGCACATATTAGTGGATTCTATTTAATTAATCATCTGTTTCAGTTTTATTTTTTTTCCCAAATTAACTGTTTTTATATTTGTTTTTTTATTTTTATAAATATTAAAAATAATAAATAATAAGTTTCCCTTTTTTAAGGGGAACGTGGCAGTATTTGTTAAAAGTCATATACTTTTAATATGATTTGACAAAATTGTATTATTTTTTGGCAATCATGGGTGATATGTAATAAACTAAACCATTCTTGATCTATGTGTAACTAACCCACAAATTTTACATGCAATGGGCTCTAAAGTGTGGGAGCAAATCTTGTATCTAAAATAAATCTGCTTTAGATATTAACATTTCACACTAAAACAAAGCCAAACAACATCAAAATTCAATGAATCCTGAAAATCCAAAATCATATACCAGAAAAGGAAATAAATCCAAAGGATTCTAGAGTCACAAACCTTCTTTTTCTGGTTGAAAATGTTGATTCTTCTACATGTATAAAACCCATTTAACATAGTATTATTCATTTCAGTTGGGTCCGAAATTTGTATTTTTTACAGTTTGAAAGCAGTTTTTAATATATGAAATGTGAGTATAGGAAACTGTAAAAACTTTAATTCAAATATTAAAAAATATAATTTCAAAACACAGATGAAATGAATAAGGCATTTTTAATATATGTTCACAACTAACTAAATTTATCCACCTGTAATGTAATGTTAGCAACTAACTAAATTTATAAGTTAAAGATTCAGAATTTACTACTACAAAAACAGAATTATCAATATTTTTTGTGAGGGTAAAGCAAAGTATATCAATGAAGTGGAGAGTTGCCCATCTTTTGAGAATGGAAGGAAGAACAAGAAAGGAAGAAAAAGAAATGAACAAGCGCCAAGTGATCTGGACTATAATTCACTTCATTTTCGCTGCTCGCAAGCGATAATATATTACGTGTTTCGACAGTAAGTCAGCCGCGAATACAAAATTGGTCGGTTGGAAGACCGATTTTACGTTTAATTTTTTTTCCGTATATATACGTGTTATAATATGAGTTTTAAATACCAATGTAAAACTTCTCAAAATTAAACTACATTGTGTTTAAGATTAAAGTGTAAAAAAATTGTGTCTAACAGAAAAAATCGGATTTAGGAGAGGGCCGAATAGGCCAAAAAAAATTAGTAATTTGGGTTTAAGAAGCCTAACATGCCAAAAAAGTTTAAAATTTAGATTTAATGAGGGTCTAGCAAGCCCAAAAAAATAGAACTTTGGATTTAGAGAGGACCTAACAGTCAAAAATTTGGAATTTTAGATTTAGAAAGAGCCTGAGAGGCCAAAAAAAATTAGAATTTTTGAATTTAGAGAGGGTCTAATAGGACCTGGGCCAATTTTGGGTGTTAATTCAGCACCCCATCAAAATTTCGTGGAGACAGAGAGCCAGAACCACCACAGCCTCATTTTTTGTAGAGACCAGAGGCTGAAACTACCACTTGTATGGCGGTTCCGGTGGCCGGAGGGACCGGACCCCGAGCTTCTAGGTTCCCATCAAAATGATATACTTTGATTTGATGTAATTGGACTTGAGTGGAGACATGAGTCTTCTAGGTTGAGTTTGGTTCTTTATTGCTGACTGATTACCGGCTGATTTTCTGTGTAAATCCTTATAGTTTTTTTTTTGGAAATTGGTTCTAGAGGCGGTTTAAACCGCCATTAGAAAGCGTCGCTAATAGAAAATCTTACTGCAACGTCATAGTAAAACCGTAACTAAATGTAGCAACGGTCACATTAACAACACTTTTCTGACGGTTTTTAAAACCGTCGCTAATATTTATAGTGACGGTTAAAACCATCGCTAAAGTAGAAAAAAATCCATCGACAAAGGACTTTTTTTAGTGTAATTAAGGTTAATTTTAAATTAGTTTACATGTAATATTCAGAATTAGGTTAGTGGTTTTGTGAGGATTAAACTGTGGGTCTAAACATTGGTTTTGTGAGGGTTTGAGACTGGCTTTCTGTTTAAATTTTGTAAACTAAATCTAGTATTCTACTTTTTTTTTCACCCTTAATTAGAAATATATTTATATATTTTTTATTTATTTAATTAGTGTTTAATCTGTTCGGAAACTGCTATTTATATGTATAGGAAATCCTTATTGACCGAATATTATCTTGCTCGAAAAAGTGTATGTATAGCAAGCTGAGATGTTCATATGGATTATATTCAAGCATTTTAGCTATTTGAGATCTAAACACCAATTATATGAATTATATGACTTTAATTAATGTTTATATATTATATATATTATTTCCTTTTATTATTATTATTATTATTATTATTATTATTATTATTATTATTATTATTATTATTATTATCTATCAGAATGTTTTTATTATTAATGGGTATGGGATTCAAATGCCATCCTCCAGTGTCCATGTATCAGCAAGAACAACCTTGTAGATCAAACTTCCAAAATTTTGACAGTCCGTCTCTTTATTTCCATTCCGGAAATTATGCTTCAGCAATTGCAAACGATTTGGGAACTATCAGTACTAATTTCGGTACTAATTTGAATAGCAACAACATGCTCGGAACTGCTCCTGATGTTGGTCATGGTTCGATTAATTGGCCTTAGCGATAAGACACCCATATGGCGTGGCAACCGTCATGGGGCGCCATTTTGCGCCAAGGGGCAGTTGTCAAAGGCACGCCTTGGTGAGTTAGGGGCGGTTTTATGGATTTTTTGACGGTTACATATATGGTACAAGTGTTCTGTAAGGGTCCAAATGAGAAAAAAAAACAAATATTAAAAAGGAAGAGAGAGATTTTACATTTGAAAACATATTTAAGCTTAATATTATCATGATTTAGTATTCATTGTATTTTTATGTTAGTTTTATAGTTTTACAATTTTTATTTCTGTAAGTGCGTGTTGTCTCGCTATGGGGCGTGTCATCCCCGTGCGCTAGGGGTGTTCAAAATTCTAACCAATCCAAGGATCCAACCCAATCCAATACCCAAATAGCTAGTTTATTTGTTTATTTATTATATTGGATTGGTTGTAACCAAACCAATAGAAAAATTTCACATGGATAAAATAATTTAACTGGTTAATTAACCAATCCAAACTAGAAAAGCCCAACATTTTTAAAATGCATCCAAAACTTTTTTTCCTAACAATTACGGATCAAGGTAAGCCCAAACTAAAAGGACCAAAACAATACTACGTAAAGTCATGGAATTCAAAATAATTTTTTATTTTGTATTTATTTAGTTACTTGATGTTTAATGGGTAAATTACACCTATGGCCACTTTAGGGGTGTGTATCGGTATAAAACCGAACCGAAAATACCGAATACCGAAATGATCAAAATAATTCTCACCGACACCGAACCAAATAATAGGTAAAACAGAATTAAAATCGAACCGAAATATGCAGTTCGGTTCTGTTTAAACCGAACAAACCAGATTAAGTTAAAAATAAAAAATAAAAATCACTATATTTTCTCATTAAATTTACCTCAACAACAACAAAAGTTGAAATACTTTCAAAATATATATACTGGGTTCTTATCTCAACAAAAAAATAAAATTAAACTTGTAAAATTAAATATATGCGTGTATATATATAAAAGAATGTAAAATATGTGTAATTCGGTGCGGTTCGGTTTTTTTTACACTTTTTGTCAAACCAAATCGAAACGAACCGAATAGCGAAATAGATTTAAAATTAAAACCGATACCGAACCGAATTGTTAAAAAACCGTATCACTGGAGACAAAGTATAATTCAGAAAAGCAAGGGGCAGATAAGTTTATCACTATGAAATTTTTTGAATTTACTATGAATGATTTTGCATCTGTACTTGACCAAGTCCATGAATTTCTTATCTTGGCCTCTAAATTTAAGGATCTTACTATAGACATTCCAGAGAAATTACTTGTGGGGGCAATCATAGCCAAATTACCTCCAAGTTGGAATAACTATAGAAAGAAACTGTTGCACACTTCTGAGGATTTTAATTTGGAACAAATTCAGAAGCATTTACGAATTGAAGAGGAAACTCGAATTCGTGATAAGAAACATGATGTTGCTTCTAGTTCTAAAGTTAATTATGTCAGTAATAATCAGAAGGGGGCAAAAAGAGGAAAGGAAATTATCAGAATAATCCCAACAACAACAAAAAGTTTAAGAAGAATTTGTCTGATGTTGTTTGTTATAATTGTGGTGAAAAAGGACACATCAAAAGATTCTGTAAGAACCCCAAGAAGAAGGATAGCAAAAATCAGAATAAGAAGGAGAGTGAGGACAAAGCAAATGTTGTTGAACATGTTGCCAATAATGAAATTATTGCCATGGTTTCTGAGTTGCAAATTGGTATGATCCAAGAATTGCATATGGCATCTCTTACCATAAGATTGGTGGTATGATTCTGGTGCAACTACTCATATTTGCAACAACAAAGGACTCTTCAAGACTTATATTGATTCTTCTCCAGACCATGAAGTTTTGTTGGGTGATCATCACTCTTCCAAGGTTCAAGAAACCGGGACTGTTGAAATTCAGTTTACTTCTGGAAAGAAAGTTATTCTCACAAATGTTCTTCATGTTCCTCAAATTAGGAAGAATTTAGTTTCTGGTTTTATGTTATGTAAAAAGGGTTAAAGGCTGTAATAGAATCTGATAAAATAATTTTGTCTAAGGCTGGAGCATTTGTTGGGAAAGGTTATGTCTGTGATGGAATGTTCAAATTGTCTATTAATAAAGTTGAGAATTCTGCTTATTTTCTTGTGCATGCAATTGAATGTACTGCTTTTCATTTGTGGCATAATCGTTTAGCACATACCAATTATAGAACCATGAAATATATGTCTAAAAATGGAATGATATCTTATGGTAATGATCATGAAGATAAATGTGAGGTATGTGTTCAAGCAAAAATGAAAAGGAAACCATTTCCTAAAATTGAAAGAAGTACAGAAATGTTAGAACTTATTCATTCTGATAATAGTTCTCGTTTTACCTATGTTTATTTGTTAAAAACAAAAGACCAAGCATTTGAAATGTTTAAATGTTATAAATCCATGGTAGAGACATAAAAGAATAAGAAAATTAAAATTCTACGCAGTGATAGAGGTGGGGAGTATGTTCCTACAGAATTTTCTTCTTTTTGTGAATCTAGTGGAATTATACATCAGGTTAGTGCTCCTTATAGACCTCAACAAAATGGAGTTGCTGAAAGAAAAAATGGTGTTTTAGGGGATATGCTAAATGCAATGCTTGTTAATGCAAATTTGCCACTTAATTTATGGGGAGAAGCTTTGCTAACCGCATGTCATATACACAACAAAGTACCTTCTAAGAAATTTAAGGTTTCACCTTATGAAATTTGGAAAGGAAGGAAACCTAATATAAGTTACTTTAAGGTGTGGGGTTGTGTTGCATATTACAAGGTCCCAGATCCTAAGAAAACTAAATTAGGACCAAGGGCTTTGAAAAGTGTTTTTGTGGGCTATGCTGAAAATTCAAAAGCATATAGGTTTTTGGATTTGGATTCTAATGTTATAGTGGAATCACGAGATGCTGAATTCTTTGAAAATAAATTTCGTGGCGATTCCACAGGAACAGAAACCTCAATAGCACCACAAATTTCTTCAAACTCAAATGGGAAAAGAGTTGTGCCTGATTCTTCTAATGAACCAAGAAGAAGTGAAAGAACTAGAAAAGAGAAGAATTTAGGTCCAGATTTTATTAATTCTCAAGCTATTCTCTTTTTGGTGGAAGGAAATAGAAATGGGGTTACTAATAAAATACCAATTATACTTACTGTAGAAGATGATCCCAAAACTTTTCAAGAAGCAATGGCTTCTAGAAATTCAGCTTTTTGGAAAGAGGCAATCAATGATGAAATGGATTCATTGATATCAAACAATACTTGGTATATTACGGACTTGCCTCCAGGGTTCAAAACTGTTGGATGCAAATGGGTATTCAGGATTAAGTATAATACAGATGGATCTATAAATTCTTTCAAAGCTAGATTGGTTGCACAAGGCTTTACTCAAAAAGAAGGGGTAGATTATTTTGACACTTATGCACCTGTGGCTAGAATTTCATCCATTAGAGTACTTATGGCTTTAGCTTCTATTTTTGGTCTATGTGTACATCAAATGGATGTGAAGACGGCTTTTCTAAATGGGGATTTAGAAGAAGAAGTGTACATGAAACAACCTGAGGGTTTTGTTCTCCCTGGAAATGAAAATAAAGTTTGGAAATTGGTTAAATCCTTGTATGGATTAAAACAAGCGCCTAAACAATGGCACGAAAAATTTGATTCTGTTATTTTATCAAATGGTTTTACTTATAACTCAGCAGATAGGTGCATTTACTCTAAGTTTACAAAAGATTATGGTGTCATCATATGTTTATATGTTGATGACATGTTAATCTTTGGAACCAATATGAAAGGAATTGATGAGACAAAGAACTATTTGAGTTCATGTTTTAAAATGAAAGATTTAAATGAAGTTGATACTATCTTAGGTATCAAGGCTATAAAACATAGTGGGGGTTTTGCGTTGAGTCAATCTCATTATATTGAAAAAGTGCTTAATAAATTTGAACACTTAAAGTTTAAAGAGGCTAATTCCCCTTATGATTCATCTTGTAAACTTAGTAAAAATGAGGGAAGAGGTGTTGCTCAACTTGAGTATGCTAGTGCAATAGGAAGTATGATGTATGCATCACATAGTACTAGACCAGATATTGCATTTACTGTCTGTAAACTTTCTAGATTTACGAGTAATCCGAGTCGTGAACATTGGAAAGCGATTGGCAGGGTTTTAGGTTACTTAAAAAGAACCAAAAACCTTGGATTATATTATAATAAATTTCTAGCAGTTCTTGAGGGTTATTCAGATGCTAGTTGGATAAATACTATCGGTGATAGTAAGTCCACAAGTGGTTGGATTTTTATGCTTGGTGGAGGAGCTGTTTCTTGGGCTTCAAAGAAACTAACTTGTATTACTCATTCCACAATGGAGGCTGAATTTTTGGCCTTAGCAGCAGCAGGAAAAGAAGCTGAATGGCTGAGGAATATGTTATTAGATATTAAGTTGTGGCCACAACCGATGTCAGCCATTTCTTTGAACTGTGATAGTGAAGCTACTTTGTCTAAAGCTTATAACAAGATATATAATGGAAAGTATAGACATATTAACTTAAGACATTCATATGTACGGCAGTTAATATCAGACGGGATTATAACTGTTGTATATGTTAAGTCTTGTAATAATTTGGCAGATCCTTTCACAAAAGGACTTCCAAGGGACATAGTATATAAAATGTCCAAAGAGATTGGTTTAAAACCTATATGATTACATCAGCAACAACAGAAACCCAACCTATGTATAGTATTATCACTATGTAAAGGTTCAATGTGGTAAAAACAAGTTGTTGATAACTGATTGATATACTAACTATAATAATAAATTATATAGTATATGATTATTAGGGTGAGTCTTAGACTCTTAATGAAGCTTCATATGTTGTATTTGAACTTCACCTATATGGACAGAAGGAGTGGTGCCGCTCCTAATAAAAGTGTGGTCTACTTTTATAATTGTCCATGAAGTCTAGGATGAGCGCATGGCCATAATAGTGCTACCATTTCTATGAACGTACGTTTATATAGAAGTTATGTGTGTGATACTTCCGGTATAACAAAAGGGATTATGGCTCAAAAGCGGCAAGCCGCCATTAATTTCGTTTTTCCTTGAAGTGTTACACTAAGTGGAGGTCCAAATCGCAAGATACCGACATTTATGCATAACTCTAATGAGATTTATTTAAACACCAATACATAAAGCCTAAGTGGGGGATTGTTAGATATTAGTCTTTAATATTGGTGTTGTGGAAATTCCACATGGAAAGAATAAGAAGGAAATCTGTATTTTATTTTGTCTAAGAGACATCTGTATTGTCTAAAGACATCTGTATGTCTAGAGACATTTGTATGTCTGGAGACATCTGAATGTCTGGAGGCATCTGTATTGTCTGGAGACATCTGTATTTTGACAACCAGTTTTTTGGCTATAAATATCTTCAATCCTTCATACCTTTTCACTTACTGTTTTAATTATTCAAATACGTTCATAGTGAAATTGCTATCATTAATTTTATGTTAGGGAAATCCTAGAGGAAACTTAGTCAGAAACCCAATAGCAATTGATAGTGGGGGCTAATATTTCCTTAAGGACAGTGATTAATCACGTCCCTATTTTATGTTTGTGATCCCATATTTCTAACAATCTTAAGGAAATATTATGGAGAACGTGCTGAAGAATGTTGGTGATGCTGGTAAACTTGATCGGTTTGATGGGACGAATTTCACTCGTTGGAAGGAGACTATGAAATTTTTTCTGATCACTCTGAAAATTTTTTACATTCTGGACATTGATTTGCAATCTATTTCTGAACCGAGTGACAAAGATACTGATGGAATTGTGGCTGAACGTAAGAAGCGAGAAGAAGACGAGGCGCTATGTAGAGGATATATTCTGAACCATCTCTCTGATCGTCTTTATGATTTGTACATTCCTGTACAAAAGGCAAAGGATATATGGATATCACTGGAGACAAAGTATAATTCAGAAAAGCAAGGGGCATATAAGTTTATCACTATGAAATTTTTTGAATTTACTATGAATGATTCTGCATCTGTACTTGACCAAGTCCATGAATTTCTTATCTTGGCCTCTAAATTTAAGGATCTTACTATAGACATTCCAGAGAAATTACTTGTGGGGGCAATCATAGCCAAATTACCTCCAAGTTGGAATAACTATAGAAAGAAACTGTTGCACACTTCTGAGGATTTTAATTTGGAACAAATTCAGAAGCATTTACGAATTGAAGAGGAAACTCGAATTCGTGATAAGAAACATGATGTTGCTTCTAGTTCTAAAGTTTATTATGTCAGTAATAATCAGAAGGGGGGCAAAAAGAGGAAAGGAAATTATCAGAATAATCCCAACAACAACAAAAAGTTTAAGAAGAATTTGTCTGATGTTGTTTGTTATAATTGTGGTGAAAAAGGACACATCAAAAGATTCTGTAAGAACCCCAAGAAGAAGGATAGCAAAAATCAGAATAAGAAGGAGAGTGAGGACAAAGCAAATGTTGTTGAACATGTTGACAATAATGAAATTATTGTCATGGTTTCTGAGTTGCAAATTGGTATGATCCAAGAATTGCATATGACATCTCTTACCATAAGCAATGATTGGTGGTATGATTCTGGTGCAACTACTCATGTTTGCAACAACAAAGGACTCTTCAAGACTTATATTGATTCTTCTCCAGACCATGAAGTTTTGTTGGGTGATCATCACTCTTCCAAGGTTCAAGGAACCGGGACTGTTGAAATTCAGTTTACTTCTGGAAAGAAAGTTATTCTCACAAATGTTCTTCATGTTCCTCAAATTAGGAAGAATTTAGTTTCTGGTTTTATGTTATGTAAAAAGGGGTTAAAGGCTGTAATAGAATCTGATAAAATAATTTTGTCTAAGGCTGGAGCATTTGTTGGGAAAGGTTATGTCTGTGATGGAATGTTCAAATTGTCTATTAATAAAGTTGAGAATTCTGCTTATTTTCTTGTGCATGCAATTGAATGTACTGCTTTTCATTTGTGGCATAATCGTTTAGCACATACCAATTATAGAACCATGAAATATATGTCTAAAAATGGAATGATATCTTATGGTAATGATCATGAAGATAAATGTGAGGTATGTGTTCAAGCAAAAATGAAAAGGAAACCATTTCCTAAAATTGAAAGAAGTACAGAAATGTTAGAACTTATTCATTCTGATATTTGTGAATTTAATGGAAATTTAACTAGAGGAGGTAATAGGTATTTCATAACTTTCATTGATGATAGTTCTCGTTTTACCTATGTTTATTTGTTAAAAACAAAAGACCAAGCATTTGAAATGTTTAAATGTTATAAATCCATAGTAGAGACACAAAAGAATAAGAAAATTAAAATTCTACACAGTGATAGAGGTGGGGAGTATTTTCCTACAGAATTTTCTTCTTTTTGTGAATCTAGTGGAATTATACATCAGGTTAGTGCTCCTTATAGACCTCAACAAAATGGAGTTGCTGAAAGAAAAAATGGTGTTTTAGGGGATATGCTAAATGCAATGCTTGTTAATGCAAATTTGCCACTTAATTTATGGGGAGAAGCTTTGCTAGCCGCATGTCATATACACAACAGAGTACCTTCTAAGAAATTTAAGGTTTCACCTTATGAAATTTGGAAAGGAAGGAAACCTAATATAAGTTACTTTAAGGTGTGGGGTTGTGTTGCATATTATAAGGTCCCGGATCCTAAGAAAACTAAATTAGGACCAAGGGCTTTGAAAGCGATTGGCAGGGTTTTAGGTTACTTAAAAAGAACCAAAAACCTTGGATTATATTATAATAAATTTCCAGCAGTTCTTGAGGGTTATTCAGATGCTAGTTGGATAAATACTATCGGTGATAGTAAGTCCACAAGTGGTTGGATTTTTATGCTTGGTGGAGGAGCTGTTTCTTGGGCTTCAAAAAAACAAACTTGTATTACTCATTCCACAATGGAGGCTGAATTTTTGGCCTTAGCAGCAGCAGGAAAAGAAGCTGAATGGCTGAGGAATATGTTATTAGATATTAAGTTGTGGCCACAACCGATGTCAGCCATTTCTTTGAACTGCGATAGTGAAGCTACTTTGTCTAAAGCTTATAACAAGATATATAATGGAAAGTATAGATATATTAGCTTAAGACATTCATATGTACGGCAGTTAATATCAGACGGGATTATAACTGTTGTATATGTTAAGTCTTGTAATAATTTGGCAGATGGTTTCACAAAAGGACTTCCAAGGGACATGGTATATAAAATGTCCAAAGAGATTGGTTTAAGACCTATATGATTACATCAGCAACAACAGAAACCCAACCTATGTATAGTATTATCACTATGTAAAGGTTCAATGTGGTAAAAACAAGTTGTTGATAACTGATTGATATACTAACTATAATAATAAATTATATAGTATATGATTATTAGGGTGAGTCTTAGACTCTTAATGAAGCTTCATATGTTGTATTTGAACTTCACCTATATGGACAGAAGGAGTGGTGCCGCTCCTAATAAAAGTGTGGTCTACTTTTATAATTGTCCATGAAGTCTAGGATGAGCGCATGGCCATAATAGTGCTACCATTTCTATGAACGTACGTTTATATAGAAGTTATGTGTGTGATACTTCCGGTATAACAAAAGGGATTATGGCTCAAAAGCGGCAAGCCGCCATTAATTTCGTTTTTCCTTGAAGTGTTACACTAAGTGGAGGTCCAAATCGCAAGATACCGACATTTATGCATAACTCTAATGAGATTTATTTAAACACCAATACATAAAGCCTAAGTGGGGGATTGTTAGATATTAGTCTTTAATATTGGTGTTGTGGAAATTCCACATGGAAAGAATAAGAAGGAAATCTGTATTTTATTTTGTCTAAGAGACATCTGTATTGTCTAAAGACATCTGTATGTCTAGAGACATTTGTATGTCTGGAGACATCTGAATGTCTGGAGGCATCTGTATTGTCTGGAGACATCTGTATTTTGACAACCAGTTTTTTGGCTATAAATATCTTCAATCCTTCATACCTTTTCACTTACTGTTTTAATTATTCAAATACGTTCATAGGGAAATTAGTGAAATTGCTATCATTAATTTTATGTTAGGGAAATCCTAGAGGAAACTTAGTCAGAAACCCAATAGCAATTGATAGTGGGGGCTAATATTTCCTTAAGGACAGTGATTAATCACGTCCCTATTTTATGTTTGTGATCCCATATTTCTAACAGCTTTAGCTTCTCTCATTGTCCTGGTTACGAAGCTTCAACTAGAAATTCTGCACCGCAGTTTTGCCATGGACAATCTAGTTTATTGAACGGTTACAATAATTTTAGCGACCAATGTTTGGCAACACAAACCTTTTTCAGCAACCCAATTAGGCAAGGTAATTGTCTAACAATAACTTCTATTATATCATTATTATTTTTACAGTAAAGCCTCTAACCTCTATTTTATTATTAAAAAAACTCGGACCCAACTTGGTAATAACCTCTATGACCAACTCTATTACAAATAGCTAGGTCCCAAATGTATTTCTATATAGATGTTTTACTGTATTTTGTGATTTATTTATAGATGTAATTTATATCAAATCATTACCATTTTTGTTTCGATTTTGCGGCGACACTAAATAATCGTGTAAAGAATTCTAATTAGGAAATAATTCTATAATTAACTTGTACTAGTTCTAATAAGGATGTTTTTATGAATCCTTTTTTCCACATTTTATAAAGTTACTTCTTATTTTGCTTATGTTCAACCTAGATATGCTCAAATTTTTCATGGAAGGACCAATTAGTTAGTTTTGTCAAACTCAAAGATTTAAAGCATGTTTTTGAAAACTAACTAGTGTAATATGTACAAACTCAAACCCAGAAACTAATTATTCACAATCATATTTAACAGATATTATATAAGAGATATTGGTAAAAATGCCTCTAATATATAAAGTAAAACTTCTATATATGAATACACTTAGGACGTGGCTATTTGTATAATAATTGGGAGATTGTTACTAAATAGAGTTTGGTCATAAAGGTTACTGGAATCGAGTTTTTTTATGACAAAATAGAGGTTATTCCTATATAGAGGCTTTAGTGTACTTGTCAATTGTAACTTACAATGTTGTCCAGACACGGATCGGTATCCGACACGGACACGGACACAGGAAACGTGTAAATATTAAAAATATTGGAACACATTTATAAATATTAAAAATATATTTTTATATTTGAAATTGTAATATAACTAAATAAATACATATAAAAGAAATTATAAAACTCTTATCTCAGTGTAATTATTAAATACATAAAAATCAAACGTAATAAATATGAATAAATCTGCTTTAGATATTAACATTTCACACTAAAACAAAGCCAAACAACATTAAAATCCAATGAATCCTGAAAATACAAAATCAGATACCATAAAAGGAAATAAATCCAAATCAGATTCTCGAGTCACAAACCTTCTTTTTCTCAAATGTTGATTCTTTTACATGTATAAATAGGCACACCATTTCCCAACTCATTCCTATTCAGATTACCTTTATTCTCCTCCTATATCTTTATTCCCCAATCTATGAAGCACGGAAACTTCAACATGTATACGGTTTCTATTTCGGATACGGAAACTCCCGGAAACAAAAACGATTGGATTTCATTTAATAAAAAAAGAGGCCAAGAGAGCAATTATGGTCAATCCTTATTTGAAGGGAAAATAAGGAGGAATATCCAAAGGAGTACGCAGATCTTTAAGTACATCAAAACAACCAAAAGACAGAGAGGAGATCAGTTACAAATTGGGATACGATGCAACTAAAAAAACCGGCATTTGTAGTCTCAGATAACCAAAGGACAGATAAATCCATGCAACTCCTAATTAAAACAAAAACTGACTCTCAAATTTCTCCATCTATATAAATATGCTGCAGCAATCTTTCACAAATTAAATACTAAAATATTTTTCTATGGTTTGTCCTAAGTTCTTTAGATAATTATGCTTATATAAGAGTTTTGTAATTTCTTTTATATGTATTTATTTAGTTATATTACAAAAATTCAAATATGAAAATATAATGCCCTAATATTTTTAATTTATAGGTTTCCTCCATGTTTCCGTGTCCTATGTTTTATAGAAAAGATGTTTCCCTTATATGTGTCAGATACCGTATTCGTATCCGTGTCAAATACCATATCGGTATAAGTGGAGAGTTGTGCATCTTCTGGGAATGGAAGGAAGAATAAAAAAGGAAGAAAAAGAAATGAACAAGACTCGTTGCACCCAAGAAGCCAAAAGTGATCGGACTAATTCACTTTATTTTCACTTAAGCGATAATCTATTACCGTTTAGACAGTAAGCTATTCTCTCTACATCAAAATTCATTGAAAGAGTGTTTTCTCGTGATTTATGGTGTTTTCCAGCGATTGGTGGATGCTAAAACCTCCTGGCTGACTAGCCTCCCTGTAGATCCGTCCTATTGTCTGTATATCCAAACTTCTCTAATTAGGATATAACTCTATAATTAACTTGCACTTGTTCTATATATGGCAGCCCCCCAAATTCAATAAGAATGTTTTTATGAATCATTTTTTCCACAATTTATAAAATTAAGCTAATCATGCTTAGATTTTTCCTTTTTCTCTTAAAAAAAATTAAAAAACTTTATTGTTTAATTCCAACTCATTCATTGTTTTTACTCTACTGATTAATGAATTAAGCTAAAAATAGTATACTTATTACTGTTTAATTATTTAATCTGTTTAGAAACTGTTATGAATATCACTACAAGAAAAATCCTTATCACCAACGCAAAAAATCCGTTGTGATCATGATCACGATCACCGACGGAAGACCGACATATATTCATGTGTTGGTGTTGATCTCTTAGGTAAGCACTTGCGATAATTTTTTACTTACACAAGAAATCACCGACACAATATTCAATCGGTGTTTTGTGTCGGAAATTCCAAATACTTTTAGTAGGTGACTTCTATCTGATATTCCGACAACATCACCAACCCTTATGTGTTGGTGATCTATTTTTTTTAATATTAATTTAAATATTATTACTGTTCACCAACAATAATGATAAACTAAACTAATTAGTTAATTTTTTTATAGATAATAAATCTAACAATTTACAATATAATAACTTTAAACTTGAAATTTTAATTATGATTTCATAATATCAATTCCAACTCAATTTTCTTAAAATAATTTCAGCTACTTTTACATAAAAAAAATAATAATTTCAGCTATCTTAATTTCTTATTAACTATTATTATTATATTTTTTCAAAAATAATCAAAATAAATAAGTTGTGTTCTTTTTATATAAAGCCGAGCAGACACCCCCATGGCGCCAGGCGTGCCATGACACCCCCATGGCATGGCGCCACCGCCCAGTGCGCCATTTTGCGCCAAAGGGCAGTTGCCAAAGGCGCACTAAGGCGCTCCTTGGTGAGTTAGGGGCAGTTTTAAATAATAATAATTGGTAATGAATCAAAATAACTAATAATTATTTAATTTGTTCATAAACTGCTATGAATCTCACTACAAGAAAAATTCTTATCACCAACGCAAAAAATCCTTTGTGATTCCCTAATTTGAGTGTGATCATGATCACGATCACCGACGGAAGACCGACATATATTCATGTGTTGGCGTTGATCTTTTAGGTAAGCACTTGCAATAATTTTTTACCTACATAAGAAATCACCGACACAATATTCAATCGGTGTTTTGTGTCGGAAATTCCAAATACTTTTAATAGGTGACTTCTGTCTGATATTCCGACAACATCACCAACCCTTATTATATCATTATTATTTTGTGATTTGTTATATCAAATAATTGCCATTTATAGTGACACTAAATAATCTTGTAAGGAATTTTAATTTGATATAATTCTATAATTTACTATGGCAGCCCCCTAAACATTCTTATTTTCCACATTAATTTTATAAAGTTACTTTTGGTGTTGCTTTTGTTCAAACTAAACATGCTTAGATTTTTCATTTTTCTCTTTAAAATAAAAAAAATACCTTCTTAATTCTAAATATTCTCTTTAATTTCTTATTTTTCTTCTACTTTCTCTCTCTTCTCTTTATTAAATTTTCTCTCTCTAGAATCAATTCAACATAAGAGGAATTTTTATTTCTCCCTGTGCTCGCATCCCTTACAATCAAAGCACAAAAATACTAAGTTCAATAACAAATTACTATTCGCACACACAAAAAAAGAAAACCATATCAAAGATTAGAGAATGATTTCCTACTAAGCATCTAAAATAAAATCATTACGGATTAAACAATTCCCCAAAATTAACACAAACAAATCCGTAAACAGTGAAGTGGAAAATCGCAAACCTTATGAACTAATTTATCATAATGCAAATAAAACCAAGTTTGGTACAATATGGCAATGTAGCCTTTCGACTACAATTTTGCAATATGCTACACAAAATACAAGTAATCTAGCCCCCGCTTTAAGATACTAAAATCAGAATAATGCAACTAGACAGTAAAGCACGTATACAAATGGTTAGGGTTTAAAAATAGGGAGTGAAAAATTAATTCTAGAGAGAGAAAAATTAATAAAGAGAAAACTGATTAATTTTTTTTATGGAAATATAAAAAAATCTTATTAAGCACAAAAAAACTTATACAAAGACCAATGGACAACTTATACATTGAGGCTCAATTGTTCCACAACAAGCTGGAAGATTGAGATTTACATAATCTCATTTTTACATTTAAAGACACATGCCTAACAATTTGATCCTTACAAACCATTATAAAAAGTAATTCTATTCCTAGTCAACCGCAACCAATACATTGTTGCTGCAAAAGCAACTCTTCTAATAGAAGATTTAAGAGATTCTCTAGCAGCCTTCCTTGACAACCAACTTATAAGCCTTCTTCATGGTAGATTATTTGGTATTTCAGACTTACCACTAATCTCAAATCAGACACCCCCACAAACGGAGCAATAAAAAAATAGACGAGGACTGTCTCCTCCTCCTGACCGGATAAACAACACAATTTATTTGTAAGTTTTCCTAGGCAGCAATCCGAATTTTAATATTCAACCGATTTTTTAATGCAAGCCATAAGCTGAACTGAAACTGTGTCTTGGGATATCCCCAAACAACCTTCCACCAATCCACAATAACTTGAGTAGGCATTAAAGAGGTTCTCTATTTACCTAGATTATCAGTTTGTCTCACCAGAACAAGAAAGATAAGCTATTGTGAATACGAAAATAATACAGACAAACATAATATTTAATAACAGCTAACCTATTTATTAGCTATTAACTACAGTAACCATTAACTTATTTATTAAATATTTAGTTTAGTAACTCTAAATATATTAAATATTTTTCCATAACAACTGAATCAAAATAACTAATTATTAAACTTTGAATCAAATCTAACAGTTTTATGAGTTTTTTTTACAGTTACATATATAAAACAAGTGTTCTGTAAGGGTTCAAAATGAGAAAAAAAAAATTCAAATTCAATATGAGTGATTAATTTGGAGACTTTTGATAAGCAGTAGAACCTAGGATTTAGTTTTTAATTTTAGCTTTCTAATATGGGGTTTATTTTGCATTTTAAAACATATTTATGCTTAATATTGTCATGATTTAGTATTCATTGCATTTTTATGTTAGTTTTATAGTTTTATAATTTTTGTTTTTGTAAGTTCTCCTTGTCTCGCTATGACGTGCGCCATGCTCCAAGGCTCAAGGACCCCTAGTGACTTAGTGTGCCATGCGCCTTTAATAACTATGGCTAACCATTTACAGGTGAGAAATTTTTTTACTGCAAACCCCTACAGCTTTAGCTTCTCTCATTATCGTGGTTATGAAGCTTCAACTAGAAATTCAGCACCGTAGTTTCTCCATGGACAATCCTGTTTATTGAACGATTACAACAATTTTAGCGACCAATGTTTAGTAATACAAGCCTTTTTCAGCAACCCAATCAGACAAGGTAATTGTCTAACAATAAAATGTATCAAATCATTGCCATTTTTGTTTCGATTTTGCGACCACACTAAATAATCGTGTAAGGAATTCTAATTAGGATATAATTCTATAATTAATTTGTACTAGTTAGTTCTATATATCGTGTAGATTTTATTATTTTTTTCCCTCCAAATGTTGACTGAATATTTTGAAATATTTTGCTGCTGGTGGTTTATTGATACTATTATTTATTGAACAATGCCTTAAGAGAATCATTCATTTTCTAATAAAGTTATATGTTGATATATATTGGAACGTTTACAATATTCTTGTGTTATATTCTAATATTTATTTTAGTCATTTTAATATTTTTTTTCTAATAACATAATAGTTAGCAAAACTAATTACAATCATTAAAAATTAAAAGACTTTGAAAACTTGGTATGAAGAGGAAGGTGTTACCCTTTGTAAGTTTAATATAAAATTTATTATTGAAATAATAGTTTTTATATTAATCTCTCCAAGTTATTTTTATATTTTTATTGGGAAGGTTAATTTGACTACCGCAAAGGATAGAAAAAAAATAGAAAATACTATTCCTAAATGAGACAATAAAAAAAGCGGGAGTTATGGTGAAATTAATATACACATGAAATAAAGAAAAGAGAGTGAAAATGGTAACTGTAAGAAAATTGGCCAAATAAATATAATTTATATTCTATATTTGGTAAAGCCATATCATATCATATGGATTTTTGCATGAGTTGCAGTGTATATAGTGTGTAAGGAAATGTCTGATATAGAATCCAAGATATCAAATTAATGGTGTTGTTTATGTGAATCCTTTTTCCCATATTTTATAAAATTAATGTTTATGTGAATCCTTTTTCCCATATTTTATAAAATTAAAATGGTGTTGTTTATGTTCAAGATAAGCATGCTTAATTCCAACTCATTCATTTCTTTTCCTCTACTAATTAATTAATTAAGCTAAAAATAGTATACTAATTATTGTTTAAATGTTTAATCTGTTCTAAAACTGCTATGAATATCACTAAAAGAAAAATCCTTATCACCAACGCAAAAATCCGTCGGTGATTCCCTATTTTGCGTATGATCATGATCAACGACGGAAGACTGACATATATTGATTTTTTGGCGTTGACCTCTTAGGTAAGCAGTTGCGAAAAATTTTTACCGACACAAAAAATCACCAACACAATATTCAGCCGACCTTTTGTGTCAGAAATTCCGACTACTTTTAGTAGGTAACTTCTGTCGGATATTCTGACAACATCACCGACCCTTATGTGTCGGTGATCTATTTTTATAGATATTAATTTAAAGAATTTACCAACAAATATTGGTCGAAAATTTACCGACAACTATTTGTAAGCATCTTGTTTATTTATTCACGAACTTTACTTGTAAACTTGTTTACGTACACAATTAAAGAGCTATTTCCGAACAAACTTAATAAATATAATTAACGATTTACTCACAAACAATTCATGGTTACATAGTTTTCTTAATGAACCAAGTTCAAAGATGATTTTAGGCTCGAAACAAGATCGAAGCTCGATTCGGACTCGTTTATTTTCTAATAAACTGAGTCGAGCTTGAGCAAGCCAAAGCTTGGCTCGGACTCGAGCTCGTTAATTTTATAGCAGCCCAAGCTTAAGCAGGTCAATGCTTAGCTCAGACTCGACTTGAATATTACAGCCTTATTGCCTAGTGAGGTTGATTTTCCATTCAATATGATATTTTTAATAAGAAGTTGGCATACCTTGTCTCCCCAAAGAAGAACTTGGCGGAGAAGATGCACAGATTAACGAATTCTATTTAATTAATCATCTATTTCAATTTTATTTTTTCCCTAAATTAACTGTTTTTTATTTTTTTTTTAATTTTATAAATATTAAAAATAATAAATAATAATTTTCCCTTTTTGAAGGGGACTTGTCAGTATTTGTTAAAAGTCATATACTTTTAATATGATTTGACAAAATTGTATTATTTTTTACAATAGTAGGTGATTTGTAATAAACTAAACCTTTCTTGATCTATATGTAATTAATCCACAGAATTTACATGCAGTGGGCTCTAAAGTGTGGGAGCAAATCTTGTATCTGAAATAAATATGCTTTAGATATTAACATTTCACACTAAAACAAAGCCAAACAACATCAAAATCCAATAAATCCTGAAAATCCAAAATCCGATACCAGAAAAGGAAATAAATCCAAATCAGGATTCTCGACTCACAAACCTTCTTTTTCTGGTTGAAAATGTTGATTTTTTTACATGTATAAAACTCATATTAATATAATATTATTTATTTCAGTTGGGTCTGAAATTTGTATTTTTTACTGTTTGAAAGCAGTTTTTAATATATGAAATGTGAGCATAGGGAAACTGTAAAAACCTTAATTCAAATATTAAAAAAATATAATTTCAAAACACTGATGAAATGAATAAGCATTTTTAATTGAATTAGATGTTCACAACTAACTAAATTTACCGACCTATAATGTTGACAACTAACTAAATTTTTAAGTTAAAGATTCAGAATTTACAAGATCAGAAACTTAATTATCACTATTTTTTTTTGTGAAGGTAAAGCAATGCATATAGTGAAGTGGAGAGCTGTGCATCTTCTGGGAATGGAAGGAAGAACAAGAAAGGAAGAAAAAGAAATGAACAAGAGTTTGTTGTTGTTGCTGTCAGTGGTGAATACATGATTGTTTGGTTGGGGGCTGATTTTACACATGCATGTGTAATATTTTTTTGTTGTTGCTAAATTGAACTTGTTCAAATTTTATTTGTATATATACGTGTTATAATCTGTGTAATCAAGAATCAATTTGTATATATATGTGTTTAAAATTCTTAACATGTAAAAAAATTGCGTCTAATAGAAAAAATCGAATTTAGGAAGGGCCTAACAGGCCAAAAAAGTTTAGAAATTTGGATTTAAAAATGACCTCAAGAAGCAAAAAGTGAGATGGACTAATTCACTTCATTTTCGCTTATTGAAAGAGTGTTTTCTCGTGATTTATGGAGTTTTTTCAGCAATCAGTGGGTGCTCAAACCTCCTGACTCACTGGTCTCCCCTTAAATCCGTCCTATTATCTCTGTATATCCAAAATTTTAATTAGGATATAATTCTATAATTAACTTATAATAGTTCTATATATGGCAGCCCCGTGAACTCATAAAAATGTCTTTATGAATCCTGTTTTCCACATTTTATAAAATTACTTCAGGTGTTTCTTATGTTCAAGCTAAGCATGTAGGGATGGAAATGGAGCGGGGATTCCTCGTCCCCGTTAATGACCCATCCCGACGGGTACAAGGAATCACCGATAAGGATCCCCATAGGACGGGGATGGAGATAATTTTAACCCCCTTAATGGGAATGAGGCGGGGATGGGGAATGGTATCCCCATCCCGTGGGGATCTTCGACCCCGCCCCATTAATCCCTGACCGATCCCCAATTATTCCCCATTATAATTAAAATTATATTTTAAATATTATAATTTATAACATTTAACTTGAATACCGAATAGGCATTTGAAAATACCAAATCTCGCCATATACACGGGTGTTGACAACCCAGAGGCCCATGTCCGAAAATACCGAATATTGCTTCGCCTCAACCGTGCAACTGAGCCAGTGCTGTGCAAAATGTTTGTCACTACGTTAGGAGGTCCCGCTTATGGCTGGTTCCAATCATTACCACCAGGCTCGATAGATAGTTGGGACCAACTAAGCCGAGAATTTTGTGCTAAATTCGCTGGCTGTATTCCTCCGGTGGTCAAGTCCAGGAAGCTCTTTGAATTAAAGCAGAAGGCGAATGAATCCCTTCGAGATTACATAAACTCCTTCAACAAATTGTGTATACAAATTGTGGATGTAGATATCTCCATGGCAGTGGAATCTCTGGTAAAAAATACCACTTGTAAGAGTTTACATGAGGATCTAATTCGCAAGAAGCCTACCAGCATGGCAGAACTAATAGAGCGCTGTAAGGACTTTATGGAGGTAGATGACATTCGCCGTGAATCAGCATCTCCGCTTGGGAGGGACAAAAGCGAATCTCGTCACCGAGATAGGGAAAAGGACAAACATCAGGATTCCTCCTCTCGAGGTAGGCGAAGAGGTTCTAAAAACAAATCGGCATTTGTCACCTCCTTCACACCTCTCAATGCTTCCAAAAGTGAAGTGCTTATGTGGATTGAGAATAGTCAACACAAGCGGAGCATTTCATACCTCGAACCAAAAGGGGGGGAGTACACCAATACTGGTAAAAATCCTAAAAATTATTGTAAATATCACAGGCCATGACACCGATGCGTGCTGGGAGTTAGCCCGGGAAATTGAGCGTCTCATTGAGAGAGGCAATTGGATCGGTTCATCCAAAATGATGGCAAGAAGGGAGATGGCGATAGATCCAGAGAAGACCCAAAGAAGAAGGGAAAGAGTACCATTAATGTCATAGCAGGCAGACTTGGATACCAACCGATGCTGAAAAAGGCAAAGACCACTGCTCTTGATAGAGCATCATTGAATCGCCCCTTTGCCGATGTAGGTCCTGAGATCTCTCCCCATGCGGATGCATTGGTCGTTACTATGATGGTGGAAGGCTGGGAGATGAAAAGAGTGATGATTGATACTGGGAGTTCGTGCAATGTCATCACCAGAGGAGCTTTCGCCAAACTTATGATTGATCCAGTCCAAGTGGAGCCAACTGTGGTAGATATCCTGGGAGTGACAGGACACACCGTCCAAACAAAAGGCCAAGTCACTTTGGATTGCGAGCTTGCAGACGATGATCAGGTTTGGAAAGGTGATCTGGAATTTTCTATCTTGGATGGTCAGTTAGCTTACAATATCATCCTTGGACGGCCCTTTATTTCCGAAGCAGCAACCCTTATCTCCATACGCCATTTAACGCTTTACATCCCCACGGCCAAGGGAGGTGTAATGATCAGAGGGAGCCAAAAAATGGCTCAGGAGACGTATTCGGCATCCTTAATGATCCGCCCCCAATCTAGTTGCGATAATTTTTTACTGACACAATATTTGACCGGTGTTTTGTGTCAGAAATTCCGACCACTTTTAGTAGGTGACTTCTGTCTGATATTTCGATAGCATCACCGACCCTTATGTGTCTGTAATCTATTTCTTTTTTAAATATTAATTTAAATATTGTTACTGTTTACCAACAATAATGATAAACTAAACTAATTAGTTAATTTATATATATATAATAAATCTAACAATTTACAATATAATAACTTTAAATGTGAAAAATTAATTGTGATTTCATAATATCAATTCAAACTCAATTTTTTTAAAAGAATTTCAGCTATGAAAATAATAATTTTAGCTACCTTAATTTCTTATTAATTATTATTATATTTTCTCAGAAATAATGAAAATAAATAAGTTGAGTTCTTTTTATATAAAGCCCATCAATATCCGGTTTTGCCTTTTTCTCTATTAACTACTTAGATAAAACCATAATTGAAGCTCTTTAAATTCGCAGTCTCCACTCTTCACCTTCACTGTCTTTGAAAAACAGTCTCATATATCTTCTCATCTCTTTCAAATTGTCTCCAGAAAGAGGATCATCAGGTCAATCTCTTCTCTTCGTCTTTGCATCTCATTCGTAATTAATTCTAATTTTTAGACATTTTATGAAAAAAATAAATAAATTTATTGTCAAAGATGATGATTTTAGATTTAGACACATCTAATTTTGATTATCCTATTTTATCAGATGTAAGTTTAACGGAAAAAAAAAACTACTTGGAATTAAGCCAGGAAGATAGACAAAGAACTGGTCCAATTATAATATTAATTCCTATTTCAAGAGGTTCTCTATTTGTGAATTCTTTTTTTTTTTATCAAAACCCATTAGGAAATCTGAATTGATCTAATTTGGAATGTTTAATTACAAATCTAGAGTATATTTTTTTATCAGGTCTTTATATCTATGAATAAGATCTAGCTTTCATCTTTATCATCCTCGGCGTCACAATGGATGGTTTTCGCCCTACAATCATTGGAAAAATCAACAACTCACATCTTGACAGAAATTTTCCTCATCTTTCTTCACCATTCTTTCCTTACACAAAATTAACAAATTTAAAATCATCTTACTTTACTCTTTCATTTCTGTTCTCAAGTCAAAATTTGCTATTATTTTGTGGACAATGATGAATTTAGCAACAAGAATCTGAAAGCTTTTTAGTTTCTCCATTTATATGGATATAACTACTCCGTCTTGATTTAACTAACATAGTAAAGTCCAGGTACAAGTATCTGCAAGGAACAAATAATGGAAAGGTTTTGAAAATTATGTTGCATCTCAAAATCCTCTGGAACAAAAGCTTAAGTGAAAAAAACCTCAAAAGAGAAAATATTGCTAGTCACATAGTTATTAAAGACGCGCCTATGGGGCATGGCGCACCAAGCACAGGCCTTAGCACCATGACACCCCCATGGTGTGGCGCAACTACCAGGTGCGCCATTTTGCGTCAAGGGACAGTTGCCAAAGGCGCACTAAGGTGCGCCTTGTGAGTTAGGGGCAGTTTTTGTTGGGTTTTTTCAGATAAATAAGGAAACATAATAAATAGCGGGAAGTAATAAAATCAAAGGAGCTACATATTTACTTTAATTATAATTTTATTCACTTTGGTTGTTGGTTTTTGGTAAACCATAAACAGCAAGTCTATGCCAATACAGACAAACATAATATAGTAACAGCTAAAACTCGAGCTTTCCATTGGAACAATTTTGTCTACTTATTCAGACATAACATTCAATATAATTTGGGAAAAGAGAGAGAGGCTCCTCCATCTCTCTACACTTTCTTCTCCTCCTCTACTTCTTCTTCTCAAGCTTTCCATCGTTGCCGCTACTGTCACCTTCTCGGTTCTTGCTTTCTATTGAGGTTCCCTTAGAGGAGGAAGTTTGTCTTCTTTATTCTTCCTCCCATTTATATTTTAGTCTTTATTTTTTTAGTTTGAGATTTACCTTTTCTTGTTAGTTTGAAGTCTATATATACTTTCTCGAATTGCTTTTCCGTCAGATCTATATCTGTTAGCTATACTTTTATCTTTTATTCTTTTTTCGGTCTTAGCAAGAGCGGAAAAGATTCATCTTGTCGGCAGATCTATAGATCTGCCTAAAAAAAGAAAGGACTTAGATCTGAATTTCTGGAATAGGCTAAAAGATGAAGAATGGATTACAACTGTTTTTCGATGGGATTCGACTAGGAGTAAATGATTTTTATTTTTGTTGTATTTATACCTTTTATGGTTTTTATTGATTTTTGTAGTCTTTTTCTTACTTTTTGTATACTATTTTCTTCCCTTTGTGGATTTTATACTGGTTGTAGCTTGTATGGATGGAAAGTTTTATTGTACTGTATTTGTACTTTGTGATTTAATGGAATGAAATATAACATTTTTATCAAAAAAAAAAAAACTATAGTAACCATTAACTTATTTATTACATATTTATTTTAGTAACTCTAAATATAATTAAATATTTTTCCATAACAACTGAATCAAAATAACTAATTATTAAACTTTCAATCAAATCTAACAGTTTTATGGGTTTTTTTTACAGTTACATATATGGAACAAGTGTTGTGTAAGGGTCCAAAATGAGAAAAAAAAACAAAAATTAAAAAGGAAGAGAGAGATTATACATTTGAATTAATTAGAAGAAGCAACCACAAAATCTTATTATAAGAGGAAGAAGTTCAGTAGTACAAAACACAAAACTTGGAGAGTTTTGATGAGGAGTAGAACTTAGGATTCAATATTCAACTTTAGCTTTCTAATATGAGGTTTATTTTGCATTTTAAAACATATCTATGCTTAATATTGTCATGATTTAGTATTCATTGCATTTTTATGTTAGTTTTATAGTTTTATAATTTTTGTTTTTGTAATTGCCCATTGTCTTACTATGGCGCGCGCCATCGCCGTGCGCATGCGCCAAGGCTCCAGGACCCCTAGCGTCTTAGTGCACCATGTGCCTTTAATAACTATGGCTAGCAATTTACAGGTGAGAAAATGTTACTGCAAACCCCTACAACTTTAGCTTCTCTCATTACCCTTGTTACGAAGCTTCAACTAGAAATTCTGCACAATCAGGTTTATTGCACGGTTACAACAATTTTAGCTGCCAATGTTTGGCAACACAAGTCTTTTTCAGCAACCCAATCAGACAATGTAATTGTCTAACAATAACTTCTATTATATAATTATTATTTTGTGATTTATTTATAGATGTAATTTATATCAAATCATTACCATTTTTGTTTCGATTTTGGGAGGACACTAAATAATCGTGTAAGGAATTCTAATTAGCAAATCTGAATAAATCTGCTTTAGATATTAACATTTCACACTAAAACAAAGCCAAACAACATCAAAATCCAATGAATCCTGAAAATCCAAAATCAGATACTAGAAAAGGAAATAAATCCAAATCAGGATTCTGGAGTCACAAAACTTCTTTTTCTGGTTGAAAATGTTGACTCTTTTTTACATGTATAAAACTCATTTGACATGGTATTATTCATTTCAGTTGGGTCTGAAATTTGTATTTTTCAAGGTTTGAAAGCATTTTTTAATATGTGAAATGTGAGTATAGGAAAACTGTAAACCCTTAATTCAAATATTAAAATATATAATTTCAAAACACAGATGAAATGAATAACGTTTAGATGTTCTCAACTAACTAAATTTATAAGTTAAAGATTCAGAATTTTTTGTGAAGGTAAAGCAATGTGTAGATCAGCGAAGTGGAGAACTCTGCATCTTCTGAAAATGGAAAGAAGAACAAGAAAGGAAGAAAAAGAAATGAACAAGAGTTTGTTTGTGTTAGTGGCGAATACAGGATTGGTAGGTTAGGGGCCGATTTTACACGTGAGTGTGTAAATTTTTTTTGCTAAATCGAACTTGTTTGGTATATATACATGTTATAATTTGAGTGATCAAGAACCAATTTTAAGTAACAATGTAAAATTTCTCAAAATTAAGCTACATTGTGTTTAAGATTCTTAACATATAAAAAAATTGCGTCTAATAGAAAAAAAAATCCCATCTAGGAAGGGCCTAATAGACAAAAAAAAATTAGAAATTTGGATTTACAGGTGGCCTAACAGGCAAAAAAAATTAGAATTTTGGATTTAGAAATGACCTAACAGGTGGTCCAATTTTGAATTAGCACCCCATCAAAAAAAAATTGAAGATGAGCCGGAACTACTATAGCCTCAAATTTTGTAGAGATAGTGGGGCTCAGACTACTCGTAGTCATGGTGGTTCTGGCGGTCGGAGGGGGCCGGCCCCTCCCTGTATCCGCCCGTGGTTGCAGTTACACCCGAGAAGCCAAAAGTGATATGGACTAATGCACTTCATTTTCGCTTATTGAAAGAGTGTTTTCTCATGATTTATGGAGTTTTTCAGTAATCAGTAGATGCTCAAACCTCGTGCCTGACTCGCCTCCCCTTAGATCGGTCCTATTATCTGTATATCCAAAATTCTAATTAGGATATAATTCTACAATTAACTTATAATAGTTCTATATATGGCAGCCCCCTAAACTCATAAGAATGTTTTTATGACTCTTTTTTCTATATTTTATAAAATTACTTCTGGTGTTGCTTATGTTCAAGCTAAGCAAAGGATGCTTAGATTTTTCCTTTTTCTCTTTAAAAGAAAATTAAAAGAACATTATTGCTTAATTCCAACTCATCCATTGTTTTTACTCTACTAATTAATTAATTAAGCTAAAAATGGTATACTAATTACTGTTTAATTATTTAATCTGTTCTGAAACTGCTATGAAGATCATGATTATCAATGCAAGAAAAATCCTTATCACCAACGTAAAAATCCGTCGGTGATTCCCTATTTTGCGTGTGATCATGATCACCGATGGAAGACCGACACATATTGATGTGTTGGATTGACTTTTCAGGTAAGCGGTTGCGATAATTTTTTACTGATACGAGAATCACCGACACGATATTCAGTCGATGTTTTGTGTCAGAAAGTTCGACTACATTTAGTAGGTGACTTTTATCGGATATTCCGACAACATCACCGACCCTTATGTGTCGGTGATCGATTTTTTTGAAATATTAATTTAAAGAATTTACCGACAAATATTGGTCGGAAATTGGGTCGGAAATTGTAAATCATATTCAAAATCATTTTTGCAGTGGTTATATTTTATTTTCCGTCAATTTATTTGGATTGAAGGAAGTTCATATATTTATGTATTTATTATATAAACAAAATAAAAATTAAGAATTGCATACAAATCAAAAGATGTTTTAAGCTATGAAGTACAGACTTGGGTGCGGGTGTGCAGCAACAACATTTTAAACAAATATATGGCACATGTGCGGCGGGATACGACAAATTTTATATAATTAATTAATTATATATATATATATATATATTATATATAAAAATATATAAAAAAACTTGATCCCAAGGACCTATGTGCGAGATGAAATTGCAGACAACGATAAGAGCAGGAGAAAAAATCGCAGGAGAATCGCAAAAAAAATAGTAGTATACAATCGCGATAACAACATGTGAGAATTAGATGTATTTTAGGTTTTTTTTGTCAAATTTTGTAATTGTCCCACCGTATCCAGTCACTGTCGAGTCCCCGCCGAGTTCCGGCGAGTCCGACGTTGTCACGGTGACCCTGGGGAAGAGTCGGTGCTTCATAGGTTTTAAGGAAAGCAATTATACTATATCTACAAAAATGCAACCACACCACTTAATAGGGGTGCACATGGTCGGTTAACCAGTCCATTATAATTAATTCGGTCGGTTAACCATTTAATCGGTTTTTTAAAAACACTAACCGTATACTAGTCCATTAAATTCGGTTAACCACTAATCGGTTAACCAATTATTTCGGTCGGTTAACCTTTTATTTCGGTTTCTAACCATTAGTAAATAAAAAGAATAAAAGAACTCTAATTTTTATTGTGAGAGAGACGTCGGGTCAATGGCGAGTTGAAGAGATTAACTGCGGAGATGGAGATGTACGTGCATTATGATCCATCAGTTTTGATTTCGTTAAATTGTTTAGTCCCTATATCAAATCTCCATCTAAAAATGTGTTAAACAACAATAAAACTTATGGCTATAAAGTTTTGGAAAACATGTAATAAAATATTATCCTTGTTTCTACATCCAAAAACATAAAAGAAAAAAGTCGCATAAACTGAAATTAGAGAGACAGTAACAAATTAACTGAGAGTTATTTACATATTTTCATCTCATTTGATTATAATATTTGATAGAATGACTAAACCATTAAAAGTGAAAAAATTTAGAGACCTTATAATTAAATAGTGGATTGATTAATGAGTTATGAAAAACTATAGGGACTAAATAATTGTTTACCCATATAAATAAATTTATTTTTATGTTTTTTTAATATTTAATTGAGATTCGGTCGGTTTCGGTTAACCACGTTTTTTGGAATGAAGAAACCGTAACCGTAACCATTAACCATTATTTTTAAAATTAAAAACCGTACACCTCTCTCTCTCTGGCTAGGGTTGGCCAAAATTTACATAGGAGGGGGTATAAATACTCTCTTGTATCTAAACCCTAGTTAGATAGAATTAGGTTACTGAATAAGAATTTAATTCGGAATATAATTCTTATTTATTATCTATTAATATATCTAAATATAAAGATAATAATAATAACCTTATAGGATAATAATACGAGTAATTTTAATATCATTAAACATCCTAACTTATTTATCCTTTTATTAATTTAATTCACAATCATAATCTAATTAGGATTGTTAAAATCAAATTAAATTATTTATGTATTTTCATACATAAAATCGCCCCCTCTCTCTACTGGACCTTAGTGGACTCAGTTGGGCTTCCATCAATTAATTAACATCTGTTTCTCTTTTGGGCTCCAAGTCTTATGTGTGACCCATTAGGTTCTTATTGCTTCTAGCCATATGCAACTATTAAATTAATTTTCACAGAATTATATTTAATCTTTGCATAACGGAATGAGTACGCGAAATGTGATTAGCAAATCCGAAACATTCCCCCAGAGCTATAAGAAGACAGGTTGATTCTGTCGTTGACTTTTCCGTATTAGTTACAGTATAATTCGATCCTTTATCAACTACATCCTTGAACTGAATCTTATGACTATGGATAATGTCAAGTCACATATAGCGAGACGTTCGTTTTACTTGTACAGGCCGAGTCAACTCCAATTAGATAGGTTAAGTGAAATCTGTATTTCAAGTCTTAAGCTATCACCTTGTAAGGATTTAGAGTCGAGTCTTCCACAAGCGATCCTTGGACGTATCTCCCATTCATCGGGAGTGACAAATGCTCAATCCAATGTATAATTATCCTAAAATTACTTCCTGTGATACCCAACGTCTGCCGTTCACACCCCAGAGTCATCTCTGTTATGGATCGTGTTACAACAGGATCAAAGCATCACATTCCGTAATCCAGAATCACTAATTAACATTCCTTTGAGTCTGAGGATTACTTATACCTATTAATACCAATGAGATGAACAGGTGACAAGGATGAATCTACCCATCCTGTTATCTAGTAGGGCTGAGCTGCTCGATGGTCGGCTCGATAAAAACTCGTTTTGGTGGTCGGCTCGATAAAAGCTCGGCTTGACTCGACTCGATTTGTAAACGAGCGGCTCGTGAGCACGATTTATTGGCTCGGTTCATAAATGAGCCCAGATTGAACGGACCAAAGCTCGGCTCGAAAGCTCGCGAGCAGGTTCGATTAGAACATTTATTACAAATTTTTGTTCTGAAGAAAACTATATAGTTTTGTGTTAGTTCACAAATATCTAAAGTTAATATTATTTTATTTATTATTGTTGGCCTTATGGAGACTAATATATATATGCCCAACTAAAGCGATGGGCCCAACTGCAGCGATCCAACTGGGTAAATGTAACCTCTTTATCTATCAGAATGTTTTTATGTATTAATCATTTTTTCCTAATTAATGTTTTTATTATTGATAGGTATGGTGATGTGGAAATCTTCGACATAAGACCTGGAGTTGAAGCGAAAGGAAATCAAAGGGAAAAAACCTCACACCGCGTGTCAGCCTGTTGGAGAGAAAAGAAGAATATAAAAAATAAAAGAAAGATAGGAAGAAGTTTTTCTTAATTTAATTTTTTTTTAATTTATGCTTATCACTTTTAGCTCATAGAAGATAACTATTTATACTACATAAAATGTAACTATTACAAACCTAATAAATAAACTTAATAACTCTTCATGACTAATTGATAACGAACCAGGCTGCGATCAATTTGCACATTGAGGAATATTACAGAGACCTCTTCCGTTCTGATGTCGCTATAGATGCCAATCACGCACATATTTCTGACATCGTCCCAAAAATGGTTACGGATAATGATAATGAGTCATTAACTAAATGCCCCGACATGACGGAAGTTAGAAACGCAGTATTCACAATGGATAAAGACAGTTCCCCAGGTCCTGATGGGTTCAATGGCGCCTTTTATCAGTCCTTTTGGGATATCATTGGTAAAGAGGTTTATGAGATGATCAAAAGCTTCTTCAACTCAGGTATGATCCTACCCGGCCTTAATTCCAGCTTAATGGCTTTGTTGCCTAAGATTGAAAATGCAGAATCCATTGATCAATATCGCCCAATTGCGATGAGTAACTTCAGCTACAAAATCCTATCCAAGATTCTTGCAGACAGATTAAACATAATTGCAAGCAAGATCATCTCGGGCAATCAATTCGGCTTCATACCCGGTAGAAGTGTCCATCAATGCATTGCACTTGCTTCAGAGGGAGTCAATATGCTAAAAAAGAAATGTTATGGGGGCAACATGGTCTTAAAAATCGAGATTCGGAAAGCATTCGACACTTTAGATTGGAACTTCCTGCTAGCCTTCATGGAAAGCTTTGGTTTCTCTCTAACGTTCCGTGATTGGATACTGAATATTCTGTCGTCAGCCAGAGTTTCAATTCTGACGGGGTCTGGGATAAATGGTTTTATCAGATGCTCTAGGGGGGTGCGACAGGGCGACCCCCTTTCCCCTATACTGTTTGGAATTGCAGAAGATTATTTAAGCCGTTTGCTAACCAAAATGGCGACTTCAGGGGATTTGGTGCCAATGAATTACTCTCGACAAGCTATTTTTCCCACTCACCTGCTCTATGCGGATGATGTTATGGTAATGTGTAAGGCTTCAGTTAAGAATGCGCGCAAGATCAGCAAGGCCTTCGCAAAGTAGGGATCTATTTTGGGACAGATAGTGAACTGGCAGAAATCTGACATTTTCTTTGGCACTGAAATTTACAGCAGGCGGTGTTCTATGCTTGCTGACGCCATTGGCATCCACCATGGTAAAATACCATTCAGGTACCTGGGTGTTCCGCTCTTCTTTGGGTTGCCGCGACAGCAACACCTCAGGGGCATCATGGATAAAATTCTAGCTCAATTTGCAAAATGGAAAGGACAATGTCTCTCGATGGCCGGCAGAGTGGCGCTAGTCAATTCTGTGATAACAAGTAGCTTTATACACTCATTTATTGTTTACATATGGCCGGGGAATTTGCTCTCACACATGACACGCTGCATACGGAATTTCATCTGGGGAGGAGGAATTGATAATCGGAAACTCGTTACCGTTAGCTGGGATGCCTGCTGTCGTCCAGTTAAAGAACGCGGTCTGGGAACCAAGGACCTCCGTGCACTCAATGCTGCTCTCCTTGGGAAAATGGCTTGGGGAATTCTGCAAGATAACTCAAACTGGTTCTCACTTTTGAAATCTAGATTCATCAATTGTGCGGGGATACAACGGGATTACATAGTAAATTCCTCTATCTGGAGCTCGGTTCGTAATATTTACAGGGTCCTTCGTGATCATTGCACCTGGTGGATTGGACAGGAATCCACTCTCAGTTTTTGGAACGATCGATGGATTTCACCCGCTATCAGTGTCCAAATCGGAATGACGGATAGACTACGCCGAAGATCAGATCAAAAAGTTAAAGACTTCCTTGATGCGGACTGGGTTAATCTACCAACTCTGCCACCTGAGCTCATCTTATGCATCCAAGAAATTAAACGAGGAGGGGACGAAAAAGATGTTTGTGTTTGGAGCCCCACGGCACTTGGCGTGTTCACTGTGAAGCTGTTTTACGCCTGGACGCGCCCCGCATCAGCCCCTTTACAATGGTGCAGGTTCATATGGAAGCCATTCATTCCACCGTCTCATACAATGACGTGTTGGAGGGAGGCTCTTGGCACTCTCCCTACGCATGATAGGCTAATAGCGAGAGGATGCGTAATTGTATCGCAATGCTACTTATGCAAACGGGATATTGAAACTGCTAACCATCTATTTATCAGATGTCCCTTTTCTGCTCAGGTCTGGCAAGGAATTGAAGGGCTGTTCGGTAGGAAAGTTTGCACTGACTCTACTGTGTTGAACTTATTAATCGCAGCAGCAAAACAAAAATTCAGCACGCAAGTCCACGCCCTGTGGTGCTCGGCTATTGTCCACGGAATTTGGATCATCTGACTCACACGGAACAGGGCCATCCATGACGAAGAAACACCATGCATTTCAATGACTCTTAGGCGCCTATGGAGAGCAATAAGAGAAACTGGGCGGTTTGAAGTTGGCAATATATGGAATTCTGGGATTGAGAAACAAATTTTGCAGGAACTGGAGATTCCTGCACGTCTGCACCGTGCGCCTCGCATTCGCCCGATCTGTTGGCAGCATCCGCCTGAGGGATGGTTCAAAGTCAACACGGACGCGTCTGTCATTGGTTCTCCGGGGCCAGCTGGTTGCGGGGGCGTATTTCACTCGCACACTGGAAACTTTCTAGGAGCATTTGCCTACCCGATTGAGTTAGCGTTCTCCTACACTGCTGAACTTTCTGCGGCCATTCATGCTATCTGTTTGGCGTATGAATGGGGATGGAACAATATTTGGGTAGAAAGTGACTCTACATACGTTGTGCAAGCTATTCGGAGCCGAAGCCTGACTGTTCCGTGGAATATCAGACAGAGCTGGTTGCGTTGCCTGCAGCAAATTAATAACATGTCAGTAGTAGTTTCTCATGTCTTCAAGGAAGGCAACCAAGTAGCGGACATCCTCGCTAACTATGGAAGAACAATTGACAATCCCGTCTGGTGGGACCACATTCCACCGTTCTGCAGTTCTGCTTTTTTATGTAATTTAACAGGTCAAACAGTTTATAGGTTCTCCTAATTTTCTACATTGCTCTCTGTAAACATTTTTCATTTTTTATTCTTTTCAATAATACCGGATCCAGGTTCTCTGTTGCGAGCAGGGGTGCCAACCTAGTTGGGATGTCTGCTTAATACACCCCTGGTTATCCATGTTCTAATTAAAAAAACTCTTCATGACTAATTAAGAATTTAATTTAACTTCATATAACTTCTCATAAGTAATTCTAAAGTAACTTAAGTAACTCTAATACTTACAAGTTAATTTATTTTGCCAACAGTCAAAATAAAAACTCTATTAACTATAAATTTAGTATTTCAACACAGCCAACCCACTAGTATAAGGTAGCTGCTGGAATGGAGAGATGAAGAACTTCACACGTCAACAGGCACAGTACTAGCCAGACCCCGTGTGACATTCGGCGTGTGGAGTGACTCACTCGGCGTGTGGGAATGCCTCACTCGGCATGTGGGGCTGATTTCCTGCAATCCGTACTTAGATAAAACCATAATTGAAGCTTTTTAAATTGGCAGTCTCCACTCTTCACCTTCACTGTCTTTGAAAAACAGTCTCATATATCTTCTTATCTCTTTCAAAATTGTCTACAGAAAGACGATCAGGTCAATCTCTTTCTCTTCATCTTTGCATCTCATTTTTAATTAATTCTAATTTTTAGACATTTTACAAACAAAATAAATAAATTTATTATCAAAGATGATCGATTTTAGATTTCGACCAATCCAAAAAAAGACTACTCAGAATTAAGACAGGAAGATAGACAAATAACTGGTCCAAATTATAGTATTAATTCCTATTTCAAGAGGTTCTCTATTTTTACTCAGATTATCAGATTGTCTCAGGCGAACAAGAAAGGTAAGCTATTGTGAGTTCGTCGTCATAATGGATGGTTTCACCGACCATGTTATGCAATCATTGGAAAATCTGTTGATGTACTCACATCTTGGCAGAAATTTTCTCATCTTTCTTCACCATTGTTTCCCTACACAAAATTAACCAATTTAAAATCATCTTACTTTACTCTTTCTTTTCCATTCTCAAGTCAAAATTTGCTACTATTTTATGGACAATGATGAATTTAGCAACAGGAATCTGAAAGCTTTTTCGTATTCTATTCAGTCTGATTGGAGCACAACTTGTTCTCCAGGGCGGTCCTGACATTTTATGGGTCCTTGGCGAAATAACAGATAATGGGCGTTTAATAAAAAAAACAATAGTACTTAAAATTCTAAAATAGAAATTTAGACTTAAAATATCATATTACTTGGTCTCTTTTAGGCTTAAATGGATATTATAACTATCTTTATAACGGAAAAAAAATACTATATATAGTAAAAATAAAAAAATTACTATATTATATGACAGCTCCCTAAACTCAATAAGAATGTTTTTATGCATCGGTTTTTCCACATTTTATAAAGTTAAGCTAATTATGCTTAGATTTTTCCTTTAAAAAATTTTAATTACTGCTTAATTCCAACTCATTCGATGTTTTTCCTCTATGAATTAATTATTTAAGCTAATAATAGTATACTAATTATTGTTTAATTATTTAATCTGTTTAGAAACTGCTATGAATATCACTACAAGAAAAATCATTATCACCAACGCAAAAATCCGTCTGTGATTCCCTAATTTGCGTGTGATCATGATCACCGACGGAAGACCGACATATATTGATGTGTTGGCGTTGATCTCCTAGGTAAGCAGTTGCGAAGTTTTTTTACCGACACAAGAAATCACCAACACAATATTCAGCCGGTGTTTTGTGTCGGAAATTTCGACTAGTTTTAGTAGGTGACTTCTGTCAAATATTTTGACAACATCACCGACCCTTATGTGTCCGTGATCTATTTATTTTTGAAATATTAATTTAAATATTAATACTGTTCACCAACAATAATGATAGAACTAAACTAATTAGCTAATTTTTTTATATATAAATCTAACAATTTATAATATAATAACTTTAAACATGAAAAATTAATTGTGAGTTCATAATATCAATTCCAACTCAATTTATTTTAAAGAATTTCAGCTACCTTAATTTCTTATTAATTATTATTATATTTTTTCAGAAATAATCAAAATAAATAAGTTGGGTTCTTTTTATGTAAAGACCAGCAGAATATCGGGCTTTGGATTTTCCCTTTTCTCTATTAACTACGTAGATAAAACCATAATTGAAGCTCTATAAATTGGCAGTCTCCACTCTTGACCTTCACCGTCTTTGAAAAACAGTCTGATATATGTTCCCATCTCTTCCAAATTGTAAACAGAAATTCGTAATTAATTCTAATTTTTAGAAATTTTATGAACAAAATAAATAAATTTATTGTCAAAGATGATCGATTTTAGATTTAGACGGATCGGATTTTGATTATCCTATTTTATCAGATATCAGTTCAACAAAAAGACTACTTGGAATTAAGCTAGGAAGATAGACAAAGAACTGGTCCAATTATAATATTAATTCCTATTTCAAGAGGTTCTCTATTTACCCACATTATCAGATTGTCTCAGGCGAACAAGAAATGTAAGCTATTGTGCATTCATCTTTGTTTTTTTTTATCAAAACGGATTCGGAAATTTGAATTGATCTAATTTGGAATGTTTAATTACAAATCTAAAGTATATTCTTACCAGGTCTTTATATATATGAATAAGATGTAGCTTGCAATCTTTACATGGGACTCGCCTTCTGATCTTATTGAATGCTTTACAGCAACCTTCAGACCATTATAAGTAAATTAAATAAGGAACAAAAACTTCAAGAATAAGGAAATCAACATAGATTGGAGAACATCGTGGACGAAAACAATCCCTTCTAACACTAAGGATGATAAGAGATTGCAAGAAAGTTGAGATTTAAATTACTAATTTCATGTAATTATTACTTTTATTTAGACACATTTTCACCACAATTTAGTCTTATCAAGTAAAATATAGACGAGTTTTGATGGTGGACGAGTTTTCCTTGGGTGGGCGTGGGCAATAATATAGTCCTATAAAGTAAAATATGTACTTTATCATCTCAAACTTACTTTAGGTGATTAATTACCACAAATGCTTTTAACCTTATCCTACAAGGATCATGAATTCAGTTGTCACACAAAATACTCTATTTATGGTAAGATCAAATTGCATTTACATTACTCTTTTTTATATCCAAATTCTTATTAGGTGAGTTTTTTTTGTTCATTCTTGCAGAGTCTATTCCCAAAAAGATTCTCGAGTTTATGAATGTTGAAGGCCTCACAAAAAGAAAATATTGCTAGCCACATAGTTATTAAAGGCACGCCTATGGCGCATGGTGGACCAAGCGCAGGCCTTAGCGCCATGACACCTCATGGCGTGGCCCAACCGCCCGGTGGGCCATTTTGCGCCAAGAGACAGTTGCCAAAGACGCACTAAGTTGCGCCTTGGTGAGTTAGGGGGCACTTTTATGAGTTTTTTTTTACTGTTACATATATGGAACAAGTGTTCTATAAGAGTCCAAAATGAGAAAAAAAAAAACAAATACTAAAAAGGAAAAGAGAGATTATACATTTGAATTAATTAGAAGAGACAACGACAAAATCTTATTATAAGAGGAAGAAGAAGTTTAGTAACAGAAAAACAAATTCAAACATAAACAAAGCAGCCAAGGGAATTCAAATTCAATATGAGTGATTAATTTGGAGAGTTTTGATGAGGAGTAGATCTTAGGATTTAGTATTCTAACTTTAGCTTTCTAATATGAGGTTTATTTTGCATTTTAAAACATATTTATGCTTAATATTGTCATGATTTAGTACTCTTATGTTGGTTTTATAATTTTTGTAAATGGGCCTTGTCTCGCTGTGTCGCGCGCCATCGCCGTGCACCATGCGCGAAGGCTCCAGAACCACTAGCACCTTAGTGCGCCATGCCCCTCTAATAACTATGGCTAGCCATTTACGTACACAATTAAAGAGCTATTTGTGAGTAAAGTTCATAATTTTCATAATGAACCAAGTTCAAAGAAGATTTTAGGCTCGAAACAAGCTCAAAGCTCAACTCGAGCTCGTTTATTTTCTAATGAACTGAGCCGAGCTTGAGCAAACCGAAGCTCGGACTCCGTGTCACATCTGTGTCCCTAATTTTAGTTATTATACCCTAATATTAGGTTATATTATAGTTAATTATTGATTGGAGAATTAATTGGATATTATGGATATAGTTGAAGGCTAATTTCATGCTTTAAGTGTAAAATTAAGGGTTTAGGGTAAGTTTTAAAAAAAGATATATCTTAGGGGGACCAAAATGGATATTAGCCATTGTTGGGAAGATAAATTCCACAAATCAAGACCTGAATTTCGTGCATATCAATATTAATCTCCATATTTACAAAATTGATCTCAATTTTATCTTCTTCTCTTTTATGCACCCAATTTTACCTAGTTTTGATCATTCTTTGATATTTGGAGTTTGCACCATCGGATCGAGCTCATTTTTTTACAGTAGGTTCTAGACATCCTAATAAACATTGTGGTCGGTGTGCTTTTGATTTCGAGAATTGTAGAAAGAGTTCGGCCTAAACAGATTCTAAGGCGAATTTGGTGTTTTTTTAGAGTTTTCTTCAAATTATGGCCAAAGTAAGTAATTATCAACTACCCTTTTGAGTTTTTATGTATATATATGTATATATAACTCTATATTTTCCAGAAAATTGAATTTTTGTAGTGATTTTTGACATGCATTTGATTAATTGGAGTTTCTATGGATTAGTTTTTAACATGAGCTTAAAGTTAAGTTCAAGTGATTATATATATATTTGTATGTAAATTTCAATCTATAATATATGTTTATGTATACATGATTTGAGTTTAGTTTTGATGAATTTAGTATATTTGATTAATATTTGTGTAAGATTTGATATTTTGAAGAGTAAATGAGTGGTTTTCTATAAATTTATTTCTCAAAGTGAAATTGAGTTTTAATTAAAGGTTGTTAAAATATTAATTTTGATGAAATTATGCTCTATTGAAATAAAGTCTATATATGATGATTTATGTGTTATTTTTAAGAAATTGAAGTTAATATTGATAAGTATATTTTTAAATTATTTATTGGTGATTTTAAGTACAATAATGATTTATGATTGAATATTTTGGAAATTGATTGAGTAAGGGTATTAAGAAAATTTATGATGTTGATTTATGAGATATATATATATATATATATATATATAATATTTCTGATTTTAAATTATATTATGAAATTATAATATTTTTAGTATCCATCAAGAGTAATCCGGATAGGTGGTGTTTATTAAAGTCCGTATTTAGTGAGAAATACGGCTTGTGTACACAGTTGAAAGACCTATCGGGTATGGCAAAGAAGTGTTGAGTGAGTCCATGCGGGTTAGACAAATTATGAGATATCTCGATTCTATTATATCGTGGGGATTGATATATATGGGGATTATCTCTCGGATGGATACGGTTTGCGAAGTATTTATTGATATATGATTTGCGAAATATTTAATGATATACGATTTATGAGATATTTATTGATATATGGTTTATGAAGTATTTATTGATATACAATTATGAAATATTTATCGAAATACGATTTATGAAGTATCTACCGAAATACGGTTTATGAAGTATTTATTGATTTACAGTTGATTTGAGTAAATGGTTAATTGCAAACCTATTTATTTTGTATAGTTGAGATTTTAAACAAATAAATATATATAGCTATTTTGGACATGAGTTTTATACTAAGTGTTTTAATACAGTGATTTACGTTTTGACTACGTATGGTATTTTGAGCAATGATAGTAAGCTTGATATTTTAAGTTGCAGATTTTGTCAAAAATATCATTGGAGTATTATTATGGTTTAATCCATAAAAAGTTTATTTTTAAGAATATGAATTTTATGAGATGCATTTTGAGAATTTAATATATATATATATATATATATATATAGTTATTTTTTAATATAAGTAATTTATGTAGTTGATAATTGTTTACTGAGATTTCTGTCTCAGCTTTTTAAATGTTTTAATGTTTTTAGGTGAGAAAGTACAAGATATAGAGAAGATTACCGACTGATTAGGCGAGGATTGGAAGTTATTGCTTATCGTTAGAATTATTATTAGAACCTTAGTATTTCAATTGTAATATGATGGAGAGTTGGTAAATATGTTGAGGTTCTTGAATGAATAATGTAGCAGGAATATTGATTTATTTAGAATATACATTTAAGAGGAATGTCTATAAAAGTGATATTTATGATATTTGGATAATTTGAAGACTACTAAGTGTTGATTGTGATCTTTCTATTTCACGCCCGATGCCGATTGAGGTCGTTTATGTTGGTCCCTTATAACGTTACAAGTATAGTTCCAAGGGGGGGTTAGGAACTATTTAAAAATTTTAAGTTAGGGCAGACCTCTTTTTCGTGAGAAAAAGGTTTTAACAGCGGTGCTGAGTGAATAGCAAGATACTGGCTTAGTCAACTAGTGACTAGGTCAATTTCTTTACTTGAGTCAGGAGATAGCACTTAGAGTTTATTCCTGAGCTCAGATATTCAATGCGCACAACTCAGCTTGACCTCTTTACTTGGTCAGTTTTTGTTTAAGCAAGCAATAAATATATAAAAGAGTTTAAGGTTAGAAATATGTTACTCAGCAGATTTATCCAGGTTCAGCCTCCAAGCCTACGTCCTGTCCCCGGAACACGTTCCGAGATTTCGAATTCTCTACTGAGCTCTTTAACGGTAGAGCATCAAACCTTTTACAATCTTAGCAACTGAGTATAATAAGAGTACCTTCCTCTATACCTCTACTCAATCCTAATCTCTCGCTGAGTACTATAACCGAGTACTCAGCCTCTCCTTTCTAATCTCTAGAAATGATAAGTGTTTGTCCTAAACAATGATTGCTAAGACACCTTAGATGATTGAATAATCACTCTAGACTTTTACACAAAAGATATGAAATTTAGTGTAAGATTGCTTTGCTTTTTCTTGCAGAACTTTGCGTAGAGATTTGGTCAGCGTAATAGCTTGATCAAGTTCTGTGTCAAATGAAGCAACTAAAGGGCTCTATTTATAGAGACGTCTGAGGCATCGGTCATTTTGAATTTCGAAATAACCGTTGGAGGGAAACGGCTTCCTGTCGTTGTCATCCTGTCTTGCTCAGAGCTCTCGGCCAATCAGATTTGAGTATCTTCTATCCTCGGTCAGCTTTTGGTCAGCTCGGCAGAATGTCTCTTCATTTATGGTAAGGTCAACTAGACAGCATTCTGTATCGTCTGAACTTTACCCAAAGTGGAAACACTTTGTCTGGAAGTTGTTCTTAGCCAGCTATTGTCTTATACTCTTTGTCGAATCAACTCAGCAGCTTCGTCCCGAAGTTGTTCCACGAAGGTCTTCTAGATCCTTCTTCCGCTGAGTTGCGTTTTGTACGTAACGACAGCGTTTTGACATACGCGGGTCGAGTTGCCTTAAACTATTTGACTTGAGCTTTGACTTCCGTATTGGGCTTTGGGCCTCTTAATCTTTGTGTCTTATAAACAATTTAACTCAACATTGAACAAACACATTAGTAGAATAAATCAAAGCATTTAAACTTAGTGCGTTTAGAATATGTTTTTAATTATACTTAAACAATTTTGTCAAATCAAAATTATGTGGAAAGGTGTTTCAACAAACTCCCCCATTTTGATGTTGGCAAAACTATTCAACGAAGAACTCAGTATTGAGCTCCCCCATGATAGTTGACCTAATATAACTTAGCAAACTCCCCCGTCAGGGTTGAGCTACTGACTTAGTTTTTCTTTAAACATTTGAAGGTTTAATCGAGTAAGTCTAAGGTCAGTTTTCAGATATAGGTCAGCTCATGGAACATATTCTATTTTACTCAGTGTTTAAGCGGAAGTTATAGCATTCAGAGGGCGCTGAGTAATTTGTTGTTCAATGAGTCTTATAAGGCAATGTTTTATAAACATACAAGTCAATGTCAAACATGTTATCAGCATTGAGTACGATCAACAAGTTTTATAAGCATTAAACATAGTTGATGTAATTGAAGATACATAATAACTTAATACTCAGCATCGTATAAAATAACTCATAACTCAGTTTTAGGATAAAAAGATGCAAGTATTGATATTACTAGAAGTAGTCAGCGTATACAACAAAAGATAAGCATAAACATAGAGACTACAACTTAGCATAACTGAGCTAGCCTAATTTCTATTTCTTTTTCTTTTGCTTGGACTGACTATGCTCATGCTGTGTTCTAGCTTGTTCTTTCTCCCCCATTTTGTCAGCATCGGGAGGAGGAATCCTAAAGGCATCGGTTAAGACGGCTCTGGTCAGTTCCGTGGACAGCGCCTTAAGTCTATCGGCGCTTTCATTGACACCATCAAAAATAGCAACTCCATCATCTGAGACCTCGACGGGTATATTAAGTTCAGCAGCGCTGATCATGCTTACTATGAAAGCTTGAGATTTACCTATCCAGGTAAGTGCTTCGGACAGACCAGCAACTACTTGATGAAATGTCTTCAGTAAGGATGTGTCGTAGTATTGACGCTGAATATTGCTGTGACGTACATGGTTGAAGGTTTGTCTGGTGACAGACAGTATTTCATTTTGCTTCATGGCGTCAGTGTCCATCTCTTGTTTGTTCAAGTTCAACAGTCGAACAACCTCACCAATTTGCTCCATTGAGCATTAAGAATAGGAGACCATTTGCTCGTTGGTCTTGATTTGCTCGGTGTGAAGCTGAGCAAAGAGCATTTTAACTTCATCAGAAGTGGCATATCGCGTGTTCGCAGCTGACAGAGTCTGACCTTGACCTTGAAGAGAATTGAGATGTTGAATAATTGTCAGCTGGAGCTCAGCCAGCTTTGTGATGGAATCCTGCTTAGGTTGCTGTGCTTGAAAGGAGACTATAACACTCAGCAAATCCTTGAATCCCTTAACTTCATTAAGAAGCTGAGTTACGTGGGAGAGCTGAGTTGTCTCAACAGTAGAAGACCCAGCAGCAGGTCGAGTGGTTTGATGAAGGTCTTTAATCAATGTTTGCACCGAGTCAATGATTCTTTTACCAGACTCGGTGGCATGCAAGTAGCTGAGAGAGCCTTCATGAACTTGCCTAGTTTCCTCAGTATGACCGGTGGGAAGAGGAGTCAGAGGAATAACATGGTCAGTGACTGGAAGTGTGTTTCCAATCTGCACTTGAGTCTCGGGTAGAACTGATTGATCGGTATAAGTGTTGATTGGAGAAGAAGTAATCTGAATGTTGTCTGTGCTGACTGGAGCAGGAATGTCCTGAGTCAGCACAATTCTTGTTGTAACAGCATTGACGGGAATTGGCTCCACTTGGCTTGTAGAGTTAGCAGAAGCATTCAAGTCGGCATGTTTCTTTGGTGAAGAAACAGAGGCTTGCTTTTCAAGGGAAGCCGATGGAGTAGAAGATGGTTGTTTTCTGAAAAATTTCAGCTTGAGTTTAGAAGGGTCTTGGGTCGGCTTCTAGATAACAAAGTCAGGGACAGTTGGTTTCTGAATAGGAGGGACGACGTCAGACTTCTGATTTGCCTTAACTAATCTTCTTCTTCGAGGAGGAGTGTCAGCTTGAATAGACTCTCATGAGGAGGAAGTTTCTTCTTGATCAGCATTAAGCTGGTCAGCTTATTCTTGTTCTTGATCAACATTGGGTTGGTCAGGTTCTTGTTCATTTCCAGCAGCCAACTCAGTATTGGTTGGCTCAGCTCCAACCTCACTAGCTGTCTCCTCGGAGTCAGCATCATCACTGTTTTCTTCTCCTTGTTCATCATCTTCTTCACTATCGTCATCTAACTCTTCCTCAACTTGTGCAATGAACTGATCATCCAGATGCACATCATCTTCTTGATGCTCAGCTTCAGTTCCTAGACACTGTGTGTAGTGAGAATCACCAGGAACAACGACATCAGTAGGGATAGCATCAATAGGAGTCAGTGTAGAAGACTTCTGCTTCTTTTGAGGTTGCTCATCAGCATCTGTTCTTTCCTCAATTTCAGGCTCATCTTGCCTGCTCCTTTTCTCAGCTGACTTAGGTCTCTCCTGACCTGGTTCAGCAGCTGACTTAGGCTTCTTGGCCTGAGGCTCAGCCTTCTTTGAAGGAGTCCCAATAGCTTTCCTCTTACGGGCAGCTGGAGCCTTTGTCCTTTTGCTTTGCTTTGGAGCTATTTCCTCAGCTTGTTGTTCAGCAGCAGCTTTTCCTTTCTTTAGTGGCTGATTGAACTTCAAAGCCCTCAGCGAAGCAGCGGTTATCTCAGATCCTCTAGCCTTAGTTTCCTCAGATAGATCAATTTCATGATCTAAGAGGATTCTGGTGATGAGCGATCCCAGCCTGAGAGTTCTAGTGCTCCTTAGGAAGCCAGCAATCAAGAATACTGGCATGTTGATCGGCTTGTATGTCAGCATATGCCATATGAAGCATTGCTCAAAATTCGTTGCTGAGGTGGTACAGTTGATCTTGGGATAAATGAAGTAGGTCAGCAAATAGTGAGCCATCTTTTGGTGCTGACCCATTGAGGTACTTGAGACTTCTCCAGAGTGGCCATAGGGTTTACAAAAGGTGGTATCGTACCCAGTACCGTCATGATCTCCAGACCGCCTCAGTTTTGTTCCCTCATTCTTTAACTTCAGCAAGTTAGCAAGATAGGTAGGGTTTATGAAAATGGTCTTTTCCTTTACCATAGTTACCAGATAGTCCTGCTTATCATTAGCAACTCGGAGATTGTGGTAGAACTCCCTTACTAGGTCAGGATAGGTGTGATCTCTAATGGAGAACAACTCTGTCCAGCCATTCTTCGATATCCATTCGCAGAAGGGTTGCTCGGATGTCACGAAGGCCTCAGAAACCCATCGTGAGAAGTCTACTTTCCATTCGCTAATGTCTTCAAATACCTTGGTATAGGTTCTGGCCTTGGTCGGCTTTCCCTTAGAGGAGGTATCTTGGCCAGCTTTGCCTTTGCTCGGCGTAGTGACTTTGGTGGTTTCAGGCACAGTAGTTTGCCTAGAGGATTCATCGGAACTGGTCTTAGGGTGACCGGCACCGGAGATGTTGACGGAAACTCTAGTCATTGTTTCAGAAAAAGATTGGGAAGCTTTGCGAGTTTTTTAGAGAGAGAATGCTTTGCCAAAGAATTCGGTAAGTGTAAAGAAAATAAAAAATGGGGATTTACCCATTATTTATAGCGGTGAAGAGTGGATCTTATCGAATCCATGTGTCAGTTTTGCCTTGGGATTGTCAACCGACAAAGATCCTGGCTTTTATGACACATTCGACGCATACGTCATCCTAAGTGGCTATTCACGTGCTTTTGCATTTAATGCAACGGATCTAACACTCAGCGTTTAGAATACTAAGCGTTTTATATTCTGAGTGGTCAGTAGTATATGAAAAGATGATTTCTCAGTTTGAGATTACTACTCGGTGTGCATATTTACTTAGTATTGATATGTATTTTGCGTTAAGTACTCAGCATAACAATCACTCAGCATGCATTTGCATAAATCATTCAGCATAGTAATTCACTCAGCATAAATTTACATTTTAGAACAAGAATTTACTGAAGAGGATTAAACATACCAATGGCTTCTCTCAGTATGCTGAACTGTTCACGAGCCAGTGGCTTTGTGAAGATATCCGCAAGCTGCTCATCCGTTGGGACATAGGTCAGCTTTATCTCACCCTTGAGTACATGGTCTCTAATGAAGTGATGTCTTATGCTGACATGCTTCATCCTGCTGTGTTGAATTGGGTTCTTTGTTAGATCAATTGCACTTTTGTTGTCGCATTTGACCTCAATTGTCTTTGTTTGAACACCATAGTCTTCAAGCTGTTGCTTAATCCATAGGACTTGAGCAACATAGTGACCAGCAGCAATGTACTCAGCTTCAGTGGTAGACAAGGCTACTGACGCCTGCCTTTTTTGCTGAACCAGGATACAAGACAGCTTCCTAAGAAATGACATCCTCCAGAGGTCCTTTTCCATTCTAGCTTGTCTCGACCATAGTCAGCTTCAGTGTATCCAACGAGTGTAAAGCCATGAGTGTTGGGATACCATAAACCTGCGTTCACTGAGCTTTGCAAACATCTAAGGATTCTTTTTACAGCTATGTAATGAGATTCGTTAGGGTTAGATTGATATCTAGCACAGTAGCATACTGAGAACTGAATGTCTGGTCTACTTGCTGTTAAGTAAAGTAGAGAGCCTATCATACCTCGATACAATTTGCTGTCTACCGACTTACCATTCTCGTCAACGCAGAGGACAGTGTCAGTGCCCATAGGAGTGGATATTGGCTTGCAATTTTCAAGATCATATTTCTTCAATATCTCTTTGGCATATTTAGCTTGACTGATGAAGATGCCATTCTTTCCTTGTTTGATTTGAAGTCCAAGGAAGAAGTTGAGTTCTCCCATCATAGACATTTCAAACTCAGTCTGCATTTGCTTGCTAAATTCCTTGCACATTGACTCATTAGTAGCACCGAAAATAATATCATCAACGTATATTTGAGCCAGTAGGGTATCTTTACCCTTTCTCTTTATGAATAAGGTTGTATCAGCTTTGCCCCTGACATAGTTTCTAGTCAACAGGAAACTGGTCAGCCTCTCATACCAAGCACGTGGTGCTTGCTTGAGACCGTACAGAGCCTTTTTGAGTTTATAAACGTGGTTTGGGAATTTAGGATCCTCAAACCCTGGAGGTTGATTAACATAAACTTCCTCGTTTATAACTCCATTAAGGAATGCACTCTTAACATCCATTTGAAACAGTTTAAAGTTCATGTAAGATGCATATGCACATAAAATCCTAATAGCCTCTAGCCTTGCCACAGGGGCAAAGGTCTCACCGTAGTCAATACCTTCTTGCTGACTGTAGCCCTGAGCTACAAGTCTTTCTTTGTTCCTGACTACATTTCCTTGCTCATCTAGCTTGTTGCGGAAGACCCATCTTGTTCCAATGGTCTTCTGACTCCTTGGATGTGGAACTAGCTCCCATACATCGTTTCTTCTGAATTGGTCAAGTTCCTCTTGCATTGCGCTCATCCAGAATTCATCTTCCTCAGCATCAGCGAAGTTCTTAGGTTCCTGAACTGAGACGAAGGCTACATTGCTGAGGTACCTCCTGAGTTGGTTTCTTGTCATCAGGGTATTCTCAGCGGCATCAAGGATTGCACTCTCTGAGTGCCCTCTTGGAATCCTTATCTCTTTGGGTAGATTGATGTCTTGTGCTGTCTGTGTTTCAACAATCTCTGCAGGTGAAGACTGGTCAGTGAAAACAATATTTGGTTCACTTTTACCTTTGGTCAGCCCTTGAGGGAATGACTCAGCGGTTGTATCTTGATCAGCGGGTGCTGAGTGTGGATCATCCTCGGTCAGCGGCAGATATCTTCCTGCAGGGTTAGTTTCGTCGAACTCAATATGTACTGACTCTTCTAAAACTTGAGTTCATTTATTGAAAATTCTGTATGCTTTGCTGTTTGTTGAGTAGCCTAAAAAGATAACTTCATCAGCTTTTGAGTCAAACTTAGCTAGGCTATCTTTGGTGTTTAAATAAAACATTTACAGCCAAAGGCACGAAAGTATCCAATGTTGGGCTTTCGTCCTTTCCAAAGTTCGTAGGGGGTTTTCTTTAGTATAGGTCTAACAAAAGCCCTATTAAGAATATAGCACGCTGTGTTAACAGCCTCTCCCCAAAAATACTTTGGAAGCCTATGCTCACTCAGCATTGTCCTGGCTATTTCAACCAAGGTTCTGTTCGTCCTTTCAACAACCCCATTTTGTTGAGGCGTCCTAGGAGCAGAAAAATTATGGTCAATGCCGCTGGCTTCACAGAATTCAACAAACTGTTGGTTTTTGAATTCTCCACCATTATCACTTCGGATGTGAGCCAATTTTAGGTCTTTGTCATTTTCAAGTTTTCTAACCAAATTTGAAAATGTCTCAAAGGTCTCATCCTTGCTACTCAGCAAGATGACCCAAGTGTACCGAGAGAAGTCATCTACAATGACCAAGGAAAATCTTCTTCCACCCAGACTCAGCAGCTGGACTGGACCGAAGAGATCCAAGTGTAGTAATTCTAACGGTCGCTTAGTTGAGACAATGTTTTTGCTATGAAAAGATTGTTTGGTTTGTTTTCCAGCTTGGAAAGCGTGGCATAATTGATCTTTTTCAAATCTAAGTTCAGGCAGTCCCTCAACCAATTGCTTTCTTGCTAATTCGGTCAGGAGGTCCATGCTTACATGACCAAGTCTCCTGTGCCATAGCCAGGAATTTTCTTCCTTTGAAACTAAGCATACAGTTTTTGAAAACTTTTTCTCTAAGTCTAGCATAAAGACATTATCAATCCGAGGGGCAGTTAAAATTAACTCATTTGTTTTTCCCTCGTATATTTTACATCCAGTAGCATCAAATATAATTTTTCTCCTATTGTCACATAGCTGAGCTACGCTGAGTAAGTTATATTTGAGTCCGCTGACTAGGGAGACTGACTCAATAGTAGGATTACCTCCGATGGTTCCTGATCCTACTATCTTACCCTTTTTGTTGTCTTCAAAACTTACGCTTCCTCCTCGTTTACGCTCAAACGTGATGAACTGAGTTTCATCACCAGTCATGTGCCTCGAGCATGCGCTGTCAATATACCACATATTTGACTTCTCAGCACACCTCAGGCTTACCTGCATTGTAACTAGTTACTTTTAGGTACCCAATTTTTTTTGGGTCCTTGCTTGTTAGGTTCAACAGGTAAAGCATCATATTTTATTTTATGGCGGCATACTTGGACAGTATGGCCATTCTTTCCACAGAAGTCACAGCTGACCTTCCGTTTAGGATTTTTCACTGACTGGTCAGCACCCCAGTGGTGAGCGTGCCAGCACACCTTAGTGGTGTGTCCTTTCTTCCCACAGAAGTCACACTGGATATTCCGCTGGGAATTCCATCTCTGCTGACCAATACTTCGGTACTGAGCATTCAGAGGAATATTTCTTTTGTTTTGAACCTTTAGTTGGTTCTGGATGTTTGTGACGTCCTTTCTCAATTTCTTTGAATATAATTGGACTTCAGAGACAGACTTATGTATGATCTCCATGTTATCATGCAAAGTTGAGTTGTCCTGAAGAAGGAATCTGAGGTCACTTAGCTTGACCTCTTCAACCTCGTCACATCGCCTGCTGAGTGCTCTAATTTTCTTATTACACTTTTTGACAAGTGTATAGAGGTCACTCAGGGCATTACCCATTTCGTTTCTGAGCTGGGAAAGTGATATTACCTCATTTGATTGCTCCTCATCATCAGATGCAATAGAGGGGTCAGCATGCTCAGAGACGCACGGCTCAGCAAGTTCGTCAGCCATGAAGCATATCTTTGCTGACTCGGTGGCCTCAGCTTCTGTTGATGAAGACTCATCACTGTCGCTCCATGTTGCCACCGTTGCCTTTTTGCCGTTCTTCTTATCTTTCCTCAGCGTGGGGCAGCTTGACTTGATATGGCCAGTTTGATGACATTCAAAGCATGTAATAGGCTTTGAGTTGTCCTTCTTGTATTTGCTGTCGCTGGACTCAGCTTTATACTTATCAAAATTTCTGTAAGGCTTCTTAGAATATTTGTCATTCTTCCTGAATAGCCTTTTCATCTTCCTTGTGAACATAGCCATCTCTTCATCATCTGTTGAGCTCCCATCAGTGGAGTCAGCTTTCATGACAAGAGACTTCTGCTTCTTGTCTTCAGACTTTTCCTTCACCTCGAAGTTTTTCATTGATATCTCATGGGTCAGCAGCGAGCCGATGAGTTCGTCATATTTGTAGGTGGTTAAGTCCTGAGCTTCCTCAACAGCGGTCTTTTTTGCTTGCTAGTCTTTAGGAAGACTCCTGAGTATCTTTTTGACTTGTTCTTCCTCAGTGAAGATCTTCCCAAGTCTCTTGAGCTCATTGATGATGTTGGTAAACCTTGCATTCATGTCAGATATTCCCTCATCATTGTTCATTTCGAACATCTCGTACAGTCTCATCTGCTGGTTCACCTTAGACTCCTTTACTTTATTGGTTCCTTCGTATGTGACCTCCAACTTCTTCCAGAACTCTTGTGCCGACTCACAACCTGAGATTTTATAATATTCTGCAGCATCGAGCGCACAGTGAAGCATATTTATAGCCGAAACATGATTTTGTAGCTTCTTGAGATCATCCTCTGTCCATTTGGCCTCAGCTTTAACAACTGTTAGGCCAGCCACAACTTCGATAGGTACAAATGGACCTTGGTCTATGGATAGCCAGGCACTCATATTTGTAGTCTGAATGAAATTTTTCATCCTATTCTTCCAGAAGGTATAGTTAGAGCCGAAGAATATGGGAGGCCGAGTAATGGACAGCCCCTCAGGTAAGATCTGAGTTGTTTGGTTTCCTGGGAGAAACCGAGTGCTGTTTTCGCCCATAGTGGGGATCAGCTCAAGGTGGTTAAACCTTTTACAGTGAGCTTTTAAGCTCTGATACCACTTGTTGGTCCCTTATAACGTTACAAGTATAGTTCCAAGGGGGGGGTTAGGAACTATTTAAAAAATTTAAGTTAGGGCAGACCTCTTTTTCGTGAGAAAAAGGTTTTAACAGCGGCGCTGAGTGAATAACAAGATACTGGCTTAGTCAACTGGTGACTAGGTCAGTTTCTTTACTTGAGTCAGGAGATAACACTTAGAGTCTATTCCTGAGCTCAGATATTCAATGCGCACAACTCAGCTTGACCTCTTTACTTGGTCAGTTTTTGTTTGAGCAAGCAATAAATATATAAAGGAGTTTAAGGTTAGAATATGTTACTCAGCAGATTTATCCAGGTTCGGCCTCCAAGCCTACGTCCTGTCCCCGGAACACGTTCCGAGATTTCGAATTCTCTACTGAGCTCTTTAACGGTAGAGCATCAAACCTTTTACAATCTTAGCAACTGAGTATAACAAGAGTATCTTCCTCTATACCTCTACTCAATCCTAATCTCTCGCTGAGTACTATAACCGAGTACTCAGCCTCTCCTTTCTAATCTCTAGAAATGATAAGTGTTTGTCCTAAACAATGATTGCTAAGACACCTTAGATGATTGAATAATCACTCTAGAACTTTGCGTAGAGATTTGGTCAGCGTAATAGCTTGATCAAGTTCTGTGTCAAATGAAGCAACTGAAGGGCTCTATTTATAGAGACGTCTGAGGCATCGGTCATTTCGAATTTCGAAATAACCGTTGGAGGGAAACGGCTTCCTGTCGTTGTCATCCTGTCTTGCTCAGAGCTCTCGACCAATCAGATTTGAGTATCTTCTGTCCTCGATCAGCTTTTGGTCAGCTCGGCAGAATGTCTCTTCATTTATGGTAAGGTCAACTAGACAGCATTCAGTGTCGTCTGAACTTTACCCAAAGTGGAAACACTTTGTCTGGAAGTTGTTCTTAGCCAACTGCTGTCTTGTACTCTTTGTCGAATCAACTCAGCAGCTTCGTCCCGAAGTTGTTCCACGAAGGTCTTCTAGATCCTTCTTCCGCTGAGTTGCGTTTTGTACGTAACGATAGCGTTTTGACATACGCGGGCCGAGTTGCCTTAAACTGTTTGACTTGGGCTTTGACTTCCGTATTGGGCTTTGGGCCTTTTAATTTTTGTGTCTTATAAACAATTTAACTCAACATTGAACAAACACATTAGTAGAATAAATCAAAGCATTTAAACTTAGTGTGTTTAGAATATGTTTTTAATTATACTTAAACAATTTTGTCAAATCAAAATTATGTGGAAAGGTGTTTCAACAGTTTAGGGTCGGGTGTGACACTCAGACTCGAGCTCGTTAATTTTATAGCGAGCCGAGCTTAAGCGAGTCAAAGCTCGGCTCGAACTCGACTTGATTACAGCACTATTGCCTAGTGATGTTAATTTTACATTTAATGTGATATTTTTAATAAGTGGTTGGTAGGTCTTGTCTTCCCAAAGAAGAACTTGATGGAGAAGATGCACAAATTAACGAATTCTATTTAATTAATCATCTGTTTTTTCCCAAATTAACTGTTTCAGTGTGGGAGCAAATCTTGTATCTCAAATAAATCTGCTTTAGATATTACATTTCACACTAAAACAAAGCCAAACAACATCAAAATCCAATGAATCCTCAAAATCCAAAATCAGATACCATAAAAGGAAATAAATCCAAATAAGGATTCTGGAGTCATAGACCTTCTTTTTCTAGTTGAAAATGTTGATTCTTTTACATGTATAAATAGGCGCACCATTCCCCAACTCATTCCTATGCAGATTATCTTTATTCTTCTCCTATATTTTATTCCCCAATCTATGAAGCACGAAAACTTCAACATGCCTGCGTATTCGGATACGGAAACTTCCGAAAACTACTAGGATATGGACTAATTCACTTCATTTTCGCTTCTTGCAGGCCATAATCTATTATGGTTTAGACAGTAAGCTATTCTTTCTACATCAAAATTCATTGAAAGAGTGTTTTCTCGTGATTTATGGAGTTTTTCTACTATCAGTGGGTGCTCAGACCTCCCTGACTAACTGGTCTCCCCTTAGATCCGTCTGTATATCCAAAATTCTAATTAGGATATATTTCTATAATTAACTTGTACTAGTTCTATACATGGCAGCCCCCTAAACTCATAAGAATGTTTTCTTTTTCCACATTTTATAAAATTAAAATGGTGTTGCTTATGTCCAAGCTAAGCATGCTTAGATTTTTCCTTTTTCTCTTTAAAAGAAAATTAAAAAACATTACTGCTTAATTCCAACTCATTTGTTGTTTTTACTCTACTAATTAATTAATTAAGCTATAAATAGTATACTAATTACTGTTTGATTATTTAATATGTTCAGAAACTGATATGAACATCACTACAAGAAAAATCCTTATCACCAATGCAAAAATCTGCCATTGATTCCCTACTTTGTGTATGATCATGATCACCAACAGAAAAGCGACATATATTGATGTGTTGGCGTTGACCTTCTAGGTGAGCAACTATAATTTTTTACCGAGACAATACTCAGTATTTTGTGTCGAAAATTCCTACTAGTTTTAGTAGGTGACTTCTGTCAGATATTCGGTGATCTATTTTTTTGAAATATTAATTTAAAGAATTGAGGAGGGTGATCGAGAGTGATATGAGTTTATTGGGAATTGAGGAAAATATGGTAGTGGATAGGACGGAGTGGAGGGAGCGAATCTGTGTCGCTGACACGACTTGATTTTCACGGTTTTATATGATGGTTCATGTTAGCCGACCCCGAATCATTTCGGGACTAAGGCTTTGTTGTTGTTGTTGTTGTATTAATTTAAAGAATTTACGGACAAATATTGGTCGGAAATTTTAAATTAAACTCAAAATCATTTTTGCAGTAGTTATATTTTCTTTTCCTATCACTTTATTTGGATTGAAGGAAGCTTATATATATATATATATATATATATATATATATATATATATATATAACAATATAAAAATTAAGAATTGCACATATTTTAAGCTATGGAGCACCGACTCGGCAGTGGACATGGGTGCGGGTGCAGCAACGACATTTTAAAAAATATAGGACATGGGTGCGGCAGGACACGGAAAATTTTATATATATTACATATAAAAATATATATATAAAACTTGATAATTCACAAATTTTTAAAAATCGCAAGGAGCCAAGTGCGCGATGAAATCGCAACAACGACAAGAGCAGGAAACAAAATCGCAGGACAATCGGAAAAAAAAATGTTTGCATGATGAAGGAAGCCCTAAAAGTTCAGAATTGTGATAACAACATGTGAGAATTAGATATATTTTAGGTTTTTTTGTCAAGTTATGTAATTGCCAAGTTACCTAACACTCTTTAAACGGTCTCCCCTTAGACCCGTCCTTGTCTGTATATCCAAATTCTTAACAGGTGAATTTTTCGATTCATGCAGTTTGTTCCCCAAAAGATTCTACAGTTTATGAATGTTGAAGGCCTCACAAAGAGAAAATATTGCCAATCACATAGTTATTAAAGGCGCAGGCCTCACAAAGAGAAAATATTGCTAATCTATTAAAGGCGCGCCTATGGAGCATGGCGCACCATCACTACAAAAAAAGATGGGTTTTAGCAGCCTTTTTATTGTGGCTCTAACTAAAACCGCCCCATGGGCTCAACCTAAAAAAAGCCCATTTGCAAAATCTAACCTACACTTCAAACAAAAATAGAATTAACTGTTCATCTCCTGCTTAACTATATTCTCTCTAATGGCGATTGAATCCCCCCTTCTCCTCTCAGCCGCCACAATTCATCGAGCTGGCAGCTGCCAACACCGACATCGAACCTCCACCTCTAGCCGCCACTTGCATTTCGTGAGCTTAATTTGAATATTGTGCTTGTTTTATGCTAATTTGATTATCGTTTTGTTTGGTGGATATGAAATTAGGGGAAGTCTAAGTTCTTTCTGTATAAACTGAAAGTGAAGTCGGAAGACAATATTGAGTCATCTGACGAAATTGCTTCCCCTGTTAATTCACCTTGTGAAGAAAGTGATGAAAATGAGGGAAGTGAAAAAGGGTACCTACATGATGATATGCCAGCATTAGTTAGTATGGAAACTCATGATTTTGAGTATAGAATGAAATGTTAGTCTTGAAAGGGAATTCAGCTGCAGCAACACCTTATTCCGGATTAGGAATTAACGAGTCTGAACCTACATTTTTGGAGGTAATTAAGCAGCATTCTCACAGGAATTTTGTAATTTTGTCCTAATTTCATTCTTTGATGTGAAATTTGATGTTGCAGGAGCAGGGTCCAGTGACTTTTTTTTGATGAGGTGAAGGCATTGCAATTGGCTGGGGAGAAGACAGCTTTAACACTGGAATTTTGTCTCCTGGGAGCATTGAGGATTGCCTTGCTTATGACTATAACTGTACCTCTTTGTTTAATTTTATGATTACTTTTGTTTCCTCACTTTATTACGTTGCTCGTGAGTTTGTTAATGAATCTATAACTGCGTCTTTCGAGCGGAATTTCTTTGTTTATTTATGAAGATGGACTTTTCCTTTATTGTTTCTCTTTTCCTTTACTGTTGCTGACTGCGATTGTTAAATCACATGCAACTAGGAACATTCTAAAGCATTTGTTCCATGGCTTTGCTTTATTCAAAATCTGGTGATGGATTTTTATTATGGCTTGGCTTCAGATGAGATGGTCATGGTCCAAGTATATGAACCACAACTTGAATGTGCTGATTCTCTACTTGTTATCCTACAATTAAAGTAAAAGAGCTAAGTGAGTTGTTGCTTTCTATCTTTCCTTCTCATTCTCCACTGCCCCCTCCCCTCCCCTCCCCTGGTGGCTATCATAATCACATATTTAACGTTCCATTCCAATGCAATGGGGACACCCGACACATTCTATGTGAATCTCAACTTTCACATTCTATATTAGGGGTCTTAAAAGTTAGATGCAATGATCATTACCATCTCAGGACTCTTTCTCCGCCTGCAAATTACTACAAGTTTTAGCATCACATTTTGCATAACAGAAGTTGGAGGTGTTAGCAACCACTCACAATACTTCCCTATTTAAGAGCATATTTCTATTGCTCAAAGAACAAGGTCGTTCGGTCCAATTCATTATATATATATATCTTTTCCTTTCAAATAATGAATGCTAATTAGATTGTGTTTGTGTGTGAATGTTAAAATTGCAGCCTGGAATAGCAGTGCTTCTAATAAACATGTGCAACCAGACCGCCCTTAGAGTAACTTAGAGGAGGACCCGAGGATGATTATCCAAACACAGGCAGCTACTCTCTTGGTTACATCAATCTAAGGACCAAACCAAGGGAAGAGTATCATATGAAAGCACTCGGATGTGATGCTACTCAAGGTAAGAATATTGAAACTTGAGATTCCGAGCATGAATCTAGAGCTGGTTGATCCATGGACACCCATTTCTGTTTCTCTTTATTCCATTTGTATATGCTGTCATCCCAGATTTCAAGGCTCCTCCTGAGGTTTGATTTAATGAGTTAGGATTTAATCCTTGGTTTTTTGTACTATTCATTTAGTCCAAATCAACTTAGAATTAGTTAAAGGGTAGATTTCAGGATCAACTTGATCTTCTACAGACATATACGAATAAGGATTCCTTAGATTTAGTCCAAATCAGCTTAATTAGTTGGGTGGTAGATTTCGGGGATCAACTTGATCTTGTGTGAAGGTTGAGATTCTGTTCTTAATTAGTTCTTTTTTTCTGTTTGAAGGTTGGGTGAGATGAATGATTCTAGTTGGTTGTTTGAAGGGAAAAATATGGCTGGTGGTTGAAGAAAACTAGAAACAGAGAATTGCTCAGTTCTCCTTATCTGAACCGAACCATGCTTGCAAAGGCTACCATTGATATAGAACCATGCTTTGACCACGTCAAGTTGGTGAGACGCAAATAAGCAAGTTGAGATACTGGTAAAAGCTCGAGGCCAATTTAAGGAACACATGTAATCTTCATCATTCATATATATATATAATGACCTATTTGATTTAAGAAATATAGTTGTATGTTAGCTAACAACCGATCCCAATGACGTTGCAGGCTTGTGAAAAACTGAACTTAATCTTGTTTCTGGGTAGAAATGGCTTTCTCTTTCAATACAAACCTTAGCCAACCTTTGATCAGGTAGTTTTTCCTTCTCTGTTTTACATGCCTTAAGTATCAATTATTGGAATCTCTGTATGTATGATTTTTGGGATCAAGGCTTGAATTCAATTAGTTTCCTTGAACTCTAACTTGCTCATTTGCTTAATTTTGTAAATTTAAATCATTTACACTATTTAACTTGCACGTGGAGGAAGAAATGTTGATGAGGAAATTTTATGAACTTGTGGTTGCTCAAGGTTCAAACAAAAAGGTATACCTTATCTTTCATGTTCTGTATTTTTTGGAGTTTGTAGTTCATGTGTGTTCTAATTTCATTGATGAGAAGCAAGTGTCATTTTTTTAATTTCATTGTTATTTATACACTGAGAACTGCTGCATTTTTTCCCTCTTTTTCTTTTAGACTGTAATTTGCCTCGTAATATATATGATATGTTTGAGATTGAATTGATAGATCTTTTAATTAAATATGGTCTATATGTGTTGCAGTATGCCGATGCTCACCTAAAAGATTTTCAGGGAGCTTGACACGAAGGTTTGTTGCTTGGGGTTTACATCACTTGCGCTTCCTGCAAATCAATATGCACACTGATCATGAAGATGATGCCAAGGGGTCTAACATTTGGGGATGAGGCTGACAGCATTAGGCTGCAGAAGTTAGTTTCTTTTAGAATTTTAGAAATGATCTTTTAGAATTTTAGAAATGGCATTTGTAATGTATTCTTTTGGATCCATTTAGGATAACAATGTATGAAAATTCAAAATTTTTGATGTTACATGTTCTATTTGAAAGTTTTATGGATATAAATTTGAATAATTGGTCTATAATTAGTATTAGGTGCCCAATTGGAATATAAAAAATAATATAAATAATTAAAAAGCAAAAATCACTAATAGGGGCGGTTTAAACCGCCCCTACACGTCCGCCGCTAAATTTTATCTACCCCGTCGGTGATAATTTTCGTCGTTATTCTGTAGTTCCGGTCCCCTTTGACGACAGATTTGCGACGGTTGGTAAAACCGCCCCTAAACCTTGTAGGGGCGGTTAAAACCGCCCCTACAGTAAAAAAAACTGCCTCCGTAGGCAATTTTTGTTGTAGTGCATGTGCAGGCCTTAGCGCCATGACACCCTCATATGGTGTGGCGTAACCGCCTGATGCGCCATTTTGCGCCAAGAGGCAGTTGCCAAAGGCGCACTAAGACGCACCTTGGTGAGTTAACGGCAGTTTTATGGTTTTTGACCTCTCTATAGGTATGCTGTCAACCATGGGTGATTTGTAATAAAAAAAATCCAAAATCAGATACCACAAAAGGAAATAAATCCAAATTGGCTAGTGACTCGAATCTCATTTTGCAAATCGGGACTCGTGAATCGAATCGTAACGGATCAAATTCAAAATGCTATAAAAAAAATATTAACCATATTTAACTCTAAATATTAGTCCAAAAATGCAATTTTAATATCTAAATAGAAATTATATTACTATATAAAAGAAAGTAGAGACAGATAGAACATAGAAAATAGAAAGTAGAAAAAGATAATAACAAATAAATAGAAAAAAAAGATGGAAGGTTTTGGAATTTGTAAAGTAAAGAGTCATCTAATTGAAATTATTTGTATTTCATAATTTCTGTACGTTTTTTTGTTTTTGTAAAGTGAATAGTTATCTTCTTCGAAACTTCTTCTGTTATACGTTTTTTAGTTGTTAAAAATTGAATTTTTTTCTTTTTAAATGGCAGCCTGAATAGACCGAATCGGATGACTCAGTGGTAACTTGGCTGATTCATGAAGCTTCTGAGTCGTACCATAGATACAACTCGAATTCTTCATGAATTGAATCAAATCATACGCGATACGTACAATTCTAACAACTATGGTTACAACAATTTTAGTGACCAATGTTTAGCAACACAAGCCTTTTTCAGCAATCCAATCAGACAAGGTAATTGTCTAACAATAACTTCTATTATATCATTATTATTTTGTGATTTATTTATAGATGTAATTTATATCAAATCATTACCATTTTTGTTTCGATTTAGGGAATTCTAATTAGCATATAATTCTATAATTAACTTGTACTAGTTCTATGTATAGAATGTTTTCATGAATCCTTTTTCCGCATTTTATAAAGTTACTTCTAGTGTTGCTTATTTTCAAGCCAAGCATGCTCGGATTTTTCCTTTATCTCTTTAAAATTTATAAATGGAGGGACGAATTAATTAGTTTTGTCAAAACTCAAAAACTTTAAATGTGTTTTTAAAAACAAATATATTAATTAATGTAATATGTACAAACTGAGAGACTAAGTAGTTATTCACAGTTATATTTACTAGATATTATATAAGAGACGTTGGTAAAAATGCCCCTTATATATATATCGTATCAGGTCATTTTTAACCATTATCTCTTTTTTTCCTCTTTTCTTTAATTTCACCATATTACGCACTTAAAAGAAAATCCTAAACAATATTTTTTATTAATTATGCAATTCTTAGATTTTGTTAAAAAACATGCAGTATATGGAATAAGTTTAAGGGACAAAGCCAACAAAAGCACAGATTTAGATTTTCAATTTGATGAATATGCAGAAATTATATTTTTATTTTGAGGCAACTAATTTATAATTGTAAAACTAATTAAAATGCATTGAAAAAAAATAAATAAGCAAATGCATACACAGATTTTCAATTTGATGAATATGCAGAAATTATATTTTTATTTTGAGGCAACTAATTTATAATTGTAAAACTAATTAAAATGCATTGAAAAAAATAAATAAGCAAATGCATACACTACGAGAAAAAACGCTATCACTGACAGAATGAACCGACAATAGTGTTTTTTTGTCGGAAATACCGACGGAATATGTCGTAATCACCGACACATGCTCCTACTCTATTATATATTGTGCAATTTGTTAGGGAGATATTTTTTGGTTCAATAGATCATTTTGTTCATTCCTTAATATGGTAAGTTTTACAACTCTTAGTAGTTAGTATTTTGTATCAAGCAATCATTTGATTTTAACTTTTATAATATCAATATTATTTATTATATATTTGTTAGTGTATAATAATTTGATTTATTTATTAAACTAAAAGATATTTAATAATTATAAACTATTAATAATAATAAATAAACGAGTTTCAATTTTAAAATACAAATACCGACGTACTTTTCCGACATATTTTTTGTTGGTAGGTATAGTCATTTTATTTTCCGAAAATACTGTAACGAGACAAAAGTGCTCGGTAATTCTATCGACAAGACCGACAAAAGTCACCAACAAAAATGGGTCGTAACACTACACATATCACCGACACTATTTGTGTGCGATATCACCGACCCATCAAAAAAATTGTCACAACCAGCTACTTAGGAGGTCAACGCCGACACATCATATTAGTATATTTTAGAAATATATTAATATATTATTTATTTATTTAATTAGTGTTCAATCTGTTCGGAAACTGCTATGAACATGTATACAAAATCCTTGTTGACTGTATATTTTCTTGCTCGGAAAAATATATATATATAGCAGTGTTGTAAAAATCGCTAGACGCTAGTTGGGTCGACAAGACCACTGAAAATTAATCGGAGATTAATCGAAATTAATCAGATTTGTATTTTTCTATTTTTTAGATTTATATTATGTTGCATCTCAAAATCCTCTTGAACAAAAGCTTAAGTGAAAGAAACCTCAAAAGAAAAAATATTTGCAAGATGTAATTAGTATAGAAAAGTAATGATTTTTAATTTTCTACATCAATGAACTCAACTTGCATAAAAAGAAAAGAAAAAAGGGAATATGAAAAAAAGACATGCTATATTTATTGATAAATCATTCAAATTGATATGTTTTTCCATTGTAATTTTGTGAATTGAATTTACATGATTTTTTTTATTCATGCAGAGTCTGTTCCCAAAAGATTATCCACTTTATGAATGTTGAAGGCCTCACAAAGAGAAAATATTGGTAGCCACATAGTTATTAAAGGCACGCCTATGGCGCATCAGGCGCAGGACTTAGCGCCATGACACCTCCATGGTGTGGCGCAACCACCCAGTACGCCATTTTGATTTATCACATTTGGTTATAATAGGATTCTTAGTTTGGTTTATAGTTCAATTTTATAAAATTTAGTTATAATATAATTTTATTTAATTAAATTAAAAACTCTCCAAATATCACCATATCAATTCAGTTAAATCAAAATCCCTAAATTAGAAATCCTTACATTAAACCTCAAATTATAAATTCCTAATCAAATTATAAATTCCTAATCAAACAAAAAATTAGAAATCCTAAATTAAACCATAATGAGAAATATACGGAAAAAAAACCTAAATTAGAAAACCCTAAAAAACTAAAGATACAAATAATCATAGAAATAAAACTTACTTGACTTGAGAAATAATAAAAAAGATAAAACTTTAGGGTGGATTCGTAAATTAATTGGAAGCAATGGGTGTTTAATGATAAAACTAAAACATAAGGGTGAAATTTTGAGATTTTACTTAAAGAAATAGTGAGAAGGGAATATTTAGGATGGGAAAAGGGGATTTTTTCCCTTTTCCATCCTAAATTTTCTAGGTCAGATGGCACAAAATGATGTCGTTTTCGTGCCATCTGAATTTAAAAAAGAAAAAGAAAAAAGAAAGAAAGTCATCTTCTTCATTCGGCCATGACAATGCAACGTAACACAATGCAACATAACGTAAGTAACGTGACGTATTGTAATATAATGTAACATAACGTAACATAACATAATGTAGCTAAAAATAGTATATTATTTATTGTTTAATTATTTAATCTGTTCAGAAACTGCTATGATACAAGAAAAATCCTTATCACCAATGCAAAAATCCGTTTGTGATTCCCTAATTTGCGTGTGATTATGATCACCGATGGAAAACCGACATATATTGATGTGTTGGCGTTGACCTCCTATGTCACACCCGACCCAAATCGGCATTGGGTACGAATGGAAGATAGAATAACCAACTTCTAACAGTCTGAAAACCGAACTTATTTTCTAATAGATAAAAATTCATTTGCACTACCTAAAGTTTTATTTAATTATTTGGCTTGGACCTGATAATTCTATCAAGCTTCCTACGTATCCCGAACGTCTTTTAATCTTTAAATTGGGAATCAAAGCCACGTAGTTCTACCTATTTTAGGTAGTTTTCTCAACTTAATTGACGCGTTAATGAAATTAATAAACTTCACTTTATTGATATATAGTTTCGTTTTATCGCTACTACCATTCACAATATATTTAGTATCCCGATCTACGATTTCAACTCGTCAATTTTCAACCCGTTAATAACTTAATTTAATTTCCTAATAACTTAACTTAATTTCGGAATAGACCAAAAACGCTTATTCAGACCGTCTAAAATTTATTTATTAATTTATTTAATATAAGCGAATACTTTATCGATTCGACCATATAAAACTTGAACTTAAAAACCTTAAAATCACGTTATCAAATCAAATCAAATCACAGATAAATATCGATATCGTTATATCGGCATTTTATCAAAACAATTTGTAACCAATCAAATGTTTTATCAAACCAATTCGTAATCAATCAAACGTTTTATTAAACCAACTCCGTAATTAAATAAACGCTTTATCAAACCAAATTCATAATCAATCAAACTCGTAATTAAGCAAACGCAAAACCTTATATCATAATCAATTCATAACCGAAGACATAAAACCTTATATCAAAATCAGCTCAAAATCAGCTCAGAACCGAGAACATAAAACCTTATGTCCATTCTAGAGTTTCTCCCCTTATGTATCAATCCATAACCACATATATCACATAATCGAGACGTCTCTTTAACCTTGCCTAATCTCGTATGGGTCTTACCCCACACTTCGCTGCCAATACCCGACTATGTCTTTACACTGTGTACACAGGCCATGTACCTCACTGAACATGGTCATCAACTATCAAAACCACCGATCCGGATTACTCTAGATGGATATAAAAATTCAGAAAATCATAACATGCTCAAATTTCCTTTCACAATCAAACTTCCAATAACCACAAAATCATCTGACCTCAATTAACTCTTTTCGCAAAAATAATCACAATATTTAAAATCAAATAATCATTTAATAATATAACTAAAATAGTTAAAATATCGTATAAAATCATCGATTCGTAATATAATCGAATTTCAAGAATTTAATAGCTCAAAATATTATATCGATAAAATTTAATATCGCTTAAAGTTAAATACGTTTATCATACTATTTTCCGTCACTGAAATAAGATTCTAAACCGACATAGTTAATTCGAACTGTAGATACTATTGGACTCGTTTCACTGTCATAAATCTTATTAGTACTAATTTTATATTCGACTTTATACCGGCTCTACTTGGCAAATATCAATACCGACTCTAATTGGTAAATATCACCATTAGACCTTCTAATTTGAAGAATATCAGTATTAATCATTCTCGACAAATTAAGGTTGTTCAAACTATTTTATTAATAAAATTTAAAATAATCAAAATATTCTTATTGGATTATTTTCGGTCGTTGAGATATTAGTTTTAAACCGATTGTACCTTTAAACTCGTGACGCTCCTAAAAGTCCATTAATACCGAATTAAATTTCACTTCGGCAAATCTAAAAGACAAATGTCTAAATTATATATTTTTATCAGTATTTGATAGACGCTAACTCATTAATCATAAATCCATTAAATTCGCCGAAACTATTGAAACTAAACTTACTCAAAATCATAACGATAACATTTTAAAAATAATTTGAATCTAAAATACAGTTACCTAAATATCGTCATCGATCACCAAAATACAGTCAAATTGCCCAAAAACGCCCTTTATTCTTTCCATCTTTATTTTTATGTATTTTCCATGAAATTGTATCTTTTTCTCTCCCTCGCCATCTTTCTCCATATCCATGTCTACCCACTCCTCTATTAAATTTTATATATGCATGAAGAACACCTCATTTTTCTTTAAATATAATTTATAAATATTTATAAATACACATTTCTTTTCCATAGAAATCATGCATGCCACGTTTTTGTCCATGCATTTTAATTGTTTTTGAACTATCTACACATGGCTACACCTGTCCATTTAAATGACAAACCTTTAAATAACTATGTAAAAGATTTACACATGGCATACACATGTCATATACTTAAAGTAAGCATTGACACATATTTAATTATTTTTAATTTCATAAAATTATATGAATGACACATTTTAATTATATGCATTTAAATATTAATGGTAACCTCCCATATAAAGCCATTATTATAATTTAAAGTTAATCTAACATTTACATAATCGTTTTTATTTTTAAAATAATAATCTTCATTGAGAAAATATAAGTTAAGGTCCTTTTAAATTTAGACTTTCTTTCAAATTATCCAAAACTTTTTAATGTACACTTAAAACTATTAAATTAAATTCAATAGTATATTTAAAATCGTAATTAATTAACGTTATCTATTTTGAATAAAAAAACAAATATTAGAATTTTTCGACACGGTCGTTACATCCTAGATAAGCAGTTGCGATAATTTTTTCCTGACACAAAAAACTCACCCACACAATAATCAGCCAGTGTTTTGTGTCAGAAATTCTGACTATTTTTAGTAGGTGACTTCTGTCGGATATTCCGACGACATCACTGGCCCTTATGTGTCGGTGATCTATTTTTTTGAAATATTAATTTAAAAGAAAATTGGATCGGAAAATTCTCAAAATCATTTTTACAGTGGTTATATATATATATATATATATATATATATATATATATATATATATATAAATTAAGAATTTCATACAAATAAAAAATGTTTTAAGCTATGAAGCATGGACTCGGTTGCGGATACAGGTGCACCAACAGCATTTAAAAAAAAAATATAAGACATCAGTGCGGCAAGACACGATAAATTTTATATAATTAATTTTATATTACATATAAAAATATATAAAAAAACTTGATAAATCATAAATTTTTAAAAATCGCAAGGAGCCAAGTGCGGGATAAAATCGCGACAAGAGCAGGAAACAAAATCGCAGGAGAATCGAAAAAAAAAGGAAAGAAAGATATGAGAAAGTTTTTCTTAATTTTATTTCTTTTTTAATTTATTTATATCACTTTTATACAAGATAACTATTTATAGTACATGAAATGTAACTATTACAAACCTAATAAATAAATTTAATAACTCTTAATGGCTAATTAAGAATTTAATTTAAACTTCACATAACTTCTCATAAGTTATTCTAAAGTAACCTTGGTAACTCTAATAGTTACAAGTTAATTTATTTTGGCAACAGTCAAAATAAAAACTCTATTAATTATAAATTTATTATTTCACCACACCCCTTACACTTATAAATTTTTTATCCTTTAGTAACACCACGAACAGTCCTTAATCTGCTAACATCTTCAAACTTCAACGTCATTAACCACTTCACTCTAGCTGTCATCATCCATATTATTATCTCCATTGTTTTCGAACTTCATCGTTACTCACATCTTCAGAATTATTATTACTGTCAACAGGTATTTTGGGTTTTGGATGAGACACATAACTAGTGCATCTTCTACGTGAACTTGACACAATATTACTCATATCAATGCCCTCGAGTTCTTTTGCTCTTTTCTTTCTTTTTTTAACTTCCTTGATTTCTCTTTTAGATGCATTTGATGATAATCCTTCTTTGAAAAATTTCTCATTCATTTCTTTCATTACCTCGGCCTCACGTTTATTCTCATACACCTGTTTGATTTTCTTGTAAATTACTGGAGGCACACTCATCCCGCATGATTTTATTACAGTTTTTAGATGCTCAACGTCTTTACCATACACTGGTGTTGAAACTTCCTTTTTCTTGACATGTTTTTCGACAGATGATTGAGAATGGCTATCATCACGGACATGACACCTCCATTGGTGCAACCGCCTGGTGCGCCATTTTACGGCAAGGGGCAGTTGCCAAAGGCACACCTAAGTGTGTCTTGGTGAGTTAAGGGCAGTTGTATGGGTTTTTTTGACAGTTACATATATGGAACAAATGTTCTTGAAGGGCCCAAAGTGAGAAAAAAAACTAATATTAAAAAGAAAGAGAGAGATTATACATTTGAATTAATTAGTAGATGCAATGACAAAATTATTATAAGAGAAAAACGTTTAGTAGAACAAAATACAGAAAACAAATTCAAACAGAAACAAAGCAATCAAGGGAATTCAAATTCAATATGAGTGATTAATTTGGAGAGTTTTGATTATGAGTAGAACTTAGGATTTAGTATTCAACTTTATCTTTCTAATATGGGGTTTATTTTGCATTTTAAAACATAATTAAGCTTAATATTGTCAGAATTTAGTATTCATTCCATTTTTATGTTAGTTTTATAGTTTTATAATTTTTGTCTTTGGAAGTGCGCCTTGTCTCGCTATGGCGCGTTCCATCCCAGTGCGCTATGCGCCAAGGTTGTGCGTCATGCGCCTTTAATAACAACTATGGCTAGTCATTTCTTATTTATATGTAACTAACCCACATATTTTACATGCAATGGGCTCTAAAATGTGGGAGCAAATCTTGTACCTGAAATAAATCTGCTTTAGATATTAACGTTTCACACTAAAACAAAGCCAAACAACATCAAAATCCAATGAATCCTCAAAATCCAAAATCAGATACCAGCAAAGGAAATAAATTGAAAGAGAGTTTTCTCGTGATTTATGGATTTTTCCAGCGATCACTGGATACTCAAACCTCCTGACTGACTGGCCTTCCCGTAGATCAGTCATATTGTGTGTATATCCAAAATTCTCTAATTAGAATATAACTCTATAATTAACTTGTACTTGTTCTATATATGGCAGCTCCCTAAACTCTATAAGAATGTTTTTATGAATCCTTTTTTCCACATTTTATAAAATTAAGCTAAGCATGTTTAGATTTTTCTTTTCTCTTTAAAAAAATTAAAATATTACTGCTTAATTCCAACTCAATCATTGTTTTTACTCTACTAATTAATTAATTAACCTAAAAATAGTATACCAATTATTGTTTAATAATTTAATATGTTCAGAAACTGCTATGAATATCAGTACAACTTACAAGAAAACCCGTTATCACCAACACAAAAATCCGCGGGTGATTCACTAATTAGCATGTGATCATTCTGCATCGTCATAGGGTGCCTGTGCCCGAATAGACAGATCCTTCTCACAATAACATTGTCATTGTTATTCACATTGTTACGATCATCATTATCATTCTCCATTCTTGGTGCAAGCGGTTGCATCGCCATAGCGTGCCTGTGCCCGAATAGACCTACCCTTCTCACAATAACATTGTCATTGTTATTAACATTGTTACGATCATCATCATCGTTATCATTATCATTCTCCATTCTTGGTGAAAGCGGCTGCATCCCCATAGCGTGCCTATGCCTGAATAGACTGACCCTTCTCACAATAACTTGGTTCCTTTGACGTCTTTCCCTTCCCGCATCCAGATAAAGACTTCTCTTTTAAGAATCTCCTTCTTCTGCTCCTGAAATTCCTACATTCACCTCTACCGGATTGTCGAATCCGTAAGTGGTCACTGCTGTTTTGTATACCAGGTACGCTGTGTAGTGAGTTTTTGGTGATAGCATTGTAGCTTTGATTTTGCCGCGGATTTCCAGCCAACACACTACGATCAGCTCAGTAACCTCCGCAAATCTGTTTGCAATTTCGTATATGCTAAATCAGAATACTGATGAGAATTATGATAGTAAGTAATGAACATGATATTGAAGATGAAAGAAACGGAAACACAATCAAGAAAATTCTACTTCAATGAATCTGTTTGCATTTTCATATATGATGAATCAGAATCTATGAAGCACCGAAACTCTTCATGACATGCGTTTCTCTGTTTCTGACAGATGTTGGAAATGGAAACTCTCGGAAATTGATACGAAAACGCTTCTCTCAATTTTAAACGGTTTTCCCTACCTATTTCGATTAAAATTCTGGAAATTCAAAAACTTTTTATTTTGCAATTCCTATTCAATTTAAGATTAGAAAAATGGAAACTTCTTATTTGAGAGATAATTCCTTGCCCATATTTAAAGAACTTACCCATATTTCAATTTAAAGAACTTACCCATATTTCTTTCTCCTATAATTTTTGTCTCTGGAATCTCGATTGAACTCGAACTTTCTTCCTCTTGTTCTTCAATCTTTTTTTAATGTATTATTATATTTTCATTATTTAAAAATATGCCCCTATATTTTTAATATTTACACGTTTCCCCACCTGTCCGTTTCCTATGTTTTTCAGAAATTACATTTTCAAGTATCTGTTTCCCTATCCGTATCCATTTCAGTGCAACATAGGTCAGAATAGCAATTGAAATCATTATAATGAATTGAAGACAGTGTCATTAAAGATAAAGGAAAAACAAATAAAATCATGACTGCAACTACTGCAAATCTGTATTTTCATACATGCTGATGGAAAGCATGATAATAATGAAAACATGGGAACATAAAAAAATCAATAGTTCAAGGCTGCAACTTCTGCAACTACAAATCTGTATTTTCATATATAGCAGTGCCGAATACAGGATTGTTCAGTTGGGGATTCCGATTTTACATGTGGTGTGTAAATTGTTTTTTGCTAAATCAGCGCCTACTGGAAAAAAATTCTGATTTAGAGATGGTCTAAAGACCAAAAAAATTAGAAATTTAGATTTAATGAGGGCAAAAAAAATTAGAAATTTGGACTTAGAGGACCTAAAAGGCCAATAAAAATTGAAATTTTGGATTTAGAGAGGATTTAATAGATACTGGGCCAATTTTGGGTGCTAATATAGTACCACTAAATTTCTTGGAAACAGGAGACGGGAATCATCACAACCTTAAATTTTATGGAGACAGGGAGGGCTTAAACTACTTGTGGCCATGGTGGTTCCGGCGGCCGGAGGGGCTGTCTCCGCCCATGCATAGCCGCCATAGGTTTCTAAAAATTATCTATTAAAAGGGAATAATTCAATCTAACAGTTACACAGAGGAATTAATTGCACTCTTTAATTTCATCTTCAACTCATCATAATAAACCAAAAATTGAAGTTTAAATTCAACAGACATAACTTCATACTTAGAACACAAAATTAAGAGATTCTAACCTTTTTACCATTGTCAATGATGATAGGATTATCACAGAGGCTAAGATAGAGATCTTTAGCAGAAGTAGAAGAAGACAACAGAGAACGATTAGAAGATTGAGAGATTAAAGCCGGGTAATCAGAAGGAAGAAAGCGTCTCCAAACTGCATCAGATTCAGAAACCGACTTAAAACCAGAAGAAACTATGGAGCATTGGCCAGCTATGATGCACGGAAACTGAAACGGAAATGGGAAACGCGATTTCTAAAAAACATTGGAAACGGAACGTGGGGGAAACATGTAAATATTAAAAATATAAGGGCATATTTATAAATATTAAAAAATATAATAAATATAAAAATAATCATAAATTATAAATATATAAACTAATTATTGGTAAAATGAAAACAAATTAATGAAAAAACTACCAATTTAATAAAATAAACATGTTACTAATATCAAATACCAATTAATTAATAAAAACAAATATGTGTAAATATCAAAACTTGTAAAATTAAAGTGTTTAGCTAGAGAGTAAAAAAAAAAGAAATAACACTAAAATAATAAACAATATAAAAGGTCAGTGCAACCAACTCAAACATTCTAGAAACCTCTCTTCATCAAACCATTCAAGAATGCATAGAAAAAAAACTGAGAACAACGACGCAGGAACTTGATATCAAACTGGTATTGTGATTTCCAAAACCAGTTAAAGAAGAAGCAATCGCAATCCCCGTACGAAGAAGAAGAAAACCCAGACCAGACTCAAAGTCTCAAAACTCATAAGAAGGAGAAGAAGAAGAAGAAGTCGCAAAACTCAGAAGAAGGAGAAGAAGAAGAAGAAGAAGAAGAAGAAACCATGGAGATACATGCGTTTAAGTCTGCAGATCAATTTCAGTATGAACGGTTTGAGTTTTGAATCTCTTTCAAATTTTGGATTTTGGAAACGCATATCAACGTGCCCGGAAACGGTTGGTTTCCATTTCTGGGCGTTTCCGTTTCCCACATCTTATGGAAACGTAGAACCGCTGTTGGCCAGTGTCCTTGGGACTCGTGAACGAGAAGACGGTGGCTATGCCGTCTTCCGGCAACTGGCACAAATCAACTTCAATCATATTTTCCATGGCTCTTTTTTTTCTATTCTTCTCAGGAATGATATGGCATTTGGTTCACCAGACCACTCGTTTATATAGAGAATTGTTCACAAGAATGCTTAAGGGCTAAGGTTTTTATTTTTATCCTTTTTAATAATTTCTATTTATTTTTTTTAAATTAATTTGATTAATTTGGTCATCTTTAAGTCTACCAAAATTGGTTTATCTTACGTTAACCAGTTTAAATAATTTAATTTTTTTATATTTTAAATAATTTAATTTTATAACTAACTTTAAATAATTAATTTTCAGATTATATAAATCCAATGAGATTTTTTTTAATTAAAAGGGCTGACATCAGAAGGAGCTTTGGTCAGACATCCCAAATAAATTCAATGAGATTTATTGAACACATTTCAAGGATAAAGTAGAGTCAAAGTGAGTGAAAGAAAAAGAAGATGGAGAAGGAAGGGTAAAATGAGTATTTTAAGTTTTAGAAGGGGAAATGAGAAGGTTGTGCGCCATGCGCCTTTAATAACAACTATGGCTAGCCTTTTTTGATCTATATGTAACTAACCCACAGATTTTACATGCAATGGGCTCTAAAGTGTGGGAGCAAATCTTGTATTTGAAATAAATTCGCTTTAGATATTAACATTTCACACTAAAACAAAGTCAAACAACATCAAAATCCAATGGATCCTCAAAATCCAAAATCATATACCAAAAAAGGAAATAAAATTCATTGAAAGAGTGTTTTCTCGTGATTTATGGAGTTTTCCAATGACACTGGTGCTCAAACCTCCTAACTGACTGGCCTTCCCGTAGATCAGTCCTATTGTCTGTATATCCAAAATTCTCTAATTAGAATATAACTCTATAATTAACTTTTGTTCTATATATGACAGCTCCCTAAACTCTATAAAAATGTTTTTATGAATCATTTTTTCCACATTTTATAAAATTAAGCTAAGTATGCTTAGATTTTTCCTTTTTCTCTTTAAAAAAAATTAAAATCATTACTGCTTAATTCCAACTCAATCATTGTTTTTACTCTACTAATTAATTAATTAACCTAAAAATAGTATACCAATTATTGTTTAATTATTTAATATGTTCAGAAACTGCTATGAATATCAGTACAACTTACAAGAAAACTCGTTATCACCAACACAAAAATCCGCAAGTGATTCCCTAATTTGCATGTGATTATGATCACCGACGGAAGACCGACATATATTGATGTGTTGGCGTTGACCTCCTAGATAAGCAGTTGCGATAATTTTTTATTGACACAAGAAATCAATGACACAATATGTTTTTAGTAGGTGACTTCTGTCAGATATTCCGACAACATCACCGACCCATATGTGTCGGTGATCTATTTTTTTGAAATATTAATTTAAAAACTTTACCAACAAATATTGGTCGGAAATTATAAATTATACTCAAAATCATTTTTGCAGTGGTTATATTTTCTTTTCCGTTACTTTATTTGGATTGAGTGAAGCTCATATATATATATAAAGTAAGAATTGCATACAAATCAAAAGTTAGAATCGCGATAACAGCAGGTGAGAATTAGATGTATTTTAGGTGTTTTTTGTCAAATTTTATAATTGAACCATATGTTTTAAAAAAATTAAAGAAACCTTAAACTTTTACATTTTTTCATCATTAGTTATGTCATGCCGTGTCACTGCTGAGTCCCCACCGAATCCCATGTCCCGTCGTGTCCCCAACGAGTCCCCAAGTCCGACACCGATATACGGCGATCCTGGGAAAGAGTCCGTGCTTCATAGGTTTTAAGGAAAGCAATTATATATATCTACAAAAATGCGACTACACCACTAAACAATTAATCATCATATGGGTAAAAACAAAAACTATAACTGTGAGACTTAATAATAATACATACATACATAAAAAAAATTACCATAAATGTGTACTACATTCTTATGGCAAATAAGTTCCTAAACCCGGGGCTGTTTTAAAAAAATTGGGATCCTGTGCTAAATTTTTGTCAAACAGTTAATATTTAATATAATTTCGTATTAAGAAAATATAAAAAGAAAAGAATGAATGGTAAGGTTGTGAATTTTGAATGGTTGAATATCTAAATCACATATGCACTCAATGCAGTAAATAAATCTTATTGTATTATATTATTATTTTTTTAATTTAAGTTAATATCTATATTTAAGTAAGGTTTTAAATTTCGGGGCCCCTGTAGGGAATGACTTCTTGCACACCTACATCTACCCCACTGCTTAAACCAATAGTTTAAAAATAAGAGCTTGAATGAAAAATACCTTGTGAACAAGGCAACAACAGAAACTACCAAAACTATCATGTTTTTCCTAATATTTTACTATGAATGGAATATAATTTGAAGGTTCAAATCTGAATGAGAAACTGACGTTTCTCTAAAAAGCTCAACCTTAGAAAGTTTGTATCCTTCCCATAAGTGCCATAAGAAATTTTATGCATTTTAGGGGATAAAGCCAACAAAATCCCCCAGATTCTAAAGTTGACTCTGCATAAAGCATATTTAGGCAATGGAGTTAAACCTTAAAACTAATTAAGGTTAATTGTAATTTAGTTCACATAGGAGATTTAAGGTAATATTCAGAGATTAGATTAGTGGTTTTGTGAGAGTTTTATCTGTGTGAAAAACTGTGGGTCTAAACAGTGGTTTTGTGGGGGTTTGAGAGTGCTTTTCTGTTTAAATTTTGGAACCTAATATCTCTACAAGCGTAGTTGCCTAGTAGGGTTGTAAATGAGATGAGCCGCTCATGAGCGGTTCGATGGTCGGCTCGATAAAATCTAAGTTCGACCCGACTCGATTTTTAAACGAGCTGCTCGTGAGCACGATTTATTGTTCGGTTCGTAAACAAGCCGAAATTTAGCAGAGCTCGGCTCTAAAGCTGGCGAGCAGGCTCGATTATTAGAACATTTATGAAGAAATTTTCATTTTGTAGAAAAGTATATAGTTTTGTATTAGTTCACAAATATCTAAACTTAATATTATTTTATTTGTTATTAGATGAACTCATTCACAAACATAATAAATGAGTAATAACCGAACTAATTATAAGCATCTTTGTTTATTTATTCACGAACTTTGCTTATGAGTTTGTTTATGTACACAATTAAAGAGCTATTTGCGAGAAAACTTCATAAATATAATCAACGATTTACTCACAAACAATTCATGGTTAGATAATTTTCTTAATGAACCAATTTCAAAGAGGATTTGGGCTCGAAACAAGCTCCAAGCTCGACTCGGGCTCGTTTATTTTCTAATGAACTGAGCCGAGCTTGAGCAAGCCAAAGCTCGGCTCAGACTCGAGCTCGTTAATTTTATAACGTGCCGAGTTTGAGTAGGTCAAAGCTCAGCTCGGCTCGATTAGAGCCTGATTTGCCAGTCAATGCGATATTTTTACACTTCGTACGTATATGCATTGTTTAAATAATCTGTTGACATTCAATGTGTTGCTTATGCTCAGATTTTTCCTTTTTCTCTTAAAAATAAAATAACATTTTACTGGTTAATTCCAACCAATTAATTAAAATAAAATTCTAATATTCTACTATCTTTTTTTACCCTTAATTAAAAATATATTTATATATTATATATTTAATTAATTAATGTTTAATCTGTTCGAAAACTGCTATGAATAATATGTATAGAAAATCCTTGTTGACTGTATATTTTCTTGCTCGAAAAAGTATAGGTATAGCAAACTGAGATGTTCATATGAATTATATTCAAGCATTTTAGCTATTTGAGATCTAAACATGAATTATATGGCTTTACTTAATGTTATAAATTATATATATTATTTCCTTTATTATTATTATTGTTATATTATTACTATCTATCAGAATGTTTTTATTATTAATAGGTATGGTGATGCGGACATCTTCAAATAAGACCCGGAGTTGGAGCGAAAGGGAATTAAAGGGGAAAAAACCTCACACTGCGTGTCAGCATGTTGGAGAGAAAAGAAGAATATAAAGAATGAAAGAAAGATAGGAGATAACTTTTCTTAATTTTATTATTTTTTTAAGGGAAAAGTACAAAAATAAACCTTGTGGTTACACCCATTTTCGAACAACACCTATGTGGTTTAAAAGTTTGCAAAGTGGTGTCATGTACTTAATTCTGTTAGCAAACACATATCAAATTGACTAACGGTGTTAAAAGTCAAATGGAAATGAATTAATTTGGTCCTTATATTTATTTATTTTTATAAATTGACCCCTTATTATCTAATTATCATAAACAAACCCCAAAATAAAAAATAAAAATCAAATATACCATCTTGTCCAACTCTCCTTAATTTCTTTTTTTTTTCTTCTTTCTCTCTCCTCTCTCTTAATTTCTCTCTCTAAAATAAAGCTATCCCCATCAAATATACCATCTTCAAACACTTACAAAGAAAGAACAAGAATGAAGTACATTGTTATCAAGGGGAGATTAATAAATGTATATATATATATAGATGTGAAGAGAGCAATAGCATTGAAGATGAAAAAGATCTTGAATGAATATGTTTTGACCATGATAGCCATTCCATTGCTATTATCTCCTCCATGAACAATGAAAATAGCAGCAAATGCTACGGTGGCGAAGAGGACTGCTACAACAGTGACTGAATTAGTAGCATTGTTGATGCCTTCCCGGTGAAGCTTGGGAAGTTCCTTAGCTATTCCATTGACATTTTTGTTTGTTCGTCGAGTATGTTCGAGTTGTATGTGTACGTCGTTCTTTGTAGTTTGACTATATGAGAACGCTTTCTTTCTGGTGGCTACATGTAACTCGAACATTAGGATTAAATTGGTATAATTTCGTATGCAGTTTTCAAAAAACATATGGCAAAATTGGATTTGGTAATTTGAACGGAAAATTCCGTGTGTAATCCATGAATTCGGTCGGAAAATTGAAAAATCAATTTCTGAACGGAATTTTCCGTCCACGATAATGAAATTAAAGAGTGAGAAGAAGAAGAGATGAAAATAGCATAGCATACTATAGCCCAACAAGACAGAATTAGTGGAAGCAAGAAGAGCACAAGCAAGTGCATAATTGTTCAAACGAGTTTTTAGTACTTCTGATTCGATCTCCATTGAAGTCTTCTTCTTCTTTTGTGTTGTTGCAGACATTTTCTTAATCCAATTGAGGTAAGTGGATCATGTATGGTATGGTGTTTTTAAGGCGATAGAAAGGGGAAATGACTTAATTGTTTGTTTGTTTGTTAAATTTGAGGAAATTAGGAGAGAAAGAAAGAAGAAGACAAATAAATAATGAAGAAAGAAAGAGATGACAGATATTAATAGAATGAAAAGTGAGGTGGGGAGTGTAGATATTGTGCATCTCCAAATGTATATATATATATATATATATATAGAAATTTTGAAAGTGTTGATGGGGATAGCTTTATTTTAGAGAGAGAAATTAAAAGAGAGGAGAGAGAAAGAGAAAAAAAAAGAAATTAAGTAGATTTGGAGAAGATGGTATACTTGATTTTTATTTTTTATTTTGGGGTTTGTTTGTGATAATTAGATAATAAATAAATATAAGGATCAAATTAACTCTTTTCCCTTTGACTTTTAACACCGTTAGTCAATTTGGTATGTGTTTGCTAACGGAATGAAGTAGATGACACCACTTTGCAAACTTTTAAACCACACAGGTGTTGTTCGAAAATGGGTGTAACCACAAGGTTTATTTTTGTACTTTTCCTTTTTTTTAATTTATGTTTATCACTTTTAGCTCCAATATAACTATTTATAGTACATAAAATGTAACTATTACAAACCTCATAAATAAACTTAATAACTCTTAATGACTAATTAAGAATTTAATTTAACTCCGCATAACTTCTCATAAGTTATTCTAAAGTAACTTAAGTAACTCTAATAGTTACAAGTTAATTTATTTTGCCAGGACTCTATTAATTATAAATTTATTATAACACAACCAAGCCACCCACCATAGTTGAAACTCTTTAAATTGGCAGTCTCCACTCTTCACATTCACGGTCTTTGAAAAACAGTCTGATATATCTTCTCATCTCTTTCAAATTGTTTGCAGAAAGAGGACCAGGTCAATCTCTTCTCTTCATCTTCGCATCTCATTTGTAATTAATTCTAATTTTTATACATTTTATGAACAAAATAAATAAATTTATAGTCAAAGATGATCGATTTTAGATTTAGACGGATCGGATTTTGATTATCCTATTTTGTCAAACTCAAAGACTTTAAAGTGTGTTATTGAAAACTAACTAATGTAATATTTGCGAACTTATGAGATTTGGAGATTTGGAGATGTTTGGGAGAAAGAGGAATCGAATGGTTGACGACGTTCTTCAATAAAATTTGGAGAAACAATAAGATGCCATCAGAATGGAGGAAAAGTACCTTAATCCCTTTGTATAAGAACAAAGGCGATGTCCAAGATTGTGCCAACTATCGGGGAATCAAATTAATGAGTCACACTATGAAACTTTGGGAGCGAGTGATTGAACAAAGGCTAAGGAGGACGGTGAAGATCTCGGAAAACCAGTTTGGCTTTATGCCGGGAAGATCAACTATGGAAGCCATCCATCTAATGAGACAATTAATGGAGCACTATCGAAATAAGAAGAAAGACTTGCATATGGTTTTCATTGACTTGGAGAAAGCATATGATAAGGTACCAAGGGAAGTACTTTGGTGGGCCTTAATAAGGAAAGGCATTTCGCGGAAATATATTGACATCATAAAGGACATGTATGAGGGAGTATGCACGAGTGTACGTACTAGTGTTGGAAAGACTGAAGAGTTTCCTATTACGATTGGAGTGCATGAAGGTTCCGCACTAAGCCCATTTCTTTTTGCCATCGTTATGGATGAACTAACAAGTTCACTTCAAGATGGTATACCATGGTGCATGCTGTTTGCAGATGATATTGTGTTGGTTGATGAGACGAAAGAAGGAGTGGAGATGAAGTTGGAACTATGGAGGCAAACTCTAGAATCTAGAGGCTTTAAGTTGAGTCGAAGTAAGACAGAATATTTGGAGTGTAAGTTTAGCGGTCGTAGGAGTAGAGAGGCAGGGACAATCACCCTAGATGGGAGAGTTGTTCAGGCCTCGGATTGCTTCCGGTATTTAGGATCTATTATCCAAACGGATGGAGAAGTAGATGGAGATGTTGCTCATAGGATTAAAGCTGGTTGGTCGAAGTGGAAGAGTGCTACGGGTTTCCTTTGTGATCCCGGCATGCCTAATAGATTGAAGGAAAAATTCTACCGGACGGCAATTAGACCAGCATTGTTATATGGTACGGAGTGTTGGGCAGTGAAACACTGCCACATCCATAAGATGTCGGTGGCGGAGATGCGTATGTTGAGATGGATGTGTGGTCACACGAGAAAGGACCGGGTGCGTAATGAAATAATTAGGACAAAAGTAGGGGTCACATCTATTGAGAATAAAATGAGAGAAAACCGACTAAGGTGGTTTGGCCATGTGAGACGTAGAGCGCTTGATGCGCCGATTAGGAGAACCGAAGAGTGGCAAATGGATGTAGTGGTGAGGGGTAGGGAAAGACCTAAGCAAACTTGGAGGAGGGTGATCGAGAGTGATATGAGTTTATTGGGAATTGAGGAAAATATGGTAGTGGATAGGACGGAGTGGAGGGAGCGAATCTGTGTCGCTGACACGACTTGATTTTCACGGTTTTATATGATGGTTCATGTTAGCCGATCCCGAATCATTTCGGGACTAAGGCTTTGTTGTTGTTGTTGTTGTGATGTGATATTATATAAAAACACATTGGTAAAAGTGCCCCTGATATATACTTGTCAATTGTAAGTAAAAGCATCCAGGTATTTTTATCTCTTTTTTTTCTTTTCTTTTTTCTTTACTTTCACCATATTATCAGTAAGAAAATCCTAAAAAGCAAAAGAAAATAGTATTTTACTATTTTCTTTTGCTTTTTAGGATTTTCTTACTAATAGTATGGTGAAATTAAAGAAAAGAGAAAAAAAATAAAATTAAGAGATGGTTAAGAATATCCACAATTGACAAGTATATATATCAGGGACACTTTTACCAATATTTTTTTTATATAATATCCCTTAGGTTTGCAAATATTATATTAGTTAGTTTTCAAAAACATACTTTAAAGTTTTTGATTTAGACAAAACTAACTAATTGGTCCTCAGTTTATAAATTTTAAAGAGAAAAATGAAAAAGCTTAGCATGTTTAGTTTGAACATAAGCAACACAAGAAGAAGTAACTTTATAAAATGTAAAAAAAAAGATTCATAAAAACGTCCTTCTAGAGTTTAGGGGGCTGCCTTATATAGAACTAGTACAACTTAAGTGTAGAATTATATCCTAATTAGAATTCCTTACACGATTATTTAGTGTCGTCTCAAAATCGAAACAAAAATGGGAATTATTTGATATAAATTACATCTATAAATAAATCACAAAATAATAATGATATAATAGAAGTTATTGTTAGACAATTACCTTGTTCGATTGGATTGCTGAACAAGGCTTGTGTTGCCAAACATTGGTCGCTAAAATTGTCGTAACCAGGATAATGAGAGAAGCTAAAGCTGTAGCGGTTTGCAGTAACATTTTCTCACATGTAAATGGCTAGCCATAGTATGAGACGGTTTCTTCCTTTGATCTTATTATCTCTGATTGTAAATTCCTGCTCAAATAATTTACTAATGTTGCTGTTGTTTTCTGTTTTCTATTGTTGGGGATCTAATTTTGTAGTTTGAAAGTGGTTTTTTTTATTAAATTTTGGAAACTAATATCTCAATAACATACATGCCTAGTGATATTTTAGATTTTCCATTCAATATAATATTTATATCGCATGAATTTTTCAAATATTTGTCAAATTTTAAACTTTTTTTTTAATTTCAACCATATATATACACCAATTTTACGAGTAAATAACTACACATATTTAACGAATAAAAAAATGGATAACATGTGTTAAAATGCATTCGAAGAATAAATAATCAAACTCATAGTATAGATTATAGTTACCTTAAATGATAAAATGATTACATTGTTATGGTAAATAATTTCTCATTATTTTAGACATTCAAATTTGTCAAATTTTAAACATTTTTACAATTTCAATCAATTTATATTCCAATCATACTAGTGATAGGGGTCAAAACCTCTATCTTTGGGTACGGTTTTAGGACGGTTTTTAGCATTATTTCATGAATAAGCGAGCAATTCTCGCATTTATACGCTTTTGTGTGAGTTAGTTAGAAATTTGAGATGTTCTATTTACTTTTCGTTGTTTAGGCTCGTTTTCTAGATATTTTAGGCAATTATGGCCAAATTGTCATGTACGTTAAATTTCCATTATTTTTATAGCTAATTGATCTGCCAAAAGTTGCACCAAACAGAGTGTTCTCAAAATAAGCAATTGGCGGGTCAATTTAGCCTCGGGACTAATGTTATTTGGAGTTTTCGTGCATGTGCAGGCTAAAACATGAACGAGTTTGGGTGAAAGTTGCATTTCGGGACATCCAGCAGTCGCGCAAGGCATTCTGGGCAATCCCACTCGTCGAAATGGCCTTTTTGGGGCCGGATCGGCGAGCTGGCACTGCCAGCCCGTCGACCAGGCCTTTAAGGGGCCAGCTCGGTGAGCTGGCCCCTCGAGGTCAGCTCGGGTGAGCTGGAGGCCAGCTCACGACGAGCTGGCCTGCGCAGACTGATTCCCGGTCCCACAAAGACACGATCGACCCCACGACTTCCTACCTACAAAAGGATACAAATTAGGTCAGAAAGATGGCCTGAACCGTGTCTATAAATAGGAATTTCCAATTGTAAATTAGATATCTTTCATTATTGTAATTACTTTAGCCTTCACCCTTGAAGAATCCTCTCCACCTCCTCTATCTCCTTCAACCTCCATTGAAGCACCTTCGAAGCTCCATCCACCGAGGATTATTCAAGGTCCGTCCTTAAGACCTAGGAACCCGGCTGCAGGGTAGACAGGTTCCCTGAAAGGGATTTTCTTATCACCTTTTATCTTACTATGTTTGTACCCTTTGATACAGTCTATGAATCTTAGGCTAATTGCATCCCGTGACAATGTTCTTCATCTTTAATAATATTTTAGCTCTTATTTTGTTCTATGATTTATTTATTTAATCTTTGTCTTACGCTTTATTCAATTGGTTTAACTCATTCAAAAGCCCCGAAATCTAGTAGGCACATATTGTGAGCTGAATCTGACCTAGTCAGAGCCTAGGAGATTAACGACCTCTTAGTTGATTAAGCCCAAATTGCTAAGCCTTAGATCTAGTTTCGGCCTTACAAGGGAATCACGCACTAGGGACTTTAGGAGGGTAAGTAGGGTTAATCGCCTTGAATACAAGTGACTTAGATTAGGTTTTTAATCAATTGACCTAATAACCTATCTTCATTATTATCGTTCATACCATGTTCCTTCGGGGAATTGCATTAGTGAAAGATCACCTAGGAGTAGTTTAACTTAAATTAGGAGTAGAATAACTTAATTAGGAGTAGAATAACTTAGTTCGAATTAGTATAACTTAGCTAGGAGTAGCATAATTCAACTAGGAGTAGATTAACTTAATCAAAACAACTCAAAACCCACACAGCCTAGATAACACCTGAGACCAAGTAGCTCGATACTTGCAGGAATAAATCCTGTGGATTCGATACATGGACTTTTCAGATTTTATTACTTGATAACGACGGGGTACACTTATCCCTTAGTGAGCCTTGCGGTACCGAACGTCGTGAGGCGCATCAACTAGTAAATATATACACGTTTTAACAAATAAAAATCATGAGTAACACATGTTTAAATATATTAAAAAAAATAATCAAATGCATAGTTAACCTAAGTCATTACTGTGGTTATGAAGCTTCAACTAGAAATCCTACACTACAGTTTAGGCATGGACAATCCGGTTTATTGAATAGTTATGACAATTTTCAGAGACCAATGTTGGGCGACACAAGCCCTTTTTAGCTACCCAATCAGGCAAGGTAATTATCTAACAATAACTTTTATTATATCATTATTGTTTTGTAATTTATATCAAATAATTGTCATTTTTGTTTCGATTTTCATGACACTAAATAATCGTGTAAGGAATTCTAATTAAGATATAATTCTATAATTAACTTTAGTAGTTATATATATATATATATATATAGCAGCCCCCTAAACTCATAAGAATGCTTTATGAATCCTTTTTCCCCATTTTATAAAACTAAAATGGTGTTGCTTATGTTCAAGCTAAACATGCTAAGATTTTTCCATTTTCTCTTTCAAAGAAAATTAAAATACACATTGTTTAATTCCAACTCATTCATGGATTTTACTCTACTAATTGATTAATTAAGCTAAAAATAGTATACAAATTACTGTTTAATTATTTAATCTGTTCAGAAACTGCTATGAATATCCCTACAAAAAAAATCCATATCACGAACGCAAAAATCTATCAGGGTTTCCCTAATTTGCGTGTGATCACCGATGGAAGACCGACATATATTAATCTGTTGCGTTGATCTACTAAGTAAGCAGTTGCGATAATTTTTTACCGATATAAGAATCACCGACACAATATTCAGCCGGTGTTTTGTCGGAAATTCCGACTACTTTTAGTAGGTGACATCTGTGAGATATTCCGATAACATCACCTACGGCTATGTGTCGCTGATCTATTTTTTTTTGAAATATTAATTTAAATATTACTACAGTTCACCAACAATAATGATAGAACTAAACTAATTAGTTATTTTTTTATATATAATAAATCTAACAATTTACAATATAATAACTTTAAATGTGAAAATTTAATTGTGATTCATAATATCAATTCCAACTCAACTTTTTTAAAGAATTTCACCTACTTTTACATAATAAAAAATCAGCTACCTTAATTTCTTATTAGTTATTCTTATATTTTTTTCAGAAATAATCAAAATAAACAAGTTGGGTTCTTTTTATATAAAGCCTAGCAGAATATCGGGCTTTGGGTTATGTATCTTCTCATCTCTTTCAAATTGTATGCAGAAAGAAGATCAGGTCAATCTCTCTTCTTCATCTTTGCATCTCATTCGTAATTAATTCTAATTTTTAGAAATTTTATGAACAAAATAAATAAATTTATTGTCAAAGATGATCGATTTTAGATTTAGACCCGTCTAATTTTGATTAATCCTGAAAATCCAAAATCAGATACCTGCAAAGGAAATAAATCGAAATGGGGATTCTGGAGCCACAAACCTTCTTTTTCTGGTTGAAATTTTGGATTTAGAGATGATTTAATAGATACTGGGCCAATTTTGGGTGCTAATATAGTACAGCTAAATTTTTTGGAAACAGGAGACCGGAATCATTACAACCTTAAATTTTATGTAGACATGGAGGGCTTAAACTACTTGTGGCCATGGTGGTTCCGGCGGCCGGAGGGGCTGTCTCCGCCCCTGCATAGCCGCCATAGATTTCTAAAAATTATCTATTAATAGGGAATAATTCAATCTAACAGTTACACAGAGGAATTAATTGCACTCTTTAATTTCATCTTCAACTCAATATAATAAACCAAAAATTGAAATTGAAATTCAACAGACACTAATATACAAAATTGACCTAACTTCATACTTAGAACACAAAATTAAGAGATTCTAACCTTTTTTACCATTGTCAATGATGATAATAGCGATCTTTAGCAGAAGCAGAAGAAGACAACAGAGAATCATTACAAGATTGAGAGATTAAAGCCCGGTAATCAAAAGGAAGAAAGTGTCTCCAAACTGCATCAGATTCAGAAACCGACTTAAAACCAGAAGAAACTATGGAGCATTGGCCAGTGTCCTTGGGACTCGTGAACGAGAAGACGGTGGCTATGCAGTCTTCCTGCAACTGGCATAAATCAACTCCAGTCATATTTTCGATGGCTTTTTTTTCTGTTCTTCTTAGGAATGATATGGCATTTGGTTCACCATACCACTAGTTTATATAGAGAATTGTTCACAAGAATGCTTAAGGGCTAAGGTTTTTATTTTTATCCTTTTTAATAATTTCTATTTATGTTTTTTAAATTAATTTGATTAATTCGGTTATCTTTAAGTCTACCAAAATTGGTTTATCTTACGTTAACCAGTTTAAATAATTTAATTTTTTTATATTTTAAATAATTTAATTTTATAACTAATTTTAAATAATTAATTTTTAGATTATATAAATCCAATGAGATTTTTTTTAATTAAAAGGCTGACATCAGGAGGAGCTTTGGTCAGACATCCCAAATAAATCCAATGAGATTTATCGAACACATTTTAAGGATAAAGTGGAGTCAAAGGGAGTGAAAGAAAAAGAAGATGGAGAAAGAATGGTAAAATGGGTATTTTAAGTTTTAGAAGGGGAAATGAGAAGGTTGTGCGCCATGCGCCTTTAATAACAACTATGGCTAGCCTTTTTTGATCTATATGTAAGTAACCCACCGATTTTACATGCAATGGGAAGTGTGGGAGCAAATCTTGTATGTGAAATAAATCTGCTTTAGATATTAACATTTCACACTAAAACAAAGTCAAACAACATCAAAATCCAATGAATCCTCAAAATCCAAAATCAGATACCAGAAAAGGAAATAAAATTCATGGAAAGAGTGTTTTCTCGTGATGCATGGATTTTTCCAACGATCACTGGATGCTCAAATCTCCTGACTGATTGGCCTTCCCATAGATCAGTCCTATTGTCTGTATATCCAAAATTCTCTAACTAGAATATAACTCTATAATTAACTTGTACTTGTTCTATATATGACAGCTCCCTAAACTCTATAAGAATGTTTTTATGAATCCTTTTTTCCACATTTTATAAAATTATGCTAAGCATGTTTAGATTTTTCTTTTTTCGCTTTAAAAAAATATAAAATCATTACTGCTTAATTCCAACTCAATCATTGTTTTTACTCTACTAATTAATTAATTAATTAACCTGAAAATAGTATACCAATCACTGTTTAATTATTTAATATGTTCAGAAACTGCTATGAATATCAGTACAACTTACAAGAAAACCCGTTATCACCAACACAAAAATCTGCCACTGATTCCCTAATTTGCATGTGATCATGATCATCGACGGAAGACCCGGCATATATTGATGTGTTGGTGTTGACCTCCTAGATAAGCAGTTGCGACAATTTTTTACTGACACAAGAAATCAATGACATAATACGTTTTGTGTTAGAAATTCTGACTACTTTTAGTAGGCGACGTCTGTCAGATATTCCGACAACATCACCGACCCTTCTGTATCGGTGATCTATTTTTTTGAAATATTAATTTAAAAAATTTACCAACAAATATTGGTCGGAAATTGTAAATTATACTCAAAATCATTTTTGCAGTGGTTATATTTTCTTTTCCGTCACTTTATTTGGATTGAATGAAGCTCATATATATATAAAGTACGAATTGCATACAAATCAAAAGATGTTTTAAGCTATGAAGCACTGACTCGGCTGCAGACATGGGTGCGGGTGCAGCAACGGCATTTTAAAAAGAAAAAAATATAAGACACGTGTGCGGTGGGACACGACAAATTTTATATAATTAATTTTATATATATTACATATAAAAGTATATAAAAAAACTTGATAACTCATAAATTTTTAAAAATCTCAAGGAGTCAGGTGCGGGACAAAATCGCAGACAACGACAAGAGCAGGAAACAAAATCGCAAGAGAATCGCAAAAAAAAAATCACATGATAAGAAGGAAGCCCTAAAAGTTTAGAATCGTGATAATAGCAGGTGAGAATTAGATGTATTTTAGATTTTTTGTCAAATTTTGTAATTAAACCATATGTTTTAAAAAAAATTAAAAAACCCTAAACTTTTACATTTTTTCACCATTAGTCTTGTCACTGCTGAGTCCCCACCCAGTCCCATCCCGTGGTGTCCCCAACGAGTCCCCGAGTCCGACACCGCCACGGCGGCCCCAGGAAAGAGTCTGTGCTTCATTGGTTTTAAGGAAAGCAATTATATATATCTACAAAAATGCGACTACACCACTAAACAATTAATCATTATATGGGTAAAAACAAAAACTATAACTGTGAGACTTAATAATCATACATACATACATATAAAAAATACCATAAATCTGTACTACATTCTTATGGCCAATAAGTTCCTAAACCCGGGGTTGTTTTAAAAAATTTGGGATCCTGTGCTAAATTTTTGTCAAACCGTTAATATTTAATATAATTTCGTATTAAAAAAATATAAAAAGAAAAGAATAAATGGTAAGGTTGTGAATTTTGAATGGTTGAATATCTAAATTACATATGCATTCAATACAATACAGTGAGGGTTTAAATAAATCTTATTGTATTATATTATTATTATTTTAATTTAAGCTAATATCTTGACTAAATACGTCTTAAATTTCGGGGCCCTTATAATTTTGAGAATCTGTGCGGAAGGGCTCCTTGCACACCCTCATCTACAACCAATATTTTAACAATAAGATCTTGGATGAAAAATACCTAGTGAGCAAGGCAACAACAGAAACTACCAAAACTGTCATATTTTTCCTAATATTTTTATTATTGATAGGTATCAGCAACAGAACAGCCTGTGGGATCAAACTTTCAAAATTCTCAAATTTTGTTTCAAATGCATGCATTGTATGGAATATAATTTGAAGGTTCAAATTTGAATGAGAAACTGATGTTTCTCTGAAAAGCTGAACCTTAGAAAGTTCATATCCTTCCCATAAATGCCATAAGAAATTATATGCATTTTAGGGGATAAAGCCAACAAAACCCCCAGATTCTCAATTTGACTCTGCAGAAAGCATATTTAGGCAATGAAGTTAAACTGTAAAACTAATTAAGGTTAATTGTAACATATTATATTAAGGTAATATCCAGAGATTAGGTTAGTGGTTTTGTGAGGGTTTTATCTGTGTGAAAAACTGTGGGTCTAAACAGTGGTTTTGTGGGGGGTTTGAGAGTGGTTTTCTGTTTAAATTTTGGGAACTAATATCTCCTACAATATAGTTGCCTAATAGGGTTGTACATGAGCTGAGCTGCTCATGAGCGGTTTGGTAGTCGGCTCGATAAAAGGTCGGCTTGGCTCGGCTCGACTCAATTTGTATGCGAGCCGCTTGTGAGCACGATTTACTGGCTCGGTTTGTAAATAAGCCGAGATTGAGCAGATCAAAGCTCGCGAGCAGACTCGATTATAATATTTATGAACAAATTTTCGTTTTGTAGAAAACTATATAATTTTATTTGTTAGTTCATCATGAGCTCATTTACAAACATAATAAATGAGTAATGGACGAACTATTTGTAAGCATCTTGTTTATTTATTCACGAACTTTGCTTGTGAGTTTGTTTATATACACCATTAAAGAGCTATTTGCGAGCAAACTTCATAAATATAATTAACGATTTACTGACAAATAATTTGTCACGTCCGTGTCTAAATTTCTAGAATTTATATTTTGATATTAGTAATATATAGTATAATTATTAGGTGTGTGATTTTTATTTGGTGCTATAGAAAAAGTTTGGAGTTAATTCGATGGTTTTATATGTAAATTAAAAGTTTAGAATAATTTTTAAAAAATTATAGAAAAATGAAGGATCAAACATGATATTTTCCAATCTTTTCTCAAATGTTCCAGAGTATATCAATTTGATATACTCGATCATCATCATCCATTTTATTTCTTTTTCTTTTTCTTTTTCTTTCATATTTATCATCAGTTTTTTCTGAACCGTTTCTCCACCGTTTCTTTGATTTACGGAGATTCGACCGTCTGAATCACTTGAAATTGAAACCATAACATCCTTAGATATAGTTCTAAGTCCTAACCGAAGAGTTTTTGAGTTTCGAAAGTGTTTGGAGGGAAACGTCTTAGACAGAATTTAGCGGTGAATCGATCGGGTGTATTTTATTCAATTATTGACCAAGGTAAGTAACTATCAACTATATTTTGAGTTTGATATATATAAATATATATATAATCAAAGAATTTTTAGAAAGTGATATTTTAAGGTTATGCAGGAATTTTGTAAAATTGAGGGTTTTCATGATCTTGCTTTTATTGTGAAATTATGGTTCAAATGAAGCTATTGACTATGCTTCTATGTGAATTTCAAATTTTACTTGATTATGTTGATTTAAGGCTTAATTTGGTTGATTTACATATATACATATATGTTTTTGGTTTCAATGTATATATATATATATATTGAATAAAATGACTTTGATGATTTCTTACGAATTGTTTGGATTGAGAAATCTATTGCGGTTTATTATTGTTATTATTTTGGATTGAAGTCCAAATATGATTTTTATGATACAAAATGGCTAATTGAAGCCAAATGATTTATGGTTATGAAATAGTTTGGATGTATGAACATCTAGAGATAATAGAGAATTGTCTATATAGGTGTTGCGGGAGAATCAGATCCGTATCTTAATCTTATGATGCATTTTCGACCAGATAGAGGCTGAATCTGCCATGGAGTCCTAAATGAAAGTTCTTTATTATTATCTTACGTTTCCAAGGGTTTTTGAATCGCCTTAATCGGACTCCGTATGAAAAAGTTATGCTGAAAACGGCATATGTTGGTTATTTTAGCGTTAAACCAGAATTTGGTTTTTGCTTTGATTTTTCTCCTTATTTGAGAGACATTGCTACTGGTTTACATGATAAGTTGGTTTTCTTAGGAATATAGGAGATTGAGGAAATGATAAAGTGATAATAGATATGGGATTGAGGAAGATAAAATATGGAGGGTTCATTTAGTGAGTTTGGAAGTTGATTAATGATTGGGAGATTATAACATGAATTTAGTGTATTATAGAATCTTAAGTTGAATACATGAGATCTGAAATTGAAATTACTGTTTTATTGGTGAACTTCATTGGGTTGAGGTTTAGAATTATTGAGAGTTATATAAATGATGTTTAGAGAGATACCGATGTTAGTGATCAATGAAAAGTAAAGTGAGAGAATATATTAGAGTTCATGATTTGATGATTAAATATGAAAATTTGGTAAACTTAAATAGTGTTTGAGGAAATAATTAAGATATGAATTTTAAGGACAAATTTTTCTGATCTTAAGCACAGTTTGAGGTAGGAAATTAAGAGATAAATATGATATAAGAGGAAATTTTTAGTTGAAGTTTGTGTGATTATAGTTTAAGTTTATATAAAGATCAAATTGAGTGTTTATAGGTCAAATAAGAAAATCGAATGATATTATAGATTTATTGACTTTTATGGGTGTAAAGATATTATTTGGAGTTTGTATAAAGATCAAATTGAGTGTTTATAGGTCAAATAAGAAAATCGAATGATTGTCGTAATTTAGGTACCATATATTCCTTGACTATATAGTTTGGAGAGATGGTTGAAGTTTATTTGGTTGGATTGATGGTATATATAGTGGTGATTATAAGAGAAAAAAATAGCATGTTAGCTTAATTGATTTTGAGGAGTTAAATGGAGAATTATAAGAGTGGTGTTGATATTAAGAGTTTATGAAATGACTCTTATTGATAGGAAATTGTATTATCATAATGAGGTTTATATTAGTGATGTTGATGTTGATGTTTATGAAATGACTCTTATAAGAGTGATGGTGATGTTGATGCTAATGATTGACGATTATAATACAAATAATGATGGGAGTGAAAAATTATAGATATAAGTATTATTATTATGATGAAGTAAGATTATATGCTGATGCAAATAATTGATTCAAATTATTTGAAGTTTAAGAAAAATATAATATCGTACATATTAGCGGTTCAAAAGTGATATTTTTGAAGTCTGTAGAACTTGGAGATAGGTGAAATATATCTGATATATATGCAATTGATGGGATCAATTGTGATTTAAATTTATTAAAGTGAGATTTGGTGTATGTTAGGACGATATGAATGATATTTGAAGTTTTATTGTGGATTATGGTGATGGAATTAACAAGGTTGAAATTGAGAGTTACTAAAAGTTATGTATGAATAATTGTTACAGTGACGTGGATATGGATAAATGATGAAGTTTATGGAGAAAGGATGAAGTTAATGGAAGGAAACATTAGAATTTGTGGTATTATGATGATTATGAGGAATCTTGATAATTTGAAATATCGTAATCTTAAAATTGGTTTCGGAAGGAAATTAAGATGGATTAGAGACTATGAATTTCGAGGACGAAATTTTTTTAAGGTGGGAAGAATTGTCACGTCCGTGTCTAAATTTCTAGAATTTATATTTTGATATTAGTAATATATAGTATAATTATTAGGTGTGTGATTTTTATTTGGTGTTATAGAAAAAGTTTGGAGTTAATTCGATGGTTTTATATGTAAATTAAAAGTTTAGAATAATTTTTAAAAGATTATAGAAAGATGAAGGATCAAACATGATATTTTCCAATCTTTTCTCAAATGTTCCAGAGTATATCAATTTGATATACTCGATTATCATCATCCATTTTATTTCTTTTTCTTTTTCTTTTTCTTTCATATTTATCATCATTTTTCTCTAAACCGTTTCTTTGATTTACGAAGATTCGACCGTCTGAATCACTCGAAATTGAAACCATAACATCCTTATATATAGTTCTAAGTCCTAACCGAAGAGTTTTTGAGTTTCAGAAGTGTTTGGAGGGAAACGTCTTAGACGGAATTTAGCAGTGAATCGATCGAGTGTATTTTATTCAATTAGTGACCAAAGTAAGTAACTATCAACTATATTTTGAGTTTGATATATATAAATATATATATAATCAAAGAATTTTCAGAAAGTGATATTTTAAGGTTATGCAGGAATTTTGTAAAATTGAGGGTTTTCATGATCTTGCTTTTATTGTGAAATTATGGTTCAAATGAAGCTATTGACTATGCTCTATGTGAATTTCAGATTTTACTTGATTATGTTGATTTAAGGCTTAATTTGGTTGATTTACATATATACATATATGTTTTTGGTTTCAATGTATATATATATATATATATTGAATAAAATGACTTTGATGATTTCTTACGAATTGTTTGGATTGAGAAATCTATTGCGGTTTATTATTGTTATTATTTTGGATTGAAGTCCAAATATGATTTTTATGATACAAAAGGGCTAATTGAAGCCAAATGATTTATGGTTATGAAATAGTTTGGAATTTGATTGTGAAAGGAAATTTGAGCACGCTATGATTTATGATTTTATATCCATCAAGAGTTATCCGGATCGGTGGTTTTATATTTGAAGACCATGTTCAGTGAGGGACATGACCTGTGTACACAGTCTGAAGACCTATTGGGTATGGCAGCGAAGTGTTGGGTAAGACCATATGGGATAGGCAATGTTAAGAGACGTCTCGACTATATATATGGTTATGGATTGATACTTAAGGGGAGAAACTCGATGATGGATACAATGTTTTAAGTTCATTTGGATTATGTTTTCGGTTATGATTGATTTTGATATAAGGTTTTACGTTTGATTGATTACGAGTTGGTTTGATAAAACATTTATTTGATTACAAGTTGGTTTGATAAAAGATTTATTTGATTATGAAATGGTTTGATGAAACGTTAAGTTTTGAGTATATTTGAGAAGGTTTTGATTAAATCCCTTATAAAGGTATATATGTAGCTATGTTAAGTAAAGTTGGTTTTTATAGCTGATAGTTTCTTACTGAGATTTTTGTCTCACGTTTTTAAATGTTTTAATGTTTTTAGGTGAGAAAGTACAGGATATAGAGAAGGTTACCGACCGTTTAGGCGAGGTATGGAAGTTGGCTGCTTATAGTTAGAATTATGGTTAGAACGTTGGTATTGCAATTGTAATATAATGATATTTGGTTAAATTGGAGACTCCTAAGTATTGATTATGACCTTTCTATTTCACGCCCGATGCCGATTGAGGTCGTTTAGGGTCGGGTGTGACATAATTCATGGTTAGATAATTTTCTTAATGAACCAAGTTCAAAGAGGATTTGGGGTGGAAACAAGCTCCAAGCTCAACTCGAGCTCGTTTATTTTCTAATGAACTAAGCCGCAAACTTGAGCAAACCAAAGCTCAGCTAGGACTCTAGCTCATTAATTTTATAATGTGCCAAGCTTGAATAGGTCAAAGCTCGGCTCGGTTCGGCTCGGCTCGATTAGAGCCGGATTTGCCATTCAATACGATATTTTTACACTTTGTATATGAATTGTTCAAATAATCTGTTGACATTCAATGTGTTGCTTATGTTAAGATTTTTTCTTTTTCTCTTAAAAATAAAATAAAATTTTACAGCTGAATTCCAAATTCATTGCTTTTACTCTACTGATTAATTAAAATAAAATTCTAGTATTTTACTATCTTTTTTCACCCTTAATTAGAAATATATTTTTTATTTATTTAATCTGTTCGGAAACTGAATAATATGTACAGAAAATCCTTGTTGACTGTATATTTTCTTGCTAGAAAAAATATATATGTATAGCAAGCTGAGATGTTCATATGGATTATATTCAAGCATTTTAGCTATTTGAGATTTAAACATGAATTATATGACTTCAATTAATGTTGTATATTATATATATTATTACCTTTTATTATTATTGTATATTATTATTATTATGTTTTTATGTATGAGTCGTTTTTTCCTAATGTTTTTATTATTGATAGGTATGGTGATGTGGACATCTTCGACACAAGATCCGGAGTTGGAGCGAAAGAGAATTAAACCGGAAAAAACCTCACACGGCGTGTCACCCAACTCACACACCGTGTGAGGTAGCTGCGGGACTAGAGGGAGGATGAACTTCGCACGTCAACATGCCGAGTACCAGCCACAGGCCGTGTGACATTCCCACTCGGCGTGTGGAGTGACTCACATGCCGTGTGGGAATGTCTCACTCGGCGTGTGGGTAGGGTATTAAAAAACCGGACCGGATCAAACTAACCGATCCAACCATCGGATTTTGGTTTTTCAATTCGGTTTTCGGTCTAATAGATTCAGTTTTAAGTTTTAGAAGGGGAAATGAGAAGGAAGGGTAAAATGGGTATTTTAAATTTTAGAAGGGGAAATGAGAAGGATGTGCGCCATGCGCCTTTAATAACAACTATGGCTAGCCTTTTTTGATCTATATGTAACTAACCCACAGATTTTACATGCAATGGGCTCTAAAGTGTGGGAGCAAATAAATTTGCTTTAGATATTAACATTTCACACGAAAACAAAGTCAAACAACATCAAAATCCAATGAATCCTCAAAATCCAAAATCATATACCAGAAAAGGAAATAAAATTCATTGAAAGAGTGTTTTCTCGTGATTTATGGATTTTTCCAGCCATCACTGGGTGCTCAAATCTCCTGACTGACTGGCCTCCCCGTAGATCAGTCCTATTGTCTGTATATCCAAAATTCTCTAATTAGAATATAACTCTATAATTAACTTGTACTTGTTCTATATATGGCAGCTCCTAAACTCAATAAGAATGTTTTTATGAATCCTTTTTTCCACATTTTATAAAATTAAGCTAAGCATGTTTAGATTTTTCTTTTTTCTCTTTAAAAAAAATTAAAATCATTACTGCTTAATTCCAACTTAATCATTGTTTTTACTCTACCAATTAATTAATTAACCTAAAAATAGTATACCAATTACTGTTTAATTATTTAATATGTTCAGAAACTGCTATGAATATCAGTACAACTTACAAGAAAACCTGTTATCACCAACACAAAAATCCGCCAGTGATTCCCTAATTTGCATGTGATCATGATCACCGACGGAAGACCGACATATATTGATGTGTTGGCGTTGACCTCCTAGATAAGCAGTTGCGACAATTTTTTACTGACACAAGAAATCAATGACACAATATGTTTTGTATCAGAAATTCTGACTACTTTTAATAGGTGACTTCTGTCAAATATTCCGACAACATCACCGACCCTTATGTGTCTGTGATCTATTTTTTTGAAATATTAATTTAAAAACTTTACCAACAAATATTGGTCGGAAATTGTAAATTATACTCAAAATCATTTTTGCAGTGGTTATATTTTCTTTTCCGTCACTTTATTTGGATTGAGTGAAGCTCATATATATATAAAGTAAGAATTGCATACAAATCAAAAGATATTTTAAGCTATGAAGCACTGACTTGGCTGTGGACACGGGTGCAGGTGCGGGTGCAGCAACGGCATTTTTAAAAAAATATAAGACACGGATACGGCGGGACACGACAAATTTTGTATAATTAATTTTATATATATTACATATAAAAATCTATAAAAAACTTGATAAATCACAAATTTTTAAAAATCGCAAGGAGTCAGGTGCGGGATAAAATCGCACACAACAACAAGAGCAGCAAACAAAATCGCAAAAAAAAAATCGCATGATAAGAAGGAAGCCCTAAAAGTTTAGAATCACGATAACAGCATGTGAGAATTAGATTTATTTTAGATTTTTTTTGTCAAATTTTGTAATTAAACCGTATGTTTTAAAAAAAATAAAAAAGCCCTAAACTTTTACATTTTTTTCACCATTAGTTGTGTCCCGCCGTGTCACTGATGATTCCCCACCGAGTCCCATGTCCCGTCGTGTCGCCAACGAGTCCCCAAGTCCGACACCGCCACGGCGACCCCAGGAAAAAGTCTGTGCTTCATAGTTTTTAAGGAAAGCAATTATATACATCTACAAAAAAAATGCGACTACACCACTAAACAATTAATCACCATATGGGTGAAAAAACAAAAACTATAGCTGTGAGACTTAATAATAATACATACATACATAAAAAAAAATACCATAAATCTGTACTACATTCTTATGGCCAATAAGTTCCTAAACCTGGGGCTGTTTTAAAAAATTTGGGATCCTGTGCTAAATTTTTGTCAAACAGTTAATATTTAATATAATTTCGTATTAAGCAAATATAAAAAGAAAAGAATGAATGGTAAGGTTGTGAATTTTGAATAGTTGAATATCTAAATCACATATGCACTCAATACAGTAATATAAATCTTATTGTGTTATATTATTATTATTTTTAATTTAAGTTAATATCTATATTTAACTAAGGTTTTAAATTCCGGGACCCCTATAGGGAAGGGCTTCTTGCACACCTACATCTACCCCACTGCTTAAACCAATAGTTCAAAAATAAGAGCTTGAATGAAAAATACCTTGTGAGCAAGGCAACAACAGAAACTACCAAAACTATCATATTTTTCCTAATATTTTACTATTAATGGAATATAATTTGAAGGTTCAAATCTGAATGAGAAACTGATGTTTCTCTGAAAAGCTCAACCTTAGCAAGTTCATATCCTTCCCATAAATGCCATAAGAAATTTTATGCATTTTAGGGGATAAAGCCAACAAAATCCCCCAGATTCTCAAGTTGACTCTGCAGAAAGCATATTTAGGCAATGGAGTTAAACCTTAAAACTAATTAAGGTTAATTGTAATTTAGTTTACATAGGATATTTAAGGTAATATTCAAAGATTAGGTTAGTGGTTTTGTGAGAGTTTTATCTGTGTGAAAAACTGTGGGTCTAAACAGTGGTTTTGTGGGGGTTTGAGAGTGCTTTTCTGTTTAAATTTTGGAACCTAATATCTCTACAAGCGTAGTTGCCTAGTAGGGTTGTAAATGAGATGAGTCGTGTTGGTCCCTTATAACGTAACAAGTTAGTTCCAAGGGGGGATAGGAACTATTTAAAAATTAAGTACGTTAAGGCTGACTTCTTTTTCTTTGAAAAAGGATTACACAGCGCGCTGAGTAAATAAGACACTAGCTTAGTCAGTTGGTGACTAAGTCAGCTTCTTTCGTTGAGTCAGGAGATAGCACTTTGAGTCTATTCCTGAACTCAGACACTCAATACACACAACTCAGCTTGACCTCTTTACTTGGTCAGTTTTGTTTAAGCAAGCAATATATATATATTAAGGAGTTTAAGGTTAGAAAGATGTTACTCAGCAGATTTATCCAGATTCGGCCTCTGAGCCTACGTCCTGTCCCCGGAACACGTTCCGAGCTTTTTAATTCTCTACTGAGCTCTTTAACGGTAGAGCATCAAACCTTTTACAACTTAGAAGCTGAGTATGACAAGAGTACCTTCCTCTATACCTCTACTCACTCCTAATCTCACGCTGAGTACTATAACCGAGTACTCAGCCTCTCCTTTCTAATCTCTAGAAATGATAAAAATTTGTCCTAAACAACAATTGCTAAGACACTTTAGATGATTGAATAATCACTCTAGACTTTTACACGAAAGATATAGAATTTGGTGTAAGTATTTGCTTTGCTTTTTTCTTGCAGAACTTTGAGTAGAATTTTGGTCAGCGTAATGGCTTGATAAAAGTTATGTGTCGAATGAAGCAACTGAAGGGCTCTATTTATAGAGACGTCTGAGACATCGATCATTTCGAATTTCGAAATAACCGTTGGAGGGAAACAGCTTCCTGTCGTTGTCACTCAGTCTTGCTTAGAGCTCTCGGCCAATCAGATTTGAGTATCTTCTGTCCTCGGTGTGTTGAGCAGCTTTTAGTCAGCTCGGCAGAATGTCTCTCCATTTATGGTAAGGTCAACTAGACAGCGTCCTGTGTCTTCTGAACTTTACCCAAAGTGGAAACACTTTGTCTAGAAGTTGTTCTTGCTCAGCTGCTGTCTTGTACTCTTTGTCGATTCAACCCAGCAGCTTCGTTACGAAGTTGTTCAACGAAGGTCTTCTCGATCCTTCTTCCGCTGAGCTGCGTTTTGTATATAACGACACCGTTTTGCACACGCGGCCGAGTTGTCTTGATCTGTTTGACTTGGGCTTTGACTTCCGTATTGGGCTTTGGGCCTTTTATTCTTTATGTCTTATAAACAATTTTAACTCAACATTGAACAAACACATTAGTATAATAAATCAAAGCATTTAAACTTAGTGTGTTTAGAATATATTTAATTTTACTTAAATAATTTTGTCAAATCAAAATCATGTGAAAAGGTGTTTCAAAAAACTCCCCCATTTTGATGTTGGCAAAACTATTCAGCGAGGAACTCAGTGTTGAGCTCCCCAATGATAGTTGACCTATTATTACTTAGCAAACTCCCCGTCAGGGTTGAGCTACTGACTTAGTTTTAACTCTAAACATTTTAAGGTTTAATCGAGTAAGTCTAAGGTCAGTTTTCAGATATAGGTCAGCTCATGGAACATATTCTATTTTACTCAGTATTAAGCGGAAGGTGTAAGATTCAGATAGCACTGAGTAATCATTTTGTTCAATGGGTCTTATGAGACAGTGTTTTTATAAACATACAAGACAGTGTCAAACATATTATCAGCATTGGATACAATCAACAAGTATTATAAACATTAAACATAGTTGATGTATTTGAAGATACCTAATAGCATAATACTCAGCATCATATGAAATAACTCAAGTTAGGATAAAAGATGCAAGTATTGTATTAAAGTAAAGTAGTCAGCATACATAGCAAAAGATGAGTATAAAAGAACATAGAGACCATAGACTAAGTTATAAAAACTGAACTAGCCTATTTCTACTTCTTTTTCTTTTGCTTAGACTGACTGCTTCTAGGAGCCTCCTGCTGAGTTCTAGCTTGTTCTTTCTCCCCCGTTTTGTCAGCATCGGGAGGAGCAGGAATTCTAAAAGAGTCGGTTAAGACGGCGGCGGTAAGCACGGCGGACAGCTCCTTAAGTTTGTCGGCACTTTCATTAATGTCGTCAAAGACAATAACGCCTTCATTCAAGACCTCTTTTGGTATGCCGATTTCAGCGGCGCTGGGCAGGCTCAGTATGTAAGCTTGAGACTTACCGACCCAAGTAATTGAATCTGTCAGTGCAGCAAAAACTTGATGAAAGGTCTTCAGCAGTGCCGAGCCATAATATTGACGCTGGATATTATTATGACGCACATGGGTGAAGATCCTTTGGGAGTTGACCAAGATCTCATTTTGCTTCATTTGGTCAGTGTCCATCTCTTGCTTATTCAAGTTCAGCAGACGAACTGCTTCGCTGATTTGCTCCACCGAGCATTGAGAGTAGGAAGACAATTGATGGTTGGTCTTTGTTTGCTCAGTGTGAAGCTGGGCAAAGAGCATCTTAACTTCATCAGAAGTTACATACTGAGTGTTTGCAGCTGACAAGGTCTGGAATTGGCCTTGAAGAGTGTTAAGATGTTGAACCGTTATCAGTTGGAGCTCAGCGAGCTTTGATATTGAGTCCTGTATGGGCTGATGTGATTGAATTGTGATCATATCACTTAGCAGGTCCTTCAGTCCCTTAACTTCATTTAGAAGCAGAGTGACTTGGGACAACTGAGCTGATGTAGTATTAGTAGACCTAGCAGAAGGTTCAGCATGTTGATGAAAATCCTTGATCAATGACTGCACCGAGTTGATTAGTTGTCTACCAGACTCGGTGGCATGCAGATAGCTGAGTGATCCTTTATCATGTTGCCTAGTTTCCACAGTTTGACCAATTGGTGGAGGAGGCGGAGTTATGACATGGTCAGTGACTGGAAGAGGGTTATCAATCTGCACTTGGTTTTTTGGAAGAGATGATTGATCGGCAGTAGTGATGGTCGGTGAAGTAGTGATCCTAATGCTGTCAGTGCTGATAGGGGCACGAATGTTCTGTGTCAGCACAGTGCTTGGAGCAACAGCATTGCCGAGAACTTACTCGATTTGGCTTGTTGAGTTAGCGGAGGTATTCAAGTCGGCTTGTTCCTTTTGTGAAGAAACAGAGGCTTGCTTTTCAAGAGAAGCTTGTTGAGAAGAAGGGGTTTGCTTACTGAAAAACTTAAACTTAAGTGAGGAAGGATCTTTGGTCGGCTTTTGAATCGGTAGGTCAATGACAGTTTTCTGACTTGCCTTTACTAATCTTCTTCTTCGAGGAGGAGTGTCAGCTTGGATAGACTCTCCTGAGTGAGAAGGAGAAGTCTCTTCTTGATCAGCATTAAGCTGGTCAGCTTGTTCGTGTTCTTTATCTGCACCCAACTCAATATTAGATGGGTCAGCGACTTCCTCTTCATAGGCTGTCTCCTCAGTGTCATCCTGACCACTGTCTTCTTCTTCTTCTTCTTCTTCCTCAGCATCCTGATCTTCGTTATCTAGTTCTTCTTCCACCTGAGTGATGAAGTGATCATCCAGTTCCACATCATCTTCTTGATGCTCAGCTTCAGTTCCCTGACACTGTGTGAAGTGAGAATCACCAGGAACAATGATGTCAGTAGGGATAGCATCAATAGGGGTCAGCTCTGAGGACTTCTGCTTCTTTTGAGGTTGCTCATCAGCATCTGTTCTTTCCTCTATTTCAGGCTCATCTTGCCTGCTTCTCTTCTCGGCTGACTTAGGTCTCTCCTGACCTTTTTGAGAAGCTGACTTTAGCTTCTTGGTCTGAGGCTCAGCCTTCTTTGAAGGAGTCCCAACAGCTTTCCTTTTTCGGGCAGCTGGAGCCTTTGTCCTTTTTCCCTTCTTTGGGACCGTTGTCTCTTCATCAGCCTCATCAGCATTTTTGCCTTTCTTAATCGGTTGGTCATACTTCAAGGCACGCAGCGCAACAGCTGTGATCTCAGAGCCTTGGGCCTCAGTTTCCTCGAACAGGTCAACCTGATAGTCTTTGAGGATTCTGGTTATGAGTGAGCCCAGACTAAGAGTTCCAGTGCTCCTCTGGAAGCCAGCAATTAAGAAAACTGGCATGTTGATGGGTTTGAAGGTCAGCATATGCCATATAAAGCATTGCTCGAAATTTGTTGCTGAGCTGGTGCAATTAATCTTGGGGTAGATGTAATTGGTCAGCAGGTAGTGTGCCATCTTTTGGTGCTGGCCCATGGATGAACTTGAGATTTCTCCAGAATGGCCAGGGGGTTTGCAGAAGGTGGCTACATACCCAGTTCCTTCATGATCACCAGTTCTTCTCATCTTGGTTCCCTCATTCTTCAATTTCAGCAAATTGGCAAGGTAGGTAGGGTTGATGAAGATTGTTTTCTCCTTTACCACGGTTACTAGATAGTCCTGATTATCGTTAGCAACCCGTAAGTTGTGGTAGAATTCCCTTACTAGGTCAGGGTAAGTGGGATCTCTAATGGAGAACAGCTCGGTCCAGCCATTCTTCGATATCCATTCACAGAATGGTTGCTCGGTTGTTACGAAGGCCTCAGAGAACCATCGTGAGAAGTCTATCTTGCACTCTCTAACGTCTTCGAAAACCTTAGTGTAGGTTCTGACTTTGGTCGGCTTTTCTTTAGAGGAGGTGGCTTGGCCAGCTTTTCCTTTGCTCGGTGTGGTGACCTTGGTCGTTTTAGACGGAGTAGTTTGCCTGGAAGGTTCATCGGAACTGGTCTTAGGGTGACCGGCACCGGAGATGTTAACGGAAACCTTAGTCATAGTTTCAGAGAAAGACTTGGAAGTTTTGAGAATTTTATAGAGAGAATGCTTATGCCAGAGAATTCGGTAAGTGTAAAGAGATAACAATGGGGATTTGCCCATTATTTATAGCGATGAAAAGTGGATCTTATCGAATCCATGTGTCAGTTTTGCCTTGGGATTGTCAACCGACAATGATCCTGGCTTTTATGACACATTCGGCGCATACGTCATCCTAGGTGGCTATTCGCGTGCTCTAGCATTAAATGCAACGGATCTTATACTCGGCGTTTAGAATACTAGGCGTTTTATATTATGAGTGGTCAGTTTTATACATACGGATGATTTCTTAGTATGAGATAACTACTCGGTGCCAATGTTTGCTCAGTATGTGATATTCATTCATTTAGCATTAAACACTCAGCATACATTTATTCACTCAGTAAATAATAGATCATTCAGCATGTTAATTCACTCAGTATGAATCTATATTAAGAGCTGGAATTTACTGAAGAGGATTAAACATACCAATGGCTTCTCTCAGTATGCTGAACTGTTCACGAGCCAGTGGCTTTGTGAAGATATCCGCAAGCTGCTCATCCATTGGGACGTAGGTCAGCTTTATCTCACCCTTGAGTACATGGTCTCTAATGAAGTGATGTCTTATGCTGACATGCTTCATCCTGCTGTGTTGAATTGGGTTCTTGGATAGATCAATTGCACTTTTGTTGTCACATTTAACCTCAATTGTCTTTGTTTGAACACCATAGTCTTCAAGCTGTTGCTTAATCCATAGGGCTTGAGCAACACAGTGTCCAGCAGCAATGTACTCAGCTTCAGTGGTAGACAAGGCTACTGACGCCTGCTTCTTGCTGAACCAGGATACAAGACAACTTCCTAAGAAATGACATCCTCCAGAGGTGCTTTTCCGTTCTAGCTTGTCTCGTCCATAGTCAGCGCCAGTGTATCCCGAGTGTAAAACCATGAGTGTTGGGATACTATAAACCTCGATACAATTTGCTGTCTACCGACTTACCATTCTCGTCAGCGCAGAGGACAGTGTCAGTGCCCATAGGAGTGGATATTGGCTTGTAATTTTCAAGATCATATTTCTTCAATATCTCCTTGGCATATTTAGCTTGACTGATGAAGATGCCATTTTTCCCTTGTTTGATTTGAAGTCTGAGGAAGAAGTTGAGTTCTCCCATCATTGACATTTCAAACTCAGTCTGCATTTGCTTGCTAAATTCCTTGCACATTGACTCATTAGTAGCACCGAAAATAATATCATCAACATATATTTGAGCCAGCAGGGTATCTTTACCCTTTCTCTTAATGAATAAGGTTGTATCAACTTTGCCCCTGACATAGTTTCTAGTCAGCAGGAAACTGGTCAGCCTCTCATACCAAGCACGTGGTGCTTGCTTGAGGCCGTATAGAGCCTTTTTGAGTTTAGAAACGTGGTTTGGGAATTTAGGATCCTCAAACCCTGGAGGTTGATTCACATAAACTTCCTCGTTTATAACTCCATTAAGGAATGCACTCTTAACATCCATTTGAAACAGTTTAAAGTTCATATAGCTTGCATAAGCGCATAAAATTCTAATAGCCTCTAGCCTTGCCACTGGGGCAAAGGTCTCACCGTAGTCAATACCTTCTTGCTGACTGTAGCCCTGAGCTACAAGCCTTGCTTTGTTCCTGACTACATTTTCCTTGCTCATCCAGCTTGTTGCGGAAGACCCATCTTGTTCCAATGGTCTTCTGACTCCTTGGATGTGGCACTAACTCCCATACATCGTTTCTTCTGAATTGGTCAAGTTCCTCTTGCATTGCGCTCATCCAGAATTCATCTTCCTCAGCATCAGCGAAGTTCTTAGGTTCCTGAACTGAGACGAAGGCTACGTTGCTGAGGTATCTCCTGAGTTGGTTTCTTGTCATCAGGGTATTCTCAGCGGCATCAAGACTAGCACTCTCTGAGTGTCCTCTTGGTATCCTTATCTCCTTTGGTAGATTTATGTCTTGTGCTGACTGTGTTTCAACAATCTCTACATGTGAAGACTGGTCAGTGAAAACAATTTGAGGTTCACTTTTACCTTTGGTCAGCCCTTGAGGGAATGACTCAGCGGCTGTATCTTGATCAGCGGGTACTGAGTTTGGATCATCCTCGGTCAGCGTCAGATATCTTCCTGCAGGGTTAGTTTTATCGAACTCAACATGTACTGACTCTTCTAAAACTTGAGTTCGTTTATTGAAAACTCGGTATGCTTTGCTGTTTGTTGAGTAGCCTAAAAAGATAGCTTCATAAGCTTTTGAGTCAAACTTAGCTAGGCTATCTTTGGTGTTTAAAATAAAACATTTACAGCCAAAGGCACGAAAGTATCCAATGTTGGGCTTTCGTCCTTTCCAAAGTTCGTAGGGGGTTTTCTTTAGTATAGGTCTAACAAGAGCCCTATTAAGAATATAGCACGCTATGTTAATAGCTTCTCCCCAAAAGTACTTTGGAAGCCTATGCTCACTCAGCATTGTCCTGACTATTTCAACCAAGGTTCTGTTCTTCCTTTCAACAACCCCATTTTGTTGAGGCGTCCTAGGAGCAGAAAAATTATGGTCAATGCCGCTGGCTTCACAGAATTCAACAAACTGTTGGTTTTTGAATTCTCCACCATTATCACTTCGGATGTGAGCCAATTTTAGGTCTTTATCATTTTCAAGTTTTCTAACCAAATTTGAAAATGTCTCAAAGGTCTCATCCTTGCTACTCAGCAAGATGACCCAAGTGTACCGAGAAAAGTCATCTACAATGACCAAGAAAAATCTTCTTCCACCCAGACTCAGCGGCTGGACTGGACCGAAGAGATCCAAGTGTAGTAACTCTAACGGACGCTTAGTTGAGACAACATTTTTACTATGAAAAGATTGTTTGGTTTGTTTTCCAGCTTGGCAAGCGTGGCATAGTTGATCTTTTTCAAATTTAAGTTCTGGCAATCCCTCAACCAATTGCTTTCTTGCTAATTTGGCCAGGAGGTCCATGCTTACATGACCAAGTCTCCTGTGCCATAGCCAGGAATTTTCTTCCTTTGAAACTAAGCATACAGTTTTTGAAAACTTTTTCTCTAAGTTTAGCATGAAGACATTATCAATACGAGGGGCAGTTAAAATTAACTCATTAGTTTTACCCTCGAATATTTTACATCCAGTGTCATCAAATATAACTTTTCTCCCATTGTCACATAGCTGAGCTACGCTGAGTAAGTTATATTTGAGTCCGCTGACTAGGGAGACTGACTCAATAGTAGGATTACCTCCAATGGTTCCTGACCCTACTATCTTACCCTTTTTGTTGTCTCCAAAACTTACACTTCCTCCTCGTTTACGCTCGAATGTGATGAACTGAGTTTCATCACCAGTCATATGCCTTGAGCATGCGCTGTCAATATACCACATCTTTGACTTCTCGGCACATCTCAGGCTTACCTGCAATGTAACTAGTTACTTTTAGGTACCCAATTCTTTTTGGGTCCTTGCTTGTTAGGTTCAACAGGTAAAGCATCATATTTTATTTTATGGCGGCATACTTGGACAGTATGGCCATTCTTTCCACAGAAGTCACAGATGACCTTCCGTTTAGGATTTCTCACTGACTGGTCAGCACCCCAGTACTGAGCGTGCCAGCACACCTTTGTGGTGTGTCCTTTCTTCCCACAGAAGTCACACTGGACATTCCGCTGGGGATTCCATCTCCGTTGACCAGTACTTCGGTATTGAGCATTCAGAGGAATATTTCTTTTGTTTGGAACCTTTAGTTGGTTCTGAATGGATGTGACGTCCTTTCTCAGTTTCTTAGAATCTGATTGGACCTCAGAGACAAACTTTTGCATAATTCTGATGTTACTATGCAAATCTGAGTTGTCCTGAAGAAGATATCGAAGGTCACTCAGTTTGACCTCCTCAACCTCGTCACATCGCCTGCTGAGTGCCCTAATTTTCTTATTACACTTTTTGAGAAGTGTGTAGAGGTCACTCAGGGCATTAACCATTTCATTTATGAGCTGGGGAAGTGATATTACCTCATTTGATTGATCCTCATCGTCAGATGCAATGGAGGGGTCAGCATGCTAAGAGACGCACGGCTCAGCAAGTTCGTTAGCCATAAAACAGATCTTTGCTGACTCAGTGGCATCAGCTTCTGATGATGAAGACTCATCACTGTCGCTCCATGTTGCCACCATTGCCTTTTTGCCGTTCTTCCTTTCTTTCCTCAGCGTGGGGCAGCTTGACTTAATATGGCCAGTTTGATGACATTCAAAGCATGTAATGGGCTTTGAGTTGTCCTTCTTGTATTTGCTGTCGCTGGACTCAGCTTTATACTTATCAAACTTTCTGTAAGGCTTCTTAGAATATTTGTCATTCTTTTTGAACAGCCTTTTCATCTTCCTGGTGAACATAGCCATTTCCTCATCATCTGTTGAGCTCCCATCAGTGGAGTCAGCTTTCATGACAAGAGACTTTTGCTTCTTGTCTTCAGACTTTTCCTTCACCTCGAAATTCTTCATCGAGATCTCATGGGTCAGCAGTGAGCCGATGAGTTCATCATATTTATAGGTGGTTAAGTCTTGAGCTTCCTCAACATCAGTCTTCTTTGCTTGCCCGTTTTTAGGAAGACTCCTAAGAATCTTCTTGACTTGTTCTTCCTCGGTGAAGATCTTCCCAAGTCTCTTGAGCTCGTTGATGATGTTTGTAAACCTTGCATTCATGTCAGATATTCCTTCATCATCATTCATTTCGAACAGCTCGTATAGTCTCATCTGCTGGTTCACCTTGGACTCCTTCACTTTGTTGGTTCTTTCGTAGGTGACCTCCAGCTTCTTCTAGATCTCTTGCGCCGACTCACAACCTGATATCTTATTATATTCTGCAGCATCAAGCGCACAGTGAAGAATATTTATAGCCGAAGCGTGATTTTGTAGCTTCTTGAGATCATCCTCTGTCCATTTGGCCTCAGCTTTGACAACTGTTTGGCCAGCCACAACTTCAACAGGAACAAACGGGCCTTGGACTATTGAAAGCCATGCACTCATATTTGTTGCCTGAATAAAGTTTTTCATCCTATTCTTCCAGAAGGTGTAGTTAGATCCGAAGAATAGGGGAGGCCGAGTAATGGACAGCCCCTCAGGTAAGATCTGAGTTGTCTGGTTTCCTGGGAGAAACCGAGTGCTGTTTTCAGCCATAGTGGGGATCAGCTCAAGGTAGTTAAACCTTTCACAGTGAGCTTTTAGAGCTCTGATACCACTTGTTGGTCCCTTATAACGTAACAAGTTAGTTCCAAGGGGGGGGGATAGGAACTATTTAAAAATTAAGTACGTTAAGGCTAACTTCTTTTTCTTTGAAAACGGATTACACAGCGCGCTGAGTAAATAAGACACTAGCTTAGTCAACTGGTGACTAAGTCAGCTTCTTTCGTTGAGTCAGGAGATAGCACTTTGAGTCTATTCCTGAACTCAGACACTCAATACACACAACTCAGCTTGACCTCTTTACTTGGTCAGTTTTGTTTAAGCAAGCAATATATATATATATATATTAAGGAGTTTAAGGTTAGAAAGATGTTACTCAGCAGATTTATCCAGGTTCGGCCTCTGAGCCTACGTCCTGTCCCCGAAACACGTTCCGAGCTTTCGAATTCTCTACTGAGCTCTTTAACGGTAGAGCATCAAACCTTTTACAACTTAGAAGCTGAGTATAACAAGAGTACCTTCCTCTATACCTCTACTCACTCCTAATCTCACGCTGAGTACTATAACCGAGTACTCAGCCTCTCCTTTCTAATCTCTAGAAATGATAAAGATTTGTCCTAAACAATAATTGCTAAGACACTTTAGATGATTGAATAATCACTCTAGACTTTTACACGAAAGATATAAAATTTGGTGTAAGTATTTGCTTTGCTTTTTCTTGCAGAACTTTGAGTAGAATTTTGGTCAGCGTAATGGCTTGATAAAAGTTCTGTTTCGAATGAAGGAACTGAAGGGCTCTATTTATATAGACGTCTGAGACATCGGTCATTTTGAATTTCGAAATAACTGTTGGAGGGAAACGGCTTCCTGTCGTTGTCACCCAGTCTTGCTCAGAGCTCTCGGCCAATCAGATATGAGTATCTTCTGTCCTCGGTCAGTGTTGAGAAGCTTTTAGTCAGCTCGGCAGAATGTCTCTCCATTTATGGTAAGGTCAACTAGACAGCATCCTGTGTCTTCTGAACTTTACCCAAAGTGGAAACACTTTGTCTGGAAGTTGTTCTTGCTCAGCTGCTGTCTTGTACTCTTTGTCGATTCAACCCATCAGCTTCGTTACGAAGTTGTTCAACGAAGGTCTTCTCGATCCTTCTTCCACTGAGCTGCGTTTTGTACATAACGACAGCGTTTTGCACACGCGGGCCGAGTTGTCTTGATCTGTTTGACTTGGGCTTTGACTTCCGTATTGGGCTTTGGACCTTTTATTCTTTATGTCTTATAAACAATTTTAACTCAACATTGAACAAACACATTAGTATAATAAATCAAAGCATTTAAACTTAGTGTGTTTAGAATATATTTAATTTTACTTAAATAATTTTGTCAAATCAAAATCATGTGGAAAGGTGTTTCAACAAGCCCCTCATGAGCGGTTCGATGGTCGGCTCGATAAAATCTAAGTTCGACGCAACTCGATTTTTAAACGAGCTGCTCGTGAGCATGATTTATGGCTCGGTTCGTAAACAAGCCCAAATTTAGCGGAGCTCGGCTCGAAAGCTGGCGAGCAGGCTCGATTAGAACATTTATGAAGAAATTTTCATTTTGTAGAAAAGTATATAGTTTTGTATTAGTTCACAAATATCTAAACTTAATATTATTTTATTTGTTATTAGATGAACTCATTCACAAACATAATAAATGAGTAATAACCGAACTATTTGTAAGCATCTTTGTTTATTTATTCACGAACTTTGCTTATGAGTGTGTTTATGTACACAATTAAAGAGCTATTTGCAAGAAAACTTCATAAATATAATCAACTATTTACTCACAAACAATTCATGGTTAGATAATTTTCTTAATGAACCAATTTCAAAGAGGATTTGGGCTCGAAACAAGCTCCAAGCTCGACTCGGGCTCGTTTATTTTCTAATGAACTGAGCCGAGCTTGAGCAAGCCAAAGCTCGGCTCGGACTCGAGCTAGTTAATTTTATAACGTGCGAAGTTTGAGTAGGTTAAAGCTCGGCTAGACTCGGCTCGGTTACAGTCTGATTTGCCAGTCAATGCGATGTTTTTACACTTCTTATATGAATTATTCAAATAATCTGTTGACATTCAATGTGTTGCTTATGCTCAGATTTTTCCTTTTTCTCATAAAAATAAAATAACATTTTACTGCTTAATTCCAACCAATTTATTGCTTTTACTCTACTAATTAATTAAAATAAAATTGTAATATTCTACTATCTTTTTTCACCCTTAATTAGAAATATATTTATATATTACTTATTTATTTAATTAATGTTTAATCTGTTCGAATATGTATAGAAAATCCTTGTTAACTATATTTTCTTGCTTGAAAAAGTATATGTATAGCAAGCTAAGCTGAGATGTTCATATGGATTATATTCAAGCATTTTAGCTATTTGAGATCTAAGTATGAACTGTATGACTTTAATTAATGTTATATATTATATATATTATTTCCTTCTTTTTTATTATTATTATTGTCTATAAGAATGTTTTTATGTATCAATCATTTTTTCCTAATGTTTTTATTATTGATAGGTATGGTGATGCAGACATCTTCAACACAAGACCCGGAGTTGGAGTGAAAGGGAATCAAAAGGGAAAAAACCTCACCACATGCCAGCCTGTTGGAGAGAAAAGAAGAATATTAAAAATGAAAGAAAGATAGGATGAAGCTTTTCTTAATTTTATTTCTTTTTTAATTTATGCTTATCACTTTTATACAAAAATAATTATTTATAGTATATGAAATGTAACTATTACAAACGTAATAAATAAACTTAATAACTCTTAATGACTAATTAAGAATTTAATTTAACTTTGCATAACTTCTCATAAGTTATTCTAAAGTAACTTAAGTAACTCTAATAGTTACAAGTTTATTTATTTTGCCAACAGTCAAAATAAGGACTCTATTAATTATAAATTTATTATAACATAGCCAAGCCACCCACCATAATTGAAGCTCTTTAAATTGGCAGTCTCCACTCATCACCTTCACAGTCTTTGAAAAACAGTCTGATATATCTTCTCATCTCTTTCAAATTGTTTGCAGAAAGAGGATCAGGTCAATCTCTTCTCTTCATCTTCGCATCTCATTTGTAATTAATTCTAATTTTTATACATTTTATGAACCAAATAAATAAATTTATAGTCAAAGATGATCGATTTTAGATTTAGACGGATTGGATTTTGATTATACTATTTTATCGGATATCAGTTTAACAAAAAGACTACTTGGAATTAAGTCAGGAAGATAGACAAAGAACCGGTTCAATTATAATATTAATTCCTATTTCAAGAGATTCTCTATTTACCCAGATTATCAGATTGTCTTTGGCGAACAAGAAAAGTAAGCTATTGTAAATTCGTCATTGTTTTTTTTATCAAAACCGATTCCGAAATCTGAATTGATCTAATTTGGAATGTAATTTATATCAAATCATTGCCATTTTGTTTCGATTTTGGGACGACACTAAATAATTAAGGAATTCTAATTAGGATATAATTCTATAATTAACTTGTACTAGTCTATATATTTGCAACCCCCTAAACTCTATAAGGATGTTTTCATGAATCCTTATTTGCAAATTTTATAAAGTTACTTCTTGTGTTGCTTATTATGTTCAAGCAAAACATGCTCAGATTTTAAATTTTCTCTTTAAAATTTATAAACTGACGACTAATTAGTTAGTTTTGTCAAACTCAAAGACTTTAAAGTGTGTTCTTGAAAACTAAGTAATGTAATATTTGCGAACTTAAGTGATATTATATAAAACACATTGGTAAAAGTGCCCCTGATATGTACTTGTCATTTGTAAGTAAAAGCATTCACGTATTTTTATCTCTTATTTTTATTTTTTTTATTTTTTCTTTACTTTCACCATATTATCAGTAAGAAAATCCTAAAAAGCAAAAGAAAATAATATTTTAAAGTAACATACAATTTTCTTTTGCTTTTTAGGATTTTCTTACTAATAGTATGGTGAAATTAAAGAAAAGAGAAAAAAATAAAATTAAGAGATGGTTAAGAATATCCACAATTGACAAGTATATATATATATATATATATATATCACTTTTACCAATATTTTTTTTATATAATATCCCTTAGGTTTGCAAATATTATATTAGTTAGTTTTCAAAAACATACTTTAAAGTTTTTTATTTAGACAAAACTAACTAATTGGTCCTCAGTTTATAAATTTTAAAGAGAAAAATGAAAAAGCTTAGCATGTTTAGTTTGAACATAAGCAACACAAGAAGAAGTAACTTTATAAAATGTAGAAAAAAGGATTAATAAAAACGTCCTTATAGAGTTTAGGGGGTTGCCATATATAGAACTAGTACAACTTAATTGTAGAATTATATCCTAATTAGAATTCCTTACACGATTATTTAGTGTAGTCGCAAAATCGAAACAAAAATGGGAATTATTTGATATGAATTACATCTATAAATAAATCACAAAATAATAATGATATAATAGAAGTTATTGTTAGACAATTACCTTGTTCGATTTGATTGCTGAACAAGGCTTGTGTTGTCAAACATTGGTCGCTAAAATTGTCATAACCAGGATAATGAGAGATGATAAAGCTGTAGCGGTTTGCAGTAACATTTTCTCACATGTAAATGGCTAGCCATAGCATGAGACGGTTTCTTCCTTTCATCTTATTATCTCTGATTGTAAATTCCTGCTCAAATAATTTACTAATGTTGCTGTTGTTTTGGGTTTTCTATTGTTGGGGATCTAATTTTGTAGTTTGAAAGTGGTTTTTTTTTATTAAATTTTGGAAACTAATATCTCAATAACATACATGCCTAGTGATATTTTAGATTTTTCATTCAATGTAATATTTATATTGCATGAATTTTTTAAAAAATATTTGTCAAATTTTAAACTTTTTTTTTAATTTCAACCATATCAGTATATACACCAATTTTACGAGTAAATAACTACACATATTTAACAAATAAGAAAATGGATAACATGTGTTAAAATGCATTCGAAGAATAAATAATCAAACGCCGCCGCCCTGCCACCAACTCCTGCGGCCATGACTGATTCATCCTTTGCGATTGCTCACCTTTTTGAGCGATCCTCTTTCGTTAAAGCTTCTTCATCCCTAACCCCTCCGATCCAACCTCGCCCACCTTCTTTTGCCTCTGTGGTCAGGAAAGATATTAATCCGATCGTTATTCCAGCGCCGGCTGCGCCACGGGTCTCCTAGGAAGGAGGCTTTAAAGCCATCAGAATCCAACAGGCTATCTATGAAGAACGCATCAAATCATTCGAACACTCGGTGATTGGGAGATTGACCCTCTCAAAAGGGGAACGGCCATGGAAGCATCCGGAGCTCAAACACAAGCTGAACCAGATTTGGCAAAGGAATTTGGATTGGAAGCTCATATCCCTTGATAAGGGTTTTTTTCATATTATAATGCCCTCGGCAACAGCTCTGCAAGCAGTATGGAGTCTTGGTGCCATCCCACTCAAGCTTGGCATTATGCGTTTCAGCCCGTGGACTCCCGGATTCAATCCAGACTTGCATAAATCTTCATCCGCTCAGGTATGGGTTCGTTTTTATAACCTCCCTTGGGAATTTTGGGATCCTCGTATTCTTGCTAGTATCGCCCGTGTGGTGGGAGTCCCAATTCGATTTGATCAAAATACGGTTAATGGAGAATTTGGACATTACGCTAGGGTCTTAATTGACGTTGATCTGTCCAAAGACATTCAATCCAAAATCAGGGTTGACACAGATGCTAGAAAACAATGGGTTTTTATAGAATACGAACATTTGCCTGCTATTTGCTCTATCTGTGCTAACATCGGGCACTCTGCCGCGCAATGTCGTAAGAACGGCTCGAAGCAACATACTAACCCTCCTCGCAGGGATGGTAAGCAGCCTGTTCAGGCCATAAAACTCCAAAGAGAATCAAATGTTGCCTCTACTAGCAAGGGGAACGCTGCTAATGATTCTCCTGATCAGGGGGAAAATTTACAATTGGTTATTCATGAGCCAGTTAGGAGTGGTGAAGGGATAGAGGCCAGGAATTGGGGCGACTTGAGTGAAGAAGGCAGAAAAATTGACTCTGATAATGAGAATCAGGACCAGGGGCAGCAACACTCATTTGATAACAGTGCAGGACACAACTCTGGTATATTGAGGCAGACTCAGCAAATGGTGCAAGGGCAGCAACAGGCAAAAGTAAGCTCGGTGTTGAATGAGCTGGAGAATCAAGGGCAAATTCAAATACATGAGCCCATTACCAAAACCATGCTGGATGCTCCGGGGGATGTGGAATGGGCCAGGAAAATATGGAAAGACAGGGACATATTATCTGCGGACTCAGATGGTTCTCCATGGACAACAGGTAGTGGCAAGAAGAAAAAATCATCTTATGCGCTAGCTATCAGAGCGGCTCGGGCCAGGAGGCAGAGCAAGCCACCAATCCGGTTTAGATGATTGTTTTGTATTGGAATTGCAGGGGGCTCAATAACCCTCGCACGCAGCGCGCTCTACGGCTTCTTTGTAATGTTAATAATCCGGATTTCCTATGTATTGCAGAACCAATGGTTCAGTTTGATCAGATTCACCATGCTTTTTGGACTTCTATCAATTTACAATTAGTGGCTCAGAATAACTGTGGTTCCCTGTGGTTACTTATGAAAACTGGCACTCCTTCGACCCCTCGGTTGCTCAGGGCCGTGGATCAGCATATAACAGTCAGTTACTCCGTGCAGGGTAAAGATTTCATTCTATCCTTTCTCTATGGAAGTGTCTCGGCCGTTATTCGTCGGGAACTTTGGTCTTCGCTTTTGAATTTGAATTCTGGTAATAGATGGCTAGTGATGGGGGACTTTAACGCCATTACAGGCTCCCACGAGAAAACAGGGCGATGTCCTTCGAGGAGCTCCTGTCTTGATTTCAGAAACTTTATCAATAATGGGGGACTCGTTGAGGTAAACACCACAGGCAATAAGTTCACTTAGTCAAATGGGCGCCAGGGAGCAGATCATGTAGAGTGTCGTCTGGATAGAGCTTTAGTTAATGAAAGCTTTGTGGATTCTTAGGACTGCATAACGGGATCAGCACTTGCTCGTCACAGGTCCGATCACTATTCGTTGCTAATTAACTGCAAGTTGAGAGGCACAAGCAGGGCCAGATTCAGATTCCTTTCTATGTGGCTAACACATAGTTCGATCCGTGAGGTAATCTCCACGCACTGGGCATCCTCCCATATTTCTCTCCCGCCTGCACAGCTCCTAACTCACAAGTTGAAGACTTTACGCGTTGTCTTGAGGAAATGGAACAGAGAGGTCTTTGGGAGACTGTCAGACAATATCGCGGCAGCCAAATCCAGACTTGAGAATATTCAGATTGAAATATCTGATAGGGGGATGAGTTTAGAAAGATCTGATAGACACAGCCAGGCTCAGGAGGAACTTGATCTGCAGCTTCACAGGTAGGAGCTCCTTTTCAAGGACCAGAGCCGAGTTAAATGGCTTAAGGCCGGGGACCGTAATTCCTCCTTCTTCCACCGCTGCGCAAAAATAAGGAAGATTCAATCAACACTTGACTGTCTAACTATTGAAGGGGTGCGCACATCAGATGAAAATGTTATTCCCCATCATGTTGTCGATTATTATTCTGCACTTTTCACTGGCAGCTCCACTCCAGTAGACTTGAGTCCTATCAAAGAAGTGATTCCCTCTCTTGTCACAATTGCTGACAACGACGCTCTCACTAGGCGGCCCTCCCCTGCAGAGATCAAAGCTGCAGTTTTTGATCTAAATGGTGACAGTGCGCCAGGTCCGGACGGGTTTGGTGGTCTCTTCTACCATGAATTCTGGGATATTATTGAATAGGATGTCTGTAGTATGGTGATTAGCTTCTTCGAATCAGGCTACATCCTCCCGGGTATGAACTCTAATCTTATGGCCCTTATTCCAAAATTGAATGAAGCTTCGGTTATCTCCCAATTCTGCCCTATTGTGATGGGTAATTTCAGCTATAAAATAATTTCAAAGATCCTGTCGGATAGGCTGTCCATTATTGCTGAGAAAATTGTGTCTGTTAATCAGTTTGGCTTTGTAAAGGGTAGGAACATCCACCAATGTATAGCGGCTGCGTCGGAAGGGATCAATATGCTTGCCAAGAAATGCTATGGGGGAAATATGGCCCTTAAGATAGACATTAAAAAGGCCTTTGACACTCTCGACTGTAATTTCATATTGTCAGTTTTGGAAGCCTCTGGATTCTCTTTAAAGTTTCGTGATTGGATACTGAACATCTTGTCATCTGCTAAAATCTCGATCCTTTTAGGGGGTAATCCGAAAGGATATTTTGGCTGCTCGTGTGGTGTCCGGCAGGGAGATCCCCTCTCACCAATTTTATTTGGAATTGCTGAGGATTTCTTCACAAGGTGGATTTCCAAACTAGAGTGTGAAGGTACTTTTGCTCCTATGAGTTACAGTCCTAGTATGAATTTTCCTACTCATCTCTTGTACGCAGATGATATGCTTTTATTTGGTAAGGCAACGATAAGGAACATAAGATGTGTCAGACGGCTCTTTAATTTTTATGAGGAATTATCAGGTCAGGCTGTCAGCTGGGAAAAATCAGCTATTTATTTTGGCACTTCTGTTTTGAGGAATAGACGCAGACGGCTTGCTTTAGCTCTTGGTATCCGAGCTGCCAGTTTGCCCTTCTCCTACCTGGGGGTCCCATTGTTCCAAGGTAATCCCAGGAAAAGGCACCTCCAGCCCCTTGCAGACCGTTTCCTGGCTAAGTTTAGCTGTTGGAAAGGGCACTCGCTGTCCATGGCTGGCAGGCTTACTCTGATCAAATCCTCGCTTACCGGAGCCCTTACCCATTCTCTTATGGTATATAAGTGGCCGATGGGGTTGCTTTCCACGATTGATAAAGTACTCAAGAACTTCTTATGGACAGGAAACAGAGAAACTCGCAAGCTCATTAAGGTTTCGTGGGAAACCTGCTGCAAAAGTGCCAAGGCAGGAGGACTGGGAATTAAGAAACTGGGATATTTCAATCAAAGTTTGCTGGCAAAATCTAGCTGGGATCTGTTACAAGGAAACAATTTTGTTGTCAATCTCCTGAAATCCAGATTCTTAACCCGATCTGGACAGCCGCGAAAATACATCAGTATTTGGGGATCCTGCAAGACTATTTTTACTGAGCTTAGAAATCAGTCCAACTGGTGGATTGGAAGAGTATCTCAATTGAATTTCTGGAAGGATAAATGGGTTCAACCAACTATCGCGGACCAGTTGGGGATTCCGGAAGCATTCCAAACCAAGCTGCTGGATTGGGTTGACAGCTTCCTCATTGGAGATATCTGGGAAAATATTCAAGATCTCCCTGCTCAAGTTCAAGCAACCATTCGGCGAACTTCTCGTGGCTTGGATCCCTCGGATATCTGTTATTGGCGTCACTCATCTTCGGGAAGGATATCTGCCAAGGATTATTATGGTTTCCTTACGGATTCACCGGCGGTTGATTGGGGATCCCTGATATGGACAAGCTATATTCCTCCTAGGCGTTCATTCGTCTATTTGCTGTTACTTCACAATAAAATCTCGGTCCAAAGCATGCTTCAATCCCATGGCTTCCACCTTGCGAGCCGCTGCGAATTATGCAGAAGCGATATGGAATCGGTGGATCACCCGTTCCTCCACTGCGGCTTTGCAAAGGTTATTTGGCAGACGATTAGTGCGATCTTCATGACGGAGATCAATCTCGCAAGAGCAGGTAATTTTTATACTCACTTTGTGTCTTTGCTGCCGAGACAAATGCCGCGACAAAGGGTGAGGTTCTGGAGATTTGCCATCGCTACTGCGCCTTGGTTCATCTAGAAAATCCGAAACAGCGCGATTTTTGACAGCCAGCTTCCTTCAATCCAAATGATCCCCTCTATGCTCTGGCATTTCATCAAAGAGGCGCACCATATCAATCCATTGCCGGCTAGACCTCCTGCTGCTCCAAACTTCACTTTGGTTCGATGGATTCCGCCGCCTGCAGGTTGGATCAAAGTAAACACGGATGGCTCTGCAAATGGGTCGCCTGGCCCGGGAAGCGCGGGAGGCATCTTCAGAAATTGCCGAGGCTTCCCAAAAGGCTGTTTTGCTTTCCCTATTGAATCTGTGCACGCCCATATCGCTGAACTCAAAGCTGTAATCTTTGCTATAGACTTGGCTTGGGAAAAGGAATGGAAAAACCTTTGGATAGAATCAGACTCTACCTTTGTGGTCAATTTGCTAAGAAACCGCTCGACGAAGGTCCCTTGGATAATACGGCAATACTGGCTTCGAACACTATCTCAATGCAGCCACATGTGTGTTCAGATCTCGCATATCTTCCGAGAAGGTAATCAGGCTGCTGACGCCTTAGCCAAATTCGGCCTCAGCTCCCCCAATATTACTTGGTGGCCATCGGCCCCACCTTTCTGCTCGACTTTTATTTTCAATGATCGTTCAAATGTTGTTTATTTTCGTTCTTCCTAATTCTTTGTACATACATTTTTTGATTTATTTTATATAAGGGTTTGGAGGTAGTGATTGGCTAGGGTGCCGACCTAGTTGGGATGTCAGTCCTTCATTCACCTCCTCGTCCCAGTTTCTCATTAAAAAAAAAAACTCATAGTTTATATTATAGTTATCTTAAATGATAAAATGATTACATTGTTATGGTAAATAATTTCTCATTATTTTAGACATTCAAATTTGTCAAATTTTAAACATTTTTATAATTTCAATCAATTTATATTCCAATCATACTAGTAAATATATACACGTTTTAACAAATAAAAATCATTAATAACACGTGTTTAAATATATTCAAAAAATAAATAATCAATTGCATAGTTAACCTAAGTCATTATCGTGGTTATGAAGCTTCAACTAGAAATCCCGCACTATAGTTCGGGCATGGACAATCCGGTTTATTGAATGGTTACGACAATTTCCAGCGACCAATGTTTGGCGACACAAGCCCTTTTTAGCAACCCAATCAGGCAAGGTAATTATCTAACAGTAACTTTTATTATATCATTATTATTTTGTAATTTATATCAAATAATTGCCATTTTTGTTTCGTTTTTTATGACACTAAATAATCGTGTAAGGAATTCTAATTAGGATATAATTCTATAATTAACGTATACTAGTTCTATATATGACAGCCCCCTAAACTCATAAGAATGTTTTTATGAATCCTTTTTCCCCATTTTATAAAACTAAAATGGCGTTGCTTATGTTCAAGCTAAACATGCTAAGATTTTTCCCTTTTCTCTTTAAAAGAAAATTAAAATACATTATTGTTTAATTCCAACTCATTCATTGTTTTTACTCTACCAATTAATTAATTAACCTAAAAATGGTATACTAATTATTGTTTAATTATTTAATCTCTTCTGAAACTGCTATGAATATCAATACAAGAAAAATCTTATCACCAACGTAAAAATCCATCGGTGATTCCCTAATTTGCTTGTGATCATGATCACCAACGGACGACCGACATATATTGATATGTTGGTGTTGACCTCCTAAGTAAGCAGTTGCGATAATTTTTACCGACACAAGAAATCACCGACATAATATTTAGTCAGTGTTTTGTGTCAGAAATTTCAACTACTTTTAGTAGGTGACTTCTGTCTGATATTCCAACAACATCACCAATGCTTATGTGTCGGTAATCTATTTCTTTTTGAAATATTAATTTAAATATTATTACTGTTCACCAACAATAATGATAAACTAAACTAGTTAGTTAATTTTTTTATATATATAATAAATCTAAGAATTTACAATATAATAACGTTAAACGTGAAAAATTAATTGTGAGTTCATAATCTCAAAAAAACAAATATGCCCTTATATTAAATAAATGCACAAAATTATCCCTAAATTTTCCACAAACATATACGTTCTACTCTTCCACCTCCTATATCTCTCCTTTCTTCTCTCTCTCTACTACCGAACTGCAACTTCTACTCCAAATCAAAACCAAAACACAGTTCAAACCAGTAAAAACTTAAGCATAATACAACTGTTTTTTCCCTTAATGAATTAGCAGCAACATCCAACCCTCCAACATTCTTTTCTTTTTTCCAGAAAGAAAATTTGCGTTTCCCCTTTTGAGCAAATCATCAAACACATAAAAGGACCATTATAGGAACTAGATCAAATTCTACTTCTCTTATTCCATCAGCACAATGAAGAAAAGGAAAAAGAAGAAGAAGCCCAATTGAATTTCATATCCTTACCAAACAGGAATTTCCTTACAAAACTTAGAGATTTCAATGAATTATTGAGAGCTGAAAAACAGAATCTCTTATAATTTGAAAAAGTGGGGAAGAAAAGGAAACGGACAAAATAAGAGAGAATAGAAGGAAGAAGCTCACTGCAAGAGAAGTTTGAGAAAAAAAGAGTTGTTCGGAAATGGTGGGATTTTTCTTTCTTCAGCTCTTTTATCAAGAAAGTGAATCACGACTGCTAATTAGCATTTATTGAGAGGGAACTGTTAAATTAGCCAAATATGCAGTCTTTACTCTAATGGTGGAACCTAAACAAATTTCCCAAAATGAAAATTCACTCAGATTTTGATCAAATCATATGAACAAAACAAACCTCTCTCTGTTAATTGGAGAGTGATAGGAGGTGCAAGAGTAAAAGATGGATGTTTGGGTGGACGGAGAGTGAAGATGGGCAAGCCGTTTATGCCACGTGGCTGGTCTGTTAGATTAGGGTATAATTGTAGGTTTGTGGAAAATTTAGGGATAATTTTATGCATTTATTTGATATAAGGGTATATTTGTTTTCTCGCGATAATACAAAGGCAAATATGTATATTAACCCATTTTTTATATATATAATAAATCTAAGAATTTACAATATAATAACTTTAAACGTGAAAAATTAATTGCGAGTTCATAATCTCAATTCCAACTCAATTTATTTTAAAGAATCTCAGCTACTTTTACATAAAAAAAAAAAAAAAAAATTCAGCTACCTTAATTTCTTATTATTTCTTATTATATTTTTTTTCATAAATAATCAAAATAAATAAGTTGGGTTATTTTTGGCAAGAGATTAATATAAGATATATGATTGTGCTTTAACTATCAGCTCGAGCTTTTAGTTCAATCGGTTCCATGACATGGTATCAGAGCTACAAGAGGATTAACATCCCAAAACCCTAATTTTTCTTGCTTCCACTCTCTTCCTATCACGATGACAAATGTTAATGGCACGGCCTCCTCTACCTCCGAAACTACATCATGTGCCCCAACCTTCATAGAAATCACTCCCACAAACCTGTCATCTCAAATTACACAAAAATTAACTTCAGAATAATTTCTTTCTATGGCAAAAGCAGCTTATGCCGCTACTGCTGCGAGGTCATGGGTTGGCACATCATGTTGATGCAACCGAAAATCCTCCACCCAAGGATTTGCCTACGGGAGCTATTAATCTGGCGTACAAACAGTGGGAACAACTTGATCAACAAGTACTCAGCCTGTTGATATAAGTTTTGGGCCTTAACTATCAGTTCGAGCTTTTAATTCAATCGGTTCCATGTCAATTTTTATACAAAGCCCAGCAGGATATCGGGCTTTGGGTTTTTCCTTTTCTCTATTAACTACTTAGATAAAACCATAATTGAAGCTCTTTAAATTGGCAGTCTCCACTCTTGACCTTCACTGTCTTTGAAAAACAGTCTGATATATCTTCTCATCTCTTTCAAATTGTCCACAGAAATTCGTAATTAATTCTAATTTTTAGAAATTTTATGAACAAAATAAATAAATTTGTTGGTAAAAAATGATCGATTTTAGATTTATACCGATCTAATTTTGATTATGGTATTTTATTACGTATCAGTTTAACAAAAAGACTACTTGGAATTAAGCCAATAAGATGGACAAAGAATTGGTCCAATTATAATATTAATTCCTATTTTAAGAGGTTCTTTATTTACCGAGATTATCATGTTGTCTCAGGCGAACAAGAAAGGTAAGCTATTATGAATTCGTCTTTGTTTTTTTTTTTTTATCAAACTAGATTCGGAAATCTGAATTGATCAAATGTGGAATGTTTAATTACAAATCTAGAGTATATTCTTATGTCTTTATATATACGAATTGTTAAAATTAATAAACTTAATTATTTTAGTGTCAAAAAAAAGAAAAAAAAAAAGAAAAAAAAAGCATCACGTGAATGCTTTGAATTTAGAAGAAAAGAATTGGTCAAATTTACCTAAATAATTAAGCATGGTTGACAATAAATGTACACATTATTATATATTATTTATTATGTATTGATCAAACTCTCTATATTATATATATAGAGTTGTGTGATTGTATGTGTTGTACTAGCAAAAAAATAAAAGAAAGAAAGTGGAGAGTTTGTAATTTAGCAAGTCTATGTTGTATCCATGATTAAAAAATATCAATATTAGTCCTTTTTTTCTTAAAAATTTCTTTTTTATCTCTAACAAAGTGGTATCAGAGCCATATTACGAGAATCAGTCTTCCATCAAACAGACCCTATAAAAAATGTCAGACGGTCTCAAACTTCCTTATTAATACCCTCAGCTCACCAAAACCAATTATTCAAGTTGGTGTATTCGAATGAAGGCGTTACTCGGATGTCAAGATGTCTGGGATATTGTCGAAAAAGGTTACGTAGTCCCAGGCAACGAGGCAGCGTTGACACAGGCAGAAAAAGATACTCTGCAGAAAAATCGCAAAAGCGATCAAAAGGCGCTTACTCTCATCCATCAAGGTTTGGATGAATTAATGTTCGAGAAAGTAGCTGAAGCTACAACCGTCAAACAAGCGTGGGAAATCCTACGAGTTTCTCTTCAAGGGGAGGAGAAAGTTAAAAAAGTTCGTTTGCAAATGCTGAGAGGAGAATTTGAGACGATGAGGATGAAAGAGACGGAGGCCATCAGTGATTACTCATCCCGAGTAAAATTTATCGTAAATCAGATGCGGCAGTATGGAGAAAAAATTGAAGAGTCCAGAATTGTTGAAAAAATTATGCGATCACTACTACCAAAATTTGATTATATAGTGGTGGCTATGGAGGAGTCTAGAGACATCAGAGAAATGTCAGTTGACGAAGTTGTAGGGTCATTACAAGCACGCGAGGAGCGGTTTGAGAAACGAAGAGAAGACTCTGCAGAACAAGTCTTAGCAACAAAGACTGTGTTTAAAAATGGCGAAAGCAGTCAGTCCGGTAGAGGACGTGGAAGAGGTCGAGGAGGAAATGGTAGAGGACGAGGACGTGGCAGAAGTCAAGGCAGAAATGAAAACGGCAACAACAACAATGACAGAAGCACTCAATTCACTAGAGGCAGAGGAAGAGGCCGAGGACGCGGTCAAGGAAGAGGAAACTGGAGGCCGAATGAAGGACGCAACAAGTCCAATATTCAGTGTTATAATTGCTCCAAGTATGGTCACTACGCGGTAGAATGTTGGAGTCCGCCTAAGGAGGTAGAGGAGACTGCCAATAATATTCAAGATGAGGAAGTAACTGGCATAGTGTTACTTACCTACGAAGGTGAAGAAAATCGCGAAAATAATATATGGTATCTTGACAATGCGGCAAGTAACCATATGTGTGGTGACAAGAAGATGTTCGTGGAGCTCTATGAATCCGTTCGCGGTAATGTTGTATTTGGAGATTCCTCCAAGGTTCCTATTACAGGCAAAGGAACAATTCTTATTCGGCTCAAAAATGGCGCTCACCAGTTTATTGATAATGTTTATTATGTTCCTAACATGAAAAGCAATATTTTGGGTTTGGGACAATTACTGGAGAAAAATTATGAAGTTCACATGGTGGATCGGAAACTACTCTTATTGAATGAGAAAAAGGAGTTGATTGCATGAGTACCCATGGCGAAAAACAGAATGTTCACAATTAACATTCAGACGGACGTGGCCAAATGTTTGAAAGCTTGTGTGCAAAGTCCCCCCTGGCTTTGGCATTTACGGTACGGGCATCTCAATTTTGGAGGACTGAAGTTGTTGGGACAGAAGCAGATGGTAAACGGATTGCCTCATATTGACCAGCCTCATCAACTGTGTGAAGGATGTCTTGTTGGAAAACAATTCAGAACCAGTTTTCCAAAGGAGTCCATGTCAAGAGCAAAGGCACCACTTGAGCTAGTTCACACAGATGTGTGTGGACCGATCACTCCACAGTCGCTGGGTAAAAATAAATATTTTCTACTTTTCATTGATGATTATAGTAGAAAAACTTGGGTGTATTTTTTGAAGGAAAAATCAGAAGTTTTTAAGACATTTAAAAAATTCAAAGCCCAAGTGGAGAAAGAAAGTGGCCATTTTATTAAAGCACTCAGATCAGACAGAGGCGGTGAATACACATCCATCTCTTTCAAGCAATTTTGTGAAAAGCATGGAATCTGTCATTTCCTTTCAGTCCCCAGATCACCACAACAAAATGGCGTAGTAGAAAGAAAGAACAGAACGGTGCTCAACATGGTGAGGAGCATGTTAAAAAGAAAAAAATTACCGAAGGAGTTATGGGCCGAAGAAGTAGACTGTGCTGTCTACCTGTTGCACAGATCGCCAACTGTTAGTGTTTGGGATCAAACTCCATAAGAAGCATGGAGCAGAATAAAACCCAGTATTTCTCATTTGCGTGTTTTTGGCAGTGTTGCTCATGTCCATGTACCGGATGAAGAATGCAAGAAGCTAGATGATAAAAGCAAGAAATATTTGTTTGTGGGCTATTCAGAACATTCTAAAGGGTACAAAATGTTCGATCCTCAGACTCAGAAAATCATCATCAGTAGAGATGTCACCATTGATGAAGAAGCAGTTTGGGACTGGACCGGTGAAAAAGAAAACAACTACAGTTTTTATCCTTTCATGGATGAAGACAATGATCATGAAGAACCAGCCACAGTCACAGCCACAACACCAGCAACCAGTTCGACATCAGCAAGCTCATCCAGTTCGAGTTCATCCTCGAGTAATGAAGACAGTTCAAATGAACATCCTCCCGGAAATCCTAAAAAATTCATACCTATTAAAGATCTCTATGATGTAACAAGAAATCTCGATGATGAATTAACTCTTTATTGTCATTTTGTTAATGATGAACCAACAAATCTAGAGGAAGCAATGAAAGATGAAAAATGGAGAAAAGCCATGGAAGAGGAGATTCATTCGATTGAGAAAAATAAAACATGGGAGCTGACATCACTTCCGACCGGTCAAAAATCCATTGGAGTTAAATGGGTGTTCAAAGCAAAGAAAGATGCAAACAGTGAAATTTTCCGACATAAAGCAAGATTGGTGGCGAAAGGGTTCAGTCAACGACCCAGAATTGACTATAATGAAGTTTTTGCTCCTGTTGCCAGAATGGAGAGTATCAGACTGGTAATTTCTGTAGCTGCTCAACACGGGTGGAGAATCCATCAAATGGACGTGAAATCCGCATTTCTCAACGGATATCTGGAAGAGGAAATTTATATCCAGCAACCACCTGGGTATGTTGTGAAAGGTCAAGAAAATAAAGTGCTAAAATTGAAAAAGGCACTTTATGGTCTTAAGCAAGCACCACGAGTCTGGAACAGTCGCATTGACAAATATTTTCAAGAAAATGGTTTTGTCAAATGCCCACATGATCTGTATGCAAAGGTGAAAAATGGAGATATGTTACTTATTTGTTTGTATGTGGATGATCTCATTTTTACAGGGAACAATCCTAAGATGTTTGAAGAGTTCAAGAAGACAATGGCTCGTGAGTTCGAGATGACTGACATTGGTCTAATGTCATATTGTCTTGGCATTGAAGTGAAGCAGAATGACGATGGAATTTTTATTTCTCAAAGTGGTTTTGCAAAGGAGATCTTAAAGAAGTTCAAGATGGAAAATTGTACTTCCGTCAGCACGCCAGTAGAATGTGGAATCAAATTGACAAAAGATGAAGGTGGAAACAGAGTCAACCCGACATTATTCCGAAGCTTGGTCCGAAGTCTCAGATATCTGACGTGTACAAGACCAGATATTCTCTATGCAGTTGGCTTAGTAAGTCTATACATGGAAGCCCCAACAGTGTCACATTGGAACGCAACAAAAAGAATTCTTCGTTATGTGAAAGGTACAACTAATTTGGGTTTACTTTATTCAAAATCGATTATTTCAAATTAGTTGGGTACAGTGATAGTGATTGGGCCGGTGACAAGGATGATGATGGGCGTGGCGCCTAGTGTAGAGCTTTTCTAATGACGACTAAATGTGTATTGCGGTGAATGTGCTATAAATATGGATGTGATCTTTTAAATGTTCTAACTCCACTAGACACTACGGCTACTTAGGGGCAAGTGTACCCCATCGTATCAAGTAATAATCCGGTTAAGACCGGGTATCGAATCCACGGGATTTATAATTACAAGTATTAGACGACTCGATTTCGTATGTTATTTAAGCGGTGATTACTTTGGGGTAAAGTAAGACACAACTACACACTATCCCTAACTATTGGCGACACAGATTTATGTAGCTTAAACCCTATGAAGTAGGATGAATAACGATAAGTTATAACCATGATAAATAACGACTCTAAATGTATACGGATAATAATTTACTCTTGTAAAGATGACTAAGTGTAGTAGGACCGACCCATGATGCACTTAGACTACGTGATTCCTAGTCAAGGCGTGTCTAATGCAGGGGAATTAGAAACTAGGGCCCGTAAGTTCCGTGGCTTGTTAATTCCTACGGTTTCCGGTTTGTCACTTCCGGTAAGGCAACACCTATATAACTCCCTAAGGATAGCCCGAATGGCGGCGGAAATCGCATTCTCCTACACAATAATCAATTACGAATATCAAAACAAGTAATAAACATTAACACGTAAAGGGAAATAGAGATTCTGAATCATAAATTATAAATATGGGAAGTGAATAGATGAAATACAACCACGCATAGTACATAGGAAGAGTACAAGCTAATTAGCAGGTAAAAAGGGAGAATCTGCCCTTGGAACTAGCTAACCGGACTCAAAGCCGTCTCCTAGGTTGTGGAGGTGAAACTCTCGAGCTTGGTGACGAGTGATGGGATGGAACTTTGATGGAACGCCGGAACAACCGAACAAGCTCTCGAGGGGGAGAGTTTAACTACCAAATCTGAATCTAAATTACAATAATAAAAAAGAGTATAGTTTTTGCTCTCTAGTGTGTAATTGGTATCAAATGAAGTTCAAGAGCTTCCTATTTATAAACATCAAGCAAGGGCAATGTTGTAACTTCTCAAAGCACAAGTATGGAGCAACATTATTTGGTGTAGAAATCCCATGATACGCCCCGCGTAAGGTGGTCTACGCCCCGCGTAAGTGCCCATTCCGTCAGAAATCTCCTGCATGTGGACCAATTCCATGTCTTGTTGTCTCAAGCACGCCCTGCGTAGCTGAAGTACGCCCCACGTGTTTGAGTCTCTGAAGTTTTTTTGCTTGAATTGGAGCTTTTACGCCGTGCGTAGCTGAAGCACGCCCCGCGTAAATGAGTCTCTGAGTTTTTATCATTGAGGATTTGCCTGGTACGCCCCGCGTGTATGGTGATACGCCTCGCGTACGAAGAGTTGACTCAAGGAGATAGTGCAGTCTGACTTTCAGGATTAGGCCAATTATTTCCGACATGTGTCATACGCCCGGCGTAGGGTGGCATATGCCCCGCGTATGATGAGTCAATTCTACATGGCGTCTGCGGATAAGGCAATAATTGCTGACACCATGTTTCACGCCCCGCGTAAAGGATGAGACGTCCCGCGTATTTGAGTAGATTTTTGCTCCTTGCTCGTACCTGAAATACAAATCTTGCGAGCCGAGTTAGATATATTATATATATGAGAGCTTACTTCGATCCAAAAAAAAGTGACGAAAAAATATAACCACTGCAAAAATGATTTTGAATATAATTTATAATTTTGGATCCAATTTCTAACCCCATTTTCGACCAATATTTGGCAGTAAAATCTTTAAATTAATATTTCCAAAAAATATGGGTCGGTGATGTTGTCAGAATATCCGACTAAAAGTAGTTTGAATTTCCGACACAAAACACCGGTTGAATATTGTGTCAGTGATTTCTTGTGTCGGTAAAAAATTATCGCAACTACTTATCTAGGAGGTCAACGCCAACACATCAATATATGTCGGTCTTCCGATGGTGATCATGATCACACGCAAATTAGGGAATCACCGACAGATTTTTAGTATACTATTTTTAGTTTAATTAATTAATTAGTAGAGTAAAAACAATGAATGAGTTGGAATTAAGTAGTAATGTTTGTTAATTTTCTTTTAAAGAGAAAAAGGAAAAATTTAAGCATGCTTAGCTTGAATATAAGCAACACAATTTTAATTTTATAAAATGTGGAAAAAAGATTCATAAAAACATTCTTATTGAGTTTAGGGAGCTGCCATATATAAAACTAGTACAAGTTAATTATAGAATTACATCCTAATTAAAATTTTGGATATACGGACAATAGGATCGATCTAAGGGGAGACTAGTCGGGTCAGGAGGTTTGAGCACCGACTGATCGCTGGAAAACTCCATAAATCATGAGAAAACACTCTTTCAATGAATTTTGATATAGAAAGAATAGCTTACTGTCTAAAGCATAATAGATTACGGCTTGCAAGGAGGGAAAATGAAGTGAATTAGTGCATATCACTTTTGGCTTCTCCGGTGCAACTGCAACCAGGGGTGGATATAGGGAGGGGCCCGAGGGCCGGCCCCTCCAACCGTCGGAACCACCATGACCACATGTAGTTTCATCCCCTGTCTCCACAAAATTTGAGGCTATGGTAGTTCCGGTCCGTCTTCAAATTTTTTTGATGGGGTGCTAATTCAAAATTGGACGGTCTTTAAATCCAAATTTCTAATTTTTTTGACCTTTTAGGTCATTCCTAAATCCGATTTTTTCTATTAGATGCAATTTTTATACATGTTAAAAATCTTAAACACAATGTAGCTTAATTTTAAGAAATTTTATATTGGTACTTAAAAATTGGTTCTTGACAGCTCAGATTATAACACGTATATATACCCCAAAAAATAGAACAATTGGATTCAGCAAAAAAAAATAAAAAAAATACACACTTGTAAAATCGGCTCCCCAACCAACCAATCATGTATTCGCCTCTGACTGCAACAACAACAACAAACTCTTGTTCATTTCTTTTTTCTTATTGTTCTTCTTTCCATTCTCAGAAGATGCACTCTCCACTTCACTGATATACATTGCTTGACCTTCACATAAAATAGTGATAATTAAATTTCTGTACTTATAAATTCTGAATCTTTAACTTATAAATTTAGTTAGTTGTGAACATTATAGGTCGGTAAATTTAGTTAATTGTGAACATCTAATTCAATTAAAAATGCGTTATTCATTTCATCTGTGTTTTGAAATTATATTTTTTAATATTTGAATTAAGGTTTTTACAGTTTCTCTATACTCACATTTCATATATTAAAAACTGTTTTTAAACTGTGAAAAATACAAATTTCGAACCAGAAAAAGAAGGTTTGTGACTCCATAATCCTGATTTGGATTTATTTCCTTTTCTGGTATCTGATTTTAGATTTTGAGGATTCATTTGGATTTTAATGTTGTTTGACTTTGTTTTAGTGTGAAATGTTAATATCTAAAGCAGATTTAGTTCGGATACAAGATTTGCTCCCACACTTTAGAGCCCATTGCATGTAAAATATGTGGGTTAGTTACATATAGATCAAGAAAGGTTATTACATATCACGCATGATTTTCAAAAATAATACAATTTTGTCAAATCATATTAAAAGTATATGACTTTTAAGAAATAGTGACACGTCCCCTTCAAAAAGGGAAACTTATTATTTATTATTTTTAATATTTATAAAAATAAAAAATAGTTAACTAGGGAAAAAATAAAACTGAACCAAATGATTAATTAAATAGAATTCGTTAATCTGTGCATCTTCTTCTCCAAGTTCTTCTTTGGGGAGACGAGGTCTGCCAACTACTTATTACTGTTTTTAAAGGCGCATGGCGCACTAATGCATTAGGGCTCCTGGAGCCTTGGCGCTTGGTGCACGGCGATAACGCGACAAGACGCACTTACAGAAACAAAAATTATAAAACTATAAAACTAACATAAAAAAATAATGAATACTAAATCACGACAATGTTAAGCATAAATATGTTTTAAAATGCAAAATAAACACAATATTAGAAAGCTAAAGTTGAATACTAAATACTAAGTTCTACTCCTCATCAAAACTCTCCAAATTAATCATTCATATTGAATTTGAATTCCCTTGACTGCTTTGTTTCTGTTTGAATTTCGTTTTATGCGTTTTGTTCTACTAAACTTATTCCTCTTATAATAAGATTTTGTCGTTGCCTCTTCTAATTAATTCAAATGTAAAATCTCTCTCTTCCTTTTTAATATTTGTTTTTTTCCTCATTTTGGACCCTTACAGAACACTTATTCTAAATATGTAACTGTAAAAAAAACAATACAACTGCCCCTAACTCACCAATAGGCGCTTAGTGTGCCTTTAGCAACTGCTCCTTGGCACAAAATGGCGCACCGGGCGGTTGCGCCACGCCATGGAGGTGTCATGTTTGTGATGATAGCCATTCTCAATCATCTGCCGAAAAACATGTCAAGAAAAAGCAAGTTTCAACACCAGCGTATGGTAAAGAATCTAAGCCTATAATGCACGGGAACTCTTCATGACAAGCGTTTCCCCGTTTCTGGCAGATGTGGGAAACGGAAACTCTCAGAAACTGATATGAAACGTTTCCGGGCACGTTTCTATTTAATGTATTATTATATTTTTAATATTTATAAATATGCCCCTATATTTTTAATATTTACACGTTTGCGTTTCCTAGGTTTTTTAGAAATTACGTTTTTCAGTATCGTTTCCGTTTCAGTTTCCGTATCCGTTTCCGTTTCCGTGCAACATAGATCTAAGCATCTAAAAACTGTAATTAAACCATGCGGGATGAGTGTGCCTCCAGTAATTTACAAGAAAATCAAACAGGTGTATGAGAATAAACGTGAGGCCGAGGTAATGAAGGAACTGAATGAGATATTTTTCAAGGAAGGATTATCATCAAATGCATCTGAAAGAGAAATCAAGGAAGTTAAAAAAATGAAAGGAAAGAGTGAAAGAACTTGAGGGCATTGCCATGAGTAATATTGTGTCAAGTTCATGTAGAAGGTGCTTACCCTCATCCAAAACCCAAAATACCTGTTGATAGTGATAATAATTCTGATGATGGAAACCACATTGAATATGTCAATAACCATGAAGTTCGAAAACAATGGAGATAATAATATGGATGATGACAGCTAGAGTGAAGTGGTTAATGACGTTGAAGTTTGAAGATGTCAGCAGATTAAGTTAATTTTCTAAAAATAAAAATATAATTTCTGCATATTCATCAAATTGAAAATCTGTGCTTTTGTTGGCTTTGTCCCTTAAACCTATTCCATATACTGCATGTTTTTTAAACAAAATCTAAGAATTGCATAATTAATAAAAAATATTGTTTATGATTTTCTTTTAAGTAATATGGTGAAATTAAAGAAAAGAGGAAAAAAAAGATAATGGTTAAAAATGACCTGATACTTTTACTTAAAATTGAGAGATATATACATAAGGGGCATTTTTACCAACGTCTCTTATATAATATCTAGTAAATATAACTGTGAATAACTACTTAGTCTCTCGGTTTGTACATATTACAATTAGTTAATATATTTGTTTTTAAATACACATTTAAAGTTTTTGAGTTTTAACAAAACTAATTAATTCGTTCCTCCATTTATAAATTTTAAAGAGATAAAAGAAAAATCCAAGCATGATTCGCTTGAAAATAAGCAACACTAGAAGTAACTTTATAAAATGCGGAAAAAGGATTCATGAAAACATTCTATACATAGAACCAGTACAAGTTAATTATAAAATTATATCCTAATTAGAATTCCCTAAATCGAAACAAAAATGGCAATGATTTGATATAAATTACATCTATAAATAAATCACAAAATAATAATGATATAATAGAAGTTATTGTTAGACAATTACCTTATCTGATTGGGTTGCTGAAAAAGGCTTGTGTTGCCAAACATTGATTGCTAAAATTGTTGTAACCATAGTTGTTAGAATCGTACAAGTCTGTTCGATTCATGAAGAATTCGAGTGGTATCTATGGTACGATTCAGAAGCATCATGAATCTGCCAAGTTATCACCGATTCAGTCGATTCACCGAGTCATGGGATTTGGTCGATTCAAGCAACCATTTAAAAAAAAAAAATTCAAATTTTAACAACTAAAAAACGTATAATATAAGAAGTTTCGAAGAAGATGACTATTCACTTTACAAAAACAAAAAAACATACAGAAATTATGAAATACAAATAGTTTCAATTAGATGACTCTTTACTTTACAAATTCCAAAACCTTCCATTGGTTTTTTCTATTTATTTGTTATTATCTTCTTCTACTTTCTATTTTCTATGTTCTGTCTTTCTCTACTTTCTTTTATAACGTGATATAATTTCTATTTAAATATTAAAATTGAATTTTTGGACTAATATTTAAAGTTAAATACGGCTAATATTTTATTTTTTTTATAGCATTTTGAATTTGATCCGAATCAATTCGATTCATGAGTCCCGATTCGCAAAATGAGATTCGAGTCACTAGTCAATTTGGATTTATTTCCTTTTCTGGTATCTGATTTTGGATTTTTTTTTTACAAATCACCCATGGTTGAGAGCATACCTATAGAGCTGTAAAAAAACCATAAAACTGCCCATAACTCACCAAGGCGCACCTTAGTGCGCCTTTGGCAACTGCCTCTTGGCGCAAAATGGCGCATCAGGCGGTTGCGCCACGCCATGGGGGTGTCATGGCGCTAAGGCCTGCACATGGTGCGCCATGCTCCATAGGGGCGCCTTTAGTAACTATGTGGCTGGCAATATTTTCTCTTTGTGAGGCCTTCAACATTCATAAACTGTAGAATCTTTTGTGGAACAGACTGCATGAATCGAAAAAATCACCTAATAAGAATTTGGATATACAGACAAGGACCGGTCTAAGGGGAGACCGTTTAAAGAGTGTTAGGTAACTTGGCAATTACAGAACTTGACAAAAAAAGCCTAAAATACATCTAATTCTCACATGTTGTTATGGGGATTCTAAACTTTTAGGGCTTCCTTCATCCTGCGAACATTTTTTTTTTGCGATTCTCCTTGGATTTTGTTTCCTGCTCTTGTCGTTGTTACGATTTCATCCCACACTTGGCTCCTTGCGATTTTTAAATTTTTTTTGAATTATCAAGTTTTTTTATATAGTTTTATATGTAATATATATAAAATTGGCCATGTCGTGCCGCACCCATGTCCTATATTTTTTAAAATGCCCTTGCTGCACCCGCACCGTGTCCACAGCCGAGTCGGTGCTCCATAGCTTAAAACATATTTTGATTTGTGTGAAATTCTTAATTTTTATATTGTTTAATATATATATATATATATATATATATATATATATATATATATAATATAACCACTGCAAAAATTATTTTGAGTTTAATTTACAATTTCCGACCAATATTTGTCTGTAAATTCTTTAAATTAATATTTAAAAAAAATAGATCACCGACACATAAGGGTCGGCCATGTTGTCGAATATCTGACAGAAGTCACCTACTAAAAGTAGTCGGAATTTTCGACACAAAATACCAGTTGAGTATTGTGTAGGTAAAAAATTATAGTTGCTCACCTAGAAGGTCAACGCCAACACATCAATATACGTCGGTCTTCCGTCGGTGATCATGATCACACACAAAGTAGGGATTCATAGGCAGATTTTTGCATGTTGAAGTTTCCGTGCTTCATAGATTGGGGAATAAAATATAGGAGAAGAATAAAGATAACCTGCATAGGAATGAGTTGAGGAATGGTGTGCCTATTTATACATGTAAAAGAATCAACATTTTCAACTAGAAAAAGAAGGTTTCTGACTCCAGAATCCTGATTTGGATTTATTTCCTTTTATGGTATCTGATTTATTGTGATTCCAGAATTCGGCAGCCCGAACCACCATGACCACGAGTAGTTTCAGCCCCACTATCTCCACAACATTTGAGGCTATATGGTAGTTTTGGTCCGTCTTCATTTTTTTTTGATGGGGTGCTAATTCAAAATTGGACTACCTGTTAGGCCATTTATAAATCCAAAATTCTAATTTTTTTTGGCCTGTTAGGACATCTGTAAATCCAAAATTCTAATTTTTTTGGTCTATTAGGCCCTTCCTAAATCAGATTTTTTCTATTAGACGCAATTCTTTTAGATGTTAAGAATCTTAAACACAATGTAGCTTAATTTTGAGAAATTTTATATTGGTACTTAAAATCGGTTCTTGATCACTCTAGATTATAACATGTATATATAATATTTTTTTGAACAAGTTCGATTTAGTAAAAAAAAAATTCACACTCACCTGAAAAATCGCCCCCAACCGACCAATCATGTATTCGCCACTAACTGCAACAGCAACAAACTCTTGTTCATTTCTTTTTCTTCCTTTCTTGTTCTTCTTTCCATTCCCAGAAGATGCACAGCTCTCCACTTCTCTGATATACATTGCTTTACCTTCACAAAAAAATAGTGATAATTAAGTTTCTGATCTTGTAAATTCTGAATCTTTAACTTATAAATTTAGTTAGTTGCGATCGGTAAATTTAGTTAGTTGTGAACATCTAATTCAATTAAAAATTCCTTATTCATTTCATCTATGTTTTGAAATTATATTTTTTAATATTTAAATTAAAGTTTCTACAGTTTCCTTATACTCACATTTCATATATTAAAAACTACTTTCAAACTATGAAAAATACAAATTTCGGATCCAACTGAAATGAGTAATACTATGTTAAATGAGTTTTATACATGTAAAAGAATCAACATTTTCAACCAGAAAAAGAAGGGTTATGACTGAGAATCCTGATTTGGATTTATTTCCTTTTATGGTATCTGATTTTGCGATATCAATTTTAAGGCTCATGTTGCCACCAAAGGTTTTCTTCTGTAAATTGTTTACCCCTTCCGAAGCCAAAGCAATGCAGTGGTGGATGCATCTTCCCTTTATAAAACTGAACTGATTCTTGGAAGTGATAAGATCCGCTACCTTGGCCAGTCTGTCAACCAGTAATTTTGAGATAATTTTAAAACTAAAATTACTCATCACAATGGGTCTATATTGCTCAATTCGCATTGCATCCTTGGTCTTGGGCAAAAGAGTCATAATATTGGAGTTTAGCCCCGTAGAGATGATTCCTGTGCGAAAAAACCACTTTACCATTTGGCAGATATCAGGCGCAACAATGTCCCAAAAGGACTGGAAGAAATTCCCCGTAAATCCATCCGGGCCTGGCGCGCTTCCTGGATTCATGCTGAACACAAAATGCTTGATTTCCTCGTCAAGAGGGCAGCGGAGAAGCTCCTCATTCATATCATTTGTTACTAAGCAAGGAATGACTTCCTGAACCCGCGACAGATTAGCGGGAGTCGTGTATGGATTAGCAAATAAATTCGCGAAGTGGCTTGTGATGTGGCTGGCGATCTGATCGACGTCAGTAGATAGCTCATTCTCAATTTGGAGAGTAGAGATACCAGTCATTGCCCTCCTCTGGTTAGCCATCCTGTGAAAAAAGACACTATTTCTATCCCCAGCCTCCAGCCAGGTGATTCTGCTCTTCTCTTTCAAGAAAATTTCTTTCTGTAGCAAGTGCCGGTCCAGATTTTCATGAGCAATCTGTTCTTATCGGTGCAGATCATCAGAGAACCCATAGTTAGCAAGTTGAAGCTGAATGTCATTTAGCTTCAGTTCGCTGTCTGTGATATTTTTGTTAAAGTCCCCAAAGATTTCTTTATTCCATCTGCGAAGAATCGGCCTTAGGCCACGCAATTTGTGGCAAATCAACTGCATAGGACCGAGTTTGGGGTGATTACTCGTCCAATAATCGCGAACGACATCCCTAAGGATTGGGTGAGACACCCATATAGACTGAAATCTGAAACGTGATGGCCTGGTGAGGTTGAGAAAGAATTTGAATAGCAAGGGGTGATGATCAGAATGGTGACGAACCAGCACCGTACCATTATATAACCAGGAGTCCGTAAATTCCCCAGAAACAATGATTCTATCCAGCCTGCTTTCCACCCGGGCTTGGTTCTGCCTTCCGTTTGACCAAGTGTGAAAGGAACCAGATGCTTGCACATCTCACCATTCCCCATCATCGATGAACCCCCGAAACTCTCTACAAGGGCATGTAGCTAGAGCTCTATCAGTTTTTTCGTGTGCTCCTAAAACAGCATTAAAATCTCCTATCACAAACCAATTTCCCCGGACCGCTGTATATTGAGCTGTTATTTCCTCAAACATTATTTTCCTCCTATTGGCCCAAATACTGCCGTAAACAAAACAGAAAAACTGAATCGTACCCATGAGCATACACTGAACAAGAATAAACTGATCACTGCAGGTTATAACAGACAACGGATAATTTACTTTGACGGATTTAAAAAGCCACAGGGAAGATGGTTCCCTTTGATTTTGAGCCACAAAAACCATTCCCAGCTTTGCCTAGAAACGATTATCAATAGCATCTAGATTTCCCATTGGTTCAGCAATACAGAGCCAGTCAGGCTTGTGAGTAACACATAAATTATAAACGTACCTCTAAGTATCCATGTTGAGGATACCCCTGTAATTACAGAAGAGAACGCTCATTTAAAACGAGCCGGGGGTTTGATGGCCCGTTTAGAACGAGCTGGAGTTTTGTCAGTCATTAGGGGTTTAGGTATGCTCTTCTTGCTTTTTGACGTTACCGTTTCCCATCCCTAAGATTCCATTTCCTCCTGATCCGCCCAGCTGACCGAGGAAGGAGAAAGCTCCTTTTTGCTGGATGAGTTCGTAGAGGATTTCGGTGAGGCAACCTCATTTGAAGGTTCAATGTTCGAGTTGCCTGGTGAGACAGCCCTCTCACAGTCATCGTCCCATAGTTCCTCCTCCTCAGGGGGGCTGCAATGTGGTTTATCAAGTAAATTACCAGTTCCCTCAACAACTGTAGGATGAGCCTACGGAGCTAGAGTTGTAATAATTCTGCCAGTGGCTACTGTTATAGGCACCGAAGTGTTTTCATTGCCAACCTTCTTTTCTGTCCATCCCAATTTTAGTGCTGGCTTATCCTTTGTGTCTTGTTTTCCCTTTTTTGGCTCAGACGACTTCAAATTTCATTTGCATTCGTATGCCATATGACCAATGTTAGAGCAAATTTTACAAAAACTTGGTAAGTTTTCATAAGAGACATCTATCCAGAACTGCTTCCCCTCTCTTTCAATTCCCAGCTGTGTCGGAATCTCTGCAGCAAGATCAATGTCGACCAAAAGGCGAGCGAAGTGACCAAAATCACCATCGAGGGTTGCTCTGTCGAGTTTGATTAGGCCTCTAAGCCCCTTTGCGATATCTGATAGGATTTGAATGTCCCAATACTCCCAAGGTAACACATAGAGACGGACCTAGACTTGCACGTGGGTTGATTTCTCAGCATAAGGATCGAAATCCGCTTTCCAAGGCTGCAGTCGAAACGTGCCAGGCTGTAAATTGAGAACACCCTTGCTTAACGCCAGGTCTTTCGATTCTTTTGAATTAAGAATAACTTGGAAGAAGCCTTTTCCAATTGAGATTAGCCTCCAGGTCTCCCGTAAACCCCACTCAGAACTGAGCTTCTCCTTCAAATCCGCTACTTTCCACGGCTTGTCTCCTTTTGCTAAGATAATTCGCCCAATTAGGGAGTGAGCACACATAGCGATTCGCTTTTCGTAGGCGGATTGTGAAATTTTGACTGAGCGAAAACCCCTAATTTCAGAAACTGAGGCCGAGGAGGTTGGTGCTGTCAAGATGTTGCGTTGAAGTACCTTCGGAAACGTCTGAGCGGGTCCTGGAGGAGTTTCCGCCGTCGTTTTGAACTAGAGATTTGGATTGAAGAGAACTCTGGTACCCACATGTTCTTTAAACATCGAATCGTGTTGAGTTGCCATGGATCGAGGTGGTTGATTGCGGCGGCGGGCAGAGGCGGCGCAGCTAGGTCATCTTTTCAACATAAGCAACACATTGAATGTCAACAGATTATTTGAACAATTCATATACAAAGTGTAAAAATATCGCATTGAATGGCAAATCCGGCTCTAATCGAGCCGAGCCGAGCTTTGACCTATTCAAGCTTGGCACGCTATTAACAAGCTCGAGTCCGAGCTGAGCTTTGGTTTGCTCAAGTTTGCGGCTCAGTTCATTAGAAAATAAACGAGCTCGAGTTGAGCTTGGAGCTTGTTTCCACCCCAAATCCTCTTTGAACTTGGTTCATTAAGAAAATTATCTAACCATGAATTATTTGTCAGTAAATCGTTAATTATATTTATGAAGTTTGCTCGCATATAGCTCTTTAATGGTGTATATAAACAAACTCACAAGCAAAGTTCGTGAATAAATGAACAAGATGCTTACAAATAGTTCGTCCATTACTCATTTATTATGTTTGTGAATGAGCTCATGAACTAACAAATAAAATTATATAGTTTTCTACAAAACGAAAATTTGTTCATAAATATTATAATCGAGTCTGCTTGCGAGCTTTGATCTGCTCAATCTCGACTTGTATACAAACCGAGCCAGTAAATCGTGCTCATGAGCGGCTCGTTTACAAATTAAGTTGAGTTGAGCCAACCTTTTATCGAGCCGACTACCGAACCGCTCATGAGCAACTCAACTCAGCCCTATTAGGCAACTATGTTGTAGGAGATATCAGTTACCAAAATTTAAACACAAAACCACTTTCAAAGCCCCCACAAAACCACTGTTTAGACCCACAGTTTATCACACAGATAAAACCCTCGCAAAACCACTAACCTAATCTCTGAATATTACCTTAATCTAATATGTAAACTAGTTCAAAATTAGCCTAAATATGCTTTCTGCAGAGTCAAATTGAGAATCTTAGGGTTTTGTTGGCTTATACCCTAAAATGCATAAAATTTCTTATGGCATTTATGAGAGGGATATGAACCTTTTTTTTTTTATGTAGAAACATCAGTTTTTCATTTAGACTTGAACCTTCAAATTATATTCATACACTGCATGCATTTGAAACAAAATCTGAGAATTTTGAAAGTTTGATAGTTTTAAATCCCATACCTATCACTAATAAAGAATATTAGGAAAAATATGATAGTTTTGGTAGTTTCTGTTGTTGCCTTGCTCACAAGGTATTTTTCATTGAAGATCTAATTTTTCAACTATTGGTTTAAGCAGTGGGGTAGATGAGGGTGTGCAAGAAGTGCTTCCACACGGGGCCTCAAAATTATAAGGGCCCAAAATTTAAGACGTACTAAATATAGATGTTAGCTTAAATTAAAAACATAATAATATAATAAAATAAGATTTATTTACACCCTCACTGCATTGAGTGAATATGTAATTTAGATATTCAACCATTCAAAATTCACAACTTTACCATTCATTCTTTCCTTTTTATATTTTCTTAATACAAAATTATATTAAATATTAACGGTTTGACAAAAATTTAGCACAAAGACCCTAAAAAGTTTAAAACAGCCCCGGGTTTAAGAGCTTATTGGCCATAAGAATGAAGCACATACTCTTTCCTGGGGCCGCCATGGCGGTGTCGGACTCGGGGACTCGTTGGGGACACGACGGGACATGGGACTCGGTGGGGACTCAGCAGTGACACGGCGGGACACGACTAATGGTGAAAAATATAAAAGTTTAGGGTTTTTTTATTTTTTTTAAAACATATGGTTTAATTACAAAATTTGACAAAAAATCTAAAATACATCTAATTCTCACCTGCTCTTATCGCGATTCTAAACTTTTAGGGCTTCTTTCTTATCATGCGATTTATTTTTTTTGCGATTCTCTTGCGATTTTGTTTGCTGCTCTTGTCGTTGTCTGCGATTTTATCCTGCACCTGACTCCTTTGCGATTTTTAAAAATTTGAGATTTATCAAGCTTTTTATATATTTTTATATGTAATATATATAAAATTAATTATATAAAATTTGTCCGGCCGCACCCGTGTCTTATATTTTTTTTAAAAATGCCGTTGCTGCACCCGCACCCATGCCCGCAGCCGAGTCAGTGCTTCTAGGGTTGTAATCGAGCCAAGCCGAGCTTTGGCCTGTTCAAGCTCGGCTCGCTATAAAATTAACGAGCTCGAACCCGAGTCGAGCTTGCTATAAAATTAACGAGCCGAGCCCGAGCCGAGGTTTGGCTTGCTCAATGAGCTTGAGCCGAGCTTCGAGCTTATTTCGAGCCCAAAATCCTCTTTTGGACTTGGTTCATTAAGAAAATTATCTAACCATGAATTGTTTGTGAGTAAATTGTTAATTATATTTATGAAGTTTGCTCGCAAATAACTCTTTAATTGCGTACATAAACAAGCTCACAAGCAAAGTTCGTGAATAAATAAACAAGATGTTTACAAATAGTTCGTCTATTATTCATTTATTATGTTTGTGAACGAACTCATCTAATATTAAATGAAATAATATTAAGTTTAGATATGTGTGAACTAACATAAAACTATATAGTTTTCTACAAAACTAAAATTTGTTCATAAATGTTCTAATCGAGCCGAGCTTTGGTCTGCTCAAGCTTGGCTCGTTTACGAACCGAGCCAGTAAATCGTGTTCACGAGCGGCTCGTTTACAAATCGAGCCGAGTCGAGCCGAGCTTTTATCGAGCCGCTCATAAGCAGCTCTATTCATTTACAGCCCTAAGTGCTTCATAGCTTAAAACATCTTTTGATTTGTATGCAATTCTTACTATATATATATGAGCTTCATTCAATCCAAATAAAGTGACGGAAAAGAAAATATAACCACTGCAAAAATGATTTTGAGTATAATTTACAATTTCTGACCAATATTTGTTGGTAAATTCTTTAAATTAATATTTCAAAAAAATAAATCACCGACATATAAGGGTCGGTGATGTTGTCGGAATATCCGACAGACGTCACCTACTAAAAGTAGTCAAATTCTGAAACAAAACATATTGTGTCATTTATTTCTTGTGTCAGTAAATTTGTTTTTATCACAACTGCTTATCTAGGAGGTCAACGCCAACACATCAATATATGTCGGTCTTCCATCGGTGATCATGATCACATGCAAATTAGGGAATCACCGACAGATTTTTGCATTGGTGATAACGATTTTTCTTGTAGTGATATTCATAGCAGTTTCTGAACATATTAAATAATTAATTAAACAGTAATAGGTATACTATTTTTAGGTTAATTAATTAATTAGTAGAGTAAAAACAATGATTGAGTTGGAATTAAGCAGTAATGATTTTAATTTTTTTTAAAGAGGAAAAGGAAAAATCTAAACATCCTTAGCTTAATTTTATAAAATGTGGAAAAAAAGATTCATAAAAACATTCTTATTGAGTTTAGGAGCTCCCATATATAAAACAAGTACAAGTTAATTATAGAGTTATATTCTAATTAGAGAATTTTGGATATATAGACAATAGGACTGATCTACAAGGAGGCAAGTCAGTCAGGAGGTTTGAGCACCCAGTGATCACTGGAAAACTCCATAAATCACGAGAAAACACTCTTTCAATGAATTTTATTTCCTTTTTTAGTATCTGATTTTGGATTTTGAGGATTCATTGGATTTTGATGTTGTTTGACTTTGTTTTGGTGTGAAATGTTAATATCTAAAGCATATTTATTTCAGATACAAGATTTGCTCCCATACTTTAGAGCCCATTGCATGTAAAATCTATGGGTTAGTTACATATAGATCAAAAAAGGCTAGCCATAGTTGTTATTAAAGGCGCATGGCGCACAACCTTCTCATTTCCTCTTCTAAAACTGAAAATACCCATTTTACCCTTCCTTCTCCATCTTCTTTTTCTTTCACTCCCTTTGACTCCACTTTATCCTTAAAATGTGTTCCATAAATCTCATTGGATTTATTTGGGATGTCTGACCAAAGCTCCTCCTGATGTCAGCCCTTTTAATTAAAAAAATCTCATTGGATTTATATAATCTGAAAATTAATTATTTAAAGTTAGTTATAAAATTAAATTATTTAAAATATAAAAAAATTAAATTATTTAAACTGGTTAACGTAAGATAAACCAATTTTGGTAGACTTAAAGATAACCGAATTAATCAAATTAATTTAAAAAAAATAAATAGAAATTATTAAGTCTCACAGTTATAGTTTTTGTTTTTACCCATATGATGATTAATTGTTTAGTGGTGTAGTCGCATTTTTGTAGATATATATAATTGCTTTCCTTAAAACCTATGAAGCACGGACTCTTTCCCAGGATCGCCGTATATCGGTGTCGGACTTGGGGACTCGTTGGGGACACGACGGGACATGGGATTCGGTGGGGACTCAGCAGTGACACGGCATGACATAACTAATGATGAAAAAATGTAAAAGTTTAGGGTTTCTTTAATTTTTTTAAAACATATGGTTCAATTATAAAATTTGACAAAAAACACCTAAAATACATCTAATTCTCACCTGCTGTTATCGCGATTCTAACTTTTGATTTGTATGCAATTCTTACTTTATATATATATATGAGCTTCACTCAATCCAAATAAAGTAACGGAAAAGAAAATATAACCACTGCAAAAATGATTTTGAGTATAATTTATAATTTCCGACCAATATTTGTTGGTAAAGTTTTTAAATTAATATTTCAAAAAAATAGATCACCGACACATATGGGTCGGTGATGTTGTCGGAATATCTGACAGAAGTCACCTACTAAAAACATATTGTGTCATTGATTTCTTGTGTCAGTAAAAAATTATCGCAACTGCTTATCTAGGAGGTCAACGCCAACACATCAATATATGTCGGTCTTCCGTCGGTGATCATAATCACATGCAAATTAGGGAATCACTTGCGGATTTTTGTGTTGGTGATAACGAGTTTTCTTGTAAGTTGTACTGATATTCATAGCAGTTTCTGAACATATTAAATAATTAAACAATAATTGGTATACTATTTTTAGGTTAATTAATTAATTAGTAGAGTAAAAACAATGATTGAGTTGGAATTAAGCAGTAATGATTTTTTTTTTAAAGAGAAAAAGGAAAAATCTAAGCATACTTAGCTTAATTTTATAAAATGTGGAAAAAAGGATTCATAAAAACATTTTTATAGAGTTTAGGGAGCTGTCATATATAGAACAAAAGTTAATTATAGAGTTATATTCTAATTAGAGAATTTTGGATATACAGACAATAGGACTGATCTACGGGAAGGCCAGTCAGTTAGGAGGTTTGAGCACCAGTGTCATTGGAAAACTCCATAAATCACGAGAAAACACTCTTTCAATGAATTTTATTTCCTTTTTTGGTATATGATTTTGGATTTTGAGGATCCATTGGATTTTGATGTTGTTTGACTTTGTTTTAGTGTGAAATGTTAATATCTAAAGCGAATTTATTTCAAATACAAGATTTGCTCCCACACTTTAGAGCCCATTGCATGTAAAATCTGTGGGTTAGTTACATATAGATCAAAAAAGGCTAGCCATAGTTGTTATTAAAGGCGCATGGCGCACAACCTTCTCATTTCCCCTTCTAAAACTTAAAATACTCATTTTACCCTTCCTTCTCCATCTTCTTTTTCTTTCACTCACTTTGACTCTACTTTATCCTTGAAATGTGTTCAATAAATCTCATTGAATTTATTTGGGATGTCTGACCAAAGCTCCTTCTGATGTCAGCCCTTTTAATTAAAAAAAATCTCATTGGATTTATATAATCTGAAAATTAATTATTTAAAGTTAGTTATAAAATTAAATTATTTAAAATATAAAAAAATTAAATTATTTAAACTGGTTAACGTAAGATAAACCAATTTTGGTAGACTTAAAGATGACCAAATTAATCAAATTAATTAAAAAAAAATAAATAGAAATTATTAAAAAGGATAAAAATAAAAACCTTAGCCCTTAAGCATTCTTGTGAACAATTCTCTATATAAACGAGTGGTCTGGTGAACCAAATGCCATATCATTCCTGAGAAGAATAGAAAAAAAAGAGCCATGGAAAATATGATTGAAGTTGATTTGTGCCAGTTGCCGGAAGACGGGATAGCCACCGTCTTCTCGTTCACGAGTCCCAAGGACACTGGCCAACAGCGGTTCTACGTTTCCATAAGATGTGGGAAACGGAAACGCCCAGAAATGGAAACCAACCGTTTCCGGGCACGTTGATATGCGTTTCCAAAATCCAAAATTTGAAAGAGATTCAAAACTCAAACCGTTCATACTGAAATTGATCTGCAGACTTAAACGCATGTATCTCCATGGTTTCTTCTTCTTCTTCTTCTTCTTCTTCTTCTCCTTCTTCTGAGTTTTGCGACTTCTTCTTCTTCTTCTCCTTCTTATGAGTTTTGAGACTTTGAGTCTGGTCTGGGTTTTCTTCTTCTTCGTACGGGGATTGCGATTGCTTCTTCTTTAACTGGTTTTGGAAATCACAATACCAGTTTGATATCAAGTTCCTGCGTCGTTGTTCTCAGTTTTTTTTCTATGCATTCTTGAATGGTTTGATGAAGAGAGGTTTCTAGAATGTTTGAGTTGGTTGCACTGACCTTTTATATTGTTTATTATTTTAGTGTTATTTCTTTTTTTTTACTCTCTAGCTAAACACTTTAATTTTACAAGTTTTGATATTTACACATATTTGTTTTTATTAATTAATTGGTATTTGATATTAGTAACATGTTTATTTTATTAAATTGGTAGTTTTTTCATTAATTTGTTTTCATTATACCAATAATTAGTTTATATATTTATAATTTATGATTATTTTTATATTTATTATATTTTTTAATATTTATAAATATGCCCCGGCTTTAATCTTTCAACCTTCTAATCGTTCTCTGTTGTCTTCTTCTGCTTCTGCTAAAGATCTCTATCTTAGCCTCTGTGATAATCCTATCATCATTGACAATGGTAAAAAGGTTAGAATCTCTTAATTTGTGTTCTAAGTATGAAGTTAGGTCAATTTTGTATATCAGTGTCTGTTGAATTTCAACTTCAATTTTTGGTTTATTATGCTGAGTTGAAGATGAAATTAAAGAGTGCAATTAATTCCTGTGTAACTGTTAGATTGAATTATTCCCCTCCTGCCGCCGGAACCACCATGGCCACAAGTAGTTTAAGCCCTCCCTGTCTCCATAAAATTTAAGGTTGTAATGATTCCGGTCTCCTGTTTCTAAGAAATTTAGCAGTACTATATAAGCACCCAAAATTGGCCCAGTATCTATTAAATCCTCTCTAAATCCAAAATTTCAATTTTTATTGGCCTTTTAGGTCCTCTAAGTCCAAATTTCTAAATTTTTTTTGCCCTCATTAAATCCAAATTTTTAATTTTTTTTGGTATGTTAGGCTTTTCTTAAATCTAAATTTCTAATTTTTTTGGTCTATTAGACCATCTCTAAATCCGAATTTTTTTCCAGTAGGCGCTGATTTAGTAAAAAAACAATTTACACACCACGTGTAAAATAGGAATCCCCAACCGAACAATCCTGTATTCGGCACTGCTATATATGAAAATACAGATTTGTAGTTGCAGAAGTTGCAGCCTTGAACTATTGATTTTGTTTATGTTCCCATGTTTTCATTATTATCATGCTTTCCATCAGCATATATGAAAATACAGATTTGCAGTAGTTGTAGTCATGATTTTATTTGTTTTTCCTTTATCTTTAATGACATTGTCTTCAATTCATTATAATGATTTCAATTGCTATTCTGACCTATGTTGCATTGAAATGGATACCGATACGGAAACGGAAACAAATACTTGAAAATGTAATTTCTGAAAAACATAGGAAACAGACGCGTGAGGAAACGTGTAAATATTAAAAATATATGGGCATGTTTTTAAATAATGAAAATATAATAATACATTAAAAAAAGATTGAAGAACAAGAGGAAGAAAGTTCGAGTTCAATCGAGATTCAACAGACAAAAATTATAGGAGAAAAAAATATGCGTAAGTTCTTTAAATTGAAATATGGGTAAGTTCTTTAAATATGGGCAAGGAATTATCTCTCAAATAGGAACTTTCCATTTTTCTAATCTTAAATTGAATAGGAATTGCAAAATAAAAAGTTTGAATTTCCAGAATTTTAATCGAAATAGGTAGGGAAAACCGTTTAAAATTGAGAGAAGCGTTTCCATATCAGTTTCCGAGAGTTTCCATTTCCAACATCTGTCAGAAACAGAGAAACGCATGTCATGAAGAGTTTCGGTGCTTCATAGATTCTGATTCATCATATATGAAAATGCAAACAGAATCACTGAAGTAGAATTTTCTTGATTGTGTTTCCGTTTCTTTCATCTTCAATATCATGTTCATTACTTACTATCATAATGATAACAACCCAAATTATTCTTGAATAAGGAATAAGGGAAAATTAATATAAATAATGGGAAACCATTATTCCTTCTAAAAGAGATATTTATGCATGATTAATGTGAAATTAATGATAATTAATACAGGGTTAATGCAGGGGCGAATATGCAAATAATGAGGAAGAGGAAGGAGTCTCTAGCATTATGCCACACCACGTGGACCATGGCGAGATACGCCATAACGAGATACGCCCGATGAGAGCGAGTAGTGGAGACCCGCCATAGCTCTCAAGGAGAGCGTACATACGCCTTGACAGATCTAAGAATACCAAAAGGCGCCTTTATTACCATCCATGAATGGGGATAAATACACTTAAATGGCAATTAATAGTCATTAAAGGGGAATAAAGACTTGACTGTTCGAATACCTCAACTCTGAGGGTTTCGATGCTAAATGCTGGGATTAATGGAGAATTGATAGCAATTAAAGATGAGTAATGACATGACTCTTCACCTGCTTCCCCATTAATGCTGAAGGTTACAGAAACCTATATAAATACCCCAGCTTCCTAGGATCAAAGGTACACTTACTGATTCTCTACTTTTGTGCTTACAGTTTATTCTCAGAAATATTACTGACTTTGGCATCGGAGTGTCCCCGGCCGATCCCAACGGTGCCTCACAGGGAAGTGCTCCGATCAAGGATTTTTCCACAAGTTATCACATAATTCTCATCAGTATTCTGATTTAGCATATACGAAATTGCAAACAGATTTGCGAGGTTGCTGAGCTGATCGCAGTGTGTTGGCTGGAAATCCGCGGCAAAATCAAAGCTACAATGCTATCACCAGAAACTCACTACACAGCGTACCTGGTATACAAAACAGCAGTGACCACTTACGGATTCGACAATCCAGTAGAGGTGAATGTAGGAATTTGAGGAGCAAAAGAAGGAGATTCTTAAAAGAGAAGTCTTTATCTGGATGCGGGAAGGGAAAGACGTCAAAGGAACCAAGTTATTGTGAGAAGGGCCAGTCTATTCAGGCATAGGCATGCTATGGGGATGCAGCCGCTTTCACCAAGAATGGAGAATGATAATGATGATCGTAACAATGTTAATGACAATGACAATGTTATTATGAGAAGGGTCGGTCTATTCGGGCATAGGCACGCTATGGCGATGCAACCGCTTGCACCAAGAATGGAGAATGATAATGATAATGATGAACGTAACAATGTGAATAACAATGACAATGTTATTGTGAGAAGGATCGGACTATTCGGGCACAGGCACCCTATGGCGATGCAGAATGATCACATGCAAATTGGTGAATCACCGGCGGATTTTTGTGTTGGTGATAACGGGTTTTCTTGTAAGTTGTACTGATATTCATAGCAGTTTCTGAACATATTAAATTATTAAACAATAATTGGTATACTATTTTTAGGTTAATTAATTAATTAGTAGAGTAAAAACAATGATTGAGTTGGAATTAAGCAGTAATGATTTAATTTTTTTTAAAGAGAAAAGAAAAAATCTAAACATGCTTAGCTTAATTTTATAAAATGTGGAAAAAAGGATTCATAAAAACATTCTTATAGAGTTTAGGGAGCTGCCATATATAGAACAAGTACAAGTTAATTATAGAGTTATATTCTAATTAGAGAATTTTGGATATACAGACAATAGGATTGATATGTGGGAAGGCGAGTCAGTCAGGAGGTTTGAGCACGAGTGATCGTTGGAAAACTCCATAAATCACGAGAAAACACTCTTTCAATGAATTTTATTTCCTTTTCTGCTATCAGATTTTGGATTTTGAGGATTCATTAGATTTTGATGTTGTTTGACTTTGTTTTAGTGTGAAATGTTAATATCTAAAGCAAATTTATTTGCTCCCACACTTTAGAGCCCATTGCATGTAAAACCTGTGGGTTAGTTACATATAGATCAAAAAAGGCTAGCCATAGTTGTTATTAAAGGTGCATGGCGCACAGCCTTGGCGCATGGCGCACTGGGATGGCACGCGTCATAGCGAGACAAGGCGCACTTACAAAAACAAATATTATAAAACAATAAAACTAACCTAAAAAATGGAATGAATACTAAATTATGACAACATTAAGCTTAATTATGTTTTAAAATGCAAAATAAACCCCATATTAGAAAGCTAAAGTTGAATACTAAATCCTAAGTTCCACTCATAATCAAAACTCTCCAAATTAATCACTCATATTGAATTTGAATTCCATTGACTGCTTTGTTTCTTTTTGAATTTGTTTTCTATGTTTTGTTCTACTAAACTTTTTCCTCTTATAATAAGATTTTGTCATTGCCTCTGCTAATTAATTCAAATGTATAATCTCTCTCTCTTTCTTTTTAATATATTTTTTTTTCTCACTTTGGACCCTTAAAGAACATTTCTTCCATATATGTAACTGTCAAAAAAAACCTATACAACTGCCCCTAACTCACCAAGACGCGCTTAGTGTGCCTTTGGCAACTGCCCCTTGGCGCAAAATGGCGCACCGGGCGGTTGCGCCACGCCATGGAGGTGTCATGTCTGTGATGATAACCATTCTCAATCATCTGCCGAAAAACATGTCAACAAAAAGGAAGTTTCAACACCAGCTTGTGGTAAAGACGTTGAGCATCTAAAAACTGTAATAAAATCATGCGGGATGAGTGTGCCTCTAGTAATTTACAAGAAAATCAAATAGGTGTATGAGAATAAACGTGAGGCCGAGGTAATAAAGGAAATGAATGAGATATTTTTCTAAAAAGGATTATCATCAAATGCATCTGAAAGAAAAATCAAGGAAGTGAAAAAAAGAAAGGAAAGAGTGAAAGAACTCGAGGGCATTGACATGAGTAATATTGTGTCAAGTTCACGTAGAAGGTGCACTAGTTATGTGCCTCATCCAAAACCCAAAATACCTGTTGACAGTGATAATAATTCTCATGATGGAAACCACATTGAAGATGTCAGTAACGATGAAGTTCGAAAACAATGGAGATAATAATCTCGATAATGATAACTAGAGTGAAGTGGTTAATGACGTTGAAGTTTGAAGATGTCAGGGGATTAAGGACTGCTCGTGGTGTTACTAAAGGATAAAAAATTATAAGTGCAGGGGGTATGGTGAAATAATAAATTTATAATTAATAGAGTTTTTATTTTGACTATTGCCAAAATAAAATTAACTTCTAACTATTAGAGTTACTTAAGTTACTTTTAGAATAAGTTATGAGAAGTTATGTGAAGTTAAATTAAATTCTTAATTAGTCATTTAGAGTTAGTAAGTTTATTTATTAGGTTTGTAATAGTTACATTTCATGTACTATAATAGTTATCTTGTATAAGCTAAAAGTGATAAGCATAAATTAAAAAAGAAATAAAATTAAGAAAAGTTTCCTTCTATTTTTCTTTCATTTTTTATATTCTTCTTTTCTCTCCAAAAGGCTGACACTCTGTGTGAGGTTTTTTCCCCTTTGTTTCTCTTTGGCTCCAACTCCAGGTCTTGTGTCGAAGATGTCCGCATCACCATACCTATCAATAATAAAAACATTAAGAAAAAATGATTGATACATAAAAAAAATAATAATAATAATAATAAAAGGAAATAATATATATAATATATAACATTAATTAAAGTAATAAAATTCATGTTTAGACCTCAAATAGCTAAAATGCTTGAATATAATCCATATGAACATCTGAGCTTGCTGTACATATACTTTTTCGAGCAAGAAAATATACAGTCAACAAGGATTTTCTATACATATTATTCATAGCAGTTTCCAAACACATTAAACACTAAATAAATAAACAAATAATATATAGATATATTTCTATTTAAGGGTGAAAAAAGATAGTAGAATACTAGAATTTTATTTTAATTAATCAGTAGAGTAAAAGCAATAAATGGGTTGGAATTGAGCAAGGAGCAAGGAGCAGTCCTAAGGGATGACGATGGAGCAGGAATGAACTGAATTCCACATCGGAAAGGGAGAGAGAATGGCCGAGGCTTATCAGTAAGATGAGAATTCAATACATGTAGACGCGTTTTAAAGCCGTAAAGACCAAAGTGTTGGATTTGTGCTAGAGCGGACAATATCTACATGGTATGGTATTGGACAGGGTGTTACATATTAGTTTCCAAAATTTAAACAGAAAACCACTCTCAAACCCTCACAAAACCACTGTTTAGACCCATAGTTTGTCACACAGAAAACCCTCACCAAACCCCTAACCTAATTCTGAATATTACCTTAATCTACTATGTAAACAAATTTATAATTAACCGTTAATTAGTTTTACAGTTTAACTTAATTACCTAAATATGCTTTCTGCAGAGTCAAATTGAAAATCTGGGATTTTGTTGGTTTTATCCCCTAAAATGCATAAACTTTCTTATGGCATTGCACATATTCTTTCCGGGATCGCCGTGGCGGTGTCGGACTCGCCGGACTCGAGGACTCGCCAGGAGTCTGCAATGACATGGGACCCAGCCGGGACTCGGCAGTGTCACGACGGAGACTCGGCTAATGGTGAAAAAATGTAAAAGTTAATTGTTTTTTTAAAAACATATGGTCAATTATAAAATTTGACAAAAAACCTAAAATACATCTAATTCTGCTGTTATCCCGATTCTAACTTTTAGGGCTTCCTTCTTCTCATGCGATTTTTTTTTTGCGATTCTCCTGCGATTTTGTTTCCTCCTCTTGTCGTTGTCAGCAATTTTATCCGGCACTTGGCTCCTTGCAATTTTTAAAAATTTGTGATTTATCAAGTTTTTTATATTTTTATATGTAATATATATAAAATTAATTATATAAAATTTGTCGTGTCCTGCCGCACCAGTGTCTTATATATTTTTTTTAAATGTTGTTGGTGCACCGTGTCCGCAGCGGATATATAACCACTGTAAAAATGATTTTGAGTATAATTTACAATTTCCGACCCAATTTTCTTTAAATTAATATTTCAAAAAAATAGATCACAGACACATAAGGGTCAGTGATGTCGTCAGAATATCCGACAGAAGTCACCTACTAAAAGTAGTCAGAATTTCTGACACAAAACACCGGCTGATTATTGTGTTGGTGAGTTTTTTGTGTCAGTAAAAAATTGCCGCAACTGCTTATCTAGGAGGTCAACGCCAACACATTAATATATGTCGGTCTTCGATCGGTGATCATGATCACACGCAAATTAGGGAATCACCAACGGATTTTTGCATTGGTGATAAGGATTTTTCTTGTAGTGATATTTATAGCTGTTGCGTTGTTGCGTTGTCATGGCCGAATGAAGAAGATGATCTTCTTCTTCTTTTTTCTTTTTCTTTTTTAAATTCAGATGGCACGAAAGTGACATCATTTTGTGCCATCTGACCTAGAAAATTTAGGATGGAAAAGGGCAAAAATCCCCTTTCCCATCCTAAATATTCCCTTCTCACTCTTTCTTTAAGAAAAATCTCAAAATTTCACCCTTATTTTTTAGTTTTATCATTAAACACCCATTGCTTCCAATTAATTTACAAATCCACCCCAAGTTTTATCTTTTCTATTATTTCTCAAGTCAAGTAAGTTTTATTTCTATGATTATTTATCTCTTTATCTCTTTAGGGTTTTCTAATTTAGGTTTTTTTCGTATATTTCTCATTATGGTTTAATTTAGGATTTCTAATTTTTTGTTTGATTAGGAATTTATAATTTAAGGTTTAATGTAAGGATTTCTAATTTAGGGATTTTGATTTAACTAAATTGATATTGTGATATTTGGGGAGTTTTAAATTTAATTAAATAAAATTATAATATAACTAAATTTTATAAAATTAAACTATAAACTAAACTAAGAATTCCATTATAACCAAATGTGATAAATCAAAATGGCGCACCGGGCGGTTGCGCCACGCCATGGAGGTGTCATGGCGCTAAGACCTGCGCCAAATGCACCATAGGCGTGCCTTTAATAACTATGTGGCTAGCAATATTTTCTCTTTGCAGGCCTTCAACATTCATAAATTGGGAACAGACTCTGAATAAATCAAAAAATCATGTAAATTCAATTCACAAAATTACAATGGAAAAACATGTAAATTTGAATGATTTATCAATAAATAGCATGTCTTTTTTTTTTTTTTGCATATTCCCTTTTTTCTTTTCTTTTTATGCAAGTTGAGTTCATTGATCTAGAAAATTAAAAATCATTACTTTTCTATACTAATTACATCTTGCAAATATTTTCTCTTTTGAGATTTCTTTCACTTAAGCTTTTGTTCAAGAGGATTTTGAGATGCAACATAATATAAATCTAAAAAATAGAAAAATACAAATCTGATTAATTCCGATTAATCCCCGATTAATTTTCAGAGGTCTTGTCCACCCAACTAGCACCTAGCGATTTTTACGACACTGCTATACATATACTTTTTCGAGCAAGAAAATATACAGTCAACATGGATTTTGTATACATGTTCATAGCAGTTTCCGAACAGATTAAAAACTAATTAAATAAATAAATAATATATTAATATATTTCTAAAATATACTAATCCGATGTGTCGGTGTTGACCTCCTAACTAACGGATTGCGGCAGTTTTTCTGCTGGGTTGGTGATATCACCGAGACAAATAGTATCGGTGATATGTGTAGGTGTTACCGACCCATTTTTATTGGTGATTTTTGTCGGTCTTGCCGATAGAATTACCGAGCACTTTTGTCTCGGTACAATATTTTCGAAAAATAAAATGACTCTACCTACCAACAGAAAATATGTCGAAAAAGTACGTCCATATTTGTATTTTAAAATTGAAACTCGTTTATTTATTATTATTAATAGTTTATAATTATTAAATATCTTTTAGTTCAATAAATAAATCAAATTATTATACACTAACAAATATATAATAAACAGTATTGATATTATAAAAGTTAAAATCAAATGATTGCTTGATACAAAATACTAACTATTAAGAGTGGTAAAACTTACCATATTAAGGGATGTACAAAATGATCTATTGGACCAAAAAATATCTCCCTTTAACAAATTCTATCATCACTAGCTAAAAATTCTATCACCAGCACAATATATAATAGAGTAGGAGCATGTGTACGACATATATATTTTGTCAGTGTTCCATCGGTATTTCCGACAAAAAACACTATTGTCGGTCCATTCCGTTGGTGATAGCGTTTTTTCTCGTAGCGTATGCATTTGCTTATTTATTTTTTTTCAATGCATTTTAATTAGTTTTACAATTATAAATTAATTGCATAAAAATAAAAATATAATTTCTGCATATTCATCAAATTGAAAATCTGTGCTTTTGTTGGCTTTGTCCCTTAAACCTATTCCATATATACTGCATGTTTTTTAAACAAAATCTAAGAATTGCATAATTAATAAAAAAATATTGTTTAGGATTTTCTTTTAAGTAATACGGTAAAATTAAAGAAAAGAGGAAAAAAAAGATAATGGTTAAAATGACCTGATACTTTTACTTAAAATTGAGAGATATATATTAGGGGTATTTTTACCAACGTCTCTTATATAATATCTAGTAAATATAACTGTGAATAATTACTTAGTCTGTCGGTTGGTACATATTACATTAGTTAATATATTTGTTTTTAAGAACACATTTAAAGTTTTTGGGTTTTTAAAATAATCATAAAGCTTAGATTTACACCTCCTAGATTTAATGATTACTAACCAAATTCACTTACCAGTTAAAAACCACTATATTGGTGATGAGCATTGATACCCTAAGTATATTCTATGGACACATCATTTACATTGCATCCGTATCAACCTTCAGATTTAGGAAGCTCATAGAAAACATCTGATTGGAGAAATGAATATTCATTAATAATAGAAAACCAATCTAATTCTGATTATTACCTTAATCTTTCTATATATGTACAATTTTCCTTAATTAGGTTTACAGTTTAACTTAATTTCCCGAAAATAATTACTTTTTCTGCATTAGTCAAATTGAGAATAAACTGAATAAAATTTCGTTTTACATTTATGAAAAGGTTATAAATTTTTTTAGGTTCAGCTTTTCAAAGAAACATCATGTTTCTCATTCAGACTTGCATAATTAATAAAAATATTGTTTTTTAACCTTTATTAAAGCCTGGATTTTGTTTTAAGTTGACCAATATATGGTGAAATTAAAGAAAAGATGATAAAATAAAATGAAGAGATAATAGTCTCCAAGTCCAAATTCAGTTGCAGACACTACAAAAATAAAAAATTTTACTACATAAATTTTGTACTGTAGCACGGTTATAACCATCGGTACAAATATTAATGACGGTTTTACAACCGTCGAAAAAATGTTGTTATTGCTGCCATTGCTACTGTTACCGACCATTTTTCTAGAGCGTCGGGGTAAGGTTTTTTAATAGCAACGCTTTTTACACGCGGTTTTAACCACCTCTATGAACCATTTTCAACATACATCATTTCAAATTTACGGCGGAAATCTGTTGTAATCCGTCGATAAAATCTTAACGGATTTCAAATTTACGACAAAATATTTTTGTCTGTAAATTCCTTTATGCAATTGCACTAATATTTTTGGACAGAAAAAGGTTATAAACATACATCATTTCATTAAAAAAAATATCAGTACAATTAGGCTCATCTTGGCACCAATATCACAATTAAAAGTACAATTAACAAAATCCAAAATATCGCACAGGAGAAGAGGAAGACTACAACAATAAACATGCATAGACAAGCAGCAAACATATCGCATAGAAGGAAAACTCGCGAATGTTGAGAGAAAGCGACGGTTATATATTAGGTTTTTTTTTATCAAAACTTTATAATTAAACCATCTCCTTTAAAAAATAAAGAAAAAACCTTAAACTTTTACATTCTTTTTCCTGCAGCCGTGAACGCCGTGTACCAGCCGTGTCTCTGCCATGTCCCTACCATGTCGCAAGTGAAAAAAAATTGCAGAGGTAACGTTTTTGCCGTGTCGGACACCTGTCCGGTTGTGTCCCAAGGGAGTCCCCAAGTTAGACTGACTAGCAACTAGAGACAGAATTATTAGTGCCGCACAGGGTTTAAGTGTGGAAAGAATTGTGACCGTGACACATGCACTGGTTACATTCAACTCGAAATGTCCTCTCAAGATTCAATAGATCTTCCACCCTTTGATCCAGAATTTGGTTACTACTACCAAATAGAGGACAAGACGGAGTCCGAACGAGTTAACAATTGCAGGATTAGGAGAAAATCCTTTTTGATTAGGCACAGAAAATGCAGTGTTTGTATTGTTTATTCCAATGTTGCTAGTCCAATTCATCGAACCATAACCAACGTCAGGAGCAGTTCCAAGCATGATGTTGTTATTCCAATTATAGTACCGAAATTAGTACCCATAGTTTCCAAATTGTTTGCAATTGTTGAAGCATAATTTCCCGAATGGAAATAAGGAGACGACCTGCCTAAATTTTGAACGTTTGATCCACAAGGTTGTTGCTACAATAATAAAAACATTAGGAAAAATTTATTGATAAAAACATTCTGATAGATAATACTAATAATAATAATAATAAAAGTAAATAATATATAGAACATTAATTAAAGCCATACAATTCGTATTTAGATCTCAAATAGCTAAAATGCTTGAATATAACCCATATGAACATCTCGGCTTGCTATACATCAGTGTTGTAAAATCGGCCGAGTCAGCGACTAATCGGCCGATATATGATGATTTTTACAAGACTGTCCGATTTTGTATAACTGGTCGGCATAAATCGGGAGCCCAATTTTCTTCCGTCTAGACAGTTCAAATCGGACAAGGCGGACAAATCGGGTTAGGCGGAAAAAATCAGCTGAAACGAGTTAAAATCGGCTCAATTTATAAATTACAATTAGTAAAAAATAATACAAATAATTAGTATTAACTAATAACTATTTTATTATTTATTTAAAACAAATATTTATATTTTTATATTATATAACATTTATTTTTTATATTTTTTTAGATATTATAATTTATATTTTAAATGTGCTTATATAATATTTATTTAATATAAATCTAAAAAATAGAAAAATACAAATCTGATTAACTTCGATTAATCCCCGATTAATTTTCAGAGGTCTTATCCGCCCAACTAATACCTAGCGATTTTTACAACACTGCTATACATATACTTTTTGGAGCAAGAAAATATACAGTCAACATGGATTTTGTATACATGTTCATAGCAGTTTTCGAACGGATTAAAAACTAATTAAATAAATAAATAATATATTAATATATTTCTAAAATATACTAATCCGATATGTCGGTGTTGACCTCCTAAGTAACCGGTTGCGACAGTTTTTTTTGCTGGGTTGGTGATATAACCGACACAAATAGTGTCGGTGATATGTGTAAGTGTTACCAATCTATTTTTGTTGGTGATTTTGTCGGTCTTGCCGATAGAATTACCGAGCACTTTTGTCTCGGTACAGTATTTTCGGAAAATAAAATGACTCTACCTACCAACAGAAAATATGTCGGAAAAGTACGTCGGTATTTGTATTTTAAAATTGAAACTCGTTTATTTATTATTATTAATAGTTTATAATTATCAAAAATCTTTTATTGCAATAAATAAATCAAATTATTATACACTAACAAATATATAATAAATAATATTGATATTATAAAAGTTAGAATCAAATGATTGATTGATACAAAATACTAACTATTAAGAGTTGTAAAACTTACCATATTAAGGGATGTACAAAATGATCTATTCAACCAAAAAATATATCCCTTTAACAAATTCTATCATCACTAGCTAAAAATTCTATCACCTGCACAATATATAATAGAGTAGGAGCATGTGTCGTGATTACGACATATATATTCTGTCGTATTCCGTCGGTATTTCCAACAAAAAACACTATTATCGGTCCATTCCGTTATGATAGCGTTTTTTTCTCGTAGTGTATGCATTTGCTTATTTATTTTTTTCAATGCATTTTAATTAGTTTTACAATTATAAATTAATTGACTAAAAATAAAAATATAATTTCTGCATATTCATCAAATTGAAAATCTGTGCTTTTGTTGGCTTTGTCCCTTAAACCTATTCCATATATACTGTATGTTTTTTAAACAAAATCTAAGAATTGCATAATTAATAAAAAAAATATTGTTTAGGATTTCTTTTAAGTAATATGGTTAAATTAAAGAAAAGAGGAAAAAAAAAAAGATAATGGTTAAAAATGACCTTATACTTTTACTTAAAATTGAGAGATACATATATTAGGGGCATTTTTACCGTCTCTTATATAATATCTATTAAATATAACGGTGAGTAACTGTTTAGTCTCTCCGTTTGTAGATATTACATTAGTTAGTATAATTCATTTTTAAGAACACATTTTAAAGTTTCTGAGTTTTGACAAAACTAATTAAAACGTCCTCCATTTATAAATTTTAAATAGAAAAAGGAAAATTCCGAGCATGCTTGGCTTGAAAATAAGCAACACCAGAAGTAACTTTATAAAATGTGAAGTTATTGTTAATTATAGAATTATATCCTAATTAGAATTCCTTACACGATTATTTAGTGTCGTTGCAAAATCCAAAAAAAAAATGGCAATGATTTGATATAAATTACATCTATAAATAAATCACAAAATAATAATGATATAATAGAAGTTATTGTTAGACAAGTACCTTGTCTGATTGGGTTGCTGAAAAAGGCTTGTGTTGCCAAACATTCGTCGCTAAAATTGTTGTAACTATAGTTGCTAGAATTGTACGAGTCGCGTATGATTTGATTCGATTCATGAAGAACTCGAGTTGTATCTATGGTACGATTCAGAAGCTTCATGAATCGGCCGAGTTATCACCGATTCAGTCGATTCATCGAGTCACCCGATTCGGTCAATTCAGGCCACCATTTAAAAAGAAAAAAATTCAATTTTTAACAACTAAAAAACTTATAACAGAAGAAGTTTCGAAGAAGATGACTATTCACTTCACAAAAACAAAAAACGTACATAAATTATGAAATACAAATAGTTTCAATTAGATGACTCTTTACTTCACAAATTCCAAAACCTTCCATCTTTTTTTTTCTATTTATTTGTTATTATCTTCTTCTACTTTCTATTTTCTATGTTCTGTCTGTCTCTACTTTCTTTTATAACGTGATATAATTTCTATTTAGATATTAAAATTGCATTTTTGGACTAATATTTAAAGTTAAATATGGTTAATATTTTATTTTTTTATAGCATTTTGAATTTGATCCCAATCTTACGATTCGATTCACGAGTCCCGATTCGCAAAATGAGATTCGAGTCACTAGTCAATTTGGATTTATTTCCTTTCTGGTATCTGATTTTGGATTTTTTATTACAAATCACCCATGGTTGAGAGCATACCTATAGAGCTGTAAAAAACCATAAAACTGCCCATAACTCACCAAGGCGCGCCTTTGGCAACTGCCTCTTGGTGCAAAATGGCGCATCAGGCGGTTGCGCCACGCCATGGGGGTGTCATGGCGCTAAGTCCTGCACATGGTGCGCCATGCTCCATAGGCGCGCCTTTAGTAACTATGTGGCTGACAATATTTTCTCTTTGTGAGGCCTTCAACATTCATAAACTGTAAAATCTTTTGGGGAGCAGACTGCATGAATCGAAAAATTCACCTAATAAGAATTTGGATATACAGACAAGGACCGGTCTAAGGGGTGACCGTTTAAAGAGTGTTAGGTAACTTGGCAATTACAGAACTTGACAAAAAAAAAAACCTAAAATACATCTAATTCTCACATGTTGTTATCGTGATTCTAAACTTTTAGTGCTTCCTTCATCCTGCCAGCATTTTTTTTTTGCGATTCTCCTCTGATTTTGTTTCCTGTTCTCGTCGTTGTTGCGATTTCATCCTGCACTTTGCTCCTTGTGATTTTTAAATTTTTTTTAATTATCAAGTTTTTTTATATAGTTTTATATGTAATATATATAAAATTTGCCGTGTCCCGTCGCACCCATGTCCTATATTTTTTAAAATGCCCTTGCTGCACCCGCACCCGTGTCCACAGCCGAGTCGGTGCTCCATAGCTTAAAACATATTTTGATTTGTGTGCAATTCTTAATTTTTATATTGTTTAATATATATATATATATATATATATAAAAGCTTCCTTCAATCCCAAATAAAGTGATGGAAAAGAAAATATAACCACTGCAAAAATTATTTTGAGTTTAATTTACAATTTCTGACCAATATTTATCGGTAAATTCTTTAAATTAATATTTCAAAAAAAAAAGATCACCGACACATAAGGGTCGGCCATGTTTTTCGAATATCTGACAGAAGTCACCTACTAAAAGTAGTCAGAATTTTCGACACAAAATACCAGTTGAGTATTGTGTCGGTAAAAAATTATAGTTGCTCACTTAGAAGGTCAACGCCAACACATCAATACACATCGGTCTTTCGTCGGTGATCATGATCACACACAAAGTAGGGATTCACCGGTAGATTTTTGCATTGGTGATAAGGATTTTTCTTGTAGTGATGTTCATAGCAGTTTTTGAACAAATTAAATAATTAAATAGTAATTAGTATACTATTTTTAGCTTAATTAATTAATTAGTAGAGTAAAAACAATGAATGAGTTGGAATTAAGCAGTAATGTTTTTTAATTTTCTTTTAAAGAGAAAAAGGAAAAATCTAAGCATGCTTAGCTTGAACATAAGCAACACCAGAAGTAATTTTATAAAATGTGGAAAAATGAAACATTCTTATGAGTTTAGGGGGCTTCCATATATAAAACTAGTACAAGTTAATTATAGAATTATATCCTAATTAGAATTTTGGATATACAGACAATAGGACGGATCTAAGGGGAGATCAGTCAGTCAGGGAGGTTTGAGCATCCACTGATAGCAGGAAAACTCCATAAATCACGAGAAAACACTCTTTCAATGAATTTTGATGTCGAAAGAATAGCTCAATGTCTAAACCATAATAGATTATGGCCTGCAAGAAGCGAAAATGAAGTGAATTAGTCCATATCCTAGCAGTTTCCGGGAGTTTCCGTATCCGAAACCTATCAGAAACCGGATATGCAGGCATGTTGAAGTTTCCATGCTTCATAGATTGGGGAATAAAATATAGGAGAAGAATAAAGATAATCTGCATAGGAATGAGTTGGGGAATGGTGTGCCTATTTATATATGTAAAAGAATCAACATTTTCAACTAGAAAAATAAGGTTTGTGACTCCAGAATCCTAATTTGGATTTATTTCCTTTTATGGTATCTGATTTATTATGACTCCAGAATCAGACAGCCTGAACCACCATGACCACGAGTAGTTTCAGCCCCACTATCTCCACAACATTTGAGGCTATATGGTGGTTCCGGTCGGTCTTCATTTTTTTTATGGGGTGCTAATTCAAAATTGGACCACCTGTTAGGCCATTTATAAATCCAAAATTCTAATTTTTTTGGCCTGTTAGGACATCTGTAAATCCAAAATTCTAATTTTTTTGGTTTATTAGGCCCTTCCTAAATCAGATTTTTTCTATTAGACGCAATTCTTTTAGATGTTAAGAATCTTAAACACAATGTAGCTTAATTTTGAGAAATTTTATATTGGTACTTAAAATCGGTTCTTTGATCACTCTAGATTATAACATGTATATATAAGATTTTTTTTTGAACAAGTTCGATTTAGTAAAAAAAAAAATTCACACTCACCTGAAAAATCGCCCCCAACCGATCAATCCTGTATTCGCCACTAACAGCAACAGCAACAAACTCTTGTTCATTTCTTGTTCTTCTTTCCATTCCCAGAAGATGCACAGCTCTCCACTTCTCTGATATACATTGCTTTACCATCACAAAAAAGTAGTGATAATTAAGTTTCTGATCTTGTAAATTCCGAATCTTTAACTTATAAATTTAGTTAGTTGCGAACATTATAGGTCGGTAAATTTAGGTAGTTGTGAACATCTAATTCAATTAAAAATTCCTTATTCATTTCATCTGTGTTTTGAAATTATATTGTTTAATATTTAAATTAAAGTTTCTACAGTTTCCTTATACTCACATTTCATATGTTAAAAACTACTTTCAAACTATGAAAAATACAAATTTCGGACCCAACTGAAATGAGTATTACTATGTTAAATGAGTTTTATACATGTAAAAGAATCAACATTTTCAACCAGAAAAAGAAGGTTTGTGACTCGAGAATCCTGATTTGGATTTATTTCCTTTTATGGTATCTGATTTTAGATTTTCAGGATTCATTGGATTTTGATGTTGTTTGGCTTTGTTTTAGTGTGAAATCTTAATATCTAAAGCAGATTTATTTCGGATACAAGATTTGCTCCCACACATTACAGCCCATTGCATGTAAAATCTCTGGGTTAGTTTCATATAGATCAAGAAAGGATTAGTTTATTACAAATCACTCATGATGGTCAAAAAATAATAATACAATTTTGTCAAATCATGTTAAAAGTATATGACTTTTAACAAATACTGACACGACCCGTTCAAAAAGGAAAACTTATTATTTATTATTTTTAATATTTATAAAAAATAAAAACAGATATAAAAACAGATATTATTTATTATTTATGATTAATTAAATAGAATTCGCTAATATGTGCATCTTCTTCGCCAAGTTCTTAAGCTCGACTCGCTATAAAATTAACGACCTCGAGTCCGAGCCGAGCTTTGGCTTGCTCAAGCTCGGCTCTAGTTCATTAGAAAATAAATGAGCTCGAGTCGAACTTCGAGCTTGTTTCGAGCTTAAAATCCTATTTGAACTTGGTTCATTAAGAAAATTATCTAACCATGAATTGTTTGTGAGTAAATCGTTAATTATATTTGTAAAGTTTGCTCGTAAATAGCTCTTTAATTGTGTACGTAAATAGGCTCACAAGCAAAGTTCGTGAATAAATAAACAAAATGCTTACAAATAGTTGTCGCTAAATTTTCGACCAATATTTGTCGATAAATTCTTTAAATTAATATATAAAAAATAGATCATAACACATTAGGGTCGTGATGTTGTTGGAATATCCGAAAGAAATCACCTACTAAAAGTAGTCAGAATTTCGACACAAAAGGTCGGCTGAATATTGTGTTGGTGATTTCTTGTGTCGGTAAAAAATTATCGCAACTGCTTACCTAAGAGGTCAACGCCAAAAAATCAATATATGTCAGTCTTCCGTCGTTGATCATGATCATACGCAAAATAGGGAATCACCAACGGATTTTTGCGTTGGTGATAAGGATTTTTCTTTTAGTGATATTCATAGCAGTTTCAGAACAGATTAAACATTTAAACAATAATTAGTATACTATTTTTAGCTTAATTAATTAATTAGTAGAGGAAAAGAAATGAATGAGTTGGAATTAAGCAGTATTGTTTTTTAATTTTCTTTTAATGAGAAAAAGGATTCACATAAACAACACCATTAATTTGATATCTTGGATTCTATATCAGGCATTTCCTTACACACTATATACACTGCAACTCATGCAAAAACCCATATGATATGATATGGCTTTACCAAATATAGAATATAAATTATATTTATTTGGCCAATTTTCTTACCATTACCATTTTCACTCTCTTTTCTTTATTTCATGTGTATATTAATTTCACCATAACTCCGGCTTTTTTTTATTATCTCATTTAGGAATAGTATTTTCTATTTTTTTCTATCCTTTGCCGTAGTCAAATTAACCTTCTCAATAAAAATATAAAAATAACTTGGAGAAATTAATATAAAAGATTTTATTGGAATATATTTTATTGTTAGACAATTACCTTGCCTGATTGGGTTGCTGAAAAAGGCTTGTATTGCCAAACATTAGTCGCTAAAATTGTTGTAACCGTTCAATAAACCGGATTGTCCATGGAGAAACTGCTGTGCTGAATTTCTAGTTGAAGCTTGGTAACCACGATAATGAGAGAAGCTAAAGCTGTAGGGGTTTGCAGTAAAAAAATTTCTCACCTGTAAATGGCTAGCCATAGTTATTAAAGTCGCATGGCGCACTAAGGCACTAGGGGTCCTTGAGCCTTGGAGCATGGCGCACGCCATAGCGAGACAATGAGAACTTACAAAAACAAAAATTATAAAACTATAAAACTAACATAAAAATACAATGAATACTAAATCATGACAATATTAAGCATAAATATATTTTAAAATGCAAAATAAACCCCATATTAGAAAGCTAAAATTAAATACTAAATCATAGGTTCTACTCCTTATCAAAACTCTCCAAATTAATCACTCATATTGAATTTGAATTCTCTTGGCTGCTTTGTTTCTGTTTGAATTCGTTTTCTGTATTTTGTTCTACTAAACTTATTCCTCTTATAATAAGATTTTGTCGTTGTCTCTTCTAATTAATTCAAATGTATATTCACTCTCTTCCTTTTTAACATTTGTTTTTTTTTCTCATTTTGAACCCTTACAGAACACTTGTTCCACATATGTAACTGTCAAAAAACTCATAAAACTGTTACATTTGATTCAAAGTTTAATAATTAGTTATTTTGATTCAGTTGTTATGGAAAAAATTTAATATATTTAGAGTTGCTAAAATAAATAGTAATAAATAAGTTAATGGTTACTGTAGTTAATAGCTAATAAATAGATTAGCTTTTACTAAATATTATGTTTGTCTGTATTATTTACGTATTCACAATAGCTTACCTTTCTTGTTCTGATGAGACAAACTGATAATCTAGGTAAATAGAGAACCTCTTTAATGCCTACTCAAGTTATTGTGGGTTGGTGGAAGGTTGTTTGGGGATATCCCAAGACACAGTTTCAGCTTATGGCTTGCATTAAAAAAATCGGTTGAATAATAAAACTCGGATTGCTGCCTAGGAAAACTTACAAATCAATTGTGTTGTTTATCCAATCAGGAGGAGGAGACAGTCCCCATCTATTTTTTTATTGCTCCGTTAGTGGGGGTGTCTGGTTTGAGATTAGTGGTAAGTCTGAAATACCAAATAATCTACCATGGAGAATGCTTATAAGTTGGTTGTCAAGGAAGGCTGCTAGAGAATCTCTTAAATCTTCTATTAGAAGAGTTGCTTTTGCAGCAATAATGTATTGGGTGTGGTTGACTAGGAATAGAATTACTTTTTATAATGGTTTGTAAGGATCAAATTGTTAGGCAGGTGTCTTTAAATGTAAAAATGAGACTATGTAAATCTCAATCTTTCCAGCTTGTTGTGGAACAATTGAGCCAAAATGTACAAGTTGTCCATTGGTCTTTGTATAAGTTTTTTGGTCCTTAGTAAGATTTTTTTATATTTCCATAAAAAAATTAATCAGTTTTCTCTTTATCAATTTTTCTCTCTCTGGAATTAATTTTTCACTCCCTATTTTTAAACCCTAACCATTTGTATACTTGCTTTACTGTCTAGTTACATTATTCTGATTTTAGTATCTTAAAGCGGCAGCTAGATTACTTGTATTTTGTGTAGCAGATTGCAAAATTGTAGTCGAAAGGCTACATTGCCATATTGTACTGATTTTGGTTTTATTTGCATTACGATAAATTAGTTCATAAGGTTTGCGATTTTCCGCTTCACTGTTTACGGATTTGTTTGTGTTAATTTTGGGGAATTGTTTAATCCGTACTGATTTTATTTTAGATGCTTAGTAGGAAATCATTTTCTAATCTTTGATATGGTTTTTTTTGTGCCAATAGTAATTTGTTATTGAACTTAGTATTTTTGTGCTTTGATTGTAAGGGATGCGAGCACAGGGAGAAATAAAAATTCATCTTATTGAATTGATTATAGAGAGAGAAAAACTAATAAAGAAAAGAGAGAGAAAGTAGAAAAAAAATAAGAAATTAAAGAGAATATTTAGAATTAAGAAGGTATTTTTTTATTTTTTATTTTAAAGAGAAAAATGAAAAATCTGAGAATGTTTAGCTTGAACAAAAGCAACACCAAAAATAACTTTATAAAATTAACATGGAAAATAAGAATGTTTAGGGGGCCACCATAGTAAAAGTTAATTATAGAATTATATCCAAATTAAAATTCCTTACGGTATTATTTAGTGTCACTATAAATGGCAATTATTTGATATAACAAATCACAAAATAATAATGATATAATAAAAGTTATTGTTACACAATTACCTTGACTGATTGGGTTGCTAAAAAGGGCTTGTGTCGCTGAACATTGTTCATGGCGAAATTGCAGTGCAAAATTTTTAGTTGAAGCTTCATAATTAGGATATACAAATTGTTTTTTTTTTTTAACTATTTAATGTTTTTAAACATCTCCTATAGTCACATTTTTCATATATTAAAAATTGTTTTCAAATTGTGAAAAATACAAATTTCAGACACAACTGAAATTAATAACACTCTGATGAGTTTTAAATTCAAAGTTAATTTTTTTGGTCATTTGGCGTTTTTTTTAATGAAGGTTGGCATGCGAATGCTGGCCGGACATCCCAACTAGGTTGACACCTCCAGCACAGCCAACAACCCGAATTTTATTAAAAAAATAAAAAATAGTATAGAAGAGAGAGAAAGAAAGAGAAATGTTACAGAAAACGAATATGAGCTACATTACCTAGGTCATCAAAAACAAAAGCTTGGCAAAAGTGAGGGGCGGAGTGCCACCAAAGAATAGAATCCGCCCATTGCCCAATTCCAGTTAGCCGATCAGCTGCCTGGTTGCCTTCTCTAAAAATGTGTGTAGCTCTCCAATTCATGACAGAAAGTCTTGCTAAACAGGTATGCCAATCTTTTCTGATTCTCCACGGCACTTCTCTGAAATTGTTATTAAGAAGATGCACGACATAGGTAGAGTCCGATTCAATCCATAAATTCCTCCAGTTTCTCTCTCAGGCAGCGCTAACCGCATAAATAATTGCTTTCAGCTCATCAATATGAGCAGGCGAGTCCTGAATCAGAAACGCAAAGCATCCAATTTGGAGTTTAATGTGACAAAAAATAAAAAATCACGACTTAATGTACGTAAATAAAAAATCAAGGGCTGATGGAAAAAAAATGAAAGATGCATTAATATTTTGTAGACTCTACCTTATTAGTTTTTAAAAAAAAATTCTCTCAAAGAAATACTAATTTGCTATTGATATATTTTTTTAAACTATATATATATTATACACAGAAAAAAGTATAATTAAAATAAATTATTAAGTTCTTAAATATTCAATAAAATATCTAAAATAACAACGAGAAACTATTTGTCATGACAATCCAATCGTTTTATTGTATAGGTAACCGTACAACAACACAATCGATATGTACCCGTATAATAAGAATTATATCAACTATAATCATATAATGTAATCATTTTATCACGTACATTACCGTGTAATAAGTGTAATAATGTACTCATTGTATCACGTACGTAACCCTATGGTATCAACTATTTTTTAATTATGAGTTTGATTATTTACTCTTCGAATGTATTTTTACACGCATTATCTATTTTATTATTCGTTAAATATGCGTATTTATTTATTCATACGATTGGTATATATATATATATATATATATATATATATATATATATATATATATATATAATACGAAAAATTCATGCAATATCATTGTACATGTGTAAAAATATCATATTGGCAAATCTAAAACACTACAAGAAAATCAATTTTTTGGCAACAACTTTTTGCAATGACAAAAGAAGTTGTTGCAAAAGAATAACTTTTGCAACGAAATTTATACAGTCGTTACCAATACTTGTTACATAGCTTTCTACTATTGTTAGATTGTATTCATATTTGTGTTTATATATGTATAATAATCATAATAATAACATAAATTATTATATATATACATTTAATACTACAATAAGTTGTCAAAAACTAAATCTATTTGTAATTAAAACTACTTCTTTATGACAACATAATTGTTAGCATTAATATAATATTAGCAACAGCTATATTTATTGCAAAACTTCAAAATGTATAGCAACGACATGGGTTGTTTCAACATTTATGGCAACGACAACAGTTGTTGCGAAAAAGAAATATATAAAGCTACGAAATTAGTTGTTGCAAAAACACAAAAATATACAGCAACATAAAAATGTTATATCGAAAAGTCTAAATATATAGCAACGCCACAACTTGTTGCGAAATGTAAAAAATATGCAGTAACGACACATGGTGTTTCAAAATATAAATGTTATTCTCTAACATGCGGTCCATATTTCGTAACAATAGAAGTTTAGCAACTACATGTGTTGTTGTTAAATAGTTTTTTCTTTTTGCAACAGCGGAAATGTCGTTGCAGAAACCTTTAGTAACAGAATGTTTCTCCACAGCTGAAAGTCGTTGTGAAACAACCTTATTCGTTGCCAAAAATCATTTTTCAAAGACAGTGAAGGTGAAGAGTGGAGACTACCAATTTAAAGAGCTTCAATTATGGTTTTATCTATGTTCGGATTGCAGGAAATCAGCCCCACACGCCGAGTGAGGCATTCCCACACGGCGTGTGAGTCATTCCACACGTGGAGTGGGAATGTCAGACGGGGTGTGGCTGATACTGTGCCTGTTGTGTGCGAAGTTCTTCCTCCCTCCATTCCAGCAGCTACCTCACACGGTGTATGGGTTGGCTGGGTTGAAATAATAAATTTATAATTAATAGAGGTTTTATTTTGACTGTTGGCAAACTAAATTAACTTGTAACTATTAGAGTTATTTAAGTTACTTTAAAATAACTTTTGAGAAGTTATGTGAAGTTAAATTAAATTCTTAATTAGTCATTAAGAGTTATTAAGTTTATTTATTAGATTTGTAATAGTTACAATTTATGTACTATAAATTGTTATCTTGTATGAGAAAAGTGATAAGCATAAATTAAAAAAAAAATAAATTAAGAAAAGCTTCCTCCTATCTTTCTTTCATTTTTTATATTCTGCTTTTCTCCAATAGGCTGACACTCTGTGTGAGGTTTTTTCCCCTTTGATTTCCTTTGGCTTCAGCTCCGGGTCTTGTGTCGAAGATGTCCGCATCACCGTACCTATCAATAATAAAAACATTAATTTGGAAAAAATGATTAATACATAAAAACATTCTGATAGATAATAATAATAATAATAATAATAATAATAATAGGAAATAATAATAATAATAGGAAATAATAATAATAAAAAAGGAAATAATGTATATAATATATAACATTAATTAAAGTCATATAATTCATGTTTAAATCTCAAATAGCTAAAATGCTTGAATATAATCCATATGAACATCTCAGCTTGCTATACATATAATTTTTCTAGCAAGAAAATATACAGTCAACAAGGATTTTCTATACATATTATTCATAGCAGTTTCTGAACAGATTAAATACAAATTAAATAAATAAAAAATATATTTCTAATTAAGGGTGAAAAAAGATAGTAAAATACTAGAATTTTATTTTAATTAATCAGTATAGTAAAAGCAATGAATTTGGAATTAAGCAGTAAAATTTTATTTTATTTTTAAGAGAAAAGGAAAAATCTTAACATAAGCAACACATTGAATGTCAACAGATTATTTAAAAAATTCATATACAAGTGTAAAAATATTACAATTGAATGGAAAACCAGAACCTCACTCGGTAATGTTGTAGAGATATTAGTTTCCAAAATTTAAACAGAAAACCACTCTCAAACCCTCAAAAAACCACTTAGACCTATGAAGCACGAACTTTTCGCCGTGGCCGTGTCGGACTCACCGGACTCGAAGACTCGGTAGGGACTCAGCCAGACTCCGTGGATCTCGGTGGTGACATGGCGAGGACACGGGACTCGGATGGGACTCGGCAATGACACCGTAGGGACTCGGCGCGCGGGACACAGAGGGACTCGGCTAATGGTGAAAATATGTAAAAATTTAGGCTTTTTTTAAATCTTTTAAAACCTATGGTTCATTAACAAAATTTGACAAAAAAAAACCTAAAATACATCTAATTCTCACATGTGTATCGAGATTATAAACGCTCAGGGCTTCTTTCTCTTCCTTCTTCAATTTGTTTTGCGATTCTTCTGTGATTTCGTCTCCTGTGATCTCATCTCCTGCTATTTCATTTTCTTTCTTCATCTTTTTTCTTTTCGTTGCCTTGTCTGATTTCATATGCATCAAAATCCTTGCAATTAGAGAATGACTTATTTGTGATTTAGCAAGTTTTTATATATTTTATATCTAATATATATAATTAATTATATAAAATTTGCCGTGTCCTGCACCTGTCACACCCGACCCTAAACGACCTAAATCGGCATCAGGCGTGAAATAGAAAGATCATAATCAATACTTAGAAGTCTCCAATTTATCCAAATATCATTATATTACAATGCAATACCAAAGTTCTAACCATAATTCTAACAATAAGCAACAACTTCTGATCCTTGCCTAATCGGTCGGTAACCTTCTCTCTATCACAATTTAAAAACGTGAGACAAAAATCTCAGTAAGCTATAAAAACCAACTTTACTTAACATAGCTACACATATACATTGATAAAGGGATTTAATCAAAACCTTATAAAATATACTCAAAACTTAAGTTCATATATAGTCAAAGTAGTAAACCAAAACCATAAAACTATATAATCTTGTATCCATTCTTGAGTTCAAAACCTTAAAAAATATTACAATCAAATAAGTGTTTTATCAAACCAACTCGTATTTAATCAAACGTAAAACCTTATATCAAGATCAATCATAACCGAAAACATAATCCAAATAAATTTAAAACATTGTATCTATCTTCGAGTTTCTCCCCTTAAGTATCAATCCATAACCACATATATAGTCGAGACGTCTCTTAACATTGCCTATCCCATATGGTCTTACCCAACACTTCGCTGCCATACCCAATAGGTCTTCAGACTGTGTACACAGGCCATGTCTCTCACTGAACATGGTCTTCAAATATAAAACCACCGATCCGGATAACTCTTGATGGATATAAAATCATAAAATCATAACGTGCTCAAATTTCCTTTCACAATCAAATTGCAAACTATTTCATAATCATAAATCATTTGGCTTCAATTAGCCCTTTTGTATCATAAAAATCATATTTGGACTTCAATCCAAAATAATAACAACAAGAACCGGAATAGATTTCTCAATCCAAAAACAATACGTAAGAAATCATCAAATTCATTTTGTTCAATATAGATATATATTGAAACCAAAAACATATATGTATATATGTAAATCAACCAAATTAAGCCTTAAATCAACATAATCAAGTAAAATATGAAATTCACATAGAATCATAGTCAATAGCTTCATTTGAACAATAATTTCACAATAAAAAGCAAAATCGTGAAAAACCCCAATTTTACAAAATTCCTGCATAACCCTAAAATATCAATTTTTGAAAATTCTTTGATTATATATATATCTATATACATAAGACTCAAAATATAGTTAGATAGTTACTTACCTTGGTCACTAATTGAACAAAATACACCCAATCGATAAGCCGCTAAATTCTGTCTAAGACGTTTCCCCTCCAAACACTTCCAAAACTTAAAAACTCTTCGGTTAGGACTTAGATCTATGCATAAGGATGCTATGGTTCCAATTTCGAGTGATTCGAACGGTCGAATCTCCGTAAATCAAAGAAACGGTGGAGAAACGGTTCAGAGAAAATCGATGATAGGAATGAAAGAAAAAGGAAATGAAATGAAAATGAAATAGATGACGGTGATGAGTACGATATACTCTGGAACATTTGAGAAAAACTTGGTAAATATCACGTTTGATCCTTCATCTTTATATAATCTTTTAAAAGTTATTCTAAACTTTTAATTTACACATAAAACCATCGAATTAATCACAAACTTTTCCTATAACACCAAATAAAAATCACACACCTAATAATTATAATATATAATACTATCAAGGTATAAATTCTAGAAATTTAGACACCGATGTGACAATTCTCCCCACCTTAAGAAATTTCGTCCTCGAAATTCGCGTTTTCGAATCTAAATTTTCTTCCTCAAATAATCTCCAAGATCACCAAATTATTTCCCATGATCAAGATTCCTCATAATCATCATAAGACTACAAATTCTAATGTTTCATTCCATTAACTTCATCATTTATCAATATCGACATCGTTGTAACAATCATTTAACTATACTCTTAGTAACTCTAAACTGCAACCTAGTTAATTCCATCACCAATAAATCCACAATAAAACTTCAAATATCATATATTCAATTTTATATGATATGATACACTTTATATTCGTATTTTCCTAACATACACCAAATCTCACTTTAATCACAATTGATTCCATCAATTGCATATATATCAAATATATTTCACTTATCTCCAAGTTCTACGCAGACTTCAAAAATATCACTTTTGAACCGCTAATAGGAATGATATTATATTTTTCTTAAACTTCAAATAATTCGAATCAACATATAATCTGACTTCATCATAATAATAATACTTATATCTATAATTTTTCACTCCAATAATTATTTATAGTATAATCGTCAATCATTAGCATCAACATCACCATCACTCTTATAAGAGTCATTTCATAAACATCAACATCAACATCACCAATATAAACCGCATTATGATGATACAATTTCCTATCAATAAGAGTAATTTCATAAACTCTTAATATCAACATCACTCTTATAATTCTCTATTTAACTCCTCAAAATCAATTAAGCTAACATGCTTTTTTTTTCTTATAATCACCACTATATATACCATCAATCCAACCAAATAAACTTCAACTATCTCTCCAAACTATATAGTCAAGGAATATATGGTACCTAAATTACGACAATCAATGTTTTTTTGTCTTCTTCAAACTCCAAATAATATCTTTATACCCATAAAAGTCAATAAATCTATAATATCATTTCTTATTTGACCTATAAACACTCAATTTGATCCTTATATAAACGTAAACCATAATCACACAAACTTCAACTAAAAATAACTTCTTTTATATTTATCTCTTAATTTCCTACCTCAAACTGTGCTTAAGATCGGCAAAATTTGTCCTCAAAATTCATATTTTCATTATTTCCTCAAACACTATTTCAGCTTACCAAATTTTCATATTTAATCGTCAAATCATGACCTCTAATATATTCTCCCACTGTACTTCTCATTGATGCCTAACATCGGTACCTCTCTAAACATAATTTATATAACTCTCAATAATTCTAAACCTCAACCCAATAAAGTTTAACAATAGATCTGCACTACGAATTCGAATATCATTTATTCAAATTAAGATTCCATGCTAAACTCTTGTCATAATCTCCAATTTATAATCAACCTCCAAAACAATTAATTGAAATCTCCACATTTTCGCTTTCTTAATCACATATATCTTAACTTCAAAACTCATCATCTCATTTCAAAGTCTCCTAATCTTACTTCACATCTGAGATACGTATATTTTATAAACCAATAGCAGTGTCTCTCAAATAAGGAGAAAAATCAAAGCAAAAACCAAATTCTGGTTTAACGCTAAAATGACCAACATATGTCGTTTTCAGCATAACTTTTTCATACGGAGTCCGATTAAGACGATTCAGAAACCCCTGGAAACGTAAAATAAAAATAAAGAACTTTCATTTAGGACTCCCTGACAGATTCGGCCTCTATCTGGTCGTAAAATGCATCATAAGATTCATATACGAATCTGATTCTCCCGCAGCACCTATATAGACAATTCTCTATTATCTCTAGCTCAAAATTATAATTTACTCATATCTCATATATATATGGGTGTAAGCTAACTATTAAACTCTCAAATATCAACTCCAAGTCATATTTAATATCATGTATGTAATCCATGTCGCCAAATATCAAATAATTTACTAATTTTCAAACACTCAATATTTTACTAACCATCAAATCTCATTTCTACCCGTCATTAGCTGGTTACTTAATCCTCGAAAAATTTCAAATTATTTCTTAGCTTTCACCAAATATCCATATTCCTCAATTACTATCGATTATTTCTTAGCTATCATCAAATATCGATATTCCTCAATTACTATCAACCATAGGTCCGAAGAATTTAACCTAGAGCTCTGATACCAAACTGTCACAGTCGGCCCTAAACGACCTCAATCGGCATCAGGCGTGAAATAGAAAGATCATAATCAATACTTAGAAGTCTCCAATTTATCCAAATATCATTATATTACAATTGCAATACCAAAGTTCTAACAATGATTCTAACAATAAGCAACAACTTCCGATCCTTGCCTAATCGGTCGGTAACCTTCTCTCTATCATGTACTTTCTCACCTAAAAACATTAAAACATTTAAAAACGTGAGACAAAAATCTCAGTAAGAAACTATCAGCTACAAAAACCAACTTTACTTAACATAGCTACACATATACATTGATAAAGGGATTTAATCAAAACCTTATAAAATATACTCAAAACTTAAGTTCATATATAGTCAAAGTAGTAAACCAAAACCATAAAACTATATAATCTTGTATCCATTCTTGAGTTCAAAACCTTATAACATATTATAATCAAATAAGTGTTTTATCAAACCAACTCGTATTTAATCAAACGTAAAACCTTATATCAAAATCAATCATAACCGAAAACATAATCCAAATGAATTCAAAACATTGTATCCATCCTCGAGTTTCTCCCCTTAAGTATCAATCCATAACCACATATATAGTCGAGACGTCTCTTAACATTGTCTATCCCATATGGTCTTACCCAAGACTTCGCTGCCATACCCAATAGGTCTTCAGACTGTGTACACAGGTCATGTCCCTCACTGAACATGGTCTTCAAATATAAAACCACCGATCCGGATAACTCTCGATGGATATAAAATCATAAAATCATAACGTGCTCAAATTTCCTTTCACAATCAAATTGCAAACTATTTCATAATCATAAATCATTTGGCTTCAATTAGCCCTTTTGTATCATAAAAATCGTATTTGGACTTCAATCCAAAATAATAATAACAAGAACCGCAATAGATTTCTCAATCCAAAAACAATTCGTAAGAAATCATCAAATTCATTTTGTTCAATATAGATATATATTGAAATCAAAAACATATATGTATATATGTAAATCAACCAAATTAAGCCTTAAATCAACATAATCAAGTAAAATATGAAATTCACATAGAATCATAGTCAATAGCTTCATTTGAACAATAATTTCACAATAAAAAGCAAAATCGTGAAAAACCCCAATTTTACAAAATTCCTGCATAACCCTAAAATATCAATTTCTGAAAATTCTTTGATTATATATATATATATATATATCTATATACATAAAACTCAAAATATAGTTGATAGTTACTTACTTTGGTCACTAATTGAACAAAATACACCCGATCGATAAGCCGCTAAATTCTGTCTAAGACGTTTCCCCTCCAAACACTTCCAAAACTTAAAAACTCTTCGATTAGGACTTAGATCTATGCATAAGGATGACATGGTTCCAATTTCGAGTGATTCGGACGGTCGAATCTCCGTAAATCAAAGAAACGGTGGAGAAACGGTTCAGAGAAAATTGATGATAGGAATGAAAGAAAAAGGAAATGAAATGAAAATGAAAATGAAATAGATGATGGTGATGATGGAACATTTGAGAAAAACTTGGTAAATATCACGTTTGATCCTTCATCTTTATATAATCTTTTAAAAGTTATTCTAAACTTTTAATTTACACATAAAACCATCGAATTAACCACAAACTTTTCCTATAACACCAAATAAAAATCACACACCTAATAATTATAATCTATAATACTATCAAGGTATAAATTCTAGAAATTTAGACACGGATGTGACAGCACCCGCGTCTCATATTTTCTAAAAATGCCGTTTGCCGTGTCCGCACCGGAAATCCGCGCTTCATAGGTTTAGACCCACGGATAATCAAAGAGAAAACCCTCACAAAACCACTAACCTAGTCCTGAATATTACCTTAATGTAGTATGTAAACTAATTTACAATTAACCTTAATTAGTTTTACAGTTTAACTTAATTATCCCCTAAAATGCATGAAATTTCTTATGGCATTGATACTCCATTGAGTTGGATTAGATCAAGCATCAATTTCACCCAATCTATTTTTTAGCTAGATTGAACAATCCAATCAATTTTATTTAAATATATGTTATATCCATTTTTTTTCAATGACATCAAATTTAGGAAAAAAATGGAAGAAAACATGAAAACACAAAAAGAAAAAAAGAACAGAGAATGTGAAAATGGGAAAAAATGTGACAAACTAAAAAAACGTGGAGAACCGAAGAAACATAAAAAAAATGAAATAGACGGAAAACTAACAAGCGAACAAAATGGGAACATAAAAACGGAAGAAAACGGAAAAAATACAGTGTTCCTAACTCTAGTACAATATAATTTCTATTTGTACATGTTTGATATAATTTTACTAGTATTTTATTTTCTAATAAATGACCACGACAAAAAAAAAATAAGGTTGATTTCAATTTAATTATAACCAATATATCTTCTTTAGATGGTTTTAACATTTGTTGAGAATTTTTTTTCTTATAATAATTTTTAATGGTATTTCAAAATTGAACAATAATTAGTTAATTAAAATGGAAAGTTTAATTTTAATTTGAATGTGATTTTAGATAATTGATGTGTCAAACTTAACGAAAGCAACAATCTTGGAAAACTAAAGATTTTATGGAAGTGACGTTTAAATTTTTAAACTGAAACAGTTGACGAACATAGATTATACGAATATTTCACAACTAAGAGTTCTTATTTGCTTATTTGTCTTTTACGTTTTCTCCATTTTTTCATGTTTTCCATTTTTTCTATTTTCCACGTTTTCCTTTTTTCTTTCTATTTTTCAATTTTCTACGTTTTTTCCGTTTTTCACAAACTATTTATTGAGTCATTTCTCTAACCATCAAAATCTCACCATTTTTTTTAAGTTTGAGTTTGGATTGGTTAATAACTAGTTAAATTAACCAATCCATATGAAATAAGCTATTGGTTTGGTTATAAAAAAATCTAATAGAACAAATAAACTAGTAAACTAGCTATTTTTAGATTGGTTTGGGTTGGATCATTAGATTAGTTAGTTTTTTTTAACACCCTATAGTTTTTGCTTTTTTACCCATATGATGATTAATTGTTTAGTGGTGTAGTTGCATTTTTATAGATATACGTTCCTTAAAACATCTTTTGATTTGTATGCAATTCTTAATATTATATTATATATATGAGAGCTTACTTCGATCCAAAAAAAAGTGACGAAAAAAATATAACCACTTCAAAAATGATTTTGAATATAATTTATAATTTTGGATCCAATTTATGACCCCATTTTCGACCAATATTTGGCAGTAAAATCTTTAAATTAATATTTCCAAAAAAATATGGGTCGGTGATGTTGTCAGAATATCCGACTAAAAGTAGTCTGAATTTCCGACACAAAACACCGGTTGAATATTGTGTCAGTGATTTCTTGTGTCGGTAAAAAATTATCGCAACTACTTATCTAGGAGGTCAACGCCAACACATCAATATATGTCGGTCTTCCAATGGTGATCATGATCACACGCAAATTAGGGAATCACCGACAGATTTTTAGTATACTATTTTTAGTTTAATTAATTAATTAATTAATAGAGTAAAAACAATGAATGAGTTGGAATTAAGTAGTAATGTTTGTTAATTTTCTTTTAAAGAGAAAAAGGAAAAATTTAAGCATGCATAGCTTGAATATAAGCAACACCATTTTAATTTTATAAAATGTGGAAAAAAGATTCATAAAAACATTCTTATTGAGTTTAGGGAGCTGCCATATATAAAACTAGTACAAGTTAATTATAGAATTACATCCTAATTAAAATTTTGGATATACGGACAATAGGATCGATCTGAGGGGAGACTAGTCGGTCAGGAGGTTTGAGCACCGAGTGGTCGTTGGAAAACTCCATAAATAACAAGAAAACACTCTTTCAATGAATTTTGATATAGAAAGAATAGCTTACTGTCTAAACCATAATAGATTACGGCTTGCAAGAAGTGAAAATGAAGTGAATTAGTGCATATCACTTTTGGCTTCTCCGGTGCAACTGCAACCAGGGGTGGATATAGGGAGGGGCCCGAGGGCCGGCCCCTCCAACCGTCGGAACCACCATGACCACAGGTAGTTTCATCCCCTGTCTCCACACAAAATTTGAGGCTATGGTAGTTCCGGTCCGTCTTCAAATTTTTTTGATGGGGTGCTAATTCAAAATTGGACGGTCTTTAAATCCAAATTTCTAATTTTTTTTGACCTATTAGGCCATTCCTAAATCCGATTTTTTCTATTAGATGCAATTTTTATACATGTTAAAAATCTTAAACACAATGTAGCTTAATTTTAAGAAATTTTATATTGATACTTAAAAATTGGTTCTTGACCGTTCAGATTATAACACGTATATATACCAAAAAAAAATTGAACAATTGGATTCAGCAAAAAAAATAAAAAAAATACACACTTGTAAAATCGGCTCCCCAACCAACCAATCATGTATTCGCCTCTGACTGCAACAACAACAACAACAAACTCTTGTTCATTTCTTTTTTCTTATTGTTCTTCTTTCCATTCTCAAAAGATGCACTCTCCACTTCACTGATATACATTGCTTTACCTTCACAAAAAATAGTGATAATTAAATTTCTGTACTTATAAATTCTGAATCTTTAACTTATAAATTTAGTTAGTTGTGAACATTATAGGTCGGTAAATTTAGTTAATTGTGAACATCTAATTCAATTAAAAATGCGTTATTCATTTCATGTGTGTTTTGAAATTATAGTTTTTAATATTTGAATTAAGGTTTTTACAGTTTCTCTATACTCACATTTCATATATTAAAAACTGTTTTCAAACTGTGAAAAATACAAATTTCGAACCAGAAAAAGAAGGTTTGTGACTCCATAATCCTGATTTGGATTTATTTCCTTTTCTGGTATCTGATTTTGGATTTTGAGGATTCATTTGGATTTTAATGTTGTTTGACTTTGTTTTAGTGTGAAATGTTAATATCTAAAGCGGATTTAGTTCGGATACAAGATTTGCTCCCACACTTTAGAGCCCATTGCATGTAAAATATGTGGGTTAGTTACATATAGATCAAGAAAGGTTTATTAGTTTATTACATATCACGCATGATTTTCAAAAATAATACAATTTTATCAAATCATATTAAAAGTATATGACTTTTAAGAAATAGTGACACGTCCCCTTCAAAAAGGGAAACTTATTATTTATTATTTTTAATATTTATAAAAATAAAAAATAGTTAATTAGGGAAAAAATAAAACTGAAACAAATGATTAATTAAATAGAATTCGTTAATCTGTGCATCTTCTTCTCCAAGTTCTTCTTTGGGGAGACGAGGTCTGCCAACTACTTATTACTGTTTTTAAAGGCGCATGGCGCACTAATGCATTAGGGGTCCTGGAGCCTTGGCGCTTGGTGCACGGGATAACGCGACAAGACACACTTACAGAAATAAAAATTATAAAACTATAAAACTAACATAAAAAAAATAATGAATACTAAATCACGACAATGTTAAGCATAAATATGTTTTAAAATGCAAAATAAACACCATATTAGAAAGCTAAAATTGAATACTAAATACTAAGTTCTACTCCTCATCAAAACTCTCCAAATTAATCATTCATATTGAATTTGAATTCCCTTGACTGCTTTGTTTCTGTTTGAATTTCGTTTTATGCGTTTTGTTCTACTAAACTTATCCCTCTTATAATAAGATTTTGTCGTTGCCTCTTCTAATTAATTCAAATTAAAATCTCTTTCTTCCTTTTTAATATTTGTTTTTTTCCTCATTTTGGACCCTTACAGAACACTTATTCTAAATATGTAACTGTAAAAAAAAAAAAAAAAAACCCATACAACTGCCCCTAACTCACCAATAGGCGCTTAGTGTGCCTTTGGCAACTGCTCCTTGGCGCAAAATGGCGCACCCGGCGGTTGCGCCACGCCATGGAGGTGATGGTAAAGAATCTAAGCCTATAATGAACGGAAACTCTTCATGACAAGCGTTTCCCCGTTTCTGGCAGATGTGGAAAACGGAAACTCTCGGAAACTGATACGAAACGTTTCCGGACACGTTTACGTAATTACCAAAAATATGAAACTCGTCTCTCAGTTTTTAAATGGTTTTCCTTACCTATTTCGATTAAAATTCTGGAAATTCAAACTTTCTATTTTGCAGTTCCTCATTAATCTAAGACTAGGAAATAGAAACTTTGTATTTGAGAGATAATTACTTACTTGTATCCTTCAATTTAAAGAACTTATCCATATTTCTTTCTCATATAATCCTTGTCTCTTGAATCTTGATTAAGCTTGGACTTTCTTCATCTTGTTCTTCAATCTTGTTTTTATTTAATGTATTATTATATTTTTAATATTTATAAATATGCCCCTATATTTTTAATATTTACACGTTTCCGTTTCCTAGGTTTTTTAGAAATTACGTTTCCCAGTATCGTTTTCGTTTCAGTTTCCGTATCCGTTTCCGTTTCCGTGCAACATAGATCTAAGCATCTAAAAACTGTAATTAAACCATGCAGGATGAGTGTGCCTCCAGTAATTTACAAGAAAATCAAACAGGTGTATGAGAATAAACGTGAGGCCGAGGTAATGAAAGAACTGAATGAGATATTTTTCAAAGAAGGGTTATCATCAAATGCATCTGAAAGAGAAATCAAGGAAGTTAAAAAAAATGAAAGGAAAGAGTGATAGAACTTGAGGGCATTGCCATGAGTAATATTGTGTCAAGTTCATGTAGAAGGTGCTTACCCTCATCCAAAACCCAAAATACCTGTTAACAGTGATAATAATTCTGATGATGGAAACCACATTGAATATGTCAGTAACGATGAAGTTCGAAAACAGTGGAGATAATAATATGGATGATGACAGCTAGAGTGAAGTGGTTAATGACGTTGAAGTTTGAAGATGTCAGCAGATTAAGTTAATTTCCTAAAAATAAAAATATAATTTCTGCATATTCATCAAATTGAAAATCTGTGCTTTTGTTGGCTTTGTCCCTTAAACCTATTCCATATACTGCATGTTTTTTAAACAAAATCTAAGAATTGCATAATTAATAAAAAATATTGTTTAGGATTTTCTTTTAAGTAATATGGTGAAATTAAAGAAAAGAGGAAAAAAAAAGATAATGGTTAAAAATGACCTGATACTTTTACTTAAAATTGAGAGATATATACATAAGGGCATTTTTACCACCGTCTCTTATATAATATCTAGTAAATATAACTGTGAATAACTACTTAGTCTCTCGGTTTGTACATATTACAATTAGTTAATATATTTGTTTTTAAAAACACATTTAAAGTTTTTGAGTTTTAACAAAACTAATTAATTCGTTCCTCCATTTATAAATTTTAAAGAGATAAAAGAAAAATCCAAGCATGATTCGCTTGAAAATAAGCAACACTAGAAGTAACTTTATAAAATGCGGAAAAAGGATTCATGAAAACATTCTATACATAGAACCAGTACAAGTTAATTATAAAATTATATCCTAATTAGAATTCTCTAAATCGAAACAAAAATGGCAATGATTTGATATAAATTACATCTATAAATAAATCACAAAATAATAATGATATAATAGAAGTTATTGTTAGACAATTACCTTATCTGATTGGGTTGCTGAAAAAGGCTTGTGTTGCCAAACATTGATTGCTAAAATTGTTGTAACCATAGTTGTTAGAATCGTACAAGTCGGTTCGATTCATGAAGAATTCGAGTGGTATCTATGGTACGATTCAGAAGCTTCATGAATCTGCCAAGTTATCACCGATTCGGTCGATTCACCGAGTCATCGGATTTGGTCGATTCAAGCAACCATTTAAAAAGAAAAAAAATTCAATTTTTAACAACTAAAAAACGTATAACATAAGAAGTTTCGAAGAAGATGACTATTCACTTTACAAAAACAAAAAAACATACAGAAATTATGAAATACAAATAGTTTCAATTAGATGACTCTTTACTTTACAAATTCCAAAACCTTCCATTGTTTTTTTCTATTTATTTGTTATTATCTTCTTCTACTTTCTATTTTCTATGTTATGTCTTTCTCTACTTTCTTTTATAACTTGATATAATTTCTATTTAGATATTAAAATTGCATTTTGGACTAATATTTAAAGTTAAATACGGTTAATATTTTATTTTTTTATAGCATTTTGAATTTGATCCGAATCGATTCGATTCATGAGTCCCGATTCGCAAAATGAGATTCGAGTCACTAGTCAATTTGGATTTATTTCCTTTTCTGGTATCTGATTTTGGATTTTTTTATTACAAATCACCCATGGTTGAAAGCATACCTATAGCGCTGTAAAAAAACCATAAAACTGCCCATAACTCACCAAGGCGCAAAATGGCGCATTAGGCGGTTGCGCCACGCCATGGGGGTGTCATGGCGCTAACGCCTGCACATGATGCGCCATGCTCCATAGGCGGGCCTTTAGTAACTATGTGGCTGGCAATATTTTCTCTTTGTGAGGCCTTCAACATTCATAAACTGTAGAATCTTTTGGGGAACAGACTGCATGAATCGAAAAAATCACCTAATAAGAATTTGGATATACAGACAAGGACCGGTCTAAGGGGAGACAGTTTAAAGAGTGTTAGGTAACTTGGCAATTACAGAACTTGACAAAAAAAAGCCTAAAATACATCTAATTCTCACATGTTATCGGGATTCTAAACTTTTAGGGCTTCCTTCATCCTGCGAACATTTTTTTTTTGCGATTCTCCTTCGATTTTGTTTCCTGCTCTTGTCGTTGTTGCGATTTCATCCCACACTTGGCTCCTTGCGATTTTTAAATTTTTTTGAATTATCAAGTTTTTTTATATAGTTTTATATGTAATATATATAAAATTTGTCGTGTCTCGCCGCACCCATGTCCTATATTTTTTAAAATGCCCTTCCTGCACCCGCACCGTGTCCACAGCCGAGTCGGTACTCCATAGCTTAAAACATATTTTGATTTGTGTGAAATTCTTAATTTTTATATTGTTTAATATATATATAAGCTTCCTTCAATCCAAATAAAGTGACAGAAAAGAAAATATAACCACTGCAAAAATTATTTTGAGTTTAATTTACAATTTCCAACCAATATTTGTCGGTAAATTCTTTAAATTAATATTTAAAAAAAATAGATCACTGACACATAAAGTTCGGCCATGTTGTCGAATATCTGACAGAAGTCACCTACTAAAAGTAGTCGGAATTTTCGACACAAAATACCAGTTGAGTATTGTGTCGGTAAAAAATTATAGTTGCTCACCTAGATGGTCAACGCCAACACATCAATATACGTCGGTCTTCCGTCGGTGATCATGATCACACACAAAGTAGGGATTCATAGGCAGATTTTTGCATGTTGAAGTTTCCGTGCTTCATAGATTGGGGAATAAAATATAGGAGAAGAATAAAGATAATCTGCATAGGAATGAGTTGGGGAATGGTGTGCCTATTTATATATGTAAAAGAATCAACATTTTCAACTAGAAAAAGAAGGTTTGCGACTCCAGAATCCTGATTTGGATTTATTTCCTTTTATGGTATCTGATTTATTGTGACTCTAGAATCCGGCACCCCGAACCACCATGACCACTAGTAGTTTCAGCCCCACTATCTCCACAACATTTGAGGCTATATGGTAGTTTCGGTCCATCTTCATTTTTTTCGATGGGGTGCTAATTCAAAATTGGACTACCTGTTAGGCCATTTATAAATTCAAAATTCTAATTTTTTTGGCCTGTTAGGAGATCTGTAAATCCAAAATTCTAATTTTTTTGGTCTATTAAGCCCTTCCTAAATCAGATTTTTTCTATTAGACGCAATTCTTTTAGATGTTAAGAATCTTAAACACAATGTAGCTTAATTTTGAGAAATTTTATATTGGTACTTAAAATCGGTTCTTGATCACTCTAGATTATAACATGTATATATAAGATTTTTTTTTGAACAAGTTCGATTTAGTAAAAAAAAATTCACACTCACCTGAAAAATCGCCCCCAACCGACCAATCCTGTATTCGCCACTAACTGCAACAGCAACAAACTCTTGTTCATTTCTTTTTCTTCCTCTCTTGTTCTTCTTTCCATTCCCAGAAGATGCACAGCTCTCCACTTCTCTGATATACATTGCTTTACCTTCACAAAAAATAGTGATAATTAAGTTTCTGATCTTGTAAATTCTGAATCTTTAACTTATAAATTTAGTTAGTTGCGAACATTATAGGTGGGTAAATTTAGTTAGTTGTGAACATCTAATTCAATTAAAAATTCCTTATTCATTTCATCTATGTTTTGAAATTATATTTTTTAATATTTAAATTAAAGTTTCAACAGTTTCCTTATACTCACATTTCATATATTAAAAACTACTTTCAAACTATGAAAAATACAAATTTCGGATCCAATTGAAATGAGTAATACTATGTTAAATGAGTTTTATACATGTAAAAGAATCAACATTTTCAACCAGAAAAAGAAGGGTTGTGACTCGAGAATCCTGATTTGGATTTATTTCCTTTTATGGTATCTGATTTTGGATTTTCAGGATTCATTGGATTTTGATGTTGTTTGGCTTTGTTTTAGTGTGAAATGTTAATATCTAAAGCAGATTTATTTCAGATACAAGATTTGCTCCCACACATTACAGCTCATTGCATGTAAAATCTCTGGGTTAGTTTCATATAGATCGAGAAAGGATTAGTTTATTACAAATCACTCATGATTGTCAAAAAAAAAATACAATTTTGTCAAATCATGTTAAAAGTATATGACTTTTAACAAATACTGACACTGTCAAACCCGACCTAAAATAAGATCAGATAAGACGGTGAGAAATTACCACTGACTTATTATATAAACCAGTAGCAATAGCTCTCAAATAAGGAGAAACTAAACCCATCGAATTAACTCCAAATTTTCCTATAACACCAAATAAAAATCACATACCCCATAATTATAATATATATTAATATCTAGACATAAATTCTAGAAATTTAGACACGGACGTGACAGACACGACCCTTTCAAAAAGGGAAACTTATTATTTATTATTTTTAATATTTATAAAAATAAAAAAACAAATATAAAAACAGTTAATTTGGGGAAAAAATAAAACTGAAATAGATGATTAATTAAATAGAATTCGCTAATATGTGCATCTCCTTCGCCAAGTTCTTAAGCTCGACTCGCTATAAAATTAACGACCTCGAGTCCGAGCCGAGCTTTGGCTTGCTCAAGCTCGGCTCAGTTCATTAGAAAATAAATGAGCTCGAGTCGAACTTCGAGCTTGTTTCGAGCCTAAAATCCTCTTTGAACTTGGTTCATTAAGAAAATTATCTAACCATGAATTTTTTGTGAGTAAATCGTTAATTATATTTATAAAGTTTACTCGCAAATAGCTCTTTAATTGTGTACATAAATAGGCTCACAAGCAAAATTCGTGAATAAATAAACAAAATTCTTACAAATAGTTGTCGCTAAATTTTCGACCAATATTTGTCGGTAAATTCTTTAAATTAATATATAAAAAATAGATCATGACACATTAGGGTCGTGATGTTGTCGGAATATCCGACAGAAATCACCTACTAAAAGTAGTCAGAATTTCGACACAAAAGGTCGGCTGAATATTGTGTTAGTGATTTCTTGTGTCGGTAAAAAATTGTCGCAACTGCTTACATAAGAGGTCAATGCCAAAAAATCAATATATGTCAGTCTTCCGTCGTTGATCATGATCATACGCAAAATAGGGAATCACCGACAGATTTTTGCGTTGGTGATAAGGATTTTTCTTTTAGTGATATTCATAGCAGTTTCAGAACAGATTAAACATTTAAACAATAATTGTCACACCCGACCCAAACCGGCATCGGGTATGAACGGAATATAGGATAACGAACGATTAATAGTTTGAAAAGCTATCCGATTTACTAATAGATAAAAATTCATTTGAACTACCTAGAGGTTTATTAATTATTTGACTTGGACTCGATAATTCTATCGAGCTTCCTACGTATCCCGAACATCTTTTAATCTTTTAAATCGGGAATCAAAGCCACGTAGTTCTACCTATTTTCGGTAGTTCTCTTAACTTATGAACTCATTTTAACTTATTGACACGTTGATTGATTCGCTAACAACTTAATTGTATATTTCACTTTATTACTATATAATTTAATATATATATATATAAATCGCTTTATCAAAACGAATCAAATCGAACAACGTTTTATCAAAACGAATCAAATCGAACAACGTTTTATCAAAACGAATCAAATCGAACAACGTTTTATCAAAACGAATCAAATCGAATAAACCGCTTTAACAAACCAACTCGTAATCAAATAAATAGCTTACAAACCAACTCGTAATCAAATAAATAGCTTACAAACCAACTCGTAATCAAATAAATCGCTTTAACAAATCAACTCGTAATCAAACAAACGTAAAACATTATAATTCAAATCATCAAACATTATCAAAACGTAATACTTGTGTGTCCATCCTCGAATTCCACCCGTGTAGCTTATCATAACATCAATCATATCAATAATCGAGATATCTCATTTATATCTCGCCTTGCCTAACGTTAGGACTACCAGCCGTGCACTCTGGCCATACCGCCCTTAGGTATGGTCTTATAACTACTAACCCTACCTCGGACAATCCTAGATGGACAAAACATTTTATTTATCTTTCAAACTATCACAACTCGTGAAAATCATCCAAAATAATAACAACCGCAATAACTTTCTCAATCCAAAAATAATTCGTATAAGATCATCAAAATTCCAAAATACCACGATAATAAATAATTATTCTTCAAATAATCAAAATCAAAAGTATATAAATACTTTAAACGTTATATTTTTAAACAATATAATAAAACATATTCAAAGCCACTTAAATAACTTAAATAATTTTAAACTGAACTTATTTTTATTTATCACCGAAATAGTTATTTTAGACCGAATATACCATTAGACTTGTTATATTATCATAAGTCTATTTGTACTAATTTTATATTCGAATTCTTGTACCAATTTTATATTTGACTTTATGCCGACTCTACTTGGCAAATGTCAGTATCGGTCCTTCTATTTTCAACGTATTTTGATTCTAACTATTAAAATTACCTAACATATTTTATTAATACAATTTACAATAATCAACTATTCTTATTGGATTATTTTCGGTTATCACCGGAATAGTATTGTGTAACTCAAATCGGAATAGTTATTTTAGACCGACGTAGTTAATTGAGACTGATTATACCTTTAACTCGTGACACTGCTAAAAGACCATTAATACCGACTTGAATAAATCTAATGGACAACTTTCTAATTTTTTTTTTTATTAATAACCTATAGACTTAATAAATCACAACTCAAATCATGTCTAAAACACTTTATAAATAATTTAGATATAAAATAGAGTTACCGAAATATCATTGTCGAACACTGAAAATTCGTCGATCTGATCCGCTGACAGCTGCTGGTTCGCGTTGCTGTCAGAAGTTCAACGATGGTGGTTTGGTGTCCTATTTCTTCGTAGTTCGATCGAATCGAATATTTAAATCTCCAATATCCATAATTCCAAAATATGAAAATAGGCTTAAAAATGTAAGAATGATCAAAATAATCAAAATGGGTAAAAAGAAAACACCATTTATTTATTTCCTCCCCAAAATCTATTTAAGTATGAAAATCAAGAAATGATGAAATCTTCTTTTTTTTTTTTTAATAATACTTAAAGAAATCACTTTCTTTATTTTCCATAACATAAAAACGTAGATTACATATAAAATGGTGAATAAAACTATTTTTTATATATATAATTAATAATAATAACAATATTATTGCATACCACTCTTTGTTTATCTTTAAGCATTCTTTGAAAAGAAACTAAATGTTAAAGTTATATATATATATATATATATATATATATGAAATCATTTTCCCCTCCTTCCTCTACTTGTACATTCAAACCCCCTTTTATAAGGTTACTCACATATAATTATGTATTTGCAAATATATATCCAAAACTTATGCCACACGTATGATATATGTGAATAAAAACATGTAATAGGACATGTGTCCCTTTTGTTGTCACAATATACTTTATTTATTTATTTTTAAATTTATATGAATGACACATGTATCTTAGATTGATTATTGATTCAACACTTGTTATTTCCACTACACAAATCTTTTAAATTCTTTATTATTATTATTAGTATTAGTAAATTAATATGAAATTAGCATGCACCTCCTTATATACACGTATATATGGTTTGGTAAATTGAAAAATATTGATTTTGACCCTTTAGTTTATAGCTTTTATAAAACTTACCCAAAACTTTTAATTTACACCTAAAAACATTGAATTGAATCCTATAATATATTTAAATTTATAATTAATTAACACTATTTATTTCGAAAAATAAAATTTTTAGACACGGATGTTACAATAATTAGTATACTATTTTTAGCTTAATTAATTAATTAGTAGAGGAAAAGAAATGAATGAGTTGGAATTAAACAGTATTGTTTTTTAATTTTCTTTTAATGAGAAAAAGGATTCACATAAACAACACCATTAATTTGATATCTTGGATTCTATATCAGACATTTCCTTACACACTATATACACTGCAACTCATGCAAAAACCCATATGATATGATATGGCTTTACCAAATATAGAATATAAATTATATTTATTTGGCCAATTTTCTTACCGTTACCATTTTCACTCTCTTTTCTTTATTTCATGTGTATATTAATTTCACCATAACTCCGGCTTTTTTTTATTATCTCATTTAGGAGTAGTATTTTCTATTTTTTTTCTATCCTTTGCCGTATTCAAATTAACCTTCCCAATAAAAATATAAAAATGACTTGGAGAAATTAATATAAAAGATTTTATTGGAATAGATTTTATTGTTAGACAATTACCTTATCTGATTGGGTTGCTGAAAAAGGCTTGTATTGCCAAACATTAGTCGCTAAAATTGTTGTAACCCTTCAATAAACCGGATTGTCCATGGAGAAACTGATGTGCTGAATTTCTAGTTGAAACTTGGTAACCACGATAATGAGAGAAGCTAAAGCTGTAGGGGTTTGCAGTAAAAAAATTTCTCACCTGTAAATGGCTAGCCATAGTTATTAAAGTCGCATGGCGCACTAAGGCACTAGGGGTCCTTGAGCCTTGGAGCATGGCGCACGCCATAGCGAGACAATGAGAACTTACAAAAACAAAAATTATAAAACTATAAAACTAACATAAAAATACAATGAATACTAAATCATGACAATATTAAGCATAAATATATTTTAAAATGCAAAATGAACCCCATATTAGAAAGCTAAAGTTAAATACTAAATCCTAGGTTCTACTCCTTATCAAAACTCTCCAAATTAATCACTCATATTGAATTTGAATTCTCTTGGCTGCTTTGTTTCTGTTTGAATTCGTTTTCTGTATTTTGTTCTACTAAACTTATTCCTCTTATAATAAGATTTTGTCGTTGTCTCTTCTAATTAATTCAAATGTATATTCACTCTCTTCCTTTTTAACATTTGTTTTTTTTTCTCATTTTGAACCCTTACAGAACACTTGTTCCACATATGTAACTGTCAAAAAACTCATAAAACTGTTAGATTTGATTCAAAGTTTAATAATTAGTTATTTTGATTCAGTTGTTATGGAAAAAATTTAATATATTTAGAGTTACTAAAATAAATATGTAATAAATAAGTTAATGGTTACTGTAGTTAATAGCTAATAAATAGATTAGCTTTTACTAAATATTATGTTTGTCTGTATTATTTTCGTATTCACAATAGCTTACCTTTCTTGTTCTGATGAGACAAACTGATAATCTAGGTAAATAGAGAACCTCTTTAATGCCTACTCAAGTTATTGTGGGTTGGTGGAAGGTTGTTTGGGGATATCCCAAGACACAGTTTCAGCTTATGGCTTGCATTAAAAAAATCGGTTGAATAATAAAACTCGGATTGCTGCCTAGGAAAACTTACAAATCAATTGTGTTGTTTATCCGATCAGGAGGAGGAGACAGTCCCCATCTATTTTTTTATTGCTCTGTTAGTGGGGGTGTCTGGTTTGAGATTAGTGGTAAGTCTGAAATACCAAATAATCTACCATGGAGAATGCTTATAAGTTGGTTGTCAAGGAAGGCTGCTAGAGAATCTCTTAAATCTTCTATTAGAATGGTTGCTTTTGCAGCAACAATGTATTGGGTGTGGTTGACTAGGAATAGAATTACTTTTTATAATGGTTTGTAAGGATCAAATTGTTAGGCAGGTGTCTTTAAATGTAAAAATGAGACTATGTAAATCTCAATCTTTCCAGCTTGTTGTGGAACAATTGAGCCTAAATGTATAAGTTGTCCATTGGTCTTTGTATAAGTTTTTTGGTGCTTAATAAGATTTTTTTATATTTCCATAAAAAAATTAATCAGTTTTCTCTTTATTAATTTTTCTCACTCTGGAATTAATTTTTCACTCCCTATTTTTAAACCCTAACCATTTGTATACTTGCTTTACTGTCTAGTTACATTATTCTGATTTTAGTATCTTAAAGCGGCAGCTAGATTACTTTGTATTTTGTGTAGCAGATTGCAAAATTGTAGTCGAAAGGCTACATTGCGATATTGTACTGATTTTGGTTTTATTTGCATTATGATAAATTAGTTCATAAGGTTTGCGATTTTCCGCTTCACTGTTTACGGATTTGTTTGTGTTAATTTTGGGGAATTGTTTAATCCGTACTGATTTTATTTTAGATGCTTAGTATGAAATCATTTTCTAATCTTTGATATGGTTTTTTTTTTGTGCCAATAGTAATTTGTTATTGAACTTAGTATTTTTGTGCTTTGATTGTAAGGGATGCGAGCATAGGGAGAAATAAAAATCCATCTTATTGAATTGATTATAGAGAGAGAAAAACTAATAAAGAGAAGAGAGAGAAAGTAGAAAAAAAATAAGAAATTAAAGAGAATATTTAGAATTAAGAAGGTATTTTTTATTTTTTATTTTAAAGAGAAAAATGAAAAATCTGAGAATGTTTAACTTGAACAAAAGCAACACCAAAAGTAACTTTATAAAATTAACATGGAAAATAAGAATGTTTAGGGGGCCACCATAGTAAAAGTTAATTATAGAATTATATCCAAATTAAAATTCCTTACGGGATTATTTAGTGTCACTATAAATGGCAATTATTTGATATAACAAATCACAAAATAATAATGATATAATAAAAGTTATTGTTACACAATTACCTTGCCTGATTGGGTTGCTAAAAAGAGCTTGTGTCGCTGAACATTGTTCATGGCGAAATTGCAGTGCAAAATTTTTAGTTGAAGCTTCATAATTAGGATATACAAATTGTATTTTTTTTTTTTAACTATTTAAAGTTTTTAAACATCTCCTATAGTCACATTTTTCATATATTAAAAACTGTTTTCAAATTGTGAAAAATACAAATTTCAGACACAAATGAAATTAATAACACTCTGATGTGTTTTAAATTCAAAGTTAATTTTTTTGGTCATTTGGAGTTTTTTTTTAATGAAGGTTGGGATGCGAAGGCTGACCGGACATCCCAACTAGGTTGACACCTCCAGCACAGCCAACAACCCGAATTTTATTAAAAAAATAAAAAATAGTATAGAAGAGAGAGAAAGAAAGAGAAATGTTACAGAAAACGAATATGAGCTACATTACCTAGGTCATCAAAAACAAAAGCTTAGCAAAAGTGAGGGGCGGAGTGCCACCAAAGAATAGAATCTGCCGATTGCCCAATTCCAGTTAGCCGATCAGCTGCCTGGTTGCCTTCTCTAAAAATGTGTGTAGCTCTCCAATTCATGACAGAAAGTCTTGCTAAACAGGTACGCCAATCTTTTCTGATTCTCCACGGCACTTCTCTGAAATTGTTATTAAGAAGATGCACGACATAGGTAGAGTCCGATTCAATCCACAAATTCCTCCAGTTTCTCTCTCAGGTAGCGCTAACCGCATAAATAATTGCTTTTAGCTCATCAATATGAGCAGGCGAGTCCTGAATCAGAAATGCAAAGCATCCAATTTGGAGTTTAATGTGACAAAAAATAAAAGATCACGACTTAATGTACGTAAATAAAAAAATCAAGGGCTGATGGAAAAAAAAATGAAAGATGCATTAATATTTTGTAGACTCTACCTTATTAGTTTTAAAAAAAAATTCTCTCAAAGAAATACTAATTTGCTATTGATATATTTTTTTAAACTATATATATTATACACACAAAAAAGTATAATTAAAATAAATTATTAAGTTCTTAAATATTCAATAAAATATCTAGAATAACAACAAGAAACTATTTGTCATGACAATGCAATCGTTTTATTGTATAGGTAACCGTACAACAACACAATCGATATGTACCCGTATAATAAGAATTATATCAACTATAATCATATAATGTAATCATTTTATCATGTACATTACCGTGTAATAAGTGTAATAATGTACTCATTGTATCACGTACGTAACCCTATGGTATCAACTATTTTTTAATTATGAGTTTGATTATTTACTCTTCGAATGTATTTTTACACGCATTATCTATTTTCTTATTCGTTAAATATGCATATGTATTTATTCATACGATTGGTGTATATATATATATATATATATATATAATACGAAATATCATATTGGCAAATCTAAAACAATACAAGAAAATCAATTTTTTGGCAACAACTTTTTGCAATGACAAAAGAAGTTGTTGCAAAAGAATAACTTTTGCAACGAAATTTATACAGTCGTTACCAATACTTGTTACATAGCTTTCTACTATTGTTAGATTGTATTCATATTTGTGTTTATATATGTATAATAATCATAATAGTAACATAAATTATTATATATATACATTTAATACTACAATAAGTTGTCAAAAACTAAATCTATTTGTAATTAAAACTACTTCTTTATGACAACATAATTGTTAGCATTAATATAATATTAGCAACAGCTATATTTATTGCAAAACTTCAAAATGTATAGCAACGACATGGGTTGTTTCAACATTTATGGCAACGACAACAGTTGTTGCGAAAAAGAAATATATAAAGCTACGAAATTAGTTGTTGCAAAAACACAAAAATATACAGCAACATAAAAATGTTATATCGAAAAGTCTAAATATATAGCAACACCACAACTTGTTGCGAAATGTAAAAAATATGCAGTAACGACACATGGTGTTTCAAAATATAAATGTTATTCTCTAACATGCGGTCCATATTTCGTAACAATAGAAGTTTAGCAACTACATGTGTTGTTGTTAAATAGTTTTTTCTTTTTGCAAGAGCGGAAATGTCGTTGCAAGAACCTTTAGTAACAGAATGTTTCTCCACAGCTGAAAGTCGTTGTGAAACAACCTTATTCGTTGCCAAAAATCATTTTTCAAAGACAGTGAAGGTGAAGAGTGGAGACTACCAATTTAAAGAGCTTCAATTATGGTTTTATCTATGTTCAGATTGCAGGAAATCAGCCCCACACGCCGAGTGAGGCATTCCCACACGGCGTGTGAGTCATTCCACACGTGGAGTGGGAATGTCAGACGGGGTGTGGCTGATACTGTGCCTGTTGTGTGCGAAGTTCTTCCTCCCTCCATTCCAGCAGCTACCTCACACGGTGTATGGGTTGGCTGGGTAGAAATAATAAATTTATAATTAATAGAGGTTTTATTTTGACTGTTGGCAAACTAAATTAACTTGTAACTATTAGAGTTATTTAAGTTACTTTAGAATAACTTTTGAGAAGTTATGTGAAGTTAAATTAAATTCTTAATTAGTCATTAAGAGTTATTAAGTTTATTTATTAGATTTGTAATAGTTACAATTTATGTACTATAAATAGTTATCTTGTATGAACTAAAAGTGATAAGCATAAATTAAAAAAAAATTAAATTAATAAAAGCTTCCTCCTATCTTTCTTTCATTTTTTATATTCTGCTTTTCTCCAATAGGCTGACACTCTGTGTGAGGTTTTTTCCCCTTTGATTTCCTTTGGCTTCAGCTCCGGGTCTTGTGTCGAAGATGTCCGCATCACCGTACCTATCAATAATAAAAACATTAATTTGGAAAAAATGATTAATACATAAAAACATTCTGATAGATAATAATAATAATAATAGGAAATAATAATAATAATAAAGGAAATAATGTATATAATATATAACATTAATTAAAGTCATATAATTCATGTTTAAATCTCAAATAGCTAAAATGCTTGAATATAATCCATATGAACATCTCAGCTTGCTATACATATACTTTTTCTAGCAAGAAAATATACAGTCAACAAGGATTTTCTATACATATTATTCATAGCAGTTTCTGAACAGATTAAACACAAATTAAATAAATAAAAAATATATTTCTAATTAAGGGTGAAAAAAGATAGTAAAATACTAGAATTTTATTTTAATTAATCAATAGAGTAAAAGCAATGAATTTGGAATTAAGCAGTAAAATTTTATTTTATTTTTAAGAGAAAATGGAAAAATCTTAACATAAGCAACACATTGAATGTCAACAGATTATTTAAAAAATTCATATACAAGTGTAAAAATATTACAATTGAATGGAAAATCAGAACCTCACTAGGTAATGTTGTAGAGATATTAGTTTCCAAAATTTAAACAGAAAACCACTCTCAAACCCTCAAAAAAACCACTTAGACTTATGAAGCACGAACTCTTCGCCGTGGCCGTGTCGGACTCACCGGACTCGGAGACTCGGTAGGGACTCAGCCAGACTCCGTGGATCTCGGTGGTGACATGGCGGGGACACGGGACTCGGATGGGACTCGGCAATGACACCGTAGGGACTCGACGCGCGGGACACAGAGGGACTCGGCTAATGGTGAAAATATGTAAAAACTTAGGCTTTTTTTTAAATCTTTTAAAACCTATGGTTCACTAACAAAATTTGACCAAAAAAAACATAAAATACATCTAATTCTCACATGTGTATCGAGATTATAAACGCTCAGGGCTTCTTTCTCTTCCTTCTTCAATTTGTTTTGCGATTCTTCTGTGATTTCATCTCCTGTGATCTCATCTCCTGCTATTTCATTTTCTTTCTTCATCTTTTTTCTTGTCGTTGTCTTGTCTGATTTCATATGCATCAAAATCCTTGCAATTAGAGAATGACTTATTTGTGATTTAGCAAGTTTTTATATATTTTATATCTAATATATATAATTAATTATATAAAATTTGCGGTGTCCCGCTGCACCCGCGTCTCATATTTTCTAAAAATGTGGTTTGCCGTGTCCGCACCGGAAATCCGCGCTTCATAGGTTTAGACCCACGGATAATCAAAGAGAAAACCCTCACAAAACCACTAACCTAGTCCTGAATATTACCTTAATGTAGTATGTAAACTAATTTACAATTAACCTTAATTAGTTTTACAGTTTAACTTAATTGCCTAAATATGCTTTCTGCAGAGTCAAATTGAAAATCTGGGGTTTTGTTGGCTTTATCCCTTAAAATGCATAAAATTTCTTATGGCATTGATACTCCATTGAGTTGGATTAGATCAAGCATCAATTTCACCCAATCTATTTTTTAGCTAGATTGAACAATCCAATCAATTTTATTTAAATATATGTTATATCCATTTTTTTTCAATGACATCAAATTTAGGGAAAAAATGGAAGAAAACATGAAAACACAAAAAGAAAAAAAGAACAGAGAATGTGAAAATGGGAAAAAATGTGACAAACTAAAAAAAACGTGGAGAACCGAAGAAACATAAAAAAATGAAATAGACGGAAAACTAACAAGCGAACAAAATGGGAACATAAAAACGGAAGAAAACGGAAAAAATACAGTGTTCCTAACTCTAGTACAATATAATTTCTATTTGTACATGTTTGATATAATTTTACTAGTATTTTATTTTCTAATGAATGACCATGACAAAAAAAATAAGGTTGATTTCAATTTAATTATAACCAATATTTCTTCTTTAGATGGTTTTAACATTTGTTGAGAATTTTTTTTCTTATAATAATTTTTAATGGTATTTCAAAATTGAACAATAATTAGTTAATTAAAATGGAAAGTTTAATTTTAATTTGAATGTGATTTTAGATAATTGATGTGTCAAACTTAACGAAAGCAACAATCTTGGAAAACTAAAGATTTTATGGAAGTGACGTTTAACTGAAACAGTTGACGAACATAGATTATACGAATATTTCACAACTAAGAGTTCTTATTTGCTTATTTGTCTTTTACGTTTTCTCCATTTTTTCATGTTTTCCATTTTTTCTATTTTTCACGTTTTCCTTTTTTCTTTCTATTTTTCAATTTTCTACGTTTTTTCCGTTTTTCACAAACTATTTATTGAGTCATTTCTCTAACCATCAAAATCTCACCATTTTTTTTAAGTTTGAGTTTGGATTGGTAATAACTAGTTAAATTAACCAATCCATATGAAATAAGCTATTGGTTTGGTTATAAAAAAATCTAATAGAACAAATAAACTAGTAATATTTATAATTTTGGATCCAATTTATGACCCCATTTTCGACCAATATTTGGCAGTAAAATCTTTAAATTAATATTTCCAAAAAAATATGGGTCGGTGATGTTGTCAGAATATCCGACTAAAAGTAGTCTGAATTTCCGACACAAAACACCGGTTGAATATTGTGTCAGTGATTTCTTGTGTCGGTAAAAAATTATCGCAACTACTTATCTAGGAGGTCAACGCCAACACATCAATATATGTCGGTCTTCCGATGGTGATCATGATCACACGCAAATTAGGGAATCACCGACAGATTTTTAGTATACTATTTTTAGTTTAATTAATTAATTAATTAATTAGTAGAGTAAAAACAATGAATGAGTTGGAATTAAGTAGTAATGTTTGTTAATTTTCTTTTAAAGAGAAAAAGGAAAAATTTAAGCATGCTTAGCTTGAATATAAGCAACACCATTTTAATTTTATAAAATGTGGAAAAAAGATTCATAAAAACATTCTTATTGAGTTTAGGGAGCTGCCGTATATAAAACTAGTACAAGTTAATTATAGAATTACATCCTAATTAAAAATTTTGGATATACGGACAATAGGATCGATCTAAGGGGAGACTAGTCGGTCAGGAGGTTTGAGCACCGACTGATCGCTGGAAAACTCCATAAATAACGAGAAAACACTCTTTCAATGAATTTTGATATAGAAAGAATAGCTTATTGTCTAAACCATAATAGATTACGGCTTGCAAGAAGCGAAAATGAAGTGAATTAGTGCATATCACTTTTGGCTTCTCCGGTGCAACTGCAACCAGGGGTGGATATAGGGAGGGGCCCGAGGGCCGGCCCCTCCAACCGTCGGAACCACCATGACCACAGGTAGTTTCATCCCCTGTCTCCACAAAATTTGAGGCTATGGTAGTTTCGGTCCGTATTCAAATTTTTTTGATGGGGTGCTAATTCAAAATTGGACGGTCTTTAAATCCAAATTTCTAATTTTTTTGACCTATTAGGCCATTCCTAAATCCGATTTTTTCTATTAGATGCAATTTTTATACATGTTAAAAATCTTAAACACAATGTAGCTTAATTTTAAGAAATTTTACATTTGGTACTTAAAAATTGGTTCTTGACGGCTCAGATTATAACACGTATATATACTAAAAAAAATTGAACAATTGGATTCAGCAAAAAAAAATAAAAAAAAAATACACACTTGTAAAATCGGCTCCCCAACCAACCAATCATATATTCGCCTCTGACTGTAACAACAACAACAAACTCTTGTTCATTTCTTTTTTCTTATTGTTCTTCTTTCCATTCTCAGAAGATGCACTCTCCACTTCACTGATATACATTGCTTTACCTTCACAAAAAATAGTGATAATTAAATTTCTGTACTTATAAATTCTGAATCTTTAACTTATAAATTTAGTTAGTTGTGAACATTATAGGTCGGTAAATTTAGTTAATTGTGAACATCTAATTCAATTAAAAATGCGTTATTCATTTCATCTGTGTTTTGAAATTATATTTTTTAATATTTGAACTAAGGTTTTTACAGTTTCTCTATACTCACATTTCATATATTAAAAACTGTTTTCAAACTGTGAAAAATACAAATTTCGAACCAGAAAAAGAAGGTTTGTGACTCCATAATCCTGATTTGGATTTATTTCCTTTTCTGGTATCTGATTTTGGATTTTGAGGATTCATTTGGATTTTAATGTTGTTTGACTTTGTTTTAGTGTGAAAAATATCTAAAGCAGATTTAGTTCGGATACAAGATTTGCTCTCACACTTTAGAGCCCATTGCATGTAAAATATGTGGGTTAGTTACATATAGATCAAGAAAGGTTTATTAGTTTATTACATATCACGCATGATTTTCAAAAATAATACAATTTTGTCAAATCATATTAAAAGTATATGACTTTTAAGAAATAGTGACACGTCCCCTTCAAAAAGGGAAACTTATTATTTATTATTTTTAATATTTATAAAAATAAAAAATAGTTAATTAGGGAAAAAATAAAACTGAAACAAATGATTAATTAAATAGAATTCGTTAATCTGTTTTTAAAGGCGCATGGCGCACTAATGCATTAGGGGTCCTGGAGCCTTGGCGCTTGGTGCACGGCGATAACACGACAAGACGCACTTACAGAAACAAAAATTATAAAACTATAAAACTAACATAAAAAAAATAATGAATACTAAATCACGACAATGTTAAGCATAAATATGTTTTAAAATGCAAAATAAACACCATATTAGAAAGCTAAAGTTGAATACTAAATATTAAGTTCTACTCCTCATCAAAACTCTCCAAATTAATCATTCATATTGAATTTGAATTCCCTTGACTGCTTTGTTTCTGTTTGAATTTCGTTTTATGCGTTTTGTTCTACTAAACTTATCCCTCTTATAATAAGATTTTATCGTTGCCTCTTCTAATTAATTCAAATGTAAAATCTCTCTCTTCCTTTTTAATATTTGTTTTTTCCTCATTTTGGACCCTTACAGAACACTTATTCTAAATATGTAACTGTAAAAAAAACCCATACAACTGCCCCTAACTCACCAATAGGCGCTTAGTGTGCCTTTGGCAACTGCTCCTTGGCGCAAAATGGCGCACCCGACGGTTGCGCCACGCCATGGAGGTGTCATGTCTGTGATGATAGCCATTCTCAATCATCTGCCGAAAAACATGTCAAGAAAAAGCAAGTTTCAACACCAGCATATGGTAAAGAATCTAAGCATCTAAAAACTGTAATCAAACCATGCGGGATGAGTGTGCCTCTAGTAATTTACAAGAAAACCAAACAGGTGTATGAGAATAAACGTGAGGCCGAGGTAATGAAGGAAGTGAATGAGATATTTTTCAAAGAAGGATTATCATCAAATGCATCTGAAAGAGAAATCAAGGAAGTTAAAAAAAATGAAAGGAAAGAGTGAAAGAACTTGAGGGCATTGCCATGAGTAATATTGTGTCAAGTTCATGTAGAAGGTGCTTACCCTCATCCAAAACCCGAAATACCTGTTGATAGTGATAATAATTCTGATGATGGAAACCACATTGAATATGTCAGTAACCATGAAGTTCGAAAACAATGGAGATAATAATATGGATGATGACAGCTAGAGTGAAGTGGTTAATGACGTTGAAGTTTGAAGATGTCAGCAGATTAAGTTAATTGCCTAAAAATAAAAATATAATTTCAGCATATTCATCAAATTGAAAATCTGTGCTTTTGTTGGCTTTGTCCCTTAAACCTATTCCATATACTGCATGTTTTTTAAACAAAATCTAAGAATTGCATAATTAATAAAAAATATTGTTTAGGATTTTCTTTTAAGTAATATGGTGAAATTAAAGAAAAGATGAAAAAAAAAAGATAATGGTTAAAAATGACCTGATACTTTTACTTAAAATTGAGAGATATATACATAAGGGGCATTTTTACCAACGTCTGTTATATAATGTCTAGTAAATATAACTGTGAATAACTACTTAGTCTCTCGGTTTGTACATATTACAATTAGTTAATATATTTGTTTTTAAAAACACATTTAAAGTTTTTGAGTTTTAACAAAACTAATTAATTCGTTCCTCCATTTATAAATTTTAAAGAGATAATGGAAAAATCCGAGCATGCTTGCTTGAAAATAAGCAACACTAGAAGTAACTTTATAAAATGTGGAAAAAGGATTCATGAAAACATTCTATACATAGAACTAGTATAAGTTAATTATAGAATTATATCCTAATTAGAATTCCCTAAATCAAAACAAAAATGGCAATGATTTGATATAAATTACATCCATAAATAAATCACAAAATAATAATGATGGTTGTAACCGTTCAATAAACTGGATTATCCATGGCGAAACTGCGGTGCAGAATTTCTAGTTGAAGCTTCATAAGAAGCTAAATGGCTAGCCATAGTTATTAAAAGGGCATGGCGCACTAAGGCGCTAGGGGTTCTAGAGCCTTGGCGCATGGCGCACGGTGATGGCGCGCGACACAGCGAGACAAGGGGCATTTACAAAAATAAAAATTATAAAACTATAAAACTAACATAAAAATGTAACGACTACTAAATCATGACAATATTAAGTATAAATATGTTTTAAAGTGTAAAATAAACCCCATATTAGAAAGCTAAAGTTGAATACTAAATCCTAAGATCTACTCCACGTCAAAACTCTCCAAATTAATCACTCATATTCAATTTGAATTCCCTTTCTGCTTTGTTTCTGTTTGAATTTGTTTTTCTGTTACTAAACTTCTTCTTCCTCTTATAATAAGATTTTGTGTCGTTGTCTCTTCTAATGAATTCAAATGTATAATCTCTCTTTTCCTTTTTAATATTTGTTTTTTTTTCTCATTTTGGACTCTTACAGAACACTTGTTCCATATATGTAACTGTGAGAAAACTCATAAAACTGCCCCCTAACTCACCAAGGTGCACCTTAGTGCGTCTTTGGCAACTGCCTCTTGGCGCAAAATGGCGCACCGGGCGGTTGTGCCACGCCATGAGGTGTCATGGTCTGAAGATTGCTGTAAAGCATTCAATAAGATCAGAAGGCGAGTCCCATGTAAAGATTGCAAGCTATATCTTATTCATATATATAAAGACCTGGTAAGAATATACTCTAGATTTGTAATTAAACATTTCAAATTAGATCAATTCAGATTTCCGAATGGGTTTTGATAAAAAAAAACACAAAGATGAATGCAAAATAGCTTATGTTTCTTGTTCGCCTGAGAACCTCTTGATATTATAATTGGACCAGTTCTTTGTCTATCTTCCTGGCTTAATTCCAAATAGTCTTTTTGTTAAACTGATATCTGATAAAATAGGATAATCAAAATCCGATCTGTCTAAATCTAAAATCGATCATCTTTGACAATAAATTTATTTATTTTGTTCATAAAATTTCTAAAAATTAGAATTAATTACAAATTTTTGCGTACAATTTGGAAGAGATGAGAAGATATATCAGACTGTTTTTCAAAGACAGTGAAGGTCAAGAGTGGAGACTGCCAATTTATAGAGCTTCAATTATGGTTTTATCTAAGTAGTTAATAGAGAAAAGGGAAAATCCAAAGCCTGATATTCTACTCGGCTTTATATAAAAAGAACCCAACTTATTTATTTTGATTATTTCTGAAAAAATATAATAATAATTAATAAGAAATTAAGGTAGCTGAAATTCTTTAAAATAAATTGAGTTGGAATTGATATTATGAACTCACAATTAATTTTTCATGTTTAAAGTTATTATATTATAAATTGTTAGATTTATTATATATAAAAAAATTAACTAATTAGTTTAGTCCTACCATTATTGTTGGTGAACAGTAATAATATTTAAATTAATATTTCAAAAAGAAATAGATCACGGACACATAAGGGTCGGTGATGTTGTCGGAATATTTGACAGAAGTCACCTACTAAAAGTAGTCAGAATTTCCGACACAAAACACTGGTTGAATATTGTGTTGGTGATTTCTTGTGTCGGTAAAAAAATTTCGCAAATGCTTACCTAGGAGATCAACGGCAACACATCAATATATATCGGTCTTCCGTCGGTGATCATGATCACATGCAAATTAAGGAATCACCGACGGATTTTTGCGTTAGTGATAACGATTTTTCTTGTAGTGATATTCATAACAGTTTCTAAACATATTAAATAATTAAACAATAATTAGTTTATTATTATTAGCTTAAATAATTAATTAGTAGAGGAAAAACAACGAATGAGTTGGAATTAAGCAGTAATGTTTTTTTAATTTTTTTAAAGGAAAAAAAGGAAAAATCTAAGCATGATTAGCTTAATTTTATAAAATGTGGAAAAACCGATGCATAAAAACATTCTTATTGAGTTTAGGGAGCTGCCATATAATATAGTAGTTTTTTATTTTTACTATATATAGTAATTTTTATTTTTTGTTATAAAGATTGTTATATTATCCATTTAAGCCTAAAAGGGACCAAATAATATGATATTTTAGGTCTAAATTTCCATTTTAGAATTTTAAGTACTATTGTTTTTTTATTAAGCGCTCATTATCTGTTATTTCGCCAAGGACCCATAAAATGTCAGGACCACCCATGGAGAACAAGTTGTGCTCCAATCAGCCTCAATAGAATACGAAAAAGCTTTCAAATTCCTGTTGCTAAATTCATCATTGTCCACAAAATAGTAGCAAATTTTGAGTTGAGAATGGAAAAGAAAGAGTACACTAAGATGATTTTAAATTTGTTAATTTTGTGTAGGGAAACAATGGTGAAGAAAGATGAGGAAAATTTCTGCCAAGATGTGAGTACATAAACAGATTTTTCAATGATGGCAGAACATGGTCGGCCGAAACCATCCATTGTTACGCTGAGAGGATGATAAAAAAAATTGCAAGCTAGATCTTATTCATATATATAAAGACCTGATAAGAATATACTCTAGATTTGTAATTGAACATTCCAAATTAGTTCAATTCAGATTTCCAAATCGGTTTTGATAAAAAAAAACAAAGACCAACTCACAATAGCTTACCTTTCTTGTTCGCCTGAGACAATCTGATAATCTGGGTAAATAGAGAACCTTTTGAAATAGGAATTAATACTATAATTGGACCAGTTATTTGTCTATCTTCCTGGCTTAATTCTGAGTAGTCTTTCTTTAGATGGGAGGAAATCTAAATTCGATCATCTTTGACAATAAATTTATTTATTTTGTTCGTAAAATGTCTAAAAATTAGAATTAATTACGAATGAGATGCAAAGATGAGAGAAGAGATTGACCTGATCATCTTTGACAATTTGAAAGAGATGAGAAGATATATGAGATTGTTTTTCGATGAGAGTGAAGGTGAAGAGTGGAGACTGCCAATTTAAAGAGTTTCAATTATGGTTTTATTTAAGTTCGGATTGCAGGAAATCAGCCCCACACGCCGAGTGAGGCATTCCCACTCCCGGTGTGAGTCGCTCCACACGCGGAGTGGGAATGTCACACAGGGTGTGGCGGGTACAGTGCCTGTTGACGTGTGAAGTTCATCCTCCCTCCATTCCAGCAGCTACCTCACACGGTGAATGAGTTGGTTGTGTTGAAATAATAAATTTATAATTAATAGAGTCTTTATTTTGACTATAGAGTTACTTAAATTACTTTAGAATAACTTATGAGAAATTATGTGAAGTTAAGTTAAATTATTAATTAGTCATTAAGAGTTATTAAGTTTATTTATTAAGTTTGTAATAGTTACATTTCATGTACTATAAATAGTTATCTTGTATAAGTTAAAACTGATAAAACATAAATTAAAAGAGACTCAAGATGAAGTGTCATGGAACCGATTGAACTAAAAGCTCGAATTAATAGTTAAGGCTCAATCATATATCTTATATTAATCTCCGACATGAGTCAGAGAAAATTGGTGAGTTCTTTAATAGAACCTTGGTAATTGTGAATCCATGGATGAGTTCTTTAATAGAACCTTGGTAATTGCAAATTGAAAAGTGAGTATGAGAAACTCAAGATGGAGTCAGAGAAAATTGATGAGTTTTTTAATAGAACCTTGGTAATTGTGAATCAGTTGAAGAGATATGGAGAAAAAGTGGAGGATGTTCTTGTGATAGAAATTTTTTTTCGTTACTCATAAATTTGATTATGTGGTGACTGCTATTGAAGAATCAAAGGATCTGGGGAGACTATGTCTGTAGATCAACTCTTGAGTTGGTTACAAACCCATGAGGAGAAAATGAATGATTCTCATGTGATGGGACTTCTGCTAGAAACTGATCCAATCAGTAAGAAGAAAGAAGTTCCAAGTAAGAGCAACATTAGAAAGGCATGTCTTCGTCGTAATTTAGAGGAAGATACTGGATTTAAAAAGAGGAAGAGGCTTGAAAAAGAAGTCAATACATCAGGCAAAAAAGCAAAGCAAGCCTGTGGAAGAAGCATCAAAAGATAACAACAGTGCCTGTGATGATAGCCATTCACAATCATCTGCTGAAAAACATGTCAAAAAAAATGAAGTTTCAACACCAGCATATGGTAAAGACGTTGAGCATCTAAAAACTGTAGTCAAATCATGCGGGGTGATTGTGCCTCCAGTCATTTACAAGAAAATCAAACAGGTGTATGAGAATAAACATGGGGCCGAGGTAATGAAGGAATTGAATGAGATATTTTTGAAATAAGGATTATCATCAAATGCATCTGAAAAAGAAATCAAGGAAGTTAAAAAAGGAAAGGAAAGAGTGAAAAAACTTGTGGATATTGACATGAGTAATATTGTGTCAAGTTCACGTAAAATAAACTAAATTCTTACTATATAAACTAGTTTGCAACTTACCTTAATTAGTTTTACAGGTTAAGTTTATTTCCCAAAAATTATTCTTTTTCATCTTATATTTCCTTTCTTCATTTTTTTTCATAATTTTCATTTTTTTCAGTTTTTGACATTTTCACATTTCCTGTTTTCCACAAATTATTAAATGGATTAATGGATCAACCTAACTAACTCGTGATCCAACCCATTTATTGGGTGCAACTGCAGGTCCGTTTGTTTCACTTGCTTCTATTTGCTGTTTGTTACTGCTGATAGGTAGCAGATATTAATTTATTTTCTTTTTATCTTAAAAGGCAAAAAGTAGTTTCCAAAATTGAAAACAAACGCACTGCAACAACAACAGAGTCTTGTTCATTTCTTTTTCTTCCTTCATTCTCAGAAGATGCACAAATCTCCACTTCACTGATATATACTGCTTTACCTTCCATTTTCAGAATATATAATTATATTTCTAACTAAGGGTGAAAAAAAGATAGTAGAATACTAGATTTTTATAGCTTAATTAATTAATTAATTAATTAGTAGAGTAAAAACAATGAATTAGTTGGAATTAAGCAGTAATATTTTATATTTTTTTAAAGAGAAAAAGGAAAAATCTGAGCATGCTTAGTTTGAACATAATCAACACCAGAGGTAACTCTATAAAACGTGGAAAAAGAAAACATTCTATATATAGAACTAGTACAAGTTAATTATAGAATTATATCCTAATTAGAATTCCTTACACGATTATTTAGTATCGTTGCAAAATCGAAACAAAAATGACAATGATTTGATATAAATTACAACTCGTCCACCATCAAAACTCATCTATATTTTACTGGATAAGACTAAATTGTCGTGAAAACGTGTTCAAATTAAAGTAATAACTACATGAAATTAGTAATTTAAATCTCAACTTACTTGCAATCTCTTATCATCCTTAGTGTCAGAAGGGATCATTTTCCATCAATGTTCTGCAATCTATGTTGAGTTTCTTGTTCTTGAAGTTTTTGTTCCTTATTTAATTTACTTATAATAGTCTGAAGATTGCTATGAAGTATTCAATAAGAACAGAAGGTGAGTCCCATTTAAATTCGATTCACAAAATTCCAATGGAAAAACATGTAAATTTGAATAATTTATCAACAAACAACTTCTTGTTGGCACGCAGCATATGTCTTTTTTTTCATATTTCCTTTTTTGTTTTCTTTTTATGCATGTTTTTTTTATTGAAGGCCGGTTTTTCTTTTTATGCAAGTTGAGTTTATTGATCTGGAAAAATTAAAACTCATTACTTTTCCATACTAACTACATCTTGCAAATATTTATGCGTAAATTCTTTAAATTATGATGTTGTTGGAATATGGACATAAGTCACCTACTAAAAGTAGTCGGAATTTCCAACATAAAACACCAGCTGAATATTGTGTTGGTGATTTCTTGTATCGGTAAAAAAATTGTCACAACTGCTTACCTAGGAGGTCAACGCCAACACATTAATATATGTCGATCTTCCGTCGGTGATCATGATCACACTCAAATTAGGGAATCACCGACAGATTTTTGCGTTGGTGATAAGTATTTTTCTTGTAGTGATATTCATAGCAGTTTCTGAACAGATTAAATAATTAAACAGTAATTAGTATACTATGTTTAGCTTAATTAATTAGTAGAGTAAAAACAATGAATGAGTTGGAATTAAGCACTAATGTTTTTTTTAATTTTCTTTTAAAGAGAAAGGAAATATCTTAAGCATGCTTAGCTTGAAAGTAAGCAACACTGTGGAAAAAAGGATTCATAAAAGTTAATTATAGAATTATATCTTAATCAGTCAGGGGTTTGAGCACCCACTGATGGCTGGAAAAACTCCAGAAATCATGAGAAAACACTCTTTCAATGAATTTTGATGTAGAGAGAATATCTTACTGTTTAAACTGTAATAGATTATCGCTTAAGTGCAAAAATAAAGTGAATTAGTCCGATCACTTTTGGCTTCTAGGGTGCAACTGCAACAAAGTCTTGTTGATTTCTTTTTCTTCCTTTGTTGTTCTTGCTTCAATTCCCAGAATATGCACAACTCCCCACTTATACGAATACAGTATCTGACATGGATACAGATACGGATATTGTATCTGACACGGAAACGTCTTTTCTATAAAACATAGGATACAGAAACATGGAGGAAATGTGTAAATATTAAAAATATTGGGACATATTTATAAATACTAAAAATATATTTTTATATTTGAATTTTTGTAATATAACTAAATAAATACATATAAAAGAAATTATAAAACTCTTATATAAGCATAATTATCTAAAGAACTTAGAACAGACCAGAGAAAGATATTTTGTTTTTTTAAAGGACCAGAGAAAAATATTTTAGTTTTTAATTTGTGAAAGATTGCTACAACATATTTATTTAGATGGAGAAGTTTGAGAGTCAGTTTTTGTATTAATTAGGAGCTGCATGGATTTCTCTGTCTTTTGGTTGTTTTGATGCACTTAAAGATCAGCGTACTCCTTTGGATATTCCTACTCGTTTTCCCTTCAAATAACAGTCAACCATAATTGCTCTCTTTACCTCTTTTTTTTATTATATGAAATCCAATCGTTTTTTTGTCTGGGAAATGGATTTCCCAGACAGGTACGCGTATCCAACATCTTGATATTGCAGAAATGGCCCTAAAATGTATCCTAGCAATTTCCGGGAGTTTCCTTATCCAAAACGTATTGGAAACGGGATAGGCAAGCATGTTGAAGTTTCCGTGCTTCATAGATTGGGGAATACAGATATAGGAGGAGAATAAAGATAATCTGCATAGGACTGAGTTGGGGAATGGTGTGCCTATTTTTACATGTAAAAGAATCAACATTTTCAACCAGAAAAAGAAGGTTTGTGACTCCACAATCCTGATTTGGATTTATTTCCTTTTATGGTATCTGATTTTTGATTTTCAGGATTCATTGGATTTTGATGTTGTTTGACTTTGTTTTAGTGTGAAATGTTAATATCTAAAGCAGATTTATTTAGATTTATTACGTTTGGATTTTTATGTATTTAATAATTACGTTGAGATAAGAGCTTTATTTTTTTTTATAATTTCTTTGATATGCATTTATTTAGTTATATTACAATTTCAAATATAAAAATATATTTTTAATATTTATAAATGTGACCCAATATTTTTAATATTTACACGTTTCTCGTGTCCGTGTCCATGTAGGATACTGTATCCGTGTCTGGACAACATTGTAAGTTACAATTGACAAGTACAGTAAAGCCTCTATATAGGAATACTCTATATATGAATAACCTCAATTTTGTTATAAAAAACTCGGTCCCAACTTGGTAATAACCTCTATGACCAAACTCTATTTAGTAATAACCTCCCAATTGTTATACAAATAGACAGGTCCTAAATGTATTCCTATATAGAGGTTTTACTGTATATATTAGAGACATTTTTACCAATATCTCTTATATAATAGGGTAAATAATTATAAGGTCTCTATATTTTTACTTAATATACTACTTAGTCCCTCTGTTTTTAGAAATAATTATACAGTCCTTCAGTTTTTGTTTTTGTTAACTCCCTAGTCCTTATGTTTGAGTCAATGGTCAAATTATACTAAATAAATTTTTAAAATACCGAAATTACCCTTTACTCTATGTTTTAATAATAAAACATCTATTTTTCCTATTTTATATTTTTTCTCTTTTTTCTTATATAGTCACAATATCTCCAATATAAACTAATTGATTTATTAATTTTTATATAATTATAGAACTTTAATTTAATAAATTAAATTTATGGACTAAAAAATGAATAAAAAATATTTCAAAAATTATTAAAATATGAGTAAGACTATAATTATAAAAAAATATGAAAAAATCATAGAAAAATCATAATAATATTTAATGTTAGTTTAAAGATATTATATTAAAGAATAAAAAAATAATTAAAATTTAAGAAAATAAATAATACATTTTGTCCAGTATATTAATTTCGGTGCATATGTAGTTCAAATTTTTTATTAAAACTATTTAGATTAAATTTGACACTAAATATATATATAACTAGGGGCAATTTTGAACTTTCATTTACAAAAATAAATGGAATGACTAAATAATTGTTTAAGATAAAACTTAAGGACCTTATAATAATATGAAGGACTTACTAGTATGTTAAGTAAAAACGTAAGGACCTTATAATTATTTAGCCTATATAATATCTGTTAAATATGATTGTGAATAATTACTTAGTTTCTCGGTTTGGGGTTGTACATATTACACTAGTTAGTTTTCAAAAACATACTTTAAATCTTTGAGTTTGACAAAACTAACTAATTGGCCTTGAGATGAAAAATCTGAGCATGTCTAGCTTGAACATAAGCAACATAAGAAGTAACGGATAAAATGATTCATAAAAACATCCTTATAGAGTTTATTAGGGGGCTGCCATAGATAGAACTAGTACAAGTTAATTATAGAATTATTTCCTAATTAGAATTCCTTACATGATTATTTAGTGCAAAATCGAAACAAATCTGGCAATGATTTGATATCAATTACAACTCGTCCACCATCAGAACTCGTCTATATTTTAGTGGATAAGACTAAATTATGGTGAAAATGTGTCCATATTAAAGTAATAATTACATGAAATTAGGAATTTAAACAAAAATGGCAATGATTAGATATAAATTACATCTATAAATAAATCATAAAATAATAATGATATAATAGAAGTTATTGTTCGATAATTACCTTGTCTGATTGGGTCGCTGAAAAAGGTTTTGGGTTGCCAAACCGCTAAAATTGTTGCAACCGTTCAATAAACTTGATTGTCCATGGCGAAACTGCGGTGCAGAATAATGAGAGAAGCTAAAGTTGTAGGGGTTTGCAGTAACATTTTCTCACCTGTAAATGGCTAGCCATAGTTATTAAAGGCGCATGACGCACTAAGGCGCTAGGGGTCTTGGAGCCTTGGCGCATGGCCCATTGCCAGACATGACGCACTTACAAAAACAAAAACTATAAAACTATAAAACTAACATAAAAATGCAATGAATACTAAATCATAGTTGTTAAATCGAGATTCCACTCGTGACTCAAAATCTCATTTTGTGAATTGGGACTCGTGAATCAAATAGAAATTATAAAAAATAAAATATTAACTATATTTAAAACTTTAAATATTAGTTCAAAAATGCAATTTTAATATCTAAATAGAAATTATATCAAGTTATAAAAGTAATTTGTAAAGTGAAGATTCATCTGATTGAAACTATTTGTGTTTCATAACTTCTGTAAGTTTTTTTGTTTTTGTAAAGTGAATAGTCATCTTCTTCAGTTGTATGTTTTTTAGTTGTTAAAAATTGAAATTTTTTTAAATGGTGGCCTGAACCTACCGACTCCGTGAATCGGTTGAATCGGTTGAATCGGTGGTGACTCGGCCGATTCATGAAGCTTCCCAGTCGTACTGAATCATGACAATATTAAGCTTAAATATGTTTTAAAATGCAAAATAAACCACATATTAGAAAGCTAAAATTGAATACTAAATCCTAAGTTCTACCCCTCATCAAAACTCTCCAAATTAATCATGTTACTACCCATCTTTTGTTGGGATGCACAGACTCCACTCCTTAATGGATATGATGGCCTCATATTTAGATAAGAATACTACCCATCTTTTATTGGGATGCGCAGATTTCGCTCCTTAATGGATATGATGGCCTCATATTTAGATAAGAATGGTCTTCCTATGAGCATATCTTAAGCAAAGTATATATCTGCAATAAAAAACTTTCAATTTGTCTCCCATATATGTGTAGAAATCAAATACTCAGTGGAATTCTCATTGATGTTGGCTGAATATAAAGGCTGTACAGGAAGTATCAGTTACAAGAAAATAGGAAGTATCAATTACAACAAAATAGGAAGAGATAAGTTTTTGAATTCAAAATACAAGTGCGTTTAATTCTTGTTTAGTGGTTCCCCGATAGATCTCCTTCTAACAAAATAGGAAGAGATAAGTTTTTGAAAGTACGTTTAATTCTTGTTTAGTGGTTCCCCGATAGATCTCCTTCTTTGTCTTCAAATCCTTCAAAACAAAGTGATTAGCAAAGAATTCAATGGAAATAGGGTTGCAACGAGTTAAGGAAGAAACCGACAACAAATTGTTAAGAGTTTGAGGAACATGAAGAATATTTTGAAAATTAACAGGAGTATGGGAAATTGAAAGAGAGGAATGACCAACATGAGAAATTGGGATAGAATGACCATTACCTACAATAACTTCTTTAGGGCCATTGTATTCACTGTGAACATGGAGATTTTCCAAATCCGATGTGAGGTGGTGAGTTGCACCTGAGTCTAAAAGCCAATCAGTGGAATTGGAGTGCGAGGTAGCAGCCATATTAGAGGATGGTTTGAAGGAGCCTCTTGTATTATGGTTGAATCGGGGAGAGGGACATTGCTTGTAGATGTGACCATTACCCTTGCAGTTGTGACAAACTATTGTGGAAGTATCAAGAGAGGCAGAAATGCTCCCATTTACACGACTAGTCTGTGGAAGTGGCAAAAGGTCTCGACCAGGAGAAGGTGAAGAAAAATTATTACGTCCTCGACCCCTTCTATGCCCATAGGTGCAAGCAGTGAAATGGACGGAAGGAGTAAAGGAGGCAGTTAAATTATCTCGCTCCAATTGCCGTTCCTCAGAAAGGAGAAGACTGGTAAGATCATCGAATGAAATCAGTTCATGACGAGCACTTAATGCGCGAGTGAAAGGCCTGTAGACAGGACCAAAAGGCCCTCCAAAATTGCTGCAATGAAATCTTCTTTAGCAACATGTTTCTGTAAATCAGCAAGTTCATCATAAATGGATTTGGCCTTTTGGAGATAGTTCGAGATACTATCATTCTCTCGGCTGAGATGAAAGAGACGTTGCTTCAGGTCTCGAATCTGAGTTTGGGAACCAGCAGCATAGGCTTTAGTGAGTTTATTCCAAGCGATAGCCGCAGTCTCGGCTCCGACAATCTGTGGAATTACAACATGGGAAAGAGATGAGATTATGAGAGAGAGGACTTGTTGATCCTTTTGTTCCGAGGAATCAAAAGCAGGATTATCGGCACCGGTTAATAATTTTTTTGGAGGAATAATAGAGGAGGAGTCAATGTGATTTCCTAATTTGTGGCCTTTTAGTAAAGGTAAGATTTGTGTTTTCCATATAAGAAAATTTGTGGGAGTTAATTTGTTGGAGATTTGGGAGGTAAGGGAAGAAAATGGGAGAGAATCAGATTGAGGAGTAGAGCAGGTGCCGTTAGCCATGGAAGCGTAACAGAGATTTTGAGGGAAAGGAAAAAAAAAAGAAACCGAGATAGAATAGAGTTGTTAAACCTCAACAGCTCTTGATACCATGTAGAAATCAAATACTCAGTGGAATTCTCATTGATGTTGGCTGAATATAAAGGCGGTACAGGAAGTATCAGTTACAAGAAAATAGGAAGTATCATTTACAACAAAATAGGAAGAGATAAGTTTTTGAATTCAAAATACAAGTGCGTTTAATTCTTGCTTATCTACAGCTTAAAGAGGAATGACTATAATATCCTTATCAATATGTTCTTCGTCTCTAAACACAAATCTCAATGCGGCACAACCCCCCACATGAATGTTATGTTGGCTCAATCTGACCATTGGTACTTGTACAAGCTTGATCGCAATAAGATCTATTTTCAGCTATCAATGTCATGCTACATCTTTAGTGATGAGATTGACAGAGCTTTCAGTGTCTATCAACACTTTCTTCATGGTGTATCCCTTTATTTGCATCATCACGACCAAATCATTGGTAAAAAGGCTAGGGCTCTGCCGAACCTAAGAGGAGATAATTTTAGAGGGTTTAATGTTGTTTGAGGCGATTACTTTCCCTTTCTAAAGTGTTATTTTCTTATTATGGATAGTAGGTTCCAATTCTTGCTTAGAATAAGTAATACTGGTTTTTTCGCTTCTTCAAAACCTTAGAGGTAGTAATAAAAGGCTTGTATGTTGTCTACAGAGAGGTCATGTTCATTTATTTAAAGAGACCTATCAAACTCAAACAAGGAAGTTCTCAAGTCTATGTTCACCGCACCAATGATGGCGATGACAAGGTTGGATCTGATTATTACTTCTAAGGTAAATATAGAGAGTTTCCTAAGGTATAACCTACAAAACAAATGAACACTTGGTTGGATCTCGGACAAGGGGATACTCAAACGCTTAAATCAATTATGATCCAAAGAGAGAAAATAGAACGCTTAGAGAGAGATACATAAATAGAAAGAGGGAAAGTAATAACAATATCTCATACATTTTTCTTAAGGGAGTTGGATCCCTTTATATGGTAGTGAAGAGTAGATGACGATGTATGTTCGATGATGAATTGTTTAACCATGGGATCATTGGATGCATTTCAGTTTAGTTAGAGCTTTAAAGTAATATAATGAAGTTTAGGATTTTACGAGTAAACGTATGTCATAATGTGAGATATGTTTGTGATGTTATATATATATATATATATATATATATATATATATATATATATATATATATATATTGTTTTATTGAGTACGCATCTCACTCATTGACACGTTCAACATTTCAGGTTGAAGTTCTAGTTGATAAAAGTTATAACGTTAATCGTTTTAGATCGATCAGACTATTAGATCATTTATTCAATGAATTTATGGTTTAGACTTTATTGTTTGTGGGATTGTATTCTACCAACAATGTTAATTTCAAGTTGATTATTTAATTATTTGTGATTTGTCATAAATAAATTGAAATGTGAACACATTATAAATCAGTAAACCTTTTATAATAAAATTCAATTGTTCAACATGAATTATACTTTTATTCTATTTCTTAAATCAATATGAATTATTTCTTAAACATAAAAATCAACATGAATTATACTTTTATATTTTTCATATAAAATTGAATTAAGTGTGATCAAAGTCAACGTTGACCTGGTCAATTTCTTTAAGGGAAAATTACAAATCTAGGTCAAATGGGAGGCCCATTTACATATTTAACCCATTTACTCAACCCACTACATATCTAGACTGTTTTTATGTGACTTTTCCGTAATACCCCTACCCTTCCCACTTCCCCTCACTCTATCGGTTTCTCTCCCCTGTTCTCCTTGGTGCGCGAAAACGGTTTGTCTCCTCCATTAATGATTTGAAGACTTTTGATCTTTCTATTTGCCTTTAAATTGCATGAAATCTGCACCATGTTTCCAAATCACAATGAAGTTCTCTTTTCATCTCTTGATTCTGCAACTTCCTAACCCTAGAAAACGAAGCCATGGTTCTTCATCTTCCTGTTCGTTAATTGGTTTCTTTCTTCTTGTTACCATTCCAGAAATGGTTATTCTACGTTATTTCCGTCGTTCTTCCCAGTTTATCATATTGTTAGGAGCGAAAAATGTAAGTATCTGCTGTTTTTCCTGCGTTTTCCATGAATTCACTTCGCGTAGTCGATGAATTCGCGGAGATCTGCGAAGAGAACGAGCCTGAAACTTGATGATCTACTTCGCGAATCGATGAATTCGCGACGTTCTGCGAAGAGAAAGAGTCTGAAACGTATGGATCTACCTCGCGAATATATTAGTTCGCGAAGTCTGCGAATAGATCCTTAAGTTTCAGACCTCGCAGACTTCGCGAAAGCATCGATATGCGACGTAGATAGTCACATTTCAGACCTCGCAGACTTCGCGAAAAAATCGTTATGCGAAGTAAAATCACATTTTCCCATGCACATTTACATTCGCATGCTTCGCTAATTTTCATTTCGCGAATCCAAAATCGTCCTTTTTCATAACTAACACGGTTAATTTTTTCTGTAGATGGTTGAATACGTAACATCCCTTTCTGGAAGGCGGCGTACTGGGCTGCAGGGAAGATGATTTTCCTTCCTGTATATGGATGAACTTTCCCAAGATTGACACATTGACTCCTGACATGATTCGTTAGGAGAGGTTGTGTCAATCTCGGGGTGCACCATGGGACACGTCCATCCCATGGTGCCAATTTTGAAGCGGATGCGTAATCTTGGTACCGGATTAGTTAGTTTCACTTTGAAATGATTAGTTAGTAGAGTTCATTGTGGCAATCTTGTTGTAAATTTTGATAATGTTATGATTTGAATGTCGTTATTGTGACAATCTTGTTGTAAATTTTGATAATGTTATGATTTGAATGTTAGAATCCGTTGTTGTTTGCCCTTTTTTGTTATATACCACTTCGCGAATTAGCTTCAAAACACATCCAGGCTTCGCATATGCGAACTAAATTCATCAAGCAAACCCAAACATTTACTTCGCAGACTTCGCATAGTATGGAATATGCGAAGTCAGACGGGATGGGGCGAGCCGCGCGTAAATATTGGGGGTATTTTTGAAAAGTCACACAAAATGAATCTAGATATGTAATAGGTTGAGTAAATGGGTTAAATATGTAAATGGGCCTCCCATTTGACCTAGTTTTGTAATTTTCCCTTTCTTTAATCTTCAACTATAAAACGGTTTAATTTTGTCATTAAATTCTTGCGCTGGTAATTGCACATTGATGACATACCTAGCCTAGTCTAGCCTGAAATCCACTTGATAAAAGAAAAAAAAAAAACTGCCTGAAATTGACTTTCTAAACTTTACAAGTATTTCACCAGCTTCGTTAACTTTATTATTTCGTATAACGAATTTTCTAAACTTATCCATAAAAACAGATTGACTCTCTAAACTTTACAAATATCTCATCGGCTCTTTGAACTTTATTATTTCGTATCACGACTCTCTAAACTTGTCCATAAAAGTAGATTAGCTCTCTGACCTTTATAAGTGTCTCGCCAACATCCTGGATTTGCTTATTATGTAACAACTAAGGTTCCGTTTGATACGATATAATGCAATGTAATATAATCAATGTTGTAATATAATCAAAATTGTAATGTAATGGAATGTAATAATGATTCTATTACAATGTTTGGTTGGCAAATTTTAAAAAAATTGGTTGAATATAATTATTATTACAATACTTAGGTTTGTTTCGTCAAATGTAGTTAGAAACTTCAATTATTCTTAAATTTTCATATGCACGAGAACATCATCCATATGTGATGGTTAAAATTTGTTAATTTTTGTTAATTTTTCTCATTTTTGCGTTTTCACGTTTTTTTTTTCATTTTTCATGTTTTCACGTTTTTAGTTTTTCACGTCTTTTCCATTTTTCGTTTCCGCATTTTCAAGTTTTTCCCATCTTTCACGTTTTTTTCTCATTTTTTTATTTTTCATGTTTCATGTTTTTTCTCGTTTTTCAAATTTTTTCTATTTTCCGTGTTTTCGTGTTTTTCCGTTCTTCGCATTTTTCATGTTTTTCTCATTTTATGTTTTACCGTTTAATAAGAATTGTGGATAATAAATATAAATAATAAAAAAATATATATCTGAGCTAGTCGTAATAGGAATTCATGCCTATTTTTTTTATGTAATGTAATCCCCATTACATAAATTTATAAAAAAAAAATTGAGTGATGTAATTGTGATTCAATTACAAAACAATAGACTAATTCAAATATGGTAATGAACATCCATTGTAATGGGCATTCCATTACAACGTTCATTACAGCTTATCAAACATGACCTAAATACAAAAACATATTAAACCTAAAGTCTAAAAATACATATTCATCTATTCGAGAGGCAATTTTTTCTCTTCTCCTACCTTTCTACCTATTATAAGAGTTAATGTTGCATGTTTGAGAGATCGAATGGATTAAGATTGAGAGTTAGTATTATGGCTTTCATATGTAGTTATTACGGAATAAACAAGTTTAGAGAGTTGATGAGACACTTATAAAGTTCAAGGAGGTAGTCTACTTTTATGGACAAGTTCGGAGAGTTTGTGATACAAAATAATCAAGTTTAAGGAGTACTGATCAAATTTAACCTTAACGTTTACAAGCAAGATCAATTTTAGTACTACATTATTGAAAATTAGAAAAAAAAAAACTGATTTGACAGCTGCCAATTCAGAATTTTTAAATATCAATTATGTCTAAAATATTTAATGTATTATTAACAAAACTACAAAAATTACGTTAAAATGCTAAAAATTAAATCTGTTACAAATACGTGAATCACAAATATTTTTCGTCAAACTGACTAAAATATTTACTATGTTATTAATATAGTTACAAAACATCAACAAAAAATGTACGAATCTGCTTCAATTTATCAAAAAAATTATTTGGAAGGTCCAGTGTGACAATTATATAACAGTCAAACCAGTCTTTTCAAAATTTTGATAGCATATGGCTAAAATTGATCTTGCTTGGAAACATTAAGATTAAATTTACACTATTTCATACATTAGAGCTAAATTTGCACTTCACTTGAAATGTTATGGTTAATTTTGACCCTTACCCCTTAAATTTTTGTTAATTAAAAACACATTAATCTCTCTAGCAATTATAACTATTTGTTAACTAATACTAAAAAAATCACTCAAGTTGAGCATCTCTAATGGTCTATACTCACAATCACTCAATATACATGGCACATCATGGAGTTATAGTCCCCACTTTGCATGTTAAGAACTCCAGGCGGTCATTGAAGACTACAACGACCGCAAATGAAAAAAATACCTTCTTGATGCGTTGCTCGATAACCCAAAAAATACACGTTCACGTCTACCTTTCATAATGGCAGTATGCTTCCTGACGCGTGGTTACATTCTGATGGGAGGAAAGTTTTTGATTTGAAAAGGCGCCTGCAAAGGATCATGTGCCCTGTCAGTCGACATCACATCTTAATATGATATTTCAATTTCTCAACTATCCCAAAGAAGGACCTAGACATCACACGCAAAAGAACGCTCTTATCTTTAAACGAATGTTGCAACATCCTACTTTGGTCATTTTTTTATTAACATGGAAGGCACTAGGCCCACAAAGAAAAATGGGGAGAAAAAAAAAGAAACAATTAGGACTTAAACATTGTGAGCCGAACCCTGACAATCTTCAGCGAGAGTTCCTTGGAGGCCTGCAGGGGTATATCAAATTCATGAAAACCCAATTGACAAGAACCTGCGAAGTTCGCCAATCAGTCAGCAGCATGATTGTCTTCCCTATAAGTATGTTGTAAAGTGATGGACCAATCTCTGGCTTGTAATTCCCTACATTGGGTAATAATCCATGAGTACGGATGATGGATCCCCACCAAACCCATTAAAAGCTTAATTACCACACACGAGTCCACTTCCACCACAACCTTCCGGAAGCCTTTTTTCCAAGCTTGCCTCATCCCAAGATACACTCCCCATAACTCAGCCAAAGTAACAGTGCACCATCCAATTTTCACCCCAAAACCTCCTAGCCAACCTCCATTACTATTACAGATCAGCCCCTAGCAAAGGCCAATCCCGGGTTACCTTTATAAGCCCTATCAGTATTAATCTTCACCCAACCATCCTCAGTCGGGCGCCAACATACCCAAATACTATGTGTGGTAGTCATTCTAGAATCCACCATAAGCGTTTGTACCTGACAGAACTCCTTACACAGCCGCAACACAACACCTACTCATAATCGCCTCTTTGCCTGGAAGAACCTCTAAAAATGGACTCATTCTGATCCTTCCCTAACCACCAAATTGCATAGGAAAAGATCGTTGGCCACAGAACATTGCTGACAAGTCTATCACAACTCAAGTTTTTAGCTATCCATTCTAATAATTATCTCCCAAAAAACACTAACTTGAGGTTCCACGGGACAAGAGTAAACCAAAATCCATGCGCCACATAGCAATCCCAAATAATATGCAATTCAGTTTCCCTTTGTCTACATCGTAAACAGTCCCCTGAGTCCATCAATTGACATCTAACTCGATTAGCATTACAAAGGATCCCGCCCTACAAAACCAACCAGAGGAATGCTTTTATTTTTTTCCGGAGCCTCCACTTTCCAGACGAGATCCCAAATTCGTTCCTGCTGTTGTGTCGTCGATCTGGTTAGAATCTCATAATCGGTTTTCACCGAATAGCTGCCAGACACACTTCGAGGCCAATACCATGTATCTGCAGCTTAACTAGACGGACATACCGCATACACAGCAATTTTGAGCAACTCTGAAGAGTTTAGATGTCCATTTAAGCTCTACCAATCCCAACAATTTCGCTCCCCATCCCAATATTTATTTACTGATTTTTAAATCCTACTTCGGCGTTGTCGAACCGCAAAACTTGGAGTTATAGTCCCCACTTTGCATGTTAAGAACTTCAGGCATCATTGGAGACTACAACGACCACATATGCAAAAAAAAAAAAAAAAACCTTCCTAATGTGCCACTTGATAACCAAAAGATACACACTCAACCTGCCTTTCATAATAGCAACATGCTTCTTAACGCATGACTAGATTCTAATGGGAGGAAATTTTTTGATTTGAAAAGGCGTCTACAAAGGATCATGTACCCTGTTAGTCGTCATCACATCTCGTTACATCGTCTGAATATTGCAAAAGGACCTAGACATCACACGTAAAAGGACACTCTTATTTTTAAACGAATGTTGCAACATCCTACTTCAGTCATTAAATCCTACTTCGTCGTTGTGGAACCACAAAACTTTGTCAGAATTTCAGTTCCACAAACCCTAAGCCTAATGAAGCCCTAAAGGATTTAACTAAAATGGGGAGATATGATAACAGAAAAATAATCATACTTGACAAGTGAACCAATAAGCATGCACTTGAGGAGTTGTAATCGTCTTGACACGTGGAGCAATGAAAGAAGCACACCAGCTCATAAAATTGTCACCATAACACACGGTTTGCAGTTAGAATGCGCCAAATCCTAGTGGACCCATAACTATATGTACTCCTTCTTACATCACTATACGTATCCCTGGCACTTGTTAGGGTACAGAAACTAACGATAGTCCTAAACTGCCTCTATGTATCTTATAAATAGAATAAAGCGGGGACGGATCCAGAAGGGGGCTTGGGAGGGGGGAGGGGCTTGAGTACCCACTAGTTGCCAGAAAACACTAAAAATTTTATGGAAATTATGTACGGTTTTTAATTTTTTTTATGTATAAACATCAAAAATGTCAATTTAACACTCATAAATCATGAGAGACAGTGAATCTTGGATCTGTCACTAGAATAAGGTGACTACACAAAAAAGGTATACCATTATAAAAACCCTAAAGTTCATTCTTCTTCTTATTATGTTCTAAAAACTCTACTATCTTACACAACGTAGTAAAATCACCGATTTCCGATCTCTCTTTTGATATTTTTTTATCTTTGAAGTGAGAAATGGCACCAATTTGTTAAAAAGATTGCCACATTAAAAATTCAATTCTCATCATACCTAACATGTGATTGTATTTTCCATTTACTATATATGTTGTTGTAAACTATTCTATGATAAGAAATAAATTCATATTTTTTTCATCCTAAAACGTTTTTCAGCTTTGATAATTTTTCTTACTTTAATAACAGTCAATTAATTCCAAAATGATTGATTTTTCTTTTTCAAACCTTCTAATAAAATTGCTTTGGAAATTTTGGAGTTTGAATATTTTTCTTTATGGTAAAAGTCATCATATCTATAGTAAAAAGGTAATTTGAAATTACATAATAATGTTGGACTTTGGATAAATGAAAATATATTCAATCAAAGTCAATGGAGACTTAATTTATTTATCAATATCATAAATGATTGCAGCCACATAAATATATTTTCATCCACTAGCCAAGTTGAATGGTTAGAGACTATCCATCAATTTATTATCAATAAATTGATGGACTACCTAATATATTTTATTGAAATATGAACTATTTAATGAGTAAATTACACTTAAATTTACTAATTTTCATGGGGTAAATGATACACATGGCCATTGAACTTTACTCATTTTAATATTGTGGTCAATAAACTTTAATTCTTAATGGTATGGTCACTGAATTTTTTTTTTTTTAACACCTGCGGCCATTGAACTTTAATTAATTCCTCAAAATGATTGGTAACGACCTCAAAATGAAAATATTCAAGAATTAAAGTTGTTCGGAACGATATTTACCATGAAACCATAATTTTTATTTTTAAAAATCACATTTTTGTAGCTTTCTCTCTCTACAAATTCACTCTCTCTCCTAATAAAAAAAACACCTAAATGACCTCAAAACGAAAATTTTCAAGAATTAAAGTTCATTACAATATCATTAACTCTTCGAAATTTTTATTTTAAGACCGTCAACGGTCGTTTTGAGACGTTGAGTGGCCGCTGGTGTTAAAAAATGTAATGTTCAGTGGCAATACTGTTAAGAATTGAAGTTCAATGCCCATAATGTTAAATGGGTAAAGTTCAGTGGTCATGTGTGTAATTTACCCAATTTAATATAAAAATTATTCAAGTTGTGCACTTTATAATATTACCGCCACTAAACTTCAATTAATGCCTCAAACTAACCATTAAAAGCATCAAAATGAAAATGTCCAAGTATTAGAACATCTCCAACAGTCTCGTAATTTGACTCTTAAGTTAAAATTTGAGTAGAGTAAGTTAAAAATCAACTCCAACAGCCTCTTAGTAGCTCATGAAATTACTAAGAGTCTCTTCATCCTCTCTATTAATAGAGATACTCTCTCCACTCTTGGTGTCCTCTTTATTTCATTTTTGTTAATAATTTATTTTTGGAAAGTCTCTCTCCTCTCACTATTGGTAAATATAACAATAATTGATAATTTTAATGATAAAATAATAAATAATGAGTGAATATGATGAGTATTGGAGATGCAATGTCGAACAGAGTCTTAGTTTAACTCTTAAGTTAAATTTGAGGAGAGAGAATTAAAAATCAGCTCTAACAACCTCTTAGTGGCTCCTCAAATCACTAAGAGTCTCTCCATCATCTCTATTAATAGAGACTCTCCACCTCTTAGTGTCTCTTTAATTCATATTTTATTAATAATTTATTATTGGCGAGTCTCTTTCCTCTCACTATTGGTAAATATAACAATAATTAATAATTTTAATAATAAAATAATAAGTAATGAGTGAATATGAGAAATAATGTTTGATATGATATGTCTTAGTCACTCTTAAATCACTAAGAGTCAATTATTTATATTATTTTTAGAGAGTGCACTAAGAGTCTCTTCAAGATGCTCGAGTCACTCCTCAATCACTAAGAGTAAATTGTTTATATTATTTATAAAGTACAAACTAAGAGTCTTTTGAAGATGCTCTTAAAGTTGTTTTGAACTACATTTTTTATGGAACCATATTTTTTTATTTTCAAAATCATCATTTCTGAACATTTTTCATTCTTCTAACTAAACAACACCTAAATGATCTCGAAATGAAAAGGTTGAAGAATTAAAGTTTCTTTAAAATTTCATCAATTCTTGAAATATTCTATGTTGAGGTTATAAACGATTAATTTAAGACGTTAATTAAAGTTTAGTAGCTATAATATTAGAAAGTATAAAATTGAATGATTTTTATATTATATTTTAAAGTTAGTTGGCATAATTTGAAAATTAGTAAATTTCGGTGACTATCCGTGTAACTTGCCCATTATTTAGTTCTCAAAAGTAGAAAAAGAATTAGAAAATTCTAATTGTGCAAATAGTGGATGACGTGGCACCACAATAAATCGTGGAAAGGCACCCGCATGCCAATAAGACATATTTGACCTTAATTAAGAATATTTCTGGTCTCCACGCTGTCTAAAAGGCGAGTTCTTATATTAAACTAGGTACCGAGTTATTTTCTTTACAGTGTATAACTTTAACTTTTTCATTTCGAAAAAAAAAAATTTAACTTTTTCTTCAAAAAAAAAAAAAAAAAAAAATTTAATAGGCACCCAACTTTCTAAACTTGTAACTTTTTTTCACCTGGCCCCCTCAATTTAGGGAACAACTTCTCAACCCCCTCAACTCTCTAAAAACATCACATACAGCCCCTTACACCTCTATGTCGGTCAAAATATTGACCAGTGTAGAAAACGCGCTTGACTGTTGACCACACCAATGCCACGTATCATTTTTTATTAAATTTTTCCATTGAGATCACTGCTCGGCGAGCAACTACCAGAGATGGATTTCGATCAGAATTCTTATGCCAGAATGAAAAATTTTAATAAAAAAGTGACACGTGACATTGGTGTGGTCAACAGTCAAGCGCGTTTTATATACGGGTCAATATTTTGACTGAACATAGGGGTGTAAGGGGCTGTATGTGATGTTTTTGAAGAGTTGAGGGAGTTGAGAGGTTGTCCCCTAAGTTGAGGGGGCCGGGTGAAAAAAGTTACAAGTTTAGGGGCTGAGTGCCTATTAAGCCAAAAAAAAAAAAAAACTTTAACTTTTAATTTTGTATATAAAATTGGGTAAATTCCAAAAAAAAACCCATGTGGTTTGATGTTCCAAAAAAACCCTTGTGGTTTGTTATTACAAAAAAAAGGACTGTGGTTTGCGCCGTTACCCCGAAAAACGGAAATGGACTTAACACCGTTAATTTGCTGACGTGGCACATGAGGAGAGAGAAAAAATAAAAAATAAAAAAAATTCGAATTTCCAACTCTACCCCTGTGCCATGTCAGCAAATTAACACCGTTAAGCCCATTTCCGTTTTTCGGGTAACGGTGCAAACCACAGTCCTTTTTTTGTAATAACAAACCACAAGGGTTTTTTTGGAACAACATCAAACCACATGGGTTTTTTTTAGAATTTACCCTATAAAATTATATAATTTTTTTTTTTACTTTTTATTAAAGTGTACAATAGCTAATTGTGACAGATCAATGTAAAGTCAATATACCACGTCAGTAATTTAACATTTCTAAAAGTAAAAAATTGACCAGTCAACGCGCCACGTCAGCAATTTTGACTTTTAGGAAGGTCAAATTGCTGACGTGGCACGTTGATTTCGCGTTGGACGGTGATAATTACTATCTTTATGCTTTAGTAGGAAGTTACCAAAAGGTTGTACAATTGTGTATGCAAGATTAGAGATTGTACACCAAAATGTGAAAAATGATAAAAGTTGTACACCACGTATGTAATTTACTCGTTATTTTTAGGGCAAATTAAAAAAAAAAAAACTCATGTGATTTCAAGGTGTAAGCTTTTTCGTTTTGCTAAAAACGATTCACTTTTAATTTGATACTATAACAATGACATTTAACGCCATCAAAATGAAAATTTCTAAGAATTAAATTTGTTTTAGTACTATATCTACCATGGAACTAAGTTTTTTATTTTTCAAAATCATTATTCAAAAATTGACGATTTCAAAATTTAAAAATTCAAAGACCTGATGATTTTTACGACTATTTAACTGGTTTTTACTGTTATTTAACTGTCACACCGGACCTTCCAAACATCAATTACGTCTAAGATATTTAATGTGTCACAATTTTTTTTACAAAAAACCTTATGCAAATACTAACAATTAACTCTGTCACATATAAGTTAATCACAAATATATATACTTTTTTTTTTGTGAATGTGTCTAAAATGTTTATTCTGCTACTAATATAGTTACAAATAGCAAAAAAAAAAAAAGACTGTACAAGTTTAAACATATTTGAAAGTTCTGATGTCATAGTTAAATAACATTCAAATTAGTATTTTAAAATTTTCAGCAACGTAGAGGTAAAATCGATTTTGCTTTAAAACGTTAGAGTTATATTTACACAATTTCATACGTTAAAACTAAATCAACACTTCCTAAAAAATGTAAGGATCCAATTTGATCCTTATCCCATATCTTGATACGTGTAATGTATTCCTACTTCATAAAATATAACGGTGAAGTTTTTTTACAACATATATAAGTCCATATTACACATGGAAAAAAATACTTGACGAGAAATACTTAGGGTTCGAGGAATGAAAATTCTATCGTGTTTAAAATAGTTTATGAGAAATATTTGAAAACTACTTGTTTGGAATCTAGATTAATATTCGGCTTAAGATACCGAACAGTCTAGATGATAAATAAAGGGATAATGTGTAAAATACCCTTAATATTAACGAGTATGAGTAATTTTACCATTAATGTCTAAAATAATGAAATTTTATCACCTAATATTGGCAGCAAAGAGCAAATTTATCGCTAACATTGACAAATTGAGTCAATTTGAGAAATAATTTATCAAACCATCTTGTCAGTCACAAATCTTGTCGTCAACATTTCACATGTGCGTCATTTTATCATATACTACTAACAAATCAGAAAACACCTTGATTTTCACCTGATCAGTTATCGTTAGATCTAAGAGGTGTAAATTTAGGCCTTATATATATATATATATATAGGAGAGAGCTCTTGTGAGAACCCTTTCTTACATGAGGACACTTTCTTAGGTGAGAACCACTAAAACTACGTAGTTTTGACTCTAAAAATTAAAAAAAAACACTGCTATCATAGGGGTTCGAACATTGGACCCTTAGTTCACACTCTATATTACTTACTACTGAGCTAATTACTTTTCTTATGTATTATGTCGCGCGCTGATTAATATACCATTGCACGCATGCACTTATTAATATCGATTAAATGTGCATTATAATGAATTATTAATAGAAAAAAAAGAAGCGTGCATAATAATGAATTATTAATAGAAAAAAAATCCAAGAACATGCTCTAATTTCTTATTTATTTAATTTCTCCATATTTTTTGTAATTTATGTTTTAAAATGTTAAGGACGATGTTATAAATATTGTTACATGTGTTCTTAACTTTATAATTTGTGTTCTAAAAATTAAGTATAATGTTTAAAAAACAGTAAATATATGGACCATTTTTGCATTTGTTCTATAATATAATTTACAACTCATATTCTAAATAACATAACGTATGTTCTAAAAAACATAACGTATGTTCTAAAGTTTATAGTTTGTGCTCCAAAAATTAAGTATAATGTTCTAAAAAAATCAGTAGATATCTGAATTGTTTTTTCATTTGTTCCAAAAATATAATTTATAACCCATGTTCGAAAAAACATAACACATGTTCTAAAATACATAACGTATGTTCTAAAAAACATAACGTATGTTCTAAAGTTTATAGTTTGTGTTCCAAAAATTAAGTATAATGTTCTAAAAAAATCAGTAGATATTTGGATTGTTTTTTCATTTGTTCCAAAAATATAATTTATAACTCATGTTCGAAAAAACATAACACATGTTCTAAAAAACATAACGTATGTTCTAAAAAATATGTCGTACGTTCTAAACTTCATAGTTCGTGTTTTAAAAGTTAAAATATATGTTGTTTCAAAAAAAAAAGTTAAATTATATGTTATAACGTATGTTTAAAAAAATATATTTTCTTATATAACATAAATTACAAAATATAAAGGGATTAAATAAATAAGAAATTGGAGCATGTTCTTGAATTTTTTTCTATTAATAATTCATTATTATGCACATTTCTTTTTTTTTTCTATTAATAATTCATTATTATGCATATTTAATCAATATTAATAAGTGCATGTGTCAAATATTAAACAATGAAAGCTACAGTGCGATTGTATATTAATCAGCGCGCGACATAACACACAAGAAAAGTAATTAGCTCAGTGGTAAGTAATATGGAGGGTGAACAAAGGGTCCAATGTTCTTGAACCCCCATGACAACAACGTTTTTTTTTTTTTTTAATTTTTAGAGTCAAAACACGTAGTTTTAGTGGTTCTCACCTAAGGAAGTGTCCTCACCTAAGAGGAGGTTCTCACTTGATCCCTCCTATATATATATATATATATATAGCGATAAGTTCAAATAAAATTCCTGTGGTTTGAAGTTTTGACTATGTGGTATTTTTTGGAACAAAAATAATTCTGTGGTAGGCACCGTTAGCAATTTTGGTTTGACTTTGTAAAATTTTGACTGATAACAACCTCAAAATGAAAATTTTCAAGAATTAAATTTTTTTAGTATAATATTTATTATAGAACCATATTTTTTATTTTTTAAAATCATTATTTTGGAGCTTTCTCTCTCATCACAGAACAACACCTAAATGAACTCAAACCTAAAAAATTACAAAATTAAAGTTTGATTAAAATATAATTTAGGTTTGCTAAGGGGCCAAATTTTATAAAATCAAACCAAAATTACTAACGGTTCTAACCACGGAGTTATTTTGTTACAAAAAAAAGGGTAAATTTCAAATAAAACCCCAGTGGTTTTACTAATTTTCAGATAAAGGACTGTGATTTATTTTTTGTCAAAACGAGTATTGAGGTTTCACACTTTTAATAAAACAATGACCTTTTGAATTAATGCTATTAAAACCATCTTTAACGACATGAAAATGAAAACTTTCAAGAATTAAAGTTGTTCATTATCATATTTGTTATGGAACTACATTTTCGATTTTCGAAAATCATCTTTGTTGGAACTTTCTCTCTCTAAACATTAACTTTCTCTATTTTTACCAAACATCATCTAAATAATCTCAAAATAAAAAAGTTGAAGAATTAGAATATTAGTAGTTCTTAAAATATTTCATGTTTGAAGTCGTCAATGGTGATTTTAATAGTATCGAAAAAGTCTTTATTTTGCTGAAGTTAAAAACCTCAATCCTTACTTTGAAAAAAAAGTAAACCACAGTCCTTTATCTGAAAATTAGTGAAACCACGTGGGTTTTATTTGAAATTTACCCAAAAAAAAATACCACAATTATCGCTCACAATGTCAACCACTCATTTTTTTTATTTAGACTTATCCTTTTTTATTTTGACAAAAAAATACAAAATGAAAATTCAAACACTGCCGCCGCCGTCACTTTTTCATCCATAAAATCCTTAATTTTCTTCTGAAAGTTATGAGGCAAAATTTAAAACTCTTTCTCTCTCTTTCATAGAATTTCACTTAAGTTCACTAAATCTTCGCCGGAGAAAAGGATAAACTCGAATCCGATGTGGAGCTTTTTATCTTCTTCATCAGTTGTAGTCTTAGCTTTCTTTGCTATCTGCATAATTGATCATAAAGCCTTTGCGCAGACTCAAACTAATTCTACTGCTGACCCTGATGAAGGTAAGTAATAATTTCAATTTATGCATCTAATTAATCATCTCTAAGGTTTCACTCACTCATCAATCTCGAATCTATTAACCAGATTTAGCGTTCGTTTGTTTGTCGGAAAATATTGTTGAGTGATAACTGGTTACCTGATTCTGCTTACGTGTTTGTAATCCGACGTCATTGATAATTACCTAGAAAACTAAGCCAGATGCATCCGAAGTCCAGTGAACCCGCTACGATGCCTAAATCAGTTTGTGCTTATGACCGAATTGGAGAGTATGAACTTGTTAAAAGATAGTAATTAACATATGTCAATACCCGTTTATTTACAGGGTTGTCACCTCTTTAGTAGTTCTTACTAGCTTAAGATTCCTTATCCTCAAGGATTCCAAATCCTGTTAGGAATCCTTTTATCTTGTAGGATCTAGAAGATTTTCTGTCAATTAGAGGTCAGAGATTATTACATTTGGGCCTCTATAGTCGTGTTTGGACCGCTAAATCTCACACTGTCTTTTAATTCTAAAGAAGGCGAAAATGACGTCATCAAAATACACGTGTTTTATAATGATGTCTGAAATTGTCCCAACTTGCTAATGTTAATGGTAAAATTGTTCTTTGCTGCCAACGTTAGAGGTAAAATTATAGAATTTTAAACGTTAGGGGTAAAATGGCTCGTGACGGTCAACGTTAGGAGTATTTTTGCACCTTATCCCTTTTTGAAAATAGTAACCATCCATCACTTCTTCTCATTTACCAGTTATAGCAAAATACCATAATTTTATTTTTCAACAATTTTTTTTCTTTATCTAATATTTTTTGGTAAACAAATGAGGCTTTTAAAGAAAAAAAAAACAGAAATGTAGTGAAGCAAATGATTTAACCCCTTCAAAAACACTATATTTCAAGAAAATTCTGCTATAGTCTGAGATAAATGACATTTAATAAAAAAAAAATTGTACTTTTTTTGAACCAAAAAAAATTATACTTAAAAATTTAAAATAAAAATTTAGACCAATTTTAAATGTAAAATATAAAATATAATATTATTTGATTTTTTTAGACCTAAATTAATATTATAACTATATTTATAATAAAAATAAGTACTATATGGTTTTCTGTAGATCTGTACATGGGTTGGGGTTGGATGGGCCTAACGAGTTTTTATGTAAAATGACTCATCCCAGATCCAGCCCAATCCGTAATTAATTTAGGTGATTTCGGATCAGAATGGATTCGAGCTTAAAAATCAAATTTCAAGCCCAGTCCATATAAACCCATCTAAAAAATATACATAATTTTATTTATAAAAAATAAAATTTATATTTAAAAATAAATATTAGTTATAAATATATAAATTTCTACCAAAAAAAAAAGTTATAAATATATAAATTTTTCTAATTAATATTAATAAGACGGGTCGGGTTGGGTTGGGTTGGTCCTTACTATTTTCATCAATCCCAAATCCGTTCAAAAAATAGACGGATTTTAACGGACTTGGACTGAACTGGGCGTAAGATTAAATTTCATTATCCAAGCCCGGTCAAATGGACACGGGCTTAGGCGGAACGGACGGATACCCAAACCCCTAGATAGGTCTAGTTTTTTTTGTAGTCCGTTTTGCTCTTCTTCCTCGACTTTACGCCCTCATCAAAATAAATAATATTAATTTAAGCACGAGTAGCCATTTTCTCTTAATTTATTCCATCAAGAGCTTACTTTTGCTTACAAGCAACTCCTTAATTCGGTTCATGAACTTCGCTCACGAGAAATTTATTTAATACAAACTCCGTAGTTTTGAAACCTATAAAATTTATATAAAATGAAGTTATTTTATATTTTCCAATTATAAAAGTATTATTATAAAAAAAGGTAAATAATTTATTAGTCCTTTAGTTTTTACCTACCACATTGTTTAGTCCCTTATTTTGAAAAACACATTTTAAGGTCCATGTCTTTTGTCAATATTAACCTTGTGGTCCTTTTATCTATTTTTTTATATTTTTAACCGAACATATTTTAGCTTTTAGGACAACCACAGTACAATACAAGTTGACCATGTTACTCTGTTATCTTATATATACATGTTTATGCTAAAATATAATGATTACGAGCCTAAAAAAAACTAGACAAAAGGACCAAAAAGTTAATATTGGCAAAAGTTAAAAACCATAAAATGTATTTTTTAAAATAGAGAACTAAACAATGTGTTAGATAAAAACTAGAGGATTAATAAATTATTTATACTAAAAAAAAAAAATGTAACCAAACTTGTTTATTAACATATTTATAAATAATATAATGGAGCTCGAGTTAGGGTTGAATTTTTTCATACTTAAACTCTGTAGTTTATAAATCAAACCGAACACCGTTGAAGAGCGGAAAGCCGAGCGGCTTATGAGCCGGTCAGCTCATTTATTATTATTATTATTATTATTATTATTATTATTTATTAGCACAGTATAAATGAGTTGGTGAAATTGAAATGCAGCAAGAGCTGTGAACTCGATTTTTGAACAATGGGGAATATCAGCGATTCCAGCACAACAATGGAACATAAGCGGAGAGCTTTGCAGTGGATCAGCTCTAGGTTCATCTCCTACAATCGACGATCAGACATACAATCCTTTTATCAAATGCGATTGTTCCGCCATTAATGGCACTTGTCACATCATTGCCTTGTAAGTTCTGTTTTATTCTTCCTTTCAGTGTGCACACCATCTGTTTGATTTTATGCCCCACGGAAAAAAAAAGAAATTCATCTAGTTTTATGGCTGGCGACCTGTTTATTTGTTTTCGATTTGATTTGCAGGAAAGTCTATGCAATGGATGTTGCTGGTGGAATTCCAGATGAGCTATGGACTTTGACTTATCTTACTAATCTGTATGCTTTCTTTCTTATTCCTTTGTTCATTTCATTCTGTCTTGCACTATTCCTTAGAAAGATACATTCATTTCATCTTCATTTGAAATTATATAATTTGAATTAAGGTTTTTAGAGTTTTTCTATAGCTACTTTACACTGTTTTCAAACGGTGAAAAATATAAATTTCGAACAGATAAAAGATTAGGGGCTTAATTTATCTAAATAAAAGATTCAGAAGCTTAATTTGACCACAAATAAAAGATTAGGGGCTTAATGTATCTAAATAAAAGATTAAAGAATTTAATGAGCAAAACAAAATGAAATATCAGGAGCCTCGTGATGCTTTTTGCCTCATAAAATCATTCTGACCAATGCAGTGTATACAAGCTTACTTGAATATTGATGTGACATGGAAGACACTTGATTATATACCAACTAAGCGCCATGTATAGGGGCTGATGTGGCAACCATGTGCATGCCACATGACACATAGTAAGCCACAAAAAAAAATTGGAAAATAATATTCTTGTCAGTTGTGGCGTTTAGTTAGCATATAGTCAACTATCTTCTATGTCATGTCAATATTCTGGTGAACTTCATTAAAATCAAATATGAAGTTCATTGATTTTATTGAAAGAAAGTGAAGTTCGAATGTCCAGTGACGTTATTAAAATGGTCCCTAAATTTCGGTGACCATCAGTACAATTTATCCCAAATGCATGCTATGATATATTGTGTTGTCAAATGTACTAAACATGATTTCATTTCTTACAGGAATTTGGGTCAGAATTTCTTGACTGGTAATTTGCCTCCAGCAATTGGCAATTTGATTCGCATGCAATACATGTAAGCTATTCTAATTTAGTCACAGGACATGTGAATATATTTTTATATTGTTTGCTGATATTAAACTCATAATTATGTTAGGACCTTTGGCATTAATTCGTTGTCTGGCGAACTTCCTGAAGAACTCGGTTTGCTTACTGATTTAAGATCAATGTAAGCCTGAGAAGATGGTGCAGCAATCTACTGCATTTCTTTTTTTTTTTTTTGTTTCAATTATATTAGTTGCAAAACAAAATTTTATAGCAACGTTGCTATTGGCTGCTGGTTCTACACAACTGCAATTTAGGGGTAAGATACATCCGTGACCTCTGAACTATAGCGCTACTAATAACATTATGATCCCTTGACTTTATTTTACGATGTAAAAATCCTTGAACTTACATTATATAATAACATTAAAGTTCAAATCACGGAAAATCCACTAAAAGAATTAACATTTGATGACCGGAATAAGGTTGACTCTCTCTTTATCCATTTCATTATAAATTATGGTCAAATATCTATTTCAGGTGTCATTATGTTAATTTGTAACGGATTTTCTTTGATTTGGACTTCAATCTTAAATAATAATATAACGTTCAAGGATTTTTCAATCTCAAAATGAATTTTAGAGGCTATAACATTAGTAACGCTATAGTTCAGGGGCCATGGATATATATTACCACAATTTAGTCATGCTCAATGATATAACCAGTTGTACAAGAGCATCTGGTGTTGTCTATTTATAGAATACATGACTTAAGGTTACTTGAATTCATTTGTGGTTTTGCTGCTTATTGTAGTTCCTTTGGATCAAACAACTTCTCTGGTCCTCTGCCATCTGCTCTAGGAAATTGTACGAAACTAGATCAAATGTAAGTTGAAAATATTGTTTATTTTGCAGTCTGTGTTTTAACTTTTTATATACACTCTTTACTTCTTGTTAGTTTGGATTTGCAAGTAGATTTTAGAGAAATAATCACTTCTATATAGGAGTGATGAATGACATGTGATAGTTTAAGAGTCAAAGACTAAATCATATACTTAATAGCTTAAGTTCTTGATCCCATTGGTTATAACTGCTTATGCGACAAACTGAAATTTGATTTGATGTTTCAACAAAAGATGATCATGAAGCGACATCCATATTAACAATAATTTTGTGTTCACAACTCCATATGTTAGAACAGAGGGCCATTTAGCAGATTTGTGATGCGGGCATCCAGTCAATTAGACGAGAGGGGATGAGTGGTGGAATAAGCCGGGTCAAAGGGGCAACACATCTAGGCAAAGCAAATGCCATTTATGTGAAATTAGACCCCACACGCGGTGTGGATTACTGAAATGAACATCAGAGGTTCAGCAGTAATCCCACAGCTTCTAGTTTAGCTAGAGAAGAACCTCTTTGTTGATTTACGATTAAAACCAACTCGTTCGTCAATAACCCGTATCATTTTGTTTACTGAAGTGTTACTAGTTAGTCAAATCAATTACATTTGTTCCAAGTTGCGCATGATTAAGGTCTATATATACTCCAGTCTGAGGGGGAGTATTGTAGAATGTATAGCTGGTTATAGAATGTATAGCTGTCATTCCTTGCTTAAAGAAATCAGTTTCCTTGATCATAGGAATGAGAATAAATGTGATTTATTATATACTTAGTTTAGCATGATCTGAATCTTCCACACTACCATGACTGGGGTCTCCGAGCCATAGAGTCCGCCAAAACACCTCTCCCACAGGTTTTCGAGCGGGTTGGAGGGTGGATCCTCCATGACCCTCCTTTGTTCCGCCCCTGCCTATGGTTATTGAGGGAGACCAAAGTTAGTCTTCACGCCTAATATAGTGCAATCTTAAGCTTAACATTTATTAGATGGTGCAATTTCAACTCTTATTAACAGAAGATGAGTTTCTTTTCATTAACAAGAAAACTAATGAAAATTCTTTACCTTGACAGTTATTTTGATAGCTCTGGAGTTAGTGGCGAGATTCCATCAACATTTGCTAAGCTGCAGAACATGAAAACTATGTAAGAAGATATTCAAATTTCTAACAAAAAAATCTTTTGAAAGATAATGATAAATATATTATGCGGATTTCTTTTGTGAGGAATTAGTAATTACTACCAATCATCTCAGGTGGGCATCAGATAATGCACTTACAGGCAAGATACCTGACTTCATTGGAAATTGGTCGAGTCTTGGCATCTTGTAAGACTAATTTTCTATTAATTTTATAGATTTTCTCTAGATCAAGTTTAATGTCGAAATTGGTATCCTGTAAAAATTAAAGAGAGAAAAATCCGTGTAGTTTATATGAGCTACTCATTAATGTCACTGCAGAAGGTTTGAAGGGAATTCCTTTGATGGCCCAATTCCATCTGCACTATCCAACCTAACTTCGTTGACAGAGCTGTGAGTGTTTTCTTCTTTTTACTTGGTTTTATTATATATTGCAAAAGTATGCTGAAACTAATAAAAGATAAAAATGTAGGAGAATAAGCGATGTGTCAAATGGGAGCTCTTCACTCGCATTTATTAATGACATGAAGTCTCTAACTCAATTGTAAGGCAAATAATGTCTTCTTATTATCATCATTGTTTTTCTGAAATGTAATATGACATGGAAGCTGATGTCCTGCAGAGTGCTAAGGAATGTCAATATTTCTGATTCAATTCCATCTAATATTGGAGAGTATCAAAATTTGACACATTTGTAAGTTATTTGTATTATTCGGACTCCCTGATGTGCATTATCATTCATAATTTATGTTGCACAGACACTCATTTTTAGTAGCGTTTCTGCGTTTCGTGTCCGTATCTGTATCCGTTTGAAGGCTATGTTATGAAGTCTATGTGTTAAAAATAATGTTTCACCATGTCCGTTTCCATTTCAGTGTCTTTGCAACATATTTATTATATATTTTTTACTCATGGCCCTAATGATATTTCCCCAGGGATTTGAGCTTCAACAACATAACTGGACAGTTGCCCGAGTTACTTTTCAATTTGAGCCAGCTTTCTTTTCTGTAAAATATCTCCTCTTCTTCACTTTTCACACATCTTTTACATGTATTTTGTATTTCAAAACTTGCTAATTCCTTCATTAACAGGTTTATTGGAAATAACAAATTAAATGGTACCCTTCCAGCATCAAAAAGTTCATCACTTTTAAATATGTGAGTATAAGGGTGTAAATTTCTGTATGTTTCTTAACTGGTTGGATGATATGCTTGAAGGTTCTTTCAAGGCCTAATACATCCGTAGTCTCCAAACTTGTCTAGAAAAGTCTAATGATTTGAAAACAATCGATGAGCCCCTTGAAGTGACATCATTCCCCCCATGTCCTACGTGCAGAACACGTGGAGTTTGGACAAGTTAAAGCTCGCATTACTTTAAGTAAGTTTAGGATGCCAATAGGTCAAGTCAAGGGGCCAATAACTCACTTTAAGTAATTTTAAGGAGTTAATTGGTTGTTTCCAAAGTTTGGGAGGCAATCGGCTTTTATGGCCAACTTGGAGAGGGTGTGTATGCATTAGGCCTTATTTCTACCTCTCTAGATCAGTTAGTTGATGCCTACATACTTACATTTTTCTTTTTATCAATTTGTTATTGCAGAGATGTTTCATACAATGATTTAGAAGGGAATATTCCTTCTTGGGTCAATGATCAAGGTTTACAAGTGTAAGTCTTAGGTTCTACTGTTATTATATTCTTTTGAATACTATTTCTGCAACTTGAGAAATACAAAAGAAAAACTGTTTAATTCTTTATGTTGTGTGTGCAGTAATTTAGTTGCCAACAACTTCACAGAAGACCTTTCAAACAGCAGGTAATTCTTTTGTTTCGATATTAATATGAAACATCTAAGTAATAAGGTTTATACTTAACAATAGCTATTATTCTTTTTATAGTCTATTCATCTAAGGCTTTTGACAGAGATCATAGGACCTTCAAAGATAGTAACAATATTTCATATTAAAAAACCATTAAGTTATGATAGAGATAATAATAAACGATATTTTTGAGCCTTATTTATGAGATTAACCTTTTGGATCAAATAGTTCATTGACATGGTAATATAGCCTCTTTGACCACTTGGTCAAAGTTCATTTCTGACAACTATATTCGTTAATGGAAATTGAACACATGGTAAGATGAGCCTTTGCTGTACAAGCGGAGATGTGTAAGATATTATAATTAAACTCATGTTGAACTTTATCTATCGGCTTAAGTTTTTGGGTCAAATGGTTTCTTGACAAACTGCAATTCATATAAAATGCTTTCATTGTCTTCTACTGTGCAATCTGACCTCATTCAAGGATACCTAAATTCAATAGATAATATCTATCTGCCTATTTGCTCAAATAATCAATTCAATGCTTGGCATCTGCTGTTATGTTCTTTTTTTGGCCACCTGATTTCTTTCCTCTTTGGCTTTCAGTGTTCTGCTATCAGGCCTGAACTGTCTTCAACGTAACTTTCCCTGCAATCGAGACCGTCCACTCTGTAAGTACTCTCTTCTTTGTATTTTGTTCTTTTGGAGTGGATGGCTAGATTTGATAGCAAGGGCATAGTAGGGAGGAAGATTTATGGAAAAATGCATATTTAATCTTCTGATTAATTTAATTTTTATTGATTAAGTTCTTCATCAATTATTTTTTAATACTGTCAGCTATTAATATGAAGTGAACCTTTAACCATTAGTTTGAGCTTTTAGCTAAAACGGTTCCATGACATGGTATCAGAGCCAGTGTGACCAAGTGGTCCAGTGTTCGATTCCTGGCAGCCCCATTTGTTGAGTTATTGCAGGACATGGTAATATGGTCCTGTGTTGTCACGCTTCAAGCCCAAGTGTGCTTTCGCGTGTGGGGGTGTGTCAGCTATTAATATGAAGTGGACCTTTAACTATCAGCTTGAGCTTTTAGCTAAAACGGTTCCATGACAAATACATTAAGTCGGAATACGTTAAGCTTCTGATCAATTACGTTTGAACACACTAAGCCTCTCTTGGACGTCCCAGTTATGTGTGTGGTTCAAACTCAATTTAGCACTCATGGAGCTACAGGCATGCCACTCTTTTAACACGTCACTTGACATAGATGGCCACGTCAAATAAAATTTTTCTTACAACATGACATGTCTTCTTAAAATAACCTTACCATATCAACCCCAAACTAACTTTACCCCTAATCGCTAAAGTAAAACAATCAAACTCATTTAGTTTAACTGTTTTACAGTGACATACTGACAGTTCCACATAACTGGGTCGTCCAAAAGAGACTTAATGTGTTTGAAAATAATTGGTTAAGGCCTTAGTATATCCATTTAAAAGATTAGAAGCTTAATGTGTTCAAAATAATTAATCAATAGCTTAATGTGTCAGTTTAAAAGATCGGGGTTTAATCGGTTAAAATTGAAATGGTGGACTCAAATATGCGTTTTGCCAAGATTTATTTACTGAAGGATACAACAATTCATACTGCAAACTTATACTGACTCCCCCCCTATTTTTGTCTTTGTGCAAAGATTCCCAATTTGCAATAAAATGTGGTGGTCCACCGATCAGTTCCTCCAATGATATTGCGTATGAGAGGGATAATGAGACTCTTGGTTCAGCATCGTATTATGTTACCGACGAAAGAAGGTGGGGTGTCAGTAATGTTGGGTTTTTTACTGGATCAAGCAATCCTCGATATACAGTTTTCTCATCATCTCAAGCCACAAATACTCTACAACCAGAGTTGTTTCAGACAGCAAGAGTTTCTGCTTCATCATTAAGATACTATGGTTTAGGTCTTGAAAATGGCAATTATACTGTCAACCTTCAGTTTGCAGAGATAGTAATTGAGGATGGTAACACATGGAAGAGTCTTGGGAGACGAGTTTTTGATATTTATGTCCAGGTTAGTCTTCCATTATTTTTTTTTTGGTGTAGTCCAAAATGAAGTTTCAACTGCCAATCTGTGTTACATTAAAACAGAAACTGATACGGAAATCAGACGGATCCAAGATTCATTTATACGGGTGCTTGGGGTGTTCTCTGGTGATATATGCAATTATTTTGGATGCTTTTGTTAAAAAAAACTTAAAACTCCGTACACAGTTTCCACGGAGTATTCCAGCGTTTTCCTGCAACCAGTGAATGCTCAAGCCCCTGGCAGTGGCACCCCCTTGGATCCGTCACTGATAGAAACTGAAATCAATAGATGATATTTGTAAAAATATAGGTAAAAATATAGAAAACATAATCATGTAAAAATTAAAAGTATAAGAGTATATCTATAAATTTTTAAAATGATATACAAGTCAAATAATTAATAGAGGGAAAAAAGATTGTTTTTTCATTTTGAAAGTGTAAAATACCATGTAAATAGAAAGAAATACATGGAATACATGTGATCTAAAAGACTAAATAAATATTCTAAACTTAAGATGATACAAACATATATATATATATATACAAGAATAAGGATAGGAAGTGGACAAATATACTTATCCCTTTAATTTCTCCTTTGATTGCTGTCTGGAATTCTTCTGACATCTAGCTATGTTCACATTTGTTCATACTATAACAAAAAGCTCGTAGAAGATGATTAAGAGAATATTAGGGATTTACTGAATATGTGATTAGTATTAATCTACTTTTTGAAAACACGTTACATCCTAACAAATAAGTTTCTAACTTTTCTAAAATTACAGAATCGTGACCGGAAACATTTCATACAAGTTTCCAAGATTTTTGGTTTTCGAAAAACCATATAGCTGCCAAGTGCTAACAAAATGCTTCTATCTAGTTTTTAGTTAGGAGTTTATATCACATGTTTAGGAATGAAGACTATGATGAAAATGTTTCTGCAAATTTAAAACTTCCATTTGTCTGTTTATTATTTAAAGTGCTGAAGTTGTTATTTCAGGGGAATCTCGTTTTAAAGGATTTTGACATAAGAAAGACGGCAGGTGGAGTCTCGAAGCGAGCAGTTGCTAGGGACTTCCCGAATATTCGGGTATCTGAAAATTACCTTGAAATCCATTTATTTTGGGCTGGAAAGGGGACTTGTTGCATCCCTTTCCAAGGTGCATATGGGCCTTCTATTTCAGCGATCAGTGCTGCTCCAGGTATTGACGTTGTAGCTAGTAAATTTTAGGGAAAAGTTAAAAGAAAAAACTTGCAGTTTCACTGATTTATAAGTAGAGGAATGTGGTATTTTTCGTTGCAAAAGAAATTATGTGCTTCAAACCGTTAGCAAAAAAAAGAAATTTGATTAACAGTGATTTTGATGCCATGGCACATTAACTTTGTTGATGTGACACAATGAATTATTGACTTCTGTTGACATGGTAAACAGTGTTAGTCAAATTCATTTCTTTATTAACTGTGTAATATAACCTCTTTTGCAACAAAGAATACCGGCTTAATACATCAGGGGCCTCTATACGTGATCAAATAATTTGATTGGCCCCCTAAACTTTGAATATGTCCCATTAGACCCTGAACTTACACACGTGATCTATTGACCCCTTGAACTTTCTTAAAGTAATCTATTGGTTCCCAGAACTTGCTTAAACTAACCTATTGGTCTCCTGAACTTGCTTCAAGTGATATGCGCTTCAACTTGTCCAAATCACCACTTTGCTGTGCCACATAGGACTTGGGGGTCTAATGAAACATCTCCAAAGTTTTCAGCTAAAATACCACATTTTTCTACTTGTAAATTCATGAAACTACATTTCTTTTTTAATTCACCCTTTTATCAGGCTACTGAGTTCTGAGTTTATTTGCAGAATTTGTACCCACTGTTAGTAACAGACCTCCAACCAGTAAAAAAGACAGGACTGGTCTAATTGTTGGAATTGTTGTTGGGGTTGGTGTATTGAGCTTTCTTCTTGTTTGTGCTGTTTTCTTTGTCATTCAAAGAAGAAAAAGGCAAAGCACCTATGATAATGATGAAGGTAAACCAAACATTCATGCTTTTATTTCCGAGTAGATGCTTCTATTGGTTAGCATAATCTAGGTTTTATAACTCATTTATTTGTTGTAACAAGTTAATCGTGTAGAATGTCGTGTTATTGTTGATCCACATTCAATTTGGTTAATTAATGGTGTCAACCATGTTAATTTGTTTAAATTTCATGTTGTACCGTCTGAACATGTTTATTAAATGGTCGTGTCAGGGTTGACCCTTAACGGATCACCAGAGTAGGTAGACACGATATGTCAAATTTTGACACCCGTAACCCTCATAATATATATGTTTTTCTTTTAATAACCTATGAATATGTTGAAATGCAGAGCTCCTAGGTCTAGATGCTACTACTTTCAGCTATGCTGAACTGAAGACTGCTACAGAGGATTTCAGCCCTTCCAATAAACTTGGAGAAGGAGGATTTGGACCAGTTTATAAGGTATGAATGCTTTTCAAAACAAGGATAAATAAAGTATACTGTTTCTTTTTCTAGCAGAATATATTCGGGTAAAATGCACCGATGGTCAATAAAAAGTTTAGGGTCTATTTTAGAGAAATCACTTAACTTCACATTTGATTTGAATATTCACGTGACATAGAATAGAGTTGACTATATATCAACTAAGTCCATGCTGGATATGTCCGACCTTTATGGCTGACGTAGTAAAAATGTGGGAATCACGTGTGTGCCACATGACACATCTTAAACCGCAAAATTATTTTTAAAACTCACATATTTTTCTAGTGGCGCATAATTGATATGCGATCAACTGTCTTCTATGCTACATCAACCTTCCGGTGAGTAAATATACAAATTGGCTGAAATAACTTTATTGAAATAAAGTGTGAAGTTCAGTGATTTTATTGAAATAAAATGAAGTTTACTGACATTTGTGAAACATATCCCAAAGTTCAGTGAGTCCTTACCTGAATGTTGTTCTTGATAGGGAAAACTTAACGATGGGAGAGTGATTGGTGTTAAGCAACTTTCTGTTTCATCCAACCATGGAAAGAGCCAGTTTGTAACAGAGATTGCTACTATATCTGCTGTCCAACATCGTAACCTTGTGAAACTGTATGGCTGCTGCATCGAAGGACAGAATCGGATTCTTGTTTACGAGTACCTTGAGAATAAGAGTCTTGATCAAGCTCTATTTGGTATGATATTTTTGCCATATTTTCATTCATGCATACATGTGCAGTGGCGGAGTCAGAACAAAACAGTGGGAGGGTTAATGGAAGTGTTAAAAGTGGCATATTTTTTGGGACTAAGCATCAGGGACGGCTATTCCCGTCTTAGATTCCGTCGTTAATACCAAATCCATGACAAATTTTCAATGCATTTTAATTAAGGTAAATTGCAGCTGGTAACTGAAGTTCGGGATCTCTTTTACAAAGGTCACTGAACTTCATTTTCTTTTGGTAAAATCATTTTGATTATTTCAGACAAAAAAATCAACGGAATGGTGATGTGGTATCCATGTTAGAAATGATTGACTTGTACATATGACATGACAGCCGCATGACAGTAAAAAAAACGAAACTTATATTTTTTACTTAATTCAACTGCTTGGAACCTCCACGTGGAAGCTATAAAATGTACTTCTTTTGCTGTCATGTGGCACGTACATGGCTGTCATGTTACACGTAAAAGTAAGTTATTTCCAACATGACTGTCATGTCATATTTAGGTGATTTTTTCTGTCTGAATTGATAGGAATGACTTTATTGAAATAAAAAGCAGAGTTCAATCACTTTATTGAAACAAAATTAAGTAACTTTTGTGAAATTGACTCCAAACTTCATTGAGCACTAGTCAATTTCCACATTGTAATTACTGACAGAAATTTACGTCGGTAATTGTACTTTTTCTTTATTTCCGTGATCCCTACAAATCCGCCCCACCCCGCGCCTGAACATGTGTGTACATATTTCTACTGTAAAAAGCATTTTGAAATTTATGGATTGGATGATTGATACAGGAAAAGGAGGTTTGAATCTCGACTGGAAGACACGTTATGAGATCTGCTTGGGAGTAGCCAGAGGTTTAGCTTATCTTCACGAAGAGTCGAGGCTCCGTATCGTACACAGAGATGTGAAGGCCAGCAATATACTGCTTGATTCTGAGCTCGTTCCCAAAATTTCAGATTTTGGTTTGGCTAAACTTTATGACGATAAGAAGACCCATATTAGCACCCGGGTTGCAGGCACAATGTAAGATCACCTGCCTTTCTCATTCTCCTACAGTTAAATCAAATTCTTATTTACTTGTTTTCTAGAGCTGATAATTATATGCACGACCCGATAACACGTACGAATCCAACACAAATTTAGTGGGTTAGTGTTTTAGACAGGCAATGACTTGATTTTTCTACAAAAGCACCTAAAAAATATCAATTGAGCTCTCATAGATCACTAGATAGCACACCAAGCCCCTCGTGCCGGTGAATCCTAGATCATCACTAGTAACAGGTCATTTTTGGGGTGACACGAAATTGATACGTTATTTTTTGGATTGAGTTAAGATTGATTTGCTAACTGGAAAATGACACGAATGTTTAAAATTATTACTAGGTTCTCTCATATTTTTACATGTCTTCTTAATTCATAAAGGTAATACAATTATAATTATCACTTGGAAACACGACTTGAACCTCCCAAATATATCATTCTTAATAGAGGTAGATAGTAAAATCCCATGTGGCTTGTAAAACACATCACACGAAGCTAACATGATATTAAGAGCTAACATGATATTAACGGGTTAAGGGTTTGTTAAGTAGATTTTAGGTCAAACTTTTAGATGGTCAATGTTAACATGCTAATCTAAAAATGATATAAATATTTGAAAGTATTACCATATCCTCTTATATTTTGAAATGTCACCATTAACATAGGTAGTAAACTTAATGTGACCCGCAAACAGGACACAAAATTAGTGCTAACCCGATTGGGTTGACACTATTATGGTATGATTTTTTTTGGATTGAGTTAGGATTGATTCATTTGACATTAACACGATATCTGACACGACACGAACACGTCACTAACCCAATAATTGTATTGATTCATTTGACATTAACACGATAATTGACACGACAAGAACACGGGCACTAACCCAATAACTGTATTGATTCACCTGACATTAACACGATAATTGACACGACATGAACACAATACTAACCCAATAATTGTATTGATTCATTTGACATTAACACGATAATTGACACGACACGAACACGATACTAACACAATAATTGTATCGATTCATTTTAAATTTACACGACACGAATACAACACTAACCCAATAATTGAATTGATTCATTTGACATTAACACAAAAATTGACACGCACGAACGCGACACTAACTCAATAATTATCATTCCAACTGCAGAGGGTATCTTGCGCCGGAGTATGCTATGCGTGGTCAGCTTACGGAGAAGGCTGACGTCTTTGGGTTCGGAGTTGTGGCTCTAGAAGTCATAAGCGGGAGGCCAAATTCAGACTCAAGCCTATCAGATGAAAAGATATACCTTCTTGAATGGGTATCATACAACACTTCACCACACTAATTTACTACTTTTAGCTACATTTCAACCATCTTTTCTCACCTATATATACCTTCTTTTTGCTCTCTAGGCTTGGCATTTACACGAAAACAACCGCGAACAAGAACTCGTAGACCCCAGATTGTCGGAATTCAACGAGGAGGAAGCAAAACGTTTAGCTGGAATTGCTCTTTTGTGCACTCAAACATCACATAATCTTCGGCCATCCATGTCTCGAGTAGTAGCTATGCTATCCGGTGATATTGAAGTAAGCACAATCAGTTCGAGACCTGGATACCTTACCGGCTGGAACTTCAACGACACAAGTGGCAGCTTCATGACTGATAATGTTACAGGCGGAACTGATACTAGCTCTTACAATATGTCATCTTCAAGTACGACCATTGTTGCGGATGTAGACGATCCCCGACTATGTTCCAAACCAATGCTCCAAGAGATCATTGGAGAAGGTAGATAAGAGCGTAGAGCGATGATGTGAAATTCTAGAGTACTCCCGGTGTATATGTTCGTTTTTCCTTATTTATGTTTCATTTGATTTAAATTTTGTAATTAATATTCAATTGTATGATAGAAGAGTTTATGAAGAGGGAGAAGCCATTTTCAGCTTATATATCTCATCGAATTGAGAAAAAATAGTTGTCTATCTTATAATTCATGGGTTCAGGTACCTACTCGGCCTGCTCAGGCTGCGTCCGATGAGCCATGTTTGGATAGACGTTTTTGGTGAAGTACATATTTTATTTTAATGTAGGAAATGGTTCTAATTTAACTTTTAGCATTTCCATGCAAGATCAATTTTAGCGTTATGTTATAAAAAATTTGAAAAGTCTAGCTTCACCTTTATTTTACTGTTATTTAATTACATCTAAGATATTTAATCACAATTTTTTTTTTTTTTGTCAATATGTCTAAAATGTTTACTGTGTTACAAATAACGAGGAAAAAATGTATGGAGCTATTTCAGGTTATTGACAAACTTGTTTGGAATGTCTGATGTGACTATTAAATTAGGGATGGGCACGGTTCGGTTAACCGGTCCATTAGGCAAAAAAATTAACCGAACCGTTATCAACGGGTTTTTAACCATTCAAACCGAAACCGGTCCATATCACTCGGTTAACCATACAACCGGTTAACCATTATTTTCGGTTAGATTTTTCGGTTAGATTTTTCGGTTAACGGGTTTTAATCAATTCTCACCAGTTAACCAAAAATCAACGGTTTACCATAATTTTTACCCAAACCTAAATTTTTAAACAATATTAAAATACACATTTCAAAAATTCAAAGGAAACGAATTCATATAAAAGTTCAAATTCAAACATAAGTACCGAACTAAAAAACAATCCATCAAATTTACATTTACAACATAAAGAAATGTAAATAATATTTCGTTAAAGTGCTTATTACAATATTAATCCATCAAGTTTACATTCAAGTATAATCTATGTTATATATTTATATTAATATAGGTTATAATCTATGTTAAAGACTTTTTTTTAATTTTATAATCTATGTTATATAATTATATATTAATTTTTTTTTAAAAAATTGGTTATATTTATTAAACGGTTCGGTTAACCGTTAACCGCGGTTTTTGAAACTCTAACCCGAAATCGAAACCGGTACCAATATTTTTTTTTAACCATTAAGAAAACCACCGGTTCGGTTAACTGTTTTTTCCGGTTCGGATTACCGATTTTCGGTTCGGTTACCGGTTTGACTGATTATTCCAACCCAATAATTCCAACAACACATCCAAATAATATGATATCAATAAGATTATTTTTGGATTGACATAACAATAGGTAAACCGCCTTCGTCAATTTAAAAGACGTCCAACACAGATAAACGTGTTTTAACATAGCCACAGTTAAGAATATACCAAAAGATGGGTAAATCACAATCTCCTTATCAGCTTCCCAGTTCTCGAAAATCCTAAAATATAAAGATCGAACTCTCTCATATAAAAGTCCGGACCCCTTTTGATCCAACAAAAATAAATAAGTACATTACCTCCAAGACTAGGATTTTCCCGTCCTAGAGAACGATAAACTTGATCCTGGGGGACGTATAATATCATGCAAATATAAACACACCAATGTGTTACTGGTTCAGTCCGTGCCACGATTCAAGGTCAGTGCTTATGTGGAATAAACACAGAGAATCATCTCGTCAAAGATCATCTTGTTACATCAATCACGTCCGATCACGTTAATCACAAACCAAGTGAGCTAAGGGATACCAAAACTCGATCTGCGGGGACATCTTCGCCTATCAACATGTGACACGTAGTTCAATACATCCAAGGCTTATAACCAACTTTCCATATTCGATCATACTATAAATAGAGTAAGACACCCTCCAAGGTACACTGCTTCATTCAGTATTAACTAAGTTTACATTATAGTTTTGATTTACCGTTGTGGTCATCCTAAAATCATTCCCATAAACTGACTTAGGCATCGGAACAGGTTAGCCGGACTCCGACCCCTCATTTGATCTTGTTTCTATCTTATTTCAGGATTTAGCTACATCACTAATGTCCAATAATATTGTTGGTGCGATAGTTTTTTGCTACGGTCCAATACTTTCAACGACAAAGGCAATAAGAATCATCAATAATGCATATCTAGTGACATGAATTACCAATGTACTGTATACTTCTATCTTTGAAGAAAGTTGTGTAGGTGGGAGATTTAGGCTCTATTCTTTTTTACTGAAATTAAGTAAATTGAACTGAACTGAACTGAACTTAATGCTATTGAATTGAATTGAACTGAATTCTACTGAAACTGAAATAATAATATAATCCTTTAAAATAACAATAATTAAAATAAAAAGTTTATAAAAATAATAATGATTCTAATAATAATAATAATAATAATAATAATAAATAATTATAATTATAATAAGTAATAATAAATTACTGAACTGAATGTTACTGAACTAAAATAAATGGAACTGAAATGATACTGAAATTAAGTGACAAAGAACACGACCTAGTATGATTTGTGAGTCGACTTTTTCTCCATGCATCACATAGCCTATTATAGAATCAAGGGTCAATTTGACCCTAAAGTTGACAAACAAGTTCAGTTTAGGTCTCGAAGTTTAAGTATCAACTCAGTCCTAAAGTTGGTAATATTTGATAAATTAATCAAAATTTGATAAATTTTTAGGTATTGGAATTGATTGTATTTGGGCTAATTTGACAAATATTGCTAACTTTAGGACCGAATTGATACCTAAACTTCGATTTGGACTAAACTGAATATGACTACCAACTTCAAGGGTCAAATTGACTCTTAATTCGACTATTATAGCCATTGAAATGTAGGTGAAAGGGTTGTCAGTAACCATCCCATCCTTGGACGTTTGAAATCGAGAATCCGATCCGATTTTCTTGGATTAGTCCCTTTAGATGTTTTTATAGTCCTTCATTGATTTTTAGCTGCTTAGAGCATCTCCAATAGGGTGACATGACTCTTTAAATTGTCAAATTTAGCTAGCCATTTAGAGAGGGAGCACTCCAATAAGGTGAGTTGGCTCTCTAAAATTATATAGCTAACCATTTTCACTAGCTAAATTTGGCTAGTCGAGTTTGCTAGCTATTTCTTTTTTTTTTTTATTAATTCTTTCTCTTACAGTAGAACCTCGATAAATGAATACCTTTGGGATCAAAAAAAATATTCATTTGGCGAGATTATTTATTTATCGATTAATGAATATAATATTTATTTATCGATAAATGAATAATAATTCATTTAGATGATATTTTTAGACTTTTTTTAACTAAACTCCTTTCTAAATTGAGCTATAGAAATGTGATGGATGTTGAACATCTTTTGAACTATCCTGAAGAGAATAATGCGGTTATGGAATCTCCTACGGACGAAGAAATCATTGAAGCTGTACTAAATGATGAGGCAAATGATCCCGAACCCGATGATAGTATCACTATACCACAAGTGTCCTCAAGAGAAGCTTTTCAAGCTATTGTCACTATACAAAATTACCTGGTGCAACATGATCAAAATATTCCAGAAGTGGTGCATGCTTTACACAAAATCAAGGATCAGATGCATTTTGGGGGAGGAAAGAAACAATCAACTTTGGAGGCATTTTTCGAAAAAATATGACTTATTAATGTGTTTGAAAATTAGTCATTTGATGAAATGTATTCATGATATATTATATAAATAAAAATATATTATTTGAAATATAGTGATTATTCATTTATATTTACATAGGGCCTATAAAGACTTCATTTGTATTTATTCGTTAATGCATTAAGCGAGGTTATTCGTTAAGCCCATTGGACCAAGTTGGGACCGAAGAAATTTATTCATTAGACGAGGTTATTCATTTATCGAACATTCATTTATCGAGGTTCTACTGTACTTTGTTTTTTTTTTTCTACTTTTTCTTTTTTTTTTTCCTTTAAATTTATTCACTTTTAATGATAAAATAATTAAATAGAGAGTCAAATAGTTAGCATGGTTGGTATAAAACATAAATTTGGCTAAACTAACATCTTATATTATTTTAGATAGTTAAATAGGTAGTTCGTGTTGGAGATGCTTTTAGGCTGTTTGGACGCCGCTTAAACGACGATGAACAAAAGCATTTTATTATTATTATTATTATTATTTTTTTGCTTTATTATAATTCACTTTTGAACATTGTCGCATGATTATATGTGATCTATGTTTATTATTTTTAGATATTTTGGTTTAATTGCATTCTATACTTATTTTCATGACATGATTTAAGACTTTAAAGACATTGTTTTATAGTTTTTCGTGAATTATATTACTTGTGAACATTATATTATATTTGTTTGAGTTGTTTCAATGATATTGTTGTTGCAATGTTGATGTTTGCACACATTTTTAAAGATATATATTACGAATATATGTATTTTTCGATATTAAATAGAACATGATCTTCGAGAAATGTTGTGATATGAGGCTTTGTTTGTCTCCAACTAATGATCTGCCATTCGACAACGTAATTTTATATTATTATTTTTAGATATTATAATAGATATTTTAATTAAATTTATATGCTAATTTATTGATTAACAAAAAAAAAAAAAACAAATCCGATTAATGCATCCCTGATTAATCTTCGAGGACTCTATCTGCCTGACTAGTGTCTAACGTCTTTTACAACTTCGCTAATGGCAAAGGGAAGGGTTTAATGCGAGATTCTGAGTTGGGTGATTGTAGGTGGTCATCCCTTTGGAAGATGGGATAGAAGTCACCTAAATTAACCCTCTTTCATGGCTCCGTCGCTACTGATTTCCGAGGGTGCAATTAGACCTCGTGCATCCTTTTCCTTATTCACTAACCATAAATAAGATACAAAATTCCAACAAAAAGTGAGATACGATACAAAATTATTCCATTTTGTTTCTAGCTAAGAGCAATTTTATTTTCAACGCTATAAATAGAAAAATTGAGGGCTCAATGCTAGCAAACTGGGCCGATTTCAGACATCATTAATGTAAGAATGGGCTTCGGAAGTTGTTACACCTAAAAAGCTTAAACATTTCAAAAATATTAATACAGCTAGTCCGTAACATTTAATACTTGTTATCCAACTTTCAATTATTAAACGTCTTAACGTTAGGGGTTAAAATTGACTTCTCCAATTTGATAGAGAGTAGCTTGTGATCTTGCCCATGAACCAGAAAACCGACCCATATATAATGTTGCATCAGTGTTTGCAACTTCAATATCAGCCCATTTGACATACCGATTTATTATGCAATTCTTGATTTCCTTTCCTAAGTTATGTAGCTTAACTAACTTACAAGATATTGAGCAATAATGGGAACACGAATCATAATAGCTATAATTGTTACATAAAAATAGAAAAAAAATTAAAGTATGTATGTAAATATCTTTTATTGACAAAAAAATATATCCCGGTTAATTCTATTATGTTTTAAATAATTTTCTAAACTTTCTGTAATTTTATATAAATTTTCTGTAATTAATGGGTATTTAAAAACGTTTTCTGGGTCTCTAGTCATGTTTGTGAGTCCATTTTTCAAAAAGACATACACTTGTACATTATATCAATAAATTTGATTTCATGTTGGCATTTCAAAACCTCTCATACATTTGTATATACACATTTATCAAATATAAAATAAGATTATATATTTTTTTTTTTGAGATAAGGTACAACAATACCTCTAACGACGTTTATAGTCAGGAGCAAGTTTATCCTACCATTATACGAAAAAGCTCTCGCGTGGCCGAATTTCTCTCTTCTCTCTCGACAGACCGAATTCTCTCTCTCTCGTTGTCGGCCGTTCGTCCTTGGATGAAGGAACGGGAGAGGCTGCGGGATCGCTCTCGCTCAGGGGGAGGGCTGGATGGTGCGGCTTCGGTGAGGGCTGGCCTGGTGGCTGGCGGTGGGATTGGCGGTGGGTCGGAAGATGATAGATCTGTCTGTTTTGAGAGGCGGGGGGAGGAGATCTGCGGGCACAGATCGCTGTCACCGCGGCCGGCAATCTTTCCGCCTCTGTCGGTGTCGTGTGGTGCCGATGTGGGGGTGGGGTTGTTAGGCGGGGTGGTTTTTGGGAATTTGAGGGAGAAGGTGCTAGAGGCTCGGGGGGCGGATGGAGGAGTTGTCTCGGTCGGGTTAGGGATTGGAGATGGATCGGGTGGATCTAGAATAGGAGAAAGGGGCGGATCCGGGTCGGGCAGCCTGTCGGGTGGAGAGTCGGGTGACCCGCGGGGTCCAGGGATGGGGGTAAATGTTTCAGATTGCTTAGGTAAGGGCAAGGAGGATGTCGTGAATGGCATTTCAGAGACATTTAATTCCTCGCTTCGCCCGGGATACTCTAAATTATCATGGAAGGATACTGTCTTGGGTGTTATAGAGGAAGACACACCCCTTCATGATGAGAGGGGAGATGAAGACTTGGAGGAAATTCATTCAGATTCTGATGTGGAGGATGAGGAACAAGACGACCCGCTGTGTCCGGTGATTCGGTTGACGTCGGCTGACAAACGATCTTTGCGATCTAAATGGAAGTTATCTCTAATTGTGACGATTCTGGGGAAAAATTGGTTTTAATTATTTTGCTCAGAGAATCCGTGCGCAATGGCCAAAAAAGGAAAAATTACTATCACTGACTTAGAAAATGATTACTATGTGATTAAGTTTACACAGGCTGAGGGTTATCATGCTGTTATTAATGGGGGTCCATATATTATATCTAATCATATTCTGGCCATAAGGCCTTGGGTCCCTAATTTTAATCCTAGAGATTGTTCTGTGAATATGATTTTGACTTGGGTGAGATTTCCGGGTCTATCAATTAAGTATTATAATGAAACTTTTCTAAAGAAAATCGTTGGACTAGTTGGTAAAGTCCACCATGTGGATAAAACTACTATTGGTGCTAAAAGAGGCAAGTTTGATAGGGTTTGTATTGACATTGACCTAGCTAAACCCTTTCTTTCTAAATACTGTTTACAACATACAGTTTATTTTATTGAGTATGAAGGGATCCATAACATCTGTTATGAATGTGGGATTTTTGGGCATACTTATGAGGGTTGTCCTAAGAAGAGGAAGGCTAATGAGGATGTTGTTGATACTGTCATTACCAGGGAGGAAGGAATCCAAGGGGATGGGAGGAGTTTCGAACCCTGGATGGTTGCTAAGCGATCTGGAAGAAGAAGGACACGTGCTCCTATTGTCCATAATCCTCCTCCTGACATTAATAAAGTTCAGGTCCAGCCCCAGATTGGTCATGTGTTGGGGTTTAGTGTCCTATAGACAATTGTTCTAGGATACAAACTTAATATAAATGAAGTGTTCTTTATATCATTTGTTTTAATGAGATATGGTTTCATAACTATATAAATGCAATCCCTTTTAAGAACTAAATAAAGTCTAATAAAAGGAAATACATAAGTTTGTTTAAAGTGATTATAAAGTGTTCATACAAGCATGAAGTGAGACGAAACTTTATAATAAACTAATAAACTTAAAACCACCCCAAGTCAAGTAATATGTTTAGGATTGACATATCACTGCTGAGACTTGCATGTAACAATGTCTTTTGTCGAGACAGAAAGCTGATCTCACAAGCTTCATATATACAGATATCTGGACAGTTACGTGGATCCAATGAAAAGGAGTTCATTAGGATTGGGGACCCGACTTGAGATAACAGGATGGGTAGATTCATCCTTGTCAACTGTTCATCTCATTGGTATTAATAGGTATAAGTAATCCTCAGATTCAAAGGAATGTTAATTAGTGATTCTGGATTATGGAATGTGATGCTTTGATCCTGTTGTAACACGATCCATAACAGAGATGACTCTGGAGTGTGAATGGCAGACGTTGGGTATCACATGAAGTAATTGCAGGATAATTATACATTGGATTGAGCATTTGTCACTCCCGATGAATGGGAGATACGTCCAAGGATCGCTTGTGGAAGACTTGACTCTAAATCCTTGCAAGGTGATAACTTAAGACTTGAAATACAGATTTCACTTAACCTGTCTAATTGGAGTTGACTCGGCCTGTATAAGTAAAACGAACGTCTCGCTATATGTGACTTGACATTATCCATAGTCATAAGATTCAGTTCAAGTATGTAGTTGATAAAGGATCGAATTATACTGTAACTAATACGGAAAGGTCAACGACAGAATCAACCTGTCTTTTTATAGCTCTGGGGGAATGTTTCGGATTTGCTAATCGCATTTCGCGTACTCATTCCGTTATGCAAAGATTAAATATAATTCTGTGAAAATTAATTTAATAGTTGCATACGACTAGAAGCAATAAGAACCTAATGGGCCACACATAAGACTTGGAGCCCAAAAGAGAAACATATGTTAATTAATTGATGGAAGCCCAACTGAGTCCACTAAGGCCCAGTAGAGAGAGGGGGGCGATTTTATGTATGAAAATACATAAATAATTTAATTTGATTTTAACAATTCTAATTAGATTATGATTGTGAATTAAATTAATAAAAGGATAAATAAGTTATGAGGTTTAATGAGATTAAAATTACTCCTATTATTATCCTATAAGGTTATTATTATTATCTTTATATTTAGATATATTAATAGATAATAAATAAGAATTATATTCCGAATTAAATTCTTATTCAGTAACCTAATTCTATCTAACTAGGGTTTAGATACAAGAGAGTATTTATACCCCCCTCTTATGTAAATTTTGGCCAACCCTAGCTAGAGAAAGAGAGAGAATTTCGACCCACAAGTTTGAGGACGAGATTGTCTACCGCTTCCTTCCGTTCAATTGATTTTCATCTCTTTCTTTTATTCCTTGATCTTGTGTTGATTGATTAGAGGCAATCTATTCTTGATTGCTTTTATACGGTTGATATCTAACTTGATTTTGGGTTGTGTTTGTTTTGTGCTCGTGAACTCGGAGTAAGAGTTGAGGGCACTTCGCTTGCAATGGTAGATAGTTCATCAAAAGGTATTTCCTTCTATCCCTTTTTATATGAAATAACGATTAACGGATCTTGGGTTAATGGAAAAAGGTTAAAATTTTTATATTTCCGCTGCCATACGTTAGCCTTAAATTCCATCATCATGGTAGTAAAGAGGTGGCTGATCCTAATAAAGGTGTGGTTTCCAACACACCTGTGGAGGTTTGTTCTAGTTCCAGATTTGGGGTTCTTCCCATGGATGGTGATCAAGAATCGGTTCCTAGTAATGATCAATCAGAGATAGAAATGCCAGACTTGGAACCTACTGATCCAGCGGAGAATAAGGTGGAGACCGTCAACCCGCTATTTGAATCCAAAGAAGTCTCCCAGAGTTGCCCTCAGGTTCATGTTCCTCAAGGTTCAGAATCAAATAAAGAGGTTAGTTTCTCTAAACTCAGCATTGAGGCTAGAAATGATAAATCCATGAGGGTTATTAAGACGAATAGGAAGAAGCTTAAAGGTAGTCATAAGACTAGCCAATATTCTTTAGGGTTCATGGAAAAAAGGGGGGCTGATGGTACCTCTTCTAGGCTCGAAGGAGCCCCTAACAAATATCTGGTTTAGTTTGGCTGGGCCTGTGTGTTGCTATCCTCTAGTGATGGATTTGTTTGTTTGGAATGTTAGAGGAGCGGCTAGCAAGGCGACCCGTATCCATGTTAAGGATTTGATTAAGCAGTTTAACCCGTCTTGTTTTGCTCTTCTGGAAACCAAGATCAGTGGAGCTAAAGCTGATGAGGTAGTTAAGTTATTTAAAAGTTGGAAGTGTGTAAGGTCAGAGGCTTGTGGCAGATCTGGTGGTATTTGGCTTTTTTGGAAGCCTAATCTGGTTCAGTTTGATATCGTGAAAATCGATAAACAATTTATTCATAGTAAAGTTACCGTCCCTGGGAATAGACCCCTCTTTATCACTATTGTGTATGCCGACCCGATTCTGGCCAACCGGAAGCGTCTTTGGGAGGCTTTGTTCTCTTTTAGTATGAATATGGTGGAGGCCTGGTTTGTGTCTGGAGACTTTAATGATATTGCTGTCATGAGTGATAAAAAAGGGGGAGGGAATCACTATATTAATAGGTGTCTTAATCATAAAAAGGATATGGATTTGTGTGGTCTAACTGACCTTGGTGCTGCGGGCCATAATTTTACGTGGAAGCGTAATAGCACCTTTGTTCGGTTGGACAAAGTATATGATAATATTGTGGCTCAGAGCGTTTATCCGGATGCAGCCGTGTTAAATCTTCCCTTCCGTCATTCGAATCATTGCCCTATCCTGGTCAGGTTGGTGAGAGCTCCTCGACCGAGAGGGGAGAGACCCTTTAGGTATCTGGTGGCTTGGGAATCTCACCCTTATTTTAAGAACTTTGTGCATGATAATTGGAAACCTCATTCGAATGTCTTACTGGCTGCTGAGGGTTTTAGAAGTAAGGTTGCGAGCTGGAATAAAAATATTTTTAGCCATATTATCAGAAGAAAACAGAAAATTCTGAGAAGGATGGAGGGTATCCAACGTATTTTGGAGATCAGGTTTGATCATAGTCTAAGTTATCTCCTTAGATCCTTCCAGAATGAGTTGGAAGCTGTGATAAAACAAGAGGAGTTACTTTGGTTTCAGAAATCTAGGAAAACCTGGATTAAGGATGGTGACCGGAATACAAGGTACTTCCATCTTTCGACGGTTATCAGAAGGCAAAGGAATCAGATTGATGCTATTAAAGACCCGAATGGAAACTGGATTTATGAGGATGAGGAGATCCATCTTTTGGCCCTTAATTTCTACAGAGAGTTATTTAAAGAAGATCCGGTGGATTTGGATTGTGCTCTGGCTGTTTCTACTTTTCCGGTGGTTTGTGAGGAGAAGGTTAGTGAAGCTTTTCATCCTATTGATCTGAAGGAGATTGGCCAGGCTGTGTTTAGCATTGGCGCTTCTAAAGCCCCTGGGGTCAATGGACTCACAGCTGGCTTTTACCATAAGCATTAGGAGACTGTTAAGGAAGGAGTTTATAGCTTTATTAAAGGGGTTTTTGAGGGCTCTCAGGATATTAGGCTGGTGAATAAAACTCTTTTGGTCCTTATTCCCAAAGTGGAGAAGCCCTCCTCTTTCTTACAGATAAGACCTATTAGTCTTTGTAATGTGATTTATAAAGTAGTTACCAAAATCGTGGCTAACAGACTTAGGTGTATTCTCCCTGAGATTATTAGTCAGAATCAAGGAAGTTTTGTCCCAGGAAGACAGATGATGGACAATATTGTTATTGCTCAGGAGATGGTTCATTCGATGAAGGTCAGAAAGGGTAAGCGAGGTATTGTGGCCTTGAAACTTGATCTGGAAAAAGCTTATGATCGGATAAATTGGAGATTCCTTATGGATAGTCTGGAGAAAGCTGGGATTCCAGATAAGTGGAGGAATTTAATTGAGGCTTGTATTTCTTCTCATGTCTTTCAAGTTTTGATTAATGGGGATATGTCTGAGGAGTTTACTTCGACCCGTGGTATCCGTCAAGGGGATCCTATGAGCCCGTTCTTATTTGTTATTGCCATGGAGAGGCTTACTCATCTTATCCAAGATGCTGTTAGTTTGGGAGACTTCACCCGATGTCCATTAATAAGTTCTGTCCTGCGATCACTCATTTGTTCTTTGCTGACGATGTGATGATCTTTGTTGACGGAAGTGAGGAGCAAATTGGTGTGATTATGGATATCCTTACTAACTTTTGCTCTGCTTCTGGTCAAAAGCTTAACATCCAAAAGACTAGGATGTTGTGCTCTAATAACATGGACCAAAGAGTCTGTAAGAAATTAAGTGAGATTTCTGGTATCCCTCTAACCAAAGCCTTTGGTAACTATCTGGGGGTTCCTCTTCATAGTGATAGGGTTTCAAAGGCTTCTTTTAAAAAGATCTTTGACAAAACTAATAGGAATTGTGCAAATTGGAAAGCTAATTCCCTTTCTCTGGCGGGAAGGCTCACTTTGATCCAATCGGTGAACTGTGCAGCTCCTAATTATTGGTCCCGTGTAATTAGTTCCAAGGGGGGGGGGTTAGGAACTAATGTAACTTTTTCGCTTAAATATGCTGACTTAATTTAATTTTTTAAATTACTTTACTCAGTTTTGGTCAGCAAGGCCGAGCAAGATGTAAGACAGCTTTAGTCAGAGGCTGACTAGAACCGTTTCACTTGTGAGTTGGGAATTAACACTTAAGGTCATCTTCCAACTCAGCACTCCGATTACTCAGTGTCAGCTTATATAATTTATATTCTGAGTAATTTAAGCAAGCAACACATACATATATATATTGAGAGAAGGAGTTAGAAATTACTCAGCAGACTTATCCTGGTTCGGCCTCACCACTTACGTCCAGTCCCTAGAATCCTTCCAGGCTTTTTCAATCCAATACTGAGCTCTTTAAAGGTAGAGCACAAACCGTTTACAAAGCAGTTGAGTATGCAAGAGTACCGTCCTCTTTTCGTCTACTCAACCCCTACTGAGCGCTATAATCAAACACTCAGATTTTCTCTACCGCTGAGTACTAAAACCGAGTACTCAGCACCACTCTCTCAATCTTTACAAATGAAACAAATTTGTTCTTTCTAGATGAAGAACACTTTAGATGAATACAAATTCAATCTAGGCTTTTACACAGAAATAGGATTTGGGTGTAAGTATTTGCTTTTTCTTGTTTGTATGTGCTTGTATGTATGCTTTTCTCTTTTGTATTTCGGCAATGGCTCCAAGTGAAGAGCTTGTCCTTTTATAGTGAATTCTGAGGCTGCAATCATTTGAATTCGGATGTATCTATTGAATTCAAACGGTCTTCTTGCGTCATTCACTGGTCAGCATACAGTTTTGCAGGCCAATCCTGTCGTCTGATTTTAGCAGGCGTCAGGCTTGTCTTCTTCCTGCCAGGTTCGTCTTCTATTGCCAGTTTAGTCTTTTAGCCAAACGCCAGTTGACACATGCATCTCGAAACTGTCTCCTTGCGTAATTCCAAAGCTTCTGTATTGGCGCAGACTCATGTCGGATCTTGTCTTTTAGTAAATGGATCATTCACGCTGTCCTGACGAACACTCAGCTTAATATTATAGACGTTGCCTTTGATCTTTTATCTTTGGTGAGGTTGTGTTATGTTTTACTCAGCTTCTTCGGTCAGCTTCGTCTTCAAGCATTTTGTTCTGAAGAAGACTTTTCTTCTTTTATGCTGAGTCACACTTCTACTCAGCTTATGCTGTGACTCATGCTGACTTTGTCCTGTGTTACTTTTTATTTCTTTTCTCGTTTATGATTATACTCAACATTGAACAAACACATTAGTACAATTAAATCAAAACACTTAAATTTAATTGTCTTAATCATGGATTAACTTAAATAATTTTGTCAAATCAAAATCATGTGAAAAGGTGTTTCAACAAACTCCCCCATTTTGATGTTAGCAAAAATATTTAATTATGGAACTCAGCATTAAAGTTCCCCATGATTGATTTGTCTTTTAATCTTCTGAAGTTACTCGCCTGTAAGGGTTGCATTCATTGACTTAAATTAACTCTAAACCTTCTAAGATTTAATCGAGTGAAAATAAGACATGCCTTTACTGGCTTAGTTTAATTCTAGACCTTCCAAGATCTAATTTAGATAAGCCTAGGTCAGCTTTCAGAAGATGGTCAATATAGTTGTTACTCAGTATTGCACATAGGTATCAGAGTTATCATATAGGTATCCGAGTTATGTGTGCTGAGTATATTCTACTTGTATTTTTCTTATGTTCACAAGATTTACTTTGTTCAATGATTAGTTAAGTATGAAAAATTAGTATATAAGCATAACAGGTAAGCATCGCATATAGATAAGTCAGTTTGGATAAACAGATGCTTATATAGATAGTCAACACAACAAAACAGAACATGCCATATATAAAGTTACAAGTCTAAGACTATTTCGAATCTATCTCTTAATGTTGACTTGAACTTGGTGAGATTTGCCTTTGCTCTTGGTAGGTCTTTGTTGCTGACTTGGATTACTTGGGTCAGCAGAAGTTGAACCATGCTTCTGTTGAGTTCCAGCGGCAGGCTGAGTTATCTCCCCCATTCTCTGCTGAGTTTCAGCAGCGCATTCTTTCTCCCCCGTTTTGCCAGCATCGGGATTGGGAGGAGGAGGATAGAAAGTTCCCTGTTGAACAGCACGAGATAGTTTGGATGAGTACATTTGGAGTTGACTCGTACTTTCCCGAAGACCGTTGAAGACTTCCATGCCATCGGACATAGTGGAAGCGGGGATCTTAATGTTGGCACTGAGCATACTTAAGAGATACTCTTGAGATTTCCCGATCCAAGTTATAGATTCTGTCATTTTGGCATATGATTGATGATACATCCTGAGCAGGGCAGTGTCATATTGTTGACGTTGAACGTTGGTGTGCCGAACCTGCTTAAGGGTAGATTGAGTACACTGCAGAATCTCGTTTGTCTTTACTAGGTCAATGTCCATTTCTTGTTTATTCAGGTTGAGTAGGCGAATGGCTTCACCAATCTGTTCGATGGAACACTGGGAGGAGGAGGAGGAGATAAGCTCATGAGCTCCGGTCAGCTCAGAGGTCAGCTGGGAAAAATGTTGATTAACCTCAGCAGAGGTTGCATAAGTTGAGTTCACAGCTGATAAGGCATTGAGTTGACCTTGCATGGCGTTCATATGATTCACCATCATCAGCTGGAGTTCTGCCAGCTTCACTATAGACTCTTGCTTGGGCTGTTGAGATGTGAAAGATGTCATGACACTCATCAAGTCTTTGAGACCCTTGATTTCAGTCAAAAGCTGAGTGACAGAGGAGATTGGTGTTGGCTCAACATGATCAGACCTAGCAGCAGCGACCTGTGTTTGATGAATATCCTGAAGTAGTGCTTGAGCTGAGTCGATAATCTTCCTTCCAGACTCAGAAGCATTTAAGTAAGCATAGGATTCATCAATTTGTGGTTCAGAGGCCGGAATCTTGGTAGAACCGGATGGAGGAGGTGTTTGGTGCAGTCCAAAAACAGAGGTGCCAGCGTGGTCAGCAGCTGGACTTTTATTTAGGTCAACAGCAGGAGTTGACTGGTTATCATTCTGCATTGAAGGATTAGGAAGAGGTGGATCTGCAGAGATATTGACCTGCTCAGCGTCAGTCTGAGGTGGAGTAGATTGTGGAGGTTGAGGCAATTCGGAGCTGACTTGAGCAGGATTTTCTTTTGCTAGCTCATTGTCTTGAGCAGCATGGACTTCGAGCACTTGCTCGACAGAAAGAGGACCATGAGGAGCTTTGGGGTCGGCTTGTTCCTCAGCTTGAGAAACAGAGGCTTGTTTTTCCTTTAGTTGGTCTGGAGTGGGCTCAGTGACAGTTGAGAATAATTGAAACTGGAGTTTGGTAAGGTCGGTGATTAGATCCCTTAGTGGTGACTCATCCATGAGGTCGATGAATCTTGGTTTCAGAGCCTTACGTTTGAGCCTCTTGCCTGAGCTGTCCTTATTTGTTTGAGAGGAGGGATCAGCAGCAATGGAGTCAAAGGACTCAGATGCAGAGTTAGGACCAAGGTCATCATCAAGGCCTTCCATAGTCTTTTTCTTTAATGGTTGCTCAGCTTGGTTCTCAGTTTGCTCGGCAGCAACATTCACACTTGGCTCAGCAGATCATGTCTTGTCAGCTTGAGGCTGACCTCCAATATTACCCAGTTCTTCCTCCTGGTCAGTAGGAGTCTTCTCAAGGTCAATTTCTTGACTCTGCACAAAGTGTGATTCAGGAGTGACCACGAAGTCAAGTGGGTTAGCTTCGATCGGCATCAACCTAGAGGTTTTCTTCCTCTTTAAAGGCATTTCAGGGGTTTCCTCACTTTCTTCCTCAGGCTCAACTTGCCTTTTCTGTTTCTCTGCTGACCTAGGTTCCCCTTGACCTTGCTCAGCAGCAGCTTTCTTTGCACTAGAGATTATTCTCAGCTTCCTCGGAGCTGTGTTGACATCCTTAGCGGATTGGTCAGCTTTCCGCTTCTTGTCCTGTCTAGTTCGGTCACAGGGTTCCTTCTCAACCATTACCTTCTTCCCTTTCTTGGTTGGCACATCCTGTGCTTCTTCAACCATATTATCCCCTTCTTCATTTTCTTCTGCCCCTTTTCCTTTCTTGGCCTTAATGGGTTGGTTATAGGCTAAGCCGAATAGCAGTGCCGCTGTGATTTCTGTACCCCAAATCTCAATTTATTCGACCATGTTCACTTGGTAGTCCTGAAGAATTCTTGTGATGAGGGAGCCCATCCTGAGTTTCCCAGTACTCCGTTGGAATGCGCCGATAAGAAAGACGGGCATGTTGAACGGTTGGTAGGTCAGCATGTGCCAGATGAAACACTGCTCAAAATTTGAGGCCGATGAGGAGGAGTTGACCTTGGGGAATATGAAATTAGTCAGGATGTAATGAGCCATTTTCTGAGGCTGACGCATGCAAGTGCTGGCTATTTCCCCTTTGTGATTCTTTGGTTTACAAAACTCAACAGGGTAGTCAACTTTCGAGTAATCATTTATGGTCCTGAGTTGTGAACCTTTGGTCTTTAGTTTTAGCAGAGTTGCGAGATAGGATGGAGTGATAGTGATGTCTTTCCCTTTGACCTTTGTCACTAAGTGGTCAACATTATCCTCGTCAACCCTGAGATTTGCGTAAAAATTCTCTTACCAACTGTGGGTAAGTGATACCGGGGAGAGAGAATAGCTCGGTCCAGCCATTCTTGGATATCCACTCGCAAAAGGGTTTTTCAGCCGTTACAAAACTTGGGGAGAACCAACGGCAACGGAGTACCTCACAATTCTTTACGCTGTTGTATACAGGAATGAATACATTCTCCTTAGGTTGTTTGTTCTTCTTCTTTTTCTGTTTCTTGGACGGAGTTGCTTGAGGGTTTTTGCTAGGAGTGGTAGCCTTAGATTGGTCATGCTGACCATGTCCTTGAGACTCAGTTGAAGTCTCTTCATAGTCCTGCTGAGTAGGGGAAGGAGGATTTTCATCGGAGCGATTTTCATCGTAATCAGCACCGGAGATGTTCTGAGAATCGTCAGACATGATTGTTGAGAGATTTTGAGAAGATTTGGGATTAAAGAGAGAGAGAGAGAGAGAGAGAGAGAGAGAGATTGAATGCCAAAGATTTCAGATGTAAAGAGGTATTAGTGGGAATTCGTCCACTATTTATAGAGGTGCCGAGTTGATCTGATAGGTCGGAATGGCGGTTTGACAACGAGATGATCAATCGACAGTTATCCCTGGCATTTATGACACATTCGGCGCATGTGTTTTCTAATTATTATGCTTACGTCATCCTAGGTGGCTATTTAATGCACGTGCTAGCATTTATTGTGTAACTGGTTTTACTCAGTGTCTAGAATACTAAGCGTCTTTTACTTTCTGAGTGCTCAGTTTTACATAGAAGGAATATTCGTATGCTTAGTAACTCATCATAAGGTGATTTTATGTAATTCATATTAGCTCAGCATGCAATAGTTACTAATTAAGCACAAATCACTCACCATTCAATTAGACATGGAATTTTATTGAAGAGGATTAGACATACCGATAGCTTCCCTTAGTATGTTAAATTGCTCACGGGCGAGAGGCTTCGTAAAGATATCTGCAAGCTGTTCATCGGTTGGTACGTAGGTCAGCTTGATCTCACCTTTGAGTACATGGTCTCTAATGAAGTATGCTGAATGCTGACATGCTTCATCCTGCTGTGTTGGATTGGATTTTTGGATAAGTCAATGGCACTCTTGTTGTCGCATTTGACTTTGATTGTTTTAGTTTGTACTCCATAATCATCCAGCTGTTGCTTAATCCATAGGACCTGGGCCACACAGCTTCCAGCAGCAATGTACTCAGCTTCAGTTGTTGACAAGGCCACTGACGATTGCTTCTTGCTGAACCAAGATACTAGACAGCTTCCAAGGAATTGACATCCTCCTGAAGTACTCTTACGCTCTAGCTTATCTCGTCCATAGTCAGCATCAGTGTATCCAATGAGTGTGAAGTCATTTGTATTTGGATACCATAAACATGCACTAACTGAGCTCTGCAAATATCTAAAAATTCTTTTTACAGCTATAAGGTGAGATTCCCTGGGGTCAGCTTGATATCTTGCACAATAACATACTGAGTACTGAATGTCAGGCCTACTAGCAGTAAGATAAATTAGAGAGCCAATCATACCTCGATATAACTTGCTGTCTACTGACTTACCTTTCTCGTCAGCGCAAAGGACAGTGTCAGTACCCATTGGGGTAGATATGGGCTTATATTCTTCCATATCGAATTTCTTTAACATTTCTTTGGCATACTTAGACTGACTAATGAAGATGTCGTTCTTCCCTTGCTTAATTTGTAGTCCAAGGAAGAAGTTGAGTTCGCCCATCATTGACATCTCGAACTCAGTTTGCATCTGTTTACTAAATTCTTTGCACATAGCTTCATTAGTAGCACCAAAGATAATATCATCTACGTAAATTTGTGCCAGCAGGGTATCTTTGCCCTTTTTCTTAATGAATAAGGTTGTGTCAGCTTTGCCTCTGACATAGTTCCTAGTCAGCAGGAAACTGGTCAACCTTTCGTACCAAGCACGTGGTGCTTGTTTCAGGCCGTACAGGGCCTTCTTGAGTTTATAAACGTGGTTTGAAAATTTTGGATCTTCAAACCCTGGAGGCTGACTAACATATACCTCTTTGTTTATAAATCCATTAAGAAATGCACTCTTAACATCCATTTGATATAGTTTGAAGTTCATGAAACTAGCATATGCGCATAGTATTCGTATAGCCTCTAACCTAGCAACGGGAGCAAAGGTTTCACCGTAGTCAATGCCTTCTTGCTGACTATAGCCTTGAGCTACAAGTCGGGCTTTGTTCCTGACTACATTACCTTGCTCGTCTAGCTTATTTCTAAAGACCCACTTAGTTCTTATGGTCTTTTGATTTCTAGGTTTTGGTACTAAATCCCATACCTCATTTCTCTTGAATTGATCAAGCTCTTCTTGCATAGCATTGATCTAGAATTCGTCGTGCTCAGCTTCGGAGAAATTCTTTGGTTCATGGACTGAGACGAATGCAACATTGCTAAGATACCTCCTGAGTTGATTTCTTGTCATCAGGTTGTTCTCAGCAGCATCAAGAATAGACTTCTCCGAGTGTCCTCCTGGAATTTTGATTTCTTTGGGTAATGTTGAGTTCTCAGGAGCAGGTGTTTCAACAATCTCTGCAGTTTTAGATTGGTCAGCAAAGGTAATCTCAGGTTCGTTTTTACCTTTGGTCAGCCCGTGTGGTAATGACTTAGCGACTCCATTTTGGTCAGCGGAAGCTGAGCCGGGGTCATCTTCGGCAGACTGACTTGATTTACCTGCAGGGTCAGTTTAATCGAACTCAATATGGACAGACTCTTCTACGACTTGAGTTCGTTTATTGAACACCCTATATGCTTTACTGTTAGTTGAGTAACCTAGAAATATCGATTCGTCAGCTTTAGAATCAAATTTGGCAAGGTTGTCTTTCGTATTGAGTATGAAGCATTTACAACCAAAAGCACGAAAGTATCCAATGTTGGGCTTTCGTCCTTTCCAAAGTTCATAGGGGGTTTTCTTAAGAATAGGTCTAACTAAAGCCCTATTGAGTATATAGCATGCTGTATTGACAGCTTCACCCCAGAAATACTTTGGAAGCCTATTTTCACTCAGCATTGTCCTAGATATTTCAACTAATATTCTGTTCTTCCTCTCAACTACCCCATTTTGTTGAGAAGTTCTAGGAGCAGAAAAGTTGTGGTCAATGCCGCTGACTTCACAAAATTCATCAAACTGTTGGTTTTTGAATTCTCCGCCATTATCACTACGGATGTGAGCTAATTTTAAATCTTTGTCATTTTCAAGTTTTCTGATCAGTGTGGAGAACATCTCAAAAGCTTCATCCTTGCTACTCAGCAAGATGACCCAAGTGTACCGAGAGAAATCGTCTACAATGACTAAGGAAAATTTCTTACCGCCCAAGCTGAGTGGTTGGACAGCTCCGAAAAGATCCAAGTGTAGTAATTCCAATGGACGCTTGGTCGAGACAATATTTTTACTTTGAAAAGAATTTTTGGTTTGTTTACCTTGCTGACAAGCATTGCATAATTGATCTTTCTCAAATCTAAGTTTGGGCAAACCCTCAACTAATTTCTTTCTTGCTAATTTGGCAAGGAGGTCCATGCTTACATGACCAAGTCTCCTATGCCATAGCCAGGAATTATCTTCCTTTGATACTAAGCATATGTTTTTCGAAAAATTCTTTTCTAAACTCAACATGTAAACATTGTCAACACGAGGGGCAGTTAAAATTAAATCGTTTGTTTTTCCCTTGAGTATACAACACTCATTGGCATCAAATACAACCTTTCTACCGCTGTCACACAGCTGAGCTACGCTCAATAAGTTATATTTGAGACCCCTGACTAAGGAGACTGACTCAATAGTAGGGTTTTCTCCGATAGTACCTGAACCTACTATCTTACCCTTTTTGTTGTCTCCGAAGCTTACACTTCCACCTCGTTTATGCGCAAGTGTGATGAACTGAGTTTCATCACCAGTCATATGCCTCGAGCATGCACTGTCAATATACCAAAGCTTTGACTTCTCCGCGCACCTCAGGCTCACCTGCAATTTAAACTATTCATCTTTAGGTACCCAATTCTTTTTGGGTCCTCGTGTTGGGGTTTAGTGTCCTATAGACAATTGTTCTAGGATACAAACTTAATGTAAATGAAGTGTTCTTTATATCATTTGTTTTAATGAGATATGGTTTCATAACTATATAAAGGCAATCCCTTTTAAGAACTAAATAAAGTCTAATAAAAGGAAATCCATAAGTTTGTTTAAAGTGATTATAAAGTGTTCATACAAGCATGAAGTGAGACGAAACTTTATAATAAACTAATAAACTTAAAACCACCCCAAGTCAAGTAATATGTTTAGGATTGACATATCACTGCTGAGACTTACATGTAACAATGTCTTCTGTCGAGACATAAAGCTGATCTCACAAGCTTCATATATACAGATATCTGGACAGTTACGTGTATCCATAGACTTGCTAAATTACAGACTCTCCACTTTCTTTCTTTTATTTTTTTGCTACTACAACACATACAACCACACAATTCTATATATATAATATAGAGAGTTTGATCAATACATAATAAATAATATATAATAATGTGTACATTTATTGTCAACCATGCTTAATTATTTAGGTAAATTTGACTAATTCTTTTCTTCTAAATTCAAAGCATTCACGTGATGCTTTTTTTCTTTTTTTTTTTTTTTGACACAAAAATAATTAAGTTTATTAATTTTAACATGCCCCCTTAAACTTAATTTTTCGTGACTCCCAGTTGAGCTCTCAAATGGCTGAACGCATCGTACTTCAACGGCTTTGTAAAAATGTCTGCAATTTGATCTTGCATCTTCACGTACTTCAGTGTCACCTCTTTTTGCTTAATGCACTCACGAATAAAATGATACCTCGTATCAATGTGCTTACTTCGATCATGAAACACTGGATTTTTCGCTAATGCCAGTGCAGATTTATTATCGATAAAAATCTTCGTCGGATCATTTTGAATCATCTGAAATTCTTCTAGCAATTTTCGGAGCCAAATCGCATGACACACACATGAGGTTGCAGCAACATATTCAGCTTCACAGGTTGACAGCGTCACAATTGCCTGCTTCTTCGAATTCCATGTAAATGCAGTATCACCCAGAAAAAATACAAAACCAGTTGTACTTTTTCGGTTATCTGATAGAGGTATTTTACCCCTATCTTTTAGCGTGATTTACGGGTTGATTTTGGATAAAATAAATAAGTTTAATTACAAAAATAAAGCGTTTTGATAAAATAAAGAAATAAAAATAAATTTCGTACTTTGAGTTAATTTTTCGTGTTTTTGATTAGTTTAGGAAATAAAAACGTCAAGCTAACTCGGCTCGCAAGATTTGTATTTCAGGTACGAGCAAGGAGCAAAAATCTACTCAAATACGTGGGGCGTCTCATCCTTTACGCGGGGCGTGAAACATGGTGTCAACAATTATTGCCTTATCCGCAGACGCCATGTGGAATTGACTCAGCAAACGCGGGGCGTATGCCACCCTACGCGGGGCGTATGACACATGTCGGAAATAATTGGCCTAATCCTAAAAGTCAGACTGCACTATCTCCTTGAGTCAACTCTTCGTACGCGAGGCGTATCACCATACACGCGGGACGTACCATGCAAATCCTCAATGATAAAAACTCAGAGACTCATTTACGCGGGGCGTGCTTCAGCTACGCACAGCGTAAAAGCTCCAATTCAAGCAAAAAAACTTCAGAGACTCAAACACGCGGGGCGTACTTCAGCTACGCAGGGCGTGCTTGAGACAACAAGACATGGAATTGGTCCACATGCAGGAGATTTCTGACGGAATGGGCACTTACGCGGGGCGTAGACCACCTTACGCGGGGCGTATCATGGGATTTCTGCACCAAATAATGTTGCTCCATACTTGTGCTTTGAGAAGTTACAACATTGCCCTTGCTTGATGTTTATAAATAGGAAGCTCTTGAACTTCATTTGATACCAATTACACACTAGAGAGCAAAAACTATACTCTTTTTTATTATTGTAATTTAGATTCAGATTTGGTAGTTAAACTCTCCCCCTCGAGAGCTTGTTCGGTTGTTCCGGCGTTCCATCAAAGTTCCGTCCCATCACTCGTCACCAAGCTCGAGAGTTTCACCTCCACGACTTAGGAGACGGCTTTGAGTCCGGTTAGCTAGTTCCAAGGGCGGATTCTCCCTTTTTACCTGCTAATTAGCTTGTACTCTTCCTATGTACTAGGCGTGGTTGTATTTCATCTATTCATTTCCCATATTTATAGTTTATGATTCATAATCTCTATTTCCCTTTACGTGTTAATGTTTATTACTTGTTTTGATATTCGTAATTGATTATTGTGTAGGAGAACGCGATTTCCGCCGCCATTCGGGCTATCCTTAGGGTGTTATATAGGTGTTGCCTTACCGGAAGTGACAAACCGGAAACCGTAGGAATTGACAAGCCACGGAACTTACGGGCCCTAGTTTCTAATTCCCCTGTATTAGACACGCCTTGACTAGGAATCACGTAGTCTAAGTGCTTCACGGGTCGGTCCTACTACACTTAGTCATCTTTACAAGAGTAAATTATTATCCGTATACATTTAGAGTCGTTATTTATCATGGTTATAACTTATCGTTATTCATCCTACTTCATAGGGTTTTAGCTACATAAATCTGTGTCGCCAATAGTTAGGGATAGTGTGTAGTTGTGTCTTACTTTACCCCAAAGTAATCACCGCTTAAATAACATACGAAACCGAGTCGTCTAATACTTGTAATTATAAATCCCGTGGATTCGATACCCGGTCTTAACCGGATTATTACTTGATACGACGGGGTACACTTGCCCCTAAGTAGCCGTAGTGTCTAGTGGAGTTAGAACATTTAAAAGATCACATCCATATTTATAGCACATTCACCGCAATACACATTTAGTCGTCATTAGAAAAGCTCTACACTAGGCGCCACGCCCATCAAGTTTTTGGCGCCGTTGCCGGGGATTTATAATTTCTTGCAATATTAGACAAAAACGTTTTATTGTTAGTTTAAGCATTCTTTTTGTATAAATTGTTTATATCGACTTCTTTTATATTATTCTCTTTTTTTGAATAATTTATTTTGTTGTTAGTAATGATCTTTTTCATGGTATGATGCCTTATAGTCGTCATCTATGGGACGACCACAAGGATGACGAGTGTTCGCACCAACAATCAACCTCGCAACTCGATGTGGTAATCTCTATGCTTAAAGATATTCATGTGAGATTATCTAACACTGAGGCATTTTGTAGGGATTTGGGAAATCAAATCGCTAGATTGAAGTCTCGTATCGATTCAACCGCGGACGAATCAATTAGAGACGCCAATCCGGGTGATCAAAATGAGGAGCTCGAGTTAATTGAGCTTTCTCAAGAGGATTCTCCAAATAATGAAGGCTGTCTCAATTGCGAGGAAACGGAGATCCTAATCGATGCGCCGGTTGCGTGTGGACCCATGAAAAAGAATCCAAAACTAGAAGAGTTTGAGGTTTATTCTAACTCGGAATATTTCACTCTTTTTGAACTACCAAAAGAGTCAAAAAGGGAGCAAACTAAACTCTTCAATAATTTCTTTAAATATAGCTTTTGGTTTTCGTTAAATTTCTTTGAAACTAACAACCCGTTTTGTAGGTACGGATTGTTTATTCAAGAATTTGCATTTCTAACGCGAATGGAAGCATACACCTAAGAGGAAATTCTAAGTCGAGCTCACCGACTATAAAGTAGCGCTTCTTGGGAGGCAACCCAAGCTCGAATAAAGTTTAATTTTATGTCTTTAATTTACTTTTTACATTTAAGTTATTAATGTGTGCTTGATTATTTTTTCTTACATTTTATTAGGTGTTCGTGTAATTTTGTGTCAATTCGGTGGGACGATCTGGAAGAGAATCGTAAGTATTGACGTTGGCAAAAATAAAACAAAAATGGAAAAAATGAAAAAATTATTTTTTTTTATTTTTATTTTATTTTTTTTTATTTTTTTATATATAATATATTTATGTTGATTTAAAAAAAAAAGGGTGCTGCTGGCCGCTGCGGCACGCGGGGCGCGCAGGCGCTGCCACAGCTCCAGGAGCTGCGGCACACGGGGCGCGCGCGGCAGCGCTGGGCACCGCCGCTGTGCGACGCCCGCCGGCCGCCACGAGTTGAAATTTCTAGTTTTTTTTTCTTAATAAAAAAAACAAATATATATATATATAAATTAATAAATCAATAAAAGTATTTACATTAATAATCTTACACCCGATTTAAATTTTAAATTTTATATTTTAAATAAATGCCAACCGAGTTCGAGAGTTGATGCCTCGAACACTTCACACGTCATTACTATCGGGAGCGGAACATGTCATATCCACCACCATCGGAAGATGTTTGAGAGAGTCTTCTCTACCTTACTCTTTTTCTTTACACTTTGTGCTTCAAATTTATTTCACAATGTTGGAACTTATTGCGTTTTTAAGTGTGAGGAGGGATAATAGGGTAGATAACCCTCTATCTTTCAATTTAAATTCTATCTTTCTTTTTGTTTTTGTTTTCTTTTCTTTTGCGACGTCCTGGGAATAGACGTCATTTTAATAACACGGAGGGTCGTGCAACCCCGCACCTTCAGTTTGTTTTGCACTAACAAAAACAAAAATCAAAATCAAAATCAAATAAACAACAAAATAATTAAACTAATTTATTGATCCCTAAAATTCTTCCGACACACTACCCTCCTTCGGAAATTAATTAAAGTTCCGTTATTTGTCATCAAAAATAAAAGACGTCGACACAAGGGGATGATCTAATTAAGGAATTTTAGTCTTGGTTTTGAAATTAGGGAATTTATGCAAAGCTGAGGTTAGTACTAAACTAAGGCATCGAGTCTTAACCCAAATGTTATCTCCATAATGAACTTTGAAAAGGCAATAAAAACGGGATAGTTGAGAATTTAGCGAAGACTTGATAGTACACAATTTAAACCCGAATCTTTGTGAGGTATTTTTGAGCCTAAAGGAGTTCATACGAGAACTCTAATTCTTTCACAATTTTTCGAGAGCTTTGACTTCACTCGACTCATAGAATTTGCATCCAATACCGGGTTAAGTACACTTATTTTTGGAAAAAAGGCAATAGATGATAAACCGAACCCACTTAGGTTAATTTTTCTTAATTTATTTTTCTCGTTTTCATTAAACATTAGGAAACCCCTTCGAGCCTATTAACCAACTTTTTTTTTGATACCCTTTTAACATTTAACCCTTTTTCCTCTTGTTCGAATACCGACAAAATCAATTTGCACCCAAATCACTTGGAAAAAGTCACGGCCTTAACAAACGAGCACCATAAGCCTTCAAAATATTGTTTTTGTGCCTCTATCAAAACAAAGGATACGATAAAAATAAAAAGACATTCTCAAGCTCCACCCGAGCAATTTTGAAGTATGTTTTGTAAAATTCGCCAAGACCGAAATAAACAAAAACACGGTGCAATCACAAAACTGTATTTTTGAACTCGAGTTTCTTTAAACTAACCACTAAAAAAGCCACCCACATTACAACCCCCTCCGGGTTCATTTTTAATGTTGCCTAACCATATTTTAGGAGAAAAAACCCGGATGAAAATGCAAATTCGACATGATCTTGAGTAAGTGCAAGGAAGAGTGCTAAAACACCGACCCACCTAAAATTGAGCGTAAGAGCGAAATCCCTTGGTGAGGTACTATCGGGTTCTCAAAAAATAATCAACCCCCGTTAATATTGCCTATTAATCTTGATCATGGAGGTTTCAAACAAGTTTTGTACTCAATTGTTTGCGTAAGTACTTACCGAAACCTTTGCATAAAACCATAACTTTGAAATCACGCACTTGGCAAAACCAACCCTCGGTTTGTTTCTTAATTTTCTCAATCCCTTGTCTTTCGATTTCTTTTACTTGAGGACAAGTAAAACTTTAAAGTCCGAGGAGGTTTGATTATTTATATGACAAATGTAAGCATATTGTGATTGAATCAACTAGCTTTTTAGTCACCCCAACTCTAGCGGAGCGAGGAATTTATATTTGGGGGCTAATTTTAGTCGTGCGTTTGTGGGTAATTTTTCAAAGATAAAGTTTAAATAAGTAAAAACTTTAAAACATAAAGTGAGGTTGGTGGGATTTGAACGTATGATTTATTTCATTAAAATGTGCATCTTAAACCAACTCATCTACTTTAAAATATTAAAATAATACTATATCGAGTATATATAAACCAATATTAGGGGACTACAAGGGGGCGGAAGCACCACTACTCAATGGTGGAGCCGGTGGCCGAGGGGCTTTGGGTTGGCTCCGCCTATACAAGGAAACATGAACTACCATATCTCATGAAATGGAAACGCAATCCAAGACTATCTCAATATCCACACATTATACGTATATGAAAGTTTTCTATAAGAGTTCGGTTAGCTAGGGTTTGGGTTTCAGATAGATAGTGTGTGTGTGTATATATATATATATATATATATATATATATATAACATGTTTTTGTCATATTTTTTAGCCGAGGTGGATAAAGAAATCGGATCATATGATGAGGACCAAGCATGTTGAAATACATTTTTTCCAACATTTTTTTCATAGAAGTTATAAGTTTTTCCTTTTATGGGAAACGCTTTATTATACACACTTGGCATACCATGTCATTCGTGCCGGGAAAATTATTGAATATTTACTAGGGTGGTAACGGGATGGGGAAAACCCGAACCGATTAGATCAAGGAAAAATCGATTTTTTTTGTGCGGGCTTGGGGGTGGGAGAAGTTTTCCGCTCGAAGACTAAATTTGGACAGGGTGGGTGTTATACCCTAGAACCGTGGGAATCCTGCCCCGCCCCCGAAAAACCGTTCGTGAGGATACCCGAAAAATCCTTGAAAATAACCGAAAAATAATATAATCAGGTGCAACTCTGTTATGGGTTTTTTTCCGCTGTAAATGTGACATTTATTTATTTTCTTAAATCATTTTCAACCACTTTTTCTTTTTTCACCTTTATATTACTCTATAGTTTTTATTTTTTAATTACATTTTTGTAGTTTTATATTCTCTTTTAATTTAAAATTAGTAACCTAACTCACAAATAATTTAGTAATGCATATTTTAGTAACCAGATAAAATTAGTTTTATAACTCGTTGCAATTTTACTTAAAATTAGTAATGTATTGGTAAATATAACTGTCAAAATACATATGATTATTAATCTACCTATGGTAAAGTTTTCTTTTTTTTAGGTGACGGGAATCCCTGTCACCCGTGGAGACCTGTGCGGACGAATGTGGGGACAAAAAAATCTCTGAACCTTATTTTAGAGATTCCCTAAAACCGTTCCTAAAAGTATTAGAGGCGGAATATGGAATACATCCCTCCCCCGTCTCGCCCCGTTGCCACCCCTAATATTTACCCATCCCAACTATAAACAATTTAATATTTAGTCTAATGGATGTTTATTTATTATTCTGGCTAGCACTCTTTTTTGTCTAATTTTTTTTAGCATGATTATAAGCACGCATATGCTCAGAATTAAAGATTCCTCCTATTGTTACTTCGTTTTTTCCTAATTTGATATTATTTTATTCATATAGCTGCTCTCGTTATGAAATCTTTTTCTTTTTTAGGCCTCATTTACTTGTCGAAAAATATCGTGTTTTGAAAATATTGGGTAAAGAATTTTTTTTGTTCGAAAAATAAATATGTTTCAGTATTTGACTACAACACTGGAAAACGAGAAGAAATGGTGGTTAACTACTATTTTTAGAAGGGTAATAAGAAATCAAGTAAGATTCTACTCTTTAATGTTTTACTGGGTAAAACATTTTCACCATTTTCTGCGTATATTTTTGTTTTGATTAATCTAAAATATTCTTTTGACTTATTTTCTTAAGCAAACAAACATTGAAAAATCAGAAAAAAATATTTTTATGCACAATATTTGTCAAACAATTAGATAAAAAAAAACATAAAGATTGAATGTTAATGACCATTTAATGTCTTTATAATCTTTTGTTCAAAAAAATTATTAATCAATAATACTTAATTTCTAAATTTATTTACAGTAATTAATGAATCTTTATTAACATTTAAGACAATTAAAATCCTAATTACATTAAAAAGTAAACAATTGTAAATTATAAGTTAAATAAAATATCTATTTAGATTTGAAATAAATAATTACATAAAATAGTCAAATATATTTTATATTTATTTTTTCAATGTTTTTTACTAAATTATATTATTATTTACCTAATAAAAAATGAAATTTGACTTATATTGTATAAGATATATATAATAAATAAAAACATGGTAAAAAATATTGTAAGCATTTGTATTATCATAATACAATGATATGAAAGATTATTTATTACTATTAGCTAATATTATGATTTATTTAAAAAAATTAATCAATAATTTAAACATTAATATAAAAAATAAAAAGTTACGAAATTAATATAATATTTAAATTGTTAATCATAAAATTTATTAAATATTATTATTCATCTTGTGTAATGCATGGGTCTTCGCCTAATTCATATTAATATCTTATTATAAATAAATTCTAACATACAATAAACCTCACATCTTAAATCTAAAATTCAATTAAATAGTCAATCCTAAATTGATTGACTAATAGCTACTTCTCTGGTTGTTTTTGAAACTCTCGGCGCTTCACTTCAAAAACAATTCTTTATGTTGCTTCTTTGATCACTCTTTTATTTTTCCCGTATGCAGTATGGCATTGTTTTGTTTCTTCTCTATTATGTTTCTTTTTGCTTCTTTATCTCCTCTTTTTTAGGTTGTGTGATTGTGCCTCTTCAAATTCAAGTGTATCTTATTTTTTTTATTTCAGTAAGAGACATCAAAAACAGTCTAGAAGTGACACCCTTCCACCCCTTAGAGACTAAGTGATTGATGTTCTTAAGGGACATTATTTTGAGTCTTGACTCTTCTCCCATGCCATGTAACTCTAAGGGTTTATGATCCTTGTCACGCCCGAACTCTAAAATTTACTATACAAAATCAACCTAAAATCCGGCAGCATTTCCTCTAGAATATGAATAACCCAATTTTTTTTATACCTGCCAAAAGAAGTCACCAAGCTATCCATACATATATATATATATATCTAATACCATCCTCTTCAACAGCAATCACACAATATGTTCTTATGTCCAAAATATCATCTCCCTCTAGTGACAATACAACTATCATTTCATGTTAATAAGTACAAACGCAAAATTGGAGGTAATCCTCAACAAGAGAGAAATCTAAGTTGGCCCAACCTCTTCTATGACTTACTGAAGATCCAAAAACAGCTATCTGCTATGTTCTAGCTACCTCTTATCAGCTTATCTGAAATGTTTAAATAAGAGGGGTGAGTATAACACATACTCAGTGAATGGATAAATATATAACAAAGGGGAACAATACATGTTTTTCATACATAATATGTACATGTTAAAAATCATAGCTGGATAATAAAGTTTGTAAAAACGATTCAAACAACTTTTCTAAGATGTCTCGTTTTCTGAATAATTTATGTCATAAAAATAAAATATATCATATCAAAGCATTATCATCTCAAAATATCATCATACACCCAAATATGTATCCTAAAGATCAACTTCAAGGGGCGAACCACGTAGGGATGACAAACCAGCCCCCGGAAGCAACCATAAACCATCCACGTGAAATCTACATATTTCACGTATCTCATAACTGAACAATTGGGTGAGATCCTGGTATTTCATATCTCATCAATCAATTCTGTCATACGCATACGCAGAGCCAATATCCATCATCATCATCACAACACTATGGAATACCCGTCATCAAAGGCATGATCTAAAGGCCCATAATTTGAGTGTATAATGTCATATATCCAACTTTCTCATCAAATACATTTCAAAATCCAACACCAAACTCATAGCATATATATACATACACAATAGATATACATATATATGTAATTAAAACACAAACTACCATGAATTGTTCCCAATTTTATTAATCACAATATACTTTGCTGGAAACATTTTATTTAGCATAATTAGAAAGACATACTATAAATATAATGAAAACAACATTGTTATATAATTACCCACTCACCTTATTGTCCAAAAAGAACCACTTCCTTTAACCTTACAAGCACCTTATTGTGTCTCCATAGGTGCTAGATTATCACCTAAAATAACCACAATCAACTTTATGTATTTAATAATTCTAATTCACCATAAAAATGCTAAAATGTATGCTTATGCTCCTAATTTTCTTAACCTCATACAGCATCTAACTTCACCTAGTCCAAAGCTTACCTAAATGTGAATTTCTACGTTAAATTCCTAAGCTATAAACTTGAAAAACTCATAGTAATTAATCTGTTAAGAATCTGACAAAAAGTCAAGAATTAATCTTTCTCAAAATAATATATAGAGCGTGGTAAAAATAATTTCGGCCGGAAATACCTTCGCCGGATAAACTCTCCGGTCGCCGGAGTGTCGCCGGCGTGAATCCGGTGACTGCTGGAAACTCTCCTCGCCGACACGAGTTCAATGGTGGTGGTTTTGTAGCTTAACTCCTTACGGTTTGTCCGAATCGAGCCTTTGAAGGTTGAAATCCATAATACCCAAAACTTGAAATTTAGCTCTAAATTTCAGAAATTGATAGATGTTTTGGCTTGTTTGGAAGGAATTAGTAAGTGCAAAGTGAAGAATAAACTGATTGTGAGGAAGATCGATAGATAAGGATGCAATATGATGGTGGTGATGGAAGAGAGGAAAGAAAGAGCTAGAAGAATGGTGAATGGAAGAGAAATGAGAAATGATAAATGGGGAGGAAAGTAAGGTGTAGGAGTTGTTGCCTCCTCTCTTTATTTTATTTTTACTTTTTATTTTTTTTATTTTTTTTATCCCTAAATTTTTATTTATTTACATTAAGATCCCAGATGTTATAACTCTTCCCCCGTAAAAGTAAATCTCGTCCCGAGATTTACATCTCCAATGGTGGAAAAAGATGTGGGTACTGTGAACGCATGTCTTGCTCTCTCTCCCAAGTTGCCTCTTCTCTAGAATGGTTTCTCCACAAGACTTTTACCAATGGTATAACCTTATTCCTTAAGACTTTCTCTTCTTGAGCCAAAATCTCCACAGGTTCTTCCTCATATGTCAAATCCTCTCTCAACTCTACCGGTTGCTTTGTAAGAACATGAGATGGATCACGTCGGTATCTTCTCAACATTGAAACGTGGAAGACATCATGAATTTTTGATAACTCGGGTGGTAAAGCCAATCGATATGCCACTGGTCCAATTCTTTCCAGAACTTCATATGGACCAATAAATCTTGGGCTCAACTTCCCTCGTTTCCCGAAGCGCAACACTCCTTTCCAAGGTGAAATCTTTAGAAAAACTTTATCCCCCACATTATACTCAATATCCTTCCTTTTCAAATCTGCATAACTCTTTTGCCGGTCTTGAGCCACTTTCAACTTGTTTCTGATCATCTGGACTTTATCAACAGTTAACTGCACGATTTCAGGACCAATTAATTTCCTTTCCCCAGCTTCATCCCAACATACCGGTGTTCTACACTTTCTTCCATATAACGCCTCATAAGGAGCCATCCCCAAACTGCTATGGAAACTGTTATTATAGGCAAACTCCATCAAAGGCAAATGACTATCCCAACTACCCTTGAACTCCATAACACAAGCCCTCAACATGTCCTCTAAGGTCTGAATGGTACGTTCTGACTGTCCATCTGTTTGCGGGTGAAAAGAAGTACTAAAATTTAATTTAGTCCCCATGGCACGATGCAAACTATGCCAAAACTGGGATGTAAAGCGAGGATCCCTATCAGACACAATGGAAATAGGAATGTCATGTAATCTGACAATCTCGCTAACATAAAGTTCTGCAAGTTTATCCAGGGAGTAGTCCATCCTAATGGGTAAAAAGTGGGATGATTTGGTCAATCTATCAACTATGACCCAAACTGAGTCATGTCCACGTTGAGTACGAAGCAAACTAGACACAAAATCCATGGTGATGTGTTCCCATTTCCATTCAGGAATAGGGAGTGGTTGAAGAAGACCTGATGGACACTGGTGTTCTGCTTTGACTTGTTGACACACCAAACATTTGGCCACAAACTCTGCTATATCCTTCTTCATTCCTTGCCACCAATAATTCTCCCTCAGAGTTCAATACATTTTAGTACTTCCAGGATGTAAAGCATAGGCTGAACAATGAGCTTCTTCCATGATCTCTCTTTTTAATGCTTCCACATTGGGTACACACAATCTCTCCCCCTTCATTAGTGTCCCATCATCACGAAGAGAATAATCAGTGCGGTCACCACCTTTCACCTTTCTAACAATTTTATCAAACTTCTCATCTTGTAGTTGAGCTTCTCTTATCCTATCCACCAAAACGGGCCTTACTTTGAGTGTTGCTATCAATGCTCCAGAATGATCATCTCCAACTCCACACCTAAGGCACGCAAATCTATTAACAAAGGAAGCCATATTGTCTTCACATATGCCAATTTTCCATAAGACTTTCGACTAAGAGCATCAGCCACAACATTAGCTTTACCCGGATGGTATTCAATTGTGAGATCATAATCTTTCAACAGCTCCACCCATCTTCTTTGCCTGAGGTTCAATTCTTTCTGTGAGAGCAAGTACTTCAAACTTTTGTGGTCTGTGAAAATCTGACAGGTTTCTCCATAAAGGTAGTGTCTCCATGTTTTCAAGGCAAAAACCACTGCTGCAAGTTCTAGGTCATGAGTTGGATAATTCATTTCATGAGGCCGAAGTTGCCTTGAAGCATATGCCACTACTTTCCCATTTTGCAGCAGAACACATCCCAATCCTTTTCTTGAAGCATCACTATACACCATATATCCACAATTACTAGTCGGAAGAGTAAGAACAGGGGCTGAAGTTAAACAAGCTTTAAGCTTTTCAAAGCTTTCTTGACATTCATCACTCCATTCAAACTTGGCATTCTTTCTCAACAATTTAGTCAAGGGGGCTGCAATAATGGAAAAATCCTTCATAAAACAACGATAATAACCCGCTAAACCCAAGAAACTTCGCACTTCTGTAGGACTAGTTGGTGGTTCCCATTTTACAACTGCTTCAACCTTGTTAGGATCAACAAAAACTCCCTCCGCTGAAATGACATGGCCTAGGAAGATCACTTGGTCTAGCCAAAATTCACATTTGCTGAGTTTCGCGTACAAATGCTTGGCTCTCAAGGTTTGCAACACCAGTCTTAGATGGTCCTCATGTTCTTCCTTATTTTTGGAGTAAACCAGAATATCATCAATAAATACAATCACAAAGTGATCTAGGTAAGGCTTGAACACTCGATGCATTAGATCCATAAAAGCAGCAGGAGCATTTGTAAGTCCGAATGGCATAACAAGGAATTCGAAATGTCCATACCGGGTTCGAAAGGCTGTCTTTGATATATCTATCTCCGTAATCTTCAACTGATGATACCCCGATCTTAAATCTATCTTGGAGAACACTTTGGCACCTTGCAACTGATCAAACAAGTCATCAATACGAGGTAATGGGTATTTATTTCGAATTGTAACTTTGTTTAGTTGGCGGTAATCGATGCACAATCTCATAGACCCATCCTTCTTCTTCACAAACAACATCGGAGCTCCCCAAGGTGAAACACTAGGCCGAATAAAACCCTTATCTAGTAGCTCTTGCAATTGTACCTTCAATTCTTTCAATTCTGCTGGAGCCATTCGATACGGAGCTTGAGAGATAGGAGCAGTTCCTGGTTGTACGTCAATAGAGAATTCAATTTCTCTATCTGGAGGAAGACCAGGAAGATCATTTGGAAACACATCAGGAAATTCTCGAACAATTGGAATATTTTCCAATTTTGGCCCTTCTTGCTTTGTGTCAATGACATAAGCCAAGTATGCTTGGCAGTGCTTCCTAAGTAGCCTTTTTTCTTTTATGGCAGATATCACACTTGATGGAAGAACTCGTCGTTCCCCATGGAAAGTGAGTTTAGGATTCCCAGGCGGACGGAAAACTACTAATTTCTCATAACAATCTACGATGGCATGGTGGCGAGCTAACCAATCGAATTCCCGAATTGCCAAAGGTACTAAATCTGCCAATAATTCATGGTCCCCTATCTTAACATTGCAATCTCTATACACATGTTCACACAACATAGAATCTCCAACTGGAGTACAAACTACCAAACCCACATCCAAAAGCTCTAGTTGTTTATCAATATTCATGGAAAATGTATGTGACATAAAAGAATGCGTAGCTCCTGGATCAATAAGAATATAAGCATCTCTACCAAGGATAGATAATGTACCCGTGACTACTTCAGGAGAGGCCAAAGCTTCTTGCTGGGTCATGGCAAACGCCCGAGATTGAGTGGTAGGTCTCCCTAATGGTGCATTCGACTTGGGTTGAGATGAAGTAGATCCTGTTCTGTTTTGAGTCGAATTAGTACCCCTTCCTTGTGGTGGAACTCTACCTCCCCTCTGATTTCTTATTGCCCCTTGACTTGTTGCATCCGTTTGATTAAGGTGGGGACACAACCTTTTAATATGTCCAGTTTCTCCACATTCAAAGCATCGACCCTCTCGCTTACCCCAACATTCTCCACTATGGTACCTACCATATATAGCACATTGAGGTCTATTTTATTGATAAGACCTCTGTTCTCCACCTTGCCTTGATTTTTGAATCTCACTCGAGCTAGTAACTGGCTTTCTTACTGAACCCTGACTCATCTGTGATCCACTTCCCCCTTGATATAATCTAGACTGACTTCCTCCTGCTCGATTCCCACTTGTCATCTGAAAAGAACTGCTTCCTCTCTTGCTTGAAGTGCCAACAAATTCCTGAGAAAAATCAGCTTGCTTCCTCTTCTTTTGTAGACCTTCTCCCCTTTCCGTAAAAAACTTCTCAACTCTTTTGGCTTCAGCTACAAGTGACAAAAAGGTATCTCCACCACGCAATGGAACTTGTAAACGAAATTGCACATTTAGACCGTTGTGAAACCTCTCACATTTTTCCTTGTCATTAGTAATCAAGTGAGAAACAAATCTATAGCAATCTTCAAACTTGTCCACATACTCTGTCACTGACATTCTTTCTTGCTTTAGGGTGAAAAACAGATTTTTCTTTTCCCTTTTATAGTCTTCATGAACAAATGCTTTGTTAAATTCATTCACAAAGTCATTCCAAGTCCAATTACCACCATAAAGACCATGCACTCGATCATACCAATTCTCTGCTACTCCGGTAAGGAACATTCGAGCATAGCCCGCTTTATCTCGGTCAGAAATATTGGATAAAAGCCCATCAGCCTTTGTTAGTTTCTTCAACCAATCATCTGCTTCCTCAGAATCTGTAGAACCCCCAAAATCAATAGCTCCCAACTGACGACAATGTTTCACAATGTCCCAAGGCTTATTTTGCATATTGTTGTTGTTGTTGTTGCAAGCTTGCATAGCAGTCACATCTGCTTGAGTAATAGTGGCTACGAGATTCGCATCCACTTGAGGAGCCACGGGTGCACCAACTGTAGGATTTGGTTGTCTACGTTGCGGACTAGGAACACGATTTTCTGGTTGTGCATTTTCCAAAGAGGCAGCATCATCAACTAACTCATTTTCTATCTCATGTTCATCTACTTCTTCTTCTAGAGGTTCAACTCGGGGATTCCTACGAGGTCGGCCAACATTCCCTAACCTAACAGTCCTTGCTCTTCCTCTAGTAGTACGACGACCCCTTGCTCTAGTTCGGGGTGGCATTTTCCTATAAAATAACCAACACAATATGCTATTAGAATATTGTATATATACCTAATAAATATTGATAACCTATACAATCAATAGTGTACCATGTCTACTCATCATTTATATTGGTAATTATATGCAAATGAAAATGCTTGTTTCATGCATGACTATGCATTTATGAATTTGGTAAAAATGACTTATGACTCGAAACTTATGCAATGACTCTCCCCAAATGACATGTTAAAATATTGCATTTTTTTTTAATAATAAGTTGACAGGTACACCATAGAATGTATAGACCATCCCTAATCCCAATATACTTAGTTCCTCAATTGTTATTACGAGTCTGCAGAATCTAAAACCTAGGCTCTGATACCATTTAAATTGTCACGCCCAAACTCTAAAATTTACTATACAAAATCAACCTAAAATCCGGCAGCATTTCCTCTAGAATATGAATAGCCCAATTTTTTTTATACCTGCCAAAAGAAGTCACCAAGCTATCCATACATATATATATATATCTAATACCATCCTCTTCAACAACAATCACACAATATGTTCTTATGTCCAAAATATCATCTCCCTCTAGTAACAATACAACTATCATTTCATGTTAATAAGTACAAACGCAAAATTGGAGGTAATCCTCAACAAGAGAGAAATCTAAGTTGGCCCAACCTCTTCTATGACTTACTGAAGATCCAAAAACATCTATCTGTTATGTTCTAGCTACCTCTTATCAGCTTATCTGAAATGTTTAAATAAGAGGGGTGAGTATAACACATACTCAGTGAATGGATAAATATATAATAAAGGGGAACAATACATGTTTTTCATACATAATATGTACATGTTAAAAATCATAGCTGGATAATAAAGTTTGTAAAAACGATTCAAACAACTTTTCTAAGATGTCTCATTTTCTGAATAATTTATGTCATAAAAATAAAATATATCATATCAAAACATTATCATCTCAAAATATCATCATACACCCAAATACGTATCCTAAAGATCAACTTCAAGGGGCGAACCACGTAGGGATGACAAACCAGCCCCCGGAAGCAACCATAAACCATCCACGTGAAATCTACATATTTCACGTATCTCATAACTGAACAAGTGGGTGGGATCCCGGTAGTTCATATCTCATCAATCAATTCTGTCATACGCATGCGCAGAGCCAATATCCATCATCATCATCACAACACTATGGAATACCCGTCATCAAAGGCATGATCTAAAGGCCCATAATTTGAGTGTATAATGTCATATATCCAGCTTTCTCATCAAATACATTTCAAAATCCAACACCAAACTCATAGCATATATATACATACACAATAGATATACATATATATGTAATTAAAACACAAACTACCATGAATTGTTCCCAATTTTATTAATCACAATATACTTTGCTTGAAACATTTTATTTAGCATAATTAGAAAGACATACTATAAATATAATGAAAACAACATTGTTATATAATTACCCACTCACCTTATTGTCCAAAAAGAACCACTTCCTTTAACCTTACAAGCACCTTATTGTGTCTCCATAGGTGCTAGATTCTCACCTAAAATAACCACAATCAACTTTATGTATTTAATAATTCTAATTCACCACAAAAATGCTAAAATGTATGCTTATGCTCCTAATTTTCTTAACCTCATACAGTATCTAACTTCACCTAGTCCAAAGCTTACCTAAATGTGAATTTCTATGTTAAATTCCTAAGCTATAAACTTGAAAAATTCATAGTAATTAATCTGTTGAGAATCTGACAAAAAGTCAAGAATTAATCTTTCTCAAAATAATATATAGAGCGTGGTAAAAATAATTTCGGCCGGAAATACCTTCGCCGGAGAAACTCGCCGGTCGCCGGAGTGTCGCCGGCGTGAATCCGGTGACTGCTGGAAACTCTCCTCGCCGACACGAGTTCAATGGTGGTGGTTTCGTAGCTTAACTCCTTACGGTTTTTCCGAATCGAGCCTTTGAAGGTTGAAATCCATAATACCCAAAACTTGAAATTTAGCTCTAAATTTCAGAAATTGATAGATGTTTTGGCTTGTTTGGAAGGAATTAGTAAGTGCAAAGTGAAGAATAAACTGATTGTGAGGAAGATCGATGGAGATAAGGATGCAATATGATTGTGGTGATGGAAGAGAGGAAAGAAAGAGCTAGAAGAATGGTGAATGGAAGAGAAATGAGAAATGATAAATGGGGAGGAAAGTGAGGTGTAGGAGTTTTTGCCTCCTCTCTTTATTTTATTTTTACTTTTTATTTTTTTTTATTTTTTTTACCCCTAAATTTTTATTTATTTACATTAAGATCCCAGATGTTATAATCCTTATGGATTATAAGTTTGTTGAATTCAAAGTCGAATGTGACAGGGGTATGACTTCGCATCCAATCTAACCCTAAAATTAGATCATAGTCTCCTAATTCTAGTGCCCTTACAGGAAATTGAAATTTAGAGTGATTCATATACCAGTTAAAGTCTTCACACTTGGTATTTACAATGAGTTGCCTCCCATCTTCCACTGCAATAGTTGTTGGTTTGACTTGTAACAATGGCAATTTGGCCTCGATGGCTATCTTTTGATCCACAAAACTCTGGGTACTACCACTGTCAATAAGGATCATGATGATCTTCTTGTTCAGGATGCCTTTCAATCTCAAAGTGTTTTAGGTGACCCCTCCATCTAATGCATTCACAGAGAATGATATAGGCTCAGTTGTTCCCTGGGTCACTTCTTCATTGGGGTCAACTTCCTCTTCTTCCACTATCTCACATTCTTCTGCAGTGTTCTCTTCTAGATTAAGTACATTGAGCTTTTTGGTTGTGCATTGATGTCTTGGGAAGTATTTCTCCCTTTATTTCCAACAAGCACCATGGGTTCTTTTGTAGGTGAGGAGTTGGCCTTGAGTTTTTGGATCAGGTGGTTTAGGGATTAAGCTATTGGAAGAGCTAGGTTGAGTAGTGGTATTTGGTTTAAAAACTGAGATTGGGGTGGGGTTCCAAGGTCTGGTGTTTGGTTGGGGTTTGAAGGTTGATTTAGGCTTAACTGCCTCAATCATTTCCTTAACATGGCTCTTCTGTAACTTAGCTTTTTTAATGGCAGGGTATATATCTGGAGGTTCGAAAGATCTAACTATTGATCTTAATTATGGTTTTAACCCAGAAATAAAACTGGAAATATAGAAATGCTCAATGATAGAGGGATAAACCTTCTCCATTTTGAGCTTGAGGGCCTCAAATTGATCTTGGTAATCAGCAACGGCGGTTGATTGCTTGAGTTGTGCCATCTGCTCAACAATATCAGTTGTTTCAGTTTCCTGAAATCGCTTGGTTATAGCTTCAATAAACACTTCCCAGCTAGCCTCTGAATTCACCTTGATCCAATTTTTGAACCATTTATCAGCCCTTCCATGTCGGTATATTCTCACTAGATCTAGCTTCTTTTCTTCTAAAATATTTGGAAGTATTTGATACATTTGTTCTACTAGTTTTCGACTTCAACGCCTTCAAAGGGAGGTAATGTTAGGGATTATAGCCAGTTAATCAACAGTAGCGCAGCGGAATTGCGGTTTAAAATTTATTTCTAATCCCTTTAATTTGATCTTTGTCCGTTAACCATTGATTGAATAAAGCTTTTGATCCGTTTAGGGATATAAACATACCCGGACTGTCTCTTCTAGAGACGGCTGAAGAATCCACAAGGTAGTAAGATCTCCGTAGTCAGGTGCACGAACAGCTATTGAGCCAGAACCGGTGCTAGCCAAAGAACGGAGGAAGAACTGGAGAGATTGTGTAATTTGCCAAAAGCTTTTCCACTTTCTTAGTGGTGGCTGCGGAAAATCAATGGTTTGCCTATGCAAACCTTGTGTTGGCCGAATATCAAATTAGGTTAATTTAGGTTTTACGCTTTTATTATATATAGTGTAGTTATTCCGAAACCTAATTGGTTTAGGGTTAATTGGTTAATTACAAAACTAATCTAATCCTAACATAATCACTTAAATAAATACCAATAGTATTTATTCTATGCAATTAGTTACAATTAGATTAAATTTAATTACCCCAATTAAAGAAATAACACTAATTAATAAATTGACGTATTAGTTTGATTAATTATTCACGAATGCAATTTCATTAATTTACAAATTAATTAATAACATCCCGTAAACTAATTAACCAATTAAATACTCAACGCCTAAATCCATTAATCAATTACATTGATACAAAGTATCAATTAATCAATTAATTAACTACCAATTAATTACCTTGACATTTTACTGTCAATCAATTAATTAATCTCATCCCTCCAGTGTACCGTTCTATAAGTTCTAACTCAGATGTTCAATGTGCACGATCCTATGGGACTGTCCTTAGCTAGCAGTGGGCTCACGGCCCACAGACAGTAAGTGGGTTCTAGCAAACCATTACTGCCCCTAACCAATACAGCTATTTCAGCAGTCTAAAGATGTAAAGACCATGTAGTTATCTCTTAACGTCTTTTACCATTTGATATCGATATTATAAACTAGAGGCATGGCGGCTGTCATCCTCTCTGATGTTTATGATATTTCTTGATCTTAAGTAGATTAATGAATCGGATAAGTAAACTACTTATCAGGGTGTGGCCACACACTTATCAATCTCACTTATCAAGTGGCCTGTGATATCATCTCACTGTTATGTGAGTGGTAATTCCATCACTTCACTATCAATACAAATGTGTTCACCTGTTCACCCAATCATACCCGTATTTGGCATCCTGTTACAGACCTGTTAGGCGTATGTCAAAGTGAACCGGCTCCCACATTGATATTATAATGAAATCTAGTCTGAAGACAGTTAGAGACCTATTTAAGAAAACTAATGACACAATCACCATGTAGTTTTCTCGGGCGGATCGATCCAGTCACATGTTTACAACATGTACCCATATTCACAACTGACTTATCAAGTGCTATGGCCAGTATCAATTGCTACCATACAGTCGTCGAATATACAAGTCTGTGGTCCTAATCATTCCCATGATAGAATAGACTTGGGATATGGTTTTATGATTATCAATCAATGGATTCTCTATTCATATTATAGCACAAGATATAAATGAACTAGATTAATGCCTTTATTAATGTGACACAAATACATTTTATAAGAACCAATGCCTATGAACTAGGGCACACCAACAGTCTCCCACTTGAACTAGTTCCAAGCGGGTATTGCCCTAAACACTATAGATCTAGTACTACCAATTGCCTTGGTAAACTAACCAGCGACATTGTTCTCAGTGTCAACCCTCTACAATGTAATGTCACCGGGTAAGGTGTTACTATCTAAGTACGCGTTTGGATCTCTTGTGTGACATGGGATCCAGTGCTTGTGCTATGACCCCTGTATTGTCATGAAAACATCAACTGATCTTAAGAGAGTTTGACCTACTCCTAAATCAGTTATGAACTTCTTAATCCAAACTACTTCCTCTGCATCATCGCATGCAACCATGTACTTAGCTTCCGTCATAAAATCGGCAATGGTTGGCTACTTTAAGGATCTCCAACTAATGGCATCACCATTCAGGAGAAATCCATAACCAGTATGTGACTGGTTATCATCCTTAAAGTCTCGATCAGCGTAACCTGATATTTCCATTCCTTCTACCCATCAAATACTAAGAAAACCATCCTTGGTACGGTTAAGGTACTTTAGGATTGCCTTGACTGTCTTCTAGTGTTCCTTATCGGGATCTAACTAGTACCGACTAGTCATGTTTGGTGCAACACACAACATCTGGCCTTGTACATAACATAGAGTACATGATGGATTCTTGTCTATGTACGATGTCTGACTCAAGCCTAGAAGTCGGTTGGATCTAACCTTATAGATCTTGATCGGCTTCTCCTAAGTCTTTCATTATGAAGCATTTACTCAACCACTGCTTGATCTTACAGTGTTAATATATTGCCTCCAGTGAGTAGTATGTCATCGACATACAATATTAGGAAAGTGGATATGCTCCCACTGAATTTCATATACACACAGGGTTCATCAGAATTCTGCACGAATCTACTTGAAACACCACCTGTATAACCGGTGTAGCCTCCTCAATGTTTTGAGGATCTATATCGGTTCCCAAAGCATCCTCAGCATAAGCTGCAGGAGTTTGTGAGTCTTGAATCTCAACGAGATCAATATCACTCCCACTGTCTACTTTGGAAAGGAATTCCTTTTCCAAAAAGATTGCAAACCTAGCCACGAATGTTTTATTCTCAGCTGGGTTGTAGAAGTAATAACCCTTAGTTTCTTTAGGGTAACCCACGAACTGGCATTTAACAGATATGGACTCTAGTTTGCCACTTATCAATTTCTTGACATATGCATCACAGCCCCAAATCTTCATGAAGGAAACGTTGGGCTTTCCGCCCATCCATAATTCATATGGCGTTCCTTCAACTGCCTTATTCGGTGTATTGTTAATTATATGAGCAGCAGTTTCCAAAGCAAATCCCCAAAAGGAGATAGGGAGAGAAGCTTGACTCATCATTGAGCGGACCATGTCGAGCAGGGTCCTATTCCTCCTTTCTGACACTCCATTCTATTGGGGTGTACCAGGATGAGTGAGTTGGGATGCAATCCCACACTCTCTCAAGAATGAGACAAACTCTTGGCTCAAGTATTCGCCACCTCTATCAGACCGGAGCGCTTTTACTTTCTTGCCAAGTTGGTTTTCTACTTCATTTTTGAAATCTTTGAATCTTAGAAGAGTTTCAGATTTATGTTTCATCAGATACATATACCCGTATCGGTTATAGTCATCTATGAAGGTAACAAAGTACAGAAAACCAGATCCAGCACTGGTGCTCATTGGACCGCATACATCTGAGTGTATCAGCTCCAACAACTCTATGGCCCTTTCACCAGTTTTGGTTGAAAAAGCGCCTTTGTCATCTTCCCTCTTAAACAAGATTCACATGTGTCATAAGACTGTATGTCGAATGACCCTAGCGCTCCACTAGAGTAAAGCCTAGTTATGCGTTTCTCATTTATGTGGCCAAGACGACAGTGCCAGATATATGTAGGATTTAGTTTATTAGTCTTAATCCTTTTAGATTTTATGTTATAGATTGATTCGTTATGTTTTAGATCAAGGATATACAAACCATTTTCTAGAAATGCGGTTCCATAAACAATATTGCCACGATGTATAAAAATCATACCACGTCCAATATTAAAATTAAAACCATAAATATCCAACATAGAAACTGAAATAATATTCCTGCGCATTGCAGGTACAAGATAGCAATTTCTAATTTCTAAAACTAATCCACTAGGTATCTCTAAGAATAATCTTCGATCTTTAAGGCCTCTACATGAGCACCATTGTCGACTCGAAGATCCACTTCACCAGATCCCAACAATCTCCTATTTCTTTGTCCCTGCACATTTCAACAAATGTGAGTACCACATCTAGTGTTTACAACCGAAGATGTAGAAATAGCCAGATTAAATTCAACAACATAAATACCTGAACCAGAAGCTTCGTCCTTCTGTTTCTCCCTTAGCTTTGGACACGCATTTTTCCAGTGTCCCTTCTCATTACACTCATGGCAGATATCATCTACTGAGGCCAACCTACCTTTAGAAGCTGCCGCCTTCCTAGCCTTGGGCTTGGCCTTTTGGGCCTTCGCTTTGGACTTGGACTTGGCCTTTCCCTTAGGTACGTTCCCTTTGTTAACCAGCAACACTTCTGGAGTCCTCTTGCAGGATTGCTCAGCAAGTTTCAACATGCCATGCAATTCTACTACAGACTTCTCAACGCCCTGCATGTGGTAGTGTATGATAAACTGATTGTAGGATGCCGGAAGTGATCCAAGAATGATGTCGACTGCTAGTTGTGCAGGCACTGGTGAGCCAAGCCTTGACAATGTGTCAATAAAACCCTTCAACTTTAGCATGTGTGTGCTAACAGAAGTCCCGGCTTGCATCGTAGTGCTACATAGCGCCTTTGTTGTCAAGTATATTTCCTGACGAGCTTGATCTTGGAACATCCTTTTGAGTTGATCCATGATCTCAAAGGCGTGCTGCTCCATGAACTGTTTTTGAAGATCAGGAACCATGGTACCCAGCATAATACATGACACATCCCTATCATCCTTAACATGTCGGTCGTACTCCGCCATTTGATCAGCGGTTACGCCCCGACCTGAAGGACAAGCTGCTGGTAAGGCAGCAGTCAGCACATATTCATTCGACTCGTGTCTAAGAACTATTTGCAAGTTCCTGGACCAGTCAAGGAAATTAGTCCCTGAAAGCTTTTCCTTTTCCAGGAGTGGTCTGAGTGAGTTGTTGCTTGTTGCAGCCATTTAATTTTCTTTTCGTGTAATTTTGATGTGGAGTTTAATCTATGTGGAAAAAATTACATTAGAGTTAGAATAAAGGGCTTAAGCCAAAGATCAAATTAATAATCCATTTTAATTCGTTATTGGTGATATTTATTTGGCTATCTTGACCAAGATCCACAATCCATCAATAATCGACCGAGCTAGGGCTCCGCCGTCGACCATTGACGATTTGGTAGGATAAACTATCCAATCCTCCACGAGGACTCTTGGTTTGATGGGCTTTGTGACACTTAGCCCATCTGTGCTTAGGGCCCGCTTTGAGCTAATGCTACCCACGTTGAGTCCAACCACCATACATGCGTTAGCCATACCGAAGTATCCTAACCCTCGACGGCCCACTAATTACTACAGCATACCTGCTAGGGCACGTCATACACTGTAGCACTACTTGGGAGGAAGAGGTGTGAATCTGGAAAGCACTTTTAAGCGACTCAATATTTTATTATCCGGATTAATTAAGTGATACGACTTTAACATATAATTATCGCGGGTGATGATCTGGTGATCGTTGCTACTTATATTTCATGTTATACTAAGCAATTATATAATTAAAATAACATAGAGACTCTATGGGCCTTATAATACATCCTAGTGAAACTAGATATACTATCTAATCTCCACGGGCTTGCTTTAAGTCTCCTTGGGCTCCCACCATGGGCTTGGACCATCTGGGCTTCTTCACGATCAATTACAATTTTATAAATAGAATTTATTCTAAAATTACATTAATAAAAGAATGGCACGCAGGCCATATTTCCCAAAATAATTAAATTACAAACCGGCTTTTATTTAGGGCCCATAGAACTCTATAACACGTTGTTGCACAGTAAGAAATACAAATATAATGCATGATCATGGCATTCCAAAATCATCTAATAAAGTTAAGCCGAGTTACTTAGGGTGAAATCGCCAATTTTTACCATATGTGATTAACGCCCATAAAGGCCCAAACGGTTAACATCCATTTTAAATGCAAAATTACAATTTCGCTCCCACTGAATTTTTAGGGTCGTCACATATCTAAAATTTAGCCCTCCCAATTTAAGCCGGTGTCACGGTCTATTAGGCCAATTTCACAAATTAACCATATTCAATTTTATACAAATTATCAATTTGATTAAAATTAAATATGCATGCCAATAAAAAACGTTTAATACCAATTAGTTTTTATTCAAAACATGTTTAATAAATTAAACGATATTAGGGCCCTGATTTTATTAAAATTACCCGAGAAAAATTTAAAGATTAAAATCAGTCCCGTCAAATCCAAAATTAAACAAATTCTGAATTTTTAACGGACCCGGAACAGCGACGGGTGTCTGGCAAACAGCAGTAGCGCTGTTGTCCGCCCAACAGCAGCCGCGGGGCTGCTGTTCGCGGACAGCAGTCCCGTGTCTGCTGTTCTGTGTCCGAAACCTTTTTTTTATTTACTGTCTAAATAAAATTGCTGCTGTATTTTTTAATTAATTTTAAATTATTTTGAAAATAATTTCAGAACCAAATAATACAAAACACAGACAGAAATATAATAGGAATTCTCAAAACTGATTTGGAAAAAAAATAAAAACCAAATCTTATTAATTTTCAATCAATCAAAACGGACTAAACCATGGCTCTGATACCACTGTTAGGGATTATAGCCAGTTAATCAATAGTAGCGCAGCGGAATTGCGGTTTAAAATTTATTTCTAATCCCTTTAATTTCATCTTTGTTTGTTAACCATTGATTGAATAAAGCTTTTGATCCGTTTAGGGATATAAACATACCCGGACTGTCTCTTCTAGAGACGGCTGAAGAATCCACAAGGTAGTAAGATCTCCGTAGTCAGGTGCACGAACAGCTATTGAGCCAGAACCGGTGCTAGTCAAAGAACGGAGGAAGAACTGGAGAGATTGTGTAATTTGCCAAAAGCTTTTCCACTTTCTTAGTGGTGGCTGCGGAAAAAACAATGGTTTGCCTATGCAAACCTTGTGTTGGCCGAATATCAAATTAGATTAATTTAGGTTTTAGGCTTTTATTATATATAGTGTAGTTATTCCTAAACCTAATTGGTTTAGGGTTAATTGGTTAATTACAAAACTAATCTAATCCTAACATAATCACTTAAATAAATACCAATAGTATTTATTCTATGCAATTAGTTACAATTAGATTAATTACCCCAATTAAAGAAATAACACTAATTAATAAATTGACGTATTAGTTTGATTAATTATTCACGGATGCAATTTCATTAATTTACAAATTAATTAATTACATCCCGTAAACTAATTAACCAATTAAATACTCAACGCCTAAATCCATTAATCCATTACATTGATACAAAGTATCAATTAATCAATTAATTAACCACCAATTAATTACCTTGACATTTTACTGTCAATCAATTAATTAATCTCATCCCTCCAGTGTACCGTTCTATAAGTTCTAACTCAGATGTTTAATGTGCACGATCCTATGGGACTGTCCTTAGCTAGCAGTGGGCTCACGGCCCATAGACAGTAAGTGGGTTCTAGCAAACCATTACTGCCCCTAACCAATACAGCTATTTCAGCAGTCTAAAGATGCAGAGACCATGTAGTTATCTCTTAACGTCTTTTACCATTTGATATCGATATTATAAACTAGAGGCATGGCGGCTGTCATCCTCTCTGATGTTTATGATATTTCTTGATCTTAAGTAGATTAATGAATCAGATAAGTAAACTACTTATCAGGGTGTGGCCACACACTTATCAATCTCACTTATCAAGTGGCCTGTGATATCATCTCACTGTTATGTGAGTGGTAATTCCATCACTTCACTATCAATACAAATGTGTTCACCTGTTCACCCAATCATACCCGTATTTGGCATCCTGTTACAGACCTGTTAGGCGTATGTCAAAGTGAACCGGCTCCCACATTGATATTATAATGAAATCTAGTCTGAAGACAGTTAGAGACCTATTTAAGAAAACTAATGACACAACCACCATGTAGTTTTCTCGGGCGAATCGATCCAATCACATGTTTACAACATGTACCCATATTCACAACTGACTTATCAAGTGCTATGGCCAGTATCAATTGCTACCATACAGTCGTCGAATATACAAGTCTGTGGTCCTAATCATTCCCATGATAGAATAGACTTGGGATATGGTTTTATGATTATCAATCAATGGATTCTCTATTCATATTATAGCACAAGATATAAATGAACTAGATTAATGCCTTTATTAATGTGACACAAATACATTTTATAAGAACCAATGCCTATGAACTAGGGCACACCAACAGGTAAGTCACATCAGGTAATCACCATGGTGTTTTGAGGATTCCTCTGTCAAGGTTGGATCCGGAGGTGGAAGGGATTCCATTTTCCTTGTTAGGAGTAGTGGAACTAGTGGCATTAGTGATTAGTTGGGCTAAGGAGGAAATAGAATGAAGTTGGTCTGCTCAGAGTTGGTTTTGGTCTCGAATGAGATCTTCAATGCGTTGATTCTGTGCTGAGTGCACATCCTGGTAATGAGTCTTCAATGAATCAAAATGCATAGCTGTGGATTCTTCTTGCTCTTTAAGTTGAACTTGAAGAGCCTTAAGCTGGTTTTCAAGGTTTTCCATGATTTTCCTAGTGGCTGCTCTAGTTCACTTTTCGGCGTTACTGACCATACACCTCAGCACTGGCCTGAGGAAGGATTATCTTTGATACCAATGTCAGAAACTGAGTTCTGATGACTGAATAGAAGATTTAAAGAGAGAAAAGGGAGAGGGAGAGAGAGAGAGAGAGAGAGAGAAGAGAATATAGGAAGAAGATGATGATTTCATTCAAAATAGGATAATGATCCCAGAACAATACAGGCCCTCTAAATAGAATGAGGACAAAAACTGTTACAGGGATAAGTTGTCATTTTCATACAGCTGGATAACTAATTCACTAGAATACAAAATAGCAAAACGGACTAGCAACTAACTACACTCAGCTTTAGGGAATAAAACACATGAATTTTAATAACAGAATAACAAATATCAGTAAAGGACTAAATCACACATTCAGTCCTCCTAGTTTCTTCCTTCTTTGATATGTGACATTAAGAATTACAGACAAACCAAAAGATGTTTTAAGGAAAGCAATATATCTACAAAAATGCAACTACACCATTAAACAAGGGTGTTGTTAAACATAGCCTCCATTTCCCACCTCTAGCCCCGTGAAAGAACGAAAATACCATTACAGCTTTTGGGGTGGGAAATGGAGGCTTTTTTCCTCTCCCAGCACGCGGACGTGAGGTAATCACGCCTTATCGTTTGGTGAGGCTATCACGCCTCACCACAAGGTGAGGCACGCCTCACCACACGATGAGGCTTGAGGCTATCACGCCTCACCATAGGTGCGGATGTGATAGCCTCACGCCCGCGTGCCGGGAGAGAAAAAAAATACGGAAATACCACCGTATTTCCTTTTATGGAAATACCACCGTGATACGGAAATATCACTGTGATAGCCTCACGCCCGCGTGCTTATATTTTTTTTGTAGAAGTTATAAGCTTTTCCTTTTATGGGAAACGCTTTACTATACGCACTTGGCATACCATGACATTCGTATGCCGGGCAATATTTACTAGGGGTGGTAACGGGATGGGGAAAACTAAACTGGTCGGATCAGGGAAAAATCAATTTTTTTTGTGCGGGCTTGGGGGCGGGAGAAGTTTTCCGCTCGAAGACTATATTTGGACAGGGTGGGTGTTACTACCCTCAAATCATGAGAATCCCTGCCCCGCCCCTGAAAAACTGCTCGTGAGGATGCCCGAAAAATAATATAATCAGATGCAACTCTGTTATGGTATTTTTTTTCCTATAAATGTGATATTTATTTATTTTCTTAAATCATTTTTAACCACTTTTTTTCTTTTTTCACCTTTATATTAGTCTATAGTTTTTTTTATTACATTTTTGTAGTTTTATATTCTCTTTTAATTTAAAATTAGTAACCTAACTCACAAATAATTTAATAATACATATATTTTAGTAACCAGATAAAATTAGTTTTATAACTCGTTGCAATTTACTTAAAATTAGTAATGCATTCGTAAATATAACTGTCAAAATACATATGATTAGTAATATAATCTACTTATGGTAAAGTTTTCTTTTTTGGGGTGACAGGAAATCCCCGTCACTCGTGGGGACCTATAACTATCAAAATACATATGATTAATAATATAATCTACTTATGGTAAAGTTTTTTTTTGTATCACCCGTGGGGACCTGTGCGGACGAATGTGGGAGCAAAAAAATCTCTGAACTTCATTTTTGAGATTTCCTACCGTTCTCGAAAATATTAGAGGCGGAATGGAAAATGCATCCCCGCCCCCCGGCTGCTGGCACCCTTGTTACAATTTCCCCATCCCAACTATAAACAATTTAATATTTAGTCTTATTTATTATTCTGGCCGACACTTCTTTTTTATCTAATTTTTTTTAGCATGATTATAAGCACGCATAGGCTCATAATTAAAGATTCCTCCTATTATTACTTTTTTTTTTTTTGCCTAATTTTGTCATTATTTTATTCGTATAGCTGCTCTTATTATGAAATCTTTTTCTTTTTTAAGTCTCGTTTATTTGTCGAAAAATATGGTGTTTTGAAAATATTGGATAAACAAATTTTTTTATTGAAAAATAAATATTTTCCGATATTTGGTTACAACACTGAAAAACGAAAAGAAGTGGTGGTCTATGTTGCACGGAAACAGAAACGGATACGGAAACTGAAACGGACACGATACCGAGAAACGTACTTTTTGAAAAATATAGTAAACGGAAACGTGGAGGAAACGTGTAAATATTAAAAATATAGGGGTATATTTATAAATATTAAAAATATAATAATACATTAAATAAAAACAAGATTGAAGAACAAGAGGAAAAAAGTCCAAGTTCAATCAAGATTCAAGAGACATGGATTATAGAAGAAAGAAATATGGATAAGTTCTTTAAATTGAAAGATACAAGGAAGTAATTATCTCTCAAATAGAAAGTTTCAATTTTCCTATTCTTAGATTAAACAGAAACTGCAAAGTAGAAAGTTTGAATTTCCAGAATTTTAGTCGAAATAGGTAGAGAAAACCTTTTAAAAACTGAGAAACGTTTTTCATATTTTTGATAATTACGGAAACGTGTCTGGAAACGTTTCGTATCAATTTCCAAGAGTTTCAGTTTCTCACATCTGCCGAAAACGGAGAAACGCTTGTCATGAAGAGTTTTCGTGCATTATAGGTGGTGGTTAGTTTACTATTATTTAAAAAGGTAAGAACAAATGGAGTAAGATTCTAAAAAGCTTAGGAGAATGTTTTACCGGAGTAAAATATTTTCATCACTTTCTTCATATATTTTTCTTTTTATTAATCTAAAATATTCATTTGGCTTATTTTCCTAAGCAAACAAACGCTGAAAAATCAGAAAAATATTTTCATGCACAGTATTTTTTAACAAACAAGGGTTTAATTAGTAGAACAAAGTTCTTACTTCATAAACTTTTTTTTAGCTTAGTAAATTCACTAGAATCCTACCTTAATCTAATACATTCATTGACAACTGATTTGTCCAACGACTATATAAAAAAGAAAAAAAAAACATTAAGATTCAATGTTAATGACCATTTAGTGTCTTTATTAATCTTTTTCTTCAAAAAGAGTATTAATCAATAATACTTAATTTCTAAATTTATTTATATTAATTAATAAATCTTTATTAGCATTTAGACAATTAAAATTCTAATTACAATAAAAAGTGAACAATCGTAAATTATAAGTTAAATAAATATATATATTTTGATTTGAAATAAATAATTATATAAAATAGATAAATATATTTTATATTTATTTTTTTAATTTTTATTTTACTAAATTATGCTATTATTTACCTAATAAAAAAAAAATTGAGTCATATTGCATAAGATATATATAGTAAATAAAAACATGTTAAAAAATATTGTAAACATTTATATTATCTTAATATAATAATATGAAAGATTATTTATTATTAAATAATATTACGATTTATTCAAAAAAAAAATAATGTAATTTAAACATTAGCATAAAAAAATTAAAAAATTTACAAAATTAATATCATATTTAAATTGTTACCTGTAAGATTTATTAGATATTATTATACAGTTTGTGCAAGGCATGAGTCTTCACCTAGTTCATATTAATATCTTACTATAAATAAATTTTAACATGTAATAAACCTTATATTTTTAAATCTAAAATTCAATTGTGCCTCTTCAGATTCAAGTGTATCTTATTATTATTATTATTATTATTATTATTATTATTTATTTTGGATCCTAAATGTGTCTAATCCAATGATGAATATAAACTCTTTTAAAATCCCTACAAAAGCGTGTATGCTATCATGACACACCTCTAATCAATGTGCCTAGACGCACAAAGGCATGTCTCGCATGCGGCACAACGTTTACTACATGTTTTGTTGGCCATAATAAAAATTTTAATTTTTAGAATTTTTATTATATATTTATCAAACACTTATCACCTTTTTCTGACAATAAAATAATAATGAACATATGGCGAAATTACCATTACCATTAATCAATCCAAACTAATAATCACACAATTCACTAACCCCGGGGCCAAAATCAAAATGCAACAGCATTGGTCAAATACCAAATTTAGAAACTAGTTAATTGTTAGTCCAAGTACACGCAATATGGAACGAAACAAGTAAGAATATACATGATTGGCTAACCAGTCTATTAACTATAAACCACTCATCAGTCTCTTATAATCAGTTAACTTATTATTTTGATAGATTAACCTATATTTTGGTAGGTTAATCCATTAGTGATTTTTTCATATAAAACAAATTCCAATCTATAATTTTTCACTTTAAAGTTAATATATAATTATTAAAATAATATCTTAAAATATTAAGATTCAAATTCAATTTAAAAAAATATTTAAACAAATTTAAGTTTTTAAACAATTGTAACTTAAAAACTGAATATCAAATGCATATTTATATATGCATGATGATTAACCTATTTTTCAGTTTGATTACGAGCTTGAAAATTTGGAAAATTGACTTTGCAATTAGTTTTGTACGGCTCTAGAAGTAAGATTACAGTGCTAAACTGGTCAACAGATAATGTTGTCATTTACATTTAAGGGCTTTAAAATTGTGTTTCATAAAGTTCAACGAACTTTATTTCCTTCTAATAAAGTCATTATGATCTATTCAGAATAAAAGGTCATTGCAATAATAATGTAGTAGCTATGGTTGAAATGACTTTTACTTTTATATATGAAAAACGCAGCTAGATATGTACCATGCGGTAGAAAAATAAAATCGATGGTCACATTGTAATTTAATTATAATAAATTGAATTAAGTAAAAAATATAAGTTTTTATCATTTTCTATCACGTCATACATGAACATCAGTCCATGTATGACCATCAGTCCATCCTATGTGGCAGCTACGTCACTATTTTAATGACTTTTTCAGTCTCGATTGGTCGGGATAACTTTATTAAAATAAAAACTAAAAGTTTCAACAACTTAATTGAAAAAAAAAATGAAACCCAGTGGGCTTGGTGACAAAATCAACTGGAAAAAGTGTGAGCCCAATCTTATATTTGATTTTGGTCAGTGGGAACCCAAACGGCCTAAAGGCCCAAAACCACATTTGATTAAGGGTCAAATACATAAATATCATAACTAAGTACAAAATTACAACTAAGTCATATTATCAAACTTAATTCTTAATATGTCATTATTCTCTATATATTATGATTTTACATCATAATTTAAAAATTCTAGACTCCAATTCATATATCATAAACCCTAAAAAATATATTTTAGACTTCTAATTTATAAATTCCAATCCTTAAAATATATTAAAAGTACTGATTTTACTAAATTAACATAATCTAAAATTATGACTTGACATAGTTGTAAATAGTTTTTAAAAGATGAATTTCTATGTAATGGGCAAAAGTGGGGGCCCAATTTTATATTTGATTTTGTTCAGTGAAAACCCAAAAGGCCTAAAGGCCCAAAACGACATTTGATTAAGGGAAGCGAAGCAATTATTTATTATATAAATGAGAGTAATGAAATGTAAATTTTGATATTAACTTTGTTTGAGAGTTTTCGAGTATTAAATTTTTTTTATTAGAAATTATACCGGAATCTGGTATAAAGAGTTTATAAATAAACTATAAATAAATTTTCCAAATTTTATATTTTTTATTATATTTAGGGTTTAGGGATTCTTTGTCACTCGTGGATATCCAAACGGCAGGTGTGGATGCTAGAAACTCCTCGAACATTTTCTTTTAGGATTTTTTGAAACCGCTCCTGAAAATATTGGGATAGAATGGAGGATACATTCCCGCCCCGTCCTGTTGTCACCCCTCTATTCTATAAACTCTCAAACAAGATTAATTTTTAACTTACATTTTCATCACTTCCCTTTCCTTTCCATCAACAGTACCTTTATAACCTCAATTAACCTCCAAACTCTCAAACAAAGGTTTAGTGTCGCACAAAACTAATAGAAATTTTGAAAAATCAATTTCTGAAATCGAATCAAATTAAAAAAAAAATGGAGCTGAAATTAGACTGGTTTATCAGCTCCTCGGTTTGTTTAGCGTGCTCAAACTTACATTCCATGAGTTGGATTTGGATATGTATATTTAAGAATTGGTCAGACCCAATCCGGATTCATTCAAGCCCATATATAAAATGAGTTCGATTTGAGATTTGTCTCAAAAGTCAGAGCCCAACCCTATCCGGCCCTCCTTTATATTAGGCCCAATACACAAATAACCCCCTGAACTTGTCTAAATGTTGCAACTGCCCCCCTCAACTTTCAATTGTAACAACTTACCCCTCAAACTTGTTCAATTGTAAAGTATAACCCCTCAAATTTGTCCAATTGTAAAACATAACCCCAAATTGGAATTTTTTTTTTACCCAAGTACTTGAAGCAACCGTAAAAACGTTTCCCCGGATTCGTATCACGCCATGAAATGTTCAATATAGCTATTTCTCCATATAAACACATTTTCACCATCATAATATCCCAAAAATTTGAATCAAGAAATCAATAAAAAACGAATAGGAATAACAAAAAGAAGAAGAAAAAGTTGAAGAATTGAGGATTTAGTTACTTAAATACTGATTTTTTTGGGTCTAAAGATCCGATTATCACATTCTACGAGCGTTTGTAGTTTTTGTATTTCACGTGTTTCTTTAATTGCAGTCCGTGTCAATAATTTGGGGCTCTGTTTTATAATTGAATAAGTTTGGGGGGTTATGTTTTACAATTGGACAAATTTACGGGATAAGTTGTTACAATTGAAAGTTGGAGGGGGCAGTTGCAAAATTTAGACAAGTTCAAGGGGTTATTTGTGTATTAGGCCTTTATATTATATACACTTTTGTACATATTTCTTTATTACTGTTTTAAATATTTTTTTTATTATGTAAATTTATTTTTATTGAATGTTACTGAGTCAGTTATAACTTTTTAATTTGTTATTTTTATTGTTTATATTATTAATTTAATTTTAATTCTAATTAAATTTTTTAATATGATATATATTAATTGGCTGGGCTGTTGGACTTAGGAATGAATTACCTTAGCCCAACTCGGCCCGATACAGAATTGGACTGGTTTGGACTTAATCACACTAGTTTAATATAAAACCCGATTAAATCTTTTCTGAGCTCGACCGATCTAGCCCATAAACAGATCTAACTAAAATCAACTATTTAAATTATATCTTTTAGTTTTAAAAATTGATAGTTAACTAAAGTCAGAAAATAAAACAATTATATATGTATGTAATTTTAATTACCCATATATCAATATGGATTTTTGTAATTAATTTTTAATTTGGAAATATTTACAAATTCAAGATTTATTTGAATTAAAATTTTAATGTAACATATTAAATTGCAATATAGATTACAAAATTTAATTTATTACAATTAATTATGTATATTTTCAACTTAAAAATTCTAAAATTTTTATTTGATATAGCGAATCCAACAAAGAAAACAAGTAGAAAAAATATATTATATAAAAAAATTATTGATTAATTTACATAAAAAATTAATATAAGGGTCATTTAAATAAAAATCATAAATAAAAATATTATTATTATTTGATTAATTTTGATAGCTTAATTGTGAATATATCAAAAGTTAAGTTTTATTTTATAAATGTCAGATTAATTTTTCAAAAAGATTAACTGCTGAAATAGTTTGGCATGATATAATTAAAATTAACATTTCACAAAAATGTATTTAAATTTTAAAATTTGAATTTCCTTGTAAATCTCCAAAAAAAATAAATAAAAGTTTTAACAACTTAATTGACAAAAAAAAAATGAAATCCAGTGAGCTTGGTGACACAATCAACTAGAAAAAGTGTGAGCCCAATATTATATTTGATTTTGGGCCTAAAGGCCCAAAACGACATTGTTATTAGAATTTATACCAGAATCTGGTATAAACGAGTTTATAAATAAATTTTCCAAATTTTATTTAGGGTTTAGAGATTCCTCGTCACTCGTGGACATCCAAACATCAGATATGGACGTTAAAAACTTCCCAAACTTTTTTTTGAGGATTTTCTGAAACTGCCCCCGAAAATATTAGGGCGAAATGAGGGATACATTCCCGCCTCCGCTCCGCCCCGTTGCCACCCCTCCATTCTCTATAACTCTCAAATAATGTTAATTTTTAATTTGCATTTTCATCACTTCTCTTTCCTTTCCATCTATATAACCTCAATTAACCTCCAAACTTTCAAACAAAGACTTAATGTCGCACAAAACTAATGGAAATTTTGAAAAATCAATTTCTGAAATCGAATCAAATTAAAAAAAAAATGGAGCTGAAATTAGACTGGTTTATGAGTTCGTCGGTTTGTTTAGCGCGCTCAAACTTATATTTCATGAGTTGGATTTGCACATGTATATTTAAAAACTGGTCTGACCCAATCCAGATTCATTCAAGCCCATATATAAAATGAGTTCGATTACTGTATTAAATATTTTTTTATTATGTAAATTTATTTTTATTGAATGTTACTGAGTCAGTTATAACTTTTTAATTTGTTATTTCTATTGTCTATATTTTTAATTTAATTTTAATTCTAATTAAATTTTTTAATATGATATATATTAATTGGCTGGGCTGTTGGACTTAGGAATAATTACCTTAGCCCAACTCGGCCCAAATTCAATTTAAATATAATACAGAATTGGACTGGTTTGGACTTAAACACACTAGTTTAATATAAAACCCGATTAAATAATCTAGGGAAAATTACATAGAAATTCAACTTTTAAAATTGTTTACAACTATCAACCAAAATAGGGCGGGCTAGCGCAGCAACTTATGGACTCTTCGTTCATCTCTTTCGTATAGATTCTATTACTCGGGAGTTAAGTACGCATTTATCCTCATCGTCTCATAATTTTGGATTATGTCAAACTAGTAAAATCAGTACTTTTAATATATTTTAAGGATTAGAATTTATAAATTAGAGTCTAGAATCTATTTTTTAAGGTTTATGATTTATGAATTGGAGTCTAAATTTTTTAAATTATAGTGTAAAATCATAATATATAGAGAATAATGACATATTAAGAATTAAATTTAGTGATATGATTTAGTTGTAATTTTGTACTTATTTATTATATTCATGTATTTGACCCTAATCATCTAACATGAGCTCGACCCAATCTAGCTCATAAACAGATCTAGCTAAAATCAACTATTTAAATTATATCTTTTAGTTTTAAAAATTGATGGTTAACTAAAGTCTGAAAAGAAAACAATTATACATATGTATGTAATTTTAATTACCTATATATAAATATGGATTTCTGTAACTAATTTTTTTATTGAAATACGGACATAGTCTAACGGGAATCCCAAATTCTGTAACTAATTTTTAATTTGAAAATATTTACAAATTCAAGATTTATTTAAATTAAAATTTTAAAATTTTAATGTAACATTTTAAATTGCAATATAGATTATAAAATTTAATTAATTAAAATTAATTATGTATATTTTCAACTAATAAATAATATAAATAATTGCACATGTATGAAGCAATAATCAAAAAATGCATAATGATTAAAAGAAAATAAAAAAGAAAGAAAAAGAAAGGAGGAGAAGAAGATGGGCAGATGGATGGTAGGGAAGGGTAAAGTGACAGGGGACTGCAGCATCTGATGATACACTTAATTGGGAAAAGTCCATTCATCATTCATTTGTTGTGGATCCCATTTTCAGGCCCAATCATTTAGTCAGATCTCTCTGTTCCTTTCATGGGCCCTTTTTTTGTTTGCCTCTTCAATTCTCCATTTCTATTAATTATTTAAATTTAATAAAAAAGAATTTGAATAAAATATTCAATAAAAAATGAATTTTTTTTCTCAAAAAAAAAAGAATTTTAATTTTAGACTATTTCTGATTTTTAACCATTAATAACCACTATTTTCCTCTTATACAACTATTTATCATATATATATATATATATATCAAACCGCGAGAATGCTCTGGTGGTAATAAAGAGTTATGATTTGAGAGAAAGTATTTTCCGGAGTGAGAGATCATTTGGGAACCTAGGGTTTGGGGCATGGGTAAAACTATAAGGGGTGACAATGAGTTCGTTGACCGGTAATTCCGTTATTTACAGAATTTAAAAGTCGGCGATACTGAAAAAATTAGGGACGGACTTCTTTCGTCGCTAATTCTTAATCTCAAAAAAACTTGTGTTCTTATAAATTTTTATCCAGCGACTCAAATTTTTAGTTCTGGTTTTGCTATTGTTTGGGGCAAGGATTTTATGGAGAAAGAAACAATGAGAGACGAAAAATGAGGAAACAGGGTAGATGCAGTGACTGGTCCAAGATTCATTGATAGGAGGTGTTTGTGGTGGTCTCTAACAATTAATAGGTGTTAAATTGGTATTTTTGGAGTGTTTTTACATAAAACTATTAAAACGCCGTAGATAGTTTCAATATGATTTTTGATGTCTTCGTGTGATCAATGGGTGCTCAAGTCCCTCTGAGTACATAGAGTGGCTGAAAATTGAAAATTTATACTGCCTTAAATGGTATCGTTTGAACGGGAGCTAAAAAAAATATACATGCCCTTAGGGTTGTAATCGAGTCGAGTCAAACTTTGGTTTGCTCATACTCGATTCGTCAGAAAATTGACGAGCTCGAACTCAATATTATGTTCATGAACTGTTCACGAGTTGTTAACGAGCTTGCTAACGAGTTTTGCTGGCGAGCATCTCGTTAGTTCAATTCATGAACTTCGCTCCCGAATAATTCATTAATTATGTTAATTAATTATATTGATTCAAAACTTCTTTAACACAAAACTACATAGTTTTGAAATCTACAAAACTAAAATTTACACAAAATTACATTTTTACATTTTCCCCTTTATAGAAATATCATTATTAAAGAAACCAATCGAACCAAACTTGCTCACGAGCATGTTCATGAATATTATAATCGAGTTTGCTAATGAGCTTATTCATAAACTTATAATCGAGTCTGTTACGAGTTTTTGCCGAGTTTCGCCGTGCTTAAACACGACTCGTTTATACAGCAAGTCAAATACGATCCAGCTTTGCAAACACCGAACTGTTCATGAGCGACTCGGCTCATTAAATGTTATATTTTATTACTTGTTAGGGTAATATTATAAAAAAAGTAATTAATTTATGAAAATGAAGTTTTCCAAATAAAAGGGCACACTTAAAATAAAAATAAATAATGTGAAATTTGAAATGATATAGGCAAAGACAAAGAAAATGAAATGACTAATTATCCAAAAATATATGTTATATCATATGGTAACGTGAAATGAAAGCAATGGCATCTGTTGCTATAATGGGTACAAAATATTCAATGCAAAAATACAAACTCATAAAGGAAAGGAAAGAGCATTCATATTTCCCAAGTAATGTGTGCCATCCATAATTATGTTATTTTTTTATTGATTTGATTTTTTATTTTTATTTACACCCATTTAATTAATGCTATTTATCCTCCATCAATGTCACCAATTATGAGGTGCCAAGTATTATGTTCCCTACATATATAATTATATCATATACTAATAAAATATCAAAATAATTTATTTTATATATATATATATATATATATATATATATAGAATAAAAATAATAATCGTGTTAACAAATCATGGTTAGACGTATTCTTATGTCGGGCTAAGCCGGGATCAATAGGTTTTCAATTAAAAGCGATAAGCGTAAACTCAGTTTAATTCTCTGTCAATTTAAACGAGACTCGATCAGATTGGGATTTAACTAAAAATTTAAATCAAGCCCACTTAAAAACGTATATATTCTTTTTATAAAATTAAAATTTATATTTAAAACTAAATATTTAATATATAAAATTAATAGGCAGGGCGGACCATGTCAGTTCGTCATATTTTCATAAATCTCAAACTCTGGGTTAGGTTGAGCTCCTAACGTTAATTTTCTTTCAGAACCCAACTTATTGGACGTGGGCCTGATGGCGGGTATTCAAGCCCATGAACATGTCTAACTGTATCACAAATTATCTTTGAAAATAACATTGTCATGTTAAATATTGATAATCTTTTATATATATATATATATATATATATATATATATATATATAAAAGCAAAACAAATATCGGTCAGATTATTTTATAAATTATACTATCGCATCAGAAATGGTTTTCCTCAATCTAAGAGTGTGAATTGGTGCAAAATCGAACTGGAAAAACTAAATACTAAATTTAGCAAAATAATTGATGCTGACATAAAACTAAATCGAACAAACTGAATGTAGTTAAAAAATTAGGCGAGGCGGACCATGTCAGTTCGTCATATTTTCATAAATCTCGAGCTCACTCTAAAAATTTATGAGTTTTGATGGGTCTAGGTTGAGCTCCTAATGTTATTTTTCTTTCGCAACCCAACTTATAAGACACGGGCCTGATCGGCGGGTATTCAAGCCCATAAACATATGTAATTGTGTCAGATAAAATATCATGATGTATCAGTCAAATTGTTTTTATAAATTATACTATCGAATCAGAAATGATTCTTTTTAATTTAGGAGTGTGTATCGAACCAAAAAATTGAACACCAAATTTATCAAAATAATTGACGCTGACATAAAATCAAATCGAAATATTCGTTTTTGTTCAAACTGAATTTAGTTAAAAAAAAATTAAGAACAACAAATAAACTCACTATATTTTCTCATTAAATTTACTTCAACAATAAAAAAAATTAAAATAATTTTAAAATATACCTAAATTATTATCTCAGCAACGAAAAAAACCCGAACATGTAAACTCTAATGTATAAATTTAAGATATAAATAATTCAGCGCGGTTTCATTTTTTTTACAAACAAAAAAAACCAAATTGAACCGAACTGAAAACCAAAAACATTTAAAACTATAAACCGATGCCGAATCGAAATGTCGAATCGATTGCGACTTTAACCTAACAATGCTCTACCTCAACGAAATATCAAAAGGATTAGACAAATCAATAATGGTGTTAAATATGGTCCATATATGGACAATGTTTATCACAGCTAGAAAGTGATTAGTTCATGTGACATTGAATTGAAACACATAAAATAAATAGAATAATACCCTCATATAGTATAAGATATTATTCTTGATTTATATACTATATATTATACATCTAATTTCATCTTTATCAAAAATAAAAAAAAGACTATTTTAGGACCATAATATTCCAAAGTGGATCCAATTTTAAAGGGACAAAATATTTGATGGTCCATTATTGGTAGGCCCAATATCCTCCCCTAAATGGATTGATCATAAATAATAAATAATAATAATATTTTGAATATTTCCAAATATTTCATCATTTTATTTTGTGCAATATGTTTGGATGATTCCTTGTAATGTCACCTTTCAATTACAAAGTCTTTAATTCTATTGTCATTTTCACATTTTGGAGAGAGAATTTCAAACAACTTTCATAAAGGGTGATGATAAATTGGGGAAAAATAAATAAAATTATTTAATTTTTCTTTTTATTTCAACCCATCACTTTGTCCAATCAATTATCTTTTTTCAACCCATAAATAATTTGGATTTTTTTCTAGAAAAATACTTATTCTAAGGATATTTTTAGTATTTTAAAAAAAATCTTATTGTAACACTAATTTTTAGCTGTGTAGAAAATCTGTGTTAATATTTTTTTTTTTTGTTACAATGGAGGGTTTAACCTCAAGAAAACACCAAAAACAGACCGACCCTTCAATACGGGTCATTCTAGGAAGTCCAGACCCACAAAAATCAGAAAAAAGAATGTCATGGATGCCTGCAGGAGGCGCATCACACCCGTGAAGACCTAAACTCAAACTCCCTAATCGTAAAAAAAAGCCTAATACACAAATAACCCCTGAACTTGTCCAAATGTTGCAACTTCCCCCTCCAACTTTCAATTGTAACAATTTACCCCTCAAACTTGTCCAATTGTAACAACTTGCCCCTTAAACTTGTCCAATTGTAAAACACAACCCCAAATTGCTGACATGGACTGCAATTGAAGAAACACGTGAAATACAAAATCTGCAACGCTCGTGGAGTATGATAATCAGATCTTTGTAACTTTGATATTGTAAGTTTTTTCAACCGTAAAAATATGTGACACTGAATCTGATGATTGTTTTTTGTTTAAATGTGTTTTAAACGTTTGTTTCACGAATACCCCGATTGTCGAGAAAGTAATTTAATTGAGACTTATTTAAAGATTTTTTTTAAAGGGGCATTATTTTAATAAAAAAATCCAAATAAATCCACTCAACTGAAAAAGAGATAGAATTAAAATAAATTCCAATTGTGTGACTATAGCTAAGTAAGCTAGTTATATAATGTTTGGCCACTTAGCCTATATTAAGCTACATAATGTTGATGGTGTTTTAGTGGGTAGCTTTTTCCAAGTAGTGCTCAATGTAGACAAGAAGGTACTATTGGAACAACTTTAGAGAAAGTGGGGTCGTCTATCATATTTATGTATATATAAAAGACAAAAAAAATATATAAAAATTAACTATATTATTTCAAGGATTTCTAAAAACAGTCATCATAATTTAAAAGTTTGCGATAATAAAGATTTATGCTTTGTGCAGTTTATAAACTCAGTAATTCCATAAAATTTATTGTCATTACTATTTACCTCAAAAGTCTGCGATTTTAAACAATTAAAAAGACTGAATTTACCAATTAAGGTTGACTTGAACGATTAAGGACCTCAGTCGTCTAAACTAGATTTTGAGTTCGAGTCCTAACGTACGTAGAAAGCTTTAATTGGGAGAGAATCTGTATAAGGGTGTCTGACGAGCCAAACTATATAAAAAAACACTAACTTTATAAATTATCCAAAATACAAGATTTGACTTTGTAATTAAAACCACAGATCGAAAAATTGACTCACAGATTCTTTAACTCCAAAATTCACAAAAACATAGATCATTCTTTGCAAACTTTTACACCACGGATTTTTTTTTTCGTAAATCGATCAAATTATAAGGTTTATTTTATAATTTTCATAATAAATAAAGGGTTAATTTCAAATAAAACATTGTGGTTTCATTTTTATTTTTTTACATATCGGTACTTGTGGTTGGTAAAAGTTCATGTTTCCAAATTTAGCTGTTAAGGACATCAAAATGAAATTTTCAAGAATAAATTATATTTTAAGTAATTTTAATTCTTCAATTTTTTAGGTTTGAGTTCATTTACGCGTTATTTTGTATAAGAGAGAAAGTTAATGTTTAGAGAGAGACTCCAAAAATGACGATTTTAAAAAATAAAAAAATTGATTATGTAGTAAATATGATACTAAACAACTTAAATTCTTGAAAATTTTCATTTTGAGGTTGTTATCTATCAAATTTGAAAAATGAAAAAATTTCTAATCGCAGATACCGAACTAAAAACAACTTAAATTCTTGTAAATTTTCATTTTAAGGTCGTTAAAAAATGAAAAAATTTCCAATCACAGATACAACAACAACAACAACAAAGCCTTAGTCCCGAAATGATTCGGGGTCGGCTAACATGAACCATCATATAAAACCGTGAAAATCAAGTCGTGTCAGCGACACAGATTCGCTCCCTCCACTCCGTCCTATCCACTACCATATTTTCCTCAATTCCCAATAAACTCATATCACTCTCGATCACCCTCCTCCAAGTTTGCTTAGGTCTTCCCCTACCCCTCACCACTACATCCCTTTGCCACTCTTCGGTTCTCCTAACCGGCGCATCAAGCGCTCTACGTCTCACATGGCCAAACCACCTTAGTCGGTTTTCTCTCATTTTATTCTCAATAGATGTAACCCCTACTTTTGTCCTAATTATTTCATTACGCACCCGGTCCTTTCTCGTGTGACCACACATCCATCTCAACATACGCATCTCCGCCACCGACATCTTATGGATGTGGCAGTGTTTCACTGCCCAACACTCCGTACCATATAACAATGCTGGTCTAATTGCCTTCCGGTAGAATTTTCCCTTCAATCTATTAGGCATGCCGGGATCACAAAGGAAACCCGTAGCACTCTTCCACTTCGACCAACCAGCTTTAATCCTATGGGCAACATCTCCATCTACTTCTCCATCCGTTTGGATAATAGATCCTAAATACCGGAAGCAATCCGAGGCCTGAACAACTCTCCCATTTAGGGTGATTGTCCCTGCCTCCCTACTCCTACGGCCGCTAAACTTACACTCCAAATATTCTGTCTTACTTCGACTCAACTTAAAGCCTCTAGATTCTAGAGTTTGCCTCCATAGTTCCAACTTCATCTCCACTCCTTCTTTCGTCTCATCAACCAACACAATATCATCTGCAAACAGCATGCACCATGGTATACCATCTTGAAGTGAACTTGTTAGTTCATCCATAACGATGGCAAAAAGAAATGGGCTTAGTGCGGAACCTTGATGCACTCCAATCGTAATAGGAAACTCTTCAGTTTTCCCAACACTAGTACGTACACTCGTGCATACTCCCTCATACATGTCCTTTATGATGTCAATATATTTCCGCGAAATGCCTTTCCTTATCAAGGCCCACCAAAGTACTTCCAATCACAGATACTGATCTTAAAAAATGTAAAACTACAGGATTTATTTAAAATTAATCCATAAATAAATTAAGAAATTTTTCTAGAGAGAAAGTGATATTTTTTATTATTTTATAAAAAGAAGGATGCCAAGATAATTGGGGTAGCAATAAAATCACAAAATCTTGAAGACCCAATAAATGGGATGAGTGAGACTAGATAGTCATGGCACATGGATGAATATATTTGTGCCTAGTGGAGGAATGTGATGTTTACACTTGCAACATTAATAAACTATACTCTATACAATACATACCATACCAACCTAGCAAAATATTAAATATATAAATTATATTATAATGTTTTTGATACATAGTGGGGTACTTTTTAGGATTCAAAATTGCAATAAATAATGGTGCATATCTTTAGCATTACTCCACCCAACCCAACCCATCTCTCACTCACATAAAAATTCCATGTATGTAAAGTAAAGATTCATGGCAAGTCAAGTCATTTAATGTTCCCATATAAAGAAGATGTAATATATATTTTCATTGATTTTTCTTGTTTCCTTTTTGGGTTTGTGGATTCTTATCTTGACCCACCATTGCTTTTCCACATCTAAATTATATTTAATTTAGTATAGTAGATTAGGGATTTGTATAATTAAATAAAGGCTTAAAGCATTATTTGGCCTCTGATCTATCCAAAATTGTGTTATTTGGCCCCTGATCTATTTTATAGTCACGTTTGGCTCTTGATTTATCCATTTGATGAAATTTCACTCAATTTATATGAATAGTTAATGGAATCATTATCTCATTGATAAGTAACGATATTTTGACACTTAAATTTGAAACGTGATATTTCTTAAAGTTTTTTTCCCACATTATGTGGAAATAATTAATTAGATTAAAAAAAAGAAAAAAAATCCTAAAATAAAATCTAGTAAGTTCAAGTGTCAAAATATCGTTACTTATCAATGAGATAATGATTCAGTTGAGTTTGAATCTAAATTGGGTGAAAGTTCACCAATTTGGAATAAATCATGGGCCAAATGTGACCAAATAATAGGTCATGGACCAAATGACAAAATTTTAAATAGATCAGGGGCCAAATAGTGCTTTAAACCTTAAATAAATAAGGATGTTCAATAGAGATAGAGATGTAGCACGATAAAGTTACAGAGAGCCAAAATTTTAAAAGAGCTTGCTAGTTGAGCTCGAGGCAGCTAGGGATTTTGATGGGCACTAAAATCCTTCGCTCATCATATTAAAATGTGTTTTTGGTCTGGCTGGAGGACCAACGCTCCTTCCAGCTGTAGTGTTGGTCTGCCCCTCGATAGTACTTCATTTAAAATCTTGTCTTTTTTTTAAAAAAAATGTTCAAATCTTGATATTTTCATACTCGAATAGGTGTTTTTGACACCGATTATAGTTAAATTTGTTCATGAATCAAGTTCAGCTTGAATGTACACTTAATAATGATCAAGTAAATTCGACGGTACTATAATATTAATTTAGATGGATTGGGTTTGGAGTTCAACGTAAAATTTCAAATTCAATGGTGTTGTCATTTATAATAACGATGGTGTTGTCAAAAAAAATTTAAATGTAGAAATTATGATAATTTTTTGTATTCGAATTTGTTCATGAACTGGATCAGCCCGAATTTACACACAATGAAATTTAATTAAATTTCAGTGCAATCCGCTACTAATTTAGGCAGATTGAGATTTTAACTCAAATCTCAAATCCAATCCACATAACCACCTTATAGAAAAACTATACTTAAAAATATAGTTACTATTTAAAGTATGATTTTAACTTTAAATTTACATATAGAATTATTGTATAAATTTATATATATATATATATATATATATATATATATATATATATAACATATATATTTAATAATTAATATTAATCGATCGGGTATAACTATCCTACTTTTCTAAATGCCCAACTCGATCCAGAATAGACTAATTAGACTGACTTAAAATTTTAATATCATATTCTCTTATTCAAATCTGATCCATTATTCACAAGTCAAGACGAATTACACACGTATCTAAATCCATTAATAATGTAATTATAGCTAGAGATTTTAACACTTTAATGTGATTAGATTTTATATGAATTTAGCAATTCCTAATTATGAAAACATCTAGATAGTCATAACTTTAGTAGCTTTTAAATGCATATTGATATGGAAATAATCATAGTTATATAAGGAAATGTGAATTTAAGGCTATGAAAATGTGTATGTAGCTTGACCTATTTATATATAATATGAAAGATAGGTTGTGAAATGGGCATGGACCTAATAATAAAAGATAGGGAAAGCAAGAAAATCAAAATGAATATGATGAAAGAAAATAGTGTTTCACAAAGTAAGAAAAGTTAGGTTTAGGCATAATGGACCCATTGTCTATGTCCATACCTTTCTTTCACTTCTCATCCATATTCCTATTCCCTATTCTATTCTATGCTTTTTTCTAACTTTTATTTAATATTTTAGCAATACTTTCATCCTATCTATTTAGCGTCTATTTGTTTTACCTACTATTTACTGTTGCTATTTGTTGTTATTGTTTGTTGTTTCCTGTTGGAAAAAACTGTTTTTCCAAAAACCAGAGATTCTCTGCTTTTATAAAAGACTACTTTTCATATATAAAAGACAAACAGAAAGTGACTAACCAAACACCTAAACCCCTCATTTTTGAAGTGAAACGGCAAACAAAAGCATGAAAATGAGCAACCAAACACCTCTTAGTATACTTTCATTTTACAAAAATTGTGAGAGTTATTGCTATCGCAATTCTTACCCGGGTATAGTTAAGGCCAACTCTCCAAACAAGTGGCTATTTTTAACCACTGCGACTAGTACTCATTAGATATAGTATAGTTTCATTTTTAACAATATTTAACTTCTATTAAATGACTTTGTTAAGTATATTTACCAATAATTTGAATGGTTTATTTGGTTTAACGGTTTGTTGTTGTTATTTGTTATTACTAGTTGTGGTTAGGGTAAGTATTGGTTCGGTTAGTAATCGAACAAGATTTTCGGTTAACTGAACTGAAATTTTTCTCAAATTTAAAATAGAATCGAAGTGAATATAATCAAACTAAATTTTATTGGGTAGGGTCGGTTCGATTACTAATCGATGACCGACCAAAATTTATTATAATAAAAATTAAAAATATATAAAATAAATATAAAACAAAAAAAATAGTTTTACATTAATAGTAAATATATTAGATTACTAAGTAAAATCATAAAAATGTAGAATAAATATTATATATACATATATAAAAGATACATAATTTGGTTCGGTTTTCGATTATACCAATTTTTTTAAATAATCGGACCAATAGCAGACATCTAAACTACTCCAATTTCAAAACTACTCCAATTTGTCAAGTATTTTTAACACACATCTTTAGTTCACGCCCGATCATAATAATTTCCGACGTGTATAAACATAATGTACAGATAGCAAAATTATCAAATGTTGTTAAAAATCAATTAACTACAAATGTCACAAAATAAATAAAAAGTGAATTTACAAATTTTAGTAATTATAGGGGCCAAAATGTACTTTTCCTCATATGATATACATGTTTGTGCCTTTATTATTACGTGACACATTTCCATCTACTTTACATCCTTAGTTTAAAATAGTACATATATACATTAATTTAATTTACATCAACAATTTCAATAAAATAAAATAAATAAAATGAAAGCACAATGGATGGACCTAGATGATTAAAATTTGGCATAGCATGGGGTAAAGTGTCATTTTCCTCGTAGTCGGCATTTGGTTGGCTTGCCCTTCTGCGTAGTGTGTACGTGACGATGAATTCTAGCTACGCATTTATTCATTATAATTAATTATTTAATTTCTTTTATTTTATATATTTAGAAATAAATAGAGAAGAAGTTAAAGAAAAGAATATGACCCACATGGAAAAATTGGAAATGGATGTGTGATTCTATTGAGAAAGCCAAAGGGGACCAATTTTCTAAATACTTATCTATTTTAATTTAATTTTAATATTATAAATTAATTTATTTATTGTTATAATTTTACATATATCTTTTTCATATGAATGAGACATGGGCTTGTGTGTTTTTGTGTTTTGGTTTGCTTGCCTTGATGGGTTTTTGTATTATTTGTGTACTTGTATAAGTTTTAAATATATGGTCAAGGTTTTATTTAGATAATCAAATTGTGTTAAAATACTTATATTAATTCTGATAATAGGTAAATAATCGAATATGACATGTGAACCAGTTACATTTTGCAACTGAGAATACAGTACGAACTTGAAACGATATTGATAGTTTTGATCTTAAACTAACAATGAAAACACTCATCTCTGTCTAAACTGGAAGGAAAAAACCCTAAAAGTATGGACACTTTAGCTTCTAATGGAGAAAGTTTGTATCTGATTTGATAAAAGTTGCATCTTTTATGAAATATGAGACTTTTATACCTCTGTAACCCTAGGTTGGAAATCACATAATACCCCACAATACACTACTAACATCACTTAAGACGTGAGAGGTAGAATGAGTGTATATAACCTAATGACAAACTAGAAAATAGGTCAAATGGTAAAATAATAATTAGGTAGTGACAAAATAGTAAATATAGCATAAGATAGAAGTTCCAAAAATGGTAGAACTTGCTGGTGAAGTAAGTCCACACGCCGTGTTGATTGAGTGACACGTTGTGTGGATTGATGCTTCGATGTTCCACACGATGCGTTGCAAGGTCCACAAGCCGTGTGGATTTACTTCAGAAAGATCAGAGACTCAATAGGATTTCACACGTCGTGTGGCCTTCATAGCCCTGTTTCCCGATTGTTGCACTTGCTCACACGATGTGTTGTTGTTCTCACACGTCGTATGAGCCCTGTTTCAGGAATTCATCTGCTTCCTTTACATTTATTCCCTTACCATTCTCTCCTTCTCGAAAGGAGTTGGACTCCAAGTCTTGTGTGATGAACTCGAGAGGTGCATCCGGCTTGTAAGGACTCAAGTCACACACATTAAAGAAGGGAGACGCCCTTCCTGACCAATTCGGGAATGCTATATGGTAGTCATTAGCGTTGACTCTCTTGGTAACCTTACACGGACCATACTTCCTCGGTTGAAGCTTGCTACTTGGAGCATTAGAGAGGCGCTCCTTCCTCAAATACACTATGACCTCATCCCCGACTTCAAAATGCACATGCCTTCAGTTTTCATCAACGTTGGCCTTCAACTTTGTATTCTGCTCTTCAACCTTTTCTCTCACTTCATCTTGCATTTGTTGGAATTCATGAGCTAACGTTTGAGCGGGAATACTAACCTTGTCTCCTTTCGGTGTATGGTCGGGAACCTTAATGTAGACCATTTCAAAAGGTGACTTTCTGGTGTCCGAATAGATGGTCCCGTTGTATGTAAACTCCACTTATGCTATCACCAAATCCCACATATTCGGCTTATCCTTGCACTTACTTCTCAATAGATTCCCACGGTCTGGTTCATCACCTCAGTTTGTCAGTCGGTTTGAGGGTGAGCGGTAGTACTAAACTTCAAGAAATTGTCGAATAAAGCCCAAATGGTCCTCCAGAAGTGACTTAAGGATTTAGTATTCCGGTCGGATACAATGATTTCCGGTACCCATTGTAATCTCACTACCTCCCAGAAGAAAAATTTGGATATGAACGAGGCATCATTGGTCTTCGGCATAGAAGGAAGTGTGCCGTCTTCTAAAATTTGTCCACATCCACATATATGAAGTATATTCCTCTTAACAAGCCCAAAACAAAGTCAATAGAGAGATCTTACCAACGGTACTCGGCACCAGCAACGACATGTAAAGCCCTGAATTAGTGTCATGCCCATTGACAGTTTGGAATATGTAACACCGCTCCACTAAGTACGCCACATCTCTTCTCATCTTTGGCCAATAATAATAGAAACTCGCCGCTTCGTATGTCTTCTCTCTCCGAAAATTCCCCGTTAGACTTTCCCCATACCAGTTCTGAATCACCTTCTCTTGGATGGAGGTATACGATATGCATAATTGGTTCCCCTTCATGAGATAGTCATCTAGCAAATATGTGCTTGATTCGGGATGTTCCAACCATAGAAATCGATCACAACTTACTTTTCCCATGGTTGGAACATCCCAAATCAAGCTCATATTTGCGTCGATCAAAATAACCACGGTTTATATCTGTCACAAATTCCGTTATTATGATGATTTAGCGATGCAAATAGACGATCTGTGACGGAATTTTCCGGAGCATGAGGGTTCCGGCTCCTCCTAGCACTAGGTTGCTTTTGTCACTAGGCAGGTAGGCGGTTAAAAAATTGATTTAAATTTTAATTCATCCTCTTTTTAGTGAATTTCTATTTACCGCCTCCAAATTACTAGTTAGCATCCTCTATTGGACATTTTTACCCTTTTCATTTTTTTTCAAAAACTGTGAATGGTTTCTCTATTCCGATCAAAGCTGAAATTCTGAAAATAATTGAGGAGTTACAATCCGAGAACCCCGAAAATTGATGATTACGAGTCGGAGAAATTGGACGAGTTACATTTTTCGTGAAAATGTACGTTATTTCCCTTGGCGGTCACGAAAACCGTCTGGCTAATGGTCAGGCGGTTTCCATGACCGCCTAGCACTACTATAAAAATGTTCCATCACAAATCGTCTATTGTTGTCGCTAAATCATCTTAATGACGGAATTTGTGACGGATAGAAACCGGGGTTATTTTGATCGACGCAAATATGTGCTTGATTCGGGACGTTCCAACCATAGAAATCAATCACAACTTGCTTTGCCCATGGTTGGAACATCCTGAATCAAGCTCATATTTGCATCGATCAAAATCCGTCTCAAATTTCGTCAGTAAAATGATTCAATGACGAAAATAAACGATCTGTGAAGGAAATTTCCATCACTATTTGATAGTTTTCTAGTAGTGCTAGGCGGTTACGGAAACCGCCTCCGCCTAGCCATTCATAACTTTTGAATAAAAAATGGCAACCATCTATTGTTAGTATTATTTTTAAAATGATTCCCTTTTATCTCACTCGTGAAGGAAGATAATGTCATTTAGTTAATAATAGTATACATAGGTAAGTTTAGATGAGGTTTTTGGTATAACTATTTAAATAATATGAGTTGAGAATTTCAATGTACAATGCACCATTTAACCATTATTAGTATCTATCCCCAATCAATTTTAATAAATTAATTACTAATTGGGCACTTAATTATTCCTTTGAAAATCCCAATTATTTCCTAAGATTAGGAATTTTTATATCTTATATTATATTAAGATGTAAATCTTATTATTATGCTATAGTATAAGGTTAGCACCGTCACCATCAATATAAATATTATGGACCGTATCATATGGGGCCCATTTTCTAATTGTGCACTAAAGTGTTTTATTATATGCTTAGCCTATGCTATTCCACATGTAACATAATTGGCCTCCATCATTATTAAATGTGTGACTCTTTTAATTATAATAATTAATTGGAAAAAATTAATTATGATGAGGTTTTTCACTTTTCAAACTTTTGTTGATTGAGTTTTTTTATTTTTAATTTAACACATTGAAATTAATTATAATCTTATATATTAAGTTAAAATGTGTAAAATCTGTTTTTACACGTAAAATTCGATTTATATAGTGTTATTCATTTTATCTGGATTAAAAAATTGTTTTTTATAATTTAAAAGTAGTTTTTATATATCTAATGTAATTATAGAAAAACTTATAAACTTATAATTAAGAAAAAAATCACGAGTAGATTGAATGAGTAATGCTCTTTCAATTAAATTATATGTTTATACGTAGGATCGAGCCAAACTTTAATCTGTTCATATTCGGATAGTTAGAAAAATGATAAGTTCGAGGTCTATATTTTATTCGTGAGCTGCTCATGAGCTATTCACGAGCTTGTTTACGAGTTTTACTCGCGAGTAGCTCGTTAATTCATTTTATGAACTCGTTCGCGAATAACTAATTAATTTTGTTCATTAATTATATCAATTTGAAATTTCTTTAACATAAAACTATATAGTTTTGAAATCTACAAAATTAAAATTTTCACAAAACTACGTTCTTTTATATTTCTCCTTTATAAAAATATTAATATTAAAAAATTAATGAACCAAACTTGATTATGAGTGTGTCTATAAGTATTATAATCGAACTTGCTCATGAGATTGTTAATGAATCTATAATCGATTCTATTCGCGAACTTTCGAGCCGAGCTTTATCGTGTTCAAGTTCGGCTCGTTTATAAATGAAGTCGAACACAATCAAACTTTTATCGAACAAAATATTGAGCCGCTTATAAGCAGTTTGGCTCATTTACATCCCTATTTATATCTAACTAATTGCGAGCAATGGCTTAACATATTGCTCATGAGCTGATTCATGAACCTATAATCAACATACTTGTAAACTTTTAAGCCGAGTTTTATCGCGTTCAAGTTCGGCTCATTTATAAATCGAACCGAACACGGTCAAGCTTTTATCAAGTCGAATACCGAACCGCTCGTGAGTGACCTGTATTTATACCTAACTAATTGCAAGCAATGTCTTAATGCATATCATTACGATTGATCTAGAGCTTAATGTGTCAATTTGAAGATTAGGGACTAATCAATAAAAATAGAAATAAATAAGGGCCTAAATATTTTTTTTCTAATTAATTTATTCTTACTAAATAAAAAAGGAAACCCACATTGGCTAGAATAAAATGAAAACTAGTTCCATTATGAGTTTTAGCCAAATGTCCAATTATAATATTAGCAAGGTCAAAATACATTAACAAATGTAATTAAGTCCCTAAAGCCAAGATTAGCCACTAATTAAATATATATAATATAATATGACCACTTTTGATGTGAACACACAAACTAATTAATATTTTGAAAATGACAACATTGATTTTATTTTTATTTTTTAAATAAAATCAGAAGTAGGTGTTTAAAAAATATAGCTAGAAATTCATATATTCAAATCAATTAATTAATATATTTATATAAAATAGAGTCCAATTAATTATATTGTCGTGTTGTCTAGTTACATACAAATAGACTAATTTAATTTACATAAATTATATCAAAGCTTAAGCTTTATCGGCAAGCAAAACATTGAGTAGGTTGTATTAATATTTATATTATATGGTTCTTATAAAAATAAAAATTCAATATCAAGTATTTTTTTTTTTGAATCAATTCAATATCAAGTATTAAAAAACATATAAGAAATAAAGAAAGGTGTAAAACAAAGAAAATAAAAATTTATTGCGGAATATATTGAATCATTATTATTATTATTATTATTATTATTAGTAGGAGAAACTATTATGAGATCTCTTATCTTTTCAATTTTTTTAATTATGCTTTAATTTTTTAATTTAATATGTTAAACTATTGATCAATTATAATTATACATTTTGATACTTGTGATTATGTGAGACGATACTCTGATGATTGAAGGGCTGAGACAAGGCAAAAATATGATCAAGGTGAGGCTGTTGACCAGGAACCTGGTTTAAATGCTTAAGTTAACAATGTATAGGATGGAGTAATCAGCAATTGAGAGTATTTGTAAAGAATGTGTATATGTATATTGATTGTGTTATTTCTAGTCGTATCTCACTCGTTCTGAACTTTCTTGATTCTAGACGAATTTGGCGAAATGTAAGCCGAGTTTGGCTTGAAAATCTTCCAATTAGTCCACGTGTTAGAGAAACGGTGGTATTCCTATTTAGGTGAATCCGACTTAGTTGAATCTGACGACTTCCAATCATTCGAACGTTCCTAACTTTCTAGGATGGCGACATTTGTACTGATACTATTTTTCATGTTACTGCATTTTAAGTTATCAGTTATTAGGAATATCAATTTTGAACAATGCGTTAGTCATTTTATCTCTAGTCAAAGTCTACATTTTTAATAGTTTTAAAGTAAAAAAAAATTCATGTGAACGTGATGTGTCTATAAATAAGTATAAAATTAAACCGTAAAAAAAAAATTCAAATATAAATAATATGTAATGCTCTTATAATTGAATTTGATATCTAGAACTAACTATGCTAACAAACAAAGACTTAATGTATACGTTAACAATTAATTGAGACCGCGATGTGTCTAATTAAAAACTAAAAAAGCTCAATCAATAAAAATTGAAAAGATCATGTGTTTAAAATATATTATTATTATTATTATTTATAGATCAATCGCAAATTAAAGCGATTAAATTAAAGTTTGAAGGAAAACTAGTGTTGTCAAATTCGATTCAGTTTAGCCAGATGAACCTGACTCGATAGGCAAATTATATTGTTATTAAAAAAGATATATTATTAGTAGTATAAAAACATCAGTTTTCATATTATGTTTTGAATTCCGATTGAATTTCATATTACGTTTTGAATTTTGATTGAACTACGGTTAAATCTCGGTTTAAAATCTTAATCTTTTATTTTTTTTCTATTTTTTTACACGGCCCGCAGTGCGAAAAGATGAGTAAAACTAGGTGGGATGAATAGTCAAATTGTCTATACTCTTAAGACAATTATGAAAGTTCTAAAAGGACTTTGTCTTTATTTAATAAGCATTAATCAAATTAAGAGATAATTGTTGGAATTTCAATTGGAATAATATTTTTCTTTATCTAGCCAACTTTCCATTCCATTGGCAACTAATGTAGGTAAGACGTGACAATGACCAATTAATTGTTTTTATTGATAAAAACTATATAGTATAGTATAAATTAATTGTTGAATATCTATCTTCATACTATATACAGTATATTATTCTATCTTAGGTTAGGTATATCGCAAATGCCTACGCCAATTCTATTTTATAATCAAGACACACTATTTCTCAATTTGTCACATCCAAACAAATTAACTAGTCAATTTATTCACACATATAATATGAATTATTAATGAGAATAAAACCTCCAAGAGTTCTCAATTTTCTAATTTTTTTACTATAAGGATTAAATTGATATATATATATATATATATGACCCGAGTAAATATGAAGATATACGTGTCCTCATTTTAAGTTAACGGTTTCCGAGCATGAGAGAATGCCGAACTAAACTAGACATGAATAAATCTTCCTCATAACACATGGACCTATGAGATACACTCTGAATTCACATCGGATCAGAACCCTTAATTTACGCCTATGATTAAAGAATCTCAATTTTTGTAATAACACTAACTACCTAAAATACTTCCTCCAATGAATCTAAGATGAATATCGACGCAGACTACTGGTTTTACTTATGGCTCTTTGTAAATAGAATGCGACATCATAGTCAATGTGTAACAACTCAGTTCATAGTGGATGATGTCGTGGTAGAAGACCTAAGCAATAAGCGATCCTCGGGGATGACGAGCGCGGGGGGGGGGGGGGGGGGGGGGGAGGGGGGGGTCAACAATAAACTAAATTCCACTTCGAAAATGGAGGGAGAGTGCCTCAAGCTTATTAGTAAAATGTGTATTCAATACATGTATTGTAACCCCCCTCACTAGGATCACATGATATCTCACACAATATCAGTTATAGACATGCTTTCAATTCTTAATCATATAAACTTCAATCTTATATAAACTTTACATATTATACATAAGAGAAAGCATTTACAATTTACAATACACGTTTAAGTCATTATCCTACATAGAGGATTTACAAAATAAAAGCACATCACAAGACTCCAAAATGCCTAGATGAGAATGGACTGACACTGCCGGTGCGACCTTAAGCAAGAAGAACTCCACCTAACCTGTAAAATCTGTTGGCAATGGGTGAGTTGCCTACTCAATAAACATATTACGCATATATGTATTTACAAAAGTAATGTAAAGAGCACAAATCAAAATATATCATCAGTACCAAGTTAGAATTTTCAATAGAAAGATATTCACTTGTTTCACTTACTATAGTAATACTTATTTTAGAAAGGCCTTGCTATACTTAGACAATATATATAAAATGGTCCTTGGGTCCAATCTGTATTCCGGCTCACTAAATTCGGAATACAATCATCTATGCTACGGAGGAGTTAAACTCAACTCACGTACTCATATATCTCAACACAAGTGCTTCCGGCTCACAATATTCGGATAACACTCTCAACTAGGACCATTTCACATATCCATCTAAGCAACCTAGTATGCTTCCTAACTTAGCTTGTTTGGCTTGAAAATGGAAGAAATTGGAAGATTTTTCTTTGGAGAGGTTTAGGGTATGAACAAGGAAGGTTTTGCTGAAGCTTTGGTCAAAATTGTGGCTGCAAATGAGGAGGAATGAGTTGTATACATTCAGGTGGTCGGTTTAATAGTGGGTATAGAGGAGGAGCGAGAACAACATCTTTTCCAGCTTGTCAGACATGTGGACGGGTACATCGAGGTGAGTGTTGGGGACCTTCCCTGGTTTGTGGCAGATGTGGCCGATCTCACACAGGAGAGTGTTATGGTTCATTTAAGAAGGGTACATGTTTTGAGTGTGGAGAAATAGGCCATTATCGTAATGATTGCCCCTTATTAGTTGATAGAGGAGAGAGAGTTCAACCTCAGTCTAATATAACAGGTGGTGCAGCTGGGGTGGATAGAGGCAGAGGCAGAGGTCGAGGAGGAGGTAGAGGGGGTAGACATGATGCTCCTATGGGTGGACAGGCACAAAATTTACCAAGAAATAGAGCCTTCAATATGACGAGGGGTGAAGCTCAAACAGCACCAGAGGTTATATCTGGTACAATTTCTATCCTTGATACCTTAGCTTTTATTTTGATTGACCCTGGATCCACTCATTCATACATAACACCTGAGTTTATATTGAAAATAAATGGGAAGGTAGAACCATTAGGATATGATGTGGGAGTTATCCTGCCAGTTGGGAATAATGTTATTGTAAATCAGGTTCTGAGAGATTGTCCTATAAAGGTGAGGGGAAGTTAGGGGTTTGGGGATGTTACATGTATACTCATTTTAAAGTCTCGAGGTGCAAGGTGTTGGATTTGGACTAAACTGTGACAATATCTTACATAGTATTGGGTCAGATCGTTATAATTGGTATTAGAGCTGACACTCCACATACGATGTGTGATTCGGGGATGAATCATGTGAAAGCTGGTGGTCTTATAACGACTCGGTCTGTAGTGGGTGACGTTGAGGTCGAATGCCTGAGCAATGAGCGATCTTAAAGGATGACGATGAGGCATGAATGAACTAAATCTCACAACATAAATGGAGAGATGGTGATTGGAGTTTATTAGTGAGGTGTGTATTCAATACATGCAGTGGCGAATCCAGGATTTGAGGGAGGAGGGGCAAAACTCTATGAAATTTTTTTTAGACAAAATAACATTAATTGAAAAAAAATATACTTTAGTACATAATTGCTATTTGATACAAAATGTCTTAAAATTAAAAAAAAAACTTCTAATGCTAAGTAGATCGATGATTATGAGGTGGCAATTGACATCTACGATCTGTCATAGCTTGAAAACGATCCAAAATATCTTCATTATCAATGTTGATGAAGATATCCTTCGAGCTAAATACTACCAAACAATCATTCAGCCAATCATCTAACATTCGATTTCTCAAATCGGTCTTTACAATATTCATTGCTGAAAATACTCTTTCAACAGAAGCTGTTGCAACTGGTAAAAGCAACGCCAATTCAATTAGGCGATACACCAATGGAAAAGTTTGAGCTTTTCCAGTTGAAACCATCTTCTTTGAAAGACATCCTAAATCTTCAACAGCAGCAAATTTTATATCTCTTTTAACATCATAAATATACATTTCAAGCTGATTCTTAATCATCAGAACCTCAGTCCATGAGAAATCTTCTGAATATATTTCAGCTAGATAAACTAACTTATCACCATTAAAGTTAGAAAAAGAATCTCTAGGATCAAGACATGCCACAGAAAGAAGCAAGTTTGTTGTTAATTCTGGAAAACGATCATGCATCTCAAGTCCAATCTTATCAAGTACCTAATATTTCAAAAGATAAAGCATTAAAATAAAAAAAAAGAACGAAAATGTAAACAAAGTTATTTAAAATGAAAAGAAACACTTAATTAATTACCTCATGATAAACTTCATACCGATAATGTTGAAAGTAAGTAACAACATTTCCATCCCTCTTCATTCGAGTGGAACTATATCATTCATATTAACAACATTGATAGAATGAGTCACACAAAAAGACTCAACTTCCAGCAAAAATGTCTCCCATCTTCTATCCCGCAAGTCTAGCAACTGAGTCTTCACATTCTTAATCAAATGCATGGCTTGAACAATATTTTGATCTCTTTTTTGCAACAAATTAGACAAATCATTTGTGTATGCCAATATTTGTTTCATCAAATGCAAAATAAATACAAAGTCATAGCTCTCCGTCCTCATCGGCAAGGTCCTAGCAAAGCCACTATCATCGCCATCCTCATAGACATTAAAAAGCACGTCTTTTACTGATGGCCACATTGAATGTAAGCATAGTAATGTTGTGTAATGTGATCCCCACCTAGTGTCACCTGGCCTAGCTAATCCAGTTTCTTGATTTTTTCCCCTACCACTAGTAATTTCTCCACTCTCAAGGCGTTCAACTATTCGATCATGTTGAAGTTGTCTAAGACTGTCGGCTCATTTACAAGATGCTCCACTCGTGTTCACAATCATAGTAACTAGAGTAAAGAAATCACCAACAATTTTGTTTGATCCTTTGGCGACTGCAATAATCACCAATTGAAGCTGATGAGCAAAACAATGAACATAGAATGCGTAAGGATTTTCTCTTAAAATCAAGGTCTTCAACCCTTTAAACTTTCCTCACTTATTTGAAGCGCCATCATATCCTTGACCTCTCAATCTAGACATAGATAATCCATGCTTGGCAAATAATGCATCAATAGAATCTTTTAAACATTGTGACGAAGTCTCTTTGACATGAACCACCCCTAACAATCGTTCAATAACTTCTCCACATTTGTTGACATATCTAAGTACTACTGCCATTTGTTCTTTCACAAAGCTATCACGAGATTCATCAACCAAAATAGTGAAACACTTATCACCAATATCATTTAATACAAGAAGTGTAGTCTCCACAGCACATGCATTAGTCATTTCCTTTTGAATAGTGGGACAAATCATAAGATTATTCTGCGGAACATTAATTCCAGAAACCTTTTCAACACATTTGTTTTTTGAGGTGTACCATTCAAGCAACTCACGAAAGTTTCCTTTATTAAAAGAAGTTGAAGACTCATCGTGTCCACGAAAAGACAAACCTTGCCACAATAAAAATCTAATCACATCTAAACTAGCAGTCAAACGCACGTGATAATCAAATTCAACCTCTTGACTTTGCTTTGACAATGAATGAGTTACACTTTGTCTTTGATTTCTAAATGCTTCAAGATTCCTAATAGCACTATGATGCACACCCGTAACTCCACCAACATGTTTAATAAATTTTTCATTGGCTTTTTTCCAATTGTAAAATCCTTTGGTATTAAATACTTCATCTCTATAGCGACTGACATTAGGTGGCTTGAATAGAAAACAACAAAAACAATAAGCGGCATCATTCGATATGCTATATTCTAACCAATCATACTTGTCAAATCATTCAACTCTAAAACCCCTTTTAGATGGACCAAATTGACGTTGAGAAAATGTATGCCCAACTGGTCGACAAGGACCTCTAGATATGTACTCTCTTCGAACACGATCCCTAAGGTTAACATCAAATTCTTCAATCTATTTTCTTAGGCCAGGATCACTAACTATATCATTTGGATTAAACTCGACACTAGGATTTGAATTGAGAAGTATTTGTGTATTAGGACTACTACTGCTCGCTAATTCATCAACCGAACTTCGTTCTCTTTTAAACACAAATTTATCCATTACCCTACATAAATGAATAATGTCAAATCAATTCAATCAATAATACCAAATCAATTCAACTAATAATGCCAAATCAATTCAACCAATTCAATCCATTAACCCAAAATTAAGAACAATCTATCAATCAATATACATTAACCTAAAATTAAGAATAACAAATTAAGAACAAACTAACCATCAAACTAACTAACAATTAAGAATAACAAATTAAGAGCAAACTAACTAATTGACAATATCCATTAACCTAAAATTAATTTAACCTAAAATTTAAATTAAAGGATAAAAAAAATAAACTAACCTATTTTTGGAGATGGTGGCCGCCGGCCGGACAGAGAGGAGGAGAGGAGGAGGCGTCGAGACGCTACCGGCGCTGCTGCTGCTGGATGGATGGAGGAGGGTCGTGTGCTAGAGTCTCGCTTGTAACTTGTAAAATCGCGAAGGAAGGAAAGGAACGCGAGGAAGAGAAGAGGCGAAATCCCTGGGAGTAGGCGATGTCGCTTTTGTGTGATGTTTATAAAATCCTGCGCCGCGTTTTAGTGATGTTTGTAAAATAAACCATAAACCAAAACGACGTCGTTTTGGTTGGAACCAAAATGACGTCGTTTTGGTAAAAAAAAAATCTCAGATGAAAGTGGGACAAATGCCCCCTTTGACCCCCCCCTAAATACATGCAGATACATTTTAAAGCTTTAAGGCGTAATGTGTTGGATTTGGACCAAAGCGAACAATATGTCTGATCGTTACATAAAATATATAAATATATCTATTGCAATTTACTCTCAATTACTTAATGCTTCAATCTTATACTCTAACTTAAACATCGAAATAGGGTCGCTAATCAACAATCTTGCCTTAATTTTTTTTCTTGTCTTACTTCATCCATCGAAGTTCTTCACGCATCGGAGCATTCAGATTCTATTGTATCATAATATTAAATATAATTTTATTGAAATAAAATTATTTTAATTACAATCATAACAAATATTATGAACATTAGAATGATTAATTTCACATTTAATCCAAAATAAAATTGCAATTATAACAACTCCACATCAAAAACCATCCCCACTAGTGCCCATTATGATGTTGGAATACCTAATGAAAATATTTTAATTAATTATAGAAAAAGAAAAAAACCCAACAAAAAAGGATAATTTCTTTTTCAAGTAAAACGTTTCCTCCTACTTTAAATAGATTCCTAGGCAAAAACACATACTTTTTAATTTATTTTCATAAATATAATATATAGTAATTAATTGGTGAGTCCATCCATCCAATTGCCGAATAATAATAAAATTAAAATTAAAATCACACATATATATAGTAGTAGGTCAATAGGCAATGTCTATTAAAAAAAAAAAAGAGAGAGAGAGGAAGGAATCAGATTCACGTGTTGTGGAGGGCATGCCGGTCATAAAGGGACAGATGGTCCTGATAGTGGAAAGGGCCCCACAAAGAGAAAGAGAAGATCCTACTACTACTACTATTATTTTTGTGTTGTCCTTGTTACTTTCTCCTTATTAAATGCTAACTTTGTTTTCTTCTGTCTTTGCGGGCCCCGACCCCCACTTCGTTTTTTATCTAATATTGTCCCTTTAATCTATTAATTTAACACATTGACCTATTGATTAATTATAATCCTATATTAAGCCGTATTTACCAAATTAATTACTCTAATTACACTATTAAAATAATTGTTTTATTCTTAATAACCTTTTTTCTACTTTTTATTAACAAAAAATTCTTCTTTTTCTTAAGTTTTGTATAATTAGTGTATGTTTGCTTTCGAGTAATTTTCTGCATCTTTTTTCTGCTAGCTTAAGAAAAGAACAACATATAGTTAGAAAGGAATCGATGTCTGACAAACCCGTTTCGATACCTAATTTAGTAAGAGTTGTATAGGGATGGAAGATATTCAAAATATTGAAATTAGTTATGTAATTAACGTATCTTGTCTAGATCATGTATCTTTTCTATTCATAATGGTTACCAGGGTATTGTTGGTGATTCTGAAAATGTACCTCGGTGAGTCACGAGACATGTGTTAGACTTCGGTTGGTTCTACCGTGCCCGGTCTATGATGTCGCCACATAGTGCATCCTTCCATGTTGTACACCCTCTGCCAAGTGGCTATATTTTATTGGGCTTTCGACCTCAGACTTTTAGTGTGTCAAACGGCACATGCTGCTCCTTGTCCCCTATCGTTCGTGTAACTGTTTTTCTTTATCCAACTATTGCTCTTTTAAGACAGTACGTCTGCAAAGATGGATGATAGAGACCTCCCACGTGGCCAAACAGTTTCATTCACATTATAAGAAAATAGTTTCTCCTTGAATTAGACGATTACTGTGTGTCCTCCAATCGACGCTGATTCACGTGTCCAGAATGTTTCCCTAGGATATTCTTTAAAGTATCAATTAGGATTATTTGTAATTAACATTAAACATCTCTCCTATCATAAATCAGAAAAAAAAAATGAAAAAATATTATCAAAAGTGTATTAGTAATGCATCCCATATATAATCAACAATTTGAAAAATATAAAATAATATATATTTAAAAATGGAGAGAATAGTTTAAACCTCTAATTTAAATTAATAAATTTAAAAAATTATACATATCTTTTTTACATTTTAAAATAAAAATTTCATAAATTTTCTATAAAATCTCAAATATAAAAAAATAAAACTTACTCTAACTATTAGAAATTCATATTTTAAATACAGATAAAATGAATAACGTTTTACTAGTTGAGATTTATATTTAAAATTAACTTTTTTAATACCAAAAGTTTGGTGTGTACGGTTATAAATATTGATCAATCACTAAATATTTCAAATTAAAATACTAAAACGCTTGTAAAATTCATTTAATTATTTGTTTTGTAGATGAATCCCTAATATGATTGTTGCGAAGCTCTAACTTGGATTTGATCTCGATGTTATTGTTAGAGTTTTCATAGATGAAGTGATAAATACATAATTATATTAAAAATTTATCTATGTTAAAATTATTTAAAAAAATGAATCCATGTAGCTTTTAAGATAATTGTAATGTTGAATTCCAAGCAACAACTTTGAACATATTATTTTATTTGGATATTAATTAATAATTTTTATTACTATTTATGATCCTATATCATGCCTTGCAAGTTTTTGTGATTTATTTATGAAATCTTGTTTGGTTTTATTAAGTTTTAACAAAACAATCCTAATTGACCAAAATTTGTTGGGAAGATATTAAAATAGATTATTGTATTATATAATTTATATTCTATATGATTATATGTAATACAATAATAATAATTTATTAAACGGATTGGGTTGAGCGAATTCACAATCTTAATTTAGAGATAAGGTATTAAAACAGGTTTAAAGTTTTTGGAGAAATATCAATTTAGGTTCTACGTATAAAATAGTATTAATATACTTTTAACGTTTAAAAAAAAGAGTACCAACTTAGATCTCGATAATGGAACATGATACGTTATTCATATTACTCCGTTAAATATTGTCAATTATATGTGGAGAGAGAAATCAGAACTTACCAGAATAATATGAATTTCGTTATCAAGGCCTAAATTGATTAAAAAAATTAAACGTTAGATCTATATTAGTGTTATTTTGTATCTAGAGTCTAAATTGATACTTTTCAAATATATATATTATCCCCTTAATTTATTGTTCATAGGTTTGGAATATAAAAATATTCCTAAATAATTAAATTATTAATTTTTTATGGAAAAAAACTAAATTATTGTTAGTGTATATTTTTGGTTTTTATGGCATCAAGCTTTTAGTTGTAGGTATGGCTATAATTGAGTCGAGTCAAGCATGAACAGAGCGAAACCGAACTTTGGCCTGTTCATATTTGATTCAGTAGAAAATTGACGAGTTCGAGTTCAACATTATATTTATGAGTTTGTTAACAAGATTCGCTCACAAACAATTCGTTAATTAAAAAATTTATGAATATCGCTTGCGAACAACTTATTAATTATATTACTTTGAAATTTCTTTGACACAAGAACTACATGGTTTTGACATCTACAAAACTACATTATTTTACATTTTCTCTTTATAGAAATATTATTAGTAACAAAATATTCAAATCAACATTGCTCACAAATGTGTTCATAAACATTATAATCGAGCTTGCTCATGAACTTGCCTATCCTGCTCGTGAGCTTTTGAACCGAGCTTCTCCATGCTTAAGTTTGACTCCTTTATAAATCAAATTGAACACAATCGAACTTTTATCAAACGAAACACCGAACTACTCATGAGCGGTTCAATTCATTTATAACCTTAGCCTTAGCAATGCAGACAACTTAAGTGAAAGACCAAGGCAAGAGGGGTCAGAGTAGACCTGTTCATGAGCCCGTTGGCCAGCCCAGCCCGCTCAAACCCGTCTTTTATTGATTGGGCTTGGACATGCATATTTAGCATTTAGCCCGGTCCGGCCCGGCCCGCAAAAGCCCAAACTTAAAATGGTTGGGCTTGAGATTTATTTCAAAACTCAAATCCAGCCCGGTCCGATCCAAGATATAAAATAATTCTATATAATTTAATTACATTTAGTATTTTATTTATATTTATAATTTTAGTTTTTTTTTTTTGAAGAATAGTTTTAATTATTCAATTTTTACCCTCTCACACTATGAAATTACACATTCTTATCTATTAGTTTTTAAATTACAGTAGCTTTGTTTTTTTTATACAGTAAGTAATTGATGTTTTGCGTAAAACAAAATACGTGCTTGCAAACTCTTAGTTATAAATTATAGTTTAGAAATATATGTTTGTTACATTTTTTTTTTTATAATAATACTTTAATATGTGAATTTTATTATTTATAATAACAATTTAATTTTAAGTTATATTAAAAAACTTTTAATATAAATATATTAAGTGGATGGGTCGGCCGGGCCGGATTTGGGAATTAGTTTTTTTAGTTTAGCCCAGTCCGGTCCGAGCTCGATGTAAATATAGTGCGGGTTGGATTGAGCTTGGACACAGTAGTTAGTCATAAAATCCGATTAGGCCCAATCCGAATCTGGCTCAGCCCAACCCACGAACAGGTCTAAGTCAGAGTCTCACACTGCATGTGTCATCAGCCACATATCTTGTGAGCAAGAGAGCTAATGAGTGAAGTTAAAGGAAACACCCCACACAACGTATCACCAGAGACACGCGACACGTGAAAGATTAGAAAAGCTTATGAAACTCAGAATGCAATTCACACGCGACGTGAACTTATGAAAGGAAGATTTGGACCTATACTTCGATGAACCTGGCGGTCAACGAATGAAGGCCACATGGCGTATCACATCATAACTAGGGTTTGATATTTTTTAGAATGGGTATATAAGTTTGGACTAGTAATTAATTCCCATATGGCTAACAACAAAAATATATAAAATCAAAAAAAGAAGAATGTAGAAAAATAAAAGTAGACGTCACACATGTTTATCCCATAAGAAAATATAAAATTTCATTATCAATAGAGGCAAATTGAAAGTTTCCTAACAATTTAGGTATTTTTGTCTTGAGGGTAATAGCCTTTGGAGAGTTTGAAATTTCATAATCAAAGAAAATGGCTATACTATACCTATGCCTTATTTATGGGTCCCAAAACTCAATTACATTTCCTAGAAACTTCCCTTTGCCATTCACTCTTCCTTTTGTTCTATTGCATGTCACGTGCCTTGCACCATCCCATTTCGTTTTCATCATTTTTTTTTTGTTTCAATATTATGAAATGGTTAGGAGAACCGAAGAGTGGCAAAGGGATGTAGTGGTGAGGGGTAGGGGAAGACCTAAGCAAACTTGGAGGAGGGTGATCGAGAGTGATATGAGTTTATTGGGAATTGAGGAAAATATGGTAGTGGATAGGACGGAGTGGAGGGAGCGAATCTGTGTCGCTGACACGACTTGATTTTCACGGTTTTATATGATGGTTCATGTTAGCCGACCCCGAATCATTTCGGGACTAAGGCTTTGTTGTTGTTGTTGTTGTATTATGAAATGGTAATCTTGTGATCTTATAATGATGGTTGTTGAATATAATGTCTTTCATCTAATAGGCCTCTAGTTGTATAAGTTAGATCTCCGGATCGATTCTTAATGTACGCAGAAAAAGAGTCATCTGAAGAGTGTCTACGTAACCTTTAATTGAGTAATCAGAATAATTACAGTATATAAATTTTATTTCGTGTAACTTGCATTACTATGGTATACCATGGTGCATGCTGTTTGCAGATGATATTGTGTTGGTTGATGAGACGAAAGAAGGAGTGGAGATGAAGTTGGAACTATGGAGGCAAACTCTAGAATCTAGAGGCTTTAAGTTGAGTCGAAGTAAGACAGAATATTTGGAGTGTAAGTTTAGCGGCCGTAGGAGTAGGGAGGCAGGGACAATCACCCTAGATGGGAGAGTTGTTCAGGCCTCGGATTGCTTCCGGTATTTAGGATCTATTATCCAAACGGATGGAGAAGTAGATGGAGATGTTGCCCATAGGATTAAAGCTGGTTGGTCGAAGTGGAAGAGTGCTACGGGTTTCCTTTGTGATCCCGGCATGCCTAATAGATTGAAGGGAAAATTCTACCGGAAGGCAATTAGACCAGCATTGTTATATGGTACGGAGTGTTGGGCAGTGAAACACTGCCACATCCATAAGATGTCGGTGGCGGAGATGCGTATGTTGAGATGGATGTGTGGTCACACGAGAAAGGACCGGGTGCGTAATGAAATAATTAGGACAAAAGTAGGGGTTACATCTATTGAGAATAAAATGAGAGAAAACCGACTAAGGTGGTTTGGCCATGTGAGACGTAGAGCGCTTGATGCGCCGGTTAGGAGAACCGAAGAGTGGCAAAGGGATGTAGTGGTGAGGGGTAGGGGAAGACCTAAGCAAACTTGGAGGAGGGTGATCGAGAGTGATATGAGTTTATTGGGAATTGAGGAAAATATGGTAGTGGATAGGACGGAGTGGAGGGAGCGAATCTGTGTCGCTGACACGACTTGATTTTCACGGTTTTATATGATGGTTCATGTTAGCCGACCCCGAATCATTTCGGGACTAAGGCTTTGTTGTTGTTGTTGTTGTTGTAACTTGCATTACTATAACTATAGTTGTAGTTTCTTCATATAGTCATGATAATATATGATATCGGAGAGAGGGGATGCACGAATCTTAAACCATCGTCTCTGCCACCTCATTGGAGCATAACCTTAAACTTAATCTAGAGAAGTGTACATTTGGAGTATCTTCGGGAAAGTTTATGGGTTTCATGATTTCTCAAAGAGGTATCGAAGCAAATCCAAAGAAAATTCAAGCCATCGTCAACATAGAACCTCCAAAAAAGATAGATGATGTTGAGAAGTTGAATTGGTAAGATTAATGATTTGGGGTATTTCATCTCATGTTCAGCCAAAAGATGTATCCCATTTTACAAAAGCCTCAAAGTTCCAAGAATTTTAATGGACGATAGAGTGCCAAACGTCCTTTGAGCAGTTAAAGTTTTTTCTAGCTTCACCCTCGTTACTTAACAGACCCCTACCTAGTGAAACCTTATACTTATATATAAGTGTAGCAAAAGATTCGATGGGAATTGTACTAATTCGTGAAGAAGGGGCAAAGCAATTCATGGTCTATTACGTCATTAGGGTCCTGAGAGATGCGAAGGTCAGGTATCTAAAGCTAGAGAAATTAGAATTTTTGGGGTAGTGATCACTACATAAAAGCTACGACACTATTTTGAAAGCCACTTAATCGTGGTAAGAACAAACATGCCTCTGAGGAAAGTATTGCAAAGACCCGAAACCTCATAACGAATAGCAGAATGGGTTTTGAAGCTAACATAGTTCGATATTCAGTACGAACCTCGAAAAGCTTTTAAGCCAGAAGAAGATAGCAAGCTTCCAAAAATCTCTAAAGTATGGAAAATGTTCATGGATGAAAGTTTAATTAGCTTTAGCTTTCAACATAATTAATACTTTCTAGCATACTTATAGATTTTACTTAACTAAGTATCGACCTAAGGGTGTTAAGAATAAAGTTAATAGTTCTAGGCCAGAATTGTTATCTTTATAAAGGAAGTTACCATCTCGAGTTATCTTTGTTACACACAATCCATTATTATTCTTATTCTTTCTAGTTAAATAAGTAGTTAAAATGACAAAACACAATCAATTAATTCAATCCTTAAATAATTTAGAGTTCTAGCGTGGGTAGGGAATTGAAACTTAGTCTCTGTGGGATCAATACTGTTCGAGAGAAAATTTACTAGTTGATGCGATAGAGTTTACTTGCTCTTAATTGACATATAGTTCTCAAAGCCTATAAATTGCGGACATATTAAACCAGTTCAATAACCCAAGGTGAGCCAACGTGGTATTGGTAAAAAAAACTAATGGAAAATGGTGTCTATGTGTAGACTTCACCGACCTTAATAAAGAATGTGTTGAGGACTCTCAACAATTACCAGGCATCGACATGCTTATTGATTCTATAGCAGGATATGCTATTTATTCTACGTGCGACGCAACACAAAGATATCAGCAAATACCTATGGAGCATAAGAAAAAATAAAAACAAGTTTGATCATCCATGAAGGTACGTACTGTTATAATGTAATGCCTTTCAACCTAAAAAACGCAGGAGCAATATTGTTGAAACACCTTTCTACATGATTTTGATTTGATAAAATTATTTAAGTTAATCTCATGATTAAAACAATTAAATTTAACTGCTTTGGTTTAATTGTACTAATATGTTTGTTCAATGTTGAGTAAGTAAACTGACTAGAATAGGAACTAAGTGTTCATAAAAAGAAAGACAGAACAAAGTCAGCATAAGAAGATCACACAGCAAAAGCTGAGTGGAATACAACTCAGCATTGGAAAAGAAATGTCTTCTTTAGAAAAGCTTGAAGGCGAAGCTGCGGAGTCAAGCTGAGCAACTTTCCAAGTCGCTGCTAAGTCAAGCTGAGTAAAGATCAAGTCAGCACCAATGATCCGTTTACTAGAACACAAGGTCCGACAAATCCCTGCAACAAATCAGAAGCCTCGAAAATATGATCAATGATCTTTTCGAGACACATGGACCGTCTGGATTTTGGCTAGAAGACAAATCTGGCGCTAGAAGACGAACCTGGCAAGCCTACCTCCTGCGCAAATCAGAAGACAGGATTAGCCTGCAGTTCTGGAAGCTGACCACATGATGACGAAGAAGACCGTTCTTCTCAACGGCTATGTCGGATTTTCAAATTATTGAAGCTTCAGAATTCAGTATAAATGGACAAGTTCATCACTTAGATCATTGCCGAACACATACAAGAAAAACAGACAAGCAAAATCTTCACTAAGTCAAAAATCCAAAAGAGAAGCTGTCTGAATAGAAAAAACAAGTTCTTACACCAAATTCCAATCATTGTGTAAAAGTCTAGAGTGAATTTGTATTCATCTAAAGTGTTCTTCATTTAGTAAGAACAATCTTGTATCAATTGTAAAGGTTAGAAGAGTGAAGCTGAGTACTCGGTTATAGTACTCAGTGGTAGAGAAAATCTGAGCACTCGGTTATAGTGTTCAGTGAAAGATAGGATTGAGTAGACGAATAGAGGACGGTACTCTTGCATACTCAGTTGCTATTGTAAACGGTTTGTGCTCTATCTTTAAAGAGCTCAGTAGTGGATTGAAAAAGCCCGGAGGGATTCTGGGGACTGGACGTAGGCGGTGAGGCCGAACCAGGATAAGACTGCTGAGTAATCTTTAACCATTTCTCTTGATATATATATGTATGTGTTGCTTGCTTAACTTGTTCAGTAAATAATTTGTATAAGCCGACGCTGAGTAATCAGAGTGCTGAGTTGGAAGCTGACCTAAAGTGTTATTTCTCAACTCACAATTGAAACAGCTCTAGTCAGTGTCTGATTAAAGCTGTCTCACACTTCACTCAGCCTTGCTGACCAAAAAGCTGACTTAAATTATCAAACATTTAATCAAGTCAATATTATTAAGAGAAAAAGTTATATTAGTTCCTAACCCCCCCCCCTTGGAACTAATCATATTACGTTACACGGGACCAACAAGTGGTATCAGAGCTCAGTAGCTCACTATTCAAGATAAAACTATCTTAAGCTGATCCCTGTAATGGATGAGAACAACACTCGTTTTCTTCCAGGAAATCAAACAACACAGATACTCCCTGAGGGATTATCTATTAGTCGGCCTCCTCTGTTCTTTTGATCTAATTATACATTTTGGAAGAACAGAATGAAAAATTTTATCCAGGCAACAAACATGAGTGCATGGCTAGCTATAGTCCAAGGCCCGTTTATTCCCTATGAAACTATTGATGGTGTAAAGTCCGTAAAAAGTGAGGATAAATGGTCAGATGATGACCTAAAAAAATTACAAAATAATGCTTTGGCTATCAATATGCTTCACTATGCGTTAGATGCTGCAGAGTACAACAAAATTTCAGGTTGTGAGTCAGCACAGGAAATCTGGAAGAAGCTGGAGGTGGCCTGTGAAGGAACCAGCAAGGTCAATGAGTCCAAGGTGAATCAACAAATGAGACTATACGAGCCGTTTGAGATGAAAGAAAATGAAGATATCTCTGAGATGAACTCAATATTCACCAACATCATAAATGAGCTTAAAAGCCTCGGCAAGAACTTCACTGAAGAAGAACAAGTGAAGAAAATTCTAAGAAGTCTTCCCAAGAGCTGGAAAGCAAAGAAGACTGCCATAGAAGAGGCTCAGGACCTGACCACGTACAAGCACGATGAGCTCATTAGATCTCTGCTGACCCACGAGATCTCCATGAAGAATTTTGAGGCCAAAGAAAAAACTGAGGACAATAAGCAAAAATCTCTTGTTATGAAAGTTGACTCAACAGAAGCTGACTCATCAGATGATGAGGAGATGGCCATGTTCACAAGGAAGATGAAGAAGCTATTTAAGAGAAACGACAAATACAGCAAAAGGCCATTCAAAAGAAGTGATAAACACAAAGCTGAGTCTAGCGACAGCAGATACAAGAAGGACAGCTCAAAGCCCGTCACCTGCTTCGAATGTCATCAAGCTGGGCACATCAAATGAAGATGTCCTACCTTAAAGAAGGACAAGAAAGGAAGCAGAAAGGCAATGGTGGCCACATGGAGTGATAGCGATGAGTCAACCTCGTCAGAAGCTGATGCCACCGAGTCAGCAAACATCTGTTTCATGGCTGACGAATCTGCTGACAAATGTCCCTCTAAGCAAGCTGACCTCTCTGATGGGTCTGACCATAAGGAACACTCTAATAAGGTAACATCTATACCCTTGCTCAGAAATGAAATGGTTAATGCCCTGAGTGATCTCTATACACTGATCAAAAAGTGTAACAAGAAAATAAGAGCACTCAGCAGGCGGTGTGATGAGGTTGAAGAGGTCAAACTTAGTGACCTCCGACATCTTCTCCAGGACAATACCAGGCAAGATGAAAATCTAATAATCATGCATCGGTTTGTCTCGGAAGTCTAATCAGATTCTAAGAAACTGAGAAAGGACATCACCTCCATACATAACCAGTTGAGTTCATTGGCTAAGAAAAGGTTCTATCCAAATGCTGAGTATTCAGGTACTAGTCAGCAAAGACGGTACACTCAGCAGAACAGTCAGTGTGACTATTGTGGAAAGAGAGGACACACTATAAAAGTGTGTTGGTATGCTCAGCACCATCGTGCTGACCAAAAATGGAAATACCCTCAACGGGTAGTCTTTTGTGACTATTGTGGGAAAGATGGCCACACTATAAATATATGTCGTCACAAACTTAAATATGATGCATCACCTGTTAGCTCTAACAAACAAGGACCCAAAAAGAATTGGGTACCTAAAGATAACTAGTTCAATTGCAGGTGAGCCTAAGGTGCGCGGAGAAGTCAAAGCTATGGTATATTAACAGCGCATGCTCGAGGCATATGACTGGTGATGAAACTCAGTTCATCACACTTGTGCATAAACGAGGAGGAAATGTAAGTTTCGGAGACAACAAAAAGGGTAAGATAGTGGGATCAGGTACTATTAGAGGAAATCCTACTATTGAGTCAGTCTCCCTAGTTAGGGGTCTTAAATATAACTTATTGAGCGTAGCTCAGCTGTGTGACAGCGGTAGAAAGGTTGTATTTGATGCCACTGAGTGTCGGATACTCGAGGGTAAAACAAATGATTTGATTTTAACTGCCCCTCGTGTTGACAACGTTTTCATGCTGAGTTTAGAAAAGAAGTTTTCAAAAAATATATGCTTAGTGTCAAAGGAAGATAATTCCTGGCTATGGCATAGAAGACTTGGTCATGTAAGCATGGACCTCCTTGCCAAATTAGCAAGAAAGCAATTAGTTGAGGGTTTGTCCAAACTTAGATTTGAGAAGGATCAATTATGCAATGCTTGTCAGCAAGGTAAACAAACCAAAAAGTCTTTTCAAAGTAAAAATGTAGTCTCAACCAAGCGTCCATTAGAATTACTACACTTGGATCTTTTCGGATCAGTCCAGCCGCTGAGCTTGGGTGGTAAGAGATTTTCCTTGGTCATTATAGATGATTTCTCTCGGTATACTTGGGTCATCTTGCTGAGTAGAAAGGATGTAGCTTTTGAGATGTTCTCAACACTGATTAGAAAACTTGAAAATGACAAAGACCTAAAATTAGCTCACATCTGAAGTGATAATGGCGGAGAATTCAAAAATCAACAATTTGATGAATTCTGTGAAGTCAGCAGCATTGACCATAATTTTTCTGCTCCTAGAACTCCTCAACAAAATGGGGTAGTTGAGAGGAAGAACAGAACCTTAGTCGAAATAGCTAGGACAATGCTGAGTGAGAATAGGCTGCCAAAGTATTTCTAGGGTGAAGCTGTCAACACAGCTTGCTATATACTTAATAGGGCTTTAGTTAGACCTATACTTAAGAAAACCCCCTACGAACTTTGGAAAGGACGAAAACCCAACATTGGATATTTTCGTGCCTTTGGTTGTAAATGTTTTATTTTAAATACTAAAGACAACCTTGCTAAATTTGATTCTAAAGCTGATGAAGCTATCTTCTTGGGGTACTCAACAAACAGCAAAACATATAGGGTGTTTAATAAATGAACTCAGATCGTAGAAGAGTCTGTACATATTGAGTTCGATGAAACTGGCCCTGCAGGGAAGATAAGTCAGCCTACCGAAGATGACCCATGCTCAGCTTCCACTGACCAAAATGGAGCCACTGTGTCACCTCCTCAAGGGCTGACCAAAGGTAAAAATGAACCTGAAATTATCGTTGCTGACCAATATAATCCTGCAGAGATTGTTGAAACACCGACGCCTGAAAACTCAACACTGCCAAAAGAGATCAAGATCCCAAGAGGACACTCAGAGAAGTCCATTCTTGATGCTGCTGAGAACACCCTGATGACCAGAAATCAACTAAGAAAATATCTCAATAATGTTGCGTTCGTCTCAGTTCATGAACCGAAAAACTTCTCAGAAGCTGAGCACGATGAATTCTGGATCAATGCTATGCAAGAGGAACTTGATCAATTTCAGAGAAACGAAGTATGGGATTTAGTGCCTAAACCGAAGAATCAAAAGACCATTGGAACAAAATGGGTATTCCGGAACAAGCTAGATGAATAGGGAAACATAGTCAGGAACAAAGCCAGACTTGTAGCTCAAGGTTACAGTCAACATGAAGGTATTGACTATGGTGAGACCTTTGCACCCGTATCTAGATTAGAGGCAATAAGAATACTGTGTGCATATGCTAGCTTTATGAACTTTAAACTGTTCCAAATGGATGTTAAGAGTGCTTTTCTTAATGGAGTTATAAATGAAGAGGTTTATGTTAGTCAGCCTCCAGGGTTTGAGGATCCAAAGTTTCCAAACCATGTTTATAAACTCAAAAAGGCTCTGTACGGCCTGAAGCAAGCACAACGTGCTTGGTATAAAAGACTCACTAGCTTCCTACTGACCAGGAACTATTTCAGAGGAAAAGCTGACACAACCTTATTCATTAAGAAAAAGGGTAAAGATACCCTGTTGGCACAAATATACATAGATGATATTATCTTTGGTGCTACTAATGAATCTATGTGCAAGGAATTTAGCAAACAGATGCAAACTGAGTTTGAGATGTCAATGATGGGAGAACTCAACTTCTTCCTTGGACTTCAAATCAAACAAGGTAAAAATGGCATCTTCATTTGCCAGACTAAGTATGCTAAGGAGATATTGAAGAAATTCGATATGGAAGGGTGTAAACCAATATCAACCCCCATGGGTACTGACACTGTGCTTTGTGCTGATGAGAAAGGTAAGTCAGTAGACATCAAATTATATCGAGGTATGATAGGCTCTCTACTCTATCTAACAGCAAGTAGGCCAGATATTCAGTACTCAGTATGTTACTGCGTAAGATATCAAGCTGACCCTAAGGAATCTCATTACATAGTTGTAAAAAGAATCCTTAGATATTTGCAAAGCTCGGTGAATGCAGGTTTATGGTATCCAAACACAAATGATTTCACACTCGTTGGATACACTGACGCTGACTATGGACGAGACAAGCTTGAGCGAAAAAGCACTTCAAGAGGATGTCAATTCCTTGGAAGTTGTCTGGTGTCTTGGTTCAATAAGAAGCAGTCGTCAGTTGCCCTGTCAACAACTGAAGCTGAGTACATTGCTGCTGGAAGCTGTGTTGCACAAGTCCTATGGATCAAGCAACAACTGGATGATTATAGAGTTGAAACCAAAACGATTGAAGTCAAATGTGACAACAAAAGTGCCATTGACTTATAAAAAATCCAATCCAACATAGCAGGATGAAGCATGTTAGCATAAGGCATCACTTCATCAGAGATCATGTACTCAAGGGTGAGATCAAGCTGACCTATGTTCCAATAGGTGAACAGCTTGCAGATATCTTTACGAAGCCATTGGCTCGTGAGCAGTTTAGCATACTAAGGGAAGCTATCAGTATGTCTAACCCTCTTCAATAAAATTCTAAGCTAAATGAATATTGAGTGATTATAATATGTCGAGTGATCATTACATGTTGAGTAACTATCATATGTTGAGTAAAACTGAATGATATACAATCACTGTATGCTGAGTTGCTATATATATTGAGTGATTACTAAATGCTGAGTTACTTCACATGATATGAATCCCTTCTACGCTAAACTGAGCACTCAGAACTCCAAACGTTTAGTATTCTAGATGATGAGTAGAACAACTTGCGTAGTTAATGCTTGCACGCGTATTTAAGTAGCCACCTAGGATGACGTAAGTGTAATGATTAGAAACCCATGCTCCGAACGTGTCATAAATGTCAGAATTTAAAGCCGTTAAACGATTCAAAACCAAACCACCATTCTGACCTATCAGATCGACGCGCTCCGACTATAAATAGTGGACGAATTCCCACTAACTCCTCTTTATGCTTGAATCATTTCGCATTCGATCTCTCTCTCTCTCTCTAAATTCCCTAATCTTTTAACTCTCTCAATCCTCAAGAACACCATGTCAAACGATTCCCAGAATATGTCCGGTGAGCAATACGACGATAATCGCTCCGACATTAATCCTCCATCTCCTGCTGAGCAGGAATATAACGAGACTTCCTCAGAGTCTCAGAAACATGGTCAGCATGACCAACCAATGCCCGAGGTCAGCATCCTCGGTGAAAATCCTCGCACTGACCAAGCGACTCCTTCGAAGAAGAAGAAGAAGAAGAAGAAGAAGAAGAAGAAGAAACAGCCTAAGGAAAAGAAGGTCTTCAAAGTCTTCAATAGTATAAAAGGCCTGAAAGTCTACCACTCTCGTTGGTTCTCAAAGAGCTTCGTCGAAGCTGAAAAACCATTCTGCGACTGGATATCAAAGAATGGGTGGACTGACCTGTTCTCTCTCCCTGGAACCACGTATCCTCAGCTTGTAAAGGAATTCTATGCGAATCTCCAGGTCGCTGAAGATGACGATGACCACCTGATCACCAAGGTCAAGAACAAGGACATCACCATCACTCCCTCCTATCTGGCTACCCTGCTAAAGCTTAAAGCAGAAGGTGTTGAACTGCGCAGCACAAATGATTATAAGAAGGTTAAGTACGTAACTTCGTTCTATAAACCAAAGAATCACATCGGTGAAATCTACTGTACCAACATGGGTCAGCCTCAAAGGCATGCACACTACCTTCTGACCAACTACCTGTTTCCCAAGGTCAATGCCTCCTCCTCAGCCTCAAATTTTGAACAGTGCTTCATCTGGCACATGTTGAACTACAAACCGCTCAACATGCCCATCTTTCTAATTGGGGATTTCCAACGTAGCACTGGGATCCTAAGGATGGGTTCTCTCATCACTAAAATTCTATAGGATCACCAGGTCAGCCTGAAGGAAGAAATCAGTGTGATAGGTACTGAGATCACTACGGGCATCCTACTCGGTTTGGCCCATAGTCAACCTATCAATCCTAAGAAAGGAAAAGGGGTAGTAGTTGAAGAAGAAACTACTGAGGATGATGATGAAGAGACAACTGCTGAGTTGTCAAAGAAAGGAAAGAAAGTTGTGATTGACACAGAACCTGCTGAGCGAACTAGGTAGGAAAGAAAAAGAAAAGCTGACAAATCCTCAACCCCACTGGCCAAAGAGATTACCAAGACTGCCAAGAAAATCAGGGTAGTGGTTGGTGGAAAGAAAACTGCTCAAGAGAAGGCAGAGTCAGCAGAGAAAAGGAAAGAACGAGCTCACCCTGAAGAAGAGAGTGAGGAGACTCTTCAGCAACCCCTAAAGAGGAAAAAGACCTCTAGGATGACACCATTGGAAGCCAACCCCATTGACTTCGTCATTCCTAAAGACTCTCATTTCCTACGAGCTCAAGAGATCGATTTGGAAAAGTCTCCATGTGATCAGGAGGAAGAACAAGACTATACTGAGGAACAGCCTCAAACTGATAAAATGGGGTCTGCTGAGCCGGGCAACACAGCTGCTACTAAGCAAGCTAATGAGCAAGGAGCTAAGTCTCCAGTGAAGGACAAGGTTGAGGAGAACTTTTATGCTGACTTAGGACTCAACTTCTCCTCTGAGTGACTTGACCCTCCTGTTGCTGACCCTTCTCCTCCAACCAAAACTTCAAAGGGCAGTGCAGACAAGCGATTTAAGAGAAAGGCTCTAAAGCCCATCGTGATAGATCTGCTGGGCTCCAGTTTCAATTCTTCACCACCATCACTGAGCCCACCCCAGACCAAGTAAAAGAAAAACAAGCCTCTGTTTCTCAAGCTGAGGAACAAACCACTAAGGGTCCCATTTCTGCCGACACTTCCGCTCAACCTTCAACTGAGCAAGTGCTCGAAGTTCATGCTGCTCAACATCAAGAGTTAGCAAAAGAAACTCCACCTGCTAAAGACAGTGCTAAGTTGCCTCAACCTCCAATTCCGACTCAACCTCAGACTGACACTGAGCAGGTAAATAACACTGCTGAGCAAATACTTCCATCCTCTACTGAGCAGCTTCTAGATCAGTCAGCTCCTGCTGCTGGTCTAAATAAACAAAGTGCAGCCACTGATCAAGCTGGCACTTTTACTTCCGGGCAGCACCAAACCCCTCCTCCATCTGGTGCTAACAAAGAAACGACCCCTGAGACTATGCAAACTCAAACTGAAGATGATTCTTACACTTTTCTCAATGCCTATGAGTCAGGTCGTCGAATCATAAACTCAGCACATATGCTTCTTCAAGCCATAGATCAGTCTCAAGCTGATGCTGTTGGGTCTATTCCTGCTGAGCCAACTCAATTCTCCTCCGTCACGCAACTTTTGACCGAACTTAAGGGTCTAAAGGAGCTGATGAGTGTAATGACCTCTCTCGTCTCTCAGCAGCCCAAGCAGGAATTTATGGTCAAGTTGGCCGAACTTCAGCTGATGATGGTTAATCATATGAACTCCGTTGAAGGGAAGATCAATGCCCTAACTGCTGCAAACTCATCATCCGCCACTTCTGCTGAGGTCACTCAGCACTTTAAACAGCTGACTGCCGAGCTAACCGGGGCTCGTGAACTCATCTTCTCCTCTTCTCAGTGCTCCATTGAACAGATTGGTGAAGCCATTCGCCTACTCAATTTAAGCAAAGAAGAGATGGATACTGACCAGGTCAAAACCAATGACATCTTACACTGCACCAGGTCAACCCTTGCACATGTCCGACACATTAACACTTAGCGTCATTCGTATGATTCTGTAATGCTTAAGATGTATTATCAATCTTATGCACGAATGACGGACTCCATTACTTGGATTGGAAAGTCTCTTGAGTACCTACTCAGCATGCTCAGTGCCAATATCAAGATCCCCGCTTCAAGTATGGCCGATGGCATGCAAGTTTTTAAGGGTCTTCGAGAAAGTACGGGTCACATGAAACACTATTCATCCATCCTGATTCGTGCTATTCTACAAGAAAAGTTCCTTGTACCTCCCCTTCAATCAATTGATGCTGGAAAAACAGGGGAGAAAAGCCAAGCTAGCCAAGCTAAGCAAGCTGCCGGAACTCAGCAGAAACCGGAAGAGAAAGGTAAAGCTAAACTGCCAGCTGCCGGAACTCAGCAGAAGCCTCCTGGCTCAACTTCTGCCGTCCCGAGCACCCACACTCAGCAACAACGAACAGCCCAAACCAAACCCAAGTCAAATCAAGTTCAAGCCAATATTAAGACATAGAACAAGCAATAGTCTATAGCCTTTGCTTGTAACTTATATGGCATATTCTTGTTGAGCTGAGTATTTCTATATATAAGCATCCAAACTGTCTTTATATATGCGATGCTTACTTGCTATGTTTATATACTGATCTGTCTCATGTAACTACTCATTGAACAACAACTTAAAACTTGTGAACATACAAATTAACAAAATACACTCAGTATGCCCCAAACTCTGACAATTGAATCTATCTCTGATACAAGAACCCAACTCTAATACATGAATTGAACTAAGTATCAAAAACTGAGTAAATGTCTAAATGTTCCAAGTATTGACCTTCTTCGGAAGCTGACATTAGGCTCTTTTCGATTAAATCTTAGAAGGTTTAGAAATGAACTAAGTCAGTGACTCAAGTCTTAGTTTCACTCCATTAGATCTTAGAAGGTTTAGAGTTGAACTAAGTCAACAGATGCAACCCTTACGGGGGAGTAATCTCAGAAGAATAAAAAGGTCAAAAATCATGAGGGATGCTCAACACTCAGTTCCTTGATTAAATACTTTTGCCAACATCAAAATGGGGGAGTTTGTTGAAACACCTTTCTACGTGATTTTGATTTGAAAAAATTATTTAAGTTAATCCCATGATTAAAACAATTAAATTTAAGTGCTTTGGTTTAATTGTGCTAATATGTTTATTCAATGTTGAGTAAGTAAACTGACTAGAACATGAACTAAATGTTCATAAAAAGAAAGACAGAACAAAGTCAGCATAAGAAGATCACACAGCAGAAGCTGAGTGGAATATAACTCAACGTTGCAAAAGAAATGTCTTCTTCAGAAAAGCTTGAAGGCGAAGCTGCGGAGTCAAGCTGAGCAACTTTCCAAGTCGCCGCTAAGTCAAGCTGAGTAAAGATCAAGTCAGCACCAATGATCTGTTTACTAGAACACAAGGTCCGACAAATCCCTGCAACAAATCAGAAGCCTCGGAAATATGATCAAGGATCTTTTCGAGACACATGGACCGTCTGGATTTTGGCTAGAAGACAAACCTAACGCTAGAAGACGAACCTGGCGTAAGAAGATGAAACTGGCAAGCCTGCCTCCTGCGCAAATCAGAAGACAGGATTGGCCTGCAGTTCTGGAAGCTGACCACATGATGACGAAGAAGACCGTTCTTCTCAATGGCTATGTCGGATTTTCAAATCATTGAAGCTTCAGAATTTAGTATAAATGGACAAGTTCATCACTTAGATCATTGCCGAACACATACAAGAAAAACAGACAAGCAAAATCTTCACTAAGTCAAAAATCCAAAAGAGAAGCTGTCTGAATAGAAAAAGCAAGTTCTTACACCAAATTCCAATCATTGTGTAAAAGTCTAGAGTGAATTTGTATTCATCTAAAGTGTTCTTCGTTTAGTAAGAACAATCTTGTATCAATTGTAAAGGTTAGAAGAGTGAAGCTGAGTACTCAGTTATAGTACTCAGTGGTAGAGAAAATCTGAGCACTCGGTTATAGTGTTCAGTGGAAGATAGGATTGAGTAGACGAATAGAGGACGGTACTCTTGCATACTCAATTGATATTGTAAACGGTTTGTGCTCTACCTTTAAAGAGCTCAGTAGTGGATTGAAAAAGTCCGGAGGGATTCTGGGGACTGGACGTAGGCGGTGAGGCCGAACCAGGATAAGACTGCTGAGTAATCTCTAACCCTTTCTCTTGATATATATATGTATGTGTTGCTTGCTTAAATTGTTCAGTAAATAATTTGTATAAGCCGACACTGAGTAATCAGAGTGCTGAGTTGGAAGCTGACCTAAAGTGTTATTTCCCAACTCACAATTGAAACAGCTCTAGTCAGTGTCTGATTAAAGCTGTCTCACACTTCACTCAGCCTTGCTGACCAAAAAGCTGAGTTAAATTATCAAACATTTAATTAAGTCAGCATTATTAAGCGAAAAAGTTATATTAGTTCCTAACCCCCCCTTTGGAACTAATCCTATTACGTTACACGGGACCAACAAATATATCAACAACTAATGAATGAAATATTCAAAGATTTGATCAGAGATAAAGTAGAGGTATACATCGACGATATGATTATAAAGAGTTGCACAAAACATTATAAGGATCTTCAATTAGTTTTCTCAACTCTGAAGTCCTACAATTTAAAGCTCAACCCGGAGAAATGAACATTTAGAGTTGATTCAGGAAAATTCTTGGTCTTCATGATATTTCAAAGGAGAATTGAAGCCAATCCACAAAAGATTTAAGCTATAATTAAGATGGAGCCGCCTAAAAAACTGAATGACATGCAAAAGTTGAACGACAAGATAAATGCCTTGGGTGGGGGAGAGGTTCATTTGCTATAGACCATGTGGAAATGAACACTGACATGCGGAGCATTGAGAGCCTTCATATCTAGTAACCACGTGGAAGAATACGAGCCTTTTCAGATCCAGCAGACTTTCAGGAACCGTTTTCCATAAAGGAAAACCTCTTGTCAGACAGATAGAGACTGTCCAGAAGACGTCTCTTAGAAGAAGACTTATTATAATCGAAGAAGGATTCCTAGAAAAAGAAGGATTCAGAACATTATAGATAGACAAGTATAATAAACCCTAAAAGGACATTAATATCACAACCAGTGGCAAATACAGGATTGTTCGATTTGGGGGGCTGATTTTACACGTGGTGTGTAAAAAAAATTTATTTTTGCTAAATCGGTGTCTAATAGAAAAATTCGGATTTAGAGAAGGCCTAATAGGTGAAAAAATTAGAAACTTAGATTTAAGAAAAGCCTAACAGCCCAAAAAAATTAGAAATTTGGATTTAATGAGGGCCTAACAGTCAAAAAAAAAATAGAAATTTGGGCCTAACAGGCTAAAAAAAATTGAAATTTTGGATTTAGAAATGACTTAACGAGACCTGAGCTAAATTTGGGTACTAATATAGCACCCGAACTAAATTTCTTGGAAACAGGAGAGTCAGAATCACCACAAATTATGGAGACAGAGGGACCGAAACTACTCGTGGCCATGGTGGTTCCGGCAGCTGGAGGGACCCGGGCCCACTGTCTCTGTCCCTGATCACAACATCGCAAGTGTTCAACTTCCTTTAACCTTTCATACCTTTTGGTTACTTAGGCATTATAACGGGTTCGTCGGACTCCGACCCCTCTCTGATTGTATGTTCTTTCTTGTAGGTATCTCAGAAAAGGATACGAAGAATGCTTCGGAAACTAAATAATACTAACCAATTAACTAATCTTATAACAACCAACTAACTACCGATTGTTAACAACTAACCATAGTTAATTTAACTAACTAATCTAATCTTTATACTTAACAATAGCTAATAAACATTAACAGAATGTGTGTGAGTGGGCTCAATAGTAATGACTAAGTAAGCCACTCTTCTAACATTTCTATACTGTGACCTTAAGTCTATCTTCACGCGAGAATAGGGTCTGAACTTTTTGTAACAAAAAAAAAAAAAAATAATAAAACAACATTCTAATATAATTCTAATATAATCAAATGTGTAATTAATCAAATGTGTAATTATATAGTTGACCAATTTTAATAAAATTGATAAAATACAATTATCACTACAATATATATGTTTATTTAGTTAAATTCAATTTTCATGTTTTTCGTTTTTTTCTCGGTTTTTTTTGTTTTCATATTTTCTCACTTTTTTCATTTTTTCATTTTGTTCCCATTCTTCGCTTTTTTCTGTGTTTTCCTCGTTTTTGCTCTTTTCCGTTTTTTTCTCATTTTTCGTGTTTTTTCTCTTTTTTTTGTAGTTTTCATGTTTTTTCGCCTTTTTCCGTTTTCCAATTTTCGCCTTTTTTCTCGTTTTCAGGTTTTCACATTTTTTCTCTTTTTCGATTTTTATGTTTTCATGTTTTTTTTGTATTTCGTTATCAGTAAATAAAAATACAATGGTTAATGTAATAAGGATTCATATATTTTTTTTTGTTCGTAATGCTCATTACATAAATTTGTAAAAAAAAATTAAGTAATATATTTATGATTCTATTACGATAAAAAAACAAAGATATGACTAACCAAATATAGTAATGAACCTCTATTGTAACGAATATTCTATTATAATGCTTCCAGGTATGAATTCTAGTATTATGACTCTTCTTCCCAAAGTTGCTGAAGCTAATGAAATTCAACATTTTCGACCTATCGCCATGAGCAATTTTAACTATAAGATCATTTCAAAGATCCTTGTTGATAGGCCGGCGCCTGTCGCTACGCGCATTATTTCGGATAATCAATTCGGATTCATTTCTGGCAGAAGCATTCATTATTGCATTGCTGCGGCCTCGGAAGGGGTAAATATGTTAAACAAGAATTGCTTTGGCGGAAATATGGCGTTGAAGATTGATATCAGGAAAGCTTTTGACACCATTGACTGGAATTTTCTTCTGGCTGTTCTTGAATCTTTTGGTTTTTCTTTGTAATTTAAAAGTTGGATTTTGGAAATTCTTCGGCCTGCTCGTATGTCAATTGCTTTTAGAGGGGGTAGCAAGGGCTACTTTAGCTGCTCATGTGGGGTTCGGCAAGGGGATCCGCTTTCTCCAATTCTATTTGGTATTGCAGAAGACTTCTTTAGTTGTTGGCTGGCCAAGTTGGTGGTTGAAGGCAAATTTCAACCCATGGTTTATCACAACACTACTCTTTTTCCTTCTCACCTCTTATATGCAGATGATATGTTAATTTTTGGCAGGGCTACTCTCAAAAATATGAAATGTGTCAATGATCTTTTTAACTTTTATGCAGCCACATCGGGTCAGACGGTTAACTGGGATAATTTATTTTGGGAACAGTATCAGCAATCAGCGCAGGAATCGGCTCATTAATATTCTGGGTATTCGTGTTGCTCGTCTGCCGTTTAATTATCTTGGGGTGCCAATTTTTCAGGGGGCGCCAAGGGCTCGTTATTTACAGCCGCTTATGGATCGTTTCCTTGCTAAATTTAGTCTCTGGAAGGGGCGGTCGCTCTCTTTAGCAGGAAGGCTAACTCTGATAAAATCTGCATTAATGGGTACTCTCATTCACTCACTTATGATTTACAAATGGCCTTCCTCTCTCATCACAAAAATTGCTAAAGCGCTCAGAAACAATCTTTGGACTGGGGAGAAGGATCAGGAAAAGCTTCTTACTGTTAAATGGAAGAAGTGCTGTCAATTGTATGAATTTGGGGGGCTTGGTATCAAGGATATCGGACTGTTCAACAATTCTCTTCTTGGTAAGTTTAGCTGAGATTTGATTAAAAAAATGGTTATATCCCTTCTTTGCTGCGAAATCGTTTCCTTTATCAATCTGGTATGCCTAAGTGTTATATTTCAAATTCATCGGTTTGGACCTCTATTCGACCAATTTATGAGCAGATTAGTTTGGAAGTGACGTGGTGGTTTGGAGACAACTCTGATCTGAATTTCTGGATGGACTCTTGGATTGCACCGACAGTTGCAAATCAGCTAGGCATCCCAGCAAATATACAGCGCAAGCTTTATGACCCGCTTCATTCCTTTCGCGTGAATGAATCCTGGACTAATTTGCATCGACTACCTGATCTTGTCCAACTGAACATTCAGAGGGTTTCTAGCAGTCAAGACGGAACCGATACTTGTGTGTGGAAGCCAGCTATGTCAGGTATGTATACTGCCAAAGGGTTTTATAGCTCCTTCTGCAACAACACTCCAGTTGAGTGGAACAAATTCCTCTGGAATGTCTTTGTGCCACCTAGGCGGTCTGTCACCTGCTGGTTAGTGATACATAGGAAAATTACGGTGCAAACCAATTTACAGGTATGTGGTTTTTCACTTGCTTCGAGATGTGAACTGTGTAAATGTCATATTGAATCAATTGATCATCTTTTCGTCACGTGCACGGTGTCGAATAGTCTATGGAATGTTGTCTTCTCTGTTTTCGGTATACAGCGTAGTAGTATACTGACCTTTGGGAGTCTTTTCCGGGAGATTAGAGTTGTTCGTTTATATATTTCTATGAGAAAATGGTGGAATTTGGCCTCTATAACTGTTGTTTGGTACATTTGGTACATCAGAAATATGGCTATTTTTGAAAATAATCTCCCTTCAATCCAATTCCTTCAGAATCGGCTTCACTTTTTCATTCAGGAACCAAAATGGATTGCCAATTTGCCGAGCCGTGCTAGGCCTCCGTCGGATCCTATCATTGTTCGTTGGTGCCCGCCGCCGTCAGACTGGATGAAAGTTAATACCGACGGCGCGGCGGACGGTGTGCCGGGTATCGCCGGAGCTGGTGGATTTTCAGAAATTCTCGTGGGGTTTGTTATTGGCTGCTATGCTATTAACCTCTCTAGTTCCTTTGCGCATATTGCCGAGCTATCTGCCATTATTTTCGCAGTAGAATCTGCCTGGGAACGGGGGTGGCACAATCTTTGGATTGAATCGGACTTTGCATATGCGGTGGATATGCTAAACGGAAAGATTTCCATGGCTCCCTGGAAAATTAGACAAGACTGGATTCAGTGTTTATCTAGAGTCTCGAATATGAATTGCAGAATCACTCATATATATCGAGAGGGCAATCAGGCGGCGGATCAACTTGCCCGTTTTAGCAAAACAGCTTTGGCTATTACATGGTGGCATTCGACTCCTCATTTTTATCAATCGTCTGTTTTTGACGACCTTTGTAATGTTGCTAATGTTCGTTTTCCTTAATTTTTCTGTTTTGAACCTTTTTTATCTTTCTTTTCCTCCCTCTGTAATCTTCCTTTTTTTATTAATAATATTTCGGATTGATTTGGTGTGTTAGAGGTACCAACCTAGTTGGGATGCCTAGCCACTTAATCGCGTCCCAATCTTTCATGCAAAAAAAGAATATTCTATTATAATGTCCATTATAACATACCAATCATCGTTTTAAAATAAATATGTTGTTTCTCAATTAAATTATTAATAAAACAGATTGGATTTATCATTAAATTATTTTATTTATCATCAAAAAAATTAAATTAAATTATTTTTATTTTTTTAAAAGGAGGAGTGGTGGGTTAGTTACTTTATGAATTATGAAAATAGTCACTATTGACAAAGACAAAAGAGGCAGCAGCAGCAAAGTAACGTGCAAAGGACGGGGTCCTGACCTCGTTTAATTCAACTTCAACCACCTTTTTTTTTCCTCCGTCGTCGTCACCACCTCCTCCACCTCCACCTTCTCCCACCACCGCCTTCAACCAACTTTTACACGCCAAACAACACCTCTTTATCATTATCATCATCACATCACCCCTTTCCTTTTCTCATTTTCCATACAAAACATAAAATAAGATCAATTTTTATAATTTATCTATTTAATAAAAAATTAATTTTACCATAACGGGATATGAATAAATGCTCCGGATAATGATCTATTAGAGCATTATTTCACGCTGATTATCCGATTAGAAATAATATTATGGATAATGATAATGCACTATCAATTAGGGTGAAATCGGTATCCGATTTTAAAATTGTAAAAAAGTTAGATAAAGATTGTTCGACTTCTTCACATCGCATATAGCCAAGAGTAGTAATGATTGGGTTACGGATTTGTTCGACATCCAACAAGAAAGTTAGAAAAAGATTGTTTAGCTTCTTGTTGCAAGATATAAGAGCTTAATATAAGATATAAGATTGAACCTTAACTACTAGATTGAGCCTTTAGTTAAAACGGTTTTATGATATGGTATCAAAGTCTCTAGGATTAAACGGTTGAGGGTTCGAGTTATGACAACCTCATTAATTTATAGAATTAAAACACATGGTTAGATGAGCTTGTGTTGTAACAAAGATTAATATAAGATATATGATTGAGTATTAACTAACAGCTCGAGCTTTTAGTTCAATCGGTTCCATGACACAAGAAAGTCGGTCAAGGATTGTTTGACTTTTTTGTTGGAATTCGTTCCAAAAACAGCATGATCTGGGTAGAAATCTCTATAATGTGAAGAAGTTGGACAATCTTTATTCGATTTTTTTTTTTTGTAATTTTAAAATCGGATGATCTTTATCTAATTTTTATTAAAAGTTGTTCCAAAAGCAATGTCGTTCTCAATTCTGCTTTTAGGCGAGAATCTCTATGGTGTGAGGAAGTCGAAAAAATCTTTGTTCGATTAATTTACAATTTTTAAATCGTACAATCTTTATCTATTTTATCCAACAAATTAACTGTACCACAACAGGCTATGAATAAATGTTCTGGATAATACTCCATTAGAGCATTATTTCACGTTAATTGTCCAGTTAGAAACAATATCCGTGATAGTACTCCATAAACTAGGGTGAAATCATATAAAAATTATCCGATTTCAAAATTGCAAAGAAGTCAGATAAAGATTACCCGACTTCCATATTAGAAATAGTTCCAAAAGCAGCACGGTTTACCGTGCTGCTTTTATAACATAATCTCTATAATATAAAGAAGTCGGACAATCTTTATCCGACTTCTTTACAATTTTAAAATCAGATAATCTTTATCCGATTTCACTCTAGTTTATAGAGTACTATCATGAACATTATTTTTAACCGGACAATCAACGTGAAATAACGCTCCAATGGAGCATTATCCAGGGCATTTACTTACTATCCATGTCCATCTAATACACTACAAGACAATTTAATATAAAAACTCAGTCCATAAAAATATTTTTTTCTCGGCAAAACTAATTTTTACTACCGAATAATAATAATAAAAAAAAAAGATAATGATAACGTCGTCGTCTTGAATACGCAAACCAATCGATAATGCCTAAGCACAAGATACGCTTCTGCTACCCACACCTCCCCTCACGGCCCCCCCCACCCCTTTTCTTTTCACCAAGTAAGTAACAAACAAACCCTCCATTTAATAAAATAATAGAAAAAAGTATTGGAAATCTGAACAACAGATCAAACAAGAAGAAAAAGAACATTTTGGCAGACCTCGTTTTGCGCCAAACACAGCCCTACTCACTATTTATTATAAACCATGATTATCATGAATGACCGCATCGCCTTAAATTATTTTTAAAATAAAATTAAATAAAAAAAATCGTGCGTTTGTTTGTTTGGGTGTGCGCACGAGAGAGAGTGTGTGGGTGTTTAGTGCCACTGCTGCACAATAACAGCGACATTTGCGCGCGTCCTACGTGTCAGCTTTTGCCTCACACCTGTCGCTTTCTTTTTGTCGTTGACTCCACGCGTTCACTCCCTACTCGTGTCTTTCACGCTCCCCCGTTTTTCACCTCTCGACTACTTGCTACTGTCTATCTGTCGGGTTAGATGCGTGTTCTATGACCCTCATCCCCACCACCACCACACCACTCCCTCATTTTCTTCTATTCTCTGTTAACATGCGCCTCATAATTTGCTAAAATACGCCTCCTTATGTATCAAATCCCAAAAATTTGTACTATTACTTTCTTATAAGTAAATATTAAGACATGATTTAACAATAATTCCTTTATCGTTTCAAAAAAAACAAAAATTCCTTTTTTTGCTAAAATGCGCCTCCTAATTTACTAAAATGCGCCCCTTATCCATCAAGAATGATAATAATAATTTGTACTACTATACCATATCATCTCACAAGCAAGATATATAGACGTGTCTTATTATTATTTTCATAGAATTTTTAACCATTTTACCTCAACAAATAACATGTTTCATTATAATTATTGTTTTGAGACTGTAATATGTAATGTTTAATTACTTTTTAGATTGAACGAGCATTAAATGTGTTTTTTTTAATTTTATTCTCATATAATAAAAAAAAAAGACATTTATCAAGAAGTTTAAGTATTAATTACGAGAAGATAATATGGTAATGTTTAACTACTTTTTAAAATTCATCAGACATTAAATGTATTTTTTTCAATTTTATTCTCGTATAATTAAAAGAAAGACATTTATTAGAACTTTAAATACTAATTACGAGTATATGTTTTTTTTAACATGCGTAGAAACCTGTCAAATAAAATGAAATGGGAGTTTTAAATAATATAAACTTAACTTGGATGGTAGTTTCTTTCAAACTAGACATGCATTTAATTAAACCTAATATGATCGTTTCTTTCAAACTAAACATGCACTTAATTAAATCTAATATCTACTATTTATCTAGAAATTGGACTATACATCAAAAATAATTTACCCAACCAAAGAATATCATGTACATATTTAATTTTTAATACTAACATTGAACGGATAGAATGTATTACCGCCTCATCCCTAATTTAACAAGTTGAATGTATCACTGCCGATGTATAGTAAAAAGTGCCGATGTATAGTAAAAAGTCTCGTGTTTCGTTGATTCTTTTTGTAACACTTTCTTACTATTTTACTTTTGACATAAAATATTTAGTTGAGATTTTAAAAATGAAAAATAGACTACCATCTACTCAACAATAAACAACTAGTATCATCAATAAATGACCCCTAAAGTATGACCATCATAATTTTTGCATTTAAAGATTGAAAATTTTATTCAAAAAGTGTACCATAATCCTACCAATTAAGCAAAACCCCACTAATGTGTAGACATTGTATAAACAAACAATTAATGGCAAAAGAAGATAAGAAATGAATTAAAACTCAATTCCTTAATGCAATAAAAGAATTTGATTTAACTAAAATAAACTATAACAATGAACAATTTTTCTGTTCTTTGATTTTTCCTCTTTTTTTTTTTTTTGTTTGGGTATGTTTTTCAAGGTGAATCATGACATGTTAACATGGAAGCTGGCATTCTTGGTGGCTTTACAGATAGGGCAAGTATTCAAACTAGACCCACAGGTAGTACACAAGCACAGATGCCTGCAAGGCAATAGCAACACACATGATTCCTGATTCCCACAGTTTCTGCACATCCTGTTTCTCCTGTCCTTATCCTTCACCACACCTGCTAACGTGAGCCTCTCGGAGGTGGTGTTCCCCTCATCGTCATATCCATTATTATTATTATTACCTCCGCCGCCGCCGCTGCTTCCGCAGCATGATTGTGCATCGTCCATGACTGATTCATGATCTAATCCTGCGCCGTGAGTGCGCTCTTCCTTAACCTGCGCTGCAAGAACTTGTTCAAGATTGCTGCGTAGAGCATTGGCTGTGGCTTCGTTTGTCTGCGCTAAATCTCGCCATATCTGATTCTCTATGCATAGTGATTTCACTTTCTCTTCTAACGCCCAATTCAATTTCCCTATCTTGTCCATTTCTTCCTCTTTTGCTCTTAATCTCTTTATCATTCCTTCTTCGATCGTCTCGATTATTCTCCTCGCTTGCCTCTTCCTCCGATCTTCTAATTCAATCCTCACTTTCTCCATCTGTAACATCAATTAACAAAATCAGTCACTCATCACCCAAAATTCCGAGAAATTGAGATGAAGAAACTAACAGAAATCAATAGAAACGAACAGATTCAGTTAATTAATTACATGTTGAGAAACGAGAGCGTCGATGTCCAATTGTTGCTGGTGGATCTGCAGAGATATATCATGGCCGAGAAACGAGAACGGAGATGTAGCCGTGGCCGTAGCCGTACTAGTCTTGTTCATTTGATTTTGAGTCTGGTATGAAAGTAGATGATTCGGATTCGGATTCGAATTCGGATTCAGATTCATCGATTCTCTGGAGCGTTTTCTCTGCGGAGGAGGAAGATGATGATTATAAGATAATCCACTCTCTGATTTAATCGGAGTTTTCTGAGGAATTGAATCCGCCGCAGCAGCAGCCATCACACAACTGTACATCGGAATCAGCGTCTGCGTCTGCATCTGTGTATGGTTCTCCGCCGGAATCATTCCTCGATACGCCATTCCGATTTGCGCGTTGTTGTTGTTGTTGTTATTGCTGCTATTATACATATTCGCATTCGATTCAACAGCGTTCATCATCAAATCCCTAAAACACAAAATCAAAACCACAAAATCAGAAACAAACACACAAAATCAAAGAAAACTCAAGAAACTCATTCTCCTCCGATCTATACCTGTTGCTGAGGAGTTGAGGGGGGAAGAGATTGAGATGACGAGCTTCAACAGCCATGGGAGAAACAAGAAAGAAGCTCCGAGTCTCTTTTAAGCCTTGTTCTGGAGATGGAAATGTAGGAAAGGGAGCATGCAATAGAGGTGGGAAAGGCTGGAAGGTGGGGTTTATTTAGGGTTTGGTTTGGTCTAGAGAGAGAAAGAGGGGGGAAAGCTAGAGAGAGAGAGAGAGAAAGAAATCAAGGAAGAAATATTTCTGAACTGGTATAAATAAAAGTGGGGAAGATGGAGATAAAGAGGAGAGAGAAAAAGTAATGATAGGGAGAGATTTGCAATTGTTTGGTTTGGGTTCTTTTGTCTATTTTAGGATTTAATGAATTAAATTATTAATAATAATAATAATAATAATAATAATAATAATAAAGAAAAGAATTCTTGATTATCGGGTAAGATATATTTATGGAATTTTAATTTTATGGCTTACCATTTTTTTTTTGGTTTTCCCTCCTTTTTTTTTTATAAGAAACCACTTGCATTAAAAGAGAAAACCATAATCAGTTTTTTAAAATTTATTTAAAATAATTTATTTATTTATTTAATTTATTTAAAGTAACTTGTTTATTTAAAGTAACTTGTTTAGATGGATAAACTTACCTAAAGTAATATTTGACCAAGGACGAAAATATGATTGGTCTGTTACGAGGTTATTTTTATATGTATATGTGTAATCGAATTTAGGATTATTTTATTAATTTTATACGTGTGTAATTGAATACATGATATGTGACTAGTAACGAAGACATGATTGTTTCGTTAAGAGGTTAATTTCGAAACGTCTCAAAATTATGTTACATTTGGATTACAAAAGTAAAATTGAGTCGGTTTATCATATATTAATCAAATTGGATCTTGCAATTAAATACAAAGTTAAAGGGTTCATTAACCGCCACGAATATTAGTTTGTCGGAAATAGGAGGTCAAAACTAGATATAATAGATGTAGTTTCAACAACTGGGGCCCAAAACATGCATGGTAGGTGTGGTCCGGTAGCCGATGGGTCTGGGCCCTCTAGACCTATGTCCCTAACTCTACTTGTCCTTGAAGTTATTTAAATTGATACGTATTACAACTGGTTAAAGTCCCATCTTATATCACCACGTAGTAGCATATGAAGTTAATTATATTATATTAAATAATTCAAAAACTAATTAGACGTCTTTAAATTATTAGAAGACAATAAGATTATTTGGCTAAATTTATGATTCTTCATTCACTAAGTCTAAGATCCATTTAATAAATTTTATTTCATTAGATTATTCTCGTCGAATAATTAAAATCTATAATCATTTGGTGAATACCATTCACCAAACAATTAATGAGAGTCTCTCTATAAATTCTATGAATTCAGTTCAAAAAACCAATTGACCGAGTATTTAATAAACCTCATTAATTTATTTAAATTAATATAATTAATTTCCATATAATTAATTTCCATAAACCTAATAATTAGTTTCCCAAATTTATTAAAATAATTTATATATTTATTTAATTTATTTAAAGTAACTTGTTTAAATGGATAAACTTACTTAAAGTAATATTTGACCAAGGATGAATACATAATTGGTCCGTTACAAGGTTATTTTTATATATATGTAATTGAATTTAGGATTATTTTATTAATTTTATACGTGTGTGCGTGACTAGTAATGAATATATGATTATTTCGGTAAAAGACTAATTTTGAAACATCTCAAATTATATTAGATTTGGATTACAAAAGTAAAATTGAGTCGGTTTATCATATATTAATCAAATTGGGTATTGCAATTAAATACACATTTAATGGGTTAATTAACCGCCATGAATATTAGTTTGTCGAAAATAAGAGGTCAAAACTAGCTATAGTAGATGTAGTTTCAACCGCTGGGGGCCCAAAACATGCATGGTAGATGTGGTCCGGTGGCTGAGGGACCTGGCTCCTCTAGACCCATGTCCCCGCCTCTACTCATCCTTAAAGTTATTTAAATTGATATGTGTTATAACTTGTTAACGTTCCATCTTATATCGCCACATAGCAGCATATGAAGTTAATCATATTACATTAAATAATTCAAAAACTAATTAGACTTCTTTAAAGATTACAAGACAATTGGCTAAATTTAAGGTTCCTCATTCACTAAGTCTAAGAGCGACCATTATGATTTATTAGTTATATCCACAACTAGCGGGCTCAACATCACATTATCATTATGAGATCCATTTAATAAATTTTATTTCATTAGATTATTCTCGTCTCGTAATTAAAAATCTACAATCATTTGGTGAATATCATTCACCAAACGATTAATGAGCCTATAAATTTAACGAATTCAGTTAAAAAAACCAATTAACCCAGTATTTAATAAATCTAATTAATTTATTTAAATTAATATAATTAATTTCCACAAATCAACGTAACATCGAACTATACATAACTTCAACCAGAAAAAATAGTTCTGTTATAGATAATATATTATTTTAAATAAATTCAATGAATTAACAAACACTTAGTGAATTTAAAGTTTAATCAATTTTTTTTAGTTTTTACTTTCCTTATGTATTAAGCTAATGTTTTTAACGATTTTTTTTTTAATTAATTTCGAAATTAATAATGTAAAATATAACTATTTTATTAGTAGTTCATGAGTCCTAAAAGTAATTTACCTTCTTAATTCTCATGCCATCGGTTACTCCGTAAATCAACCGATTAACTAGGGGCATTTTGGGACATTAATTCCCCGATTTATGGCTTTTTCTTTTTAATTAAGGGAGGCTGGTGGACATACTATTAATGTAACTGACAAGGTCAGCCACGTAAGCATCTGCCGACTGGAGCCTGCTAGAGACGCCACGTAGCCTGTACTGGATGAGTCCACGTACGCACGTGTAGGGACAGGGCGGATAAGACAAAAAAAGTAAAATAAATGCCAGCGTGGCTAAGGTAGTGGGGTCCGCAAAGATTGGATTATTGTCAAGGAAAAAGGGAACTATAAGCAGCCGTTGAGAGAGTACGGTGTACCAAGTCAGGGGTTATTTTGGCAGTTTTCTATTTTATTTTATTTTATTTATTTATTATATTAATTAATTTAATTAATAAATTACTTTTTTATTTTTTGGATATTTTCTGATTTAAGACACGTTAATTCATGCTGGTCGCATGGGAAACGTTGGGCTCAGGTTTGGTTTGAAAAAATGTCAGTGACACGTGGCTAATTACTTTCCGAGCAAACCTCCGATATTATTTCCTTTTTTATTTCTTTGCTTACTCAAACTGTAAATTTAATTAATTGTAATCATGATTTATGAATTTAAATCAGTTTTAAATTAACATATCAATAATATTTGTCTAAAATAACTAATTCATTGTAATAAAATTAAGTTAACTGAATAAAAAAAATACATCTCAAACTATAAACTAATTAATTTTAATCATGATTTATGAATTTAAATCAGTTTTAAAGTAACATATCAATAATATTTGTCTAAAATAATTTTTTTGAATGGATATTTGTCTAAAATAATTAATTCATCTAATAAGAGAACATAAGAAAATTGCTTTCTTCAAAAATATAACATTAGGTATTTCGGTAAATGCTGAATTCTCTTGTCTATTGACAAGTCTGTTTCGTCTTGTCTTCTTGGCAAGTATTCCTTCCTTTTGTCTACTTTGTTTCATGGCTTCATCTAGCAATATTGAGTCTCTTTACGGTAACCTATCTCTGGAGGATGAGGAGAATGGTGGTGTCGCAGTGACAGTGGAGGATTTATGTTCGGACCAGTTAGACCTGCGATGGTGTCTGGTGGGGCGGTTTTTGACGGATAAAACTCTGGATTTTCAGGCCATGAAGGATATGATGGCGGCTATATGGAAGCCGGGGAAAGGGGTTTATATTAAGTCTGTGAGCAACAACCGATTTCTTTTCCAGTTCTTTCATGAGATTGATATTCGAAGAGTTCTTGAGAATGGCCTGTGGTCATTTGATAACAAGCTGTTGATTGTTAGGCGTCTTGTTGATACTGACATCCCGTTGGAGGTGCCACTTTATCATATCGATTTCTGGGTGCAGGCCCACAATCTTCCCAGTGGTTTTATGTCAGGACGGGTTGTTATTGGTAATTATATGGGTAGCTTTGTATCTTCTGATCCTAATAATTTCCAAGGAGTGTGGAGGGAATATATGAGGGTTCGGGTTGCAATTGACTCAAGGAAACCATTAATGCGACGGATGAAGATGAAGAAGCCGTCTGGTGAATGGTTTTGGATCGACTTTAAGTATGAGAGGCTCAAGCGATTCTGTTTCATATGTGGATTCTTGGATCATTTGGAATTCTCTTGCCCCAAGGCGTATGCGAGTGGGGAGGGTGAGGTTGTTAAACCTTATGGTGTTCACATGATGGCACAATCCGGACGAAAACCTCCGAGTAGGGGTTCAAGGTGGCTTGTGACGGAAGCTGCTGCCCGGGGTGGCGGGGGTGCGGCTGGGATGGCAGTTGAGTTTCAGGAGAGTGGCGTTGCTGGGAACCATAACCATCGGATCATGGGAGAAAATGGGGGGCGGTCAGTTAAGGCAGTTGAGATAGATAGTGGGGCTAGTGGTCCACAAGCAGTTACTGGCACTGATACTGAAAAAGGAGTTGTGTTTATTGATATCAAATGACGCCGCAGGGATAAGGAAGTTAATGACGTGGCATTAAGCGAAGGGGTAGTTTCGGAAGGTTTATCACAAGACAATACCGGGTCAAAAAACGGATCATTGGCGGGCTCTGCTGGATAGGCCCGCCCATCATCATGAGTATCTTAGCCTGGAACTGTCGTGGCCTAGGCAACCCACGTACAGTTCGGGTTCTATTAGATCTTGTCCGTATTCATAAACCTAGTCTAATTTTTATTTCTGAAACTCGGTTAGGGGAAGCTAAGTTGGATGCAGTGCGAATGAAGATGGGCTATAGAGGTTGTGCTTGTGTTAGTAATTTGGGCCGTGGTGGTGATTTGGGCCTTATTTGGTTAGAGGATGACATGGTTCAGGTTATGAATTCTAATAAGAATTTTATTGATACGTATGTTCATCTTTGCGAAACGAGGGAATGGCGCTTCATCGGTTTTTACGGCATACCTGAGAGGTGTAATCGTCGGGAGTCGTGGGACTTGCTACGGACTCTTGCTCTTGCTTCGCCATTGCCATGGTGTTGCTTGGACAACTTTAATGATCTATTGGCGGCTTTTGAGAAGTGGGGATCTGTTCCGCATCCCCAGTGGTTGATCTTAGGATTTCAAGATGCTGTTACCGATAGCGGATTAGTTGATTTGGGATTCTCTGGTCATCCGTACACTTGGGAACGTGGTCGAGGAACTGATGCATGGGTGGAGGAACGCCTTGACAGAGGCATGGCCAATGCTAACTGGTTGGATTTCTTTCCAAATTCCAAACTATCAGTGCTAAATTACTCTTCTTTTGATCACCTACCTTTACTACTTACTTTACAACAGAAGAGCAGGAGGGTTTGGGTACGCAAGTTTCGTTTTGAGAATTGTTGGTTGTATGACTCTAATTGTGTTCATACTGTTGAGAATGTCTGGAATCGGAACCCAATACAGCCCATTATGTCGAAAATCAAAGATTGTGGCGCTGAGCTGCAAAATTGGGGAAATTCCTATTTAAACCAGATTAAAGAAGAGCTTAGGCTGGTTAAATCCGTAATGAATGAACTACGAGGGAGAAGGGATGTGGGTAGTGTTACGAGGTTTGAAGAGAAGCAGCGAAGGTACTTCGAGCTGCTAGGTGTGATGGAGGTTTATTGGAAGCAAAGGGCAAAAGCCCATTGGCTGCGAGGAGGTGATGATAATACTAAATTTTTTCATTCTTATGCTTCAGGGAGGAAGCAGCGAAATAGGGTGGAGAAAATACAGGATGAGCAGGGCATTTGGCATGACTGGGATGGGTCCCTGTCGGAGGTCATGGTTTCATATTTTTCTAATCTTTTTCAGTCCTCTAATTCGTTTTCAGTGGATGTGCTTGATAGTATTTCGCCAGTAATTACTGCAGATCAAAATGAGACCTTACTGGCTGATATTACTGCTGAGGAGGTGAAAGGAGCTATGTTTAGCATGCATCCTGACAAAGCTCCGGGTCCGGATGGCCTCAATCCGGCGTTTTACAGATTATTTTGGTCTCTTGTGGGAGGTGATGTGGTTCAGTTATGTCAAAATTTTCTAGATACTGGCTTTCTACCGCCCGGGCTGAATGATACCAATATTGTCTTAATTCCTAAGAAAGCACACCTGGAGAAGATGGGGGATTTAAGGCCAATTTCCCTGTGTAATGTGTTGAAACACCTTTCCACATGATTTTGATTTGACAAAATTATTTAAGTAAAATTAAATATATTCTAAACACACTAAGTTTAAATGCTTTGATTTATTACACTAATGTGTCTGTTCAATGTTGAGTTAAATTGTTTATAAGACATAAAGACTAAATGGCTTAAAGCCCAATACGGAAGTCAAAGTCCAAGTCAAACAGATCAAGACCACTCGGCCCGCGTGTGCAAAACGCAGCTCAGCGAGAGAAGGATCTAGAAGACCTTCGCTGAACAACTTCGGAATGAAGCTGCTGAGTTGAATCGACAAAGAGTACAAGACAGCAGCTGAGCAAGAACAACTTCCAGACAAAGTGTTTCCACTTTGGGTAAAGTTCAGAAAACACAGGACGCTGTCTAGTTGACCTTGCCATAAATGGAGAGACATTCTGCCAAACTGACTAAAAGCTGACCGAGGACAGAAGATACTCAAATCTGATTGGCCAAGAGCTCTCAGCAAAACTGAGTGACAACGACAGGAAGCCGTTTCCCTCCAACGGTTATTTCGAAATTCGAAATGACTGATGCCTCAGACGTCTCTATAAATAGAGCCTTTCAGTTGCTTCACAACACACAGAACTTTATCAAGCCATTACGCTGACCAAAATTCTACTCAAAGTTCTGTGAGAAAAAGCAAAGCAAATACTTACACCAAATTCTATATCTTTCGTGTAAAAGTCTAGAGTGATTATTCAATCATCTAAGGTGTCTTAGCAATTGTTGTTTAGGACAAATCTTTATCATTTCTAGAGATTAGAAAGGAGAGGCTGAGTACTCGGTTATAGTACTCAGCGAGAGATTAGGAGTGAGTAGAGGTATAGAGGAAGGTACTCTTGTTATACTCAGCTTCTAAGTTGTAAAAGGTTTGATGCTCTACCATTAAAGAGCTCAGTAGAGAATTCGAAAGCTCGGAACGTGTTCCGAGGACAGGACGTAGGCTTAGAGGCCGAACCTGGATAAATCTGCTGAGTAACATCTTTCTAACCTTAAACTCCTTAACTTATATATTGCTTGCTTAAACAAAACTGACCAAGTAAAGAGGTCACGCTGAGTTGTATACATTGAGTATCTGAGTTCAGGAATAGACTCAAGTGTTATCTCCTGACTCAAAGAAAGAAGCTGACTTAGTCACCAGTTGACTAAGCTAGTGTCTTAAGTTACTCAGCGCGCTGTGTAATCCTTTTTCAAAAGAAAAAGAAGTCAGTCTTAACGTACTAAAATTTTAAATAGTTCCTATCCCCCCCTTGGAACTAACTTGTTACGTTATAAGGGACCAACATAATGTTCTCTATAAAGTCGTAGCAAAGGTACTGGCTAATCGGCTGAAGACTCTTCTGAACTTGATGATTTTCGAATCCCAGAGTGCTTTCGTCCCAGGCCGTCTGATAACAGATAATTTTCTAATAGCATTTGAGACCATCCATCATTTGAAGAGGCAGAATCGGAATGCTAATGGCTATGCGGCTCTTAAGATCGATATGAGCAAGGCATATGATCGGTTGGAGTGGAGATATATCAGAGATATGTTGAGTAAGTTTGGGTTTCAGTAGCGTTGGGTGGACCTTATTCTTCATTGTATCAGTTCAGTTAAGTATGATATTGCCACTGAGGGCCAACTATTGGGTCTAATTCGTCCTTTTAGGGGCATCAGGTAAAGGGATCCCCTTTCTCCTTATCTATTTATTATCTGTGCTGAGGGCCTGAGTGCACTAATTCGACGAAAGGAAAGAGAAGCTCTCTGGATGGGGTGTCGGGTAGCGAGAGGAGCCCCTTCTATCAGTCACTTATTTTTCACAGACGACTGTTTCCTATTTTTTAGGGCCTCAGATACAGCGAGTGTGGTTGTTCAGGAGGTATTGAATGAGTATGAGTTAGCTTCAGGACAGGTGGTGAATTACCAGAAGTCTGCCATTTTATTTAGCAGTGGTGTTAAGTTTGAGGATAAAAGAGCTGTTTGTGACAGATTGGGAGTCGTTGAAACTGATAATCAGGGGCACTATCTGGGTCTACTTCATTTGTAGGTAGGAGTAAAACTGATGTTTTGCGATTCATAAAGGATAGGACCTGGGCTAGATTACAATCTTGGCGGTCTAAACTTCTTTCCCGGGCTGGTAAAGAAGTGCTTCTCAAATCAGTCTTGCAAGCTATCCCCACATATGCAATGAATGTTTTCCTTTTACCTCTACAGCTCTGTCAGGAAATTGAACGAATGCTCAATTCGTTTTGGTAGTGTTCCAATGGGAAAGGAATTCGCTGGATGAGATGGGATCTGCTGTGTCAGCCAAAGAAATGTGGTGGTATGGGTTTTAAAACTATTCGCGAGTTTAATCTCGCCATGCTTGGCAAACAGGGTTGGCGTTTCATGTCAGAGCCATCCTCACTTGTTGCTCGAGTCTTTAAAGCTCGTTAATTTAAGAATTGTGACTTTCTTGATGCTCCAAAGGGCTCGAATCCGAGTTATGTCTGATCGAGTATCCGTAATTAGCAGAGCTTGTTAACACAAGGTTGCAGAAGGCGAGTGGGTAGTGGTCTGAACATCAGCGTTGGAACTGATCTGTGGGTGGTCGGGAATGTGACTGGAAAAATTACCACTGTGGTCCCTACTGGTATTGCGGAAGCCCCTATTGCTTCGTTATTTGAAGTTGGTCGTAGGCGGTGGGATGAGGATGTGGTTCGTGATGTGTTTAATGAGGAGGATTGCCTAAATATCCTGAGTACGCCTATTTCGCACTTGGCTGATTCAGATAACTGGTTCTGGAGGCTTGAGCACCAAGGGCTTTATACAGTGAAGAGCGCGTATAGGTGGCTGTCGGGCTTGGCATCTGATGCTTTGAGCTGGTGCTGGAACAGATTATGACAGTTGAAGGCTCCTCCTAAGGTTCGTAATCTGCTATGGCGTGCCTCGAAAGGTATTCTTCCTACAGCAGTTACACTTCTTGGAAAACAAGTTCATATTAATCCTATGTGTATGCTGTGTGGTAGTGATGTAGAATCTGTTATGCACGCTTTATGTTATTGTCCTCATGCTATGGATATTTGGAATCAGTCAAATGCTATTAATTTTACCGGATTTCAGTTTGAGAATTTTTTGGATTGGATGAACTTCGTGTTTGAAAGGTTATCGTTGGAAAAATGTGCTGTTTGGGCTATGATGGTTTGGGGAATTTGGTTAGATCGGAATCGATTTGTTTGGGAAGGGGTCCGATTACCACCTAATACCGTGTTTAGTCTTGGTTGTCTGGGGATCCGCGAGTGGCAGGAGGCGCACCAGAAAAACCAGCAGCTTTCGAGTTATCAGGGAAGTATTGGGGGGGGGGGGCTGAAGGTCGGGACATGTCTCGATGGAATAAACCAACAAGGTTTGATTTCAAACTCAATGTAGATGCATCTGTTATTGCGGGTTCTGGTCTGCTCGGGTTGGGAGGTGTTATCCGGGACAGAGATGGTGTTTTTCAGCATGGTTTTTCCAAGCGTATTCGGGGTAACTTTGCTCCTAGGGATGGGGAAGCGCTGGGAGTAAAGGAAGCACTCAGCTGGTTAAAGAGCCTTGGCTTGGACAATTGCAAAGTTGAATCTGATTCGGTCTTGGTGATCGAACACCTACATCAGCATTCTTTTCTATCACCTTATGGTCTTATTCTGGATGAATGCAAGTGTTTGATTAATTCGTTTAATGACGTTAGAGTCACTTATGTTAGTCGCTCTGCGAATAGGGTTACCCATCAGTTAGCGGGTATATCTTATTCTCTGATTGAGCTTTCAGTTTGGTCGCATAGACCTCCTGATTTTCTGCTTGATGCGTTGTATTGTGATGTTTCAATGAAATTTCAACCTTTCTTCAAAAAAAAAAAAAATTAATTCATCAATTGATTGCAATAAATTTAAGTTAACTGAATAAAAAATAGATTTCATGTATTGATTTTTTTGTTTGCAATAAATTGATAATTATATATTTGTAATAAATATAAAATGAAATATATTTTTCTTATTAAATCGTTTACAATAGAGAAAATGACATAGACATAACTCAAAACTTGTGAATTTGATTTATTTATTAATTAAAAACTTATGTTTTAGTAACTTTCACAAAATTATGTCTATTTGACCTTTCAATTCTTTCATATTTTATTGACAATTAATATTTGTTGATTTAATTATCAATTATTTGTTTGGATGGTTAAAAGATTTAAATCGCTTACGTAAAAATCTCAAATTCAGATTCAAAAAAAATAATCTCAAATTCGAATCTTCAAATACATAAAAAAAAACTTGGGTTAAGGTGCAAAAATACTCCTAATATTTTGGGTTAGGAGTAATTTTTTATCCATAACATTGGTAAATTGAGTCAATTTGAGAAATAATTAATTAAACTGTCTGCTCGATCATGAATATTGTCATCTACACTTCACATGTGCGTCATTCACAAACATATGTTGGGATGTAAAAAAAATAAAAAAAAATACTATCTTTTGTACGAATGAGACAAAAAAAATCAAAAAATTCACCGAATTTATAAATATTAATCTCCGATTCTATTATTAAATTACAAAAAACATGAAATCCATTTTTTAGAATGAATTGATATGCAATTGGTGCAAAATAAGGAAAAAAAATCTGTATTTTATAATAGTGTCTGAAATTGATCTAAATTATCAACGTTAGGGGTAAAATTACTCTTAGCTACAAACGTAAGAGGTAAAATTGTACCATTTTGGACGTTAGGAGTAAAACTGATCGTGACTCAAAACGTTAGGGTATTTTTACATCTTAATCTAAAAAACTTTAATTAAAAAACGATTCATTTAAAGAGTACGGGATGAATTTCCATAGAATAATCCTATAAAAATATGTAAACAAAAAGCATATACATGCACCCAAATTCAAATCTGAGGTTGGATTCCCCAAATATGGAACCTTGTTTCGTGAAAATCATGAATTCATATATCAACGTATTTGACCAATTTTGTGATAATTAAATTTATTATTATTGCAGTTTTTTTTTTTTTTTTTTTTGAATCTTTTGAGTAATTGACAGCTTGAGAATCGCCAAAATTAATTAATTCAGACCTTATAATAAGTAAAGGAAAGTAAATCTGGTATTCAAGAAAAATCATTAATTACATATTGTTTTTATCTAGAATATTTAATTTTTATGGGTTCATTCAAAGCTGCGGTTTCCAAATTTGACTATAGGGACACGTCAAAACATGAAAATATATAGGTTGTCATTAATTAAATAAATTAAAATAACAATGCTCATATAGAAAGATTAAATAACAGTTACAGTATTTACATAAAATATAGTAAATGACTAATTCTCTCCCAGCCCCCTTAACTTGTCGAAATTAATCATTTTACTCTCCAACTTATCGAATGTTCTATTTACCCCATTAACTCCATAAAATTTGTATTTCTCACCCTCTCAACTTGTCCATTTATCCTCCAATTCACAGAATGTCCTATTTATCTCATTAACTCCACAAAAGTGGTATTTTTCACCCCCTTACAATCCGTTATCGAGGCGTAAATTGAACCATTTTTTCAACGTTAAACCTATATTGGTGTTATTTTGTACGTGGAACCTAAATTGATACTTCCCCAAAAACCGTATAGACCTATTTTGGTACCTTATCCTTATATATAACGTCTTTAACTTGTTTATATTAATCTTCTTATTATTTGTATCTTTTATTCATTTATTCTCTTTTGAATTTTTTGGCTAGTTAAATTTTGATTATCTAATTATTGTAATACAATATTATTGTAATAAATACACGAAGGATCAATATAATTATCAAATTAAAACAAAATAAAAAAGTTGATATTAAAAAAATATATTTTCAAACTCATTTGATTAAGTCCTAATAATTTGCAATATAAGAGGTAAGAAATACCACTTTTATAGAGTTAAAAGGGTAAATAGGATCATAAGAGGTAAGAAATGCCACTTTTATGAAGTTAAGGGGGGTAAATAGGACATTTGATAAGTTGGGGAGGGATAAAATGAATAATTTGGACAAGTTAAGGGGTGAGAAATACCCATTTTATGGAGTTAAGAGAGTAAATAGGACATTCGATTAGTTAAAGGGATAAAACGATCAATTTGGACAAGTTAAGTGGGTTGGAGGAGCATTAGGCCTATAGTAAAAGTTTGAAAAAAAAAAAGGCCTATAGTAAAAGATACTCCAAAAAGTAATATACAAAATGAAAAACCCTATGAAAAACCCTAGTCGCACGACTCTTTTTGAGTTTCGCAATTTTTACTCGAATGAGCATTATTCCATACAAATGATCCGGTTAAACATTTATTTTCTGGATAATACTAGCTTGCTCAGGGTGAAATCAGATGATGTTTGTCCGACTTTAAAAATGTAAAGAAGTCGGATGCAGTTTGTCCGACTTCTTTACACCCCGTGTAACCCAATAATTAAACTTGGGTTACGCTTCTTCATTCGACTTCCATATTGGGAATCATAACCCAAGCTTAATGCTTGGGTTACATGGGGTGTAAAAAATTCGGATGAACTTCGTCCAACTTTTTTACAAGTCGGACGAACTTTATCCTACTTCACCCTAATTAAACTAGCACTATCTGGAGAATAATATTTAACCGAACAATTTGCATAAAATAATGTTCATTTTGGAGCATTGTTTTAAGTAAAAATTATTGAGTTTCGCCCATTGACACCATCTTATTGGCATAGTTTGAAATCCGGCCACTCTCCCAAGTCTTATAGTGACGCTATGTTGAATGATACACTTATTCCGGATGCTCGAACTCCATAAGATTTATTAGCACTAGAGTTTATATGAGTTGGTTACATGGAAAATAGTTAACTTCGCTCTGAAATATATTTATTGCTCCTAATTTTTCTAAATAGTTTCACGAGTCATGGAAAGATAATTTGATATTTAAGGTATTTGGAGGTAACATGATGGAATATCATCTCTAAACTTAAAGATGAAATTATATAAAAGGGTAAATGCATGACTTAAAGAGTATAATCTGATAGAGGTAAGGGGGTGACATGAGTTGTAAATAAGGAGTGATAAAATTGTAATTAGGGAAAAGCTGGAGTGAGGAAAAAAAATTGATCTTCTACATCATTTTAAAAGTTCACACAACGTGTGAGAATAACCACACAACATGTGAGCTTTTATTCCGAAAAATAACCGATGGTTTTGGTAATCACATGGATTATCAAAATGGAAAGCTAGAATTTAGGTGTATGTTGATAAATTATATATAAAAACTATATATTATAATTAAATGGAAATCTTAAATTACAAGTTGATTGAGTTTTACTATTTCATTCACTTAGATATTATCATAATGAAAGAAGACATGAAAACGAACCTTTTCATCAAACTTTTTTGGCAAAAAGCATCCTGAGGACCCTGATCTTTCATTGTTTGGTGCATTAAACCCTCGATCTTTTATTTAGACACATTGAGTCCCTGATCTTTTACCATTTGGTGCATTAAGCCCTCGATCTTTCATTTAGACACATTGAGCCTTTGATCTTTCATATATGGGTGTATTAGGTCCTTCCATAAATCAATTAATATATAGGTTTATTAAGGGCATGTTTGGTGTGACAACAAATGATGTTCTAAAAATAACAAATTCTAAAATAAAAAATATATTATACAAATTATTAAAAATTAATAAAAATAAAAAATAAAAAATTTATTGAACACAATAAAACCTTGTTTTTCGATAATTATGTTCTAAAAATAAAAATAATGTTAAAATTAAAGCACATTTTGTGGAAATAAGAAGGGTAATTTTATCAATGACAAGTAACTACAAACAACTGTTCATGAAAAGAGCTTTTCATGAAAAGCTCCAAAATGTTGCAGTGTCCAGAGAAAATGCGAAATGCTGCAGTTATATAAACCTAACCAAACATGCCCTTAATAAACATATATATTAATTGATTTATGAAAGGACCTAATACACCCATATATGAAAGATCAAGGGCTCAATGTGTCTAAATGAAAGATCGAGGGCTTAATGTACCAAATGGTGAAAGATCAGGGGCTCAATGTGTCTAAATAAAAGATCGAAGGCTTAATGCACCAAACAATGAAAGATCAGGGGCCTCAGGATGCTTTTTGCCAACTTTTTTCAATAAAAAAAATTACAAAATATTTATAATTAGGTAAAATTATATGTTTAATTACAGCTAAATTTATTTATTTTGATAGAAATTACAGCTAATGTTGGAAAAAGATAGTAAGATTAGATGCTTTCAAGGAAATCTAAATTAATCAAAATAAAACAAACTTCTCTTCTACTACCTTCATGCTTTTCAATTAAGCAATGTTTATTAATTATGAAAAAATTAGCTTCAATTAAGGAGACAAAAAGACAAAAATAAATCACCCATTTGATTATTAATTATGTACTACAAAAGTACAGTCAATTTGTCATTGTAATTAAATTAAGGGTAATTAATTTATTAGTTCCTATATTTTAACAAAACACATTGTTTAGTCCCTATATTTTCAAAAACACATGGTAATGTCCCTAACCTTTTTCTCAGTGAACTGTTTAGTCCTTCCGTCTGTTTGTTAGATTTTTTACCATTTATAACTTCGAAAATGACTAAATTACGCTTTAATATTTACGTTCAAACTTCTGAAGAGGAAATCCAATTTAGAAGAAGAAGCTATTTGTATGGAGAACAAGAAAAAGAACAGACCCAATGCTTACGAATTTGAACGATTAAGAAGAAAATCAAGAAGAAGAACACTCAAAGTTGATTTCAGATGCATTAGAGTTTAAAGGAAAGGAAAATAAAGGAAAAGAAGAACGCAAATCCAAATTGACTAACAGAATCTTCATGAGAGTCTAACGGCAGGGACTAAACAGTTCACCGAAAAAAACGTTAGGGACTAAACAGTTCACCGAGAAAAACGTTAGGAACTTTACTGTGTGTTTTTGAAAATAGAGGGACTAAACAGTGTGTTTTGTCAAAATATAGGGACTAATAAATTAATTAGTCTTAAATTAATTAAATAAAAAAATTAAACCCACTAATTGACAAATTTACTCCTCATGATTTGCTTAGGATATGAAAAACAAACTTGACAACCACGTTTTATGCCAATATAAGTGTAATAAACTAAGGTGAATAGGGTTCGGTACCATTCAGAGATTTGAAATCTTCGGAATTGTATTTAATAAAGTCAATGGTATAATTCGGTTTGGTCCTATAGAAAAATCCGTAGTTTAATTCTATTCTGAATCTTTTTTTCCGAATATTCGGTACGGTTCTAGAATCTCCAACATATTTACTCAATAATATATTTACTCAATAATCTTAGGAATTTGAAAATCTCCAGAATTGTACATAATCTTCAAAAAAAAAAAAACATTAAGTTAAGGGTACAATTCAGTTCGGTCCTAAAGAAAAAATTAACGGTTCAATTCAATTCTGGATCTATTCGGATATTCGGTCTAGTTCAAGAATCTTCAAGATCCATGCTCAGTCCTATGATAAAATATGAAAATCATGTAACACACTTAATACATATGGAATATCATATAGATAAAAGACTTTATTGATATATTTTATTTAAGAGCAATACACATATTTATATAGCTCTTATGTTACTCCACCAATTAAAGAGACATATTGACCCTATTAGCAGCTCTAGCAATCCTTTAACAGCCTTAGACATGCTATTTTCATTAATTACATTGACTTATTCTCTAACACCCTCTCTCTCAAGCTGAAATATGGATTTTAATCATGCTCAGTTTGCTATAGATTACGTATGAACGTTGTTGGGAATCAACTAGATAGAAAGATTAAAGTTTTATGAACTGACCATGGTCGAGAATATCTCTGGGATGAATTCAAAGCTATATATGATAAAAAGGGAACTGAACATCAATTGTGTATTCCATACACTGTCGAAACAAAATTTTTAAGAGGAGAAATAAAGATCTTTCAATGATGGCTGAAGCAAACTTGTTTATTTCTTATTAGGGAGATGTTGTGTTAACATCAAGATATGTCCTAAATTAAGTACCCTTCAAGACTGTCACATCCACTTTATATGAGTTACGGTCAGGTTTCAAAACTGATTTGAGTATGCTTAGACTTTAAGGTTGCATTGTTTTCACTCACGACACCTCGAGGAAGTTTACAAAACTAGGCCCGAGAGGTAAAAAGTGTATTTTTTTTTAAAAAATACTTTGATGTATTAAAGGGATAAGTCCTAGTGGAAGAAAACAATGAAGAGCATGTGAAAGAGTTCGAATCGCGGGACGTTTTATTTTTAGAGATGAGTTATCTGAACAAACCTTTCCATTCGAGTAGGGGGAAATTTTAGGAACAATAACTTGACATAGTGCAAGAATTTGATCTCGTACCTCATAACATTTCGAATGAGATAGATTATATCTTAAGTGGGAGCATGATTCCTAACTGGAACGTGAATGTGTAACATAGTCTAAGTGTTACGATGAATATATGATATATGTTTATCAAGACTCAAAATTGCGTCGTACTAAAAGGCGAAAAGTATATATCGACGATTCAATATTGAAGGCACCAATCTTTTAGTCACTCCATAAGGAAAAAACAAAAAGGCTTAGTACTATCAAAGAGGTTCTATGCCTAGTAAAGACAGGTGGATGTAAGCAATAAAGTCTATAAGAGCTAACCAAGTTTGGTAGTTAGTTGATCTACTAGAGGAAGAAAATCTATTATGAGCAAATGGATTTTCAAAATAAAGCGTAGAGTTGATAACATTATCAAAAAGTATAAAGCTCGCCTCGTTGCTAAGGGCTATACAAAATAGAAAGGGATAGACTTTGAGGAGACATTCTCATTATTGTAAGTTTTACATTTATCAAGATAATTCTATCCATTATGACAAGTGTAGATCTAGAGCTACATCAGATGGATGTGAACATTGCGTTTCTTAATAGATAATTGGACGAAAAAATATACATTGAACAACCTGGGGGTTTCATCATACTAAGCTCTGAAAAAAGGTTTAAAATTGAACAGGACAATTTATAGCCTCAAACAGACTTTTAGACAATGGTATATTTGATTCATAATTAGATAATCTCGAATGAATTCAATCTAATTTAAATGAACCATTGTGTCTACACTATACATGTCCACGGGTCCGGATACCCGTCCGGCCCGTGTCCTTTGGACCGGGCTTGGACAATAAAATTTACTCTTAGGCCCAGCCCAGCCCAGGTCCGCTAAAGCCCGCCTATTTTTTGGACGGGCTTGGGCCATATGAAAATATTACGGGCCGACCCAGCCCGGCCCGTCTTATTAATATTAATTAAAAATATTATATATTTATAATTAAATATTTATTTCAAGTATAAATTTAATTTTTTATAATTAAAAATTAATAATATTTTTTTAGGTGGGCTTATATGGGCTGGGCTTGGGATTTGATTTTTAAGCCCGAGCCCAGCCCGGCCCGAGCCCGTCTAAATTAATACTGGGCTGGGCTGAGCTTGGGACGAGCACTTTTACACAAAAGCCCGTCAGGTCCGGCCCGAACCCGGTCCAGCCCGACCCATGGACAGGTCTAGTCTACACCAAACGCTCAAGTAGAAAATTTATCATTCTGTCATTATATGTTGATGACATCCTAATAGAAGGAAATGACATTGAATTTTTAAACCAGATTAAATCTTGGCCCAGTTCAAATTTTGAGATGAAAGATATGGGTGAAGCTGCATATACTGTTATAGTTAAGATTTCAAGAGATTTTTCAAAGAAATTGTTGGCTCTATCTCAACAGACTTATGTCAAGCAGGTTCTTAATCGATTCAATATGTGTGGTAGCAAACCCATAGGTAGCCTGATGAAAAAGGACATCACTTTCAGTACAAATATGTGTTCCCAAACACAAGAAAAGATGGAACACATGAAACATGTTTCCTATATTAGTGTCTTATGTATTTTGATGTATGTTATGTTGTCTACAAAGATTTGATATCTGTCACGCTATTAGGATGGTGACTAAATGTCAGTCCAACCGAGGATTAGCACACCGAGCTTTTGTTAAAATAATTATAAGGTGTCTTAAAGCAACTACAAATTATTCTTTGTGCTATCAAGGAAAAGATATCAATCTCGGAGGATACATGTAAGTTGATTGGGTGGGAGACTTTGATGAAAGGAAGTCAATGTCAGACTACGTATTCTTGCTAGGGAATTGTGATATTCATGGAGTAACAAGAAATAGACACGTGTAGAATTATCCACCATGGAACTCGAGTATGTATCATACTCATCAGCAGTTCAAGAGGCGGTATGGTTGAACAAATCCTTAAACCATCTGAATGTTACTACTCGAATACTCCAGTGCTATTGCTTTTGCTAAGGAACAGAGATACCATAGCAACACAAATCACATTGAGAATAAGTATCACTTTGTTAGACATCTAAGTCTATGAAAAAAAAAGTTAGTATAAAGTATGTGCCCGGTTATGATTCCTCTTATCAAACATGTCAAAAGACATGTTTATGCTAAACATACTAGATCTCAGGGATTGTGTAAAATCTAAGCATACTTTTGTTTTTTGTTTCATGTATTTTGTGAAAATAAAGTTTTCATGTATTTTGTGAACATAAAGTTTTCATGAATTTTTCCAATACACGAGTGTAAATATTATTTATTGATGTTTGTTGTTATGTTATAATGCATGTCAAATAGAGAAGTAGCTCACTCACACAAGTGTTTACCCTTTTTTGTCACATGGTGGCAAAGATAAGGATGAGCTTATTTTTTTAACAATTCAGGAGCATGTTTAATAACAAAAGTCACATTGCAAGAAGTATGAAAGCAATTTTATTATAGGTGAAAGATGATAACATACACTACATGTGTATGCAAAATATCAAGTGTAATCTTAATGGCCAATTAAGGACAACTTAAATCCGTCTATCTTTATAGTCGAAAGTAATCTCTAAATGTAGTAGGCTAAAAGTGAGATGTTTGGCACATTGGAACCTATGCTTCTGCATGATGTTAGAAAGAGTGACATACTCTTGTTTCGAAGAAATAATTGAACATCATAGTACATGCTTTCATATCATGGTGCTTTGCAACCACAAGATGGAAAAGGGACGATCTCATCTAGTCCTAGTGTGAGACTTACATCGTGAAACTAAGGTTTCTCGACATCAATTATCCTTAGACCCTTTAACTTATTTTGGAAGTATAATCTTATGTGGCTACCTTGTAAGGACCATCTTTAGATTGATGTGATAATTCCTATCGAAAATAACAGATAAGCGAATTAGATTATGATGGAAATAAGAAATAAGAGAAAAATATCCATGAGTTCACATCTTAGAGTTATGCGTTTCACTGTCCGAAAACTTATGCATGTGTGCATATTTGTGAAAAATAGAAAAATACAGAGATCAAAGTGATTACAGTGGATGTGATATGAAATCAGGATAAGGCATACACCAAGGAAAAATCCATGTTCAAATCAATGGCTATGTAGTTCCAGGTTTGATAAATGCACATCGAACAGTTATATATCTCTAACGAGTGTATAGCACTAGAGCTTTTGATAGTATGTCGATCAGACAAACTATTTGTAAATTATGGATGAGATTGAGACGAGACTTAGAATTTGATCCATTACGTGAGATGTTAGTATTATTCGATCTATGGGCCGAATAATAGTTATGTCAGTAATAGTAATGGGTCAGATCCCTTTAAAGAGATATAGGATTAGGGTTAGAGTTTGCTCTTATCTTCAACTATAAATAGATAGTTTAAACCATCTAAAATCATAATCCCCTAAGTTCTTTATTCAGTTTAAGAGAAACAAATCAGTTGTCTCCTTCTGACGCTCGCTCTGCACCACCTCCTCTCTCTATCTCAGTCATCCACTCTTAGTTCGTGGACTTATCGTTTTCATTTCCCAATTAACTTCGATGTGGGTGATTCATACCGGTAATACGAAATCGTGGTGATATGTTCTTCTGCTGCAATTTTCTTATTGGTCTGCTTAACAAGAGATAACCATTAATCCCACATTGATATTTGGATTATTATGGGATAATTCGTTGACATAAATATTAGCTAAATTATCTTTCATAATGCTATTAAGAGTTGTTTTCCATACATGGGAAAATAAATTTAAAACTTATTAAACATGTTCTTAATTTTTCAATTGAAAAGTAATTAGAAATAATTTTCTTTAATTCAATAAACAATTTGAAAAGGGTATTAAAAGGATCCAATAATAGTGGAGTATTAATTAAAAAAATGATTAAAAATTATGAGAAAATACCGTACAGACACAAAGGCCACACTTCATAATTCATAAAAAAAAAAAGACACCTTGGCATGTACTTTTGCTTTGAAATTTTATATATTTATTTATTTATTATTCTTCATACAAATTTTAATTTTGAAGAGTCAGCTTTAAGGACTAATTAATAATAAATTAATAATTAAAGGACTGATTAGTCTTTAAATTAATTAGATGTGGCCTTTTATATATGTTTGACAAGGAAAAAGAAGAGAATTTTGTTTTTAATCTAAGTTTAGACATAAGCATTAAATAATAAAAGAATATTAATATGTAGCAAAGTAATTTATAAAGAAAAAATAGAAAATATATGATTTAAATTTAAAGATGGGGTTAGGAATTAACTACTTTTCCACTTTGTTGAAAATAAATTATTTGCTACTAGTATTTAGGTGTTTGGACCATTTAATTTTAGGGAAGTTTTGATACTTTATTGCATTTGAGAAATGATTGCCAAAAGGAAAAATAAATTGAATTTTGCTAATAAAGTAGAGTTTTAAATTAAAGTTATACATTCTAGATTGGGGATTGAAGAATTAATTAAGAAATTAGTCAAGAATCAACTAATTAATGACATGGTTTATGCCAATTAATCCGGCCGATAAAACTCACGAGCCGAACGCGGATAGATGAGTCAGGCTTTAAAACATTCTACCCATAAACCGTTTGAAAGGGTAAAATGGTCTTTATCAATAACACACAACTTATAAAAACGAGAGATTAATGATTCTCAAGCTCCCCACCCCACTTGTCCTCTTTGGATTCGTATCTATAGGGGGCGGGGATAGGGATAGTCTGGGAGTGCTCTGACACTCTGTCGGTTTTCGAGTTAGGCTGTAATCAAGCCAAACCGAACTAAGTTTCGACTTGCTCATATTTGTCTCGTTAGAAAATTGATGAGCTTGAGCTCGAAAATTGACGAGCTTAAACTCAAAATCCTGTTCAAGAGCTGTTAGCAATCCGCTTTTATTTGGTTACGAGCTTTGCTTGTAAGCAATTCATTAATTTTATTCATAAACTTTGCTCGCTAATATTTCCTTAATCATGGTCATTTGAAAAAACTATATGGTTTTGAAACCTACAAAACTACGTAAAAAACATTTTCTCCTTTATAGAAATACTATTATTAAAAAAATATCGAATCAAACTTGCTCACGAGCATATTCATAAACATTATAATCGAGATTGGTCAAGAACCTATAACCGAGCCTACTAAAAAGCTTCCGAGCCGAGTTTTACCATACTCAAACTTGACTCATTTATAAATCGAACTGAACACAATCAAGTCGAACGTGACACCGCTCATGACCGGCTCAACTCATTTACAGCTCTACTTCCAGGAACCACCCTTGAGAGAGATGGTTCAACCCCATTATCTCCATAAAAAGGGGCTACTGGAGGTGCTGACACCCTGACATTTGAAGTCTGTATTCACTTTTGTGTATATGCCTGTAATTACTTCACGAGTCTTTACAGAAATTGTCCCGAACACAGATTCGACAACCGAAACGGTCATCTTATCCCACATAATTACACTATACAATTAACATATAATTAAACATGATCAAGAAACTTGAAGAAAAAGAGAGATAGATAGGAATTAAACCCCACAAAGAAGAAGATTGAGATTGAGATAGGAAAAGTGGGAAAAAAAATAGGTTAAGTAGATAAATGGATTCTATGTTCCCACTTTCCTTTCTTTTTCTTCAACTTTTCTTCTCTTTTATTCTTACCTCTATTATTGCATGCATCAAGCCAACCATATCAATCTCACTTTCCTTTAACCACCACCCAAATTCATTATTACAATAAAATAAATATAAATAATAAAACTTATTATAAAAAGAAAACAAAAGTTAAATTTCATAAAGTTAGGGAAAAAGAGGAAATGGGTCACTACCCATTTTACATTTTAATCACTTTATTGTCACAAAAAAAGAGAGAAAGAAATTGAAATAAAGATACTAAATTTAATGGATATGATTATTACTCTATGCATGTTGTCATGATGACCATTTAAGATAGTACATTATATATATATATATTTGTATGATTACTCGGTTCGAGATTGATATATTCACTATATATATTGATGGATTCAGAATTTGCTAATAGAAGTTATTCTGGTGTTTAATTTAAGGTGATTTATGGGTATTCGATTAATATTTTTTAAGTGTTTTTAAAACTTTAACACAATTTTTATAAGTTTTTCAGCGTTTTTCAGTGATTATTGGTAGCTCTAGTTTTGATGGGCCCTACTTGGATCCGTCCGTCCCTCACCATTTATTAGGTGAATTTTCTAACGATTAAAATATGTTGCATATATTAGGATCTCAAATCACTAATTTAATTTAAGTGAGTTGAGATCCTATAGTACAGAGATCAATTTTAATTAATTAAACACGCAGAAAAGAATACAATTTATCTAATATCATTATTATTATTATAATGTTAATGTATATCCTAATAGCAAACCCCAATTGAAAATTGAATTGAAATTTGATTATTACTAATTTAGTGTTCTTTTAAGTTTTTTTTAAGTTTATATATTTTTACTTCAAACAACAGATATAAAATATTTGATAAAATTAAAAATTAAATCATTAATAATTAATTTGGAAGAAAAAATCAATTAATATTTACCAAATAACAATAAACAACAAGTTAACATATTCTTAATTTATTAAATCAATTGAAAAATAATAATATTAGATATGATTGGAAATAACATAATATTAATTATTATTATTATTTTATTATTAGTACTATTATTATTATTGTTATTATTATAATTATTATATTCAGTAATATAGGGGTTAGGAACGCAAAGCAAAAGCGAAAAATAAGAAAACAAATCAAACACTAATAACTCGAGGAAGTCCCGAGCCACAACGATCATGAAAAATGATGTCATAAAGATCTAAGGGAAAAGATTATGGATAGTTCATTATTCGGTCCACCGCTTTATTATTATTTTTAAAAAAAAAAATTTGTACACAATGCGCTTACATTAAAGAAGAAAGAAAAATTCTCATCCATCCGAATGTGATTCGAACCCATGACCTCCCTAGTCATAGATATGCTCCCAACCACTAGGCTAAGAGCTTCACCACCGCCGCTTTATTATTATTATTATTGACTTATTTATGTTATTATTATTATTTGATAAAGAAAAAAAAAAGTATCATGTGTGTTTATGCTTCCCCTCTTTTTAGGGCAAATGTATTGCATCTTGACTTATAATTAATTAGAAATTATTATTATTTTCTCACTTTTTCTTTTCTTTTTCATTTCTTCCATTCAACTTAAAGTTGGGTCTTGTATTGTATTTTACATGTGATCTCCACATCCTTTTTTAACTCCCAAATTATCAGAATCTTACCTTATTTTTTTTATTTTTTATTTTTCTTTTTGGGAATCTCATTCATTGAAAATAAATAATAATAATTAGATAAAAATAAAATAAAATAAAACCTAACACCTTTGAATGTGTCAGCCTCAAACCTCTTTTTCAGATATAAAAAAATTAATAATTTTAGTTTAGTTGACATTATTTTATTTTATTTTAAATTTTAAGTTGAACTATCATTATTTCTTGCATTGAAAACATACCTTGCTTGTACATAATATTCTTAAAAAAGATGAGTTGTCTTTGCATCTATCTCATTGCATCAAAATACTCCATTCATTTTCCTAAAGATGCTATTTTTTTTTAAATTAATATTTTTTACTAAATATATTCTTACATTTAATGTTGATTACAATCAAATTAATTATATAGTTGTTATTCTCAAAAAATTTATAGAGATATTTTAATAAGATAGTATTTTAATGACTTCTTCAATCCATCTATTAATTTAAAACCTTAAATGACATCTTTAAGCCCTTTCAATTTAACATTTTGAACATCGATCAATTATAATCGCACGTATTTAATCTTTACGTGTCAAATTAATTTGTTGTAGACATTTACTTTAATTAAAAGAATGTTATTTGTTTCATTTACGTCTGAATTTTTATATTTAAGATTCGAAATAAGAATTTCACATTTTCTTTACAGATACATCATATATAAAAAGAAAGTTTTTTTAAAGGAAAATAAAGTTTTTTAAGCGGTTAAAAATATAAAATTGGAATGCAGTTAAAATGAATTTTTATATTCAAAACTGACTTTTCTTATAATTATAGAATTAATATATCGAATAATCGAGCCAAGCTTCATACTCGGCTCATCAGAAAATTGATAAACTCGAGCTCGAGCTCAATATCCTATTCGCGAGCTTTGTTTACGAGCAGATCGTGAATTCTGTTCATAAATTTCATTGCGAAAATCTCATTAATTATGTTAATTTGAAATTTTTTAACGCAAAACTACGTAGTTTTGAAACCTACAAAACTGAAGTTTGCACAAAACTGTTTTCAAGCCGACGTTCACCGTGTTCAAGCTCGGCTCGTTTATAAATCAAGTCGAACACGATCGAAATTTTATCGAACTGAACATCGAACTGCTCATAAGCGACTTGACTCATTTAAAACCCTAATTAAAATGTCAAAAGCTCAATCAAATAGAAATTGAAAAGATTATAAATCTCAAAACACTTTTTTCCTAAATGGATGGAGTAAGAATTTACCCTTAAAAGAAAAACTCAAGTGGGTTGATAGATATGGAGTATAGAGAAATATATTTGACAAGTATTCATTGGATATGTGGACCCTTTCTTTCATTCATGGATAAAGCTTGAGAGTACTTGATTCCTTCTTTTAATATCTTCATTTCATTTTTTTTATTGTTGGCTACATTTATTCATCAATCTTTCTTCACTCATAATTGACAAATTAAATGTCACAATATAAAATAATTAAAGGCCTAATACATCTCTTTTAAGTTGTTCAAAAACTACAATTGATCCCTAAACTTTAAAACATTACAACTAACACCTTCAACCTACTTATTTCGAACAAATATCCACTCAAATATCACATGACAGTGCGTGATTCAGAGCGCATGACAGTAGGGGGTTAGTTGTAATGTTTTGAAGTTCCAATCACGTACCGCAACGTGGCAGTGTGTGACAGTATGTGTTAGTTGTAACGTTTTGAAGTTCCAATCAGATGCTGTCATGTGACATTTGAGATGTTAGTTACTCCAAATAAACAAGTGGAGGGGTTAGTTGTAATGTTTTGAAGTTCAGAAGTTAGTTACAGTTTTGAACAATTTGAAGGAATGAGGATGTATTATTCATACAAAAATATAAAAGATGGGAAGGAGTTATCAAAATGTTACAACTAACACCTTCAATTTGCTTATTTATAACAAATAACTCCTCAAATGTCATGTGACAATGCGTGATTAGCAGCGCGTGATAGTAGGGGATTAGTCGTAATGTTTTGAAGTTCTAATCACATGCTGTTACGTGGCAACATGTGATTGGCAACGCGTGATATTATGAGTTAGTTATAACGTTTTGAAGTTCCAATCACGTGCTGACACGTGACATTTGAGATATTATTTTCTCCAAATAAGCAAGTGGAGGGGCTAGTTGTAATTCTTTAAAGGTCGGGAGTCAATTGCAGTTTTTGAACAACTTAACGGGCTGATGATGTATTATGCTAAAAAAATAAAAGATGAGAAGAAGACAATCAAAACGTTACAACTAACACCATCAATTTATTTATTTGGAACAAGTAACGCCTCAAATGTCACGTGATTAGCAACGCGTGATAGTAAGGGATTAGTTGAAACGTCTTGAAGTTCCAATCATGCGCTATCATGTGGCATTTGAAAGGTTATTTCTTCCAAGGAAGCAAGTTGCAAGCTTAGTTATAACGTTTTGAAGTTTAGGACCCATTGCAGTTTTTGTACAATTTCGGAGGACCCGCGATGTATTATGCCTAGAAAAAATAAAAGATGAGAAGGAGACATCAAAAGGGCAAGTGGGTTGAATATGATTACTTAATAGACTTTTTAGAAAAATAAAAATAAAAGAAAAAAAAAATTTCTCCCCATATACACATTTTTCAAAGCATATTATATTTATATTATATAGTTGATGATATATCTAATAACTGCCTTTGCCTATGTTTATATGCCACAATAGTACTAAAGTTATTGCCTTTATGTTTCCATGTGCATATCCATGCTTTGTCCCACTTATGGACAAGTCATTTCACTTTCATTTTTCCTTTTTTCTTATTATTATTATTTTGGTGATGAGATGTTTGTTGTGTCTCTTTGAAAATTACTTATGTTTTCAACATTTCACTAATTATCCATCAATTAAAGAAAATAATATTAATATTAATAATCATGTTATTGCCCTTTTGTGTGAGTTTACATAAAGCATAAATCTTTATCAATCATTTCAATTTTAAATCCATAATTTTTTCAATAATTTATCATTTTGAGATAATCATCAAATGTGTAATTATCATATCAAATAATTCAATATTAGATATTTAAGACCGATTTACTTAATCTGACTACAACCCATCATTTTATGCAGTAAATTTTACTAGAAACGTTATATTCAGATCTCGTAGACTTGCTGAATTAAAATAATTAGAAGTGATATAATCATACGAATTTCAGATTGATAAGTATAATACGTTTGATAAAGCGTAAATGGACAAAAATTTTAGAAATTTTTAATTTTCATTATTATAAAATAATTAAATTACGATGGTCAAATTTACTATTAAGATAACTAAATATTAAACTGAATGTAATTACTTAATCTGACTAGAACTAGTCATTCTAAATAGTGGGTTTTATTAAAAGCATTCTATTCATGTCTTCTAGATTGGCCGGACTAAAATAATTAAATGAATATGATCAATCATATGTAATTATCATATAAAATAAATCAATATTACACCGAACATTTTTATTTAAGACCGATTTTACTTAATCTGACTACAACCCATCATTTTATACAGTAAGTTTTACTAGAAACGTTATATTCAGATCTCGTAGACTTGCCGAATTAAAATAATTAAAGGTGATATAATCATACGAATTTCATATTGACAAGTATAATACGTTTGATAAAGAGTAAAAGGTCAAATTTTTTCTTAAGATTATTAGAAAATTTTATTTTCATTGTTATATAATTAAATTACGATGGTCAAATTTATTGCTAAGATAACTAAATATTTCATTCTAAACAGTAGGTTTTATTAAAAGCATTCTATTCATGTCTTCTAGACTGGCCGAACTAAAACAATTAAATGAATATGATCACTCATATGTAATTATCATATAAAAATAATTCAATATTAGACCGAACGGTTATATTTAAGTCCGGTTATATTTAAGACCAATTTTACTTAATCTGACTACAACCCATCATTCTATACAATAAGTTTTACTAGAAGCATTATATTCAGATCTTCTAGACTTGCCAAATTAAAACAACCAGAGGTGATATAATCATATGAATTTTAAATTGACAAGTATAATACGTTTAATAAAGAGTAAATGGTCAAATTTTCTCCTAAAATTATTAGAAAATTTTAATTTTCATTGTTATATAATTAATTACAATGGTCAAATATATTTCTAAGATAATTAAATATTAAACCGAATGCAATTACTTAATCTGACTACAACTCGTCATTCTAAACAGTAGGTTTTACTTGAAGCATTCTCTTTCATATTTTGTAGACTTACCGAACTAAAACAATTAGAGGTAATAGAATATGATCAGTCATACGAAATTTCAATAAGTACTGATTGACAATCATAATGTATTTAACGAAGAGTTGCTTATTTTTATCCCTTTTTTAAGGAATTTTATTCATTTAACTTAATGACACGAGACCTAGTTCAATTTTACCATTTCAAATATTAATAAAAATTAGCAATGAAAATCATTGAAAAGAGTAAAAAGGAGCTAAAATTCTATCACGAAGGTGAAAATAAGTTGCTTCACACATTAACGACCTAAAATAATTTTTTCGGGAAAATTCGATTATTAGCCCATTAATAAATCATATACTAATTAACACAAAGTCCAAAATAAATACACCAATATCAATATTTTTAAATGGAAAAAAGGTCTAATTAATACCTAAAAACCCAATTTTCTAATTAAGGTGTGCTAAGATTAGTATTCAAATTAGTCATTATTAGTGATAGAAGCATTAATAAATAGTCATGTTTTGGTGGGCTATGATTTGATTTTTTTTTTTTAATTTAATTTAATGAGGGAGGTGACATTAAATATATCTATTAAAGTTTCCTAATGGGCAAGACTCGTGAACATTTTTATTTATTAAAATCAAAATTTGATGATGGTGACAAAATGAAAGACTAGGGCTAGATATTATAATATATAGTTTTCAATTCAATTACTTCCTTTAAGGCTAAGAGTAGTTGAATGACATTGAATTGACAATTCTATGTTCATAATAGGATTATAAATAAATTTAAATTAAATTAAATTAGAGTAATGATAATAACATTAATTTGATCAAAGTCACAAGATGACAATAAAATTGGGTGATTTGGTATCAATTTTTATGGCAGGCTATATGTCACTTTCCTCATTACTTTGCATCATGTAAGGTTGGTTGTTTTTATTTTTTTTTTCTTTCTTTTTCAATAGGTTACATCATTATGAGATGAAGACAAATATATTTTTGGATAAATCATAAATTTGGTGTGTAACTTTGGGAACTATGTTCATAGTGATATTATGAGTCATTAATTAATAAAATAATGTTACAAAGTGATGTATATTATATGGTGTGAATTGGGCTTTTTATAAACATACATGGCCCAATCCATCACACAAAAGTAAAAGAATTCTTATATGAAGTGGGTAATTTAGATATATGATTTTTTGAATTTTGCTCTTACTTTCATTAAGGATCGTAAACTTCGAAGTTGACATTTTATACGGTTAAATTATTTATTTCAAATGACGGTAAGACAACAAAAGAATCGGCGCAGAATTAAAAAAAACATAGGAACAAAGGAAAAAAGAAACAATTAGCTCGGAAAATTTGATATACCTCTACTATTACAGACTCAAATATAGTCTTCTCGGAGTAGGTTCCTCATGTCTCTAAGAGCTTCTAGCAGTACAGTGACTCCTTTGGGGGGCCTTCATCAACATCTTCGCAAGCTAGTTGGTACATTTATCCGCTTCACGACAGTTATAGTGAAACTGGATAACTGTTGACAACCTCGACTCTACAATGCATGATGAGGACGCTATAGGGGGTTATATTTGTAATATTCTTCCCGTCCATTTAGTAGGCGTATGACTTTGAGGCAGTCTGATTCTAGATGAATTTTAGTGAACCCTCGAGCAATGGCTAATCTCAGTCATGTTGTAATGCCCCATAGTTTTGCTTCAAAACTTTATCTGATACCAATATTTTGCATAAAATCCAGCAACCAGTTGCCATTTCCATCTTATAGTAGGCCACCTAAACTTAAAACTTGACATTATGGGGGTAAATTTTATGCGTGGTGTACAACGTTTATCCTCTACTACAAATTGGTATACAACTTTCAGTTTTGTATTCAAATGTACCCCACTTTATATGTGATCTCCTCCTTAAGTGTACAAACTAGATAAATTAAATATCCAAGCTCGTTGCATATGCCATGTCACCCATTTTAACTCATCCTTTAATAAATATGGGGCCCACCGAATGGGAAATGACCCTCTTCCCGTTTGTGATTTCTCGCCAAACCCCAAGTCTCCATAAATGGTAACCTTCTCTCTCGCCATCAATGTCTCATCTTCTATCTTTCCTTTTATCTCTATCCTCTTCTCTCTCCTTAATTTTTCTCATTTTTTTCAATTTTTTCGATTCTGTGCAACTAAAAAATTGACAAAACCCTAAACACTAAAATCAAAAGCAATTAAGTGAACTAATTTAAAATCGACAAACCCTAAAAACGCAAGATGTCTTCCTCCTCATAGCTAAATTTGCACAACTTTAGGGGTGAATGGATATGTCGTTGTGGAATCCAAGTATCGCTTTCGACTTCTTAGAGTGATTCGAATCTAAGGAGAATGTATTTTAATTATAGGAACTTCGGGGTAAGGAATTGATTATCCATTGCTTTTTCTTCTTCTTCGTTGTACAATGCCTCTACAAAAAAAACTTCTCTCTACAAGAATCGAAATGCTTGCAAATTCTTTGAGTGGATGGACCCGCCTATGTAATTAACCCGATATTATGCCCCTGAACTACATACTTTATGGCATTTAAACTTTGCAATATTCTAACATAATTTCCATATTTTTATTGTTGATTTATGACTATACTCCAATAGCAAGTAAACCTTCTCATCAAATAATTTCTAAGAAACTTTAATTCTTAATTTTTTTTTTATTTGAAATCATTCAAGTGTTGTTTTGCTAAGAAGGAGGAATTAATTATCCAGAGGAAAAAAAACTATGAAATGGTTTTAAAAAATAAAATAAAAAATTGTAATAATATGAAATATGGTTCCAAACATCTTATAATTTTTGAACTTTTTCATTTTAAGATTATCTGTCATTTTGAGTTAGTCAAAGATAGATAGCCATTATATTATTAAAATGCAAAATCTAAGGATCCTAGTGTCCAAATTTAAATTTGAGAGACTGTAATAAACATCAATAATTTAATTTACTTGAAATCTACAACCTACAAATACAAGAGGCGGTCCTTCTAGAACTGTAAACGGATAGAGACAAAGCGAGGATTGCATTTACCATCTTCGACCACTAGTCTATCGGGATTCCCCGTCTCCAATTACAAATAGAGAAAATTTAACTACCTGTGAGGATTCTCATCTCCGTTTATGTTTTTTTTTTTTTTTACTTTTTTATAATATATATATTCTTTAAAAATATAAAGTAGAACTATTATTCAGGGACATACAAAGTCATAAACTACTGGGTTTAGGAAATACAATTAGGTTTAGGGAATAAATAAATAAACAATCCTAGTTTACTGAAAACAAAAAACAATTGGCAGCAGCTTATATTTTTAAAATAGGTTAAGTTATAGACATATAATATTAGTAATATATATTTTAATTTTGTTTTTTTATATTCAGGTAATTAATCGGGATCTATTGGGGATCCTCATTAGGAACATTTGAAACTGGAATGAGACACTTATAACCATGTCCACCCCGTCCCTAGCTCAGGGCCGGCCCTGGGAATAGGCCCAGAGTGCGACCGCTTAGGGCCTAGGGCCGGAAGGAGCCCAAATTTTTTTTTCTAGCGTTATATGTATATATGAAAACTAATTTTTTTATAATATAAATAGTGATAAAATTATAAAGGAGGGTCTATTTCTTTCTAAAAGCCCATTGATCTCATGCATGGACTCCGATGAGTTTTAACAAGAAATTAGCCCTTGCACATTGACGATATCACTTTGGTCTGTTGGGACTACTGGAATATATATAGAGCCCAAGTTTTAGGTTTACCTATCATTGTTCCTGTTGGAAGTTCCCTACATCAAAACGCCCTAAACTTGTCCAAAAAGATTAATGACCCCTGAACTTACACAGTATATCGTTAGCCCTTTAAATTTTCTTAAAATAATCTATTTACCATCTAAATTTGTTTAAAATAACATATTAATCTCCTAAACTTGCTTATACTGATCCATTTCCCTCTAGATTTGTTTAAAATGACTAACATTACAATTTGTCTAAATCCATAAAAAAATCAAAACATAAAAAGTAAAGGCTTAATTTATGATTTTAAATCTTCAAAATAAATTAACTTTTTATTTTATACATTTTTATAGAATTAAAAACTTAATCATGACATTTTAAGCAAGTTTAAGAAGCTAATAAGATATTATATAAATTTAGGAACAATCAACCTCTTTTTGGACAAAGTTTAGTGAGCTACTAATGTAATGTATTGAGCCCACTTTAGTCTGTTGGGACTACAAGAATATATATATATATATATATATATATATATATATATATATATATATAGAGCACGTTTCCTGTTGGAAAATAAGAGATACCTACTTTTGTAAAACGCTGCTTTTCATATATATAAAAACAGAAACGAGCTCCTAACCAAACACCTAAAACTCCCATTTTCAATATAAAAAGACAAACAAGAGGTGAAAATGAAGTAAACAAATAGACTACAAGAATGAAGTTTACCTGTAAGACTATATCTTGATTGGGAAATAAGCTTTGCATTGGGGAATAAGCTTTTAAATGCACAAAAATTCAATGTTAGACTGAAAACCTAAACTAAATTTAAAAAAAAAAACTAGAACTTATTGATAACCTCTCATAAGTTAATTTCCCCCATCATGGAGCTGCTTATTTATGAACAAGGATCCATTTTTAGGAGAATGTAAAAATAGTGGAAATAAATGAGCGACTCAATTCTGGAGGAAATTAACTTCTTATGAGAAGTTATGGATTATCTTTAACAATTCAGTGTCCATCTGTTTCTCTTTTTTGAGAAAGAGTTTCATCATAACTATTATGGAAAAAACCCAGCTAACATCTACAAACGACAGGAAACATCAATAGCAAACAAACATCCAACACCGCCACAAAAAAAGAATAGGCTCCTTCAGAACAGAAGCCTCTGTTCCCGAATAAGTTGAATTTCAACGAGGAAACATCTAACAACAATAGCGAACAAACATTCAACACCAACAGCAAAACCAAATGGACCTTAAAGGTCTAATTATGTTGTATTTATTGCTAAGATTTGAGCAATTTTTCACTAAAGATTAAGCATAAGATTTGGAACCAACCGAAAGAGAAGTGAAGCGGTGGGAATACTAGACTTAAGGCATACAATGGCTCACTCAGGTAGGAAGTAATCACGTTAGCTTAATATTCAACAAAACAGGAGCTCTTTAATCAAGTTTAGCTTAATATTCAACGAAAAAGGGAACTACTTAACCCAACAATTGATTAGGAATGTCAATTTCTAACATGAAAATGCGACAATTATAATACAATAAACCGTTTCAACACCCCTACAGTTAATGATCATCTCCTATTATCACAGTTGTTTGTAACTTCATATGTCCAGGAATCCACTAAGTGCAACACTAGAGATTTCACCTCACAAAAGCATACCAAATTTGAAATGTGAGTTATATACTATATAGACACAAACGCACACATCTTAGGGTAAATTAAGAAAAAACATTGGAGTGGGTATACATAGAAAAGCAGCAAGAACAGGGAAGTCTATAGGCTGAAATGCTACTCAAATCGGATAATAAAATATTAGTAGAAACAGATGGAATTTGGATGACTTTGAAGGCATAAAAAGGGTACTTTCAAGGTTCTATAGGAGAGAACAATGCCTATCTACTGCTCTAAAAGCTGAACTCGGTCCACTTCAACTTCCACTCTAGCACAAAGACCAGGAAAGGGCTTGATCCCACACTCGGTTCGGCTTTAAATACCAGGCTCAAGGCCATTTGTTAGCTTGGTTACTCAAGCTAGTAATAGCTTAGGAGAGTCAAGAGGGAACACCATACCTACATAGAAGACCCAATGTTCCCTGACTTTCTAAGGTCTAACCTTTCACTCCCTGCTGAAAAGCAAAGCAGCTTTGCACCACTGATTTCTCAATTAAGATTCAATTCAGAAGGCCCTATTTAGTCGAAAGCCAGATGAATGGAAGAATGAACAATAACTTAAGACCAACCAAAGAATGATGAACTGAACCACAACATTAAGAAACGAGAAGCAATGATATGAATGTCTATAGACTAATAATTGCTCACAACTACGTCATTTTTAAATAAAAGTCCACACTAATCAATACCAATGAATTCATCTTGCCATTAGAATCAATAATGAACTTGATCCACTTCAACTTAATCATCTTGCCACACTTTCACATTGCATCAAATGAAACAATTTCCATTAACACATTTTGATTTTCCTACAAGACAATTATCAAATCTCTAGCATCCAAGTTAAGTGGAAGTGCAAGTAACACATCTCGTTTTCCTTACCATCAGAAAAGAAACTGAAACGGAAACAGAAACAGAAACAAAACAGGGAAATGCTAATCAATAAGAGTTTCCATGTAACATAGACACCATAGGGTCCTGGACGACATAAAAAAAAGCTAGATTCTTCTTTCTCCTCATCTCTATGATCTAAGAACTGCAGGAATTCTTTCTCAAACACTAGAAATTGTGCTTTAACTGCAGAGAAAGGCTATTTCTAACTTCAACTCTAATAGTCACGCCTACATCAAGGCGCCAGGTTCACAACTCTTGAACAGCCTGATACTCATTTAGGGCCTGAGGCTAAACTTTGAAAACTATGTAACTCACAAAAGCATAGCAAATAGCAAACAATAACAAGGAAACAAAAAGAGCATCATTTTTTGATAAATCCATAGCTATTAGATAAAAGGAAGAACAAAAACTTGAATTGAAATACGACAACGAACCCAAAGCTGAGTAATACCAATTAAATATCCAGATAGTAGATCAAAAGTTTTAAAAGCTATCATATAAATCGACTAAAATCCAGCATAATTATAACAAAACAAAATCTCAAATGTCTACCAAAACAAACACAACATAAAGTAACAAAAATCGAAAACATTCTCCATATTCAAAACCTGAGCTTAGAAAAGAACCACCTGTTCTTCCCAGTCTTGAACCTCTCCTCGAACCTCTTCTTGATCTCCTTGGACGCGGTAACCTTCTTGTCCTTAGTCACCAAAGAATCAGCAGACACCACATCCTTCAAATCGACATCGAGTGTGTATCTGGTAGGCATCAAATGGTTGTAATTAACAACCTTCATGAACGCCTTAACGCGAGACTTCTTCGCTGTTTTCTTCGCAGAGTCCTTCTTAATGACCTTAGCTGGGTACTTCTTTATTCCGGCGACAAGGCAGTGGCCGTAGGGACGGTCACGGGTTCCATCATCGAAGTTGCGGACGATAACAGCCTTCCTACCGGCGAATCGGCCCTGGAGGAGGATGACGGCCTTGTTGGGCTTCAAGAACTTCACCATATTCGGCTCTTCCTGCAACGAGCTTGGGATTCTTAGAGTTTCTTCAGCCGTCTAGAACGGAGTCAGTAATATGTTTCTGCCTCTTATAGTTGCTAGGGTTATAGACCTGTACATGAGCCCATTTGCCTGTCCAACTTGGATATTAATATTTGATGTTTGGCCCGCTCCGATCCAAATCACTCAAACCCGTATATAAAATGGATTAGACTTTGCATTTGTCTCAAAATTTCAAATAAACTCGGCCTGGTCCGATTTTATAATATTTTTAACTATATATATATATATATTAAAGTAACAGATAAAAAGATAAGAAATTTCCAATTAAGAATAAATTGATAATAATTATTTTAATTAATAAAATAATTAGATGGTGTGCTCTAATAAAAAAAATATATCCAAGTTGTATCAATCAAGTGAGTTTATGAAGGAAAATCTGTTGAACAAATTGAATATTCCTCCCCAATGAACGTACTTGAACCTCAAGCACGACAGATTGACTTTGATAAGCGCACTAGCTGACTACAAGATCAGTCTCACCTCGAGTTCGACTACGGAACGGAATCCTACCCGTCTCATATATAGAATAGAGAACCTGGACACGAGCCTAATACCGGGGACTATTGACTGAACTTGCATTCATCTAGTTTGCTTCTCTCACCCAATCGTCTTGCAGATTATATAATTAAAAATTTTAAAAGAATTTGTAACAATGAAGTCTAATAATAATTACATTAGAATATATATATTTTTTTTAATATCAACATATTAGATGGGCGGATCGAACCAGACTTGGGAATTATTTTTTGTAATCTAACCCAACCCGCCCCGAGCCCAGTATAAATATAGATAGACTAGATTGGACTTGGACAAAGTAATTATATATAAAAACCAGTTAGATCCGACCTAATCCAACTCAACCCATGAACATATCTAACAGATTATTATTATGGTATATTATTATTAATAGCATAAAATGCATATACTCCTAATTTGAAGATGATAAATTTTTCTTTTAACATTTTCAAGTTATAAAGTTGGATAACTACTTTAGACTAGTCATAAAATAAATACTACATTATTCATTGGCAATCACTTTTTATATAAGTGTTTCACCCCAATTCGTTCTGCTAGCTTAATTTGCTCAATATTAATTACACCACGATTATATGAAGCAGGGATGACAATGAAAACAAGTTTTGCGAGTAAATAGTACCAGAGTCGGTTTGGGGCCTAGGAGCTCATTGTTGGAGGAGACCTAACAAACATAGAACCCGTTTGTTTCAACTCCTCCTGTTTGCTGTTTGTTGTTGCAGTTGCTTTTAGTTTGTCTGCTGTTACGGATAGGAAGTAGATATTAGTTGATTTTTGTCTAAAAAGCAGTTGTTTCAAATTTTTACCAAACGTTTTTTGTCTTCTGTTTAGACTTTAAGGCAAAAAACAGTTCCGAAAAATGAAAACAAACGGACACTTAGTATATAAAATAAAAACTATTACAACTATGTCGAATCATAATTTTAGATTATATCAAACTGATAAAATCAGTACTTTTAATATATTTCAAGAATTAGAATTTATAAATTAAAAGTTTAGAATATATTTTCTAGGGTTTATGATTTATAAATTGAAATCTAAATTGTTTAAATTGTGGTGTAAAATCATAATATATAAAAAATAATATGACTTTTAAAAAATATATATTTATGCTTTAGGCTTTTAAAATGTTTAAATAATTGACATTTTAGATTATTTTTTTTAATAAATTGGGGTTAATTTAAAGAAATTGTTATTTTTTATTTTGAGTGAACAAAATATTTGGTAAAAATAATAATATGTATCATATAATTACTATCTTTAAATCCGTGCAATGCACAAAACTTTTTTCTGCAATATTATAAATTAAGGTAAAGTACATCTATAGTATTATGATCTCTAAAGTTTATTTTGCAAATATAAGTGAGAAATGAATAGGCTCCCTCAGAACAGAATACGATGTTCCCGAATAAGCTGTTTACGACAAGAAATCTAACAATAGTGACTAAACATCCAACAACATCAACTGAACCAAATGGACCTTAAAGGTCTAATTGTGTTGTATTTACTGCCAAGATTGAGCCATTTTTCGCTAAACATTAATCACAAGATTTGGAACCAACCAAGAAAGAAGTTAAATGATGGGAATACTATACTTGGGTTATACAATAGTAAATATCAACCATTGTCAATGGCTCACTCCAATAGGATATCACAAAATCAAGTTGGATTAATGTTCACAAGGAACTCTTAATCAAGTTACCTAATATTCAACAAAACAACAACAACAACAAAGCCTTAGTCCCAAAATGATTCGGGGTCGGCTAACATGAACCATCATATAAAACCGTGAAATCAAGTCGTGTCAGCGACACAAATTCGCTCCTTCCACTCCGTCCTATCCACTACCATATTTTCCTCAATTCTCAGTAAACTCATATCACTCTCAATCACCCTCCTCAAAGTTTGCTTAGGTCTTCCCCTATCCCGCATCAAGCGCTCTACGCCTCATATGGCCAAACCACCTTAGTCGGTTTTCTCTCATTTTATTCTCAATAGATGTGACCCCTACTTTTGTCCTAATTATTTCATTACTCACCTGATCCTTTCTCGTATGACCACACATCCATCTCAACATACGTATCTCCGCCACCGACATCTTATGGATGTGGCAGTGTTTCACTGCCCAACACTCCGTACCATATAACAATGCTGGTCTAATTGCCGTCCAGTAGAATTCTCCCTTCAATCTATTAGGCATGCCGAGGTCACAAAGGAAACCCGTAGCACTCTTCCACTTCGACCAACCAGCTTTAATTCTATGAGCAACATCTCCATCTATTTCTCCATCCGTTTGGATAATATTCAACAAAACAAAGAAAAAAAAACACTCTTTTACCCAATTCATTAGGAATGTCCATTTCCAACACAACGATTATAAAAGGACAATCCTTTGACAACCCTACAATTAATGATCATCTCCTATATCATACTCCCTCGAGTTTCTAATAAATGTCGTTTTAAAGTTTTTCATAAAAATTAAGAAACACAATTAAATATGCACTTAAATTAATAAATTTACATGAATTAACTAAATAAAAATTATCTCTCCTACAATGGTTGGAGAAAAAACTTTGAAAACTTAAAAAACACATAAATCAAGACAAAAGTTAAATGCTTAGACCAAAAAACTATACTAAATTTTATTGAAAAACAAAAACAACACTTAAAAAAGAACAAAAACAATTATCTAAAACGACACTTATTTTAAACCGGAGGGAGTAGTTTATAATTTCTTAAAATTTCAGATCTCCAGCGGTCCAGTAAACAACGACAACAAAACCTTATTCCTGAAATCAAGTTGTGTCAGCGACATAAATTTTCTCAATCCACTACCATATTTTTCTGAATACCCAATAAACTCATATCACATTCGATCACCCTCTTCCAAGTTTGCTTAAGTCTTACCCTACCCTCACCATTACATCCTTTTGCCACTCTTCAGTCCTCCTAACCAGTGCATCAAGCGCTCATTTTATTCTCAATGGATGTAACCCCGCTAAGTGGAAACACAAACACAAAGGCAACACTAGACAGTTTGCAGCATACCAAATTCGAAATATAAGTTATACTATACATGCGCACAGGTTGTTAGGGTAAATTAAGAAAAAACATTGAAGTGGGTATACATAGAAAAGCAGCAAGATAGGAACGTCTAGAGGCTGAAACTCCAATCAGATAATAAATATCAGCAAAAAATAGAGGATAATTTAAAGGTGCCATAGGAGAGAAAAATGCTATCTACTGCTCTAAAAGTTGGACATAACCAAAGCCAGATGATTGGAGCAATGAACAATCACTTGACCAACAAAAGATGATTAACTGAACTACAACATTAAGAAACGAGAAGCAATATCAATTGCTCACAACTATGGCATTATTAAACAGTAGTCCACACTGATCAAATACCAATTAAATCTTCTTGCCATTAGAATCAATAATGCAGGATTAGCATTGCATCAAATGAAACAAACTCTGTTAACATCATTTTCATGTCCCTGTAAGACAATGATCGAATCTCTAGCATTCTAGTTAAATGGAAGAAAAAGACACAGAAACTGAAAAGAATAGCAGAAACAGTAATCAAGAAGAGTTTCAGGCATCAGAGGGTCATGGAGCCTATTCTTAACATCAAAAAAGCTAGATTCATCTTTCTCCTCATCCCTATGATCTAAAAGCTGCTCAAATTCTTTCTCAAACGCTAGAAAATTGAGCTTAACTGTAGAAACAGGCAATTTCTAACTTCGACACTAACAAAATTTGTGCTTAGGCGCTAGGCTCACAAAGGCTAATTCAGGGTCACAACTCTTGAACAGAGCCCACATCGCCTGATTATGGATCATTTAGCGCCTGAGGCTAACCTTTGATGACTATGTAACTCATAAAGGCAAATAATAACAAGGAAACAAAACGAGCTTATCATTTTTTCCCTGTCAGATAAAAGGAAGAACAAAAACTTGAATTGAAATGCCAAACAATACCGATTAAATATCCAGATAGTAGATCAAAGTTTTAAAAGCTATCATATAAATCGACCAAAATCCAGAAAAAGTATAGCATAACAAAATCTCAAATGTCTACCAAAACTAATATTAAAACATTTTCCTTTTTCAAAACCTGAGCTTAGAAAAGAACCACCTGTTCTTCCCAGTCTTGAACCTCTCCTCGAACCTCTTCTTGATCTCCTTGGACGCGGTAACCTTCTTGTCCTTAGTCACCAAAGAATCAGCAGACACCACATCCTTCAAATCGACATCGAGTGTGTATCTGGTAGGCATCAAATGGTTGTAATTAACGACCTTCATGAACGCCTTAACGCGAGACTTCTTCGCTGTTTTCTTCGCAGAATCCTTCTTAATGACCTTAGCTGGGTACTTCTTTATTCCGGCGACGAGGCAGTGGCCGTAGGGGCGGTCACGGGTTCCATCATCGAAGTTCCGGACGATAACAGCTTTCCTACCGGCGAATCGACCCTGGAGGAGGATGACGGCCTTGTTGGGCTTCAGGAACTTCACCATCTTCGGCTGTGTTGCTGCAACGAGATTCCGATTCTTAGGGTTTCTTCAGCCGTCTAGATTTGAGTCTGTAAAACGTTTCTGCCTCTTATAGTTGTTAGGGTTTGCTAGGGTTTCATTGAATTTAAAAAGGACTAAAATTGTAGAGATTTACAGGAATGCCACTTCCGGTCGGGTTATATCCGAGTACAAACGGATCTGAACCTTTTTTTTAATTTCATCAAAATTTATTTTCCTTAAAATTTTAATTTTGTTATTTGGATTTATGGTGTCCGTTATGGTTACTTTGTTTTTTTATAAAGTACCGTTACTTGGTGCTCATTTTCACCATTGGATTAATTTTATGCTCCATCATCCAATGGTGAAAATCATTACTTGGTACTTTGTAAAAAACAAAGTAACCATAGCGGGCACCAACCATAGCGGGATCATGAAATTAATTTAATAGCAACAATATTAATAACAATAAAGTTAATGGGTCGTAAATGTAATTTACTTTCGTTATTGAACTGCAAATATCTTATCCAATGACACTCTACAGCAAGCACCTGTCTTCAATCTCTCATTTCAATATAAACGATGGCAGCTTCCACCGCGCTTTTCGTCGCCGGCGCCGGAGCTGTGACTCATATCTTTAGTGAATCCCGGCGACTGGCTTGTTCTGAATCTAGGTTTTTTCGAGCGCACTCAAAACAGTCTGGTTCGTCGTGGTTCAGTGCGCATCATTTAACGCACGGCAAGTGTTTGTGTAAATTACCTAGAACCAAGAAGTTGAAATTCAAACGTTGCTTCGCTGTGCGCGAAGATTCAGATGATAGCTTCCTCTCAGTATGATTCTTCTCTGGCAATTTGGTTTGTTTAATGTGATTCAGTGAAGAATTTTGTGGTTCTTTCTCTTCGTTTAAGTTTGTGCCATTTTGTTCAATTTGATTAAGATGTTATGTGTGTTGTTGATGCAATTCTGATTTCTAGGTTTGCATTCTTTATCGTTTGGAGTTAGAGAGAAACACCATTGAAATTACAGTCTATAGTTTGAAAGCTTTGATAATATTAGGCATGGAAGATATGTTACAGTACATAGCAGGAAAAGACCATTGAAGTTATCTGTCTTTAAGCTTCTTAAGGTAGTTGAATTTAGGCCCTTGCACTGAAACTCTTCTTCCTTAGCGTTTCCGCCTTTCCTGTCTGTCTGAGTTTCCGTCTCAATTTCGGTTTCCATTACCATTTCCCAGCTAAATCTTCGTTTCCCAAGGTCTGTTTCCATTTCAATTTCCCTTTCCGTGCACATAGTTTAGGCCTAATAAACCCCTGGTGCCAAACTTATCTAGAAACGTCTAATGATCCTTCCAATTTTGAAAACGACAGACTAGGCCAAAGTCCCCGTGTGGCGTGGAGACCTTTGCAAGCTTTTGGAATTTAAAGGATTAACTGAGACCTTTGCAAGCTTTATTCCTACTTCCGAGAGTATGACCGAGCCCAAGCCAATACTCGTAAGCCTCTTCTGAATATCATCCCGCAAGGTCCTCTTCTATGTTGCATAGAAACTCTTTTTTAGTAATGTTTCCACGTTTCGTGTCCTTTTCCATTTTATTTTCTTTTCCGTTTCCGTGCAACATAGAACTCCTCCGTATTTCAAACCTCAAACCTCGCCTCTCTTAGAATGTTCACCTGTCTTACCAAGGCTGGATCTCCGCCTCATAGTCGCCAATGGACTAGAGTGGATTAACTTAAGCTAGTGCCGATCACTAGCCCAGGTGGCGGCGGAGATCCCACGTCGACGGCTCCCTGTCCTCTATAGTAGTGCTTACACCAATTTGAAGCCTAAAGCTTAAGACCAACAAGTATTGATATGTTTCATTCACCACTCCTTCCTTCGTCCCGTAAGGTCCTCTACTATGTTGCACAAAAACTCTTTTTCTAGTAATGTGTCCGTGTTTCGTGCCTTTTCCATTTTAGTTTCTTTTTCGTTTCCAGCGTTATTTCCTACCTATATATTTTTATTGAACTAATGTTTCCCGGTGTCCATTTCTTTTTGAGTTTCGGTTTCCGTGCAACATAGGACTCCTCTGTATTTCAAATCTCGCCTTTCGTAGAATGTCTATCTGTCTTAACAAGGGTACATCTCCACCTCATAGTCGCCAATGGACTAGAGTGGATTAACTTAAGCTAGTGTCGATCACTAGCCCAAGTGGCGATGGAGATCCCACGCCGACAGCTCCATGTCCCCTATAGTAGTGCTTACACCAACTTGAAGCCTCTAAGACCAACAATTATTGATATGTTTATTCACCACTCCTTGCTTCGTCCTGCAAGGTCCTCTACTATGTTGCACAGAAACTCTTTTTTTTTTAGTATTGTTTCCGTGTTTCGTGTCCTTTTCCGTTTTAGTTTCTTTTTCGTTTCCAGCGTTTCTTCGTAGCTATATTTTTTTATAGAAATAACGCTTCCTAGTGTACATTTCTGTTTGAGTTTCTGTGTAACATTGGACTCCTCTGTATTTCAAACCTCGCATCTCCTAGAATGTCCGCTTGTCTTACCAAGGATGGATCTCTGCCTCATAGTCGCCAATGGACTAGAATGGATTAACTTAAACTAGTGCCGATCACTAGCCTAAGACCAACAATTATTGATATGTTCCATTCACCACTCCTCGTTGAACCTTCCTCAATGCTTTGCCTGTGCTTGGGCCAGTTAGTCCATGTGCAATTATTCTTTTGAAGTTGCTTAAAGTGACACGATTAACCCCCAAATCCTACATCGCAAAGCAAGAGGAGATTTCGAGAATTTCAAACGAGTATCACTTTAAGCAAGTTCAGAGTCTCATAGGATTTGAGAGTTAGAGACTTAGGTAACGAAGGAAGTGGCAGCAGTGCTATCTCCTCTCAAAGAGTCTGCTTGTTCTCTCTTTATTTTTCCCGAGTGAGATCGTGCTTTTTCTCAGACTTTGAGGGGAAGACCAGCTAAGGCCTGGTATTTCGTCATAAACCCAACATGCTTGTTATTACAGAACCGCGTATCAGTGGCTTGATTGCAACTTTGCCAAGAGAGTTCCACCCTTAATTGAGTGCCCAAGTCTACCACAAATTGGAGGAATCCCGAGTGCCTCGCAAGATGGGATCAACGGTGGAGACTCCCTTTGGGACCCCTCATTCGGTTGCTTGCGAACTCCTAATTGCCTCTCCTCGTTACGTCGACCTCACTGCCGATCATGTCTCATTATCTGCTCTCGCGTGCTATCAAAGGGCAAGGACTTAGCCAACTGAATGACTCGCTTCTTCTGGAATAAAGCAGGGGCTCCTTCTCATTCTTTACTATTGTACCAATTTGCTGATTACTAATGAATTATGTATTCTTCGTCCGTGGATGTAAGCAAAAATGGACGAACCATGCAATTCTGTTGTTTTTGTGATTACATGTCTAATTTTATATTCTGCATTTCAATTCTTAACAGATGATTACAAGTTGCAGTATATGTTCATGAGTGCCACTTCTGACTCCTTCAAGTGATATGTTTTGCAGAATGTAGAAGATACAGATGAAATGTTTGATGACTTGTTCGATAAATATGGAAAGGTGGTATATACGAGAAATGACCAAAAGTCTCCAAGTGCAGAGGTTGATGATGATGCTGAAAGCTTATCATGTAAGCTAATCTCACTAATATAAGTTTCTTATTCTAGAATTTGATTCTTGGAAGAATATTCTTGCACTGTTTGCTATCCACACATTGTCCTTAGGCGTGGCAATTCGTGTAAGTGAGTCGTGTTTGTGTCGTGTCAATTATCAGGTTAGTGTGAACTGAGTCGACCCTAAAGTTCTACCGAAAATTGAACAAATTCCTAATGCGCATGTATTATATTGAGTTTGTGTAATGTGTTCACGGATCACGTGTAATTTTAGTATCTCCACTAAGGATCGCATATAAAAATAGGAGAGGTTCGAGTCATCTTTACGAGTGACAATTGTAATTTTATTGTCTCTACTATGGTGGCATGTAAAAACTTGAGATGAGGATATAATAATTTTACATATTCATGTCATCTCGGGTTAGCAAGTCAACCCTAATCAAATCTAAAAATCTGAGTGTCAGTTTCGTGTCAACTCAAAAATGTTTCATTACTTGTTTACCTTTGACGTTTCCAACTTGAAGTAATTTTGGGACCAGATAACATGCATCTTTTGGATACAGATAAAAGAAACCATAATATGATACCGTTGCATTGATGCAGAGACAGGGACACGGGTTCACCCCCCACCGTCATAAACCACCTCTTATAGGGGTGGTTCTGTCCCTGCTCCTGCCCCTGTCCACCCCTCCATCTTCATTTACAGAGTGCTAATTGCAACCCCAACAGATAAAAAAACATGCACCTTTTTTTGCCCCAGCAGGCCAAAATGGTCTCATTTTGACCTGGGTAGAGGCAAAAGAATATGGGTCCAGAATTGCTCCTCGTTGGAAACCTTGAGGACAAAATTTTACCATTTTTTACGTTACAGATATATCTCCACACCAAAAACATCATAGATAAACTTTGAATCTTTACCCCTTGTTGTTTTGTGCATGATCTTGCTTCCAAAGTTAAATTGTTCCTCTCTTACTTAAAGGGAACCATAGATCTAAATTTGTTCTTTAGGTGGTGCAGATGTGAAACCAAATTAACCGAAAATGACTTTTGTTGAATCTAACGTTAATGGAATCTGAAATTACTCCATCTACAAGACGTTAGTGCTAACATTGTACGGTTTTATACATGAAGTCTAAATCTGTTCTCTCTACAACAACAACAACAAAGCCTTAGTCCCGAAATGATTCGGGGTCGGCTAACATGAACCATCATATAAAACCGTGAAATCAAGTCATGTCAGCGATACAAATTCGCTCCCTCCACTCCGTCCTATCCACTACCATATTTTCCTCAATTCCCAGTAAACTCATATCACTCTCGATCACCCTCCTCCAAGTTTGCTTAGGTCTTCCCCTACCCCTCACCACTACATCCCTTTGCCACTCTTCGGTTCTCCTAACCGGCGCATCAAGCGCTCTACGTCTCACATGGCCAAACCACCTTAGTCGGTTTTCTCTCATTTTATTCTCAATAGATGTGACCCCTACTTTTGTCCTAATTATTTCATTACTCACCCGATCCTTTCTCGTATGACTCTAAATCTGTTCTCTCTCATGTAGCTAAATTGTACTTTAGGTGGCGCAAATGCGGAACCAAATTAACGGAAAATTGACTTCTGTTAGATGTACGTTAATAGAGTAATCTTACTGATATGATTACTTTTTTTCTTTGGTAGTTGCTGTGGCGATGGCGAGGATAGCAAGTGATGTTAAAGCTGGAGATATAAGGGTTCTCTTTGTAAAGCCTCTCGTGTATTGGACTCGATTTTTCATAATAGCAACAGCTTTTTCACGCCCTCAGATTGATGCTATAGCGTGCGTATAAATCTTTCAGCTTTCGGTTTTTCATCTGAAGATTCTTTGCAACAGATAAGCTGATTTTTTACAGCAATTTACAGGTCAAGAATTAGAGATTTTGCTGAGAACAAGTATGGAAAAGTTGCTTCAGGCGATGTAAAACCTAACTCATGGACATTGTTGGATTTTGGTAAGTACCATTGTCTTATTTTCTTAAAAATGAACTTTCACGGTTTTAAGGATTAAGGTTATTATCATTTATTTATCCGAACTAAGTCCCTAGAGCCGTTAGTAAGGAACTGAATGTGTCTGAAAATTAAAGATAAGAGGCTTAATCTTTAAAACTGTAAAAATTCAGAGATTTAATCATGTTATAGTTAAAAAAACATATTTAAGTCCTTGATCTTTGTAATTTTTCTTGATTAAGCTCCAAATCGTTAATTTTCACAGACATTGAGCCCTTCAAAAACGGCTTAGCTAATAGAGATGTTAATGATGTGCTCAATGTGTATGAAAATTAAAAAATCAGGGCTTAAAAATATGAAAGTTCAAAGACTTCATCGAAGCTTATTGAAACTCGGAAAGTTCGGAAGCTTAGTTATGCATTTTGCCATTCATTTATCAAGAAAAGTGACCTTAAATTTGTCTATTGTTATTATCAACAATCTCCCACTTTGCCTATAAGTTGAGAAGGAAATCATATTCTAGTGTCATCTGTCATCTAAAATTTCAACTAAATTAAGCCTAATCTTTTCCATTTTCTTCCTTTACCAAGCGGATGTCAAAACGTGTTGTCGTGTCAGAAATTGACTACCGTAGTCTTGACCTATGAAGGATTGTGAATCTGTATCATGAATTGTTGATTTCTCTTTGAATTTCAGGTGATGTAGTGATCCACATATTTCTCCCCGAGCAGAGAGGTTTCTACAACTTGGAAGAATTCTATGCCAATGCAACATCCATCGAACTCCCTTTCGAGAATCAACCACCATATCGGAATTAAAATCAACTTCTCGCGACGACCGATGACAGCACGACGAAGGAAGTGGTTGGAGAGCCGATTAGGCGATTTCGCTGTGCCGGTTTGGATTTGTTTGATATGTATATTCAGAAACCTGGCTATGTTGTCAAGCACATCTTGCTAGAGATTACATTACAACTCCCTGATCTGTGAAGTAGATACAGTTAGGGGTGAGCAGAACCGAAAACCGATTTATAGTTTAGATATTTTGTATTTTTCGTGTAGTTTAGTTTTTCGGTTTGTTGGCCAAACTCGATTCACCATTTTTAATAGAAATTTGAATTTATTTGAAAATTCAATTGCTAATTAGTGTTATATTTAGACATATATTATGGCTAATTTTGTAGTTCATTTGATTATTTTATTAGAGATAGTAGATTAAAGATAGATGTTTATAACTATTTTGAAAGAAAAATTTGAAAAAAATATCATATAACAGAAATAAACAAACCTTTACCTAAAATACAATTAAAACTAAATGATTTATTTTTAATATATGAAATGATGTAATTTTATTTGGGTAAATTACATCCATTGACACTGAACTTTGTTCTTTTAATATTATTGTCATTGAACTTCAAAACTTAACATAAAAGGCATTTAATTTTACATTTTTTAACTTCCATGGCCATTCAATGTCTTAAAACGACCGTTGATGGTTTCAAAATAAAAAATTCAAAGAGTTAATGATATTTTAAGCAACTTTAATTCTTGAAAATTTTCGTTTTGAGGTCATTCAGGTGTTGTTTAGTTAGGAGAGATGGTGAATTTTTAGAGAGAAAGCTCCAAAAAATGTGATTTTGGAAAATAAAAAATATGGTTTCATGGTAAATTCCGTTCTAGACAACTTTAATTCTTGAATATTTTCATTTTAAAGTCGTTAACGGTCATTTTGAGGAGTTAGTTAAAGTTGAGTGACTTTTATGTTAAGTTTTGAAGTTCAGTGGCCAAAATGTTAAAAAAGCAAAGTTCAGTGGCTATGGATGTAATTTATCCAATTTTATTTTTAATGTTTCCAAATAAAATTTACACAGAAATTGTTATTTGATTTGTTATTTAATTGTCAAAACTCATTGATGTTATAGTATGTTTCTAAAAACGAATGAATTAACACAAACTCATGGACTAATAAAGTTTATGGAAAAGTACGAAAAAAAATACGTGTGGTTTGTACAATTTGCAAACACAGGTCCGTGGTTTAAAAGTTTACAAATTAAGATATGTGATATGTTTTATTTACAAAACAAAGTATTACAATTACACAGTTAAGTTCTGATTACAACCAAATATAGTAAAACCTCTATATAGGAATACACTTGGGACCGGACGATTTATATAACAATTGGGAGATTATTACTAAATAGAGTTTGGTATAATAAAATTTCTCAACTCACAAAATTTTAAATTTTATCATAGGCATGCATGGTTTATATATAATGTATAACAAAAAAAAAATTAATTAACAGTCCAGACTAGATTCGAGTTGGAAAAGTCTATCAGAAGCGTGCGACTTTCTCTTTTGGCGATCTGAAGGCGATTCTTGTCGATGAAGGAGCGGGATCGGTCTAGGGAGAGGGAGAGGGAGAGGGCGGTGTCGGGCGAGCGCCTGGGGAGGTTGGGTTTGGATTGGCAGGGTCAGGCGGAGGGGATGGGTAGGGCGGCGGCTCTTGGGCAGGTGGGGGAGATCGGGGATGGAGGTAGATTGGTAGGTGTCGGGGTTGTGGGATTTCACGGACCTGTCTCGGATGAGGAGGGTGAGGGTATGCGATCTGTTAGGCAAGGAGGCGGTAGGGTCGGCCAGGGGGTTTTGAGGGGTGATGGAGTAGGCACGGGCGGAAATTTAGGTGGCGTGTCTCGCGCCCAGGTGATGACCGGAGGGGGGGCGGAAGGCTCGACGGTGGATGCGGGGGCAGGCAATGGTGGGAAGATGAGGATTTTCGGCAGCGATCCGGCTGTCGGGTCGGGGGTTTTTGGAGAATTTCAAAGGAAGGATATCGATAAGAAGTCATTGGCTCCTATTGTTTCTAAAGTGATGGTCGGAACTTTTGAAGGGGGTTCAGATGCTAGGCCTGGGGTTTCCAGGCTAGAAATTTCTAAGCCCAGCAATAAAAATACAGAGCTTTGCTTTGGGAATGTTTCGTGGAAAGATACTGTTATGGGAATTGTTGAGGAGGAGCCTTTATTAAACGAAGGTCTGATCGAGGAGGATTTGGAGGATCAGATGTGGAGGATGGGGACTAGGATGATCCTTTGTGTCTTGTGATTAGGCTGTCTTCGGCTGATAAACGTGCCCTTCGGGCTAAATGGAAGTTTTCTTTAATAGTGACGGTGTTAGGGAAAAGAATTAGTTTCAACTATTTTGCTCAGAAGATCCAGGCGTAGTGGGCTAAAAAAGGGAAAGTCAGTATTACTGATTTAGAAAATGACTATTATGTAATTAAGTTTACCCGGGCTGAGGACTACAGCGCTGTGATTAATGAGGGCCATTATATTATTTCTAATCATGTTCTGGCCTTAAGGCCATGGGTCCCTAATTTTAATCCTTATGATTGTTCTGTGAATAGAATTCTGACTTGGGTGAGATTCCTGGGCCTCCCAATTGAATATTATAATGAGATCTTTCTGAATAAGATAGGTGGGCTGGTTGGCAAAGTTCACCATGTGGATAAAACTACCATTGGGGCGGTTAGATGTAAGTTTGCAAGAGTTTGTATAGATATTGACCTTGCTAAACCCCTTTTATCTAAATTCTATTTACAAAACATAGTTTATTTCATTGAGTATGAAGGTATCCATAACATTTGTTATGAGTGTGGTATGTTTGGTCATACCTATGAAAGTTGTTCTAAAAGGAAGATGGTGGCTGAAGAGTTTGTTGAAGCTAGTAAGACCAGAGAAGAGGAGATTCAAGTGGATGGTAGGAATTTTGGCCCTCGGATGGTTGCTAAGAGGTCAGGGAGAAGAAGGACACGTGCGTCAGTTGTTCAGAATCGTCCTCCTGATCCTGACATTTCTAAGGACTCTGTTCGGGTTCTAAATGATCCAGGGAATAAGGAGAGGCCAAATCTGAAGGAGAAAGAAGGCACCGGCACGGCTGCGGTCATTAGCTCAGGTTCTAGATTTGGGGCTCTATCCATTGAGGATGATCAAGACTCTGATCATTCTAATGAGAATCTTGAGTCGAGCATGCCAGGTTTAGAATCTGTGGAGCCGACAGATAAAAATGTTAAGGCAGATAACCCTCTCTTCGAATCTAAAGATGAAATCCAGGCTTGTTCCCAGACCCAGGCCTTACAAATTAAAGAGAAGAACAAAGAGGTTAGTATCCCTAAAACCTGTGTTGAGCCTAGAAATTAGAAGGCTATGGGAGTTAATAAGATAAATATGAAAAAACCTAAGGGTAATCATAAGAATAAACAAAGCTCCTTGGAGCAGCTGGATAAAAGGGGACCTGCAGGTACCTCTTCTAGGCTCATAGGAGCCCCTAATAAATATCTGGTTTAGGGTATTGGGCCTAGGGTCAGTGGTCTTCCGGCTAATGGATTTGTTTGTTTGGAATGTTAGAGGTGCGGCTAGCAAGGCTACCCGCATCCATGTTAAAGATTTAATTAAACAGTTTAATCCTTCTTGTTTTGCTTTATTGGAAACTAAGATCAGTGGAGATAAAGCCGATGAGGTGGTTAGAGTGTTTAGGAATTGGAAGTGTGTTAGATCGGAGGCTACTGGCCGGGCTGGAGGGATTTGGCTATTCTGGAAGCCTAATCTGGTTCAAGTTGATATTGTCAAGATTGATAAACGGTTTATTCATAGTAAAGTTACCTTCCCTGGTAATAAACCTATCTTTATCACTGTTGTTTATGCTGATCCGATTCTGGCCAACCGTAAACGTCTTTGGGAGGCTTTGTTTTCTTTTAGTACGAATATGGTGGAGGCCTGGTTTGTTGCAGGAGATTTTAATGATATTGCAGTCATGAGTGATCAAAGAGGGGGAGGGAATCACTATATCAATAGGTGTCTTAATCATAAGAAGGATATGGATTTGTGTGGCCTAACGGACCTGGGTGCTGCAGGCCACAAGTTTACTTGGAAGCGTAATAGTACCTTTGTTTGTCTGGACAAAGCCTATGCTAACATTGTGGCTCAGAGCAGATATCCGGATGCGGCCGTGTTAAATCTCCCATTCCGGCATTCGGATCATTGCCCTATCCTTGTTCGATTGGTGAGAGCTCCTCGACCGAGAGGGGAGAGACCCTTTAGATATCTGATGGCATGGGAATCTCACCCTGATTTTAAAAACTTTGTGCATGACAATTGGAAGCCTCATTCAAATGTCTTACAGGCTGCAGAAGGTTTTAGAAGCAATGTGGTTAGCTGGAACAAGAACATTTTTTGCCATATCCTCAGAAGGAAGCAAAAAATCCTGAGAAGGATGGAAGGTATCCAACGTTGCTTGGAGACCAGGTTTGATCATAGTCTGAGTTGTCTCCTGAGATCCCTCCAGAACGAGTTGGAAGCGGTACTGAAGTAAGAGGCGTTACTTTGGTTTCAGAAATCAAGGAAAACTTGGATTAAGGAGGGAGATCGTAATACAAGGTACTTCCATTTTTCTACGGTTATCAGAAGGAAGAGGAATCGGATTGATGCTATAAAAGATCCGAATGGTAACTAGACTTATGAGGATGAGGAGATCCGTCTTTTGGCCCTCAATTTCTATAAATAGTTATTTAAAGAAGATCCGGTGGACTTAGATTGTGCTCTGGCTGTTTCTACTTTTCCGAAGGTTGGTGAGGATAAGGTTATTGAAGCTCTTCACCCTATAGATCTGAAAGAGATTGGCCAGGCAGTGTTTAGCATTGGTGCTTCTAAAGCTCCTGGGGTTGATGGGCTTCCGACTGGCTTTTATCATAAGCATTGGGAGACTGTTAAAGAGGGGGTTTACAGTTTTGTTAAAGGGGTTTTTGAAGGCTCTGAGGATATTAGGCTTGTGAATAAAACTCTTCTGGTCCTGATCCCCAAAGTGGAGAAGCCTTCCTCCTTTGTTCAGATGAGACCTATTAGTCTTTGTAATGTGATTTATAAAGTGGTCACCAAAATCGTGGCTAATAGACTTCGGTGTATTCTCCCTGAGATTATTAGCCAGAATCAAGGAAGCTTTGTCCCGGGAAGACAGATGATGGACAATATTGTTATCGCTCAGGAGATGGTTCATTCAATGAAGGTCAAGAAGGGGAAGCGAGGTATTGTGGCTCTTAAGCTGGATCTGGAAAAGGCTTATGATTGGATTAACTGGGGGTTTCTTCTGGATAGTTTGGAGAAAGCTGGGATTCCGGATAAGTGGAGGAAGTTAATTGAGGCTTACATTTCTTCTCCTGTCTATCAAGTTTTGATTAATGGGGATATGTCTGAGGAGTTTCCTCCCTCCAGGGGAATCCGTCAAGGGGATCCTATGAGCCCGCTCTTATTTGTTATCGCCATGGAGAGACTTACTCATCTTATCCAAGATGCTGTCAATACTGGAAGGCTTCACCCGGTTTCCATCAATAAATTCTGCCCTTCGATCACTCATTTATTCTTTGCTGATGATGTGATGATCTTTGTGGAGGGAAGTGAGGAGCAAATTGGTGTGATTATGGATATCCTTACTAACTTTTGCTCTGCTTCTGGTAAAAAACTTAACATTCAGAAGTCTAGGATGTTGTGCTCTAATAACATGGACCAAAGGGTCTGTAAGAATTTAAGTGAGATTTCTGGAATCCCTCTTACCAAAGCTTTTGGAAACTACCTAGGAGTTCCTCTCCATAGTGATAGGGTTTCAAAGGCTTCTTTTAAAGAGATCTTTGATAAAACTAATAAGAAGTGTGCTAATTGGAAAGCTAACTCCCTTTCTCTGGCGGGCCGGCTTACTTTAATCAAATCAGTGAACTGTGCTGCTTCAAATCATCTAATGCAGCTTGTAAGCTGTCGGAACCTGTTCTTAATGGCCTTAATAAAATAAATCGTCGTTTCCTATGGGGGAACTCGGAAGAAGGAAATAAAATTCACCTGGTTCCTTGGAAGGAAGTTTGCCAACCTAAAGATATGGGAGGTTTAGGAATTAGACAAGCCAAAGATAATAATAAAGTTCTGTTGATGAAGCTTCTATGGAGAATGTGGCAATCCCCGTCGGCTCTTTGGGTTCGGTTGTTATGTGGTAAGTACAGAAAAGATAAGGTTTTTTGGGGGCCAAAAAAAATAGTTCCTTGTTGTTCCTTCTTATGGAAAGGGGTTAATGCTGTTTTTTCCGAGTTCTTCTCTGGGATTGGTTGGTCGGTGGGGAATGACAAATCTATTAGTTTTTGGAACGACACCTGGCTGGGGGAAAATCTTTATTAGAGGAGTGTATTTCTCCTCCGCCTCTGGAGATCCGTCACTGGAGTATTGCCGATGTGGTAGACTCAGAGGGAGATTGGATTTGGTCCAATTTTGAGGCATACCTTAATCTGGAGTCGCTCCTGAAGATCCGGGGAGTTAAAGTGAGCAGTGAGGAGGACGATAGGGATAGTCATTGTTGGTCCCTTACAAATAACGAGGCCTTTTCCTGTAAATCTGCTTTTGAGGCGTTCTATATTAACTCGGATTATCTTCCTTCAGCTGCTTGGGAGAGCATTTGGGCCCTGAAGGTTCCCTATCGCATTAGGAGTTTCCTGTGGCTTGGGGCTAAAGACAGGCTGCTCACTAACGTGGAAAGGAAAAGACGCCATTTAGTGGAGGCTGATACTTGCAGTAGATGCAAAGGTCAGGCTGAAACTATCTGCCATACTCTTAGAGATTGTGAGAAGAGCAATAAGGTGTGGAGGGAAGTTCTTCCGGGCTATTTGCTTCCTAAATTCTTGGCCTATCCTGGTCAGGATTGGTTCATTGATGGAGTTAAAGGTTTGTTACTTCCTGAGCTTGAGTATGGTGCTATTCTCTTTGCTGTTGTTTGTCACCAGTTGTGGCAGTGGAGGAATACGGATATCTTTGGAGAATGAGCAGTTATCTTTCCTAACTTGCATTTTTTTCTAAAAAAAATTAATACTATTATTGAGAGCTTTAAGCAGGAGGGTTTACCTAATACTTGCTAGAGGAAGGTGGTTCAGTTATTAGGTTGGAGCAAACCCTGGGAAGGGACGGTGAAGTTAAATACTGATGGTTCCTATCTTTCGGATGGTAGGATCGCGGTTGGTGGAGTCTTGAGAGATGCTGGAGGTGCTTGGGTGTCTGGCTTTGCTCAAAACCTAGGAGTGGGTTCTTCCTTCACTGCGGAGCTCCAGGGAATTTTCTCTAGGCTTAGACTCACTAAGAACCTGGGTTTAAAAAGGTTGCTTGTGGAATCTGACAACCTTGAAGCAGTTAAAATTATCTCTGAAAATAAATCCTTATGTTTAAGCAGCCAAAATTTACTAAAAGGGATCAAAAGGTTATGCTCCTCCTTCGATACCATCACTTTTGGGCATGTCTTCAGAGAGCAAAACAAGGTTGCTGACCGCCTTGCTGCTGAGGGACAGGAGAGGATGCTGGGTGTCTCTACCTTCTCATCGCCTCCGGACTTCCTTTATTCTTTGCTTTCTGCTGATCAAGTTGGGGTTAGCTTTCCTAGGCTAATCCCGGGTTAATTTCTTTTTGGCTTTTTGTTTTTTCTTCCTTTGCCTACCAAAAAAAATTAAATATTTAGAATTTCAACTTAGATAATTGGAAGAGTTTTATGAGAAAAATGTAAACATCAATGAGAATACTAAATGTTTATAATTTCAAGTAGTAGTTTATGTTTCCAACTCATAGATAATTTCAATAGTTTTTTTTAATATTTTATAATTTAGTTTGAATTCTTAATATATATATATATATATATATAATTATTATTATATAGAGACATAGTTTCTAAAGGTGGGACTTGAAAAGTGTATAACAAATAACGTTTCAGAGGTTATTCCTATTTATAACTGGCACAAGTTGGGACCGGTTTTTTTTATAACAAAATAGAGGTTATTCCTATATAGAGTATTCCTATATAGAGGTTTTACTGTACATTTTTATATTAAATTTTTTTTTTTTACATATCAACAAAACACAATCCCAAAGAACAACTCTCTAAATCGAAACAATAAATCATATGGTGGACATTTTACGTTTTTTACTAATTTGACAGTTTATAAACTAAATTGATACTTAAGTTCATTTTACATAGTTGCAATTTGATTTTGGAATCTGTGCATTGTAATATATAAAGTAATTTAATTTTTATTAAAATACTCTTAATTGTAATAAGAACTTAACAATGCAATTTCAAATACTTTATGTTTTGTAAAAAAAAAAACATACCACGTACATGTATTTGTAAACTTTTAAACCATATAACTTTATTTACAAATAGAGCAAACCACGAATTTTTTTTTTTTTTTCCTTTTACTTTGGCTAAAGTTTATATAAAAAAATGACCGTAGTTTATGTACCACAAAATTCAAGGGACTATGACAAAAATACACACAACCCGATTACACAACACAAAATTTTTAGTATTTGGATTTAGCTTAATAGATAATGTATCATTTTTTAATTACACGAAACTGACACGAATTTTTTTTGATTGGGTTAGGATATATGCTAACCCAAAAACGACACGAAATGATACGAATAGTTAAATTTATTGTTATATTCTCGCGTGTTTTTATATCACTTTATTAATAGAGATCATAAAATTATAATTATTACTTATAAATATAACTCGAACCTCTAAAATTGTTATAAACACATTACATGACCCTCTAATATAATATTAACGGACTTTTCGATGGTTAGTGTTAACATACTAATCTAAAAATGACAAAGTATTTAAAAATAGTACCATATTTTCTCTTATATATATAACAAAAATTATATGTAACCCGAAAACACGACATGAAATCAATACTAACACGAACAGGTTAACACGATTGTGACACAAAAGTTTTTGAATTGGGACTGGGTTACTCTTTTTAACACGAACCCGAAAATGACCCGATACGAACACGATAAAATTCCAATAAATAGGGATGACTTCAATACATAATTTTCTAACATCTTGGAACTATAATTTTCCTTATATTCATTTATAACTTCTATTTCATACAGAATCTGGATTTGAAGGGAATCCATCTGAATCAAATTGGAAACTCTCCCTTAAGCTTTTCAGAATTTGCATGATTCTTATTGTTTCTACATATCCTCTACGATACCCCCTCCCGAAAGGAATCTCATTTAGAGAAGAAACGACAAAATCCAATTCGCCACAGCTTCGAAAATACCCCAGAACAACGTGCATTCGGGCTGTGTAATCTTGTGTGAAAACTGTGAGAGCAAGACAATTCATGTATTATGAATGACTCCAAACTCGCAAACCTCAAACTGTTTACAATACGTGATTGGAGGCAGACCATGAAGAACCATTCTGATGAACCTCGTCGGGAACTGACCAGTTCGGACTGGAAAAAATTGGAACAAGTTCCTGAGAGAAAAGAACAAAAATATTAGTAACCGAAACAAGCATACTTGCATACATGCAATCCATATACCGCATAAATCGGCATTAAATGATGCCTTAAGTATAGCACGATTGCATCAGAGTTTTTATCGTGTTGTCAATTCAAGTTTCATGCAGAAAACTCATTGCTAAGTACTCGTTTGGTTTGTTGTTTTACACTAAAAAGTAGATATAGTGTTTGATTCGGCCTAGAAAACAGCCGCTTATAGCTATTTTGCAAGCAAAATCAGCTAACATGTGCCCGTTTCCATCAACAGGAAACAGCTTCGTAACAAAAACAAACAGTAAACTAGACTAAACCGAACAGGTCCTAAGATTGTTTGTTTTCGTGCAGGAACAGACTCTAAGAAATTTCTCTTCATGGAAGAGACTTGTGAGTCGAGTTATGAAATACCGAGCAATGTTAAATCTGAATGCGTTTTGTACACAAATGAATGCGGCAATTCAGACATCAGAAAAATGAGTATAGTAACTAAAGATAAGGGCTATAAGATGGTTACAGTTACAGTTTGCTGAATGTTGACTTCCTTGCCCAGGTTCGGCCAAACTCGATTCAATACCATGAGTTGCAGTCCACCCAGGCTCATAAGCTTCAAGAAAACCTATCTTTGCCTTGTTAGGCAAATCATGGGGATGAACAAACGGCACACCAGGAGGCCACCCAATCTCCATTCGGATATTGGCACATTGGCTATCGAGAGAATGGATATGATTCTCGCACTCCTTCAGGTTGCAGAATTTTAGCTTGATGCCCTTCTTTTCCGCAATGTCCTGCACTCTTTCCTTCAGAACTCTCTGCGCCTCGAGCCTTAGCCTCTTAGAAGGTGGCAAAGGCTTGTCTTTCGAATCGTTCTTCCTCCTCCTCATCGGCTTCATAGATCCTGTACCAGCATGTCATCGATCCAAGGACCTGCTGTTAAAAACTTCTCACTAAGGACTACTTGAACATAAGAAACGGTGAAACCCCCCAAAAGAAAACTGTCAATTTCTAACACGACAACACGATTCACAGAGACAACCTGTTTGACACGACCTTTTGACACGATTAGCATTGTGTCCTTCATATAGATAACATAACACGAATATGACATGATAACCAGTTTTGACATCCCTAATTTGCTGTACTGTTTTAAACGAGGTCCAAATGTTCACAAGAATCAACAAAACATACTATTATCATTGTGTCCTTCATATAGATAACATAACACAAATACGACACCATAACCCGTTTTGACATCCCTAATTTGCTGTACTGTTTCGAATGAGGTCTAAATGTTCAACAAGAATCAACAAAACATGAAAATACATCCCGTAACAAAAAGAAAGTATTCGTGCAACCGATAACAAACTTCAATTATGAGGAAAGATTACATATAAATTCACTATAAGATAATTAAAACAAGACACCAAAGACTAAAGAGGAATTCCACATACCATCTTGAGAAATTGGGAAATTGAAACTCTGAAAACTATGCCTACTAAAAAGCTGATCAGTCGGGTGAGATCTCTGCATAAAATCATCCACTGATACCGGTAGCTGAAACTGAGCTTCAACACCATGACCAGCAGCTCTCATCTCTGAACAACTCAGACTGCTCATAGACTTCGGCATAAGTTTAAAAGCCAGAGAACAACGCCCGTACATGTTCCCTTGCATATTACTAATATCGGTTCTATGCAACGACGGGTTAATATAGCCAGCAGTCGCCTGGTACAATGCAAGTCCAGGGTAAACAATAGCTTCTCGAGGACCAAGATCACCATCAACAAGAACCCACCGGCCATGAAAATCCCTTACATGTAAACCCGCCTTATCAGACTTAACAAGACATAACAAGCTCTTATCAACTTGGTTTTCGTTATCCGGATACATAACCAGATGATGACCCTCTTGATCTTGAGCTGTTAAATTATGACCCTGAAATGAAGGCCTACCATGGCAACAAACAGAGAGTACCGAAGATGATATCTCCCTCCCTCTCAAAGGCACATTATCGAGAATTTCAGTAAAAGGCGAACTTCTCAAGTTCAAATAGAAGCTAATGGCGTCAAGAATATCTCTAGCCGCCTTTCCTAAGAGAGGGAATATATCAGGCAAACCTCCGGGGGGAAACTCCATAGCATTATTGGGCTCTACAGGGGTTATCCCTGGTCTAAAATCATATGTTTCTTGCCACAATTGGGGATCAGCATAGTAACCAGAGGTTTTACACCATTCGCGAGAATCATTGCCATGAATCATATCGGGTGAAGGATAATTAGACGATTTCTGATGAAAATAGAGACGAGCTGAATCTAAACCAGATCTTAAAAGAGCAGCATCACTTGAAGAAAACTGAATAATCGCAGCATTATATTGTGCAAGTGATTGTGATAATGTGGAAACTGAGAGCTTGTATGAATCAGAAGGAAGACCTTCAGTTGGGATAAGATCACTAAGCTTCACACGCCCTAATGATGGCAGGCCATTGCCTGCCATGAAATACTCCAAGATAACTAACTGAACTTCAACAGAAAGCCTAAATCTAGCTTATTCCCTAAATCTAACTCGAATAAGCTTCGAAATTCAAAATCAAAAAGACGATTTCGTGTTCACAATTTTTATTTTCTGTTTGCACAAAAATCGAAAGGATGATGATTGATTCCCTAAAAAAAAGTATGAACAAGTGATTCTGAGGAATCGGTTAAGACCTGGATTAGGGTTTGATAGAGAGTGCTCGCAGAAAGGTTGGTGTTTGGATCGTCTTCCGTCTGTTTCTTAATTTTCTGCTCCTTTTTCCTGCCTGTCTGCACTTTCGCATGCCAAATTCCTTTTTTTTTTTTTCTTAATATCATTAGTTTATTTATTTATTTAAATTTTTTTTGGAATAATTAAATTTCTTTTAAAAAATGGCTTAATACATACCCAGCCCCTTAAAGTTGTCCATTTTATTCATTTAGGACATCCTTTTAACCCCTAAACTCCAAAAAAAACGCTACTTTTAACCCCATATCGTCCGACGTGGCATTGAGCAAGTCAACGTTTGTGTCTCAAACACAGGAGGCGCGTGGGAGGATTTTGTTCTTGCCTCCAACGGGAAAAAAAATGCATACAGCCCCCTAAAGTTGTCCATTTTGTTCATTTAACCCCCTCACCTCACGGGACAACCCTTTAACCCCCTAAACTCCAAAAAAATCCTAGTTCCAACTCAAGTACGGGTATTGGAGATAAAGAAGATTTAATTGGTGTCTTTCTAATTTTTAATTGGTGCTTTTTTTGGTCTCAATCCACGTTGGAATTGTAAAAAATGCTTTAACTTTGTATGAATTATGACCACAGTGTATATAGATACAGTGGAAGGCAATACAAAGGAAAAGTTAAAATCTGATTTGACATGAAGTATAGAATACAGTGGAAGAGAAGTGATGAATAAATGATATTTATAGCAATTTTTCAATATTAAGGACTTTCAAAAGAAGAAAGTAGGAAAGAAAAGAGCAAATCAAGTTTATTTCATCATATTAAAAAAAGGTAGTCATTACACAATATAATGCATACAAGAAAGGTAGCTATTACACAAGATAATGCATAGACAATATAAGAACAACAGCAAAAAAGAAAGGTAGCCATTACACAATATAATGCATACAAGAAAGGTAGCCCTTGCTCGACGAGCACATATGCTCTTGCTCGCCGAGCAGAAGTCCTAATTGAAGTTATACACACGGACAATATTATATCTCGGCAGTCTAAAATATGGGGTTAAAAGTAGCGTTTTTTTGGAGTTTAGGGGGTTAAAGGGTTGTCCCGTGAGGTGAGGGGGTTAAATGAACAAAATGGACAACTTTAGGGGGCTGGGTAATTCGGGATACACACGTGTCACGCGCGTGATACACACGGACAACATTATATCTCGGCAGTCTAAAATATGGGGTTAAAAGTAGCGTTTTTTTGGAGTTTAGGGGGTTAAAAGGATGTCCCTTAAGTTGAGGGGGTTAAATGAATAAAATGGACAACTTTAAGGGGTTGGGTATGTATTAAGCCTTTAAAAAATCTTAAATAAAATAAATATCCGTCGTTTTCTCCATCTAGGTTTTGCGGTTTTTTCGACTTTTAATTGAAAGATAAACCTTTTTTTATTTTTTTAATCGATCTATTATGATAAATTTTGTAGTTTCTTCTTTATTTATTTATAGTTTTTGACTTAATACATCATTTATTTGTGAACTTGTTTAAAAAGTTGGATTGACCCTCTGAATTTTTAAAGTGTCACGATAGCTTTCTGAATTTGCTTAAAATATTTAGTTAGCCCTCTGAACTTACATAAAATATAATCAATTAATCACTCGGTTATAAAAAAATAATTTAAATACAGAAGATGTATTGCACGCATCTTAAAAAAAAGTAAAACGACCAAAGTTATGGTGTGCGATTCTAATATTAGAGAAGAAAAAGTTTTATAGTTGAACAAGTAATTGTTAACAATTATAAGGTGAAGGAAAATATAAACCTTTGTATTTGCTTGAGTGAAAGTTACAGATGTTACAAGTATATATAGCCATAGGATCCTAACCCTAGTTGACGTTGTGAATAATCCTAGTGTTAATAGGATTGTAAGAGTTCTATTCTATTTACAATTGAATAGCTAATGTGCTGTAACGTAAGGATAAGGATATACATAATACATAACTAATACCCCCCCTTAAGCCGAGGACGAGAGCATAGTGTAAGTCGTTGGCGAAGGATGTTGAATCGAGAGCTGGACAGAGGTTTTGTAAGAATGTCGGCAACTTGATCTTCAGTAGGAATGAACCGAACTGACAGGAAACCAGAGGCTACTTGCTCACGAACAAAGTGATAATCCAGCTCTATATGTTTGGTGCGAGCATGAAATACGGGGTTAACAGTGAGATAAATTGCACCGACGTTGTCACACCATAGACGCACTAGTCTGGGAATGGGGAAACGAAGTTCTTGAAGAACTGATTTAATCCAAAGAAGTTCTGTTGTGGCATTAGCAACTGCTTTGTACTCACTTTCAGTTGACGAACGAGCAATGGTTGGTTGTTTTCGTGTATTCCATGAGATGAGGCTTTTGCCTAGGAAGATACAAAAAGCGCCAGTGGAACGACGATCATCAGGACACCCACCCCAGTCACTGTCAGAATAACAGTGCATAGCCTGAATAACAGTCCTAGGTTCGATCCCTCTAGACAGCAGCATTTTTTTTAAATTTCCTTACCCAAAACTACGTAGTTTTGGGTGGTTCTCACCTAAGGTGAGTTCTCATCTAGGAAAGGGTTCTCACAAGAGCCCTCTCCTATATATATATATATATATATATATATATATATATATAGGGTAAATTCTAAAAAAAAACCCATGTGGTTTGGTGTTGTTCCAAAAAAACCCTTGTGGTTTGTTATTATAAAAAAAAGGACTGTGGTTTGCGCCGTTACCCGAAAAACGGAAATTGGCTTAACACCGTTAAAGTGCTGACGTGGCACAGGGGTAAAACGGAAAAATCGAATTTTTTTTTATTTTTTTCCCTCTTCTCTCTCCTCCTTCATCTTCTTCCTTCTCCCTTCTTCTCCTTCTTCCTTCTTCCTGCTCTCCTCCTTCTTCTTCTTCCTTCTCCCTTCTTCTTCTTCCTTTTTCTTCTTCCTCCTTCTTCTTCTTCTTCTTTTTTTTTCTTTCTTTGTTTTAGAAAAAAATTCCCTTACTCAAAGAAATCTGGAATTTTCTAGAAATCTGGAAAATTTCCAGATTTCCGGACAAGATGCTTGTGACGAAGACGATGAATGATTTGAAGTTCAGCCAGAAAATCCTCTTTTGTTCCTTTGACATTATCTCTGCAAAATTTCTTCACTGCAATTTCCGATTTGAATTCCCTTGCCATTCCCGGCAACCACCTCAGCTGTTTCCACATCTCTCTTTCATCTTCCTCCGCTCCTTCTCCGGCCGCCGCCGCCGGCATCCCAATCGGAATCTCTGTAAAGATTAATCACGAAGCTAGTATTGAAGGAAGCTAGTAAAGAAGATGAAGATGAAGACCAGAGCGTGAAAGGTTCAGGATACATGATTCTTCCTGATTTGTTGAGGTGAGTATGCCTGAAAGCTTGATTAATAGATTCAGGAGTGAGTTGAAGAGCTCCATTGTAGACGGAGGAAGAAGGACCTTGGAATCTGAAGAAATTTTCATCGCCTTCCGAGAAATTCTGGTATCTGAAACTCTTGTAATCAATGGATTCAACAAAATTCCAGTGGAAGAATAGGTTGATAAACATCAAGAATTGGGTGGAATTCATCATTTCCGTTAATTCAAAGAGGACAAAGAAAGAGGAAGAGAGTTGCAGTGGATAATCTATCGAGTATATATTGACAGTTATCAAAACTAAAAACTATACTCTATAAAAAAATATATTTCTAAAAAAAGAAAGAAAAAAAGAAGAAGAAGAAAAAGGAAGAAGAAGAAGAGAGAAGGAAGAAGAAGAAGGAGGAGAGAAGGAAGAAGAAGAAGAAGGGAGAAGGAAGAAAATGAAGGAGGAGAGAGAAGAGGGAAAAAAATAAAAAAAAATTCGATTTTCCCGTTTTACCCATGTGCCACGTCAGCACTTTAACGGTGTTAAGCCAATTTCCGTTTTTCGAGTAACGGCGCAAACCACAGTCCTTTTTTTTTGTAATAACAAACCACAAGGGTTTTTTTGGAACAACATCAAACCACATGGGTTTTTTTTTGGAATTTACCCATATATATATATATATATATATATATATATATATATATATATATATATATATATATATATATATATATATATATATATATATATATATATATATATATATATATATATATATATATATATATATATATATATATATATCGAAAACAATTTGCTAATGACTAAAAAAATAAATTCCAAGTTTAATTCTATGTCATCATCTAAAAAAAAATTAGAACTTTAGTTTGCGGCAGAAAATCTCTTACCAAATTTAGTATATCTTATATTAAATTAAAAATTTTACTAAATAATAATATATTTTATATTAAATTAGTTATATTTTAAATTGAAATGTTAATATATTTTTCTAAAAAATATATAATTATGTTTGATTTATTTAAAAATATTATATACCGTGCATCGCACGGGTACATAACTAGTTAATTATATATAGGTATAGTAAAATTACAGAGTTCACGTCTAATTTTAAAGTTATTTGAGAATATAGGTGAGAGTATCGATTCAATTCGGTTACTAATCGAATTAAATTATTGGTTAACTGAATTGCAATTTCTTTAAAATTAAAACAGAATCAAAACATTATAAAGGTATATACTAAGTTTCAGATCAATATTGAGTTCCATGTCATGTTACAGATATTTCAGATGTATAGGCAAATCCAAAGCCATTTGATCGAGAAGTTGGAGAAGAATAGAATATATATATATAGAAAAAAAGGCTAGTTGGATCGTACAAAAACAAGTAAATAAAGGCAAAACATCTAGAAAACCGAACACATGGATCTTCTTTTTTGTCTTGATTCTTAGTAGAATCCGAGGAAGTTCTTTCTACTTTCCCCTTCTTAGCGTCTTCCCCCTTCTTAGCGTCTTCGCCTTGATTCTCTAGTTTATTAGAACCAAATCTTGAGATGAGATTGGCTTACGGATTCACTTCCGTAAAAAGAAAAGAGAGCAGAGTTTATTTGCATTATTTTATCTTTTGATCATTAGTTAATCAGTTAAAACGGGATTTCCTCGTTACGAATTTAAAATTTATAATGTCCTATTTCTGGCAATAAATAGGGTTAGTTACTGGAGAGCAATTAATAGAGAATTGAAAGTAGTCTTATTTCAAAAAAAAAATGTTTTTCATTTTTCTATTGTTGATAATAAAAAAAAAACCAGCTTCGAACATAAAATCCGATTAACATAGTGTTATTTATTTTACGAGTGTTCAAAATTTATATTTTTCACATTTTAAAAATAATTTTTGATATGTGTATTAATATCTTAATTCAAATTGTAAAAAGTATTTTTTTAAACACATGAAATTAATATCATTTTAACTTAATTAGATGTTTACAACTAAGATAAAATAAATAAATAAATGATCATGGTGTAATGTGTCCAAATAAAATATCAAGATGTTAATGAGTAAAAAAAATGAAAGTTTAAGGGTTTACCGTTTCACATCTGCTAGTTTCACCGGCTTCACTATGAAATCCTCTGCTCCTTCCTCCAAACATCTGAAATTAAATCCCAATTTAGTTCATGATTTCAACTTAATTCATCAATGAATCCCATGGATTTTTAGCTTTATCGGTAGAAAAATACATGTCGATTCGAGTCATCATCACTATTGGTATTTCCCTGAAGATTGACGATTCCTGCTCATCAAATATCATCAGCCTAATTGTTTGTTTTCTAAGAGAATAACAGAGGAGATGAAAATTTATTGGTACCTTTATTTTCTTGAGCACTCGTACCCGGTCATTCCAGGCATACAATAATCGGTAATAATCAAATCTACCTTCAAGCTCTGAAATCTGAATCAAATCGGAAACCAGAATTTAAAAACATTCATTCACTCACATCGAAACTAACAGAGAGCTCTTCTCTTCATCCAATCCCAGGAATTGACAAGAGAGAGTTCAGAGACAGAGAGGAGGAGTGAAAGTTGGGTGATTTTATAATCAATTGTTTTCAATGCTATGTTTACAGTATTGTTTTTATACGCAAATTCCCTATATTAACTATTCTCGACATCAAATGTGAAGTTGGGTGATTTTATTGATAGATAAGCGAAATTCAGTAACCTTAAAAATAAGTTTTTAATTTGATTTTTACTGTATGAGAAATATCTAATTAATACGACGTCGTATTTTGTGTGTGTGTGCGTAGAGAATGAAGCAGTTTTATGGAATGCTCGACGTTCTACCGGAATATAGTTTTGAAAAGGTTGTATCCACCGATGGATCCTAATTCTTAAGCTCATCCATGGCTTCATTTCTTCGTACCGAAATTAGGAATTTTAGCTTTGGAGCATGGTGTTATAAGGAATATTATCCTTAAACGAAATATTACTATTGATACTCTGCTTTTCTATCCTATGATCAAACACAAGTAAACATTATACTAAATAACTAATTACTAACTCAATTTAATTGATTTCGATAAAGTTATTCCGATTTAATTATTGTATAAAACTCATTGAAATATTGATGTGTAACAAAAAAAATAATAATTGATTATATATGGTCAAGACTGAGCCGGTTCCAATGGCTTTGTCCTGAAAATGATATGTCCAACGTCAGTTTAATCAGCTGTTAATTTAGGGGATTTGGACCAGGTTGGACTCGGGCTTTAGAATTGATACCCAAACCAATCCGGATAAATTCACTTATATATATATATATATATATATATATATATATATATTATTAAAAAATAGAATATATATATATATATTTAATAAATTTATATTTAAAAGTAAATATTTAATATATAAATATATAATTTTAGTAACTAATGTTAATAAGATGAACTGATTTGTACTATTTTTATAAATTTCGAGCCTACTCTAAAAACAAATGGGTTTTTAATGGGCTTAAACCAGTCTGGTCTTAATATCAATTTTTCATTGTCTTTTTATAGCCTATTGGATATGAATCTGATCGGTGCCAGATGAAGAGATTTTTTACTTAGTGGAAACTGGAGCTCACAGTTTACAGGTACGGTGTTCTCGTATGTACCGAATTGCGGAAAATGAAATTTTTATATTATATAATTGAAAAATATATAATTTCAAGTTTTTATTTTGAATAGTTTCAAATATGAGTTAAGGTTTAATTAGTGTGCCAGTTAATTATTAATGTGTCTAAATCAAATAATTTGGGTTTCAAACTAACTTTTAAACTTCAAGAATATGCAACAATTTTTAAGATGGTTAGGAAATGCCCATCACGCATGATTAAAATAGATATAATAAATTGGAAAAATAAAAAAAACTGTTTAAAAGTCTGTGAATAAAGATTGTGGTATATTTTATTTATAAAATAAAATATTTATATCTTAAAAATATATTTTTATATATTGATAAAAATATATTCCTTTCAAAATACAGTTCCTTAAATCGAAACCATAAATCATATAACGATTATATTTGATAAAAAAATTTCTGATAAAATACAAAATATCACCTAATTTAATTATAAAAATTAATGTGAACTGTTATTTTTGATATAATTTTCCCAATATTTAATAATATTTTATACTTTAAACTAGTTGTGTGAAAAGCCCAATTCCAAATCCTTCCGCAAAATGGGCTCAAATAATTAAGGGAATTTTATATGGAAATTCAGATTTGAAAAATTATTTACATAATTAATGTCAAAATAAGAAAATCATTGTTTTTCATAAATTTTAAGAATCATGGTTTATGAATTAGGGGTTTATAGTATATTTTTTAGAGTTTAGAATTTATGAATTGAGGTCCAAATTTTATAAATTATGGCATAAAATCATATATTTTGTTTGTGGTATATAAAAAACAATGACATATTAAGAATTAAGTTTTGTAATATAATTTAATTGTAATTTTATAACTAATTATATATGATTGTAAAAAGTCCAATAATTAATGATGAAAGGTTTAGTTACATTACATGAATATCATAATTAACTATAAAATTATAACTAAATCAGATTAATAAACTTAATTATGAATATGTCATTATTTTTCGTATATAACAAATAAAATACGTTTTACAGCATAATTTAAAATTCTAAACATCAATTCATAAATCATAAACCCTAAATAATATATTCTAGCCCCATAATTTATAAACTTCAATTATTAAAATAGATAAAAAGTAATAATTTTATTAGTTTGACATAATTCAAAATTAAAATTTAACATAATTGTAGATAGTTTTTAAAATGTGAATTATATGTAAATTTTCCATGATGAAATCGTATCTAACGGAATATCTACACAATGATGCCTATTATGTAGAGTATTTATAATAACAATTTAACATCAATCCCTAATAAATATAATACTTAATATGTACGAATGTCTAGTCCCAGCCAATTAGTTAGATCATGACTACTTCACTTATTAGATTAGTATTAATCGTCTATCTCGGAATGAAATAGGATGAAATGGAAAGAAATTGAAGTGGTAAGAAGTTAAATCTCTACTTGTCAAGTTTGAGGTTTGTGGTTTGCCCGGATCTTAGGAGTGGGTAGGCATACCATTACTTAAACTTTTTGTAATAAAAAAAAAAGAAAGAATGCAAAATACTAACGCTAACGCTATTGGATTGGTTTTTTTTGGGATAATTTTAAATTTTAATCTAACCAATTTATATTTAGAAGAGGAAGAATTAAAATTGAGAAAAAGAAAATCATCATGTTAGGGATTTAGAAAATGTAAAGAAACTTATGAAAAAAGAAATGTAAAGATAAGAATATATATAAATAAAGTGTATTTATCAAAAATAAATAAATAAAGTGTAAATTACACCCATAGCCACTGAACTTTACCCATTTTCACATTATGGCCACAGAACTTCATTTCTTCCCGGTATGGCCACTGAACTTTACACTTTTTAACATCGGTGGCCACTCAATTTTAACTAACTTTTCAAAATGACTGTTAACTATCATTAACGACCTTAAAATGAAAATATTCAAGAATTAAAGTTGTTCAGAACGACATTTACCATGAAATTCACATTTTTTTATTTTCGAAAATCACATTTTTTGGAGCTTTCTCTCTCTAAAAATTCACTTTCCCTCTCCTAACCGAACAACACCTAAATGACCTCAAAACGAAAATTTTCAAGAATTAAAGTTCCTTAGAATATTATTAACGCTTTGGGTTTTTTATTTTTAGCCATCAACGGTCGTTTTGAGGCATTGAGTGACCACCGATGTTAAAAAGTATAAAGTTCAATGGCCATACCGGAAGAAATGAAGTTCATTGGCCATAATGTGAAAATGGATAAAGTTCAGTGGCCATGGGTGTAATTTACCCTATAAATAAAGGATAAAACTGTATTTTAACTTTTTCGTATGCCTTTTTTTACCTAATCTATGATCAACAGTATTTTCCATTATTAATGTTCATTTGAAATTTTATACTAGTATACATTAAAGAAACCATAACCATGCAAAGCCTCCTAAAATTATTCATTTCGGTCACTTCATCCCCCCAACTTGAGAGACAACCCATTAACCACTTCAATAATGCGTCCCTTATTTTTCTTTAATCGAAGAAAAGTTTGAACAATATCCTTTTAATTGATTTCCAATATGCAATGTGGTGTTTACCTTAAAAAAAACATCCCTTAAAACATATTTTGCAATAATCTCTTTAAACTCGTACACACTTTGAAATGACATCCCGAAAAGCCACATTGTAAACTTTTATAAAAAGAAAAGTCACATTGTATATGAGAAGTTAACTGAAATGCGAGTGAACTTCATGGTTCAACATCTTCTCTGATTGAGGAAAAATAAAGAACGGGCTATGTCACTTTTAGGGAGTTGGGGTGGCTAATGGTTGTCCCTCAAATTCGGAGGGTAAAGTGACTACAATATACAACTTTAGAGGGCTTAGTATGGTTTAGGTCTTCAGAAATTAATAAAGGGTCAAATACATAAATATCATAATTAAGTACAAAATTACAACTAAGTCATATTACCAAACTTAATTTTTAATATGTCATTATTTTTTATATATTATGATTTTATACCACAATTTAAAAAATTTAGACTCCAATTCATAAATCATAAATCCTAAAAAATATATTCTGGACTTCTAATTTATAAATTTTAATCCTCAAATTATATTAAAATTACTGATTTTACTAGTTTGATATAATTCAAAATTATGACTTAACATAGTTGTAAATAGTTTTTTAAACATGAATTCCTGTGTAATTTTCCCATTAAAAAAACGATTATGTTATGAATAACATCAAAATTAAACAGGCCAGTATATATTGGGGTCAAATACATGAATATCATAATTAAGTACAAAATTACAACTAAGTCATATCACCAAACTTAATTCTTAATATGTTATTATTTTCTCTATATTATGATTTTACATCATAATTTAAAAGATTCTAGACTCCAATTCATAAATCATAAACCCTAAAAAAAATATTTTAGACTTCTAATTGATAAATTCCAATCTTTAAAATATATTAAAACTACTGATTTTACTAGTTTGATATAATTAAAAATTATGACTTGACATAGTTGTAAATAGTTTTTAAAACATGAATTTCTGTGTAATTTTCCCTATATATTGTAGACCTGGCAATTTTCGTGTTCGTGTCGTGTTCGTGCCGTGTCAGGTTTCGGGTTCGTGTCAACACCTGAAACACGAACACGACACGAAAACTTTTCGTGTCACAAAATCAGAACACGAACACGACCTGCTCTTGACACGGTAAACACGACACGACACGAATTTTTTACACAACCAATTAAATTGACACGACTTGACCTCCTAACACGACCTAACATGCTCAACACGACCTGTCTAACACGACCTGTCTAACACGACTACACCTGGCAATTTTCGTGTTCGTGTCGTGTTCATGTCGTGTTCGTGTCGTGTCATGTTTCAGATTCGTGTTATAAATGTATATTTGTAATTAAATTTCGGGTCAGTTTCGTGTTTTCAGGTTGACACGAACACGACACGAAAATTAACGTGTCATTTCGTGCCGTGTCATAAAACCCTAAACACTAATACTAAAAAATCATATCGTGTTCGTGTGGTGTCATCGGATCGTGTGTCGCTTTGCCGGGTCTATACTGGTCAGCAAATTAGCCTAATTGATCCTTATCCTAATATCTGAAGCAGGCCAATAACAGGCCCAAACTGAAGCCCAACCTGACTCATAAGTAAGCCTGTTAATGAGAAGAGCTTAGCATCAAAACAATGCATGATAATGGGCTAAGCAGGCCGGGCCTAACTGGGTTAATAATTGGAAAATTTACATACAAATTCACTTTTAAACAACTATATACAATTAACTATAAAATTATAATTAAATCATATTATTAAATTAAATTCTCAATATATTACTATTTTCTATATATAATAAATAATATATCCTTTTACACTGATAATTTAAAAATTCTAAACCTCAATTCATAAATCCTAAACACTTGACAATATATCATAGACCCCTAATTTGTGTGGATATGACTAAAACAAACAATAGAGGTATCATCAATGAATTGAAAAAATTCTCTAATCTAAAGAAAGCCCCACTAGACGTGGCAATTCGTGTAGGTAGGTTGTATTCGTGCTTAATGAATTTTATTATGAAAGAGAAAATGAATTAGAGCAAATATATATATATATATATATATATATATATATATGTTATAAATAATGTAATGGATGACCATTATACCCCTGCTATATCTATATATATGTTACACCCATAAGTAATAAGATACACATTTACAACACGTTATCAGCACGAAACCCTAGCCGTCTGAGCACGCCTCCCATCAATCGTAGACGCCACTAGCCACCCTAAAATACTAGACTTTTTTTTTGGCCGCCAAAAGAAACCCTAGGCGTCCAACACAACTAAGAGATACTTTCACGCATTGCTGAGATTGTTCTTCCTCATAATCCATTGTCATCGATCAGAGTTTTTTTTTCTTTGATTTTATAGTTTTTTTTTTTTTTTTGGTAAGAAGGGAAGAAAAAAAAAAAACAAACAAAAACCTAACCCGGGATCAGTCTAGGAAGACTGACCCCAATCCTATCCTCAAGAAGAGAAGGTAACAGAAAAGAAGGAGGAACGGAAAGGGTAGAAACACCTAACATCCCCCCATGCCCAGCAGCTGCCAAGCGATCCGCCACGCGGTTTTGCTCCCTATAAATATGGGAGAAGGTAAGAGAATCGAAGGCAGGACGAAGCCTCAAGATGGCTTTAATGAGATTCTGACTCTTAAGACAAACAGCCTGTCTATCCGAAATCCTGTTGATAGCCTCCAAATTGTCAGACTCCACCGAAAGTCTTTTAACACCCATGCGAATGGCGAGTTTAATGCCAGACAAGATCCCCCAGAGCTCTGCAGTAAAGGAGGAGCCCGTACCTAAGTTATGGGTAAACCCAGCCAGCCAGGCGCCACCAGCATCCCGAAGAACTCCACCAGCAGCAATTCTGCCATTACTAAGGCAGGAGCCATCCGTATTCAACTTGACAACCCCTTCCCTGGGCTTCCTCCAACCAACTAACTGGACCTCTTTAACCGGGGAGGGGTGAACCAGGGGCTCTCCTTCAAAACTCTTTGTAATAACAGAGAGTTTTTTCGAGAAGTAAAACTGGAGGTCAGGAATAAAGACAGTCTTCTCAGCAAATAACTCTTCATTCCTCCATTTCCACATTTGGTGACAAATAATAGCGAAGAGAATAGCCCCGTGCTCCATACTGGCCAACAAATTCCCATTAACGCCTTCAGAGAACCAGTCAATATCAGAGAACCCCATAAAGGAAGGAAGGATGTGGTGAGGAAGGACCCCTTCCCAAACCTTTCTACTATTCGGGCAATCCCTCAAAGCATGGCACAATGTTTCCACATGGTCGTTGCATCTGCTACAGGCACCAGATACAGCCAAGTGCCTTCTGTGTCTATCTGCATTCGTGAGGAGCCTGTCTTTGACTCCCAGCCATAGGAAACTCCTAATGCGGTAGGGGACTTTGAGGGCCCAAATGGAATTCCAAATTTCCAAAGGAGGATCAGCCCTATTAGGGGTAAAAGCTTCATAGGCCGATTTGCAAGAATAAGAACCATTATTAGTCAAGGCCCAGCAGTGTCTGTCCTTATCCTCCTCCTGATTACTAATCTTCACACTTCTAATATTAAGGAGGGTCTCCAGGCTAAGAAAGGAGTCGAACTTAGACCAGATCCAGTCTCCCTCCGAGTCCACCACATCAGCAATTCTCCAGGAGAGGAGATCATTCGGCGGAGGGGCGATGCACACCTCAATCAACGGTTTGTCACCAATCCAGGTGTCATACCAGAAACTAATGGATCTCCCATTACCCACCTCCAAGCCAATCCCCGTACAGAACTCAGCAAAAACAGCACTAAGCCCTTTCCAGAGGAAGGAACAGCTGACAACCCTCTCCTTCGGGCCACCAAAGATTCTATCTTTCCTATACTTGCCGCACAGAAGACGAACCCAAAGGGAGGAGGGGGATTGCCACATTCTCCAAAGAAGCTTCATTAACAGGACTTTATTATTGTCCTTAGCTTGCCTTATACCAAGACCCCCCCTGCTCTTAGGCTGGCAGGCTTCCTTCCAAGGGACCAGGTGAATCTTCCTCCCATCCCCAGACTCTCCCCACAGAAAACGCCGATTAATTTTATCAAGGTCGTTGAGGACCGGCTCAGGGAGCTTACAGGCTTGCATGATGTGATTTGGAGCAGCGCAGTTGATAGACTGGATTAAAGTAAGGCGACCTGCAAGGGAAAGAGAATTAGCTTTCCAGCTAGCACACAAACCGTTAGATTTGTCCAAAATATCTTTAAAAGAGGCTTTGGACACCCTGTCACTATGAAGAGGGACCCCAAGGTATTTCCCAAACGATTGAGTCAGGGGAATGCTAGACATCTCACTCAGTCTTCTACACAAGCTATTATCCATATTCTTGGAACAAAGCATACGGGATTTATGGATGTTAATCTTCTGGCCAGAAGCCTCACAAAAGCAATCGAGGATATCCATCACAGCCTTAATTTGTTCCTCATTACCCTCCACAAAAAGCATGACATCATCAGCAAAGAGTAAATGGGTAACAGGGGGGCAATGTCTGTTGATGGAAACAGGGTGGAGAGTCCCTTTGCTCACCGCCTCTTGGATCAGGTGAGACAATCTTTCCATGGCAATAACAAAAAGGAAGGGGCTCATAGGATCCCCTTGACGAATACCCCTGGATGGAGAGAACTCATCCGACATATCCCCATTGATCATAACCTGGAAAACAGGAGAGGAGATACACTTTCCAATCAAATTCCTCCAGTTCTCCGGGAATTTGATTTTATAGTTAAATTCATCTCGTTTTGCTTCAATTTAGTGTATTGCCTTGCCTTGCTGTGCTATATTCAGTCTGTTCTATCTCGTTTTTTTTTTTTTTTTGCACAATTGTTTCGAGTGAAAAAGGTAGGAACTAATAACATTAGTTGCGGAATTTGATTAGATTTTGATTTTCTGGTGTCTACTATCGAACTCGATGTCGAATCTGATTTGTTACAGATGTGTTCATTTGAATGTCCACCATCAAACTTGATTTCGAATCTGATAAATTATAGATCTGTTCATTTTTATGTTCACTATCAAACCTGATTTCTTATCTTCACTATCAAACTTGATTTCTTATCTGATTAGCTACAGATCTTCGATTTTTTTTGTAGCGATGCCGTGTAGCTAGTGGGTTTAGAAGAAAAAAAATTCCTTAAACCCGGACATTTCGTTCAATTTTCTTCCAGTTCTTGTGTTGACATATTTTCTTTAAGATCTTTGCGGTGGTTTATGATTAAATTTTAACTTCTGAGGGTTTATCTATTTCATAATCAGTAGCTACTCTTTTTCACGCGTATTTGTTATTTGATCGAGTTGTGATCATTTGTAGTGTTTCGATAGATGTTTTATTAGTATTTTTGACTCCCAATTTTTCATTGAAACATATTTGTCATGGGAGTAAACAAATTTTAATTTCCTGATGCTAGTTATATGTTACAGATATGTTAACTTTTAACTGTACCATTGAAACAACTCATTTTTATTTTGGTTCTTGAAGAAAACGCAGAAAACTGTCAAATTTTGATTTACTTCATTGCTAGTTAGTGGAGATTCATTTATTTATTCTATTGAGATACAACTATGTTAGTTAGGTGGGTTGGGCTTGGAATTTAGCTTTCCTCTCAATCTGCTATTAACATATGCTGGACTGGAGTTTGCGGTTTTTGGAGTCAGGCATGGTTTTTGGATTTTTATGAAAATTTGTCCCTGATATTAATGTTTCTTGATTTGTAGTTAGGTAGACCAATATTTAAATGATTATGATTTATAAGACATCAAGTGAGATTGAGATAGATATGAATTGTTGGCAATTTAAGGCTTACATTATTTTGTTGGAGTTCTTTTTCTGTGCTAATATTACTACCTTGTATTTCTCATCTGATTTGTGTTGAAAATAACGTGGATAACTAATTTTATCTTATATGAATCTATGGAGAGAGATTTTATTGGTGTTCGTTTTAGAGCTATGTGCATGTATGACCTCAAAACGAAAATGTGTGTCTGATCATAGGTTCATGTGTCCGGTACCTTAGTAATTAACATGATTATATGTTTGAGCTAATAGGAGTTATGGAAATAGGTTAAGCTGGTCCCTCTTGCTAACTGCATATGTGTTAGTACTTAGTAGTAATAGAAGCTGCTCTTTTTGATTACAGAATAACATTTTCTGCCCTAGCTGATACATTTTTAATGCATGTTAATTCATTGAGTATGTGATTGGTATTACTCGGTTGATATGTGATTAGGATATCTCGGTTGATATGTGATTAGTATGTCCTAATTGATAATTTGTTTTTCTTATATATATCGATCAGTGAACTATGTCGAACCTTACGAAACTTGAATTTGATGCCCTTGATATTACTGGAGACAACTATTTATCTTGGGTGTTAGATGCTGAAATTCACCTAGATGTAAAAGAACTTGGTGATACAATCAAAGCAGGAAATGAAGCAACCAGTCAAAACAAGGCAAAAGCTATGATATTTCTTCGTCATCACCTCCATGCAGATCTTAAAATTGAGTACCTGACTGTGAAAGATCCACAAGTCCTTTGGAATAATCTAAAGGATAGGTATGACCACCAGAAAAATATGATATTACCTAAAGCTCGTCATGAATGGTCTAATTTAAGACTACAAGACTTTAAGTGAGTAAGTGAATATAACTCAGCCATGTTCAGAATTACTTCACAATTGCTATTATGTGGAGACAAAATCACTGATGCAGAAATGTTAGAGAGAACATACTCTACTTTTCATGCAAATAACGTTGTCCTGCAGACACAATATCGTGAAAAGGGGTTTAAGAAATATTCTGAGCTTATATCTTGTCTCCTTGTGGCTGAGCAAAATAATGAATTATTGATGAAAAATCATGCGTTGCGTTCAACTGGTTCTGCTCCATTCCCTGAAGCGAATGTGACATCATATAATATGAAAGAACAGGATCAGAATAGTAGTGGTCGAGGACGTGGTCATGGACATGGACGTGGACGTGGATATGGTCGAGGTCGAGGTGGTTATTTTAAGAACTCACAATCCCACCAGAAGTGGGACAATAAAGATGGTCACAGACACGGAAAAGATAACAATGCAGGAGTGACCACTACATGTTACCGCTGTGGAGGAAAAGGCCATTGGTCTCGCACATGTCATACACCAAAGCGTTTTGTTGATCTTTATCAACAATCGTTGAAGCAAAACAACAAGAAAGAAACAAATAAGCAAAACAACAAGAAAGAAACAAATCTTGTGTATGAAGATGGCGAAGATGACTTTGATTGTAGAAATACAACCCTGAAGGTTGATGATTTCATTCCCCCCTCTGGCAATGATATAAATTAGACATAGAAATAGTAGACATTATTTTCATTATTTTTGGATGTTACTAGGATTTCTTTATTATTATGTTTTTATGGATTTGCGTTAAACTATGAGTTTATGATTTTATGGATTTTATTTTGAATTTTATATGCATGAGATATTATTGAACTTGAGTTGTTAAAGTTATTTATGTGACTATTAATTTATTTATTTTGAAGAACATGGATAGTGAAGAATTATGTCTAGCAGACAGTGCAACTACTCATACCATACTGAGAAGTAGGAAATATTTCTCTCATTTGACAATGAAAGAAACTTGTGTTAATACTATATCGGGTAGTTCAAAGATTATTGAAGGCTCCGGAAGAGCAAATATATCATTATCTATGGGAACGAAATTTGACATTATGGATGCATTATACTCTCCCAAGTCTCAAAGAAATTTATTGAGTTTTAAAGATATCCGTCAGAATGGATATCATATTGAGACAATAAGTGAAGGAAATGTAGAATACCTTCAAATCACGAGTATTACCCAAGGCACTAAACATGTTGTTGAGAAATTACCTGCATTCTCCACTGGATTGTACTACACTAATATTAGTACAATTGAATCATATGCTATAGTAAACTAGAAGTTTACTGATAATGTTACTGTTTGGCATGACCGATTAGGCCATCCGGGTTCAATAATGATGCGAAAAATAATCAAAAATTCATGTGGACATTCATTGAAGAACCAGCAGATTCTTCCTAATGATTTTACATGCGCTGCTTGCTCACAAGGAAAATTAATAATTAGGCCTTCACCAGCCAAAGTTATACATGAATCAATCAATTTTCTGGAACGCTTACAAGGAGATATTTGTGGGCCAATTCACCCACCGTGTGGATCATTTGGATATTTTATGGTTTTAATCGATGCCTCGACTAGATGGTCACACGTCTCCCTATTATCAACTCGCAACCTGGCGTTTGCGAGATTACTTGCTCAATTAATTAGATTAAGAGCACATTTTCCAGATTTTCCTTTGAAGGCAATTCGCCTCGATAATGCTAGTGAATTCACTTCACAAGCTTTTAATGATTATTGTATGTCCATTGGGATAAATGTTGAACATCCCGTAGCTCATGTTCATACACAAAATGGTCTAGCTGAATCGTTAATTAAACGTTTGCAGTTGATTGCTAGACCATTACTTATGAAGTCCAAACTTCCAATATCAGCTTGGGGACATGCTATATTACATGCAGCAGCATTAATTCGCATCAGGCCAACGAGTAATCAACAATTCTCCCCAACACAATTGGTTCTTGGTCAGGAACCAAATATTTCTCATTTGAAAGTTTTTGGATGTGCGGTATATGTTCCAATTGCTCCACCACAACGCACTAAGATGGGTCCTCAAAGGAGGATGGGAATATATGTCAGATTTGAATCCCCATCAATCATTAAGTATCTAGAGCCAGCTACTGGAAATCTATTTAAGGCTCGATTTGTTGACTGTCATTTTAATGAGTCAGTTTTTCCAACATTAGGGGGAGAAAAGAAACAATTGGAAAAAGAAATTAGTTGGAATGAATTATCTCTGTCTCATTTTGATCCTCGTACTAAAGAATGTGAAATAGAAGTTCAAAAGATAATTCATTTACAAAACTTAGCGAATCAATTGCCAGACGCTTTTTCTGACCCAAAGAGAGTGACCAAATCACATATTCCAGCTGTAAATGCTCCAAATATAATTGAAGTCCCTGAAGGACAACATCCAACTGCTAATGAGTCTCACACACGCATGAAGCGTGGTAGACCTATCGGTTCCAAAGATAAGAATCCTCGAAAAAGAAAAGGAGCAGAAATTGACAATGGCCTTTCCGAGGAACCAAAGAACAATGAAGGATCTCCGGAAGAGACTATAAACATGACAAAGAAAGAAATTCAGGTACCTGAGAATGAAGAGATCTCTATTAATTATGTCATAAAATGGAATCGAAATAAAATCGACGTCGATGAAATTTTTGCATGCAATGTAGCAGTTGATGTTATGGATAAAAATGAGGATCCTGAACCAAAATCCATTGAGGAGTGTACACAAAGTAATGATTGGCCAAAATGGAAAGAAGCAATTGAGACAGAATTGAAATCTCTTACAAAGAGAGAAGTATTTGGACTTGTAGTCCGTACACCTAAAGGTGTAAAACCAGTGGGACATAAATGGGTCTTTGTGAGAAAAAGGAATGAAAATGGTGAAATTGTGAGATATAAAGCACGCTTGGTTGCACAAGGATTCTCACAAAGACCTGGAATTGATTATGCAGAAACATATTCTCATGTGGTGGATGCAACTACTTTTAGGTTTCTCATAAGTCTGGCAATGAGAGAAGGACTTGATTTACGTTTAATGGACGTAGTCACAGCCTACTTATATGGTCCATTGGATAATGAAATTTATATGAAAGTCCCGGAAGGATTTAAACTGCCAGAAGCAGCAAGATCTAGTTCTCGAGAACATTACTGCATAAAGTTAAATAGATCTCTTTATGGATTGAAACAATCAGGGCGTATGTGGTATAATCGCCTTAGTGAATATTTGATAAGAGAAGGCTATAAGAATGACCCTATCAGTCCGTGCATTTTTATTAAGAGATTTGGGTCTGGATTTGTCATAATTGCAGTGTATGTTGATGATTTAAATATCATCGGAACTCCTGAAGAGATTTCACATACAGTGGAATATTTGAAAAAAGAATTTGAGATGAAAGATCTTGGAAAGACAAAATTTTGCTTGGGATTGCAAATTGAACATCTGAAAGATGGAATACTTCTGCATCAAACAACATACACAGAAAAGGTGCTTAAGAGATTCTATTTTGATCAAGCACACCCGTTGAGTAGCCCAATGGTTGTAAGATCACTTGATGTAGATAAGGACTCATTCCGTCCTCGGGAAAGCAATGAAGAAGTTCTTGGTCTAGAAGTACCATACTTAAGTGCAATTGGGGCATTGATGTACCTTGCTAGTCATACAAGACCCGATATATCATTTTCTGTGAATTTGTTAGCAAGGTTTAGCTCATGTCCAACCCGAAGGCATTAAAATGGGATTAAACATGTATTCCGTTACCTTCAAGGTACGAAAGATATGGGCTTATTCTTTTCTAACCAGTCCAAAGAGGACTTGATTGGTTTTGCTGATGCAGGATATTTGTCTGATCCTCATACTGCTCGATCACAAACGGGATATGTGTTTACATGTGGTGATACTGCAATTTCTTGGCGTTCTATGAAGCAAACCATAGCAGCTACTTCTTCTAATCATTCAGAAATTCTAGCTATTCATGAAGCTAGTCGTGAATGTGTATGGTTACGGTCTGTAACTCAACATATTCGAGAAGATTGGGGTCTATCTACCGGAAAAGAAGCTCCAACAGTTTTATATGAAGATAATGCTGCATGTATTGCACAACTGAAGGAAGGATACATTAAAGGAGATAGAACGAAGCATATCTTACCAAAATTCTTCTTCACCCATGATCTACAAAAGAATGGTAATGTGAAAGTTCAACAGATTCGTTCAAGTGACAATTTGGCGGATTTATTCACCAAGGCGCTTCCAACTGCTACTTTCAAGAAGTTAGTTTATCACATTGGATTGCGTCGCTGTAAAGATTTTTAGCTATGTATTCATGAGGGGGAGTAAATGCGTGCTGCACTCTATTCCTTGACCATGGTTTTTCCCACTGGGTTTTCCTGGTAAGGTTTTTAATGAGGCAGCATCCCCAAGCGCATTTACTTATTTTTGTATAATGGACATCCAAGGGGGAGTGTTATAAATAATGTAATGGATGACCATTATACCCCTGTTATATCTATATATATGTTACACCCATAAGTAATAAGATACACATTTACAACAATATATATATATATATATATATATATATATATATATATATATATATATAATTAAAATAATGGCTTGTTATTTTTTTTTTATTGATCAAAAAAATATTTTTTTATTTTTAAATAATAATATTTATTTCTTGTTGTATAGATGTTTTAAGTTTGAAATATTCGTGCTTAATTATTTTCGTTACTATTTATTTGTAACTTATCTCTTATCGTTATATTTGATCTTTTAATGATAAATCACTTGATTTTGTTATTGTTTGAAGATGTGAATTTCCAAACACATTTATCTTACAATCTAGAATATAAATCTAAAATATAATTGTTTGGACATGATATTTTATTTTGAATCGCAATTTTTTTATTGCATAGTGTGTGATTATCAGAGATTAATATAAAATTTATGATTGAATCTTAATTATCAACTTGAACTTTTAGTTCAATTAGTTTCATAAAAGTGATTACTTCTTTTGAAAATTGTTTGTTTCTATTTTTTTTTGTCTAATATAAATAATCATTTTAGTGATTATCTTACGTTTTTTATTTGTTGATATAAAATTGCCATATTTATTAAAATTGGTGAGTCGTCATTAGTAAATTAAGGATTTTCACTGTTGGCAAAAAAATTTAATTTGTAACGGCGACAACTACAATCAGTTGTTAATTTAGGGGATTTGGACCAGGTTGGACTCGGGCTTTAGAATTGATACCCAAACCAACCCGAATAAATTCACTTATATATATATATCGATTTTTTTTTGTAATATTGCCATCTGGGGCCGACTTCCACGCTTCGTTCAATACTAGAGCCTTGTATCCAAACCTTACATTCCAAGAGGATTGCCGAGTGATCCGACGAGACAGTAACAAGATTCCTTGAATTAGTTTCCGCGAAGGTCTCTTTCCAACTTAAATCGCTGTGTGTTCAGAGGCTCTCAAGAAGTGGAGTTCGACCTTAGATTTGAATTTCAGTCGGTTATTAAATGCCTTTCGAGTTCAGATGCAAGAGATTAAGGGGAGACGTGATGCTTATGGTGTGGATAGGTTCAAACAAGCTGCAAAAGCATATGCTGAGACGCTAAGGAAGCAGGAGGACTTCTGGAAACAACGGGCCAAATTGTTATGGTTACAAGATGGAGATTCTGATTCTAAATATTTCCACGCATATGCTACAAATAGGAGGAAAAAGAACAGTTTCTCACAACTTAAAGATTCGGATGGAAATTGGCGAACGAATGGCAACGGGCTAGATGATTTGTTAGTAGATTATTTCAGCGATATTTTTACAAGCCAAGGAAACAATGATGCAGCTCTGCTCCCATTTATACAAGTAAGAGTAACAAGAGAGCAGAATGATCAGCTATCTCAAAGGTTTTCTAAGGAGGAAGTAAAAGAGGGTTGTTTTTCCATGCATCCGGATAAAAGTCCGGGTCCTGACGGGCTGAATCCGGCATTTTATCAACATTTTTGGAACATAATAGGGGGATGATGTGTGCGAGGTATGTTTCTCTATTCTCGGGACTGGAAAACTCCCACAAAAGTTGAATGATACCCTAATCGTTCTTATTCCGAAGATTAGTAATCCTGAACAAGTTTCAGATTTACAGCCTATAGCACTATGCAATGTCCTACTCAAAATCCTCTCAAAAATATTGGCGAATCGTCTCAAAGCAATCCTTCCATCCATTATCTCAAGTACACAAAGTGCGTTTATTAAAGGAAGATTGATTTCCGATAACATTATTATGGCCTATGAGGCAATTCATAAACTCCACGGACTAAAATACGGTTAACATGGTATGGCTGCCCTAAAACTAGATATGAGTAAAGCCTACGATAGAATCGAATGGGGTTTTCTAGAGAATATGTTACGGAAATTAGGATTCAGAGACAGATGGATTCAATGGATAATGTTGCTGGTGTCTACTATGTCTTATATGGTAGTTCAAGATGGTAGAGAAATTGGCCCGATAATTCCAAAGAGAGGTCTGAGACAAGGAGATCCCATCTCCCCGTTCCTGTTTCTGATCTGTGCTGAGGGGCTTTCGGCACTGCTAGCTGCAAAGGAGCAAGCAGGTCGAATTCACAGCTCTCAGGTATCACGTAATGCTCCTAAGGTGTCACACCTCTTCTTCGCCGATGATAGCTATTTATTCTTCCGGGCTAATGCGAATGAGGCAAAAGAGGTTCAAGCCTGTCTACAATGTTACGAACAGGCATCAGGTCAGTGTGTCAACTTTCAGAAATCCTCCGTATTTTTTAGTGGCAATACGAAGATTGATGCTAGATCAGCGGTGTGTAATGAACTTGGAGTCTCTGAAGTCAATGACATGGGCTTTTATCTAGGAGCACCGATTGTAGTAGGAAGAAGCAAAATGCAAACATTTGGCTTCTTAAAAGATAGAGCATGGAAACGCATTAATAATTGGAAAGAGAAATACCTGTCACGTGCTGGAAAGGAAGTCCTCATCAAATCTGTGCTTCAATCGATCCCAACCTATCTGATGAGCATCTTCCTCATGCCAAAGGAATTCTGTGACGACTTCAATAAAATGCTGAACAGGTTTTGGTGGAACTCATCAGGATCATCATCTTCTGGGCTTCATTGGAAATCTTGGGAGAACCTTTGCTGGCCTAAATCAAGCGGAGGACTCGGGTTCAGAAATACCCACCTATTCAACCTTGCCTTACTTGCAAAACAAAGTTGGAGGATATTGCAGAATCCGGATTCACTGGTGACTCAAATACTTAAGGCTCGGTATTTTCCTAACTCTGATTTTTTGCAGGCTCCTTTGGGTCATAACCCTTCCTTTGTGTGGAGGAACATCCTGGCGGGACGTGAATTTCTTGTGATGGGTCTCCGAAGGAAAATTGGGAATGGTGAAACCAGCGCAATCTGGAGCTCCCCATGGCTTCTTGATGATTCCCTCCCTCTCCCTACCAGCCCTCTCGATACCACACTGCCTACTGGTCTGGTGAAGGATCTGCTAAATGAAAATGGCGCTTGGAACCTTGATCTCATCAGTAGAATCTTTAATAGAAGGGATGTCCAATTGATCTGTTCAATTCCGGCGCGAAGGAGGCAGCGTGAGGATGACTGGTTCTGGCCTGACGAAAAGTCCGGTAGTTACTCAATAAAGAGTGGTTATCTCAAAGCACTTGGATCCCGCCCTTCTAACACGGCAAATCTCTTTATGATTAACTGGAACTTAATCTGGAATTTACAGGTGGCCCCAAAAGTTAAAAACTGTTTATGGAGGATCTGCACAAGCTGCTTACCGACTATGAGTAACCTGGCTTCCCGGCGAAGCTCCCTCCCAAACTGTTGTCCATTATGCAACGCTTATGGGGAAGACGATCTTCATGTGTTTATCGGCTGTCCGCGAACCTACCGAGTGTGGCAAATCTTCTTTCAGGACAATAGGGTATGGACGGTCACAGATCTCATCTTCTAGCTTTCAAATTGCATCGGAGGGGCGTCAGGGACGGGAAATGAAGTAGCGATGCTTTGCTGGAGTATTTGGAAAGCGCGGAACGATAAGGTTTGGAATAATAGGGAACAGACACCAGAAGAAATCCACCGTATGGCCTTATCGGAATTGCGCGACTGGAGAGAAGCTCAAATCGTCAATCTAAAACACCCCCAGCCACAGTCGGTCGTAATCGCAAAATGGAAGAAACCGTCGGAAGGAAGCTATGTGTGCAATATTGACACAGGTGTGGATGACCAGAATAAATTCAGCTCCTATGGGTGTCTGCTGAGGGATCATCAGGGTAGATGTTTTGCTGCTAAAATGTGGCACCTTGCGGATGTCACGGATCCCCCGTTGGCAGAGGCAATGGCGGTAAGAGAGGCTCATTCCTGGATTAAGGATTTTAACCTCAGCCATGTGGAGGTCCAATCAGATTGTCTCGTGGTTATTAGTTCCATACATCAGCAAAAACGTCAATTATCTTATTTATCGGATGTAGTGAATGATTGTTGTGATTTGTTAAGAGCCTTGAACTCATGTTCATTCTCATATGTAAAACGTTAAGCGAATTTAGCAGCTCATAGCTTAGCTAAGGCTGTTACATCTAGATCTGTTCGTGGTGAGTGGGCCTGTCCACCACCGATTATTTTTGACATTCTCGCTTATGATCTTAGTTAATAAAGTTTACCTTATTTCAAAAAAAAAATATATATATATATATAATAAATTTATATTTAAAAGTAAATATTTAATATATAAATATATAATTTTAATAACTAATGTTAATAAGATGAACTGATTTGTTCTATTTTTATAAATTTCGAGCCTACTCTAAAAACAATTGGGTTTTCACATTTGGCATTTGGCACGCGCGGTCTTAGACTGCCTAGTTCAACACAACATGGTGAAAACCTCCTTGATTCTTTTAGCAATTTTTGACTCAATTAATAAATTGTCATCAATCTATTTTCTTAACTGAAATTTAAAATTAAAATGTTTATTAATTATATTTCATTTTAATCTAACAATTAAAGATTTAGCAATTTATTAAAACAAAAGTCAGATTAATAACTAATATCTAAGAATTAAGACTAAAACCTAATCACATTCAATTTTTTATTTACAAATTCAAATTCAATTAATAAGCATTTAAATCACCACCATAATGACAATTGAATTTAAAAACGTTAAAGGAAGTGAAAAAATGCAAAATTGAATGCAATCCTAACTAATTAATCATAAAATTAATTCAAACAAACTAATTAAAACTTTATTTAATTAATGACTCAATTAACAACTTAAAATCTATTTAATTAAAACTAAAAATAATTAAAAAAACACAAATTAAAGCAAATTAAGCTAATTTATACTAGAAAAGCATAAAAATGCAATAAGCTATAGGTAAATAATGTATTAGTCCTCATTTTTTACGTAACATATTGTTTAGTCTCTCTATTTTGAAAAATATATTATAAGGTCCTTATCTTTTGTCAATATTAATCCTTTAGTCCATATGTCTATTTTTTTAGAGTTTTAAGCAAACATATCTTAGTTTTCAGGATATCCATAGTACGATACAGAATGACCATTTTACTCTGTTATTTTCTATCTATCTGTTTATGCTAAATACAACGGTTAAAAATCTAAAAAAAAAAAAATTAGACAGAAGGACTAAAGGATTAATATTGACAAAAGATAGAAATCTTATAATGTGTTTTTCAAAATAGAGGGAATTAAACAATATGTTAGGTAAAAAGAATGTGACTAATAAATTATTTACCCAAAACTTTATATTAAAACTAAAACAAGACATCTAACTTAAAATTAACTTAAAAACACTCTGATTGAACGGTAAAAAGACTTAAAAGATAGAGACAAAAACATCCACACCACACATAACAGTCTTTTGTTCATTATCGTTCCTATAATAACAACAGATAAAAATGCTTTAATATAGTATATAATCACACCATGATGTCACCTACCCGAGTCCTCAACCCTCTAAACATGTGTAAATCACTATATTTGGATATTATATTAATTAGACTTGCACAAGTAAACGACAAAATAAATTATTGTCTTTTATTATTGATAAGATTTTAAAAAATGTCTTCACACTAGATATATATCAACATTTGGCTCATTGAGACATCATGAAATCATTCTTGAAAAAAAAAGGACAGTGAAATCATTTTTAGGCAGAGTATGTGTCGCATCGTTATGCCAAAAACAGTTTTAAACACTACCTAGTATTGTCCTATCACGATTTATAATATTGAAGATGTAAATTCAAACTTCTTTGATATATTTCTGTATTGTAGTAATCTTTTAATTACTTATGTCGAGATATACTATTTTGTCAACAAACAAAACAATTATCTTCTAAAAAATATTTATACCATTTCTAAACACTATTTCTAAGATTTAAATAGAGATTTACAAGGTATTTAGAGCAACTCTAGTGGACACAATTAGCAACCGGTTTGTAATTTACTCACCACCCACTAGAGAGGGAATTAGGAGTCTCTAAAAGCTGAAACATTGTTGAATTAGATAAACCCTCCTAACAAATCGGAAGGCCCTGGTATGCAGACACGCACATGAGAGAGGAAGCAATACGCCTCGACTATGGTTAGAGGAAATGAGCAGTTTATTATTTACTCACCACCCATCAATGACGGAATTAGGAGAGTCTAAAAAAGCTTAAAGATCGCTAAATTGGATGAACCCTCCTGGCAAACCGAAAGACCCTAGTATGCAAACACGCACAGGGGAGAAGAAGCAAAAAACCTCGACTATGGTTAGAGGAAATGAGTAATTTATTATTTACTCAACACCCACTAGAAAGGGAATTAGAAGTCTCTCTAAAAGCTCAAAGATAGTTGAATTGGACAAACCCTCCTAGCAAATCGAAAGGTCCTGATATGCAGACGTACACAGGGAAGAGGAGGCAAATCGAAAGGTCCTGGTTTCCTGAGGCAAATCGAAAGGTCCTGGTATGCAGGAGTGCACAGGGAAGAGGAAGCAAAACGCCTAGACTATGGTTAGAGGAAATGAGTAATTTATTATTTACTCAACACTCACTCGAAAGGGAATTAGAAGTCTCTCTAAAAGCTAAAAGATGGTTGAATTGGACAAACCCTCCTAGCAAATCGAAAGGTCCTGATATGCAAACGTACACAGGGAAGAGGAGGCAAATCGAAAGGTCCTGGTTTCCTGAGGCAAATCGAAAGGTCCTGGTATGCAGGAGTGCACAGGGAAGAGGAAGCAAAACGCCTCAACTATGATTAGAGAAAATGAGCAGTTCTAGAATCTCAAGGTCGCTGCCCTAGTGGCAAAACGGAAGGCCCTGGCATGCAGACACACACAGGAGAGAGGAATCAAGAAACCTCTACTAGGGTTCGAGGAAATGAACAATTGAACGTCACTGCCACAGCTTACGCGTCTGGTCTCCCAAAAATCCAAAAAAATACAGTAAAAACGAGCAGGGCAGCCCCGATACATTAATATGTATTGAGACACAAATAAATGAAATCTAGATCCCAATAGAAAGTAAATTATGGAAACTGGTAGAACATAATATATAATTAACATCCATATGTATATAATTAATAATAATGATTTCATAGAAGCAAAGATTGAAGAACTCCTTTTCACTCAACTATATTTGAAATACTTTTCCCACCAAGCTTCTAGCTCTCTTACAAAATATGATCAAAGCTGCTTCACAGATAAACTAGATCTAGATTTACAAGGCAGGAAGAATTTGACCACACATGTAAAACTCAAAATATTTAAAAAAAAAAAAAAAAAAAAAAAAAAAAAAAAAAAGAGGTTTTTAAGGGAAAATTAATAATAAAAAAAAGACCATAACAAAATATATAAAAAAAAAAAGAAAAAAAACCACCAAAATAGAAAATACCCTAAACCCAAACTCCTATAGGTACTGAAAACTTTGTCAGGAACTAACCACTATAAGAACAGAAAAGAAAGCCCTAAACCTCTCTCTCTGCCTTGCCACTAAAACACAGCTGATTTCAATGCTAACTTTCTATGGCTCTCTATGAAAAAATTAGCAGCAAGACAGCTTCACATCAGCAGCCCCTAGATTGCCTGCCAGCAAGTTTAATTCTATTTTCTGATCTCCACTAGACACTTCTGGCAACACCATTGGACCAATTTCTTACAAGACCGACCGACCTTAGGACCGCTGGTGTCAGAGCTAGAAGCTTAGCAACCGTTGGCAATCCCATTTGCGGTTATTCTCTTCTCTAAGACAACTGGCTTCGAGTCGTCCACAGATCCGTTCTCCAAAGGCTTCAGATCCCCATTCGACTGAACAATCGAAATAGGCTCCTCCTTTGCATCAGGTACAACGTCTAGTGACTGCTCATGTGTCCCGTTTACCAGATCTTTTTTCTCTTCGACGGGCTTTGCTTCCGGTGCCTGCATGTTTAGAATCACAGGTCAAAATATGAACTTTATGTGGCATAGCAATTATCAGGCTTGGAAGACTTGCCTGTTTCTGGAACTGCTGTTGCTTAACCTTTTTCTCCTGGATGATCTTTTGTCGCTTCTCATAAAACCCAAAATCGTCCAAAATGCACGTTTTGTTAGAGTGATCCTTGAAAATTTTAATAATTTTAAGTCCCTGTTCTAACTTAACCTGCAAAATACAGTGTAAAAGCGGTTAACATTTACAGAGAATGGTAATAGAAGCAGATCAAGTAAGAAAACATGTTTATTGCTGAATAACCTCTTGAGTATCCCTGCTGTTAGTCACGGGTTTGTTCTCGTTGTTCTCAAGGGTAATGTGCTTCAGTAAACTATTGGGTATGTCCTTTACAACGTGCCACTTTACAGGGAAACAGCCAGTCCACTTGTCCTGTTGCCAGTATTCTACGTTCTTGTGGAAATCAACTGGTCCTACCATCTCCGCAAGTCCAACAAACTGGCCACTCGTATTAACCTATTCAAAATAGATCAAAAAAAAATTGCAGAATGAGAATCCATGAAAATATATACATAAGAAGATAATTTAAGTACATCAACTGCATCTACAAGCTCACCGAAAAGAAGAGAAAGATGGGGCAGCCACCAGATTTCTGCTGAGCCTCCTGGTACGCAGCATCAAGCTTCTTGTTACCATTAGGTGTGCTGGCCCAGACATTGTACTTGATGCTCTTATGAACATCATCCTCACTGTAGGACTTAATAATGAAAAACTTAGCCTCGGTGTATTCCTCTGCAAAATCAGCTCTGTTGTACTGTTCCCGGTCTGGAATCGCAGACAAATCTTCCTTCTCTTCAGAAATAGTTTCAACTAATGGCGTATTCTGTCCCTTGACAGCTATTGTGATGGGTGTAAAGCCCTTCTGGTTTTTAAAACCCTTTGCCCTGGGTCCACGATTCAGCTCATTCAAACCATCAACATTCTCATTGCGATAACCAAAATAACCATTTCCTCGCCCCCTGGGTTTGTATTTGCTATCAACAGCCAACCACCCATGTGGATTAACCCGTGAATCATAACCACCAGTTCCAAATCCCATACCGGACCTGAACGTGTTCCCATAATGACCATAAAATTTGCTTGGGTACATTCTGTTCATGAAGCCCTGAGCTGAACCCATCCCGGAAATAGGACCAGACTGTTGCAACCCCTATTGAACAAATAATGAGTATTAGCAACCAAATTAATTAAATATCAAGTAACCCAAAAGACCAAATAGGTTCAGTGTTGAGCTAAAATATAAAGCAATGTATAATCACATGCAATATCTCATACATATATATCGGATCTATGACCCTAACATAAACAAAAAGAAACGCAGAGATCTGCCCCTGCAACTGATTTCTCAATCACTATTTACCACAAAGAACTAAAACAAACCGACAAGCATCCACTCTCAAGTCATTTGGAATATTAAAAATATTCCTTACCATGTAATTGGAACTCTGGCGATAATTATGATTCTTGGAAGATGGGGCATTGTTACCCTTCGAAAATGGAGTCATTCCAGTGTTTCTGTACTGCCCATCATAACCAAGTCTTGGATCCTGATAACCAGACCCGGGAATTCCACCAGGTAAAACACCTCTACCATATGAATTAAGAGACGAATTCTGGTACATTGGTTTATAGGGAGTTGACCCATTGTTTCCCTTCATACCACCGCCATTGACAATACCAGTAGAATTCACTTTGGCTGTTTCCACAGGTATGGGCTTTTGTTCAGTTCCAACTGAAGTGCAAGGCTCCCCTTGAGGATTGGCTGCTTGACTAGGAGTGAACGGACCACTGGTAGGATTCAAGGGCTGAAAATAAGGAGGATACTGGTAGTGCTGAGGACCATACAGCTGACCATCATTTCCCAATGTTGGAACAGGGGAGGTCGCTGGTGAATATGGGCCATAGGGTGCATAGCCATAACCACTGTGATACATAACAGAAGAATTGTCCCCATATACGCCCTGTTCAAATAAATCACAAGGTTGGAGATCAATTTCAAGAAACAAATTTCTACTTATATGTAAGAAAGTGGCATCAACAGAATCTCGTTACAGATAATAATCTACTTACTGATGACATGTCAACTCCCTCCGTATTAGCATATCTTGAATAGTCATCCCACTCATTACCAGTCCCATTATAACCTACAATAAAAAAAAAAACAAGCAGATGAGTACAAACATATTATTAACAGATAACACTCCCAACTGTCAATTTTTTAACAGATTATGTCTACCGAAAAGTTCAATAAAGTTTCAGATATGATATTTTGTATACAGATCATAAAACTAATACAGTATAATCTTACTTCCATAGTAATAGGCGGGGGAGGGATAACCATTAGGTAGATAGCACAAAGTTGGATCCATTATATCCGGTAAAAACGGAGTCAGTGACCTCTCAGAAGGCTGGATCTGACCATTTGCAGTAACACCCGAATCAACACCCCCATATTGGTAAACCGAAGCCTGCACCAATATAAAAACAATGTTTAAAACACGCACTCTACAACATCAACCCTCACAAATGTCATAAAGTCAAGTTGATATTCAAGCTACCTTCTTGGTAGGCTCAGCAATATCCAGGGACTTGGCTTGTGAGTCAATTGATAAATTCTGGAGTAAATCTGCAGCTTCTGTAAGAGAAAAGGTAAAGGAACACAAATCTCTTTGAAGTTCTCACCATAAAGATGAGCCACAGTAAAACCAATCAGCCAAATTTCCCATCGAATTATTAACACAATCAGAAGAAAAAAAAATTGATCTCAGATAAACCCTAAGATTCTAATAATAATTCTTTTCAAGCGCATACATATCAGCATCAAAACAAACTTCAAACAAGAAACCTATTACTAAACACAACTAATCCAAGAAGAAACAGCTAAATACAACAATAAACCATGTATCACCCAAACTGATACCGGTTCCCCTCTTGAACATAAAAAACAAAACCAATCAGCGGACATGGATCTGTCTCTATAACCCAAACAAAATAACAAAATAACCAAAAACCCCAAATTCAATCAGAAATAAACAGATCAACATGTAAACAGAAAGCTGATAAATTAAAGTATACCCAAGAATGAAAAACTAGTAAAGGATACTCTCAGCAGAAGGAGCAACGGTAGCCATGGCCAGATACGATTGATAGGTGAGTAGATCTTATGAGTTGGATAGCGAAAACCCTAAATCTCCCCAAAAAAATTAGGGTAAAATCAGGATTTTGGGGGAAAGGGGTTTGGAGTAGGGAGAGAAAGGGAGGGAGAAAGAGAGGTGGCGAAGACTGAAGAGTTCTCGCAGCCGCCAAGGGTTAGGGTTTGGGCTTTGCGAAAGAAAAGAGGGTTTTGTTCACTCGAAAGTGGTGATTCAAATACCACCACGGCTCTCTTTTGGACTTATGTGGTATTTTTAATATTTGTTAGGGGCTTTATCGTCTTTTCAGTCATAAATATTAGTCCACTGGATTTTGTAGAACCAATCATAATTATACGGTCTAAAAAAATAATAATCATAAGTATGCTATTATTAGATATTTTCTTTTTTTATAAATTATTCAATCCGGCAATTAATACAATTTCACACTTTTTTTTCTTCCCACTATAAGAAAATGAATTAAACACTATGTATTGCCTATAAAGTGGAAGTATGGAGGAATTTAATTCATAAAAATTAAGGGTAAAATTGAAAAAATATATATGTTTGTATTTCACAAGGATTTTAAAATATCTTACCTAACAAAATGAACAAGTTGTAAGAATGTATCTTTATTGATGAGCCTCTTTCTATTTGCTTCTGTGACTATCGTTGATGTCTTCATCAATGATTTAATCGTTGAACAAGTTGCTCGTGTTACGTTGGAGAAGTATAATGGATTAGGTATGATTGTCTAGAGTGACGATATGGTGGAACAACAACACCCATTGAAGTCTTGTTAGAAGATTTCTGATAGAAATAAGCATTAAGAGCTTTGTAATGAAGAATGTTATGAATGATTTGTGGCAGCCTTCGTGTGGAATGTGCATCAGTTTAAATTTTTCCACCTATTAGAACATGAAAGAGTTATTAAGGGTGGTATGTGGACCTTTGAGCAATATCTACTAATAACAGAAAAATTGAATGATAGACAAAACTCGGAAGAGATACAATTGCGTCTAGTAGACTTTGTTACATTTAAAATAATAACACGAAAACCTATCTGGATTAAGGAGAATTGTCGTGTCATGGGAAGATCACTGCCTTAAAAGATGATTTTCGCTACCCCAGGTGTTGTAGAAATCAAGCGATCGCCATTAGCACGGCTCTGAGTGTTGTGTGCACTCACAACCCACGAGTGGAGATCAAAATATATACCCAAACCAAAAACTTTGTATTTTTTGTTTAGAGAAGGTGAACGGGAAGAATAATTTTTTTATGTATCCAAATTAATGTTACAGTTCCCAAATAGATAGTGAAGGAAAATTTAAAAAAATTGGGAAGGAAAAGGAATTGTAATGGTAATGGTTGGGAAGTAAGTAGGACAGAGTCTAGGGAATTAAAACGGAAAATATAAATTCTAACGGTTGCACAATCGGTTACACAATCCCGTTAATAACGACAAGTCAATATTCTTGCAATAAATGAGCTTACCAACAAATTAGCTTTTTTTAGATGACTTTTTTTTTTAACAACAAGAATTTCCAACAATCCCCCACGGGTTCAAATATGTGAAAAGAAAAGAATTTGGGTTGGGCAAAAACAAAACAACTGCAGCAGTGTTAATGTCTTGCAACTTGAATTAACACTTAGTGATTTTTAAGCTAATATATATTTTCTATTGAGCGACTTTAGTCTTGAACTCAATAGGGAGTAAGAGACCTATTACTTAAAACACACGGTTGATCATGTATGATATTCTAATACTCTACGAAATAAAAGTGATGTCTTATACTAGCCATACGTCTAATACATGGATGCTTATAAGTGCTATAGAGAATTAATCTATACAATTTTCATAGGAAACAACCACACTTCCACACCTAAGTAGGTGAATCCCATTGAGCGTAAGCTACATCACACCACCAAAACTATGGATATGGGTTCATTAAGAGCCTTTGGCTCAACCTCATTCCTATAAGTAGCACACAATTTACATATTAAACATATAGAGATGGAAAAAAATAAACAATGCTCTGAATTATTACATAATGTTCCCCTATGAGCTTACAGTGAGTAGGAGTTCATTACTTATAATTCAATCAATGGACCTTAAGTCCACTCCATTCGATGTTTCTAAAACTAGTTTTCTACGTAGGCCTTTAGTTAGCGGATCCACAATATTCTTTTCTAACTTGATATAGTCGAGTGATATCACTCTAGTTAACAACAAATCCTTGACAAAAATGGAAGCTTACAAGTTATAATGAAAAGCAATTGATGGAGTTGGCTTCCCCTACAATGGGATATCTACAAGCAAGTTTCTCCCATTCTGCCCCATGCCCTGCCAAATCAAGAGCAATAATTCAGATTCCATAGTAAACCTAGCAGTACATGATTCCTTGCAAGATTTCTAAGATACAGCTCCACCCCTCAGGGTGAAAACATAATCACCAGTTGAGTTGACTTCATTATTGTCAAATACCTAGTTTGCATCACAAAAGCCTTCTAGAACACCTAGAAATTTGGAGTAATGCAAACCCCAAACAATGGTACCTTTTAGGTACCTAAGCAATCGCTTTAGAGCATCCTAATACCCTTTGCTTGGGTTATGGGTGTACCTGCTTAGTCTGCTTACAGTATAAATAATGACATGCCTAGTGTAATTCATAAGAAACATAACACTACTAATGATCTTTGCATATTTAGATTGACATACTGGGTCACCCTTATTTTCTTTAAATGAAAACTTGGGTCATAAGGGGTTCTAACTGGATCGACATTAAATGAGTTAAACTTTTTAAGAAGTTTTTCAACATAGTGAGACTGATTAAGACAAACGACATTTAGAGTTCTTTTGATTTTTTACTCCCAAAATCACATCTGCCTCACCCATGTCTTTCATTTCAAATTTGAACTTAGAAAATTCTTCATCTCATTTACTCGGTCCAAGTCGATACCAAAAATCAACATATCATCCACATAAAGAGATAATTACATAACCATTGGAATCATTGTTATAATAAACACAAGAGTCACCCTCATTCACATGAAAACCATTACCTATCATAGTTTTGTCAAATTTGTCATGCCATTATATTGGGGCTTGCTTAAGTCATACAATGACTTGACTAATTTTGTAACATCCTGGCCCAATACCATGTAGATATTTTCCGCTTTGGCCCAAATCCAACACCTTGGGTCTTACGGCTTTAAAACGCGTCTTCATGTATTGGATTCTCATCTTACTAATAAGCCCAATCATTCTCTCCCTATTTTCAATGTGGGATTCAATTCATTCCTGCCTCATCGTCATCCTTTAGGGCCACTCCTTATTCAGGCCTTCTACTCTAGTGCCACCCACTCTAGACCGGGTCATTACAGGCTCACTAGCTTCCGCCTGGTTTGTCCTCGAACCACACATCGTACATGAGAGTCGGCTCTGATACCAATTGTAACATCTTGAACCAATACCATGTAGATATTATCCATTTTGGCCCAAATCCAACACTTTGGACATCACGGCTTTAAAATATGTCTTCGTGTATTGGATTCTCATCTTACTAATAAGCCTCAGTCATTCTCTCCCCATTTTTGATGTGGGATTCAATTCATTCCTGCCCCATCACCATCCTTTAGGGTCACTCCTTATTCAGGCCTTCTACTCTAGCACCACCCACTCCGGACTGGGTCATTACAGACCCACTAGCTTCCGTCTGGTTTGTCCTCGAACCACATATCGTACATGGGAGTCGGCTCTGATACGAATTGTAACATCCTGACCTAATACCATGTAGATATTATCCATTTTGGCCCCAATCCAACACTTTGGACATCACGGCTTTAAAATGTGTTTGCATGTATTAGATTCTCATCTTACTAATAAGCCTCAGTCACTCTCTCCATTTCCGATATGGGATTCAATTCATTTCTGTCCCCATCACTATCCCTTAAAGTCACTCCTTGTTCAGGCCTTCTACACTAGTACCGCTCATTTTGGACCGGTTCGTTATAAATTTATAGACTTTATTTTCTTGACCCGAAATCATAAAACCTTCGGATTGGATCATGTAAAATTCCTCTCATAATTCCCTATTTAAAAATTTTGTTTTCACATCCATTTGATGAGATCATGAATGCAAGCAATAACAATTAAAGTTATAATTGTTGCAATTTTAGGGATATGGGAGTAAGTGTTAAAATAACCAGTACTATGTTTTTTAGTAAAACCGCTTACCACTATTATAGCCTTACACTTGTCAATGGATCCACAGGATTTCAACTTTGTCCTACAGATTCATTTACAAGTAATGGCTTGTAACTTTAGGCAAATCAACCAATTCACAAGTGTTATTACTCAGAATTGACTCAAGTTCAAAATTAATGGCCTTTTTCCAAAAAAATTGCATCAACTAACCACATTGCTTCCTCATAAGATCTAGTATCATCTTCCAAAATAAAGACATAGACAAAATCATCATTAATCAATAAGAGTTCAGTTAAAAAAGCAGTAATAAAGTCAAGACCAAAACTATTTTCCTTTTGAGCCCTTTTGTTTCTCATAGGCTCTAAAAAAGAATCATGGTTAGTTAAAAGAGGAGCAATATGTAAGCTAGATGCAGAGCTAGAAGATAGAATATCATTATTACAACAAGAGGGTTTCAAAGGAAATAGATGTTCAACAATATTTCCACCTGCATAAGAATTGTTAACACCTTTAACATGAAACACAATTATAAGTATAACCGATAAAAATGGAATCACTATTTTTTATGACCCATCTTGTTCCTTATATATCTAGGTATCTGAACCTTTGCTAGACACCCTATACTTTTAAATAATTCAAATTGGGAGCTCAATCTTTCCACAATATGTATGGGGCTTTGTTTCTTCTTTTGTGAAGTACTCGATTTAAAACATGACAAGCACAAAGAATATCCTCACCCCACATATTATTAGGAAGTCTAGAACTAATAAGTATTGCATTCATAATATTTTTTTAGAGTCATATTCTTCCTTTCAGCAATTCAATTTTGTTCGGGTGTATATAAGGTAGTTACTTCATGTATAATACCATTCTGCTCAAAAAATGTCTTAAGAGTTTCTCGATGTATATTCTCCCAGTACTTAAATTTACTTTTAGATTTCAATTTAAAGTAAACATTTATCATAAAAAAAATTGCAGATTTAATCTTGTACACATTAGTTAAAAGATAAAACTGAGTAGATATATTTGAGGTCTCTCCACAATTTTAGAAACCTCAACTTGAGCAAATTGTTTCTTGCTCTCTTTCATTTAAGCAAACAATTACGAATTCATTAAAGTAGCATAATAACACATTTTCATTTGAATCTCATCAGATTCGGTCAACCATATCATATGAAATTATATTGTGTTTGACTAAAAACAATAAAAGGAGAACTTGTAAACCTCCTATAAATTAAATACATACTTTAAAATTTGTGTTTTTTACATTTTTCAGATTAATTAAGTTGTGTAATGGGTAAGGTCTGAAGGCATGTGAAACCCTAAGGCGAAAGTAGCCGCTCTCTCAGCCAAATCATCATCTTATGTTAGTATCATAGAATTTTTTTAAAAATTAAATTGGAAAGGAAGAAAAATCGGTTAGTGGAAGTAAGCGGCGCTGAAACGGAAGATCAAAGGAATAATCTGGGGTTTTTAAACTAGGGATTATAATAGGAGTAAATTATAGGGTAAAATACATGATTCTTATTCCAAACGGTTCTGATTCTTAATTTCGGTCAAGACTCGCAGAGGATCAATCGGTTCTTATTCCAATCTTCTATTGTTTCGATCCTGGTAAATTTTCCCCTATTTCTTTGATAACATACTTGTTGATTCTTCAATGTTTGTTAATTTTGAGTTCCTTTAATTGATCGAGTAGTAGAATTGTTCTCCTTGCTTGATTTCTTTGGATTTAATTGAATCTTATGGGATTGGATCTGATTAGGAAACTTGATTTTTGAGAATTTTAATGGTATTCAGATTCTGTTTGGATGCAGAATTGAGATATGATTTTATTAGGATTCGTTGTTGATGCTGATTTGATTTTGATTTGGTGAGTTTTGGTATGATTAAGTAAAGGAAAAATAATTGTCTCTCCTATTGGAGTGGTTTTAGGTCTTCTCTTCTGAGAAGTTTTTTCGTAGTTCTATAAATGAGTGTCCTGAGCTGGAACTGTCGTGGGCTAGGCAACCCACGCACAGTTAGCGTATTAAAGGATCTTGTAAGGATTCATAGGCCTATGGTTACGTTTTTAATGGAAACTATGATCAAAGAAGACAAAATGAGAGCGGTTGGCAGGAAAATTGGGTATGGAGGGTCTTTATGGTTAACGGACAAGGTCACGGGGGTGGATTAGCATTATTCTGGAAAGACAATCTGTCAGTTTCCATTCAATCTTCTTCCATCAATCACATTAGTGCTTTAATAACACTCCCAAACGGTCCTAAATTCAAGTTAACTGGTTTCTATGGCTTCCCCGAAAGGCAGAGGCGGAGAGATTCTTGGGAGTTGCTGCGATCCCTCAAGGACCAAGATGATCTCGCCTGGTGTTGCATCGGGGACTTTAACGATATCCTTTGTTCTCGAGAAAAGCGGGGGGGAAACCCCAACCCAACTGGTTGATGGAAGGTTTTAAAGAAGCCGTGGAGGACTCTGGCCTAACTACAGTTAGTATGATTGGTCATCCATTCACTTGGGAGGTCGGGCGAGGTTCAGACAGGTGGATTGAAGAAAGACTAGATCGGGCTTTTGTTAATATCAGGTGGAAAGAGACCTTCGCGGAAACTAATTCGAGGAATCTTGTTACTGTCTCGTCGGATCACTCGGCAATCCTATTGGAATGTAAGGTTTGGATACAAGGCTTTAGTATTAAACGCTTTAGATTCGAAAATGCTTGGTTACGGGAGCAAGCTTGTGCGACAATTGTGAACGAAGCGTGGAAGTCGGTCCCAGATGGCAATATTACAAAAAAAAATCGTTGTGTGTTCAGAGGCTCTCAAGAAGTGGAGTTCGACCTTAGAATTGAATTTCAGTCGGTTATTAAATGCCTTTCGAGTTCAGATGCAAGAGGTTAAGGGGAGACGTGATGCTTATGGTGTGGATAGGTTCAAACAAGCTGCAAAAGCATATGCTGAGGCACTAAGGAAGCAGGAGGACTTTTGGAAACAATGGGCCAAATTGTTGTGGTTACAAGATGGAGATTCTAATTCTAAATATTTCCATGCATATGCTACGGATAGGAGGAAAAAGAACAGTTTCTCACAACTTAAAGATTCGGATGGAAATTGGCGAACGAAGGGCAACGGGCTGGACGATCTGTTAGTAGATTATTTCAGTGATATTTTTACAAGCCAAGGAAACAATGATGCAGCTCTGCTCCCATTTATACAAGTAAGAGTAACAAGAGAGCAGAATGATCAGCTATCTCAAAGATTTTCTAAGGAGGAAGTAAAAGAGGCTTGTTTTTCCATGCATCTGGATAAAAGTCTGGGTCCTGACAGGCTGAATCTGGCATTTTATCAACATTTTTGGAACATAGTAGGGGATGATGTGTGCGATGGATGTTTCTCTATTCTCGGGACTGGAAAACTCCCACAAAAGTTGAATGATACCCTGATCGTTCTTATTCCGAAGATTAGTAATCCTGAACAAGTTTCAGATTTACGGCCTATAACACTATGCAATGTCCTTCTCAAAATCCTCTCAAAAATGTTGGCGAATCGTCTCAAAGCAATCCTTCCATCCATTATCTCAAGTACACAAAGTGCGTTTATTAAAGGAAGATTGATTTCCGATAACATTATTGTGGCCTATGAGACAATTCATAAACTCCGCGGACTAAAATATGGTAAACATGGTACGGCTTCCCTAAAACTAGATATGAGTAAAGCCTACGATAGAATCGAATGGGGTTTTCTAGAGAATATGTTACAGAAATTAGGATTCAGAGACAGATGGATTCAATGGATAATGTTCTTGGTGTCTACGGTGTCCTATATGGTAGTTCAAGATGGTAGAGAAATTGGCCAGATTATCCCAAAGATAGGTCTAAGACAAGGAGATCCCATCTCCCCATTCCTGTTTCTGATCTGTGCTGAGGGGCTTTCGGCACTGCTAGCTGCAAAGGAGCAAGCAGGTCGAATTCACAGCTCTCAGGTATCACGTAATGCTCCTAAGGTGTCACACCTCTTCTTCACCGATGATAGCTATTTATTCTTCTGGGCTAATGCGAATAAGGCAAAGGAGGTTCAAGCCTGTCTAAAATGTTAAGAACAGGCATCTGGTCAGTGTGTCAACTTTCAGAAATCCTCCGTATTTTTTAGTGGCAATACGAAGATTGATGCTAGATCAGCGGTGTGTAATGAACTTGGAGTCTCTGAAGTCAATGACATGGGCTTTTATCTAGGAGCACCGATTGTAGTAGGAAGAAGCAAAATGCAAACATTTGGCTTCTTAAAAGATATAGCATGGAAACGCATTAATAACTGGAAAGAGAAATACCTGTCACGTGCCGGAAAGGAAGTCCTCATCAAATCTGTGCTTCAATCGATCCCAACCTATCTGATGAGCATCTTCCTCATGCCAAAGGAATTATGTGACGACTTCAATAAAATGCTGAACAGGTTTTGGTGGAACTCATCAGGATCATCATCTTCTGGGCTTCATTGGAAATCTTGGGAGAACCTTTGCTGGCCTAAATCAAGCGGAGGACTCGGGTTCAAAAATACCTGTTGAAACATCGTTCCACAAGATTTTGATTTGACAAAATCATCCATGATTAAGGGATAATTAAATTTAAGTGCTTTGATTTAATTGTACTAATCTGTTTGTTCAATGTTGAAGTATAAACGTAAATACAAAAGATATAAAAAGTAAGACAGGACAAAGTCAGCATGAGATCAAAGAGCAAACTGAGCAGAGTTGAACTCAGTACCAAAGAACAGAAGCCTAGCAAAGCCAAGTGAAATGAAACTCAGCATCAGAAGCCATCTGACTAATTGTCGTGCAAAACAAAACTGACTAGGAGAGAACTCAGCGGAAGAGTTGACAACGGACGAAGACAACGAATAAAGTAGAAGCTGAGTAAATCTTCAGGACAACATGAAAGATCCGTTCACTGGTAGACAAGTCTTGCAAATCCTCTGCACCAATAATTGAATCCTCGGAATTACGCAAAAGACATTTTCCGAGATATATGGGTCAATGGATTATTGCTAAAAGACAACTGCCGCAAAAAGACAACGCCTGCAGGAACAAGACAAACCTGACGCCTGAAGAATTCAGAGGATAGGATTGGCCTGCAATATCTGAAGCTGCCCAGAATCTGTCTCCCAAAAGAGCCGTTTTGGAATCAACGGCTAAATCATTTCAAATGATCCTCCTACAGGTCTTCATCTATATAAAGACAATCAAACCTCTTGGGTCATTGCCGAAGTACAAAAAAGAAAAATACAAGAGAGAAAATTACAAGTTCAAAGCACTTCAAAACAAGAAAAAAATCTTACACCCATTTTCTATTCTTGTGTAAATGCTAGATTGATTGTCTGTAATCATCTAAGGTGTTCTTCTTTTGAAAGAGAACAAACTATATCAATTGAGATATTGAGAGTGTTGTGCTGAGTGTTTGGTTGTAAACATTCAGTGGTAGAGAAATCTAAGTACCGGGTTGTGGTGCTTAGTAGGAGTTGAGTAGAAGAATAGAGGACGATACTCTTGCATATTCAACTGGCTTGTAAACGGTTTGTGCTCTACCTTTAAAGAGCTCAGTATTGGATTCCAAAAGCCCGGAGGGATTCTGGGGACTGGACGTAGGCAGAGAGGCCGAACCAGGATAAGTGATACTGAGTAATTTCTAACTATATATATATATATATATGTGCTTGTGTTGTCTGTCATATTTACTCAGCATATAAATTGTTAAACGCTGACTCTGAGTAAATAGGAAGTGCTGAGGTGGAAACTGACCACGCAAGTGTCAATTCCCATCTCTCAAAGTAAAACAGTCTTAGTCGGCATCTGACTAAAGCTGTCTTACGCTAAGTTCGCCCGAGCTGACCAAAGCTGAGTTGATCAACTTATTGAAATAACTAAGTCAGCAAGATTAATGAGCAAAAAAGTTATATTAGTTCCTAACCTCCCCCTTGGAACTAATCACACGGGACCAACAATACCCACCTATTCAACCTTGCCTTACTTGCAAAACAAAGTTGGAGGATATTGCAGAATCCGGATTCACTGGTGACTCAAATACTTAAGGCTCGGTATTTTCCTAACTCTGATTTTTTGCAGGCTCCTTTAGGTCATAACCCTTCCTTTGTGTGGAGGAGCATTCTGGCGAGACGTGAATTGCTTGTGATGGGTCTCCGAAGGAAAATTGGGAATGGTGAAACCAGCGCAATCTGGAGCTCCCCGTGGCTTCTTGATGATTCCCTCCCTCTCCCTACCAGCCCTCTCGTTACCACACTGCCTACTGGTCTGGTGAAGGATCTGCTAAATGAAAATGGCGCTTGGAACCTTGATCTCATCAGTAGAATCTTTAATAGAAGGGATGTCCAATTGATCTGTTCAATTCCGGCGCGAAGGAGGCAGCGTGAGGATGACTGGTTCTGGCCTGACGAAAAGTCTGGTAATTACTCAGTAAAGAGTGGTTATCTCAAAGCACTTGGATCCCGCCTTTCTAACACGGTAAATCTCTCTATGATTAACTGGAACTTAATCTGGAATTTACAGGTGGCCCCAAAAGTTAAAAACTGTTTATGGAGGATCTGCACAAGCTGCTTACCGACTATGAGTAACCTGGCATCCCGACGAAGCTCCCTCCCAAACTGTTGTCCAATATGCAACGCTTATAGAGAAGACGATCTTCATATGTTTATCAGCTGTCCGCGAGCCTACCGAGTGTGGCAAATCTTCTTTCAGGACAATAGGGTATCGACGGTCACAGATCTCATCTTCTGGCTTTCAAATTGCATCGGAGGGGCATCAGGGATGGGAAATGAAATAGCGATGCTTTGTTGGAGTATTTGGAAAGCGCGGAACGATAAGGTTTGGAATAACAGGGAACAAACACCAGAGGAAATCCACCGTATGGCCTTATCGGAATTGCGCGACTGGAGAGAAGCTCAAATCGTCAATCTAAAACACCTCCAGCCACAGTCGGTCGCAATCGCAAAATGGAAGAAACCGTCGGAAGGAAGCTATGTGTGCAATATTGACGCGGGTGTGGATGACCAGAATAAATTCAGCTCCTATGGGTGTCTGTTGAGGGATCATCAGGGTAGATGTTTTGCTGTTAAAATGGGGCACCTTGCGGATGTCACGGATCCCCCGTTGGCAGAGGCAATGGCGGTAAGAGAGGCTCTTACCTGGATTAAGAATTTTAACCTCAGCCATGTGGAGGTCCAATCAGATTGTCTCGTGGTTATTAGTTCCATACATCAGCAAAAACGTCAATTATATTATTTATCGGATGTAGTGAATGATTGTTGTGATTTGTTAAGAGCCTTGAACTCATGTTCAGTCTCATATGTAAAACGTTCAGCGAATTTAGTAGCTCATAACTTAGCTAAGGTTGTTACTTCTAGATCTGTTCGTGGTGAGTGGGTCTGTCCACCACCGATTATTTTTGACATTCTCGCTTCTGATCTTAGTTAATAAAGTTTTCCTTATTTCAAAAAAAAAAAATACATACTTTAAACCTCCTATAAATACAAGATTGTAACTATAACAAAGAGTCGGTTACACAATTTAAAATAAGCTTTAAATACAAAATTGTTACAGTAAAACCTCTATATAGGAATACTCTATATAAGAATAACCTCCAATTTGTTATAAAAAATTTCGGTCCCAACTTGGGCTGGTTATAAATAAGAATAACCTCCCAAATGTTAATTGTTATACATAATCCAAGTCCCACCTTTAGAAACTATACCTCTATATAGGAATAATTATGTAAATAATGTATATATGTATTAAGGATTTAAACAAAATTTATTAAAAAATTTAAAAATTATTGAGATTAAATATGAGTTGGCACACAAATTCCAACTTTAACTATAAATTCTTACCATTTTCCCATAAAACTCTTTTCTTTATGTATTGGAAACTAAACTCAAAACTCTTCCAATTCTTTAGGTATTGGAAATAAAACTCGTAGACTTGATATGCTAAACATTAATTTGTTTTATTAATCTATTCTACTGTACATTGTGTATATAAACCAATTTCAAGCGACCCCATTTCATAAACTTTAAGTGTTGATTTTTTTTTTGGTACCAAACTCTATATAAGAATAACCTCCCAATTGTTATACAAATTATTCGGTCCCAAACGTATTCCTATATAGAGGTTTTACTGTACCATAATAAATGGTTGGTTACCAACATTAATATATTTAATACTTATTATAAAATATTCGATGTAGAATTAAAATAAAAATCTTACAATAAGCCATTATTCCAACGATCCTCCGCAAATGGCTATATTGTGAAAACACGGTAAAACAAAAATATTTACTAGGCAACAGAAAAGAAAGATTTAAACACTTAAATATCAATATCTTTTAATTTGAATTGATACTTTATTAAAGTGAAGCAACAAATTTAGTTAAAGAAGTGAATTACTCTTAAACTTCTATAACTTGAATTTACGACCCTCACAACACGTTAAAATATTTCAAAAAAGTCAAAGTTGTTGTTCTGCGGTCTAGATTTATTTTCAGTGCTTTTAAAGGTCATACACACACCTTAGGACTCACGAGTGCTCTAGAAAGATAACCCAAAGTCTTTTATAAAAGGTGGCCCACCTTCGCACTCACAACCCACGAATGAAGATCAGAATATATGCCCAAACCAAGAACTTTGTATTTTTTGTTTAGAGAAGATGAACGGAAAGATTAAACTTTTTGTGTATCCAAACCTGATGTTACAATTCCCAAATAAGCAAAGAAGTGAAAAAAATTTGTAACGGTTGGGAAGTAAATATGAGAGAGTTTAGGGAATTAAAATGGCAAATATAAATTCCAACTGTTACACAATCTCTTTAATAATGACAAGTCAATATTCTTGCAATAAATAAGTTTACCAAAAGGTTATCTATTTTGAAGTGGCTTTCTTTGAACATCAATAATTTCGAACAGAATTTTGAGTAAAAGTTTATGACCTCTAGGTTGGTTTTATGTTGGAAAAAATTGTTATTCATATAGGCAATTTATTGGAGTTATTCGTTGAGTCGAATACTTACATCTTCTCAGGAGTTTGGACGTAGCTATATGCAGATTCGGGTATCATTCAATGTTTTTATGCCTCTAAAATGAAAAATGAAAACCAGTAAGGTTGGTTAGGAGTTCTCATGGGTTTTATTCAAATACGAACACCTTCATACGTTTTGTTTTTTTCAGGGGTAAGCTTGGGCATTATGATAAGTTTTTCAGCAATTTATTAGAAATTGAGGACCCTAAGCATGTAGAAAAAATGTATGGTACGTGGCTTCGAGCTTCAACTAGGCGTAATATCGTTAAACCATAATCACACTAGTTGCTTTCCACTCCACTAGTGATCGGCATATCAGAGTGAGACAACTCCACAAATTTAAGAATCAAATAGGTTCTGCTTTATATATGGGTTAATTAGACATAATGATAGCATTGTGAGAAGTTATTTGAGTCCCCAACACCTGTCCTAATAAAAAAACTGGTATGCCTCCATTATGGCTCCATTCCGAAGGAACACGTTACTAGGAGGAAAGCGGCTGAAGGAAGTTGGCGATGAAGCTGAGTAATTAAAGGGGGATACAAGAACCATCAATAATGGTGCAAGGGCTCAACCGAGAACACAAATATATGGAGTTTCTTCATCCTAATCTGGGGGTCAAATGATTTGTGGGGATGACATGGGGAAGTAAAATCAAACAACAAAAATTGTAGAACCGAAGTTAGGGATAAAGGTTACAAAGGAAAGGAAAAAAAGGCGTGAAAAAGAGAAACTTAGGGGGCAAGATAATGTTACCAACAATACCAAAATTGACCCCCTAGGCATGGATATTGATAGCTCTATCGCAAATACATCCCTATAAGCTAGTAAGGTTATGATGGGTCACAAATAGGTTATGGAAGAAGGTAGAAGTACTAAACAACATGTGGAGTATGTTCTAAACAACGGGAGACATGCATGTCCAAAAGCTTGGGACTATGCAACCAAAGGAAGATTCTAAGTTGGAACAATCGATAGCTTGGTAGCTCTAGGGCAATTCCCATTTTAATGAGCTTTTTAGGGCTCATAAACCCGATGTCATATTTCTTCTTGAAACTTTAGTGTGTAACTCTCGCATTGAATTTTTATTAGAAATACAATTGGATTTGAATGGTGTTATTTTGTGGATTGTATTACTCATAGTGTTGACATTTGTGTCTTCTGGAAATAAGCTAGCTAGTGTTCTCTACTTTCTTTCTCCACAAACCATATCGACTTGTAGATTACTGATCCACTGAATGGTAACTAGAGGCTTATGGGATTCTATGGATGCCCTAAATGGAGTCATAAGAAAGCCTTTAGGGGTATTCTCAAAACCATTGATGCGGCTTCCTCCATTCTATGGGCTATTATCGGAGATTTTAATGATCTCCTCTCACACGAAGATAAAAAATGATTTGTTGACCATCCTGAATGATGCTTCAACGGTGTCAAAGACGCAATTTCTTCATATGGGGCTCTTTGCTTTTCTGCTTGTAGGTTATCCATTTACTTAGATTCGATATAAAGGCAAACAAAATGAAGTTCATGAGAAACTTGATCATTCTTTTGTTATAGAAAGTTGGCTTGCTCGATTTCTGCATGGTTCGTCTTTTTAATACTATAGATCCAATGTCTGATCATTCATCAATTATTCTCCAAGTTGAAGACCAGATTGTGCAACAACGAAATCGACACTTTATGTTTAAAAATAAATGGTTCAAAGAGGCGGTTGTGACGACTCTAGTAGACAAAAAATGGACAGATACTTCACATCTTACAGTTGAGGATCGATTCATATCTCTGGTAGATAACTTGGGTATATAGGGTCAGAACTAAAATTTGAAATTTCAATACAGACTTGCAATCAACAATTGGAACAATTTCAAGGAGGTTATAAAGAGGCAGAAACTATTGAGTATGGTAGGGCCAGGGAGAGACTTGTCTCGTTCTTGGTTCAGGATGAGGACCAATAGAGGCAACATGTTAAAGTTCAATGGTTATAAGAAGGCGATCTAAATTCAAAATTCTTTCACACCTTTGTTAATGGCCAGAGGAAAGGGAATTTCATTACTAAGTTAGGCCAAGATGATGGTACATAGGTGTCGAGAGGAGAGGATTTATGTGATGTTGGGCAAAGCCATTTTACTAGCTTATTCTCGAGCAGGAAGAGTGATTTTATGGAGGTTGTGACAACTTTTCCTACAAAAGACTCTAATGATTATAACTCACAACTTCTCATGCCATTTACAAAGGATGAATTTCGGGCTGCCCTTTTTTAGATGCACCCTGATAAGGCCCTAGGGCCAGATGGGTTCAATCCTATATTTTTTCAGAGGTTTTGGCATAGCCTCGACGATGACATTTTCCTAGTATGCTGTAAGTGGCTTAATCAAGGTTCATTTCATGAAAAGCCTAATGATACTATCATTTCTCTAATTCCTATATGTGATTACAGTCGTGTAACTATGCGAGACCTTAGACTTTTAGCTCTTTGTAATGTGCTTTACAAGATTATCTCTAAAGTGTTTGCTAATCAATTAAAGCGGGTTCTTTTGGGTCTCAGTTTGGAGAATCAATCGACATTCATGATAATATGTTGATCTCCTTTGAGTTAATTCATAATATAAAGAAAAATGTAAATAAGAAGAAATGTTTAGTGGCTTTGAAGATCGACATTAATAAGGCTTATGAAGGAGTCGACTAGAACTGCCTCTCTATTGTTACTACAAAACTAGGCTTTTCCGACCAACGGATCATGATAATTATGATGTGTGTGACAACTGTTCAATACCCTGTCAAAGTAAATTATCTCTTAATAGGGCTGATTGTTCCATGATGAGGACTTTGATAGGGGGATCCCTTATTGCCCTACCTCTTTTTGTTGTGCGTTAAAGCCTTATCGGCCTTACTTAATATTGCTAAATGGATTGGCACTATCCACTAATGCCGGTTCAGGCGACGTGCCCATTCTATTTCTCACCTCTTATTTGCAGATGATGCTTTTCTCTTTTTTTAGGCTGATATTGTAGAATGTAGAGAAATAAAGTGTATCTTACTGATGTATGAATGAGCTTCAGGGCAGGGGATTAACTTTGCAAAATCAGGCGTTATAGGCAACAACAATGTTGCATCTGACTTATTTGCAGCTAAATCCTATATTATGGGGGTGTTGAATCCTATCAGCACATGTTATTACTTAGTTTCGCCTTCCTTGGTGGGTCATAAAAAGAAAGCTATTTTTATCACATTTCAAGGATAGGTTATGGAATAGGCTACAAACGTAGAGCGGGAAACCCCTCTCTAAGGCAGACCATGCTATCTTGATATGTTCTGCATGATAGGACATTCCAACATACTTTATGATTGTTTTCTTGCTTCCTATATCTACGAATGAAGAGCTTTAACGCATGCTCAACTCCTTTTGATGGGGAAACAATAAATCAGGTACTCATGGCCTTAACTGGATGTCTTGGGAATGATTATGTGTCTCAAAATAGGTTGGTGAATTGGATTTATGAAATTGCACTGCTTTTAATCTAGAATGTTAAGAAAACAGGGGTGGCGATTCATGTCTAATCCTAATACTCTTGTTAGTAGAGTTTTCAAAGCCAAATATTACCCGAAAGGGGATTTTTTTAGTGCTCGTCTTAGGCATTCACCTAACTATATATGGAGGAGTATCTGGAGTTCTCAACTTTTGTTAAATGAAGGCTATAGATGGAAAATAAAAGATGGTAAATCTATAAAAGTATGGACAAATCCTTGGTTGTATGATAACCTTGAAAGAGGAATTCACACTCTAATTATTCAAGGATTGGAAACTTAAGGGTTTGTGACTTGTTATGAACTCGGTAGAATGGGATGTTAAAATGTTGGAAGCATTGTTTATACAACGAGATGTGCATGATATCTTAAAATTTTCGAATCAAAGATGAGGAAATGCGTACTCCTTAATCTGGCACTGCTCCCCAAATGGTTCATACATAGTCAAAATTACATATAGACTTGCAATGGAGTAGCTTGAAGATAATTCAAATTTTCATGTTCCTAGAGATTGACAACAAATATGAAGGGTTGTTGTCCCATTTAAAGTTCGACATTTCTGTTGAAAATTGGACTGAAACTGCCTTCCAACTCGAGCAAATCTGGTACGTAGAGGGATAAATATTGACAGTGCATGTGTCTTCTACAATCAGTCTGAGAACCTATGGAATCTATTCGTTCAATGCTCCGAGATGAAATTGATTCGTGGAGAAGCTGGTCTTATATCTCTAGTGGATGCATACTACACAAAATGCAGATTCATTCGTCAACTTCCTCTTTTGAGTTGTTATCAACCTCCATGCCCCTCACCCGAAGCAAACTGATGGTGATTTGCTAGAGTATCTGGAGGGCAAGAAATGTTAAGCTATGGTAGAATCTCATTTCCTCTCCTTGATAGATTGTGGTCCATGCTCTCGAGTGTCATACTAACTGGACTCGAGCTCAGGCAATTACATCTTGTAGTCATTGAGAAGGGCTTACTGTTTTGCATTGCCAGCTATCTAAATGGTTGAGTAGTGTGATATTTAAGATTGATGCCCAATTAGTTGTTACGACCATCTCCACGCATGAAGACGATCACTCAGAATTTGGAGATGTGATATGACAATGTAAAGATATACTTAGTTCCAACAATGGTTACTTTGTCCGTCTTTTTAAGTGACAAACGAAGGCATTAGCCCATGCTTTGGCTCGATCGTCTCGTTTCTATACTTGTACTATTTTCGATGATGTAATTTTGAGTTTTATTTTTCATGTACTGTTACATTTCTGCCCTTCAGAGGCCCATTGATTGATTTTCATTTTAAAAAAAAATCAATTTTTAATTGAATAAAACCTAATTTCAAATTAGTTTAATTTTCTTCCAAAACTATAGGTTAAATCAAATCTTAACTTATAAATATATATTTGAATTGAATTCACATTTTAACCATTAAAACGCAATTCTATATTCAGATAACTTTGTATATATTTATTTATTAATTGGGTTTGGGTTTGGGTTGAACCTGATTTCATTCCATTGAAATCCCTTGTTCACATGGACCCGCATACATTGATTCTCATATGCTTATTACATATAACTATTATATATATCTTAAGCTATCCCGATTAGCCTAGTTCTAAATAGTCTTTCTTAAAGTGTGCGGCCATGCATGTCTATCTAATATTGGAAGTTTAACCGAAATTGAGTTTTGTTTCACAATTCATATATGTGCTCTAGCAAGCCATTATGACTACCCAACTTAGATAGTGCTCTCATATGTCAATACTGAGAACCTAATCATAATCTCAAGGTGATCCTTTGTTATTCGATATCATGTCCAACGTAAGGCACGATCATGTCACCCTCTTCTATTGCCCGAACATTCCTTGATCTCCTAGTGAATTGATAAGTTCGAATAAGCAATATCCAATTGCTTCATTCGGGTGTGGACACACCCTTCTCAGCTTCACTAATCAAGTGATCAGTGATATATGCTCTTCATAGGAGAGTGGTAATCCCCGTACTTCACTCATGGTCCTTCAGTATGATTCATAACATACCTGGCTAACCCGTATTTGGCACCGATTTACTAGCTCGTTAGGTGATAATAAAAGCATGTTGTGCCTCATCTAGGTTCCATAGTGACTTTGGGTATAAGGAATCATATATAAGCATTACATGAGAACCACGTATAACATCAATATCATGTGGTGTTCTCATAATGGATCATCTAGAGCTACCGTTTTATAAGCCCATGTGCCATTGGTTTTACATCCAATGTATTTAATAGGTGAACACCACCACAACCAAGGCACAAACCAGTCTTTAGTTTGTTATTATTCCCACGATAACAACTGACACATATCGTTCCTCGGTGTTTCACTTGTCCGAATCATGAACCCGTGAAACATGAGCAAATCAATAATTAAGAATACTCTATTAAGTTAGTTCACATAAGTGAATTAACATAACGGATTATTACTATACAATTAAGGGCACTGTGTAGATATAATATATTGGGACTAATGTATACTCTAACAATCTCTCACATGCACTAGTTCCGACTAAGGAAGATCCTATCCTGGTTGACCCAACACGACCATCATTGTTACGTTCGATCCAATAAGTTCACTATTATATCCTCGACATCATTATCTGATTCAACTTTATTGGTATTTACATTTTAATCAACTCCCTTCAATTGAGATGTAATCCCTTAAGTACGTGTTTAGATTTTTGGTTGTTGTGACTGAGACTACTAAGGTTGTGCAGCTGTCCCATTTCCATCATTTGAAGATGTCTAGTGTGACTAGGAAGAAAAAACCATAAATGACAACTATCTATTCCCAACTTAGGAACTTGCTTCAAGATCCAAACTAACTTGTTGCATCTAATGCAACAACATACTTAGTATTAGGTAGATTAATGATGATGTGATGTTTGGAACTTATGAACAAACCAACACATCCATTATATATTTTATGGCATTTTAGTTTTAATTACTACTCGAGAATATCAATCCGTTAATTCATAATTTCTCTAAAAAAATGGATTTAAGAGTTGATGCTCTAGCAATTTAATTAAACAAGTATTTCTCTGTACATAATTATTCTATGCTCCCACTAACTTTCTTGCAAAAGCAAGTCTCATCTTTATTAATCAGTCAGCGTGATTGTTTAGTAAAAACTAGATGCTATCTGATTATAGTCACCTTCACTATCCAATGAATTAGATATAATCAACAAATTGTCCTTTTGAACACCCAAGTTCAAAATTCGCTCCCGCTAATTTTCTTGAAACGATGAGTACTCTTTTCAAAACAGTTATCCGAGCAATAAACAATTTGTTCTCATAATGGGCGGAGCCAGGACCCAAAAGTCGAGGGGGCTAAATTGTGTGCAAGAAAAAAAACAAACACATCCAAATAACTAATTGAAGCTCTTTATAAGCTAATTTAGATAATTTAAATCAAATAAACCCTATTATAAATGAGGGATTTAAATTGCAAAAGTAACATTTTTATTCACTAGATCTTTGTTTGAATCTTTATATATGTAATTTCCGTTGATCTTTGTTCTATTTTGCTGCTAAATCAAAGAAAAGAGAAAAGGAAGAAAGAAAGAAAGGAAAAGGGGAGAAGAAAATGACGGGGGATCTAAACACTTAACGTGGGAACTGATGGAGTTCCTGGTAGGAGCAGAAAATGGTCCATTACTCACTTTTGGCGACTTTAATAAAATTTTGACACCGACGGAGAAATTTAGGGGGTGAGTGAGAGAGATGCAAAGCATGGAAGCTTTTCAAATGTGTATTGAAAATTGTCAAATTAAAGACTTAGGATTCATGGGTCAAAATTTACTTGGAGTAATAGGAGGGGAGGTGATAACCAAGTTCTGGAAAGGTTGGATAGGTTCATGGCTGATGAGGAATGGATGGTACTGTTCCCTGAGGCTGAAGTTCAACACCTGACGTCGTCCCAATCGGATCATCTACCGATCATTATTGACACGAGAGGCAAATTGGTAGGAAATAAAAAGAAGGGCAGAAGGTTCCGATTTGAAGCAATGTGGCTTCGTGATCAAAAGTGCAGGGAAGTGGTTAAAACGGTCTAGGGAAGAATGAGTTCAAATGACTGTATACAAACTAAGATTCAGAACTGTGCAGATCATCTACAATGATGGAATAAAGAGGAATTTGGTAATGTTGGGTGGATGCTTAAACGGAAAAAACTTGAATTGTTGAACACTCAGAGTAAGAGGGAGATCAGTGGAATGAACGAGAAAGTAAAAAATCTGAAGGCAAAGATTATAAAATTGCCAAAAAAGGGAAGAAATAATGTGGAGGCAAAGGTCTAGAGTTGAGTGGCTGAAGCATGAAGACGCTAATACGACTTTTTTCCACTCAAAGGCAACTGTCAGGAGATCCACTAATCGACTGACTGGTCTGCAAGATGAGGATGGAAGGTGGTTCAGAAGGGACAATCAATTAACATCATTGCTTAATCAATATTACTCGACCCTGTTTACAAGCTCGAATCCGACTACTATGGAGGATGTTCTTAATGCGGTGACAAGTTCAGTTGACCCCGAGGATATGGAGAGTCTGGCGGCACCGTTTGATAGGGAGGAAGTGGAAGCTTTGGTCAAAGCAATGAATCCCTCTAAAGCCCCTAGCCCTAACGGGATGACAGGACTATTCTATCAATCAAATTGGGAAGTGGTAGGCAAGGATGTGGTGGATTTTATTATGGAGTTTTTACGGTTTGGGATCATGCATAAGAACCTCAATCACACGATTATTACTCTTATTCCAAAGGTTAAAGCTCCTCAAAAGTAAAAGACCTCAGACCAATTAGCCTGTGCAATGTCCTCTATAAAGTAATATCAAAAATCTTGGCGAACAGGTTGAAGAGAGTCCTACCTAGCTTAATCTTTAAGACGCAAAGTGCCTTTGTGCCCGGAAGGTTGATTACTGATAATGCCTTGGTCGCTTTTGATATTTTTCATTCAATGAAAACTAGGAAAAAAGGGAAAGTCGAACAGTTTGCTCTAAAGCTTGACATGAGTAAAGCATATGATCGGGTTAAATGGAAGTTTTTGGAGATGATCATGCAGAAGATGGGATTTCCTGCTCATTTTTCGAAACCTGATTATGCAGTGCATTACTACGGTGTCCTTCTCTTTTATGGTGAATGGACAACAGAGAGGTCGGGTGATGCCGGAGCGTGGATTATGGCAAAGCGACCCAATATCCCCTTACCTATTCCTACTCTGTGTAGAGGGGCTTTCATCTTTGCTAAGGGATGCGGAAAGGCGCAATATGATATCAGGTATCAAAATTGCACGGGCTTGCCCTACTATTTCACATCTTTTTTCATAGATGATGCGATTATTTTTGGCAAAGCAAGTGTTAGAGAGGGGCAAGAAATCCAAAAACTTCTAAAACTATATGAAGATGCTACGGGGCAATATGTTAATTTCGATAAGTCTGAACTATCATTTAGTGCCCATGTTCCCAATCAGGCCAAAGCTCAATTGAAAGACATCTTTTCAGCTCGTGAAGTGGGAAATTTTCCAAAATATCTTGGCATTCCCACGGTGGTTGGTAGATCTAAATGGGAGATATTTAGTTTTCTCAAAGACCGGATTATTAAGAGAGTTAATGGGTGGTCAGAGAGAATGTTGTCTAAGGGAGGGAAAGAACTATTGATTAAGGCAGTTGCCCAAGCTGTTCCAACTTACTTGATGAGCTGATTCCGGTTACCCGACAGTTTTTGCAACGAATTACAGAGTGTAGTTGGACGATTCTGGTGGAAAGCTGGTGATTCTGACAGGGCGATGCACTGGCTGAATTGGAGCGTGCTGTGTAAAGCAAAGGAGGAAGGAGGCATTGGTTTTCGATGGCTCTCATCTTTTAACTTAGCCATGCTCGCTAAACTGTGCTGGAGGCTCCTGGTTTATCCAAACTCATTATGTGTGCAGGTATTTCGAGGTAAATATTTTATGAATAAATCTATCCTTTCTACAAAGATGGGAAATGGTCCAAACTATGTTTGGAGAGGGCTTATGGAAGCGGTTGACCTGTTAAAAGAAGGGATAGGTTGGAAAGTCGGGGATGGTAACAGTATTGAAATTCTAAAAGAGCGTTGGGTACCTAAGATTCCTTGTATGTGTCCTCTGGTTACAAAAACAATACCTCCTGAGGCCCAAGTTAGTTGTTTGATTGATGCAACAAATGGACGATGGAAGGAAGAGCTAATAAAAGAAATTTTTATAACGGAGGATGCGAGACAGATTATTAAGATTCCACTAAGTCATCGTAGGCCGAGAGACCAGTTGGTATGGACATATACTAAGATTGGTGAATTTTCTGTTAAATCTGGTTACCACCTAGCTGAGCAGGGTAGACGGGGAAGAGGGATGCAGGCTTCAACATCTGCAGGTACCCCTCCTATATGGCGAAAAATATGGAATCTCCCTGTTCCTGTCAAAATTAGGCATTTCTTATGGAGATGTTGCAAAGGAACGTTGCCTTATCTGGCTAACTTGCTCAAGAGACACGTAGGGGTGGATACGACATGCCGCGGGTGTGGTGAGCTGGTGGAAATGGAGGATCATGTGTTTAAAAGCTGTATTAAAGCTAAGGAGAAATGGAGGAGCTTTCCATATGGGGGAAGAGTAGATAAAATCCCAAGAAATAATGCTCTATTGTGGATTGATAATGTGTTTAATTCTCTATCTAGAGATGAGTTAAGGTTTTTTGCGGTCTTTCTGTGGCTATTATGGTATGATCGGAATCAACATCATCATAATGTTGAGTTTCAAAATAATATCAGTATTGTTGAGAGAGCACAGAGTCTGCTGCAAGAATGGAGTGGCAATGAGCAGGAGGCGGAAGCTGATGGAGGTGGAATGCGCAATACCAGGGTTGAGAAATGGATTTTACCGCCCCTTGGTCGGATGAAATTGAATGTAGATGCGTCGTTTGGGTTGAAGGGGGAGCGATGTGGGGCTGGAGCTATCGTTCAGAATGACAAGGGCAAGGTAATGATGTCTATAGGAATTCCAATGGGAGCTTGCCTGTCGGTACCAGTTGCGGAGGCAATTGCAATCAGAGTCTGTTTGCAAATTGCTAAAGATGCTGGTTTTATGGATCTAATTGTTGAATCTGATGCAAAAAACGTTGTTGATTCTATCCTGGGTAACCAAGAGGTGGCGACAGAGCTGAAGTTCGTATTGGAGGATATTATGGACGTTGGGAAGGGGTTCCAACAACTACAAATTTCTTTTGTTAAACGGGATTGTAATCAAGTGGCTCATTAACTTGCTAAGTGGGGAGCTATGCTTACTGAACCAACTATCCTTATGGAGGAAGTGCCTAGCTTTCTATTATCAATTGTAAACCTGGATATTTCTTGATATAATATGAGATCTTTTCATTAAAAAAAATTCTTCTAAGTTAATATTGAATTATCTATGATCAAATATGTCATTGAACGGTTTAATAAGAAAATTTTAGCTGAACTGGATTACACTTATTTAGTTGTTTGCCACATAAAAAAGCGAGAAAAATAATAACTTAAACTATTATTATTTGATTAACTATTTAACATTTAAATTTTATATTTATTAAATTTAAATTTATAAAAAAAGAAAGTATAAAAGGTGCTACAAAATGTTGGAGCCACCCCTGACTCTATCCTTTGAGTCTCAAGTGTGTTATAGTTTATATGTTTCTTTAGATGATATGTCAGTATAGGTTAAAGTTTTTAAAACATCCTTAGAATTCTAAAACCATTATTTTGTTTTTTTATATATTAGGATTGTTTAACTCCATTAATACTATAATATGAAGAATGTCTCCACGACATTCATAATTATTCCAAATAAACTTGAATTCGGAATATCCAATATAAAAAATAGGTAGATAGGGCATCTTGATCCAAAACATGACCCTAAAATATAACGTACTCGAAACAAGTATAAAACAATCCATAATGTACAAAGATAAAAAATAACAACCTACTCAGAGGTGCACATCTTCATGCCGCTCTATCCCGGTTGCTATTCACATGCTTTCACTGCTTGGTCCCTGCACATTTATACTAAAATTTCATTACCAATTCATAGTATATAATATTATTATTATATAAAAAATATTACAACATTTATAAAGAAGATACCTAAACCAGAAGCTGAGCCTCCATTCAAAGATCGACCTTATTGAGGAAGTGTTGGATTGAGCCATTTAGATCCACTTAGAAAAATTAAACGTTGATTAATTATAACTCTTTTAATTCGCCCACTAAATGAATTAATATCCTATAACTTAATTCATTTTGCAATATGCATTTTACTTTAGCGTACCAAAATCCTTATATGGTATTGACTTAGTGAGACTGAGTCTGTACACCTAAATCTAAGTTATTTAGGTAGGACTAGATCCGATTATAGCATTGTATAACTCTCGATCCGGAGAGATTATTTTGGCACTTCCCATTATGTGTTTAGGGCTAGGATTTTCTTGGGGTCCATATTAAGTCAAACCATCAACTCGATGTTAGACATATCCAATACCCTAACCTTTTGCTTCATAAAGATAATCCAATCGCATCCGGCTTTGGCATGGTCCACGTTCAAATGATTGACGCCTTGTCAAGGTTCAATTGTGAAAAACACTTTTTGACTTACTATTGAGGGATGTAATTGATTTTATTAAACGACTTCTAAAGTGGCTTATATGATCAAATTTCTACACGTGGTAAGACATGACATGGACTATTATAGTACATCATAAAAAAGTCCTAAACTTTTATGAACTAGAATCTTCAACCTCATGGCTCCAACTCTGAGTTTGGGGGCTTTGCGTCTAAATTGAGCTCCATTTCTTATTTGATTACAATTTGAGAAATTCTAATATAGGAAATGGAATTACAAAATACAAAATGACTTGCAAGCCGTATTTATAAAGCTTATAAATTACAACCATCAAATTTCACATCAATAAGCTCATGTCACTCGCAACATCTAATTTGCACAACAAAAAACGTATTGTTTCCTTTCAAAACATATCATCAAAGATAAAAAAAATCACAATAAAATGGCATTGATACCAATGTGAAGAGTTATAAATAATCTGAATACAGAAACAGATTAAGGATTACCTCTTGTAGAGAATAACGAACCAAGATTCTGGCGAGGCTGGAGCGGGTGGTATTTTTCGCAACTATCGAGGTTTTTCCAAGGGTTGTTTTGTTTTTTCTACCCCTCCTTCTTTTGCTTATATGGCTGAATTGAGAGCCGCTATTTTCGCAATTGAACTCGCTTGGGAGAAAAATTGGCATCAGCTTTGGGTTGAGTCAGACTCAATGTACGTTGCTAATCTGCTTAGACATCGTTCCATGGATGTTCCTTGGAGTATTCGACAAGAATGGTTGCACTGTCTCAGTATTTGCTCTAGGATGAACATTCTCTTTTCTCATATCTTTAGGGAAGGAAATAGAGTTTCTGATGCTTTGGCAAAATTTGGAGTCTCTTCTTCAATGATCAATTAGTGGCATTCCGCTCCTGATTTTTGCTACAAGTTTATCAATGATGAAATTTGTGGTATTTCACATTTGTGTTTCTCTTAATTTTCTCTAAACTTTTCTCATCCCCTCTTCTTTTTGTTTGTTTTCCTTCCTCTCCTCTTGTTCAAACATTCATTTTTTCCTTTTTAATATATTGCGGGTTTGACAGTTCTTGGGCCATGGGTGCTCACCCCGCCCTAGTTCTGTCTCGTCCCAATTTCTATCAAAAAGAATAACGAACCAAGATTGCATACCATCGATCACGAATCAACTACACCGAGATTCACTGAATTTAAGATCATTCGATTCATATTTTTTTTTTATAGAGTTTATCAACTAGGTAGGAATACTTATTTTGTTAAAACAAATATCTTTAAATTGCTGGAGAGCAAAACTATGGGGAAAAAAATCAACCATTAATCAGTAAAAAAAATTGACTGTTGAAAGATTATTAACAATCAAATCAAAATCCCAAAATGATCATAAAATGAAGAAATTTTGATTAATTAAATAATTGAATTATGTATATAGAAGCACACAGTGATTTTCACCTGGTCAGTGACTGACTCAGCGAATTTGGTCAGTCGCCGTTAGATTTAGGAGGTGTAAATTTAATCCATACGATTGTTTTAATCTCCACCATATGATTTTAACAAGCATAGATCTAACGGTGACTGACCAAATTCACTTGGTCAGTCACTGACCAAGTGAAAACTACTGGCACACACATTAACCCGATTATATGAAAAAACAGAAAAAGATAGTAAAAAATTGTGTTTTTTCACCTTGTTTTAATCTTTACCCTTCATTTTAAATGAAAGGCCAAGATTCATCTAACAGATTGTGTCCTATTTTAATCTAATAGGAGACAATTTGAATCTCCTATTAATTTATTTTAAAAAAGTATATAAATGGAAATTTGTTTTGTTTTTGGCAAATAAATGGAAATTTGTTAATATATGGCATTGAAATAACATATTATTGGCAAGTGATTGATTTTGCTTAATTTCTTCTTTAAAAACTTTGTATTTTTTTTATGGATATTAAAAAAATTCAATTCAAATTTTTTTTTTCATATATATATTAATTTTAAAATAGAATAAAATTATTATTTTTTATTTATAGAAAAAATTGAATTTTAGAGAAATTAACTGAGTATAAATTCAATTGAAATTATTATTTTAAAATGGTTTATATAAGAAAATCATGAACCTTTTTAAGCATTGAATGTGAGGGGTTAGATTGGATATTGTCATAAATAGAAAAAGCCCATACCAAGTGTTGTAGGCCACTCTATCAGCCCATACTCCTATTCATTTACAAGTAAGAAAAGCAAAACCACTCCTATTTTTTTTTTAAAAATTTGCGCAATGCGCTTACATTAAAGAAGAAAGAAAAATCCCCACCAGACCCGGATAAGATCTACCATTTCTGTCCTTGCTAAAACAGAGATGGTTACAAAAACAGAAAGTTTAACCACCAGATGCAGTTCAAACGGATACAGAGATACGATGAAATATATAGGATCCAACTCAAAACTGACACAAACAAAAGAAAATAACTACGAAAACAGCAAAAATGAAAACGGTGGGAGGAGGAAGAAGGAAGTCAAGCTTCCTTCTTCCTCCTCAACTAAACAGCAGCAACCGAAGACAAGCGGAGAGGGATGGAAGAGAAGAAAGAAAACCGAAAGCGGAGAGGGTGTAGGACGGTGGTGGAAGAGAGCTGGATCTAGAGAGAAGGAGGACCTTCTCTCTCAAGCGGCCAATACATTACCAGTCTTGAACTTATCCAAAATAGTAGATTGACTCTCTAAACTTTGCAAGTGTCTCACCAGCTCGCTAAACTTACTTATTTCGTATCACCAACTCTCTAAACTTGTCCATAAAAATAGATTAGCTCCCTGGACTTTACAAGTATCTCAACAACTCCCTGGTAAGACACTCGCAAAGTTCAGGGAGCCAATCTACTATTTTCGACAAGTTCAGGGAGCTGGTGATGTATTAGGCCAATTTAGAATCTCCCACCTGTAATAAGTATACGACTTGAATTATATTTAGAGAAAAATACAAAAATAAATCCTAATTTGTAAAAAATAGTTTTTTTATGGTTTAAAAATTTGCAAACAAGAGTATATGCTTTGTGCAGTTTATAAATTAAGTCATTTTATAAAAAAATTATTATCGTAACTATTTATTCCAAAAGAAAGCAATTAGGAGCAATTAAAAGGACTGACTTCGCTTAGAACCTAGGAGTTGGCTCTTCCTTCGCTGCTGAGCTTTGAGGAATTTTCTCTGGGCTTAGGCTCGCTAAGAACCTGGGTCTTAAAAGGTTGTTTGTGGAATCGGACAACCTTGAGACAGTTAGATCTATTTCTGAAAATAAGACCTTTTGTTTAGGTAACCAAAATTTGCTAAAAGGGATCAAGAGGTTATGTTCCTCCTTCGACTCCATCAGTTTTGGGCATGTCTTCAAGGAGCAAAACAAGGTTGCTGACCGCCTTGCGGCTGAGGGCCAGGAGATGATGCTTGGTGTCTTTACCTTCTCGTTCCCTCCGGAATTCCTCTATTCGTTACTCTCTGCTGATCAAGTTGGGGTTAGCTTTCCCAGGCTAATCCCGGGCTAATGTTTTTTCTGTTTTGTTTTTTCCATTCCTTTGCCTACCAAAAAAAAAAGGAATGACTTTGCAAATTAACTAAACCACACATATTGTTTAACCAAAAAAATTGACTCATATATTCTTTAACTGCAAATTTCATAAAGCACATACTCTTATTTGTAAGCTTTTAAACCATGAGGATTGTGTTTGCAAATCGATCAAACCATATGATTTATTTTTGTGTTTTTCTCTTATATTTAGACAAAGGATAGATTACAAAGTTACTCCCATGGTTATTAGATGGCGAATTTAGCTCCCACGTAGAAAGAGTGCAATCTTAAGAGTAACATTTAGTAGTTGTATATTTCAAGCCTAATTGACGAATCATATATAATTTGATATTCTGGCAAATTTTAATAAGACTTGAAATGCACATTTTCTGCTAATGAAAAACTCATTTTTCGTTAATTAAACTTGAAATGACACTAATAGAAAATCTATGTTGAGAATAAATTTGCTCATTCCGAATAATATTAGAGCTAAATTTGTATCTTACCTGTTACCGACGTTTCGTAACTTGTTTTCACGATCAAGATTCCGGTCACCTGCAAACACAAGAACCGTCAGAAAAGGGGCCGGAGACCGGCGAACCCTCTCCGATGGTAAAGTCAGTTGATAATATGAGAGAATACCAAAGACTTAGAAAGTGTTTAAAGTAGTTAGAATCAGTTACCTCAACTCTGTTGTGGCTCAATTATTTATAGATAACGAAAAGTGATATCTAAACACGTGGCAGCTTCTGATAGGCCAAAAGATCATATCTTTGCGTGCCACTGCATTTATGAACATAAGGAGCGTACACTTGGAGTACATCGCTCTGATTGGTCCACATGTCCTTTGATATACCTTTTGACTGATTACCTTCGGTCATATTGAAATGACTGAAGGATGGCTTCGATCATACTGAAAGGTTCTTCTTTATACTGGGCCGAGGTTTGCCTGGATATCATAATTCATAGTAGGTCCACTTGTTATGAGCCCAAATGAATTAATACCGTAACATTGCATTTTTGACAATAGAATCAAAACAAAGAAAAAGAGGTGCAAAAGAACGGTTGCAACTTCGGTTCTTAATGTTCACTAGCTTTAAATCCGTGCATTGCAAAAGTGTGCACACATCAATACAATAGCAAATAAAAAAACATGAAATGCACAAGTTTAAAGCTGTAAAAAAATATCAATACGTTTTTTTTTGTCCATGACTTATTATTTTATTATATTGACCTGTTAACTTATAACAATCGATTACATTTAGTGTAATTTAAATTTAGATGTAAAGTAAAGCATATATAAAAGACTCGTTAAATATTTACGTTTGATGAATATAATATTTCACCAATATGTTTAGTTGCCTCAATTTTCAAATTTCATATAATATTTCACACTTCAAAACCGCTCGTTTCTAAGTTTCGACAATTTTTAAGAACATTAATTCTTCTCCATCTAATTAGCAATTATCTCAAATACGATTTAATGAGTCTCATTATAGACACACTAATTTTTATTTAAATCGAACCAAATGTGATTGATTAATATCCAGTCATAAATCAAATGTGATTAATAGCTAGGGTAAACTACACCAATGGTACCTGAACTTTACATAGTTTACACTTTGGTATCTAGATTACATTTTGTCTCAAAAATATACCTGAAGTAACGATGACCGGACAATTTAGTATATTTTTACCGGTTATGACCGGTCAACGCGAGTTTCATGAGTTAATTACATTGATGGTACCCGAACTTTACCATAATTCACACTTCGGTACCTAGATTTTATTTTATCCTAAAAACATAACACAAGTAAATGTGACTGAAAGGTTTAGTTCATTTGATCGGTTAGTGGCCAGGTAACATGAACTAAACATTGGGACTCACCATACACTCAATTAACATAAAATTATAATATTGTCATTTATGAGCTAAATGACAGTATTATAATTTTATGTTAATTGAGTGTATGATTGGTCTCAATTTTTAATTTAAAATGGTCAAACTTGGGTTGATCAATCACTGATCGGTCAAATATACTAAAATATTGAGTCATCTTTACTTGCACTGTATTTTTTGGACAAAATGAAATCTAGGTACCAAAATGTGAATTCAGATAAAGTTCAGGTACCATCAGTGTAATTTACTCGTCAAAATCGCATTGACCGGCCATTAACCGGTAAAATATACTTAATTATCCGGTCATCGTTACTTCGGGTATATTTTTGAAACAAAATGTAATCTAGGTATCAAAGTGTGAATTAGGGTAAAGTTCAGGTACCATTGGTGTAATTTACTCTTAATAGCTACATTGGAGGTCCATTTAAGGAAAACACAAACCTTTTTTTTTTTTTTTTATAAGTCATAAGTAAAATAACACTTTAAGCCTACTCTCTTATAAATTGTAAGTGTAATTAATGCTATTCGTAAATTAAGTAGAAGGAATTAGAGTTGTAATCGAGCCGAACTAAACTTTGATATGCTTATGCTCGATTCGTTAGAAAATTGACGAGCTCGAGCTCAACATTCTATTTGTGATGCGAGCTTGTTAACGAGCTTGTTCATGACCTTTGCTTGCGAGCAGCTCGTTAATTCAGTTCACGAACTTCGCTCGCGAACAACTAATTAATTATGTTCATTAATTATATTGATTTGAAATTTCTTTAACATAAAATTATGTAGTTTTGAAATCTACAAAACTACGTTATTTTACATTTATCTCTTTATAAAAATATTATTATTAAAAACATAATCGAACCAAGCTTACTCATAAGCGTGTTCATGAAGATTGAAATCGAGCTTGTTCATGAACCTATAATTGAGCCTACTTGCGAGCTTTCGTGCCGAGTTTTGCCATACTCAAACTCGATTCATTTATAAATCAAATCGAATACGGTCGGACTTTTATCGAGACGCTCATGGGTGGCTTGACTCATTTAGAGTAGCTTAACTTAACACACCTTAATGTCTGAAATTGACCAAACTTGTCAACGCTAGGGGTAAAATTGCCCTTGACTGCCAACATTAGGAATAAAATTACACAATTTTAGACGTTAAAGATAAACTTGCTCCTGACCGTAAACGTTTGAGGTATTTTTACACCTTATCCTTTTAAAGATAAACTTGCTCCTGATCTAGACCGACGCACTCCTGATCTAGACTCAGAATCGGTCCTGCTTCAATCTTTAACGTGAATTCTTGGTCAGCAATTAGTTAATTCTCGAAATTTCCAATGAATACTTTTTATTTTGACGAAATTTTGCAAAGAATACTTAAGCAAGAAGAAAAAAGGAAAATGATGTTGTGACCATTCTATTCTATTGTGTGGAATTAGGACAGCTTGAATGGATTTATATTCGTCATCACTTTCCCAACAATAATTATGACTTGTCCACAACATAACTCTTCAAACCATTAATCAATCAATTTACAACAAAAACATGATTATTAATGAGTTAATTGCATCATTTTACATTAGACCTGTTCAACGGCCCGTTGGTCCGCCCAATCCGTTCAAGTCCGCTCATTATATGTTGGGCTTGGACATACATTTTGTATAGTTGACCTGACTCGGTCTAAGCCCGTTTAAGCCCGAACACTAAATGGGTTGGGGTTGGGATTTGTCTTAAAACACAGCCTCACCCCGGCTCGATCCAAATATATAACATAATTAAGTTAATAATAAATTAATAAATTATTAAGTTTACAAAAAGAATCAAGGGTTAAGGTGCAAAAATACCCCTAACTTTTTGGGTCAGGAGCAATTTTACCCCTAACGTCTAAAATGGTGCAATTTTACCCCTAACGTTGGAAGCCAAGAACAATTTTATCATGAATCTTGTCATCTACACTTCATACGTGTGTCATTTTATCAGTAACAAATCACAAACATTCATTGGGATATGAAAAAAAATAAAAAAATATACTGTCTTTTTGTACGAATTAGACAAAAAAAAATTCAAAAAATTCACCGAATTTATAAATATTAATCTCAAATTCTATTATTAAATTATAAAAAACATGAAATCATTTTTTTAGAAAGAATTGTTATGCAATTGGTGCAGAATAATGAACAAAAATATCTATATTTTATAATAATGTCTGAAATTGACCCAATTTACTAACGTTAGGGGTAAAATTACTCTTGACTTTCAACGTTAGGGGTAAAATTGCACCATTTTAGACGTTAGGGGTAAAATTACTCCTGACTTAAAACGTTAGGGGGTATTTTTACACCTTAACCCAAGAATCAATAAGATAAATTTAATAACTGAATTATAATTATTTAAAAGAAATGGACTCTGTATCAATACCATTAGAATATAATTCTTTCCGACTTGGTAGTTAATAACGTATATAATTTTATAGAAATTGTGAGGATTTTATATATTAAGATATAATTCACTGTTAGGTAAAAAAATAAGGGACTAATAAATTATTTACCCTATTCTTTAAAATAGACCAAAAAAACATTTCAATAAAAATATCATTAAATAACTAAAATAAAATAAGTAAAAACATACTAATATTCATAATTAATGTAAGGGATAATTTCAAAATTAACCCTTATTATTTCACCAATTTACAGATGGATGTCCGTGATTTTTTTGTTGCAAAAATAATTATAGAGATCCTCATTCATTAGCAAAACCGATGACTTTTAGATTGACAATGGCAATTTGACATTGATAATCTTAAAATAATAAAAAAAAAATTCAAGAATGGATGATATTTTAAACAACTTTATTTCTTCAACCTTTTAGTTTTGAAGTCATTCAGGTGTTGTTTAATTAAAAGAGAGAAAGTTAATTTCTAGAGAGAAATTGAAAAATCTAAAACGTAATTCTATGGTAAATGTGATACTAAACAAATTTAATTCTTGAAGTATTCTATTTTAATGTCATCAACGGTCAAATTGATAGTATAAATATAAAAACCATTGATTTTAATAATAGCGAGAAACTTTAGTCCTCTTTTTGCGACCAAAAAAGAACCACATGTACTAATCTCAAAATGAGCGAACCCACGTGGTTAATTTTAGAATTACCACTTAATATAATTTACTGAAAATTACGAAACAATGTCCTTAAAATTTTAAATGATGGCCCTGTTTGGTAAAGAGCGTTTTGGGATAAAAAGAGCGGTTTTGACCAACTTTAGAGGTTTGACCACTGAAACCGCTAATTGGAGAGTTTGGTGGAGAGAGGTTTGGGAGAGAGTTTTGGGGTGAAAACGCTAATTTAGAAAAAGCTCTTAAGGAGCTTTTTCAATTAGCGTTTTGCAATATTAAAATTAATGGACTTCTTTAACCCTAATAGATATACTCCCTCTTTTCCTGCGCCAAAATTAATGCCCTTATTTGTCTTTTTGCACAAACCGCTATTATCAATCAGCTAATTTTTACCAAACAGGTCTACACAAACAGCTAATCAAATCAGCTAATGTAATCAGCTAACAGCTAATGTAATCAGCTATCAGCTAACAGCTAATTCCCAAACAGGGCCGATATCATAGAAACAAATAAAGAATGCAATTAAACAAAAAAAATATTTAAAAATAATAAACATAATTCACCAACTACAACCATGCAACAATGTTCAAAATCGAATTATAATAAAAAAAATCAAAATAATAACAAAAAAACGTTTTACATTCCAAGTATCGCACAGGCAATCGAAACACGACTAGAGAAAAAAAAGGCCCAAAGCTTCTAAATGACAAAATTCGAAATGAAATCTCAATTTTTAAACACCTTGTTGAAACCTACACAATCCAAGTGGTCTTTTTATAACATAACTATCACATGACAACCGCAGGATATCATTATCGGATTTTATATGATTTCATGACTATTAAATAAGGCGAAAAGAAGAATGAAAAGAAGAATTATTATCTTACATTAACTTCCTTTTAAAACGGGTGAATTAATGAATAATAAATATTTTTTTATCATCATCATTATCTAACAATTATATTGTACGTATTTTTAACGTGTCCATCATATCAATATTTAAATAAAATTTTTTTAATCTGAAATGACTTAAAATAAAAATAGAATTTCAATAGATTTAGACAAAATAAAATTCAATGACTATTTTAAAATTAACTCTAAACTTTAATGATCATAAGTACAATTAACCCGTTGAATAATTTTTAATTTATTTTTAAATATTAGATATTGTTGGCTTACCCCTACAATATGAATTTATAAAAATTATGTTTGTGAGCTTAGTCCAAGTTTGAGAATTAAAAAAAAAAAAAAAAAATGAAGAATAAGTATCACTTGAGATGGTTTATAACTTGCTGCCTCGTACATTTAGTGTGCCAAACGACACCTACGTTTATAGAAAAAGAGAGGAACTACATGATTTATAGTGAATTAAGCAGTTGAAAAAAAACCAAAATAACTCCTCGTCATTTTCTTCTTCCTTTCTCTTTCCTTGATCTATCAATCTTCCTATTTTGTTGATTTTTTTTGAGGAGGTTGAAGAATCTTCCTTCTTCCTCCTCACATCGGGTTAGATTTCTGTATATTTTTTTATTGTCTTTTTAGTTTGTGTTCATATATTTCTTCGGAACTCTTTATCCGTCTGATTGTATCTGTTCTGTTATTCTATCGTTTATGCTATTTTCGGATTTAGCAAGAGCGGAAATGATTTATCTTGTCCGTAGATCAATAAATCTACGCGATTGCAACAAAAAAAGAACTCAGATCCGAATGTTCGGAATGGTCTAAATGATGAAGTTTGGATTGCAGATGCCTTTCTACAGATTTGGATTAACGAGAGAAATATATTGTTGTTTTGTGTTTTTATGCCTTTTATGGACTCTTTTTGCTCTTTGTAGTCATTTTCATCCCTTTATGGATATTGTATTTGCTTTAGTATGTAATCATGTGAGGTTTTATTCCTTACATTTTGCTTGTTGTACTTCTTTATGTTTTATCTAATGAAATTATAAGCATTTCTCCAAAAAAAAAAAAAAAAAAAAACCCACCATATACCTGATTTATTTGACCTTTAACTAGGAATGCAATTAACCACCATATTCAAAAAGGACTGCCCGATGCACTACACGTCCCCGCTGAGCGAGGGTCCATTTCCCTCCCAATTTATTTGACAAGAGACCGCTTCTACAACTGACCTCTTGGTCACACGACAACGTTTACCGTTACACCACCATAAAAAAAAAAAGGACGGCCCGGTCGCACTACGCGTCCTCGCTGAGCGAGGGTCCGGGGAGGGATCCCACCACAAGGGTGTACTGGAGACAAGCCTTCCCCTGCCAATTTATTTGGCAAGAGGCCGCTCCTAAGACTCGAACCCGTGACCTTTTGGTCACACTACAACAACGTTTACCGTTGCACCACCATATTAAAAAAAAAAAAAAAAAATTTATACTCAATCCGTTCTTTCTAGAATTTTTTCTTTCCATAAATACATAACGTTTTAATTCAATCTATGTATATTAATTAACTTCTACCAAATATACCCATATTTAAGTTTTTTTTATTTCAAAAATAGATAAAATTTAATTAGTGAATACAATTAATACAAGATAACAAACTCTTTGAATTAGAATTAATTGCATTTCTTAATTTCTGTATCTTAAAAAAAAAAATATATTGTGGAACAAGGGAGTAATAAAAACAAAGACTTAACATGTCAAATGGAAGGACTAGTAACTTCATCAAGAAAAAATAAATAAGTTCTGAAAGTCTCGTGATGCTTTTTTTCCTACAGCAAAGAGAGAAAAGTCCAACTTCTTTGACTTTTTGTTGAGTAATATGCTCCACAGCTCTGAGGTTCAATCACACCAATCAAGATAAATGACAGAAAGAAAGGGACCCCAATTAAGGAAGTCTTCAAAGAGTTCACAACTGTCTCAGGTTTTCTAGTTCCAACAGACAGGAAGAAAATCTGTCATCCAAATTGCTGTCGCTCACACAAAGAACGTAAGGTAATGACCATGCGATACAGAAATATGCGAGTAGTGGCCGGTCTAGGATCCCTGAATCTGGGGGTGCAATTGCAACACCTCCAGCTAGGACCCCAAATTTATACTGCAACCGCCACATCCCCAAATCAGCAGGTGGTTCGTACGGCCCTAGTGCAACGGACTCCTGTGTACGGAGTTTGTGAAAGTAAATTAATAAAGGAAAGAATAAGCTCAGCTACATATTCAGATGGGGCATACAACACCTGGTTATAGCACATAAGAATAAAATCTCATGATCTGCCACTAAATCAAAATCTGGATTTGATTCAGATGCTCCTAGCTGATGCAATAGGTAAACTAATGGGGGAAAAGAAAGATGCCGAAGCAAAATAAAAGATTATCAGAACTAAGTTTGTCAGTCTTTAAACACGATAACACAATTTAAAGAGACAACCAGTTTGACACCGCCGACTTGATATCATTATCATTTTTCTGTCATTAATATCATATATAATCACGTGGAACAACTTTGACCCGATAACCCGTTTTGACACCTTAAACAGAACATCAGCGATGAAAAAATCATAGCACAGATCATAGTAGACCATACTAAAGATGCAAATATCGAACATAAAAGAAAACCCTGGATCCCGACACAGAAAAAAAATGTTAAGATATTTATGATCTGGTCAATGAAAACTGAAAAGCAAACCTGGATTTTAAGTTGAAGGTCATTTAGCTTAACATTCAGCTGGACCGCAACTGGCTGCAAGAAGATGGATCATGAAGAAATGCTTATCTTTCTTTTCTCTTCCAGCATATAACCGGTAATAGCAATAAATTTGACACTCGTCGTTTTCGCCATGAGAATGGTTGATTGTATATTTCGCAGATCAATGATTTGGCAAACTGTCTGGCAAAGGGGAAAAAGAAAAAAGAACAAAACAAAACTCCATGGCGAAAGAACATATCACCGCTCCAGTCTGGTTATTTCATTTGCATTTGGAAACCCAAAAGTGCAGAACAGTGAAAATTACAGCAAAAAACTATTCATTCCACACAAGATATCAAGAAAAGAATTCATAAGAAGCAAACAACCAGGTACCAGGACAAGTTTAACCAAACTGCAATGAATTAAAACTAGAGACACTACAATTGCTCAATCATGTTTCCTCGGAAAATTTTACCATCAATATGGATTTCTTACGATTTAACCTTTACCTTTATGAAATTTTTAGGTCAAAATGTTGACTCTAACATGTTATTTGGCCTTTTTGTTTCTCTATGCTAGCCTAGTGAATATTCATGACATCACTAATGGGTGAACTAAAATTAAAAAGTTAAGAACTATTCTTGTGTTTTGGCCTAGTTGTTTGTGTTTTTACACTGTTTCATGTTTAAAGATATGAAAGCAAGAGTACTACAGTTCCAGTACATCTGCCATTACAAAAAAAAAAAAATCACATCTAAAAGTAGTGTTTCAATTTCTGAGACGACAACAATATTTACAGAAACAACCTGTTTGATAAGATTTACATTTTTATTGCATTTATATCATATATAACCATGTGCAATATTTAGATAACGTAACATGATTATGACACAATAATCCATTTTGACATCCCTACCTAAAAGTTCTCTTAACTAAATTATTAATTCATGACATGACCAATGCAGAAAGAGTGCCTACAAGTTCTGTTATTACATATAGCATGATGGGCATTACAGATTCCTACTTGAAAAGGTACAAATTAGTCCAGCATTGTCAATAAAAGGGACAACAGAACAATCAAAACAGTACAAATTAGTCCAGCATTGTCAATAAAAGGGACAACAGAACAATCAAAACATCCACATTTTCCATTAAGTAGTTCAACCATTCGAAGACAGCAGAATGTGCATTCTAACCAGATGAATCAGAATATTCACTCTTTTGAAGTAAGGGTCACATTGGTGATAAATATAATTGATGTATAACTAGACTCGGAGTAACCAAGATTTATTTCCAAACAAGTGTCATGCCTGCAAAAAGGAATTTTCTTTTGGTTTCACTTTTGATGGCCTATGACTAAAGTACTGTGATAGCAATACCCCATTTTATCCTAATGCTCTTAACACATTTTCATAAGTACCATGAATCAGGACCACCAAACCAACAAGTAGCATTGGGAAATACTGTTGACATAATAGTATAAAACACAGGTGCTTAAATATAAATAGAAGACTGCATACTGGCATTCTTTCACTGCAAACAAAGAAGCATCAGAAACGTAGAAACTCTTCAAAATAAGTTTCCATGCACAGTAGGTCGATTTAACTAAAATTGTTATCTACGGCTCTACACTGATAAACCACGAATAGGTAAGATCCTCTGGCAAAATGGCATGCAAAGTATAATGGAAAACACTGGCTTAGTGCACTGATATTCAATACTCAATCATAACTATTAATTTTTGAAAGTAAAAATCTAGGACCATGTTTGCAAAAATGGGAAGGACAAACTTACAACTCACTCTGCTTTTAAATTATTTGATTATATTTTGTTATGTCCAATTGCATTTAATTAACATCATAGTTATTAATGATGCGCCTCAAAGACGAATGGCACACAAGGCTCCAGGCCCAGCGCCTCACCACCCTCCATGGCGGGGCGCAGTCACCTTGACGCGCCTTTGTGCGCCAAGGCACAGAGATAAGAGGTGGGCCTTGATGGCATATGTATGTATTTAGGGTTTTTTAAAGTGTTTTATTGTAGGTTTATGTCCACCTTGGATTAGACACATCTAAGGGTCCAAAATAAACAAAAAAACAAAGGAAGAAAACAAAAGATACACATTTGAATTGGAAGAGTAAGAGTCAGAGCATCACAACTGACAACACAATGATCTAATAACTTCCGATTCTGTTTATTGTTTAGTTCTAGTGCTCTGTGTCTGATTCTAAATTGATATTTGATTTATTCCACTGTCTTTGTACTATGTTTGGACAAATAGAATTGTGTTTGCATTCAATTATTATGCAAGTGTACAAACAGAATTGAGAATTGATATTTGATTGATTCCACAACCAATGTACTTCGCACTATCACTACTAGGTTGTACAAGCAGAATTGTGTTCGCCTACATATACAATCATTATGCTAACAAGTACAAACAGTAACAAACACTTAAACAAACATTAACGACTAATGCACGTGTACAAACACTTAAACAAACACTAACAACTGCATACCATTAAACGACTAACGACTGCGTTATGCACGTGTACAAATACAAACAGAACACTGCCATGGTTTAGTATTTATAACATTTTGTTTTAGAATTTCTTACAGTTCAAATATTATAATTCATAGTTTTATAAATTTTCCTTTTGTTAATGCGCCTTGTGTCGCGCGCAAAAGCCACAAGCCATGCACCATGGCTCCAGGACCTCCTTGCGGTGTGACTTTAATAACTAGTACTAAAGTATATCAAGTTCTTCTTTACCGAAGCAAACTGGAATGCATCCAGAAAAAAGGAAATACGATTCCGATCCTTTATGTTCAGCCACTTATTTTGAATTAAACCATTGAAAATGTAACTAGCATGTCATCCTCGCTTACTTACAAATCAGCAATTTAATACCAATGAAAACAAAAGGATTTAACAAAACCTAAGCAATTTATCACCAATTAGATATTCAATTTATATAAGTTCTACTAACAATTAGCACCAAATCTTCCCCTGATATTTATATGATTTTTTTTAGAGAAATCGTTACTAATCAATATTCTTGCACAAGATTTAAATGTTTTTCACCATTATGAGCCGAAGCAAATCCACTAGCAAACAGCAGCATGCGATCTAATTCAACAAGAAAAAAGTAGCGTACAACACAAATACTAAGTGAAAGATCCTAAAAATTAGATCTATTAATGCTAACTACTATCAGATCAATAAATATCCAACAATAACAATAATAACAGTCAGGCAGTTCACTACTTATTATAAACGAATCAAAAAGAAGCAAAACCTTCCATTTTTCAGCTACGTAATCCACTTAGCTAAAAATAAATCCTAACCTGAGATCTGAACGATAACTGAAGATAAAAAGGATTAAGATCCACGCAAACTTTCACCGCGGTCTCCGATTCAGTTGATGCAAGGCGGGATCCAACTTGCTTCCGGCCATATCTCACTTCAATCACATCTCGCCACCGATTTAGAAGTTAAACAATCCAAAAAGCCAATCAGTTCCCGACCTGCACCAAGCGAATTAGAGACCGCCGGCAACAGAATCAGCTCACCGCCGGTAACGGAATCAGCTCCCTCTCTCTCTCTCTCTCTCTCTTCATTTTTCTCAGCTTCTCTCTCTCTCTCTCTCTATATCTATCACAATCTTTAGCATGAAAATAATTTATTTACACCTACTGGAAATGTTTCCTTTTTTTTACACCTACTCAAGTAGGTGAGAGCGTGAGAGACTGGTAGGTTATTTATAATGGAAACAGACGAACAAGATGATGACACGTGGAATGCACCGACTACGGGTTATTCGACGGATCTATAACGGCGATCGTAAAAGCAGCTAGCTAATGGTTTTGGCAAAAAAGGGGGATAAGAAAGTAGGCATGGATATTTATGGAAATTACGATGTGATGCCATGGTTATATGTCCTACGTGGAGCTACAGTAGTCGCACGTGCGCGTGATCTGCGGATGCAACGTGGAAGGAGGAGGTTGGGAATTTTTTAATGGATATGCCGTCACAATTACGCTTACTTTCTAATTATCTTATTATTGTTATTTTTATCCTAAGATCATTTATCTTATGTTTTTGGTTCATCAATACTAGTATAAGAAAATGACACGATGTCAAATAGCTATTACTTTGTTTATGTTATATACCAAAACATATTTAGGATTTCAGTAGTGTTCACATGGACCCTAATGACCACGGTGAATTTGATCATTTACCGTTAGATATAGGCTGATTAAAATCTTAAGATGGAGATTGAAAACATCTTAAAGCTTAGATTTAATCAGCCTACATCTAACGGTGAATGACCAAATTCACGTGGTCATCAGAGTCTATGTGAAAAATACTGGTTATGATTGTTCCTCTAAATATTCGGATTGTATTTGATAAAATTAAAAGTTAAATGTTAGAAAAAATAAATGTTAAAAAAATATTATAAATGATAAAAGTATTAAATGATGAAATTGTTTAATAAATTTGAAATCAGATAATTAAATTTATTAGAATAAGTAATTTTTTGAATTGATTAATTTTGTTAAAATGGTATTATCGAATAGGTTACTAATTAATATATAGTTAATATATTAATTTTAAGTGTTAAAATAAGTGAGGAAAAAACAGCATAATTAAGCCTTTGAATCTTATATGTTTTAAAGATCAAACTGATCAATTATTTTTCCATATTGAGCCATTGATTATTAATTTTGTTATGGATTTGGCTATTATTTGACTTTTCTGTCGAGTTTGGGAGATGAGAAGATCGATTTGATGATTTTAAGCCTGAAATCATAAAATGAGAGAGGAGCAGACCGAGTTTGGAAGAATCCACTGGAAATTAATTTCTGTAATTTCTTGTTACTTTTTACTCTCTATATATCCTAGTCAATAAATTCTTATTTTTATTTGTCCATTTCAATAAGCCGAATCTCCCTAATGATGCATGTCGGTCCAAATTTGACCGAAAAATTAAATAAGGGCCAAATCCAGAACACAATTAATGATCAGGGACTCAATGTGGAAAAATAATTGATCAAAGACTTAATCCTTAAAATATATAAAGTTCAAGAGCTTAATTATGCTTTTTGCCAATAAGTTATTGGCCAGACTTTAAATAAAATGATTATATTGATATCCAAATTAAATTTTAGACTAAATTAATCCTACAAATTATGAAACTTAGGAAGAAAATAATTCAACTATATTATTGAATTCTCTTACTAGATAAGGAAATTTTACACCTATTTATAACTAATCAAAAGCAATAAAAACATTAAGATTACTTAACAAAAGGAAGACGTCATTTCTTACTAACTAACTAACAGAAACATGCGAGCTTAGCCGAGCTGATATCTTCTATAAGTAATATGAAATTAATTGAAATGAAGTGAAACTAACTGAAATTTTGTTGAAAATAAATGTCATATGCTAACATCCTGCCTTTAAGAATAAGCAAAGTGACAAATCACGAAGATTAATCTTGGATAAAGCATTTGAGAATGATTAAAAGTTTTAGTAAAAATGTTTGTGCAATTGGATGAAGCCTCGATTCACACATTCTCTGGCATAGTGTTGATCAATCTTAATATGTTTGGTAGTTTCATAGAGAATATGATTTTTAGCTAGAACAATAACTACTTGATTGACACATAAAACCAAGATGGGAAGTTGAAGTGGAAAATCAAAACCTGTGAGGAGGTAAGATATCCTCTTAAGTTCATCACAGTAGAAGCTGAACTTCTATATTTTGCTTAAGTAGATGAACGACTGAAAACATGTTGTTTCTTTATCTTACAGGAGACTATATGAACCAAAGAAAATAAAGAATCATTAAGTGATTTCCTTGTAATTTGGCACCCACCCCAGTCTAAATCACAATAAGCTTGAATTATAGAAGTTATATGATGAGGATAAAACAATCCTAAGTGGAATGTTCCCTTCAAGTATCTCAATACATGAATTACTATATAAAAATTATGAATACATGGCTTTTACATATATTGACTTAATTATTGAGTGCAATAAGCAATATCAGATCTAGAAAAACCTAAGTATAATAGTCTTACAATGATTCTTCTATACATTTCGGGATTATTTTGCTTTTTTTCCATGGTTCAATCAACATAACTCCTGAAGGTAAAGGACTGATAATAATTTTAGCATTCTGCAATCCTACATCTTTCAACATATGTATTTGAGTTGTGATAATAGCATTCCTTGTACTTTTTTTTTTGGTAAGAAGGGAAGAAAAAAAAACAAACAAACAAAAACCTAACCCGGGATCAGTCTAGGAAGACTGACCCCAATCCTATCCTCAAGAAGAGAAGGTAACAGAAAAGAAGGAGGAACGGAAAGGGTAGAAACACCTAACATCCCCCCATGCCCAGCAGCTGCCAAGCGATCCGCCACGCGGTTTTGCTCCCTATAAATATGGGAGAAGGTAAGAGAATCGAAGGCAGGACGAAGCCTCAAGATGGCTTTAATGAGATTCTGACTCTTAAGACAAACAGCCTGTCTATCCGAAATCCTGTTGATAGCCTCCAAATTGTCAGACTCCACCGAAAGTCTTTTAACACCCATGCGAATGGCGAGTTTAATGCCAGACAAGATCCCCCAGAGCTCTGCAGTAAAGGAGGAGCCCGTACCTAAGTTATGGGTAAACCCAGCCAGCCAGGCGCCACCAGCATCCCGAAGAACTCCACCAGCAGCAATTCTGCCATTACTAAGGCAGGAGCCATCCGTATTCAACTTGACAACCCCTTCCCTGGGCTTCCTCCAACCAACTAACTGGACCTCTTTAACCGGGGAGGGGTGAACCAGGGGCTCTCCTTCAAAACTCTTTGTAATAACAGAGAGTTTTTTCGAGAAGTAAAACCGGAGGTCAGGAATAAAGACAGTCTTCTCAGCAAATAACTCTTCATTCCTCCATTTCCACATTTGGTGACAAATAATAGCGAAGAGAATAGCCCCGTGCTCCATACTGGCCAACAAATTCCCATTAACGCCTTCAGAGAACCAGTCAATATCAGAGAACCCCATAAAGGAAGGAAGGATGTGGTGAGGAAGGACCCCTTCCCAAACCTTTATACTATTCGGGCAATCCCTCAAAGCATGGCACAAGGTTTCCATATGGCCGCTGCATCTGCTACAGGCACCAGATACAGCCAAGTGCCTTCTGTGTCTATCTGCATTCGTGAGGAGCCTGTCTTTGACTCCCAGCCATAGGAAACTCCTAATGCGGTAGGGGACTTTGAGGGCCCAAATGGACTTCCAAATTTCCAAAGGAGGATCAGCCCTATTAGGGGTAAAAGCTTCATAGGCCGATTTGCAAGAATAAGAACCATTATTAGTCAAGGCCCAGCAGTGTCTGTCCTTATCCTCCTCCTGATTACTAATCTTCATACCTCTAATATTAAGGAGGGTCTCCAGGCTAAGAAAGGAGTCGAACTTAGACCAGATCCAGTCTCCCTCCGAGTCCACCACATCAGCAATTCTCCAGGAGAGGAGATCATTCGGCGGAGGGGCGATGCACACCTCAATCAACGGTTTGTCACCAATCCAGGTGTCATACCAGAAACTAATGGATCTCCCATTACCCACCTCCAAGCCAATCCCCGTACAGAACTCAGCAAAAACAGCACTAAGCCCTTTCCAGAGGAAGGAACAGCTGACAACCCTCTCCTTCGGGCCACCAAAGATTCTATCTTTCCTATACTTGCCGCACAGAAGACGAACCCAAAGGGAGGAGGGGGATTGCCACATTCTCCAAAGAAGCTTCATTAACAGGACTTTATTATTGTCCTTAGCTTGCCTTATACCAAGACCCCCCCTGCTCTTAGGCTGGCAGGCTTCCTTCCAAGGGACCAGGTGAATCTTCCTCCCATCCCCAGACTCTCCCCACAGAAAACGCCGATTAATTTTATCAAGGTCGTTGAGGACCGGCTCAGGGAGCTTACAGGCTTGCATGATGTGATTTGGAGCAGCGCAGTTGATAGACTGGATTAAAGTAAGGCGACCTGCAAGTGAAAGAGAATTAGCTTTCCAGCTAGCACACAAACCGTTAGATTTGTCCAAAATGTCTTTAAAAGAGGCTTTGGACACCCTGTCACTATGAAGAGGGACCCCAAGGTATTTCCCAAACGATTGAGTCAGGGGAATGCCAGACATCTCACTCAGTCTTCTACACAAGCTATTATCCATATTCTTGGAACAAAGCATACGGGATTTATGGATGTTAATCTTCTGGCCAGAAGCCTCACAAAAGCAGTCGAGGATATCCATCACAGCCTTAATTTGTTCCTCATTACCCTCCACAAAAAGCATGACATCATCAGCAAAGAGTAAATGGGTAACAGGGGGGCAATGTCTGTTGATGGAAACAGGGTGGAGAGTCCCTTTGCTCACCGCCTCTTGGATCAGGTGAGACAATCTTTCCATGGCAATAACAAAAAGGAATGGGCTCATAGGATCCCCTTGACGAATACCCCTGGATGGAGAGAACTCATCCGACATATCCCCATTGATCATAACCTGGAAAACAGGAGAGGAGATACACTTTCCAATCAAATTCCTCCAGTTCTCCGGGATACCAGCTTTGGCTAAACTATCCAGAAGAAAGCTCCAGTTCAACCTATCATAGGCTTTCTCCAGATCCAGCTTGAGAGCCACGATCCCTTTCTTGCCTTTCTTAATCTTCATAGAATGGACAACCTCCTGGGCAATAACAACGTTATCCATCAATTGTCTTCCAGGAACAAAGCTCCCTTGATTTTGGCTGATAATATCCGGAAGGATCTTCCGGATTCTATTAGCCACAATCTTAGTAATAGCTTTATACAAGACATTACAAAGACTGATGGGTCTCATCTGGAGAAAGGAAGACGGCTTGGCAACCTTAGGAATCAAGACAAGGAGGGTTTTATTAACCAAACTGATATCGTTCGAACCACCAAAGACACCTAACACAAAGCTGTATATACCCTCTTTAACAGTGTCCCAGTGTTTATGATAGAAACTAGCGGGGATACCATCAATACCAGGAGCCTTAGTGGAACCGATGCTGGAGAAGGCCAGATCAATCTCTTTAAGCTCAATGGGATGGAAAGCATTATTAATAGCATCCTCCCCCAAACGAGGAAAGGAAATGCCAGAGTGGGCACTCTCTAGGTCCACAGCTTCCTCTCTGAACAGGTCCTTGTAGAAATCAAGGGCAAGGCGCCGAATGTCCTCCTCCTCAAAAATCCACTCACCACTGGCGTCTTTAATAGCCTCGATCCTATTTCGCTGTCTCCTAATGATCGTTGAGAGGTGGAAAAACCTGGTATTCCGGTCCCCGTCTTGAATCCAAGCCTTCCTAGATTTCTGGAACCACAGAAGCTCTTCATGTCTAAGCACAGCTTCCAACTCGTTCTGAAGAGCTCTTAGGTGACCATTCAGGCTATGATCAAAACGAACCTCCAAGCAACGCTGAACACCTTCCATTCTCCTCAAGAGTTTGTTCTTCCTCCTGATAATATGACCAAAAGTATTTTTATTCCAAACAGCCACATTCCTCCTGAATTCCTCAGTAGCGAGGAGAACATCAGAGTGGGGATGCCAATTGCTTTTAACGAAATCCTTAAACTCGGGGTGAGACTCCCAAGCCACCAGATACCTAAAAGGTCTATTACCTTTCAGCCGATTTCCTTTGACCAAATTAATGAGGATAGGGCAATGGTCTGAGTGACGGAAAGGGAGATTAAGTACCTTGACCTCAGAAAACCTATAAATCGCTGCAACATTAGCGTACACCTTATCCAACCTAACAAACACACTATTCCTTTTCCAGGTAAATTTGTGGCCAGCAGCACCCAGGTCCGAAAGCCCGCACATATCCATACTTTGCTTATGATTAAGACACCGGTTCACATAATGATTACCCCCTCCTCTCTGATCACTCAAGAGGGCAATGTCATTAAAATCCCCGGCAACCAACCACGCCTCCACCATGTTAGAGCTAAAAGAATGAAGGATCTCCCACAGCCTTCTTCGGTTAGTCGAAACAGGATCAGCATAGACGAAGGTAATAAAGAAGGGTTTATTACCCGGGTAATACACCTTACTATGGATGAATTGACTGTCCATAGTAACAATATCAATATTGACTTGACCTGGCTTCCAAAAGAGCCAAATCCCCCCTGCCCGGCCAGTAGCCTCCGACCTGACGCAATTCCAATTCTTAAACTTTCTAACCACCTCATTTGCTTTGGCTCCACTAACCTTGGTCTCAAGAAGGACAAAGCAGGAAGGGTTAAACTGTTTAATGAGATCATTGACATGAATGCGGGTAGCCTTGCTCGCCGCACCTCTAACATTCCAAACGAAGAAGTCCATCAGAGGGGGAGACTACAGACGCAGGCCCAAACCCTAGATCAGGTATTTGTTTGGGGCTCCGGAGAGCCTAGAGGCGGTCCCAGAAGGACCCCTTTTATCCAAAGAATTCAAACCATGAAGGTTCTTTTTAGGTTTCCCTTTGGGATTCTTCATGTTTAACTTACTCACTCCTATAGTCTTACCAATAGGAGCATCAACAGGAGGATGTAGAGTACTCGCCTCCCTACTCAAACCCTTCCCAGCTGACAGGATAGACTGGGGAATCTCTTTGCCTTTAGCAGAAGCATTAGAGACAAAGAGAGGATTAATAGAATTACCCAGACTAGAGGCATGCTCTACCGACTCTAGACCAGGCATGCTTAAATCAATCTGCTTATCAGAAGGATCCGAGTCTTGATCTTCCTCCATAGACAAAACACCGAACCTTGACCCGGAACCCGAAGCTGAGTCCACTCCAGTCTCAATCCCCTTCTTAATATCCGGGGGTCTGACCTTGATCTCAGGAGCAATCTGGAGAGTAGCCATCTTCGTACTGATATCTGGTGAATGATTAGCATTAACATTAGCCCGTGGCTTCCTTCTCACTGGCCTCTTGGCAAGCATCCATGGGCCAAAGCTCCTTACTTCCCCTTGACTCTTCTCAGCTTCGCCTATGATAGGTTGCACCAACTCCTCCACGTCCTTCCTCCTCTTAGGACAACCCTCAAGGGTATGGCCAAACATACCACATTCATAGCAGATGTTGTGTATACCTTCATATTCAATATGATAGACCTTGTTTTGAGTACAGAACTGAGAAAGAAGAGGCTTAGCGAGATCAATATCGATACAGACCCTGGCAAACTTGCCTCTCACTGCCCCAATGGTAGTCTTATCAACATGGTGGACTTTCCCAATAAGGCTACCAATCTTGTTCAGGAACCTATCACTGTAGTATTCAAGAGGTAGGCCCGGGAACCTAACCCAAGTAAGGATCCTGTTAACAGAGCAATCATGGGGATCAAAATTTGGGACCCAAGGTCTCAGAGCCAACACATGATTGGAGATAATATACGGACCACCATTCACAACAGCATTGAAATCCTCAGCCCTTGTGAATTTAATGACATAATAGTCATTTTCAAGGTCTGTGATAGTAACCTTTCCTTTCTTTGCCCATTGAGCCTGGATCCTCTGGGCAAAATAATTGAAACTGATCCTTTTCCCCAACACAGTGACGATTAACGCCAATTTCCACTTCGATCTCATGACCCGCTTGTCATCTGAGGACAGCCGGATCCTAGGACACAGCGGGTTATCAGGCTCTCCATCCTCAGAATCGGAATCAGAGAGAAAATCCCCGGAATCATTCTCAAAAGCATCCACCTCCATCATGGGATCCTCCTTTGACACCCCTAGCAACTTATCCCTCCAGGAGGGGCCTCCCAAATCCACGGAAACTTCCGCTTGCGCGGCCAGCACGGCCTGCGCGGCCAACGAAAGTCGCACGGCATGCTCATCCTGCTGGGGAGAGACGGCCGGTACTCCCTGTGGCCCAAGCACCGGAAGCGGCCCTCTAACTCCGGAATCATACGCGCGTCCCTCCGTGAAAAACGAGTCCAAGGCCGCGGCCGCGGCACCAACACCTTCCAGCCCCCGATCGGCCGCCGCATCCCTAGAAGCCCCCAACGGCACCGACGCACCCCTAGCACCCCCCGTCGAAACCGCCGAATCTGCCTCCCCACCATCCACCCACTCCGATCTACTCCTATCCCTCGACCGATCCCTCCGAATCCCGCTGCTCCGCCTCCTCCCCCGAGGAGATCCCTCGGATCTCCCATCATCCGCCGCCGCCCACGCCTCATCGATCCCGGAGCCATTGCCCCGCCCGCGCCCCGCCACCACCAGATCCGACACAGGCCAGCCGCCTGCCTTCACCGACCCATCCCCCTTAACCTTCACGATCGCCTTGGTCATCGCCGAGAGAGAGAGAGAGAGATTTACTTTTCTTAAATTCTACTATTAGTTATAGTTAATTTAGTTATAGTTAATTCCTTGTACTAATATATCAATCTCAGTTCCCAAAAAATACTTTACAAAACCAATATCTTTTACGGTAAAAAGACTGTGTAGATGCATTTTAACCTCTTCAATACAAGCATAATTTGAATCAGTAATTAGGATATCATCTACATAGATGATCAAAATAATAAACTCAATTGTATCTTTCTTAATGAACATACAGTGATCATATGCTAATCTAACAAAACCAAAACCTTCATATTTAGTTCACAATCATATATGACATTGCCCGCCAGCTTGTTTTAAGCCATACATTGACTTAACAAGTCCACAAACTTGCCTTTATTGATCTTTCTAATAACCTTATGATGGAAAAAAATATCATTTATCATATATGGTGACATGAAAGTAAGTATTATTCACATCAATTTGATGAGGATTCTAGTTATGCATTACAACAATTGACAAAAAAGAGTCTTATTGTAACTACCCTAACAATATGACTAAAAGACTCATGAAATCATGTACCTTATATCTGGTTGACGCCGTTGGCTACTAACCTAGCTTTAAATATATCAACTTGACCATTTAATTTATATTTGATGCAAAAACCCACTTGGATGTATTGGTTTCGTCCTTTTTGACAAGGTAGTAAGAATCCAAGTCTTGTTTGTGTCTAACGTTTCCAATTCAGACTGCATTGGTTCTACCCATGCTAGTTCAACTGTACCTTTTTAGTAAATCTTTCGTTTTTTGTTTTGCAAGACATTAGCAAAAAAAATAAAATAATCTCCATGTTCTTATGAAAATTCTATAACAACAACCCTACTATATCATGCATTAACAGAATTAATAGTCGTATATTAACTAACAAAATCTCTCATCCAATATGGAGGATTGCTCATTCTATTTGACATGCACGTAGATGAGTTAGTATTAGTTATAATATGTGAATATAAAGGATCTCATAGAGAGATAGCCTGTATATCAGCAAAAGACAGTGAACTGAAAACTATATTCTGTGAATGTTAACCATCTAAATATAGCGAACTGGAAATTATGTTATGAATGTTGATTGTCTAGAATTTCAAGAACAACATAATCATTGCAAGCATATGTAATCGTATCATCGCATTGACAATTAGGGAGAGGTCTAAGTAAAGAAAACTCAGCCCAATACCACTTTAATCTATTAAAATAGATAATTAAATAAATATTACTTTGGCAAAACATCCTATTCTCTCTCTTTATCTTGTAAATCATAGGACTATCATTGTCCCTAAATTTTCTTTTCAACTTTTCCCGAAGTTCTCTAGCAAATGAAATTTAGAGAAAACCCTCAGTCGCATCCTTGGAAATCATATTGATTATCCAAGAAGATACAAGACAATCATTATTCTTCCATCTTTGATGCTCTAGAGTTCAAGAAGCATGTAGCTATTCACCATTAAGAACATAATGAAACTTTCCTTTTGCTGTTAGCACACAAATCATAACATTGCTCCATAACAAGTAATTATTATTTGTTAAAGCAATATTAATCAGTACTAAGCTAAGATTTCCAGATGCATTTGAATGATTCATACCCTGGTTATGTGTCTTTGAACTTTCTCCCTCACTTTCTTTATCAAAACTAAAAAACTCGATCATCCCCTTCATTCTAACCCTGTTCAGAAAGAGCTCCTTTATTTCATAAAGGCAATATAGATGGACTAGACTCCATATCTACGTGGGTCAAGGTATAAGATTCCTTAAGAAATGGCTTAATCCAAAACTCTCAATGCAATAGCGAAATCAATCCTTTCACTTTCAATACATATCCATTTTCGGTAAGGGCACTGTAGGCAAATACTTGAATCCATTGACAGGCGTACATGAGGAATCTTATGACAAACTAAAGCCTTGCAGAGGTATTCCTTTGCCTTATATATTCTATTAGTAAGGTAAGCTCCTATAAAAATTTCTTTAGGGGAAGATTAGCAAATGCGATATCAAGCTCACTATATTGAGTTGGGTCCCCCCGTTTAGTCTATGGGCATTTGTTGTGCCAACTCTGATGCAGAACCTAGGATATTTCATCATAGATTCACTTCGGATTCTACGACCAACACAGAACTTACCGAAGATGTTGCAAAAACACAAGTGACGTCAGGTTTTTTTGGATTGAAAACAAATTATCTGAAGCGGTCTAACAACTTTTCTGATAAGGTGCCAAAATCTCACTTATGAGCCTTACTAGCTCTACCATCACCATAAATTCATCAACATCTTTAAAACAAAGGCTTACTATTAATGGAAATTCCAGATATCCAATCTTTTAGGTTCAAAGAATAGGCTCCTAGTGTTCTTTTTCATATAAGAAATGCCAAAGGGAAGATTCCAGATTCCTACTTCTTTTACCTAAACAAGTTCACTGTATAAGACAATCTCAACAAAAAGAGTGGTTAGTAAGTTCATCCAAATACTCATTATCTTAATGAATGTAGCATGATCGAGTTCTTTACTTTCTTGTCATTGCAGATTCACAATCTGTAGCATCTTGGTTTTATACATTACATTGCATTTAGGCACATACATTACATGATATACTTTAGATATATTAGAAATTATTTTTACATCATGTCATAAGACACATGATAAATTTATATAGATATTCGGGTAAGTGAAACATAAAAAATGAAAATCAAATGTGTTTTGAAAGTCTAGGGACTTAATTGAATTATCTAAAAACTATAAGGAATAAAATGTGAATTATTATATATGGTAATTAATTAATTACCGTAAACTTCGAGATTATATACAACAACAACAACAATTAGAACATTAAAGAATAACTAGCTCACATAAAAAATCCATTAAATTGACATTTGAACATTAACTTTTAAATAGAAAATTCATGGCCATTTCCTTTTGCTCTATATAATTCATACTCAACTACGGATCAAGTTGCTAATAGAAATCGATTTTTTAGTTTATAGTTAATTTTTAGAGTAATTTTCCCATTTTTACCTTCAATCTACAATTGATTACTTTTCATATAATTTTTTTTAGTACTTTCTATCTAATCGCTTACATTTAACCAGGAATTTTCACATGCACCTTAATGGGCAAGTCATTTAACTAATTAAATGATGTTTTTTTTACATATTATAGCTATTGATTTATGATCATTAAGTATAATTTTTTTATGAATTTTTTTATTTAAATTGTTATAAATATTAAATAAAACTCCTCAAACCTATAACAAAAACAAATGAAAAATATAGAAATTTAAAAAATTGTTGAATACATGTTTTCATTTTTTATAATATATTTCAAGTTGAGTATTTGACAAAATATTATACACCCACGGAACGCGGGGGTCTTGGACTGGTAAATAGCTATTTGTATTAAATAATGTGTTATTTTATTTTTTTGGGATAGTGTATGATTTCCCAAAGAGCATATCACGAATAACTCTCTCATAACCCCTTCTCTTTTGCATTAAGGACACCATTTGTAGGTAAGTTCATCTTTAGGATTATCTATTCCCTTATTTTCTCAACGCTCAAGTTTGTACAATCCACCATCATAATAACACCACCAGTCCAAACTCCATGGAAATTATTGTTCAAGGTTTGTATGAGGGAAAGTTTTCCCCGCTACCTAATGGTTCAACCTCCAATGCTAGTGGCCTCATTAGAGTATAACATCTTAGAGTATAACATCATAAGATCATCAGGAATTTCCACGAGTTCCCATTGATGCTCTAATCTCATAATGAAAGGGCCCTCACCTCTAGGCTTTTTTTGATATTCTTCATATAATTTCTCAACTTAGTTTTGTAATACTTCTAAGCTGCTTGCTATGTTGTAAGTCTTGTTGAGTTTTACAGAGAAACACCAACATGTAATTTTTGCTTGCTCCAATATTTCAACACTGTCTTCCAAAACCTTGGTCGTTGCATCCTTCCATCTTGTAATAGAATGGAGAACTTCCGAGGCTTCCATTGAAACATGTGAGTCGATCCTATTTTGAAGTTCTTTCTTCGTATTCTCAATTGTATTCAAGTGGTGTTCCATAATTTTTTATGTTTTCCCCAAGTTTTTGAACAACACTACAACAATAATTTAATACACAATTTAATACAGAACCAATATATCAGGGAAATATTAGGTATAGGAAATCTATGGGCATTATGAAGGTATTTAATACAGGGTCAAAGTATAAAAATAATGCATATATATATGGTTTGCCCAATTTGCAAACATGGGCATGTGGTTTAAAAAGTTTGCAAATAAAGGTCTGTGGTATGGTTTAATTTACAAAACAATGCATTTCAAATTACGCTGTTAAGTTCTGAATACAACCAATCACATTTTTATTTTTTTAAAATTATATTTACATATTGACAAAACATAAACCCAAAAATTAAATCGCAGTCGTGTAAAATGAACTTAAATATAAATTTAGTTCATAAACTGTGAAATTAGTAAAAAATGTAAAATTTTCACCATATGATTTATGGTTTCGATTTAGGGAGCTGCTTTTGTGGAGAGGGACCGTGTTTTTTTGATATGTTAGAATAATTTTTTTTAAGATAAAAAGGTCATCGGTTGTAATCAGAACTTAACAATGGAATTTGCAATGCATTGTTTTGTAAATTAAACCATACCACATACCTCTATTTGTAAACTTTTAAACCACATGTCTCTCTTTACAAATTGGGCAAATCACATACATTTTTTTTTTACTTTTCCCTTAATACAAATCTATTAATCATATAACAATATTTTCCAGGGATAAGTACAAAAAAATGCTTGTGATTTTACTGATTTGTAAACGCAAACCTGTGGTTTTTTTTTTACAAACAGAGGTATGTGTTAAACGCTGTTAGCAAACACATACGAAATTGACTAACAGTGTTAAAATTCAAAGAGAAAAGAGTTAATTTGGTCCTTATATTTATTTATTTCATAAATTAACCCCCTAATTATCTAATTATCACAAATAAACTCTAAAATAAAAAATAAAAATAAAAACCATCTTCTCCATCTCTTTTTAATTTTTAATTTTCCTTCTTCTTTCTCTCTCTTCTCTCTCTCCGCTCTGTTAATTTCTCCCTCTAAAATCAATCGATTGAAGCATATTAACCATGTAATTTTCTAAATCATGTAATACCTACCTATAGACATTCTAAAATTTTTAAATTAAGAGAAACATAAGACAAGAAAAGGATATTGATTAGTAAATGGATAAATATAAGGACCCTGTTGTAGCCTGAACTAAACAATAAATTTGTATAATGTGAGATCAATGTTGAACTTCTGAAGGAAGGCGGTTCTTCCAATCAGGATGATGACGGTCGACGTTCCTTGAGGATCGAACCTCCTAGATGAAGGTTAATCGTCTCTGGATGAAGGTTGAACGTCCCTGGATGAAGGTTGAACGTCTCTAGATGAAGGTTGATCTTCCTTGAGGATTAACCTGTTATAGTGTGGGAAGCGGTCTTCCCACAAACACTCCGATGCTTAAGTCAGATACCGTAAAATATAATAGTATTTTCTCTCTCCAAAAGCCAACCCTTTCCTCTTCAGCTTTCAACCTATTTATAGGAATAATGGAGGAAGTTACCTGTGAGCTATCGGTAAAAGATCGTGCTGAACGTGGGTACAATTATCTAGGACGATAATGGAGTACGTGGGTAGTGGTTATATCAATTGCTCCCCACTATTATTTTCGGATTATTTTCCAAAATAAGAGTGAGAAAAATAAATATCCATAACCGCTCGATAAATGATTTAAAAAGTGGCAGCACGAATCTCCCTGTTAGGATTACCAATCTTGTGAGATAAATTAGAATTATAACGAATATCAGAATCCTCTCCATCTGCGATTCTACAGGATAATCTAGAGTATTAGTAGGAAGTAAAATCCCCTTCTGTTTTGGATTATGATACATAGTAATAAATATAAGAATCCTATTTTGTTTAGGATTAGGATAAATAATAATAATAATAAATATAAGAATCATATTCTGTTTAGGATTATGATAAATAATAACAATAATAAATATAAGAATCCTATTCCGTTTAGGATTCCATAAGACATCCCTAGTATTTAAGGATGTTAGCACATGATTTCTTTCTTTACCTCAAGTGCACCGATTTTCTCTCCTCTGTGCTTAATCTTGGACTTCTTTGGCTTTGGGAAAAAACTCCGTTTTCAGGTTAGCTTCTTCCTCGATTCCGAAGTTTTATATGTTTTTTTTAAACAACCGAATCTGCCAACGCTTAAAAAATGACTCTCGACGCTTTCGAATGAAAAAACGAGCCTCTACCACTTTTTCGTTTGAATTAAAAAAACGATCCTCAACCGCTTTTTCGTTTCGATTAAAAACGATCCTCAACCGCTTTTTCGTAAAAAACGATCCTCAACCGCTTTTTCGTTTCAATTAAAAAACAACCCTAAACCGCTTTTCCATTTCAAAAAACGATCCTCAATCACTTTTTCGTAAAAAAACGATCCTCAACCGCTTTTTCGTTTTAATTAAAAAAACGATCCTAAACCATTTTTTGTTTCAATTAAAAACGATCCTCAACCACTTTTTCGTTTCAATTAAAAACGATCCTCGATTTTTTTCAGTGACACTCGACTCTAACGCTTTCTCGTTTTTGATAAAATTGATCCTCCATGCTTCTTGCGATTAAAACAGAAACCGAACCTCTAAGGGTTTTTCGTTTTTAACGCAATTGATCCTTCGTAGTTTTAAACAGAAGACGAACCTCTAATGGTTTTTTGTTTTTAACAAAATTGATCCTTCGCGATTTTTAAATAGAAACCGAACCTCTAATGGTTTTTCGTTTCTAGCGAAATTGACCTTTCGCGATTTCGGACGAAGCTCAATCCTTTAATGTGTTTGTGTTTCTAATTGCTTTTGAGCTTTTTCTTCTGCAGCCGGTTTATTTTGTCTGAAGATCTTCATCATGGTTCGTACTAAGCAAACATCAAGATATATATTCGAAGCTTTGGGGCCACATTCCTTGGATGTACTAGCCTTGTGGGTTCCTACTTGTCTATCTCAAGATGATGTTCGCACTTTCAAGACAACGTTCTCGTTTCCATCTGATTGGGAGGTCCTCCTTCCTTCAGACTCGAAGACTTCTTTTTGGTTTCGTGCCTTCAGAATCGTTTGCCATTCATGAGGCTCTGTTGGAAATGGGAGTCCTCTTTCCTTTACATTCTTTCTTTATGGAATTTTTTAAAAGCAATAAACTGTCTTCGTCTCAGCTTCATCCTCAAGGATGGAGATTGCTTCTGGCGTTTTACGCACTTTGCAACGAAAAAGGAGTTGTTCCAGCCGTCAACCTTTTTCATCTTTTCTATCTTCTTAGATCTCTCAAGGATAAATCCGGGCAATTTTCTCTTCAGAGGACCGATATGTGTGAGGAGGGATTATTCATCGATGATCTTCCTCCGATTGAAAAGAATAAAGATAGATGGATTGTTGTTTTTCCTCCTGAAAGGACATGGAATATTCCTCTTCCCTGGGGCTGGAGTTGGATTAGGCGAGGCGTCTCACGTCCATCGCATTCCAAACTTTTAGATAGATATTCATCAGAGATTCTTATTCTTCAGTATGCGAAAAATCCTCTTAGTCACTTTTTAAAGGCTTTCCGTCGTATCACGATTGGTTGGGAGATTTCTCCCTCATTGACATCTGTGAAAGAAGGCGAGAGTTTTTGCTCTTCATCGGAAAAGACGACTACGGTCCTAGGTCTTACGGATACGACATCTGCATCTGATTTTGTTGACAGCACATCCTTGGTTGAGCAACAATTTGATGTTCCTTTAACGTTTGAATTGTCGAAAGATTCTCCACAGTTTATACCTGAGCTTGGTGAATGATTTAAACAGATTATGTTTAAAGATAAGGTTCCTTTGTTAACTCTAAAAGCTTTTTTGCTCCTCTACAGGTATGACTTCCACGGCTGGAAAATTTGCACTTATTGCCCTGAAGATAGGTAACCAAAACGAAGTAGAGGAGACGCTCAGGATTCAGCAAATTCAAGAGATGAAACTTCTAAAAAGGTTAAAGCTGCTGATGTGCCTGCCGATATAAATCCTAGTAAGGAGGCTGAAGCCAACTCATCGAGGATGGGGGATCCCCCACCTGCTTCTGAGAGTGGAGTTGAGAAAGATATTCCCAGTTTTCGCGCAGGCACCTTCCACGCTGACAGGGGTGGTCCGGATCTCTCACATCCCAAGACCCCTCGCATTTCGAGGAGGACACTTCGATCAGAGTCCCTAAATGATCTTCGTCCTTCTTTCCCTTTGCTGGACAGACCTAAATCATTCTGGAAGCTATACCGAGATGAGCCTACTATGTCTCGCTCTTTAAACGACGATGATTTTAGAGTGTATCCTGGGTTGCTTGATACAAATTCTGTTTTTCTTCCTGGGGTAGCTTCGAGGTTGATGTATTCTTCCATTCTTCCTCGAGATGAAGAAACTTACTTTAAAGATATCCAACAAAACATGGATTTAGCCGAGCGTCGAATCGTTGAGGTAATAGGTGTATGCCTTTCTTCCTTTCTTAATCAGAAATTTGAAATCAGAAACATGTTTCTCCATATCTTTCCTTATTATTGCAGGGAGCTCAGCGTGCTTCTCTTACTTTTGGGTTCGCGAGATCATGGAAGAAAAAACTCGATGACTGTCTCGCTCGTAATGAAAAAATGGATCAGACCATTAGGGATCTTCAAGAGCGGAACCACAAGCTAGAGAGTTATCTTACTCATCAAGAAAAAATGGAACAAACCATTAGAGATCTTCGAGACCATGACAAAAAGCTGCAGTCTGAGTGTGACCGCTTTAAGGAGGATGCTACCAAATATTCAGCCATGGTTGATGATAATAAGAAGTTGGGAGAGAAAAATTGCAAGCTTCTTAACGACGTCACTTTACTCCAAAACGAGTTGACTGCTGAGCGTGAGACGGTTCACAGGCTAACCGGAGAACTTAAATCGATCCCCACTTCCAGCGTTCAATCATATAGAGAATCTTTTGATTGCTACCAAAGGAAATGTGTTGTAGGGGTCTCATTTAGTAAGACAGGCTTTTATCTGGCTCGCTAGATTCTTGAGGAGGAACACGGGCATGTGTATCCCGAGTTAGTGTTCTCGAAAACTGTGTCAGTTTCCGACTCTCGTCCATGGCAAAGTTTCGACCCTGACGAAGAGGATGTCGCTGCTACTTTTAATAAAGGCTTCTATGATGATTTGGAGAACCTCGGTGGGCCTTGGACCTTTCATGGGAAGAATGGGATTGCAGGAGATGAAAAAATAGATGTCTTGCAGCACTTGGACGAGGAGGATCTTGATGATGATGATGATGCTTCTGCTACCCCCCTTCCTTAGAGATAGATTTCCCCTTTTATATGTATTCAAGCTTTCCTTTATATGTATTCAAGCTTTCTATGTATTCAAGCTTTCCTGCTCCCCAATCACTTGAAATTCAATCTGAATTGAATGTAGATTCCTCTCTGAGGTAAATTCCTCTTTGATGTAGATTCCTCTTTGAGGTAGATCCCTCTTTGAGGTAAATTCCTCTTTAAGGTAGATTCCTCTTTGAGGTAGATTCTTCTTTGATGTAAATTCCTCTTTTGCAGGGAGCTCAGCATAAAAAATGCTTTTGATTTGATTTTGAACCTGAACTCTTCTGGATTCAATCATTCTTGCTCCCCAATCACTTGAAATTCAATCTGAATTGAATGTGATTTTGATGAACTTTATTGACATTGCTTTAATAGAAATAACTGCGTGCACCATGGTGAACGCGTTTTTGCTTTTTTCTACACCAAGTGTCTTAACAGCCTTGATAACTGCGTGCACCGTGGTAAAAGCGTTTATGCTTTTTCTACACCAGGCATCTTAACAGCCTTGATAACTGCGTGCACCGTGGTGAAAGCGTTTATGCTTTTTTCTACACCAAGTGTCTTAACAGCCTTGATCTGTGTGCATTCATGGTTTGTTACACCCATATATCTTAACGGTTTTAATAACTGCGTGCACCATGGTGAAAGCGTTTATGCTTTTTTCTACACCAGGCGTCTTAACAACCTTGATAACTGCGTGCACTATGGTGAAAGCGTTTTGCTTTTTTCTACACCAGGCGTCTTAACAGCCTTGATAACTGCATGCACTATGGTGAAAGCGTTTATGCTTTTTTCTACACCAGGCGTCTTAACAGCCTTGATAACTACGTGCACCATGGTGAAAACGTTTCGCTTTTTTCTACACCATGCGTCTTAATAGCCTTGATAACTGTGTGCACCGTGGCGAAAGCGTTTATGCTTTTTTCTACACCAGGCATCTTAACAGCCTTGATCCGCGTGCATTCAGGGTCTGTTACACCCATATGTCTTAACGGTTTTGATAGAGGCAACTATATACACAATGGTGAAAGCGTTAGCTTTTCCTCCATATTATATATATATATATATATATATATATATATATATATATATATATATATAAAATTCAGGAGTATGTATCATAAATAAGGTAAGATGAGAGGGCACTCGGTGAAGTCCTGAAGGAAGGTGGGCCTTCCAATCAGAATGATGACGAAGGTCGAGTTCTTTAAGGATTGAACCTCCTTAAGGATCGAACCTCCTTGAGGATTGAACTCCTGAAGGAACGCGGACCTTCTAACCAGAATGATGATGAAGGTCGAGTTCTTTGAGGATTGAACCTCCTTGATGATCGAACCTCCTTGATGATCGAACCTCCTTGATGATCGAACTCCTGAAGGAAAGGGGACCTTCCAACCAGAATGATGATGAAGGTCGAGTTCTTTAAGGATTGAACCTCATTGAGGATGGAACCTCCTTGAGGATGGAATTTCCTTGATGATTGAACTCCTGAAGGAAGGTGGACCTTCTAACCAGAATGATGATGAAGGTCGAGTTCTTTGAGGATTGAACCTCATTGAGGATTGAACCTCCTTGAGGATCGAACCTCCTTGATGATCGAACCTCCTTGATGATCGAACTCCTGAAGGAAAGCGGACCTTCCAACCAGAATGATGACGAAGGTCGAGTTCTTTAAGGATTGAACCTCCTTGAGGATGGAATTTCCTTGATGATTGAACTCCTGAAGGAAGGCGGTCCTTCCAACTAGAATGATGATGGTCCACGTTCTTCGAATCAGTGCAATCTATGCATACTCTCCACTTTCCGTTGGGTTTCTTCACCATCACCATCTTTGCAAGCCAATCTGGGTAATAAACTTCTCGAATAAAGTTTGCCTCAAGCAACTTGTCAACTTCTTCTTCTAGAGCCTTTTGCCTCTCTAGAGCTATTCTTCTTTTCTTTTGCTTGATTGGCTTGATGCTTGGATCAACATTCAAGTGGTGGGAAGCTACACTCAAGCTTATGACATGCATTACTGTAGGAACTCAAGCACACACACATCCATGTTCCTCTTAAGGCATGCGATTACTTCACCCTTCACTTCTTCTGTCATTTTATTTCCAATATATGTTATTTTTGCTGGATCATTTTCTATCAGCGGTATCGCTTCAACTTCTTCAACTGGCTTTGGTTTTGGCTTCTCGTCAGATTCTTCAGAAATTGCCATTGTCTCTGCACGTGTGCCATGTTTTTCCTTTATTGAAAGAAACGTAGCGGTTGTGAGCTTTCTTTTGCTCTCTTCTCACTTGCCTTATACCGTTTGGTGTAGGAAACTTCATCAATAAGTCTCTCGATGATATCATGGCTCCCCTGCCAATAATTAATGGTCTTCCTAGTATCACATTGTAGGCTAGATATATAGATCTTACTACCATAAAATTCACCATCCTTGTAACATTACAAGGCTCATCGCCCAACGTGATTGGTAATTGGATAGACCCTGCAACTTGGACGGCTTCCCCCGAGAAGCCAAAGAGTGGGGCCGACACCTTCTTCAATCTATCCAGAGATAAATTCATCTTTTTGAAATAATTCCAATAGAGGAGGTTGACTGAACTCTCACTGTCAATGAGAATTCTTTCCACTGGGAACTTCATTATGGTCGCAGAAACCACCCTTGCATCATCATGGGGTATCACTACATTTCCTTGATCTGCAGGGGTAAAAGTTATGGACTCTTCTTCTTGGGCTTTCATCATATTATCGACTTTATAAGCTTGTCTAGCATAAGTCTTCCTTAATGAAGAGGATTCACCAGCTAAAGTTTCCCCTCTGGAGATAATATTTATTGCTGGATACTGATAGGGGTATTTACCCCTATCTTTTAGCGTGATTTACGGGATGATTTTGGATAAAATAAGTAAGTTTAATTGCAAAAATAAAGTATTTTGAATAAATAAAGAAATAAAAATAAATCTCGTACTTTTAGTTTAATTCCCTCGTTTTTGATTAGTTTAGGAAATAAAAACGTCAAGCTAACTCGGCTCTCAAGTGTTGTATTTCAGGTACAAGAAAGGAGCAAAAACCCACTTCATACGCGGGGCGTAGTAACCCTTACGCGGGGCGTGAAACATGATGCCAGAAATAATTGCCCTATCCGCAGGCACCATGTGGAACTGACTCAGCATACGCGGGGCGTATGCCATTTTACGCGGGGCGTATGACACATGTCGGCAATAATCGGCCTAATCCTGAAAGTCAGACTGCATTGTCTCCCAGAGTCAACTATCCATACGCGGGGCGTATAAGGCAGTTCTTCAATGTAAAAAGATCAGAGACACATTTGCGCGGGGCGTACTTCATCTACGCACGGCGTAAATACTCCAATTCTAGCAATAAAACTTTAGAGACTCAAACACGCGGGGCGTACTTCAGCTACGCAGGGCGTGTTTGGGAACAATTAGACACGGAATTGGTCCACATGCAGGAGATTTCTGACGGAATGGGCACCTACGCGGGGCGTAAACCACCTTACGCGGGGCGTATCACGAGATTTCTGCACCAAATAATGTTGCTCCATGCTTGTGCTTTGTGAAATTACCAACTTGCCCTTGCTTGATGTCTATAAATAGATAGCTTTTGAACTTCATTAGACACCAATTGCATACTAGAGAGCTATACTATACTCTTTTCTTTTCTTTTAGATTCAGATTTTTGTAGCTAAACTCTCCCCCTCGAGAGCTTGTTCGGTTGTTCCGGCGTTCCATCAAAGTTCCGCTCCATCATTCATCACCAAGCTCGAGAGTTCCACCTCCACGACCTAGGAGACGGCTTTGAGTCCGGTTAGCTAGTTCCAAGGGCGGATTCTCCCTTTTTACTTGCTAATTAGCTTGTACTCTTCCTATGTACTAGGCTTGGTTGTATTTCATCTATACACTTTCCATATTTATAATTTATGATTCATAATCTCTATTTCCCTTTACGTATTAATGTTTATTACTTGTTTTGATATTGATAATTGACTATTGTGTAGGAGCACGCGATTACCGCCGCCATCCGGGCTATCTTTAGGGAATTATATAGGTGTTGCCCTACCGGAAGTGACAAACCGGAAACCGTAGGAATTGACAAGCCACGGAACTTACGGGCCCTAATTTCTAGTTCCCCCGCATTAGACACGCCTTGACTAGGAATCACGTAGTCTAAGTACTTCACGGGTCGGTCCTACTACATTTGGTCGTCTTTGCAAGAATAAACCATTATCCGTATACATCTAGAGTCGTTATCTATCGTGGTTATAACTTATCATACACGCCCCGCTTCATAGAGTTTTAGTTACACAAATTTGTGTCGCCAATAGTTAGGAATAGTGTGTAATTGTGTCTTACTTTACCCCAAAGTAATCACCGCTTAAATAACATACGAAACCGAGTCGTCTAATACTTGTAATTATAGATCCCGTGGATTCGATACCCGGTCTTAACCGGATTATTACTTGATACGACGGGGTACACTTGCCCCTAAGTAGTCGTAGCGTCTAGTAGAGTTAAGAGCAATTTATAAAGACCAAATCCATAGACATAGCACATTCACCGCAATACACATTTAATCGTCATTAGAAAAGCTCTACACCTAGACTTTACGCGCATCAAGTTTTTGGCGCCGTTGCCGGGGATTTATAATTTCCTACAATATTAGACAAAAACGTTTTATTGTTAGTTTAAGCATTCTTTTTGTATAAATTGTTTATATATACGTTTGCTAACATTATTCTTTTTGTTGATAATTCTTTTATACTTGTTTACCTTATGCACACCTGATCTAAAAGTGATTCTCTCGTACCTATTGATCTCGAAATTGAACGTACTCTTTGTAGGTTACGTAGAGAGAAAATGGCAAACCCCAACGCCGAGGTCAACCAACCCAACGGAAACCCAAGGCCACACATGAACAACATCCGCGGGGCCAATGATACGCGTTCGATGATGGAGATCCTTGCACCGCATCGTCCCCAAAATCGTAACGGCATTATCGCTCCCACGATTCCGGCCAACATATATGAGATCAAGACCGGAATGATCCAACTGATACAACAATGCGGTCAATTCGGAGGGGAACTCCATGAGAACCCCAACGAACATTTGGATAAATTTCTTATGTGTGCCGATACTTCTCGGCAAAATGGTGTTCCCGTTGAGGCTGTGAGACTAAAATTGTTTCCTTTTTCATTGACAGGACAAGCGCTGGAGTGGCTACACTCACTGGAGGCGGGATCCATCACGTCATGGGAAGAGCTTGAAAAGGAGTTCCTTTCCTACTATTTTTCGCCGTCCAAAACAGTCAAGTTACGGACCGATATCACATCCTTCAGGCAATTGGAATGCGAGGCCCTTCACGCAGCTTGGGCTAGGTTCCGAAAGTTGCTCCGAAACTGCCCCCACCATGACATCCCAAAGCACGACTTGGTAAGCACTTTTTACCACGGGTTAACCCCCACTAACCGTACGACTGTTGATTCCGCCGCAGGTGGGGATCTATTTCGGAAGTCAGCTAGTGAGGCCTACGAGCTCATTCATGAGCTTGCAAGGAAAAGTGTGCAATGGCAAGAGGATCGGCTTGCCGACCCGTCGCGACACCAGACATTCGCTGTGGAGAAAGAGGCTCCGAAAAGCTCCATAGCTGAAATGAACAAGAAGCTTGACTCATTGATCGCCCAATTAAGCCTCAATAAAAGTGTACAGGTCATGATGTGCACTCACTGTGGTGGAGACCATGATGCGTTCAATTGCCAAATCGGTAGCCCTTTCGTCGGCGATGCCGAAAACATAAGTTTTATAGGAGGTAACCAAAGGTATAATTCCCATCCGAACTCCTATTCTCACCACAATAATAATAATAACAGCGGATGGAGGCCTCGGTATCAACACCCGAACTTATCATATGGAAACAATAATAATGTGTTGAGGCCCCCATCCGGCTTTGAGCAAGAATTTCAGGAAAACGGGCTCGGGCAATCACAAGTCGCGCCCGGAAGTCGAAACGCTCCGCCCTCCAACAGTGTACATGACCAATCGGTCATGTCTTTGTTGAAGGACATATTAACCCGTCTTTCATATAGCGAAGTGTTTTGTAGGGATCTTAGCCGCCAGGTGGCCCACCTGAACCGTCAACAACAAGAGAGGCCACTAGGAACCCTCCCAGCAAATACTGAACAAAATCCGCGGGGTAAGAATCGGGAATCCGGACAAGTGGTAACGCTCCTCAACAATAGGAGTTCGGACCCGTCAAGCTCCAACATGGACGTCTTGCAATAAGCCGCCATATAAGAAAGTCGAGCTACTTTGACTCAAAACGTAGCATCGGTTTGAATCCCTCGAACCATTTGTCTATATGTATCATAAACATTATTTCTTTTCTTTATTTTGCATTATGGTGGTTTTTATTTTTCATCTTCATCTTCATTTTGCTTTCTTCCTTTTTCTTTTATTTTATTTTCTTAAAAAATCAAAAGAAAAACAAATCCCACATTAATCCAAAATTTTACAAATACGCGGGGCGTACAAACCATTGCGCCCCGCGTAGTTGTAATTTCTGCCGTTTTTACTGAATAAAGAACACGCTACGCGCGGCGTATCTACATTTACGCCCCGCGTACGCTTTCCCTAAAACAATTAAAAATGAATTTTCTTTAATAAATGCCACGTGAAGGACACGCGGGGCGTACCGCATGGTACGCCGCGCGTATCCTCGGGGAGTTGTGAATCACAACTCCCCATGGCAACTCCCCATCTCTCAAACTTCTAATCACCCCTCTTCCCTATACACCTTTTCCACTTCCACACTCCACCTCCTCTTCCACCCTATCAATTCTCACCTTTTCAAATTCAAATTTCCACCTTCCCTCCACAATAAATTATCATTAACCACTACCTTAATTACCCATAAATAAAACATAAAAATCATAAAAATCATTAACCATTCATAAATCCAAAAGTCAAAAAATAAGAAAATTACAAAAACCACAAAAAGTCCTTCATCTTCCGTCCTCATACGCGGGGCGTAACCACATTTACGCCCCGCATCTCCACCCTTTTTGTCCTAAAAAAGGAACAGGAGGTCCGATACGCGTGGCGTAACCCCAATCACGCCGCGCGTACCTCAATAATTTTGCGTAAAATAACGTCAGGGGGAGCGATACGCGTGGCGTGACCCCTTCACGCCCCGCGTACCCGTCTGGGAATCCGAGCTTTGCTTGGATTCCCCCCCTTCTCCCCTATTTATATCTCCTCTTTTTCCTTCTTCTTCCCTTACCATCATCTCAACTTTACCACAACCTTCTCCCACCTTCTCTCAATCCCTCTCCATTCCTAACTATCACCATGGCACGAAAGAGAGTCGCCGACATACGTCCCCCACGGGCCACTCGGGCCCGATCCTCCCATTCCGCACAAAATCAACCGTCTCCTCCACCTCCCGAGCGGGAGGGAACTCCACCTCTTACCCGCCGACACCGGGCCCCTTTTCATCTCCTGACCGAGGGGGAGGCCGAGCACTATCAAACACTGTCCGCTACCCACTTTATGGAACTTCCGTACATAGAGCGGAACACCCTTGACCGTTTCGGTCTTGGCGAAGCTTTCGTAGCACGCCTCCGTGCTCTCTCTTGGTACGATCATTTTTTGGCAAGACACCGCATTTACCCCTCCTTAGTTTTGGAATTCTACACCACCCTCACCTCTAACAATGTCCCCGGTGCTGCCCTCTTCAATTTTCGCCTTCACAACCACCCCTTCACCATTGATACCCCTTGGCTCCACACTCACTTCACCAAACAAGCGGAAAACGGTATCTCCCATTGGCCCGAGGAGGTTTCCGCTCGTGATTTTTGGACCTCTATCACCGGGTCCGAGGATTATGACGTCTCCAACCTCCGCCCCTCTCTCATTCGTGATCCAATCCTCCAACTTCTCCACCGCTTCATCTCCATCTATTTCTCGGGGAAGACGGAATCAACCAAGGTTAACAAGGATGAACTTTTGGCACTCTATTGTTGTGCCAACAACTGTGCTTATGACCTTTCTTACCTTGTGGCCGTACAACTCCACCACATTTCCACCCGGAAGCGGGGCAAGATCGGGTTGGGCCATCTAGTCACTCTTTTCGCCACTTCCGCTCTTGGCGCAGCTACCCTTGCTAGCCTCCCAAGCCTTTTGCCTAGGCCCGTGGAGAAAAACGCTTTTAAGACCCTTAACCATCCCACTTCGGGCCCGGGAGAGACTTCGGGGGCTGCTCATACCAACGAGGACGGGGGTCCGGATTCGGATTCCAGTTTGGGTCTCAATTTCAGTCCTCCATCCAACCATGACTTTAATGCCATTTATGCTCGGTTGGATATCTTGGAGGATAACCAACGCCGGGACCGGGTCCATTACGACTCCCAATTTGCCACCCTCAACACCCGCTTCGATACCATTGAGGCGCAACAACGTGAGGACCGGACCCATATCGACACTCGTTTCGATGCCCTCACCGCTTCCTTCTCTTCCTACTTCAACCTCCATGGTAATCCATCTCCATCTCAACCATAGTTCCATTTTCTTTGTGTTTTCATTTTCTTTTGTTTTTATTTTCCTTTGTTTTGCTGTTTTGATGTTTCATGTACTATCTTTAATATATTAGCGCTTTCCGTTTATGTTTCGTGTTGTTTGTTGTTTCTTTTTACTGCTTGTAATAAAACCACGCAGGGCGTATCCCATGGCACGCCCCGCGTCCCTTCGTTTTTATGTTTAAAAATCGTTCAGAAACTCAACCACGCGGGACGCCCCGTTACTGCGCCCCGCGTATTTGAGTCTCTGCCTAAAAAACACCACAACACATAGTGGTTACGCGGGGCGCCCCTATGGGCGCGCCCCGCGTAACCCCTGACCACTAAAGGTCCTCTTTTTTTTTCACTTTATTTTTGTTTTTGTTTTTGTTTTCATTTCTTTTTGCGACGCCCTTGGAATAGGCGTCATTTTAAATAACGCGGAGGGACGTGCAACCCCGCACTTAACGTTTGTTTTGCACTACCAAAAACAAAAATAAAAATAAAATAAACGACAAAATAATTAAACTAATTTATTGACTCTCTTAAATTTTCCCAACACGCTATCCCTCCTTCGAAAATTAATTAAAGTTCCGTTATTTGTCGTCAAAAATAAAAGTGTCGGAACATAAAGGAATGATTCGATTAAGAAATTTTAGTCTTGGTTTCGAAATTAGGGAATTTGTACAAAGCTTAGGTTAGTACTAAACTAAGACATTGAGTCTTAACCCAATTGTCATCTCCATAATGAACTTTGAAAAGGCAATAAAAACGGGATAGTTGAGAATTGAGCGAAAACTCGATAGTATACAATTTAAACCCGAATCTTTGTGAGGTATGTTTGAGCCTAAAAGAGTTCGTACGAGAACTCTAACTCTTTCACAATTTTTCGAGAGCTTTGACTTCACTCGACTCATAGAATTTGCATCCAATACCGGGTTAAGTACACTTATTTTTTGGTAAAAAGGCAATAGATGATAAACCGAACCCACTTAGGCTAATTTCTCTTAATTTCTTTTTCTCGTTTTCATTAAACATTAGGAAACCCCCTTGAGCCTATTAACCAACTTTTTTGTTAACACCCTCCTAACATGTAACCCTTTTTTCCTCTTGTTCAAATTACCGCCATAATCAATATTGCACCCGAATTACCCAAAATAAGTCACGGCCTTAGCAAATGAACACCATTAGCTCTCAAAATATTGTTTTTGTGCCTCTATCAAAACAACGGATACAATAAATAATGAGGCATTCTCAAAGCTCCACCCGAGCAATTTTGAAGTACATCTTGTAAAATTCGCCAAGGCCAAAATAAGCAATGATGTGGTGCAATCACAAAACGGTATTTTCGAACTCGACTTTCCTTAAACTAACCACTAAAGAAGCTAGCCACATTACAACCCCCCTCCGGGTTCATTTTTAATATTGCCTAACCACATTTTAAGAGGAAAAACCCGGATAAAAATGCAAATTCAACATGATCTCGAGTAAGTGCAAAGAAGAGCGATAAAACAGCGACCCGCCTAGAAATTGAGCGTAAGAGCGAAATCCCTTGGTGAGGTACTATCGGATTCTCAAAAGATAATCAACCCCCGTTGATATTGCCTATTAAATCTTGATCATGGAGGTTTCGAACAAGTTTTTGTACTCAATTGTCGGCGTAGGTACTTACCGAAACCTTTGTATAAAACCATAACTTTGAAATCACGCACTTGGCAAAACCAACCTTCGGTTTGTTTCTTAATTTTCTCAATCACTTGTCTTTCGATTTCTTTTACTTGAGGACAAGTAAAACTTTAAAGTCCGAGGAGGTTTGATAGGGGTATTTTACCCCTATCTTTTAGCGTGATTTACGGGATGATTTTGGATAAAATAAGTAAGTTTAATTGCAAAAATAAAGTATTTTGAATAAATAAAGAAATAAAAATAAATCTCGTACTTTTAGTTTAATTCCCTCGTTTTTGATTAGTTTAGGAAATAAAAACGTCAAGCTAACTCGGCTCTCAAGTGTTGTATTTCAGGTACAAGAAAGGAGCAAAAACCCACTTCATACGCGGGGCGTAGTAACCCTTACGCGGGGCGTGAAACATGATGCCAGAAATAATTGCCCTATCCGCAGGCACCATGTGGAACTGACTCAGCATACGCGGGGCGTATGCCATTTTACGCGGGGCGTATGACACATGTCGGCAATAATCGGCCTAATCCTGAAAGTCAGACTGCATTGTCTCCCAGAGTCAACTATCCATACGCGGGGCGTATAAGGCAGTTCTTCAATGTAAAAAGATCAGAGACACATTTGCGCGGGGCGTACTTCATCTACGCACGGCGTAAATACTCCAATTCTAGCAATAAAACTTCAGAGACTCAAACACGCGGGGCGTACTTCAGCTACGCAGGGCGTGTTTGGGAACAATTAGACACGGAATTGGTCCACATGCAGGAGATTTCTGACGGAATGGGCACCTACGCGGGGCGTAAACCACCTTACGCGGGGCGTATCACGAGATTTCTGCACCAAATAATGTTGCTCCATGCTTGTGCTTTGTGAAATTACCAACTTGCCCTTGCTTGATGTCTATAAATAGATAGCTTTTGAACTTCATTAGACACCAATTGCATACTAGAGAGCTATACTATACTCTTTTCTTTTCTTTTAGATTCAGATTTTTGTAGCTAAACTCTCCCCCTCGAGAGCTTGTTCGGTTGTTCCGGCGTTCCATCAAAGTTCCGCTCCATCATTCATCACCAAGCTCGAGAGTTCCACCTCCACGACCTAGGAGACGGCTTTGAGTCCGGTTAGCTAGTTCCAAGGGCGGATTCTCCCTTTTTACTTGCTAATTAGCTTGTACTCTTCCTATGTACTAGGCTTGGTTGTATTTCATCTATACACTTTCCATATTTATAATTTATGATTCATAATCTCTATTTCCCTTTACGTATTAATGTTTATTACTTGTTTTGATATTGATAATTGACTATTGTGTAGGAGCACGCGATTACCGCCGCCATCCGGGCTATCTTTAGGGAATTATATAGGTGTTGCCCTACCGGAAGTGACAAACCGGAAACCGTAGGAATTGACAAGCCACGGAACTTACGGGCCCTAATTTCTAGTTCCCCCGCATTAGACACGCCTTGACTAGGAATCACGTAGTCTAAGTACTTCACGGGTCGGTCCTACTACATTTGGTCGTCTTTGCAAGAATAAACCATTATCCGTATACATCTAGAGTCGTTATCTATCGTGGTTATAACTTATCATACACGCCCCGCTTCATAGAGTTTTAGTTACACAAATCTGTGTCGCCAATAGTTAGGAATAGTGTGTAATTGTGTCTTACTTTACCCCAAAGTAATCACCGCTTAAATAACATACGAAACCGAGTCGTCTAATACTTGTAATTATAGATCCCGTGGATTCGATACCCGGTCTTAACCGGATTATTACTTGATATGAGGGGGTACACTTGCCCCTAAGTAGTCGTAGCGTGTAGTAGAGTTAAGAGCAATTTATAAAGACCAAATCCATAGACATAGCACATTCACCGCAATACACATTTAATCGTCATTAGAAAAGCTCTACACCTAGACTTTACGCGCATCAGATACACTGGCTTGTTATCGAGGGCTATGGCTTTATCTTTCTTATCTTCCCTTCTTTTGGCGTGCGTTCGACCATCCTTTTCTCTATTTTCCATATACCTTTCTTCTTTTGAGTTTTGTGGCTTTTCCCTTCTCCACATTTCTGTATAGACAAATTTTCAAGCTTACCTTGTCGTACTAGTGACTCGATTTCGTTCATCAATTGCTTGCATCAATCAGTTGAGTGACCTTAAGTCTTGTGGAATCGATAATAGGCGTATGTAAACTTTTCCCTCGTTCTGTCGGCTTTTGGAGGGAATGTAAGAGGCCTTGATCTCTCAATAGTTGCTAGGATGTTAGAATGAGGTTGGAATAAAGGCATGAAACCCTCGTATCTTGATTTAGGGATATGTCTTGATTCATTTCTTCTTCCAACTTCATCTCTTTCTTTTCCTATCTTGATTTTTCCTCGCCCCTATGTTCTTCATCACATCCTCGAAAAGGATGAACTTATTAGCCCGGCTGAACAGATCTCCCAAGGTTCAGGGTTGATCATAAGAAAGAGATTTTTAGAGATCTCGCGATCTCGTTCCCTGGAGTATTCCTGCAACTGCCATTCCAGCTTGGAGATCCTGAATCTCTAGAGTTGCAACGCGAAACCTTTCTATGTAGTCCTTCAAACTTTCTTTTTCATCTTGCTTTATTGTGAGGAGATACATCGCATCCTTCTTCCTTCTAGTGTTGATGATGAATGCTTTTATGAATTCTCTTCTCAATTGATCAAAGTTGGAGATGGAGCTTTCCTTTAAGCTATTGAACCATGCATGGGCATGATCTGATAGAGTGAGGGAGAAAGCTCGACACATTATGGCATCTTCCCATCCGTGTAATAACATTGCCGCTTCATAACTCTGCATATGATCGTAGGGATCACCCTTTTCAGAATAAGTGGCGAGTTGAGGCATCTTGAATTTTTGAGGGAGAGGTTTATTCATGATCTCTCCCGAAAAAGGAATTTTCCTTGCTGCTTGTGCGTCATTGCTCGGAACTAACTTCTTTTGCTCTAGCACCTTTTAAATCATCTTCTTAAGGTCTACTGTCTCTTTCGCGTTGAACATGGATTCTTCCCCGACTTTCTCATGTGCTTTCGAATTTTCTTTGCAAGAACTTTCCACAACTTCATGGATCTTTAAGTGGTTTCCCTTGCGCTTCCCTCCTTCACGTGGTTTTGAGATTTCATCGCGTGGTAACTCGACCTCAGGACCCTTTTCCTTGTTTCGAAACTCTTTGTCTCGCATTTCTTCTTGGACAAAAAGCATTAACTCTTGGAGCTGATTATTGTTTTCTTCAAATTTTTTCTTCAACTCTTTATAATCCGCCAAAGGAACGGTAGGTGGATTTGTTCTTGACGGCCCGTGTTGGTCTTCAACGTTTTCAACACGTTCTTCTTCGTTGGTTGGATGTGCATCGTGTTCGTCCGGAATATGGGATACTTGAGAAGGTGGAACTTGAGATTTCTTGGGAGGCATCTTTTTATTACGAAAAGTAGATGATGTAGAAATGACTTTTTGATCTTTTCCCACAGACGGCACCAATTGTTGTAGCCTGAACTAAACAATAAATTTGTATAATGTGAGATCAATGTTGAACTTCTGAAGGAAGGCGGTCCTTCCAATCAGGATGATGACGGTCGACATTCCTTGAGGATCGAACCTCCTAGATGAAGGTTGACCGTCTCTGGATGAAGGTTGAACGTCCCTGGATGAAGGTTGAACGTCTCTAGATGAAGGTTGATCTTCCTTGAGGATTAACCTGTTACAGTGTGGGAAGCGGTCTTCCCACAAATGTTCCGATGCTTAAGTCAGATACCGTAAAATATAATAGTATTTTCTCTCTCCAAAAGCCAACCCTTTCCTCTTCATCTTTCAACCTATTTATAGGAATAAGGGAGGAAGTTACCTGTGAGCTATCGGTAAAAGATCGTGCTGAACGTGGGTACAATTATCTAGGACGATAATGGAGTACGTGGGTAGTGATTATATCAGACCCTTTTAATTTCCTTTAATTCATTACAATAGAATCAAAAGTCATTACTTGTCATCTTCTTTATTTTCATTCCGTATAAGATTATGACTCAACAATAATGGAACTGTAAATTACAGATTACACTAAACCATCTTCCATTATTTTTGTTGCTTTCCTTACATATTCTTTCTTGTGACAAGATTGATCTGAAAGATTAGATATGGGGAAGACAAGCAAATGGCTTAGAAGTTTCTTGACTGGAAAGAAAGACAAGGACAATAAAGAAAAGGAACAATCACAATTTGAAACCAATCAGAATTCAACTAATGTTGTTGATATTGAGGTTAATCCAGTCACTCCAACTTCAAATCGACAACTTCGAATAAGGAGAAGAGGAGATGGAGTTTTCGCAGATCTTCAGCAACAGCACCATCAGCTGCTCCTTCCAAAGATATGAATTCTCAAGCTGAACAAACTGCAATATTATCATCACAACAATCAGATTCAGAAAATAAGCTGCACAACAAACATGCAATGGTAGTGGCTGCTGCTGCTGTTGCGGCTGCACAGGCTGCCACTGCTGTCATTCGTCTCACTAATGCTGTCAATGGGAGAACTATTGCCATTGAAGAGGCTGCTGCAATCAAAATTCAGTCTTTCTTCCGTTCTTACTTGGTATGATCCATGTTATTCAATATCCATTTACTAATCAATATCCTTTTCAATGTGCTTCAATCGATTGATTTTAGAGGGAGAAATTAACAGAGCGGAGAGAGAAAGAAGAAGGAAAATAAAAAATTAAAAAGAGATGGAGAAGATGGTATTTTTTATTTTGGGGTTTATTTGTGATAATTAGATAATTAGGGGGATTAATTTATGAAATAAATAAATATAAGGACTAAATTAACTCTTTTCTCTTTGAATTTTAACACCGTTAGTCAATTTGATATGTGTTTGCTAACGGCGTATAACACATACCTCTGTTTGTAAAAAAAAACCACAGGTTTGCGTTTGCAAATCAGTAAAACCACAAACTTTTTTTTTGTACTTATCCCTATTTTCCATCTCCAAACTTTACATCAATTCATAAAAAAAACTAACTCACCTAGAAATCCATTAAATTGGCATTGAAACATTAACTTTTAAATAGGAAATCCATGGTCATTTTTCTTCTACTCTCTATAATTCATATTCACCTACGAACCAAGTTGCTAATAGAAATCAATTTTTTTACTTTATGATTCATTTTTAGAGTATTTTTCCCCTTTTTACCTAACAATTTCCTACTACATCATCACAAAATAATGAAATGACACATTATTTAATACAAATAGCCATACCAGTCCAAGATCCCCGCGTTCCGCGTATATGTAATATTTTGTCAAATACTCAACATGAAACATATTATAAAAAAAATGAAAAAATGTGTTCAACAATTTTTTAAATTTCTATACTTTTCATTTATTTATTTATTTTTTTTGATCAGTAAATCAAATTTGTATATCAGCAAACATCAAAAAACTTTACAGACCACCATGTCTAAACAAATCAGACAACATCCCACAACAACTAAAAAATAAGAATAACACCCACAACCCCTCAATTAATCACAAATAGCCCAATCAAAATTACAAGGAGGATGAATACTCCCTAATTTGAGTTTCACAAAGAAGCAAATAGACCTGATGATAGCCTCTCCATCAAAAACCACCCCCTGAAAGCAGAGTCTATTTCTTGCAATCCAGATTTGATAAATCGTAACAGCAAAGGCAATTCTACGAGAACAAGCAAGGAAAGACTTCCCTTGAGCTCTCCTACACAACCAACTAATAATACGCCTCCAACCCATATTTACCGTTGCCATCATGCATCGGGTAGCAATGGATCGCCAAATACTAGAAGTGATAGGACACTGGAAGAAAAGATGTTCAATGCTCTCATTACTGTTATTACACATCAAACAAATTGCAGTAGGAATGATACCCATTTTAGCTAACCGCACCTTGACACCAAGCCTCCTATGCAGAGCAAGCCAAAGTATAAAACTACAACGAGGGATAGACCCCCTACCCCAAACTAGTTTGTACGAGGAAATAACCTCCTTCTTAACTCTAAGCAAATTCTAGGCAGATGCAATAGAATAACACCCAGATTTAGTATGAGGCCAAGTAACCTTATCATGAACATCAGTAAGAATCGGGATGCTGTAAATTTTAGCCCAAGCTCTTTCAGTAGAACTATTTGCTGGATCCTGTAAATGCCATATCCCATTCCTACATACATCAGAAACTTTGCAATTCTTAGGAATATCAGTATCAATAAAAGTCAAATCAGGGAAAGTGTCAATAACCGATTTCCCATCAAGCCAGGGATCAAACCAAAAAGAGAATAACTGCCCATTCCCTAGCTTATACTGGAACATCTCCTTATAAACTTCTTTTAGTTGAATAAGTTTCCTCCAACTCCAACTTGCATCAGCAGGTTTTGACACCCCCTAAAAACTTGAATTCCTTAATTTATTACGCTTGATCCATTGTGCCCAAAGGGACTGTTTGTTAGACATAATATTCCAGATGGATTTACCAACAGCAGCTACATTCCACGACTCCAAATCAATAATACCCAGGCCTCCTTCTTTTTTTGGTAAACAAACCTGTTTCCAAGCAACCATAGCACTTTTACCAGAACTACTGCCCTTCCAGAGGTAGCATCGGCACCTTTGATCCACCGCTTTGATAACAGTTTTCGGTAATATGAACATTGAAGCCCAATAGACATGCATACTGCGGAGAACAGAGACAATTAGCTGCAACCGCCCAGCATAAAATAAATGTTTCGCCCCCCATGACTCAATCCGCTTAGTGATTCTATCCACCAGACAGAAACAGTCCGCTTTAGTCAATTTAGTGGAAATCAATGGAACACCCAAATAGCGTATAGGAAACGCTCCTTCCTGAAATCCAGAAATATTCAAAATAGCAGTTCTACTGTCCCTAGAGACACTTTTACTGAGAAACACATTGCTTTTATTACAATTAACTTGCAAACCAGAAACACAAGCAAAATGGCGCAGACCATTCATCAGTTCCTGAACAGAATCAGGTTCCTCTTTGCAAAATAAGAATAAATCATCAGCAAAACAAAGGTGGTTGAGTCTCATACTTTTGCACCCTTTATGATACTGAACAGATGGTGACAAATTAAAAATCAACACCCGAGACAAATACTCCATACACAATACGAAAAGAATAGGAGACATGGGGTCTCCTTGTCTAAGGCCTCTAGCTCCAGGAAAGAAACCCTCCAAGCTGCCATTGATAACCAAGGAAAAGGAAGGACTCCTAATGCAAATCATGACCCAATGAATAAATTGCAAGGGAAAATTCAGGCCAATGAGAACTTCTTCTATAAAATCCCAATCAATTGAGTCATATGCCTTCCTTAGATCAATCTTCATTGCACAATTCAAACTTTTGTTGTCCCTGTGATAATTCCTGACAAGTTCATGAGCCAATAAAACATTATCGGCAATCCTACGGCCAGGCACAAATGCTGACTGATGAGGGCTAATTAGTTTGTCGATGACCAGATTAAAACGCCAGGATAAGATCTTATGACTTTATAAATCACAAAACAACAAGCGATGGGCCTGAAATCACCAAGCCCTTGAGGATTACTGATTTTAGGGATTACAACTAAGGCGGTAGCATTAATCTGTTTCAATAATTTCCCACTGATGAAAAACTACTTAACCGCTTGACAGAACTCGGGGCCAACAATAGACCAGCAATTCTTGTAAAAAAAACTATTATATCCATCTACACCAGGAGCCTTAGAAGTATTGATGCTCCATAAGGCAGCTTTAACCTCACAATCAGTAACGGGACTGCACAGAATGGATGCATCAGAGTCCTGTAAAATAATTCCCTTCACCAACACACTCGAGTCAATGTGATCTCTAGTATCTCTAGCAGTACCAATAAGATCAATGTAAAATTGAACCATAGCTTTAGTTATATCCGCTTGACTATTAATCACAGAACCATTAGCTAGAGTTAATTGGGAAATCTTATTAAATGCCCTCCTAGCTTTAAATTGCTTATGGAAATATGACGTATTACTGTCCCCAAGACAGATCCAGGTGATTCGAGACTTCTGCTTATAAAAGCTTTCCTCCAGACGCAATAAGTGAAACAACTTATTACTCATAGCTCTCTCCTCCTCCTGTAAGAATTCATTAGAATGATCAAGTTGAAGATTAATTTGCAATTGTTCAACCATCTCCCTTTGTAATTGGACCTTGTCTGATATATCACAGAATTCCACTCTATTAACGTGCTTAAGTTCAAACTTAAGTAATTGAAACTTCTTCCAAACTCTGTACATACAGCAGCCATTAACAGGTATCTGCCAGACCTTTTGCACCAACTCATTAAACTGAGGATGAGAAACCCATATGTTAAAGAAGCGAAACATAGATTTTCCTCTACCAGCATCAAACATCAAATTAACAATTATAGGAGAATGATCAGAGACTCCACAAGGAAGGATAAAAGCAGTACAATGAAGAAAAGTATCCAACCATTCCTCATTAACAAAAACCCTATCCAATTTACTCCAAATTCTATCCACCCCCAACTGGTTATTAGTCCATGTATACGGACCACCAATACAATTAACCTGAACCAGATTCGTAGCCTCAACCATAGCAGCAAAATCTGAAAAGGTCAAATCAAAAGGAGCACCTCCAATCTTATCCTCTTGACATAGTAGGTCATTAAAGTCCCCTTGAACAATCCAGGGCTTAGAAATTGAAGGAAATTAAGGCTAAGGTATAGCAGCGGAAATATAAAAATTTTAGCCTACTTCCTTTTAACCATAGGATCCGTTAATCGTTATTTCATATAAAGAGGGATAAGAAGGAATACCTTTCGATGAACAATCTACCGTTGTTAAAGAAGCACCCACAATTCTTCTCCGAGATTCCAACCACAAAGTTTAATACAGTGAGGCTAAGATGAAATCAACCCTTATGAGATGCAACCAAAATAGATTGCCTCTAATAAACCAACACAAGATCAAAGAGAAAGAGGGATGAATAAGATTAATCAATCGATGGAATGCCGAATTAATTCTTGTCCACGAACTTGGGGAATAGAATTCTTTTTCTCTCTTAATTAAGCAATTTCGAAAATCACTTGTGGGGAGGGATATATGCTTAGTCGAAATTCATTAGGGGAGGGGTATATATATTAGCTTGTATCTAAACCCTAGTTAGATAGGAATAGGTTACTTAATAGGAATCCAATTCGGAAAAGGATTCGTAATTATTATCTCACTATATATCTAATATATTTAAGATAATAATAAATAACCTAATTGGATAATAATAGGAGAATATTAATCTAATTAAAACTCCTAAGTATATTATCTCTTAATTAATTTAATTCATAATCCTAATCAAATTAGGATTAATGGAATAAAATTAATTCCTTACTAATACATATAAATTTCGGCCCCCTCCTAGTATTTGGGCCTTACTGGGCTTAATTGGGCTTTGATAACTTGCTGAATCCGATTTGATGATCTCCGCCGGAGTTACCTGCAAAACAGAACCGGAGACGGGATCTCCGGGAAAACTCTCCGACGATCTAGTCAGTTCTTTGTATGAAGGTTGGTAATAATAGCATTACGGGGAAAAATGTGAACGTACCTCTCCCCTTTGGCCTTATGGCTTTTTATAAGTGTTCTTAAGTAACCGCCGAGGGCGGTTACTCCTTCCAGGCCACGTTCCGAGGGCGGTTACTCCTTTTTAGGCCATGTCCCTTTCGTGGCTTTCGTGGCAACAAACGTGGTATCGTTTGTTCTGAGTGGGAGTTTTGATGCTCCATTTAGGAATTCGGGGCAGTTACTTACTTCACCCGCTTCCTCTATTCGGGCTCTATTCGGGTCCCATCCGATCCTAGACCATGGGTCTAAGTATGGGCTGGGCCCGTGTAATGAATTCGGCCTGGTTTGGCTTCGCGGGTCATCACATGCCTCCCCCTTAGTTTGGCAAGAGCCCTTTAGGGTCTTTTTATAGGGGACTCTTCGTTTTTGTCTGGATATTCAAAATTCAAAAATTGTGAATTTCCTTGTCCATCGTTTCTTTTCCGGCATCGTCGTTTCTTTTCCGGCATCAACCTCTTCGCGTTCATTCTTCTCTGTGTAGTCTTTCATATGTAAGTTTTCCTTTCCACAACTTGTACCTCGCTCGACTCTTTACTTCTGTTCATTTTTCTTCATCAATATGTCGAACCCTGACCTCGACTTCGCACCGTTCGACGAAAATTACGTCCGTGAGGTATCTCATGAGGTCGATGAGATGGTTGATGAAGCTTCAACCAGCTCTCCTGGGTCTGATTCTCATCCCACCGACTTCCTCCACCTAGCGAATACATCCGATGAGGGTTTAGGTTTTGACCCTAAAAAGTTGATTCCGCCACCTGTCCCAACCCCTCGTTTGCTACCGAAGAAGGACAGATCGGGAAGCCTAGTTTGTCAGGAGACAATTGATGACTTGCGGGAGCAGTATTCTTGGCTTCAAGGTCTCGAAGCCCTCATTCCCGGGGAGGATAGAGGACCGGGTGACTACCCAAAGGGGTATTTCACCATTTTCGTCGCCCAGATTATCTGCGGTTTCACGTATCCGCTGGCGGATGAGATTGCCTCCGTCCTTGGCGGTTACGGAATCGCACCTGGTCAATTGCATCGCAACGGATGGGCCGACTTAACTCTGGACAAATTTCTGGCGGATTGTCTGAAGGTTCCCTTCTCGCTTAAAATTTTCTCCAAGCTTCATCATTTCAAAAGTTCGGCGGGGTATTTCACTTTCATCCGTCAGAGCGGTTACTATGGTTTCGACGAGAAGCTGAACAAGATCCGCGAGTGGGACCGATCTTACTTCTTTATCAAGTTTAATGAAGGGAATCCAAACTTCCTTCGCTGCTGGGGCCGGCCCAATGTAAAGAGTTTGAACTTCGGTTACCCCAGTGAGGAAGAATCCGCTGTTATAAAGTTCTTGAAGAGTACGCCTCCTTTCGTATGGACATATGATCAGGCCTTCCATATGCTAAGGAGCCGAGTAGCGATTGCCTACCGCGAGGGAGATCGCGTTGTCTATATCCCTTATTGCGTTTTTGTTCAAGGTATTTTTTTTATTTCCAAGTTGATGATTTCTTTTAACCCTTTGCAGGGGTGATCCTTTATCTCAACTCGCTGTAGATCGGGAGGCGAAAGCCCTAGCGAGAAGGAAGAGGCGGATGGCGGGGATCACTTCCGTTGCAGGGGCGAATTCTCCTGGAGGGGCGATTACTTCTATTGAGGCGGCTTCTCCCGTAAGGGCCTCCGTTTCACAAGGTCCAGCTTCTGCTTCCGAGGACCTTCCCTTAACTAGGAAGCGGAAGTATAATGCGGATACAGAGTCTTCTCGTCCCAGAAAGAAAAACACCTCTGTGTCCCTCGCTGTTGGCGGCACACCCGTATCCGCTCCGTCCAAAGGAAAGAGCAGTACTCCAATTCACGAGGTATCTCAATCCATTCCCCCCCTTTTTTATGTTGTTAACTTTTCCTCATGAGTTATCAGCTGTTCTCCTGATCTTTCTCCTTATGCATTCGCAGCCGATTCCCGACATCAGCGGGTGGTGGACTAGGACCTTTGGTATGGCCGTGAGCTTTTCTTGTAAGGACATTGTCTCTTCCATATGCAATGTCCTTGGGCGGCTCCCCTCTGCTTCCCGTGTGCGAGAACAAGTACCACTTCCTACTGCAATGGAGGGGATTGAGAAGCGTGCCATAGAGGTATATTGTTGTTTTAGGGGTAGAGGCTTGTCATTCCCTTTCAAGGATCTTGTGTCCATAGTAATCGCATGTTTCTATTCGCCCTTTTTATTCACGAGCCGTCTTATATGCAGATTATCAATTTCGCGGAGGGCGCTCTCCAAAGGGATGCTGAACGAGCCAAAGAGTTGGAGAACCTTGGTACTGAATTGGCGACTCAGAAGTCGCTTTATGATGATGTCCAAGGGAAGGTAAAGGCTCTTGAAGGCGCTTGTCAGAAGGTTATGAGCGAGAAGGAGGAAGCTCTCAGATCCCTCCAGGCTAAGTCCGACGAGCTGCAAAAGGTCCTTGATGATCTAAATTCATCCAAGGAGGCTCTGGAGATGCAAAAGAAGAAAGCTGAGGAGATTCTAGCCGAAGATGGTGCTCGCATCTATTGGTATGGGGAGCGAATTCATACCGCTTATGAGCATGGGCATCCAGATCGAGTACTTAGCCGCCCCAAGGTTCCCATCCCCGAAAAGGATCTAACTGAGAAGTGGGACAAGCTGGAAGCCGAGGATGCTGATATGGATGAGGTACTCTTCTTAGATTGGCAGAGTTTTCAGAACTCTCCAATTAGCTGTGAGATCCCTACTCAGAACGCGGAAAAAGAGGCACCACAAGACCTTTCTCAGCCTGAGCAAGAGGTACCGCCCTCTGAAGCGGTTACTGATTCGAGGGTTGAGGATTCGCTTGAAGCAGATCCGCCCACTAGAGGAGATGAGGGAGCCGCTGAAGGCGAGGAGGGCCATAAGGGTGAAGGAGAGGAAGCTGTAGCATAGTTTGATTTATATCTAGACTGTTGTATGTAACAAACTGCCCGTATATATATATTTTCTTTTGCTTGCCGCTTTACCTATACGTGCAATTGTTGTTTTATTCCTTATTGCCCTTTGTTTTCATACGTGACCCTTGCCTTTTGCCGACTCCATATTTTTATTTCCTCGTAGTTTAGTTTCGTTTCCGCTAGGGTGGCCAGACCCTTTTTGCAATTTTTTGAGTACTCGTTAATTCGCTTAATTTTATGCCTTATCTTATAATTTTTCTTTCGAAAATAATATAATCATAAGGTTAATCATAAGGTTTTGCGAGTGATGCGTAATCATGCATCCGCCTTTCTTTAAGAGGCAACACATTTATGTGTTTTTAAGTTTAACCATAAGGTTTTTGCGAGTGATGCGTAATCATGCATCCGCCTTTCTTAATAGGCAACACATTTATGTGTTTTTAAGTTTAACCATAAGGTTTTTGCGCGATTTACCCGCCTTTTGTTTGTAGATAACACACTGAAGTGGTTGTCCTAAAAAGGATCCGTACTCAGACGCTGTATGCAACAATTGAATATCTTTATTGATAAAAGAAAAGACTTTTTGTTACATTGGTATATGAAATGTGTGGGATCAAAGCCTCATTAAAACCTTTTATCAGAAAACCTAGTGGGAAAAAACTCATAAAAGGAAAAAGAGTACTCGTCATTTCCCTGAACTACCCGGCCCGTTTATATAGGCGCAGATTTTCTAGATTCCAGGTGCGCAGGAGCTTTTTTCCGCTCATTTCTTCTATTTCAAAAGTTGATGGTCCCAGCTTCTTGGATACTCTGTATGGTCCGATCCAGTTGACGCCTAATTTGCCTTTGCCATCTCTGGATTGTATTTTATCCGCTTTTTTCAAGACCAAGTCATTCTCGTTGATTATCACTTTTCGCACCCTTCTGTCATGATATTTCTTGACCCTATTGCGGTATACTGCCATTTGCATGTAAGCTTTTTCTCTTCGTTCTTCAACAGAATCTAATGCATCTCTAATGTTGATAGGATTTTGTGTGTCGCAATAATAAATTATTCGATCTGTAGGCGACTTGATTTCAACAGGTAGGACTGCTTCGGCTCCATAAACCAGCGAGAAAGGTGTTTCGCCAGTTGCTGCTTTTACAGAAGTTCTGTATGCCCATAACATATGGGGTATCTCATCCGCCCAACCTATTTTTTTATCGCCTAGCCGCTTCTTGATCCCTTGAATCATGGCCCTGTTGGTAACCTCTGTCATACCATTCGATTGGGGATGGTTTACGGAAGAAAAATGATTCTTGATCCCCATGCTTTCGCAGTATGCTTTGAACTTGACACAGTTGAACTGGGTGCCGTTGTCAGTTATAAGCTTTTACGGGATTCCAAATCGCATGATAATGTTCTCTCGTAAGAACTCGATCATTCGTTTAGGTGTTTGAGCGGTTACTGCCTCCGCTTCTACCCATTTGCTGAAGTGGTCAACTGCGACTACCAAGTACTTCCTTTTCTTTGTCGTTTCTGGGAATGGACCCAGTATATCGATTCCCCATGTTGCGAATGGCCATGCCGTCATTATAGAGATTTGTTCGGCTCCGGGAACGTGCTTTTCATTCGCATGGATTTGACAGCTGTGACATTCCGCTACCATCTTCTGGGAATCCTCCATCACCTTTGGCCAATAGTATCCCATTAGCTTGACTTTTCTTACCAACGCCGCGGATGCTTCATGTGCGCCGCACATTCCTTCATGGAGTTCTCACAGTACGTAGTCTCCTTCATTGCGGCTAACACATTTCAACCATGGACATGTATATGATTTTCGATACAAAGTTCCATCTCGAATTGAGTATCTCGCTGATTGTCCAATTAGCTTTCTGGCTAGGCTTTTGTCATCCGGCAAATCTCCCTGCTCCAGATATTGGCGGATGGGTATCCGCCAATCTTCATCATCTTCCAGCTCTTCAATGACCATAATCTGATCGACTTCAAATGCCGGTGCGGATCTTATCTCCAAATTGCATGCTTTTTGATTCCATGGTTCTCTACTCGCCGCTGCTTTTGCCAGTTCATCAGCCTTTGTGTTTTGGCCTCTTGGAACATGCACCATTTCCCAGATGACTCCCTTGTGTGTTAACTCCTGCGTCAATCTGCCTACTACCTGATGGTATTTGACCAGATCTTCTTGTTTCACCAGATAGTTTTTTGTGATCTGATTTATCATGAGTTTAGAATCGCTGTAGATCACCACTCTTTCTTGTGTAAGTTCATTAAGCAGCTTCAATCCGCATATCATTGCTTCATACTCTGCGGCATTATTGGTAGTTTCGAATGTTAACTTTGCCGCATAGTACAGGCGAATAACCTCCGGACCTTTGATGACGACTCCTAGTCCAGCTCCATCCGTGGACAATGCCCCATCTGTGAACATGCTCCACTCTTCTTTTTGTGCCTTTGGACGTTCATCTTCATCCCACGTGAATTCATTCACGAAATCGGCAAGTACTTGACCCTTTAGTGCTGGTCTTCCTTCGTAGCGAATATCGAATTCCCCCAGGCGAATTGACCATTCCATTAATCGGCCGGATGCGTCAGGTTTCTGCAGTACCTTCCGCATTGGAATTCCGGTTCTCACAATGATAGTATGCGCCTGAAAGTATGGTTTTAGCCTAGCCGCCGTGGTTATCACCGCGAGAGCCATTTTGTCCAACTTCGAATACCGAAGTTCTGCATCCTTCAAGACTTTGCTCACATAGTACACTGGATATTGTTGGCCCTCTTCTTCTTGCACCATCACAGTGCATATCGCCATACTAGTGATGGATACGTAAAGAAATAAATCTTCTCCATCCTCCGGCCTGCTCATTAAGGGCGGATAGCATAGCAGTCGCTTTATCCCTTCAAATGCTTCTTGGCAATCCGCCGTCCATTCAAAGGACTTAGAATTTTTGATGGCGTTGTAAAAAGGTAGACATCTCCTAGCTGAGCATGATATGAATCGCCCTAATGCCACCAGCCGCCCGTTCAGTCTCTGTACTTCCCTTATGTTCCTCGGTGTCTTCATCTCCATTACCGCTTTAACTTTCTCGGGATTCGCCTCGACTCCTTTGCCACTAACAATGAAACCCAGGAATTTTCCCGCTCTTGCCCCAAATGTGCATTTCTCTGGATTCAATTTGAGGCCATATTTGATTAGCACTTCCAGGATTTCCTTAATGTCCTTCGGGTGGTTCTGCATCTTCTTGCTTTTAATGATCATGTCATCCACATAGATCGAGAAGTTCTCGCCCGATTTGTCTGAAAATATTTTGTTCATCATTCGTTGATATGTTGCTCCCGCATTTTTCAGTCCAAAGGGCATCACCTTGAAGCAGTAAGTTGCCTGATGAGTTATGAATGATGTCTTGATTTCATCCGCCTTCTCCATGGGTATCTGGTGGTAGCTGGATTTCACATCGGTGAACGATAAAGCCTCAAATCCTGCAGTTCCATCTACTAATATATCAATGTTAGGCAGTGGATACATATCCTTCGGACATGCTTTATTCAGATCTTTGAAGTCGACGCACATTCTGTACGTTCCATTTGGCTTTTTGACTAGCACCACATTGGCTAGCCACTCCGGATACGTGACTTCTCGAATCGCATCCGATTTTAGCAAATCTGCCACTGCTTTTTCAATCGTCTTCTGCCGCTTTGGAGCGTGTCCTCTCTTTTTCTGTCGCACTGGGGTTGCACCTTTGTCCACATTCAACCGATGGGTTGCTATATCTGGACTTATTCCTTTCAGCACTTCATTCGGAGCGGCGAATGCCGACTCGCATTGGATCAACACCTCAGTAATGGCTTTCTTCGTTTCCTCGGGGAGTCTTGCCGCTATTCGTACATTCTTGTCATTTGAGATGGCGAATAGTTCTGTTTCTCCTAATGCTTCTGCCGGCAACTTCTCATCAACTTTATCCTCTTCATCTGGCTTTGGTTCAAGTGACAATGTATAGGCTTGTTGAGACACAAGTTGATCTCCTTCAACTATGACTCGCCCTTGGTGTGTTGGCAAATGCAATGTCAAATGCTTCATTGAGATGAGCGACTCCGTTTCCGATAGGAACGGACGCCCTAGAATTATGTTGTAGGCCAACGGGAGATCAACAATTGCGAATTCTAGATCACCTTGCCATTTTAGATTCTTATCGCCCATTTCTGCTTCCAACACCACCTGTCCACTTGTTTGAGATGATTGACCCCCAAAACCAGTTACATCCATGAATGTATGTTCCACTCGCTCGTCATTAATTCCCAACTTGTTGAATGCAGTCCGAGTAATAACATTACAAGAACTGCCGGTATCAATAAGGACCCGCTTAACATCCCATCCTTCTACGGCCATCGTAATCACCAAGGCATCCGCATGCGGCTCCGTGATTCGCGCAAATGAGTAATTGAGGGTATCCCCCCTATGCGTGTTGCTTTTTCGCTGTTCACGGCGAGCCCTTTTTGTTGGCGGCTCATAGATCCCGCCAGCTATCACGTTTATCACCCCTTTCTTCTGTTTCTTTTCGGGCCTTGCTTCTCCCTCATGCAGGAGCGTTGTTTTCTCATCAATCGTTTCTTTTCTTACGAATTGGATTAGCTTGCCCCTCTCAATCAGCTTTTCTATTTCCTTCTTCAGTTCATAGCAATCGTTCGTGTCATGGCCATTCAATCTGTGGAACCTGCAATATTTGTTAGGATATCGCCCAAAACTAGTTCGGCCTTTCGCCTCGGGGAACCGCACATCCTTCTTCAGGGGGTTCTTTTCGATCCAAAGTAACACCTCCTGGCGAGTCGTATTCAATGGTGTTTGATATCCTCCCCCTTGAAAGGAGCGATCGCTTCTGCGAACAAAATTACCCTTGGACTAGGTTTGGCGCCGATTGTCCGAAGTGGATCTAGCAGCATCTCTCTCTCACCGGGTTTGAGCTCTATGTTCTCTGTTGACATCGTCCACTTCCATGAATTCCTTAGCTATCTTCATGAGTTCGGCCACTGTGCGCGGCTTATTACGGAAGATTTCCTCCCGCATGCTCCAATCCGTGGTTCCATCCGCCATGATGTTGCGAATGCTCACGATATCCGGGTTCTGCAACCGCACCAGAATATCGTTGAATGCGACAACAAATTCCCTTAGGGAATTATAGTTCCTCTGTTTGATCTCCTTCAGCTGCCTATCCGTCACATCCGCTGCTTTACAGCCCACGAACTTTGCACAGAAATCACGACTGTATTGATTCCAGTTGTGAATAGATTCAGCAGGTAAAGACCGAAACCAATCAGATGCCGCTCCGCCCAAAGTGGTCGAGAATAATCTGCAAATTATGCTTTCACTCGCTCCGGCAACATCCATTAATTCTCTGTAGTTCCTGACATGAGCCTCAGGATTAGAATTTGGATCCCCATAGTATTTAGGTATCGCCGGTGCCTTTATCCTGTGATCTGGTATAAATTCCCGCAACGACGGAGCAAAAGGCGAATCACTCTGCACCTCTGCTCTCGCCCTAGGCGTGTACCCCATTCGCTCCATCATGTTCCGTAGTTGATCTTCCAACTCAGGATGGGGTATTCGCCGAATCTCCTCCATCCGCTGCTGGTGAACTCTGGGTGACATCCACCCGCCAATTGATGTTGAGATTTGTTCTCGCCGTGGTTCTAGCCGCCGTCCGGTTATAGGATCAAAGTTCCAAGTGTGCCCCTGCCCAGACGTATTCGCCCCAGACGTCATTAACTCTGAATGCCTGCAAACCAAAGGCTCCGTGTGTTATAGTGGAAGGATTCCTGGTATTCCCGACGTCGGTTGGGATGTTTTCCAGGTCGGATGGATCGTCATACTAGGATCGTGATACGAGTAATTGCCTGGGTGGCTGTGTGGGTTCATGCGACTACTCTGACTTATCTGATTTGGCTCTCGAGATGGCTGTGGAAGCGCAGATATGGTGGTAGTAGTCGATGGTTGTGTGGAGATGACAACAGGTTGTTGAGGAGCAGCCGCCACGGCGTTATTGTGATCAGCGATTGCGGTTAGTAAACCAATCATCCGATCCCCCACCGTTTGGCTCATATTTGAAGCCAAGACTTGTCCTGCCATTTGGACGAAATCGCTATTGGACATCTCCATCTCAGTTTGCACTTGGACTTCCAATAATGGACTCAATTGTCCCGAAGGGTTCGTCGAGCTAGGCACCACAGGTTGTGTACTCGCAGCCTGCGAATTCGCAGTCCGTGGACCCCTTGAGTTCATACTAGTTGATCTGGTTGTAACGCCGGTCGTTCGTGATGGTTCTGACATGTTCTTTGTGTACCTTTAACCAAATGTTGGTAAAAAAGGTCCACGTTCACCGCACCAATGATAACTTGCTGAATCCGATTTGATGATCTCCGCCGGAGTTACCTGCAAAACAGAACCGGAGACGGGATCTCCGGGAAAACTCTCCGACGATCTAGTCAGTTCTTTGTATGAAGGTTGGTAATAATAGCATTACGGGGAAAAATGTGAACGTACCTCTCCCCTTTGGCCTTATGGCTTTTTATAAGTGTTCTTAAGTAACCGCCGAGGGCGGTTACTCCTTCCAGGCCACGTTCCGAGGGCGGTTACTCCTTTTTAGGCCATGTCCCTTTCGTGGCTTTCGTGGTAACAAATGTGGTATCATTTGTTCTGAGTGGGAGTTTTGATGCTCCATTTAGGAATTCGGGGCAGTTACTTACTTCACCCGCTTCCTCTATTCGGGCTCTATTCGGGTCCCATCCGATCCTAGACCATGGGTCTAAGTATGGGCTGGGCCCGTGTAATGAATTCGGCCCGGTTTGGCTTCACGGGTCATCAGGCTTCCATCTATTAATCATATCCATCTCTCTTTTGGTTCCAAGTCTTATGTGTGATCCATTAGGTCCTTACTACTTCTGGCCGTATGCAACCTATTAAATTAATTTCTTCAAGAATTATATTTAATCCCTTGCATAACGGAATGATGTACAGAGTATGTTATTGGCAAGTCCGTAATCATTCCCCCAGAGTCCGTTAAGAAGACAGGTTGATTCTGTCGTTAACCCTTCCGTATTAGTTACGGTATAATACGATCCTTTATCAACTACATCCTTGAACTGAATCTTATGACTATGGGTAATGTCAAGTCACATATAGCGAGACGTTCGTTTTACTTGTTATTGGCCGAGTCAACTCAAAAAGATAGGTTAAGTGAAATCTGTATTTCTACTCTTAAGCTATCACCTTGCAAGGGTTTAGAGTCAAGTCTTCCACCAGCGATCCTTGGATGTATCTCCCATTAATCAGGAGTGATAAATGCTCAATCCAATGTATAACTACCCTGAAATTACTTCCTGTGACACCCAACCTTTGCAGTTCACACCTCAGAGTCATCTCTGTTAAGGATCGTGGGACCACAGGATCAAAGTCTCACATTCAGTAATTCAGGATGACCAATTAACATTCCTTTGAGTCTGAGGATTAGTTATACCTATTAATACCAATGAGATGAACAGTTGACAAGGATGAATCTACCCATCCTGTTATCTTAAGTCGGATCCCCAATCCTAATGAACAACGTTTCATCGGATCTATGTAACTGTCCAGATATCTATATATGTGAAGCTTGTGAGATCAGCTTTCTGTCGGACAGAAGACATTGTTACATACAAGTCTCAACTGTGATATATCAATCCTAAATATATCACTCGACTTGGGGTGGTTTTAAGTTTATTAGTTTATTATAAAGTTTTGTCTCACTTCATGCTTGTATGAACACTTTATAATCACTTTAAACAAACTTACGAATTTCCTTTTATTAGACTTTATTTAGTGCTTAAAAGGGATTGCCTTTATATAGTTATAAAACATATATCTCATTAAAACAAATGATATAAAGAACAATTCATTTACAATAAGTTTGTATCATGCAACAATTGACTATAGGACACAAAACCCCAACAGAAATATGCAAACTCTCCAAAGTAGCCCACAAAAATTTTCTTTCATCTCTACTATTCTTTCCATAAACAATCGACCACTCCCAAGAATACCGTTCAGAAATGACTTCACAGTGAACCACTTGATCAGTTTCAAATAACACTCTCACAGTAACAACATCAGGGTTATACAAAACCCAAATCCTGCTAGTAGGATCACAAGAGTTACAAAACCAGTTCCAATTAGGTAACCTAAATCCTGCCCAAACCTTAGCCTTATTGGAATCCCGAACCCTAGCTTCGAGAATACCCAACGCACACAACTTATGTTTGGCAACAAGAAGAGAAGCTTCATGTTGCTTAAGAGGGTCATTAAGACCCCTTACATTCCAACAACCAAACATTTATCAGGGGGGTCAACCCGTTGTTTCCCAACACTAGACTCCCCAATTAACCCAAAGCTACCTGGAGAAATCTGATAATTCTGCTCCAACTGCTTATCCTTCCTTCCAGAAGCCATCTTCATCCCTTGTTGTACAGTAATCCACTCATTAAGCTTCTCTTTCCCAACAAATTCCTTCTTACTAACAGGCTCGGTAATGACAGGAACATGTTCACTAGCAATTTGGATGGAATTCGTTTTAGGTTTCCAAACCTTTTTAGTATTAAACACACAATCTTTAACATCATGCCCAACCTGTTTGCAATGGGAGCAAATAGAGGGAATCCATTCATATACAACATCCTGACTCATTCTAACATCAGATTCATCAACAAGAGTGATCTCAGAAGGAAAGGGGCCAGAAACATGCATTTCCACTAAGACCCTCGCATACGTTAACCTAGTTTTATTCATGGTAAATTGATCATAAAACATAGGTTTCCCCAAAATACTAGCAATTCGACTTAGAATCTCAATTGACCAAAATTCCCAAGGTAATCTAGGCAATTGTACCCAAACAGGAACAACATTAACAGTTTCAAAATCCAATTTCATACGAGGTCTCCAAGGTTTCAACATAAACGGCCTTCCATTGAATGACAAAGGCCCACCCCTAGCACACTAGACTGGCCATCCAACGAAGAAAAATTGAATAAAAACACATTATCACGCACCTGATGAACAGAAGCTAAGCCATACCTCTTCCATCGATTGACAACATAGCTCTCAATTTGGTGAAATCGCGGCTTTAAACCAAGTACACATCCAACAATAGCAAACTTCCACTTGGCCGCTTCCTCCACAAGCTCCGATGAATGAAACTGAACAATACATTCCCCATTAGATACCACCGGCGGGATAAAGCTAAGGGATAAATCTGGACTCAAAGTGCGATTAGAAGCAACCACATCCCTCCAGGACTCACGCTTCTCCAAAACATCATTATTCTCTCCTTGCTCCAACTCATTACTCTCCAAGATCAAGGAAGACACACCTTGCACCTTACCATCAGATTTAGAGCAAACCACCGCAGCCTTAACAGAACCACAACCCTCAGGAGTGGAAGGGTCTGGAACAACAGAATCCCCAGCCACAGCCTCCGATTCAACAGAATCCTGAATCCGCTCATCATTAGACACGCCATGGACTCTCTCCGAACATCTTCGTCTAGGCTGAGATCGCACTTTCTTTCCTTTCGGCATGTCGGAGAAGATAGCAGGCTATCAAAACGTGCACCGAGAGAAAATGCTTTCCATCCTGACTGAGAAGTAAATTGAGAGCTCTCTGCTGATCGATGACAATGGATTATGAGGAAGAACAAGCTTTTTGTTATAGGTTGAAGGAGTTTTATTTAATATTTATAACAATTTAAATAAAAGAAATTCACAAATAAAAAATGATATTTAATTATCATAAATCAATAGCTATAATATGTAAAAAGTATCATTTAATTAGTTAAGTGTAAGCGATTAGATAGAAAGTACTCAAAACCTTGTTTATATGAAAAGTAATAAATGGTAGATTGAAGGTAAAAAAGGAAAAAAAAAAATACTCTAATAACATTAACTATAAACTCAAAAATTGATTTCTATTTGCAACTTGAAACGCACGTGAGTATGAATTATAGAGAGTAGAAGGAAAATGGTCATGGATTTCCTATTTAAAAGTTAATATTCGAATCTCATTTTAATGGATTTCCTAGGTGAGTTATTTATTTTTTCTTTTGAAGGAATTAATGTAAATTTTAGAGATGGAAAAGTTGTTATATGATTAATAGGTTTGTATTAAATACCTTCCCAATGCCCATGGATTTCCTATACCTAATGTTTTTCTTGATATTGGTTTCGTATTAAATTATTGTTGCGGTGTGGTTCGGAAACTCAGTGAAAACATAAAAATTGTAGAACATCATTTGAATACGATTCACAACATGAAGAAAGACCTTCAAAATAGGACCGACTCATATATTTCATCGGAAGCCTCAGAGATTCTCCATTCTATTACAAGATAGAAGGATGCAACGACTAAGGTTTTGGAAGAAAGTGTTGAAATATTGGAGCAAGCAAAAATTACATGTTGGTGTTTCTCAATAAATCTGAAGAATACTTACAACACAACAAGCATGTTAGAAATCTTACAAAGCTAAGTTGAGAAATTATATGAGAACATCGAAAAATCGAGGAGGTAAGGGGTCCTTTAATTAGGAGACTAGAGTTTCAATAGGAAGCTATGGAAATCCCTAATGATCTTATGATGCTATACTCTGATGAGCCGCTATCATTGAAGTAGTTGGACCATTAGGTAGCGGGGAAAACCTTCCCTCCTAAAACCCATAAACAATAGTTTCTGTGGAGATTGGACTGCTAGTGTTATTATGATGGTGGATTGTGCAAACTTGAGCATGGAGAAAATAAGGGAGCAGATAATCCTAAAGATGAACTTACCTATAAATGGCATCGTTAGTGCAAAATAGAGGGGCTATGAGAGAGCTATTCATGACATGCGCTTTGGGAAATCATTCATTCGCATACTTGATGATTTAATAAGTGATATTAATATATCAACCATTGGATTTCCTATTTAAAAGTTTTTTTTGTCATATGATGTTCGAATGCCAATTTAAAATGAGCTAGAAATGGTGAGATCCAAATGAGAACATTTTGTAATAGAATAGATTTTATTTATTTATTTTTTTCATCACACTTAGGATTTTGGATAATAGGCATTTTTGTTATCAACATTTATTTTAGCTTGTTCAAATTTGGTTGCAAACTTCGAGAGGTATTTGGTCCTTCGTTTTTGGAAAACTTTAGGACGTAGCTCATTACTTATTTATTTGGTTTCAATTGCCAAATTACATGGTTGATTTTTGATGAACTTCTTGATCCCCTAGGTAGTATGAGTTAGAGAGAGAGAATGAAAATGGCCATGGAATTCCTATTTAAAAGTTTGTGTTATATAATGTTCGAATGTAAATTTTGTTAGGGATTATAGCTAGTTAATCAACTGTAGCGCAGCGGAATTGCGGTTTAAAATTTATTTCGAATCCCTTATAGCTTGATCTTTGTTCGTTAACCATTGATTGAATAAAACCTTTTGGATCCGTTTAAGGATAAAAAACTTACCCGGACTGTCTCTTCTAGAGACGGCTGAAGAATCCACAAAGTAGTAAGATCTCCGTAGTCAGGTGCACGAACAACTATCGAGCCAGAACCGGTGCTAGCCGAAGAACGGAGAATGAACTGGAGAGAATAAGTAATTTGCCAATAAAATCCCGCTATACATGAATGGTGGCAGCCGATTTTGGTCATTGCTTCTTCAAAGCAATAGATTGGCCGAATATGTATTAGTTAATTAGGTTATAGTGTTTTTAATTTATATATAGTGTATTCCTAAACCTAATTAGTTTAGGGTTAATTGGTTAATTACAAAACTAATCCAATCCTAATCTAATTACATAAATAAATACCAATAATATTTATTCTATGCAATTAATTATGATTAGATTAAATTTAATTACCCCAATTAAATAAATAACACTAATTAATAAATTGACGTAATAATTTAATTAATTCTTCACGGAATGCAATTTCATTAATTTACAGATTAATTGATAACATCCCGCAAACTAATTAATCAATTAAATACTCAACACTTAAGATCATTAATCAATTACCTTGATATAAAGTATCAATTAATCAATTAATTAACTACCAATTAATTACCTTGACATTTTACTGTCAATCAATCAATTAATTTCATCTCTCCAATACCGTTCTATAAGTTCTAACTCAGATGTTCAATGTGCACGATCCTATGAGACTGTCCTTAGCTAGCAGTGGGCTCACGGCCCACAGACAGTAAGTGGGTTCTAGCAAACCATTACTTCCCCTAACCAAGACAGAGTTTCAGCAGTCTAAAGATGCAGAGACCATGTAGTTATCTCTTAACGTCTTTTACCATCTGATATCGATATGATAAACTAGAGGCATGGCGGCTGTCATCCTCTCTGCTGTTTATGATATTTCTTGATCTTAAGTAGATTAATGAATCAGATAAGTAAACTACTTATTAGGGTGTGGCCACACACTTATCAATCTCACTTATCAAGTGGCATGTGATATCATCTCACTATTATGTGAGTGGTAATTCCATCACTTCACTATCAATGCCAACATGTTCACCTGTTCACCCAATCATACCCGTATTTGGCATCCTGTTACAAACCTGTTAGGCGTATGTCAAAGTGAACCGGATCCTACATTGATATTATAATGAAATCTGGTCCGAAGACAGTTAGAGACCTACTTAAGAAAACTAATGACACAACCACCATGTAGTTTTCTCGAGCGGATCGATCCAGTCACATGTATGCAACATGTACCCATATTCACAACTGACTTAATAAGTGCCATGGCTAGTATTATTTACTACCATACAGTCATCGAATATACAAGTCTGTGGTCCTAATCATTCCCATGATAGAATAGACTTGGGATATGATTTTACGATTGTCAATCAATGGATTCTCTATTCATATTATAGCACAAGATATAAATGAACTAGATTAATACCTTTATTAATGTGACACAAATACATTTTATAAGAACCAATGCCTATGAACTAGGGCACACCAACAGTCTCCCACTTGAACTAGTTCCAAGCAGGTACTTCCCTAAACACTATAGATCTAGTACTACCAAGTGCCTTGGTAAACTGATCAGCGACATTGTTCTTGGTGTCAACCCTCTACAATGTAATGTCACCGAGTAAGGTGTTACTATATAAGTACACGTTTGGATCTTTTGTGTGACATGGGCTCTAGTGCTTGTGCTATGCCCCATTATCGTCACAGAAAACATCAACTGATCTTAGGAGAGTTTGACCTACTCCTAAATCAGTTATGAACTTCTTGATCCAAACTGCTTCCTCTGCAGCATCGTATGCAATGATTGTACTCAACTTCCATCATAGAATCAGTAATGGTTGGCTGCTTTAAGGATCTCCAACTAATGGCACCGCCATTCAGGAGAAATCCATAACCAGTATCTGACTGGTTATCATCCTTAAAACCTCGATCAGTGTAACATGATATTGCCATTCCTCCTGCCCATCAAGTACTAAGAAAAACATCCTTGGTACGGTTAAGGTACTTCAGGATTGTCTTGACTGTCTTCCAGCATTCCTTGTCAGGATCTGACTGGCACCGATTAGTCATGTTTGGTGCAACACGCAACATATGACCATGTACATAACATGGAGTACATGATGGATCCTTGTTTATGTACGATGCCTAACTTAAGTCTAGAAGTCGGTTGGATCTATCTCTGTAGATTCTGATCCCTAAGATCATTTCGGCTTCTCTTAAGTCTTTCATTTTGAAGCATTTACTCAACCACTGTTTCACATCTTACAGTGTTAGTATATCGCCTCCATTGAGCAGTATGTCACAGACATACAATGTTAGGAAAGTGGATATGCTCCCACTGAATTTCATATACACACAGGGTTCATCAGGATTCTGCACGAAACTATATTCAGTTATCGCTTTATTGAATCTCTGATTCCAAGACCTAGATGTTTGCTTCAATCCATAAATAGATCTTTGAAGCTTACATACTCGGTTAGGATACTTCGGATCGATAAAACCCTCTGGTTGTGTCATGTAGACATCCTCGAGTAACTTTTCGATTAGGAAAGCGGTTTTAACATCCATCTGCCATGTCTTATAGTTATACCATGCAACTATGGCCAGTACTATCCTAATGGATTTGAACATAGCAACTGGTGAAAAGGTTTCATCATAGTCAATTCCTTGGATTTATCTATAACCTTTTACCACCAGTCGCCCCTTGAAGTTGTTATTGGCTTTCAATTTGAAGCACCACTTGCAGCCAGTCGTTTTAACACCCGGAGGTGGATCCACCAAGTTCCACACTTGGTTATCACGCATAGACTGCATTTCAGCCTCCATAGCTTTACGCTATTGATCTGATTATGGGGTTTCAATAGCCTCTTGATAAGTCTTGGGCTCATCCTGGTCATCGACCATTATATCCCCATCATCAGTCACGACAAAGCCATAGCTCTCGGGCTGATGACGTGTCCTATCATACCTTCTAGGTTCTTATGTAATTGGTTCAACCTCCTTAATTTCTTGAGGACCTAAATCAGTTACCTGAGCATCCTCAGCATCTGCTGCAGGAGTCAGTGAGTCTTGGATCTCAGCGAGATCAATATTGCTCCCACTGTCCACTTTGGAAAGGAATTCCTTTTCCAAAAGGACTGCAAACCTGGCCATGAATGTTTTATTCTCGGCTGGGTTGTAGAAGTAACAACCCTTAGTTTCCTTAGGGTAACCCACAAACTGGCATTCAACAGATCTGGACTCTAGTTTGCCACTTATCAATTTCTTGACATGTGCATCACAGCCCCAAATCTTCATGAAGGAAATGTTGGGCTTTCGGCCCGTCCATAATTCATATGGTGTTCCTTCAACTGCCTTGCTTGGTGTATTGTTAATTATATGAGCAGTAGTTTCCAAAGCAAATCCCCAAAAGGAGATAGGGAGAGAAGCTTGACTCATCATTGAGCGGACAATATCGAGCAGGGTCCTATTCCTCCTTTCTGACACTCCATTCCATTGGGTTGTACCAGGAGGAGTGAGTTGGGATACAATCCCATACTCTCTCAAGAATGAGACAAACTCTTGGCTCAAGTATTCGCCCCCTCTATCAGACCGAAGCGCTTTTACTTTCTTGCCAAGTTGATTTTCTACTTCATTTTTAAAATCTTTGAATCTCAGAAGAGTTTCAGATTTATGTTTCATCAGATACACATACCCATACCGGCTATAGTCATCTATGAAGGTAACAAAGTACAGAAAACCAAATCTAGCACTGGTGCTCATTGGACCGTATACATCTGAGTGTATCAGTTCCAATAGCTTTGTGGCCCTTACACCAGTCTTGGTGAAAGGCGCCTTTATCATCTTCCCTATTAAATAAGATTCACACGTGTCATAAGACTGCATCTCAAATGACCCTAGCGCTCCACTAGAGTGAAGCCTAGTTATGCATTTCTCATTTATGTGGCCAAGACGACAGTTCCAGATATATGTAGGATTCAGTTCATTAGTCTTAATCCTTTTAGCGTTTATGTTATAGATTGATTCACTACGTTTTAGATCAAGGATATACAAACCATTTTCTAGAAATGCGGTTCCATAAACAATATTGCCACGATGTATAGAAATCCTACCACGTCCAATATTAAAATTAAAACCGGAAATATCCAACATAGAAACTGAGATAATGTTCCTGCGCATTGCAGGTACAAAACAACAATCTCTAAGTTCTAAAACTAAACCAGTAGGCATCCCTAAAGTGTAATCTCCGATCTCCAAGGCCTCTACACGAGCACCATTGGCGACTCGAAGATCCACTTTACCAGATCCTAACAACCTCCTATTTCTCAGTCCCTGCACATTTGAACAAATATGAGTACCACATCCAGTGTCTAAAACCCAAGATGTAGAAATAGCAAGATTTATCTCAACAACATAAATGCCAGAACCAGAAGCTTTAGCCTTCTGTTTCTCCCTTAGCTTTGGACACACGTTCTTCCAGTGTCCCTTCTCATTACACTCGTGACAGATATCATCTGCCGAGGCCAACCTGACTTTAGGAGCTGCCACCTTCCTTGTCTTTGACTTGGCCTTTTGGGCGTTCTCCTTGGACTTGGACTTGGCCTTTCCCTTAAGTATGTTCCCTTTATTGGCTGGTAAGGTAGCAGTCAGTACAAATTCCTTCCACTCGTGTCTACAAACCTTTTGTGAGTTTATAGGACAGTCAAGGAAATCAGTCCCTGAAAGTTTTTCCTTTTCCAGGAGTGGTCTGAGTGAGTTGTTGCTTGTTGCAGTCATTATTTCTTTTTATGTAACTTGGTGATTTTTATCTACGTGTAAAAATTACATTAGAGTTAGAATAAAGGGCTTAAGCCAAAGATCAAATTAATAATCCATTTTAATTCGTTATTGGTGATATTTATTTGGCTATCTTGACCAAGATCCACAATCCATCAACAATCGACTGAGCTAGGGCTCCGCTGTCGATCATTGACGATTTGGTAGGATAAACTATCCAATCCTCCGTGAGGACTCTTGGTTTGATGGGCTTTATGACACTTAGCCCATCTGTGCTTAGGGCCTGATCTGAGCTAATGCTACCCACGTTGAGTCCAACCACCATACACATGTTAGCCATACCGAAGTATCCTAACCCTCGACGGACCACTAATTACTACAGCATACCTGCTAGGGCACGTCATACACTGTAGCACTACCTGGGAGGAAGAGGTGTGAATCTGGAAAGCACTTTTAAGTGACTCAATATTTCATTATCCGGATTAATTAAGTGATACGGCTTTAACATATAATTATCGCGGGTGATGATCTGGTGATCGTTGCTACTTATATTTCATGTTATACTAAGCAATTGTATAATCAAAATAAACATAGAGACTCTATGGGCCTTATAATACATCCTAGTGAAACTAGATAAACTATCTAATCTTCACGTGCTTGCTTCAAGTCTCCTTGGGCTCCCACCATGGGCTTGGACCATCTGGGCTTCTTCACGATCAATTAAAATTTTATAAATAGAATTTATTCTAAACTTACATTAATAAAAGAATGGCACGCATGCCATATTTCCCAAAATAATTAAATTACAAACCGACTTTTATTTAGGGCCCATAGAACTCTATAACACGTTGCTGCACGGTAAGACATACAAATATAATGCATGATCATGACATTCCAAAATCATCTAATAAAGTTAAGCCGAGTTACTTAGGGTGAATTGCCAATTTTTACCATATGTGACTAAGGCCCATAAAGGCCCAAACGGTTAACATCCATTTAAATGCAAAATTACATTTCACTCCCACTGAATTTTTAAGATCGCCACATATCTAAAATTTAGCCATCCCAATTTAAACCGGTGTCACGGTCTACTGGGCCAATTTCACAAATTAACCATATTCAATTTTATACAAATTAACAATTCGATCAAAAATTAAATATGCATGCCAATCAAAAATGTTTTAATACCAATTAATTTTTATTCAAAACACGTTTAATAAATTAAACGGTATTAGGGCCCTGATTTTATTAAAATTACCCGAGAAAAATTTAAAACAAAAACCAGTCCCATCTAATCCAAAATTAAAACATAATTTTAAATTTTCAACGGACTCGGGACCGCGGACAGCAGCCCCGTGACTGCTGTCTGGCGGACAGCATCAGTGCTATTGTCCGCCCAACAGCAGCCGCGGGGCTGCTGTTCGCGGACAGCAGTCCCGCGACTGCTATTCCGTGTCCGTTATGTTTTTTCCCATATATATAATCTATAATTTTATTTACTGTTTTAAAACTAAATTTCAGCACAACTAAACACAAAATAAACAGAAAATATATATTCCAAAACTTCCTAAACTAATTACTAAACATAGGAATTAATAGGAATTTTCAAAACTGATTTGGAAAAATAATAAAAAACAAATCTTATTAATTTTCAATCAATCAAAACGGACTAAACCATGATTCTGATACCACTGTTAGGGATTATAGCCAGTTAATCAACTGTAGCGCAGCGGAATTGCGGTTTAAAATTTATTTCTAATCCCTTATAGCTTGATCTTTGTCCGTTAACCATTGATTGAATAAAACCGTTTGGATCCGTTTAAGGATAAAAAACTTACCCGGACTGTCTCTTCTAGAGACGGCTGAAGAATCCACAAAGTAGTAAGATCTCCATAGTCAGGTGCACGAACAGCTATCGAGCCAGAACCGGTGCTAGCCGAAGAATGGAGAATGAACTGGAGAGAATAAGTAATTTGCCAATAAAATCCCACTATACATGAATGGTGGCAGCCGATTTTGGTCATTGCTTCTTCAAAGCAATAGATTGGCCGAATATGTGTTAGTTAATTAGTTTAGGGTTAATTGGTTAATTACAAAACTAATCCAATCCTAATCTAATTACATAAATAAATACCAATAATATTTATTCTATGCAATTAATTATGATTAGATTAAATTTAATTACCCCAATTAAATAAATAACACTAATTAATAAATTGACGAATGCGACATGATTGTAAGCCTTATACATAGAATATGTCAGTTTTGTTAGAGAATTTAATGTGTGTATGTTTAAAATTGTTACAGCATGATCCCAGTGAATCTAAAAAGAGAAAACATAGTTCCATTTTCAAATATCCCAAGGCGGTTAATTCAGATGCTCAAGTAACAGTCAGGTTTAATATGGATTCTGGGGTCATGATAAAGAAGTATTTGAGTGAAAAGCAGCTAGAAATGTATAGGAAAACATGTTTTGGTCAATATTTGGATATGAAAGTTGCTAGTTTCTCTGCTGGAATAGTGCATCATGTCCTATCACGGGAGATTAAACATAAAGAAAGTAAACACAGGGAGATGTGGTTCAGGGTGAGGGGAGTTGATATGCGGTTTGGAGATTGGGAGTTTGACCTGATAAGTGGTTTAAGGTTTGGGGTAAACATTGGGGAATTCATGGAAAGAATGTATGAATTAGAGATGCCGCATAGGTTGCGAAATAAGTACTTCAAGAAATACGAGACAATAACGACAATTCACTTCTTTGAAGTTTTGAAAAGTGTAAAATGGAAGAAGAAGGATACGACCGACCGATTTAACCAAGATGCTGTGATGATTGCCATGTTGTACTTTGTGCATGGCAATGTATTGGATAATGCTAACGAGAGGCATGCAAAGGATTGGGTTTTGGATCTTGCAGATTATCCAAGCCTGTTTAATGAGTTTCCATGGGGGACGTTGGTTTGGGAGGAGACGTATAGGTTCTTGGACTGGGCCATTAGCAAAAGACTGAAGCAATTAGAGGCAAATGCAGCGGGAAATAGGAAACGTGTGCCATATCAACTTATTGGATTTGCACACGTATTCCAGGTATGATTTGTGTATAATTTGTGTATGATTTGTCTATATATGTTTAGTGTTTGAATGCGCCCAATTTCCATCTGTGTCGCATTTATAATGGAATGCGCTCAAATGCGACATGATTGAGTTATAACCGTGTCGCAGTCGAGCGCATTGAAAATGGAATGCGATATGATTAGGTTATAAACCGTGTCGCATTCGAGCGCATTGAAATTGGAATGCGACATGATTAGGTTATAACCATGTCGCATTCGAGCGCATTCAAATGGAATGCGACAATGTTATAATTCTTATCAATGGATACCTCTTATTTGCAGACTTGGATTATTGAGTTGTGGAATGTGACTCATGCATATTACACAATGAGAAGTGGCAGCCCACTTCCACGCTTGTTTAGATGGTCCCAGAGAATAGTCCCCTCAAACAAAGCAATCAAAGAAACGTTTTCTGTAAGTGGAATGAGATTCGTGTGTTTCTCTTTACTTTGTATTTGTTTACCAATACATTGCTATTTTTTTTCAATGTAAGGTTGCTGATCCTCCAGACGCGTGTCTTGTGGTTGAGGATAGAGAGAAAGAGTTCGATTGGTACACGTATTTGGTGGACCATGTTGAAGGACGGGAAGTTGATATAAATGCTATATTTGCCCCAATAATGAAAGGTAAGGAGAAGGTTGAAGCTGAGGAAGAGGAAGGTGATGGGGAGGAGGAAGGTGATGAGGAGGAAGGTGATGAAGAGGAGGGTGATGATGGAGGTGATGATGAAGAGGGTGGTGAGGAAGGGGATGAAGTTGATAGATATATCATTGCATCACGGTCACAAACGACCGAGATAAAACAACTTCAAAAAGTTCTAACGGATGTGCTTGAGAGGCATCATACGTGGTGCAAGGGACAATTTAGTAAGGTCGACAGTAGGTTAGACAACCTAGATGAACGAGTATCATTGATTGAGGGAGATATAAAAGAATTAAAGGCGATGGGTCGACCCAATGCTAATGTGGAGAATGAGGAGGCTGAGGCCAGTAAAATTCGGGAGGAGCCAGTGGTCGAAGAGGGGCGGATGAAAGATGGAAAGGAATAAGAGGCAGGTATGGTTCAAGAGGAGCCGATGAAAGATGGAAAGGAACAAGAGGCAGATATGGTTCAAGATGAGGAGGTTCAGAATGTTATTATGGTACCAGATGATTCTGTGCAGGAGGAAGTTGCGCAATTAGATGAGGTTGTCCATCTTGATGATTCTGTGCCTGAGGAAGTGACACCAAAGTTGCAGTAAGAGGTACAAGTTGGTTAAATTTATACATATTGTATCTCTGTGTCGCATTCTGTAGTAGAATGCGCTTGAATGCGACAAGATGTTGCACTATGGCTTGTCGCATTAGAGCGCATTCATCTCCAATGCGACAAGATGTTGCACTATGGCTTGTCGCATTAGAGCGCATTCATCTCCAATGCGACAAGATGTTACACTATGGCTTGTCGCATTAGAGTAGCATACAATGGAATCAAATCGGTCGGATTCATTCGGTAGTACTCTATGAATCCCATGACATCTCCATCGTCATCAATATCTACTATCCCACCACGCAGTTTATTTGGACCATATGTCGCCTGCATTGACATTTGGAGATCATACGAGGTTGAGTCAACGCGGAGTGCACCATAAACTTTCTCTTTCAACTTTTGCAAGTCAATATCTATTGGCAAAACCAACAACTTCGCTTTACCACCCACGTATGTCATCACTTTTCCTTCTGTAGTCCACTGTCCGTTCCAAGATAAAAAACACGTACACCTCTCTTTGGTTGACATACTTCTACATTTAGTAAAATGGACACGTGATCAAAACATAATAAAGCCAATTCATATGTAAATGAAGCTCAAATGCGACATGATACACCAAAATGCGACTCAAATGCGACAAGCTATACCAAAATGCGACTGCCAAATGCGACATGGTACATCAAATGCGACCGCCAAATGCGACCGCAAATGCGACATGGATATGAATGCGACAAGCTATATATTAGTCCTTGTCGCATTTTATTATCTGTGTCGCATTTGACCACCGAATGCGACAGATCGAGAGACAATGGCGGAATCGGAAAATGTCAAGATTCAAACAAATGTATTCGAAAACCAACTGTGTATTTCTAGTAATGTGTATGAAAAATGAGGGAATGATACTTACATGAACTTGAATGGGGTATAGATATCTTTAGATCTTGGGTTGAGTTGATAAATTTTTCTGTGAGAATGTGAAAGTAAATGAAAGGGAAAGAGGAGATGGTTGTTATATGAGAATAAGGGTAGTTTTGTCCAAAATGGGTTTATTTGTCTAATTTGGTAAAATGAAAGGAAGGTGGGTTAGATATGTAAAGTGGGGTTCTTCATTGGGCTAGATTAGTAATTACCCCAATTAAATAAATAACACTAATTAATAAATTGACGTAATAATTTAATTAATTCTTCACGGAATGCAATTTCATTAATTTACAGATTAATTGATAACATCCCGCAAACTAATTAATCAATTAAATACTCAACACTTAAGACCATTAATCAATTACCTTGATACAAAGTATCAATTAATCAATTAATTAACTACCAATTAATTACCTTGACATTTTACTGTCAATCAATCAATTAATTTCATCTCTCCAATACCGTTCTATAAGTTCTAACTCAGATGTTCAATGTGCACGATCCTATGAGACTGTCCTTAGCTAGCAGTGGGCTCACGGCCCACAGACAGTAAGTGGGTTCTAGCAAACCATTACTTCCCCTAACCAAGACAGAGTTTCAGCAGTCTAAAGATGCAGAGACCCTGTAGTTATCTCTTAACGTCTTTTACCATCTGATATCGATATGATAAACTAGAGGCATGGCGGCTGTCATCCTCTCTGCTGTTTATGATATTTCTTGATCTTAAGTAGATTAATGAATCAGATAAGTAAACTACTTATTAGGGTGTGGCCACACACTTATCAATCTCACTTATCAAGTGGCATGTGATATCATCTCACTATTATGTGAGTGGTAATTCCATCACTTCACTATCAATGCCAACATGTTCACCTGTTCACCCAATCATACCCGTATTTGGCATCCTGTTACAGACCTGTTAGGCGTATGTCAAAGTGAACCGGATCCTACATTGATATTATAATGAAATCTGGTCCGAAGACAGTTAGAGACCTACTTAAGAAAACTAATGACACAACCACCATGTAGTTTTCTCGAGCGGATCGATCCAGTCACATGTATGCAATATGTACCCATATTCACAACTGACTTAACAAGTGCTATGGCTAGTATTATTTACTACCATACAGTCATCGAATATACAAGTCTGTGGTCCTAATCATTCCCATGATAGAATAGACTTGAGATATGGTTTTACGATTGTCAATCAATGGATTCTCTATTCATATTATAGCACAAGATATAAATGAACTAGATTAATGCCTTTATTAATGTGACACAAATACATTTTATAAGAACCAATGCCTATGAACTAAGGCACACCAACAAATTTAATGGATTTCCTAGGTGAATCAGTTATTCTTTCTTTTGATTGAATTAATGTAAACTTTGGAGATGGAAAATGTTGTTATATGATTAATATATCTGTATTAAATAGCTTCATAATGTCCATGAATTTCGTATTTATAAGTTTCTGTTACATAATGTTCGAATGCTAATTTAATTTTATATATTTATTAAATTGATGCACTCCGAGGTGAGTTAATTATTCTTTCTTTAATTTGTCATTTATCTTATTTCTGTTAAGAAGTTTTCAATTGGTGAGTTTACTAAAGGTTAGGAATAGAAACTCAATTGATTTTGGGCACCTGGTTAAGAGAGAAAATGCGCTAGTTGATAAAATAAAAGGTAACATTTATGAAAATAACGGACCAATTGTCATATAGATTATGAAAAATAAAATAAAAATCCTACTACACTATCACCAAATAATGAAATAACACATTATTTAATACAAATAGCTATGTACCAGTCCAAGACCCCTGTGTTTCACGAATATGTAATATTTTGTCAAATACTCAACATGAAATTTATTTTAAAAAATGAAAAAATGTATTTAACAAACTTTTAAATTTCTATATTTTTCATTTATTTTTGTTATGGGTGTAAGAAGTTTTATTTAATATTTATAACAATTTAAATAAAAGAAATTCATATGGTGAAGCTCTTAGCCTAGTGGTTGGGAGCTTACCTATCACTAGGGAGGTCATGGGTTCGAATCATATCCGGGTTGGGTGGAGATTTTTCTTTCTTCTTTTTAATATAAGCGCATTGTGTGCAATTTTTTTAAAAATAAAAGAAATTCATAAATATACAATAAGACTTAATTATCATAAATCAATAGCTAGAGTATGAAAAACAACATCATTTAATTAGTTAAGTTTAAGTGATTAGGAAGAATGCACTCAAAATATTTTTTTATATGAAAAGTAATAAATGGTAGATTGAAGGTAAAAATGATTTTTTTTTAAATGAACTATAAACTCAAAAATTGATTTTATTAGCAACTTGATATATAAGTGAGTATGAATTATTGAGAGCAGAAGGAAAATGACCATGGATTTCCTATTTAAAAGTTAATGTTCGAATGCTAATTTAATGGATTTCATAGGTGAGTTAGTTATTCTTTCTTTTGAATGAATTAATGTAGAGTTTGGAGATGGAAAATGATGTTATATGCTTAATAGATATGTATCAAATACCTTCGCAATGCCCATGGATTTCCTCTACCTAATGTTCTTCCTGATATTGGTTCCGTATTAAATAGTGTATTAAATTGTCGTTGAAGTGTGGTTCAGAAACTTAGTGAAAATATAAAAATTATGGAACACCAATTGTATATGATTGAGAATATGAAGAAAGACCTTCAAAGTAGGATCGACTCACATGTTTCAGTGGAAGCCTCATAAGTTCTCCATTCTGTTAGAGGATGGATGGATGCAATGACTAAGGTTTTGGAAGACAGTGTTGAAATATTAGAGCAAGCAAAAATTACTTGTTGGCGTTTCTCAATAAATTTGAAGAAGACTTACAACACAACAAGCAACTTAAAATCTTACAAAGCCAAGTTGAGAAATTATATGAAGAATATCAAAACATCAGGAGGTGAGGGGTCCTTTCATTAGGAGACTAGAGCATCAAATGGAACCCATGGCAATCCCTAATGATCTTATGATGCTATACTCTGATGACGCCATTATCATTGGAGTCACTACAAAAAAGATGACTTTTGGGTACAAATGGTTAGGGACAATTTATAGTTTTTATCCTTAATTGTAGTTTTAAAATTAATGTAAGAGACAATTATGTTTATTGTCTCCAATTGTTTTTCAATTTAGAATAGAGGACTAATTCAATTAATATGAATTAAATATATTTTTAGATTTAAATTAAAAAATTACAGGGGACAAAATAGATGGGTACGTGGTTTTATTTTTCTCCGATGATATTCAATTATCTCCATCAATAAATGCTATTGTCGTTCATCTCTGCCAGAGATGGAGCCAGCCCAGCCACCGCCTCCCGAACTCCGCCCTTAATGATGTGCACCACCCCCGAAGGTCGAATAATCATCTATGTTTCTGAATCGAAATTCAAGCATCAGATAGAAAATCAATTTGGAGAATTGAAAACACAATTGAGAGCGACTGTTTGTCAATGACAGAAGCAAACTATTGAATAGAAGACGAGAGAGTCATAGTTGGCATGGTATTTTCCTTGGACGAAAAAACACTAGAGAAAGGCAATAAGATAAGTCTTCTGTAAACATGTTTGAGCCCTTTATTTTCTCTAAGATTTATGCTCCATTAAGAAAAATAGATCTCAGTGGTCATATGATTGTGGGATGTTTTTCCATACACGTACATGAATATAGTTACATGTTTCATACCTTCGATAAAGTTGAGCTATTTCATTGATTTTGTAAACAATTAAAAATCAAAATTCTAATTTTCCTGGTAGATATTTCATTGATTGATTTTCAGATATTTGGAGCCAAAGAATAGGATAAAGAATACATGCTCTAATTACAGCTTTGACTTATTTGCATTCCCAAGTTTTTTGGTTCATTTTTAAGTTACGATTATTATATGGGTGATTTAACTTTTACGAATTAAAATGTTGTAACTTTTTGTAACTTGTGCTTCTAATCTATTTAGAAGAGCCGACAAAGGAGATGGTCAAAATCAAGGAAGGATGCAAATAGAGGTATCATTTGCATCGTCATAGGAATTATTTTTGTTATCGAGTCCTTTCGGTTTATGAATCAAGTTTGGTAGTGCAGCAAGTATTTGGAGAAGGTGGAATTTTTGTTCCTATGCTTAAGCTCATTTTCAGTTTCAATGCCAAATAATCAATTAACAGATCCAAATGTAAGACCCATTGTGTTATTATTAGTTAATTAGCACGATTATAAGGTTGTTAATTATGATTTTAATCAGGTATTTTAATAGGTTCATCAGCTGCAACAGTATACTACAACTTGAACCAGAGATATCCCATACTTCATTTACTCCTAATTGACTATGATATTTCTCCTCTCTTTCATCCAATATTGGTGCTTGGAGTTAGCATTGGTGTTACTTTTAATGTTATTTTTTATGACCGTATGATTACAGTCTTACTGGTTACCGCCTTCATCGTGTGACCTTAGTCTCTTCCTTAATTCTTAATTTTCTAGTAAGCATTAGTGTAGTTACGGATTGACTCAAATGTTAAGTTCTTGATTAAACACATGAAGATGGTGAAATGAGTTGTCTGATGCTGTGTGTTGTTTAGAATTGACTGATTGATGATATTATATATGCAGTGCAAAAAAGGAAGGATGGTAACTTCTTGATAGTATCAAGGACCTTCTTAGTTGAAGTAAGACGGGTGTTCGGAAGCCATGAAAACAGATCATCAGTTTGCTTGTTCTGCGAGGTTAGGACTTATTTGGTGCTTCTTCTTAATGTTCAATTTTTCTGACTTCTGAGTTTGTGACTTTGCAAAGTGTGGGTAGAGAGTTTATGTATCTAAATTGATGTTGTTGGCAATATAATATGATAGATAGAACGTGCATCTGTTGTTCGTTATGAGTCTAACCCCCTTTGAGTATGCCTAACTATGGAATGACTATGGAATATTTAGGAACCAAATGTTAGATTAGTTACATTCTTCTTTACTCTTGACTTGCTCTACTTGAATATTTTACAATCTATTTAATCCAAAAGCTAGTCAATCACCATGATCTATTCAATTTAACCACTTTGAAGATAATTAAGACCTATAATTTTAGCAGATTGCTACAAGTCACTTGAGATAGAGAATCATCAAAGAGTTCATATGGATATACGAACCATTCCACCTCAAAATTCAAAACTAGACATCTGACTCAGAAGATCAATCCTTTGCTGGTCTAGACTAATTTAAGCAGGGTTATTAGCTTTCTTAGTAACCTGAAGGGAAGCCAAAAACAGAGAATGAACCTATAAGATACTAATATGACTTAAGTTTTAACGTTGATATGAAGATACTTCTCTCCAACACCTCTTTATTGAAGTTTCAGCAATAAAATCTTAAAAGGAAGTTTGATGAAATTTGGGGTTTTAAAAATCCTATTTACATTGCTTTCGAAAATAGGTCGCTTTTTATCTCTAAATGGTAGTAAAACAGTCTCATTTTCAATAACTTTCTTTATCCTTTCTGATTTAATGGAAGAATTTGTGGGTTTCAGGTTGCTTAGTTTCAATGTAGTATCATTGGGAGTGCTGCCTATGTGTGCTACAAGATTAATCGTGTCCAAATCTGTTGGGAAGTCATGATTTGCTACTGCTATTGATGTTGCTTGTAGTCACTTCTACAGGTATGTTCTTGGTATTCCTGTGTTCAAGATTTTCATTCTGAAGTTCAATGCATTTTGATTTGCTTATTTCATGACTACCTAATTTCCTCTTTAACAACATAAATGTGATGGATTTGTAAATCTTATGCAATTAATTTTGTTACAAATAGGTATCATGTGCCTACATATTTCGGGTTTGTTTTAATTGACTCTTTATAGAACACACTATATGTGATTCTTTTAGTATGAATATAGAAATGTTTTTACATTAGTAATAAGTAATATAATTCCTTGCAGTTTAAGTAATAAGACTTAACTCCTTGCATTAGAAATGTTTACAAGAATTAAGCAATTAAAAAGTCAAACTTGAATTGGTGACAACATTGACTAGAGTAGAGAAGTTGTTCAACCAGATAGAGATATGCTATAGAAGCTCAGTAGAGAGAATTAAGAGAACGACATGGGAGATCAGATTGTGAGAGACAACAAAGGGAACATGAGCAGGAAGATAGAAAACAAAGAAGGCTTAAGAGATAGAGAGAGAGAAAAGGCATCTGCTGGAGCTTGAAAACGAGCAGAAAGGGCTGCAGTTCAGAGAGCAACAACAGATGCTAAAGAAAGAGCAGAAAATGCAGCTGTAGAAGCAAAAGAAAAAGCTAATACAAAGGCAAGGGAGCATGATGCATGAGAGAGATAGAGATAGAGAGAGAGAGTTGCAAGGGCTGAATCTGATGCTAGACAGAAAGAAGAATGAGTTATTGTTGAAAGGGCTGCTGCAGAGGCTCGAGAAACGGCGGCTGATGCAGTAAGAGCAAACCAACAAAGGAATGAAAATGACATTGAATCATTCTTCACTTCTCATATAAGCAGTGCATCAAAGCCTAGGGTAACCCTTCGGTGAGAATCAATAGCTATTATTATTAATATCACCACCATAATAAGTGGGTTAATTTCTAAACTTCTGTTGCAGGATCCATTTTTTATACAGAGAATAAAGGAGGGTCTGAAACCGCCAAAAGGACATCTATTGGAACCACAACTAAAGATTGATGCTTTAGTTCTTGTTCTTTCTTGTGTAATTCCTTATGAGTTGTCAAAGATATTGGTTGTGGGAATTTCGGAGTAGCCAATGTGGTTAGAGATAAATGTAGAAAATAGCTTTTTGTTGGTTAGTTTATTGAAAGAGGTCACAAAGTCTGTAGTGTTCTTTAATATTCTTACTTGTTTGTGGCAAATTTTCTAAGATTCAATTTGCTGTTTGCTATTTAATTTTGTTCTGCAATTTGGTATTCATCATTTGGTTTTGTGTTTGCAGATTGATGAACATGTTCAAAGGGAAATAATGAACCATCAGTCACTTAAGCATCCCCGATATAGTCTGATTCAAAGAGGTCTGATTCTGAATACTTTTGCTCTTTTCTTTATTTCTAGTCATTGATGTATGCTACAATAGCCAAGCTACTATTTTGCTCTGCTAAAATAGACTTCCATGAATATTACATATTGTACAAAAACAAATTTGATCATCTTTCCTTAGTCTTCCCCCATTTTATTGACAAGCAAACTAATATATGCCCATTAATTATGTCGGCTGATTAGGTGCTTATGTTTAACTTTCCTTGCATAAAGCACTCTAATTAGAGCTAAGAAATTTCTAGTGTTTCAGTTGTTGAGTTTAACACAATTCGAGATGTTATAATTTCAGGTCCTGTTAACACCTATCCATCTAGCCATTGTAATGGAGTATGCTGCAGGCGGAGAACTCTTCAAGAGGAACTGTAATTCTGGCAGATTTAATGCAGATGAGGTAAATCATTATAGCACACAAAATTTAACTCCCATTTGTGTTGGCTTAATTTTTAAGTAATGTAATCTTATAGATATTTTACAAAGCTGTGGTTTTCTATCTAGGCAAGGTTTTTCTTGTAGATGTTGGATTTAATAAATACATCAATGCCTTTTCCACCATCTTTACCGAAATTCATTTAATAAGTTCATAGCTGCAAAGTTCTGTGTTGAGATTGCAACTCATCGACAAGGATGTTGTCTCCTGATGTTGTTTTGCTTATTATCCCTGGTTATGTAATATTTCTCATATTTCTAGTAGTTAATTTCATGGCATATATTATGTTGTCATATTGGTGGATTATGCCTTACATTTGGTCTCTTCATCATTTTTGTGATTATGTTATTATTGATTTAATTATGATGCAATTACAAACACTTGTTTTTTTCCCTATTAACTCTCTTGTTTGCTATTATATAATACGTGTATATTATTTTGATTGCTTTTGTTTAACCGACTCATTTTTTAGTTCGAGGATAAAAATCGTCTCTTTTGCATAAGGACGATAGTTGTCCTCAGATAGAGGACAAGTAATTGTCCTCTAAGAATAGGAACAAAAGTCATCTCCTTTGTATGAGGACGACAATTGTCCCTTCCTTTGGAGATAAAAAAATCACCCCCTATGAATAGGGACATAATGTGTCTCATATGCATAGGGACGACAACCGTCTCAAGGGATGGGGACGATAATCATCCCTTGGAATGGGGACGACAATCGTCCCTTGGAATGGGGACGACATTTGTCTCTATTTCTAGGGACAATAATCGTCCCATAAAAAGGGGACGACATCATCTTTTTCATCCCCTATAGAATAGGGTACGCTCGCATAGGGGACAAAACAAGGGGACAATTAAAATTGTCCCCAAAAGTATAAGGGACAATTTTTCTTATATACGGGGACAATTTTTTCCGTCCCCAATAACTCTTTTTTTTTGTGGTGAGTGGTTAGACCATCAAGTACCGGGGAAAACCTTCCCTTCTAAAAACCTTGGACAATAATTTTTGTGGAGATTGGACTGCTATTGTTATTATAATAGTGGATTATGCAAACATGAGCGTGTAGAAAATAATGGAGCAGATAATCCTAAAGACAAACTGACCTATAAATGATGTTGTTAATGCAAAAGAGAAGGGTTATGAGAGAGCTATTCATGACATGCTCTTTGGAAATCATTCATTCGTATACTTGATGATTTAACAAGTGATATTAATATATCAACCATTGGATTTCCTATTTAAAAGTTTGTGTTATATAATGTTGGAATGCCAGTTTAAAATGGACTAGAACATGGTGGGATCCAAATCAAAACATTTTGTAATAGGATATATTTTTTAAATTTTTTTTATCACATTCTGGATTTTGGATCATAGGCATTTTCTATTATTTAATTCTCTTAATGAAAAAGGAAGTCTTACAACTTAATTATAGCTATAAGCACCAAAGAAGCATTAAGACCGATTATAAAAGGAAAACGACAATTCTGTTAGTAACTAACTGAAATCACATGTGAAGAAAGCAATCCAATAATAATATTGAATTCTCTTAATGAATATGGAACTTTTACACCCACTTATAACTAACTACAAGTAACAATGAAGTATGAAGATCAATTACAAAAGGAAAACGATAATTCTGTTACAAAATAATTAAAAGACACATGTGAAGAAAAAAATCCAACAATAATATTGAATTCTCTTAATGGATAAGGAAGTTTTACAAGCAACAAAGAAGCATTAAGATCAATTAAGGAAGCAAAAATTATGTTACAAACTAACTAAAAGAAACATGTGAAGAAAGCAATCAACAATAATATTGAATTCTCTTAACGAATAAGGAAGTTTTTTAAACCACTTTATAACTAACTACAAGCAACAAAGAGTCATTAAGTTCAAATACAAAAGGAAAGCGACAATTCTATTACAAACTAAATATAAAAAAAACATGTGAAGAAAGCAATCCAACAATATCACTAAATTCTTTAAATGAATAAGGAACTTTTTCAAACTTCTTTATAACTAATAACAAGCAACAAATAAGCATGTAGATTAATTATAAAAGGAAATTGACAAATCTGTTACAAATTAACTAAAAGCACATATGAAGAAAGCAGACCAACAATAACATTGAATTCTTTAAATGAATAAGGAAGTATTACACCCATTTATACGTAACTATAAGCAACAAAGAAGCATGAAGATAAACTACAAAAGGAAAGTGGCAATTGTATTACAAACTAACTGAAAGCACATATGGAGAAAGCAATCCAATAGTAATATTAAATTCTCTTAATGAATAAAGAAGTTTTACACCTATTTATAACTAATTACAAATAACAAAGAAGTATGAAGATCAATTACAAAAGAAAAACGATAATTTTGTTACAAAATAATTAAAAGAAACATGTGAAGAAAGCAATCCAACAATAATATTGAATTCTCTTAACGAATAAGAAGTATTATACCTATTTATAACTAACTACAAGCAACAAAGAATTCTTAAGATTAATTACAAAAGGAAAGCACCAATTCTGTTACGAAATAACTAATAGAAACATGTGAACTTACATGAACTGGCATATTCTAGATGCGATCTAAAATTAATTGAAATGAAATGCAACTAACTGAAATTTCGCTAATATAAAATCCTATATGCCAACAAAAATCAGCTTTAAAGGCCAAATTACTCTTTTATCCAAAAAAAAGTATACTTAATTAGATTTAAAATTTTATTTTGATTCATATTAGAGCAACTGTAGTGGATGAAAAAAGAACCGATTTGTAATTTACAAACAACTGCCAACCATTATAATCATAAATTTGGGAGCCTCCCAAAGCTGGAGAGTCTGGAGAGTCGCTGGATTGGATGACTCTCCAGCACAAAATCAACAAAAATCAAACCCATGCGATAGAGAGGAGCTGGGGCGAACTGACGCAATCCAATTTGTGTGTGGCCTTCACCATCTCCTAGTGGCGTTATGTATTTAGCTACATCAAAAAAGTTAAATGATGGTGAGTCTCTTTGTTTGTCTCAGAAAATATTGAAAGCGCAATTGTTTCAAATGTTTTGTTTTCTCAGAAAATATTGAAAGTGCAATTGTTTCAAATGTTTTAAAAAAAATGTTGAAAGAGAAATTGTTATATAAAATGGTTGGCTTATAAAATATAAAAAATTCGTTAATAACGGCAACATGTTTAAATTTTTTATAAATATTTATCAATTAATATTAAATATTGATAGATCTTTTTATTCAATTAATATGAATTTTATTATTATTACAAAATGAGTTAATTGATTAAATGTAAAAAAATTAAATATTATACGACCTGCGTGCCCATTGAATAATGTGATTGTAACTAACCATTAGAGAGGATTTTTGGTGGATGGTGTTTTATGGGGAGAGTTGTTAGAAATTGGTGAGGTAGAAGGCTTGGAGGGTGTGCGACCCTCCAAACCATTAGAGCAACTCTAGTGGACATGAAAATGGACTAATCTGCAAATTCTTAGAATCAATTGTGGGTGTTTAACCACTAGAGTTAGAAAAAAAAATCAGTATCCTCATATGGAGGGTGTTCAAATTTTGGTGAGTGTTCTTTATTGGAAAGGATGAGAAGGAGGAAGGACAACTGCACTATCAAAGGTGAGACACACACCTCATTTATTGTTGAAGGAGGAGAGAGTGACTCTCAAGCACAAGTGAATGCGCGTTAGCCCAACAACAAAATCAAAAAGTTGCAATTCAAGTGGTCCCAGTCATATGTAATTTAATAATAATACAAAAGTCTTGCATTTGCTTTTCACTACAAAAAAAACGGTAATATATTTATTTTGACAAATACTTTTTTTTTGTTTTATGCAAACGGTCATGTCAATTTTTTTTTTTTAATATTTAATGGTAACATATTAAAAATAAAAACTATATATAAGGTTTGAGTTTGAAATGTTACATAAAAAAAATTCAATACTCTCACAATTTTGTATCAAAATATCTTCCGATAATAACGAAGAATTTTTGGCACAAGGCCAAAGGATGGTGGAAATGATGAAGGAAGATGATCTAGCGGATCTCAATATAATTGAACAATATGTCTAGCAATCAGAACCTCGGCGGAGAAAATATGTGAGACGTGATCACGAAGAAGCTGCAGAACGACTTTTTAGTGACTATTTTTCTTCTAATCTAGTTTATTCGAAGGACCGGTTTCGCAGAAGGTTTCGAATGAATAAAAATTCAACCGGTGTCGTCGGTCGTAGTGGTGCTGCTACTAGGTCTTCCACTTTCCCATCCTCATCGCGAATTATCGTGCCTACCCTGACAGGAGAGTCACACTTTAGGTAACATCTATGTTTATTTTGTACCACTCGGTGAGGGGATTGGACCATCGTGCTTCACTAATTCTTCCTAGGATAGCAATCAGATTGCTCCTGTCATACATAACAACCCAGATAGTGCACCAACCCGCATCAACATTTGAAATTCTCTCTGCGTCCCATCTTCCCCCTCGTGTATTAATCCATTTCTACTAAACACATAAACTAGCAGGTAACAACAATTTTGTAGCAAAAAGCAGGATTTTCCTGGCTCCTGGTCGTATCAATCCAACTATAGAAATCTAGGGCTTCCTCATTCATAGACAATTGTCCCAAAAACATCTACATATCTAGATCGCAAATTATCAAAAGTAGGAAGAATACCTTTTAGAGTTTTCCACAAGAACTATTTGATTTTTAACAAAAGATCGAACTTGGGTAGCATTTTGCTTAGGATATCCGAGCACAAAGAGAAAATGGATGTTGGCTAAGTTTCCACGATTGCTTGGCTACCATGGCTATGTTAAAAGATTCAAACCATTCAAACCCCAACCCTCCCTCTTTTTTTAGACTTGTAGAAAACATCCCAAGATAGCCAATGTATCGAGCGTTTTCCACTCTTTCCACTCCACCAGAATCGACTAATGAAGGAGTGAAGGTCCTTGCAAAATGACCGTGGCACTACAAAGTCGCTCATGAGATATTGTAGGATAGATTGTGCCACCACCTTAAAGAGGATCTTGCTTCCACAACTCGACATAAGCTTTTCACCCCACCCTTCTAATTTATTCACGAGCCTCTCCATTAAAAAGTGGAAAATGGCCTTCTTTGATCGTCTAACTAATGTCGACATTCCTAGGTATTTAGGAAGGTGTCTGAATTCTTTGACTCCCAACCTCTGGACCAATGAAACTTCCTCCCAGGTTTAACCCCACTATTGAAGGAAATTTGTGACTTCTCATAATTAACTACCTATCCCAAATCACATTCGTAATCAATAAGGATTTTCTTTACCACTTCAAATTCTCTCTCATTAGCCTTTCCAAAGATAATGGAATCGTTAGCAAACAACATATGGCTAATAATAGGGCTTGTTCGACCCATTTTGATTCCATGGATTTTTCCATCTTCCCCATCCTTCCTGATTTTAGCCGAAATACCTTCTGCACAAAGAAGAAACAAATATGGAGACAAGGGCCCACCCTTCCCGAGCCCCTTTTTTGGTATAAGGAATCCTATAGGTTGTCCATTGACAAAAAAATTATAAGAAACTGAGGAAACACATGCCATAATCCATAAAATAAACTAAGCCGGGAAACCCATTCTACCCATCACACTTTCGAGATAACTCCATTCTATGTGGTCGTATGCTTTACTCAAAACAAGTTTGAAAGAAAACTCCCCTTTTTTACCTTTAAGTCGATGTTTTATCGAATGAAAAATCTCAAACGCAATCAAAGTGTTATCAATAATAGATTTTATAGGGACAAAAACACCTTGCACTTCACTCACCACATCATTCAAGCAACATTTTAACCGGTTAGCTATAACTTTGGATACTACTTTGTACATCACATTATAGAGACTAATGGGTTTGACATCTTATATTTTCTTTAGTTTATGCAATTTAGGGATTAGGGTCACAAATGTATGGTTAAGCTTAGCTGGTAAGACTCCCGAGACAAAAAGTCCCTAACGAGGTTAATGACATCTCCCCCCCCCCCACTAGATCCCAGCAGGATTGAAAGAATAAAGAAGGCATATCGTCTGGCCTTGGTGCTTTATCTGGGTGGATTTGGAAAAGTGCCGCTTTGATTTCCACATCCGTAACTGGAGCTATAAGTAACTCTATCTGATTGCTCTGTATACAAATATCCACTATCGTAACAAAATCCTCCAGTCCCTCTTGATTGCTATAGGTAAACATATCCTGGAAGTAATTGACGATAACATCTCCATCCCAGCCCCCTTATCCATTTCAAATTCGTTCAATCTTGTTATTCTTTCGTCTGCCCGAAGCTTTCACATAGAAGAATCTCGTATTCTTGTCTCCTTTCAACAACACATTTCTAGCCCATTGATACCACATGATTTCCTCCCTTAGATTATGTTCGGAAACATCATTTGACAATCATTATTCCAATTGTCTAATAGTCACTATACGGTCCCTCTCCTGCACTTCCTATAGCTATTCAAGCAGTTCCTTTACCTTCTGTTTCGTGTGTCCAAATGAGCTACTGTTCTAGTCGGTAAGGTATTTCGCATAATGCTCTATACGTGATTATATCCCTCTGCTAGCTTCCCAACCATTCGTCATAGTCTGCATGCAGTTCGAGTCTCGCATCCATATTTTCTCGAATTCAAATATTATGTTCTTTCGCTTGAGAATATTGGATAAACTGTTAATGGTGATATCAATTAGGTTGTGATCCAAGCTATGCCTAGCAAGATTCACAACTTCTAGCCCCGAGAACAGCAACTTGAACTCCGTATCCCCTAAGAACTAATCGAGCCGTTCTCAAACTTCATCTTTCCCAGCCCTTGCATTCGTCCACGTGAACTGCGAGCCACTATAGCCTAGATCCCGAAGGTTACAGTTTTGAACACAACTCGCAAATAATTGCATTTTTCTCCACTCTCGCACTCTACCTCCATATTTCTCCGAAGGTAGTAATACTTCATTAAAGTCCCTAAATACATGGAACAGATACCTGTGGAGTCCTGACATATGCCTGAGTAACTCCCAAGTTAGACGTTTATTGGCTTTCTCCGTCCACATGTAACAACCCATACCCCTCCAGCAAATAACATCATTCTAATTCCTCATAATGAAATCAATACAATGGTCTCTATAAGTGAGCATAAGCCTGATGATTTGCTGATTTGCTTCCTGAGCAAGTTTTTTAAGTTTCAGCTTCATCGATATTGCAGTCCTGGTTTCTACTTGCACCTCACACTCCCTCATGTTATTAGTCATGTTCTGTCCCTCTGCTTCCTTTTGCTATCCTATATACCCCCCCATCATTGTCCATTTTCTCAATCGCTTCCTCACATGTGTTTTCCCTAGTTTCTTGGACAACACTTATGGAATTAGATTGTTCACTCAGTCCTCCCCTTGTGTTCCTAGGCTAAAAGAGTTGTCGCTTCACAGTTATTCTGGCTCGATGATTGATTGTGTTGCCCTTTTTTCTTATTATGCTTTGTGTGTTCTTTGAACCCGCAATTAAAGGTTCGGAGTTTTGATGGTGTTGCACGAAGGATTGGGCCATATTTCCATTATGTATCTTCCCCTAGTTGCTTAATCTCGCAGTCTTTATTGACATCGCCTAGTATGCCACATTCATAGCAGAAATTGGTCAATTTTTCATATCTGAAGTTTATCCATGCTAGTGAGCCATCACTGCCCTTTACTTTCACTTCACGCTTCAAAGCCGCTGTTACATCCACCATGACGCGTATCCTTACAAATGTGGCCCATCTCTGAATACTCTCTTCATCCCCCAATCTCACCCAGAATGCACATATGTCCATGTTGACATCAGACAAGGTGGAGATTCCTTCTAATGGGGCAAGAATTACGAGGTGTCTATCGTAATGCCACGAGCCTTCTATCATCATTTTCTGTTTATCTCGTTCTGACTTGAATTCGATAATGAACAATCCCTACCCACATTCGTGCACCCTAAATCCTTTGTTTTTCTTCCATATCGAACTGAAGGCATTTGCCATAGATCGTAAGTTTAGTGTTTCATCGCCTGCAGTTTCCCCACATATTTCTTTTTTATGTTATTATCGACTGGTCACTGATCGTTTTCTATTTCGACAACCATTTCTTCCTCATTCGTTAACTTCATCTTCTCCCACATCTTGCTAATTTCTTCTGCTATTGGAAAGTCACCGGAAATACCAGTGCAGCCCGAAACCCTTACTATACTTCATAAAGGGCTAAAACAATTAAAAAAGCTTCATAATAATTAAACCGTTATTGCTAACATTAATTTTTGTTTTTTTTAACTAGAAAAGAGGAAATCATATAGATGATGGACTCACGTCCATTTCAATAGTGTTCAAAAGCCATTCCGGCACAACAGTTGAAAAGAATAGCAAGCCAAATTAACCCAAATTAACCCAAATTAACAAGCCATATCAAACTCGTACGAATAGCAAGAGCTTCAATAATGCTAGGTTCTTTGATACCTGGGATAAAACTGCTGCCGCAGAGTAAGAAAGTTCCCTTTTCGTCTCTGATTACCGCGCCCATGCCGCTGCTCTTTAATTCTTTGAAAATTGCACCGTCGATGTTACATTTAACAGAACCTGGGTTGGGTGGCCTCCATTTCTGAACCGAGACCGGTTGCCTCATAGCCCTGTTAATTTTTATTTGTGTTGTAAAAATATAATATAAAATTTTGATTCTCCTTTTTTGTTAGTTTATTCCAAACAATTGCCCATACAATTTTATTCAAACTAATTTCATACACCATTAATAAAACTATCTCCACAGTCATTATATTTTATTCTAAACAATTGTACACCAACGTCAACATCATACAATTTTACTCACTAACAAATTGAACTAATTTCATACATCATTAATAAAGTGGTCTCCACAATCATGAATTCTACTCTCCTCTTCACATATACACTATGTTATAATTCATCAATAACAAAATCAAGCATATATGTATATACACTATGTTATAATTCATCAATAACAAATCGCGCATATATAAGAAAATAAAAGGAAATATCTCATGTTACAGACATATTCAAGTTTTAATCAATGGAAGAGAATAAAGAAATAACAGAACAAACCCATACAGAAAATACTAATATCTACTATCAAATGGATACTTATGAAGGTGGTATAACTCAAACTTTAAGTTTTAAACCAGATATTTATCAGAAAATACAAGATGAAACTGAAGAGCTATCTGTAAATAAGATATTTAAAACAAAATGGTTTGAGAGAAATAAAAATATACGATATATTGTTCAGAAGCATGAGAATATTATAGATACAACTACTATAAATGGTAGAGCAAGGATAAATTTAATAACAAATGACGTAATAAAAAGAGAATTATCCAAATTATCACATAAAGAAGCAAAGAAATATAGGAATATTTACTTTGGAGGAATATAATTCACTATAAAAGCATATTTTCAGAAAAATATCGATACTCCTATTCAAATATATGTATTAGATGATAGAATATTAGATAATATCCAAGATGCCTTAATAGCAGTAGTAAGAGGAAACTTAATTTATCAGAAACTTAAATTCACAATTCAACCAGATTTTAGTATCTCATTAGAAGATAAACATAAAGATCTAGCTTTAACACTCTATTATAAATTAGAAGGAATAAGAATGCCCCCAGGAAGTAAAGTAATTAGTATAGAAACAAAAATGATATATGCCCTTACAGGTAATCATCATATCAGAAAACAAAATGATAGGGATATATTAGTACCAAAATTATATCAGGAAATATTAGAACCACTAGAACATAAGGAAAATTCCATCATAACAATACCAGACGAAATATGTATAGATTTTAATTCTAGAAAACTACAACCAATCCAGAAATTATTACCTAGGATAGAAGGAGGAAGGTTAAGTTTTAAGAAAGACATAATAAGACAACCGAGAACATTAGATTTATTACATACATATTATGAAGATAAGTTACGAATAAAAGTAATATTATTTAATGAGCTACGAGCAACTGACTGTATAGCTGAAATTAATACAGGAACCAAAAGTTTAGTACATATTAGCCAAATAAATGAGAATAAATGTGAACTAATCGAACCACAAACTTATAACTGTCCAAATAGTACAAGAGAAATAATCATAACTAAAAGCATAAGAATTAGATTTAAAATTCAAGATCTAGAATATGAGATAATTGTAGGAGTAACAGAATATGATAGTACATATGCACTATTATTAGGATACGACTTTTTAAATAAAATAAAATATAAGATAAATAATGAAGGAATTACGATAGAGGACCAAAACAAAATACGGTATATAAATAAAATATGAACATACGACAACAACTTGATAAAAAAGAGAAAAAATTACAAATAATAAAAACTATTATGGCAGAGACAATCATAGAATCTCAACTAAAATATTTAGAAATTGAATCTAAACAACAGAGACTAGAATGTGAAATCAAACAATTAAACTCTTTATTAGAACCACCTAAGAAAGAATGGATCAAACTTGAAGACGGATGGATAAAAAGAATCTACAAAGATGAGTGATCCTAACCAAAAATTGGACCAAATATGGATAGAGATTGTAGCAAAAGAACAATTAAAGAATACTCTTAGTTTAATACAAGAAAACCATATTCAAATCCAAGAAATGATAACATATGAATTAACAAAACTGTGGAATACATCGGAAATACCAACGTTTAAGATAATTTTGGAAAAATTAAACATGTTAGTAGCTAATATAGACAAAAGAAAAAGACCCATAGAAGAAAGCTGTAGCATTACCTCAGGAGAAAATCTAAACATTACTATAACACAAACTAAAACTCCAGAAATAGTACCCATAGATGCTTGGAGACGAAGCAAGGACCCAATAATGATGGATATAAGTGAAATAAAACCTAAAATCCCTACAACCGTAAATAAAACCTTAGATCTGTTAACCGATTTACACAAAAAAGGACAATTCTAATCTAATGGCCGAACAAGAACATAGTGTAATAACATTTCTTAAAAATCACGCCCAAGAAATTATTGAAAAGGAAAAATACAAATATGAACCGCTAAAAAACAGCAAACTCAAAGACAATGATGCTAAACCATCCAATGTAGACGTAAGCACCGAAGCCGAATACCTTCAACTAAAAATCGAAAAACAACATAAAGAAATCAAAGACCTACAAAAAGAAAACATAAAATTAGTCATAAATTCGAGTACAGAATGGGTCGAAAAATATAAAAAATATAAACACAAATTTAAAAATACTAAAAAAGAATTAAAACAAACAAAGCTAGAATTAAAACAAACAAAAACAGAGCTAATCCACATTACAGATGAATTAAAAGAATTAAAGGAAGAAGTAAGAGTCTTAAGAACAATGGTTAAAGAAGTAAAAGGGAAAACTATTCACATCAGTAACAGTAGTAGTGATAGTTCAGATAGTTCAGATACTCAAAGTGAAAATAAACTAAAAATCATTGGGTATATAGAAGAAGAAAATAAAGATGAAACAAAATTAATAGAAGAAAATCATCAAATAATGAAAGCATTAGAACAAATGAAGAACATTAATGCAATAATAGAAGAAGAACCAGAAAGTGATATAGAAAACAACGAATACAACAACAAATACACTAGGTATGAAGAATCAGATATAGGATCAGAAAATATAGTAAACGAAGATGCCGATAATTATCCAGAAGAAGAAATGATAGACCCCAATTTAGACGTAGTAACTAAAAGAGTACCTACGATTCCACAACATATACCTATAGGCCAACAAGGAGACTTTAAAGAATTTATAGGATCTATGTCTCAAGGATTAAATCCAAATGGATATTTTTTAGACTTAGATAATGTCTATGATGAACAAGAAATAAGTAGACGAATAAATGATTGGAATTTAGGAATGTACATAGCCTTAATGAATTCATCTCACACTGAAAATTTAGACTATATGTATGACCTAATATCTAAAACAATGATAGGAAAAGTAGGATTTTGGATGGAATCAATAACTCATCAGTTAAGACCACAAATAGAAGCTTGTGCTCATGATTGGAAATCAATGTTATTATTATTCGATATGGTATTAAAAAGAGAATTTTTAGGAGAAAGATGGTTAGTGGCTAGAGAAACAGTATTTGCTGAAAGAAAAGCTGAAATAATAATGAATTTGAATAACATGAAATGTTGTAAAATTAGTAAATTACCAGAATATACTATCAGTTTTACTAAGTTCTTTTATGAAGCTAGGTTTTTACCACAAGAAGGATTGATATACCAACAACTATATTATGACCACTTACCAAACCCATACAACGTAGAAGTTTCAAAAGAATATACTCAATTAGAACCAAAAGAAAATACATTAGGAGAAAGAATTAGAGTACTACGAGCTTATCTTATGCGAAAATGTGAAGAATATAGAGTTCAACAAAAGGTTAAAAAGGATAAGAAACTCGGGTTACGAGAAATATGTGGATTCACGGAAAAACGGTTAGTTTTTGGTTGTGATGATACAATTAGGAGAAAATATAGACGATATACTCCTAATCGCACTTATAGACATAATCCGACATATAAGAAGTCTTATACTAACAAGTATGATAATGGACGATTTCGACGAAAACGATTTAGACGATATAAAAATAATCCCGAAAATCGGAACAGATTTAAATATAAACGAAAATTTAGGAAAAGACGAGAAAGACCACTAAGGGATAAAAATACTAAACTTACAGAATGTAAATGTTGGAATTGTAATGAGAAAGGACATTATGCTAATAAATGCCCTAAATTAAAACAAAAAGGTGTCAAATATATAGGAACAACAGAATTTATAATGAGTCTAGAACAAATAAGAGCCAGCGATGATAAATGGCATAAAGAAGATGAATTTTATATTACTGAAACAGAAGGTGAGAACTCAGAAGAATTAGAACCAATAGAATATGAAGATAGTGAAACTAATAACTAATGGTAGCCATATATGTAGAAGCACCGGTAGAATATAAACCTAATAAGATTATAAAACGCCGCATATTTATAGATAGTGGAGCTGATATATGTTTAGCGAAGCAAGATGTACTAGTTTCCCATAAATGGAAAAGATCTAAAGGACATAAGGTCAGAGTTACAGGATTTAATGAACAAATGAAAGAATTAGATATTATAGCCGAAAATATGAGATTAATACTTAACAAGACAATCTTTCGATTACCCATAATTTATCAAGAAAATAACATGAAACAACATATATTATTAGGAAATAATTTTCTTGATTTCTTTAAAGTCCAGCTAATCAAACCTGAAACCATAAGTCTTTTAACTCCTTGTAATAAATGGATTATCCTTAAGCGCGTCCTACCTTTATATCCACTCACAATACATAATATCAAAACAAATAGAGATACTAATTTAGAACTTTTAAAACAAAAATATTTAGACCATTTAAAGATCAACTTTGGAGAAAACCCTATAACGTTGTGGGAAAAAGAAAAGATATATGCTAAGATAGAACTCATAAACCCTAATGATGTTGTTCGCACTAGACCAATAAGATATAGTCCTGATGATCAAAAGGAATTTGAAATACAAATAAAAGAATTATTAGACTTAAAATTAATTCAAGAAAGTAAAAGCCCTCATAGTAGCCCGGCATTCTTAGTAAGAAAACATAGCGAACAAAAGAGAGGCAAAGCAAGAATGGTAATAGATTATCGAGAACTAAATAAGAAAACGATTTTTGATGGATATTTTTTACCTTATAAGAGAAATTTAATTAATAGATTATCAGGAAAAAAGTGGTTTAGTAAATTTGATTGTAAAAGTGGCTTTTGGCAAATTAAGCTTACTAAAGAATCAAGACCTTTAACAGCATTTAGTGCACCACAAGGACATTATGAATGGATTGTGTTACCTTTTGGTTTGAAAAATGCACCCCAGATATTTCAACGACGAATGGATACGATATTTAGAAAATTAAATGACTTCTGTGTAGTTTATGTCGATGATATATTAATCTATAGCAATAATATAGCAGACCATTTACAGCACCTAGATGCATTTATAAAAACAGTACGACAACATGGAATCCTTTTATCTGAAAAGAAATCAGAAATCTTTAAAAATAAAATAGAATATTTAGGATATATAATAGATAGTGAAGGATTACAACTACAAGATCATATCGTAACTAGAATCGAAAATTTTAAAGAAAAATTAGATACTAAGAAAGAAGTCCAACAATTTCTAGGAATAATAAATTATGCATCAGATTATATAAAAGACTTACCAAAATTACGATAACCCTTGCAAGAGCTAATTAAGAAACATAAAGTATTTGAATGGACGACAACTCACACTGATACTATAAGAAAAATAAAAGAAGCAGTAAAAGTTCTCCCAAAATTAAGACTACCTAAAGATAATGATCAATTAGAATTATATACAGATGCTAGTGATATCGGGTGGGGAGCAGTACTCATCGCATATAGAAAAGAAGATATAGACAAAGAAACTCCTTTAATATGTGGCTATAGATCAGGAACTTGGAAACCCTCAGAGAAAAATTATCATATCAATGAAAAAGAATTACTAGCTGTTAAAAATGGAATTAAAGGATTTAGGTATCATTTGTTACCTATAGAATTTATCATAAGAACAGATAATACACAAGTAGGAGCATTTATCAGAAATAAAATAGATCCCCTACCAGAATTGAACAAAAGAAGGCATTGGCAAAGTTTTTTCAATTGCTATAATTTTGTTGTTAAACCTATCTCTGGAAAACGAAATATCTTAGCTGATTTTTTGAGCAGGAATGGAGATAATGATCCAGCGAATATCAGAAATCAGAAATCAGAACCGCCAGATGCTGGCAATGATCAGAAATCATGAGAACTTTCTGGACAACCTTGAGGAAGAACTCAAGAAACTCCAGTCTCAGAACAATCAGAATATACGAACCATGACTCCTAGATCATCTTATGAGTTGTTAGGAGATCTTCATAAGAAGCCAATTGAGCTGCCAACTTCATCTAGTGGACTCTCAGGAGCCACCACCTTGAACCATTCTAAGCTGATTAATCAGAACTCATCAGAAATCACAACCTCCCAGGTTATACAATTCCCTCCAGAAATGACAGAAGCATATAAGAATATCATGAAATTTTTTACATATAAGAAGAGTCAAACCGTATATAGAACCATTAAGATGACCAAATACCCTAGGTATATATGCTCAGAAGACTGCAGTCCAGATGTTGTTCAGAAACTATTTCGATATGGATTTCTGGACAAAGTCATGACTGATGAGAGCCTTAATAGTGTTTCAAAACTCCCATCTATCATACCCAGATCCATTGACGAACTTGGATTAAGATTTGGAAGAGGAATATTTTGTGTTCAAATTTTTGATGCTGCTATGGACTTAGAAGGGAAACCGATAATAATTGCTCAGATTTTTAAGACTGGTAGAAACACTAAGATTGATGTAGATAATTCCGACCATCAATGGGACATTCCATGCAAATTAGAAAATTTTAAATCTTGGTTAGGAGAAAAACGAGCACATGGAATCCATACGATCAAATGTAGACTCGAAGACTATATTAGAAATAAAAAGGTGGCTATAATAGCCAGATCGAATCATGGAGAAGTTGAAAAAATGATAACTATCAACTATTTAATGGAAATGGGTGATGAAACGAGTCAACAAATTTTGATAGAAATGCATACGAAATTGATGGATAAGAAATATAAACATAGTTCAGATACATTAGCCCATTATGAATCTATATATGGCCCAAGAAAATCATGTTTAATTAGAATTGAGCCCATAAGACCTGAGCCCATGAATATTGAATCCATAAGGCCCAAAGAAGAAGCCCATCCAAGAAAAGAGGAGGATCCATTTATTTAGAAAATGAGATAAAAATGGATAAGAAAAATAAGAAATATAAGAACGAGGTGTCAATACCTAAAGAAAAGGTGGCAATAAGATCAACACGTGGCAAGACATGAAGATATGAAGAGACATGTGTCCAAAGAAGAAGCATGAGGTGGAAACATTAGAGATTAGTGGCAAGATGTAAAGCTTGAGGTGGAAGAGCAAAATAAGAAGCATTCGACACGTGTAACCTAAAAGTTTGTACTTTTAACTTTTGTGATGATGTAATCTCCTTTTTGGTAATTTCACCTTTGATCTTCTACCTATATAAGGAGAAGACATATGATGTATGAGATATAACTTGCTTTGAGCAATAAAAGCTTTCTTTCTCTCTATATCCATGGCTTTCTAAACTTCCCCTTTTAGCATCCATAGTTGTTAACTACTTAAGTTTAACTTCCGTATAGCATATTAGTTTAAAAAGATCCAGAGTTATAAAGCAACAATAGTTAGCCTTCAGACGAATCCAAGAGGTGTGTAGAGATGCTGGAACACAGCCATAACCCATGATGATGATGAGAGGGTGTCAGGCAGAGTTCAGAAGTCTCCACTGAGGATTGCTTTGAAAGGTATACTAGAGTTCCTCTATAACTCTTGTTCTAATTAAATTAATTTGTTATCATTAGTTACACTTAAAGGTTTAATATATTATGGATGTTAAATTTCATTTAACAATGTTTACTTCAGCAGTCGTTTGTCTTCCTACCCTTTTTAGGGTCATAAGAGCGATCCTGCACACATTATACACATCAGAAAAAACGGTCCACATATAGAAGCTTGTGCTCATGATTGGAAATCAATGTTATTATTATTCGATATGGTATTAAAAAGAGAATTTTTAGGAGAAAGATGGTTAGTGGCTAGAGAAACAGTATTTGCTGAAAGAAAAGCTGAAATAATAATGAATTTGAATAACATGAAATGTTGTAAAATTAGTAAATTACCAGAATATACTATCAGTTTTATTTAACCTTTTGTTGAACTCTATATTCTTCACATTTTCGCATAAGATAAGCTCGTAGTACTCTAATTCTTTCTCCTAATGTATTTTCTTTTGGTTCTAATTGAGTATATTCTTTTGAAACTTCTACGTTGTATGGGTTTGGTAAGTGGTCATAATATAGTTGTTGGTATATCAATCCTTCTTGTGGTAAAAACCTAGCTTCATAAAAGAACTTAGTAAAACTGATAGTATATTCTGGTAATTTACTAATTTTACAACATTTCATGTTATTCAAATTCATTATTATTTCAGCTTTTCTTTCAGCAAATACTGTTTCTCTAGCCACTAACCATCTTTCTCCTAAAAATTCTCTTTTTAATACCATATCGAATAATAATAACATTGATTTCCAATCATGAGCACAAGCTTCTATTTGTGGTCTTAACTGATGAGTTATTGATTCCATCCAAAATCCTACTTTTCCTATCATTGTTTTAGATATTAGGTCATACATATAGTCTAAATTTTCAGTGTGAGATGAATTCATTAAGGCTATGTACATTCCTAAATTCCAATCATTTATTCGTCTACTTATTTCTTGTTCATCATAGACATTATCTAAGTCTAAAAAATATCCATTTGGATTTAATCCTTGAGACATAGATCCTATAAATTCTTTAAAGTCTCCTTGTTGGCCTATAGGTATATGTTGTGGAATCGTAGGTACTCTTTTAGTTACTACGTCTAAATTGGGGTCTATCATTTCTTCTTCTGGATAATTATCGGCATCTTCGTTTACTATATTTTCTGATCCTATATCTGATTCTTCATACCTAGTGTATTTGTTGTTGTATTCGTTGTTTTCTATATCACTTTCTGGTTCTTCTTCTATTATTGCATTAATGTTCTTCATTTGTTCTAATGCTTTCATTATTTGATGATTTTCTTCTATTAATTTTGTTTCATCTTTATTTTCTTCTTCTATATACCCAATGATTTTTAGTTTATTTTCACTTTGAGTATCTGAACTATCTGAACTATCACTACTACTGTTACTGATGTGAATAGTTTTCCTTTTTACTTCTTTAACCATTGTTCTTAAGACTCTTACTTCTTCCTTTAATTCTTTTAATTCATCTGTAATGTGGATTAGCTCTGTTTTTGTTTGTTTTAATTCTAGCTTTGTTTCTTTTAATTCTTTTTTAGTATTTTTAAATTTGTGTTTATATTTTTTATATTTTTCGATGTTATAATTCATCAATAACAAATCGCGCATATATAAGAAAATAAAAGGAAATATCTCATGTTCTACCGTTGTTGGACAATTTTTTTTTTTTTAAATCCAAACTTATCATTTTTTTAATGATGTAATTTTATACATTAAGAATAAAATAGATTTTGACTATCCCATAAAAATTATAAAAATAGCATATTGTTATATTAAAATTTATGCATTGATTCTTTTTACAGAATGTACAAAACTAATAAGTGGCAGACAGGTTGGCCAACAACACTTGTGCAGATTTTTATTTTATAAATTCCACAGAGACTCATAATGGGTCAAATCAAAAAAGAAAAAAACCCTTTATACTATTCCCCAAAAACAGAACATCATAAAAATAGAAAAATATATATCAGTAGCCAACAATTAATCAGCATATATAAATGACACGAAAATAATAGTCGCTCCGGTACAGCAGATTATCTGCGTAGATCGCGTTGTCATGTTAGAAATTGACGACTCTATTGAATAATTTCAGGTCATATTAATCAGAAAAAACTTCCATCCAAATATTGAACATCAAACTAGGCAACTCAGGTTCCTTTGAGATGCATAGGAAAAAGCTGCAGCAAAAAAAAAAAAGAACACTATGGAAATCTATAAATCTACCAAACTTACTTCCTTTCTCTTGATTTAACAACAGATCATACAATTCCACAAATGGATTTTTCAGTTGCTACTTCGCCTTTTTGAGAAGGTTTGTGGTTCGGAATTCAGCATCGTCCCGGATGAAACTCCACCAAATGTAGGTAAGAGGGATAGTGGTTGCGTGCCAGAGAGCGTGAGCATCAACGAATCCTTTGTACGGAGGGAAGTCGTAGATTTCTAAGAGCATTGCGAGACCGCCTCCTACAACCACGACCCACAACTTCCAGCGAGAAGGATGGCGGGTGATGCCAGCCCAAATCGCCCAAATGAGAAGCTGAGCCACCGCCATGACAACACAAACTTTCATGTTCCACCCTGTAGATATTTGTTATCGTTTCAGCTTGATGTGAAATACAGAGAGGCGCAAAAGAACTTGGTGATCTTTAAGAACTAGAAGAGCGTTCATGACATACCGTAGTCTAGCTCGTAGAAGTTGATGAACAATATATGAGTAGTTACAAATGCAAGCAATGGAGCAGCAACCATAACCCTTGCTGCTTCAACCCTTACATTGAAGCTTCGTAGTATTGCCAGAAGGAGCGAGTAACCGAGTAATGCCACGGCAGAAGAGTAGTCCAGTTTCTCTGTCAAGTCCACATCTCTGCAGTTAAAGCACAAGCAGGATAAAACACTTGAAAACCCGAAATACGTTAACAATTTACATATACGTGATGATATGCTGCAGAACGGGGCCCTTATGCGATACAATTGTAGAAGTCTCGGGAAATTAAATCAGTGTTTATAGAAAGTGATAAAATCACATCTAAAGCAAATCCCTACGACTGGAATCGACTTTGTGTGATGGCCTTGCCAATCTGAACATAAATAAGGGTAGGGTCTTAAATGTAACACACATGACTGCAACCATTTCTTGAATTAAATAAATAAATAAATAAGTAAATAATCTATGCAAATTCACTAAATCCAGTAACAAAACAAGTAAGAAATCCAAATAATAATCCCATCTCGTAGATTAAAACAAATCATTTCGGAATAAAATAAAAAGAAATTCTCTTTTTATGTTCAATATTTGAAGTTGATAGGTTAAATATCGATAGGTTATCTCTTGGAAATTTTTTCTCCTTTTGTTAGGAGACTTTTTTTTTTTTGGACCCTCCTTAGTGTGTAAAGGGCTGGACCACTTAGAATGACAACCTTTCTGTCTTATTTTCCTTTTGCCACTCATTTTTCTATCATCCATGATATTCTTCACAAAACTTTCTTAATTCTTATATTATACTAATCTAATTATTTTAATTATTAGAAATAGTGATTATTAGAAAGATATTTTAAAATCTTTAAGACTTGTATATAATATAACTATATCTAAATGAACATATATACAAAATAAAGTGCTAAAGAGTACAGAATTCATTAAATGACATATTCGTATGGTATTTCTACAGAACCCAGCAAAAATATACTTGTATACAAAGGTTTTGAAGTAGAGGTACCATCTAGATTCTAGACGCATTATGAAAGAAAAAAAAAACTAAAAACTTCATATTCAAATATGGAAGAAAAAAATTCCCAACAGATAAACACAGTAGCAACCGATCATATAGCTACAAAAAAGAAAGAAGCTTACCGACTGTGAAAAACAGCACTCCAGAACCAGGAATTCATTGATAAGAGCCCATAGATGTGCCATAGACCAGCATATTCGTAGTATGCCTTCCTATCTTGTGTTAGAGGCAACTTATAGTACAAAAGAATGAAAAATGACAGCCAGCCATGAAAATGCATTGCAAGGTTGAGGGCAGAGAAAGCTACAGAGACGGGCTCCTGCAAACAAAACAATGAGTCAAGAGGCAGAATATAAAAAAAACTAACATCTAAATCAATTTTATAAAGAGATCACTGCTGAGGATAAACATATTGAAAACCGAACCTGAATTCCATATACACGCTTAAAGGGCCATTTACCATGGTACTTGACAGGGCCATGACCAGATGCTTCTCTTTCTTTTTCTCTATCAAGCATGCACTGGTAACGGCAATCACCTTGGCAATCCCAGTGTTTCCATTGCAAGTAAAGAGGTTCTTGCATGTACCATGGACCATCAATTGAGACACCATCAGAGGAAAATTTGCAGTGGGGAAAACACTTTGTTCCGACACATCCAGTTTTTTCACATTGTCCCATGCAGGCCCTAATTCCAGAACAAAATTACAAGTGTCATCTACCCCAGGCCAATATAGTTGATTGCAAATTGCCAGATAATAAAGAACAGTTAACTCTTCGTGTGACTGAGAGGTCACGGGTTCGAATCTTAGGAGCGGCCTCTTGCCAAAAAATTGGCAGGGGAAGGCTTGCCCCAGTACACCCTTGTGGTGGGATCCCTCCCCGGACCCTCGCTTAAGCGGGGAAGCGTAGTGCACCCGACCGCCCTTTTTAAATAGATAGTAGGAAGTAGGAAGAGATCCAGATTGATGCATAATAAGATAGATCAAAGCCATATGAAAGTACAAAATAGGCTGTAATTGGTCAAATCGATTCCCTTATATAACCTTAATTAATTAACAATGTGGCTGTGGTAAAATTCAGAAACAAATAAGTAGAATACTGTTTTAAAGTAGTCTCGGTTTTTAAAAACATGAGAACTAGCTAGCTGTGACCACTTCAAAAATCATACTGGTATTGAAAGTATGGAGGTAATGAATGCCTAGAGTCATATATTGAACAAGACATCTACAATTACAGATTCCTTCTCTTTAAATGTCCAAACTAAGATACCATGCATGTCTAGGAAACAAGATGCTATGCTAATTAACCATAGCATCCATTAAAGCAAACTAGAATATCATCCAAAAGAACAATATCGATTTTAACTATCCTATGCATTGGGATAACCTATACCCGGTGAAAACTCACCTTTCCTTAACAAGTAGTTTTGATTTACTTTTAGTAAATACATTTTCCTGTGCATTTATACAATTCTGTTTATAAAGAAAAGACTTGATCATCAGTTTTGACCAACATTTATTCAGGTAAAATTTTGACTGAAACCTTTAACGAGTGAAACAACATGGCATTTGGCTGAATCCTTCAAGATCAACTAGAAGCAAATAACAAATTAATAATGATGAATATCATTGCTGAATGCCTAAGCAATAAGCAAGTGCCAACTAAACATAGATCTTTCACCTGCAAATGGCTCACAAGAGCACCGATGCAAAACCTTGAATACATACTACAAATGAGAAGCTCAGCAAATGATTTGGAGTAATGACTCTCTAATGCTATAACACCAATTTTAAACTATAAAGATTGGGGAGTCAAAAGTTACCTGTAAACTGGGTCGGCATCACCAGCACTGGCATCCAAAACTTGAAGAAGACATGAAAGCACAAGACAGAAACCAATCCAGTATCGATCTACCATCTAAAATTAAAAACAACAAAAACGTTGAAACCTTAGAGCTCGTTAAACATTTCAAAAAAGCAGCAGCTGAACAACATAACTATGTTCATAGTTCAAGTGCCTTTATTCACATTGACTAAAATCATACACCGTTCTTTTTCTGAAATAGACATATAGGGGCAGACAAAGAAGATGATGAAGAAGAGAATAAAAGGTAAAGATTCCCCTACACATCTTTCTCATTTAACATTCATGATTCATTTATCACCTGTCTAAAAGATACCCTCCATCTTGTTAATTTTGACAATTATCTCTAAGATAACTCCAATCACGTGCATTCCTTTAACGATCAAATTCTTTCTGTTTCGCCATAGTAAAGCAAAACCATAACATAAACCCCCTCAACTTGACTGAACTTATTCTTCAACCTATTTTATTGTATCAATTAACTTGCTCCTTCATTAGCACAAAAAATAAAAACTCTGCCATTAAAAGCAACAGATTGCATTTGATGAACAGCTAATAATTAAAATCTTCTTATCCATACACTGTACAGCTACCAAGAAAGTAAACGAAAAGGCTTAAAACGGCCTACACTCCCATAATTCTTCACAATCAGTACGATTTAGCTACATTCAATACCGAAAGAAAAGAAAGTATTCAATCCTATCCAAGTTTCAGATCATTCCGATCTCAAAATGAAAATCAAGCAGCCCAGCCCCGCAGTTCAATCCTTACAGAAAAAAAAACCGATTTCTAGCGCTAAGAAGAAAACGGATAATACAGAAAAGGTATCCGAAAGAACAGATCATACACACACTGCTTGAAGCTTTCACTGATTAAATTGCGAAAAGAAAAGATCGAGACATAGATAGGATAGAAAACGAAAGGTGAAGAAAATGACGGTTTACCTTGTTGATAAAGCCCGTCGGTTGGAGAAACCGTTTGCAGTCATTCAAATGGAAATCATGGAACTGGATCTTGAAAAGCTGCAGTATAAAAGAAGAACTCTGGATTGAGAATTTTCTTCCAGAAGACTGATGACAGGGACACACAACAGCGCAGATTAGTGGATTATGGGCTTTTCGGGATAAGATAACCAAGCCCAGTGGGTTTATTATGGGCTTAGAATGGATTGTCAAGCCCAATTAATATTTTTGTAATGTGAAGAAAACTTTAAATATAATTAAAATAATATGATCATCTGTTCAAAATATATATATATATATATATATATATATATATATATATATATATATATATATATATATGATCATATATTTTTTTTTGTCATAATTTCAGTATAAATTCAGTTTTTTTAACAGTATGATGATTTTTTAATTTTATTATCGTCACATAAAACATGTGACTCACAAGAGCAAATGATTTGGAGTAAGCAAGTTATATGGAGTGTTGGGCAGTGAAACACTGCCACATCCATAAGATGTCGGTGGCGGAGATGCGTATGTTGAGATGGATGTGTGATCACACGAGAAAGGACCGGGTGCGTAATGAAATAATTAGGACAAAAGTAGGGGTCACATCTATTGAGAATAAAATGAGAGAAAACCGACTAAGGTGATTTGGCCATGTGAGACGTAGAGCGTTTGATGCGCCGGTTAGGAGAACCGAAGAGTGGCAAAGGGATGTAGTGGTGAGGGGTAGGGGAAGACCTAAGCAAACTTGGAGGAGGGTGATCGAGAGTGATATGAGTTTATTGGGAATTGAGGAAAATATGGTAGTGGATAGGACGGAGTGGAGGGAGCGAATCTGTGTCGCTGACACGACTTGATTTTCACGGTTTTATATGATGGTTCATGTTAGCCGACCCCGAATCATTTCGGGACTAAGGCTTTGTTGTTGTTGTTGTTGTATTATCGTCACATAAAAAAACTCAAGTTTGTCTCGTGATCCAAATATTATCTTAATTTTATCTTATTTCACGGATTTTTATCACTAATTTTTATTATCATTTGGGAAAAATTGATTAAAAAAATGAATTATCATTACTAAATTACCTTTTTTTTTATCACCGTCTCTCAACAACAATAATACAATAAAACAATGACAATAAGAGTAAGTAAGAAATTTAAAGAAAGTATATAGCTATATCGCAAAAAAAAAATTATAGATATATAATTTTGTAAAAATTATAAAATGTTGTAATTTAGAAGTATTATTGTTATTCAAAAAAAAAAGAAGTATATAAACAAATCATAGAGTCCCTAATTTGAGGAAAAGATGTCGCTCCTGCCTGGTGCGACTGGACGAAACCCTATCCCACCGGACCGATCGGCCCCCGCCTCCTCCTCCGTCCCTCCCGATGACCAAAGTTCCCCCTTCCCCAACATCCCGTTCCCACCTAGACTGTCTTGGAAAGATATCGCTGCCGCAAAAGTGACGACAGACCCACCCAAACAGCGAGAGGATCTCCGAGCTGCTGGTTTAATTCATATTGAAGTCGATGAGAAGGATCCTCTGATCCCTAAGGTAACTATTGACCCTGAGCTGAAGAAGAGATTAGCCAAGCCCTGGGAGAATGCCCTAATAATCAAGTTGCTCGGAAGAAGCTTGGGGTATGTGGCCCTTCAATGTCGAACACTTGAACTCTGGAAACCCATCGCTGGGGTAAGTATGATGGACCTAGGGGAGGGATTCCATCTTGTGCAATTTGATAATGAATTAGATAGAAACCACGTAATCAACGATGGTCCCTGGCTAGTTCAGGGGCATTATCTCACTGTTCGCACCTGGTCACCTGTTTTCAGCCCAACTGAAGCAAGTGTGGAGAAGTCAATGGTCTGGGTACGTTTCCCCCAACTCCCACTTTTATTCTATGATGAAGATGTTCTTTTGGGCATTGCTACTACTGTAGGTAAACCTATCCGGGTGGATGAAAACACTGCAAAAGAACCCGAGGCCGGTTTGCAAGAGTTTGTGTTGAGATTGATTTGCTAAAACCGTTGATTGCACAGTTTGAGCTAGACGGGGAAGTTCAGAGAGTGGAATATGAAGGCCTTCATACTGCCTGTACTAACTGTGGGAGGTATGGTCACCTTCGAACTGAGTGTTACTGGCCTAGTGCGGTTCATACGAAAAGGCCCCCAGATTCTTGTGAGATGGAGGTAGGGGAAACTAATGATAATGAGGAGAGCGGAGAAAAAATGCCGGATCCTGAACAGGGGAAAAACGACCAGCCAGAGGTTTTGGGATCCTGCCCTGATGTCTATGGCCCGTGGATGCTGGTGCCTAAACGAAAGTTCCAGCCTCGGAATCCCAATCTAAGTAAAGCTGCTAAAGGTGACCAGGAAGGATGGAACTCTCTCAACCACAACCCTTTTGCTGAGAAAACGCCTCAGGTGAGTATCAATACTGATACCGAGAAGTTCCAGGGTTTCATCACAACTGACAAAAGGAATAAAGAGAAGGTACAAGTGGGAGGATCTGGGAGGAGTAAGCTCAAAGGGAAAGCTGCTGCCAATCAAGGGAATGGACCCAAAGAGCATAAAGAGCCAGGATTACAGTTAAACCCAAACAAGTTTGCGAGTCTGATGCATGATTCGATGGAGGTGGAAAGGGAGAGATGGAGGAATGATGGGAACTATATAGGTGGGGATTTCGTGGAAGGCTTGGCAGGAAGAGGGAAACACACCCGCTTAGAGACGGAGTCCAGACCTGTTCTGAGTGAGTTGAATCTGAATTCTGTTCGAGATATTCCTGTGATGAAGGGAAATGATCGGCTTATCCAGAAATTGAAAAATAGATCAGCAGCTAAAGGAATGGGGAAGGAGAATAGCACGGAGGAATCTCCTTCTGTGTTAAGCTTGAAGTAAGTGGTGTCGGTTCTGTTTCCTTTAGTTTCTTGCTTATGAAGATAATTACATGGAATTGTTTCGGTGCCGGTGGTACCGCTTTTCAGAGGACGTTACGTCATATGGAAAAGGTGCACAACCCTAACATTGTCTGTCTGTTGGAGACACGCATTCCTGGGACTAGGGCTCCTGTCATTGGCAAACAGATGGGTTTTCAGAAGTGTGAAATTGTAGAAGCCGAAGGGTTTAGTGGCAGTATTTGGGTGTTTTGGGATGATGCACGTGTTCAGGTCAGAGTTATTGAAAAGAATTATCAGTTTATGCACTGTCTGGTTACTTTCAAAGGGGGTGAGTGGAATGAGAAATCTTTTGATTTTACTGCTGTGTATGTTAGACCGCAGATGATGCACAAAAGAAGATTTTTTGACGACACGAGACAGCTGTTTAATCGTGTGACCAATCCTTGGCTTGTTTGTGGAGACTTTAATTGCATCAGGGAAAGTAGTGAGAAACATGGGGGCTCTATAAGAACCATTAATCGCTGTGGGCCTTTCTCAACTTGGATAAATGACCTTGAATTGGTTGATTTAGGCTATGTAGGCCCAAAGTTTACGTGGTATAGGGGAATGACGCCTCGGACTAGAATGGCGTGTAGGCTGGATCGAGGGCTATGCTCTCCCGATTGGCGGCTGTGGTTTCCTTCAGCAGTGGTGCGACACCTTCAGCGAGCCCAATCTGATCACACGCCGATAATGGTTGAGTTTAATACTCATCCTAAGAAGCAAGAAAGCAACTTTAAGTTTTTGACAGCCTGGTTAGAGCACTCCTCGCTGGTGGATATGGTCAAACAAAATTGGGGAAATAATATGCAGTTAGGAAACTCTCTCAAGCTACTGTCAGAGCGTCTGGGGAAGTGGAATCAGGAGGATTTTGGCAATATTCTGAACCGCAAGAAGCGAGTGTTCGCTCGTTTGGGGGGTGTTCAGTAGAAGTTAGCGGTCCGATGTACGGCTGGGTTGCTCCGTCTTGAAAAAAAACTTATGACGGAGCTCCAACTGATTCTGAAGCAAGAAGAGTCCTTTTGGGCTCAAAGGTCCAGAGTTCAGTGGCTGAAAGAAGGGGACAGAAATACAAGGTTTTTTCATCTTTCTACAGTCATCCGGAATCGTCGAAATTGGAGGATTGGGATACGGAATTCAGAGGGCTCTTGGATATGGGATGAGGAGAAGTTGAAGGAGATGGCGACTGAATTCTTTAAGCAGTTATATTATGAAGAGATCCCTGTTCGGGTCCAAATTTCTTCAGCTCACAATTTCCCTAGAATGGATGATTCTGATCTTGCCGAGATGAATAGACCTTTTATTGAAGAAGAGATTAATACCGCCCTTCATAGTATGTCCCCTTGGAAAGCCCCGGGTCCTGATGGGTTCCAAGTGGGATTTTTTCAAAAGTTCTGGGAAACGGTAGGCTCGAGTACTAAAGACTGTGTTCTGCGTGGGCTTAACACTGGGGAGTTGGAGGAAGGAATGAACCATACTCTCATTTCGTTAATTCCGAAAGTGAAGGATCCGGATAGCCTTTTTCAATTCCGTCCTATCAGCCTATGCAATGTAAGCTATAAGATTCTCACAAAATGCATTGCAAATAGGATTAAATCCATCCTACCCAAGGTGGTGGGTCCGATGCAGAGTAGTTTCGTTCCAGGCAGACAGATCTCTGACAATGTGGTACTGATCCAGGAAACTGTTTTCTCTTTTCAACGAGTCAAAAATAAGAAAAAGCAAATGCTGATCAAGTTAGACTTGGAGAAAGCGTACGATAGAATCAATTGGAACTTTCTCAGAGACACTCTTACTACCCTTGGTCTCCCCTCTGGTTTGATCTCGACTATTATGCAGTGTGTAACATCCCCATATATGCATGTGCTCTGGAATGGTGCGAAGGGGGAGGGTTTCACCCCTTCTCGTGGTCTAAGACAGGGATTCTCCTTATCTGTTTGTTCTATGCTTGGAGAGGTTAAGCCATCTAATTCTGGATGCTATTGAAACAGGTCGTTGGAAACCAATTGTACTCTCTCAGAATGGGCCTAAAATCTCACATTGTTTCTTCGCAGATGACATTATCCTGATGGCTCAGGCTACAGAGGAGCAAGCTAGTACCATTAAGGAGATCCTTAATTTTTTCTGTGATGGCTCAGGACAGAAAATTAATTTGGAGAAATCTTGTTGTTTCTTTTCGACAAATGTGCAGGACTATATACAGGATCAGATAACAGGGACGTTGGGAATCAAAAGCACTAAGAATCTTGGAAAGTATCTTGGAGTGCAGCTTACTCATGAGAGAGTGAATAGACGCTCCTTCGATACGGTGGTTGATAGAGTCAGATGTTGGCTCGCTGGTTGGAGGGAGAATTGCCTCTCAATGGCGGGAAGAACCACTCTGGTTAAATCAGTTTTATCTGCACTTCCGACCTATACAATGCAAACAACAGTTTTTCCAATTAGTGTGTGTAAGACACTTGACAGCATCAATAGGAAGTTTGTTTGGGGCAGCAGTGGTAAAACTAAAGTGCATCTAGTGAATTGGGAGAGAGTTTGTAGACCTCGGAGCCAAGGAGGGATCGGGATCAGACAAACTCGTAAAGCCAATCTCGCTAATGTGGCTAAGCTCAGTTGGAGAATGCTCTCAGAACCGAATTGTTTCTGGGTTAAGGTGCTTAAAGGCATCTATGGCGGAAACAGAGAGGGGATGGACATGTTCAGGAAGAAGAATCCGCAAAGCTGTATTTGGAGGAGTATCGTCCAAGGGGCAGAAGTGCTGAAGAAAGGGCTAAACAGTTTAGTTAAAAACGGAAAGGATACGAACTTCTGGAATGATTGCTGGCTGGGCTCTAGGCCTCTTCGTGGAACAGCCATACGACCTTTATCTGAGGAAGAGAATGGAAGGAAGGTAGTTGAGTACTGGAAGGAGGGGCAAGGGTGGGATTGGGATGGTCTCGCCTTGGTTCTGCCTAGCGAAGAGCTGTTTAATCTAGCAGCAATAGTGCTATTTCCTGGAGGGGAGACGAGGGATGGCTGGACGTGGGAGAAAACGCAAACAGGAGCGTTCACGGTGAGGTCGGCGTACGAGGCCTTGAGGCCAACTTCAGTAATTCAGTTGGGTGAGTGGAGTTGCTCGGACTGGAAGGAGATTTGGGCGATTGAGACCACTGAACGAATTTGATACTTCATGTGGACCGTCGGGCATGGAGCTATTTTGACAAATGAAAACCGCATCCGTCGGCACTTAAGCTTCGACGCTAGTTGTCTGAACTGCGGAAATAAGGAAGATATGGTGCACCTCTTCCGCGATTGTGGGGAGGCTCGGTGAATTTGGCTCTTCTTTATCCCTATTGATTGGCAGCAGGCGTTCTTCTCAGGAGAGTTTAATCTATGGCTGAAGCATAATATTAGTGCTAAAGAACGCTGGTGCGGGAGAAGATGGTCTGCAGTCTTTGCTGTCAGTTGCTGGTTTATTTGGAAGTGGCGGAATGAATTAATTTTTGAGGGTTTGTCTCGGGGGATAGATGAGAAGATTGATTGCATATCTAGATACGCCTTGGAGATTCGGGGCGTGAATCAGAATCAGGGGAACAGCAGGCCATGGTCTGCACATTGTCAGGATCGTTTGGTGAAATGGAATCCGCCGGAGGAGGGGTGGATAAAAATCAATTGCGATGGGGCGAGCAAAGGGGATCCGGGCTGGGCGGCATGTGGAGGACTGGCTCGAGATAGTACGGAAAGCTGGCTGAGAGGTTTTATGTGTAATCTGGGGATATGCACTGCGTTGTTAGCAGAGCTATGGGGGATATATTATGGGATGGAGTTGGCTTGGAGTTTGGGTCGGAAGAAAGTTGTTATTGAATCAGACTCTCAATTGGTTGTCAGTATGATTAATGAGGAGGAGCCAAACTCCCACAGGCACTATTGGTTGATTGAAGAGTGTCGGAAGAGATCAGGTTATGACTGGGATGTTAAAGTTGTTCACACCCTTCGTGAAGGGAATAGAGCAGCGGATTTCTTGGCAAATTTCGCAGGATCAATGAGCTTAGGGCATCACGAGTGTGACGAACCCCCTGCAGGCCTTAGAGACATCATCTTGTCGGACTCTTCTGGTTCTTGTGTTATTAGGAGAGCTCGGGGTCTTCCCTGAGCCCTGCTTTCTGTTTTCTTGGGGTCCTGCACCCTTCCTTATGTTCAAAAAAAAAAAAAAAAGAAGTATTATTGTCAATTTGCTAAATTCTTATTTATATATATAACTACTATCGTAAATATGTGATAATAATTACTTATACAAATACATTTTAACAATCGAGATGATCTCCCATGATAATATATAACTACTATCGTAAATATGTGATAATAATTACTTATACAAATACATTTTAACAATCGAGATATTAGTATGGATATACCTAAAAAAAACGCCGCTGTTCTCCTGCTCTCCATAACCGCCGCTGATCTCCCGTTCTCCATAACCGCCGCCGCTGTGATCTTCTAGCTCCGACGTCGGGCTCCGTTTTTCTCTTCGCCGCCGCCGGTTGTGGGAGGTTGCCTGTCCTTCCGGCGCTAAGCTTGGCGCTTGTGGGGGTTTGAGTTTCGTTTGGGTTTCGCTCGTACGTGTTGCGGTCCCTTTCTGGTTTTGAGAGTTCTTGGCCCCTGCTCCTACCGCCGCCTCTGCCGTCGTCTACCGGTTACTGATTCGAGCCGGGGCTGCCGTTCTCTGGTCAGGGGGCTATCGTGGGTTGTGGTCTTCATCAGGTTTTGTTTCTCTTCAGATTTAACGTCTTCGTCTCTGCCGTATTAGGCAGCCGGGTTAGTTTTCTTCTCTCTTTGGCTCTTGCTTGGATTTGGCTGGCACTGTGTTGCTTTGGTTGTGGTTTTTGGCTGGTTGGTTGTGTTGCTTTGTGGCTGTGGCAGTTAGAATTGATTTGCAGGGACTTCTTGTTTTACTGTGCTGTTTTACCTCTAGTCTGTGGTTTGTCTTTCGAAGCTTGTGAGCAGGGAGGTTGGTCTTGGGTGATCTGTTTCCTAGGGGTTGTACTGGTTGTTTTTAGTGCCCTGGTTTTCTGGCTGTCGATTTTGCTTTTCGTCATTTCTGTTTGTTCTAGTTTTGCTGTTAATCATGGCTAGTGTGGAGAAGTCAATAGGCAACTTGTCGTTGTCGGATGGTGAGGAGGAAGCCCTAGATCTTAGTGGACCATCATCCAATCCTATTGCTAAAAATGGAGGGCTAACTTTGATTGGTCGGTTTCTCACAGAGCGGTCTATTAATACTGTAGCTATGAAGGCTAGAATGGCCACGATATGGAGGCCAGGCAGGGGAGTGGCTATATCAGAGCTATCCAACAATAAATATGTCTTTGAATTTTATCATGCTATTGATTTGGCACGTGTGTTGGAAGGGGGCCCGTGGTCCTTTGATAATCACTTGCTTGTGGTTTCTCTCTGGAAAGATGAACCGTCGCCTGACTTGGTTGAGCTGTATATTGCCGATTTTTGGGTTCAGATTTATGACTTGCCTATTGGGTCTATGTCGGAGGGAGTGGGTAGACAGATTGGGGATTTTATTGGTAAATTTCAGGCTTATGATATCAATAATAATACCGGGCTACGTAGGCAATTCATGAGGCTAAGAGTCTCTATTGATGTAAGGAAGCCGCTAAAGAGGATGAAGAAAATCCGTAAAGGAAAGGAGGAGTGGGCTTATATCTCGTTCAAATATGAAAGATTGGGATCATTTTGCTATATATGCGGCCTGTTGGGGCACACTGATAGATTTTGTGATAAGATTTTCACTCTGAAACCAAAGGAGATCACTAGGGAATGGGGGGACTGGTTGAAGGCTCCTGTACGCAGGGGTGGGGATGTGTTGAGTGTGAAGTGGCTGAGAGAACCGGGTAGCCAGGCTATGGCCTCCAATTCTGGTGGAGGACCTACCCTGGAAACCACTGTTAAAACCTTGAAAGTAGGGCAGTCGAGTGGGGGCAAGGAGGTGGGGAAGGAGAATATTCCCGGGGGTCAGGAGGGGGCAAAACTGAAGGGTAAATTGGCAGCAGGAATAGGGAACCCAAATATTCAGCCAGTACAGGAGGGGGAGATAGTGAATATGGCTGTGGATAGTGATGATGAGGGACTTGAGTTGGCAGATGATCGAAAGCGTAGGCGTGCAGGCTCAGATTCGATATCAGTCCAGGCTATTGTGAATAAGCTGCAGGGGAATGGGTATGATCAGGTGCTTAATATTCCGAAGGGGATAGTTTCTACGAGCCAAGTAGATTCTTCTTCTTCACATGATACAGAAACGGCGAGGTCTGCGGAGCAGGCCCGCCGAGGGTTATGAATTGCTAAGCTGGAACTGCCGGGGGTTGGGGAACGCCCGGGCAGTTCGGTCTCTCGGTGAGCTTGTTAAGATAAGTAAGCCGGATTTGGTCTTCCTGATTGAAACTTTGGTTACTAATTCCTCTATTGATGGGTTAAGAAGGAAGTTTGGTTTTGAAAGTTCTTTTGCAGTCGACTGTAGGGGTAGGAGTGGGGGTATTGCCCTGCTTTGGAGGAAGTCTGACATGGCTTCAGTGGTTTCTTTCTCGGATCATCATATCGAAGTTCAGATGCATGATGCTGGGAAGGGGGATTGGAGGTTGGTAGGTTTCTATGGTCATTCTAACCGAGCGAATCATGTGTGGTCCTGGAGTCTCCTGACTCAACTGTGCTCATGCTCGATTCTCCTTTTGTTGGTTATTGGGGATTTTAACTGCATTCTTTCTGATTCTGAGAAGGTTGGGGGTCCAGGCTACCCTCAAGGGTTGATGCGCCGGTTCCAGGAGGCGGTGGAAGAGAATCTTTTGATTGATCTCCCTACACAGGGCAGTCAATTTACGTGGGAAAGGAGTCGGGGCTCTAGATTGTGGGTCAGGGAGAGGTTGGATAGGGCTATGGTCACTAGTGCCTGGGCGGACAGATTCCCAACACATCAGCTTCAAACTCTAATCTCAGCTTATTCTGACCACACACCCATTTTTTTAGAGTTCGATAATCCGGTTAGTAATGTAAGGCGTAACCACTTCCGTTTTGAACAAGAGTGGCTTTTAGACCCTGAGTTCAAGGTATTGGTGAGGTCTTGTTGGCTAAGTAGTAACTGTCATAACCTTGCTGCAAAGCTGGCTGCCTGTGCCAGCAGCATGGAACAAAGGGGAAAGAAGTATCGGCTGAGGTTTAGAAAGAAAATTGAGGGATGCAAGAAGAAGTTGGATTGGCTTGTGGATAGCAATGTTCCGGCTGATGTGGTCAGTTTTCTCCAGGCCAAGAGTGAGTTGAATTCCCTTCTTGATTGTGAAGCTAGATATTGGCAACAAAGGGCTAAGAATTTCTGGCTACAGGAGGGGGACCAAAATACTAAGTTTTTCCATGCCTGTGTCAAAGCTAGAAAGCAGAGGAACACCATTCGCCACCTTAAGGATATGAATGGCCTGGTAGTAGAAGGAGTTTATGATATGGGGATTATTGCCAAAGCTTATTTCTCTTATCTGTTTGCTGGTCCTATTAGCCCTTGTTATGATGCTGTGGATATCCTTGTCCCTCTTGTTACGCCTGAAATGCAGGCTGACCTGTGCTCCCCGTTTACTTATGAAGAATTTAAGATTGCCATGTTTCAAATGCACCCTGATAAATCCCCTGGTCTTGATGGCCTAAATCCGGGCTTCTTTCAACATTTTTGGGACCTCATCGGTCCCGAGATTGTCAATGCATGCAAGGGCTATCTGGCCCGAAAGGAATTTCCCCCACATCTAAATGACACAATAATTGTTCTTATCCCTAAAATTGATAGGCCTGACTGTATGAAGGATTTTCGCCCTATTTCCCTATGCAATGTCCTTTATAAATTGATTGCCAAGGTCCTGGCCAATAGGCTCAAGCTTGTCTTACCTTTCCTGGTGTCTGAGTCTCAATCAGCTTTTGTCCCTGGCAGGTCTATCTCTGACAGCATTATGGTGGCCTTTGAGTCTTTACACTTTATGAAGAGAAAGAATAGGGGTAGAATTGGTGAGGTGGCCCTAAAATTGGACATTAGCAAGGCCTATGATAGGGTCGATTGGACCTTCCTGAGACTTGTTATGCAAAAATTAGGCTTTCCTGGGCAGTGGATTGATTGGATCATGTTATGCATTTCTACTGTGGAGTACTCTGTGTCGATTAATGGTACTTTTGTGGGCCCGATTAACCCTGGTAGGGGCCTGAGACAAGGCGATCCTCTGTCGCCGTACCTATTTATACTGTGTGCTGAAGTCTTATCTAACCTGATTACAAGGGCAGCGAATGAGGGTTCCCTCCATGGGTGCCTCATTGCTAGGGGTGCGCCAACTATTACACACTTGTTTTTTTTGCAGATGATAGCTTCCTGTTTTTCAGGGCTTCCATGGATGAATGTAACAAAATTGGGATGATTTTATCCGAGTATGAGGCTGCTTCTGGTCAGGTTATCAACCTGCAAAAATCTGGAATTTTCTTTAGCCCGAATGTTGGCTTGGATCGGCGAAATGAGGTATGTAACTCTCTTCAGGTCTTTCATCCTCTGGATACTGGTCGCTATTTGGGTCTCCCTTCACTTATTGGGAAGTCCAAAGTAGCAATTTTTAGTTTCCTTAAAGATAGACTCAGGAAGAGGTTAAGTGCGTGGTCATTTAGATTCCTTTCTGCAGCGGGTAAGGAAGTGCTAATTAAGGCGGTTGCTCAGGCTCTGCCAACTTTCTGTATGAGTGTGTTTAAATTACCTAAATCCCTCTGCCTGGATTTGGAAAAGATAATGAATTCTTTTTGGTGGGGTATGAAACCAGGGGGCAGGAGATCGATTCATTGGCAAAGTTGGGATAGGCTTAGCAGGGATAAGAAAGAGGGGGGTTTGGGTTTTAGGAACCTCCAAAAATTCAATCTAGCCTTATTAGGTAAACAGGCCTGGAAGTTGATGGTTACTCCAAATTCTTTAGTGGGTAGAATGTTCAAAGCTAAATATTTTCCTAGAAACCCTTTTCTTTCCTCCAAATTGGGCAATAATCCTAGTTTTGTTTGGGGGAGTGTTTGGAGAGCCATTGAGGTACTGAGACTGGGAGTTAGATGGAGAATTGGGGATGGTAAGTCAATATATGTGTGAAAAGACCCATGGGTGAACACTGTGGCACCTTTTAGGATCCAGGGGGATGTTGTTATGGAGCAGGATGATACTAAAGTGGCTGACCTGTTTATTCAAGGTAGGAAAATCTGGGATAGAGGGAAGGTGGAAGAGTTGTTGACCGAGGCAGATGCCAAAATTGTGTGTAGGATGGTTTTACCAACCAGAGAAGTAGTAGATGGACCAATGTGGAATTTCACCAAAAATGGCATGTACACAAGTAAATCAGGGTATAGAGCGCTTTGTGATGGATATGGTGATGTGAATCGGGATGATGGGTGGAGTAGAATTTGGAAGATGCATGTTCCCCCAAAGGTTAGAATGTTTGTGTGGAAGTTGGCCTCGGGCTGTGTGGCCACTAGACATAGGTTGGCAGGGAGGGGGTTGTCAATTCCAATGTATTGCCCCTTCTGTCATTCTGATACTGAGCATGACCATCATCTCTTTGTGGACTGTGTATACGCTCAAGAATGTTGGAACCTATCCGGGATCAATACGGATGTATTCCAACCTGATTATCTAACGGGTTCTATTTTGCAGGTACTCTTGTCCAATGATCAGGAAACCATAACCAAGGTGGCAATGACGCTTTGGGTCATTTGGAATCAAAGGAATCAGATAGTCTGGGAGAGCAAAATCCAATTACCAGAAACGGCTATCTCTCTTGCGGATAACTACCTTGCTGCCTGGCGTCAGTCCCAGATGAAGAACCTCCCTGTTGCTGCCCATCACCAGTCCACGCCCTCAGTGGCCCAATCCGATGTCAGCATTGCACAGAATCGCCCAAGTCTAGATCTTCAGGCGGGCCAACAAGTCACTGCCCCCCTGCTGCGCAACGAAGGCTGCCCACTTCCATCGTCATCGAAGCCAACGCCAATGCTAACACTGTTGCCCATCGGCTTGAGTAGACAGCGCGGACGACAATGCCACAGGTACGACATATTAGCTGGTCTCGCCCCCCTTTAGGCTTCGTCAAATGCAATTGTGACGCGGCTACCTTTAAAGCTGAAGCTCGAAGTGGGGTGGGAGCTTTACTTAGATTTTCGGATGGAACCTTCATGGCTTGTCGTAGTCGCATAATCCCTATTGTTGATGATATTAGGGAAGCTGAAGCATTAGCCCTACGTGAGGCATTGCATTGGTGTGTCTATCTTAATTGTATTAATGTCTTGTTTGAAAGTGACTCTTTGATTGTGGTTAATAGTGTCAATTCGGTTGTTCCAGACTTGTCTGTTTATGGGTCAATTATTCAGGATTGTAAGGTTTTATTAAGTAGTCGACACGATTATAAAGTGTCTTTCTCCCCACGCCTAGCGAACAGGGGCGCTCATGTTGTTGCACGACATGCCCTGTCCAATGCTAGCGAGTTTGTTTCTTTTTCTGCTCCGGCTTGGTTGCAGGAAACTATTGTTGCTGATTCGATTTAAGGAATGAATTTCATATTGTTCAAAAAAAAAAAAAAAAAAAACAATCGAGATGTTCATAATTATTATATTATAATGAAAATAAATCTTAATTAGGAAAATTGGGAGACCTTAGACGTTTAGAGTGACTTCGTTTAGAACCAGTTTTGAATTTGATATCACATCTTATATTTTAAAACCTAGGATTTATGATTCATGATTCATGATTTAAGATTTAAGATTTAAGATTTTCATTTTAGATTTAGATTTTATTTTGATAATTAACTTTAAAAATATATTATAGACTAGACCTGCTTACGGGGCCGGGCACCCGTCCAGGTTCGTTCCCCCTAGACCAAGTTTGGACATGAAAATTTATCTCTAGGTCCAGTCCGGCCAAAGCCTGCTAAAGCCTACCTCTTTTATGGGCGGGCTTGGGATTTTTAAAAATAGCACGGACCGGCCCAATACAGCCCGTCTATTAATATTAATTAATAAATTTATATATTAATATTTATTTATTTTTTTGGTAGGAATATATTAATATTTATTTTTAAGTATAAATTTAATTTTTTATTATTAAAAATTATACATATATATATTTAGGTGAATTTATATGGATTGAGCTTGAGATTTGATTTTTGAGCCCGAACTCAAACCGGTCCGAGCCCGTCTAAATTAACAGCGGACTGGACTGAGGTTGGATTGAGTATTTTTAGACAAAAGTTTATTGGGTCCGGCCCGAGTCTGACCCAGCCTGGTCCATGAATAGGTACCTATAATAATATTATTACTCTTATATTGGATGATAATGAAGAAACACTAAATTATGGGATTATTAGTTTACTTTATCAATTTTGGTAATAACAGCAATTTTATTTCCTTTTTCTCTTTCAAAACAAATAATAGGGACCTTTTTCATCAAAATTATTATGAAAAACAACAACCACCAAGTCTATACAGATCATTTATTTGACAGAATTCAATTATGTGACAATTAGAAATAAAATAATAGGAAAAAAACAATTTTCATGTTTTAATGTTGGTTTAGTTTTTACTTTGGGTAATTAATTTATTAGTCCCTATATTTTGACAAAACACACTATTTAGTCCTTGTATTTTCAAAAACAAATGGTAAGGTCCCTAACATTTTTCTCAGTGAACTGTTTAGTCATTCTGTCTGTTTGTTAGATTTTTTACCGTTTATGACTTCGGAAATGACTAAATTACCCTTTACTATTTACCTTCAAACTTTAGAAGCGGAAATCCAATTTAGAAGAAGAAGCTATTTGTATAGAGAACAAGAGAAAAGAACAGACCCAATGCTTACGAATTTGAACGATTAAGAAGAAAATCAAGAAGAAGAACACTCAAAGTTGATTTCAGATGCATTAGAGTTTAAAAGAAAGGAAAATAAAGGAAAAGAAGAACGCAAATCCAAATTGACTAACAAAATCTTTATGACAGTCTAACGGCAGTGACTAAACAGTTCATCGAGAAAAAGGTTAGGGACTTTATCATGTGTTTTTGAAAATATAGGGACTAAACAGTGTATTTTATCAAAATATAAGAACTAATAAATTAATTACCCTATTACTTTTTAGTATTTTTTTTTATAAATAATATAAAATCATTTGATTAGAATTGAAAAACAATTTTTTATAGTTATTTTAAAAGGAAATAAATAGCTATTGGTAACAACTAATATAGCAAGCATTACAATGTAATAGTTGAATCAAACATACTTTTAATCTTTTCGGGTTTTGTATTCATAATCTGGATATCCAATGTATGTCCTCTAATTTTATTAGCTCAGACAAGCCGGACTTCCTCTGCTTAGCCGAGCTAATGGTAGATTTCTCTAAAATTCATGGTCTAAAATTAATAGGAAACTGATTGCGAAAAATGACAAGCTTGTTTCCTTGCTCTGGATTTTTCAATCATTAAGACTTGTTCTGCTGATTTTGATAGTGTTTTTAGGTGAACAATTAAACTACTTTTAGTTCCTCACCTCGATATTGATCATTATATTTGCTTTGTATATGGAAGCGTTTGGCCGAACATGTGTACTCTTCTGTATTCTAAAGTTGCTACCCTCATGCGTAGATTTCCTGGTAATTGGACTATCATGGGTGATTTCAACGCCGTGTTAGGAGCACATGAAAGGACCAATCGACCTCCTATACATTGATCTTGCCATGAGTTCAGAAGCTTTTATTAACGAGTGTAACTTATTGTAAGTAGGGATGGCAACGGGTAGTGTACCTGCGGATACCCGGCACTACCCGACCCTAATGGGACTACCTGAACCCTGTTTTAGAGGGTATGAGACGGGTATGGGATTAAAAACACTACCCGTCACGGGTATGGGAATACCCCCCAGGGTACCCGATACCCGCTACCCATTACCCTTATATATAAAAAAAATATTAAGGAGAAGAGTATTCTAAAGTTGCTACCCTCATGCGTAGATTTCCTGGTAATTGGACTATCATGGGTGATTTCAACGCCGTGTTAGGAGCACATGAAAGGACCAATCGACCTCCTATACATTGATCTTGCCATGAGTTCAGAAGCTTTTATTAACGAGTGTAACTTATTGTAAGTAGGGATGGCAACAGGTAGTGTACCTGCGGATACCCGGCACTATCCGACCCTAATGGGACTACCTGAACCCTGTTTTAGAGGGTATGGGACGGGTATGGGATTAAAAACACTACCCGTCACGGGTATGGGAATACCCCCAGGGTACCCGATACCCGCTACCCATTACCCTTATATATAAAAAAAATATTAAGGAATATGCATATATGGGAATCGAACCCACGCCCTTCTAATAAAAAATAAGAAGCATTACCACTTCACCACTTTATTATTATGGTTTATATTTAAAACATAATTAATTTATTATATTAATTTCGTTATTAATTATATAAAATAGAAACCCTAAAAATACACGGCCAACATTATTATTTCATTAGTTCTCAATCTCAAACTTCTTCCGCCTCCCCAGTCCATTGCTCTCCTCACCACTAGGGATGGCAACGGGTAGCATACATGCGGGTATCCGGCACTACCCGACCCTAATGGGACTACCCGTACCCTGTATAAAAGGGTATGGGACGGGTATATATGGGATCAAAACCATTACCCGTTAGGGTAATGGGACGTATATGGGAATACCCTCTAGGGTACCCGGTACCCGTTACCCGCCATAAATTTTTATATATTAATAAATATAATTATTTTTTAGATGTAAGACGTGAGATTTGAACTCCAATCTTTTATTTTTTTAACCATTGAGTGATACCACTAAACTATTTTATTCTTATTAATTAAAGTTCAATTTGTTCAATTTTTAGATAGATGATTTATTAAATTTATACTTTATTAAATTTGTAATATTTTTGTTTTATTTATTGATTCTTAACGGGTAAGGGTACCCGTGGATACCCGCGAATTAAATAGGACGGGTATGGGATGCAAAAAGTATACCCGTTAGGGTAATGGGACGGATACGGGTAATTAAAAAATAAAAGGGTAAGGGTTTGGGATTAGCATTACCCGCGGGTACCCTACCCGTTGCCATCCCTACTCACCACCTCTCCTCCACTCTATTGATTTTCTCACTGCCGGCGCCGATTGTCCTCCATATTTGTCCTTACCATCGTACTCGTACACAACATATCGTATCCTCCCTCAAATCCCTATCCTTTTCTCCATCCAACGGAGCTGTCCTACAGCGAGGACATCTACCATTTTTACCGCCGTCAACCATCACCGTGCCGCCATTATCTATGCATTTCAAATTCGTTGTTGTTGATACTCTTGGTACAGATTTCAATTGTTTTCTCATAAGTTTATTGTAGTTGTAACATTTTGTTTGCATTTGCATCCTTCTTAGGCTATTTTTAGATGGATATTTGTTTAATTTTTGTGGGATATTTGTTTAATTTTTATGATTTGTTAAATTTTATAATATTTTGTTATTTTATGTATTATTTTTTAACGGGTAAGGGTACCCGCGGGTAGACCTGGCAATTATCGTGTTCGAGTCGTGTTCGTGTCGTGTCATTTCGGGTTCGTGTCAAAAAGAGTAAACCCAAACCCAACCCAAAAACTTTCGTGTCAAAGTCGTGTTAACCTGTTCGGGTTAGTGTCGATTTCGTGTCGTGTTTTCGGGTTACATGTAATTTTTTTATGCATATATATTAATAATAACTCTTAAAAATATAAGAAGATATGATACTGTTTTTAAACATTTTATATCATTTTTAGATTAGTATGTAAACAATAATTATCGAAAAGTTCGATAATATCATATTAGAGGGTCATGTAATGTGTTTATAACAATTTAGGAAATTCAAATCAATATTTGCAATTAATAATTATAATTTTATTATCTTTATTAATAAAGTGACATAAAAAACATGAGAGAATATAACAATAATTTTCAATATCCGTGTCATTTCGTGTCATTTTCGGGTTCACATATCAACACTAACCCAACCCAAAAATTAGCGTGTCAGTTTCGTGTCAACCCAAAAATGACCCATTACCTATTAAGCTCAACACTAACACTAAAAATCCGTGTCGTGTTCGTGTCGTGTAATCGGGTCGTGTGTCATTTTGCCACCTCTACCCGCGGGTACCCGCGAATTAATTGGGACGGGTATGAGATGCAAAAATGATACCCATTAGGGTAATAGGACGGATACAGGTAATTCAAAAATAAACGGGTAAGGGTACTACCCGCGGGTACCTTACCCGTTGCCATCCCTAATTGTAAGTTCAGACCAGTGGCTCATTCTTTACTTGATGCAATGGTAGACAGGGGAGTGCAACATTTCATAATAGACTTGACAGAGTCTTGGTCTCAGCTGAATTTGCAGATTTTTGGGATCATTTCACTTGTCCAGTGCCTTCCTCATCATCACTCAGACCACCATCCATTGTTTATGGTTTGCTCTAAAGGTGTGGCTAAGGTTTGCGGTTTTGCTTTCAAACCATAAGCAATGGATGGTGGTCTTAGTGATGACGAGGAAGACATGAGAATGATTCTCATGTGTACTATCTATTTTTAGTCTCCAAGGTCAACCCATAATTACACATACAACCTTGATCCAGCCCATTCAAATTACATGTAGTTTATACTCGATCCGAATATATATTTCCAACAATTCTATTAACCGAGTTTAATGCTCAAAAGTGACTTGTTGGATATCCAAGGGCTTAATATGTACAAAATAATTGACCGGCCCTCAATGTGTTAAATTGAAAAAATTGAGGTCCAATTCATAAAAATAGAAAAGATCAAGGCCTCCGAATGATCTTTTCCTAGATAAATAAATAAAATACCATATGTTTCAAATTTCAAGAATTTTTTTTTTTTATCATTGATTGAGTTAGAAGATATATGATATATATAGACACACTTCATATTTTACACCTACCTATATACACTATAAAGACTAGGATTCAAGCTATTGACCAACACATCAAATATTTCTATAGATATTTCTTTTAATATATATCATCTTAAAAAGTCAATCTTAAAAGTCAATGTTTCAAAATAATAGGATTTTTTTTGTTTTGTTTCTTCCCCACTTCAATTTTCACTAGATCTGTATATGGGTCGGACCGGACCGGATTCAAACCGAACCTAACGGGTCTTATGTAAAAATGCTCATCTCAAGTCCAGTCCAGTCCACTATTAATTTAAACGGATTTGGACTTAAAAAATCAAATCTCAAGTCCATACCACCATCTAAAAAATATATATAATTTTTAATTATAAAAAATAAAATTTATTCTTAAAAATAAATATTTAATTATAAATATGTAAATTTTCTAATTAATATGAAGATCGTGCCGAACCATGCTATTTTCATCAATCCCAAGCCTGCCCAAAAAATAGGCGTGCTTTAGCAGGCCTGGACCGGGCTGGGCCTAAAACCTATTTTCATTATCCAAGCCCGGTCTACTAATATAGCAATTATTTGATTAGAATTGAAAAGCAATTATTTATAGTTATTTGAAAAGGAAATAAATAGCTATGGGTAACTACTAATATAGCAAGCATTAATGTATAATAGTTGAATCAAACATGCTTTTAATCTTTTTGGGTTTTGTATTCATAATCTGGATACCCAATGTATGTCCTCTAATTTTATTAGCTCACACAAGCCGGACTTCCTCTGCTTGGCCGAGCTAATGGTAGATTTCTCTAAAATTCATGGTCTAAAATTAATATGAAACTGATTGCGAAAAATGACAAGTTTGTTTCCTTGCTCTGGATTTTTCAATCATTACGACTTGCTATGCTGATTTTGGTAGTGTTTTTAGGTGAACAATTAAACTACTTTTAGTTCCTCACCTCGACATTGATCATTATATTTGCTTTGTATATGGAAGCGTTTGGCCAAACGGGCGTACTCTTCTTTATGCTGAAATTGCTACCCTCATGCGTAGATTTCCTGGTAATTGGACTACCATAGGCGATTTCAACGCCATCTTAGGAGCGCATGAAAGGACTAGTCGACCTCCTCTCCATGGACCCTGCCATGAGTTCAGAAGCTTTATCGACGAGTGTAACTTATTGGAGGTTCAGACCAGTGTCGCATTCTTTACTTGACGCAATGGTAGACAGGGGAGTGTAACATTTCATAATAGACTTGACAATTTCATCTGAATTTGGAGATTTTTGGGATCACTTCTCTTGTCCAGTGCTTCCTCGTGCTTCCTCGTCATCACTCAGACCACCATCCATTGTTTATGGTTTGCTCTAAAGGTGCGGCTAAGGTTTGCGGTTTTGCTTCCAAACCATAAGCAATGGATGGTGGTCTTAGTGATGACGAGGAAGACACGAGAATGATTTCCATGTGTACTATCTATTTTTAGTCTCTAAGGCGAACCATAATTACACATATAACCTTGATCCAGCCCATTCAAATTACATGCGGTTTATACTCGACCCGAATATATATTTCCAACAATTCTATTAACCGAGTTTAATGCTCAAAGGTGACTTTTTGGGTCACCAAGGGCTTAATATATACAAAATAATTGATCGGCCGTCAATATGTTAAATTAAAAAAAATTGGAGGTCCAATTCATAAAAATAGAAAAGATCAAGGCCTCTGAATGATCTTTTCCTAGATAAATAAATAAAATACCATATGTTTCAAATTTCAAGAATTTTTTTTATCATTGATTGAGTTAGAAGATATATGATATATATAGACACACTTCATATTTTACACCTACCTATATACACTATAAAGACTAGGATTCAAGCTATTGACCAACACATCAAATATTTCTATAGATATTTCTTTTAATATATATCATCTTAAAAAGTCAATCTTAAAAGTCAATGTTTCAAAATAATAGGATTTTTTTTTTGTTTTGTTTCTTCCCCACTTCAATTTTCACTAGATCTGTATATGGGTCGGACAGGACCGGATTCAGACCGGACCTAACGGGTCTTATGTAAAAATGCTCATCTCAAGTCCAGTCCACTATTAATTTAGACAGATTTGGACTTAAAAATCAAATCTCAAGTCCATACCACCATCTAAAAAATATATATAATTTTTAATTATAAAAAATAAAATTTATTCTTAAAAATAAATATTTAATTATAAATATGTAAATTTTCTAATTAATATGAAGATCGTGCCGAACCATGCTATTTTCATCAATCCCAAGTCTGCCCAAAAAATAGGCGTGCTTTAGCAGGCCTGGACCGGGCTGGGCCTAAAACCTATTTTCATTATCCAAGTCCGGTCTAAAGGACATGGGCCTGAACGGACCGAGCAGATATTTCACTAATATTGTGAAGGATACATAAATTAATTTATTATTATTTTATATGCAAAATAACAAATATGTGTGTTTTATTTGAATCCACAAAAATGGTAGGAAAATAGTAGGTAAAAAAAAGGTTTTGCTAAATACAGCCACTAAATTACTTATCACTGTCCTCACTTGGATATTTTCGCCTTTTTCATAATTTTCAACAAAAACATAAAATCCTCTCTCTCTCCCAAGCAAGAAATTGGAATTCTAAAAAAATGGACCCGAGAACTCCGGAAAATGATGATTTGGATCACGATTTGGAACTCGTGTTTTCGATTCAATTTTTAAAAAAAAAACTAACCTAGTGGATTATTGGTCCTTTTTATTTACCGTGTTGTCCAGCCATGAATGTTGTTTGTTGAGCGATTTCCGCAAGTGCACGGTTTCGCTTGTAGTAATAAAATATCGATCCCACAGGGAACGTATGATAATTTGAGTAGAATTTATTGTCCTTATTACATTCGTCTTCTCAAAGTTTATAGGAAAACGTTTATGGTTTGAAATGGTTTAAATTGGTTTAAATTGGTTTCTAATCCTAATTTTGGTTATAGTTAAGATTACAACATGTAGAGATTAAGTTTAGGTTAAAGTAGAATTCGAGACTTGTTTACACAAAGCAAGAAAACAACTTATAACTTTGATAAGATTATTAAGATGTAACAATTTATCGATTAACACAATTAATAGGCTTTGAACCGTAGAAATCTCTCTGGATCGGAGCATATTTCTACCTTAATCAAATTAGTATTTTATATCTGATAAGCCGCGATCACGATCATATCATCCGTAAAAACTAATTCTTTCAAGTGTTCAATAAAGTTTCTTTGTAAATTTGATTGTATGAAACGTTTTAATAAAAACACCAATTTATCATTTTGAAAATCATTTTGTCAGAACAATATCAAAATAACAACAAGAAGAATGTATTGAATTGAAAAGATATATTATTAATTTATTATGAATCGAATCAAGTTAACAGAGAAGAAGAAACATGGATAGCATTTTGACGAAATCTTTGAGTTCTGGGTTGTCAATCTTTCCCTCAAACTCCGTAAGTTTGTCAGACCCTTTTGCGCTTCAGCCGTTAGTTCCTCTCGTTGAATCTCGGAATAGAGATGGATCGTCTACTACCAGAATACAACTTATCTTCGAACCAAACTTGAACTCTAAACGACAACAATAATAACTACATATTGTGTCTTAAACTATTTACACAAACTTGTAACTTTATAACAAGTTTGTGTAACCAAACTATGAACTAGAACTACCAACATAACAACATTGAAATAATCAACATTGCACCACCCTAATTCTGAAACTTCTTCATCTATTTATAATATTCCAAGAGGTATGTTTGAAGAGACGTGTCCGTTGGTGAAGAGATGCCTCTATCCGGATGAACGGATACGTTGTTTGGAATTAAAACATGTGAAAACTGTGCAGGATCTTCGCTGTCTCAACTGAGATTATTAGAATCTCAGTCGCGACCTGGGGCTTGAGGGAGATTGCTGACGAAAACGTATTTCCGGTGCTGAAGTGAGCGTGTCGTGACCGAGATATTGGGAATCTCGGTCGCGACAAGGACTTATGCTCCAGCTCCCGACTGCTTCCCAACTCCTCGTATCGGTCTTCTGATCTTGCACGTGTTTTTAGCTCGTAAGTTTTTGCTCCGTTTTAGCTCCTATTTGGATTTTACCAAATAATTAAGTACCTTGTACAATAGAAATAAATATAGACGTAAAAGTATCCTGAATGAATATAATTAACATGATTTTCATATAAAACTGAGGTAAATATAACATTATTCATGTTTTTGACTTTGAAAGGGATTAGAGAGAGAATTTCAATTTTTGAATGGAAAAATGAAAAGAGTAAAAATATCAAAGAAGGGGCGGTGATAAGTAATTTAGGGTGGTATTTAGCAATCTAAAAAAAAGTAAAAAGTTAATTAGTATTTTACAAGGATATGGCTGAAGTTCAACAGGTACATTTCTAAACCAAACTTGTGACCAATGATAAACCAACTAACATCTATCGGCAGAGAAATTATACTATGGTTCCGTCCATTGGACCTTGCTAATAGAAACATGACAATTGTGTAATTTCTTTCCTTACACCAATCATCTCCCAATGAGGTAGCATGCTTCTTTCTTTTCATTGATTGAGTCCATTGCACCCGGTCCACCGTAGAAGATCTCCTACCGGCAACAATAACAATTATCATAATTGGCTAACATATGAATTCATACTGAAACTTTGTTTTTTTTACTGAAATTAAGAGAACTAAATTGAATATTACTGAACAGAAATAATAATACAATCATTTAAAAATAACAATAATTAAAATAAAAAAAGCTTATAAAAATAATAATGGTTCTAATAATAATAATTAATGATAAATTATTGAACTAAAATTACAGATACTAAAATTAAGTGACAAAGAACATAGTCTAATTACATAATTGAGAAATATAATTACATAATATATGTACAACTTATCCAAAATTTATAGAAAAATTGAGAATAATAATAATTAATTAAAAATATGCTGTCCTGGTGACAAGATGAATTTGGGATCAAACAAAGTTTTTCTGTCCTTAAAAGTCTGCCATTTAGATCCAAAATGTTGAATCCAATCATCTTGAGTTGAATGATATTTAAGATATTGTTTAACCTTAATTCCAGATTTATCACAATAATCCAATATTGCTTTGTTTTGATCTTCATATTTTTCCCAATCATTTATCTCACTTGAATATAAAAGTGCTACAGTGTAGAAAATGTCTTCATCTGGTATTACTGCTGACATCCTATCATCCCATCTGAATTAAATAACATTAATTTATCATTAGTAGAGAAGTAATTAATTTAATAAATAAATATAATCCAAGTAATTAAAATTAATTTATCATTAATATTCGGCAGACAAAAAATAACAAAGCCTTTTTGTATTGTACTATGATTATTTTGAAAGTTAAGATATATTTGGTTAAAAATCTAAAAAAAAAAAGGCAAAACGACCAAATGGTTAACGGTGACAAAAGATAGAGACCTTATAATGTGTTTTTCAAAAATGGAGACAAAATGACGTGTTAGGTAAAAAGGTATGGACTAATCCTAGGCCGACAGTCTAGACTATTTCAGATTCGAGCTGAGTAGGTCCTTCTCGGGTGGCAAAACTCTCCCACTAAGTATTTTAATCACAACTGGATTTCCATCTCCAGGATTCGAACCCTGATTTGATGGTTAAACTGATCCAGTACCTTAACCATATGGACCACGTACTTGATGGTATCCAAATAAATACATTAACTTTTTTAATCATTTAATTATTTTTTAAATTCTAAAGTAATAATCACCGACGGAAAATTTGGTTGAAATATCCGTCTGAAATAAACACTGACAAACTTTGTTCGGTAATAGTCGATTGTCACATAACATTTACCAACACAATTCTCAACCCCAGTTGGATTGGAATAGACTCCGACCGACCCAAAAATCGTGACGGTATGGGGAACATCAGACTTTTTACCGGCAGATATAAATCCGCCATAATCCGTCCCGAGATTTCAATTCACAGATTTCTACTCATTACCGACAGATATTTCTGTCGGCAATACACGTTTTTTTTGTAGTACATTAAAACCTCTATATAGGAATACTCTGTATAGGAATAACCTCTATTTTGTTATAAAAAAAACTCGGTCTCAACTTGGTAATAACCTCTATTTAGTAATAACCTCCCAATTGTTATACAAATAGTCTGGTTCTAAGTGTATTCCGATATAGAATTTTTACGGTAAATAACTAACTAACATAAATAACTAACTAACAACAAACAATTTAAACAAACAAAAGAACCACACACTTTGACACTTACTTGTCTCGAAGCAAAGGATAGAAAAGAATCGGTCCAGTAGTGATATTCCGAGCAAGAACAATATCTCTAAGAACACCCGAATCAAAGTCTGAAACTCTTGATTTCGGAACGAAAAGATTCAGCCACGGATGGGCTTCTTTATTTTCATCAACACCAACACCTGGAACCCTCGTCATGAATTCAACATACGACACGTCTTTTTTCGAGACGAAATCAGGAACCGACCTAAGTTGTTTTATAAAATCATCCATTTGTTTGGATATTGTCTTGCTAGTGAGTGTATCATAGCTGCTTGCTACTTCAATATTGTAGATAATTCCATGTTTTTTAATTAGGGATTCAATTTGAGAAATATTGTTTGGGGAGAAAAATGAAGTTTTCCATGTGTTTGGGGTACCATTGTCTAAAAGAATTCCACCTTCTAAATAGCTTATTTTGTGTTCTCTTTCTTTTCCATGGAGAGTGATGAATCTTTCTTGGTCTAGGATGAATGCTGTGAAATTGCTGTAGAGAATTTGTATCCATAACACCTGCATTTAATAAAAAATAAATTAAAATGGGGTATGAGATATATTCATATTGTGTTTTAATTTGATTAATTAGTCGCGGAGGAAGAGGGGGAAAAGACGGTACCAATACTGGTTTTGTCCACTGAGATAATGTCACGTCAGTGTAACTGCTGACGTGACATCATTTGAGTGAGGGACCAGTACTAGTCCCATCATTCCACAATAGAATTTCTTGAAAGAGGTGAACGTAGTCCCTCTCCACTGAGATGATGCCATGATAGTGCAACTGTCGACGTGACATCATTTGAGTGGGAGGGAGGACCAGTACTAGTCCCGTTGTTCCACAATGGAATTTCTCGAAAGAAGGTGCACGTGATTCGTTGCATCCATAACTATACGAATCATCATGTCTCATCCACTGAGATGATGCGACATCAGCGCAATTGCTAACGTGATATCATTTGAGTGGGAGACCAGTACTAGTCATGCCGTTCCATAGTAGAATTTCTCGAAAGAGAATGCACGTGATTCGTTGCATCCATAGTTATAGGAATCATCCGGTCCTGTCTACTGAGATGATGCCACATCAACGCAACTGCTGACATGACATCATTTGAGTGGAGGGACCAGTACTGGGCCTGTTGTTTTACATGAAATTTCTTGAAAGAGGGTGCACGAGATCCATTGCATCCATAACTACAAAAATCATATGGCCCTGCCCACTAAGATGATGTCACGTCAGCACAACTGCTGTCGCGGCATCATTTGAGTGGAGGACCCGTACTAATTGTGTATATAAATTTATAATATTATTTTTTCTTATTTTTATATAGTTGGAATATATTATATATATAAATTAAGCTTACCCTATCTAAAACATGTCCCAAGGGAATTCTTGCTCTGGTTATAACTCCAAATTGGCCTAAACCGCCCAAAACACCATAGAACAGCTCAGAATTATTCACTGGAGAACAAGTTACAAGCTCCCCTTTTCCTGAAAATAAGCAACATATTTTATTATTTTAATTTTTATTGATTAAAATTAATCTTTCAATTTGATAAATTAAGTCTTTGATTAATTATAGTTGCACATATTAAACTTCCAATAATAAAAAAAATCAACTTTAAATATAAAACTTATTTAGCATAGCCTTATTTAATTTTTATAATAATTCGAAAGCATTTTTTAACTATAAAAAATAAAACTTATTTCAATCACAAAATAATGCATTTTTCGATGCAAATAAAATGAAGGCAAAAAGCGTCATTAGGCCCTTAATCTTTCATATTTTGGTTCATTAAGTCCTTGATCTTTTATTTGGATACATTAAGAGCCTAATCTTTTATTTTTGGTCTCATTAAGCCATTGATGATAAAATTAGTAAGTTGTGAACATAAAATTCAGTTAACAGACTGTTATTCATTATATCTGCATTCGAAATTTGTATTTTTTAACTGTTTAAAAGCAGTTTTAGATGTGTAATGTCTCTATAGAAAAACTGTATAAACCTTAATTGAAACTGTAAAAAATATATATTTTTTTTTAATAATTTCAAATACAGATGAAGTTAATAACGTATTTTTAACAGAATTTTATGTTCACAACTTACTAATTTGGTCATCAAAGGCTTAATGAGACTAAAAATAAATGATCAGAAGCTTAATGTATCCAAATAAAAGATCAATGACTTAATGAACCAAAAAATGAAAAGATCAAGGGTCTAATGATGTTTTTTTTTTCCTAAAATAAATAAGTACTTTGAATTGAATTTATTCACTGGTCACCAGTTTAGTGAGCATGTGCTTAATGCATGAATAGAATGTAAATTACACCAATGGCTCCCTTACTTTAGACCTTATTTTCTTTATGGTCATTTACTTTCAAAATTAAACATAAAAGTCCCCTAATTTTACTTTTTTTCTAATACAAATGTCTCTTTTAAAGTAAAATCAAAATGAAAACGTTGAAGAATTAAAATTATTTAAAACTACATTTAAAACAACTTCAATTTTTCAAAAATCAGAATTTTTAGAGTTTTTCTCTTTTTAAACGATTATTTTCTCTCTTTGTACTAAACAATCTAAACAAAAAAAGTTTAAGAATTCAAAATTATTTAAAATATCATTTCGATCAGTTTTAAAGTGCTCAAATGTTAATAGATTTTGACGTTAATAATGTCAAAATTCATCAACTTTATATATGATTATATATATCATAAATGCAATGAAATGATACTTGACCAAATATTTCAGGTTAAACAAGTTATTTCTCTAAACAGCATTAAATTAGACGAGTTATTTCTGTAAATCGTATTATCGAACTAACCTGTAACAACATCCATCTCAAGAACATTAGTAATCTGAGGCCCCATCCGAAAACTCTGACCACTAATCCCACCATTAGAAAGAGTTCCCCCAACCGTCAAACCAAGAAAATCCGTCCAAGAGATCGGAGAAACACCTTCACCAACACAAACATTCAACACATCACTCCAAAGCTGCTCTCCTCCGACATCCGCGTATAAACCGCTCTTCGAAATCAAAATTCCGGCACCACCACTCTTAAATTCCCTCAACCCCCTCGAATCCACCACAACACCCCCATTATTATCAGAAACCATGGCTTGTCCACGTGTACTGTGCCCGTTCCCTCTCGCAGCCACTCCGAAAGGTGTAGAACAAGTGTATGAAGCTCCGATTAAGCTGGATATGTGTTGTACGGACGTTGGGAAAAGGACGGCTGCCGGTATGTTGTGGATTATGTTGCCGTAGTCTGTGGCGGCGGATTGTAAAGATAGGGGATCGAGGCGGAGGTGGTCTGAGAGTTCCGGTGGCATTGGACAATTTAGGGATTGTGAAGTTAGTGTTGAAGGGATTGTGAAGTTAATGATTAGGAAGAGGAAGAGGATTGGAGAATTTGATTTCGCCATTGGAGAAAGAATTTGAAGGTTTTTGAGTGGAAAATAGAAAGAAGTTGTGGTATATATAGGGGAAATTTTGGGTAAATTACACTTATGGTACCTCAAATTTAGGTCTTAATTTTTTAAGTGGATTGATAAATACTGCCCTCATTTTACTTATTACCATCCCCATTTGGATTTTTTTTTTTTTTTTTTTTTTTTTTTTGCATAATTTTGATCAAAAACTGAAAATTCTCTCTCCAAAGTCACAAACCCGAACAACAATAATTGAAATTATGAAAATAATTGATAAATGACAACCTGAGAACACCGGAAATGGATGATTACAAGTCAAAAACATTAAAATTTATGTTTTTTTATATTTTGCATTTTTCGTCATAAAAAAATTGAACAATTTTACATTTTTCGTCACAAAAAATTTGACGATTTTTCATACTTTGTTTTATGCCTAAGCAAATGAATCTCCCGACTGTCCATAGGCCAGGCGAGAGATTCATCCACCTAGGCATAAAACAGACAAATTCTCTCAAAAAAAATATTAGTTTTGATTTTTGTTTTATAACAAGGGCAAAATTGTCCAAATGGAGATGATGATAAGTAATTTGAGGACGATAAATAGTGAACACCCTTTTTTAATTTTCAAAATTGAAGATGAAAGTCCCTATTTAGGTTTTACTAATTGATACGAGGATGATGCGCGGGCGTCAAAGTAAGACAAAAAAATGAGATCAAAGGAGAAGTTATGAATGGGAAATACAATTCCGATGCTAAAGTTAACAAACTATAGAAAAGATGAACACTAAGCAATTAGGTAGATTTGTCAATTATCGTGTTCGAGCCGTGTCATTTTAGGTTTGCGTTAAAAAGAGTAATCTCAAACTCAATCCAAAAACTTTCGTGTCACAGTCGTGTCAACTTGTTCGGGTTAGTGTCGATTTCGAATCGTGTTTTGGGTTACATGTAATTTTGTTATGCATGTATATTAATGATAACTTTTAAAAATATCGCACTATTTTAAATACTTTATGTCATTTTTAGATTAATATGCTAACACTAACCATCTAAAAGTCCGATAATATTATGTTAGAGGATCATGTAATGTGTTTATAATAATTTAGGAGGTTTGAATCATATTTGCAAGTAATAATTGTAATTTTAGTATCTTTATTAACAAAGTGACATATAAGAAGACGAGAGGATATACCTATAATTTTAAATATTCGTGTCATTTCGTATCGTTTTTAGGTTAGCTTATCAACCCTAACCCAACCAAAAAATTTATGCGTCAATCCAAAAATGACACATTATCTACTACATTACGTGTTAATTTTGTGTCGTGTAATCATGTCGTGTGTACTTTTTTTTTTTTTGATGAACATACTTACTTCATTAGATGAGAAGAGTACAATTACAATAAAAAAACCACAAAGAAAATCCTAACAAAACTACAAAGGGACGAAATTGACACAAAGAGCATGAAAGCCCATAAACGGTATAAAAAGTACAAAACACAATGAACATATATTTCTTGGAAATCAAAATCCGTAGAAGAGCAATTGCAAACCGATCTTCATCATTCAGACCCTTTCGAATATTCGGATCAGAGTCCTTTCTTTTGTTGCAACCACATAGATCTATTGATCCACGTATAAAATAAATCGTTTCCGCACTTGCTAAATCCGAAAAAGATATAAATAAAAGAATGATTGGGAGCAAATACAATTCAGACAGATATAGAGATCTGCAAAATATATGGATACTGAATAAGAAAAACAACAAAAAAACACATAATCTAACCCGGTGGAAGTTCCTTCTTCCTCCTCAAAGTAGATCCGCTTTGATTTGGGAAGAGAAGAATGAAAATGATGGAAGTTTTTTTTTTGTTTTGCAGAGAAACTGCTGTAAGTAAAAGTTAAAAGGTTATTTAGTGTCGTGTGTACTTTTATCACCTCAACAACTAGGTATAAATTATAGAATAGTCAGGAGTTGAAATTTCCTTAAGGCATGAGGTATGACATAAAAGGAGATCAAGGAGGGGCCGAGGACCTGCGATCCCATTTTGATACTAAAGTTAGTAGAGTATAGGAAAGATGAGCACTAAGCAATTGAGTATAAATTATAGAGAATGCGTGTATGTATTTTAAATGTGCGGTATAACATTCTATTTATAGAGTGTCAGAGGTAAATTTGGTAGTCGGCAGTTGAAATTCCCTTGAGGCATGAGGTAAGATAAAAGAAAGGAGATTAGTGAGTGACCGTGGACCTGTGATCCAACTAGGATGCTAAAGTTAACAGAGTATAGGAAAGATAAGCACTAAACAATTGAATATAAATGACTGAAAATGTGTGTATACGTATTTTAGTTGTGCGACATCTTGTTCTATTTATAGTGTGCCATAAAGTATATTTGGTAATCGGTTAGTAATAGAAACAAACCAAATTTCTTTATTTGGTAATATTATATATTGTATTCATTTTTGTTTTTATAATTACGTAAATTTTGATTCAGTTAACTGACAATTGATAATTCGATTTGATAAGTAACACTGCAAGAAATCGAACTGAATCATGCCTAAGTCTTTCACTTTTGACATATACTAATATAAAAATTCAAATGACGGTTAATCATATGAAATGTCAGTACAATTTTTAAATTTGTAACATTATGATCTCTCAATTTTTTTTGATATCTACTAACATAATGATCTCTCAACTTTAACATATACCCATAAAGAAGTAGAGTTACCAACATTTTACGTGGTCAATCAGTATTTACACTGATCAATATACTCATTTAGATTTTCCATGTTAATATATATCGAAGTTTAGAAACTTTTATACGCGGTTTTGAAGGTTATCGTGATTATATTAATACCACCAAAATTGAAGGATGATAAGTATATTTTAACCAAAATAGATGGACCATTATGAAATCTTTGTAAGTACTTAAAAGGTACATTATAGTTACAGTTGTTGTAACTTGAAGATGGTGGAAAGTAGAGTTTCCACCGGCAAATCTTATTAATTTCTTTAAAATTAAGAAAACATGTTTTCTTTAGTAATTAATGGCTGGTTTTATCAAAACAATCAAACTATAAACCGTGGTCGGTGTTCTTTTTATTAACTTCATTTTTAAAAAATAGATTTCATGACACTAAAACTATAGGGTAAATTATACTCCTGACTACTTAACTTTTTCCTTATTTTTATTAAGTCCCTAAATTTCAAGATAACTAGATAACCTTCATTATAGTATTAGAAGTATGGGATAGTTTTAAGAACTGGACAAACCGATTCAACCCGGTTCAATCGGAACTGGTTACAATTTCGGAGGAGGTGTTTTGGTTTTTCAATCTTTAGAAACCGGTCAGAACGTTCAATGAACCGTGAACCAATTAACCCATTGCTGATTGACCGGTTTAGTCCGGTTGACTGCAAGCATCTTACAAAATGTAAATTTTTAACAAAGATGAGATTCAAACTTTGAACCCGTACATTATAAGCACTAAAGCTCATCACTGCACAATATTTTAATCAAGATTACTATTAACTATTTAAGAATATATAATTATGTTATAAATTAAATAATTAAAATATTATTCAGTATTAGTTATTTTTATTTTATTTTATATTTATATAAATATTATAAAAAATTATTGTATCTTTTTAATATTAATAAAATTTAATTAGTATTTTTTTTTGGTTTAATCATCCGGTACTCCGAACCACATTGGCCGACTAATCCGGATTCGGGACGGGTCTAAGGATTACGGTATTTAAACCCCTTCCAATCGCCGTTGTGGGGGATCGATCCTGAGACCGCCCTACCAAGCGCATTCCCATGCTGCCACTGCGCCAACCAACGATTGGTAAATTTAATTAGTATTTAAACATATGCATAAAATTTAAAATTTATATAATTTGAGTTAAATTATAAAATTTATTATTTTATTATATTTATATGTTAGTAATAGTAATAAAAAATAACTATTTAGTTTTAAAAGTATATCTCTTTTCCAATTTTCGTATTTATTGAATATCAATAACTTTTCATTTTTTTCATTTTAAATTTATTAATTTTCTCTAATCTATCTTAATCTATTTTACTCTTTAATATATCTGTCATAATATGCCATAAGGGGTCCATATAGAACTCATTTTCTCCCATGTACTCTCCCCCACTTGAGGGATCGTCGTGCCCAACAACCGGTGGAAAGCAAGACCTTCATAAACTCCGACTACCTGATATTTGTTCCAGTTGCTACTTGTTCACATTCTCAATGATTTGCTTTCTCTTTCAAATTTGTACATTGAAAAAGAAACAAAAGAAAATGTCACAATATTCGTAATATAAAAATGTGATTGTTGGTATTTGAATACATTTAATGCGACCGGACCAACATTCACAATAGAAACCAAACATCAAGAAAATAATATCATAATCATTATTCACAAAATAAATGTAAGAACTCTTACACAATTTACTAAGTATTTAAATATTTTGATTTATCGAAACTCCGAGGTTGATGAAATTAAGCTAGTTAGAACCCGATACACCAGATGTTTGATCAATAGTCAATTGTTGCTCCTCGCCATCGTTTGTTCTTATTCACACGACTTGATCTTTGCAATTTTCTTCCGTTAAGGTTGAGGATGAAACACAAGGTATGTTTGGCCTTGTTTGCCCAAGGTTCAAACTTTGCTTCATTTCCTACCTCTTTTGGTCTCTGATATCTGCCTCTACTCATTGCCTTGGGTTGCTTCCTCTTCTCTCTCAAAGTGAGTTTGAAGTTGAAGTTGAATCCTAGAAATAAAACCCCAGGGTTTTTCCATCAAATTTTGAAATCTGCCTCCATCAAATTGAATAAAGCTCTTGTTTCGTCGATCTTTGCCTTCATGGAATCTGACAGGATCTCTTAGTTGTCTCGCGTTTCAGCTCACTAGTAGAATGACTCTTATTTGATTGGACATGTTCATAGTTTGCTAAAACCATTGCTTGTTGACTTGTTAAACATCATTGTCGTGACACGGAAGCATTGTTCTAGGAGGAAGATAAACGCAACACGAGAGCAGTCCTTCACGACAACACATGGAGAGTTCTAAAGTTTAGCAACTCAACAGTGGAATGCATGGTTGAACCCGAGTCGAGCTTTGACATGCTCAAGCTCAGCTCGTTATAAAATTAACGAGCTCGAGCCCGAACCGAGCTTTGGCTTGTTCAAGCTCGGCTCAGCTCATTAGAAAATAAATGAACTCAAGCCGAGCTTCGAGCTTGTTTCGAGCCCAAAATTCTCTTTGAACTTGGTTCATTAAGAAAATTATCTAACTATGAATTGTTTATGTGTAAATCGTTAATTATATTTATAAAGTTTGCTCGCAAATAGCTCTTTAATTGTTACATCAACAAGCTGATAAGCAAAGTTCGTGAATTAATAAATAAGATGCTTACAAATAGTTATATATTACTCAATTATTATGTTTATAAATGAACTCATCTAATAGCAAATAAAATAATATTAGGTTTAGATATTTGTGAACTAACACAAAACTACATAGTTTTCTACAAAACTAAAATTTATTCATAAATGTTCTAATCGAACTACTCGCGAGTTTTGGCCTGCTCAAGCTCGGCTCATTTACGAACCGAGCCAGTAAATTGTGCTCATGAACTGCTCGTTTACAAATCGAGATGAATCGAGTCAAGCTTCATTTTACAGCCCTATGCCCATGCTATTGTAAGACAATTCTTTTCTAATGCTAACTAGTTTTTGGCCCGTGCGATGTACGGATTCATCTTAACATATAAATATTAACAAAAAAATAATCTAATAATTACAATTAATAATATAAATGTGCTGTATAAATTAAATATTATTATTTTATTTTCACATTTACTTTAAATAATCCTTTTATAGATAAATATTTTTTTTTTTTTGTAGGAGAGGAAAGAAAAAACACAAAAACAAAGCCGCCTAACCCGGAATCAACCTGGGAAAGCTGACTCCCACCATGTCATCCAGGATAAGAGACGAAAGAAAATCCGGAGGAGAAGAAAAGGTTGAGAGACCCAACATCCTGGCATGACCTTCAGCCGCGAGACGGTCCGCCACCCGATTTTGCTCCCTATAAATATGGCCGAAGCTAAAGGAATCAAAGGAAGAACAAATCCTTCTAATCCCTTTGATTAAATTTTGGCTTTTCAAGCAAATAGCATTATTCTCCGAGATCATTCTGATAGCTTCAAGGTTATCAGATTCCACAAGAATATTCTTCACCCCCAGATTTTTAGCTAGCCTAAGGCCAGAAAAATCCCCTAAAGTTCCGCCGAAAAGGAAGAACCCATGCCCAAATTCTGAGAAAACTCAGAAACCCATCCACCACCATCATTTCTTAGAACCCCTCCAGCAGCAATTTTCCCGTCCTTAAGACAAGAGCCATCAGTGTTTAACTTTACCACGCCTTCACTAGGCCTACATCGGCCTAAGAGATGGACAACTTTCCTCTGAATAGCCCTAGCTAAGGAGTCCTCTTTGAAGCTATCAACAAAAGTGCAAATCTTTTTAGAAAAGAAGTAAAAAACATTAGGAATAACAACCGTATCTCCTCCAAAAATCTCCTCATTACTCCATTTCCATATCTGATGGCAGACAACCACAAATAAGAGAACACCATGCTTTAGATCAGCCAATAACTTCCCACTAACCCCATCCACAAACCAGTCCAGATCAAAATAGGATAAAAAAGTAGACATCAACTTAATAGGGAGAACTTTTTCCCACACCTCTTTACTCTTCGCACAGTCTCTGAGAGCATGGCACAAGGTTTCTTCCTGCCCTCTGCATCTACTACACGCTCTAGAATCCACCAGATGCCTCCTTTTCCTGTCAGAATTAGTAAGCAACCTATTTTTAACACCTAGCCACAGGAAGCTCCTAATCCGGTAAGGCACATTTAAGGCCCAAATTGACTTCCACAACTCTGGGTGCGAAGTTTCCAAACCTTGACTGAAAGCCTCAAAAGCAGATTTACAAGAAAAAGCCCCGTTGTTCGTCAAAGACCAACAGTAACTATCCCTGTCTTCCTCCTTGCTACTAATCTTAACTCCTCTAATTTTCAGGAGCTAATCCAGACTGAGGTAAGAATCAACTTTTGACCAAATCCAATCACCCTCAGAATCCACCACATCCGCAAACCTCCAGTTCTGAATGTCTAAAGGCAGTAAAGACACACAAACCTCTAACAAAGGCTTTTTCCCAATCCAGATATCATTCCAGAAGCTAATAGAATTGCCATTACCCACATTCCAACCAATCCCAGAGCAAAACTCTGAAAATACATCACTAAGGCCTTTCCAAAGAAAAGAACAATTAGCTACTCTCTCCTTAGGACCCTCAAAAACCTTATCCTTCCCATATTTACCGTATAATAATTGAACCCAAAGAGATGACGGAAGTTGCCACATTCTCCACAAAAGTTTCATTAACAACACTTTATTATTATCTCTGGCTTTCCTGATCCCCAGACCCCCCATGTTCTTAGGTTGACAAACCTCATCCCAAGACACAAGGTGAATCTTCCTCCCCTCCTCAGCTTCCCCCCACAGGAAACGACGAATGATTTTGTCAAGATCTTTAAGAACAGGCTCAGGCAAACGACAAGCCTGCATAATATGATTAGGAACTGCACAATTGACCGACTGAATCAAAGTAAGGCGGCCTGCTATAGAGAGAATTTTAGCTTTCCAAATGGCACACTTTTTATTGGTTTTATCCAACGTTTCCTTAAAGGAAGCTTTCGAAACTCTCTCACTGTGGAGGGGAATCCCCAGGTACTTACCCAGAGAATTAGTCAGAGGAATATCAGATAAATCACTCAACCTTTTGTAGGCTCTCTGGTTCATATTTTTAGAACACATCATCCTGGACTTATGGATATTAAGCTTTTGACCAGAGGCAGAGCAGAAACAGTTAAGGATATCCATAATCACTCTAATCTGCTCCTCATTTCCTTCAACAAAGATCAACACATCATCTGCAAAGAACAAGTGAGTAATCTGGGGACATAATTTATTGATGGTCACTGGATGGAACTTCCCATTGCCAACAGCTTCTTGGATAAGGTGGGCCAGCCTTTCCATTGCAATAACAAATAAGAAGGGACTCATAGGGTCCCCTTGACGGATACCCCGGGAAGGAGTAAACTCCTCCGACATATCCCCATTAATCAAAACTTGAAAGACAGGAGAAGAGATACAAACCTCAATTAAACTCCTCCAGTTATCAGGAATCCCTGCTCTCTTCAGACTATCAAGAAGGAAACTCCAGTTTATGCGATCATAAGCTTTTTCCAGATCTAACTTCAGAGCCACAATACCCTTCTTCCCCTTTTTGATTTTCATGGAGTGGATCATCTCCTGGGCTATGACCACATTATCCATCATTTGTCTACCCGGAACAAAGCTTCCCTGATTCTGGCTGATTATCTCAGGAAGAATACAACGGAGTCTATTGGCCACAACTTTAGTAATAGTTTTATAAAGCACATTACAAAGACTAATAGGCCTCATTTGTAAGAAAGAAGACGGCTTCTCCACTTTAAGAATCAGAACTAGAAGAGTTCTGTTCACCAGCCTAATATCCTTGGAACCATCAAACACTCCTTTAATAAAACTATAAATGCATTCTTTAACAATCTCCCAGTGCTTATGATAAAAACCTGCAGGCAGACCATCAACTCTAGGAGCTTTAGTAGCCCCAATGCTAAAAATAGCTTGATCAATCTCTTTCAGGGTGATAGGATTAAAAGCTTCTTGGATTATATCCTCTCCCAAAATGGGATAAGTAGAAGCAGACTGAGCTTTGTCCAGATCCACAAGGTCCTCCTTAAATAACTCTTTATAGAAATTAAAGGCCAAGTGACGGATATCCTCATCCTCATAAACCCACTCTCCATTTGAGTCTTTAATAGCATCAATCCTATTGTTTTGTCTTCTGATAACAGTAGAGAGATGAAAATACATAGTATTTCGATCTCCATCTTTAATCCAGGCTTTCCTAGATTTCTGAAACCAAAGTAACTCTTCCTATCTAAGCACAGCTTCCAACTCCTTTTGAAGAGTTCTAAAAAGACCATCCAAGCTATGATCAAATCTAACCTCCAAAATACGATGAATACCCTCAATTCTCCTCAGTAATTTATTCTTCCTCCTAATAATATGGCCAAAGACGTTCTTATTCCACCCCAGAACATTCTTTCTAAAACCATCAACAGCTTGTAAGACATTAGAGTGAGGCTTCCAATTTTCTTGAACGAAGTTTTTAAACTCAGGATGAGATTCCCACGCCACCTGATACCTAAACGGTCTATCCCCTCTAGGCCGATGGCCTCTCACAAGCCTGACTAAGATAGGACTGTGATCCGAGTGCCGAAAGGGGAGATTTAACACATACACTTCAGGAAACCTAGTTTGAGCTGAAACGTTTGCATAAACTTTGTCTAAACGAATAAAAGTACTATTACGCTTCCAAGTAAACTTATGACCAGTGGCACCCAGATTAGAAAGCCCACACAAATCCATACTCTGCTTATGATTGAGGCAACGATTAACATAGTGGTTCTCACCCCCTCACTGATCACTCATAATGGCAATATCATTAAAATCTCCAGCCACAAACCAAGACTCAGTCATACATACACCCATAGAATAAAGAACCTCCCAAAGCCGCTTCTGATTAGCCAAGACATGATCAGCATAAACAAAGGTAATAAAGAAAGGTTTATTCCCAGGAAAGATCACTTTGCTATGAATAAACTGTCTATCCATACTAACAATATCAAAATGGACACGATCTGGCTTCCAGAAAAGCCAAATCCCACCAGCCCGGCCAGTAGCCTCCGATCTGACACAATTCCAGTTTCTAAACTTTTTAACCACCTCATCAGCTTTAACACCACTAATCTTAGTTTCCATTAAAGCAAAACAAGAAGGGTTAAACTGTTTAATTAAATCTTTAACATGGATACGGGTAGCATTGATAGCCGCTCCTCTAACATTCCAAACAAACAGATCCATGGAAAGGAGGACTACTGACCCCACCCAACACCCTAAACCAGGTACTTATTAGGGGCTCCTGAGAGCCTTGCAGAGGTACCAGCAGGCCCCCTCTTATCCGACAATTCCATAGAATTATGGATAATTTTTTGCTTTCCTTTAGGTTTCTTCATACTAATTTTTTTGACCCCCATAGCCTTCCCATTACTAGGCTCAACACAGAAATTCGGGATACTAACCTCTTTTAACTTCTCCTTTCCTTGAGAGGCATGAGCTGGGATTCCATTCAGGCCTTCACCTTTGGAAACAAACAGAGGATTAACTGACTCAACCACCTTACTTATTGGCTCAACAGATTCTAAGCCTGGCATGCTTTGCTCAATGTGCTCGTCAGACTAGTCCGAGTCATGTACCTCCTCAATAGTCAGAGCCCCAAATCTGGACCCTAAAGTGATGACCGAAGCAACCCCAGAACCCTCACTATTTTTTGGGTTAGGCTTCTCCTTGACAACAGGACTAGCATTAGAATGGGTCAGAGTAGACTCAATATTAATGTCAGGGGGACGGTTTTGAACAACAGATGGACGTGTCCTTCATTTAGCCGACCTCTTAGCAACCATCCAAGGGCCAAAATTCCCCCCATCTCATTGGATCCCTTCAGCTCTTCCATTAACAACCTCAATTACCTCCTCTAACACCTTCTCCCTCTTAGGGCAACCCTCATAAGTATGACCATACATACCACATTCAAAACAAATATTATGTAAACCTTCATACTCAATAAAGTAAATCTTATTATGAACACAGAATTTTGACAAAAGAGGTTTAGCAAGATCGATATCAATACATACTCTTGCAAACTTACCTCTAATAGCCCCAATGGTAGTTTTATCCACATGGTGAACCTTCCCAACAAAACCGCATATTTTATTAAGAAAACTTTCATTATAATATTCGATTGGTAGGCCCGGGAACCTAACCCACGTCAAAATTCTGTTTACCGAGCAATCATGAGGATTAAAATTAGGAACCCATGGCCTTAAGGCCAGAACATGATTAGAAATAATGTACGGACCCCCATTGATCACAGCGTTATAATCCTTAACCCGAGTAAATTTAATAACATAGTAGTCATTTTCTAAGTCAGTAATACTGACTTTCCATTTGTTTGCCCACTGAGCCTGGATCCTCTGAGCGAAATAGTTAAAACTAATTCTTTTTTCAACCACCGTTACTATTAATGAAATCCTCCACTTATCCCTAAGCGCATGCTTATCAGCTGAGGAAAGCCGGATTACAGGACATAACGGATCATCCTGATCCTCATCCTCTTCATCAGACTCATAATAAACTTGTTCCGAATCTCCCTCCATAATTACTTCATCTAAACAAGGCTCCTCCTCGACCACTCCCATAACTATATCCTTCCACAAAACTCTCCCAATTCCAAGGTCAGATTTGTTTTTATTTACCATATCTCCAAATGACCTAGGAGACACAATTGCAACGACTGGGTTCACGGAGGTAGCCGCGCCCCCTAAATTCTGGCCAACCCTAGAGTTTCCTACTCTACCCGAAACCTCACCGCCCGCCTGAGCCAGGCTAGCGCTCACAGCAGCCCCGCATCCCGCCTGGTCCGCGCTTCCTGCGGCATAAGCCCCGCCCCTCCGCTCCCCAAAACCACTCAGCGCTCCACCCCCCGCATGGCACAGATTGGCACCCTCGCTTACCACTGCACCAGCCGCGCCCACCAGATCTGCCGGATTTGCTCCCCTACAGACAGCCTCCAAACCAGCGCCATCCCCTAGCACACGCCCTCTCCTCCCTGCAAAACCGAACGATGGTAAGGGCCATCGCCACCCACCAACGAACCACTTAATCCCCTCACCGCCTCCGATCTCCTTCCTCTCCATTCCTTTTCCTCTTCCGACCCCCTATCGCCGCCTCCCCCCATCCCTATCTCCCGATCCGCCCTAAACCGTCCCCCTCCCTCACCAACTGCCACCCTTTCCGACGACCTCTCTCTCACCCGGTTATCTCTCACCATGAAACCCTAGCAGAGCAAGAGAGAAAGAGAATAGTTTTTTTTATACGATATATACTTTAATATAGATAAATATAATAATATAATTAAAATTAATATATTATATATTATATTATATTTTTTATCACTAAAAAAGGAGGAAGTGACATCTCAACTTCATCGTTACTGTTTTATATTATGTATAGATAGATATGCAAAGAATTAGAGAGATTTTAGGGATTAATTTAAATTCTGTAGAACTCTTAGATATAGTACGATTAAAATAATCTTTTTATAAATAAATATAATAATATAGTTAAAATTAATATATTATATATTATATTATATTTTTATCATAAAAAAAGGAGGAAGTTACAAATCAGCCATCATTACTGTTATATATATATGCAGCGAATTAGAGAGATTTTAGGGATTAATTTAAATTCTATAGACCTCTTAAATATAGTACGGATAAAATAATCTTTTTATAGATAAATATAATAAGATAATTAAAATTAATATATTATATATTATTTTTTATCACTAAAAAAGGAGGAAGTGACACATCAGCTTCATCGTTACTGTTTTATATTATGTATAGATTCTTATAGTTTTATTTTTCCTAGTTGACTGGATGAGTCTTTGTTGAAGGATTGTAATACTTCTTCTAAATAAATTTCGTATTCTTCTTATAAAAAAAACATGTAAGAAGGTTATGGGTATAGAAGAACTTCTACGGTGGACCGGGTGCAATGGACCCCAATCAATGAAAAAATAGAATCATGCTATCTCATTAGGAGGTGATTGGTGCAAGAAAAGAAAATGTACAATTGTCATGTTTCTATTGGCAAGGTCCAATGAACCGAAACCATAATAGAATTTCTATGGGTATAGTTACTCCAACAGCGGGCATCATGGAAGGATGCTTATCAAGTATTGAAGTTTATAAAAAGATGAATTGCTCGTAATTTTTAGCTCCAACCAACAAATCCAAAAATCAAGTCAAAACTTTACAAATTTTACTTTCAACCCTGAATGTCTGCACTTTTCTTTTCAGTACATTACTTTGTATTTTCCTTTACTTTTATACAGTTTTCTTACAGTTTTGTGACCTTCTCGCAATTTTCTTATTTTTTTTACTTAACTTTTTGATAATTCAAACCCTAAGAAATTATTCGATCCTCTTTATTCCTAACAATCTAACAATCGTTTAAAAGTTAAATTCAACGCATTTTAAAGTCCAGTTGACACACTTATAATTTCATTTTCGCTTCAAAAGATCTACAACATCTAATTTACTTGAAGAAAAAAAAAAAGATCTTATGTAAACTTTAATGGTTAAAAATTCTTTGTCCCGGTGAGAGAATATTTTTAGGATCAAACTGAAATTTTCTCTGTTGAAAAGTTTGCCATTTTGGAAAAAATGTTTGATACAACCTTCTTTATTTGCTTGTTTCCTCAGATGCCTCTTTCCATTAATTCCAGCTTCATCAAAGAAATCCAAAATTTCTTGATTTTGATCTTCATACTCCTGTAAATGTAATTAATTGGGCTGTTAATTTAAATATAATAGAATTTTGAAATTATTCAAAAGTAAAAAATTCCAATTATAATTTTTTTAATTTAAATAATATAAAAATTTCATATCTCGTGTATTGCAATTTATTTGATATAAAAATACCGTACCTGTAAACTGTCAGCTCCAGTTTCCACTAAAAACTCTAGAGTGTAAAAAATCTCTTCATCTGGCACCATTGCTGACATTCTATCATCCCATCTGCAATATTTATTTAGAAAACATTAATATATAATATAAATGTTTGTTATTGAGTATTTTGTGAGAAATTTTACTGTAAATCCGGTAAATTTTATCGGGTTAATAATTTGATATTATATCATATATTTGAGATGATTGAATTATTGAATTTTGTCGTAATAAATTATTGGATTTCAAATTTAATGTAAATAAAATTAATCCTAATTTGTATACAAAAAATTATCAGACTATTCACGTCAAGGGCTGTAATCGAGCCAAGTCGAGCCAAACTTTGGCCTGTTCAAGTTCGGCTCGCTATAAAATTAATGAGCTCGAGCCCGAACCAAGCTTACTTTAAAATTAACGAGTCGAGTCCGAGTCGAGCTTTGGCTTGCTCAACGAGCTTGAGCCGAGCTTCGAGCTTGTTTCGAGCCCAAAATCCTCTTTGGAATTGGTTCATTATCTAACAATGAATTGTTTGTGAGTAAATCGTTTGCTCGCAAATAATCTTTAATTGTGTACATAAACAAGCTCACAAGCAAAGTTCGTGAATAAATAAACAAGATACTTACAAATAGTTCGTCTATTGCTCATTTATTATGTTTGTGAACGAACTCATCAAATAGCAAATGAAATAATATTAAGTTTAGATATTTGTGAACTAACACAAAACTATATAGTTTTCTACAAAACTAAAATTTGTTCATAAATGTTCTAATCGAGCCTGCTCGCAAGCTTTCGAGCCGAGTTTTGACCTGTTCAAGCTCGGCTCGTTTGAGAACCGAGCCAGTAAATCGTGTTCACAAGCGGCTCATTTACAAATCGAGCCGAGCTTTTATCGAGCCGATCACCGAGCCGCTCATGAGCGGCTCGGCTCATTTACAGCCCTATCCACGTGACAGAAAAACAATTGATCTCAACTAAGTCTTTTATCCTAAAAGATATTGTTTTTTTTTCTTCTAAAAAAATTGTGGCTTTAGAAAGTATCACGTGACACGTAACTTCATGTTGGTATGAAAATTCGGTTCATAGGTTTGGGTATCGGTCTCCATCGCACAGGTCTACATTCAATGGGCTAGGCATGTACAATGAAGGCTCGGGCTGATCTAGGCCCACAAAAACTCATTTATTTTTAGAGCGGGCTCGAGATCTATAAAAATTGGACAAATCAGTTCGTCCTATTAATATTAGTTATTAAAATTATATATTTATATATTAAATATTTAGTTTTAAATATAAATTTATTAAATACATACTTGTTTTTTTATAAAATATATATATTTTTTAGGTGAATTTATTGAGGTTGACTTGTGTATTAATTTTAAAGTCCGAGTCCAACCTGGTCAAAATCCCCTAAATTAACAGCTGATTAAACTGACGTTGGATATGTGATTTTTAAAGCAAACCCACTAGAAACGAGGAGATTTTTGGAGATAAAACTGTTTTTATGACAAACTTAGCTGATTTCTTCTCGAAAAAACTTTTCTCTATTATCGATAGTTTCAAAGGAGAGTCCCTTGCCAGAGCCTCTCAGTGTTGTGATGTCCATCTCGTGGGATGGAGCAGGTCAAGAGAGGGGGTTGTGAAGCTGAATACTGATGGTTCCTGCCTCAGTAACGGTAAGATTGCGGCTGGAGGTGTGCTTAGAGATGTAGGGGGCGTCTGGCTTTCTGGGTTCTCCCAGAATTTAGGGTTGGGTTCTTCCTTTTCTGCGGAGCTCTGGGCTATTCTTACTGGAATCAATCTTGCTAAAAGGCTGGGTGTTAAGAGGCTCTCTGTGGAGTCTGATAATTTGGAAGCAATCAAAATGATTTCTGAGAATCATTCTATGGGTCTTAACAGTCGCAACCTCATCAAAGCTATTATAAGGCTTTGCTCCTCCTTTGAGTTCGTAGAGTTCAGACACATTTTTAGAGAGTAGAATCGTGTTGCTGATCGCTTGGCGGCGGCGGGCCATGAAGGGACGTTAGGCGTTACTACCCTTCCTGTTTCCCCTAGTTTCATCTCTCATCTTCTCTTAGAAGATAGGATTGGGGTTAGCTTCCCTAGGCTAATTCCTGGGTAGTTTGTTGTTATTCGTTTTTCTTTTCCTTTTCTACCAAAAAAAAAAAAAAGCAAACCCACTAGAACCGGCTCGATCCTGATCATATATAATCAATTATTGTTACACGTCAATATTTCAATGAGTTTTATACATAATTAAAATCAATTAAATTAAATTAGTTATTAGTTATTTAGTATAATGTCTACTTGTGTTTGATGATAGGGTAGAAAAGCACAGTATCAATAGTAATATTTCGTTTAAGGATAATATTCCTTATAACACCGTGCTCCAAAGCTGAAATTCCTGATTTCGGTACGAAGAAATGAAGCCATGGATGAGCTTGAGAATTAGGATCCATCGGCGGGACTCTGGTTAAAAATTCCCGATAAGACGTCATTCTCAAAACTATATTCTGGTACAGTACCGAGCATTCCATAAAACTGCTTCATTCTCTATGCACACACAAAAATACGACGTCATATTAACTAGATATTTCTCATGCAGTAAAAATCAAATTAAGATTTATTTTAAAGGTTACTGAATTTCGCTTATCTTTCAATAAACTCATCCAACATGACACAAAATTCTTTTTCGTTCTAGGCGAATATTCTAATAATTTTTTAGCAAAAAGTATCCCGAGCTCTTTGATTTTTTATTTTTTTATTCATCAACTTATTGATCTATTATTTAGATACATTAAGGCTTTAATCTTTTATTTTTTACCGTATTAAGTCATTCTTTTTCAAATTAGTTAGTTGCAAACATCTAATTCAGTTAAAAAAAACATTAATCTGTGTTTAAAATAATATTTCTTACAGTTTGAAATATGATTTTTACCGTTTTTCTATAGCCACCTTACACATATCAAAAAAATGCTTTCAAATTGTGAAAAATATAAAATTTGAACGTAAATGAAATGAATAACACTATGTTAACTGAATTTTACGTTAAAATCAATTTTGGTCATCAAAAGTTAAATGTGACAAAGATTTAAAAGATTGTAAACTTAATGTATCGAACCAAAATATCAAAGGTTTAATGAACTAAAAAAATAAAAATTGAAAAATTCTTAGGATTTTTTCCTATAAATTTGTGTATAATGAGATTTTTCAAGCATCCAAGAATGAAACGATGTCGTACGAGGGACTAACCTTGTTCATTGCCTTCTTAGATTGCCCAACGTAGTTGATAGCAACTTCCATACTATAAACGACACCGTATTGCTTGGTGAGGGTAGTGATTTTTGGAACATTAGAGGGTAGGAAGAAGTTCGTTCTCCAATTATTAGGGGTACCATTGTCCAATAAAATTGCACCTTCTAAATAACTCACTTCATTGCTTGCTTTTCTATCATTTATGGCGATAATATTTTCTTGAGCTTGAATATAAGCTGTAAAATTACTGAAAAGCACTTGTGCCCATCGAACCTGTTAAGTTTTACGTAACAGAACAACGAGAGATTTAAATAAATTCACTACTATAACTTAATTACTCTCGCTTCTCATTCTATCTCTTATTTCATTTTTAATAAAACAATATTATTTTAATATATTTTACTTTAAATAAAAATATAATATTCTTATTTCTAATAAAAATATTTTATTAATAACTATTTTACACTATACCCTAATATTAAAATTTAAATATGAGTTAATAAAATATTAAATTTTATTACTTATATTTAGATTTAAATAATAGTATGGTGTAAAATATTCACATGATATTGAAAATTGTTAATAAAATTAATGTAATGTCTCAATATGAGTGATATTTATTAATAAAAATATTAATATTATTATTTATTAATAACTATCAATATCAATTTGAATATTTACACTTCTCTTTGTAAACTCTTTTTCTCTTCTTATTTTAATATATTTGGTTTGGGGTTGGTTGCGTCTGCCTACTGGTGCCAACCTAGTTGGGATTAGTTGCTCTCGCTTCTCTCCTCGGTAACCAACCTTTCATTTAAAAAATTTGAATATTTACACGATACAAATATTAAAATTTAAATACGAGCTGATAAAATCTAATATTAAAAAATGGATTTACTTAAATTCTCTTATTGATATGTTATCACTAAACTTGAACTGTAATGTTCTTTCATCTTTTTATTCTAATTTCCTCCTTCAAGATCCGATAATGTATCGATAAAAAAAAAGATTAGGAGAAATGAAGCAAAACCTATCGATTTAAGCATATTTATATGGATGAAAACAATTGAAGTGTATGTTTTCAGTGAACAACATATACTAGTAAAAGAATTTAAGCAAAATCTGATATTTTTGTTTTAATATCGTAGTTGAATGTTAATATTGATTTTGCGTCAAATATTCACATTAATATTGATAGTTATTAATAAACTATTTTACACAAAATAAACATATTATATTTTTAGTTCAAAATATTTTAAATAATACATTATCAAGTAATATTTTTAAATTATTTTTAGAATTTATCAAAACATCTGTACCATTAAAACTCTCGATATTTATAATATTCAATTCTTATTTTTCCAGCACTTAAATTTAAACGTGATATTAATTTTTAGGATTAAATATAATAAAATGTGTACGTGGAATGAATAATTTGAGTAATTACATACTTACCCTTGTGGGAGCTGGAGCTAAGGGAACTCTTGCTCTAGTAATAATACCAAATTGTCCTAAACCACCAAGAACACCATAGAATAATTCTGAATTCTGATTTGGATTACATGTAATCACTTCCCCTTTTCCTGAATTAATCAAACCAAAATCTAATTAATTCATGTCATTAAATTATCGGTCCGGTTAAGGTTGTAAATGGGTCAAGCTGCTCATGAGCGGTTCAATATTCGATTCGATAAAAACTCAAAATCGTGTTCGGTTCGATTTAAAAACAAGACGAGCTTGAACACGACTAAATTCAGCTCGAAAGCTCACGAACAGATTCGATTATAAGTTCATGAACAAGCTCGATTATAATGTTCATACATATTCTTGTGAGAAAGCTTAGTTTGATTTTTTTAATAATAATATTTTTATAAAAGAGAAAATGTAAAACAATGTACTTTTATATAAAATTTAGTTATGTGGATTTCAAAATTCGTAGTAACGCGCTAAAAAAATTACAAATATTTATAAGGGAAGTTCATGAACGGAATTAACGATCTTTTCGCGCAGAACAACTCATAATCAGTTCATAAGCAGAATGTTGAGCTCAAACTCGCCAATACCGACTTATAAATAACGCAGTGCGTCCCCATAGAGATGGTAAAATTACATAGAAACATGAAAGTTTTAATGTCACGTCCGTGTCTAAATTTCTAGAATTTAGTAATATATATTATAATTATGGGGTGTGTGATATTAATTTGGTGTTATAGGAAAAGTTTGGGGTTAATTTGAGGGTTTTATGTGTAAATTAAAAGTAAAGATTATACAAAGATGGAGGATTAAACTAATTTTTTTCCAGATTTGGATATATATTCCATAAGATGTCGGTGGCGGAGATGCGTATGTTGAGATGGATGTGTGGTCACACGAGAAAGGACCGGGTGCGTAATGAAATAATTAGGACAAAAGTAGGGGTCACATCTATTGAGAATAAAATGAGAGAAAACCGACTAAGGTGGTTTGGCCATGTGAGACGTAGAGCGCTTGATGCACCGGTTAGGAGAACCGAAGAGTGGCAAAGGGATGTAGTGGTGAGGGGTAGGGGAAGACCTAAGCAAACTTGGAGGAGGGTGATCGAGAGTGATATGAGTTTATTGGGAATTGAGGAAAATATGGTAGTGGATAGGACGGAGTGGAGGGAGCGAATCTGTGTCGCTGACACGACTTGATTTTCACGGTTTTATATGATGGTTCATGTTAGCCGACCCCGAATCATTTCGGGACTAAGGCTTTGTTGTTGTTGTTGTTGTTGGATATATATTCCCAAATCCAGAGTACTCGATCATCATTATAAATGTTCTTTCCTTTTTTCTTTTTCTTTTTCTTTCATATTTATCATCAGTTTTCTCTGAACCGTTTCTCCACCGTTTCTTTGATTTACGGAGATTCGACCGTCTGAATCACTCGAAATTTGAAACATAGCATCCTTATGCATAGATCTAAGTCCTAACCGAAGAGTTTTTGAGTTTCGGCAATGTTTGGAGGGGAAACGGCTTAGACAGGATTTAGAGGCGAATTGAACGGGTGTATTTTCTTCGATTAGTGACCAATGTAAGTAACTATCAACTATATTTTGAGTTTTATGTATATCGATATATATAACCAAAGATTTTGAGAAAGTGATATTTTAGGGTTATGCAGGAATTTTGTAAAATTGGGGGTTTTCACACGATTTTGCTTTTTATTGTGAAATTATGGTTCAAATGAAGCTATTGATTATGTTTCTATGTGAATTTCAGATTTTACTTGATTATGTTGATTTAAGGCTTAATTTGGTTGATTTACATATATACATATATGTTTTCGGTTTCAATGTATATAGATATTGAACAAAATGAATTTGATGATTTACTACGAATTGTTTTTGGATTGAGAATTCGGTTGCGGTTATTATTGTTATTATTTTGGATTGAAGTCCAAATGTGATTTTTATGATACAAAAGGGCTAATTGAAGCCACATGATTTATGGTTATGAAATAGTTTGGAATTTGATTGTGAAAGGAAATTTGAGCACGTTATGATTTTATGATTTTATATCCATCGAGAGCTATCCGGATCGGTGGTTTTATATTTGAAGACCATGTTCAGTGAGGGACATGACCTGTGTACACAGTCTGAAGACCTATTGGGTATGGCAAAGAAGTGTTGGGTAAGACCATATGGGATAGGCAATGTTAAGAGACGTCTCGACTATATATGTGGTTATGGATTGATACTTAATGGGAGAAACTCGATGATGGATACAATGTTTTAAGTTCATTTGGATTATGTTTTCGGTTATGTTTGATTTTGATATAAGGTTTTACGTTTGATTAAATACGAGTTGGTTTGATAAAACACTTATTTGATTACAATATTTTATAAGGTTTTGAACTCAAGAATGGATACAAGCTTATATATTTTTATGGTTTTGGTTTACTACTTTGACTATATTATGAACTTAAGTTTTGAGTATATTCTATAAGGTTTTGATTAAATCCTTTGATAAATGTATATATACAGTTATGTTAAGTAAAGTTGGTTTTTATAGCTGATAGTTTCTTAGTGAGATTTTTGTCTCACGTTTTTAAATGTTTTAATGTTTTTAGGTGAGAAAGTACAGGATATAGAGAAGGTTACCAACCGATTAGGCGAGGTTTGGAAGTTGGGTGCTTATTGTTAGAATTATGGTTAGAACTTTGGTATTTCAATTGTAATATATTGAAGTTGGTAAATCTATATTGAGGTCCTTGGTAAATATTATGATATTTCTATTTCACGCCCGATGCCGATTGAGGTCGTCTAGGGTCGGGTGTGACATTTAAAAACTTCTGGAGTTAAAAGAACATACCAGTGATAACATCCAGTTCAAGAACATTGCTGATTTGAGGACCAAATCTGAAAGTTTGCCCACTAATTCCAGCATTGGATAACGTTCCCCCAACCGTTAAACCTAAATAATCCGTCCACGAATAAGGCGAATACCCTAAACTCAATACATCATTCATCACATCAAGCCACAGCTGACCTCCTCCGAGATCGGCGTAAACCTCCGTTTTCGATACATTATTTCCGATCATCCATCCATTTTCCGGCCTCCCTAAACAATATACATCACTCATTACATCAAGCCACAACCCATCTGTTGAAACACCTTTCCACATGATTTTGATTTTACAAAATTATTTAAGTTAATCCATGATTAAGGGGCAATTAAATTTAAGTGCTTTGATTTAATTGTACTAATATGTTTGTTCAATATTGAGTATAAGTATAAATGAAAACAGAATAAAAAAGTAAGACAGGACGAAGTCAGTATGAGACCACAGCACAAGCTGAGTGGAGTGCAACTCAGCATAACAGAAGAAAAGCCATCTTCAGAACAAATATTTAAAGATGAAGCTGACCAAAGAAACTGAGTGAAACGCAACTCAGTATCAAAGAAGAGAAGTCCTTCTCTAAACTAAAGCTTGCAGACGAAGTTGACCATGGAAGTTGAGTAAGAGTGACTCAGAAACAAAGAACAAAAGCAACGTCAATAAAGTCAAGCTGAGTGTTCGTCAGGACAGCATGAATGATTCGTTTGCTAGAAGACAAGATCCGACAACTGTCTGCACCAATAATAGAAACCTTGGAATTACTCACAGAGTCAATTTCGAGATGCATGGGTCAACTGTCCGTTAGCTAAAAGACAAATTGGCACTCGAAGACACACCTGCGGAAGAAGACAAGCCTGACGCCTGCAGAATTCAGACGACAGGATTAGCCTACAAATCTGGAGCTGACCAGAACAATGTCGCAAGAAAGAGCCGTTTGAATCCAACGGATAATTCCGGATTCAAATGATTGTGCCTTCATATCTCAACTATATAAGGACAAGTTCATGCTTGGATCACAGCTGATTTTCGCCAAGAAAAAGAGAAAAGATACAAAGCACATTCAAACAAGAAAAAGATCTTACACCAAACTTCCATTTCTGTGTAAAAGCTAGATTGATTTTGTAATCATCTAAAGTGTTCTTCATCTAGAAAGAACAAGTTTGTATCAATTGTAAAATTGAGAGAGTGGTGCTGAGTACTCGGTTTTAAGTACTCAGTGGTAGAGAAATCTAGGTGTTCGGTTATAGCACTTAGTAGGAGTTGAGTAGACGAATAGAGGAAGGTACTCTTGCATATTCAACTGCCTTATAAACGGTTTGTGCTCTACCTTTAAAGAGCTCAGTATTGGATTGAAAAAGCCCGGATGGACTTGTTGGTCCCTTATAACGTTACAAGTATAGTTCCAAGGGGGGGTTAGGAACTATTTAAAAATTTTTGTTAGGACAGACTTCTTTTTCGTGAGAAAAAAGGTTTTAACAGCGGCGCTGAGTGAATAGCAAGATACTGGCTTAGTCAACTGGTGACTAGGTCAGTTTCTTTACTTGAGTCAGGAGATAGCACTTAGAGTCTATTCCTGAGCTCAGATATTCAATGTGCACAACTCAGCTTGACCTCTTTACTTGGTCAGTTTTTGTTTAAGCAAGCAATAAATATATAAAGAAGTTTAAGGTTAGAAATATGTTACTCAGCAGATTTATCCAGGTTCGGCCTCCAAGCCTACGTCCTGTCCCCGGAACACGTTCCGAGATTTCGAATTCTCTACTGAGCTCTTTAACGGTAGAGCATCAAACCTTTTACAATCTTAGAAACTGAGTATAAAAAGAGTACCTTCCTCTATACCTCTACTCAATCCTAATCTCTCGCTGAGTACTATAACCGAGTACTCAGCCTCTCCTTTCTAATCTCTAGAAATGATAAGTGTTTATCCTAAACAACGATTGCTAAGACACCTTAGATGATTGAATAATCACTCTAGACTTTTACACAAAAGATATAAAATTTAGTGTAAGATTGCTTTGCTTTTTCTTGCAGAACTTTGCGTAGAATTTTGGTCAGCGTAATGGCTTGATCAAGTTCTGTGTTGAATGAAGCAACTGAAGGGCTCTATTTATAGAGACGTCTGAGGCATCGGTCATTTCGAATTTCGAAATAACCGTTGGAGGGAAATGGCTTCCTGTCGTTGTCATCCAGTCTTGCTCAGAGCTCTCGGCCAATCAGATTTGAGTATCTTCTGTCCTCGGTCAGCTTTTTGGTCAGCTCGGCAGAATGTCTCTACATTTATGGTAAGGTCAACTAGACAGCATTCTGTGTCTTCTGAACTTTACCCAAAGTGGAAACACTTTGTCTGGAAGTTGTTCTTGCTCAGCTGCTGTCTTGTACTCTTTGTCGAATCAACTCAGCAGCTTCGTCCCGAAGTTGTTCCACGAAGGTCTTCTAGATCCTTCTTCCGCTGAGCTACGTTTTGTACATAACGACAGTGTTTTGACATACGCGGGCCGAGTTGCCTTAAACTGTTTGACTTGGGCTTTTGACTTCTTTTTTTGGAGCTTTGGGCCTTTTAATCTTTGTGTCTTATAAACAATTTAACTCAACATTGAACAAACACATTAGTAGAATAAATCAAAGCATTTAAACTTAGTGTGTTTAGAATATTTTTTAATTACACTTAAACAATTTTGTCAAATCAAAATTATGTGGAAAGGTGTTTCAACAAACTCCCCCATTTTGATGTTGGCAAAACTATTTAGTGAAGAACTCAGTATTGAGCTCCCCCATGATAGTTGACCTAATATAACTTAGCAAACTCCCCCGTCAGGGTTAAGCTACTGACTTAGTTTTACTCTAAACATTTAAAGGTTTAATCGAGTAAGTCTAAGGTCAGTTTTCAGATATAGGTCAGCTCATGGAACATATTCTATTTTACTCAGTGTTTAAGCGGAAGTTTTAACATTCAGAGAGCGCTGAGTAATTTGTTGTTCAACGAGTCTTATAAGACAATGTTTTATAAACATATAAGTCAATGTCAAACATGTTATCAGCATTGGGTACGATCAATAAGTTTTATAAGCATTAAACATAGTTGATGTACTTGAAGATACATAATAACTTAATACTCAACATCGTATATAATAACTCATAACTCAGGTTTTGGATAAAAAGATGCAAGTATTGATATTAATAGAAGTAGTCAGCGTATACAACAAAAGATAAGCATAAACATAGAGACTACAAACTTAGCATAACTGAGCTAGCCTAGAATTTCTATTTCTTTTTCTTAGGCTCATGTTGTGTTCTAGCTTGTTCTTTCTCCCCCGTTTTGTCAGCATCGGGTGGAGGAATCCTAAAGGCGTCGGTTAAGACGGCTCTGGTAAGTTCCGTGGACAGCGCCTTAAGTCTATCGGCGCTTTCATTGACGTCGTCAAAGATAGCAACTCCATCATCTGAGACCTCTGTGGGTATATTGAGTTTAGCAGCGCTGATCATGCTTACTATGAAAGCTTGAGATTTACCTATCCAGGTAAGTGCATCTGACAGACCAGCAACGACTTGATGAAATGTCTTCAGTAAGGATGAGTCGTAGTATTGACGCTGAATGTTGCTGTGACGTACATGGTTGAAGGTTTGTTTGGTGACAGACAATATCTCATTTTTCTTCATGGCGTCAGTGTCCATCTCTTGTTTTTTCAGGTTCAGCAATCGAACAGCCTCTCCAATTTGCTCCATTGAGCATTGAGAATAGGAGACCATTTGCTCGTTGGTATTGATTTGCTCAGTGTGAAGCTGAGCAAAGAGCATCTTGACTTCATCAGAAGTTGCATATCACGTGTTCGCAGCCGACAAGGTCTGAACTTGACCTTGAAGAGTGTTGAGGTGTTGAACTATTGTCAGCTGGAGCTCAGCCAGCTTTATGATGGAATCATGCTTAGGTTGCTGTGCTTGAATGGAGACTATGACACTCAGCAAATCCTTGAATCCCTTAACTTCATTTAGAAGCTGAGTTACGTGGGAGAGCTGAGTTGTCTCAACAGTAGTAGACCCAGCAACAGGTGGAGTGGTTTGATGAAGGTCTTTAATTAATGTTTGCACCGAGTTGATGATTCTTTTACCAGACTCGGTGGCATGCAAGTAGCTGAGAGAGCCTTCATTAACTTGCCTAGTTTCCTCAGTTTGACCGGTTGGAAGAGGAGTCAGAGGAATAACATGGTCAGTGACTGGAAGTGTGTTTTCAATCTGCACTTGAGTCTCGGGTAGAGCTGATTGATCGGCAGAAGTGTTGATTGGAGAGGAAGTAATTCGAATGCTGTCTGTGCTGACTGGAGCAGGAATATCCTGAGTCAGCACAATGCTTGTAGTAACAGCATTGACGGGAATTTGCTCCATTTGGCTTGTAGAATTAGCGGAAGCATTCAAGTCGGCGTGTTCCTTTGGTGAAGAAACAGAGGCTTGCTTTTCAAGAGAAGTCGATGGAGTAGAAGATGTTTGTTTTCTGAAAAATTTCAGCTTGAGTGTAGAAGGATCTTTGGTCGGCTTCTGGATAACAAAGTCAGGGACAATTGGTTTTTGAACAGGAAGGTCAATGATAGACTTCTGACTTGCCTTAACTAATCTTCTTCTGCGAGGAGGAGTGTCAGCTTGGATAGACTCTCCTGAGTGAGAGGGAGAAGTTTCTTCTTGATCAGCATTAAGCTGGTCAGCTTGTTCTTGTTCTTTATCTGTACCCAGCTCAGTATTAGTTAGGTCAGCAGCTTCTTCTTCACTAGCTGTCTCCTCAGTGTCCTCAGCGTCATCCTGACCGCTTGCTTCTTCTTCTTCTTCCTGATCATCTTCTTCATCATCGCCATCTAACTCTTCCTCAACTTGTGCAATGAACTGATCATCCAGATGCACATCATCTTCTTGATGTTCAGCTTCAGTTCCTTGACACTGTGTGTAGTGAGAATCACCAGGAACAACGATGTCAGTAGGGATAGCATCAATAGGGGTCAGCACAGAAGCCTTCTGCTTCTTTTGAGGTTGCTCAGTAGCATCTATTCTTTCCTCAATTTCAGGCTCATCTTGCCTGCTCCTCTTCTCAGCTGACTTAGGTCTCTCCTGACCTTTTTTAGTAGCTGACTTAGGCTTCTTGGCCTGAGGCTCAGCTTTCTTTGAAGGAGTCCCAACAACTTTCCTCTTTCGGGCAGCTGGAGCCTTTGTCCTTTTGCTTTGCTTTGGAGCTGTTTCCTCAGCTTGTTGTTCAGCAGTAGCTTTTCCTTTCTTTACTGGCTGATTGAACTTCAAAGCCCTGAGCGAAGCAGTGGTTATCTCAGATCCTCTAACCTTAGTTTCTCCAAATAGATCAATTTGATGATCTAAGAGGATTCTAGTGATGAGCGATCCCAGCCTGAGAGTTCCAGTGCTCCTTTGGAAGCCAGCAATCAAGAATACTGGCATGTTGATCGGCTTGTATGTCAGCATATGCCATATGAAGCATTGCTCAAAATTCGTTGCTGAGGTGGTGCAGTTGATCTTGGGATAAATGTAGTAGGTCAGCAGATAGTGAGCCATCTTTTGGTGCTGACCCATTGAGGTGCTGGAGATTTCTCCAGAGTGGCCAGCGGGCTTGCAGAAGGTGGTATTGTACCCAGTTCCTTCGTGATCCCCAGACCTCCTCAGTTTTGTTCCCTCATTCTTTAACTTCAGCAAGTTAGCAAGATAGGTAGGGTTTATAAAAATGGTCTTTTCCTTTACTACAGTTACCAGATAGTCCTGGTTATCATTGGCAACTCGGAGATTGTGGTAGAACTCCCTTACTAGGTCAGGGTAGGTGTGATCTCTAATGGAGAACAGCTCGGTCCAGCCATTCTTCGATATCCATTCGCAGAAGGGTTGCTCGGATGTCACGAAGGCCTCAGAAAACCATCGTGAGAAGTCTATTGTCCATTCCCTAACGTCTTCGAAGACTTTGGTGTAGGTTCTGACCTTGGTCAGCTTTCCCTTAGAGGAGGTAGCTTGGCCAGCTTTGCCTTTGCTCGGCGTAGTGACCTTTGTGGTTTCAGGCGAAGTAGTTTTCCTGGAGGGTTCATCGGAACTGGTCTTAGGGTGATCGGCACCGGAGATGTTGATGGAAACTCTAGTCATTGTTTCAGAAAAAGATTGGGAAGCTTTGAGAGTCTTAGAGAGAGAGAGAATGCTTTGCCAGAGAATTCGGTAAGTGTAAAGAAAATAAGAAATGGGGATTTACCCATTATTTATAGCGGTGAAGAGTGGATCTTATCAAATCCATGTGTCAGTTTTGCCTTGGGATTGTCAACCGACAAAGATCCTGGCTTTTATGACACATTCGGCGCATACGTCATCCTAGGTGGCTATTCACGTGCTTTTGCATTTAATGCAACGGATCTAACACTCAGCGTTTAGAATACTAAGCGTTTTATATTCTGAGTGGTCAGTAGTATATAAAAGGATGATTTCTCAGTTTGAGATTACTACTCGGTGTGCACATTTACTCAGTATTGATATATATTTTGCGTTAAGTACTCAGCATAACAATCACTCAGCATGCATTTGCATAAATCATTCAGCGTAGTAATTCACTCAGCATAAATTTACATTTAGAACATGAATTTACTGAAGAGGATTAAACATACCAATGGCTTCTCTCAGTATGTTGAACTGTTCACGAGCCAGTGGCTTTGTGAAGATATCCGCAAGCTGCTCATCCGTTAGGACGTAGGTCAGCTTTATCTCACCCTTGAGAACATGGTCTCTAATGAAGTGATGTCTTATGCTGACATGCTTCATTCTGCTGTGTTGAATTGGGTTCTTTGATAGATCAATTGCACTTTTGTTGTCGCATTTGACCTCAATTGTCTTTGTTTGAACACCATAGTCTTCAAGCTGTTGCTTAATCCATAGGACTTGAGCAACACAGTGACCAGCAGCAATGTACTCAGCTTCAGTGGTAGACAAGGCTACTGACGCCTGCTTCTTACTGAACCAGGATACAAGACAGCTTCTTAAGAAATGACATCCTCCAGAGGTGCTTTTCCGTTCTAGCTTGTCTCGACCATAGTCAGCGTCAGTGTATCCAACGAGTGTAAAGCCATGAGTGTTGGGATACCATAAACCTACGTTCACTGAGCTTTGCAAATATCTAAGGATTCTTTTTACAGCTATGTAATGAGATTCCTTAGGGTTAGATTGATATCTAGCACAGTAGCATACTGAGAACTGAATGTCCGGTCTACTTGCTGTTAAGTAAAGTAGAGAGCCAATCATACCTCGATACAATTTGCTGTCTACCGACTTACCATTCTCGTCAGCGCAGAGGACAGTGTCAGTGCCCATAGGAGTGGATATTGGCTTGCAATTTTCAAGATCATATTTCTTCAATATCTCCTTGGCATATTTAGCTTGACTGATGAAGATGCCATTTTTCCCTTGTTTGATTTGAAGTCCAAGGAAGAAGTTGAGTTCTCCCATCATCGACATTTCAAACTCAGTCTGCATTTGCTTGCTAAATTCCTTGCACATTGATTCATTAGTAGCACCGAAAATAATATCATCAACATATATTTGAGCCAGCAGGGTATCTTTACCCTTTCTCTTAATGAATAAGGTTGTATCAGCTTTGCCCCTGACATAGTTTCTAGTCAGCAGGAAACTGGTCAGCCTCTCATACCAAGCACGTGGTGCTTGCTTGAGGCCGTACAGAGCCTTTTTGAGTTTGTAAACGTGGTTTGGGAATTTAGGATCCTCAAACCCTGGAGGTTGATTAACATAAACTTCCTCGTTTATAACTCCATTAAGGAATGCACTCTTAACATCCATTTGAAACAGTTTAAAGTTCATATAGCTTGCATAAGCGCATAAAATCCTAATAGCCTCTAGCCTTGCCACTGGGGCAAAGGTCTTGTTGGTCCCTTGTAAGGTTGCAAGTATAGTTCCAAGGGGGGGTTAGGAACTATTTAAACTTTTTTTTCGCAATTAGGGCAGACTTGTTTTTCTAAGGAAAAAGGTTTTAACAGCGGTGCTGAGTAAACAGCAAGATACTGGCTTAGTTAACTGGTGACTAGGTCAGTTTCTTAGCTTGAGTCAGGAGATAGCACTTAGAGTCTATTCTTGAGCTCAGACGTTCAACGCGCACAACTCAACTTGACCTCTTTACTTGGTCAGTTTTTGGTTATTTTAAGCAAGCAATATAAATAAGGAGTTAAGGGTAAGAAATACTTCGCTCAGCAGATTTATCCAGGTTCGGCTTCTTCTAAGCCTACGTCCTGTCCCCGAAACACGTTCCGAGATTTCGAATCCTCTACTGAGCTCTTTAAAGGTAGAGCCTCAAACCTTTTACAATATCAGCAACTGAGTATGACAAGAGTACCTTCCTCTATACCTCTACTCAATCCTAATCTCTCGCTGAGTACTAAAACCGAGTACTCAGCCTCTCCTTTCTATCTCTAGAAATGATAAGTGTTTTGTCCTATACAAAGATTTGCTAAGACACTTTAGACGATTGAAACAATCACTCTAGACTTTTACACAGATATAAGAATTGTAGTGTAAGATTTTGCTTTGCTTCTTTGCTTGCAGAACTTGTAGAAATTTGGTCAGCGTAATGGCTTGATCAAGTTCTGTGTTGACTAAAGCTTCTGATGGCACTATTTATAGAGACGTCTGGGCATCGGTCATTTCGAATTTCGAAATAACCGTTGGAGGGAAACGGCTACATGTCGTTGTCATCCTGACTTGCTCAGAGCTCTCGGCCAATCAGAATTGTGTATCTTCTGTCCTCGGTCAGCTCAGCAGACTATCTCTTCTTTTATGGTAAAGTCAACTAGACAGCATACTGTGTCGTCTGAACTTTGCCCAAAGGGGAAATACTTTGTCTGGAAGTTTTCCTTTGCCAGCTGCTGTCTTGTACGCTTTGTCGAGACTACTCAGCAGCTTCATCTTGAAGTTGTTCCCGAAGGTCTTCTAGATCCTTCCTTATGCTGAGTTGCGTTTTGTTCAAAACGGCAACGTCTTGACATACGCGGGCCGAGTTGTACTGAGTTGTTTGACTTGGGCCTTGGCTTCCGTATTGGGCTTGGGCCTTTTAATTCTTATGTCTTATAACAATTTTAACTCAACATTGAACAAACACATTAGTAGAATAAATCAAAGCATTTAAACTTAGTGTGTTTAGAATATGTATTTTAAATTATACTTAAACAATTTTGTCAAATCAAAATTATGTGGAAAGGTGTTTCAACAAACTCCCCCATTTTGATGTTGGCAAAACTATTCAGCGAGGAACTCAGTATGAGCTCCCCCATAATAGTTGACCTAGTATAATTGAGCAAACTCCCCCGTAAGGGTTGAGCTACTGACTTAGTTTTACTCAAAACATTTAAAGGTTTAAATGAGTAAGTCTAAGGTCAGTTTTCAGATATAGGTCAGCTATATCAACATATTCTATTTACTCAGTATTAAGCGGAAGGTTTAGTCATATAGAGCGCGCTGAGTAATTTTTTGTTCAATGAGTTCTTATCATAATATTTTATAAACACATAGGTCAATGTCAAACATGTTATCAGCATATCATTTAGTCAATAAATGTTACAAGTATTAAACATAGCTGATTTAATTGAAGATACATAATGACTCAGTACTTAATAACATATATCATAACTCAAGATTTGAATAAGAGATGCAAATATGATATATAGATAGAAGTCAGTAATTACACAGCAAAATTTTTTATAGATAAGGCAAATAGAATTAGATTACAAGTGACTCAGTCTAAAACTGGGCTAGCCTATCTATTTCTTTTTCTTGTGGTGCGATGACTGACTTCGCTCATGCTGAGCTCTTGCTGCATGTTCTTTCTCCCCCGTTTTGTCAACTTCAGGGAGTCTGAAAGCATCTGTTAATACAGCTCGAGTCAGTTCTTGGGATAGCTCCTTAAGCTTCTCAGCGCTTTCATTTACGCCATCAAAGATGGAAACTCCATCAGCTGAGACCTCGTCGGGTACTTTGAGATCAGCAGCACTGAGCATATTTACGCTGAACGCTTGAGCTTTGCCTTGCCAGATAAGAGCTTCAGTAAGGCCAGCAAAGACTTGGTGGAAGGTTTTTAAGAGAGCTGTGTCGTAATACTGACGTTGAATGTTGTTATGACGAATGTGGTTGAAAGTTTGTTGTGCGAGAGTCATCATCTCGTTCTGCTTCATTGCGTCAGTATCCATCTCTTTCTTATTCAGATTAAGCAACCTTATAGCCTCACCAATTTGCTCTACTGAGCACTGACTGTATGACACCATTTGCTCGTTGGTCTTAAGTTGCTTAGTATGAAGCTGAGCAAAGAGCATTTTGATTTCAGATGAAGTGGCATAGTCAGTGTTCACAGCTGACAATTTCTGGACTTGTTGATGGAGAGAGTTCAGGTGTTGCACGGTTGTCAGCTGGATCTCAGCCATCTTGGCAATTGAATCCTGCTTAGCTTGCTGTGCTTGGAAGGATAAGACGACGTTCAGCAGATCCTTGAGTCCCTTAACTTCATTGAGAAGCTGAGTGACCTGGGAAAGCTGGGTGGTCTCAAGAATTGAAGAGCTAGCAGCAGGAGAAGTGGAATGTTGAAGGTCTCTGATTAATGCTTATACTGAGTCAATGATCTTTTTGTCGGACTCAGTGGCATTCAGATGGCTTTGGGAACCTTCAGGGATATCAGTATGACCGGAAGGAAGAGGAGTGAAAGGAGTTACCAGGTCAGTGACTGGAATAGTATTCTTAATCTGCACTTGAGTTTTAGGGATAGTTGATTGATCGGCAGAGAGTTGAGTTGCGGAAGGTGTAATGCGAATACTGTCTGTGCTGACGGCAGAGGTGTGTGGAGTCAGCACCATGCTTGAGGAAATAGCATGAACAGTAGACGGCTCAACCTGACTGGTTGATGTTGCAGAAGCATTGGGGTCGGCATGTTCCTATTGAGAAGAAATAGAGGCTTGCTTTTCTAATGCTGCCGATGTGGTGGAAGTGGATTGGCGTTTGAAAAACTTGAGTTTGACGGCAGAAGGGTCCTTAGTTGTCTTTGAGACGACAAAGTCAGGAAGAGTTGGTAGTTGCACAGGAGGTTCACTGACTAGCTTCTCACTGGCCTTGACCAACTTTCGCCTTCTACGAGGTGGAGTGTCAGTATGATCAGGTTCTCCTGAGTGAGAAGGGGAAGATTCTTGTTGCTCAGTATGAGGCTGGTCAGCTTGCTCTTCAGCAGGATCATCCATGTGTTGGTCGAGTACTTGCTCAACTCCAGCAGCCAACTCAGTATCGGCATGCTCAACCTCAATCTCACTGGCTGTTTCCTCAGAGTCCTCAGCGTCATCCTGACCGCTGGCTTCTTCCTCTTCTTCTTCGGTACTGTCACCGTCAAGTTCTTCCTCAACTTGAGAGATGAAGTGATCATCTAGTTGAACCTCATGTTCATCATGCTCAGCTTCTGTACTTTGACACTGGGTGAAGTGAGAGTCACCCGGTATAATGAAGTCCGTAGGTATGGCGTTCAGTGGAGTCAGTGTTGAAGACTTCTGCTTCTTCTGAGGTTGCTCAGTAGCTTCCTCAGTTCCAGGCTCTCCTTGCCTGCTTCTTTTCTCAGCTGACTTACCAGCTGACTTCTGCCTCTTTGCTGGAGACTCAACGTTTTTGGTAGGAGTCTCAGCAGTTTTCCTCTTGCGGGAAGCTGGGGCCTTAGTCCTTCGCCCTTTCTTAGGCTCAGCAGTTCCCTCAGCTTGACCAACAGCAGCAGCTTTACCTTTCTTCAAGGGCTGTCCAAACTTTAATGCCCTCAGTGAGGCAGCTGTTATCTCAGATCCTCGATTTTTCTCCTCACCTTCAAGATCAACCTTATGGTCAATGAGGATTCTGGTGATGAGTGATCCAAGCCGCATCGTGCCAGTGCTTCGAAGGAACCCAGCAACAAGAAAGACCGGCATATTGATGGGGGTGTACGTCAGCATGTGCCATATAAAGCACTGCTCGAAATTTATTGCTGATGTAGTGCAGTTGATCTTCGGGTAGATGAAGTAGGTCAGCAAGTAGTGAGCCATCTTCTGGTGCTGACCCATTGATGAAGCTGAGACTTCTCCTGAGTGACCCTCAGGTTTGCAAAAGTTGTGTGCATAGTCAATTTTATCCTGATCTCCCGATCTTCTCAGCCTTGCTCCCTCAGTTTTTAGCTTGAGAAGATTTCCTATGTAGAGAGGGTTGATGAAGATGGTTTTGCCTTTCACCTCAGTGCACAGGTAGTCAGTGTTGTCATTGGCAACTTTGAGGTTGTGGTAAAACTCCCTCACTAGGTCAGGATAGGTTTCATCCCTAACCGAAAACAGCTCAGTCCAGCCGTTTTATGAAATCCATTCGCAGAAGGGTTGTTCGTTCTGTACGAAGTGTTCTGAGACCCATCTGGAGGGCTCAACTTTCCATTCTCGTACGTTCTCAAAAACTTTGGAGTAGGTGCGAACTTTCACAGTCTTTCCTTGACCAGAAGTTTGGCCAGTTTTTCCCTTGCTCGGCGTAGGAGGATTTCCAGTAGGTTCATCGGAGTTGGACTTTTGGTGGCCGGCACCGGAGGTATTGTAAGAAACCTTAGTCATTTTCGAGGATGGGGAAGGTTTAGAAGGATCTTGAGAGAGAGAGTTTCTTTGCCTTAGAATTTGATTAAGCGTAAAGAATAAAAGATGGGAAATTACCCATCATTTATAGATGGAATGAGCGGTGTGGATTTAATCAAATCCATGTGTCAGTTTTGGCTTGGGATTGTGTACCGACAAAGATCCTGGCATTTATGACACATACGGCGAATACGTCATCCTAGGGCTATACGCGTGCTATTGCATTTATGCTAACGGATCTAACACTCAGCATTTAGAATGTCAAGCGTTTGATATTCTGAGTGGTCAGTATTGCATTTACGGATGATTTTAAAGTTTAAGTTTAAACTAATTTACTCAGTGTGCAAGTTACTCAGTATTTGATGTTCAGTCAGTTTCGATGAGTTACTCAGCAAACAATCAATCATTCAGCATAGTAATTCACTCAGCATTCATATTCATTTAGCACAGGAATTTACTGAAGAGGATTAAACATACCAATTGCTTCTCTCAGTATGCTGAACTGCTCATGGGCCAGTGGCTTCGTGAAGATATCTACAAGCTGTTCATCCGTTGGGACAAAGGTCACCTTGATCTCACCCTTGAGTACATGGTCTATAATGAAGTGATGTCTGATGCTGACATGCTTCATTCTGCTGTGTTGAATTGGGTTCTTTGAGAGATCAATTGCACTTTTGTTGTCACATTTGACTTCAATTGTCTTCGTTTGAACACCATGGTCTTCAAGCTGTTGCTTAATCAATAGGACTTGAGCAACACAATGACCAGCAACAATGTACTCAGCTTCAGTGGTAGACAAGGATACTGACGCCTGCTTTTTGCTGAACCAGGATACAAGACAGCTTCCTAAGAAGTGACATCCTCCAGAGGTGCTTTTACGTTCTAGCTTATCCCGTCCATAGTCAGCGTCAGTGTATCCGATAAGTGTAAAATCATGAGTATTTGGATACCACAGATCTGCGTTCACTGAGCTTTGCAAATATCTAAGGATTCTTTTTACAGCAATGTAATGAGATTCCTTAGGGTTAGATTGATATCTAGCACAGTAGCATACTGAAAACTGAATGTCCGGTCTACTGGATGTTAAGTAAAGTAAAGAGCCTATCATACCTCGATATAATTTGCTGTCTACTGACTTACCATTCTCATCAGCGTAGAGGACAGTGTCAGTGCCCATAGGAGTGGATATTGGCTTGCAATTTTCCAAATCATATTTCTTTAATATCTCATTGGCATATTTGGCTTGACTGATGAAGATGCCATTCTTTCCTTGTTTAATTTGAAAACCGAGGAAGAAGTTGAGTTCTCCCATCATGGACATTTCAAACTCAGTCTGCATTTGTTTGCTAAACTCCTTGCACATAGATTCGTTAGTTGCACCAAATATTATATCATCAACATAAATTTGGGCCAGCAGGGTATCTTTACCCTTTCTCTTAATGAATAAGGTTGTACCAGCTTTGCCCCTGACGTAATTTCTAGTCAGCAGGAAACTGGTCAGCCTCTCATACCAAGCACGTGGTGCTTGCTTGAGGCCGTACATAGCCTTTTTGAGTTTGTAAACATGGTTTGGGAACTTAGGGTCCTCAAAACCTGGAGGTTGATTTACATAAACCTCCTCGTTTATAACTCCATTAAGAAATGCACTTTTGACATCCATTTGGAATAATTTAAAGTTCATGTAAGATGCATATGCACATAGAATTCTAATTGCCTCTAGCCTTGCCACTGGGGCAAAGGTCTCACAATAGTCAATACCTTCTTGCTGACTGTAGCCCTGAGCTACAAGCCTTGCTTTGTTCCTGACTACGTTTCCTTGTTCATCCATCTTGTTCCTGAAGACCCATCTTGTTCCGATGGTCTTTTGACTCTTTGGATGAGGCACTAGCTCCCATACATCGTTTCTTCTAAATTGATCGAGCTCCTCTTGCATTGCGATCATCCAGAATTCATCGTACTCAGCTTCAGCGAAATTCTTCGGTTCTTGTACTGAGACGAAGGCAACATTGCTGAGGTACTTCCTGAGTTGATTCCTCATCATCAGGGTATTCCCAGCAGAATCAAGGATTGCACTTTCTGAGTGCCCTCTTGGAATCCTTATCTCTTTAGGTAGATTTATGTCTTGTGATGTCTCTGTTTCAACAATCTCTGCAGAAGTAGATGGGTCAGTAAAAGTAATCTTAGGTTCACTCTTACTCTTGGTCAGCCTTTTCGTGAATGACTCAGTAGCTGGTTCTTGGTCAGCGGTGGTTACTGAGTGTGTATCATCTTCGGTCAGCGGCTGGTATCTACCTGCAGGGTCAGTTTCGTCGAACTCTACATGTACTGACTCTTCTAAAACTTGAGTTCGCTTATTAAAAACTCTGTATGCTTTGCTGTTTGTTGAGTAGCCCAAAAAGATAGCCTCATCAGCTTTTGAATCAAACTTTGCTAAGCTATCTTTGGTATTTAAAATAAAACATCTACAGCCAAAGGCACGAAAGTATCCAATATTTGGGTTTCGTCCTTTCCAAAGTTCATAGGGGGTTTTCTTGAGTATAGGTCTAACTAGAGCCCTATTAAGAATATAGCATGCTGTGTTAACAGCCTCTCCCCAAAAATACTTTGGAAGCCTATGCTCATCCAGCATTGTCCTGGCTATTTCAACTAGAGTTCTGTTCTTCCTTTCTACAACCCCATTTTGCTGAGGTGTTCTAGGAGCAGAAAAATTATGGTCAATGCCGCTAGCTTCACAGAATTCAACAAACTTTTGGTTTTTGAATTCTCCACCGTTATCACTACGGATGTGAGCTAATTTTAGGTCTTTTTCATTTTCAATTTTTTTAACCAAATTTGAAAATGTCTCAAAGGTCTCATCCTTGCTGGTCAGCAAGATGACCCACGTATACCGAGAGAAGTCATCTACAATGACCAAGGAAAATCTTCTTCCACCCAGACTCAGCGGCTGGACTGGACCGAAGAGATCCAAGTGTAGTAACTCTAACGGACGTTTAGTTGAGACGATATTTTTGCTATGAAAAGATTGTTTGGTTTGTTTTCCAGCTTGGCAAGCGTGGCATAATTGATCTTTTTGAAATTTAAGTTCAGGCAGTCTCCTGTGCCATAGCCAGGAATTTTCTTCCTTTGATACTAAGCACACAGTTTTTGAAAACTTTTTCTCTAAATCTAGCATAAAGACATTATCTATTCGAGGGGCAGTTAATATTAACTCATTTGTTTTACCCTCGTATATTTTACATCCAGTAGAATCAAATATAACTTTTCTCCCATTGTCACATAGCTGAGCTACGCTGAGTAAGTTATATTTGAGTCCGCTGACTAGGGAGACAGATTCAATAGTAGGATTACCTCCGATGGTTCCTGACCCTACTATCTTACCCTTCTTGTTGTCTCTAAAACTTACGCTCCCTCCTCGTTTACGTTCAAATGTGATGAACTGAGTTTCATCACCCGTCATATGCCTTGAGCATGCGCTGTCAATATACCACATCTTTGACTTCTCGGCACATCTCAGGCTTACCTACATTGTAACTAGTTACTTTTAGGTACCCAATTCTTTTTGGGTCCTTGCTTGTTAGGTGCAACAGGTAAAGCATCATATTTTATTTTATGGCGACATACATGGACAGTATGGCCATTCTTTCCACAGAAGTCACAACTGACCTTCTGTTTAGGATGTTTCACTGACTTGTCAGCACCCCAGTGCTGAGCGTGCCAGCACACCTTAGTGGTGTGTCCTAACTTCCCACAAAAGTCACACTGGACTATTCGCTGGGGATTCCATCTCTGCTTAGTACATTGGTACTGAGTTCTCAGAGGACTGTTTCTTTTATTTGGAACCTTTAGTTGGTTCTGGATAGTTGTGACGTCCTTACTCAGTTTCTTTGAAACTGACTGGACTTCAGAGACAGACTCATGTATGATCTTCATGTTATCATGCAGAGTTGTATTGTCCTGAAGAAGGTATCTGAGGTCACTCAGTTTGACCTCTTCCACTTCGTCACAGCGCCTGCTGAGTGCTCTAACTTTCTTATTACACTTCTTGACAAGTGTATAGAGATCACTCAGGGCATTAACCATATCGTTTCTGAGCTGGGGAAGAGAAATTACCTCATTTGATTGCTCCTCGTCATCTGATAGGTCAGCATGCTCAGAGACGCATGGCTCAGCAAGTTCGTCAGCTATGAAGTATATCTTTGCTGACTCAGTGGCCTCAGTTTCTGTAGATGAAGACTCATCGATGTCGCTCCAAGTAGCCACCATTGCTTTCTTCCCACTTTTCTTGTCTTTCCTCAGCGTGGGGCAGTTTGACTTAATATGGCCAGTTTGATGGCACTCAAAGCATGTAATGGGCTTTGAGCTGTCCTTTCTGTATTTGCTGTCACCTGAGTCAGCCTTATACTTATCAAACTTTCTGTAAGGCTTTTTAGAGTATTTATCACTCTTCCTGAATAGCCTTTTTATCTTCCTTGTGAACATAGCCATCTCCTCATCGTCAGTTGAACTCCCGTCAGTGGAGTCAGCTTTCATGACAAGGGATTTCTGCTTCTTGTCTTCAGATTTTTCCTTCACCTCAAAGTTTTTCATGGATATCTCATGGGTCAGCAATGAACCGATGAGTTCGTCATATTTGTAGGTGGTTAAATCCTGAGCTTCCTCAACTGCTGTCTTCTTTGCTTGCCAGTCTTTAGGAAGACTCCTGCGTATCTTTTTGACTTGTTCTTCCTCAGTGAAGATTTTCCCAAGTCTCTTGAGCTCATTAATGATGTTGGTAAACCTTGCATTCATGTCTGAAATGCCCTCATCATTGTTCATCTCGAACAGCTCGTACAGTCTCATCTGCTGATTCACCTTGGACTCCTTTACTTTATTGGTTCCCTCGTAGGTGACTTCCAGCTTTCTCCAGATCTCTTGTGCCAACTCACAACCTGAGATTTTATTATATTCTGCAGCATCGAGCGCACAGTGAAGCATATTGATAGCCGAAGCATGGTTTTGGAGCTTCTTAAGATCATCCTCTGTCCATTTGGCCTCAGCTTTTACAACTGTTTGGCCAGCCACAACCTCGACAGGTACAAATGGGCCTTGGACTATAGATTGAAGGAAATTAAGGCTAAGGTATAGCAGCGGAAATATAAAAATTTTAGCCTACTTCCTTTTAACCATAGGATCCGTTAATCGTTATTTCATATAAAGAGGGATAAGAAGGAATACCTTTCGATGAACAATCTACCGTTGTTAAAGAAGCGCCCACAATTCTTCTCCGAGATTCCAACCACAAAGTTTAATACGGTGAGGCTAAGATGAAATCAACCCTTATGAGATGCAACCAAAATAGATTGCCTCTAATAAACCAACACAAGATCAAAGAGAAAGAGGGATGAATAAGATTAATCAATCGATGGAATGCCGAATTAATTCTTGTCCACGAACTTGGGGAATAGAATTCTTTTTCTCTCTTAATTAAGCAATTTCGAAAATCACTTAAGGGGAGGGATATAGGCTTAGTCGAAATTCATTAAGAGAAGGAGTATATATATTAGCTTGTATCTAAACCCTAGTTAGATAGGAATAGGTTACTTAATAGGAATTCCATTCGGAATAGGATTCCTAATTATTATCTTATAATATATCAAATACATTTAGGATAATAATAAATAACCTAATTGGATAATAATAGGAGTATATTAATCTAATTAAAACTCCTAACTTAATTATCTCTTAATTAATTTAATTCATAATCCTAATCTAATTAGGATTAATGGAATAAAATTAATTCCTTACTAACATATATAAATTTCGGCCCCCTCCTAGTATTTGGGCCTTACTGGGCTTAATTGGGCTTCCATCTATTAATCATATCCATCTCTCTTTTGGTTCCAAGTCTTATGTGTGATCCATTAGGTCCTTACTACTTCTGGCCGTATGCAACCTATTAAATTAATTTCTTCAATAATTATATTTAATCTCTTGCATAACGGAATGATGTACAGAGTATGTTATTGGCAAGTCCGTAATCATTCCCCCAGAGTCGGTTAAGAAGACAGGTTGATTCTATCGTTAACCATTCCGTATTAGTTACGATATAATACGATCCTTTATCAACTACATCCTTGAACTGAATCTTATGACTATGGGTAATGTCAAGTCACATATAGCGAGACGTTCGTTTTACTTGTTATTGGCCGAGTCAACTCAAAAAGATAGGTTAAGTGAAATCCGAATTTCTACTCTTAAGCTATCACCTTGCAAGGGTTTAGAGTCGAGTCTTCCACAAGCGATCCTTGGATGTATCTCCCATTAATCGGGAGTGATAAATGCTCAATCCAATGTATAACTACCCTGAAATTACTTCCTGTGACACCCAACCTTTGCAGTTCACACCCCAGAGTCATCTCTGTTAAGGATCGTGGGACCACAGGATCAAAGTCTCACATTCAGTAATTCAGGATGACCAATTAACATTCCTTTGAGTCTGAGGATTAGTTATACCTATTAATACCAATGAGATGAACAGTTGACAAGGATGAATCTACCCATCCTGTTATCTCAAGTCGGATCCCCAATCCTAATGAACAACGTTTCACCGGATCTATGTAACTGTCCAGATATCTATATATGTGAAGCTTGTGAGATCAGCTTTCTGTCGGACAGAAGACATTGTTACATATAAGTCTCAACTGTGATATATCAATCCTAAATATATCACTTGACTTGGGGTGGTTTTAAGTTTATTAGTTTATTATAAAGTTTTGTCTCACTTCATGCTTGTATGAACACTTTATAATCACTTTAAACAAACTTACGGATTTCCTTTTATTAGACTTTATTTAGTGCTTAAAAGGGATTGCCTTTATATAGTTATAAAACATATATCTCATTAAAACAAATGATATAAAGAACAATTCATTTACAATAAGTTTGTATCCTGCAACAATTGACTATAGGACACAAAACCCCAACATAGATAGCCAGGCACTCATGTTTGTAGCCTGAATGAAGTTTTTCATCCTATTCTTCCAGAAGGTATAGTTTGACCTGAAGAATAGGGGAGGCCTAGTAATGGACAGCCCCTCAGGCAGTATTTGAGTTGTTTGGTTTCCAGGGAGAAACCGAGTGCTGTTTTCGCCCATGGTAGGGATCAGCTCAAGGTTGTTAGACCTTTTAGAGTGAGCTTTTAAGCTCTGATACCACTTGTTGGTCCCTTGTAAGGTTGCAAGTATAGTTCCAAGGGGGGGTTAGGAACTATTTAAACTTTTTTTTCGCAATTAGGGCAGACTTGTTTTTCTAAGGAAAAAGGTTTTAATAGCGGTGCTGAGTAAACAGCAAGATACTGGCTTAGTTAACTGGTGACTAGGTCAGTTTCTTAGCTTGAGTCAGGAGATAGCACTTAGAGTCTATTCTTGAGCTCAGACGTTCAACGCGCACAACTCAACTTGACCTCTTTACTTGGTCAGTTTTTGGTTATTTTAAGCAAGCAATATAAATAAGGAGTTAAGGGTAAGAAATACTTCGCTCAGCAGATTTATCCAGGTTCGGCTTCTTCTAAGCCTACGTCCTGTCCCCGAAACACGTTCCGAGATTTCGAATCCTCTACTGAGCTCTTTAAAGGTAGAGCCTCAAACCTTTTACAATATCAGCAACTGAGTATGACAAGAGTACCTTCCTCTATACCTCTACTCAATCCTAATCTCTCGCTGAGTACTAAAACCGAGTACTCAGCCTCTCCTTTCTATCTCTAGAAATGATAAGTGTTTTGTCCTATACAAAGATTTGCTAAGACACTTTAGACGATTGAAACAATCACTCTAGACTTTTACACAGATATAAGAATTGTAGTGTAAGATTTTGCTTTGCTTCTTTGCTTGCAGAACTTGTAGAAATTTGGTCAGCGTAATGGCTTGATCAAGTTCTGTGTTGACTAAAGCTTCTGATGGCACTATTTATAGAGACGTCTGGGCATCGGTCATTTCGAATTTCGAAATAACCGTTGGAGGGAAACGGCTACATGTCGTTGTCATCCTGACTTGCTCAGAGCTCTCGGCCAATCAGAATTGTGTATCTTCTGTCCTCGGTCAGCTCAGCAGACTATCTCTCCTTTTATGGTAAAGTCAACTAGACAGCATACTGTGTCGTCTGAACTTTGCCCAAAGGGGAAATACTTTGTCTGGAAGTTTTCCTTTGCCAGCTGCTGTCTTGTACGCTTTGTCGAGACTACTCAGCAGCTTCATCTTGAAGTTGTTCCCGAAGGTCTTCTAGATCCTTCCTTATGCTGAGTTGCGTTTTGTTCAAAACGGCAACGTCTTGACATACGCGGGCCGAGTTGTACTGAGTTGTTTGACTTGGGCCTTGGCTTCCGTATTGGGCTTGGGCCTTTTAATTCTTATGTCTTATAACAATTTTAACTCAACATTGAACAAACACATTAGTAGAATAAATCAAAGCATTTAAACTTAGTGTGTTTAGAATATGTATTTTAAATTATACTTAAACAATTTTGTCAAATCAAAATTATGTGGAAAGGTGTTTCAACAGGTCTCACCGTAGTCAATACCTTCTTGCTGACTGTAGCCCTGAGCTACAAGCCTTGCTTTGTTCCTGACTACATTTCCTTGCTCATCCAGCTTGTTGTGGAAGACCCATCTTGTTCCAATGGTCTTCTGACTCCTTGGATGTGGCACTAGCTCCCATACATCGTTTCTTCTGAATTGGTCAAGTTCCTCTTGCATTGCGCTCATCCAGAATTCATCTTCCTCAGCATCAGCGAAGTTCTTAGGTTCCTGAACTGAGACGAAGGCCACGTTGCTGAGGTATCTCCTGAGTTGATTTCTTGTCATCAGGGTATTCTCAGCGGCATCAAGGATTGCACTCTCTGAGTGCCCTCTTGGAATCCATATCTCCTTGGGTAGATTGATGTCTTGTGCTGTCTGTGTTTCAACAATCTCTGCAGTTGAAGATTGGTCAGTGAAAACAATGTTTGGTTCACTTTTACCTTTGGTCAGCCCTTAAGGGAATGACTCAGCGGCTGTCTCTTGATCAGCGGGTGCTGAGTGTGGATCATCCTCGGTCAGCGGCAGATATCTTCCTGCAGGGTTAGTTTCGTCGAACTCAACATGTACTGACTCTTCTAAAACTTGAGTTCGTTTATTGAAAACTCTGTATGCTTTGCTGTTTGTTGAGTAGCCTAAAAAGATAACTTCATCAGCTTTTGAGTCAAATTTAGCTAGGCTATCTTTGGTGTTTAAAATAAAACATTTACAGCCAAAGGCACGAAAGTATCCAATGTTGGGCTTTCGTCCTTTCCAAAGCTCGTAGGGGGTTTTCTTTAGTATAGGTCTAACAAGAGCCCTATTAAGAATATAGCACACTGTGTTAACAACTTCTCCCCAAAAGTACTTTGGAAGCCTATGCTCACTCAGCATTGTCCTGGCTATTTCAACTAAGGTTCTGTTCTTCCTTTCAACAACCCCATTTTGTTGAGGCGTCCTAGGAGCAGAAAAATTATGGTCAATGCCGCTGGCTTCACAGAATTCAACAAACTGTTGGTTTTTGAATTCTCCACCATTATCACTTCGGATGTGAGCCAATTTTAGGTCTTTGTCATTTTCAAGTTTTCTAACCAAATTTGAAAAGGTCTCAAAGGTCTCATCCTTGCTACTCAGCAAGATGACCCCAGTGTACCGAGAGAAGTCATCTACAATGACCAAGGAAAATCTTCTTCCACCCAGACTCAGCGGCTGGACTGGACCGAAGAGATCCAAGTGTAGTAACTCTAACGGACGCTTAGTTGAGACAACATTTTTACTATGAAAAGATTTTTTTGTTTGTTTTCCAGCTTGACAAGCGTGGCATAATTGATCTTTTTCAAATCTAAGTTCAGGCAGTCCCTCAACCAATTGCTTTCTTGCTAATTTGGCCAGGAGGTCCATGCTTACATGACCAAGTCTCCTGTGCCATAGCTAGGAATTTTCTTCCTTTGAAACTAAGCATACAGTTTTTGAAAACTTTTTCTCTAAGTCTAGCATAAAGACATTATCAATCCGAGGGGCAGTTAAAATTAACTCATTTGTTTTTCCCTCGTATATTTTACATCCAGTAGCATCAAATATAACTTTTCTCCCATTGTCACATAGCTGAGCTACGCTGAGTAAGTCATATTTGAGTCCGCTGACTAGGGAGACTGACTCAATAGTAGGATTACCTCCGATGGTTCCTGACCCTACTAGCTTACCCTTTTTGTTGTCTCCAAAACTTACACTTCCTCCTCGTTTACGCTCAAACGTGATGAACTGAGTTTCATCACCAGTCATGTGCCTCGAGCATGCGCTATCAATATACCACATCTTTGACTTCTCAGCACACCTCAGGCTTACCTGCATTGTAACTAGTTACTTTTAGGTACCCAATTCTTTTTGGGTCCTTGCTTGTTAGGTTCAATAGGTAAAGCATCATATTTTATTTTATGGCGACATACTTGGACAGTATGGCCATTCTTTCCACAGAAGTCACATCTGACTTTCCGTTTAGGATTTTTCACTGACTGGTCAGCACCCCAATGCTGAGCGTGCCAGCACACCTTTGTGGTGTGTCCTTTCTTCCCACAGAAGTCACACTGGACATTCCGCTGGGGATTCCATCTCTGCTGACCAGTACTTCGGTACTGAGCATTCAGAGGAATATTTCTTTTGTTTTGAACCTTTAGTTGGTTCTGGATATTTGTGACGTCCTTTCTCAGTTTCTTTGAATCTGATTGGACTTCAGAGACAGACTTATGTATGATCTCCATGTTATCATGCAAAGTTGAGTTGTCCTGAAGAAGGAATCTGAGGTCACTTAGCTTGACCTCTTCAACCTCGTCACAGCGCCTGCTGAGTGCTCTAATTTTCTTATTACACTTTTTGACAAGTGTATAGAGGTCACTCAGGGCATTACCCATTTCGTTTCTGAGCTAGGGAAGTGATATTACCTCATTTGATTGCTCCTCATCGTCAGATGCAATGGAGGGGTCAGCATGCTCAGAAATGAACGGCTCAGCAAGTTCGTCAGCCATAAAACAGATCTTTACTGACTCAGTGGCATCGGCTTCTGATGAAGAAGACTTATCACTGTCGCTCCATGTTGCCACCATTGCCTTTTTGCCGTTCTTCTTTTCTTTCCTCAGCGTGGGCCACCTTGACTTAATATGGCCAGTTTGATGACATTCAAAGCATGTAATGGGCTTTGAGTTGTCCTTCTTGTATTTACTGTCGCTGGACTCAGCTTTATACTTATCAAACTTTCTGTAAGGCTTCTTAGAATATTTGTCATTCTTTTTGAACAGCCTTTTCATCTTCCTGGTGAACATAGCCATTTCCTCATCATCTGTTGAGCTTCCATCAGTGGAGTCAACTTTCATGACAAGGGACTTCTGCTTCTTGTCCTCAGACTTTTCCTTCACCTCGAAGTTTTTCATTGATATCTCATGGGTCAGCAGCGAGCCGATGAGTTCGTCATATTTGTAGGTGGTTAAGTCCTGAGCTTCCTCAACAGCGGTCTTCTTTGCTTGCCAGTATTTAGGAAGACTCCTGAGTATCTTTTTGACTTGTTCTTCCTCAGTGAAGATCTTCCCAAGTCTATTGAGCTCATTGATGATGTTTGTAAACCTTGCATTCATGTCAGATATTCCCTCATCATTATTCATGTTGAACAGCTCGTACAGTCTCATCTGCTGGTTCACCTTGGACTCCTTTACTTTATTGGTTCCTTCGTAGGTGATGTTAGGGTTTAGTGTCCTATAGACAATTGTTCTAGGATACAAACTTAATGTAAATGAATTGTTCTTTATATCATTTGTTTTAATGAGATATATATTTTATAACTATATAAAGGCAATCCCTTTTAAGCACTAAATAAAGTCTAATAAAAGGAAATCCGTAAGTTTGTTTAAAGTGATTATAAAGTGTTCATACAAGCATGAAGTGAGACAAAACTTTATAATAAACTAATAAACTTAAAACCACCCCAAGTCAAGTGATATGTTTAGGATTGATATATCACTGTTGAGACTTGTATGTAACAATGTCTTCTGTCCGATAAAAAGCTGATCTCACAAGCTTCATATATATAGATATCTGGACAGTTACATAGATCCGATGAAACGTCGTTCATTAGGATTGGGGATCCGATTTGAGATAACAGGATGGGTAGATTCATCCTTGTCTCCTGTTCATCTCATTGGTATTAATAGGTATAACTAATCCTCAGACTCAAAGGAATGTTAATTGGTCATCCTGAATTACTGAATGTGAGACTTTGATCCTGCTGTCCCACGATCCTTAACAGAGATGACTCTAGGGTGTGAACGGCAAAGGTTGGGTGTCACAGGAGGTAATTTCAGGGTAGTTATACATTGGATTGAGCATTTATCACTCCCGATTAATGGGAGATACATCCAAGGATCGCTTGTGGAAGACTCGACTCTAAATCCTTGCAAGGTGATAGCTTAAGAGTAAGAAATACAGATTTTACTTAACCTATCTATTTTGAGTTGACTCGGCCTATACAAGTAAAACGAACGTCTCGCTATATGTGACTTGACATCACCCATAGTCATAAGATTCAGTTCAAGGATGTAGTTGATAAAGGATCGAATTATACTGTAACTAATACGGAAGGGTTAACGACAGAATCAACCTATCTTCTTAACGGACTCTGGGGGAATGATTACAGACTTGCCAATAACATACTCAGTACATCATTCCGTTATGCAAAGATTAAATATAATTCTTGAAGAAATTAATTTAATAGTTGCATACGGCCAGAAGTAGTAAGAACCTAATGGATCACACATAAGACTTGGAACCAAAAGAGAGATGGATGTCATTAATAGATGGAAGCCCAATTGAGCCCAGTAAGGCCCATTTAAATAGAGGGGGCCGAAATTTATATATAATTAGTAAGGAATTATTTTAATTCCATTAATCCTAATTTGATTAGGAATGTGAATTAAATTAATTAAGAGATAATTAAGTTAGGAGTTTTAATTAGATTAATATACTCCTATTATTATCCAATTAGGTTATTTATTATTATCCTAGATATATTAGATATATAATGAGATAATAATTGGGAATCCTATTCCGAATTGAATTCCTATTAAGTAACCTATTCCTATCTAACTAGGGTTTAGATACAAGTGATTATATATACCCCCCTACTACATGAATTTCGACTAAGCTATAGACCACTCCCCTTTGTGATTTTCGAAATTTGCAAGTAAGAGAGAGAAAGAGAATTCAACTCCCCTAGTTCGTGGACAAGAATTCATACGGCTTCCATCGATCGATTAATTTCATCTATCTCCTTTTTCTTTGATCTTGTGTTGGTTAATTAGAGGCAATCTATTTTGGTTGCATCTCATACGGTTGATTCTTACTTAACCTCACCGTGTTTTACTTCGTGCTTGGGAACTCAGAGAAGAGTTGTGGGCGCTTCTTTAACAACGGTAGATTGTTCTTCAAAAGGTATTTCTTCTTATCCCTCTTTATATGAAATAACGATTAACGGATCCTATGGTTAAAAGGAAGTAGGCTAAAATTTTATATTTCCGCTGCTATACCTTAGCCTAATTTTCCTTCAGTGGTATCAGAGCCATCGTTAAATCCGTTATTTCATATATGAAAATTTAGAAGTTTTTCAATAGGATTGAATAAATATTTATGGTTAGGATTAATTAACAAATTGTTTGATTAATTAATTCTAAAGATAAATAAATTTTAGTTAATTGTTAATTAAAATAGATTATGCGTATGTTCCTAATTATTTCGGTTGATAATCATTATAACAAAATCTATTAGTTTTATAGTTAGGTTAATAAAATTAGTTTTATTAATTCTAAAAGATAAGACAGAAATCTATTGTAGTTTTTCCTATTTCTGAAAATCGTTTTTAAAACCGTTTTAAAATCTGATATATATATATATATATGTTTTAATAAATATATATATATATATATATATATATATATATATATATATATATATATATATATACGACAGCGGCTTGGATCGCGCCTCACGGCGCGACCAGCCGCGTGCGCAGCCGCGGGGCTGCTGCCAAACGGCAGCAGCCCAGTTTCGGGCCCCCAGCCCGAATCCCACTTGATTTTAATTGTTAAAATCGGCTTGAATATAATTTGTATATATATATATATATATATATATGTTTCGGAAATCAATAGTTTTCTGTTTTGATTATCGAATGAAAATTCGTTTAAAAGTTTGTTTTTACCAAGTTGTAAATCAAAGTGTTAAATGAATTGAAATCAAAATAATTGGGACATGCATAATCGACGTTTTATATGGTTATATTAATCTAAGAATTAATATAAAGATACAAAACGATTAGAAGTAAAATTGGATGAAAGTTAATTTGACGAGTTAATGTGATTAACCTAAATATTACATAAGCCGGTTATGTAATCAACCAATTAAATTTATTTAATTGAGTCTATGCATGTTTGGAGTTATGGACATATTTGGACCCTCTTTTAGTCTTTTGATATTTTTGAAATAGGGTCTGCGCGTCCTGCCTTTCTACTATCTATTGTAATTTCTCCTCTCATCTGATTCCCTTCAATTCAATTGAAGTTTTCTTATAGTAGTATAGAAATTAATATGTAATTTCAAGGTGCCATGGAGAAGACGGAGGACCTAAAGAGAAATATGTAATAGTTAGTATTTCCTTAGGTTTGCCCTTTTATTCCGTCTCTGGCTCGACGGAATAATTTAGATGATATGTCCATAACGCCAATGTATATGAATGTATGTGTCTGATGTATGCTAAAGCAAATCAAGACTAATTAGATTATGAGACCTAAATAAAATCCCTCGTTAAAAAGTTAAGTAAATAAGCAAGTTATTAAAATCGGTTGCCTCTCCCTAATATTATAATTCAGCCGGCAGTACTGGGGGCCTTTGGGTTGTTGAGAAAACTCAAGCTCGGGGTCTTATGGTAACACCTGAATTATCGAAAGTCATTCTTTCATGAATATGGGGTAATACTTAAATTAGATTATGATAATTGGATGAGCAAACTCATGTTGTCATAAACTAATGGGCAATATGGTTGGGATTAATGTGAATAGCATATTAGTTATTAATGTGGTTAGTAACCCAATAACCTAGGAGTCACATTCGAGATGTGATTGATTACATGAATCTACCTAATAAATGAGACTAGCTTGTTGAGCAAACTCAAGGCGAAATCTCAGGAGTTAGGATCCTAGCTCACTAAAGGATTTGTGAAATTCTTCGAATTTATATGGAGGGATATTAATTTGGCAAAATAGTGGGAGCAATTTGAAATAAATTAAAAAGGCCTATAATTTTAGATTGTTATACTTTAATGCAAATGAATGACATACGTTTACTCTTTCTCACTCTCAGGTTTTGTTTAAACACACTCTTAAAATCATGACTAAAACCAATCTGCAAAACATTCTTACCGATAACAAACTGAATGGTTCAAACTTCACCGACTGGTTTCGTAACCTCAAAATTGTTTTGAAGTTCGAGAAAATTGGGTATGTACTTGATACACCGATACCCCTTGTCCCTAAAGATGATGCTCCCATCGAGGAAATTGATGCTTATCAGAAGCACAAGGCTGATGACGATCATGCCGGATGCATCATACTTGCATCGATGACATCGGAATTACAAAGGCAACATGGGGAGATGAATGCCAATTCCATCATCATGCACCTAAAGGAATTGTTTGGGAAACAAACCAGGTGCGAACGCTACGAGATATCCAAGTTGTTATATCGTTGCAGGATGCAAGAGGGCACATCAGTCATGACACATTGTGTCAAGATGATTGGCTACATTACCAAACTTTCTAGTATTGGATTTGCGATGGATAACGAATTAAGTGTTGACTTAATTCTTCAATCCCTCCCAGAAAGTTATTCACAGTTCATTATGAACTATCAGATGAATGACTTGCAAACCTCTCTTGAAGAGCTTGCAAATATGCTCAAGTCAGTTGAGCCCAATATGAAGAAAGACAAGACCATACCGGCTCTTGTAATTGAGGGATCAAAGAAGAGGAAAGGGAATTTTCCCAATCCTAAACATCCCAAGAAAGGTAAGAAAGCTGTGTCCAAGGGAAAGGAAGTGAAGAAGCCCAAAGGAGAATGCCACTTCTGTGGTAAAGACGGGCATTGGAAGAGAAACTGCAAGGAGTATCTAGCCGCCCTCAAGAAGGGCAAAGGCGGTGCTTCTACATCTGGTATGTTTTATATTGAAATAAATACAGTTTCACAGTCTGAATCTTGGGTACTTGATACCGGATGTGGATCTCATATTTGTACAAATATGCAGGAGCTAAATCAGACTAAGGAACTAAAGAAAGGAAGCATAAACTTGCGAGTAGGAAATGGAGCAAGAGTTGCCGCCCTCGCAATTGGAGATTATGTTTTACCTTTGCCCTCTGTGCTTGTAATAGAATTAAGGAATTGTTTATACGTTCCTGAGATGTCTCGTAACATTATTTCTATTAGCCGTCTTGTTGACGACGGTTTTCATATTTCAATAAAAGACAAGAGTTGCAATTTTTATAAAGATTCGATCTTTTATTTTTCAGGAATTTCACAAAATGGGATTTATGTGTTAGATAACAAAATTCCTGCTTTTGCAATTGATACCAAAAGACATAAGCTAGATAATTCAACTTACTTGTGGCATTGTCGTTTAGGCTATATAAACAAGAGACGCATGCTAAAGCTACATTCAGATGGGCTTATAGATCCAATCGATTCCGAATCATTGGAAACATGCGAATCATGTTTAAAAGGTAAAATGACAAAGACACCCTTTAGCAATAAAGGTGAGCGTGTATCAGACACTCTAGGACTCATTCATTCAGATGTATGTGGTCCTATGTCGGTCCAAGCAAGAGGAGGATTCAGATACTTCATAAGCTTCATAGATGACCATACTCGATATGGTTACATCTACTTGATGAGGCACAAATCAGAAGCTTTTGACAAGTTCAAATGCTTCAAGAATGAAGTGGAAAATCAATTAGGAAAGAAAATAAAGACGCTTCGATCCGATCGAGGTGGCGAATATCTTTCAGATGATTTTCTGAATTATCTAACTGAATGTGGGATATGCTCACAATGGACACCTCCCTATACACCACAACACAATGGTGTATCCGAGAGGAGGAACCGTACCCTATTAGATATGGTACGATCCATGATGAGCATGGCCTTACTTCCAAAGACGTTCTGGGGCTATGCCTTAGAAACTGCCCTCTTCACCCTGAACCGAGTACCAACTAAATCCGCTAGTTCCACACCATATGAATTGTTCATTGGTAGGAAACCCGTGTTCTCGTTTATGAGAGTATGGGGTTGTCAGCGTATGTCAAACGCATTGCGTCCGACAAACTAGATTCTAAATCTGATAAATGTTTCTTCATTGGATATCCTAGGGAAACCGTAGGGTATTACTTCTATCATCCAGATGATCAGAAAGTAATAGTATCCAAGCACGCAACCTTCTTAGAGAAAGAGTTTCTCGAAGAAACACAAAAGGGAAGCGTGATTGAACTCGACGAAGTTCAAGAGGAAGAAACACCGACTGAAACAACAGAAGCGGTTGAGGTACCCGAAGTAGTCCCATTAGATGAGACTCCAGTGGCACCTATTCGTAGATCACGAAGAGTTCGTGAACTCCCAGTTAGATATGGTTTTCTAGTGGGAGATGATAATGAGGTTCCCGTGTTAGACGACGAACCCGAAAACTACGAAGAGGCTCTTACTAGTCCAGATTCTAAAGCATGGCTTGAGGCCATGGATTCTGAAATGGATTCCATGTATACTAACCAAGTGTGGACTTTGGTTGATCCACCCAAAGGGATAATTCCCATTGGGTGCAGGTGGATCTTCAAAAAGAAGACAGACATGGATGGAAAGGTTAGCACCTACAAGGCTAGGTTGGTAGCGAAAGGATATCGTCAGAAACAAGGTGTTGATTATGACGAAACCTTCTCTCCTGTTGCTATGTCCAAATCAATCAGAATCATGCTTGCTATTACCGCTCACTACGATTATGAGATTTGGCAAATGGATGTGAAAACAGCTTTCCTAAATGGAAACCTGCTTGAGGATGTATACATGATGCAGCCTGAAGGTTTCATATCGAAGGATGCAAATAAAGTTTGCAAACTTCAGAGATCCATTTATGGACTCAAGCAGGCATCTAGAAGCTGGAATAAGCGTTTTGAAAAGACTGCTTGGTCTATAGAGATAGATCGAGAAGACTGCTTGGTCTATAGAGATAGATCCATTTATGGACTCAAGCAGGCATCTAGAAGCAGGCATCCATTTATGAAAGACCTTGGTGAAGCAGCTTATATACTTGGTATAAAGATCTATAGAGATAGATCGAGAAGACTGCTTGGTCTTTCACAGGCTACATACATTGAAAAGGTGCTAAATCAGTTTAGCATGCTTGAATCGAAATGAGGTAACTTACCCATGCTACATGGAGTAAAGTTAAACAATCATCAATGTCCTAAAACTGATGATGACAAACGACGTATGGCTGTAGTCCCGTACGCCAGTGCGATCAGTTCGATTATGTATGCTATGCTATGCACTAGACCTGACGTAGCGTTCGCGTTATCTGTAACGAGTCGTTACCAAGGGAATCCGGGAGACGAGCATTGGATTGCCGTCAAGAACATTCTTAAGTACTTGAGAAGGACTAAAGATATGTTCCTAGTGTACGGAGAAGGAGATCTGAAAATTGAAGGATTTTCAGACGCTAGTCATCTCACAAATGAGAATGATTTTAAATCCCAATCAGGATACCTGTTTATCTTGAATGGGGGCGCGGCAGTTGGAAGAGTTCCAAGCAGGGAAGCGTAGCTTTCTCTACGACCGAGTCAGAGTACATCGTTGCTGCGGAAGCAGCAAAGGAAGCAGTTTGGATTAGAAAGTTCATTACAGAACTAGGTGTGGTGCCTGACATTGTCAATCCCATTACTCTATACTGTGATAACAATGGAGCCATTGCGCAAGCAAAGGAACCACGGTCTCATAATACATCCAAGCACTACTTAAAGCGATACCACATCATAAGAGAGATTGTGGCTAGATAAGATGTGAGAATAGAAAGAGTACCTACAGAGGACAACGTTGCAGATCCGTTGACAAAGCCTTTAACCCAGAAAGTACATGATCGTCATTTAACTTCTAATGGGATAAGCTTTAGAAACAATTGGCTTTAGTCCAAGTGGGAGTATGTTGGGGTTTAGTGTCCTATAGACAATTGTTCTAGGATACAAACTTAATGTAAATGAATTGTTCTTTATATCATTTGTTTTAATGAGATATATGTTTTATAACTATATAAAGGCAATCCCTTTTAAGCACTAAATAAAGTCTAATAAAAGGAAATCCGTAAGTTTGTTTAAAGTGATTATAAAGTGTTCATACAAGCATGAAGTGAGATAAAACTTTATAATAAACTAATAAACTTAAAACCACCCCAAGTCAAATGATATGTTTAGGATTGATATATCACTGTTGAGACTTGTATGTAACAATGTCTTCTGTCTGACAGAAAGCTGATCTCACAAGCTTCATATATATAGATATCTGGACAGTTACATAGATCCGATGAAACGTCGTTCATTAGGATTGGGGATCCGATTTGAGATAACAGGATGGGTAGATTCATCCTTGTCACATGTTCATCTCATTGGTATTAATAGGTATAACTAATCCTCAGACTCAAAGGAATGTTAATTGGTCATCCTGAATTACTGAATGTGAGACTTTGATCCTGCTGTCCCACGATCCTTAACAGAGATGACTCTGGGGTGTGAACGGCAAAGGTTGGGTATCACAGGAGGTAATGTCAGGGTAGTTATACATTGGATTGAGCATTTATCACTCCCGATTAATGGGAGATACATCTAAGGATCGCTTGTGGAAGACTCGACTCTAAATCCTTGCAAGGTGATAGCTTAAGAGTAAGAAATACAGATTTCACTTAACCTATCTATTTTGAGTTGACTCGGCCTATACAAGTAAAACGAACGTCTCGCTATATGTGACTTGACATCACCCATAGTCATAAGATTCAGTTCAAGGATGTAGTTGATAAAGGATCGAATTATACTGTAACTAATACGGAAGGGTTAACGACAGAATCAACCTGTCTTCTTAACGGACTCTGGGGGAATGATTACAGGCTTGCCAATAACATACTCAGTACATCATTCCGTTATGCAAAGATTAAATATAATTCTTGAAGAAATTAATTTAATAGTTGCATACGGCCAGAAGTAGTAAGAACCTAATGGATCACACATAAGACTTGGAACCAAAAGAGAGATGAATGTCATTAATAGATGGAAGCCCAATTGAGCCCAGTAAGGCCCATTTAAATAGAGGGGGCCGAAATTTATATATAATTAGTAAGGAATTATTTTAATTCCATTAATCCTAATTTGATTAGGAATGTGAATTAAATTAATTAAGAGATAATTAAGTTAGGAGTTTTAATTAGATTAATATACTCCTATTATTATCCAATTAGGTTATTTATTATTATCCTAGATATATTAGATATATAATGAGATAATAATTGGGAATCCTATTACGAATTGAATTCCTATTAAGTAACCTATTCCTATCTAACTAGGGTTTAGATACAAGTGATTATATATACCCCCTACTACATGAATTTCGACTAAGCTATAGACCACTCCCCTTTATGATTTTCGAAATTTGTAAGTAAGAGAGAGAAAGAGAATTCGACTCCCCTAGTTCGTGGACAAGAATTCATACGGCTTCCATCGATCGATTAATTTCATCTATCTCCTTTTTCTTTGATCTTGTGTTGGTTAATTAGAGGCAATCTATTTTGGTTGCATCTCATACGGTTGATTCTTACTTAACCTCACCGTGTTTTACTTCGTGCTTGGGAACTCGGAGAAGAGTTGATGGCGCTTCTTTAACAACGGTAGATTGTTCTTCAAAAGGTATTTCTTCTTATCCCTCTTTATATGAAATAACGATTAACGGATCCTATGGTTAAAAGGAAGTAGGCTAAAATTTTATATTTTCGCTGCTATACCTTAGCCTAATTTTCCTTCAGGTGACCTCCAGCTTCTTCCAGATCTCTTGCGCCGACTCACAACCTGAGATTTTATTATATTCTGCAGCATCGAGCGCACAGTGAAGTATGTTTATAGCCGAAGCATGATTTTGTAGCTTCTTGAGATCTTCCTCTGTCCATTTGGCCTCAGCTTTAACAACTGTTTGGCCAGCCACAACTTCGACAGGTACAAATGGGCCTTGGACTATGGATAGCCAGGCACTCATATTTGTAGCCTGAATGAAATTTTTCATCCTATTCTTCCAGAAGGTATAGTTAGACCCGAAGAATAGGGGAGGCCGAGTAATGGACAGCTCCTCAGGTAAGATCTGAGTTGTTTGGTTTCCTGGGAGAAACCGAGTGCTGTTCTCGCCCATAGTGGGGATCAGCTCAAGGTGGTTAAACCTTTTACAGTGAGCTTTTAAGCTCTGATACCACTTATAACGTTACAAGTATAGTTCCAAAGGGGGGGGGGGTTAGGAACTATTTAAAATTTTTTGTTAGGGCAGACTTCTTTTTTGTGAGAAAAAAGGTTTTAACAGCGGCGCTGAGTGAATAGCAAGATACTGGCTTAGTCAACTGGTGACTAGGTCAGTTTCTTTACTTGAGTTAGGAGATAGCACTTAGAGTCTATTCCTGAGCTCAGATATTCAATGCGCACAACTCAGCTTGACCTCTTTACTTGGTCAGTTTTTGTTTAAGCAAGCAATAAATATATAAAGGAGTTTAAGGTTAGAAATATGTTACTCAGCAGATTTATCCAGGTTCGGCCTCCAAGCCTACGTCCTGTCCCCGGAACACGTTCCGAGATTTCGAATTCTCTACTGAGCTCTTTAACGGTAGAGCATCAAACCTTTTACAATCTTAGAAACTGAGTATAACAAGAGTACCTTCCTCTATACCTCTACTCAATCCTAATCTCTCGCTGAGTACTATAACCGAGTACTCAGCCTCTCCTTTCTAATCTCTAGAAATGATAAGTGTTTGGCCTAAACAACGATTGCTAAGACACCTTAGATGATTGAATAATCACTCTAGACTTTTACACAAAAGATATGAAATTTAGTGTAAGATTGCTTTGCTTTTTCTTGCAGAACTTTGCGTAGAATTTTGGTCAGCGTAATGGCTTGATCAAGTTCTGTGTTGAATGAAGCAACTGAAGGGCTCTATTTATAGAGACGTCTGAGGCATCGGTCATTTCGAATTTCAAAATAACCGTTGGAGGGAAACGGCTTCCTGTCATTGTCACCCAATCTTGCTCAGAGCTCTCGGCCAATCAGATTTGAGTATCTTCTATCCTCGGTCAGCTTTTGGTCAGCTCGGCAGAATGTCTCTCCATTTATGGTAAGGTCAACTAGACAACATTCTGTGTCTTCTGAACTTTACCCAAAGTGGAAACACTTTGTCTGGAAGTTGTTCTTGCTCAGCTGCTGTCTTGTACTCTTTATCGAATCAACTCAGCAGCTTCGTCCCGAAGTTGTTCCACGAAGGTCTTCTAGATCCTTCTTCCGCTGAGCTGCGTTTTGTACATAACGACAGCGTTTTGACATACACGGATCGAGTTGCCTTAAACTGTTTGACTTGGGCTTTGGGCATTTTAATCTTTGTGTCTTATAAACAATTTAACTCAACATTGAACAAACACATTAGTAGAATAAATCAAAGCATTTAAACTTAGTGTGTTTAGAATATTTTTTAATTACACTTAAACAATTTTGTCAAATCAAAATTATGTGGAAAGGTGTTTCAACAGGACTCTGGGGACTGGACGTAGGCGGTGAGGCCGAACCAGGATAAGTCGTGCTGAGTAATTTCTAACTCTCTCTCAATATATCTATATATGTGTTGTCTGGTTAAATTGCTTAGGATATAAATTGCAAAGCTGACACTGAGTAATCTTGGTGCTGAGTTGGAAGCTGACCTAAAGTGTTAATTCCCAACTCACAAGTAAAACAGTTCTAGTCAGCATCTGACTAAAGCTGTCTTACAATTCTCGGCCGTGCTGACCTGAACTAAGTTAAGCAACTTAAAGAATTAATTAAGTCAGCATTATTTAACGAAAAAGTTACATTAGTTCCTAACCCCCCCCCCCCCCTTGGAACTAATCACACGGGACCAACACCATCGTCATCTCTTCTGATTTCCGATATTCTAGTTTTTGTTATCCCACCGTTATTCTTCCTCATGGACTTCATGTCTATCATCATAAACTCATAGAGAGAAAAAAGAACTCATAAGCAATTTGATTTCTTAAAGTTCCGATCTCAATACAAATAGCACAGCTTATAAGCTTTTATACTTGCTAACTAATTGCTGCTAACTAATTGCCAGATCAGGCCTAACAGTTACAAGTTTTTTCCTTTCCTTTTTATCACTCTTAAGAGCTAATACAGCTGTCACTTTTACTTTTAACTTTTTTACTTCTAATACTCCCTCCTCAAGATGGAATGCTTAGACTAACAACTCCCATCTTGCTTAAAGCTGATGACATATCTTTCTGAGTTAAAGGTTTTGTAAGAAGGTTTGCCAATTGATTCTGAGATGGAACAAAAGGTGTGGAAAGAAAACCAGTATCAAGATGCTCTCTTACGTAATGGCAATCTATATCAAGATGCTTTGTTCGCTCATGATAAACTGGATTTGCTGCAATGCTGATAGCAGCTTGATTGTCACAAAATAATGGTATTGGCAGACTTACTTGCATTTTGAACTCCCTCATCAAGTAACTCAACCATTTAATTTCACCAGCCATTGTACTCATGGCCCTATATTCTGATTCCGCGGATGACTTGCTCACAGTGCTTTGCTTCTTCGATTTCTAAGAAATTAACGAATTCCCTAAGAAAATGCAAAAACCAGTCACTGATCTCCTTGTATCTCTGCATCTAGCCCAATCACTGTCACAATAAGCTGTTAAATTAAAATCATTGTGAACAGAATAAAACAAGCCCTTTGTTGCAGTTCCCTTCAAATATTTTAGCACATGAAGTGCCACATCCATATGGAGTTCTGTAAGATTTCTCATGAACTGACTAAGTTGATGTGCACAATAAGAAACATCAGGCCTTGTAAAACCCAGATAAAGCATCCTTCCTATGAGCCTTCTATATTGTTCTGGGTTATCAAATAATGGAGATTCATCATCAAGTTTGACACCAGATAGGGAAGGATTGGAAACTATGACTGCATTCTCTAAGCCAGCATCTTTGATTAGGTCCGCGATATACTTATACTGTGAAAGAAACATTCCCTCATTCGAACGAGCCAACTCAAATCCTAAGAAGTACTTTGCTTGCCCCATATCCTTTATAGTGAAAACCGAATTCAATTTTCGTTTCACATCCAAAATTTGATCCTCCGAAGTCCCAGTTAAGAGAACGTCATCGACGTAAACAATGATAATGAGAAAATCTGAACCTTGCTGGCGAGTAAAGAGACAGTAATCATGAATAGACTTTTTAAAGCCAAAAGAAACAAGCGTGGAAGTGAACAATTTGTTCCACTGTCTTCCAGCTTGTTTTAAGCCGTAGATGGACTTGGATAAATGACACACTTCACCTGGTTTTGCTCCGAGATAGCCAGCAGGGGGTAACATATAAACTTCTTCATCTAAGTTGCCATGAAGATATGCATTGTTTATATCAGCCTGGTGAATAGGCCACTGATTAGAAGTAGCAACTGCTAAGAATAATCTGACTGTGGTCACTTTGGTGACAGGGGAAAAGCTATCAAAATAATCCATACCTCATTGTTGATCAAAGCCTCTTGCAACCAAGCATGCTTTGTAACGCTCGACGGAACCATCGGGATTGTATTTTATGCGAAAAACCCATAAGGATGTAAGAGCTTTCTTGCCATGAGGTAATGATGTCATAATCCATGTATTATTAGTTTCAAGGGCAGTTAATTCTGCTTGCATAGTAGAAATCTAATTGGGATCTTTCTGAGCTTCATGATAGCTAGTTGGCTCAATGGTTTGAGAAATTTTGGTGAGAAAAGCAAAGTGTTTATTTGTGAAAGTATAAGGTTGAACTTGCACCTGATTAGTAACATAATCTTGCATCCAAGATGGAGGTTTACTAACTCTAGTGCGAGTTTTAGGAGCTGGTATGATTTGTGTAGTAGAGATAGGAACTGAGATAGAAGGTTGGAAGAAGATGGATCAGGATGTTGTAAATAAACAGGTTCTGATTGATTGTCAGATGAAGTTTCATTTTGAGAAGAAGTAGGACAAGTTATGTTTTCAATTGGAGCAGTATTTGTGTTTGACAGAATGGGTAAAGTACTTTCTTCCAGATTTAAAGGAAGAACAGTGTTTGTTGAAGAAGGCACAAGTGGATTTTGAAAGGAAGTGTCCAGGAAAGGAAACACTTTTTCATAAAAAGTAACATCACGTGAGACTATGATATTACGGGTTTCTAGGCAATATACCTTATAACCCTTTTTTCCACCGGATCCTCCCAAGTAGATGCCCTTAAAAGCTCTAGGCTCAAATTTATTTTTGTGAGGCAGAGTATTGGTGAAGAAGCACAAGCAACCAAAAATCTTTAAAGAATCAAAGCATGGCAATTTACCATAAAGCATTTGATAGGGACTTTTCCATTGCAAGACTTTAGTTGGATGCCAATTAATCAATGTAGTTGCATGATTCATAGCTTCCCCCCAGAAAGTAAGTGGCAACCCTGCCTGAAAAAGCAATGCTCTGGCTACATCTGACAAATACCTATGTTTACGCTCCACAACCCCGTTTTGTTGAGGAGTGTACACACATGTGCGTTGATGAACTATCCCATGGTTAGCAAACAATGACTGAGTCAAACAACTCAAAAACTCAGTGCCATTATCTGTACGGATAATCTTTACAGTTGCTTCAAACTGAGTAGAAACCAATTTCAAAAATTGTTCCAGCAAACTTGGAACTTCAGTTTTGGATTTGAACAAAATAGTCCATGTCACCCTGGTATAATCGTCAACAATAGTCAACATAAACCTACAACCTTGCATAAAAAGTTGATTGTAGGGTCCCCAGCAATCTATGTGTAACAACTCAAAAGCTGTAATTGAACTGATAGAACTGTTACAAAAACTTGCACGGGTTTGTTTAGCCTTATGGAAAACAGTACATGGACGTAAACCGTCAACATCAGTAAAAGAAGACAAATGTTGCAATTTGGATACAAATATGTGGCCTAACCTAGCATGCCATAGTTCAGCATCATCATGTAAAGAAGTCAATACATTCTTAGTTTGCATAGTAGCAGAAAAACAACTATCTTGAAACTCCAGCAACTTCTGTGAATGAAAATCATCAGGTGTTAATTGATAAAGGCCTCCATGAAAAGTACCAACTGCTACGATGCACTTAGAAGTCAGGTCCTGCAGAACACAATGCTTAGCCAAGAATACTATTTGCATATGTTGTTCTTGAAGCAATCTTCCAACAGATAACAAATTGAATTGAAAATTAGGAACAAAAAGAACATTTTGGAGCTTGAAATTGTGATGAAACACAATAGAGCCAGTTTGTGTAACAGTATGAGCCGCTCCATCAGGAAGAAACACTCTCCTTGCCTTTGACAAAAGAACCACACCACTCATAAAAGACAAACTAGTGCTCATATGAGCAGTAGCCCCAGAGTCAACTATCCACACATTAGATGATTTATAAGAATAAGAATTACCTGAGCAACCAGCAACAAAAGCAGTGAAATCATCCTGCTTTGAAACAGGAGAAACGAGTGGTTGTTTGCCTCGCATAAGTTTGCCAACCTCCTGTTGAACCATGGTTAGAATTCCTTGCTACATTTTGGATAATTGGTCTCCATTATGCTCTAAATTTGACTCCAAATCTAGTGGTGAATGTTGCTCTTGGGAAAATAATGCTTTTGCACCACCATTCTTGACACCAGAAGAATTCCCTGGACCTGTTCTCCTAGGGCCTTTATACCATTCCGGATAACCAACCAGCCTAAAACAAGACTTGCGCTCATGGCCATTTTTGTCACAATAATCGCAATACAAAGATGCTTTGTTCTTATCAACAGCACAAGCATTTGAGTTATTAGGTCAAGAACTTTGGCCCTTAGAAGATGAAACCTTAACTGCATTCACAAAAGTAGAAGAACCAGAGGATTCAACAGTATTGTGTCTCTGTTTATCAATACACGTTAACATGGAAAGAGCTTTGGTAACATTTGGGAGTGGTTCAGCCAATAGAATCTGATTCACAACATGTTCATAGCCAGTGTTCAATCCAGACAGAAAATGCATCAATTGATCTTCATCCATAATATTTTGAACAAGTTTGCGCATGTCACCACATTTGCAATTGGAAATTGGCCTAAGAACTCTCAATTCATCACGCAATCGTTTTATCTTGTTAAAATAGTCTACAACAGTTAAAGTCCCTTGAACAACTGAGTTGATTTCCCTTTGCAATTGGACCATTGCTAGATCCATATTCTGATGCAATCTCCTTCCATAATTCTCTGGCGGAAGATGCAAACAGAAATGTTTCAGCTAAATCTTTCGAGAGCGAATTAAGAATCCAGGAAAATACTAAACTATCATTATTTTTCCAATTTTCATATTCAGGAGTACCTTTTTCTGGTTCTAAATCATCTTCTAAAACATACTTAATTTTGCGTTTGGCATGGAGCGCAAGAGTAATGCTCTTTCGCCAAGTAACATAGTTATTTCCATTTAACACAGTGGAGACAAGAATCAAACCAGGATTATCATGATTTGATGAGCGTTCTTTGTCATCTACGTTGTTGTTTTTTTACTGCATTTCAGGAGATGATTCTGGTTCTGAATTTGATCTGGTGAAAGTTGAATTTCGCTTTTCTTGATCTTCTTGATCTTCTTTAGATGCAGACGATTCACTTGACACAGATTTGCTGTCTACAGATTCCAGATCTTCACTTGCTGCTTCAGATTTTTGCGACATCACTTTTCATGATCGTAACGACCGCTCTGATACCATCATAAACTCATAGAGAGAAAAAAGAACTCATAAGCAATTTGATTTCTTAAAGTTCCGATCTCAATACAAACAGCACAGCTTATAAGCTTTTATACTTGCTAACTAATTGCTGCTAACTAATTGCCAGATCAGCCCTAACAGTTACAAGTTTTTTTCTTTCCTTTTTATCACTCTTAAGAGCTAATACAGCTGTCACTTTTACTTTTAACTTTTTTACTTCTAACATATCACAAGCCATGTTCTGTCCATACGTAGAATGTCTGTTTTTACTAGAGCTATAATGTCATCCACTGTTCTCGGAAAAAAAGACGTCGGCCGGCTTGTGGTGTACCACATTGCCGAAATCGACTGCGGCTCTTCGGTGTAGATAGATGAAATTTCCAGTGGTAATGGACATGGTAAGGATTGGGATATTCTTATGTTGGATAGTACTAAATGGAATAGGAATAAGGTTACGAATTTGTAAGTACTAAACGACATTGTCGTAGAAGAAGAAGGATTTTGGGGTTTTGAATAATGGTAAAAAGAAGAAGAAGATGATGAAGAAGATGGAATTGGGTATTTATTATGGTGGGAAAGGGAGTAAATTACATTAATACCCTTCAATTGTATGATAAGGCTATTTATATGTTAAAAGGCTTAATACATCATTTGCACCTGAATTTGTGTAAAAAGTTTGATTGGCTCCTTCAACTTTCAAAGTGTTCTGATAGCCCTCTGAATTTACATAAAATGTTCAATTAGCTACATGAACTTGCGTAAAATATAATCAATTAATCACTCGGTTGCAAAAAAAAGTAAGTTAAATGCGGAAAATGTATTGCACGCGTCTTAAAAAAAAGTAAAACAATTAAGATCGAGGTATTGCAGTTGTAATACTAGAGAATACAAGGTTTATGGTTGAACAAGTAATAACTTCATTTTTACTCTATTCTTGAATTATATAATAACATTCTAAGACACGTTGAATACATCTTCCGCATTTAACTTATTTTTTTATGCAACTGAGTGACCAATTGACTATATTTTACGCAAGTTCAGAGGGCTAACTGAATATTTTATGTAAGTTCAGGAGGCTATCGGGATACTTTGAGAGTTCAGAGGGCCAATCAAATTTTTTGGACAAGTTCAGAGGATGTATTAAGCCTATGTTAAAATGTAGTAGAAAATATGCTTAATACACAAGGAGATATTTCATTTATGGCTAATTTGGGGATTTATGAATATTCAGTATTGGATTGAATTTCGGTTTAGTTTGGTCCAGTTCTTTTAAAAAAAAAATTAACAGTCCAGTTTGGTTTAATTTCTAAAAAAAATGTCAACGGTTCGGTTCAATTCTAAATCGTTTCTCTTAGATATTCAATCCAATCCAGTATCTCTAACACTCATGTTTCTAAAAAGTAGAGTGACTCCTTTGAATTTACTGTGTATCCATCCATTAGTTTTCTGAACTTACTTAAAGTGAAATAATTAACTTCTTATGTCTACGTGGCATAACAAAATGGATTTTGACAAATTGAAAAGTATACCACCATATGCAAGTTTATGGGCGGATATACACTCTACGGAATTTCAGAAAGTCAATAGGTCTTTTTAATTAAATTAGGGAGGCCAAGTAGATAATTTTAAGCAAGTTTATAAAACGAACGAGAGATATTCTATAAGTTTAGGAAGTCAATATGCTTTTTGAGTGAAGTTGAAGAGTCCGGATATTTAAAAAAATATTCGTAAGAAAAAGTTAGCAAAAATATCACTTGATTATTGGAAAAAGAAAGTACAGTAAGGTCTCGTTTGTTTGGGGAAAAATATTGTGTTCTGGAAAATTTTATGCAGGGAAAATATTGTGCAGGAAAATAAAATATTTTTCTGTGTTTGACAACAACACTGGACAATATTTTTCGATGTTTGGCTACGACACTGGAAAATATTTTCCAACCACTAAAAACGTGAAAAAAACATAAAAATTTGTTAAAAACATGAAAAGTGGAAAAATGCAAAAATCACGAAAAGTAAAAAAAAAATATATTAAAAACATGGAAAAAAAGTGGAAAAACACGAAAATGTGAAAAAAAAAGTAATGTTAAAAACATGAAAAACGTTTTTTTTCACATTTTTGACATTTTTTGTACGTTTTTTTCGTGTTATTAACGTTATTGTGTTTTTTTTTTGGCATTTTTTCTTCATTTTTTCGTGTTTTCACGTTTAGTTTTTCGGTTTTTCCCATTTTCACGTTTTGCTTTTTTTTCGCGTCTTTTATTTTTCTCACTTTGTAACTTTTTCGTGTTATTCACGTTTTCGTATTTTTCATGTTTTTGTGTTTTTTTTGTTTTCGTGTTTTGTTTGTATTTTCATCTTTTCATGTTTATCACGTTTTCACTTATTGTCACGTTTTTGTGTTTTAGCATTTTTCGCGTTTTCGCGTTTTCGTATTTTTTCATGTTTTCGTGTTTTTTTGTATTTTTCACGTTTTTGTATAATTCGCGTTTTCTCACTTTTTCGCGTTATTTATGTTTTGTGATTTTTCAAGTGTTTGTTTTTTTTTTGCGTTTTTGTGTTTTTCACATTTGTTCACATTTTCATGTTTTTGCGGGTTTTTTTTTCATATTCTCGTGTTTTGTAATGTTTTTTCGTGTTTCATATTTTTGTATTTTTATATTTTTTAACATTTTTCTCATTTTTCTCTAAACACGTATGTTTTGGGGAAAATGTTTTACCCTTTTGAGAAGGGTAAAACATTTTTCCTTATTTCCTCCTTCATTTTCCATTGACTTGCCATTTATTTTCCTTTGACTTATTTTCTTGCCCAAACAAACATTGGAAAATTGGAAAAATATTTTCCTGCATAATATTTTCCCCTAAACAAACATGACCTAACTTCCGTTTATTTGCTAAAAAAAAATTGTGTTTTGAAAAATATTGAGTAAAGAAAAAAAGTTTAATGAAAAATAAAATATTTTACTGTGTTTAATGAAAATGAAAACAAAGTTGTGGGTGAGTACTATTTAGGTAAGAAAAAACGGAATAAAAGTCGAAAAGGTTTAGAAAAATGTTTTACTCTTTTCAAATTGGTAAACCATTTTCTTTCACTTTCTTCCTATATTTTTCTGCTGGTTAACTAAAATTTTCCGTTGACTTATTTCCTAAGCAAAATATTTGTTCTATGCAATATTTTTCTCGTTGACTTATTTCCTAGTTAAAAAAATTTAATTAAAAAAAATCACTTAAAGTGTGTCCGACAAAACTCGTACCGAATAATATTATATAAAAAAGAATACCTTCTAACAACAACGGTAACTATTAGGGTAAATTATATCTATGACCACTGAATTTTACCCATTTTAATATTATGCCCATTGAACTTCAATTCATAACGGTGTGACTATTGAACTTTATACTTTTTAATACCGGTGGCCACTCAACTTTAACTAACTCCTCAAAATTACTCAAGAATTAAAGTTGTTCAAATCAACATTTACCATGAAGCCACATTTTTTATTTTCTAAAATCACCTTTATTGGAGCTGTCTCTATCTAAAAATTCATTCTCTCTGAGTGGTCACCTAGGGGTTAGCAAAATAACCGGTAACCGATTACAAAACCGATAACCGAATCAAAATTTTAGTTTGGTTCTGTTATTTTAATATTCTGGTTCGGTTCGGTTTTAATTTTGGCTTAGTTTGGTAATCGGTTATCGGTTCGGTTATTGAAAAAATATATCGTATAATCGATAACCAAACCGAACTAATTATATAAATATAAAAAATATAATTTTATTTTTACATATATAAATAACTTATAAAATATGAAACCCAACCCCTAAAAAATACACTTTTATTTATATATATATAAATTTTAGTTCATTAGTGTTTAATTTCTTTAATTGTAACTTTTATACAACAACATTATTTGAAAACCAACAAAAATATACAAAATTTAAATATTATGAGTTTTCAGTTATTCGGTCAGTAATCGAACCGAACCGAAAATTTGCAGTTAAATAAAATTCGGTTACCTGCAATCTTATTCGGTTCGGTTCAGTTATGAAAATAGCACAAACTTTGGTTCGGTTAGTAACCGAACCGAACCGATGCTCACCTCTATGGTCACCGATGTTAAAAAGTGTAAAGTTTGGTAATCATACTACTAAGAATTGAAGTTCAATGACCATAATAGTAAAATGAGTAAAGTTCAGTGGACATTAAGTTAATTTACCCGTAACAATTATGTTGGGATTATTATTAGGGTTAATTATAAAAATGGATCAAATGGGAGACCCATTTACATATTTAACCCATTTACTCAACCTACTACATATCTAGACTGATTTTGTGTGATTTTTCCATAATACCCTCAATATTTACGCGCGTCTCGCCGCCTCCCGTCTGACTTCGCAGATTCGATATTATGCGAAGCCTGCGAAGCTAATGTTTGGGTTTACTTGATGAATTTAATTAGTATATGCGAAGCCTGCGAAGCTAATGTTTGGTTTACTTGATGAATTTAATTAGCATATGCGAAGCCTGCGAAGCTAATGTTTGGTTTACTTGATGAATTTAATTAGCATATGCGAAGCCTGTATGTGTTTTGAAGCTAATTCGCGAAGTGATATATAACAAAAAATGTCAAACAACAACGGATTATAACATTAAAATCATAACATTATCAAAATTTACAACAAGATTGCCACAATAACAACATTAAAATCATAATATTATCAAAATTTACAACAAGATTGCCACAATAAACTCCAAACAAAGTGAACCTAACTAATCCGGTATCAATTTTGAAGCGGATGAGTAATTTCTCTCTCTACAAGAAGTCCAGATCTTTTGGGATGAGAAATGGAAGTCCAGACCTTTTGGGATGGACATGTCCCATGGTGCACACCAAGATTGACACAATCTCTTCTAACCAACCATTTTAGGAGTGAATGTGCCAATTGGAAATTTCTCCTTGTACAGGAAGAAAAGTCATCTCCCATGTAGCCTAATACACCGCCTTCTAGAAAGGGATGTTATGTAATCAACCACCTTCAGAAAAAATTAATCGTGTTAGGCAGGGAAAAAAGACGATTTTGGCTTCGCGAAATGAGGATTAGCGAAGCATGCGAATGTAAATGTGCAGGGAAAGATGTGATTTTACTTCGCTAATCGATGTTTTCGCGAGGTATGCGAGGTCTGAAACGTGACGATCTACGTCGCATATCGATGCTTTCGCGAAGTCTGCGAGTCAAATCATGAACTTTTCTACTCGCAGACTTCGAGAACTAATCGATTCACGAAGTAGATCGTCACATTTCGGGTTCTTTCTCTTCGCAGATCTTCGCAAAATCATCGACTACGCGAAGTATATTCATGAAAAATGCAAAAAAAAAAAACAACAGATACTAACATTTTTCGCACCTTTCACCCTTAAAAGCGACAATAACAATATGATAAACTGGAAAAAACGATGGAAATAACGTATAATAACCATTTCTTTGATGGTAACAAGAAGAAAGAAACCAAGTAACGAGCATGAACAGGAAGATGAAGAACCATGGCTTCGTTTTCTAGGATTAGGAAGTTGCAGAATCAAGAGATGAAGAGAGGAAAAAGAGAGATTCATTGTGTGATTTGGTGAAATGGTGCAGATTTCATGCAATTTAAAGGAAGATAGAAAGATCAAAAGTCTTCAAATCATTAATGGAGGAGAAACTTTTTGCGTAACCAATGAGAAGGGGGGAGCGGCCGTTCGCGTTGTGGGAAGGAGAAAGGTTAGGGGTATTATGGGAAAGTCACACAAAATCAGTCTAGATATGTAGTAGGTTGAGTAAATGGGTTAAATATGTAAATGGATCTCCCATTTGACCTAGTTTTGTAATTTTGCCTTATTATTATTCTTCTTCAAGAAAACAAATATTATTGTTATTTTGGAAAGGAAAAATCTTGGTTGTTTACTGCCTTAATCTTGGTTATTGATGATATACTTTTCTTGCTAAAAGTATGTTATCTATTTAATTAGATACTAACTAGTTTTAGACCCGTGCTTTGCACGGTTTTTTTATTTGGTTTTGTCATGTGTAAATGTCTACAAATTTACAGATTAGTACTTTAATGAATATACGAATATTATACTTTAATGAATATATTTTCAAGTATTCCATTTTTTTATTTTAATCATGGAGATACACATAATACATCAGGTAATTAAGGTTTTTCGTAATTTATCAAATGTTAAAATATTTTTAATATAAAAATTGAAACATATGTGCTATTTACATGTAAAAACTTAAATTTAATGAAATAATCAATTAATAGTATTAATATTTATAATGATTTACAAACAATTAAGGTAAAACTTTCAATTACACATGATAACATTCTAATTCCCGCAAATCTTGGTTCGATTCCACGTCCACCATAATTGAATTAACATAAAATTTACATCAATTTATAAATAAATAATAATAGCTACATCTTGGCTCCACAAATCTAAAATTAAGAAGATCAGCAATGGTGTCTCTAACTCTCTCTGAACCATATCAACAGTAATACTATTTGAATTAATAAAACATATTTCTAAACAAGTATTTTTTTCAAAGTAACATACAACAACAACAAAACCTTAGTCCCGAAATGATTCGGGGTCGGCTAACATGAACCATCATATAAAACCGTGAAAATCAAGTCGTGTCAGCGACACAGATTCGCTCCCTCCACTCCGTCCTATCCACTACCATATTTTCCTCAATTCCCAATAAACTCATATCACTCTCGATCACCCTCCTCCAAGTTTGCTTAGGTCTTCCCCTACCCCTCACCACTACATCCCTTTGCCACTCTTCGGTTCTCCTAACCGGCGCATCAAGCGCTCTACGTCTCACATGGCCAAACCACCTTAGTCGGTTTTCTCTCATTTTATTCTCAATAGATGTAACCCCTACTTTTGTCCTAATTATTTCATTACGCACCCGGTCCTTTCTCGTGTGACCACACATCCATCTCAACATTTTCAAAGTAACATGAGAAAAAAAAATTGACACATTGATTTGTCCATATAAAAATAACTTTCAACATTGCAAATCTGAATTAGCTCTAAAGTGGATCTCAATGGACTAAAAATTACTTGTAATTCATAATTTTACAATTGTTGTAACAGTTGCAAGAAAAAGAATATTGAATAACTATGTTAAAAACCATGATTTAACACACCATGTGCATTATTCAATGCTTAATATAAAAATTTCAGAATTGAAAAGTTTATTATATATCAGTTTATTACTTCACCATTTAGTAGAAAGCAAAGAGGGAGAAAGAGGAGAGATTTACCTGTGACAAATCTTAAAACTCAAATATCAGAAGGTGTAAATGTAGCAAGCAGATCTGCAAAACAGAAAAAGATACTAAAATTTGATGTCCAACTACAACAAAATATAATGAAGACACGTTAATATTTGAAATTTGTAGTTTTTGATGTATAAAAACTGCTCATAAACGAAAAGCTTGGATACAAAATGCTTAATTAAAACACAAGTTTTGTTCATTTTTTTTTTTTTTGAAATGAAGCGATTCAGTATCAGGGTAAACAACTTATAACCAAAATTAGGAATTTTTTGTCATAAAAAATAGGAAAACACTGCATTAATAAGTTTGTCAAAAATAATATATTGGTATTATCAATGCAGTGTTCTTGAGATATAGGTTCAATCCTTCAAACTTATTCATTTTCTCCTTAACAATCTGTTCAAGCCGCCCCTTTAATTCAGCCCCCCTCTCTGATTTTTTCTGCGATTTCCATTAAGAGCCTCAGCAGCTCGAGCTGCATCATCAAAACTCTGGAAATTGACAAATCTAAAACATTTGGACTTACCATCGCCAACTTCAATCCAAATAGAGCAATTGTTCCAATTGGAGGTCAAACCAACAGATATTATTCAAAGAAGATCAATTAAAAAAGTGACAGGTTTTATATAGTAAATGAAAATACATTTGGTTGAAGTTCAACGCAATAGTTTAATTACCACTTGAAAACTCAATTTTCATTAAACATGAACAGTATAATCCGAAGAGTAATATGAAATGAAAGAAATGAAAAAGGTAAAGGTAGTGATTTCTCTTCCTTTTTGCTTTTGATAAATCATCAATTTGATTCAATATGAAACTTTTTGGGAAAATGCAAATGAAAATGGTTTCCTAAGTTCCAAAAAAACAAACCAGAGGTGAACTGAAGCAACATATAATAGCTATTATGCCACACAATGACATAAATATAAAATTTTGAAGTAGCCCTCAAAGAATAGCAACAGTCCACACAACTTTTAACTGCATAGGATGAGTTGAGCAGTTGAAAAGGCAATTGTGACAAATTCCTATAATAACTATATAGTCAACAAATATAGCCAGTGTAATAAATGTGGTACATAAGATTTCCCCAAAGCAAATTACAGGTTACCTTTGTCAAAGAGAACTCCACTTCTAAAGCAAAAAAAATCGTCTCTAAAATCAAACCATGCTCGCTCTTATGACTAAACCATGCCCTATCAACATTTAACAAAATTGAATTAGGTACTTTAGCAACGACATATCGATTAAGAAAACGACATCAAATTTGAGAACGGAAAGGAAAATATCGATTAAGAAAACGACATGTAAACGAAGAAAGAAAAGATAGAGCAGTTAATCGAGAAGGTGGGTGGTTGGAGGAGTTGATTTATGGCGAACGGGGATAGCAGTTGATTTTGTGTAAAAGGAGAAGAGCAGTTGGAAATTTGAGAGAGGGAGAGAGCACAAATATTTGAATTAATATATTTAAGACACATCAGCACAAAAGCAGTATTACAATGACACGTGGAAAATACTACAATTGATATTGATATTGATTGATTGATTGATATATTGATATTGATTGATTGATTGATTACTTGTGAATTTTGTTGCCTATTTTACTAGTTAAGGCAAGTTGTTCCTTCAAATTTATTAAAAATTGTATTAACTTAGACTAATTCAATATTAAAATTAATTGTTATGATTTTAATAATATTTGAATCATCATAATATATAATGTCACCTAAGGTTGGTTCGAGAGACTAGAGTTTCTTTGGTTTAGCTTTGTTCCTAACGTTTAAAATGGTGTAATTTTACCCCTAACGTTGGTAATCAAGAGCAATTTTATCTCTAACATTGACAGGTTTAGTTAATTTGAGAAATAATTCATCAAATTGTCTTCTCGGTCATGAATCTTGTCATGTACAGTTCACATATACGTCCTTTTATCATTTATTAGTAACATGTCACAAACATATAATTAAATAAGAAAAAAATAAAAATATATACTAGTATTTTGTACGAGTTGGATAAAAAAATTCAAATATTTCGCTGAATTTAAAAATTTTAATTTTCAATTCTATTATTAAATCATAAAAAATATGAAATCTTTTTTTTTTAGAATCAACACACGTATAATTGGTGCAGAATAAGAACCAAAATATCTGCATTTTACAATACTGTCTGAGATTGACCAAACTTGTCAACGTTAGGGGTAAAATTACTCTTGACTGCCAATGTCAATGGTAAAATTGCACTATTTTAGACGCTAAGGGTAAAATTGTTCCTGGCTGTAAACGTTAGGGTAAAATTGGCAAGTGTGGTCAATTTCAAAAATTATTATAAAACACAGATATTTTGTTCCTTATTTTGCAGAAATTGCATACCATTGTTTCTAAAAAAAGATTTTATATTTTTTATGATTTAATAATAGAATTGAAGATTAATATTTTTAAATTCGGTGAAATATTTGAATTTTTTGTATGCAACTCGTACAAAATACAGTATATTTTTAAATTTTTTTCACGTCTAGTCATATGTTTTTGATCTGTTACTAATTAATAATAATAATAAATGATGCCCATAAAAAGTATAGATAACAAGATTCATGACCTATAAGACAGTTTAGTGAATTATTTCTCAAATTGATCTAACTTATCAACTTTAAGGGTAAAATTGCTCTTAGCTGCCAACGTTATGGGGTAAAATTGCACCATTTTAGACGTTAAAAGTAAAATTGCTCATGATTGTAAATATTATAGATATTTTTGTACTTTATCCTATAATTAAATAAATAAAAATAGGGTAAAGTTCAAATAAAAACCCTGTGGTTTTACTAATTTTCAGATAAAGGATCGTGGTTTACTTTTTGTCAAAATGAGGATTGAGGTTTTTAACTTTAACAAAATAAGGACTTTTTCGATTGATACTATTAAAATCATCTTTGACGACTTCAAAAATGACATATTTTAAGAACTACTAATATTTTAAGCAACTTTAATTCTTCAACTTTTTTATTTTGAGATTGTTTAGATGATGTTTGGTAAAGAGAGAGAAAGTCAATGTTTAGAGAGAGAAAGTTCCAAAAAAGATGATTTTCAAAAATTGAAAATGTAGTTCCATAAAAAATATGACATTGAACAACTTTAATTCTTGAAATTTTTCATTTTCAGGTCGTTAAAGATGGTTTTAATAGCATTAATCCAAGTTTGAAACCTCAATCCTTGTTTTGACAAAAAGTAAACCATAATCCTTTATTTGAAAATTAGTGAAACCACAGGAGTTTTATTTGAACTTTACCCATAAAAATATTAACAAAGATAATTTTTGAAATATTAATCCAATTTAGGGATAAAGTCTAAATTTGTCCTAATCGTATTAGAAAAAAGTATAGATTTACGCTAAGATATGCAATTGGTAAATTTTTACCCAAGATCAATTAATTTACCTCTACCTAATTGGAAAATTTGAACAAGTCAGTTTACCGTTATTTAACGTGTTATGTAACTGCAAATTTTTGGCAAGCAGCGCCTTCCTTAGCTGTGAAGCTACTCTACATGGCGTTTGGTTTGTTAAAAACATAGTGTAGCCCTTTTCTCGTAACTCTTCTCCCTTCAACCCTTCAACTGTTCAATCTTGGGCTCTTCACTGGTTCTCCCTTAACCCTCCAGCTTCGGTCTCCCTTGACCCTTCGGTTTCGGTCTTGGGCTCCTCGGCACTTCTCTCTTGCCCCTTCGGTCTTTCCCTCTTTGGCTTGATCGTTCTGATGCCCTCATCATTCTCTCTTTCTCCAAAAGAGTTGGACTCCAATTCTTCTTTGGTAAATTCAAGTGGTGCTTCCGGCTTATACGGGGTTAGATCACGTATGATTAAGATGGTGACATCTTACCTAGCCAATTTGGAAGGGCAATTTTAAGGACCATACTTGCTTGAAGTTTGCTATTTGGTGCACTTGTAAGTCGTTCCTTACTCAAATACACCATCACCTCATCCCCGACCTCAAAATAAAGGTCCCTTTGGTGAACATCAACCTTTGCTTTTAGATACATATTTCGCTCGTCAAGAGTTTCCTTCATCTTTTGGTGCATTTATTGATACTCATTAGCAAGCTTATTAGTGGTTACAATCCTTTTATCCCCTTTAGGAAGATCTACAATGTTGAGGGTATGATTAAGAGTGTTCGTATATACCATCTCGAAACGCGACTTCCCCATTCTCGAATGAACAACCTCATTATATGCGAATTTGGTTTGTGCTAACACCAAGTCCCACATTCTCGGTTTGTCCTTGCACTTGCACCATTATAGGCGAATTCGGTTTGTCATAAATAGTGTATTGATTCAGATTCCGATCATTATAGAATCAAACAGCTTTAAAAGGAATCCGATTATGATTCCAGCTTGAACCAAACACGCGACCTTCAGATCTTCAGTATGATGCTCTCCCAACTGAATTCTCCCCACAAATTGTTGATTTTTTGAAATTGTAATTATTAAATTCTCTCGGATGATGATTAATGTTAAATTCTCATTGGTTCACCATCAAGAATCCTTATAGCATTGATCAAAAAAAAAAAGAATCCTTATAGCCATTTGCCCGACTTGAAATAATATCAACCATATTAGATATAAAAATTAAAATCTAACGACTTCTTTCCATAACTCATCCCAACCATTTTTTTTAATATCCTTGTAAAGTAAAGATTACTACTAGAAAAATGGGATAATACTCATTTGAGTCCCCAAACTAAAATTTAAAAGTCAATTAGGACCTTAAACTATCAAAATCATCAATCAGGCCCTTAAACTAAGTAAAAATCATCAATTAAGTCTCCATCCTAAACAAAAATCATCAATTGAGTTCCAGGGCCGGCTCAGGATCAGTTGAGGCCCTAAGCAAGATATGAAATGTAGGCCCTTTATACATAAGTAAAATTATATATATATATATATATATATATATATATATATATATATATATATATATATGAGGGCTCTTGTGAGAACCCTTTCTTAGGTGAGGACACTTGCTTAGGTGAGAACCACCTAAAACTACGTAATTTTGAGTCTAAAAATTAAAAAAAATGCTGCTGCCATGATGATTAATGTTAAATTCTCATTGGTTCACCATCAAGAATCCTTATAGCATTGATCAAAAAAAAAAAAAAATCCTTATAGCCATTTGCCCGACTTGAAATAATATCAACCATATTAGATATAAAAATTAAAATCTAACGACTTCTTTCCATAACTCATCCCAGCCATTTTTTTTAATATCCTTATAAAGTAAAGATTACTACTAGAAAAATGGGATAATACCCATTTGAGTCCCCAAACTAAAATTTAAAAGTCAATTAGGACCTTAAACTATCAAAATCATCAATCAGACCCTTAAACTAAGTAAAAATCATCAATTAAGTCTCCATCCTAAACAAAAATCATCAATTGAGTTCCAGGGCCGGCTCAGGATCAGTTGAGGCCCTAAGCAAGATATGAAATGTAGGCCCTTTATACATAAGTAAAATTATATATATATATATATATATATATATATATATATATATATATATATATATATATGAGGGCTCTTGTGAGAACCCTTTCTTAGGTGAGGACACTTGCTTAGGTGAGAACCACCTAAAACTACGTAATTTTGAGTCTAAAAATTAAAAAAAATGCTGCTGCCATGATGATTAATGTTAAATTCTCATTGGTTCACCATCAAGAATCCTTATAGCATTGATCAAAAAAAAAAAAAAAATCCTTATAGCCATTTGCCCGACTTGAAATAATATCAACCATATTAGATATAAAAATTAAAATCTAACGACTTCTTTCCATAACTCATCCCAGCCATTTTTTTTAATATCCTTATAAAGTAAAGATTACTACTAGAAAAATGGGATAATACCCATTTGAGTCCCCAAACTAAAATTTAAAAGTCAATTAGGACCTTAAACTATCAAAATCATCAATATGGCCCTTAAACTAAGTAAAAATCATCAATTAAGTCTCCATCCTAAACAAAAATCATCAATTGAGTTCCAGGGCCGGCTCAGGACCAGTTGAGGCCCTAAGCAAGATATGAAATGTAGGTCCTTTATACATAAGTAAAATTATATATATATATATATATATATATAGAGGAGGGCTCTTGTGAGAACCCTTTCTTAGGTGAGGACACTTGCTTAGGTGAGAACCACCTAAAACTACGTAGTTTTGAGTCTAAAAATTAAAAAAAAATGCTACTGCCATGGAGGTTTGAACCTTGGACCCTTTGTTTACACTCCTTATTACTTACCACTGGGCTAATTACTTTTCTTATGTGTTATGTCGCGCGCTGATTAATATACCACTGCACTTCTAGCTTCTATTGTTTAATATTTGACGCATGCACTTATTAATATCGATTAAATATGCATTATAATGAATTATTAATAGAAAAAAAAGAAACGTGCATAATAATTAATTATTAATAGAAAAAAATCCAAGAACATGCTCTAATTTTTTATTTATTTAATTCCTCCATATTTTTGTAATTTATGTTTTAAAATGTTAAGGACGATGTTCTAAATATTGTTTAATATTTGACGCATGCACTTATTAATATCGATTAAATATGCATAATAATGAATTATTAATAGAAAAAAAAGAAATATGCATAATAATGAATTATTAATAGAAAAAAAAGAAATATGCATAATAATGAATTATTAATAGAAAAAAATACAAGAACATGCTCTAATTTTTTATTTAATTCCTCTATATTTTTGTAATTTATGTTATATAAGAAAATATACGTTATGTTTTTTCGAACATGAATTATAAATTATATTATAGAACAAACACGAACTATAAAGTTTAGAACGTACGATATATTTTTTAGAACATACGTCATGTTTTTTTAGAACATGTGTTATGTTTTTTCGAACATGAGTTATAAATTATATTATAGAACAAATGAAAAAACGATCCAGATATCTACTGATTTTTTTTAAACATTATACTTAATTTTTGGAACATAAACTATAAACTTTAGAACATGTGTTATGTTTTTTCGAACATGCGTTACGTTTTTTCGAACATGAGTTATAAATTATATTATAGAACAAATGCAAAAATGATCGAGATATTTACTGATTTTTTTAAACATTATACTTAATTTGGAGAACATAAATTATAAAGTTTAGAATTATGTAACATTATTTAGAATTCCGTCCTTAACATTTAAAAACATAAATTACAAAAAATATAGAGGAATTAAATAAATAAAAAATCGGAGCATGTTTTTGGATTTTTTTTGTTCTATCAATAATTCGTTATTATGCACATTTCTTTTTTTTCTATTAATAATTTATTATTATGCACATTTAATCGATATTTAATAAGTGCATATGTCTAATATTAAACAATAGAAGCTACATGGATAATGGTATATTAATCAGCGCGCTTCATAATGGATAAGGAAAACAATTGTTGTTTAAAAAAACAGTAAATATATGGACCATTTTTGCATTTGTTCTATAATATAATTTATAACTCATATTCTAAATAACATAACGTATGTTCTAAAGTTTATAGTTTGTGCTCAAAAAATTAAGTATAATGTTCTAAAAAAATCAGTAGATATCTGGATTGTTTTTTCATTTGTTCCAAAAATATAATTTATAACTCATGTTCGAAAAAACATAACACATGTTCTAAAAAACATAACGTATGCTCTAAAATTTGTAGTTTGTGTTCCAAAAATTAAGTATAATGTTCTAAAAAAATCAGTAGATATTTGGATCGTTTTTTCATTTTTTTCAAAAATATAATTTATAACTCATGTTCGAAAAAACATAACACATGTTCTAAAAAACATAACGTATGTTCTAAAAAATATGTCGTACGTTCTAAACTTCATAGTTCGCGTTTTAAAAGTTAAAATATATATGTTGTTTCAAAAAAAAAAGTTAAATTATATGTTATAACGTATGTTTAAAAAAATATATTTTCTTATATAACATAAATTACAAAATATAAAGGAATTAAATAAATAAAAAATCGGAGCATGTTCTTGAATTTTTTCTATTAATAATTCATTATTATGCACATTTTTTTCTATGCACATTTCTTTTTTTTCTATTAATAATTCATTATTATGCATATTTAATCAATATTAATAAGTGCATATGTCAAATATTAAACAATGAAAGCTACAATGCGATGGTATATTAATCAGCGCGGCACATATTATACAAGGAAAGTAATTAGCTCAGTGGTAAGTAATTTGGAGTGTAAACAAGTGGTCCAAGGTTTGAACCCCCATGGCAGTAGCGTTTTTTTGTTTAATTTTTAGACTCAAAACTACGTAGTGTTAGTGGTTCTCACCTAAGAAAGTGTCCTCACCTAAAAGGAGGTTCTCACTTGATCCCTCCCCTATATATATATATATATATATATATATATATATATATATATATATATATATATATATATATATATATATATATATATATATATAATATCCTCTCTTTTGAGATAGAAATATCTTAGAATTGAAAAAAAAAATGAAAAATATATATATTTATGTGACACAAAAAATTTAATATTTATCTAAAAGCTATTTCAAAATCATTAATTAAATTTTACATCTCAAATTAAAATTTTAAATTCAATATCGTTTAGTGTCTCATTTTTAAAATAAAGTTAATCCATATCCTTGAGTAGTATATATAGCAACTTTTTATATTGTTTAAAGTTAAAATAAAAAGAGGTTGCAAGATTTTGATAAACGGTAAAATATGGATTCGTTAGATTGATATATAAAATATGGATTTGGATAGAAGACTAAATTAATTAATTTTTATGATGGGCCCTAATTCCATAATATATGATATATTATTCTTTTTCTAAATTATATCTATAACATATTAAAATAAAAATATACATGAGACTTCCATTTTTTGGGGGCCTTAGGCGGTGGCCTTGGTTGCCTTAAAAGCAAGCTGCCCTGTTCAGTCCTCATCGAAAATCATTCGGTTGAACAGTTTCAATCTCTTTTCCCCAAATCCATTTTGAGCCAACACAGAGATCATTACGATGCATATCAAATAGAAATAGTTTATGATTTTAAGATAGTATAAGGACTCAATTGATTATTTTTGCTTAGTCCTAATTTCTGACAAAGTGATGGGACAATTGTTGTCAGAAATTTCAACGGAATTCCATTAGGATCTCATCCCGCCTGCTTTCAGAAAAATAATGGCAGGACTTCCATGTTAGGATCTCAAAACACATTTTGACATGTGTAGTGTGGATTTACACATCCCGACCGATCATTATTATTTTCGTATAAAACTCATTTGACCCGTTAAACTAATATTTCAAAATTAGTTAGGATCTTAAACTATCAAAATAATCAATTATGTCTTTAAATTAAGGAAAAATCATTAATGGAGTCTTCATCCTATCCTACAATAAAAAATTGTGACTATTTGATATGGACTTTAATTATCTTTGTGTCTCAAAATGAATTTGGGGAAGATGGTCTAAAACTGTTCAATAATGATTTTTCATGAGAGGTCAATAAAGTCACTTGCAAACGTTAGGAGTAAAATTGCACCATTTTAGACGTTATGGGTAAAATTGCTCCTGACTATAAACGTTGGGGATATTTTTGCATCTTATTCTTTTTTTTTTTTAAAACATATTATTATATTTTTAGTATTTTTAAATATTTCCCTATATTTTAAATATTTACATGTTTTCGTTTCCTATATTTTTTAGAAATTACATTTTTCGGTGTCCGTTTCCATTTCCGTTTCTGTATTCATATCCGTTTCCGTTTCCATACAACATAACATATAATAAAACGCAATTCCCACAAGTAAATCCGAAAGGCATATCCCTAAACTGTGATTGCATTTTACTGAAAGGAAAGAATTAAAAATGTAGAATTCTTTTATTTATTTGCATGTAATATTAAATAAAACAATGTATGAATCAATTAAAAATTCTTTGTCCAGGTGAGAGAATATTTTTAGGATCAAACTGAGCTTTTCTCTGTTGAAAAGTTCCCCATTTTGGACCAAAATGTTTGATCCAACCATCTTTATTTGGTTGATTTCCCAGAAACAGCTTAATATTAATTCCAGCTCCTTCAAAAAACTTCAGAATTGCTGCATTTTGATCCTCATATTCTTGTAAACTGTGAGGTCCAGTTTCATATAAAAGCCCTAAAGTGTAGAAAATATCTTCATCAGGTACCACTGCTGACATTCTGTCATCCCATCTGCAATATTAATTATTTTTAGGAAGAGTATAATTGCTGGAAAAAAAATTCCGTTGTCTTACTATTTCTATTCATAGGTATTTATAGATTACCGACATGATTATTGGTAAACAGTACAACTCACTGTAAATACAGATGACCCTTTAAGAAACAATACAATTCTTAACACATACAGACATGACTTTTGAATAATACAATTAACCAAATTAAAGACTATTAATTATAAGTTTATTATTTCAACATTAAATTCCAAAAAAAAAAAACATGCTTATGGTTACACTTTTTGTGTCTGTGATTTTTTTTTCCGACCTGGGTTCATGATTTTTTAAGTCGACACTATTACAATCTTGAAATTGAAAAGTTGATATATTTTTATTTTTTTTGGAAAAGTTAGATTATATTTTAAGCAACTTTAATTATTCAACTTTTTAATTTTGAAGTTATTTGGGTGTTGTTGGGTGAGTAGAGTAGAAGTGAATATTTAGAGTGAGAAAACTCCGAAACTAATGATTTTGGAAAATAAAAAATTTAGTTCTGTAGTAAATGTGGTATTAAACAACTTTAATTCTTGAAATTTTCCATTTTGAAATTGTTAACAGTTATTTTTTATAATTTCAAACTAAAAATTCATTGTTTTTAACAAAGAAAAAAACTTAAGACGTTGTTATAAAACATACCACAGATATACCATTAACAAAAAGTGTAACCACTGAGTTTTTCTTTATAGAATTTTCACCTTTATTGAAACCTAAATTTGTACCATTTTTTAAACGTTAAGTCCGTATTGGTACTATTTCATACGTGTAGCCTAAATAGATACTTTCTCAGAAACCATAGACATATTTTAATACCTTATCCGGCTAATTATGAATTTAAAAACATATGTTGGCAATTAATATGAGAACTTCTACCGTATTTTTACGGTAAATATAACAACTATAAAATATAAATATATTTATAAGGTATGATACTTACTTTTCTTTTTTCATAGGGTAGAAAATAATAGGTCCAAGAGTGATATTTCTTTTAAGAAGAATATCCCTTACAACACCAGATTCGAAAGCCGAGATTCCTGATTTTGGTATGAACATATTCAACCATGGATGAGCTTGAGAATTCGGCTCCGTAGCTTCAACTCTCAATAAGAAATCTTTATAAGTCGCGTCCTTTTCGTAACTATATTCCGGATTGGCGTTAAGTGTTCGGAATAACTGCTTCATTTTCTGCAAGAACAAAAACAATGCCATAAAATTAGGATCTTTCAATTGCCACAAACAGAACAAAAATGTTATAAATCCTAAATTTCTTAACGAGAAAGACATTTCCGTCTAATTGTGGTTTCACTTATAAGAGTTACTTTAGTCTAGAAACTAACAAATTCATTGATACCACGTGGATGTTATATCATCGATTTTCCGCTAAACGGAAATTTTTTGATGACATGTCATCCAAGTGGTATTTTATGCGAATTTATTTACTGGTTTCCGGATAAAAAGAACATTAATAAAACCAAAATTAATCATTTTTGTTAAAATTTTAAAATTCGTAACATTTTTGTTTCATTTTTTAAACAAAACAATGTCGTATGAGTGACTAACCCTATTAATTTATATTATAAATCTTGAATTCTTAACGAGAAAGTAATCGTCGTCTAATTTTCGTTTCACCTATATAATTCTTTGATCTAGAAACCAAAAAATGCATTTTCGGAAAATACCACATGGACGTCATATCTTCGAATTTTTGCAAAATTATGACACGTCATTCAAGTGGTATTTTCTGTGAACCTGTTTGTTCATTTCTGAACAAAACGACTATGAATAAAACCAAAATTAACCAATCTCGTTAAGAATTTTTTTTATGATATGTCATCCAAATGGTATTTTACACGAATGTATTTACTAGTTTCTGAGTAAAGAGACCATTAATGAAATCAAAATTAATCATTCTCGTTAAAATTTTAAAATTTGTAACATTTTTGAAATAAAACAATGTCGTAGCCAGTAATTAACCCTATTAATTATCAGAAATAGGACATTATAAATCTTAAATTCTTAACGAGAAAGTAATCCTCGTCTAATTTTAGTTTGACCTAGAAACCAAGAATTGCATTTACCGAAAACACCACGTGAACGTCATATCTTCGAATTTCGCCAAATTATGACACGTCATTCAAGTGGTATTTTCCGCGACTAGTTTCCAAACAAAAAGACTATAAATAAGACCAAAATTAATCATTCTCGTTAAGAATTTAAGATTTAGAACATTTTTATTTCCTTTTTTTTTGAAACTGAACACAATAAAACGACGTCGTATAAGTGACTTACCCTGTCCATTGTCTTCTTACCAAAGCCATCATAATAAGAAACATATTCAATACTGTAGAGAACACCAAATTGCTTGGTAAGGGCAGTAATTTTAGGAATATCAGAGGATGGGAAGAAGAAAGTTCTCCAAGTATTAGGGGTACCATTGTCCAATAACATTCCACCTTCTAAATAACTCACTACAATATCGCTTGTGATTATTTTTTCTTGAGTTTGTGTGAATGATGTGAAATTACTAAAAAGTATCAATTGCCATCGTACCTGTATATTCATATAAAATAATATTTATCAGTAATTTCCATTATTTAATTCAATAAATATCAGTTTACATTACATATACAGTAAAACCTCTATAAATTAATAATGTTGGGACCATAAAATTTTATTAATTTATAGAGGTTATTAATTTCTCGAGTATAAAATTAGTGATCTGACCCAAATCGAGACTAGAAGAAATTATTATTTTAAATATGTTATTAATTTATCGAGTATTAATTTATGAAGGTTTTACTCTAATAGAAAAACTGAAGAAATTCTACGATCGGGTGTATCACTTTCTCAACAAAATTAAGAAAATGCAAATTAGTTATATATAAAACTCAGTTCGGTTAATCAGTAGTTCGATTAGTAACCGAATTGAACCAATACTTGCACTCATATTCTCAAATAACTAAAATTAGACGTGAAATCTCTTTAATTTTACTATACCTAGGTATAGTAAAATTAAAGAGATTTCACGTCTAATTTTAGTTATTTGAGAATATGGGTGCGAGTATTGGTTCAATTCCGATACTAGTCGAACTACTGATTAACCGAACTGAGTTTTTTTTTTTAAATTAAAACAGAACCGAATAAGCTTATTAAGAAATGAATTTTATTTGTTCGATTCAGTTACTAATTGATCTTTAATAAAAAAAAAGTTAAAAAGATAATATATATATATATATATATATATATATATATATATATATATATATATATATAAAAGATAGTAGTATAAATCAGGGTAGAAATTTTAGCTTAATTTTAAGAATTTTAAAGTAAATGCCAACAAAAATTGTCAACATAATATTATGGAAAAAAGGTAAAATTTAGCTAAAGTTTTTTATTAGATAACATTGAACTATTTTACGGTAAATTGTATCAACTAAGCCCAATAAAAAAAAATTGTGATTTTATAAAAAAAAAAATGTTGCTTAGATGTGTCACGTCACGTCACGTGGCACATATACGACAACCAAATTTCCCCAAATCAATCATAAAAGTAAAAAATATCTCGTATATGGCGATTAGTTAATATTTCAGTGGGTTTTTTTTACATAAATTGATGGAAATAACTTTATGAATATCAAATATAAAGTTAATTGACCTTTATAAAATCGATTCTAAACTTCAATAATCATAGACGGATATATATAAAAAAAAATGTACGTACCCTTGTCGGTGTAGGACGACCTAAGGGAATTCTTGCATTTACAATAATACCAAACTGACCTAAACCACCAAGAGCACCGTAGAATAACTCTGGATTCTCTATCGGACTACAGAAAACTAATTCCCCCTTTCCTGAATTAATCAAAACAAAATCCAAATTAATTTCATAATTAACAAAAAGCATAATGTGGTCAATATATTATACATATAAATAATTTAATTAATTAGAGATAACATACAAATCTACTCCTGAATCTTTTATTAATTAGAATTAATTTCGTTTCTAATATTTATTTTTGTGAATGTCAACTAGATTTTAAAAAAAAATTAGAAGTGACTAGAGTTTAAATGTCTGATGCAAACATTAACAAATAATAAATAGGATATGAGTCAATTTTAAAATTATTAATTAAATGAACTTTTGGATATTATTATTTTTCTTAATATTTTTATTTAAATTAGTCAGAAATAAAGTGTTCACATTAAGTCAATTTTAAAATATTAATTAAATGAACTTTTGGATGTTAATTTTCTTTTTTTAAAAATATTTTCTAATTAAATTAGTTTGAAATAAAGTATTTACATTAAAATTAACAATGTAAGAAACACAAATCATTTATTTACATGTGTAAATTTTAGATTAATTTAATAAAAAATCAATTACGGATTGAAAGATCAATTCAGCCTTTTATACCGGAAAAGTAGAAGCGTGTATTATTCGGTAAGAAATCGTATAATTTATAATTATAATTTTATAACCAGATATGATGAAATCATATAAATAGCCCTATAAATTGAAAGATCAATTTAGCCCTTTATACAAAAAAAAAAAAAAAAAAAACCCGGCGTGTATCATTCGGTAAAAACCGTATAATTTTAGATATACTTTGATTTGATCCAGTTTAGAGAAAAAATGAGTAAAATATCGGACCAAACCGTATTAGTCATATCATGTATTTGATCTTGATATTAATTAATTATTTTCAAAAGTATAATTTTTGGGGGTTTTATTAGGATTCGATTTTAAACCGATGCACGCAACGAAAAGAGAACATACCAGTAACAATATCGAGTTCCTGAACATTGCTGATTTGAGGACCATGTTTAAAAGTTTGACCACTTATTCCAGCATTGGATAAAGTTCCCCCAACAGTAAGATTTAAATAATCTGTCCACGAATAAGGAGAATACCCTAACCCCAATACATAATTCATTACATCCAACCACAATGTATCGCCACCAACATCAGCGGTCACCGCCGTATCCGATACACCAACTTTAATCGCACCATTTATCCTCATCTGTTTCATGTCTATCACAACCCCGTTTAGAGCCATGCTCTGTCCATGTGTAGAATGCGCGTGTCCGTTAACACCGATTGTGAAAGGCTGATAACATTCATAAGAGGTTTTCACCAGAGCAATAATATCCTCCACCGTTCTCGGCACAAAGACGCCGATCGGCCTGTCATGGACAACGTTGCCGAAATCGACGGAGGCGGCAGCAACGGTGGCGGGGTTCTCGGTGTAAATAGATTGAATTGCCGGCGGTAATGGACATGGTAAGGATTGTGATATTCTTATGTTGGATAATAGTAAATGGAATAGGAACAAGGTGAGGAATTTGCAACTACTAGAAGACATTTTTTTTCTGGGTGTTTGGATAATGGTAAAAATAAAAATTATAATTGTGTATTTATAATGGAATAAGGTGGAGAAATGAAAACTTGAATTGAATAAGGTGGAGAAATTCAATTAATTTTTTAAAATTGGAAAAATAATTAAATTGATTCTGTCATTTGGAAAGAAAATAATCTTGGTTGTTTATTACCTTAAATTGTTTAAATTACAGTAATTATCATAAAGATATTTGGATATCAATTTGATAATTATTTTTGTAATCATCATTATGATATTTCTTAATATTTCTTATTATATTCTATATATAGCTTTCTTTCTATATTTTTTTGGATTGAAAAAAATAGTTGACAAATCCAGTATTTAAAGTAATTATCCTATTTTCTCAAAAAAAAATTAATAATTATCCTCTCAAAAAAATTATTTATTATTATTCAACAATATTAGAATGATAATATATACTGTCAATTAAAGGAGTAATTTTATTGTTGTAAAAAAAAAAGGAGTAATTTTATTTATTTTTTAAAAGAGTAATTTTATTCTTAAAAAAAGGAGTAATTTTATTTAATCAGTTAATTTGATTTATTTATAGAAAAAGAATGATAATATTGTTGGAAAAATTGAGTATGTATATATAACATTTTATATGTTAATGTTGATCATTTTGAGACTTCATATATAAAGCATAAAATGGTATTTTGAATAATGTTAATACGTAAATATTTTCTATGTCATGAGAGTTTTTCAATGGTATATTATAATATACGCTCAAAACGGATAAGTGATGAATAAGAAATTAAAGTTTGAAGTTAAGCATTTGGAATTAATTGCATTTAATTGAAAGATTAATTGAATGAACCACTTGAGATTAATTGTAATTACTTGAAAGTCTGAAATGTTGGAAGTAACTACATTCAATTGATAGATTAATTTCATTCAATTGAAACGATTGTAATAGTTGGGCTTAATAGTATTCAATTGAAAGGGTTGTAATAGTTGAGTTTAATTGCATTTAATATACTGATTAATTACAAGAATTAATATGTCTATGACGTTTTTCCTCAATGCTACTATATATAATATATGAATAAGCACATGATTATTTGGTCCAATTCGGTTGACAGAGAGAATTCGAAACTTCTCTAATATTTCATCCAGTAGACTGTTCTGGTTCTTCTGCTTTCTCTTTTGCCTCCGGTGATAAATTTGCACACGGTTAGAAATTCGTTGACGGAATCCGTTGTATCTTAAGATACGGTCACTAATTACGATCCAATCAGTCCTAAGGAAACGGGTTGCTCATGCCTTGAATTCAATCTTGTTGCTTCAATCTTCGATTCGGTTCTGTTAATTTTCAGTTCTGTTTCATGTAACTGCACTTCAACCTGCGGCCATTCATGCTATCTGTTTGGCGTATGAACGGGGATGGAACAATATCTGGGTAGAAAGTGACTCTACATACGTTGTGCAAGCTATTCGGAGCCGAAGCCTGACTGTTCCGTGGAATATCAGACAGAGCTGGTTGCGTTGCCTGCAGCAAATTAATAACATGTCAGTAGTAGTTTCCCATGTCTTCAGGGAGGGCAACCAAGTAGCGGACATCCTCGCTAACTATGGAAGAACAATTGACAATCCCGTCTGGTGGGACCACATTCCACCGTTCTGCAGTGCTGCTTTTTTATGTAATTTAACAGGTCAAACAGTTTATAGGTTCTCCTAATTCTTTCGATTGCTCTTTGTAAACATTCTTCATTTTTTATTCTTTTCAATAATACCGGATCCAGGTTCTCTATTGCGAGCAGGGGTGCCAACCTAGTTGGGATGTCTGCTTAATACACCCCTGGTTATCCATGTTCTAATTAAAAAAAAAAAAAAAAAACTGCACTTCAACCTCAGTTCGTTTCAGTTATATTAATATACATTATGTAATCAATGTGCAAAAATACACCTAATATTTAGGGGTATGAGCAATTTTATCTCTAACGTCTAAAATTGTCTAATTTTACCCCTAACGTTGGCAGCCAAAAACAATTTTACTCTTAACATTCACAAGTTGGGTCACATTATTATAAAACACATATGTTTTGTTCCTTATTCTTCACCAATTACATTCCAGCTGGTTCTAAAAAAATATTTCATATTTTCTGTAATTTAATAGCGTTTAAGATTCATATTTATAAATTTGACTAAATATTTAAATTTTTTGTCCGACACGTAAAAAAAAGTACATTTTTTATTTTATTTTAAAAAAATTCATGTCTGATCATATGTTTGTGATCTGTTATTAATCAGTGATAAAATAGCGTACATATGAAGTTTAGATTACAAGATTCATAATCGAGAATACAGTTTGTTGAATAATTTCCCAACTTGTCAATGTTAGGGGTAAAATTGCTCTTAATTGTCAACGTTAGGGGTAAAATGTCACGTCCCTGTCTAAATTTCTAGAATTTATATCTTGATATTAGTATATATTATAATTATTGGGTATGTGATATTAATTTGATGCTATAGAAAAAGTTTGGAGTTAAATTGATTGTTTTATGTGTAAAGTAAAAGTTTAGGATAATTTTTAAAACATTATAGAAAGATAGAGGATCAAATGTGATATTTACCAAATTTGGATATACATATTCGAAATCTGGGAGGTGGCGCATCCTTATCTCATTCCCTTTTTCTTTTTCTTCTTATTTCTTCTTTATCTGCGTATTGATCGTTCCTGAACCATTTCACCACCGTTTCTTTGATTTACGGAGATTCGACCGTCCGAATCACTCGAAATTGAAACCATAACATTCTTATGTATAGATCTAAGTCCTAACCGAAGAGTTTTTGAGTTTCGACAATGTTTGGAGGGAAATGTCTTAAACAGAATTTAGAGGCGAATCGATCGGGTGTATTTTCTTCAATTAGTAGCCAAGGTAAGTAGCTATCAACTATATTTTGCGTTTTATGGATATAGATATATATATAATCAAAGAAGTTTCAGAAATTGATATTTTAGGGTTATGCAGTAATTTTGTAAAATTTGGGTTTTTCATGATTTTGTTTTTTATTGTGAAATTATGGTTCAAATGAAGCTATTGATTATGCTTCTATGTGAATTTCAGATTTTACATGATTATGTTAATTTAAGGCTTAATTTTGATTGATCAACTTTGAAATTTTTATTAATTACGGATTGATATTTTGAATAACTGTGGTTATTTTTACAAAAGAGAGTTTTCACAAAAGAGCTAATTGAAGCCAAATGATTTATGGTTATGAAATAGTTTGGAATTTGATTGTGAAAGGAAATTTGAGTACGTTATGATTTTATGATTTTATATCCATCGAGAGTTATCCGGATCGGTGGTTTTATATTTGAAGACCATGTTCAGTGAGGGACTTGGTCTGTGTACACAGTGTGTGAAGACCTATTGGGTATGGCAGCGAAATATTGGGTAAGACCATATGGGATAGGCAATGTTAAGAGACGTCTCGACTATATATGTGGCTATGGATTGATACTTAAGGGGAGAAACTCGATGATGAATACAATGTTTTAAGTTCATTTGTATTATGTTTTTGGTTATGATTGATTTTGATATAAGGTTTTGAACTCAAGAATGGATACAAGATTATATATTTTTGGTTTTTGGTTTAGTACTTTGACTATATTATGAACTTAAGTTTTGAGTACATTTTATAAGGTTTTGATTAAATCCCTTTATAAATGTATATATATACAGTTATGTTAAGTAAAGTTGGTTTTTATAGCTGATAGTTTCTTACTGAGATTTTTGTCTCACGTTTTTAAATGTTTTAATGTTTTTAGGTGAGAAAGTACATGATATAGAGAAGGTTACCGACCGATTAGGCGAGGTTTGGAAGTTGGCTGTTTATTGTTAGAATTATGGCTAGAACTTTGATATTTCAATTGTAATATAATATGATATTATGATATTGAGATAAATTGAAGACTCCTAAGTGTTGATTATGATCTTTCTATTTCACACACGATGCCGATTGAGGTTGTCTAGGCTCGGGTGTGACATAAAATTACACCATTTTAGACGTTAGAGGTAAAATTACTCCTAACTATAACGTTAAGGGTATTTTTGCACCTTATCATTTTTAATTATATATGTTTTTGGATTAATCGTAATTTTATTCATAATAGAAAGAGTGATTTTTTTTAAGAAAGAAAGGGTAATTAAAAATGTACTGTCTTTTGTACGATTTGGATAAAAAAATAAAATTTTTCGCCAAATTTTTAAATACTACCATTAAATTATAAAAAAAATATGAAACCTTTTTTTATTTAAACCAACTAATATGTAATTGGTGCAGAATTAAGAACAAAATATATGTGTTTTATAATAAAGTCACTTGCTAACGTCAGGGGTAAAATTACTCCTGACTACAAACGTTGGGATATTTTTGCACCTTATTTTTTTTTTTAAACATATTATTATATTTTTAGTATTTATAAATACTTTCCTATATTTTTAATATTTACATGATTTCGTTTACTATATTTTTTTAGAAATTATGTTTTTCGGTGTCTGTTTCCACTTCCGTTTCTGTATTCATATCCGTTTCGTTTCCATACAACATACAACAACAACAACAACAAAGCCTTAGTCCCGAAATGATTCGGGGTCGGCTAACATGAACCATCATATAAAACCGTGAAAATCAAGTCGTGTCAGCGACACAGATTCGCTCCCTCCACTCCGTCCTATCCACTACCATATTTTCCTCAATTCCCAATAAACTCATATCACTCTCGATCACCCTCCTCCAAGTTTGCTTAGGTCTTCCCCTTCCCCTCACCACTACATCCCTTTGCCACTCTTCGGTTCTCCTAACCGGCGCATCAAGCGCTCTACGTCTCACATGGCCAAACCACCTTAGTCGGTTTTCTCTCATTTTATTCTCAATAGATGTGACCCCTACTTTTGTCCTAATTATTTCATTACGCACCCGGTCCTTTCTCGTGTGACCACACATCCATCTCAACATACGCATCTCCGCCACCGACATCTTATGGATGTGGCAGTGTTTCACTGCCCAACACTCCGTACCATATAACAATGCTGGTCTAATTGCCGTCCGGTAGAATTTTCCCTTCAATCTATTAGGCATGCCGGGATCACAAAGGAAACCCGTAGCACTCTTCCACTTCGACCAACCAGCTTTAATCCTATGAGCAACATCTCCATCTACTTCTCCATCCGTTTGGATAATAGATCCTAAATACCGGAAGCAATCCCTAAACTGTGATTGCAATTTACTGAAAGGAAAGAATTAAAAATGTAGAATTCTTTTATTTATTTGCATGTAATATTAAACAAAACAATGTATGAATCAATTAAAAATTCTTTGTCCAGGTGAGAGAATATTTTTAGGATCAAACTGAGATTTTCTCTGTTGAAAAGTTCCCCATTTTGGACCAAAATGTTTGATCCAACCTTCTTTATTTGGTTGATTTCCCAGAAACAGCTTAATATTAATTCCAGCTCCTTCAAAAAACTTCAGAATTGCTGCATTTTGATCCTCATATTCTTGTAAACTGTGAGGTCCAGTTTCATATAAAAGCCCCAAAGTGTAAAAAATATCTTCTTCAGGTACCACTGCCGACATTCTGTCATCCCATCTGCAATATTAACTTATTTGTTACTATCTCAGCAAATAAATAAACTTTCACACGTACAGAGAAAGAGAAAGAGGAAGAGTATAATTGCTGGAAGAAAATTCTGTTGTCTTACTATTTCTATTCATAGGTATTTATACATTACCGACATAACTATTGGTAAACAGTACAACTCACTGTAAATACAGATGACCCTGAAACAATACAATTTTTAACAAATACAGACATGATTCTTGGATAATACAATGAACCAAATTAAAGGCTATTAATTATAAGTTTATTATTTCAACATTAAATTCCAAAAAAAAACATGCTTATGGTTACACTTTTTGTGTCTGTGATTTTTTTTTCCGACCTCAGTTCATAATTTTTTAAGTCGACACTATTACAATCTTGAAATTGAAAAGTTGATTATATTTTAAGCAACTTTAATTATTCAACTTTTTAATTTTGAAGTTATTTGGTTGTTGTTGGGTGAGGAGAGTAGAAGCGAATGTTTAGAGTGAGAAAACTCCGAAACTAATGATTTTAGAAAATAATAAATTTAGTTCTGTAGTAAATGTGGTACTAAACCAACTTTAATTCTTGAATCGTTAACAGTTATTTTTTATAATTTCAAACTAAAAATTCATCGTTTTTAACAAAGAAAAAAAACTCAGGACCTTGTTATAAAAAATACCACAGATATACCATTAACAAAAAGTGTAACCACTGAATTTTTCATTATAGAATTTTCACCTTTAAATTAAAGGTTAAGGTATCAAAATAGGTATATGATTTTTGGATAAATATCAATTTAGGCTCTACATACAAAATAGCACAAATATAGGCTTAATGTTTAAAAACTGTATCAATTTAGGTCTCGATAACAGATTGATACGTCATTCCTATTACTCCATTAAGTTCTGATTTTTAACTCCACGTACAATTGACATAACTTAATGAAGTAATATCAACGACGTGTCTCGTTCCGTTATCGAAGCCTAAATTTGTACCATTTTTTAAACGTTAAGCCTATATTGGTACTATTTCATACGTGTAGCCTAAATAGATACTTCCTCAAAAACCATAGATATATTTTAATACCTTATCCGGCTAATTATGAATTTAAAAACATATATTGGCAATTAATATGAGAAATTCTGCCATATTTTTACGGTAAATATAACGAACTAATTGAAAGAGGGATATATACCAATTCACGGGATATAAAATATAAATATATTTATAAGGTATGATTCTTACTTTTCTTTTTTCATAGGGTAGAAAATAATAGGTCCGAGAGTGATATTTCTTTTAAGAAGAATATCCCTTACAACACCAGATTCGAAATCCGAGATTCCTGATTTTGGTATGAACATATTCAACCATGGATGAGCTTGAGAATTCGGCTCCGTAGCTTCAACTCTCAATAAGAAATCTTTATAAGTCGCGTCCTTTTCGTAACTATATTCCGGGTTGGCGTTAAGTGTCCGGAATAACTGCTTCATTTTCTGCACGAACAAAAACAACGCCATAAAATTAGGATCTTTCAATTGCCACAAACGGAACAAAAATGTTATAAATCCTAAATTTCTTCACGAGAAAGTCATTACCGTCTAATTGTGGTTTCACTTATAAGAGTTACTTTAGTCTAGAAACTAACAAATTCATTGATACCACGTGGATGTTATATCATCGATTTTCCGCTAAACGGAAATTTTTTGATGACATGTCATCCAAGTGATATTTTATGCGAATTTATTTACTGGTTTCCGGATAAAAAGAACATTAATAAAACCAAAATTAATCATTTTCGTTAAAATTTTAAAATTCGTAACATTTTTGTTTCAATTTTTAAACAAAACAATGTCGTATGAGTGACTAACCCTATTAATTTATATTATAAATCTTGAATTCTTAACGAGAAAGTAATCGTCGTCTAATTTTCGTTTCACCTATATAATTCTTTGATCTAGAAACCAAAAAATGCATTTTCGGAAAATACCACATGGACGTCATATCTTCGAATTTTTGCAAAATTATGACACGTCATTCAAGTGGTATTTTCTGTGAACCTGTTTGTTCATTTCTGAACAAAACGACTATGAAGAAAACCAAAATTAACCAATCTCGTTAAGAATTTTTTTTTATGATATGTCATCCAAATGGTATTTTACACGAATGTATTTACTAGTTTCTGAGTAAAAAGACCATTAATGAAATCAAAATTAATCATTCTCGTTAAAATTTTAAAATTTGTAACATTTTTGAAATAAAACAATGTCGTAGCCAGTAATTAACCCTATTAATTATCAGAAATAGGACATTATAAATCTTAAATTCTTAACGAGAAAGTAATCCTCGTCTAATTTTGGTTTTACCTAGAAACCAAGAATTGCATGTACCGAAAACACCACGTGAACTTCATATCTTCGAATTTTCGCCAAATTATGACACGTCATTCAAGTGGTATTTTCCGCGACTAGTTTCCAAACAAAAAGACTATAAATAAGACCAAAATTAATCATTCTAGTTAAGAAATTAAGATTTACGACATTCTTATTTCCTTTTTTTGAAACCGAAAACAATAAAACGACGTCGTATAAGCGACTCACCCTGTCCATTGTCTTCTTACCAAAGCCATCATAATAAGAAACATATTCAATACTGTAGAGAACACCAAATTGCTTGGTAAGGGCAGTAATTTTGGTTTTACCTAGAAACCAAGAATTGCATGTACCGAAAACACCACGTGAACTTCATATCTTCGAATTTTCGCCAAATTATGACACGTCATTCAAGTGGTATTTTCCGCGACCAGTTTCCAAACAAAAAGACTATAAATAAGACCAAAATTAATCATTCTAGTTAAGAAATTAAGATTTACGACATTCTTATTTCCTTTTTTTGAAACCGAAAACAATAAAACGACGTCGTATAAGCGACTCACCCTGTCCATTGTCTTCTTACCAAAGCCATCATAATAAGAAACATATTCAATACTGTAGAGAACACCAAATTGCTTGGTAAGGGCAGTAATTTTGGTTTTACCTAGAAACCAAGAATTGCATGTACCGAAAACACCACGTGAACTTCATATCTTCGAATTTTCGCCAAATTATGACACGTCATTCAAGTGGTATTTTCCGCGACTAGTTTCCAAACAAAAAGACTATAAATAAGACCAAAATTAATCATTCTAGTTAAGAAATTAAGATTTACGACATTCTTATTTCCTTTTTTTGAAACCGAAAACAATAAAACGACGTCGTATAAGCGACTCACCCTGTCCATTGTCTTCTTACCAAAGCCATCATAATAAGAAACATATTCAATACTGTAGAGAACACCAAATTGCTTGGTAAGGGCAGTAATTTTGGTTTTACCTAGAAACCAAGAATTGCATGTACCGAAAACACCACGTGAACTTCATATCTTCGAATTTTCGCCAAATTATGACACGTCATTCAAGTGGTATTTTCCGCGACCAGTTTCCAAACAAAAAGACTATAAATAAGACCAAAATTAATCATTCTAGTTAAGAAATTAAGATTTACGACATTCTTATTTCCTTTTTTTGAAACCGAAAACAATAAAACGACGTCGTATAAGCGACTCACCCTGTCCATTGTCTTCTTACCAAAGCCATCATAATAAGAAACATATTCAATACTGTAGAGAACACCAAATTGCTTGGTAAGGGCATTAATTTTAGGAATATCAGAGGATGGGAAGAAGAAAGTTCTCCAAGTATTAGGGGTACCATTGTCCAATAACATTCCACCTTCTAAAAAGTATCAATTGCCATCGTACAAAATAATATTGTCATATAAAATAATATTGTCATATAAAATAATATCGTCCAATAACATTGTCATATAAAATAATATTTATCAGTAATTTCCATTATTTAATTCAATAAATATCAGTTTACAGTACATATACAGTAAAACCTCTATAAATTAATAATGTTGGTACCATGAAATTTTATTAATTTATAGAGGTTATTAATTTCTCGAGTATAAAATTAGTGATCTGGCCCAAATCGAGACTAGAAGAAATTATTATTTTAAATATGTTATTAATTTATCGAGTATTAATTTATGAAGGTTTTACTGTAATAGAAAAACTGAAGAAATTCTACGATCGGGTATATCACTTTCTCAACAAAATTAAGAAAATGCAAATTAGTTATATATAAACCTCAGTTCGATTAGTAACCGAATTGAACCAATACTCGCACCCATATTCTCAAATAACTAAAATTAGACATGAAATCTCTTTAATTTTACTATACCTATATAAAGTAAATGCCAAAAAAAATTGTCAACATAATGTTAAGGAAAAAAAGTAAAATTTAGCTAAAGTTTTTATTAGATAACATTGAACTATTTTATGGTAAAAAAGTAAAAAATATCTCGTATATGGCGCTTAGTTGATATTTCAGTGGGTTTTTTTACATAAATCGATGGAAATAACTTTATGAATATCAAATATAAAGTTAATTGACCTTTATAAAATCGATTCTAAACTTCAATAATCATAGACGGATATATATAAAAAAATGTACGTACCCTTGTCGGTGTAGGACGACCTAAGGGAATTCTTGCATTTACAATAATACCAAACTGACCTAAACCACCAAGAGCACCGTAGAATAATTCTGGATTCTCTGTCGGACTACAGAAAACTAATTCCCCCTTTCCTGAATTAATCAAAACAAAATCCAAATTAATTTCATAAATAACAAAAAAACATAATATGGTAAATATATTATACATATAAATAATTTAATTAATTAGAGATAACATACAAATCTACTCCTAAATCTTTTATTAATTAGAATTAATTTTGTTTCTAATATTTATTTTTGTCAATGTCAACTAGATTTAAAAAAAAAATTAGAAGTGACTAGAGTTTAAATGTCTGATGCAAACATTAACAAATAATAAATAGGATATGAGTCAATTTTAAAATTATTAATTAAATGAACTTTTGGATATTATTATTTTTTCTTAATATTTTTATTTAAATTAGTCAGAAATAAAGTGTTCACATTAAGTCAATTTTAAAATTATTAATTAAATGAACTTTTGGATATTATTATTTTTTCTTAATATTTTTATTTAAATTAGTCAGAAATAAAGTGTTCACATTAAGTCAATTTTAAAATATTAATTAAATGAACTTTTGGATGTTAATTTTCTTTTTTTAAAAATATTTTCTAATTAAATTAGTTTGAAATAAAGTATTTACATTAAAATTAACAATGTAAGAAACACAAATCATTTATTTACATGTGTAAATTTTAGATTAATTTAATAAAAAATCAATTACGGATTGAAAGATCAATTCAACCTTTTATACCGGAAAAGTAGAAGCGTGTATTATTCGGTAAGAAATCGTATAATTTATAATTATAATTTTATAACCAGATATGATGAAAATCATATAAATAGCCCTATAAATTGAAAGATCAATTTAGCCCTTTATAAAAAAAAAAAAAAAAAAACGGCGTGTATCATTCGGTAAAAACCGTATAATTTTAGATATACTTTGATTTGATCCAGTTTAGAGAAAAAATGAGTAAAATATCGGACCAAACCGTATTAGTCATATCATGTATTTGATCTTGATATTAATTAATTATTTTCAAAAGTATAATTTTTGGGGGTTTTATTAGGATTCGATTTTAAACCGATGCACGCAACGAAAAGAGAACATACCAGTAACAATATCGAGTTCCTGAACATTGCTGATTTGAGGACCATGTTTAAAAGTTTGACCACTTATTCCAGCATTGGATAAAGTTCCCCCAACAGTAAGATTTAAATAATCTGTCCACGAATAAGGAGAATACCCTAACCCCAATACATAATTCATTACATCCAACCACAATGTATCGCCACCAACATCAGCGGTCACCGCCGTATCCGATACACCAACTTTAATCGCACCATTTATCCTCATCTGTTTCATGTCTATCACAACCCCGTTTAGAGCGTGTCCGTTAACGCCGATTGTGAAAGGTTGGTAGCATTCATAAGAGGTTTTCACTAGAGCAATAATATCCTCCACTGTTCTCGGCACAAAGACGCCGATCGGCCTGTCATGGACAACGTTGCCGAAATCAACGGCGGCGGCAGCGACGGCGGCGGGGTTCTCGGTGTAAATAGATTGAATTGCCGGCGGTAATGGACAAGGTAAGGATTGGGATATTCTTATGTTGGATAATAGTAAATGGAATAGGAACAAGGTGAGGAATTTGCAACTACTAGAAGACATTTTTTTTTTCTGGGTGTTTGGATAATGGTAAAAAATAAAATTATAATTGTGTATTTATAATTGAATGAGGTGGAGAAATTCAATTAATTTTTTTTTTTTTTTGAATCTAATTCAATTAATTTTTTAAAATTGGAAAAATAATTAAATTGATTTTGTGATTTGGAAAGAAAATAATATTCTTGGTTGTTTATTACCTTATACAGTAATCATCATAAAGATATTTGGATATCAATTTGATAGTTATTTTTGTAATCATCATTATGATATTTCTTAATATTTTTTATTATATTCTATATATAGCTTTCTTTCTATATTTTTTGGATTGAAAAAATAGTTGACAAATCCAGAATTTAAAGTAATTATCCTCTTTTCTCAAAAAAAAATCAATAATTATCCTCTCAAAAAATTTATTTATTGTTATTATTATTCAACAATATTAGAATGATAATATATACTGTCAATTAAAGAAGTAATTTTATTTTCTTTTTTTTTAAGAGTAATTTTATTTAATCAATTAATTTGATTTATTTATAGAAAAAGAATGATAATATTGTTGGAAAAATTGAGTATGTATATATAACATTTTATATGTTACTGTTGACGATTTTGAGACTTCATATATAAATCATAAAATGGTATTTTGAATAATGTTAATACGTAAATATTTTCTATGTCATGAGAGTTTTTCAATGGTATATTATACTATACGCTTAAACGGATAAGTGATGAATAAGAAATTAAAGCTTGAAGTGAAGCATTTAGAATTAATTGCATTTAATTGAAAGATTAATTGAATGAACCACTTGAAATGTCACACCCGACCCTAAACGGCATCGGGTAATTTACATTTAAAAATATTAAATTAAACCCAATAATATACTTAAATTAATTAACACTCTAAAAAAAGTATATTATAATCGAGTTAAAAAAAATAGAGATTCGAAATTTTAGACACGGACGTTACATGAAATTAATTGTAATTACTTGAAAGATTAATTGTATTCGAATTCTGAAACGTTAGAAGTAATTGCATTCAATTGATAGATTAATTTCATTCAATTGAAACGATTGTAATAGTTGGACTTAATAGTATTCAATTGAAAGGGTTGTAATAGTTGAGTTTAATTGCATTTAATATACTGATTAATTACAAGAATTAATCTGTCTATGACGTTTTCCTCAATGCCACTATATATGAATAAGCACATGATTATTTGGTCCAATTCGGTTGATAGAGAGAATTCGAAACTTCTCTAATATTTCTTCCAATAGACTGTTCTGGTTCTTCTGCTTTCTCTTTTACCTCCAGTGATAAATTTGGACACGGTTAGAAATTCGTCGACGGAATCTGTTGTATCTTAAGATACGGTCACTAATTACAATCCAATCAGTCCTAAGGAAACGGGTTGTTCATGCCTTGAATTCAATCTTGTTGCTTCAATCTTCGATTCGGTTCTGTTAATTTTCAGTTCTGTTTCATGTAACTGCACTTCAACCTCAGTTCGTTTCAGTTATATTAATATATATTATGTAATCAAAGTGCAAAATACCCCTAATTTTATCTCTAACGTTTAAAATGGTGTAATTTTACCTCTAACGTTGGCAGACAAGAGCAATTTTACTCTTAACATTCACAAGTTGGATCACATTATTATAAAACACATATGTTTTGTTCTTTATTCTTCACCAATTACATATCAGTTGGTTCTAAAAAAATATTTCATATTTTCTGTAATTTAATAATAGAGTTGAAGATTAATATTTATAAATTTGACTAAATATTGAATTTTTTTGTCCGACACGTACAAAAAAAGTATATTTTTTAATTTTATTTTCAAAAAAATTCATGTATGATCATATGTTTGTGATCTGTTATTAATGAGTGATAAAATAGCGTACGTATGAAGCTTAGATTACAAGATTCATGACCGAGAATACAGTTTGTTGAATAATTTCCCAACTTGTCAATGTTAGGGATAAAATTGCTCTTAGCTGTCAACGTTAGGAGTAAAATTGCACCATTTTAGAAGTTAGAGGTAAAATTACTCCTAACTATAACGTTAAGGGTATTTTTACACCTTATCATTTTATATATTATAAAACAATTAATATTATTATATGGGTTAAGGTGCAAAAGTACCCCCTAACGTTTTTTGTCAGGAGCAATTTTACCCCTAACGTCTAAAATGGTGCAATTTTACCCATAACGTTGATAAATTGGATCAATTTCAGACATTATTATAAAATACTGTCATTTTTTCTTTATTTTGCACCAATTGCATATCAATTTGTTCTAAAAAAATGATATAATGTTTTTTGTAATTTAGTAATAAAATTGGAGATTAATATTTATAAATTCGGTGAATTTTTTGAAATTTTTTTGTCTAATTCGTACAAAAGACAATATATTTTTAATATTTTTTCTTATTTTTTCACATCCAAACATATGTTTGTGATTTGTTACCGATAAAATAACGCATGTGTTGTAGATGACAAGATTCATAACCGAGAAAGTTTGATGAATTATTTCTCAAATTGACCTAATTTATCAACGTTAGGGGTAAAACTGCTCTTGGCTTCCAACATTAGGGATAAAAATTGCACCATTTTAGACGTTAGGGGTAAAATTACTCCTGACCTAAAATGTTAGGGGTATTTTTGCACATTATCCCTCATTATATATGTTTTTGGATTAATCGTAATTTTATTCTTAATAGAAAGAGTGATTTTTTTTTTTAAGAAAGAAAGAGTAATTAAAAAAAATAGAAAGAGTAATTTGATTTAATCAATTAATTGGATTTAATTTATAGAAAAAGAATGATAATATATAATTATTTTGACATATGGAAATTATGTCTCTTTCAAATTGAGTTGTCTAATTTTGAAATTCCTCATAAAATTAATTCCAAATATTCTAATTTGATTTATTTCTCAATATTTAAAAGTTTGGTCCAAAATTGTAATGATAATATTCAAAGCAATTAAATTATTAATTTACTTAATATATATAACTTGTTTCCTTTTATGTATACATTTCAGATTTTAGATTTTCCTTTTTGTGATGTGAGAAGAAAATAGGAATTCATACGATGTATCTAACTAATTTGACTGTTATATAGAATTGGCTTAATACATCATTTGTCCCAAAAAAGCTTGATTGGCCCCCTGAATTTTCAAAATATTTCGATAGCCTCCTGAACTTGCACAAAATGTAATATATTGATCACTCGGTTCAAAAAATGAGTTAAATGTGGAAGATGTATTGTACGCGTCTTAAAAAAAGTAGGCAAAATGTATAATTAAGCCCATGAACTTTACATGTTTTAAGGATTAAGCCCCTGATCAATTATTTTTCCACATTGAGCCCTTGATCATTGATTTTGTTATGGATTTTGCCCTTATTTAACTTTTCCATCGAGTTTAGGAGATGAGAATATCGATTTGGCGATTCTAATATTAAAAATCACAAAATGGGACAAGAAAAAATCGAGTTTGGAAGAATATACTGGAAATTAATTTCTATAATTTCGTTTAAGTTTTTAATTTTTATCTCTCCTAGTCAAAGAATTCTTATTTTTATTTGTCCATGTCAACAAGCCGAATCGCTTTAACGATGTATGCAGTCCAAACTCGACGAAAAAGCTAAATAAGATCTAATCCATAATAGAATCAATGATCAAGGGATCAATATGAAAAAATAAATGATTGATCCTTAAAATAGCCAAAGTTCAGGGGCTTAATTATTCTTTTTGCCAAAAAAGTAAAATGACCAAGATCGGAGGTTTACAGTTTTAATTATAGCAAAAATAAGTTTTATAGTTGAACAAGTAAGTAATAACTTCATTTTTAATTTATTTTTGAATTATGTAATAACATTTTAAGATGTGTGGAATACATCTTCCGCATTTAATTTACTTTTCTGCAACCGAGTGATCAATTGATTACATTTTACGCAAGGGGCTAACTGAATATTTTACGCAAGTTCAGGGAATTATGGGGACAGTATGAAAGTTCAGGGAGCCAATCAAGCTTTTTGAACCATGAGGGAAGTGATGTATTAAGCCTATACAATTCTTATTTATTTCGACTGTTGAGAAATATTTGATACGTAAAGTAAATGGCTAGACATCGGCGGAGCTAGATACGTAAAGTAAATTTCAAATAGATAAAATTGCACTATTTCAAACGTTAAAAGTAAAATTGCCTGTAAACGTTAGGGGTATTTTTGCATCTTATCCCATAATTTTTTTTTTTTTGATGAAAATGTCTACATGTTCATTAGATACGAAAAGAATAAGTACAACAAAAAATGAAAAAGGTAAAAAACCTTACAAAATCCACAATGGGACGAGAAATCCCATAATTTTTATTAGTTCACCTTTTCAACATAGGCCAATAAATAATAGTATCATTTATAACTTGAAAGTACAAAAATAGAACCACGTGATTTGATTGATTTGCAAAACAGTCCAGTGATTTAAAAATTTACAAACAAATATTTGAGCTTTGTGAATTTTCAGTTAAATGATATATTAGTCAATTTTCCAATCAATTAATTTGCTAAGTCGGAGAATCTTTTTAATGGATAAATTACACACATGGTCACTGAACTTTACACATTTTAATATTGTTGTCATTGAACTTAAATTCTTAACAGTATGGCCACTGAATTTTACACTTTTTAACATCGGTGGCCATTCAATGCCTCAAAACGACTATTGGATGCCTCAAAATAAAAAATTTGAAGAGTTAATGGTATTTTAAGGAACTTTAATTCTTGAAAATTTTCGTTTTGAGGTCATTTAGGTGTTGTTTGGTTAGGGGGAAGAGTGAATTTTTAGATTGAGAAAACTCCAAACAATGTGATTTTGAAAAATAAAAAATATATTTTCATGGTAAAAGTCGTTTTGAACAACTTTAATTCTTGAATATTTTTATTTTGAGGTCGCCAACGTTCATTTTGAGGAGTTAGTTAAAGTTGAGTAGCCACCGATATTAAAAAGTGTAAGGTTCAATGGTCATACCGTTAAGAATTGAAATTCAATGGCCATAATGTTAAAATGATAAAGTTCAGTGGCCATGTGTGTAATTTATCCTCTTTTTAATTGTTCCAAACACGGTCACTTTTGGAATAATTAGTCACGGTAATAATTTTTAACGGAATATTTAAGTTTGTAAACTGTAAAAAACACGGATTCCTTCTTATAAACTTTTAAATTACGGAATTATTTTTTTTTTTTTTTGGTAGAAAAAGGAAAAGAAAGACAGCACGAAGAAACAAACTAGCCTGGGATCAGCCTAGGAAAGCTAACCCCAACCCTATCCTCTAAGAGGAGAGACGAAAGAAAAATAGGAGGATCAGAAAGGGTGGTAACACCTAAAATCCCCTCATGCCCAGCCGCTGCCAAGCGGTCCGCAATCCGGTTTTGCTCTCTGAAGATGTGGCTGATCTCAAAGAACTCGAAGGAGGAGCCAAGACTTCTAATAGTTTTGATAAGGTTCTAGTTATTAAGACAAATAGCATGATTATTAGAAATCATACTAATGGCCTCCTTATTATCAGACTCCACAGAAAGCTTTTTAATACCCAGATCTCTGGCAAGCTTTACACCAGAGAGAATACCCCAAAGCTCTGCCGAAAATGACGAGCCCAAACCAAGGTTATGGATGAACCCAGACATCCAGACACCCCCCGCGTCTCTGAGAACACCGCCGGCCACGACTCTACCATTGTTGAGGCAGGAACCATCCGTATTCAACTTCACCACCCCATCCTTCGGTCTGCTCCAACCAACAAGGTGAACCTCTTTATTCTGGATAGACCTGGCGAGAGGGTCCCCTTTGAAGCTCTCGGAAATAGTAAGGAGTTTATTCGAGAAGAACTCAGGTAAATTCTGGATAGAAGCAACCTTCTCATCAAAGATCTCCTCGTTCCTCCATTTCCAGAGATGGTGGCAAATAATAGCAAAGAAAACGTCGCCATGCTCCATATTAGCCAGTAACAATCCATTTACCCCTTTAGAGAACCAGTCACTCTCAGAAAAGGCAAAGAAAGAAGGGAGAATGTGAAGCAGGAGAACTTTCTTCCAAACCTCCTTACTTCTAGAGCACTCCCTAAGGGCATGGCACAAGGTTTCAACATGGCATCTGCATCTACTACAGGCTCCTGAATCCGCCAAATGCCGTCTATGTCTCTCCAAATTAGTAAGCAACCTGTCCTTAACTCCCAGCCACAGGAAGCTCCTCATTCGGTAATGGATTTTCAGCGCCCAAATGGATTTCCAAGTATCCGAGATAGGGTCGGATCTATCCAGAGTAAAGGCTTCAAAGGCAGACTTGCAAGAATAAGCACCATTGTTAGTCAGGGCCCAGCAATACCTATCCTTGTCCTCCTCAAGATTACTAATCTTAACTCCCCTGATTCTAAGAAGAGTATCCAGATTCAAAAAGGTCTCAAACTTGGACCAGATCCAGTCCCCATCAGAGTTCACCACATCAGCAATCTTCCAGTTGCGGATATCGCTAGGCGGGGGGAGCTACAAACTTCTATAAGCGGTTTATCGCCGATCCAGGTATCATGCCAGAAGCTAATGGACTTACCATTACCCACCTCCAGGCCAACCCCCGAGCAGAACTCATCAAACACGGCACTAAGCCCTTTCCAGAGAAAAGAACAACTGGCAACTCTCACCTTAGGGCCCCCAAAGATTTTGTCCTTTCGATACTTGCCACAGAGCAGACGAACCCAAAGAGAAGAAGGGTTTTGCCACATTCTCCAGAGAAGCTTCATTAATAAAACTTTGTTATTGTCCTTAGCTTGTCTAACACCAAGACCCCCTCTGTTTTTAGGCTGGCAGATCTCCTTCCAAGGGACGAGGTGAATCTTCCTTCCCTCGCCAGACCCTCCCCAAAGGAAACGCCGGTTGATTTTGTCAAGCTCATTGAGAACCGGCTCAGGCAATTTACAGGCTTGCATGATATGGTTGGGAGCCGCGCAGTTGACAGACTGAATTAAGGTAAGACGGCCAGCCATAGAAAGAGATTTAGCTTTCCAACTAGCACACAACCCATTAGCTTTATCCAGAGTCTCTTTAAAAGAGGCTTTAGAAACTCTGTCGCTATGGAGAGGGACCCCAAGATACTTACCCAAAGAACGAGTAAGCGGAATACCAGAAATTTCACTAAGTCTCTTACAAACGCTGTTATCCATGTTCTTAGAGCAAAGCATCCGAGACTTATGGAGATTGATCTTCTGGCCAGAAGCAGTGCAGAAACAATTAAGAATTTCCATAACCACACCAATCTGCTCCTCATTCCCTTCCACAAAGAGCATAATATCATCAGCGAAGAACATATGGGTAATAGGAGGGCAGAACTTGTTGAGGACCACCGGATGTAAGGTCCCCTTGATAACAGCCTCTTGGATCGGGTGAGATAACCTTTCCATAGCAATTACAAAGAGGAAGGGGCTCATAGGATCACCTTGGCGGATTCCCCTGGAGGGGGAGAACTCCTCAGACATATCGCCATTGATCATAACTTGGAAAACAGGCGACGACATACAATCCTCAATCAATCTCCTCTAGCTATCCGGAATACCAGCTCTCTTTAAGCTATCTAGAAGAAAACTCCAATTTAGACGGTCATACGCCTTCTCCAGATCCAGCTTGAGCGCTACCAACCCTTTCTTACCCTTCTTCATTTTCATGGAATGAACCATTTCCTGGGCAATAACCACATTGTCCATCAATTGCCTGCCAGGAACAAAACTACCTTGGTTCTGGCCTATAATCTCAGGAAGAATACGCCGGATCCTATTAGCCACGATCTTAGTGATCGCTTTATATAACACATTGCAAAGGCTAATCGGCCTCATCTGCAAAAAGGAGGAAGGTTTCTCAACTTTAGGGATAAGGACCAGGAGGGTTTTATTCACCAGACTGATATCGTTGGAACCACTGAAAACACCTTTAACAAAACTATAGATGCCTTCCTTCACAGTATCCCATTGTTTGTGGTAAAAACTCGCAGGAAGACCATCGATCCCCGGAGCCTTAGTGGCTCCAATACTAGAGAAGGCCAGATCAATCTCTTTCTGGTCAATAGGGTGGAAAGCATTTTCAATAGCCTCCTCCTCCAACCTAGAAAAAAAAATCCCAGTGAGGGCTTTATCCAGATCCACCTCGTCCTCTTTAAAAAGGACTTTATAGAAATCAAGGGCCAGGCGACGAATCTTTTCATCCTCATAGACCCATTCTCCATTGGAGTCTTTAATAGCATCGATCTGATTCCTCTGCCTCCTAACAATAGTCGAGAGATGAAAGAATCTGGTATTTCGGTCACCATCCCTAATCCAAGCCTTCCTAGATTTCTGGAACCAAAGAAGCTCTTCCTGCCTAAGCACGGCTTCCAACTCGTTCTGGAGAGATCTAAGTTGACAACTCAGACTATGATCAAAGCGATTCTCCAAACAGCGTTGAATGCCTTCTATTCTCCTTAAAAGTTTATTTTTCCGTCTGATAATATGGACAAAGATGTTTTTATTCCATCCCACCACATTCTTTCTAAACCCCTCAGCGGCAAGGAGAACATTAGAATGGGGCTACCAATTATCTTTAACAAAATTCATAAACTCCGGATGGGACTCCCAGGCAACAAGGTACCTAAAAGGTCTATTCCCTTTAAGCCGACATTTAACCAGATTAACGAGGATAGGACAATGGTCAGAATGACGGAAAGGGAGATTCAGCACGTTCACCTCCGGAAATCTACTAATACCCACAACATTCACGTACACTTTGTCCAATCGAACAAACACTTTATTTCTTCTCCAAGTAAACTTATGGCCAGCGGCTCCCAGGTCAGACAGCCCGCATAAATCCATATTTTTCTTGTGGTTCAGACACCGGTTGATATAATGATTACCCCCCCCCCCTCTTTCTGATCACTCATCAGGGCAATATCGTTAAAATCCCCAGCAACCAACCAAGCATCCACCATGCTAGTACTTATAGTGAACAGGAACTCCCAGAGCCTTTTCCGGTTACTAAGAACAGGATCAGCATAGACAAATGTGACAAAGAAAGGAGTATTGCCAGGGTAACACACCTTACTATGAATGAATTGATTATCCATACTGATAATATCAATACTAACTCGACCTGGCTTCCAAAAGAGCCAAATCCCCCCTGCCCGACCAGTAGCCTCCGATCTGACACACTTCCAATTCTTAAACTTTTTAACCACCTCATCTGCTTTAGAACCACTAACCTTGGTTTCAAGAATAGCAAAACAAGAAGGATTAAACCGCTTAATAAGATCATTAACATGGATGCGGGTCACCTTGCTAGCCGCACCTCTAACATTCCAAACAAAGAAGTCCATCAGAAGGAAGACTACAAACCACAGGCACAAACCCTAGAGCAGGTATTTATTAGGGGCTCCTAAGAGCTTTGAAGAGGTGCCAGCAGGCCCTCTCTTATCCCAAGAATCCAAATAGCCATGGTTCTTCTTAAGGTTAGCTTTAGGTTTTTTCAAATTCAACTTATTAACTCCCATGGACTTTCCACCTGGGATATCAACAAGAGTTTGCAATTTACTAACCTCATTAGGCTTTGCTATCCCTGTTGAGCCAATGATCTGGGAATTCCCCTTAGCGGAAGCTTTAGAGTCGAAGAGAGGATTAATAGAGTCACCCAGGATGGTAGCAGGCTCGACGGACTCCAGACCTGGCATGCTTAACTCCATATGCTCATTAGGTAAGTCCGAATCCTGACCCTCCTCAAGAGATAGGACTCCGAATCTAGAACCTGTCCCAGAAGCTGAACCAAAACCATCACCAATCTTAATGTCAGGTGGCCTAGCCTTGATCTCAGGAGCAATCTGGAATTGGATTACGAGTAGCATTAGCACGTGGTTTCCTTCTGGCTGGCCTTTTGGCTAGCATCCAGGGACCAAAGTTCTTCCCTTCTTCTTGTCTCTCTTCAGCTTTACCAATGGTAGGCATCACCACCTCCTCGACCACTTTCCTTCTTCTGGGGCAGCCATCATAGGTATGGCCAAACATTCCGCACTCATAGCAGATATTATGAATACCTTCGTATTCAATATGAAAGACTTTATTCTTGACAGAGAATTTAGATAGAATAGGTTTAGCAAGATCAATGTCAATACACACCCTGGCAAATTTACCTTTCACTGCCCCAATGGTAGTTTTGTCAACATGGTGGACTTTCCCAACCAGGCCACCAATCTTATTTAGGAATCTCTCGTTATAGTACTCAATGGGTAAACCTGGAAATCTAACCCAAGTAAGGATCCTATTCACAGAGCAATCATGAGGATTAAAATTTGGGACCCAAGGCCTCAACGCCAAAACATGATTGGAGATGATATACGGTCCACCATTCACAACAGCATTGAAATCTTCTGCCCTTATGAATTTAATGACATAGTAGTCATTCTCTAAATCCGTTATAGTAACCTTCCCTTTCTTTGCCCATTGAGCCTGGATCCTCTACGCAAAGTAATTAAAGCTAATTCTTTTTCCAAGCACAGTGACAATTAAGGCTAATTTCCAGTTAGCTCTGAGAATACGTTTATCTTCAGAGGACAGACGGATAACAGGACACAGAGGGTCCTCTTGCTCACCATCATCCACATCAGAATCGGAAAAGAAATCCTCAGACTCATTCCCAACACAGTCATCTTCCAACATGGGTTCTTCCTCAACCACCCCCATTACCTTATCTCTCCAAGAAAATTTCCCCAGGTCAATTCCAGGGTGGACCAAATCAACCTGATCAGTCAAGGTACCAGAGACAGATTGCCCCGCAACCCCCTGGGCCAAAATCCCGTTTGAAGGGAAGGCCTCACAGTTTCTAGCTGAAATGGTGACCATAGGCACCGTCGGGGCCTTAATTTGGGCAGCAGCCAACCTAACCGGCACCCCCGCACCTTCTCTGCCCGCCACGGCACTAGCTCCTTAGTGCCTCTATCCCCGGCTGGCCCAGCTCCTGCCGCGGCGCAGGCCAAAACTTCCCCAGGGCAAGGAACCCTCACAACCCGCTCCTGCCCTCCTTCAAATTCTGCCTGAAACCTGAGCACTCCCATAGCCGATCGGCCGCCTTCCTCCAAGCCCTGCGCCGCAGCCGGCCCTAGCGCCGCGGAAGACCCGATCTGTTCCCGGCCGCGATCTGAACCGCCGATCGCCACCCCCATACCCGCTAAAGACGGATCAAGCCCCTCTCCCACCGATCCAGCAGGCAGATCCCGCTCCTTGGATCTGTCCCGAAGCCTTTCGCCACTCATCCTCCTATCGCGCGGAGACAGCTCCGAATCCCTTCCACCCTCCGCCGACCTTCCATCCAGCGCCAGATCACCGTCTAGCCCCCTCCCCGCCGCACGCACCTCCGCCTCTCTCGCCGAACGACCGCCTGCGCCGCCCAAAATAGTAGCCGACCTAGGTTTTGCCTTCTCCCTTTCTTTCGCCATACGGAATTATTTTTATAAATCAGCCAAACCACATGATTTATTTGTATACTTTCCGTTATTACTTCTCAAATAAAATGACTTTGATTTAGCAATAATAGACCTGATATAAAATATTGGGTTAAAGCATTATTTGGTCCCTGGTCTATCCAAAATTTTATCATTTGACTCCTGACTTATTATTTAGTCACATTTGGCCCATGATTTATCTTAATTTTTGAAATTTCACTCAGTTTGTATTAAAACTTAACCGAATCGTTATCTCATTGATAAGTAACGATATTTTGACACTTAAACTTAATAAATTTTAGTTTAGGATTTGTTTTTTAATTTTTTCTTTTTTAATCTAATTAATTATTTCCAACGATTTCGTTAAGTATTTATACAAATTGGGTGAAATTTTACCAATTCGAATAGATCAGAAGCCAAATGTGACCAAATAATAGGTCAGAGATCAAATGATAAAATTTCAAATAGATTAGGACTCAGGAGCAAAATAATGCTTTATGCTTAAAATATTTTGTCAACAATAATAATTAATAAAAAGAAAATAAAAATATCAACGCAAGCAAATCTAAATTCATGAATAACGTGTTGTTGAACATAATAAATACTATATATTAAAAAAAATAAATAGAACATTGTATTATAACGAATTAACGTAACAAGAAATATTTTTGACACCGACCTAGATGTATTCTGCTTAATTAATGTCAAAGATAATATTAGTAATATATAATTACAATATTATCAATAATCAATTGAAAAGTCAAAATTTATAAATTGAATTTGCACTATATAAATAAAATGAGGGATAAGGGTCCAATTTACCCATAACGTCTTCGGTGAAATGTAAATTAGCTGGTTCAAATTTAATAATAACGTTTCCAAGTAAGATCAAGTTTAACGTTATGTTACGAAAAATTTGAAAATGAAAGTTTGACTACTATTTAACTATTACGTTGGACCTTCCAAACAGCAATTACATCTAAGAAGTGTTTGTTTACTCACTTTTCTTCTCATGTTTGTCTTTTCATATTAAAAATGAGAGTTTTAGGTGTTTGGTTAAAAACCTCATGTTTGTCTTTTATATATGAAAAAATATGAAATTCTGCTTTTTAGAAAAATAGCTTTTTTCAACAGCAAACATCATATAAAACAAACGGGCTTTTAAGATGTCACTACATAGTTACAAAAAAAAACTTGTTAAAATGCAAACAACTAAGTCTGTAATATACAAATTTATCACAATTTTTATTATGGCCTAAACCATACGCAGCCCCCTGAACTTGTCACTTTTAGTCATTTTGCCCCCCTGAACTTACGGGACGACCCATTTGCCCCTTCAACTATTTAAAAGTGGTATTAGCAACCCCTGTTTTCATTATAACGGAAACAATTATGACATTTCTCATTGCAAGCACCAAGGTCATAATAAAAATGGTTGTGCACTACTAAAATAACCTGCAAATGAGGTTAATATAGACAGTACACAAGTTCTCTTGTAAAAATTGCATATATGGTTATGTACTACTAAAACACGCTGCAAATGATGTTATATATATGCAGGCCAGTTCTAATACTTCCATGAACACTTGTACTAATGTTAGAATTTTATTTTGTTTCTGTTATAATGAAAATAGGGGATTGCTAATACCACTTTTAAATAGTTGATGGAGCAAATAGGTCGTCCTGTAAGTTCAGAGGACAAAATGACCAAAATTGATAAGTTCAGGGGGTTGTGTATGGTTTCGGCCTTTTATTATTAATGTGTCTAAAATGTTTACTGCATTACTAATACAGTTACAAATAACCAAACAAAAATATACAAACCGTAAACTTGTTTGAAAGGTCCGACGTGACAGTTAAACCAGCTTTTTCAGATTTTCGATAACATATGACTAAAAGGGCCGTCCCTGGGCCTAGGCTAGGAGTGCCCTGGCCTAGGGCCCATGGCAGGTCGGGGGCCCAAAATATTTTTATTACATAGATATTTATCGATATATAATAATTAAAACGCAATATGTACGAAAGTTTGTAAGTGCCTAGGGCCCATGGCAGGTCGGGGGCCCAGTGGTTGAGAACATGATTATCATTATAAAAGGGCCTAGGTTCGACACCCCTTATAAGCAAGTAGTTTTTTTTATAAAAAAAAAAATTGTATACAAAATTTACAATTATATCAAATGAGGCTTTAAATTAGATCAAACTAATAAATTTATTATTTATAGTTTTTTTTTCTCAAAAACAAATTATATAAATATTTGGCTTTCTAAAAAAACAAAAAAAAATATACAAATATTAATATTAAAAAATTTACAATTATATCAAATGAGGCTTTAAGTTAGATCAAACTAATAAATTTATTATTTTTAATATATTTTAAAGGTTAAAGTTTATAAATTAAAGATCTAGAATATATTTACTATAGAATTTATGGATTGGATCTAAATTTTTTTTAATTAGAGTATAAAATCATATTTTATTTCTTTTATATATGGAAAAATAATAACATATTAAAAAGCAATTTTCATTAATTGATTTAATTGTAATTTTGTAACTAATTGTGATATTTATGTAAAAAGCCTTAAAAAGTATTTAGGATTTAAATGGTCAAAATAATTAATATTTTAAACCTAAAATATGTCTAATTAATTTTTTGAATATAAATTGAGAGTTAATTTAAGAATTAAATTCATATTTGGTTTCTGTGGTATGCAAAATTTTATCATACAATTTGATAACATTTTTCCCTTAAAGTATTTCCATAAATGTCATTTAACACATTTTGGATGAAAAATTAATCTTTTTTTTTTTTGCAAAATGACACAATTTTTGACACGTGATATATACACGTGGCAATCGATTTAATTTTTTACCAAACAGATTTAATATGTAGATAAATAAAGAATTAATGAAATACTTTTTTGGGAAAATTACACAGAAATTCATCTTTTAAAAACTATTTACAACTATGTCAAGTCATGATTTTGGATTATATCAAACTAGTAAAATCAGTACTTTTAATATATTTTAAGGATTAGAATTTATAAATTAGAAGTCTAGAATATATTTTCTAGGATTTATGATTTATGAATTGGAGTCTAGATTTTTAAATTATGGTGTAAAATCATAATATATATATATAGAGAGAATAATGACATATTAAGAATTAAGTTTGGTGAAATGACTTATTTGTAATTTTGTGCTTAATTATGATATTCATGTATTTGACCCTACTTTTTTACGTAAACATTAAAGGGGCCTTTATTTATTATTCCGCCCAGGGCCCATTAATTATCAGGACCGGCCTTGACTAAAATTGATCTTACTTAGAAACATTAAGATTAAATTTGCATTAATTTCATATGTTAAAGCTAAATCTGTATATTTTCAAAAATATTATGGTAAAATTTATCTTTATCTCAATAAAACACGAATAATTAAAAAAATTTATATTTATATCAAATAATAAATTTTAGTTTATATTGTTTCAAATCATGGATCAAGAGTGTAGCTGTCAGAAATAATTTTATATTATTAAAAATAATAACATTAATATATGAAATAATTTTTCTCCGGTAAATTATATCGATGGTACTCGAATTTTAGTGTGTTTCATTTTTTGGTACTTAAATTTTACTTTTTCATTTTGAATTTCAAATACAGGGTTTGGAATAGAAAAATGTTTGGGTCAAATACATGAATATCATAATTAAGTACGAAATTACAACTAAGTCATATCACCAAACTTAATTCTTAATATATCATTATCCTCTATATATTATAATTTTACACCATAATTTAAAAAATCTAGACTCCAATTCATAAATCATAACCCTGGAAAATATATTCTAAACTTCTAATTTATAAATTACAATCCTTAAAATATATTAAAAGTACTTATTTTACTAATTTGATATAATCCAAAATTATGACTTGACATAATTGTAAATAATTTTTAAAAGATGAATTTCTGTGTAATTTTCCCAAAATGGTTTGAGGATGTTCAAATCTAGTGTCGGTTAGAGTGGCAGTGCGAGTTTCACTGGAGGCTGGGCCGGCTCTGGGCCTAGGCCCAAGGTTGGAGGGAGCCCCAAAAATTTTATAGGTATATATATATGGGTAAAAAAAATTTATACAACTATTCATATTAGACTTAATATTCATTTGAGCCCCTAAACTAAAATTTTAAAGTTAATTAAAACTTTAAACTATTAAAATCATCAATTAGGTCCCTGAACTAAACAAAAATCATCGATAGAATCCGCATCGTATTTTAAAAATCATCGATAGAATCCGCATCGTATTTTTGCTAACTTTAGGGATCTGATTAATGATTTTAATCGTTTAAGGTCTTAATTGACTTTAAACTTAAAAGAGGCTCAATTGATTTTTTAATATATGTTAATGATTAATTTAAGAATTAAACTCATATTTGGATCATGTGGTATCCAAAATTTTATGATTTGTCCAATGTAGTACCATTTGGTAATATTTTCCCCTTGAAGTATTTTTATAAGTGACATTTAACCCATTTTGGATGAAAAACTAATCGATTTGTTTTTTTTTTTTTTTTGCTATATGATACAATTTTTTTGACACATGATATATACACGTGAGAATTTATTTAATTTTTTATCATATAAATTTAGTATGTAGATAAATAAGGAATTATATTTTTATTTATTTATGTAACTACGCTACCATTATTATTTACTTTCTACGATTCTTTATCTTGTAACACTTTTAAGCTCATTTTTAGCGCGTTTTTTCCATAAAAAAAAAATCAAATTTTTTAATTTGAGACTAACTAATTTCATTTTTATAATAATTATAAAAAAAATTATAACTAAAAAAATGTTATAATTTTTAAGAAATTAACATTAAATTTGTAGAAAATTAAATGTCTTTTTTTCATATGGAACACTTTCAATTTTTTAGCCAACACATAAAACATTGAAATTTTAGGGTTAGTTACATGAATATCACACTACAATAAAAATGGGCTTTACCAGCCCTTTTTTAGAGGCTATACTAATAAGCGCCGGAATGGGCTTACATAGAAAGGCCCATCCTCTAATATTGAGGCGGATTCTAAAAAGGGAAAATTACACAGAAATTCATCTTTCAAAAATTATTTACAACTATGTCAAGTCATAATTTTGAATTATGTCAAACTAGTAAAATTAGTATTTTTAATATATTTTAAAGATTAGAATTTATAAATTAGAAGTCTAGAATATATTTTATAAAGTTTATGATCTATGAATTGGAGTCTGGAATTTTTAAATTATGGTGTAAAATCATAATATATAGAGAATAATGACATATTAAAAATTAAGTTCGATGATATGACTTAGTTGTAATTTTGTACTTATTATGATATTCATGTATTTGACTCATCTAAAAATAGCCCCAAAGTAAACCTCTAATCTGGAATTTGTGGGCCATCAAAAATATCTATTTTTATCATATGAAAAAACCTTTTGGTCATTTCCCTAATTTCATTCGTTCACTTCAAAAACTCTATCGCCGTCTTCAACTACTAGATTTTGAGCGTTCTAATTGCATGTCCGCCGATCTGATCTTCCCTTGAATCCTCTTCTATTTTCTGACTGGTAAGCTCGATTTCGAGTTCTTCGTTTCAATATCTTCAAAAATTGATGTATTTACATTTGGTAATTTTTCATTCTCCTATCCTCTTCCTTATCAGTTTTGCTTTTCTTAGTTTGACGCTTGGATCCTTAGCTCTATGGTCTCGATCTCTGGAAATATGGCATGGAAGAAATCTAGGGTTCCATTGGCGATGAATTCATATTATTATTTTTCAAATTGTATTATATGGTTTTTTCTGATATTTATATATCAGCGATCTCTCCTTTTTATTTTTCACAATGCCTCTATAGACTGTTTCTGTTGTAGTGTCATGAATACTTTAAATATATACATGTATCTCTTTATGGTGTTATTTATTCTAAATATGTCAGATTGTAAAACTTATATTCAATTTATCAAGGAAACGTCATGGTCCCTTAAAAATAGGTTCATATATTTTAGATAATTACAAATATATTTTTAATAACTAACACTATCTATTAACAACAGTTTACAGGTTGACGATCTCATGCTTATTTCTGGAGTAAACCGGTTTTCAAACTTATAATTAACTTTCCTAATAAACTTGCTGATATGGAAGAATACTGAACTAATAAATTCTGATATTTTGAAAAATTGATGATATTGTCCAACCACATATGCAACAATGGCTAACAGAAATTCCTAGATCTCCTCATCCGTCTATCGATCGAGTTGTTATATTAAGCACCAGGTCTTCCATATCACTCGGAAAACCCCCAATTCACATTTGAACACGTGTATGATGATCCCACGTAATAATTAAAATAGTAGGGCTTCTTATAATATGCATGAATCCATCTTACACGTGTCAAAATATATAAGGAAGGTTCTCCATTTGACATAGAGAACCGGATGCTTCTAATAATTTACCCAATCGATGGCTTCTTTCTATAGAAATATTGTCAGTAAACTTAAAAACACATGTAGTTTTAGTGTACAATATTTTTGGACAAAAACACAAACAGTTTATGGCATCTGTAGAATTAGATTTTCAATAGGCTTCTCAAAGTGTAATTTTGCCATTATTTGCAGGACTGAACATAAGTTATGCAATATTGTGAAATTCTACAAATAATAAGATATGGAGTATTGAATCGATTTCCAAGTAATAAGTGGCCTGATGCTGATGAAGCTTTCACTAAACATGAACAGCCCAAAAGGGAGTCGATAGAAGGAATTACAATTCTGAAAAAACAAATCTGTTGTTAAAATATAACGTTCACCGCTAGACTTGACAAAACTGATAAAAACCGAACTTTTTGATAATATTATTAAAATAAAATATTGAATTGATAAATAACAAAAGGCCATGCATAATTTGTAAATTTCATTAGAAACATGATTTACTGTGTAAATTCCTCTCTTTTTTTTAAATGTCCTTTTTTCAAATTATGGTGTTTTTTTTATACAGGTGTCAAAATCAGACCGGTTAAAAGAACGAAAAAGGAGGTACATTATGGTGTTTTTTTTATATAGGTGTCAAAATCAGACCGGTTAAAAGAAAAAGACAAAAGGTCAAATGTTAGAGATGTTACAAGATATATACATTAGATATTTCAAGAGTATTTGTTATGTAAAATATCACAGAAAAATGACTATATTGATTGAACAATAAAAGACTTATTAACTAGAAACCAGGAGCTAACAATTCTAAACCAAGTCCTGAATCTGTCAATTTCTTTCTGACACAATAACACCATTTCTAGAGACAACCCGCTTGTCATAACCCGTTTGAAACGATTTTTTTTGTTGCATTTATATGATATATAATCATGTGAAATATTTAGATTCCATAACACGATTATGTATAACCCGATTTGATACCCAATAATGACCAACAATTGGGTGAGAGATTTCTATTTCGGACAGGCTCAGCTAGAGCTGAGGCACAGATCCTGTATAAAAACCAAACTTAATGTGCAAAAAGAACCCAACACATCACAATCTAGACAATAATCACAAGACACTAGCTAATGAACCCTGAAAATACAAGTAAAAAATAGGATTAAGGGTCAAATATGTGCCCCAAGGTTATTGGCTAAGATCGGTTATAACCGTTGTCATACAAAATAGCCCGACTACGCTCCCTTGGTAGAAAATCCAGATCTAGCTCAAATACCTTATAGAACTTCTACCACGGGGCAAAATTGAGTTTCTCTGAGAATCTCAGGAGCGCAAATTTGACCCTTATCCCGAATAAATAAGTAAAAAAATGAAGGCAAGCAAATAAAACAATTGCTGCTCAGTATTACTATAAAATAATCATCTCAGAGAGATAATTCTATAAAATCAAACTCAGAAATTGCAAGACAAAAGCTCCCGTCATGAACTTTTTAACATCTTTTACTCTCTTCCTCTAATTTTTTAGAGGTTACTCAAAATACAAGAAAGGCTCATATATATTCAAGTTATTCTGAAGTGCTCTCGCCTATATGTCATTAGGCAAACAGGTGGCAAAAAAAACCAAGCTAAGAGAAAAATGGCAATGCAGCAGAGCAGCAGCCAACGGAGAAACTCACCAGTCTGGCAATCTCCATTCATCTCTCAATATTTTGAACAACGAGGCCAAGATGCAAAAATTATGGGGTGACGCCTTAAAATTCTGCATGACTAAAACCAGATGAGAATTAGAGCACTTGTCGATAGCTAGCTAGGGCGTGCAAGAAGAAACATAGTTCCTTCAAAACAATACCTGAATGGCAGACTGGCAAACAGAATTTCATGGACCTGCCAATAATTGAATCAATCATCCAAGTAATAATATGAACCAGCATTTTTCTGCTCTCTATCCTTGGTTGACTCCAATTTGTTGATCCTTGGTCGGAAGTTAGTTGGATCACGCCTAAATGTAATATCGAGATGCTGCAACAGGTTCAACAAAGTGCAACTATTAGTAATGGGAGGAATAAAATACCCTTGAACCATATTGAAAAATCTAATGGCCTTATGTAGTTTCTGAACAACCTAATTAAATTACTGATGTAAGAAATCGCTCATCTCCCTTTACTTTTTAAAGTAACCTATAAGTAAATACTTACAGATAAGAAGAGATTCATCCCGGTCAACAACGACTGAGGAGAATTTGCTATACAGTCGATAGATGGATTACCCTCGTAGACAATAACTCGATCAGCAAGGTAAGTTGCCATTATGAAATCATGCTCGACTACAAACGCAGTTTTCTTTGCATGAAGGATAAACCTTTTAATGACTTTTGATGCAACAATACGCTGCTCAGAATCCAAATATGCACTTGGTTCATCTATTAGATAAATGTCTGCAGGCTGCATCAAGAAGAATATGCCATGCATCAAGCACCGTTAAATAATTTGTCACAAATTTGAAAAAAGATAACATAGATAAAGTAGCAAACTAATGAGTAGAATGCTCCATTGTGCCATTGCCTCTCTAGTCAATCACTCACATGCCAGTACACATTATTTATTTATATTTCCACCCACAAGAACAGATGCATGGAACTGGCAAGTTGACACAATCGCATAGACCCAGAGAATGTGAACAAATGTGCAATTGAATGGTTATTAATCCGCGTACTAATCAGCTTACCAAAATAACAAAATAACAAGTACAGTCAACCAAGGACCATTAAATAATAGGAGAAGAATGACGTAAAAGCTCCACCGGAAGTTTCAGAGACATTTTGCAGCTTAAGTTTCTTCACCACATGTTGAAAGATGTTTTCTTAGAAACACAAAGGTACATACTATAGCTTCTATACCTCATACATATATGAAATGAGGATGTTGGCATAGCAAATTAATGAGTAAGCTTTCATTTCACAGTAACATGCAGCCAAATGTATGTATATATATATATATATATATATATATATGTAAGTAATTACCTTTCCAAGACAGAGACACAAAGCAACCCTTTGCAGCTCCCCACCAGACAGATTGACCACTTCTTGATCCATTAACTGTTCTATAAGAAGTGGTTTCATGACATCTGATATGAACTGAGGATGAGTGTATGAATCACGAATTTTTTGATGTAACAAGTGTCTAACAGTAGACTGGAACTTAGGACTGATCTTCTGGGGCTTGTAAGAAACATTGAACTCAGGTATCTCCACATCTGAATCCTCCACAGTATCAGGTTTCAATAATCCAGCCTGTTCAGTTGACAAAAAAAAAAAGTTATCCAAGAGGTGTTGGATTTCTTGGCAAAATGAACAGAGAAAAATAACAGTAAATAAATACCAGCATACGAATAAAAGTTGTCTTCCCCGTCCCATTCTCACCCAGCATCACAATTATCTGAGAATCTGTAAATTCACCCTCAACCACTTTAAGCTTAAAGTTCCCCTGTGTTTTACTCATGGTTGGATATTTGTATCGTGCATATGTTTGAATCTCTTCAGCACTCTCTTGTGGAGTCTCAGCAACCTAGAAGAGGTAAGAAATATAGTGAAAAAATACACTGAGGGAGAGATGATAGAAATATACGAACAAAAATTACCTTGAAGGTTAAAGACTCGTCACGGAATCGTAGATTTTCTGTAGGAACAAATCCAGCCAAGAATATGTTAATGCCTTCCCTAACAGAGAAGGGAAGGGTTACAACTCCGTATGCACCCGGTTTCCCATACAAGCAACAAATAAAATCTGACAGATAATCCAAGACACTAAGATCATGCTCCACCACAATCACATAGCTGAAACAAAATTTGAGATTGATGTAGTTAGATCAAAGCACAAGAGCCAAAAGTTGGACTGCCAAAAGAAAAGAGGGTTAAACCTATTAGGCCTGAGCAAAGATCTGACAACTTGGGCAGCTTTAAGCCTCTGTTTGACGTCAAGATAACTTGAAGGCTCATCAAACATATATATTTCAGCATTCTGTATCGCAACAACAGCTATAGCAAACCGTTGGAGCTCTCCACCTGACAAATCTCCCACATTACGATCTATAACCTGGTTCAGCTGAAGATCAGCACATAGTTCTGCTTTCATGTCTCTCTCATCTTTTTGGTCAAGCACCTGCCCTACATTGCCTTGGACTGCTTTTGGAATGTGATCAACATACTGAGGCTTTATGATGGCCTGAAGAATATGATCATGTTTTCAGGTATACAGAAATAGATGAATCTAAAAAAAGTGATGGCCTATTTTTCAATTTGTGATGTCAAGAAATTCCTTTCAACCTAAAAAAAAAAGTGTACAGCATAATACACAAAGGGTTTAATAATAGATTCACCATTGTAACCCAGACAAAAAGGACTTTCTAAAAATTATGATCTCCGAAGAAAGCTGAACATGTTAATTAACAATAACTAAAAATGATAAATTGCAACACTCCGCCCATATTCAAACAGATCCATTAGATAAATTCAAGAAACACAAGAAAATAAGGTTCAATCACGAAGATGCAAACGTACTTGTACCATTCTCTAAATTCGAATATGAAAATCTAATAAATATCACAGTTCAAACTTAAATGTTCTGTACAGCTGAAAATAAAATATACACACTATAGTGAGAAAAAATTCAAGAGAAACAAGAAGAGCAATCAAATATGATGGATAGAGACCCAGACACCAGCCAATGCTCAATAAATACATATGCAATTGAAAAACACAAGATTACTTCTACTCGGAGATAATTGATTGTATTCCTTGTAAAATAACAAATTAGGAAAAGTGACTATCCATTTTAATGACCTGAAATTCCCATCATGTATAATATGTCAAATATCATCACATACTAACTTGAAAGTCACTTCACTTAAAATCGTGCAGTATAGCTATAATGCTAACTAAGTTCAACTTTACTATTCAAAAATTAAAAAGAGAATGAAGTTGGAGCTTGAGGAACTTAATGGAAGAGAAAAACACCCAGCACACTAACACTGCAAATAGTACCTTCAAATTATCTTCCAGGATACGAGTAAAATAGTTCTGTAACTCAGATCCTCGAAAGTAGGTCAAGATTTCTTGCCAATCTGGAGGATTCTGCAAATAAAGAGGAATGATACAAAAAAAGGTTCAAATAATAAATTTAGCAAACAGCACTAATAGAAATCATCATACGAATATTACATTGAAACGGCCCAAATTTGGTTTCAGTTTTCCAGCCAAAACTTTGAGAGCAGTAGACTTTCCAATGCCATTTGTTCCCACCAAGCCAAGAACTTGGCCAGGCCTTGGTACAGGTAACCTGCACTTGTAATTTCCTTACAAGTCAAAAGCATAAAAAGCAAGTCTGCAATTTTTTTTCCGGTAGCTTAAAGTATAGTTTATAGGTTCATATGCAGCCATGCACACTACCAAGAGTATGTAAGTTATTTACTAAGACACTCACCAAATTTCATAGAAAGAACTGGTCCTAGCCTATACATCTCAGAGAGAAGAAAGGAGTTTTCTTCTTAACTATATGGGATAAGGTTCAAAAATACCCTTACGGTAGACAGCCAAGAGCAATAATACCTCTAAGGTCTAAAATGGTACAATTAAAGCCTCAAGGTTAACATATTGGTCCAATTTTATCCATACCAACAAAACTTATTTCACACCGTTACTTATATTAGTTGCCATCTGCCAGATCATAAGGATCTAAAAAAATGTCAATTGTACCCTCATCCCTTTCCTTTTCTGTGTTATAGCAATGGGTTTTCTGTGTTATAGCAATGGGTTTTGAATCCACATTTGATTCAAGCGGCCAGGTTCATCAGATGTATGGATATGCTTCTTATTTTTTGTACTTTCATGAAGATTGTACTAATGTGTTTAAGTGTAAAGTCATAGAATTTCCAAATCTAAAATCATGGAAAAACCCATGAACCTCAATATAGTTTATTTCACTTCTTCTTATTATTTTTTCGATTCACTTTTGATTCAGTTTTTTTCCTGCAGTTCACTCTAATTTGGAGACTGCAAATTCAAAGACAAAACCAATTCAGTAAAAGAAATGAATGAATTTCAAAAAAAAAACAGGACAAAAGCACATATATTTACATATACTCTAGTAGAAAAACATACCTCAGAAATTCCCATTCTAATGAACTGGATCATTTGACCAGTAAGAGCATGAAAAAATTCCCATTGTCTAAATTTAAAGGTAATTACATGAGGACCTACACTTGAAGTAAAAGGTTGGTGTAATGATTCAAAGCTTTCTTCCTCTGCTTTTCACTGTTTATTCTGTTGTTAATCCCTCATTTGGACCAGAAAATCGAGTGGATTTCGACTTCAACTGACGGAGGTCGACTTCAACAAAAATCAAAGTGGACTTCGACTTTTCCAACGAAATCGGAATGAAATGTATGAAAAGAATCCATGTGAAAAAGTGAAGTGAAATCTACAGATGAAGAGGAGGGATGGAAGGAATCAATTAAGGGATTAAGGGTTTGGTTTGATTTGGGGATTCTTCACGTTTTACAGATGAAAAGATTGGGGGTATAATTGACATTTTGTTAATTTAAGTACATGGAATTATTTAGCGGATGACTACTTAACAGAAACTTTAACAGTGTAAAATATGATTTATTAATATGGGTAAAATTGGACCAATATGTTAACCATGGGCCTTTAATTGTACCATTTTAAACCTTAGAGGTATTATTGCTCTTGGTTGTCTACCTTAAGGGTATTTTTGAACCTTATCCCTAACTATTTTCTTCCCCTCAAAGTGAGGTATCGACTAAAATCTCTTCTTCTTTATGTAGCATAACATAGTTATACAAAGCCCCTCACCTCGGCATAGTTGTGAAAGGCGATCACCTGGGTCGCCTGTTTCCTCCCCCCGCCTTCTGCATTGGAAGGCGGGCATTATTCAGAAGGCAAGCCAGGTGAGAGGCGGTCGCCTTCTGCACTTAGGTGGTAAGTTAAGTTTTTAAGAGGGATTTTTAGGTTAAAGACATCATCATCGATCCATCGAGACAGAAACTTCCTCTTCTGCACCGATCAACATAAACTTACTCTCCTCCGCCCAACAGCACCGACGATGGCCAGACACTTCCTCTCCTCCACCCAATAGCACTGATCGGCATAAACAGGTACTGTCTTTTTTTCTATACTCTTCTCTGTTCTCATTTGTTTTATTTTTCTTTCTATAATCTTCTTCTATTTTTCTTTTCTTCATCTTCACCCATCCAACTGTTGTTCTGCTCAAATTTCTACTCTTTATTATGACTTATGCAAGTGTTATGCTGCCCAAATTTTGTGATTTCTGTTATTATTACTAAGTTGTGAAAGTTTATGTGCAGTTTATGAAAGTGTATGAAAGTTTATGTTAATGCTACTTTTATGAAAGTTTATAAAAGTTTTTGAAAGATTATGCTACTATTATGCAAATTTGTGAAAATGTATGAAACCATATGGAACAGTAGCTTACAAGTGTCTAATTTTCCAAATTTTGCAAAAGTTTATGAAAGTTTCTGCTACTATTATGCAAATTTGTGAAAATGTATGAAGTGAAAATGTGTGAAAGTGTTTGAAACTGCATGAAAGTTCATGAAAATGTATGAAACTATATGGAACAGTAGCTTACAAGTGTAATTTTCCAAATTTTGCAGGCTTTTAGACATGATGACACAAGCTTGATGATGAGGATTTGGATTTGGATTGATGATGATGTTTGATATGTTATTAGGACTAGAAGTTTTATTTTGTTTTACAACTTTAGAAGTTAAACGAGTCAATATGAGTTATAGTTTATTTTTTGTGTTTTTCTAATTTGTTTGTCGCCTGGCCTTGAGGCGATATTTTGCCCTTATCGCCTCAGCTCGCCTTTCGACTTTCACAACTATGCACCTCGGCCATAAAATATATCCATGCAAATATAACATACTATCCAGAAAAGATCAGTATCCCTTCCTGACATATTTCCATTAAAAACAACCCTCCAACTTCAACAGCCAGTTCAAGACCAGGACCACAGTTAACAAATGAATCATTACACACCTGTGCAATTTAAAGGTATTGGGGCCATAACGATGGGTTGTATCTTTATCCAAGTCCTTTGGCAAGTTGATGATCTGAATTGCTTCAAATGGGCATTTCTGCAATCAGCCAATAACAGATACATCAGTAACAAGTTCAAAAATCTTGCTCCAAGGATAAGGAAAGTGGAAAACAAATAGTTTAGACCATATCCAACTTGAATATACATACCTTAACACAGATACCACATCCAATGCACAATTCCTCAGAGATGAAAGCAATCTTGGATGCCGTACTAACCTCAATACACAATTTCCCTGTAGAGGAATTGTATGAAAGACGTTAGATTCACTTAGCCTTCCTTCTTTCAATACGGAAGAAGGAAAAAGAATAACAAATTAGGAAATCCATACTTTTCCTTTTTATGAAGAGGACATTATAAACAAACATTTCCACGTGAAAAGGAAAGTTTGAAGTACAAAATAATATCTATATACGACAGACACCTTATAAATGGACAAAATCTGTTTATAACAACAGGAGCAATGAGCATAATCACAAAAAAACTGATAATCATGACATTAAATACAATTATCAAACAATTATAGTAATGAAATGTTTCGTAAATTGAAACACACCCTCTCATTCACCATAGTAAGAGAAAGTGAGAATACATAGAATCTCTCACTTCAATTGATGCAGTAAAACAGAGGTTTTTCTTCATTTTACTGTTTTTGTTGTTTCAGACAACAAAAGTATCTTTTATATGAAACTCCCAAATATAAACCAAATACTTTCCAAAGCACTCATATTTACATGATCTAATCCCACTTAGACAGGCACAGAGGAAGAAAAGAATATATTAAGCAACATATGCTACATCATAGCGAAATATGTCTGCAACTTCTTCAACTTCGCTTATGCCTCATTGAAGGAACACTACTCCGTGACCATGAAGAAGGCTTGATTCCCTCTAAGATTACTAATATAGATCCAAGATAGGCTTACTAAGCCATAAATAACACTGAAATATAAATTTTAAATTGTACGAGCAGATCATGAACTACAATAGGGAAAAAAACGCACCAGTTTTGACAACAGGGCAGCTTTTCTTGCATTCTTGACGACACTTCTTGGGCTTGCATCTATCAGAGCTCACAATTGCTATACGTGTCAACCTGTCTGCCATCTCTCACTTGCCTTCCTTCTTTACTTACTAGATACGTTCAAACACAAACAAAAGCTATCAAAAAGGCACTTAGGATTTTGAATCTAACATGACTGTAATCTGAATATAATTTTGTAATATCTAAATCACAAAAAGTTGGTTACTTTGAATTATAGGTTCAGGCAAAATTCCTAGTTTGGAGTACATAATTTTGTAAATTACTTTGAATCATCCATAGAAGAGTTGATCACCTTTGTTCAGTTTGTTATATGGATAATTTGTATTTAAAGAGTGAATTTGTATTTGCTAGGGTTTGTGTTGGAAAAGTTCTTTTGTGTCATCTATTGTTCAGTTGTCTGAGCCTGTTTGGTATATTTCCATCTAGTACTTGCTAACTGTGCTTCACTTTGAAAATTCAGGATCACGGGATTGTTCGTGATGGTAGCAAAGATTTTACAGAATCACAGAACGAGCCTTGTACAAGAACTTTGTTGCAGGAGCTTAACCGACATGCTGTTGTTGTTCTTGCTCACAATCAACCCATAGGAGTAGGCCACCAAGATCGAGAGTTAATTTGAGTGGGACTAGAGGGGTGCTTTGTTTGATTAGTCCACACTGTTTGTTATGTTCCAAATCTAAACATAGAATAATGAATGCTGAGAACATAACCAACTACGTATATATGCCTCTTCTTTTGGCTTCTACGCTATCAGTGGCTGTGACAGCAAGCTGGATTCCATAGTAGTTAACTAGAGTTATGTATTGTTTGGTGGATGGGTCTTTTGATATGGGGAGAACAAGTGCTTTGGGTTTGAAAGATTTTGATTTTGCAGCTATGGAATATGGAGAAAGCAACAAGATAAGAGCAGTGAAGAAGAAATTAAAGCAGTAGTAATTAATGGGAGAATGCATGTATAATTAATTTCTCCATATTAGATGTAATTATTTGATAAATATGTGACAGCTGCAGAGAAAGTATGTGAAAAGCTAGTTGAAGAGGATGGAATTATTTGATAAATATGTGAAAAGCTAGTTGAAGAGGATGGAATCTATGGGATTTGTTCTGGTTTCTAGAGAAAGTATAACAACTTGATATGTAAAATGATTTTCTCAACACAGAGCAACAAAATCTGGAATTGAAAAATCTAAAAATGATTTTCTCAACACAGAGCAACGAAATGATTTTCTCAACAATTGAAGAGCAAACAAAGAGCAACAAAATCGAAAAATTTAGCACAAAATCTGGAATTGAATGAACAGTTACTCATACTCATACCTGGATTGAAGATTAAAACCGAAGAAACCTCGTGTGGAGTCTGCCGCTTCTGCTTCTCTTCTACTTCTTCGTTCAGTCTATCAATTAGGTTTACAATTAACCCCCATCCAAACGTAGTGTAAATCTCAATTTAAATAAAATTTACATACCTTCGAACTTCGAATGAAGACCGGAGAACAGGTAGAACCGCCGGCGAAATAAAACAAAATCAGATGAGCAGTGAACGGCGAGCAAGCGATACCAGGGGAAGGAGATGAGACGAGGCAGTTAGCTTAGGAAATTGAAGGAGGGAGACCGCAGCGGATGGAAGTAGCGATTGACACCGGCGAGGAGATAAGGCAGTGAGATATGAAGTAGAGGGAGGGAGGAGGCGGCGGCGGCAGCAGAGAGAAGAGTTGGGTTTCTTACTCTCTTAGGTTAGAGAAGTTCGTTTTGTTTGAGTCGACCGCAAATCGGGGTGAGGCAGGGTAATTAATAAAAAATTCCCAAAATCATCCTTCTTTCTCGAGTTAAGGTGCAAAAATACCCCTAACGTTTTGGGCCAGGAGCAATTTTACCCCTAACGTTTAAAATGGTGCAATTTTACCCATAACGTTGGAAGCCAAGAGCAATTTTACCCCTAACGTAAATAAATTGGGTCAATTTGAGAAATAATTCATCAAATTGTCTTCCCGGTCATGACTCTTGTTATCTACACTTCATACGTGTGTTATTTTATGAGTAACAAATCACAAACATTCGTTGGGATGTGAAAAAAATAAAAAAAAATAAAAAAATATATTGTCTTTTTTGTACGGATTAGACAAAAAAATTCAAAAAATCCACCAAATTTATAAATATTAATCTCAAATTCTATTATTAAATTATAAAAAACATGAAATCCTTTTTTATAACGAATTATTATGTAATTGGTGCAGAATAATGAACAAAAATATCTGTATTTTATAATAGTGTCTGAAATTGATCCAATTTATCAATGTTAGGGGTAAAATTGTTCTTGGCTTCCAACGTTAGAGGTAAAATTGCACCATTTTAGACATTAAGGGTAAAATTGCTCCTGACTCAAAATATTAGAGGTATTTTTACACCTTAACCCTTCTTTCTTTTATTTTATTTCCAGAACAAATCCTATGAATATTTTCATTTCCATAACAAATTCTGTGAAGAAACGTGGGTCTTTTAATAAAAAAAAAATTGCTCTTGTTCTACTCCTGAGTGTTTTTACCTGAATGCTTAATGGTTATTAAAAATGTTTAATAAAATAAATTTATTATATATGTAAAGGTAATGCTTAATAATTTGGTATTTATTTTCTTAAAAAATTGATATTTATTTTTTTGATAGTATTTATTATGTCTATTTATTTACGTAATAATAGAATAATAATTAGCAAAATTAATATATATAGTAATCTAATAACTTTAGTTAGAACTAGTTTTAGACCCGTGCTTTGCACGGTTCTTTTTATTTGATTTCATCGATTGTATACATGCCTAGATATTTACAAAATAAAACTTCAATTATATACATTAGAATTTAATGTTATAATTTTTTAATTTATGCATATTATATAGTATTTCAGAATGAGTCAAAAGAAAAATGCATTACCTATCTTTTCAATCTTTGATTTTTTTTTTTAAATATTGATTTATTATTTATTTTAAATATATAAAATGACAAATCTGGAAATCTAATGGATTTATAACGCTGTAATGCATCCTGCTCGTACAATGCATATAATATACTAAAAAATTTAATTGAAATAATAAATAAGTTATAAAACAGATTAAAAAATTAGCTAAAAAGTTGCAAGAAATTAATTAACTATTAAAAATCTCTAATTAATTTTAATTTAGCTAATTGAGAAGAAAGAACTCAAAAATTTAAATATAATTAATAAAAATTAAAGAGAATTAAATATAATTAATAAAAATTAAAGGGAATTATAATTAAATACAAGCTTACTAATAACATCATATAAAAAAATTGCGGCAACTACATTATCATCATCTAATATTATCTCAGCTATAGCTATATTTTTATGCGCACTGATAAATTAAATTATAACTATTTAAAACCTTAAAATAATTCATAAATTATTGAAAACCTTTAAATTATTCATAAATTAAATATAAATTACATTCACAAACGTTGCATACAATGTTAGAAATATATTTAAAATGTGCAAAAAAAAAAAAAAATCTAATGAAGTCTTAAAGTATCCTCAAATCCATCCAAATAAATAAACCTCTTATTTATTAAATAATAGTAATGAAATTAACTCTACCTACTCTCTTCAAAAAAAAAAAAAAACTCTACCTACAGTTAAACCTCGATAAATGAATATTCGATAAAGTAATAACCTCGATTATATAATAAATTCTTCCGGTCCCGACTTGGGCCAATGGACTAAAGTAATAACCTCGCTAAATGCATTAAGTAATAAAAAATATTTAAATTCTTAAGGGCCCAATGAAAATATAAAGTAATAATTATTAAATTACATACAATATATATATATATATCAAAACCTTTTAATCAATCAACTAGAAGTCATTTCTTCTGAAAAAATGCATCTATAGTTGATTGTTTTTTCTTTCCACCTAAACCAAAATGAACACCATTCTTAACTTTTTGTAATGCAAACACAACTTCTGGTATATTTTGCTCATGTTGTAGCAAGTAGTTGTTTAAGGTGACCATTGCTTGAAATGTCTCTTTTGACGATACATTTGCGACAACTCAACTATCATCTGACTCTAGATCATTTCCATCATCATTGTTCATTATTGACTGGATAATTTCTTCGTCTGTAAGCGATTCCATAACTGCATCATTCTCGCTAGGATAGTTCAAAAGATGTTCGACATCCATCACATTTCTATAGCATAAATTAGAAATGACATCACTTAATCCTTGGATATCTTCATCTAATTGACCAACTTCTGGTTCAGGAATATTAGCATCTTCTGAACGAATCTTGTAATTATTTGATTGATTTGTAATTATGCTAATGTGATAATTACAAATCAATCAAATAATATATTTCCTAAACAAGATAATTACATATCTAATGAATATCTATCGATAAATGAATAATTTATTAATTTATCGATAAATGAATAATTTATTCATTTATCGATAAATAAATAATCTCGCTTAATTAATATTTTTTTCTGGTCCCAATGATATGCATTTATAGAGGTTTTACTGTACTTTTCTAACTTATTAAACTCAACAAAGTTGTCAAGTTGCCATAGAAACATAACGGCAAGGCAAGATAATAGTCCCAATACGGGCTGAGATGTTCAACATCTGACTTGCAATAGAACAAAGCAACAATCACCAAGACTATCCAAATGTAGTCTCAATTCCATCAGTAAGATCATACATTGGCTACTAATGTTCAATAAGCACGATGGATTATTTTCTAGAGGAACCAATAGTAAATCACTAAATATTAAACATATCTAATTTCTTAAATCTATTGAGCATCTCAAAATTGGAGGATTAAATCCTAATCTGGCCCAATGAAATTAGAAAACCATTGAGCCGAAAAGATCATGCCTAAGTCTTGGAATATGAGGCACCAACGTTTGGCCAGACTTGCCACTTCTTTGACCCCTCATTACATTCTAAGAAGAAAATAGAAATCAGATTGAGAATAATATTATCAACCACAAAAGCAAAAGGGACATAAAAGAGGTGAAATCCGATGAAGAAGATTTGACAATCTAAAGATCAGTATCATAAAGGAATTGGACCAAAAGCTCCAGTGGTTGAAATACTAATTAATGAGAAAATAACAATGAATTGATAAGAAAGAACATATAATACATTTTCACCCATTGCATCTTGTATAAGAACAGTCTCAATATGCAACCCACCAACTTAAGATGCAACCCATACAAAAGAATAAACAAAACACAGTAAGGAAATCATAAAATCATTACCAAAGATGGAATCAGAGAGGATTAAAAGCTCATATGGACAACCATGTAGTAGAAATGGTAGAAATATTGCACACAACCAAGTGGAGCATATGTATTTTCATTTGCATTGAGGAAAAAAGAGAGAATAAGATAAAGAACCACATAATGCTCTCTTCATACTACATTCCGTTGGGTCCCTGAAATCTGAAATAGCTCATTAGAAATATCTTTCAATTAACTAATAAGAAAAGTAGCTTATTTTGAAAAATCCAGAGAAAAGGCATGACTATGCATAATGACAATGAAAATTAGGAAAATTAAAAAATGAAGATACATAGAGAATGGGTGAAAGGACATATCTAAACACAACATATAGTGAAAATACATCTTCAACAAAAATAGAAGGCAGTGACTGAAAAAGGAAAATAAAGTGAAAAAGAAATAAAAAGAACAATACCTTTGAAAAGAAAGCTTAGAGCAAAATGCCTTCGGTCCAAACCTAATTCCAACAGAAAAGAAAACAATTAAAAGAAATACCCATGAGAGAAGGGAGAGATAAAGAATGTGAGAAAAGAAATAAACCTTAAACGATTGAGTTGTCCCTCATTGATAGCAAATCTGTCACATAAGGATTAAGGAACACATGAACATCATATAGTTGAAAAGGAAAACCAACAATTAACAAAAAAAACAAAACAAAAAAAGATAACAAAAAAGGAAGTCACATTGACTTTATCCTTAAGATTTTTCCTCAACTTTATTCATTCTCTTCGAATATATGAGTCTAATGACAAAGTAATTTATGAACACTAAATTCAAAATCAAAACAATTGCTCATGAGCCCATCAAATAAGTCTGCATACATCTCAAATTCTAAGCATTTGACCTTCGCTCTCCAATTGTATAATGTGATATTATCATAAAATTCATGTTTACTCTGAATTTTTGCATCAAGCCTCTCAAAAACCTAAAAAATCATCATCGGATGCAAATTGAATCTAGAATGAACTCTGTAATCTCATCTGGAAAGCCACAAATCTACAGCTACAACCAGGCTCATTCTTCACCATATTGGGCAAATACACCAACTCCAGATTCAGTTTCAACTATTAAACAAAGTCACCCAAATGTTAAAGTCTTAGATAGTCTTTCTGGTTGGAGAATTAGTGTTAAAACCCTTACTTGGTATAACCCTAAGAATTCTAAACTGAACCCGGGATTTAAATAAGATAAAGATGGCTAGAGAGAGCCAATTTTTCCCTTAGGTACCGCCATTTAGGGTTTACCTGCTCTCAACTATCACCGATAAATCTCCTAAGCCTTTTTGTTGATTTCCATCGACACACTCTTTCCTATGTATACAACGTTGATCACGTCCTTCAATCAGCACCTGCTTAATTCTCCTTAGCCTCATGTATCGGGTTGTTGCTGCCAATCTCATATCAGCAAGATTCGAAAATACATCTTCGAGTGCATAATCAAGCAAAGGAAAATACAAAGGAGAAAGGAAGAGGCGGAAAGGGACCTGGGAGACGGAAGACAATCTTCCATAAATGTTCATTGCCCTGTTTAACATTCTTAAGAACTCCCTGCGAAACTGGAGCAGAATTAAAATTATCATCATACTGATATAGCATTTACAAAAACATAAAAATTGCAACTCTATAAACAAAATTGGAACAATGATAGATGAAAAATTCACTCACCAAGCATATGACCCCTAGGAGATGGGAAACAAATTGAATCTTAAGAGATGAGAAACAAATTGAATGAAAATCATCTTGTGCAGCTGTGGAAAGATAAAGTAAAACGTGCGGTTATGTGACAGAAACCGCTAAGCACATCATGAGAAGAAGAAACCGTAGGAAGGAGAAACTGTAATAGTGAGAAGAACTCTAGGGGAAATAGAAATTTGAAACGTTAATAAGGAAATAAGCAATTACTAACATAAAGACACCTCAGCAACTAATACTCTAAAAACATGACACATCATCCATTTTTCTACTGATTTAGTATATTGTATTGATTATTTTAGTTCATAAAAAAATATAAGTTATAAGAATTATAAGAATTATAAGAATAAGGATATAAGAGTAATTTGCATATAACATTACATTACTTTACCTTCAAATCAAACACAATTACATTATTAAACCATCACTTACCTTACCTTCTATCCAAACATAATAAATTATTTTATAAACCTCACTTACTTCACCTTACCTTACCATACTTTAATGATACCCCATCCAAATAAGGCCTAAATGTCGTCCCTTAATCACTAATCACTGCCCCCTTTGGACAATTATACCCTTCTCGTAATTTTCACCCAAAAATTAGAATCATCTCAAGTTATTTAGTTTTTCCAAAATTCGAACAAAAATTATCATGCCACCAAAACACGTGATGGGAAAAGGCACAATGGGTATCTGATAAGTTATTTTTATAAAAATATATTCAAAAACACGAGTTTCGTCTCCGGAGACAAAACTCGATGAAGATTGCCTGAACGGGTGCTGCACTTGTTCGGTACCTAGGGAAAATGGGTAAAGATCCCATTTTTCCTAAGGTAGAAACGGGTGCTCCACCCGTTTGGCCCTAGGAAAGAACGATGCGATGCACCCGTTTCTTCCTTAAGGAAAACGGGATGGCGCACCCATTTCTACCTTAGGGAAAACGGGATCGTCACCCGTTTTCCCTAGGTACACAACGGGTGCTGCACCTGTTCGGCCCTAGGACCGACTGGTGCGCCGCACCTATTTTGGCCTGGGCCAGGTGGTGTGAATCACCCGTCCATGCCAATTTTTGGTATATTTAATTTTTTTGAGAAAATTTTAATGTCAAGACGCTCGTAGGCGGACCCGAAATAGGAAAAACTTCGAAAACGTGGTATCGAAGCTTGGAAATAATATGTTGTTAATTTGTCATTATTCATGTAATAAGTAAATTTCAGATAGAGAAATTATTAGAGATTGGCTATGTAGTTAGTTGCTTTCCTTGTTAATTATCAGGCTGACATTATTGACGGTGGTTCTAGACACCGGTATGCATCCAGTCGTGCTGTTACTGCCTCCGCTCGGAGGATCCGGGCCGAGCAAAGATTGATGGGGGAACGCCCAGAGGGCACACTCTACACATGCTCAGCGTGTTGGACGTCAGCAGGAGGCTAATGATTCAGAGATGGATGTGGATGGCTCTATGCCTCTTTTGAGTGCTGATACTATCCCTGTACCGCCTGCAGTAGTGATGAGGGGTCAAGACATGCGTTTTTCTGCTACAGGATCGTCATCTGGTAAGAAATTTAAGTTATATATTTATTTTTGTATTAGTTTATTATGTGATTTACTTCTGATTCAAATGTAATTCGTGTAATATAATTTCAGGTAGCAGCAAACGCTCTAGGAGTGCTATATAGGACGACTGGGTGGTGAAGGCCCCGGTCCCCGTGGGTCTAGTTGATGGTTCTGTGATTCCGAGCTTCCTGGGACATATTGCATCTGTTATCTGGACCGGCAAGAGAGGGGCGTTCTTAGGTGCCATACCAGATCATTGTATTGCACGAGGCTGTTGACATGGTACCATGGTGCTTTTGAGGAGATCCAGTCGCGTATAGAGTCATCTGGGTTGGCACATCTTCCAGCTATCATGTATGGTCATATTGATGCATGTCTAATTTCTGCTTTTGTGGAGCGATGGCAGCCGAACACGTCATCATTTCACATGTCTTTCGGTGAGATGAGCATTCTGTTGCATGACGTGTGGCAGATTTTGCGTATCCCCGTAGATGGGGACATGGTGACCGTTGATCAGGGTCTGTTGGAGCTCCAGTCATGCGTCATGGACTTGTTCGGGCTGACTCGGGATGAGCTGCTGATTGGTCACTATGCATCCGGCATAGTACGGGCAGCTTTTGTCATGGAGATATGTCGAGGAGATTGGATTCCCGATACCCAGGCGAGAGCTTGGACGTGGCTGATGTTTGGTTCCACCTTGTTCATAGACAAGAGTGGCGACCGCATCCGACCTGTCTGCTTATTAGAGGTGTAGGACTCGGTAGATGGTGCGCCTAGATTCTTTTAGGGCTCGGCTGTACTAGCATATCTATATCGTCATTTAGGTATTGCTAATAGAGGAGACTGCGGGCAGATCATGGGTTGTCTGACTCTTCTTTAAGCATTTATTTATGAGTACTTCATGTGCTTCAGGCCTCATTGGGAGGGAGTGACAGTGGACCTCGACGTTCCTAAGGCTTCCATGTGGCCATCAATCGCGTTAGAGAAGACAGATGATCGGCTGAGATTATATCTATCCCGGATTGATAGATTGACAACTGATGAGGTATAATTTCCATTTAATTATAAAAACAGTGCAATTAAAATATTTTAATTTACTTGTATGTTAATTTAGTTGTATACATATGCAGGTGATGTGGATGCCATATGGACGCTGATGCCATTACCAGTACTCTGAGGATGACATACACCGGATGGATACGATACTGGGATATGATTGAGCCTTACATACCGGGGAGATACCTTCGTCAGCTGGGTTGTGTGCAGATCATTCCTATACCGATATTGAGGCATTCCAAAGCCATACGTCCCTGGTCTAGCTTCAGGTATTGGGTTGACGTGCCAGCTGTGATGGCGATAGATTATTGGGACTCATTTCCTGAGGCAGCATGTCTTACCTTATCTCAGTACATTTCGGCTCATACTCTGTCAGCCTGTCATGATCAGTACATGTATTGGTACATCCATCATTCACATCCTCGTCTCGTGCACGAGATTAGTGCACCCACACCGACTGTTCATACTCAATCGAACAGTGAGATTGTAAGTGATTATGATTTTAATCTACTAATTTACAAATATCAAATGTTATTTATTAAGTCTTTGTTTTTTCTTTTGTCAGTGGGTTAGTTGTTTATCTAACTGGGGCCAAAATGTGTTGGAAGCGCTGAGAAGGCATGATGAGGAGGAGGCGGCTCAGCACACATAGGAGTTGGAACAGATTATGGGTGCTTGGCATTTAGCCAAGTGATTTGGGACTGTATTATTTGTTATATTTATTATATTTGTACGGATTATATTTTACACTTCTGATTTAACATTTCTGAAACATTACTTATTTCTGATTTACTGAAACATTACTGAACATAACTGAAACATAACTGAAACATTACTGAACATTACTGAAATATTACTAAACTCAAACATTATTCACCTGTAACATTACTGAAACATTACTAAATATTACTGAACTCAAACATTACTGAAACATAACTGAAACATTATTGAAACATTACTGTAACATTACTGAAATATTACTGAAATATAACTGAAACATAAAGTCTAACAAATACATAATAACAATACAACTAATGTCCCCTAATGTTTGCCAATCTGTTCCACTATGCTCTCCGACCATCATACAAGCGCTCCCACCTTTCAACGCTATGATGATGAAAACGGTACCAGTATGACAATATAGGGGGTCCCAAAAAATTAGTAGCTAACTTTAAACGGATATAGTGTGGGTGGGATTCCCCTAAATGAGCTATAATTATCTCCCGTTCTAGTCTTGTAGCAGTTGAGGGGGCATACAATGGTAAGACAGTACCGGAAAAAATCAATGTCTGCCCACCCGCTTAACCGAAAAATATTACAACAACATTATACAATGTAGCAATCAGATACAAGTCGTCCTAAACAAGCATCCAATGTTCTTGGGTACAACCTGCACCGTCCCAACTAATCCTACTAATTGATAAATCAACCTCGTCAACATATACATTTTCATATAGTTCACGGTTAGCAATTATTTTATTTTTAATGCACTGCCTAACTACATGCCACCATTCTTCGCTGCCAAAAATAAAATCTGCAACGACACGGAACCCACAATTGCCATCACCTATCACATCGACATATGATTCGATGTAGGGCTTAATTATTCCGACTATTTTATCAGAATGTAAAAATCACAAATGTCAACCGTAGTTCCATCTGCAATGTTGAAATAAGATATTGTAAAACTCACAGAACTTATTTTTGTTAATGAACTAAATATTGCAAAACAAATAGAAAATAAAATTGAGTCTATCAAATAAAATTTACCAGTTGAGGCAACATTATGGACGTATGATGATGAGCTTCTTCTACCACAACTTCCACGTCTTGGAGACAAACTAGAAGAACGAGCACGTCCACGATGAGTGTCATTATACTCCTAGGCACTCGACATACATTTTGTAGATTTACTCCCCCTAGGTCATGCTTGAACATTAATTTTCACATTTGGTTTAGTATATTGCGCTTGATCCGGGTGCAGTTGATCATGGATAAGTAATGAAATATTTCGTATAAAGGATGGGCCGCCTTTAACGACCTCATCGACTAGAGAGTGAAAGTATCTCTGATCCTCTGTCTGATCATACACTGTACATTGTCATCAGTGTGGCCAGAACCAATGACAAGTGTTTTTCAAAATACATGGACACTCTCAATACTGATCGGATATTTAAGTTCATAAGCTTTTCTGAGCTCGCATGGACATGGGATCTGATGAGAGGTTCTCAACATATAACTGCAACGCACATTCACTTTATTACTCAAACCTCTCATATGCTCTAACTCATTACTGAGCAACTGCATACAGTGGTGGGACACATTGTAGACCAGGTAGGTCAGTGGAAATCCGGAGTACATGACTCCTTTACGAAGTCTTGACTGCTCAAGTATGTACCTGATAAGAAGAAAAACATACTATCAGTTAAAAATGTATATTCATAAATGCAAATTAATTAGCTATAGTAGAACAAATTGCAAATGCTAATACCTGATATTAGTTGCTTGAGATTATATTTGCTTGTGAACCTTCTGCCATACCGTATCGAGGGAGCCAGTGGCGGTATTTAGCCATTGCTTTAAACTCGCATGTTCACTCTCCACTCTACAAAAAGTTGTGTTGCCAAAATGTAGAAAAATCTTCGTCCAAGCAACAACAAACTTCTCCTTATGCACCAACCATGTCTCCTCAACGTAAGAGATAACATTTTGGTACCTACACATCGCATCCCTCATCTTGCTCAGATTTATCTCATATTCCGCAATGGTTGGGGATTGTATTATCGTTCTCCATCTTCCATTCTTGAATTTACCGGCATGTATCTTATCATTTCCCATTAGTATGTAGACTTTATCTTCTACATCCTTATTTATATGTCAGGTGCATAGCAAGTGTGCTGAAAGTGGAAAAACCTCTTCGATCGGCTTCAACAACCCCAACTCCTTATCACTCACAATAACAGTCAGGTTAAGATCAAACCTATCAAAATCCTTAGCCTCTCCATGACCCAACGATAGCTCCATTCAGTCTCGTCTTTAATTATCGCATACGTTATCTTAAAGTTGTTATTGCATGGAGTCATCCTAACAATTTCAACAAATGGCATTTTGTACTTGTTAGTTTTGTACATTGAATCAATGTCGATATACCAATAGTAGGCCTTGAATAAATCCACTGATTCTGGATGTGCTATAAACACATGCATTATCATACCAAACTCAGGATCAGCAAGGGTCTAATTAACATACATGTTCTCGATAGCAACATGGAGGAATTGACTAGCCAGGTCTCTACCTTCGAACCCATCCTTCCTTAACTTATCCCTGTAATTGTACATGTGTTTAATTGTTAGGTTGTCTTCTGGATTCTTTTCTTTAACTGCTGCCAATATAGCATACGACTTTGTTTGAGCCGAACTCATGTCACACACAATTATTTTAGATGCGGTACTGAGTCCGCTTATCTACCGATTTCCCTTTGCATAAACACGTAATGTATGATTGTGCATACCTGTTGACCCAGCCTTAGCCTATATCCCCCAACCAAAAAGGTTTGTATATTTAAAGGCTTTAATCTGAAATTTACAACGACATGCTTTAGTTTTACTTCTTCTTCTTAAAGCCTCTTCAGTAATTTTCATAACTCCTCTATAGCGTTCACCCCGTGAACATCTCAACAACTTCTGCTTTCCCCTATGTTTGTGCGAAGATATTATTAGCTCAAACTCATTTTGAATAGTAACATTTTTTGCCCATTCAACAACATCAGAACATGAAGGGAAAACGGTGTTCGTTATGAAACGGCGACTGTAATCAATCTCGTCCGCATACCAATCTTCTAACGGTTCCTGAATATATAAGAAATGCATAACAATTGTTAAAAAAGACGTTAAAAATTACAATTCAGACCCATTTTAAGGGGGGCGAGCAAGTCACCCGTTTGACCCTAAGTCTAAATGGACACCATATCCGTTCGGCCATAGGGTCAATGATGCTCGTAAAATATATAGCAATTAATAGGACAAGTGTATCCTATCGCAATAAGTAATATTGTGCTAAGCACGAGATCGAACCACAAAGACTATTTGTTATAATTAGTAAATCTACCTAGAGTGATCTAATTGTTTAGAGGGTTGAATAAATGTTTGAGTTTTGAATAATCAATTAAATGAATTGGAAGCAATAAAGATAACAAAATAGAGTGAACAATTGACAGGGTAGAATGTGAATTAATGGATGACACAATCTAGGCTGAGGAATCCTTTGATTAAATCCTATGTATGGGTTTTGGGAGTTCAGATTTATGTTTACCAGTGATTGACGATAATTGCCCTAATAAGAAAGACAAATGTGATCAAGATTTATCTAACCTATTCACATGCATTCAGGTGACGGCTTGATTAGGCATATACCCTAGGTCATGCAAAGCATTAGGTTCTTTGGCAACTAAGGCTAAAGCCGTAGCCTAGCCACAAAGCCGCACTCCTAGTGGTCTCTAGCGAGGTCAGGTTTAAACAGATTCAACATAGATAATTCCATGGTCAGGTTCTTATCTATCTATAATCCTATCTTTGTCAGGTTTATAGGCATTAGGCACAGTATATACATAAAGCAGGCTAGTTGATCCTCATCGAGTCTCATTCTAGAAATAATCCTATTCCTGACAATTTCAAGGCATTAAGCATGCATAGACTGATCAATCAAAGGCCCTAGATCCCTAATCATACATATTCATATAATCAATTTCATCCCCATCCCAAATTGGATGAGGATCAGTTCATAGACAAACCAATCATAGCAATAGGACAATAGGAATAATGGAAAAGGCTTCAATTAAATATAAAAGTAAAAGACAAGAGTGAGAGATAGAAATCCAAAACCCGCTTTGTCGATTTCGATTACAGAAATAGAAGATGAGGCGCTTCTCCCATCAATCGTTCTTGAAAGAAATAAAAACCGAAAATAAACCTAATCTAGAAAGCTGGAAAAGCTAAACTAAAAGCTAAATATAAATCTACATTATGACGGCTCTTAATGAATCTGTCTCCCCGAATAATGAAGATTAGCTCCTTATTTATAGAGTTAGGGAGAAGCCTTAATGTCTCTAGGGGCGAAATAGGCATTTACAAAGTATTTTAGTGGGCCCAGAGTCCAAATTTACGAATTTCAGCAAAAGGGAAGGCGCTGGTGCGCCTTCCCCCACCTCGTCTCATTGAGACAAGGCCTGTCTCAACGAGACAGCCTGTGTCTCGCCGAGACAGGTCCCATTTGGGGGATTAAACTCCGGTTTTTATCCTTTTGAGTCCCTGGGCTTCTGAAAGATGCTCTAATGGTCCCTAACGAATCCCAAAAGTGCTCCGATGGTCCCTGAATAGTCCGGTAATTCCCCAATGGGCTTTGGTCTGGTTCGAAAATGCACGAAAAGTCCCTAAAAATCCCTGAAAACACTGAAAATGCCAAAAATAAAGGAAATTGCTAATTTTAACTAAAAACCAACAAAACGATACTAGAATTAAATGGAAACATAGCGAAAGTTATATAAAACGATCCTAAAAACACTATATAAATGGGAGCTATCAGTCAAACGGGTGCGGTACCATGTTCGGCTGTGGGTTCCAACGGGTGGCACACTCGCCCATCCCACGGGAGAAACGGATGGCAAAACTCATATTAAAAAATATTAATGCACTGATTCCGCAAATTTAGTTAATTGTAGGATCGAAATATTACCTTGTGTTCGAATTCGTCCACTTCCAGAATGCTCAGATCCATTCTTTTAGAATTCCAATTTCTTGCTCGGGAGAGAGAGGATTTTAGGTTTTTGGATAGAAAAATGAAAAGGGCAGAAATGTCTAAGAGGGGGGTGGTATTTAGCAAAACCCTTCGTTTTATGAGAAAAAGTTTTTTTTGAGGGCAAATTGAAAATTGATCTTATATTCTTTTACTTGATTACCAAGAAAAAAAGAGTTAATGGATTGATTAGTAATATCAACTTAGTTTAAAATAAGTATTTTAAAAATCGGACTGGACATGCTAGTTTAACTGCAGGCTAGCGAACTAGCCATATATTAGTTCTGATTGGGTCAAAGTCATTAACTTGTTAAGAACCTATTACGGTTGGCAAGAGTTATTAAGGGTCTCAAGTCGTTTAAGCTAGACTTCGAATTCGAGTCCTAACGTATGTAGAAAATTTGAATTATAGAGGATCTACTTGAAATGCGTATGTTGAGATGGATGTGTGGTCGTACGAGAAAAGATCGGGTGAGTAATGAAATAATTAGGACAAAAGTAGGGTTTACTTCTATTGAGAATAAAATGAGGGAAAACCGACTAAGGTGGTTTGGCCATGTAAGACGAAGAGCGCTTGATGCACCGGTTAGGAGGACTGAAGAGTGGCAAAGGGATGTAATGGTGAGGGATAGGGAAAGACCTAAGCAAACTTGGAAGCTGGTGATCGAGAGTGATATGAGTTTATTGGGAATTGAGGAAAATATGGTAGTGGATAGGAGAGAGTGGAGGAAGAGAATTTGTGTCACGATTTTATATGATGGTTCATGTTAGCCGATCCCGAATCATTTCGGGACTAAGGCTTTGTTATTGTTGTTGTTATACTTGAAAGGTGTCTAACGAGTCTCGAACCGAAAAATTGAAAAATGTATAAAGAAAAATTTGTTAAGAATTGGGTTCAATGAAAAAGATTGGCTAAATTATTAAGAAATATGTGATTTATGTCTGTTGTATTGTTAAATTGTATATCGATTTAATTTTAATCTTTAATATTTGTATGAAATTAATTTCTTATTATATATATATATATATATATAGAAGAGGGCTCTTGTGAGAACTCTTTTTTAGGTGAGGACACTTTGTTATGTGAGAACACTCAAAACTACGTCGTTTTGAGTATAAAAATTAAATAAAACATGAAATATTACTAGTGGGATTCAAACCCATGCACTTCCAACTATACTCCATGCTGCTTACCACTAAGCCAATTGCTTTTCTTGTACATTATGTCGCGCGCTGCTAAATATACTATGGTCCTTGTATATTTTATTGTTTAATATTTGACGCATACACTTATTAATATCAAATAAATGTGCATAATAATAAATTATTAATAAAAAAAATGTGCATAATAATAAATTATTAATAGAATCCTACCAAAAAAATAAAAAGAAATTATTAATAAAAAAAAGAAATGTGCATAATAATGAATTATTAATAGAAAAAAAGAAATGTGCATAATAATGAATTATTAATAGAAAAATAAATCCAAGAACATGCTCCAATTTCTTATTTATTTAATTCCTCTATATTTTTGTAATTTATGTTTTAAAATGTTAAGGACGATGTTCTAAATATTGTTACATACATTGTAAACTTTATAATTTGTGTTCTAAAAATTAAGTATAATGTTTTTAAAAAAAATCAGTAAATATATGGACCATTTTTGCATTTGTTCTATAATATAATTTATAACTCATATTCTAAATAACATAACATATATTCTAAAGTTTATAGTTTGTGTTCTAAAAATTAAGTATAATGTTCTAAAAAAATCAGTAGATATCTGAATCATTTTTGCATTTGTTCTATAATATAATTTATAACTCATGTTCGAAAAAACATAACGCATGTTCTAAAAAATATAACGTATGTTCTAAAAAATATATCGTATGTTCTAAACTTCATAGTTCGTGTTTAAAAGTTAAAATATATGTTCTAACGTATGTTTTAAAAAATATATTTTCTTATATAAATAAAATATTAATATGAAATTTTATTAAATTATATAATATATTTTTACTTAAAAAATATTATATGGACATTTTTGCATTTGTTCTATAATATAATTTATAACTCATATTCTAAATAACATAACGTATGTTCTAAAGTTTATAGTTTGTGTTCTAAAAATTAAGTATAATGTTCTAAAAAAATCAGTAGATATCTGGATCATTTTTGCATTTGTTCTATAATATAATTTATAACCAATGTTCGAAAAAACATAACGTATGTTCTAAAAAATATGTCGTATGTTCTAAACTTCATAGTTCGTGTTTTAAAAGTTAAAATATATGTTCTAACGTATGTTTAAAAAAATATATTTTCTTATATAAATAAAATATTAATATGAAATTTTATTAAAATATATAGTATATTTTTATTTAAAAAATATAGTATTGGATTTTTTTTTAGCATCAGATGCACTTAATAATATATAAATAAGAATTGTATAATGAACAAACTAAAGCAAGCGTATTTTATTTAAAAATTATAGTATTAGATTTTTTTTAGCATCAGAAGCACTTAATAATATATAAATAAAAGAATTGTATAATGAACAAACTAAATCAAGTGTATTTTTATTTAAAAAATATAGTATTTGATTTTGTTTTAGTATCAGAGCCACTTAATAATATATAAATAAAAGAATTATTTAATAAGCAAACTAAATAAGTGGCTCAACAGTAGATGGCGCGTGCGTGTTGCTCCTTCTATGCTCTAGTCTTAGATATATATATATATATATAATTTAAAAAAAACGCTACTGTCTAGGGGGATCGAACCTGAGACCTTGCATCTATACTCCACATTACTTACCACTGAGTCAAATGTCTTTCTTGTGTACTATGTGTCGCGCTACTTAATATATTACGACCCTTTTAGCTTCCATTGTTTAATATTTGATGCATGCACTTATTAATATCAATTAAATGTGCATAATAATAAATTATTAATAAAAAAAGAAATATGCATAATAATGAATTATTAATAGAAAAAAATGCAAAAACATGCTCTAATTTCTTATTTATTTAATTCCTCTATATTTTTATAATTTATATTTTAAAATGTTAAGGACGATGTTCTAAATATTGTTACATATATTCTAAACTTTATAATTTGTGTTCTAAAAATTAAGTATAATGTTTAAAAAAATAGTAAATATATGGACCATTTTTACGTTTGTTCTATAATATAATTTATAACACTCATATTCTAAATAACATAATGTATGTTCTAAAAAACATAACGCATGTTCTAAAGTTTATATTTTGTGTTCCAAAAATTAAGTATAATGTTCTAAAAAAATCAGTAGATATCTCGATCGGTTTTTCATTTGTTCTATAATATAATTTATAACTCATGTTCGAAAAAACATAACACGTGTTCTAAATAACATAACGTATGTTCTAAAAAATATGTCGTACGTTCTAAACTTCATAGTTCGTGTTTTAAAAGTTAAAATATATGTTCTAACGTTTGTTTTAAAAAAATATATAGTTTGTGTTCCAAAAATTACGTATAATGTACTAAAAAAATCAGTAGATATTTCGATCGTTTTTTCACTTGTTCTATAATATAATTTATAACTCATGTTCGAAAAAACATAACATGTGTTCTAAAAAACATAACGTATGTTCTAAAAAATATGTTGTACGTTCTAACTTCATAGTTCGTATTTTAAAAGTTAAAATATATGTTATAACGTATGTTTTAAAAAATATATAGTTTGTGTTCTAAAAATTAAGTATAATATTCTAAAAAATCAGTAGATATCTGGATCGTTTTTTCATTTGTTCTATAATATAATTTATAACTCATGTTCGAAAAAACATAACACATGTTCTAAAAAACATAACGTATGTTCTAAAAAATATGTCGTACGTTCTAAACTTCATAGTTCGTGTTTTAAAAGTTAAAATATATGTCCTAACGTATGTTTTAAAAAATATATTTTCCTATGTAACATAAATTACAAAAATATAAAGGAATTAAATAAATAAGAAATTAGAGCATGTTCTTGGATTTTTTTTATTAATAATTCATTATTATGCACATTTCTTTTTTTTTCTATTAATAATTCATTATTATGCACATTTCCTTTTTTCTATTAATAATTCATTATTATTTCATATTTAATCGATATTAATAAGTGCATGCGTCAAATATTAAACAAAAAAAACAATAGAAGCTAAAAGGGAGATGGTATATTAATCAGCGCACGAAATAATATACAAAAAGAGGAATTGACTCAGTGGTAAACAACATGGAGTGTGAGTGAACAGGTCTTAGGTTTGTACCCCCTAATAAGCAGCAGCATTTTTTCTTAATTTTCCAACTCAAAACTACGTAGTTTTGGGTGGTTCTCACCTAAGGTGAGTTCTCACTTAGGGGAGGGTTCTCACTTGATCCCTCCCCTATATATATATATATATATATGTGTCGATCCGGTTCAATTAATCTAGAAAATGGTTGAATCTATTAACTTTTAATCTATTATCAATTCAATTCAATTTTCGATTCGGTTTTTAAAACATTATTTAAAATCAAGGTTAGCTATGAATTTGATCACTCAACTCATAAGATTTATGGTGGTATAAAACAAATTCACGTGTCACAATCGAAATGGTATGGAATTGGTTTATCATTTTAAAATAGGATTAAGGTGTAAAAATACTTCTAACGTTTACTATCATTTGCAATTTTATCATTAATATCTAACATTGTGCAATTTTACCCCTAACATTAGTAAGTTGAATCAATTTCAGATATTATTGTAAAACACATATTTTATTCAGTATTTTGCATCAATTGCACAACAGTAGATTAAAAAATATCATGTTTTTTTTGTAATTTAATAATAGAATTGGAGATTAATATTTATAAATTCAATGAAATATTTGAATGTTTTTTCCAACTCGTACAAAAGACAATATATTTTCTAAAAAAAAATAAAAAATTTAACGTCTAATAATATGTTTGTGATTTGTCACTGATTAGTGCTAAAATGACGCACATGTGAAGTTTAGATGTCAAGATTCATGACCGAGAACATTTTGATTAATTATTTCTAAAATGGACCCAACATGTCAATGTAGAGGTAAAATTGTTTTTGACTGCTAATGTTAAGGGTAAAATTGCATCATTTTAGACGTTAGAAGTAAAATTGCTACTGGTTGCAAATCTTAAGGATATTTTTGCACATTATCTTTTCTAAAACAGCGAAAACGAAAAAAAATATAGGAGGGGAAACTATGACCTAAACCTAGTAGCCAATAAATTATTATCGGTATGATATGGTAGCTTTGGTGGTTAATATAAGAGTTTTGTCTATCATTAAATAGAGCTGAGTCATTGGAAGATCATGAAGTTATTCATGGAGAAAAACGTCATGAAGTCGATTCTAGATGGATTGTGTTTCTCGTTGTTGTGCAAAAAATAGTTTCAATTACAGTCTATTATTGCTTTATCACGGTGTATGATATTGAAATTCAAACTTTTCTCATGTAGTTTTAGATTGTAATTTTTCAATTCCTTACATCGAAATATACTATTTTCTTCTAATAATGAAATAATTATCTTTCTTCTAAAAGGAGTCCAACATTCAATCTAAAGTAGCGTGTGCTTTTGGATTTTGGATTAATTTGATCTGAAATGCTAATTCCAAAGGACTAAATTGACAATTTTATAAGTAATGAGATTATAAAATTCTTAAGGGCTAATTTGTTTTACCTATTGTTTGTTGTTGCTGTTACGGTTTGCTGGTGGAAAATACTGTTTTTTCAAAAAAACAGAAATTCCTTGCTTTTGTAAAATGCTAATATCCAGGTATAAAAGGCAAACAAAAGATCACTAACCAAACAACTAAAACTCTCCATTTTGAAGTGAAAAGACAAACATGAGTATAAAAATGAGCAACTAAACACCCCAAATCTCCAAGAAAGAGGAAAGGTAATAATTTAGGGCTTACTACACGAATATCATAATTAAATATAAAATTACAACTAAATCAAATTATCAAACTTAATTCTGAATATGTCATTATTTTTCATATATAATAAATAATGTATGTTTTTACACCCTAATTTAAAAATTATAAACTCCAATTCATAAATCTTAAACTTTAGACAATATATCCTAGACCCATAATTTATAAACTCCAATTCTTAAAATAGATTAAAAGTAATGATTTTATTAGTTTGGTATAATGGGAAATTAAGACTTGACATAATTGTAAATATTTTTCAAATATGAATTTACATGTAAATTCCCCAATAATTTATTATTGTGGGCTTTTCTTATAGTACATCATTCTTCTTTTTATTCATTTATAAAATCCCTATTATTGAATAAAATCTCTTTCCAAACAAAACTAGCATTAAAAAAAAAGAATACAATTAAAAAAAGTTTGATACTACCTCACTTTAAAAATTCGAGGAAAAAAAAGAGAATCAGGTTCCAATAACCTCAACCCTGAACTTTTATATATAATTCATATCATAATATTTAGTGGTTTGTTATTTGAGAAAAAAAAAAGTTCATTATAAAATTATCATGCATTTTTCTAAAAGAAAAATTCATGAGCCTCAAAAAGGTAAAAAAAAAAAAGTTGTCGTCCAATCACGGGATTATTAACAAAACGGGATTCTCTAGCTAGTGTATGAGTCACTCCATTTGTTTATCACCGAGTAAGAGTCATGGGAACGGAGAATGTACAATACATTGGGAAATCAAATTACCAAACTCCGTAGCATCAACGGAAAAAGAATGAATAACATCGACTACTAGCTTTTGAAAATAACCTGTTAATACCCTTTAGACTCAGCCCACACCATCACTTCTAACAGAGCTCGAGCCTCACAATCTTGGACTGACAGGGTTCCCTCAAATCGGTCACAACTCACGAGCTGCCAGTAAGTGTCCCCTTAAATCCCAAAAGACAACATCAATACTAGCTTGAGCATAATTAGGAAAGGAGGTCGCATCCACATTACATTTAATCCAACCCGTTGGTGGAACGTCCCAAAGAGCACACTAGACAGTCGATGTTGCATCAGACTAGGGACGATGTATTTGCTTTGCTCGAACGCAATCTCTAAGCATTTTTTTGCTCCTGCTACAATATGATAGGAAGAAACGATCGTATTATTCCAGGATTTTTCTTTTTGCTCTTTTTAAATGTTCTAGAGGAGCATCAGAAATTTCCTTGCCACGTGTTTAGACGCAACTGCAAGAATTTCAAACATAAAATTTAGAAAATTAACCGAGCAATTTTTGTCTTGCTGCGAACTAAAGCCGACAACAATGAGTTGGGAGATTAATTCCACGTTTATGCAAATTAACACAGAGAGGCAGACAATCTCATCCAACCCATGTAGTAAAGTAATGAACCTTATACGAAAGCTCAGTCGATCAAATTTGGTGCTAGTCCCATTTGATCATCAAATGAGCAGATGATGTCAGCTCCTCTGCTACTATCTTACAGGTCGACTTCACCATATATAAACCTAACTTGATGGCTTTCCATATTATCGAATCCTTCCCTTTATTCCACTAAGGTTGAAGTTTAATTATTTCCCGCACATCGTGAGTTTCAGATAGCCCTTCTAGGAGTTTGAAGTCTCATTCCTTCGAGTTAGGGATAAAGAGCTCGTTGACCTTCAAATGGTTGACATCGACATTAATTGGGGCAGTGATACATCGATTCTGAAGATCCTTAAGCTATGATTCATTCCACACTTTAATATTACTTTCTTCTCCAATTTTCCAACAATAGCCTTTCTTTAATAATAATTGAGAATACCAAATGCTCCGCTAAATAAAACTCGGAGAGTTCCCTAAATGAGTGGTGAGAAGTCTCCCTTTGGGTAGTATTTAACTTTGAAAACTTGACTACCCATAGCATTTTTGGGTCCATCATAAAGCGTCACCCTTACTTTCCCAACATTTCTAAATTAAAAGTTGTAAAATCCCTGAAACTCAGACCCTTTAAAAATTTAGGAATGCATAGCTTTTCCTAAGCCAATCAATTTACTTATCTCTTTCCATTTTTCTATTCCCCACTAGAGTAAGTTTAAAATACTTTGAAACTTTCTGGCTACCGAGATAGGAATAAGGAAGACACCCATATAGTACACTGGTATAGCCTGACATGTAGCTCGGATAAAGAAAGCTCGACCTGTATTGGATAAAGGTTCCCCCTCCAACTCTGTAATCTATTCCACAATAGATCCTTAAAGTGAGAGAAGATTGACCTTTTAATCCTTCCAACAAGCGAGGGAAGTCCTAAGTACCACCTTGTGTTAATTGAGTTGGAGACACCCAGAATAAAAGAGATACCATCGAAGAGTTTAGGGGCTACATTATTGCTACACATCAAACCCGATTTGGAATAGTTAATGGCTTATCCAAAGGCAATTTCATAGGTTGATAGGATCTGCTTTAACATTTGGCACTCAGACCAATTTGCCCTAAAAAATAAGAACGCATCGTCTGTAAAAAGACAATTAGGTAATACTTTTTGGGGAATGGAGATGAATCATTTGTATTTCACACCGAGTTAATTGTTATTGATTTTATTGTTCATTATATTCAACAATTGAATTGAACTCTTGTGTATACAGATTATGAGTATTGTCTGTAATTAATTTGAAATTTTATATATATATATATATATACACACACACACACACACATAATTTGATGTTCACTGAGTACTATTATTTCATTATTTAGGTACATACATGAATTGACTTCTAAATGAAACCCAGAAATTTACAAATGAAAAACCAAGCAAAGAAGAAAGGAAGCCAATTCAGATTAAAAAATGTCATATAAAGAAATATAGGAAGACAAATAAATGAAACGAATCTGTCATCTAAAAAAAATCCCATCACATATGCTTCGAATTTTAGGCATTAGCAGGAATCAGTGGAATTGGGTTCAAATTACACACAAAAATTACTTTGTTGCCATTTCCTCCATTTTCTAGATGGAGCTTCTTTCTATATCTGTCTTTTAACCTCTCCCTTAATGTCATATCATATACCGTGGCTGCTTGCCTTTGCCAAGGATTGCAAAAAGAAAATGCTTTTGTTGAAAATATAGGAATATTAAGAATTTTTTTCCAAGTATAAATGATATAAATGAATAATGTTAAGAGTATTACTATTTATATATAAGACCTCCTTCTAGGATTACTCCTTTGATTTGGATTACTCTTTGACCCTTTAGAATTAATTACTCCTTTGGAATTGGCTATTTTTCATAACGACTTTAGCATTACTTATTCCTTTGAAATTGGCAATTAAGGCTATAATATCCTAATTACACTAAAAAAAGTCAATGAATTATTAGAGGGTATTGCTATATACCGCATCCAAATTCCTTATCATCGCACTCATTGGATCATTTTGCCATTGGCATAAAATTTTTATCAAAATTGGGAAATTTTTTTTTTGAGAGAAAATTCAAAATTTAGCCTAAATGCATGCGGCATACCATTCCCACCATGGTGGGAACGGATGTCCGTTCCCGCCATGGTGGGAATGGTATGCCGCATCCGTTCCCGCATCCGTTTAGGCTAAATTTTGAAATATGCAAAATCGTAAAATTTTTAGTGACGAAAAATACTAAATCATTTAATTTTTTGTGACGAAAAATGCAAAATCGTCATGAAAAATATGTATTATTTTCATGAGTTCTTTGATAAAAAGATGTAAATCTTAATGTTTCCGACTCGTAATCATCCATTTTCGGGGTTCGGATTGTCACACATCAATTATTTTCATAATTTCAATTATTGTTGTTCGGATTTATGATTTTGGAGAGAGAATTTTCAGTTTTTGATCAAAATATGAGAAGGGCAAAAAAATCCACAAGTGGCGGTGAAAAGGAATTTGATGGCGGTATTTAGCAGCTCACATTATTAGACCTAACATGCAAAGTTTTCCTAAAAGTAATAGGTTTTTTTTTTATGTTTTTTAAAAATAAAAACCCAAGGTCAACTCAGGTCCCAGTTGGACTACCGGTTCCAAGTTGACTCTGATTCTTAACCGTTTGTTGAAAAATAACAAATCTAACATGACCCACACTTGAAACCTAGTCGGTTCAATCCGGATCTGACAATATTAACTAAAACTAAATGTTGCAATTTTCTTTAAAACATAAAATAAAAATATTAAAATTTTAGTTTTTAAAAATCGATAAGTGCCAAATTTGTTTTTAAGATTATTGGAAAAAATTAATATTACATTACTTTATAAAATATAGAAAAAGGAGAAAGTTTTTTCAAAGTATAAACGATATACGAGAATAATGTTAATTACTCCTTTGAATTGACTAAATTCCATAATGCATTTGAAATTAACTAGTTTTAGACCCGTACTTTGCATGATTTTTTTATTTGGCTTCTTTTTTTTTTTGATAAAATGCCATATTCATTCCATTAGATTAAAAAGTACAGATACAACAAATAAGACTTCCTACCCATACCGGCTATAGTCACTACAAGATCCACAAAGGGAAGAAAAAAGACTACAAAGAGCAAAAGGAAGACTACAAAGAGCAATATAAAGACTACAAAGAGCAATACAACAAAAAGTACAAATACAATAAAATTAGAAATCATATCCTTCTCATAAGTCGATTCCCGTTGAAAAAACGTTGTAACCCATACTTCATCATTTAGGCTCTTCCGACCGTTCGGATCTGAGTCCTTTCTTTTTTTGCAACCACGTAGATCTCTAGATCTACGGACAAGATGAACCTTTTCCGCTCTTGCTGAGACCGAAAAAAGAATAAATGAAAGAAATATAGCTAACAAGTGTAGATCTAACGAAAAAAGAAATACAATAAGGAGTATGGAAGAAAAAGTAGATCTAAACCTAAAAACTAAATCTGAACCTAAATGGGAGGAGATTCTTCCTTCTCAAAGAGTAAACCTGATAAGAAGCAAGATCAAAAACGTTGAATGGCAATGATAATGGTGAAAAACTGCTGAGAATAAGATATTTAGAAGAGAAAGGAAAGCAAAAGAGTATGGAAAGTTTTTTTTTTTATTTGGCTTCTTACAATGTGCAAATACCTACAAAATTATAAAGTTGTGTAAATATCTACAAAGTATTTGCTTTTAAAAATATAAGTATTAAAATTTAATATAATATATATATTTTTTTAATTTATGGCACATTAAAATTCAATTTCAGTGTTGCAAGTCAAAACCATGCTTAGAAATATCAGTGATAGAAAAGCACAAAGAAATATGTCCTGAAATGAAGGAATAATTTAACATAATCCTAAATATAATTCCATATATAATATAATAACTAATCCTAAATACTTGAGAACAACAATTAGGGCTGTAAATGAGCCGAGCCGTACATGAGCGGCTCGCTGGTCGGCTCGATAAAAATTCGGTTTGACTCGGCTCAATTTATAAACCAACCATTTTTTAGCATGATTTACTGGCTCGGTTCGTAAATGAGCCGAGTTTGAGAAGGTCAAATCTCGGCTCGAAAGCTCGCGACCAGGCTCGATTAGTACATATATGAACAAATTTTAGTTTTGTATAAAACTATATAGTTTTGTGTTAGTTCACAAATATCTAAATTTAATATCATTTCATTTGCTATTACATGAGTTCGTTCACAAACATAATAAATGAGTAATAGACGAACTATTTGTAAGCATCTTGTTTATTTTTTCATAAAATTCGCTTGTGAGTTTGTTTATGTACACAATTAAAGAACTATTTGCGAGCAAACTTCATAAATATAATTAACGATTTACTCACAAATAATTTATGGTTAGATAATTTTTTCAATGAACAAAGTTCAAAGAGAATTTTAGGCTCGAAACAAACTCAAAACTCGACTCAAGTTCGTTTATTTTCTAATGAGCTGAGCCGAACTTCAACAAGCCAAATAAATTTTTTTTTGCCAAATACTCACAAACCAATGAACATTACATTTTTTAAAGAAAAAAAGGTTGGAGTCTCCCTAGATTTCAATATAATAGGGGACTCAGACTAAATCCAAAATATTATAAAAAAATAAAATATTAATAATATTTAAAATGCAGTACTCTTCAATTCTTAGCAAATTTTTTAGTCTCTGCGAAATCTCTTTCTGTATACTTTGGACGTAGGCCAGGAGTGCACTGGCCTAGAACCCATTGCTTTATTACGCTGTAAGTGGTTAAGATCACAATTCCCATTGAAAGGGACCTAGGTTCTACCTCCACTGACTGCAAATTTTTTTTTATCAAAAAGAATATATTTAAATATTTGGTTTCCTAAAAAAAATATATCTATTATATATATATTAATATTAAAAAATTTATATAGAAATTCACTTTTTAAAATTTATTTACAATTATGTTAAATAATACTTTAAATTAGATCAAACTAATAAAATCATTATTTTTAATGTATTTTAAAGATTAAAACTTATAAATTAAGGGTCTAGAATATATTTACTAAGGTTTAGAATTTATAAATTGGAGTCTTAATTGTTTTAATTTGAGTATAAAATCATACTTTATTTATCATATATGAAAAATAATAATATATTGAAGGCCTAATACACAAATAACCCCTGAACTTGTCCAAATTTTGCAACTGCCCCCCTCAACTTTCAATTGTAACAACTTACCCCTCAAACTTGTCCAATTGTAAAATATAACCCCTCAGAATTGAGGATTTGGTTACTTAAATACTGATTTTTTTGGATCCAAAGATCTAATTATCACATTCCACGAGCGTTTGCAGCTTTTGTATTTCACGTGTTTCTTCAATTGTAGTCTGTGTCAACAATTTGGGGTTCTGTTTTACAATTGGACAAGTTTGAGGGGTTATGTTTTACAATTGGACAAGTTTGAGGGGTAAGTTGTTACAATTGAAAGTTAGAGGGGGCAGTTGCAAAATTTGGACAAGTTCAGGGGTTATTTGTGTATTAGGCCTATATTGAAAAGTAATTTTGATGATATGATTTAATTGTAATTTTTTAACCAATTGTGATATTCATGTAAAAAGTCCTAAAATTTATTTAGGTTTTAAAGTGTTAAATAATTAATATTTTAAACTTAAAAGAAGTCCGATTGATATTTTAAATACTGATTGAAGGTTAATTTAAGAATTAAACTCATATTTGACATCTATGGTATGCAAAATTTTGTCATACCATTTTGTAACATAACTTGGATGAAAAATTAATCAATTTTGTTTTTTTTTTTTTTGCCAAATCACACAATTTTTGACATCTGATAGGATTCAATACTTACTTTTCAGCTGCAAAAGTCAAACAGGAAGTCTAGCCAAACACCTAAAACTTCATTTTTCAAAGTGAAAAGACAAGAAGGTCAAAAAGTAGCAACTAAACACCCTCTAAATAATGTATTATTAAAATACGAGAATTAAATAGCGTGTTAGGTAAAAATATAGAGACTAATAAATTATTTTTCCTAACAAAAATTAAAAACCCAAGAATAGAAAGTCAAAATAGCCACCTAAATATTATTTTGCCTCACATACATCATTAATTAGAATACTAATTAACCATTATATAAAATTCATTATTTCCTATATAGAATCATAAATAACAAACTCAACCAAAGCTAGAGTCATAAATAGGAAATTAACTGTCTTAATTACCAAAATTATACAAATAAGTGGCGGAACCAGAATTCTAAATCGCAGTCCAAAATTATACAAATAAGTGGCGGAACCAGAATTCTAAATCGCAGTATATATCCTAAAGAAAAATTTCTACAATAATCCAGTACCGTAAAGATGATGACATGTCATGTCAGCACTACTACTGACATGTCATCATCTCAGTGATCCAGAACTAACTCGTCCTGTGCCCTGAGGCTGTCTGAAACCACTCCTCCTCCCTAAGTTGCCGAAGATACAACGGCCCCGTCCGCGCATCCGATATATATATTTACAAATGAGAAGGATCTAAAGCAAACTCAACAACTGATCTAAGTTCATCCCAATCATCACCATTATAAGTGAAGAATTCATTTCCATAAGGACTTGAAATGTTGGAAGATGAAGCTGCCATTGAAGGAAGCTGTTCTTGTTGCTGAAACTGTAACTGAACTTTTTTCTGATTCATTATTACCATTTGATTAAGAAGCGGTTTGTTGTCAGAATATTGATGAATCATTGTTGTCGGATTGCCGAAATTAAGGTAATTTTCTCTTGTAATGTTTGAATCTACACTGCAAGTTGTGTTCGAGCTTGTGTCCATGTTCACTGTTGTTGCTGTTGCTGTTACTGTTTGTTGTTGTTGACGTTTGTTTGATATTTCTCTCCAGTCTGGAGTGTACTTTCTGTGTGAAACGTTTCGCTTGAAGATTCTACATAGTGTCCATACTTCCTGCAATCATTTCATTTTAACCAAAAAGATTGTTACTATTAATACTTGCAGAAAGATGAGATAATATATATGTAATTGCTCCAAAATCCACAATCATTAGATCAGTTTGGGATCTGTTCTACAAAGATTCTTACATTTTAATTCAATAATATGGATAAGTTTCAGGTCTTAATATTGATAGAAATAGAGAAAGTTTTTTTTAGAGCGACGGATTCAGGATTTGAGATTAGAAAGGCTAATTTTAGTCTAACAGTGGAGCGGTGAGGGATGGACGCCTGCGTGTGCAGTAAACGAAGAAATTAAAAAGGAGGAGGATTGAAAAAAAAGAAAAAAAAAGGTTCAGACTTCATATTAGAAGGAGAAAGTAGAAGCGAAGAGGGGCATAATTCCGGTATAGGCAGCAACCTATTTATGGTTTCGCTGGAGCAGGGCGACTTATGCGGCTAAATTACATAAGTGATGTACAACTTCCAAATTTGCATACAAAAGTGTATAATCTTTTGGTGATCTTCCATAAAGTGTACGACTGGTAATTGTCACCGGTCAATGTGCCACGTCAATAATTTGACCTTCTTAAAAGTCAAAAGTTGACCGGTCAATGCAAGGTCAAATTGTTGACGTGACATGTTGACTTCGTGTTGATGAGCCATAATTATCGGCTATACATTTTAGTGGAAGATCACCAAAAGATTATAAATTTTTATATGCAAAATTGAAAGTTGTAAACCAAAGTGTGAAAATTGACAAATGTTGTACACCATATATGTAATTTATCCAGCTTATACATAGTGTAATTTTAAGCCTAATAATTATAAAACGATGTAATTTTAAACCTCGTTAATGGAAGTTTTTTATACGTGCAATTTCGTGCCCTGGTCATCCTCCAACTTTCAGTGTTTAGGCCACAAGTTTGAAATTGCACATATTTTTGCTAATGAAAAAAGTTCATATTCCATTAGTGAAATTTCAAATTACACCGTCTATTAAACGTTAAATTTAAAATTATATTATTTTGTACGTTGTAACTAAATTTATTTTACAAATACCTACAAGATCAAGTTTCCTAGCATGCATGCAATTGAATTCACGTAGTCCAATATTAGGTATGAAATATGAAATGCCTAATAAAATAATTTGTTAATTATCTTTTGAATCCTAGAAAAATAATTTATGCATAAATAATTTGTACAATTATAAGAAAATTATAATTTTTAATCAACTAATTGCCCTAAAAACTTAATTTGATAGGCAAGTTTTGGGAACAAAATCTCGTAGATTTGAAACATGTATAATACAAGTCCCACAGTATCATACGTTGAAATTACAATAATAAACGACATTAGTAAGATTTGTATGATCGATCACTTGGTCTAAGAAGCAGTAATATCATGTCAAAATTATCTCACCTCGAAATAATATTTATTAAATGAATCGTGTCAAATGCGTTATCTCTGTCAATGAAAAAATTGACAATCCTAATATTTGTTAGGGTTATTGGATACAACTAGACATGTTCACGGGATCCGGGTACCTGCCCAGGCCCGTGTCCTCTAGACCGGACTTAAGAAAATTTGTTCTTAGACCTAGGCCCACTAAAGCCCACCTATATTTTGGGCGGGTTTGAGATTTATAAAAATAGCACGGCTCGGTCCAATCCGACCCGCCTATTAATATTAATTAATAAATTTAAATATTTAAATATATTTTTAAGTACAAATCTTGTTTTTTATTAATAAAAAGTATACATATATATTTAGGCGAGTTTATATGGGTTATACTTGTGATTTGATTTTTGAGCCCGAACCCAATCCGGCACAAACCCGCCTAAATTAACAGCAGGCTGAACTGGGGCTGGGTTAAGCATTTTTATGTAAAAGCTCGTTGGATCCGGCCCCGGCCGTGGTCTAACCCGGCCCATAAACAGGTCAAGATACAACAACATGATTTACAAAGATAATCCATCTGATATGACGTGCTTGACACAATTATTATCATTGCTACATTCATATCATATATAATCACACAGAATATATATAGGTCCATCAGTAGTGTTCATATGGACGCTGAATTTGATCCGTCACCGTTAGTTCTAAACTTATTAAAATCTTGAACTGCAAATTAAAATCATTCTAAAACTTAAATTTAAGAAACACTAATAGTTCTATGTGAACACTACTGATAGATCACGTAACAATGATTACGATACAAATTATATTTAACAGCAAAAAGAAGAGAGATATTGATGGAACTTACAGCTTCAGGAATGGAGTTAGTTTTAGGATTAGGTTCATTAACAGGAAGACGAAATTCATGCATCATCCAATCAGTTTTAGTTCCTTTTCCAGCACTTCCACGATAATAAACCAATGTTTTCTTCAACCCAATGCAATCTCCAACATTGTTGGAACTATAAACAGGCTTATCTATTCCTGTTGCTTTCCAGAATCCAGATCCTGTTACTCTATTTGGTCTTATGCTGTTTCTGTACTTTCTCCCTCTCTTGCAAAAGAAATACCCTTCTCGGTCCGCTCCTCCGCTCGCCTCTACAACAAACAATAACAGTAAATACGTTAGTTAGTTAGTTAAAGATAGACTGGTAAGTAAGTACGTTACATTATGTTGGTGCAGTGGCGGAGCCAGGATTTCAGAGTAGGAGAGAATAAATTTAGCCCTACATTAGGTGGAGAGAGGAGCGGATTTCGATGCGGCAGCTGTGTGGATGGAGGAAGAAAGGAGAAGGAATGGGAGAAGTCTACTGTGGACCGGGACCAGTATTGGTCCCTCCACTCAGATGATGCCATATCATCTTTTAGGTTGATGTGGCATCATGTGAGTGGTTGAGACTAGTATTGGTTCCGACCATTGTAGAAATTTTCGGGAGAAGAAAGGGTGAAGTTGACGAAAGCAAAGAGCAAAGTTGAAAAAAGGGAGTGCTAATTCGGGGTGGAAGCAGTAACCTACTCAGGGTTTCACTGGGCTGTCTCTGCCACTGTGTTTTGGTGGTAAGTGCATCTTTTATGTTTGGGGGATTCATAAACACGCATATTTTAAATATAGAAAAACCAGCTTCAACTACGTTTTGTTCTAGTGTATACGGGCAAAAAGAACATGCAATAGCTTATAATAGTTATTGTTTTTAAGTTATAATATAAGCTACAGTATGTTACATGCATGCGGTATTGATCTATAATTTACATTGTGATTCTCGATCTTGTATTTATCATCTATTAGGGTTCGAGCCCTACATTTCATTATAACGATTACTCCTACATAGTATCAGAGCTAAAAATGCGACAGACTAAACCGAAAACTCCAACATTCATAAATAGTACATAGGAACTAAGTTAAATTTTTTTTTAACAGATATTAGCTTTCTCTTTTGAATTAAATTAATTGATTTTCTTTTATTTTTCTCTAATTATACACTATAAATTAGACTAAACACCTCTAACTAATTTTGATTTAAAACAGAAAATCACTAGTTAATTGAGTGATAAAAGATCATGATCATATGTATATTAGAAGAAAGAAACCAAATTAAGGAATAATAATTAATCTATCAAATAAATTATCTATTTATATTGATTAATTAATATGAATAAATTGATTTTATTTTCCTCTAATTATACACTATAAATTACACTAAAAAAACCTCTAATTTTGTGATACAAGTGATAAAGATTATGATCGTATGTATATTAGAAAACCCCAAATTAAGGAATATTTAATCCATCCATCAAATAAATTTCAATCTTAATTTTCTTCTCATCAGAAAATTAAATTCCAACAAAGAAAATTCAAAATTCTATGTATTATATTAATTAACTAATAAGTATCACGGCCATCGGAATCCATGATTTCAAGCGGTTCTCGACTTGGGAAGATGGTTTGAAGTGATACAATTACACTCCAGACCCGTGATTCCACCCGGAAAGAGGGTTTAAAGAGCTATAATTGCATCTCAAGACCCTCTTTCCTGACTCCGTCGCTATGAAATCCATAATTTCACGCCGTTCTCAACCTAGGAAGAGGGTTTGGAGTATTGAAATTGCACTCCAAACCCGTGATTCCAGATGATCCTCCACCTAAAAAGAGGGTTTGAAGCGCTGTAATTGCATCTCGGAACCCTCTTCCCCAACTCCGTCACTATAAAATCCATGATTTCACGCGGTTCTCGACATGGGAAGAGGGTTTAGAGTGTTGCAATTGCACTTCAGACCCGTGATTCCAGACGATCATCCACCTAAAAAGATGGTTTGAAGCGCTGTAATTGCATCTCGAGACCCTTTTCCCCATCCGTCGCTATGAAATCCATGATTTCAAGCCGTTCTCGACCTAGAAAGAGGGTTTGAAGTGTTACGATCACACTCCAAACCCATGATTTCACTCGATTATCGGGTTTAAAGCGTTGCAATTGCATCTCCAAACCCTCTTCCCCGACTCCGCCACTATTCTAAAACAAAATATGAATTAAAAAGAGAGTGAAATCATACTTGGAAGATCCCACGGATCAAACTTGTAGATATCAACTTGCTTGATAAGCTCAATAGTGAGAGATTTCTTGTCAACTTTCCGTCGCAAATAAAACCCGACGAGTTCTTCATCCGTCGGATGAAATCTGAATCCCGGAAGTGCAATTTCCTCTTCATCTTCTTCTCTATCCATAATACAACATCTTGGTTCTAAATTCTCATTACACTTCATCTTCTCTATTTTTTCAATTTTTTTTCAATTTTTTCAATTTCTATAAGTTTAAGTATGAATGAGATTTTTGAAGAAATTGAAATTTATAGCAAGTCTATAATAGAGGCGGTGGCTAAGGTCAAGTCTTGTGGTTTGACTTATGGTAATGAGACCAAAGATTTTTTATTTTTTTATTTGAATTTATAATAAATTTATTTTTTATTTTTAGCAAAATTGAGAATTGAAAGAGTCTTCTGATTATTTATTCTTTAATGGGGTAGCCATTTGGGACTTTCTCAAATGTTAATTTATGAAATGGACAAGGAGTTTATATTATTTAATTAAAACTTACTTATTTCTAGTGTATTTTGACACCCATTTTGACGACAGATTTACGTAATAATTTCGTTTAATAACATCAATCAATCACTTTTGAGTTTAGTGAAAAAATGTTTTATTAATTCTTGGGATAAGTCCAAATTTTACGTTTAACGTCTAAAATGGTACGATTTTATCCCTATCGCAGTTAAGATCAATTTTATTCATAATATTGGAAAGAGATAAGGTATCAAAATAGACCTAATGTTTTTGGAGAAGTACCAATTTAGGCTCAACGTTCAAAATAGCACCAATATAGGCTTAACGTTTACAACATAATATCAATTTAGGCTTAGCGTTTATAATATAGCATCAATTTAGGCCTCACGTACAAAATAACACCAATATAAGCTTTACGTTTACAAAATAATATGAATTTAAGCTTAACGTTTACAAAATATATACAATTTAAACTAAACGTAATAATTAAATTAATCATATTATATTCTTTCCCTATTAACTTTATATCTTATTTTTTTATTTAGTTATTTATTATAATACAATTAATTATTATTCTTCCCCATTAAGATCTTATATTTGTTTTTCATCAATGATTCCATGACTACTAAATTTCATTGCTCATGTAATATATGCAAACTAAAAGTAATTGAATATCCACAATATTTCGAACACTGACATGTATCAATATTATTTTAACTAGTGTTCAAAATATTGTGGATATTTCATTACTTTTAGTTTGCATATATTACATGAGCTATGAAATTTAGGAGTCATGGAATGGTTGATGAAAAACAAATATAAAGCTTTAATGGGCAAGAATACTAATTAATTGTAAACATTAAGCATATATTGGTGCTATTTTGTATGTGAGACCTAAATTGATGCTATATTGTAAACGTTGAGCCTAAATTGATATTATGTTGTAAACGTTATGCCTATATTGGTGCTATTTTGAACGTTGAGCCTAAATTGGTACTTCCCCAAAAACCTTAGGCCTATTTTGGTACCTTATCCCTATTGGAAAGTTAGATCAATTTCAGATATTATTATAAAACATGTCTATTTTGTTACTCATTCTGTACCAGTTGCACATCAATTGGTTGTAAAAAAAGATTTCATAATTTTGTGATTTGATAATAGAATTTGAGATTAATATTTATAAATTTGGTGAAATATTTGAATATTTTTTTTCCAGTTCGTACAAAAGACAGTATATATTTCTATTTTATTTTTAAATTTTTTTTACGTCTAATCATATGTTTATGATCTGTTACTAATGAGTGATAAAATGACGTACATGTGAAGTGTCGATGACAAGATTCATGACCGAGAAGACAGTTTGATGAATTATTTATTGAGTTGATCCAATTTGTCAACTTTAGAGGTAAAATTGCTCTTTACCGTCAATGTTAGGGGTAAAATTGCTCCTGGCTGTAAACGTTAGAGGTATTTTTACATCATATCCCTTAATTCTTTAAACTTGTTTATTGTAATATGTGACATATTAAGAGAAAATTTGAGCAAGTTAAAGCGTATATTACTTTAAACAAATTTAGAAGATCGAAAGGTCATTTTTAAGTTTAAGAGAAATAATAGACCACTTTAATCAAGTTTAAAGGTCTAATATATGAGTAATTTTACTAGGATAACGAGACATTTCTAAAGTTTAGGGATTCAATTGGTTTTTTTTTTTTGGGGGGCTAAGTTTAGGGGTCTGATATTAAGATAAATAATTTAGGGTAAATATTTTACGTATAACGCTATTAACACTCGTAAGCTTTATTTTTTGATGTAAAAATTATTGAACTTTATATTTCTCTAACGATTATATTCAAATCAATAAAAATTGAGATAAGGTATAAAAATACTCCTAACGTTTACATTTAGAAGTAATTTTATCCCTAATGTCCAAAATGGTGCAGTTTTACCCTTAACGTTGACAGTCAAGAGTAATTTTACCCCTAACATTGACAAGTTGGGTCAATTGGAGAAATTATCATTAAATTAGATCAAAAGACCCTGCCGAAGCTTTTCAAAGCAATCTTTGCTGCTGCAAGTCATCGTAGGCAGTGCTTCGCTCCAGTTTTGAGGCTTTCTAAAGCAATAAGCCATTTATATTCTCGGTCATGAATCTTATCATCTACACTTCACATGTGCGTCATTTTATCACTCGTTACTAACAGATCACAAACATATGATTAAATGTAAAAAAAATAAAAAAATAAAAATTATACTGTATTTGTATGAGTTGAATAAAAAAAATTCAAATATTTTATAGAATTTAAAAATATTAATTTTCAATTTTATTATTAAATCACAAAAAATATGAAATCTTTCTTTTTTTGGAATTAATTTACGTATAGAATAAGGAACAAAATATATGTATTTATAGTAATATTTAAAATTAACCTAACTTATCAAGGTTAGAGATAAAATTGCTCTTAACTGCCAATATTAAAAGTAAAATTACATCATTTTATACGTTAATGGTAAAATTACTATTATCTGTAAACATTAGGGGTGTTTCTGCACCTTATCCCATAAAAATTCGGTAAAGAATTTATGAAATGATAAAGGTAAAATAGGTTTGTGACTATGATTTAATAATTGATAGTGATATGAATAAAAGAAAATTAATAATATAGTCAAACTTATCTAGATTAATAATTTATTAGTTTTTCTATGGATTTGTATTTTAATGTTACAAAATATAAAATTGAATGATTTTTAATAAAAAAAATTGAATTTAGGGACTATAATATTAATAGCATTATAATTTATGGGCTATAGATGTAATTTTCCTGATCATTTATGAAAACTTCAGTATTAATTGTCCAACTGCCCTTTCTTCTGGATTTTTTCTTTTCTGAATTTATTAGGTTTTTTTAAATTAGTAAATTTCGTTTGAATATATTATTTCCATTAAAAGAATTTTCAAAGAAATAATAATTTCACTTTCACATTTTTTTTGGATTCATTTAAGATTCTTAAATCATGACGTGTGTATATAATATAAAAATTAATGAGGATTGAAGAATATCAATTTGCAACATTGATGTTTTGTTTGTATATCTGATGTATGAATTGTACGGTAAATCAGCCGAGCCGCTCATGAGCAACTCGATAGTCGGCTCGATAAAAATTTGGTTCGACTCGGTTTGATTTGTAAATTGAACAGTTCGTGAACATGATTTTTTTTGGCTCGGTTCGTAAACGAGTAGAGCTTGAGCAGGTCAAAGCCCGGCTCAAAAGCTCGCGAGCAGACTCGATTAGAATATTTATGAACAAATTTTAGTTTTGTAGAAAACTATATAGTTTTGTGTTAGTTTAGAAATATCTAAATTTAATATTATTTCATATGCTATTAGATGAGTTTGTTCACAAATATAATAAATGAGTAATAAACGAACTATTTGTAAGCATCTAGTTTATTTATTCACGAACTTTGTTTGTGAGCTTGTTTATGTATACAATTATTTGCGGCAAATTTCATAAATATAATTAATGATTTACTCACAAACAATTCATGGTTAGATAATTTTCCTAATGAACCAAGTTCAAATAGAATTTTTGGCTCGAAACAAGCTCGAAGCTCGGTTCGAGCTCGTTTATTTTCTAATGAGTTGAGCCGAGTTTGAGCAAGCCAAAGCTAGGCTCGGGCTCGAGCTCGTTAATTTTATAGGGAGCTGGGATTGAGCAGGCCAAAGCTCAACTCGGCCCGACTCGGTTACAGCCCTATGTATGAATCTCCAAACTTCTCGTTGCCCGAATACTTTTCTGTAAAATAAGGAAGGTGTCGACTGCCCAACGTAACCACTACGATGTCAGACTGCCCGAATGATTTTCTGTAAAACAAGGAAGGTGTCGACTGCCCAACGTAACCACTACGATGTCAAAGTCCGTATATCTTTCATGTACAAATTACCAAAACTCCTCGTCGTCTAAATGTTTTCCTGCAAAATAGGAGAGATACCGACTATCCAATGTAGCCACTTCGATGTCAAAGTATATCTCTCACCGAGGCAGAAACCAACGGAGGGTAGAGTTTAATGTATATCCAAAGGATTCTCTTAATCCTCTATTTATAGTCTCCTTAGTCCTTATTAGAGTATTAGGAGGTTGTCTCATTTTCAAGAATAGTTGTACCAATATGAGGCCTGTATGTGTAACACATTTCTTTGATTGTGTTCATAGTGAAATCCCATGTATCCATGTCCCATGACCTTCATTCGTGGTCTATCAACTGAATCCCATACATGCGACCATGTGACATTCAGATGGTGATATATTGGCTACCGTCTGTATCCTTGACACACGGTTTAGTAACATATGAACTTTCTCACATTGACCTTTATTTGAATCCTAGTGAGGCGATTCTAGAGCATTCAATGGAAATCTCCCACTGAATTCAAATGATAACATTCAACTGTATCGAAAGCCCCCACTCAAAAAGGGTAGGATGCCTTTTAAGGATGTGATATGCTTCGATTCTCGCGCTTAACTACCCAACCTTTGATCTGATAAGAATAGCCCTAAAATGGATGGATGTGTGACACCTATATGGTTCTGATGTGAGGACAAACCAAGAGTCTCTATTGTGAACGTTTTCAAAGGCTCCCCTCTGTAAATGGGAGCTGATTTTTTTGCTTTCTCCTTTCACGTTTTCTTGCATTCTTCATAGTCTCTTTTACCTCTATGATATTTCGAGTTTGGAGTTTTTGTTCTTCCACTCTCTTCTTCGCCGACGACCGAGTCTTTTTTTTTTGCAAAATCTAGTAATTAGCTTACAAAATCCAATTTCTTGTTAAGTTCATAATTAAACTTTGTTCCTTCCCCTCTTTCTCGTTTTTCTTCCCTTCATGGTCGTAGTATGAGACAATGTTAAGAAGATCATAGTTTAGAGTTTTTAGCACCTAGATTCATATGAAACTCAATCTAACCCCAAACTTCCTCTAATGGAGAGAACTTTGCCTCCTCCGAACAAGGAGAGTCTAATGAGCTTGAGGTACCCAAGAAGAAATGTGTACACTACGCCAAAACCACCTTCAGATGACAGTTAAAAACCATCGTCCCACGAGATATAAAACTATCACGGGGTTTGCTGCCGTTTGTTGCACCTTCAGACGACGGTTAGGTTCTGTCATGTTACGGCACAACATATGACATTAGCCTATTTGCGTACTGTCATCTTACTCTTGTTACGATGCAGCTTATTTATTACTACTGTCACCTTTAATGTCATCACATGACATACTAATAATTAAAATCGTCAAGTTGACGTGTGGGAAATTGGCATATTGAATTTACGATGACAGTTCGTATAATAATTTCTGCCATTATAGCTTGTTTTAGATGGCATAGGTTTTAATCAATCATGTTAAAGGATTTATTTTTAGAAGACAGATTCGTTTATTTTAATGTCTTTTTATTGTTCTTTAGATGACATTTTTTAAAATTAAAATGTCACTTTTTGCCTTCTTCTTCATATGAATTTCTGGTTTTTACCTGAATAATGAAACATACTCAAATATGAACATGAAATTCTGTAAATCAATGGTTTTAATTTTATTGGAGACCAATACTCATAATCTGTTTACATTTGTACACATACATTTCTGAATTAAAACTTAAAAAAATAACCAATACATATCCAAATTCTGAAACAAATCGATCTTGATGTATCTCAATATCTTGGAGTCATTATTAGGCCTATAATTCCAAAGTCTTGATATCTGCAAAACCCAATGCAGGTCATTAATACACTAGCATCATTACACATAACCCTAAACGCACTAATTAAAGACCTTTCCCATTTCACGACCTTTCACTTAGCTACCACTATCATATCACTATAAATAACAAGCATCACAATAGTTCAGTGTCCATACATTCAACCCAGAAAATTTACATTGCATAATGGATCACCTTACGCTTGTTCAACAATAGGTAATTGCTGAGATGGAGAAATTGTACATGGAGAGCCCAGGGTGGCTTTTGGCCATCGATGGTATGTCAATCCATATGTTGTTCTTCAACTCTTCCTGGTTTCTTCTATCTACTTGTAATGATTCTTCTTATCTTGGATGATAATAGGTCCTCTAGATGATAATTTCTTCAAATGGCCAATCAGAATAAAAGGCCCACAATACACCCCATATGAAAGGGGTGTATTTGAAATCAGAATCAGTTACCCTCCGGATTTCCCAAACAGACCTCCAACAGTAATATTAACTTATCCCATTAAGATATATAAACCTACATGACATTGTATACACATACACTAATCAATGTCTCTTCTTATTCTCAGTTTCGCTTCTGGAATACACATGCCTAATGACATTGTATACACATGCCCAATGAACATTCATACACATACTCAATCAGTCTAGCTTCCTAAACAGAACATAAAACAAGCCAACATGCTTCATACACATACACATATTCAATCAGTTCTAGCAGTATAGCTCGTAGGTATAAGAGTATTCCCATATCATTTAAGAACATTCATAGCTTTAGACTATGCCTAATCAGCTACATGCCCAATGAACATTCATACACAAACTCAATCAGTTCTAGCTTCCTAAACAAAACATAAAACAAGCCAACATGCTTCATACACATACATAATCAGTTATAGCAGTGTAACTCATAGGTATAAGAGTATTATCAATCACAATGAACATTCAAAGCTTAAGAGTATGCCTAATTAGCCACATGCTCAATGATCGTTCATACACAAACTCAATGAGTTCTAGCTTCCTAAACAGTTCTATCTAACCAATTAGTTCATACCAATCATTTCATAGCAATATAACTCATATACCAATCACTTCATGCATGGTTAATGTATTCAACCAATCAGTTAATAGCAATGCACATACATAACCCTTTACAATATACTTGCCACTTGGATTGTACTTATTGAAAAGTGAGCACGGTGATGAAGTTTGCGATGCTCTAACCACAAGTTCATAACTTATGTTGATAGCATCGAAAACTCATCACCATTCTGAATGTTTTCAATCAGATAACAAGCCAAGTGGAAGATATATCGTAAACCTATCTCAGCATCACCCACAACAACATCATACATGTAACTAATTAGCTACATGCCCAATGAATATTCATACATATACTCAATCAGTTCTATCTTCCTAAACAGAACATAAAACATAAACATGCTTCATACACATACACATACTCAACCAGTTCTAGCAGTATATCTCGTAGGTATAAGAGCATTCCCATATCACAATAAACATTCATAGCTTTAGACTATGCCTAATCAGCTACATGCCCATTGAACATTCATAGCAATGCACATACATAACCCTTTACAATATACTTGTCACTTGGATTGTACTCGTTGAAAAGCAACAAGCCAAGTGAAAGGTATACTGTAAACCTATCTCAGCAGCATAACTCATGTTCAAATAAAAAGGAATTAGGTGAGTTCATAACATTTTCAGCTTTAGACTATGCCTAATCAGCTACATGTCCAATGAACATTCATACACAAACTCAATCAGTTCTAGCTTCCTAAACAGAACATAAAACAACCCAACATGATTCATACACATACACAATCAGTTCTAGTAGTATAACTCATAGGTATAAGAGTATTGCTAATCACAATGAACATTCAAAGCTTAAGAGTATGCCTAATCAGGCACATGCTCAATGATCATTCATATACAAACTCAATGAGTTCTAGCTTCCTAAACAGTTCTATCTAACCAATAAGTTCCTACCAATCATTTCATAGCAATGTAACTCATATACCAATCACTTCATGCATGGTTAAGGTATTCAAGCAATCAGTTAATAACAATGCACATACAAAACATGCTCAATGAGTTCTAGTTTCATAAACAGAACATCATACATATACTTAATGAGTTCTAGTTTCCTAAACAGAACATCAAACATAAACATGCTTTATACACATACTCAATAAGTTCTACCTTCCTAAACAGAACATCAAGCATAAACAAGCCAACATGCTTCATACACATACACATACTCAATCAGATAAGAAGCCAAGTGGAAGATATATTGTAAACCTATCTTAGCAGCACCACCCACAACAACATCATACATGCAACCAATCAGTTCAAACCAACATAACAATAATATATACTCATTAAGTTAAAGAAATCTTCCCATATGCTAAAGGCATGAACTGATTGACAATCTCTTCAGTCAGCCTTTCCATGTACTTAAGCATTCTTACTATCCTTGCAAATATTATGTTCAAATTAAAAGGAATCAGATGAGTTCATAACATCTTCAACAACAGGCACTGTATTGCCCTATGTTAAAAAAGATAAAGACACAAGCTTTTCATCAGTGAATCTAACAATAAATACAATAAAATCAGTGTATCTAAGCGAGAGATCTAACCCTTTCAATGATAGGTATGAAAATCAATAGATCCTTATTTCAGCTGCTGAAATCGACATACACAAAAGTAAATCGGATGAGGAAAAGATAGAGTAAGGAACAATGAAACTCTAATACATCCAGGAACGAAGAAAAGATGGCTTACCAGCACCGTGTTTCGAGCTCACTGATTGCATATAGAAATCAACCATGGAGATAGAGAGGGATGAGAGGGATGAAGATTACGTAACCTAAAATGGGGTTTTGGATGAGACAAAGGGTTTATATATGAGCTGAAATTTCAGTCAAACGATCGAGCGCCTAAATTTGGTATATGGCCGCGTAAGTGAAATTTCATTTGCCAATTTTTTTGTTTTCCTCATACAATGACAGTCATTTATTACAGATGTCATCTGATGAGCAAGTGAAATTTAACAAAAACGCATGTTTTCTTTAGATGACAAGATTTTGTCATCAGAAGGCCACATGTGAATCGAGCGCGTTTTTAATTACGCCTTCAGATGACATAATTTTAAAATACTGTCATGAAAAAAATTCAGACGGCACGAAAATAAATATCTGTCATGTATCTTGTGTAATGTGAAAGGGAAAATGGCATAGTGGCATGGTAGTTAAAAATCCCACCATTTGGGTTTGAGATATGCTTTTCGAGATCACCCTTAAGCATGTTATAGACATGTTCACTAGTTATCCTTGGCTAAAATAGGTAAAATTTCTAATTCTATCATTTTGATCTTGGCCATATCTTTCCCCACCATGATACTTCACCATTTATTTAGATCAGATGGAAAGTGGGTTCACATACCATTTGCTGGACCCTGTAGCCTCCTTCTTAAGAGCATATCGCCTATGTTCAAGTTAAATTATATGAATTCCTGGATAGATTTAGCGTGCCTTCATTGGTTATCCAAGGCCTATGTTAGATCTTTGAACCCTGGTATCTTCCCCAAGCTTTTTTCTCCTAAGGTTCGAGTTGTAGAGGATTATTCAACCTTCTACCGAATCAATGGTAGCCTCCATATGTTCCATAATGATAAAGTCTCCTCCTTACAACATTGGAAGGAGTTTTGGTTCTGTATGAAGGAAGATGAGGAGAATCCTATAAATTTCCCTCGAATCTAGAACTTCCACTCTAAGTAAGATATAGAACATATTTAAAGGATAAACCCCAAAAGAGAGAGTCTTCATAATGGAACTCCATGGCTTACATCTGAATGCATGGACCTGCGCCGAAGGCCTTCATGCCTACCTGACCAATCAATCCTTAATTACATGGAATAATGAGAATGGGTGCCCTCAATTCTCGAGATTCACCTAGATTTCTCGAAGTACATGCATCTTTCATACACTTTCAACTTTTAACATTTATTCCCTTCTTCTAGGGGACTGTGATTCATCATGTTGCATACTAATTTTGCAGTGTGGAACCTTTATACCAAGCCTAAGGGAAATATTGTGCCCTCGAGCCATGAGGATGCAGATAAACTCTATCTGGCCAATAATATGAAGACATCTAGTAATCTTACGACCAACGAGATGGAAGATTCCTCCTCAAAGAAAAATTAGCTCGCTCCTCTCTCATCTAAGTCCACTAGCAAGAAGCATGTGGAGGTAGATTTAGATAGTCACATCGTGGAATTTTCATTGTTTTGTTTTGTTTCGGGAAAATGAGCCTGAACTGTCTTTGATGGACTACTGGACCCATCGGTACGGCAAAAAAGGCAAACAAGTGCAACTATCAGAAAACTGGATAGTTAGTGACATTCAGTTGGGTACAATGATCCCTTCTATTAGAGAGAAGGTGCATGGAAAGACTTCCACAATGGTGACAAAAGGGATGGATGCCAAGGCTCTAGAAGTAAGCATTAATTCACATATGTCTTTTGTTACGCTATCTTCTTCTTTATCTTATATGTTTTTCATTTCAGATCGTCAACTTTTTAGATAATCATACTAGACTTGTATTAGAATTAAGGAACTGTTTGTATGTTCCTGAAATGTCTCGCAACATTATTTCTATTAGTTGTCTTGTGGATGATGGTTTTAATATTTCAATTAAGAATTCAAGTTGTGTTTTCAATAAAAGTGGAATTTATTACTTTTCGAGAATATCATTAAATGGCATTTATGTTTTAGATGATGAAGTTTCCGTTTACACAATTGATACTAAAAGACAAAGGATAAATAATTCAACTTCCTTGTAACAATGTCACCCAGTCCATATAAGCGAGAAATGCATGTCCAAGCTTCATCAGGATGGTCTTATAGACTCAATTGATTTTGAATCAATGGGCACATGTGAATATTGTTTAAAGGCAAGATGATAAAGACACCCTTTAACAATAAAGGGGAACGTGTATTTGACACTCTAAAACTAATACATTCAGATGTATGTGGTCCTATGTCAACACAGGCAAGAGGAGGGTTCAGTTCATTAGCTTCATAGATGATCATGCTAGATATGGATTCGTCTACTTGATGAAACATAAATCAGAAGCTTTTGAGAAGTTCAAATGCTTCAAGAATGAAGTAGAAAAACAAACAGGAAAGCATGTTAAAATACTTCGACCAGATCGAGGTGGAGAATATCTTTCTGCTGATTTTATGAATTATTTAAACGAAAATGACATTTTCTCACAATGGACTCCTCCGTATACACCACAACACACCAGTGTATCTGAAAGGAGAAATCGTACTATATTGGATATGGTACGATCTATGATGAGCACAACCTCTCTTTCAAAGATGTATGGGGTACGCCCTAGAAACCGCCTTATTTACCTTAAATTGAGTACCCACCAATTCCGCCACCTCTACTCCATTCGAATTGTTCATTAGAAAGCAACCTAGTTTCTCTTTCATGAGAATTTGGTATGTCAAATGCATAGTATCAGATAAGCAGGGTCGGTCCTGACATTTTATGGGCCTGGACGAAATAAGAGATAATGAGCCATTAATAATAAAAAAAAAGTGTACTTAAACGTCTAAAATAGAAATTTGGGCACATTTTAAGCATAAATGGGTATTATAAATACATTTATAACAAAAAAAAAATACTATATATACAATAAAAACAAAATTTTGGTCCCTTTTGGCCTTGGGCCCTGGGTGGCCGCACTCTCGGCCTATGCCCAGGGTCGGCCCTGCAGATAAGTTGGACCTTAAATCTGATAAATGTTTCTTCATTGGATATCCGAAACAAACAGTAGGATGATGAGAAAGTAATAGTATCCAAACACACATTATTTCTAGAGAAAGAGTTTCTGTTAAAAACACAAGTAGGAAGCATGATTGAACTTGATGAAGGTCAAGAAGAGGCATCAGTCGAAACAACGGAAGTCGTGATGGAACCAAAATTTGTCTCACAGGCTGAAACACAGGTGACACTACCACTTCGTAGGCCTGGTTGAATTCGTCAAAACCAAAAAGATATGGATTTCTAGTGGAGACGACAAAGAAATTTTCGTATTAAACGATGAACCGACAACTTACGAGGTGACTCTTATACTTCAAATCATGGCTTAAGACCATTAATTCTGAAATGGACTCCATATACGCCAATCAAGTGTGGATTTTGGTTCATCCACCGGAAAGGATAAAACCTATAGCGAGAAACTGTACTTTACTAGTATTATATAATAATAAAAAAAAGGAATGTACTTTACTGTTAGCTTTCAATTCTAAGGACAGTCAACATTGTCACAAAATTATTCACTCACCTCAATTATATAGACCAAGAAATACTTCATTACACTTCATTATATTTTTCAGATTTTTCCTAAATAAAGTAGTAAAAATATTTACGCAAACAGCTACGAGAAAAATTAAAAATAAATATAGGATTTAATGTTAAACCTTTATCAGATTAAGTAACCATTTAACTCAAAAAAAAAAAAAAAAACTTAAAGGGTCAATTTTAATTAAATGCTCTGTTAGTTTTACCTTAATGTAGATCGGTATTTGTATTTTTTTTTTCTGTTATAAACCAAACCTTGTAGTTTGCAAAATTTTTATTTTTTTGTTGACTATGCCAAATTTGACTGATAACGACCTCAAAATGAAAAATTTCAAAAATTAAATAATATTTTAAGCAACTTTAATTTTTCAACTTTTTAGGTTTGATGATATTTATGTGTTTTTTATGAGAGAAAAAATTGATGTTTAGAGAAGGAAAACTCCAAAAATGCTGATTTTGAAAAATGAAAAATGTGGTTCATAGTAAATATGGTATTAAACAACTTTAATTTTTGAATTTTTTTTAACTTTGAGGTCATTATCAGCCAAATTTGGCATGGTCAATAAAAAATGAAAATTGCAAACCACATGGTCCGATTTGTAATAAAGAGCTCCAGGTACCGATCTGTAAAAATGTGAAACTACAAGACATTTATTTGAAATTAACTCAAATTTAAATTCATTGATAGAGTTTAAGAATAATTTTTATTATTGTTTAAATCAGTAGTGCTCACCTAAACCCTAAATGACTAAGGAGATGTTTGGTTGCTCATTTTCATGTTCCTATTTGTATTTTTACTTCAAAATGGAGAGTTTTGGGTTTTGGTTGGAGATTTCTTGTTTGCCTTTTACACTTAAAAAGTAGCATTTTACAAAAGCACAAAATCAATGATTTTTAGAAGAGCAGCTTTTTTCAACAGCAAACCGTAATAGCAAACAACAACAACAAACAGTAGATAAAACAAACAGGCCCTAAATAAATTTGGTCATTCGCCGTTAGATCTAAACTTATTAGAATTCTATGGTGGAGATTCAAAGCATCCTAAAAGTAAGATTTAATAAGTCCGGATCTAACGATGATTTGCTCATTCAAGTTCAATGTGAACACTGATGATAATCCAAAACCATATATGAGAAAACATACAATTTATGTGCCGTACAAGATATTAATACTATCATATTTACGAATTATAGTAGTTTATTTAATTTCTCTATACTTGAATTAATGGTGTTGTTTACTCCATTTTCTCATTCTGTTTGACTTTTCAATTTAAAAATGAAAATTTTACATATTTAGATATGGAGCTCATGTTTGTCTTTTATATAAACCGTAACAGCAAACAACTAACAATAAACAGGTAAACTAAACGGACCCATTTTATATTATTTTTAATTAATTTTATTTATGAATTTATGCAGGGGCGGAGCCAGCCCAGAGCCCGGGGGGCCGAAGCCCCTTGGCCACCGGCTCCATCCTTAAGTATCGTTAGTTTTATCTCGTGTAGCCCCTCCTAATATTGGTATATATTTAACCTATGTAATATTATTTTAATAGTTTAAAGTGGTCAAGTTGGTTAAAAGTCTCATTTTAAGGTGAGAGGTCATGGATTCAAACCACACCAAGCTCATTTTTTTTTTGTTTTATTTGAACTTTATTTTTTCAATTAGACTCTTTATTGTTTTATGGAAAAATTACAAAATTAGGTAAATGGAACTCATTTACATAGTTAACTCATTTACTCAACCTATTACATATCTAGACTGTTTTTGTGTGACTTTCCCATAATACCCTTAATATTTACGGCACGGCTATCTCCCTCCCGTCTGACTTCGCAGATTCTTTTATTTGAATTTTATTTTTTCAATTACTCTTTATTGTTTTATGGGAAAATTACAAAATTGGGTAAAATGGGAGATCCATTTATATATTTAACCCATTTACTCAACCTACTACATATCTAGTCTGTTTTTGTGTGACTTTCCCATAATACCCTCAATATTTACGGCGCGGCTATCTCCCTCCCGTTTGACTTCGCATATTCTTTTATTTGAATTTTATTTTTTCAATTAGACTCTTTATTGTTTTATGGGAAAATTACAAAATTGGATAAAATGGGAGACTCATTTACATATTTAACTCATTTACTCAACCTACTACATATCTAGACTGTTTTTGTGTGACTTTCCCATAATACCCTCAATATTTACGGCGCGACTATCTCCCTCCCGTCTGACTTCGCAGATTCCAGAATATGCGAAGCCTGCGAAGCTAATATTTGGTTTACTTGATGATTTTAATTAGCATATGCGAAGTCTGAATGTGTTTTGAACAAAATTCGCTAAGTGGTATATAACAAAAAATGCCAAACAACAACGAATTCTAATATTAAAATCATAACATTATCAAAATTTACAACAAGATTGCCATAATAAACTCCTAACAAATCACTTCATAATACATAGGCTCTTATTCACCACTGAGGGATGGACGTGTCCCACGGTGTAAGCTCCTATTCACCACCGATGGTTGGAAGTCCAGGCCTTTTGGGATGGATGTCTCTCATGGCACCCCAACACGCCGGCTTCAAGGAATGAATATTATGTATTCAACCACCTTCAGAAAAAATTAATCATGTTAGGTAGAAAAAAGGAAGATTTGGCTTCGCGAAATGAGGATTCGCTAAGTATGCGAAAATAAATGTGCAAGGAACATGGTGATTTTACTTAGCGAAACGATGATTTCGTGACGTCTGTGAGGAGAAATGTGACGTTCTGACTTCGTGTACGCGGAGTCTGCGGGAGAAATTTATCGAATTACCTCGCAAACTTTGCGTAATCATCGTTTCACGAAGTTAAATGATAAATTTCTCCCTGCAGACTTCGCGAAAACGACATATGTAAGTGAATTTATGGGAAAAAAGCAGAGAAAACAGTATATACTTACATTTTTCGACGAAAACAATATGATAAACTGGAAAAAAACGATGAAAATAATGTAGAATCACCATTTCTTCGATGGTCACAAGAAGAAAGAAACCAAGAAACGAGCAGGAAATGGAAGATGAAGAACCATGACTTTGTTTTCTAGGATTAGGAAGATGAAGAATCAAGAGATGAAGAGAGAAAGAAGAGAAATACATGGTGATTTATAGAAATGGTGCAGATTTCGTGCAATTTAAAGGAATATAAGAATATCAAAAGTCTGGGAATAATTAATGGAGAAGTTGTCAACCGTTTCGCGTAACTAAGGAGAAGGAGGAAGAGGAAAAGTTAGGGGTATTATGGGAAAGTCACACAAAAACAGTCTAGATATGTAGTAGGTTGAGTAAATGGGTTAAATATGTAAATGAGTCTCCCATTTTATCCAATTTTATAATTTTCCCTTGTTTTATTTGAACTTATTTTTATTATATCTATTTTTTTTAAGAATTTATTATCTATAAAAAAACCAACTTCTTACTTCTGACTCAATTAACTTAATTTCTAAATTAAATTATGAAAAATATAAAAAATTTATAGCTAAAACTAAAAAAAAGTGTAAAAATATTATAATTTTTAGTCAATATACCAAAATGACAAAGTTTCAGTATGTTGGAAGCTTAAAAAAATTTGCCCAGTCCTAACGGTTGGACTTCGAAAAATTATTCCTAATAGTCGGCCTAAAATTAGTCCCCCAACTGTCAATTCCTGACTCCGCCACTGAATTTATGTAACTTAATGATACACCATGAACTCATATATGTTTCACTTAAATTTCAATTTGACATTTTCTTATAGAAAATTCAAAAGTCTTGTCCGTTTCGAAACACATATATATACACAAAAATATCTAGAATTAGAGCGTTAATAATTGACCAAAAAAAGTAAATAAAAGAAAAGGTATGATGAATTAAGATGTGGCGACTATTAAAAAAAAATTATATTACTTCTAGCTTTGATTTTGGTATACATATTTTCTGGTCCATGTAATTCATGGACATTGACTTTGAAGTATTTTTTCTACTTTTATTACTTAATTATGTTCTTTTACTAGTATTATATAGGCTTAATGTACAGGGAAAATTACACAGAAATTCATCTTTTAATAATTATTTACAACTATGTCAAGTTATAATTTTGGATTATATCAAATTAGTAAAATTAGTACTTTTAATATATTTTAAAGATTTGAATTTATAAATTAGAAGTTTAGAATATATTTTCTAAGGTTTGTGATTTATGAATTGGAGTCTAGAATTTTTAAACTATGGTATAAAATCATAATATATAGAGAATAGTGACATATTAAGAATTAAGTTTGGTGATATGATTTAGTTGTAATTTTGTACTTATCTATGATATTCATGTATTTGACTCTAATGTATATTTACACTTTTTAAATTTGACAAGTTTTGCCTAATGACACTTTAAACTTTGAAAATAACCTATCACACATTTATCGTTGGTTCTAAAAATCTATCACTCATCTATAGTTGGTTCATTCGGACATCCTGCACACAAAATCATTGATATATCATCTTTGACAGATGATGTTACATACAGAACGAACTCACGCGTTTTTCTTTTTTCTATAGCACGCATGTCACCTCATCCGTCAAAGATGACAGATCAACGATTTTGTGTATAGGAGGTCCGAATGAGCCAACTATATATGTGTGATAAGTTCTTAAAGCTAACTATATGTGTGTGATAGGTTTTCTAAGCCAACTATAGGTGTGTGATAGATTATTTTAAAAGTTAAGGGTCCCAATAGGAAAACTTACCAAGTTTAAAGGTGTAAATATGCATTAAAATTATTTTATAGGCCTAATGCATCCTTAGGCCTCTCAAGTTGTCCTAAAACTGCAACCGACTCTAAATTGGAAAACGTTACAACGAACCCCCTCAAGTTGTTTATTTGGAACAAATAACTCATCAAGTTGCTTATTTGGAACAAATAACCTCTAAACTAAAAAAACATTCAATATAATATTACATTAGAAATAAAAGATGTCCAAAATATCGGTTGTTATATCTAACTAATCTACTGATACATTAACAAAAAGGAAAAAAAACTCAACAAATCACAAATATTAATCTATTTGAGAGGCTATTTGTTCCAAATAAGCAAGTTGAAGAGATTAGTTGTAACATTTTAAAGTTTAGGAGGTCAGTTGCAGTTTTTGAACAACTTAAGGAGGCTGAAGATATATTAAACCTATTACATATTAATGTTAGCGATATTTTTGAAATATCCTAACTTCAACCTTGATATGTGTGGATATGATACAAGTGTATTAGAGAAGTAAATTCCAAAATGATTTTTGGTACTTTTAAGAAAGTAATTATGCCTAAAACTTGACTTCTAAAAAGCCAAACAATTAGAGAAAGATTTAATGACTGAAAAATCTCTCTTGGGTTCCTAACTCACACTTAAAAAAAAAAGGTTAACTAGCTCATAAATGGCTACAAAAAAAAAAGCAAAAATAAAAATCAACAAAAAGATTTTTAACTTTTGTTTTTCTCTTTTTTTATTGATTTTTATAATATTTTGATTACATTTTGAGAAGAAAAGCAGGAAATTACAACGTGAATCTCACGGAGAAATGTAAATTACATTTTATAGAACTTTTGCACTCTTTCTTGTCAAAGAGCAATATCCAACGTGAACATTCCTTCTGTTTTCTCAAGTTCAGTTTCTCCTTACCCCTTTAATCCTTTCATTTCCTTCCTTTCTTCGTGTTGCCGTTTTCTTCTTCTTGTTGTAACCATGTCTAGTGAGGGATATTGGATAAATACGATGATGATGACACTTCTTGTTAAAACCATACTTTAAGAGATACTCCCGTAGAAAGCCTCCACATGTATGTGGATGTAACCTATGAGAACCCTTCGAAGGACAATCTTGATGCAGACACTGAAGCCGCCGAAGCCAGTGTTGTGGGATATATTATTTAGGAGTGGGTGAAGGAGAAGTAATAATCCTTGTGGAACCTTTCCATTCTTTGCGTGATATATTGTGAGAAAAAACAAATTCGTCCAGTCGAGTGAATATAAGCTTAAGAAGAGGCATCAAGGCCCATTAGAATATGCAGTGAGTGTTGCCAATAGTGTGATCTTTATGCCGCACTTGCCTTTGATAAGTTCAGATTATATAATAAGGTCACTCTATGGCTTGCTAACTCTTTCTTTGAGTTTTCACACTAGTTAAACTGTCGAGGCCAACGAGTTGATTATATACGAGGATCAATTTGAGGCAAGCATGCGCTTTCCATTGTTGCCCTTCTTTGTAAAGGTGATGTCTGAATTTAGGTTATCGCTAGAGAAATTAACCCCTAACTCATGGAGGTTGATGGTTGGGGTGGATAAAGTTTTTCACGTCGTTGGGTTTAGGATGACTAGAGCAGTCTTCCATAAATTTATCAAGCCTTTAGAGATACATAATTTAAAGCATGTTCATTTTTAGGATAATTGTATCCAGAATATTTCCATCAAGCCAGAATATTTCCATCAATTTTGTTTGTTTGTATTGTATCCTAAAGTCAATCGTTTTAGGATAATTGTACGACTAATGAAATGTTCATCCGCCGTTATTTGGTTTATTATATATAGTTGTGATTTACTATTAAAAGGATTTAATCTTTTATCATGTAATTAACAAGGTAGAAGAAATCCTTAATCTATGTTCTAAACACAAAGTGTTCATGCAAGATGAAGTGAATCTAAACTTTATAACTAAATCATTTTAGGGGTAAAATTGGTCCAATTTATAAACACTATGAGTATAATTGCACTTCTTTGAAAAAAAAGTATAATTGCCTCATTTATGACATTAAGGACAAAATTGTTTACAATCGAAAAAGGAAGAATTGCCTGACTTGACTCTTAAACAGTGTGGGGGTATGGGTCGATTGTGGTTTGGGTCTCACGGATTTACTGTCTGACTACTATAATGAGTTTGTTTACTTCTGAAGAATGTGAAGCTGCCCTAATTATTGATGCAGTCTGCCCGAGTATATCTCCTGGAAAAAACGACACTCTTTTAGCTTCGTTTCGTGTTGAGAAAATTAAAGCTGCCTTATTCTCAAAGCATCCGGATAAGAGCCCAGGCTCAGATGGCTTTAAACTGGGCTTCTATCAATGGAATTGGACGACTGTGGGGAATGATGTGATAAAGGCATGCTTAGATTGGCTCAACTCGGGTACAATCCCAAATAATATCAATGACACGACACTGATCTTTATCCCGAAAAAAGTTATCCCTGAACGGGCCGGATCTTCGACGGATTGCACTCTGCATTGTCCTTTACAAAATTATGTCAAAATCCCTAGCTAACAGATTGCGATTAGTTATGAATCATATTATCTCCCCAAATTAGAGTGCTTTTTTTAATCTCGGGTAGACTGATCTCTGACAATGTTATGTTGGATTTTGAAGTTAACCATTATCTGAACAGGAAGTCACATGGGAGAGTTGGCTACACTTCTTTGAAGCTGGATATGGCTAAGGCTTTATGACCAGGTGGAATGAGAGTTTCTTTGGCAAATGATGTTGCGGATGGGCTTCACGCAAAATTGGGTGCCGTTGATTATCCAATGTGTCACTAAGCCGGTATATCGTATTGCAAATGGGGAGCATCTCATTGGCATTATTATACCTAGTCGGGGCCTTCGTTAGGGAGACCCTATCTCTCTATTCTTGTTCCTTATCTGTGCTGAGGGTTTGTCTGCCTCTCTATCTAGGCTGGAAGGGGAAGGTCAGATTCATGGTTGCAGGGTAGCTAGGGGTGCGCCACCTATCACACATCTTTTCTTTGCAGATGATAACTACTTGTTATTTAAAGCTACCCCAGAGGAATGTGAGGAAGTAAAAGCCTGTTTGTTCTGTTATGAGAAAGCGTCTAGCCAAAAGGTAAATTATTCTAAGTCTTCAATTTTCTTTAGCAGAATCTGTTCGACCCTTGCCAAAAATACGGCCAGCATGGCTCTTGGGGTTTCGCATATTGCTGCTCTTGGAAAATATTTAGGGCTACCCAGTGTCATTGGCCGAAGCAGGATGCATGTATTTAAATATGTTGATGATATGGTTAAGGCCAGGATGCAAAACTGGCAGGATAAATGGCTGTCTAGAGCTGGAAGGCTAAATGTCTGTCTAGAGCTGGCAAGGAGGTTCTCATCAATCAGTACTCCAATCTCTACCCTCTTATGTTATGAGCTTATTTCTACTACCCCAACTCATTTGCTCGGATTTGGAAAAAATGATGTTTTCTTTCTAGCGGAGCTCTAATGGTCAAGGGGGTAATAGGTTGCATTGGCAACAGTGGGAAAGTTTGTGCAAGCCAAAGAAGTATGGTGGGATGGGTTTTCGACAGCTCAGGCACTTTAACCTCACTCTGCTTGCCAAACAAGGATGGCGTCTCCTACATTTTGGGGATTCGCTCCACGTGTACAAAGCCAGGTATTTGCCTACTTCTTCTTTTTCGGACGCAAATCTAACTACGAACCCGAGCTTTATTTGGAGAAGTATAATGGCATCTAAGGAGTTTGTGGTTCCAGGGGCCTCGTCGAATTATTGGGAGTGGTGAGTCAGTCGATATTGGTAGGACCCTTGGTTAAGGGATCGGGAGAACCCGTTCGTGGAGAGCGACTATCTGCCTAGTGTGCCTATACAGACCGTACATGATTTGATGATGGAAGATGGTAGAAGGCGAGATGAGGACTTGGTGAATGGTTTATTCACGGCACGGGACTATCAGCAGATCCTATTGATTCCTCTGAGTAGACGGGCGGTTGTGGATTAGCTGGGGATGGTGATTGGATCTGAAGGGCTCATACATCGTCAAGCTAGGCTACCGCCATCTCAGTTGCGTCTTCGATCCTGTTTTACATCCATGCTCGGTTAATTGGCAGGGTCTTTGGAGGTTGCTGGCAATTCCAAAAGCAAGACATCTGGTTTGGAGAGCCTTGGCGGATGTCTTCCATCAATGTTCGCCCTCCGGCATAGACATATCCAGATCCTTCCTCTATGTCCGGTTTGCAAGAAGGGTTCTGAAGATAATTTTCATGAACTTGTTAGTTGTGATTTGGCGAAGCAAGTTTGGGCTAAGACGCCAATTGGGGACATGAGTAACGAGTTTGACAGCCTCGCAAAATTCTAGGTATACCTATTTGCAGCAAAATCAGTAGACACTTAGGGGCAGCAGGAAATGGTTAGTCTAGGTATGTGACCGATGCATTCTTGGCCGAGGCGCTCGCATGTCGGGAGGCTCTACTATGGGTACATGATACCGATTGGCGAAACATCATCATGGAATCTGAGTCTCAGCTCTTACCCAGTGCTTTACATTGCATCCCTTCAAATAACTCGCCTCTTGAGTTAACAATAAGAGATTGCTATTATTTATTACAGTCTATAGTTAATTATTCTATCTCATTTGTTAAACGATCTGCGAACCACACTGCTCATGTTTTTGTAAAGGCGGTTGCGTCTGAATCAGACCGTGGAGTTTGGATACACACCACTCCTATTTTTTTTTTGCTCGTAACACCTTGGAGGATGATTCTTAATAAACACTCTTCGTTTTAAATAATAATGTTGTTCTTGCATGCACTTGTCACTTTATATACTAACATTATAAAAATACTCAAACCAAAGTTAATAATTGTACCCACCAATTATGAAATATATTAAAGTTTAGCTACATAAATTCATGATTTTATATATTTTTTTTATTAAGATTCATAATTTTATATTTTTTATATTAAGATTCATAATTTAATATTAGTATAATGTGTTCAAAATAAGTTGCAGGTGATGTCTGTCTCTAGAATGAATGGAATATAAATAGATAAATAATGGTTTTATTTTTCAAACAAGTTAATAATTCATTATAAGTTATCAAGAAATAAAATAAAATAATAACTAACATTCAAAGAAAAAAAAAAAAAGTAGGACCACAACACAATTAATTTCCTTTGAAATTTAAAAAAAAAATCACACTCACAATATTAGTCAATTATATATATATATAATAGAAAGTCAATAAGTATGATTAAAGTGTCCAAAACAGAGAAAGGGTTGATCTGAAAAATTATTAGTCAACTAAAACCATCTTTAAGACAAATTCTATAAGAAGAAATCTCTGGTTAAAATATGAACTTTTTGTTTTTTTTCCAATGAAAATCTTAGAACAAAAACATTATTATTATTAGTGGTATAACTATACTAACTTTTACAGTTGCATTCACATGGACCCTGATGACCACGTAAATTTCGTCATTCACCGTTAGATCTAGACGGATTAAATATAAGCCTTAAGATATTTTGAATCTCCACCTTAGGATTTTAATCCGTCGAGATCTAACGGTGAATGACCAAATTTACGTGGTCATCAAGGTCCATATGAACGCAACTGACTAACTTTTAAACGTGAGTAGACCTGTCCACGGTCGGGCCTAGTGGGCTCATCCCAAGCCTACTCTATCCCGTTATTAATATAGGCGGGCTTGGACCGGATTGAACTCAAGCTTAAAAATCAAATTCCAATCCCCGTTCATATAAACCCACCTAAAAATATATATTTAATTTTTAATTATATAAAAATAAAATTTATACTTAAATATAAATATATAAATTTATCAATTAATTTTAATAAAGCGGTCCGAACCAGGCCGGGCCGGTTTTTATCAATCCCAACCGCTCAAAAAATAGGTGGGCTCCTAGGCCAGCCTGAACCTAAAATTAATTTTCATTGTCCAAACACGTTCTAAAAGGCATGGGCCTGGGCGGCCTGAGCGGGTATCCAGGTCCATGGACATGTCTAAACATGATATGTTTATATATGAATTTGTTAATTGTTTATAAGCTACTTGAAAAAACTCATCAAACCAGCTTTTTTAAAATTAGCTTTTTGAATCCAATAAGCTATTTCAAACCTCTTTTTACTAAACAACATTAAAGGTTTGACTAGTCAAAACTTCTAAAGTGGTTCAAACACTCTAATTTTACCCAAAAAGCTCATTACGAAACAGGGTCAACGTATCATTGTTAACATGATTTTTGAATCCACATTGAACCTTTAATCTTTAATCAGTGCTGACTCTAAGGATGTGACGACACATAACCTCCAAATAATATGGTATTATAAATATTATTGTGATATTGATAGTCAATATTTATTTTAAGAATTAAAAAATTTAACGAACTATTTTATTAAAAGAGATAAAAAAAATTGAGATATCGAGTTAGTTGAAACAATATTATTGGTTTTCAAATGTATTCATTGTTTATAGATATTATTAACTATTGCATCCGCAGACATGAGTTTTTCAAATGGAAAGTTATTCAAATTATATTCATGACCAATCATGTCTAAAAACGATTAAATGAATTAGATTTATTATCTATTGAATCTGATTTATTTGAACATACTGATTACACGAGTCGAATTTGTTTCAAAAAATGCAAAAACAGTTAATTTTACTTGATTTTCTGTAATTAAATTTTCTTATTTTATTAATCGGATTTTTCTTAAATTATGGGGCATTCGAAATTTCAGGACCGACTTACCCTTGAATCTCTGTCTTTTCTATTTTTTTTTTACCGAATTGATTTTTTTTTATAACCATGATTTTATCCACTTTGTTCCCTTCTTTTTTGTTCCAAAAAAAAAATCTAACATAGGAGGTAAGGGTGGCAACATGCCGGAGATTCCCAAAAAACGCAAAGATCCGAATCGATGGGACGCAGAATCACCGAATTATTTAGGCGCGAGAGAAATTTTACCTCTAAAAGCTAAATTTAGATGAGTGTGAAGGTTACTGTCCCGAACCGTGGAAATTCCCCAAAACCGTCTCAAAAAATATTAGGGACAGAATCAGAAATGCATTTTTTTACAACTAATCTCATCAACTTGTTTATTTGGAACAAATGGTCCCTCAAATGCCACATGGCAGCATGTGATTGGCAGTGGAGGGTTAGTTGTAACATTTTGAAATTCCAATCACGCGATGTCATGTATTACATGAGGGGTCATTTTTTCCAAATAAACAAATTCAAGGAGTTAGTTGTAATGTTTTGAAGTTCAGTAGTTAATTGCAGTTTTATATTATGCCAAAAATATTTATGTATAGAAAAGGAGATTAAATGACTTGTCCATCTCAAGGACTTGTGGCTGAGACCTCCTAGCTTTTAGTCAAACCATCACCGAAGAAATTGGAAGCGACAAAGTCAAAACATCTCAAAATTAAAATTGTTTTTCAAATTTTTAATACGTTTTTACTTATACACTTAAAATTAGGACACACTAATTTTTTGTCATAATATAATTTATAAAGAAAACTTGCTTAATATGACCTGTTTAGTATTATTTTTATTATATATATATTTATTAGGTCATAAAATAATATTTATATTTGGTTACGGATTCGTTTTATTAAAAACCCAAACCAAATTTTGTCTTTATTTTCTTTTCCCTATCAAAAAAACTCAAACCAAAAGGATCCGAGATTTTTAAGAGGATCCATCTCTTAATGAATTCAAAAGCTCCTCACTTCCTATACAGATTTATAGCTACTCCTCACCTAAGGACATTAAGATAATCTCCTCGCTGCTCCGAGACTCCTATAAAAATGATATTTTTCTTTCTTTTTAGAACAAATTTCACATTCCATTATAGCATTTTTTTTTTCTACAATCTTACTTTAGGATTGAAATGTACTCAATGGACCCACTCAACGTATTCAAAGTTTGAAGATCGAATCAACAATCGACCTTTTGAATCAAATCCTGTCAAGGATATACTAATATACTTTTGAAATATTACTGTTTTGTATTGATTTATATTTATCTCTTTAGTGGGTAGTTATCATTTTCTATTTTTACTCTGATTTGTATTTATCTCTTTAGTGGTAGTGATCCTTTCCTATTTACTAAAGTGTGCATATATACACACGTCAGTGTTCTAAAAATCGGCCAAGGCGGTAATTTTTAGAACACTGTCCCGATTTCCACTAATCGGACGGTATAAATCGGTTGACCGATTTTTGGCCTTCAAGGCGGTCTCAGGTGGTCCTAGGCGGTTCCAGGCGGCTCTTAGGCGGTCCCAGGCGGTCTTTTTGAAAAAATTGGTCATTAAATTTTATGTCAATTTTTTTAATTTTTAAAAAAATATTAAATAACAAAAAAATAAAAAATAACTTTAAACTATTAAATTTATTTTTAAGAATATTAATTTAATTTTATTTTGACACATTTTGTTATAAATGTTATTATATTGATCTAATTCTTATTTTTCAAGGACATTAATGTAAATAATATTAAAATATGTATGTTTTTCTATTCTAAATATTAATTGTATTTATATAATATTTTATTTAATAAAATTTAAATAAATACAAAAAAAAATACAAATCCGATTAATCTCCGATTAATTCCCGATTAATCTCCGATTAATCCCCGATTAATCAGTAAGTGCTCTGTCCGCCCGACTAGCTGTTAGGCATGAAATTGACTAAGTTTAACGTAATATTCATACGAGAATTGGGGTGTTTTTATGTTATATTGCAAGAATAAAGGGCTGATTAATTTTTTTTTTTTTGCAGATAAGCAAAGATTAAAGCCAAACTTGCTGGAAACAGCTTGTTTCGCAACTGCCAAAGAGGAGTAGAGCCTTTCTATGATCCAACGGTCAAACACCGGATAATCTGATGACGGACATCGACAGAACAGAGGTGGGCGTGGCAGAGGCAGCAGGTGAAAAGGTGTTTCAGTGGCATTACCTAAAGTAGCATGATGACAAGAAGTTTCGACCCTTGAGTGTTCAAGGGTCAAAGGGATCCATAATCATTTCTATTTTGTTTAGTTGTAGTTAGTGTTGACTTATTTCTGTATTACTTTTGAAAGGGTACTTTCGGGTACCAATTTTGGCCCCGATCTTTCTCCTTTAAATAGATGTAGCAAAGGAAAGACGGGGATAATCAGATATTTGTTTTAGAATAGAAAAGTAACTGATAAGGGCGATAGAAGAGAGCTCCAATGGAGTTTCTGAATGCAAAAAGAACTTCTGATTACTCACTTCTTGATATGAGTGAGTAATCCATTTTGAATAGTGTGTGTAAAGGTTTTCTTAACAGAAATGCAGCTTTGATCTTAATGCAAGAAAGAAAGTTCCTTTAGGACGCTATTGGTTCTAGTAAATCTTAGGAACTTAAGAACACACGAAAGTTGACTTAAGTGGGCATTAAAGCTGATACTTTGACTTCATTGGTATTGTCACTAATTCGTTGGAGTGTTGTATGACCTTGCACAACCTGTTCGGCAGTGCCTAGCCTGTTCTATCCTTTAAACTGTCATCTATTTGTCATATCTTTTATAGCTTTAGCACTCTTTTGTCTTAACTGACCAAACTCAAACAATCAATCCTACTAAGAGGATACCTTTACACACACACACACTATTCAGCAACGATTTTCTCATATAATTTTGGATCTCAATCCCTATGGAGACGATACTTGACTTATCACTTTATTACTTGTATCTAGTACACTTGCTAGAGTCACATCTGAGGACAACAAGTTTTTGGCGCCGTTGCCGGGGATTGAAAGCAACAAAATTTATCTGAAATTTTTGTGAAACAGTGTGTCTTTAATATGTTTGCTAAGGCATGCAGGAAAAAAGAAGTTCTTTACCAGTTTATGCGCAGAGCTGGACCTCCTGTTTTTCCTATCGATCTCGAAGTAGAGAGAACGTGTAGACGAAACAGAGTGGGAGCTCGACGTGCACGACAAAGAGAACGACAAAGAGAGAGAAGAATGGCTGGAAGGGTACCACCCGAACAACCAGTTCCACCAAACCAAGAAGAAGAAGGAGAGAATAACAACCCTCCTATTATGCGAATCAGAGATTATTCAAGACCAACCACAGAGGGACATTCATCATGTATCGTGTTGCCTAACGAGGGGAACAACATGTTCGAGGTGAAAGGGTCCATGATACAGATGATCCAGGCCTCAGTACAATTCAATGGGTTTCAATCTGAAGATCCAAATGGGCATATTCAAGAATTCATCACGCTATGCAACACGTTCAGATCAAATAGAGGCGTTTCTGACGACGTAATCAGACTAAAGCTGTTTCCTTTTTCCCTAAGGGATAAAGCAAAAAACTGGCTAAGAAATTTACAGCCAGGGACAATCACAAGTTGGGAAGAAATGGCACGAGCTTTTCTGATGAAATATTTCCCACCTCGACAAGCCATAAAACTGAGAAATGAAGTGTCTCGGTTTGTGCAAGAAGAGGATGAGTCGCTAGCAGAAGCCTGGGAAAGATACAAAGAGCTGTTGAGAAGGGTACCAAATCATGGTATCCCTATGTGGATGCAAGTGCAGAATTTCTATAATGGTGTAACAAACATCTACAAAATCCAGATTGAATCCATTGCAAACGGTAACCCAGAAGATCTTGAGCCACAGGCTTTGTATTACCTTATTGAGAAGGTAGTAAGCACAAGTTACAACTGGCACTCCGCCAGAAGTGAAGGAAAAAAGATGGGAAATGAAGATGTTATGTCAAAATTGACAAGTCAGGTAGAACAGCTTGCTAGACAGCTGGGCAAGATAAATGTATCTTCGATTCACAACGAACCACCATTCAATGACATTTGTGATTTTTGTGGAGGTCTTCATTTTAGCATCAACTGTCCCGGAGTTAAGCAGGGAAAGGGCGCACAGGCAGAATGTGATTACGTAGGATATAATCAGAGGAATCCACCTAACCCGTACTCCAACACGTATAATCCTGCCACAAGAAACCATCCAAATTTTGGATGGACAGGCCAGCCGAACCAGCAGGAACAACCGAGATATCAACAATAGCAAGGAGGACACTATCAAAGGCAACCTCAGTAGCATTATAAACAACCTGTGCCACCAAAGGAAGATGTAGAGCCAGATATGAAGACAATAATGATGCAATTCATGAAACAGACACAAGCATCAATTAAAAATCTGGAAACACAAGTTCACCAGTTAGCTGCATCTACGTCAAAAGGAAAGGGAATAATGCCGAGCAACACAGAGCCAAATCCAAAGGGCGATGTCATGGCAATTGCCCTGAGGTCAGGTAAGCAAACTCAACCCATTAATTGGACTGATGAAAATGCTGAATGCACAGGAACGTCCAAAGAAGCTGAAGGGGAGCAGGAACAGGCTGTTCCCAGTGAAGAAGAAACCAGGAAGACAACCTGTACTAGTAAGCAGGATCAAAGGGAAAGTGAAAAGATGTACAAGCCACCATCGCCGTATGTTCCACCTGTGCCATACCCAACGCGATTGATCAACAAAAAGCTGGAAGAACAGAATTCTAAAGTATTGGACACCTTAAGGAAGTTGCACATCAACATTCCTTTCGTAGAAGCGTTGGCACAAATGCCTACATACGCCAAATTCCTCAAAGACATCCTGTCTAACAAGAAGAAGCTGGAAAACATTTCCATGATCCAACTCAACAGAGATTGTTCGTCAATACTCCAAAACAAGCAGCAGCTACCCAAGAAGCTAAAAGATTCAGGGAGTTTTTCTATTCCTTGTTCAATTGGAAAGCTAAATATTGAAAATGCACTATGTGACCTAGGAGCTAGCATAAACCTGATGCCTTATTTTGTATATGCTAAACTTGGATTAGAAGAACCCCAACCTACTCGTATGTCCATTCAGTTGGTTGATCATTCAGTATGTTATCCTAGGGGAGTAGTGGAAGACGTGCTAGTCAAAGTAGGAAAATTCATATTGCCTATTGATTTCATTATAATGGACATTGATGAAGACTTGCATGTTCCTATTATCCTAGGTAGACCATTTTTAGCCACGGGTAGAGCATTGATAGATGTAGGAGAGGGACAACTATTCTTGAGGATTAATGGGGAAGAAGTCATTTTCAAAATGAACGAGGCAATGAGACGTGCAAATAATAATGATGACACATGCTGTTTCTTGGATGATTTTCAAAGTCTGTCTACTTTGCAGGAACAGGACACTCTGGAGACTTTATTGGGAGAAGAGGTGAACATATGCGAAGGAACATGCTGTTCCATTGAATCCAACCTACCAACACCTCCTTTCGATCCTACTGTCCCTACTCATCAAGAACCACCGGAGATACCAACTGTGTCGGTGTCTAAACCAGAATTGAAACCGTTGCCTGCACACCTCGAGTATGCTTTCCTTGAACCACCCAGCGGAAGTCCAGTCATTATATCCTCGAAGTTAACTCCGGATCAGAAGGCGCAACTCATGACAGTTTTGCGAAGGAACAAGGATGCAATCGTATGGAAAATAGATGACATAAAAGGTATCAGTCCAACAGTCTGTGTCCACAGAATCTTGATGGAAAAAGAGCACAAGCCATCTGTCCAGCCGCAACACAGACTGAATCCCCACATAAAGGAGGTTGTGCAAAAAGAGGTGATCAAGCTTCTTGATGCCGGTATTATCTACCCGATCTCTGACAGTGTGTGAACCAGCCCTGTTCACGTTGTACCAAAGAAGGGAGGAACAACCGTAGTCCTCAATGAGAAAGACGAGTTGGTGCCCATAAGAACAATAACTGGATGGCGAGTTTGTGTTGATTACAGAAAGCTTAACGAAGCCACGAGGAAGGATCATTTCCCTTTGCCCTTCATTGATCAGATGTTAGAGCGGTTAGCGGGATATGCCTTCTATTGTTTTCTCGACGGTTATTCAGGATACAACCAGATTGCAATTCATAGTGAGGATCAAGAGAAGACAACGTTCACATGTCCGTATGGGACTTATGCTTACAGACGAATGTCGTTCGGACTGTGCAACGCTCCAGCCACGTTCCAAAGATGTACGATGTCCATTTTTCATGACATGGTGGAGCGGACCGTAGAAATATTCATGGACGACTTCTCTGTGTATGGAAACTCTTTTGATAGCTGTCTTAACAACCTCGAAGCCGTGCTTGTGCGATGCAAAGAGACCCACTTGGCTTTGAATTGGGAGAAATGCCACTTCATGGTTACGGGCGGAATTGTTCTCGGGCATAAAATTTTAGAAAAAGGGATGGAAGTGGACAAAGCGAAGGTGGAAGTGATAGAAAAGCTGGCTGTTTCGGCCAATGTAAAAGATGTGCGAAGTTTTCTGGGGCACGCAGGGTTTTACCGCAGGTTTATCAAAGATTTTTCAAAGATTGCGCTACCCTTGTCAGCCTTACTTCATAAGGAATCGGAATTTTCGTTTGACGCAAGCTGTTTAAAGGCGTTTGAACTCTTAAAGAGCAAGCTGATCAACTTGCCTATACTGACACGACCCGACTGGGAGAAACCTTTTGAGATGATGTGCGACGCAAGCGATACTTGTGTGGGAGCCGTTCTTGGACAAAGGATAGAAAAGAAGTTTAGGCCAATTTGCTATGCAAGCAAGACGTTAAACGAGGCCCAGCAGAACTACACCACTACAGAGAAGGAACTTCTTACAGTTGTGTATGCCTTTGACAAATTTCGGCCTTACTTAGTGTTATCCAAAGTAGTTGTGCACACAGACCATGCTGCTTTGCGCTACTTGTTCGCGAAAAAGGTGTTGGGGTTTTGTGTCCTATAGTCAATTGTTGCAGGATACAAACTTATTGTAAATGAATTGTTCTTTATATCATTTGTTTTAATGAGATATATGTTTTATAACTATATAAAGGCAATCCCTTTTAAGCACTAAATAAAGTCTAATAAAAGGAAATCCGTAAGTTTGTTTAAAGTGATTATAAAGTGTTCATACAAGCATGAAGTGAGACAAAACTTTATAATAAACTAATAAACTTAAAACCACCCCAAGTCAAGTGATATATTTAGGATTGATATATCACAGTTGAGACTTGTATGTAACAATGTCTTCTGTCCGACAGAAAGCTGATCTCACAAGCTTCACATATATAGATATCTGGACAGTTACATAGATCCGGTGAAACGTTGTTCATTAGGATTGGGGATCCGACTTGAGATAACAGGATGGGTAGATTCATCCTTATCAACTGTTCATCTCATTGGTATTAATAGGTATAACTAATCCTCAGACTCAAAGGAATGTTAATTGGTCATCCTGAATTACTGAATGTGAGACTTTGATCCTGTGGTCCCACGATCCTTAACAGAGATGACTCTAGGGTGTGAACTGCAAAGGTTGGGTGTCACAGGAAGTAATTTCAGGGTAGTTATACATTGGATTGAGCATTTATCACTCCCGATTAATGGGAGATACATCCAAGGATCGCTTGTGGAAGACTCGACTCTAAACCCTTGCAAGGTGATAGCTTAAGAGTAGAAATTCGGATTTCACTTAACCTATCTTTTGAGTTGACTCGGCCAATAACAAGTAAAACGAACGTCTCTCTATATGTGACTTGACATTACCCATAGTCATAAGATTCAGTTCAAGGATGTAGTTGATAAAGGATCGTATTATACCGTAACTAATACGGAAGGGTTAACGACAGAATCAATCTGTCTTCTTAACGGACTCTGGAGGAATGATTACAGACTTGCCAATAACATACTCTGTACATCATTCCGTTATGCAAGGGATTAAATATAATTCTTGAAGAAAATAATTTAATAGGTTGCATACGGCCAGAAGTAGTAAGGACCTAATGGATCACACATAAGACTTGGAACCAAAAGAGAGATGGATATGATTAATAGATGGAGGCCTAATTGAGCCCAGTAAGGCCTAAATACTAGGAGGGGGCCGAAATTTATATATGTTAGTAAGGAATTAATTTTATTCCATTAATCCTAATTAGATTAGGATTATGAATTAAATTAATTAAGAGATAATATAATTAGGAGTTTTAATTAGATTAATATTCTCCTATTATTATCCAATTAGGTTATTTATTATTATCCTAAATATATTAGATATATAGTGAGATAATAATTACGAATCCTTTTCCGAATTGGATTCCTATTAAGTAACCTATTCCTATCTAACTAGGGTTTAGATACAAGCTAATATATATACCCCTCCCCTAAGGAATTTCGACTAAGCCTATCCCTCCCCCTACTTGTGATTTTCGAAATTGCTATATTAGTGAGAGAAAAAGAATTCTATTCCCCAAGTTTGTGGACAAGAATTAATTCGGCATTCCATCGATTGATTAATCTTATTCATCCCTCTTTCTCTTTGATCTTGTGTTGGTTTATTAGAGGCAATCTATTTTGGTTGCATCTCATAAGGGTTGAATTCATCTTAGCCTCACCGTGTTAAACTTTGTGGTTGGAATCTCGGAGAAGAATTGTGGGCGCTTCTTTAACAACGGTAGATTGTTCATCGAAAGGTATTCCTTCTTATCCCTCTTTATATGAAATAACGATTAACGGATCCTATGGTTAAAAGGAAAGAGGCTAAAATTTTTATATTTCCGCTGCTATACCTTAGCCTTAATTTCCTACAGTGGTATCAGAGCCATCGTTAAATCCGTTATTTCATATATGAAAATATAGAAGTTTTCAATAGGATTGAATAAATATTTATGGTTAGGATTAATTGACAAATAGTATTGATTGATTAATTCTAAAGATAAATAAAGTTTTGATTAATTGTTAATTAAAACTGATTATGCTTATGTTCCTAATTATTTCGGTTGATAATCATTATAACAAAATCTATTAGTTTTATAGTTAGGTTGATAAAATTAGTTTTATTAATTCTAAATGATAAAACGGAAATCTATTGTAGATTATTCTATTTCTGAAAACCGTTTTAAAATTATTTTAGAACTGATGTATATATAAATATATATATATTTATTTATTTTAAAAAAAATATATATGACAGCAGCCCGAGTCGCGCCCAACGGCGCGACTGGCTGCTGTCACGCGGCTGCTGCCTCGCGGCAGCAGCCGCGTGCGGCGTAGGGGTGCCGCTGCCGCAAGGCGGCAGCGCCCCGCGTGCCCTAAGGGCTGCTGCCAATCGGCAGCAGCCCGCCCTCGGGCCCGGCCCGATACCGACTTGATTTTAAAATAAGTTTAAAATCGTTTTATGTAAATATATGTTTTAGAAATTAATAGTTTTCTGTTTTGATTATCGAATGAATAATTCGTTTAAATGTTTGTTTTTACAAATATGTAAATCAAAGTGTTAAATGAATTAAAATCAAAATAAATGGGACGAGCATAATCAACGTTTTATATGGTTATATTAATCTAAGGATTAATATAAAGATACAAAACGATTAGAAGTAAAATTGGATGAAAGTTAATTTGACAAGTTAATGTGATTAACCTAAATATTACATAAGCCGGTTATGTAATCAACCAATTAAATTTATTTAATTGAGTCTATGCATGTTTGGAGTTATGGACATATTTGGACCCTCTTTTAGTCTTTTGGTATTTTTGAAATGGGGCCTGCGCGTCTTGTCTTTCTACTATCTATTGTAATTTCTCCTCTCATCTGATTCCCTTCAATTCAATTGAAGTTTTCTTATAGTAGTATAGAAATTAATATGTAATTTCAAGGCGTCATGGAGAAGACGGAGGACCTAAAGAGAAATATGTAATAGTTAGTATTTCCTTAGGTTTGGCCTTTTATTCCGTCTCTGGCTCGACGGAATAATTTAGATAATGTGTCCATAACGCCAATGTATGTGAATGTATGTATGTCTGATGTATGCTAAAGCAAATCAAGTCTAAGTTAGATTATGAGACTTAAATAAAATCCCTCATTAAAAAGTTAAGTAAATAAGTAAGTTATTAAAATCGGTTGCCCCTCCCTAATATTATAATTCAGCCGGCAGTACTGGGGGCCTTTGGGTTGTTGAGTAAACTCAAGCTCGGGGTCTTATGGTAACACCTGAATTATCGAAAATCATTTTTCATGAATATGGGGTAATACTTAAATTAGATTATGATAATTGGATGAGTAAACTCATGTTGTCATAAACTAATGGGCAAAACGGTTGGGATTAATATGAATAGCATATTAGTTACTAATGTGGTTAGTAACCCAATAACCTAGGAATCACATTAGAGATGTGATTGATTATATGAATCTACCTAATGAATGAGACTAGCTTGTTGAGTAAACTCAAGGCGAAATCTCAGGAGTTAGGATCCTAGCTCACTAAAGGATTTGTGAAATTCTTCGAATTAATATGGAGGGTTATTAATTTGGCAAAATAGTGGGAGCAATCTGAAATAAATTAAAAGGCCTATAATTTTAGATTGTTAAACTTTAAAGCAAATGAATGACATACGTTTACTCTTTCTCACTCTCAGGTTTTGTTTAAACACACACTCTTAAAATCATGACTAAAACCAATCTGCAAAACATCCTTACCGATAACAAATTGAATGGTTCAAACTTCACAGATTGGTTTCGTAACCTCAAAATTGTTTTGAAGTTCGAGAAAATTGGGTATGTACTTGATACATCAATACCCCCTGTCCCTGAAGATGATGCTCCCATCGAGGAAATTGATGCTTATCAGAAGCACAAGGCTGATGATGATCATGCCGCTTGCATCATACTTGCATCGATGACATCGGAATTACAAAGGCAACATGAGGAGATGAATGCCTATTCCATCATCATGCACCTAAAAGGAATTGTTTGGGAAACAAACCAGGTGCGGACGCTATGAGATATCAAGACTGTTATATCATTGCAGGATGCAAGAGGGCACATCTGTCATGACACATTGTGTCAAGATGATAGGCTATATTACCAAACTTTCTAGTATTGGATTTGTGATGGACAACGAATTAAGTACCGACTTGGTTCTTCAGTCCCTCCCAGAGAGTTATTCACAGTTCATCATGAACTACCAAATGAATGACTTGCAAACCTCTCTTGAAGAGCTTGCAAACATGCTCAAATTAGTTGAGCCCAATATGAAGAAAGACAAGGCCATACCGGCTCTTGTAATCGAGGGATCGAGGAAAAGAAAAGGGAAATTTCCCAATTCTAAACATCCCAAGAAAGGTAAGAAAGATGTGTCCAAGGGAAAGGAAGTTAAGAAGCCCAAAGGAGAGTGCCACTTCTATGGTGAAGAAAGGCATTTGAAAAGAAACTGTTTGGTGTACCTAGCTACCCTCAAGAAGGGAAAAAGCCGGTACTCCAACATCTGGTATGTTCTATATTTCGATAAAGAACAAACATTGCGATTTTTATAGAGATGGGATTTTCTATTTTTCAGGAATATCACAAAATGGGATTTATGTGTTACATTTCTGTTTTCGCAATTGATACCAAAAGACATAAGCTAGATAATTCAACTTGCTTGTGGGATTGTCATATAAACAAGAGACGCATACTAAAAGCTACATTCAGATGGGCTTATAGATCCAATCGATTCTGAATCATTGGAAACATGCGAATCATGTTTAAAAGGTAAAATGACAAAGACACCCTTTAGCAATAAAGGTGAGCGTGTATCAGACACTCTAGGACTCATTCATTCAGATGTATGTGGTCCTATGTCAGTCCAAGCAAGAGGAGGATTCAGATACTTCATTAGCTTCATAGATGATCATACTCGCTATGGTTATATCTACTTGATGAGGCATAAATCAGAAGCCTTTGACAAGTTCAAATGCTTCAAGAATGAAGTGGAAAATCAATTAGGAAAGAAAATAAAAACACTTCGATCTGATCGAGGTGGCGAATATCTTTCTGATGATTTTCTGAATTATCTAACTGAATGTGGGATATGCTCACAATGGACACCTCCCTATACGCCACAACACAATGGTGTATCTGAGAGGAGAAACCGTACCCTATTAGATATGGTACGATCCATGATGAGCATGGCCTTACTTCTAAAGACGTTCTGGGCTATGCCTTAGAAACTGCCCTCTTCACCCTAAATCGAGTACCAACTAAATCCGCTAGTTCCACGCCATATGAATTATTCGTTGGTAGGAAACCCGTGTTCTCTTTCATGAGAGTATGGGGTTGTTCAGCATATGTCAAACGCGTTGCGTCCGACAAATTAGATTCTAAATCTGATAAATGTTTCTTCATTGGATACCCTAAGGAAACTATGGGATATTACTTCTATCATCCAGATGATCAGAAAGTAATCGTATCCAAACACGCAACCTTCTTAGAGAAAGAGTTTCTCGAAGAAACACAAAAGGGAAGCGTGATTGAACTCGATGAAGTTCAAGAGGAAGAAACACCGAGTGAAACAACGGAGGCGGTCGAGGTACCCGAAGAAGTCCCATTAGATGAGACTCCAGTGGCACCTATTCGTAGATCACGAAGAGTTCGTGAACTCCCAGTTAGATATGGTTTTCTAGTGGGAGATGATGACGAGGTTCCCGTGTTAGACGACGAACCCAAAAACTACGAAGAGGCTCTTACTAGTCCAGATTCTAAAGCATGGCTTGAGGCCATGGATTCTGAAATGGATTCCATGTATACTAACCAAGTTTGGACTTTGGTTGATCCACCCGAAGGGATAAAACCCATTGGGTGCAGATGGATCTTCAAAAAGAAGACTGACATGGATGGAAAGGTTAGCACCTACAAGGCTAGGTTGGTAGCGAAAGGATATCGTCAAAAACAAGGTGTTGATTATGACGAAACCTTCTCTCCCGTTGCTATGTCCAAATCAATCAGAATCATGCTTGCAATTGCCGCTCATTTTGATTATGAGATTTGGCAAATGGATGTGAAAACAGCTTTCCTAAACGGAAACCTGCTTGAGGATGTATACATGATGCAACCTGAAGGTTTCATATCAAAGGATGCAAATAAAGTTTGCAAACTTCAGAGATCCATCTATGGACTCAAGCAAGCATCTAGAAGCTGGAACAAGCATTTTGACGAAACCATAAAACAATTTGGTTTCGAACAAAATTGCGAAGAAGCTTGCATTTACAAGAAAGCAAGTGGGAGCTCTATAGCATTTCTCATACTATATGTGGACGATATACTGTTAATGGGAAATGACATTGCTCTATTACAGTCAGTGAAAATATGGTTATCCGGTAACTTCTCAATGAAAGACCTTGGTGAAGCAGCCTATATACTTGGTATAAAGATCTACAGAGATAGATCGCGTAGACTGCTTGGTCTTTCACAGGCTACATACATTGAAAATGTGCTAAATCGGTTTAGCATGCTTGAATCGAAACGAGGTAACTTACCCATGGTACATGGAGTAAAGTTAAACAATCATCAATGTCCTAAAACTAATGATGACAAACGACGCATGGCTGTAGTCCCGTACGCCAGCGCGATCGGTTCGATTATGTATGCTATACTATGCACTAGACCCGACGTAGCGTTCGCGTTATCTGTAACGAGTCATTACCAAGGGAATCCGGGAGACGAGCATTGGATTGCCGTCAAAAACATTCTTAAGTACTTGAGAAGAACTAAAGATATGTTTCTAGTGTACGGAGAAGGAGATCTGAAAATACAAGGATTTTCAGACGCTAGTCATCTCACAGATGAGAATGATTTTAAATCCCAATCAGGATACCTGTTTATCCTAAATGGGGGCGCGGTCAGTTGGAAAAGTTCCAAGCAGGGAAGCGTAGCTTTCTCTACGACCGAGTTAGAGTACATCGCTGCTGCGGAAGCAGCAAAGGAAGCAGTTTGGATTAGAAAGTTCATTACAGAACTAGGTGTGGTGCCTGACATTGTCAATCCCATTACTCTGTACTGTGATAACAATGGAGCCATTGCGCAAGCAAAGGAACCACGGTCTCATAAAGAGCAAGCTGATCAGCTTGCCTATACTGACACGACCCGACTGGGAGAAACCTTTTGAGATGATGTGCGACGCAAGCGATACTTGTGTGGGAGCCGTTCTTGGACAAAGGATAGAAAAGAAGTTTAGGCCAATTTACTATGCAAGCAAGACGTTAAACGAGGCCCAGCAGAACTACACCACTACAGAGAAGGAACTTCTTACAGTTGTGTATGCCTTTGACAAATTTCGGCCTTACTTAGTGTTATCCAAAGTAGTTGTGCACACAGACCATGCTGCTTTGCGCTACTTGTTCGCGAAAAAGGTGTTGGGGTTTTGTGTCCTATAGTCAATTGTTGCAGGATACAAACTTATTGTAAATGAATTGTTCTTTATATCATTTGTTTTAATGAGATATATGTTTTATAACTATATAAAGGCAATCCCTTTTAAGCACTAAATAAAGTCTAATAAAAGGAAATCCGTAAGTTTGTTTAAAGTGATTATAAAGTGTTCATACAAGCATGAAGTGAGACAAAACTTTATAATAAACTAATAAACTTAAAACCACCCCAAGTCAAGTGATATATTTAGGATTGATATATCACAGTTGAGACTTGTATGTAACAATGTCTTCTGTCCGACAGAAAGCTGATCTCACAAGCTTCACATATATAGATATCTGGACAGTTACATAGATCCGGTGAAACGTTGTTCATTAGGATTGGGGATCCGACTTGAGATAACAGGATGGGTAGATTCATCCTTGTCAGCTGTTCATCTCATTGGTATTAATAGGTATAACTAATCCTCAGACTCAAAGGAATGTTAATTGGTCATCCTGAATTACTGAATGTGAGACTTTGATCCTGTGGTCCCACGATCCTTAACAGAGATGACTCTGGGGTGTGAACTGCAAAGGTTGGGTGTCACAGGAAGTAATTTCAGGGTAGTTATACATTGGATTGAGCATTTATCACTCCCGATTAATGGGAGATACATCCAAGGATCGCTTGTGGAAGACTCGACTCTAAACCCTTGCAAGGTGATAGCTTAAGAGTAGAAATTCGGATTTCACTTAACCTATCTTTTGAGTTGACTCGGCCAATAACAAGTAAAACGAACGTCTCTCTATATATGACTTGACATTACCCATAGTCATAAGATTCAGTTCAAGGATGTAGTTGATAAAGGATCGTATTATACCGTAACTAATACGGAAGGGTTAATGACAGAATCAATCTGTCTTCTTAACGGACTCTGGGGGAATGATTACAGACTTGCCAATAACATACTCTGTACATCATTCCGTTATGCAAGGGATTAAATATAATTCTTGAAAAAATTAATTTAATAGGTTGCATACGGCCAGAAGTAGTAAGGACCTAATGGATCACACATAAGACTTGGAACCAAAAGAGAGATGGATATGATTAATAGATGGAGGCCCAATTGAGCCCAGTAAGGCCCAAATACTAGGAGGGGGCCGAAATTTATATATGTTAGTAAGGAATTAATTTTATTCCATTAATCCTAATTAGATTAGGATTATGAATTAAATTAATTAAGAGATAATATAATTAGGAGTTTTAATTAGATTAATATTCTCCTATTATTATCCAATTAGGTTATTTATTATTATCCTAAATATATTAGATATATAGTGAGATAATAATTACGAATCCTTTTCCGAATTGGATTCCTATTAAGTAACCTATTCCTATCTAACTAGGGTTTAGATACAAGCTAATATATATACCCCTCCCCTAAGGAATTTCGACTAAGCCTATCCCTCCCCCTACTTGTGATTTTCGAAATTGCTATATTAGTGAGAGAAAAAGAATTCTATTCCCCAAGTTCGTGGACAAGAATTAATTCGGCATTCCATCGATTGATTAATCTTATTCATCCCTCTTTCTCTTTGATCTTGTGTTGGTTTATTAGAGGCAATCTATTTTGGTTGTATCTCATAAGGGTTGAATTCATTTTAGCCTCACCGTGTTAAACTTTGTGGTTGGAATCTCGGAGAAGAATTATGGGCGCTTCTTTAACAACGGTAGATTGTTCATCGAAAGGTATTCCTTCTTATCCCTCTTTATATGAAATAACGATTAACGGATCCTATGGTTAAAAGGAAATAGGCTAAAATTTTTATATTTCCGCTGCTATACCTTAGCCTTATTTTCCTACAAAAGGATGCTAAGCCGAGGTTAATCCGCTGGCTATTATTGCTTCAAGAGTTTGATCTCGAAATTAAGGATAAAAAGGGAACGGAAAATGTCGTAGCTGATCATTTATCAAGGATTTCTCACCAAGGCAGTCAGGAACAACCAGAGATTCTGGAAAAATTTCCAAACGAGCATCTATATGCCGCACAGCCTGCGCCATGGTTTGCCGATATTGCTAATTACCTAGCTAGTTCGCTTAAGCCGCACAACCTGTCCACTAATCAGAGGAGGAAGTTTTTTTCTGAAATTAAATATTATTTTTGGGAAGACCCCTATCTTTTCAAGTTATGCGCTGATCAAATTATTCGAAGATGTATATCTCAGGAGGAGCAACAGGATGTTCTAAGCCATTGTCATGACCGAGAAGCTAGAGGGCACCATAGCGCTAGCAGAACTGCAGCCAAGGTTCTTCAATCAGGTTTTTTCTGGCCAACACTTTTTAAAGATGCCCATCTATTCATTAGCACTTGTAATGAGTGCCAACGAACAGGCAATATCTCGGCTAGAAATGCCATGCCCCTCAACAACATAGTTATTTGTGAAATTTTTGATATCTGGGGAATAGATTTTATGGGTCCATTCCCTACGTCTTTTGGGAATAAATATATCTTAGTGGCTGTAGATTATGTGAGCAAGTGGGTTGAAGAAATGACTAGTCCCACCAATGACGCCCGTGTGGTTGTAAAATTCCTGAAAAGGCTGTTTGCCAGATTCGGTGTCCCACGAGCGATCATTAGTGATCAAGGAACCCACTTTTGCGATGTCAAATTTAAAAAGCTGATGGGCAAGCTTGGAGTCTCTCACAGAATTGCCACACCTTACCATCCACAAACAAGTGGACAGGTGGAGATTTCCAATCGTGAAATCAAAAGAATTTTAGAAAAAACTGTTGGCAGTTCTAGGAGAGACTGGGCAAACAAGCTTGACGATGCTCGTTGGGCATATAGGACGGCCTATAAAACACCAATTGGAATGTCTCCGTTTAGATTGTTATACGGAAAATCTTGTCACCTACCGGTTGAAATAGAACACAGGGCCTTTTGGGCATTAACATTCTTAAATTTTGAGACATAGGCTGTTGGCGAACAGAGACGGTTGCAACTGTGCGACATGGAAGAATTCAGGCTGTTCTTCTATGAGAATGCAGTCAACTACAAAGAAAAGACCAAGCAGTGGCACGATAAAAAGATCCAGGAAAAAGTCTTTCACGAAGGTCAAAATGTCCTTCTGTACAATTCAAGGCTGCGACTGTTTCCAGGAAAGCTAAAGTCACGATGGTCAGGACCATTCACAGTACACAGGGTGTTTGAGCATGGAGCGGTGGAAATTTTTAAAAATGGTGATGCTCCTTTCAAAGGGAACGGGCAGCGTCTCAAACCGTATCTTGAGAATGACCACAAGAGGAAGATTGACACTGTTCACTTCCAGGACCCTCCGCACCAATGACCAGAGACACAGGGTGTTCGCTGCAGACACCAATTGCAGCAGGAAAGTACCCCTCCAAACAAGTTTTTATTTATTTATTTTAATATCCCTCATCATGTGTTAAGTCATTATCCTGATAACAATTACATTGTCTCATTTTTGCTTTAACCATGCATTCAAGTCAAATCAATATATTCACAATGAAAGATGTAAAACTTCTACCCTTGTCAATAAGAGTGAAGTTTTAAGTTTTGCTTGTGTAACCTTTGGAGGGATGAGGAGCTAGGTCGTAATAGTTTTGGGGGGGGGGGGAATAAATTCAAAAATAAAAATAAAAATAATAAACACACAAATCAGGAAGATAAGGGACGCGTCAAATCCACTGTCATTAGGCGGTAATTTCAGCCTAATCGTCCCCTCGGTAAAATACAAAGTAGATAGTGTGCCGTAAATGCAAGATTTATGGTACCCTCGCGTCTTTTCTCCTGGAGTAATCATCTATCAATAGACATGCTCAAAACCATCTGTATTGAGGAGCATGGCAAGGAGAGTCCATCCGGTTTTTCCGTCAAGAGTACGGTAAGACAAACACCTGAAACACCTGCTAATGCTGATGCTTCCTCAAAAGGGGAGGGCATTCCTGCCACTGCGGATAGAGAGGTTAACTCCTCTCTTTCCCAGCCCGCCTGATCTGTCACCTTTGTAGCTGTCCTAGCATTTGGTAACATCTAACACCCTTACTCTATCAAGTTGTGCTCTCTGCCTATATTGTTATGCTTTTATTATCTATAAATTGCTGCCATCTTGATAACATTGAGGACAATGTTCCGTTTTAATTTGGGGGTGGGGAGTTACACATCACAATACATGCAGGAATAACATGATAAATGTTTATTCAGGTTGTTAATATAATTGATTTGGTGTATAGCAAATATCCCCTTGAGAATCTTTGATGTAAATATCCTTTGTAATCTTTTCGTTGCTGTCTAGTCTCCTTGTTTATTAAATCTTTTCTTCGCTTTCTCATCTCCTTGTTTATTCATTCTCTATTCGATTGTTTTGTGTTCACGAGAATCACTGAACAGACTGTGCGTTTTATGATGGATTTGTCTAGTTTTAGTTGTTTGAATTGTCTCCCCGAGTCTGGAAGTTCCGAAAATTTTGAAATTTTTAAATCTTCTTTCACAATTAGTAACCCTTGCCTAATTGCATTTCCCCAAAAATAGTGAGAACTCGAGCCTGCAAATGCATCTAAATTATGCATTGAATTTTTTCTGAGTGGGCCAGCACTCACTATCTTTAGGGAGAATTTGCCTTGGTTTGCCCTGTTGAAATGGAGATTCTTTTTGACAATCATAAGAAGAAAAAGGCAATTAGATTCCCTTTCCACTACACAAAAAGCTACCTGTGCTTTGCACTCACATTTTAGGATAACCAACTTGAGCCATAACCTGTTCTTTCTGAAAACTACGCAAAGAAACCCCTTCCTTTCACTGATATTCCTAAATAACCTGAATTCTGTCTTGTGCTTCAAAACCAACTGCTTAATTTGAAATCATGTGTTTTTAAAGACACACAAATCAGGAAAACAAAGGCAATTGAGCAGATAATGCTAAAGATAAGATAGAAAGGAACCTGGGAATTATGTGTTTGGTTGGAAAGATCTTTAATGATTGATATGAATAGAAAGGGTAGTTTGTTATGAGAATCAGGCTGTGTGGGTCGGGTAAGGAAAGAAATGATAAGATGTTGAAAGCTGAGTAGGTTAAATAATTTGCATAAAGACAGAATTTATACACTTAAATAGCTTATCACTGTCAAACCAGAACCTGAGCCAAACATTACAACCTTTGTCAAGTCCTTTGGACTATGTTTGGAAGAATTTTGACCCATAGATTCAGGACCAAAAGGCAAACTCACACCCTAAGGGTGTGGTGACTGAGCTAAAGAGTGAAATTGCATTCTTTTCCCTATGGTAAATAAATGCTATACAAGAGTGAGTGAATTATTCCAGTCCCTAGTGAGGCATGCCTGGCGAGTTAGTTGCTCCTTGTGAAAGTAGAAGTCTAATTTTAAGCATTAAGGAATTTCTCGATTAAAGGCACACAGTTTAAAATATGCTTTATCTTTTCAATGAGATCATAGCTTGCATCTGTCAACTACCCCGCTGAACAAAACAATTTCTTTTCTCCATATCATTCTCTGTATTATTTCATTCCTAACTCTTCTTCTGTTGAATTCTTTTTCTTACATTTGGTTGCTTGAGGACAAGCAAAGATTCAATTTGGGGGTATTTGTTAGGCATGAAATTGACTAAGTTTAACATAATATTCATACGAGAATTGGGGTGTTTTTATGTTATTTTGCAAGAATAAAGGGCTGATTAATGTTTTTTTGCAGATAAGCAAAGATTAAAGCCAAACTTGCTGGAAACATCTTGTTTCGCAACTGCCAAAGAGGAGTAGAGCCTTTCTATGATCCAGCGGTCAAACGTCGGATAATCTGATGACGGACAGCGACAGAACAGAGGTGGGCGTGGCAGAGGCAGCAGGTGAAAAGGTGTTTCAGTGGCATTACCTAAAGTAGCATAATGACAAGAACTTTCAACCCTTGAGTGTTCAAGGGTCAAAGGGATCCATAATCATTTCTATTTTGTTTAGTTGTAGTTAGTGTTGACTTATTTCTGTATTACTTTTGAAAGGGTACTTTCGGGTACCAATTTTGGCCCCGGTCTTTCTCCTTTAAATAGCTGTATCAGAGGAAAGACGGGGATAATCAGATATTTGTTTTAGAATAGAAAAGTAACTGACAGGGGCGATAGAAGAGAGCTCCAATGGAGTTTCTGAATGAAAAAAGAACTTCTGATTACTCACTGCTTGATATGAGTGAGTAATCCATTTTGAATAGGCACGGCCAGTCCGGGCCGATGATGTAAGTCTTATAACTCTTTCAATGAATTTGTAGTATTTTACCAATGATGTGTTGATGAGGGTTTATATTTCTGTGCTTCGGAATTTATGCATGTGATAGATGAATGTTAGGACACTGCTTGCATCTTCACTGATATCTCTATCAATCTCGCAACCTCGAAGCAGACATGTTAGATGGTTGTGTCAAAGGTTTTCTTAACAGAAATGCAGCTTTGATCTTAATGCAAGAAAGAAAGTTCCTTTAGGACGCTATTGGTTCTAGTAAATCTTAGGAACTTAAGAACACACGAAAGTTGACTTAAGTGGGCATTAAAGCTGATACTTTGACTTCATTGGTATTGTCACTAATTCGTTGGAGTGTTGTATGACCTTGCACAACCTGTTCGGCAGTGCCTAGCCTGTTCTATCCTTTAAACTGTCATCTATTTGTCATATCTTTTATAGCTTTAGCACTCTTTTGTCTTAACTGACCAAACTCAAACAATCAATCCTACTAAGAGGATACCTTTACACACACACACTATTCAGCAACGATTTTCTCATATAATTTTGGATCTCAATCCCTATGGAGACGATACTTGACTTATCACTTTATTACTTGTATCTAGTACACTTGCTAGAGTCACATCTGAGGACAACACTAGCGCCTAGCATTTTTTACAACCTTGACACACGTTATTGTACTCAACATCATCAGAGAAATATACTGTGAAATATTTTCACCAAAAATGGTACCAGAGCTCCTCTCCCTATGAGTTCTAGTAACCCTAATTCTTCCAATCCTGTTGAGCCGCCTACCACTCCTCTACCCCTATCTCCTAATTCTTCTCCTTCATCTTTAACCAACTCTAATAATCTTAGCAGTGGTGATTCTCCTCCAGGCACACCTACCTCTCAAATGGCAAACTCTAATCCCAATACAACCAATACAGCTATTCCCCCTGCTCCTACATTTTCTTCTTCTCACACCTTCACCATAAAACTTAATGCTAGAAACTATCTTACATGGAAGACACAGTTTACCTCCATCCTTCACTCTCATGATATGATGGGCCTTATTGACGGTACAAGTACTGAACCCTCCAAAACCATTCCTGATCCTAATAATAGACTCCTTACTCTCCCTAATCCTGGTCGCAAACCATGGTTTCGCAAAGATCAGACCTTACTCTCATGGATATTATCTTCTATCTCTGAAGAAATATATCCCCACATCACTCATGCCACGTCGTCATATCAAGCCTGGTTAGCTCTTCTACATGTGTTTGGATCTATTTCTCAGAATAGACAACTTCAAATTCATGTGGAACTTCAGGGGCTCCGTTGCACAGAAACAAGTATTTATACGTTTCTAATGAAAGCCAAATCTTTGGCTGATGAACTGGCTGCCTCCGGCAGTGCTATATCAGATGCTGAATTTAATGCCTTAATTTATCGAAGTCTTGGGAATGACTATACCAATATTATGACTACTTTGAATCTGCGAAAGGTTCCTGCTACCTTTCAACAACTTCATGCAAATCTTATTTCTCATGAGTCCTTATTGAAAAGCAACTCCATTCCACCTCCTGCACATTATGCTGCTCGCCCTATTCCACCTCCTCCTTTGTTGTCACCTCCCGGACAACAACCTCGCCTCAACGTCTCAATCTAAATGTTCACGAGGTCCCTATCAGATATGCCATCTCTCTAACCACATAGCTGATAATTGTCGCCAGCGTTATCAACGATCCTTGGGGAATCAGAACAATTGGAATACATGTAATTCTTCTAACTATCAAGCTAATATTGCTTGGCAGCAAGGACCACTTAGTTTTGGTCGTCCAAATATGTACTCCACTAGTCATTCTCCACACTCATATCATTCACCACCTCCCATTGCACCTTTGCCACCACCTGTTCAACATTGGTATCCAAACACCGGAGCTGCACACCACATGTCGTTCGATCCAACTCATTTTCACTCAATGACTCCATACTACGGGACAGACACCATAAGAATTGGTAATGGTCAGGGCCTTCTTATCACTCACATAGGTAAGTCAACAATTAGTCAGTTTCATTTAAAAGGCATACTATTTGTTCCTAAGATTACAAAATCCTTACTTTCCGTACAACAGTTCAATAAAGATAACTGTTGTTTCTTTGAATTTTGGCCATCTCATTTTCTAATCAAGGACCAGGGAACGAAGGAAATCATGTGGAAAGGCCCAAGTGACAATGGTTTGTATGTGATTCCAACCTCGTTGAAGCAAGCACTTCGGTTTGGTCACTGTTATAATAAACCGACTTCCAAAATTTTGAAATCTCAGCAGTTAGGTTTTCATTCTACTATTTCAAATTCTTGTACTTCATGTAATTTGGGCAAATTGACTAAACTTAATTTTCCTTCAATTGAACGATCTAGTACTTCTTATTCATTCAGATGTTTGGGGTCCTGCCCCGGTTAATTCATTTTCAGGACACAAATATTTTGTGATGTTTATTGATGAATTCACTCGTTTTACATGGTTATACTGTTTGAAAAATAAAAGTGATGTGTTCATGGAATTTCAAGCTATGCTTAAACGTCAATTTAATGTAAATGTTAAAACCTTTGTCTCTGACTCTGGTGGAGAATTTCAGAAATTAATACCATACTTTAAACAACATGGCATTGTGTATCATTTTGCTTGCCATACACACACACACGAACAAAATGGCATTTTCGAGAGGAAAATTAGACATATAGTAGACACTGCTGTTAGACGAGGTGCCGCGGCCTAATCTCCCGGGCGGACCGGGGGGTGGACACCTCATGACAACGTAAGCGGTGATTGGCGACGAAAGCAACCAATCGTGGAATCAAGCTGCTCGGCAGGACCGGAGCTCGGAGTATGGAAGAGTCGCCATCCACGAATGGAAAAATGAACACCGATCCCTTGCGGGAGATCAGTGAGGGTTCGGAAAACTTAGGTACGAGCCGAGAAGGCTAGCTCCTTTCCGGAGAAAGGCTACTAGGCACCCCGACATCGCCCGGTTATGAACCACCGGCCTCCTACTCAGCGTGTTAGGCGATAACGGACTAATCACATATTTCTTTAAGTTTAAAATTCATTTGAAACCTTTTCTTTCTCGTTTTGAAACCCGTTTTGAGCATATATTATGGAAGGCCATTTTGGTAAAGAATCACCCATTTACATCAGTTCAAAAATACATAGGAGAGAGAGGGGGAGAAGAAAGAATTGATTTGTTTACAATGTGATTTCATGCTTTAGACCATACACTAACTCTAAGCTAATCTCATTTCTCAAAAAACGAGCACATTTACATGGTTCGTACCTTAATCGCCGTTGGAACGATTTAGGTACGTTTCAAAACCCCGTTGATTAACATGATGTCGACTTGAATCACCGTTGGAACGATTCGAGTGTTTGAAAACGCGAGATAAAAAATTTTAACAAGAAAACGTGATTAAACATACAAGTCAATTTATTTTGTACAAAACCATTTAATTAGGAAAACGATTCAAAAACTCTATTATTAAAAGCAATTTTAAGAAATGGTTTTAATTACAAGGTTCGCTTAATCCGTCGTTGGAACGAATTAAGGTTTTAAAACGTGATGTTTTAAGAAATGGTTTAAAAATGTCAAGAAAACGTTATTTACACTTTAGGAATATCTAGAAAAATTTTAAGTTTAAATAAGCAAATTTAAACTCTCTTTTTGTGATTTTACTTTCCCCTTTTCACTCAATTAACCTTTACTTGAATATATTCATAAGAATGAACCATTTAAATCCCCAAAATTCACCAAATAAAACAAATTGAAAATATATACATATAAAGGTCAAAAAGTGAAGTGAATATATATATATATATATATATATATTTTCATCTAAAAATAAGGATATATCTATAGATTAAAAATAAGTAAAAGATATTAAATATATGTATAATAATGATGATGAAAGATACTAAGTATAATACACTTTTATTCTAATTAAAAACATGTAAAGCAATGAACAAAGTTCATTAAGAATAAGAAAATAAACCTTATATCCCAAAATAACTATTATAAATGAATATATAGGAAATAACCCTCCCAAATATACATATCAAAATAACATCTAATTATCCTCAAAACATCTACTAATTAATTACCCCAAAATGTCCAAGTAAATAACCCTCTAAAATAATACCCAATATAGTTTAAATGAGTTAAAAGAAAATATATACATATAGTCTTGCAAAATCAAATTAATGAAAAGGATATCCAAATGTAAAAAATAAATAAATACATAATAAGTAATTATTGGTTATATACCTCAAAAATAATTTAAAAAAACATATTGCATAATTATACATATACATACACAAGAATAAATGTCAAAAAGATGAGGAAAAGGTCCAAAAATAGACTTTGTAAAATTCCAGCAGCTTTACCGACAGACTGCTTTTAGTGACAGAAATGGCAAAGTTACAGAAACAGCCCCAAACTTTACAGATTTATTCAAAAGTTTTAGATTAGATTTATTCTATCGTTTTGGACCTCCGAGCTACCCAAATTGGATCATAGCCTATAACGGAGAATCCTAAAACGATGTTTTATTTTAAAACATTATTTAGAAATATTTTTAAAACTTATAATTACAACGTTTTTATTAATCCCGAACTACCTTTGAATCGGATCACGGTTCGTATTGGGATATTAAAACGAGGTTTTTATTTTAAAACAAAGCCGAACGTTTATCTAATATGAGACGAAAATTAAATAAATACGAAAAATTAAATAAAACGTGATAAATAAATAAATAACTAAATAAATAAAATTATAACATAAGAAAATAAATTAAATGAATAAATAAAATAAATAAAATAAAACGAGTCTAGTCCTCGGATAATACCTCAAGATCGGTATCTGACAGTCGAAGTCGGTTGATTCCACGAGTTGTGACTTTCCGGTTTTTTGTGTTTTTCGTCTTTTTAGTAAAAACTTTAACTTTTGGGAAAAACGGACTTTTTGAGAAAAAAAATATTTTTCTCAAAAAAATTCACTTTCTCTCTCTAAAAATGTCTAGAGTGAGAAAGCTCTCCAAAAATCCCCCCCTCTTTTTGCATTGGGATCCGTGCCTTAAATAGGCAACGGGTCCTGGAAGTCTTTGGGCGACGCCCAAATAAAATTGTGCGTCGCCCAAAGCTGGTTGGGCGAACGCCCAACTTTCGTTGGGCGGACGCCCAACATTAGTTGGGCAGACGCCCAACCTAGTTGGGCGCGCGCCCAACCAGCGTTGGGCGCGCGCGCCCAACTGACATTGGGCGTTTGCCCAACGAGCGTTGGGCGTCCGCCCAACGTCGTTGGGCGCTCGCCCAGCGGCTGCCATGCGCACTCGCCCAGCGGCCGCCGGGCGTGCGTCCCGCGCTGTCGGACGCTCGGGCCCAGCGGACGTCGAGCGTGCGCCCCGCGCTGCCGGACGTGCGTCCAATTATCGTCGGACACGCGTCGGCTGCCGCTAGGCGCTCGCACCACGTCGCTGAGCACTGGCGAGCCGTCCACTTGACGACCGCGACTCCCACTAACTTCTTCCCTCTTTATTATATATTTTTTCTTTTTTAAAAACTTCCGGAACCAACCGCTTCAACCGTCTTGTTACAGGTTTTCGTCACAGGTCCTCCGACTCGGTGTCTACAACTGCTTTAACTCTTCTGGCTCATGCTCATGCTCCTTTGTGTTTTTGGAACTATGCGATTAATCATAGTGTTCAATTGATCAATTGTCTTCCCACACCAACGTTAACAAATGCTTCACCATTTTTCAAATTATTTTCCAAGGAACCTCAATACTCTGATTTCAAAGTTTTTGGTTGTGCTATTTTCCCCTCACTCGTCCGTATAACCGTCATAAATTTGATTTTTGTACAAAATCGTGTGTTTATCTTTGTCGCTCTCTTATTCATTCTGGATACATATGTTTTGATCCTTAAACTGAAAGAATATATTATGCACGACATGTGAAAATTGATGAAACTCATTTTCCATTTGTTAATAAAGTGCCGAACACTCCTGATCCTCCACAAATGCTGGCAGTTTCATGGTTGACCTCTTATCATCATTTAAGTCAACCGAGCACTTCAATTAGTAATTCTCTTCCCCCCTCTTCTATTAGTCCCACCACTATATCTCCTACTCCTAAATCTCCTACACCTTACACACCTACTGCCCTTTTCCCAAATACTTCAACATCATCCCATTCTCAACACAACTCTCCCATACCTTTTCCATCCCAGTTTGCATCATCCTCCTCTAACTCTTCTGGTCTCAAAGTCTTACTGGATGTTTCTCCTACTCCTAGTATCACATCAACCATGGCCATATCTCTCCCTCCCAAATCCCGTCCGATGCAACTTTGAACCCAAGTCGAGCGCCATCCACCTTCTAAACTAGCCCTCCTCCATGCTAGCAGTTCCACCCCTTTATCTGACACCGAACCATCTTCTTTTTCTGTTGCCCGTAAATGTCTTGTGTGGAGTGATGCTATGCAAATAGAAATGGCTGCCCTCCATATAAATAATACTTGGACTTTGGTGCCCCGTCCTCGTGGTGTGAATCTCATTGGAAGTCGATGGTTGTTTCGGATTAAACATAACTCAGATGGCTCGATCAAACAGTATAAAGCAAGATTAGTCACTCAAGGCTTCATTCAACGGTAATGTATTGATTTTCAGGAGACTTTTAGTCCGGTGGTTAAATCTACCACCATTCGGACCATTCTTGCTCTTGCTTCTTCTAATAAGTGGATGATAAATCAAATGGATGTCTCTAATGCTTTCTTACATGGTACCCTTAATGAGACTGTTTATATGCAGCAACCTCCGAGGTTTTGCAGTTCTTCTCATCCTGATCATGTTTGTCTTCTTCGCAAATCTCTTTATGGCCTCAAATAGGCTGCTCGGGAGTGGTTCTCTCGTATATGTGCTTTTCTTAAGAAATTGGGATTCCGCAAGTCTGTTGCAGATAACTCTCTCTTTGTAAAAATTGTTGGTTCCACTTACACTTTTCTTTTATACTATGTAAATGATATACTGGTCACATGAACTTCTCCTGCATCATTCGACAGACTATTAAAGACATGGAATCTGAATTTCCCATACGGGACTTAGGGCGGCTGCATTTTTTTCTTGGCATTGAAATCAATTATGTGCCCACTGGTCTTCTTCTAAAACAAACAAAGTTCGTTCAAGAACTCTTATGCAGGACGAACATGAATGATTGCAATGTTTGTTCCACTTTGATGGCTACATCTCCTCCTCTCTCGAAGACGTTTGGCACACCTCTTGTTAATGGCATTGAATTTCGCCGGCTTCTAGGGGGCCTTTAATATCTTACTGTTACTCGCCCCGATATAGCATTCGCCGTCAACAAATTGTGCCAATTCATGCACCAACCTACTGATATTCACTGGCTTGCTGCTAAGCGTCTCCTTCGCTATCTGAAAGGCACTAAAGATCACGGTCTCTTACTCTCACAATCTGCCTCCCACTCCTTGGAAAGTTATTCGGATGCTGACTGGGCTGGGTGTCCCAACGATCGGCGCTCCACAGGTGGGTATTGTATTTTTCTAGGCTCGAGTCTTGTTTCATGGGCTGCCAAGAAGCAACCCCCGATCGCACGCTCTAGTCCCGAAAGTGAATATAAAGCCTTAGCCAATGCCACTGTTGAGCTCTTATGGCTTCGATCCTTGTTGAGTGATATTGGTTTTCCCCTTAAACAACGTTTGCTCCTTTGGTGGGACAACATTGGCGCCATCTACCTCTCCAAAAATCCGGTTTTTTATGCTCGCACTAAGCATATCGAACTTGATTTTCACTTTGTTCGGGACCTTGTTCGCAATGGCACTGTGGACATTAGATTCATTCGCACAGATGGCCAACTTGCTGACATTTTTACCAAGGCATTGGGTACTCAGCGTTTTCATCATCTTCGCAATCTTCTTCATGTTCTTCCTACCCATCGGCTTGCAGGGGCTGTTAAGGATATACTAATATACTTTTGAAATATTACTGTTTTGTATTGATTTGTATTTATCTTTTTAGTCGCTAGTTATCCTTTCCTATTTTTACTCTGATTTGTATTTATCTCTTTAGTGGTAGTTATCCTTTCTTATTTACTAAAGTGTGCATATATACACACGTTATTGTACTAAACATCATCAAAGAAATATACTGTGAAATATTTTCACCAAACAAAACATATTTTAATTATTAAAATATAACCTAAAGTTCAAAATCATAAAATGATTTAAAAGTTGTGGAAATATAAAAGAAAAATTTAAGAGAGAGAAAATAAGAAATCATCGGTTTAGTGTCTTAATTTCCAGCAACCACTAAGTGTTGGGAAATTTTTGATTTTGCCACGTTTCTTCTCCAAATTATATGTTGGGTAATCAGTCCTATTTCTGATAAAAAGAAAAGTTCTCAAATATTTTGATTTGAAATTGATTTTGGTAGCCATTGCAAAGTTGTGAAACTTTCTGTAGTGGAGCAAGAAATACTTAATTTAATTTTTTAAAATAAAATTACAGAAATTAACATTTATTTCCAATAAAATCATATTTTAATTGATTATATACAAAAATTTACGGAAATATTGACGTGGTAAAAAACAATTAACTAAACTGATTTTATGGCTATCATCAATAGACTGTTATGTAATAAAGTTTTTACTCTTTTACGGCTATGGTGATAGCCACATATAGTAAAACCTCTATAAATTAATAATGTTGGGATCATGAAATTTTATTAATTTATAGAAATATCAATTTATCGAGTATAAAATTAGTGATCTGGCTCAAATCGGGACCAGAAGAAATTAATAAGTTATCGAATATTGTTGAAAAACGAAGCTAAATAAAACAGAATTAATCAAGCAAAGATCGAACACAAGGATTTATTAACGAAGTTCAGCAGTTTTGAATTGTCTACGTCTCCAGGAGTGATGAAATCCACGGTGCTTAACTTAATTGTCATGTAATCAATGGTCTATTGATCATATTAATATTTTAATGAAGTTCATACATAAAAATTGATTTTATTGAAATCGAATATACTCTTTAGTGATTTTATTACAAAAATAAAAATAAAATAAATGAACTTTATGAAATATAACCATAACTTTAATATCATCGGCACAACTTAGCTCATAATTTTACTTCTTTTCGTTGGTCTAAATCAGAAGTATACTCATTATAAAAATCATATTCGAGACTGTTATAATTGAAACTCTTTGCATCTCCTTATATGCATTTAATGAGAATCGAACATGAAATCACAAATTCAATCACAGTATATATTACCAACTGAGTTACAACCCGTAAACCAACCGTTTTCTTTTTAATAATTAACTTCAAATTAAAGTATAATATTTGAGTAACTTTAGCTTATAACAGTATGGTTATTGAAAGCTAAATTTAGGGTAAATTACATCTATGGCCAGTGAACTTTATTTATTTTCACAGTATAACCACTAAACTTCAAAACATAACATAAAAGTCACTTAATTTTATATTTTTTAACATTATGACCACCAAACATAAACTAACACATCAAAATGACCGTTAAAAACATAAAAGTGAAAATGTCCAAGAATTAAAGCTGTTTAGAATGATATTTACCATGAAACCAAATTTTTTATTTTGCAAAATTACAATTCTTTCTCTAAAAATTCAATTTATCTCGCTTAACCAAATAATACCTAAATGATCTCAAAATGAAAATTTTGAAAAATTAACGTTGCTTAAAATATAATCAATTCTTGGATTTTTTATTTTGAGGTCGTGAATGGTTATTTTGAAGTGTTGTTTGAAGTTTATTGATCATAATGTTAGAAAATGTAACATTTTGAAGTTTAGGATCATACCATAAAAATGAGTAAGTTCAATGGCCATGAGTGTAATTTACCCTAATAATTTATGTTTGAAACCAAAATTGTTGTAAATGTGTGTAACATATATATAGATGTAACAGGGTATAATGGTCATCCATTACATTATTTGTAACACTCCCCTTTGGATGTCCATTATACAAAATAAGTAAATACGCTTGGGGATGATGCCTCATTAAAAACCTTAACAGGAAAACCCAGTGGGAAAAAAAACCATGGTCAAGGAAAAGAGTGCAGCACGCATTTACTCCCCCTCATGAATACATAGCTAAAAATCTTTACAACGACGCAATCCAATGCGATAAACTAACTTCTTGAAAGTAGCAGTTGGAAGCGCCTTGGTGAATAAATCTGCCAAATTGTCACTTGAACGAATCTGTTGAACTTTCACATTACCATTCTTTTGTAGATCATGGGTGAAGAAGAATTTTGGTAAGATATGCTTCGTTCTATCTCCTTTAATGTATCCTTCCTTCAGTTGTGCAATACATGCAGCATTATCTTCATACAAAACTGTTGGAGCTTCTTTTCCGGTAGATAGACCACAATCTTCTCGAATATGTTGAGTTACAGACCGTAACCATACACATTCACGACTAGCTTCATGAATAGCTAAAATTTCTGAATGATTAGAAGAAGTAGCTGCTATGGTTTGCTTCATAGAACGCCAAGAAATTGCAGTATCACCACATGTAAACACATATCCCGTTTGTGATCGAGCAGTATGAGGATCAGACAAATATCCTGCATCAGCAAAACCAATCAAGTCTTCTTTGGACTGGTTAGAAAAGAATAAGCCCATATCTTTCGTACCTTGAAGGTAACGAAATACATGTTTAATCCCATTCCAATGCCTTCGGGTTGGACATGAGCTAAACCTTGCTAACAAATTCACAGAAAATGATATGTCGGGTCTTATATGACTAGCAAGGTACATCAATGCCCCAATTGCACTTAAGTATGGTACTTCTGGACCAAGAACTTCTTCATTGCTTTCCCGAGGACGGAATGGGTCCTTATCCACATCAAGTGATCTTACAACCATTAGGCTACTCAACGGATGTGCTTGATCAAAATAGAATCTCTTAAGCACCTTTTCTGTGTATGTTGTTTGATGCAGAAGTATTCCATCTTTCAGATGTTCAATTTACAATCCCAAGCAAAATTTTCTCTTTCCAAGATCTTTCATCTCAAATTCTTTTTCAAATATTCCACTGTATGTGAAATCTCTTCAGGAGTTCCGATGATATTTAAATCATCAACATACACTGCAATTATGACAAATCCAGACCCAAATCTCTTAATAAAAATGCACGGGCTGATAGGGTCATTCTTATAGCCTTCTCTTATCAAATATTCACTAAGGCGATTATACCACATACGCCTTGATTGTTTCAATCCATAAAGAGATCTATTTAACTTTATGCAGTAATGTTCTCGAGAACTAGATCTTGCTGCTTCTGGCAGTTTAAATCCTTCCGGGACTTTCATATAAATTTCATTATCCAGTGGACCATATAAGTAGGCTGTGACTACGTCCATTAAACGTAAATCAAGTCCTTCTCTCATTGCCAGACTTATGAGAAACCTAAGAGTAGTTGCATCCACCACAGGGGAATATGTTTCTTCATAATCAATTCTAGGTCTTTGTGAGAATCCTTGTGCAACCAAGCGTGCTTTATATCTCACAATTTCTCCATTTTCATTCCTTTTTCTCACAAAGACCCATTTATGTCCTACTGGTTTTACACCTTTAGGTGTACGGACTACATGTCCAAATACTTCTCTCTTTGCAAGAGATTTCAATTCTGTCTCAATTGCTTCTTTCCATTTTGGCCAATCATTACTTTGTGTACACTCCTCAATGGATTTTGGTTCATGATCCTCATTTTTATCCATAACATCAACTGCTACATTGCATGCAAAAATTTCATCGACGTCGATTTTATTTCGATTCCATTTTATTCCAGACATGACATAATTAATAGAGATCTCTTCATTCTCAGGTACCTGAATTTCTTTCTTTGTCATGTTTATAGTCTCTTCAGGAGATCCTTCATTGTTATTTGGTTCCTCGGAAAGGCCATTGTCAATTTCTGCTCCTTTTCTTTTTCGAGGATTCTTATCTTTGGAACCGATAGGTCTACCATGCTTCATGCGTGTGTGAGACTCATTAGCAGTTGGATGTTGTCCTTCAGGAACTTCAATTATATATGGAGCATTTACAGCTGGAATATGTGATTTGGTCACTCTCTTTGGGTCAGAAAATGCGTCTGGCAATTGATTCGCTAAGTTTTGTAAATGAATTATCTTTTGAACTTCTATTTCACATTCTTTAGTACGAGGATCAAAATGAGACAGAGATAATTCATTCCAACTAATTTCTTTTTCCAACTGTTTCTTTTCTCCCCCTAATGTTGGAAAAACTGACTCATTAAAATGACAGTCAGCAAATCGAGCCTTAAATAGATTTCCAGTAGTTGGCTCTAGATACTTAATGATTGATGGGGATTCAAAACCAACATATATTCCCATCCTCCTTTGAGGACCCATCTTAGTGCGTTGTGGTGGAGCAATTGGAACATATACCGCACATCCAAAAACTTTCAAATGAGAAATAGTTGGTTCCTGAGCAAGAACCAATTGTGATGGGGAGAATTGTTGATTACTCGTTGGCCTGATGCGAATTAATGCTGCTGCATGTAATATAGCATGTCCCCAAGCTGATATTGGAAGTTTGGACTTCATAAGTAATGGTCTAGCAATCAACTGCAAATGTTTGATTAACGATTCAGCTAGACCATTTTGTGTATGAACATGAGCTACAGGATGTTCAACATTTATCCCAATGGACATACAATAATCATTAAAAGCTTGTGAAGTGAATTCACCAGCATTATCGAGGCGAATTGCCTTCAAAGGAAAATCTGGAAAATGTGCTCTTAATCTAATTAATTGAGCAAGTAATCTCGCAAACACTAGGTTGCGAGTTGATAATAGGGAGACGTGTGACCATCTAGTCGAGGCATCGATTAAAACCATAAAATATCTAAATGATCCACACGGTGGGTGAATTGGCCCACAAATATCTCCTTGTAAGCGTTCCAGAAAATTGATTGATTCATGTATAACTTTGGCTGGTGAAGGCCTAATTATTAATTTTCCTTGTGAGCAAGCAGCGCATGTAAAATCATTAGGAAGAATCTGCTGGTTCTTCAATGAATGTCTACATGAATTTTTGATTATTTTTCGCATCATTATTGAACCCGGATGGCCTAATCGGTCATGCCAAACAGTAACATTATCAGTAAACTTCTGGTTTACTATAGCATATGATTCAATTGTACTAATATTAGTGTAGTACAATCCAGTGGAGAATGCAGGTAATTTCTCAACAACATGTTTAGTGCCTTGGGTAATACTCATGATTTGAAGGTATTCTACATTTCCTTCACTTATTGTCTCAATATGATATCCATTCTGACGGATATCTTTAAAACTCAATAAATTTCTTTGAGACTTGGGAGAGTATAATGCATCCATAATGTCAAATTTCGTTCCCATAGATAATAATATATTTGCTCTTCCGGAGCCTTCAATAATCTTTGAACTACCCGATATAGTATTAACACAAGTTTCTTTCATTGTCAAATGAGAGAAATATTTCCTACTTCTCAGTATGGTATGAGTAGTTGCACTGTCTGCTAGACATAATTCTTCACTATCCATGTTCTTCAAAATAAATAAATTAATAGTCACATAAATAACTTTAATAACTCAAGTTCAATAATATCTCATGTATATAAAATTCAAAATAAAATCCATAAAATCATAAACTCATAGTTTAACACAAATCCATAAAAACATAATAATAAAGAAATCCTAGTAACATCCAAAAATAATGAAAATAATGTCTACTATTTCTATGTCTAATTTATATCATTGCCAGAGGGGGGAATGAAATCATCAACCTTCAGGGTTGTATTTCTACAATCAAAGTCATCTTCGCCATCTTCATACACAAGATTTGTTTCTTTCTTGTTGTTTTGCTTCAACGATTGTTGATAAAGATCAACAAAACGCATTGGTGTACGACATATGCGAGACCAATGGCCTTTTCCTCCACAGCGGTAACATGTAGTGGTCACTCCTGCATTGTTATCTTTTCCGTGTCTGTGACCATCTTTATTGTCCCACTTCTGGTGGGATTGTGAGTTCTTAAAATAACCACCTCGACCTCGACCATATCCACGTCCACGGCCACGTCCTCGACCACTACTATTATGATCATTTTCTTTCATATTATATGATGTCACATTCGCTTCAGGGAATGGAGCAGAACCAGTTGGACGCAACGCATGATTTTTCATCAATAATTCATTATTTTGCTCAGCCACAAGGAGACAAGATATAAGCTCAGAATATTTCTTAAACCCCTTTTCACGATATTGTGTCTGCAGGACAACATTATTTGCATGAAAAGTAGAGTATGTTCTCTCTAACATTTCTGCATCAGTGATTTTGTCTCCACATAATAGCAATTGTGAAGTAATTCTGAACATGGCTGACTTATATTCACTTACTGACTTAAAGTCTTGTAGTCTTAAATTAGACCATTCATGACGAGCTTTAGGTAATATCACATTTTTCTGGTGGTCATACCTATCCTTTAGATTATTCCAAAGGACTTGTGGATCTTTCACAGTTGTAGACACCGAGTCGGAGGACCTGTGATGAAAACCTGAAAACAAGACGGTTGAAGCAATTGATTCCGGAAGTTTTGAAAAACAAAAATATATAAAGAATAATAAGTACATAATAAAGACGAAAGAGTTACAGCGGGTCGCTGTTGTTGATCGGATGGCTCGCGAATGCTTAGCGGCATGGTGCGAGTGCTTAGCGGCGGCCGGCGCACGTTCGACGACAATCGGACGCCCGATCGACGACGCAAAGCGCGCGCTCGACGTCCGTCGGACGCACGCATCCAACCACGAATGGCACGCGCTCGGCATCCGAGCGATGCACGGGCCCGGCGGCGCGGAACGCGCGCTCGTCGGCCACGGAGCGTGTGCGTCAGGCAGCGTGGAACGCACGTTCGGCGGCCACGACGCGTGGATGCCCGACGGCACAGAACGCGAGCTCGACGGCCGCGCGACGTGCGCGCCCGACGGCGCGAGACGCGCCCCGACGGCCGTTGGGCGAGCGCCCAACCACGTCGGGCGGACGCTCAACGATCGTTGGGCGCTCGCCCAACGCTGTTGGGCGATCGCCCAACAAATGTTGGGCGGCCGCCCAACAATGTTGGGCGGTAGCCCAACAAAGGTTGGGCGGCCGCCCAACGGAGGGTTGGGCGGCCGCCCAACATGCCATGGGCGGCCGCCCAACCCCCTTGGGCGATGCCCGATTTTACTCGGGCGTCGCCCATTTTTCCGGGGATCCGTTTGCCTATAAAAGGCACGGATCCCCATGCATTTTGGGAGGGAGAATTTTGGAGCCTTTCTCACTCTAAACATTTTTAGAGAGAGAAAGTGATTTTTTTTGAGAAAAATATTTTTTTTCCCAAAAATTCCGAATTTCCCAAAGTTAAATTTTTACTAAAAAACACAAAAAACCGGAAAATCACGACTCGTGGAATCAATCGGCTTCGACTGTCAGATACCGAACTTGAGGTATTATCCGAGGACTAGACTCGTTTTATTTTATTTAATTTATTTCTTTTCCTTTATTTATTTTTATGTTATAATTTTTATTTATTTTGTCATTTATTTATTTATCACGTTTTATTTAATTTTTCGTATTTATTTAATTCCCGTCTCGTGTTGAATAAAATTCGGTTTTACTTTAAAATAAAAAACCTCGTTTTGATATCCCAATACGAACCGTGATCCGATAAAAAGGTAGTTCGGGTGTTAGAAACGTTGTAATTATAAGTTTTAATTTAAAAGAATTTCCGAATAATGTTTTAAAATAAAAACGTTGTTTTAGGAATTTCCGTTATTGACTATGATCCATTTTTGGTAGTTCGGAAATCCAAAACGATTGAATTAGACTTAATTTAAAGCTTTTGAATAAATCTGGAAACAATTGGAGTGCTGCTGTAATTTTCCGTTTCTGTCACTAATTGCTGTTTACCGACGGATTTTTCGTCGGTAAATCTGCCAAAACGTAAAAAATGCCATTTCAGTCCATTTTTCTTAACTTTTAAGCTTTTAATCCTTAATATATATATGTATAGTTATGTAATATATATTTTCAAACCATTTTAGATATTTAGTGTATATAATTATTTAGGATGTTTGTATATCATTTTTTATTCAATTTTTTAAGCATAGGTATATGTATATATATATTCTCCTTTTTTATTCATTTGAGTTATATTAGATTCTATTTTAAAAGGTTATTTATTTGGGCATTTTGGGAACTAATTAGTAAGTATTAGTATATGGATATATGTTATTTTTGGTATTTAAAACTATATTAGTTATGTATATATATAGTTTTTGGATATTTGGGTTATGTTATTGTTTATTATATGAAACTATTTTGGATAAATGTTATTTTCTTATCTAATGAGATCTATTTACTATTTCCACCTCTTTAAAGTATAAATGTATTATATCTAGTATTTTCATATATGTATTATATAGTTTCCTTTTATTAACTTTTATTTTCATATTCCCTTTTTGATTTGAATGTATATATATATGCTTAAATTATTTTCTTTATTCTTTTGGACCATTTATGGGTCCATGTTTCAAATGAGCTTTATTTGGGAGTGAATCTTAGTTTAAATGGGTTTATTATTGTAATTATAATAGGTAAAGAGTCCATTAAATAAAAGGAGAAAATAAATCACAAAAAGAGAGTTTTCAATTTAATTATTTAAACTAATGAATTTTTAGAGGTTCCTAATGTAAATAAATATAGTTGTTTTGTTAATATTTCAAATCGTGGTTCATGTTAGCCGACCCCGAATCATTTCGGGACTAAGGCTTTGTTGTTGTTGTTGTTGTTGTTGTTAATATTTCAAATCGTTTTCAAAACACCACGTTTTAAAACCTTAATCCGTTCCAAAGGCGGATTAAGTGAACCTTGTAATTAAAATCATTTTCATTGTGAATAATCGAATATTTTGAACCATTTTCTCAAAAGAATTTGTACAAAATAAAATGGACTTGTATGTTTAACCACGTTTTCTTACTAAAGGTTTTTATCTCAAACGTTTTCAAACACTTGAGTCGTTCCAACGGCGATTCGAGTAAACTTCACCAATCGGGGTTTTAAAACGCACCTAAATCGTTCCAACGGCGATTAAGGTGCGAACCACGTAAATAAACTCGTTTTGGGGGGAAATAAGTTAGCATAGAATAAACACACAGCATGACATTTAAATAAAGTTGTAAATAAATCACTTCTTTCTTCCCCCTTCTCTGTGTATGTATAATATAAATGGGTGATTCTTTACTAATGTGGCTTTTCAATAATATATGCTCAAAACGGTTTCCAAAAAGAGAAAGAAAAGGTTTCAAATGAATTTTAAACTTAAAGAAGTATACGATTAGTCCGTTATCGCCTAACATGCTGAGTAGGAGGCCGGTGGTTCATAACCGGGCGATGTCGGGGTGCCTAGTAGCCTTTCTCCGGAAAGGAGCTAGCCTTCTCGGCTCGTACCTAAGTTTCCCGAACCCACACCGGTCTCCCGCAAGGGATCGGTGTTCATTTTCCCATTCGTGGGTGGCGACTCTTCCATATCTCCGAGCTCCGGTCCTGCCGAGCAGCTTGATTCCACGATTGGTTGCTTTCGGCGCCAATCACCGCTTACGTCGCCATGAGGTGTCCACCTCCCGGTCCGCCCGGGAGATTAGGTCGCGGCACCTCGTCTAACAACAGTCAAGTACTCAATTTTAAGATCTGCATGGAGGTGATGACGAAGAAATATCATAGCTTTTGCCTTGTTTTGACTGGTTGCTTCATTTCCTGCTTTGATTGTATCACCAAGTTCTTTTGCATCTAGGTGAATTTCAGCATCTAACACCCAAGATAAATAGTTGTCTCCAGTAATATCAAGGGCATCAAATTCAAGTTTCGTAAGGTTCGACATAATTCACTATATATATATATAAGAAAAACAAATTATCAATTAGAACATACTAATCATATAGTTCCCTTTGTCCAAACACAAAGAGTCCCATTTATTGCAAAACCAAAAATTAGATTTAAATTAGAAAATGAAACCAATGCATTCAACCATAAATACAAAGATCAATTAGCAGTTAATAACAGTATTGCAGAACATCAAGCCAAAAGCAAATCAGGTAACAAGTTTAGATGAACAAGACTTCACAAAAATTATAAACATCTAGACTAAGAAGAAATGATAAAATTACCAATTCACAATGAAGAAATAAATTTGGGAGTCTCTGCCTCTATTTTTTTATTTTTTTATTTTTTTTATTTTTTTTTTATTGAAAGGCTGCTCCTTTTATGGGAGAGATAAACCAAAACGTAATACAAGGGAAAGAGTCCTTATGAAGGAACTTAGCTACCAAACTTTATAAAACAAGACACTATACTACCTAATGAATACGCCTATTTTCTAACGTGCTGTAAATGTGTGTAACATATATATAGATGTAACAGGGGTATAATGGTCATCCATTACATTATTTGTAACAAAAATGATAAATTTTCTCAAATTATTTTTGAAAGTTACATATTTATAAACAATAAAATTTGGGAGAAAATCATGATATTATCTTTGCCTACACTCAATGGCAAAGAAAATTGTATGCAAAAAACAATTTCAAACCCACGTTTTCTACTAGAATGACTATTTATTTTATTCACATAATTTCTTCAAAATTCTATGCAGGTTTCTAATTTTTGAAGAATCTATAATTGTTTCCTCAAAAAAAAAAAAAAAATCTATAATTGATATCCGGGAGCGAAAATCGTCTTTCCAATGCCGAAATCAGTAAAATTTAGAAAATAATTAAGAACGTAGGTCATCTTTGTTTTCCGAAAAATATTATGTAGAAAAATATTTTTCCGATTTTCGGTATTTGTTTACTTAGAAAAGTAAGTCAACAGAAAAATGACTTAATTTCAAATAAAACCCTTGCAGCTTCACGTTTTTATAAATCGGTACCTATGGTTTCTTTTTGTTACAAACAAACCCTGTGGTTGGCATCATTGGTCATTTTGGGTTGACTTCGCCAAATTTGACCGATAATGACCTCAAAATGAAAATATTCAAGAATTAAAGTTATTTAGTATTATATTTACTATGACATCACATTTTTTAATTTTGGAAATCATCATTTTGGGAGTTTTATCTCTCTAAACATTAACTTTCTATCTTCTAAAAAAACAATCGGCTTAAAGCATTATTTGGCCACTGATCTATCCAAAATTTTGCCATTTGGCCATTGACCTATTATTTGGTCATATTTGGCCCCTGACCTATTCCATTTGATGAAATTTCATCCAATTTGTATGAATATTTAACGGAATCATTATCTCGTTGACAAGTAATGATATTTTGATACTTGAACTTGAAACGTGATATTTCTTAAAGTTTTTTTTGCTACATTATGTGGAAATAATTAATTAGCTTAAAAAAGAAAAAAAAAAAGAAAAAACAAATCCTAAACTAAAATCTATTAAGTTCAAGTGTCAAAATATCGTTACTTATCAATGAGATAACGATTCGGTTAAGTTTGAATACAAATTGGATGAAATTTCACCAATTGGGATAGATCAGAGGCCAAATGTGACCAAATAACAGGTCAGGGGTTTAATGACAAAATTTTGGATAGGTCAGGTGCCAAATAATGCTTTAAGCCAAAAACAATCCAAAAATAACCTCAAACCTAAAAAGTTGAAGAAATAAAATTGCCGAACGTATCATTTAATTTTGAAAATTTTCATTTTGAGGTCGTTATCGGCCAAATTTGGCAAAATCAACCAAATATGGCTAACGATACCAATCACATGGTTTGTTTTATAACAAAAAAAAAAAACCCACTGATACCTACCGATCTATAAAAACGTGAAATCACAAGGTTTTATTTTAAACTAATCCTAGAAAAATTTATAAAAAAAGTGAACAAAATGTTTTACCATTTTGACTAAGAACATTTTCCTAAAATGTTGGAACTCTACTTCATTCCTTCTCACCCTTTTAAAAATAGTAGTAACCCACCATTTTTTCATGTTTTCTGATGTTGTAACCAAACATCGGAAAATATTTTATTTTTTTACATAAAATTTTCCTTTACCCTAATATACAATATTTTTTTCGATAAATAAACGAAGCCGCAATGTAAACAAAGATTCACCAGATAACGCAAATATAATTCATATTTCTAAATAGGTACGTATATTCAAGGGCGAATTCAAGGGAAGGCGGACAAGGCTTGAACATCCACTGATCAATGGAAATTATTGGAAAACTCCCTATAGAAGTTGTGTAAAACCCCCAAAATTATCAATTGAACACTTATTGATAGTAATTTTTATTTTTGAGGATTTGACATATGAAAAGGATTTGACATATGAAAAGGATTTGATATATGAAATTTAAGAATAAATGTAAAAAGAAGTTTCAATAATAATATGTCAAATATTTCGTCTGAATTAATCCATCTGAATATGAGTCTTCGATGGTTGACAATCATGTATTCAATGATATTATTATTATACGAGTCTTGGGTCGTTGACAATTAGCTATCCCAACTTTTATTAGTCGAATCGAACACAATCAAAACTTATATTGAGCCGCTCATGAGTGACTCAGCTCATTTACAATCCTACTTTAGTTAAAGTCAGGGGCGACGACAGCCCGGAGCCCAGGGGCTCCAGCCCCCCGGTCTCCGGCACTACCCCTGAGGAATAGCGGTTCAATATTGAGTCCCTCAAAATAATTTACTTAGTACTTATAAAATAGGCTATAATCTAACGACATAAAATTGGATCAGCACGGTTGGTGTAAGTGGTGTCCAATGTTCTAACTATTACCATAAAGCCCCAGGTTCGAACTTCTTGTTCCATATTTTTTCTCTTTCCCTTAAGTCCCCAATGTTTCAGGTTTGAGCCCCCTACTCTTAGTTTTTGTCTAATTGTATCCCATATTTTTTTCTCTTTCCATTTAAATCAAAATATCAAAATTTATTTTTGCTCTTTCTTCCCATTATAAAATTTTCACTAAAATCAAAATATGTTTTCATTCAATTTTAATTTTTCCTTTTAAATCCCCTTTAAATCAAAATATAAATATTAAATTTTACTATTTTTTTCCCATGGTATACTTTTCTCTTAAATCAAATTATGTTTTATTCAATTATTAAATTTTTCTCAGGTAAATTACACCCATGGCCACTGAACTTTATCCATTTTAACATTATGGTCACTGAACTTCAATTCTTAACTGTATGGCCACTAAACTTTATATTTTTTTTTATCTTCGGTGGTCATTCAACTTTAACCAAGTCCTCGAAATGACTGTTAACGACCTCAAAATGAAAATATTCAAGAATTAAAGTTGTTCAGAACGACCGTTAGCATGAAACCACATTTTTTATTTTTCAAAATCACCTTTTTTGAAGCTTTCTCTCTCTAAAAATTTACTTTCTCTCTCCAAACCAAACAACACCTAAATGACCTCAAAACGAAAATTTTCAAGAATTAAAGTTCCTTAGAATATAATTAACTCTTCGATTTTTTTATTTTCAAGCCATCAACGGTCGTTTTGAGGCGTTGAGTGGCCACCAGTGTTAAAAAGTGTAAAGTTCAGTGGTTATACTGTTAAGAACTAAAGTTCAGTGGCCATGGGTGTAATTTACCCAATTTTTCTCCTTAAATTCCCTTTAAATGAAAATGTGAATATTAAATTTTATTGTTTTTTCCATCATTGCTTTTTAATCTAACTATAATTTTTATCCTTAAATTAAAATATCAATATTATTACCTAATTTAATTATTTTTTCATCATTATTATTAATTAATTGTAATTTTTTTCTTTAATCAAAATGTCAATGCAAATATTCAATTTATAAAGAATAATATACTTGTTTAGGGGTTTTAATTTAGGAAATTAGAGTTGAATTTATAAAAAAGTAAATATGTCTATGCACTAAAACGAAACAGTTTTTATGCTGGAGAGCAAAAAAAAAAAAATTTGTCCAGTCCTAACAGGCTGGACTTTAGAAAATTATTCGTAGGACTAAAATTAGCCCTCCAGATATGAAATCCTAGCTCCACCACTGATTAAAGTAGAATAATTATGCTATTTATTATTGCTATTAGCCGTTTACTATATTACCGATATCCTTCCAAAATAGCTATACTATATATATATACTCAGCCATCCTTTTCTCCTAGAAACCTTGGATTAATGCATTTGATAATAATTGGATTCTAATATATGCATTATGGAAGACATCAGCAAGGAAAAGTTCCAATTTTAATTTGATCATAATTGAAAAAGACCAGAATTCTACAATTTGAATTAATCCTCTTTTTTTTCAGGGTCATTAAATAATATATTAATGGCAAAAAGCATAATTAAGTCTCTGAATTTTACATGTTTTAAGGATCAAGCCCCTAATCAATTATTTTTCCATATTGAACCCTTGATCATTGTTTTTGTTATAGATTTGACCCTTATTTAACTTTTCCGTCAAGTTTAGGAGATGAGAAGATCGATTTGGCGATTCTAATGCTGAAAATCACAAAATGGGAGAGGAGAAAATACTTTGGAACAATATACTAGAAATTAATTTCTATAATTTCGTTTTAGTTTTTAATTTTTTTTATCTCTCATAGTCAAGAAATTCTTATTTTTATTTGTCCATGTCAACAAGCCGAATCGCCCTAACGATATATGAAGTCCAAACTCGATGAGAAAGCTAAATAAGGACCTAATCCATAATAGAATCAATGATCAAAGGTTCAATGTGAAAAAATAAATGATCAGGAGCTTAATCCTTAAAACAGCCAAAATTCAGAAGCTTAATTATGTTTTTTTTTTTTTTTTTTTTTTGCCTAAATTAATCATGGCTTTTACTTGTTCGACAGAAACAAAGAATTTTCTAGAAGGCTCCATACAAGAAAATTCCTTTCCTACATGTAAGGTAAGCAATAATGTACTACTATTTAATTCAGATTTTAATTTCAGAAAGTATCATACTGATATTATTATAATATAAAATACAACAACATTGTGCTTGACTGCTAGGTTTAAGTTTCAAATATAGCAGTGCTTACCTGGACTCTGAACATAAAAAATATGTAACAAGTAACTTTACAACTTTTATATGGGATAAATGCTACAGGATCTTCAACCAGACAGTCCTCTAGAGAAAATCAAAGTCAAATAAAGGTATATGAAAATTTTCACTTAACTCTACAAGTAACCAATTCCTTCCTAGCGGGCAAGATAATTCAAGTTACAGTATTCTCCATCCTACTTTCAAAGTATGTGATCAGGATGCTTTGAAAAGTGTGGCAAATAAAATGTTAGTAGAATCAACAACTTTTCCCTTTCTGATATATCTGTCTGAGAAGAGTCTCTATGGTGATGATCTGCTGTTTCTTCACCCTTGGAATGATATTTTGCTTTGTGAAGAAAAATATGGCAAAAGATGGTGTTTGAAGGAAAAAAATAGTTTGAAGGTGATGAATATTGAGTAATGGAAGTAATAGTTGGAAATGATGTAGTTGGAGAAGAAGGTTATTATATAGATAAGAAAGGAGTTATTCGAATTAATGTAGGAATTAAATTAATGTTTATGAAGAATTATGATGTTTGGTGAAGATTTAGCCCTCATTAGTAGATGATCTGTAAATTCTACTGTAAACCCTAATCGAGGTCTGTGGTTTGTCCTGACCTTGGGAGTGGATAGACCTACCCTTACTGTTAAGGCCAAAATATACCTAAAATATCATTAATATTTACATCAGTTTTGCTACGAATTTGTGATGTTTATATCTATTTAGCGTACTTTTACGTCCGAATATGTTTTTTTCATGCAAGGTACCTAAATATTTGGTAAAATCCAAATAGGAACGAAAAGAGGTCCAAAACAAAGAAAAAGCCCTACAAAAAGAGTCAAATACGACGAAAATCAAACGCACCGAAACGAGGACGAGGACGAAGTCAGAAACGGAGAAAAACATTCCGTGTCGCGACCGAGAATCCTCAATTCTCGATCGTGACACGCGTCGCCCAGATACTTCTCCCTTTCGTTCGAAGGCTGAAAAACTGTTTCTCCATTCTCGGCCGAGAATTTACATTCTCGGTAAGTTCAGAAAATCAGGTAGCACAACATACGCTCATTCGTTTTCAAAGATACGCGTTCGTTCGATTGGATAAGAACGTCTCTTCGCAGCAGACACGTTCCTTAGAGTCGACTCTTCAACATCTATAAATAAAGAGTTGATTTCAGAGTTGATAAGATGATTTTTTAGAGTTAAGATTTAGTACAGAATTAATGCAGAAATTCTGAGTTAAACGATTCAGAGTTAGAAGTTCGATTTTGTAAAAAGCAATCTGATGTACACACATTGTTTATCAAATAATTACAAACACAATAGCATTTAGATTTAGATTTAGATCAGTTTTTATTAGTTTACATTCTGGTAGTAGACGACCCATCTCTATTCCGAAGATTCAGCGAGAAGAGCAAGTAAAGGATTCGACCCAGGAGCCTGACAACGGTGCTAAAAACTTGTTGACTATTGTTCAAGTCCCTGGCAACGGCGCTAAAAACTTGTTGACTATTGTTCAAGTCCCCGACAATGGTGCCAAAAACTTGTTGGTGATTTTCCGCAAGTATACGATTTGTACGTTTAAGTAATAAAATATACCGATCCCACAGAGAATGCAATTGATACTTAATGTATATTATTTCTTTATTCGTTTTCTCGAGGTTTATAGAAAATCGATATTTGTGAAATATTTTCTAATTCTAATTACAGAAATTAAATCTAAACTATAACTTATTCCAAAGTTAATTTATGCTAAGCCAAAAATACAACTTTAAACTTTGCTTTGTTTAAAATAAATGTAATAAATTACCAATTGATTCAATTAGAGGAATTGAACTGTTATCAATCTTTTCTTTTGATCTTAGATTGAAAACATTAATCAAATTCGGAATCTAAACCCGATTACTCGAATTACCGCAATGACCAAATCTAAATCCGAATTTGCTTAATTGTTCAACAAGGTTTGCATGTTCGAATACCAAATTTCTTTCTAAGCATTTTTACATGAAAACACCAATTAATATTACTTAAAGAACATTGTTAAATCAAACTTTAAGTAAAACAAAGTGAAGATGAAATTGAATTAAAAGATATATTATTAATGTGAGTCATAAACATCACAAGTTTAACAAAGAATAACAAAATTGAAATGCATTAAAACAAAGTAAGAGTTTCGGGTTGGCAATCCTTTACTCTACTTTGTAGGTTCGTCACGCCTTGGTTCACATTCAATTCTGGATCTTCTTGTTGAGTCTTCGAAAAAGAAAGCTTTCGATCAACTTCGAAGCATAAACTTGACTTGGGTAAGCCTAATGTATGTAAATAATAAAATCTGTAACTTTTGTGTAACTCAAATGTGGTCACTCTTTTCTACAGAATTTTTCCTCCTTTTACAATCTCAAAACTGTCTGCTGGAGAGGCATGTCAGTTGGTGAAGAGTAGCCTCGATCCGGATGAAAAGATGCGTCGCTTGGATGGAGATAAGGATGGAAAAATACATGAACTATTTGGTGAAGCGTACGAGATTCAAGAATCTCGATCGCGACATGTGAGGGAGAGAGGGACAAATATGCACTTCTTTCACCAGTGCACGTCTCTGCCGAGATTCTGGTAATCTCGACAGTGACATTAACTTTGATTTTTGTTCTTGGAGAGTTGTTTCAGCTTCTCAGACGTGACTTCCAATTCTCAGACGCGACTTTACTTGAAAGCTTTCTATCTTGCTCAATTTTAATCAATTTTTGCTCCGATTTAGCTTTTTTCCAAATAATTAATACCTTGCAAACAAACATCAAATACTCATGTAAAATCCATCCAAAATAAAGTAAATAACACACAAATTACATGAAATCAAACACAATTATGCATGTTAAATTAGGTACCATTTGGACTTATCAATCAAAAAGAAAAACTCATTTTTCATTAACTAGACTTGAAATTGCACCATCCGATAAACGTTAAGCTTAAAATTGTATTGTTTTGTACCTTAACCATAAAAACAAATGTGTACCTTATCCCTTTTTAATACGAGAGGATTCACTTGTTTTCTTTTTTCCTTCTAAATGTGAAATTTGAATAAATAGGATTGAATTGAATTCCACCCAAAATAAGGTATTCAAACACTCTATTAACATAGGACAAGCTTATTAACCTTCACTCTTCTGTAAGAAGCTATGGTGGCTAAAGGCTCATTTGATTTCTGCACTCGTCCATCTTGATGTACCAAATTGATCATTTGGCACCAGTTGCAACTGTTGGTCCCGTGTGATTAGTTCCAAGGGGGGGGGGGTAGGAACTAATATAACTTTTTCCTAATTTAATTAAGCTGACTTAATATATTTTCTTAAGTTTGTCAACTCAGCTTTGGTCAGCACGGCCGATTGTAACGTAAGATAGCTTTAGTCAAATATTGACTAGAACTATTTTACATATGAGTTGGGAATTGACACTTTTGTGGTCAGCTTCCAACTCAGCGCTCTTATTTACTCAATATCAATTTAGACAATTTATATGCTGAGTAAATGTAACAAGCAACATATACAGATATATATATATATATTGAGAGAGTTAGAGATTACTCAGCACGACTTATTCTGGTTCGGCCTCTTCGCCTACGTCCAGTCCCCAGAGTCCCTCCGGGCTTTTGAAATCCAATACTGAGCTCTTTAAAGGTAGAGCACAAACCGTTTATAGGCAGTTGAATATGCAAGAGTACCTTCCTCTATTCGTCTACTCAACTCCTACTAAGTGCTATAACCAAACACCTAGATTTCTCTACCATTAAGCACTCAACACCGAGTACTCAGCTCAACACTCTCAATAATACAATTGATATAAACTTGTTCTTTTTCAGGCAAAGAACACTTTAGATGATTACAAAAATCACTCTAGCTTTTACACAAGAATAGAAAGTTGGTGTAAGATATCTTTTTGTTTTGATGTGCTTTTTACTTGTATTTTTCTCTCTTGTATTTTTTGTAATTCGGCAATAATCCAAGAGGTATGTTTGTCCCTTTATAGTTGCAATCTGAAGATCAAATCATTTGAATTTGATTTGCCCGTTGAATCCAAAACGACTCTTTTGGGGACAATATTCTGGTCAGCTTCAGATATGCAGGCCAATCCCGTCGTCTGAATTCTACAGTCGTCAAGTTTGTCTTCTTCTAGCAGGTTTCGTCTTTTTGTGCCAGTTTGTCTTTTAGCAACGGAACAGTTGACCCATGCATCTCGAAATTGGCTTTTGCGTAATTCCAAGGTTCTGGATTGGTGCAGACAGTTGTCGGATCTTGTCTTTTAGCAAACGGATCATTCATGGTGTCCTGAAGATCACTCAGCTTGACTTTGATAGCTGTTGTCTTTGATTGTTGCCAATTCAGATATTGAGTTCTCTTTTACTCAGCTTCCATGGTCAGCTTCATTCTACAATACATAGTTCTGACGTAGACTCTTCTATTTTTGATACTGAGTTTCGTTCCACTCAGCTTCTTGATCTTTAAGCTTCTGTTCTGAAGATGACTTCTGCCATGCTGAGTTCCACTCTACTCAGCTTGTGCTGTGATCTCATGCTGACTTCGTCCTGTCTTACTTTTTATTTCTTTTTGTATTTATTTTTATACTTAACATTGAACAAATATATTAGTACAATTAAATCAAAACACTTAAATTTAATTGTCCCTTAATCATGGATTAACTTAAATAATTTTGTCAAATCAAAATCATGTGGAAAATTGTTTCAACAGCAACCACCCAATGACTGGAAACAACATTTGATTGTAAGAGGAAAAGGCTTTTAAATGGATAAAATATTAATTTGGTCCTTACTTTGCCCCATAAAGCGAGGTAAGATACACCGACAGTCATTGAAATTTAAAGACTGTTTTACAAAGATCACTAACTTCATTTTATTTTAATAGAATTATTGAACTTCACATTTGATTTCAATTGTCCAATGTGCCGCTTAATTGGTATAAAGTCAACCGTGTCTTCTGTTTTCTGTGCCACATCAACATCCAACAAATTCTTTTTATATAAAAATAGACTCGGATGACTTTATTGAAACGAAATGTCAAGTTTGGTGATTTTATTGAAAACAAATAAAAATTCGCAACTTTTGTGAAACACATCTCAAATTTCAATAATTGTTGCAGCAATTACCGCTTTGAAGGGAAAACTGGATAAAATTAGCTCATAAAGATCCCCCAAAGCATAATTAAGTCATCACCTTCTTAATACATGCCGATTTGATCCCCATATATATAAAATACAAAGGAACAAGTACCAATTTGACCTCTGAAGTAGAAATACAAAGTGAAGTTAGCCCTTAAAATGAAAAGAAATGTACACAATTGATGAAAAATTTATGAGTTAAGGACTGAGTTGATATTTTCTCGACTTCATAGACTAGTTTGGCCTTTTATCTCAACTTTGAAGGCCAAATTGTTAATTAATCCTGGGGTATAAGTACCTTAATTATTTCACTACTAATATCATGGTCCCTCCTAAACTTCATAGACATAAAGAAAAAAACCTTGAATGTTATAATGTAACATTAAAGTCCAAATCAACAAAAATCCGTAAAAAATTTAACAAAATGATGGTCAAGTTTCACTACATCATTGACTTTTTAAAAAAAAATTAATGTCACCATAAATTATGGTTCAGTAACTATTTTAATTTAAATAGATTTTTTTGTTGATTTGAACTTTAATGTTACCTTAATGTAACGTTCAAGGATTTTTATGCCAAAGGAATAAAGTTTAAGAGCTATAATATTAGTAACAGTATAGTTTAGGAGCCATGAATGTAGTTTACCCGTTAATCTTGCATTAAGTTCATGTGATTATGGGCTAAGGAAATTGCTTAAGTAATAAATTAATTGAAGCATTGTCTATAAATCATTATAAAAACTAAGCCTCACAATTATCATGTTTGAGTCGTGTTCATGTCGTGTCATTTCCGATTCGTGTTAAAAAGAGTAAACCCAAACCCAACCTAAAAACTTTCGTGTCACAACCGTATTAACCTGTTCGGGTTCGTGTCAATTTCATATCATGTTTTCGGGTTACATATAATTTTGTTATACATATATATAATTAATGATAACTTGTAGAAATGGAGAAGATATGGTACTATTTTTAAATATTTTATGTCATTTTTAGATTAGTATATTGACACTAACCATTGAAAAGTTCGCCAACATCATGTTAGATGGTTTTGTAAAATAATTGCTCCCAATTTCAAGTCTTCTCCATCCATCTTCTGCATAAGGTTCACCTTTAGATATGACAAGATTGGGCCAAAATCTCACTGGAATAACTTGAATTGATGATGTTTCACCCGTTCCTTTTGTAGGGGAACGTGTGAGTGTCAAATGAATCATATTCGTGTCAAATGAATCAACTTTAACCAAACTCAAAACATTATGTGTTATAATAGTGTCAACCCAATCGGGTGAGTATCGTGTTTGCTGGTTACATGTAATTTTGCTATTTAGGTTAATGATAACATTTAAAAATATTTTAGGATATATTAAAACTTCTAAATAAATCATTTTTGGATTAGATGTTTAGCTCTAACCGTCCAATAATTCGCTTATACTATGTTCGACCTGTAGAATGTGTTCATAGGTCACATGTAATTTACTTATCTTTAATAAGAATTAGATGTAAAAAAATGGGGGAGTCAAAATACATTCGCGGGTGACAATTGTAATTTTATTACTTCTACTAAGATGACATGTAAAAACATGAGAGGATATAATAACAACTTTAAATATTCACGTCATTTTCGAGTTAGTAGGTCAACCCTAATTCAACCCAAAAATGACTCGTTACTTGTTTAACAAAACACTAACCTACTAAATTCCTGTTGGGTTTGTATTGTCAGGTCATATACACAATTTCCACCTCTAGCATTAGTTATTAACTAATAATAATGGTCATGTTTTCTTACCCTTATGTACCAGATATATCCACAGTTCATCTACTTGTTAAGACTATTATTATTCATTTGTTATGTGACTGTGAAGGAGTAGAACAAAACTTACTCAGGCTTAATCTGTTATTGAGGTCAGCTACACTCTCCTCAGATATTAAGAGTAACTAAGCTTCATTGGCAAAGTTCAATCTGTTCCGCATATCTCTACACATGCTCATACCTCTGTCATTGTTCCTGCAAACACCATCTTTGACAGTGGAACAATGTAATAGAGTGCAGCGACGACCTACAACATTGCTAAACCATAAGTTGATATTGTTTTCGTACTATTGCTCCTCAAAGCTACCAATCAACAAATCGCCATAAGATCCATAACAATTAATAACTACGTCATAGGGAAATGGATAGGGAAATTGAAATGGAAATCAATATATGATATTTGTAAAATATGGCGGAACATTTAAATAATAAAAATATATAGAATATAGATATATCTGTAAATTTTTAAAACTATAAGAACCTATATATATATATATATATATATATATATATATATATATATTAAAAAGAACTACATACAAGTCACAATATTTAGGGAAAAAGAAAGATTTTTCATTTTGCAAGCTTGTACAATATGATCTAGAAAATTTCGGGATTTACTAATAGACATGGATCCACTTCTAAAAACTAAGGGAAAACCGACTAAGGTGATTTGGCCATGTAAGACGAAGAGCGCTTGATGCGCCGATTAGAAGGATTGGATAGTGGCAAAGGGATGTAATGGGGAGGGGTAGGGGAAGGCCTAAGCAAACTTGGAAGAGAGTGATTGAGAGTGATATGAGTTTATTAGGGATTGAGGAAAATATGATAGTGGATGGAGAGAATTTATGTCACCGATATGACTTAATTTCACGGTTTTGTATGATGGTTCATGTTAGCAGATCCCGAATTATTTTGGGACTAAGGCTTTGTTGTTGTTTCATAACTCCTCAAGCATTTTTAAAAAACTAGATTGCAGGTTTGTAACTCGCACTTTAATATGGTTCCGTTTTATTCCCACCATTGACGAAATTTGAAATTTCATTTATATTGAATAGACATACTACAATTGTATTGTGAAAACCAGCAAGAACAACCCTAAAAAAGGACATATAACCCATTGGAGACTTGCCGTTACAAAGTGTGCTACTGATAATCTTTGTTCTACAATGCTTTTTACGTATAGATCCTAGAACTGTTCAGAGTGCTGCTTATATACATCTTACAACTATGAAAAAGAAATATTATAGAATCACATTATCCGATCTCTGAAAATTTCTGGGATCTCAAGAGAATTTCTCATAGTGTGACCAAATATCTATAATGTCAATATGTTTGCATAAGATCATTGTATTTATCAATTATACCTTCTTACTAGCAATTACTTTATTGCTAAATCAAAATTTGTTAAAAGATATGCTTGAAAGAAAAAATTTGAAACAGCGTGGTGGAGATAGTGATATATTATATAAATAATAAACAAAAAATATATTAGACTAATGCAAGGATTCAGTTCAAATAAGCTACCACTACTGCTTAAAGGCCAACTTTCCACACTGAACCCTCCGCACGATTTTATAGGTTAGATTGTGATAGACTTAAGATAATAACAGGTAGATGAATGCCTTTTCTCCAAGCCTAAAATTTTATTGACAAATCAGATGTTAGGTACATTAGATAAAAGTTGAAGAAAACACTGACCTATAGTTCTGACTTCAACAGTTCACTATAGGTTAAATTAAATATGGGAATGAAAGGAAGTAAATAGCAGATGGAACACCGGTTTAAAATATAGAATAGAACAATGTAATGATGAGTAAATTCAAAGTAAGATTACAATGTCATCATGATTTAAACAATTTTTCTGTCAGCAATTCAAGTTGCCTAACTAAACATGAGCATTTAATGGGATTGGAATACATCCGGAGGTATAAAGAACCATCAAATTAGATCAAATTGAAACCTAGACAGTAAAAAGATAAGAGTAACACCAAGTATAGTCAACTAATATATGCCCTCTAATGGTGAAAATTCTCCGACAACATAATAAAGTGCAGGGACGACCTACAATGTTGCTAAACCATAAGTTGATATCATTTTCGTACTGCTGCACTTCAAAGATGCCAATCAACATATCACGATAAGATTGATAATGATTAATAACTACGTTACATGGAAATGGATAGGGAAACTGAAATGGAAATCAAGATATGCTATTTGTAGAATGTGGGGAACATGTAAATAATAAAAATTCTAATGTGGGGAACATGTAAATAATAAAAATTCTAATGTGGGGAACATGTAAATAATAAAAATATATAGAATATAGATATATCTGTAAAATTTTAAAATTATAAGAACACACACACACACACATATATATATATATATTAAAAAGAACTACATACAAGTCAAATAAAAAGAACTACATATATATGCGTTTTGTATGACAGTTCATATTAGCCGGCCCTGAATCATTTCGGGACTAAAGCTATGTTGTTGTTGTTGTTTCATAACTCCTGAAGCATTTTTAAAACACTAGATTGCACGTTTATAATTCGCACTTTAATATGGTTCCGTTTTATTCCCACCCTTGACCAAATTTGAAATTTCATTTATACTGAAAAGACATTCTACAATTGTATAACGAGCAAGAACATCCCTAACAATTGACATATAACTCATGGGAGACTCGCCGAAACAAAGTGTGCCACTGATCATCTTTGTTCTACAATGCTTTTTACGTATAGATCCTAAAACTGTTAAGAGTGTTGCTTATGTACATATTACAAAACTCATTCAGGCTTAATTTGTTATTGAGGTCAGCTACACTCTCCTCGTATATTAAGAGTCACTGAGCTTCATTGGAAAAATTCCTGTTGGGTTTGTATTGTCAGGTCATATACACAATTTCCATCTCTAGCATTAGTTATTAACTAATAATAATGCTCATGTTTTCTTACCCTTAAGTATCGGATATATCCATAGTTCATCTACTTGTTAAGACTATTATTATTCATTTGTTATGTGACTGTGAAGGAGTAGAACAAAACTTACTCAGGCTTAATCTGTTATTGAGGTCGGCTACACTCTCCTCGTATATTAAGAGTCACTGAGCTTCATTGGAAAAATTCAATTTGTTCCCCACATCTCTGCACATGCTCATACCTCTGTCCTTGTTCCTGGACACACCATCTTTGACAGTGGAACAACATAATAAAGTGTAGGGATGACCTACAACATTGCTAAACTATAGGTTGATATTGTTTTTATACTGTTGCACTTCAAAGCAGCCAATAAGCATATCGCGGTAAGATTGATAATAATTAATAACTACGTTATAAGGTAATGGATAGGGAAACTGAAATGGAAATCAAGATATGATATTTGTAAAATGTGGGGGAACATGTAAATAATAAAAATATATAGAATATAGAGATGTCTGTAAAATTTTGAAATTATAAGAACACACACATATATATATATATATATATTATATATATAATATAATATATAATATATATATAATATAATATATGTATATATATTTAATATAATACTAATAGATAAATATATATATATATATATATATATATATAGGTAAGAAAATGAAATAAACAAAATAGTAACTTTCAAACTTGAGCGTCCCCCAGTTTCTGTCTACTTATGATCATAGACCATAAGCTTGCATACTTTTGTAAGGGATCCCACAAAATTTGAAAGGATCTAGATAAATAAACTTGAAATATGAAATTTATTAAAAGTAGGTGGCGTAGCCAACCATCAAAAACTTACAAATTTGGAATCAAAAACTGGAGATACAACTTCCTTCGTAAAAGGAATTACAAATTATTCTTGAAATTGATTACAAGAGAGAAATTTAAGGTTTGGGGTGGAAAATGTGGTGTATATGGATGAAGGAGGAAGGTGGTGTATATGGATGAAGGAGGAAGGTGGTGTATATGGATGAAGGTAGACGGTAGGGATGGAAGTGGAAGAGATGATGGAGAGAAGAGAGAGAGTGTTGGAAGGAGAGAGAAGGTGTATGGAGAGTAGAATGAATGCTTGAAAATGGATGTATGAAATGGATGGATGTAGTGTTGGAGGGTACCTCCTTATATAGGCAAACCAAAGGGCATTTTTGGAATCATAAATAGTAACCAGGGGTATTTTTGGAATCATGAATAGTAACCAAGGGCAATTTTGTCTTTGTGAATAGTACTGGTACAGTATATCCACATGCCAGCTGCAATGTCTGTCTGCAAAATTGTCAGTGGTCACGTGTTGGAATCTTCAAATAATTTCATTGGAACACAGTTTTCTAGAATCTTCAAAAATCTTCAAAAATCTTCAATCTTTGGAATCTTCAAAATCTGCAATCTTCAAAATTTGGATTTTGGGGAGTAATTGTCCCTTAAGTTTTGCCTAAGTACCATTTAAGGTAACTTAGCGGGATCTTTTTTTTTATTTTATTTTATTTTATTTATTTTTTTTAGAAACCAGAATTACCAAACATGCTAAAGTGATCATAGTCGGAATCATTATCACTCAAGTTAATTGCTGGTTCATCCTGGTCCGAGTCTGACTGGGATTGGGGAAGGTATTTTCTGAACAAAGCAGTCATCTCTTCAGGGGTTTTTGCTGCAGCTAATTTTGAGGCTAAGTGAGATTTCTCGGCCAAAAATTGTGCTTGTCCCAAAGAAATGGTTTTTTCAGGTATTTGTTTGGAAAGTGGAAGGAATCGATTCTCAGTGAACTGTATTTCTCCAGATTTTCTAGTAGGATTTTTCAACCATATATCCATTTTCTCAATAGTGAGACTAGGAGGAATCTTGAATTTGTCCCACCATCTTACTAGAAATCTCCTTTGAATCAGTGAATTTCTATAATTTTCTGCATATTGTACCTTCGAAGCACCTACCCAAGCAAAGTAAAATTTCATGCAAAATAAAGCCAAGGGAGAGAACCTTTTTTCCTCCTCACTGGGTTTGTAACCCGCCTTAAATTTTTTGTAACAAGTAAGAATTCTGTCTTGGAGGATTTGCTCAACGCAACCCCAATGTTCCCACCATTGTTGGAACCAAAGAGGAAATTTTTCTGGATTACAAGCGGTATCAAAAAAGATAAGCCAAGAATGTTTTCTCCCAACATTATTAATCAGGAGGGCATTCCACCAGGCCTGTTGGTATTCCCAGTAATTAAAAGGAGTCTCATAAAATTCTTCTTCTTTGTATTCCACAGGAAAATACACAGGTTCAGACAGTGGGTGTTTCCAGTCTATCGGAGAAATAACCTTGTGAATTTTTACTGTGGAATATGCTGGGTCTCAGTGTTCAGATTTCCAGTAAAAGTGTTTGAAAGAAGCAGAATTTGTGACAGTAAGAATCATTTCATAATATCGTGAAGTCTTGTTTAAGTCCCATGATTTGAAAAACCAATTTTTACCAAAAGCTTTTTCAATTGAAACTTGAGGATCTTCATGATAAAAGCCTTTTTCTACAGAAAGAACATTTTGAAATGAATTCTTGACAATAAAATCACTTGGAAAAGTTGAAGGAATTGGAGAAGGGACAACATGTGTGAAAGCCACTTGGGAATTTTGAAAATTGGAATTGGAGATTGTTTTTTGGGTATCATGAAAATATTTTTGGGAAGTTGAGATTTGGGAACTTAAAACATTTTTAGAAATTTCATGAGAAAGGGCTTTTGTTGAAGAAGATTCTCCTTTCTCAGGTTTTTGAACAATTGGAATCTCTTCTTTTGGAGTCTGATACTTGACTAGAGCTTGTTGAAGCTCCGGGGATTTTGCAAATGTTTCTGCCAACCATTTTTGGATTTTAGGGTCCAAACCTGATTGGTTGGTATCTTCAAGAGTTGATTCTTTCTTTAGAGCGGCATCTCTCCATGTTTTTATTTTTGAATCTTCATCAGAATTTTTGTTGGAATCTCTCCCAGTGATTGTGGAATCTCTCCCAGTGATTTCTTTTCCTTTATTTTTCTTCGGCATGGCTGGAATTTTGAAGGAATTCACGGGTTAGGAAGTCAGGAATGGAATTTGTATCTCCTTTTATAAACTCAATATCAAAATCATAAATGCTTAAAATTGCTTGCCATCGTGCAAAAATCTGTTTTGATGCAAGGTTTTTAACATCCTTTTGTAAAACTTCTTTTGCACTTTTGCAATCAATTCTTAAAAGAAATTTTTGATTTAGTAAATCACTTTGAAATTTGTTTATACATAAAACAATACTCAAAATTTCTTTTTTAATTGTTGAGTAATTTCTTTGGCATTCATTCCAATGTCCAGAGGTGTATTGAACTATGTGTTCTTTACCCTCGGAAACTTGTTTAAGAATTCCACCATAACCTAGGTCTGAGGCATCTGTTTCTACAACCTTAGGTAGGGAAGGATCAGCTAGATGAAGACAAGGAATCTCTAAGACCTGTTGTTTGATTTTTCTAACAAGAGCAGTATGCTAGAAAAAACAAGTTTGAAAGTTACTATTTTGTTTATTTCATTTTCGTACCTATATATATATATATATATATATTTATCTATTAGTATTATATTAAATATATATACATATATTATATATATATATTATATATTATATTATATATATATATATATATATATTACATATATATATATATATATTATATACATATTATCTATATATTATATTATATATTATATATTATATATATACATATACATATATATCTATATTTATATTTCATTTCAATATTCTCATCATCATTTTTGTCTTTTCCTGTTTTTTTTTCATATTTCCATTATTATCTTTGTTTTTTCTATTTATTGGTTTTTAGAATATAGTCTATTAATATTTCCGTGTTGTTTATTAGACCCCTTGGATCCGTGGGCGTGTCTGGTATCAGGGTAGTTTATTAGACCCCTTGGATCCGTGATACCCTGGGTAGTTTATGACAATCCTAATAGAGCAGAGAGTTCTGGAACTCAAGCTCGTATTGAGGAGACCCATAATACCCAAAACCAACATGATCAATCTCACATTCCTGAAACGGACTTGCCTACAAGCCCAACGTTTTCAGCCGTCACAGAAAATGTTTTTAATGAATTGAATGTGATTTCAAGAGAATTTAATATCAACAAACAACTTCTTCATGATGACTTTTATTCAGAAAATAACATTGAAAAAAGGTCATGGTTTTTTAAAAATTTTATGGATTCCAGAAAAGCAATTCAAAATGAATTTTATGAATTTGTAAATCAAAATCAAGTTCATATTTTGTTTTTTGATTGGTTTGAAATTTATGCTTCAAAAAATTCCATTGATTATCCTTTTAGAAATTGTGTTAGCCCAATTACCCTTAGAAATAAGGCACCTGAGTGGGAAATGTTAGATAATAGGAAAGTTCAATCGACTCATCCACCACTTAGGGGTATAAGGCTAGATCACAATAACCAAAAGGTAGAAGCGATTCCTTATAAGACACCCAGTAATGATGACAAAACCAATGTTAAAAATATAATTCTCCAAAATAACTATACCAATACAAATTTGAATACAATAGGAAGACAACTAGATAGGATAGAAAAACACCTTGATAAACAACCTATAGTTTTTGATTCCTCCAAACCTATTACCAAACCTAAGATCCAAAATCCCATTTTTAAACCATATCAAATGACAAATCAAAGTTCAAAAAATATCCAAGATAGCAAATCTGAATACATTAAAGCCATTCGTGATCAATTAAGTAGGATGACTCCTACGAGTACCAACTCCAACCAAGATTCCGCTCAAATTATCCCTGATACTCCTCCCCATTCGGCCAGTAAAGTTAATGTCATAACTCAAGACTCTGAAACTGAAAGTCTCATTGAACAATTCCAAGAAGTCACTCCTGAAATTAATAAACTTCATTGGTCTAGGATTCCACAAGACCGTTTGCAAATCATCCCTGCCCCTGATATCAATACAGCTAAACCTTTATCTCAATCTCGTTTCAATGCCACCTCTGTCTATGATTGGAACATAGATGGACTCTCTGAGTATGAAATTCTTGGTCTTCTACAACAAATGACCATGGCTGCCAATGCTTATAAGACTCAACCTGGTACCCAGGATAGGACAGTTGCTGAACTCCTCATAGCAGGATTTTCAGGGCAACTGAAAGGTTGGTGGGATTACTATCTCACACAACAACAGCAAGAAGAAATTTTAGATGCCATTAAGATAGATGAAAATGATGAACCAATCTTTGATGATGATGGTGACCCGATTCAAGATGCCGTAGCCACTCTAATTCTTACAATTTCTCTTCATTTCATAGGAGATCCCTCCCATTTAAAAGATAAAAATGCTGAACTTTTATCAAATTTGAAGTGTAAAAAACTTAGCGATTTCCAATGGTACAAAAATACGTTTTTAACTAGAGTAATGCTTAGAGAAGACTCAAATCAACCCTTTTGGAAAGAAAAGTTTTTGGCTGGCTTACCAACCCAATTAGGTGAGAAAGTTAGAAACAAAATTAGAGAAACACATGGACACCAAATTCCTTATAACAAATTCACTTACGGTGAGCTGATTAGTCTAACCCAACAGGAAGGATTAAAAATTTACCAAGAAATGAAATTACAAAAACATCTAAAATGGGAACTTAAGAAAACTAGGTCCGAATTAGGAACTTTTTGTAATCAGTTTGACATCAACATAAATAAACCCTCAACATCAACTTGCCCAGGAAATTGTAGCAAAAATTCTAGGAGAAATGCTTATAGGAAACCCAAGAAATCCATGAAAAAATATCAAAAGTCCCAAGATGATTATTATAGAAAATCTCACTATAGGAAACCGAGAAAATACAAACAAAAGAAAACTGAAATTAAGAACAAAGAAAATAAATTTAGAGATATTACATGTTATAGATGCCATAGAAAGGGACATACATCGAAATTCTGTAAATTCAATAAAAAATTACATGAACTACAACTAGATGATGAAATAACCAACAAAATCTCCAATCTACTTCTTGATTCCTCTTCCGATACCTCTAGTTCTGATTCTGAAAACCTTTCTTCAATATCCTCTGAAAACAACCAAGACCTTCAATTAGATGAAATCGTTGCAACTAGCTCTACGAGCTCTTTTGAAATTAATGTTTTAACTAGGGAACAAAGTACGACTTTAGATATCATTAACAACATAGGAGACCCAGAACTCAAAAGAGAATTTTTAAATAAACTTTTAAGATCCTTAGACAACCAAGAAGAGAGAAAAGAAGATAAAAAGGTAGAGAAAACTTCCATTTTACCCAATACCAGTAAAGGAGCCTACGATCTCACCAAAATTCTAAATAAAAGGAAAAAACACATCTTAAATGAAAAAACAAGCATTCAAGAACTACAAAAGGAAATCAAGGAAATAAAATCTGAGCTTAGAGAACTTAAAGAAAAGCAAAGAAAGGATTCTGAATTAATTTCGAAACTTCTTCAAGATACCTCTGATTCTTCTGATTTTCCTGAAGAAACTGAGATTGGTCAAACCTCTTCCCATGAAATTCAAAATGTTCAAAATGTTGAAAAGATTCCAACTGATTTTCTCTTTGTTTTACGGGAAATCACTACCCGAAAATATGTTATCAAAATAACTCTTGTTTTTTCAAAAGATTTCCAAATCGATACCATCGCACTTTTTGACACTGGTGCTGATTTAAATTGTATAAAATCAGGAATTGTTCCAAAAGAGTTTTTAGAGAAAACAAATGAAAGGCTTTCTGCTGCAAATAATTCCAAATTGATTGTTGATTCAAAAACGGAAGCCTCGATTTTAAATAATGATATTCTCCTAAAAACTTGGTTCGTTTCTGTCAGTGCTATTCAACACAGTGTCATTTTGGGAACTCCTTTCATGAATCTGATTACTCCTTATAAGGTGAAAGCAGATTCAATTTCCTCAAGAACAGAAAATGGAAAATTAAATTTTGAATTTATCGAAAAACCTCAAACAAGGAATCTCGATTTAATCAAAGCTTGTTCGATTCATGAAAATTCCTTAAATGTTTTAATCAAAGGGAAAACTTACCATCTTCAATCTCTCCAAAAAGATGTTGTTTTCAAACGGTTTGAAGAACAGATAAATAATCCTTCAATCCAACAGAAAATTTCTGAATTTCAAAACTTGATTGAAAAAGAAATTTGTTCTGATCTTCCAACTGCCTTTTGGGACAGAAAACAACATATTGTTGACTTGCCTTACGAAATTGATTTTGATGAGAAACAAATTCCAACCAAGGCTAGGCCAATTCAAATGAACCAAGAACTTGAGCAATACTGTAGAAAAGAAATTCAGGAATTAGAACAAAATGGTCTAATTTCAAAATCAAGGTCCCCTTGGAGTTGTGCTGCATTTTATGTCAATAAAAATTCTGAAATAGAGAGAGGAACGCCTAGGTTAGTAATAAATTACAAACCTTTGAATAAGGCGTTGAGATGGATTAGGTACCCTATTCCAAATAAAAAAGATCTTTTGCAAAAACTTCATTCTGCTTATGTTTTTTCGAAATTTGACATGAAATCAGGATTTTGGCAAATTCAAATTTCAAAATCTCATAGGTACAAAACTGCTTTTACTGTTCCTTTTGGTCAGTATGAGTGGAATGTAATGCCTTTTGGTTTGAAAAATGCCCCTTCTGAATTCCAAAGAATTATGAATGACATTTTCAATGATTATTCAAAATTCTGTATTGTGTACATCGATGATGTTCTTATCTTTTCAAATTCTATTCAAGAACATTTCAAACACCTTAAAACCTTTTTCTATGTTGTTAAGAAAAATGGTTTGGTTGTGTCGAAATCGAAAATTTCCTTGTTCCAAACTCGCATCAGGTTCTTAGGACACTACATATCCAAAGGAGCTATCACACCAATTGAAAGATCCCTTCAATTTGCACAAAAATTTCCCGATAGGATTCTTGATAAAAATCAATTACAGAGGTTTTTAGGAAGCCTTAATTATGTTCTTGATTTTTGTCCCAATATCAACAAAATGGCTAAGCCATTACATGATAGACTCAAGAAGAATCATGTCCCATGGACTGAAGAGCATACTGCTCTTGTTAGAAAAATCGTGTTTATTTTGGTATATGGATGAAGGAGGAAGGTGGTATATGAATGTTATTTTCTGAATAAAAGGATCTATATATATATATATATATATATATATATATATATATATATATATATATATATATGTATATGTATACATTAAAAAGAACTACATACAAGTCAAATAATTGAGGGAAAAAGAAAAATTTTTCATTTTGCAAGCTTGTTTAAGATGATCTAGAAAATTTCGGGATTTACTAAACATGTAATAGACATGGATCCACTTCTAAAAACTGAGGGAAAACCGACTAAGGTGGTTTGGCCATGCAAGACAAAGAGCGTTTGATGTGCCTGTTAGAAGGATTGAATAGTGGCAAAGGGATGCAGTGGCGAGGGGTAGGGGAAGGCCTAAGAAAACTTGGAAGAGAGTGATTGAGAGTGATATGAGTTTATTGGGGATTGAGGAAAATATGATAGTAGATAGGACGGAGTGGATGGAGAGAATTTATATCATTGATACGATTTGATTTCACGGTTTCGTATGATGGTTTACGTTAGCCGACCCCGAATCATTTGGGGACTAAAGTTATCTTGTTGTTATGGTTTCATAAGTCTTGAAGCATTTTTAAAACACTAGATTGCAGGTTTATAATTCACACTTTAATATGGTTCCGTTTTATTCCCACCATTGACCAAATTTGAAATTTCATTTATACTAAAAAAGACATACTACAATTGTTTAACAAGCAAGAACATCCCTAACAAATGACATATAACCCATGGGAGACTTGCCGATGCAAAGTGTGCCACTGATCATCTTTGTCTACAATGCTTTTTACGTATAGATCCTAGAACTGTTCAGAGTGCTGCTTATGTACATGTTACAACTATGAAAAAGAAATATTATAGAATCACATTATCTGGTCTCTGAAAATTTCTGGGAGCTCAAAAGAAGTTCTCATAGTGTGACCAAATATCTATAATGTCAAGATGTTCACATAAGATTGTTGTATTTATCAAGTATACCTTCTTACTGGCAATTACTTTATTGCTAAATCAAAATTTGTTAAAAGATATGCTTGAAAGAAAAAAGTTGAAACAATGTGGTGGAGATAGTGATATATCATATAAATAATAAACAAAAAATATATTAGACTAATAGATTGGTCTTCCCCCTAGAAACATGCAATCTAGTTTTTTTTTTAAATGCTTCAGGAGTTATGAAGCAATAACAACAACAACAACAAGAAAGCCTTAGTCCCGAAATGATTCGGGATCGGCTAACATGAACCGTCATACGAAACCGTGAAATCAAGTCGTGTTCGTGACATAAATTTTCTCCATCTACTCCGTCCTTTCCACTATCATATTTTCCTCAATCCCCAATAAACTCATATCACTCTCAATCACTCTCGTCCAAGTTTGCTTAGTCCTTCCCCTACCCATCGCCATTACATCCCTTTGCCATTATTCAATCTATCTAACCGGCGCATAAAGCGCTTTTCGTCTTACATGGCCAAACCACCTTAGTCAATTTTCTCTCATTTTATTCTCAATAGACAAAACCCCTACTTTCATCCTAATTATTTCATTCCTCACACCAATCCTTTCTGTTATGACCTCACATCCATCACAACTAGACCTGTCCACGGGCCCGGGTACCCGCCCGGTCCGCCCAGGCCCGTGTCCCTTGGACCGGGCTTGGACAATAAAAATTGTTCATCGGCCCAGGCCCGCCAAAGCCCGCCTATTTTTTGGGCGGGTTTGGGATTAATAAAAATAACACGGGCCGGCCCAGCCCGGCCCGCTTATTAATATTAATTAATAAATATATATTTATATATTAAATATTTATTTTTAAGTATAATATTTATTTTTTTATAATTAACAATTATATATATATATATTTAGGTGGGCTTATATGGGTTGGGCTCGGGATTTGATTTTTAAGCCCGAGCCCAGCCCGGCCCGAGCCCGCCTAAATTAATTGTGGGCTGGGCTGGGCTGGGCTTGGGCTGAGCATTTTTACTTAAAAACCCGACTGGTCCGGCCCGAGCCCAGCCCGGCCCATGGATAGTTCTAATCACAACATACGCATCACCGCCATCGGCATCTTATGAATGTGACAGTGTTTCACTGCCCAACATTCCGTACCATATAACAATGCAAGTCTAACTATTGTGCGGTAGAATTTTCCTTTCAATCTATTAGGCATGTTGGGATCGCAAAGGAAACCCGTAGCACTTTTCCACTTCAACCAACCAGATTTAATCCTATGAGTAACATCTCCATCCAATTCTCCATCCGTTTGAATAATAGGCCCTAAATAACGGAAGCAATTTGAACCCTTGGACAACCCTCCCATCCAGGGTGATTGTCCCTGCCTCCTGCTTCAGGAGTTATGAAACAGTGTATTTTCTTTATGCATCAAACTATAAAGTTTTTGTATTATAACTTAGTTCTCTTGCCAAATTTGTCAGGGCTGAAATATGATCGGGAATGGCTTCTTAAAAGTCTAACATGAGAAATCCTAACGCAGAAGAAGGTAGATAAATTATTCTTAGGAAAGAACCGCCAGTGGGAGTGTACGTGTATTTAGGCCTAATGCATTTGATATATAATCTTTTACGTTGCTAGTTGCATTTTATTTTCCTTTGATATGCTGGACTCGGTGAGATCATTTCTATGAGATTGCTTAAACTAAAGCTGATAATGTAAATGATAATTCTGCTATTTATTTATTTTTTACATCCACAATGCACTTTGAATGTGCATGTTGTGTAGAAAATCATTTTTTATTTTATCACTTCAGATCAGGGCTTCATATTTGATAAAGGAGTTATTTTCCAAGTTTCATGTGCAGGTTCCTGAAATGGGCTTCATTAGTACTTCGATTGATCTGAACCAATGAATAATGTTTGTTGAGTCCTCTCGTTCCACAGATCAAACTAACAGATTCATATCCTGGATTCAAAGAAGATATCGAGTTGTATGCAAAGAGGTATTCTACTCCATGATATATTCTTCACACGATTATTAGTTATTTATCTATGTTGCACAAAAACTTTGATTTTAAAGCGTTTCATGTTTCTGAAACGTTTTTGAAATTGAAACTCTTGGGAAACTTGTATACAACGTTTCAAGTCACATTTCCATAATTTAAAAAAATTGAGAAGTCTAGGATGTAATGTATTGTTAGAAGTGGATCCATGTCTATCACATGTTCCGTAAATCCGGAAATTTTCTAGATCATCTTGTACAAGCTTTGAAAATGAAACATCTTTCTTTTTCCTTTAAATATGTGACTTGTATGTAGTTCTTTTTCATATATATATATATATATATATATATAGAGGAGGGCTCTTGTGAGAACCCTTTCTTAGATGAGAACACTTTCTTAGGTGAGAACCACTAAAACTACGTAGTTTTGAGTCTAAAAATAACAAAAGAGTCTAAAAATAACAAAAAAAACGTTGCTACCAAGGGGGTTCGAACCTGGGACCCTTAGTTTACACTTCATGTTACTTAACACTAAGCTAATTATTTTACTTGTGTAATGTGTGCCGCGCGGATTAATATACCACACTGTCGTTTTCATTGTTTAATATTTTACGCATACACTTATTAATATTGATTAAATATGCATAATAATGAATTATTAATAGAAAAAAAAGAAATGTGCATAATAATGAATTATTAATAAAAAAAAATTCAAAAACATGCTCTAATTTTTTATTTATTTAATTCCTCCATATTTTTATAATTTATGTTTTAAAATGTTAAGGACGATGTTCTAAATATTGTTACATGTGTTCTTAACTTTATAATTTGTGTTCTAAAAATTAAGTATAATGTTTAAAAAACAGTAAATATATGGACCATTTTTGCATTTGTTCTATAATATAATTTATAACTCATATTCTAAATAACATAACGTATGTTCTAAAAAACATAACGTATGTTCTAAAGTTTATAGTTTGTGGTCCAAAAATTAAGTATAATGTTCTAAAAAATCAGTAGATATCTGGATTGTTTTTTCATTTGTTCCAAAAATATAATTTATAACTCATGTTCGAAAAAGCATAACACATGTTCTAAAAACATAACGTATGTTCTAAAGTTTGTAGTTTGTGTTCCAAAAATTAAGTATAATGTTCTAAAAAAATCAGTAGATATCTGGATTGTTTTTTCATTTGTTCAAAAAATATAATTTATAACTCATGTTCGAAAAAACATAACACATGAAAAAACATAACGTATGTTCTAAAGTTTGTAGTTTGTATTCCAAAAATTAAGTATAATGTTCTAAAAAAATCAGTAGATATTTGGATCGTTTCTTCATTTGTTCCAAAAATATAATTTATAACTCATGTTCGAAAAAACATAACACATGTTCTAAAAAACATAACGTATGTTCTAAAAAAATATGTCGTACGTTCTAAACTTCATAGTTCGTGTTTTAAAAGTTAAAATATATGTTGTTTCAAAAAAAAGTTAAATTATATGTTATAACGTATGTTTAAAAAAATATAATGAATTTATATAACATAAATTACAAAATATAAAGGAATTAAATAAATAAGAAATTGGAGCATGTTTTTGAATTTTTTTTTAATAATTCATTATTATGCACATTTCTTTTTTTTCTATTAATAATTCATTATTATGCATATTTAATCAATATTAATAAGTGCATGGGTCAAATATTAACAATGAAAGCTATAGTGTGATGGTATATTAATCAGCGCGGCACATATTATACAAGAAAAGTAGTTAGCTCAGTGGTGAGTAAGATGTAGTGTAAATTAAGGGTCTAAGGTTTGAACCCCCATGATGGCAGTAGTGTTTTTTTTTTAATTTTTAGCCTCAAAACTACGTAGTTTTAGTGGTTCTCACCTAAGAAAGTGTTCTCATCTAAGGGAGGGTTCTCACTTGATCCCTCCCCTATATATATATATATATATATATATATGTTCTTATAATTGTAAACTTTTTTACATATATATCTATATTCTATATATTTTTATTATTTACATGTTCCCCACATTTTACAAATATCATATCTTGATTTCCATATCAGTTTTCCTATCCATTTCTCTGTGACGTACTTATTAATTATTATCGATCTTATCGCGATATGTTGATTGACAGGTTTGAAGTGCAGCAGTACAAAATCGATATTAAAAACTTATGGTTTAGCAATGCTATAGGTCGTTACTGCACTATATTACGTTGTTCCACTGTCAAGGATGGTGTTTGCAGGAACAAGGACAGAGGTATAAGCGTGTGCAGAGATGTGGGGAACATATTGAATTTCGCCAATGAAGCTCAATTACTTTTAATATCTGAGGAGAGTGTAGCTGACCTCAATAACAGATTAAGCATGACTAAGTTTTATAACATGTACATAAGCAACACTCTGAACAGTTCTAGGATCTATACATAAAAAGCATTGTAGAACAAAGATGATCAGTGGCACACTTTGTATCGACAAGTCTGCCATGGGTTATATGTCCTTTTTTAGGGTTGTTATTGCTAGTTTTGACGATACAATTGTAGTATGTCTCTTCAGTATAAATGAAATTTCAAATTTGGTCAAGGGTGGGAATAAAACGGAACCATATTAAAGTGCGAATTACAAACTTGCAATCTAGTTTTTTAAAAATGCTTTAGGAGTTATAAAACAACAATAACAACAACAGCAAAGCCTTAGTCCTGAAATGATTCGGATCGGCAAACATGTACCGTCATACAAAACCGTGAAATCAAGTCGTGTTAGTGACATAAATTTTCTCCATCCACTCCGTCCTATCCACTATCATATTTTTCTCAATCCCCCCACCCTCAATCAATCTCTCCCAAGTTTTCTTAGGCCTTTCCCTACCCCTCGCCATTGCATCTCTTTGCCACTCTTCAATCATTCTAACCGGCGTATCAAGCGTTCTTTGTTTTATATGGCCAAACCACCATAGTCGGTTTTCCCTTATTTTATTCTCAATAGATACCCCTACTTTTGACCTAATTATTTCATTACTCACCTGATCCTTTACATATTTAGACCAATTACCCAAGCCATTACCTATCTACACTATATATTTGTGACTTCCCTAAAATGCCCTTCATATATATATATATATATATATATATATATATATATATATAATATTCCTTACTCTTTCTTCTTTCTCTCTTCGTTTTTCTATTTGATTCTTTCTTAGTTTGTGAACTTGGCACTCCGTTTTTAATTATCGACTCATATATATGTAAAATCTTTATTCTTGCGAACTTGACACTCTGTTTTTTTATTATTTTGTACATTTTTTCCAGGATAATCCTTCTTGAGTACATGATTATACTTCGTACTTTTCGCAAACTGCGAAGACTGCGGAGGTAAATGCTACTCCAGTACATGATTTTAATCATGTACTGGAGTAGCATTTAGCTTCACAATCTTCGCAGTTTGCGAAAAATACGAAGTATAATCATGTACTCAAGAATACATGATTTTACTTAAGTAAAATCATGTACTGGAGTAGCATTTACCTTCGCAATTTGCGAAAAATGCGAAGTGATATATAACATTAAAATCATAACAATAAAAGATTGTAACAATAATTATAATATTAAAATCATAACATTATCAAAATTTACAACAAGATTGCAATAATAATTCAAACTTGAAACCCTAAACAATAATCATAACATTGGAGTGCTTCTAGGCTTTACAAAAGCAAGAAAAATCGGCAACGTCATACATAATTAATGGCCTTTGGGAGGAAGTTCAGAAGCAAAAGGAAGAGAACACCCCAATCACCCCTCACTGTGATTGATACCTTGGTCTTCACCATCTGCGAAGAAAAAGACACGTAAAAAAGGATGATTTTTACTTCGCAGAAAGCGAGTCTGCGAAGAGAAATTTACCTGGAAAAAGATGAGTTTGCTTTGCAGAAAGCGAATCTGCGATTCCTGTGAAGAGAAAAAACAAGCTGAAAATGATGATTTTGCTTCGCAAGCTTCGTAGATTCGCTTTCTGCGAAGCAAAATCATCCTTTTCCATGTGAATTTCTCTTCACAGACTTCGCAAAATGTGATGCAAACTCATTTTCCGAAGCAATTTTCTAGAAAAAGAGGAAGATGAAACAACATATATTTACCTTATTTTCGCCTTTTTCCATTGAAATCGACAATAAACATATGATAAATGCAGAAGAACATCGAATAACGATGTTTTCGATTCGCACAAGAAGAAAGAAACCAAAAGACGAAGAAGAAACATGAAGATGAAGAACCATGCCTTCACAAAAACAGAAAGACAAAAGGAGAAAGAAGAGAGATGATGATGAAGAATTTCTTGGTGATTCGCACAATATATAGGAAGAGGAAGATGAAACGATAGACCGACAAGGAAGATGAAACCAATAGACTGGAAGAAGAAGATGAAAGGTTCAGAATATTTTAGAAAAGTCACAAATATATAGTCTATATAGGTAATGATTTGGGTAATTGTCTAAATGTATAAATGAGCCTTTTTTTATTATTAATTTTTTTTGCTAATCATAAGTAGTTGTTATTTTTTTTTTCTCAAAAATTACATTTTTGTTTTAAATAATAAAGTTGTTGTTGCATGCACTTGTCACTTCATACTAATAATATTATAAAAATACTCAAATCAAAGTTACTAATTGTATCCACGAACTATGAAATATATTAAAGTTTAGCTACATAAATTCATGATTTTATATTTTTTTATTAAGATTCATAATTTTGTATTTTTTTTATTAAGATTCATAATTTTATATTTTTTTAATTAAGTTTCATAATTTAATATTAGTATCATATGTTCAAAATAAGTTTGAAAGGTGATGTCTGTCTCTAGAATGAATGGAATATAAATAGATAAATAATGGTTTTATTTTTCAAACAAGTTAATAATTCATTATAAGTTATAAGGAAATAAAATAAAATACTAACTAACATTCAAAGAAAAAAATGCAGGACCACAACACAATTGATTTCCTTTGAAATTTTAAAAAAATCACACTCACAATTAATATATAGGGCAAAGTACGAAAACAATGCTCGTGGTTTGGCTTATTTGCAGATAGAGATCCGTGGTTTAAAAGTTTGCAAATAGAAATATATGGTATGCTTTTTTTTACTAAACGAAGTATTTAAAATTTAACTTTTAAGTAATTGATGATAATTAAAGGCCTTTTTTAATTTTTTTTTCAATTACATTTATATCTTGACAAAACACAAATTCCAAAATCAAATTGCAACTGTGTAAATGAATTTAAATATCAATTTAGTTCATAAACTGTCAAATTAGTAAATAACGTAAAATTTCACCATATTATTTATTGTTTTGATTTAGAAAGTTTTTTTCGCGGGGTTGTGTTTTACTGATATGTAAGAATAATTTTTTTAAGATAAAAATATTTTTGGTTGTAATCAGAACGTAATTGTATAATTGTAATACTTTATTTTGTTTCTGTGGGGAGAGTCTGGGGATGGGAGGAAGATTCACCTGGTCCCTTGGAAGGAAGCCTGCCAGCCTAAGAGCAGGGGGGGGTCTTGGTATAAGGCAAGCTAAGGACAATAATAAAGTCCTGTTAATGAAGCTTCTTTGGAGAATGTGGCAATCCCCCTCCTCCCTTTGGGTTCGTCTTCTGTGCGGCAAGTATAGGAAAGATAGAATCTTTGGTGGCCCGAATGAGAGGGTTGTCAGCTGTTCCTTCCTCTGGAAAGGGCTTAGTGCTGTTTTTGCTGAGTTCTGTACGGGGATTGGCTTGGAGGTGGGTAATGGGAGATCCATTAGTTTCTGGTATGACACCTGGATTGGTGACAAACCGTTGATTGAGGTGTGCATCGCCCCTCTGCCGAATGATCTCCTCTCCTGGAGAATTGCTGATGTGGTGGACTCGAAGGGAGACTGGATCTGGTCTAAGTTCGACTCCTTTCTTAGCCTGGAGACCCTCCTTAATATTAGAGGTGTGAAGATTAGTAATCAGGAGGAGGATAAGGACAGACACTGCTGGGCCTTGACTAATAATGGTTCTTATTCTTACAAATCGGCCTATGAAGCTTTTACCCCTAATAGGGCTGATCCTCCCTTGGAAATTTGGAAGTCCATTTGGGCCCTCAAAGTCCCCTACCGCATTAGGAGTTTCCTATGGCTGGGAGTCAAGACAGGCTCCTCACGAATGCAGATAGACACAGAAGGCACTTGGCTGTATCTGGTGCCTGTAGCAGATGCAGCGGCCATGTGGAAACCTTGTGCCATGCTTTGAGGGATTGCCCGAATAGTAGAAAGGTTTGGGAAGGGGTCCTTCCTCACCACATCCTTCCTTCCTTTATGGGGTTCTCTGATATTGACTGGTTCTCTGAAGGCGTTAATGGGAATTTGTTGGCCAGTATGGAGCACGGGGCTATTCTCTTCGCTATAATTTGTCACCAAATGTGGAAATGGAGGAATGAAGAGTTATTTGCTGAGAAGACTGTCTTTATTCCTGACCTCCGGTTTTACTTCTCGAAAAAACTCTCTGTTATTACAAAGAGTTTTGAAGGAGAGCCCCTGGTTCACCCCTCCTCGGTTAAAGAGGTCCAGTTAGTTGGTTGGAGGAAGCCCAGGGAAGGGGTTGTCAAGTTGAATACGGATGGCTCCTGCCTTAGTAATGACAGAATTGCTGCTGGTGGAGTTCTTCGGGATGCTGGTGGCGCCTGGCTGGCTGGGTTTACCCATAACTTAGGTACGGGCTCCTCCTTTACTGCGGAGCTCTGGGGGATCTTGTCTGGCATTAAACTCGCCATTCGCATGGGTGTTAAAAGACTTTCGGTGGAGTCTGACAATTTGGAGGCTATCAACAGGATTTCGGATAGACAGGCTGTTTGTCTTAAGAGTCAGAATCTCATTAAAGCCATCTTGAGGCTTCGTCCTGCCTTCGATTCTCTTACCTTTTCCCATATTTATAGGGAGCAAAACCGTGTGGCGGATCGCTTGGCAGCTGCTGGGCATGGGGGATGTTAGGTGTTTCTACCCTTTCCGTTCCTCCTTCTTTTCTGTTACCTTCTCTTCTTGAGGATAGGATTGGGGTCAGTCTTCCTAGACTGATCCCGGGTTAGGTTTTTGTTTGTTTGTTTTTTTTTCTTCCCTTCTTACCAAAAAAAAAAAGTAATACTTTATTTTGTAAATAAAACATACCACAGACCTTCATTTGTAAACTTTTAAACCACGGACCTCAGTTTAAAAATTGAGCAAACCACATATATTTTTTTCGTTCTTCCCCCTAATATATATACTAAATCAATTATATATATAGGCATAATATCTATTTGGCACCCAAATTAAGGCTTTAAAGACAATTAGGATCTTAAACTATCAAAATCATCAATCAAGTCTTTAAACTAAGCAAAAATCATCAATAGAGTCCTCATCCTAAAAAAAATCATCAGTTGAGGCCTCATAAAAAATCATTCGGTTGAACAGTTTCACCATCTTTCCCAAACTCATTTTGATCCAACAGAAAAATCATTCCAATACATATCAAATATTCACAATTTCTGATTTTAGGATATGATGTGGACTCAATTGATGATTTTTGCTTAGTTCAGTGATTGAATTGATGATTTTGATAGTTTAAGGTTCTAATTGACTTTAAAATTTTAGTTTGAGGAGCAAAATCGGTATATATATATATATATATATATATATATAGATAGTAGAAAGTCAATAAGTATGATTAAAGTGTCCAAGACAGAGAAAGGGTTGATCTGAAAAATTATTAGTCAACTAAAACAATCTTTAAGACAAATTATATAAGAAGAAATCTCTGGTTAAAATATGACCTGTCCATGGCCGGGCCAGGTCTAACGGGCTCTTCAGTAAAAAAGCTCATTCCAAGCCAAGTCCAGTCTATTATTAATATAAGCGGATTTGGGCCGAGTTGGATTCGGGATTAAAAGTCATTCAAACCCAGTCCATATAAATCCACCTAAAAAAATATACATAATTTTTAATTATAAAAAATAAAATTTATACTTAAATATAAATATATAAATTTATCAATTAATTTTAATAAAGCGGGTCGGGATGGTCCGGACCGTGCTATTTTTATCAATTCCAAACCCGTCCAAAAAATAGGCGGGCTTTAATAGACATGGCCAAATTGGGCCTAAAATCATTTTTCATTGTCCAAACCCGGTCCAAAGGACACGGGCCTATGCGGCTGGACGGATATCCGGACCCGTGAACAGGTCTAAACGTGATATGTTTATGTATAAATTAGTCTATTGTTATTATATTCAATGTAGTGTATTATGTTAGAATATTACAATTAGCATTATAAAAATGTTATTATTAGTAGTATAAGCTTTACAAATATTGTTAATACTTTATTACATTAGAAGGATAAATAAAAATAAGGGTTAATTTCATATAAGTGCCCTGTGGTTTCACTTTTTTGCAGATAGGTTCTTGTGCTTTGTTTTTGAGCAAATAAAGGATTGTAATTTTCTCCGTTTGCGGAATTGAGGAAGAGACACAAACGGAGTCAGAATCGATGACGTGTCCTAGGGCAATTTTGCCATTTTAAAAAAATTGGTATATAAATTTGAAAGGTTAATATATACCAATTTTTTAAAATGGCAAAACTGCCCTTAGACATCATCGATTCTGACTCCGTTTGTGTCTCTTCCTCAATTCCGCAAACAGAGAAAAGTACAATCCTTTATTTGCTAAAAAACAAAGCACAAGAATCTATCTGCAAAAAAAGTAAAACCACAAGGCACTTATATAAAATTAACCCTAAAAATAAAGTATCATTGTTAATATGATTTTTGAATCCATATTCAACCTTTAACATTTGACCAGTGCTGATTCTAAAGATGTGACGAGACATAACCTCCAAATAATATGGTATTATGAATGTTATTGTGATATTGATAGTCAATATTTATTTTAGGAACTAAAAAATTTACGAACTATTTTATTAAAAGAGATAAAAAAAACTATTGAAATATCGAGTTAGTTGACACAATTTAATTGTTTTTCAAATGTATTTATTGCTTATATATATTATTAAGACAGAAATGAGTTTTTAAAAAAAGAAAGTTATTTAAATCATATTTATGACTAATCCATATCTAAAAAAATAATTAAATGGATTATATTTATTATCTATTAAACCTAATTTGCTTGAACATACTGATTATAAAAGTCTATTTTGTTTAAAAATGCAATCACAATTACTTTTACTTGATTTTTTATAATTAAATTTTAAAAGTATTATATTCTTTTTGTTTTATTAATTGGATATTTTCTTAAATTACGGGGCATTCGAAATTGCAGGACTGACTTACCCTTGAATTTTTATCTTTTTTCCGATTCTTTAACCGAACTGATTTTTTATAACCATGATTTTATCCTCTTTGCGCCCTTATTTTTTTGTTTCAAACAAATTCTAACATAAGATACAAGGGTGGCAACAAGCAGGATTCCCCAAAAATTGTGGGGATCTGAATCGATAGGAGCAAAGAATCACTGAATTATTTGACAGTGGGGGCGGGAGAAATTTTATCTCCAAAAGTTAATTTTAGTTAGACATGTTCATGAGTCTGGGTACCCGCTCGGCCCGCTCAAGCCCATGTCCCCTGAATCGAATATGAAAATTTATCTTCCAGTCCAGGTCCACTAAAGCCCGCCTCTTTTTTGGGCGGGCTTGGTATTTATAAAAATAGCACGGGCCTAGCTCGGACCGGCCCGGCCTACATATTAATATTAATTATTAAATTTATATATTAATATTTATTTTTAAGTATAAATTTAATTTTTTATGATTAAAAATTATACATATATATTTAGGTGGGTTTATATGGGCTGAGTTTGGGATTTTATTTATAAGTCCGAATCCGTCTAAATTAACAGCGGACTGGACTAGGCTTAGACTGAGCATTTTTAGACAAAAACCCGCTGGGTCCGGCCCAAGTCCGGCCCATGAACATGTCTAATTTTAGGTAGGGTGGAAGTTACCATCCAAACCATAGACATTCTCCGAAACCGTCTCTAAAAGTATTAGGAACAGAATGAGAAATGGAAACCCGCCCCGCTCGAATTACCGCCCCTTATTAAGAGATTGCTATTAAGATGAAAAAAAGAAATAAAATAATTATGTATAGAAAAAGAAATTAAATGAGCTGTCCATCTCAAGGACTTGTGGCTGAGACCCTCCTAGCCTATAGTCAAACCATTACCAAAGAAATTGGAAGCGACAAAGTCAAAACATCTCAAAATTAAAATTATTTTTCAATTTTTAATATGTCTTTTAAACTTATACACTTAAAATTAGTGCAGTCTAATTTTTGTGACAGAAATATAATTTAGGCGTAATACACAAATAACCCCTTAAACTTGTCCAAATATTGCAAATGTCCTCTTCAACTTTCAATTGTAACAACTTACCCCTCAAATTTATCCAATTGTAAAACATAACCTCAAATTGAGATTTTTTTTACCCCGTACTTGAAGCAACCATAAAAACATTTCCCCGGATTCGTATCACGCCATGAAATATTCAATGGAGCTATTTCTCCACATAAACATCTTTTTCACCCCATAATATCCCAAAACTTTGAATCAAGAAATCACTAGAAGAAGAAGAAGAAGAAGAAGAAGAAGAAGAAGAAGAAGAAGAAGAAGAAGAAGAAGAAGAAGAAGAAGAAGAAGAATTTATGATTTACCATTAGGTTAAAGAATTGGAGTTAGGTTAAAGAATTGGAGATTTGGTTACTTAAATACTGATTTTTTTGGGTCCAAATACCTGATTATCATATTCCACGAGCGTTGCAACTTTTGTATTTCACGTGCTTTTCAATTGCAGTCCATGTCAGCAATTTGGGGTTATGTTTTACAATTGGACAAGTTTGAGGGGTTATGTTTTACAATTGGACAAGTTTGATGTGTAAGTTGTTACAATTGAAAGTTGGAGGGGGTAGTTGTAACATTTGGACAAATTCATGGAGTTATTTGTGTATTAGTTGTCACATCCGTGTCTAAAATATTTCGATATAGATTTTAGAGTATTACTTAATTACGAATTTAAATATTGTGATTTGGATATTATATTTAATATTTTTAGGTGTAATTTAAAAATTTAGGGATCTTTTAGAAAAAAGACATGATAAAAAAGGACCTACTCATAATAATATAATATTATATTGTGATAATGTTATAGATTAATTTTAAAAATTATAATAATGGGTTTATATTACATGCATATAATAGATCATACTACATATATATAATTAATCATACATTAAAATCGTGGCATTCATATGTTTTTATGAAAAAAATAATAAATAAATAAAACATGTGTCATACATAGAATGAATTGTGAAACCAAGTGTCCATATAGAACTAGAAATTACTTTATATTACAACATGTAATAACCACAAGTCATTGTAGGAAGTTAAGTGGCAATTTATTAAGTTGCATAAATCTAGTGGTTATAACATATGATAGGTCTTAATTTTTGCATATAAATAGGAAGTTAAAAAGATATAAGGCTAGTCTTTCTGTTTCTTTAAAAAAAAAAAATATAGAATTTCCGGTGACAGCAGATTACAATCACAAAAACGATAATTTTTGGTGTCAACGGATCACACCGACGACGATATTTCGGTAACTGTATTTTATATTTATTTTTAAAAGATTATAAGTATGATTTTGAGTAAGTCTAGTTTTGATAGTTTCGTTCAATTTTAATAGATTTACAATTAATGAGTTAGCGTCTATTAAGTACTAAAAATAGACTAATAAGAATATTTAATTCGGTATTACTAAGCTTTTTATAGCGTCACGAGCTTAAAGATATAATTGGTCAGAATTAACTGTGTCGATCTAAAATTTCTATCTTAGAGACTCAAATAGACTAATAAGAATATTTTGATTATTTTAAATTTTACGAATAAAATAGTTAAGCAAAAACTAAAGTTATGAATTAGAAGGTCTAATGGTGATATTTACCAATTAAATTAGTACTAGTAAGATTTATGACATTGAAACGAGTCCAATAGTATCAATAGTTCGAATTAACTATGTCGGTTTAGAATCTTTATTTCGGTGACGGAAAATAGTATGATAAACGTATTTAACTTTAAACGATATTAAATTTTATCGATATAATATTTTAAGCTATTAAATTCTTGGAATTCGATTATATTACGAATTGATGATTTTATACGATATTTTAATTGTTTTAGTTATATTATTAAATGATTATTTGATTTTAAATATTGTGATTATTTTTGCGAAAATAGTTAATTGAGGTCAGATGATTTTGTGGTTATTGGAAGTTTGATTGTGAAAGGAAATTTGAGTACGTTATGATTTTTCTGAATTTTTATATCCATCTAGAGTAATCCGGACCGATGGTTTTGATAGTTGAAGACCATGTTCAGTGAGGGACATGACATGTGTACACAGTGTAAAGACCTAGTCGGGTATTGGCAGCGAAGTGTGGGGTAAGACCAATACGGGATTAGGCAAGGTTAAAGAGACGTCTCGACTATGTGATTCTCCATATGTGGTTATGGATTGATATAAGGGGAGAAACTCTAGAATGGATATAAGATTTTATGTTATCGGTTATGAGTTGATTTTGATATAAGGTTTTACGAGTTTGATTGATTACGAATTTGGTTTGATAAAGCGTTTATTTGATTACGAATTTGGTTTGATAATGCGTCGGTTTGATGAAACGTTGTTTGATTTGATTGTGTTTGATGGAACGTTGTTCGATTTGATTCGTTTTGATAAAACGTTGTTCGATTTGATTCGTTTTGATAAAACGTTGTTCGATTTGATTCGTTTTGATAAAACGTTATTCGATTTGATTCGTTTTGATAAAACGTTATTCGATTTGATTCGTTTTGATTAAATGATTTATATATATAAAAACTATAACAAAGTGAAATATACAATTAAAGTATTAGCGTGTTATTCAAAGTGTCAATAAGTTAAAACGAGTTAATAAGTTAAAGAGAACTACCTATTAGAACTACCTAAAATAGGTAGAACTACGTGGCTTTGATTCCCGATTTAAAAACTAAGAGACGTTCGGGATACGTAGGAAGCTTGATAGAATTATCAAGTCCAAGCCAAATAATTAATAAAACTTTAGGTAGTCCAAATAAATTTTGATCTATTAGAAAATACGTTCGGCTTACAGGGTTCGTTATCCTGTTTTTCATTCATACCCGATGCCGTTTTGGGTCGGGTGTGACATTAGTCCTATAATTTAAGGAGATACCTAATATTATTTTATTGTATATATATATTTATTAGGCCATAAAATAAAAACTCAAGCCAAAAGTACATGAAACTTTCAAGACAGCTACCGTCTCGCTGAAAGACATTAAGATAATTTCACCCCTTCGAAACTCCTACAAAAAAAAATATTTTTCTCTCTTTTTAGAATAAATTTCATATTTCATTATAGTATTTTTTTTTCTTGACAATCTTACTGACTTTAGGATTGAAGTGTACTTAGTGGGCCCACCGAACATAGTCAAAGTTTGAAGATCAAGTCAGCAATCGAACTTTTGGACCAAACTCAAATATTTTAATCATTTTAATAATTAAAATATAACCTAAAGTTCAAAATCATAAAATGATTTATAAGAGAAAAAATTGAGGGAGGAAAAATAAGAAATCATCGGTTTAGTGCCTTAATTTCCAGCAACCACTAAGTGTTGGAATTTTTTTTTATTTTGCCACGTTTCTTCTCGGAATTATACAAGTTCAACTCGAGATTCTTCTTCCCCCCCGAATCTTATGAGTTTGTGGACTGATTACAGAGACAAAACGAAGTTATATTGAAGAAGTTACGACAATTTTTTTTTGAAGATTGTCAAATGGTTTCGGTTAGTGCGGATGCTACCTAAATAAGGTTTTTCCAGCCACTTGATCAGCCAATACACATGTTTTTTGGAACGCCTATCTGGTCGTTTTTGTAACTGAAAACCAGAATTGAAAAGTGTTTTTACATTGACTTCCTATTTCTGATAGGAGCAGTTAATAATTGAATCCAATTTTTCCATTATTTTTTTATTCGTAATAGTTCGAAAATATAAAAAGTCATTCTTAACCATAAACGAATCAAAACACTGAAATACATCAAACTAAAAACTATTCCCAAACTCTTTTTTTTTTTATCCATCCCAAAATTCTCTCGTTTTCTTCTTTAACTCTCAAGCTTCCGAAACTCATTACTTTAAAGCAGGGTCCGCAAAATCCGCAAAAACCAAAGTTAGAATCTTAACTGGTGATTTTTCAAAATAAAAAAAAATAAAAAATCGTCGCTAACAATATTATATATAACCATGTGAATTACATAAAGATCACATCATATTATTATAACATGACAACTCATTTTGACACCTCTATTCAAATCTTTAGGATAAAATGCACCGACTGCTATTAAAGTTTAAGGTTTGTTTTATAGAAATTAACATTTAATTCCAATAAAATCATATTTTAATCGATTACGTACAAAAATTTAATGAAATATTGACATGGTAAAAAACACTTAACTAGATTGACTTTTTTTATGGCTTCCAATTGAGCGTCATGCCTTGAAGTTCTTACTCTTTTATGGCTAACCTGAGACAAATTATTAGAAGCATCCAGTTCTCTATGTCAAATGGAGGACATTCCATACACATTCTGTCATGTGTAAGATGGATTCACACATATTATAAGAGGTCCCATTATAATACATGTGTTCAAATGTGAAATTGGGGGTCCTTCAAGTGAGATAGAATATCAAATATTTAATATAAGAACTCCTAACCTGACAACCAGAGTAATTGGCATATAATCAACCGTCTTACTCGTAATATTAATATTTTAGTGAATTTATTGAAATTTTAGTGATTTTTATTAAAAAAAATACCAACGACTTTTATGAATTATAACTTATTTATTTTTGTTAGTCAAAATCAGAAGTATACTCATTGAAAAAATCATGTTCGAAACTGTCATACTGAAAGCTCTCGCCCTTCCCAAAATGTATTTAATGAAAATCGAATATGAAATATTTTCTCACAAACTCAATCACAGTCTATATTACCGACTGAGCTACAACCCGTACTCCAACCATTTTTTTAATAATCAACTTCAGTTTAAAAAAAAAAAAAAATCAACTTCAAGTGAAAGTATAATTATTTGAGTAACTTTAGCTTATAATTTATGTTTGAAACTAATTAAATTTCTGAAATTATTTTTGAAAGTTACATATTTAAAATTTGGAAGAAAATCATGATATTATCTTTGCCTACACTCAATGGCAAAGAAAGTATGCAAAAAAAAAAATTCAAACCCACGTTTTCTACTAGAAAGACTGTTTATTTTATTCACATAATTTCTTCAAAATTCTATGCAAATTTCTAATTTTTTAAGAATCTATAATTGATATCCTGAAGCGAAAATCGACTTTCCAATGCCGAAATCAGGTAAAATTTAGAAAATAATTAAGAACGAGGATCCTGTTTGTTTTCCGAATTTTTTTATGTAGGAAAATATTTTTCCGATTTTAGGTATTTGTTTACTTAGAAAAGTAAGTCAACATAAAATTTTAGGTTAGTCAATAGAAAAATGGGTTAATTTCAAATAAAACTCTTGCGGTTTCACGTTTTTACATATTGGTACATGTGGTTTCTTTTTATTGCAAACAAACTGTGTGGTTGGCATCATTGATCATTTTGGGTTGATTTTGACAAATTTGGTCGATAATGACCTCAAAATGAAAACGTTTAAGAATTAAAATTGTTTAATATCATATTTACTATGGTGCCACATTTTTTAATTTTCAAAATCATTATTTTTGGAGTTTTCTCTCTCTAAACATTAACTTTCTCTCTCTTCAAAAACACCTGAAAACTTAAAAAGTTGAAAAATTAAAATTACTTAAAACATCATTTACTTCTTGAAAATTTTCATTTTAATGTCGTTATTGGCCAAATTTGGCCAAAAAATCAACCAAAAATGGTTAATGATGCCAACCACATGGTTTATTTTGTAACAAAAAAAGCATAGATACCAATTTATAAAAATGTAAAATCGCAAGGGTTTTATTTGAAATTAATCTAAGAAAAATTTATGAAGTGAGCAAAATGATTTACCATTTTAAAAAGAGCAAAACATTTTCCTAAACTTTTAGACTACTTTATTCATTCTTACCCTTTTAAAAATAGTAGTCACCCATCATTTTTTTCGTTTTCCGATATTGTAATCAAACACTTGAAACTTTTAGACTACTTTATTCATTCTTACCCTTTCAAAGAATTCACGAGATAACGCAAATATCATTCATATTTCTGAATAAGTACTTATATTCAGGGACAGATTCAAGAGAAGACGGATAGGGGGCTTGAACATCCACCGATGGATGGAAATTATTGGAAAACTCCTTATAGAAGTGTGTAAACCCCCAATTATCAATTGAACACTTATTGATACTAATTTTTATTTTTGAGGATTTGACATATGAAAAGGATTTGATATATGAAATTTAAGAATAAATGTAAAAAGAACTTTCAATAATATAATGTGTCAAATATTTCGCCTGAATAAATCCATCTGAATATGAGTCTTCGATGGTTGACAATCATATATTCAATGGTATCATTATCATACGAGTCTTGGGTCGTTGATAATTAACTATTCCAACTGTAATTTTAGAGGTACAGTTAAACCTCGATAAATGAATATTCGATAAAGTAATAACCTCGATTATATAATAAATTCTTCCGGTTCCGACTTGGGCCAATGGACTAAAGTAATAACCTCGCTAAATGCATTAAGTAATAAAAAATATTTAAATCCTTAAGGGCCCAATAAAAATATAAAGTAATAATTATTAAATTATATATATATATATATATATATATATATATATAGGGGAGGGATCAAGTGAGAACCTCCTCTTAGGTGAGGACTACTAAAACTACGTAGTTTTGAGTCTAAAAATTTAAAAAAAAAGCTACTGTCATGGGGTTTGAACCTTAGACCATTTGTTTACACTCCAAATTATTTACCACCGAGCCAATTACTTTCCTTATATGATATGTGCCGCGCTGATTAATATACCATCGCACTGTAGCTTTCATTGTTTAATATTTGACGCATGCACTTATTAATATTGATTAAATATGCATAATAATGAATTATTAATAGAAAAAAAGAAATTTGCATAATAATGAATTATTAATAGAAAAAAAAAGAAATGTGCATAATAATGAATTATTAATAAAAAAAATCAAGAACATGCTCTAATTTCTTATTTATTTAATTCTTTTATATTTTGTAATTTATGTTATATAAGAAAATATATTTTTTTAAACATACGTTATAACATATAATTTAACTTTTTTTTTGAAACAACATATATTTTAACTTTTAAAACACGAACTATGAAGTTTAGAACGTACGACATATTTTTTAGAACATACGTTATGTTTTTTAGAACATGTGTTATGTTTTTTCGAACATGAGTTAATAAATTATATTTTTGGAACAAATGAAAAAACGATCCAAATATCTACTGATTTTTTTAGAACATTATACTTAATTTTTGGAACACAAACTACAAACTTTAGAACATACGTTATGTTTTTTAGAACATGTGTTATGTTTTTTCGAACATGAGTTATAAATTATATTTTTGGAACAAATGAAAAAACAATTCAGATATCTACTGATTTTTTTAGAACATTATACTTAATTTTTGGAGCACAAACTATAAACTTTAGAACACACGTTATGTTTTTTAGAACATACGTTATGTTATTTAGAATATGAGTTATAAGTTATATTATAGAACAAATGCAAAAATGATCCATATATTTACTGTTTTTTTAAACATTATACTTAATTTTTAGAACACAAATTATAAAGTTAAGAGCATATGTAACAATATTTAGAACATCGTCCTTAACATTTTAAAACATAAATTACAAAAATATGGAGGAATTAAATAAATAAGAAATTAGAGCATGTTCTTGGATTTTTTTTCTATTAATAATTCATTATTATGCATGTTTCTTTTTTTCTCTATTAATAATTCATTATAATGCACATTTAATCGATATTAATAAGTGCATGCATCAAATATTAAACAATAGAAGCTAGAAGTGAAGTGGTATATTAATCAGCGCGCGATATAATATACAAGAAAAGTAATTAGCTCAGTGGTAAGTAATTTAGAGTGTAAACAAAGGGTCCAAGGTTTTGAACCCCCATGGCAGCAGAGTTTTTTTCTTAATTTTTAGATTCAAAACTACGTAGTTTTAGTGGTTCTCACCTAAGAAAGTGTTCTCATCTAAGAAAGGGTTCTCACAAGAGCCCTCCCCTATATATATATATATATATATATATATATATATATATATATAAATACCCAAGAGTTTAAAAAAAACAAGATCTATAATTATGCCTATAATTATTTGATTGATTTGTAATTACGCTAATGTGATAATTACAAATCAATCAAATAATACATTTCCTAAACAAAATAATTACATATCTAATGAATATTTATCGATAAATGAATAATTTATTCATTTATCGATAAATAAATAATCTCGTTTAATGAATATTTTTTTCCGGTCCCGCGGATATTCATTTATAGAGGTTTTACTGTAGTAAAACTACACTATCCGATCACATGGTACGAAATCGGCATATAATTTTAGTATCTGAATAGCTTAATAATTAATGTCATTTTTGGGTTGACACGTGAATTTTTGGATTGGATTAGAGTTGATATACTATGTATCGATCCGGTGGCGCGGGGGTAGAAGGCCTGATCAAGGAGCGGTCCTAAGGGATGGCGGTGGGGGCAGGAATGAACTGAATCCCACATCGAAATGGAGAGAGAGTGACTGGAGTTTATTAGTAAATGAGAATCCAATACATGCAGACGCGTTTTAAAGCCGTGAGGTCCAAGGTGTTGGATTTGGGCCAGAGCGGACAATATCTACATGGTATTGGACAGGGTGTTACAATTGGTATCAGAGCCTACTCTCCACGTACGATGTGTGGTTCGAGGGAAGCTGGTGGACCTGTAACGATTCGGACCGGAGTAGGTGGCACCAGGGTAGAAGGTATGAGCAAGGAGCGACCCTAAGGGATGGTGGTGGGGGCGGGAATCAACTGAAAGTGACCGAGGTTTATTAGTAAGATGAGAATTCAATACATGCAGACGCATTTTAAAACCGTGAGGCCCAAGGTGTTGGATTTGGGCCAGAGCGGACAATATCTACATGTTATTGGCCAGTGTGTTACATACTAACCCGAAAAGATACTTAAATGGCACGAATATTTAAAGTTATAGTTATATCTTCTCGTTTTTTTATATGTCACTTTATTAATAAAGATACTAAAATTACAATTATTACTTGCAAATATGATGTGAATCTCCTAAATTGTTATAAACACATTACATGACCTCCTAACATAAGATTATCGGACTTTTCGATGGTTAGTATTAACATACTCATTTAAAAATGATATAAAGTATTTGAAAATAGTATCATATTTTATATTTTTAAAAGTTAATATATATACATAAAAAAATTACATGTAACCCGAAAACACGACATGAAATCGACATTAATCTGAACAGGTTAACACTATTGTGATACATAAGTTTTTTGGTTAGGTTTGAGTTTACTCTTTTTAACACGAACCCAGAAAATGACACGATACGAACACGACTTGAACACGATAATTACCCGATCTAATAATTATTATTATTATTTACGAAAAATAAAAAAATGCATGTAATATGGCATATTTGTAAATACAGATTAGTGGTTTTAAAAGTTTGTAAATAGAAGTCTATTATATGTTTTAACAAAATACAACAGTTTAAATTATATTATTAAATTGTAATGACAACCAAAAGCATTTTTCTCTTTTAAAGGAATTACTTTTACACGTCAATAAAACATCGCCCTAAATCTAATTGCAACTGCATAAAATGAATTTAAGCGTCATTTTAGTTCATAAATTGTTAAATTAGTAAAAAACATGAAATGTCCACCATATGATTTATAATTTCAATTTATAATTTCAATTTAAAAGGCTGTATTTTTTGGGATAGTGTTTTGTCGATATATAAATATAACTTTTTAAAAAGACAAAAATGTCATTGTTGTCAATTGTACACATCATCAGAACTATTACAATTTAAAAATAATATTGATGTGAGAAATACTAAGCTGGACTTACTGGATCTATAAGACAAAAAGGTGGTCAAATAGGGATTGTGAACCGGCGACTCTGGTCTGATGCATAAGTTAGTGAATGAATAATACTGAAAATTATATGAACTTATGTGAACTAATAGAATGAATGAACGAGTACCTTTTGAGTGTGATGTACATTTAAGATGTATGCCTTAAATATGAACATAAGACCATCGACAGTCACTTAATGAGAAGGTCAATAACAGTTACATTAAGGGCATATGTCATTTCGCTAATTTCGGGGTGAAATGTGGATCACATGTGCGTGCTCTTTAAGACTCTATTTGACTGGACCACGTGACAATGTCAATTACTTTTATGAGTGGGGTTGTTTCATTGGTCCACATGTTTTCACAAATAATGGCTTAGTGTTAGAAGTCTCACTCATGCCCCCAAATTCGAAGTGCTTTAGGACTAATTTTGGATTAGGGAATTACCGAAAGTACCCTTTGGTCTTTCTTGATTTTTGTTTAAAGGATGATATGTCACCAACTTTCTTTTTTGATATGAGAGTAGTAGATGAGTGTGTGACATGTTGTTAGATGGGTGCATGGATGATGTCAGTAAGTCTTGGTAGGTAGTGCACGTGAGGATAACATCACTTTACTATCACTCCTACTAACCTTTTGCATTCTCAACATATGTCACTTTTGCGGTCGATGTTCATTTTTTAGGTTATTATTGTAATTTCTTAGACCTTTGGACTATCTTTGAAATGCAACGTTACGATGATAGTTCATTAAATGCAACATCTTTCTGTCTGACATATGCTATTATAAAAAAAATGGAAAAAGATTGTTGGTGTTTTCATGTATCTACATCATTTCTTCTTCTTTTCAAGCTCCTAACCAGTTAGTTATATGGAAGGTTTAAGACGAAAGAATTTCAATAAATTCCCAATTATTGAGAGTATCGAAGAATCTTTGACTTTTGTTCATATACCATTATGCCTCTGAGAAAGTATAAACCCATAAAAGCTTCTGAGATGACCCAGAATCAGCCTACTGAAAAATCATGCTCCTCCAAACAGGTGAGTCCGTAGATTTATAATCAACCTTCCTCTTTAACAACTATAAACTTTGTAATATTACAACCTCTCCTTAATGACACCCCAATTATTTTGTTCAGTAGTCGTTGATATGTTACTCCATCGTTCTTAAAGTCAAAAGTCATGGCTTTGTAGTAATGTGTACCTTGGTGCATAGTAAAACTTGTTTTGATCATGTCTTTTAGGTTCAGGGGCAGAGCCAGAGGGTAGGGGAGGGTCTCCCGACCCTCCGATCCGCCGGAAAACGCCATCAGAGGTATTTTCCACCCCTGGGTAGGTGGTTTTCTGCCATGGTCGTAGCCCCTCCGGCCATGGCAGAGGTTGAAGAAGAGGGGATCCCCTCTTCTTCAACCTAATTTTTTTTGTAGCTCCTAGTCTAAAACGATGTCGTTTTAGTTGTATTAATGCTTTTTAAAAATTATGAAAATGACTTATGTACCCTTCATTTAACTTAACATTTAAACATGTGTTTAATTTATACACACAGCAATCGCTCGCAGGAAAGCAAGGAGAGGAGCTGCTCCCTGCTGTCGCCATTCAACATTCTTGCTGCTGTCGGCCACCGTTCATTTGCTGCTGCTGCCGTTCGTCTCCGCCGCCGGAAGTTGGGGAAGAGAGAGATAGAAGTTAGTTTTTAATTTAAGGTTTTAATTTTAGGGATTTGATTTTAGGGTTTTAATTTTAGGGTTTTTGACTAAATTGAATTAAAATTGATAATGTGATAGTTAGGGTTTTAATTTTAGGGGTTTTGATTGATTGAATTGAATGTGATTTTTTTAGGGTTAATTGAATTTGGGATTGAATTGAATTGAGTTTAGGATTGAATTGAATTGAATTGAGTTGAATTGGATATTTTGAGGTTCAATTGAATTTAGGATTGACGAATTTCTCACAAATTGTCTATTGTGTTACGTTGAGAAACGAATTTTTATCGGTATAGAAAACGAAGTGATTGTGAAAATTTTTTATGACATTGCGAAGGGGTAAATTGCCACCTGTTAGGCATTAGTTTTCTTATTATAGATAAAAAAAACTATATACTCACATTTTATGATTCGATTTACATTTTGTAATGTTTTTTTATTTTTTATTAATATGTTTTAGTACCATTGAATTTTTTTTTCCTTACATGGTCAAGCCCCCTCGAGTTTAAAGTCCTGGCTCCGCCACTGTTTAGGTTCATAGGGATTTGATGATACCCTGCAAAGACATCTAAAGGAGTGTAGATTGTATATCCCTCGTGGAGTCGATAAACATATCAATGCATAGAAGAGAGTAGAAATTCTTCGGACAAGCTTTATTGAGATCTGTTAAGTCAACAATAATCTCCACTTGCCATTGGCATTTAGTTGACTAAAACAAGGTTGTTTACCATTTGTCATAATAAACCTCCTCAATGTGTAATCTTTTAATTTTTAAACTTCTGCTTAGTTTATCTTTTATCTTTCGATCCCATGGTTGCACTTCTTTTGTATGACCGTAGTAGTCATGGGAGTGACGTTTAAGAGGGAATCATCACATTGGAAGAAACTCCATCTGTATTATGTCACGATGTTTTCCTTCAGTGTATCTATCATCTCATCTTTCGCATCTTTCGATATGTCTGCTGAAATCTGAATAGACTTACCTTAGCCCAACTGTCTCAAGGGTTCCCATTGGTTCTATACTCTCTCTCTCTCTTCTTCTATCGAATATGTTGACACTGGCTTCATGCTTAGAGAAGCTATATATGTCACATGCGCGACTACATAATTTCCCTGAGCGATAGTCATTCCTTTCTTTGCCATGTGGATGGAGATAGATCATGCAGATTCCGATAACAATGGTCTACCAACAATTATATTTTAAGGAAGAACGGTATCAACCACAAAGAATTTTTCCTTTATATACCATTTTGTGATGCCATCTCCAATTACGACCTCCATTCGTGTGTGCTGCCGAATAGAGGAACTGTGTGACCATTGATGATACCTACCAACCACAACCGTTATATTATCTCTTTTGGTTTCAAAGATATTCGAATTTATTTCTTTTTCCAATTAAATGATCTAAGTTGATTATTAACCAATTAGCAAATCGATTTGCTTATACCAAAACTCTTTGAAAAAGGGTTATTGTTTAACAGATTTAACAGCAGCAACCATAAATAATTTGTTAGTTTATGGTTTCTGAATTGTCAATATTATTATTGATTACATGAATAATACTATTTAGTAATATTAAACCCTCAATTAAAAAGAACGTAAAAGTACCAATTAAAGTTGGCTTGAGTGGTTAAAGGCTTCAAATCGTTTAAAATAGATTTCGAGTTCGAATCGTATGCAGAAAGAAAATGAACCACCTAAAAAATGTCTGATGAGCCTCAAACCGAAAATCTAACTCATTGAATTGAAACAACATGAAGGTATTCCTAGATAAAGACTAGGAAGTCAATTCTATAATTATCCTACTTTATTGATTTTGGGCTGTAAAGCGTTGGCATGCTCATGCTCAGCTTGACATTAACTAAACTAGCTCAACAAAAAATTTCTGATCGTGAGCTGCAAACAACTCGTTCATTTGTTTATAAGCTTTGCTTGCAAGTAACTTGTTAATTTTGTTCGTTAACTTTACTTACGAACAACTCACTAATTATATCCATAAGCAAATTCACAAGTAAAACTTATAAACAAATAAAGGAAGAATTAAAATCAAAGATAGAGCAAAATTTTCAATCTCATTTGAAATTTCGTTAACAAAAAATTATGTAATTTTTTGTTTTGAAAACTTAAATCTCATGTAAAACTACATAGTTTTACATTTTCCACTTTATAGAAATATTATTATTTAAAAACATAATCAAACCAAACTTACTTATTATAGTCGATCTTATTCATGAACCTATAATCGAGCTTTTTCTTAAACTTTGAAATCGAGTTTCATTGTGCTCAAACTCTTAATTTATTTATTAAACCAAACACAATCAAACTTATATTGAGTCTTGCTGAGCCGTGGCTCAGCTCATTTACAACCCTACTTTAGTTAAAGTAGGATAATTATCCGTGTCAATAATTGAAGGGACACAATCAAGGGAAGATAAATACAGAAACAACAAATTTTCTTCCAACTTTTCATATATGCTATTTATTATTGCTATTAGCCGGTAACACACCGATATCCTTCCGAAATAGCTATAATTATATATATATACCCGCCATCGTTTTCTCCTAGAAAACTTCCATTAATGCATTTAATAATAATGGGATTCTAATATATGCATTATGGAAGACATCAGCAAGGAAAACTTCCAATTTTAATTTGATCCTAATTGAAAAAGACCAGAATTCCACAATTTGAATTAATCCTCCTTTTTTCAAGGCCATTAAATAATAAATAAATCATACTAGCTTTTACTTGTTCGACCGAAACAAAGAATGTTCTAGAAGGCTCCATAGAAGAAAATTCCTTTCCTACATGTAAGGTAAGCAATAATGTATTTGTTTCAAACTGCTCAAACCATTATTTTATATTTTAGTGGAAATATCAAACTGGTATTATTATAATATAAATACAACAACATTGTGCTTGACTGACTGCTAGGTTTAAGTTTAACTAATACATTAGTGCTCGCCTAGACTCCGAATAACTAAATAAATTTGATCGGTAGGCTTATTAGAATCCGGTGCAGATTCAAATCATCCTAAAACTTACTTAGATTTAATAAGCCTATATCTACCCGTGTATGACCAAATTCATTTGATCATTCGGGATCGAAGTGAGCTTAGTACAGTAGTAATAATAATATTGTTGTTATTTTATACCTTGTGTTTGGTGTTATTCTGAAGTTGGATGTACTTCTTCCCCGACTTGCAGCTCAATCTCATCGTTAGTTTCGTATGTCAGCAATATTCCAAACAATATCTTCCCCTGCTTCCAAAAATTTAGCAATTTGTTTGGACAAATTCCATGAAAGATAAAAACGGATTATCATGTCATAATCGTGTTATGTTATCTATGTCTTCCAAATGATTGTATATAAAATAAATGGAACAAAAACAATAAGTACATGTTGTCATTGTAAATTGGCTTAATACAGCAGTTGCCCCCTGAACTTATCCAAAAAGCTTGATTGCCTCTTAACTTACATAGTGTCTTATTAGCCCCCTAAATAAACTTGCTTAGAGTGTGATGATTAAATCCCTAAATCTATAAAAACGTCATATTATGTACAAAACAAAAGGTTAAGTTGTTTTAAAGACAGAATCACGAATTAAGCCTTTATTTTTTAAGTTTTGAATTGTTTTACAAATTTAGACAAATTGCAATATATATCACTTTAAACAAGTTTAGGGGGCAAATTGATCACTATAAACAAGTTCAGGGGCCAATAGGTCACTTTAAAAAAATTAAGGTGGCCAATAGGTTATTTTAAACAAGTTCAGGAGCTAAAGAGACATCATATAAGTTCAGGAAGCCAATCAAACTTTTTGGACAAGTTGAGGGGGCTTTTTGATGTATTAAGCCTTGTAAATTAGTATGTATCTTTGACATGATGTCTAATTCTAACATCACAAAATACTCTTTAATATGAGAAAATTCAATTCTTCTAATTTTGTTTTCCTTCAAAACTTGCAAATTGAACAAATTGTACTCAATTATACTGAATTTAACCATAAATGGAGTTCCTAAACACACTCTTTACCTCTTATTTGGAACAAACTCCATTGAGAAAAGAATTGGACTTCTTTATTAGAGTTCAATTCATTTCATTTACCATATAATTTCTTGTAACAATTTTAATACCGATTACTAATTGAGCTAATGTGTACTGCATAACCTTATTCTAAATCAAATTTCCACAAAATCATACCATGATTTTCAATTCTCACATCACAAGCTAATTTTGAATAGGGATACCGTACAAATTTAGCCCTATAGTTATTGAGAGAGCGGATTTCAAAACATGCAACCTTAAACCTAATGTTTAAAGTGGTGCAATTTCAAGCCTCCTTAACAGAAAATGAGTTTTTTTTTAATTAAAAAAAAAATGTGCAATTTCAAGCCTTATTGGGTACGAGGTTGTAGTCTGGAGGATGGTCAGAATATGAAATTGCACATTAAAAAGAACTCTTCCCTTGAAATTGCACCATCTCCTAAACGTTAAGTTTAAAATTGCATTGTTTTGTATATAGAGGGTATATCCACTCGCCCCCAATAACCATAATAACAAATTTGTACCTTTTTCCTTTTTAATACGAGAGGATTCATTTGTTTTTATCTTTTTCCTTCTAAATGTGAAATTTGAATAAATAGGATTGAATTGAATTCCAACCAAAGTAAGGTTTCAAACACTATTAACATAGGACAAGCTTACTAACCTTCACTCTTCTGTAAGAAGCTATGGTGGCCAAAGGCTCATTTGATTTCTGCACTCGTCCATCTTGATGTACAAAATTGACCATTTGGCACCGGTTGCAACCACCCAATGACTGCCAACAGCATTTGATTGTAAGAGAAAAAGGCGTTTAAATGGATAAAATATTAATTTGGTCCTTACTTTGCCCCCACAAAGCGAGATAAGATACACTGACGCTTATTGAAATTTGAAGTCCGTTTCATAAAAATCACTTAACTTCATTTTTTTTTCAATAAAAATCATTGAAGGTCACATTTGATTTCAATAGTCCTACTTAAGGAAATTGCTTAAGTAATAAATTAACTGAAGCATTTGTCTATAAATCATTTATCAAAACCATGAACTTACTGTAAAATACTTGCTCCCAATTTCAAGTCTTCGCCATCCATCTTCTGCATAAGGTTCACCTCCAGAGACGACAAGATTGGGCCGAAATCTCATTGGATTAACGGGAATGGATGATGTTTCACCAGTTCCTTTTTGCACATCTGCAATCAAGCCGATAATTAAAGCCCAATCATAGATCTTATATTAATCCCTGACAGACCCCACACGCAAATGCCCCATGGGCTTGCAGCATGTACAACACATGGCCATCTCACCATGTGTTTTTAATTCTACCAATTAATGAGGTGGCCACGACTCGAATCCTCGACCGTTTGGTCCTAAAGGGTCCGATACCACGTTTTTCAGTTTCAGATCACATCTTTTACAATTGCCTTTCATATTCAAAGACATAACTCTATAATTCAAAATAGATCAGATAAGGGATAATGAAGGGAAAATCAAATAGAATGCTATAATCATCAAAAGTGACAGGTTAAGATGGTTCAATGCTCAAAAGTCAGAACTAGAGATGACAGCATTTCCTAACTCCAAAATTCATTAGTCATAAATCATGTTAAGGTTATGCTTCTACAGATATTAAACTACATTCTCTTGGCGCAAACGCATCTTAAAGCCAGCGCCCGAGCGACACGAGGCGCACAAAAAATAATAATCATAAATTCATAATACTAGTCACAAATAGTCAAACACCAACATTAAAACCATAAAATGCATGAGTTAAGTTCTAGCTAACTACTAAAGCATAATCATAAACTCATAATACCGACTTAAAAATCAAAAAAATCATAATATTGATACTTTGTTTCTGCCCTTTTTCTTTATTTTCTAAACTTCATCTTATTTTTAATCCATGGCTGATAATAAAAGAATTTAAAAAAACCCAAAAAATCCTAAACAGCCCTAACGAAGCCGCGGCGCGCCTTGCGCCTAGCACCTGGCTGACAGCGCCGCCTCTGTCATCCAGAGGTGCTAAGGCTGGAGCCTTAGCCGAGCACGTCTTTAATAACTATGACATCTAGCATTAGTTACTAACTAATAGTAATGGTCATTTTTTCTTACCCTTAAGTACCGAATATATCCACGGTCTATCTACTTGTCAAGACTATTATCATTCATTTTCTCTGTGACTGTAAAGGAGTAGAACAAAACTTACTCAGGCTCAATTTGTTATTGAGGTCAGCTACACTCTCCTCAGTTATTAAGAGTAACTGAGCTTCATTGGCAAAATTCAATCTGTTCCCCACATCTCTGCACATGCTCATACCTCTGTCCTTGTTCCTGCAAACACCATCTTTAACAGTGGAACAACGTAATAGAGTGCAGGGACGACCTACAGCATTGCTAAACCATAAGTTGATTTCGTTTTCGTACTGCTGCACTTCAAAGCTGCCAATCAACAAATCGCCATAAGATCAATAATCATTAATAACTAAGTTACAGGGAAATGGATAGGAAAAATGAAACAGAAATCAAGTTATGATATTAGTCAAATATATAGGAAACGAAAAATGTGGGGGAACATGTAAATAATAAAAATATATTGAATATAGATATATGTGTAAATTTTTAAAATTATAAGAACCTATGTTTAAACTTTTTATATATATACATTAAAAAGAAGTACGTACAAGTCACATAATTGAGAGAAAAAGAAAGATTTTTCATTTTGAAAGCCTGTACAAAATGATCTAGAAAAGTTCAGGATTTACTGATCCACTTCTAAAAATACATTACATCCTAGAGTTTTCAACTTTTTTAAAGTACGGAAATGTGACTTGAAACATTTCATACAAGTTTCATAGAGTTTCAATTTCACGCTTTAAAATCAAAGTTCCTGTGCAACATAGATAAATAACTAATAATCATGTAAAGAACATACGATGGAGTAGAATACCTCTTTGCATACAACTCGATTTCTTCTTTGACTCCAGGAGATGAATCTGTTAGTTTGATTTGCAACTTCACTCTAGAACGAGGGGACTCGACAAACATTATTCCTTGGTTCAGATCAATTGAAGGACTAATAAAGCCCATTTCAGGAACCTGCGCATGAAACTCGGAAATAATTCCTTTATCAAATATGAAGCCCTGATCTGAAGTGATAAAATAAAAAATGGTTTTCAAAGTGCATTGTGGATGTAAAAAAGAATAAACAGCAAAATGATCATATTGAAGTGATAAAGAGCAGAAAGATCATTTACATTGTCAGCTTTAGTTTAAGCAATCTCATAGAAATGATCTCACCGAGTCCAGCATATTGAAGGAAAATTAAATGCAACCAGTAACATAAAGGATCATATATCAGATGCATTAGGCCTAAATACACGTACACTCCCACGGGCAGTATTTTCCCAACCATAATTTATCTACCTTCTTCTGAGTTAGGATTTCTCCGGTTAGACTTCTAAGAAGCCATTCCCGATCATATTTCAGCCCTGACAAAGTTGGCAAGAGAACTAAGTTATAATACAAAACTTTATAGTTTGATGCATAAAGAAAATACACCATTTCATAACTCCCGAAGCAGGAGGCAGAAACAATCATCCTGGATGGGAGGGCTGTCCAGGGCTCGGATTGCTTCCGTTATTTAGGGCCTATTATTCAAACGGATCGAGAATTGGATGGAGATGTTGCTCATAGGATTAAATCTGGTTGGTTGAAGTGGAAGAGTGCTACCCACACGGCAATTAGACCAGCATTGTTATATGGTACTGAATGTTGGGCAGTGAAACACTGTCACATTCATAAGATGTCAGTAGCGGTGATGCGTATGTTGCGATGGATGTGTAACCATAATAGAAAGGATCGGGTGAGGAATGAAATAATTAGGACGAAAGTAGGGATTATATCTATTGAGAATAAAATGAGAGTAAATCGACCAAGGTGGTTTGGCCATGTAAGATGAAGAGTGCTTGATGCGCCGGTTAGAAGGATTGAAGAGTGGCAAAGGGATGCAATGGCGAGGGGTAGGGGAAGGCCTAAGCAAACTTGGAAGAGAGTGATTAAGAGTGATTTGAGTTTATTGGGGATTGAGGAAAATATGACAGTGGATAGAACAGAATGGATGGAGAGAATTTATGTTACTGACATGACTTGATTTCACGGTTTCGTATGACGGTTCATGTTAGCCGATCCCGAATCATTTCGGGACTAAGGCTTTGTTGTTGTTGTTTCATAACTTCTGAAGCATTTTTAAGTAACTAGATTGCAGGTTTGTAATTCGCACTTTAATATGGTTCTGTTTTATTCCCACCCTTGACCAAATTTGAAATTTCATTTATACTGAAGAGACATACTACAATTGTATCGCGAAAACCAGCAAGAACAGCGGGTAAAAAGGACATATAACCCATGGGAGACTTGCCGATACAAGGTGTGCCACTGATCATCTTTGTTCTACAATGCTTTTTACGTATAAATCCTAGAACTGTTCAGAGTGCTGCTGATGAACATATTACAACTATAAAAAAGAAATATTATAGAATCACATTATCTGGTTTCAGAAAATTTTTGAGATCTCAAAAGAAGTTCTCATAGTATGACCAAATATCTATGATGTCGACATGTTTGCATAAGATTCGTTGTATTTATCAACTATACCTTGTTACTATCCAATCACTACATTGCTAGATCAAAATTTGCTAAAGGATATGCTTGAAAGAAAAAAGTTGAAACAGTGTGGAGATAGTGATATATCATATATATAACGAACAAAAAATATATTAGACTAATGAAAGGATTCAGTTCAAATAAGCTACCACTATTGTTCAAAGGCCAACTTTCCACACTGAATCCTCCACACGATTTTATTGGGTAGATAGTGATAGACTTCAGACAATAACCGGTAGATGAATGCCTTTTATCCAAGCCTGAAATTTTATTGACAAATCAGATGTTAGGTACAATAGATAAAAGTTGAAGAAAACACTGACCATATTTCTCGCTTCAACAGTTCACTATAGGATTAAATAAAAATGGGAATGAAAGGAAGTAAATAGCAGATGGAACACCGGTTCAAAATATAGAACAGAACAGCGTAATGATGAGTAAATTCCAAGTAAGATCACAATGTCATCATGATTTAAACAATTTTTCTGTCAGCAATTCAAGTTGGACCAGGAAAAGTTGTCTAACTATACACGAGCATTTAATGGGATTGGAATACATTTTGAGGTACAAAGAACCATCAAGTTGAATCAAATCGAAACCTAAACACTAAAAAGACTAGAGTAACACCAAGTATGGTCAACTAATATATGCCGTCTAATGGTGAAAATTCTCCGACTACATGACTCTGAAAAAAATGTAATATCAAACAAGTGAGGTAATATCATAGCAACTAATAATATTCATGCACGTATATTAATCACTCAGGATGCGTTCTCTTGTTGAGAATTGAAGACATAGTCACACAGGAGAAGTTCTCTTGTTGAGAATTGAAGACATAGTCACACAGGAGAAGTTAAATTGTAACGGACTCCCATTTCATAAAGTGAAAGTGTAAAACAAAGAGAAACACTAACCTTTACTTGATGAAGCAATGGATCTTGTTCTCAACAAACTTCCATTTCCAGGCTCAGTTGACTTGCGCAAAAATGATGTTGTAATAAAATCAATGAATTTCTGTACATCCAATTAGAGGGAAATTAATTCAGTTGGCATCAGACAAATTGCTCTTAAATATCCATCAAGTGCAAATCAGTAAATGTGAAAGAAACGGATTGCACTATGAAGTGAGAGAAAAGACCACTCCTTAATAGTAGATATTATCTCCGCATATGCATATTAACAACTACGTTAACATGAAAATAAATAGTGGCCATGAACTGAAAAGTCTTGACCAATTGGAAAGATCATTTGATGTAGTTGAAATAACTGAAATATGAGTTGTTCGCCCAAGGGAAACTCAATAGGACAAGCAACATGCTGAGAAAGATCCCTCTTCCTTTTTCTGCCTCAAGGGGCAAAAAATTTGACAAAAATGTAGACAATAGATAAAATGCTTATCTACCTTGGCATCTTCATATGTTGACATGTATGCAAAGGATATCCTGACAGCTCCGGTCGGTTTCCCATTTACTATGTCATTATCATCCCAGCAAACATGTCCAGCCTGCATTCAGCAGTAAACTATATTAAATACTACAAAGCTTGCCATACATGCCACCCAATCAGACATATCACTTGGCCACATATCTTCCCTTCCCCTCACCCCCACCCCCCCTCGAATTAAAAAAATTCTGCCAACAAAAAAGACAAACCTCTAAATTTGAAAGAAGATCTGAGTGAGACAACCCAAGGTATTTTGCACAAGCTCCAGGATTGCAAAAGCATCCCGTCTGCATAAAAAAGGACATACAGCAAATCAAGTACCATCACGAAGATCGGTATAGCAACTGTTTCAACACTCTCCATGATCATGCAACATTAGTTTCTTATTGCAAAATTCAATGGTCAATATTCTCTTCAACAATCTAGGATAAGAATCCCTTATGTTGGTGATAGTTCTTCTACTCTCCATTACATCCCGTCATGAAATGTCTTATTGTGAAGCAGCGCTTGCTAACAATTAATTTATCAGAAAAAATAATTATAGAGGTACAGGAAAACGATGATTAGACTGTAAGGACCATGGAAATATGATGAGAACTAAGGGAAACATTCGCCAGTTTTCAAATAAGAAGTGATATGCAAAGATAGAGCATTCTCAAATTTTACCCGTAGCTGGATTCCAGATAAAGCAGCCAATTTCTCCACCTCACGATATCCAAACCAAGAACCATCTGACCTTTTTAAGTTGAATGACAAGATGGAACCTGATTCGTGATAAGGTAGCTGAAAGAGAAAATTGCATTTTATATCAGAAACATCCAATACAATAGCCCAAGAAAAAGAGGAAAATGACAGGAATATTGAACAGAATTGGGGTTTCAATGCATCTACACATAAGGAGTCCAAAACATAGAATGTCTCAGTTGCTCAGTCAGAGTTGGTAGAACATACACATCAAAGATTGCTAGATTAACACATTCAAGCCTGTGCCGCCTAGAAAGGCACCTTCATAAATTTAGTTTAAGATCCATGCTCTTTATCCAGTATTTTGTACTATGTAAACCCTTAAATACACACTTCATTTATTTTATTTTATTATTAGTATCATTATTATTTTTATTGGGACGTGAGGGGGGAGTGATTGATACAAGAAACCATTCTTCTAATAAAAATGAAAAGATAAGCACAAAAAAGATGATTTGAAGTCCTATAACATATACATATTGGCCTATAGGTATATGTCGTGGAATTGTAGGTGCTTTTTTAGTTACTACGTCTAAATTGGGGTCTATCATTTCTTCTTCTAGATAACTTTCACAAAAAAGATGATTTGAAGTCCTATAACATATACATATACATAAATATAGAAGTGCCAAAATGAAAGCCAATAATGTTATGACTACTTTTCCTATACTTAGATATCAGCATGAAGTAATATAAACTAACCTTTGATGCACGACTCTTGTAAATTATGCATGAATTTTCCCCATTGTCGTGCCTTAAAGACAAGAGAATTTTCTCCACGTATATTGTAAGAGATGTTGTATGCCTGAAAGGCCAAAAAAGAGAGGAGTCGTCAAAAATGAAATTATGCTATAACACGCAAAAGATAGAATAAAGTGAGGATCTTCTATATCAGATCAATCAACATTCTAGTCAACACTAAAGAGACACAAATGCAGCAGCACTTATGGTCTCAAAGTTGAAGCCAGATATTTCAATCAGCGAAGAAAAGTTTATCTAGGACAAATTCTACTCTATTATATTGGAAGAGGACAACGGAAACACTACATCTGAATCCCAAGCAGAAAAGAGACACAATCTCAGTAGTAGGATTGAATAAAATTGGCTTCTCCACTTTTTAATATATCCAAACCAAACAAGACTTGTTGCTCTAAGACCCTGTTCTTTGCTTAAGCACAGAAGATCAGCAAACAAAAAATTTTAAGAGTTCATCAAGAAAGATGTCTCCCTAACTGTCAGCATTCCATAAGCCTCCAATGATATGATCTTTTTTAACATCCAAAATTTCCAAGGCTAACCAAGACTTCTTGCTCTAACTACTTTGCTTAAGTGCAATAAATCAGCAAACAAAAAAAATTTAATGGTCACTATTCCATAAGCCTCCAACGATATGATCTTTCTAAACCTCTTAAACAGATAATAAAATATCTTGTCAATCATGACAGTTCCAGCCAATTGATCCATCTGCAACTCTCTTCCCAAACTTTCCTCTCCTCCTATCCCACTTACCCACTCTCTCTAATTACTTTTTCTATTCCATATAATAACCTATATGTATGATGACAGAGGCTATGCAAAATATTTATGACCAATTATACGGTATCTACCGGCATATTGCATGTGTAGTCAAAGAATTGAGTATCTTGAATCCATGGTGTATAGATGCTATGCTCAGATAGGAAACTGTGCCATCCTCAAAAAGCTCTTCAATGCTTTCTCTTCTTTTAACAAAGTCCACATCAGCAAATGACGCAGCAACAGTGCCTGGAATTATGTTCAATTAACAGTGTAGAAACAGTATAACAAATTGAATTCAATAAAGACGACAACAAACCTCCACTGAAGTAAGTCTTTTTAAGTATTTTAGCAGCATCTGTGGCATCATAATAAAGAGAAAGGGAGACATTAGACAAAATATGTAGTGCCTCAACTTTTCATTAACCTCAAACAATAAATGCAACAATTTGGTAGCAACTGAAGACATAAAAACAAAAAGGAGGAGTTCTCAATTTGAGAAGTATGCTCAAGTGTTTCACATTAGCTGTGAAGCTGCGGTCTGACCAAGTAAACTATAGAAATGATGTGAAAAGGAATTTGAAGAATGTCTGCAATCATTTATTTTGAAACACATTACTTGTATATGAAGTTTAATATTGACTTACTGGTCTTTGAATATGATTCAAAACAAAAGAAATTTAACACATAAATCACTCACCATTCCGAACAATGAGAGCACCAAGCCCAGTTGGATAGCCAAATAACTTGACAAAATAAACAGGGCAATGCATGAATAATATACAACAAAGTAGTCTGAAAAAGTAAATCACTGTTCTTCTACAGATATTTCACCTTATAGAACGAGATCACAACAAAATCTGCAGGGTACTTTAACAAATCCGGTGGTTGTGTTGTGCATCCTTTTGCAGCATCAATTAGAACCATCCAGCTCCCCCTATTTACAGCAGAAGTTTGAGACTATAGGCTCAATTGACCAACAAAAAAACCAGCACAAAACCACAAAGCTGAATACCAGCATGCATTCAGACCAATGAAAGGTTAAATTGCCCGGCACAGGAAACACTGTCATAATTACATAACTAAATTTAGGATTGGACTACTGGTTTTCAAGGTACTTATTCCCTTTGTTTTTCACTTCCTTTTGTTTTTTTCTCCATCTCTTCATATTTTTAAATATAAATAAAAATGATGCATCTCTCTGTCAGTCACCCTCATCAAAATTTATACCAACAGGAAATAAAACGAAGATAAGAAAGAGAGGTATAAAGAGAATTTTTTTCGTCAACTGATAAGTATTTGCTCCTCTCTCCCTGCCAGGATAAAGAAAAAGCCCAATACATCCCATGTCCAGGCTCTGTATTTTCCACAAACAAGCCCCCTGTAGCATCTGTGGCATTTTTAATCTAAGTGCCACACTGGAAAAAGGCAGATTCAATTGAAATTGCTAATTTTTTTGTCAGGGGAATTTTTTAAATTTTAACTTGTCATGTACCCTTATCTCTGGGAAATTTCCCTTTTATTCTTAATCTATACTCAGTTTAATTATTCAGCATCTACAACCATATGTATCCTCTAACAAATCAGAAAAGCTCTTTGCAAGGACAAGAAAGTGAAAATTCTGAAGAAGCAAATGGTGGAAGTTGGGATTAAAGTGTTGGGAATCCGTGATGTTGCTGACTAGAAATCAACTCAAATTGATTCGTATGTATTGCATATTTCTGGTGCAACTATGGATTCTTTTAGAAAAAAACAAAAAAAAAAAAACAGAAATGCCGTTTCTGCTATACAATTGATGCAAAACACAATCGAAGCTCAACAGTATGAGCAGACATAAAAGAAAGTCCATTGATGAATCAAAAAGTTAACAATAAATACTAAATATAAGACTTACATGCCAAATTGTGAACCTCCCAAAATCTCTTCTGCATTTTCCTTGATATGATTCACCATGTCGAGGCTGAACCTTGAACCAGAGAAATTGCACTCGGAAGGAAAAGCAAACAAGTTATACGCATTACCTGCAAAAAGAAACATACATAAATAGCATGTTGTTAGATTGAACATCAGTAAAGCATAATTAAGTACTGCTAGGGTAAAGTGGTGTGCAATTTAATCAGTTGATATTGTCTGCTCTCCCACAAATGAATCAAAATTGATACCCCACAGATAGGGCAAGTATCATTGTACATGTAACTGAAATCTTTACTCTAAATGAAATACATAAGCAGAAAATTTTCAAAAATAAAATGCAGTTATTTTAGTTTAAATGGAACAGTGATGAAGGAGAGCTAGCAAGCCAGGCACTGCAAATATTACCCGTAGGCTCTCGTTCCAAAGATTGCACTTCAGTTCTCTGTTGAACTTGATGAAGTGATACTTTTATCGAAGTCTCGTCGCTTTTGTTTGCTCCAGCACGATACAAAGGGCTTTCAATATCCACAGCAAAGGCTGCTGCTCCTTTACTGAGAGCATATCTAATGATCGTCAAGTGTAAACAAGCTATGGATTTATATGCTTATATTAAAGGATAATGACCATACTACTAAAAGGCATATCCAGTGTCTTCATTGTGAAGACAATTGGGCATGAACACATGTTATAGCGAATGTGGCGCCCGCATTGATCTAAAATCCCACATCAATGCAGTAGACACAAATAGAATGGTACCAAATGAAGTGTATGAACATACAGTATAAAAAAAATATAAAATAATAAAGAAGAAAAGAACTGGAAAATGCCCTTTTATTCAGTAATACAAAGAGGTTCGTAATGGCAGGATACTCTCTTATCCCAAGTACACTATTGTGATTTTCCATGGTGTACATAAAATTGCTGTCACAGTTCCATGGAAAGGTCTCCCCAATCAACTTCAGGGCTGCTGTTGCACCAGATGTGAATATGCATCTGTAGTCTTTTGGAGATGCATTGAAATAGTCAAGTACCTATATTCACATGAATATGCATACATTGACACATAGAGACTGGAAAGAATATAAAATGATCAATTAATAGCTTTCATAAGCATCAATAGAAAAAAATCATTGATGTGCACCTATGAAGCACGGAAACCTGAACTTACAGGCATTTCACCTTTCCGATACATTTCGGGGCCGTTTCCGTAATATTGGAAACTTGGATACACGATTCCGTCTGGGACAAAAAGGAATTGCAGTTCCGTTTCCGAGACAAAAACAGAGAGAAACATAGAGCAGTTGAAGATAGACGAAAGGATGGTATGCGACTCCTAATAGGAACCGAACAGACTCTCAAACATGAAACCTAGTGGCTAGTGCTAAATATCACCCATTTTAAGACCGGAAACATTGTGATAATGTGATTGGGAATGCACAACCGTCAAAGAAGCATTAACAGGTAATGGCAATACATAAATGTGACAGTGACAGTGACAGTGACAAAGTGAAAACATGAGCCCTCCATTGGAATTCCATTTCAAAGATATGTGCAATTTTAGATGACAAGGTCTTCTATGACAAGATTGAGAACTCTACTAATTAAAACGAGATAAGTTCAGTAAAACTAGAGAATCATAATACACACAACTTATAAACATATATAGTACCTGTTGCCGTGCTTCCCTTACTATATCAAGAGTTCCTGCGCTAGCTTCGCTTTGACTGTCTGAAATTTGAATTAAGGAATTTCCAGGAGGCAACATTCAATTCAATGTCTAAATACTGTGCAAAAAGTTCAAAAACAAGGATACGAGGATTTCCATAAACGTTAGTGTTGAGATCTTCAAAAATCGCCTCCATCTGCAATTCAGAATACAAAGTAGCTCCAGCATGATCTAAGTATACAACACCTGCAATTTCCACAATTCCAGAACGAACAATGACATCTAACGACAAAATAGGACTCGGAACAGGAGGAAACAAAACTATTCTTACCATTTCGGTCTAATCGCTTGAATTCAGTAGCACGAATTTCATCGATACTCTTGGTACCGTTCGGGTAGCCATAATCATCACCGAACTCCTTCAAGAACTCTTCCTTGTCACCATCCATTGCTACTGCTACTGCTACTGCTACTGCTACTGCTGGTTCTTCTCCTCCAATATGCTTGCGCTTACTTGTAAAGACTATGGGGCCGATTGAATCTGCAGAGATTCCCCACCGCTTTTGATTTTGGGCCCATAATTCTGAGGCGGCATATTTCAGAAGAACGGTTGCGTGTCAAATCCAAAAGAGGAAATTACGTTTGAATTTTAATTTACATTTAAGTAATTCCTATATTTGTGTTTTATTTCTATTTTTGTCAAAATTCAGTTATTTTCTTCATTATTTAAAAACCATATTTTTGAAAAGAAAGAAAGTGAGATACGAATGTAGTTAAAAAACTGAAAAATGTGACAAAATAAAAAAATCTTCTTTAAAGATGAAGAAATTATAAATATATACTTGATTTATGACTTTTGTCTAATTCACCCAATCCAAAATCTCGGGAAAAGCTCATTTTTGCTAGTATATTAAGCAACGTGTCTTTCATGTCATTTGAACACGTATACTATGATCTCATTTAATAATTAAAAGGGTCAAATACATGAATATCATAATTAAATACAAAATTACAATTAAGTCATATCACCAAACTTAATTCTTAATATGTCATTATTCTCTATATGTTATGATTTTATACCATAACTAGTTTTTGACCCGTGCGATGCACAGATTCATCTTAATATATAAATATTAACAAAAAAATATAATTTAATAAATACAATTAATGATATAAAGGTGTTATATAAATTAAATATTATTATTTTATTTTCACATTTAATTTAAATAATCTTTTTATAGATAAATATAATAATATAATTAAAATTAATATATTATATATTATATTATATTTTTTATCAGTAAAAAATAATGAAGTGACACCTCAGCTCCATCGTTAATATTTTATATTATATATTTTATATATATATAGATATGCAATGAATTTGAGAGCTTTCAGGGATTAATTTAAATTATGTAGAACTTTTAGATATAGATATGCAAAGAATTAGAGAGATTTTAAGGATTAATTTAAATTCTGTAGGACTCTTTAGATATAGTACGGATAAAATAATCTTTTTATAAATAAATATAATAATATAACTAAAGTTAATATATTATATATTATATTATATTTTTATCAGTAAAAAATGAGGAAGTGACACCTCAGCTCCATCGTTACTGTCTTATATTATATATAGATTTAAAAAATTTAGACTGGAATTCATAAATCATAAACCCTATAAAATATATTCTAGACTTCTAATTTATAAATTATAATCCTTAAAATATATTAAAAGTATTGATTTTACTAGTTTGACATAATTCAAAATTATGATTTGATATAGTTGTAAATAGTTTTTCAAAGATGAATTTCTGTGTAATTTTTCCTAATTAAAATAGTGGACCGTAGATCTGTATTAAGGATAGCAAAATATATATGGAAGGTTTTCTATTTGAGATGGAGAATGAATGCTTCTAATGATTTCTCTATTTTTGCATTTTGTTGTGGTGTCTTCTAATTTTTTTTTTTTTTTTTTGGTAGAAAAGGAAAAGAAAAATGAATAACAACAAACTACCCAGGAATTAGCCTAGGGAAGCTAACCCCAATCCTATCTTCTAAGAGAAGATGAGAGATGAAACTAGGGGAAACAGGAAGGGTAGTAATGCCTAACGTCCCTTCATGGCCCGCCGCCGCCAAGCGATCAGCAACACGATTCTGCTCTCTAAAAATGTGTCTGAACTCTACGAACTCAAAGGAGGAGCAAAGCCTTATAATAGCTTTGATGAGGTTGCGACTGTTAAGACCCATAGAATGATTCTCAGAAATCATTTTGATTGCTTCCAAATTATCAGACTCCACAGAGAGCCTCTTAACACTCAGCCTTTTAGCAAGATTGATTCCAGTAAGAATAGCCCAGAGCTCCGCAGAAAAGGAAGAACCCAACCCTAAATTCTAGGAGAACCCAGAAAGCCAGACGCCCCCTACATCTCTAAGCACACCTCCAGCCGCAATCTTACCGTTACTGAGGCAGGAACCATCAGTATTCAGCTTCACAACCCCCTCTCTTGGCCTGCTCCATCCCACGAGATGGACATCACAACACTGAGAGGCTCTGGCAAGGGACTCTCCTTTGAAACTATCGATAATAGAGAAAAGTTTTTTCGAGAAGAAATCAGCTAAGTTTGTCATAAAAACAGTTTTATCTCCAAAAATCTCCTCGTTTCTCCATTTCCAAACTTGGTGACAGATAATAGCAAAGAAAATGTCACCATGCTCCATGTATGGAAGCAACTTTCCTCTAACACCATCAGAGAACCAGTCGACCTCAGAATGTGCCATGAAGGAAGAGAAAATATGGTGTGGGAGAATTTTCCTCCAAACCTCTTTACTATTAGAGCAATCTCTAAGAGCATGGCACAAAGTCTCAACATGGCCTCTGCATCTACTGCAAGCTCCAGAATCAGCCAAGTGCCTTCTGTGCCTTCTGTTTGTTATTGATGTTTGCTGTTACGGTTTGCTATTTATTGTTGTTATTTGCTGTTGTTGTTACGGTTTGCTATTGGTTGTTTTTCCAAAAAGCAGAGATTCTGTGTTTTTGTAAAAGGCTGTTTTTCGGGTGTAGAAGGCAAACAGAATGTCACTAACAAAACACCTAATACTGCTTTTCGGATGTAAAAGGTAAATAGGAACTAACTAACCTAACATGAAAATATAAATAGAAGCATGAAAATAAGCAACCAAACACCTCTTAGAAGTTTTTATATTAGGTTTTCGATGTCACCTAAAAAACCATAATTCACATTTGAACACAGTACATGTATTATAATCTCATTCGATAATTAAAATATTGGCACCGTTTATAATAAATAGTGGTCTCAAATTAGGTAGGTTGTTTTTTCGGTATAAAGCACAAGTGTCAACAATATTTTCTTCCTCACTTTGTTAGGTGTGGATTCCCTCAACATGTGGTATCCAACTAAATTACATTTTTGCAATTAAAAGAAAATAATTAATTGATAATTGGGGTGGCACGAAATACAAAATAATGGTTAAAATGGTTCTTGAGGTTAGTCCTAATTCGAAATTTAAGTATCAATTTAGTTTTGAAGTTTGCTAATGTGTCTCTAACTTTAAAACTGAGTTGATATCTAAATTTTGATTTGAACTAAATTGACATTGTACTTTAAGGACCATTTTGACCTTTAATTCCACTGAATTGAATTCAGTGCAATCTCAACATCCAACTGCTAATCAGAACAGTTTATTGTTCTTGTTGGAATTTCCCTTTTTGGCACTATGAATGCCCAAATCGATGCTTCAAACAATGCAATGCATGAAAAATATGAGTAATTGTTGTGTTTTCTACAAGAGAAAAATAGGGAGTATTTTCTAGCTAGGAGACTTGAATTTTGAAGAGTGTAGTTTAATTACTTTCGAGATTAATAAAATAATAAAATAATTGCATTGATACATTTTCTAGAAACACATGAGTGTTACTATTTTGATTGTATCTATATAGGAATTATCCAATGATAACCAAATTGGATCAGATGGATAAATATGGATCACGTGATCTACAAAAAGAGGTTTATCACTTGGGTTTGTTATTCATGGGGTCCTGAAAGGTGTGCACAACAACAACAACAACAACAACAAAGCCTTAGTCCCGAAATGATTCGGGGTCGGCTAACATGAACCATCATATAAAACCGTGAAAATCAAGTCGTGTCAGCGACACAGATTCGCTCCCTCCACTCCGTCCTATCCACTACCATATTTTCCTCAATTCCCAATAAACTCATATCACTCTCGATCACCCTCCTCCAAGTTTGCTTAGGTCTTCCCCTACCCCTCACCACTACATCCCTTTGCCACTCTTCGGTTCTCCTAACCGGCGCATCAAGCGCTCTACGTCTCACATGGCCAAACCACCTTAGTCGGTTTTCTCTCATTTTATTCTCAATAGATGTGACCCCTACTTTTGTCCTAATTATTTCATTACGCACCCGGTCCTTTCTCGTGTGACCACACATCCATCTCAACATACGCATCTCCGCCACCGACATCTTATGGATGTGGCAGTGTTTCACTGCCCAACACTCCGTACCATATAACAATACTGGTCTAATTGTCGTCCGGTAGAATTTTCCCTTCAATCTATTAGGCATGCCGGGATCACAAAGGAAACCCGTAGCACTCTTCCACTTCGACCAACCAGCTTTAATCCTATGAGCAACATCTCCATCTACTTCTCCATCCGTTTGGATAATAGATCCTAAATACCGGAAGCAATCCGAGGCCTGAACAACTCTCCCATCTAGGATGATTGTCCCTGCCTCCCTACTCCTACGGCCGCTAAACTTACACTCCAAATATTCTGTCTTACTTCGACTCAACTTAAAGCCTCTAGATTCTAGAGTTTGCCTCCATAGTTCCAACTTCATCTCCACTCCTTCTTTCGTCTCCTCAACCAACACAATATCATCTGCAAACAGCATGCACCATGGTATACCATCTTGAAGTGAACTTGTTAGTTCATCCATAACGATGGCAAAAAGAAATGGGCTTAGTGCGGAACCTTGATGCACTCCAATCGTAATAGGAAACTCTTCAGTCTTCCCAACACTAGTACGTACACTCGTGCATACTCCCTCATACATGTCCTTTATGATGTCAATATATTTCCGCGAAATGCCTTTCCTTATCAAGGCCCACCAAAGTACTTCCCTTGGTACCTTATCATATGCTTTCTCCAAGTCAATGAAAACCATATGCAAGTCTTTCTTCTTATTTCGATAGTGCTCCATTAATTGTCTCATTAGATGGATGGCTTCCATAGTTGATCTTCCCGGCATAAAGCCAAACTGGTTTTCCGAGATCTTCACCGTCCTCCTTAGCCTTTGTTCAATCACTCGCTCCCAAAGTTTCATAGTGTGACTCATTAATTTGATTCCCCGATAGTTGGCACAATCTTGGACATCGCCTTTGTTCTTATACAAAGGGATTAAAGTACTTTTCCTCCATTCTGATGGCATCTTATTGTTTCTCCAAATTTTATTGAAGAGCGTCGTCAACCATTCGATTCCTCTTTCTCCCAAACATCTCCAAATCTCAATAGGGATGCCATCAGGTCCTACTGCTTTCTTCAACTTCATCTTACTTAATGCCATTTTGACTTCACCCTTTTGAATTCTCCGCAGGCATTCATGATTTATCATATCGTGATGGATACTTATATCTCCAACATCTTGTTGGCGATCTCCATTAAATAAGTCATCAAAATAGGACCTCCATCGTTCCTTGATATCCTTATCTCCAACTAGGACTTTCTGGTCCACATCCTTCACACATTTAACTTTTCCGAGATCTCGCGTCTCTTTCCCCTTCTTTCGTATCCAATCTTGAGAAAATCACTATATAGCTTGAAATAATATCCTTATACCTAGTTTGGAAGATTAAATGGTGCAGTGATTGAATTTGACTTATGTTGAAGCGCATATGATGATTATGTGTTCTTTCATCATCGAGTTCTGGATGTATCCTACTAATTGTGTATATCAATGACATTGTGATCACTGGGAATGCAATTCGAATTACAAAGTTGAAAGCATTTGTTGGTATTCGTTTACAAACAAGGAACTAAGACCATTGAAATAATTCCTCAGAATAGAAGTATCTCGCAGCAGAAAAGGAATTTGTCTAATTCAAACAAAATATTATTTAGGTTTGTTGAGTAATGGTATAATTGAATAAAAGACTTATGATGCAACTACAATACCAAATGTAAAGTTGACAGATGATGATGTTGATTTTCTTGAAAATCTTGAAAGATACAGAAGAGTTGTTGGAAAGTTGAATTATCCTATAATCACACGTTTTGATATTGCCTTCCCGATGATAGTGGTAAGTCAGTTCGTGTCCTTTCTTATGACATCATATTTGGATACAGTCACATTCTGGGATATCTGAAAGGTGCTCCACGACACGATATGTTGCACCCAAACCATGGTCGCCATACTGTAGAAGGTCTCACATATACAAATTATGTTGGGGTTACAGATATGTGTTATACCACTAGTTATTGTGTATTGTTAGTGGTAATCTTGTATCTTGGAAAAGTAAGAAATAAAGTCTGGTATCTAAATCAAGTGCGAAATCTGAATATCGAGTTATAACACATACTACATATGAACTTGTGTGGCTATGTCGTCTACTTTGCGAGAATGGATTTGTCAGGACAAGACTGATGAAGTTGCGGTACGACACTGAAACAACCATCTATATTGATATTAACCTTGTGTTTAATGAAAAAACAAAGCATATAGAAGTTGACTATCATTTTACACGAGAAAAGTTAGAATATGGTATACTGACAACTCCACACATCAAAACAAGAAGTCAATTAACATAGGTGTTGACCTAGACCTTACCATAGAGTCGGCTCAATTATATTTATACCAAGCTGTGCATGCTCAATATTTATGCTCCCGTTTGATGGGGAGTATTTTAGACTGTTAGTAACTATAACAGCATAGGCACCATTGTAACAAATTGGTTTCTCTACCTTGAGCATGAGTTCTCTTACCTTAAATGTATATAAATAGATGTAGACTCTGCGATTTTAATAATCAAACACCTATTTTCACTATTTAGAGTAAAATCGTAAAAAATAGGTACATAAACGAAACCAAATGAACACTTAAATTATTACTATATCAACTTATTCTTTTAACCAAATGAACACTTAAATTATTACTATATCAACTTATTCTTTTTTATAAGGCATCATTATAAAAGGCAGTAAAATTACACATAACCTTCGAAAACGACATGAAACCAACAGAAACCCAACTGGATTGACTCGATCATAACATGATTTTTGGATTGGTCACTAACCCAATATTCAACATGACTCAAACATTTCTATTTACACAAATTGCCACTTATCATAGGTTTTACATATAGCTATACCATCGAAACTCTAACAACAATAACGTAATCGAAAAGAGGCGAAAATATGTGAAAGTGTGTGAAAGTATCTTAAGAGCTTAGATCATACTACTAAAACTAATTGATCATCTTGGCAAAATCAAGAGACTTTTTTCCTTCATGGGCATTGCTAAAGAAATTCTTCATGTAATCACCAAATGAAACTTCTCTATAAAGAGCAACTCCATCTTTCTCCAACAATTCAGGAAATGGTGCAATCTTTTCCGTAGGTTTTGGAGTTGAGAAAATTGGAATTGACACTCTTGATTTTTCACTTGTTGTACGGACTCTGTGTTCAGCACTTTTGTACCTTCCATTGCTGAGAATCTAATGACAAGAAAGAAGATTAAATAAAATCATGTCAATATTGATGAATACAAAATCAATTTACCCTAATTTTAGAAGTTTCAAATCATCGAATTGCATTCAACAACCTCATATTTCTCAATAGAATTTATTGGATGAGAAAATAGGAGACATGTTCATTTATATGCCAAAGTGCTCGTTACGTGTCAAAAAGAAAATTCCAAAGAAACAGATAATTAGGAATTTTGAAAGTTTCCGAGGTAGTTGAAGTTTTAGGGTTATTAGATGCAATTGAAAAAAATATATAAGTTATTGAATGCAATTGGACAAGAATACAAGGTTATTGAATGCAACTGTACGAATATAGGGGTTATTGAATGTAATTAGATAAGAATAATGGATCATTTGGATCTTTTGAATGTTCGGGAGCGGCAGTTGAAGATTTGGATCAAGTACATCAAGCAATAGATGTATTAAGCCATCAATTTAGCTTTTGAACTTGGTTACTATATTCAATTTAGTCCAAAATTAAGTTTGGGTATCAATTTGGCTTTTTATCTTGATATTTAGAGTTGAATAAGCCCAAATTAATATGTCTTGGGATGAGCCAATGAGGGTTGGTCCGAGTGGTAAGGCGTTGAACCTCTGCTTGATAGGTTTGAGGTTCGATTCCCCACTCCGTCAAAATTTAGCCCTCATTGGTAGGTGATCTGTAAATTCCACTGTAAACCCTCATCGAGATCTGTGGTTTGCCCTGACCTTGGGAGTGGGTAGACCTACCCTTATCTTTTATTTCAACATATTAAACTTTTGATTTTGATTTTTTATCATATTAAACTCATGTTTGTCAAATTATTTACCGTAAACATAAAACTTAGTTAACAAAACGTTATATTTTGTTTGTGTCTAAAATTATATATTTTACAATCCGAAATAAGATTCGTACAGTTTCTCTATAACCATATCATATGTATATTTCGAATTGATATTTTTTTAGGCTTTAATATTTAGCCCATATCTTCATTTCAATGGTCCTATCCTTTTAGGATAAATTAAGCCACAACACTCATTTCACTATCCAAATTAAAGCTTCAAAATTAATTAGAACCTTAAACTATTAAAATCATCAAAACGTCTTTGAACTAAACAAAAATCATCAATTGAGTCTTCATCTTAAATAAAGATCATCAATTAAGTTATCATCAAAAATCTTTCGGTTGAACAGTTTCAAATCCTCTTCCCCAAATCCATTTTGAACCGAACATGGAGATCATTACAGTCAATGTCAAATAGTCACAATTTATGATTTTAAAATAGACCGAAAATTAATTGATAATTTTTACTTAATTCGAGAGTCTAATTGATGATTTTAATAGTTTCTAATCCAATTAACTTTAAAATTTTAATTTAGGAATCAAATGAGTGCTATGCCCATAAATTAAATTCATAGACCCTATAAATATAATACTACTAACATTCAACTATAATTCTTTATGACATTGATAAAAAAAAAAAAGTCAATAAAATAATCAAACTTGTTCAAGATAATTGATTTTTTATATAAATTTTACATTAATGTTGCAATAGTGTAAAATTTTAAAATTTTGTATAATAAAATAAATTTGAAGAATTATAATATTAGTAAGGTTATAGTTGAAGCGTTATGGATATATTTTACTCATAAACTTTAAAAACCAAACAAAATTATGGCTGTATAATATTATAATCTAAATTTAAATCTAAATCTCAATCCTTCTTCAAATTATTTATATAAAAATCTTAATTAATAATTACTATAAGGAAAATTATTGCAAATGGATCATATGCAAGAACATGGTCTTGTCAATTTATAGCATTTATGGTGGAACTTCCGTAGAACTTCAAAATACCACTATATCAACTAGTGATGAGCACATTGGATGTAAATGGGGGTGGTAACCAGCGGCGGAGCCAGAATTTAGATTTGGTGATTCAAGTCCAGTCCGTTAGGGTTGAAGAAATTTTTTTAACCTCCAACACGTTAAAATTGTAAAAATGTTATAATTTTTTAGAAACTAGGATTGAACTAATAGAAAATTAAGAGGGTGTTTGTTTTAGCTTTTCGGAAGAGCGTTTAGCGTTTCACTCCAAACCGCAGGAAAAATAGCGTTTGGTTAGGTTTATATAACCGCAGCGTTTAGCGTTTTTTCTGAAATCTGCAGCGTTTTGGAGCGTTTCACGAAAAGTTCCTATTTGGAGCTTTTCATAAACAGCTGTTTGTAGTTATTTGTTATTGACAAAATTATCCTTTTTATTTCCACAAAATATGTTTATTCTTTAATATTATTTATATTTCTACAAAATAATTACCGAAAAAATAAAGTTTTGTTGCGTTCAATAAATTTTTTATTTTTTATATAGATTATTTTTATTAATTTGTGTAAGATATTTTTTATTTTATAATAGGATAAGGTGTAAAAATACTCATAACATTTATAGTTGGGTCCATTTGAGAAATAATTTATTTTTTATTTTACCTTTAACGTCTAAAATGGTGCAATTATACTCCTATTGTTGGCATCCAAAATCAATTTTACCCCTGATATTCACAAGTTGGGTCCATTTGAGAAATAATTTATCAAACTGCATTCTTGGTCATGAATATTATCATCTACACTTTACATACCATTTTATCATCGTTAGTAACAGATCACAAACATATGATTAGACATGATTTTTTTAAGAAAATAAAAAAAAAATATTGACTTTTGTACGAGTTAGACAAAAAAATTCAAATATTTCGCCGAATTTATAAATATTAATTTTTAATTTTATTATTAAATCATAAAAAATATGAAATCTCTTTTTTAAAACTACTGATATGTGCAATTGGTGTAGAATAAGAAATAAAATATCTATGTTTTCTAATAATATTTGAAATTGATCCAACTTGTCAATGTTAGGGGTAAAATTGCTCTTAGCGGCTAGCGTTATGGGTAAAATTGCACCATTTTAGAGGTTAAGAGTAAAATTATTCCTAGTTGTAAACATTATAGGTATCACATTTTCCCTTTTATAATTTCATTGTTGATTAATTTAAAACATGTCCATTTTAGACATTTTAAATCCGAACAGCAGCAGTTCAATATAATTTTACCAAACACTAGTAATTAAACAGCTAACAGCTTACTGCAACAGCAAACAGCTTACTGCAGCTGCAAACAGCTAACAGCAACCGCAACAGCTATTAGCTAACAGCTGAACCAAACGGGCCCTAAATATGTTTATACTTTTCACGTTGGAGCGAACACACCGTCGTTTTGGTGTGTTCGCTAAAACATTAAAAGTACCAACGTGAAAAGAGTAAGTATATTTAATTTTCTATTAGTTTAATGCTAGTTTTTAAAAAAAATATAATATTTTTATAGTTTTTTTTTTAGTTTTAAATTTTTTATATTTCCCAATGACCTTTCCAATAAAAACATGCATCCTTAACCATCTTATCTATTTTTAGATATTGAAATAATATCACATAGAGTCAATATATACTAATTTTAGAGGGCTACATGGGACAAAACGACCAGTACTCAAAGGCGGAACCGGTGGCCGGGGGGGGGGGGGGGGGGGGGGGAGAATCCTCGATAAAGATCCTCATGGAACGAGGATGGGGATAGTTTGTCCTCCATGGAGGGGATAGAGAAAGGTATTCCTGTCCCGTGGGAATCCCCGTCCTCGCCCCGTTAATCTCTGATAGGGGATCCTTGACTATTTTATGAGATAATTGGTTTTTTCTGGATGATTTAAGTATATTTTAATTAGGTAATCGGTTGTTTTCAATTTTTAATTTGTTGTGGTTTGAAAAATTTGAGAATGATTGTTGATGTTTGACAATATTAGCTACAGCTTCTTAAAAGCTTTAGGCTTTACTTTTTTTTTTTAAACATAAACGGTGATTCTTCACAAGGAATGGAGGATGAAGAAAAATGTTTTGGAACATTTGTAAACGAGGATTGGAGATCCCCGTGAGGACGGAGATTCCTTGCGAGACGTGGATGGGAACAAATCTATCCCTGTCTAACTCATGGGGACGGGGATGGAGAATCCCCAACTAGTCGGGAAGCGGGATGGGAAATGCATTCCCCGCCCGTCCCGTCCCGTTTACATCTCTAGTTTTAATTCATTAATTTTGGTAATTAGATTGGATTAATCTATTCGAGATTGTTCATGTATTTTTTAGATGGTTTCATTTCTTCTGAAAAAAAACCAATGATGATTAATTAAGTTTTTAATAATATATGTTCAATGCCGTTTTGATTAAGAATGTCTCGTGATTGATGAGTTTTTTTTTCCGAGCTTTCTTTTTTTTCCGCGATTGATTAAGAACATCATACAAATCGTTACTCAAATTTTTACTTCATTAACAAGCTAAAAACACACGAAACCACAAAGATTATATGTTTACTTTTGTCCAATATTTAGTGTCCGTTTAGTTTTCATTTTTATATATCAGATTTTATGTTTATTTCAAACAGTAAATATATATGGATTGTGAAATACCTTCAACTAATATTTATCACCAGTAACAGTAAACAGTAACTAATAAAAGTTGAACCAAACTAATTTTTACGTACCTGTAAAGTGTCACCGACATTAATGACCAATGCGGACGGGACAGGTGGAATTTCCATCCAGTCTCCTTTTTTCTTTCCATCTACATTTTCTTCAACTTTAACAAATAATCCACCAATTTCATCTTGCAGTAAAACAGTAAGAGTTCCCATATCTGAGTGACGCCCAACCCCAACTGTTAGCTCTGGGTTAGGGCAAGTAGGGTAAAAATTCATATTTACCATTTTTAACCCAATTAGTGCTTCTATTTTTTCATCATCAATTTTCACCCCAAGCTTTGTAATTAGAATTTCTAGCACTTTTTTCACCATCTTAGTTGCTGTTCTTAGGAATTCCAATGCTTCTTCCCTATCAAAAACAAGAAAAAAAAATATTAGATTAAGATTGGGGCCTCCGAAATCGGGAGTTTGAGTGTTCATTTTGTTCTTCTTTTTATAGTTCATTACAGAACTAGAACCAAATATTCGAAGGTCAACGAATAAAATTTTAGTAAGTAAAGGATTTTTTTAGGATCAACAATTAGAAGGAAATACGCGTTGCTAAATTTGTCAGTGACGTTAAATTTGAAAAATAAATAAATAAAACAATGAAATTATTGACCGAATTTTTATACGTAGCGGCAAAATATTGTGTCTGTAAGTCTAATTTTTGTTTATTTTATCCTTGAGTCGACGGATTTCTCTATGACCTCTGTAATTCAGTCTCTGCTTTTTTTGATATTTTACTCCAAACAGTAGATATAAAAGTATTTAATTAGGGTAAATAATAGTTCTTCATAGTTATTTTGAAAGGAAAATTAATTAATATCTAATAGCTGCAAATGATAACAAATAGTGAACGACAGATTTTAAGTTTTGATAATTTCATTTGTTAAAAATTAATAAAATATTCTACTAATCTCAAAATAATTTTATTAAAAATTATAATAATTTAATATTTATCCAGCCATATAATAACACCTCTTAATTTGAGCCAAGCAAAATTAATCGGATAAAAATATAAGGAATAAGGTGTAAAAATGCTCAACGAATTAATACAGAATACGAAAACAAAATATATAAATCTTTTAATGATTTCTGAAATCGAGACAATTTGCCAACATTTGAAAATAAAATTATTTTTGATTATCAATTTTAGAAATAAAATTGTATTATTTTAAATACTAGAAGTAAAAAAGATCTTGTTAGCTGTATATTTATACCTTATCCAAAAAATTAAATAAAACAGACTTTTTTTTTTTCTTACGTAAAGAAATCAATAAAATATATCAAAAAGTATAAATATTCTACTGATCCCAACATAATTTTTACTAAAATTATAATAATTGAACATTTACCCAGTCATATAATAAATTAAATAAAAATAAATTAATATATAGTGATGCTATGACTCCATATTCTGATTTTGACCTTTTGAGTTGACCGTTTATTTAAAAAGGGAAATTTTATTTTTGGCCTTTCATTTTGCCAATTAAGTTAGTATTATATTTTTATTTTCTCATATTTGATTCTATTAATTTCATTTAAAAAATATATAATTTTTTGTTTTGGTAGGAATTTAAAAAATATATAATTGATTCTATAATTAGTGGATTCACTATAAACACGTGAAATTCTAGTGAACAGAGTCTTTTATTTTAGAAATAAAATTGAAGGCGGAGAAACATAGTTTAATATAGAAAAAAATATATAATACCTATTTGAGTCCCCAAACTAAACTTTGAAAGTCAATTACAATTTTAAACTATCAAAATCATCAGTCAGATCCATAACTAAGTAAAAATCATTAATTGAGTCTCAATTCTAAGAAAAATTTTATCAATTGAGTCATCATCAAAAAAATCATTCGGTTGAATAGTTTCAGACTCTCTTCTCCACGTCCATTTTGAGCAAGCACAAAATTCGTTACAGTCAATGTCAAATAGTAACAATTTCTGATTTTAGGATATCATAAGGATTCAATTGATTATTTTTGCTTAATTCAAAGATTTAATCGATGATTTTGATAGTTTAAAATCCTAATTGACTTTGAAGTTTTAGTTTAGGGACTAAAATGAGTGTTATGTCTGGAAAAAATAAACCTTTATTTTATTTTATTTTATTTTTAATTTGTATATCAAACTGTAAATCTTTTAATTTTATATATTGAATTATTATACATATTAAACTCATAATCACTAAAAATTCAAGACTCATTCTATTTAAAATATATTCAATTTAAAATTCAAGACTCATTCTATTTACATATGTAATCACATTTTTTTTTTAAATTAGAAATACTATTTAGCTACAATTTTTCCTATAGTCATGTCAGCCTTGAAAAAAAATCACATTTTAGCTATTAAAAATGTAAATTTAAATACAATTAATCAAGTTTAATGTTTAATTATAACTAATTTTTCTATTAATTTTTTTTTTTTGATAGAAAATTTTTCTATTAATTAATTATAATTGATTGGAGTATAATGTGACGTTATGGGACTTTAATATTATGACTTGACTTTATAACCACATGGAATTAATGGCTTCTATAATAATGTAATCTCCTAACCGACACATTTAATTAGATCTTAAATGATCAACAACAAAATAAATACTTCCGACATATCCGTAGCCTATTTTTAATAGTGGCGGAATCAGAATTAAAAATAATGGATAAAAATTTAGTAAGAAAACAGATTTTTTTTGGAACGAATCACACACAAAATTAGGTCAAAATCGTCAAATTTGTTAAAATTATCATTGAATTTGTTGATTTTTTTCATCATAAATCTATTTATTTTTTATTTTCTGCCGAAATCTGGGAATCGATAGACCCACTTGACCCTTTGTAGTTTTGCTCCCGATTTTCAATGTTCAATAGAATCTCCTTAATTGATTTGATTGATTAATGCATTTTGATTTAAATTTGTTAGTCAGGATCAATGACAGATAAACACTTATAAAAAGCTTACATATCGTTAATCATTGGAGACTCAAACAACGACAATGATAATTGAACTTATATGTATACAACGATAATTAATTAGTTAGTGTTTGTTTGATTTTCTTTTTGTGGTTTTACTATAAAGATTATATATAAATTTCTGGTTAAAATCAAAAAACAACTATTAATAATTATTTTAGAAGAAAAATCAATTAATATCTAACCGTATTAACCAAAACTAAAAAGATTCTTAGTTAGAGTACTTACTTGCATTCTTGAGGCCAAAATTGAAGAGCATCAGCATCATTACTATACAACATACTAACATAATCTTTCCATTCTAAAGCTTTCTCTTTCTCCGGAACAAAACTCGTCCCATATTTCACCAACGGGCTAGGACTCACCCCTTTTAAATATGCAGCCTTCTTCTCTGGCGGCTGGCTAAAGAATCTATAGATAGACATGACAATTCAGATTATAATATTAAAATTGTGTCAAATTATATACATGTTCTATTTGATTATATATAATAAAAAAAACGTATCAATCATATCGTGTAAGTCAACAAGAATGGATCTAAAGGAAGAAATTCTATATTAGTCTCGAACCAAACTGGTTTAGGACTGTTGAAATTATACTACATCAGCACCACACTTGACGTGGCATGATCTCAACAGTCCTGGACCAATTTGGTTCAAGACCATTGTAGAAAGTCTCTCAAAGGGAGTCAAAGAGTTTAACCACCCACTAACCTGCTGACGTGCTATTATCTCGATAGTCTAGAGCTAGTTTAGTCTAAGACCACTCTAGCGTGTCTCTTTAAAGAGGTTCAGTGGGTTTGAGTACCACTTCTGACATGACATGATATCAACAGTCCTAGACCAGTGTAATTCGAGACCTCTAGTGTTAGAGGGTTTGAACACCTACTACTGTCATGGCATGCTCTCAACAGTGCCAAACTAGTTTGGTCTGAGACCACTCTAGACTGTCTCTCTAGGGAAATGGTATTAGGGGGTTTGAGCACCACTGCTGACATGACATGAACTCAACACTCTCAAACCAGTTTCGTCCGAGACCACTTTAGAAAGTCTCTTCAAGGGGTTTTAGGGGGTTTAAACACCAAACTAGGACCACTTTAGACAGATTCCCTAAGGGGTGGGGAGTGATCAATTATTGCTGAAATGACATGATTTCAACAGTTTCGAATTGGTTTGGTTTTGAAATCACTTTAGAAAAAGGGTCAGGATTTGAGCACCCACTATGTGGCATGATCTGAACAGTCTCGAATTATTTAGTCTAGAACCACTTTAGAAAGTCTCTCTAAGGGGAGCCAAGAGGTTTGAGCATGTACTAATTGCGAGTGCTGGAACTACTTTGAAAAGTCTCTCTAAGAGGAGTCAGGAGGTTTGAGCACCTACTGATCGTCGACCGAGCACTTATAGATCATCAGAGAGCACTCCAAACACTCGTATCACCTAATCTATTAGAAATTATCATCCTTACCTATGTGCGGCAGCTTTCAACGACTCGAGCAGCTCAACAGGAACCCCATGGTTAACCACTTGGAAAAACCCAAGTGTCTCAGCTGCTGTAACAAGTTCATGCACCACTTTGTCATGGTTAGGACCATCTAGAAACGACAGATCAATTGGTGGATTGTCGTTTAAAGTTGCGTTTTGATTGTCGATTCTTTCGTTTGGAGGTTGGATGTATTGTTGAGGCACCTTTGAAAGGCCTAAGTCAACCATTCCTTTAACTCCATTACCTTCTTCAACAACGAAATTGAAGAGTGAGTTTGATTCAGAGAAACTTGGAGCCATTTTAGGAAGAAAGAGAGAAAAAAGAAACTTTTGATTTTGAATACGGCAAACCGTTTTGATCAATTTCCTATTTATAGATAAAGAAGTAGGATATATGTTATATTATATTAATTAATTCTTAATTAATTTTAAATTAAAGATGGCCTTTAATTGTTTAATAAAAAATCAAACCCCCAAATTTTTTAAATAATAAAAATTTATTATCCCTAATGTTTTGATAATTTTTATTCAAACGTAACGGGAATTTTAAAAGGCTGCTTTAACTAAGATCAATTCGGTTTGATATGGGGATTTAAAATTTTCTAGATTTGTGCCTAATGTGAGTCGACGGTGCAATTCAATTTGGTTGTAAAACAAAGTTAATGGTTCAATCCAGTTATTGATATTTTTATTTGGGTATTCAGTATGGTTCAAGAATCTCCAACATATTTATTTAGTAGTAGTGAGGATTTGAAAATCTTCAAAATTGTATCTAATACAAGTCGACAATACGATTTGGTTTGATTCTAAAAAAGGAATTGATGGTCAAAATGGACCATAAAGTTGACAGGCATGGTTAGTTTAACCCAAACCGAAGTTTAGATATCAATTCAATTCTGAAGATGACAAAAAAATTGACAAATTAGCCTCAAAACAATCAATTTTAATACTTAAAATTTGGCTAATTTGTCAAGTTTTGCCATCTTCTAGACTAGATTAATATTTAAATTTTGATCTGGACTAAACTGATCATGTTTGCGAGCTTTACGGGTCATTTTGACTCTTAATTCAAAGAAAAAGTCAACAGTTCTATCACTAAGATATGTGCTAATCTCTAGCTTTGGTAGTTATTTGACTATCACATCTGACATTCCAACCAAATTTATCAATAAATTAAAGCAGTTGCATTTTTTTTTTGTAGGTTATTTGTAACTAACATAATAAATATCTTACAATTTTTCTGTAATTAATTTGTACGTAAAACACTTAATTGTTGGTATTTTGATAGGTTATTTATAGATATATTCATGAGCCTAGTGGTCTGTTCAGGCCCACCCTTCATGATCTGACTTGGACATTCATATTCGATGTTTGGTCCGATCAGGTCCAAATCCGTTCAACCCCGCATATAAAATGGGTTGAGCAATAGAAAATTAAGAATAAATTAATAATAATGTACATTAGTTAATAATATAATCGGGTGGTGTACTCTAACAAAACAAAAATTACTCCTCTTGCTGGATTATGGAATGAAAAAACTTAAAAGATTATTTTAATTTTTAGCAAATCAGGTGACCTACTCTAAAAAAAAATTACTCCTCTTGCAAGATAAGGTGGTGTACACTACAAAAAAAATTACTTTAAAGTCTTATAATAATTACATTAGGAAAAAATTATTATTATTCTTTTTAATATCAACATAATAGATGGTGGGGCTGGACCAGGTTTGAAAATTACTTTTTATAGTCTAGCCCGGCCCGACCCGAATCCGATATAAATATAGATGGATTGGGTAGGGTTTGGACAAAGTAATTATATGAAAGCCCGGTTGGACGGTCCATCCCAGTCTATGAACAAATCTAGTTATTTATAACTTTATATGTTAGTAACACCGTAAATATTTTAGACATAACTAACAAATAAAATGTCTGCTGTGATAAACAAATAATAGTAGTTAGATGTGTATTTCTATTCCGATCTTGAACCACACTGGTCTCAGACTACTATAATACTATGATGATCATTTAGATGTTCATGTAACAATATTTTAATGGTTTGGGATCATATAAAATTTTATTATAAACAATTATAAGGGTTTTATTGTTCTACTTAATACTTAGTCTATAATATTATTATAAAATCTTTATATTTTATCTTAATCAACTCTTTAATTCCTTCATTTAATTTTTACATGAAAGTATAAAATTATCTATAAATATAAATAAAAAATATTATTTTTTAATTTTTAAATTTAATCAAATTAGTTTTAATAAAGTTTATTAGGCATAACTTCTGCATATTAATTATATAAAAGAAATTTATTATTCATTCTCTTTAATTTTTATAATCTTTTTTATTCTTTAATATAATATCTTTAAAATAATATTAAATATTATTGTAAATTTTTTATAATTTTTCAAAAATCATACTTTTTATTCTTTTTATTTATAAAATTTAATAGAGATAAAAAATTATTTTTATAATTTATATAGTTCTATTTCTATTTTGATCATTTTTAAAATATTTTTTATTAATTTTTTAATATTTTTTTAATGAATAGGTTCTATGACACTAAATTAAATTTTTATATTTATATAAAAATTAAGAAATCAATTACTTAACATCGGAGATGTTATGATTATGTAAAAAAAATATAAAATAGGAAAAATAGATGTTTTATTTATCTAAACATAGAGTAAAAAGTAATTTGGCATTTTAAATTTTATTTCATCTAATTTGATCTTTGACCTATACATAAAAACTAAAGAGTTCACCAAAACAAAAGTTGACTAAATAATTGTTTCTAAAAGTATAGAAACTAACTACTATTAAGTAGCGAAAGAAGACCTAAATCTAGCCGTTTAAAAACTTTTTTCTTCTTCATCCAGGTTTTGGGTTTTTTTTCGGCTTTTAGCCGGAAGATAAGCCTCTTTTTTGCTTTTTAATATTTTTTATTGATCTATTATATTAGATTTGGTATGTAGTTTCTTCTTTATTTGTAGTTTTTTTTATTCTTTATCCTTTATGACTGGTTGTATGTATGCCCCATGTGAATGTTATTATAATTTCCTTCATGTAAAAACGAAAGAGTTAGATTTAGCTCATTGAAAGATCATGAAGTTGTTGCTGAAGAAAAAAATTATGAAGTTGATTCTCTGACACACCCCCACACGCAGATGCCCCTCGGGCTTGCAGCGTGCACAACACAAGCTCATCCCGCCATATGTTTTTAATTCCACAAATTAATGAGGTTGCTAGGACTCGAACCCTCGACCGTTTGGTCCTAGAGGCTCTGATACCATGTCATGGAACCGATTGAACTAAAATCTCAAACTGATAGTTAAGGTCCAATTATGGATCTTATATTAATCTCTGACAATTCTAAATGGAGTATGTTTCTCGTCATTGTATCAAAAACAGTTTCAAGTATTGTCTATTATTGCTCTATTCAAATTTTTCTAATATACTTCTGGATTTGTAATTTTTAAGTACTCATATCAAGATATACTATTTTTTTTATATGAATTATTAAAAAAAAAATCTAATATATAACGCAATAACTTTATAATTATTTACTTTTATTTTTGGGTAAATAATTTATTAGTCCCCTAGTTTTTACCTAACACACTGTTTAGTCCCCCTATTTTGAAAAACACATTATAAGGTCCCTAGCTTTTGCCAATATTAACCCTTTGGTCCTTTTATCTAGTTTTTTTAGACTGGTAACCGTTATATTTTAGCATAAATAGACATATATAGAATAACAGAGTAACATGGTCAACTTGTATTGTACTGTGGTTATCCTAAAAGCTAAGATATGTTCGGTTAAAAATATAAAAAAAATAGATAAAAGGACCACATGATTAATATTGGTAAAAGATAGGGACCTTAAAATGTGTTTTTCAAAATAGGAGAACTAAACAGTGTGTTAGGTAAAAACTAAAGGACTAATAAATTATTTACCCTTTATTTTTATATGAAAAAAAGAAATTTTCAATTTAGAGATGTCATATAATATTTCTACATGAAAGCGTGAATTTGGGAAAAGCACAAACGTGATCATTTTGAGAGCAACTATTAAAATGTGAAAGTGAACCTTCATTATGCACCAATTATAAACAAATAATATTAAAATACCTGAAAAAATTCAATTTTGATATGCTTACGTATTTTAAAAAGGGCAAAAAGCATATTTAAGCCCCTGAACTTTACCTGTTTTAGGGATCAAGCCCTTGATCAATTATTTTTCCACATTGAGCCTCTGATCATTGATTTTGTTATGGATTTGGCCCTTATTTAACTTTTCTGTTCAGTTTGGACTGGATACATCGTTAGGGCGATTCGGCTTGCTGACATGGACAGATAAAAAAAATAATTCATTGACTAGGAGAGATAAAAATTAAAAATTAAAACGAAATTATAGTAATTAATTTTCAGTATATTGCTTCCAAACTCGATTTTCTTCTCTCCCATTTTGTGATTTTCAACATTAAAATCGCCAAATAGATTTTCTCATCTCCTACACTCGACAGAAAAGTGAAATAAGGGCCAAAACCATAACAAAATCAATATTCAAGGGTTCAATGTGGAAAAATAATTGATCATGGACTTGATCCTTAAAACAGGTAAAGTTCAGGGGCTTAATATGCTTTTTGCCTTTAAAAAATGGCTCTGCGTATCGTACGGGAAAAAGCTACTTAGTTTGAAATAAATAATAAATCATGCCAATTGCAGTTTAGATTTTGTTTAAAGTCAACAATGAACAAATATATATTTAAATACATGCATCATTTGTTTTCCAAAAAAAAATAAAATAATAATACATGCATCATTTATCATGTAAATTACACCCATGGTCGGTTTAATTTTGCTCTTATTTTCTTTATCATTTTAAGCTTTTTTTTTTTTTTATAAAAGCCGTAAATTTTATCTTTTATATTCGAACTTGAGATCCAATTTCAGCGATTTAAAGATTTTAACCATTTAAATTAATCTTAATTTGTATTACTATACGGTTCTCAACAATTTTAATTGGCATAATACTCATTTATCTTCCCAAACTAAGGTTTCAAATTCAATTAGGACCTTAAACTATCAAAATTATCAAGCAAAACCCTGGACTAAACAAAAATCATCAACTGAGTTCTCATTCTAAACAAAAATAATAAATTGAGGCCTCATCGAAAATCATTCGGTTGAACAGTTTTAGACCTTCTTCCCCAAACCCATTTTGAACAAACACAAAGATTATTACAGTCTATATCAAATAGTCACCGTTTCTGATTTTAGAATAGGATGGAGACATAATTAATGATTTTTGCTTAGTTTAGACCTGACCATGGGTCTGGCTGGGCCGGGCTCGGGCCAGGCCAGACGGACTTTTCTATAAAAGTCCTCAACCGAAGCCCAGCCCAGCTTATTAGTAATTTAGACGGGCTCGGACCGAGCTGGACTCGGGCTTAAAAATCAAATCCCAAGCCCAGTCCATGTAAACCCATCTAAACATACATACATAATTTTTTAATTATAAAAAATAAATTTTAATACTTAAAAATAAATATTTAATATATAAATATATAAATATATAAAATTTATTAATTAATATTAATAGGCAGGCCGGACTGGGCCGGTCCGTGCTATTTTTATTAATCTCAAACCCGTCTAAAAAATAGACGGGCTTTAGCGGGCCTGGACCGGATCGGGCCTAACAGCAATTATCATTGTCCAAGCCCGGCCCAAGGGACATATGTCAGGGCGAGCCAAGCGGATATCCAGACCCGTGAACAGGTCTAAATTTAAAGACCTAATTGATGTTTTTGATAGTTTAGGGTCTTAATTAATTTTGAAGCTTTAGTTTGGGATCGAAAAATGCCATTTTAATTCTTGATTTTTTTTTATTTTAATATCATTATTATTTTGATACAAAGGAAAAGTGAAAAGCAAATGACATGTTTTGTTATAAAGTTGGGAGCATTAAAAAAAAAGGATAAGTTATTAAAATAGGTTTATAGTTTTTGGAATGTATGAATTTAGCTCCATGTATAAAATAACATCAATATAAACTTAACATTTAAAAAATGGTATTAATTTACCCTTCGATAATGGAACATGACACGTTATTTATATTGCTCCGTTAAGTTCTGATTTCTCTCTCCACGTATAATTGACAGAACTTAACTGTGTAATATACATGGCGTGTCACGTTCCGTTATCAATGCCTAAATTGGTACATTTTCTAAACGTTAAGCATATATTAGTTTTATTTTGTATGTTAAGTCTAAATTGATACTTCCTCAAAAAACCAGCCTATTTTAGTACTTTATCCCTTAAAAAATAGTAAATTACACTTATGCCCATTAAAGTTTATCCCATTAATATTATGGTTATAAAACTTCAAAATGTAATAATATAAGAATCATTTAATTTTACATTTTCTAACATCATAACCATTAAATTTCAATTAAGGTCTCAAAATGACCGTTGACAACCTCAACATAGAAAATTTTAAAAATTATACTTGTTTAAAACGGAAAAATGTGAAAAATTAAAATTGTTTAAAAATATAATTTCCATCAATTTTATAGTGAAGGATTATCTACTATTAACGTGTCCAAGATTGATTGACTTTTATGTAAAAAAACCGTAAATTGGAGTGACTTATATTATGGAGGTGTTTGGTTGCTCATTTTCATGCTCCTGTTTGCCTTTTCACTTCAAAATGGAGAGTTTTAAGTGTTTAGTTAGTGACCTACTGTTTGCCTTTTATATCTGAAAAGCTGCATTAGGTGTTTGGTTAGTGACCTCTTGTTTGCCTTTTACACTCGAAAAGTAGCTTTTTACAAAAACAGAGAATCTCTGTTTTTTAGAAAAGCAGTTTTTTCCAACAACAAATAGTAGGTAAAATAAACGGGTCTATAAATATTTTGAAGTTTAAGGAGATAATATTAGGTTCAGTAGAGTTTAGTGTTTATGAGTGTAATTTATCTCATTATTATTTGACTTAGTTTAGCTTAATTTATTTTATTTTTTCAAAAGGAACTTTATTTATTTACTTTTTTTTTTGTTGAAAGGAACTTAATTTATTTTTTAAGTAAAAAAAAAAAACTATCATTATACAATGTTTCTAATCCCCTAAAAATAGGTAAATTATAAAACTAGACCAATTTGGAGGTCTATTTATATATTTATACTCATTACATATCTAGACTATTTTAATATGAACTTTCCAAAAATACCCTTAAAATATCAAACTTAGCCATTTCTTCATTTTTCTTATTTCTTTCTTCCTTTCATTATTGGTTCATTATTGGTGATAACTGGTGTTGAACTCTTGATCAGAATCCTTCCCCGCGGGGGGCGTCGTTGGGTTCGACGGGGGGAAGCTCCGATGCCAAAGTCAGTGTATAGTAATAGGAATAAACTATAATGACAAAGAAGGGTTTAGGAGAGTGTGAATGTGTACCTCGATAGCTTGAGATACAAGCTATTTATAGTCATGTAGTCGTAACTCCAGGTAACTAGAAAGTCTCCATTAATGCCTCATTAATGGCGGTTACTGATCTTATTCAAGTATGACCGTTAGCTCATTAATGGTTCATTAACGTCTTTATCGGGAGTCGGCTCAGCCACTCATTGGGCGGATCGAGGCAGGATGGCGGGTCTCCCATAGGTTTGACTATGGATAGCGTGTAGAGGAATCTCTGTGATCCGCCACTTTGGTAGCTTGCTTGATACGCCATAACTTTCCCGATCATCCGAATACGCGGTCGTTTTGGTTAATATCCCTTTCGGTCCCGTAAATAATATCTCGATGTTATCAATTGACAATCTTTCAATTTCATGTAAGTATTATGTTGATTTTACCTATATCCAAATTCTTCATGTAAGTATTATGTTGATTTTACCTATATAAATCTCTTTGAACTGGTTAGTTTTATGTATTTGAAGTTACTTTACACCTATATCGATTGATATTTGGAATTTTGATGTTTTCCTGATCGCTTCGCGGGTAACGATTTTGCTTTGCAAAATCGTAAACTACAAACCTATTATTAGAAAATAAGGCTTCGCAAATCACCTAAACCGCGAAGCCAAACTTAATATAGGTCTGTGGTTCACTTAAACCACGAAGGACTACGACATCGCAGTTGTATAATTTGCTTCGCGGTCCATGTAACTGCGAAGAACATTTATTTTGAGCTTTTGTCTTTAATATTGTTTAACAATATGTTTGTTTTTTAACAGTATCAGTATGCCAACTGACCATGTGTGATCATGTGGAACAGCCATGGAAAAAGCCATGACATACGAGAGGGTAATCGAAGTTGTATATTTCATTTAACTATATTTCCTTTTTTGTACATCTAGATATGAAAAACCATGTATGCATGCTTTATGGTTTGCATGGTCTTATATGTCTCCTCCCAAGCAAGTACACCCCGTGGAAAGTCAACAAACAGTTTTGAAACGTCAGTTAGGTTGATGATGTTGGGATGAACTGGATGATGTGGATCGGTAGTGGATAGGAGCTTATGGATAACATAGAACATAGCCATAAAGACTGCATCAGTGTCTTTTTCTCCCATCCAATCAGTGTTTTCGAAGGCTTCATATATGTGTTTGTGTGTTAAGCTCCTACTTCCTCCGAAGTACAAATTTCTTAATCTATTTACCTTATTTAACTTACTCATCCTCAACAAAATTGGTGTTGGATCACCAAATCTCAACATGGTGATAAGTCCGAACTCAAAATCACCAAATTTGAATTCAACTCCTTTGACATTGAACCACATCTCTTAATATTTTGGATTTGGTGGAGTAATCTCTCTAGTAATGACCTTATGGCATAAAGGAGTGGACAACGTACACACCTCTATATTTGCCAAATGCCCAATAACAGATTTCCTAAACATCAACATTTGATCTTTAGTTAATTTGCTCTTTACTTTCGTCATCACATCCCAATCACCCCTCACTGTTATTGATTCCTTTGTATTCAAGCTAAAATGAAACTTGATTTTGATGACTCCCACACTATCATTAGCTGATACTCTCTTCCCCTTCTTTGAATCATTCTTAGAATCAACAACCTTCACAAAAATGGAACTAATTTTTAAGGAAACAATTAAAGAAAATCACATCGCATATGTATGGGATACTTCGCACATGTGCTTTTTCCTTTGCGAAGTGAAACTGTGAAGCCGAAGTAAAATTACGACTCCGCGGTTCACTCAACAGCTTCATGGTTTCATTCAACCGCAAAGGGGAAAACTACTTTGCAGATGTGAGTTTCTTTCGTGGTTGAAAACTGACTTAAATTAAGCCAAAAGACTCTAAAAATTGTACATAAAGATAGGGATGAACGTCCTTATCATATACCTATAGGCAGAATGCATGCTTCAGAGTCTCTAACCACGTCTAACCATTGGTCATTAACAAAAGCTCTAGCCAATTTGCACCAAATATGAGAATCCCCTGTTAGTTATTCGTCCATGTAAATGCACTACCCACACTATGTAATTGAAACAAATGTGCCTCTCCAACAGCTACCCCAAAAGCATTATCAATACTATCAAACCACAATCCCTAATTTTATCTGTAAAAGACAAAATATCATTGAAATCACCTTGTATTACCCAAGGCATACCCGACATAGATAAATGTTTAATATCCTCCCACAACACATTTCTATCAATTTTTTTACTACAACCATAAACTCATGCAACAGATACTGCACAATGGATGAACTAATATGCCATCCCCACAACCTTTAAAGATATAACAATTGGATTAAAAACAATCCAAATTCGATTTGAAGGAGCGGAAGTATCTGTAACAAATATTGACGGACTTAAACCCAATCCTTTACAAACTTTCTCATGATTTTCTCCTCTGACTCTAACCTCTAAAATACCCAAGGCCACAATTCGATGTTAGCAATAAGAGAAGCCACCTCCTTTTTCTTAGCAAAGGTATTCATACCCATAATATTCCATGTACCAATCATTTTTCAGGAGGAACATTCTTCCTAGACAAACCATCCCCAATTATACCAAATAACGGTCTAAAGGTAGACATAGTAGAACCTAAAACAGTACTTCTCTTCTTCACATAGTAGAACCTTAACCTTCTTCCATTTAATAATCAAAATCCATTCAGAATCCATCGAATTCTGATTAGGCATTAGACCAGGAGTTTGATGCTCCACAACCACCACAAGCTTAGCCACTGCTTTAGCCTTCCAAACCTTTTCATCTTTAACTCCTTTCCTACATTGAATAGTTAAATGGCTGAACTGATTACAGTTTTGACAACACACAGACCGTCATTCATATACCACTGATTGATTAATTCGAATGCTAAACGCGTCTTTAAGGAAAACTGAAAGACAAGCTCCTGTTAGACGAGGTGCCGCGGCCTAATCTCCCGGGCGGACCGGGGGTGGACAACCTCATGGCGACGTAAGCGGTGATTGGCGCCGAAAGCAACCAATCGTGGAATCAAGCTGCTCGGCAGGACCGGAGCTCGGAGATATGGAAGAGTCGCCACCCACGAATGGGAAAATGAACACCGGATCCCTTGCGGGAGACCGGTGTGGGTTCGGGAAACTTAGGTACGAGCCGAGAAGGCTAGCTCCTTTCCGGAGAAAGGCTACTAGGCACCCCGACATCGCCCGGTTATGAACCACCGGCCTCCTACTCAGCATGTTAGGCGATAACGGACTAATCGTATACTTCTTTAAGTTTAAAATTCATTTGAAACCCTTTTCTTTCTCTTTTTAGAAACCATTTTGAGCATATGATATTGAAAAGCCACCTCAGTAAAGAATCACCTATTTATGTTTATACATACACAGAGAGGGAAGAAAGAAATGATTTATTTACAACCGTATTTAAATGTTATGTTGTGTGTTTATTCTACACTAACTTATTTCCCCAAAACGAGTTTTATTTACATGGTTCGCACCTTAATCGCCATTGGAACGATTTAGGAGCGTTTTAAAACCTCGTTTGATGAAGCTTACCCGAATCGCCGTTGGAACGACTCGAGTATTTGAAAACGTTTGAGATAAAGAACCTTTTAATAAGAAAACGTGGTTAAACATACAAATTAATTTCATTTTGTACAAATCCTTTAAGAAAATGATTCAAAAATCTATTATTTGCAAAGAAAACGATTTTAATTACAATGATCCTTTAATCCGCCTTTGGAACGGATTAAGGTTTTAAAACGTGGTGTTTTGAAGACGATTTGGAATATTAACAAGAATGACTCTATTTATTTACATTAGAAAAAAAAAACTCATTAGTTTAAATAATTCAATTGAAAACTCTCTTTTTGTGATTTATTTTCTCCACTTATTTAATGGACTCTCTAATTGTTATAATTACAACAATAAACTTATTTTAACTAATATTTACACTTAAATAAAGCCCATTTGAAATATGGACCCAAGAATGGGCTCAAAGGGTAAAGAAAATAATTTGTACATACGTATATACATTTAAATCAAAAATAGAATATAAAATAAGAGTTAATAGAAAAGAAGCTATATGTATATATAAAAATAATAGGTACAATATATCTATACTTTGAAAATGTGAAAATAATAAGTAAATCCTATAACTAAGAAAATAATTCTTATCCAAAAATAATTTTATTCAATAATCACTAAAACAACCCAAATGTCCCAAAAACTATACATATACATAACTACTATAGTTTTAAATACCAAAAATACCATATGCTAATATATATTAATTATTTCTCAAAATACCAAATAACTAACATTTAAAACATAATCCAAATTAATGAAAAGGAATACATATATATACTTATACTTATATTGTAAAATGAAATAAATAATAATATACAAATATTCTAGAATGATTATATATGCTAAAGTTCTAAAATAATTTGAAAAACATATATTACATATTTATATATATGTACTAAGGATTAAAAGTTTAAAAGTTAAGAAAAAGGGACTGAAATGGCATTTTTTACATTTTGGCAGATTTACCGACGGAAAGTCCGTCGGTAAAAAGCATTTAGTGACAGAATAGGTAAATTACAGCAGCACTCCTAAATGTTTCCAGATTTATTCAAAAGCTTTAAATTAAATCTAATTCAATCGTTTTGGGTTTCCGAACTACCAAAGATGGATCATAGTCGAAAACGGAAATTCCTAAACGACGTTTTTTATTTCAAAACATTATTTGGAAATTCCTTTTAAATTAAAAACTTGTAATTACAACGTTTTCGATACCCGAACTACCTTTTATCGGATCACGGTTCGTATTGGGACATCAAAACGAGGTTTTTTATTTTAAAACAAAACCGAATTTTATTTAACACGAAACGAAAATTAAATAAATACGCTAATTAAATAAAATGTGACAAAATAAATAAATGACTAAATGAATAAAAACTATAGCATAAAAATAGAAGCAGAGAATAAATTAAATAAAACAAAGAGTCTAGTCCTCGGATAATACCTTGAATTCGGTATCTGACAGTTGAAGCCGATTGATTCCACGAACCACAAGCTCCCGTTTTTTATAAAAAATTTAGTAAAAATTGAACTTAGGAAATTTAGAGATTTTCAATTTTTAGGAAAAAAAATGTTTTTTCCTAAAAAAATCAACTTCCTCTCTCTAGAAAAATATCTAGTGTGAGAAGCTCTCTAAGGATTCCTCCCACCTTTCTCCTTTCTTCTTTTCTCCCTCTTTTTTGCATGGGGATCCGTGCCTTTTATAGGCAAACGGGTCCCCGGACCAATGGGCGACGCCCAAAAGAAATTGGGCGTCGCCCATTGGGGTTGGGCGGCCGCCCAACCTAGTGTTGGGCTACCGCCCAACATTTGTTGGGCGATCGCCCAACGACGTTGGGCGAGCGCCCAACCTCCGTCGGGCGTTCGCCCGACGTGGTTGGGCGCCCGCCCGACGACCCTCGGGACGTGCCTCGAGCCATCGGGCATGCGCACCCCACGGCCGCCGAGCGCGCGTCCCGCGCCGCCGGACGCTCACACGTCGCGGCCGCCGAACGCGCGCTTCGCGCTACCGGGCACGTGCGCTCAGCGGCCCACGAGAGCGCGCCCCGTGCCACCGGATCCGGGCATTGCTCGGACGTCGAGAGCGTGCCACTTGCGGTGCGTCCGACGGACGCCGAGCGCACGTCCTGCGCCGCCGAGCGGGCGTTCGACCATTGTTGTCCGCGTGCCGGATGCCGCTAAGCACCTGCGCCATGCCGCTAATTTTCCTTCGCTTATTATTCTTTATATATTTTTTTGTTTTTCAAAACTTCCGGAATCAATCACTTCAACCGTCTTGTTTTCAGGTTTTCGTCATAGGTCCTCCGACTCAGTGTCTACAGCTCCATTAATCTCCATTTCAATAAGAACTCGAGCAAATCCCAAGTGAGTTTTATTCACAGTAAATTGCTCACAATACATGGGTACCTAACAAACTAGCAATTTTACTCAACACATGTACAACCCAGAATTCCCATGGAAAGGAAGGCGATTGAACCCAAATAGGGGCACTTCACAACTCTTCAAACTCTAATTTCATCTTAGGTTTCCAGGATTTCAACATCAAAGGATGACCATTAAAAGTTAAAGGAACATTACCTAACACTGTCATCTTACCCTCTGAGGACCCAAAATTAAAAAGAATTACATTCTCCTTGACTAAGTATACATAAGCAAACCCATGCCCTTCAATCGATTCATCATAAAACTTTCAATCTAATGAAACTTAGGTTGTAACCCTAAACCACATCCTACAACTGCAAATTGCCATCGAGCAATTTCTTCCTTGAGTTCATTAGAGTTAAATTTCATAACCTTTACCCCATCCACAACTACTGGAGGAACAAAGTGCATGATATTACGCTCGATGCGAACTCGATTAGTATGCACCAGATCAACCCATTTAAAATCATCCACATGCTGAGCAGAAATCACAGTATTCAAGAAAAACTAATTCCGCCATTTCAGATCCATCCACTGACACTGCATAATCATTCAGAGTAACCTCAATAGCAATAATCAACTCCTCTGATCTAGATATTGCCTTTTTTTTTTTTTGCAGAAGCAGAGCATGGTGGTGTCTGGAAAATCTTTGAATTACTACACTCAGCATCTGCGTTCTTAATCACAAGACCACTATAATCTTCTCCCAGAACCTCTAATACAAATAACGATCGCAAATTCATATTCAACCAAGATTTCTCCTTGGATTTCTTCGGTTTCTTCCTCATTTCAAGAAACGGTGTAAGATAGCAGTGACTGCTAAAGTGCGATGAGAGAAAACAAAAATTAGGGGAAAACTTTATCCCATCAATGAAAATATATTTTAATTATATATACATTTAATATATAAATATTTATTTATTACGTCATTCAGTCTGATCAATTCGAGTTATTCAGTTTGTTCCATGATTCAATTATAAATCAGATTTCACATCTAATCATATCATTGAACTTTTTTTCTTAAATATCATTGATCTCATGTTTCTCCATAAAAGCGTGAATTTGGCAAAACACAAACGTAATCCTTTTAGAGGCCCACTATTAAAATCTGAAAGTGAACCTTCAGTATGCATCAATCATAAATAAATATTAAAATATACTTGAAAAATTCAATTTTCATATACTTAAAATATCCTTATGTATTTTTAAAAAAAAAATGGCTCTACGTATCGTACGGGAAAAAGTTTAATAATAAATCATGCTTTTTTTTTTTTGAAACGAATAAATCATGCTTATAATAATATAAAAAAGAAATAATAAATCATGCCTTTATTTAAAAAATGAAAAAATAATTTACCTAAACTTTTTCCTAAAAAAAATGAAAAAATGAAAAAATAATTATAAATCATGGGTAAATTACACCTATAGCCACTGAATTTTACCCATTTTAACATTGTGGCTACTGAATTTTAATTCTTAATGGTGGTCACTAAATTTTATATTTTTTAACACCGGTAGTTATCCAACGCCTCAAAACGACCGTTGACGGTCTCAAAATAAAAAATTCGAAGAGTCAATGATATTTTAAAGAACTTTAATTCTTGAAAATTTTCATTTTGAGATCATTTAGGTGTTGTTTGGTTAGGAGAGAGTGAACTTTTAGAGAGAAAAAGCTCCAAAAAATGTGATTTTGGAAAATAAAAATGTGGTTTCATGGTAAATATCGTTCTGAACAACTTTAATTCTTGAACGTTTTCATTTTGAGGTCGTTAAAGTTTATTTTGAGGAGTTAATTAAAGTTGAATGGCCACTGGTGTTAAAAACTGTAAAGTTTAGTAGTCAAACCGTTAAAAAATAAAGTTCAAGGACCATAATGTTAAAATAAGTAACATTCCGTGATCATGAGTGTAATTTACCCCTAATTACAGCTTAGATTTTGCTAAAGTCAACAAGCGAAACTTTAAACAAAAAAGTGAACAACGAAGAAATAGACATTTAGAGATAGGGACCAAATAATGTTTTTTCTGGAAATAACAGATTTGACTTACATTTTTAAGTAATATCAATTTTACCCTTACTTTACCAAAAATTTGGAGATATTATTTTTTCCGGAAACAAATTTACCAAAAGCTTAAGTTGAAAGTTAAAGCCCAATAATAGTTTTCATATTAATTTTTGGCACATCCCTTCACAAGAATACCCCTGGACTTAAATCGTGTACACGAATGTCCATATTATCATGTATTGAAATTTAATCAACAAATGTAACTGTCAGGATTCGTATCCTCGACCACTTGATCTAAGAGGTTCTGATACAAAGTTTAACCTGATAGTTAATGCCCAACAACAACTTACATTAATCTCATAGTTTTGACTGTTATTTAACTATCAAATTAAACATTCCATACATTAATTATTTATAATATATTTAGTGTTTCTTTAACAATATCGAAATGAAGAAAAACGTATGATACTATATTCAGAAACATTAGTTACAAAGCACGCATACTTTGCCTTTCATATTCCGGAGTTATAATAGTAACAATAACAAACTTTGTTGAAACACATTTCCACATGATTTTGATTTGACAAAATTATTTAAAAAGAATTAAATCTACATGATAAAAATATTATAACACATTAAATTTAAATGCTTTGATGTATTCATACTAATGTGTTTGTTCTATGTTGAGTTATTTAATTCATAAGACATTAAGTTGGAAGGCCCAAAGGCCCACAAGAGAAAGTCACACTCAAGTCAACGGATGAAAGCCTCACGGCCCAAGATCAAAACGCAGCTCGTAGTGATTCCACTTTAATATTCGTATTTTCCTAACATACACCAAATCTCACTTGATATTCGTATTTTCCTAACATACACCAAATCTCACTTTAATAATTGATTCCATCAATTGCATATATATCAAATATATTTCACCTATCTCCAAGTTCTACGGACTTCAAAAATATCACTAAATCTCACTTCAAAAATATCACTTTTGAGCCGCTAATATGTATGATATTATATTTTTCTTAAACTTCAAATAGTTCGAATCAATGATTTGCATCCACATATAATCTTACTTCATCATAATAATAATACTTATATCTATAATTTTTCACTCCAATCATGATGAATATGAACTCCAAGTCATCATCATCAATCAAATATAAATCTTATATCGATAACATATTTTCTCTATGAATATCACATTGACTTATTTATTTTCGTAAAAACTCTATAATCAAATCCTTATAATAAGAAAAATCAATATAGATCATTCTTATACCCATCATCCTACATCCCATCAATAACTCCAAATAAATTTAAGTTTCTCATCAAACTATATGGATAACAAATACGATTTACTTAAATCGCAATGTGAAAGTTTTTGAAATCTCCAAGCAATATCCTCAAACACAATAAAAACCTAAAAATTTTATAATGTCATTCAATTTCTTTATTTGATCTATAACTACTCAATTTGATCTTTATGTAAATTTAGACTATAATCCTCGAAACTTCAATCTCTTCTCCAAACCATAAAACCGTATACCCAAGGAAAATAGAGTACCTAAATTACGATAATCAATGTTTTTATTTCCTCCAAACTCCAAATAATATCTTTACACCCATAAAAGTCAATAAATCTATAAATCATTCGATTTTCTTATTTGACCTATAAACACTCAATTTGATCCTTATATAAACTTAAACCATAATCACACAAACTTCAACTAAAAATAACTTCTATTAACAATATATATATATATAATACAAAATTTCAATTATCAACATATATTCCTCTTATATCATATTTATCTCTTAATTTCCTACCTCAAACCGTGCTTAAGATCAGAAAAATTTGTCCTCAAAATTTCTATCTTAATTATTTCCTCAAACACTATTTAAGCTTACCAAATTTTCCTATTTAATCATCAAATCATGAACTCTAATATATTCTCTTACTTTACTTCTCATTGATCACTGACATCGGTATCTCTCTAAACATCATTTATATAACTCTCAATAATTCTAAACCTCAACCCAATGAAAGATTCTATAATATACTAAATTCATGTTATAATTCTTTCTCAATCCCATATCTATTATCTTCAATTGATCACTTTATCATTTCCTCAATCTCCTATAGTCCTAAGAAGACCAACTTATCATGTAAACCAGTAGCAATGTCTCTCAAACACTACAACAAATGAGCACTTATGCCACAGTTAAAATCGTGGCACAAGTTTAAAATTTCTGTGGCTAAACTACATAGCCTCAGAAATTCTTCCGTGGCACAAGTGATCATGGCTAACTAGTTGCCACGGAAATATAATGGTCGTGGCATAAATGAGTTCTTATGCCACGGGAACGTCCGTGGCTAATCACATCATTTTGCCACGGATAAACTCGTGGCAAGAATAAAATACATCTGGCAAGTAATAGCAACCCGTGGCAATCAACCCAACATAGCCACGAGCAAAACCGTGGCAAAAGTAAAATAATTATGGCTAGAAATCTTGTTTAGCCACAAACATAACCGTGGCAAAATAGAACCTCTAGCTAGAAATTTTGTTTAGCCACAAGCATAACTATGGCAAAAATAGATTCATTGTGGCTGTAAAGATTTCCTAGCCACGAGCATCATCGTGGCAAACATAATCAGTGGTAATTTATTTTTAATTTATTATTATTATTATATGATCTTTTGAATGGATGAAGCTCATTAAAATCAATAGAAAAGTGAACAAAGACTCAAATTTCAACCAATCTTCTCAAAAATAATATTTATTAATTAAACATGAATCTTTCTAGCTATCATCCATCCAATAAAAATCCCAACAGGAAAAGAAATCTATCAAAAGTATCCAATATAAATTTTTCCCCATCAGTGCCATACAAATAATAATAGAAGAAATCATAAGAAAAAATGAGATTCGCAGCAAGCTTCCAAAGATTGGAGTTACCCCACTCGTAGTTGAAGAAACCAAATGGTTTAATTCACCAACTGTTACAAAATCAACAATCAAAGTTAAGACAATATTTATATATATTAATATTACGAACGCAATTCAATAATTGCAGATGCAACCAAATCACTTACAGGCTGACTAGTTAAATTTAACCACAGATATTACACTAGATTAGAGTATATTTTAATTCCAAATAAATGAAAAGGTTAGCTACCTCAACAAAAACGACTCATATAAAATCCTACAAGTCAGCTACCTCAACTACAGAGTTTGTTTCCTCAACTAACAAAATCCTACGTGCACTCTGTAATTTTAAAGTAAAAAACAACATGAACATGAACGACAACAATAACATGGAAATGCAAGGATAAACATTGATCCAAAGGCTCAAAAGCAGTCCTAAAGAGTAAGATGTAAACCTTGTCAATTGAGAAATACAAGAAGCCTCCTATTGAATGAGTAACATAAAAACCAAAGCTTGTTTCCACTATGCAAAGCCATGCTGGACCATATGTGGAGTCAAATTCCTGCAACATTACATGCACAAAAAAATGTATAAATCAAACTATGTATTCGGACATCTGGAACTAGTTCTGTAAACAGAATTGGAAACATGTTTTGCTAATACCATTAAGAAACAATTGATTACAATACTGTCAAGGCATAAGCCCAATAACATATAAAACAACCAGAAATAGAAAAGTTCTATAATGATTTAGATCCACCGCATCTTATTTCTTAATATCAATTATCTTTTCATGTAAATGTATGTTCTTTTTTGCCCTTTTCTTTGGCTTTTGGATTAAATGGTTACTTGACATTATACCAGATCCACAATAGACATTAGTTAGAGAAATAAAAGGTGAAACTAAAAAAAGGACCAAGCACATATGAATCCTTTAGGAACTTGTGTTCCATAGAAATTAAGAAGCAAAGTCATTGTAATAGGAATCTCAATAGTAAGGCACAGAAACTACCTTAATCATACTCCAAAGGCAAATAACATCTTCCATATCCATAAAACCAAACATGCCAATGCAGCAAAGGTGCTTCGGAGGAAAACCTGTTTGAATATTCCACAAATCATCCAATAAAAAGAATAAAAGGAAGAGACGAAAGACGCACCAAATAGGGCCCGTCAAGTTCGTGAGCTCCGTCGCAACTCCAAGTGAGCATCCAAGGTCAAAGGGGACAGAGACTATGCTCTTCCATTAATAGGTTCACTATGGTTCTGATTGCAAAGGTTTTCACATATTAACACCTGATTGTAAAATGTATTCTGTTAGAAGTCAAAACTATTGAGCAAAAGGAAAACAGAAGCAATAATCATTCAATCAATCACAGAACTTACTTGTCATTCAGTATGGATGACACAAATTGAGCAACCATTATGAGTCAAAGAACAATTTTCACTATATTATGAAAACAAATAGAGCATTAAAGTGCATAATGACACAAATAACACGACTTATTTGACATAATTATTATTTAACATGAGTATGACATACACCAATCCGAATTGTGAAGGAAAACAGAATGAAATGAAATGAAATTTTTGTGTTTATGGATGTATTAATTCAGAGTGTAAATAAGTTCCAACTTAAATTGCCCAAGAAAAAGATTGATCCACCTCAAACCAACAAATATTGAAGCAAAAGTTAAAAGAAACAACCTTTCAGAGTGTCTCTAAACAAAATGCTATACAAAATTAACAAAATTAAGAATAAGGAATTGCTTATTTTGAGGCAGAGTAGGCTGATTTATAATCAATCTGCTATTGGACATGAAACAGACACGAAATGAACACGGACATGAAACGCAAAAATGCTACTAAAGAGGAGTGTCCGTGCAACATAGAAAGCATCTGTACAAAACTTGGGAATCTGCACAGAAGAAAATGCTTCCTTTTTATTCTGCCCCCTAGAAAGCAGTCAACCCTCGGTATATATCCACTTGCAAACCATAAATCATTTTGGTCTGTGCTGCTTCATATCTAGTTTGGCTTGAGTTTTGAAGGATTCCACACCTTATGTGACTTTTTTCTTACTCTATATCTACTTTTTCTTGTGATCATTTGCTACAGTATTCTATGTCGACAAAACAGTAACCACAACTCTGATTCTTTTCATCTCACTTTACTAAACTTTATCTCTTGTTTATATGCTATCCATACCCATATGATAATATACTAGTCAAATCTTTCAATTTTTGAAGGCCTAATAAAATAATCCAGACAAAAAGATTTAAATTTGATGACTAAAGCCTGATTTTCCAATTAGTTGCAATTTTAGAAAATTGACAAATTGGAAAAGGAAAAAAAAAAGAGGCCCTAAAGACTAGAATCCTCTTTTTCATGATTTTTCACAAAAAAAAATTCTTTTTGCTATTTGGAAAGTTCCTAGGGCAAAAGGTTCTTTCACTGTAAAATAGAAGGTTAGCCTAAACTGGCCAATTTGTTATAATTTTAGCCAAAGGGTAAAATTTGGCAAAATAATATTTTTTTATTCATATAGTACTTCTAATTTTTTTTATCTACGACTTTTAAATAACAAAAACTAAGGGGAACTTTTTTTTCCAATTCTAATAACTTCTTATATTATTGAAAAGAAAATGATTACTTAAGTTTTCAATATATATTATTGTTTTGTAATTTGTAAAAATGACAGAAGTAAGTGACTTTTTATGAAAATTTTCCCGATACATTGCTGTTCAAATTCAATTTGCATTAGTTTTGCTAAAAGCACAAATAATGCTAAAGTTGTCAAAGCAAGAAGTTTTTATTAAATTTAAAATGTATGGAAAAAATTTCAGCCTAGGGTTTGTTAATTTTATACTTTGGCTAAAATTCCAGCCACTCAGCCAACTAGAGCTAAAACTGCTAAAATTAGAGGCTAGAGTCAAAACAAAAAATTATGAAGAGGTATGGCTTTTTCTAGGCAATATGCTGAATCAGTGTATTCACCCTCCAATTCAATAAATCAAATATAAGCAGGCTGCAGACTATGAATAATGACCCTACCTTTAAAACAATCCTATCCTAAGTGAACCATTCAAACCTCCTTAATTCATCTACAAACTGTAAGGATAGTCACAAACTTTACAATCACAAACCTAAGTTATCGCTTTTTACCTGATATGCAGCTTGCTTAACATAAAATATCGTATAACATACTGGAGGGAAGATAGAAATCACCACAAAGTTCTTACGCCAACCCTTTCACATTTTGCTTGGTCTCTTTTGTAAAAAAAAAAATCTAAACCTATGATAATTGTTGGGTGTTAGTGGCTTCAAAATTGTTGACATGATGTTTATACATAAACAAGTAATGTCTAACAATTGGAAAAATGTTGGGAGTCAACCATAGTTGTTAAAGGCGCGTCTCAGACGCACCTCAGTCAAGGCTCGGGGTCTTGAGCCTTGAACCCAGAAAACGAGGCTATATACAAAAGGCTCTTGCCTCGCTCGCACCTGGGAGCCTGGGTCCAACATTATGTAGGAGCCACTCAACATGCCCCACTTATCCACTTACTCCTCACCATGTGAGACACCTAGGTTTTTCACTTTATAAAATTTGCAGACTAAGAAAAAGTCACAACAAGACATCAGGAAGGAGGAGCACCCACGACAGGACAAAGACAAATTGGTTTAATAAGCAACCACACATAAAGTAACATCATATTATTACATCATACAATCAATTAAGATCTAATTAAGCAGCAAATACTTCAAACTAATCATAAGCCAATAATTAAGGTGTTGATTAGGATATTTAACTTAGATATACCTTGGAAATGAGGACATTAATGTCAGCATGCTTGTTATCCCAAACAAACTCATTGATGGTATCTCCAGCATGCAACATGACCTCGTTCTTAATTATGTATTCTCTGTATTGGCACCGATGTGAGGCCTTGTGCAACCATACTTCTCCATAGAGCAACTGATCCTGTAAATTTTTTATTACTAAATCAGCGATGTTCTTCATTATGATAGTCATATAACGGCTATGGTTTAGTGTTATTACCTGGTAACCATTCACATCACACTAAAAAGGGCGATCCACTGAATGTAGGCTACTACTGTGTAATGTTTATCAGCAAACTCCAACACCTATTGGGTTTTGCATCCTCAATAAGTTGTTTATCCTCATTCCATTTATGAATCAATTAGTACAAGTCTAATTTATCCTTATTCCATTTATAACTGTCGAATTGAAACACACTTTAAATTAATTGCAGTTTTTGAAAATTTGCCAACATTAATCACAATTCATGGAGTCTCATAATAACACTTAACTTCACCAGTATATAAAGCAACTAGCCTCCTAAGGCAAAATAAGCAAAACAAGTCTTTACAATTGATCATAGATTATAGTTTGATTTACCACATTATAGAAATTAATACTAAAACTACAATCAGCATTTCAACCATGAAACTATGCCTATTCTACGGAATGTATGGTTTTAAATTGACAATTAGATAGTTAAACAAATAGGAGGCTATAATGAAGAGCCGGATAAAGCATAATCCATCACGGAAACTAAAACATAAAAGATACCTGAGCTAAAGCAGCGGTGGTACAGGGAGCAGCACTGTAGAAGTAGCAGAGGAGGCAAGGTAGAGGAGAGAACAAATCGAGTTGGAGATTCGTTTTTCCATTTTGGTGGCCAGATCTAAAAAGGTAGAGGAGAAAAAATGAAGTAGGATAGAGAGAAATCCGGAGGATATAAACGATGAAATGGAGTGGCGGTATGGTGGTGAATGGCATAAGCCGTTGAAGGGGAGGAGGTGGATCAGACTGTTGGCGATGGTGCGAATTTCTGGATTAGGTGAAGCAATGGAGAACCTTAGGTCTGAATTTGGCGTAAAGAGAAAATTTGGGGAAAGTCTAAATCTGTAACCTTGAAATATTGGGGAAAAAATTGGGGGGAAGGGAAAGAGGCAAAAAAATTCGTGAAAAAGAGGTGAAATGAAGAAAGGTCTGATACATCACCAGCACCCTAAACTTGTCCATAATAATAGATTGGCTCTCTCAACTTTACAAGTATCTCATCAGCTCTCTAAACTTGTTTATTCCGTAACAACTAAATACAAAAATCATAATACTAACTTGGAATAAGGTACAAAAATACCCCTAACGTCTAAAATGGTGCAATTTTACCCCTAACATTAGTAGCCAAGAGCAAATTTATAAATTTGGTGAATTTTTGAATTTTTTTGGCAAATTCGTACAAAAGTCGGTATTTTTTTTCACATCCCAACATATATTTGTGATTTGTTACTGATAAAATAACGCATGTGTGAAGTGTATATGGAAAGATTCATGACCGAAAAGACAGTTTGATGAATTATTTCTCAAATTAACCCAATTTATCAATGTTAGAGGTAAATATGCTATTGGCTTCCAACATTAGGGGTAAAATTACACCATTTCAAACGTTAGGGTTAAAATTACTCCTGACCCAAAACGTTAGGGGTATTTTTCCACCTTAATCTGAGTTAATATTATGGTTTTTGTATTTAGTTGTTACATAATAAGCAAGTTTAGGGAGCTGGTGAGACACTTGCAAAGTTGAGGGAGCTAATCAATTTTTATGGACAAGTTTAGGGAGCTGGTAGTACGAAATAAGCAAGTTTAGGGAGCTGGTGAGACACTTGCAAAGTTCAGGGAGCCAATATACTATTATGGACAAATTCAGGGAGCTAATGATGTATTAAGCCATGAAGAAATAGTGAGCGGAAAATTTAAGTGAAATTGAATGTATTATTAATATTATTGTTAAATAAAATAGTGAGAATAGTAAGTGAAAATTTTGCTACATAATAAATTATTGTTTGCCACCAAATAAAATAGTGAGAATAGCAAGGCAACCCGCATTCATGTTAATGATCTTATTAAACAGTTTAACCCATCCTGTTTTGTTCTTCTAGAGACCAAGGTCAGTGGAGCCAAAGCAGACGAGGTGGTTAGAAAGTTTAAGAATTGGAATTGTGTCAGATCGGAGGCTACTGGCCGGGTTGGGGGGATTTGGCTCTTTTGGAAGCCAGGTCTTGTTAATATTGATATTGTTAGTATGGACTGTCAGTTCATTCATAGTAAGGTGTGCTACCCTGGTAATAAACATTTCTTTGTTACCTTTGTTTATGCCGATCCTGTTCTTTCTAATCGTACAAGGTTGTGGGAGATCCTTCATTCTATTAGCTCTAACATGGTGGAGGCTTGGTTGGTGGCCGGGGATTTTAATGATATTGCCCTTTTAAGTGATCAGAGAGGAGGGGGTAATCATTATGTGAACCGGTGCCTTAACCACAAGCGTAGTATGGATCTGTGTGGGCTTTCAGACCTGGGTGCTGCTGGCCACAAATTTACCTGGAAAAGAAATAGCTTGTTTGTGAGGTTGGATAAGGTGTATGCTAATGTTGCGGCTATCTGTAGGTTTCCTGAGGTCAAGGTGCTGAATCTCCCCTTCCGTCACTCTGACCATTGCCCTATCCTCATTAATTTGGTCAAAGGTAACCGGCTGAAAGGTAACAGACCCTTTAGATATCTTGTGGCTTGGGATTCTCATCCCGACTTTAGGAATTTCGTGAAAACCAATTGGCATCTCCTCGCTGCTGAGGAATTCAGAAGGAAGGTGGTTGTTTGGAATAAAGACATCTTTGGCCATATTATCAGGAGGAAGAATAAACTCTTGAGGAGGATGGAAGGCGTTCAGCGTTGCTTGGAGGCTCGTTTCGACCATAGCTTAAATGGTCACCTTAGAGCTCTCCAGAACGAGTTGGAAGCTGTGCTTAGACAGGAAGAGCTTCTTTGGTTCCAGAAGTCTAGGAAGGCCTGGATTCAAGACGGGGATCGGAATACTAGGTTTTTTCATCTCTCTACGATCATTAGGAGACAGAGGAATAGGATTGATGCTATCAAGGACGCTAGTGGCGAGTGGATTTTTGAGGAGGAAGACATTCGTCGCTCAGCCCTTGATTTCTACAAGGACCTGTTTAGAGAGGAAGCTGTGGACTTGGAGAGTGCCCACTCTGGTATTTCCTTTCCTCGTTTGGGGGAGGAGGCTATTAAAGATGCTTTCCATCCTATTGACCTTAAAGAGATTGATCTGGCCTTCTCTAGCATAGGGTTCACTAAGGCTCCTGGGATTGATGGTATCCCCGCTAGTTTCTATCATAAACACTGGGATACTGTTAAGGAGGGCATATACAGTTTTGTGTTAGGTGTTTTTGGTGGCTCTAACGATATCAGGTCGGTTAATAAAACCCTCATTGTCTTGATTCCTAAGGTTGTTAAGCCTTCCTCCTTCCTCCAGATGAGACCCATCAGTCTTTGTAATGTTTTGTATAAAGCTATTACTAAGATTGTGGCTAATAGAATCCGGAAGATCCTTCCGGATATAATTAGCCAGAACCAAGGGAGCTTTGTTCCTGGTAGACAATTGATGGATAACGTTGTTATTGCCCAGGAGGTTGTCCATTCTATGAAGATTAAGAAAGGTAAGAAAGGGATTGTGGCCCTCAAACTGGATCTGGAGAATGCCTATGATAGATTGAACTAGAGCTTTCTTCTGGATAGTTTAGCCAAAGCTGGCATCCCGGAGAACTGGAGGATTTTGATTGAGAAGTGTATCTCCTCTCCTGTTTTCCAGGTCATGATCAATGGGGACATGTCGGATGAGTTTTCTCCCTCCAGAGGAATTCGTCAAGGAGATCCTATAAGTCCCTTCCTCTTTGTTATTGCCATGGAAAGACTGTCTCACCTGATCCAAGAGGCGGTGTGCAAAGGGACTCTCCACCCTGTTTCTATCAACAGACATTGCCCCCCTATTACCCATTTACTCTTTGCTGATGACGTCATGCTTTTCGTTGAGGGTAATGAGGAGCAAATTAAAACAGTTATGGATATCCTTGATTGTTTTTGCGAGGCTTCTGGCCAGAAGGTTAACATCCAAAAGTCTCGTATGCTTTGTTCCAAAAATATGGACAATAGCTTGTGCAGAAGACTGAGTGAGCTCTCTGGCATACCTCTGACGAACTCTTTGGGGAAGTATCTTGGGGTTCCTCTTCACAGTGACAGGGTTTCCAAAGCCTCTTTCAAGGATATTTTGGACAAAACTAATGGTTTGTGTGCTAGCTGGAAAGCTAATTCTCTTTCCCTTGCTGGTCGCCTTACCTTGATCCAGTCAGTTAACTGCGCTGCTCCGAACCACATCATGCAGGCCTGTAAGCTTCCTGAGCCTGTCCTTAGTGACCTGGATAAGATAAATCGGCGTTTCCTGTGGGGTGAGTCTGGAGATGGGAGAAAGGTTCACCTGGTCCCGTGGAAGGAAGCTTGCCAGCCTAAAAACAGGGGGGTCTTGGTATTAGGCAGGCAAAGGACAATAATAAAGTCCTGTTAATGAAACTTCTTTGGAGAATGTGGCAATGCCCCTCCTCTCTTTGGGTCCGTCTCTTGTGCGGGAAGTATCGGAAAGATAGAATCTTTGGTGGCCCGAAGGAGAGGGTTGTTAGTTGTTCCTTCCTCTGGAAAGGGCTCAGTGCCGTGTTTGCTGAATTTTGTACGGGGATTGGCCTGGAGGTGGGTAATGGTAGATCTATTAGCTTCTGGTATGACACCTGGATTGGTGATAAACCGCTGATTGATGTGTGTAATGCCCCTCCGTCGGCTGATCTCCTTTTCTGGAAAATTGCTGATGTGGTGGACTCGGAGGGAGACTGGATCTGGTCAAAGTTCGACTCTTTCTTTAGTTTGGAGACCCTTCTTAACATTAGAGGAGTGAAGATTAGCAATCAAGAGGAGGATAAGGATAGACATTGTTGGGCCTTGACGAATAATGGTACTTATTCTTGTAAATCGGCCTATGAAGCTTTTACCCCTAATAGGGCTGATCCTCCCTTGGAGATTTGGAAGTCCATATGGTCCCTCAAGATCCCTTACCGTATCAGGAGCTTCCTTTGGCTGGGTATCAAAGACAGGCTCCTTACGAATGCGGATAGGCACAGAAGGCACTTGACTGAGTCTAGTGCCTGTAGTAGATGCAGAGGCAATGTGGAAACCTTGTGCCATGCCTTGAGGGATTGCCCAAATAGTAAGAAGATCTGGGAAGGGATCCTCCCTCATCACATCCTCCCTTCCTTCATGGCCTTTTCTGAAGGGGACTGGTTCTCTCAAGGAGCCAAGGGGAACTTGCTGGCCAATATGGAGCACGGTGCCATCCTCTTTACTATTACTTGTCACCAAATCTGGAAGTGGAGGAATGAAGAATTATTTGCGGGTAAGGCTGTCCTTATTCCTGATTTACTATTTTTCTTCTCGAAGAAGCTCTTTGTTATTACTAAAAGCTTTGAAAGAGATTCCCTTGTTCACCCCTCCCCGGATAAAGAGATCCTGCTAGTTGGCTGGAGTAAGCCTAGAGAAGGGTTTGCTAAGTTGAATACTGATGGCTCCTGCCTTAGCAATGGCAGAATTGCTGCTGGAGGAGTTCTTCGAGATGCTGGTGGCAATTGGATGGCGGGGTTTACCCATAACTTGGGGACGGGCTCCTCCTTTTCTGCGGAGCTCTGGGGTATCTTGTCAGGTATTAAACTCGCCATTCGCATGGGTGTTAAAAAGCTCTCGGTGGAATCTGATAATCTGGAGGCTATTAACAGGATTTCAGATAGCCAGGCTGTTTGTCTGAAGAGCCAGAATCTCATCAAAGCTATTTTGAGGCTTCGTCCTGCCTTTGAGTATCTTAATTTCTCCCATATTTTTAGGGAGCAAAACCGCGTGGCGGATCGCTTAGCAGCTGCTGGGCATGGGAGAATGTTAGGTGTTTCTACCCTATCTGTTCCTCCTTCTTTTCTTTTGCCTTCTCTCCTAGATGATAGGATTGGAGTCAGCCTTCCTAGACTGATCCCGGTGTAGGTTTTTTGTTGGTTTTGTTTTTTCCTTTCCTTTCTTACCAAAAAAAAAAAAAAAACCCGTGGCATTAGTAAGTTTATGCCACGCTTAAACTTTTCCCGTGGCATAAACAAGTTCAGCCACACACAAAAAAAAAAATACCGTGGCAAGATTCGTGGCACAAATATATGTTTGCCACGGAATAAACTTAACCGTGGCATAAATACATCAAGTGATCAAAAGTTTATGGTGGAATCCATTTTTCCCGTGGCTAACTAAAAATATGCCACGAATTTTACATTCTCGTGGCATGATTCGTGGCACAAGTGCTCATTTGTTGTAGTGAAATAAGGAGAAAAATCAAAGCAAAAACCAAATTCTGGTTTAACGCTAAAATGACCAACATATGCCGTTTTCAGCATAACTTTTTCATACGGAGTCCGGTTAAGACGATTCAAAAACCCTTGGAAACGTAAGATAATAATAAAGAACTTTCATTTAGGACTCCATGACAGATTCAACCTCTATCTGGTCGAAAAATGCATCATAAGATTCAGATACGAATCTGATTCTCCCGCAGCACCTATATAGACAGTTCTCTAATATCTCTATCTCAAAGTTCTCATTTACTCGTATCTCATATATATATGGTTGTAAGCTAACTATTAAACTCTCAAATATCAACTCCAAGTCATACTTAATATCAAGTATGTAACCCATATCACCAAATATCAAATAATTTGCAAATTTTCATACACCCAATATGTTACTAACCATCAAATCTCATTTCTACTCCTCATTAGCTAGTTACTTAATCCTCGAAAAATTTCAAATTATTTCTTAGCTTTCACCAAATATCCATATTCCTCCATTACTATCGATTATTTCCTAGCTATCACCAAATATCTATATTCCTCAATTACTATCAATTATTTCTTAGGTATTACCAAATATCAATATTCCTCAATTACTATCAACTGTAGGTCCGAAGAATTTAACCTAGAGCTCTGATACCAAACTGTCACACCCGACCCTAGACGACCTCAATCGGCATCGGGCGTGAAATAGAAAGATCATAATCAATACTTAAGAGTCTCCAAATTATCCAAACCTAATAAGTATAATAGATATTAATATCAAAATATAAATTCTAGAAATTTAGACCCGGACGTGACAAAAGCTGTCTGGAAGACTTTACCATAAATGTGGAGACATTCTGTCTTGCCTGACGGAAAGCTGCTGGGCAATGCCGAAGACAGAAGATACAAGAATCTAATTGGCCGAGGACGCTGAGCACGTACTGAGTGAAAGCGACAGGAAGCCGTTTCCCTCCAACGGTTATTTCGAAATTCGAAATTAGCGGTTCATTAAGTGTCACTATAAATAGGCCACTCAAACGCTTCATTCGATGCAGATCTTCAATTAAGTCGAAACGCTGACCAAATTGTTATTCGAAGTTCTGTGAGAAAAGCAAAGCAAATCGTACACCAATTTCAATCCTGTGTAAAAGTCTAGAGTGATCTAAATCATCTAAAGTGTCTTAGCAATTGTTGTTTAGGACAAACAAACACTCATCATTTCTAGAAGTATAGAAAGGAGAAGATGAGTACTCGGTCATAGTACTCAGTGGTAGAAATAGGAGTGAGTAGAGGAACAAAAGAAGGTACTCTTGTATACTCAGCTGTCTATTGTAAAAAGTTTGTGCTCTACCTTTAAAGAGCTCAGTAGTGGATTCTAAAAAGCTCGGAAGGAATTCCGGGGACTGGACGTAGGTGGAGAGGCCGAACCAGGATACGTCTGCTGAGTAATATCTTTCTAACCCTTATCTCCTTAAATTATTGCTTGCTATAACACTGCCTAGTTAAACGCTAAAAAGAACATAAGCTGAGTTGAGTGAACTGAGAAGCTGAGTTCAGGAATAGACTCAAGTGCTATTTCCTGACTCAAGGACAGATTCAGACTTAGTCACCTGTTGACTAAGCTTGTATCTAAAACTTACTCAGTATCACCGTGCTAGAAGACTTCAAGAAAGTCTAAGTTAAAAATTAACAGTCAGCCAAACGTGAAATTTTTTAAATAGTTCCTAACCCCCTCCCCTCCTTGGAACTAATATTGTCACGTTACACGAGACCAACAAACTTAACCTTATTTACTAATAGGTCTAATACACAAATAACCCTCTGAACTTGTCAAAATGTTGCAACTGTCCCCCCGAACTTTCAATTGTAATAACTTACCCCTCAAACTTGTCCAATTGTAAAACATAACCCCTCAAACTTGTCCAATTGTAAAATATAATGCAATTGGAGAAACACATGAAATACAAAAGTTGCGACGCTCGTGGAGTGTGATAATCAGATCTTTGGCGTGATACGAATATGGGGAAACGTTTTTACGGTTGCTTCAAGTACGGAGTAAAAAAAATTTCCAATTTGAAGTTATGTTTTACAATTTGATAAGTTTAAGGGGTAAGTTGTTACAATTGAAAACTGGAGGGGGCAGTTGTAACATTTGGATAAGTTCAGAAGATTATTTGTGTATTACGCCTTGCTAATATACTCTTAACTAATGTCATTTATTAATTTACCTCATTTCTATAAATACATTTAACTCTAATTGACTGTGTAATTTTTTTAGTAAATGTCTGCAAGTTGTTGTTGTATTTTAACTTCCATAATTCGTACAACACTATTTTGACTTTTTTTTTCACGTAAGAAGTGACCATTGATCCCAATGTGTTTCGTTCGCTCATGAAAGTTTGAGATGTGTTCCAAATAGACAACAAACTTATTATAGCAGTATAGGGTTGCTACAACTTTTGGTTTGAATCCAATGGCAGCTAAGAGCATATCCAATAGAAGGTGCCTAAAAGAGTGTCAAAACTTAACAAGTAATCACAAAATATAATATTTTATTGTCTTTTTCATCCACATCACTTTTGGCAACCTTTACTTAAAAAATGCTCCAATAAGGTTGCTTGAAAAGTTGCCATTATAATCATATAAATTATTATTTTATTATAAATATTAAAAATAAAATGCTCTAGATTTTATGATTTCTAGAAGAGGGACCACAAATTTTATATTAAAAAATAATAAATAAGGTTGCAAAAAATTAGCAACTTTTGTGGCACCCATAATTATTCTAATAGTGGGCACCCTTTAAAAGTTATCAAACATCATGCCACATCAGCTGGCACTCTTTTAGGCATCATCTATTGAAAATGCTCTAATAAGTAGGTTAGCCACTGGATTTCACAAGATGTATATGTTAAGGCCTTGTTTCCAATTAAGTAGAACTTTAAGAAACAACTATATGATTTTGTCCACTTTATGATTTTGTCCTACAATACACACTTATCAGCTTCAATAGAACAATTATTAATTAATTTGATTATTGACAACAAATTAAGATTACAAATAGAAATGACATAATGTGTAAAAATACCTCTAACGTTTACAGTTAGAAGCAATTTTACCCATAACATTGGTAGCTAAGAGCAATTTTACCGCTAACGTTGCAAAGTTGGGTCAATTTGAGAAATTATTTATCAAACTGTCTTCTCGATCATTAATCTTATCATTTACGCTTCACATGTGTCCCATTTTACCACTCATTCATAACAGATCACAAACGTATGATTAGACGTGATATTTTAAAAAAATTAAAAATAGACCGTCTATTGTACGAGTTGGATAAAAAAATTCAAATATTTCGTCAAATTTATAAATATTAATCTCCAATTCTATAATTAAATTACAGAAAATATGAAATTGGTAAAAAAAAAAACAAAATACATGCGTTTTATAATAATTTAACTCAACTTGCAAATTTAGAGGTAAAATTGCTCTTGCTTGCCAACGTTAGACAGTTTTAAACGTTAGGGGTAAAATTGCTCCTGACTGTAAACATTAATATCTTAAACTAATCCAAAATCGAGCAAGTCTACTCGAATCGAACTTTGAGTAAAATTTAATCCGAGCCTAGCTCGAATCTGCACACCCTTACTCTTATTTGATAACATGAACATATTTTTAATTTCTTAATAAATAAAAAGTATCAATCAACAAATAAGGTATCAGATATTCAACATTAATAAATTTATTTATGTAATAGATCTAAATTTACAAGTTTAATATATAATAATATGTTGAAATATAAGCAAAAAATGTCATACCATAAAAATTTAATAATTTAACTATTTATTATTCTATAGAAAAATATTTATTTCAACAGGATTTGAATTTTTTTTATTACGGCATCTGATAGAAAATACAATTAAAAGAAATAGTCAAACATAAATGGAAGAATATTTATTTTTTTTATTAAATTATCAACCACTTCTTATTGCTTAATGGTGGATGAAATTATAGTCAAATCAAAGTTTGTTTTACTAATTTTCACTTGACTTTAGCAAATTAGCTCAAATAAAATGAAGTTTTGAATGATCACGAAACTATATATTATATGTTATCTGATATTTTCTAAAAATATAATTTAACTGAAATATTTTTATATTTATTATTGACGGTAAATAATTTATTAATTTATATATTATTACCTAATATGTTGTTTAGTACTTTTATTTTCAGTAATGCATTATAATTTATTATAATTTATCAAATTTGATCCGTCGTGGAATCACGATCGATGGTGCATGCCAGGTATGTAAATTTCACACTGAAAGCTCTATCCACGTCTTTGTGCAGTGCAGGGCGGCGAAGGAGGTCTGGAAAATGGCGTCATTACCAATCCGCTTGGATAAAATCGCAGCGAAGGATGGGAGCTGCTGGCTACAGTCCTGTCTGCAATCGCTGAAGCCGGATGACTTCCGGAAAGCGCTAATCATAATTTGGTGGATTTGGTTCCGTAGAAACCAATTTGTGCACGAGAAGAAATGGATCCAATCGACAATTCTACTCGAGAAAGCTGCTGAATATCTCCGCAATCTGGACAGTATCCCGTCGACCACTCAGGTTGGAAGCTCTAGCAATCAAGGTCTTCGACCTACAAAAGTGTGGTATCCACCTCAGAACGGTGTCGTAAAAATTAATTGCGATGCTAAATTTGGGGATAATGGCCGCACGTGTAGGGCAGGTCTAATTGCTAGGGATTCCGAGGGTTTAGTCATGGCAACTGCGGGGATTCCTATAGCGGCGTGCGAAACAGTGGAAGAGGCAGAATTGCTAGCAATATTGGAAGCTTTGATACTCGCTAGAGACTGCAGCTTCAACAGGATTGTCGTGGAATCAGACGCTAAGGTGGTGATTGAGGCCCTTCAATCCCAAAGCTTCACAAAATCCGCCTTGTTATTTATGTATGAAGATGTGTCAGCCTGGACGACCATATTTAATTACTGTTCTTTTTCTTTTGTGCACCGAGAGGGAAATAGTGATGCGCACTCGCTTGCCCGTTGGGCTAGTAATTTTGACTCCCCGATTATTGGATCGAAGACTGTCCTTCTTCGATTTGGCATCTAGTATGTAACGATTCAATTATTCATTCTCATTAATGAAATTATCTTTCAATCAAAAAAAAAAAAATTTATTATATTCGTTATGTCCATCGCTGAATTTAAAGGACTGATTTTTCATTAACTTTTTAAAAGATAAATTACATTTTTGATATCTAAAATTAGCTTATATATTTTTAATTATTTTCAAAAGTAAAAAATTGTTCTCAGCATACCTTTTCAATTTCATCTCCTCTCTCTCCTATCTAATTTTAATAAAAAAAATATAATTCAAATATTTTAATATAAAATAGGATTATTTTAAAAATATTATTCTCGGTATCATTGTGCATCTAAATTTTTATTTTACACTTAATAATACTATTATTTTAAATATTAAAAGTACATTTTTATATACGTAATTTTTTGGTTTTTATATTTCTTGAAAAAATTTGCTTAACGTAAGATTTAAAACACCCCATAAACTTGTCTTTATTGCTACGCGAAAAAAGCACCAAAGTCACACTTCCCAACATCTTGTAAAATGGCACCGTGAATATTGCACTTAACTGCATCATCTGGAGGCTTCTCCCAAACAGTCCTTCTCGATTTACCAGTAGCTATCCTAACTTCAGATCTGCCTTGATAAGCTTTCCGGTCATTAAGCCAACTGGATATGTGAAAAAGAGCTAAAGCAGCTGCAACAACTTGGTTATTCCATAAAATATTATTCCTCTGTTGCCAAATTGTCCTAAGGATCAAAACTGTCCTAAGGATCAAAACGAAGCCATATACATCTTTGTTAGCAGCAATAACACAAAGTTGAAGGAAGGACAAGCTAACCTCTTCAATCCCAATTCAATCACAGGAAATTGCAGCATTCTGCCAACAAAAAATTACGTAGGGGCAATTAGTAAACACATGCTAGTCATGCTTGGCGTCGTTGGTGTAAAAAATATAAATGATAGAAATTTGCATACGTTTGCCATTAAGTCCAATTCTAATTGAGAGGCAATGGGTACATAGTTTCCACCTAAAAACCTTCATTTTAGGAGAAAGATGAGGTCACAAAGCTTTTTCCACCCGACAAACACATTCAAGGTATTTCTAAAGCTCTCTAACATCATATAAGCAGGCTTAGGGTTGAACGGAATACTCATATTAAGTACGTCCAACACTTCATGGTGGTTAAGAAGAGAGAACAACTTACCTCTATCCCAGACCCTCGATCTTACATCAATAAGCTCCCAAACAGTAACATTTTCGTTTCCTCGAGCAGAAGAGAAATCATGAAAAATAGAATCTCTATTGATCAAGGAAAGATTAACAATGTATTATGTAATAATGTAGAGATTAATAAATTATTTATTATAGTAAAAAGCAGGAAATGAACTACAAAATAATGATGACAAAACTAATATATTATAAGGTAAAGTATAAAAAAAACCTCTGTAGTTTGGCAGATTTATAAAAACAGTCACGTAGTTTAAAAGTTGACAAACTGAGATCTGTACTTTGTGATTTTTGCAGTTAAAGGATAAAAGAGTCAATTTTTTGACCAAACAATACTTGTGGTTTAATTAATTTGCAAAGCCAGACCTTAAATTTTGTATAATTTGCAAACTCATTCTTTTTAATTGTTCCAAATTGCTCCATTTTGAGGTAAATAGTCACAACAATATTTTTGAAAGAATGACTGAATTTTTAAACTGCAAAAAAAAAGAGACCCCTATTTGCGAACTTTTAAATTACGCGAATTATTTTTGCAAATCGATCAAATTACAAGGTTTATTTTTATACTTTTCCGAAAACATTATTAAGAACATTTTTCAAATAAAAATAAATTAAAAAGAAGTAGATTTTTTTTTTCTGATTTCCTATTTAATTAGAAAACATTTTCAACCAAACAACAAATTCTTCAATTTGTAGAGAAGTTTGTAGACAACCATTCTTATTTTCTGCAACTAAACAAGCCCTAATATTGGCTAATTAATAAAGATTACAAGTTCCTAAAATTAAGAACTATTCAAAGCAGTAGCCATCACTTGCAAATACATTTTCTGTATATTATAAAAGTCCTAAAATTATTTATTTATTTAAAAAATAATAATTTTGAGTAGCAAAGAAGTTATCAAATACTCTCAATTTTCCAATTATAAAATATATATGGTCTTAACATAGTTTCAATTGTTGCAATTATAAAATGTGGTCCTTAACATATTTTCAATTGTTTCATCACTATTTTTTGGTTTGTGGATAAATTTATCCTTTTGGATGGTTGTTTTGATTAAAAAATAAAGTAATGTCGAGGTCTGTGGTTTGCCCTGATATTTGGGAGTGGATAGATCTATTCTTACCTAAACTTTTTTCCTACCAAAAAAATAAATAAAGTAATGTTGTTAATGTGATTGGTGAATCGTTTGCAATGATTAAAACTCGTATAATACCAATGTAAAATATTTCTATTTTTGATTTTGGAGGTGATTTTAAAAAATTAAAACCTTCTTTTAAGTGTCAAGGCATTCTCAAAAAATTAAAACAATTGGTAATAAGTCACCTTATTTTTGTCTTTTCAACAAACAACCCAATTATTCGTCTCTTCAAATTTTTAGTTGTGATATCTATCCGTATCTTCGCCCTTATAACATAAAAAATTTTGACTTCCGATCCAAACTTTGTATATGTTTAGGACCTTCCCCAAATCATTCTGGTGATTTAAATCTTGACTATAATACAAGTTGTATATATATGTGTGCAAATTTGTTGAGTACTACGTTTCATACGGCACTGGCGTCAAAGAATCGCAAGTATTGAACATGAGTTTCCCATCTGCAATTCGAGTCGTGCATCATATGTTTTGGGGATTCAAATCACCTACTCACCAAAAGGTATTCATTTATGTTAGGAAAAATACGTCAATGACATATTAAATCGTGTTAAGATGATTGATGTGAAACCCACTCTCACACTGATGGCCACAACACCCACATTATCAAAAGAATTGGGCACTCCTTTTTTCATCGGATAACGAGCATTGCAACATAGTTGGAGCATTGTAATACCTTACTTTGACACGTCTCGACATCGCCTTTATAATAAATAAATTTTGTCAATTCCTTCACGGTCCAACAGACGAGCATTGGACCAATTACTTATAGTCATTGCTATTTCGATATTGATTGCAGTGGATATCCGGATGATCGACAATCTATAAGTGTCTTCTGTATTTTTCATAGAAATAATTTAATATCTTAAAATACAAGGAAATAGCCCACCATCGCACGTTCTTCAACTGAGAACGAATACAAAGCAGCTGCAAATGCAATAACTGGGCTTCTTGGCTTTGTTCTCTCTTTGGGGACCTCAGGTATTCTATTCCTAGACTTGTTCAGTTATGGTGTGACAATGTCGGCGCCATCTATAGTACTGTTAACCCAGTCTTTCACGTCAGGACAAAACACATTGAACTTGATATTCATTTTGTTCGGGAACAACTCCAATCTGGCTTTCTAAATGCTTGGTTTATACTGACTGATGATCAAGTAGCAGATGCTCTCACCAAGCTTCTCACAAGTGTTCACTTTCAGACTCTTCGTTCCCGTCTCACAGTTCAGCCTCGCCATCAGCTTATAGGGGATGTTAGAGATAATCTTTTATCAATTATGTCTATGAGAATTATATACCATTTCTAATTAATTAGCTAGTGATATTATCCCTTTAATTAGCTTCTATAGATTATGAGTCTCTTATATCTCTTGTATTTGTACTCTTTAAGTATTCAATCCCTAATCAAAGGAAATCATTAATCTATACACTATAACCCCAATCTCTCATCTCCTATTATACATCGTCCTACTACGATCACATATCACAAACTTCTGTAGTCATCGGTAATCACTCTATGATAACATCAGCAGCAGCCCCCTGAACTTATCCAAAATAGTATATTGGCTCCATGAACTTTATAAGTGTTTCACTAGCTTCCTAAACTTACTTATTTCCTATCACCAGCTCCCTAGACTTGTCTATAAAAATTGATTAGCTTCCTAAACTTTGCAAGTGTCTCACCAGCTCCTTAAACTTACTTATTCTATAACAACTAAATACAAAAACCATAATACTAACTCGGGTTAAGGTGCAAAAAATACCTCTAACGTTTTAGGTGAGGAGTAATTTTACCCCTAACATCTAAAATGGTGCAATTGTATCCTTAACGTTGGAAGCTAAGAACAATTTTACTCATAACATTGATAAATTGAGAAACATGAAAATATAAACAGAAACATGAGAATCAGTTACCGAACATCCCCTTATTCTTATAAATTCTAAATAAATGATGTCATTAAATTATTAATCCGATGTATTAAATCATTCGTACATTGTTCGTCATTAAATTATTAACTCGATATACTAAATCATTCGTAAATTAAGCATATAAATAAATATTCAACAATGACGAATATATAAAATGCATTTTTCTTCCCAAATGTAAGCCAATTAGCACGCCGTTGACAAAAGAAAACAATTAAAAGTAAGAAATGTTAGAATAAATTAATTTGGTAATTATTTTTTCCCACTTTTTTTTTTAATTTGATAAGTCCTCTCTCTTTTTTAAGTAAATTATATGAATATTTCATATAAAAAGAATATATGAATATTGTTTAGTTAATTTATGGAGTTCCATCACTATTCCAATTACCAATTAAGAATTTCTTTGGTTATTTTTACTCATTGATACGACTGAATCTAAATGATAGTGTTCTTGATTGAAATCTTTTTTCACTTAAAATAAGATAGAAAAAGGATTAAGATGGAACCGGTTTTCAGCGACCCCACTCTAATATTTAAGTTGATAGAGTTTAAAAAAGTGAACGCTAAGCAATTGAGCATTCCAGTAAATAAGTACATATACCTTGTTTGTAACGTCGTATTCTATTTATAAGATGTCAGGAGCAAATTCAGTAGTCGGCTCAATGTCGGCGTTTTAATTTCTTTTGTGGACATATATATATATTGACTCCCAAATGGTGAGTATAATTTAGGGAGTTTATGATATGTCCAAACTACAATCCTAAATTCTAGACGTGAATCAAATGTTCTGCTCCGAAGTGGATTTAGAAAGCATCTTATTGGTCCATATCTTGGTGGTTGCTCATTCTAACACAGTCTGATTTGAGGGTTTTCATTATTTTTTACAACCTTCCTTATTTCAGATAAAGACATACGTATTTTTTTATATATATATATTTATACGATATCACTCTTTAATATTTTATTAAAAAAAATAATACTAAAAGGTTATAAAAAAACAAACAAAAAAACAACTTTTTTTTACTCTCTTAAAAATAATATTTTCTGGTGAAAAAAGTGCTGATTGTAAGATATATTGATAGTCCGAGGAATATTCCTAGAAAACATCTCGTACACGTGGATCAATGTTACATTTTGGGTCAGAAAGACTCACATGAACCGTCCAATTCCAAGTAAGGAATATCTCTGAAGATGCTGACAGTACCCTCCGACCATGTGATCAGTATCCACCGTTCGTCCTAGTATCAGTACAGTGGAACAAGGAGAGCCCTTAGATTTCAGGAGGTGGTTAAATAAATGACGACTGCTACATGGCAGGGTGCATCGCCCTACGTCATAACAGTCCAACGACCTTAGGATCAATCATATTATGATATCTGTCAAGATGCCTGCTATATGGCAGAGTGCGCCACTTGACGTCGTAGCAGTTTGAAGGTGTCAGAACCAACCGAACGGCGATATGTGTCCAATGAATCATTAGGAAATCCCAAGATTACGACAAATATCCTTATAAACTACTATATATAAATAAATAAAATGCTCACCCCTTAAAAGGTATTTAAACGTCACATTCACTAATATTCAATCTCCCTACAACTTTTCCTAACTTAAGCATTGACGTCGGACACCGACTCCTCTCTAACCAGCTATTACTTCTTTTCAGCTATTTGTGCATATTGAACCACATCATATATCAAATGAAAAAACATCATAAATATTTTATTTTATTAGTTACTCTCGTAATTAAATATTCTTGAATATATTGGAATTGGAATTCAAATTTTTATCTTAACCCACTCGAGGATAAAATATGAGAAAAATTCAATTGATTATATTTGATTGTTTAATTTAAACTTAATAAATTATCTTTGGCCAAATATTTCTTCATCTGTTACAGTCTACTAGGGAAATATATATATAGTACCTTTCTAAATCTAAGATTTTCTTATCAAATTATTTTATATAGTATAGATGACAAAATCTTATTAGATAAAATAATTTGTATGATTTGTATGATGCTAAAAAAAACATTTTTTTTTGAATAATTAAAAATTGTTTTCAATAATGTCAACCAAATTATCTATATTTAATTCAAAATTACCACTTGACTAATTCAAATACTTGAAAATGTGAAAGTTTTTCAAAACTTTTGTCAACATTAAAGGATAGTTTTGAAATATAAGATTGAATTAATAATTAAATTGACAATGATTTTTAACTAATCTAGATCTATATCTATGTGTCTTTTCATGATTGATTGAGTTACATTCAATCAAGATTGATGGTAAAACCATATGTTATGCCAAAACATAATTTTTTAGAGTATTTTTTTAATAATAAATAAAATATTGATTTTTTAAATATATTTGTATATCTTGATTCAAATTGTTAATGAATAATTATACTAGATAATACTACTGAATATGACATGAGTTATCGTGTTATCTATCGTAATGTAGATATCTGAGAAGATTGCAGCGAAAGAACAGAAACCACAATCACATATTATCAGTCACGTTTCGACCACGTTGAGGCTTATTAGGAGAAAAAGTAATGATCCACGAATTAAGAGCGAAGGGTTGAGACTGATAGAGAGGGAGCGACACAAAGAAGGAGTAGGGAGAGGAAACAACTTTTTCTTCTTAATGTATTTGGTTGTTGGTGGTTAGGCTTATGGTAATTAGGTTCGACCTAATAACTGGCCAAATTGGATCCGACTCATTTCAATTATGGGTGGCTCATTATTTGGCTCATGCCAAATATTCTTACATCTTCCTCATGCACGTAATAGAGCGTATTTCTTATCTTTTCTCATTTTCCTCCATACTCGCAAATAGTTCGTACGACCAACATATAATCGAGAGCTCTAGTGTTATGTACTCGTTAGATATATATAATGTATCAATGAACATGTATCGAACTTAGTATTATATATTCATTTGAGATATATATTCTTTCTTATTGAACACGTATCATAAGAGGATGTATGCGCTTTATCCTAGATTCCATACCACATCTACTATAATTTTCTAATCTCTATAGTTTTTATTTTCACAATAACGCTCATGTTCATAAGTGTCCGGACAATGACACATAGAAACTATAAGTGTTGAAACACGATTTCCACAATGACTTTTGATTATGAAAAAAATATTCAATAGGAAATTAAAATCCCATATAAATAGTCTAAGTATAAAATTAAATATTGATTTATTTAAACTAATGGTTTGTTAAGTGTTTTGATTAAAAAGAATAAGAGAAAAGAATTCAAGAAAGCCTTTAAGAATTGATAAAGGTCCAAAGCCTTATTACGACCCAGAAGCTAGAAGGACTCAGAAGCTGATCTAAAGCCCAGAAGACTAATCAACCGGAAGACAAGAATCAAAGTTGACTTATCCACCTGAAACTTCGCTACTATATTGGGAAAGAAGTACAAGCAACAAACTATTTGTCCCCCTGGAGAATTTGGACTCTTTGCCATAATTGTCCAAACAGTCAGTCAATCTCTGATAGAATTCAGAAGCGCGCTATCTCAAGAGACATAAGGAAAAGCAACTACAACGGAAAGCTTTTATACCAGAAGACAGAAGGTGAAAGCGACAGAATGGAGCTTTCCCTCAACGGTCTATTTGAAATTCGAAAAGATCCTCCTCCAGACTTCACAATAAAAGCCCCAACAACAGCTACAGTTGCAACTTGATTATCAACGCTGAAATCAAGAAAATCATTCTTCAAGTGCAAAAAGCAAAAGCAAAAGCTTATACACATTCATTGTTGCATTTTGTGTAATACCTGATTGATAATAGAACTTCACTTTGTGTTTTAAGTTAAAACAAAATCATCAATAATTAAAAGATCAGAAGCTCTTCTGTTCACTTCGGTCATAGGTGAACAAGTTGAAAGATAGAAAGATAGTTGAGTGTAGTATGCAAATGACGGTTGATGACATTGAGATATTATTTTCGGGACTGAAAAGGATATTAACCAAACTGTTGAAACACCTTTCCACAAGATTTTGATTTGACAAAATTAATCCATGATTAAGAGATAATTAAATTTAAGTGCTTTGATTTAATTGTACTAATATGTTTGTTCAATATTGAGTATAAATGCAAAAATAAGACAGGATCAAGTCAGCATGAGAACACAAGCTAAGTGAAGGGCAACTCTGCATAAGAAAAGATAAAGTCATCCTTAGAACAACAGTTGAAGAATGAAGCTGGTCAAAGAAGTTGAGTAGAATAGAACTCAGCATGAAAGAAGTAAAGTCTGCTTCAGAACAAAGCTGACCCTTGAAAGCTGAGTAAGAAGAACTCAGTATGGGAATTGGCCGACAATAAATCATCAGAGTAAAGCTGAGTAATTCACAAGTGTTCCGTTAACTAAAGGACAAATCCAACAACTGTCTGCACCAATAATAGAAATCTCGGAATTATGCAAAATTCAATTTCGAGAAACATGGGACAACTGAATTTGGCTAAAAGACAAATTGTCACAAGAAGACAACATCTGCAGCAAGAAGACAAATCTGACGTCTGAAGAAATCAGAAGACAGGATTGGCCTGACACCTGAAGCTGACCAGAAGTTGTCTCCCAAAACAGCCGTTTTGGACTCAACGGACAAATCAATTTCAAATGATTTGTTCCTCACAATTCATCTATAAAAGGAACAAAGATTTCATTTGGAAGATTGCCGATTTACAGAAAATTACAAGTGAGAAAGATACAAATTCAAAGCACTCAAAACAAAAGAGAAAGCTTACACCAAATCTTCCATTCTCTGTGTAAATGCTAGATTGATTAGTTGTAATCATCTAAAGTGTTCTTTGTCTTAAAAGGAACAAGTGTGTGATCAATTGTAATATTGAGAGTGTGCGTGCTGAGTACTTGGTATTTAGTACTTAGTGATAGGGGTAAAAAACCCCTATCTTTGGGTACGGTTTTAGGACGAGTTTTAGCATTATTTAGTTAATAATCGAGCATTTCTCGCATTTAAATGCTTTTGTGTGAGTTAGTTAGGAATTGGAAACGTTTTATTTATTTTTCGTTGTTTAGGCTCGTTTTATGACCAATTTAGGCAATTTCGGCCAAAATAGCATGCATAGTATAATTCCGTTATCTTTTGAAGCTAATTGGTCCGTCAAAAGTCGCACCAAACGAAGCGTCTGCTCAAAATAAGCGATTGGCGGGTCAATTTAGCCTTTGGACTAATGTTATCTGGAGTTTCTGTACATGCGCAGGTTTAAGTTCGGACGAAAAAGGCATCGACGGCAGTCGGCAAGCACGCGGGGGCATTCCAGGCAAGAATGCTCGACGAGCGGGCCTCCGTAGGCCATGCCTGCCCGTCGAGCAGGCAACTAGAGGCCTGCTCGGGCGAGCAGGATGCCTGCTCGCCGAGCAGGCCACCAGAGGCCTGCTCGCCGAGCAGGATGCCTGCTCATCGAGCAGGACACCAGAGGCCTGCTCGCCGAGCAGGGCGCTGCTCATCGCGAGTAGCGCCTACTCGCCGAGCAGCTCGCCCTACTCGGCGAGCAGACCTGCGGGAATTGGTCAAAAAGACCAATTCCGCCCCCATGATGCCACGACGGACCCCACGACTTCCTACCTGCATAAGGACACGAAAATAGGTCAAAAAGAGGGTCGAGCCACGCCTATAAATAGAGTTTTTCCAATGTAAATTAGTATCTTTCATTTTTGTAAATTATTTTTAGCTTTCCCCTTGTAATTCCTCTCCATCTCCTCCATCTTCTTCAAACCTCCATTGAAGCTCCTGCAAAGCTTTTCTCGAGGAATTATCAAGGTTCGTCCTTAAGACTGGGTCGCCGGCTGCAGAGTAAACAGGTTCCCTGAAAGGGATTTTTGTATCTCCTTTTATCTTTCGTTGTTTGTACTCTTTGATACAGTTGCCGAACTTAGCTTAATGTATCTTGTGACATTTATCTTCGCCTTTAATAATAATTTAGCTCTTGTTTTGTTCTATGATTATTTGTCTAATCTTTGTCTTATGCTTTATTCAATTGGTTTAACTCATTCAAAAGCCCCAAAATCTAGTAGGCACATATTGCGAGCTGAATCTGACCTAGTCAGAGCCTAGGAGATTGACGACCTCTTAGTTGATTAAGCGCCAATTTACTGAGCCTTAGACCTAGTTTCGGCCTTAGGGAATCACGCGCTAGGAACTTCAGGAGGGTAAGTAGGGTTAATCGCCTTGAGTACAAGTGACTCAGAATAGGTTTTTATTCAATAGACCTAATAATCTATCTTCATTATTATCGTTCATACCATGTTCCTTCGGATAATTACATTAGTGAAAGATCAATTAGGAGTAGTTTAACTTAATTAGGGGTAGAGTAACTTAATTAGGAAATAGAATAACTTAGTTAGAATCAGATAACTTAGTTAGGATTAGTATAATTCAACCTAGGAGTAGATTAACTTAATCAAACAAACTCAAAACCCCCTAAGCCTAGATAACTCCTGAAACCAAGTAGCTCGATACTTGCAGAAATAAATCCTGTGGACGATAACCTGGACTTAACCAGAAATTTATTACTTGATAACGACGGGGTACACTTATCCCTTAGTGAGTCTTCATCCCAACTTAGGTGAAGGCGCATCAATTTTTTGGCGCCGTTGCCAGGGATTTATTTCTTCTGCAATATCGAACCAAAGGTCGATTTGTTAGTTTAGGCATTCCTTTGTGAATATCTCTGTGAATATCATCTATACTTGTTTATCTATACTTGTTTATAACCGTTAATACTTGTTTATATTTATACTTGTTCATATTTATACCTGTTTATACATATACTTGCTTATACATACACTTGTTTATATACGATTCTTTTTGTGAATATCCTTGTTTATATCGTTTATACATGTTTATACATAATTATTTATACTTATTCTCTATACTTGTTGATATATAATTTCTTTATACTTTTCTATACTTGTTCATATCTGTATACTGTTACTTATCAACTTTTGTGCTAGAACTTCACTTTTTCTCAGCATTCTCTGATCAATGAATTGGCAAGAAAAAGTCGAGTGGCAAGCTTAAAATTTTACTATCCCATCAAGACAATACATTCATGCCCTGGAGAATGAGGCTCCCAATCCCTCCATGGCCGACTTAAATGAGAAAATGGATATCTTGATGGCGAAACTGAGCCTCAACACCAATGAAAGTGTAAGTTTTGTGGGTAATCACCAAAGGTATAATTCTAACCCCCATTCTTACAGCTTTTATGGTAGTGATTGGAGGAGACCTCAACACTCAATTCTGTCCTACGGGAACCCTAACATGTTGAGGCCTCCAAATAGGTTTGTTAATGAGCACATGGAAAACGAATTGGGAATGTTCCCTTACGAACAAGCAATCCAAGTTCCTCCACAACCCCCTAGCTCACGAGATGAGGTGATGTCCCTTTTGAAAGGAATATCAGCCCGACTTACAATCAACGAGGAGGTTTACAAGGACTTGAGCAACCAATTGGCTCAAATAAACAATGAGATGCAAGAGCAATCCCGAGATGCTCTCCCAGGCATAAAGGAAAACATAGAAATCCCACAAAGGGAATCAGCTCAAGCCATCTCTTTGAGGAATGACGAAAAGGTAGAACCAAGTCCACTGTCACATGCAGCACTCAAGGTAAGTGAAGAACCGGAAGCGGTAAGCAACCCCGGTTCAAAATCTGAAATTCTAAATCATGTGATAGAAATAAATGATCAAATCGAAGCTTGTGTATATCAACTACCTTTTCCCCAAAAGTTCGAAAAGTTTGGATTTACTCCTTGTTCAGAAGTTTTCATTCTCTTCGACCTACCAAGAGAATCCAAAAGGGAGCAAACCAAACTTTTTCATAATATGTTTAAATTCGGCCTCCTACTTTCATTAAACTTATTTGAGGCTCTTAATCCGTTTTGTAGGTACGGGTTATTTGTTAAGGAGTTCGAGTTCCTAATGCGAGTAAGTTGTCTTCTCCACCCTAACTTTTTGCACTTATACTTTATGGTTTGTGATGCAATGTTGGAACTTATTGCATATTTTTAGTGTGAGGAGGAGGGGTAGACAAACTTACAAAAATTGTATAAATTTTTTAAATTTTTGTTGCGTCGTGTCTAGTTTAGTTTAGCGTTTTCGGGTTTTATTTATGTTCTCGCATGTTTAGGATCTAAAACCATGAACCTCCTTCGAATCTAAACTTCGTTATTTATCCTTGAGGACTGAGAACCGAATCTAATATTGCATGACAACTAGTTTAGGTGTAGGACACAATCCTTGTATCTATAAGAGCATAAGCTAAAGTTTGCATTTAGACCCTACTTTTGAAGAAATGCTTAAATCATTACTTAGGTAGATAACTTAAGAATTGAAGGCATGTGATGTTGAACTTGAGTTTGGGGAAAAATAGTAAACACAAAATTGAAACTCAAAGAATTGTGAGTTGAATTTGAGCCTAAGAGCGAACATCAAAAAGCTCTTTTTCTTGACATTTTTATGTGAATGCTTTGACTTGTGGTAAGATTACAGATTTTGCACCTAATACTGTGTTGAACCTACATGCAATGATTTGAGATGATAAACGATGAATCAGCCTCATTAGAATTAACCCTTTTTCTTTACCTTATTTTCTCTTTTTCATCCACTCTAGGAAGCCCCTTTGAGCCTATATTTTTGTAGTTTATAGATTTTTCTTTCGTTCTAACCTATTTTTGCAAACCACAACTTGGTTTGCTACTTAACCCAAAATTTTTGCAAAGCTCAAATTGAGCCTTTGTTTTCTTCTAGCGCTTTATCTTTGTTTATGGCATCAAAGTAGCAAGCCAAAAGGCTAAGAAGTGAATGAGCATTACTATCCAAAAGGAAAATAAAAACAGAAAAAGAAAAGAAAAGAAAAGAGACGAACAAAAAGGGGAGAACTTCGTTCCCCAGTTCTTAAAATCAAAACGTCTCAAAGAAAAAAAAAGAAAAAGAAAAAAAAATTTATGAATAAAAAGCTCAGTCACTTCATATTTGCTAAAGCCATTTGAACTTTGTTTTTCTAGCGCTAGAACTATTAACCCTTGTTGTACCTTTAACCCTCTAACCACATTACAACCCCAATTCGAGGCTGTTTTTGATATCATCGGAGTCATATAGCATAGTAGAGGAACTCGGATGAACGTGCAAAATCAACGTAATCCTAAGCAAGAACATAAGCCGAGAGTAAACACTTTAGCCACCAAAATTGTGTGAAATGAGTGAACTACCTATGGTGAGGTGTTTTACTTAGCGATCCCCTCAAGCTCGTTTAATTGAACATGTGTCATTTTCCTTAAAACATATGACCTATGATAATTGAAATACGGCTTTTGGATATCGTGTCTCTACTTTGTATTTTCGAATGCATGTAATTACAGATGCTCGAATTTGTGTCAAGCACCTAGTCAAACCGGGAGGTTTTCTGGCTTGCTTGTGATTGCGGGTTTAGTTTTTTAGTTTACTTGGGGACAAGTAAAGTTTTAAGTGCGAGGAGGTTTGATAGGGGTCAAAAACCCCTATCTTTGGGTACGGTTTTAGGACGGGTTTTAGCATTATTTAGTTAATAAGCGAGCATTTCTCGCATTTAAATGCTTTTGTGTGAGTTAGTTAGGAATTGGAAACGTTTTATTTATTTTTCGTTGTTTAGGCTCATTTTATAAACAATTTAGGCAATTACGGCCAAAATAGCATGCATAGTATAATTCCGTTATCTTTTGAAGCTAATTGGTCCATCAAAAGTCGCACCAAACGAAGCGTCTGCTCAAAATAAGCGATTGGCGGGTCAATTTATCCTTTGGACTAATGTTATCTGGAGTTTCTGTACATGCACAGGTTTAAGTTCGGACGAAAAAGGCATCGACGGCAGTCGGCAAGCACGCGGGGGCATTCCGGGCAAGAATGCTCGACGAGCGGGCCTCCGTAGGCCATGCCTGCCCGCCGAGCATGCCCCTGGAGGCCTACTCGCCGAGCAGGCCATGCCTGCTCGCCGAGCAGGGCGCTGCTCATCGCAAGTAGTGCCTGCTCGCCGAGCAGCTCGCCCTGCTCGGCGAGCAGACCTGCGGGAATTGGTCGAAAAGACCAATTCTGCCCCCACGATGCCACGACGGACCCCACGACTTCCTACCTGCATAAGGACACGAAAATAGGTCAAAAAGAGGGCCGAGCCATGCCTATAAATAGAGTTTTTCCAATGTAAATTAGTATCTTTCATTTTTGTAAATTATTTTTAGCTTTCCCCTTGTAATTCCTCTCCATCTCCTCCATCTTCTTCAAACCTCCATTGAAGCTCCTGTAAAGCTTTTCTCGAGGAATTATCAAGGTTCGTCTTTAAGACTGGGTCGCCGGCTGTAGAGTAAACAGGTTCCCTGAAAGGGATTTTTGTATCTCCTTTTATCTTTCCTTGTTTGTACTCTTTGATACAGTTGCCGAACTTAGCTTATTGTATCTTATGACATTTATCTTCGCCTTTAATAATAATTTAGCTCTTGTTTTGTTCTATGATTATTTGTCTAATCTCTGTCTTACGCTTTATTCAATTGGTTTAACTCATTCAAAAGGCCCAAAATCTAGTAGGCACATATTGCGAGCTGAATCTGACCTAGTTAGAGCCTAGGAGATTGACGACCTCTTAGTTGATTAAGCGCCAATTTACTGAGCCTTAGACCTAGTTTCGGCCTTAGGGAATCACGCGCTAGGAACTTCAGGAGGGTAAGTAGGGTTAATCGCCTTGAATACAAGTGACTCAGAATAGGTTTTTATTCAATAGACCTAATAATCTATCTTCATTATTATCGTTCATACCATGTTCCTTCGGATAATTACATTAGTGAAAGATCAATTAGGAGTAGTTTAACTTAATTAGGGGTAGAGTAACTTAATTAGGCATAGAATTACTTAGTTAGGATTAGTATAATTCAACCTAGGAGTAGATTAACTTAATCAAACAAACTCAAAACCCCCTAAGCCTAGATAACTCCTGAAACCAAGTAGTTCGATACTTGCAGAAATAAATCCTGTGGACGATAACCTGGACTTAACCAGAAATTTATTACTTGATAACGACGGGGTACACTTATCCCTTAGTGAGTCTTCATCCCAACTTAGGTGAAGGCGCATCACTTAGTAGTAGAGAAATCTAAGTGTTGGGTTGTAGCACTTAGTAGGAGTTGAGTAGACGAATAGAGGAAGGTACTCTTGCATATTCAACTGCCTGTAATCGGTTTGTGCTCTACCCTTAAAGAGCTCAGTATTGGATTCTAAAAGCCCGGAGGACTCTGGGGACTGGACGTAGGCAGAGAGGCCGAACCAGGATAAGTGATACTGAGTAATTTCTAACTCTCTCAAATATATATATATATATACGTGCTTGTGTTGATTGTTATATTTACTCAGCATACAAACTGTGAGAAGCTGACACTGAGTAAATTGGAGTGCTGAGTTGGAAACTGACCACACGAGTGTCAATTCCCAACTCTCAAGTAAAACAGTCTTAGTCAGCATCTGACTAAAGCTGTCTTACGCTAAGTTCGGCCAAGCTGACCAAAGCTGAGTTAATCAACTTATTGAAATAATTAAGTCAGCAAGATTAATTAGCGAAAAAGTTATATTAGTTCCTAACCCCCCCTTGGAACTAATCACACGGGACCAACAAGTGGTATCAGAGCCTAAGCTCACTACTCAAAGATATAACTATCTTGAGCGGATCCCCATAAATGGCTGAGAACAGCACTCGTTTCCTTCCCGGGAACCAAACAACACAGATACTCCCTGAGGGACTATCTATTAGTCGGCCTCCCCTATTCTTTGGATCCAACTATACATTCTGGAAGAATAGGATGAAGAACTTTATCCAAGCCACAAACATGAGTGCATGGCTTGCAATAGTTCAAGGCCCATACATGCCATATAAAACTGTTGACAATGAGAAAGTTGTTAAGAGTGAAACTGAGTGGTCAGAAGATGACCTCAGAAAACTTCAAAACAATGCTTCGGCTATCAATATATTTCACTGTGCTTTAGATGCTGCAGAATACAATAAAATATCAGGTTGTGAGTCAGCACATGAAATTTGGAAGAAGCTTGAGGTGACCTACGAAGGCACAAGCAAGGTCAAAGAGTCAAAGGTGAATCAACACATGAGATTGTATGAACTGTTCGAAATGAATGACAACGAGGACATCTCCAGTATGAATGCTAGATTCACTAATATTATAAATGAGCTAAAAAGACTCGGTAAGAACTTCACCAAAGAAGAACAAGTGAAGAAAATCTTGAGAAGCTTACCAAAGAGCTGGCAAGCTAAGAAAACTGTAGTAGAAGAAGCTCAGGACCTAACTACATACAAGTATGATGAGCTAATCGGATCTCTGCTGACTCATGAGATCTCCATGCAAAACTTTGAAGCTAAAGAGAAAGAAAAGTCAGAAGACAAGAAACAAAAATCACTTGTCATGAAAGCTGACTCGACCGAAGCTGACTCATCAGACAATGAGGAAATGGCCATGTTCACACGAAAAATGAAGAAGCTGTTTAGAAAGAATGAAAAGAACAGCAGAAGGCCATTCAGAAAAAATGACAGATACAAAGCTGAGTCCAGTGACAAATACAAGAAGGACAGCTCCAAGTCTGTCACATGTTTTGAGTGCCACCAAACTGGGCACATCAAGTCAAGCTGCCCAAACCTCAAAAGAGATAAGAAGGGAAACAAGAAAGCAATGGTAGCAATATGGAGTGACAGTGATGTGTCAACATCATCCGAAGCTGATGCAAATGAAATGGCAAACATATGCTTCATGGCCGATGATGCTGACCACTCTCAATCTGAGCAAGCTGACCTCTCTGATGAAACTGACCAGGAGGAACACAACCATGAGGTAACATCCTTACTCTTGCTTGGAAATGAGATGGTAAATGCCCTGAGTGATTTATATACGCTAACCAAGAAATGTAACAAGAAAATAAAATCACTCAGCAGGCGGTGTGACGAGATTGAAGAGGTCAAGCTGAGTGACCTCCGATATCTCCTCCAAGACAACTCAGATTTACATAGTAATATGGAAATAATGCATAAGTTTGTCACGGAGGTCCAATCTGTGTCAAAGAAACTAAGAAAGGACGTTACAACCCTACAGAGTCAAATAAAAGGCTCAAATAAAAATAAAACCCATGCTGAGTACCCAAGTACTAGTCAGTATAAACAGTTCACTCAGTGTGACTGTTGCGGGAAAAAGGGTCACACAAGAGAAGTGTGCTGGTACAATAAGCGGAATGTCCAATGTGACTTCTGCGGAAAGAGAGGACATACCACAAAGGTATGTTGGCATGCTCAGCACAACAATGCTGACCACCCCCAAAGGGTAATTCATTGTGACTTCTGTGGCAAAAGTGGCCACACTATCAAAGTATGCCGTCACAAATTAAAATACGACTTTGCACCTGTTTATGCTAACAAACGAGGACCCAAAAGGAATTGGGTACCTAAAAATGAATAGTCTAAAATGCAGGTGAGCCTGAGATGCGTGGAGAAATCAAAACTGTGGTATATAGACAACGCTTGCTCGAGGCACATGACTGGTGATGAAACTCAGTTCATCACACTAGAGCTTAAACGAGGTGGAAGTGTAAGCTTTGGAGACAATAAGAAGGGTAAGATAGTTGGCTCATGTACTATCGGAGGTAACCCATCTATTGAGTCAGTCTCCTTAGTTAAAGGTCTCAAATACAATCTGCTAAGTGTAGCTCAGCTTTGCAAGAGCGGCAGAAAGATTGTATTTGATGATACTAAGTGTCAAATACTCGAGAGAAAAACAAACGAATTAATTTTAACTGCCCCTCGTGTAGACAATGTATACATGCTGAGTTTGGAAAAACAGTTTTCTAAAAATATATGCTTAGTTTCTAAAGAGGATAACTCCTGGCTATGGCATAGAAGACTTGGTCATGTAAGCATGGATCTTCTTGCCAAATTAGCTAGAAAGCAACTAGTTGAGGGATTACCCAAACTTAAATTTGAAAAAGATCAATTATGTAAATCTTGTCAGCAAGGCAAACAAACTAAGAAGTCATTTCAAAGTAAAAATACTGTCTCAACCAAGAGACCATTGGAATGACTACACTTGGATCTTTTCGGACCTATCCAGCCACTAAGCTTGGGTGGTAAGAAATTTTCCTTAGTCATTGTAGATGATTTCTCTCGGTACACTTGGATCATCTTGCTGAGTAGCAAGGATGAAACATTTGAGATGTTTACCATATTGATTAAAAAGCTAGAAAATGACAAAGACCTAAGAGTAGCTCATATTAGAAGTGACAATGGTGGAGAATTCAAAAACCAACAGTTTGATGAATTCTGTGAAACTAGTGGTATTGACCACAATTTCTCTGCTCCTAGAACACCTCAACAAAATGGGATTGTTGAAAGAAAGAACAGAACAATTGTCGAAATAGCTAGGACTATGCTGAGTGAAAATAGGCTTCCAAAGTATTTCTGGGGTAAAGCTGTCCACACAGAATGCTACATTTTGAATATGGCTTTAGTTAGACCTATTCTTAAGAAAACCTCATATGAACTTTGGAAAGGACGAAAGCCCAACATTGGCTACTTTCGTGCCTTTGGGTGTAAGTGTTTTATACTCAACACAAAAGATAATCTTGCAAAATTTGATTCCAAAGCTGACGAAGCAATCTTTTTAGGGTACTCAACTAACAGCAAAGCATATAGGGTATATAATAAACAAACTCAGATTGTAGAAGAGTCTGTCCATGTTGAGTTCGATGAAGCTGACCCCGCAGGAAAGACAACTCAGCCCACTGAAGATGAACCAAGCTCAGCTTCCGCTGATCAAATTGAAGCCTCTATGTCATCAATACAAGGGCTGACCAAAGGTAAACAAGAAGTTGAGATTACCTTTGCTGACCAATCTACTCCTGCAGAAATTGTAGAAACACCTGTTCCAAATAACTCAGCATTGCCCAAAGAAATAAGAATTCCAAGAGGACATTCAGAAAAATCCATTCTTGATGCTGCTGAAAACAAGGTAATGACAAGAGATCAGCTTCGGAAGTATCTAAGCAATGTGGCTTTTGTTCAATACATGAGCCAAAGAACTTCAACGATGCTGAGCACGATGAGTATTGGATCAATGCCATGCAAGAAGAACTCGATCAATTCACAAGAAACGAGGTATGGGATTTAGTGCCTAAACCCAGGAATCAAAAGACCATAGGAACTAAATGGGTATTTAAAAATAAGCTAGATGAGCAAGGAAACGTAGTTAGAAATAAAGCCCGACTTGTAGCCCAAGGCTATAGTCAGCAAGAGGGCATTGACTACGGTGAAACTTTTGCACCCGTTGCTAGGTTAGAAGCTATACGAATACTGTGTGCCTACGCTAGTTTCATGAACTTCAAACTATATCAAATGGATGTTAAAAGTGCATTTCTTAATGGCTTTATAAACGAAGAGGTATATGTTAGTCAGCCTCCAAGGTTTGAAGATCCAAAATTTCCAAACCACGTTTATAAACTCAAAAAGGCCCTATACGGCCTAAAACAAGCTCCAAGAGCTTGGTATGAGAGGTTGACCAACTTCCTGCTGACCAGGAAGTATGTCAGAGGCAAAGCTGACACAACCTTGTTCATTAAGAAAAAGGGTAAACATACCCTACTTGCACAAATTTACGTAGATGACATAATTTTTGGTGCTACTGACGATTCTATGTGTAAAGAGTTTAGCAAACAGATGCAAACTTAGTTCGAAATGTCTATGATGGGCGAACTCAACTTCTTCCTTGGACTTCAAATCAAGCAAGGTAAGAATGGCATCTTCATAAGTCAGTCTAAATACGCCAAAGAAATGTTAAAGAAGTTTGATATGGAAGAATGTAAGCCTATATCAACTCCAATGGGTACTGACACAGTCCTTTGTGCTGACGAGAAAGGTAAGTCCGTAGACAGTAGGTTATATCGAGATAGGCTCTCTACTTTATCTTACTGCCAGTAGACCTGATATTCAGTACTCAATATGTTATTGTGCAAGATATCAAGCTGATCCCAGGGAATCTCACTTAATAGCTGTAAAAAGAATTTTCAGATATTTGCAGAGCTCAGTTAATGCAGGTCTATGGTATCCAAATACAAGTGACTTCACACTGTTTGGATATACTGATGCTGACTATGGACGAGACATGCTAGAACGAAAAAACACTTCAGGAGGATGTCAATTCCTGGGAAGCTGTCTAGTGTCGTGGTTTAGTAAGAAGCAGTCATCAGTAGCCTTGTCTACAACTGAAGCTGAGTACATTGCTGCTGGAAGCTGTGTGGCTCAAGTCCTATGGATTAAGCAACAACTTGAGGATTATGGTGTCAAAACAGAAACAATAGAAGTCAAATGTGACAACAAGAGTGCCATTGACTTATCTAAGAATCCAATCTAACACAGTAGGATGAAGCATGTCAGCATAAGACACCACTTCATCAGGGATCATGTACTCAAGGGTGAGATCAAGCTGACCTACGTATCAATAAATGAACAGCTTGCGGATATCTTCACAAAGCCTTTGGCTCGTGAGCAATTCAACATACTGAGGGAAGCTATCGGTATGTCTAATCCTCTTCAATAAATTCTATGTGCTGAATTGAAATGTTGAGTGATTGCCATGCTGAGAGATTTGTGAAAATTTAGTAACTATTGCATGCTGAGTTAAAAATGACATGAATTCACCCTAAGCTGAGTAGACATACATGATGGGTGATTCTCCCTAAGCTGAGTTACTAAAATCCACAACTATCCTACGTAGAACTGACTACTCAAACGTTTGACATTCTCTATGTTGAAACACATTTCCACAAGATTTTGATTTGACAAAATCATCCATGATTAAGAGGCAATTAAATTTAAATGTTTTGATTTAATTGTACTAATGTGTTTGTTCAATATTGAGCGCAAGAATATATATATAAAGTAAGACAGGAGAGAAGTCAGCATAAGCAAAGCTGAGTGGAACAGAAGCAAAGCTGGGTGGAACGAAACTCAGCATGAAAGAATGGAAGCCGAATGGAGTAGAACTCCGTATCAGAAGTTTTAGTCCATTATGCCAGAACGAAGCTGACTAAAACAAAACACTTCTTCAGCAGCGTATAAACAGAACGAAGCTGACCAAGAACGAACTCAGCTTAGAAGTTGAACATCCAAAGATAACAAATAAAGCTGAGTAACAGTCAGGACAGCATGAAGGATCCGTTCACTAAAGGACAAAGTCTGCCAATTTTCTGCACCAATAATTGGAACCTCGAAGACACACAAAAGACTAATTCCAAGAGACATGGGTCATTGGATTATTGGTAAAAGGAAACTGGCACAAAAAGACAAGCCAGACGCAAGAAGACAAACCTGACGCCTGAAGAAAACAGAGAAAGGGAATGGCGGAACAGTCTGAAGCTGACCAGAAATTGTTCCCCAAAAGAGCCGTTTTGGTGTTAACGGTAACAACAATTCAAATGATCCAAATCTGCGATTTCCTTCTATAAAAGGACAATGAAGAACCTTGGATCATCACTGAAGCATCAAGAGAAAAATACAAAGAGAGAAAATCTTGAAAGCACTCAAACACAAAAAGATCTTACACCAATTTTTTTATTCTCTGTGTAAATGCTAGATTGATTGTTGTGTAATCATCTAAAGTGTTCTTTAGTCTAAAAAGAACAAGTTTGTGATCAATAGGAATATTGAGAGTGTTAAGCTGAGTGCCTGATTGTAAGCATTCAGTGGTAGAGAAATCTAGGTGTTGGGTTGTAGCACTTAGTAGGAGTTGAGTAGACGAATAGAGGAAGGTACTCTTGCATATTCAACTGCCTTGTAATTGGTTTGTGCTCTATCGTTAAAGAGCTCAGTATTGGATTCAAAAAGCCCGGAGGACTCTGGGGACTGGACGTAGGCAGAGAGGCCGAACCAGGATAAGTGATACTCAGTAATCTCTGAACTCTCTCTTATATTGTATGTGTTGTTTGCTATATTTACTCAGCATATAAATTGTCTAAGCTGACCTTGAGTAAATAAGTGGTGCTGAGTTAGAAGCTGACCTCCAAGAGTGTCAATTCTTAACTCACAAGAAAAAAACTTTAGTCAACATCTGACTAAAGCTGTCTTGAAACATATCTCACCAAGCTGACCAAAAGCTGAGTTAATAAACTCTTAAAATAACTTCCAGTCAGCTTAATTAAAACGCGAAAAAGTTATATTAGTTCCTAACCCCCCCTTGGAACTAATTACCAGGGACCAACAAGTGGTATCAGAGCCTAAGCTCACTACTCAAAGATTTAACAATCTTGAGCTGATCCCTAAAAATGGGTGAGAATAGCACTCGGTTCCTTCCAGGAAACCAAACAACACAGATACTCCCTGAGGGACTATCAATCACTAGACCTCCCCTATTCTTTGGGTCAAATTATACATTCTGGAAGAATAGGATGAAAAACTTTATTCAAGCCACAAACATGAGTGCATGGCTTGCAATTGTTCAAGGTCCACATGTGCCATACAAAACTGTTAACGATGAGAAAATTGTTAAAAGTGAGGCTGAGTGGACAGAGGATGACCTCAGAAAATTACAAAATAATGCTTCGGCTATAAACATGCTTCACTGTGCGTTAGATGCTGCAGAATACAATAAGATTTCAGGTTGCGAGTCATCACAGGAGATTTGGAAGAAGCTTGAAGTAACCTATGAAGGCACAAGCAAAGTTAAGGAGTCTAAAGTCAATCAACATATGAGACTCTACGAGCTGTTTGAGATGAATGAGAATGAAGACATCTCAGAAATGAACGTAAGGTTCACAAATATTATAAACGAGCTAAAAAGGCTTGGAAAGAACTTCACTGAAGAGGAACAGGTGAAGAAAATTCTGAGAAGTCTGCCTAAGAGTTGGCAAGCAAAGAAAACAGCCGTAGAAGAAGCTCAAGACTTGACTACCTATAAATATGATGAGCTAATCGGATCCCTGCTGACCCATGAAATCTCTATGAAAAACTTTGAAGCTAAAGAGAAAGAAAAATCAAAAGATAAGAAACAAAAGTCACTTGTCATGAAAGCTGACTCGACTGAAGCTGGGTCAACTGATGATGAGGAAATAGCCATGTTCACCAGAAAGATGAAGAAGCTGTTCAGAAGGAATGATAGAAACGGCAAAAGGTCATTTAGAAGAAATGACAAGTATAAAGACGAGTCAAGTGACAAGTACAAGAAGGACAGCTCGAAGTATGTCACATGCTTTGAGTGTCATCAAACTGGGCACATCAAGTCAAGCTGTCTCAACCTCAAAAAGGAGAAGAAGGGAAGCAAAAAGGCTATGGTAGCCACATGGAGTGACAGTGATGTGCAACATCATCCGAAGCTGAGCAAAATGAAACAGCCAACATATGTTTCATGGCAGATGATGGAGCTGACCAATCCCAATCTGAGCAAGCTGACCTCTCTGAAGATTCCGAGCAGGAGGAAAACAACAATGAGGTAACATCCTTACTTTTGCTTAGAAATGAAATGGTAAATGCCATGAGTGACTTATATACACTAACTAAGAAGTGTAACAAAAAGATTAAGGCACTCAGCAAGCGCTGTGATGAGATTGAAGAGGTCAAACTGAGTGACCTCCGATATCTTCTCCAGGACAACTCTGACTTGCATACCAACATGCAAATCTTACATAAGTTTGTCACGGAGGTTCAATCTGAGTCAAAGAAACTTAGAAAGGATATCACAACATTACAGAGTCAAGGGAAGGGCTCAAACAAAAATAAAGCCCATGCTGAGTACGCAAATAATAGTCAGTATAAGCAAGTCACTCAATGTGAATATTGTGGAAAAAGGGGACACACAAAGGATGTGTGTTGGCATAACAAGCGGACTGTCCAATGTGACTTCTGCGGAAGAAAAGGGCATACCACAAAAGTATGTTGGCATGCCCAACACAATAATGCTGACTATACTCAGTTCAACCCGCAAAGGGTATCTTTTTGTGACTTCTGTTGTAAACCAGGCCACACCATAAAAGTATGTCGTCACAAGTTAAAATATGACTTTGCACCTGTCTATACTAACAAGAAAGGACCCAAAAGGAATTGGGTACCTAAAAATGAATAGTTTAAACTGCAGGTCAGCTTGACATGCGTGGAGAAGTCAAAACTATGGTATATAGACAGCGCATGCTCAAGGCATATGACAGGTGATGAAACTCAGTTCATCACACTAGAGCTTAAATGAGGTGGAAGTGTAAGCTTTGGAGACAACAAGAAGGGTAAGATAGTCGGCTCAGGTACTATCGGAGGTAACCCAACCATTGAGTCTGTCTCCTTAGTTAAAGGTCTCAAATACAATCTGCTGAGTGTAGCTCAGCTTTGCAAGAGCGGCAGAAGGGTTGTATTTGATGATACTAAGTGTCAAATACTCGAGGGAAATACAAATGAATTAATTTTAACTGCCCCTCGTGTAGAAAATGTATATATGTTAAACTTGGAAAAACAGTTTTTTAAAAATATATGCTTAGTGTCTAAAGAGGACAACTCCTGGCTATGGCATAGAACACTTGGGCATGTCAGCATGGACCTTCTTGCCAAATTAGCTAGAAAGCAATTAGTTGAGGGATTACCCAAATTAAAGTTTGAAAAAGATCAACTATGTAAAGCCTGTCAGCAGGGTAAACAAACTAAAAAGTCATTTCATAGCAAAAATATCGTCTCAACCAAAAGGCCATTGGAATTACTACACCTGGATCTTTTCGGACCTATCCAGCCACTCAGCTTGGGAGGTAAGAAATTTTCTTTGGTTATTGTAGATGATTTCTCTCGGTACACTTGGATCATCTTGCTGAGTAGCAAGGATGAAACCTTTGAGATGTTCACCACATTGATCAAAAAGCTTGAAAACGACAAAGACCTAAAAGTAGCTCACATTAGAAGCGACAATGGTGGAGAATTCAAAAACCTACAGTTTGATGAATTCTGTGAAAGCTGTGGTATTGATCACAACTTCTCTGCTCCTAGAACACCTCAACAAAATGGGGTTATTGAAAGGAAAAATAGAACCATTGTCAAAATAGCTAGGACAATGCTGAGTGAAAATAGGCTTCCAAAGTACTTCTGGGGTGAAGCTGTTCACACGGCATGTTATATACTGAATAGGGCTCTAGTCAGACCTATACTCAAGAAAACCCCATATGAACTTTGGAAAGGTCGAAAGCCCAACATTGGATTTCTGTGGTAAGCCAGGTCACACCATAAAAGTATGCCGTCACAAGTTAAAATATGATTTTGCACCTGTTTATACTAACAAGAAAGGACCCAAAAGGAATTGGGTACCTAAAAATGAATAGTTTAAACTGCAGGTCAGCTTGACATGCGTGGAGAAGTCAAAACTATGGTATATAGACAGCGCATGTGATGCGGATTCCGTGAAGAACCCGATCTAAGGGATAAGTGTACCCCGTCGTTATCAAGTAATAAATTTCTGGGTTTAAGTCCAGATTATCGTCCACAGGATTTATTTCTGCAAGTACCGAATTACTAAGTCTCGGATGTTATCTAGGCTTAGGGGGTTTTGAGTTTGGTTTTGTTTAATTAATCTACTCCTAGGTTGAATTACACTAATTCTAATTAAGTTATCTAATTCTAGCTAAGTTATTCTAAGCCTAACTAAATTACTCTACCCCTAATTAAGTTAAACTACTCCTAAGTGATCTTTTGTCAATGCAATCATCTAAAGGATCATGGAGGGATACGATGATAATGGAAATAGATTGTTTAAACAATTGAATTAAAATCTAAGTCACTTGTGTTCGAGGCGATTAACCCGACCTATCCTCCTAAAGTTCCTAGTTCGTGATTCCCTTGTAAGGCCGAAACTAGCTCTAAGGCTCAGTAATTTGGGCTTAATCTTCTATAGGGTCGTCAATCCTATAGGCACTGACTAGGTCAGATTCAGCTCGCAATATGTGCCAACTTGATTTTGGGATTATCGAATGAGTTAAACCAATCAAACAAAGCGTAAGACAAAGATTCAAAGCATTAAAACAATTGAAGAAACAAAACTATTATATTAATCAAAGATGGAGAACATTGTCACGAAGTTACAGTAAGCCTAAGATTCATAGCATGTATCATAGGATAAACAAGTTATAAAAAGAAGAAAAATCCCTTTCAGGGAACCTGTCAACCAATGCAGGCGTCTTCCTAGGACTTAAGGATGGAGCTCGAGCAATCCTCGGTGAATGGAGCTTCGGAGGCGTCTTCAATGGAGGTTTGAAGGTTTTTGGAGGAGGTGGAGAGGATTTCTCGAGGTGGAAGATAAGAAAATTACAAAAACAAAAGATATCTAATTTACAATTGAAAATTCCTATTTATAGACGCGTCTCGGGTCTCGTTTTGACCTAATTTCGTGTCCTTATTGGTGTAGGAAGATGTGGGGCCGAACGTGGCTTCGTGGGGGCGGAATTGGTCTTTTTGACCAATTCCCGCAGGTCTGCTCGCCGAGCAGGAAAGTCTGCTCGCCGAGCAGGCGCCTGGCGCCCTGCTCGGCGAGCAGGCCTCTGGCGGCCTGCTCGGCGAGCAGAAATGGCCCGGGGGGGCCCTGCTCGCTGAGCGTTTTCGCTCGAAGCGCGCTCGATCCGTACCGGATGACTTCCAAGCCCTTTTTCGTCCGAACTTACACCTGCACATGCATAAAAACTCCAGAAAACATTAGTCCAAATGCCGAATTGATCCGTCAATCGCTTATTTTGAGCAAACGCCTCGTTTGGTGCGACTTTTGACGGACCAATTAGCTTCAAAAGATAACGGAATTCTAATATGCATGTTATTTCGGCCGTATTTGCCTAAATTGATCACAAAACGAGCCTAAACAACGAAAAGTAAATAGAACGTTTCCAATTTCTAACTAACTCACACAAAAGCATTTAAATGCGAGAATTGCTCGCTTATTAACCAAATTACTCTAAAAACCGTCCTAAAACCGTACCCAAAGATAGGGGTTTTTGACCCCTATCAAACCTCCTCGCACTTAAAACTTTACTTGTCCCCAAGTAAACTAAAAACTAAACCCGCCATCACAAGCAAGCTAGAAAACTTCCCAATTTGACTAGGTGCTTGACACAATTTCGAGCATCTGTAATTACATGCATTCGGAAATACAAAGTAGAGACACGATATCCAAAAGCCGCATTTCAATTACAATAGGTCATAGTTTTAAGTAAAGGAACACATGTTCAATTGAACGAGCTTGAGGGGATCGCTAAGTAAAACACCTCACCATAGGTAGTTCACTCATTCACACAATTTTGGTGGCTAAAGTGTTTACTCTCAGCTTATATTCTTGCTTAGGATTACGTTGATTTTGAACGTTCATCCGAGTTCCTCTACTATGCTATATGACTCCGATGATATCAAAAACAGCCTCTAATTGGGGTTGTAATGTGGTTAGAGGATTAAAGGTACAACAAAGGTTAAGTGTTCTAGCGCTACAACAACAAAGTTTAAATGGCTTTAGCAAATATGAAGTGATTGAGCTTTTTATTCGTCCCTTATTGTTTTCTTTGAGACATTTTTTTTTTATTTTTCTAAGAACTAGGGAATGGAGTTCTTCCCTTTTGTTCATCTCTTTTTTTTTTTTTTCTTTTGATGTTTTTCTTCTTCTCTCTTTTTTTTTCTTTTCTTTTGGGATAGTGATGCTCATTCACTTCTTAGCCTTTTGGCTTGCTACTATAATTCCATAAACAACGATAAAGCGCTAGAGAAAAACAAAGGCTCAATTTAAGCTTTGCAAAAACAAAGGTTAAGTAGCGAACCAATTTGTGGTTCGCAAAAACGGGTTAGAATAGAAGAAAAATCTATAAACTACAAAAATGTCGGCTCAAAGGGGCTTCCTAGAGTGGATGAAAAAGAAAAACAAGGTAAAGAAAAGGTTAATTCTAATGAGGCTGATTCATCGTTTATCATCTCAAATCATTGCATGTAGGTTTAACACAGTATTAGGTGCAAAATCTGTAATCTTCCACAAGTCAAAGCATTCACACAAAAATGTCAAGAAAAGGAGCTTTTTGATGTTCGCTCTTAGGCTCAAATTCAACTCACAATTCTTTGGGTTTCAATTTTGTGTTTACTAGTTTTCCCCAAGCTCAAGTTTAATATTACATGCCTTCAATTCTTAAGTTATCTACCTAAGTAATGATTTTAGCATTTCTTCAAAAGTAGGGTCTAAATGCAACTGTAGCTCATGCTTTTACAGATACAAGAGTTGTGTCCCATACCTAAACTAGTTGTCATGCAATTTTAGATTCGGTTCTCAGCCCTCAAAGACAAATAACGAAGTTTAGATCCGAAGGAGGTTCACGGTTTTAGGTCCTAAACATGCAAAAACATAATAAAACGCCAAAACGCAAACCTAAACTAGACACGACGCAACAAAAATTTAAAAATTTATACAATTTTTGTAAGTTTGTCTACCCCTCCTCCTCACACTAAAATTATGCAATAAGTTCCAACATTGCATCATAAATCATGAAGTACGAGTGTAAAAAGTTAGGGTGGAGAAGAAAACTTACGGATTTTATCGCAATCGCAAAAGTTTGACGATTTGCGGTTTCAAATTTTTTTTTATTTTATTTATTTATTTATTTCAGCTTCGTTCGGGATTTTAAAAAAAATCTCGAAAAAAAAAAAAAAAATTCCTTATCACGGCCGAGCACCCCGCCGGGCAGCAGTGCCCAGCGGCCAGCGGCAGGCTGGGCGCATTGCCCAGCGGCGGGCTGGGCGCCAGCGCGCGGCGAGCAGGGCCCTGCTCGCCGAGCTGGGCGGCAGTGCCCTGCTCGCCGAGCTGGGCCTCCTGGGGCCAAAATATTTTTTTTTTTTTTTTTTTAAATTTTATTTTGAACCTAAAAACTTAAAAATAAAAAATAAAAATAAATAAAATAAAATAAAATAAAACTAAACAACTAAACAAATATTTAATTATTTATTTATTTATTTTTTTAACGAACACTTTAAAAAAAACGTAAAAGAAAACTAAAAAGACTAAACTAAAGGATCAATGTATAATCTAAATAAAACAAACCTGAAAAGTTTTATTGAAACTTGGGTTGCCTCCCAAGAAGCGCTACGTTATAGTCGGTGAGCTCGACATAGAATTCCCGCCTAGGTGTATGCTTCTACTCGCGTTAGAAATTCAAATTCCTGAATATATAATCCGTACCTACAAAACGGATTAAGAGCCTCTAATAAGTTTAATGAAAGCAGGAGGCCGAATTTAAACATATTATGAAAAAGTTTGGTTTGCTCCCTTTTGGATTCTCTTGGTAGGTCGAAGAGAATGAAAACTTCTGAGCATGAAACAAACCTAAACTTTTCTAATGTTTGAGGAAAAGGTACTTGAGATACACAAGTTTTGATTTGATCTTTTATCTCTACCACATGATTTAGAATTTCAGATTTTGAACCGGGGTTGCTTACCGCTTCCGGTTCTTCACTTACCTCGAGTGATGCATGTGATAGTGGACTTGGTTCTACCTTTTTGTCATTCCTCAAAGAGATGGCTTGAGCTGATTCCCTTTGTGGGATTTCTATGTTTTCCTTTATGCTTGGGAGAGCATCTCGGGATTGCTTTTGCATCTCTTGGTTTATTTGAGCCAGTTGGTTGCTCAAGTCCTTGCAAACCTCCTCGTTGATTGTAAGTCGGGATGATATTCCTTTCAAAAGGGACAGCACCTCATCTCGTGAGCTAGAGGGTTGTGGAGGAACTTGGCTTGCTTGTTCGTAAGGGAACATTCCCAATTCGTTTTCCCTGTGCTCATTAACAAACCTATTTGGAGGCCTCAATATGTTAGGGTTCCCGTAGGACAGATTTGAGTGTTGAGGTCTCCTCCAATCACTACCATAAAAGCTGTAAGAATTGGGGTTAGAATTATACCTTTGGTGATTACCCACAAAACTTACACTTTCATTGGTGTTGAGGCTCAGATTTGCCATCAAGATATCCATTTTCTCATTTAAGTCGGCCATAGAGGGATTGGGAGCCTCATTCTCCAGGGTATGAATGTATTGTCTTGATGGGATAGTAAACTTTTGAGCTTGCCACTCGACTTTTTCTTGCCAATTCATTGATCAGAGAATGCTGAGAAAAAGTGAAGTTCTAGCACAAAAGTTGATAAGTAACAGTATACAGATATGAACAAGTATAGAAACGTATAAAGAAATCATATATCAACAAGTATAAACGATATAAACAAAGATATTCACAATGAATGCCTAAACTAACAAATCAACCTTTGGTTCGATATTGCAGAAGAAATAAATCCCCGGCAACGGCGCCAAAAACTTGATGCGGATTCCGTGAAGAACCCGATCTAAGGGATAAGTGTACCTCGTCGTTATCAAGTAATAAATTTCTGGGTTTAAGTCCAGATTATCGTCCACAGGATTTATTTCTGCAAGTACCGAATTACTAAGTCTCGGATGTTATCTAGGCTTAGGGGGTTTTGAGTTTGGTTTTGTTTAATTAATCTACTCCTAGGTTGAATTACACTAATTCTAATTAAGTTATCTAATTCTAGCTAAGTTATTCTAAGCCTAACTAAATTACTCTACCCCTAATTAAGTTAAACTACTCCTAAGTGATCTTTTGTCAATGCAATCATCTAAAGGATCATGGAGGGATACGATGATAATGGAAATAGATTGTTTAAACAATTGAATTAAAATCTAAGTCACTTGTGTTCGAGGCGATTAACCCGACCTATCCTCCTAAAGTTCCTAGTTCGTGATTCCCTTGTAAGGCCGAAACTAGCTCTAAGGCTCAGTAATTTGGGCTTAATCTTCTATAGGGTCGTCAATCCTATAGGCACTGACTAGGTCAGATTCAGCTCGCAATATGTGCCAACTTGATTTTGGGATTATCGAATGAGTTAAACCAATCAAACAAAGCGTAAGACAAAGATTCAAAGCATTAAAACAATTGAAGAAACAAAACTATTATATTAATCAAAGATGGAGAACATTGTCACGAAGTTACAGTAAGCCTAAGATTCATAGCATGTATCATAGGATAAACAAGTTATAAAAGAAGAAAAATCCCTTTCAGGGAACCTGTCAACCAATGCAGGCGTCTTCCCAGGACTTAAGGATGGAGCTCGAGCAATCCTCGGTGAATGGAGCTTCGGAGGCGTCTTCAATGGAGGTTTGAAGGTTTTTGGAGGAGGTGGAGAGGATTTCTCGAGGTGGAAGATAAGAAAATTACAAAAACAAAAGATATCTAATTTACAATTGAAAATTCCTATTTATAGACGCGTCTCGGGTCTCGTTTTGACCTAATTTCGTGTCCTTATTGGTGTAGGAAGATGTGGGGCCGAACGTGGCTTCGTGGGGGCGGAATTGGTCTTTTTGACCAATTCCCGCAGGTCTGCTCGCCGAGCAGGAAAGTCTGCTCGGCGAGCAGGCACCTGGTGGCCTGCTCGGCGAGCAGGCCTCCTGAGGACTGCTCGGTGAGCAGAAATGGCCCGGGGGGGCCCTGCTCGCTGAGCATTTTCGCCCGAAGCGCGCTCGATCCGTACCGGATGACTTCCAAGCCCTTTTTCGTCCGAACTTACACCTGCACACGCATAAAAACTCCAGAAAACATTAGTCCAAAAGCCGAATTGATCCGTCAATCGCTTATTTTAAGCAAACGCCTCGTTTGGTGCGACTTTTGACGGACCAATTAGCTTCAAAAGATAACGGAATTCTAATATGCATGTTATTTCGGCCGTATTTGCCTAAATTGATCACAAAACGAGCCTAAACAACGAAAAGTAAATAGAACGTTTCCAATTTCTAACTAACTCACACAAAAGCATTTAAATGCGAGAATTGCTCGCTTATTAACCAAATTACTCTAAAAACCGTCCTAAAACCGTACCCAAAGATAGGGGTTTTTGACCCCTATCAGCATGCTCAAGGCATATGACGGGTGATGAAACTCAGTTCATCACACTAGAGCTTAAACGAGGTGGAAGTGTAAGCTTTGGAGACAACAAGAAGGGTAAAATAGTCGGCTCAGGTACTATCGGAGGTAACCCAACCATTGAGTCTGTCTCCTTAGTTAAAGGTCTCAAATACAATCTGTTGAGTGTAGCTCAGCTTTGCAAAAGCGGCAGAAAGGTTGTATTTGATGATACTAAGTGTCAAATACTCGAGGGAAATACAAATGAATTGATTTTAACTGCCCCTCTTGTAGAAAATGTATACATGTTAAACCTGGAAAAACAGTTTTCTAAAAACATATGCTTGGTATCTAAAGAGGACAACTCCTGGCTATGGCATAGAAGACTTGGGCATGTCAGCATGGACCTTCTTGCCAAATTAGCTAGAAAGCAATTAGTTGAGGTATTACCCAAATTAAAGTTTGAAAAAGATCAACTGTGTAAAGCCTGTCAGCAAGGCAAACAAACTAAAAAGTCATTTCATAGCAAAAATATTGTCTCAACCAAAAGACCATTGGAATTACTACACTTGGATCTTTTCGGACCTATCCAGCCACTCAGCTTGGGAGGTAAGAAATTTTCCTTGGTTATTGTAGATGATTTCTCTCGGTACACTTGGATCATCTTGCTGAGCAGCAAGGATGAAACTTTTGAGATGTTTACCACACTGATTAAAAAGCTTGAAAATGACAAAGACCTAAGAGTAGCTCACATTAGAAGTGACAATGGTGGAGAATTCAAAAACCAACAGTTTGATGAATTCTGTGAAACCAGTGGTATTGACCACAACTTCTCTGCTCCTAGAACACCTCAACAAAATGGGGTCGTTGAAAGGAAAAATAGAACTATTGTCGAAATAGCTAGGACAATGCTGAGTGAAAATAGGCTTCCAAAGTACTTCTGGGGTGAAGCTGTTCACACGACATGTTACATACTGAATAGGGCTCTAGTTAGACCTATACTTAAGACAACCCCATATGAGCTTTGGAAAGGACGAAAGCCAAACATTGGATACTTTCGTGCCTTTGGGTGTAAATGCTTTATACTCAATACAAAAGACAACCTTGCTAAATTTGATGCTAAAGCTGACGAGGCGATCTTTTTAGGGTACTCAACAAACAGTAAAGCATATAGAGTATTTAACAAACAAACTCAGGTTGTAGAAGAGTCTGTGCATGTTGAGTTCGATGAAACTGACCCTACAGGTAAGTCAGCTTAGCCTGAAGAAGATGAACCAAGCTCAGCTTCCGCTGATCAACCAGAAGCCTCTGTGTCATTGATAGGGGTCAAAAACCCCTATCTTTGGGTACGGTTTTAGGACGGGTTTTAGAGTTATTTAGTTAATAAGCGAGCAATTCTCGCATTTAAATGCTTTTGTGTGAGTTAGTTAGAAATCGGAAACGTTCTATTTACTTTTCGTCGTTTAGGCTCGTTTTGTGATCAATTTAGGCAAATACGGCCGAAATAGCATGCATAGTATAATTCCGTTATCTTTTAAAGCTAATTGGTCCGTCAAAAGTCGCACCAAACGAAGCGTTTGCTCAAAACAAGCGATTAACGGATCAATTTAGCTTTTGGACTAATGTTATCTTGAGTTTTTATACGTGCGCAGGTGTAAGTTCGGGTGAAAAAGGACATCGAGGTGATTCGGCACGCATCGAGCACGTTCCGGGTGAAAACGCTCGGCGAGCAGGGCCCCGTGGGCCATTTTTGCTCGCCGAGCAGGCCCCTGGAGGCCTACTCGCCGAGCAGGCTATGCCTACTCGGCGCGAGCAACCCTGCGGGAATTGGTCAAAAAGACCAATTCCGCCCCCACGAAGCCACGTTTGACCCCACGTCTTCCTACACCAACAAGGTCACGAAAATAGGTCAAAACGAGGCCCGAGCCACGTCTATAAATAGGATTTTTCCATTGTAATTTAGACATCTTTCGTTTTTTGTAAATTATTTTAGCTTTCCCCTTGTAATTCCTCTCCATCTTCTCCATATCTTCTTCAACCTCCATTGAAGCTCCTTCAAAGCTTTTCCTCGAGGAATTATCAAGGTCTGTCCTTAAGATTAAGTCGCCGGCTGCAGAGTAAACAGGTTCCCTGAAAGGGATTTTTGTATCTCCTTTTATCTTTCCTTGTTTGTACTCTTTGATACAGTTGCCGAACTTGACTTATTGTATCTTGTGACAATTATCTTCGCCTTTAATAATAATTTAGCTATTGTTTTGTTCTATGATTTTTTTGTCTAATCTCTGTCTTACGCTTTATTCAATTGGTTTAACTCATTCAAAAGCCCCAAAATCTAGTAGGCACATATTGCGAGCTGAATCTGACCTAGTCAGAGCCTAGGAGATTGACGACCTCTTAGTGGATTAAGCGCCAATTTACTGAGCCTTAGACCTAGTTTCGGCCTTAGGGAATCACGCGCTAGGAACCTCAGGAGGGTAAGTAGGGTTAATCGCCTTGAATACAAGTGACTCAGATTAGGTTTTTATTCAATAGACTTGATAATCTATCTTCATTATTATCGTTCATACCATGTTCCTTCGGATAATTTCATTAATGAAAGATCAATTAGGGGTAGAGTAACTTAGTTAGGCGTAGAATAACTTAGCTAGGATTAGTATAATTCAACCTAGGAGTAGACTAGTTTAATCAAACAAACTCAAAACCCCCTAAGCCTAGATAACATCCGAGATCGAGTAGCTCGGTACTTGCAGAAATAAATCCTGTGGACGATAACCTGGACTTAAACCAGAAATTTATTACTTGATAACGATGGGGTACACTTATCCCTTAGTGAGTTCTCATCTCGAGTTAGGTGAGGGCGCATCAAGTTTTTGGCGCCGTTGCTGGGGATTTATTTTTTCTGCAATATCGAACCAAAGGTCGACTTGTTAGTTTAGGCATTCTTTGTGAATATATCCTTTGTTAATATCATTTATACTTGTTTATATATATTCTTGTTTATAGTAACTATACTTATTGATTACTTAACATTATTTGTACTTACAAAATCGTTCTTCCAGCAACTATGGAAAATAGAGCTTCAAATCCGTCCATGAACGATCTTAACAGAAAAATGGATTTCCTTGTGGCTTCATACAGCCATAATGGCCAACCAAGGACACTATTTTGCGAGAGATGCGGCTAGAATCACCCCGGTAGGGTATGCCACATCAACTATTACGTACCTAGAGGTGAGAATGTAAGTTATTTGGGTAATCATCAAAGGTATAATTCTGAACCCTCAACTTACAACTACTACGATCAGGAGCATACACGATATCCACCGACGCCCTACATGGCACCCATGGATACCCTTCCATGCCCCCATTCTAACTCTGACTTTTATGGCAGGCAAACAGAGTACTCAGGAGGAATAATGACCCTCTTAAGAGAGATATCCGTCCGATTGGCAGCCAACGAGGAGGCATGCAGGACCCTGAGTAACCAGCTTGCCACAATCAGACAAGAAGAAAGGGAATGCCACGAGGCGTTCCTCTTACAAGAAGAGGCGATTCAAGCCATCGCCCTCAGGAGCGGCAAGGAAGTGGACACACCCGTGGCACCTCCATCGCAAACGTATCCGTCACCTCAGGTAAGTAGGGAACCGGAAGTGGTAAGCAACCCCGGTCCCGCATCTGAAACTCCAGCTCCTGAAGTAGCTGTAGAAAAAGTAGTTAGGCCTTATACACCAAAACTGCCATTCCCTCAGAAGCAGAAAAAGGCCAACTTAGATAAGAAATTTGCTCGGTTTTCGGAAATCCTTAGTAGATTAGAAATAAACATTCCATTAATGGAAGCACTAGAGGAGATGCCGAACTATGCAAAATTTCTTAAAGACATGTCGTCGAAAAAGAAAAAGTTTGGGGAAAATGAGATAGTGGCTTTAACAGAACAATGCTCGGCCATAATCACCCATAAATTACCCCCCAAACTTAAAGATCAAGGGAGCTTTACCATCCCGTGTAGGATAGGCAATATGCACATAGATAGGGCATTATGCGATTTAGGAGCAAGTATTAATCTTATGCCTTTATCAATTTTCAGGAAATTGGGACTCGGAGAACCTAAACCGACAAACATGACACTGCAGCTGGCGGACAGGTCGATCGCACGGCCTAGAGGCACAGTTGAAGATGTATTGGTGAAGGTGGACAAACTGATCTTCCCGGTCGATTTTGTGGTCCTCGACATGGAAGAAGATGACTCCATCCCCATTCTCCTCGGGAGACCATTTCTTGCAACCGGTAGGACACTGATAGACGTCCATGGAGGTAAATTGGTCCTAAGGGTGCAGGATGAAGAGGTAACATTTAACGTTTATGAGTCTATGAAATTTCCTCAAGAGCGCTCCAAAAGTTGTAACTTTGTAGATGCACTAATAGATGAATGTGTTGAGGAAGTTGACCTTGACATAAGAAATGCCTCTTTAGAACTCGGTCTAGGTGGTGAGGAATGTGAAAACTCGAATGAACCATTTGAAGATCTCCCACCTGAAAAATGTTATTGGGTTAAGGGTAGAAAAGAGGACCTTGATCGAGAGATCAAACCTAAACCCAAAACCTCGTTAGAGGAACCTCCAAAATTGGAGCTTAAGCCCTTACCCAATAATCTGAAATATGTTTTTCTTCAACCTCCCACAGATTTACCCGTTATTATTTCTTCTTTGTTAACAGTTGAACAGGAAGAAAAATTGATGGAGGTGCTGATGGAACATAAAGGAGCCTTTGGATGGTCGATCCACGACATCAAAGGCATCGACCCTAAAATCTGCACGCATAGAATTTTCCTTGAGGAAGAGATCAAGCCATCTGCCCAACCTCAACGACGGCTCAACCCTAACATGAAAGAGGTGGTAAAAGTCGAGGTTATAAAACTCCTCAATGCAGGTATCATCTTTCCGATTTCTGATAGCCAATGGGTAAGCCCGGTTCAATGCGTGCCTAAAAAAGGGGGAACAATGGTAATGGAAAATGAAAAAGGGGAATTAATCCCAACTAGAAAGGTTACGGGTTGGCGTGTATGCATAGATTATAGGAAATTAAATGAGGCCACCCGTAAAGACCACTTTCCCTTACCGTTTATTGATCAAATGTTGGAACGATTAGCATGGCACGAATTTTTCTGTACTTTAGATGGGCTATCCGGCTATATGCAAATTCCTGTGGACCCTTTGGATCAAGAGAAAACCACATTCACTTGCCCCTATGGGACTTTCGCATATAGGCGGATGCCTTTCGGATTGTGTAATGCCCCTACCACATTCCAACGTTGTATGATGGCTATGTTTTCTGACATGGTCGAGGAGTTCCTAGAAATTTTCATGGATGATTTTAATGTTGTAGGGCCTACTTTCGACCAATGTCTTGAAAACTTGGACCGAGTCTTAGAATGTTGTGAAGACAAGAACTTGGCACTTAATTGGGAAAAGTGCCAGTTCATGGTCCAAAATTGTATAGTGTTAGGACACAAGGTGTCGGGAAAAGGGATCGAGGTCGATCCGGCAAAAATTGAGGTAATTGAGAAACTGCCACCTCCTACCAATGTGAAATTGGTTAGGAGCTTTTTAGGACATGCGGGGTTTTATAGACGTTTCATAAAAGACTTCTCAAAAATCACTAAACCCCTCACTCAATTATTACTAAAAGATGCTGATTTTAATTTCAATGAAGAATGTATGTCTGCATTCAAACTACTGAAAAAGAAATTAATCGAAGCACCTATTATGGTAAGCCCGGATTGGTCCCTTCCCTTTGAGTTAATATGCGATGCCAGTGATCTGGCCGTAGGAGCCTGTCTTGGGCAGAGGGTGGATAAACTTTTTCGCCCAATCTTCTATGCTAGCAAAACCTTGAACGATGCACAGCAAAATTATTCAATAACTGAAAAGGAATTGCTAGCCGTAGTCTTTGCCTTTGACAAATTTAGGTCCTATTTGGTACTATCTAAGGTAATTGTTTTTACTAACCATGCAGCCTTGAGATATCTGATGAGCAAGAAGGATGCAAAACCTAGGCTGATCCGTTGGATCTTACTACTCCAAGAGTTTGACATCGAGATCAGAGACAAAAAAGGAGTGGAAAACGTAATAGCAGACCACCTATCCCGGTTAGAGTCAGATCAACAAACCTTAGAGCACGAGGTAATCAAGGAGGTATTTCCGGACGAAACATTGTATTCGGTACGATCTCTCCCCTGGTTTGCAGACATCGCGAACTACAAAGTCGGTAACATTCTTCCCCTGATTTAGATGCAAGCAAAAAACATAAGTTTATGTTTGAAAACAAACAATATTTTTGGGAAGAACCATATTTATTTCGATTCTGCACTGATGGCATAATTAGGAGATGTATACCTGAAGAGGAGGTAGATTCAGTGATTAATATGTGTCATTCTAGGGAACCAGGTGGCCACTTCGGGCCAGATAGGACAGTGGCAAAAATCCTCCAAAGTGGGTTTTGGTGGCCACAAATGCATAAAGATGTTAATAGCTATATTAAATATTGTGATGCATGTCAGAGAGTGGGGAATATCTCTAGGAGAAATGAGATGCTTCAACAAGGTATACTCGTGTGTGAGCTATTTGATGTTTGGGGCATAGATTTCATGGGACCCTTCCCCATGTCACACAACAACCAATACATTCTTGTGGCGGTTGATTATGTTTCCAAATGGGTAGAAGCAGAAGCTCTACCCACAAATGATGCTCGAGTAGTGATGAGATTTCTGAGAAAGAATATTTTCACCAGATTCGGGACCCCCCGGACCATCATCAGTGATGCGGAATCCCATTTTTGCAACAGGCAATTTGACATGTTGCTCCAAAAGTATGGCGTAGCTCATAGGGTCGCAACACCCTACCACCCTCAGACGAGTGGCCAGGTAGAGGTGTCAAATAGAGAGTTGAAACGTATTCTTGAAAAAACAGTAGGGAATGCTAGAAAAGACTGGAGCCTTAAGCTGGATGATGCTCTTTGGGCATATCGGACAGCTTTCAAGACTCCAATAGGAATGTCCCCCTATCGTTTAGTTTTCGGAAAATCTTGTCACTTACCGGTTGAACTAGAGCATAAGGCTTATTGGGCGCTGAAATATTTGAATTTTGACCCAAAACTTTCAGGTGAACTACGGCTAACTCAGTTGCACAAACTGGATGAACTCTGGTACAACTCTTACGAAAATGCCAAGCTATACAAAGAACGAACCAAAAGGGTGCATGATAGGAAAGTACAAAAGAAAACCTTTGAAATAGGTGATCAAGTACTACTATACAACTCCCGACTGAGATTCTTCCCGAGCAAACTCAAAAGTAGATGGCACGGACCATTCTCGGTCATCAACGCACACCCCTCCAGAATGGTTGAAATCAAAGGGAGGGATAGAGCCACCCAAAAGGTAAATGGGCACCGCCTAAAGCTTTATCTTGGTAAGAACGATTCGGACGTACAAGTTCTGCGCCTACAGACAAGCACAGAATGGGCGGCCGATCAGTAAGTTGTCTTCTCCACCCTAACTCTTTACACTTGTACTTCATGATTTGTGATGCAATGTTGGAACTTATTGCATATTTTTAGTGTGAGGAGGAGGGGTAGACAAACTTACAAAAATTGTATAAATTTTTAATTTTTGTTGCGTCGTGTCTAGTTTAGTTTAGCGTTTTTGGGATTTATTTATGTTTTTGTATGTTTAGGACCTAAAACCGTGAACCTCCTTCGAATCTAAACTTCGTTATTTGTCTTTGAGGGCTGAGAACCGAATCTAAAATTGCATGACAACTAGTTTAGGCGTAGGACACAACTCTTGTATCTGTAAAAGCATGAGCTAAAGTTTGCATTTAGACCCTACTTTTGAAGAAATGCTAAAATCATTACTTAGGTAGATAACTTAAGAATTGAAGGCATGTGACATTAAATTTGAGTTTGGGGAAAACTAGTAAACACAAAATTGAAACCCAAAGAATTGTGAGTTGAATTTGAGCCTAAGAGCGAACATCAAAAAGCTCTTTTTCTTGACATTTTTGTGTGAATGCTTTGACTTGTGAAAGATTACAGATTTTGCACCTAATACTGTGTTGAACCTACATGCAATGGTTTGAGATGATAAACGATGAATCAGTCTCATTAGAATTAACCCTTTTCTTTACCTTATTTTTTTCTTTTTCATCCACTCTAGGAAGCCCCTTTGAGCCTACATTTTTGTAGTTTATAGATTTTTCTTTCGTTCTAACATGTTTTTGCAAACCACAACTTGGTTTGCTATTTAACCCAATTTCTTTTACAAAGCTCAATTAGAGCCTTTGTTTTCTTCTAGCGCTTTATCTTTATTTATGGCATTTCAGTAGCAAGCCAAAAGGCTAAAAAGTGAATGAGCATCACTACCCCAAAAAGAAAAAAAGAAAAAAAGGGGAAAAAGAAAGAGAAAAACAGAAAAAGAAAAAGAAAAGAAAAGAGACGAACAAAAGGGAAGAACTCCATTCCCCAGTTCTTAGAAAAAACCTAAAAAACGTCTCGAAGAAAACATCCCAAAAAGAAAATAATAAGGGATGAATAAAAAGCTCAGTCACTTTATATTTGCTAAAACCATTTAAACTTTGTTTTTGTAGCGCTAGAACTAATAACCCTTGTTGTACCTTTAAACCTCTAACCACATTACAACCCCGATTATAGGCTGTTTTTGATATCATCGGAATCATATAGCATAGTAGAGGAACTCGGATGAACGTGCAAAATCAACGTAATCCTAAGCAAGAACATAAGCCGAGAGTAAACACTTTAGCCACCAAAATTGTGTGAAATGAGTGAACTACCTATGGTGAGGTGTTTTACTTAGCGATCCCCTTAAACTCGTTTAATTGAACATGTGTCCATTTGCTTAAAACTATGACCCATGATAATTGAAATGCGGCTTTTGGATATCGTGTCTCTACTTTGTATTTCCGAATGCATGTAATTACAGATGCTCGAAATTGTGTCAAGCACCTAGTCAAACCGGGAGGTTTTCTAGCTTGCTTGTGATGGCGGGTTTAGTTTTTAGTTTACTTGGGGACAAGTAAAGTTTTAAGTGCGAGGAGGTTTAATAGGGGTCAAAAACCCCTATCTTTGGGTATGGTTTTAGGACGGGTTTTAGAGTTATTTAGTTAATAAGCGAGCAATTCTCGCATTTAAATGCTTTTGTGTGAGTTAGTTAGAAATCGGAAACGTTCTATTTACTTTTCGCCGTTTAGGCTCGTTTTGTGATCAATTTAGGCAAATACGGCCGAAATAGCATGCATAGTATAATTCCGTTATCTTTTAAAGCTAATTGGTCCATCAAAAGTCGCACCAAACGAAGCGTTTGCTCAAAACAAGCGATTGACGGATCAATTTAGCTTTTGGACTAATGTTATCTGGAGTTTTTATACGTGTGCAGGTGTAAGTTCGGGCGAAAAAGGACATCGAGGTGATTCGGCACGCATCGAGCACGTTTCGGGCAAAAACGCTCGGCGAGCAGGGCCCCGTGGGCCATTTCTGCTCGCCGAGCAGGGGGCTGCTTGGTGCGAGCAGCCCTGCTCGGCGAGCAACCCTGCGGGAATTGGTCAAAAAGACCAATTCCGCCCCCACGAAGCCACGTTTGACCCCACGTCTTCCTACACCAACAAGGACACGAAAATAGGTCAAAACGAGGCCCGAGCCGCGTCTATAAATAGGATTTTTCCATTGTAATTTAGACATCTTTCGTTTTTTGTAAATTATTTTAGCTTTCCCCTTGTAATTCCTCTCCATCTTCTCCATATCTTCTTCAACCTCCATTGAAGCTCCTTCAAAGCTTTTCCTCGAGGAATTATCAAGGTCCGTCCTTAAGATTAAGTCGCCGACTGCAGAGTAAACAGGTTCCCTGAAAGGGATTTTTGTATCTCCTTTTATCTTTCCTTGTTTGTACTCTTTGATACAGTTGCCGAACTTGACTTATTGTATCTTGTGACAATTATCTTCGCCTTTAATAATAATTTAGCTCTTGTTTTGTTCTATGATTATTTGTCTAATCTCTGTCTTACGCTTTATTCAATTGGTTTAACTCATTCAAAAGCCCCAAAATCTAGTAGGCACATATTGCGAGCTGAATCTGACCTAGTCAGAGCCTAGGAGATTGACGACCTCTTAGTGGATTAAGCGCCAATTTACTGAGCCTTAGACCTAGTTTCGGCCTTAGGGAATCACGCGCTAGGAACCTCAGGAGGGTAAGTAGGGTTAATCGCCTTGAATACAAGTGACTCAGATTAGGTTTTTATTCAATAGACTTGATAATCTATCTTCATTATTATCGTTCATACCATGTTCCTTCGGATAATTTCATTAATGAAAGATCAATTAGGGGTAGAGTAACTTAGTTAGGCGTAGAATAACTTAGTTAGAATTAGATAACTTAGCTAGGATTAGTATAATTCAACCTAGGAGTAGACTAGTTTAATCAAACAAACTCAAAACCCCATAAGCCTAGATAACATCCGAGATCGAGTAGCTCGGTACTTGCAAAAATAAATCCTGTGGACGATAACCTGGACTTAAACCAGAAATTTATTACTTGATAACGACGGGGTACACTTATCCCTTAGTGAGTTCTCATCTCGAGTTAGGTGAGGGCGCATCAGTCATCTATAGAGGAGCTGACCCAAGGTAAGCATAAAATTGAAATATCATTTGCTGACCAATCTATTCCTTTAGAGATTGTAGAAACACCTCTTCCAAACGACTCAACATTGCCCAAGGAAATAAAGATCCCAAGAGGACATACAGAACAGGCCATTCTTGATGCTGCCAACAATAAGTTGATGACCAGAGATCGGCTTAGAAAATACCTTAGCAATGTTGCCTTCGTCTCAATGCTTGAGCCAAAGAATTTTGCTGATGCTGAGCATGATGAATATTGGATAAATGCCATGTAAGAAGAACTTAACCAATTCACCAGAAATGAGGTATGGGATCTAGTACCTAGACCTAGGAATCAAAAGCCCATAGGAACCAAGTGGGTCTTTAGAAATAAACTAGATGAGCATGGAAATGTGATTAGAAACAAAGCTCGACTTGTAGCCTAAGGCTATAGTCAGCAAGAAGGTATAGACTATGGAGAAACATTTGCACCTGTTGCTAGGCTAGAAGCTTTACGTATATTGTGTGCCTATGCTAGTTTCATGAATTTTAAACTATACTAAATGGATGTGAAAAGTGCATTTCTTAATGGCTTTATAAACGAAGAGGTATATGTTAATCAACCTCCTGGGTTTGAAGATTCAAAGTTTCCAAACCACGTTTATAAACTCAAAAAGGCCTTATATGGCCTGAAACAAGCTCCAAGAGCTTGGTATGAGAGGTTGACCAATTTCCTGCTGACCAGGAACTATGTCAGAGGAAAAGCTGACACAACCTTGTTTATTAAGAAAAAGGGTAAACATACTTTACTTGCACAAATATATGTAGATGATATAATATTTGGTGCCACTGACGAGTCTTTGTGCAAAGAATTTAGTCAACAGATACAAACTGAGTTTGAAATGTCAATGATGGGTGAACTAAACTTCTTCCTTGGACTTCAAATCAAGCAAGGTAAGAATGGCATCTTTATAAGTCAGTCTAAGTACACCAAGGAAATGTTGAAGAAATTCAGCATGGTAGATTGCAAACCAATATCAACCCCCATGGGTACTGATACTGTCCTATGCAAGGATGAGAATGTTGGTCCCTGGTAATTAGTTCCAAGGGGGGGGTTTAGGAACTAATATAACTTTTTCGTGTTTTAATTGAGCTGACCAGAAGTTATTTTGAGAGTTTATTAACTCAGCCTTTGGTCAGCTTGGTGAGATATATCACAGGACAGCTTTAGTCAGATGTTGACCAAAGTTGTTTCCTTGAGAGTTAGGAATTGACACTCTTGGAGGTCAGCTTCTAACTCAGCACCACTTACTTACTCAGGATCAGCTTAGGCAATTTATATGCTGAGTAAATAAAGCAAACAACAATTGCAGTTATAAGAGAGAGTTTAGAGATTACTCAGTATCACTTATCCTGGTTCGGCCTCTCTGCCTACGTCCAGTCCCTAGAGTCCTCCGGGCTTTTTGAATCCAATATTGAGCTCTTTACAGGTAGAGCACAAACCAATTACAAGGCAGTTGAATATGCAAGAGTACCTTCCTCTATTCGTCTACTCAACTCCTACTAAGTGCTACAACCCAGCACCTAGATTTCTCTACTACTGAAATGCTTACAACCAAGCACTCAGCTTTACACTCTCAATATTCCTTTTTGAACTAAAGAACACTTTAGATGATTACAACTCAATCTAGCTTTTACACATGGAATAGAAACGTCGGTGTAAGATTCCTTTTTGTATTTGAGTGCTTTTTGAAACTTTCTCTCTTGTATTTTTCTTTTTGATGCTTCAGTATTTTTTAAGTTCTTCGATTGTCCTTTTATAGAAGAAAATCTGTGGACTTGATTGTTTTGAAATGTCTTGACCGTTGCTACCAAAACGGCTCTTTTGGGGAACAATCTCTGGAAAGATTCAGACTGCACCTCCATTCCCTTTCTCTGTTTTCTTCAGGCGTCAGGTTTGTCTTCTAACGTCTGGTTTGTTTGTTTGTGCCAGTTGTCTGTTTCCAATAATCCACCGTCCCATGACTCTTGGAATTAGTCTTTTAGGTGTCTTCGAGGTTCCAATTATTGGTGCAGAAGATTTGCAGACTTTGTCTTTTTGTGAACGAATCCTTCATGCTGTCCTGACTGTTACTCAGCTTCGTTTGTTCTTTTCGAATGTTTCACGGTTTATGCTAAGTTCCTACAAGGTCAGCTCCATTTTATTTAACGCTTCTGAAGAAGTCTTTAGCTTTAGTCAGCTTCGTTTTGTTCCTGAATTTTAGCTCCACTCAGCTTCTATTCTGTCATGCTGAGTTCCTTTCTACTCAGCTTCGTTTGTGCTGACTTTTGTCCTGTCTTTACTTTATATATTTTTGCACTCAATAATTAACAAACATGTTAGTACAATTAAATCAAAGCAGCTAAATTTAATTGCCTCTTAATCATTGATGATTTTGTCAAATCAAAATCTTGTGGAAAGGTGTTTCAACAAACTCCCCCATTTTGATGTTGGCAAAATACATAATTACGGAACTCAGTTATAAGTTACCCCATGATTGATATTTTATGATATGACTCCCCCGTAAGGGTTGCATTCATTTTGTTTGAATTTTATTTTAAGCCTTCCAAGATCTAATTTCATTAGACTTGTTACATTTGCGTATACTGACTTAGTTTTGGAAAGATGTTGTCTCTTAGTTTAGTTTTAGTGTTAATGTGGTTAACCTTTTTGATTTGTTTGTTCAAACTCGATTAGTCAGATCAGAGAAAAAAAAATGATATTGTGATATTGGATTTAAACAACAACAAAACAAAGCATATTAACTTAAACAGTAGAGAACACAAAAAAAAACAGGTAACAGGATATGGTGACAAATCTCTAGACACAAACTGGCTAGATTTACTTCTTCTTGCTTTGAGCTGAGGGATCAACATAAGCAATGCCTTTTCCTTTGCTTCCAGACGCAGACGCAGTTCCTAAAGGCTGAGGCTGAGTTCCTCTTTTACTTGTCTCCCCCATTTTGCCATCATCGGGTTGGTAAAGGAAGGTCTTATTTCTGGCGGCAGAGGAGAGATAGTTAGAGTAGCGATGAAGCCTTTTTGTGCTTTCTCCCAAACTGTCAATGACGGGAACGCTATCGTCCTGGACATGCCTAGGAACTCGAAGGGAGCTGCTGATCATACTGAGGAGACATTCATGGGCTTTGCTCAGGCAGGAAATTGAACTGGTAACCTGACCATAAGATTGATGGAATAGTTTGAGCAGAGCAGAGTCATAAAACATGCGCTGGGCATTTTTGATCCGCATGGCCTTCATGATAGCTTGGGAAAAGCTCATGAGTTCTGTGTTGGATACGGGATCAACATCCATCTGGGTTCTATCAATGTTCAGGAGTCTGACTGCCTCACTTAATTGGTCAATGGTGCACTGAGAGGAAGAGGATACTAAGTCACGTGTACTCATCAGCTCAGCTTGAAGCTTAGTGAAGCATTGTTGGAGTTCGGTAGAGGTGACAAACTCAGTATTGCTGGGTGGACTGGATTTAGTTAGCTCAGCATATAGCTTGGTGAAGCAATCTTGCAACTCAGCAGATGTTGCAGACTCAGTATGGGCAATTGCTCTAGAGGGGGTCAGTTCCGCTGCTAGCTTAACAAAACAGCTTTGAAGCTCAGTGGAAGTGATGTACCCTGGATTGGCTTCAGACAGTTATTGAATTTTCCCTTCAAGAGAGTTCATATGAGTGGCCATTGTAAGCACTAATTCAGTCAGTTTGGCCATTTGCTCTTGGGTTGGTTGCTTAGTTTGGACTGCAGTGATAATACTGACCAGATCTTTTAGGCTACGTAGTTCATGCAGAAGCTGAGTGATACCTGTCAGGTGAGAGGACTCAGCTTGAGTGGATTGGCAACCTTCAGCTTGAGTAGGATGAAAATCTTGAAGCAAGGACTGAGCAGAAGCAATGACCCGATGGCTAGACTCAGTTGCATTCAAGTATGCAAACTTAGCAGCATTGGACTCAGAGGCTGGTGCAGGATTTTCTGATGGAGGTGTTGGTTCCTTGCCAGATTGAGTACCTAGACTTTGATGGATTTGTTGAGCTGAGTCATCAACATTTTGTGTTGGAGGTGGAATTGAGGTATGAGTTGGCTTATTTTGAGCAGTTTGACTTGGATCTACAGGGTTTTTGGCATGTTCCTCATCCTGAGTAACAGAGGCTTGCTTTTCCGCTAGATCTTCTGGTGGAGATTCAGTTGCATTTGAAAAATACTGGAACTGAATTGTAGAGAGGTCAGTTTCAGGCTCGTCGATGGGAAAGTCGTTTATGAGATCAAGTTGCTTCTGCGCTTTCTTCTTTAATCTTCGCCGGGTCTCAGTTTTTGGCAGTGAATGGTCAGTTCGAAGACCTTCACTGGACTCAGTAGCAACTGTCCCCTCTTCTGTAGGTTGCTCAACATTACCTTCTTTCCTTTTCTGCTCAGCATCATCATTGGGGTATATTCTTCTTCTTCAGTATTAACTTGTTGGTGCTCAACATGTTGCTCATCTTCCTTTTCTTGGTCAATCCCATGACCTTCAGGTTGAGTGGAGGCTAGTGGGACAACTTCTACTATCTTTAAAGAGTTACCCTTTTTCTTCTTCTTTAAAGGGGTTTCAGGAGTTTCTTCGTGCTCATCCTCAGGCTCTTCTTGCCTCTTTCTTTTCTCAACATGCTCCTTACCCTTGTCAGATTTAGCTTTCTGTCTTGATGAGAGCCTTACTTTCTTTGGAACAGAATGAATGTCCTTGGAGCAAGTTTCTACAGCCTTCCTCTTCTTCCCTTTTTCAGGCTGAACTGTCTCAGGTGACTCAGTATGAGCCTCAACATCATTTGCAGGCTCAGCTTCAGGTTCCATTTCTAGTTGCTCAGCTTCTTCATCTTCCTCAGCATCTCCAGCTCCTTCATACCCCTTCAAGGGTTGATTATACAATAGTCCATTCAGTAGGACTACAGTGATTTCACTTCCCAACGAACTCGTCTCATCCACGGTCTCTATTTGCTTGTCCTGTATAATTTTTGTAATAAGTGAACCCAAGCGTAGTTTCTTACCGCTTCGTTGAAATGCTCCAACTAGAAACACGGGAAGATTGAATGGAGTGGAGGTTAACATGTGCCAGATAAAGCACTATTCGAAGTTTGATGCGGAGGAGGCAGAGCTGAGTTTGGGAAAGATGAAGTTAGTCAGCATGAAGTGGACCATCTTTTGTTCTTTACCCATACAGGTACTAGGTATTTCCCCTTTATGATCTTTGGGTTTACAGAACCCCTTTAGCTTGTCAGATGTGGCTTTTGGTATCTTCTCCTTTGTTGTTCTAAATTGGATTCCTTTGTCTGGTATCTCTAACAGTGTGGCTAGATAGGCAGGGGTTATGACGATTTTCTGACCTTTCACAGTGGTCTCCAAATAATCAGAGTCGTCTGCATCAACCCGTAAATTCGAGTAGAATTCTCGAACTAACCTGGGGTAGGTTGTTCCTAGAAGAGAAAAGAGACCTTTCCAGTTGTTTTTCTCGATCCATTCGCAGAATGGCGTTTCAGACGATACGAAGCTTGGAGAGAACCATCGACATTTTAACACCTCCAGATTGTTAACTTTTGAGTGGACCTTGATCATCGTCCTCTCCCTTTCTATTGAAGGACCCACGTGGTCAGTGGGTTTGTCTGTGTTTTGAGCTTTTGGGGTTTTCTTTTTGCTGGGAGACATTTTTGACGATTTTGAAGTTCTTAGAGAGGAAGAAGATTGAATTTCAGGGATTACAAACGTAAGGAATGACGAGTGGGGGTTTTTCTATTTTTATATAAATTTATGAAGACCCTAAATCATTATCTAGCCGTTTTTCTCCTAGGGACGTTCAATCGACAGACATTCTGGCAATTATGACATCTTCGGCGCATGGGTTTTGCCATTAATGTGCGTCTTCCCAAGGTGTCAGAGGTTACACGTGTAGCTTCACTTTACACGAGTGGGTTTTGGCTAGGTTTCGCTGGAATTCGAAGCGTCCATGATATTGAGTGCTTAGCGTTTGTGAAGACAATTTTCTATCTTTTATTGACTCAGCATAAGTTACATATTCAGCATGTGTATTTACTCAGCATAGAGTGATTTGTTTATCTACTCAGCATGGGATGTTTACTCAACTTTTATGCCTACTCAGTATTGTTACTTAACATGTATGCATAGGGTGGCTTTTTCATTTTTAAGCTTAGTTGGGAATAGATATTTTACTCAACATGGCATTTGTTCAATCATTTAAAGTGTCACTCACATGGCAATCATTCAATACAGATTTAGTTAGAGTGGATTTGACATACCAATTGCTTCCCTTAGTATGTTGAATTGCTCTCGTGCCAAGGGCTTTGTGAAGATATCTGCAAGTTGATCGTTTGTTGGCACGTAGGTCAGCTTGATCTCATCTTTTAGTACATGGTCTCTAATGAAGTGATGCCTTATGCTAACATGCTTCATCCTGCTGTGTTGGACTGGATTTTTAAATAGATCAATGGCACTTTTGTTGTCGCATTTGATTTCTATTGTCTTTGTTTTGACTCCGTAATCCTCAAGCTGTTGCTTTATCCATAGGACTTGTGCAACATAGCTTCCAGCAGCCACGTACTCAGCTTCAGTTGTAGACAGAGCAACGGATGATTGCTTCTTGCTAAACCAAGATACTAGGAAGCTTCCGAGGAAATGACATCCTCCTGAAGTACTTTTTCGTTCTAGCTTATCTCGTCCGTAGTCAGCATCAGTATATCCAATGAGTGTGAAGTCATTTGAGGTTGGATACCATAGACCTGCATCAACTGAGCTTTGCAAGTATCTAAAAATTCTTTTTACAGTAGTTAGATGAGATTCCCTAGGGTCAGCTTGATATCTAGCACAATAGCATACTGAGTATTGAATGTCTGGTCTACTAGCAGTGAGATAGAGCAATGAACCTATCATACCTCGATAGAGTTTACTATCAACTGACTTACTCTTTTCATCCTTGCATAGGACAGTATCAGTACCCATGAGGGTTGATATTGGTTTGCAATCTTCCATGCTGAATTTCTTTAACATTTCCTTGGTGTACTTAGACTGACTTATAAATATGCCATTCTTACCTTGCTTGATTTGAAGTCCAAGGAAGAAGTTGAGTTCACCCATCATGGACATTTCGAACTCAGTTTGCATCTGTTGGCTAAATTCTTTGCACAAAGATTCGTCAGTAGCACCAAAGATTATATCATCAACATATATTTGTGCAAGTAGGGTATGTTTACCCTTTTTCTTAATGAACAAGGTTGTGTCAGCTTTTCCCCTGACATAGTTCCTGGTCAGCAGGAAGTTGGTCAACCTCTCATACCAAGCTCTTGGAGCTTGCTTTAGACCGTACAGGGCCTTTTTGAGTTTATAAACGTGATTTGGAAATTTTGGATCTTCAAACCCGGGAGGTTGATTAACGTATACCTCTTCGTTTATAAAGCCATTAAGAAACGCACGTTTTACATCCATTTGGTACAGTTTAAAATTCATGTAACTAGCATAGGCACACAATATACGTATAGCTTCTAATCTAGCAACAGGAGCAAATGTTTCTCCATAGTCTATACCCTCTTGCTGACTATAGCCTTGGGCTACAAGTCGGGCTTTGTTTCTAATCACATTTCCATGTTCATCTAGCTTTTTTCTAAAGACCCACTTAGTTCCTATGGGCTTTTGATTCCTAGGTTTAGGTACTAAATCCCATACCTCATTTCTGGTGAATTGGTCAAGCTCTTCTTGTATAGCATTGATCCAATACTCATCTTGCTCAGCATCAGCAAAGTTCTTTGGCTCATGTATTGATACGAATGCAACATTGCTGAGGTATCTTCTAAGTTGATCCCTGGTCATTAGTTTGTTGTTGGCGGCATCAAGAATGGCTTGTTCTGTATGACCTCTTGGGATCTTTATTTCCTTGGGCAATGTTGAGTTGTTTGGAAGAGATGTTTCTACAATCTCTACAGGAATAGATTGGTCAGCAAATGATATTTCAATTTCTTGCTTACCTTGGGTCAGCTCCTGTATGTTTGACACTATGGCTTCTGGTTGATCAGCGGAAGCTGAGCCTGGTTCATCTTCTTCAGGCTGAGCTGACTTACCTGTAGGGTTAGTCTCATCGAACTCAACATGTACAGACTCTTCTACAATCTGGGTTCTTTTATTAAATACTCTATATGCTTTACTGTTTGTTGAGTACCCTAAAAATATCGCCTCATCAGCTTTAGCATCAAATTTAGCAAGATTGTCTTTTGTATTGAGTATAAAACATTTACACCCAAAGGCACGAAAGTATCCAATGTTGGGCTTTCGACCTTTCCAAAGTTCATATGGGGTTTTCTTGAGGATAGGTCTGACTAGAGCCCTATTCAGTATATAACATGCCGTGTGAACAGCTTCACCCCAGAAGTACTTTGGAAGCCTATTTTCACTCAGCATTGTCCTAGCTATTTTGACAATGGTTCTATTTTTCCTTTCAACAACCCCATTTTGTTGAGGTGTTCTAGGAGCAGAGAAGTTGTGATCAATACCACAGGTTTCACAGAATTCATCAAACTGTTGGTTTTTGAATTCTTCACCATTGTCGCTTCTAATGTGAGCTACTTTTAGGTCTTTGTCGTTTTCAAGCTTTTTGATCAATGTGGTGAACATCTCAAAGGTTTCATCCTTGCTACTCAGCAAGATGATCCAAGTGTACCGAGAGAAATCATCTACAATAACCAAAGAAAATTTCTTACCTCCCAAGCTGAGTGGCTGGATAGGTCCGAAAAGATCCAGGTGTAGTAATTCCAATGGCCTTTTGGTTGAGACGATATTTTTGCTATGAAATGACTTTTTAGTTTGTTTACCCTGCTGACAGGCTTTACATAGTTGATCTTTTTCAAACTTTAATTTGGGTAATCCCTCAACTAATTGCTTTCTAGCTAATTTGGCAAGAAGGTCCATGCTGACATGCCCAAGTCTTCTATGCCATAGCCAGGAGTTGTCCTCTTTAGACACTAAGCATATATTTTTAGAAAACTGTTTTTCTAAGTTTAACATATTTACATTTTCTACACGAGGGGCAGTTAAAATTAATTCATTTGTATTTCCCTCGAGTATTTGACACTTAGTATCATCAAATACAACCCTTCTGCCGCTCTTGCAAAGCTGAGCTACACTCAGCAGATTGTATTTGAGACCTTTAACTAAGGAGACAGACTCAATGGTTGGGTTACCTCCGATAGTACCTGAGCCGACTATCTTACCCTTCTTGTTGTCTCCAAAGCTTACACTTCCACCTCGTTTAAGCTCTAGTGTGATGAACTGAGTTTCATCATCTGTCATATGCCTTGAGCATGCGCTGTCTATATACCATAGTTTTGACTTCTCCACGCATGTCAAGCTGACCTGCAGTTTAAACTATTCATTTTTAGGTACCCAATTCCTTTTGGGTCCTTTCTTGTTAGTATAGACAGGTGCAAAGTCATATTTTAACTTGTGATGGCATACTTTTATGGTGTGGCCTGGTTTACAACAGAAGTCACAAAAAGATACCCTTTGCGGGTTGAACTGAGTATAGTCAGCATTATTGTGTTGGGCATGCCAACATACTTTTGTGGTATGCCCTTTTCTTCCGCAGAAGTCACATTGGACAGTCCGCTTGTTATGCCAACACACATCCTTTGTGTATCCCCTTTTTCCACAATATTCACATTGAGTGACTTGCTTATACTGACTATTATTTGCGTACTCAGCATGGGCTTTATTTTTGTTTGAGCCCTTCCCTTGACTCTGTAATGTTGTGATATCCTTTCTAAGTTTCTTTGACTCAGATTGAACCTCCGTGACAAACTTATGTAAGATTTGCATGTTGGTATGCAAGTCAGAGTTGTCCTGGAGAAGATATCGGAGGTCACTCAGCTTGACCTCTTCAATCTCATCACAGCGCCTGCTGAGTGCCTTAATCTTTTTGTTACACATCTTAGTTAGTGTATATAAGTCACTCAGGGCATTTACCATTTCATTTCTAAGCAAAAGTAAAGATGTTACCTCATTGTTGTGATTCTCTTGGTCAGTTTCATCAGAAAGGTCAGCATGCTCAGATTGGGATTGGTCAGTTCCATCATCTGCCATAAAACATATGTTGGCTGTTTCATTTTGCTCAGCTTCAGATGATATTGACACATCACTGTCACTCCATGTGGCTACCATAGCCTTTTTGCTTCCCTTTTTCTCTTTCTTGAGGTTGGGACAGCTTGACTTGATGTGCCCGGTTTGATGACACTCAAAACATGTGACAGATTTCGAGCTGTCCTTCTTGTACTTGTCACTTGACTCAGCTTTGTACTTATCATTTCTTCTAAATGATCTTTTGCCATTTCTATCATTTCTCCTGAACAGCTTTTTCATCTTTCTGGTGAACATGGCCAATTCCTCATCATCAGTTGACTCCGCTTCAGTTGAGTCAGCTTTCATGACAAGGGATTTTTGTTTCTTATCTTCCGATTTTTCTTTCTCTTTGGCTTCAAAGTTTTTCATAGAGATTTCATGGGTCAGCAGGGATCCGATCAGCTCATCATATTTGTAGGTAGTCAAGTCTTGAGCTTCTTCTACGACTGTTTTCTTTGCTTCCCAGCTCTTGGGTAGACTTCTCAGAATTTTCTTTACCTGTTCTTCTCCAGTGAAGTTCTTTCCAAGCCTTTTTAGCTCATTTATAATGTTTGTGAACCTTGCGTTCATTTCTGAGATGTCTTCATTCTCCTTCATCTCAAACAGTTCGTGGAGTCTCATATGTTGATTGACTTTAGACTCCTTAACTTTGCTTGTGCCTTCATAGGTGACTTTAGCTCATTTTCTCATTGTTAATAGTTTTGTATGGCACATGTGGACCTTGAACAATTGCAAGCCATGCACTCATGTTTGTGGCTTGAATAAAGTTCTTCATCCTATTCTTCCAGAATGTATAATTTGATCCAAAGAATAGGGGTGGTCTAGTGATTGATAATCCTTCAGGGAGTATCTGTGTTGTTTAGTTTCCAGGAAGGAAACGAGTGCTATTCTCACCCATTTTTAGGGATCAGCTCAAGATTGTTAAATCTTAGAGTAGTGAGCCTTTGGCTCTGATACCACTTGTTGGTCCCTGGTAATTAGTTCCAAGGGGGGGTTTAGGAACTAATATAACTTTTTCGTGTTTTAATTGAGCTGACCAGAAGTTATTTTGAGAGTTTATTAACTCAGCCTTTGGTCAGCTTGGTGAGATATATCACAGGACAGCTTTAGTCAGATGTTGACCAAAGTTGTTTCCTTGAGAGTTAGGAATTGACACTCTTGGAGGTCAGCTTCTAACTCAGCACCACTTACTTACTCAGGATCAGCTTAGGCAATTTATATGCTGAGTAAATAAAGCAAACAACAATTGCAGTTATAAGAGAGAGTTTAGAGATTACTCAGTATCACCTATCCTGGTCCGGCCTCTCTGCCTACGTCCAGTCCCCAGAGTCCTCCGAGCTTTTTGAATCCAATATTGAGCTCTTTACAGGTAGAGCACAAACCAATTACAAGGCAGTTGAATATGCAAGAGTACCTTCCTCTATTCGTCTACTCAACTCCTACTAAGTGCTACAACCCAGCACCTAGATTTCTCTACTACTGAAATGCTTACAACCAAGCACTCAGCTTTACACTCTCAATATTCCTATTGATCACAGACTTGTTCCTTTTTGAACTAAAGAACACTTTAGATGATTACAACTCAATTTAGCTTTTACACATGGAATAGAAACGTCGGTGTAAGATTCCTTTTTGTATTTGAGTGCTTTTTGAAACTTTCTCTCTTGTATTTTTCTTTTTGATGCTTCAGTATTTTTTAAGTTCTTCGATTGTCCTTTTATAGAAGAAAATCTGTGGACTTGATTGTTTTGAAATGTCTTGACCATTGCTACCAAAACGGCTCTTTTGGGGAACAATCTCTGGAAAGATTCAGACTCCACCTCCATTCCCTTTCTCTGTTTTCTTCAGGCGTCAGGTTTGTCTTCTAACGTCTGGTTTGTTTGTTTGTTCCAGTTGTCTGTTTCCAATAATCCACCGTCCCATGACTCTTGGAATTAGTCTTTTAGGTGTCTTCTAGGTTCCAATTATTGGTGCAGAAGATTTGCAGACTTTGTCTTTTTGTGAACGAATCCTTCATGCTGTCCTGACTGTTGTAGACACCGAGTCGGAGGACCTGTGACGAAAACCTGAAACAAGACGGTCGAAGCGATTGATTCCGAAAGTTTTGAAAAATATATAAAGAATAATAAGCTGAGGAAAATTAACGGCACGGCGCGGGCACGCAACGGCATCCCGCACGCGGACGACGATGGTCGAACGCCCGCTTGACGGCTCGAGACGTGCGCACGGCGTCCGTCGGACGCACCGCGAGTGGCACGCTCTCGACGCCCGGGCAATGCCTGGGACCGCTGGCGGTGCCCGCCCTCGTGGGCCGTTGAGCACACGTGCCTGGCAGCGCGAGGCGCGCGTTCGGCGGCCGCGACGTGCGAGCGTCTAGCTGCGTGGAACGCGCGCTCGGCGGCCACGGAGTGCACGCGTCCGACGGCGCGGGGCACGTCCCGAGGGTCGCCGGGCGGGCACCCAACCACGTCGGGCGAACGCCCAACGCGTCGGGTGGACGCCCGACGAGGGTTGGGCGCGGGCACCCAACCTCGCGTTGGGCGCTCGCCCAACGCCGTTGGGCGATCGCCCAACGATTGTTGGGCGGCCGCCCAACAAGCTTGGGCGGTAGCCCAACACTAGGTTGGGCGGCCGCCCAACCACAATGGGCGACGCCCAATTTTTTTTGGGCGTCGCCCATTGTTCCGGGATCCGTTTCCCTATATAAGGGCACGGATTCCAAGGTGAAAAAGAGGCCTTTTTGGGGGAAAAACTTTCTCACTCTAAACATTTTTAGAGAGAGAGAGAGTGGATTTTTTTGAGAAAAATATTTTTTTTTCTCAAAAATTCCAAATTTCCTAAGTTCAATTTTTACTAAATTTTTATTAAAATTGGGAGCTCGCGGTTCGTGGAATCAATCGGCTTCGACTGTCAGATACCGAATCAAAGGTATTATCCGAGGACTAGACTCTTTATTTTATTTAATTTATTTCTCTCCTTCTATTTATTTTTTTATACTATAGTTTTTATTCCTTTAGTCATTTATTTATTTTGTCACGTTTTATTTAGTTAGCGTATTTATTTAATTTTCGTTTCGTGTTACATAAAATTCGGTTTTGTTTTAAAATAAAAACCTCGTTTTGGATATCCCAATACGAACCGTGATCCGATAAAAAGGTAGTTCGGGTATCGAAAATGTTATAATTATAAGTTTTTTTATTTAAAAGAGGTTTCCAAATAACGTTTTAAAATAAAAACATCGTTTTAGGAACTTCCGTTTTCGACTATGATCCATCTTTGGTAGTCCGGAAGTCCAAAACGATTGAATTAGATTTAATTTAATGCTTTTGAACAAATCTGGAAAATATTGGAGTGCTGCTGTAATTTGCCAATTCTGTCACTAAAGGCTGTTTACCGACGGAGTTTCCGTCGGTAAATCTGCCAAAATGTAAAAAATGCCATTTTGGTCCCCTTTTCTTAACTTTTAGACTTTTAATCCTTAGTATATATATATATATATATAATTATGTAATATATGATTTTCAAATTGTTTTAGAATTTTAACATATATAATTATTTTAGAAGAGTGGTGTTCCATTTTATTTTTATAAATGTATGTATTATTTTCTCTTTTTTATCATTATTTATTTAAGTCACATTAAAATCTATTTTAAATGTTATTTACTTGTGTATTTTGTGAGACAATTAATAGATATTAGGGAATAAACATATAGTCTTTTTGACATTAAGATTATATTAGTTATGTATATATATATAGTTTTGGAGTATATTTGAGTTATGTTAATTATTGACAAATAGAGTTATTTTGAGTGATAAATGCTATTCTCTTATTTATGAATTTCATCTACTATTTTCATATATTTAAAGTATAAATATATTATTTTCATTACTCTTTCTTATATATGTATTGGATAGTATACTTTCTTTTACTCTTATTTTATGTCTTTTGGGCTAAAATGTGTAAATATATATCTATATTATTTTCTTTATCTCTTTTGGTCATTTATGAGTCCATGTTTCAAATGGGCTTCACTTGGAAAAATTAATTTTTAGGCCTAAATGTGTTTATTGATGTAATTATAATAGTTAGAGAGTCCATTAAATAAGTGGGGAAAATAAGTCACAAAAAGAGAGTTTTCAATTAAATTATTTAAGCTAATGAGCTTTCTTAGATCTCTAATGTAGATAAATAGAGTCATTTTGGTTGATATTTCAAATCGTCTTCAAAACACCACGTTTTAAAACCTTAGTCCGTTCCAACGACGGATTGAGCGAACATTGTAATCAAAATCGTTTTTTTTGTTAATAATGGAGATTTTGAATCGCTTTCTTAATGAATTTGTACAAAATAAAATTGACTTGTATGTTTAACCACGTTTTCTTATTAAAAGGCTTTTACTTTAACGTTTTCAATTACTCGAGTCGTTCCAATGGCGATTTGGGTAAGCTTCATCAAACGGGGTTTTAAAACGCACCTAAATCGTTCCAACGGCGATTAAAGTGCGAACCATGTAAACATCGTTTTGGGGAAATAAGTTAATGTAGAATAGACACACAACATAACATTTAAATACGGTTGTAAATAAATCACTTCTTTCTTCCCCCTCTCTGTGTATGTATAAACATAAATGGGTGATTCTTTACTGATGTGGCTTTTCAATATCATATGCTCAAAATGGTTTCCAAAAAGAGAAAGAAAAGGGTTTCAAATGAATTTTAAACTTAAAGAAGTATATGATTAGTCCGTTATCGCCTAACATGCTGAGTAGGAGGCCGGTGGTTCATAACCGGGCGATGTCGGGGTGCCTAGTAGCCTTTCTCCGGAAAGGAGCTAGCCTTCTCGGCTCGTACCTAAGTTTCCCGAACCCACACCGGTCTCCCGCAAGGGATCGGTGTTCATTTTCCCATTCGTGGGTGGCGACTCTTCCATATCTCCGAGCTCCGGTCCTGTCGAGCAGCTTGATTCCACGATTGGTTGCTTTCGGCGCCAGTCACCGCTTACTTCGCCATGAGGTTGTCCACCCCCCGGTCCGCCCGGGAGATTAGGTCGCGGCACCTCGTCTAACAAGTGGCGACTCTGCTGGGGAAGCGAGAAATTTGATTCCGGAAGGCATGCACTAAGCCCTTAACGGGGACGGATCGTTTTACTTCTTTTCGTATGCATTCACGAGCATTATTGCAAACCCTTTGGGTAATTTCCGTGAAACCTCTAGCGAGAGTCCATTCGTCGCTCGAAAGAGGCTAGCGTAAGTTCCCCCTTACAGTAAGGCGCCAGAGGGTCCCCATCCATTCGTTAGGGGCGAATCTGTGCGGTCCTGTGAGGTCCCGCGGTCATCCGTGTCAGCATATAGTAGCCTTAGAAGTTTCCATAGGATTACCCGTTACTATTTTTGATGTGATAAATGAATCAGTTCGTGTTTTCAAACCGCCATGATACGTGTCTAATCCTAAATTATGTAAAGAAAATGAGACGATGCGTTAATATATACTCATGAATCGACATACTAATTACCCTAAAACATCGAAACGATTTGAACTAAAGACGACTTAGTCATCTCATATGAATGAACATGTGCGACCCGCCTTGTCCCTTTCGGTGTCCCGACGAAGGCACGTGTTCAGGAAATACGTTATGACATAAGCACGTATTAGTATGAATCCGTTCGGTGTTAAGGATAGTTACATTTCGATACAAGAGACTATATTAACGGTAGCCGTTATTCACATTCTTTAAATAAATTGGGATAAAATGAGATCACGACGAAACGAAAACGAAGAACATTTCTGTTTCGAACAACCTTGTTGTAACGTGAAAAGTTTCGCACAAGTAGCCCGTCCCTTCCGAATAAAAGACGAGCTTTTACGTTATGCCTTGTGTCATTCTTAAGAGAAATGGACGTGTCCGCAAAAGGTGACTAAGAAAAGAAAAACGAAAAATGAACTAAACGACCAAAATCATTCCGAATCTACGATATATGTCAATCCCGAGAGTAGTTAAAGAAAATAAACCAATACCATTGAATACGTGCCTCGAACGAGTGTATACCCCGTTTAAAATCTCGAAGCCGAATTAAGCCAAACCATATAATTGCGCCATATGGACGAGACTGCGGGTTTTGACTAACGACTCGATCATTTCGACCGTTACCAAAACTGCAAGAAATATGGCCCGATATACGTGTTTGCTTAAATCGTGCCTAAAGGAAGGAAAACGGTGATATCCTCGCTTCGAATAAACACGTGATTCAACAAAACGTTGATTTTCTATAACCATACTGAGATGATATATCCCGTGGATTGGGAGGAACAAAGAGTTGTAATTAGCCGAAAGATTATCGTGCGCTCAAAATAAGACTCGCCGTCTTTTCACGTAGCAAAATGAGCAAACGCGTTACGCGATGAGTCTGTTCCCTAAAATAAAATCCAAAAGTGATTCCATCACTAAATAAACACGTGGTTACGTCTCTCGATAGATCCAAAAGGTCCCGTTGTAATCCAAAAATCGAGACACGAACCCACGCGAACAAAAAGGAACGAGTCATTGACAATAACGAACGATTGGACTAGAAGAATAACTCGAACGACGTCTAAAAACTGAGATGCGCTCAAAGGGAGTCAAAACCCGAATTAATGCGTCTCACGAAAGGACGAAAGACGAGTTATTCCGAAAGGACAATCCAACTTGGTCGATTTCTTAGTCACTGAACGTTGATACGTCAAAACGAACTGTATTGTCTGATGAATGATTTATTTTTCCGCAATAATCGACGGCATCACGCGTCCCCGGGACCGCAATGTGAGCCAAAAAACCAAAATCCTAGGAAAGAGACCTGGACCAACGAGTGTGTGGAGGAATAAGGGTGGAAGAGAGATGTTGTGATACATGTAAATAGAACTAACGTTTGTTCTTCTTATCTTATAATCGTAAATAAATAAACGCACACACCACGAATCATGCATATGAAATCATGCATACATACTAATGGATACCGTTCGCGCAGACGTCATCATTAAGCGGTTGTGGTTTCGCGAGAGTAATCGGCTTGTCAGACAGTTTGATCAGTCGCGAGTAGACAGTCCCGAATCAGTAGTTGTGGCTTCTGAATCATCTTCATCCGAGTATACTCAGTCTTCCGTCAGTATGTCTGCAACCGACGAGAAGGTGGCTGAATTGGAGAATTATGTGAACAATATCAACGACCAGCTGGCCGCAATCTTGGCCCAGCTAGCTGAGTTAGCACTGAAGGGCAACAAGAGTGGTAGTAAGGGTGCTGAGAATGAGGTGAATGATGGCCCTCGCTTTGGGAATGAGGAGGATTATCAGGATTATGTCCGAAAACAGTTAGAGAAGGAGAAAGCTAAGGAAGAGGAGTGGAGGCAACACATCACACAGGAAGTGCAGGACTTGCACGGAGGAAGCTCCGGAAGTCAGGATTTATATAACTTGAAGAATTGCTTGACAGCAACAGCTTTGCCTCTGAAATTCCGGCTCCCTGACATGAAAAAGTTCGATGGAACTGGAGATCCCACCGCTCACATGAATCAGTACGTTGCAGTAATGAAGCACACGATCCTGACCGAGGATCAAGTCTTGGGGCTGTTTAACACTTACCTGGAGGGGGCTGCCCTCACATGGTTCCATGCGCTGCCAATGGTGACAAAGAAGGATTGGAAGGAGTTAGCGAAGTCATTCATCGCTCAGTATAGCTTTAACACCATGTTGGAAGTCACTTTGAAAGAGTTAGAGAGCACTAAGCAGCAGACTGGGGAATCCCTTTCAGACTTCGTGAAGAGATGGAGGGCTAAGGCCACGGTCATGAAACAGAAGCCGCTTGAGCAAGATCAGATCCGAATGGTGATTGGCAATACGTTGTCGTATATTAAGAATGAGTTGAGATATATGCCGTTCACAGATTTCAATCAGATGTATAGTTGTGCCTTGACTGTCGAAGGCGATGGGGAGCCGAAGAAAGCTTATACCAAGTGGACAAAGTCTGGATATAGTGCCGGAGGGCCTAGCGCGAGTACGGAATCTGCGACAGTGAAAGTGGTTGATCTTAAGGCTATCGAAAAGAGGCGGTTCGCCAAGTTCGATCAGACCTATGCGAAAGTTTTTGAACATCTGCAGAAGAAGGGGTTGTTGAAAGCCCTTACCCCGTATAACAAAGCTCAACCTACTCCGCAGATTCAGGCTAGAGGGTATTGTGAATTCCACAGCGGTTATGGACATACGATTGAGAATTGCGAGAGGTTGAAACACGAAATCCAAGATTTGATTGAGGAGAAGAAGATAGCTGATCCTTCATCAGCAAACCCTTCCGTTAGGCGCAATCCATTGCCTAACCATAGGGTGAGCGTGATCGGAGTTGGTTTGACGGAAACTGTAGTGATGGAATCTTTTGAGGAAGATGTAGAGGAGTTGTTGGACTCCGTCGAAAGAAGCAATGTGGGAAATGGTTTGTATGTGTCCTTCTTGGGTGAGGAACAAGAGGAAGAACCAATGGAGGAGGGATCAGATGGTGGAGCACCATATGACGAGGATAGTGCCGAAGAGACCGGTGAAGGGGCGTCTCGGACTATCGTGCCAAATTTGGGTTTGTTCAGTGGAGGAAGGGATCCCGAAGTGCACTTGCGTGAGTATATGCACGACATGTTTATTGAATCCTTCGAGGTAGATGAAATTGCTCAGTGGTTCCACCATTCGCTGGTAGGTGAGCCTTTGCAATGGTTCCATTCATTGCCCGACTCTTGCAAGCACGATTGGGATCGGTTGTCGGATTTGTTTCTTGAAAAGTATCAGAGACCTGAGGATAGAACCGCGGAGCACTTTGCAATGCAGATTGGACCCATCAAGCGTCCATTGCCAAGGGTGAGCAAGTATAACGGCAATAAGGACCCTATGGAGCACCTTCACTTCTATTTGTCGGCTATGACAGCCTTGAGTTTTAAAGAGGAAGAGATCACTAGCTTGTTTTGTAATTCATTGATGGGTGAACCGCTGATGTGGTACATGTCACTGCCGATGTATGTTAAGACCGATTGGGCAGCTATGACAAAGAGATTTATCAAGGAATATACGGTATGGATGTTAGCAGAGCAAACCCCTGATTCCCCGTCTTACCAAACACCTGATGCGGTGTTAGCGATGCCTAGGTATGGTGGATACCAGGATCCTGTGGAGCATGCAAGGATATTCCGCGATCATATGTATAATGCTGGATTTCCACAGTGTGAGTTTCATGAACATTTTCCGGAAACCTTGATGGGTGAAGCCTTATTGTGGCATCAGGGTCTGTCGGAGGAAGAGATGTGTCATTGGGTACCACTCAGAAATGCCTTTGTGGCGAGATACGAAATGTACATTCCGTGGACGGGATCCCTGGATGATTTGGACAGGATTAGGCAATTCCCCGAGGAACATTTTGTGGATTATGCTAGGAGGTGGAGGCACCGTTATGAGCGGTGTAATGAGACAATGAGCGATAAGGTGCAGCTTATGTGCATACAACGAGGCGCTATTCCATTGGCCGCAAGAAGGATGAGTAGAGTGTCCCTCCGTGACTATGATGAGTTGATAGGTTGGGCCTTGTATGGATCGGCGGATCCTATTTTCCTGAATCTGAGTGTTCCTCACGTCATGGATTTAATGGTCGTAGACATTTGGGCGAGTTCCTCGGACGAGGAGGATGCCAATCGGAAGATCCCTATCAACATTTGGGACGAGTCGGAAGTTGCGGTGATGACGAGATCAGGTCGTGTGGCCGAGGGAAAGGCACCAATAGTAGAGAGTGAGATTGGAGAAGGTTCGGCTCCTAAGCCCGACGACCAAGTTCTTGAACAGTTGAAGAAGACGCAAGCTAAGTCTACGGTCTGGGAAGTTTTATGCCATTCTAAGTACCATCGTGAGAACCTGATGAAGGAGTTGCAGAATTTGGTTATTTCCACCGACACTGAGCCGACAGCGCTAGTAGGGGCAATAATGGCCCGGAAAAAGACTGAGATCACGTTTACCGACGAGGATCTCCTAGAAGAGGGGAAGGCTCACAACAAGCCATTGTATATCCGAGCGGAAATTAATGGGAAGAAGACTAGCTGTGTTATGGTCGATGATGGATCGGCCATTAATGTTTGTCCTTTGAAGCTCTTGTCCAAGTTAGGGGTGGAGAGAGGAGATTTGACAGCTTCTGAAACAGTGATCAGAGCATACGATGACAGCCGTAGGCATATTGAAGGAGTTTTCAAGGCCAAGTTGAAAGTGGGGCCGCATGAGGAAGAAACTGAGTTCACGGTGTTGGATATCCCAGTAACTTTTGCTGTGTTGTTGGGACGCCCTTGGTTCCACAAGCTGGGAGGTGTGCCCTCCACGCTCCACCAAATGATTAAGTTCCCCTTCGGGGAGGAGATAGTTACAATTAGAGCTGAAAAACTGAGCTCGGTGGCAGCATTGGGAATTGAGCCTCAACTTTTCTCCGGATTCCAAGTCTCTGGGATTTACGAGTCGAGCATGACCACCGATGTGGTGAAGATGATGAAAGGAGGTTTCATCCCGGGAATGGGCTTAAGAGCACACCATCAAGGGTTGTTGGAGTTTCCGGATTTTAAAAGTCAGAAAACCCGGAGGGGTTTGGGATATGAGCAGGGGAGTCCATCCAACATGAGTGCAGAAGGAAAAACAGGCTTGAGGAAGCATTTTGTAAGCGAGGGGCATGGAAGGCCATATTCGGGAACCTCCGAGTCGTGGACTAGCACGGAAGGAAAGATTCTGCCAGGGTTTGAAATCTTCAATGATGTTGCCGACTAGGGCAAAAGAAAGGCAAGCTGCTTTGTCGAGGAGATTATGATGCTGGATTTGAATGCCGAAGAGCAAGTCATCACCATTGAGGCAACTGCAGGAGCGAGAGATGAGCCTAGTACCTCCAAAGTTCATGAGAAGTCCGAAGATATTGAGGATGAAAATTGTATTACTGCTTTATTTGAGTCAGATGATGTAATCACCCACGCTATCAATGAAATGAATTCTGATTTTGCTTACTTGCTTGATGTTGATCATGATCATTCCATGCATTCTCATTCATATAACATGCCTACATTTGAAATCAATACGATAGAAATGTCAACTTTCAATCTTGGTACGGATGAAAATCCTAAACTTATACAAATTGCTCAAGAATTAACTATTCGCTTGGACATACGAAGACATGCCTGGAATTGATCAATCAATCGTAACTCACCGCATTCCAACGTATCCCGAGGCGAGGCCCGTAAAGCAGAAACTCCGACGTATGAGACCCGAATGGGCAGATAAGATCAGAGAGGAGGTGAAGAAGCAGTTAGAAGCAGGATTCATCGAAGTGATCGACTATCCCCCTTGGGTCGCAAATGTAGTGCCCATTGCGAAAAAGGATGGCAAAGTGAGGATGTGCGTGGATTACAGAGATCTTAACAAGGCATGCCCCAAGGATGAGTTCGCCTTGCCTCATATCGATGTATTGATCGACAGTGCAGCATCAAGCGTCTTACACACAAATGTGGATGGTTTCATGGGCTACATGCAAGTTCAGATGGCCGAAAAGCACAAAGCGAAAACCTCGTTCACAATAGAGTGGGGAACATACTGTTACAGAGTGATGCCATTTGGTTTGAAAAATGCCGGGGCAACCTACCAGCGAATGGCCACATCCCTGTTCCATGACATGATACACAAGGAGGTAGAAGTCTACGTGGATGACATGATGGTCAAATCAGAGACAAGAGAAGGGCATTTTGCCGCACTCGAGAAGTTTTTGGCCCGAATTGCAGAATTCAAGCTAAGGTTAAACCCGAAGAAGTGCTTTTTCGGCGTTTCGTCGGGGAAAATCTTAGGCTATGTAATCGGAAATAAGGGAATCGAGGTAGATCCTGATAAAGTAAAGGCTATACAAGAGATGCCAGCGCCGAGAAATGAGAAGGAAGTGAGGGGGTTTCTGGGGCAAGTTCAGTATATCAGTCGGTTCATAGCAAGACTCACCACAATCTGCGAGCCAATCTTTAAGTTGTTAAGGAAAGACCAACCCGTCGTTTGGAATGATAAGTGTCAACAGGCGTTGGAGAGTGTCCGAAGTTTCTTGTCTAATCCGCCAGTGTTGAGACCGCCTAAACTGGGAAAGCCACTTCTCCTCTATGTAGCAATTGAGGAGCGATCTATCGGAGCAATGTTTGCTCAAGAGGGAGACACCGGTGTGGAACACGTGGTGTATTATTTGAGTAAGAAGTTCCTAGAGTATGAGCTCAAATACAACATGATCGAAAAGACATGTGTGGCAGTGGTGTGGTTGACGAAGAAACTGCGGCACTATTTCCAATCGTATAAAGTGATCATTATTTCTCGGATGGACCCCGTGAAGTATCTATACCGAACTCCATCCTTGACGGGGAAGTTAGCCAGATGGTTGTTGCTTTTGTCCGAGTTTGACATTGAATATGTGACAAAGAAGGTTATCAAAGGAAGAGCCGTGGCGGAATTTTTGGCTAATCAACCCCTGAATACAGAAGAAGAGATAATCTATGATTTCCCCGATGAACATTTGAATGCAATCGAAGTTATACCGTGGAAAATGTTCTTCGACGGAGCAGTTAATTCGAATGGAGCCGGAGTAGGAGTACTACTTATCTCCCCGGAAGGAGAAAGAATCCCAATGGAGAAGAAGTTATCCTTCCCCCTTACCAACAATATGGCCGAATACGAAGCATGCATTTATGGTTTGGAGTCATTAGCAGCACTGGGAGCGTCATATGTCGAAATTTGGGGTGACTCCAAGTTGATCATCGAACAGGCACAAGGAAATTGGGAAGTGAGAGAAGAAAGGCTACGTCCGTATCTAGATCAGCTAGAAGGGTTGGCATTGAGATTCCAAGAATGTCGCTTCTATCACATTCCTCGAGCTCAGAATCAGGCCGCGGATGCCTTGGCCACTTTGGTGTCAGTTTGGGACAACCCCCGGAGCCTTGCTTCGAAACCATTGGTATTGAGAAGATCTCACAAACCGTGCTACGAAGACGTAATGCTGTTAGGGGCAGATGAAAAACCGTGGTATTTCGATATCGTGAACTTCATGAAAGATGGAACATATCCGGCAGAGTCAGAACCTAGGGATCAAGCTATGATTAGAAGGCTAGCTCGTCAGTTCGTCATCCATAACGACTTGCTTTACAAAAGGCACATTGACGGATTACAACTAAGATGCTTGGATGCGGGGGAAGCCCGCGAGGCGATGGAATCAGTACATTCGGGAATTTGTGGAGCCCATATGGGAGGAGCAGTACTAGCTAAGAAAATTATTAGGCAAGGCTTTTATTGGCTCACCATGGAAAGAGATTGTAACGAGTATGCGAAGAAATGTCACGATTGTCAAATCCACGGCGATTGCAGTCATCTTCCGGCCATGGAACTACATGTGCTAGCACCTATTTGGCCATTCGCTGCCTGGGGCATTGACATCGTCAGCGAAGTAAGGCCTAATGCTTCAAATGGACATAAGTTTATTGCAGTCGCCATCGATTATTTCACCAAATGGGTAGAAGCAGAGTCGTTTAGCAAACTGGGATCCAAGCAGATGAGAAAGTTCATTGAAAAACACTTGATCACCAGGTTTGGAGTGCCTCATCACATGATCACGGATAACGGGGTCCAGTTTCAGGGGGAAGTAAGGAATCTTTTCCGAGAATATGGCATTGAACATCACAGGTCTTCTCCGTACCGTCCACAGGCTAATGGGGCAGTAGAAGCAGCTAATAAGAACCTTAAAAGGATCCTCGTAAAGATGGTGGAATCACATCGGAATTGGCATGAGCACCTCCCACTCGCGTTGTGGGCTTATCGCACGACAGTCAGAACCTCGACTGGGGAAACGCCATTCTCCTTGGTATACGGAATAGAAGCAGTCCTGCCGATTGAGATCGAAAAGTGATCGTTGAGAATCGCAGTGGAAGCAGAAATTCCCGAAACGGAATGGGTGAAGAGGCGATGTGAGCAGTTGGCTTTAGTTGATGAGAAAAGGATGGAAGCCCTTTACCATGTACAGTTATATCAAAGAAGGATGGCTCGGGCTTTCAATAAAAGAGTCAAGACCAGTCCTATCAAAGAAGGAGATTTGGTGCTGAAACAGATCCGTGTGACGCACACCGACCCGAGGGGGAAGTTCAGGCCTAACTGGGAAGGACCATTCGTCGTAAAGAAGATACTAAGAAAAGGAGCGGTGAAGTTAACCACAATGGACGGCATGGAATTCTCCGAACCTACCAATCTGGATAGGCTTAAGAAATACTTTTCGTAAAAAAAAAAAGAAAAATAAAGAAAATTCCCGATAGGTTGAAAACCCGCAAAGGGCGACCTATGCAACAATAAGGGAAATCCCAATGGGTGAAAACCCGAAAGGGCACTCATTTAAAAATTCCGGGATAGTAAAAGGAGAGGAGAAAAATCGCCGGGATCCGAAAACCGAAAGGCGGGTCCTGGTAACAATAGTTATAACTCGAGCAATTACAAAAATAATGTATAAGAGACTAAGTATTTCTGTTGTTTGTAAATACATAAAGGCATGAATATATTTGACGAGAATGATTGGAATCATTATAATCTACCGCATGCATGGTAATATGAATCACGGGTTATACATTTCCTATCCTACTTTTCACAAAAAGCCTACCTACTATCCACCCCACTCCCTATACATCAGCTATACATCGGAGAAACCCTAATAAAAGCTACAAAGCAACAATGAAAGCTACAAAGCAACCATGAAAGCTACGAGCCTAATACGGAGGGAAGTCCCAATAGTTCTCAAAATCTCTCAGGTGAGATGCCCGCTCCGCAGATAGTGCCTCCTCGGCAGCACGCGCTCTCTCATCAGAAGCTCGCGCTGTCTCATCAGAAACTCGTGCTCTCTCATCAGCAGCTCGTGCTCTCTCCTTTGCAGCAAGGCGTCTGATCGACTCATCACGCGCCCTCTCCTCGACGGCAAAGAGACCCTCAGTCTCCCGTCGCATCACCCCCGACCAGTGGTCGTTCCTCTCTTGATACACATGACCAACTCGGGCATCAGCTTCCCGCACTAGCTCACTCTGTCTCCGCTCATGGGCATGAAGATCACTCTACAAAAAAAAGAAAAAAAAAACAAACAGATAAGAGGCAGCATAGGCAAAAACATAAATCATACATACATGCATACATTTCACTACACTAAAGTACAGTAATGATACATACCAGGTGGTCGGTGCAGCGCAAGCTGAGGCGATCTCGTAGGAAGCCGGATAGATCCACGTAGTCTGTACAGGTCTCCCTAGTGGTCAGTGAAGCGTCCGAGGGATCAAACGGGACCCTCGAGGAGAAGATAGGAGGGGCCGCCTCAAATCCCGCATAAGGTGTCCCAGACTCGTCATAGCGGATCGTAGCATAATCCCTCCCGTAGCCTGGTATAGGCACGCCTATGGACGATCTCTCCGGTCGGGCTGCGCTGGAGGACTCGCCGACGAAGTAGGGCTGCTCGCGCGCTGGTGTCTGAGTCTGAGTGCCATCAAAAAATCTGATAAGTGGGCACTCCTCCAAGATCCCTCCTGCAAAAAAGGCAAAAAAAAAAAAAAAAACACACACACAATAAAACCTCCGAGCATATCATGAATAAAATGAAAAGAGGGCGGAATCACTTACCGGAACCTCCGCCTGACCAAAGACGGCCTCGACCGCCTCTCTCGAAAACACGTCCGCTACCGGATCTACCTCCATCGCTGCCGTCGGGGCATCCCTCGCGCTTAGTAAAGTAGACAAATAAGGCTCGCGGCCCCCGGCGTGAACCCAGACTACTCTACCGACAAAACGACGGGTCAGATCTCGACGAATGGTCGATAAGGGCAGAGTCCGCACAGCAAACATGGAAACGGGAATCTCCCCCGGCGTCCAGTGAACATCACTCACTCCGATGATGCCTCGATCTTCCAAATACCACGCCCACACACAAGGGCCGGTGAGCACGCACTGCTGCTCCTGGAGCATCGATGCGTATGCATAATCAGGGCCGAAGTCAAGATCATCCCACCTGAACTTAATCTAAAGAAAAATGCACAAAGAGAAAGTCAAAGGGACTCAAACAAAAATCTAGCATGATTAGGCAAAATCTACCTGTCCCAGGGTCAGCGAGTCGATCCAATCCAGAAGCCGCGACACTGTCCGACTCCTCTCGGCGCTCAAGTCAAAATCCCTCCATCGGGTCATGAAGGGGGGCCTCGGTACTCTCGGTCGACATCGAGACCGGCTGGGAAGGATGTGTCTCTCGTACGCCCACACCTGCGGTAAAAATGAGGACTAGGAGTGTGAAAAATGCGAAAAAGACAAGACGGATAAGTCAAGAAGGCGTCACGTACCAGCAGGGCAAAGGTATAACCGCCGAAGTCCTTGCGCTTCCGGCAAGTCAGATCCAAGAACTTGTAAAGAAAGGCTAAGCCTGCCCCTGCCCAATCATAAGAAGCCGCTGCATCCAGATCGCTAAGTTCCTGAATGAGACCTGCGTGTACCTTCCCGCCCTTCGTGCGGAAAATCATCTCACTCAGAGCATATACTAAGAAACTACGAACCGCCAGGTCGGTAGCGTCAGTCTCGCAGAAATCACGTCTACTCAAGAGGCTCGCGGTAGAGACAAACTTCACTGGAGTAGACTTGGCGCATAGACGAACTCCCGGTCCAATCAAGGTAGCAAGCCTAGCAGGGTCGACCCGTGGTCGCATCATACCAAAGTGGAAAGGGACGGGAGTGTTGCTCCCTCGCAATCCTGTCAACAGCGAAAAATCTCGAGGCGAGATGGTCATCTCCCCAAAGGAAAGGTGGAAGGTGTGGGTCGAGTCAACCCACCGCTCGCATAAGGCCCGTAGGCCAAAAGGATCGCATACCCCGTTGGTGCGGGGCAGCGCTGCAATAAAGGGCTCGAAGCCCAACTCGCGCACGCGGGCTCTCGCCGCGGCGCCTAGCCTATCGTACCATGAGTGAATCTCGGCGGTGGTCCCCGAAATCTCAATGAACTAAAAAGAACAAGACAAGAAAATTTAAATACGGCTCCTAAAGCATGCATTTGATAAGAACGCGTCAAGAACGGGTATTCTGTCATTATCTAACCTAGAGACATCCGGTCAGTTAGGACCAATTTTCTGTAAAATCTCTCCTGTAGGGTCATTCACGTAAGGTTTAGTCAATTCTTTAATCCACCCTCGTCTGCGGTGACGAGGAGCATAGATTAGGTTCTACTATTCACGTGCATTAGCTAAGTTTTTACTATTCACGTGCACTATTCACGTTTTTACTATTCACGTGCATTAGCTAAGTTTTTACTATTCACGTTGTCATTATTCACGTGCACTATTCACATGCGTTAGCTAAGTTTTTACTATTCACATTATCACTATTCACGTGTACTATTCACGTGCACTATTCATGTTTTTACTATTCACATCGTTTTTACTGTTAACATGCATAAATTCGTAGTGTACTATTCACATGCATATAGCACGCATTCTTACAAAAACAAACAGGTGTTACGTGTAAATAAAGGAATTCACGTTTTCTAGCTAAAGTCCTCTAAGGCAGCCTAAGAGTTAGCATGCAAATCATGTTCGTATAGGAATGCTAAAGCCTAGAGTTCAAATCAAATAAAAGTGAGAAACCGCTTACCTCGTTGCAGCGTGTCCTGCTCAAGTGTGTCGTAGGGTCGTGGAAGGTATCCACTCTATCCAGGTTTACGTAAACCTCGTCCATGCCTCTGGTGCCATCCCATTCATCTAAATCCATCCCGAGAATAATCCAAATTGAAGTCTAGTGAGAGAAAGAGGAGAGAGAAGGTGTGGGGTTGGAATGAAACCCCACCACCTTATATAGGAAAAGGGAATGACATTCCCGTAAATAGTGAAAAAAGTACGATTTGACATAAAGGTAAAAAGTAAATAATTAATTACCAGGTGCACAGACCTCCGATTTGCAGTCCGTTTCAGCCTGCGTTTCTCTCAGACAGTAACCAACATCGTCAAAACATCAATTCCAGACAACAGCTAATTTTTACAGAACAGTGACACCAGTCAAAATACAGACGACAGTCAACAGAAAAACAATCAGTAGTCTATGTCATTTCGGACTAAGACGTGGGCCCATCGAATCTTCGAGATGATAGCTCTAGTGAGAAAATACAGACAACAGTGTGATAAGAAAATCCAGAAACAGCCCCTGCTTTTTAGCCATTTGACTCACGGTCGCAGACCGGAGTTGCTTTTGAGCCATTTGACTCTCGGTCGCAGACCGAAGTTGCTTTTTAGCCATTTGACTCACGGTCGCAGACCGGAGTTGCTTTTGAGCCATTTGACTCTCGGTCGCAGACCGAAGTTGCTTTTTAGCCATTTGACTCACGGTCGCAGACCGAAGTTGCTTTTCAGCCATTTGACTCACGGTCGCAGACCGGAGTTGCTTTTGAGCCATTTGACTCTCGGTCGCGGACCGAAGTTGCTTTTGAGCCATTTGACTCTCGGTCGTGGATCGAAGTTGCTTTTGAGCCATCTGACTCACGGTCGTTGACCGGAGTTGCTTTTTAGCCATCTTCATCGCAATCTTGAAATAGGGTAGCTGTTTAGCCATTATCCCCACAGTCGTAAATCAGGGTAGCTGTTTAGCCATTATCCCCGTGATCTTGAAATAGGGTAGCTGTTTAGCCATTATCCCCGCAATCTTGAAATAGGGTAGCTGTTTAGCCATTATCCCCACAGTCGTAAATCAGGGTAGCTGTTTAGCCATTATCCCCGTGATCTTGAAATAGGGTAGCTGTTTAGCCATTATCCCCGCAATCTTGAAATAGGGTAGCTGTTTAGCCATTATCCCCACAGTCGTAAATCAGGGTAGCTATTTAGCCATTATCCCCGCGATCTTGAAATAGGGTAGCTGTTTAGCCATTATCCCCGTGATCTTGAAATAGGGTAGCTGTTTAGCCATTATCCCCGCAATCTTGAAATAGGGTAGCTGTTTAGCCATTATCCCCACAGTCGTAAATCAGGGTAGCTATTTAGCCATTATCCCCGTGATCTTAAAATAGGGTAGCTGTTTAGCCATTATCCCCGCAATCTTGAAATAGGGTAGCTGTTTAGCCATTATCCCCGTGATCTTGAAATAGGGTAGCTGTTTAGCCATTATCCCCGCGATCTTGAAATAGGGTAGCTGTTTAGCCATTATCCCCACAGTCGTAAATCAGGGTAGCTGTTTAGCCATTATCCCCGTGATCTTGAAATAGGGTAGCTGTTTAGCCATTATCCCCGCAATCTTGAAATGGGGTAGCTATTTAGCCATTATCCCCGCAGTCGTAAATCAGGGTAGCTATTTAGCCATTATCCCCGCAATCTTGAAATAGGGTAGCTGTTTAGCCATTATCCCCGCGGTCATAAACTAGGGTAGCTATTTAGCCATTATCCCCGCGGTCGTGAACTAGGGTGCAGCCCGAAGCAGAGTCTGATGCAGTCAAAGAGCCACGCCGGAGCGCGCAGCGCAAAGGTCAGGTATGTTTCCTCCTACTCGTTACGTGTCTTTTACTTTTATATGTTTTACATTGCATGTGTTACGTTAGCAAAAACGTTTTCGAACCACACACATCACTGTCAAAATAGAAAAGTAGGGGCAACTGTAGACACCGAGTCGGAGGACCTGTGACGAAAACCTGAAACAAGACGGTCGAAGCGATTGATTCCGGAAGTTTTGAAAAATATATAAAGAATAATAAGCTGAGGAAAATTAACGGCACGGCGCGGGCACGCAACGGCATCCCGCACGCGGACGACGATGGTCGAACGCCCGCTTGACGGCTCGAGACGTGCGCGCGGCGTCCGTCGGACGCACCGCGAGTGGCACGCTCTCGATGCCCGGGCAATGCTTGGGACCGCTGGCGCTGCGCGCCTTCGTGGGCCGTTGAGCACACGTGCCTGGCAGCGCGAGGCGCGCGTTCGGCGGCCGCGACGTGCGAGCGTCAGGCTGCGCGGAACGCGCGCTCGGCGGCCACGGAGTGGACGCGTCCGACGGCGCGGGGCACGCCCCGAGGGTCGCCGGACGGGCACCCAACCATGTCGGGCGAACGCCCAACGCGTCGGGCGGACGCCCGACGAGGGTTGGGCGCGGGCGCCCAACCTCGCATTGGGCGATCGCCCAACAAGGTTGGGCGGTAGCCCAACACTAGGTTGGGTGGCCGCCCAATTTTTTTTGGGCGTCGCCCATTGTTCTGGGATCCGTTTTCCTATATAAGGGCACGGATCCCAAGGTGAAAAGGATGCCTTTTTGGGGGAAAAACTTTCTCACTCTAAACATGTTTAGAGAGAGAGAGTGTGGATTTTTTTGAGAAAAATATTTTTTTTTCTCAAAAATTCCAAATTTCCTAAGTTCAATTTTTACTAAATTTTTATTAAAATCGGGAGCTCACGGTTCGTGGAATCAATCGGCTTCGACTGTCAGATACCGAATCAAAGGTATTATCCGAGGACTAGACTCTTTATTTTATTTAATTTATTTCTCTCCTTCTATTTATTTTTTTATACTATAGTTTTTATTCCTTTAGTCATTTATTTATTTTGTCACGTTTTATTTAGTTAGCGTATTTATTTTAATTTTCGTTTCGTGTTAAATAAAATTCGGTTTTGTTTTAAAATAAAAACCTCGTTTTGGATATCCCAATACGAACCGTAATCCGATAAAAAGGTAGTTCGGGTATCGAAAATGTTGTAATTATAAGTTTTTTTATTTAAAAGAGGTTTCCAAATAACGTTTTAAAATAAAAACATCGTTTTAGGAACTTCCGTTTTCGACTATGATCCATCTTTGGTAGTCCGGAAGTCCAAAACGATTGAATTAGATTTAATTTAATGCTTTTGAACAAATCTGGAAAATATTGGAGTGCTGCTGTAATTTGCCAATTCTGTCAGTAAAGGCTGTTTACCGACGGATTTTCCGTCGGTAAATCTGCCAAAATGTAAAAAATGTCATTTTGGTCCCATTTTCTTAACTTTTAGAATTTTAATCCTTAGTATATATATATATATATATATATATATAATTATGTAATATATGATTTTCAAATTGTTTTAGAATTTTAACATATATAATTATTTTAGAAGAGTGGTGTTCCATTTTATTTTTATAAATGTATGTATTATTTTCTCTTTTTTATCATTATTTATTTAAGTCACATTAAAATCTATTTTAAATGTTATTTACTTGGGTATTTTGTGAGACAATTAATAGATATTAGGGAATAAACATATAGTCTTTTTGACATTAAGATTATATTAGTTATGTATATATATATATAGTTTTGGAGTATATTTGGGTTATGTTAATTATTGACAAATAGAGTTATTTTGAGTGATAAATGCTATTCTCTTATTTATGAATTTCATCTACTATTTTCATATATTTAAAGTATAAATATATTATTTTCATTACTCTTTCTTATATATGTATTGGATAGTATACTTTCTTTTACTCTTATTTTATGTCTTTTGGGCTAAAATGTGTAAATATATATCTATATTATTTTCTTTATCTCTTTTGGCCATTTATGAGTCCATGTTTCAAATGGGCTTCACTTGGAAAAATTAATTTTTAGGCCTAAATGTGTTTATTGATGTAATTATAATAGTTAGAGAGTCCATTAAATAAGTGGGGAAAATAAGTCACAAAAAGAGAGTTTTCAATTAAATTATTTAAGCTAATGAGCTTTCTTAGATCTCTAATGTAGATAAATAGAGTCATTTTGGTTGATATTTCAAATCGTCTTCAAAACACCACGTTTTAAAACCTTAGCCCGTTCCAACGACGGATTAAGCGAACATTGTAATCAAAATCGTTTTTTTTTTTGTTAATAATGGAGATTTTGAATCGCTTTCTTAATGAATTTGTACAAAATAAAATTGGCTTGTATGTTTAACCACATTTTCTTATTAAAAGGCTTTTACTTTAACGTTTTCAATTACTCGAGTCGTTCCAATGGCGATTCGGGTAAGCTTCATCAAACGGGGTTTTAAAACGCACCTAAATCGTTCCAACGGCGATTAAAGTGCGAACCATGTAAACATCGTTTTGGGGAAATAAGTTAATGTAGAATAGACACACAACATAACATTTAAATACGGTTGTAAATAAATCACTTCTTTCTTCCCCCTCTCTGTGTATGTATAAACATAAATGGGTGATTCTTTACTGATGTGGCTTTTCAATATCATATGCTCAAAATGGTTTCCAAAAAGAGAAAGAAAAGGGTTTCAAATGAATTTTAAACTTAAAGAAGTATACGATTAGTCCGTTATCGCCTAACATACTGAGTAGGAGGCCGGTGGTTCATAACCGGGCGATGTCGGGGTGCCTAGTAGCCTTTCTCCGGAAAGGAGCTAGCCTTCTCGGCTCGTACCTAAGTTTCCCGAACCCACACCGGTCTCCCGCAAGGGATCGGTGTTCATTTTCCCATTCGTGGGTGGCGACTCTTCCATATCTCCGAGCTCCGGTCCTGCCGAGCAGCTTGATTCCACGATTGGTTGCTTTCGGCGCCAATCACCGCTTACGTCGCCATGAGGTTGTCCACCCCCCGGTCCGCCCGGGAGATTAGGCCGCGGCACCTCGTCTAACAACTGTTACTCAGCTTCGTTTGTTCTTTTCGAATGTTTCACAGTTTATGCTGAGTTCCTACAAGGTCAGCTCCATTTTATTTAACGCTTCTGAAGAAGTCTTTAGCTTTAGTCAGCTTCGTTTTGTTCCTGAATTTTAGCTCCACTCAGCTTCTATTCTGTCATGCTGAGTTCCTTTCTACTCAGCTTCGTTTGTGCTGACTTTTGTCCTGTCTTTACTTTATATATTTTTGCACTCAATAATTAACAAACATGTTAGTACAATTAAATCAAAGCAGCTAAATTTAATTGCCTCTTAACCATGGATGATTTTGTCAAATCAAAATCTTGTGGGAAGGTGTTTCAACAGAGAAGAGTAAGTCAGTTGATAGTAAACTCTATCGAGGTATGATAGGCTCTTTACTCTATCTCACTACTAGTCGACCTGATATTCAGTACTCAGTATGCTATTGTGCTAGATATCAAGTTGACCCCAGGGAATCTCATCTAACTACTGTAAAAAGAATTTTTCGATACTTGCAAAGCTCAGTTGATGCATGTCTATGGTATCCAACTTCAAATGACTTCACACTCATTGGATATACTGATGCTGACTATGGACGAGATAAGCTAGAACGGAAGAGTACTTCGGGAGGATGTCATTTCCTTGGAAGCTGTCTAGTATCTTGGTTCAGCAAGAAGCAATCATCCGTAGCCCTGTCTACAACCGAAGCTGAGTACGTGGCTGCTGGAAGCTATGTTGCACAAGTCCTATGGATAAAGCAACAACTTGAGGATTATGGAGTCAAAACAAAGACAATAGAGATCAAATGTGACAACAAAAGTGCCATTGATCTATCTAAAAATCCAGTCCAACACAGCAGGATGAAGCATGTTAGCATAAGGCATCACTTCATCAGAGACCATGTACTAAAAGATGAGATCAAGCTGACCTATATGCCAACAAATGATCAGCTTGCAGATATCTTCACTAAGCCCTTAGCACGAGAACAATTCAATATACTGAGGGAAGCCATTGGTATGTCAAATCCACTCTAAATAATTCTGTATGATTGAATGATTGCTATACTGAGTGGAAACTTGAATGAATGTGCAAATGCCATGCTAAGTAAATTAACAATAAATATCTACTCTCTATTAAGCTTAAAAATAGAAAAATAACCTCATGCTAAATAGACATAAACATTGAGTGGTTATACTGAGTAGATACAAATGTTGAGTAAATATCCTATGCTGAGTAGATAGACATATTGAGTCTTCATCTTATTGTTAAGCCCAAAATATACCTAAAATATCATATATAAATACGTTAAATTTACATTAAAATCATGCTAATTATATTCATTTGGAATACTTTTACGTCTTTATTTACTTCTTTGATGCAAGGTACCTAAATATTTGGTAAAATCCAAATAGGAGCGAAAACGGAGCTAAAATGGAGGAAAAACCTTAAAAACGTACCGAGAATGCATATCAGCCAGAAGAACGCTCGAGGAGGACGAAAAACAGTCGAACGCCAGGGAGGAAAACTCTCTGTCGCGGCTGAGATTTTGAAAATCTCAGTCGGGACTTACGAAGGCCAGACCGGGGGAAAACAACGTATTCAAGCTCGCCCCTATACCCCCTGTCGTGACTGAGATTTTCAGAATCTCAGTCGTGACAGCAAGTCTTCCTGCACACAAAACACATGTTTAATTCAGAAAAACGCGTCTGTTCGTTCGGATAAAAGCAACCCTTCACCAACGGACACGACCCATCATTTACAACCCTTCAACAACTATAAATAAAATGATCCATTTCAGAAATCAAGGTTGGTTAAGTTGGAAAAGTTAGAGAAATTAGAGAAGAAAGTTGTTATGTTGAGTTTCTGATTCAGAAAAGAATCAGAAAGTTAGATTTCATTTTTGTAAGCAATCGTGTTATACACGAATTGTATTTAGATTAGTTATAAACACAGTATTAGTTTAGTTTTCATTCTGATAGTGGACGAGACCAGTCTCTATTCCAAAGATCCAGCGAGAAGAATTGACGGTTGAAGCGCATATGGTTTGACGAGCCTACGAAGTTTGAGAGAAAGATTGACGACCCGGATCTCAAAGTCTTCGTTACAATGCTATCCAAGTTTCTACTTCTCTGTTAACTTGTGAAAATTCACATTTCAATTAATGATATACTTATTTATTCAATATATTCTTACTGTTGTTATTTTGATATTGTTCTGACAAAATGATTTTCAAAATGATATATTGGTGTTTTTATTAAAACGTTCTATTCCATCTTATTCTTATAAGAACTTTGTTGAACACTTAACAAATTTAGTTTTTATGGATGACATGATCGCTGATCGCGGCTTATCAGAAGTAAAACACTAGTTTGATTAAGGTAGGAATCGTCTCTACGCTAGAGGGATTTCTATGGTTCGAAGACATTTAATTGAGTTAATTATTATATTGTTACATGTCCATAATCTCACAAAGTTAAAGTTGTTTACTTTGCTTTATGAAAATAAGATCTATTTCATTCCGATTACGGAAGTATCTGTTTTGTAATCAAAATTCCAAACGGAATTGTTCTCTAAACTCGATATAATCTTTCTATCTAATCCTAATTTACCAAAACCTATTCCATCAACTAAACGTATTTCTTTTATTAAACCTAAACACGTGATTAAACCGAATTAAATAAAGTTTTAGTTAAAAAGCGTTCCCTGTGGGTTCGATATCTTTTATTACTACAAGCGTATACCGTGCACTTGCGGAAATCGCTCAACAAGTTTTTGGCGCCGTTGCCGGGGAGCGCCAAATTTTTAACAAAAATTTATATTTTTCGTGTTTTATTCCGAACCTTGGTTTATGGTATATGTATTTATTTATTTTATAGTTTTTTTTTTATATTGAGGATGGTCACTAGGACTAAATCCTCGTTGTTATTTAACGTTTGCAATTAGATGTTTGCAGATAAAAAAAATTCAAGTTTTTTCAAAGATAGACTGGAGATTTGATTATCAATGAAATTCACAGAAGGAGTCTACAGGAAAGAAATTCAGCATGCAGATACATCCGAAAGGAAAACAAAATTTTTGAAGCAACATGTCAGACGTGACATATTATTTTTTCCAGCAAATTTACCTTTTCCCAAACACCTTTACCTCTTTTCTATACACTCAATCCTTCACCAAAATATCATATCTTTTTGTTAAGAAGATATCAATTCCTACACTAAACCCAAATAATTTCCCTTTTTATCATTTCCTTACAAACACCTACACTTATCTCTCTAAGAAACAGCTGATCAAAGAAAGATATATCAGAAGTAGGATGAAATTATCTTATCCGCCAGGAAGGAATTTTATACTTTTAATATAGTTTTGAAAGTTTCGGTTCATGTGCGTAGTTTTTGTTCGTGGCCAGAACCAGAAGTTTGGGCATTCTACCGAAATCATTAGATCCTTAAATTGAGAAAACGCTAAAAACGAAAGCGCTTAAAAAAAAGAAAAAAAAATATAATAATAATTTCAAGTTTGGGGTACATTTCTGCTTTCTTTTATTCCTGCTTGAAGTTATTCCCAGGTAAGTAAACAGAACCATTATTTAGAACCGGTCTAGGTAATTGACTCTGTCCACAATTTTGATTCTCCTTGAGAATTCTTAAGGATTATCACATTTTTTTTAGTTTTTAATATTTCATATTTTAATTTTTACATTTTATTTTAGTTTAATTTTTATATTCATCTTTAGTTTAGCAATAATGATTAGATTAGGAAAAAAAATTTCATTGAAAGATATTGAAAATATGCTATGTATCTTAAATATTTGTACTTAATGAGGAAAGTGTCTTTTGATTTAAAGAAATCTCAATTGAATTAAAATCACATGTAATTTAAGTCTTCTTTAATTTCTCTACAGTGATTTTTATTAGAAGTTTTATAAATTTCTGAACTTACTGAGAATTTTTAATTCTCAACTAAGATTTTACAATTCTCTATAGAACTAGGGAGGACCAATGCAAAGCATTCCTTGCCAATTGGCAAAATGTGTCGCGATCGATATTCCAATTTCTCGACCATGACACGCATAATTTTCAATAAGATGTCTTTTGTTCTATGAAAATTAATTTATTTAGTTTTCATATTTTTAATTTTTAGTTTTTCTTATCTTATGTTCATAATTTTTATTTTTCTTTTTAATTTATATATTTTTATTTTTGTTTTTATTTTCATTTTTAGTTTTGCGTACAAATAAGTTTTGTCAACATTAAAATGTTAATCTAGTCATGTTTTGAAAATGATTTCATTTAAGTGTTTGAATTATTGAGAAATTACATATGCAGAAATCTCAGTTGAGATTTTCCATGTTTCAGGATTTGGAAATCTCAGTTGAGATTCCGAAAATCTCGGTTGAGATTTTCTGTCTTTTCCAATTTGAAATAACTGTAAGGGATTACAGCCATCTGATTTTTAAAATTTCTGTCAGTTGATTCGAGGAAGTATCACTTTTTGCATCTTTTCTTTTTAACAGACACAACTTTCCACTTAAATATCTTATATTCCTGTAGGATCAGACTTATTCCATTTCATTTCATCTTCTTGAATTTCTTTCTCAAATTCTCAATCCTACAGACATCATTTTCTTCTCTCTCACAGACATGACTACGTCTTTGAAAAATGTTCGAAAACACACTTCTGCTCATAGCAAGCGTGTTGACATTTCTTCACGCTATGGAGCATGGTTTCCAATCTACAATAATGATGAGGGGAAACGTTATTTATAGTTTTGATATGCACAGTTTTGTGGAATGCTGTATATGAGTTCCTGAATGAAGAACTCGGGATAAGCGATGACATGAATCGCTATCTGACAAACTTAGGATGGGCCAATTTTACCCAGATAAACAAAACTAAAACATTAAATTAAGTACCAAAATGTGTTTCTATTTAAGGAACACATTTTGGTACTTAATTTTAAGAGGAATTGGTTTAGAAGTGTTAAAATCCTCAAAAACAGTCCCAATTTTACCCAGATTTTTCAAAATCTCAGTTGAGATTTCGAATTCTCAGTTGAGACAGCAGAGGAAAAAATTTTCAGCAAAATTTCGCCCCTACGTACTTGCTGTCGCGACTGAGATTTTGAAAATCTCAGTCGCGACTTGCGCCTTCCAGTCACGGGATTGGGCGAAATTTTCACCATCTTTTCCTATTCCTACACTAATTACTTACCTATTCATCTATCCTAATCAATACCTATCACTTACACCTATATATATCACCTATTTTTACACCAATCAATCATCTTTTCTCTTCCCAATAACAAGATTCACTCCTCTTCCCCATAAATTTTTACCCTATTCATCTTCTTCTTCCCCAATTCACCACCATTCTCTTTCATTCTAACTTTCATCCTTTCAAATTTTCTTCACCTATTTCACCCAAATTTCATCTATTTTCACCCTAAATTCACAAACAAAAACAATATGCCTAGACAAAAGACCGTTGCAAACAAAGCCAAGGCCACCGAGATCAATAGATTACGGGTTCAATATGACGCACCGTTCGATATCACGTCGGAAGCCGAAGGACGCAAATATCGCCGGTTTTCTAATGTCCTCGTAGAGTTCGTGGATATGCCTTTTCTTGACACCGATACGGTAAATACACTTTCTTTTACCGAGCGTATTGATGAATTTCTTACCATTCTTGGTTGGAAACGATTTGCTAGTATGCGTTTTCCTAGTCTTAAAACGCATATTATTGAGTTTTTGGTTACTCTAACCTATGACAAGAAGAAAGGAGTTATCTCTTTTCGGAGTGATGGAGTTCGTTATGACGTTGGGTATGCGGCCATGAACCGTTGGTTTGGTTTTCCTACTCGAAATTTTTATTCAAAGCCAAAGCCTTTTGATTCACACACGGTTTGGAATTCTTTAACCGGTTTAGATGTTTTTAGTCCAAAGAATACATCTAGTAAGCTAATTAAGGATGATTGTGTATTCTTCTTTCACAAGTTTTTATCATTCTCCTTCTTTGGTCGGGTTGAAAGTTCAAAAGTGCAAGTTCGTGATTTGGTTGTGTTTGCTGCTATTTTTAAGGGTTTGACAATTGATAGTATTGAGATGATATTTACTAATTTAGTTCGAGCTTCCAAGTCCCGCAATAAGCAAGTGCCTATGGGTAATTTGATTACCGACATTGTTTTGGGCGCTCGAGGTGAATTAGCGGATTATCAAAATATGTCTCATGTTGGTTTACCATCATTGGATCTCACGGCACTTCAAAGGGCCAATTTATTGAAGAAGTTGGGACCACCCGCTTTTATATCTTATGCTGATCGCACAAGACGTGTTTTTGCTACGATGAGTAGTGAAGCCTCGGGTTCTCAAGGTTTAGGTGGCCAAGATGATGATGAGGAGGATGAAGAGGAATTTGATGAAGAAGAAGAAGAAGAGGAGAATGTTGATGTTAATGCCACCGAGCAAGCAAATATGGAACCAAATGAAGAAGAACAAGTTGGATGGCAACGTGTTTTGACACAAATGAACGAGCATAACCGTCACATGAATTTGCGGTTAGATGAAGTCGTTGCCCATAATGCCGAAATGAGTTCAAGGATCACTACATTAAGTCGTGAGCACAAGTCTACTCGTCGCCGGATGCTCTCTTTCTTCCGACGCCAAGGAGTTGAGACTACGCCTTCTCCACCACCATCACCTTGATAGGTTTTATCGTTTCTCTCTTTAACTCATTTTCGTTCTTATTATTATGTTTTATTCGGTTTGGTACAATATTTTTACTTATGTTTGGTACAATTCTCTTTATTATTAATGTTTGAATGTTATGGTATTCTATTTTTCATTTCTCATTCGTATGGTTTATTTCGTACTATTTTTCGTGTTTTATCGCTTTTTGCACCAATGAGGACATGGTCCAAATTAAGTGTGGGAGGAGGTATTTCATATCCATTTTATTTTAAGTACGAATGAATGCAACGAATGAGAATGAATGCTATTTATTTTTAAATGCATGTTGTTATTCAATTTTAAGTAAAGTATAATATGCAACAATTTTTCACAAACAAATGCAACATTTTTGCAACACTTTTTCACTTGCAACACTTTTTCACAAATAATAGCAATTTTTCATAAAGGATAAATTTTTGTTAAAGAAAATATTTCATATGTTTTCAAACACTTTAACTTTCAAAATAATGTTAAGCATATTTTAAGGTTATCATTATTGATAGAAATAAATATTTCTATATGGGCTATATTTTTACAAATATTTTTACAAATCTCCGATGCGATTTTATAAAAAAAAACGTCTCGAGTAAATGTATATAAGTAAAATTTCTTTAGTTTCAAATCTCTACTTTATATCATGAATTCATGATAAATATAAATCTTATTTTCAATTTTCAATTAGGTTTATAGGCATAAATCGAACTAACAACTTTAGCTTTTTAGCTCGATATTATTTTTCGTCTTACATTAAAAACCAATTGAAGTTTTTAAGGAAACTTTAGCCATAATACATGTTGAATTTCAAGTCAATATAGGATGAATGTGCTATTTTTCTTTCCCAATTTTATTTTCATATTAATTAACTCAAGTAGTCGTATTCTTAACTTTTGGCCACGATTGAGACCAACCTTATCACAATCGAGGTATGAAAGGGATGAAAATTAAGTATCGTTTACTTTTGGCCACGATTGCGACCACCCTTATCACAATCGAGGTATGAAAGGAACGTTAAAAAATTAAAGCAAAATTAAATGTGTTTAAAGTTTTAAGTAACGATTGCGTCCACCCATGGCATGGTCGGTACCTCTTAAACGAACACGAAAGAAAATTAATGCGTATAAAGTTACGATCGAGACCACCCTTATCTTGGGCGTAACTAAGCAAATATATTAAACCTAAGTCCTTAAATCCATATTTGTAATAGTTTAGGTTTGGGAAAGGAAATTTTGTGCTTAGAAATGCCTTGAGACGAAAGATTCGGAAACATGCGTGCTTACACCGTCCCGAATACTTCAATATAAAAATTGAAATATAAGACGAGTAATATATCTCTTTTATACTAGCTAGTTTGATACCTTGCGTATAAATTTACCATGAAAAGTTTATCTTTCGGTTTAACTAATTCAAAGAGGAATATATGGGTATATATTCTATTTATAAAGAGATTGATTAAAGAATAAATTCAGTGAAATTTTGCTCGGGACTAGCAAAAGCTTAAGTGTGGGAGTTTGTTAAGTCCAAAATATACCTAAAATATCATATATAAATACGTTAAATTTACATTAAAATTATGCTAATTATATTCATTTGGAATACTTTTACGTCTTTATTTACTTCTTTGATGCAAGGTACCTAAATATTCGGTAAAATCCAAATAGGAGCGAAAACGGAGCTAAAATGGAGGAAAAACCTTAAAAACGTACCGAGAATGCATATCAGCCAGAAGAACGCTCGAGGAGGATGAAAAACAGTCGAACGCCAGGGAGGAATACTCTCTGTCGCGAATGAGATTTTGAAAATCTCAGTCGCGACTTACGGAGGCCAGACCGGGGGAAAACAACATATTCAAGCTCGCCCTTATACCCCCTGTCGCGACTGAGATTTTCAGAATCTCAATCGTGACAGCAAGTCTTCTTGCACACAAAACACATGTTTAATTCAGAAAAACGCGTCTGTTCGTTCGGATAAAAGCAACCCTTCACCAACGGACACGACCCATCATTTACAACCCTTCAACAACTATAAATAAAGTGATCCATTTCAGAAATCAAGGTTGGTTAAGTTGGAAAAGTTAGAGAAATTAGAGAAGAAAGTTGTTATGTTGAGTTTCTGATTCAGAAAAGAATCAGAAAGTTAGATTTCATTTCTGTAAGCAATCGTGTTGTACACGAATTGTATTTAGATTAGTTATAAACACAGTATTAGTTTAGTTTTCATTCTGATAGTGGACGAGACCAGTCTCTATTCCAAAGATCCAGCGAGAAGAATTGACGGCTGAAGCGCATATGGTTTGACGGGCCTACGAAGTTTGAGAGAAAGATTGACGATCCGGATCTCAAAGTCTTCGTTACAATGCTATCCAAGTTTCTACTTCTCTGTTAACTTGTGAAAATTCACATTTCAATTAATGATATACTTATTTATTCAATATATTCTTACTGTTGTTATTTTGATATTGTTCTGACAAAATGATTTTCAAAATGATATATTGGTGTTTTTATTAAAACGTTATATTCCATCTTATTCTTATAAGAACTTTGTTGAACACTTAACAAATTTAGTTTTTATGGATGACATGATCACTGATCGCGGCTTATCAAAAGTAAAACACTAGTTTGATTAAGGTAGGAATCGTCTCTACGCTAGAGGGATTTCTATGGTTCGAAGCCATTTAATTGAGTAAATTATTATATTGTTACATGTCCATAATCTCACAAAGTTAAAGTTGTTTACTTTGCTTTATGAAAATAAGATCTATTTCATTCCGATTACGGAAGTATCTGTTTTGTAATCAAAATTCCAAACGGAATTGTTCTCTAAACTCGATATAATCTTTCTATCTAATCCTAATTTACCAAAACCTATTCCATCAACTAAACGTATTTCTTTTATTAAACATAAACACGTGATTAAACCGAATTAAATAAAGTTTTAGTTAAAAAGCGTTCCCTGTGGGTTCGATATCTTTTATTACTACAAGCGTATACCGTGCACTTGCGGAAATCGCTCAACACTTATGCTGAGTAGAAGTACATACTGAGTGCTCAAACGTATGCTGAGTTATTTAGAGATAGACAAAACATAGGCACTCAACATCACGAATGCTTCGAATTCTAGAAAAATCAAAAAGAAACCCACTCGAGTAAAATGAACCTACACGTGTAACCTCTGGCACCTTGGAAAGACGCACATTAATGGCAAATCCCATGCGCCGAAGATGTCATAAATGACAGAATCTTTGTCGGTTGAACGTCCCTAGGTAAAACGGCTAGTTAATGAATAAGGGCCACCGTAAATCTATATAAAAAGTGGAAGAATCCCCACTCTTCACTCTTACGCGTGCAATCTCCTGCAAATCGAACTTCTCTCTCACCCTAAAAACCTCAAAACCTTCAACAATGGCTTCCGGCAAAGACAAAACCCCTAAACTCACAAGCCAAACCTCTGGCAAACCCACTCAGACTGACCCCGCAGGTCCTTCGACGTAAATAGAAAGGAAAATGATCAAAGTACACAAAAAGGTCAACAATCTGGAGGTTCTGAAATGCAGATGGTTCTCTCCAGGATTCGTCACCTCTGAGAAACCATTTTGTGACTGGATCGAGAAGAACAAGTGGGCTGGTCTCTTCTCTCTCTCAGGAACAACCTATCCTAGGTTAGTACGGGAATTCTATACAAATCTACATGTTGATGAAGATGACTTTGATTATTTGGAGACCTCAGTTAAAGGTCAGAAAATCATCGTGACCCCTGCCTATCTAGCCACCTTACTAGATTTACCAGATGAAGGAATTGAGTTTCGAACAACAAAGGAGAAAGTGCCTAAAGACACGGCTGAGAAGATCAAGGGGTTCTGCAAACCCAAGGATCATAAGGGTGAAATACCCAGCACCTGCATGGAAAAAGAACAGAAGATGGTCCATTACATGCTGACCAACTTTATCTTCCCCAAACTCAACTCAGCTTCATCTGCCTCTAACTTCGAGTAGTGCTTCATCTGGCACATGCTGACCTACACTCCGCTCAATCTTCCCATCTTCTTAGTTGGAGCTCTTCAACGTGGTGGTAAGAAACTCCGCTTGGGCTCTCTAATCACAAAAATTCTCGAGGACAAGCAGATAGAAACGATAAATGAGACAAGTAGCTTGGGAAGTGAAATCACTACAGTTCTGCTGGATGGACTATTGTACAATCAACCCTTGAAAGGATATGAAGGAGCTGGAGATGCTGAGGAAGATGAAGAAGCTGAGCAACCAGAAGCTGAGCTTGAACATGAACCTGAAAAAGAAGTGGAGACTCGTACTGAGTCCCCTAAGATAGCTCAGCCTGAGCAGAAGAAGAAGAAGAGGAAGGCTCTTGAAACCTTCTCTAAAGACATCCATGCTGTCCCCAAAAAGGTGAGACTTGTGTCTCAGGAAAAAGCTAAAGCTGACAAGGCTAAAGAGCAAGCCGAGTTAGCAAAGAAGAGAAAAAGGCAAGAAGAGTCTGAGGATGAAGAGGAAACTCCTGAATCCCCTTTGATGAAAAGGAAGAAGGTTAACACCTTACAAATAGTTGAAACTGCACCTCTAAATGAGGCTATCTCTACAGGTCATGGAACTGACCTTGACAAAGCAGCTGAGAAAGGAACTGAGCAACAATCTGCAGATGAAACTCATGCTGAGGAAGAATTTAATACTGAGCAGGAAGAACATACCAATGTTGAGAAATCTCAGGCGGATGCTGAGCAGGGAGAAAGAGAAAGTGATGCTGTTGAGGGTCATGTTGAGCAACTTGTAGAAGAGGAGACAGTTGCTACTGAGTCTAGCGACGAAATTCAAGCTGATCCTTCATCCCCAAAAGCTCCGACACGACGCAGACTTAAAAAGAAGGCGCAAAAGCAAATTGATCTTATGGACGACTTTCCTATTGATGAGCTTGAAACTGACCTCTCCAAGATCCAGTTCCAGTACTTCTCGAATGAGACTGAGTCACCACCAGAAAATCCTGTAGAAAAACAAGCCTCTGTTACTCAGCATGAGGAACAAGCCAAAAACCCTGCAGATCCAATTCAAGCTGCTCAAGGTGACACACTTCCTGTTTCCAATTCACCTATTCAAGCTGAGCAGATTAACTTGTCAAATCAAACTCCACCTCCAACTCAACATGTTGATGACTCAACTCATGACATCAATCAAAGTCAAGGTACCAATCAAGGTACTCAATCTGGCAGAGAGCCAACTCCTCCACCACCATCAAACTCCATACCAGCCTCTGAGCCTAATGCTGATCAATTCGCATACTTGAATGCTACTGAGTCAGGACGCCGTGTCATTGCTTCTGCTCAGTCCTTGCTTCAAGATTTAAACACTCCTCAAGCTGATGCACACCAATCCACTCAAGCTGAGTCTTCTCAACTTTCAGGTATTACTCAGCTTCTAAATGAACTCCGAGGCCTTAAGGATCTGGTCAGTATTATTACTACGGTTCAAACTCAGCAACCCAATCAAGGCCAGATAGCCAAACTAACTGAACTGATGCTGACAATGGCAACCCATATGAATTCGCTTGAGGGCAAAATTCACCAACTGTCAGAAGTCAATCCAGGGTATGCCACTTCCACTAAGCTTCAAAGCTATTTTACCAAGTTAACTGAAGAACTGACCAAGACGAGTGCACCCGGCAATGCTGAGTTTGCCACCTCTGCCGAACTTCAACAATGCTTTACCAAGCTGAATGCTGAGCTGACCAATACACGTGAATTGGTATCTTCTACTTCTCAGTGCACCATCGACCAATTAAGTGAAGCTGTAAGTCTCCTCAATGTCAACAAAGTCCAGATGGATGTTGATCCAGTTTCCAACAGTGAACTTCTGAGCTTTTCACAGGCCATTATGAAAGCCATGCGCATCAACAATGCCCAGCGGATGTTCTATGATTCTGCCTTGCTCAAAATGTACCATCAATCGTTTGGTCAGATCACCGCCTCGCTCACTTGGCTAAGCAAATCCCATGAATGCCTACTCAGCTCAACATAAAAGTTTAGAGACTCATTTACGCAGGGCGTGCCTTAAGCTACGCACGGCGTAAAAGGCCAAATCAAGCAATAAAGAGTCAGAGTCTCAAACACGCAAGGCACATGCCATTCTACGCGGGGCGTGTTTGAGACAACAAGATCTGGAATTGGTCCATATGCAGGAGATCAGCTCCCTCAGGGTTCCTCGGCATGTCCAGGATGATAGTGTTCCTGTAATTGATGGTTTGGGTGAAAGTACTAAACGACTTCAGCGCTATTATCACTACCTCTCCAATGCCGCTCGAAATGAAACTTTTCTCTACAAACCCAATGATGGCAAAACGGGGGAGAACATTCAAGAGGGAACTCAGCCTGCAGTTGGTGCGTCTGGGAGCAAAGATAAAGGGAAGGGAGTATACCAACCTGACCATCAAGCTCAGGTCAACTTGAAGAAAAAGAAGAAGAACTAGCTTCATCATTATCTAGGACTTAGCTTTATATCCTGTCTTTGAATATATGTGTTTTAAAAGGTCAATATATGATAAGTATTAATTTTCCTCCTGACCTGACTAATAAAAACTTGAACAAACAAATCAAGAAGTTAAACACACTCAGTATGCATTAACACCAAAACAACTTATGCAATAAACTGAGAGACAACATACTTCTAATAATTTTTTGAAAAACTGACTTATATCCAAACAAGCTCAAAATCTAAAACTAAGTCAGTATACACAAATGTCTTAAGTCTAATTCGATTAGATCTTGACAGGTTTAGAATTAAGTTAAGACAAGATGTGCAACCCTTACGGGGGAGTCATTTCTAAAATATCAATCATGAGGTAACTTATAACTGAGTTCCGTAATTATGTATTTTGCCAACATCAAAATGGGGGAGTTTGTTGAAACACCTTTCCACAAGATTTTGATTTGACAAAATCATCCATGATTAAGAGGCAATTAAATTTAAATTTTTTGATTTAATTGTACTAATGTGTTTGTTCAATATTGAGTGCAAGAATATATATATAAAGTAAGACAAGACAGAAGTAAGCATAAGCAAAGCTGAGTGGAACGGAAGCAAAGCTGAGTGGAACGAAACTCAGCATGAAGGAATGGAAGCCGAATGGAGTAGAACTCCGTATCAGAAGTTTTAGTCCATGATGCCAGAACGAAGCTGACTAAAACAAAACACTTCTTCAGCAGCGTATAAACAGAACGAAGCTGACCAAGAACGAACTCAGCTTAGAAGTTGAACATCCAAAGATAACAAATAAAGCTGAGTAACAGTTAGGACAGCATGAAGGATCCGTTCACTAAAGGACAAAGTCTGCCAATTTTCTGCACCAATAATTGGAACCTCGAAGACACACAAAAGACTAATTCCAAGAGACATGGGTCATTGGATTATTTGTAAAAGACAACTGGCACAAAAAGACAAGCCAGACGCAAGAAGACAAACCTGACGCCTGAAGAAAACAGAGAAAGGGAATGGCGGAACAGTCTGAAGCTGACCAGAAATTGTTCCCCAAAAGAGCCGTTTTGGTGTTAACGGTAACAACAATTAAAATGATCCAAATCTGCGATTTCCTTCTATAAAAGGACAATGAAGAACCTTGGATCATCACTGAAGCATCAAGAGAAAAATATAAAGAGAGAAAATCTTGAAAGCACTCAAACACAAAAAGATCTTACACCAATTTTTCTATTCTCTGTGTAAATGCTAGATTGATTGTTGTGTAATCATCTAAAGTATTCTTTAGTCTAAAAAGAACAAGTTTGTGATCAATAGGAATATTGAGAGTGTTAAGCTGAGTGCCTGATTGTAAGCATTCAGTGGTAGAGAAATCTAGGTGCTGGGTTGTAGCACTTAGTAGGAATTGAGTAGACGAATAGAGGAAGGTACTCTTGCATATTCAACTGCCTTGTAATTGGTTTGTGCTCTACCGTTAAAGAGCTCAGTATTGGATTCAAAAAGCCCGGAGGACTCTAGGGACTGGACGTAGGCAGAGAGGTCGAACCAGGATAAGTGATACTGAGTAATCTCTGAACTCTCTCTTATATTGTATGTGTTGTTTGCTATATTTACTCATCATATAAATTGTCTAAGCTGACCTTGCGTAAATAAGTGGTGCTGAGTTAGAAGCTGACCTCCAAGAGTGTCAATTCTTAACTCACAAGAAAACAACTTTAGTCAACATCTGACTAAAGCTGTCTTGAAACATATCTCACCAAGCTGACCAAAAGCTGAGTTAATAAACTCTCAAAATAACTTCCAGTCAGCTTAATTAAAACGCGAAAAAGTTATATTAGTTCCTAACCCCCCCCCCCCTTGGAACTAATTACCAGGGACCAACACTCTATACTGAGTAAATCTCATTTAAAACATTAAATGCTGGCATGCGCATTAATGTCCACCTAGGATAACGTAAGCAATTATGATAAATCTCATGTGCCGAACGTGTCATAAATGACAGAATCCCTATCGGTTGATAATCTCGAGGGTAAAACGGCTAGTTCAACGTTTAGGATTCATTAGCATCTCTATAAAGTGGAAGTTTTCCCACTTATCACTCTTTACAGACGAAAACCCTTGGCATTCGAATCTCTCTCTCTCTGAATCTCAAAATCCTTTCGAAAGTTCATAACAATGGCGAAAACCCAAAATCCTTCCGGCGATGGTAACAACACCGACCACAGCAATGAAAACCCTAAGTCACCACCTCAACTAGGTCAGCACGACTTAACTCCAAACAGAAACCCCCAAACCGACCTAGCAACCTCGTCAACAAAGAAGAAGAAGGCTAATCAGCAAAGTGAGAAATTCTTCATCAAAGTATACCCAAGTGTGAAGAATCATGAAGTTCTCAGATGTAGGTGGTTCTCTCCAAGCTTCATAACCCATGAGCAACCCTTTTGTGATTGGATTGCGAAAAACGGATGGGCTGGACTCTTTTCGCTGCCTGGAAAAACTTACCCTAGGCTAGTTCGTGAATTCTACTCCAACCTCTGTGTTGATGGAAGTGATTCTGACCATCTCGTCACTCATGTTAAAGGTAAAAAGCTCACCACTACTCCTTCCTATCTCGTAACCTTGCTCAATCTTCAAAACACCGGAAAGGAATTCAGGACCACCAAAGAAAAACTGGACCACAGAGTTACCTTCTGTAAACCCGAGGGACACAAAGGGGAAATACCCAGCATGTGCATGGGACAAAACCAAAAAATGGCGCACTATATACTAACCAACTTCATCTTCTCGAAGTTCAACTCAGCATCATCCTCTTCAAACTTTGAGCAGTGCTTTATATGGCACATGCTGACCTACAGCCCCCTCAACATGCCTATATTTCTAGTAGGTGCACTCCAACAAAGCACTATCAAGCTCAGGCTGGGTTCCCTTATTTCACGAATTCTCGAAGACCACCAAATTGACGTGACAACTGAAGTAGAAACCATGGGAACTGAAATTACTGTTGCACTATTATTTGGGTTAGTGTACAACCAACCCATCAAACCAAAGAAGGGAGAAGGGGTAGTCGAGGGAGCTAAGGGGGAAGCTGAGCAGGAAGGTCAGGAGGAAGGGGATGCTGAGCTACCTCAGGATGAGGATATAGCTGCAGTTGAAGCTGCTGTCCGAACTAAGCAGGAAAAGAAACGTAAGGCAACCCAGACCAGCTCAAAGGATGTTGATGCTGTCCCTAAGAAAATTTGGGCTGTCTCTAAAGGGAAGAAAATTGATGCTGACCAAGGTAAGTCAGCAGAGAAAAGAAAAAGGGAAGATGAGCCTGAGGAGCTAGAAAGTGAAGAAACTCCTCTGAAGAAGAAAAGGAAAAATGATGAACTGAGTCTAGTTGAAGCTGTTCCTCTTGGATTTGCTGTCCCTGATGATGCTCACTTCATCACAAGTCAAGGGATTGACCTTGAGCAAACTCCAGCTGATCAAGAAGAAGAAGAAGAGGAACAAAGTGACAATGAAGGTCAGCATGAACATAATGAGGATGTTGAGCAACATCAAGAAACTTATGCTGATCAAGAACAAACAGAGCATGCTGATGAAGTTGAAAGTCCAGCTGAACCGAATATGTCAAGTGATGCTGAACTCGCAGAGCAAGAAATAGTCAGGGAAGGTCTAAATGCTGATCTTGGAATTGAATCGTCACTTGACTCTATTCCTGCTGACTCACCTCCTCCAAAGGCAAGAAAGCTAAGAAGGCTCAAGAAGAAGGCCAACAAAACTCCCACTATTGATCTCTTGGATGACTCGCCTCCAATGAATGAAATCACGAACCTCACCACCACTAACTTTAAATTCTTCTCATCCTATACTGAGCCCTCCATACAGGAAAACCAAGCCTCTGTTACTCATACCGAGCAACATGCCAAGACTCCAGAAAATCCAAACCAAGCCGAGCAAGAACTCGAGGTCCTAGCTGATCCAGAAAACAGGCAAGCTAAGGAAAACCCTGCTCAACCTGAAGTGCCTCCTCCTGCACCAACTAACGTTCATATTGAGCAGGTAACTATCTCTGCAGATCCACAAATTTCTTCACATCCTGTTTTGCAGAACATTGAGCAGTCAGCTCCTGCTGCTCATCCACATCAAAATTCCGATGTTGACCACACCGGCCCCTCAACTAAAGGGCAACATCAAACACCTCCTAAATCTGATGGAACTAGAATTTCGGCCCCTGAGGTACATCTTGAGGCACAATTTGCCTATCTTAATGCAACTGAGTCTGGCCGTCGCATCATCGACTCGGCTCAACATCTGCTACAGGATATAAACACATCTCATGCCGCTGCTGCTGGGACTGAAAATGCTGAGTCACAAGAGTTGTCATCTGTCACTCAGCTTCTCAATAAGATTAAGCATCTCAAAGATTTAGTAAGCGTCATGACTTCTGTCCAACTCCAGCAACCCAAGCAAGAATCCTTTGTCAAGCTCACTGAGCTAATATTGATGATGGTGAACCACATGAATTCACTCCAAGGACAGATCAATGCCTTACCTACCATCTCCACGGGCTATGCCACCTCTGTTGAGTTTTTTTTTTTATAGAGCCACCTCTGTTGAGTTAGATCACTGTTTTAACAAGCTGTCTTCTGAGCTAACTAGTGCTCGTGATCTTCTCTCTTCATCTTCCCAATGTACCATGGACGAAATCAGTGAAGCGGTCCACCTCTGAATCTGAGCAAAGAGGAGATGGAAACTGATGTGGTCAAAACCAATACTATCCTTCAGACCACTCAAAGTATACTTCGGCATGTACGTTACACAACTGACCAGCGTGAGATTTACGACAAGGCTGTGCTTAAAATGTACCATCAATCGTATGCCCAGTTCACAGAAGCCATGTCCTGGCTAACTAAGGCACACGAATACATGCTCAGCATAATCATCGCAATTCTTGGTGCTCCTAGAGCTGTTCTTGATGATGGAGTTCCTGTCCTTGATGGCTTATTTGAAAGCACAAAGCGCCTCAAAGCCTATTCTGTAAAGCTGACTCGTGCTGCTCTCAATGAAACCTTCATCGCTCCTCAGCCTGATGATGATGGCAAAACGGGGGAGAAGAGCCAAGTAGATGGAACTCAGCAAGATATAAGGAAAGCTTCAGGAAGTAAGCAGCGGAATGGCAAGGGAAAATTGTATCAAGCTGCCCATAGAAAGTAATAGCTTAGTCAGCCTAGGACTTAGCTTATATCGTTTTGTGCTTGTGTATTTGTGCCTGAACATATATATTAAGCATCCTTTCATTCAAATTGACTTAGCTGCATGAGATACTTATTAAATATGCTGACCTGTCTAAAAATTGAACAAACACAAATTCTCAGTACTTACTAATCATGTATCAAACTGAGTATACATTGAACTCTTCTGAAAATCGACTTAAGATCACCAAAAGAAGATCTCAGTAAATCTAGGATTAAACTAAGACTGTATACACTTGTCTTCTCTTTAGACAATATATGCAACCCTTACAGGGGAGCAAAATTCAGAAGAAAGAAAGGATACTCAATCATGGGGAATTTCAAAACTGAGTTCCATAACTATGTATTTTGCCAACATCAAAATGGGGGAGTTTGTTGAAACACCTTTCCACAAGATTTTGATTTGACAAAATTAATCCATGATTAAGAGACAATTAAATTTAAGTGCTTTGATTTAATTGTACTAATATGTTTGTTCAATGTTGAGTATAAATGCAAAAATAAGACATGATCAAGTCAGCATGAGAACACAAGCTGAGTGAAGGGCAACTCGGCATAAGAAAAGATAAAGTCATCCTTAGAACAACAGCTGAAGAATGAAGCTGGTCAAAGAAGCTGAGTAGAATAGAACTCAGCATGAAAGAAGTAAAGTTTGCTTCAGAACAAAGCTGACCCTTGAAAGCTGAGTAAGAAGAACTCAGTATGGGAATTGGCCGACAATAAATCATCGGAGTAAAGCTGAGTGATTCACAAGTGTTCCGTTAGCTAAAGGACAAATCCAACAACTGTCTGCACCAATAATAGAAATCTCGGAATTATGCAAAAGTCAATTTCAAGAAACATGGGACAACTGAATTTGGCTAAAAGACAAACTGTCACAAGAAGACAACATCTGCAGCAAGAAGACAAATCTGACGTCTGAAGAAATCAGAAGACAGGATTGGCCTGACACCTGAAGCTGACCAGAAGTTGTCTCCCAAAAGAGCCGTTTTGGACTCAACGGACAAATCAATTTCAAATGATTTGTTCCTCACAATTCATCTATAAAAGGAACAAAGATTTCATTTGGAAGATTGCCGATTTACAGAAAATTACAAGTGAGAAAGATACAAATTCAAAGCACTCAAAACAAAAGAGAAAGCTTACACCAAATCTTCCATTCTCTGTGTAAATGCTAGATTGATTAGTTGTAATCATCTAAAGTGTTCTTTGTCTTAAAAGGAACAAGTGTGTGATCAATTGTAATATTGAGAGTGTGCGTGCTGAGTACTTGGTATTTAATACTTAGTAGTAGAGAAATCTAAGTGTTGGGTTGTAGCACTTAGTAGGAGTTGAGTAGACGAATAGAGGAAGGTACTCTTGCATATTCAACTGCCTGTAATCGGTTTGTGCTCTACCCTTAAAGAGCTCAGTATTGGATTCTAAAAGCCTGGAGGACTCTAGGGACTGGACGTAGGCAGAGAGGCCGAACCAGGATAAGTGATACTGAGTAATTTCTAACTCTCTCAAATATATATATATATATATATATATATATATATATATATATATATATATATATATATATATATATATATATATATGTGTGTGTGTGTGTGTGTGTGCGCGCTTGTGTTGATTGTTATATTTACTCAACATACAAACTGTGAGAAGCTGACACTGAGTAAATTGGAGTGCTGAGTTGGAAACAGACCACAGGAGTGTCAATTCCCAACTCTCAAGTAAAACAGTCTTAGTCAGCATCTGACTAAAGGTGTCTTACGCTAATGGAGACTTTCTAGTTACCGAGGGTTACAACTATATGACTATAAATAGTTTGCATCCAAAACTATTGAGGTGCACTTTTTCACGCTCTTCTTAATCCTACTTTGTCATTACAGTTTATTCTATTACTATATACTGACTTTGGCATCGGAGCTTCCCCCCGCCGATCCCAACGGCGCCCCCACAGGGAAGGATTCCGATCAAGAATCCACCAGTTATCAACGGTACTTTGCAGTGCCTATGTGTCTATTGTAAAGGTTTCTCTAACCTTTTACTTTACTTACTTCTGATATTTGCTTGCTTTTGTATTAAATCATCTAAGTAACGGTTCCGACTATCTTCTGTTTAGAAAAATCCGAAGTAGATACATTGATTTTAACCCTTGTAGTTATTTATTTTTACTATTTTACCTTAAAAAAAATTGAATTTGTTGTCGGTGTTATTATTGGTTTTTGGTGGTGGGCCGGACGGTGACAATGTCAGAGGTGTTGGCCGTCATTTCATTTGGGTCCAGTTATTAATTTGTTGTATTTGCCTTTTTCTCAATCAACATTAATGGGTTACTTTCTGTACATTTTATTTCCATTTTTTGATAAAAATTTCAATTCCGGAAAATATCCAACCAATGATCAAACCTTTTTCTGCCCAACATACCACCAAGAATGTCAAAAACGAGGTGGGAGTTGCTGATGAGAGAGAAGTTAGGCGAGGTGAGATTAGGGAAAATTTCTACAATGGATGGAGATCAGTTCTGCAATTTTGTTATATATCATTTAGCGAATTTTGAATTTTGTTAGAAACACATTCAGGTTTCGCATATGCTAATTAAAATCATTAAGTAAATGAAATATTAGCTTCGCAGGCTTCGCATATGCTGGAATCTGCGAAGTCAGACGGGAGGGAGATAGACGCGCCGTAAATATTGAGGGTATTATGGGAAAGTCACTCAAAAACAGTCTAGATATGTAGTATGTTGAGTAAATGTGTTAAATATGTAAATAGACCTCCTATTTGACCCAGTTTTGTAATTCCCCCTAAAAAAATATAAAGACATTCAATTTGTATTAGACTAAAAAAATTAAATTTGGTTATATTTAAATGTTATATTTGTTTTTTGGAATTTAAATTTGGTATTCTTTAATTAGAACACTGATTTTAGATAATAAAATGTTAATCAAGTATAATTAAGTATAGGGTAAATTTCAAATAAAACCCTTGTGGTTTCACTAATTTTCAAATAAAGGATTATGGTTTAGTTTTTGTCAAAACGATGATTGAGGTTTTCAACTTTAGCAAAATAAGGACTTTTTCGATTGATACTATTAAAATCACCATTGACGACTTCAAAAATGACATATTTTAAGAACTACTAATATTCTAAGCAACTTTAATTCTTCAACTTTTTTATTTTGAGATCATTTAGATGAAGTTTGGTAAAGAGAGAGAAAGTTAATATTTAGAGAGAGAAAGTTCTAAAAAAGATGATTTTCGAAAAACGAAAATGTAGTTCCATAGAAAATATGACATTGAACAACTTTAATTCTTGAAAATTTTCATTTTAAGGTCGTTAAAGATAGTTTTAATAGCATTAATCCAAGTGTGAAACCTCAATCCTTGTTTTGACAAAAAGTAAACCACAGTCCTTTATCTAACAATTAGTGAAACCACGGGGTTTTATTTGAAATTTACCCTTAAGTATATTCAAAACTGTTAAAAAAAATCAAAACAAGCCGCTCGACGATCTTCGAGCTCGAGCCGAACCTATATCGAGCTCTAAAATTTCAGGCTCGGCGAGCTTCGAGCTCGAGCCGAGTCTGACGTTGTTGAATCTCGATTCGGCTCGAGTGAACCCCTAACTGTAACTCATCAATTATTTTCAGAATTTCAGTTTTGATTCGAGTGAACCCCTAGTTGTAACTCATCAATTATTTTCAGAATTTCAGCTTTGATTGGAATAAAGAAACCATTCACATTTTTTGAAAGAAAAATATGAAAATGGTAAAATTGTCCAATAGGGGATGGGGACGATAACTAATAATTTGGGAGCGATAAATAACAATTCACAACATATATTATGTAAACCAATATATAACTTTTTATCTTTTACAAAAGTACCCTTTCCCTTTTTGGCTTACACGATGACTAGATATAAGATCTCAAGCTATACATGTAAAATATACCGACGAAATCAACATACAGAACCTTATTCTGTAATTTATATATCAGGATAAAGGTCAATTTTACCCTTGTCGTGCGAAACATGTCAATTTTATCCTAACCACGGTAAAAATCTTAGGTCAATTTTACCTTTTCTGTACTTACTCATAATGAAACTGAACTATATCTTTTTTTATTGCGAGAGTAAAATTGAGCTAATTTTTTACTGCAGAGGTAAAATCATATTACTCTGTACCATACGTTAAGTAACTTTAGCGGTAGATTTGACCTATATCCGTTTATTGATATACATAGATATAGCTAATAGTTTGTTGCAAAGTCGAGTGATTTTTTCCCATCGTGAACATTGGTAAAGAAATTGTTCATATAATCCCCGAAAATGATCTCTTTGTAACGAGCTACTCCGTCACTTTTCACCACTTGAGGCAACGGTCCTATTTTTTGTGTTGCATTTGGTATTGTGAAAATCGGGACAGAAACTCTTGATCTTGTGCTTGTTGTACGGACTCTGTGTTCTGCACTTTTGTACCTTCCATTGCTGAGTATCTGCAACCATTTAAATAAGGAATTAGTAAGTAATTACCGACGAAAATTAGCGAGAGTTCGAGAAAAAAGGTGAAGTTTAGGTAGTATTTGTATCATGGTGGAAAAATTGACTCGTTTTGTCAGTGAAGTCTCGACCACGATAGATATACAGTGATTGGTTAAGATTGAAAAGAAAGTCGTTGATAGTATTTTGGAAAGAAAATAAGTTTACATCTAAACATGTCCATGGACCGGGTCTAACAGGCTTTTGCCTAAAATGCTCAACCCAAATCCATCCTAATCCGTTATTAGATTTAGGCGAGCTATGATTGAGTCATCCTCAAGCTTCAAAATCAAATCTTAAAAAATATATTTTAATAATAAAAATTAAGATTTTTACTTAAAAGTAAATATTTTAGACCCAAGCATAAACGGGTCCGTAACTATCAAAAGGTCCATCCAACAGTGGACTCAGGAGCCTCACCAACTGCTACACTGACTTTCTACACCGACTGACATATGCCACTGCCTCACTTAGGGGTAATACGGTAATTTCACCTTTTGAGACCTCATAAAAAGGTAACCTTTTCTCTTTTAGAATAGATTTTACATTTTTTTTACAATACTCTTTCCTGACAATCTTACTGACTTACACAACACTACCTCACTTAGGAGCAACAATCTAATGTCACCCCTTGAGACCTATATAAAAAAAGGTAAATTTCTTTCTGACAATCTTCCTGACTTTGGTGTCGGAATGTACCTAGGGGGTCCACCCAACATAGGTCAACCATGGAAGGCCGAGTCAACGATCGATCTCTTGAATCAGACCCAACAATTAATATTAACAAGACAGATCAAACCAGACCAACCCAACATTTTTTTACAAATCCTAAATCACCTAGCCCAAGCCCGCATCTAGAAAAGGGCGGGCTTTGGCAAGTTACACCAGGCCGGATCTAATGTTAATTTTCTTTATTCAAACTCAATACACTGAACGTTTACTCAACCCATAAACATATCTATCTATGTATCCTAACATCAACGGCAAACAGTAAGTAATAACAACCGAATCAAACAGGTTCTACATCACGAAACCAATTGATTACTAATACGCAAAATTCAAGAATAACTTTTATAACTATCTCTAACGCAAATTACCTGCAACGTGTCACCGACATTGATGACCAAAGCACCGGATACCGGGGGAATTTCCATCCAATCTCCCATTTTATTGGAATCATTGTCTTCTTCAACTTTAACATATAAACCTCCAATACCATCTTGTAATAAAATAGTAAGAGTTCCCAAATCTGAATGTCTTCCAACTCCAACAGTTAGATCTGGGTTAGGACATGTTGGATAATAATTCATGTTCACCATTTTCATCCCTGTAATTGCTTCAATTGTTGCTTCAATGTCAACTGTTACTCCAAGTTTCCCTATCAAAACTTCTAGAAGTTCCCTCACCATTTTCATTGATGTTCTTAGAAACTCCAGACATTCTTCCCTGAAAATACGATAAAATTAGTTAGTTGTAAGCATCTAATTCAGTTAAAAGTACCATTAAAAAGATAGTCTAGATAGTTAAAATATTAGATCAAGTTATAATAACCATATCAGGGTTCGAATTCCGAAAATGGAAATACGATTGTGATTAAAATACTCGATTGGAAAAAAAAATTCTCCTGAAAGAGACCAACTCGGTTGGAATATGGATTAGTTAGGGTGGATTAGAGGTGAGTATGGTTCGGTACAATTCAGGGATTTGAAAATCTCTAGAATTATATCTAATAAATCAACGGTAGAATTTGGTTCCGTCCTTAAAAAAAAAAAAAGTAAACGGTTCAATCTAGTTCTGAATTTTTTTTCCAGATATTCCCTCTGATTCTAGAATCTCTAGCATATTTACTCGGTGATATTAGGAATTTAAAAATCTCTAGAGTTGTGTCTAGTTAAGTTAATGTACACTTCGGCTTCGGTGCTAAAGAAACAGTCAACGGTTCATTCCAGTTATGGATTTTTTTTTCTAGAGATTCTGTCCGATTCTAGAATCTCCAACATATTTACTCAGTAATATTATGAATTTAAAAATTTCAAGAATTATACCTAATTAAATCAACGGTACAACTTGGGTTCAGTTTTAAAGAAAAAGTAAATAATTCAATTCAATTCTGAATCTTTTTATTTGGGTATTTGATCTGATTCAAAACCTCCAAGATTCAAGTTCAGCCTTAGGATAGACAAACTAGGATACTAGATGGTTAGACAAAAAAAAAAGTCATTTAAAAAACGTCACTCATTTTATTTGCATATGAAATTGTTAAAAAAACTATTTTCAAATTGTTAAAGATGTAAATTTTAAGTGCATACGAAAAGAATAATATTATATTAACCGAATTTTATATTCAAAATTAACATTTTTTTTTATCATTAGGGCCTTATTAAATTAAAATATCAAAGACTAGGGAGTAAAAATGTCTTTTTAATTTCAAATTATATATATATATATATATATATATATATATATATATGTAAAGTTAGATATATGTTGACTTGTTTTCTTATATATCATTTTTTTTAAAGATCTCATATATCATATATAATTAATGACCCTACATAGAGATTTGGCATTAGATTTGGAGTTGAATATTTTCTCCTCCACACCATAATAAAAATAGTTTATTTGATTTGGTAACATATATAGCTAGTGAGAACATATCTTAAAAACATATATAGCTAGTGAGAACATATCTTAAAAAATTCCACTAGAGTGACCATGGTTGACACGATAACACGATTTACTGTAATAACTCAGAATCCGTTTGTTTTACCAATTCCAGTTTGTTGTTGCTGGTAGTAGATAATAGTAAATTTTTCTGTTAAAAACACTGTTTCGAATTTTTACCGAACACTTTTTATAAAAAAAAAGCAGTTCCGAAAAATGAAATAAACAAATACTCAATTAACATAATCTATTACTCAAGATACAATTGTCGTTTTTTGTGTATTTATATTATATATAGTTATATAAAATATACCGATAATATAACATGATTAATTGTCATACGAGAACCAAAATTCATATTCTAATATTCAACTTTTTTTTTAGAAAATATGAAAATTATAGAAAATGAATTGAATATGAAAGAAAATACAAAGAAATTGTTTGAATAAAACAATATTCATCTTTTAATTTTTCTGGGTCAATCAATCCGACTGTTAAGTTGACCAAAAATACCGAGTTGAATGACTCAGTTTGAAGTTTTTGTTTTTATTGTCAAAATTGAATCATAACAAAAAAGAAAAACGAGTTTTTTACTTAAATAGTGTTTATTCTGAGAATATATTAGTTAACAGTTTCAAATGTAATTCCCTAAAAGATGTATTTTTTTATCACCGGGTTTAGTAACGAATGTCAGTATCTAACACGTCAGATATTTGATGGTAATGTTGGAGATAATGTGTAAAAATACTCGTAAAGTTTACAATCCGTTGCAATTTTACCTCTAACGTCTAAAATAATGTAATTTTACCTCTAACATTAGCATTCAATAGAAATTTTACCCCTAACGTTGATAAATTAGGTTAATTTGAAAAATAATAAATCAAATTGTTTTATCAGTCATGAATTTTGGTCATCTACACTTCACATTTGCGTTATTTGATCACTCATTAGTAAAAGACACAAATATATGATTAGAAGTGATTTTTTTTAAAAAAAAATTAAACAAATATACTGTTTTTTTTTTTTGTACAAGTTGTACCAAAAAAATTCAAATATTTCACCGAATTTATAAATATTAATTTCCAATTCTATTATTAAATCACAAACAAAATAAAATCTTTTTTTAGAACCAACTATGTGCAATTGGTGTAGAATAAGAAGTAAAATATTTATCTTTTATAATAATTTTTTAAAATTGACCCAATTTATCAATATTAGGAATAAAATTGTTCTTGTCAGCTAATGTTGGGAGTAAAATTGCACAATTTTAGACGTTAAGGATAAATTTGCCCCTGAATGTAAACGTTAGGAGTATTTTTGCACAAACAGAATAAGATACAAAAAATACTCCTAATATTAAAAAAAAGGGGTGGTCCGATCGCGCTACGCGTCCCCGCTGAGCGAGGCTCCGGGGAGGGGTCCCACCACAAGGGTGTACTGGGGGCAAGCTTTCCCCTGCCAATTTTTTTGGCAAGAGGCCGCTCCTAAGACTCGAATCCGTGACCTTTTGGTCACACGACAACAACATTTACTGTTGCGCCAAAAGTAAATTTTACCTTTAACACCTAAAATGCTGCAACTGTACCCTAATTTAGGAGCCAAGAGTAAATTTATCTTAAATTTGACTTGTTGACTTAATTTAAAAAATAATTATCAAACTGTCTTTTTCACGCATTATATAAATATTTATATTTTATAATAATATCTTAAATTGATCCAACTTGTTCGTTTTTAAGTAAATTTGCTTTTAGATGCTAATATTAGAAATAAAATTGTATAATTTTAAACTTTGGGGAAATTTACTCGTGACGGTCAACGATATGGGTATTTTTACACCGTAAAGATCGATTTTTTTTTTCAATTTGAATATTATTTAAAGAATTTTCCCTGAAAATGCATTATTATGGGAAATAAAGTCCAGACAAATACTTACTTGCATTGTGGAGGCCAAACCTGAAGAGCTTCAACATCATTAGTATACGTCATGCTGACGTAATCCTTCCATTCAAGAGCAATTTCTTTATCCGGAACGAAACTTGTTCCGTACTTGACCAGCGGACTCGGACTAACACCTTTCCGATACACCGCCTTATTCTCCGCCGGCTGACCAAAAAACCTATGAGCCGAATCCTTCAATGCCTCCAGCAACTCCACCGGCACACCGTGATTCACCACCTGAAAAAACCCCAAAGTCTCCGCGGCCGTCGCAATCTGCTCAGCAACCATATCGTGTTCCGGACCGCCGAGTTTGGACAGGTCAATCGGTGGATTCCGGTTGACGGAAGCGGTTTTCTTGTCGATTCTTTCTTCTTGAGGTTGGACGTATTGATTGGGAACTTTGGAGACGCCGGAATCCACCATGCCTTTGACACCATTGCCGTCCCGGACGACGAAATTGAAGAGTGTTTCGGAATCGGCGAAACTTTGAGCAGGAGCCATTGGGGAAAAATGGAAAAGAAAAAGGAGCAATGTGAAAAATGAATTGAAGGGTGTGGTTGAAGTTGCATTGATTGTTGGGGGGTTTATATACAGTTTGGGAAGTGGAGTAACAACTAACTAATCAATGAAAATGCAACTTCTAAAACGGTTTGGTTTGATTTGGTCTTTTTCTTTTTTTTTTTAAAATTAAAAAAAAAAATTAACGTTCTCCGACTTAAGTGGTTAGGGGTCTCAAGTCGTTTAAACTAGATCTCGAGTTCGAATCCTAATGTACGTAAAAATCTATAAAAGGGCGGCCCGGTGCGTTACGTGTCCCCGCTAAGCGAGGGTACGGGGAGGGATCCCACCACAAGAGGTACGTAAAAATCTATAGTTGGCAGAAAATTCACCTAAAAGGCGTCTGACGAGCCTCGGACCGATAAATAAAAAAAACTATAAAAAACGTTGTCCGTCGGAAGCAACTTTATTTTCAATGTCTATAATTGTATAATTTTATTGGGATAAGGTGAGAAAATACTCATAACGTTGATAACCAGAAACAATTTTATCTCTAACGTTGGTAAGAAAGAGCAAATTTACCTCTAATGTTGACAAGTTGGATCAAATTTTTAGATCTACTTGTAAAAGATATATATTTTATTTTTTTATTCTACACTAGTGTCTACATCAATTAGTTCTAAAAGAAAATAATTTATATTTTTTTTTCTTATTTAATAATAGAATTACAGATTGATATTTTTAAATTCGATAAAATATTTGTATTTTTTTTATCTAAGTTGTACAAAATAAAATATAATTTTTTTGTTAAAAAAATTAATGATTTATTATTAATGGATAATAAAATGACACACGTGTGAAATGTAGATAACATGATTCATGACTGAGAAGATAGTTTGATAAATTATTTCTCAAATTGATCCAATTTGCTAATATTAAAAGGTAAATTTGTTGTTGGTTGTCATAGCTAGAAGTAAAATTGCATCATTTTAGACGTTATAAGTAAAATAGCTATTGACTCTGATATTAGAGATATTTTTATGCTTTATTCCAATTTTACTTTTGAGGTTGATAAATTGAAATAATTTTAAACATACAGTAAACCTCTATAAATTAATAATGTCGGGACCATGGATTTTTATTAATTTAGAGAGTTATTAATTAATCGATAAGTTAATAATTATTAATTTATAAGGTGGTTTGATTTTTTTTTAAAAATAAATTTTAAATTACTAATTTAAATAAAGTTTTTGTCTAAAATCAATGAACGGGATAAAATTAAATGTGCATTATATAAGATAATTGAACTTCGAAATTCATTGTATTTATGTTAAAAATATTCAATGTATCTATGAATTACTATAAAAATTTATATGGAATGTTGTTTCAAATCATACCAAAAATAGGTTTCTCATGAATCTGTCTCAACGAATTTAGAGGAAGTAACAACTGAAGACATCCATGAACTTGAGGGAATAATTGGTCAACTTGATTACTGTAATCCAATGGATTTCAATCAAATATTGGATTATCCAGGTGAAAACAATGAATGCTCACAATCCAAAGTTTAGAAGAAATTGTGTCGAGCGTTATGCAAAATTCAATTGAGGATGAAGCTGAGGGTGATTCGGTACCTTTGAAACCAGTCACAAGAAATGAAACAATTATAGCATCATCAACTCTTTAGAATTTTTTGTTACAATTTGACAAGAATACACCAGAACTTTTGAATGCACTGAGAATAGTTAGAGACGAAATTCAACTAGATTTAAATTTCAAAAAAAAAACAAAATACTATAGATTCATACTTTGCTAAATTATCCTAAGTATGTATATCTATATATATTTCGCGTATGTATTTGAAAATTTATTAATTTATAGATATAATAATACAATGTATTTATAAAGGGTTGTTCCAAAAAATTATTATCTTATTAATTTATTAAAATTGACCATTTTTTGAACTGGCCCAAATCGGGACCAAAAAAATTATTATTTTAAAAAGTTTATTAATTTATCGAGTATTAATTTATAGAGGTTTTACTGTAGTTTGAAAAATACAAATTACGGTTTCATCCCTTGCATAATAATTGAGTTTTTTTTTTCAAAAGAGTTTTGAAGATGAAAAATTATTAAATTCGAGTAAAAATATTTTTTTTATTCAACATGTGCATGTGCAGAACATAAAATAATTTTATTATTATTATTATTATTATTTTCACAACTATACACGTGTGTTATTGTCTGTTATTGATGGGGTAGTGTTGGAAATTTATTTTGTTATTAAGGCTAAGATTTGGCTCAGAACGTCTAAAATGCTACAATTTTATTCTTAAAGTTAAAAGTCAATAGCAATTTTATCTCTAACGTTAATAAATTTGGTCAATTTGAAAAATAATTCATCAAACTGTTTTATCGGTCATAAATCTTGTCATCTACACTTCAGACTTGCGTCATTTTATTAGTAACAAATCACAAATATTTGTTGGGATGTGAAAAAAATAAAAAAATATTATTTTTTTTTTGTACGAATTAGACAAAAAAAAAGTTCAAAAAATTCACCGAATTTATAAATATTAATCACCAATTCTATTATTAAATTATAAAAAACATGAAATTCTTTTTTTAGAACGAATTGTTTTACAATTGGTGCAAAATAAGGAATAAAAATATATGTCAGCGGGATTGGTGCAGCTGTCTCCAAAAACTTGTCGGGATGAACTGGAATGCCACTCACATATTCAGGGAGGGAAACCAAGCTGCAGACCGTCTTGCTAGCATTGGTCAGCATGCTAATTCTAGCTTATGGTGGAACACGCCCCCGGACTCTTTTCAGAGTTTTGTTTTTTATGACATTTGTAATGTAGCGCACATCCGTGCTCTCTAGCTTTGTCTCTTTTTTACCTTTTGTTTTGTTTTGATTTTCTTCTCCCTTTGTATTCTTTTTTCCTTTTTTTCTAATAATATTCGGATTGAGGGTTGTGTCGGGGGTGCCAACCTCGTTAGGATGTCTGACCTGCCTTTGCGTCCCAATTTTCAGTTAAAAAAAAGGAATAAAAATATATGTGTTTTATAATAGTGTCTGAAATTGACCCAATTGATTAATGTTAGGGGTAAAATTATTCTTGGCTTCCAACATTATTGGTAAAATTGCATCATTTTAGACATTAAAAATAAAATTACTCCTGAACCAAAACATTATAGGTATTTTTGCACCTTAATATCTTGTTATGTTAATACTTCATAAAATCTTTCCAACTATGTATAATAATATGTGAAAAGCTAAAGCATAATAAATAAATAAATTTCATATAAAAATTTGGTTTAATGCATATTTACACCCTTAAACTTGGCACGTTTTGCTTATTGACATCTTGAACTTTTAAAATAACATATCACACACCTATAGTTGGCTTTAAAAATCTATTACACACCTATAGTTGGCCCATTCGGATCTCCTACATATAAAATTGTTGATTTTTCGTCTTTGACGGATGAGGTGGCATACCGAACGAACTCTCACGCTTTTCTTTTTTCTATAACACGCATACCACCTCGTTCATTAAAGACGAAAGATCAACGATTTTGTATGTAGGAGGTCCGAATGAGCCAACCATAGGTGTGCAATAGGTTTTTAAAGCCAACGATGAGTGTGCAATATGTTTTTAAAGCTAACTATAGATGTGTGATATGTTATTTTAAAAGTTCAGAATGGCAATAGACAAAACGTGACAAGTTTAAAGATGTAAATATGCATTAAGCCGAAAATTTTCATATTATTCATTACTAGACAATGTCCTTTTATACTACTAAAAACATATTAAAAATATGTGAAATCTAAGGAAGAAAAATGTAATTTATTAACCGCTACTTCATTATCTTTCAATTTGTCGTATGTTCCAACACTCTCCCACAAAATGGAGCTCTTTTAACATACGCTACATGATGTAGCCTACATCCATTTTATCCAATGAAAAAACATATGGCTGTGATTTAGAGACTTTATAAGAAGATCAAATTATAGTAGTTATGTATAAACATGATGTGTTTCAATACATGATCTCTTACTATTAAAATTTCTAATAGTCACAATGATGATCAACATAATGTGTAACGACCCGATCCAGAGTGGGTGGCACCAGAGTAGAAGTTCTGAGAAATGAGCGGCTCTAAGGGATAGCGATAATGAACTAAATCTCACATCGGAAGTAGAGAGAGTGATTGTGGCTTATTAGTAAGATGAGAATCCAATACATGCAGCCACGTTTTAAACCCGTGGGGTCCAAAGTGTTGGATTTGTTGGGCTTATGGAGACTAATATATATAGGCCCAACTGAAGCGATGGGCCCAACTGCAGCGATCCAACTCGCTGCTGAGTTGGACGGGGGTACAGGGGCGGTAGCCCTTGTTGGGCGATTAGGGTTTCAGACGGTTAGGGTTTCAGGAGTATAAATGTAACCTCTTTCTCTGTAATCCGTATCTCATTCATTATAGTGAAATATCCTGGCTTGGTAGTGCCCCCAGACGTAGTCATTCTAATCGAGTGGCGAACTGGGTAAACAATTCTTATGTGTTTGCTTATTTTTTGTTTATCGTAATTTCAATTATTCCTAACAACTGGTATCAGAGCTAGGGTAATTATGATGGGAGACGGAAAAACCCCTGTGGAGAAATTCGATGGTTCAGATTTCGGTTTCTGGAAGATGCAGATCGAGGATTACCTGTACGGTAAAGATATGTACCAGCCTCTGGGTGAGCAGCCGGAGGATATGTATGATGAAGAGTGGAAGCTGTTGGACAGAAAAGCGATGAGTGTGATTCGCCTGTCGCTGTCCAGAAACGTGGTGCATCACACGGTGAAGGCAAAGACCACGAAGGAGATGTTGGAGATCTTGAGTTCGTTGTACGAGAAGCCTTCCGCGGCAAACAAAGTTCATCTGATGCGACGACTGTTTAATTTGCAGATGACGGAGAATATATCAGTGGCGACGCACCTAAATGATTTTAATATGACAATCACTCAATTAAGTTATGTAGATATTGATTTCAACGAAGAGGTATTAGCCCTAATTTTGTTATCTTCTTTACTAGAGAGTTGGAGCGGCACAGTTACTGCCTTAAGTGTTTCAGCAGGGAAAGAAAAACTTAGGTTTGATGATGTCAGAGACTTGATTATAAGCGAGGAGAATCGCAGGAAAGAATCAGGTTCCACATCTGGATCAGCCTTGAATGCAGAGAATCGGGGCAGGTCAGATCGCAGGTCAAAGCAGAATCGTGGCAGGTCTAAGTCCAAAGGGAGAGGGAAACCTGTGAAGGACAAGAGCCACATCAAGTGTTGGAATTGTAATGAGAATGGTCATTACAAGAGTGAATGTAAGGCACCACAGAAGGAGAATTCACTGAATTCAACCAGCGAGGATTTTGGTGATGCGTTGATTCTGAGTAATTCAACTGCAGAAACAGCAGCAGAATCCCTGGTATTGAGTGTAAGAAGTCCTCTGGAGTCTTGGGTATTAGACTCAGGAGCTTCGTTTCATTCATGTAGTAGTGTAGATTTGATGGAAAACTATACCCCTGGGAAATTCGGAAAGGTCTATCTTGCTGATGATGAGCCTTTGGAGATTGTAGGGAAGGGAGATGTTTCGATCAAATCCCCGAATGGATCTGTGATAAAGCTGTCTAGAGTAAAGCATGTTCCTGGCCTAAAGAGAAATCTGTTGTCAATTGAGCAAATGGATGATGAAGGTTATTGTGTAATCTTTGCAGGTGGTACTTGAAAAATGACCAAAGGAGCCATGGTGGTTGCCCGTGGTGAGAAGGTTGGATCGTTGTACTTAACAGACAACGTTTTTAATAGCATTAATGTCGTGAGGGAGAATGTCAATGCAGATTTTTGGCGCTGTCGTCTTGGTCACATGAGTGAAAAGGGGATGAAAGTGTTGTGTTCAAAGGGTCTACTGCCAGGTCTAAAATCTGTTGATCTTGGGCTGTGTGAGGATTGCATCTTCGGGAAGCAGAAACGAGTCAGTTTCTCTAAGGGTGGCAGAACTTTGAAGAAAGAGAAGTTGGAGTTAGTTCACAGCGATCTATAGGGTCCTGCACCTATGAAATCTTTTGGTGGAGCTTTGTATTACATGACCCTCATTGACGACTCCACTAGGAAAGTGTGGATTTATTTTCTGAGAAAGAAATCTGATGCTTTTGATTCCTTTTGAAAATGGAAGGCCCTGGTTGAGAATGAGACAGGTTTGAAAGTAAAGTGCTTGAGGTCTAACAATGGTGGGGAGTATGAGCTTAGGGAATTCAAGGAATTCTGTGCTGAGAATGGAATCTGCATGGAGAAGACTATGAAAGGAACTCCTCAGGAGAACGGAGTTGCAGAACGAATGAACAGAACTCTGTGTGAGCGTGCTAGAAGCATGAGACTGAAGTGTGGACTTCCGAAGATGTTCTGGGCAGAAGCAGTTAACACTACAGCATTCTTGATCAACAGAGGGCCATCGACTCCCTTGCAGAGTGGCATTCCAGAAGAGGCTTGGAGTGGCAAGTAGGTAAATCTGTCCTTTCTACAAGTATTTGGATGTGATTCATATGTTCATATTGCTCCCCTTGAGAGAAGTAAGTTAGATGCGAAGTCTGTTAAGTGCACATTTATTGGATACGGTGGTGATGATTTCGGATATCGGTTCTGGGATAGTCAGAACATGAAGATTATTCACAGTCGGGACGTTGTTTTCAATGAGCAGATGATGTACAAGGATAGTCTGGGAGCATCTAATACTGCTGATTCAGAACCAGAGATCGTGGAGCTAGACATCACGAATTCTGGTGGGAGCAAGGAGGTAGTTGTTGAGGAGATAGTTGTTGAGGAGGAAGAAGAACCCCAAACTCCAGCAATTACACTACGCAGATCCACTAGAGAGCGTAGACCACCTGACAGGTACACGCCTTCAAACAACTATATGCTGCTGATAGATAGTGGTGAACCAGAAAGCTACTTGGAGGCATCTCGTGGAGAGCATGCAAGCAAGTGGAGGCTTGCAATAGATGATGAGATGGATTCCTTGATGACCAATGGCACCTGGGAACTTGTTGAGCTTCCAAAGGGTAAGAAGGCTCTACAGAACAAGTGGATTTTCTGAATCAAAGAAGAGGCTGATGGTAGCAAGCGCTACAAGGCAAGGCTGGTCGTGAAAGGCTTTCAGCAGAGGTACGGTATAGATTATACTGAAGTTTTTACTCCAATGGTGAGGCTGACTACTATTCGTTTAGTGTTAAGTATGGTAGCTGCAGAAGATTTGGAGCTACAGCAAATGGATGTAAAAACGACATTTCTTCATGGGGACTTAGATGAAGACATCTATATGAAGCAACCTCAGGGCTATGAGTCTGATAACACTGAGCTTGTGTGCAAGTTGAACAAGAGCTTGTATGGTCTGAAACAAGCTCCAAGACAGTGGTACAAGAAATTTGATGGATTCATGCACGAAATTGAGTTCGTGAGGAGTGAAGCTGATCATTGTTGTTACTTAAGGAAATTGAATGAAGGCTACGTAATTTTACTATTATATGTTGATGATATGCTAATTGCAGGGTCGAGTGTTCGAGAAGTGAGAAAACTGAAGAAGCAGTTATCTGAGCGGTTTGCTATGAAAGATCTCGGAGAAGCTAAGCAGATTCTGGGCATGAGGATTGAAAGAGATAGGAAGGCTGGAAAGTTGTATCTCTCACAAGCTGAGTATATCAAGAAGGTCTTGATTAGATTCGGCATGCAAGATGCCAAACCAGCTACGGTTCTTTTGGGTAGCCATTTCAAGCTATCTAAACATGACTCACCTAAGAGCAGAGAAGAGCGAGTCTAGATGGAGAGAACTCCATATGCCTCAGCAATTGGCAGCTTGATGTATGCAATGGTGTGCACAAGGCCGGATATTGCACATGCTATGGGAGTTGTTAGTCGTTTCATGGGAGACCCTGGTAAGAAGCATTGGGAAGCAGTAAAGTGGATTTTGAGATACCTGAAGGGAACCACTGAACAGGCCCTATGTTTTGAGGGCAAGAAAGTTATGTTGACAGGATATGTGGATGCAGATTTGGCATCTAGTGACCTTGACAAGAGAAGAAGTACAACCGGATATGTCTTCACATTGGGTGGTACTGCTGTCTCTTGGGCTTCAAAGCTGCAGAAGGTGGTGGCTTTGTCTACTGCGGAAGCTGAGTATGTTGCAGTGACTGAGGCTAGTAAGGAGATGGTATGGTTGCAGAATTTCTTGCGTGAGTTGGGAAAGGAGCAGAAGGATCCTATTCTGTACAGCGACAGTCAGAGTGCCATTCATTTGGCAAAGAATCCCGCCTTTCACTCAAGAATAAAGCACATAGTGTTAAAGTATCACTACATACGACATCTCTTGGACAGGAAGATATTGCAGTTGATGAAGATTCCAGGCATAGAGAATCCTGCAGACATGTTGACTAAGGTTGTAACCTTAGAGAAGCTGAAGCTATGTATGGCTTCAGCTGGCCTTGGTAATTAAGTTAAAGGCATGGCACTACCATCAGATGGCAGATTTAGTCTCCAGGTGGGAGATTGTTGGGCTTATGGAGACTAATATATATAGGCCCAACTGAAGTGATGGGTCCAACTGCAGCGATCCAACTGTAAGGGTTTCAGGCGATTAGGGTTTCAGACGGTTAAGGTTTCAGGAGTATAAATGTAACCTCTTTCTCTGTAATCCGCATCTCATTCATTATAGTGAAATATCCTGGCTTGGTAGTGCCCCCGGACGTAGTCATTCTAATCGAGTGGCGAACTGGGTAAACAATTCTTGTGTGTTTGCTTATTTTTCGTTTATCGTAATTTCAGTTATTCCTAACAGGATTTGGGTCAAAGCGGACAATATCTACTTGGTATTGGATCAGGGTGTTACATACTAGCCGTCCTGACAAATGCACCGCTAAACATTTAATAACCTTAAAATGAAAAGAGAACCGACGGAGGTGGGAGATGAGCTTGGGAGGCTCAATAAGATGGTTGATTATATACATAGCACAACCATATGCGCATATAATTCAGTTTACATGCATATACTCAATGATTAACAACTTCCTCAATGTTTCAAAATCACATATATTACAATAGGATATCGTCCCCACACCAAGGCATCTGGATACCGCCCCACACCTAGGTATCCTAGCACCGCCCCCAGGAGCCCATATTATCTCCTTATGAGTCCCTTATTTCTAAAAAAAACCCCAAAATCATCAAAATCCATTCCCCTCCTTGGTCTTATCAGGAACCAACAAGTACCCGCAATTGATGCTCTCTTATCCTAAAGAATGATAAATTAGACCCGGATGCATCTGATATCAGGCGAATATAAACTCGCCACATGACATTTACAAAACTCGGACCATCACCATAGGAATAAAGAACATGAGGCATCATCATAACAAAATTGCTCAATACGACCTCGTCTTGAAGGCCTCGGCTCTCAAAGTCTCAATAGACACCGTCAATGATCCACCCGTTATAGCAATCACGCATAATCTCGTGAATCACGTACCTAATGGGCTAACGGGATATCATGCCCCGATATACGGACGCAAGTTCACCTATCAATAGGTGACACGTAGCACGCCTCACACCTAAGCTTATAATCATCTTCTACAACTGGATCACAGTATAAATAGAGTAAAAACATCTTCAAGAGACTCTTAGTGCACTCTCTAAAAATAATATAAATAATTGACTCTTAGTGATATAAGAGTGACTAAGATATATCATATCCAACAATACTCCTTATATCCACTCCTTATTTATTATTTTATAATTAAAATTATTAATGATTGTTATATTTCCCTATAGTGAAGAGAGATTCTTTACTAATAATTATTAATAAAAAATAAAGTTAGGATGCACTAAGAGGTGGAGAGAAGCTCTCTATTATTAGAGAGGATGGAGAAGCTTTGAGGAGCGACTAAGAGGCTGTTGGAGCTGATTTTTGATTCTCTCTACTCAAATTTTAACTTAAGAGCTAAACTAAAAGGCTCTTGGAGATGCTCTAAGCCCAACTCAAGATACATTACTTCATTCATTCATTAAGCTTACATCTTAGCTTTGATGTACTATTGTGTTCATCCTCAACTCTGCCTTCAAACTGATTTAGACACTAGAACGAGTTAGCTGAACAACGACCCTTCCCCCCTCCTTTTGATCTTGTTTCTGTCCAAGTGCAGGTTTACAAGTGGACTTACAAGATTCAACCACATTAGTTAGTTTAGGAATCCCTCCGCAAACATGAATCCTTACACACATGTAGCTCCATACTAATAAGGAAAGCCGATTTTCTCAGTTCCTTTTTCTAATCAAATACATACCCAGTTTACTTCTATTTAGATTAGGAGTCATCCCTCTTATATAAAAAGGTCCAATTCCCTTCGCAAAAAGTACATTATATTCTTCAAAACTTCTCTCCTTAAGTTCTCAACTTATTTTCTTTCTCTAGACTAAAACTGATTTGAACGTCGAAATATCCGTCACCGAAAATCCGACCAAGCCTTTTTTTTTTTGAATAAAAGAATCAATTAAATTAATGAGCCAAATCGGCTAAGAGAACATCATTTAGGAAGGGAGGTGGACATGCCCACTCTCCACGAACAGACTCCGACACAACCGCCCGTGCTAGACTATGGGCTGCTATGTTTGCTGAACTTTTGACAAAAGAAACTGATACTGAATCTAACTCTTATAATAAAACAAAACAAAATGAAAGAATATATGATAAGTAAGAATTGTGTAACGGCTGACTCTGAAGTGTTTGAATAATAGAAAGACAATCTGTACGAATGTCTATGCTTCGGAGATTATGTGCTTTTATCCATGATAATACTTTCTTCAGTGCTATAGCCTCGGCCAAAACTGGTTCATATGTTGACTCCATCACATCAGTTTAGAACATAACTTTCCGAATCCACTAATCAGTACAATCCAAATCTCTTTCAAAGAGAGAATTTTATAAAATTCTCCTAATAACTATTTTTTTCACATTCAAAAGACCCCGTAGTAGGGGTGCACGTGGTCGGTTAACCAGTCCATTAAGGTTAATTCGGTCGGTTAACCATTTAATCGGTTTTTTAAAAATATTAACCATACACTAGTCCATTAAATTCGGTTAACCACTAATCGGTTAACCAATTATTTCGGTCGGTTAACCTTTTATTTCGGTTTCTAACCATTAGTAAATAAAAATAAAAATAATAAAAGAATTCTAATTTTTATTGTGAGGGAGAAGGCGGGTCAATAACGAGTTGAAGAGATTAACTGCGGAGAGAGAGATGCACGTGCATTATGATCCCTCAGTTTTGATTCTGTTAAATTGTTTAGTCCTTATATCAAATCTCCGTATAAAAAAGTGTTAAAGAATAATTAAACGGATAAAAAAATGCAAAATGCCCCTAATAAAATTTCTGGCTATAAAGTTTTGAAAAACAAGTAATAAAATTTTATTCTTGTTTCCACATCTAAAAACATAAAAGAAAAAAAACTGCATAAACTGAAATTAGAGAGATAGTAACAATTTAACTGAAAGTTATTTATATATTGTCATCTCATTTGATGTTAATATTTGATAGAAGGACTAAATCATTAAAAGTGAAAAAAATTTGGAGACCTTATAATTAAATAGTGGATTGATTAATGAGTTAGAAAAAACTATAGGGACTAAATAATTGTTTACCTATATAAATAAATTTATTTTTATATTTTTTTAAATATTTAATTGAGTTTCGGTCGGTTTCGGTTAACCACGGTTTTTGGAATAAGGAAACCGTAACCGTAACCATTAACCATTATTTTTAAAATTAAAAACCGTACACTAGTCAATCGGTTTCGGTTAACCTTATTTTTGGTTTGGTTTCGGTTTGGTTTTTCGGTTTTTTGTGTGCATCCCCGTAGTTTAATCCATCAACAATACAATTTTTTTTTTTAAACAACAATACAATTTCTTAATAATGCTATAATTAAAATATTTTAAATATATTTCCTATCTATTTTAAAAAATAAGAAAAGTCATGCTATGAAAAATTCTAAGTCCGGTCGTCGGACCCCTAAATGCGCCATAATAATGACTCCTCTCACCGTCTGAAACTTCTCATAGACAAATTCCTGGAAAGGGAAACAAATTTAATATGTATCTTTATTTATTTGTCTTATATATTGATGAAATTAAGATTAAAAAAATAATTTATCAGTGTCTATCGAGAAAAAATTTAGGATAAATTTTAAATATAATTTATCGTGGTTTAGCGGATTTGTATATAAATATTTGTGATTTTTTATTGTAAAAAGAGGATTAGTTGGTTGTTGCTGTTAGTAAAACTAAGGACTTTTAGAGGTAATTGGTATCGATGATGGATGGTTATAAAAGTTTAGACAATGTAATCAAAAGGTTATAAAAGTTGAATTTGTCTCAATAAAATCACTTAAGTTTGTTTTTGTTTCAATAAAGTCACTTTTGGACGTTTTTTTGATTATTTTTTCGTTGGAATTGATTACATGACATCTAATAACATTTCTTAACACCACGTGACATAATAAAAAGTTACGTGGCATATCGATTATCAATTAAAATGTGTAATCACAAATTAACTCAAGTAAATAAGGATTGTCAATTAAAATTTTAATCACAAATTAAGCTACGTGGCATATCGATTATCAATTAAAATGTGTAATCATATTTTTTTAATATGTCAGGTAGTGCTGACGTGATGTTGAGATGCCACATGATCAATTTCGGAAAAAAATGATCGAAAAATGTCTAAAGTGACTTTATTGAGACAAAAATAAACTTAAGAGATTTTATTAAAACAATTTAAACTTTTGCGACCTTTTAAAGACATTGTCCAAACTTTTATATCTACCGGTACTAATTATCCGACTTTTAGGTTAACATTGTCACTTCATCAATTGATAACTTTAAGATTTAAACTAGTTTTTGATTCGTGCGATGCACGGATTCATCTTAATATATAAATATTAATAAAAATACAATCTAATAATTACAATTAATGACATAAATGTGTTATATAAATTAAATATTATTATTTGATTTACACATTTACTTTAAATAATATTTTTATAGATAAATATAATAATAAAATAAAAACTAATATATTATATATTATATTATATTTTTTATCAGTAAAAAAGGAGGAAGTGACACCCCAGTTCCATCGTTACTGTTTTATATTATATATATAGATATGTAGAGGTGGTGAAGCTCTTAGCCTAGTGGTTGAGAGCTTACCTATGCCTTGGGAGGTCATGTGTTCGAATCACATCTGAGTCTGGTGGGGATTAATTTTTTTTTTTAGCTTACCTATGCATTGTGCGCAAATTTTTTTTTTTTTTTTAAAAATATAGATATGTAGAGAATTAGAGAGATTTTAGGGATTAATTTAAATTCTGTAGTACTCTTAGATATATGGGATAAAATAATCTTTTTATAGATAAATATACATAATAGAATTAAAATTAATATATTAAATTTTTTATCACTAAAAAAGGAGGAAGTGACACCTCAGTTCCATCGTTACTATTTTATATTATATATAGATTTCCCACAGCGATGACTCATTCTTCTTTTTGCAATAAAAGCTACAGAGAGAGACCTATCGGCAAATCAACAAAAGCATATAAGTTTTTGCTGATAATTTTATTTTTAATATTAAAGATAAATGCTTTATAATATCACGCGAATACAAATTCACCACGTGGCACTTACAAAACTTGAAACATCACCCGAAAAAAAAGAACACGTGGCATGACCATAATAAAACTGGTCAAAGCGACTTCGTATTGGAGAACTTGGTTCGGAAAGTTTCAAAAAGATTCACCTGTTACAACAATCACGCCCAACCCTGTGAATCACATGTTTAGTGGGTTTAAGGGATATGAGACCCAGATATCCGACGTACGTTGACTTATCAACAAGTGACACGTAGCAAGTCCCGTTCTTAAACTCACAACCGTTTTCTACAACTCGATCACAATATAAATAGAGTAAGCACAACCCAAGGTATTCATTCATTCTGTTAGACAAACGATTACTTCTGTCTTAAAAATATTAGATTCTTAAGGAAATAATGCATCTGTCTTAAAAATGTTGGATGTGATTAACCAAAAAACAAAACGAACACAGAAAAATATATAAACAGTAAAACTGAAAATTAAAAGGAAAAAGATAGACAAATCTGAGGCCTGTATTAGCAGTTTCCTTAAGATAGATGTCGTCGCTATTGACGATCGTCTCCCAGGATACAACAGATTACGCAAGCGAACTCAAACCGTGTGTAGCCTAGTTATCACCGGAGTAAGAAAACAAGACATTATGAACAGACTGATAAATAGAAAAAATTCCAGAGAATATTTTTTCTAACCATATATGAATTTGACAATTCCATTCTATATAAATAGAACTAAAATGATATATCTTTTCACGAACAAAGACGACTGTACACGGACAGACACGACTATTCACGTACGAATACGACTGTTCACGACGGACACGACAGTTCATGAAAGAAGGTGTTTGTTGGTATTAAAATTAACAAATAATTTTATTCAAAATTTTCCAACACATTCATTCATTTATCAAGCTTACATCTTATTTTTGATTTATTGCTGTGTTCACCATCAACTCTTACCTCAAACTGACTCAGACGTCAGAACGAGTTAGCCGGACAACAACCTCTTTGACGTTATTTTTATCCAATTGCAGATTTCCAAATAACTTAGGGACCGTTTATTTTGGGGGTTTCAGTAAAAGGTAAGAGAAAGAGGATGTTTCATTCCTTTTGTTGGTGTTTGTTTTATCAATTCAATAATTCTCTTTACCCTCTTTTAGTTTTTGGTTTACCCTAAATCTCATTCCCCCAACCCCTTTTCATTCCATTTCCTTTCTCTCCCATCTACTCTCCTTATAAAATTTCATTTTAGTCTCTATTTTATTTTTTATTTTTATTTTGGTCCTTATATATATTTATTTTTACCTTTTTAATCCTTGAATTAATTTCACTTTTGATCCTTATATTTATATATTATTTATTTATTTATTCTCAAAAAATATTTTTGACTAATTTTTACTTTTTTATTTTTATTTTGATCCTTATATTTATTTATTTATATTTTTTATCCCTAGACTAATCTCATTTTTTATCCTTATACTTATTTGTTTTTACTTTTTTATCCTAAAAAATAATTTTGACAAATATTTTTCTTTTATCATATTATTCGGTTTTGGTATTTATTTTTAATTATTTTAAAATAATTATTTTCTTTTTAAAATATAATATTTATACATTTTCTTTGATTTATTTTATTTCAGTTTCATCATTTTTTGATTTTAATGGTTGAATAAATTGATTTTTCATTCTACATGTGATTAATTTATTAATATAGACACACGTATGTATAGAAATTATTATTAGAAACATAACTCTAGTTTATTATCTCATTTGAACCAAACAGTCACAAAGGGAATCATGGGTATATCATTCCCTTTGTGGAACAGAAACAAACAGAGAAGGAAATTCAAGATCATTTCATTTCTTTCTCCTTGTTTCCCTTTCTTGATTCCATTCTGTTACTCTTGCGCGAACCAAAAACGCCCCCTAACTACATTACTTTGTAACACATGATAAGAATTTAGACACGTTTCTTTAATATGTTACTGGTGAGTGTAACATGACACGCTTGTGTACAATGGAATAATAGAAACATAATTTAGCCAAATTTGACAAGATTAAGCTCTAAATGTACCATTCATTGAATTAAAAGAAACACAATATACTCAAATTTTAAAAAATATTTAAGGATTTGTTTGTCTCATGTATTATTATTATTTATTACTATATATTATCATTATTATTAGTTACTTGTTGCTATTGGCAACCATTTGATATTTCTTTTTCCAAAATAATTATCAGTGACTGTTTTTCAATACTTATGAAACATTTTATATCTGTGGTGAAATAAAAAAACATAAGAGAATTTTTTTTTTTTTTTGACTAAAACATGAAAAATCATGAAATGAGAAGTGTGATTTGCATTAGAATTAATGACAAAGACATTTCAACAAACAAAACATGTCATTGATAGCTTGGTTTCATGCCAAATACTGTCATAAAAAGCCATTTCTCATACTGTTTGGTTGGTCAGAAAAAAATATTTAGGCTATGAACTTTAAAAATAAAAGATGACACTATATATATATAAATTTGGCTATGAACTTTAAAAATAAAAGGTGACACTATATATTAAAGCCTTATTTTAGTTGACATTGTAGTTTTTAAATAAATAAAAAAAATATTCATCACCGGATTTTTTTTTTCAATGATTAGGATTGTAACTAAAAAGACAAGAAATATTTCCCGGGTTTTTGTTTCGGAATATTTTGAGGAATCTGTGTCTCTTATTATTAGATATTTCGGATATGGATTACTCATGATGGGACCGATCTGATTGAATGAAAAGACATGACTTTTTATTCTCTATATAAAGAAAAAAACGTTCTTTTTTAGAGTTAGTTACTGTAAAACTAAGAAACAACAAAACCTTCTTCTCATCTCTCAATTTTTTTTTTTTTGTGATTGCAAATCAAAGTTTTTACTTGGGAATTATACATGTGTTTATACTGTGAAACTAATCTCCATAGTTCGTCATTCGGTTGATATACTTATGATATTTAATTCATGTTTTATGATCTTGGACTTGATTAATTGTGCATTAATAATCTCTTAATAATTCATCACTTATTTCCGTAAATAAATTAGAGAAAAATCTTCTTTATTCCTTATAAAAAATATATAGTCTTGATTATTAAAAGATAATTATAATCTAAAAAAAAGATAATTATAATAATTTAATATTTAATTAAACATGAATATATGTCTAAATGCAATTATTATTATATTTAAATTTATTAAGTATTTAGATTTATTAAGTTTAAAAACTAATAAGTTGAATAATATAATTTAGTTGTAATTTTATATTTATGATATTCATGTGAAAAACCCTTATAAATTTAGGAGATGATTTTTTTTAACCAAAGAATGAATGAATATATAACGAGCCATCAATTGGTAGAAGTTCAACAAATCAGCAGTAACATAACTCGGTAAAGAATGAAAAATTGCAGGACAAGTATTGAAACGGGATGCTCTTGCAATTGCATGCGCCATCTGTTATCTTGTCGACGGATCCACTTGACTGGGTAAGAGTCATTTTTAGATAGTATATTATGACAATGAGAAATTAAATCTCCAAACTCAGAGTCGTCAGCCGTATCAGAGTTGATGGCGTCGACAACCTGTTTGGCATCAGATTCAAAAGTAACCTCCCCAAAATGAAGGCCTTCAAGCCACTTTAGTGCTGCTAACAGAGCCGCAGCCTCACATTCACGCATTAGAGGATTGCATTGCATGTTTTCATTTCGACCACACATCAATCTCCCTTCTGAATCCCGAACTGCCGCACCAGTACCAGTAGAACCTAGACCTTTGAACGTGGCAGCATCGGTACAGGAAGAGAGCTTTCCTGAGGTAGGTTTGTGCCAAGCCAGACAATCATGGGATGCTACAGGTGAAAGTCTAGTAACCCGATGAAGTTGCTGAGCTCATTTCCAGTCAGCCCGTAAGTCTTCTACACCAGTAGTAATTTGTTCCACCGAGATGATTTTGTGCTCCCACAACCGCGTGTTCCTAGCTCGCCATAAGCTCCATAAGCGGATCAGAAATTCCTCAACTGTAGACTCATTTAACTCCTTCAAAAACCTGCAAAACCAGTCAGCTAAGTTAGAAGCAGCCTTCGTTTTCTCCCTAACTTGTGTCGACCAGCTCGCCAAGCGACATACTTTCCTCGCCTCTCTACATTCGATGAACAGATGCTAGTCATCTTCCCACGCTTTGTTGCACACCACACTGTTCACAAGTAGCTATATCCCTCTGTGTTGCAAGTTCACACGAGTAGGGAGGCACCCTCTAGCAAACTTCCAGGCAAAGTAACAGACTTTAAACGGCACATCAGCGGCCCACAGAATGTTCCATGCCCCATCCACATGATGTCTCTCTCCTCCCTCCATAGTCACTGCCAGCCTATATGCACTTTTAACCGTATATTTACCCGAGCGATGGCCTTGCCAAATAATACTATCTCTCACGTGTGGGGTCTTGGTGGGATTTTGTTCATTTCCTGAATATCCCTAGCTTCAAACAACTTATCCAGAAGTTCAAAATCCCAATCCCGAGAATTGGGAATAAATAGATCACACACCTTTAGATTTTCCAACCCCATTATCTTCGAGGTTCGGATAAACCCATTAGCTTCATCCCGAAGCCATCTTTCACTCCACACATTTACATTAGCCCCATCCCCTATTTTCCATCTTATACCTTCCTTAATCACCAGTTGTGAGCTCCACACACTTCGCCATATAAAACTGGGTGAATGCCCTAACAAGGCTCCCAGGAAATCCCCTCTAGGATAATATTTAGCTTTGTATATTTTACTGACTAACGAAGATGGATTAGAGAACATGCGTCATCCCTGTTTTCCCAGCATAGAAAGATTAAAGGCGGTAAAATTCCTGAAGCCTGGGCCTCCAAATAGTTTTGGTGCACAGAGTCTATCCCAAGCCATCCAATTTAAACCTCTTTCTCCAGACTTCTTGTTACCCCCACCAGAACGAATTCAACATTTTCTGTAGCTCATCAGCAGTGGATACAAGGAGAAGGAGCACACTCATGAAGTAAATTGGAATAGCCAGTCCAACTGCTCTGATTAAGGTAGCTTTCCCTGCCTTAGAAATACCTTTCCCACGCCACCTTTGGAGGCGATTCCAGAGTCTATCCTTAAAATGAGCAAATATTGATTTTTTGGTTCGGTCCACCAGAAACGGTAACCCTAAATATATTCCAGTATTTAACGGTTTATCCACCTCTAGGATAGATTATATCCCCACTGCCTGCTCCAGCGCCACATTCCTGCTAAACATGATCCCTGACTTGATAAAATTAATAGCCTGCCCAGACGTTTTTCATAAGTTAGAAGCAAAGAGATGAAAAATTTCTATGGAGAAATTAAATATTTCTTTTTTCCAAAAGCTTCATGATTAGGCATAATGAAAATAATTTTATGTGATGTCTTTCTAGGAAAATTTTAATTAGTCCAAAATAAACGTCATTTTACAAAATTAAAAAGGCATTAAATATTTTCTTCTCTATATTGATAGACATGTATTTGATTAATGTTGATTAAAGTAAAATAAATATCTTCATATCTGATTAATGTTGAAATTCTAAGCTCGTGTTTTGTTTTATGTGAAAAATATTAATGCTTGGGAATTTAGAATAATAACAATATATATATATATATATTCCTTTTATGCTTGATTCATATAATAATTAAAATAAATAATTTATTAATCATTAACATTTTACTAAAACAATATAATCTGTTGTGTTGTTGGTATTGGTTTACCTATCTTAAATAGTTTGATACAAACCACGAGGTTGTGGTGGAATGGTAAAGTCTTATTGTAACGATCCGGTCCGGAGTGGGTAGCGCCGGGGTAGAAGGTCTGAGCAAGGAGCGGCCCTAAGGGATGGCGATGGGGACATGAATGAACTGAATCCCACATCGGAAGTAGAGAGGGAGTAATTGGGGCTTATTAGTAAGATGTGAATCCAATACATGTAGACGCGTTTTAAAGCCGTGAGGCCCAATGTGTTGGAATTGGGCCAGAGCGAACAATATCTACATGGTATTGGATCAGGGTGTTACAATTGGTATCAGAGCCGACTCTCCACATACGATGTGTGGTTCGGGGACGAACCAGGCGGAAGCTGGTGGGCCTTCAATACATGCAGACGCGTTTTAAAGCCGTGAGGCCCAATGTGTTGGATTTGGGCCAGAGCGGACAATATCTACATGGTATTGGGACATGGTGTTACACTTATCCTCCCTTAACCAAAGGTTTATGTTCGATCCTTACCTTTGGGAATGGAAAAAACTTCTGTGACCAGCAGTCCCGTCCATATAGATGCAAACCATCTGCAAAAGGTAATAGTCACTGCTGCCGACGGTGGATACCTTTGCGGTTACAGATGGCGTAATAATGGAAAAAATGACTGAAGCTCTTGCTTTGTGTACGGGTATAAAGTGGGTCTTATCTTTGGACTATAATCGCATTGTTTCTGAGTCTGATGCTAAAAGCAAGACCTCACGGAGTATGGAGGTGTGTTGAGGATATCTGGGTTCTTCTTCGAAATCACCAAAATTGTTTGGCGGCTTTTGTTCTTAGATTAACAAACGAAGTGGATCATGTAATGGCCCGTGATGCATGTTCCAATGCTAATTCTTTTACTTGCTTTCGTATTCTAGTTTTTCTTGAGAATAGTTTGTCTAAGGATGCATTATTATCTTCGTAATAAAGTAATGTTTCCTTTAAAAAAAAACTATATATTTTGTAAATCATATTCTGTTATCACTTCCCCTCAAGCTAATGGAAGTTGAATCATTAGTTTGTCTCTTAGCTGAATAAATCGAACTTTTGAAAGAGTTTTAAGTCTACCGTTTGGTCCAAGGAAGGAATGTAACGAATACGAAGCTCATTCTTTGCAACTTTGTGAGGAAAGTGAAATCAAGTTCCAAATGTTTGGAGCAATCATGGAAAATGAGATTCGCTGTCAAGTAAGTTGCCCGTAAATTGTCACACCATAAAGATGGAGAATTGGGATAAAGTATAACCAATTCCATGCATAAGCATGTGAATCTAAGTTACTTCTCAAGCAGGAGATGCTAATGCCCGATACTCTGCTTCAGTGAATGATTGATATCGTACACTATTTTTATGAATACCATCAAACGAGATTGGGTCCAACAAATACGACATAACTAGAGGTTGATTTCCTATCATCTAAATCTCCACCCCAATCTGCATATGCAAAGCCCATTACTGCTTTTGCGTAGCTCAAGTTCATGAGAGGGTGTAGAACGAATATAACAAAGTATTTATTTTACAGCCTTCCAATGTGATGTTGAATTAGCCGTAAAGGTGGTAACCCCTGAGGTAGCTCTTTGAGGAAAAGATATTTATAATCTTCAAGCATCCGACTAACTTCATTCGGCAATTCCCTTTATTGGTCTTCTCTGTGACTTTCCACTGGCTTTTACCATTACTACATAAACTGTCTGGCTCTCCTTATATTTGTTAATAAATGCCTTGTGAGTTGGGCAAATAATCAACATAGCTTTCTTCTTTGCCTTCGGTTATCCTACCAAAGGTGTGAGCACATAACAAACTCCATCTTTCACAAACCGATAAGTATTCTTTCAGCCATCATGTGTAGCATCCTGATCAAATTTCCACAGTCTGCCTAGAAGTAAATGGAAGGCATCCATGTCCAGTACGTCACAGTAGACTTAATCACAGTATTCCCCGATGACAAGAGGTACCTTGCATCGTTGTTCAGCTCTCCCATGCTTTTAATCCATCCCAAATTGTAAGGCTTCAGGTGCACTTCTAACATCAAACCATACTTCTGAGCTGCAACATCAAACCATACTTCTGAGCTGCAACATCACTGATGATGTTCTCTTGGCTCCCATAATTAATGATCACAGTACACTTTACTCCTTGCACCAAACAACGAGTGCGAAAGAGCGAGTGTCATTGGTTTTCTTAAATTTGGTTAGAGACTAACAATCTTCTCACCACATGGACTGTGTGATTTGTAAGAAAATAGACAAGCCTAGGCATAGCGGAATAATAAAATTTTATCTATTTTATCTATTTCCCTTTTCCAAGATCTGTTAATTGTTATTTCATATAAAGAGGGATAGATAGTAATACCTTTATTGATGAACTATCTACCATTGCAAACGAAGTGCCCACAACTTGTTATTATCAACTCGTGAACCACGAATGTTTGATTCAACACAAAATCAAAAGATAATCAGTGATCAACCTTCAATGAATAGCAATCGCAATGATTGCCTCTAACATAAATCGATACGAGATCAAAGAGAGAGTAAGAAATAAAGTGAATTAGCCGAGACGAAAGACGGAACGATTCCTCCTCTTATATTTTATGTGTGTCGAAATTTAGGGGTTAGGGGAGTCTATTTATAGACTTTTCTTAACCCTAATCCCAGTTGTGTTAGGTAATTAAATAATTGGAATCTTATTCGGAATAAGATTCCTAATTAGATAATTAAATAAACACTTTACTATTATCTAAATAATAACTAATTATATCTAGATAATTATTATTAATCAAATTAATAATTAATTAATGTTAAAGATAATTAAATAGAGTTTTAATCACATAAAACTTCTAATTAATATTATCAGATAATCTTTTAATTTAATTGATAACCATAATCAAATTATAATTATTAATCAAATTAATTTATCCCTAAATTAATGTAAATTTCGGCCCATATGTGTATGTCCCACTAATTACATTTTCGTCCTCCGATTCCAAGTCCCATATGCGATCCATTAGGTTCTTTATTGCCACTAGTCGTATATATCATTTGAAATTATTCATCACGATTAATTCCAACATATATATAACGGAATACCGTCGAGAGCTGTTACTAGCAGAACCTATGATATTCCCCCAGAGCAATTAAGAAGTCAGGTTGATAACTGACATTAACCTTTCTGTATTAGGTACAGTATAATATGATCCTTCATCAACTATATCCTTTCGGTCAATTCCTTATAACCATAGAACATGTCAAGGTTACATATAACGAAGAGTCTGGTTTTACTTGTACAGGTTGAATTCACTCTGAAAGATAAGTTAAGTGAAATGTTTATTTCTACTCTTAACTGTATCACCTTGCAAGGATTTCAGTCAATTCACCACAAGCGGCCCTTTGGATATATCTCCCATTTATCAGGAGTGACGAATGCTCAATCTGACATTAACCATTCTGTAATTACTTCGCGTGATACCCAACCCTGCTCTCACACACCCTAGGCTCTCACCTATTGGACTGTGCTCGCACAGAATCAAAGTATCAGACTCCGCAATCTAGAATTACTAATTAATGAATGTTTGAGTCTGAGGATTAGTTATACCTACTAATACCGATGAGATGAACAGTTGACACATTAGATAAATCATTCCATTCTGTTATCTCAAGTCGAGTCCCAATCCTAATGAATTCCTTCATCAGATCCATGTAACTGTCTAGATATCAGAATATCTAAAGCTTGTGAGATCAGCTTTCTGTCTCGACAGAAAACACTGTTACATGCAAGTCTCAACAGCAATATGCCAATCCCTATAACATATTACTTGACTTGGGTTTACTTTAAGTCTATCAGTCTATTATAAAGTATAGTCTCACTTCATGCTTGTATGAACACTTTATAACTACTTGAATAAACTTAGGATTACTTCCTTTGCGAAAGATTTGTGCCTTTATATATAGTTACATATTAATGCTATATATCTGATTAAACAAATGACCAAATAAAAAATTTATTCATTAATATTAATATCCAAAACAATTGTATTTAGGACGCTAAATTCCAACATGATCATCATCATGGTCTCCATCATCCTCATCTTCAATCAGTTCACAGAACACATCATCTTCTTCCCCATACTCATCTTCATGTCATTCTACCGCATTGGCACTTCATCGCTTTAGACATTCATTGGACTGGTGCCCTTGTTTGTTGCATCGAAAACATTTGAACGATGCTGGTTTAGCATAGGGGTTGTTTCCCCTAGGAGGTGGTTGTACCCCCTGTAAGGCATGGTATCCCCACTAGGTGCTTTGTTTACCACCGAAGCTTTAGTTCCACTTGAACTAGCTACATTCTTCACTTTATCTACTCATTTGGAAGCTTCTCTTCCACCATAGGGACTATGACCAGTAGGTCTTCAGTAGCTATCACGTGCTCTCACACTTAGATAGGACTCAACCTTCAAGGTAAGATTACGAGCGTTTTGTACTCGTATGCTCATTTATGTTCCAATTCGGTCCTGGATGTTATATCTCAGCCCTTCAAGATACCTTAAAGTCTTTTGGCTTTCAGTTTTCGACAAGTTAGCCCTTGCCGAAAGCCTCAAGAACTCTGAAGTATATTCATGCACATTTCTGGTGTCTTGTGATAAATTCAAATAGGAACTGTATATGTACTGCTCATAGTCAGGTGGAAAGAATCGTTCCCTCAATATTGCTTCGTATCGGTTCCCTTCCTCCAATTCTTCGTTATTCTTCCACCTTTTAACCGATATGCTACAAGCCGAACCTTCCTTTCGTCCAGAATTCCAACATACTCGAAGAACCTTTCAACCTCCAGTAACGAGTCAATAAATCCTTCAATATCGAGTTCACCTACGAATGAGAGTAAATCGATTTTTAACTTGAAAGCATCATCTCTCTCAAAGTTTCCCCCATATCCTCCTCTCACATTGGTATTCTCTATATATGGGTCTTCCCCAACATAATTTCTCCCTCCATGACCAACTACATCAATATGATTTACGACATCCATATAAGGCCAACAACATTAACATCATTATGGATGCCCATGTTCCTAGCAATCCTATGGGGTTCAAAATCATCAAATGCATCCCTATCGCTGTCACTATCAGCATTATGGATAATAAATGGATTCAGACGTCTTACCTCTTGAACCCTAGGGCCCATTTGTGGTGGAACAAGGTTCTCCATTGGTGGTGGAGATTGTGGCGGAGTGGGTTGCCGTTGTTGTTGAGGTCTAATAACCTCTTCATGCCTCTATTGAGGACCTCCAATCGGCGGCTGATGGATATTCCTGGATTCCATCGTTTCTGGCTATGGAATGGAAAACAACTTGGCTCTGATACCAACTGATACGGATTAATGTGGGAAATAAGGGGTTTCATCCTAAACCACACAAAGAGTTTCTTCTCTAGCTAAACTAAAAGGAGTTAATCCCAAGTTTCATAGACTAAATCTATAGGAATAATGAAATCCCCAATATTGAAGGTATGAAAACCTTAACAAACTTCAATATGAAGATAATAGTTTTTGATTTGATAAAAGTTAAGGTTTTACAAAGAAAGAGATGAATTTATAGCATCTCATGACCTAATTGGCAACTTACAGAAAAGGGTAAATGTATACAATAAAAGGATAGAAACTTAAGGGATAAAATAGGGTTGTCTCTAAAAGTACTATCCATAGCACTGTGAACAGTACCATGCAGGCGGCGTGTCAGGTTTGTCGTAAGCCATGTCCTGTACAGATCGAGTCATCCAAGTCTCCTTAGGGAGCAAGTAAACCGAAGAGTCTGAGTGAGCACCAGATAAAGCCGAAGCGATTAGACATGGAGAACCGAAGTGATACCTTAAAGGAAGGTTTGACAGCTTTAATACTGAGGAGCCGAAGTTAGGAGCCCGAAAAGACTTCCTCAAAGGTGACTGAAACGACTCAACAAAAGAGAAACCAAACTAACCCTGCTGAATTGTCACTTCGTCGTTCCGACTTGGGTATTTTGAAAGGATATCCTCATAACTCACATGTGTCACTTTCTCAATTCGACACGTGTTATTTTGGACTAATTTGATCTGAAGTATTTCTTTTATCAAGATAAAGGATTCACTGTCACTATATTCGTATTATGACACATCGAGATACACTATTTTAATTTGATAAGTTATTCTTTCTAATTACTTTGTTTTTACTCCAACAAAGTGAAATAATAAAAAAATTCTAAAGGAATTTTTTATAATATTTGAAAATAAGGCAATTTAACATTTTGTCAACATGGTCATTATTTTATGTGATTACTTTGTTTTATTTCGATGAGTTTCTATAAAGTCATTTCAAGAAAAATATTATTTCATAATGTAAATTAATTAAAAGGAGTTGGATTGACCATTCAAATTAAAGAAGAAATTTCTCGCAAGTGGTAGTGATTAAGTGCAAAGAAGATAAATAAAAGTCAATAGAAAGGCCGACTTAATAACATAAAGTTGCATTTTCACTTCTTTATACATCTTCTTTTTCTTTTCTTTCTTGGCCTAATACACAAATAACCCCTGAACTTGTTCAAATATTACAACTGTCCATCTCAACTTTCAATTGTAACAACTTACCCTTTAAACTTGTCCAATTATAAAACATAACCTCAAATTGGGAATTTTTTTACCCCGTATTTGAAGCAACCGTAAAAAAGTTTCCCCGAATTCGTATTACGCCAAAGATCTGATTATCATACTCCACGAGCGTTGCAGATTTTGTATTTCATGTGTTTCTTCGATTGCAGTCCATGTCAGCAATTTGGGGTTGTGTTTTACAATTGGACAAGTTTAAGGGGTAAGTTGTTACAATTGGACAAGTTTGAGGGGTAAGTTATTACAATTGAAAGTTGGAGGGGACAGTTCAACATTTGGACAAGTTCAGGGGGTTATTTGTGTATTAGGCCTTCTTTCTTTAATGTCTTGACGACTCGTTTGGTTTATCTGTTATTACTGTTTACTGTTGTTATTGGAAAAACAGAAATTACATACTTTTGTAAAAAAACTACTTTTTATGTATAAAAAGCCGAACATCATCTCATAATTAAACACCTGAAACTCTCATTTTTAACATGAAAATACAAACAGAAGATGGAAATGGAGTAAACAAATATCGGGTAAAGTAAAAAAAAATCTATGTTTTCACGTATTGTTAAATTGGTATCTGGAAAAAAAAAAATTATCCAAACAGTGTTTGAGCTTTTTCGATTTGCTAAAAACGGTAATCTTTTAGTTTGTTACTATAAAAAGGACTTTTAATGACTTCAAAATTGAAAATTACAAAAATTAAAGTTGTTTAGTATCACATTTACTATGGAACCAATTTTTTTATTTTTAAAAATCATTATTTTCAGAGATTTCTTTTTCTAAACCATTTATTTTCTCGCTCGTCACTAAACAATACTTAAATTAAGTCAAAATTAAAAAATTGAAGAGTTAAAGTTAGAATATCATCACGTCATTGAATTTTTTAATTTTGAGGTTCTTAACGCTCATTTTAATTTTAAAATTATTATTTTTATTAAAATAAAAAACCTCAATCATCTTCTTGACCAAACGAAAAAGCACAGTCACTGTTTAGAATTTTTTTTTTTTCCAAATACCAGTTTGATAATATGTGAAATCACATAAATTTTTTTTGAGACTTTATCTATATATATATATATATATATATAAATAAATAAATATAAATAAATAGAAACATAGATTTAGCTCTTTTTGAAAGTACAACTATTGTTTATTAAAAAAAAAGTACAACTATAGACATAGCTTTAGTTGTTAAATGGGAAATTGTAATTTACGTATGTACATTTGGTTTTATATTTAGCATAACTTATCTTTTAAAAACCACTACACGTTCTTTTTATATAATATATTTGGTTCATGTACTTAATTTTGTTTTTCGTGATTAGGCCCTAAATTGAGGGTTCTAAGATATATATGCACATGTGATACAATTAGATGAAACAATTTTTTTAAAAAAAAATTCCGATTATTCGGTTCGCAGCTCGTCGGATATTTTTTAAGTGGATCTAATTCCAATTAAAATTTTATGTATATATTAAGATTCGAACTCGAGATCACTAGCTTAAGCAAGTTCATAGAGCTAATGACACATATGTAAGTTTAGGGGGTGAATAAAACGTTTTGGAAAAGTTTAGGGACAATTGATGTATTTAGCCTTATATATATATAAAAAAAAAAGCAGATGTGAAATATATATTGAAAAAAAGCAATTAAGAAAATATTTCTTACCTGATCTAACATTATAAAGTCCGTTCTCAGGAATGAATAGGCAGTCTAATGGAGTGGAACATGGGGATGGAAGAAACTATGGAATCTGAGAATTCCGCCAAAATTGAAGCTGTTTATATGGCGGGTGTGTTCATATTGTTTGCCCACTCGGGTCAGGCTGATCCAACGAAGAGTCCCACTATCACTTGAGTGCCCAGTTTGTGTGGAGGAGGATGAATCTGAACGGCATTTATTCACAGTTTATTCTTTTGCAGGTGAGCTTTGGCGAATTGCTGGTATATCGGTGCCACAAGTTGGCAATATGTCTTTCTCACAATGGTTGTTGCAGGAGCTAGATACTGTTGAAATTGAAACTCAATTAACTTGTTATATTGAAGATCAATATCTGATGAAATTGGAATAATATTTAAGTAGAAGCAAATACACTTAAATAGGCTTACAAAAGAGACGTTGGTTACACAACCAAATTCCTAATTATTAGAAACAGACTCCTACTAAATAGAACAACTAAAGACTTAGTAAAAAACCCAATGACTCAGCAAACTAACAGATACTGAAATAATAAAAACGTTGGTGTTGTATTTCAACACTTCCCCTCAACACCAACTGTCACTTCAAGCTGCTTGCAAAAAGTATCAAACTTGACACCACTCAAACTCTTTGTGAACACATCTGCAACCTGATTTTCAGTGTTAATATGTGTCAAAATAATCTCTTCTTGCAGCACTTTCTCCCTAATAAAATGGTAGTGGACTTCTACATGCTTAGTTCTAGCATGAAAGACTGGATTTTCTGCCAAGCGTATTGCCGATTGATTATCGCAATACAAAGTAACTGCATAATTTGTTGGTTGGCACAAATCCTTCAGCAATCGTACAAGCCAAACACTTTCTTGAGCTGCCATGGCTGAAGCTCGGTACTCTGCTTCTGTTGTTGATAGAGACACAGTTGGCTGCCTTTTGCTGCACTAGGAAATTGCTCCAGAGCCAAGCATAAAAACATATCCAGTAGTTGAGCGCCGAGTATCATGGTCACCAGCGTAGTCGGCATCACAATAGCCCACTAACTTGCATTCTCCACCCTTCTCATATAGAATTCCACAATCCAGCGTACTCTTCACATATCTCATAACTCGCCGAACTGCTGCCAAATGGGGTTTCTTTGGATTCTGCATGTATCGGCTCAACACACCAACTGAAAAAGAAATCTCAGGCTTGGTTAAAGTTAAATAAATTAAACTTCCAACCAATTGCTGATACATTGTTGTATCTTCTAAATCAATTCCATCATGAGCACATAATTTGGCATTTGGCTCCATGGGAGACAAAGTTGCTTTACACTCCAACATCCCAAACTTTTGCAGCAAATCTCTGAAATACTTCTTCTGACAGAGAAATATCCCTTTTTTAGTACGTTCTATCTCAAGACCGAGAAAATGCTTGAGTTGGCCAAGGTCCTTCATCTGAAATCGAACAGATAAATTCTCCCTTATTCGAATAATTTCTTCATCCCAATCTCCTGTAATAATTAAATCATCCACATATACCAACACAATAGCTATCTTCTTTCCATTTGTTTTGACAAATAAGCTAAAATCTGCAGATGTCACTGAATAACCACTAAAGACTAAGAATTCAGAAATTTTACCATACCAAGCCCTTGGTGCTTGTTTCAGCCCATACAATGCCTTTCGTAACTTACAAACATACTCAGGATGATCTTGACTTTGGAATCCCATAGGTTGATCCATGTAAATCTCCCGATCTAGCTCTCCATGTAGGAAGGCATTCTTAACATCCATCTGCCACAGGTTCCAGTTTTTGTTAGCTGCTAAAGCAAGTAAAACACGAACAGTGGTTAGCTTCGCAACTGGACTAAACGTTTCCTCATAGTCCAATCCATATTGTTGAGAAAAACCACGAGCTACCAATCTAGCTTTACACCTCTCAACTGAACCATCTGCCCGTCGTTTTATTTTGAACACCCATTTACAAGAAATAGGTTCAACACCTATAGGCTTTGGTATGAGTTCCCAAGTCTGATTTTGTGCCAATGCAACAATCTCTTCGGCCATAGTTGTTCTCCACTCCGTACACAAAATTGCTTCTCCAAACGAATCTGGTTCTTTTGCATCAGCTACTATGGCAACATTTGCATATTTGGGATTCTCTTTTCTGATTCTGCTAGATTTTCGAATAAGAGGGTTCGATGCTTCTTTTTCCGTGGATTCTTCTTCTCTGGGTTGTTGATGCACACCAGATTGCCAAGGACTTCTTGATACTGTTTCATTGACATCAGAATCAGCTTCTTTGTCCACAGTTTCCTCTATACGCAGCTGCACTTGAGTCTCATCTTTTGAAGTATGTTGTTCAGGTGTTATCTTCTTCTCTGAGGACCACCATGAAGATGCTTCATCGAACACCACATTTCGGGATGTGTAGCATTTTCCAGTAGTAGGATCACAACACTTCCACCCTTTTCGTTGATTATAATATCCTACAAAAATGCATTTTATGGCCTTTTTGTCCATCTTGTTTCGCAATTGGTCAGGTACAAAAACATAACATACACATCCGAAAACTCGAAGATAACTAACTGTGGGCTTTATATTCCATAATTTCTCGAAAGGTGAGAGAGAACATAACCTTTGTTGTGGAAGTCTGTTGGTTACAAAAGCTGCAGTTTTTATTGCTTCCGCCTAAAATCGACCTTGAACATTCTTTGCGTGAAGCATACTTCGGCATATCTCTGCCTAATGACGGTTCTTCCTCTCTGCTACTCCGTTTTGCTACGGAGTGTAAGGACAAGTGAATTGATGGCGTATATGATGCTCCTGAAGAAATTCTGTGAACTCTTTTGAGACATACTCTCCTCCATTATCGGTGCGTAAGCAACAGATTCTCTTGCCAACTTCAGCTTCTGATATTCTCTTAAACTCCTGAAACTTCAAAAAAGTTTCAGATTTTTGTTTCATAAAGTAAACCCATACATACCTCGAGAAATCATCAATGAAGGTCACCATATACTTCATCCCACCAATAGATGCTTCTTTGATAGGCCCAAACACATCAAAGTGGATTAACTCTAATGGCTCCTTTGCTTTAAAATTGGTTTCTTTGTAAGGCAATTGATGTGAGTTACCATATTGGCATCCTTCACACAATGTGTTGGTGTTTACAGCAAGTTGAGGAAGACCTTTCAGCATTGATCTTTTCTTCAAAACATGTAGCTTTGAATAGCTAACATGACTTAAGCGCATGTGCCACAAGTCAGCCGTATCGTTATTTCTTGTCTTGTCAACATATGCAGTTTCAGCAACCATTACATAAACTGAATCTGACTTCTGCCCCTTCAGAATGGGTTCTTCACAAATCTCAAGGTTGCGATAAACCTTCACATCTTGTGGACCAAACAGAACAAAATGGCCAGAAGATGTTAATTGTGAAATTGAAAGAAGATTTTTCTTCATACCTGGAACATGGTAAACATGTTGGAGTGGCACCTTATCAGCACTATATTGAGAGGTAACTGTAGTATTGCCAATATGAGCAATTGGTAACTTTGAGTTATCCGCGGTCACCACAACTTTGTTGCCTTTGTACTCTGATAAATTTTGTAGCTTGTCTTTATCACCTGTCATGTGGTTTGCACAGCCCGAATCAAAAATCCAATCTTTCTCATGGTCAAAGTGTTGAGTAGTTGTTGCTGTAAAGGCAAATTCCTCTTCTGTTGCAACCAGCGCTTCTACCTCCCACTCTTCTTCGCTTTTGAATGTGCTTGTGTTACCCTCAGTGACAATGTTGCTCTCTACGTCCTTTTTCTTTGACCAACAATCTTTTGCCACGTGTCCCTTCTTCCCACAATTGTAGCACTTCCCCTCAAACTTTCTGTCATTGCCGTGATACTTCACTGCTCCTCTTTGATGAATCACTTTGTCTGCACTTTTAGACTTGTGATGTTGCCTGAAACTTCCTTTGTATTTGCTGCTTTTGTTGGCGTAGAGAGCTTCCTCCTCACCTTTTAGTGAAACTCCTCCCATCTGCTTAGCTAGTGCTTCTTGACCAGCCATCAAGTTTTCAAACTCAACAAGCGATGGTTGATTTTGCCATCCTTGTATTGCAGCAACAAAACTTCTAAATTCAGGTCTCAAACCATGAATGTTTATTCTTTTCATCCTGGTTTCTCCGATTGGAGCAGTTGGATCCAACTCGGTTATTTCACGACACAAGGACTTTACTTTGTGAAAGTATTGAGCAATCGACATGTCTCGTTGAGCTAATGACATCAGTTCACTCTCTAACAATTGAAGTCTTGTGTCATTATTCTTGGAGAAAAGCACAACGAACGTATCCCAAACTTCCTTTGTAGTTTTGGCATCACGGATATGCTCTAGCACATCTTCTTCAACAGTGGTTTTTAAGGCGAACATTGCTTTGCCCGCTTTGATCTTCCACTTACACAAAGTAGAGTTTGTATCCTCCGCCTCTGGTTGTGTAACTTCGCTTCCATTAATAACCTCCCACAGATCTTGGCCCTGCAAGTAAGACATCACACATGTAGACCAAGTGTTGTAGTTTTGATTGTTGAGCTTCTTTATTCCACCAACAACATGAAGATCGCTCATTTTGATAACAAAGGGAAAGCACTTAAAAAAATAGCTCTGATACCAATTTGTTGAAATTGAAACTCAATTAACTTGTTATATTGAAGATCAATATCTGATGAAATTGGAATAATATTTAAGTAGAAGCAAATACACTTAAATAGGCTTACAAAAGAGACGTTGGTTACACAACCAAATTCCTAATTATTAGAAACAGACTCCTACTAAATAGAACAACTAAAGACTTAGTGAAAAACCCAATGACTCAGCAAACTAACAGATACTGAAATAATAAAAACGTTGGTGTTGTATTTCAACAGATACTGCATCACCAGAGAGATTAGTAAGACTTTGCTGCGGATTAAAAGTGATTTGGGACCATCGGAACAGAGTGCTATGGCGAGAAGAATGGTGGCCGATGAATATCAGTTGGCAGGTTGTCCTGGATGAAACCAGAGATTGGAATGATTATGTAGCCTTGTCGTGCAGGGGTTCTGTGCCACCTGGAGCTGTGGGTTCGAACGCTGAGCCGAGGGTGGACAGAGCAGTTGATGGGCGACGGGAATTCATTGCACCAGCCGTGAGGGAGCTACAATGGGTTGGTAATGCTGCGACAACATCTTGGAGGCCGCCACCTGTGGGATCAGTCAAATGCAATACGGATGGAGCACTGTTTCCGGATGAAAGATGCAGCGGGCTAAGAGCAGTCGTAAGGGACAAGTTAGACCGGTTTCTATTCAAGAGCAGATGTTTAATTAAGGCAGTCAAGGAACCAAAAATTATAGAAGCATTTGCGGTACGTATATGTTCAAGTTGGCTCGCTAGCCAAAATTTTACACAAGTTGTTTTCGAATCGAACTCCAAATTAGTTGTTGAAGCAATTAATCCATACCGAAAAAATAATACAGAGTTTGGTTCGATTATTCTAGACTGCAGGACAATCATCAACTCGCACCCTGGTTTTAAAGTTTGTTTTATTTCTCGTTTAGCGAATAGGGCCGCACATTTAATGGTAATGCGGGCCTATTCCGATGCTAGCAATTGTTTTTTCAATGTAATGCCTCCATGGTTTGAGAACATTATTCGTGAGGACGCTAGTCCTATTATTTAATAAAGTTACAGTTTTGATAAAAAAAAATATTTCTTAATATTTTTTATGAATAGTTTCTAGTTAAACTTTTAGGATTAATGCCAAGATATTATATGGTATTTTAGGAGAAGAAATGTACTAATTCGGAAACTAAAAAATATGCTTATTATTCATTCAAATTTCAGGATTAATATATAAAAAAATTGGCCAATGTGGAGATCGGAAAAATGTGCCCTTAAATTAAGTCTAAAATAACAATTAAATGGTATATATATTACAAAATTTTGGGTGCCCTCTAGTTCTGGGTCCTAGGCTAGTATACTCTCATGGTCTCGGTTTAGGGCCTACTCTGTATAGGTTTTTTTTAAAATAAAAGCTAGGAAGTGGTACGAGGACGGAGTGAGGATATCCCAACTAAATTGACACCTCCACACCAAACCGAAGCCAAGTCCAAAATATATTGGAAAAAAGGAAAATGTAGGATAAGAAAATTTTAAGCAAAACGAAACCGTTCAAAACGGCAAAAATCATAAAAATTAAAATGATTACAGAATGTAGGAGCCGTGTTCGACCATGTAATTTGATTAGATGTAACACCAAAATGGACTAGAGCATATGCGGCCCTGTTTCCATCGCGATAAATGTGTGAGATGCGAATTTCCATGGCTGAACAATGGGAAAGATAGGCTAAGCATTTTTGACGAAGCTCCCAAGGGATATCAGTACACGTGACTGGAGGAGATTGAAGGTGTAAAAGGAATCACATTCGATCCAAAGCTGCCACCAATCTTTTCCCCAGACCAAATTGATCGCAAAAATGACTACTTTTAACTCTGCAATATGTGCAAACTGAGAATGAATCAGAAAAGCAAAAGAACCCCGTGTATAGCCCCCACAAGTTTGATAGATTCCACCAGCCCCATTAGCGATCATCGAGTTGGATGCGAAACGTATGCATTAACCTTCAGCCAATTGGAAGGGGGATGGTTCCAATGAACACTCAAATATTTACCTCATTTCCACTCCGTACTTCCAGAAAAGAAAGATTTACCTCGTTTCCACTTCATATTTCCTCCGGTATTTTAAAGTCAAGCGGGCTCGATGGACCTGTATTTATCAAGTAAGATACAGTGTTAACCGCATCTGTCTAAAAGTGTTTTGGCAGCCCTGCATGCAAATCTGTTCATCTGTTCAACTATCCCATTTTGCCGAGGTATTCCAAGAATAGTTTTCTCCATCTTGATTCCCACATGTGCACAATACTTCTTGAACTCACTATTCTCATATTCTCCATCATTATCGTACCTCGAGTGTTTTACCTTTAATTTTGTCTCATTCTTCACCCGAGCTTTCCATTTCTTAAAGGTATCAAATACATCAGATTTGTTTTTAAAGAAATAAACCCATACCTTTCTGCTTGAGTCATCTATGAATGTAACATAGTATTTAGAGCCTCCAAATGATGGTATATGAGATGACCCCCCAAACATCCATGTGAACTAGCTTCAATTGGTTTGTTTAGGCTTTTTACCATCTTTCAAGAAACTCACCTTCTTCTATTTCCCAAAGATGAAACTTTCACATATACAATGTTCTACACCTTTTAAGTTGGGGATTTTTCCTTTGGACAACATCAACTTCATCCCTTTTCTCACTCATGTGTCCAAATATATAATGTTATAGACTTGAGTTTACACTTGCATCAACAGCAGTCAAAGTATCTCTGCTACTAGTAGTCGTATACAAAGTACCCGTTTTTATTATCTCGAGCAATACTGACTTTCCCAGAACCACAAGTGAAATGCACATTGTGTCCTTCCTCATCATATTGACCCAATAAAAGAAGATATTTTTTTTGTCAATCTAGGCATATGTCTTACCTTGTTGATTTTCCACACATTTCCATTTGCTTCTTCAAACGAACATCACCTATGCCAACTATCTATAATGGTTCACCATTTGCGAGATACACCTTCCTATAGTTTCCAACTATGCATTTCTCCATAATTTCATGTTACGACGTCGTATGAAAAGAAGCACCTGAATCTAACACCTGAGAATGAATAGAGCAATCAACAGATAAAAGTAAGGCATCTTGTACCTCAGCAGTTACATCATTTGCAGCTTTCTTGTTGTCATCCTTCTTTAGTAATTTACAATTAGCCTTCACATGTATGGGCTTGCCACAACTCTAATATTCCATTTTCCGTCCATTCTTTGACGTTTCTCTCCAATTTCTTGATTTTGATTTACCTCGTCCATGATTAGAATTTATTTCATTCCTCCTACCCTTATTATCAATATTTAAGGTAGAGCCTAATGATGTACCTTCACCAGAATCAATCCTTCGCACTTCTTCAGCGAGAATCCGATCCCTGATATCATTAAATGACAATTCTCCCTTGCCAACATAATTACTAACCGTTGCCCTTATAGGCTCCCAAATATTGGGTAACGAGGCCAAAAGAATTAGAGCATGTACCTCATCATCAAAGGTAATTTCAACAGACGTTAGTTGTGCAACAATAATACTAAACTCATTAATATGTTATGTTACTGAAGCACTATCACCCATTCTCAAATTGAATAGCTTTTTCATCAGATGTACCTTGTTATTACCGGAAGGCTTCTCGTACATATCTGACAATATTCTCATAATCCTAAGCTTCGTCTTGGCTTCTGCTATATTATGAGAAACATTTCATATTAGTGTCAATCTGATTACGCCCAACACTTATCGATCAAGAATATCCCATTCTTCATCTCCATCGGGTTCTCTTCTGAAAATGGCAAGTGCAACTTATTGCTGTATAGATAATCATTAATCTGTAACTTCCAAAAAGAAGAGTCAGTTCCATCAAATTTGTTTATTCCAGAACCTACTATGTCTAACCCAACTATTATCCAAACCAGATGCTCTCATACCAGTTCTTAGGAATATGGACGACACTAGATTCCTCTTTTAGGACGCAATGACAAATGGAATAAAGAACACGAAATAAAGGAAATAAACAAACAATAAAAAAAACACAAGGTTTTTAACGAGGTTCATCCAAGTATGCCTACATCCTCGAAGCTACTACATTGGACTGATGTTATTATGTGGGAGAGATACATTAGTAGTAATGGAACAAGTATTAAAATAGGAACATATATGGGGGAAACCTCCAAAGTACATATATCAAGAAGGTTATTTTGTATTCTTCACCTTCAAATAAATAAAATTAAGATGACTCTTCGTACTTTGCAACAAGGTTCAATGAATTTTCGTCAAACCAATATAAATATGCACATCCCCAAATCCTGGCCAGCCAACTCCTACTAAAAGGATCTATCCCTTTAAGTGTCCCGTCAATTTGTTTGTTAGTATTTCGTCCCTGAGGGTCTCCTTATATATAAACCTTGCCTTATAAAGGACACGCACTATGGGCTAACTCCGAAACCCAAAGTGTCCATAGCGTTCCACCTTATGGAGACATCCGTCTCTGTTTATAAAGACCAAATGTCTGACTCTCCTAGTCCTTAGTGGATTGCTTAAACCAATATCGACAACTGGCACAAGGGTTGGCAGAGAGTTGACGCTAGAGTATCCATGTCCCCCTATGGTGTTTCTTATGCCAACTTGGACTCCACGGCTAACGTATGTTCATATGTCTCATTCACCACTAACTGCTAATGCCTCCTCATAACCTTTACCAATGCCTGGGCTTCCCTTGCCCACACTTGGGGTTGTTATTTCCCATTTCCAACAATCCCATATTTCCAACATAAATGAGTGTTATAAACCCGACTCAATCTAGTACGAGCCAATTAGACATGTTCATGAGTTTACTGGCCAGTCCAAGCACGCTTTTAACGAGTTAGGTTAGAATATGCTTATTTAGTATTTAGTCCGGTCCGGTCTGAACCCGCAAAAACCGAACATAAAATGGATTAGGTTTGGAATTTTTCTTAAAATCCAGTCTAACCTAGCCTCGCCCAAACTATAAAACAACTTTGTGCAATTTAATTACATTTAGCATTTACAATGTTTATTTTAATTACTTTATTTTCACTTTCTCGTCCTTTCGCTCTCTCTTATTTGTAAGTATGTTGATTTTTTCTTCCAAACCGTTATTTATTAAGTTAAAATTTATATTTTATTACATTTTTATTATTTATAATGATATTTAGTGTGTTGCATTTTTATTATTTGTAATGATAATTTAATTTTAAAATTTATTTTATCTTTTAATATAAATATATTAAGTGGATAATCCAGCTTTGGATTAGATTTGGAAATTAATTTTTCTAGTCTAATCCAAGCTACGGACTGTGCTAAACATGAATAAAGTAGTTAGATATAAAATCTGATTAAATTCGATCCGGTTCAGCCCATAAATAGGTCCAGAGCCAACTATTTGGAACCCGGAGATGACTTGAGTTTAAACAATGCCATTGATTTTATTTTATTTTACTTTTGATTTTTTTTTTTTATAAGAGAATGAGTTCGAACTCAAAACCTCTCACATCTAACATTAGAAATATACCAATTGAAACTTGACATGTCTAATTAATGGGTCTTTAAAGACCCTATTTTCTGTACTAAAACTTGATTAATCATCAAGGATTCAAATTCAAACATTTAGAAATCAAACATTTTATTATATATATAGTTTGAAAAAACTCAATAATTATGTTATTAAGAGAATACTAGAAGAGAAATTAATTAGGTATAAATGCTAACTAGTCCCTAAACTAATAAATAATTACAATTATATACATTATATATATATATATAAATTTGTAAAAAAATATAATAAATAATTAAAAAATTAATTTATGATTGTTTGATTTTGTTTTTCTTTCTTTCTAATGTGAATTGCATTATTCAGTGTGAATAGACCCATTTGGCATTGTTTTCACATGCGCTAATAGTTTTTGCTGCTAAAAAACATCAGTTTTTTGGTAAATACAATTGTTGTGAAAGTTGCCAATAATTTGTAGTTTTTAGAAAAAGTAGTTATTATAAAAATAAAAGCTCATATTAAGTTTTTTTGGACAAAAATAATTATAACTTTTAATATAACTTAATATAATATGGAGAAATTTTACAGTATTATGGGAGTAATATTTTCAACTAATGAAAATCGTTTTGAATACCTCTACATGGATATGATTGATGGAAAGAGAATATATATATACATGTGTCCTAAATTCAGGGGCGGAACCAGGGGGTTGGGGGGCTCCAGCCCCGGCCGGCCGCCCGAGAATTGAGAAATTTTTTTTTAGTAATAGTGTCTCGTAATATTTTGGAGAGAATTATATTGACTCTATGTAATATTATATTAATGTTTAAAGGTAGATGAGATGGTTAAAGATGTTTGCTTTTATTTGAGAGGTCTTGTGTTCGATTCTCTTCAACCTCATTTTCTTTTAAAAAGTTTTTATTTTTAAATGGACTCGTTATTTGTATTTTCATAACACTTTTGAATTCATCTTTAATATGTCTTTACCATTAAAAAAAATAAACATATTTAATATTCAATTAGTTCAATGCTAGTTTCTAAAAAAAATGATAATATTTTTACAGTTTTAATGCGTTGGAGGCTAAAAAAAATTTGCCCAGCCCTGGACTGAATTTTGAAAATTTACCGTCAACCGCACAATTAATTTCGATTTTTTTTAACGTTTTGAAATTTTTTTTATTGATATGTTTGAGCCCCGGGTCATTCGGGGTCCTGGTTCCGCCACTGCCTAAATTTATTGGTCAGAAGTATTGCTCTAAAGCCATGTTCTTTGTTACTTAATTTCAGTATCAATCAGTTCAGTTCAGTAACATTCAGTTCAGTAATTTATTATTACTTATTATAATTATAATTATTTATTATTATTATTCGAACTTTTCATTTTAATTATTGCTATTTTTACATGATTATATTATTATTTCAATTTTACTAGAATTCTTAATTTCAATAAAAACACAGAGTCTAAAAGTACTCTAAAAATTTCCATGTATGTGTTTTTTTCATTTCTTAATTTTTAGAACTTTTATTTACTATTTAGCAAATATTTATCAATTTTTTTTATCATAATTTTTCTCACAGATTCTGTTAGTCACAACAATGTCAAACTTTGCTCCACTTTTAAAAATATATATATAGGTATATTTTTCTCTAATTATAATATGATTTTAATGAAAACAAAACCCATTAATTTTTACCCCACTTGCTGGCATGGGAATAGTTAGTGAATTTTTTTTGTTATGTTGTGAAAAAAATTCAACTTTTTTCCACATGTTCTTTAAACCCTATAGTCAAATTAATCAACTATATTATTTTAGAGAAAATAGGGAACCTTAATATTATTAAAAAGAAAAGCCTTCCATTTTGGAAACTAAAGAACTATAGAGTCAATGTAGTGACATAATTCACCAAAGAAATTACTAGAATTTAGAAGAGAAGGTAGGTGTTTTTTTTTTCTCATGCCTATGTGAGCATGAGGCAATTAAATTTTATTTGCACCAAGTTAAAAAAAAAAATCAAAAGTGATTGAATTTGTTTCAATATGGAAGACTGCTACTGGTTTTCTTTACGACCCCGATATGTTTAACAGATTGAAGGGAAAATTATACCGCACGATAATTAGACTTGCATTGTTTAGTGTCCTATAGACAATTGTTCTAGGATACAAACTTAATGTAAATGAATTGTTCTTTATATCATTTGTTTAATGAGATATATGTTTTATTAGACCTGGCAATTGTCGTGTTTCGTGTCAAAATCGTGTTATCTCATATTTATGTTCCATATGGTTTTATATGTTATAAATGTTAGAAAAATGACTTTCGTGTCAATCGTGTCGTGTCAGTCGGGTTGGCTCAGTTTTCGTGTTTTCGTGTCAGAAATTGCCACCTCTATGTTTTATAACTATATAAAGGCAATCCCTTTTAAGCACTAAATAAAGTCTAATAAAAGGAAATCCGTAAGTTTATTTAAAGTGATTATAAAGTGTTCATACAAGCATGAAGTGAGACAAAAAACTTTATAGTAAACTGATAAACTTAAAACCACCCCAAGCCAAGTGATATGTTTGGGATTGACATATCACTGTTGAGACTTGTATGTAACAATGTCTTCTGTCCGACAGAAAGCTGATCTCACAAGCTTCATATATACATATATTTGGACAGTTACATAGATCCGATGAAACGTTGTTCATTAGGATTGGGGATCCGATTTGAGATAACATGATGGGTAGATTCATCCTTGTCACCTGTTCATCTCATTGGTATTAATAGGTATAACTAATCCTCAGACTCAAAGGAATATTAATTGGTATTCTGGATTACGGAATGTGATGCTTTGACTCTGGTGTAACACGATCCTTAACAGAGATGACTCTAGGGTGTGAACAGTAGACGTTGGGTATCACAGGAAGTAATTGCGGAGTCGTTATATATTGGATTGAGCATTTATCACTCCCGATAAATGGGAGATACATCAATGGATCGCTTGTGGAAGACTCGACTCTAAATCCTTGCAAGGTGATAGCTTAAGAGTAAGAAATACAGATTTCACTTAACCTATCTTTTTGAGTTGACTCGGCCTGTACAAGTAAAACGAACGTCTCGCTATATGTGACTTGACATCACCCATAATCATAAGATTCAGTTCAAGGATGTAGTTGATAAAGGATCGAATTATACTGTAACTAATACGGAAAGGTTAACGACAGAATCAACCTGTCTTCTTATAGCTCTGGGGGAATGATTACAGACTTGCTAATCACATACTCTGTACATCATTCCGTTATGTAAAGATTAAATATAATTCTTTAAAAATTAATTTAATAACGTTGCATACGGCTAGAAGCAATAAGAACCTAATGGATCACACATAAGACTTGTAACCTAAAAGAGAGATAGATGTTAATTAATTGATAGAAGCCCAACTGAGCCCAATAAGGCCCATGGACATAAGGGGGTCGAAACTCATGTAGTAATATACATGAATAATTAATTTGATTTTGTTAATCCTAATTAGATTAGGAATATGAATTAAATTAATTAAGAGATAATTAAGTTAGGAGTTTTAATTAGATTAATATACTCCTATTATTATCCAATAAGGTTATTATTATTATCCTTAATATATTAGATATATAGTGAGATAATAATTAGGAATTCTATTCCGAATGAAATTCCTATTCAGTAACCTAATTCTATCTAACTAGGGATTAGATACAAGAGATTATAAATACCCATTCCCTTGAGATTTTCGAAATCCAAGCAAGCCATACCCTACTTGTGATTTTCGAAATTCACCTAGTCCAAGAGAGAGAAAATTCGACACCCCTAGTTCGAGGACGAGATTTCTCTACGGCTTCGTTTGATCAATTATTTTCATCTATTTCTTTTATCCTTGATCTTGTGTTGATTAATTAGAGGCAATCTACTTTGGTTTCTATTCAACGGTTGATACTAAATTAATCTTCCCGTGTTTTATTTCGTGTTTGGGAACTCGAAGAAGAAAAACAAACAAAAGGGAGAAATTCGTTTTACTACTCCTACATCAGGCCAGTTCAAGATTTCGCGGATTTCCGGAGATTGAACCGTCGGATCGTCGCGAGTTTTGGACAGGAGCTTCTAGACATATTCTTCCACGTTTCCACCGAAGGGATTGTCGTTCGGAGATCTGGAAGGTCTGTTTCGGATAGGGGAAGATTGGTAGACAGTTTCTATCTCTTTTGAAGTTGTGGGCACTTCGTTTGCAACGATAGATAGAACTTCTAAAAGGTATTTCTTCTTATCCTTCTTTATATGAAATAACGGTTAACGGATCTTGTGGTTAAATGGAAATAGGTTAAAAATTTTATATTTCCGCTGCTATACCTTAGCCTAATTTCCAACAGTGGTATCAGAGCCATCGTTAAATCCGTTATTTCATATATGAAAATTTAGAAGTTTTTCAATAGGATTGAATAAATATTTATAGTTAGAATTAATTAACAACTTGTTTTGATTAATTGATTGTAAAGATAAATAAGTTTTAATTAATTGTTAATTAAAAGAGATTACGCATATGTTCCTAATTATTTTGGTTGATAATCATTATAACGAAATCTATTAGTTTTATAGTTAGATTGATAAAATCAGTTTTATTAATTCTAAAGATAAAACGGAAATCTATAGTAGTTTTTTCTATTTTCTGAAAATCGTTTTAAAACCGTTTTAGAACTAATATATATATATATATATATTTAAAATCGTTTTTATATTTAAATATATATGTTTCAGAAATTGATAGTTTTCTGTTTTGATTATCGAATGAAAATTTGTTTAAAAGTTTGTTTTACCAATTTGTAAATCAAAATGTTAAATGAATTAAAATCAAAATAATTGGGACGTGCATAATTAAAGTTTTGTATAGCTATATTAATCCACCCTATTTCGAATGATTCGAGAGTCCTTTGCCTCTTCTAAAGGTTTTTGCTCTTCGAGGAAAGATGCTGATATCTTATCCCTTCTTCTGGCTTCTCCAAGGCCGCCTCCGGCTCCCAACATTATTCCGGTCCATTGGCTTAAACCTCCTCCGGATTGGGTTAAAGTCAATATGGACGGCTCTGCTTTTGGTAATCCTGGCGAGGCGGGTGCGGGCGGTATCTTTCGTAACTATCGCGGCTTTCCCAAAGGTTGTTTTGCTTTTTCTACCTCTCCTTCTTTTGCTTATCTGGCTGAATTGAGAGCCGCTATTTTCGCAATTGAACTTGCTTGGGAGAAAAATTGGCATCATCTTTGGGTTGAGTCAGACTCCATGTACGTAATTAATCTGCTTCGACTTCGTTCCATGGATGTTCCTTGGAGTATTCGACAAGAGTGGTTGCACTGTCTTGACATTTGCTCTAGGATGAACATTATTTTTACTCACATCTTTAGGGAAGGAAATCGCGTTGCTGATGCTTTGGCAAAGTTCGGGGTCTCTTCCTCAGTGATCAATTGGTGGCCTTCAGCTCCTGCTTTTTGTCAGAGGTTTATCAATGATGACATCTGTAATATTTTTCATTTGCGTTTTTCTTGACCTTTCCTATACTCTTCTCTTTCCCTTTTCTTGTGTGTTCTCCTTCCTCTTCTCTTGTTTAGACACTCACCTTTTCTTTTATTAATATATGGTGGGTTTGGCAGTTCTTGAGCCATGGGTGCTCTCCCCGCTCAAGGCCTGTCTCGTCCCAATTTCCATAAAAAAAAAATCTAAAGATTAATATAAAAGATACGAAAACTATTAGAAGTAAAATTGGATGAAAGTTAATTGATAAGTTAATGTGATTAACATAAATATTACATAAGATAGTTATGTAATTAACCAATTAAATTTATTTAATTGAGTCTATGCATGTTTGGAGTTATGGACATATTTGGACCCTCTTTAGTCTTTTGGTATTTTTTGAAATAGGGCCTGCGAGTCCTGCCTTTCTACTATCTATTGTAATTTCTCCTCTCATCTGATTCCCTTCAATTCAATTGAAGTTTTCTTTAGTAGTATAGAAATTAATATGTACTTTCAAGGCGCCATGGAGAAGACGGAGGACCTAAAGAGAAATATGTAATAGTTAGTATTTCCTTAGGTTTGCCCTTTTATTCCGTCTCTGGCTCGACGGAATAATTTAGATGATATGTCCATAACGCCAATGTATGTGAATGTATGTGTCTGATGTATGCTAAAGCAAATCAAGACTAAGTTAGATTATGAGACCTAAAATAAATTAAAAAGTTAAGTAAATAAACAAGTTATTAAAATCGGTTGCCCCTCCTTAATATTATAATTCAGCCGGCAGTGCTGAGGGCCTTTGGGTTGTTGAGTAAACTCAAGCTCGGGGTCCTTTCGGTAACACCTGAATTATCAAAAATCATTTTTCATGAATATGGGGTAATACTTAAATTAGATTATGATAATTGGATGAGTAAACTCATGTTGTCATAAACTAATGGGCAAGACGGTTGGGATTAATATGAATAGCATATTAGTTACTAATGTGGTTAGTAACCCAATAACCTAGGAATCACATTAAAGATGTGATTGATTACATGAATCTACCTAATTAATGAGACTAGTTTGTTGAGTAAACTCAAGGCGAAATCTCAGGAGTTAGGATCCTAGCTCACTAAAGGATTTGTGAAATTCTTCGAATTAATATGGAGGGCTATTAATTTGGCAAAATAGTGGGAGCAATCTAAAATAAACTAAAAGGCCTATAATTTTAGATTGATATACTTTAAGCAAATGAATGACATACGTTTACTCTTTCTCACTCTCAGGTTTAATTAAACTCACTCTTATAATCATGACTAAAACCAATCTGCAAAACATTCTTACCGATAACAAATTGAATGGTTCAAACTTCACCGACTGGTTTCGTAACCTCAAAATTGTTTTGAAGTTCGATAAAATTGGGTATGTACTTGATACATTGATACCCCCTCTCCCTGCTGATGATGCTCCCATTGAGGAAATTGATGCTTACCAGAAGCATAAGGCTGATGATGATCATGCCGGATGCATCATACTTGCATCGATGACACCGAAATTACAAAGGCAACATGAGGAAATGGATGCCTATTCCATCATCATGCACCTAAAGGAATTGTTTGGGAAACAAACCAGGTGCGAACGCTACGAGATATCCAAGTTGCTATATCGTAGTAGGATGCAAGAGGGCACATCTGTCATGACACATTGTGTCAAGATGATTGGCTACATTACCAAACTTTCTAGTATTGGATTTGCGATGGATAACGAATTAAGTATAGACTTAATTCTTCAATCCCTCCCAGAAAGTTATTCACAGTTCATTATGAACTATCAGATGAATGACTTGCAAACCTCTCTTGAAGAGCTTGCAAATATACTCAAGTTAGTTGAGCCCAATATGAAGAAAGACAAAGCCATACCGGCTCTTGTCATTGAGGGATCAAAGAAAAGGAAAGGGAGCTATCCCAATCCTAATTATCCCAAGAAAGGTAAGAAAGTCGTGCCCTACAAAGCTAAGGGAAAGGAAGTGAAGAAGCCCAAAGGAGAGTGCCACTTCTGTGGTAAAGACGGGTATTGGAAAAGAAACTGTTGATGTACCCAGCCTTCCTCAAAAGGGGAAGAAGCTGTGACTTCAACATCTGGTATGTTTTATATTGAAATTTCATAGTCTGAATCTTTTGGTACTTGATACTGGATGCAGCCTGAGGATATTCCAGGAATATCTAGAAATATTATTTCTATTAGCCGCCTTATTGACGACGGCTTTTCATATTTCAATAAAAGACAAGAGTTGCAATTTTTATAAAGATTCGATCTTTTATTTTTCAGGAATATCACAAAATGGGATTTTTGTGTTAGATAACAAAATTCCTGCTTTTGCAATTGATACCAAAAGACATAAGCTAGATAATTCAACTTACTTGTGGCATTGTCGTTTAGGCCATATAAACAAGAGACGCATGCTAAAGCTACATTCAGATGGGCTTATAGATCCAATCGATCCCGAATCATTGGAAACATGCGAATCATGTTTAAAAGGTAAAATGACAAAGACACCCTTTAGCAATAAAGGTGAGCGTGTATCAGACACTCTAGGACTCATTCATTCAGATGTATGTGGTCCTATGTCAGTCCAAGCAAGAGGAGGATTCAGATTCTTCATAAGCTTCATAGATGACCATACCCGATATGGTTACATCTACTTGATGAAGCACAAGTCAGAAGCTTTTGAGAAATTCAAATGCTTCAAGAATGAAGTAGAAAATCAATTAGGAAAGAAAATAAAGACGCTTCGATCTGATCGAGGTGACGAATAACTTTCAGATGATTTTCTGAATTATCTAACTGAATGTGGGATATGCTCACAATGGACACCTCCCTATACACCGCAACACAATGGTGTGTCCGAGAGGAGAAACTGTACCCTATTAGATATGGTACGATCCATAATGAGCATGGCCTTACTTCCAAAGACGTTCTGGGGCTATGCCTTAGAAACTGCCCTCTTCACCCTAAATCGAGTACCAACTAAATCCGCTAGTTCCACACCATATGAATTGTTCATTGGTAGGAAACCCGTGTTTTCATTTATGAGAATATGGGGTTGTTCAGCCTTTGTCAAACGCATTGCGTCCGACAAACTAGATTCGAAATCTGATAAATGTTTCTTCATTGGATACCCTAAGGAAACTATGGGATATTACTTCTATCATCCAGATGATCAGAAAGTAATCGTATCCAAGCACGCAACCTTCTTAGAGAAAGAGTTTCTCGAAGAAACACAAACGGGAAGCATGATTGAACTTGACGAAGTTCAAGAAGAAGAAACACTGACTGAAACAACAAAGGCGGTTGAGGTACCCGAAGGAGTCCCATTAGATGAGACTCCAGTGCCACCTATTCGTAGATCACAAAGGGTTTGTGAACTCCCAGTTAGATATGGTTTTCTAGTGGGAGATGATAATGAGGTTCCCGTGTTAGACGACGAACCCGAAAACTACGAAGAGGCTCTTACTAGTCCAGATTCTAAAGCATGGCTTGAGGCCATAGATTCTGAAATGGATTCCATGTATACTAACCAAGTGTGGACTTTGGTTGATCCACCCGAGGGGATAATACCCATTGGGTGCAGGTGGATCTTCAAAAGGAAGACAGACATGGATGGAAAGGTTAGCACCTACAAAGCTAGGTTAGTAGCGAAAGGATATTGTCAGAAGCAAGGAATTGATTATGACGAAACTTTCTCTCCTGTGGCTATGTCCAAATCAATCAGAATCACGCTTGCAATTGCCGCTCACTACGATTATGAGATTTGGCAAATGGATATGAAAACAGCTTTCCTAAACGGAAACCTGCTTGAGGATGTATATATGATGCAGCCTGAAGGTTTCATATCGAAGGATGCAAATAAAGTTTGCAAACTTCAGAGATCCATTTATGGACTCAAGCAAGCATCTAGAAGCTGGAATAAGCGTTTTGATGAAACCATAAAACAATTTGGTTTTGAACAAAATTGTGAAGAAGCTTGCATTTACAAGAAAGCAAGTGGGAGCTCTATAGCATTTCTCATACTATATGTGGACGATATATTATTAATGGGAAATGAAGTTGCTCTCTTACAGTCAGTGAAAGTATGGTTATCTGGTAACTTCTCAATGAAAGACCTTGGTGAAGCAGCTTATATACTTGGTATAAAGATCTATAGAGATAGATCGAGAAGACTCCTTGGTCTTTCACAGGCTACATACATTGAAAAGGTGCTAAATCGGTTTAGCATGCTTGAATCGAAACGAGGTAACTTACCCATGTTACATGGAGTAAAGTTAAACAATCATCAATGTCCTAAAACGGATGATGATAAACGACGCATGGCTGTAGTCCCGTATGCCAGCGCAATCGGTTCGATTATGTATGTTATGCTATGCACTAGACCTGACGTAGCGTTCGCGTTATCTGTAATGAGTCGTTACCAAGGGAATCCGGGAGATGAGCATTGGATTGCCGTCAAGAACATTCTTAAGTACTTGAGAAGAACTAAAGATATGTTCCTAGTGTACGGAGAAGGTGATCTGAAAATAGAAGGATTTTCAAATGCAAGTCATCTCACAGATGAGAATGATTATAAATCCCAATCAGGATACCTGTTTATCTTGAATATGGGCGCGGTCAGTTGGAAGAGTTCCAAGCAGGGAAGCGTAGCTTTCTCTACGACCGAGTCAGAGTATATCGCAGCTGCGGAAGCAACAAAGGAAGCGGTTTGGATTAGAAAGTTCATTACAGAACTAGGTGTGGTGCCTGACATTTTCAATCCCATTACACTGTATTGTGATAACAATGGAGCCATTACGCAAGCAAAGGAACCACGGTCTCATAATGCATCCAAACATTACCTTAAGCGATACCACATCATTAGAGAGATTGTGGCTAGAGGAGATGTGAGAATAGAAAGAGTACCTACAGAGGACAACGCTGTAGATCCGTTGACAAAGCCTTTAACCCAGAGAATACATGATCGTCATTTAACTTCTACTGGGATAAGTTTTAGAAACAATTGGCTTTAGTCCAAGTGGGAGTATGTTGGGGTTTAGTGTCCTATAGACAATTTTTCTAGAATACAAACTTAATGTAAATGAATTGTTCTTTATATCATTTGTTTAATGAGATATATGTTTTATAACTATATAAAGGCAATCCCTTTTAAGCACTAAATAAAGTCTAATAAATGGAAATCCGTAAGTTTATTTAAAGTGATTATAAAGTGTTCATACAAGCATGAAGTGAGACAAAACTTTATAGTAAACTGATAAACTTAAAACCACCCAAAGTCAAGTGATATGTTTGGGATTGACATATCACTGTTGAGACTTGTATGTAACAATGTCTTCTGTCCGACAGAAAGCTGATCTCACAAGCTTCATATATACAGATATCTGGCCAGTTACATAGATCCGATGAAACGTTGTTCATTAGGATTTGGGATCCGATTTGAGATAACAGGATGGGTAGATTCATCCTTGTCACCTGTTCATCTCATTGGTATTAATAGGTATAACTAATCCTCAGACTCAAAGGAATATTAATTGGTATTCTAGATTACGGAATGTGATGCTTTGACTCTAGTATTACACGATCCTTAACAGAGATGACTCTGGGGTGTGAACAGTAGACGTTGGGTATCACAGGAAGTAATTGTGGAGTCGTTATATATTGGATTGAGCATTTATCACTCCCGATAAATGGGAGATACATCCATGGATCGCTTGTGGAAGACTCGACTCTAAATCCTTGCAAGGTGATAGCTTAAGAGTAAGAAATACAGATTTTACTTAACCTATCTTTTTGAGTTGACTCGGCCTGTACAAGTAAAACGAACGTCTCGCTATATGTGACTTGACATCACCCATAGTCATAAGATTCAGTTCAAGGATGTAGTTGATAAATGATCGAATTATACTGTAACTAATACGGAAAGGTTAACGACAGAATCAACCTGTCTTCTTATAGCTCTGGGGGAATGATTACGGACTTGCTAATCACATACTCTGTACATCATTCCGTTATGCAAAGATTAAATATAATTCTTTGAAAATTAATTTAATAACGTTGCATACGGCTAGAAGCAATAAGAACCTAATGGATCACACATAAGACTTGGAACCTAAAAGAGAGATAGATGTTAATTAATTGATAGAAGCCCAACTGAGCCCAATAAGGCCCATGGACATAAGGGGGTCGAAACTCATGTAGTAATATACATGAATAATTAATTTGATTTTGTTAATCCTAATTAGATTAGGAATATGAATTAAATTAATTAAGAGATAATTAAGTTAGGAGTTTTAATTAGATTAATATACTCCTATTATTATCCAATAAGGTTATTATTATTATCCTTAATATATTAGATATATAGTGAGATAATAATTAGGAATTCTATTCCGAATGGAATTCCTATTCAGTAACCTAATTCTATCTAACTAGGGATTAGATACAAGAGATTATAAATACTCATTCCCTTGAGATTTTCGAAATCCAAGCAAGCCATACCCTACTTGTGATTTTCGAAATTCACCTAGTCCAAGAGAGAGAAAATTCGACACCCCTAGTTCGAGGACGAGATACGGCTTCGTTTGATCAATTATTTTCATCTATTTCTTTTATCCTTGATCTTGTGTTGATTAATTAGAGGCAATCTACTTTGGTTGCTATTCAACGGTTGATACTAAATTAATCTTCCCGTGTTTTATTTCGTATTTGGGAACTCGAAGAAGAAAAACAAACAAAAGGGAGAAATTCGTTTTACTACTCCTACATCAGGCCAGTTCACGATTTCGCGGATTCCCGGAGATTGAACTGTCGGATCGTCGCGATTTTTGGACAGGAGCTTCTAGACATATTCTTCCACGTTTCCACCGAATGGATTGTCGTTCGGATGTCTGGAAGGTCTGTTTCGGATAGGGGAAGTTTGGTAGACAGTTTCTATCTCTTTTGAAGTTGTGGGCACTTCGTTTGCAACGGTAGATAGAACTTCTAAAAGGTATTTCTTCTTATCATTCTTTATATGAAATAACGGTTAACGGATCTTGTGGTTAAATGGAAATAGGTTAAAATTTTTATATTTCTGCTGCTATACCTTAGCCTAATTTTCAACAATTTCGATATGTACTATTTTTCTATAAATGAAACAATTATATTTTTCTATATAAAAAGCACTTTTTCATTTCCGAAAAAATTAAAAATATAAACTTAAATATTGATTATCTTCAATTGATCAAATTAATTTTTTTTTTTGAAGAGATCAAATTAATTTTTCAATTGATAAATGAATTGAATAGTTGTTCTTTAACAGCTATATTATTGTTCAGATAATATATTATATTATTGTTCAGATAAAATATAATTTTTTTATGTAATTTAACTTGTTTATAAAGATATAGTTTCATGGTTTATAAAAATTTATAAACATTGAGGAAGTAATGAGTGAGATTTGTAAACTCAGGCATTCTTCAAAAATTATTATCTTGACTATTTATTTTAAAAAGGAACGATTTGAAAAAATTAGAAAATTTAATTTTGCAAATTATTCCATATATAAACTATGAATTTACATATTAACTAAATCACAAATATATTATTTTTTACCAAAACATTGACTCCAAAACCCTTTACCCATAAACTGCTAAAACAAATAGAGCTCGTGTTTGTAAACTTTTTAACCGGGGCTATGTTTGTAAATTAGGAGAAGCATGTTTTTTTTTTGTACTTTATACTCTTATTATTGAGACATAAAAAAAATTATGAAATAAAATTTGGATGTTGCCTATTTTCTATTGTTATTAAGAGACCGTGAAATTAAAAAAATGATAATGTGTGCTATTATTGTCGATTTTCAATTCTATTTTAACAAGTTACATTCTTTTTTTTTTTTTGGTAGAAAAGGAAAAGAAAAACGAACAACAACAAACTACACAGGAATTAGCCTAGGGAAGCTAACCCCAATCCTATCTTCTAAGAGAAGATGAGAGATGAAACTAGGGGAAACAGGAAGGGTAGTAACGCCTAACGTCCCTTCATGGCCCGCCGCCGCCAAGCGATCAGCAACACGATTCTGCTCTCTAAAAATGTGTCTGAACTCTACGAACTCAAAGGAGGAGCAAAGCCTTATAATAGCTTTGATGAGGTTGCGACTGTTAAGACCCATAGAATGATTCTCAGAAATCATTTTGATTGCTTCCAAATTATCAGACTCCACAGAGAGCCTCTTAACACCCAGCCTTTTAGCAAGATTGATTCCAGTAAGAATAGCCCAGAGCTCCGCAGAAAAGGAAGAACCCAACCCTAAATTCTGGGAGAACCCAGAAAGCCAGACGCCCCCTACATCTCTAAGCACACCTCCAGCCGCAATCTTACCGTTACTGAGGCAGGAACCATCAGTATTCAGCTTCACAACCCCCTCTCTTGGCCTGCTCCATCCCACGAGATGGACATCACAACACTGAGAGGCTCTGTCAAGGGACTCTCCTTTGAAACTATCGATAATAGAGAAAAGTTTTTTCGAGAAGAAATCAGCTAAGTTTGTCATAAAAACAGTTTTATCTCCAAAAATCTCCTCGTTTCTCCATTTCCAAACTTGGTGACAAATAATAGCAAAGAAAATGTCACCATGCTCCATGTATGGAAGCAACTTTCCTCTAACACCATCAGAGAACCAGTCGACCTCAGAATGTGCCATGAAGGAAGAGAAAATATGGTGTGGGAGAATTTTCCTCCAAACCTCTTTACTATTAGAGCAATCTCTAAGAGCATGGCACAAAGTCTCAACATGGCCTCTGCATCTACTGCAAGCTCCAGAATCAGCCAAGTGCCTTCTGTGCCTATCCGAATTAGTAAGAAGCCTGTCCTTAACGCCCAGCCACAGGAAACTCCTAATACGGAAAGGAACTTTAAGGGTCCAAATCGACTTCCACACATCCGAGGGAGGATCAGATCTAAAGAGAGAGAAAGCTTCAAAGGCCGATTTGCAAGAATAAACTCCATTGTTAGTCAGCGCCCAACAGTGCCTATCCAAGTCTTCCTCTTGATTACTCACCTTCACTCCCCGCATTCTAAGGAGAGTCTCAAGGCTAAAGAAAGTATCAAACTTTGACCAGATCCAGTCCCCTTCCGAGTCAACCACATCGGCAATCCTCCAGTTGCGTATATCACTGGGCGGGGGGGAAGAACACACCTCAATTAACGGTTTATCCCCAATCCAGTTATCAAACCAGAAACTAATGGACTTACCATTCCCCACCTCCAGGCCAACTCCCGAGCAGAACTCATCAAACACAGCACTAAGTCCTTTCCAGAGGAAGGAACAATTAGCAACTCTCTCTTTCGGGCCCCCGAAGATTTTGTCTTTCCGATACTTACCACAAAGGAGGCGAACCCAAAGAGAGGAGGGGTTTTGCCACATTCGCCAAAGGAGTTTCATTAATAAAACTTTATTATTGTCCTTTGCTTTCCTAATACCCAGACCCCCAGAATCTTTAGGCTGGCAAACCTCACTCCAAGGCACAAGATGGATCTTCCTGCCCTCCGCAGCTTCCCCCCACAGGAACCTACGGTTAATCTTGTCAAGATCATTAAGCACAGGATCCGGAAGCTTACAAGCCTGCATGATGTGATTGGGAGCAGCACAATTAACAGATTGAATTAACGTGAGGCGGCCAGTGAGAGACAGAGTCTTGGCTTTCCAAGTAGCACACTTCGAATTAGCTTTATCCAAAGTCTCTTTGAAGGAGCCTTTAGACACACGCTCACTATGGAGGGGAACGCCCAGATACTTCCCAAGAGAATCAGTAAGAGGAATACCTGAGAGATCACTTAATCTCTTACAGACTCTCTGATTCATATTCTTAGAGCACATCATCCTAGATTTCTGGATATTAAGCTTCTGCCCAGAGGCCGAAAAAAAACAATCCAGAATATCCATAATGACTCTCAACTGCTCCTCATTACCCTCAAGAAAGATAAGGACATCATCTGCAAAGAATAAGTGAGTCACCTGGGGACAGAAGCTGTTGATCACCACAGGGTGGAAACTCTCATTATCAATCGCATCCTGAATCAGGTGAGAGAGCCTCTCCATAGCAATAACAAGTTACATTCTAATTATTCTAATTTTCTACATATAATTACTATTAAATTCAGATAGAGAATGATAATTATATTGGTTAAAGATTGGGGATGCGAAGGATGCTGTAGGACCTTCCAACGAGGTTGGCATCCTCGGACAACACCACCAAACCCCGAACTCCAAATATTATTAAAAATCACCGCGGGGGCAATCAAATGGCAGATTCACTTGCAACCTATAGAGTTCAGTCAAATACAATTAATGGGACTCGGTCCATCCTTTTGCTCTAGTTTTTGTAATGGTAACCATAGTGGTAGGGATTTATACCGGTTCTCTTAACCGTCCTTGTAACACCCTGGTCCAATACCATGTATATATTGTCCGCTTTGGCCTAAATCCAACACATTGGGCCTCACGGCTTTAAAACACGTTTTCATGTATTGGATTCTTATCTTACTAATAAGCCTCAATCACTTCCTCTTTATTTCCGATGTGGGATTCAGTTCATTCCTACCCCCATCACCATCTCTTAGGACCACTCCTTGCTCAGGCCTTCTATCCCGACGTCACCCACTCCGGACCGGATCGTTACAGTCTTTTGTCTTTTCTAGAGGACAATAATCATATATATTTACAAAATTTTAATTACTGAGATATCAATAATTATTGTAATCTAAATAAGTTTGTTTTGGATTAATTGGAGAACTCTTAAATAGGAGATCTTAGACGGATGCTACTGACCATTATTGTACATTTTTATACATGTTTTTTTTTGTGCATTCGTGTTTTATTTATATTGTTTTTAATTCTCATAAAATTTTATTTATACAATTCTATTCTATTAAATAAGAAACGATTCTAAATAGGAGACCTTAAGTGGACGCCTAAGCCGGCTTCTCCGGAGCCATCCCTGAACATTATATATATATATATATATATATATATATATATATATATATATATATATATATATATATATATGTTTGGTGTTTAGTTTTTATTTATTTTGTATGTTTTTATATTTTTTCTTGCATTTGTATTTTATTTATCTTGTTTTTAATTTTCATCAATTTTTTTTATCATATTTTATCATTTCATGACCAATTCGTGAAGGCCAAGCAAGTTGGGATCAAAACTAGGAGTAAAAAATTGCATAATGGAACAATAAGAAGAACTCGAGAATACTGTTTGGGAAAATATTTTCTTGATTTTTCGGTGTTTGTTTACTTAGAAAAATAAATTAACGGAAAATTTTAGATTAGTGAAGAGAAAAATATATGAAGAAAGTGATGAACATGTTTTACCCTTTTTTAAAAAAGAGTAAAACATTTTTTTTAAAGTATTTGGAACCCTACTTAATTTTTTCGTACCCTTTGAAAATAACACCGAAAAAAAATATTTTCCAACAAAAAATTTATCCATACCCAATATTTTTTAGAGTACAATATTTTCCGTCAAACAAACGACTCAAATTAACAAGAAAGTAAAAAACACTAAAAACAAATATTCGATCTTGATACTCTTCATTTTTCCTTCCATTTTTTATTCATATTCATCAATATTTTTACCACATACATGGCGGGTAACTAGGGCCGATCCTGACATTTTAGGACCCCAGGCGAAATAAGAGATAATAGGCCCTTAATAAAAAAATTTGTACTAAAAAATCTAAAAATATAAATTTGGGCTCATTTTAGTCCTAAAATATCATATTATTTGATCAATTTTTAGACATAATGGGTATTATAACTAAATTTATAACAAAAAAAAAAGTATATATTCAATAAAATTAAAATTTTTGAGCCCCTTTTAGCCTTGGCCCTAGGCGGCCGCACCCCAGACCTATGCCCAGGGCTGGTCCAGCGAGTAACAAGTTCCTTAAAGTATTTACATTTCTATCCTATACGTGTTACAAATATTTTTGTAAATTTCATAATCGTCTCAAACCCTTTTATGCAAGTTTCTATATGTGTTACAAATATTTTTGTAAATTACCCTTTTATACAAGCTTCATATGTGAATAGTATTGGATATCTGTGAAACCTATACATATTACCATCCCTATCAACAAATTTTAATTTTTTTTTTCTAATTTCAACATTGGTGTTTTAATTTTGGCACGGTAAAATTCCATTTCTACCCCCACTCCCAATTTATTTAGATGATTTTCTAACTGAAAAAGTCAGGGGAGTAGGAGAAGGGTGTACAAGAAGCACTCTCGCATAGAGATTCAAATTTACAGGTCCTAATTTTTTTATTATAAAAATCTAAATAAATTATTATTGTTAATTATTATGTAAAAAATTAAGTTAATGTTAATTTATCTAGAAAATTAACGCTCTAAGAGTCTTAATGGTCTCAAATTTTTATTATTATTATTATACAATATCTAATTTAATTATTTTTATTATGTTAAAAATCAAGTTAAAAGTATTTTGGTGTTTCATTTTGTAAAAACATTATTATTATATGAAAATATTAATTTTTTTTAATGAACAGAGTCCAATTTTTTTCATTTAGCACAGGACCCCAAAAATGTTTAAAACCGCCATCGAAAAGGTCATCACAAAAGAAAGATTCTAGAGCAATTAAGGAGAAGCATTCAAGGTCATCCATCATCAACATCAAAGTTTCAAAATTCAAACTTTCTCATCCCCCAATTTCTTCCACTTTCACCAAAGTAACACGATTTGTTGATTCGAAAATCTTCAGAGTTGAGAAGATTAGTGGAAGAGGTGAAGTTGGAGTTGTCCCGAAAACACGGACACGAAATCAACACGAATTAATAGTTTAGTGTTTATTAAAAAAGTTAATGAATTCAATAAAAATATATAAAAAAAAAGTTAATGAATCATTTTTGAATTGGGTTAGGATTGATATGTTTTTTTTTTTTTTTTATAGAAACTCTTATATCTTTAATAGATGAACAAGCAAGTACAATAAGAAAAACACAATGAATGAAACCTTACAAGAACCATAAAGGCATTAAAACACAAGGATTGATATGTTAAGTATGACATGAAAAAAAAGTATATAGGTCAGATTTATAGAGGTAGTAAAACATTAATTGTCATCCATGAAAATGACTTCAAGAACTCGTATTTTTACATGTCAACGTTAATAGAGATAATGAAATTACACATAATCTATGAAAACATTATACGATTTAGCAGGGGTGTAGGAGAATGGTATATAATGAGCTCTTCCGTACAGGGACCCAAATTTAAGGGACCCAATTTGTTTTATTATACAAATCTAAATAAATTATTGTTATTAATTATTATGTGAAAAATTATGTGAATGTTAACTTATCCTGAAAATTAACACTCTAAGGCCTTGTTTGATAAGCCACTTAATGACTTAAATTAAAATATTAAACACTTATTTAATTTAAGTGCGTTTGATAACAATTATTTTTCCCCCACTTAAATTAATAAATTAAGTTAAAAAGTACTTATTTTGTAAAGTCAAAATATTTAACTTAACATTTTAAGTTAAACATTATCAACTAATATTTTTATAATAATTATATCACTCAATATTTTCAGCATTTATAATATTCAACACTTAAAATTCAGTACTTATTTTTTTCCGCACTTAATTTTCAGTTTTATCAAATAGCATCTAAGAGTCTTAAGTGGTCCAATTTTTTTATTATTATTATTTTACAATATCTAATTTTTTTTATTATATGTATCATGGTAAAAATCAAGTTAAAAGTATTTTAGTGTTTCATTTCATAGAAACATTATTATTATATGAAAGTATTAATTTTTTTTAATGAATATCGCTCAATTTTTTTTATTTAGCATAGCACCCAAAAATGGTTATGACATCCCTGCGATTTAGCATGATGTTGTATGAGATATTCTGTAATATAGTACTTTGGTGACTAGGGTGATTTTCCAATGTCTGAGATAAGATAGAAATACGGTCAGGGCGACGCCATTGACATGAGACCCCACTCCGATGTTAAAGGTAGTAGAGTATAAGATGGAGTACTAAGCAATTGAGAGTGATTGCAGAGAATGTGTGTATGCACATTAATTATAGGTTTAAGGCATATCTATTGGATATCGTTATAATTAGTTTCCTGGAAAGACAGTTTGGACTTGAATTAGGTAAGTTGTGTTATACCTAATTTGGATTACCTTGATTCAAAGTGGACAAAGTGGGGTATAGTCCGAGTTGGATTCATATGCTACCACATTAGCCCACGTCTCTAAGGAAAGATAGCCTTTCTATTTAGACTAATCTCTCAGTCTCTATTATTTTGGATTTTCCCGTTAGCCTAGGATGATGACACGTGTACAATGATATTATTTAATTAGGTTAGAGGATTGATTTTAAAAGTACGTGCGACTCGCAAACACGATAAGAAAACGACACGAATCCCACTATATTACAACTATCATGATATATGCATTTAACACTAAGGACCCGTTTGTTTTATCTACTATTTGTTGTTGCTGTTGAAAAAAGATGATTTTCCAAAAAGCAGAGATTCCCTACTTTTGTAAAAGACTACTTTTCAGTTGTAAAAGTCAAACAATAGATCTGTAACCAAACACCTAAAACTCTCTATTTTGAAGAAGAAAGGCAAACAAGCATGAAAAAGAACAACCAAACGCCACCTAATTCAATATAATTGACACAATACGAACACAATTCACTTACACAAACCGCATCGTAAGTAAATTATAGGATATTGATGGTGCCAATTATTATTGATTTCAAAATAAAAAGACATGGGGAATTGATAATTCCCAATTACAGTAGCGTTCACTTGGACCCTGAATGATCAAATGAATAGTAGCGTTCACCTGGACTCTGAATGACCAAATGAATTTGGTCATTCACCGTTAAATATAGACTCATTGAATCTACACCTTAGAATGTTTTGGATATCCACCGTAGGATTATCTTTAGTGTTCTAAATTCCCAGTCTAAGTCTAAGTCACGTGCTTCCATTTATTTATTCTTCTTCACTTCCAATTTTATTACAATGAAATTGGAGACTTTAAGCACAGTTTAGTCTTCAAATATTTTTTTTCGAACTTGGAAAGTCAAATTAATCTTTAATTTATTTTTGTAAGTTTGTATTTGAGTGTATCATGTTTAGGTGAATTATGTCGGTTCTAATTGACAAATTTATATATATAGCAACCACTATGTTAATCAATAAGATTTAATTTAATTTATCTTTTCATTTTTTTAGAAGAATTTCAGAATAAAAACAAAAATAATAATCAAATAGTTGTTACCTTCTTAAATAATAAATAATGGCTAGTGAGTATTTAAAATCTCTGAAAATTAGGTATATAATAAAAGTTTGTTTGATTTCACTGTTAGCTAATAGCTGTTACAAATAGTTGTTTATTATTAGTTGATTGATTGTTAGTGTTTGGTAAAATTATGATCAATTGTTGTTGTTACTATATAAAACGTCTAGGTAAATAATTCCCTACATTGTTGAGCAGAACAAAAATTAAAGACTAAACAATGTATTTTTAAGTACGAGGACTAAATAGTGTGCAGTATAGAAATATAGAGACTAACAAATTATTTACCCAAATATTTATGTAGACATGTTTTAACTTAATCAATAAATAAATTATAAAAATAAAAATTGTAATATACAAATTAATAAACACCCAAAAAATAAATTTAAATAACCAACTAAAAATTAAAAATAATCATTTATTAAACGAAGTAAAACATTATTATTTCAATAATAATATTATAGAAAAGTAATTAAAGGAGAAATGTGTTTTGTCAGAAATTTTTTTAAGAGAGCATCTATTTAAAGGTATATAACGAGTCTTGAATAAAAAAAATTGAACAAACTATAATTTGTTTTATTGAATTGAGAACATTCTTTTATTATATAATAATCTATTTTCACTGTTTCTTTCTCGGTACCGTATAAAACTATGCAGACCCCTCAGAATTTATAGTTTTTATCTAAAATTCCATAATTTATAAGATCGCGGTTGTGATACCTAAGGGGTTCATTCCTACTCTACATGTACCAGTCATAAGTACTTTTTCAAATCTCGTTTATGTGCAAAATCCGTTTTATATTAGGATTCAAATAGTTTCATTATGAATACCCGTAAAATCCATACTCATTACCTTTTTATTAAATATTACTTACTTATCAATAACAACAATAAAACAATAAGTAACAACAATTGAAATCAAACAAGCCATATCATTATTCATGTATAACATAAAAATTAACATACTAATTTGACTAAAAAAATATGACTTTTAGGAATTTTTTTATATTTTAAATATATATATATATATTTTTGTTTATTTATCAATTATATATATACTCAACTTGAGCAGTAATTTATCCAATTTATATAATTGGATATAAGATATGGTCTCATATATCATGAATTCACCTACCAATTTTGTCTTTTGACCAAAGTGTGTTGTTTTTATTAGGCAATTAGTCTTTTTTTAAGTAAATTTTGTGAAGATTTTGAATAATTAACACTAAAATGATCTTAGGGTCCGTTTCGTATGCCGTAATGCAATGTAATGTAATCAATGTCGTAATGTAATCAAAGTTGTAATGTAATGGAATGGAATAGTGATTCTATCACCATGTTTGGTTGACAATTATGATGTAATGTAATAACCATTATAATACTTATATGTTCCTAATTAAATGCAATCATAAAATTTTATTTACATAATTAAAATCAACGAAAAACATAAAAAATGTGAAAAATCGAATCGAAATCAAATACAAAATTAGATTAACTGAAATCAATAAATTAGTATATAGTTTTTCGCTTTTTCATATTTTTTTTACATTTTTCTCGTTTCTTTTAATTTCCATTTTCAACATTTTTCACAGTTTTTCTATTTTCTTATTTTTCCGGTTTTTCTTATTTTTTTTCATTTTTCGCATTTTTTTGGTTTTTCGTTTTTTTTTTCATTTTTCTCGTTTTCAATTTTCATGTTTTTCTAATTTTTGCGTTTTTGACAAGAATGAGAGGTGAGATTTGAGAAATGAGAGGTTAGATGACAATGTAATGAGAATTCAAGTCATTTTTCAATGTAATGGCGATTACAAGATTTCTTCAACAAAATTTAACTCTAAGTTTTCTCATTCCATTACAATGAAATTGTAACATGCAACCAAACATGGTAATGAGCCTTCAATGTAATGGTTATTCCATTACGAATGTCATTACATCTTACCAAATGGCACCTTAGTGTTTGAATTAATGGATATGTATTCTTTAGCCTATCTTATTGTTTCTTTTTATCAAAGAATTTTAAATGTCTGTTTAATTCCTGATTTGATAACTTCTTTTTGTTCTTTAAACAGTAGATATAAAATATTTAATTAAAATTAAGGAATAGTTATCGAACATTATTAAAAAAAAATTAGTTAATAAATTAACTATTAACAAACGAACAACAAATAAATAATAACAATTGAGAGAGTAAAACCTAGCCACCGAGTAGGGCGGAAGTAGCATAAAATTACGATAGGTTAAAATTTTAAAAGATGCTGTTGGCTGGACAAAAAAAAGGCTAGTTGGGGCTTTTAACAGGACAAAATCTTTCACTCACCAAATTAAAATGTATTTTGGATTGACTATGGTTAAAATCATTTACCCACCATACTAAAATGTGTTTTTAGGCTGATCGGGCCAAAACCATTCACCTACTATACTAAAATGTATTATTGACTGGTGGGAGATCAAAATCTTTCATCCACCGTACTGATATATATTTTTAGACTGGTTGGAGGTGCCCAAAGCATCCCATCTATAGTGTCGGTCCACCCCTGCCGCTAAGAAAATTCTCAAATTCTTATTCAGGTTTTGAGATTTTTTACTGGATTTCAGCTGTAAAATTTACTTAGGTTTTTTTATGAAGAATTTTTTTTGTACGATATACTATTATATATGGTAAGTTTGATATTTTTTCCTTTATTCGAAGTTTCTTGTTCTTTCTTGTAATTCTCTATATATGGATGGTTGCCTCCCTATATAGGTGGTTGTGGGTTATCTCTATATGGGTGTTATCATATTTCCTTCATCGAAATACAAAAGAGTTTTGTCTACTATTACATAGATCTTACTAATTGAAAGATCATGAAGTCATTTCTGGAGAAAAAATCTGTAAAATCGATTTTCGATGGAGTGTGTTTCTCGCTGTTGTACCAAAAACAATTTTAAACACTGTTTATTATTGTTTTATCGGATATTGAAATGTAATTCTTAATTACGTATATCTCGAAATGTATTTTTTTTAATGAAACAATTATTTATTTTTCTAGAAACAAATAATTAATAATTCAACTAAAAAGGTAATAAAAGACCAAAAGAAACAAATGAAGAATAAATTCAGGATCTTTAAAAATCTTTTTTAGTATGTCATTAAATGGACTATGGATTAATTAATTTGACCAATAAGATGAAGATGAACTTTTGCATATGTGTTAGAAATGTTGTCCATTTTTTTTTCTAAAGCATACACACATTTTTCTTTTCCATATGTAAATTACATCCATGGCCACTAAACTTTATCCATTTTAACATTGTGACTACTGAACTTTAATTCTTAACAGTATAGCAACTGAACTTTACACTTTTTAACACTGCACTCAACTTTAGCTACTCTTCAAAATTACTGTTAACGACCTTGAAATGAAAATATTCAAGAATTAAAGTTGTTCAGAATGACATTTACTATGAAACTACATTTTTTATTTTCCAAAATCATTTTTGGAGCTTTCTTTTTCTAAAAATTCACTATTTCTCCTAACCAAACAACAACTAAATGACGTCAAAATGAAATTGTTTGAGAATTAAAGTTCCTTAAGATATCATTAACTCTCCGAATTTTTTATTTTGAGACTATCAACGGTCATTTTGAGGCATTGAGTGACCACCGCTGTTAAAAAGTGTAAAGTTTAGTGACCATACTGTTAAGAATTGAAGTTCAGTAGTCATAATGTTAAAATAAATAAAGTTCAGTGGGCATGAGTGTAATTTACCCAATTAAGTTGGGTAAAAGGTTTGGTAAACTACATCTGTCGCCACTGAATTTTAACTAGCTCCTCCAAATGACCCTTAACAATCTCAAAATAAAAATATTTGAGGATCAAAGTTGTTCAGAACGACATTTATCCTGAAACAACATTTTTATTTTCCAAGATCACCATTTTTGGAGCTTTCTCTCTTTAAATTTTTTTTTCTTCTCCAAACAATACCTAAATGGCCTTAAAATGAAAATTTTCAAGAATTAAAGTTTCTTATAATATTATTAGTTCTTGAAATTGTTTTTTGAGGCTGTCAATGATAATTTTTAAATGTTAATTGACGTTTAGTGGTTAGAGTGTAACTAAATGTAAAATTCAGTGGCTTTTATGTTACAATTTGAAGTTAAGTGGTCATAGATGTAACTTATATCCTAAAAGCTTTTTATAAGTTAAGTTAGGTTTTAATAAAAAAAAAATTTAATCTGAAGAAAAAAGGTACCGAATAATCAAATAAGGATAAGGATAAGGATAAGATGCAAATATATCTTTAATCTCGACAACCAGAAGCAATTTTATTATTATTGTCTAAAAGGAGGTAATTTTACCTCTAGTGTTAGCAGCAAAGAGGAAATTTATTTCTAACATTGGCAAATTAGGTAATTTTGAAAAATAATTTATCAAACTGTCTTCCCATTCACGAATCGTGTCATACACTTCATAATGCTCTTTACTACCAACATTAGAGGTAAAATTGCATCATTCAAGATGTTAGAGATAAAATTGTGCAATAAAATTAGAAGTATTTTTATACTTTATCCGTAAATATACCAAAAATGATAATAAAGTTATACAAATGGAAATAAGTAACATGTAAAAGAAACAAAGTAAACATAACTTCTACCTGTTGTTTCTGAAATATTAAATCAATCATTTAACTTATTAATAATATACAATTTGGTACATTTAACAATTTTCAACCATAGAAACTCTAAACATTCAAGAAATTTTTTAAACACATTTAAGTATAAACTTAATTTCAAAACAACTGCAAATTTCTTGATAAATAATAAATTTTCATTCGATTGGAGAAAATTTTTTTTAACCATATTAATTATGCGTTGAAATTACATAAAAATCAAAGTTCAACTTTTATTTACGTTTATCAAAATCTTTTTTGTATGTATTTTATCATCATAGCATATGATTTTAAATCCTAATATTTTACTTTTGTCAAATTTTCAGTTAATCACCTATAGAACCGGCTCTGAGCATAGATCAAGAGTGCGGCCATCCAGGGACGAAGGCCGAAAGGACCCAAATTTTTTATTTTTTATATAGTAATTTCTTTTTTGTATAAATATAGTTACAATCTTCTATTTGAGGAGGAAGAAGGAAGACTATCTTTTTTTTTTCTTGCCGCACCTTGTTATTTTTTTTCTTCTTTGTTCAATAAATTATAGCTGGATTGCATATATTTCACCTAATCTCTTATTCCGCTTGAATTGCATCGGTTGTTTATTATTTTAACTTTTTTTTTGTTTTAGCAAGAGCATAAATGGTAGATCTTATACGTCGATCACTGCATCTATGTGATTGCAAAAAAAAAATATGACTTAGATCCGAAGATTCAGAAGAATTTAAATGTTGAAGATGGGATTACAAGTGTTTTTCTGCAAATTTGGTGTTTGAGGAAGTATATATTTCATCTATTGGTTGTTTTATCTGTACCTTTGATGATATATTTTGCTCTTTGTAGTCATTTTTTACCTTTATGGATTTTATAGTAGACATAGCTTGTACTTATGTAAGGTTTTATTCCTTACTTTTCTTGTTGTACTTGATGTTTTCTTATCTATAAAATTATGTATGCACTTTTACAAAAAAAAAAAAAAAAAGCCCATTTATCTTTTATTTCATTTGGGGCTACGGATGTAAATGGGGCAGGGCGTGGCTGGGATTGGAGTTCCCATCCCCGTTCTCCGACTAAACGGGGAATCCCCATACCCGCCCCGCGAAACAAACAGGGACAAAATTCATCTCCATCCCCGCGAAAATAAGAGAATATGATGAACAAATAGATATATAGTGAAATAGAGGTAAAACATTTGGATCAGATTAATCATAGGTTTAAGTTTTTCTATGCGTATTTTTTATTTTCTATGATTAATAATATGTTATCGGGGATTAAACGGGTAATCCGTCGGGAATCCCCGCAGGGCACAATACGGGGTGGGTTTGGGGATCCCCGCGGAGCGGGGATACCCTTTCCCATTCCCGTCCCGTCCCCGCTCCATAATAAAATGGGGCGGGGCCCTGTCGGGGACGGGTAATCCCCGTCTAATTTACATCCCTATTTAGGGCTCATAAAATGTCAAGACCGGTGCTACTCGCCTATAGGGAATAAAAACATTTTTGAAAAAACAAACATATGACATTTACATAAATTTATTTCAGAATATTAGACACTTGTAAATAATTTCTCAATAATTGATTACGTGTAATTGAAATTCTTACTTGATATAATTGTAAATAAGTTTTCAAAAATGAATTTCCATGTAAATGTCCCGTGTAACTTACCCTTAAAACTAATTAATTGTGGGGTTATATCATGTGGGGCTTATGGTACTATTAAGCCCAATCCAACTTAACAGACAATAAAAGCCCATTATTGGCCTCCGAAATTATACAAATTAAGATGATCTATTAAGAAAATTTAGTCCATTGGGCTTGGCCCATTTATCTAATTTTCTCAGTACTAAATTAAATTCCAAACTTATTATAAATTTTGGCTGCTTCAAATTTATTTTGGTAAAAATTCATTAGTGAACGGCATAATTGACGTTTTTATTTTGTATGGTTGTCTTAAAATGACCATTTAACTTCAATTTGTTTCTATAAAATCACCCAACTTTGAGTTTTATCTCAATTAGATTACTCCGTCGATTTCAGTGATTAAAAGGAATCAAAATGATGACATGAGTGATACATCAGCATAAGTCAACTCAGATATCAGATCGATACGACACATGACATCCATTTATGCGGCATGTGGCAGCCACATGAATTTTTTTTATGAAAAAACAAAATTTAGTTTTTTTTATAAAAATAACCGACATGAGGCAGCAATGTATCGTTTTGGTTAGACATCTATGTTAATTCATGCTCACGTGCCAGTCATGATATCATTCCAATGTGTTTTAACACTAAAATTTTCGAAGTGACCTAATTAAAATAAAAATTAAAGTTAGATAATTTTATTGAAACAAATTAAAATTGATTTTGAAACTACCCTATAAAATCGGGTGGTATGTTTAACTTTTTTTCCCTTGAAGAACCATATTTTTTATTGGAGTCCGATTGTAAGCAAATAAAATTGAAAACAACCAACAACAAATTATGTTGGAGAGAAAAGAAGAATATAAGAAGTGAAAGAAATATAGGAGGAAGCTTTTCTTAATTTTATTTCTCTTTAACTTGTGCTTCTTTACAAGATAACTATTTATAGTACATGAAAATGTAACTATTACAAACCTAATAAATAACTCTTAATGACTAGTTAAGAATGTAACTTAACATCACATAACTTCTAATAAGTTATTCTAAAGTAACTTAATAACAATCAACATAAAGACTATTAATTATAAATTTATTATTTCTAACAAATTAAAGTTGAATTAGAATCGTTAGTTTCCAAAATTCCAACGTCTAATATTACAACAGCAGATGTACGTGCTTCTTTTTCTGCTAAAAAATCAGCAATTTCTTCCTTTCTGCTCCTAGAATCCAACGATTCCTCCTTCCGAAGAAGAAGACTGAGTGAGAGTGAGAGAGAGAGACGAACTGGGAAAGGGAGAGAGATGTCCTGAAATCTCTTAAGGCCACAGCAGAAAAGAAGCAATCTAACGGGAAAAAGAAAAGTCGACCTGAGAGAGACTGATATTTGTGAGCATCGTGAAATTAGAATTCTCAACTTAAAGAGAAGATGGTTAACTAAAATTAAGTATGGTTAAGAAATTTAATTAATATTAATAATAATTAGGATAAACTTCACACATGTAATTAATTGGTTGGGTCACAGGGAAGGGGACAGAGGTTTGGGGACAGAAGATTTTTTTCCAATAAAAACGTGACAATTGGGAAAGCAATCCTTTATGTCGGAAATAATAAAAAGCTACGATTGGACGAGAACTTCTACGATGGACCGGGTGTAATGGACCCAACTAATGAAAAAAGAGAATCATACTATCTTATTAGGAAATAATTGGTATAAAGACAAAAAATGTATAATTGTCACGTTTTTATTGGTAAGGTCCAATAGACCGGAACCATAGTAGAATTTTTCCGATTAGACTTTCTGAGTTTGAGCGCTTTTTTTTTTTATGCAAATGTAATTTCTTTATTAATCAGACAGAAAATTTGAGTCATTACAAATGAGGTCCGAATTGATTTAGGGACGTCCCAAATTTGAGTCATATTGATGGTGCCAATTATTATTAATTTCAAAATAAAAATACATGGGGAATTGATAATTCCCAATTATATGTCTTTAGTGGTTCCAAATTCTCAGTCTAAGTTTAAAGGCTCGTTTGTTTTACCTACTGTTTGCTGTTGTTTACAGTTTGCTATTTGGTGTTGCTATTTGCCGTTTACTGTTTGAAAAAGCTGATTTTCCAAAAAGTAGAGATTCTCTGTTTTTGTAAAAAGTTGCTTTTCGGATGTAAAAGGTAAACAGGAGATCACAAACCAAACACCTAATGTTACTTTTCAGATGTGAGCAACCAAACAACCTCTAAGTCACGTGCTTCCATTTATTTATTTATTTAAGCTTTTAGAACTTACGAAAGTCAAATTAATCTTTGATTGATTTTTGTAATTTGTATTTGAACCTGCAACATAACACTAAAGTATCATGTTTAGGTGAATTATGTCGGTTCTATTTGACAAATTTATATATAGTAACGATTAATTTTAATCAATAAAATTAACTTTAATTTAATTTATCTTTACATATTTTTAGAAGAACTTTGGAATTAAAACAAAAATAATAATCAAATAGTTGTTACCTTCTTAAATAATATATAATGGCCAGTGTGTATATGAAATCTCTGATAATTAGGCTTATCGTAAGAGTTTGTTTGGTTCAACAGTAAGTTAATAGATGTTTACTGTTACAGTTAGCTGTGTGCTGTTTATTATTATCTCATTAATTATTAGTGTATAGTAAAATTATGATTAGTTGTTGTTAGTATGTAAAATGTTTACGATAAATAATTTATTAGTGTCCACATTTTTTCCTAACACTCTGTGTAGTCCTCGTATATCAATAATACATTATATAAAGAGGGACTAATCTATTTAATAATTCAAATATGTAAATATGGACTAATCGGTTTTATAAATTGTTGAAAAGAAAAAAAAATTAAAGACTAAATAATGTATTTTTAAGGACGAGAACTAAATAGTATGCAATGTAAAAATACAGGGACTAATAAATTATTTATGCAAATATTTAATATGGACATGTTTTAAATTAATTAACAAATAAATTATAAAAATAAAAATTGTAATATACAGATTAATAAAAATAATTTAAACAACTAAATAAAAATTAAAAATAATTATTTATTTATTTAATTTTTTTTTTGTAGAAAAGGAAAGCAAAGCAAAGCAAAACAAGCAACTACACCGGGATTAGCCTAGGAAAGCTAACCCCAATCCTATCCTCTAAAAGAAGAGGAGAAAGAGCGATAGGGGGAACGGTAAGGGTAGAAACACCTAACACTCCCTCATGGCCTGCCGCCGCCAAGTGATCTGCAACACGGTTCTGCTCCCGGAAAATGTGGCTGAACTCAAGGATATCAAAAGAGGGGCTAAGCCTCTTAATAGCTTTAATAAGGTTGCGGCTATGAAGACCCATGGCATGACTACCCAAAATCATATTGATGGCCTCCAAGTTATCTGACTCCACAGAAAGCCTCTTAACACCCAGCCTAATCGCCAGCTGGATCCCAGAGAGAATGCCCCAGAGCTCCGCAGAGAAGGAAGAACCCAAACCCAAATTCTGGGTAAACCCAGAAAGCCAAGCGCCTCCCGCATCCCTAAGAACACCTCCGGCAGCAATCTTACCATTACTGAGGCAGGAACCATCAGTATTCAGCTTCACAACCCCCTCTCTCGGCCTGCTCCAGCTCACGAGGTGGACATCACTACTCGGGGAAGATCTGGCAAGGGACTCACATTTGAAACTATTAATAATAGAGGAGAGTTTCTTCAAGAAGAACTCAGCTAAGTTAGGCAAAAGCACAACTTTATTATCAAAAATCTCCTCGTTCCTCCATTTCCACACTTGATGACAGATAATGGCAAAGAAAATGTCCCCATGCTCCATAAAAGACAATAACTTTCCCCTAAAACCATCTGAGAACCAGTCGTTCACAGAATGGGAAAAATAATTATTTATTGAATAAAGGAAAACATTACTGTTTGGATAATAATATTATAGAAATAGAAATAAACATTAAAGTAGAAATGTGGTTGTAGAAATAAAAATAATAATTTTAATAAAAAGATCATCTAGTATCTAACCAGTCTTGAACTGATAAATTGAACAAATTATAAAAAAATTTATTTGAATGGAGAACATTTTTTTATTATATAATAATTCATTTTTACTGTTTCTTTTTCCGTATAAAACTATGCAGCCCCCGCAGAATTTGTAGTTTTTATCTAAAATTCCATAATTTATAAGATCGGCTACCTAAGATGTTCATACTCTATATGTACCAATCATAAGTAATTTCTCAAATCTCGGTTATATTTGAAACCTTTTTACATATAAAAAACAATCCTATTAAAAAATCGGATAATGCTGAATACCATAACATTCATACTAGTTACCATTTCTATTAAATATTAGTTTTCAATAACAACAATAAAAATCAAACAACCCATGTCATTATCATTTATAACATAAAAATAAACATTCTAATTTGACTAAAAAATATGACTTTTACAAAAAAAAAATTATTTTAGAAATATTTTTTTTTGTGTGTTTTTATCAATTATATATATACTCAACTTGAGCAGTAATTTATCCAATTTATAAAATTGGATATAAGATATGGTCTCATATATCATGAATTCACCAACCAATTTTGTCTTTTGACCAAAGTTTGTTTTTATTAGGCAATTAAATATTTTTTTAAGTAAATGTTGTGAAGATTTTGAATAATTAACACTAAAATGATCTTAGGCTTAGAATTAATGGACCTCTCTGTATTCTTTAGCCTATCTGATTTGTTTCTTTTATCAAATAATTTTAAATGTCTGTTTAATGTTAATTTCTGATTTTCTAACTTCTTTTTGTTGTTTACTCTAAATAGTAGATATAATATATTTAGTTAAAATTGACAAATAATTATTTAAAACTATTTTCAAATTGTTTTAGCTAATATTTATTAATTATCAGCAACCAACAACAAATAGTTCATAATAAAACCCGCCAAGCAGGGGCGAATATAAAATAAAACTAGAGGGATCAAAATTTTAAAAGGAGTGGCTGACGGAACTTGGACGGTCAGCCTAATATTAAAATATATTCTTGAGCTGGCTAAGCCAGTGGTAAAATTCTTCACCCACCATAAAATGCATTTTTGGGCTGACTAGAGGGATCAAAATCCTTCACCGAACATATTAAAATGTACTTTTGGACTGGTTGGGGGGCCAAGCCCCCCACCCCATCTATAGTGTCCAGCTGTCTATGCCGACAAGAAAATTCTCAAGTTCATCATTCAGGTTTTGGGGTTTTTCTTACTACTTTTAGATGTAAAATTTACTTTGCTTTGGTTTTTTCATAAAAAAATTTGAAGTCGATTCTAGATCCAGTGTGTTTCTCGATGTTTGTGTCAAAAACAGTTTAAAGCACTGCATATTATTGTTTTATCACGATCTATAATACTGAAAATACAAATTCAAGATCTTTTGATGTATTTTTTTCGGTTACAATGGAGGGGCTAACCCCGAAGAAACACCAAAAACAAAACCAACCCTTAAAGATGGGTCATTCTGGGAAGCCCAGGCCCACAAAAATCAGAAAAAAAGAATGTCCTGGATGCCTGCAGGAGGCGCAACACACTCGTGAAGACCTAAACTCAAACTCCCTGCGTGTCATCCAATCAGCTGCCATGTTACATTCCCGTAGGATATGAACGAGCCGCACCTCCCAATCTCTATCATATAGATCACGACATGCCATAATAAGCTAAAAAAAACGATGTCGTTGAACCACCTCATGACTAACAAGTCAAATTACTACCAAAGAGTCCATTTCGAATACTACCTTATGCTATAAATGCACTATTACTATAAATTATTTTTTAATTATTTATGTCGAAATCCATTGTTGCTATAAATTAAGTTCAAACCTCAATAATTCAACTAAACAGGTAATAAAAGACAAAATAAATTCAAGATCTTTAAAAATCTTTTAGTATGTCATTAAATGGACTATGGGTAATTAATTTGACCGATGAAGATGAACTTTTTGCAAATGTATGAGAAATGTTGTTCTTTTTTTTTTCTTTTTCTAAATATGTACTCATTTTTTTAAAATATAAAACTGAAAATCACTACACAGTTAAAGTTAAATAAGATAATAAAATTATAACCAATTAAGTTGAGTGGTAAAAGATTTTAATAAGTTAAATTTAAGTTTTAAATTCTATTGAGAGAGGTCACTTCGAGTAATTAAATAAGTATCAAGATAAAGTATAAAAATCCATCCAATATTGACAACCTGAAGTAATTTCACTTCGTAATGTTTAAAATAATGCAATTTTGCCTCTAACATTAGCGGTAAATATGAAATTTACCCTTAACGTTGACAAGTTAGGTCGATTTGAAAAATAATTTATCAAACTATTTTCTCAATTATGAATCGTGTCATCTACATTTATATGTGCGACATTTTATCACTAATAGTAACAGACAACAACTATATGAATAGATATGGAAAAAATTAAACAAAAAATATATACTATATTTTGTACAAATTGGATAAAAAATTCTAAATATTTTTTTATTTCAAAAATATTAATCTCCAATTCTATTATTAAATAACAAAAAATATAAAATCTTTTATTAAGAATCAACTAATGGATGTGGTTACTGATTGTGTGATATTATTGAGAGATTTAGATAATTGTTCGATCTCATTTGTTAAGCGGACAGCGAACTCTGTTGCTCATTGTTTAGCAAGAGCTGTAAGTTCCATGTCTGTCTGTAGAGTGTGGTCTATTCCACCTTCATTTCTTGTAGAAGTTTTGACTGACGATTTAATTCAATAAAGGTATCGGTTTCATTCAAAAAAAAAAAAACTAATGGATAACTGGGGTAGAACAAAGAAAATAATATATGTATTATAATAATGTCTAAAATTCTTCAAACTTGTCAATGTTAAAGATAAAATTATTCTTTATACGCGTAAAATTGCACAATTTTAAATGTTAAGAATAAAATTATATTACGTATCAATATTAGAAATATTTTTAAAATGATAATAAAATGACAACATGTTTCTGAAATATGAAATCAGTCAATTAACTTACTAATAATATACAATTTGGCGCATTTACCAATTTTCACATAGAAATTCTAAACATTCTAGAAATTTCTTTAACGCATTTAATTAAAATGTTTGTTTAGAAAAAAAAAGTAATTATAAGTAATTAAAATATTACAAATCGAGAAGTTTGAAACTGCATATTCAACACCATAAATCATGATAGACAGTATTTGAAACTGTTTTAGCATAACGGCGAGAAACAAATACTACATATAATCGACTTTAGAGTCTTTTTTTATTATCTAGGAACGACTTCATAATCGTTCAATGAGCTAGATCCATGTGATTGTAGACATTACTCTTCTGTTTTTCCATGAAGGAAAACATGATAACACATCTAGAGAGACAAACCACAATCACTCATATCTTGAAAAATACAAGAAAACGTAAAGGAAGTTGAAATAAATTTAATTTCTAACCACTCCAATTTTCTTGATAAATAATAATTTTTCCTTGTAGTTCGGGATTGTAATGGTTTAGTTGCGCTTTTGATTTGAATTGGCGATGTCTACTTTTACATGCAAAATTACAGGTGATTGATCTGTCATTCGAGTTGTTAGTGACCATGGATTTCATTCGGTCCTAGTAGCTACGAATTCTATTTCTGCACTCCCTCTTCCTCGCGGTGATTTGAAGGTTGCAAATTGGTTAGAGACAATTGTCTGCAGAAGCAGCATCATTTGAAGATATTCAATTTGTACATGAACAACGAGTTGTGAATACAGTGACACATAATTTGATCTATTGGGCTATTTCTATTTAGAAAATAGAAATTCTGATAGAAGATTTCTCTCTTTTTATTTTGACTTGTATTCAAACTGATTCTCCTGTGTTTTTCTTTTTCATGCAAGTGTTAATTATCGGAAAAAAAAATTCTCGAACGAAGAATTTTTTTATTTTAACCGTGTTAATTATGTGTTATTTCCTCAATTAATTATCTCATACTGATTAAAACTAATTAGTCTGTAAGCCCTAAGCTCTATTAATTATATCATAATTAATTGTGGGTTATATCATATTGGGCTTATAGTACTATTATCCAAGCCCATTATAGGCCTCCAAAAATATACAAGTTAAAGATTATCTCATTAAGGAAATTTATTCCATTGGGCTTGGGCCCATTTATATAATTTTCTTAGTACTAAATTAAAATGGAGGGATAAGGATTAAAAAGCAAAAAAAAAAAAAAAAAAATCCAGATAAATTACACCCAAGGGCCTTAAACTTTTTAGTTTTATTATAGAATGTAAACTTTCAAACTGAATATTATGATTTTGTACTTTGCACTCTGCTAACATAATGACAAATTTTTTTTACTGTAAATCAAGTAAAAATGAGTGACGACGATCTCAAACTATAAAAAACCACGAATTAAAGTTGTTTAGAACCACATTTCACATTGAACTACTATTTTTTATTTTCTAAATCACTATTTTTAGAAAATTCTCTCTCTAAACAACAATTTTCTCTCTAAATCAAATAACCTAAATGACCTCAAATTCAAAAAATTCAAGAATTTTTTTTTTTGGAATATCATTTCCATAAGTTTTATCACGAGGGATTGCATGCTATTGAACTATTCATTTTGATCAACGTATGTCATAATATTAGTAAAATGTAAAGTTAATGGATCGTAATGTTCAATTTTAAAGTTAATGTAAGTAGGAATTTTAGGGACCATAAGGAGTGTTAATCAATAGTTAAAAGAGGTCATAAGATTAGTAAAAAAAAAGTCCATGGATCATAATGTTCAATTTTGAAGTTTAAGTGTAATGATGAAAGTAAGAGAAAAGTTTAGAGGCCATAAGTGTAATTTACTCATAAAAACTCCATATTATTATAAAAAAAAAGCGGCACTTGTCCAATCACCATTTATCTAAGCTTATTAAAATTTTTGGATGAATATTAAAATCATAGTAAGTCTATGATTGACAAAATTCATTGGCTAGTTTCACCACCTATGAGAAAAATTTCACCACCTATGAGAAAAATTCAAGGGTTAATTATAAATAATTACCCTGTGGTTTGGCTGATTTGCGATGTGGTACCTGTGGTATCTTTTTTTTTGCAAACAAGACCTCATGGTTGTCACCGTTAGCAAAATCAAGGAAACGACAGTTTGACTGTTAAATCGCAGGAGTATTTTCGGAAACAATTTTTTTTTACTTTTTTGTTGACTTTTCTCTCTCTCCTCCTCTCTTCTTCTTCTTCCTCATCGGTATCGATTTTCTCTCTCTCTTTTCTTTTCTTCTTCTCTCTTCTGCATGCATTTCACCATGTCCACTTCTCCTTCATCTTCTTCTTCCTTTCTTCTCTTCTTCCCCATTTCTTTTTCTTTTTCTTCTTCTTCTTCCCCATTTCTTCTTCTTCCTTTCTTCTCTTCTTCCCCATCTTCTTCTCTCTTTTTTGTTTTTATTCTGTAAATTCCAGAATTCTAGAATTTTCTGGAATTCCAGAATTCATTCCAGAACTCTGGAAATTTCAGAATTCTGGAATTTACCAGAAATAAAAAAAAATAGAGAGGAGAAGAAGAAGAAGAGAGAAGGAAGAAGCAGAAGAAAAGAAAAGAAAGGAGAAGAAGAAAAGAAAGAAGAAGAAGAAAGGAGAAGAAGAGATCAATGGAGAAGAAGAGATCGATGGAGTAGAGAGAAAGGGTGAGAGAGAAAAGGAAAAAATTAAAAAATCAAATTTTCTAAATTACCCCTGTGCCACGTCAGCTTTTTAACAGAATTTTGGTCGTCTCCTTTATTTGTGTAATGGTGACAACCACGAGATCCTGTTTGCAAAAAAATAAAAAATACCACATGTACCACATCGCAAATCGGCCAAACCACAAGGTAGTTATTTGTAATTAACCCAAAATTCAATGTTTACATCACACAAATAAATTAATTGACGGTTACCAACTATGGTAAATTATGCTATTTTCTCCATCTATTTTAAAATATATGTAGTTTAAGGGATGGAGAAAATTCTAAATTATAAATCGGTTTTACTCAATTTCACTCATATTCTCAGTTTTTAGCTTGTTAAAGTTTTTCCGCAATTTTAACTTACTGGGTTTTTGAGTTTATTTCGTATATTAGACTTATTTCAAGTATTTCTTTTCTCTTTTAGAAAATGGTGAATCAGGTCCTTATTATGTTCATCCTGGAGAAAACCGAGCTTAAGTTTTGGTTACGTTATTGCTCACACTTGGCAATTATCATTCTTGGAGTCGAAATTATGAAGGGTTTTCTCATTTCAAAGAACAAATTAGATTTGTCGATTAGAAAATTTACAGAGCAATTTTTATTATACTTGAAATCTAGTTTTATCTTGGATGACGCTCAACTTCTTTGGAAAAATCTAAATGAAAGATTTGCGAAGCTAGATCTAACCTAATAAATGGAATAAATGTCAAACTTTAATTCTAACGTTTTAAGCAAATGCATATTTAGTCTTAATGTATGAAATGATGTAAATTTAACCCTAACATTTTTAAGTAAGATCAATTTTAACCCTGTTGCATTGAATATTTGAAAATACTGGCCTGACTGTCACATTTCTAGGCAAGATAAATTAAAGTTGTTCAGAACGACATTTACCATGGAACTATATTTTTTATTTTCCAAAATCACCTCTCTCTACAAATTCACTCTCTCTCCTAACCAAAAAACACCTAAATGACCTCAAAACGAAATTTTTTAAGAATTAGAGTTTCTTAATATTAGAATATGAATTTTTTATTTTGAGACCGTCAACGGTCGTTTTGAGACGCTAAGTGACCACCGGTGTTAAAAGTGAAATGTTCAATGGACATATTATTAAGAATTGAAGTTCAATAACTACAATATTGAATGGGTAAAGTTCAGTGGCCATAGGTGTAATTTACCCCATTTAATGACATACTAAAATATTGTTAAAGATCTTTGAATTTATTTTTCATTTGTCCTTTTTGGTCTTTTTATTACCTGTTTAGTTGAATTATTCATGTTTGATATTGTTATTAACTATTTGTTTCTGTTAGCGATATTTTCGGAATATGCTAATTTCAACCTTGTCACGTGTGGTTAGGGTGCGGGCGTGCCAGAGAAATTATTTCTCAATTACGAAAACGGTTACGTTTGTGAAATTGTGCGCCGAAAACATGAATTCTAATCGAAGCGATTGGCGAGGGACGCAAGGATTGAAAAAGTCCCTCTTGGGTCTCTCGCGCCGTTATAGAAGCTTTGCGAGATAAATTATTTTTATTTAAGCTAATGTGGATAAATTAAAGACGGAAAAATAAAGGAAATTAAAGTGCGAAATTGACACGAGATCTTGGGAAAATCGGTATTTATTGATGAATCAAGGTTTGAATACACATGTCCAACAAGCATAAAAATGAAATGAATTACAATTGAGAAATCTCTATATTAAACATATAGGTAATTAATTGAATTAAAATAAACAAATCAATACAAAGAATTGAAATGCGATAAAACAAATTGATATTCAACAACAAACTCGGAGCCACAATAGCTATCTCGGATTGATGTTGAATTTTGGTGTTGGTGCGAGGTTCTTGGAGAGCTGCAGCCGGTCGGGCCCGTACGGTATGTGCTCTTTGCAATGACTAAACGTATGGTAGGCAAATGGGATAGATTTAACTTTCAACTTCGAGAGACTCGTTTGGGCGCTTACGAACACGGAATTGGGCGAGTAAATAGGCTAAATTTAACTTCAGGAGGTCAGGAACAAACTTCTATAACTGGACAAATCTGGAAAATTCTGGAAACAGAGTATCTAAAAGAATTTGGGCTGGAAAGATCGGCTTGTAAATAGAGTTTCTAAACACGGAATTGGAAAAATAAATATGCTAGATCGAACTTCAAGACGTCAGGAACAACTTTGTTGGAGGGATTGGAAGCAAAAAATGACTTTAAATGGATAAAATCGGGCTTTGAAAGCAGTTGGACGAATCTGGAAAATTAATTTGAAAACAGAATTCTAGCTATGAATTGAGTAAATTAAAGGCTTGGGAATGCTAAATTGATTTGAAAAAACTTGGAAAGAGGCTATTGGAACTGAATTAAGGCTAAAGGAAGCTAAAAGAAGGAATTAAAGCTAAGAACTTGAAGAACAAAAAAAAGAAGAACTTGAAGAACTTGAAGAACTAAGAACAAGAGGAACTAGAGACTAAGCATTGGAGCTTTGAGAGGGGATTTTGCGTGTTGAATGAGTCATTTTTTATGAAGGGGAGGGGGTCTATTTATAGTTTTTTGGAGTGGCGTTTTGATAATTATTTAGTGGTATTTTGGTAATTATTGGTCAACTACCCCTTATTTTTCTCTCTAACCTTGCCACATCATCAACTTCCTCAACTTCCTCCAACTACCACTAACTTCCATGCCACATCACCCCACTACCTTGTGGTTAGAGAAGCTCTTAAGGTTTGGACCAAGATGTGGGGATGGGGCTAAACTTGTAGGCTAGCCCGTGGCTGTGTCCGGGTGCGTTCTGAAAAATCGGTGATCGTCAACGGGCTCTGGGCGAGAACTGACCTCTAGTTTGTCGAGAGAAAGAACACGTCCCGTGTACGTCTAGCTACGCCCTGCGTAGTGCGGCTCCTGAACTTGGTGCGTCTTGTCGATGATGTTTACGCGTGGCGTATAGAAAGGTACGTCCCACGTAAACAAGTCTCTGAAGCGGAACGTCTTCGGATGCGCGCTATACGCCCCGCGTATGGAGATGCATGCCTCGCGTATTTGTGCTTCTGATCCTGGAGCGCCTTGTTGATGCGTTTTATGCGTGGCATATAGCGAGGTACGCCCCGCGTAGTGGAGTCTCTGAAGCGGAACGTCTTCGGATGGCTGGTATACGCTTCGCGTATAGGAAGGCACGCCCCGCGTGTTTTTACGAATGTATTTTCATTTTCATTTTATCATTTTCTAGATAAAATACAAACTATATCCTAAAATCAAAACCCAAGTATTGTATATACATAAAATAAAATTTATTTTATTTTGGGCCAACAATTGCCTCCCTATTTTGTACATAAATAAAATAACGAAAATAAGATTTATGCATAAAAGAAGTTTTATTAAATATCTTTTTTTTATTATCAAGATAATAGAGAAAGAAACCTGCAGGATTTTTAGAATTTGAATTCCTAGGAACTCTCTATCTCAATCAATCTACAACTCTTCTTCCTCTTTTGTTATTTTTGTTTCTGCCATTTTCTTTTCCCAAAGCTCAACAAGCATTCAAAATCAAGCTCTTAATCTTTTCAAACATGGGTATGCAAACTATTTTCCTTCTCTATTTTCTTTCTTTGTTGATTTTCTTTTGCTTTTGTATATGTAGAATTATATCTATTGAAAAGCTGATAAATTGAATTGGGATTCAATGTAAGAATTTTAGAACTACCATATGTGAGTGAGATTGCATTGCTGAAATTTTGTATCTGTCTGTCTCAGCTGCGTGTTCATATTTTGACACCATTCGTGCTGATTCTTGCCTGGGCATAACTCTTGGCTTGCAGGAGGTAATTTTCAATGAATTTTGCAATTTCCTGATCATGTATTTGAAGGTAGCATCCATAGGCTTTAATTGATCGTATTTATACTTCAATTTCAGGATAGTGTCTTTACCATTAGCCCTGTTGTTGTGAATAATTCCCCTTTGCCCCCTTATCCCATGAGTAGTTCTACCGAATTGGCTCTTCATAGGAAAACTTATCGATTCCCTGCAAGTAAGAAAGGGCTGATATTCCCTCGCTGTTACATTGGATGGAATGACCTTGTAGATCGCTTAGAGCCAAGATATGCGAGTGTTTGGGACCAGGTTGGCATTAGGGATTTTGTTCGTTTGACCCGTCATGAAATTACTCCTTGTGTGAATGTGCTTGAGGGGGTGCTGAACTATTGGTCGCCGGTATGTAACTCGTTGATCCTTCCGTTGGGTCCCATGTCTATCACTTTACGTGATGTAGTTGCTTTGACGGGGCTGCCTATTATCGGGGAGGAAGTCCCGAGTTGTGTCGAGACAAATGCATTCCCTGAAGTGAAGGCTATCTTATCCAAAGAGACCGGGACGTATGTCCAAATGATCAGAAGGAAATTGGACAAGAGAGAGTTGGATGACGAGGATCATGTGCATTTTCTGTGGATGATGCTTAGTAATTATATCTTCGAGCCGTTAGGCCTCAGACCTACTGCAGAAATATTGATCATCGCTAAGGCTCTGGCTTCGGGCCGCCGTTTAGCTCTTGGCACCATGTTGTTGGCCTCAACATTCCACCGCCTAGCTCTTACTGTTGAGGATAGACCATTCATAAAACCTAGAGGTGGTTTGTGGCTGTTGCAGCTGTGGCTTTTTTATCTATTTCCCTCATTTGGCCACCGTATCGTCAATGGAGACTTCGGGGCATCTTGGCGTGGACCTTTGCTACAGCTCTTCGAGTTTGGCTGTTAGTGTGGTTGTGAGATTTCTTCGTACTTTAGTGCCATCTACTCATAACAAGTTGTTTCTTTTTTGGGAAAAAGATAACTCGTGTCTACCATCATGGGCTCTCTCTTACTTATCTGCTGCCCCCCATGAAGGTGCTGAATGGTGGATGACGGTATGTGCGACACGTCGGTTACACCATGGGGTGAACCGAACCAGAATCTCTCGATCATCAAACCCTGGTTTGACCTTGTATGCGCCTTGTCTTTGGGCACGTCAGTTAGGCTTTTTCCAATCTATCCCGAGGCAACTCCCATTTCCTACCTCTTCTCAGCGGTGTGGGGCCAGTGATGAAGATATAGCCGCTGTAGTTCTGGATGCAGGATATGATCAAGGACCACTTCTTCTTGGATCGGATCAACCTTCGTTTGATGCTTGGTGGGAGACCATTTTTCAGCATTGCATCCCACTTGTTGGTAAGTTCTTTTGCTTTATTTAGTTATATATTTTTTTTTATCTTATATTATTACTTTTTTGTTATATATATATATATATATATATATATATTTAGATTCAAGCGGTAGCTCAGGGAAGGACAACAATCCGACTTTCCTAGCCCCGAATGTGCTTGACATTAACGACAAGGGAAAAGGAAAGGCAATCATGATGGACGAGGGAGAGCGGGTGGCTACTGCTGCAGGGCCTTCCGTGAGACAAATGGAAGAAGAGGACTCCGACGAAGGCCTATACTTTGGTTTTGAGGATGAAACGCTGGATCAACTGGGGGAACGTTGGAACTTGACGTCTTCGCTTGGCACCTTGTCCCTTGGGGAGGACTCGACTGAGGTGGCTATGACTCCATTGCAACTTCCGGCACGAAACCATCATCCTTCCGCATCTTCCCTGAACCGACTGGTTCTTGCACCATTGTCTCAGGTTTGTATGATCCTGCTAATCTGTTATTTATGAACCATGCTTGAGATAAATTGTTTAGATTGATTGATTGAATTGCTGAAATATGGCAGGAGTCAGCTCTTGTGTGTCATTTGTTGGTCCCTGTCGGTCTTAAAGCTGATAATCCTTTTGCCGGCTTGGATTTTTCATTTTTGAAAGGACCATCTACTGTTGCAGCTGATTCATCCTTGCCTAGTGATGACTCGTTGAGTGACGCTCGTGCCAATCTTAGTAAGCTCGTCACTTCTCCTCTTGACTCCTGGACTCCCACCCGTATTGAAAGGGCAATGACTGATTTTGATCTCATGATGGGTGCGTGTGCTCATCCTTTCAAGACTGAGCCATTGAATCCGCCAAGAATCATATGTTGTTTTGCTATCAGTCCTACGTTACTGAGAAAAACGTGGCAGCGGGTCTTGCAGCTCGGGTTAGATCAAACATGGCGGAGCTTGAGTCTTATAGCAAGAAGTTTAATGCTTTGGTTGACGCTGAAGAAGCGGATAGGCAACGGTTAGCCAAAATTGCGGCTGTAGAGGAGCGTCTTTTGGTATTAGAGAAGGAGGTGGCTGAAGCTCGAGCGTCTAAAGAGGAAATGGTTAGAGCCAGTTCCGGGTTTAGAGCTTGTTTCCCGCAGATGGAGGAAAAGCTGGGCTGTGAGAAAGATCGATTGGCCAATCATTATGACGAGATGTTGGAATGGCACCGACAAAGCGAGCAACACAAAGAGGCTGCCTCTAAACTTTGTGAATCTTGGGCGAAATACCCAAAGCCTGATTTTTGTTTGTTTCCGTGAGATATGTTCACGGGTTGCCTGTACTCTCCCTCTTTGTTTTGAGTTTGTGACCATGTACGCTCATTCTTCCATTTATTTATTTATGTAGCGCAAGTGGACATTATTCTGTGCGCTAATTGCCGCCTGATCGTTTGCTAATTGTCTATTTTTATGTCCTTGGAAATATTTACCGTTAATGCCGAGGAAAACAGCACGCCCCGCGTAAGTCTGGCTACGCCCCGCGTGTAGGAGCCTCTGATCCTGGAGCGTCTCGTTGATGATGATTACGCGTGGCGTCTCTGGTGTTACGCCGTGCGTAATCGAGCCTCTGGAGTATGATTTCTATGCGTGCCTGATCTACGCCCTGCGTGTTGGAGGAGCGCCCCGCGTATTTAAGCTCCTGAACCTGGAGCGTCTTTATTGATGAGTTTTTACGCGGGGCGTCTCTGGAGTTACGCCGCGCATAGTCGAGCTTCCGGAGTATGATTCCTACGCGTCTCTGATCTACGCCCTGCGTATAGGAGGAGCGCCCTGCGTGTTTGAGCTCCTGATCCTGAAGCGTTTTATTGGTGAGTTTTATGCGTGGCGTCTCGGGTGTTACACCGCGCGTAGTTTGAGCTTCTGGCGTATGACTTCTATGCGTGTCTGATCTACGCCCTGCGTGTAGGAGGAGCGCCCTACGTGTTGTGCTCCCGAGCTGCCCTCCGGCAGTAGCTTCCTCTACACCTCGCGGGCTGGCTGCTCCGTGATGCACCTTCGGTGAAGAAGACTCACTAAGGGATAAGTGTACCCCGTCGTTATCAAGTAATAAATCTGGAAAGTCCAGGTATCGAATCCACAGGACTTATTTACCACAAGTATCGAATTACTTGGTCTCAGGTGTTATCTAGGCTTTGTGGGTTTTGAGTTTGTTTGTTTAAGTTGATCTACTCCTAGGTTGAATTATGCTACTCCTAGCTAAGTTATACTAGTTCTAACTAAGTTATTCTATCCCTAATTAAGTTAAACTACTCCTAATTAAGTTATACTACTCCTAATTGATCTTTCACTAATGCAATTACCCGAAGGAACATGGTATGAACGATAATAATGAAGTTATGTCATTAGGTCTATTGATTAAAAACCTAATCTAAGTCACTTGTATTCAAGGCGATTAACCCTACTTACCCTCCTGAAGTTCCTAGTGCGTGATTGTGATTCCCTTGTAAGGCCGAAACTAGGTCTAAGGCTCAGCAATTTGGGCTTAATCAACTAAGAGGTCGTCAATCTCCTAGGCTCTGACTAGGTCAGATTCAACTCACAATATGTGCCTACTCGATTTTGGGGCTTTTGAATGAGTTAAACCAATTGAATAAAGCGTAAGACAAAGATTAAATCAATAAGCATAGAACAAAATAAGAGCTAAAATATTATTAAAGATGAAGAATAATGTCACGGGATACAATTAGCCTAGGATTCATAGATTGTATCAAAGAGTACAAACAAAGTAAAGTAAAAGGAGATACGAAAATCCCTTTTAAGGAACCTGTCTACTCTGCAATCGGCTTCCTAGGTCTTAAGGACGGACCTTGAATATTCCTCGAGAACAGCTTTGAAGGAGCTTCAATGGAGGTCGAAGAAGATGGAGGAGATGGAGAGGAAATTCAAGGGGAAAGCTAAAGTAATTTACAAATAATGAAAGATACTAATTTACATTGGAAAAATCCTATTTATAGGCGTGGCTCGGGCCCTTTTGATGACCTATTTCGTGTCCTTATGCAGGTAGGAAGTCGTGGGGTCCATCATGGCGTCGTGGGGGCGGAATTGGTCTTTTTGACCAATTCTCGCAGGTCTGCTCGCCGAGCAGGGCGAGCTGCTCGGCGAGCAGGCACTGCTCGTCGTGAGCAGGCACAGCCTGCTCGCCGAGCAGGCCTCTAGAGGGCCTTCTCGGCGAGCAGGCACAACCTGCTCGGCGAGCTGGCCTAAGAAGGCCAGCTCGCCGCGAGCTGGCCTAAAATAGGCCAGTTCGTCGAGCAGTCTTGCCCGATACGCCCCCACGCGGTTGCCGAACGCCAACAACGTGTTTTTCGCCCGAACTTATCCCTGCGCATGCACAAAAACTCCAAATAACATTAGTCCAAAGACTAAATTGACCCGCCAATCGCTTATTTGAGCAAACGCTTCGTTTGGTGCGACTTTTGATTGATCAATTAGCTTCAAAAGATAACGGATTTATAATATGCATGCCATTTTGGCCGTATTTGGCTAAATTGATCATAAAACGAGCCTAAACAACGAAAAGTAAATAAAACGTTTCCAATTTCTAACTAACTCACTCAAAAGCATTTGAATGCGAGAATTGCTCGCTTATTAACTAAATAACGCTAAAACCCGTCCTAAAACCATACCCAAAGATAGGGGTTTTTGACCCCTATCAAACCTCCTCGCACTTAAAACTTTACTTGTCCCCAAGTAAACTAAAAAAACTAAACCCGCAATCACAAGCAAGCTAGAAAACCTCCCAGTTTGACTAGGTGCTTGACACAATTTCGAGCATTTGTAATTACATGCATTCGGAAATGCAAAGTAGAGACACGATATCCAAAAGCCGCATTTCAATTATCCTAGGTCATATGTTTTAAGACAAAGGACACATGTTCAATTAAACGAGCTTGAGGGGATCGCTAAGTAAAACACCTCACCATAGGTAGTTCACTCATTTCACACAATTTTGGTGGCTAAAGTGTTTACTCTCGGCTTATGTTCTTGCTTAGGATTACGTTGATTTTGCACGTTCATCCGAGTTCCTCTACTATGCTATATGACTCCGATGATATCAAAGACAGCCTCGAATTGGGGTTGTAATGTGGTTAGAGGGTTAAAGGTACAACAAGGGTTAATAGTTCTAGCGCTAGAAAAACAAAGTTCAAATGGCTTTAGCAAATATGAAGTGACTGAGCTTTTTATTCATTCATTATTCACTTTTGAAGACGTTTGCTTGAGACGTTTTGATTTTAAGAACTGGGGAATGAAGTTCTCCCCTTTTTGTTCGTCTCTTTTCTTTTCTTTTCTTTTTCTGTTTTCCTCTTTTTTTTTCTTTTTGGGATAGCGATTCTCATTCACTTTTTAGCCTTTTGGAGTGCTACTATGATGCCATAAACAAAGATAAAGCGCTAGAAACGACAAAGACTCGATATGAGCTTTGCGAAAACTTAGGGTTAAGTAGCAAACCAAATGATGGTTTGCAAAAAATTGGGTTAGAACGAAAGAAAAATCTATAAACTACAAAAATATAGGCTCAAAGGGGCTTCATAGAGTGGATGAAAAAGAGAAAATAAGGTAAAGAAAAGGGTTAATTCTAATGAGGCTGATTCATTGTTTATCATCTCAAATCATTGCATGTAGGTTCAACACAGTATTAGGTGCAAAATCTGTAATCTTTCCACAAGTCAAAGCATTCACACAAAAATATCAAGAAAAAGAGCTTTTTGATGTTCGCTCTTGGGCTCAAATTTAACTCACAATTCTTTGGGTTTCAATTTTGTGTTTACTAGTTTTCCCCAAACTCAAGTTTAACATCACATGCCTTCAATTCTTAAGTTATCTACCTAAGTAATGATTTTAGCATTTATTCAAAAGTAGGGTCTAAATGCAAACTTTAGCTCATGCTTTTACAGATACAAGGATTGTGTCCTACACCTAAACTAGTTGTCATGCAATCTTAGATTCGGTTCTCGGCCCTCAAGGACAAATAACGAAGTTTAGATTCGAAGGAGGTTCACGGTTTTAGGTCCTAAACATGCAAAACATAAATAAAACCTGAAAAACGCAAAACTAAACTAGACACGACGCAACAAAAGTTTAAAAATTATACAATTTTTGTAAGTTTGTCTACCCCTCCTCCTCACACTAAAAATATGCAATAAGTTCCAACATTGCATCACAAATCATAAAGAACAAGTGTAAAAAGTTAGGGTGGAGAAGACAACTTACTGATCGGCCGGGGGAGGTGGCCACTGCATGTTGTAGCGCTCACAGTAGTCTGCCGCTACATATTCAAGGCCTGTGAGCCTTTGGTCCATGTTCTGTTCGAAGGTAGTGAACCGTTGGTCCATTTGTTGAACAGTATTGAAGGTCCGAAGGTTAAGGTCTCTCATTTCTGCCATCATGGTGTTGATGGCGTGGAATTGGGCCTCCGTCCCCGGCCCTTGGTGTTCCGTTTGGTCATCTGCTGCTGCAGCTTCTTCTTCCTCAGGTTCGTCGTGCTCTCCCTCTCTTAGTTGTGGTAGGTTTCTTGTCCGTTTTCTTTCCCTCCCACTTGAGCTTGCTCCTCCAGATGAGTTCCTGTTCAAAACTGAATGGAAAGTAGATTTTCCTAGAAATGTGGAGTTAAGCAAGGTGGGGTGGAAACCATCTTCCTGAATGTCCAAATCTTTGAATTGGCTATCAAGGAAGTTGGTAACCAAATGTCCAAGGCCAATGGACCCGCGTTTCCTACTCGTTTGGCTTGAAAAGCCTTCAAAGATGGCTTTGATACTATTAACGGGTTTATGGTTGGCCACACACCACAGTATGAGCAATTCTATCTTTGAGATCTTATTGCTCTCATTTTTGCCTAACAAGTTGTGAGCCACAAACTTGTGTACAAGGTTTAGCACTGGGTCTAAGAGGTGGATTGGGCTAGCAGTGCGGGAGTCAAATTCTGATAAGCCTGTTAATTGTTCCCAAGCTTTATCTGCTGTCATGGGTTCCTCAAAACCCGAGACTGCCTCTGGATGGTTATAGACTCCCATCAAGGCTGCTAACGTAGTGTCACTAAGACGATAGGGTACACCGTTCAGTCTGAAAGAATGCTTACCACACCCCACAGGCAACTCCTTTTTCAAGGTGGTCAGAAATTCTACAGTGAAATTGTAATACACTAGGGTCCTTTTTGTGGCTAGTCTATGCCAACCGTGGAATTTCAGGATTTCATTGAAATCCTTTTCCAGACCTATAGATGCTAGATATTTCTGGTCAACAATGATTAGATTGGCAAGTTCTTGCCTAGAAAACCAACGATACAATAGCCCCTCTCTCTCATCGACTAGCCCAAAAGGTGGGTTATACTTAGCTTGCAGAGCGTCACTGAATTCGATGTCAGAGTCGGCTTCATTGTCAACTGTGATCTTGGCCTTGCCATTCCTTCCCATAGTGCCTGAGAGATAGACCAAACGGACTAGTTAGAATTTCTTCACAAACATAAACATAAACCTCCAAATAACCAATAAATAGGTAAAACCATAGTTTAGAAACTTAAGGACCAAAACCATAAGCTTTCGATCCCTAAGTAATTTACCCGTAATTCTTAAATTCGTGCAAAATTAGAGATGCCCAGTGACTAAAATGTGTTAAGAATGTGATCTAGAATTCTATCGGCAAGTTGTCAACTATAAACTTAATAGTTGAATTTTGAGCTAAAATGGAGATTTTACCCAAATTGAGCAATTTCTCCAAATATTCACAAATTAAGAACAAAAATCATACCCAAATCACATATTGATCACAATGTAACTATATATTGCAAGAATATCAAGAATTAAAAGCAAGTAAAAGGTTATTTGAGAAAAAAGATGAAAAACCCAAAACTTAGGTTTTGTCCCAAATCTCAAAAATTAACACCCTAAACTAAAATCTAAACCTAGAAACATGTTAGAAATCAAAAATAGGTAAGAATACATACCTTAGTTGTTGAATTCGGGTTAGTATGGAGGATTTGGGGTTTAGGTTTTGTAAAAAAAAGGAAAAGAAAGGAAGAAAGAAGAAAGAAGATGGAAGTGAATAAAAGAAGGAAAGAAAGAAAGAAGAAGGTAAGGAAGGGGATGATGAGTCATCCCCTATCCTTATCTTTTTATTTTCATTCATTTTGTTTTTTTTTTTTAGTGCGGTGTGTCGGCCGAGAGGCTGGCTCGGCTGACCAGCTTGGCGAGCAGGGCGTCAGTGCCCTGCTCGTTCGAGCTGGGGCGTTTTTTTTTTTAGAGAGAGTATGGGGTGCAAAGCTTGACAATATAATAAAAAAATACGAATTAAAACTAACAATCAAATTTAACCAAAACAAAATGAAGGGAAAGAAAGGAAAAAAAAATGCAGAAACAATTGTTCAAGCTTTGAATTTAAACCGAGGAGAACTCGATTTCTCCCCCTTACTCAATCCTTTCTCAGGATCTTTGGATTCTTCTCTGTTGTGCTTGGGAGAGAACCCTGTGGCCTTTCCTGCCTGTCCCTATTGATCTGGGCTACCTGATTGCTCAGATCCTTGCAGAAAGCTTCATTGTTGTCAAGCCTAGCCGAGATCTTCTTTAAGAGAGTAACCACCTCGTCAGATTCCTTAGGAGGTTGCATTGGCCCTTGGTTCTGCTGTTGATATGGGGGCATGCTAAGCCCCTGCTCTCTATGTTCCTGAACAAAACCGCTGGGAGGTCGAAGCACATTCTGATTTGAATTCCCGTAAGATAGGTTCGGGTGCTGAGGCCTCCTATAGTTGTTGTTGTTGTTGTAGGAGTTGTGGTTGTTGGGGTTGTAGTTGTTATAGTTCTGGTTGTACCTCGGTTGCCCCCCCAACATAATTGACCATCTCCACCCCATCTCCAGCGAAAGGGCTCCCTGCCTGATAGTCCTTTCCATGGTGGTCGCCGCCACAGTGCACACAGGTGGGAGGTTGGCTGAATTTAGCCAACATGATGTCCATCTTCCTACTTATATCCGCAACACTTGGACTTTGTTCTTGTTCTTCCACAGCAAACACCCGCTGCCTTGTGGGGCCAACGAGTTTCTCCTCTTGCCACTGCACGCTCTTCCTAGCAAGCTCGTTAATCATGTCATACGCCTCTGTTGCTGTCTTCCTAAACAAATCTTCACCCGTTACGGAGTCTACAATAGCTCTGTTGGTGGGTGTCAGTCCGTGATAGAAGACGCTCACCAATTGATGCTTGGGTATGTCATGATGAGGGCACATGCGCAACATTTTTCTGAATCGGGTCCAAGATGTGTGGAGCGCTTCGTGCTCGGGTTGGTGGAAGGATGTGATCTCACCCCTGAGCATTGCTGTCTTCGAGGGAGGAAAGTAGTAGGACAAGAATTCCTTCTCCAATCCTGCCCAAGTCGTGATTGATCCGGGCTCCAATGTCCTCAACCATTCCGAAGCTTGCCCAGTCAGAGAAAACGGGAACAACTTCAGCCTAGCAGCATCTTGGGGAACCCCATTTGTTCTTGCAGTGTCTGCGCACATTAGGAAGCGATCCAGATGATCATTCGGGCTATCATGTGCTTCTCCTCCAAACAATCCGGTCTGTTGGATCAAGTGAATTATACCGGACTTGATTTCGTATGTGTTAGCCGGAATATTCGGAGCGGCAATGCCGGACAAATGCTGGTGCCGGTGTGGTGCCAGGATCTCACTCATCAGACGAGTGTCATTTTCTGGCCCGGTGTTCTCAGTGTTCCGTTCATTGTTAGTCATTTTTATTAGCTCGATGATCTCGTCTTGCTTCAGCTTTCCGATCTGTTTGCTCCTGCGAAGAGTACGTTCAAGTTCAGGGTTAAGAGGGACACACGGTATTTTCGCTGATCTTGTAGGCATATGCTGAGAAGAAATAAATACAAGAAATAAATGAAAGCAGAAAGAAAATTATACACATCATACAAGGTTGCACAGTTTTATACAAGTATTCTTATTATTGACAGATTTAGATTGATGTACATGGTACAACTAGTAGAGATAAACAAGTATGTATAAGTATGACTCAGAATATGAACAAATATAAATATAAGAATGAACAAGTATAAAAGGTATAAACAAGCACAGACAAAAAGGTATAGATGAATTTAACAAGTATAGATACACGTTTGTATAAACAAGTATAAATAAGAATAGGTATGAACAACTACTCATGTTATGAGAGAACACGGTAGATATAGACAAGTATAGAAAGGTCATATGTACTTTTAGGTATAAATGAACAAACAAGTATTTGTATACGTAAGTATGAATATAATTAAGTATATAAACAAGTATAGATGTTATAAACAAAGGATATTTACAATGAATGCCTAAACTAACAAATCGACCTTTGGTTCGATATTGCAGAAGAAATAAATCCCCGGCAACGGCGCCAAAAACTTGATGCGCCTTCGGTGAAGAAGACTCACTAAGGGATAAGTGTACCCCGTCGTTATCAAGTAATAAATCTGGAAAGTCCAGGTATCGAATCCACAGGACTTATTTACCACAAGTATCGAATTACTTGGTCTCAGGTGTTATCTAGGCTTTGTGGGTTTTGAGTTTGTTTGTTTAAGTTGATCTACTCCTAGGTTGAATTACGCTACTCCTAGCTAAGTTATACTAGTTCTAACTAAGTTATTCTATCCCTAATTAAGTTAAACTACTCCTAATTAAGTTATACTACTCCTAATTGATCTTTCACTAATGCAATTACCCGAAGGAACATGGTATGAACGATAATAATGAAGTTAGGTCATTAGGTCTATTGATTAAAAACCTAATCTAAGTCACTTGTATTCAAGGCGATTAACCCTACTTACCCTCCTGAAGTTCCTAGTGCGTGATTCCCTTGTAAGGCCGAAACTAGGTCTAAGGCTCAGCAATTTGGGCTTAATCAACTAAGAGGTCGTCAATCTCCTAGGCTCTGACTAGGTTAGATTCAGCTCACAATATGTGCCTACTCGATTTTGGGGCTTTTGAATGAGTTAAACCAATTGAATAAAGCGTAAGACAAAGATTAAATCAATAAGCATAGAACAAAATAAGAGCTAAAATATTATTAAAGATGAAGAATAATGTCACAGGATACAATTAGCCTAGGATTCATAGATTGTATCAAAGAGTACAAACAAAGTAAAGTAAAAGGAGATACGAAAATCCCTTTTAAGGAACCTGTCTACTCTGCAATCGGCTTCCTAGGTCTTAAGGACGGACTTTGAATATTCCTCGAGAACAGCTTTGAAGGAGCTTCAATGGAGGTCGAAGAAGATGGAGGAGATGGAGAGGAAATTCAAGGGGAAAGCTAAAGTAATTTACAAATAATGAAAGATACTAATTTACATTGGAAAAATCCTATTTATAGGCGTGGCTCGGGCCCTTTTGATGACCTATTTCATGTCCTTATGCAGGTAGGAAGTCGTGGGGTCCATCGTGGCATCGTGGGGGCGGAATTGGTCTTTTTGACCAATTCCCGCAGGTCTGCTCGCCGAGCAGGGCGAGCTGCTCGGCGAGCAGGCACTGCTCGTCGCGAGAAGGCACAGCCTGCTCGCCCGAGCAGGCCTCCAGAGGGCCTTCTCGGCGAGCAGGCACAGCCTGCTCGGCGAGCTGGCCTACGAAGGCCAGCTCGCCCGAGCAGGCCCCTGAGGGCCTGCTCGGTGAGCTGGCATAGCCAGCTTGACGAGCTGGCCTAAAATAGGCCAGTTCATCGAGCAGTCTTGCCCGATACGCCCCCGCGCGGTTGCCGAACGCCAACAATGTGTTTTTCGCCCGAACTTATCCCTACACATGCACAAAAACTCCAGATAACATTAGTCCAAAGACTAAATTGACCCGCCAATCGCTTATTTGAGCAAACGCTTCGTTTGGTGCGACTTTTGATGGATCAATTAGCTTCAAAAGATAACGGATTTATAATATGCATGCCATTTTGGCCGTATTTGCCTAAATTGATCATAAAACGAGCCTAAACAACGAAAAGTAAATAAAACATTTCCAATTTCTAACTAACTCACTCAAAAGAATTTAAATGCGAGAATTGCTCGCTTATTAACTAAATAACGCTAAAACCCGTCCTAAAACCATACCCAAAGATAGGGGTTTTTGACCCCTATCACTCCGCGCGTTATAAGTTACACTCCGTGCGGTGCAAAACGTTCTCATCGGTTCCTACATTAATTACGTCCCACATACTTTGAAAATATTTCTTCAAATATTTGCCGTTAATGTATCTCCTATGTGGTTCTCCGCCTAAGCTCTTCAACCAATACGCGTTTCCGGGAAGCACCTTGTGGATTTGAAATGGTCCTTCCCAGTTGGGCGACCTCTTCCCAAGCTCACGGTCCTTCGTCCCGATTGGTAGGATTAGCTTCCATACTAGCTCGCCTTCTCTGAAGCTTTTCTTTTTCACTTTCTTATTGTACACGTCTTCCACTTTCTTCTTTTGGATCATCATGTAATCGAGCGCTTTCTGCCTTTCGTAGTCCAAATCTTCTAGTTCCATGGTCATGGCTTGCACATAATTGTCCGGCTCCAAGTCATTCTGACGCATTACTCGCAATGAAGGCACAATGACTTCTAATGGTATTACTGCATCATGACCAAACGTTAGGAAAAACGGGCTCACTCCAGTCGCTCGTGTTTTAGATGTTCGCATAGCCCAAAGTGTTTCTGAGAGAACTTTATGCCACTCCCTAGGATTGTCTTCTAATATCTTCTCCAAGATTTAGATCAGGATCTTGTTGGACGCCTCGGCTTGACCATTCGCTTGTGCATAAAATGGAGTGGAATGAATCAATTTAATCCCGTACTCTTCTGCGAACTCATTCATATCTTCGCCTGTGAACATGGTTCCTTGGTCCGTGGTAATGGATTCTGGAATTCCGAATCTATGAATTAAGTTCTCCTTGATGAACTGGATTACTTGTGCTTGACCGACTTGCTTCATTGGTGCTGCTTCTACCCACTTGGAAAAGTAGTCTGTGGCAACTATGATGAAGCAATGGCCTTTTGATGAAGCTGGAAATATTTTCCCAATTAGATCGATAGCCCATCCTCTAAAAGGCCATGGTTTCACAACTGAGTGTAATTCTTCTGAGGGCACCCGTTGGACTTGGCCATACAATTGGCACTTCTTGCAACCCTTCGCATATGTGATGCAATCTCGTAGGATCGTGGGCCAGAAGTACCCATGACGATTAATAAGCCACCGCATTCTCCTTCCCGATTGGTGAGCTCCGCATATGCCTTCATGGACTTGCTTCATGACCTCCATTGCTTTTGGGAAGCCGAGGCATTTAAGTAGCATTCCATCGTAGCTCTTACGGTACAAATCACCTGCCATCAACATGTAATTTCGAGATTGAATGCTTAGTGAATATTTTACTTTTTTGGATGGGTCATTGAGGTACTCGATGAATGGTTTCCTCCAATCCTGAGCTAAGTTGATATCGATGTCGAACGATTCGAACTGGACACCTCTATCTGCCACGGAAGGATGACCCTGTCTTTTGATGATGACGACTTTGTATGCTGTCTCTTTAGAGATCTTCATTCCAGAAGCGATTTGGGCTAACTCGTCAGCCTCCCAGTTGTCATTTCTTGGAATATGATCCAAACTGACCTCGTCAAACATTTCCAGAAATTGGATTGCAAATGCAAAATAAGGTAACAAAGATAAACTTGAGCATTTGTATTCTCCTGTTAGGTGCCGGATGACCAATTGTGAATCTCCGAAAATCTTTACTTCTTTTACTCCTAGGTCGATTAAGATTTCCAAACCGATGATCAGAGCTTCATACTCAGCTTGATTGCTCGTGCATTCGAAGTCCAATTTGACAGCTAATATCGTCTTAGTCCCGGATGGGGCTGTGATGATTACTCCTGCTCCATTGGAGCTGTCTGTGCTCGAACCATCGAACTTTAACTGCCAAGGCTCTTTATGTGTCAGATAGATTGGAAGTTCCGCCTCTTCGGGATATTGGAAACTGGTTGGGTGATCGGCTACAAAATCTGCGATTGCTTTCCCCTTTACTGAGGATTGCGGGAGATATGTCAAGGTGAACTCGGCCAATGCTAGTGACCATTTCCCTATTCTTCCCGAGAGGATGGGCTGGTTTAGCATGTACTTGATCAAGTCTTGCTGGCGATCACGTAAACTCTTGCTTTGAGTGAGTAATGCCTCAACTTCGTGCAAGCGAAATAGAGGGCTAAGCACGTTTTCTCAACTGGACTATATCTTGTCTCTGCTGATAACAACGTTCGGCTTAGGTAGTAGATGGCTTGTTCATGGCGGTTTGCATTATCTTGGGCGAGTAGACACCTAATTGACTCATCGGTTGCTGATATATAGAGCTTGAGTGGAGTGCCCTCTCTTGGCGGCATCAAAATAGGTGGATTACTCAGGTAAGTTTTGATCTCCTCAAACGCCGCTTGATGCTTGTCGTCCCACTTGAAGCTTTCTTCATCTTTGAGCCTCAATAGATTTGAGAATGCTCTGGACTTTCCAGCCAAGTTGGATATGAATTGTCTCAAATAGTTTACTTGACCCAAGAATCGTTGTAACTCTTTTTTATTCTTCGGAGGTTGTGCTTCTTTGATTGCTTTTGCCTTATTATCATCGATCTCGATTCCTCTTTGGTGGACTAAGAATCCGAGAAAGTTCCCTGCTTTGACCCCGAAGGCGCACTTCAGAGGGTTGAGCTTTAGGTTATATTTTCGCATTCGTTTGAAGCTTTTCCTCAAATGGTCGACATGTTCCATTTCTCGCTTGGACTTGATAACGATGTCGTCTACGTATACTTCCATAGAGGTGCCGAGTAAATCGTGAAAAATGGCATTCATTGCTCTTTGGTATGTGGCGTCGGCATTCTTTAAACCGAATGGCATGACGACCCATTCGAACATGCCGATTGACCCTGGGCATCGAAATTCCGTTTTTGCAATGTCTTCTTCGGCAATGGGGATTTGGTTATATCCCGCATAGCAATCACACAGAGATATTAATTCATTTTTAGACACAGCATCTACTAACATGTCGGCTATAGGCATCACATAGATGTCTTTTGGCGTGGCTAAATTTAGATCGCGGAAATCTATGCATACCCGTAGTTTACCATTCTTTTTCACTACGGGCACGACGTTAGATAGCCATACAGCGTATTTTGCTGGTCTGATGAACTTAGCCTTGAAAAGTTTTTCTATCTCCTCCTTCACCTTGCCTTCCACTTCTTTGCTCATCCTCCTTGTTGGTTGCTTGAAGGGTTTGAATTCTGGTTTAATCGGCAATCTATGCTCCACAACGTCCTTGCTCAGCCCGGGCATTTCATCATAATTCCAAGCGAAACAGTCTTTGAACTCATGAAGTAAAATGATAATGGCTTCTTTTAATGTTGGGCGCAGTAAGCTACTGACAAATGTAATCCGAGGTTCCTCTTTTGTTCCTAGATTTACTTCGTCTAGAGGATCGACTGCCATGGAACCTTCATCTTCTAACTTTGGGTTTGCCCTCTTCAGATCTTGTAGTTGGATTTCTTCTCCTTGAGGATTCAGTTCTGTTATTCCTTTGGGGGTTTCGACTTCTGAGACCCTCATGTCGTTTTCTTGGTACAGTTTCTCCGCTAGTTGTTGGGCATTCAATTTTGATATAGCGGCCGAAGCTACCGCTTCTTTTCCCGATTTTGTCTTAATCATGGAATTTCTTCAATTATCGGTTCGTTACAGAATGGCCTTCGGCGAGGCACGATTGCCATTGGCTTTAAGATATTCTTAATTTCTTCACCACATGATTGCTCCTTGTAACAGGACCCAACTCGGATTGGGCCAACAGATTCCTCGTAGAGTCTGGCTTTGACCATATCGGAGTAAGTTTCGAACGGCTTCTCGTTCGCCCGCACAACTTCCACATCGTCTCCCTTCCAAAATAGAAGGAGTTGGTGTAATGACGAGGGGATGCATGAGTTGGAATGAATCCAATCTCTCCCCAAAAGTGCCTGATAGCTCGCAGTCGAATTTACCACGAAGAAAGCAGCCATGGCGGTGTGAGAGCCAATAGTGAGCTCCAAAGGTAGGACACCGTAAGTCTTCACAATTTCTCCCGTGAAGGCTGAAACCGACACCTCTGACGAGATTATATCCTCCTCCGATTTTCCTAAGTCTAGGACCATCTTTATCGGCATGATGTTGACGGCTGATCCATTGTCGATGAGCACTCTGGAGATTAGTTTGCCATCTACGTGAGCCTTGACGTATAAAGGTTTAATATGGCGGGTCATCCTCGGAGTGGGCTTGTCAAAGTAAACCCTCTTCATGCCTTCTTCACCCGATGCATTCGGTAATGTGTCTTCTTGCTCCTTGTGCTCAAGGTTGGGGACTTCCTTCTTGGTGTCTTCACCTCTAAAATCCGAAGGTAAGATTAAAGAGGTAGCTGCACACTCTATCCGTATGATGAAATCTCCAACCCGGATCTGGAGGTTTTGCTCTTGGTTTTTTCCTCCTCCTTTCGCATCATTAGAGTTAACGTTGGATGATTCCTTTCGATCATTTCTCTTTTCTGCCTCCCTTTTCCTTAATCTTCTTTTCGCGTTTTTGGAGAGAGGCCTTGGGAACTTCTTGTGGCTATTCAATTGCCATTGATCGATGGGCGACGTGCTCGAAGGTGTCACAAAACGTGGTCGTTGTTGTTGCACATCTCTTCTCTTTGTATTTTGTGATTGCCTTGAACTATCCTCCAACTTAGACGACATCGCTTTTGGTACCCATATCTGCCGGGTCTTTAAGTCGCAACGTTGCTTTCCTTTGCCCTCCCACACTAGCGAAGTGGCATTGATCATGTTGGCTACTGGGAATGGGTCATCGTCGATCAGCATGCTTTCCTTCTTTTCCGGAAATTGGAGTATCCCGCGGTTAATCCTATCCTGCACGGCATTTCTAAAACCAAAACAAGATTGAGTATTATGGCTCCAGTTGTCGTGATACTTACAGTAATCTCGTCCGCGTATTTCCTCTTTAGATGGGATCACATGCCTAGGTGGTAACGTGATGAACTGCTCTTTTAGTAAATAATCGAAAATCTCTTCCGTCTTTGAGACATCAAAAGTATATTGGGTGGTTGGAACTCTTTTGACTACCTCAGGTGTTTTGGGATTTTTTAACAACACAGGACATGTTCGAGATCCGGTGTTTGTTAGGTCGGCGATGGCTATCTCATGTGTTTGTACATCCCCTTGATAGCTTCCCATCGAGTTCTTCTTGCGTCGATGATCTTCTCTCATCAGTTCCTCATACTCCGAGACCTTGGCCACCAACTCATAATAGTCGTGAAAATCGATTCCCTGAAATTTCTTTCGGTTTTCGAACTCTAGTCCACGCTGGGCAATCTTTACGAATTCGACCTCGGGGATGTTGATTCGGCATCGATGTCGCATCTTTTTGAATCGGTTGATAAAATTTTCAACTGGTTCCCCATGCCATTGCGTCATTCGGGACAGTTCCACCACACAAACCTCGGGCTCCGTTCGATAGAATTGGTTATGGAAAAGCCTTTCCATTTGCTCCCATACATGAATGGATCCTGATGGCAAAGTGGCATACCAAGAGAACGCTGGTCCCGTTAGTGATCCTGGGAATAGTCGCAAGCGCAACATGTCGAAGTTCGTGTCCATGCTCAAACCACTGCACTGAAAGGTGAAGCGTGCCACATGCTCTACGGTGGATTGCCCTTCTTCTCCTGAAAATAAAGTGAAATCAGGGACTCTAAAATTGTGAGGTAAGGGATATAGTTGGTCGTACTGCCGTGGGTATGGTTTTTGGAATTCGGGTCGGTACACCTCCCTCACGACTGGCCCATAAATCTCTTGGACGATGTTCTTTATACGTTGGGCCTCTCCTACGTTGTTGGTGGGTTCCACACGTGTGTGCGTCGTCCGTTGTGGGTGAAGGCTGCTTCCTCTCCCATTGCCCCCTGAATTACGAGTATAGCTTTCCTCGTAATGTTCGGCATGGTTACTAGGCCCAGTATGAGACCTGAACTGTTGTTGAGGTGGTGGGACTTGAACGGATTCTGGGCTGATCCTATCGCCGCGCTCATTGAACCTGAGGTTTTCTTCTCGAATTGGTGGAGGGGTATACCTTTCACTGGCACCTGAGATCGGCGTTCCTTTTCCATTGCTTGCCGGTCCTTGGGATCTTGACTTTTGCGAGAAAAGCTCGGCACATTTTTCTGGGATTTTGCCGATTTCTCCGGTTAAATCGACAATCCTCTCCTCGAGGGCCGGAACCTTGTTGGAATCGTTTATCGCCTCGCTGTTAGCTTTGAACATGGCCTCGTTGCTAGCTTGCATTGCGCTGTATATAGCCTCATGATTCTCTCTCATGGATTGTGAAAACCCATGTAGAAATTGGTTGATTTGCTTCTCCATATTTGCTATAAATGGTGCCAAGTCGAATATGGGCGGGCCTTGAGGTGGTTGTTGGTTTGTATCGCGACTATGGCTCACAGTCTCGGCCACAAAGCCTTCGGGCATTTCGGACTCGTTGTTACGGTCTTGGTTTTGATTTTGACTCTCTTCGGAGTCCGATGGAATTGGATCTTTCCCGGTGTTCTTCCTAGGAGGCATCCTCCGTGAGTATTTATAGATAAAAATGATGAAATCGAGTTAGTAATCTAGTGTTGAGAAAGAAAGAACAAGAAAATAAATAAACACTTATTGATGGAATAAAAGCAAAGCATGAAAACAAGTAGTTAAAAACTGAATGAAAAATACATACGTGGTATGAAAAGAAACGGGCTTTTAAAATTTTTGGCAAAGCTTAAAAATATGTCCCACTGGGCGTGTCAAAAATTGTTAGCGTTAGCTAATAAATTTTGGTAAAGGAAAGTGGGATAATGAGTGTGGAAAAAATTAAGAACGTAAAAAACGAGTATAGACACAATTTTTGGTAGCTAAAAAAAAACAAAGGTCCCACTGGGCGTGCCAAAAATTGTTAGCGTTAGCTAATAAATTTTGGTAAGGTAAAGTGGGGCGAGGAAAAAAAAATGAGTCGTGTTTAAATGCAAATGGGTATTGAAATTTTTGGCAAAGCCTAAGAAAAAATGTCCCACTGGGCGTGCCAAAAATTATTAGCGATATTATCGGAATATGCTAATTTCAACCTTGTCACGTGTGGTTAGGGTGCGGGCGTGCCAGAGAAATTATTTCTCAATTACGAAAACGGTTACGTTTGTGAAATTGTGCGCCGAAAACATGAATTCTAATCGAAGCGATTGGCGAGGGACGCAAGGATTGAAAAAGTCCCTCTTGGGTCTCTCGCGCCGTTATAGAAACTTTGCGAGATAAATTATTTTTATTTAAGCTAATGTGGATAAATTAAAGACGGAAAAATAAAGGAAATTAAAGTGCGAAATTGACACGAGATCTTGGGAAAATCAGTATTTATTGATGAATCAAGGTTTGAATACACATATCCAATAAGCATAAAAATGAAATGAATTACAATTGAGAAATCTCTATATTAAACATATAGGTAATCAATTGAATTAGAATAAACAAATCAATACAAAGAATTGAAATGCGATAAAACAAATTGATATTCAACAACAAACTCGGAGCCACAATAGCTATCTCGGATTGATGTTGAATTTTGGTGTTGGTGCGAGGTTCTCGGAGAGCTGCAGCCGGTCGGGCCCGTACGGTATGTGCTCTTTGCAATGACTAAACGTATGGTAGGCAAATGGGACAGATTTAACTTTCAACTTCGGGAGGCTCGTTTGGGCGCTTAAGAACACGGAATTGGGCGAGTAAATAGGCTAAATTTAACTTCAGGAGGTCAGGAACAAACTTCTATAAGGGATCGAAGGCTAAAACGGATGCTAAGTAGAAGAAATTGGGAGTTGAAAATAACTGGACAAATCTGGAAAATTCTGGAAACAGAGTATCTAAAAGAATTTGGGCTGGAAAGATCGGCTTGTAAATAGAGTTTCTGAACATGGAATTGGGAAAATAAATATGCTAGATCGAACTTCAGGATGTCAGGAACAACTTTGTTGGAGGGATTGGAAGCAAAAAATGACTTTAAATGGACAAAATCAGGCTTTGAAAGCAGTTGGACGAATCTGGAAAATTAATTTGAAAACAGAATTCTAGCTATGAATTGAGTAAATTAAAGGCTTGGGAATGCTAAATTGATTTGAAAAAACTTGGAAAGAGGCTATTGGAACTGAATTAAGGCTAAAGGAAGCTAAAAGAAGGAATTAAAGCTAAGAACTTGAAGAACAAAAAAAAGAAGAACTTGAAGAACTTGAAGAACTAAGAACAAGAGGAACTAGAGACTAAGCATTGGAGCTTTGAGAGGGGGTTTTGCGTGTTGAATGAGTCATTTTTTATGAAGGGGATGGGGTCTATTTATAGTTTTTTGGAGTGGCGTTTTGGTATTTATTTAGTGGTATTTTGGTAATTATTGGTCAACTACCCCTTATTTTTCTCTCTAACCTTGCCCACTACCTTGCCACATCTTCAACTTCCTCAACTTCCTCCAACTACCACTAACTTCCATGCCACATCACCCCACTACCTTGTGGTTAGAGAAGCTCTTAAGGTTTGGATCAAGATGTGGGGATGGGGCTAAGCTTGTAGGCTAGCCCGTGGATGTGTCCGGGTGCGTTCTGAAAAGTCGGTGATCGTCAACGGGCTCCGGGCGAGAACTGACCTCTAGTTTGTCGAGAGAAAGAACACGCCCCGCGTAAGTCTAGCTACGCCCTGCGTAGTGCGGCTCCTGAACTTGGTGCGTCTTGTCGATGATGTTTACGCATGGCGTATAGGAAGGTACGTCCCACGTAAACAAGTCTCTAAAGCAGAACGTCTTCGGATGCGCGCTATACGCCCCGCGTATGGAGATGCACGCCTCGCGTGTTTGTGCTTCTGATCCTGGAGCGCCTTGTTGATGCGTTTTATGCGTGGCGTATAGCGAGGTACGCCCCGCATAGTGGAGTCTCTGAAGCGGAACGTCTTCGGATGGCTGGTATACGCTTCGCGTATAGGAAGGCACGCCCCGCGTGTTTTTACGAATGTATTTTCATTTTCATTTTATCATTTTCTAGATAAAATACAAACTATATCCTAAAATCAAAACCCAAGTATTGTATATACATAAAATAAAATTTATTTTATTTTGGGTCAACAGTTTCTAAAAAAATAAACAATAGTTTAATTAAAAAAAAAATAGTACATAATTAAAAAAAATTGCAATCCAAAATAAGTTTAAATCTGCATCTTCAACATTATAGTGATAATATAATAGTACACATTGCTTAAAATAATTTTTGGTACAACGACTAGAAACACACTCTATCGAGAATTGACTTTCTCGTCTTTTTTTCCAGAAATGACTTCATGATCTTTCAATGAGTAAGATCTATGTGATAGTAGACAAAATTCTTTTGTCTTTCCATGAAGGAAATATGATAACACTCATTTAGAGAAATAGCCCACGGTCACCCATATAGGGAGACAAACTACAACTATTCATATAGAGAAAATCTCAAATTGTTCAACAAGAAACTTCAAATAAAAGAAAAACAATGAAACCTATCATATATAGTAGTATATCGAACAAAAAATTTCATCATAAAAAAATAAAAACAACGTAAAATTTACATCTAAAACCCGGAAGAAAACCCCCAAGTCAGAATTTAAGAATTTTCTAGCCACAAAAGTGGAGCGATACTATGGCCGGGGTCCTTCGCCCTCCCAGCCAGTCCAAAAGTACATTTTAGTGTTAATTATTCAAAATCTTCACACAATTTACTTAAAAAAAAGATTAATTGCCTAATAAAAACAACACACTTTGGTCAATACACAAAATTGGTAGGTGAATTCGGAATATTCACAAGTTTGTCTGGTTGTATTTTATTAAGGGATAAATACCAAATTTAACCTAATGTTTCTAAACAAGATCAATTTTACCTTTACATTATTGAAAATCAGAAAAAGAAAAAACTGATTTAACTAGTATTTAATTGTCACTTCAGAACTTTCAAATTTCAATTATTTCTAAGATATTTAGTGTATTACTAACAAAATTACAAAAAAAACTAGAGTTGTAACATACAAGTTAATTACGGTTGTTTTTGTCAAACTGTCTAAATATTTATTGTGTTATTAATATAGTTATAAAAACCCAGCAAAAACTGTACGAAACTATTTTTAATTCTTAAATATTTTATTTTGAGGTCGTTACCGGTCATTTTGAGGAATTAGTTAAAGTTCGGTGTTAAAAAGCATAAAGTTCAGTGGTTATACCGTTAAAAATTGAAGTTGAGTGACCACAATGTTAAAATGAGTAAAGTTCAGTGGCCATGGGTGTAATTTACCCCATTAAATCGACTATGGAGTAATTAATTTGACCAATAAGATGAAGATGAACTTTTGCATATGAGAAATGTTGTCCAATTTAAAGTTAAATAAGATAATAAAATTATTTGAGTGGTAAAAGCTTTGGTAAATTACACCAATGACCATTGAATTTTACTAATTTTTACGATATGATCATTGAATTTTATACTTTGTTACATCTATAGCAACTAAATTCTAACTAACTCTTTAAAATGACCCTTAACGATCTCAAAATGAAAACATTCAAGAATTAAAATTGTTAAGAACGACATTTATCCTGAAACAATGTTTTTTATTTTCCAAAACCACAATTTTCGGAGATTTCTGTCTTTAAATATCCACTTTCTCTCTCCTAACAACAATTAAATGACCTCAAAATGAAAATTTTCAAGAATTAAGGTTGTTTAAAATATCATTAATTTTTGAATTTTTTTATTATGAAGTCGTCAACGGTCATTTTGAGGGGCTGATTGAAGTGTAATAGCCACGGGTGTAACAAAGTGTAAAATTTAGTAGCTTTTGTTTATTATTCTGCACTAATTGCACATCTATTTATTCTAAAAAAAGATTTTACATTTTTTATGATTTAATACTAGAATTGAAGAATTAATATTTTCAAATTCGACGAAATATTTGAATTTTTTTATCCAACTCGTGCAAAATACAATATATTTTTTAATTTTTCTATCACGTTTAATCATATGTTTGTGATATGTTACTAATGAACGGTAAAATGACGGACACGCGAAATGTGGATGACAAGATTCATGACCGATAAGATAATTTGATGAATTATTTTTTAAATTGATCCAACTTATCAATATTAGGGGTAAAATTGCTATTGATTGTCAATGTTTGGAGTAAATTATATTATTTTAAATATTAGGCGTAAAATTACTTCTAGCTGTAAATATTAGGGGTATTTTGGCACATTCTCCCTCCCTGCAAACTAATTTAGTCTGTAAGCCCAAAGTATTATTTATATCATGTTGGGCTTATGGTACTATTAAGCCCAATCCAGCTTAACAGACTATAAAAGCCCGTTATAAGCCTCCCAAAATATACAAATTAAGATAATCCATTAAGAAAATTTAGTCCATTGGGCTTGGCCCATTTATATAATTTTCTTAGTACTAAATTAAAATGGAGGGATAAGGATTAAAAAAAAAAAAAAAAAAACTCTGGTAGATTACACCCATGAGCATTAAACTTTGTATTTACTTTCATTATGGCATATGAACTTCCAACTGTATATTATGGTCCATGAACTTTAGGGTTGTAAACGAGGCGGGTCGGGGCGGAGATTGCGTTAACCATTCCCGACCACTGGTCTATCAAGGATTCCCCGTCCCCGCCCCGAATAATATATGGGGAAAATTTTAACTACATCTCCGTCCCGCGAGGAATCCCAATCCCGACGGGGAATCCCCATTCCCGTTTAACTTTTTTAATTTCTCTACTTTTTTTTTTTTTTAAGGTTTCCAAGGTTTTGATTATCTAAAATTCTCATCCTCGCGGGGAATGCCCATTTCCAGTGCATGCATTACTTATTAGCTTTCAATTTTTTTTATTTTATAATTTCTACTCTTAATTGCATAGGTTCCGTTTTAATTTTAAACCAACCTAGTTAGAGCTTATCTTAATTTCTTTTTAGAATATATTCCGTTTTAAAACAACAAGGTTGCAACCAGGTTACAACTCAATCTTTTTTTTAGTTTATCTAAATCATATATATATATATATATAGAGGTTCACTCTTAATGGTGATCTACATATTTTACCCATCCATGGTTACTAAAATAATAGCCATTGGATTAAAATCTAATGGTGAATAATTTAATATGATAAAAGGTGACTTAATGACATGTCAATTATTTATTTATGTAATTAAGTAATTAAAAAATTTAAAATTTAAAATTCATTGCATTGGAAATATGCATCTCTTAATTGAAGGTTCCTCTTCCTCCTCGGTTTCTATTCAACCAAAAACTCAAACATTCATTCCTTTCCTTCCATTTTCTTATTCATTTGTCATACAAATTGATATGAAATTTAGATTTTTTTTTTTAGCCTACTGGTTTTTCTTTATCTCTTTATTATTTTTCAAGCACACGATTCAAATTATACTTAATCAACTTTTACCCTTAATTTTTTTTATCAATCTTATATAATATTATCAAAACCACCAATTTGGCCTACGAACTAAGCAAGAATCATCAATTGAGTCTTCATTCGAAGTAAAAATTATTAATTGAGTCTTCATCGAAAATCATTTGGTTGAACAGTTTTAGATCATTTTCTCCAAATCTATTTTGAACCAACACATAGATTATTATAGTCCATATCGAATAGCCACACTTTTTTTATTTTAGAATAGAATGAAGACTTCATTGATGATTTTTGCTTAACCCATTAACCTATAACTTAATTAAAGATTTTGATAGTTTATAATCCTAATTGACGGCTCAAATGAGGGTTATGAATTTTTTTTTTTTTTTGGTAGAAAAGGAAAAGAAAAACGAATAACAACAAACTACCCAGGAATTAGCCTAGGGAAGCTAACCCCAATCCTATCTTCTAAGAGAAGCTGAGAGATGAAACTAGGGGAAACAGGAAGGGTAGTAACGCCTAACGTCCCTTCATGGCCCGCCGCCGCCAAGCGATCAGCAACACGATTCTGCTCTCTAAAAATGTGTCTGAACTCTACGAACTCAAAGGAGGAGCAAAGCCTTATAATAGCTTTGATGAGGTTGCGACTGTTAAGACCCATAGAATGATTCTCAGAAATCATTTTGATTGCTTCCAAATTATCAGACTCCACAGAGAGCCTCTTAACACCCAGCCTTTTAGCAAGATTGATTCCAGTAAGAATAGCCCAGAGCTCCGCAGAAAAGGAAGAACCCAACCCTAAATTCCAGTATGAATTTAATATTTTAAGACTATCTCTTTTTCTTTTTTTTTTTTTTGGTAGAAAAGGAAAAGAAAAACGAAAAACAACAAACTACCCAGGAATTAGCCTAGGGAAGCTAACCCCAATCCTATCTTCTAAGAGAAGATGAGAGATGAAACTAGGGGAAACAGGAAGGGTAGTAACGCCTAACGTCCCTTCATGGCCCGCCGCCGCCAAGCGATCAGCAACACGATTCTGCTCTCTAAAAATGTGTCTGAACTCTACGAACTCAAAGGAGGAGCAAAGCCTTATAATAGCTTTGATGAGGTTGCGACTGTTAAGACCCATAGAATGATTCTCAGAAATCATTTTGATTGCTTCCAAATTATCAGACTCCACAGAGAGCCTCTTAACACCCAGCCTTTTAGCAAGATTGATTCCAGTAAGAATAGCCCAGAGCTACGCAGAAAAGGAAGAACCCAACCCTAAATTCTGGGAGAACCCAGAAAGCCAGACGCCCCCTACATCTCTAAGCACACCTCCAGCCGTAATCTTACCGTTACTGAGGCAGGAACCATCAGTATTCAGCTTCACAACCCCCTCTCTTGGCCTGCTCCATCCCACGAGATGGACATCACAACACTGAGAGGCTCTGGCAAGGGACTCTCCTTTGAAACTATCGATAATAGAGAAAAGTTTTTTCGAGAAGAAATCAGCTAAGTTTGTCATAAAAACAGTTTTATCTCCAAAAATCTCCTCGTTTCTCCATTTCCAAACTTGGTGACAGATAATAGCAAAGAAAATGTCACCATGCTCCATGTATGGAAGCAACTTTCCTCTAACACCATCAGAGAACCAGTCGACCTCAGAATGTGCCATGAAGGAAGAGAAAATATGGTGTGGGAGAATTTTCCTCCAAACCTCTTTACTATTAGAGCAATCTCTAAGAGCATGGCACAAAGTCTCAACATGGCCTCTGCATCTACTGCAAGCTCCAGAATCAGCCAAGTGCCTTCTGTGCCTATCCGAATTAGTAAGAAGCCTGTCCTTAACGCCCAGCCACAGGAAACTCCTAATACGGAAAGGAACTTTAAGGGTCCAAATCGACTTCCACACATCCGAGGGAGGATCAGATCTAAAGAGAGAGAAAGCTTCAAAGGCCGATTTGCAAGAATAAACTCCATTGTTAGTCAGCGCCCAACAGTGCCTATCCAAGTCTTCCTCTTGATTACTCACCTTCACTCCCCGCATTCTAAGGAGAGTCTCAAGGCTAAAGAAAGTATCAAACTTTGACCAGATCCAGTCCCCTTCCGAGTCAACCATATCGGCAATCCTCCAGTTGCGTATATCACTAGGCGGGGGGGAAGAACACACCTCAATTAACGGTTTATCCCCAATCCAGTTATCAAACCAGAAACTAATGGACTTACCATTCCCCACCTCCAGGCCAACTCCCAAGCAGAACTCATCAAACACAGCACTAAGTCCTTTCCAGAGGAAGGAACAATTAGCAACTCTCTCTTTCGGGCCCCCGAAGATTTTGTCTTTCCGATACTTACCACAAAGGAGGCGAACCCAAAGAGAGGAAGGGTTTTGCCACATACGCCAAAGGAGTTTCATTAATAAAACTTTATTATTGTCCTTTGCTTTCCTAATACCCAGACCCCCAGAATATTTAGGCTGGCAAACCTCACTCCAAGGCACAAGATGGATCTTCCTGCCCTCCGCAGCTTCCCCCCACAGGAACCTACGGTTAATCTTGTCAAGATCATTAAGCACAGGATCCGGAAGCTTACAAGCCTGCATGATGTGATTGGGAGCAGCACAATTAACAGATTGAATTAACGTGAGGCGGCCAGCGAGAGACAGAGTCTTGGCTTTCCAAATGGCACACTTCGAATTAGCTTTATCCAAAGTCTCTTTGAAGGAGCCTTTAGACACACGCTCACTATGGAGGGGAACGCCCAGATACTTCCCAAGAGAATCAGTAAGAGGAATACCTGAGAGATCACTTAATCTCTTACAGACTCTCTGATTCATATTCTTAGAGCACATCATCCTAGATTTCTGGATATTAAGCTTCTGCCCAGAGGCCGAACAAAAACAATCCAGAATATCCATAATGACTCTCAACTGCTCCTCATTACCCTCAAGAAAGATAAGGACATCATCTGCAAAGAATAAGTGAGTCACCTGGGGACAGAAGCTGTTGATCGCCACAGGGTGGAAACTCCCATTATCAATCGCATCCTGAATCAGGTGAGAGAGCCTCTCCATAGCAATAACAAAAAGGAAAGGGCTCATAGGATCCCCCTGACGGATTCCTCTGCCCGGGGAAAATTCCTCCGACATATCCCCATTGACCATAACTTGAAACACAGGAGAAGAAATACATACCTTAATTAAACTTCTCCAACTGTCCGGGATTCTAGCTCTCTCAAGGCTCTCCATCAAGAAATCCCAATTAATTCGATCATAGGCCTTCTCTAAATCCAGCTTCAGAGCCACAATGCCTTTCCTCCCCTTCCTAATCTTCATCGTGTGGACCATCTCTTGGGCGATCACCACATTATCCATCATTTGTCTACCAGGCACAAAGCTACCCTGATTCTGACAAATGATCGCAGGAAGAATGCCACGGATTCTATTAGCCACAATCTTTGTAACAGTTTTGTAAAGAACATTACAAAGACTGATAGGTCTCATATGCAAAAAGGAAGAAGGCTTATCAATCTTAGGAATCAGAACCAGGAGGGTTCTATTAACCAGCTCAATATCCTTCGAACCACTGAACACCCCCAAGACAAAATTATAGATGCCTTCCTTCACTACATCCCAATGCTTATGGTAAAAGCCCGCCGGAAGACCATCAATCCCAGGAGCTTTAGAAGCCCCAATGCTGAAGATAGCTTGGTCAATCTCTTTTCGGGAAATAGGTTGAAAGGCCTCCTGACTACAATCCTCACTGATTAAAGGAAATGTAGCAATAGAGTGAGCCCTCTCCAAAAGAACAGGTTCCTCTTTGAACAGCTCTCTGTAGAAATCCAGGGCTAAGTTCTGAATAACCTCATCTTCATAAACCCAATCACCATTAGAATCCTTAATGGCCTCAATTCTATTTCTCTGCCTTCTGATCAGGGTAGAGAGATGGAAGTATTTGGTATTACGATCCCCATCTCTAATCCAGGACTTCCGAGACTTCTGGAACCAAAGGAACTCCTCCTGCCTAAGCACAGCCTCCAGCTCCTTCTGAAGGGTTCTGAGGAGGCCCTCAAGGCTATGATCAAACCTCCCCTCCAACCTGCGTTGAATGCCCTCCATCCTCTTTAATAACTTGTTCTTCCTTCTGATAATATGCCCAAACACATTCCTATTCCACCCCTGCACCTTATTCCTGAACCCTTCAGCAGCTTGCAGTACATACGAATGAGGTCTCCAACTCTCATGAACGAACTCTTTAAACTTAGGATGGGACTCCCAAGCCAACTGATACCGGAACGGTCTCTTACCCCTAGGGTGCTTACCTCTCAAAAGTCTAAACAAAATAGGACAATGATCCGAATGACGGAACGGGAGGTTCAACACAGAGCACTCGGGGAAGGAAGTTAGAGCTAAAACATTAGCGTAGACTTTGTCCAATCGAACAAAAGTATTATTACGCTTCCAAGTGAATTTATGACCAGAAGCCCCCAGATCGGAAAGCCCACATAAATCCATACTATTCTTGTGATGCAGACAGCGATTAACATAATGATTGGATCCCCCTCTCTGATCACTCATAAAGGCGATATCATTGAAGTCACCCGCCACAAACCAGGGCTCCGAAATGCTGACACTCATAGAATAGAGAACCTCCCAGAGCCGTTTTCGATTAGACAAGATAGGGTCAGCATACACAAGGGTAATAAAAAAGGAAGTATTGCCGGAAATACTCACTTTACAATGAATGAACTGCTTATCCATGCTAAGAATATCAAAATGAATCCGATCTGGCCTCCAAAAAAGCCAAATCCCCCCAGCCCGGCCAGTTGCCTCCGATCTAACACAGTGCCAGTTCTTAAACTTCTTAACCACCTCATCTGCTTTCTCACCACTAATCTTAGTTTCCAAAAGAGCAAAACAAGATGGATTAAACTGCTTAATAAGATCATTAATATGGATACGGGTAGCCTTGCTAGCCGCACCCCTAACATTCCAAAATAACAAATCCATAGAAAGGAGGACAACTGACCACACCCCTACCCTAAGCTAGGTATTTACTAGGGGCTCCTGAGAGCCTTACCGAGGTACCCCCGGGCCCCCTCTTATCTGGAAACGCCAAAGTGTTAAGGCCACTTTTTTGTTTTCCTTTAAGCTTTTTCATATTAGTTTTGTTAACTCCCATAGATTTCCCAATCCCAGGATCAATACCAGGAACAGGAATACTAACCTCATTTGAATTCTTCATCCTTCTAGCTGCAAGGGTCAGGGTCCCCCCCTGGGCTTCATCCTTAGAGACAAAAAGTGGGTTCACAGATTCAACCACCTTCTCGACTGGATCTACAGACTCTAATCCTGGAATACTCTCATCCATATGATTCTCATCTTGGTCTGACTCTTGAACTTCCTCAATCATCAGGGCCCCAAATCTAGACCCAGGCAAGGCTACTGAAGAAACCCCAGCCTCCTTTCTAGCTTTGAGGACAGGCTTCTCCTTGACATTTGGAATAACAGTAGCTTTAGGAGAAAGGGACTTAGAATTTGTGTTGATATCAGGAGGACGATTGTGAACCACTGCAGGTTGATTCCTACGTCTAGCGGGCCTCTTTGCCACCATCCAGGGACCAAAGTTCCCTTCATACCCCTGGTTCCCTCCAGTAATCCGCACACTACTCTCAACCCTCTCTATAACAACCCTCTCCCTTTTAGGGCAACCCTCCTGAGAATGACCATACATGCCACAATCATAACAGATGTTATGTAAACCTTCATACTCAATAAAGAACACTTTATCCTGAACACAGAACTTAGAAAGTAAAGGTTTAGCCAGATCAACATCTATACATACCCTAGCAAACTTACCCCTAATGGCCCCAATTGTAGTCTTGTCCACATGGTGGACCTTACCAACCAAACCTCCTATTTTACTCAGAAAGTTTTCACTGTAGTACTCAATGGGAAGGCCCGGGAATCTTACCCAAGTCAAGATCCTGTTAACCGAACAGTCGTGAGGATTAAAATTAGGAACCCAAGGCCTTAAGGCCAAAACATGATTGGAAATGATATATGGGCCTCCCTTGATAACCGAATTATAATCCTCAACCCTAGTAAATTTAATGACATAGTAGTCATTTTCCAGGTCAGTAATACTGACTTTACCTTTCCTTGCCCACTGCGCTTGTATTCTTTGGGCAAAATAGTTAAAACTAATTCGCTTACCCAGGACAGTAACAATCAAAGACACCTTCCACTTCTCTCTAAGCTCACGCTTCTCTGCAGCGGAAAGTCTAATGACCGGACAGAGAGGATCCTCCTGGCCATTATCTTCCTCATCAGAATCCGAGAACATATCATCAGAATCTCCCACCATTAAAACTTCCTCTAAAACCGGCTCTTCCTCAGCCACCCCCATGACCGTGTCCTTCCAAGAGTTTTTACCAATCTCGCTCATCTGAACCCTAGGTCTGGGGGAGACCGTCTTCCCATGAGCTACTCCTACAACACCCACCCTTCCCGAATTATTAGAAACATCCAGACCCGAGGCAGCCTGCCTCCCCGTCGTAGCCCCTGCCTGCCCCTCACAGCCCGGAGAAGAGGATCCCACGCAAGGCACTGCGCCGACAGCCCCAGCCCACTGCCCGACCGAGGAGCCGGCAGCGCCTGGGCAGTGCCCGGCACTATCGGTGCATAGCCCTGCGCCAGGCACCCCCGGCCCCACTTCTCCCCTCGAGATTGGGGGAGCCTTACCCCCGGCATCAGAAAACCCAGCCGCCCGTATCTCCCATTGATCCGCACCCAGCCGCGACAACCTTGTCGAATCTGCCGCCTGTGGATCGCAAAGATCCGTCCCCAGCCGCACGGGCGGCGCCCGCGAGAACCCTGCCGACGCACCATCCATGCCCACGAGATCCCTACCGACGCCCCTGGATTCCCCTGCCTCCACCCCGCCAAGCGCCCCGCCCCGATCTACACCAGGTGCACGCTCGCCGCCAACAAAACTTGCCTCACCCTTCTCGCCCCAAACCACCAGGCCACCGCCCCCTTCCTTGCCGCAAATCCCCTCCAGATCCGACCCCCCCTCGCCGGCCACAGCCCCCCTCTCCCTAGATCTATCCCTAACACGCTTTACCATGAACCCTAGCCGAGAGAGAGAGAGAGAGAGGAGATAGATCTAAAAGAGAGAAAAAGATCTAAAAGAGAGAAAAAGATATAAAAGAGAGAAATAGATCTGAGAGAGAGAGGATAGATCTAAAAGAGAGAAAAAAGATCTAAAAGAGAGAAATAGATCTGAGAGAGAGAAGATAGATCTCAAAATTCTCCATCTTCATAAAAATTCTTTGACTATCTCTTTTTCTAATATTATCATTCTTATTAAAAAAAATTGTTCATTTAATTATATTTTAGAAAAAAGTACAAAAATAAAATTTATGGTTTAGTCGATTTGTAAAATAGTTCTCGTGATTTAAAATTTTGCAGACAACATTCTGCACTTTATGAATTTTGCAGTTCAAGGATATATTAGTCTCTTTCGGCCAAACAATACATGTGTTTTAGTTACTTTACAAAGTTAGACCTTGAATTTTGGATAATTTGCAAAGCTAATCTTTTTAATTGCTCTCTTTTGGGGTAAATAGTAACGACGATAATTTTTGAAAAAATGACTGAGTTTGTAAACCGCAAAAGCACATACTTCTTATTGCAAACTTTTAAACCACGTGACTTGTCTTTGCAAATCGGTCAAACCAGTTTTGTACTGAGCCCTATATTTTATATAGGGCTGTAATAGAATCGAGCTTTGGCCTACTCATACTCGGATCATTAGAAAATTAATAAGCTCGAACTCAACATTCTGTTTGTGAGCTGTTCACAAGCTTTGTTATCGACCAGCTCGTTAGTTTAGTTCACGAATTCACGAATAATTCATTAATTATATTCATTACTTATATTGATTTGAAATTTAATTAACACGAACTACATAATTTTGAAATTTACAAAACTACGTTGTTTTACATTTTTCCATTTATATAAATATTATTATTAAAATAATAATTGAACCAAGCTTGCTCACGAGCGTGTTCATTAACATTATAATCGAGTTTTCTCATAAGTTTGTTCATGAACCTATAAACGAACTTACTTGCGAGATTTTGAGCCGAGCTTCGCCGTGCTCAAACTCCGCTCGTTTATTAATCGAGCCGAATACGGTCAAGCTTTTATCAAAGCAATATATATTATTCATCTCCATTGAGATGAATCCTCTAGATAAGCAACGAACATGAAATATCTGCCTTGTTAACAATGCTAATTACATCATAGTGCTTTAAACCTTAATTTTAAATACTTAAACCTTACTTGATAATATAAATATCAAATCAAATACAATTGAAAATTAATAAGCTCGAACTCAACATTCTGTTTGTGAGCTGTTCACAAGCTTTGTTATCGACCAGCTCGTTAGTTTAGTTCACGAATTCACGAATAATTCATTAATTATATTCATTACTTATATTGATTTGAAATTTAATTAACACGAACTACATAATTTTGAAATTTACAAAACTACGCTGTTTTACATTTTTCCATTTATATAAATATTATTATTAAAATAATAATTGAACCAAGCTTGCTCACGAGCGTGTTCATTAACATTATAATCGAGTTTTCTCATAAGTTTGTTCATGAACCTATAAACGAACTTACTTGCGAGATTTTGAGCCGAGCTTCGCCGTGCTCAAACTCCGCTCGTTTATTAATCGAGCCGAATACGGTCAAGCTTTTATCAAAGCAATATATATTATTCATCTCCATTGAGATGAATCCTCTAGATAAGCAACGAACATGAAATATCTGCCTTGTTAACAATGCTAATTACATCATAGTGCTTTAAACCTTAATTTTAAATACTTAAACCTTACTTGATAATATAAATATCAAATCAAATACAATTGAATAAATTAAAATCCAGTCCTTCACGAGCTTTTCTCGAGCTCGAGTTAAGCTTAAAAATTATAAGTTAGATGAGTTTTGAGCTCGAGCCGAGCCCGATCTTTTCAATTCTCGAGCTGAAGCGAGCTGAGCCTGCCTAGGTTATGTATCATTTTGGCTCATGTAATATCCATTGCAAATGTACCTTATGTTATTTCGATTGTCTAGCCTATCTTGACCGTTTTTTTTCTTGAACATTCACCGTGACACATAAATTATAGGCTCGTTGAGCTTCAAGCTTGAGTCGAGATTAACAATTCTAGATTAGACAAGCTTCCAGCTCGAACAGAGCCCAGATTTTCGATTCTCGAACCGAGACATGCCTAGGTGAGGTATCAGTTCGACTTGTTAACACCCCTAATATCCACTACAAATGTACCTTATGTTATTTAGATTGCATAGCCGATCCCGAAAGCCTTTTTTTCTTGAACATTAAGCATGACATAGAAATTATAGTTTCGTTGAGCTTCAAGCTCGAACCGAGCTTAAAAATTATAGGTTAGACGAGCTTCGAGCTCCAATCGAGCCCGATCTTCTTGATTCTCGAACTGAGCCTGCCTATGTTAAGTATCAATTCGACCTGTTAACACCCCTAATATCCACTATAAATGTTCGTTATGTTATTTCGATCGCGTAGCCGGTTTTGACAATCTTTTTTTCTTGAACATTGAGCATGACATATAAATTATATGATCGCTGAGATTCGAGCTTGAACCGAGCTTAAAAAGTGAGGTTTTTAGATGTTCTTAGAAAATTTAATCGAATAATCTCTATCAATTAAATAATATTTTATAGTTTTCTTTCTACTAAATTTTTAATTGAATATAGATCAGTATTTATATTAAACTAGTACTTTTTTAACTTTTATATATTAATAAAAATATTTTTATGTATTAATAAAGATCTAAACAATAACATGTATATGTGATACTTTTAAGATACGATGAAGAATATGAAAAATTAAACTATGATTTAGTGTAAAAAAAACAGTTTATAATCCTAGTGATAAACATAAATATTTATATTATATTTTATACAAATTATATTTTTCAATTACCAACTCATTTAAATATGAATAATTAAAGAATAAAATAATAATCCTAAAAAATTTACGATCTTATTTGTAATTTCACACCAACTATTATCAATTAACTAAATGTAGTGGATTAATAAAGACATCAATGCAGTGGATTAATTTTTGATAAAGTACAAAATTTTAGGATGAATTTCATCAAATCGGAACTAACGATAAAACGAAAAATTAAAGACCATAAATACATTAATATATTTTTTCTAAACAAAGTAAATACATTAATATTATATACTCCCAATTATTAAATTATTAGATACTTTAGTTAAAAAAAATTGTTAGATACTCTAAAATTATTTAAACTTTAATTAAATTGAAATTTTGCTAATTATTTTTAAATATCAAAATTTTAATCATTTTTATGGAATTATTTAATTTATAATTTTAATTGATATAATTTACATATTTAGATTTTCGTTTTACATTTAATATTTTTTTTAGTAAGTTATGGTGCATTTCCACTTAATTTTACTTAAAACCATTAAATTTTACTCGTAGTCTTATTTTTTTTATTAACATTTTTATGTAGTCTTAAATCGGTTTTTACTTAAAACCATTGAATTTTAAATCTTATATTTTTAGAAATGATTAATGTAAAGTTTGACTTAATTTACATAAAAGTTGTCTTTTTATAAAAAATATTAGCATCGTGAAAAAACAAATTTTATGTAAATTCATTAAACGTTTCGTATATTTTCTATTTTCAAACATAATTCACGTAAACTTGTACTTAATTTATATAAAATTTTATTTTCACAAATGAAATCTTTAACTTTGCAAAAAAAATCGAGTTACGTAAATCCTCTAATTTTAAACATGATTTATATAAAGTAAGACTTAATTTACCTAAAGTTGTATTTTTTAAAAAAAAAAATTATTAGCATCATGAATTTTTTTTGTTTTAAGTAAAACTTTTGAACTTTATGTAAATCTTATATTTTTAGTCATAATTTACGTAAAGTTGTATTTTTACAAAAAAAAAAAACTTGTTAACTTTATGAAAAATTAAGGTTTACGTAAAACTTTTGAACTTTATGTAAATTTTTTATTTTACGACATAATTGACGTAAAGTCAAATTTAATTTACGTAAAGTTGTATTTTTAGAAGAAAAAACAATCATTAAGTTAGCAAAAAATTAAGTTTTAAGTAAATCCTTTAAACTTTATGTTAATTTTCTATTTTTTGATATAATTTACATAAAATTGGACTTAATTTATGTAAAATTATATTTTTACCAAAAAAATTATTAACTTTGAGAAAAATGGATTTTTATGTAAAACTTTTGAACTTGATCGTAAATCATATATTATTAGACATAGTTTATGTAAAAGTATTATTCTACAAAAACAAAATCACTAACTTTCATGAAAAATTGAGTTTAGTGAAAAATCTTTTAACGTTACGTAAAGCTTTTATTTTTGGACAAAATTTGCATAGAGTGAGACTTAATTTATGTAAAGTTGTATATTTTAAAAAAAATTATTAACTTCACGAGAAATCGAGTTTATGTAAAACATTTGGACTTTATGTAGAAACTCTATTGTTAGACATAATTTACGTAAAGTTGGACTTCATGTCACATCCGTGTCTAAATTTCTAGAATTGATATATTGATATTAGTATATATTATAATTATTGGGGGTGTGATTTTTAGTTGGTGTTATAGGAAAAATTTGGTGTTATAGGAAGCTTGATAGCATTATCAAGTCCAAGCCAAATAATTAAATAAATGTTAGGTAGACCGAATAAATCTTTATCTATTAGAAAAGACGTTTGTCTTTTAGACTGTTAGATGTTCGTTATCCTGTTTTCCTTTCATACCCGATGCCGTTTGGGGTCGGGTGTGACACTTCATTTACATAAAGTTGTTATTTTACGTAAAGTATTAACTTTGTAAAAAAAATGAGTTTTACGTAAAACTTTTAACCTTTACGTAAATCCTTAAAATTTAGACTTAGTTTACGTAAAGTTGTATTTTTACAAAAAAAAAAAAAACATTAACTTTACGAGAAATTGAGTTTTACGTAAAACCTTTGAATTTTGTATAACTCCTCTATTTGTAGACATAATTTACGTAAAATTTGACTTAATTTACATAAAATTATATTTTATAAAAACCATTAAGTTCGTAAAAAATCAAGTTTCAAGTAAAACCTTTGAAGTTTATGTAAATCCTCTATTGGTACACATAGTTTACGTAAAATTGTTATTTTACAAAAAGAATGAGTCATTTTGTGGAAAAAAAACGAGTTTCAAGTAATTTTTTTAAACTTTATGTAAATTCTTATAGTTTATGTAAAATGAAACTTAATTGTTGCATAGAATATTTTTACAAAAATAAAATCATTAACTTTGCGAAAAATTGAATTTTATATGTAAAAGCTTTGAATTTTATATAAATTTTTTTTATTTTTAAACGTAATTTACATAAAATTGGACAAAAATTATTAAGTATGTGAAAAATCAAATTTCATTATAAATCTATGGGTTTTACATAAAAAAAAAAAAGTCTAGTTTGACTAATTTGCAAGGGGATTTAAACCAGCCTATGAATGTTATGTGCTTGAATTGTTGGGGCTTAAATATTAATTTTTTTTCTTCTTTTAATTAATATGTTGTTTTGATTCCAGGATAATCAGAGGAAAGTAAATTAAGCGAAACAAAAAAAATCATATAAAACTCCTTATTTTGCTTATTTTAGGTGTTGTTGACTTGTGAGAAATTGAACAAAATTGAAATAAACAAAATATAGTACTCCAGCATATAAAAATAATAAAATCTCAAGCATATTCAATTAAAAAAAAAATAAAGTCTCAAGAATTTAACAATTGTTAGTTTGTTGTATACAAATAATAAGTATTAAGAAATGTAGAGTTTGAAAAAATAATGGAAAATGGAAAGTTACTAGTGAAGATGCAGCATTACACAATTATAGTTTTTGTGATATTATTGGGGTGGCGAAATTTTTAAGTGCACAACCAACCATAAAAGCTTAACTTTTTTTTTTTTTTTTGAAACACTAAAAGCTTAACTTTTAGTATCCCAATATTAACTTTTTTTTTTTTTGATAATCCCAATATTAACTTATTAATTTTTGTAAACTTATTGTTAATTTGTTATTATAATAAATTATCTATAATAAATATGCACATTTTTCAATAGTACCCATAGATGGGTAATACCCATTGAGAAATAATCCATATATATATATATATTTTATTTTTTTGATATTCAGGTATTTAGTCGGGGATCCCCAACGGGGACGTTCGGGGATGGGGATGGGGACGGGGATGGAACACTTATAACCATATCCGCCCCGTCCCCGACTATCGGGGACAAAATAAAAACCATCCCCGCTCTATGGGGATCACAAACGGGGATTCCCCATCCCCAACGGGTCGGGTCTCCAACGGGGATGGGGAATCCCCAACTAATTGACAGCCCTAATGAACTTTGTACTTTACTAGTGTAATACTGTGGACCAAGAAAAAATGAGCGAGGACCATCTCAATGTAAAAAACCTAGAATTAAAATTGTTTAAAACCACATTTTTCATTGAACTACTGTTTTTTATTTTCCAAATCACTATTTCTAGAAATTTCTCCCTTTAAACAACCACATTCTCTCTCCAAATCAAACAACTTAAATGACCTTAAAATAAAATAAAAAATTCAAGAAATAATTTTTCTTAGAAAAATGATTTCCATAAGTTTTGTTATGAAGAGTTGTATGCTATTGGAGTGGTCATTTTGATCAACGTTAAAAGATATCATAATATTTGTAAAATGTAAAGTTAATGGATCATAATATTCAATTTTGAAGTTTAAGTGTCATAACGAAGGTAAGAGAATATTTTAGGGACCATGAGAAGTGGTCATTTTAATCACGTTTAAAAGAGGTCATAAAATTAGTAAAATATAAAATCCATGGGTCATAATGTTCAATTTGAAAATTAAAGGGTAATAATGAAAGTAAGAGAAACTTTTAAGGACCATAAGTGTAATTTAACCATGGACTATCGTTATTATATCTAAACTTATTAAAAACTTATTAAAATTTTAGAGTGGATATTAAAATCATCGTAAGTCTGTGATTGACCAAATTCCGCAATGATTTGTGGCATTTTAGGAACGGACAATGGATCAGAAGTCTTGCTTAAAGAGTTTTATGCTCAACAATAAATTTTACACCAAATTTGTTTGGAGAATCCACAATATAATGGTTTAATCGAAAGAAAATATCAACACATTTTGAATGTCGCTAGATCATTGAAATTTCATAGTTCATTGCCTAATTATTATTATTTTTGGTCATATTTTATATCTCATGCTATGTATTTAATAACAGGAATAAGGGTCAAATTTAACTCTAACGTTTCAAGCGAAACGCAGATTAAACTCGAACGTATGAAATAGTGCAAATTCAACTCTAACACTTCCAAATAAGATCAATTTTAGCCATATGCTATTGAATATTTTGAAAAGACTGGTTTCACTGTTATTCAACTATCACATCGGACATTCCAAACAAGTTTGTCGATAAATTGAAATACTTTCGTACAATTTTTAACCGTCAATTTTTGTTTATCTCATGCTATGCATTTAATAAATAGGATAAGGTCAAATTTAACCATAAGGTATGAAATGATAAAAATTTAATGAAATGATAAAAATTTAACTCTAATGTTTCCAAGTAAGATCAATTTAGCCATATTGAATATTTGAAAAGACTGGGTTGACTGTTATTTAGCTGTCAAATCGGACATTACAAATAAGTTTGTCGATAAATTGAAATGGTTTCGTACAGTTTTTGATGGTATTTTTTATAACTATATTAATAACACAATAAATATTTAGACAGTTTGACAAAAAAAATTGTGGCTAACTTATATGTAGCAGATTTATTTTTTAGCATTTTAAGAGAATTTTTGTAATTTTGCTAGTAATACACTAAGTATCTTAAACAAAATTGATATTTGGAAGGTCTAAAGTGACAGTTAAATATCAATCAAAACCATTTTATTTTTCTAATAATATAGGGCTAGAATTGATCTTGTTTGGAAACGTAAGAGTTAAAATTTGCACCATTTCATACGTTAAGGCTAAATTTGCACTTCTCTTAAAACATTAGGGTTAAATTTTATCTTTATCCCTTAATAAATAGAATGTCTACTCCTAGTGGCAAACACAGTATTGTTCGGTTGTGGGGGGAGGGAGTGCGATTTTACACATGGTGTGTAAAAAAATATTTTTTTTTGCTAAATCAAACTTGTTTAATTTTTTTTATATAATTTGAGTGGTCAAAAATCACTTTTTAATATGGTTGTCAAAACCGGACCAGTGAAACAACCGGAAAAGACAAAGGGTCAAGGGTTTGAGGTTTAACCGGGATCCAACCGGGATTCAACCGGTATTAAAAAATCATCTGCAGATTATATTTTTATTCATATTTAATCTTATAACATAGTATTATATCAACTATATTCATAAAAATTATACTAATATAATAACACTTATTTAATTAGTATCAAAACATGATATTAAATTAATAAATTTAAGATGACAAATAAATATAAAAATTAAAGAAAATATATACTTTTAAAATTAATAGTGATTATTTTTTTTAGGGTTAAGGAGCAAAAATACCCCTAACGTTTTGGGTCAGGAGCAATTTTACCCCTAACGTCTAAAATGGTGCAATTTTGCCCCTAACGTTTGTAGCCAAGAGTAATTTTACCCCTAACGTTGGTAATTTGGGTCAATTTCAGAAATAATTCATCAAACTGTTTTCTCGGTCATGAATCTTATCCTACACTTTACATGTGCGTCATTTTATCAGTAACAAATCATAAACATATGTTGGGATGTGAAAAAAATAAAAAAAAATAAAAAAATATACTGTCTTTTATACAAATTAGATAAAATTCAAAAATTTCACCGAATTTATAAATATTAATTTCCAATTCTATTATTAAATTATAAAAAACATGAAATCCTTTTTTTAGAATGAATTGATATGCAATTGGTGCAAAATAATGAACAAAAATACCTGTGTTTTATAATAGTGTCTGAAATTGACCAAAATTACCAACGTTAGGGGTAAAATTGCTCTTGGTTACAAACGTTAGGGGCAAAATTGCACCATTTTAGACGTTAGGGGTAAAATTGCTCCTGACCCAAAACGTTAGGGGTATTTTTGCACCTTAACCATTTTTTTTATTAATAACTAACATGTAAATATGCTAATAAAATATGTATTTTATAATTCAACTTAAATTTAAAATTATTAGATTTTTAAAATTTATTTGTATATATTTAAAATCTAAATGCTAATTAAACTGTATTAGTATTAAAAAAATATAATGATTTTTTAACCCGAAAATATAATAATTTTTTAATGATATTTATCTAATTTTTTTTATCATTTAAGTTATAACATTATTATTTATTCTTAAATAGTTAATAATAGACATAAGTGAAATGGTAGTTTAGTGGTGAGTATTAGAGTTTATAGACCAAAGGTCCAAGGTTCGAATCCTACCTTTGTCAAAATTTATATATATTTTTTAAGTAAATATGCCTAAAAGCAAACCGGACCAAACTGCTTAACCGGCATTGGGTCAACCGGTTCATGGTTGAACCGGCCGGTTTGAGCGGACTTGAACGGTTTTCAAGGATCTAACAACTGGACCACCTCCGGCCCGAAATTCAGAACCGGATTGGACCTGCCGGACCGGTCCGGGTTTGATAACCTCCAATGTAAATCTTTTCAAAATCAAACTACATTGTATTTAAAATTCTTAAAATGTAAAAAATTTGTGTCTAATAGAAAAATTCGGTTTTAGGGAGGGCTTAATTGACAAAAAAATTTAGAAATTTTGATTTAAGAAGCCGAACATGCCAAAAAATCTAGAAATTTGGAGTTAAGGAGGGTCTAACAAAAAAAAAAGAATTTTAGATTTAAAGTCTAAAAAATTAGAATTTTAGATTTACGGAGGGTCTAACAGCAGTAGGCCAATTTTTGGGGTACTAATTCATCATCCAATCTAAATTTCTTGATTACAAAGACCCGAAACTATTAAAATAGAGAGTCGAAACTACTCGTAGTTATGGTGGTTTCGGCTGCCGGAGGCCCCAGACCCCCTTATCCGCCCCAGACTACTCCTTTATTTGATGAGAAGTTATTTGCAAAGTATTTTGATTATTCTAGTTTAAGGTCCGTTGTATGTTTTGTGCTTTGTTAGTACTTTAGATAGGAGCAGAACCAAGTTTGATAATAGAGCTAATAAGTGTCTTTTTCTAGGAAAAGGGGCGGGTAAATTACATACGTGGTGTACAACCTTTACCCGCAATCACACTTTGGTGTATAACAAATTTTTTCTCACACTAAACTGTATAACCTTTTAGTGACCTCCCACTAAAGTTTACATCAGGTAAAAATGACCGGTCAATGCTTAGTTAACGCGCCACCTCAACTTTGACCGGTCAAAAAATCAAAAAAATTCAACCACTTAATATAAAATTACTTCTATACCCCTATCTCTCCATATCTTCATCTTCTTCCCTCTATTTCTTTCTCTCTCTTCAAATAGAGGGAAGAAGATGAAGATATGGAGAGATAGGGGTATAGAAGTAATTTTATATTAAGTGGTTGAATTTTTTTGACTTTTTGACCGGTCAAAGTTGAGGTGGCGCGTTGACTGAGCATTGACCGGTCATTTTTACCTGATGTACACTTTAGTGGGAGGTCACTAAAAGATTGTACAGTTTAGTGTGACAAAAATTTTGTTGTACACCAAAATGTGACTACGGGTAAAGATTGTACACCACGTATGTAATTTACCCAAAAAGGGGCTATAAAGTTCTTGATCTTGTGGCTCACAAAATCTAATTATAATATGCTGCATAATAAGCAACCAGCTTATCTTAAAGTTTTTCACAGTGCCTTTAATTAGTGACAGTGGCGGAGCCAGGATTTTTGTATTTGGGGGGGTTAATTTTAGCCTTGCGGGCAGTGTTGTTGAATTTTTTCGAAATTCAGCCCGTAAGGACTGGACAAAATTTTTTTTGCCTCAATCTCCTAAAATTTTATCGTTTTGGATGAATTTTTTATAATGTTTATTAAGTAAACTTTAATTCAAAAATTAAGTTTTTGAGTTTTAAAAGTAAAAAATTGATTTAGAAAAAAAAATTAATTCAAAAGGGTTAAGAAGATAAAGAGAACATCAAAATAATTAAGACTAATAATTAAGATAATGAGCTTTATGGGGTTTGAACCCAGACTAATAATTAAGATAATGAGCTTTATGGGGTTTGAACCCTTGATCTATTGTATTAAAAACATGTCTTAACCAACTCATCTATATTAACATATTGTAATAACACTACAAATACATCAATATGAATTAAAATTAGGGGGGGCTGTCCACTAACAAAAGCATACTATTCAAGGGTGGAGCCGGCGGCCGGGGGGGCCGGAGCCCTCCCGAGCCCTGGGCTGGCTCCGCCCCTGATTAGTGATGAATGTTTGAACAAAACAGATCCACAACTGGTATGGATTTTAAAATTCAACATCAAAAACTTAGCAACTAGCCCACATTCCGTGTGGCCCACACGTCGTGTGAGCTGTTTAAAAAAACCTTGCAGATTAGATTTGTCCATCACTCCAACTTTCTATTTATTATAAGTTTGACACTCTTTATTTACAACTCATGCCACCACCCTATTTATAAGTTTGCCCCCTTTTACCCTTACCTTATTTTAATCTTAACCTTACCCCTTTAATTATTTATGTAAATTGGGCTTTTATGTAATTTGTTTTTTAGGGTTTGAGATGATATAAATTCATGTCTTTCATTTGTAATGTTAAACTTTTTATCAATCAAATTATATTTTCTCTGTAAGAGTTTGTGTTAGGGTTAATCCTTTCTACAATGGGGATTCCACGATTCCTAGGAGTTTAGCTCGTGAATATTAGGATTAACTCCTAATTTAGCTAGAGAAGAAAAGAGGACGAGCGAGGGATCAATTGAGAGGTATGAAACTCGATTGGTTGCCAAAGGATACACTCAACAACATAGTGTGGATTATATAGAAACATTTTCTCTCTTGTTGCTAAGCTTTCCACTATACAGTTGCGTTCACATGGACCCTGATGACCATGTAAATTTGATCATTCACCGTTAGATCTAGACGGATACCATGTCATGAAACCGATTGAACTAAAAGTTCGAGCTGATAGTTAAAGTCCAATTATATATCTTATATTAATCTCTGACAGATTTCAACAATTTTTTTTTTTGTAGATCCTTCCTTGTTTACAAAAGGGCCGGCAAATGATTTTATAGCTCTGATTGTGTATGTCGATGATATAATATTGGCTACTAAGAATATCAATGAAATCATTTGCTATTGTCTACCAACATTAGAAATAAAATTGCACAATTTTAAATGTTAAGGATAAATTGCTCCTGATAATAAATGCCAATGATATTTTTACACCTTATAAAAATAAAGGTTAGATTGATTAGAGTTAGTCATCTACTCTTCTATATGAAGCATGCATATGCTTCTTTGTAACTTGCTTGAAGCAAGTCTTAGAATAGTGGTTGGAAGGTTGGAAGCTTACCTACGATTAGGGAGGTCATGGGTTCGAATCACATCCGGATGGGGTGAATATTTTTCTTTCTTTTTTTAATGTAAGCGCATTGTGCGCAATTTTTTATTTTAAAAAAAATCTTCAATTGCAATCCTTCAATTCTTTCATTCATTTTGTTAAAAATATAATAAATAAAAACTATTTTTGGCTTAACTACAAGCTAAACTTTTAATTCATTTGGTAAAAAACATATCTTTTTTCATGAGTTAGGAAAGCATGGTCTTGTTCTATAGACTAAGAAGAGTGAGGGTAGAAGGATTGAATACCATAGAAGGGCATGAGAATAGTATAAAAAGCACTGCATACATACAGTTTTGCCTCCTGTCCTTCTCAATGTAGGCTTCATTCGATATGACTACACTCTTTTAGCAATAAGACGAAACCGGCCCAGCTGTACTAATTGACGAAGATTGAGTTGGATTCCTTGAGACTTTAGTTGTTCTCTTTTAATTAAAATATATTATATACATCAAAAATATAACTCGAACTCAAAACTAATTTAAACGACCCAAGTTCTTACCATTAATTAAATCAAACTTTAATTGATCGAAAACCAATGTTAAATACATGTGAATATAATATTATTGAACTCAATATGACGCGGAAAAAACAGAATATAGATGAACACGAAAAAAGTAAATTATGAGTGTCCATAACTTGGTTAAATGGTGTGAGTTTTGGGCTTTATTGGGAGAAGAGACATGTTGTTTTCGGTGTTTTAAAAATCAGACCGAACCAGCCATGTATCGATATTCAATATAAAAGAAAATTTAGTTCATGTGATAAGAGAGAGATTTAAATCTGATGGTTTGATAAACCACTTAATGATTGAAATTGAAATATTACACGCTTATTTAATTTAGGGCTAATTACAAATCTAGCCTAACTAAAGGGTATTCCTATATATCGCACCCAAATTTGCTAGCACCGCCCCCATTGGACAATTTTGCCATTGCCATAAAAATGTTGTCAAAATTGAGAAAAAAAAATTTTGAGAGAAAATTTTGAATTTAGCCTAAACGGATGCGGCATATCGTCCGACCCATGGTCGGAACAGATGCGGCGTCCGTTCCACCATGGGTTGGGTGGTACGCCGCATCCGTTCCCGCCATAGGTCGGACGGTATGCGGCACCCGTTCCGGCCATGGTTGGAACGGATGCGGCATCCGTTCCACCATGGGTCGGGTGGTACGCCGCATCCGTTCCGACCATGGGTCGGGTTGTATGATGCATCCGTTTAGGCCAAATTTTGAAATATACAAAATCGTAAAATTTTTAGTGACGAAAAATACTAAATCATTCAATTTTTTGTGACGAAAAATTAAAAATTCTTCTATTTTTTGTGACGAAAAATGCAAAATCGTCATGAAAAATATGTATTATTTTCATGAGTTCTTTGATAAAAAAATATAAATCTTAATGTTTCCGACTCGTAATCATCCATTTTCGAGGTTCCAATTGTCACATATCAATTATTTTCATAATTTTAATTATTGTTGTTCGGGTTTATGATTTTGGAGAGAAAATGCAAGGAAGGTAGAGAGGATTTGAGCAAATTCCATTTTCTTGTTTCAAAAAGTGAGGAGGGCAAATATGTACAAAATGGGCGGTGGACCGGAATTTGGATGCGGTATATAGCAGCTCACTAACTAAAAGGGTCCATTTACATATCTAACCCACTTTGCTTCAATATCACCAAATTAGACACTTTCATCCACTTTGGACAAGAATACCCTTATTTCAATTCATCTTCTTTCTCAGATTCTGAACGTCTTTCTCGTCATCCCAAACGGGCGAAAAGACGGTGGTTTATAGAAAGAAGAGATTTTGTTTCGTTCAACCTTTGAAGAACTAGTGTCTGCGGAAGAGGATTAGGAAGGAAATCTTAAAAAATAAGAAAGAAAAAAAATCTAACAATTGAACTGCTGTGATGTCGCATTTGTGACGAATTCGTCGCAAATGCGACAAGATTTGTCGCATTTGTGACGAATTCGTCGCAAATGCGACAAGATTTGTCGCAGCTGCGACAACGGTTGTCGCATTTGCGACGAATGCAACAGCAAGTTGTCGCATTTGCGACGAAATGCGACTGCAGTTGTTGCATTTGCGACAAAATGCGACAGCAATTGTTGCATTTGTGAAGTGGTGTCGCATTTGTGACGAAATGCGATAAATTCGTCATAAATGCGACAACAATGGAGGAAATTGACGGAAAATGGTGGAAAATAGAGGAAATTGAAACAATACCATTACAGATGAAGAAAGAGGCAAAACTAGCAAGAAAAACATGTATATAAGCTAAAAACATACCCTTTCTACGAGAAATTGAAGATAATACTTCAATAATCACTAACGATTGGTATCAGAAATCGAAAAATATGAACCGAAGAAGAAGAAGAAGAAGAAGAAGAAGAACCAATTGAAGAAGAAAGAAGAAGAAGAAGAATCGAACGAAGAAGAAGAATCGATCGAAGAAGAAGAATGGATCAAATAGAAATATGGATATTCTTGTCCAAAGTGGATGAAAGTGTCTAATTTAGTGATATTGAAGCAAAGTGGGTTAGATATGTAAATGGATCCTTTTAATTGGGCTAGATTTGTAATTAGCCCTTTAATTTAAGTGTGTTTGATAATTGTTCCATCACTAAAATTATTCAATTAAGTTAGAAATAACTTATTTTCCTAAATCAAAATATTTAACTTAAAATTTATCAATTAATATTTTTATATTTATCAAACAGCTACATCAGTTTATGTATTATTTATTCATTAATAATAAACTTATTAATCTTTGACTTAATTATCAATATGATTCCCCTTTCAATCCAATTTTTACAACATTTTTTTTTCACCTCCTTGGACGACTTTCTGTTGTTTTAATGCATTGACTTTCTTAAAAAAAAGAAAAAAAAAATTATGTAAGAGATGAATATTTCAAAACTAAATTTTACTAGAAGAAAAAAAGGCCACCATTAATACTTAATTAACATCAATATCTACATTAATTGTAGATAGTATTGGCTTAAATCTTGTCAAATCCACCGACTAAAAACAAATTCAATTCCATCAAAAGTTAATTTCATGTAGACCTACATTTCTTAATTAAAATTTAGATATCTAGGTTAATGTTCCCTCTTTTCTTTATTGTCATTTTCAATCCATTTTTGTCATCTCACTCAATTTTTGTTTAGTCTTGAAAACGATTAATCAAAATATATTATAGAATAATGTTATCAATTTTATATTTTATAGGAATAAGGTGCAAAATACTATTAACGTTTACAGCCATGAGTAATTTTACTCATAACGTCTAAAATGATACAATTTTACTCCTAACGTTGACAGCTAAGAGCAATTTTGGCAAGTTGGGCAAACACGAATATTTTGTTCCTTATTCTGCACCAATTGGATATCGGTTCATTTTTAAAAAAAGATTCCATATTTTGTGTTATAATATATTAGAATTATAGATTAATATTTTTAAATCCGGCAAAATGTTTGAATTTTTTTCCAACTCGTACAAAATATAGTATATTCTTTTAATTTTTTTTAATTTTTTTCACGTATAATCATATATTTATGATTTGTTACTAAAGAGTTATAAAATGATGGTTCATGACCGAGAAGAGAGTTTGATGAATTATTTCCTAAATTAAACCAAATTGTCAAAGTTATGGGCGAAATTGCTCAAAATTGCATAATTTTAGACAAAAAAAAGATAAAATTGCTCATCACTATAAACATTAGAGATATTTTTGTACATTATCCGTATTTTATTCCTTTTATAAGTTCTACACTTTCTGGCATATATCTCGAGAAGAAAATCAGATGGTCGACGTGTTAGCGACCCCGACATCTAATTAGGAAGGTCGGGAAAGAGCTCTGATGGATCCACTAGTGATAGTTACATTGATTGCACCATGTTTTAAGGAGCGGACATATTTTCACTGAAAAAATAGGAGAATCCTTGGTGTTCTCCGACATATTGAGGTTGTTGAAAGAGGGTGCATATCCAGAGAGGGTCGGAAGAAACGACATAATAGCTCTATGAAGGTTAGCATCACAATTTTGTAAAGGAGACCTGTACAAGAGAATGATGAATGGGCTATTATTGAGATGTTTGATTGAATAAAAAGCTTAGGTGGTAATGACAGTGGTGCACATAGGGTTTTGTGGGCCACACATGAACGGGCTGGCCATGGCAAAGAAAATCATCACACAATCCTACTTTTGGCAAACTATGTATATCGACCGTGTTGAGATGGTTAAAAAGTGCCACAAATGCCAAATATAGGGAGATTACTCACACTTATCTTTTGTGCCATATAGTCTGGTAGTTCCTTGGCCTTAAACTAGATGGGGATTGATATGACAAGGTGCAACCCTTATCATCAAACGACCATCGTTTCATAGTGGTGGAAAAAGTTTATTTCTCAAAGTGAGTTGAAGCTGAGTTGTTTTCCAACATCACAATAACCAAGATGGCCAAATTTATCGAATGAAACATTTTTACTAGGCATGGTATGCCACACAATATAATATCTGATAACGAAGTCCAGTTCCAAGGGGAAATCAGGGAAATGTAACATCGGCATAAGTTTGAACATCATAAATCCTCCATATACCGGGTTGAAGCTAATGGTGCAGTGGAAGCAGCTAACAAGGCAAACAAGAAGATTCTGGCTAAAATGGTGGTCAGTTATAAGGACTAGGCTAGGAAACTACCCTTTGCACTGTGGGGTCACAAAACCAGTACTAGAGTTTTTCTTTTGTTTATGGAATGGAAGTTGTGCTACTAGTAAAGGTTGAAGTGGAGTCCTTCAAGATTGCCATGGAGGTGAGGATGCCTGAAGATGAATGGAACAAAGCAGATACGACCAATTGGCATTGGTGGATGAGTGAAGATTAAAGGTGTTGGATGCCTTACAGATGTACTGATAGAGAATGGCAAGAGCATATAACAAGAGGCTTCGTCCCACGAGGCATGAGCTGAAAATAGGTGCTTTACCCCCAATTGGAGCCTTGGTGCCACTCGAGCTAGCAACACCCTTTTCTTTATCAACTCCATTGGAAGCTTCTCTCCGACTATAAGCACCATCATTTCCCGACCTTCTATACTCGTCACATGTCACGCTTAATTGAGACTTGGCTTTCAAAGCAAAGTTTCTAGTATCTTGAACCTGAATCACCATTTGTGTCCCGATTCTATCTTGTATGTTGTACCTTAGCCCTTCACCACACCTTAAAGTCTTTTGGTTCTCGGATTCTGACAAGTTTTCCCTCCCCGAAAGCCGCAAGAACTCCGAAGTATATTCGTGTACATTCCATACTCCTTGTGAGAAATTCCGATACGAGTTATATATGTATTGCTCATAATCAGGTTGTAAGAACCGCTCCCTAAACATTGACTTCATCCGCAACCAAGACCTAATCGATTCCCTTTATTCTCTTATTCTTTTTTCCTTCACATGATCCCACCAAACCGAGGCTTCCCCTTTTAACCGATAGGCTACCAACCACACTTTCCTATCCTCTGGTATTCCTGCGTAATCAAAGAACCACGTTACTTCCAAGAGCCAATCAAGGAACCCTTCAATGTCAAGTTCACCCACAAAGGACGATAAGTCAATTTTTAATTTGAACATTTACATTCTCCATATGCGGATCCCCTCCACCATAATTCCTCCTTCTGTAACTACATGCCTAGCATTCAATTGTCTAGGGCTAACAACATCAACATCATTCACAACATCCATATTTTTAGCATTCATATCCCTAGGGCTAACTACATCAATATCATTACGGATGCCCGTATTCCTAGCAATCCTATAGGGTTCAAAATCATCAAAAGCATCCAAGTCACTATCGCTATCGGCATTTCGCACAATAACATAATTAGGACGCCTTACCTCATAAACCCGAGGGCCCATTTGTTGTTGCATTGGATTTCACATAGGGGGTGGTGTCGGTGTTGTCCAGGTTGAGACCGAGTAGCCTCTTCTTACCTCTGGTGAGGACCTTCGGCTGGTTGTGGGTGAGCATTTCGAACCTCAATCTTGAGTTCTTCAATGGAGAGAGCCAACTCTCTCATGCTTGCTTGATGCCTTTCATTTTGCTCTTGAAGGGTATCACTCAATCTCTTCATAAAGGATTCCACCTCTTCAAACCTTTGCTCATGGGACTCCATAGATTCCATTTGGGGACGTGGTTGCACCATTGCCAAGAAGGACTCTCCGGGAAGGAAATCGACTCGGCTCTCATACTAAATTATACGGATCAGTCTTGAATTTGAAGATTTTAATCTTAAATCCATAAACATATTTCTTCTCAAATCAAAGTTTGAAGGAGTTATTCCCAAAACAAGATAAAAGCTCTCAACAATGTATGTAGGGTATAATTTCATATTCATAAAAAATTAGGTTCATTACAGAATAAGAAGCTTATATACATCCCCCCCTTAGGTTAGATGAAGATACAAATATACCCCCACTAGGGTTACAATCAAACAAGAGGGGAACATGGGTAGAATGGGCTGATGGGTGTTAATGGCAAAAAAGAAAACATAGTTAATGGCAGAATAGTAAATAACATGGTTGTAAAACAGTAAATAAAATGATGGCAGCCCTTGTCCCCTATAGATCAGCTTGGCGGAGAAGGCTACTTAATGGACTCCACACGCCGTGCCATATGACTCACACTGTGAGTCCAGTTCTGGATTTTTTGCAATTTTTCGTCATTTCTTCGCACGAGAGCAGTGTGGCACGCCGAGGGACACGACGTGCAGAAAGTGATATGGTGTGTCACGCTGGTTCTTCCCCATTCGTTGTTTCGGCTCCCCTCATCATGATGGTGGTAGAGATGTCCTCGTCAGATATATGCTCACTTGGGGACCAGAGAGGAGGTAATGCGATGTACGGTCGATGTTTTTACTGCATATTTGGGTAGGATGAATGACTGCGGCTTAATGGATTTGGGTTTCTCAAGCAATCGTTTTACAACGACTATTCACGACGGACACCTATGTTGCACGGAAACTCTTTTTCATTAGCGTTTCTGTGTTTCGTATCCGTTTCCGTTTCTTTTTCCGTTTCCGTTTCCGTTTCCGTTTCTTTTCCGTTTCCATTACTGTTTTCTAGCTAATTTTTCTTAGAAATAACGTTTCCCGGTATCCGTTTCCGTTTCTGTTTCGTTTCCCGTTTCCATTTCCGTGCATCATAGACCGACACTACTATTCACGAACGAACATGACTATTCATGAAAGGAGATGTTTATTGATATTTAAATTAATTATATAATTTCATTCAATTTTGTCCGTTTGCCATAAAAAGTAATATTGGTTGTCCTTCCTTATATGCACATGACCAGATACAGAACCAACAACCCTAGCCCTAGTTCACATTTTACTCTTTAAATTTGTCTTGAGAACAATCAAAAAACGCAAACCTTCAATCAAAAAACCATGGATGTTCATCCTGAGATAATCCTTGTTGAATTAGGTGAATCTCCAAGCCATGATTCATCCTCAGATACAGGTAATGATCAGACTGCTGATGATGATACGGAGATACAAAAAGCAACAAGGGATGAAAAGGTTGTGGTGAAGGAGAAACAAGATGTCCCTATTGAATTAGGGTCGAATCAAGTAGCAGCTAAGGGTGTTGATCCTGTTCAATTAGGTGATTCATCTACAGTTGCAGGTAATGATCAGAATACTAATGATTCTGAGATACAAGAACGTGAATCTGCAAATGAAAAGAACAGCAGCAGTGAAGATTCGTTTCGGGTGGAATTGATGAGGCTGGAATCTAGAATCAGCAGACTTGAAAAGTTGGCTGCAGAAAGAAGAGCTTTGCTTTATAAAAATTATTCAAGCGAGAAACCTGCAAGAAGAAGCTAATGGTTCTAATTTTAATTCAAATTGTAATGTTCTTGTTTTGTTGTTTCAGTTTTCTTTTTTCTTATGAATATATGCATTGTCATGGAGCTATATATTCGGGTTAAAATTCTCATCTATGTTTTAGATTTAGTTTCAGCCTTATATTTGTATTTCCTTGGTTTGTAGCTTTAGTTGGTTTGAAATCTATTATCTTATGAAGTTCTTTTTCATCAGATCTACACATCTGTTAGCCATACTTCTATTATCTCTTATCCGTAGATCTATAGATGTGCCTGGTTGCACAATAGAAAATGATTCAGATCCGAATGTCCCAAAGAGTTTAAAGGATGAAGAATGGATTATAGCAATATTTCAGATCCGTATATGGTTTCTATTTTCTTTGTATTAGTTCTAACTTTAATGGTTTTTATTGCTCTTTTTAGTCTTTTTTTTTTCTTCCTTTAATGGATCTTGTGCTGAAGTTAGTCTGTATCTAGTCAAATGATACATACTATTTTATAAAAGAAATGGATATATACATTATCTTTTCATCAATGAAGGTGCTAAAATACATATATAATAATTCTTAGTATTCTCAAATTTGATTTGACGAAATAAAAGTAAAACTGATGGGTGATTTTGAAGCTGCTGTTTGATTTAATGAAAGTCTAGGTAGAAAATAGAACAGTAAAACAATTTCTTCATTATGAGTTTGTCCTTTGGCTATAAAGAGATGAGTGTACCATGATCCAATGATTCAAGCATTAGCATACCATTTCCTTCCTTATTACTGTTTTGTTCAAGGATTTCATTGCATAATGATTGAACTCTATGTTGCAGGGAAACTCTTATTCTTTAGTGTTTATGCGTTTCACATCTGTTTCCGTTTCTGTTTCTAATACAGTTTCCTAGCTAATTTTTCTTAGAAATAACGTTTCCCGTATCTGTTTCCATTTCATTTCCGGTTTCCGTTTCTGTGCAACATAGATTGAACTATGTCTGGTCTCCCACATTCTCTTGTGTATTCTAGTGTCACACCACCTATGAAGCATGGACTCTTCCTCGGGGTCACCGTGGCGGTGTCTGACTCGCTGGGGACACGGCAGGACTCGACAGTGAATTGGCACGGACAAGGCAGGGACATGGGACTCGGAAGTGACATAGCAGGGGCTCGACAGTGACACGGCTGGGAATCGGCAGTGACACGGCAGAACATGGCTAATAGTGAAAAAATGTAAAAGTTTAGGAGTTTTTTTAAATATTTTTAAAACATATCGCGATTTTAAACTTTTAGGACTTCTTTATTCTCGTGGGATTTTTTTTTTTTTTTTTGCGATTCTCCTCTGATATTTTTATATGCAAATATTTGCGGTATGAATGATATTTAATGAATTGATGAGGTCTGAATACATTGTTTCTTGCTTCTATTTTAATTTTTTATAAACATCCTTCCCTTCATTTGGAAGTAGTATGTGTTGATGAATCCTCATTGTAAATTATCAAACTTCTTATTAAGCCTAGTAATGATGCGAGTGGCAAAGACAGAGGGGGGCCGAAGCAGCACCCGGCCACTGGAACTACCCTATAGTTTCGGTCTCCGGAGTGTTAGAACTATCCTTATTATGGATTGTTTCAGCTCATGTTTCCGATAAATTAAGGTTTGGGAAGTTGTTTAATATAAGATAGACCATAAATTTCACTAAGTTTGTTCTAAATGATCAAATCTTACTTTTATAGTCTATATCTAGCTTAATATGTCTAAATTAGTTTTTGAACACTCAGATAATAGCATATGAAAAAAATTGAGCGAGTTGAATTAATAAAAAAAAAAAAATGCATGTACGTGTAAAATTGGCCCCCCGCGAACGAGTTCTGTAATGACCACTTATAAAGCTTTTGCAGAGGCTGTTATTATGCAAGTTAGAAGATTAACTTTATGCATATCATCTCAGGGCAATATTTGCTTCAAAATCATTAACAAGTATGCTATAGAAGGGAAAGGCTTCATTAATGTGATTATGCATGTTATAACTTGAGAAAACTTATAATTCGTTGTACTAATATTAGATGTAGGAAATTTATCAAGTAATCTAGTGTTTTCTTTCAGTTTTTTTATGAAATTTATGTCTACTTGCTATTGAAAAAAATATATTGGAGGGGTTTATCACTGCTAATGCGCGTTAATGGATTCGCCCGGTGTATTGTTCTAATAATACTTAATGTAAAATAATTGTAAGGTATATAGATCATCCTTATTTGGTCTTCCATGAATTTCCCTTTTTGTCACCAAATTTTTCAAAATAAAGTGATTAGCAAAAAAAATTCAATAGAAATAGGATTTGAACAGATTAGAGATGAAATTTACAAAGAGATTATGAACGGCTTGATGAACATACCTATTGTAATATTCTCAGATCCGTCATATTCTCAATCAATAGACAAGTTTCCTAGGTCAGCAATAAGGTGATTAGTCGCTCCTGAGTCCATTAACCAGTCACTTGAGCTCGAGCGAGAGGTGGTTGCCATGTTGGGTGCAGATTTTAAATTGGATCTGAAATTAGGATTCAGTACTGACATCAAGAGAAGCATTAGTTGAATAATTATTTATTGTAAGTAAGTCAGAAATATTATCTCCACCACGATTGGAGTAAAATCGTCCTCTTCCATTATAGTTGCGTGAGGCTAGATTGACTGATGGTGTGATAGACGGAAGGGGAATATCACGAGCAAGCTCTCTTTCTTCACTTAGCAAAAGTCCATCAAGATCATCAAAATTATCAGACTCCATCTGAGCCTCCAAATCACGAACAAATGGTTTGTATGCGACACCAAGACCATCCAAAATTGATTCGACAAGATCATCCGATGAGATGGGATTTTGAAGACCAGTGAGTTGATCATTCAATTGACTCATTTTCACGTTTTAAATTATGAAGCCTGTGTTTCAAATCGCGTATCTACGACCAAGAGCCAGTGGAATACACCTTCACTACATTGTTCGGTTGCATTGATATGATGTGCCAAGAACTCACTGTGAATGTTGACCAGCATTTATGACCTTTGACTTTCCTATATGACCGGTTATCTCTACATTCCCCCTTTCTAAAACCTAAAATACTCATTTTACCCTTCATTCTCTCGCTTCCCTCTCTCTCTCTTCTTTTTCTTTCACACCCTCTCTCTAAAAGTACTGAAATTTTAGAATTATATGAACTTGGTTTTATCCGCTGATCCTAAGCCTAGGCTTAAATGGACTCCTGACCTACATCTTAGGTTTCTTGAAGTACTTACATTCTTTCTTCTCCTTCCAGAAGTTCAGACTGGGTAAGACACACCCATCATTACGACAAGCACCATCACTCACCTCTCTTCTCCTTTAATTTCTTATTTGCAGATTACACAGAGATCCAGCACTAGTGGAGAAGGAAGGATAAAATGGATACTCAATAACGTTAATACAGCAGAGTTAAAGATCACAAATGCTGTTCAACGGTCATAGTGGTTATGGTTGTTAAAAAATGTAAAGTTCAATGACCATAACGTTAAGAATTAAAGTTCAGTGGCCACAATATTAAAATGGGTAAAGTTCAATGGCCACCTTAGAATCTGAGAGGGTATTGATACTGGGAAGGTTACACATAGCGGATCCAATGAAGTTAAGATGATTCTAAGAGAGTAGTGATCCTGAGATGTCTCTGTTGAATTAAGCGGTTCATCCTCACTTGCAGGTAATAATCAGACTACTAATGATTCCAAGATACAAGAAGCAACAATGGATGAATCACCTAATTCAACAGGGATATTCTCAGGATCAACATCAGCATTAATCTGTGGAATTAATCACCTAATGTTGGTGCTGACATGGTGTTAGAGCCTCTAGGACCAAACCGTCGAGGGTTCGAGTCCGGACAACCTCATTAATTCGTGTCCTCGGAGAGTGTTATAACGCAATTTTATGGACTCGATTTGAAGGTCTAACGAAGAAGTTGTGACTAAGTTTCGGGTGAACTCTCAAAAGAAATTGGACAATAACCTTAGATATGATCATTTTTAACTACAGGTGGTGAAAATTAAAAAAGTACATCGTGTCGAAATGAATCTAACGAAATAAGAACCGTTGAAATCAAAGGTCAGAAAAGGCATTTTCAAGGAAAACATCTACTGATAAGGGGATTTGGATGGGGGAGGAACATGTGTCGTGTTGGATGCAGTTAGGCTTCGATCTCGCACGTGCATATTATATAAGTCAGAGTGTGGTATTTTGACACGTGTTTGCACAACACGCCTACAATGTTTTGACACACGTAAGATGCGCAAATTTGTATTTTAGGATTGAGCAAATTTTAAGCTCAATATGTCCTTTTTATCCCCAACTTTCTATGCTTTTTTCAACTTTAACCCTAAAGTCATAATTAGCCCTATAAATAGTAGCCCTATACACATCTTCAAGAAAATTACACCGAAAATTAATGAAATTAACACTTTGATAAATTTTTATATTCAAATCTAATATTAATAACATTACAAGTTAAAATTATTAATTCTATCCGTTCATTTTATTTATAACAACGATTTGGAATAAACGAACCAATTAGAGATAAACTTCATCTAACGGTCGTTTGGATACCGATAGTTATAAAAAATCCTAAGAACTTTATTATTTTTCTTCACTTAAATCATAGAGTTAATAAATTTTATTTTTATTCATTTTAATCCCTAACCTACGAACTTTATCTATTCACTTAATCCTTGCTTTAACAGACGTTGATTTTATTAATCTTTAATCCTTAATTTGATATTTTTTATTTTATTCATTGTAGTTCTTAATTTGAAATTTTCCATTTTTATTAAATTTAATCCTCATTTTAATCCTCATTGTAGTTCTTGATTTGAAATTTTCCATTTTTATTCATTTTAATCCTCATTTTAGAACTTTATATTTTATTCACTTTAGTCCTTAATTTGATTTTTTTTATATCTCTTTCAATCCGGTCACTAAATAAACTTTTATGTTTATTCAATTTACACTACAAGAAAATCACTAGTTACTGACTGAATAATCGGTCAAAAAATCTGTCACTAACCATGTTTACTGCCAAATTTCACGAGTTACTGACTGAATCGAATTCAGTCAGTAACTATGCTGGTTGGTAACAGTTTGCTGACCAATTTCCGAATTTGGTCATAAATTTACGACCAATATTTTCAGTCATAAATCCACGTAGCTAACTTAACGACCAATCTTTATGACTGATTGCGTAGTCCTTAACCATCATCCCAAGACAATTAACCGACCTTCTTCACCGACGAAACAAACTGATACCGATTAATCTTCCGTCGGCAAATTTTGGCAAAAGTAACTGAATACCGACAGATAAAAAACTAATACTATGGAATTTACGTCCAAAATAGAATAATTTTGGCGGATTGTTTTTGCATTTCATATTTCTTCCAAGATCAAAATTATATATACACATTTGTAATATATTAAACTAAAATTAAATATATAGCAAAGTACAAATCAGTTAACCAAATAACATTAACTATAAATGCTTAGTAGATTGAACTACCCAAAAAAACGTACAATCTGACTACATAAATATACTAATGTCAATGCCTGGCTTAAATAAACCTTAAAAAGCTATGTAGGTGGGTGATCACTATAAAACTGCACAGCTGCTGTACCAAGCCCAAAAATCCTCCTCCCCTAGTAAGCCCTCCAGCCGCCTTTATACTTGAATCTCATCAAGAGCTTGTGCAACTCTCCCAGGTCATCGGTTACTTTGTGTAAGGTCCTCAAATTCTGCCTACATTTATACGAAGAACAAATTAAATTAGTTAATGCATCAAATTAAAAAGCAAGTGTATATAACAACAAAAACATTAATTGTAATTAATTTCACTTGTATATCCTGGAGTGGTCATTAACAAAAGAAACTCCATCATTCTCATGTGTATGTAACCACCAAAAAAATTGAGAATAAAGAACATATATAAACAGGCTATGAAATTGGACATACAAGTGCCTATTGGAGAAAAATGTAAAATGCATAATTACTAAAGGTAGATATGTCAAGTGCTATTCTATCTTAAACAAGCTGAAAATTATCAAGCTAATCTAAAAAATGAAGTAACAAACCTAATAAGTTAACCACCTCACCGAGTTAAATAAACAGTAGAAAAATACATGAAAATGGATGCAAAAACTTGCGACACCACTTCATATAACAGCTACTTCAGTTAGCATTCAAATTTTCTAAAAATCCAACCTTATAATCTTTGAGAGCATGCAATAGAGGTAAATATGAACATGTACATAGAATGAAGATTATAGATTAGGCAGAAGCAAGGCTTATTTAACTTGCACAATAAAGTTGTTGATTGATAAAAGCTTGGTGGAAAAATAAGGAATATATACCAAGCGGTATATAGTAATAGTTTGGCTTTTACAAGCCTTACGAAAAAGATATAAAACAGAATTCAGCATGAATGAATTATGATAAATTCTAACATGTAATCTGTTACTTGTGAAAATTGTAATCAATTCAGCAAGTGCATGGGTCAAAACGCCCAAAACCATTCAAATTGGTATCAGTAACCATATTGAATAATGTAACGAATTTAATTGTCATTTACATGTGTTTATGCACAAAGAAATAGTTCAATATAAATCATAGTTCCAACATATTAAATAAAAAGATCTGACAATTCTAGCAGTGAAAAATGAGGACATCTATTTAAGGGATTTTTCCAAATCTTAAAACAGGACTTCACTGAGCATTAGCACTTTTTTTGGAGAAGAGGATCCAGATTGAATCCTGGCAACTAAGACTTCACAATCTACAGAATAAAGTCAACTTGGTATGGGCATAATATTTTTACCTTGCATAGAGTTCGTCCAAATGCCAAATGAACAGCTTCTATCCCGTCTTTTTGAGGGGCCACAACATCATTAGGAACCCACCAAAGCTGGGTGTAGCTTGTTATGGTTGGAACATAAGGCAATGGCTGCATCAAATATGCATAGTAGGTCAAGAGACATATCAAAATATATGTAGCATAAATCCCCAGAGACAATTTTGGTGATTGATACTCTTAGGTGTGAAATGCCACAACATGGAGGAATAGAAAATAAAATCCATTTCGTAATATTATTTAAATAAGTTGAAAATACATATTTCTTTCTAGAAGGAACAACCATGAGCAGAACCCATGTTGTCCACTTCCCATCCCTATTAACCAATTCAACGAGCTCTAGGCAGCGCCTTCTAAAACATACAAATTCCAGTTATGGTATTTGAAAAATTTAATCTGAGATAGTGCATATAGGAGACACTTGTATCTTAAAGAAAATCCAATGAAAAACTTCATGAGAAGACTGCAAAATATGAAAGCAGCAAGAACAAAAGCATAGCATAAATCTAAAAATTACTGTGCATATGGGAAACACTTGTAACTTAAAGAAAATCCAATGGAAAACTTCACATGAGAAGACTGAATGAAAGGAGCAAGAACAAAAGCATAGCATAAATGTAAAAGTTTATCTGTTCTCTATGTAATGCTCTTAATAGCAGAAGACATGTCAGTTAAAACAATCAGGAAAGAGTTTGACTACATGTTTATGAGGCATGAACTGCACATCTTTTGGAAGTGGGAATGGAAATTCCAAAATGTAGAACAATAAAACTACCAAGTACCCTCTTGGAAATGAAAGCTAAAAATAACTACAAAGCAATTATGAATGGTTCATATGTAGCTAAAAATAACTACCAAGTCCCTAAGACATGCAAATTTCTAGTCTCTCACATAAAACAACCGCTGGAAAAATTCCCAGGAGTAGTGATCAAAAGGACTATCAAGAACCATAGCCTACACATCTAGTGTCCATAATTAATAAATATTAATCTACAAGTAAAGAGCAAATATAATGCCTTCTAATGTCAACGAAAAAGTAAAAAATGATAACTGGGATAAGTAGAACTTCAATTATAAGCATCATGTGCAAATAAATTACTTATTAAGGAAAGGTATTAATTATAGTGGGTTTATAACTGAGAGATATCAAAATTTTCTTTAAGAGCCGTATTAGGAAATTGCAGTATTCTAACCCCTACTGGATCGCATTCAATCTAAAATGAAATCAAATAATCATCCACAACTAAGAAAGCTCAAACATTTTTCTACTGTGTTAACTAATAACCAAAATCCCATAGATCTTTAGCAAAACAGTAAGAAGAGAAACCCCTGGACAACACAAATTTGAAAAATCACCTGAAACCCTAACCTATCTCCCATCCACCTCTCTGCTATGCCATCAGCCACCGTCTCTGGAAGCTTCAACCGCCACAAGCTATTAGCAAGCTGCCTAGCAGACAAACCTCTATAGATTTTAGGATTACTTTACGGGTACCACCACCCTTCAGCTTTCCTCCAGCTCCTCCTGATCCTGTTCGACTTCAAACATTTCTCCCGTTATCATCTATCTTCCATTTTACAAAACATGGCCGCTTCGGCTCTGCCTCCTCCTTCCAACGGAAGTCTGTACTCTTAAATCGAGTGAGACTCGTATTGCGAGTTGGACGGTCGGGCTTCAGATCTGGATGAAGCTTCAGATTCAAAGCTGTAGAAGAAAAAAGACGAAGGGGATTTACTCCTGGAAATGTCATCGGAGGATTAGGGTTAGAGCAAAGGGAGGAAGAGTCGAGGAGGAATAAGAAAAAAAGGGATCCAGGTTTTTTGTTTAGAGAGAGAGGAAGAGTTAAAAAGAGTTAAAATATAATAAAGATATTTTTTTTAATTTTAATTAATAGAATAAATTTAAGGACATAAATGGTGGTCTTTAACCATTCCATTTAGTAGCTAGCCGAAGTGTTAAAGTTGGGCCCATGTCTCTTTATGGTTTACTCACCAATTATATTGTTAATGGCTAATTTTAGTCTTTAATTAATGACTAATTTCTATTTAGTCCTTAAAATCAGTCATTATCTCCTTCTTTTCTTGTAGTGTTAGTTCTTTGTCAATTTTTACACCATAATTAATTTTATAACTATTTTATTTGTTTCTAACTTTTGATTTGAAGTGATATACATATAGGAGAATATTATTTTGGTGCAGATTGAACACCGAGCAAGTCCGGATTGTATCTAATTCATATATATTTTTACCGAACAATTGAGACATCGATATTCGGTTGACTCTCGGATTTATTCATATTTTAAATTGGTATTCTAGATATCGTTAAATTTTCTTTTTCTTTTTATTTATTTTAGTCGCTAATGTAATAACTTGATTTTTTTCATTTTAATCCCAATTTTTTTTAAAGAATTTTAATCCCTGAGTTAAAAACTTCACTTTATATTCATTTTAATCTCTAATTTAATAACATTTATTTTTATTGATTTTAATCCCCAACCTAGAAGTTTATGATTTTTCTTCATTTTAATCATAGAGTTTAAAAACTTTATTTTTATTAATTTTAATCCCTAACCTAACAACTTTATCATTAATCACTTAATCCTTGCTTTCATAGACGTCCATTCTATTAACTTTAATCTTTAATTTTTCTTATTTTTTATTTTATTCATTTTAGTTTCTGGTTTGAAATTTTTCATTTTATTCATTTTAATCCTTATTTTAAAAGTTTATATTTTATTCACTTTAGTCCTTAATTTGAATTTTTCCTATCTCTTTTAATCCGGTCCCTGAATAAACTTTTATGTTTATTCAATTTAGTCTCTTATCCATTTTTACACCATAATTAATTTTATAACTATTTTATTTGTTTCTAACCTTTGATTTGAAGTCATATACATATGGGAGAATATTATTTTGATGCGGATTGAACACCCAAGAAAGTTCGGATTGTATTTAATTTGTAACTATTTTATTGCTTTTGTGATCATAATAATTTTGTTGTTCATTTGTTGTGTATAAATGTGCAATATAATGCAAAAACGTGAGGTTTTCCAAGCAAAGAAAGCATTCAAAATGAATTTAAAAGGTTAAAAGAGTTATTAATAGCCTAAATGTATTTAGAAATGCTTCGGGGTGCTTAATCACTACTAGAAAATACTTGTTTACTGACGGAATATTTTGACGGAATGAAATCCGTCAGAAAGTTTTTACGGAATTTCGTCAAAATGTATTCCGTCAGTAGTTTTGACGGATTTTGTTGACGGAATGAATATTCCGTCAAATAATAAGGCGGGAACATTCCCTCCATTCTTTTTGATAGAAATTATTGACGGAAAATATTTTCCGTCAAACGATTAGTGGATTTTGACGGAATTTTTGACGGAATTCCGTCCAAACCATTAATTTGTAAAAATGAACACATTTTCAAAATATTAAAGCCAAAATCATAATTTTGTACTTAAATATTTATTTTTATTTTGGTTATGGATATATAAATGAAAATACCTCTACTTATATATATATATATATATATATATAATTTTAAAATGAAAAAAATTACCCTTTAACTGTTTTATAACTTAAAAGTAATAAACTAATAAATTTAATATTGAAAAAATTGGATAGTAAAAAAAGAAATAAAATGGGTAAAAAAACAAAATGAGGTTTGTTAAATTGAACTCTTTATAAAAAAAAAAAAAGAAAATTGACATTTTAATAAGATTTAATATTGAAAAATAAAATGGGATATAAAACAAAAAAAAATAAGAAATAAAAATGGTAGAAAATGAAATGAGGTTTGCTGGAATCATTTTGATATTAAAAGACAATTAAACAAAAAAATAGTTAACATCTTAATTAGATTTAATATTGAAAATTTAAATTGGACAGAAAAAAAGGAAAAAAATGGGTAGATAGAAATGAGGTTTCTAAAATTATAAAAAGATGAATTACATTTTAATGAGATATAATATTTGATAATAAAATTGGATACCAAAAAAAAAAAAGAATGAGTAGAAAAATAAATAGGGAATTGTGGGGATCGAAGTCTACACCTAATGAAGCAATAGCACATGTCACACAATTACGCTAAAAATGTTCACTGGTAAAATATTTTCTTTTAATTTTAATAAACTAATTTTGCGCGATCTTCATGGATTCTCAACCGTTGATCATCCTATTGACTAGACGACTATATATTCTTAAGTTCTAGGGTTTTCTTAACCCATTTGTGCGTCTTTCTTTTGCCTCTCCCTTTGCTATCCAGTCCGAACCCTAAGGTTTGTTCCCATGGCCGCCGTTCACCTATACTCGGCAGTGACTTCTCCTTTCAAACGAAAATCGCGATTTCCTGTACGACAGTGAAAGGCGATCCCCACAAAGATTGTTCTTCTTCCGGCGGCGCAGCGCGATAGTTGCATTCCAGAGGTTGTTGCAAGTTCTGATGTTATCTCCTTGTGAGGTTTGTCTGGTTTACCCGTTAACATGCTTCTGGAATAAATTATTCAATGATGAACAATATTAGCAATTTTAGAATTTCAAATTTTTGTATGTAGAGAATCAGAACTTGAAATGCTTATGGCTACTTTGAAGAGATTAGAGGATGCAATGATTTCTTGGGTTATTTCATAAACCCCTAATTTCTTATTGCAATATAACAGAATGACCCTTAGCTAGCGAAGACTTAATTAAGTGCCAGATTTTAGAATTTATGTATGTCTGTAGTTCAGATGAAATGAAATATGAGACTATGGATGTTTATCATTTATTTTGTAAGAAGTGAATACGAGTAATTTGATATCAACTAGTTCTTAGAAGTTTGGATTTATTTGTTCTTTGATTTTATAAGCCTGTGCTAGTGCTACTTCTAATATACTTCTGATTTTATAACAGTGTTTTCTTTTTTGATAGCAGTGGTATTTATTTCTTCAATTTTCTTCTTGGCTTCTGATAGTCAATTCGTGGCCTCTGCTAGTCAATTCTTCAGAAATTCTTCTTATTTTCATATGTTTCTTAATTTTGAGTAGTTCTAATTGTCTTGTATGTTCTAATTGTCTTGTATGTTCCTCTTAAAATGTGCCCTTAAAGAAACACACATTATCTTAGTGACTAGGAGATAGACTTCAAACATGAGCATAGAACTCCATGACTCAGAATTATTAATCAGTTTCATGAAAGACTAAGGATGAGCTTTAGTTTTTCTTTTTTTGCATGAATTAATTGGATTTTAGCACTGAAAGCTGTAGTAGGATGATGTGGAAGTTCATGGATAAGCCTATTCAATAAGTCTCTTTATCAGAATGGTATATGCTATTCCAAGAGTTATTCTTGAGCTGTAACTTATGAATGAATTCTTTTTTTACTGAATTCTTAGGTTTTTCTTTCATCAAACTGAAAGTTCAATACTTTTCAGTTTATAAATATTTATCCGCCTTGGATTGGTATTCCTTATATTGTCTTTAATGTTTATGACCTCTTACTTCCGTCTCATTTTTCCTTGTGATTTTGGAAGCTTGTCTTTTCTTATAGGCATGGTATACAATTGCCTTTTTTGGAATTCAACAAGCTGTTTATGCAACAGGTGCGATTGATGCGGCTATGTCTAATTCTAATGGATCTCATATTGCATCAAGTAAGACTTATTTTAATTCTATTGTCGGTATTTAAAAAATCTAATCTGTTTGCCATGTATTTAATACTATGTTTTATGAAGCTCTGCTTGTCTAGTGCTTGGCTTTTCAATATAGGATGATGCCATGTTAATTGAAATCTTTTATAGTTATTTCAATTCCGATTACCTTTGACCATTGATTCCAATTTCCCTATAGTGCATAAGAATTTAGTATGCTATGCCTAGAGCATACAGGATCTCAACTCTGAGGAACTTAATTTTTCCCTTGGGACTCCCAATCTGTTCGTTTATACGTTTCTTTGGTTTAACATTTCATTTGAATTTTTGGTTATATAATCAAAAGATTTCTCATTATTGTTATCTTAGTGTTTTTTATGTTAAATGATATTTAGATATATTGGAGAAGTATCCCAGATCACCCTTGCAAGCACACCTTCACTAGGGTTACACCAGCCTAAGAGATGGACCTCTTTCCTCTGAATAGCCCTAGCCAAGGGATCCTCAACGAAGCTATCAACCAAGGTGCAAATCTTTTTGGAAAAGAAATAAAAAACACTAGGTAAAACAACCGTTTCTCCTCCAAAAATCTCCTCATTTCTCCAAGATTGCAATTTTTTTTTAATTATGTACTTTTTTTTAAAATTAAATATTGTTTATTTTTTTTAGAAACAAATAGTTAATAACAATATCAAACATGAATAATTCAACTAAACAGGTAATAAAAAGACCAAAAAGGACAAATGAAAAATAAATTCAAGATCTTTAAAAATATTTTAGTATGTCATTAAATGGGGGTAAATTACACATATGGCCACAAATTTTACCCATTTAACATTGTCGTCATTGAACTTCAATTCTTAATAGTATGTCCATTGAACATTACACTTTTAACACCGGTGGTCACTTAACGTCTCAAAACGACCGTTGACGGTCTCAAAATAAAAAATTCGAAGAGTTAATGATATTCTAAGAAACTCTAATTCTTGAAATTTTTTGTTTTGACATCATTTAGGTGTTTTTTTTTTGTTAGGAGAGAGAGTGAATTTGTAGAGAGAAAGCTCAAAAAATGTGATTTTGGAAAATAAAAAATATGGTTTTATAGTAAATGTCGTTCTGAACAACTTTAATTCTTGAATATTTTCATTTTGAGGTCGTTACCGGTCATTTTGAGGAATTAGTTAAAGTTCAAAGGCGACCGGTGTTAAAAAGAATAAAGTTCAGTGACTATACCGTTAAGAATTAAAGTTCAGTGGCTACAATGTTAAAATGAATAAAGTTCAGTGGCCATGGGTGTAATTTACCCCATTAAATGGACTGTGGAGTAATTAATTTGACCAATAAGATGAAGATGAACTTTTGCATATGAGAAATGTTGCCCAGTTTAAAGTTAAATAAGATAATAAAATTATAACCAATTAAGTTGAGTGGTAAAAGCTTTGGTAAATTACACCTATGACCATTGAACTTTACTAATTTTTACGATATGATCATTGAATTTTATACTTTGTTACATCTATGACAACTAAACTCTAACTAACTCCTTAAAATGACCCTTAACGACCTCAACATGAAAATATTCAAGAATTAAAGTTGTTAAAAACGACATTTATCTTGAAACAATGTTTTTTATTTTCCAAAACCACAATTTTCGGAGATTTCCCTCTTTAAATATCCACTTTCTCTCTCCTAACAACAGCTAAATGATCTCAAAATGAAAATTTTCAAGAATTAAAGTTATTTAAAATATCATTAATTTTTGGATTTTTTTATTATGAAACTGTTAACAGTTATTTTGAGGTGTTGATTGAAGTATAGCTTTTAATAAGTTAAGTTAGGTTTTAAATTCTATTTTTAGTGTATACAAAAATCTCAAACCATTAAGTAAATAAGTACGACGATGAGGTGTAAAAATTCCTATAATATTGATGCAATTTTACTATTATTATCTAAACTGAGGTAATTTTACCTTTAATTTTGGCACTACAGCGAAAATTTACTCCTAACATTGGCAAATAATGTCAATTTAAAAAATAATTCATCAAACTATTTTTTCAATCATAAATCGTGTTATACACTTCACATTTGCTTCATTTTATGACTCATTAGTAGTAATCATAACTATATGAATAGATGTGAAAAAAAATAAAAAAAACTTAGAAACTTATATTGTGTTTTGTATAAATTGGACAAAAAAGTTCCAAATATTTCGTGGAATTCAAAATTATTAATCTTCCATTCTATTATTAAATAACAAAACGTATAATTTTTTTAAATGTCTGAAATTGATTTAACTTGCTAAAGTTATGAGTAAATTTGCTTTTTGTTACCAATATTAAAAATAAAATGACACCATATTAAATATTAGGGATAAAATTACTCATCATTATTAATGTTAGGAGTATTTTCACACTTTATCTCATAAAAATACCAAAAATATGATAATAAAATTATACAAATAGAACCAAGTAACAACAATTTCCTGAAAATTTAAATCAATCCTTTAACTTATTAATAATATTCAATTCGGTACATTTGCCAATTTTCAACCATAGAAACTCTAAACATTCAAGAATTTTTTTTAAACGCAATTAAGTATAAATTTAGTTTCAAAACAATTGAGTGCATTTCTTCTATTAATAATCTCATTTACCCCTATCGTTTACCTCTATAGTTGACAACGCTAACAAGTTAGATCAATTTTAGATATTATTATAAAATGTAGATATTTTATTTATTATTCTGCACTAATTGCATATTTATTTATTCTAATTTTTTTTATATATTTTTTATGATGTAATCATAAAATCGAAGAATTAATATTTTTAAATTCGATAAAATATTTGAATTTTTTTATCCAACTCGTGCAAAATACAATATATTTTTAATCATATGTTTGTGATATGTTACTAATGAGTGGTAAAATGACGGACATTTGAAGTGTAGATGACAAGATTTATGACCGATAAGACAATTTAATGAATTATTTTTCAAATTGATCCACCTTGTTAATGTTAGAGGTAAAATTGCTATTGATTGTCAATGTTTGAAGTAAATTGCATCATTTTAGATGTTAGAGGTAAAATTGCTTCTAGCTGTAAACATTAGGATATTTTGGCACATTCTCCCTCCCTGCAAACTAATATAGTCTGTAAGCCCAAAGTATCATTTTAGATGCTACACTAATTTAGTCTGTTAAGCCCAATCCAGCTTAACAGACTATACAAGCCCATTTTGTGGTACTCATGACTAAAATTGTAAAAATCATGTAAAATAATAAATTTACTTCATTACGTCATACTCCAATTGCAGTAATATATGAACTTTTTATTTAATATATTAACTTTGAGAAAATGTCTACTTGGCTTATGTCTTTCCTTCCATTACTTTTATTGCAATAAAAACTATGGTTACTGAAAAAGTTACTTATCCATGTTTGTTTTGCAGGTATTAATCTTTGTTGATAGGTAATGTTGACCTGCAACATTTATCAATGGTCACCATATTCGTGTGTTGGTTATCCTTTTTCTGGGACAATTTTATTTTTATTTTTGGGGACAAATTTTTTTTGTAATTAGTCTCGGTATATATAATTAGCTCCCTTCAATCCAAATGTTAATAACAAATAATATTTATTTTTTAATTTATGAATTATAAATCAATATATATTATTCATTATTTTAAAAAAAATTGATTTTAAATTTACGACGGAAACTTCCGTCAGAATAAGTATCCTGACGAAAATGCTTCCGTTATTTTAAACAGCAACAATTTTGACGGTTCCAACGTCAAATAAAACGTTAGAATTTCTTGACGGAATTTTTCCGTCAATGTTCCGTCAGCACATCATTCCGTCAATATTCCGTCAGAATGATTTACTGACGTGTGTTTATTGACGTTTTCCATTCCGTCAGAGTTCCGTCAATAAATCAGTTTACTGACGGAATTTTGTTGTTTACTGACGGAATTTTCCGTCAGTAAACAGATATTTTCTTGTAGTGAATATTTCATTCCTTGGAGATTAACCTTCCACAAACGTATCTAACATTTTGAACCCACTTGCTGTCCACAAGAAATCTCAATAATATTCTCCGACCTAAAATTTAGGTGGAGACTCTTTCTCCGACACCGGCCCTACCTAACTAGTTGTTTTCTCAAATGGACTCCCTATCCAAACAGTATGGTAGCGTTGTTAAGTATTAGTTATTAAGTTACTTTAGTTATGAGAACTTACGAGAAGTTATGCCAAGTTAAGTTACATTCTTAATTAGTCATTAAGAGTTTTTAAGTTTTACTATGTTTAGAATAGTTACAATTATGACTTTAGGGCAGTTTAAATATATACATTCTAGAATGTTGGGTCTCCCTATCCAAACAATTATGACTTTAGTTACAATTATGACTTGCGGTGGAAGGGCATTCTAGAATGTTAGGTCTCTCTTTCTTTTCTTCTCCTCCGACCTTCATTTCTGCTTTGATCTTGGAGGATGTGGTGGGGGTCAATTTTCCTAGACTGATCCGGGCTGAGTGGCTTTTTGTTTTGTTTTTTCATTTCTTATCCTACCAAAAAAAAAAAGAATAGTTACAATTTTCATTTAGTATAAATAGTTATGTTGGATAAGAAAACTTCATCCTCTCTTTCTTTTATTCTTTATTTTCTACACATGACCAAAGGCACTACATAACCATTAAAAGGTAATATTGGTTGGCTGTATGCACATGACCAAACACAATGTATACAGAACCAGGCTTATTTGTTTACTCTTAAAATTTTCCTTGAGAACAACAATAAAACCATACCTTGAATCAAAAAACAGTGGAGAAGGTTATACGCAGCCGATCCGATGAAGTTTAGGAGATTCTGAGAGGGTATTGATCCTGAGATATCTCTGTTGAATTAAGCAATTCATCCTCAATTTCAGCTAATGATCAGACTGTTAATCATTTCAGCTAATGATCAGACTGTTAATCATTTCAGCTAATGGATGAATCACCTAATTCAACACCGATATTCTCAGGATCAACATCAGCATTAATGATATTAGTTTAAGCCAGAATTGATAGGGCTGGAATCCAGAGTCCAAAGACTTTGGACCTGTTTGCTGTTTGGTGTTGGATGCTATTGATAGATACTAGATATTATTTGATTTTTCTGTAAAAGACAATTGTTTCGAATTTTTGCCAAAAACTTTTTATCTTCTCTTTAAATTTAAAAGGCAAAACCAGTTCTAAAAATTGAAAACAAACTAGCACTTTGAGAATTTTGTTGCAGAAAGAAAAAGTTTGATATCCATTAGTCCCTAGATTCCTCCAAATATCTAGTTTTGGAATTCTTTATTGTCGTTCTAAAATTTCAATATCTGACACCTAAAAACATTAGTTGAAGTTGGAACCTTAGGTTAACCTTAAAATATCAACTTCTTTTTATCATTTTTTTTCTTTTACTTTTTTTTCTATTTTATGTTTTTTTTTCTATTTTATTTCATGAACTATATATGTTAAATATAATCTATATGTTATTTAATTTTATAAAATTGAAAAAATAAAATTTAAGTTCATTTTTTAAATTTTATTTCCTTTCAATAAGATTGATATACAAGTAACTCTTGCAAATTTTTTGGGGTTAGATTATGTATTTTGCCCCATTTTAGAGTTCTTAATGAGAATTTTGCCTAAATAAGTCCGGTTAAACATTTTACTCACTGTGGGACTTGTTTAATCGGGCTCGAAACCCAAAGACTAGCTTCCGGTTTCAATTTGCAAAGAAACCGGAAGCTAGTCTTCCGGTTTCTCTTTTTCTTTTATTTTTTATTTTTTGTTTAATATAAAAAATTAGAACCCGGAAGCTAGCCGGTTTCTATATAATATATATTCTTTTAATGTTTTTTTGGGTAAATTAAAGTTTTGGTCCCCTTATGTTCTATAAAATTTTAATTTAACTTCAACACTTAACTATTTATTTTTAAATTCTTTAATTTCTTGCCAAATTAGTTAGTAGTAAATATCTAATTCGGTTAAAAATATTTTATTCTTTTAAATGTCAGTTTAAAATTATATTTTTGACAGTTTAAATTACGGTTTTTACAGTTTCTTTATAATTACAGTTTGAAATATGGTTTTTACCATTTCTTTTTAATTACAGTTTCTTTAAGCTCCATGTTACATTCAAGTCAATCAAATTGAGAATGCCCAGTGAGGAAAGAGGTAGGTAGCAGTAGATGTGATTAAATTAAATTTAAACCTCGACAAAAACCAAATAAAAAACAGTGTACTTAGTTCGGTTATCCCATTAGGGAAAAAATGTATAATGAACTGTTGAAAACCAAGCTAAATTATACAGAAAATTAAACAAGCAAAGATCGAACACAAGGATTTGTTAACGAAGTTCGGAAGTTTTGAATTGCCTACGTCTCCGGGAGCGATGAGCGGTTTTCTTATTGATCGAGTAACTGAAAGATACAGTTTTTACATGTATTTATAATGCGATTACAATCCCTTTGATATTATGAGCCATATACAACAAATCTCTACCTTGGCGAATAAACCTGCCCCTTAGAAGATAAGCATCCTCTAGACACGCCATGTGGACCGGCTACCACTCGATCTTAGCAACTGCGAATATCCAACAAGTCCAAACAATGTTTGAACTTGTCAGAAGTGACTGATTTGGTCAACATATCAGCTGCATTCTCTGAAGTATGAACTTTCAGCAACAAAATCTCCTCAGATGCAATCAACTCTCTGATCTTATGATACCTAACAACAATGTGCTTGGTTCTACTGTGATACACCTGGTTCTTTGCCAAATAAATGGCACTCTGACTGTCACAATGCAATTGAACTTCACCTTGCTGAACACCCAATTCTTTCACCAAACCAGTAAGCCATAGAGCTTCCTTTGCAGCTTCAGCTAATGCCATATACTCTGCTTCAGTCGTCGATAATGCAATAGTAAACTGAAGAGTTGACCTCCAACAAATAGGTCCTCCACCTAGAGTAAACACATACCCAATCGTAGACCTCCTATTATCCAGATCACCGGCATAATCTGCATCCACATACCCTTCAACCAACGGATCACCATGCTGACCACCAAATAGTAACCCATGCCCAACAGTACCTCTCAAATACCTGAAGATCCATTTGACTGCCTCCCAATGTCGCCTTCCTGGTTTAGACATGTACTTGCAAACTTGACTAACAGCATGAGCTAAATCAGGACGAGTACATACCATAGCGTACATCAAGCACCCAACTGCACTAGCATAAGGGACCTTAGCCATATCTTCAATCTCCTCATCTGTCTCAGGGCACTGTTCTTCAGAAAGTTGGAAATGATTTGCTAATGGAGTACTTACAGGCTTTGCATTGCTCATAGCGAATCTGTCTAACACCTTCTCAACGTAACCTTGTTGAGATAACCACAGTTTCCTAGAGCTTCTATCTCTACGAATCTCCATTCCAAGAATTTTCTTAGCAGCCCCTAAGTCCTTCATATCAAATTCCTGGCTCAACAAAGCTTTCAAACCAACAACATCATCCATATTCTTGGCAGCAATCAACATATCATCAACATACAGTAGCAGAAAAATAAAAGAACCATCAGTAAGACTCTTAACATACACACAACAATCATACTCACATCGCTTATAGCCAATCTGAATCATGTAGGAGTCAAACCGTTTATACCACTGCCTTGGGGACTGCTTGAGTCCATACAAAGATCTCTTCAACTTGCAAACCAAATGCTCTTGGCCGGGATGAACGAAACCTTCAGGCTGCTGCATATAAATCTCTTCCTCCAAATAACCATGCAAGAAAGCAGTTTTGACATCCATCTGCTCTAAATGCAAATCCTGAGTGGCAACAAGAGCAAGTACTGACCTGATTGAAGTGTGTCGGACAACAGGAGAAAATATTTCATCATAATCCACTCCTTTCTTCTGTGTAAAACCTTTGGCTACCAATCGAGCCTTGAACTTCTCCCCCTCTTTTTCTGATACTGGTGGCTTCTTCTTGAGAACCCACATACACCGAAGAGCTTTCTTTCCTTCTGGAAGTTGAGCCAACTCCCAAGTGTGATTCTTCTGTAAGGACTCCATCTCCTCTACCATTACACCCGTCCATCTTTCTTTCTCACGGCTAGTGATTGCTTCTTGAAAAGTGGTTGGATCATCACTGCCTATATGAAGTGCATAAGAGACCATGTCTTCAAACTCGAATCTGGCTGGAGCCTTAACATTTGTGCGCCTCTTCCTGTCTCTAGCCAACTTATAATCCTGCAAACCAGTGGTACTGGAACCACCTGAAGGTGAATCCGATCTTTCTCCTATCTCAACTGTTTCTGCTGGACTCTGATCTATCGCAATCTGCTCTATCTCTTTATTATACTGTAGCATGGATTTTTCACCAAAAACAGCATCTCTGCTAATCACCATCTTCTTGGCAACTGGATCCCAAAATTTGTAGCCCTTCACACCTCTCTTGTAACCCAGAAAGATGCACTGCTTTGATTTTGCATCCAATTTCGACCTCTCATCTCTAGGTACATGCACAAAAGCAGGACAACCAAAAATACGTAAATGACCAATATCAATATCTTTATTAGTCCATACCTCTTCTGCAGTCTTTCCTCCCAAAGATGCTCTTGGTGATCTATTGATGAGATAACAAGCCATACTCACTGCTTCTGCCCAGAAGCGCTTAGGAAGCTCTGCATTCAATCTCAAGCAACGAGCCCTTTCAGTCAAAGTCTGATTCATCCTTTCAGCAACTCCATTCTGTTGTGGAGTTTTATGCACTGTGAAGTGCCTCTGAATTCCATGCTCCTCACAGAACTGGATAAAACTCGAATCTGTGTATTCTGTGCCATTGTCAGTCCTCAAATACTTGATTTTTCTTCCTGTTTGATTCTCCACCTCCGCTTTCCACAGCTTAAACTTGGCAAAGACTTCAGATTTCTGATTCAAGAAATATACCCAAACTTTCCTAGAAAAATCATCAGTAAAAAGTAACATAATACACAGATCCAGCCAATGAAGACTCTTTGACAGGACCCCATACATCAGAATGCACATAATCAAGAATTCCTTCGGTTGTGTGCTTTCCTTTCTTAAAACTGGCCTTTGTCTGCTTCCCAATAACACAAAACTTACAAAAATCTAACTTGCAACTTTTAACACCATGCAACAGATTTCTTTTATACAACTCAGCCATACCAGACTCACTAAGATGACCAAGACGCATATGCCACAGTTTTGTATCATCACTATTTGACTCAACAGATTGAACTCCACCTACAACTGTACTCCCTAACAGTTTATATATATTTCCAGCAGTCAATTTTCCCTTCATAACAACCAATGACCCTTTTACAATTTTAATGGTTTCTCTATCCTCATCAGCCTTAGGAATAAAACCATTCTTATGTAAAGTACCCACAGAAATCAGATTCTTCTTCACATCAGGAATATGCCTAACATCAATTAAATTCCTAACGATACCATCATACATCTTAATGCTGACATCACCAATACCAGCAATATTACAGCATCTATCATCACCCAAATAGACACAACCAGAATTAACTGACCTGTATGTGGTAAACCAATCTTTGTTAGGAGTAATATGATAGGAACAACCTGAATCGAGAATCCATGCCTCTGACATCTGAGTAGTCACAATTGAAAGCATATCACCATTGTCACCATCTGAACTGTCGTTCTTCGCCACATTTACAGATTTAGAAGAATTTATATTCTGACCATCAGTCTGATTCTTCATCATCGGACAGTTCCTCTTAATATGACCCAGCTGTTTGCACTTGTAGCAATGAAACGTCCCTTTGCCCCTAGATTTCGACCTAGAATTTTATTTTCCAGATTGATCCCTTTCTTTTCTTCTTCCACGATCCTGGTCACTCTTAACAAATAAACTATCACCTTGGGAGGATGTCTATCCCAAATTCTGCTTCCGCTGGTTATGAGCCAACAATACTGCAGTAATTTCTTCAACTTTGATAGTTTCCTTTCCATATGTCAGAGTAGTCACCATATGTTCGTAAGAAGGTGGCAATGAACAAAGAAAAATCATCGCTCTGTCCTCATCTTCAATTGCTACCTCGAGTTGGGCTAGGTTTGAGACAATCTGATTGAAAGAGTTTACATGTTGTCCCAGATCGCTACCCTCCTTCATCTTCAACTGATACAGCCTCTGTTTGAGATACAGTTTAGTCGTTAGGGTTTTTGACATAAACTGTGCTTCCAATTTTGCCCATATTTCTCCTGGTTTATTCAAAGCCATCACGTGATACATGACTTCGTCTGCCAAACACAGCCGTATGGTCCCGGCCTCTTTCGATTGCAGTTCCCCCGAATCATCCAAATCAATCCCATCTGGCTTTATCGGCTTTAACGCCTTCAACAGCCCCTACTGTGCTAACAAGTCTTTCATCCTTGTCTGCCATAAACTGAAGTTTCCATGGCCATTGAATTTCGCAACTTCGAATCTCGCACCTCCTGACATAACTTCTCAACGATGCTCTGATACCAATTATTGAAAATAAAGCTAAATTATATAGAAAATTAAACAAGCAAAGATCGAACACAAGGATTTGTTAACGAAGTTCGGCAGTTTTGAATTGCCTACGTCTCCGGGAGCGATGAGCGGTTTTCTTATTGATCGAGTAACTGAAAGATACAGTTTTTACATGTATTTATAATGCGATTACAAATTCCGTCGTGCCATTCCGCTCGATGCGCTCCGCTCCACTCCGGGATAAGCCCCTTTGATATTATGAGCCATATACAACAAATCTCCACCTTGGCGAATAAAGCTGCCCCTTAGAAGATAAGCATCCTCTAGACACGCTATGTGGACCGGCTACCACTCGATCTTAGCAACTGCGAACATCCAACAAGTCCAAACAATGTTTGAACTTGTCAGAAGTACTGGTTTGGTCAACATATCAGCTGCATTCTCTGAAGTATGATTTTTCTTCATTTTAATTTTTTTTTGAATAAGAATCTGGGACGAGGAGGTGTGTTAGCCTGACATCCCGACTAGGTCAGCACCCCAGGCCTTCACAGCCGCCAACCCCTTATACTAAAAAAATAAAAAATGTATGTACAAAAGATTAGGAGAAACGAATGTACAAAATGTTGGAACGGTCATTAAAAATAAAAGACGAGCAAAAGGTAGGCGCAGAAGGCCACCAAGTGATGCTTGTGGAGTTGGAGCCAAATTTAGCTAAGGCGTCGGCCGCCTGGTTTCCTTCACAAAAGATATGTGAAATCATAATGTTCATGTTCCTACAATGAGAAAGGGATCTAAGCCAATCTTGTCGAACTGTCCAAGGGATTGCCGTAGAGCGCCGTTTCAGCAAATTAACTACAAAGGTAGAGTCGATTCGATTATTTTTTATCATTTCGTTTAAAATTCAAGAAAGACTTTTTAATCCACGCATCCCTCGCCAATCATTTCGTTTAAAATTCAAGTTTTTTGTAAGCATTCTGCATCACTTTAACCGGCCAAATTAATTGGGAATTTCCTTCCAAGAGAGTGAGAGGCTGTGGGTATTAAAGAAGCAATGTGTTGGGTTAAGAACAATAAAGGTTTAGATAAGTTTATAGTGGAGTCTGCTGCTTTGAATGTTGTAGACCATCTCCATTAGTTAAGTTTTAGATCTTCTAATGACGTAATATTAGAGGACTGTAAGTTGTTAATTTCTTCATTTCATGATGTTTCTGTTAAATATGCTAGTCGTTCTTAGAATGGAGTAGCTCATGCGCTTGCTAAAGCTGTTCATTATGTGTTAGATTATAAAGTGGGGTCTTTTTGTAGACACTAGACACGATTGAAAGTGCATCAGAGAAAAATCATTCATTAAAAAGTCAAAGTCAACCATTTCCCATTCAACACCCAAGTTTTCAAAAAACAAAATTGAATCATATGATATCTTTAGTGAATCGTGTCCTCTGAGAGTGTTATAATGTAATTTTATGGGCTCGATTTGATGGTCTAACAAAGAAGTTGTGACTAAGTTTCAGGTGAACTCCGGTAAGAAATTGGGCAGTAACCTTAAATAGGATCATTTTTAGCTATAGTTGGTGAAAAATAAAAAAGTCCATCGGGTTGAAATGAGTCTAACGAAATAAGAATCGTTGAAATCATAGGTTAGGAAAGGCATTTTCAGGGCAAACATCTAATGAAAAGGGGAGTTAGATGGGGGGGGGGGGAGGAACATATGTCGATACGTGTTGGACGCGTGCATATCATGCGCCCATACGCAGTTAGGCTTCGATCTGGCACGTGCATATTATATAAGCCTCAGTGTGGTGTTTTGACATGTGTTATGCACGCACCTACAATGTTTTGATGCATGGCTACAGACACGTGTTGTGCACGCGCCTACCATGTTTTGACACGCGTCATGCGCTACACAAGCGGTTTACTCCTTTTTGTATTTTAGGGTTGCGCAAATTTTAAGCTCAAAATGTCCTTTTTATCCCTGACTTTATATGCTTTTTTCAACTTTAATCTTAAAGTCCTAATTAGCCCTATAAATAATAGGCCTATACACATCTTCACGAAAATTATACCGAAAATTACTGAAACCAACACATTAATAAATTTCGGTTTTCTGAATATACGATTCGAGATTGGTTACTTGTGTGATTTTCTAAAAAATCTCACAACCTAAGTAAAAGTTTTTGACGGAAATATCACCACTATTTAATTATGTATACTGCTAAACGTAGATTGTTCATCCCTATTTTTATTTATTTTTCAGTTTTGATTATTATTATCAATAAGATGTTAAATATATTTTATGTATATATTTGATGATTGAAATTTACCCTAAAAACTTTATTATTTTTCTTCTCTTTAATTATAGAGTTAAGGCTTAATAGGCACCCAACCCCCTAAACTTGTAACTTTTTTTCACCTGGCCCCCTCAACTTAGGGGACAACCTCTCAACCCCCTCAACTCTCCAAAAACATCACATACAACCCCTTACACCCCTATGTTCGGTCAAAATATTGACCCGTGTAGAAAACGCGCTTGACTGCTGACCACACCAATGCCACGTGTCATTTTTTATTAAATTTTTCCATTGAGAGAAAATTTTAATAAAAAAGTGACACGTGACATTAGTGTGGTCAACAGTCAATCACGTTTTCTACACGGGTCAATATTTTGACCGACCATAGGGGTGTAAGGGGCTGTATGTGATGTTTTTGGAGAGTTGAGGGATTTGAGAGGTTCTCCCCTAAGTTGATGGGGCCTGGTAAAAAAAAGTTACAAGTTTAGGGGACTGAGTGCCTATTAAGCCTAGAGTTAATAAACTTTATTTTTATTCATTTTAATCACTAACCTAGGAATTTTATCTTTATTCACTTAATCCTTGCTTTAATATACATTCATTTTATTACTTTTAATCTTTAATTTGATATTTTTTATTGTATTCATTTTAGTTCCTTCATTGAAATTTTTCATTTTATTCATTTTAATCCTTATTTTAGAAATTTATATTTTATTCACTTTAGTCCTTAATTTGAATTTGTCTTATCCCTTTAATTTAGTCCCTGAATAAAGGTTTATGTTTATTCTATTTAGTCATTTGTTCATTTTTACACCATAATTAATTTTACAAACTATTTTATTTGTTTCTAACCTTTCATTTGAAGTGATATACATATGGGAGAATATATTTTCATGCGGACTGAACAATCGAGAAAGTCCGGATTGTATCTAATGTGTATCTATTTTATTGCTTTTGTGGTTATAATATTTTTATCGTTTATTTGTTGTGTATAAATGTTCAATATAATGTAAAAACATGAGATTTTCCAAGCAAAGCAAACATTCAAAATGAATTTAAAAGGTAAAAAGAGTTTTTAGTAGCCTAAGTTTATTTAAAAATGCTTGGGGTGCTTAATATTTCATTCCTAGGGGATTAACCTTCCACAAGTGTACTTAGCATTATGAACCCACTTTTCTCCAACACCGGCCCTACCAAACTAGTTGTTTTCTCACATGGACTCCCTATCCAAACAATACCTTAACGTTTTTTAAGAATTAGTTATTAAGTTACTTTAGTTATGAGAACTTATGAGAAGTTATGTCAAATTAAGTTATGTTCTTAATTAGTCATTAAGAGTTATTAAGTTTTACTAGGTTTGGAATAGTTACAATTTTCATTTAGCATAAATAGTTATGTTATATAAGTTAAAAATTAAAAAGCATGAATTAAAAAAAAATTAAGATAAGTTTCATCCTCTCTTCCTTTCATTTTTTATTTTCTTTATTTTCTCTTTTTTCTACACACATGACCAAAGGCAGTGGACATATAACCAATAAAAGGTAATATTGGTTGGCTGTATGAACCAAACACAATGTATAGAGAACAATAGTAAAACCATATTATGTTGTCATTTTTATTTCTTTTATTTTCTCTTCTATTTTATGTTTTATGTTTTTTTTTTCTATTTTATTTCATGAACTATATAATTTAAATATAATCTATGTTATTTAATTTTATAAAATTGAAAAAATAAAATTTTAAGTTTATTTTTTAAATTTTATTTCCTTTCAATAAGATTGATATAGAAGTATGTTGTGCGGAATTAAAGAGAAAAAAACCCTTTGCCAGACGGTTTTTACACCAGCGACACCACATAGTTGATGGCCTTCCAAAAACTGATCTAGGATTGTCTGCACTTCCAAAATCCAACGTAATTGCCTAATTACAATGGTGGTTCATATCTAGATCACTTCTATTTTAAGTTTTAATCCTCCAACCTTCGCTTCATTTCCCTAAGACATTAGCTTTTGTGGAGGCTGTTGTTATGAAATATCACTTTTGTGGAGGCATGTCAGCTCAGGTGCAATCATTTCTACAAAATTATTAAAAAGTATGATATGGTTGTTAACTTGAAAAAATTTATGATTGTTTGTACTAATATTAGATGTAGGAAATTTATCGAACAATCTCGTGTTCAGGTTTTCTTCATGAAATTTATATCTATTTGCTATTTGGAAAAACGTCCAAAATACAACAACCCGTGTTCATGACTCGTTTTCTTTAGTTTCCAACTTCCAAATTTCGTGTTTCCAACCCTCAAATAACATTCGCACCCCATTTTCAAGCTCTAGTCATTCGGTTACCGATCCTAAGTCCTAAAGTTATGTTTTCCTTGCCCAAAGTTCATAAAAGTGAATTTCTGTCCCCTTCATATTTGTTCCTAACATCCTAAGTTTAACTGTTGCCTTTTGTTTCGTCTAAGTCCATGCCCTAAATCTCATTATAGGAGCCAGTTTCGAACCCCAAATTATACATTTTCCTAAAAATCTGTTTGCTCTCATTTTCCAATTGATCCTCTTGTTGTCTTTTGGTCTTCATTTTTTGAAGTCTCAAGGACTAATGAATATATAGTTATTTGGTATAGAAATAGTTTCAATTGCAATTCTTTATTTCTATCGCAACACTAGTAATCAAACAATTTTACTTCAATAAAATAGGCTTTTTTTTTTTATCAAATCATCGTGTCAGTTTCCAGTTTCCTTTATTTAACATGTGGAAGACATTAATTATTTAGCGGCACAGATCTTGTAATGACATATTTTAGAGGACTGTAAGTTGTTAATTTTTTCATTTAATGATGTTTCTATCAAATATGTTAGTCGTTGTGAGAATGGAGTAGCTCATGCACTTGTTAGAGCTGCTCATTATGTGTTAGAATTTATAGAGTGGGTTCTTGTTGTAGACACTGGATAGGATCGAAAGTGGATCACGGAAAAATCATTTATTAAAAAGTCAAAGTCAACCATTTTCCATTCAAAACCAAAGTTTTGAGAAAGCCAAATTGAAGGATATGATATCTTAAGTGAACTGTGTCCTGGGAAAGTGTTATAACGAAATTTTATAGGCTCGATTTGAAGGTCTAACCAAGAAGTTATGATGAAGTTTCGGTTGAACTCCGGAAAGAAATTGGGCAATAGCCTTAGATAGGATCATTTTTAGCTATAGGTGGTGAAAAATAAAAAAAAGTCCATCCGATCGAAATGAGTCTAACTATATAAGAATCATTGAAATCAATCAGAGGTCAGAAAGACATTTTCAGGGTAAACATCTACTGAAAAGGGAGTTCGATTGGGGAGGAACACATCTCGATACGTGTTGGACGCATGCATATCATGTGCCCATGTGCAGTTAGGCTTTGATCTGACCGCATATTATATAGGCCTAAGTGTGGTGTTTTGAGATGTGTTGTCCTTGCACTTACAATGTTTTGACACATGGCTACTGGCACAAGCTGTGCACGCGTCTACAATGTTTTGACATGCGTCACATGCGCTACACAAGCGGTTTACTCCTTTTGTATTTTAGGGTTGCTCAAATTTTAAGCTCAAAATGTCCTTTTTATACCTGACTTTCTATGCTTTTTTCAATTTTAACCCTAAAGTCCTAATTAGCCCTATAAATAGTAGCTCTATACACATCTTCACGAAAATTACACGAGAAAATTACTGAAACTAACACTTTGATAAATTCCAGTTTTCTGAATATATGATCCGCGATCGATTACTATAAAGTAATAATTTACTAGTTAAATAACTTGTTTCGAGTTTTTAATTTTATTTAATTAATCCGTCTTTTTTGTATTTTTATATTCAAATCTAATATTAATAATACTGCAAGTTAAAACTATTAATTTTATCTGTTCATTTTATTTATAACAATGATCTGTAATAAATGAACCAATTAGAGATAAACGTCATTTCACTGGTTATAAAAAATCTTTAATTTCATTAAATTTAGTCCCTTTTGATTTGTTTTCAATTTAACTAATTGGTGTATTTTTACCGAACAATTGAGACATCGATATTTGCTTGACGTTCGGGTTTATTCATATTTTAAATTGGTATTCCATATATCGTTAAATTTTCTTTTTCTTTGTATTTATTTTAGTCCCTAATGTAATAACTTTATTTTTATTTATATTAATCCCTAAGTTAAAAACTTCATTTTTTATTCATTTTAATCTCTAATTTAATAACATTTATTTTCATTCATTTTAATCTCTATTCTAAGAACTTTATTATTTTTCTTCACTTTAATCATAGATTTAATAAACTTTATTTTCATTCCTTTTAAACCATAACCTATGAACTTTGTCTTTATTCAGTTAATCATTGCTTTAATAGACCCTCATTTTGTTAATTTTAATCTTTAATTTGATATTTTTTATTTTATTCATTTTAGTTCCGATTTGAAATTTTCCGTTTCATTCATTTTAATCCTTATTTTAGAACTTTATATTTTATTCACTTTAATCCTTAATTTGAATTTTTCCTATATCTTTCAATTTGATCCCTGAATAAACTTTTATGTTTATTCAATTTAGTCCTTTGTCTATTTTTACACCATAATTAATTTTATAACTATTTTATTTTGTTTCTGACCTTGGATTTGAAGTGATATACATATGCGAGAATATTATTTTGGTGCGGATTGAACATCCGAGAAAGTCCGAATTGTATCTAATTTGTATCTATTTTATTGCTTTTGTGGTTATAACATTTTTGTCGTTTATTTGTTGTGTATAAATGTGCAATATAACGTAAAAACGCGAGGTTTTTCAAACAACGCAAGCATTCAAAATGAATTTAAAAGGTAAAAAGAGTTATTAATAGCTTAAGTATATTTAGAAATGCTTCGGGGTGCTTAATATTTCTCCAAAACCGGCCCTACCAAACTAGTTGTTTTCTCAAATGGACTCCCTATCCTAACAGTACGTTAGCATTATTAAGTTTTAGCTATTAAGTTACTTTAGTTATGAGAACTTATGAGAAGTTATACCCAGTTCAGTCATGTTCTTAATTAGTCATTAAGAGTTATTAAGTTTTACTAGGTTTGGAATAGTTACAATTTTCATTCAGTATAAATAGTTATGTTGTATAAGAAAACTTCATCCTCTCTCTTTTTTATCTTTTATTTTCTACACATGACCAATAAAAGGTAATATTGGTTGTCCTTCCTTGTATGCACATGACCAAACATAATGTATACAGAACCAGTCCTATTTGACATTTTAACCATTTGTAAGTTAAGGAGATTCTGAGAGGGTATTGATCCTGAGATGTCCCCGTTGAATTAAGCTCTTCATCCTCAATTTCAGGTAATGATCAGATTGTTAATGATTTCAAGATCCAAGAAGCAACAATGGATGAATCACCTAATTCAACAGGGATATTCTCAGGATCAACATCAGCATTAATGGATATTTGTTTGAGGCAGAATTGATGGGGCTGAAATCTAGAGTCCAAAGACTTGAGAATTTTGTTCCAAAAAGAAAAAGTTTGATCTGCATGAGTAGTCCAGGTTCTTTACCTTGGTTCTAAAATTTCAATGTCTGACATCTCAAAAAATTCTTCCAAGTTAGAACCCCAGGTTAACCTTTAAAATAGCAACTTCTTTTTATCATTTTTTTTTCGATTTTATGTTTTATGTTTCTATTACTATTTTATTTCATGAACTATATATAGTTTAAATATAATCTATGTTATTTAAATTTATAAAATTGAAAAAATAAAATTTAAGTTTATTTTTTCAATTTTATTTCCTTTCAATAAGATTGATATACAAGTAAGGAATGCAGAACTGTAGCAATTTTTTTTGGGGTTAGATTACCTTCATGAATTTCATTTGCCATAAAAAGTAATATTGGTTGTCCTTCCTTATATGTACATGGCCAGATACAGAACCAACAACCCTAGCCCTAGTTCTAGTTCACATTTTACTCTTTAAATGTGTGTTGAGAGCAATCAGAAAAAGCAAACCTTCAATAAAAAAAACCATGGATGTTCATCCTGAGATAATCCTTATTGTTGATTTAGGTGAAATACCAAGTCGTGATTCATTCTCAGTTAAAGGTAATGATTCGGAGATAAAAAAAGAAACAATGGATGAAAATGTTGTGCTGAAGGAGAAAGAAGCCGCTAAGGATGTTGAATTACGGTCGGATCAAGTAGCCGCTAAGGATGTTTATCCTGTTCAATTAGGTGATTCATCCACAGTTGCAGGTAATGATTCTGAGAAACAAGATGTTGAATCTGCAAATGAAAAAAAGAGCAGCAGTAATCGATATTCGTTTATGGAAGAAATTATGGCGCTGGAATCTAGAGTCCGAAGACTTGAGAATATTGCTGCAGAAGAAAACGTGCAAGAAGAAGTTAAAATACATCAGTGAAATTGTAATTTTAATTGAAATTGTAATGTTCTTCTTCTTTTGTTGTTTCAGTTTTCTTTTTTCTTATGAATATATGCATTATCTTTTCATCAGTGAAGGTGTTAAAATACATATATAATAATTCTTAGTATTCTCAAATTTGATTTGACGCAATAAAATTAAAACTGATGGAAGATTTTGAAGCTGCTGTTTGATTTAATGAAAATCTAGGTAGAAAATGAGACAGTATGCATCGTTTCCTTCATTCTGAGTTTGTCCTTTGGCTAGAAAGAGATGAGTGTGCCATTCCTTATTATTGTTTTGTTAAAGGATTCCATAATGATTGAACTTATGTTGCAGGAAACTCTTCTTTATTAGCATTTGGGGGTTTCGGTTTTCTAATACTGGTTCCTAGCTAATTTTTCTTTAAAAATAATAAGGTTTCCCTGTGTGGTTTTGGTTTCATTTTGGGTTTTCGATTCAGTGCAACATAATATTGTCACAACAAATAGTTGATGGTCTTCCAGAAACTGATTAATTTACAATATGTTGTTGTAATATTATAGACATTAGAGAGAGATTAATTTACCTCTAGCATCCATCTGACATACGTCTCTTGGGCTGCAAAAACAAGAAAAAAAAAGTATATGGTTTTAATTACAACTTATGCTTGAATTGCCATTGATGAATTGAAGACTGGTTATGGATTATATTTAATGAAATGATGAGGTCTGAATTAAAACATATTTTAAATTTTTGATGCTCCAGCCTTCCCTTCATTTGGAAGAAGTATGTGTTCAAGAATCCTCATTGTAGATTATCAAACTTCTTATTAAGCTTATGAATGATGCTAGTGGCAGCGGCCTAACCCCTCGGCCACCACCTGAACCATCCTTAATATGGATGGTTTCCGTCATGTACTGTTTAACTATCCTTACTATGAACTTTTAATTGACTGAGTTGAATTATATAAAAAAAAAAATTTATGCATGCACATGTAAAATTGGGGTCCCAAGGGATAAGACATGTGTTCGCCACTTATAAAGCTTTTGTGGAGGCCATTATTATGAAATGTGACTCTTTTTTTGCAAGTTACAAGATCAACTATATGAATATCAGCTCACGTCAATAATTACTTCAAAATCATTAACAAGTATGCTATGGAATTAAGGCAAATGCTTCATTTATAATGTGATTATGCATGTTATAACTTGAGAAAACTTATGATTGTGCGGAATCCTAAAAAATTGATACTTCTTAATTTGACAGAATTTAAGGATTTGTCAATAGATCTTATTTTTCCAAAACCTGAATTGCTTGATTTTCGACTCCAGTAGCCTCTAGATTAATATTTTCATTTGAAAATACAATTTGAAAGTTTCAGTTATTTTCTTTTAGTTTTAGATTATTTAATATTTTATACAAAAAGAAGAGATTATTCTAAAAGTTTATTTGATTGATGAATAGGTAACTGATATATTTACAAAACCAGATTGGGTTATCTACAGAGAAATTGGGTGAAAGTATTTTTATGGCTTCTCTAATTTATCATGGATTGTATGCTAATTAGTTGCCACTGTTTTAGTGCATTAAAAAATGATTAGCATTTGTATGCGTCGTGAAATTAAAAATACATTTAATTTGTATGTGTCGTGAAATTAAAAATACATTTAGTGAAAACATTAGGATGTATTTTTCATGACATCATATTTCCAAAGGCTTGATACATTATTTGTCCTCAACATTGTAACATGCGTAGAATACATTTTCCGTATTTAATTTACTCTTTTACAACCGAGTGATTAATTGATTATATTTTATGCAAGTTCAAGGGGCTAAATGAACATTTTGTGCAAGTTGAGGGGATTATTGGGTCATTTTGAAAGTTCAGGGGACCAATCAAATTGTTTGAACAAGTTCATGGACAAATAATGTATTAAGCCTATTTGCAAAAGGTATGTTTCTCACGTAAAATGTTTTATTTAATGAAAACCTCACAGTTACAAAGTGGGATCTCATAGATTTGAGAAAAAGATTAGATGAAGTTGGATGGAGGTGATGTTATGATTAATTATTTTCAAGAGCTTTTTCAATCAGCAAATACATTCTATGTATAAGTGTTAGACAATATTCACGGGTTAATGACGTATGGAAAGAGATAAAGCATAACATCTTACTATAAAGAAAAGATTTTTAGTGAGAGAAATCTTAAAGCTTGAGTTTTTAAGTGAAATTCCACATTTAGAAGCTTAAGACATCTAATTACCTAGTGTTGTAACAAACATAAATCGATTCGAAAGTTGATGTGGGTTAGGTTAGTCGAGAAATACAAAGAAATCAACTTAGTTTAGAGATTTTGGATGTTTCAAAGGGGTACTTGACACGATTTTGGGTGGAGGATCACTTCAGCAGGCTCGTATACACTCTGGAGACACACTTCAAAGATAATAAATTGAGGTTGATACAAATGTATGTAGAGGGCTATGTGCACGTTTTATACTTGGTATGATGTTAAAGTGAGCAAGTGGGTAGGAGAAAGGTGTTAAAAATGAGGACGAAGATATTTTGAGGATGATAGTTGATCGCATATGCGCTGTAAGCGATCGACCATCACGTCAAACTTCGGTCAGGGATGTTTCAAATGTGGAATGGAAGGTCACTTTAAGAGAAATTGTCCAATCTTTCTGAAAAGTTTAGAGAAGGTAAGGGTGCAGCTTCTGCATCAGGTATTTCTCTTAATAATTATTTAAATGTTGATTTAAATAATGATCTTTCTTATAACTCATCTAATGCCTGCATTTTAGACACTGGAGCAACTTCTCATATTTGTTCCTATGTTCAGGATCTGGCAAATAGAAGGTTGTTGGAAGATGGTGAAGTGGAACTCACACTGGGACATGGTGCAAGGGTTGCAGCCAGAGCAGTGGGAGATATTTCACTTAGTTTAGACCATCATGTTTTGTTATTGAAAGATGTATTATACATACCAGGAGCATATAAAAATGTAATATATGTATCTAGTTTGACAAAAAGGAATTATGAATTCCGATTTTGTAATAAAGCTTGTACAATATATTTTGATAATGTGATTATCAGATTACATCGTGGTTTATTTTATGTTGATAAAAATATACCAAATAAAAAAAATGAAAATAAGCAAGTTTTGCTTGGCAACCTAAAAGAGATGAATAATAATTCCACTGATAAACAATCAGAATTTAATTCAAAATATTTATGGCATCTCCGTCTAGGACATATTTCTAGTAATAGACTCACTAAGTTGGATAAGATGAGAATTTTGAATTTAAATTCTCAATCCAATTATTCAACATGTGAATCGTGTTTACAAGGAAAAATGACTAGAAAACCATTTGTGGGACAAATGAAGAGAGCCAATGAAATATTAGAATTAATACATTCTGATGTTTGCGGGCCATTTAGTGAAATAACTCGTGGAGGTTATCACTACTTCGTAACCTTTATTGATGATAAATCAAGATATGGTTATTTGTATTTAATGAAATACAAATGTGAAGTTTTTGAAAAATTCAAAGATTTCAAAGCCGAAGTAGAAAATCAAATTGGGAAAAATATTAAATCACTGAGGTCAGACCGAGGTGGTGAATATATGAGTACTGAATTTGATGATTTCCTCAAGGGAAATGGAATTATCTCTGAACTCACTCCTCCTTACACACCACAACTAAATGGAGTGTCTGAAAGGAGGAATCAGACTTTGTTGGACATGGTTCGATCGATGATGAGTTACATTGATTTGCCTATCTCATTCTCGGGATATGCAATTGAAATATGTTTCTTCTAAATCTGTTTCTACCACACCATATGAAATATGGGCTGAAAGGGCACCAATTTTGAATCATCTTAAAATTTGGGGTTGCCCTGCTTATATAAAAAGGCAAAAAACAGAAAAATTAGAGGAACGGTTACTAAAGGCCGATTTGTTGGATACCCTAAATCAAAAGGATATATAGGTTATTATTTCTATCTCCTTAATGAACAAATTGTTACTATCAGTAGGATGTCATTTTTCTTGAGAAAGAGTTTCTGCAATAAGGTGGTAAAGGTAGAAAGATTTTATTGGATGAGGAATCATCTAATAAAGAAATCCAACATGCTGAATCAATACAAATTGATCATCCAGATGAGCCTACCAAAACAACAGATATCATCACTCCAACTCTTAGGAGGTCTGAAAGGGTTTCACATCCTCCTAATAGGTATGGTTTAATTATTGACCACGAACAAGAGTTATTTGTTTTTGGTAGTACGGACCATCCTGATGATCCAATTACTTATGAAGAAGCAGTATGTGATACTGACTCTTCTAAGTGGTTAGAAGCAATGCAAAGTGAGATTGATTCTATGTATAAGAATGAAGTTTGGGAACTTGTTACCCCACCTGAAGGAATAGTTCCTATAGGTTATAAGTGGGTATTCAAACGCAAACTGAATTCTGAAGGAATTGTGGATACTTATAAAGCAAGGCTTGTGGCGAAAGGTTATCGCCAACGGGAGGGAATTGACAACCATACATTCACATCACGTTTCTTTTGTCATGTGTTTGTTGGAGTCTGAGATCCGCGTAAAGGATAAAAAACGCAGCATAAAAATGCACCATAAAAAGACTAGGACTTTCCTAATATAAAAGTAAAAAATATCAGATCGAAACATGTCCATACATGTGTCAGACGTGTTCAAGTTCAAAATGTCCTTTTAATCATTGACTTTTTCTCTTTTTTTTTTAATATTAACCCTAAAGCCCTAATTAACCTATAAATAGTAGTCCTTTACAAAGCTTTAGAAGGACGGAAATAACATTGAAAATTACCGAAACTCTGTTGAAATGCTTTGAATAAATTCCAGTTTTCTGAATATACGATTTGGGATCAATTACTCGTGATTTTTCATAAATCCCACAACTATGTACATGTTTTTAAGAGAAATATCATGTCTACTATTTATTTATTTGTATTGCAAAAAATAGATTGTTCATCCTTATTTTTATTTTGTTTTTTTGTTTTAATTATTATTATGAATAGGTTGTCATGTACATTTTTTTTAATATATTTAATTCCTAAATTCATTGAAATTAACCTAAAACAATGATTTACTATTTATTTAAATTAATCCATCGTTTTATATTTTGGGTAATTAATTTATTAGCCCTATATTTTGATTAAACACACTGTTTAGTCCCTGTATTTTTAAAAACACACAGTAAGGTCCTAACCTTTTTCTCCGTGAACTGTTTAGTCCTTACGTCTGTTTGTTAGGTTTTTTTACCGTTTATGAATTCGAAAATGACTAAATTACCCTTTACTATTTATCAGTGAAAAGCAATTCACACCTTAATGTCTTTCTCTCACAACATACTCTCATGAAAAATGGAGAAAGGATTGAATCTCTAACCCATAATCGAATCACTCATGCTCACTCTTCCTGTTTGAATTGAAGGTAGAAATTGACTCAAATCTCTCTCGCTTACCAGACCTAATGCTTACGAATTTGAACGATTAAGAAGAAAATCAAGAAGAAAAACACTCAAAGTTGATTTCAGATGCAGTAGAGTCTAAAGGAAAGAAAAATAAAGGAAAAGAAGAACGCAGAGATGAGAAACAATGAATTTAATGGTCTTATATATTTGATTTTGTGGTAAAGGGTAGTTAAAGCATTACATTTTTATTTTAAATAGATTTTGATTCAAATCCAAATTGACTAACTTAATTTTCATGAGAGTCTAACGATAGGGACTAAACAGTTCAACGAGAAAAATGTTAGGGGTTCATCGTAAAAAAGATTAAAGACCTTAGTGTGTGTTTTTGAAAATAGATGGACTAAACAGTGTGTTTTTGAAAATAAAGGAACTAAACAGTGTGTTTTGTCAAAATATAAGGACTAATAAATTAATTACCCTTTATATTTTTATATTTGAATCCGATATTAATAATATTAAAAGTTAATATTGTTAATTTTATCCATGCATCTCATTCATAACAATAAATCAAATCTGACATTATTCTAGTCCGAGACTTTGCCCATTTCTTTTGTTCGGTCTATTGCTGTTTTTCGAGTTCTAGTTCCAACAAATAGCTTACGTATTTTATTTTAAAAAACTATCATGACGTATCTTCGCGTCATACTTTTATAGAAGTTTCATAATTTTTTTGATTTTTTCCGAGAAAGTTTGAAACGCTAGGTTTCCCTTTGCAAACTGGGACGAAGATGATCTCGGACAATTTTAATTTAATTTTTTAAAATTTTAAAATGATATTCCACTTAGAAAAATCTAACTAAGCATTTGCAATTTATTTCATGTTTAAAGAAAAAAATTCAGCCTCCTCAGCTTTAATTCGTGCTTTCGGCTCTAATTACACCGCAAATTAGAGCCGAACCGGACTAATTAAGAAATATTTAAGGAGATTTTGAATTAAGATAAAGTAAATATAAGAGTCCATGGACTCTGTCTATGAAGGATGTGGTAGTCTCATTGCCACGTCCACCATGTCTACTATTGCTCAAATTAGTGGAAAACAAACTGAGTGACGACTTTCATTATTCCTTCAGGGTTGCCCGTCTGTAAACCGAATACCCAACCAAACAAAAAGAAAGAGACGTACGGTATCGAAGGATCCATTCCCTTCAAAATCGCGTGACATGTTTCTAATACGAACAACGAACATGAGGGGGCCACTAAAAGGTATCTAACTTACCAACATTGGGAAAATCTCCTTCCACACGTATTTTGAAAAGGAACGGCCGCTCACAGACGGTAAAATTGAAAAAAAATGGATTTAATTAAATAAAAATTAAAATGTTATTTCCATAATATATTAAAACCTAAATGTCATTCCCAAAATATATTAATTAAAACATAAAATTAAAAATTTTAAATAAAATTAACCTACACATTTTTTTTATAAACAAATTAACCTGAAGATTATTATTCTTCACCTACCAAAAAATAAAATTGTCAACCCCAACCCCAACCCCAGGTTTCCTTTCTTAGCATGCTTACTATGGAAAGAACAACTTAGAACAAAATTGTGACCTTAATACCCCTTAAGTAATTGGTTTGTTCATAATTCTCCATCTATATAATGGAAGGTAATGGAAGAACTTAACAAAATAAAATAAAAAAAACCTTGATATCAGTACAGAAGAGGAGGTGAGAATATGGCAAGAAGGAAGCTGAGCAAAGGCAAGCAGAAGATCGAGATCAAGAGGATCGAAAATGAGGATGATAGATTGATCACCTTCTCCAAAAGAAGATCTGGGATATATAAGAAGGCCAGTGAACTGGTGACTCTTTGTGGTGCTGAAATTGGGTTCTTGGTGTTTTCACAGGCAGGTAAGCCGTTCTCTTTTGGCTATCCTTCCCTGGAGACCATAGCCAACCGGTTTCTGGGACTCCAGATTAATGAAAACAGTCACCCTCGCCCTCTGATCGAGGCTTATCGGAAGATGAAGGTTCATGAGCTTACTCAGATGCACAATGTTATGATCAGCAATCTGGAGGTTGAGAAAGCCAAGGGAGCTTGGTTGAAGGCTGCCATGATGAGAGATAAAGGGAAAGGGAAAGAGATTAATTGGTGGGATGCACCTCTCAATGAACTTAACCGTGAAGAGCTTCAAAAACTGTATGCACTGTTTGAAGAGGTGCATACAATTTTATGCAGGATACTCACTGTGGAAAGCATCAATGGAGGAGCTTCTTCCGGTCAGGCTCAGGCTCAGGCTCAGGCTCCAATGGCTGAACCTGTGTTTGCTGATGAGCCTGCTGCAAATGATATGCAGAATACTCTGAATGGTGGTTATGATTTTGGGTTCAATTATGAATCACAGCAAGAAACTTCTCTGAGGAAGTTTTATCCCATACTTGGGTAAAATTTTAGTGAAAAGATAGAACTCAAAACTCTACCAACACATGAGAATAAGAGTTCTAAGTTTTTTGTTTTTTGTTTTTCGTTTTTGGTGCTTATTGGAAGATTTGCACTCGGTTTAGTTTTGTATTTGTCTTTAATTATGTTGCAGTTTTGTTGAGTAGAAAAGGCATCTAATAAAGACAAGTGTTTTTCATTAAAAATGCCTCAATTTCACTCCCAGATAACCATTCATTTTGTGCAACTTTCATGGACATATTGAATTCACCTATCACATATGCAAAAGACTCCCATGAATAATAATTATAATGATAATAATAACTTATTTTCTTGTATAATTCATTTTTTAACTATAAATAATTATCATTTTTCTACCGTAGTACATTGGTCACGTCATAGTCATGTTAATATAAATGATAATTATTTCAGAATATTAACCGTATCAAAACATTCTAGGATTTTAAATAATTATCACTTTTCTACCGTACACTCTTGATATCATCACAAAATATTCACGTTAATATAATAAGAATTATTTCAGAATATTAACCGTTTTATGATATCAAAATATTATAGGGTTTAAAAACCAAAACAATAACAACCAAACTTAATTCCTCCTACTCTCTTTCTTCTTCTTGACTGATTTCAATGGGAGAAATAACCGAACTAAAATAACCGAAAACTAAATAATTATTTTGAATTTAACCCAAGAATAATAACAAACTGAACTGAACGGAACGAATAATTCGGCTCGGTTTATCAGTTTCACCACATTTTTTACTAAATTAAAATTAATTTTAGAAAAAAAATTAATTGATTTAATTTCAATAAAAGCTTAACAAATTTATATAAATCATGTCATTTAATTACGTTGATTTTTTCTTCAAAATAAAAACAAAAATCAATTGATTTCAGAATTCACAGTGACTAGAATAATGTCAAATTTGAATTGAATATTGAAATGATATAAAAAAAAATAGAAAACATGAACTAATATGGGCTACTATTTCAACACTAATGAATTTTATAAATTTTATATTTTTGTGAATTACCATCCGAAATTAATAGAAAGTTGCAGAGAATATGAGAATAATATGTTGAAAACTTAGAAAACTAGTAGTCATCTGGTTATAATTCTAATGTATTTAGAGATTCTCTCAATCGGTTCAGTTAATTCGGTAATTTTATTATAAAAAAAACCGAATCTACCGAAATTATCAAAATATTATATATATTATAACCGAAACCGAATAAATAGACCAAATAGCCAAACCAAAAAATTGATTTTCATCGATTCGATCCATTATTTCGGCCTGGTTCCGCTTTTGAACACCCCTACTGTTTGGTCATCACACATATGGCTTATCTCGTAGTTTTTTTTTTTTTTTTGTTAGTAAGAATAGTCTCAATTGTAGATTGTTCTTGAGATAGTACGAGAAAAACGTGATGAGAAGTAAACGGAGGAGAATGACCTTGATTTCATAAAAAAACACATCACGAGATCAACAAGCTTCTCATTGTGCATGTCATACACCTTGCACCATTCCCTCCTCCTCCACGCCGCCACCAACACCACCAAAGAACTACCAAAGTAATTGTCGATTGTTGACCTCTTACCCTAGTTCAAAGAGTAGCCAAAGAAATCTAACTTGAGAATTGAACAAGACTCAACATTTGGAGCGGTGAGCATGTTTGGGTACAGATAGTTATAAAAAAATCTTTAATTTCATTCAATTTAGTTCTTTTTTTTATCTATTTTCAATTTAATTAATTGGTGTATTTTTAAGCAACAATTGAGACACTGATATTCGGTTGAGTCGCAGATTTAGTCTAATTTATTATTGGTATTCCCTATATTGATAACTTTTCTTTTTATTTTTATTCATTTGAGTCCCTAATGTAATAAATTTATCTTTATTCATTTTAATCTCTAGAACTTTATTTTTTATTCACTTTAATCTCTGATTTAATAAACTTTATTTTTGTTCACTTTAATCCCTCATCTTATAAACGTGTTGTTTATGTATTTTAATCTTTAATTAGGATACTTTTTATTTTATTCATTTTAGTCTTGATTTAGTATTTTCTATTTATTCATTTTATTCCCTATTTTAGAAATTTATATTTTATTCACTTTCTTCGACACCAACCGTGCCGAGCTAGTTGTTTTCTCAATTGAGCTCCGAGTCCAAACAATTCCATAGATGAACAGTCTGTCAAGGTAGGCTTCGTCTATGTCCCTCAATATTTCATTTCCTTGCTCCTGTTTTCTCATTTTCATTAATAAATTTTATCTAGAAAAACAACGACGTGACTCAATGATTCCCGAGATACAGTGTATACATAACCAATAAAAAATATTAGGTGGAAATTGTAGAATTTGTAAGGATTAATATTAGTTTGCTACACATACAGTGTATACATCACCAGTAAAAAGTAATATTGGGTGTACCTCTTATATGCACATGACCAAAAACAGTGGATACATAACCAACAACCCTAGCCCTAGTGCAGATTTTAACCCTTTATTTACTGTTGAAATTTGTCTTGAGAACAATCAACAAACGCAAACCTTCAATAAAAAAACCCATGGATGTTAATCCTGAGATAACCCTTGTTGAATTAGGTGAATGTCCAAGTCCTGATTCATCCTCAGTTACAGGTAATGATCAGACTGCTGATGATCATTCGGAGATACAAAAAGATGTCCCTGTTGAATTAGGGTCTGATCAAGTAGCAGATAAGGATGTTGATGCTGAGAATGTCCCTATGGAATTAGGGTCTGATCAGACTGCTAATGATTCGGAGATACCTATCGGATCCAGTGAAGTTAAGGAGATTCAGAGAGGGTCTGATCAAGTAGCAGCTAAGGATGTTGATCTGGAGAATGTCCCTGTTGAATTAGGTAATTCATCCTCAGGTTGCAGGTAATGATCAGACTGCTAATGATTCCGAGATACAAGATGTTGAATCTGCCAATCAAAAGAACAGCTGCAGTAATAGATATTGGTTTCTGGCAGAATTGATGGGGCTAGAATCTAGAGTCCCAAGACTTGAGAATTTTGTTGCAGAAAGAAAAGCTTTGCTTTATAAAAGTTAGGGCTAATTACAAATAACTATACTGTAGCCGATTTGCAGACCAGTATCTGTGTTGTATTTTTCTTACAAGCAAAACCTCCTGGTTGCAAAATTTTACATGTTTTTTTACTTTGGTAAATTTGACTGATAACGACCTCAAAATGAAAATTTTCAAGAATTAAAGTTGTTTTGTATCATATTTATTATGTAACCATATTTTTTATTTTTCAAAATTATCATTATTAGAGTTTTCTCTTTTTAAACATTATTTTCTCTCATAAAGAAACACATAAATAACATCAAATCTAAAAAGTTGAATAATTAAGTTCTTAAAATATCATTTAACTCTTACAAAATTTCACTTCCAAGTGGTTATCGACCAAATTCTGACAAAGTGAACTCAAATGCAAAATTTTGCAAACCATAGAATTGAGTTTGCGAGATTTTGCAAACCACAGTGTTTGCAAAAAAAAAAAATATATCACAGCCGATCTACAAATCAGTCAAAGCACATGATAGTTATTTATAATTAACCTTAAAAGTCATTTAAGCACCAAACATGCAAGAAGAAGCTAATGGTTTCTAATTTTAATTCAAATGGTAATGTTTTCTTGCTTTGTTTCACCTGTGAAACTATCTTCTTTTGTTTAGATTGAGGTTGATCACACGTTTCTTTGCTTCTATTTTAAATTTTCGTTCGTTATTTGTAACTATATTAGTAAGAGACTAAAGACAAAAAAAATTGTGATTAACTTACACTACAACAAATATCATTTATAGCCACGGGTAAATTTGTGACTAAAGTGAAAAAGTTCCGTGACAAAATGATTTAGCTATGATAAAATATTTCGTAGCTTGACGTAGCTAAAAGTGGCGTAGCTAAAAGTTTAGCTACGTAATTTAGGTTACTCGTAACTAATAATAGATACATATAGCTACAAAAATAAAAAAATATAACTATAATAATATTATTTATTGCAATGAAAATATGTAACTTGTAACTAAATATTCATGTAATTAGCTATAAAAAGTTAAGTTTCGGATAAATTTTAGTTTAGCTACTTATAACAAGGTTTGTAACAAAAAAAAAATTGACTTTTTTTACCACTTGTAGCAAAATAATAATATAAGTAGCCATAAAATTACAAAAACCATGGCTAAAACTTAAATTTATTGCTTTAAATGAAAAGTAATATAGCAAAATCAATTCAGTATTTTAAATTTGTAGTAAAAAAATAATAATATTTTTTTCAACCAGAAAAATAATGATATTAAGTATGTGAATATATAGTTTTTAATTTAAACTAGCAAATCATCTCAATCATAGATAAAGTATGATAAGGAAAGATAAATTCATATCCATAAATAATTTGAACAATTATCTAAATAGAATTGTTTTACAATTTTCAATTGTTCTAAACAACAAATACAAAAGAAATATTTAAAACATACAATGCTTAAAATAAAAATTATATTAATCAATATATTCAAATACATGTTTCTGTAAAGTGAAGCTTGACATTCGATAAAGTCTTCTACATCACCTTAAAGATCGTCCAATAGACTGTAAAAATTAAACAACACCTTCAAGACAATATATAAAAATAACCGAGGCTGAAGCAAAAATCAGAAACAGTTCATTAAAAATAACTCATAGTAACGTAGGCTGAAGCAAAAATCAATGTAGATAAAAAGATTAATGAACTGTTTCTGATTTTTGCAAAAATCACTAAGGACGGCCACCTTTTTATCTTTTATATAAAAATAAATGTATAAAAATAAATATACACAGCAAGAACAGAGGCTGAAGCAAAAATCAGAAACAGTTCATTAATCTTTTCAAGGAAGAGTAAAAAACAAAACAAAACTGATACCATGTTTTTTCGTTAGAAGTAGAAATTTGATGATGACTTTTGAGGAAGGCCTAATCATGGCCTAGCGCTGGCTTTTCAGCATTGTACCTGCACTTCAGAGAAGCATTCAAAACACTAACTCTCACCATCTTTGTTGCTAACAAATTTAAGATAAGCTAATCACAAGTCAACTCAAGATATAACACTAGAAAATCAGAAGCCCAAAGATGTAGACGTTTAAGGATAAATGACAGAACAAAACAAATTTTATTTAAAAAGAACTACAAAGGCCAAATGATCAAGAATATTCTGAATTTATATGTGGCCAAACTCTAAATCTAATCATAGAGCTCAACTAGATAATTTCAAATTGGTATAAGATAACTTCAGCATCTGAATCTGTTCTTCACAATTGAACATGATTAAGCTTTTTTTAATATATGATAATTTCAAATTAGTATTAGATTATTTCAGCATCTGGTTAGTCACCAGATTAAACATTTAATGAACATGAAAGATTTTTTGAAGGTTCAATGAATTATTAAATATTGTTGATCAAAATTTCGACGGACAGCAGGGATTTGAGGAGATAGATATAAAGAAAGTAGAGGAACAAGCAACAGAGTTAGAGAAATATCTGATAGTAAAAGAACTTAAAACCCTTAATGTTCTTGAAGAACTTGGGACAACGAAAGGGATCGTCAAGGAATTGAAGCTTCAGCTGCAGAAAGAAGCTCTAAGATGTATGTCAATCCCAGATGATCATGTTTCAAGTCCTGCTTCTATCAAGGAAATGAACAAAGAAAACTGTAGCTTATTTCATGTCCTGAAGTCCTTTCCTGACATGATCTTTATGGAGTTGAAACAAGCCAAGTTGAATCTTGGTAAACTATTAAAACTATAAAGAATGAATTTAAAAAACAGAGTGAACTTGTAAACCTAAAAAACGTAAGCAACAATATGGGTAAAAACAACTGTCATAGCTGTATTTGTTCAATTGAGTCTTCCATAGTTGTCACTAACTTTTCTTTTTCTCAACCCTCTAGGCCTAGACATCTTAACCTCTCTCAATTTCTTTTGAAAAAATTCTGGAAATTGTCAAATCAAAATAAAAAATCAGTTTATATATAATACAGAGATAAACAAAAGTTTCAGAATGAGAAACAATTAAGAAATTAACTTTCTAGAGGATATGGAGGGGATTGTTGTACCTTTGGTATAACCTTCATAATATCTGCAATCTTCAAGAAAAACCTAAAGGAATGAAATAAACCAATAATGATATACAGTGGTGGAACCAGGGTTTTTTATAACTTTAACAAGATAGATATCAGAGAGTTAAATTCATATATAGGCATATCCCACTGGAATTCAGATTCATAATTTGAAGTCACAAACACCAATTTGAACTCAATCGATTTCTGTTTTAAACATTACACATTTTTATTCTAATCTAATGAATTCACAAGATCAAACCCCTTTAGAACAAAATTAAATAAAAAAGGAAATTCCTTTCATACATCAACTTAGCACTTAGATCAATAAATTGTAGCACCTGCAGCTAAAAAGTGCTTAATTAGATTGAGGTGAATACATCACAACTGAAACTAATGAATTAAAATGAAGCAAAACAGTACAGTAATCATCAAAAGCCCTCAATTCCGAATGGTTATAAAATTTACAATATCTGAGTAATCATCAAAAGCGGTCAATCATCAAAAGCCCTCACCAGAAGCAAAACTTTACAGTATCTGAGTCTCAATTGGGAGCAAAACAGTACAATAAATTGAAAGATAAGTTGAAAAACCTTCAATTCAGAATAGTAATCAAAGTAATAAGTAAAGAAAGAAAATTTGAGAGTCAAATTGAAAGAAAAAACCTACTGAAAGACGAATTGAAAGAAAAATTGAAAGAAAACTCATATATATACAATAGACTAACTAAGCTAGGGTTAGGGATTTAATATAAAAATTGAAAACTAAACTAACCTGGTTGGAGATCAATTCCGACGAAGAATATAGGTTGTGAGAGAAGCCGATGTGGATGATGGTTGAGTCCTGGTGGTCGCCGTTGTCGGGCCTGGAGAAGAAAATGAACGTATAAATGGGAGAGAAAAAATGAGAAGAAAATTGTATTTTGGAGAATAAAAGGATAAAGAGGAACTATCATACTTAGTCAAAAATTTAGAGCGGGATATTTTGGTGTGAAAGAAAATTTCCTATGAAAATCTAGCGGGATTACAGATAGTGGGGAAGGTGGAATAAGGCTAGAATTCTATCCACGTGAGGTTACATTATTTGTTTATTAAGTAATTAAAATATTAATGTATTTTTGAATTGTTGCTTTTACTTCCACTATTATAGAAATTCAAAAGGCACCCCCAATTAACACGTCCATACCTTTTCATATTATTTTATTTTTTCTTGTGAGGAAAAAATTCATATTTTTTTTTTTTTTGCAGAATTCATAGTTTTCTTATTTTAGAATCATATTGATGTAATATAATATATAGAATTTGGAAACTGTATATTTATTTAATAAATTATGTTACGTTACGTTACGTTACTGTATATTATTTACGTTACTCTGAGTTGCTCTGCGTTACTCTGAGTTACATTATGTTTCTATGAGTTACGTTACATTACCATGAGTTACGTTACTCTGAGTTACTCTACGTTACTCTGAGTTACATTACATTACTCTGAGTTACTCTACGTTACTCTGACTTACTCTACGTCACTCTGAGTTACTCTACGTCACTCTGAGTTACTATACGTTACGTTACGTTACGTTATGTTAGGTTACGTTACGTTACGTTACGTTACTCTAAGTTGCTCTGAGTTACATTACGTTTCTATGAGTTACGTTACATTACCATGAGTTACGTTACTCTGAGTTACTCTACCTTACTCTGAGTTACATTACGTTACTATGAGTTACATTATGTTACCACGAGTTACGTTATGTTACTCTAAGTTATGTTAGTATACGTTGCGTTGCGTTGCGTTACGTTACGTTACGTTACATTACGTTACGTTACGTTACGTTACGTTACGTTACGTTACGTTACGTTACGTTACGTTACGTTACGTTACATTACGTTGCGTTTCATTACGTTACGTTACGTTATGTTACGTTACGTTACGTTACGTGACGTTACGTTACGTTACATTACATTACGTTACGTTATATTACGTTACGTTACGTTACGTTACGTTACGCTACGTTACGTTACGTTACTCTAAGTTACTCTGCGTTACTCTGAGTTACATTACGTTTCGATGAGTTACGTTACATTACCATGAGTTACGTTACTCTGAGTTACTCTACGTTATTCTGAGTTACATTATGTTACTCTGAGTTACTCTACGTCACTCTGAGTTACTCTACGTTACTCTGAGTTACGTTACGTTACATTATGTTATGTTACGTTACGTTACTCTGAGTTGCTGTATGTTACTCTGAGTTACATTACGTTTCTATGAGTTACGTTACATTACCATGAGTTACATTACTCTGAGTTACTCTACGTTACTCTGAGTTACATTACGTTACTATCAGTTACGTTATGTTACCATGAGTTACGTTATGTTACTATACGTTATGTTACTTTGAGTTATGTTATGTTACTATATGTTACGTTACATTACGTTACGTTATTATACGTTACGTTACGTTACGTTACGTTATGTTATGTTATGTTATGTTATGTTACATTACGTTTCGTTACGTTACGTTACGTCACTCTGAGTTGCTCTACGTTACTTTGAGTTACATTACGTTTCTATGAGTTACGTTGCATTACCATGAGTTACGTTACTCTGAGTTACTCTACGTTACTCTGAGTTACATTACGTTACTCTGAGTTACTCTACGTTACTCTACGTTACTCTGAGTTACTCTACATCCCTCTGAGTTACTCTACGTTACTCTGAGTTACTCTACGTTACGTTACGTTACGTTACTCTGAGTTGCTCTGCATTACTCTGAGTTACATTACGTTTCTATGAATTACGTTACATTACCATGAGTTACGTTACTCTAAGTTACTTTACGTTACTGTGAGTTACATTACGTTACTCTGAGTTAATCTACATTACTCTGAGTTACTCTACGTCACTCTGAGTTACTCTATGTTACTCTGAGTTACTCTATGTTACTCTGAGTTACTCTACGTTACGTTACGTTACGTTACGTTATGTTATGTTACGTTACTCTGAGTTACACTATGTTTCTATGAGTTACGTTACATTACCAAGTTACTCTACGTTACTCTAAGTTACTCTACGTTACTCCTAGTTACGTTACTATGAGTTACGTTACGTTACGTTATGTTACGTTACGTTACGTTACGTTACTCTGAGTTACGCTATATTACTTTGAGTTACTCTACGTTACTCTGAGTTACGCTATATTATTCTGAGTTACTCTACGTTACTCTCAGTTACATTACTTTAACTTACCTTACTTTACGGTACGTTACTATGAGTTTCGTTAGGTTACATTCCTATGAGTTATGTTACGTTACTTTGAGTTATGTTACGTTTCTATGAGGTATGTTACATTAATATGAGTTGTGTGACATTACATTATATTAGATTGTGTTACGTTATGTTACATTCCTATGAGTTATGTTACGTTATTCTGAGTTACATTACATTACATTACGTTACTCTGAGTTATGTTACGTTACGTAATGTTACGTTATGTTATGTTACGTTCTGTTACTCTGAGTTACGCTATATTACTCTGAGTTACTCTACGTTACCCTGAGTTACATTACTTTAACTTACCTTACTTTATGTTACATTACTATGAGTTATATTACGTTACATTCCTATGAGTTATGTTACGTTACTTTGAGTTATGTTATGTTACGTTTCCATGAGGTATGTTACATTACTATGAGTTATGTCACGTTACGTTATGTTACATTGTGTTATGTTACGTTACATTCCTATGAGTTATGTTACGTTATTCTGAATTACATTACATTACGTTACTCTCAGTTACGTTACGTTACGTTACGTTATGTTACTCTGAGTTGCTCTGCGTTATTCTGAGTTACATTACGTTTCTATGAGTTACGTTACATTACCATGAGTTATGTTACTCTGAGTTACTCTATGTTACTCTAAGTTACTCTGAGTTACTCTACGTCACTTTGAGTTACTCTACGTTACTCTGAGTTACTCTACGTTACGTTACATTACGTTATTTTACGTTACGTTATGTTACGTTACGTTACGTTATGTTACGTTACTCTGAGTTACGCTATATTACTCTTAGTTGCTCTGTGTTACTCTGAGTTACATTACGTTTCTATGAGTTACGTTACATTACCATGAGTTACGTTACTCTAAGTTACTCTACGTTACGTTACTCTGAGTTACTCTACGTTACGTTACGTTACTTTAACTTACCTTACTTTACGTTACATTAATATGAGTTACGTTATGTTACATTCCTATGAGTTATGTTATGCTATTCTTAGTTATGTTATGTTACATTACTCTGAGTTACTCTACGTTACTCCCAGTTACTCTATGTCACTCTCAGTTACTCTCAGTTACTCTACGTTACTCTGAGTTACTCTACGTTACTCTGAGTTACTCTACGTCACTCTGAGTTACTCTACGTCACTTTGAGTTACTCTACGTTACGTTACGTTACGTTACATTACGTTACGTTACCTTACCTTACCTTACGTTACGTTACGTTACGTTATGTTACGTTACTCTGAGTTGCTCTACGTTACTCTAAGTTACATTACGTTTCTATGAGTTAGGTTACATTACCATGAGTTACGTTACTCTGAGTTACTCTACGTTACTATGAGTTATGTTATGTTACTCTGAGTTATGTTACGTTACTATGGGTTATGTAACATTACGTTACGTTACGTTACATTACGTTACGTTACTCTGAGTTGCTCTACGTTACTTTGAGTTACATTATGTTTCTATGAGTTACATTACATTACCATAAGGTATATTACTCTGAGTTACTGTACGTTACTCTGAGTTACTCTACGTTACTCTGAGTTACTCTACATCACTCTGAGTTACTCTACGTTACTCTGAGTTACTCTACGTTATGTTACATTACGTTATGTTATGTTATGTTACGGTACATTATGTTATGTTACGTTACTCTGAGTTACGCTATATTACTCTTAGTTGTTCTGTGTTACTCTGAGTTACATTACGTTTCTATAAGTTACGTTACATTACCATGAGTTACGTTACTCTAAGTTACTCTACGTTACTTTGAATTACTCTACATCATTCTAAGTTACTCTACGTTACGTTACTCTGAGTTACTCTACGTTACGTTACGTTACTTTAACTTACCTTACTTTACGTTACATTAATATGAGTTACGTTACGTTACATTCCTATGAGTTATGTTATGCTATTCTGAGTTATGTTATGTTACATTACTCTGAGTTACTCTACCTTACTCCCAGTTACTCTATGTCACTCTGAGTTACTCTACGTTGCTCTCAGTTACTCTATGCCATTCTGAGTTTATCTACGTTATTCTGAGTTACTCTACGTCACTCTGAGTTACTCTATGTTACTTTGAGTTACTCTGAGTTACTCTACGTCACTTTGAGTTACTCTACGTCACTCTGAGTTACTCTACGTCAGGTTATATTACGTTACGTTACGTTACATTGCGTTACGTTATGTTACGTTACTCTGAGTTGCTCTACGTTACTTTGAGTTACATTACGTTTCTATGAGTTAAGTTACATTACCATGAGTTATGTTACTCTGAGTTACTCTACGTTACTATGAGTTACGTTATGTTACTCTGAGTTACGTTATGTTACTATGGGTTATGTAACATTACGTTACGTTATGTTACGTTATGTTACGTTATGTTACATTACTCTGAGTTGCTCTGCGTTACTCTGAGTTGCATTACGTTTCTATGAGTTACGTTACATTACCATGAGGTATGTTACTCTGAGTTACTCTATGTTACTCTAAGTTACTCTACGTTACTCTGAGTTACTCTACGTTACTCTGAGCTACTCTACGTTACGTTCAATTACATTATGTTACGTTACGTTATATTACGTTACGTTACGTTATGTTACGTTACTCTGAGTTACGCTATATTACTCTTAGTTGTTCTGCGTTACTCTAAGTTACATTACGTTTCTATGAGTTACGTTCATTACCATGAGTTACGTTACTCTAAGTTACTCTATGTTACTTTGAGTTACTCTATGTCACTCTAAGTTACTCTACGTTACATTACTCTGAGTTACTCTACGTTACGTTACGTTACTTTAACTACCTTACTTTACGTTACATTAATATGAGTTACGTTATGTTACATTCCTATGTGTTATGTTATGCTATTCTGAGTTATGTTATGTTACATTACTCTGAGTTACTCTACGTTACTCTATATCACTCTGAGTTACTCTACGTTACTCTCAGTTACTCTATGTCACTCTGAGTTACTCTATGTTATTCTGAGTTACTCTACGTCACTCTGAGTTACTCTACGTTACTTTGAGTTACTCTGAGTTACACTACGTTACTCTGAGTTACTCTACGTCACTCTAAGTTACTCTACGTGACTCTGAGTTACTCTATGTTAGGTTATGTTACATTACGTTACGTTACGTTATGTTACATTACGTTACATTACGTTACGTTATGTTATGTTACGTTACTCTGAGTTGCTCTACGTTACTCTGAGTTACATTACGTTTCTATGAGTTACGTTACATTACCATGAGTTACGTTACTTTGAGTTACTCTACGTTACTATGAGTTACGTTATGTTACTCTGAGTTACGTTACGTTACTATGGGTTATGTAACATTATGTTACGTTACGTTACGTTACGTTACTTTACGTTACATTACGTTACGTTACGTTATGTTACGTTACGTTATGTTACGTTACGTTACTTTGAGTTGCTCTGCGTTACTCTGAGTTACATTACGTTTCTATGAGTTACGTTACATTACCATGAGGTATGTTACTCTGAGTTACTCTAAGTTACTCTACATTACTCTGAGTTACTCTACGTCACTCTGAGTTACTCTACGTCACTCTGAGTGACTCTACGTTACTCTGAGTTACTCTACGTTACGTTACATTATGTTACGTTACGTTACGTTATGTTACGTTACTCTGAGTTACGCTATATTACTCTTAGTTGTTCTGTGTTACTCTTGAGTTACATTACGTTTCTATGAGTTACGTTACATTAGCATGAGTTACGTTACTCTAAGTTACTCTACGTTACTTTGAGTTAGTCTACGTCACTCTAAGTTATTCTACGTTATGTTACTCTGAGTTACTCTACGTTACATTATGTTACTTTAACTTACCTTACTTTACGTTACATTAATATGAGTGACGTTACGTTACATTCCTATGAGTTATGTTATGCTATTCTGAGTTATGTTATGTTACATTACTCTGAGTTACTCTATGTCACTCTGAGTTACTCTATGTTATTCTGAGTTACTCTACGTCACTCTGAGTTACTCTACGTTACTTTGAGTTACTCTACGTTACTCTGAGTTACTCTACGTCACTCTGAGTTACTCTACATTACTCTGAGTTACTCTACGTGACTCTGAGTTACTCTATGTGACTCTCAGTTACTTTACGTCACTCTGAGTTACTCTACATCACTTTGAGTTACTCTACATCACTCTGAGTTACTCTACGTTACTCTAAGTTCTCTATGTTACGTTACATTATATTAGGTTACGTTACGTTATGTTAGGTTATGTTACGTTACGTTATGTTACGTTACGATACATTACGTTACGTTATGTTACGTTACGTTACTCTGAGTTACGCTATATTACTCTGAGTTACTGTACGTTACTCTAAGTTACATTACTTTAACTTACCTTACTTTATGTTACATTAATATGAGTTACATTACGTTACATTCCTATGAGTTCTGTTATGTTATTCTGAGTTATGTTATGTTACATTACTCTAAGTTACTCTACATTACTTTGAGTTACTCTACGTCACTCTGAGTTACTCTACATTACTCTGAGTTACTCTACGTGACTCTCAGTTACTCTATGTGACTCTCAGTTACTCTATGTTACTCTGAGTTACTCTACGTCACTCGGAGTTACTCTACGTCACTCTGAGTTACTCTACGTTACTTTGAGTTACTCTAGGTTACGCTACGTTACGTTACGTTACGTTACGTTATGTTACGTTACATTGCGTTACGTTACGTTACGTTACTTTACGTTACGTTACGTTATGTTACGTTACTCTGAGTTACGCTATATTACTCTGAGTTACTCTACGTTACTCTGAGTTACATTACTTTAACTTACCTTACTTTAAGTTACGTTACTATGAGTTACGTTACGTTACGTTACATTCCTATGAGTTATGTTACGTTACTCTGAGTTATGTTACGTTACGTTTCCATGAGGTATGTTACACTACTATGAGTTATGTCACGTTACGTTATGTTACATTGTGTTATGTTACGTTACATTCCTATGAGTTATGTTACGTTATTCTGAGTTACATTACATTATGTTACTCTGAGTTACGTTACGTTACGTTACGTCACGTTATGTTTCGTTACTATGAGTTACGTTATGTTACGTTACTATGAGTTACGTTACGTTACTATGTGTTATATTATGTTACTTTGAGTTACTCTAGGTTACACTGAGTTATGTGACTATGAATTACATTATGTTACTCTGAGTTACATTGCATTACTCTAAGTTACCTTACTTTACATTACGTTACTATGAGTTACGTTACATTATATTACTATGAGTTACGTTACGTTATGTTACTACGAGTTACATTACGTTATGTTACTATGAGTTACGTTACGTTACTCTGAGTTACGGTACATTACTCTAAGGTACGTTACGTTACCTCACGTTACGTTACGTTATGTTACGCTACATTATTCTGAGTTACGTTACGTTACATTATTTAATATGATATGAGTTTTTATTATGTATAACAACAAAACAAAATTTTTTTGAAGAAGAAATTGATTCAATATTAAATATAAATTGAAAGTTTGAAAGGATGACGTGAAATCTTTGAAGGATCGAAGTTGTTAGGTTATTGATTTGAAATGAGATCTAGGTGGAATAATATCTACGTTCCATCCCTTCATTCTTTTAAATCCTATTTAAAAATATTCATTTTTATTATAGCATTGATAAATTAAAGAAAATAAATATCTAAATATGAATTAGTTAGATGTGATAGTACAAAACTAAACCTTGAATTCACAATTGTCATTATATTTAGAGCATGATTATTACATTGATTTATAGTAAAAAAGCTATTCCTTAGATTTTGGACCGAATTTTGTAAGTTGGAATCAATCTCCAACATTTGTTTTTTTAATTATTTAATTTGATTATTAAGTGACTTTTATGTTATAGCTATTTTATAAATTTGAATAAATCAAATTTAACAGTAGCTAACAAATTTAAATCTAAATCATTGAATTTTAATCTAATTACTATTATTATAGTATGAATAGATCGTGATATAGTAAGAATGCTTTTATATATATATATATATGGGAGGGATCAAGTGAGAACCCTCCCCTAGGTGAGAACCACCCAAAACTACGTAGTTTTGGGTGTCAAATTTAATAAAAAAAACCGCTGATGTTGCTGAGGTTCAAACCCTGGCCTCCTCACTTACACTCCACACTGCTTACCACTGAGCCATTTGCTTCCCTTGTGTATTCTGCCGCGCGCTGATTAATATACCAATGCCTTTGTAGCTTCTATTGTTTAATATTTGATGCATGCACTTATTAATATTGATTAAATTCGCATAATAATTATTAATAGAAAAAAACAAATGTGCATAATAATTAATTATTAATAGAAAAAAAAACCAAGAACATGCTCTAATTTCTTATTTATTTAATTCCTCTATATTTTTGTAATTTATGTTTTAAATTGTTAAGGACGATGTTCTAAATATTGTTACATATGTTCTAAACTTTATAATTTGTGTTCTAAAAATTAAGATAATGTTTTAAAAAAATAGTAAATATATGGGCTATTTTTTTGTTAAAAAAAACTTACATTCTAAATAACATAACGTATGTTATAAAAAACATAACATATGTTCTAAAGTTTATAGTTTGTGTTCCAAAAATTAAGTATAATTTTCTAAAAAAAGCAGTAGATATCTGGATCGTTTTTTCACTTGTTCTATAATTTATAACTCATGTTCGAAAAAACATAACACGTGTTCTAAAAAACATAACGTATGTTCTAAAAAATATGTCGTACGTTCTAACTTCATAGTTCGTGTTTTAAAAGTTAAAATATATGTTATAACGTATGTTTTAAAAAATATATAGTTTGTGTTCTAAAAATTAAGTATAATGTTCTAAAAAATCAGTAGATATCTGGATCGTTTTTTCATTTGTTCTATAATATAATTTATAACTCATGTTCGAAAAAACATAACACGTGTTCTAAAAAACATAACGTGTGTTCTAAAAAATATGTCGTACGTTCTAAACTTCATAGTTCGTGTTTTAAAAGTTAAATTATATGTTCTAACGTCTGTTTAAAAAAATATTTTTTCTTATATAACATAAATTACAAAAATATAAAGGAATTAAATAAATAAGAAATTGGAGCATGTTTTTGGATTTTTTTCTATTAATAATTCATTATTATGGACATTTTCTTTCTATTAATAATTCATTATTATGCAAATTTATTTTTTTTTTCTATTAATAATTTATTACTATGCACATTTAATCAATATTAATAAGAGCATGCATCAAAATTAAACAATAGAAGCTACAAGGGCAATAGTATATTTATCAGCGCGCGACATAAATTACAAGAAAAGCAATTAGTTCAGTAGTAAGTTGTGTGGAGTGTAAACATAGGGTCTCAGGTTCCACCCCCCTAAGCAGCAGCATTTTTTTTAATTTTTTCTACCCAAAACTACGTAGTTTTGGGTGGTTCTCACCTAAGGTGAGTTCTCACCTAGTAAGGGTTCTCACAAGAGCCCTCTCCTATATATATATATATATATATTCTTAAATATATAATGAAAACATAGTTATGGAAAAAACAATTGATATTATTATACTTTTTAATATTTAATTTATTTGATTAATTATTTTTGAAGTATTAAGGGATAAAGTGTAAAAATACCCCTAACGTTTATAACTAGGAGTGATTTTATCAATATCATCTAAAATAGTGTAATTTTACCCATAACTTTGGTAGCCAAGAGAAATTTTACCCCTAAAATAGACAAATTGAGAAAAAATGAGAAATAATTCATAAAATTGTTTTCTCGGTCATGAATGTTGGCATCTAAATTTCACATGTGCGTCATTTTATCACTCATTAGTAATAATTTATAAACATATGATTAAATGTTAAAATTTTTAAAAATATACCATATTTTGTATGAGCTGGAAAAAAAATTTAAATATTTTGTCGAATTCATAAATATTAACTTCTAATTCTATTATTAAATCACAAAAAATATGATTTTTTTAGAACCAACTAATACACAATTAGTGCAGAATAAAAAACAAAATATAATTGTCTTATAATAATATCTGAAATTAACCCAACTTGCCAATATTATGGATAAAATTGCTTCTGCCTACTAATATTAGGGGTAAAATCGTATAATTTTAGATATTAAGTGTAAAATTACTCCCGACTGTGAATGTTAGGTGTGTTTTGCAGCTTATTCTAAGTATTAAAATTAAATAAAATCTATAATTTATCTTTACTATTGATATCTTCAAAGTTCTGATTTTTTTTTTTAATTTACAAAGAATTTTCTTTAGTAGATGATTTTTTTCATTATCTATAATTTATTATATTTTTAATCTATATAGATATATTATTTTTTATCAATTTCTTTTTGTTTTATAGAAAAGAAAATAAACTTGTAAAAAACAAATGTGATAAGCAATGATAGAAATAAATAAAAAAAATTAATTTAAGGCTAAACACATAATTCAACTCCTCAACTTTTCGGATTTTAAAAATTGATTCTCTAATTATTTATTTTTCTAAATTAAGTCTTTAAATATAACTTTCGCATACATTGACCCCTCAATGTGTGTGAAATAAAAAAATTAGGAGTTTAATTCTTGAAATAATAAAAGTTCAAGGAGTTAATCATATGTTTTGATATGTATTTTTTATAATGATGTATTTTGACTTTTTTTTTTACTTACCATTTTATTACTTCTAAGAAAATTATTTATTACTTTCTATAGTTTTTATTTATTTATAAAATTGCAATAAATAAGTAGATTTTGTTGCTAAATAATTCAATTTGTTACAGTATCTTTATCATAGCAAAGCGATTGTAGCTGATACATTGCATACGGCTATAAAATACACTTATTGAAGCAAAAACTAGTAAATAGCTATGAAAGTGTTATAATTGTAGCTATTTGTATATATTAGCTACTGTCATGGAACCGATTGAACTAAAAGCTCGAGCTTATAGTTAAGGCCCAATCATATATCTTATATTAATCTCCAACACACCCCCACACGCAAATGCCCCTTGGGCTTGCAGCGTGCACAACACAGGCCCATCCCGCCATGTGTTTTTAATACCACAAATTAATGAGGTTGACGGGACTCGAACCCTCGACCGTTTGGTCCTAGAGGCTCTGATACCATGAAATTGTGTAACTCTCAATGAGTATAATTGAACGTAAAGGCTATTAATATAGCTGTACAGAGATTGGGTAAACTAAGTTGTTACAACTGATTACAATTCAAATTTAAACATTAAACAGAATATCTTTCTATTATCCTAATATATTGAATATTAACAATAATATCTTATCAGTCCCCCTCAAGTTAAAGGTGGGTGAAGCTTTAACTTGTCACGAAGAAGATGGAAGCGAGACTTGGAGAGTGGCTTAGTGAATATGTCGGCGATTTGGTCCAAGGTGGAAAGATAGGAAACTCTCAACTCTTTTGTAGCAACCTTGTCACGGACAAAGTGAAAATCAAGCTCCAAATGCTTTGACCGTTCATGAAAGATTGGATTCGCTGTCAGATAGGTAGCACCGAGATTGTCACACCATATGGTAGGCGTTGAAGTGGCAGGGTATCCAATTTCAGACATTAGCATTTTAAGCCAAATGATTTCAGAAGCAAGAGCTGCCAAGGCTTGATATTCGGCTTCAGTGGAAGAGCGAGATACAGTGCGTTGCTTCCGAGAGCGCCAAGAAATCAAGTTAGGACCAACATAGACAGCATAACCTGATGTGGACTTCCGATCATCTATGTCACCACCCCAATCAGCATCTGTGAAGCCTGTAATACACCAATTGGTGCTTGTAGAAAAACGTAAACCATGGGACGGGGTGGTGTGAAGGTAACGAAGAATGCGTTTCACAGCTTTCCAATGTTCAAGGCTTGGCTGATGCATAAACTGACTAACTTTGTTTACAGCATATGCGATGTCAGGGCGAGTAATCGTAGCATACTATAGGCCACCAACTATGCTTCGATAAAGACCCGGGTTATCAAATGGCTCGCCAATAGCTTGAGAGAGTTTGATTGAAGTGCATGCTGGTGTAGAGACACCTTTAGATTCATGCATAGAGGCACGAACAAGAAGGTCATGGATGTACTTATGCTGGTGGAGAGACAAAGTCTTAGAACCCCAATGAGCCTCAATGCCAAGGAAATAAGACAATTTCCCACGATCACGGATTGCAAACTTGGTTTGAAGAGTCAAGAAGACGAGTCACAATGATGGAGCTACTGCCAGTGACCAAAATGTCATCAACATAAATTAAGCAAAAGATGCGAACACCTTTGGAACTGAAGTAATACAGTGAAGAATCTGCTTTCGAGCAAGTAAAACCGAAATCAAGTAAGGCATTTGTCAAGCATTTATGCCACATTCTTGGAGCTTGTTTAAGACCATATAAGCTCTTTTTCAGTTTACACACATGAGTTGGAAATTGAGGGTTAACAAAACCAGGAGGTTGCTCCATAAACACAAGCTCATCAAGGGTGCCATGTAAAAAGGCATTGGACACGTCTAACTGGTGAATAAACCATCCGTGAGAAACTGCAAGACTTAATAGAAGTCGGATAGTTGTAGGTTTGATCACAGGACTGTATGTTTGCTGAAAATCAACTCCAGGTCTTTGATGAAACCCTTTGGCAACAAGTCGGGCTTTGTGCCTATTAATGGAACCATCGGGATTTAACTTGATACGGAACACCCATCTACACCCGATGATATTAGATGCACGATCACAAGGAACCAATTCCCATGTTCCGTTATCAATGAGAGCATTATACTCTAGGTGCATAGCCTCGCGCCATTTAGGATCACTGACAGCCTTAGTGTAACATGTTGGTGTAGGTGGAAGAGAAACAATAGCTTGGAGAGCTTTGGGCTTTGAGTTGCCCGTTTGGGACCTGGTAACCATTCGCTTGGGGTGGGATGCCAGAGGGGCTGACTTTTTTGATTTTTTATGACCCTGTTCAGTATTTCCAGACCTAGGTAATGCAATGGTGGGTGGAGTGGAATCAATGGTTGGCTGACTATTAATTGGGTCGACTGTAGTATTTGGAATGGTAGTTTCTGCATTGACGATATTAGTATTGGGCAAGGCTGTTTGTGTAACAACCGAAATAGGAGGATAGTCTTGGGCAAGAGGTGGTTCAGCAGGTATTAGGCGACTAGATTGGCTTGGTGGGGCTGATTGTAATTGTTGAGCAATTTGTTCAGCAGGAATAGCAGTAAAGGGTTCTTTGATGGTTGGAAACGTGACAGTGAGAGGGTGTGAGTCACGACGAGCAGTTGACAAGGAGAGCAAGTCACGTTCTAACTCCGGATAAGGAAACACCTGTTCATCAAAGAGTACATGACGTGAGATAAAGATTTTGTTATGAACAATATCAAAGCAACGATAACCCTTGTGGACTTTACTGTAACCTAAGAAAATACATTTGCGAGATCGAGGATGCAATTTAGACGGACTATATGGACGAAGCCATGGATAACACAAACAACCAAACGTGCGTAACATGTGATAATCGGGTTTGACATCAAACAATTTTTCAAATGGTGAGCAATAGTTCAAGGCTGGAACAGGGAGGCGATTAATAACATAAATAGCACATTCAAATGCATAATTCCAATATTTTTGTGGTAAACGAGAATGATGAAGTAAAGATAACCCAGTTTCCACAACATGTCTATGTTTGCGTTCTGCACACCCATTTTGCTCGGGTGTGTAGGGACACGAGATACGTTGATTGATACCATTTTCACTAAGATAAGAAGTTAAAGCCTGAAACTCACCACCCCAATTTGCCTGAAATGACTTAATTGAGCACTGAAAGTATTTCTCAACTAACGTGCGAAATTTCACAAACACACTGAAAATTTCAGATTTGAAACGAACAAAGTATAGCCATGAAAACTTGCTATAATGATCATAGAATACCATATAAAAGCGACAATTATCAACAGAGTTAACAGGCGCAGGCCCCCATACATCAGAACACACTAATTCAAGCGGACTTTTAGCAACAAATTCAGACTTAGGAAACGGTAAACGATAAGATTTGCTCACACAACAAGATTCACATAAAGATGAACTTTGAATATCTTTATTAAACTGAATTTTATTCATTGAAAGAGTACATTTAACAATGGGAAAATGAGCATGTCCTAGTCTAGCATGCCATAACGGAAGGGAAGCATGAAAAGCTTGAACACTATGTGGATTATTTGGTGGCAGAGACATGGTGTAAAGGCCATTGCTATTCTTTCCCCGAAGTATCTCCTTTTTCGTCTCCAAATCCTTCAAAACAAAATAGTTAGCAAAAAATTCAATGGAAATGGGATTAGATTTGGTAAGAGACGAAACAGACAATAAGTTATTAACCGTCTGAGGAACGTGGAGAACATTATCAAACCTCAAGGATGTATTAGGTACAGTGAATTTTGATGAACCAATATGAGAGATAGGGATAGAGTTACCGTTACCTACAGTGACTTCTTCAGGCCCATCATACTCTGAATGAACATGGAGATTTCCTAAGTCCGCAGTTAGATGATGTGTTGCTCCCGAGTCAACGAGCCAGTTAAGGGTAATGGGTTGAGATGAAGCAGCAAAATTGGAGGATGGACGAATGTTGTTACGAGTATTTTTGTTGAATCTTGGGGAGGGACATTGACGGGATATATGACCCAAACCGCGACAGTTATGACACGTGATAGTATTTGAATCCAGAGGAGCAGATTGGGTTATTGGAGGTCGAACAGAGGACTGTCCAGAATAGTTATTTCGACCACGCCCCCTTCCTCTTCCTGCATTTCGGGCAGAGAAATTAACAGATGGGGAAATAACAGGGATAATGCTTGAGCTTTCCCGAGTCAATTGGCGCTCTTCACTGAGCAATAAGCCAATTAGATCATCAAATGAGACAGATTCCAATCGAGCTTCAAGAGCCCGAATAAAGGGGCGGTATGCCGGACCTAGCCCATCAAGAACAGCTTCCACAAGGTCGTCATCCGAAACAGGATATTGTAACGCAGCAAGTTGATCACTGATCAATTTTGCAGTTTGAAGAAACACAGAAATACTTTCATTCTCTCTTTTGAGGTTGTGAAGCCGATATTTCAGATCTCGAACCTGAGACCGAGAGCCAGAGGAGTATGCTTTGGCTAATTTTTCCCATGCCTGACAAGCGGTATTAGCACCGACCACTTGAGGCAAAACACTATCGGAAACGGATGAAATTATTGTGCACAGAACCTGTTGATCCCTTTGTTCCCACGTCTTATATGCTGGATTGAGAGTACCAGTTGCAAGAGTTGTTGCTGGAACAGCAGCTTTTGAATCAATATGATCAGCCCAGCCATTGCCTCTGATTACGGGCATGATTTGTGTTTTCCATAAGATGAAATTTGTAGAATTAAGCTTAATGGAAATTGAATGGCTGATGTGTGAGAACGTAGGGGCTGGCGATGAGACTGGTCCTGAAGTTGCAGTGTTGCCGTTAGCCATGGCAGAAGATAATGTTTATTGAAAAAAAAAATCAAATAGGAAAGAAGCAGAGTTTTGTAGCTGCAAAGCTTATATTAATCTCCAACAGCTACAGCTACAAAGCTTAATTCATAGCTAACTTTTGTAGCTGCTAATTATTAATATTGCTATAGTTGGGTAAACTTTGTAGCTAAATATTAATTAGCTACAATATTTTTATTATAGTTGAATAGTTATAGCTAATACATTACGTACTGCTACAAAAATATATTTACCAAAGCAAAAATTAGTTAACAGCTACAAAAGTGGTATATCTCTAGCTATTAGTATACATTAGCTACAAAAATATTTTTCATGGCTAATATTTGTAGCTATAGATCACATTTGTTGTAGTGTTATATATCTATTGATTTTTGAAAAGTACGAACGTGAAATTTAAATAACAGCCTAAAATTGATCTTGTTTGGAAACAATAAAGTTAAATTTGGACCATTTCAGACGTTAGAGTTAAATATACACTTCACCAAAAACATTAGCATTAAATTTAGCATTACCATTGACATCCCAGCCAGGCTGGCACCCCCGAGCCTGGCCCCACAAACCCAATGCATTAAAAACGAAAATGTCATATAGAGGAGCGGAAAAAAAGTAAAACAAAAAGACTAAAAAAGCCGAATAAAAAGACTAAGGAATCTGCACCCCCCAAATAAAACGGTGCCACTGAACAGCTTGTCGGTCTGCTTGCACAAACTGATAGTACCCTTTAGTTGTGAACTTGCCATTTTTATTAGGTTCCCAAATACAGATGTCCCGATCACTATTGACCCTCTTCACTTCGCTGATCGGAGCTGCAATGTGGGGCAGGAGGGCATGAAGGTTTGTCTAGAAATCACCGGCGAGGAACTGCTCAACCGTTTCCACTAGGGACCGCTGAACCCGAGGAGGCACATTCAACTGTTCCGCGATAGAAGGACGGATCCACAATCCGGTCTAGAATTTTAGCGTCGATGTTTGCCCAATCCACCAGCTAGACTGCTCCTGAATATTTCAGAAGACCTGCTTAATAGAAATCCAAATGGAAGATGAGTTAACATAGTTTTTCAGGCAACCGGAAGGAGTTAGGAAGCGACTTTTTAGTAAAGAGGCGACAAACGAGTCGCTCTGCAGCAGCTCCCAAGCAATCTTTCCAAGGAGGGCCTCGTTAAACTGCCCAAGCTCTTTAATCCCAAGACCTCCCTCCTCAATGCTACGACAACAAATCGACCAGGGAACAATGACCAATTTCCTATTATCCGAGCAACCGGACCAAAGGAAATTCCTCAGACAGCGGGTGATTCGAGTCAGAAGTCTGCTTGGCCATTTATAAATGGAAAAGGAGTGGACAATAGCTCCTGTGAGAGCTGATTTAATGAGTGTCAACCGCCCTGCAAAGGAGAGCGACGTTCCTTTCCAATTTCTAAATTTAGCGACGAAGCCATCCGCCAAGCTAGATAAATGCCTTACTCTTGGCGCTCCAATAAATAGGGGGACTCCCAAGTAGGTAAAGGGAAGACAAGCCTGTCGTATGCCAAGGATCCCAGCGAGCCTAGAGCGACGACGGTTGTTGATGACACTTCCAAAATAAACTGCTGATTTTTCCGAATTTACACGTTGATCAGATAAATTGCCATAGAGGTGGAAGAGGTTTTCAATTGCCCTCATATTTCTGACCGTGGCTCTCCCAAAAAGCAGCATGTCGTCTGCATAGAGTAAATGAGATGGGAAGGCGACGCCCCTGGAGTAAGCCATTGGCGAGAACAAGCCCTCGGCCTCCATATTACTCACCCATCTGCTGAAAAAATCTTCTGCAATACCAAAGACAATAGGGGATAGGGGGTCGCCCTGTCTGACCCCTCTAGAGCATCTGAAATATCCCTTTGATTCCCCTCCCATCAGTACTGATATGCGAGCCGAGGAGAGAATGTTGAGGCCAGACGTCCGTAATTAGCAAGAGCGTCCGCCACTTGATTTCCCTCACGGAACACATGGGAGACAACCACCTGAATATGCGTCATTGAATCTAAACAATTTAACCAATCCACACACATTGTCCAGGGAATGATCTGCGCAGGGGCACGGAAAATTCGAATAACGTAAGTCGAGTCACTTTCAATCCACAAACGAGTCCATCCACGTGACCTCGCAATGGAAACTGCAAAAATAGCGGCTTGCAATTCCGCCATGTGTACCAAAGCACAATCAAGGGGGAAGGCAAATGACCCAAGAGGATGCCCCTGACTATTTCGAAAAACCACACCGCAACCAGCTCTACATGAGATCACGGAGGCATCAGTGTTAGCTTTAATCCAATCAGATGGAGGGGGCTGCCATCTAACTTCAATGATTCGAGGGGCCCTATGACGACGAGCGTTTAACCTGAGATTGTGGAGAATAGATAACTCCACAACAGAATTTCATACCGATCCATTGCTGGTTCTATCAGAGCTACGAATTGCAGACCAAAGATAGCGTAATGCCTCATGAATGTTTGGTGGCTTGCTCTCAAAAATAGCAGCATTTCTTACAGACCAGATCTTCTTTTACTAATATAAAAATTTCTTAACCTTTCACCATTCAAATAATAAGTAATCTTTTATTATAGAGCTGATGTAAATAATATTTTAAACAACTTCTAAGTGTTTTGTTATTAGAAGTAAGAAATTGACTATTTAAAAAAAAAAATCGAAAATGGTAAATTGAAAATAAAAAATGTGAGTTTCTATAGAAAATATTGTTTTAAATAACATTAAGTTTTATAAAATAAAAAATGTGGATTTCATGTTAAGGTCATTTGTATTTTCATCGGTTATTTTGAAATTGTCTATCTAAGATATTTCTATCGAACTTGTCACATTTTGCCACTTACGTCAACTTATCAGTCTCCTCAATTCAACAAATATAACACGTTGTTTATTTGGGATTGATTTGCTCCCTCAACTCATCTTGTGCATATAGAAAAAAAATTACATTATGGATTATGGATTAGTAACATATAGAAAAAAAATTGAGCGAGTTGAATTATGCAAAAAAAAAAAAAAAATACATGCACGTGTAAAATTGGTCCTAGTGGACTTAATGACCACTTTTGTAGAGGGTGTTATTATGAAATATGACTCTGGTTTGGGAAAATATCATCTCAAGTGTACTATACAAGTTACAAGATCAACTTTACTCATATCATTTCATTAATAATTTCTTCAAAATCATTGACAAGTATACTATGGAAGGTAAACGCTTCATTTTATGCATGTTATAACTTGAGAAAACTTATGATTGTTTGTACTAATGTTAGATATAGGAAATTTATCAACTAATCTAGTGTTTTCTTTTAGTTGTTTTTTATTTATGAAATTTATGTCTATTTGCTATAGAAAATATATATTGGAGTCGTTTATCACTCCTAATGAGCATTAATTGATTGGTTTATATTATACATTTCACACTTCCGTACTTGGTATAATTCATAATATAGGCCATCCTTATCCGGTCTTCGATGATCAGCAAAAAAATTCAATAGAACTAGGATTCAAACAGGTTAGAGTTGAAATTGACAAGAGATTATGAATGATTTGAGGAACATGTAAAATATGAGAAAAATTAATTGGAGTATTAGAGATAGTGAAATTCGAATGGCCTATATAAGATATTGGGATAATATTTCCATTACCTACCTAACATTCTTAGGTCTGTCATATTCTGAATGAATAGACAAGTTTCCTAGGTCAGCAGTAAGGTGATGAGTCGCTCCTGAGTCCATTAACCAGTCAGTTGAACTCGAGTGAGACGTGGTTGCAATGTTTGATGCGGGTTTAAAATTGGTTCTGAAATTGCGATTCAGTTTGGGCGAAGGACTGCTTTGCTATCTGACCAACAATTATAGTTGCGTGAGGCTAGATTGACTGATGGCATGAAAGACGGAAGGGAGTATCACGAGCAAGCTCTCTTTCTTCACTTAGCAAAAGTCCATTGAGATTATCAAAATTAACAATTTTTCAGAGACTTGAGATGTTAGAATATTGTGGGAGAGAGGGGCTATGTCAAAAGCCTGCACAACACAGGCACATCCCACCTTGTGTTTTTAATTCCACAAATTAATGAGGTTGTTAGGACTGGAACCCTCGACGGTTTGGTCCTAGAGGCTCGGATACCATGTTATAGGTCGGATTGAACTAAAAGCTCAAGCTAATAGTTAAGGCGCAATTATATATCTTATTATTAACCTCCGACAGACACTAGATACAATTGAAAGTGGATCATGGAAAAATCATTAATTAAAAAGCTAAAGTCAACAATTTCCCATTCAAAACCAATGATCTCAGAAAACCAAATTGAATTATACGATATCTTTAGTGAATCGTATCCTCCAAGAGTGTTATAACGCAATTTTGCGGCTACAATGTTTTGACACATATGGCTACTGGCACGTGTTGTGCACGCGTCTACAGTGTTTTGACACGCATCAGATGCGCTACACAAGCGGTTTACTGCTTTTTCTATTTTAGGGTTATGCAAACTTTAAGCTCAAAATCTCCTTTTCATCGCCGACTTTTTATGTTGTTTTCAACTTTAACCCTAAAGTCCTAATTAGCCCGATAAATAGTAGCCCTTTGCACATCTTCATGAAATTACACCAAAAATTATTGAAACTAACACTTTGATAAATTCTTAGTTTTCTAGATATACGATCCGAGATCGATTACTCAGTTTCGTACAAAAATATCACTAATATTTAATTATTTATGCTGGAAAATGTAGATATGTAGATTGTTCATCCTATTTTTATTTATTTTGCAGTTTTGATTATTATCAATAGGATGTTAAATATATTTGATCCATAAATTGATGGAAATTTACAGTAAAGTAATAATTTACTAGTTAAATAATTTGTTTTGAATTTTTAATTTGTTTTAATTAATCCGTCTTTTTTATTTTTATATTAAAATCTAAAATTATTAATATTATAAGTTAAAATTATTAATTTTATCCGTTCATTTGATTTTATAACAATGATTTAGAATAAACGAGCCAATTAGAGATAAACTTCATTTCAAGGTTGTTTGAATACCGAGAGTTATGAAGAATCTTTAATTTCATTAAATTTAGTCCATTTTGATTTGTTTTCAATTTAGCTGGTAACGATTCGGACTCGATTTGGCTTTTCTGTAAAATCGGTTGTATTAATTTATGCAATATTTGCTTGGTGCATGAGCAGCATATCTCCATACATTTTGGCTCCAATGGAGATGTCTCTTTATTATCCTTTGTTTATGCAAGCACTTCTGCAGGGTCTCGTCGCTTGCTTTGGGAATCACTACACTCTCTTTCCGGCGTCAAGAGACTTGTGATTGGGGATTTCAATGCAATCACTGGCGCTCATGAAAAGACAGGACGGCGTCCCTCCGCCAGCTTCTGCGCTGATTTTCGTGGTTTTATTAGTGCTAATGGTTTGATTGATGTTGAGACTACGGGCTTGTTCTACACATGGTCCAATGGGAGGCTGGGTTCAGAACATGTTGAAAGCAGACTAGACAGAGTATTAGTGAATGAAGCTTTTGTGGATGACTGGGATAAAATTGGCTGCTCGGCTCTCCCCCGGCATCATTCCGACCATAGTCCTTTGTTGTTCTCTTGCACTTCTGGTGTTGTCAGAAAATGCAGATTCCGCTATCTTTCTATGTGGAAGACGCATGAGTCCCTGAGAAATGTGGTAGCCGAGCTCTGGAACAGCATTCAGATTTCCCTTCCTCCTGCGCAATTGTTCTGTTTCAAACTCAAATCTTTGCGCCAGAAGCTTCGAATTTGGAATAGAGAAGTGTTCGGCCGAGTGGAAGTTAATATTGATAACGCTAAAGCCTCTCTTGAGCTGATTCAAAAAGACATTGCGGATCAAGGGTTGAATGAGAATAATCGCGCTTCTGAAAAAGAGGCTCAGCGGGATTTAGACCTTCAATTGTACAGGCAAGAGCTGTTACTTCGGGATAAAAGCCGGGTGAATTGGTTGGCTGCTGGAGATCGTAACTCCACTTTCTTTCACCGTTGTGCTAAAGTAAAAAAGGTTCAAGCTCACCTCCAATCTCTCTCTATCGATGGTAATCTCACCAGGGACGAGGATGCAATCTCCCTGCATGTTATCGACTACTTCACGGATTTATTTACAGGTAGCGTCACCCCTGTTAATCTTGACGTGGTCGCTGAAGTGATCCCAGACTCTGTTTCCGTTGCAGACAATGAAGCCCTTACTAAGATTCCCACTAATGAAGAAATCAAGGCCGCTGTTTTCCATCTGAGCAGTGACAGTTCGCCGGGGCCAGACGGTTTTGGTGGCTCCTTCTACTGAGATTTCTGGGATATCATTTGCCTGGATGTGTGCAAAATGGTCCAAAGCTTCTTCTCCTCTGGCTACATGCTCCCGGGTTTAAATTCTAGTATCATGGCCCTTTTACCTAAAACTACTGGTGCCAATGTAATCAGTCAATTTCGTCCTATTGTTATGGGCAATTTCAGTTACAAGATTATCTCTAAGATTCTGTCTGACAGGCTGGCACCAGTTGCTGCGAATATTGTTTCAGATAATCAATTCGGCTTCATTCAGGGAAGAAGTATTCACCACTGTATTGCAGCAGCTTCTAAAGGAGTGAATCTGCTGAGAAAAAATTGCTTTGGGGGTAATATGGCTCTAAAAATTGACATCAGGAAAGCCTTTGACACTATTAATTGGAATTTCCTCTTGGGTGTTCTCGAAGCTTTTGGTTTCTCTCTTCAGTTCCGAAGCTGGATTTTGGAGATCCTCAGATCCTCTCGAATCTCAATTATGCTTGGTGGAAATCCAAAAGGTTATTTCAGTTGCTCTTATGGGGTCCGACAAGGCGACCCGCTCTCCCCGATTCTTTTTGGAATTGCGGAGGACTTTTTTAGCAGATGGATTTCTAAATTGGAAAGGGAGGGAAGATTTAAACCCATGTTTTACACCAGCCAATCCAGGTTCCCTTCTCATCTACTTTATGCAGACGATATGTTGGTCTTTGGCCAGGCTTCTCTGCAAAATATGAGATGTATCAAAGATCTGTTCGATTTCTATGCTTCTATTTCGGGACAGGAGGTCAATTGGGACAAATCGGAAGCATTTTTCAGTAATTCAATCTCTGTGAATCGCCGACTAAGACTGGCTAGGGTCTTGGGTATCCGTATTGCTAGCCTACCTTTCAACTATCTGGGAGTTCCGCTCTTTCAAGGGAGCCCTCGCGCTAGGTTTCTGTAGCCCCTTGCTGATCGATTCCTTGAGAAGTTCAGCCTTTGGAAGGGTCAATCTCTGTCTATGGCAGGCCGTCTTACCCTAATTAAATCAGCAATGACTGGAGCCTTAGTTCATTCTTTTCTGATTTACAGATGGCCTTCCTCTTTGCTGGCAAAGATTAATAAAGCCATCTGCAATTTCCTTTGGACCGGTGATAGAGACACCCGCAAAATTGTCTCAGTACCCTGGTCTATCTGCTGTTTACCTATGGCAAGTGGAGGATTGGGAATTAAAGACTACGGTCTTTTTAACTTCACTCTTATTGGGAAGTTCAGCTGGGAGTTAATTCTCCGAAAACAATTTATCCCCAAACTCCTCAGTCTGCGGTTTCTGGCACCCTCTGGTATCTCCAAGAGGTATGTCTCTAACTCCTCCATTTAGGTCTCTGCAAGGCCAACATTTGAGAAAATAAAAAAGGAGGTATTTTGGTGGTTTGGAGATCACTCTATTCTTAATTTTTGGACGGACGAATGGATCAATCCTTCCGTGGCTAATCAGCTTCATATCCCGCTGAATGAACAGAACTCTCTTTACGATCCGGTGCAAAATTTCAGAAGCGGTAATGAGTGGATTAACATTGATCACCTACCGGTTATGGTGCAGCAGAACATACAGCAGGTTTATCAAGGAAAAGATTCTGGAGATGTCTGCATCTGGACCAAAACGGATACTGGCGTCCTCACTGCTCGCAAATTCTATGAGACGCTCTGCCTGACGGAACCTGTTATTTGGCACCGCTTTGTTTGGAACTTGGCTATCCCTCCCCGTCGTTCTCTAGCCTGCTGGTTGCTAATCCAGCGAAAACTCGCTTCTCAGGTCCATCTGCAGCGTCGAGGATTTGCACTGGCATCTCGCTGTGAGCTTTGCAAATCAGACATTGAAAGCCTGGACCACCTGTTCGTTAATTGCTGCACCGCAAAGCATCTATGGTTATTTGTTTTTGAATTGTTCTCTGTTGTGATGCCTCCCGCTGCTACTTTCCCTGCTCTCTTCAATACTGTTTGCGAGATGAGGATCAGAAGCCAGATTAGAAGAATTTGGCAAGGGGCTGTGGTTTCCTGTGTCTGGTTTATTTGGCATATTAGAAACAAGGCCATTTTTGAAGAGGAGCTTCCTTCAATCCAAACGTTAAAATTCAATTTGCTTCATTTTATTCGCGAGCTTGAGCCGGGTGCAGGTTTTCGTACAAGACCTCCTCCGGAGCCAAATTTTACTACTGTCAGATGGCTTCTGCCTCCCGCTGGTTGGACCAAAGTGAACACTGATGGGGCTGCATCAGGATCCCCTGGAATGGCAGGAGCTGGGGGAGTGTTCCGGAATTCGAGAGGATTTATGAAGGGATGTTTTGCGTTCAATATCCCGGACTCCTATGCTCACATTGCAGAATTGAAAGCAATTATATTTGCCATTGAATCAGCCTGGGAGAGGGAATGGACTAATCTTTGGATCGAATCTGATTCTTCTTATGCAATATCAATGTTTAGAAGTAACTCTCACAACGTTCCTTGGATAATCCGACAGGATTGGCTCCGTTGTCTTGAGCTCTGTGCATTGATGAACTGTCGGATTTCACACATATATAGAGAAGGAAATCAAGCTGCGGATAGACTTGCAAACTTCGGAAAAAATTCGACAAATATAACTTGGTGGAGCGCAACACCACATTTTTGCTATTCTTTTATTTTTGATGATCTCTGTAACATAGCTCATGTTCGTTTTCATTAACTCTCTCTTTGTAATTCTTTCTATTTTTTAATAATATTCGGGTTGGCTGAGGTTTCCGGAGGTGCCGACCTAGTTGGGGTGTCTGGACCCTCAGCCGCGTCCCAGCCTTTCATTCAAAAAAAATTGGTATATTTTTACCCAACAATTGAGACATCGATATTGGGTTGACTCTTTGGATTATTTATATTTTAAATTGGTATTTCATATATCGTTAAATTTTTCTTTTCTTTTTATTTATTTTAGTCCCTAATGTAATAACTTGATTTTTATTCATTTTAATCTTTAAGTTAAGAACTTCATTTTTTATTCATTTTAATCTCTAATTTAATAACGTTTATTTTTATTTACTTTAATCCCTAACTTAAGAACTTTATTATTTTTCTTCACTTTAATCATAGAATTAATAAACTTTATTTTTATTCATTTTAAACCCTAAACTAGAAATTTTATTTTTATTCACTTAATTCTTGCTTTCATAGACGTTCATTTTATTAATTTTAATCTTTAATTTGATAGTTTTTATTTTATTCATTTTAATTCCTGATTTGAAATCTCTTTTATTCATTTTAATCCTTATTTTAGAACTTTATATTTTTTCAGTTTAGTCCTTAATTTGAATTTTTCTTATCTCTTTCAATTTGGTTCGTGAATAAACTTTGATGTTTTATTCAATTTAGCCATTTATCTATTTTTACGCCATAATTAATTTTATAACTATTTTATTTGTTTCTAACCTTTGATATGAAGTGATATACATATGGGAAAATATTATTTTTGTGCGGATTGAACACCCGAGAAAGTTCGGATTGTATCTAATTTGTATCTATTTTATTGCTTTTGTGGTTATAATATTTTTGTTGTTTATTTGTTGTGTATAAATGTGCAATATAACCTAAAAATGTGAGATTTTTCAAGCAAAGCAAGCATCCAAAATGAATTTAAAAAGTAAAAAGAATTATTAATAGCCTAATATTTCATTCCTAAGGGATTAACCTTCCACAAGCGTACCTAACATTCTGAATCCACTTGCTTTCCAAAATAAATTTCAATAACATTCTCGGACCTAAAATAAAAGTGGAGACTCTTTCTCCGACACCGGCCCTACTAAACTATTTGTTTTCTCAAATAGACTCCCTATCCTAACAGTACGGTAGCATTATTAAGTATTAGTCATTAGGTTACTTTAGTTATGAAAATTTATGAAAAGTTACGCCAAGTTAAGTTATGTTCTTAATTAGTCATTAAGAGTTATTAAGTTTTACTAGATTTGGAATAGTTACAATTTTCATTTAGTATAAATAGTTATATTGTATAAGCTAAAATTAAGAAGAATGAATTAAAAAAGAATTAAAGTTAAGAAAAGCTAGCCGATCCAATGAAGTTAAGGACATACCTAGCCACGGAGAAGGTTATACCTAACCGATCCATTTTATTATACCGAGCCGATCCAATGAAGTTAAGGAGATTCTGAGAGGATATTGATCCTGAGATGTCTCTGTTGAATTAAGCGATTCATCCTCAATTGCGGGCAACAATCAGACTGCTAATGATTCCAAGATACAAGAAGCAACAATCGATGAATCACCTAATTCAACAGGGATATTCTCAGGATCAACATCAGCATTAATGGATATCGTTTGAGCCAGAATTGATGGGGCTAGAATCTAGAGTCCAAAGACTTGAGAATTTTGTTCGAGAAAGAAAAAGTTTGATCTCTATGAGTAGTCCTTAGATTCCTCGAAAAATCTAGTTTCAGAACTTCTTACTGTCATTATAAAATTTCAATGACTGACATCTGAAAAAATTCTTCCAAGTTGGAACTCAGGTTTACCTTTAAAATATCAACTTCTTTTTATCATTTTTTTCTTTTACTTTTTTTTTCTATTTTATGTTTTATGTTTTTAGTTCTATTTTATTTCATGAATTTGTAAAAAACAAAGTAAGCATAGAAGGCACAATTTTATACTCAATCATCCAATGGTGAAAACACACCTGGTACTTTGTCAAAAACAAAGTAACCATAGAATGCACCTAATCTATGTTATTTAATTTTATAAAATTGAAAAAATAAAATTTAAGTTTATTGTTTCAATTTTATTTCCTTTCAATAAGATTGATATACAAGTAAGTAATGCAGAACTGTAGCAAATTTTTTGGCGTTAGATTACCTTCATGAATTTAATTTGTTGCAGCAAAAAGTAATATTGCCATAAAAAGTAATATTGGTTGTCCTTCCTTATATGCACATGACCAGATACAGAACCAACAACCCTAGCCCTATAAGTTCACATTTTAGTTTTTAAATGTGTCTTGAGAACAATCAAAAAAAGCAAACCTTCAATAAAAAAAAACCATGGATGTTCATCCTGAGATAATCCTTATTGTTGATTTAGGTGAAATACCAAGTCGTGATTCATTCTCAGTTAAAGGTAATGATTCGGAGATAAAAAAAAGAAACAATGGATGAAAATGTTGTGCTGAAGGAGAAAGAAGATGTCCCTGATGAATTAGGGTCGGATCAAGTAGCAGCTAAGGATGTTGATCCTGTTCAATTAGGTGATTCATCCACAGTTGCAGGTAATGATTCTGAGAAACAAGATGTTGAATCTGCAAATGAAAAGAAGAGCAGCAGTTTATGGAAGAAATTATGGGGCTGGAATCTAGAGTCAGAAGAGTTGAGAATATTTCGTGATTCATCCACAGTTGCAGCTAAGGATGTTGATCCTGTTCAATTAGGTGATTCATCCACAGTTGCAGGTAATGATTCTGAGAAACAAGATGTTGAATCTGCAAATGAAAAGAAGAGCAGCAGTAATCGATATTCGTTTATGGAAGAAATTATGGGGCTGGAATCTAGAGTCAGAAGACTTGAGAATATTGCTGCAGAAAGAAAACGTGCAAGAAGAAGTTAATGGTTCTAATTTTAATTGAAATTGTAATGTTCTTCTTTTGTCGTTTCACTTTTCTTTTTTCTTATGAATATATGCATTATCTTTTCATCAGTGAAGGTGTTAAAATACATATATAATAATTCTTAGTATTCTTAAATTTGATTTGACGCAATAAAATTAAAACTGATGGATGATTTTGAAGCTGCTGTTTGATTTAAGGAAAATCTAGGTAGAAAATGGGACAGTATGCATCCTTTCCTTCATTATGAGTTTGTCCTTTGGCTAGAAAGAGATGATTGAACTCTGTTTTGTAGGGAAATTCTTTTTTATTAGCATTTCGGGGTTTGGGTTTTCTAATACTGGTTCCTAGCTAATTTTTCTTTAAAAATAAGTTTCCCTATGTAGTTTTGGTTTCATTTCGGGTTTTTCGATTCAGTGCAACGTAATATTGAACTATATCTGGTCTCCCACATTCTCTTGTGTAATTTAGTGTCACACCAAATAGTTGTTGTAATATTATAGACATTGGAGAGAGATTAATTTACCTCTAGCATATGGTTTTAATTAAAACTTATGCTTGAATTGCCATTGATGAATTGAAGACTGGTTATGGATTATATTTGATGAATTGACGAGGTCTGAATGTTTCTTTGCTTCTATTTGGAAGAAGTATGTGTTGAAGAATCCTCATTGTAGATTATCAAACTTCTTATTAAGCTTATGAATGATGCTAGTGGCAGCGGCCTAGCCCCTGGGCCACCACCGGAACCATCCTAAACGTTGATGGTTTCGGTCCTGTACTCTTTAACTATCCTTACTATGAACTTTTAATTGATTGAGTTGAATTAAAAAAAAAAAATTATGCATGCACGTGTAAAATTGTGGTCCCAAGGGATGAGAAATGAGTTCGCCAATTATAAAGCTTTTGTGGAGGCTGTTATTATGAAATGTGACTCTTTTTTGCAAGTTACAAGATCAACTTTATGAATATCAGCTCACATGAATAATCACTTCAAAATCATTAACAAGTATGTTATGGAAGGCAAAAGCTTCATTTATAATGTGATTATGCATGTTAAAGGATTTGTCGGGAATCCTAAAAAATTGATATTTCTTAATTCGACAGAATTTAAAGATTTGTCAATAGATCTTATTTCTCCAAAACCTGGATTGCTTGATTTTCGACCCAGTAGCCGCTAGATTAATATTTTCATTTGAAAATACAATTTGAAACTTTCAGTTATTTCCTTTTAGTTTTATATTATTTAATATTTTATTTGAAATTAAAAAAATTATTATAAAATTCAAAGGTCACTTTTTTAAAGGGCGCCTAGGTCGACAGAGACGGCGGAAAATCGTTAAACTGAATTACATGGCCCAATTTGAGGAATCAAATTGATGTTGTGAATTTCAACACCTACAGTTAGGTCCAATTTTTTGAATACTGGTCAATTTCTAGGTCTAACATTTGTCTCATTGTCTAGTAGGAAGCGAACTACTATTATTATAACTGAAGCTGGACACAAATTCTCTAGATGAAACAACATGTAGAAGATTATGGATTAAAATTTCAACGTATACTTATACCATGTGACAACACCAGTGGAATCAACTTAGAGTGTGTTTGTTTACCTACTTTTCATCTACTGTTTGTCTTTTCACTTTGAAATGTAGCATTTTAGGTGTTTGGTTAGACTACTCTTATTTGCCTTTTACTGTTGAAAAGCAGCTTTTTACAAAAATAGAGAATCTCTCATTTTTTGAAAAGCAGCCTTTTCCAAAGGCAACAGCAAAGAGAAATAGCAAACAGCAAGTAGGCAAACAGACCCTTAGTCGAGAATCATATTCAGCACTTAAAAGACGAAATATATAGATACAAAACGCGGCTTCATCAAGGATCCTATTAAAAAGAAGAGATTATTCTAAAGTTTATTTGATTGATGAATAGGTAACTGATATATTTACAAAACCATTGCATGAACTAAGATCGGGGGTATACGGTTTTAATTTTAGCAAAGACAAGTTTTATTGTTGAACAAGTAATAATTTCATTTTTAATCTATTTTTGAATTATGTAATAACATTTTAACATCTCTAGAATACATTTTCCGTATTTAATTTACTCTTTTACAACCGAGTGATTAATTGATTTTATTTTATGCAAGTTCAAGTGGCTAAATGAACATTTTATGCAAGTTAAGGGGACTATAAGATAATTTTGAAAGTTTAGAGGACCAGTCAAATTGTTTGAACAAGTTCAGGGGCAAATAATGTATTAAGCCTATTTACAAAAGGTATGTTTTGCATGGAAATCTCGTAAAATGTTTTATTTAATGAAAACCTCATAGTTACAAAGTGGGATCTCACAGATTTGAGAAAAAGATTAGATGAAGTTGGGTGGGGGTGATGTTATGATTAATTATTTTCAAGAGCTTTTTCAATCAACAAATACATTCTATGTATAAGTGTTATACAATATTCACGGGTTAATGACGGATGGAAAGAGATAAAGCATAACATCTTACTATAAAGAAAAGATTTTTAGGGAGAGAAATCTTAAAGCTTGAGTTTTTAAGTGAAATTCCACATTTAAAAGCTTAAGACATCGAATTACCTAGTGTTGTAACAAACATAAATCGGCTCGAAAGTTGATGTGGGTTAGGTTAGTGGAGAAATACGAAGAAATCAACTTAGTTTAGAGATTTTGGATGTTTCAAAGGGGTACTTGACACGATTTTTGGTGGAGGACCACTTCAGCAGGCTCGTATACACTCTAGAGACACACTTCAAAGATAATAAAATGAGGGTTATATCAAATCTCGTGTTTTCTTGCAATTTGATTCAGGAATTATGTAAAGTTCATTCGTATATGACGTTGTAGTGAATGAAAGGCATGAATCTGAAGGTCTTGTCCTCCAAAATGCCATTTACATATAATTTTGAGGGCTTAAATGTGTATTCTTAGTAGTCCATGAGGTTAAAGTTTGGTGAGTAGCTACATTTAAGGTTCTCTCATGTTCTTAAAAGTTGTTTCCAAGCTCATTTACATCCTAAATACTAAGTCATGATTGGAAAATGATACAAATATATGTAGAGGGCTATGTGCACGTTTTATACTTGGTATGATGTTAAAGTGAGCAAGTGGGTAGGAGAAAGGTGTTAAAAACGAGGACGAAGATATTTTGAGGATGATAGTTGATCGCAAATGCGTTGTAAGCGATCGGCCATCACGTCAAACTTCGGTTCTTAGGTCCTCGACCTTACATTCGTATCCCATTTCTTCTGTCATGTGTTTGTTTGAGTATAGGATCAGCATATATATTCCCACACAAGCTAGAAGCGCACCCAGATGGGTTAGAACTAATAAAGGATAAAAAATGCACCATACAAAGAGTAGGACTTTCAAAATAAAAAAGTAAAAAATGTCAGATCGAAACATGTTCTGACATGGTGGAAGTCATATATGCGTCAAACACGTTGCAAATGTGTTGCCTACTTTTAGGATTTTTGGGTTGCACAAAATGTCCTTTTAATCACTTATTTTTTTTGTTCTTCCAATTTTAACCACAAAACCCTAATTAACCTATAAATAGTAGTCCCTCCATTCCATTATATAAGTCTTTCTAGGGTATTACACACAAATTAAGAAGTATATTGGTTAACTAAAAAAAATTCTCTCTCATGTCACTATTGGGCAATAAGCATTGGAATATTAAAAAACACATGTACCAATACAAAAAATAATTCTCTCTCATTTCACTATTGGGCAATAAGCATTGGAATCCTAGAATGACTTATATTTAGGGAAAAAACTAATTTGCTAGAATGACCTATATAATGGAATGGAGGGAGTAGCTCTTTACAAAGCTTTAGAAGGACGGAAATAACATTGAAAATTACCGAAACTCTTATGAAACGCTTTGAATAAATTCCAGTTTTCTGAATATACGATTTGGGATCCATTACTCAGTGATTTTTAAAAAATCTCACAACTATGTACATGTTTTTAAGAGAAATATCATGTACTATTTAATTATTTGTATTGCAAAATGTAGATTGTTCATCCTTATTTTTATTTTGTTTTTTTTGTTTTGATTATTATTATGAACTAGTATTGTGCCCGCCATGTGCAGGTGGATAAATTTGCTGTACAAGAATTTAATATTTTAATGTTTTTTAAATTTTATATCATTACATGTAGTGATATTAATATTTTGCTTTAAAATAATTTAAATTTACAAATTTTAAATAAATTAACAAACATATTTTTATAATTGCTTGATAATAATGTTTAGAAGTTGTTGAAATCATAATCTATTGTCCATGTTGACATGTTTGCAAGGGTCCATCCTTTCGGTTCTTGTATAATATTTTTTTCTATACAATTTTGCAATTTTAAAATATTTACTTTGTGATGATGTTTTTTCAATCAAATTCTAGCTCTCCTCAAAATTATGTTTATTTTGCTTTCTAGAATCTTTGATAAATCTATGAAATTGAAATAAGCACGTCTTACTTTTTAAATTTTATTTGCTTTATATAGTAGTTTAAAGGTTTAAATATTGTGTTAATTATTACAACAAAAAATAAATTAAATGTTATTATACTTTTTTTTGGTAAGTAATGGAAAGAAAAACAAACAAGAAACCCAAAAAACTAACCCGAGATTAGCCTGGGAAAGCGAACCCCAACTCGATCATCAGAAAGAATAGAAAAAAGGAAGTCCGGAGGCGACCAGAATGTTATTATAATATAATATATTACAATCAATACTTTTCTAATAATTAGTCACAAATTCATCTTGATGATAATCATTTTGCTTGATGGAATTTTATGATCACCAAGTATTCGAATTAAATTATTCATTCTCATACAATAACCCAATATATCCAATTGAATCAGCTTAAGGTGATGATTTCTCCTATTTTCATCTCGTAATACCTCATCAAGACATTCAATCAATTTGTTCTTTATTCTTTCACTGTATAGAATATCATTCATGCTCGCAGATATCGCTTATTTGACTTCATTAATATTTTCTAATAATTATATATTCTTGAATTTCGTAAGCAAAAAAAAAACAAATAAAAGAATAGAAAACAAAAATGAAGGGACAAAAAAGATAATTAGGAGAGAACTACTCTCGTTTTTTTTCAAAAATATGAGAGAATGTCAAGATATAAGGATACAAAAAGAAGAGTGAAAATATTTTTTTGTCCATTAATTATTATTTTTTTTTAAATAAATTTTTTTATTTTTTCTTAATGAAGTATTAATTTTAGTTAAATAGAATTAAATCGCAGTTACTACTCAGTACAAAAAAACGTTTTATAATTAATATGTTAAATTAATTCTATTAATTAGAATCACTAAGTTCAACATTTGAGAATTTGAAGAGATTCAAATAATAATATTTTTAATTAATATTTTCCAACAACTTCTCCTATGATCATGTTTCATTTACATTTGTTAAAAACTCTTGAAATACTAATAATTTTGTACATCAAACAGTTGAGAATAAAAATAACTACAACAAATGAAAAAAATTGAATAATTACCTTGAGAAACATAAGAATTTCTTGTAATTTTTGACACTTTTGTGTTTCCCGATTTAGTTGTTTATAGAAAATTAAATATGTTTACTCTTTTCACATTGGAAACTTTTAATGTTTTACCGAATACACCAAAACCATGGTGTTTTAATGCGTTGGATGCTAAAAAAATTTTGAGCATCCCGACTTTGAAAATTTACTCTCAATCATACGCCTAAAATTTGCCACCAAATCTGAATCTCTCCACTGTTTGTTTGTAGGGATTAATATTTGTTTTCTACACATACAGTGTATACATAACCAATAAAAAGTAATATTGGTTGTACTTCCTTAAATGCACATGACCAAAAACAGTGGATACAGAACCAACAACCCTAGCCCTAGTTCACATTTTAACCCTTTGTTTACTCTTTAAATTTGTCTTGAGAATAATAAAAAAACAAAACCTTGAATCAGAAACCATGGAGAAGGTTATACCTATCCGATCCAGTGAAGTTAAGGAGATTCAGAGAGGATCGGATCAAGTAGCAGCTAAGGATGTTGATCCTGAGAATGTCCCTGTTGAATTAGGTGAATCTCCAAGTCCTGATTAATCCTCAGTTACAGGTAATGATCAGACTGCTGATGATTCGGAGATACAAAAAGCAACCATGGATGAAAATGTTGTGGTGAAGGAGAAACAAGATGTCCTTATTGAATTAGGGTCAGATCAAGTAGCAACTAAGGATCCTGAGCATGTCGCTATTGAAACACAGACATTATTGCAGGCGGTGATCAGACTGTTGTGCGGATTGAGCTAAAGATAAATAATCAACAACAAAGAACGAAAAACGAAACACAGACATTGTTCACTAACGTTTATGTTGGTTAGTCCACGGCTAGAATGAGAATAGCTTTTATTAAGGAGGCTGAATTCAGATTACAATATAGGGTTTAACATAAAAGAGTATTTATAGGAAACAGCATATACGGTCTGGCAGGGTGTAACTCCGCCCTGTGAATCCCCCGCCAGCCAGACCGGGTTGTTTTCTGTAGTAGCCTGTAATACAGATTCAAGGCATTACGACACAGACTGCTAATGATTCGGAGATACCTATCAGATCCAGTGAAGTTAAGGAGATTCAAAGAGGGTCGGATCAAGTGGCAGCTAAGGATGTTGATCATAAGAATGTCCCTGTTGAATTAGGTGATTCGTCCTCAGTTGCAGGTAATAATCAGACTGCTAATGATTCCCATATATGATGCACCCTCACCTACGTTAGAGATGAGAACTCACTAAGGGATAAGTGTACCCCGTCGTTATCAAGTAATAAATTTCTGGTTTAAGTCCAGGTTATCGTCCACAGGATTTATTTCTGCAAGTATCGAGCTACTCGATCTCGGATGTTATCTAGGCTTAGGGGGTTTTGAGTTTGTTTGATTAAATTAATCTACTCCTAGGTTGAATTACGCTATTCCTAACTAAGTTATCTGATTCTAACTAAGTTATTCTACGCCTAATTAAGTTACTCTACCCCTAATTAAGTTAAACTACTCCTAAGTGATCTTTTACCAATGCAATTAACCGAAGGAACACGAAGGGATACGATGATAATGAAAATAGAATGTTTAAACAATTGATTTGAAACCTAAGTCACTTGTGTCCAAGGCGATTAACCCGACCTATCCTCCTAAAGTCCCTAGTTCGTGATTCCCTTATAAGGCCGAAACTAGCTCTAAGGCTCAGTAATTTGGGCTTAATCTTCTATAGGGTCGTCAATCCTATAGGCACTGACTAGGTCAGATTCAGCTCGTAATATGTGCCAACCTAATTTTGGGATTATCGAATGAGTTAAAGCAATCAGACAAAGCGTAAGACAAAGATTAAAACATCAAAACAATTGAATAAACAAGAACTATAATATATATCAAAGATGGAAACATTGTCACGAAGTTACAATAAACCTAGAATTCATATCATGTATCAGAGGCTAGACAGAATGTAAAAGAAGAAAAATCCCTTTCAGGGAACCTGTCTACCAATGCAGGCGTCTTTCTAGGATTTAAGGATGAAGCTTGAGCAATCCTCGGTGAATGGAGCTTCGGAGGTGTCTTCAATGGAGGTTTGAAGGATATGGAGGAGGTGGAGAGGATTTCTCAAGGTGAAAAGCTAAGAAAATTACAAAGGAAAAAGATATCTAAATTACAATGGAAAAATCCTATTTATAGACGCGGTTCGGGCCTCGTTTTGACCTATTTTCGTGTCCTTATTGGTGTAGGAAGACGTGGGGCCAATCGTGGCTTCGTGGGGGCGGAATTGATCTTTTTAACCAATTCCCGCAGGGATGCTCGCCGAGCAGGGCTGCTCGCGACGAGCAGCCCCCTGCTCGCCGAGTAGGCGCCTGGAGGCCTGCTCGGCGAGCAGGCCTCTAGCGGCCTGCTCGGCGAGCAGGCATGGCCTGCTCGGCGAGTGGGCCTCCAGGGGCCTGCTCGGCGAGCAGAAATGGCCCACGGGGCCCTGCTCATCGAGCGTTTTCGCCCGGAATGCTCCCGAAGCGTGCCGAACAACCTCGATGTCCTTTTTCGCCCGAATTTACACCTGCGCACATATAGAAACTCCAGATAACATTAGTCCAAAAGCTAAATTGATCCGTCAATCGCTTATTTTGAGTAAACGCTTCGTTTGGTGCGACTTTTGACGGACCAATTAGCTTCAAAAGATAACGGAATTATACTATGCATGTTATTTCGGCCGTATTTGCCTAATTTGATCACAAAACGAGCCTAAACAGCAAAAAGTAAATAGAACGTTTCCAATTTCTAACTTACTCACACAAAAGCATTTAAATGCGAGAATTGCTCGCTTATTAACTAAATAACTCTAAAACCCGTCCTAAAACCGTACCGAAAGATAGGGGTTTTTGACCCCTATCAAACCTCCTCGCACTTAAAACTTTACTTGTCCCCAAGTAAACTAAAAAACTAAACCCGCCATCACAAGCAAGCTAGAAAACCTCCCGGTTTGACTAGGTGCTTGACACAATTTCGAGCATCTGTAATTACATGCATTCGGAAATACAAAGTAGAGACACGATATCCAAAAGCCGCATTTCAATTATCATGGGTCATAGTTTTAAGCAAATGGACACATGTTCAATTAAACGAGTTTAAGGGGATCGCTAAGTAAAACACCTCACCATAGGTAGTTCACTCATTTCACACAATTTTTGGTGGCTAAGGTGTTTACTCTCGGCTTATATGTTCTTGCTTAGGATTACGTTGATTTTGCACGTTCATCCGCGTTCCTCTACTATGCTATATGATTCCGATGATATCAAAAACAACCTCTAATCGGGGTTGTAATGTGGTTAGAGGGTTAAAGGTACAACAAGGGTTAATAGTCCTAGCGCTACAAAAACAAAGTTTAAACGACTTTAGCAAATATGAAGTGACTGAGCTTTCTTATTCATCCCTTATTATTTTCTTTTTGGGATGTTTCCTTGAGACGTTTTTTATTTTTAAGAACTGGGGAATGAAGTTCTTCCCTTTTGTTCGTCTCTTTTCTTTTCTTTTTTTTTTCTTTTTCTGTTTTTTTTTTCGGATAGTGATGCTCATTCACTTTGGCTTGCTACTGTAATGCCATAAACAAAGATAAAGCGCTAGAAGAAAACAAAGGCTCTAATTGAGCTTTGCAAAATAAATTGGGTTAAATAGCAAACCAAGTTGTGGTTTGCAAAAACAGGTTAGAACGAAAGAAAAATCTATAAACTACAAAAATGTAGGCTCAAAGGGGCTTCCTAGAGTGGATGAAAAAGAAAAAATAAGGTAAAGAAAAGGGTTAATTCTAATGAGGCTGATTCATCGTTTATCATCTCAAACCATTGCATGTAGGTTCAACATAGTATTAGGTGCAAAATCTGTAATCTTCCACAAGTCAAAGCATTCACACAAAAATGTCAAGAAAAAGAGCTTTTTGATGTTCGCTCTTAGGCTCAAATTCAACTCACAATTCTTTGGGTTTCAATTTTGTGTTTACTAGTTTTCCCCAAACTCAAGTTTAATGTCACATGCCTTCAATTCTTAAGTTATCTACCTAAGTAATGATTTTAGCATTTCTTCAAAAGTAGGGTCTAAATGCAAACTTTAGCTCATGCTTTTACAGATACAAGAGTTGTGTCCTACGCCTAAACTAGTTGTCATGCAATTTTAGATTCGGTTCTCAGCCCTCAAAAACAAATAACGAAATTTAGATTCGAAGGAGGTTCACGGTTTTAGGTCCTAAACATGCAAAACATAAACAAAACCCAAAAACGCTAAACTAAACTAGACACGACGCAACAAAAATTAAAAATTTATACAATTTTTGTAAGTTTGTCTACCCCTCCTCCTCACACTAAAAATATGCAATAAGTTCCAATATTGCATCACAAATCATGAAGTACGAGTGTAAAGAGTTAGGGTGGAGAAGACAACTTACTGATCGGCCGGGGGGTATGGCCAAGGCATGTTGTAGCGCTCGCAGTAATCTGCCGCTACGTATTCAAGACCCGAAAGCCTTCGGTCCATATTCTGCTCAAAGTTGGTGAACCGTTGGTCCATCTGTTGAACAGTGTTAAAGGTCCATAGGTTAAGATCTCGCATCTCTGCCATCATGGTGTTGATGGCTTAGAACTGGGCCTCCGTCCCCGGCGCTTGGTGCTCCCTTTGGTCTCCTGCTGTCGCAGGTTCTTCTTCCTCAGGTCCCTCGTCCCTATGCTGTTGTGGAACTCGTGCTCTTTTCCTCCCCCCTCTGCTAGAGCTTGCTCCTCCGGTTGGGTTCCTGTTTAAGACTTCATGAAAAGTAGATTTCCCCAAAAACTTGGAGTTAAGCAAAGTAGGGTAAATAGCAATTTCGGGATTGTCCAAATTTTTGAATTGGCTCTCAAGTAGGTTGGTAACTAAGTGCCCAAGACCTAGGGAACCGCGTTTCCTACTCGTTTGGCTTGAGAAGCCTTCAAATATGGTCTTAACATTATTCACGTGTTTGTGGTTGGCCACACACCATAGTATGAGCAATTCTGTCTTTGAGACTTTATTGCTCTCGTTTTTGCCCAACAAGTTGTGGGCCACAAATTTGTGAACAAGATTGAGAAGTGGGTCTCGGAGAGCGACTGGGCTAGCAGTCTGGAGTCAAAGTCCGATATGCCTGTTAATTGTTCCCAAGCCATATCTTTTGTTAGAGGTTTCTCAAAATCTGAGATCGCCTCTGGGTCGTTATAGACTCCCATTAGGGCTGCTAGTGTGGTACCATCGAGACGGTAAGGTTTACCGTTTAGTCTAAAAGAATGCTTCCCACCGCCCAAGGGTAGCTCTTTTTCCCAAGTGGTCAAGAATTCCATAGTAAAGTTGTGATAAACTGGAGTCTGTTTCGTGGCTAGTCTATACTAGCCGTGGAATTTGAGGATTTCATTGAAATCCTTCTTTAAGCCTATACTCGATAAATAAGTTTGATCAACAACTATGTGTGTAGCAAGATCTTGCTTGGAAAATCTATCGTACAATATCCCCTCACGTTCATCAATAAGACCAAAGGGTGGATCATACTTAGCATGGAGGCTTTCGTCGAACTCGACCTCAGATTCGGCTTCATTCTCGACGACGACCTTGGCTTTGCCTTTCCTACCCATAGTTCCTGAGGAATAGACCAAAAATGGAAATGTTAGGACATATTTACAGTTTTTAACATAAACCCCCAAATAAACCATTCATAGGCATAAACCATAGCTTTAGGGACTTTAGGGACTAAAACCATAAGTATTTGGTCCCTAAGTGTTTTACCCGTAATCCACAAATTCGTACAAAATTGGACATACCCAATGACTAAAACATGGTAAGAATGCAATTCATAACTCTATTGACAAGTTTCTAACTATAATTTGAATAGTTGAACTTTGAGCTAAAATGAGGATTTTTGCCCAAATTGAGCAATTTCTCCAAATATTCACAAATTGAGAATAGAAATCACACATAAACTATAAATTAATCATTATGTCAACCTAAATTGCAAGGAAATCAAGAATTAAAAAGCAAACAAGAGATTAATTTGAGAAAAGAGAGAAACCTAAAACTTAGGTTTTTCTTAAATCTCAAAAATTATCACCCTAAGCTGAACTCTAAGCCTAGAAACATGTCAGAAATCATAAATAGGTAAAGATTCATACCTTATATCTTGAATTCGGGTCAGAATGGTGGATTTAGGGGGTTAGGTTTTTGAAGAAGTAAAAGGAGAAGGAGAGGGGAAGAAAGAAAGAATGGAATAAAAGAAAGAAGAGAGAAGGGAAGAAGAAGGTGGGGAAGGTGATGATGAGTCACCCCCCTCTTTTTCTTATTCTTTTCTCTTTTTTTTTCTTTTTTTTATTCTTCCTTCTCTCTCTTTTTTTGGTTCGGGATCTTTAAAATCCCGAACAGCCCGTGTCGGTCGAGCCGGCTGACTCGGCCGACCAGCCCGGCGAGCTAGGCATTGCCTAACTCGCCCGGGTTGGGCGAAATTCGTTTTTTTTTATAGAGTGCGGGGGAACAAAGTTTGACAGCGTAAATAAACAAAACGAGATTAAAATTCAATTAACAATAAAAGAAAATAAAAACAGAAAGAAAAGGGAATGCATAATCAAATTGTTCAAACTTTGAATCAAAAATCGAGGAGAACCCGATTTCTCCCCCTTACTCAATCCTTTCTCAGGATCTTTGGATTCTTCTCCGTTGTGCTCGGGAGAGAACCCTGTGCCCTTTCCTGCCTGTCCCTATTGATCTGAGCCACCTGATTGCTCAAATCCTTGCAGAAGGCTTCGTTGTTGGCAAGCCTAGCCGAGATCTCCTTCAAAAGAGTGATCACCTCGTCGGATTCTTTAGGTGGCTGCATTGGCCCTTAGTTCTGCTGTTGGTATGGGGGCATGCCAAGCCCCTACTCTCTATGCTCTTGAACAAAACCGCTAGGAGATCAAAGCACATTCTGATTTGAATTCCCGTAAGAGAGGTTCGGGTGCTGAGGCCTCTTGTAGTTGCCATTGTTGTTGTTGTTGTAGGAGTTGTAGTTGTTGGGGTTGGAGTTGTTATAGTTCTGATTGTATCTCGGCTGCCCCCCAACATAGTTGACCATCTCTACCCCATCTCCAGCGAAAGGGCTACCTGCTTGACAATCCTTTCCATTGTGGTCGCCGCCACAGTGCACGCAGGTGGGAGGTCGGCTGAGCGTAGCCAACAGTACGTCCATCTTCCTACTCAAATTCGCAACAACTGGATTTTGTTCCTGTTCTTCCACAGCAAATACCCGCTGCCTTGTGGGGCCGGCGAGCTTCTGTTCTTGCCACTGCACGCTCTTTCGGGCCAGCTCGTTAATCATGTCATATGCCTCTGTTGCTGTCTTCCTAAACAAATCTCCACCCGCTGCGGAGTCTACAATGACTCTGTTGGTGGGTGTTAGTCCGTGATAGAAGACGCTTACTAACTGATGCTTGGGTATGTCATGATGAGGGCACATGCGCAGCATTTTTCTGAATCGAGTCCAAGATGTGTGGAGCGCCTCATGCTCGGGTTGGTGGAAGGATGTGATCTCACCCCTGAGCATTGCTGTCTTCGAGGGAGGGAAGTAGTAGGACAAGAATTCCTTCTCCAACCCTGCCCATGTCGTGATTGAACCGGGCTCCAGTGTTCTCAGCCATTCCAAAGCTTGCCCAGTCAGAGAGAACGGGAACAATTTCAGTCTAGCAGCATCTTGGGGGACCCCATTGGTCCTTGCGGTGTCTGCGCACATTAGGAAGCGATCCAGATGATCATTCGGGCTCTCATGTGCTTCTCCTCCAAACAGTCTGGTCTGTTGGATCAAGTGAATTATACCAGACTTGATTTCATATGTATTTGCCGAATGTTTGGAGCAGCAATGCCGGACAGGTGCTGGTGTCGGTGCGGTGCCAGGATCTCGCTCATTAGACGAGTGTCATTTTCTGGTCCGGTGTTCTCAGCATCCCGCTCATTGTTCCGTTCATTGTCAGTCATCTTGATAGGCTTGATAGGCTCGATGATCTCGTCTTGCTTCAGCTTTCCGATCTGTTTGCTCCTGCGAAGAGTACGTTCAAGTTCAGGGTTAAGAGGGACAACCGGTATTTTCGCTGATCTCGTAGGCATACGCTGAGAAGAGATAAATACAGAAATAAATGAAAGCTGAAGGGGAATCATACACATCATACAGTTTTGTACATGTATAAGAACAGTATAAATAAACATATACAGACACGTATAGATGAAGTTGATAACTACATGTTCGTACAAACGAATATAAACAAGCGTAAGTATAAAGAATGGTTATCATAAATGAGTATATATAAACAAGTATAAACGGTATAGATACATATGAAAAAGAATCATGATTATAAACAAGGGTGGTTATTGTAAACAAGTATATATGATATTAACAAAGGATATATTCACAAGGAATGCCTAAACTAACAAGTCGACCTTTGGTTCGATATTGCAGAAGAAATAAATCCCCGGCAACGGCGCCAAAAACTTGATGCGCCCTCACCTACGTTAGAGATGAGAACTCACTAAAGGATAAGTGTACCCCGTCGTTATCAAGTAATAAATTTCTGGTTTAAGTCCAGGTTATCGTCCACAGGATTTATTTCTGCAAGTACCGAGCTACTCGATCTCGGATGTTATCTAGGCTTAGGGGGTTTTGAGTTTGTTTGATTAAATTAATCTACTCCTAGGTTGAATTACGCTATTCCTAGCTAAGTTATCTGATTCTAACTAAGTTATTCTACGCCTAATTAAGTTACTCTACCCCTAATTAAGTTAAACTACTCCTAAGTGATCTTTTACCAATGCAATTAACCGAAGGAACACGAAGGGATACGATGATAATGAAAATAGAATATTTAAACAATTGATTTGAAACCTAAGTCACTTGTGTCCAAGGCGATTAACCCGACCTATCCTCCTAAAGTCCCTAGTTCGTGATTCCCTTGTAAGGCCGAAACTAGCTCTAAGGCTCAGTAATTTGGGCTTAATCTTCTATAGGGTCGTCAATCCTATAGGCACTGACTAGGTCAGATTCAGCTCGCAATATGTGCCAACCAAATTTTGGGATTATCGAATGAGTTAAACCAATCAGACAAAGCGTAAGACAAAGATTAAAACATCAAAACAATTGAATAAACAAGAATTATAATATATATCAAAGATGGAAACATTGTCACGAAGTTACAATAAACCTAGAATTCATAGCATGTATCAGAGGCTAGACAGAATGTAAAAGAAGAAAAATCCCTTTCAGGGAACCTGTCTACCAATGCAGGCGTCTTTCTAGGATTTAAGGATGAAGCTTGAGCAATCCTCGGTGAATGGAGCTTCGGAGGTGTCTTCAATGGAGGTTTGAAGGATATGGAGGAGGTGGAGAGGATTTCTCAAGGTGAAAAGCTAAGAAAATTACAAAGGAAAAAAATATCTAAATTACAATGGAAAAATCCTATTTATAGACGCGGTTCGGGCCTCGTTTTGACCTATTTTCGTGTCCTTATTGTTGTAGGAAGACGTGGGGCCAATCGTGGCTTCGTGGGGGCGGAATTGGTCTTTTTAACCAATTCCCGCAGGGCTGCTCGCCGAGCAGGGCGAGCTGCTCGGCGAGCAGGGCTGCTCGCGACGAGCAGCCCCCTGCTCGCCGAACAGGCGCCTGGCGGCCTGCTCGTCGAGCAGGCCTCTGGCGGCCTGCTCGGCGAGCAGGCATCCAGGGGCCTGCTCGGCGAGTGGGCCTCCAGGGGCCTGCTCGGCGAGCAGAAATGGCCCACGGGGCCCTGCTCTTCGAGCGTTTTCGCCCGGAATGCTCCCGAAGCGTGCCGAACAACCTCGATGTCCTTTTTCGCCCGAATTTACACCTGCGCACGTATAGAAACTCCAGATAACATTAGTCCAAAAGCTAAATTGATCCGTCAATCGCTTATTTTGAGTAAACGCTTCGTTTGGTGCGACTTTTGACGGACCAATTAGCTTCAAAAGATAACGCAATTATACTATGCATGTTATTTTTGCCGTATTTGCCTAAATTGATCACAAAACGAGCCTAAACGGCGAAAAGTAAATAGCACGTTTCCAATTTCTAACTTACTCACACAAAAGCATTTAAATGCGAGAATTGCTCGCTTATTAACTAAATAACTCTAAAACCTGTCCTAAAACCGTACCCAAAGATAGGGGTTTTTGACCCCTATCAATATACAAGAAGGAACAATGGCGAAACAAGATGTTGAATCTGCAAAAGAAAAGTACAGCAGCAGTAATGGATATTCATTTCTAATTTTAATTCAAATGGTAATGTTTTCTTGCTTTTTTTCACCTGTGACAAAAAAAATTACCTAATATAAATTCTCTTATAAATTATCAAATATAACAGTCAAACTTATATATCTCTTATAAATTATCAAATATAAAATATGACTCTCATCTCGGAATCATCATATGAGGTGTATGTTATAAGATCAACTCTAGGCAAAAGATTCATTTACCATGTGGTTATGCATCTTATAACTTATTATGATTGTTTGGACTAATATTTGATGCAGTAAATTTATCAACCAATTTGGGGGTTAGATTACCTTTATGGATTTAATTTGATGTAGTAAATACTAGAATTAAGAGAATAAAAATGAGACAGAAGGATTAGTTGGAAATTTGAGAATTTGTAAGGGTTAATATTGGTTTTCTACACATGAGCAAAGACAGTGGATACATAACCAACAAACGGTAATATTGGATGGCCTTCCTTATATTTACACTTCCTAGTTGACATTTTAACCCTATATTTACACTTAAAATTTGTCTTGAGAGCAATAAAAAAACCGAAACCTTAGAATCTGAGAGGGTATTGATACTGAGAAGGTTATACCAAGCCGATCCAATGAAGTTAAGGAGATTTTAAGAGGGTATTGATCCTGATATGGCCCTGTTGACTTAAGCGATTCATCCTCATTTGCAGGATGAATCACCTGATTCAACAGGGATATTTATATATTAATTTAAATACCAACAAACACTTCTTTTTATGAATAGTTGTGTTCGTAAGTGAACAACGGTATCTGTCGGTGTACAATAATGTTCGTTCGTCAAAGACATATCCTTTGAGTTCTATTTATATAAAATGAAATTGTCAAATTCAATTACTAGAGTCTTAGTTGTTGGAGACGTTGTTGAAAAAACTATTTGTCGGTTCATAATATTCTTATTTCCCTACTCTTATGATAACGAACATACACATTATTTGAGTTCGCTTGTTTAGTCTGTTGTATCCGATGATAACGAACATACACACAATAACGACAGATTTGTATAAGCTTCATTCTTTTGATTTTTTTATCTACTGTTAATATTTTTTTTTTCCTTTTGTTTTTTGGTTAATCAGAAGGATTGATGGGACTGGAATCTAGAGTCCAAAGACTTGAGAATTTTGTTTCAGAAAGAAAATTTTTGATCTCCATAAGTAGTTCCTAGATTTCTCGGAATATGTAGTTTCAAAGTTCTTTACAGTAGTTCTAAAATTTCAATGCCTGACATCGCAAAAAAATTCGTTCAAGTTGGAACCTCAGGTTGTCCTTCAAAATAGCAACTTCTTCCTATTATGTCATTTTTATTTCTTTTATTTTTTCTTCTATTTTATGTTTTATGTTTCTATTTCTATTTTATTTCATGAACTACATAGTTTAAATATAATCTATGTTATTTAATTTTATAAAATTGAAAAAATAAAATTTAAGTTTATTTTCTATATTTTATTTCCTTTTTAATATATAAGATTGATATACAAGTAGTAATGCAGAACAGTAGCAAAGTTTTTGGGGTTAGATTACGTTCATGAATTTAATTTGATGCAGGAAAAAGAAATATTGCCATAAAAAGTAATATTGGTTGTCCTTCCTTATATGCACATGGCCAGATACAGAACCAACAACCCTAGCCCTAGTTCACATTTTACTCTTTAAATTTGTCTTCAGAACAATGAAAAAAAAGCAAACCTTCAATCAAAAAAACATGGATGCTCATCCTGAGATAATCCTTATTGTTGATTCATCCTCAGATACAAGTAATGATCAGACTGCTGATGATGAATTGGAGATACCAAAAGCAGCAATGGATGAAAATGTTGTGGTGAAGGAGAAACAAGGTGTCCCTATTGAATTAGGGTCTGATCAAGTAGCAGCTAAGGATGTTGATCCTGAGAATGTCCATTCATCCATATTTGCAGGTAGTGATCAGACTGCTAATGAAGTTAAGGAGATTCAGAGAGGGTCAGATCAAGAAGCAGCTAAGGATGTTGATCCTGAGATACAGGTAATGATCAGACTGCTGATTCCGAGATACAAAAAGCAACAATGGATGAAAATGTTGTGGTGAAGGAGAAACAAGATGTCCCTATTGAATTAGGGTTAGAACAAGTAGCAGCTAAGGATGTTGATCCTGTTCAATTAGGTGATTCATCCACACTTGCAGGTAATGATTCTGAGAAACAAGATGTTGAATCTGCAAATGAAAAGAAGAGCAGCAGTAATCGATATTCGTTTATGGAAGAAATTATGGGGCTGGAATCTATAGTCAGAAGACTTGAGAATATTGCTGCAGAAAGAAAACGTGCAAGAAGAAGTTAATGGTTCTAATTTTAATTGAAATTGTGATGTTCTTCTTTTGTTGTTTCAGTTTTCTTTTTTCTTATGAATATATGCATTATCTTTCCATCAGTGAAGGTGTTAAAATACATATATAATAATTCTTAGCATTCTCAAATTTGATTTCACGCAATAAAATTAAAACTGATGGAAGATTTTGAAGCTGCTGTTTGATTTAATGAAAATATAGGTAGAAAATGGGACAGTATGCATCCTTTCCTTCATTCTGAGTTTGTCCTTTGGCTAGAAAGAGATGAGTGTACCATTCCTTATTATTGTTTTGTTAAAGGATTCCATAATGATTGAACTCTGTGTTGCAGGGAAACTCTTCTTTATTAGCACTTCGGGATTTTTGTTTTCTAATACTGTTTCCTAGCTAATTTTTCTTTAAAAATAAGTTTCCCTATGTGGTTTTGGTTTTATTTCGGGTTTTCGATTCAGTGCAACATAATATTGAACTATATGTGGTCTCCCACATTCTCTTGTGTAATCTAGTGTCACACCAAATAGTTGTGTAATATTAAAGACTGGTTATGGATTATATTTGATGAATTGATGAGGTCTGAATGTTTTTGCTTCTATTTTAATTTTTTGATGCTCCAGCCTTCCCTTCATTTGGAAGAAGTATGTATAGAGCAAGTAAGATTGACTCAAATAAATACATATTTTTCTTATTATTGTTTCACTGGTTTGAGTATTATTGGCTTTCAGGTTAATTCTAGTAAGCAAAGCGCTTTTTGCATACCTAAATCCTTCCTTGCCACCAGTATACACAGAAAACCTCCAATAATCAATTGCTAGTGTTTCTCCTCCACCAACAAGTGCAGAAGCTACTTCATCATGCCCATTCTTCACAAAACATGTCATCACCAGAGAAACAATTTGTTGAATCTATGTCTAAGCACTTCTAGATAGAAAGGAGGTGAGGTTTCCTCTTTCCTATTATTAAGAAAATAAATATGTCATACTAGAAATAGCAGAGAACCAAAATCCAGTTGCAGCTACTAAATCGAATACACCAAGAATCGAAAATCAAAAGCTAAGAGCTCTAACTAGTGTAAATCTGTGAATATGAAGGGTGAAAGAGCAGAAAGAAGTAGGAGGAGGGTGATAGGGAAGAAGAAAGCACATAAATTTTGCACCTATAATCAACTACAATACCAGCTATACCTATTCCAAGCTCAATCAGAAATATCCCATGGGTAAGCAAGTACAACCATTTTAGCATGTGAAAGCTCTATGAAATAAATCCTAAATACAGCCAATATAAGATGAAAGCATTCACATGCTAATAAGCTAATTCATTCTCAAGACAAAGCGATATGCCAAATACATAATTGATATTCTACATTCTAGTGTGCTTTATGCAATTTGAAGTTAATATACAAGGTACCAATCCAAAAATTCATTCCAAAGTGCAACCAATACTAGAAATCTGTGTTAGGATTCTGATTATGGAGCCGAATCACCTAATCAAACAAGCTGAATCCCATATCATCGTCACTCTCTTCCTTTGGCTCCTCCTGCACAGGAAAATGTACAGTGTTCTTATAAACCAAACAATTTTTTTTTTTTAATTAAATCATGACGATCTGTAATAAAGATGTCATCGACATTACAAAATGAGATCGTCAATATGAATGTAGAGAGAGAGAGGGAAGAAGAGGGGAGGGATCTCGAGGGAAAGAGATAAGAGTTAGGTTACAACCGAGAGAGAAAAGGGGGAGGGAAATTAGGGTTCAGAAAATCTCAAAATAAAAAATGGGGGGAGAATAGAAATAATTCCCGCTTAAGTGAAATTGGATATTCCTACCTATATATTTATTATTATTATTTTAATTACCAGCGGAATTCCGTCCGTATGTTAAAATTCCGCTGGTAAGATTATAATTCAGTAGCGAAACCTTAATTCTGCTACTATTTCGCCGCTGATCAACAGCATATATAAATCCGCTGCTATTCCGCTGGTGATTTCCGCTGGTAAAACACGTTTTTCTTGTAGTGTGTGTTGAAGAATCCTCATTATAGATTATCAAACTTCTTATTAAGCTTATGAATGATGCCAGTGGCAGCGGCCTAGCCCCTCGGCCACCACCGGAACCATCCTTATAAAAAAAAATTTATACATGCACTTGTAAAATTGGGGTCCCAAGGGATGCAACATGTGTTCGCCAATGTGCACGATTTATACTTGGTATGATGTTAAATTGGGCAAGTTGGTACGAGGAAGGTGTTAAAAAATGAGTACAAAGACATTTTAAGGATGATAGTTGCTCGCATCGGCCATCACGTCAAACTTTGGTTCTTCGGTCCTCAACCATACATTCACATCGCGTTTCTTTTGTCATGTGTTTGCTGGAATCTGAGATCCGCGTATATATTCCCACCCGAGCTAGAAGCGCACCTAGATCGGTTAGGATTAGTAAAGGATAAAAAACGCACCATAAAAATGCACCATAAAAAGAGTAGGACTTTCCTAATACAAAAGTAAAAAATATCAGATCGAAACATATTTTTGGGTTGCACAAACTTTAAGTTCAACATGTCCTTTTAATCATTGACTTTTTCTGTTTTTTTTTTTTTAATTTAAGCCTAAGGCCCTAATTAACCTATAAATAGTAGTCCTTTACAAAGCTTTAAAAGCACGGAAATAATATTGAAAATTACTGAAACTCTGTTGAAAAGCTTTGAATAAATTCCAGTTTTCTGAATATACGATTTGTGATCAATTTTTTCAAAATCCCACCCTTCTATATTTTTATATTCAAATCCAATAATAATATTAAAAGTTAATATTGTTTTGAGGTCTTTTGCTGTTTTTCCAGTTCCAGTTCCAGTTCCAACAAATATCTTACGTATTTTATTTTAAAAAACTATCATGACGTATCTTTGCGTCATACTTTTATAGAAGTTTCATAATTTTTTTTATTTTTTCTGAGAAAGTTCTAAACGCTAGGTTTCCCTTCGCAAACTGGGACGAAGATGATCTCGAACAATTTTAATTTAATTTTTGAAAATTTTAAAATGATATTCCACTTAGAAAAATCTAACTAAGCATTTGCAATTTATTTCATATTAAAAAAAAAAACAAAATTCAGCCACCTCGGCTTTAATTCGTGCTTTCGGCTTTAATTACACTGCAAATTAGAGCCGAACCGGACTGATTAAGAAATATTTAAGGAGATTTTGAAGTAAGATAAAGTAAATATAAGAGTCCACAGACTCTGTCTCTGAAGGATGTGGTAGTCTCATTGCGACGTCTACCATGTCTACTATTTCTCGAATTAGTGGAAAACAAACTGAGTGACGTCTTTCACTATTCCTTCAGGGTTGCCCGTCTGTAAACCGAATACCCAACCAAACAAAAAGAAAGAGACCTACGGTATGGAAGGATCCATTCCCTTCAAAATCGCGTGACATGTTTCTAATACGAACAACGAACATGAGGGGGCCACTAAAAGGTATCTAACTTTCCGACATTGGGAAAATCTCCTTCCATACCTATTTTGAAAAGGAACGCCCGTTCACAACCGGTAAAATTAAAAAAAAATGGATTTAATTAAATAAAATTAAAATGTCATTTCGATAATATATTAGAACCTAAATGTCATTCCCATAATAGATTAATTAAAACCTAAAATTAAAAATGTTAAATAAAATTAACCTACACATTTTTTTATAAACAAATTAACCTGAAGATTATTATTCCTCACCTACCAAAAAATAAAATTGTCAACCCCAACCCCAACCCCAACACCAGGTTTCCTTTCTTAGCATGCTTACTATGGAAAGAACAACTTAGAACAAAATTGTGACCTTAATACCCCTTAAGTAATTGGGTTTGTTCATAATTCTCCATCTATATAATGGAAGGTAATGGAAGAACTTAACAAAATAAAATAAAATAAAACCTTGATATCAGTACAGAAGAGGAGGTGAGAATATGGCAAGAAGGAAGCTGAGCAAAGGCAAGCAGAAGATCGAGATCAAGAGGATCGAAAATGAGGATGATAGGTTGATCACCTTCTCCAAAAGAAGATCAGGGATATATAAGAAGGCCAGTGAACTGGTGACTCTTTGTGGTGCTGAAATTGGGTTCTTGGTGTTTTCACAGGCAGGTAAGCCGTTCTCTTTTTGGCTATCCTTCCCTGGAGACCATAGCCAACCGGTTTCTGGGACTCCAGATTAATGAAAACAGTCACCCTCGCCCTCTGATCGAGGCTTATCGGAAGATGAAGGTTCATGAGCTTACTCAGATGCACAATGATATGATCAGCAATCTGGAGGTTGAGAAAGCCAAGGGAGCTTAATAAGAATTCACCTCTCACATATGCAAAAGACTCTCATGAATAATAATTATAATGATAGTAATAACTTATTTTCTTGTATAATTCATTTTTTAACTATAAATAATTATCACTTTTCTACCGTACATTCGTCACGTGATAGTCATGTTAATATAAATGATAATTATTTCAGAATATTAACGGTATCAAAACATTCTAGGATTTTAAATAATTATCACTTTTCTATGGTACACTCTTGATATCATCACAAAAATATAAGGGTTTATCACTGCTAATGAGCATTAATTAATGGGTAATTAATTTATTAGTCCTTATATTTTGACAAAACACACTGTTTAGTCCCTGTATTTTCAAAAACACACGGTAAAGTCCCTAACGTTTTTCTCGGTGAACTGTTTAGCCCCTAACGTTTTTCTCGGTGAACTGTTTAGTCCTTGCCGTTAGACTCTCATGAAGATTCTATTAGTCAATTTGGACTTGCGTTCTCCTTTTCCTTTATTTTCATTTCCTTTAAACTCTAATGCATCTGAAATCAACTTTGAATGTTCTTCTTCTTAATCGTTCAAATTCGCAAGCATTGGGTCTGTTCTTTTTCTTGTTCTCCATATAAATAGCTTATTCTTCTAAATTGGATTTCCTCTTCTGAAGTTTGAAGTTAAATAGTAAAGGGTAATTTAGTCATTTCCAAAGTCATAAATGGTAAAAAAATCTAACAAACAGACGGAAAGACTAAACAGTTCACTGAGAAAAAGGTTAGGGACCTTACCATGTGTTTTTTAAAATACAGGGACTAAACAGTGTGTTTTATCAAAATATAGGGACTAATAAATTAATTACCCTTAATTAATTGATCAAGTGTATTATTCTTAGAATACCTTTTTAAATTAAATGTTTCACACTTTCGTACCTAAGATTTTTTACACATAAAAATATAAATTCTACCATCTAAAAATAATAATATAAAACATTTTAAGAAAGAAAATATATATAATTTAATAATTATCACATTAAAGTCTTTAAATAAGAAAATTGTGCCAACAAAATAACATTAACAACAAATTGTGCCAGTAAATTAATATTAATATCCTTAAAAATAAAGTTGGAAATGATATTTTCTTTTAGTTTTAGGTTATTTAATATTTTTTTTTAAGAACTTTAATATTTTATTTGAAATTTAAAAAATTAACATGAAATTCAATGGCTGATTTTTCTAAAGGGACTGCCTGAAGCCGCCTTGGTCGGCACAGGCGGTCGAAAATTGTTTAAACCGAATAACACCGCCGCCTGATTTGAGAAATCGAGGCAATGTTGTGTATTTCAATACCTATGCGGCCGCCTACGCCAATTTTTAGAATACTTTAATATGTTTTTACAATCAATTATGTTGCACGAATTCTCCGGATGAAACATGTATTTATACTGTGTGACAATACTAGTTAGTGTCCAAAAGATTATGGCTTAAAAAAATAATTAATGTCAAGAAGAGGTTTTAAGTGAATCTGGAATTCCACTAAACAAATACAGATTTTACCAATCTGAATCAATTCGACAAATCAAGCCCAGCAAGTGTCCAGAAGGCATATCTGAATCAATTCGACAAAGATTTTACCAATCTTTATCCTAACATGTTTTAAGAAATGAAAATTTAACCCTAGCGTATAAAATGATACAAATTTAATTCTAATTTTTCCGATAAAATTAATTTTAGTCATACGTCACCACTTTTTTCAAAAAACTGGTTTAACTATTATTTAACTGTCACACCATATCTACCAAACAAGTTTGACGATAAATTTATTATGTTAGGGCCCGTTTGGTTTACCTGTTGTCTACTATTATGGTTTACTGTTTGTTGTTACGATTTACTGTTTGTTGTTGGAAAAACAATGATTCACTGCTTTTGTAGAAAGCTAATTTTTATGTATGAAAAAGCAAACAACGGCTCCTAACTAAACACTTAAAACTCTCATTTTCAATGTAAAAATGCAAACTGGAGGTAAAAATGGAGTAAACAAACACCCCTTAGTGACAGTTAAATAACAGTCAAATCAGTATTTTCAAATTTTCCATAACATAAGGCTAAAATTATTCTTGCTTAGAAATATTAGCTAGAAATTTAGATCATTTACTTTTTTTTGGTAGGGAAAGGAAATGAAAACAAAAAAAAAACCAAAAAGAGGCCTAACCCGGGATTAGCCTAGGGAAGCTAACCCCCACCATATCCTCCAAAAGGAGAGAAGAAAGGAAGGTAGGAGGAGAAGAGAAAGTAGAGATCCCCAACATCTTCTCATGACCCTCGGCTGCTAACCGATCCGCCACACGGTTCTGTTCTCTGAAAATATGGCTGAAGTTGATGTATTCAAAGGAAGAGCACATCCTTTTGATACCTTTGATCAAATTCAGGCTATTCAAACAATAACAATATTATCTGATATCATTTTGATAGCTTCGAGGTTATCAGATTCAACGAGCAACTTCTTCAAGCCCAGACTCTTAGCAAGTCTAAGGCCAGATAAGATCCCCCAAAGCTCAGCGGAAAAGGAAGAACACATTCCAAGATTCTGAGTGAACTCGGAAACCCAAACACCACCACCATCTCTCAGGACTCCTCCAGCAGCGATCTTCCCGTCCTTCAGACAAGAGCCATCCGTGTTTAACTTCACCATACCTCTGCTAGGCCTACCCCAGCCCAAGAGATGAATCGCCTTCTTCTGGATAGATCTGGCAAGAGGATCTTCCTTAAAGCTATCAATAATGGAGCCGAACTTTTTAGAGAAGAAGTCAACCATATTAGGAATAATAACCATTTCTCCTTCAAAGATCTCCAAATTCCTCCATTTTCAAATCTAGTGACAAACAATTGCAAAGATAATATCACCATACTCCAGATTGGCTAACAGTCTTCCATTAACACCATCCGTAAACCAGTCAGTTTCAGAATGGGACAAGAAAGCAGACAACAACTGGTTAGGAAGAACTATGCCTCACACCTCTCTACTTTTAGGGCAGTCTCTAAGGGCATGACAAATGGACTCCTCATGACCTCTACATCTACTGCACGCCCCAGAATCAACCAAATGCCGCCTATACCTATCAGCATTAGTAAGCAACCTATTCTTGACCCCGAGCCACAGGAAACTCCTAATACGGTATAGGACTTTCAAAGTCCAAATCTTCTTCCAAACATCCGGGCGAGGAAACTCCAAATTATGATGAAGGCCTCAAAAGCAGACTTGCCAGAATAAGCCCCATTTTTAGTCAAAGCCCAACAGTGACTATCCCTATCTTCCTCCTTATTACTAATCTTAACTCCTCTAATCCTCAAGAGAGTTTCAATATTAAGGAAAGAGTCAAACCTAGACCAAATCCAATCACCCTCAGAATCAACCACATCAGCAATCCTCCAATCTCGGATCTCCACAGGCGGCGGGGAAGTACAAACTTCTAATAAAGACTTATTACCAATCCAGATGTCGTTCCAGAAACTGATAGACTTCCCATTGCCCACATCCCAACCAATCCCAGAGCAAAACTCTGAGAACACATTACTTAGGCGTTTCCAGAGAAAAGAACAATTAATAACTCTCTCCTTAGGTCCTCCAAAAATCTTATCTTTTCTATATTTTCCGCATAAAAGGCGAACCCAAAGAGAAGAAGGGAGCTGCCACATTCTCCACAGAAGCTTCATAAGAAGAACTTTATATTGTCTCTGGCTTGTCTAATCCTGAGACCCCCCATATCTTTAAGTTGGCAAACCTGTTTCCAGGGAACGAGGTGAATTTTTTTTCCCTCTGCCGAATCCCCCCACAGGAAGCGACGATTAATCTTATCAAGATCCTTAAGAACAGGCTCAGGCAGCTTGCAAGCTTGCATAATATGATTAGGAACCGCACAATTGATAAACTGAATCATAGTAAGACGGCCAGCCATAGACAGGGTTTTAGCTTTCCAACTGGCACATTTACTATTAGTTCTATCGAAGGTCTCTTTAAAGGAAGCTTTAGAGACTCTATCACTGTGGAGGGGAACCCCCAGATATTTACCTAAATAATTGGTCAGAGGAATACCAGATACATCACTCAGCCTCTTACAAGTACTTTGTTTCATGTTTTTAGAACACAACATCCGAGATTTTTGGATATTGATCTTTTGGCCAGAAGCAGCGCAGAAGCAGCTAAGGATGTCCATAATAACACAAATTTGTTCCTCATTTCCTTCCACGAATAACATAACGTCATCAGCGAAGAACAAATGGGTAACCGGGGGACAAAAATTATTGATGGAGATCAGATGAAGACTCCCATTATCAACTGCTTCTTGGATGAGGTGAGATAACCTTTCCATAGCGATAATAAATAAGAAGGGGCTCATAGGATCCCCTTGACGAATACCCCGAGAAGGAGTAAACTCCTCCGACATATCTCCATTAATCATAACTTGAAACACAGGAGAAGAAATGCAGACCTCGATTAATCTCTTCCAATTATCTGGAATACCCGCTTTATCCAGACTATCAAGAAGAAAACTCTAGTTAAGACGGTCATAAGCTTTTTCCAGATCCAAATTAAGAGCCACAATACCCCTCTTACCCTTTTTAATTTTCATAGAATGGACCATCTCTTGGGCAATAACAACATTATCCATTAACTGTCTCCCAGGAACAAAACTGCCTTGATTCTGACTAATAATATCCGGAAGAATACACCGGAGTCTATTAGCCACAATTTTGGTAATAGTTTTGTAAATAACATTACAAAGACTAATGAGTCTCATTTGAAAGAACGAGGTAGGCTTCTCCACTTTCGGAATCAAGACCAAAAGAGTTTTATTCACAAGCTTGATATCCTCAGAGCCACTGAACACTCCTTTAATAAAACTATACATACCTTCCTTAACTATCTCCCAATGCTTATGATAAAAACCGGCAGGAATCCCATCAATCCCAGGGGCTTTGGTAGCCCCAATACTAAGGATCGCCTTTTGGAAAGCTCTCAGAATCAAATCATCACCAAGTCTGGGAAAAGTAATCCTAGAAGCAGCTTTATCCAACTCCACTCTTTCCTCTCTAAATAAATCTTTATAGAAAATAAGTGCCAAATGACGAATGTCCTCATCCTCATAAGCCCAATTCCCATTCAGATCTTTGATAGCATCAATCTGATTCCTCTACCTTCTAAAAACAGTAGAAAGGTGGAAATACCTGGTGTTGCGATCTCCATCTTTGATCCAAGCTTTCCTAGATTTCTGAAACCAAAGTAACTCTTCTTGTATAAGCACAGCTTCCAATTCCTTCTGGAGAGTTCTAAGAAGGCCATTCAAACTATGATCAAATCTAATCTCCAAACTACGTTGAATGCCTTCGATTCTACTCAAAAGCTTGTTTTTCCTTCTGATAATATGGCCAAAGATGCTTTTATTCCAACCTACCACATTCCTTCTGAAACCCTCAGCAGCAAGTAAAACATTAGAATGAGGCTGCCAATTCTCCTGAACAAAGTTATTAAACTCAGGATGAGATTCCCAGGCTACCTGGTACCTAAAAGGTCTATCCCCTCTAGGGCGATGGCCTCTAACAAGCTTAATAAGGACAGGACAGTGATCAGAGTGACGGAAAGGGAGGATTAACACAGATACATCAGGAAATCTATAATGAGCCGTCGTGTTCACATAAACTTTATCTAAGTGAACAAATGTACTGTTGCGCTTCTAAGTAAACTTATGGCCAGCAGCACCTAAGTCCGAAAGACCACATAAATCCATACTCTATTTATGATTAAGACACCGGTTCACGTAGTGGTTCCCACCCCCTCTTTGATCGCTCATAAGAGCAATATCATTAAAATCCCCAGCCACAAACTAAGCATCCACCAAACTTGTACTCAACTGGTATAGAATCTCCCACAGCCTTCTATGGTTGACCAAAACAGGGTCGGCATAAACAAAAATGATAAAGAAAGGGTTATTTCTAGGATAACTAATGTTACTGTGAATAAATTGCTTATCCATACTAACAACATCAATATGAACGCGACCTGGCTTCCAGAAGAGCCAAATCCCTCCAGCCCGGCCAGTAGCCTCTGATCTAACACACTTCCAATTTTTAAACTTTCAAACCACCTCATCAGCTTTACTTCCACTAATCTTTGTTTCCATCAAAGCAAAGCAAGAAGGGTTAAACTGTTTAATTAAATCTTTAACATGGATACGGGTAGCCTTGCTAGCCGCTCCTCTAACATTCCACACAAACAAATCCATCAAATGGAAGACTACTGACCACATGCCCACACCCTAAACCAGGTACTTATTAGGGGCTCATAAGAGCCTAGAAGCGGTACCCGCAGGCCCCCTTTTATCCAACAGTTCCAAGGAACTTTGGTTACTTTTCTGGTTACCCTTATGTTTCTTCAAATTCATTTTATTGACACCCATAGCTTTACTATTTCTAGGTTCAGCACAGTTTTTCGGGATACTAACCTTTTTATCGGGTAAATTACATCAATGGTACCTGAATTATACTCCAGTTCACACTTTGGTACCTAAATTACATTTTATCACAAAATATACTCAAACTTTGTATGACTGGACAATATAATATTTATGACCTACTATAACAGGTTATCTATTAAAAATGATTATGTGGCATAGTTTGACTAAGTCTTTAAAAAAAAAATTAGGACCCACCATACACTAACTACCTTGCAAAGACTACACTACCCCCTCTTAATCAATTCCATTCCAACGCCACTATCCCTCATTCTTATTCATATATACTCTCTTCATTCTTGTTTCTCTCTCTTTTGTTTCTCTCTGTTTGAACATGCTTATCTCTCTTCTAACCTTTCTCTTTTCTAAACTGATAAAAAAAACTCTCTCTCTTCCTACACGGTAATTAAAACCAGCATCAATGGAAAATACCCATTGTCTATTCTCTACAAACTAAATGGACATAATATAATCTTCTAATCAAACAGGTTTTATTTGCTATTATTCGACTTAACAATACAACTGTGCTAAGCAAAATCAATAATCAATTCCACCTTTGAACACAAAATGATTCACAACGGGAGAATATATAAACTTTTCTAGAGAATATACATTTAAATAAATAATTATAGATGCATGTACATCTTCATTTGAGTTAATGGGTTGGAATAGATTTAGCAATAAAAGAATAAGAACAAGAGAGAAAATAATAAGATCCACTAACCTTAAATGTCTAGTCTAGTCTTCTGCTAAAGAAAAACTAAACAAAAAATGGGGTCTTTAATGTCTATTTGAGGCTCACATATTCTGGATCCTTAAATCAGGTAATTATTCTTCTTAAGTTGCCATGATCTGTTTTAATCTCTTCTTTCTCTTTGCGTTTGTCTCCACTTATCTGCCAAACGTTCCCTTCTTCTACCTCCACTTCCACTTCTTCTTTCTTCAATCCTGGAAGTTCTACTTTAAATATGTGAGCCTCTAGTGTTTCCTTTCAATCCGTTCATGTGTTTGAAACGATGTTGTTTCGTTCGATAGCCCCGATTGAGGGACCAGGGAGGCGATCGGGAAGTCCTGGAAGGAAACATCGAAGAGAGAGATGTATGGGTAGGTGAAATTTGTATAATTTCTTATGCTTAATACTGGTTTGATTATTCTTCAAAAAAAAAACTAATTTAATTCCTTTATGCATATCAGATTATACTGGGTAGGCCGAATCAAAGAGAAAAAATCAAAGAGTTAGAGAGAGAATCAGATTACTTGAAGATAGAAAACAAAGAGACTGAGAAAAAGAGACTGGGAAGGATTTTGTCGAGAGAGAGAGAGAGAGACAGAGAGAGAAGGATTCTGGGTAAGAAAGCTTTATGATTTTGAGAAGATGACGTAAAAGGGATAATTAGAATTTGGGAATTAAAAAAAAAAGATTAAATGGTAGTATTTATTTTATATAAAGGGTATAATTGTATTTTTATGTATTTTGATATAAGTGGAGTATATGGTGGGTCCCATTTTAAGTTATTAATGGTCAAACTGACGTTGACCGGTTATAAACCGGATAAATGCACATAATTGTCCAGTTATCCATACTTGAAGTATATTTTTGGGATGAAATGTAATCTAGGTACCAAAGTTTGAACTGATATATATTTCAGGTACCATTGGTGTAATTTACTCCCTCTTTATCTTTCTGTTTTACAGTTGGGGCCATTGCTTGGGATTCATCCGGACCCTCAACTTTGGATTCAAACAGAGGATTGACAGTCTCCACATTAATAGCTGCCGGCTCAGCAGATTCTAACCCAGGCATGCTGAGATCCATTTGCTCATTTGTCGGATCAGAGTCGAGGACCTCCTCAATAGAGAGAGCCCCAAATCTAGACCATGCAACAACAACCGACACATCACCTGAACCTTCTTTCTCCTTTGGGCTAGATCTCTCCTTAATTCTAGGAATGTTCTAGAGAGGAACCGAATCCTTGCCAATGTTAGGGGGGGCGATTCTAAGCAATAGTCGCGCGAGTCCTGCACCTTCCCGACCTCTTAGCAACCATCCAAGGGCCAAAGTTCCGTCCATCCTCTTGAATCCCCTCTTCTCTTACCATAACTGCTTCAACAACCTGCTCTACCACTTTTACTCTCTTAGGGCAACCTTCAAATGTATGACCAAACATACCATATTCGTAGCATATATTATGAATACCTTCATACTCAATAAAGTAGACAGTATTCCGAACACAGAATTTTGATAAAAGGGGCTTAGCAAGATCATTATCAATGCAAACTCTTGCAAGCTTACCTCTAACTGCCCCAATGGTAGTCTTATCCACATGGTGCACTTTCCCAACTAGACCACCAATCCTATTTAGAAAGCTTTCATTATAATAATATTCAATTGGTAGGCCCGGGAATCTCACCCAAGTAAGAATCCTATTCACAGAGCAATCATGTGGGTTAAAGTTAGGAACTCATGGCCTTAAGGCTAGAACATGGTTAGAGATCATATAAGGACCTCCATTGATCACAGCATTAAAGTCCTCAGCTTGAGTAAATTTTATAACGTAATAGTCGTTCTCTAAGTCAGTAATACTGACTTTCCCTTTTTTTGCCCACTGCGCCTGGATTCTCTGAGCGAAGTAATTGAAACTAATTCTTTTCCCTAGAACCGTTACTATTAAGGATAACTTCCAATTAGCTCTGAGGGCCCGCTTCTCTGCCGACGAAAGCCGAATCACAGGACATAAAGGATCATCCTGACCTCCATCCTCTTCATCTGAGTCTGAGAAATCCTCCTTAGAAACATCCTCAATAAAACAATCGTTTGACAAAGACTCCTCCTCGGTCACTCCCATGACCGTATCCCTCCATGAACTCTTCCCCAAACCTTGCTTATTATTAGTTTTATTCTCAGCCTCACCACCAGGCCTAGCCACCATTTTTTCCATCAACATGCCCTCGACGGCCGCCACGTCAACCCCAACTTTCTCACCCCTTGCGACCAAGAACGGGCCTGACACCATGGGCACTTCGCCCGCAGCCGCAGGGGCACCATCACCCAAAGACAAGGCGTCGCGTGCCCTGTGGCCTGCCGCAATCCCCTCTTGGCCAGACACCATACCTGCTTTCCTAGGACTTTTCCCATCGCCAAAATTATCCACCCCTGGCACATAAACATCCGCCCCACCAGCCTGATGCCTACATCGTCCCTCTCCTCCCTCCTGAAACGCCCACCTGTTCTCAACCTTAGATCTAGAACCGCCATCCCCTAACCACCTAAAACCGGAAACTCCCTCCTCGTCCCCATCCCTTGCCCTCACCGACCCCAGATCGACGCCTATCCCCTCCCTAGCGCCCCGATCCCCCCTATCCGATAGAAACCGGCCACCCTCACCGCCCAGACCCGCTCTCTCCGCCGACCTCTCTCTTTCACGCCTTTTCTCTTTCATCGCCTAGGTCTCGCATTGTGATAATTTAGATCATTTACTACATTAACGCTAAATCTTCTATTCATTAAAAACGTTGGAGTCAAATTTAGCCTATACCCCTTTTCTTTTCAAATGGTTGGAACGAAATGGATTCTAACCAAAAGTCGCCCATAAAATTATCTGTAAATTATACTCATCGTCTTTTGGGTCTTATTTTTTTAATAGTCTGTGGACATTAAAAATAAATAAGAAGTCTGTGAATTTCTTCTTTTACTAATATAAAAATTTGTTAACCTTTCACCATTCAAATAACAAGTAATCTTTATTACGGAGCTGATGTAAATAATATTTTAAACAACTTCTAAGTGTTTTTTTTATTAGAAGTAAGAAATTGACTATTTAAAAAAAAGTTTCGGAAATGGTAATTTGAAAATAAAAAATGTGAGTTTCCATAGAAAATATTGTTTTAAATAATATTATAATATTAAGTTTTAGAAAATAAAAAAATGTGGATTTCATGTTAAGGTCATTTGTTTTTTCATCTGTTATTTTGAAATTGTCTACCTAAGATATTTTTGTATTAGTAAAAAAGTAAAATTTTAGGAATTGTTTATATCAAAATTTTAAATTTAGGTGCCATAAAAAGGTAAGCCAAAAGTTAATAGGCCATACATGTAATTTTTCATAAAATGATAAGGTATCAACCATGGCTTAATATTTTTGTCGCCGAACTTGCCACATTTTGCCACTTAGGTCAACTTATCATTCTCCTCAATTTAATAAATGTAACACGTTGTGTCTCTTTATGTGTTTATATGGGATTTATTTGCCCTCTCAACTCATCCTGTGCATATAGAAAAAAATTGAATTATGGATTAAAAACATATGGAAAAAAATTGAGCGAGTTAAATTATGCAAAAAAAAAAAAAACATGCACATGTAAAATTGGTTCCACTTATAAAGCTTTTGTAGAGGCTGTTATTATGAAATATGACTCTGGTTTGGGAAAATATAATCTCAGGTGTATTATACAAGTTACAAGATCAACTTTATTCAAAATCATTAACAAGTATGCTATGGAAGGCAAATGCTTCATTTTATGTATGTTATAACTTGAGAAAACTTATGATTGTTTGTACTAATATTAGATATAGGAAATTTATCAAGTAATCTAGTGTTTTCTTTTAGTTTTTTTTTGTATGAAATTTATGTCTACTTGCTATAGAAAAAATAAATATTGGAGTCGTTTATCACTTCTAATGAGCATTAATTGATTGGTTTATATTATACATGAGCATTAATTGATTGGTTTATATTATACATGTCACACTTTCGTACTTGGTATAATTCATAATATTTTTTATGTAAAAGAATGTTATATAAAATAATTATGTTGAGCCCAAACAGAGTGAGGCAGGAACTTTGGAATGGTTTAAAGCACTTTTTGGCCCCTGACCTATTCAAAATTTGTGCATTTGGCTCCTCATCTATTATTTGGTCACATTTTGTCACTGACCTATCAAATTAGATAAAATTCAACCCATATTGAATGGAAAATTAACTTTGTTAGAAAATTAACAGCAGTCACCAATATAAAAACGACACATGACACATGAATAAAATTAATTTTCAACTAGAAATGGCAATAGTAACTATTTTACACAGTAAAAAAATCCTAAAAACTTTTCTAGTGTTCCGATAGAGTGAAAATTAATTTTATTTATGTGTCATGTGTCATTTTTATATTGGTTACTGCCGTTAATTTTCCAACACAGTTAATTTTTCATTCAATATGGGTTGGATTTTATCTAATTTGATAGGTTAGGGGCCAAATATGACCAAATAATAGGTCAGGGGCCAAATGCACAAATTTCGGATAGGCCAGGGGCCGAAAAGTGCTTTAAGCCCTTTGGAATTGATAAGGTATATAGGTCATCCTTATTCGGTCTTCGATGTATTTCCCTTTTTGTCGCCAAATCCTTCTAAATAAAGTGATTAGCAAAAAATTCAATAAAAATAGGATTCAAACGGTTAGAGATGAAATTGACAGAGATTATGAATGATTTGAGGAACATGTAACATATGAGAAAATTTAATTGGAGTATTAGAGACAGTGAAATTCAAATGGGATAATATTTCCATTACCTACCTAACATTCTTAGGTTTGTCATATTCTGAATGAATAGATAAGTTTCATAGGTCAGGAGTAAGGTGATGAGTCGCTCCTGGGTCCATTAACCAGTCAGTTAAACTCGAGTGAGAGGTGGTTGCAATGTTTGATGCGGATTTGAAATTGGTTCTGAAATTGCGATTCAGTTTGGGCAAAGGATTGCTTTGCTATCTGACCAACAATTATAGTTGCGTGAGGCTAGATTGACTGATGGCATGAAAGACGGAAGGGGAATATCACGAGCAAGCTCTCTTTCTTCACTTAGCAAAAGTCCATTGAGATCATCAAAATTAACAATTTTTCCGAGACTTGAGATGTTAGAATATTGTGGGAGAGAGGGGCCACGCAGGAATATTAAAGCTGAATCATAGATCTTATATTAATCTCCAACACATCTCCATACGCAAATGTTGTTGGGCTTGTAATGTGTATATAGGGTTAATTACAAAATTAGCCCTATTTAAGAAAATGCAAATGATAAACCTAACAAATAACGGAGGGCTTAGGATGAGGTCCATACAAAATTTCTTCAAGCTATTATATATTGCAATGAATATAGGAAGTTCCAAGGCTATAATTTGGAACATAATGACATGCATGGAAGACTCATCATTGACACAATTTAAACAACAAAGCCAAGTTTCAATCTTTGCAATAGGCCCTCTCCACAAACGTGTCCCTGTCTCTCTATCAACACCATCTACCTTTCTAGAAGAAGATAAAAGCTGCATAACATGGCTGGACAAGCAATCCATCAAATCTGTAATCTATATAAGCATCCGAAAAAATTACTTCATGTGACAAGGGATAGATTCAAATCTACGGGTTTGATAAACCACTTAATGACTGAAATTAAAATATTAAGTACTTATTTAATTTAAATGTATTTGATAATTTTTGTTACTCCATCACTTAAATTATTGAATTAATTTCAAAATCACTTATTCGAACCAAATCTCTCTTTCTTCCTTGGTCTATTCGTCAGGAATGCCTGACGATGCGTGGAAACTCTTCATTCTTTAACCTTCATGGCCTCTCATATTTATCGGGATGGAAATGAGGCAACTGACTCGCTTGCTAATTGTCGCTACCGGATTTTTCGACAAAATGGGTATCTACACTAATTACGGCAGAACATGGTCTGGTTATGAGTGGTGGGGCGCTTCTCTTAGTTTTGTATTCCTTTTTTATTTTGCAATTTGAGTGGCCGGCTTGTTTACCCTTTCACTTGATTTTTGGTTTCCCTTTCCAAGAGAAGGAGAGGTGCTATGTCAAAAGCGTGTACAACACATGTCCATCCCACCTTATGTTTTTAATTTCACAAATTAATGAGGTTGTCGGGACTCGAACCCTCGAATGTTTGGTCCTAGAGGCTCGGATACCATGCCATGGAATCGATTGAACTAAAAGCTCGAGCTAATAGTTAAGGTTCAATCATATATCTTATTATTAACCTCCCACAGACACTAGATACGATTGAAAGTGGGATCATGGAAAAATCATTAATTAAAAAGCTAAAGTCAACAATTTCCCATTCAAAACCAAAGTTTTGAGAAAACCAAATTGAATTATATGATATCTTTAGTGAATCGTGTCCTCCAAGAGTGTTATAACGCAATTTTACGGCTACAATGTTTTGACACATATGGCTAGTGGCACGTGTTGTGCACGCGCCTACAGTGTTTTGACACGCATTAGATGCGCTACACAATCGGTTTACTGCTTTTTGTATTTTAGGGTTACGCAAACTTTAAGCTCAAAATGTCCTTTTCATCGCCGACTTTTTATGCTGTTGTCAACTTTAACCCTAAAGTCCTAATTAGCCCGATAAATAGTAGCCCTTTACACATCTTCACGAAAATTACACCAAAAATTACTAAAACTAACACTTTGATGAATTCTTAGTTTTATAGATATACGATCCGAGATCGATTACTCAGTTTCGTACAAAAATATCACTGATATTTAATTATTTATACTGGAAAATGTAGATATGTAGATTGTTCATCCTATTTTTATTTATTTTCCAGTTTTGATTATGTTAAATATATTTGATCCACAAATTGATGGAAATTTACAGTAAAGTAATAATTTACTGGATAAATAATTTGTTTTGAGTTTTTAATTTGTTTTAATTAATCGGTCTTTTTTTATTTTTATATTAAAATCTAAAATTAATAATATTATAAGTTAAAATTATTAATTTTATCCGCTCATTTGATTTATAACAATGATTTGGAATAAACGAACCAATTAAAGATAAACTTCATTTCAAGGTTGTTTGAATACCGAGAGTTATCAAGAATCTTTAATTTCATTAAATTTAGTCTATTTTGATTTGTTTTCAATTTAGTTAATTGGTATATTTTTACCCAACAATTGAGACATCGATATTGGGTTGACTCTTTGGATTATTTATATTTTAAATTGGTATTTCATATATCGTTAAATTTTCCTTTTCTTTTTATTTATTTTAGTCCCTAATGTAATAACTTGATTTTTATTCATTTTAATCCCAGAGTTAAGAACTTCATTTTTTATTCATTTTAATCTCTAATTTAATAACGTTTATTTTTAGGGCAAAGTACGAAAAAAATGCTTGTGGTTTGCCTCGTTTGCGAATAGAGGTCCGTGGAGTTAGTAAATAAAGGTATGTGGTATGTTTTCTTTTACAAAACAAAGTATTTAAAATTACATTTTTAAGTAATCGATGATAATAAAAGCATTTTCTTAAAAAAATTCAGTTACATTTATATATATATTGATAAAATACAGATACCAATATCAAATTGCAACTGTAAAATGAACTTAAATATCAATTTAGTTAATAAACTATCAGTTTAGTAAAAAACGTAAAATTCCAACATATTATTAAATTTTTCGATTTAGAAAGTTGTTTTTTTCGGGGGTTGTGTTATGCTGATATGTAAGAATAATTTTTTTAAGATAAAAATGGCTTTGATTATAATCAGAACTTAACTGTGTAATTGTAATACTTTGTTTTGTAAATAAAACATATCACAGACCTTTATTTGTAAACTTTTAAACCACAAGCATTTTTTTCGTACTTTCCCATTATTTTTATTCATTTTAATCCCAGGATTAAAATGAATAAAAATAATAAAGTTCTTAGGTTAGGGCCCTAACCTAAGAACTTTATTATTTTTCTTCCATAGAGTTAATAAGCTTTATTTTTATTCATTTTAATCATTAAACTAGAAACTTTATTTTTATTCACTTAATTCTTGTTTCATAGACGTTTATTTTATTAATTCTAATCTCTAATTTAGTAGTTCTTATTTTATTCATTTTAGTTCCTGATTTGAAATTTTCTATTTTATTCATTATATTCCTTATTTTAGAACTTTATATATTTTTTCAGTTTAGTCCTTAATTTGAATTTTTCTTCTCTCTTTCAATTTGGTCCCTGAATAAACTTTGATGTTTTATTCAATTTAGTCATTTATCCATTTTTACACCATAATTAATTTTATAACTATTTTATTTGTTTCTAACCTTTGATTTCAAGTGATATACATATGGGAAAATATTATTTTTGTGCGGATTGAACACCCGAGAAAGTTGGGATTGTATCTAATTTGTATCTATTTTATTGCTTTTGTGGTTATAATATTTTTGTTGTTTATTTGTTGTGTATAAATGTGCAATATAACGTAAAAATGTGAGATTTTTCAAGCAAAGCAAGCATTCAAAACGAATTTAAAAAGTAAAAAAAATTATTAATAGCCTAATATTTCATTCCTAGGGGATTAACCTTCCACAATCCTACCTAACATTCTGAATCCACTTGCTTCCTACAATAAATTTCAAAAACATTCTCGGACGTAAAATAAAGGTGGAGACTCTTTCTCCGACACCGGCCCTACTAAACTATTTGTTTTCTCAAATAGACTCCCTATCCTAACAGTACGGTAGCGTTATTAAGTATTAGTCATTAAGTTACTTTAGTTCTGAAAATTTATGAAAAGTTATGCCAAGTTAAGTTATGTTCTTAATTAGTTATTAAGAGTTATTAAGTTTTACTAGATTTGGAATAGTTACAATTTTCATTTAGTATAAATAGTTATATTGTATAAGTTAAAAATTAAGAAGAATGAATTAAAAAAGAATTAAAATTAAGAAAAGCTAGCCGATCCAATGAAGTTAAGGAGATATCTAGCCATGGAGAATGTTATACCTAACCGATCCATTTTATTATACCAAGCCGATCCAATGAAGTTAAGGAGATTCTGAGAGGGTATTGATCCTGAGATGTCTCTGTTGAATTAAGCGATTCATCCTCAATTGCCGGCAATGATGAGACTGCTAATGAAGCAACAATCGATGAATCACCTAATTCAACAGGGATATTCTCAGGATCAACATCAGCATTAATGGATATTCGTTTGAGCCAGAATTGATGGGGCTGGAATCTAGAGTCCAAAAACTTGAGAATTTTGTTCCAGAAAGAAAAAGTTTGATCTCCAGTAGTCTTTAGAATTTTGTTTCAGAACTCTTTACTGTCATTCTAAAATTTCAATGGATATTCGTTTGAAAAAATTCTTCCTAAGTTGGAACTCAGGTTAACCTTTAAAATAGCAACTTCTTTTTATCATTTTTTCCTTTTATTTTTTTTTTCTATTTTATGTTTTATGTTTTTATTTCTATTTTATTTCATGAACTATATATAGTTTAAATATAATCTATGTTATTTAATTTTATAAAATTGAAAAAATAAAATTTAAGTTTATTTTTTCAATTTTATTTCCTTTCATTAAGATTGATATACAAGTAATACAGAACTGTAGCAAATTTTTTGGGGTTAGATTACCTTCATGAATTTAATTTGATGCAGCAAAAAGTAATATTGCCATAAAAAGTAATATTGGTTGTCCTTCCTTATATGCACATGACCAGATACAGAACCAACAAACCTAGCCCTATAAGTTCACATTTTACTCTTTAAATGTGTCTTGAGAACAATCAAAAAAAGCAAAGCTTCAATAAAAAACCATGGATGTTCATCCTGAGATAATCCTTATTGTTGATTTAGGTGAAATACCAAGTCGTGATTCATTCTCAGTTAAAGGTAATGATTCGGAGATAAAAAAAAGAAACAATGGATGAAAATGTTGTGCTGAAGGAGAAAGAAGATGTCCCTGATGAATTAGGGTCGGATCAAGTAGCAGCTAAGGATGTTGATCCTGTTCAATTAGGTGATTCATCCACAGTTGCAGGTAATGATTCTGAGAAACAAGATGTTGAATCTGCAAATGAAAAGAAGAGCAGCAGTAATCGATATTCGTTTATGGAAGAAATTATGCGGCTGGAATCTAGAGTCAGAAGACTTGAGAATATTGCTGCAGAAGAAAACGTGCAAGAAGAAGTTAAAATACATCAGTGAAATTGTAATTTTAATTGAAATTGTAATGTTCTTCTTCTTTTGTTGTTTCAGTTTTCTTTTTTCTTATGAATATATGCATTATCTTTTCATCAGTGAAGGTGTTAAAATACATATATAATAATTCTTAGTATTCTCAAATTTGATTTGACGCAATAAAATTAAAACTGATGGAAGATTTTGAAGCTGCTATTTGATTTAATGAAAATCTAGGTAGAAAATGGGACAGTATGCATCCTTTCCTTCATTCTGAGTTTGTCCTTTGGCTAGAAAGAGATGAGTGTACCATGATCCAATGATCCAAGCATTAGCATACCATTCCTTATTATTGTTTTGTTAAAGGATTCCATAATGATTGAACTCGTGTTGCAGGGAAACTCTTCTTTATTAGCATTTTGGGTTTCGGTTTTCTAATACTGGTTCCTAGCTAATTTTTCATTAAAAATAAGTTTCCTTGTGTGGTTTTGGTTTCATTTTGGGTTTTCGATTCAGTGCAACATAATATTGAACTATATCTGGTCGCCCACATTCTCTTGTGTAATCCAGTGTCACGCCTAATAGAGTATAAGGATATAATTGTAATTACGCTAGCTAGGGCTTGTATATATATACATCACTATCAATACAATATCCTTACGTTGCCTCATATCCTACATGGTATCAGAGCCACGTTATCGTAACCCTAAGCTAATTTGCTATTTCGGCTCTCATGGCTTCTAATACAACCACTGCCGCCGTCTCTTCCCCCTCCTCCTCCACCAACACCGATCCCTTCCAGTTCATTAATCACTTTTCATCACCCAGCACCGAATCATTGATTGTCAATCCCCAACCAATCTTGATGACACCATTCACGCCCCCTACACCATCTCTCCACAGTCAGCTCACCGTCGAACTCACCTCTACAAATTTCATTCTCTGGCGTGCTCAGGCGCTCTCAGCTATTCGTGGTAGCGGTTTATCGCACCACCTTGATGCCCATGCTATCCCACCCGCTCCTATGCTTCCAAACAACAACCCTAACCCTAGCTATGCTTCCTGGTACCAAAAGGATCAACAGGTCCTCAATGTTTTGCTCAGCTCTGTGTCTGAATCCTTGCTGCCTCACATCGCTACCTCTACAACTGCTTTAGAGGCGTGGAATAAACTCACCACGACCTATGCTTCTGGCTCCCGATCTCACATCAGAACTCTTCGTGCTAACATTAGCACTCTGACACAAGGCTCGGATGATGTATCTACTTATCTGTTGCGAGCTAAAGTAATATCTGATCAATTGGCGGGTCATCAATTCCTTTTACCGGAAGAGGATTTGAATGATGCAATTGTTCTAGGGCTCGGGGAATCGTGCTCTTGCTACTGGTGCTTCAGAAATTGGTTGGCTGCACATTTTACTTCAGGAACTTGGTATCACTCTATCTCGACCTCCTCGCTTGCTGTGTGACAACATCTCTGCCACTTACTTAACAGTCAACCCCATTTTTCATCATCGCAGCAAACACATAGAGGTTGACTTCTTTTTTGTGCGAGATAGGGTTGTTAAACGGCTACTCCACGTGCAATATATTCCCACCAAAGATCAGATCGCTGATCTGCTCACCAAACCACTTACCAAAGCTCGTTTTCAATTTTTATGCTCCAAATTGAGCCTTTGTAAACCCCCGGCTCAAATTGCGGGAGGGTAATAGAGTATAAGGATATAATTGTAATTACGCTAGCTAGGGCTTGTATATATATACATCACTATCAATACAATATCCTCACGTTGCCTCATATCCTACAACACCAAATAGTTGATGGTCTTCCATTAATTTACAATATGTTGTTGTAATATTATAGACATTAGAGAGAGATTAATTTACCTCTAGCATATGGTTTTAATTAAAACTTATGCTTGAATTGAAGGATTCCATAGTTGATGGTTTTAATTAAAACTGGTTATGGATTATATTTGATGAATTGATGAGGTCTGAATGTTTCTTTGCTTCTATTTTAATTTTTTGATGCTCCAGCCTTCCCTTCATTTGGAAGAAGTATGTGTTGAAGAATCCTCATTGTATATTATCAAACTTCTTATTAAGCTTATGAATGATGCCAGTGGCAGCGGCCTAGCCCCTCGGCCACCACCGGATGGTTTCGATCCTGTACTGTTTAACTATCCTTACTATGAACTTTTATTTGACTGAGTTGAATTATATAAAAAATAATAATTTATGCATCCACGTGTAAAATTGGGGTCCCAAGGGATGACACATGTGTTCGACACTTATAAAGCTTTTGTGGAGACTGCTATTATGAAATGTGACTCTCTTTTTTGCAAGTTACAAGATCAACTATATGAATATCAGCTCACGTCAATAATTACTTCAAAATCATTAACAAGTATGCTATGGAAGGCAAAAGCTTCATTTATAATGTGATTATGCATGTTATAACTTGAGAAAACTTATGATTGTCCGGAATCTTAAAAAATTGATACTTCTTAATTTGACAGAATTTAAGGATTTGTCAATAGATCTTATTTTTCCAAAACCTGAATTGCTTAATTTTCGACCCCAGCTGCTAGATTAATATTTTCATTTGAAAATACAATTTGAAAATTTCAGTTATTTTCTTTTAGTTTTAGATTATTTAATATTTTATACAAAAAGAAGAGATTATTCTAAAAGTTTATCTGATTGATGAATAGGTAACTGATATATTTACAAAACCAGATTGGGTTATCTACAGAGAAATTGGGTGGAAGTATTTTAATCTCTTCTCTAATTTATCATGTATTGCATGCTAATTAGTTGCCACTGTTTTAGTGCATTAAAAAATGATTAGCATTTGTATGTGTCGTGAAATTAAAAATACATTTAATTTGTATGTGTCGTGAAATTAAAAATACATTTAGTGAAAACATTAGGATGTATTTTCATGACATCATATTTCCAAAGGCTTGATACATTATTTGTTCTCAACTTGTCCAAAAAGGTTGATTGGCCACTATACTTGCATAAAATATTCAGTTAACTTCCTAAACTTGCGTAAAATGTAATAAATTGATCACTCGGTTGCGAAAAAAATAAGTTAAATACTGAAGATGTATTACACGCGTCTTAGAAAAAGTAAAATGACTAAGATCGGGGGTATACGGTTTTAACTTTAGCGAAAATAAGTTTTATTGTTGAACAAGTAATAATTTCATTTTTAATCTTGAATTATGTAATAACATTTTAACATGCCTAGAATACATTTTCCGTATTTAATTTACTCTTTTACAACCGAGTGATTAATTGATTATATTTTATGCAAGTTCAAGGAGCTAAATGAACATTTTGTGCAAGTTGAGGGGATTACTGGGTCATTTTGAAAGTTCAGGGGACCAATCAAATTGTTTGAACAAGTTCAGGGGCAAATAATGTATTAAGCCTATTTGCAAAAGGTATGTTTTGCATGGAAATCATGTAAAATGTTTTATTTAATGAAAATCTCACAGTTACAAAGTGGGATCTCACAGATTTGAGAAAAAGATTAGATGAAGTTGGGTGGAGGTGATGTTATGATTAATTATTTTCAAGAGCTTTTTCAATCAGCAAATACATTCTATGTATAAGTGTTAGACAATATTCACGGGTTAATGACGGATGAAAATAGATAAAGCATAACATCTTACTATAAAGAAAAGATTTTTAGGGAGAGAAATCTTAAAGCTTGAGTTTTTAAGTGAAATTCCACATTTAAAAGCTTAAGACATCGAATTACCTAGTGTTGTAACAAACATAAATCGACTCGAAAGTTGATGTGGGTTAGGTTAGTGGAGAAATACGAAGAAATCAACTTAGTTTAGAGATTTTGGATGTTTCAAAGGGGTACTTGACACGATTTTGGGTGGAGAACCACTTCAGCAGGCTCGTATACACTATGGAGACACACTTCAAAGATAATAAAATGAGGGTTATATAAAATCTCGTGTTTTCTTGCAATTTGATTCCGACATTATGTAAAGTTTATTCGTATATGACGTTGTAGTGAATGAAAGGCATGAATCTGAAGGTCTTGTCCTCCAAAATGCCATTTACATATAATTTTGAGGGCTTAAATGTGTATTCTTAGTAGTCCATGAGGTTAAAGTTTGGTGAGTAGCTACATTTAAGGTTCTCTCATGTTCTTAAAAGTCGTTTCCAAGCTCATTTACATCGTAAATACTAAGTCATGATTGGAATAAATGATACAAATGTATGTAGAAGGCTATGTGCACATTTTATACTTGGTATGATGTTAAAGTGAGCCAGTGGGTAGTAGAAAGGTGTTAAAAACGAGGACCAAGATATTTTGAGGATGATAGTTGATCGCATATGCACTGTAAGTGATCGGCCATCATGTCAAACTTCGGTTCTTAGGTCCTCGACCTTATATTCGTATCCCATTTCTTCTGTCATGTGTTTGTTTGAGTATGAGATCAGCGTATATATTCCCACACAAGCTAGAAGCGCACCCAGATGAGTTAGAACTAATAAAGGATAAAAAATGCACCATACAAAGAGTAGGACTTTCAAAATACAAAAGTAAAAAATGTCAGATCGAAACATGTTCTGACATGGTGGAAGTCATATATGCGTCAGACACGTTGCACATGTGTTGCCTACTTTTAGGATTTTTGGGTTGCACAAACTTTAAGTTCAAAATGTCCTTTTAATCACTTACTTTTTCTGTTCTTCCAATTTTAACCCTAAAACCCTAATTAACCTATAAATAGTAGCTCTTTACAATGCTTTAGAAGGACGGAAATAACATTGAAAATTACTGAAACTCTATTGAAATGCTTTGAATAAATTCCAGTTTTCTGAACATACGATTTGGGATCCATTACTCAGTGATTTTTAAAATACCCCACAACTATGTACATGTTTTTAAGAGAAATATCATGTACTATTTAATTATTTGTATTGGAAAATGTAGATTGTTCATCCTTATTTTTATTTTGTTTTTTTGTTTTGCATTAACCATTTCATTTCTGAGCAGGAGAAGAGATGTTACCTCATTGGAGTGTTCCTCTTGGTCAGATCCATCTGAGAGGTCAGCTTGCTCAGATCGGCAGTGGTCAGCAGATTCGTCAGCCATGAAACATATGTTTGCTGACTCAGTGGCATCAGCTTCTGATGAGGTTGACTCATCACTATCGCTCCATGTTGCCACCATTGCTTTTCTGCTACCTTTCTTTTCTTTCTTCAGAGTGGGACAACTTGATTTAATGTGCCCAGTTTGATGGCATTCAAAGCAAGTGACAGGCTTCGAGCTGTTCTTCTTGTATCTGTTGTCGCTGGACTCGGCTTTGTATTTATCGCTCCTTCTGAATGGCCTTTTGCTGTTCTTGTCATTCTTTCTGAACAGCTTCTTCATCTTTCTGGTGAACATGGCCATCTCCTCATCATCTGATGAGTCAGCTTCTGTTGAGTCAGCTTTCTTGTCCTCTGACTTTTCTTTAGCTTCAAAATTCTTCATGGAGATCTCCTGGGTCAGAGAGATCCTATGAGCTCATCATATTTGTATGTGGTCAGGTCTTGAGCTTCTTCCACAGCTGTCTTCTTAGCTTGCCAACTCTTGGGGAGACTTCTTAAGATTTTCTTCACTTGTTCTTCTTCTGTGAAGTTCTTGCCGAGTCTCTTAAGCTCATTTATGATATTGGTGAACCTTGAGTTCATCTCAGAGATGTCTTCATTCTCGTTCATCTCAAACATCTCATATAGTCTCATGTATTGATTCACCTTGGACTCATTGACCTTGCTAGTTCCTTCATAGGTCACCTCCAGCTTCTTCCAGACTTCATGTGCTGACTCACGACCTAAAATTTTGTTGTACTATGCAGCATCTAACACACAGTGAAGCATATTGATAGCCGAAGCATTATTTTGCAATTTTTTAAGGTCATCCTCTGACCACTTAGACTCACTCTTGATAGACTTTACTCCATCAACAATTTCATAGTGAACAAACGGGCCTTAGACTATAGCCAGCCATGCACTCATGTTTGTTGCCTGAATGAAGTTTTTCATTCTGTTTTTCCACATTGATTGCTTCTGCAGTCACATTTGGTATTTTAAAAGTGTCACAAATTTCTAAGAAATTTGTCAAATGGGTATTAGGATTTTCGTTAGGTAACCCGTAAAATGTTACATTATTTTGCAACATATTAAACAACGCTGGCTTAATTTCAAATTGATTTGCATTAATCTGGGGTCTAACTATACTATTTGTTACACCGACCACTCCTGGCCTAGCGTAATCCATAAGTGTCGCCATTACTTCTGGCTCGGTAATTTTAGTTTTTATTGGGGTTTTGTTTTTCTTTTTCTTTTCTCTCTTGTTCTTTTTAAGGGTCTTTTCAATTTCTGGATCAAAAGGGTCTGGTGACGTGCCCGAACTTCGAGAACTGCGCATGAACTTGAAATTTCGCACGAACCAAAACTACCTACAAAACAGAACTTGAAAAATAAATAAGTTAGTAATTGAAAATAAGTAAAAATATAAAAGTTTGAATAAGTATGAATAAACCTAGATTCGTAATAAAACACGTAAAATTTAAAATTTTGTCAAAAATTTTGGCGTGTCCCCGGCAACGGCGCCAAAAACTTGTTGAGCGATTTCCGCAAGTGCACGGTATACGCTTGTAGTAATAAAAGATATCGATCCCACAGGGAACGTTTTTTAACAAAACTTATTTATAATCGGTTGAATTTTACTTTTAAAGGTTTATAATATGGAAAAATCGTTTAATCGGTTTTGGTTTTGAAATTGCTAGAATGAGAATTAGATTAGAGTATGAAAACGTTAGAAAATATTCTGATTTAAGAATGAATTTGCAAAACAGGAGCGTTTAGTACTTTTTAGAAAAGTAAACTAATGTATTCGTTTGCATTAAGCAAAGAAACAACTTTAAACTTTGTACGAATTATAAAGATGAAATAAATGACGGAACCTCTAATTAATTGGCTTTGAACGCGATAAAACCCTTTCGCGATAGTTGCCCTTAATCAAATTAAAACTCTTTCGAGATGATAATTTGTCTAAGTGTTCAACAAAGTTTCCTTGTAAAGATTTGAATTAAATACGTTTTAATGAAAACACCAGCAGTCACTTTAGTGGATTGGTTACCATAAGTGCTGCATAACGATCTATCGAATAGAACAGACTTTATTAGATGAAATGTAAATTGATACAAGTTTACAGAGAACATGGAGCATTGAATTCTTCGACGGCGTGCAAGTGAATGGGTTGATCAATCCTTTCCTTGGGTTTCGTTAGAGTTTGTCAGGCTCAGGGGCGAATCCTCTCCTCAATCTTCTCGCTGTAACTTCGTAATAGGGATACGGTCGGCCTCTACCAAAATGAAAACTAAACTGGAACAATGTCTAAACGTTACTGAATTTTGTTATTAATTTGTAAACAATGTGTGTACATCATATTGCTTTGAACAGAAATGAACTTCTAATCTCTGAATCACTTGATTCAGAATTTCTGCATAAATTCTACACTAATTCTTTCTTCTATACATATCACATATATATCTTTCAACTCTCCATCAACTCTTTATTTATAGATGTTGAAGAGTCTTGATTGAAATGTCGTGTCCGTTGTGAAGGATCGTGTCCACTGCGGAAGGACGTCTTTATCCACTTGAACAGTCGTGTTTTGTTGAAAACGAAAGTGTGCAAAATGGCTTCCAAATCTCCTGCTCGTACCGAGATTTATCAAATTCACTACCGTGAATGGGGAAGCATCAAGTTGAGATTCGGACGAAGGGAAGAAGTGGCTGAAGGCGCGTGTCGTGACCGTGAAAGAGGGGGGCCGCGGTCGCGGCACGGAGCTTTTTCTGAATTTCTGCTCTCGTTCGTGTCCTCGACTTGGCGTTATTAATTTTCGTCGTCTTCGACTCCTTTTGTAGGGCTTTTCTTCTATTTTTGAGCTCTTTTTACTCCTATTTGGATTTTACCAAATATTTATGTACCTTGCATGAAAGAAACATATTCGAGAGTAAAAGTATTCTAAATAGGTATAAATAGCATAAATTCGTAGCAATATTGATGTAATTATTGATGATATATTAGGTGTATTTTGGGCTTAACAGGGGGTTAGGAACTAATATAACTTTTTCGCTTAATTATGCTGACTTAATTAAATGTTTAAATAACTTCACTCAGTTTTGGTCAGCAAGGCTGAGCGTGATGTAAGACAGCTTTAGTCAGAGGTTGACTAGAACTGTTTCACTTGTGAGTTGGGAAATAACACTTAAGGTCAGCTTCCAACTCAGCACTCTGATTACTCAGCGTCGGCTTATACGAATTATACACTGAGTAATTTAAGCAAGCAACACATACATATATATCAAGAGAAGGGTTAGAGATTACTCAGCAGTCTTATCCTGGTTCGGCCTCACCGCCTACGTCCAGTCCCCAGAATCCTTCCGGGCTTTTTCAATCCACTACTGAGCTCTTTAAAGGTAGAGCACAAGCCGTTTACAACACAATTGAGTATGCAAGAGTACCATCCTCTATTTGTCTACTCAATCCTACTGAGCGCTATAACCGAACACTCAGATTTTCTCTACCGCTGAGTATTAAAACCGAGTACTCAGCTTCACTCTCTCAACCTTTACAATTGATACAAGATTTGTTCTCTCTAAACGAAGAACACTTTAGATGAATACAACTTCACTCTAGACTTTTACACAGAGATTGGATTTGGGTGTAAGAACTTGCTTTTTCTATTTAGACAGCTTCTATTTTGGATTTTCACTCTTGTGAAGATTTGCTTTTCTGTCTGTGCTTTCTTGTATTTCGGCAAAGGATCCAAGTGATGAAATTGTCCTTTTATAGCAAATTCTGAAGCTCCAATGATTTGAATTCGGATGTATTCGTTGAATTCAAACGGTCTTCTTTCGTCATTGATAGGTCAGCATTCAGAATTGCAGGCCAATCCTGTCGTTTGAATTTAGCAGGCGCCAGGCCTACCAGTTTTATCTTCTTGCGCCAGGTTTCGTCTTCTAGCGCCAGGTTTGTCTTCTTGCCAAACGCCAGGTGATCCATGCGTCTCTAAAAGGTCTCTTGGCATAATTCTGAGGCTTCTGAATTGGTGCAGACCTTTGTCGGGCTTTGTCTTCTAGTCAACGGATCATTGGTGCTGTCCTGACGAACACTCAGCTTGACTTAATTGACGTTGCCTTTTAAGATCTCCTTTGACGAGGCTGAGTTACGTTCTACTCAACTTCTTCGGTCAGTGGATCACGGAAAAATCATTCATTAAAAAGTTAAATATCTTAAGTGAATTGTGTCATCCTAAAGTGTTATAATGAAATTTTATTGGCTCGATTTGAAGGTCTAACCAAGAAGTTGTGACGAATGGGTGAACTCCGGAAAGAAATTGGACAATAACCTTAGATAGGATCATTTTTAGCTATAGGTGGTGAAAAATAAAAAAGTCCATCTGATCGAAATGAGTCTAATGATATAAGAATCGTTGAAATCAGAGGTCAGAAAAGGCATTTTCAGAGAAAACATCTACTGAAAAGGGGAGTTAGATTAGAGAGGAACACATGTCAATACGTGTTGGACGTATGCATATCATGTACGAATATGCAGTTTGGCTTCAATCTGGCACGCATATTATATAAGCCTAAGTGTGGTGTTTTGACATGTGTTGTCCATGCACCTACAATGTTTTGACACATGGCTACTGGCACATGCTGTGCAGGTGCCTATAATGTTTTGACATGAGTCACATGGGCTACATAAGCGGTTTACTCCTTTTTGTATTTCAGGGTTGCGCAAATTTTAAGCTCAAAATCTCATTCTTATCCCTGACTTTCTATGCTTTTTTCAACTTTAACCCTAAAATCCTAATTAGCCCTATAAATAGTAGCCCTATACACATCTTCACGAAAATTACACCAGAAAATTACTGAAACTAACACTTTGATAAATTCCAGTTTTCTAAATATATGATCCGCGATCGATTACTTGTGCCATTTTCTAAAAAATCTTACAACATAGGTAAAAAATTATGACAATAGGATGTGAAATATATTTTATGTATATATTTGATCCATAAATTAATTGAAATTTACTCTAAAGTAATAATTTACTAGTTAAATAACTTGTTTTGAGTTTTTAATTTGTTTTAATTAATCCGTTTTTTTCTGTATTTTTATATTCAAATCTAATATTAATAATACTGCAAGTTAAAATTATTAATTTTATCTGCTCATTTTATTTATAATAATGATTTGTAATAAACGAACCAAGTAGAGATAAACTTCATTTCACAGTCGTTTGGATATGGATAGTTATAAAAAATCTGTAATTTCATTAAATTTAGTCCCTTTTGATTTGTTTTCAATTTAACTAATTGGTTTACTTTTACCCAACAATTGAGACATCAATATTGACTTGACTTTCGGGTTTATTTATATTTTAAATTGGTATTCCATATATCGTTAAATTTTCTTTTTCTTTTTATTTATTTTACTCTCTAATGTAATAACTTGATTTTTATTCATATTAATCCCTAAGTTAAAAACTTCATTTTTTATTCATTTTAATCTCTAATTTAATAACATTTATTTTTATTCATTTTAATCTCTAACCTAAAAACTTTATTATTTTTCTTCACTTTAATCATAGATTTAATAAACTTTATTTTCATTCCTTTTAAACTCTAACCTAGTAACTTTATCTTTATTCAATTAATCCTTGCTTCAATAGACATTCATTTTATTAATTTAATCTTTAATTTGATATTTTTTATTTTATTCATTTTAGTTCCGATTTGAAATTTTTTATTTTATTCATTTGAATCCGTATTTTAGAACTTTATATTTTATTCATTTTAGTCCTTAGTTTGAATTTTTCCTATATCTTTCAATTTGATCCCTGAATAAACTTTTATGTTTATTCAATTTAGTCCTTTGTCCATTTTTACACCATAATTAATTTTATAACTATTTTATTTTTTTCTAACTTTGGATTTGAAGTGATATATATATGGGAGAATATTATTTTGGTGCGAATTGAATACCCGAGAAAGTCCGGATTGTATTTAATTTATATCTATTTTATTGCTTTTGTGGTTATAATATTTTTGTTGTTTATTTGTTGTGTATAAATGTGCAATATAACATAAAAACGTGAGGTTTTCCAAGCAAATCAAGCATTCAAAATGTATTTAAAAGGTAAAAGGAGTTGTTAATAGCCTAAGTGTGTTTAGAAATGCTTCAGGGTGCTTAATATTTCATTCCTAGGGGATTAACCTTCCACAAACGTACCTAACATTCTGAACCCACTTGCTTCTCACAATAAATCTTAATAGCATACTCGGACCTAAAATTCAATTGGAGACCCTTTCTCCGACACCGGCCCTACCAAACTAGTTGTTTTCTCACATGGACACCCTATCCTAACAGTACAGTAGCGTTATTAAGTTTTAGTTATTAAGTTACTTTAGTTATGAGAACTTATGAGAAGTTATATCCAGTTCAGTTTAATTAGTCATTAAGAGTTATTAATTAAGAGTTATTAGTCATTAAGGTTTGGAATAGTTACAATTTTCTATTAGTATAAATAGTTATGTTGTATAAGAAAACATTGGTCCCCTCTTTCTTTCATTTTTTATTTCCTAGGCATGACCAAAGGCAGTGGATGCCCGGCCAATCCAATGAAGTTAAGGAGATCCTGAGAGGGTATTGATCTTGAGATATCTCTGTTGAATTAAGCAATTCATCCTCAATTGCACGTAATGATCAGACTGCTAATCATTTCAAGATACAAGAGCAACAATGGATGAATCACCTAATTCAACAGGGATATTCTCAGGATCAACATCAGCATTAATGATGTTAGTCTGAGGCAGAATTGATGGGGCTGGAATCTAGACTCCAAAGACTTGAGAATTTTGTTGCACAAAGAAAAAGTTTGATATCCACGAGTAGTCCCTAAATTCCTCTGAATATCTAATTTCAGAATTCTTTACAGTGGTTCTAAAATTTCAATGTCTGACATCTCAAAATATTCGTCCAAGTTGGAACCTCAGGTTAACCTTTAAAATAGCAACTTCTTTTTATCATTTTTTTTCTATTTTATGTTTTATGTTTCTATTTTTATTTTATTTCATGAACAATATAATTTAAATATCATCTATATGTTATTTAATTTTATAAAATTGAAAAAATAAAATTTAAGTTTATTTTTTAAATTATATTTCCTTTCAATAAGATTGATATAGAAGTAAGTAATGCAGAACTGTAGCAAATTTTTTGGGGTTAGATTACCTTCATGAATTTAATTTGCCATAAAAAGTAATATTGGTTGTCCTTCCTTATATGCACATGACCAGATACAGAACCAACAACCCTAGCCCTATAAGTTCACATTTTACTTTTTAAATGTGTCTTGAGAACAATAAAAAAAAGCAAACCTTCAATAAAAAAACCATGGATGTTCATCCTGAGATAATCCTTATTGTTGATTTAGGTGAAATACCAAGTCGTGATTCATTCTCAGTTAAAGGTAATGATTCGGAGGTAAAAAAAGAAACAATGGATGAAAATGTTGTGCTGAAGGAGAAAGAAGATGTCCCTGATGAATTAGGTGATTCATCCACAGTTGCAGCTAAGGATGTTAATCCTGTTCAATTAGGTGATTCATCCACAGTTGCAGGTAATGATTCTGAGAAACAAGATGTTGAATCTGCAAATGAAAAGAAGAGCAGCAGTAATCGATATTCGTTTATGGAAGAAATTATGGGGCTGGAATCTAGAGTCCGAAGACTTGAGAATATTGCTGCAGAAAGAAAACGTGCAAGAAGAAGTCAATGGTTCTAATTTTAATTGACATTGTAATGTTTCCATACATGTATATCTGCGCTACCACATTCTCTTCTGTATTCTAGTGTCACATGTGACCAATCTTAAAAGGAAAAGAAACCATTGCCAAAGATTGTTTTTACACTAGCTGATGGCCTTCCAAAAATTGATCTGGGATTACAGACATTAGAGAGAGATTAATTTACCTCTAGCATCCATCGGACATACTTGACATTGTTGACATGGTGGTTCATATCTAGATCACCAGATAATAAAGAAGACTGGTTACGGATGATTTTAATGAATTGATGAGGTCTTATCACATGTTTCCTTGCTTTCTATTTTAATTATCAAACTTCATTGTAAATTATGAAACTTCATTGTCCATGAACCCATAAATTTAGGAAGAATAGAGTGAATAGAAGAAATTGGAATATAGTGAGAGTAAATTTAGGAAGAATGGAGTGAATAAAAGAAGTGAGAATATGGCGATCGTAAATTTAGGGACGAGTAGGAAGATATTGTAACTTCCACATCCTCAAAAACATCCAAACAACAAATTTTTTTTATTTCTCTTTTATGATATTTGGGTTGCGGATTAGAGCCTGTGGGGATTATCACTTTCAATTAAAAAAAACTTGTCTTCATAACTCCTTTTTTATAATTTCCAACTAATAAAATTCCGTGTTTCCAAGCCTAAAATCACTCATTAGCAACCGATTTTTAAGTTTTAATCATTCATTTACAAATACGAGTCCTAAAGTTAATGTTTTCCTTGCCCAAATTTCATAAAAGTCATTTTCTACCCCTTTTAAATATTATGCACAGCAATGTTACTTTAACCTTTTAGACCCTTGACAGTCTATTTTTGTTCCAACTTCTTATTCATATTTATTCCTAACATCCTAATAAATTTAAATTTTAGCCTTTTTTAATGGTTCTAATTTTAATTGAAATTGTAATGTTCTTCTTTTGTTGTTTCAGTTTTCTTTTTTCTTATGAATATATGCATTATCTTTTCATCAGTGAAGGTGTTAAAATACATATATAATAATTCTTAGTATTCTCAAATTTGATCTGACGCAATAAAATTAAAACTGATGGAAGATTTTGAAGCTGCTGTTTGATTTAATGAAAATCTAGGTAGAAAATGGGACAGTATGCATCCTTTCCTTCATTCAGAGTTTGTCCTTTGGCTAGAAAGAGATGAGTGTACCATTCCTTATTATTGTTGTGTTAAAGGATTCCATAATGATTGAACTCTGTTTTGCAGGGAAACTCTTCTTTATTAGCATTTCGGGGTTTGGGTTTTCTAACACTGGTTCCTACCTAATTTTTCTTTAAAAATAAGTTTCCCTGTGTTGTTTTGGTTTCATTTCGGGTTTCGATTCAGTGCAACATAATATTGAACTATATCTGGTCTCCCACATTCTCTTGTGTAATCTAGTGTCACACCAAATAGTTGATGGTCTTCCATAAACCCATTAATTTACAATATGTTGTTGTAATATTATAGACATTAGAGAGAGATTAATTTACCTCTAGCATCCATCTGAATACTTCTCTTGGGCTGCAAAAACAAGAAAAAAAAATATATGGTTTTAATTAAAACTTATGTTTGAATTGCCATTGATGAATTGAACACTAGTTATGGATTATATTTGATGAATTGATGAGGTCTGAATGTTTCTTTGCTTCTATTTTAATTTTTTGATGCTCCAGCCTTCCCTTCATTTGGAAGAAGTATGTGTTGAAAAATCCTCATTGTAGATTATCAAACGTCTTATTAAGCTTATGAATGATGCTAGTGGCAGTTGCCTAGCCCCTCGGCCACCACCGGATGGTTTTATGCATGTACGTGTAAAATTGGGGTCCCAAGGGATGAGACGTGTTCGCCACTTATAAAGCTTTTGTGGAGGCTGTTATTGTGAAATGTGACTCTCTTTTTTGCAAGTTACAAGATCATCTGTATGAATATCAGCTCATGTCAATAATTACTTCAAAATCATTAACAAGTATGCTATGGAAGGCAAAAGCTTCATTTATAATGTGATTATGCATGTTATAACTTGAGGAAACTTATGATTGTCCGGAATCCTAAAAAATTGATACTTCTTAATTTTACAGAATTTAAGGATATGTCAATAGATCTTATTTCTCCAAAAAAGGAATTGCTTGATTTTCGACCCCAGTAGCCGCTAGATTAATATTTTATTTGAAAATACAATTTGAATGTTTCAGTTATTTTGTTGTAGTTTAATTAGGTTATTTAATATTTTATTTGAAATTGAAAAAATTGTTATAAAATTCAAGGGTCAATTTTTTAAGGTGCGCCTAGGTCCACTGAGACGGCCTGAAATCGCTAAGACTTACATGGGCCGATTTGAGGAATCAAAGTGATATTGTAAATTTCAACGCCTACAGGACCGTTAGGGCCAATTTTGTTGAATACTGGTCAATTTCTAGGTCAAGCATTTGTCTCATGGTCTAGTATAGGAAGCCGACTACTATAGCTACTTTTACAATTGAAGCTGGACACAAATTCTCTACATGAAACATCATGTAGAACGTTATGGATTAAAATTTCAATATATACTCATACCGTGTGACAACACCAGTGGAATCAAAGGAAAGCAATCGGCCACCTTTTTACACTTAAGTTAATTATCTTTTGATCTTCATCCCCTAAAGCTTCCTAACCTAGCCTGATCTATAGATCCAAATGGGAAAAGATGGATTTTGTGTGTATGACATTTTAATGAATGAAATGCATGAATCCAAGGGACTTGTCCTCCAAAAATGCCATCTACGTATAATTTTGACATGGTTTGGACTTCCAGTGTCTAAAGTATTAACTTTCATTGTGTTTCAGGGATTACTAAGGGCTTAAATGTGTGTTCTTAGTAGTCAATGACGTTAAAGTTTGGTCAAGTAGCCACATTTAAGGTTCTCGTGTTCTTAAAAGTCGTTTTCAATGAGGAAAGTGTTAAAAAATGAGTACAAAGACATTTTAAGGATGATAGTTGCTCGCATGTGCCCTGTAGGCGATCGGGTATCACGTCAAACTTCGGTTCTTCGGTCCTCAACCATACATTCACATCACGTTTCTTTTGTCATGTGTTTGTTGGAGTCTGAGGTCCGCGTATATATTCCCACACGAGCTAAAAGCGCACCTACATCGGTTAGGATTAGTAAAGGATAAAAAACGCAGCATAAAAATGCACCATAAAAAGAGTAGGACAAATGCACCATAAAAAGAGTAGGACTTTCCTAATACAAAAGTAAAAAATATCAAATCGAAACATGTCCTGAGATGGTAGAAGTCATACATGTGTCAGACGTGTTGCACATGTGGTTGTCTCCTTTTTGGATTTTTGGGTTGCACAAACTTTAAGTTCAAAATGTCCTTTTAATCATTGACTTTTTCTGTTTTTTTTTATTATTTAACCTTAAAGCCCTAATTAATCTATAAATAGTAGTCCTTTACAAAGCTTTAGAATGACGGAAATAACATTGAAAATTACAGAAACTCTGTTGAAATGCTTTGAATAAATTCTAGTTTTCTGACCATACGATTTGGGATCAATTACTCATGATTTTTTAAAAATCCCACAACCATGTACATGTTTTTAAGAGAAATATCGTGTCTACAATTTAATTATTTGTATTGCAAAAAGTAGATTGTTCATCTTTATTTTTATTTTGTTTTTTTGTTTTAATTATTATTATGAATAGGTTGTCATGTACATTTTTTTAATATATTTAATTCCTAAATTCATTGAAATTAACCTAAAGCAATGATTTGCTAGTTAAATAACTTGTTTTGAGGTTTTTATTTATTTAAATTAATCCATCATTTTATATTTTTATATTTGAATCCGATATTAATTATATTAAAAGTTAATATTATTAATTTTATCCATGCATCTCATTCATAACAATAATTCAAATCTGACATTATTTTAGTCTGCGACTTTGCCCATTTCTTTTGTTCGGTCTTTTGCTATTTTTCCAGTTCCAGTTCCAACAAATAGCTTACGTATTTTATTTTAAAAAACTATCATGACTTTAAAAAACTATCATGACGTATCTTCGCGTCATATTTTATAGAAGTTTCATAATTTTTTTGATTTTTTCTGACAAAGTTCGGAACGCTACGTTTCCCTTCGCAAACTGGGACGAAGATGATATTCCACTTAGAAAAATCTAACTAAGCATTTGCAATTTATTTCATATTTTTTTTTTTTAAAATTCAGCCTCCTCGCCTTTAATTCGTGCTTTCGGCTCTAATTACACTGCAAATTAGGACAGAACCAGGCTAATTAAGAAATATTTAAGGAGATTTTGAATTAAGATAAAGTAAATATAAGAGTCCACGGACTCTGTCTCTGAAGGATGTGGTAGTCTCATTGCGACGTCTACCATGTCTCCTATTTCTCGAATTAGTGGAAAACAAACTGAGTGACGACTTTCACTATTCCTTCAGGATTGCCCGTTTGTAAACAGAATACCCAACCAAACAAAAAGAAAGAGACGTACGGTATCGAAGGATCCATTCCCTTCAAAATCACGTGACATGTTTCTAATACGAGCAACGAACATGAGGGGGCCACTAAAAGGTATCTAACTTTCCGACATTGGGAAAATCTCCTTCCATACCTATTTTGAAAAGGAACGCCCCCTCACAACCGGTAGAATTGAAAAAAAAATGGATTTAATTAAATAAAATTAAAATGTCATTTCCATAATATATTAGAACCTAAATGTCATTCCCATAATATATTAATTAAAACCTAAAATTAAAAATGTTAAATAAAATTAACCTACACATTTTTTTATAAACAAATTAACCTGAAGATTATTATTCCTCACCTACCAAAAAATAAAATTGTCAACCCCAACCCCAGGTTTCCTTTCTTAGCATGCTTACTATGGAAAGAACAACTTAGAACAAAATTGTGACCTTAATACCCCTTAAGTAATTGGGTTGTTCATAATTCTCCATCTATGTAATGGAAGGTAATGGAAGAACTTAACAAAATAAAATAAAATAAAAAAACCTTGATATCAGTACAGAAGAGGAGGTGAGAATATGGCAAGAAGGAAGCTGAGCAAAGGCAAACAGAAGATCGAGATCAAGAGGATTGAAAATGAGGATGATAGGTTGATCACCTTCTCCAAAAGAAGATCCGGGATATATAAGAAAGCCAGTGAACTGGTGACTCTTTGTGGTGCTGAAATTGGGTTCTTGGTGTTTTCACAGGCAGGTAAGCCGTTCTCTTTTGGCTATCCTTCCCTGGAGACCATAGCCAACCGGTTTCTGGGACTCCAGATTAATGAAAACAGTCACCCTCGCCCTCTGATCGAGGCTTATCGGAAGATGAAGGTTCATGAGCTTACTCAGATGCACAATGTTATGATCAGCAATCTGGAGGTTGAGAAAGCCAAGGGAGCTTGGTTGAAGGCTGCCATGATGAGAGATAAAGGGAAAGGGAAAGAGATTAATTGGTGGGATGCACCTCTCAATGAACTTAACCGTGAAGAGCTTCAAAAACTGTATGCACTGTTTGAAGAGGTGCATACAATTTTATGCAGGATACTCACTGTGGAAAGCATCAATGGAGGAGCTTCTTCCGGTCAGGCTCAGGCTCAGGCTCAGGCTCCAATGGCTGAACCTGTGTTTGCTGATGAGCCTGCTGCAAATGATATGCAGAATACTCTGAATGGTGGTTATGATTTTGGGTTCAATTATGAATCACAGCAAGAAACTTCTCTGAGGAAGTTTTATCCCATACTTGGGTAAAATTTTAGTGAAAAGATAGAACTCAAAACTCTACCAACACATGAGAATAAGAGTTCTAAGTTTTTTGTTTTTTGTTTTTCGTTTTTGGTGCTTATTGGAAGATTTGCACTCGGTTTAGTTTTGTATTTGTCTTTAATTATGTTGCAGTTTTGTTGAGTAGAAAAGGCATCTAATAAAGACAAGTGTTTTTCATTAAAAATGACTCAATTTCACTCCCAGATAACCATTCATTTTGTGCGACTTTCATTTTCTTCAGGATTTTTGGTTGACAGTAAATTTCCATTCATAGACATATTGAATTCACCTCTCACATATGCAAAAGACTCATAAATAATAATTATAATGATAGTAATAACTTATTTTCTTGTATAATTCATTTTTTAACTATAAATAATTATCACTTTTCTACCGTACATTCATGTTAATATAAATGATAATTATTTCAGAATATTAACGGTATCAAAACATTCTAGGATTTTAAATAATTATCACTTTTCTACCGTACACTCTTGATATCATCACAAAAATATAAGGGTTTATCACTCCTAATGAGCATTAATTAATTGATCAGGTGTATTATTCTTAGAATACCTTTAAAATTTCCTATTTATATGATTTAAATTAAATGTTTCACACTTTCGTACCTAAGATTTTTTACACATAAAAATATAAATTCTACCATCTAAAAATAATAATATAAAACATTTTAAGAAAGAAAATATATATAATTTAATAATTATCACATTAAAGTCTTTAAATAAGAAAATTGTGCCAACAAAATAACATTAACAACAAATTGTGCCAGTAAATTAATATTAATATCCTTGAAAATAAAGTTGGAAATGATATTTTCTTTTAGTTTTAGGTTATTTAATATTTTTTTTAAGAACTTTAATATTTTATTTGAAATTTATCAGTGAAAAGCAATTCACACCTTAATGTCTTTCTCTCACAACATACTCTCATGAAAAATGGAGAAAGGATTGAATCTCTAACCCATAATCGAATCACTCATGCTCACTCTTCCTGTTTGAATTGAAGGTAGAAATTGACTCAAATCTCTCTCGCTTACCAGACCTAATGCTTACGAATTTGAACGATTAAGAAGAAAATCAAGAAGAAAAACACTCAAAGTTGATTTCAGATGCAGTAGAGTCTAAAGGAAAGAAAAATAAAGGAAAAGAAGAACGCAGAGATGAGAAACAATGAATTTAATGGTCTTATATATTTGATTTTGTGGTAAAGGGTAGTTAAAGCATTACATTTTTATTTTAAATAGATTTTGATTCAAATCCAAATTGACTAACTTAATTTTCATGAGAGTCTAACGATAGGGACTAAACAGTTCAACGAGAAAAATGTTAGGGGTTCATCGTAAAAAAGATTAAAGACCTTAGTGTGTGTTTTTGAAAATAGATGGACTAAACAGTGTGTTTTTGAAAATAAAGGAACTAAACAGTGTGTTTTGTCAAAATATAAGGACTAATAAATTAATTACCCTTTATATTTTTATATTTGAATCCGATATTAATAATATTAAAAGTTAATATTGTTAATTTTATCCATGCATCTCATTCATAACAATAAATCAAATCTGACATTATTCTAGTCCGAGACTTTGCCCATTTCTTTTGTTCGGTCTATTGCTGTTTTTCGAGTTCTAGTTCCAACAAATAGCTTACGTATTTTATTTTAAAAAACTATCATGACGTATCTTCGCGTCATACTTTTATAGAAGTTTCATAATTTTTTTGATTTTTTCCGAGAAAGTTTGAAACGCTAGGTTTCCCTTTGCAAACTGGGACGAAGATGATCTCGGACAATTTTAATTTAATTTTTTAAAATTTTAAAATGATATTCCACTTAGAAAAATCTAACTAAGCATTTGCAATTTATTTCATGTTTAAAGAAAAAAATTCAGCCTCCTCAGCTTTAATTCGTGCTTTCGGCTCTAATTACACCGCAAATTAGAGCCGAACCGGACTAATTAAGAAATATTTAAGGAGATTTTGAATTAAGATAAAGTAAATATAAGAGTCCATGGACTCTGTCTATGAAGGATGTGGTAGTCTCATTGCCACGTCCACCATGTCTACTATTGCTCAAATTAGTGGAAAACAAACTGAGTGACGACTTTCATTATTCCTTCAGGGTTGCCCGTCTGTAAACCGAATACCCAACCAAACAAAAAGAAAGAGACGTACGGTATCGAAGGATCCATTCCCTTCAAAATCGCGTGACATGTTTCTAATACGAACAACGAACATGAGGGGGCCACTAAAAGGTATCTAACTTACCAACATTGGGAAAATCTCCTTCCACACGTATTTTGAAAAGGAACGGCCGCTCACAGACGGTAAAATTGAAAAAAAATGGATTTAATTAAATAAAAATTAAAATGTTATTTCCATAATATATTAAAACCTAAATGTCATTCCCAAAATATATTAATTAAAACATAAAATTAAAAATTTTAAATAAAATTAACCTACACATTTTTTTTATAAACAAATTAACCTGAAGATTATTATTCTTCACCTACCAAAAAATAAAATTGTCAACCCCAACCCCAACCCCAGGTTTCCTTTCTTAGCATGCTTACTATGGAAAGAACAACTTAGAACAAAATTGTGACCTTAATACCCCTTAAGTAATTGGTTTGTTCATAATTCTCCATCTATATAATGGAAGGTAATGGAAGAACTTAACAAAATAAAATAAAAAAAACCTTGATATCAGTACAGAAGAGGAGGTGAGAATATGGCAAGAAGGAAGCTGAGCAAAGGCAAGCAGAAGATCGAGATCAAGAGGATCGAAAATGAGGATGATAGATTGATCACCTTCTCCAAAAGAAGATCTGGGATATATAAGAAGGCCAGTGAACTGGTGACTCTTTGTGGTGCTGAAATTGGGTTCTTGGTGTTTTCACAGGCAGGTAAGCCGTTCTCTTTTGGCTATCCTTCCCTGGAGACCATAGCCAACCGGTTTCTGGGACTCCAGATTAATGAAAACAGTCACCCTCGCCCTCTGATCGAGGCTTATCGGAAGATGAAGGTTCATGAGCTTACTCAGATGCACAATGTTATGATCAGCAATCTGGAGGTTGAGAAAGCCAAGGGAGCTTGGTTGAAGGCTGCCATGATGAGAGATAAAGGGAAAGGGAAAGAGATTAATTGGTGGGATGCACCTCTCAATGAACTTAACCGTGAAGAGCTTCAAAAACTGTATGCACTGTTTGAAGAGGTGCATACAATTTTATGCAGGATACTCACTGTGGAAAGCATCAATGGAGGAGCTTCTTCCGGTCAGGCTCAGGCTCAGGCTCAGGCTCCAATGGCTGAACCTGTGTTTGCTGATGAGCCTGCTGCAAATGATATGCAGAATACTCTGAATGGTGGTTATGATTTTGGGTTCAATTATGAATCACAGCAAGAAACTTCTCTGAGGAAGTTTTATCCCATACTTGGGTAAAATTTTAGTGAAAAGATAGAACTCAAAACTCTACCAACACATGAGAATAAGAGTTCTAAGTTTTTTGTTTTTTGTTTTTCGTTTTTGGTGCTTATTGGAAGATTTGCACTCGGTTTAGTTTTGTATTTGTCTTTAATTATGTTGCAGTTTTGTTGAGTAGAAAAGGCATCTAATAAAGACAAGTGTTTTTCATTAAAAATGACTCAATTTCACTCCCAGATAACCATTCATTTTGTGCGACTTTCATTTTCTTCAGGATTTTTGGTTGACAGTAAATTTCCATTCATAGACATATTGAATTCACCTCTCACATATGCAAAAGACTCATAAATAATAATTATAATGATAGTAATAACTTATTTTCTTGTATAATTCATTTTTTAACTATAAATAATTATCACTTTTCTACCGTACATTCATGTTAATATAAATGATAATTATTTCAGAATATTAACGGTATCAAAACATTCTAGGATTTTAAATAATTATCACTTTTCTACCGTACACTCTTGATATCATCACAAAAATATAAGGGTTTATCACTCCTAATGAGCATTAATTAATTGATCAGGTGTATTATTCTTAGAATACCTTTAAAATTTCCTATTTATATGATTTAAATTAAATGTTTCACACTTTCGTACCTAAGATTTTTTACACATAAAAATATAAATTCTACCATCTAAAAATAATAATATAAAACATTTTAAGAAAGAAAATATATATAATTTAATAATTATCACATTAAAGTCTTTAAATAAGAAAATTGTGCCAACAAAATAACATTAACAACAAATTGTGCCAGTAAATTAATATTAATATCCTTGAAAATAAAGTTGGAAATGATATTTTCTTTTAGTTTTAGGTTATTTAATATTTTTTTTAAGAACTTTAATATTTTATTTGAAATTTAAAAAATTAACATGAAATTCAAGGGCTGATTTTTCTAAAGGGACTGCCTGGAGCCGCCTAGGTCGGCACAGGCGGTCGAAAATTGTTTAAACCGAATAACACCGCCTGATTTGAGGAATCGAGGCAATGTTGTGTATTTCAATACCTATGCGGCCGCCTATGCCAATTTTTAGAATACTTTAATATGTTTTTACAATCAATTATGTTGCACGAATTCTCCGGATGAAACATGTATTTATACTGTGTGACAATACTAGTTAGTGTCCAAAAGATTATGGATTAAAAAAACAATTAATGTCAAGAAGAGGTTTTAAGTGAATCTGGAATTCCACTAAACAAAGACAGATTTTACCAATCTGAATCAATTCGTCAAATCAAGCCCGGCAAGTGTCCAGAAGGCATATCTGAATCAATTCGACAAAGATTTTACCAATCTTTATCCTAACATGTTTTAAGAAATGAAAATTTAGCCATAGCTTATGAAATGATACAAATTTAACTCTAATTTTTCCGATAAAATTAATTTTAGCCATACGTCACCAAATTTTTTAAAAAACTGGTTTAACTATTATTTAACTGCCACACCATATCTACCAAACAAGTTTGATGATAAATTTATTATGTTAGGGCCCGTTTGGTTTACCTGTTGTCTACTACTATTATGGTTTACTGTTTGTTGTTACGATTTAGTGTTTGTTGTTGGAAAAACAATGATTCACTGCTTTTGTAGAAAGCTACTTTTTATGTATGAAAAAGCAAACAACAGCTCCTAACTAAATACTTAAAACTCTCATTTTCAATGTAAAAATGCAAACTGCAGGTAAAAATGGAGTAAACAAACACCCCTTAGTGACAGTTAAATAACAGTCAAATCAGTATTTTCAAATTTTCCATAACATACGGCTAAAATTATTCTTGCTTAGAAATATTAGCTAGAAATTTAGATCATTTACTACATTAACGCTAAATCTTCTATTCATTAAAAACGTTCACTACAAGAAAATAATAGTTTACTAACGACAATTTACCAACGACACATATGTCGTTGTTAGTATCAATGACATACCTACGATTACGTACAAAACAATTCAACCAACATTATAAGTAAATATACCCATAAAATGCAAACGACTTACGGATGACATAAATTACCAACGACTTTTGTCTTTGGAAATGTTAATGACAATATGTGTCAACGCCATGTCCTTGGTATTAGAAAGTACATACCAACGACATACTTACAAAATTCCAAATTTATATTAAAAAAATAGAATTATGGGTCATAATAGTCTTTAAAGTTGACAGCAACGATCAGTTTAGCTCAAATTGAAATTTAAGTATTAACTTAAGTTTTAGAGTAATTTTGACTCTTAATTTAAAAAAAAATACCAACAACTTACCAATGATAAAAAAAAACACTACTTATTAATTTTTTTGTCCCGCTTCTTTTTCTAAATTTCCCTCTCATTTTTTAACTTTCACTATTTTTCCAAAATATTTCCCTCTCAATTTTACCATAATTTAGTTTAGGGCTTCTTTCACTCAGCCAATCACTCTCTCTCTCTCTATCGGTGTCTCTCTCCCTCTCTCTCCCTCTCCCTCTCCCTCTCGCTTTCCCTTAAAAATTCTCATACAGAGTTTCCCTAATTTCCCAATAGGGCCACCAGATAAAGTTAACCAGCATACTCCCCTCAATTTCTCTGGTTCGAAGCAGTTGCGACCTCCATTCTAGGGCGAAAACCAAAAATTTCAATAGGTCAGGCGAGTGAGCTGCCTAGACTCACTGATTCCGAATCAAGAGTGGAAAAAACTTCATTCTTCAGTGAGAAGGTGAGCTTCTTTGCATCTCTACAAGTAGCTGCCAAACAGGATGCTATTTTTTCTGTTTGGGGGGTTTCCTATTTCAGATTCCATATATGCTTCCAATTACTTCGATTTTGTCTGTATATACTTCCCATTGCTTTGATTTTTTTTTTCATTTTTTGTGATATACTAGCTTTGGTTGAACTTCGAATTTGTACCAAATAGTTTTTGCACATGCCCAATATCAATGTTTATTAGGATGTTAGATCAACAATTTGATTTTTGTGAAGTCTAATTAAGTTCTAGGTTTTTTTCTACGAATTGAAATTTTATTCTGTGATGAAATTACTTTCAGTGAGTACCTTTTACCCCTTTTGTCTATATGACTAATTTGAATTGGGTATGTATGGCTGGATTTTTCTATTATTTTTGTTGTAATATGAACTGATATTGTAGTTTAGATATGTAAGAGGTTGAAAGGTGGTGGCATTTGTCGAAGAGTTTGATGCTAAAGTGAATGAGAAGGTGGGTAAAAAATCTTTTGTTTAAGGAACATTTCTACTAGCTATTTGTGTGAAGCCTTCAATTTATTTCATGGCTTCTCGCAGATTTCCTTTTCACAGATTGAATGATGTTTGTGCTTGTTGAAGAAGTTCCCACAAATAATTTTGAGAGGAAACCTCTTGCATTAATTCTCTGCTACTTGTTATATCTAAATTCTAAGTACATTTGTCTTTGAGATAGAGGCTAAGTTGTTACTGTGTCTTTCTATCATTCAAGGAAAAATTAATTTCGCTATCATATTTAGCCTTTGTTGTTACTTTAAGCTTCCAATGTGTTTCATGAAGTACTGTATTGAAGGATATCCTTGCAAGTTCCCGACTTCTAACTGTTAATTTTATTTTTTCTATCCCTGTGCTTCTTCACATTGGTTTGAGCAGGTATGTGTATGTGTGAGACTTGGACAGATTCTCGTTTTCATAATTTGTTCTCCAGGTTTGTGTCTCCCCCTGAGAATGGTAAAACTAACCATGTGCTCCCCTCTCCCACCGAAGTGTCAAAAGAGCCAGAGGGCGTTGTCTCTGTGATCTTCCTGTCTAAGAACGGAAACAGCTAATGTATACTCTTGCAACTGGGAGACTCATTGATAATTGACATTTTGCAGTGATTGAAGGTATATTTTTTTTTTTTTGATACATTTGAAATTACCTAAGAATGAATTTTTAGACCATTATCAATGATATACATGGGGTAATGGGCTCAATTTAAATAGGGTTTAAATTTAAATTTTGTTGTTTTATCCAGATTCCAGAACAACAATTATCTACATGAAGGCATTCATTGGAAAATTTTCCAATTGATCAGCATATCTATGGTGTATGTATTATTAGTTAATCTTTTTTAGTCCCTTCATAGGATGCTTTTTTTTTTTATAAGTATGATCTCTTTTAATTTGGATATTTCAGCAGAAGTCACTACAAAATAATTGATTATATAGGACAAATATTAAGGACAATTTAGTTCAATGTTTATATGTGGAGTAAAAAAGCTTCATAATCTGATTAGTACATTTTAGTTGAAAAACTAGATTATTGTAATAAAGTTAAGGGTAATTAATTTATTAGTCCCTATATTTTGACAAAACACACTGTTTAGTCCTTGTATTTTTAAAAACACATGGTAAGGTCCCTAACCTTTTTTTCAGTGAACTGTTTAGTCCTTCTGTCTGTTTGTTAGATTTTTTAACGTTTATGACTTCGGAAATGACTAAATTATGCTTTACTATTTACCCTCAAACTTTAGAAGAGGAAATCAAATTTAGAAAAAGAAGTCGTTTGTATGGAGAACAACAAAAAGAACAGACCCAATGCTTACGAATTTGAACGATTAAGAAGAAAATCAAGAAGAAGAACACTCAAAGTTGATTTCAGATGCATTAGAGTTTAAAGGAAAGGAAAATAAAGGAAAAGAATAACACAAATCCAAATTGACTAACAAAATTTTCATGAGAGTCTAACGGTAGGGACGAAACAGTTCACTGAGAAAAACATTAGGGACTAAACAGTTCATCGAGAAAAAGGTTAGGGACTTTATCATGTGTTTTTGAAAATACAGGGACTAAACAGTGTGTTTTGTCAAAATATAGGGACTAATAAATTAATTACCCTAAAGTTAATTAACTAAGTAAGGCCATTTAATTTAGTTCAACATTAAAAAACCCACTAGTTACCTTGGGTAGAAATGATTTAATATATATATATATATACATAAATAGATCACTTAGTATGGGTCAAAGTATTAATTAATTATTAATAAAGTCTACAACCTACAATTAAGAAATATACAAAATGGGAGTAGTTTGTAAGTTGCTGCCAATAGAGTGGAATTTTGATAGATCACTTCAAAAAAAAAAAAAAAGATTTTGAAATGAGGATTCTTAATTACACAAAAAAAAAGACTTATAAACTAGTATACTTGACTACTTGTATTAGTTGATTCCCAAGAGATGTAATGCAAACTTTTAATACTAATACTCAGTTGTGCTAATAATATATAACAAAAAAACTTTATCAATCAATTGTTTTGATCTTCATTTTACTTTTATACTTGGACGGTTTCAATAATGTGTGAAAATTGACTAACTACTTTATTGTTTATTAATTTCAATTGTAAACTTCATTTGACAGATATATATATTATTGTGGTAACTAAGAAACCTTATAACTCAGTTCATGGAGCAAGGTCTGAATACTGACTTGTGCTATAAAAATGAGAAAATGGGAGAAACTTTAAGTATTGTTCCCTCCCTCGTGGAGCAAGGTTTGATGGTTACTTGATAAGGTATATGTATGTATACTCAGTGATTAATTTCTAAATCCCTCCCTCATAAGATAATATTAGCAGTCGTAACTTTTGAATGTTTTTTTTTTTTGGAATTTTTTACTTTTGAATGTTAATAGGTTTAGTTAAAATTTTCATTATATATTATATATGTGGAATTTTTTTTGTCTCCATTGATGGGAGGATTGTCGTCTATTTTGGGACAAACAATCGTCCCTTAATAAAGGGACTTAGGGACCACAATTCTCTTTTATGGACGACAATCTCTTTTGAAATTTGAAGATTGTATTATGAACATCTGCCCCTAATATTATAAGTTCAAATGATTATGGAAATCCTTTTTCTCTTTAATCCATAAAGTTATTTTTGCAAAGATTTAAAAGATAGTAATGTCCAGTGGCGGAACCAGAAACTAGCATTGAACTAATTGAATATTAAATATGTTTATTTTTTTAATGGTAAGCTGGGCGTTAAGGACAGGCTTCTTACTAATTCGGATAGGCACAGAAGGCACTTGGCTGATTCTGGAGCTTGCAGTAGATGCAGAGGCCATGTTGAGACTTTGTGCCATGCTCTTAGAGATTGTTCTAATAGTAAAGAGGTTTGGAGGAAAATTCTCCCACACCATATTTTCTCTTCCTTCATGGCACATTCTGAGGTCGACTGGTTCTCTGATGGTGTTAGAGGAAAGTTGCTTCCATACATGGAGCATGGTGACATTTTCTTTGCTATTATCTGTCACCAAGTTTGGAAATGGAGAAACGAGGAGATTTTTGGAGATAAAACTGTTTTTATGACAAACTTAGCTGATTTCTTCTCGAAAAAACTTTTCTCTATTATCGATAGTTTCAAAGGAGAGTCCCTTGCCAGAGCCTCTCAGTGTTGTGATGTCCATCTCGTGGGATGGAGCAGGCCAAGAGAGGGGGTTGTGAAGCTGAATACTGATGGTTCCTGCCTCAGTAACGGTAAGATTGCGGCTGGAGGTGTGCTTAGAGATGTAGGGGGCGTCTGGCTTTCTGGGTTCTCCCAGAATTTAGGGTTGGGTTCTTCCTTTTCTGCGGAGCTCTGGGCTATTCTTACTGGAATCAATCTTGCTAAAAGGCTGGGTGTTAAGAGGCTCTCTGTGGAGTCTGATAATTTGGAAGCAATCAAAATGATTTCTGAGAATCATTCTATGGGTCTTAACAGTCGCAACCTCATCAAAGCTATTATAAGGCTTTGCTCCTCCTTTGAGTTCGTAGAGTTCAGACACATTTTTAGAGAGCAGAATCGTGTTGCTGATCGCTTGGCGTCGGCGGGCCATGAAGGGACGTTAGGCGTTACTACCCTTCCTGTTTCCCCTAGTTTCATCTCTCATCTTCTCTTAGAAGATAGGATTGGGGTTAGCTTCCCTAGGCTAATTCCTGGGTAGTTTGTTGTTATTCATTTTTCTTTTCCTTTTCTACCAAAAAAAAAAAAAAAATGAATTCAAAAGTGTTATGAAAATAAAAAAGAAAGAGTTCATTTAAAAATAAAATGAGGTTGAAGGGAATCGAACACAGGACCTCTCAAATAAAAGCAAGGATTCTTAACCATCTAATCTACCTTTAAAAATTGATATAATACTATATAGAGTCAATATAATTCTCTCCAAAATATTACGAGACACCATTACTAAAAAAAAAAATTTCTCAATTCTCGGGCGGCCGGCCGGGGCTGGAGCCCCGGCCAACCCCCCCTGGTTCCGCCCCTGGTAATGTCGATTCAATTTGGCGATGTTCCAAATAGTGGATTTTTGTGATTTACGGCCTTTCTGTGTATTATATTTTGCCAACAAGTGTTTGTTTCAAGACTCCATCAAATAGTTGGACGTGGTCGTGAGTGCACTATAATATCTAGGGCTTCATTTCCGTTACAATTCCTTGTAGTGATACTATTTGCAAAATTTGAAACTTGTACTCATAAACAATTTTTTCAATATATTATTAAAAAAGAAATAGAATTTTTTCAGTCTCAATTAATATGCTTTATGACCATAGTTATTACAGGCACTAGGCTGATTAACTATAATTTGGACATTGTAAATGTATTGTATTTTTGGAATCAATTGTTTTGTGTTTTTGCTTCTTTCTTCATTAGATAACATGCTACTAGGCTGATACTTCCAGATATGACTGGTTTTTTTGCATACTCTTCTTAGTTTGTGGAAATCATAATCTTCAAGCCTCTTGTATTTCTTTTGGTGTAATATAGATTGTTGGATTCCTTGCAGGTACAGGAGCATAATCATCCTCATATACTTGTTCTGCAAATAGAGAACACATTTTGTAAATTGCTTGGTGGACGACTAAAGCCAGGAGAGAATGGTACCACTTTCATTAGGTACTTGTATGCAAAAAATTTGAAAATTTCTACATGATAATCTGATGTGCATGGACAAATTCCTTTTCACATATCACAGATTAATTTTTTTTTGGTGCGACATTATATAATGGTAAAGTTGGAACCTGGAAGTCATTTCATTATCGGTTGTTCATTCGTGCTATTCTTTCGTTTATGATGACAGCAAACTCATATGGCTTTCACATAATTGTAGGTACAAAGATTCACAGAAATTCAATCAGTTACACTTTGCACGCAAGTTCATCATTTGAAATATTTAAAACCTTCAATGCTCTTGGGTAATTGTCTTCTCATTTGGGGATGCAATGCTTCTTGAAATACATGTCTATTTTCTGAGCAACTTACATTTGGGAACTTCACTTTCTTGTTGTTTTTGAATCATCGTTCTGGTGAAATGTAAAACCTTTGTTGATTAGAATTAATATGTTCATTTTTTTGTTCGTGATATTATTTATTTTGTATCCGTTATAAAATTGATTAAAAATAATAGAATATAATGTTGAAAATTAGAGGGACTGGAATTATTACGAGGCAAGGATTGAGTTATAATTTGTGATGACCAAACATATAATTTTGAGGACTCTTAATTCATGAAAGAAAAAGAAACTAGAAAAAATGAAAAATAGGAAAAGAGAATGCACTCAATCAAACTTACAATAAACTAACTCTTATATATATATATATATATAGTATAATATTTTGCTTCCAATTTGACAAACATCAACGGATGTTTACCCACATCTAAACTAGTCAATGGCATTTATTGATTTTTTTGTTTTTTCTCTACCCATCATCACAACCCATCATCACATGTTTTTCTATGCTTTCACATACACATTAATACTTAAATTTATTTTATTTTTATTATAAATTAAGTTTATTTTATTTAATATTTTAACATCTCCCCTTAAACTTAATTTTTCATGACTCCCAGTTGAGCTCTCAAATGACTGAACACATCGTGCTTTAGCGGCTTTGTGAAAATATCTGCAATTTGATGTTGAGTTTTCACGTACTTCAGCTTCACCTCCTTTTGCTCAATGCACTCCCGAATAAAATGATACCTCGTATCAATGTGCTTACTTCGATCATGAAACACTGGATTTTTTGCTAATGGCAGTGCAGATTTATTATCAATAAAAATCTCCGTTGGATCATTTTGACTCATCTGAAATTCTTTTAGCAATTTCCGGAGCCAAATTGCATAACAGACGCATTAGGTTGCAGCAACATATTCAGCTTCGCAGGTGGACAACGTCACAATCGCCTGTTTTTTCGAACTCCATGTAAATGCAGTATCACCCAGAAAAAATACAAAACCAGTTGTACTTTTTCGGTCATCCTTGTCACCGGCCCAATCACTATCACAATATCCAACTAATTTGAAATCGTTAGTTTTTGAATAAAGTAATCCCAAATTAGTTGTACCTTTCACGTAACGGAGAATTCTTTTTGTTACGTTCCAATGTGACATAGTTAGGGCTTCCATGTATCGACTTACTAAGCCGACTGCATAAAGAATATCCGGTCTCGTACACGTCAAATATCTGAGACTTCCGACCAAGCTTCGGAATAATGTCGGATTGACTCTGTCTCCACCTTCATCTTTTGTCAACTTGATTCCACATTCGACTAGCGTGCTGACGGAATTACAATTTTCCATCTTGAACTTCTTTAAGATCTCCTTCGCAAAACCACTTTGAGAAATAAAAATTCCGTCATCATTCTGCTTCACTTCAATGCCAAGATAATATGACATTAGACCAATGTCAGTCATCTCGAACTCACGAGCCATTGTCTTTTTGAACTCTTCAAACATCTTAGGATTGTTCCCTGTAAAAATGAGATCATCCACATATAAACAAACAAGTAACATGTCTCCATTTTTCACCTTTGCATACAGGGCATATTCATGTGGGCATTTGACAAAACCATTTTCTTGAAAATATTTGTCAATGCGACTGTTCCAGGCTCGTGGTGTTTGTTTAAGACCATAAAGTGCCTTTTTCAATTTTAGCACTTTATTTTCTTGACATTTCACAATATATCCAGATGGTTGCTGGATATAAATTTTCTCTTCCAGATATCCATTGAGAAATGCGGATTTCACGTCCATTTGATGGATTCTCCACCCGTGTTGAGCAGCTACAGAAATTACCAGTCTGATACTCTCCATTCTGGCAACAGGAGCAAAAACTTCATTATAGTCAATTCCGGATCGTTGACTGAACCCTTTCGCCACCAATCTTGCTTTATGTCGGACAATTTCACCGTTTGCATCTTTCTTTTCTTTGAACACCCATTTAACTCCAATGGTTTTTTGACCGGCCGGAAGTGATGTCAGCTCCCATGTTTTATTTTTCTCGATCGAATGAATCTCCTCTTCCATGGCTTGTCTCCATTTTTCATCATTCATTGCTTCTTCTGGATCTGTTGGTTCATCATTAACAAAATGACAATAAAGAGTTAATTCATCATCGAGATTTCTTGTTACATCATAGAGATCTTTAATAGGTATGAATTTTTTTGGCTTTCCGGGCGGATGTTCATCTGAACTGTCTCCATCACTCGAGGATGAACTCAAACTGGATGAGCTTGCTGATGTCGAACTGGTTACTGGTGTTGTGGCTGCGACTGTGGCTGGTTCTTCCTGATCATTGTCTTCATCCATGAAAGGATAAAAACTGTAGTTGTTTTCTTTTTCACCAGTCCAGTCCCAAACTGCTTCTTCATCAATGGTGACATCTCTACTAATTATAATTTTCTGAGCCTGCGGATCGAACATTTTGTACCCTTTGGAATGTTCTGAATAGCCCACAAACAAATATTTCTTGCTTTTATCATCTAGCTTCTTGCGTTCTTCATCCGGTACATGGACATGAGCAACACTGCCAAAAACACGCAAGTGAGAAATACTGGGTTTTATTCCGCTCCATGCTTCTTGTGGAATTTGATCCCAAACACTGACAGTTGGCGATCTGTTCAACAGGTAGACAGCACAGTCTACTGCTTCGGCCCATAACTCCTTCGGTAAATTTTTGCTTTTTAACATGCTCCTCACCATGTTGAGCACCGTTCTGTTCTTTCTTTCTACTACGCCATTTTGCTGATGTGATCTGGGGACTGAAAGGAAATGACAGATTCCATGCTTTTCACAAAATTGCTTGAAAGAGATGGACATGTATTCACCGCCTCTGTCTGATCTGAGTGCCTTAATAAAATGACCACTTTCTTTCTCCACTTGGACTTTGAATTTTTTAAATGTCTCAAATACTTCTGTTTTTTCCTTCAAAAAATATACCCAAGTTTTTCTACTATAATCATCAATGAAAAGTAGAAAATATTTATTTTTTCCCAGGGACTGTGGAGTGATCGGTCCACACGCGTCTGTGTGGACTAGCTCAAGTGGTGCCTTTGCTCTTGACATGGACTCCTTTGGAAAACTGGTTCTGAATTGTTTTCCAACAAGACATCCTTGACACAGTTGATGAGGCTGGTCAATACGAGGCAATCCGTTTACCATCTGCTTTTGTCCCAACTGCTTCAGTCCTCCAAAATTGAGATGTCCGTACCGTAAATGCCAAAGCCAGGGGGGACTTTACACACAAGCTTTCAAACATTTGGCCACATCCGTCTGAATGTTAATTGTGAACATTCTGTTTCTCGCCATGGGTACTCGTGCAATCAGCTCCTTTTTCTCATTCAACAGGAGTAGTTTCCGGTCCACCATGTGAACTTCATAATTTTTCTCCAGTAATTGTCCCAAACTCAAAATATTGCTTTTCATGTTGGGAACATAATAAACATTATCAATAAACTGGTGAGCGCCATTTTTGAGCCGAATAAGAATGGTTCCTTTGCCTGTAATAGGAACCTTAGAGGAATCTCCAAATACAACATTACCAAGAACGGATTCATAGAGCTCCACGAACATCTCCTTTTCACCACACATATGGTTAGTTGCCGCATTGTCAAGATACCATATATTGTTTTCGTGATTTTCTTCACCTTCGTAGGTAAGTAACACTGTGCCAGTTACTTCCTCATCTTGAATATTATTGGCAGTCTCCTCTACCTCTTTAGGCGGACTCCAACATTCCACCGCGTAGTGACCGTACTTAGAGCAATTATAACATTGAATGTTGGACTTATCGCGTCCTTCATTCGGCCTCCAGTTTCCTCTTCCTTGACCGCGTCCTCGGCCTCTTCCTCTGCCTCTGGTGAATTGAGTGCTTCTGTCATTGTTGTTGTTGCCGTTTTCATTTCTGCCTTGATTTCTGCCACGTCCTCGTCCTCTACCATTTCCTCCTCGACCTCTTTCGTGTCCTCTGCCGGACTGACTACTTTCGCCATTTTTAAACACAGCCTTTGTTGCTAAGACTTGTTCTGCGGAATCTTCTCTTCGTTTCTCAAACCGCTCCTCTCGTGCTTGTAGTGACCCTACAACTTCATCAACGGACATTTCGCTGATGTCCCTGGACTCCTCCATAGCCACCACTACGTAATCAAATTTTGGTAGTAGTGATCGCATAATTTTTTCAACAATTCTGGACTCTTCAATTTTTTCTCCATACTGCCGCATCTGATTTACGATAGATTTTACTCGGGATGAGTAATCACTAATGGCTTCCGTCTCTTTCATCCTCATCATCTCAAATTCTCCTCTCAGCATCTGCAAACGAACTTTTTTAACTTTCTCCTCCCCTTGAAGAGAAACTCGTAGGATTTCCCACGCTTGTTTAGCGGTCGTAGCTTCGGCTACTTTCTCGAACATTAATTCATCCAAACCTTGATGGATGAGAGTAAGCGCCTTTTGATCGTTTTTGCGATTTTTCTGCAGAGTATCTTTTTCTGCCTGTGTCAACGCTGCCTCGTTACCTGGGACTACGTAGCATTTTTCGACTATATCCCAGACATCTTGACATCCGAGTAACGCCTTCATTCGAATACACCAACTTGAATAATTGGTTTTGGTGAGCTGATGGTATTGATAAGGAAGTTTGAGACCGTCTGACATTTTTGTAGGGTTTGTTTTGCGAAAGACCGACTCTCGTAACGTGGCTCTGATACCACTTTGTTGAAAATTAGAGGGACTGGAATTATTATGAGGCAAGGATTGAGTTATAATTTGTGATGACCAAACATATAATTTTGAGGACTATTAATTCATGAAAGAAAAAGAAACTAGAAAAAATGAAAAATAGGAGAAGAGAATGCACTCAATCAAACTTTCTTATCATTCTCACAATACATACAATCAAAATTACAATAAACTAACTCTTATATATATAGTATAATATTTTTCTTCCAATTTGACAAACATCAACGGATGTATACCCACATCTAAACTAGTCAATGGCATTTATTGATTTTTTTATTTTTTCTCTACCCATCATCACAACCCATCATCACATGTTTTTCTATGCTTTCACATACACATTAATACTTAAATTTATTTTATTTTTATTATAAATTAAGTTTATTTTATTTAATATTTTAACATATAAAAGATTTGTATATGTATATATATAATAGTTGTTAATACAAACGATTTACCAACGATTCATTTTAGCAACGATTTGCAAACGACAATATTGCCAACGACTTACAAACGATAATATTATGAACGACTTATCAACAATACATGTTAGCAACGACATACATACAATATTATACTAAATTTGGTGTGAGAAATGCCAACGACATACCGACAATGTAGCATTTACCGACAACTTAACAACGACAATAGTCGAGGCTATTAACGAGAACTCGTAATTCTATTAGGTCATCACATACAATTTGCCAACGACAATGTCGTTGCAAATACAAACGATATAGATTTTGTCGTCGGTATATATTTTACCAACAAGCGAAATGGCTTCGACATATATTACGTTGGTATGTCGTCGCTAATGATAATTACCAACGAAAATATGATAATTACCAACGACATTGTGTCATTGGTAAACTGTTATTTTCTTGTAGTGGTTAGAGTCAAATTTAGCCTATACCCCTTTTGTTTTCAAATGGTTCGACTGAAATGGATTCTAACCAAGAGTCGCCCATAAAATTATCTGTAAATTATACTCATCGTCTTTCAACTTCGGTCTTATTTTTTTAATAGTCTCTGGACATTAAAAATGAATAAGAAGTCTGTGAATTTCTTCTTTTACTAATATAAAAATTTGTTAACTTTTCACCATTCAAATAACAAGTTTATAGAGCTGATGTAAATAGTATTTTAAACAACTTCTAAGTGTTTTTTATTAGAAGTAAGAAATTGACTATTTAAAAAAAAAAGTTTCGGAAATGGTAATTTGAAAATAAGAAATGTGAGTTTCCATAGAAAATATTGTTTTAAATAATATTATAATATTAAGTTTGAGAAAATAAAAAAACGTGGATTTCATGTTAAGGTCATTTTTTTTCATGGGTTATTTTGAAATTGTCTACCTAAGATATTTTTGTATTAGTAAAAAAGTAAAATTTTAGGAATTGTTTATATCAAAATTTGAAGTTTAGGTGCCATAAAAAGGTAAACCAAAAGTTAATAGGCCATACATGTAATTTTTCATAAAATGATAAAGTATCAACCATGGCTTAATATTTCTGTCCCCAAACTTGTCACATTTTTCCACTTAGGTCAACTTATCAGTTTCCTCAATTTAATAAATGTAACACCTTGTGTCTCTTTATGTGTTTATATGGTTGATTTGCCCCTCAACTCATCTTGTGCATATAGAAAAAAAATTGAATTATGGATTATGGATTAATAGCATATGGAAAAAAATTGAGCCAGTTAAATTATGCAAAAAAAAAAAAAAAAAAAACATTCACATATAAAATTGGTCCCAGCGGACGAGTCCCTTAATGACCATTGATCAAGCTTTTGTAGAGGCTGATATCATGAAATATGACTCTGGTTTATACAAGTTACAATAAGATCAACTTTATTCATATCTGGCAATAATTTCTTTAAAATCAAGTATGCTATAACTTGAGAAAACTTATGATTGTTTGTACTAATATTAGATATAGGAAATTTATCAAGTAATCTAGTGTTTTCTTTTAGTTTTTTTTTTATGAAATTTATGTCTGCTTGCTATAGAAAAAAATAAATATTGGAGTCGTTTTTCACTCCTAATGAGCATTAATTGATTGGTTTATATTATACACTTCACACTTTCGTACTTGGTATAATTCATAATATTTTTTATGTAAAAGAATGTTATCTATACTATATATAATAGCGGAAGCAGAGAGAAATAAGGAGAAGTGTTTTAGAGGTATTTTTGATGAGTTGTCGACGTCGTAAAAAATCATGATTAACAAGATTTAATTAATAAAAAATAACGGATTTATATTTATAATAAATTAAACAATTATTAGCTCATTAATGAAAATAATGAAAGAAAGTAAAAGTTACGGGAAAATGAAAAAACACAAAGCAAAAGAAATCTAAAAGTTACAAATAAACTTCTATATAAAGCATGATAGATAGTATTCCGCCATTATATTCATTGGTCATGATAGATAGTATTATATTTCTGAAGGTAATTATTCGATTTTTTTCATATGTTGTAGTTATTTTGTTCTCGATTGTGTTGTTGTTTTATTTTTATTATACAATAGTTGTTATAGTTTCATCTTTCAGATACATTTCTGTCGTTACCTAATTTCTATACCTCTCGCTACCTTATCAATGTTTTTCTTTTTTATTTGTCTATTTTTTTCAAACTGATATCTCCAATTCAAGAAACCCGATAGAATAGAAGATGCATGGACAACTAAAATCGGGAAACACAAAAGTGTTAAAATTACAAGAAATTCTTACGTTTTCAAGGTAATTATTCGATTTTTTTTCATATGTTGTAGTTATTTTTGTTCTCAATTGTGTTATTGTTTTATTTTTTATTAAACAATAGTTGTTATAGTTTCATCTTTCAGAGATGAAATTCCATTTATGTCGTTACCCAGGTTACATACATTTCGCTACCTTATCCATGTTTTCTTTTTTATTTGTCTTTTTTTTCAAAATGACTAAAATAAGGATTTTGTATATTTGCATTCTTTTTTAGTATATGTTGCTAGGTGTTATCGTTTCGATTGTTAACTCTAACTAAATTTAGATTTTCGGCTTTATATGAACTCAATTTGTAGCTTTAATTGAAGTTAGATTAATTTTTCTTCGAAACCTGTTGAAATCCACTTATTTTTTTAGTTTGAGTTTTATCTAACTAATATGAATTGTATTTTTTATTTTATTTTTTATGTATTTTGGTATAAATAGATGGAAAGTTTCACACAATAGTTGTTCATTGAAGTTTGAGACATATTGAATAAAATATTAAAGAGGTATATTGAAATATTATACTTACAAGGAAGTTTATTTCAATTATAGATTATGTTATATTATTATTATTATCAAGAAGTTATTTTTTTCCACTTCTCTAGACAAAGAGATTGTAAGCGTCTAATGCACTTGATAAGGTGTTTATTCTTGAAGAATTTGGATTATGCTAGATACGAATTCTTATTTTTCGTGCTTAAGAGGTGTTCGCCAAGGAGACCCCCTCTCTCCAATTCTGTTTAGTCTGGCTGAAGAATTTCTTAGTCGCTGGTTGGATAAACTGGCTGCTGAAGGTAGTCTCATTCAATCAGCGTATTCAACCACTCAGAATTTCCCCACGCATCTACTGTATGCTGATGACATATTGCTTTTTTTTATCGTGCCTCAATTGGGAACGTCAGAACCTTAGCAGCTGCTTTCGAGTATTATGGCTCAATCTCGGGTCAATGGGTGAATTGGCAGAAATCGGAAGTGTTTTTCGCAGATTCTGTCACGACTAGAAGGCGAATGAGACTGGCAGAAATAACTGGGATTCGCCTTGGAGAACTTCCATTTTGGTATCTGGGCGTTCCTTTATTCACCGGTGCTCCACGCTCCTCCGTTCTAAGTCCATTGGCTGATAAAATCTCGGAGAAATTCTCAAAGTGGAAGGGTACATCGCTTTCAATGGCCGGGAGATTGACATTAGTAAAAGTTGTTATTTGTGGATTGTTGACTCACTCTTTTTTGGTTTATAAGTGGCCGCGGAATTTGCTGAAGAGGATCTCTTCCCATATGAGGAACTTTGTTTGGTCGGGCTCCATTTCGGGGAAAAAGCTCATCACCCCCCGTGGGCTGTTTGTTTTCTTGGAATTAAAAAACTGGATACTTGGAATCTGGCGTTATCCGGGAAGTTAGCTTGGGGAGTGCTGGCGGATTCCTCCTTCTGTTACAAGCTGTTACGTTCGCGTTTTCTGAATGAGGGGGGTCTAGTTCGTCCAATTGCTTACTCCTCCATCTGGTCCTCCATCAAATCGACTTATAAGGAATTACGGGAACACTGCAAATGGTTCATTGGGAGTGGCACGAGCCTACACTTCTGGAACGATGAGTGGTTGACCCCCACGGTGGCAGCCAGAGTCGGTCTGAGCAACACCGATAGAGCGAAATGTCGGGGTCGGGTGTCTTGTTACAGGCTCAATGATCATTGGAATAACCTTCCGGACTTAAACGATGATATCCTCAGTGCTATCCGTGAGGTTAAGACAATCTGTGTCACTGAGGACACCTGCGTTTGGAAGCCGAGCTCAGATGGGTTATTCACAGTCCGCCTGTTTTATTCCTGGATCTTAGGGAAGACGCCGACAGACCCGTTACGTCATCTATGGCAGCCGTTCATCCCCCCGTCCCAATCCCTAGTTGCTTGGAGAGCAACGATTGGTCGGGTGCCGACTCATGACTTGTTAAAAAAAAGGGGTCTGATAATTGTTTCTAGATGCTGCCTGTGCTGAAATAGTGATGAAACGGTAACGCATTTGTTCGTTCATTGTAGCTTTGCAGCTCAACTTTGGAATGCTATCTTTTCGCTCTTCGGTTGAAGACTCTTACCAGCTCCTAATCTGAAATTGAAGATTACAGAAATGGTCGAGTTCCGGTTCAGGAATGCTATCTCTAGCGCTTTTGAGATGCCATCTGTTCATCTAATCGCCCATATCGCGAAATTAGAGGCTGCTATCTGTAGTGTTCGTTTTGCAGCAGAGAGGGATTGGAATAACATCTGGCTAGAATGCGACTCCGCATATGTGGTCGCTATGTTCCGCACTAGATCCGCAAGGGTGCCTTGGTGTTTGCGCAGAGAATGGGTGGAATGTCTTGGTCTGCTGTCGCGTCTTCGCCTGGTGGTATCTCACATATACCGCGAAGGAAACCAAGTGGCGGATAAACTTGCAAATTATGGTCGCCTACAATCTTCGATTCAATGGTGGATCACTGCCCCGGATTTTTGTTTTGATTTGATTAGGGATAACTTATGGAACCGGCCTTCTTTCCGGTTCGTGTAATTCTTTTCACTCTGGTTGTATGATCTACATTTTTTAGCTTCTTATTAATAATACCTGGGTCGGGTTTCAGGAAGGTGCCAACCTAGTTGGGATGTTCCTGGCCCCTCCCCATTTTAATCAAAAAATGCTAGATACGAATTTAAAATGAAGGTAAATAAAAATAAATTTTGATGCTCAAAAATCCTAAAAATTTACATTAATTATGAGATATTGAGATAATTGATTTTGCAACATTGGCTTATATAGTTTCTGTTGGCGATATTTTCGAAATATCCCAATTTTCAACCTTGATACGCGTTTGCGGGGATTAAAAATGGTAAAAATAATGCGGGCGTGCCAGAGAAGCTAATTCTCAAAGGGTAAAATGGTAATTGAATAAAATAAATAAATAAAGTGCGCCTAAATTACTTGAATTCTAAACGAAAAGCGATTGACGACCGTTACAAGGACCGAAAATAAAAACAACGGTCTTGGGCCCCGACGTTACTTGACAGGTCGGTCGGAAAAACAATTTTTTAAATGTAAGTACCAAAAAATAAAGTAATAAAACGACACAAAAATATAATTTTTTTTTAATTTTCTTTTATATTTTTATTGATTTTGTAAATATTTTTCAATGTTTTTTGTATTACAAATAATAATAAAGCATGAAAATTACAACTTAAAAAGAAATAATAACTTTAAAGCTAGAAATGTAAATAAGTCACAAAAACAAATATGTACGGGATGAAATAAAATTAACCGATCTCTTTGATGTCGTTGGTATGCGTGAAATTGAGGATTGGACCTCCAGAAAATTGGCTCGGGGGCTGTTGCGTTGTCCGGGTAGTGCTGGGCGAATTTGAAGTAATTCGGAGAGTTCAGAGACTTGAGCAGAAATTTACCACCAAGTCAACAGCAAAGTGGGACTAAATTGATGCTTTTGTGGGACTTTCGGGCTCAATTTCGGGAGCTGTAGAGGTCGGATTATTGATTTTGTAAATATTTTTCATTGTTTTTTGTATTACAAATAATAATAAAGCATGAAATAAAATTAACCGATCTCTTTGATGTCGTTGGTATGCGTGAAATTGAGGATTGGACCTCCAGAAAATTGGCTCTGGGGCTGTTGCGTTGTCCGGGTAATGCTGGGCGAATTTGAAGTAATTCGAAGAGTTCAGGGACTTGAGCAGAAATTTACCACCAAGTCAACAGCAAAGTGGGACTAAATTGATGCTTTTGTGAGACTTTCGGCCTCAATTTCGGGAGCTGTAGAGGTCGGATTATAGCGAAACGAAGGCTGGTATCTATAGTGAGTGTGCAAAGGAAGGGTTTAGAACTGGAATTTCAGAAAAATAACGAGTAACGAAGTCGGAATAAATTATTGAAAATGGGCCTGACAGAATAATTGTTTGATGGTTGTAAAACCAAAAGCTTGATTCTGTTTCGTGGAGGGTACTTTAGGGGCAATTTTGAAGGCTATAGGATTTCGTTTTTTACGAAATAAAAATTGAGAATTCGAGAATTGATGTTAATAAAGAGATTAAAATTAATTTGGGCTAAAATGATCGGCTAACGAACTCTAAATAAAATTTGGAAAACGGCACCAGAAAAGTTGTTTGATGAATTTTTCAATGATGAAAAAGTCAAAAGCTTGTTTCTGGGTCTTTTTAATTGATTGAGATCAATAAAAAGTTTCTAAACATGATTTAGAATAGGTGTGTAAACTAAGAATGACTCGAAAATGCGGTTTCGGTGATCTTGGTTTCACGAAAAATGCTTGAAGCTTTGAAGGATATAACAACGGTGAAATTTGATTTAGACTAAGAAATCTTGAAACGAGGATTGGGTAATGATTTTACTGACTTAACTAAGAGATTGCAAGAAACGATTTGAAAATTGGTTGATTAAACTAAGAGAATTTCGGATTTGAAGTTTCTGAAAATTGGAAGCTTTTCTAAGAAACAGAATATTAAAGAACTAATTCTGGGAATTGAGACATTGTTTAGACTAATTAGATGCTAAAGAACGATTTCTACGAATCTAAGGATTGATAAAAAAAATGCCGATTTTGGCAGAGAATTTGAGAGAAAAATTGAGTTGTCTGTGTTTGATTGATTTTGAGTGGGGTTTGGAATGAAGGGATTAGGCTCTATTTATATGATTTTGAGTAACAAATCCCATATTAGTGGCCCTTAAATTTCTCACCCATGATCCCATTACCTTCCCATTAGTTGAAGAAAGAAAATGGTTGAGTTGGGAGTTGGAAGAATGGAGATAATGCCGTGAAAAACGTTCCTGTAATGTGTTGGCAATGTTCAAACCCGTTTTTCAACACTATTTCCCTTTGAAAAATTCTACGGGCTTCGTTTTAGCTCCGTTTTGTTCCGTTTTTGACATTCCGAAAAGCTAACATCCCGAACTTTCTAAAAAAAATAATAACGGTCTGATATCTTGCCGTTTTGGGGTCTGTTTTCATCATCGAAGTTGCTGGACGGGTTACTGAAAAAATGGTGCATATTTTCCCCTGATTTTTATTTTTTTTTCTTTTCTTTTTTATAATCATCTTTTGATATTATTTTCTATTTTTTTATTGCATTTTTATTTTGTTGCAAAATGAATTTAATTAAAAAAAAACTATAGAGTAAAATTATAACCTTATGCTAAAAATATAAAAATTAAATTAGCCCCCAACAATTGCCCCCTATTTTATGTGTAAAAGGTTTGAAAATGAATTTTGCACATAAAATAAGTCTTTTATTAATTTTTTTTTTACCTGTCCGTACGGATTTTGTTGAAGCTGAAATTGTGTTCTTTGCAGCTTCCTCGTCATTTTCACACATGATTTCTGCTGGTTCTTGGCTCGGAAAGAAAATAAAAATCACCGAGATAAATTTTGTATGAAAATTGACGTTGTGTGATGGAATTGTTGGATGACTCGTTGAATTTTTCTTTGAATAACAAGACATGCCCATCTGCTATTGCTGCATTTTTTGATATTGCAATCTCGATTTTTTGCTTGCTTCGGCTTTGACTGATATGCTTCGCTGCTGCTGAAATTTTTCATCAACCACGGCGTGTTTGTTTATGCTGAATATGCTCGTGTCTGCCTTTATTTTCCTTCATAACTAGCCTCAATTTGCAATCAGTTTTTCCTGCTCATTTAAACAAAATAGCTACTGCCATTTCATTTAAATTGCATTAAAATTGATCTTGAGTTTCCACTTATTTTGAGCTTATTCCTGAAAAAATGTTGAAGTTGAATCCGATTTGTATCCGTATAGATCCATTGCTTGCTGAAATTGTTTTAACTTCGTCTATGAATTCGCGACTTCACTTCCGTTGTTAATAAACTTCTTTGAGCTACCGCTTGGTGGAAATAAATTGAATTGTCACTTCTTTTTCTCAGGAATCATGCTTGGCTGATATCCGTCTTGAACATGTTGAGCTCGGAGTTGAGAATCCATTTGATGATATGGATATATAGTACATGACGGAACCTGCCCCCCGACGTCTTCGAGCTTGGATGCCATCGGTGATGCACATGTTGTTGTCTCGTATTTGATGGGGACAAAATTGAGCGAGTGGACGGCGGATCAAGTGGAAAAGGTTACACCGAGCTTCTTTGTAGCGATTGCTTTTTTTATCTCTCACAACTTTTTATTCTTTTTTAATTTTTTTTTAATTTTTTTTTGGACATGTAAATGGACTTTTATTTTTTTTCTTTATTTTTTTTCTTTTCATTTATGTCTTTTGTCATTTCATTTTTTTTATGCTTCTTTTTTTTTTAAGAATACTTTATTATCTTTAAGCATGCTAAAAAATATCAATGATGCTAATTAATTAATAGCTTAAAACAAAAACTAAAATGTAAAATGATGCAAAAATGAAACAAAACAAAAAATAAAAGGCACCTCGTACCTTATCGTATCCTTATATTTTCTATAGCGGCTGATGCCACCCCTTTGTCCTTCGGCTGTGACAAAATCATTGAACCTCTTCGATGAGAGGCGCATTGCCAATCGGCCTACGGTAAGGCACAATGGTGTTTGACTTTTTCTTGCCTTTGGTCTTGATTTTGATTGGACTAATGCTATCTTCGTATAATCGAGATTCCACCATATCCGAATGTGTCTCAAATGGTTTTTCGTTTGCCTTAATCACCTCGATGTCATTTCCTTTCCAACGTAATAAAAGTTGGTGCAAGGATGACGGAATGCACGAGTTGGAGTGGATCCAATCTCGTCCAAGCAATGCTTGGTAACTCGCCGTTGAATTGACTACAAAGAATGCCGAAGTTGTGGTTTGATTACCAACGGTAAGTTGCACAAGTAAAACCCCATAGGTTTTAGCAATTTCGCCAGTAAAAGCCGAGACAGAAATTTCTGACGTCATTATGTCGCCTACGAATTTCCCGAGAGCTAGTGCCATCTTTAATGGCAGCTGAACCATTATCAACTAGAACTCTCGATAAGGGTTTGCCATCAACGTGTGCTTTGACATATAATGGCTTAATATGGTGTGTTATCTGCGGAGTGGGTTTGTCAAAATAAACCCGCTTCATCTGATCTTCTAACGAAGATTTTATTGTAACACCACCTCGTCGTTCTTCTTGGACTTTGTTTCTTTCCTCCTTTGTATCTTCACTTCTGAAATTTATTGGTAAAATTAGAGAAGTAGCAGCACATCAAACTTGGATCAAAAGGTCTCTCACACGAATTTCCACTTTTTTCTTTTCTTTTATTTTTTCTTTCGAAACGTTGCTAGAATTGACACTAGACAACTCCATTTCATTTTTCCTTCTTTTTTCTGCCTCTCTCTTTCTTATTCTTCCTTTTCCATTTTATGAGAGAGGTTGTGAAATTTTTTTATGTCGGTTGATGAACCATTTTTCGAGGGGAACTTGTGCCGGCGAGTAACGAAGCATGATCGGCCTTGGTTTGCGCCACTTTTATTTTTATTTATTGGCTTTCGTTTTCTCTGTGGCTTTTCTTTCTCCTTAGCGGTTGGCAAAGTGCCCTTTGGTACCCAAATTTGTTTTGTCTTTGGATGGTCGAGGCGCTCTTTTCTCTGACTCGAGGTGTTGCTATGGACATTACGCTTAAGTGGTGGCATCTCAATGGAAGTTGCATTTATCATTGTAGCGGCTGGAAATGGATCATCATCAATCAACATGCTCTTTTTTTTTCAGGAAATTTAAGCACGCCTTTGTTTATTCTATCCTGCACCGCATTCTTAAAAGCAAAGCAAGAGTGTATGTCGTGGCTCCAACTATCATGATATTTACAATAAGTTTTTCCACTGGTGTCATCTCTCGATGAAATAATGTGTCCATGTGGTAAGGTGATAAAACCCTCTTTTAGCAAATAATCAAACAATTCTCCAGTTTTAGAAACATCAAATGTGTATTGCACATTTGTATTTCGTCTAACCACTTCAGGGGTTTTTGGAATTTTTGCTAACATTGGACAAACGCGGGATCCTGTTCTAGTTAGTTCGGCTATAGCTACCTCATGTGCCTCATGTGCCTCATTGGTTTCTATATCCTGATGGTAACTACCTACAAAGTTTTTCTTCCTACGATTATCCTCGCGCATTAATTCTTCATATTCTGACACTTTAGCAACAAGTTCATAATAATCACAAAAATCAATGCCCTGGAATTTCTTCCTATTTTCAAACTGTAAGCCACGTTGAGCAATTTTAACAAACTCTATTTCAGGAATATTAACTCGACATCTATGCCTCATTTTCTTGAAACGATTAATAAAACTTTCAACGGACTCACCTGAACCATACGAGATAGTTCGGCGACACATACCTCCGGCTCAGTTCGATAGAACTGAGCATGAAATAATTGTTCCATGCGACCCCAGCTTCTGATAGATTCAGGTTGTAATGTCGTATACCATGTGAAAGCCGGTCCAGTTCGTGATCCAGGGAATAAACGCAAACGAAGCATATCGAAGTCTCGCTTTGCACTAATCCCGCTGCATTGGAAAGAAAATCGAGCAACGTGCTCGATGGTAGATTGTACATCTTCACCTGAAAATAAAGAAAAATCCGGAATTCTAAAATTGTGAGGAAATGGGTATCGCTGGTCGTATTCCCTAGGGTAAGCTTTCTGAAACTCCGGACGGTATACTTCACGGACCGTAGTTCCATAAATTTCTTGCACGATGTTCCGAATACGTTGCCTATCCTCCGCTTCATTACACATTTCGCTCCTCACACCTGAAACACGAGATATGTTGTTATTATCACGAGAATTCTCACGAATATTTTCACGAGTATATTCGCGGGTATGATCACGGTCCTGATTTCTCCACGTGCCCCCCAAACCACGGGCGTTGATGTCACCACAGTGCTCCGAGTGGGTATTAGGTCCGGTGTTTGACCTGAAATGAGGTGCATTTGGGGGTATTGAAAATTGTTCCGAGGTTCTTCGATCTCCCCGCTCATTGAATCTCATGTTTTCCTCCCGACTAGACGGTGGCCTATATCGGTCGCCTTGGGGAGTGCCTTCCCTTGTGTTATCTGAAACATTGTGAGAATTCAAATTTTTAGCATAAATTTCACCACACCTATCTGGGATTCTATTCATCTCATCGGTGAGATTATTAATCCTGTTTTCCAAATTGGGTTGTCTCCAAGCTTACATCATCTCAGTTTGAGCTTTAACATTTTGCGACATCTCGGCTACAAGCCTTTCCATGTTGCGCATATGGGCCTCTTGTCTCGCAAAAAATGCGTTGAAGTCCGATTGTGGCATTGACGTCCGATGAACATCTTCCAACTGGCTCACGGTCTCGGCAACATAACCCTCGGGTGCATTCATGTCCACGTTTGTATCTTCATTCCTCTTCTGATTTTCATCAGACTCCGGAACGTGTAATTCTCGACTTGTATTTTTCTTGGGTGGCATTGTAAACAACAAATAATATTTAGGAAAGTTTGGAAATAAAACACTAAAGTAGAATATCACGGCAATAAAATACCACATAAATACACTACTAAAATAATTAACTTTTGGTTAAATAATTTAGTAATGGAAAAAAAAATTTAAGCCTAAAAATAGGAAAAAATTTGGTGAAAAATTTTCGGTACTAGAAAAAAAATGTTTCGGGTCCCACTGGGCGTGCCAAAAATTGTTGGCGATATTTTCGAAATATCCCAATTTTCAACCTTGATACGCGTTTGCGGGGATTAAAAATGGTAAAAATAATGCGGGCGTGCTAGAGAAGCTAATTCTCAAAGGGTAAAATGGTAATTGAATAAAATAAATAAATAAAGTGCGCCTAAATTACTTGAATTCTAAACGAAAAGCGATTGACGACCGTTTCAAGGACTGAAAATAAAAACAACGGTCTTGGGCCCCGACGTTACTTGACAGGTCGGTCGGAAAAACAATTTTTTAAATGTAAGTACCAAAAAATAAAGTAAAAAAACGACACAAAAATATAATTGTTTTTTAATTTTCTTTTATATTTTTATTGATTTTGTAAATATTTTTCAATGTTTTTTGTATTACAAATAATAATAAAGCATGAAATAAAATTAACCGATCTCTTTGATGTCGTTGGTATGCGTGAAATTGAGGATTGGACCTCCAGAAAATTGGCTCGGGGGCTGTTGCGTTGTCCGGGTAGTGCTGGGCGAATTTGAAGTAATTCGGAGAGTTCAGGGACTTGAGCAGAAATTTACCACCAAGTCAACAGCAAAGTGGGACTAAATTGATGCTTTTGTGGGACTTTCGGCCTCAATTTCGGGAGCTGTAGAGGTCGGATTATAGCGAAACGAAGGCTGGTATCTAAAGTGAGTGTGCAAAGGAAGGGTTTAGAACTGGAATTTCAGAAAAATAACGAGTAACGAAGTCGGAATAAATTATTGAAAATGGGCCTGACAGAATAATTGTTTGATGGTTGTAAAACCAAAAGCTTGATTCTGTTTCGTGGAGGGTACTTTAGGGGCAATTTTGAAGGCTATAGGATTTCGTTTTTTACGAAATAAAAATTGAGAATTCGAGAATTGATGTTAATAAAGAGATTAAAATTAATTTGGGCTAAAATGATCGGCTAACGAACTCTAAATAAAATTTGGAAAACGGCTCACCAGAAAAGTTGTTTGATGAATTTTTCAATGATGAAAAAGTCAAAAGCTTGTTTCTGGGTCTTTTTAATTGATTGAGATCAATAAAAAGTTTCTAAACATGATTTAGAATAGGTGTGTAAACTAAGAATGACTCGAAAATGCGGTTTCGGTGATCTTGGTTTCACGAAAAATGCTTGAAGCTTTGAAGGATATAACAACGGTGAAATTTGATTTAGACTAAGAAATCTTGAAACGAGGATTGGGTAATGATTTTATTGACTTAACTAAGAGATTGCAAGAAACGATTTGAAAATTGGTTGATTAAACTAAGAGAATTTCGGATTTGAAGTTTCTGAAAATTGGAAGCTTTTTTGATGAACCGAAGATTAAAGAACTAATTCTGGGAATTGAGACCTTGTTTAGACTAATTAGATGCTAAAGAACGATTTCTACGAATCTAAGGATTGATAAAAAAAAGGCCGATTTTGGCAGAGAATTTGAGAGAAAAATTGAGTTGTCTGTGTTTGATTGATTTTGAGTGGGGTTTGGAATGAATGGATTAGGCTCTATTTATAGGATTTTGAGTAACAAATCCTATATTAGTGGCCCTTAAATTTCTCACCCATGATCCCATTACCTTTCCAAGAAAATGGTTGAGTTGGGAGTTGGAAGAATGGAGATAATGCCGTGAAAAACGTTCCTGTAATGTGTTGGACATGTTCAAACCCGTTTTTCAACACTATTTCCCTTTGAAAAATTCTACGGGCTTCGTTTTAGCTCCGTTTTGCTCCGTTTTTGACATTCCGAAAAGCTAACATCCCGAACTTTCTAAAAAAAATAATAACGGTCTGATATCTTGCCATTTCGGGGTCTGTTTTCGTCATCGAAGTTGCTGGACGGGTTACTGAAAAAATGGTGCAAATTTGCCCCTGATTTTTATTTTTTTTTCTTTTCTTTTTTATAATCATCTTTTGATATTATTTTCTATTTTTTTATTGCATTTTTATTTTGTTACAAAATGAATTTAATTAAAAAAAAACTATAGAGTAAAATTATAACCTTATGCTAAAAATATAAAAATTAAATTAGCCCCCAACAGTTTCAAACTATTATATTATGGTTTGTACAAAATTGTTAGTATTTAAAGAGTTTTTAACATATGAAAATGAAACATGATCATAAGACAAGTTGTTGGAAAATATTAATTAAAAAAATATTATTATTTGAATCTCTTCAAATTCTTAAATATTGAGCATAATGATTCTAATTAATAAAATTAATTCACATATTAATTATAAAACGTTTTTTTCGTACTTAGTAGACTTAATACTTAATTAAGAAAAAATAAATTTTTTAATTAATGGGCAAAAAAAATTTCCACTCTTATCTTTATATGCTTATATCTTGACATTCTCTCTTATGTTCGAAAAAAAAACAAGAGGAATATATTCTCTCCTAATTATCTTTCTTGTCCATTCATTTTTGTTTTCTATTCTTTTATTTGTTTTTTTTGTTTACAAAATTCAAGAATATATAATTATTAGAAAATATTAATTAAATCAAATAAGTGATATCTACGAGCATGACTGATATTTTATATAGTGAAAGAATGAAGAACAGATTGATTGATTAACTTGATGAGATATTACGAGATGAAAATATGAGAAATCATCACCTTAAACTGATTCAATTGGATATATTGGATTATTGTAGCATAATGAATAATTGAATTCGAATACTCATGAATTTTCACATGCACCTTAATGAGCAAGTGAATTTACTCATTCACCATTAGATATAGGCTTATTAAATCTAAGCCACATTATGCTTTGAATCTCCACCTTAGGATTCTAATAAACCTATATCTAACAGTGAATGAGCAAATTCTACATGCTCATCAAGGTGCATGTGATCAAGACTGATCGAATACTTGGTGATCATGAAATTCCATTAAGCAAGATGATTATCATCAAGATGAATTTGTGACTAATTCTTATGAATTTTATTTTTTTATATGTAACATATTGAATTGATAAAGTTTCTTCATGTGCAACATTAGAAAAGTATTGATTGTAATAGTTTATAGCAATAATATATTGATGTTGATTCCACTTTAACATAGATTGTAATTCTTTTGTATCGTAAATATAATATTTAATTTTAATTGTAGTTTAATTTAATTTTGGCTTTTCATTATATTCTAATATATTTCTTAATTAATCTCCTATTTTATTATTATTGTTTCATAAAATTCCAAAATTTGAAAATGTATTAAAATTACTAAAAAGTACAAATTGTAAAAATAAATAAATCATTCACCTTTAATTAAAATTATATAAAAATTTAATCAATTACTTTCAAAATTAATTTAATTTGAATTATCAATAAAAATATATTAATTTCAAATATACATAATATAAAAAAATTCATACCATGATATAAAATTACTTAAAAGTAAATATGTCAATTTATTTATTTATCTAAATTATATAAAAATTTCGTATCCCGTGCATTCGACTAGTATAAAATAATTATGATGAGCCCGAACAGAGTGAGGCAGGAACTTTAAATTGATAAGGTAGATAAGCCATCCTTATCCGTTCTTCGATGAGTTTCTCTTTTTGTGGTTAAATCCTTCTAAATAAATTGATTAGCAAAAAATTCAATAGAAATAGGATTCAAACGAGTTAGAGATGAAATTGACAAGAGATTATGAATGATTTGAGGAACATGTAAAATATGAGAAAATTTAATTGGAGTATTAGAGACAGTGAAATTCGAATGGTCTATATGAGAGATTGGGATAATATTTCCATTACCTACCTAACATTCTTAGGTTTGTCATATTCTGAATGAATAGACAAGTTTCCTAGGTCAGCAGTAAGGTGATGAGTCGATCCTGAGTCCATTAACCAGTCAGTTGAACTCGAGTGAGAGGTGATTGCAATGTTGGATGCGGGTTTGAAATTGGTTCTGAAATTACAATTCAGTTTGGAGGAAGGATTGCTTTGCTAATCTGACCATCAATTATAGTTGCGTGAGGCTAGATTGACTGATAGTATGAAAGACGGAAGGATAATATCACGAGCAAGCTCTCTTTCTTAACTTAGCAAAAGTCCATTGAGATCATCAAAATTAACAATTTTTCAGAGACTTGGGATGTTAGAATATTATGGCAGAGAGGGACCGCGCAGAAATATTAAAGCTGAATAATATATCTTATATTAATCTTCAAACAGTTACATCATTTAGTTTAACTTTTGTTGTCCATCCCACCTTGTGTTTTTAATTCCACAAATTAATGTGGTTGTCGGGACTCAAACTCTCGACCGTTTGGTTCCTGAATAAACTTTGATGTTTTATTCAATTTAGTCATTTATCCATTTTTACACCATAATTAATTTTATAACTATTTTATTTGTTTCTAGCCTTTGATTTGAAGTGATATACATATGGGAAAATATTATTTTTGTGCGGATTGAACACCCGAGAAAGTTCGGATTGTATCTAATTTGTATCTATTTTATTGCTTTTGTGGTTATAATATTTTTGTTGTTTATTTGTTGTGTATAAATGTGCAATATAACGTAAAAATGTGAGATTTTTCAAGCAAAGCAAGCATTCAAAATAAATTTAAAAAGTAAAAAGAATTATTAATAGCCTAATATTTCATTCCTAGGGGATTAACCTTCCACAAGCGTTCCTAACATTCTGAATCCACTTGCTTCCCACAATAAATTTCAATAACATTCTCGGACCTAAAATAAAGGCAGTCCTGCTAAACTATTTGTTTTCTCAAATAGACTCCCTGTCCTAGCAGTACGGTAGCGTTATTAAGTATTAGTCATCAAGTTACTTCAGTTAGGAAAATTTCTGAAAAGTTATGCCAAGTTAAGTTATGTTCTTAATTAGTCATTAAGAGTTATTAAGTTTTACTAGATTTGGAATAGTTACAATTTTCATTTAGTATAAATAGTTATATTGTATAAGCTAAAAATTAAGAAGAATGAATTAAAAAAGAATTAAAATTAAGAAAAGCTAGCCGATCCAATGAAGTTAAGGAGATACCTAGCCATGGAGAAGGTTATACCTAACCGAACCATTTTATTATACCCAGTCGATCCAATGAAGTTAAGGAGATTCTGAGAGGGTATTGATCTTGAGATGTCTCTGTTGAATTAAGCGATTCATCCTCAATTGCCGGCAATGATCAGACTGCTAATGATTCCAATATACAAGCAGCAACAATCGATGAATCACCTAATTCAACAGGGATATTCTCAGGATCAACATCAGCATTAATGGACATTGGTTTGAGCCAGAATTGATGGGGATGGAATCAAGAGTCCAAAGACTTGAGAATTTTGTTCCAGAAAGAAAAAGTTTAATCTCCATGAGTAGTCTTTAGATTCCTCGAAAAATCTAGTTTCAGAACTCTTTACTGTCATTCTAAAATCTCAATGACTGACATTTGAAAAAATTCTTCCTAAGTTGGAACTCAGGTTAACCTTTAAAATGTCAACTTCTTTTTTATCATTTTTTCCTTTTTTTTTTCTATTTTATGTTTTATGTTTTTATTTCTATTTTATTTCATGAACTATATATAGTTTTGTTGTGCGGAATTAATAAAAGATAAATTAATAAACACTCGAAAAACACAGATTTACGTGGTTTACCAACGTTGTGTTGGCTAGTCCACGAGCAGAAGGAGAATAGTATTATTAGGAGACGAAAATCAGATTACAATGATTAGGTTTACATAATGGGTATTTATAATACCCAATCTAAACCTAATCCCACTAGGAACCCATGATCCCAATCCAACTAGGAACCCATGATCCTAATCCAACTAGGAATCCGAAACCCAATACTACTCCAAATAGGAAACCCATGATTCAAGGCATTACGATAAATCTTCACCTTGACTTGAATCCTCCTGAAAACATAACAGATGCACCCATGACAGTGCCAGATGAACAGACTTCTCCCTTTGCCCCAGAGTCGCCCACCACAGGGCAACTAATAATCTCTGACGTTTGGCAAGTCCAAACAGTGTTGAAACTTGCTATGTGGAACATGCTTGGTAAACATGTCAGCCGGATTGTCAGCAGTGCCTACCTTCTTCACCTTGACCCTCTTCTCACTTCTTAGAAAATGATACCTCACATCTATATGCTTGGTCCTCTCATGATGAACCTGATCCTTGGCTAAATAGATTGCACTCAAGCTATCACAATACACTGTAGCCTGATCATGATGTAGACCAAGATCACTAACCAATCCTTTAAGCCAGATCCCATCCTTAGCAGCTTCAGTCAGTGCCATATACTTTGCTTCTGTAGTAGACAAAGTTATTGTAGGCTGCAAAGTAGCTTTCCAACTGACAACTGAACCGCCAAGAGTGAAAACATAACCAGTCATAGATCTTCTACTGTCAACATCTCCAGCATAATCAGAGTCTGAAAAACCTATCACCAAACACTCTGTATCACCTCCATAAATGAGACCAACGTCAGATGTACCTTTTAGGTACCGAAAGATCCTCTTCACAGCTTGCCAATGCTCCTTGCCAGGTTCACCCATAAACCTGCTAACAACACTAACAGAATGTGCAAGATCAGGTCTAGTGCAGACCATTGCATACATCAAGCTTCCTACTGCACTAGCATAGGGAACTCGAGACATGTACTCCTTCTCTTCAGCAGAATTAGGTGCAAAAGCAATAGATAGATGTGCACTTGCAACACTAGGAGTATCTATGGGCTTTGCGGTAGACATGCCAAATCTTGACAAGATCTTCTGAATATAGCCCTTCTGTGACAGAAAAAGTTTTCTTTTGCTTCTGTCCTTGTAAATCTCTATTCCCAGAATTTTTCGAGCTGCACCCAAATCCTTCATCTCGAACTCTACGCTGAGAAGACCCTTCAACTTCTGAATGTCGTGCTTCTTCCTTGTAGCTATCAACATGTCATCTACATACAACACTAGATAGATAAAAAAAACTCATCTTCCAATTTATTGTAATAGACACAACAATCATATGGGCTCCTGGTGTAGTCCAGCTACATCATGTAACTGTCAAACCTATTGTACCACTGCCTAGGAGACTGCTTAAGTCCATACAAGGACTTCTTCAACTTGCAAACATAATTCTCCTTCCCAAGAATCTGGAAACCATCTGGCTGGGTCATGTAGATCACTTCCTCCAAATCTCCATGCAGAAAGGCTGTCTTTACATCAAGTTGCTCAAGCTCCAAATCCTGATGTGCAACTATAGCTAGCAACACTCTAATAGAGGTGTGTCTGACTACTGGTGAGAATATCTCATTATAATCCACTCCCTCTCTTTGATTGAAACCTCTAGCAACAACTCTAGCCTTATACTTGACTCCATCTGCAGGTGATATCCCTTCCTTCATCTTGAGAACCCACTTGCAAGTAATAATCTTTCTCCCTGGAGGTGGTATGACTAAATCCCATGTTTGATTGTTATGAAGGGATTCCATCTCATCTCCCATATCAGCAAGCCATTTCTCAGAATCGGTGCCTGAAACAGCTTCTTGGTAAGTTGATGGTTCACGAGTGTCCACCTCTTCAGCAACCTATAATGCATATCCCACCATGTCCTCATACCTCTTAGGTGGCCTAACTCCAACCCTCCTTGGTCGATCTTGAGCTAAGCTACGATGTGTAGCTTCAGATGGTTGAGAAACTGATGTTGTAGATTCTGGTAGCTCTATTTCTGCTTCTAACTCTTGTTCCTTCAAGCAACTCTCACTCTGTATGACCTAAAACTCCACCTGTTTATCAATGCTATCAGTTTCTGTTGCACTTGTAGGCTTCACAATGGGTCTAAGCACAGATTTTTCATTAAAGACTACATTTCTGCTCAAAATGACCATTTTCTCTGATGGAGACCAGATCCTGAAGCCTTTAACTCCATCTCCATAGCCTACGAACACTCCCTTCTTGGCTCTTGGCTCTAGCTTACCCTCATTAACATGATAGTAAACTGTGCACCCAAAAGCTTTCAAATTTGAGTAATCAGCAACCTTTCCTGACAACATTTCTGTAGGCGTCTTGAGCTGTATGCCGATGTGTGGTCCGCGGTTAATCAGATAACATGTTGTGTTCACCGCTTCAGCCCAGAATCTTCTATCCAACCCATCGTTAGAGAGCATGCACCTCACTCTCTACAGTAATGTCTAGTTCATTCGTTCAGCTACACCATTCTGTTGCTGTGTATTCCTGACTGTGTGATGCCGAGCAATCCCTTCATCCTTACAGAACTTATCAAACTCAGACGAGCAGAATTCCAGACCATTATCAGTTCGCAGCCTCTTTATCTTCTTTTTCTGTTTGGTTTTCCACCAATGTTTTCCACTGCTTGAAATTCTTGAAAGCTTCACTTTTATGCTTCATCATGATGACCCAAGTTATCCTTGAATAATCATCAATCAGAGACATAAAATATATGTGACCTCCCAAAGACTCAACTCGAGATGGACCCCAACAATCAGAGTGGATGTAATCAAGTATGTCTTTTGTTATGTGAATAGCTTTGGGAAACTTGCTACGATGTAGTTTCCCAAAGACACAGTGTTCACAAAGCTCCAAACTCTTGACCTTTTGACCATCAAGAAAATCATCCTTTGATAGAATTTGCATCCCTCTTTCGCCCATATGACCAAGTCTCATATGCCATATCTTTAACATATCCTCCTGGTCAATCTCTGACGATGCAGCATTAGCTGAACCTGTAACAGTGGAACCTTGCAGGAAATACAAAGTACCATGCTTTACACCTTTCAGAATCACATCAGAACCTTTACAAACATGTAGAACTCCATCTTTTCCTGACCAGCTGAGACCCCTGCTGTCTAACAGACTCAGAGATATCAAATTCTTCGTCATCAATGGAACATGCCTGACTTCGTTTAACGTGTAGAACTTACCATCATGTGTCCTCAACTTGATCGAGCCTATTCCAACTACTTTGCAGACATGACTATTATCCATTGAAATGCTACCTCCATCTACCTGCTTATAGATTGAAAACCACTCTCTCCTTGGACAAATATGATAAGATGCTCCAGAATCAAGAACCCACACATCAGAGTGATAAGTGTGTCCATCAGCAAGTAGAGCAATATCATTTTCAGAGCTGCTATCGCCATCTGCTACAGCAGCAGAACCTGGTTGATTTTCTGATTTCTTCTTCTTCTTTAGACAATCAGTTTTCCAATGTCCTTTCTCCTTACAGTAATTAAGGTGTCGTCTGGCTTGGGACCCTTTGAGAACGGCTTCTTAGACTTCTTCTTTCCACCGTTTCCCTTTCCCTTACTGCCGCTGGCAAACAGTCCAGAGGCCTGATTATCTGGACCTGTATTGCTCGCCTTATGGCGCAACTCCCTGCTATGAAGAGATGACCTAACTTCTTCTAGAGTCACAGAATCTTTACCAACAATAAACGATTGAACAAAATTCTCATATGAAAGCGGTAAAGACACCAACAGAATCAAAGCAGCAACTTCATCTTCAATTTTCACATCAATATTACTTAATTCTAGTAATAATGTGTTCAATTGATCTAAATGATCCTTGAGTTGCATACCTTCCTGCATTCGCATGCCAAACAGACGTTGTTTCAGAAGAAGTTTTGTTCGTTAGAGATTTCGTCATGTATAAGCTCTCTAACTTCATCCACAGACCGGCAACAGTCTCTTCGTCTGAGACATCAGTGATGACGTCATCTGCGAGGCACAACATAATTGTTGAATGTGCCTTTTCTTCCAGAATCGTCATCTCAGCTGTGACTTCTCCCGCTGCCTTCTTTAACGGCGTCCACAGACATTGTTGTTTTAACAAAGCCCGCATCTTGATCTGCCATAGACTCAAACTATTTCTCCCAGTAAACGTTTCGATTTTCACGTTCATCGCAGACATCTTTCTCTCCAGAAAACAAAACCCCGATCGGAAACCGAAAGCTCTGATACCAGTTTGTTGTGCGGAATTAATGAAAGATAAATTAATAAACAATCGAAAAACACATATTTACGTGGTTCACCAACGTTGTGTTGGATAGTCCACGGGCAGAAGGAGAATAGTATTATTAGGAGGCGAAAATCAGATTACAATGATTAGGTTTACATAATGGGGTATTTATAATACCCGATCTAACCTAATCCCACTAGGAACCCATGATCCCAATCCAACTAGGAACCTATGATCCTAATCCAATTAGGAATCCGAAACCCAATACTACTCCGAATAGGAAACCCATGATTCAAGGCATTAGGACAAGTTTAAATATAATCTATGTCATTTAATTTTATAAAATTGAAAAAATAAAATTTAAGTTTATTTTTTCAATTTTATTTCCTTTCATTAAGATTGATATACAAGTAAGTAATACAGAACTGTAGCAAATTTTTTGGGGTTAGATTACCTTCATGAATTTAATTTGATGCAGCAAAAAGTAAAATTGACATAAAAAGTAATATGCACATGACCAGAACCAACAACCCTATCCCTATAAGTTCACATTTTACTTTTTAAATGTGTCTTGAGAACAATCAAAAAAAGCAAACCTTCAATAAAAAAACCATGGATGTTCATCCTGAGATAATCCGTATTGTTGATTTAGGTGAAATACCAAGTCGTGATTCATTCTCAGTTAAAGGTAATGATTCGGAGATAAAAAAAAGAAACAATGGATGAAAATGTTGTGCTGAAGGAGAAAGATGTCCCTGATGAATTAGGGTCGGATCAAGTAGCAGCTAAGGATGTTGATCCTGTTCAATTAGGTGATTCATCCACAGTTGCAGGTAATGATTCTGAGAAACAAGATGTTGAATCTGCAAATGAAAAGAAGAGCAGCAGTTTATGGAAGAAATTATGGGGCTGGAATCTAGAGTCAGAAGAGTTGAGAATATTTCGTGTTTCCAAGCCTCAAATCACTCATTCGCAACCCATTTTCAAGCTCTAAACATTCGTTTACGGATACCTAGTCCTAAAGTTAATGTTTTCCTTATTCTAAGTCTAACTTTTGCCTTTTGTTTTGCCTAAATCCATGCCCTAAATCTCATTATACGCGCCTGTTTCAAATCCCAAATTATACATTTTCATATAAATCTGTTTGCTCCCATTTTCCTATTCATCCACTTGAAGTCGATGAGTACTCGTCAAAATAGCCAAGTAACGGCGTCAAGTTTGTTATTTCTTTTAATTTTGTTATTAGCATTCCAAATTCCGCATTGGCCATATTTGGTTTAGTTTTAAATTCTGCAATTGAATATAGTTATTTCGTATAGAAATAGTTTCACTTGTCATTCTCTTATTTCTATAGTAGATCAAACAATTTTACATTGTAGCCATTAATTATTTAGCGGCACTAAGAATCCAAGAGACACTTTTTGATCCACGCGTCCCTCGCTAAACGTTTCGTTTAGAATTCAAGTTTTTCGCAACCATTAATCATCACTTTAATCGGCCAAATTAATTAGAAATTTCCTTCCAATAGAGGGAGAGGTTGTGGGTATAAAAGAAGCAATGCCTCATGTAATTATGTTTTTGGCAAATATACTTGTCGTTCTAACAAAGGAGTAGCTCATGCGCTTGCTACAGCTGCTCATTATGTGTTAGAATTTATAAACCAAAATCAGAGGCCAGAAAAGGCATATTCAGGGCAAACATCTAGTGAAAATGGGAGGTAGATGGAGGAGGAACACGTGTTGGATGCATGCATATCATACGCCCATACGCGGTTAGGCTTCGATCTGGCACGTGCATATTTTATAACCATGATTGTGGTGTTTTGACATGTGTTGTGCACACGCCTACAATGTTTTCACACATGGCCACTAGCACGTGTGGTGCACGCACCTACAATGTTTCCATACGCGTCAGATGCGCTACACAAGCGGTTTACTCCTTTTTGTATTTTAGGTTTGTGCAAATTTTAAGCTTAAAATTTCCTTTTTATCCCTGACTTTTTATGTTTTTTTCAACTTTAACTCTAAAGTCCTAATCAGCCGTATAAATAGTAGCCCTATACACATCTTTATGAAAATTCTATTTTTTTGAATATACGATCCGGGTAGGTAAAAGTTTCTGACGGAAATATCACTGCTATTTAATTATTTATACTGCAAAATATAGATTGTTTATCCCTATTTTTATTTATTTTCAGTTTTGATTGTTATTATCAATAGGATGTCAAATATATATATATATATATATATATATATATATATATATATATTTTTTTGTATATATTTGATCCATAAATTGATTGAAATTTACCCTAAAATAATAATATACTAGTTTGATATTTTGAATTTTGAATTTGTTTTAATTAATCCATTTTTTTTGTATTTTTATATTCAAATCTAATATGAATAATATTGCAAGTTAAAATTATTAATTTTATCCATTAATTTTATTTATAACAATGATTTGGAATAAACGAATCAATTTAAAGATAAACTTCAATTTAGTCGCTTTTGATTTGTTTTCAATTTAATTATTTGGTGAACTTTTACCGAACAATTGAGATATCGATATTGGTTTGACTCTCACGCTTATTTATATTGTAAATTAGTATTCCATATATCGTTAAATAACAGTATTTTATTATTTTTTTTCACTTTAATCATAAAGTTAATAAACTTTAATTTTATTCATTTTAATCCCTAACCTAAGAACTTGATCTTTATTCACTTAATCCTTGCTTTAATAGACATTCATTTTATTGATTTTAATCTTTAATTTGATATTTTTATTTTATTGATTTTAGTTCTTAATTTGAAATTTTCCATAATATTCATTTTAATCCTTATTTTAGAACTTTATTCAATTTAGTCTTTTGTCCATTTTTACAATATAATGAATTTTATAACTATTTTATTTGTTTCTAACCTTTGATTTGACGTGATATACACATGGGAGAATATTATTTTGGTGCGGATCGAACACCCTAACAATACGCTACCATTATTAAGTTTTATTTATTAAGTTACTTTAGTTATAAGAATTTTGTGTAGTTATACCCAGTTAAGTTATGTTCTTAATTAGTCATTAAGAGTTATTAAATTTTATTAGATTTGGAATAGTTACAATTTTCATTTAGTATAAATAGTTATATTGTATAAACTAAAAATTAAGAAGCATGAATTAAAAAAGAAATAAAATTAAAAAAAGAACTCTCTCCTCTCTTTCTTTATTTTTTATATTCTCCTTTCCTCTCGGATATATGATCTACACATGACCAAAGACAGTGTATACAGAAACCAAACCTATTTGACATTTTAACCTTTTATTTACTCGTAAAATTTGTCTTGAGAACAACGATAAAACCATACCTCCTTGATAAAAGCCAATCCAATGAAGTTAAGGATATTCTGAGAAGGTATTGATCCTGAGATGTCTCTGTTGAATTAAGCGATTCATCCTCAATTGCAGGTAATGATGCTGTTGATTCCAAGATACAAGAAGCAACAATGGATGAATCACCTAATTCAACAGGGATATTCTCAGGATCAACATCAGCATTAATGTTATTAGTTTGAGGCAGAATTGATGGGGCTGGAATCTAGAATCCAAAGACTTAGAGAATTTTGTTGTAGAAAGAAAAGGTTTGATGTCCATGAGTAGTCCCTAAATTCCTAGGAATATCTAGTTTCAGAATTCTTTACAGTGGTTTTAAAATTTCAATGTGTCACATCTCAAAAAATCTCATTGAAGTGAACTGTAGCAATTTTTTTGGGGTTAGATTACCTTCATGAATTTAATTTGCCATAAAAAGTAATATTGGTTGTCCTTCCTTATATGCACATGACCAGATAGAGAACCAACAACCCTAGCCCTATAAGTTCAGATTCTACTCTTTAAATGTGTCTTGAGAACAATCAAACAAAGCAAACCTTCAATAAAAAAACCATGGATGTTCATCCTGAGATAATCCTTATTGTTGATTTAGGTGAAATACCAAGTCGTGATTCATTCTTCTCAGTTAAAGGTAATGATTCCGAGATAAAAAAAAAGCAACAATGGATGAAAATGTTATGCTGAAGGAGAAAGAAGATGTCCCTGATGAATCAGGGTCGGATCAAGTAGCAGCTAAGGATGTTGATCCTGTTCAATTAGGTGATTCATCCACAGTTGCAGGTAATGATTCTGAGAAACAAGATGTTGAATCTGCAAATGAAAAGAAGAGCAGCAGTTTATGGAAGAAATTATGGGGCTGGAATCTAGAGTCAGAAGAGTTGAGAATATTGCTGCAGAAAGAAAACGTGCAAGAAGAAGTTAATGGTTCTAATTTTGACGCAATAAAATTAAAACTGACGGAAGATTTTGAAGCTGCTGTTTGATTTAATGAAAATCTAGGTAGAAAATGGGACAGTATGCATCCTTTCCTTCATTCTGAGTTTGTCCTTTGGCTAGAAAGAGATGAGTGTACCATGATCCAATGATCCAAGCATTAGCATACCATTCCTTATTATTGTTTTGTGAAATTATTTTTATCTCTTCTCTAATTTATCATGGATTGCATGCTAATTAGTTGCCACTGTTTTAGTGCATTAAAAAATGATTAGCATTTGTATGTGTGGTGAAATTAAAAATACATTTAGGCCCCATTTGTTTGGGGGGGAAAATATTCTGCAGGAAAATATTTTCTCAATTTTCAATTTTACAGTGTTTGTTTGGAAAGGAAAATGAAGGAAGAAATAGGAGAAAATGTTTTCCCCAAAACACACGCGTTTAGAGAAAAATGGGGAAAACGTAAAAAAATGTAAAAATACAAAAAATATGAAACAAGAAAAACCATGAACAATGTGAAAACATTACAAAACACGAGAATATGGAAAAAAACCCGTAAAAACATGAAAAGGTGAAGAAACACGAACAATACAAAAATGCAAAAAAAAAAAACGAACACTTGAAATCATAAAACATGAACAACGCGAAAAAGTGGCAAAACACGAAATATACAAAAATATGAAAAATACAAAAAACATGAAAACGTAAAAAAATACAAAAAACACGAAAACGCGAAAAATGCTAAAACACAAAAAAATCGAACACCTGAAAAATCACAAAACATGAAAAATGCGAAAAAGTGATAAAACACGAAACATACAAAAATGTGAAAAATACAAAAAACACGAAAATGTAAAAAAATACGAAAAACACAAAAACGGGAAAAATGCTGAAACACAAAAACGTAAAAAAAGCGATAACCATGAAAAGACGAAAAATGCAAACAAAACACGAAAACGTAAAAAACACAAAAACGTGAAAAATACGAAAAACATGAAAAAACGTGAACAAGACGAAAAAGTAACAAAATGCGAAAATAAAAAAACGCGAAAAAAATAAAACGTGAAAAAAGGAAAACCCGAAAAACTAAACGTGAAAACACGTAAAAATGAACAGAAATGCAAAAAAAAAAACACAATAACGTTAATAACACAAGAAAATGTTCAAAAAATGCCAAAAATATATGAAAATGTGAAAAACGTTTTTTTTTATGTTTTTAACATTAAAGTTTTTCACATTTTCGTATTTTTCCACATTTTTTCGTTTTTGTGTTTTTAACAAATTTTCACGTTTTCTTGCGTGTTTTTTTCATGTTTTTCTGTTTTCCATATTTTTTTCAGGTTTTCGTGTTTTCCACATCTTTTCATGTTTTTTTTAACGTTTTCGTGTTTTCCACATTTCTATTCCATTTTTTTTTGCTATTCTATTCCTTTGGTGCTTAATTTGTGCTTAATACATGTGGATCTCTTTTTTATGTTTTATATATACAATTGAAAATAAAAAAAATACAAAAAATCTATATTTAGTGGTTGGCAAATATTTTCCAGTGTTGTAACCAAACACCGGAAAATATTTTCCAGTGTTGTTGTCAAACATAGAAAAATATTTTATTTTCATGGACAATATTTTCCCTGCATAAAATTTTACAGAACACAATATTTTATCCCAAACAAACGAGGCCTTACTGAAAACATTAGGATGTATTTATCATGACATCATATTTCCAAAGGCTTGATACATTATTTGTCCTCAACTTGCCCAAAAATGTTGATTGGCGACTATACTTGCATAAAATATTCAGTTAGCTTCCTAAACTTGCGTAAAATGTAATAAATTGATCACTCGGTTGCGAAAAAAATAAGTTAAATACCGAAGATGTATTGCACGAACCTTAGAAAAAGTAAAATGACTAAGATCGGGGGTATACGGTTTTAACTTTAGCGAAGATAAGTTTTATTGTTGAACAAGTAATAATTTCATTTTTAATCTTGCATTATGTAATAACATTTTAACATGCGTAGAATATATTTTCCGTATTTAATTTACTCTTTTACAACCGAGTGATTAATTGATTATATTTTATGCAAGTTCAAGGAGCTAAATGAACATTTTGTGCAAGTTCAGGGGATTATTGGGTCATTTTGAAAGTTCAGGGGACCAATCAAATTGTTTGAACAAGTTCAGGGGCAAATAATATATTAAGCCTATTTGCAAAAGGTATGTTTTGCATGGAAATCACGTAAAATGTTTTATTTAATGAAAACCTCACAGTTACAAAGTGGGATCTCACAGATTTGAGAAAAAGATTAGATGAAGTTGGGTGGAGGTGATGTTATAAGAGGTTTTTCAATCAGCAAATACATTCTATGTATAAGTGTCAGACAACATTCACGGGTTAATGACGGATGGAAAGAGAGAAAGCATAACATCTTACTATAAAGAAACGATTTTTAGGGAGAGAAATCTTAAAGCTTGAGTTTTTAAGTGAAATTCCACATTTAAAAGCTTAAGACATCGAATTACCTAGTGTTGTAACAAACATAAATCGACTTGAAAGTTGATGTGGGTTAGGTTAGTGGAGAAATACGAAGAAATCAACTTAGTTTAGAGATTTTGGATGTTTCAAAGGGGTACTTGACACGATTTTGGGTGGAGGACCACTTCAGCAGGCTCGTATACACTCTGGAGACACACTTCAAAGATAATAAAATGAGGGTTATATAAAATCTCGTGTTTTCTTGCAATTTGATTCAGGCATTATGTAAAGTTTATTCGTATATGACGTTGTAGTGAATGAAAGGCATGAATCTCAAGGTCTTGTCCTCCAAAATGCCATTTACATATAATTTTGAGGGCTTAAATGTGTATTCTTAGTAGTCCATGAGGTTAAAGTTTGGTGAGTAGCTACATTTAAGGTTCTCTCATGTTCTTAAAAGTCATTTCCAAGCTCTTAAAAGTACTAAGTCATGATTGGAATAAATGATACAAATGTATGTAGAGGGCTATGTGCACGTTTTATACTTGATATGATGTTAAAGTGAGCAAGTGGGTAGGAGAAAGGTTTTAAAAACGAGGACGAAGATATTTTGAGGATGATAGTTGATCGCATATGCGCTGTATGCGATCGGCCATCACGTCAAACTTCGGTTCTTAGGTCCTCGACCTTACATTCGTATCCCATTTCTTCTGTCATGTGTTTTTTTGAGTATGAGATCAGCGCATATATTCCCACGCAAAATGTCCTTTTAATCACTTATTTTTTATGTTCTTCCAATTTTAACCCTAAAACCCTAATTAACCTATAAATAGTAGCTCTTTACAAAGCTTTAGAAGGACGGAAATAACATTGAAGATTACCGAAGCTCTGTTGAAACGCTTTGAATAAATTCCAGTTTTCTGAATATACGATTTGGGATCCATTACTCAGTGATTTTTAAAAAATCCCATAACTATGTACATGTTTTAAAGAGAAATATCATGTACTATTTAATTATTTGTATTGCAAAATGTAGATTGTTCATCCTTATTTTTTTTTTGTTTTTTTTTTGTTTTGATTATTATTATGAACTAGTATTATGCTCGCGCGATGTGCGGGTGGAAAAATTTGTTGTACAAAGAATTTAATATTTTAATGTTTTTTCAATTTTATATAATTACATGTAGTGATATTAATATTTTTCTTTAAAATAATTTAAATTTACAAATTTTTAATAAATTAACAAACCTATATTTTTATAATTGCTTGATAATAGTGTTTAGAAGTTGTTGAAATCATAATCTATTGTCCATGTTGATATGTTTGCCAGGGTCCTTCCTTTCCGATCTTGTATAATATTTTTTTCTATACAATTTTGCAATTTTAAAATATTTACTACACTTTGTGACCATGTTTTTTCAATCAAATTCTAGCTCTCCTCAAAATTATGTTTATTTTGCTTTCTAGAATTTTTGATAAATCTATGAAATTGAAATAAGCACGTCTTACTTTTTAAATTTTATTTGCTTTATGTAGTAGTTTGAAAGTTTAAATATTGTGTTAATTATTACAACAAAAAAATTAAATGTTATTATACTATTTTTTTTTTGGTAAGCAATGGAAAGAAAAACAAACAAGAAACCAAAAAAACTAACCCCGGATTAGCCTGGGAAAGCTAACCCCAACTCGATCCACGCGTCCCTCGCTAAACGTTTCGTTTAGAATTCAAGTTTTTCGCAACCATTAATCATCACTTTAATCGGCCAAATTAATTAGAAATTTCCTTCCAATAGAGGGAGAGGTTGTGGGTATAAAAGAAGCAATGCCTCATGTAATTATGTTTTTGGCAAATATACTTGTCGTTCTAACAAAGGAGTAGCTCATGCGCTTGCTACAGCTGCTCATTATGTGTTAGAATTTATAAACCAAAATCAGAGGCCAGAAAAGGCATATTCAGGGCAAACATCTAGTGAAAATGGGAGGTAGATGGAGGAGGAACACGTGTTGGATGCATGCATATCATACGCCCATACGCAGTTAGGCTTCGATCTGGCACGTGCATATTTTATAATCATGATTATGGTGTTTTGACATGTGTTGTGCACACGCCTACAATGTTTTCACACATGGCCACTAGCACGTGTGGTGCACGCACCTACAATGTTTCCATACGCGTTAGATGCGCTACACAAGCGGTTTACTCCTTTTTGTATTTTAGGTTTGTGCAAATTTTAAGCTTAAAATTTCCTTTTTATCCCTGACTTTTTATGTTTTTTTCAACTTTAACCCTAAAGTCCTAATTAGCCGTATAAATAGTAGCCCTATACACATCTTTATGAAAATTCTATTTTTTTGAATATACGATCCGGGTAGGTAAAAGTTTCTGACGGAAATATCACTGCTATTTAATTATTTATACTGCAAAATATAGATTGTTTATCCCTATTTTTATTTATTTTCAGTTTTGATTGTTATTATCAATAGGATGTCATATATATATATATATATATATATATATATATATATATATATATATATATATATATATATATATATATTTGTATATATTTGATCCATAAATTGATTGAAATTTACCCTAAAATAATAATATACTAGTTTGATATTTTGAATTTTGAATTTGTTTTAATTAATCCATTTTTTTGTATTTTTATATTCAAATCTAATATTAATAATATTGCAAGTTAAAATTATTAATTTTATCCATGAATTTTATTTATAACAATGATTTGGAATAAACGAATCAATTTAAAGATAAACTTCAATTTAGTCGCTTTTGATTTGTTTTCAATTTAATTATTTGGTGAACTTTTACCGAACAATTGAGATATCGATATTGGTTTGACTCTCACGTTTATTTATATTGTAAATTAGTATTCCATATATCGTTAAATAACAGTATTTTATTATTTTTTTCACTTTAATCATAAAGTTAATAAACTTTAATTTTATTCATTTTAATCCCTAACCTAAGAACTTGATCTTTATTCACTTAATCCTTGCTTTAATAGACATTCATTTTATTGATTTTAATCTTTAATTTGATATTTTTATTTTATTGATTTTAGTTCTTAATTTGAAATTTTCCATAATATTCATTTTAATCCTTATTTTAGAACTTTATTCAATTTAGTCTTTTGTCCATTTTTACAATATAATGAATTTTATAACTATTTTATTTGTTTCTAACCTTTGATTTGACGTGATATACACATGGGAGAATATTATTTTGGTGCGGATCGAACACCCTAACAATACGCTACCATTATTAAGTTTTAGTTATTAAGTTACTTTAGTTATAAGAACTTACGTGTAGTTATACCCAGTTAAGTTATGTTCTTAATTAGTCATTAAGAGTTATTAAATTTTATTAGATTTGAAATAGTTACAATTTTCATTTAGTATAAATCGTTATATTGTATAAACTAAAAATTAAGAAGCATGAATTAAAAAAGAAATAAAATTAAAAAAGAACTCTCTCCTCTCTTTCTTTATTTTTTATATTCTCCTTTCCTCTCCCATATATGATCTACACATGACCAAAGACAGTGTATACAGAAACCAAACCTATTTGACATTTTAACCTTTTATTTACTCGTAAAATTTGTCTTGAGAACAAGGATAAAACCATACCTCCTTGATAAAAGCCAATCCAATGAAGTTAAGGATATTCTGAGAAGGTATTGATCCTGAGATGTCTCTGTTGAATTAAGCGATTCATCCTCAATTGCAGGTAATGATGCTGTTGATTCCAAGATACAAGAAGCAACAATGGATGAATCACCTAATTCAACAGGGATATTCTCAGGATCAACATCAGCATTAATGTTATTAGTTTGAGGCAGAATTGATGGGGCTGGAATCTAGAATCCAAAGACTTAGAGAATTTTGTTGTAGAAAGAAAAGGTTTGATCAATAAAAAAACCATGGATGTTCATCCTGAGATAATCCTTATTGTTGATTTAGGTGAAATACCAAGTCGTGATTCATTCTCAGTTAAAGGTAATGATTCGGAGATAAAAAAAAGAAACAATGGATGAAAATGTTGTGCTGAAGGAGAAAGAAGATGTCCCTGATGAATTAGGGTCGGATCAAGTAGCAGCTAAGGATGTTGATCCTGTTCAATTAGGTGATTCATCCACAGTTGCAGGTAATGATTCTGAGAAACAAGATGTTGAATCTGCAAATGAAAAGAAGAGCAGCAGTTTATGGAAGAAATTATGGGGCTGGAATCTAGAGTCAGAAGAGTTGAGAATATTGCTGCAGAAAGAAAACGTGCAAGAAGAAGTTAATGGTTCTAATTTTGACGCAATAAAATTAAAACTGACGGAAGATTTTGAAGCTGCTGTTTGATTTAATGAAAATCTAGGTAGAAAATGGGACAGTATGCATCCTTTCCTTCATTCTGAGTTTGTCCTTTGGCTAGAAAGAGATGAGTGTACCATGATCCAATGATCCAAGCATTAGCATACCATTCCTTATTATTGTTTTGTGAAATTATTTTTATCTCTTCTCTAATTTATCATGGATTGCATGCTAATTAGTTGCCACTGTTTTAGTGCATTAAAAAATGATTAGCATTTGTATGTGTCGAGGCCCCGTTTGTTTGGAGGAAAATATTCTGCAGGAAAATATTTTTTCAATTTTCCAGTATTTGTTTGGGCAGGAAAATAAGTCAAAGGAAAATAAGTGGTAAGTCAATGGAAAATGAAGGAAGAAATAGGAGAAAATGTTTTCCCCAAAACACACGCGTTTAGAGAAAAATGGGGAAACCGTTAAAAAATGTAAAAATACAAAAAATATGAAACACGAAAAACCATGAACAATGTGAAAACATTACAAAACACGAGAATATGGAAAAAAAACCCATAAAAACATGAAAATGTGAAACACAAAAAAATCAAACACCTGAAAAATCACAAAACATGAAAAATGCGAAAAAGTGATAAAACACGAAACATACAAAAATGTGAAAAATACAAAAAATACGAAAATGTAAAAAAATACGAAAAACACAAAAACGCGAAAAATGCTAAAACATAAAAACGTAAAAAACGCGATAAACATGAAAAGACGAAAAATGCAAACAAAACACGAAAACGTAAAAAACACAAAAATGTGAAAAATACGAAAAACATGAAAAAACGTGAATAAGACGAAAAAGTAACAAAATGCGAAAATAAAAAAACGCGAAAAAAATAAAACGTGAAAAAGGAAAAACCCGAAAAACTAAACGTGAAAACACGTAAAAATGAACAGAAATGCAAAAAAAAAAACACAATAACGTTAATAACACAAGAAAATGTACAAAAAAAAGCCAAAAATATATGAAAATGTGAAAAACTTTTTTTTATGTTTTTAACATTTTTTTCGTTTTTGTGTTTTTAACAAATTTTCACGTTTTCTTGCGTGTTTTTTTCATGTTTTCTGTTTTCCATATTTTTTTCAGGTTTTCGTGTTTTCCACATCTTTTCATGTTTTTTTTAACGTTTTCATGTTTTCCACATTTCTATTCCATTTTTTTTTGCTATTCTATTCCTTTGGTGCTTAATTTGTGCTTAATACATGTGGATCTCTTTTTTATGTTTTATATATACAATTGAAAATAAAAAAATACAAAAAATCTATATTTAGTGGTTGGCAAATATTTTCCAGTGTTGTAACCAAACACCGGAAAATATTTTCCAGTGTTGTTGTCAAATATAGAAAAATATTTTATTTTCATGCACAATATTTTCCCTGCATAAAATTTTGCAGAACACAATATTTTCTCTCAAACAAATGAGGCCTTAGTGAAAACATTAGGATGTATTTTTCATGACATCATATTTCCAAAGGCTTGATACATTATTTGTCCTCAACTTGTCCAAAAATGTTGATTGGCGACTATACTTACATAAAATATTCAGTTAGCTTCCTAAAGTTGCGTAAAATGTAATAAATTGATTACTCGGTTGCGAAAAAAATAAGTTAAATACCGAAGATGTATTGCACGAACCTTAGAAAAAATAAAATGACTAAGATCGGGGGTATACGGTTTTAACTTTAGCGAAGATAAGTTTTATTGTTGAACAAGTAATAATTTCATTTTTAATCTTGAATTATGTAATAACATTTTAACATGCGTAGAATATATTTTCCGTATTTAATTTACTCTTATGCAAGTTCAAGGAGCTAAATGAACATTTTGTGCAAGTTCAGGGGATTATTGGGTCATTTTAAAAGTTCAGGGGACCAATCAAATTGTTTGAACAAGTTCAGGGGCAAATAATATATTAAGCCTATTTGCAAAAGGTATGTTTTGCATGGAAATCACGTAAAATGTTTTATTTAATGAAAACCTCACAGTTACAAAGTGGGATCTCACAGATTTGAGAAAAAGATTAGATGAAGTTGGGTGGAGGTGATGTTATAAGAGGTTTTTCAATCAGCAAATACATTCTATGTATAAGTGTCAGACAACATTCACGGGTTAATGACGGATGGAAAGAGAGAAAGCATAACATCTTACTATAAAGAAACGATTTTTAGGGAGAGAAATCTTAAAGCTTGAGTTTTTAAGTGAAATTCCACATTTAAAAGCTTAAGACATCGAATTACCTAGTGTTGTAACAAACATAAATCGACTTGAAAGTTGATGTGGGTTAGGTTAGTGGAGAAATACGAAGAAATCAACTTAGTTTAGAGATTTTGGATGTTTCAAAGGGGTACTTGACACGATTTTGGGTGGAGGACCACTTCAGCAGGCTCGTATACACTCTGGAGACACACTTCAAAGATAATAAAATGAGGGTTATATAAAATCTCGTGTTTTCTTGCAATTTGATTCAGGCATTATGTAAAGTTTATTCGTATATGACGTTGTAGTGAATGAAAGGCATGAATCTGAAGGTCTTGTCCTCCAAAATGCCATTTACATATAATTTTAAGGGCTTAAATGTGTATTCTTAGTAGTCCATGAGGTTAAAGTTTGGTGAGTAGCTACATTGAAGGTTCTCTCATGTTCTTAAAAGTCATTTCCAAGCTCATTTACACTGTAAGTACTAAGTCATGATTGGAATAAATGATACAAATGTATGTAGAGGGCTATGTGCACGTTTTATACTTGATATGATGTTAAAGTGAGCAAGTGGGTAGGAGAAAGGTTTTAAAAACGAGGACGAAGATATTTTGAGGATGATAGTTGATCGCATATGCGCTGTATGTGATCGGCCATCACGTCAAACTTCGGTTCTTAGGTCCTCGACCTTACATTCGTATCCCATTTCTTCTGTCATGTGTTTTTTTGAGTATGAGATCAGCGCATATATTCCCACGCAAAATGTCCTTTTAATCACTTATTTTTTATGTTCTTCCAATTTTAACCCTAAAACCCTAATTAACCTATAAATAGTAGCTCTTTACAAAGCTTTAGAAGGACGGAAATAACATTGAAAATTACCGAAGCTCTGTTGAAACGCTTTGAATAAATTCCAGTTTTCTGAATATACGATTTGGGATCCATTACTCAGTGATTTTAAAAAAATCCCATAACTATGTACATGTTTTAAAGAGAAATATCATGTACTATTTAATTATTTGTATTGCAAAATGTAGATTGTTCATCCTTATTTTTTTTTTGTTTTTTTTTTTGTTTTGATTATTATTATGAACTAGTATTATGCTCGCGCGATGTGCGGGTGCAAAATTTGTTGTACAAAGAATTTAATATTTTAATGTTTTTTCAATTTTATATAATTACATGTAGTGATATTAATACTTTTCTTTAAAATAATTTAAATTTACAAATTTTAAATAAATTAACAAACCTATATTTTTATAATTGCTTGATAATAATGTTTAGAAGTTGTTGAAATCATAATCTATTGTCCATGTTGACATGTTTGCCAGGGTCCTTCCTTTTCGTTCTTGTATAATATTTTTTTCTATACAATTTTGCAATTTTAAAATATTTACTACACTTTGTGACCATGTTTTTTCAATCAAATTCTAGCTCTCCTCAAAATTATGTTTATTTTGCTTTCTAGAATCTTTGATAAATCTATGAAATTGAAATAAGCACGTCTTACTTTTTAAATTTTATTTGCTTTATGTAGTAGTTTGAAAGTTTAAATATTGTGTTAATTATTATAACAAAAAAATTAAATGTTATTATACTATTTTTTTTTTGGTAAGCAAGGGAAAGAAAAACAAACAAGAAACCCAAAAAACTAACCCGGGATTATCCTGGGAAAGCTAACCCCAACTCGATCATCAGAAAGCATAGAAAAAAGGAAGTCCGGAGGCGACGAGAATGTTATTATACTATAATATATTACAATCAATATTTTTCTAACAATTAGTCACAAATTCATCTTGATGATAATCATTTTGCTTGATGGAATTTTATGATCACCAAGTATTCGAATTAAATTATTCATTCTCATACAATAACCCAATATATCCAATTGAATCAACTTAAGGTGATGATTTCTCCTATTTTCATCTCGTAATACCTCATCAAGACATTCAATCAATTTATTCTTTATTCTTTCACTGTATAGAATATCATTCATGCTCGCAGATATCGCTTATTTGACTTCATTAATATTTTCTAATAATTATATATTCTTGAATTTCGTAAGCAAGAAAACCAAATAAAAGAATAGAAAACAAAAGTGAAAGGACAAAAAAAGATAATTAGGAGAGAACTATCTTCCTCTCATTTTTTCCAAAAATAAGAGAGAATGTCAAGATATAAGGATACAAAGAGGAGAGTGAAAATATTTTTTTGTCCATTATTTTTTTTTTTGAAATATTTTTTTTTTCTTAATGAAGTATTAATTTTAGTTAAATAGAATTAAATCGCAGTTGTAACTACTCACTACAAAAAAACGTTTTATAATTAATTTGTTAAATTAATTCTATTAATTAGAATCACTATGTTCAACATTTGAGAATTTAAAGAGATTCAAATAATAATATTTTTTAATTAATATTTTCCAACAAGTTGCAAAAGCAATTAACTCATCAAAAATGTATCTAAAACACTTCTCTTCAAACAGTTGAGAATAAAAATAACTACAACAAATTAAAAAAATCGAATAATTACCTTGAGTAACATAAGAATTTTTGTAATTTTTGACACTTTTTTGTTTCCCGATTTAGTTGTTTATAGAAAATTAAATATTTTTACTCTTTTGAAGTTGGAAACTTTTTATGTTTTAGCGAATACACCAAAACTATGGTGTTTTAACGCGTTGGAGGCTAAAAAAATTTTGGGCATCCTGACTTTGAAAATTTACTCTCAATCATACGCCTAAAATTTGCCACCAAATCTGAATCTCTCCACTGTTTGTTTGTAGGGATTAATGTTTGTTTTCTACACATACAGTGTATACATAACCAATAAAAAGTAATATTGGTTGTACTTCCTTAAATGCACATGACCAAAAACAGTGGATATAGAACCAACAACCCTAGCCCTAGTTCACATTTTAACCCTTTGTTTACTCTTTAAATTTGTCTTGAGAACAATAAAAAAACAAAACCTTGAATCAGAAACCATGGAGAAGGTTATACCTATCCGATCCAGTGAAGTTAAGGAGATTCAGAGAGGATCGGATCAAGTAGCAGCAGCTAAGGATGTTGATCCTGAGAATGTCCCTGTTGAATTAGGTGAATCTCCAAGTCTTGATTAATCCTCAGTTACTGCTGATGATTCGGAGATACAAAAAGCAACCATGGATGAAAATGTTGTGGTGAAGGAGAAACAAGATGTCCTTATTGAATTAGGGTCAGATCAAGTAGCAACTAAGGATCCTGAGCATGTCGCTATTGAATTAGGTTACTCATTCTCAGTTGCAGGCAATGATCAGACTGTTGTGCGGATTGAGCTAAAGATAAATAATTAGCAACAAAGAACGAAAAACGAAACACAGGTTGATCACTAACGTGTATGTTGGTTAGTCCACGGCTAGAATGAGAATAGCTTTTATTAAGGAGGCTGAATTCAGATTACAATTTAGGGTTTCACATAAAAGAGTATTTATAGGAAACAACATATAAGGTCTGGCAGGGTGCAACTCCGCCCTCGTTAATCCCCCGACAGCCAGACCGGGTTGCTTTGTGTAGTAGCCTGTAATACAGATTCAAGGCATTACGACACAGACTGCTAATGATTCGGAGATACCTATCAGATCCAGTGAAGTTAAGGAGATTCAAAGAGGGTCGGATCAAGTGCCAGCTAAGGAAGTTGATCATGAGAATGTCCCTGTTGAATTAGGTGATTCGTCCTCAGTTGCAGGTAATAATCAGACTGCTAATGATTCCGAGATACAAGAAGCAACAATGGAGAAACAAGATGTTGAATCTGCAAAAGAAAAGTACAGCAGCAGTAATGGATATTCATTTCTAATTTTAATTCAAATGGTAATGTTTTCTTGCTTTTTTTCACCTCTGAAACTATCTTCTTTTGTTAAGATTAAGGTTGATCACATGTTTCTTTGCTTCTATTTTAAATTTTTGTTCATTATTTGTAACTTTATTAGTAACAGACTAAACATTTTTAACACATTGATAAAAAAAATTACCTAATATAAATTATCTCTTATAAATTATCAAATATAACAGTCAAACTTATATATCTCTTATAAATTATCAAATATAAAATATGACTCTCATCTCGGAATCATCATATGAGGTGTATGTTATAAGATCAACTCTAGGCAAAAGATTCATTTACCATGTGGTTATGCATCTTATAACTTATTATGATTGTTTGGACTAATATTTGATGCACGAAATTTATTAAGCAATTTGATGTTCTCTTTCAATATTTTTCACTAAATTTATGTTTACTTCCTAACAAAAAAAAAAGAAGGTTTGTCACTGCTAATGAACATTAATTAATTGATCGGGTCTATTATTATTACAATAGCTTTAAAAATTTCCTATTTATATGATTTAAATTAAATGTTTAACACTTTCGTACCTAAGATTTACTGTGTTCCACCGCACCCGTGTCCTATAAGTAGTTAAGTATTTGGGGGTTAGATTACCTTTATGGATTTTAATTTGATGTAGCAAATACTAGAATTAAGAGAATAAAAATGAGACAGAAGGATTAGTTGGAAATTTGAGAATTTGTAGGGATACATTTTACATGTTAAGGAGATTCTGAGAGGGTATTGATCCTGATATGGTCCTGTTGAATAATCAGGGACAGTCTCAGGATCAACATCTGTTGGAAAATTTTGAATAAAATTATATATTAATTTAAATACCAACAAACACTTCTTTTTATGAATAGTTGTGTTCGTAAGTGAACAACCATGTCTGTCCGTGTAGAGTGGTGTTTGTTCGTCAAAAAACATATCCTTTGAGTTTTATTTATATATAATGGAATTGTCAAATTCAATTACTAGAGTCTTAGTTGTTGGAGACGTTATTGAAAAAACAATTTGTCCGTTCATAATATTCTTATTGTCCTACTCCGGTGATAACGAACATACAAACGATTTGAGTTCGCTTGCGTAGTCTGTTATATCCGGTGATAACGAACATACACACGATAACGAACAGGCCACAGATTTGTCTAAACTTCATTCTTTTGATTTTTTACTTACTGTTAATGTTTCTTTTTGTTCGTTTTGTTTTTTGGTTCATCAGAAGAATTGATGGGATTGGAATCTAGAGTCCAAAGATTTGAGAATTTTGTAGCAGAAAGAAAAATTTTGATCTCCATAAATAGTTCCTGGCTAGATTTCTGGAAATATCTAGTTTCAGAATTCTTTACAGTAGTTCTAAAATTTCAATGCCTCACATCTCAAAAAATTTGCCTGACATCTCAGGTTGTCCTTTAAAATAACAACTTCTTCCTTATGTCATTTTTATTTCTTTTATTTTTTCTTCTATTTTATGTTTTATGTTTCTATTTCTATTTTATTTCATGAACTACATAGTTTAAATATAATCTATGCTATTTAATTTTATAAAATTGAAAAAATAAAATTTAAGTTTTTGTCAAAAACAAAGGAAGCATAGAAATATTTTATTTCCTTTTTAATATATAAGGTTGATATACAAGTAGTAATTCAGAACAGTAGCAAAGTTTTTGGGGTTAGATTACGTTCATGAATTTAATTTGATGCAGGAAAAAGAAATATTGCCATAAAAAGTAATATTGGTTGTCCTTCCTTATATGCACATGGCCAGATACAGAACCAACAACCCTAGCCCTAGTTCACATTTTACTCTTTAAATTTGTCTTCAGAACAATGAAAAAAAGCAAACCTTCAATCAAAAAAACATGGATGCTCATCCTGAGATAATCCTTATTGTTGATTCATCCTCAGATACAAGTAATGATCAGACTGCTGATGATGAATCGGAGATACAAAAAGCAGCAATGGATGAAAATGTTGTGGTGAAGGAGAAACAAGTTGTCCCTATTGAATTAAGGTTAGAACAAGTAGCAGCTAAGGATGTTGATCCTGTTCAATTAGGTGATTCATCCACAGTTGCAGGTAATGATTCTGAGAAACAAGATGTTGAATCTGCAAATGAAAAGAAGAGCAGCAGTAATCGATATTCGTTTATGGAAGAAATTATGGGGCTGAAATCTAGAGTCGGAAGACTTGAGAATATTGCTGCAGAAAGAAAATGTGCAAGAAGAAGTTAATGGTTCTAATTTTAATTGAAATTATGATGTTCTTCTTTTGTTTTTTCAGTTTTCTTTTTTCTTATGAATATATGCATTATCTTTTCATCAGTGAAGGTGTTAAAATACATATATAATAATTCTTAGCATTCTCAAATTTGATTTGACGCAATAAAATTAAAACTGATGGAAGATTTTGAAGCTGCTGTTTGATTTAATGAAAATCTAGGTAGAAAATGGGACAGTATGCATCCTTTCCTTCATTCTGAGTTTGTCCTTTGGCTAGAAAGAGCTGAGTGTACCATTCCTTATTATTGTTTTGTTAAAGGATTCCATAATGATTGAACTCTGTGTTGCAGGGAAACTCTTCTTTATTAGCACTTTGGGGTTTTGGTTTTCTAATACTGTTTCCTTATCATTTGGAAGAAGTATGTACAGAGCAAGTAAGATTGACTCAAATAAATACATATTTTTCTTATTATTGTTTCACTGGTTTGAGTATTATTAGCTTTCAGGTTAATTCTAGTAAGCAAAGCCCTTTTTGCATACCTAAATCCTTCCTTGTCACCAGTATACACGGAAAACCTCCAATAATCAATTGCTAGTGTTTCTCCTCCACCAACAAGTGCAGAAGCTACTTCATCATGCCCATTCTTCACAAAACATGTCATCACCAGAGAAACAATTTGTTGGATCTATGTCTAAGCACTTCTAGATAGAAAGGAGGTGAGGTTTCCTCTTTCCTGCAATGTTGAAGTAGATAAAAATCAATAACTGGGAACCTATTATTAAGAAAATAAATATGTCATACTAGAAATTGAGCTTGTTTAAAGCTTTCTACTGCATGTTCCTATTAAATAGATAAAAATAAATAAATAACTTTGCTCTTTGGTGGTTCCCTTGCACTTTTATCTTTTTGCTCTTCTTGAACTCATTGAAAGAGTTTTGGTTTTATGACATAAATATAAAATTCAATCATAGATACATCTATTGTTACTCAACAAAAATAATCAGAATGCCAGAACAAAATCTACAGTAAATTTCCTACCATACTGTAAGTCATACATGGAAAAGTGAATAGCAGAGAACCAAAATCCAGTTGCAGCTACTAAATCTAATACACCGAGAATCGAAAATCAAAAGCTAAGAGCTCTAACTAGTGTAAATCTGTGAAGATGAAGGGTGAAAGAGCAGAAAGAAGTAGGAGGAGGGTGATAGGGAATACTAGTTGTACCTATTCCAAGCTCAATCAGAAATATCCCATGGGTAAGCAAGTACAACCATTATAGCATGTGAAAGCTCTATGAAATAAATCCTAAATCCAGCCAATATAAGATGAAAGCATTCACATGCTAATAAGCTAATTCATTCTCAAGACAAAGCGATATGCCAAATAGAAGTTAAATAACTTATACACTAACGTATAGGTTTGACTTAAACCTCAATAGTTATAAAAGCTATCAAATTTACAGGTTTAGTTCATGCTCATCTAAGTGTGAATTTATGTATTTAGCAAACGTAGCAAAAGCCCCCAAAATTGTAACCCAAACTCTGTAGCTAAAAAGTTCTAATTATGGAGCCGAATCACCTAATCAAACAAGCTGAATCCCATATCATCGTCACTCTCTTCCTTTGGCTCCTCCTGCACAGGAAAATGTATAGTGTTCTTGTAAACGAAACAATTTTTTTTTTAATTAAATCATGACGATCTGTAATAAAGATGTCATCGACATTACAAAATGAAAATTCAGAAAGGCGTACCTTCTTTGATTCAACAGCAGGAGCGGCGGCAATGGCATCACCAGCACCGGCTGCGGGAGCAGCAGCGCCACCAGAACCAACATTGAAGATGAGATCGTCAATATTCCTCTTCTCTGCCAACTTGGTAAACAAGCTTGGCTAGTAAGATTCGACCGATACGTTGGCTGCCTTGAACTTACCTAACATACCGAAGTATATAGCTCCTAGTTCTTCCTTTCCAGTAATACAATCTGTCCAAGTAATTATCAGATGAATTTGAGTAATCCGTCTGAGTAATAGAAAGGATATGAATGTAGAGAGAGAGAGAGGGAGAGGTGAGGAAGTGGTGACTGATTGAGAAAGAAAGGGAAGAAGAGGGGAGGGATCTCGAGGGAAATTAGGGTTCAGAAAAGGGAGAGGGAAATTAGGGTTCAGAAAATCTCAAAATAAAAAATGGGGGGAGAATAGAAATAATTCCCGCTTAAGTGAAATTGGATATTCCCACCTATATATTGATTATCATTATTTTAATTACCAGTGGAATTCCATCGGGATGTTAAAATTTCGTTGGTAAGATTACAATTCAGTAGCGAAACCTTAATTTCGCTACTATTTCGCCGCTTATCAACAGCGGATACAAATCCGCTGCTATTCCGCTGGTGATTACTAGCGGAATTTATTCCATCGGTGATTTCCGCTGGTAAAACGTGTTTTTCTTGTAGTGTGTGTTGAAGAATCCTCATTGTAGATTATCAAACTTCTTATTAAGCTTATGAATGATGCCAGTGGCAGCGGCCTAGCCCCTCGGCCACCACCGGAACCATCCTTAACATGGATGGTTTCGGTCCTGTACTGTTTAATTATCCTTACTATGAACTTTTAATTGACTGAGTTGAATTATATATAAAAAAAAATTATACATGCACGTGTAAAATTGGGGTCCCAAGGGATGCGACATGTGTTCGCCACTTATAAGGGGGGCTATGTGCACGCTTTATACTTGGTATGACAAAGACATTTTAAGGATGATAGTTGCTCGCATCGGCCATCACGTCAAACTTCGGTTCTTCAGTCCTCAACCATACATTCACATCGCGTTTCTTTTGTCATGTGTTTGTTGGAGTCTGAGATCCGCGTATATATTCCCACCCGAGCTAGAAGCGCACATAGATCGGTTAGGATTAGTAAAGGATAAAAAACGCACCATAAAAATGCACCATAAAAAGAGTAGGACTTTCCTAATACAAAAGTAAAAAATATCAGATCGAAACATGTCCTGACTGTTAGAGATAAAATTTAAGAAAGAGAAGGACTAATATTAATAATTTTAAATCATGGATACACTGTTACAAACTCTCTTGTGTTTTTCAATTTTTCCCCTCACCAAAATTTCAATCACACAACTCATATATAGTTTCAAAAATACATAAAAATCAAACATATATTAATGTGTTTACATACACATTTATTACCATACTCAATTATGGGGACAATTTTGACTAGGACTTTTTTTTGCTCCACTTGCATTCACGTGATGCACTTGTGAATTTTTTTTTTTTTTTTTTTTAATTAAAAATTTAAGTTTAATATTTGAACATGTCCCCTTAAACTTAATTTTCCATCACTCCTAGTTGAGCTCTCAAATGGCTGAACATATCGTACTTCAACGGCTTCGTGAAAATATCTGCAATTTGATCTTGAGTCTTCACGTATTTCAATTTCACCTCTTTTTGCTCAATACACTCCCGAATAAAATGATACCTCGTATCAATGTGTTTACTTCGATCGTGAAACACAGGATTTTTCGCTAATGCCAGTGCAGATTTATTATCAATAAAAATCTCCGTTGGATTATTTTGCCTCACCTGAAATTCTTCTAGCAATTTTCGGAGCCAAATTGCATGACAGACACATGAGGTTGCAGCGACATATTCAGCTTCACAGGTTGATAGCGTCACAATTGCCTGCTTCTTCGAACTCCACGTAAATGCAGTATCACCCAGAAAAAATACAAAACCAGTTGTACTTTTTCGGTCATCCTTGTCACCGGCCCAGTCACTATCACTGTACCCAACTAATTTGAAATTGTCAGTTTTTGAATAATGTAATCCCAAATTAGTTGTACCTTTCACGTAACGGAGAATTCTTTTTGCTGCATTCCAATGTGACACCGTTGGGGCTTCCATGTATCGACTTACTAAGCCGACTGCATAGAGAATATCCAGTCTCGTACATGTCAAGTATCTGAGACTTCCAACCAAGCTTCGGAATAATGTTGGGTTGACTCTGTCTCCACCTTCATCTTTTGTCAACTTGATTCCACATTCGACTGGCGTGCTAACGGAATTACAATTTTCCATCTTGAACTTCTTTAAGATCTCCTTTGCAAAACCACTTTGAGAAATAAAAATTCCGTCGTCATTCTGCTTCACTTCAATGCCAAGATAATATGACATTAGACCAATGTCAGTCATCTCGAACTCACGAGCCATTGTCTTCTTGAACTCTTCAAACATCTTAGGATTGTTCCCTGTAAAAATGAGATCATCCACATACAAACAAACAAGTAACATATCTCCATTTTTCACCTTTGCATACAGGGCATATTCATATGGGCATTTGACAAAACCATTTTCTTGAAAATATTTGTCAATGCGACTGTTCCAGGCTCGTGGTGCTTGCTTGAGACCGTAAAGTGCCTTTTTTAATTTTAGCACTTTATTTTCTTGACCTTTCACAACATACCCAGGTGGTTGCTGGATATAAATTTCCTCTTCCAGGTATCCATTGAGAAATGCGGATTTCACGTCCATTTGATGGATTCTCCACCCGTGTTGAGCAGCTACAGAAATTACCAGTCTGATACTCTCCATTCTGGCAACAGGAGCAAAAACTTCATTGTAGTCAATTCCGGGTCGTTGACTGAACCCTTTCGCCACCAATCTTGCTTTATGTCGGACAATTTCACCGTTTGCATCTTTCTTTGCTTTGAACACCCATTTAACTCCAATGGGTTTTTGACCGACCGGAAGTGATGTCAGCTCCCATGTTTTATTTTTCTCGATCGAATGAATCTCCTCTTCCATGGCTTGTCTCCATTTTTCATCCTTCATTGCTTCTTCTGGATCTGTTGGTTCATCATTAACAAAATGACAATAAAGAGTTAATTCATCATCGAGATTTCTTGTTACATCATAGAGATCTTTAATAGGTATGAATTTTTTTGGCTTTCCGGGCGGATGTTCATCTAAACTGTCTCCATCACTCGAGGACGAACTCGAACTTGATGAGCTTGCTGATGTCGAACTGGTTGCTGGTGTTGTGGCTGCGACTGTGGCTGGTTCTTCCTGATCATTGTCTTCATCCATGAAAGGATAAAAACTGCAGTTGTTTTCTTTTTCACCGGTCCAGTCCCAAACTGCTTCTTCATCAATGGTGACATCTCTACTGATTACAATTTTCTGAGTTTGCGGATCGAACATTTTGTACCCTTTGGAATGTTCTGAATAGCCCACAAACAAATATTTCTTGCTTTTATCATCTAGCTTCTTGCGTTCTTCATCCGGTACATGGACATGAGCAACACTGCCAAAAACACGCAAATGAGAAATATTGGGTTTTATTCCACTCCATGCTTCTTGTGGAGTTTGATCCCAAACACTGACAGTTGGCGATCTGTTCAATAGGTAGACAGCACAGTCTACTGCTTCGGCCCATAACTCCTTCGGTAAATTTTTGCTTTTTAACATGCTCCTCACCATGTTGAGCACAATTCTGTTCTTTCTTTCTACTACGCCATTTTGCTGTGGTGATCTCGGGACTGAAAGGAAATGACGGATTCCATGATCTTCACAAAATTGCTTGAAAGAGATGGACATATATTCACCGCCTCTGTCTGATCTGAGTGCCTTAATAAAATGACCACTTTCTTTCTCCACTTGGACTTTGAATTTTTTAAATGTCTCAAAAACTTCTGTTTTTTCCTTCAAAAAATACACCCAAGTTTTTCTACTATAATCATCAATGAAAAGTAGAAAATATTTATTTTTACCAAGAGACTGTGCAGTGATCGGTCCACACACGTCTGTGTGAACTAGCTCAAGTGGCGCCTTTGCTCTTGACATGGACTCCTTTGGAAAACTGGTTCTGAATTGTTTTCCAACAAGACATCCTTGACACAGTTGATGAGGCTGGTCAATGTGAGGCAATCCGTTTACCATCTGCTTCTGTCCCAACTGCTTCAGTCCTCCAAAATTGAGATGTCCGTACAGCAGATGCCAAAGCCAATGAGGACTTTGCACACAAGCTTTCAAACATTTGGCCACATCCGTCTGAATGTTAATTGTGAACATTCTGTTTTTCGCCATTGGTACTCGTGCAATCAACTCCTTTTTCTCATTCAACAGGAGTAGTTTCCGGTCTACCATGTGAACTTCATAATTTTTCTCCAATAACTGTCCCAAGCTCAAAATATTGCTTTTCATGCTAGGAACATAATAAACATTATCAATAAACCGGTGAGCGCCATTTTTGAGCCGAATAAGAATGGTTCCTTTGCCTGTAATAGGAACCTTAGAGGAATCTCCAAATACAACATTACCGCGAACGGATTCATAGAGCTCCACGAACATCTTTTTGTCACCACACATATGGTTACTTGCCGCATTGTCAAGATACCATATATTATTTTCGCGATTTTCTTCACCTTCGTAGGTAAGTAACACTGTGCCAGTTACTTCCTCATCTTGAATATTATTGGCAGTCTCCTCTACCTCTTTAGGCGGACTCCAACATTCTACCGCATAGTGACCATACTTGGAGCAATTATAACACTGAATATTTGACTTGTCGCGTCCTTCATTCGGCCTCCAGTTTCCTCTTCCTTGACCGCGTCCTCAGCCTCTTCCTCTGCCTCTGGTGAATTGAGTGCTTCTGTCATTGTTGTTGTTGCCGTTTTCATTTCTGCCTTGATTTCTGCCACGTCCTCGTCCTCTACCATTTCCTCCTCGACCTCTTCCGCGTCCTCTGCCGGACTGACTACTTTCGCCATTTTTAAACACAGCCTTTGTTGCTAAGACTTGTTCTGCGGAATCTTCTTTTCGTTTCTCAAACCGCTCTTCTCGTGCTTGTAGTGACCCTACAACTTCATCAACGGACATTTCGCTGATGTCCCTGGACTCCTCCATAGCCACCACTACGTAATCAAATTTTGGTAGTAGTGATCGTAGAATTTTTTCAACAATTCTGGACTCTTCAATTTTTTCTCCATACTGCCGCATCTGATTTACGACAGATTTTACTCGGGATGAGTAATCACTAATGGCCTCCGTCTCTTTCATCCTCATCATCTCAAATTCTCCTCTCAGCATCTGCAAACGAACTTTTTTAACTTTCTCCTCCCCTTGAAGAGAAACTCGTAAAATTTCCCAGGCTTGTTTGGCGGTAGTAGCTTCGGCTACTTTCTCGAACATTAATTCATCCAAACCTTGATGGATGAGAGTAAGCGCCTTTTGATCGCTTTTGCGATTTTTCTGCAGAGTATCTTTTTCTGCCTGTGTCAACGCTGCCTCGTTGCCTGGAACTACGTACCCTTTTTCGACAATATCCCAGACATCTTGACATCCGAGTAACGCCTTCATTCGAATACACCAACTTGAATAATTGGTTTTGGTGAGCTGAGGGTATTGATAAGGAAGTTTGAGACCATCTGACATTTTTGTAGGGTTTGTTTTGCGGAAGACTGACTCTCGTAACGTGGCTCTGATACCACTTTGTTAGAGATAAAATTTAAGAAAGAGAAGGACTAATATTAATAATTTTAAATCATGGATACACTGTTACAAACTCTCTTGTGTTTTTCAATTTTTCCCCTCACCAAAATTTCAATCACACAACTCATATATAGTTTCAAAAATATATAAAAATCAAACATATATTAATGTGTTTACATACACATTTATTACCATACTCAATTATGGGGACAATTTTGACTAGGACTTTTTTTTGCTCCACTTGCATTCACGTGATGCACTTTGAATTTTTCTTTTTTTTTTTAATTAAAAATTTAGGTTTAATATTTGAACACTCACATGGTGGAAGTCATACATGTGTCAGACGTGTTGCACATGTGGTTGTCTCCTTTTTGGATTTTTGGGTTGCACAAACTTTAAGTTCAACATTTAACCCTAAAGCCCTAATTAACCTATAAATAGTAGTCCTTTACAAAGCTTTAGAAGCAGGGAAATAACATTGAAAATTACTGAAACTCTCTTGAAACGCTTTGAATAAATTCCAATTTTCTGAATATACGATTTGGGATCAATTTTTTAAAAATCCCACAACTATGTACATGTTGTTAAGAGAAATATCATATCTACTATTTAATTATTTGTATTGCAAAATGTAGATTGTTCATCCTTATTTTTATGTTGTTTTTTGTTTTAATTATTATTATGAATAGGTTGTCATGTACATTTTTTTTAATATATTTAATTCCTAAATTCATTGAAATTAACCTAAAGCAATGATTTACTAGTTAAATCACTTGTTTTGAGGTTTTTATTTATATAAATTAATCTATCCTTTTAATATAAAAGTTAAACTATCATGACGTATCTTCGCGTCATACTTTTATAGAAGTTTCATAATTTTTTTGATTTTTTCTGAGAAAGTTCGAAACGCTAGGTTTCCCTTCGCAAACTGGGACGAAGATGATCTCGAACAATTTTAATTTAATTTTTGAAAATTTTAAAATGATATTCCACTTAGAAAAATCTAACTAAGCATATTTGCAATTTATTTCATATTTTTTTTAAAAAAAAATTCAGCCTCCTCGGCTTTAAAATATAAGAGTCCCACTCTGTCTCTGAAGGATGTGGTAGTCTCATTGCGATGTCTACCATGTCTACTATTTTTCGAATTAGTGGAAAACAAACTGAGTGACGACTTTCACTATTCCTTCAGGGTTGCCCGTCTGTAAACCGAATACCCAACCAAACAAAAAGAAAGAGACGTACGGTATCGAAGGATCCATTCCCTTCAAAATCGCATGACATGTTTCTAATACGAACAACGAACATGAGGGGGCCACTAAAAGGTATCTAACTTTCCGACATTGGGAAAATCTCCTTCCATACCTATTTTGAAAAGGAACGCCCGCTCACAACCGGTAAAATTAAAAAAAAATGGATTTAATTAAATAAAATTAAAATGTCATTTCCATAATATATTAGAACCTAAATGTCATTCCCATAATATATTAATTAAAACCTAAAATTAAAAATGTTAAATAAAATTAACCTACACATTTTTTTATAAACAAATTAACCTGAAGATTATTATTCCTCACCTACCAAAAAATAAAATTGTCAACCCCAACCCCAACCCCAACACCAGGTTTCCTTTCTTAGCATGCTTACTATGGAAAGAACAACTTAGAACAAAATTGTGACCTTAATACCCCTTAAGTAATTGGGTTTGTTCATAATTCTCCATCTATATAATGGAAGGTAATGGAAGAACTTAACAAAATAAAATAAAATAAAACCTTGATATCAGTACAGAAGAGGAGGTGAGAATATGGCAAGAAGGAAGCTGAGCAAAGGCAAGCAGAAGATCGAGATGAAGAGGATCGAAAATGAGGATGATAGATTGATCACCTTCTCCAAAAGAAGATCGGGCATATATAAGAAGGCCAGTGAACTGGTGACTCTTTGTGGTGCTGAAATTGGGTTCTTGGTGTTTTCACAGGCAGGTAAGCCGTTCTCTTTTTGGCTATCCTTCCCTGGAGACCATAGCCAACCGGTTTCTGGGACTCCAGATTAATGAAAACAGTCACCCTCGCCCTCTGATCGAGGCTTATCGGAAGATGAAGGTTCATGAGCTTACTCAGATGCACAATGATATGATCAGCAATCTGGAGGCTGAGAAAGCAAAGGGAGCTTGGTTGAAGGCTGCCATGATGAGAGATAAAGGGAAAGGGAAAGAGATTAATTAGTGGGATGCACCTCTCAATGAACTTAACCGTGAAGAGCTTCAAAAACTGTATGCACTGTTTGAAGAGGTGCATACAATTTTATGCAGGAAACTCACTGTGGAAAGCATCAATGGAGGAGCTGATGAGCCTGTGTTTGCTGATGAGCCTGCTGCAAATGATATGCAGAATACTCTGAATGGTGGTTATGATTTTGGGTTCAATTATGAATCAGAGCAAGAAACTTCTCTGAGGAAGTTTTATCCCAGACTTGGGTAAAATTTTAGTGAAAAGATAGAACTCAAAACTCTTCCAACACATGAGAATAAGAGTTCTAAGTTTTTTGTTTTTGGTGCTTATTGGAAGATTTGCACTCGGTTTAGTTTTGTATTTGTCTTTAATTATGTTGCAGTTTTGTTGGGTAGAAAAAGCATCTAATAAAGACAAGTGTTTTTCATTAAAAATGCCTCAATTTCACTCCTAGATAACCATTCATTTTGTGCAACTTTCATTTTCTCAGGATTTTTGGTTGACAGTAAATTTTCATTCATAGACATATTGAATTCACCTCTCACATATGCAAAAGACTCCCATGAATAATAATTATAATGATAATAATAACTTATTTTCTTGTATAATTCATTTTTTAACTATAAATAATTAACGGTTTTATGGTATCAAAATATTATAGGATTTAAAAACCAAAACAATAACAACCAAACTTAATTCCTCCTACTCTCTTTCTTCTTCTTGACTGATTTCAATGGGAGAAATAACCTATTTGGTAGGAGTGTTCAACAGTTGGTTCGGTTTAGAAACCGAACTGAAATAACCGATAACTAAATAATTATTTTGAATTTAACTGAATAATAATAACAAACCGAACCGGAACAAATAATTCGGCTTGGTTTATCAGTTTCACCACATTTTTTAGTAAATTAAAATTAATTATAGAAAAAAAATTAATTGATTTAATTTCAATAAAAGCTTAACAAATTTATATAAATCATGTCATTTAATTACGTTGATTTTTTCTTCAAAAGGAAAAAAAAATCAATTGATTTCAGAATTCACAATGACTAGAATAATGTCAGATTTGAATTGAATATTGAAATGATAAAAAAAATAGAAAACATGAACTAATATGGACTACTATTTCAACACTAATGAATTTTATAAATGTTATATTTTTGTGCTGGTAGGCTCACTCTCATAAAATTGGCTCTCACTGGAGCTCTTGTGCACTCTTTTCTTCTGTACCGCTGGCCTGCTGCGCTTATTGCCAAGGTAAACAGAGCTGTGTGTAATTTCCTTTGGACAGGTGATAGAGATCGTAGAAAACTAATAACGGTCCCCTGGAAAATTTGCTGTCAAAAGGCTGAAAATGGCGGCCTGGGAATCAAAAACTATAAGCTGTTTAATTCGGCTCTTCTCGCAAAATTTAACTGGGAGCTGATCCAAGGTAATGGTTTTATCATTAATCTTCTTCGGTTACGGTTCCTAGAATCTTCTGGCTTGGCTAAAAAGTATTTAACAAACTCTACTGTCTGGTCTTCTTTAAGACCGAACTATGAAGACATTAAATCTGACTCTGTTTGGTCGATTGGAGAGGGATCTGTGCGGAATTTTTGGGTCGATAGGTGGTGTGTGCCTACGATTGCTGATCAACTGTGTATTCCTGCGAAGGTTCAATCCAATCTCTATGAGCCTGTTCACTCATACAGGCAAAATGGGGGCTGGGCAAACTTGAATAAGCTTCCGGAAAACGTTCAAGATACAATTCAGCAGATTGAAGTGGTTCAAGGGCCAGATGAGTGCATTTGGGAACCGTCAGAATCAGGACAACTGACGGCTAAGTTGTTTTATGATAATAGCAGTGCTGGGACTCGTGTTTGCTGGAGCAAGTTCCTGTGGAACTCGCATATTCCTCCTAGCGGAGCTACAACGTGTTGGAAATTGCTACAGGGGAAACTACCGCTGCAATCGCTGCTGCAGATTTACGGATTGCAGCTTGCTCAACGTTGCGAGCTCTGCAATTCCAGCGAAGAAAACGCTATCCATCTTTTTGTCAACTGCAAGGTTGCCAGGGAGCTTTGGCTTATGATATTTAATATGTTTGGTATCCTGTACTGTTACCATTCTAATGCTGCAGATTTCATTCTATGGTTGAGAAACATGCGCATCAATCGAAGCAGATGAAGAGAATGGAATTTTGCGGTTATATCTTGCATTTGGTTCATATGGTCTGTCAGAAATCGTGCTATCTTTGAAGCAGATCTCCCTTCATTCCAAATTCTCAAGTACAGACTCATGTTACTGATTAGAGAGGGTTGTAAGAATGACGCCACTTCTGATCGCCTGACCGCGGATCAGGATTTTCTAACTGTCTGCTGGCTGGCTCCACCAGCGCAATGGATAAAAGTAAATACTGATGGAGCAGCCAGTCGCACAGGAAATGCCGGTGCAGGGGGGATTTTTCGCAACTCAAGAGGCTTTGTAGTCGGTTGCTTTGCTTTCCCTATCCGTTGCTCACCCCCTCATATAGCTGAAATGAAGGCAATCACGTTTGCTGTTAAAGAGGTGTGGGAGAGAAATTGGAAGTCCATTTGGATTGAATCAGATTCGGCCTATGCGGTTCATCTACTCAACAACAACCGGACTGATGTGCCGTGGAGAATACGAAGAGAATGGGGAACCTGCTTACTCACTCTCTCTAAAATGACCTGGCATGCCACACACATTTTCAGAGAAGGAAATCAGGCTGCGGATCGGTTAGCGAGTCATGGTCAATCAGCAACGGATACCTGCTGGTGGAACTCTGCACCATACTTTTGTCAGGCTTTTGCGTTTGATGATTTATGTAATGTAGCACACATTCGTTTCTTGTAGATTTCTTTGTTTTCTTTCCTTTTTAGTTCTGTTCCTCCCCCTCTGTAATTTTTCCTTTTTTAATAATATTCGGGTTGATGGTTGTGTCGGAGGTGCCAGCCTAGCTGGGATGTCTGACCTTCCCTCGCGTCCCAACTTTCATTCAAAAAAAAATGTTATATTTTTGTGAATTACCATTGGAAATTAATAGACAGTTGCAGAGAATATGAGAATAATATGTTATAAATCATGTTATTTCTGTTTAAAAACTTTGAAATTGAAATTTTTTTTCTTAATCACAATAAAATTGACTAATTGAAAACTTAGAAAACTATTAGTCATCTGGTTATAATTCTAATCTATTTAGAGCTTCTCTCAATCGGTTCAGTTAATTCGGTAATTTTATTATAAAAAACCGAAACTACCGAAATTATCGAAATACTATATATATTATAACCGAAACCGAATAAATAGACCAAATAACCGAACCAAAAAATTGATTTTCATTGATTCGATCGATTATTTCGGCCTGGTTCGGCTTTTGAACACCCCTACTGTTTGGTCATCACACATATGGCTTATCTGGTAGTCTCTTTTTTTTTGTTAGTAGGAATAGTCTCAATTGTAGATTATTCTTGAGATAGTAGGGGGAAACATGATGAGAAGTAAACGGAGGAGAATGACCTTGATTTCATAAAAAAAAACACATCACCAGAACAACAAGCTTCTCATTGTGCATGTCATACACCTTGCACCATTCCCTCTCCTCCACGCCGCCACCAACACCACCAAAGAACTACCAAAATAATTTTCGATTGTTGACCTCTTACCCTAGTTCAAAGAGTAGCCAAAGAAATCTAACTTGAGAATTGAACAAGACTCAAAATTTGGAGCCGTGAGCATATTTGGGTACGGATAGTTATAAAAAATCTTTAATTTCATTCAATTTAGTTCTTTTTTTTTTTATCCTGAGATAATCCTTGCTGAATTAGGTGAATGTCCAAGTCCTGATTCATCCTCAGTTACAGGTAATGATCAGACTCCTGATGATCATTCGGAGATACAAAAAGATGTCCCTGTTGAATTAGGGTCTGATCAAGTAGCAGATAAGGATGTTGATGCTGAGAATGTCCCTGTTGAATTAGGTGATTCATTCATAGTTGCAAGTAATAGTGATCAGACTGCTAATGATTCGGAGATACCTATCCGATCCAGTGAAGTTAAGGAGATTCAGAGAGGGTCTGATGAAGTAGCAGCTAAGGATGTTGATCCGGAGAATGTCCCTGTTGAATTAGGTAATTCATCCTCAGGTTGCAGGTAATGATCAGACTGCTAATGATTCCGAGACACAAGATGTTGAATCTGCCAATCAAAAGAACAGCAGCACTAATGGATATTGGTTTCTGGCAGAATATGATGGGGCTAGAATCTAGAGTCCGAAGACTTGAGAATTTTGTTGCAGAAAGAAAAGCTTTGCTTTATAAAAAGTTAGGGTTAATTACAAATAACTATACTGTGGCCGATTTGCAGACCGGTATCTATGTTGTATTTTTCTTACAAGCAAAACCTCGTGGTTGCAAAATTTTACATGTTTTTTTACTTTGCTAAATTTGGCCGATAACGACCTCAAAATGAAAATTTTCAAGAATTGAAGTTGTTTTGTATCATATTTATTATGTAACCATATTTTTTATTTTTCAAAATTATCATTATTGGAGTTTTCTCTTTCTAAACATTATTTTCTCTCATAAAAAACATATAAATAACCTCAAATCTAAAAAGTGAATAATTAAGTTGCTTAAAATATCATTTAACTCTTAAAAAATTTCACTTCCAAGTGGTTATCGACCAAATTCTGATAAAGCGAACTCAAATGCAAATTTCTGGAAACCATATAATTGAGTTTGCGAGATTTTGCAAACCACAGTGTTTGCAAAAAAAAAAAATATATCACAGGTACCGATCTACAAATCAGTCAAAGCACATGATAGTTATTTATAATTAACCTTAAAAGTCATTTAAGCACCAAACATGCAAGAAGAAGCTAATGGTTTCTAATTTTAATTCAACTGGTAATGTTTTCTTGCTCGGTTTCACCTGTGAAACTATCTTCTTTTGTTTAGATTGAGGTTGATCACATGTTTCTTTGCTTCTATTTTAAATTTGTGTTCGTTATTTGTAACTATATTAATAACAGACTAAACATTTTTAATACATTGACAAAAAGAATTGTGATTAACTTATATATCTATTGATATTTGAAAAGTACGAACGTGAAATTTAAATAACAGTCAAACTAACTATTCAAAATCGATAACTTGGGACTAAACTTTATGTTGTTTGGAAACATTAAATTTAAATTTGGACCATTTCATATGTTAGAGTTAAATCTACACTTCACCAAAAACATTAACATTAAATTTGGTATTTATCTCTTATAAATTATCAAATATAAAATATGACTCTCATCTCGGAATTATCATCTGAGGTGTATGTTATAAGATCAACTCTAGGCAAAAGATTCATTTACCACGTGGTTATGCATCTTATAACTTATTATGATTGTTTGTACTAATAATTGATGTAGGCAATTTATCAAGCAATTTGATGTTCTCTTTCAATATATTTCACGAAATTTATGTTTACTTGCTATCAAAAAAAAAAATTAAGGGTTTATCACTACTAATGAGTATTAATTAATTGATCAAGTGTATTATTCTTATAATACCTTTACAAATTTCCTATTTATATGATTTAAATTAAATGTTTCACACTTTCGTACCTAAGATTTTTTACACATAAAAATATAAATTCTACCATCTAAAAATAATAATATAAAACATTTTAAGAAATAATATATATATAATTTAATAATTATCACATTAAAGTCTTTAAATAAGAAAATTATGCCAACAAAATAACATTAACAACAAATTGTGCCAGTAAATTAATATTAATATCCTTGAAAATAAAGTTTGAAAAGATATTTTCTTTTAGTTTTAGGTTATTTAATATTTTTTTAAGAACTTTAATATTTTATTTGAAATTTAAAAAATTAACATGAAATTCAAGGGCTGATTTTTCTTAAGGGACTGCCTGGAGCCGCCTAGGTCGGCACAGGCGGTCGAAAATTGCTTAAACCGAATAACACCGCCTGATTTGAGGAATCGAGGCAATGTTGCGTATTTCAATACCTATGCGGCCGCCTACGCCAATTTTTAGAATACTTTAATATGTTGCACGAATTCTCCAGATGAAACATGTATTTATACTGTGTGACAATACTAGTTAGTGTCCAAAAGATTATAGATTAAAAAAATAATTAATGTCAAGAAGAGGTTTTATGATACAGATTGAAAGCGATAAATGAAGGTTTTAATCGTAAACCAACAAAGAGGTTCTTCTCTAGCTAAACTAGAAGGAGTGAATCCCAATAAACAAGGTATAAACCTTAGGTTCTCAAAGAGAATGATTTTGATTGATAAAAAGTTACCTCATCCTTACAAAATGGGGGTTTAAATACATCCCCCTAAAGATAAGAAAAGGACAAAGACTACCCCTACTAGGGTTACAATAAGGTTAACAACAAAAAGGTAAAATAGGTAATACGCCCCGACAATCAGTACAACGATACAGGTACGGAATGTTAGGGTTGTTGGTGAACTCCTTCGGGATGAAGTAAACCTAGAGATCTGCCCAGGAGTAGCTTGAGCATCCTCCCCTGGTCAGATGTTGATACGCCTCCTTGTGTACTCCTAGATCTGCCCCGCTCGTATGTCTTGGGGATCCGCCCTCCTAGGTACTACCTCTGTGGATGTGGTGTCTGAGGATCCGCCAGAGCGCGCGTGATCAGTGATCCCAGTTAGGATGTCCGCATCATTCTCTCCTTCTTTAAAAGATCTCGGCACTGATTCGTCCTTGTTGAACTCCAAAGGACCATCCGGCTTCCACGGGCTAAGGTCACAGATGTTGAACACTGGTGAGATTTTACCAAGCCAATTCGGCAATGCTATATGATAGGCATTGGCATTGACCTTCTTGGTGACCTTATATTGCCCGTATTTCCTAGGCCGAAGCTTGCGGCTTGGGGCGTTGGCGAGTCTCTCTTTGCCCAAATATACCATAACCTCATCCCCAACTTCAAACTGTAGGTCCCTACGGTGCTCATCCGCCTTAGCCTTTAATTTCTGATTTCTCTCCTCAAGAGTCTCTCTCACCTCTTGGTGCATCTGTACATAATCCTTGGCCAGCTGGTTAGCAGTCACGTTTCCTTTAGGAAGATGGGCTATATCAAGGACGTGATTCGGGGTCTTCGTGTATACTACCTCAAATGGGGATCTCCCGGTTACCGAATGTACAGAGCCGTTGTAGGCGAACTCAGCTTGGGCTAAAACCACATACCACATCCTGGGCTTATCCTTACATTTGCTGCGCAGTAAGTTTCCCAAAGTTCTATTGACCACCTCTGTTTGTCTGTCTGTTTGAGGGTGGGTGGTGGTACTAAACTTCAGGGATGTATCAAACAGAGCCCACAACGTCCGTCAGAAGTGACTGAGGAACTTCGTATCACGATCCGAGACAATGCTCTTAGGTACGCCATGTAGCCTGACAATCTCTTTGAAGAATAGCTTAGCAGTCGCTGAGGCATCATTAATCTTGCGACATGGTATGAAGTGGGCCATCTTTGAAAACCGATCAACCACGACAAAGATGGAATCCATGTCTCTCTAAGTTCTGGGTAACCCTAGGACAAAATCCATGGACAGATCCTCCCATATGGTTTCTGGTACCGGCAAGGGTAGTTGCAAGCCAGCATTTGTAGTGCGTGCCTTGGCGGTCTGGCAGATATAGCATCGTTCTACTAAGTAGGCAACATCTCTCCTCATCTTAGGCCAGAAATAACGGGAACTCACTGCTTAATATGTCTTGTCTCGCCCAAAATGCCCTCCTAGGGATCCGCCATGTAAATCACGAACAACCTTCTCGCGGATGGAAGTGCAGGGTAAGTAAAGTTGGTTGCCCCTCATGAGATACTCATCCATCAGGTGATACGCCCCATCCCCATACTGGTGCTGACACTTTTCCCAGATACTGCCAAAATCAGGATCCGCCAAGTATTCTCCTCAGATGTGTTCAAAACAATCGGTCTCCAGGTTTACTGTCTTTATTAGTGACACCCTTCGACTCAAGGCGTCCGCCACCTTGTTCTGTTTTCCAGCCTTATGGATAAGCTTATAGGGGAACTTATCTATGAAGGCGGACCACCGGGCATGCATGGAGCTTCGAAGTTGCTTCTGACTTCCCAGGTACTTGAGAGCTTGGTGGTCAGTGTAGAGGATGAATTTTTTCCCCACCAAGTAATGTTCCCACACTTTCAACGCCCTAACTACAGCATAAAACTTTTGATCATACGTTGCCCACTTTTGGCGTGCTTCACAGAGCTTCTCACTAAAATATGCAATGGGCCTCTTTTCTTGCATCAAGACACCACCAATCCCAACTCCACTGGCATCACACTCAACTTCGAACAGTTTATCAAAATTGGGATACGCCAGCACTGGCACTGTACTCAGCTTTTCCTTGATCAGGGCGAAGCTCTCCTCTTGAGCATCCGCCCATGCGAATCCCTTTCCTTTCTTCAAGCACTCCGTCAACGGGGCCACTATAGAACTGAAGTTCTTGATGAATCGTCGATAAAACGTTGCTAACCCATGAAAGCTCCTGATGTCCCCCACGTTCCTTGGAGTAGGCCATTCTCGGATAGCTCTTACCTTCTCCCCATCAACTTGGACTCCATCGCCACTGACCACGAACCCATCGAAAACCAGGCTCACCATGACAAATCAGTATTTTCAAATTTTCCATAACATACGGCTAAAATTATTCTTGCTTAGAAATATTAGCTAGAAATTTAGATCATTTACTACATTAACGCTAAATCTTCTATTCATTAAAACGTTAAAGTCAAATTTAGCCTATACCCCTTTTGTTTTCAAATGGTTCTACCGAAATGGATTCTAACCAACAGTCGCCCATAAAATTTTCTGTAAATTATACTCATCGTCTTTCAACTCCGGTCTTATTTTTTTAATAGTATGTGGACATTAAAAATGAATAAGAAGTTTGTGAATTTCTTCTTTTACTAATATAAAAATTTGTTAACCTTTAACCATTCAAATAACAAGTAGTCTTTTATTATAGAGCTGATGTAAATAATATTTTAAACAACTTCTAAGTGTTTTTTTATTAGAAGTAAGAAATTGACTATTTAAAAAAAATTCGGAAATGATAATTTGAAAATAAAAAATGTGAGTTTCCATAGAAAATATTGTTTTAAATAATATTATAATATTAAGTTTTAGAAAATAAAAAACGTGGATTTCATGTTAAGGTCATTTGTTTTTTCATCGGTTATTTTGAAATTGTCTACCTAAGATATTTTTGTATTAGTAAAAAAGTAAAATTTTAGGAATTCTTTATATCAAAATTTGAAGTTTAGGTGCCATAAAAAGGTAAACTAAAAGTTAATAGGCCATACATGTAATTTTTTATAAAATGATAAAGTATCAACCATGGCTTAATATTTCTGTCGCCAAACTTGTCACATTTTGCCACTTAGGTCAACTTATCAGTTTCCTCAATTCAATAAATGTAACACGTTGTGTCTCTTTATGTGTTTATATGGTTGATTTCTCAACTCATCTTGTGCATATAGAAAAAATTTGAATTATGGATTATGGATTAATAACATATGAAAAAAAATTGAGCGAGTTGAATTATGCAAAAAAAAAAAAAAAACATGCACATATAAAATTGGTCCCAGGGAACGAGTCCCTTAATGACCATTTATAAAGCTTTTGTAGAGGCTGATATTATGAAATATGATTCTGGTTTGGGAAAATATCATCTCAGTGTATTATATAAGTTACAAGATCAAGTTTATTCATATCATCTCATGGCAATAATTTCTTCAAAATTAAGTATGCTATAACTTGAGAAAACTTATGATTGTTTGTACTAATATTAGATATAGGAAATTTATCAAGTAATCTAGTGTTTTCTTTTAGTTTTTTTTTTATGAAATTTATGTCTACTTGCTATAGAAAAAAATAAATATTGGAGTCGTTTATCACTCCCAATGAGCATTAATTGATTGGTTTATATTATACACTTCACACTTTCGTAATTGGTATAATTCATAATATTTTTTATGTAAAACAATGTTATATAAAATAATTATGATGAGCCCGAACAGAGTGAGGCAGGAACTTTGAAATTGATAAGGTATATAGGCCATCCTTATCCGGTCTTCCATGAATTTCTCTTTTTGTGGTCAAATCCTTCTAAATAAATTGATTAGCAAAAAATTCAATAGAAATAGGATTCAAACGGGTTAAAGATGAAATTGACAAGAGATTATGAATGATTTGAGGAACATGTAAAATATGAGAAAATTTAATTGGAGTATTAGAGACAGTGAAATTCGAATGGCTTATATGAGAGATTGGGATAATATTTCCATTACCTACCTAACATTCTTAGGTTTGTCATATTCTGAATGAATAGACAAGTTTCCTAGGTCAGCAGTAAGCTGATGAGTGGCTCCTGAGTCCATTAATCAGTCAATTGAACTCGGGTGAGAGGTGATTGCAATGTTGGATCCAGGTTTGAAATTGGTTCTGAAATTGCGATTCAGTTTGGACGAAGGATTGCTTTGCTAATCTGACCATCAATTATAGTTGTGTGAGGCTAGATTGACTGATGGTATGAAAGACGAAAGGGGAATATCACCAGCAAGCTCTCTTTCTTCACTTAGCAAAAGTCCATTGAGATCATCAAAATTAACAATTTTTCAGAGACTTGGGATGTTAGAATATTTTGGGAGAGAGGGACCGCGCAGGAATATTAAAGCTGAATCATAGATCTTATATTAATCTCCAACATATCTCCATACGCAAATGCTCGTTGGGCTTGTAATGTGTTTATAGGAAACTAGCCCTATTTCAGAAAATACAAATGATAAACCTAACAAATAACTGAGAGCTTAAGATAAGGTCCATACAAAATTTCTTCAAGCTATTATATATTGCAATGAATATAGGAAGTTCCAAGGGTATAATTTGGAACACAATGATATGCATCGAAGACTCATCATTGACACAATTCAAACAACAAAGCCAAGTTCCAATCTTTGCAATAGGCCCTCTCCACAAACGTGTTCCTGTCTCTCTATCAACACCATCTACCATTCTAGAAGAAGATAAAAACTGCATAACATGGCTGGACAAGCAATCCATCAAATCTGTAATCTATATAAGCATAGGAAGCATTGTAAAAGATGGCGGTAAATAACAATCCATGAAAAAATTACTTCATGTGACGAGGGATAGATTCAAATCTACCGGTTTGATAAACCACTTAATTACTGAAATTAAAATATTAAGTACTTATTTAATTTAAATGTATTTGATAACTTTTGTTACTCCATCACTTAAATTATTAAATTAATTTCAAAATCACTTATTCAAACCAAATCTCTCTCTATTCCTTGGTGTATTCGTCAGGAATGGCTTCAATGTGTGGAAACTCTTCATTCTTTAACCTTCGTGGCCTCTCATATTTATCGCGAAGGAAATCAGGCAGCTGACTCGCTTGCTAATTACGGCAGAACATCGTCAGATTATGGGTGGTGGAGCGCTGCTCTTAGTTTTTGTATTCCTTTTTTATTTTGCAATTTGAGTGGTCGGCCTGTTTACCGTTTCACTTGATTTTTGGTTTCCCTTTTGTCCTCTCTTTGTAATGTTTTTTTTTCTTCTTTTTAATAATATTGGTTCGTGGTTAGGTTCTTTCGGGGTGCCAACATAGTTGGGATGTCCGGACCCCTTTATCAAACAGTTACATCATTTGATAGTTTCCAGCGTCCAATAATTTAGTGGGTCCAACCCTCAAATCACTCATTAGCAACCATTTTCAAGCTCCGATCTCGAGTCCTAAAGTTAATGTTTTCCTTGCCCAAAGTTTGTAAAAGTGAGTTTGTGATCTTTTTGCCTCCTTGTAGTCTATTTTTGTTGCAAATTCTTATTCATATTTGTTCCTAAGAGCATCTTCAATGGTTATATTACACAACCACTCAATAGCCATGCCACATCATGAATCCATTAAACCTCATTTCATTATACTATTGTTCTCCAATGGTTGTACTGTACAACCACTCAATCAAAACTTTTTACTAATTTTTTAATAGGATAAATAATTTATTAGGCCCTACATTTTTACCTAATTCATTGTTTACTCCTCGTATTTTAATAAAACACCATACAATTAATTTTCTAACAAAATAATATATATTTTTTTTTATAAAAAATTAAGTTATATAATTAATAAAAAAAGTATTTATATGTTATGATATTTTTGAACACTCTAGATCTAGAAATGAATAAGTTATTGAAGGAAAACGGAAGCATTGTGTCAAACCAAGCTGAAAAAAGAAATAGGATAATTACAAAAAATCAAAAGCTATGAATGAAAAAATAAATAGGATAATTACAAAGAAAGTTGTCTGACTTTAATACTCCAGTAACTTTTACTATATTTTGATTAAAAAAATAAAAAAAAAATAATAAATGCTTTTGCTGCCATCAACACCAGATGGCAGCAAAAGCAACTCCATCAACCGGTTGATACCTATCAACCGGTTGATGGATAATATCTTCCATCATACTCTCTCCAATGAGAAAGTATGATGAAATGGGGTATAATATTATACCCCATTGTAGATGCTCTAACATCCTAAGTTTAACTTTTGTCTTTTGTTTCGCCTAAATCTATGCCCTAAATCTCATTATACAAGCCAGTTTCGAAATTATACATTTTCATAAAAATCTGTTTGCCCTACTTTTTGTCATCATTTTATGAAATCCCAAGGACTAATGTTGGCCATGCTCTTTATCAATTGTTCACTTCATTTTTTTTGTGCGAATTTGAAGCTGATCACAACTCGAGTATACTTGTCAAAATAGGCAATTGATGGCGTCAAGTTTGTTTAATTTTGTTATTAGCATTCCAAATTCGGTTTTATTGTTGAACAAGTAATAATTTCATTTTTAATCTTGAATTATGTAATAACATTTTAACATGCCGAGAATACATTTTTCGTATTTAATTTACTCTTCTACAACCGAGTGATTAATTGATTATATTTTATGCAAGTTCAAGGCGATAAATGAACATTTTGTGCAAGTTGAGGGGATTATTGGGTCATTTTGAAAGTTCAGGGGACCAATCAAATTGTTTGAACTAGTTCAGGAGCAAATAATGTATTAATTAATTTCAAGAGCTTTTTCAATCAGCAAATACATTCTATGTATAAGTGTTAAACAATATTCACGGGTTAATGACGGATGGAAAGAGATAAAGCATAACATCTTACTATAAAGAAAATATTTTTAGTGAGAGAAATCTTAAAGCTTGAGTTTTTAAGTGAAATTCCACATTTAAAAGCTTAAGACATCAAATTGCCTAGTATTGTAACAAACATAAATCGACTCGAAAGTTGATGTGGGTTAGGTTAGTGGAGAAATACGAAGAAATCAACTTAGTTTAGAGATTTTGGATGTTTCAAAGGGGTACTTGACACGATTTTGGGTGGAGGACCACTTCAGCAGGCTCGTATACACTCTGGAGACACACTTCAAAGATAATAAAATTAGGGTTATATAAAATCTCGTGTTTTCTTGCAATTTGATTCAGGCATTATGTAAAGTTTATTCGTATATGACTTTGTAGTGAATGAAAGACATGAATCTGAAGGACTTGTCCTCCAAAATGCCATTTACATATAATTTTGAGGGCTTAAATGTGTATTCTTAGTAGTCCATGAGGTTCAAGTTCAGTGAGTAGCTACATTTAAGGTTCTCTCATGTTCTTAAAAGTCGTTTCCAAGCTCATTTACATCCTAAATACTAAGTCATGATTGGAATAAATGATACAAATGTATGTAGAGGGCTATATGCACGTTTTATACTTGGTATGATGTTCAAGTGAGCAAGTTGGTAGGAGAAAGGTGTTAACAACCTATGATGCACGGAAACGGAAAACGCGATTTTTAAAAAATATAGGAAACGGAAACGTGGGGGAAACGTGTAAATATTAAAAATATAGGGACATATTTATAAATATTAAAAATATATGAGTATATTTATAAATATTAAAAAGTATAATAAAAAATGCTATAACAAATACATATTAAAAAAACAGCACTACACAGATCCACTAGCATTAAGATGCTATAACAAATTTATATTAAAAAAATTAGCACTACAGATCCACTAGCATTACATGCTGTAATTAGCACTACAGATCCACCAACTCAACAATCAAACCTTCCAGAAGTCTCCTCCATCGCAGTCAAGATGACACAAACAAAAGAGGAACAAATCAACATTCGCATAACGCAGCAGACGACCAAGAGGAAAACGAAGAAGACGAAGAAGAAAACGAAGAAGGCGAAGAAGATACATGCGTCTGAACTCTGGTATTCGAATAGGTTTTACAGAGTTGAGATTTGGAAACGCGTTTCTAATTTTCCTTATTTACAGAAACGTGTCCGAAAACGGTTCGTTTCCGTTTCCGGACGTTTCTGTTTCCCACATCTTGTGGAAACGTAGAAACGTTGATCAATCAACGTTTCCGTGCTTCATAGTTAAAAATGAGGACAAAGATATTTTGAGGATGATAGTTGATCGCATATGCGCTGTAGGCGATCGGCCATCACATCAAACTTCGGTTCTTAGGTCCTCGACCTTACATTCGTATCCCATTTCTTTTGTCATGTGTTTGTTTGAGTATGAGAGCAGCGTATATATTCCCACACAAGCTAGAAGCGCACCCAGATGGGTTAGAACTAATAAAGGATAAAAAAATGCACCATACAAAGAGTAGGACTTTCAAAATACAAAAGTAAAAAATGTTAGATCGAAACATGTTCTGACATTTTCTGTTCTTCCAATTTTAAGACTAAAACCCTAATTAATCTATAAATAGTAGCTCTTTACAAAGCTTTAGAATGATAGAAATAACATTGAAAATTACCCAAACTCTGTTGAAACGCTTTGAATAAATTCCAGTTTTCTGAATATACGATTTGGGATCCATTACTCAGTGATTTTTAAAAAATCCCACAACTATGTACATGTTTTTAAGAGAAATATCATGTACTATTTAATTATTTGTATTGCAAAATGTAAATTGTTCATCCTTATTTTTATTTTGTTTTGATTATTATTATGAACTAGTATTGTGCCCGCACGATGTGCGGGTGGATAAATTTGTTGTACAAGAATTTAATATTTTAATGTTTTTTAAATTTTATATCATTACATGTAGTGATATTAATATTTTACTTTAAAATAATATAAATTTACAAATTTTAAATAAATTAACAAACATATTTTTATAATTGTTTCATAATAATGTTTAGAAGTTGTTGAAATCATAATCTATTGTCCATGTTGACATGTTTGCAAGGGTCCTTCCTTTCCGTTCTTGTATAATATTTTTTTCTATACAATTTTGCAATTTTAAAATATTACTACACTTTGTGACGATGTTTTTTCAATCAAATTCTATCTCTCCTCAAATTCTAGAATCTTTGATAAATCTATGAAATTGAAATAAGCACGTCTTACTTTTTAAATTTTATTTGCTTTATATAGTAGTTTAAAAGTTTAAATATTGTGTTAATTATTACAACAAAAAAATAAATGTTATTATACTATAATATATTACAATCAATACTTTTCTAACAATTAGTCACAAATTCATCTTGATGATAATCATTTTGCTTGATGGAATTTTATGATCACCAAGTATTCGAATTAAAATATTCATTCTCATAGAATAGCCCAATATGTCCAATTGAATCAGCTTAAGGTGATGATTTCTCCTATTTTCATCTGTAATACCTCATCAAGACATTCAATCAATTTGTTCTTTATTCTTCCACTGTATAGAATATCATTCATGCTCGCAGATATCGCTTATTTGACTTCATTAATATTTTCTAATAATTATATATTCTTGAATTTCGTAAGCAAAAAAAACAAATAAAAGAATAGAAAACAAAAGTGAAGGGACAAAAAATATAATTAGGAGAGAACTATCTTCCTCTCGTTTTTTTCGAAAATAAGAGAAAATGTCGAGATTTAAGCATATAAAGATGAGTGTGAAAATATTTTTGATCCATTAATTAATTTTTTATTTGAAAATAATTTTTTTTTATTTTTTCTTAATGAAGTATTAATTTTAGTTAAATAGAATTAAATCACAGTTGTAACTACCAGTACAAAAAAACGTTTTATAATTAATATGTGAAATTAATTCTATTAATTAGAATCATTATATTCAACATTTGAACTCTTGAAATACTAACAATTTTGTACAAACCAGTTAAAAACTAAAACACTTCTCTTCATTTTTCGATGTGTTGAGAATAAAAATAACTACAACAAATAAAAAAAAATCGAATAATTACCTTGAGAAACATAAGAATTTCTTGTAATTTTTGACACTTTTGTGTTTCCCGATTTAGTTGTTTATACAAAATTAAATATGTTTACTCTTTTCATGTTGGAAACTTTTAATGTTTTAGCGAATACACCAAAACCATGGTGTTTTAATGCGTTGGAGGCTAAAAAAATTTTGCACATCTGGACTTTGAAAATTTACTCTCAATCATACGCCTAAAATTAGCCATCAAATCTAAATCTCTCCACTGTTTGTTTGTAGGGTTTAATATTTGTTTTCTACATATACAGTGTATACATAGCCAATAAAAAGTAATATTGGTTGTACTTCCTTAAATGCACATGACCAAAAACAGTGGATACAGAACCAACACCCTAGCCCTAGTTCACATTTTAACCCTTTGTTTACTCTTTAAATTTGTCTTGAGAACAATAAAAAAAACAAAACCTTGAATCATAAACCATGGAGAAGGTTATACCTATCCGATCCAGTGACGTTAAGGAGATTCAGAGAGGATCGGATCAAGTAGCAGCTAAGGATGTTGATCCTGAGAATGTCCCTGTTGAATTAGGTGAATGTCCAAGTCCTAATTAATCTTCAGTTACAGGTAATGATCCGACTGCTGATGATTCGGAGATACAAAAAGCAACCATGGATGAAAATGTCGTGGTGAAGGAGAAACAAGATGTCCTTATTGAATTAGGGTCGGATCAAGTAGCAACTAAGGATCCTGAGCATGTCGCTATTGAATTAGGTGACTCATTCTCAGTTGCAGGCAGTGATCAGACTGTTGTGCGGATTGAGCTAAAGATAAATAATCAACAACGAAGAACGAAACAGCATATACGGTTGGGCAGGGGGCAACTCCGCCCCGTGAATCCCCCGACAGCCAGACCAGGTTGCTTTCTGTGGTAGCTTGTCATACAGATTCAAGGCATTATAACACAGACTGCTAATGATTCGGAGATACCTATCCAATCCAGTGAAATTAAGGAGATTCAGAGAGGGTCGGATCAAGTGGAAGCTAAGGATGTTGATCCTGAGAATGTCCCTGCTGAATTAGGTGATTCATCCTCAGTTGCAGGTAATGATCAGACTGCTAATGATTCCCAGATAAAAGAAGCAACAATGGAGAAACAAGATGTTGAATCTGCAAAAGAAAAGAACAGCAGCAGTAATGGATATTCATTTCTAATTTTAATTCAAATGGTAATGTTTTCTTGCTTTGTTTCACCTCTGAAACTATCTTCTTTTGTTTAGATTGAGGTTGATCACATGTTTCTTTGCTTCTATTTTAAATTTTTGTTCCTTAACACGTTGACAAAAAAAAAATTGTGATTAACTTATATGTCTATTGATTTTTGAAAAGTATGAATGTGAAATTTAAATAACAGTCAAACTAACTATTCAAAATCGATAAAGTGGGACTAAAATTGAACTTGTTTGAAAACATTAAAGTTGAATTTGGATAATTTCATACGTTAAAGTTAAATTTACACATCACCAAAAACATTAGCGTTAAAATTGGTATTTATCTCTTATAAATTATCAAATATAAAATATGACTCTTATCGTGGAATTATCATCAAAGATGTATGTTAATAAGATCAACTCTAGGCAAAAGATTCATTTACCATGTGGTTATGCATCTTATAACTTATTATGATTGTTTGGACTAATATTTGATGCAGGCAATTTATTAAGCAATTTGATATTCTCTTTCAATATTTTTCACGAAATTTATGTTTACTTCCTATAAAAAAAACGGGTTTGTCACTGCTAATGAACATTAATTAATTGATCGGGTATTAGAATACCTTTAAAAATTTCCTATTTATATGATTTTTTTTAGTAAAGGCGGAGTTGACCGAGCCAAGACAAACCAAGGGTTAAGATCCAAGGCAAGCCAAGAAATTTATATGATTTAAATTAAATGTTTTACACTTTGGTACCTAAGATTTAGCGTGTTCCACCGCACCTGTGTCCTATAAGTAGTTAAGTATTTGGGGGTTAGATTGCCTTTATGGATTTAATTTGATGTAGCAAATACTAGAATTAAAAGGATAAAAATGAGACAGAAGGATTAGTTGGAAATTTGAGAATTTGTAAGGGTTAATATTGGTTTTCTACACATGACCAAAGACAGTGGATACATAACCAATAAACGGTAATATTGGATGGCCTTCCTTATATGCACATGACCAAACACAATGTATACAGAACCAGACCTAGTTGACATTTTAACCCTTTATTTACACTTAAAATTTGTCTTGAGAGCAATAAAAAAAAAACTCAAACCTTAGAATCTGTGAGGGTATTGATACTGCTCGAAGGTTATACCTAGCCGATCCAATGAAGTTAAGGAGATTCTGACAGGGTATTGATCCCGATATGGTCCTGTTGAATTAAGCCATTCAACAGGGACAGTCTCAGGATCAACATCTGTTGGAAATTTTTTGAATTAAATTATATTTTAATTTAAATACCAACAAACACTTCTTTTTATGAATAGTTGTGTTCGTAAGTGAACAACCGTGTCTGTCCATTTACATTCATGTTCGTTCGTCAAAAACATATCTTTTGAGTTCTATTTATATAGAATGGAGTTGTCAAATTCAGTATTTTCCTACTCCGGTGATAATGAACATACACAGGATTTGATTTGACTTCGATTGCGTAGTCTGTTGTATCCGATGATAACGAACATACACACGATAACAAACAGGCCACAGATTGCGTAGTCTTTTGATTTTTTTTTTACTGTCAATAATTTTTTTTTTTGGTTTTGTTTTATAGTCAGAAGAATTGATGGGACTGGAATCTAGAGTCCAAAGACTTTAAGTAGTTCCTACATTTCTCTGATATCTCAAGAAATTCGTTCAAGTTGGAATCTCAGGTTGTCCTTTAAAATAGCAACTTCTTCCTATTATGTCATTTTTATTTCTTTTATTTTTTCTTTTATTTTATGTTTTATGTTTCTATTTCTATTTTATTTCATGAACTACATAGTTTAAATATAATTTAAATATAATCTATGTTATTTAATTTTATAAAATCGAAAAAATAAAATTTAAGTTTATTTTCTATATTTTATTTCCTTTTTAATATATAAGATTGATATACAAGTAGTAATGCAGAACAGTAGCAAAGTTTTTGGGGTTAGATTAAGTTCATGAATTTAATTTGATGCAGGAAAAAGAAATATTGCCATAAAAAGTAATATTGGTTGTCCTTCCTTATATGCACATGGCCAGATACAGAACCAACAACCCTAGCCCTAGTTCACATTTTACTCTTTAAATTTGTCTTCAGAACAAGTTGTCCATATTGAATTAGGGTCGGATCAAGTAGCAACTAAGGATGTTAATCCTGTTCAATTAGGCGATTCATCCACAGTTGCAGGTCATGATTCCGAGAAACAAGATGTTGAATCTGCTAATGAAAAGAACAGCAGCACTAATCGACATTTGTTTCTGCAGGTAATTAGGAGGCTGGAATCTAGAGTCCGAAGACTTGAGAAATTTGCTGCAGAAAGAAAACGTGCAAGAAGAAGCTAATGGTTCTAATTTTATTGCAATTTGTAATGTTCTTGTTTTGATTTGTTGTTTCAGTTTATTTTATGTCCTTCAGATTTTCTTTTTCTTATGAATATGCAATTTGTCTTTTCATCAATGAAGGTGTGAAAATACATATATAATAATTCTTAGTATTCTCAAAATTTGATTTGATACAATAAAATTAAAACTGATGGATGATTTTGAAGCTGCTGTTTGATTTAATGAAAATGGAACAGTGTGCATGCTTTCATTCTGAGTTTGTCCTTTGGCTGGAAAGAGATGAGTGTCCTTTGTGGCGTTTTTTATCTGTTTCGGTTTCGGTTTCGGCTTCGGTTTCCGGCATTTTTTATCTGTTTTTTTTATCTTCTTCATTATGGTTTCCAGCGTTTTTTATCTGTTTCGGTTTGGGTTTCTATTACTGCTTCCTAGGTAATTTTTGCTAGAAATAACGTTTTCGGGAATCAGTTTCCATTCGGTTTTATTTCCGGTTTCCTGTTTTCATGTCCATTTGGGTGCAAAATAGATGTATGTCTGGGTTAAATTATAAAGCTTCATTGTAAATTATCAAACTCAATGAAGCCAGTTGAGGAGACAGAGAGGGCCTTGAACCGCCCAGGCCCACCGGCCTCCCGAACCAAAGTTTTGGCAGTTAATTAACTAATTAGGTTTGTATTTAATACAAAATCCAGCTTGTTTAATATATAATAGCCAATAAAATTTTCTAAATTTATTTAAATCGATCCAATGTTATTTTTATAGTCCAAATCTAACTTAATTTTGAAAATTTTGCTTTTGTGGTTATGAAATATGACTCTTGTTTAAAATGTATTATGCATTACATTTTCATAAAAATCTGTTTGCTCCCATTTTCCAATTCATCCACTTGAAGTCCATGACAGCATGAGTACTCGTCAAAATAGCCAAGTAACGGCGTCAAGTTTGTTATTTCTTTTAATTTTGTTATTAGCATTCCAAATTCCGCATTGACCATATTTGGTTTAGTTTTAAATTCTGCAATTGAATATAGTTATTTCGTATAGAAATAGTTTCACTTGTAATTCCCTTATTTCTATCGTAGATCAAACAATTTTACATTGTAGCCATTAATTATTTAGCGGCACTAAGAATCCAAGAGAGACTTTTTGATCCACGCGTCCCTCGCTAATCGTTTCGTTTAGAATTCAAGTTTTTCGCAACCATTAATCATCACTTTAATTGGCCAAATTAATTACGAATTTCCTTCCAATAGAGGGAGAGGTTGTGGGTATAAAAGAAGCAATGCGTTAGCATGTAATTATGTTTTTGGCAAATATACTTGTCATTCGAACAAAGTAGTAGCTCATGCGCTTGCTAGAGCTGCTCATTATGGGTCAGTAGTCGGTACTGGCTTAAGTGATCCACCCAAGTCTGCTAGAGACTAGGAGAGTCGGGCATACGTCCTTCGGGAAGGAAGGCGGGTGTCTCCATAGAGTGGAAACTCTATGGACATTATGGGGTTGGCGAGTACCCATAGTGCGTGCCCATTATAGGGCGAGGCTACCTCACAGGGAGACCCTTCCGGGACGGAATACCGATAGAGGCATTGACGGGACCCTTCGGTAGGAGTTGGCTGGCGAGACTTGGGGAAGTCGAGGCGCCACACGGGGCTTTGGCTCGACACAGAGTTACCCCCGTGACATTTAGTTTTCAGAAAACCACATTGAATTTATATGATATCTAATCATATCCTCCGAGAGTGTTATAACACAATTTTATAGGCTCGATTGGAAGGTCTAACGAAGAAGTTGTGACTAAGTTTTGGGTGAACTCTGGGAAAATATTGGGAAATAACCTTAGATAGAATCATTTTTAGCTATTAAAAAAGTCCATCGGGTCGAAATGAGTCTAACAAAATAAGAATCGTTGAAATCAGAGGCCAGAAAAGGCATATTGAGGGCAAACATCTAGTGAAAATGGGAGTTAGATGGGGGAGGAACACGTGTTGGATTCATACATATCATACGTCCATACGCAGTTAGGCTTCGATCTGGCATGTGCATATTTTATAAGCATGATTGTGGTGTTTTGACATGTGTTATGCACACGTCTACAATGTTTTGACACATGGCCACTAGCACGTGTGGTGCACGCACCTACAATGTTTCGATATGCGTCAGATGCGCTACACAAGCGGTTTACTCCTTTTTATATTTTAGGGTTGTGCAAATTTTAAGCTTAAAATGTCCTTTTTATCCCCGACTTTTTATGTTTTTTTCAACTTTAACCCTAAAGTCCTAATCAGCCGTATAAATAGTAGCCCTATACACATCTTTATGAAAATTCTATTTTTTTGAATATACGATCTGGGTAGGTAAAAGTTTCTGACGGAAATATCACTGCTATTTAATTATTTATACTGCAAAATATAGGGTAAATTACATACGTGGTGTACAACCTTTACCCATAATCACACTTTGGTGTACAACCTAAATTTTATCACACTAAACTGTACAACCTTTTAATGACCTCCCACTAAAGTGTACAGCCGGTAATTTTAACCGGTCAACGCCTGGTCAACGCACCACCTCATCACTTTTAACCTCCTAACAAATAAAAGTGGATCTCACCTAATGTTAAATGACTAATTTACCCTTAATTATATTTTTTTTATTTTTTAATTTTCTTTCATATTAATTCTATATTTTCACCACTTCAGGCTTTTCCATCCTTGTTAAGCCCAAAATATACCTAAAATATCATTAACATTTACATCATTTTTATTACGAATTTGTGTTATTTATATCTGTTTAGATTACTTTTACTTTCGAATATCTTTCTTTCTTGCAAGGTACTTGAATATTTGGTAAAATCCAAATAGGAACGAAAAAGGATCAAAAACAGAAGAAAAGCCCTTCAAAAGGAGTCAAAGACGACGTAAATCGAAAGCGCCAAGTCGAGGACACGAACGAAAGCAAGAAGTAAGGAAACATGCCGGGCCGCGACAGTGGATCCCAGACCCGCGGCCGCGACACGCGCGGTACAACCAATTCTCCCCTTCATCCGTCGCTCAGCTCAGTGCTACGTCATTCACGGCCGCGGATTACTATCCTCGGTAAGTGCAGAAAATTTACAAAGAGCATTTAACACATGCTGAGAATCCAAGAAACGCGTTCGTTCAAGTGGATAAAGACGTCATTTCACAACGGACACGACTCTTAACCAACGGATACATCACTTCAAACACAACCCTTCAACATCTATAAATAAAGAGTTGATGTTGAGAAAAAGTGTAATGAAATGCTATAATATAGATATAGAAATCAGAGCGTAGAACTTATGTCGAAGTTCTAAGTAAAAACATTTCGAGAGTTAGAAATTAGATTCTGTACAAAACAAGATGAGGTACACATATTGTTTATAGTTTAATTACAACTCAGTAGCGATTAGACATTGTTCCAGTTTTAGTTTGCATCATGGTAGTGGCCGACCGAATCCCTATTACGAAGTTACAGCGAGAAGATTGAGTAAAGTGTTCGCCCCCGAGCCTGACAACCTCCTAGGAAACCTAAGGAAGCGGAACCGATCAAGCCCTTCACTTGCACGCCCTCGAAGAACTCGATGCTCCTTATTCTCTGTAAACTTGTATCAATTTACATTTCATCTAATAAAGTCCGTTCTATTCGACAAATCGTTATGCAGCACTTATGGTAACCAATCCAATATAAGTGAGGCTGGTGTTTTCATTAATATGCACTTGAATTCAAAATCATTACAAGGAAACTTTGTTGAACACTTAGTTCCCGAAAGGGTTTTGTCGCGTTCAAAGCCAATTAATTAGAGGTTCCGTCATTTATTTCATCATCATAATAATACAAAGTTTAAGTTGTTTTCTTTGCTTAATGCAAATGAACAAATTCATTCCTTTTTCTAATAAGTTCTAAATGTTCCTGTTTTGTAAAATTCATCCTTAAAATCAGAAGATCTTTCTAACAATCGATTTATTCTAAATATATAATCTTATTCCAGCATTTTCAAATACTTAAAGTTTTCAAATTCTAAGTTTTTTCGTTAAAAAACGTATCTCTGTGGGATCGATATTTTTATTACTACAAGCGAAACCGTGCACTTGCGGAAATCGCTCAACAAGTTTTTGGCGCCGTTGCCGGGGATACGCCAAAATTTTTGACAAAATTTTTATTTTTCGCATTTTATTTTCGAATCTAGGTTTATAGATTATTTTTATACAACTTTTATATTTTATTTATTTTCAGTTTTATAATATATTTGCTTTCAATTTTGTTTTGAAGGTAGTTTGGCTCGTGTTACAATTTCAAGTTGATGCGCAGTTCACGAAATTCGGGCACGCCACCAAATCCTTTTGATCCAAAAATTGAAAGAACACTTAAGAAAAACAAGAAAAACAACAAAAAAGACAAAACACCCTTAAAAACAAAAGTAGTCCAGCCAGAAATTATGGCCGATCCACCGACACTTATGGATTACGCTAGGCCAAGAATGGCCGGTGTAACTAATAGTGTAGTTAGACCCCGTATAAACGCAAATCAATTTGAAATTAAGCCTGCTTTGCTTAATATGTTGCAAAACAACGTAACGTTTTACGGATTGCCTAACGAAAACCCTAATGCACATTTGACAAATTTCTTAGAAATTTGTGACACTTTTAAAATTACTGATGTAACAGCAGAAGCAATCAAACTTCGCCTCTTTCCTTTCACTTTGAAGGATAAGGCAAAAATTTGGTTAACTTCTATGCCTGCTGCAACATTTGAAACTTGGGACCAATTAGCCCAAGCATTTTTACAAAAATATTTTCCCTTAGCAAAAATCGCAAGAGTCATCAAAGAGTTGACATCTTTCACACAAAATGATAATGAAACTCTTTATGAAGCTTGGGAACGTTTTAAAGAACTTCAACGTTTATGCCCACACCACCAATTGCCAGATGCACTTTTAATGCAGACATTCTATAATGGATTAAATCCTACGACTAGAGGTTCATTAGATGCTATGTCTGGAGGGTTATTTATGAAGAAGACGTCCGCCCAAGCAAGAGAACTTTTGGAGGAAATGGCAATCAACAGCAGTATGTGGCCCGCAGAGCGTGGACATATACCAACGGCGAAACCATCATCCTCATGTACATCATCGGTTAAAGGTATAATGAATCTTGATCCCGTAGCAATGTTACAAGCCCAATTTTCTGCCTTATCGCACAAAATTGATAAATTTATGGCACCATGCGATCCTAATGATCCGATCCAGAGAGACATTGACTATGAAGGTATGAACGAGATAGAACAGGTAAATTTTGTCCAAGGACAAAACCAAACTACTAATCCTTATTCTAATACTTATAATCCTGGATGGAGAAATCATCCTAACTTTAACTGGAAAGATGGTAATAATAATAATAATGCAAATGCTAATCAATATCGTATAAATAATTATCAAAATCAAACAAGAGATACGATTAGCACTTTATCTTCAAAAATCGACAAATTTATAGATGCTATGAATGGAAAGGTAAGTAATCAAGACGATGGTTTTAAACGGATCGAAAATAAATTCGATCAGCTTATCAAAAACCAATCATCTAGCATCCATAATTTGGAGGTTCAAATTGGACAACTTGCTAAATCAATTCCATCCCGCAAAGAGGGAAGTCTTCCCAGCCAAACAGAAGAAAATCCGAAAGAGCATATTAAGGCTATCACTCTTCGTTCGGGGAAAAACTACTTAGGTCCGAAAATGCCCGAAATTTCAACTTTACCTGGAAATGATTTACCAAAATCCAAAGAAGATACATTAAAACAAAAAGATACACCAATTGATTCTAATCCGAAACCCTTTGTACCAAAGCCACCTTTTCCACACAGGGTCCGAAATAAGGACCATGATAAACAATTGTTATCATTTTTGGACAAACTTAAAAATTTGCATATAAATTTAACATTCATGGATGCAATTACGCAAAATTCCTAACTATGGAAAATTCTTGAAAGATTTAATTTCAAAAAAGATTAGTTGGGAAGGAATTTCATCCATTTCACTTTCTGAAGAATGTAGTTCGATAGTATCAAGCAAATTACCTACTAAACTCAAAGATCCCGGATGCTTTACCATTCCGTGTACTTTGGGAAATATGGAATTCCCAAGCTGTCTTTGTGATTTAGGAGCTAGTATAAACTTGATGTCATATTTTTGAGAAATTAGGATTAGAAGAAGACATCAAGCGTACCAATATGGTTTTGCAATTAGCGGATCAATCCACTAAAAGACCATATGGTATAATTGAAGACGTTTTGGTAAAAGTTGACAAATTTATTTTTCCTACTGATTTTGTTATCTTAGATTTTGCTTATGATGCTAATTGTCCGCTAATCTTTGGTAGACCATTCATGAACACGGGACGTGCTCTAGTTGATGTGTCGGAAGGAAAAGTAGTTTTACGAATAGGTGACGATAAGATCGAGTTCGATATGAATCAAGCAATGAAATATCCTATGGAGGATTTCGCTTGTATGAAGCTTGATTTAATTGAAGAATGTGTTGATGACATTGTTCAAAGAGAAGAAATAATAGAACCTATAATGGGCGAAGAATTAGAAGATAAGGACCCAGAGCCTTTGATTCGAGAAGATGGACCAGTTTCGCCTTCAGTAATTCCACCTAAATTAGAACTTAAAGAATTACCAAACCATTTGAGGTACAACAAAGAATATTGGGCTAGTAGGGAACTTAATAAAATTTATTACGAAAATATTTCCGAAATAGGAACTAGTTTCGTAACAAGATTTCCTGACATTTAAATCATTTCATTTTTCTTTTATTATTTTTATTTTTATTTTTATTTTTATTTTTGTTTTGTTTTAGATTATATCATTTTAGAATTTTAGATATAGAAATATATATTCGAGTCATGATTAATTTTTAGGAATTTCATAAAAATTAGAAAATTCAGTGATTCTCAGTTGAGAATTTCAGATTCTCAGTTGAGAATCCACATATTTGAAATGAGGTAGAAATATTTCTGGACTTATAGAGAATTTCAAATTCTCAGTTGAGAATTTAGGCATGGCTAGAAGTCAGGAAAATTTCTAGACTTGTAGAGGATTTCAGATTCTCAGTTGAGAATTCTGATTGAAAATTGAAGGGAAAAATTTATGAACTTACCGAGGATGAGGATTCTCGGTAGAGGATCAGGAGTTTAGAGTTTTGACAACTGATTTTCGCAGGAAAATCAGCGTGCCGCGACCGCGGGTCAGCATCCTCGGTCGCGACACGGGGGAAATTTTGCCCAGACTTAACCTTTTCTCAGCAGTTGACTATTCAAAATGAAACACTAAGTTTTTCTCATTTCTAAAAGGTTTGTTTCATGCCTTTTCACTTCGAAACAACACCTCTTTTCGTCCTAGGATCTTATATATAGGTACTAGAGGTCCAGTTTTCTATCACTTTCTTTTTCATCTCTATCAGAACTATCTCTGATTTTCTTACCATTCATAAAATCCAAACACTAAGTTCAGAACTTTTCTTCCTTACTCTTTCCAAAAATCATGGCTTCCTCAAACACTTCATCTAAGAAAGTTATTACTTCACGCAATAAACATGTGGATATATCAGAGCGTTATGGATGTAACTTTCCTATCTTCAATCACGATGAGGGAAGGCGCTTCCTGAAACTTCGATACACTTTCTTTGTCGGAATGTTGTACATGGACGACTTTCTTAATGATCAATTAGGAATTAAGGAAGATACGAGTCGTTACATGGAGCGCCTAGGATGGACCAGATTTGTCGATATGAAGTTTCCTATAATTGGAGACTGGGTGTTAGAGTTTTTCTGCACTGTGCGTTTTGTTAACAAGCGTCGTGTGCGTCTCAGTTTTCGTCGGGATGGCAAAACTTTCACTTTTGGATATCCTGAATTGCATGCTTGGTTTGGTTTTCCTTTGAAGGATGCTACCAAAAGTCATCATGGAAGAGATATGACGTCCACTGATATTTGGCGAATGCTCACCGGTATCTGGCCTTTCCACCCAAAACTTGCCTATAATAAGTCTTTCTATTCCAACTCTATACTATATTTGCATAAGTTTCTGAGTCACAGCCTGTTCGGTCGCACATTCAGTAGTGTCGTCCAAGAATCTGATCTTTATGTCCTTGGCGATATATTTCAAGGCAATGTGGTTGATTCTTCAAAAATTCTGATGGAGGGTCTTGTTGCCGCATCTAGATCCAAGGCTAAGAAGGTTGGGTTCGGGAATATTATATGTGGAATAATTCTAGGGACCAAGGGAAGTATTTCTGTTCCTTGGAGTGATGCTGAATCTTTCTCGATGCTAGACTATGAATTTTTAGAATTTGAAGGTCTAGTGAAGCGAGTTTTTCGATCAGGACCAAATTTTCTTTCTGCACAAGAACGTCAAGCCTTCGTGCAGTTGAAAATAGAACGATATAGGGCTAAGAAAATCCCGATTGAAGGGGACGAATTTTTAGCATAGTTTGTGTTTTGTTTGTTTGTAAATATATGTTAATAAATAAAAATTTCTCTTTTGCATTATACTTTGTTTTTGATTATATGGTTACATTTTAATTTCATAAATTTAGATCAATGAATCAATTAAATGCAAACTTAATCATTTCATTAACTAATTAATTGATTAATAATTAAATTTCAAGTTCCTAACATAAGATTCATTTAACTTAACTTAATGAATGCACATAAATGTTTCAATTAATTTTAGTTCCAAACCTTTCATATTCATAATTTTAACATTCATTAATTAATGCAATTTTTATTTTAATTTTCCATTAATAAGGATAAACTTTTGGTTTTCCTTATCATTTAATGATTTTCATTTATGTTTTAAGTACAGATTTCATTTTTCAAGAAGTTCAGGATATAATTTATCAAGAAAATGCACGAAATGAAGTAAATAAGCTGAATTTGGGTAGCTACGAGGTGATCCGCGACCGCGGATGCGCTTCCACGGTAACATCAGAACAATTCCAGAAAATTTCAGACATAAGATTCGCTGCCCAGCGCGATTCGCGGCCGCGAATGTTGGATTCTCGGTAACTTCAGATTTTTTCTTCTCAAATTTCAGAGGATATGTTGGTTGAAAAACGCGATCCGCGATCGCGGATATACATCCACGACCGCGACACGCGTAATTCAGGCACTCCAGGTCCGGTTTTAGACCTATTTTTCCATTCTTCCTATACCTTTTCCTTTTCTATTTAACTTATACCTATTTTTCTTCCTATTCATCCTCTATTTACACCTTTTCCTATTCAACCTCTAACTATATTAATTACTCTTCCTATTTCACCTCTACCTATTCCAATTCCTATTTCTACTCTAACTATTTACCTTGTTATTCAAACCCTATATATACCTATTACCTACACACACCTTACATCACCTCCAAATTTAACCAATCCCCTACTCTTACCTCTTCCCAATACCTTACTTTTACTTTTCCCAATTTCATCATTACCCTTTTCAATCACCTACACCTTTCAATTCCAAGAATTCACAACCATTCTACTTCATCTTCAACCTCAAGCTTTTCTCTCTTTTCATCTTTTTCTCTAAAACCCTAACATTCATAACACATAAACACCACAACCATGCCTAGAGCAAAGCGTGTTGGACACAAGCCAGCTGTAACTGAGGCTAATCGCCTTAGGGTTAGTTGTGGGGATTATTTCGACATTCATTCTAAAGAAGAAGTTGGCCGTTTCAAGCACTTTTCACACGCCAATCGTAAGTTCGTGGATATGCAGTTTCTTGACTTTGATTCGGTAAGAAAGTTGAACTTCTCTACACAAATTACTGCTTTTATTGAAACTTTGGGATGGGAAACTTTTGCTTCTATGCGTTTTCCACAAATTCAAGAGTATGTGGTTGAGTTTTTGGTTACTTTAACAATGAACAAGAAGAGGACTGAAATTTCTTTTCGGAATAAGGGTATTACCTATACAGTTGATTATGAGGCTATGGGTAACATGTTTGGTTTCCCTACTAGTGACTTTTATGATAAGCCTCGGGATTTTGATAATAACTCTTTTTGGCAAACTCTGTCTGACCAAACTTCTTTTGATTCTAAGAACACTTCAAGCAAGTTGATTAAGGACAATTGTGTGTTCTTCTTTCACAAGTATTTGAGTTTTTCACTTTTTGGTCGTGTTGAGAGTTCGAAGATTCAAGTCCGGGATTTGTTTGTTTGGGATTGTTTGTTCAAGGGTTTACGGGTTGATAGCATTGGAATGATTTTTGACAACTTGTATCGTGCTTCGAGGGCTCACACCACTCAAGTCCCTCTCGGTAATTTGATCACCGCTATTGTTTTGGGAGCACGGGATGAATTGACTGATTTTGATATGTCCACCTACCATGGATATGTTCCAGTTTTGGACATTGCGGCTCTTGAGCGGGCTCATTTATTGGTTTCTGCGGCTCCTCCTGTTTTTATTTCGTATGCTACCCGTATTGCACATCTTCGTGGCACTATGGGTGGAGGTGCTTCTAGTTCTCATAATGTAGGTACCGATGAAGAAGGAGCGGAGGAAGGTGGAGACGCTGCCCCACAAGCCCAAGCAACCCAAGACACTGATCCGGTGGATTTAAGGCGGATTTTGAACCAAATCAACGCAAATAATCGACAAATGAATTTGAGAATTGATGATTTGGTGGAGAACAATATGGTGATGAATGACAACCTCAATACTTTGAGGCGTGCGCATCGTTCAACTCGGCATCGGATGCTTTCATTTTTCCGACGCCGAAATGTGGAAACTTCACCAACACCTCCGGATTCCCCGCCACATGCTTAGGTTTTATCTTTTATTTTTATCTTATCTTATTTCAATTTCAGTTTCGTACATTTTTATATTTATTATGTTTCGTACAATTTCTAATTTCACTTTAATTTTATGATGAATGTTTTTGCTATATCTTTCGTTTATTTCCGTTTGTTTTATCTTTAGTGTTTTATCTCCATTTTTGCCCCCATGAGGACATGGTCCAATTTAAGTGTGGGAGGAGATATATACATATATCATTTTATGCAAACGAATGAATGAATGTATGCAAATGAATGAATGAATGTATGCATCACTTGTTTTTCAAAATATAAAAGCAACATATATATTGCAACACTTTTTAACTATATTGCAACGCAAATTTTTTTTTTTTAAAAAAAACTTTTTAAATTAATCATAAGTTAAAATTTTATGATTATGTTTAGGTTATCATTATCGATAGAAATAAATATTTCTATACGGGTATTATTTTTCACAAATCTTCGACACGATTTTAAGTAAAATTGTCTCGAGTGAATGTATTTAAGTAAATATTCTTTATTTTTAATCTCTATTTCATATCATGAAATTCATGATACAATAAATCTTATTTTAAATTTTCAATTAGGTTTATAGGCATTAAATTTGAACTAACAAATTTTTTAGCTCGGTTTTGATTTTGTCTTACATTAACACCAATTAAAGTTTTTAAGGAAACTATAGCCATAATACATGTTGAATTTTAAGTCAATATAGGATGAATGTGCTAATTTTCTTTTTCCCAATTCATATTAATTAATCAATAAATCATATTCTTAACTTTTGGCCACGATTGAGACTAACCTTATCACAATCGAGGTATGAAAGGGAAGAAATTAATAAGTAAAGCGTACTTTTGGCCACGGTTGCGACTACCCTTATCACAATCAAGGTATGAAAGGAATGTTTAAATTAGAAAAATTAAGCGTGTTTAAAGTTTAAAGTAACGATTGCGTCCACCCATGCCATGGTCGGTACCTCTTAAGCGAACACAAAACAATTACATATAAAGTTACGATCGAGACCACCCTTATCACGGGCGTAACTAAGCAAATAAATTAAACTAAATACTCATATATAATAATTCAAGTTTGGGAAAGGAAGTTTGGTGCTTTGAAATGCCTTGAGATGGAAAACTCAATAACATGCGTGCTTACATCGTCCTGAATACTTCAATTTAAAAATTGAAATACAAGACGAATGATATATCGTATTTATACTAAGTTAGTTTGATATTTTGCGTATAAATTTGCCATACGAAGTTAGTCTTTTCGGCTTAACTAATTTAAAAGGTAAACACAAAGATATATGTTTTATTTTCATAAAGAGATTAGTTAAAGAATAAGTTCAGTGAAATTTTGCTCGGGACTAGCAAAAGATTAAGTGTGGAGATTTGTTAAGCCCAAAATATACCTAAAATATCATTAACATTTACATCATTTTTATTACGAATTTGTGTTATTTATATCTGTTTAGATTACTTTTACTTTCGAATATCTTTCTTTCTTGCAAGGTACTTGAATATTTGGTAAAATCCAAATAGGAACGAAAAAGGATCAAAAACAGAAGAAAAGCCCTTCAAAAGGAGTCAAAGACGACGTAAATCGAAAGCGCCAAGTCGAGGACACGAACGAAAGCAAGAAGTAAGGAAACCTGCCGGGCCGCGACAGTGGATCCCAGACCCGCGGCCGTGACACGCGCGGTACAACCAATTCTCCCCTTCGTCCGTCGCTCAGCTCAGTGCTACGTCATTCACGGCCGCGGATTACTATCCTCGGTAAGTGCAGCAAATTTACAAAGAGCATTTAACACATGCTGAGAATCCAAGAAACGCGTTCGTTCAAGTGGATAAAGACGTCCTTTCACAACGGACACGACTCTTAACCAACGGATACATCACTTCAAACACAACCCTTCAACATCTATAAATAAAGAGTTGATGTTGAGAAAAAGTGTAATAAAATGCTATAATATAGATATAGAAATCAGAGCGTAGAACTTATGTCGAAGTTCTAAGTAAAAACATTTCGAGAGTTAGAAATTAGATTCTGTACAAAACAAGATGAGGTACACATATTGTTTATAGTTTAATTACAACTCAGTAGCGTTTAGACATTGTTCCAGTTTTAGTTTGCATCATGGTAGTGGCCGACCGAATCCCTATTACGAAGTTACAGCGAGAAGATTGAGTAAAGTGTTCGCCCCCGAGCCTGACAACCTCCTAGGAAACCCAAGGAAGCGGAACCGATCAAGCCCTTCACTTGCACGCCCTCGAAGAACTCGATGCTCCTTATTCTCTGTAAACTTGTATCAATTTACATTTCATCTAATAAAGTCCGTTCTATTCGACAAATCGTTATGCAGCACTTATGGTAACCAATCCAATATAAGTGAGGCTGGTGTTTTCATTAATATGCACTTGAATTCAAAATCATTACAAGGAAACTTTGTTGAACACTTAGGCAAATTATCATCTCGAAAGAGTGTTAATTTGAGTAAGGGCAACTATCCCGAAAGGGTTTTGTCGCGTTCAAAGCCAATTAATTAGAGGTTCCGTCATTTATTTCATCATCATAATAATACAAAGTTTAAGTTGTTTTCTTTGCTTAATGCAAATGAACAAATTCATTCCTTTTTCTAATAAGTTCTAAATGTTCCTGTTTTGTAAAATTCATCCTTAAAATCAGAAGATCTTTCTAACAATCGATTTATTCTAAATATATAATCTTATTCTAGCATTTTCAAATACTCAAAGTTTTCAAATTCAATCAAATAAATTTCCTAAATTCAATTAATCCAATTTTCACTTTTATTTACATTTTATAAATCTAACAAGTTCGAAATTAAAGATTCAAAAATAAGTTTTTTCGTTAAAAAACGTATCTCTGTGGGATCGATATTTTTATTACTACAAGCGAAACCGTGCACTTGCGGAAATCGCTCAACAATCCTCTTCACCACTTCTAGCTTTTCTTCGCATCGCATCGCATCGCAGTGCTCAACAATCTTATCTAAACAGCTCGTTAAGTCCTACAAAAAAAAAGAAAAAAGAAAAAACCATCCTCTCTCGGATTCTCAGAAAATAATATATTTTTTCTCTTCCATATCATAACCGCAGCATTCACCAAGAACATTACTATTTTTCTTCATCTTCTTCTTCAATTTTTTTACAGTTATCTACTTTTATAAGTGCTCCATTTTGTATGAACAATTTGGGAAACTATACAGCAAACAGTACCTACAGAACAAACCTCAACACACTCTTCTCCTCCCTCAATTCCAACACTTCAATCACCTACGGTTTCTACAATCTCTCCGCCGGTCAAACCTCTGATGACAAAGTCACCGCAATTTCTCTCTGCAGAGGCGACATTTTGCCGGAGGATCGCCGAGGCTGCATCGGAAACTCCACTCGTGAAATCCTCGAAGTTTGTCCGAATCAGAAAGAGGCGATCAGATTCTAAGAAAGATGCTCTGTATGATTCTCCAACGAATCTATTTCTGGTGTAATGGAGACACAGCCGACAGTTCATATGGCGAATGCAGAAACGTTGGTGATGTGGATTAGTTCAATCCGGCTCTGCAAACGTTGTTGAGCCGACTTCGAAGTAGGGCGGCGGCGGGAAACTCGACGAGGAAATTGCAGCGATTGTGTTGTTGCTGCTGTTCTAGATATTCCGTTTTGTTGCGTCGGAAGATTGGGTGCGAGAGTGATTAAGCGGAGTTGCAATATCAGATATGGGACTTATTGATTTTACCAGCGGGCGCTGGATGAAGCTCAATCATTTCGCCGGATATGGCGATGGCTCCTAATCTCATGTTCGGCGTTTTCACTCAACAGCCAGGTGGAAGTGACCACCGAAGAGGCGGGGGCGAAGGAGAGACAATTTAGGAGGGAGAAAAGATAGAATTAATATGAAACAAAAATAAAAAATAAAATAAAATAAAATTAAGGGTAAATTAGTCATTTAATATTAGATAGGATCCACTTTTATTTGTTAGGAGGTTAAAAGTGATGAGGTGGTGCGTTGACCAGGCGTTGACCGGTCAAAATTACCGGCTGTATACTTTAGTGGGAGGTCACTAAAAGGTTGTACAGTTTAGTGTGACAAAATTTTAGTTGTACATCAAAGTGTAATTATGGGTAAAGGTTGTACACTACGTATGTAATTTACCCGCAAAATATAAATTGTTTATCCCCATTTTTATTTATTGTCAGTTTTGATTGTTATTATCAATAGGATGTCAAATATACTTTATATATATATTTGATCAATAAATTGATTGAAATTTACCCTAAAATAATAATATACTAGTTTGATATTTTGAATTTTGAATTTGTTTTAATTAATCCATTTTTTTTTATTTTTATATTCAAATCTAATATTAATAATATTGCAAGTTAAAATTATTAATTTTATCCATTCATTTTATTTATAACAATGATTTGGAAAAAAATTAGTGTATATCTAACTATGAAAAATTCTTATACAATAAGTAAGAATTTCTCGCTTTTGACGAGGGTGCCTTCCGCCGCCTTTCCTTAACCCTAGCTCCGATCACCGCTCTCCACCGCCTGCAATGGAGACTGTTCTCGATGAAACGGCTTTAATTACCTTGGCTGCTGAAGTAGAAACTGGGCTCGTCTTACAAGCCGACGATGTATTGAATCAACAGGCGCCAACAACATGGAGTTTGCTCGGTCGGATCTTGACGGATCGCAGCATTAGAACTCAGGTAATGAAAAACACCTTCGCTGATCTCTGGAGACCATCTAGAGGCCTATGTATTGCTGTTTTGGGACCTAATCTGTTCCGCTTCGATTTCTTCCACCCTATGGAACGAGATCGAGTCATCCGGGGAGGCCCTTGGACCTTCGAACAGAACTTACTCCTTGTCCGGAAGCTTGAAGACGGACAACACAGTGAAGATACTCTATCTCTAGCCGACTTCTGGATACAGATTTATGAGCTCCCAATCGGCTTCATGTCAGAATGGGTAGCGGCTAGCATTGGTAATTTCCTGGGCACTTATATCGACTCTGACCCGAACAATTTTTCGGGTGCCAGCAGGGCATTTATGAGAATTAGAGTGACAATGAATGCTCTACAGCCACTGAAGCGAAAGATGAAGATTGCTAAAGCTGGAGGTGATTATTCATGGATATAGTTTAAGTATGAACGGCTGCCCACGTTTTGCTTCTTCTGTGGATTGATAGGTCATGCTGATAAGTACTGCGCTGCTCTTCTTGACCACCCAAATCCGGATCAAGCGGACAGACCGTATAGTACAATGCTTCGGGCGCCCACAAGGAGGATGACATTGCAGCCCCAGTCCCGCTGGCTGTTGGACGGTCCACCACTTGTTACTACTTCATCCCCTGATCCTCCAATGAAAGAGAATATCCCTCCTAATGTCACAACACCTTTACATACACAACAGCCCCCTGTCCCCAAAGTCCCACTCGGAGTATCTGTCTTAGCAAAGGTGAACGTATTAGAACAAAATGGAAGCAGTGGTACCTACACAGATGGTCCCGAGGATGAAATCCTCGTGTCAAAGATAAAGTGAAGGAGACAGGACTCCCAGCAGCCCATATCCAAGGGAAACACAGGTACAAGTACTAAAAAACCAATGGATTGTGATGTTAACGCGAATGCCCTAAAAAACGGGAATGCAGCGGGATCTGGTATCCAGACCCGCCTAGAACCATGAGCACTCTAAGTTGGAACTATCGGGGAATGGGCAATGCCCGTACAGTTCGTATGTTGGTTGCCCTGGTTGACAAATTTAAACCTGATTTTATTTTTCTATTGGAAGTGAAGTGTTGTCGCACAAAAATTGAAACTCTGAAGAGGAAGTTATTATATCAGGGTATGTTTTTTGTTGATCCTGTTCAGTTTGGAGGTGGGCTTGTGTTGCTCTGGAAACACACCGGAGTGACTAGTCTGTTGAGTTTCTCTAGAAATTACATTGATATTAAAGTGTCTTTGCAAGGTTTGCCGGAGTATCGATTAACCGGTTTCTACGGGTTCCCGGAGCGGGCCCGACGCTCTCAATCATGGGATATGCTAAAACACCTCTCTAATACCTCTACTCTCCCTTGGGTTATTATTGGGGACTTCAATGATATGTTGTCTCCTTTGAATAAAAGAGGCGGGCGTCGTCATCCCCCCGGGCTTCTTAGTGGTTTTGCTAATGTTCTTTCTCACTGCAACTTGTTCGAAATTAATATGCAGGGTTATGCTTTTACCTGGGAAAAGAGTCGTGGTTCAGTGTGTTGTGTTGAGGAGAGATTGGACTGGGCTTTTGCATCCCCGAGATGGATGTCTCTGTTCGCTGAAGCAAAACTAACTAATGTTGAAGCTCACTGTTCTGATCATTCGGCTCTTCTTCTTGCTCTTAAACAGACGAGCTACGCCTGGAGGAGAAGGTTCCGTTTTGAGAACTCCTGGCTTAGAGAGGATAACTGCAAACAGAAAGTCCTTGAAGCTTGGGAGAGTTGCGACAATATGGACCTAGTTCTGCGGTTGGAAGGGTGTGGCAGACGGCTGATGTTGTGGGGAGAGGAGTTGCGTCGTCGGTTTCGAGGGGAGCTGGCCAAATGTCAGCAGGAAATTGCGAGGCTGAAAGGTCGGAGTGATCAATTATCACAAAATCGTGTCATTGAGAGCCGTGAGAGGCTCGACAATTTGCTTTCACAACAAGAAGCCTATTGGCATCAACGGTCTAAAGAGCTTTGGTTACAGGGGGGTGATCAAAACTCTAGTTATTTTTATAAAGCCGCTTCAGCAAGGAGAAAGAAGAACAATATCGAAAGATTGAAGGATGAAAACGGGAATTGGTGCACATGGGAGTCAGGTTTAGGCTCTGTTATACATTCTTATTTTCAGTCTCTTTTTAAATCGGCAGGCTGTGATGAGGCGTGCATTCTCCCAAATGTCATAACTAAGATCAGTGAGGAAACCAACGCAGAGCTAATGAGTGAGTTTGATGAAGCAGAGGTTAAAACAGCCCTTTTCTCAATGCACCCTGACAAGAGCCCTGGACCGGACGGCTTCAATCCGGGCTTCTACCAAAAACACTGGGATATTGTGGGTACTCAGGTAACATCATACTGCTTACATTGTTTGAATTCAGGGATTATTCCGGATAACATTAATGAAACCAATATTGTTCTCATCCCGAAGAAGTCAATTCCAGAATATACATCAGATTTACGGCCAATTGCTCTGTGCAACATCATATATAAAATTATGTCGAAGGTACTGGCAAACCGCCTCAAGAGGGTACTTCACCTCATCATCTCCCCTTCACAGAGTGCTTTTATCCCTGGCAGATTAATTTCAGATAACGTCATGCTTGCTTACGAAGTCAATCACTACATCCATAAGAAGTCAAACAGACGATCTGGTATTGCTGCCCTTAAACTTGACATGTCCAAAGCTTATGATAGGGTAGAGTAGAAGTTCTTGGAATTAATGATGCTCAAGTTAGGTTTCTCTGCGAGTTGGGTTAAATTGGTTATGCAATGTGTCTGTAAGGTGAAATATGTTGTAGTTAACGGCAACCAGGCTAGCGAGGAGATTATTCCGGAGAGAGGTCTCCGTCAGGGAGATCCTATTTCGCCTTATCTGTTTATCATTTGTGCAGAAGGCCTGTCATTGGCTCTGCATAAGCTTGAAGAACAGGGACGGATTTATGGCTGCAAAATTGCTCGTAACGCACCTTCAATCTCTCACCTGCTATTTGCGGATGATAGTTATTTTTTCTTCAGAGCAACGGAACCGGAAGCAACAGCCATTAAACTTTGCCTGGAAGAATATGAAAAGGCATCGGGTCAGGAAATTAACTTCAGTAAATCTTGTATTACCTTCAGCAAGAGGTGTCCGGAGGTTAGTCGAAATCTAACAAGCTCTATTCTTGGAGTTTCAATTTCAAATTCCCCGGGGAAGTATCTGGGATTACCTTCAATCATTGGTAGAAGTAAGACGCAAGTATTTGCTTACATCTCTGACATGGTGGAGTCGAGATTGAGAAGTTGGAAGTCTAAATTCCTTTCCCGGGCGGGAAAAGAGATTCTGATAAAATCGGTCTTTCAGGCCTTACCCTCCTATGGAATGAGTTTATTCTTGCTTCCTGAAGGTCTTTGTGACGAGCTTGAGAGGAAATTAAATACTTTCTGGTGGGGTTCCAATGGGTCGGGCAAGGGTGGCATCCGTTGGAAGGCATGGCATTATCTGTGTGTGGCGAAGAAGTTTGGAGGCATGGGGTTTAGAAGACTTCATCAGTTCAATATTGCTCTGCTAGCAAAGCAAGGATGGCGTCTCCTTACCTGTACGAATTCTCTGGTTGCTCGAGTATATAAAGCTCGTTACTTCCCGGACTGCTCTTTTCTTGACGCAAAAATATCTGACCAACCAAGTTTCCTATGGCGCAGTGTGGTGGCAGCAAAACAACTCATTAAAACAGGGGCTCGAAAATTAGTGGGGGATGGATCTTCAATAGATATTTGGCAGGACCCCTGGCTACTTGATAAACAGAATCCTATGGTGGAAAGTGAGTTCTTTGAAGGTCTGGACACGAATATGGTGATGGGGTTAATTGATACGGAAACAAAGTCTTGGGATAGGGAACTGATCCGAGGATTTTTCACTAACAGAGACTGCGAACAAATTTTACAAATCCCCCTTAGTAGATGCAGATTGGATGATTCTTGGTTCTGGACTGGGGAGCGCAACGGAACCTATTCAGTTAAGAGCGGATACAGAGAATTGATGCATAGAAATCCTGAGACTCAGTCACTGGCACAGAGTAAAGCCTGGAATCTCCTTTGGGGTCTCCACATACCACCAAAAGCGAAGAACCTTATATGGCGGGCCTTAACAAATTGCCTTCCTGTTAAGGCGGAGCTCAACCATAGACACGTCCCGGTTTCGTCGACCTGCCCTGTCTGTGCTGCTGCTGTCGAAGACGCCCACCACGCTCTGTTTGGTTGTTCGTGGACTCGAGGTGTATGGCGCCTTTCCTCAATTGGCGAGTTCGGGAGATCGTGCGTGGATGTGATGAATTTCTGGTTTGCTGTTTCAGTTCGTCCGCGACAGCATGTTGAGGAGGCAGTTATGCTCTGCTGGAAGATTTGGCTCAACCGTAACGATTTTGTCTGGCATCAGAAATTATCCCCTGCGACAACTGCTTATGAGGGAGCTGTGCGATATCTAGCAGCTTGGAAGGAGGCTCAAATCCGATTTTCACAGGTCGGGGAAGGACAGACAGCAGCCCCCGAAATAGCGAGGTGGATCAAACCTCCATAGGGTTTCTTAAAGCTTAATGTCGATGCTGCGTGGTCGGCAAACTCATCGAAGGCAAGCTTTAGCTATGTCGTCCGTAATGAGAAAGGCGAGTTCATAGCAGCCCGTAGTGGTTTTCTGGCAGATGCTCCTGATGCTACTTTCGCCGAGGCCCTGTCAATCCGAGAGGCCCTTAGTTGGATCAAGGATAACAACTGGAACCAGGTAATGGTCGAATCTGATGCACAGATAGCTATTAATTCAATGGTTCACACACCGGAGGCGACCTCGCCTTTCTATGTCATAACCAGAGATTGCAAACAGGCGTTAGATAACCTTGATAGGTGCTCTTTGTCTTTTACTAGACGTTCTGCTAATGTTTCAGCACATGTTTTGGCTAGGAATGTTATGGATAGTGGTCATTGGGGTGTGTGGTACTCAATCCCGCCTCCTTTCCTCTGTAATAGTCTTTTGACTCCTTAATTCCATTCATTCTTTCATTCAAAAAAAAAAACAATGATTTGGAATAAACGAATCAATTTAAAGATAAACTTCATCTCACGGTCGTTTGGATACCGATAGTTATAAAAAAATCTTTAATTTCATTAAATTTAGTCGTTTTTTATTTGTTTTCAATTTAATTATTTGGTGTATTTTTACCGAACAATTGAGACATCGATATTGGGTTGACTCTCACGTTTATTTATATTGTAAATTGGTATTCCATATATCATTAAATTTTCTTTTTCTTTTTATTTATTTTGGCCCCTAATGTAATAACTTGATTTTTATTCATTTTAACCGTAAACTAACTTCATTTTTTATTCTAAGCTATGAACTTTATTCTTTTTTTCACTTTAATCATAGAGTTAATAAACTTTATTTTTATTCATTTTAATCCCTAACCTAAGAACTTTATCTTTATTCACTTAATCCTTGCTTTAATAGACATTCATTTTATTGATTTTAATCTTTAATTTGATATTTTTTATTTTATTCATTTTAGTTCCTAATTTGAAATTTTCCATAATATTCATTTTAATCCTTATTTTAGAACTTTATTCAATTTAGTCTTCTGTCCATTTTTACACTATAATGAATTTTATAACTATTTTATTTGTTTCTAACTGTCGTAATGCCTTGAATCATGGGTTTCCTATTCAGAGTAGTATTGGGTTTCGGATTCCTAGTTGGATTGGGATCATGGGTTCCTAGTGGGATTGGGATCATGGGTTCCTAGTGAGATTAGGTTAGATTGGGTATTATAAATACCCCATTATGTAAACCTAATCATTTTAATCTGATTTTTCGCCTCCTAATAATACTATTCTCCTTCTTCTCGTGGACTAGCCAACACAACGTTGGTGAACCACGTAAACCTGTATTTTTCGATTGTTTATTATTTTATCTTTCATTAATTCCGCACACCAAACTGGTATCAGAGCTTTCGGTTTCCGATCGGGGTTTTGTTTTCTGGAGAGAAAGATGTCTGCGATGAACGTGAAAATCGAAAAGTTTACTGGGAGAAATAGTTTCAGTCTATGGCAGATCAAGATGCGGGCTTTGTTAAAACAACAAGGTCTGTGGACGCCGTTGAAGAAGGCAACGGGAGAAGTCACTGCTGAGATGACGATTCTGGAAGAAAAGGCACATTCAACAATTATGGTGTGCCTCGCAGATGACGTCATCATTGAGGTCTCAAACGAAGAGACTGCTGCCGGTCTGTGGATGAAGTTAGAGAGCTTATACATGATGAAATCTCTAACGAATAAACTTCTTCTGAAACAACGTCTGTTTGGCCTGCGAATGCAGGAAGGTACGCAACTCAGGGATCATTTAGATCAATTGAACACATTATTACTAGAATTACGTAATATTGATGTGAAAATTGAAGAGAAGATGAAGATGCTGCTTTGATTCTGTTAGTGTCTTTACCGCTTTCATATGAGAATTTTGTTCAATCATTTATTGTTGGTAAAGATTCTGTGACTCTGGAAGAAGTTAGATCATCTCTTCATAGCAGGGAGTTACGCCATAAGGCGAGCAATACAGGTGCAGATAATCAGGCATCTGGACTGTTTGCCAGCGGTAGTAAGGGAAAGGGAAACGGTGGAAAGAAGAAGTCTAAGAATTCGTTCTGAAAGGGTCCCAAGCCAGACGACACCTGTAATTATTGTAAGGAGAAAGGACATTGGAAAACTGATTGTGCAAAGAAAAAGAAGAAATCAGAAAATCAACCAGGTTCTGCTACTGTAGCAGATGGTGACAGCAGCTCTGAAAACGATATTGCACTAGTTGCTGATGGACACACTCATCACTCTGATGTGTGGGTTCTTGATTCAGGAGCATCTTATCATATTTGTCCAAGGAGAGAGTGGTTTTCAACTTATAAGCAGGTAGATGGAGGTAGCATTTCAATGGCTAATAGTCATGTCTGCAAAGCAGTTGGAATAGGCTCGATCAAGTTGAGGACACATGATGGTAAGTTTTGCACGTTGAACGAAGTCAGGCATGTTCCGTTGATGACGAAGAATCTGATATCTCCGATATACTAATATCAAAATATAAATTTTAGAAATTTAGTCACGGACGTGACAGCAGGGGTCTCAGCTGGTCAGGAAAAGATGGAGTTCTATATGTCTGTAAAGGTTCTGATGTGATTCTAAAAGGTGTGAAGCATGGTACTTTGTATTTCCTGCAAGGTTCCACTGTTACAGGTTCAGCTAATGCTGCATCGTCAGAGATTGACCAGCTGGATATGACAAAGATATGGCATATGAGACTTGGTCATATGGGCAAAAGAGGGATGCAGATTCTATCAAAGGATGATCTTCTTGATGGTCATAAGGTTAAGAGTCTGGAGCTTTGTGAACACTGTGTCTTTGGGAAACTACATCGCAGCAAGTTTCCCAAAGTTATTCACATAACAAAAGACACACTTGATTACATCCACTCTGATTGTTGGGGTCCATCTCGAGTTCAGTCTTTGGGAGGTCATAGATATTTTATGTCTCTGATTGATGATTATTCAAGGATGACTTGGGTCATCATGATGAAGCATAAAAGTGAATCTTTCAAGAATTTCAAGCAGTGGAAAGCATTGGTGGAAAACCAAACAGGAAAGAAGATAAAAAGGCTGTGAACTGATAATGGTCTGGAATTCTACTCGTCTGAGTTTGATCAGTTTTGTAAGGATGAAGGGATTGCTCGGCATCACACAGTCAGGAATACACCGCAACAGAATGGTGTAGCTGAACGAATGAACCAGACATTACTGGAGAGGGTGAGGTGCATGCTCTCTAACGCTGGGTTAGAAAGAAGATTCTGGGCTGAAGCGGTGAACACAGCATGTTATCTGATTAACCGCGGACACACCGACATACATCTCAAGACGCCTACAGAAATATGGTCAGGAAAGGTTGCTGATTACTCAAATTTGAAAGCTTTTGGGTGCACAGTTTACTATCATGTTAATGAGGGTAAGCTAGAGCCAAGAGCCAAGAAGGGAGTGTTCGTAGGCTATGTAGATGGAGTTAAAGGCTTCAGGATCTAGTCTCCATCAGAGAAAAGGGTTATTTTGAGCAGAAATGTAGTCTTTGATGAAAAATTTATGCTTAGAACCATTGTGAAGCCTACAACTGCAACAGAAACTGATAGCATTGATAAACAAGTGGAGTTTCAGGTCATACAAAGTGAGAGTGACTTGAAGGAACAAGAGTTAGAAGCAGAAATAGAGCTACCAGAGTCTACACCATCAGTTTCTCAACCATCTGAAGCTACACATCGTAGCTTAGCTCAAGATCGACCAAGGAGGGTTGGAAGTTAGGCCACCTAAGAGGTATGAGGACATGGTGGGCTATGCACTACAGGTTGCTGAAGAGGTGGACACTCGTGAACCATCAACTTACCAAGAAGCTGTTTCAGGCACCGATTCTGAGAAATGGCTTGCTGCTATGGGAGATGAGATGGAATCCTTTTATAAGAATCAAACATGGGATTTAGTCATATCACCTCCAGGGAGAAAGATTATTACTTGCAAGTGGGTTCTCAAGATGAAGGAAGGGATATCACCTGCAGAGGGAGTCAAGTATAAGGCTAGAGTTGTTGCTAGAGGTTTCAATCAAAGAGAGGGAGTGGATTATAATGAGATATTCTCACCAGTAGTCAGACACACCTCTATTAGAGTGTTGCTAGCTATAGTTGCACATCAGGATTTGGAGCTTGAGCAACTTGATGTAAAGACAGCCTTTCTGCATGGAGATTTGGAGGAAGAGATCTACATGACCCAACCAGATGGTTTCCAGATTCCTGGGAAGGAGAATTATGTTTGCAAGTTGAAGAAGTCCTTGTATGGACTTAAACAGTCTCCTAGGCAGTGGTATAAGAGGTTTGACAGCTACATGATGTAGCTGGGCTACACTAGGAGCCCATATTATTGTTGTGTCTATTACAATAAATTGGAAGATGAGTCTTTTATCTATCTGGTGTTGTATGTAGATGACATGTTGATAGCTGCAAGGAAGAAGCACGACATTCAGAAGTTGAAGGGTCTTCTCAGTGCAGAGTTCGAGATGAAGGATTTGGGTGCAGCTCGGAAAATTCTGGGAATAGAGATTTATAGGGACAGAAGCAAAAGGAAACTTTTTCTGTCACAGAAGGGCTATATTCAGAAGATCTTGTCAAGATTTGGCATGTCTACCGCAAAGCCCATAGATACTCCTAGTGCTGCAAGTGCACATCTGTCTATTGATTTTGCACCTAAGTCTACTGAAGAGAAGGAGTACATGTCTCGAGTTCCCTATGCTAGTGTAGTAGGAAGCTTGATGTATGCAATGGTCTGCACTAGACCTGATCTTACACAATCTGTTAGTGTTGTTAGCAGGTTTATGGGTGAACCTGGCAAGGAGCATTGGCAAGCTGTGAAGAGGATCTTTCGGTGCCTAAAAGGTACATCTGACATTGGTCTCATTTATGGAGGTGATACAGAGTGTTTGGTGACAGGTTTTTCAGACTCTGATTATGCTGGAGATGTTGACAGTAGAAGATCTATGACTGGTTATGTTTTCACTCTTGGCGGTTCAGTTGTTAGTTGGAAAGCTACTTTGCAGCCTACAGTGACTTTGTCTACAACGGAAGCAGAGTATATGGCACTGACTGAAGCTGCTAAGGAGGGGATTTGGCTTAAAGGACTGGTTAGTGATCTTGGTCTACATCATGATCAGGCTATAGTGTATTGTGACAGCTTGAGTGCAATCTGTTTAGCCAAGGATCAGGTTCATCATGAGAGGACCAAGCATATAGATGTGAGGTATCATTTTCTGAGAAGTGAGAAGAGGGTCAAGGTGAAGAAGGTAGGCACTGCTGACAATCCGGCTGACATGTTTACCAAGCCTATTCCACATAGCAAGTTTCAACACTATTTGGACTTGCTAAACGTTAGAGATTATTAGTTGCCCTGTGGGGGAGACTCTGAGGCAGAGGGAGAAGTCTGATCATCTGGCACTGTCATGGGTGCATCTGTTATGTTTTCAGGAGGATTCAAGTCAAGGTGGAGATTTGTCGTAATGCCTTGAATCATGGGTTTCCTATTCGGAGTAGTATTGGGTTTCGGATTCCTAGTTGGATTAGGATCATGGGTTCCTAGTTGGATTGGGATCATGGGTTCCTAGTGGGATTGGGATCATGGGTTCCTAGTGGGATTAGGTTAGATTGGGTATTATAAATACCCCATTATGCAAACCTAATCATTGTAATCTGATTTTTCGCCTCCTAATAATACTATTCTCCTTCTGCTCGTGGACTAGCCAACACAACGTTGGTGAACCACGTAAACCTGTGTTTTTCGATTGTTTATTATTTTGTCTTTCATTAATTCCGCACAACACTAACCTTTGATTTGAAGTGATATACACATGGGAGAATATTGTTTTGGTGTGGATCGAACACCCGAGAAAGTCCAAATTGTATCTAATTTGTATCTATTTTATTGCTTTTGTGGTTCTAATATTTTTGACGTTTATTTGTTTTGTATAAATGTGAAATATAGCGTAAAAACATGAGATTTTCCAAAGTAAAGCAAGCATTCAAAATGAATTTAAAAGGTAATATACGTTTAAATGCTTCTTGGTGCTTAATATTTCATTCCTAGTGGATCAACCTTCTACAAGCGTACCTAACATTATGAACTCACTTGCTTCCCACAAGAAATCTCATTAACATTCTTGGACCTAAAATTCAAGTGGAGACTCTTTCTCCGACACCGGCCCTACGAAACTAGTTGTTTTCTCAAATGGACTCCCTATCCTAACAGTACGCTACCATCATTAAGTTTTAGTTATTAAGTTACTTTAGTTATAAGAACTTATGTGTAGTTATACCCAGTTAAGTTATGTTCTTAATTAGTCATTAAGAGTTATTAAATTTTATTAGATTTGGAATAGTTACAATTTTCATTTAGTATAAATAGTTATATTGTATAAACTACAAATTAAGAAGCATGGATTAAAAAAGAAATAAATTAAAAAAAACTCTCTCCTCTCTTTCTTTATTTTTTATATTCTTCTTTCCTCTCCGATATATGGTCTACACATGACCAAAGACAGTGTATACAGAAACCAAACCTATTTGACATTTTAACCTTTTATTTACTCGTAAAATTTGTCTTGAGAACAATTATAAAACCATACCTTGAATCAAAAAACCATACCTTGATAAAAGCCAATCCAATGAAGTTAAGGATATTCTGAGAAGGTATTGGTCCTGAGATGTCTCTGTTGAATTAAGCGATTCATCCTCAATTGCAGGTAATGATGCTGATGATTCCAAGATACAAGAAGCAACAATGGATGAATCACCTAATTCAACAGGGATATTCTCAGGATCAACATCAGCATTAATGTTATTAGTTTGAGGCAGAATTGATGGGGCTGGAATCTAGAATCCAAAGACTTAGAGAATTTTGTTGTAGAAAGAAAAGGTTTGATGTCCATGAGTAGTCCCTAAATTCCTAGGAATATCTAGTTTCAGAATTCTTTACAGTGGTTTTAAAATTTCAATGTGTCACATCTCAAAAAATTTCATTGAAGTTGGTACCTCAGGTTGTCCTTTAAAATAGCAACTTCTTCTTATTTTGTCATTTTTATTTCTTTTATTTTCTCTTCTATTTTATGTTTTATTTTATTTTCTATTTTATTTCATAAACTATATATAGTTGAATAATAATCTATGTTATTTAATTTTATAAAATTGAAAAAATAAAATTTAAGTTTATTTTTGAAATTTTATTTCCTTTCAATAAGATTGATATACAAGTAATGATTCCGAAGACTTGAGAATTTGGCTGCAGAAAGAAAACGTTCTTCTTTTATTGTTTCAGTTTATTTTATGTCTTTTCATCAGTGAAGGTGTTAAAATACATATATAATAATTCTTAGTATTCTCAAATTTGATTTGACGCAATAAAATTAATACTGATGGATGATTTTGAAGCTGCTGTTTGATTTAATTAAAATCTAGGTAGAAAGTGGAACAGTTTGAATCCTTTTATTCCAAATAATTTCTTCATTCTGAGTGGCCAGGTTCGTGGGCCACCGGAACCACCTCTATTATGGATGATTTCGGTTTTCGGGCCATTGGAACTATACTTACTACGAATCGTTTCGGCTCCTATTCCTGATAAATTAAGATTTGAGAAGTTAATTTGTTCATTGAGTGTTTATTTAATTTGTATTTTTAAAAACACATAGTAAGATCTCTAACCTTTTTCTCAGTGAACTGTTTAGTCATTCCGTCTGTTTGTTAGATTTTTTACTGTTTATAAATTCGAAAATGACTAAATTACCCTTTACTATTTAGCTTTAAATTTCAGAAGAGGAAATCCAATTTAGAAGAAGAAACTATTGGTATTAATTATTGGTATTACATATATAATAGTCAAAACCCGTGCGATGCATGAGATATGAAACTTTTATATAATTTAAATAAATAATTAATTAATTATTGGTATTACATATATACCAGTAAAAAAACCCATGCGATGCATGTGATATGAAACTTTTATATAATTTAAATAAATAAATAAATTGACATATTTACTTTTAAGTAATTTTATATCATTCTATGAAAAAAAAATTACTTATGACTAGGGAGGTCATGGGTTTCAATCACATCCGGGTCTAGTGAGGATTTTTCTTTCTTCTTTAATGTAAGTGCATTGTGCGCAACTTTTTTTTTTAAAAAAAAAATTATATCATTCTTGAAAAAAAAATTATATTATATATATTTGAAATTAATATATATTTTTTATTGATAATTCGAATTAAATTAAATTAATTTTAAAAATAATTGATTAATTTTTTTATAGAATTTTAATAAAGTTGAATGATTTATTTATTTTTATAAAATTCAATTATTTGTACTTTTTAGTACTTTTAATACATTTTCATGTTTTTTATAATTGGAATTCTGTGAACCAATAATAATAAAATAGGAGATTAATTAAGAAATATATCAGAATATAATGAAAAACTAAAAATTGAATTAAACTACAACTAAAATTAAATATTATATTTACGATACAAAAGAATTACAATCTATGTTAAACAAAAAAAAAGTTAGTGTCATTCTCATATCTCTATTGAATTGATTAAAAGAGAAAAAAAGACTGGTTGTCATGACCTAGCCGCCGCCGTCTTCCCTGTTTCCTCTGCGCTTTTCACTGCCGATCATGGCTCTGAATCTGCCGCCCGCTGTTGATTACCTTGATAACTTCTGCAGCATTGGAGTTCTCTTCAATCCAAAAGCGAGATTTGCCCCGAATCCTCCGGTAGCGGAATCGCAAAAACACGCCGACAGCTCCAATGGTGGGCGCTCTTATGCGTAGGTGGTTACTAGTAAACTGATCGGCATCTCGCCATCTTCTGCCACAGTCTCGGAGATCGGAGGCTTGAAATCTGTTCGAATTTGATAAGAGGGCCTTGCTCTGTTCCTTCTCGCTTATTGGGCGACTTTTTCCCAGCAAAGGCGATGCCCCATGGAAAGTTGGAAAGCTTAAAGAGTCTTTGCAGGCTATTTAGGGGTTGAGGGAGGAATGGAGGCTGATCTGCATTGGTCGGGGATTTTTTCATGTCATACTAAGGTCTCAGGAGGCCAGGAATCAAGTTCTCGGGAAGGGAACTATCAATGTTATACCAGGTACATTTCGTTTACAACCCTGGGTATCAGATTTCGATCCTTATGCTGAAAAATCAACTAATGCTCAGGGATGGGTGCATCTGTACTCGTTACCCTGGGAATACTAGGATCCCCAAATATTGTCTGACATTGCTACTGGTATTGGAGGGTTGATACGTCTGGATAAGGCTACTACAGATGGTGATTTCGGGCATTTCGCTCTGTTATTGATTGATGTGGACCTAAACACAGATCTCCTGGTAAAGCTTTGCATTGAAAGGGCTGGTAAACAAATCTGGATTGGCGTCGTATATGAACAACTACCGAGTTTTTGCAAAGTCTGTTCGAATATAGGGCATATCTCCTTGATTGTCGTAAAAACATAAAACCCATGGACAGCAAAAAAAACTACTGACAGGGAGATTCGGAGGGAAATTGCTCAAGACAAGCAAGTTAAAAAGGCTCCGCGGCAGCAGACAAGTGCCATGGTTACGGTTCAGCAGGTCACTAGGAGAATCATGAATGAGCTGGTACGTAATTTGGAGGAAGTTATAGTCAGTTTGCAGGAGAGGGAATTGATGCAAGGCAGTCCGCAGAAACAAGAGGGTCTTTTGGAGGAGTTTGATCGCCCTCCATCTCCTGGAATGCACAATCTCGATCAACAAATCCAGGGCTCGGATCAACAAATGCAGGATTTTGATTAAGGTTCTGATCAACAATTACAAGGTTCTGATCAAGGTTCTGAACAACAATCACAGGGTTTTGATCAAGGTTCTGATCAACAAATACAGGGTTCTGATCAACAATTACAGGGTTCTGATTCAGACTCAGATCTTAGGTGTTCTGGCACCAAGACTTGGGCGGATTTAGCAAAGGATGAGGATGAGGAAAGTAGTTGGAGTACAGTGGGTAAGAAAAAGCGCACGGAACAAATAATGACTATTATAGAGAATCTTCTATCTCGTTCCAAACGAGCCAGCAAACCTCCAATAAGATTTAGATGATTGTGTTGTACTGGAATTTATGTTCTTTAAATAAGCCTGATATCCTCTGTCTTGCGGAACCGATGGTTGATTTCGACTCGGTCCCTAGGAGCTTTTGGTCTCACCTTGGATTTTCGTTAATCACTGTTAATTGTCGTTGTCTTCCCCCACTTTTGGGTATGGGCAACTCTCGTTTTCAGTCTGCTTTGGTTGTAAATCGACATGAACAGTACATCCTGCTACATCTTCAGAATTTAGCGTCTTATATTTGAATTATTTATGGTAGTGTCTGGTCTAACCATAGGGTTATGATGTTCAAAGACATTATTGGTCAGATGAATAGATGGCCTTGGCATTGGATTCTCGTATGGGACTTTAATTCAGTGTTGGGTGCTCATGAGAAAACTGGCAGGGCTCCGGCCTCTAGGCCTTGCAAAGATTTTGCTAACTTCATTGATGAGGGCTCTCTGATCGATAGTCAGGCTAGCGGAGCCTTTTACACTTGGTCTAACGGTCGGACTGGTCAAGCTAGAGTTGAATGTCGCCTGGATAGAGTGCTGCTCTCTTCAGATTTTTCAGATTTTTGGACTTGCTTCAGGCGTGTTGCCCTTCCTAGGCATCATTCGGATCATAGTCTGCTTCTTTTCAGTTGTTCTAAAGATCCCCGGCGCTCCGTGTGCTTCAGATTTCAAGCCATGTGGACACTTCACTTCGGGCTTTGGGAGGGATTTATGGTCAGCTGAGCATCCGGCCCTTCCCTTTACGCAGCTCTTGGGGGATAAATTAAAGAGGCTTCGCCCTATCCTCTGTCGGTAGAACAGGGAGGTCTTCGGCGATTTTAAAAGGGATATTATCTCGGTTGAGGATAAGCTTAGTCAGATTCAACGGGAGATCGCGGATCAGGGTCACTCATCTGAGATTTAGCAGGCAGAATTGCGTGTTCATGCTGACCTGGATGACTTACTTAGAAGGAAAGCCACTTATCTCTGGGAGAAAAGCCGTATTAACTGGTTGAAGGACGGGGATAGGAATAACTCCTTTTTCCACCGTGTGGCGTCAATTCGCTCAGCTTCACCAGGAATCTCTGCTTTGCGAATCGACAATGAGGTCGTCACTAACCCTCGTCAAATTGTCTCGCATATCGCCACTTTCTATGAATCTTTGTTAAAAAATGACTCCCTTACGCTGGGTAACTTAAGTATTGTTCATGAAATTACCCCCAAGTTGCTGAAAATATAGATTTCACCCATTATTCGGACTACCTGGAAGTTGAAAAAATTCGTCTTCGCCATGGATAGTAGCAGCTCCCCTAGTCCTGATGGCTTCACTAGCATCTTCTTTCAGACCTTTTGGGAGATCGTGGGATTGGATGTCTTCAAAATGGTCATAAGCTTTTTAATTACTGGTAACATAGTTCATGGCTTATGTTCTAGTATCATGACTCTTATTCCTAAGGTGGAAGGAGCACTCTCACTTGATCAATACATGCCCATAGCAATGAGTAATTTCAGTTACAAAATTATTGCTAAAATTTTGGCTAATAGGCTGGCTGCAGTTGCTGCACGGATTGTATCTGACAACCAATTTGGCTTCATCCCTAGCAGGAGCATTTATCAGTGTATCGCCTTGACCTCTGAAGGAATGAATTCTCTTCGTAAAAGATGATGTGGTGGTAACATGGCACTTAAAGTTGACATCCGGAAGGCGTTTGATACACTGGACTGGAATTTCCTGCTTACTGTTCTGGAAGCCTTTGGTTTCTCTCTCCAATTTCGGGATTAGATTGTAAATATTTTATCGGCAGCTCGTATTTCCATTTTAAACAATGGTTCTGTCAGTGGTTATTTTAGCTGCTCTAGGGGTGTGAGGCAAGGGGACCCTTTGGCACCAAGACTTCCTGAGTCGCTCGATTCTCTCCTTGAGTGAGAATGGACAATTGGATCTGATGCTCTATACGAATTCAATGGCTTTCCCGACCCACCTGTTATATGCAGATGACATCCTTTTGTTTTGCAGGGCCACCAGCCGTAATATGCACAGGCTTAGCAGTATTTTTGAAACCTATGGTTCCATATCGGGTCAGAAAGTGAACTGGCACAAATCTGAGTTGTTTCTGAGCCCCTCAATTTCTCCTAGGCGCGGAAACCTTTTGGTGGATATCATGGGGGTTAATAGAGGCTATATCCCCTTCCGCTACCTTGGGGTTCCGCTTTTCTTTGGCGCCCCTAAGAGCAGACAACTTTCGAGCTTGACAGACAACATTGTGGTAAAGTTTAGTAGATGGAAAGGAAATTGCTTATCCATGGCTGGGAGGGTGGCCCTAGTGAATTCGGTAATTACTGGTAGTTTTATGCAGTCCTTTATTGTGTATAAATGGTCGGCGGCTTTAATTGCTAGATTGAGACTCTATATGAGAAATTTTGTTTGGACTGGATCTATTTTTGCTAGGAAATTGGTCTCTGTCCCCTAGCAGCTTTGCTGTCAAAAGCTTACGGAAGGAGGTCTTGGGACTAAAGAGTTCATAACTTTGAACAGAGCTCTAATGGGAAAATTAGCTTGGGGATTGATTCAGGATAAATCATTGTGCTTCCGAGTGTTAAGATCTAGATTTATCAGCAGGTTGGGGAAGCCTCAGAGTTGGATTTTCAATTCTTCAATATGGACATCTATTAGATCTGTCTATTATGTTGTTCGAGACCATTGCTTTTGGTGGATTGGCTCTCCCTCGAATCTAAGTTTGTGGTTTGACGCTTGGATTGAGCCTCTTATGGCTGATCAAGCGGGTTTATCTACCAGCCAGCGTAGGGATCAGAATGAATTGGTGGATGACTATCTTCATGGTAACTACTGGAACTTACCGGGCCTGAATGAGGATGTTCAAATCAGAATTCGGGCGGTTGAACGAGGGTCTGACGACACTGATATCTATGTCTGGAAGCTGGCGGTCGGAGGTGTGCTTTCTGTTAAGCTCTTTTATGCTTGGTTGCGTCCGCAGATGGCTGTTAAAGATTGGTCTCGCTTCATTTGGCGTGTGTGTATCCCCCCGGCTCACTTGTTAACCTGCGGGCGTGCTTTGCTCGGTTATTTATCAACATTTGATCAGCACAAGAAGCGGGGTTGTGTACTTGTTTCTCGCTGCCCCTTGTGTCAATTAGATAATGAGTCTGTGAATCATATCTTTATTGGCTATCATTTTGTGCATGAGATTTGGAAAGGCATTGCCTCGCTGTTTGGCCGTCGGCTTCCTACGCTTTCTACCGTTTGGGATTTGGTGGAATCTGCAGCTCAGTTCCGTTTTAGTTCTCAGATTTCAGAGCTTTGGGCTGCTGCAGTGGTTAGCAGTGTTTGGGCTATTTGGTTTACTCGGGATCAAATTATTTTTGAGGGTGAATCTCCGTGCATCACGACAGTTTTGTGACGGATATGGCGAGGCATTAAAGACTCCTCGGGTATGGGAGGGGGCAACATTTGGAACTCTGCTATTGAGCTTCATATTCTTACTGAGCTGGGTGTTGCTAGATGTTTTCCTCATGCTCCTCGAATCATTACAGTCTGCTGGCAGAGGCCCCCTGAGCCTTGGGTCAAGATCAACACAGATGCTTCTGTTGCGAGGGGTAGAGCAGGCTACGGCGGTGTGATAGATCTTCTGCTGGTAGCTGGTTGGGCAGCTTTGCATTTTTGTTGGACTGTTAGTTTGCTTATCTCGCGGAACTGACAACATCTATTAGAGCCATGCGTCTGGCTATTGATAGGGGTTGGGGTAGTGTTTGGTCGGAGAGCGATTCCACCTTTCTTGTGCATGTTTTCCGTTCTAAGTCCCGTGCTGTCCCATGGGTTCGACAGGAATGGTTGAATTGCATCAGCCTTATGCAGTCTATTCGTGTGGTAGTTTATCACGTCTTCAAATAGGGGAATGTTGTGTCAGACACCCTTGCTAATTTTGGTCGGACAAAGACAGGTTTTAAATGGTAGGACTCGGTGCCAAGCTTTTGCCATTTAGTTCATCTTTGGGACGTTAGGGGAGGCGCTAATTATCGCTTTTCTTAATTCCTATATTTGTTTGATTCTTTGTTCTTTTCTTTCTGTTTGCCTTGTGCTTTTAATAAAGGGGTTCGGGGTCTTGCGCGGGGGTGCCCGCTTGGCTGGGATGTCTGTTGCTTCCTTCGTTAACCAATCTTTAATTAAAAAAAATCTATGTTAAACAAAAATTGAATTAAACTGCAATTAAAATTAAATATTATATTTACGATGCAAAAGAATTGCAATCTATGTTAAATTAGAAGCAACATCAATATATTATACTATAAACCATTACAATCAATACTTTTCTAATGTTGCACATGAAAAAACTTTATCAATTCAGTATGTTACATATAAAAAAATAAAATTCATAATTAGTCACAAATTCATGATGATAATCATTTTGCTTAATAGAATTTCATGATCATCAAGTATTCGAATTCAATTATTCATTCTACTATAATAACCTAATGTATCCAATTGAATCAGCTTAAGGTGATGATTTCTCATATTTTCATCTCGTAATATCTTATTAAGACATTCAATCAATATGTTCTTCATGCTTTCACTGTATAGATATTAGTCACGCTCGCAGATATCACTTATTTGACCTCATTAATATTTTCTAATAATTATATATTCTTGAATTTCGTAAGCAAGAAAAACAAACAAAAGAATAGAAAACAAAAATGAAAGGACTAAAAAAATAATTAAGAGAGAACTATCTTCCTCTCGTTTTTTTTTTCCCGAAAATAAGAGAGAATGTCAAGAAATAAGCATATAAAGAGGAGAGTGAAAATATTTTTTTCACATTAATTAAAATTTTTATTTTTTCTTAATGAAGTATTAAGTTCATAAATTAATTTTAGTTAAATAGAATTAAATCGCAATTGTAACCACTTAGTAAAAAAATATTTTATAATTAATATGTGAAATTAATTCTATTAATTACAATCATTATGCTCAACATTTGAGAATTTGAAGAGATTCAGATAATAATATTTTTTTAACTAATATTTTCCAACAACTTGTCCTATGATCATGTTTCATTTTCATCTGTTAAAAACTCTTGAAATACTAACAACTTTGTACAAACCACAATATAATAGTTAAAAACTATATAAGTCAATGTTGCAAAAGCAATTATCTCAATATCTCATAATTAATGTAAATTTTTAGGATTTTGAGCAACAAAATTTATTTTTATTTACCTTCATTTTGAATTCGTATCTAGCATAATCCAAATTCTTCAAGAATAAACATCTTTTCAAGTGTATTAGACGCTTACAATCTGTTTTTCTAGAGAGTTGGGAAAAAATGACTTCTTGATAATCATAATAATAATAATAATAATATAACATAATTTATAATTGAAATAAACTTCATTGTAAGTATAATATTTCAATACCTCTTTAATATTGTATTCAATATGTCTTCAACTTCAATGAACAGTTATTGTGTGAAACTTTATATCTATTTGTACCAAAATGCATAAAAATAAAAAATACAATCAATATCAGTTAGATAAACTCAAATTAAAAAATTGAGTGCATTTCAACAGGTTCTGAATTAGAAAAATTAATCTAACTTCAATTAAAGCTAAAAATTGAGTTCATATAAAGCCAAAAATCTAAATTTTAGTTAAAGTTAACAATCGAAACGACAATACCTAGCAACATATACTAAAAAAGAATGCAAATATACAAAATCTTTATTTTAGTCATGTTGAAAAAAAAAGACAAATAAAAAAGAAAACATGGATAACGTAGCAAGAGGTATGGAACCTGGATAACGACATAAATGGAATTTCATCTCTGAAAGATGAAACTATAACAACTATTTTTTTTTTACAACCAATGAAGCATATATTAAGAATCAAGAAGAAGCATATTACAAATAAAATCAGGGGGTACAGAAAACCACTCACCCCGATTTAAAGGTAAAATACTACTTCTAGCTAATAAATGAGCAACCGAGTTTGCAGAACGACAGACAAAACGAATAGAGCAATTAAATGACTCGTTCAATAAAAAATGACAATCATTGGCTAAGGCGTTAAAAGGAGATGAAACCTCTAATGGGCGGGCCATAGACTGTACCACAATTAAAGAATCTGATTCAATGATTATATCCTTCCATCCGCGGTCTTTGATCCAACTGAGAGCTTCACGGACCGATAGTGCTTCAATGAACGATGCATCTTGATAATTCTGCAAGGTTCCATTTTTAGCTGCAACAAACCGGCCTAACTCGTCCCGAACAATACACCCAAATCCAGCCACATTCTCGTCTGCAAAAGACGCACCATCCACATTCAGTTTTAGGAAGCCTGTTGGAGGACTCTGCCACACCGTCGGGCTTGGCACAACTGGATTGCCTGAAGGAGAAACCGGCGCATGCGCTTTCTTCCAGGCCTGTAGAAAGGAACCGGCCGAATGGTACAGGATCGAGGCTTGTGAATCCTTCCGATTCCACACAATGTCATTTCTATAGCACCAAATAATCCACCATAAAACCGCTACAAGCTCAACAAGCTCCATCGGTTTAGAAAAAATCCAGCTCCAATAATAAAAAATGTTATGAAATTGGGTTCCCACATCCCCAATAGGCGAAATAGTCCAAATAGCTCGAGCCATAGTACATTTGAGAAAAATATGAAAAGAATCTTCCACCGCCCCATGACAGAGCTCGCATAAATCTGAGATAGGAACCCTTCGGGCTTTCAGCGCGACTTTAGAAGGGAAACAGTTAGCAAGAACCCGCCAAAGAAGGTTCTTAACTTTAGAGGGCACTTTAAGATTCCAAATTTTATTCCATATTGGAGAATCAATAAACCAACTTGTTCCAGCTCCAGACATAAGCTTTCGGTACCCACTTTTAACTATATAATTGCCCCGTCGGTCATCCTTCCAATACCACACATCATGATCAACCCGATTAGATAAGGGGATACGGAGAATAAGTTCTGCATCACGAGGAGCAAAAATGCCCGAAACTAACCCAACATCCTATGACCGCCGACCCTCCTCCATAATATCAGCCGCCACTTCCACCCTTAAACCATCCAATTTTTCACTTTCAATATATGGAAAGTGATCGTCAGGGAGCCACGGGTCATCCCAAATCCGGACCTCACCACCCGCCCCTACAAACCTACGAGTACCTGACCTTAACAACTCTTGAGCACCCATAATACTACGCCAGATGAAGCTAGGCCCATCAGATAACGATGCATCAATAAAAGAACTATTCGGATAATAAAGAGCCTTAAAAACACGAGCCACAAGAGATTCAGGATTTGAGCTAAGTCGCCAACCTTGTTTAGCCAATAAAGCTAAGTTGAAATTATGCAATTTTCTGAAGCCCATTCCACCAACTTTTTTAGGGCAGCACAGCTTATCCCACGATTTCCAATGTAAACTACCTTTACCCGAACCATCTGATCCCCACCAAAAAGAATTCATCAACTTCTCTAGATCATCACAGATATTCATAGGAAAAAGGAAGAGACTAATAGCATAACAATACAATTGAGAACAAAAATAACTACAACATATGAGAAAAATTGAATAATTATCTTGAGAAACATAAGAATTTCTGATAATTTTTGACACTTTTGTGTTTCCCGATTGTAGTTGTTCATGCATCTTCTATTTCTATCGAATTTCTTCAATTAGAGATATCAGTTTGAAAAAAAAAAGACAAATAAAAAAGAAAACATGGATAAGGTAGCGAGAGGTATAGAACCTGGGTAACGACAGATTTGGTCCTAGAGGCTCTGATACCATGTCATGGAACCGATTGAACTAAAAGCTCGAACTTCATGGGACCGATTGAACTAAAAGTTAAGGCTTAATCATATATCTTATATGAATCTCCGACACACCCCCACACGTAAATGCCCCTTGGGCTTGCAGCGTGCACACCACAGTCCCATCATGGGATGTGTTTTTAATTCCACAAATTAATGAGGTTGCTGGGACTCGAACCCTCGACCGTTTGGTCCTAGCGGCTCTGATACCATGTCATGAAACCGATTGAACTAAAAGCTCAAACTTATAGTTAAGGTCCAATCATAGATCTTATATTAATCTCCGACACTCGTAACTCTTACTTTCTTTTATTATTTTAATTAATGGTCTAATAATTGTTTAATATATTATAAATATAAATATGTTATTTTTAATTAATTAAATCTTTTTAATTTTGATTTTTACTACGTTGACAACTCATCAAAAAGGCATCTAAAACACTCCTGCTCATTTCTCTCTGCTTCCGCTATTATATATAGTATAAATTGATAAACTTTTCTTTTTATTTTTATTCATTTTAATCCCTAATGTAATAATTTTATTTTTTTCATTTTAATCTCTAAATTAAGAACTTTATGTTTTATTCACTTTAATCCCTGATTTAATAAACTTTATTTTTATTCATTTAAATCTCTAACCAAAGAACTTTATTTTTATTCACTTTAATCCTTGAGTTAATAAACTTTATTTTTATTCATTTTAACCTCTAACCTAAAAAATTTATTTTTATTCACTTTAATCCCTGATTTAATAAAATTCTGTTTATTCATTTTAATTTTTAATTTGATACTTTTTATTTTATTCATTTTAGTCTTGATTTAGAATTTTCCATTTATTCATTTTATTCCCTATTCTAGAAATATTCACTTTCTCCGACACCGGCCCTGCCAAGCTAGTTGTTTTCTTAATTCGACTCGAGTCCAACAAGTTCCGTAGTGTCATGACGGATTTCCTGTGCGTGAAAATTCTGTCGAGGTAGGCTTCATCTACACTACACTTGTCCCTCCATATTTCATTTCCTTGCTACGGTTGTTTTCTGATTTTCATTAATGAATTTTATCATTAAAAAACCACATCACTCAATATTTCCCAAGATACAATGTATACATAACCAATAAAAAGGATTATGTGGAAATTGTAGAATTCGTAGGGATTAATATTAGTTTTCTACACATACAGTGTATACATAACCAATAATAAGTAATATTGGTTGTACTTCCTTATATGCAGATGACCAAAAACAGTGGATACAGAACCAACAACCCTAGCCTAGTTGACATTTTAACCCTTTATTTACTCTTTAAATTTGTCTTGAGAACAATCAAAAAAAGCAAATCTTCAATCAAAAACCCATGGATGTTCATCCTGAGATAATTCTTGTTGAATTAAACAAATGTCCAAGTCCTGATTCATCCTCAGTTACAGGTAATGTTCAGACTGCTGATGATGATTCGGAGATACAAGATGTCCTTGTTGTATTAGGATCTGATCAAGTAGCAGATAAGGATGTTGATCCTGAGAATGTCCCTGTTGAATTAGGTGATTCATTCACAGTTACCGCTAATTATTCTGAGATACCTATCCGATCCAGTGAAGTTAAAGAGATTCAGAGAGGGTCGGATCAAGTAGCAGCTAAGGATGTTGATCCTGAGAATGTCCCTGTTGAATTAGGTGATTCATCCTCGGTTGCAGGTGATGATCAGACTGCTAATGATTCGGAGATACAAGAAGCAACAATGGAGAAACAAGATGTTGAATCTGCAAATGAAAAGAACAGCAGCAGTAATGGATATCCGTTTCTGGAAGAATTGATGCATGCTGAAGCTAGACTCCGAAGACTTGAGAATTTTGCTGCAGAAAGAAAAGCTTTGTTTTATAAATGTTAGGGTTATGGTGCAAAAATACCCCTAACATTTTGGGTCAGGAGCAATTTTATTATTAAAGTCTATAATTATACAATTTTAATCTTAACGTTGGTAGCCAAGAGCAATTTTACACCCTAATGTTAATAATTTGGGTCAATTTTACCCTATTATAAAACATAAATATTTTTATTCCTTATTATGCACCAATTGCATATCAATTCCATCTAAAAAAAGGATTTCATGTTTTTTTATAATTTAATAATAGAATTGGAAATTAATATTTATAAATTCGGTAAATTTTTTGAATTTTTTTTGTCCAATACAGTATATTTTTTTCACATCCCAACATATGTTTGTGATTTGTTACTGATAAAATGACGCACGTGTGAAGTGTAGATGAAAAGATTCATGACCGGAAAGACAGTTTGATGAATTATTTCTCAAATTGACCCAATTTAGCAATGTTAGGTATAAAGTTGGTATTGGCTTCCAACGTTGGGGTAAAATTGCAAAATTTTAAACATTAGGAGTAAAATTGCTCATGACCTAAGACGTTAAGGATATTTTTTGCACCTTAACCCTAAATGTTATTTAAGCAAAAAGAGGCTAATGGTTCTAATTTTAGTTCAAATTGTGATGTTTTCTTGCTTTGTTTCACCTGTAAAACTATTCTTTTGTTTAGATTGAGGTCTGATCACATGTTTCTTTGCTTCTACTTTAATTTTTCCCTGGTTATTTGTAATTATATTAATAACACAATAAATATTTTTAACACATTGATAAAAAAAATTGTGATTAACTTGTATGTCTATTTATATTTGGAAAGTCCGACTCAAACCAACTATTCAAAATCGTTAAAGTGGAGCTAAATTGATCTTGTTTGGAAACATTAAAATTAAAATTGTACCATTTCGTATGTTAGAGTTAAAATCTACACTTCACCGAAAACATTAGAGTTAAATTTGGCCCTTATCTCTTATAAATTATCAAATATAAAATATACGACTCTCATTTCGGAATTATCATTTCAAGTGTATTAAGCTTCATTTATGTGGTTATGCAACTTGAGAAAACTTATGATTGTTTGTACTAATATTACATGTTGGCAATTTATCAAGCAATTTGATGTTCTCTTTCAGTTTTTTTTCATGAAATTTATGTATACTTGCTATTGAAAAAAAAAAAGTTAAGGGTTTGTCACTACTAATGAACATTAATTGATTGATCGGGTGTATTATTCTCAAAATATCTTAAGAAAATTCCTATTTATACAATTTAAATTACATGCTTCACATGTTCGTACCTAAGAAATTTTTTCATATAAAAATATAAATTATACTATCTAAAAATAATAATATAAAATATTTAAGAAAGAAAAATATATATAATTTAATAATGGTTACATTAAAGTCAATAATAAAAATGTATCAACAAAATAACATTAACAACAAATTAAGCCAGTAAATTAATATTAATATCCTTAAAAATAAAATTTGAAATCATAGATATTTTCTTTTAGTTTTAGGTTATTTAATACTTTATTTGAAATGGAAAAATTAACATTAAATTTGAGGGCCGGTTTTTCTAAAGGGGTTGTCTGGAGCCTCCAAGGTCGGCACAGGTGGTCGAAAATTGTTAAACCGAATTACACTGCCCGATTTGAGGAATCGAGATGATGTTGTGTATTTCAATGCCTACGCAGCCGCCTGGGCCAATTTTTAGAATATTTGTGAATTTCTAGATCAAGCATATGTCTGGTGTAGTAAGAAGCAAAATATTGTAGCCAATTATACAACTGAACCTTAATATGTGTTTATAAGCAATTATCCAAGGAAATAAGACAGACGTCCCATATCACGAATTAGAAATTGAGTCTGAAGTTGTTTGATAAGTTTGAGAATCGCCAGTTTCAAATTGCCAATGATCTAATGTCATCGACATAGATAAGGCAAAATAGTTGAACACAGTCTTAGAACATTTAAAACCAAGATCGGAAAGTGATTTGGTGAGACAGCGGTGCCACATCCGAGGAGCCTGCGTGAGACCATAAAGAATTTTTCGAACCTTGTGAACATGATTGGGAAATTGGGGATTAAAAAAACTCAGAGTTTGATCCATAAACACAACTTCATCGAAGTCACCATGAAGGAAAGTATTGGATACATCTGAATGGAAGTTGTCTTGATAACATGACTGTATGTGTGATCAAAGTTAATACCTGGCCATTGATGATAACCTTTTTCTACCAAGCGAACCTTCTAGCGATCAATTGTTCCATCTGGTTTTAACTTCTTCTGAAAAACCCAACAAGAGCCAATGGTATTGACTACCTGATCAGCAGGAACAAGTTCCCATGTTCCATTATCTACGAGAGCTTTATACTTCGAACTCATAGCATCACGCCATTGAGGAATTCCATTTGCCTTCGTGTAATAGGTGGGTGTATCAGTCGAAACATAAAACCGATGAGGTTTTAAATTGCCAGTTTTGCTGTGAGTGACCATAGGGTGGAATGGGACTGTTTCTTAGATAGATGCGGGTTGTACATGTACATTATTGGAATTGAAGTGAATTCTGAGGTTACGGTGCGATGAGGTATACATGAATGGGGAAGAGTTGGAGGATGGCTAATTTTCGTGGTAGGAAGTGGTATTAAGGCTGCTGATAGGGGCATTTTGTCCCTATCTTTTAGCGTGAATTACGGTTTAATTATGGACTAAATACGTGAGTTTAATTACAAAAATAATGTGTTTTTAATAAAATAACAAAATAAAAATAAATTTTATGCTTTTGATTAATTCCCTTTGTTTTTAGTTAAATTCGGAAAAATAAACATCAAGCTAACTCGGCTGCCGAGAATTATATTTCACAGGTACGAGCAAAGGAGTAAAATCCATCGACACACGCGGGGCGACTCTGTTGAAACACCTTTCCACGAGATTTTGATTTGACAAAATAATCCATGATTAAGAGACAATTAAATTTAAGTGCTTTGATTTAATTGTACTAATGTGTTTGTTCAATGTTAAGTATATATGTATATATCAAAAAGTAAAGACAAGACGAAGTCAGCATGATATCACGGCACAAGCTGAGTAGAGTGGAACTCATCGTAAGAAAAGACAAGTCATCTTCAGAACAGAAGCTTAGAAATCAAGAAGCTGAGTGGAACGGAACTCAGTATCAAAAGTAGAAAAGACTTCTTACGAACTATGTCTTGCAGAACGAAGCTGATCATGGAAGCTGAGTAAAGGAGAACTCAGTATCTGAATAGGCAACAATCAAAAGAAAACGAATAACAAAGTCATGTCGAGTGATCTTCAGGACAGCACCAATGTTCCGTTAGCTAAAAGACAAGTCCGACAACTGTCCGAACCAATAATAGGAACCTCTGAATTACGCACAGAAATGATTTCGAGACGCATGGGTCAAACGTCCTTTAGCTAGAAGACGAAACCTGTACAAAAAGACAAAACTGCAAGAAAAGGACAAGCCTGGCACCTGAGGAAATCAGACGACAGGATTGGCCTGCAAGCCTGAAGCTGACCAGAGCCTTATCTCCCAAAAGAGCCGTTTTGGATTCAACGGACAAATCAAATTCAAATGATTTGATCCTCAGATTGCAACTATAAAGGGACAAGCATACCTCTTGGATCATTGCCGATTTACAGAAAATACAAGTCAGAAAAATACAAGCAAAAAGCACATCAAAACAAAAAGAGATCTTACACCAACTTTCTATCCTTGTGTAAAAGCTAGAGTGATTTTTGTAATCATCTAAAGTGTTCTTCATTCGAAAAGAACAATTTTGTATCAATTGTAAATTGAGGGTGTTGTGCTGAGTGTTTGGTTGTAAATACTCAGTGGTAGAGAAACCTAAGTGTTCGATTATAGCACTTAGTAGGAGTTGAGTAGACGAATAGAGGAATGTACTCTTGCATATTCAACTGCCTTGTAAACGGTTTGCGCTCTACCTTTAAAGAGCTCAGTATTGGATTTCAAAAGCCCGGAGTGACTCTAGGGACTGGACGTAGGCGGAGAGGCCGAACCAGGATAAGTCATGCTGAGTAATCTCTAACTCTCTCAATATATATATATATCTGTATGTGTTGCTTGTTATATTTACTCAGCATATAAATTGTCTAAATTGATATTGAGTAAATAAGAGTGCTGAGTTGGAAGCTGACCACAAAAGTGTCAATTCCCAACTCATATGTAAAATAGTTCTAGTCAATATCTGACTAAAGCTATCTTACGTTACAATCGGCCGTGCTGACCAAAGCTGAGTTGACAAACTTAAGAAAATATATTAAGTCAGCTTAATTAAAAACGAAAAAGTTATATTTGGAACTAATCACACGGGACCAACAAGTGGTATCAGAGCCATAATAGCTCACTATTCAAAGATTTAACAATCTTGAGCTGATCCCGATAAATGGCTGAGAACAGCACTCGTTTCCTTCTAGGGAACCAAACAACACAGATACTCCCTGAGGGATTATCAATTAGTCGGCCTCCCCTATTCTTTGGATCTAATTATACGTTCTGGAAGAATAGTATGAAGAACTTCATTCAAGCCACAAACATGAGTGCATGGCTTGCAATAGTTCAAGGCCCATATGTGCCATATAAAACTGTTGACAATGAGAAAGTTGTTAAGAGTGAAACTGAGTGGTCAGAAGATGACCTTAAAAAATTACAAAACAATGCTTCGGCTATCAATATGCTTCACTGTGCGTTAGATGCTGCAGAATACAATAAGATTTCAGGTTGCCAGTCAGCACAGGAGATTTGGAAAAAGCTTGAAGTAACCTACGAAGGTACAAGCAAGGTCAAGGAGTTAAAGATGAACCAATATATGAGATTATACGAGCTGTTCGAGATGAACGACGATGAGGACATCTCCGGAATGAATGCTAGATTCACCAACATCATAAATGAGCTAAAGAGGCTCGGCAAGAACTTCACTGAAGAAGAGCAGGTGAAGAAAATCCTGAGAAGCTTACCAAAGAGCTGGCAAGCTAAGAAAACTGTCATGGAGGAAGCTCAAGACTTGACCACATATAAATATGACGAGCTGATCGGATCTCTGCTGACTCATGAGATCTCTATGAGAAATTTTGAAGCAAAAGAAAAGTCAGAAGACAAGAAACAAAAATCACTTGTCATGAAAGCTGACTCAACCGAAGCTGACTCATCGGACGATGAGGAAATGGCCATGTTCACAAGGAAGATGAAGAAGCTGTTCAGAAAGAATGAAAAGAACAGCAAGAGGCCATTCAGAAGAGGCGACGGGTACAAAGCTGAGTCTAGTGAAAAATACAAAAAGGACAGCTCCAAATCTGTCACATGCTTTGAGTGCCATCAAATTGGGCACATTAAGTCAAGCTGCCCCAATCTAAAGAAAGACAAGAAGGGAAGCAAAAAGGCAATGGTGGCCACATGGAGTGACATCGACGACTCAACATCGTCAGAAGCTGAAGTCACTGAGTCGGCAAACATATGCTTCATGGCCGATGACGCTGCTGACCACACTCAATTTGAGCATGCTGACCTCTCTGAAGAATCTGAACAGGAGGAATACTCAAATGAGATAACATCCCTACACTTGCTTAGAAAAGAAATGATTAATGCCCTGAGCGATTTATATACACTAACTAAAAAGTGTAACAAGAAAATAAAGGCACTCAGCAGGCGGTGTGACGAGATTGAAGAGGTCAAACTTAGTGACCTTCGATATCTTCTCCAAGACAACTCAGCTTTGCATAGTAACATGGAAATTATGCACAAGTTCGTCTCGGAGGTCCAATCAGATTCAAAGAAACTGAAAAAGGATGTCACATACCTACAGAGCCAATCTAAAGGCTCAAACAAAAATAAATCCCATGCTGAGTACTCAGGTACTAGTCAACATAGACAATTCACTCAATGTGATTATTGTGGGAAAAGGGGGACACAAGAGATGTGTGTTGGTATAACAAGCGGATTGTCCAATGTGACTTCTGCGGAAAAAAAAAAGGCATACCACTAAGGTATGTTGGCATGCTCAGCACAATGGTGCTGACCAAAAACTGAGTCACCCAAAAAGGGTAACTCATTGTGACTTCTGTGGTAAACAAGGCCACACCATAAATATATGTCGTCACAAGTTGAAACATGACATAGCACCTGCTTATGCTAACAAACGAGGACCCAAAAAGAATTGGGTACCTAAATTTGAATAATTTGAAATACAGGTGAGCCTAAGATGCGTGGAGAAGTCAAAGTTTTAGTATATTGACAGCGCATGCTCGAGGCATATGACTGGTGATGAAACTCAGTTCATCACACTTGAGCTTAAACGAGGTGGAAACGTAAGCTTTGGAGATAATAAGAAGGGTAAGATAGTGGGATCAGGCACTATCGGAGGTAACCCCACCATTGAGTCAGTCTCCTTAGTTAAGGGTCTCAAATATAACCTATTGAGCGTAGCTCAGCTTTGTGATAGCGGTAGACAGGTTGTATTTGATGCTACTTAGTGTCGGATACTCGAGGGAAAAACAAATAACTTGATTTTAACTGCCCCTCGTGTTGACAATGTATATATGTTGAGTTTAGAAAAATAGTTTTCCAAAAACATATGCTTAGCATCTAAAGAGGATAACTCCTGGCTATGGCATAGGAGACTTGGTCATGTAAGCATGGACCTCCTAGCCAAATTAGCTAGAAAGCAACTAGTTGAGGGATTTCCTAAATTGAAATTTGAAAAAGATCAATTATGTAATGCTTCTCAGCAAGGTAAACAAACGAAAAAGTCTTTTCAAAGTAAAAACATTGTCTCAACCAAGAGACCATTGGAATTACTATATTTGGACCTTTTCGGACCTGTCCAGCCACTCAGCTTGGGCAGTAAGAAATTCTCCTTAGTCATTGTAGATGATTTCTCTCGGTATACTCCTTAGTCATTGTAGATGATTTCTCTCGGTATACTTGGATCATCTTGCTGAGTAGCAAGGATGAAACATTTGAGATGTTCACAACATTGATTAAAAAGCTTGAAAATGACAAAGATCTAAAAGTAGCTCATATTAGAAGCGACAATGGTGGAGAATTCAAAAACCAACAGTTTGACGAATTCTGCGAAACTAGTGGTATTGACCACAATTTCTCTGCTCCTAGAACTCCTCAACAAAATGGGGTTGTTGAAAGGAAAAACAGAACAATTGTCGAAATTGCTAGGACAATGCTGAGTGAAAATAGGCTTCCAAAGTATTTCTGGGGTGAAGTTGTCCACACGGCATGCTACATACTCAATAGGGCTTTAGTTAGACCTATCCTTAAGAAAACCCCATACGAACTTTGGAAAGGACGAAAGCCCAACATTGGCTACTTTCGTGCCTTTGGGTGTAAATGTTTTATACTCAATACAAAAGATAACCTTGCAAAGTTTGATGCTAAAGCTGACGAAGCGATCTTTTTAGGGTACTCAACTAACATTAAAGCATATAGAGTATATAATAAACGAACTCAAGTTGTTGAACAGTCTGTCCATATAGAGTTCGATGAAACTGACCCTGCAGGAAAGGCAACTTAGTCCGCCGAAGATGAACCGAGCTCAGCTTCCGCTGACCAAACAGGAACTACTGAGTCATCAGTACAAGGACTGACCAAAGGTAAACACGAACCCAAAATTACCTTTGCTGACCAACCTATTCCTGCAGATGTTATAGAAACACCCATTCCAGACAACTCAACATTACCTAAAGAAATAAAAATTCCAAGATGAGAGATGAGAGATCAGCTTAGAAAGTATCTCGGCAATGTTACATTCGTCTCTGTAAATGAGCCAAAGAACTTCGCCGATGCTGAGCACGATGAATATTGGATCAATGCTATGCAAGAAGATCTTGATCAATTCACAAGAAATGAGGTATGGGATTTAGTACCAAAACCTAGGAATCAAAAGACCATAGGAACTAAGTGGGTCTTTAGAAATAAACTAGATGAGCAAGGCAACGTAGTTAGAAATAAAGCCCGACTTGTAGCCTAAGGCTATAGTCAGCAAGAGGGCATTGACTACGGTGAAACCTTCGCACTCGTTGCTAGATTAGAGGCTATATGAATATTGTGTGCATATGCTAGCTATATGAATTTTCAATTATATCAAATGGATGTTAAAAGTGCTTTTCTTAATGGCCTTATAAACGAAGAGGTATATGTTAGTCAGCCTCCAGGGTTTGAAGATCCAAAATTTCCAAACCACGTTTATAAACTCAAGAAGGCCCTGTATGGCCTAAAACAAGCTCCAAGAGCTTGGTATGAGAGGTTGACCAACTTTCTGCTGACCAGGAATTATGTCAGAGGCAAAGCTGACACAACCTTGTTCATTAAGAAAAAGGGTAAACATACCCTGCTGGCACAAATTTACGTAGACGACATAATCTTTGGTGCTACTGATGAATCCTTGTGCAAAGAGTTTAGTAAACAGATGCAAACTGAGTTCGAGATGTCCATGATGGGTGAACTCAACTTCTTCCTTGGACTTCAAATCAAGCAAGGTAAGAACGGCATATTCATTAGTCAGTCCAAATACGCCAAAGAAATGCTAAAGAAATTGGATATGGAAGATTGTAAACCCATATCAACCCCAATGGGTACTGACACTGTCCTATGCAAATATGAGAAAGGTAAATCTGTAGATAGCAAGCTATATCGAGGTATGATTGGCTCTCTACTTTACCTTACCGCTAGTAGACCTGATATTCAGTACTCAGTATGTTATTGTGCAAGATATCAAGCTGACCCGAGGGAATCTCACCTTATAGCTGTAAAAAGAATCTTTAGATATTTGTAGAGCTCAGTTAATGCAGGTTTATGGTATCCAACCTCAAATGACTTCACACTCATTGGATACACTGATGCTGACTATGGACGAGATAAGCTTGAACGTAAAAGTACTTCGGGAGGATGTCACTTCCTTGGAAGTTGTATGGTATCTTGGTTCAGCAAGAAGCAGTCATCAGTTGCCCTGTCTACAACTGAAGCTGAGTAGGTAGCTGCTGGAAGCTGTGTTGCACAAGTCCTATGGATTAAGCAACAGCTTGGGGATTATAGAGTCAAAACAGAAACAATTGAAGTCAAATGCGACAACAAAAGCGACATTGACCTGTCTAAAAATCCAATCCAACACAGCAGGATGAAGCATGTCAGCATAAGGCATCACTTCATTAGGGAACATGTAATCAAGGGTGAGATCAAGATGACCTACATTCCAACAGATGAACAGCTTGCGGATATCTTCACCAAGCCTTTGGCTCGTGAGCAATTCAACATACTAAGGGAAGCTATCGGTATGTCTAATCCTCTTCAATAGAACTATGTGCTTAATTGAATGTTGAGTGATTACCATGCTGAGTGATATGTGCTAAATTAGTAAACTCTACATGTTGAGCTTAACATGCATCATCCTATGCTGAGTAAGACATGCATGTTGAGTGATTATTCTAGGCTGAGTTACTAAAGCAGTATGAAAACTCTCTACGTAAAAATTGTGCACTCAGTACCACAAAACGTTTAGTATTCTAACAAACTGAGTAAAAATCACTTGCCCAATTAATGCTAGCACATGTGCCATAAATAGCCATCTAGGATGATGTAATCGTAATAATGAACGCACCGAACATGTCATAAATGCCAGGATCTTTGTCGATTGATCATCTCGAGGTAAAACGGCTAGATTCAAACGTTTAGGATCATTCGAACTCCTATAAATAGTGGAAGAATTCCCACTTATCACTCTTTACACTCAAAATCCTTGGCAAATAGATTTTATTTTCTCTCAAAACCTCTCAAAAGAATCTCCAATCATGTCGGATTCACAAAATCTCTCCGGTGGTGATTACGCCAGAAATCACTCCGATGAAAACCCTAAGTCCCCTCCTATAGTGAGACTCCCACCAAAGGACAAGGTCAGCACGACCAAACTCCAAGTAAAAGCCCTCAAGTTGACCTCGCAACCTCTTCGAAGAAGAAAAAGAAAAAGAAGGACAACCAGCCCAAAGAAATTTTTTTTCTCAAGGTTTACAAAAGTGTTAAGAACCACGAAGTACTCCGCTGTCGATGGTTCTCTCCAAGCTTTGTAACGGCTGAGCAACCGTTCTGTGAGTAGATCTCGAAGAATGAGTGGGCTGGGATCTTTTCTCTTCCTGGTAGAGCCTACCCTAGGTTAGTAAGGGAATTCTATTCCAACCTCTGTGTTGACGAAGAAGATGCTGACCATCTGGTAACTCATGTCAAAGGCCAGAAAATAATGATTACCCCATCGTATTTAGCAACCCTGCTAAACCTGCCAGCCAAAGGGAAAGAATTTAGGACTACCAAAGAAAAACTTGACCACGTCGTGACATTCTGCAAACTAGAAGATCACAAATGAGAGATTGATAGTACATGCATGGGCAAGAATCAAAAGATGGCTCACTACCTGCTGACCAACTTCATCTTTCCCAAAATCAACTCAGCATCATCAGCCTCAAACTTCGAGCAGTGCCTCATTTGGCATATGCTGACCTATCAACCACTCAATATGCCGGTATTTCTTATTGGAGCACTTCAACGAAGTACTGGGAAGCTCAGGTTGGGGTCCCTAATTACCAGAATCCTTGAAGATCATCAAATAGACCTGATTAATGAGACTGAGTCCTGCGGAACTGAAATCACAACAGCTCTGCTGTTCGGGTTAGTATACGACCAACCCCTTAAGTCTAAGAAAGGCAAAGAGGCCGTTAAGGAACATGTGGAAGAAGCTGATGTTGCACAGGAGGTGCAAACCAAGAAAGAGAAGAAGAGGAAGGCTATCCAAACTTCTTCCAAAGATGTTAATGCTGCTGTAGACACCGAGTCGGAGGACCTGTGACGAAAACCCGTAACAAGATGGTTGGAGTGATTGATTCCGAAAGTTTTAAAGCAAAAATATATAATAATAAAAAGACGTGAGGTCAGTAGGAGTTGCGGTCGTCGAATGGACGGCTCGCGAGTGCTCAACGACGTGGTGCGAGCGCCTAGCGATAATCGGCGCGCGCCCGACGATGGTTGGACGCGCGCCCGACGATTGTTGGACGCACGACCGACGTCCGCTGGGCACGCGCCCGACAGCGCGGGGCGCACGCCCGACGTCCGCTGGGCGCACGCGCCCGACGGCCGTTGGGCGAACGCCCAACCTGCGTTGGGCGAACGCCCAACGGCTGTTGGGCGCGCGCCCAACAAGAGTTGGGCTCCGCCCAACCAAGTTGGGCGTCCGCCCAACCTACTTTGGGCGACGCCCAATTTTAATCGGGCGTCGCCCAAAGTTTCCGGGGATCCATGCCTATATAAGGCAAGGATCCCCATGCATTTAAGGGAGAGGATTTTGGGAGAGCTTTCTCACTCTAGACATTTTTAGAGAGAGAGAGTGAATTTTTTGAGGAAAATATTTTTTTTCTCAAAAAGTCCGAATTTCCTAAAAGTTAAAGTTTTACTAAGAAACCGAAAAAACACAAAAAGGCAACTCGTGGAATCAACCGACTTCAACTGTCAATACCGAACTTGAGGTATTATCCGAGGACTAGACTCGTGTTATTTATTTTATTTATTTATTTTTATTTTCAGTCTTTATTTTTATTTATTTATTTATCACGTCTTATTTAATTTCCCATATTTATTTGTTTTTGTCTCGTATTAAATAAACGTTCGTTTTTGTTTTGAAATAAAAAACATCGTTTTAATATCCCAATATGAACCGTGATCCGATTCAAAGGTAGTTCGGGATTAAAAAACGTTGTAATTATAAGTTTTGAAAATATTTCTAAATAACGTTTTGAAATAAAACATCGTTTTAGGAATCTCCGATATAGACTATGATCCAAATTTGGTAGTCCGAGGACCCAAAACGATAGAATAGATCTAATCTAAAGCTTTTGAATAAATCTGGAAACTGTTGGACTGATTCTGTGATTTTCCGTTTTCTGTCACTAAAGGCTGTTTACCGACAGATTTTCCGCCGGTAAAGCTGCTGAAATGTAAAAAATGTTGTTTTGATCCCTCTTTCTCAACTTTTAGACTTTTGGTCCTTGTATATATATGTGTATAATTATGTAATGTATTTATGAAAATTATTTTGGGTTATATAACTATTAATTACATATTATTTATCTATCTACTTTATATTTTAAACTTAATTTACATCAATTTAGTTTTGTAAAGTAACATATTTGTACATATATATAGTTTTTTGGTTTATTTGAGTTATATTAGCCATTATTTAGGGTGGGGGTTATTTTCTATATATTTATTATGTAAAACTATTTTGGGATGAATTTAACTTTCTTATTTATGGATTTTATTCTCTATTTTTACATTGTTTCTTAAATCAAAATCAAAGTGTATTTTAATTAGTATTATCTCTATTTTCACTTATATATATATGTACTATTATTTTTTCTTACCATATATTTAACCTACATATATTATTACTATTTTTACCATTCTTGTATATATGTATAAATATGTATATTTATTCTTCTTTTAGGTTTTCTATACGTATATATTCTATAAATATATTTGGGTTGATTTAGACTAAATTTCTTACTTGTTGTGATTAGAGATTAATTGAGTGAAAAAAGGGAAAACAAACCACAAAAAGAGAGTTTAATTTGCTTATTTAAACTAAAAGTTTTTCTAGATATTCCTAAAGAGTAAATAAAAGGCTTTTTCTATCATTTCAAACCACTTCCTAAACATCACGTTTTAAAACCTTAATTCGTTCCAACGACGGATTAAGCGAACCTTGTAACTAAAATCGTTTCTTTTCATTGTAAATAATGAAGTTTTGAATCATTCTCCTAACTAAACAGTTTTGTACAAAATGAATGGACTTGTATGCTTAATCACGTTTTTGGTTAAAACTTCTTGTTCAAACGTTTTCAAACGCTCGAGTCGTTCCAACGGCGATTCGAGTCGATGTCATATAAATTAAATGGGTTTTGAAACGTACCTAAATCGTTCCAACGGCGATTAAGGTACGAACCCTGTAAATAAACTCGTTTTTTGGGGAGTGAGATTAGCTTAGAGTTAGTGTATAGTCTAAAACATAAAATCACACTGTGAATAAATCAATTCTCTCTTCTCCCCCTCTCTCTCCTGTATACTTTAAATTTATGCAAAATGGGTGATTCTTTACTAAAATGGCTTTCAATAACATGCTCAAAACGGTTTTCAAAGCGAGAAAGAAAAGGTTTCAAATGAATTTTAAACTTAAAGAAATATGCGATTAGTCTGTTATCGCCTAACGCGCTGAGTAGGAGGCCGGTGGTTCATAACCGGGCGATGTCGGGGTGCCTAGTAGCCTTTCTCCGGAAAGGAGCTAGCCTTCTCAGCTCGTACCTAAGTTTTCCGAACCCTCACCGGTCTCCCGTAAGGGATCGGTGTTCATTTTCCCATTCGTGGGTGGCGACTCTTCCATACTCCGAGCTCCGGTCCTGCCGAGCAGCTTGATTCTACGATTGGTTGCTTTCGGTGCCAATCATCGCTTACGTCGCCAATGAGGTGTCCACCCCCCGGTCCGCCCGGGCGAGGCCGTTCGGCACCTTGTCTAACAAGTGGCGACTCTGCTGGGGAAGCGAGAAATTTGATTCCGGAAGGCATGTATTAAGCCCTTAACGGGGACAGATCGTATTATTTCTTTTCGTATGCATTCATAAGCATTATTGCAAACCTTTTGGGTAATTTCCGCGAAACCTCTAGTGAGAGTCCATTCGTCGCTCGAAAGAGGCTAGTGTAAGTTCCCCCTTACAGTAAGGCGCCAAAGGGTCCCCATCCATTCGTTAGGGGCGAATTTGTGCGGTCCTGTGAGGTCCCGCGATCAGCCGTGTCGGCATATAGTAGCCTTAGAAGTTGCCATAGGATTACCCGTTACTATTTTTGATGTGATAAATGAATCAGTTCGTATTTTCAAATTGCCATGATACGTGTCTAATCCTAAAACTACGTAAAGAAAATGAGACGATACGTTAATGTATACTCTTGAACCGATATATAAACTACCCCAAAACATCGAAACGATTCGAACTAAAGACGACTTAGTCATCTCGTATGAATGGACTTGTGCGACCCGCTTGGTCCCTTTCCGTGTCCCGAAGAAGGCACATGTTCAGAAAATACGTTATGACGTAAGCACGTATTAGTACAAATCCGTTTGGTATTAAGGATAGTTATAGCTCGATTCAAAAGAGTATATTAATGGTAGCCGTTATTCACATTCTTTAATAGGTTGGGATAAAACGAGATTATGACAAAATGAAAACAAAGAACATTTCTATTTCGAACGACCCCGTTGTAACGTAAAGAGTTTTGCAAACATGGCCCGTCCCTTCCGAATAAAAGACAAGCTCTTACGTTATGCCTTGCGTTGTTTTAAAGAGAAATGGACGTATCCGCAAAAAAGTGACTAAGAAAATAAAAGAAAAAGAAAAATAAAAATGACCAAAATCATTCCGTATCTACGATATATGTCGATCCCGAGAGTAGTTAAAGAAAATAAACCAATGTCGTTGAATACGTGCCTCGAAACGGGTATATACGCCGCTTAAAATCATAAAGTCGAATTAAGCTAAACTGCATAATTGCGCCATATGGACGAGACTGTGGGCTTGACTAATGGCTCGATCATTTCGACCGTTACCAAAACTACAAGAAATATGGCCCGGTCTGCGTGTTTGCTTAACTCGTGCCTAAATGAAAAAGAACGGTAATGTCCCTGCTTCGAATAAGCATGCGATTCAACGAAACGTTGACTTTCTATAACCACGCTAGGATGATATATCCCGTAAATTGGAAGAAATAAAGAATTGTTGCTAGCTGAAAGATTACCGTGCGCTCAAATAAGACTCGTTGTCTTCTCATGTAGCCAAAACGAGCAAACGGATTCTTGACGTTAAAAACAAACACGTTACGCGATGAGTCCGTTCCTTAAAATAAAAAGTGCTTTCGTCACTAAATAAACATGTGGTTACGTCTCTCGATAGATCCAAAAAGATCCCGTTGTAATCCAAAAATCGAGACACGAACCCACGCGAATAAAAGGGAACGAGTCATTGTCAACAACGAACGATTGAACCAGAAGAATAACTCGTACCGCGTCTAAATCCGAGATACACTCAAAAGGGAATCAAAACCCGAACGAATGCGTCTCGCGAAATAACAAAAGGCGAGTTATTCGAAAGGACAATCCATTTGGTCGATATCTTAGTCACTGAACATTGATACGTCAAAACGAACTGTATTGTCTGATGGATGATTTACTTTTCCGCAATAATCGACGGCATCACGCGTCCCCTGGACCGCAATATGAGCCCCAAACCAAAATCCTAGGAAAGAGACTTGGACCGTCGAGTGTGTGGAGGAATAAGGGTGGAAGAGAGATGTTGTGATACGTGTAATTAGACTGACGTTTGTTCTTCTTATCTTATATATTCGTAAGTAAATAAACGCACACACCACGAATCATGCATATAAAATCATGCATACATACTAATAGATGCCGTTCACGCAGACTTCATCATTAAGCGGTTGTGGTTTCGCGAGAGTAACCGGCTAGTCAGGCAGTTTGATCAGTTACAGATCGTCAGTTCCGAATCAGCAGTTGTGGCATCCGAACCATCATTGTCCAAATCAGCTCAGTCTTCGGTCAGTATGTCTACGCCAGATGAGAGAATATCAGGGTTAGAAAGAGTGGTAAACAACATCAACGATCAGTTAACTGCAATTTTAGTCCAGCTGGATGGGCTTGCAATTAAGAGTGACAAGAGTAGCAGTAAACCAGCTAAGAACATTGTGAGCACGGGTCCCCGTTTTGGAGATAACTATCAGGATTGCGTAACAAGCAGTTTGGGGAAGAGAAAGCAAAGAGAAGAGGAATGGAAGCAGCACATCACTCAGGAAGTGCATGATCTACGTGGGGTAAGCTCTGGAGTTCAAGACTTTTATAATCTGAAGAACTATTCGTCGGCAACTGCTTTGCCTTTGAAGTTCCGGCTTCTTAACATGAAGAAGTTTGATGGAACTGGGGATCCTACCGCCCATGTGAACCAATATGTGGCAGCAATGAAGCACACAATTCTGATTGAGGAACAGATCTTAGGGCTGTTCAGTGCTTATCTGGAGGGGGGTGCCCTCGTGTGGTTTCATGCGTTGCCGCTGGTGACAAAGAGGGATTGGAAGGAGTTAGCGAAGTCATTCATCGCCCAATATAGCTTCAACACTATGTTTGAGGTTACTTTGAGGGAGCTAGAGAGCACCAAGCACCATGCTGGGGAGTCTTTGTCCGACTTTGTGAGTAGGTGGAAAGCTAAGGCGACAATTATGAAACAGAAGCCGTCGGAGCAGGATCAGATCCGGGTGGTAATCGGTAATACTTTGCCGTATGTTAGGAATGAGCTGCGGTGTATTCCTTTCACCGATTTTAATCAGATGTATGGCTACGCTTTGATAGTTGAGGGGGATGGAGAGCCGAAAAGAGCTTATACTAAATGGACAAAGTCGGGGTATAGTGCCGGAGGGCCAAGTACTAATATAGAACCTACCGCAGTGAAAGTGCTTGAACTTAACGCTATCGGGAAAAGGCAGTTCGCCCAATTTAATCTGACCTATGCAAAAGTTTTTGAACGATTGCAGAAAAAGGAGTTGCTGAGAGCCCTTACTCCCAAGAACAAGACAGGACCCACACCACGGATGATAACCAGGGGGTATTGCGAGTTCCATAGTAACTACGGGCACACCATTGAAAATTGTGAGAGGCTAAAGCATGAGATCCAGGATCTGATTGATAAAAAGAAAATAGTTGACCCATCATTAGCAAGCCCTCCCCCTAAGCGCAATCCATCGCCTAGTCATGGGGTGAGCGCAATCGGATCTGGGTTGGAGGAGAGCTTCGTGGTGGATTCATTCTGTGAATTTAAGGAATAGCTTTTGAGTTCCGAAGACAAGTTAAATGTGGGAAATGGATTGCATGTATCCGTCTTAGGAGGAGGAGTAACAGAGGAAGTGATAAATGACGAAGGAAAAGCCGAAGAGGTGTCATCTCAGAGGTTCAGGCCCATTGTGAGTTTGTTCAGTGGGGTAGAAGATCCCGAAGCCCATTTGTTCTAGTATGTGTGCGCTATGTTTAGAGAGCCATATGAGGTGGAAGATGTCGCTCCGTGGTTCTATCTATCGCTAGTGGGCGAACCTGTGGGGTGGTTTCAGTTGCTACCTGAATCGACTAAGCATGATTGGTCGCTGATGGCAAGCTTGATTTTGATGAAGTATAGAAAAGCCCAAACACAGGTGGGGGAACATAGCGCGATGCAAATTGGGCCCATCAAACATCCGTTTCCGACTGTCAGCAAGTATAATGAAGGCAAGGACCCCATGGAGCACTTGCATTTTTACCTATCCGCTATGGGTCCTTTGGGCTTCAAAGAGGATGAAATCACGAGTTTGTTTTGCAACTCGTTGGCAGGAGAATCGCTGGTGTGGTATATGTCTCTTCCGATGAATGTTAAGGTGAACTAGGCTGAAATGACTAAGAGATTCATCAAGAAATGCACCGCATGGGGACATCCAGAGGAAATGCCTGAGTCACTCGATGAGGAGACACCTGAGGCAGTATTAACCATGGCTAAGTACAAGGGAGATGAGAACCCCATCGATCATGTAAACCGTTTCCGTTCCTACATGTTTGACGCGGGACTCTATCGAAGTGAGTTGGTTCAGCATTTTCCAAAGACACTCATAGGAGAAGCTTTGATGTGGCACCGAATGCTCTCGGCAAAGACAAAAGGGGACTGGGGGTCCCTCATGGAGGCCTTTGTGCAAAGGTATGAGATGTACATTCCGTGGACGGGGTCGTTGGAAGATTTAGAAAGGATTAAGCAATTTCCCGAAGAAACATTTGTGGATTACGCAAGAAGGTGGAGTTTCAAGTATGCTTCACGTCAGGTCACCTTGAGCGATCAGGAGCAACTCATGTGCATCCGAAAGGGTGCTATTCCACTTGTGGCAAAGAGATTGAGTAGGGTGTTCTTGAAGGATTATGATGAGGTTATAGGATGGGCTCGGTATGGATCGTCGGACCCTTCCTACGTAAATCCGAACGTCCCTCACGTGATGGATCTGATTGTTGTGGATATCTGGGGAAGTTCCTCAGAAGAGGAAGGTATCAATCAGAAAGCTCCAATCCATATCTGGGATGAGTCTGATGACGACCCGGAAATTGCCGTAATGGTAGAGTCGGGCCGAGGCACCGAGGGAAAGAATCTGCCCGGATTTAAGATCTGCAATGATGTTACTGACTGGGGCAAAGGAAAGGCAAGCTGCTTCATAGAGGGGATCATGATGCTTGACCTGAATGCTGAGGAGCAGGTGATCACTATTGAGGCCACTGTGGGAGCGGTGGATGAGCCCAGTACCTCTAAGACTTATGAGAAACTCGAGAACCCTGTTGATGACAACTAGATTACCGCTTTGTTTGAATCTGATGATGTACTCACCAATACTATCAATGAAATGAATTCTGATTTTGCTTACTTGCTTGATGTTGATTCTGATCATTCCATGCATTCTCATTCATATAACATGCCTACATTTGAAATCAATATAATAGAAATGTCAACTTTCAATCTTGGCACGGATGAAAATCCTAAACTTATACAAATTGCTCAAGAATTAACTATTGAAGAGAGGAAAGAATTTGAGAGAATAATTAAAAAAAAATACGAAATAGTGTTTGCTTGGACGTACGAAGACATGCCTGAAACCGATAAATCCATCGTAGCTCACCGTATTCCAAAATACCCCGATGCTAAACCCGTAAAGCAAAAGCTCCGACGCACGAGGCCAGAATGGGTAGATAAGATCAGGGAAGAAGTGAAGAAACAGTTAGAGGCAGGTTTCATCGAAGTAATTGAATATCCGCCGTGGGTGGCAAATGTAGTGTCAATCGCAAAGAAGGACGGTAAGGTGCGAATGTGCGTCGACTATAGAGATCTCAACAAGGCTTGAAGATGAATTCGCATTGCCTCACATCGATGTATTGATCGACAGTGCAGCATCAAGCGTCTTGCACACGAATGTGGATGGCTTCATAGGCTACATGCAGGTTCAGATGGCCGAGAAGCACAAAGCAAAGACCTCGTTCACTACTGAGTGGGGGACATGTTGCTATAGAGTAGTGCCATTTGGTTAAAAAAAAATGCCAGGGCAACTTATCAGCAAATGGCTACGGCACTATTCCACGACATGATACACAAAGAGGTGGAGGTCTATGTGGATGACATGATGGTCAATTCGGATACAAGAGAAGGGCACTTCGTAGCACTTGAGAAGTTTTTGGCCCAAATCGCAGAATTCAAGCTAAGGTTGAACCTGAAGAAGTGCTTCTTCGGCGTTTCGTCGGGGAAAATCCTAGGCTACGTAATCAGTAACAAGGGGATTGAGGTGGATCCTGATAAAGTGAAAGCCATACAGGAAATGCCGGCACCGAAGAATGAGAAAGAAGTGAGAGGATTCCTGGGGCAGGTTCAGTATATCAGTCGATTCATAACATGACTCACCACAATCTGCGAACCAATCTTTAAGCTGCTACGGAAATATCAACCCATGGTTTGGAACGATAAGTGCCAGCAAGCGTTGGAAAGTGTCCGGACCTATTTGACTAATCCACCGGTTTTGAGGCCGCCTAAACTCGGAAAACCACTTCTCCTCTTTGTAGCGATCGAGGAGCGATCCATTGGAGCAATGTTGGCCCAGGAAGGGGACACCGGTGTGGAGCATGCGGTGTATTATCTGAGTAAGAAGTTCCTGGAATACGAGCTTAAGTATAATATGATCAAAAAGACATGCGTGGCAGTAGTATGCCTCACGAAGAAGCTGTGACACTATTTTCAGTCTTACAAAGTGATCATTATTTCTCGGATGGATCCCGTGAAGTATCTGTACCGAACTCCATCCTTAATCGGAAAGCTGGCCCGATGGTTGTTGCTTCTGTCAGAATTCGACATCGAATATATAACGAAGAAGGTTATCAATGGGAGAGCCGTAGCAGAATTTCTGGCCAATCAGCCCCTAAGTGCGGAAGAAGAGGAGACGAACTATGATTTCCCCAACAAGCATTTGAGCGCCATAGAGGTTATACCGTGGAAAATGTTCTTCGACATCGCAGTTAATTTAAGTGGAGCAAGGGTAGGAGTGTTACTTATCTCGCCAGAAGGAGAAAGGATCCCAATAGCAAAGAAGTTATCGTTCCCTCTCACTAATAATACGGCCGAGTATGAAGCGTGCGTCTACGGGTTAGAGTCTTTAGCAGCATTGGGAGCATCGTACGTTGAAATCTGGGGCGACTCAAAGCTTATTATCAAACAAGCACAAGGAAACTGGGAAGTAAGGGAAGAAAGTTTTCGCCCATACCTAGACCAGCTGGAGGGGTTGGCACAGAGATTCAATGAGTGCCGCTTTTATCACATTCCCCGAGCACAGAACCAAGCAGCGGATGCTTTGGCCACCTTGATGTCGGTGTGGGATAATCCACGGAATCTTGCCTCAAAGCCTTTGGTGCTAAAAAGGTCCCACAAACCGTGCTATGAAGATGTAATGTTGTTAGGAGTAGACGAGAAGCCTTGGTACTTCGACATTGTGAATTTCATGAAAAACGGGACTTATCCAGCAGAATCAGAACTTAGGGATCAGGCTGTGATCAGGAGGTTAGCTCATCAGTTCGTCATCCACAATGATTTTCTTTACAAAAGGCACACCGATGGATTACAATTGAGATGCTTAGACGAGGGAGAAGCCCGTGAGGCAATGGAGTTGGTACACTCAGGAATTTGTGGAGCCAATATGGGAGGAGCAGTATTAGCAAAGAAAATCGTAAGGCAATGCTTCTATTGGCTCACCATGGAAAGAGATTGAAACGAATATATGAAGAAATGCCATGGTTGTCAAATCAACGGGGATTATAACCACCTGCCAGCTATGGAACTACACATGTTGGCACCCGTTTGGCCGTTTGCAGCTTGGGGCATCGATATCGTCAGCGAGGTGAGGCTTAATGCATCTAATGGACACAAGTTCATCACAGTTGCCATTAATTACCGCACCAAGTGGGTAGAGGCAGAATCATTTAGTAAGCTGGGATCAAAGCAGATGAGGAAGTTTATTGAAAAGCATCTAATCACCAGGTTCGGGGTGCCTCATCACATGATCACGGGCAATGGGGTCCAGTTTCAAGGAGAAGTAAAAAGTCTTTCCCAGGAGTACAATATCGAGCATCATAGATCTTCTCCATACTGTCTGCAAGCTAATGGGGCAGTAGAAGCCGCAAATAAGAACCTTAAGAGGATTCTCGTAAAGACAGTGGAGTCGCATCGGAATTGGAACGAGCAACTTCCACTCGCTTTATGGGCTTATCGCACGACGGTTAGAATGTCTACTGGGGCAACACCGTTCTCTTTGGTATATGGGGCAGAGGCCGTTCTCCCAATTGAGGTTGAAAAGCGATCGTTGAGAATCGCAGTAGAAGCAGAGATTCCCGAGACAGAATGGGTGAAGAAGCGATATGAACAGTTGGCGTTGTTGGACGAGAAAAGGATGGAGGCTCTTTACCGTGTGCAGTTATATCAAAGAAGGATGGCCCGGGCCTTCAACAAAAAGGTCAAGGCCAGCCCTATCAAAGAAGGGGATATGGTGCTGAAACAGATCCGAATGACGCACACTAACCCTAGGGGCAAGTTTAGGCCAAACTGGGAAGGACCGTTCTTCATGAAGAAGATCCTGAGCAAGGGGGCGGTGAAGCTTGCTACTATAGACGGCATGGAGTTCTCCGAACCTACCAATCTGGATAGGCTCAAGAAATACTTTTCGTAAAAAAAATAAATAAAAAAAAATAAAAAAAATAAAAAAAATAAAAATTCCCGATAGGTTGAAAACCCGCAAAGGGCGATCTATGCAACAATAAGGGACATCCCAATGAGTGAAAACCCAAGAGGGCGCTCATTTGAAAATTCCGGGATAATAAAAGGAGAGTTGAAAAATCGTTGGGACCTGAAAACCGAAAAAAGGCGGGTCCTGGTAACAGTAGTTATATCTTGAGCAATTATGAAAATAAGCGGCTAAGTATTTCTATTGCTTGTAAATAAATAAAGACATGAATATATTCGAAGAGAATGTTTGAAATGATTATGATCGACTGAATGTATGGTATTACAAGTCATGAGTTATACATTTCTTTTCCCCACCACCAAATAAAAAGCCTACACAAACATCTTTTTCACATATACCCACTATACATCACGGTAGTACTAATAAAGTCGTAAACCAAAACAATGACGGGACTATCAAGGAGGAGGAACCCCAAAGTCCCAAAAGCCCTCAAGCGAATGAAAGCCTCTGAAGTAAGGTGCCCACTCCTCGGCTAAGGCCTCCTTGGCAACCCGATGACCCTTTACCGCAATCCGCAAACTCTCCTCAGCAGCTCGCTGGACCTCTATATCCACACGGCTCCTCTCCTCGGTTGCCCGGCCTCGCGCCTCCCAGCTGGAGCACTCATCCTCCATCTCTCGATAATGATGTACGATCTGAGCGTCATCATTCCGTAGTGACTCTCCTCGCCCGGCCGCCACGCCCTCCTGTACTCTTCGGTCCATAGAATGGAGGCCTCCCTGTAAAGAAAAATAGAAGGGAAGCAATGTAAAAAAAGAGAAAATATACATACATTCATTCATAATCATGTGCATACATATCACTACACTAGGTTATACAATACTCACCAGATGATGGGCGTGACTTAGGTCAAGCCGCACGCAGAAATACTTGGATAGCTCCACGAAATTTGTGCAAGTCTAGGCAGGCTTCGATAGGAAAATTAGGATTCGATCTATGGGCACAGGCCCCGCTACGGACTGCGGTCTCCGGCATTATCAATGGGCACAGGCCCCGCTACGGACTGCGGTCTATGGCATCATCAATGGGCACAGGCCCTGCTACGGACTACGGTCTACGGCATTATTAATGGGCACAGGCCCCGCTACGGACTGCGGTCTATGGCATTATCAATGGGCACAGGCCCCACTACGGACTGCGGTCTATGGCATTATCAATGGACACATGCCCCGCTACGGACTGCGGTCTACAGCATTATCAATGGCCACAGGCCCCGCTACGGACTCCAGTCTACGGCATGAAGCGACTGCAGTCACAAACTCTCGGACGAGTGATAAAGCCCAAATATCAAAGCGACTGCGGTCAAAACCTCTTGGACGAGGTCTCAATTCCAACTCTCGGACGAGTAATAAAGCCCAGCTATCATCAACGAAGAGCACCTGTGATCGATGTAGAGATTAAGGTCGAACGGTTAATTTGGAGATATGCGAAACAAGCAAACGCCTATAATCGATGTATAGATTAGGGTCAGATGTTTGATTTGGAGATCTGCAATACAAGGAAACGCCTGCGATCGATGTAGAGATTAGGGCCGAACGATGGATTTGGAGATATGCAAACGAAAGGACGCCTGCGATCGATGTATAGATTAGGGTCGGATGTTCGATTTGGAGGTTTGCAATACATGAAAACGCCTGCGATCGATGTAGAGATTAGGGTCGAACGATGGATGTGGAGATACGCAAACGAAAGGACGCCTGCGATCGATGTAGAGATTAGGGTTGAATGATTAATTTCAAAACGAAAGAGTACCTGCGGTCGAGATAAAGACTAGGGTCGCTAGAAAAAGCAACTTTACCTGCGGTCGAGATAAAGACTAGGGTCGCTAGAAAAAGCAACTTTACCTGCGGTCGAGATAAAGACTAGGGTCGCTAGAAAAAGCAACTTTACCTGCGGTCGAGATAAAGACTAGGGTCGCTAGAAAAAGCAACTTTACCTGCGGTCCAGATAAAGACTAGGGTCGCTAGAAAAAGCAACTTTACCTACGGTTGATTTAGAGACTAGGGTAGCTGGAAAGAGCAATTTTACCTGCGGTTGATTTGGAAACTAGGGTAGCTGGAAAGAGCAATTTTACCTACGGTTGATTTAGAGACTAGGGTAGCTGGAAAGAGCAATTTTACCTGCGGTTGATTTAGAAACTAGGGTAGCTGGAAAGAGCAATTTTACCTGCGGTTGATTTGGAGACTAGGGTAGCTAGAAAGAGCAACTTTACCTGCGGTCGATTTAGGCTAGGGTCGCTAGAAAGAGCTATATACCTACGGTCGATTTAGACTAGGGTCGCTAGATAGAGCTATATACCTGCGGTCGATATAGAGACTAGGGTCGCCGGAAGGAGCGTTCGTCTGCAGTCGATTCAGAGGAAAGGGTGGGACAACCGAGGCGAAGATTGAAGACAAAGCCGGAGCATGCGGCGTGGAGATCATGTATTCTTCCTCCTACTCTATGTTGGGGTTTAGTGTCCTATAGACAATTGTTGCAGGATACAAACTTAATGTAAATGAATTGTTCTTTATATCATTTGTTTTAATGAGATATATGTTTTATAACTATATAAAGGCAATCCCTTTTAAGCACTAAATAAAGTCTAATAAAAGGAAATCCGTAAGTTTGTTTAAAGTGATTATAAAGTGTTCATACAAGCATGAAGTGAGACAAAACTTTATAATAAACTAATAAACTTAAAACCACCCCAAGTCAAGTGATATGTTTAGGATTGATATATCACTGTTGAGACTTGTATGTAACAATGTCTTCTGTCCGACAGAAAGCTGATCTCACAAGCTTCATATAGATAGATATCTGGACAGTTACATAGATCCGATGAAACGTCGTTCATTAGGATTGGGGATCCGATTTGAGATAACAGGATGGATAGATTCATCCTTGTCACCTGTTCATCTCATTGGTATTAATAGGTATAAGTAATCCTCAGACTCAAAGGAATGTTAATTGGTCATCCTGAATTACTGAATGTGAGACTTTGATCCTGCGGTCCCACGATCCTTAACAGAGATGACTCTGGGGTGTGAACTGCAAAGGTTGGGTGTCACAGGAAGTAATGTCAGGGTAGTTATACATTGGATTGAGCATTTATCACTCTCGATTAATGGGAGATATATCCAAGGATCGCTTGTGGAAGACTCGACTCTAAATCCTTGCAAGGTGATAGCTTAAGACTTGAAATACAGATTTCACTTAACCTATCTACTTGAGTTGACTCGGCCTGTACAAGTAAAACGAACGTCTCGCTATATGTGACTTGACATCATCCATAGTCATAAGATTCAGTTCAAGGATATAGTTGATAAAGGATCGAATTATATTGTAACTAATACGGAAGGGTTAACGACAGAATCAACCTGTCTTCTTAACGGACTCTGGGGGAATGATTACAGACTTGCCAATAACATACTCAGTACATCATTCCGTTATGCAAGGATTAAATATAATTCTTGAAGAAATTAATTTAATAGTTGCATACGGCCAGAAGTAGTAAGAACCTAATGGATCACACATAAGACTTGGAACCAAAAGAGAGATGGATGTCATTAATAGATGGAAGCCCAAATGAGCCCAGTAAGGCCCATTTAATTAGGGGAGGCCGAAATTTGTATATAATAAGTTAGGAATTATTTTAATTCCCTTAATCCTAATTTGATTAGGTTTGTGAATTAAATTAATTAAGAGAGATAATTAAATTAGGAGTTTTAATTAGATTAATATACTCCTATTATTATCCAATTAGGTTATTTATTATTATCCTAAATATATTAGATATATTATAAGATAATAATTAGGAATCCTATTCAGAATTGAATTCCTATTAAGTAACCTATTCCTATCTAACTAGGGTTTAGATACAAGTTATTATATATACCCCCCTAATGTGTGAATTTTGACTAAGCCCTAACCCTCCCCTCTATGTGATTTTCGAAACCTACATCTAGAGAGAGAAAAAGAATTCGCATCCCCTAGTTCGTGGACAAGAATTCATACGGCTTCTGTCGATTGATTAATTTCATTCATCTCCTTTTCTCTTTGATCTTGTGTTGGTTAATTAGAGGCAATCTATTTTGATTGCATCTCATAAGGGTTGATTCTATCTTAACCTCACCGTGTTATACTTCGTGCTTGGGATCTCGGAGAAGAATTGTGGGCGCTTCTTTAACAACGGTAGATTGTTCTTCAAAAGGTATTCCTTCTTATCCCTCTTTATATGAAATAACGATTAACGGATCCTATGGTTAAAAGGAAGTAGGCTAAAAAATTTATATTTCCGCTGCTATACCTTAGCCTAATTACCAACAGTGGTATCAGAGCCATCGTTAAATCCGTTATTTCATATATGAAAATTTAGAAGTTTTTCAATAGGATTGAATAAATATTTATGGTTAGGATTAATTAACAAATTGTTTGATTAATTAATTCTAAAGATAAATAAATTTTAGTTAATTGTTAATTAAAATTGATTATGCGTATGTTCCTAATTATTTCGGTTGATAATCATTATAACAAAATCTATTTGTTTTATAGTTAGGTTAATAGAATTAGTTTTATTAATTCTAAAAGATAAAACGGAAATCTATTGTAGTATTTCCTATTTCTGAAAATCGTTTTTAAAACCGTTTTAAAATCTGATATATATATAGATATATATATATATATTTATATTTTTTAAAAAAATACGACAGCGGCTCGGGTCGCGCCTCACGGCGCGACCAGCCGCGTGTGCAGCCGCGAGGCTGCTGCCAAACGGCAGCAGCCCAGTTTCGGGCCCCCGGCCCGAATCCCACTTGGTTTTAATTGTTAAAATCGGCTTGTAAATAATTTATATATATATATATATGTTTCGAAAATCAATAGTTTTTTGTTTTGATTATCGAATGAAAAATTCGTTTAAAAGTTTGTTTTTACCAAGTTGTAAATCAAAGTGTTAAATGAATTAAAATCAAAATAATTGGGACATGCATAATCGACGTTTTATATGGTTATATTAATCTAAGGATTAATATAAAGATACAAAATGATTAGAAGTAAAATTAGATGAAAGTTAATTTGACGAGTTAATGTGATTAACCTAAATATTACATAAGACGGTTATGTAATCAACCAATTAAATTTATTTAATTGAGTCTTTGCATGTTTGGAGTTATGGACATATTTGGACCTTCTTTTAGTCTTTTGGTATTTTTGAAATAGGGCCTGCGCGTCCTGCCTTTCTACTATCTATTGTAATTTCTCCTCTCATCTAATTCCCTTCAATTCAGTTGAAGTTTTCTTATAGTAGTATAGAAATTAATATGTAATTTCAAGGCGCCATGGAGAAGACGGAGGACCTAAAGAGAAATATGTAATAGTTAGTATTTCCTTAGGTTTGGCCTTTTATTCCGTCTCTGGCTCGACGGAATAATATAGATGATATGTCCATAACGCCAATGTATGTATGTATGTGTGTCTGATGTATGCTAAAGCAAATCAAGACTAAGTTAGATTATGAGACTTAAATAAAAATCCCTCATTAAAAAGTTAAGTAAATAAGCAAGTTATTAAAATCGGTTGCCCCTCCCTAATATTATAATTCAGCCGGCAGTACTGGGGGCCTTTGGGTTGTTGGGTAAACTCAAGCTCGGGGTCTTATGGTAACACCTGGATTATCGAAAATCGTTCTTTCATGAATATGGGGTAATACTTAAATTAGAGTATGATAATTGGATGGGCAAACTCATGTTGTCATAAACTAATGGGCAATATGGTTGAGATTAATATGAATGACATATTAGTTACTAATGTGGTTAGTAACCCAATAACCTAGGAATCACATTCGAGATGTGATTGATTGCATGAATCTACCTAACAAATGGGACTAGCTTGTTGGCTAAAGTCAAGGCGAAATCTCAGGAGTTGGGATCCTAGCTCACTAAAGGATTTGTGAAATTCTTCGAATTAATATGGAGGGTTATTAATTTGGCAAAATAGTGGGAGCAATCTGAAATAAATTAAAAGGCCTATAATTTTAGATTGTTATACTTTAAAGCAAATGAATGACATACGTTTACTTTTTCTCACTCTCAGGTTTTGTTTAAACACACACTCTTAAAATCATGACTAAAACCAATCTGCAAAACATTCTTACCGATAACAAACTGAATGGTTCGAACTTCACCGACTGGTTTCGCAACCTCAAAATTGTTTTGAAGTTCGAGAAAATTGGGTATGTACTTGATACATCGATACCCCTTGTCCCTGAAGATGATGCTCCCATCGAGGAAATTGATGCTTATCAGAAGCACAAGGCTGATGACGATCATGTCGGATGCATCATACTTGCATCGATGACATCGGAATTACAAAGGCAACATGAGGAGATGAATGCCTATTCCATCATCATGCACCTAAAGGAATTGTTTGGGAAACAAACCAGGTGTGAACGCTACGAGATATCCAAGCTGTTATATCGTTGCAGGATGCAAGAGGGCACATCAGTCATGACACATTGTGTCAAGATGATTGGCTACATTACCAAACTTTCTAGTATTGGATTTGCGATGGATAACGAATTAAGTGTTGACTTAATTCTTCAATCCCTCCCAGAAAGCTATTCACAGTTCATTATGAACTATCAGATGAATGACTTGCAAACCTCTCTTGAAGAGCTTGCAAACATGCTCAAGTCAGTTGAGCCCAATATGAAGAAAGACAAGACCATACCGGCTCTTGTAATTGAGGGATCGAAGAAAAGGAAAGGGAATTTTCCCAATCCTAAACATCCCAAGAAAGGTAAGAAAGCTGTGTCCAAGGGAAAGGAAGTGAAGAAGCCCAAAGGAGAATGCCACTTTTGTGGTAAAGACGGGCATTGGAAGAGAAACTGCAAGGAGTATCTAGCCACCCTCAAGAAGGGAAAAGGCGGTGCTTCTACATCTGGTATGTTTTATATTAAAATAAATACAGTTTCACTATCTGAATCTTGGGTACTTGATACCGGATGTGGATCTCATATTTGTACAAATATGCAGGAGCTAAAACAGACTAAGGAACTAAAGAAAGGAAGCATAAACTTGCGAGTGGGAAATGGAGCAAGAGTTGCCGCCCTCGCAATTGGAGATTATGTTTTACCTTTGCCCTCTAGGCTTGTAATAGAATTAAGGAATTGTTTATACGTTCTTGAGATGTCTCGTAACATTATTTCTATTAGCCGTCTTGTTGACGACGGTTTTCATATTTCAATAAAGAACAATAGTTGCAATTTTTATAAAGATTCGATCTTTTATTTTTCAGGAATATCACAAAATGGGATTTATGTGTTAGATGATAAAACTCCTGTTTTTGCAATTGATACCAAAAGACATAAGATAGATAATTCAACTTACTTGTGGCATTGTCGTTTAGGCCATATAAACAAGAGACGCATGCTAAAGCTACATTCAGATGGGCTTATAGATCCAATCGATCATGAATCATTGGAAACATGCGAATCATGTTTAAAAGGTAAAATGACAAAGACACCCTTTAGCAATAAAGGTGAGCGTGTATCAGACACTCTAGGACTTATTCATACAGATGTATGCGGTCCTATGTCAGTCCAAGCAAGAGGAGGATTCAGATACTTCATAAGCTTCATAGATGACCATACCCGATATGGTTACGTCTACTTGATGAAGCACAAATCAGAAGCTTTTGAGAAATTCAAATGCTTCAAGAATGAAGTGGAAAATCAATTAGAAAGGAAAATAAAGACGCTTCGATCCGATCGAGGTGGCGAATATCTTTCAGATGATTTTCTGAATTATCTAACTGAATGTGGGATATGCTCACAATGGACACCTCCCTATACACCACAACACAATGGTGTATCCGAGAGGAGAAACCGTACCCTATTAGATATGGTACGATCCATGATGAGCATGGCCTTACTTCCAAAGTCGTTCTGGGGCTATGCCTTAGAAACTGCCCTATTCACCCTGAACCGAGTACCAACTAAATCCGCTAGTTCCACACCATATGAATTGTTCGTTGGTAGGAAACCCGTGTTCTCATTTATGAGAGTATGGGGTTGTTCAGCTTTTGTCAAACGCATTGCGTCCGACAAATTAGATTCTAAATCTGATAAATGTTTCTTCATTGGATATCCCAAAGAAACCATGGGGTATTACTTCTATCATCCAGATGATCAGAAAGTAATAGTATCCAGATATGCAACCTTCTTAGAGAAAGAGTTTCTCGAAGAAACACAAAAGGGAAGCATGATTGAACTCGATGAAGTTCAAGAGGAAGAAACACCGACTGAAACAACAGAAGCGGTTGAGGTACCCAAAGAAGTCCCATTAGATGAGACTCCAGTGGCACCTATTCGTAGATCACGAAGAGTTCGTGAACTCCCAGTTAGATATGGTTTTCTAGTGGGAGATGATAACGAGGTTCCCGTGTTAGACGACGAACCCGAAAACTACGAAGAGGCTCTTACTAGTCCAGATTCTAAAGCATGGCTTGAGGCCATGGATTCTGAAATGGATTCCATGTATACTAACCAAGTGTGGACTTTGGTTGATCCACCCGAAGGGATAATTCCCATTGGGTGCAGGTGGATCTTCAAAAAGAAGACTAACATGGATGGAAAGGTTAGCACCTACAAGGCTAGGTTGGTAGCGAAAGGATATCGTCAGAAACAAGGTGTTGATTATGACGAAACCTTCTCTCCTGTTGCTATGTCCAAATCAATCAGAATCATGCTTGCAATTGCCGCTCATTTTGATTATGAGATTTGGCAAATGGATGTGAAAACAGCTTTCCTAAATGGAAACCTGCTTGAGGATGTATACATGATGCAGCCTGAAGGTTTCATATCGAAGGATGCAAACAAAGTTTGCAAACTTCAGAGATCCATTTATGGACTCAAGCAAGCATTGAGAAGCTGGAATAAGCGTTTTGACGAAACCATAAAACAATTTGGTTTCGAACAAAATTGCGAAGAAGCTTGCATTTACAAGAAAGCAAGTGGGAGCTCTATAGCATTTCTTATACTATATGTGGACGATATACTGTTAATGGGAAATGACATTGCTCTATTACAGTCGGTGAAGGTATGGTTATCCGGTAACTTCTCAATGAAAGACCTTGGTGAAGCAGCTTATATACTTGGTATAAAGATCTATAGAGATAGATCACGAAGACTGCTTGGTCTTTCACAGGCTACATACATTAAAAAGGTGCTAAATCGGTTTAGCATGCTTGAATCGAAACGAGGTAACTTACCCATGGTACATGGAGTAAAGTTAAACAATCATCAATGTCCTAAAACTGATGATGACAAACGACGCATGGCTGTAGTCCCGTACGCCAGCGTGATCGGTTCGATTATGTATGCTATGCTATGCACTAGACCTGACGTAGCGTTCGCGTTATCTGTAACGAGTCGTTACCAAGGGAATCCGGGAGACGAGCATTGGATTGCCGTCAAGAACATTCTTAAGTACTTGAGAAAGACTAAAGATATGTTCCTAATGTACGGAGAAGGAGATCTGAAAATTGAAGGATTTTCAGACGCTAGTCATCTCACAGATGAGAATGATTTTAAATCCCAATCAGGATACCTGTTTATCTTGAATAGGGGCGCGGTCAGTTGGAAAAGTTCCAAGCAGGGAAGCGTAGCTTTCTCTACGACTGAGTCATAGTACATCGCTGCTGCGGAAGCAGCAAAGGAAGCAGTTTGGATTAGAAAGTTCATTACAGAACTAGGTGTGGTGCCTGACATTGTCAATCCCATTACTCTGTACTGTGATAACAATGGAGCCATTGCACAAGCAAAGGAACCACGGTCTCATAATGCATCCAAGCACTACCTAAAGCGATACCACATCATTAGAGAGATTGTGGCTAGAGGAGATGTGAGAATAGAAAGAGTACCTACAGAGGACAACGTTGCAGATCCGTTGACAAAGCATTTAACCCAGAAAGTACATGATTGTCATTTAACTTCTACTGGGATAAGTTTTAGAAACAATTGGCTTTAGTCCAAGTGGGAGTATGTTGGGGTTTAGTGTCCTATAGACAATTGTTGCAGGATACAAACTTAATGTAAATGAATTGTTCTTTATATCATTTGTTTTAATGAGATATATGTTTTATAACTATATAAAGGCAATCCCTTTTAAGCACTAAATAAAGTCTAATAAAAGGAAATCCGTAAGTTTGTTTAAAGTGATTATAAAGTGTTCATACAAGCATGAAGTGAGACAAAACTTTATAATAAACTAATAAACTTAAAACCACCCCAAGTTAAGTGATATGTTTAGGATTGATATATCACTGTTGAGACTTGTATGTAACAATGTCTTCTGTCCGACAGAAAGCTGATCTCACAAGCTTCATATATATAGATATCTCGACAGTTACATAGATCCGATGAAACGTCGTTAATTAGGATTGGGGATCCGATTTGAGATAACAGGATGGATAGATTCATCTTTTTCACCTGTTCATCTCATTGGTATTAATAGGTATAAGTAATCCTCAGACTCAAAGGAATGTTAATTGGTCATCCTGAATTACTGAATGTGAGACTTTGATCCTGCGGTCCCACGATCCTTAACAGAGATGACTCTGGGGTGTGAACTGCAAAGGTTGGGTGTCACATGAAGTAATGTCAGGGTAGTTATACATTGGATTGAGCATTTATCACTCCCGATTAATGGGAGATATATCCAAGGATCGCTTGTGGAAGACTCGACTCTAAATCCTTGCAAGGTGATAGCTTAAGACTTGAAATACAGATTTCACTTAACCTATCTACTTGAGTTGACTCGGCCTGTACAAGTAAAACGAACGTCTCGCTATATGTGACTTGACATCATCCATAGTCATAAGATTCAGTTCAGGGATATAGTTGATAAATGATCGAATTATACTGTAACTAATACGGAAGGGTTAACGACAGAATCAACCTGTCTTCTTAACGGACTCTGGGGGAATGATTACAGACTTGCCAATAACATACTCAGTACATCATTCCGTTATGCAAGGATTAAATATAATTCTTGAAGAAATTAATTTAATAGTTGCATACGGCCAGAAGTAGTAAGAACCTAATGGATCACACATAAGACTTGGAACCAAAAGAGAGATGGATGTCATTAATAGATGGAAGCCCAAATGAGCCCAGTAAGGCCCATTTAATTAGGGGAGGCCGAAATTTATATATAATAAGTTAGGAATTATTTTAATTCCCTTAATCCTAATTTGATTAGGTTTGTGAATTAAATTAATTAAGAGAGATAATTAAATTAGGAGTTTTAATTAGATTAATATACTCCTATTATTATCCAATTAGGTTATTTATTATTATCCTAAATATATTAGATATATTATAAGATAATAATTAGGAATCCTATTCAGAATTGAATTCCTATTAAGTAACCTGTTTCTATCTAACTAGGGTTTAGATACAAGTTATTATATATACCCCCCTAATGTGTGAATTTTGACTAAGCCCTAACCCTCCCCTCTATGTGATTTTCGAAACCTACATTTAGAGAGAGAAAAAGAATTCGCATCCCCTAGTTCGTGGACAAGAATTCATACGGCTTCCGTCGATTGATTAATTCCATTCATCTCCTTTTCTCTTTGATCTTGTGTTGGTTAATTAGAGGCAATCTATTTTGGTTGCATCTCATAAGGGTTGATTCTATCTTAACCTCACCGTGTTATACTTCGTGCTTGGGATCTCGGAGAAGAATTGTGGGCGCTTCTTTAACAACGGTAGATTGTTCTTCAAAAGGTATTCCTTCTTATCCCTCTTTATATGAAATAACGATTAACGTATCCTATGGTTAAAAGGAAGTAGGCTAAAAATTTTATATTTCCGCTGCTATACCTTAGCCTAATTTCCAACACTATATATGTGTCTTTTACTTTAATATATTTCCATTGCATGTGTCGTGTTAGCAAAAAACGTTTTCAAAACACACACATCACTGTCAAAATAGAAAATTAGGGGCAACTGTAGACACCGAGTCGGAGGACCTGTGACGAAAACCCGTAACAAGATGGTTGGAGTGGTTGATTCCGGAAGTTTTAAAGCAAAAATATATAATAATAAAAAGACGTGAGGTCAGTAGGAGTTGCGGTCGTCGAATGGACGGCTCGCGAGTGCTCAACGACGTGGTGCGAGCGCCTAGCGATAATCAGCGCGCGCCCGACGACAGTTGGACGCGCGCCCGACAGCGCGGGATGCACGTCCGACAGCGCGGGGGGGACGCCCGACGTTCGCTGCGCGTGCGCGCCCGACGGCGCGAGGCGCACGACCGACGTCCGCTGGACGCACGCGCCCGACGGCCGTTGGGCGAACGCCCAACCTGCGTTGGGCGAATGCCCAACGCCTGTTCGGCGCGTGCCCAACGTTAGTTGGGCGTCCGCCCAACCAAGTTGGGCGTCCGCCCAACTAATGTTGGGCGTTCGCCCAACACAAGTTGGGCGTTCGCCCAACATATGTTGGGCGTCCGCCCAACCTACTTTGGGCGACGCCCAATTTTTAATTGGGCGTCGCCCAAAGTTTCCGGGGATCCATGCCTATATAAGGCATGGATCCCCATGCATTTAAGGGAGAGGATTTTGGGAGAGCTTTCTCACTCTAGACATTTTTAGAGAGAGAAAGTGAATTTTTTGAGGAAAATATTTTTTTTCTCAAAAAGTCCGAATTTCCTAAAAGTTAAATTTTTACTAAGAAACCGAAAAAACACAAAAAGGCAACTCGTGGAATCAACCGACTTCAACTGTCAATACCGAACTTGAGGTATTATCCGAGGACTAGACTCGTGTTATTTATTTTATTTATTTATTTTTATTTTTAGTCTTTATTTTTATTTATTTATTTATCACGTCTTATTTAATTTCCCGTATTTATTTGTTTTTTTCTCGTATTAAATAAACGTTCGTTTTTTTTTTGAAATTAAAAACCTCGTTTTAATATCCCAATACGAACCGTGATCCGATTCAAAGGTAGTTCGGGATTAAAAAACGTTGTAATTATAAGTTTTGAAAATATTTCTAAACAACGTTTTGAAATAAAACATCGTTTTAGGAATCTCCGATATAGACTATGATCCAAATTTTGTAGTCTGGGGACCCAAAACGATAGAATAGATCTAATCTAAAGCTTTTGAATAAATCTGAAAACTGTTGGACTGATTCTGTGATTTTTCGTTTTCTGTCACTAAAGGTTGTTTACCGATGGATTTTCCGTCGGTAAAGCTGCTGAAATGTAAAAAATGATGTTTTGATCCCTCTTTCTCAACTTTTAGACTTTTGGTCCTTGTATATATATGTGTATAATTATGTAATGTATTTATGAAAATTATTTTGGGTTATATAACTATTAATTACATATTATTTATCTATCTACTTTATATTTTAAACTTAATTTACATCAATTTAGTTTTGTAAAGTAACATATTTGTACATATATATAGTTTTTTGGTCTATTTGAGTTATATTAGCCATTATTTAGGGTGAGGGTTATTTTCTATATATTTATTATGTAAAACTATTTTGGGATGAATTTAACTTTCTTATTTATGGATTTTATTCTCTATTTTTACATTGTTTCTTAAATCAAAATCAAAGTGTATTTTAATTAGTATTATCTCTATTTTCACTTATATATATGTACTATTATTTTTTCTTACCATATATTTAACCTACATATATTATTACTATTTTTACCATTCTTGTATATATGTATAAATATGTATATTTATTCTCCTTTTAGGTTTTCTATACGTATATATTCTATAAATATATTTGGGTTGATTTAAACTAAATTTCTTACTTGTTGTGATTAGAGGTTAATTGAGTGAAAAAAGAGAAAACAAACCACAAAAAGAGAGTTTAATTTGCTTATTTAAACTAAAAGTTTTTCTAGATATTCCTAAAGAGTAAATAAAAGGCTTTTTCTATCATTTCAAACCACTTCCTAAACATCACGTTTTAAAACCTTAATTCGTTCCAACGACGGATTAAGCGAACCTTGTAATTAAAATCGTTTCTTTTCATTGTAAATAATGAAGTTTTGAATCGTTTTCCTAACTAAACAGTTTTGTACAAAATGAATGGACTTGTATGCTTAATCACATTTTTGGTTAAAACTTCTTGTTCAAACGTTTTCAAACGCTCGAGTCGTTCCAACGGCGATTCGAGTCGATGTCATGTAAATTAACGGGGTTTTGAAACGTACCTAAATCGTTCCAACGACGATTATGGTACGAACCATGTAAATAAACTTGTTTTTTGGGGAGTGAGATTAGCTTAGAGTTAGTGTATAGTCTAAAGCATAAAATCACACTGTGAATAAATCAATTCTCTCTTATCCCCCTCTCTCTCCTGTATACTTTAAATTTATGCAAAATGGGTGATTCTTTACTAAAATGGCTTTCAATAGCATGCTCAAAACGGTTTTCAAAGCGAGAAAGAAAAGGTTTCAAATGAATTTTAAACTTAAAGAAATATGCGATTAGTCCGTTATCGCCTAACACGCTGAGTAGGAGGCCGGTGGTTCATAACCGGGCGATGTCGGGGTGCCTAGTAGCCTTTCTCCGGAAAGGAGCTAGCCTTCTCGGCTCGTACCTAAGTTTCTCGAACCCTCACCGGTCTCCCGCAAGGGATCGGTGTTCATTTTCCCATTCGTGGGTGGCGACTCTTCCATACTCCGAGCTCCGGTCCTGCCGAGCAGCTTGATTCCATGATTGGTTGCTTTCGGCGCCAATCACCGCTTACGTCGCCAATGAGGTGTCCACCCCCCGGTCCGCCCGGGCGAGGCCGTTCGGTACCTTGTCTAACAGCTGCCCCCAGAAAAATCCGAGTTGTCTCAAAGGGGAAGAAAATTGATACTGGACAAACTCAAGACACACCTAAGTCAGTAGAGAAATGAAACAGGCAAGTTGAGCCTGAAGAAGAGAGTGAGGAAAATCCAGAGCAACCACTGCAGAAAAGGCAAAAGAAGAAGAAATCTTCTGGTATAAGTGCAATTGATGCTGTTCCTCTTAGTTTTGTTGTTTCTGATGATTCCTATTTCATGAAAAGCCAAGAGATTGAACTTGAGAAAATCCCTGCTGACCAATAAGCAGAACAACTAAGAAACAATGAAGGTCAACATGATGATGTTGAGTCAGGTCAGGAAAATAATGCTGAGCAAGAACAGTTTGATGATGAGGAGACAGCAAATGTTGAGCAAACTGAGACAACAAATGTTGAGCAACATGAGGAAGTGGATGTTGAGCCAACAATAGGTGCTGGGCAGGAACAGATAGTCAATACTGAGCTGGTTGAAGAGCAGGCTGAGCCCACAGCAAAGGAACATGCTGACCTAGGGGTCCATTCACTTTCTGACTCTCTTGATTCTATTCAAGCTGACCCCTCTCCTCCAAAGGCTAAGAAATTGAGAAGGCTTAAGAAAAAGGCTCAGAAGTCGCCAATTATTGATCTCTTGGGTGATTCTCCTCTGCGGGATCCCATTACTGACCTATCGGATATGCAGTTCCAATTCTTCTCAAATCCCACTGAGCCTTCTCCAACGGAACTTCAGAAAAATCAAGCCTCTGTTACTCATCCTGAGGAACAAGCCAAGTCTCTGGAACTTCTAATCCCTGCCGAGCAAGAGCTCGAAGTCCAAGCTGCTCCAAGTGAAAAGCATGCTAAGGAAAATCCTGCTCAACCTAAGTTACCTCCTCCTGCACCAACTCAAACCCACATTGAGCATGTCAATATCTCTGCCGATCCATCTCCTTCGCATCCAATATCGCAGAATGTTGAGCAGTCAGTTCCTGCTGCTAATCAAAGTCCAGTTGTTAACCAAGCTGGCCCCTCTGCTTCCACCAGAATTCCGGATACTGAGTCAATTCCTGAAACATCATATACTTATCTGAATGCTACTGAGTCCGGACGTCGCATTATTGACTCCGCTCAAACTATTCTTCAGGATTTGAATACTTCTCATGCCGATGCTGCTGGGTCTGCTAATATTGAGTCACCCTAAATCTCATCTATCACTCAGCTCCTCAATGAGATCAATGGTCTCAAAGATCTGGTAAGTGTAATGGCAACGGTCCAAACACAGCAACCCAAGCAAGAATCCATCGTCAAGCTGGCCGAACTGCAGATAATGATGGTGAATCACTTGAATTCCCTTCAAGGACAGATTAATGCTCTTTCTGCAATCAACACGGGCTATGCTACCTCTACTGAGTTGAATCAACATTTTACCAAGTTGAACTCTGGGCTGACCGGCACTCGCGAGCTAATCTCCTCAACTTCTCAATGTTCGGTCGAACAAATAAGCGAAGTTGTCCGTCTACTCAACTTGAGTAAGGAGGAAATGGAAACTGACCAACTAAAAACAAACGAACTGTTGCAATATTGTCGGGCAACTTACAAACATGTGCGTTACACAAACGCTCAACATCGGTTTTATGATTTGGGTCTGCTTAAAATGTACTATCAAGCCTATGCCCAGCTGACTGACACAATCACATGGCTTGGAAAATCCTAGGAGTATATACTCAGTATGTTCAGTGCCTCCATCCAAATTCCCCTTGATACATTGGACGATGGCATTCCAGTTTTTGATGGGTTAAGGGAAAGCACGAAGAAGCTCAAGGTGTATTCAGTCAGATTAACTCGTGCTGTTATCAACGACACTTTCGTTCCTGCTCCGCCCGATGGTGGCAAAACGGGGGAGAAAGAACAAGCTGATAGAACTCAGCATGCAAGCGAAGCCTCTGGTAGTTAGCAGCAAAAGGGAAAAGGCAAAATGAATCCTGCCCAAGTCCAAGTCAATAGGAAGAAATAGTCTGGCTAGATTTGCTAGGATTTATTCTTGACCTGTATTTTTTTTTGCATGTTGTGTTGCTGACTAATCTATAGAACTTATGCATCTCTTATTTCAAATTGTTTAATCTTATGCGATTCTAACTTCCGTATTATGCTGATCTGTCTCAATTGAACAAACAACCAAAAGCAAAAGAAATGAACTCAGCAAACGTTAGACTTAATACATTTGCTCTGAAAAAGTTTTCCCATAACTGTGTTATCAAACTAACCATGTATCAAAACTAAGTTAAAACACATTGACCTATTCTGAAAAGCTGACCTAGGCTCATCTGAATTAGATTTTGGAAGGTCTAGAATTGAACTAAGTCAGTATAAGCATGCCTTAATTTTACTCAATTGAATCTTAGAAGGTTTAGAGTTAAGTTAAGACAATAGATGCAACCCTTACGGGGGAGTAATTTCAGAAGCATAAAAAGAATTTCAATCATGGGAATCTCAATGCTGAGTTCCATCAATTAAATAATTTGCCAACATCAAAATGGGGGGGGTTTGTTGAAACACCTTTCCACGAGATTTTGATTTGACAAAATAATCCATGATTAAGAGACAATTAAATTTAAGTGCTTTGATTTAATTGTAATAATGTGTTTGTTCAATGTTAAGTATATATGTATATATCAAAAAGTAAAGACAGGACGAAGTCAGCATGATATCACGGCACAAGCTGAGTAGAGTGGAACTCAGCGTAAGAAAAGACAAGTCATCTTCAGAACAGAAGCTTAGAAATCAAGAAGCTGAGTGGAACGGAACTCAGTATCAAAAGTAGAAAAGACTTCTTACGAACTATGTCTTGCAGAACGAAGCTGATCATGGAAGCTGAGTAAAGGAGAACTCAGTATCTGAATTGGCAACAATCAAAAGAAAACGAATAACAAAGTCATGCCGAGTGATCTTCAGGACAGCACCAATGTTCCATTAGCTAAAAGACAAGTCCGACAACTGTCTGAACCAATAATAGGAACCTCGGAATTACGCACAGAAATGATTTCGAGACGCATGGGTCAAACGTCCGTTAGCTAGAAGACGAAACCTGTACAAGAAGACAAAACTGCAAGAAAAGGATAAGCCTGGCACCTGAGGAAATCAGATGACATGATTGGCCTGCAAGACTGAAGCTGACCAGAGCCTTGTCTCCCAAAAGAGCCGTTTTGGATTCAACGGACAAATCAAATTCAAATGATTTGATCCTCAGATTGCAACTATAAAGGGACAAGCATACCTCTTGGATCATTGCCGATTTACAGAAAATACATGTGAGAAAAATACAAGCAAAAAGCACATCAAAACAAAAAGAGATCTTACACCAACTTTCTATCCTTGTGTAAAAGCTAGAGTGATTTTTGTAATCATCTAAAGTGTTCTTCATTCGAAAAGAACAATTTTGTATCAATTGTAAATTGAGAGTGTTGTGCTGAGTGTTTGGTTGTAAATACTCAGTGGTAGAGAAAACTAAGTGTTCGGTTATAGCACTTAGTAGGAGTTGAGTAGACGAATAGAGGAAGGTACTCTTGCATATTCAACTGCCTTGTAAACGGTTTGTGCTCTACCTTTAAAGAGCTCAGTATTGGATTTCAAAAACCCGGAGTGACTCTGGGGACTGGACGTAGGCGGAGAGGCCAAACCAGGATAAGTCATGCTGAGTAATCTCTAACTCTCTCAATATATATATATATATATATATATATATATATATATATATATGTATGTGTTGCTTGTTATATTTACTCAGCATATAAATTGTCTAAATTGATATTGAGTAAATAAGAGTGCTGAGTTGGAAGCTGGCCACAAAAGTGTCAATTCCCAACGCATATGTAAAATAGTTCTAGTCAATATCTGACTAAAGCTATCTTACGTTACAATCGGCCGTGCTAACCAAAGTTGAGTTGACAAACTTAAGAAAATATATTAAGTCAGCTTAATTAAAAACGAAAAAGTTATATTAGTTCCTAACCCCCCCCCCCCTTTGGAACTAATCAGACGGGACCAACAGTCTCTACTAATACGCGAGGCGTACAGGAGCAATTCTTCAATCTAAGTTTCAGAAGCTCAGGTACGCGGGGCGTGTTCCAAGCCACGCGGGGCGCCAAAGACATGATTCAAGCGATTGAACTCCAGAGGCTCAACCACGCGGGGCGTACTCAAACCTATGCGGGGCGTGGTTATGACAAACAGTCTGAATCTGATCCACACACAGTCAATTATCAATGGAATGGGCAAACACGCGGGGCGTCTGCCTGTCCACGCGGGGCGTGTTCGTGACATCAGGCCTGAATCTGATCCTCATGCAGGAAATTGTCAACGGAATGGGCAAACACGCGGGGCGCCTGCCTATCCACGCGGGGCGTGTCCTGGGAAAACTGCAGAAATAATGCAACTTGTGTATTTACGATTCTACCCCCGAGCTTGATGTATAAGTAAGAGTGATTAGCACTCATTTCAGTATTCAATTTTCTATGTATTAGAGTTCCTCACACCTTGAGAGCTTGTATAATCCTCCCGTTACTCCGCCGAAGTTCTGCTCCATCCGCATTCACCAAGCTCGAGAGTTCCACCTCCAAGTCCTAAGAGACGACTTTGAGTCCGGTTAGCTACTCTTAAGGGCCGATTCTTCTTCCATTTCTACTTGTTAATTAGCTTGTACTCTTTCTATGTACTAGGCTTGGTTCTATCCTATATTTTCGTATTCCATATTTATAATACATGATTTACGATTCCGTTTTCACTATACGTGTTAATGTTTATTGCTTGCTTTGATACTTATAATTGATTATTGTGTAGGTCGTTTACGAGCTCCGAAATCTATTAGGAATCACATAGGTGTTGCCTCACCGGAGTTGACAAACCGGAAATCGTAGGAATTGATGAGCCACGGAACTTACGGGCCCTAGTTTCTTATCCTAAGAATTAGAGTCGCCTTAAGGGGAAATCACGACTCTAGAACCTCACGGAGTTGTTCGGTTTATAAATAGTCATCTTTGCAAGAGTAAATCATTATTCGTATATATTTCGTGTTGTTTATCATAGGTTATAACTTACCATCACCCGTATCACTCTAAGAGGGCTTGAAATACATGAAAATTGTCTCACCCGTAGATTAGGAGTAGCTTATAGTTGTCACCCAACCAAACTAAAGTATTCACCGCTTAGATAACGTATAAAACCGAGTAGTTTAATACTTGTAGTTATAAATCCCGTGGATTCGATACCCGGTCTTAACCGGATTATTACTTGATACGACGAGGTACACTTGCCCCTACGTAGTAGCGTCTAGTAGAGTTAGAGCACTTAGAAAGATCATATCCATAACCCTAGCACACACTTATCATCATATTATTATCACTCTACCGGACACGCATCAAGTTTTTGGCGCCGTTGCCAGGGATTTATATGTTTTTGCAATATTAGACCAAAACGTTTTATTGTTAGTCTAAGCATTATCTTTGTATAAATTGTTTATATACACCTTTAATGACAATATTTTTTTCTTGTTCATATTTTGTTTGTTTACTTCTTGAGTTTATGCACACCCGATCTCGGAGTGATACTCTCGTTCCTATTGATCTTGAAATTGAACGAACTCTTTGTAGGATTCGGAGAAAAAGATGGCCAACGTCAATAATGAAACCAACCCACCGGTGAACAACGTCCCGAATGGAGGGGGAAACGACAGCCGAACAATGATGGAGATCCTAGCTCCGCATCGACCATAAAATCGCAATGGAATCGTCGCCCCCGCCATCCCGGCCAACACATATGAGATAAAGACTAGCATGATCCAATTGATCCAACAACTCGGTCAATTCGGAAGAGAACTTCATGAGAACCCTAACGAAGATCTTGATAAATTTCTTATGCGTGCCGATACCTCTCGGCAAAATGGTGTCCCAGTTGAGGCCGTACGTCTAAAACTTTTTCCTTTCTCTTTGACAGGCCAAACGTTGGAATGGTTGTACTCTTTGGAAGCCGGAACTATCACGTCATGGGTCGAGCTCAAAAAAGAGTTCCTCTCCTATTACTTTCCACCTTCCAAGACGGTGAAGTTGCGCAATGATATCACTTCCTTTCGGCAACTCGAGTACGAAGCCCTTCATGCGGCTTGGGCGAGGTTCTGAAAATAGCTTCGAAGTTGCCCACACCACGACATCCCCAAGCACGATCTTGTAAGTACTTTTTATCATGGTTTAACGCCTACTAATCGTGCTACTGTGGATTCCGCAGCAGGTGGGGACCTGTTCAGGAAATCAGCAAGCGAAGCATATGAGCTCATCAATGAGCTCGCGAGAAAAAGCGTTCAATGGCAAGAAGATCGGCTTGCTGGACCCCCGAGACATCAAGCGTTCGCCATGGAAAAGGAGGCTTCAAAGGGTTCCATGGTTGAGATGAACAAGAAACTAGACGCTTTAATAGCACAATTGAGCCTCAACAAAGATGCACAGGTCCTGATGTGCAACCATTGTGGTGGTGATCACGACGGAAGAAATTGCAACACCGGCACCCCTTTTGTCGGTGATACCGAGAACGTAAGTTACGTAGGAGGTAACCAAAGGTACAACTCTAACTCAAACTCCTATCCTAACCACCACAATAATAATGATAACGGGTGGAGACCTCGATACCAACATCCTAATCTGTCATACGGTAATAACAATAACGTATTGAGGCCCCCATCTGAGTTCCACCAAGAATATAGGGAGCACGGGCTAGGGCAATCTCAAAACGCCCCCGACGGTCGGAATGCGCAACCTCCCAACAACGTGCAAGGCCAATCGGTAACTTCCTTGTTAAAGGACATTCTAACCCGTCTTGCCGACAATGAAGTGTTTTGCAGGGATTTAAGTCACCAGGTGACTCATTTAAACTGACAACAACAGGAGAGACAGCTAGGAACTCTCCCGACCAATACCGAGCAAAACCCGCAGGCTAAGAATAGAGAATCCGGGCAAGCAATAACTCTTCTTAACAGTCACATCTCGGATCCATCGGGCTCCGGTTCGGATATCTTGCAATAAGCACACCCGACGAGAAAGTCGAGCTACTCCGACTATAAACGTAGCCCCGGTTTGCATTTTCCAAACCTTTTGTCTATATGTATCATATACGTTTTTCAAATTAATTTTATTTTTTTTCGTGTGTATTTTCATCTTCTTTCCAATTGTTTTCGTTTTCTTGCGATTTTCTCGCTTCGTCCATTTTTAAATACACACCAAAACGTAAAAAAATCATAAAACCCACAATACGAAAAAAAACAAATCCCATTTTTAATCCAAACATCTGCGTGGAGCGTACACACCGGTACGCCCCGCGTAGATGAGCTCCTGCTCAATTTTTGGTGCTAAAAAGCACGTTACGCGGGGCGTACCCCATACCATGCCCCGCGTCCCTTTCGGTTCCCTAACTTCCTTGAAAATAAAGAGTTACGCGGGGCGTGCCCTATGCTACGCCCCGCGTATCCTTGGGGAGTTGCGTAAATCAACTCCCCATGACACCCTACCCCCTATTCACCACTCTAACACTCCACCTCTCTCTTCTACCACTCACATCACTTTCCCCATTTCCCCATTTCTTTCTCCATTTTCCCACTCCACTTATTCTCCCCCCCCCCCAATCACTTCCTTTAATTTCAAATTCAAAAATAAATTAACCTCCCTTCATCATTAATTCTTCATTTAACCACCACCTTAATTACTCATTAAAACCCATAAAAAAATTAAAAACCAATAAAACCCATAAAAATCAAAAAAACATCTTTAAAAACGGAAAAAATGCTTCCACTGCCGTCTTCCACACAGGGCGTACCCCCATGCATGCCCCGCGTACTATCCATTCTTCCACCCTTTTTCGGTCAGAGACCAAGGTACGCGTGGCATGCGCCCTCGCACGCCTCGCGTGCCTCAGCCCTATTGGACCAAAAATTGGTCAGGAGGTGGGATACGCGTGGCGTCGCCTCTTCACGCTCCGCATACCCCCCTGGGAATTCAAAAATTCTCTAGATTCCCACCCCTTCCCTATATATTCCTCACTATTTCTTCCCCCCTCCCCCCTCACACTCACTCCAACTTCCTAATTCCCTCCTAATCTCACTCACTCCCTCTCACCATGACCCGAAGTAAGCGACCCGTCGATAACCGTCCCCCGCGGTCCACTTGTGCCCGCTGCTCCCGTTCCAACCAAACAGAATCACCACCCCCACCCGAACGAGAGGCAACACCACCTCTCACCCGCCAATACAACACCCCCTTTCCTATTCTCACTGAATGGGAGGCGTTCACCTACCAAACTATCGCCTCTTCCACCGTCATGACTCTCCCCTACATCGACCCCAGTGTGCTCGACCGTTATGATGTTCGTCGTGCCTTCGAGGATCGCCTTCGTGCCCTCGAATGGCACCCCTATTATTGTGCATGCCACCGCGTGTACCCGTCGTTGGTCCAAGAATTCTACACTTCCCTCACTTCCAATAGTGTCCCTGGTGCCGCCCTCTTCACCTTTTGCCTCCAAAACCGACCCCACTCCATCGACACGGCTTGGATCCGCAACCATTTCACCATGCAAACGGATCCCGGCACCACTCATTGGCCCACCGATGATGCTGCCTGTGAATTATGGATGACCATCACCGGGTCGGACACTTATGACGTCTCCAACCTCCACACGGGTAGCATCCGCGACCCCGTCCTCTACCTCCTCCATCGCTTCATCACTTACTACTTCTCAGGGAAATCCGAGGCCAACAAGGTCAACAAGCTTGAGCTTCTTGCCCTTTATTATTGCGAGAATGGCCTTACTTTCGATCTCTCCTACCTTGTTGCCACCATGCTCCACCAAATGCCTTCCCGTAAGCGTGCCAAACTCGGGTTGGGGTACTTAGTCACCATCTATACCACCTCCGCTCTTGGCACCGCCGCCCTTGATCGCCTTCCCCACTATGACCCCCACCCCTTGGATAAAAATGCCTTCCAAACCCTCAAACGCCGCCCCTCCCGTCCGGGTGAGAGTTCGAGGGCCGGCCAACAACAAGCGGATAACGAATGGGACTCGGACTTTGGCCTCAACTTTAGCCCACCACCCAACCCCGACTTCCAATCGATCTATGCCCGGTTGGACATTTTGGAGGGGAACCAAAGGTAAGATCGGGCCCACTTCAACTCTCGATTTGACACCCTCGAAGCCAACATCGCCACCCGCTTCGACACCCTAAAGGCTCATCGCCTCATGGACCAAGCCACCCTTGCCACTCGCATCGACACATTCGAGGCCCAAAGGCGAGAGGACCGGCCCAACTTCGACGCCTTCACCAACACCTTCTTCACCCACTTCAACATTCATGGCCATCCTCCTCCGCCTCCGCCATAATTTCTTTATGTTTTTCTTTTCGATTTTTATGTTTTTATGATTTTCTGTCCTTGTGTTTTCATTTTTTGTAATTTCAGTGTTTTTACATTTCCGTTTTTATGTTTTACGTTTCATGTTTCTTTTCTTTTTCGTGTTTTTATTGTATTTTATTTTGTTTCGTTTATCTTAATATATATTTCTCTTTCCTATGGTCTATATTTGTGTTTTGTAAGTTTATTTTTCGCCCTTCAGTTTTCTTTTTGCCCTAACTCGTTGTTTACGTGTTCGTTTTTTCCTTTTCTGCATGCATTAATAAGGTTTACGCGGAGCGCACCCCTATCTACGCCCCACGTGAACAACCTTCACCATTGAATAATGGCTTTCCACTCGGTCTACGTGGAGCGTACCCCTGTCTACGCCCCGCGTATCCGAGTCTCTGCCCAAAAATCCAACAAACTACATCTCTTACACGGAGCGCCCCTTGGGTACACCTCGCGTAAGAACAGACCTCTAAGGTCCTTGTTTCTCTTTAATTCCATCTTTATTTTTCATTTTGTTTTTGTTTTCATTTCTTTTGCGACGTCTTTGAAATACACGTCATTTTAATCCCGCGGAGGGCCGTGCAACCCCGCACTTACAGTTTGTTTTGCATTAACAAAAACAAAAATAAAAATAAAATAAACAAAAATAATTGAACTCATTTATTGGCTCATAAATTACCCAACACACTACCTTCTACGGACAATAATTACAAGTTCCTTTATTTGTCGTCAAAGGTAAATACATCGAAACATAAAGGATCGGTCTAATTAAGAAATTTAAGTCTTGATTTCGAAGTTATGGAATTTATGCAAAGCCAAGGTTCATACTAAACAAAAGCATTGAGTCCTAACCCACAAGTTATCTCTATAATGAAATTTAAAAAGGCAATAAAAACGGGATTTTTGAAAATTTTACAAGAACTTGAAAGTACACAATTTAACCCGAAATTCATGTGAGGTATTTTTGAGCCTAAAAGAGTTCGCACGAGAACTCTATTTCTTTCACAATTTTTCGAGAGCTTTGACTTCACTCAACTCATAGAGTTTGCATCTAATACCGGGTTAAGTACACTTATTTTGGTAATAAGGGCAATAGATGATAAAACGGACCCACTTAGGCTAATTCCTTTCTTATTTATTTTTCTCGTTTTCATTAACCTTTAGGAAGCCCCCTCGAGCCTATTAACCGACTTCTTTGCTAACACCTTTTTAACATTTAACCCTTTTTCCTCTTGTTCAAATACCAATAAAATCAACCGCATCGGAATTACTCGAAACAAACCAAGGCCTTAACAAGTAAGCACAATAAATCTTCGAAATCGTTTTTGTGTCGCTCCCAAATAAAAAGAAAAAAATATATAATAATAAAAATAAAGAGCAAAAAGGCATTCTCAAGCTCTACCCGAGCAATTTCAAGTTATATTTTACAAGCTTGCTAAGGCCAAAATGAAAAAGCGATGCGATCATCAAAATGGTATTTGGACTCGAGTTTCTAAAAATTAACCGCTAAAAAGCCACCCACATTACAACCCCCCTCCGGGTTCATTTTTAATATTGTCTAAACCATAATATAGGAGGAAAAACCCGGATGAAAATGCAAACTCAAAGTGACTTCGAGTAAGTGCAAAGAAGAGCGCAAAGACACCAACCCACCAAAGTTTGAGCGTAAGAGTGAAATCCCTTGGTGAGGTACAATCGGGTTCTCAAAAGATAATCGATCCCCGTTAATATTGCCTATTAAGTTTGATCATGGAGGTTTCAAATAAGTTTTGGTCACTCATTCGTTTGCGTAAGTACTTGCCGAAAACTTTACGTAAAACTTTAGCTTCGAAATCACGCACTTAGTAAAACCAACCGGAAGTTTGTTTCTTAATTGTCTCAATCCTTTGTCTTTCAATTTCTTTTACTTGAGGACAAGTAAAACTTTAAAGTCCGAGGAGGTTGATAGGGGAATTTTGTCCCTATCTTTTAGCGTGAATTACGGTTTAATTATGGACTAAATAAGTGAGTTTAATTACAAAAATAATGTGTTTTTAATAAAATAACAAAATAAAAATAAATTTTATGCTTTTGATTAATTCTCTTTGTTTTTAGTTAAATTCGGAAAAATAAACGTCAATCTAACTCAGCTGTCGAGAATTGTATTTCACAGGTACGAGCAAAGGAGTAAAATCCACCGACACACACGGGGCGTCTCTACTAATACGCGGGGCGTACAAGAGCAATTCTTCAATCTAAGTTTCAGAAGCTCAGGTACACGGGGCGTGTTCCAAGCCATGTGGGGCGCCAAAGACATGATTCAAGCGATTGAACTCCAGAGGCTCAACCACGCAGGGCGTACTCCAACCTACGCAGGGCGTGGTTATGACAAACAGTCTGAATTTGATCCACACACAGTCAATTATCAATGGAATGGGCAAACACGCAGGGTGTCTGCCTGTCCACGCGGGCCGTGTTCGTGACATCAGGCCTGAATCTGATCCTCATGCAGGAAATTGTCAACGGAATGGGAAAACACGCGGGGCGCCTGCCTGTCCACGCGGGGCGTGTCCTGGGAAAACTGCAGAAATAATGCAACTTGTATATTTATGATTCTACCCCCGAGCTTGATGTATATGTAAGAGTGATTAGCACTCATTTCAGTATTCAATTTTCTATGTATTAGAGTTCTTCACACCTTGAGAGCTTGTATAATCCTCCCGTTACTCCACCGAAGTTCCGCTCCATCCGCATTCACCAAGCTCGAGAGTTCCACTTCCAAGTCCTAAGAGACGACTTTGAGTCCGGTTAGCTACTCTTAAGGGCCGATTCTTCTTCCCTTTCTACTTGTTAATTAGCTTGTACTCTTTCTATGTACTAGGCTTGGTTGTATCCCGTATTTTTGTATTCCATATTTATAATACATGATTTACGATTCCGTTTTCACTATACATGTTAATGTTTATTGCTTGCTTTGATACTTATAATTGATTATTGTGTAGGTCATTTACGAGCTCCGAAATCTATTAGGAATCACATAGGTGTTGCCTCACCGGAGTTGACAAACTGGAAACCGTAGGAATTGACGAGCCACGGAACTTACGGTCCATAGTTTCTGATCCTAAGAATTAGAGTCGCCTTAAGGGGAAATCACGACACTAGAACCTTACGGAGTTGTTCGGTTTATAAATAGTCAGCTTTGTAAGAGTAAATCATTATTCGTATATATTTCGTGTTGTTTATCATAGGTTATAACTTCCCATCACCCGTATCACTCTAAGAGGGCTTGAAATACATGAAAATTGTCTCACCCGTAGATTAGGAGTAGCTTATAGTTGTCACCCAACCAAACTAAAGTATTCACCGCTTAGATAACGTATAAAACCGAGCAGTTTAATACTTATAGTTATAAATCCCGTGGATTCGATACCCGGTCTTAACCGGATTATTACTTGATACGACGGGGTACACTTGCCCCTACGTAGTAGCGTCTTGTAGAGTTAGAGCACTTAGAAAGATCATATCCATAACCCTAGCACACACTTATCATCATATTATTATCACTCTACCGGACACGCATCGGCTGCTATTTGTTCAACCGAGGTGGGGGTTTTAGGTGGGAATATTTGGTAAATTTTAAGAAATAGGAACTGAGGTCGAGGGAATAATGGTTGTGTTTGTGGCATTTAGTTATTCAAGAGGAATGGCAGAAAACCAATTGTTAAATGTGGGAAAGTGATAGTAATAGGATTGTGTTGGGCGAACTCCGCAAGTGCGCAGTTTCGCTTGTAGTAATAAAAAGATATCAATCCTACAGAGAACGTCTGATAACTTGATTAAAAATTATTGTTTTGATTAAATTCGTTTTCTTGAGGTTTATGGGAAATCGTTAATGGTTTAAAAGGTTTGGATTCTGATTCTAATTTTGCCAATAGTTTATATTACAATTTATAGAAATTATGTTTAGATTAAAGTAGTATTCAAGGCTTATTTACACTAAGCAAGAAAACAAGTTATAACTTTGATCTGATTATTAAGATGTAACAATTTATCAGTTAATTCAATTTAGTAGGCTTTGAACCGTAGTCAATCTTTCCTTTCGGCCTAAGACTGAAAACCTTAATCAAATTCAGAATCTAAACCGACTATTCAGTACTCCCGCAATGATCAAATATAAACCCGAATTTGCTTAAGTATTCAACAAAGTTTTCATGGAAAATATCAAGATCTTTTTATAAATACTTTGCATGAAACACCAATTAGATTTATTTAAAGAATATTGTTGGATCCAACTTTAAATAAACAACAGTAAAAATGGAATTGTATTGAAAAGATATTTTATTAGTTTGAATTGAAACGTCACAAGTTAACACGAAAGAAGAAGCTTGGATAGCATTTTAACTAATTGAGTTCCAGGTTGTCAATCCTTTCCTCAACTTCGTAGGTTTGTCAGACCCTGGGATGCCTCCTACACTAGTTCCTCTCGCTGAATCCTCGAAATAGTACCTACTCGATCACTACAGAGCATAAACTCGTCTTCAAAGAAAACTCTAATGAAAACTATAAAATCTATACATTGTATATAACTATTTGCACAATTTGTAACTTTATAACAAGTTTTTGTAATTACAACCAACATGAATTATGAATTTCTTCCTCTATTTATAATTATCCAAGAGGTGTGCTTGAAGAGACGTATCTATTGGTGAAGAGTCGCCTCTATCTGGATGAAAGGACGCGTCGTTTGGAAAATAAAACATGTAAAATGTGCTTTATCATCTTGCTGTCCCTGTAGAGATTTCAGGAATCTCTGTCGCGACTTTAGGGAGTAAGGAGGAGTGGGTGATTCGCACATTTCTGGTGTTGCTAGAAGCGTGTCGTGATCGAGATTTACAGAATCTCGATCGCGACAGAGAGTTGTCCTATCTTCCTTATTTTGTTTGCTGAATCTCTGACGCGGCTTTTGAATCTCGTACGTGTCTTCCACTGAGAGCTTGATTTCTTACTCGTTTTTGCTCCATTTTAGCTCCTATTTGGATTTTTCCAAATAATTAACACCTTGCACACAAATAATAAATACCAACGTAAAATCTTAACAAAATAATATAATTAATATATATTTTACATAAAATTGAATACATTTATGGATGCTAATTTAGGTATATTTTGAGCTTATCAGATTGTGCGAATTTGATGTTGATTCCCTTGCTACCTCCGGATATGGAAACACTTGTTCATAAAAAAAATGTGACATGAGATGTAGATTTTGTTACTGATGCAATCAAAACAACGATACTCATTGTGAATTTTATAGATAAGGAAGATGCATTTTTTTAGATTATGGGTGCAGTTTAGTTGTGCTATTCGTAGCCATAGATAACAAAGACATGTGGATACATGAAATTGATTATAATCACGACGAGTGTCAAATTTTTTTTCATAAGGCGAAACGTGATTTAACAAAGGACCACGTAAATGATTAATAACATATGCAACACAATTAAAGGCAAATGTCCAGAATTTCATAGGTTATTTAGAATATGTTAACAAAGAAATGCCACTTTCAACAACATGACAGTGTTTCCTTTCTGCACATCCATTTCGCTCGGGTGTGTGGAGGCATGATACCTTTTGATTAATACCATGTTCGGTTAAATACGAGATAAGGGCTTTAAATTCTCCTCTCCATTTGGCTTGGGAAGAATATTTTTTTTTGTTAAATTGATTCTCAACCAACGTGCGAAATTTGATAAAAGTACTTAAAACTTCAGATTTAAAACGAACAAAGTACAACTAAATGAACTTGCTGATCATAAAATAGGACATAATAGTGAGAATTATCAAAGGAAGCAACATGTGTAGGGTCCCAACATCTGAGCAAAGCAAGTCTAATGGACCATAAGCAACATATATAGAGACAGGAAAAGGCAAACAATGCATTTTAGCCACACAACATGGTTCACATAAAATGAAATTTTTATTCTCTTTGTTGAATTCAATTTTATTCACGAATAAAGATTTAATTCTTAACAGGAAAGTTAGCATATCGTAACCGTGCATGCCATATAGGTAAAGAAATAGTATAGGCTTGAGCATGATTTAGGGTACGAGGTGGGAAGGACAATGTGTAGAGACCATTGCTAATCGTGCCCTGATAGAGTTCCTTCTTTGTCCTTAAATCCTTCAAAATGAAAAATTCAGCAAAAAAATTCCATAGAGATAGGATTAGATTTAGTTAAAGAAGAAACAAATAAGAGATTGTTTACTATATTAGAAACACGAAGAACATTGTTAAATTAAAGAGACGATTTAGAAATAGTGAACTTGGAATTGCCAACATGAGAGATAGGGATAGATTGACCATTACCTACAATAACTTCCTCTGGTCCATCATATTCATCTTGAATATGGAGATTTCCAAGATGAACAGTTAAGTGATGAGTTGCTCCCTAATCAATAAGTCGATTCGTGTTGGATGGGTTCAAAGTTGTGGCAAAATTGGAGGACGATTTGATGTTGTTGCAAGTGTTTTAGTTGAATCTAGGGCAAGGACACTGTCATGATATGTGGCCTGCTCCTCTGCAGTTGTGACAAGTCAGGATGCTAACATCTAATGGCGCAGAGAGGGATTGATTTGGACGAGGAGATGAGTTGTAATTGTTTCATCAGCCATGTCCTCTACCTCGTGCAGAGTAATTTACTGATGGAGAAAATGAGATATGGACATTCTCTCTAGCTAATTGATGTTCTTCATGATACAGATTGAAAGCGATGGATGAAGGTTTTAATCGTAAACCAACAAAGAGGTTCTTTTCTAGCTAAACTAGAAGGAGTGAATCCCAATAAACAAGGTATAAACCTTAGGTTCTTAAAGAGAATGATATTTGATTGATAAAAGTTACCTCATCCTTACAAAATGGGGGTTTAAATACATCCCCCTAAAGATAAGAAAAGGACAAGGACTACCCCTACTAGGGTTACAATAAGGTTAACAACAAAAGGGTAAAATAGGTAATACGCCCCGACAATCAGTACAACGATACAGGTACGGAGTGTCAGGGTTGTTGGTGAATTCCTTCGGGAGGAAGTAAACATGACGATCCGCCCGGGAATAGCTTGAGGATCCACCTCTCGTACGCCCCCAGTGATCCGCCAACTCTAGTGCTCCCCCCTTGGATCCGCCAGGATGCGTTTAGGATCCGATGCGCCTAGGATCCGCCGGTTCTAGCGAGGATGTCCGCATCATTCTCTCCTTCTTTGAAAGAGCTAGACGCTGGTGTGTTCTTGTCAAGCTCCAAAGGACCATCTGGCTTCCACGGGCTAAGGTCACGGACGTTGAAAGCTGGTGACATTTTACCAAGCCAATTTGGCAGCGAGATATGATAAGCATTGGCATTGACCTTCTTGGTGACTTTATAAGGCCCGTATTTCCTGGGCCGAAGCTTGCTGCTTGGGGCGCTGGCGAGTCTCTCTTTGCCCAAATATACCATAACCTCATCCCCAACTTCAAACTGTAGGTCCCTGCGATGCTCATCCGCCTTCGCCTTTAATTTCTGGTTTCTCCCCTCAAGAGTCTCTTTCACCTCTTGGTGCATCTGTACATAATCCTTGGCCAGCTGGTTGGCAGTCACGTTTCCTTTAGGAAGATGGGCTATATCAAGGATGTGATTCGGGGTCTTTGTGTATACCACCTCAAATGGGGACTTCCCGGTTCCCGAATGTACAGAGTCATTATAGGCGAACTCAGCTTGGGCTAGAATCACGTCCCACATCCTGGGCTTATTCTTACACTTGCTGCGTAGTAAGTTTCCCAAAGTCCTATTGACAACCTCTATCTGTCCGTCTGTTTGAGGGTGGGTAGTGGTGCTAAACTTCATATATGTATCAAACAGAGCCCACAACGTCCGCCAGAAGTGACTGAGGAACTTCGTATCATGATCCGAGACAATGCTCTTAGGTACGCCATGTAGTCTGACAATCTCTTTGAAGAATAACTTGGCAGTCGCTGAGGCATCGTTAATCTTGCGGCAGGGTATGAAGTGGGCCATCTTTGAAAACCGATCAACAACGACCAAGATAGAATCCATACCTCGCTGAGTTCTGGGTAACCCTGGGACAAAATCCATGGATAGATCCTTCCATATGGTCCCTGGTACGGGTAGGGGTAGCTGCAAGCCAGTATTTGTAGGATGTCCCTTGGCGGTCTGGCAAATATAGCATCGCTCTACTAAGTAGGTAACATCTCTCCTCATCTTAGGCCAGAAATATCGGGAACTCACTGCTTCGTATGTCTTGTCCCGCCCAAAATGCCCTCCCAGAGATCCGCCATGTAGATCACGAACAACCTTTTCGCGGATGGAAGTGCAGGGTAAGCAAAGTTGGTTGCCCCTCATGAGATAGTCATCCATCAAGTGATACGCCCCATCCCCATGCTGGTGCCGACACTTTTCCCAGATACTACCAAAGTCAGGATCCGCCAGGTATTCAACCCGCAAAACAATTGACCTCCAGATTTACTATCTTTATTAGTGATACCCTTCGACTCAAGGCATCCGCCACCTTGTTCTGTTTTTCGGCTTTATGGATAAGTTTATAGGGGAACTTATCTATGAAGGCGGACCACCGGGCATGCATGGAGCTTCGAAGTTGCTTCTGACTCCCCAGGTACTTGAGAGCTTGGTGGTCAGTGTAGAGGATGAATTCTTTCCCCACCAAGTAATGTTCCCACACTTTCAACGCCCTAACTACAGCATAAAACTCTTGATCATATGTTGCCCACTTTTGCCGTGCCTCACAGAGTTTCTCACTGAAATATGCAATGGGCCTCTTTTCTTGCATCAAGACACCACCAATCCCAACTCCACTAGCATCGCATTCCACCTCGAACAGTTTATCAAAGTTGGGATACGCTAGTACAATCGCGGTACTCAGCTTTTCCTTGATCAGGGCGAAGCTCTCTTCTTGAGCATTCCCCCATTCGAATCCCCTTCCCTTCTTCAAACATTCCGTCAACGAGGCGACTAGGGAACTGAAGTTTTTAATGAATCGCCGATAAAAGGTTGCTAGTCCGTGAAAACTCCTGATGTCCCCCACGTTCCTTGGAGTAGGCCATTCTCGGATAGCTCTTACCTTCTCCCCATCAACTTGGACTCCATCGCCACTGACCACTAACCCAAGGAAAACCAGGCTCTCCATGACAAAATCACATTTCTTAGTGTTGGCGTATAGCTGGTGTTTCCTTAATAGGTCAAATACTGTCTGCAAGTGCTCCACATATTCCGCTAAGGTCTGGCTATGAATCAGAATATCATCAAAATACACAACTACAAATTTGCCAATTACCGGGCGGAGCACCTGATTCATCAGCCTCATAAATGTACTGGGAGCATTAGTCATCCCAAATGGCATTACTAACCACTCATACAATCCATCTCTGGTCTTGAAAGCAGTCTTCCACTCATCCCCAGCCCGAACCCATATTTGATGATAGCCACTCCTGAGGTCAATCTTGGAGAAGACTTTGGATCCGCCAAGCTGATCCAGCATATTATCCAACCTTGGGATTGGGAACTTGTACTTGATGGTGATCTTGTTAATGGCCCTGCTGTCAACACACATCTGCCACGACCCATCCTTCTTGGGTGTAAGTAAAGCTGGAACGGCGCAAGGACTCATGCTCTCCCTAACGTATCCCATCTCGATGAGTTCATGCACTTTCTGTCTCATGATGTCATTCTCCTTTGGGCTCATTCGATAATGTGGGAGGCTTGGTAAACTAGCCCCAGATACAAGATCGATATGATGTTGGATGTCCCTCAAAGGTGGTAACCCACTTGGCAGCCCTTCAGCGAACAGATCTTGATATTCGCCAAGTAGGCGGGTCACTTCATTCGGCGTCTCCCTTTCGCCCCTTTGGGATGATTCATGATTCGCCTTCACCATTACAACATACACCATCTGGCTCTCCTCACATTCGCTAACGAACGATTTGTGTGTGGGGCAGACAACCAAGGTAGACTTCTCATCGGCCTTTGGTTCTCTCATCATTGGCGTAAGTACGAACTTGACCCCATCCTTCATAAATCTGTAAGTGTTCCTTCTTCCGACATGGACGACGTCATTATCAAATTGCCATGGTCTGCCCAATAGTAGGTGGCAGGCATCCATATCGACCACGTCACAACAGACTTCATCCCTATACTCACCGATCTCAATAGGGACCTTACACTGCTAGGTCACTCTGAGTTCACCCACATCCTTGATCCATCCAACTCTGTAGGGGTCAGGATGCGCCTCCGCCAAGAACCCGAATTTCCGAACGGCGCTGCTGCTCACAATGTTCTCCTGGCTACCACTATCAATTATTACGTTGCACCGCCCACTGTTCACAAGACAGCGAGTCCTGAATAGCTGGTGCCTCTGATCGCCCTCTACCCGGCTGGAGACTAATAATCGCCGTATCACATGAATGGCGTGTCTCTCCTTATCTGCCTCGTCATCGTATTCCCCTAAGGGTTCACAAAACACTTCATCCCCCTCTTCATAATCATCTTCACATCTCTCCACCATGTTGGCGCTCTTCCGCCTAGGACACTCGTTGGACCTATGGCCTAGCTCATTGCACCTGAAACATTTAAAAGGGGTTGGCCTGGCATATGGGTTGTTGTTCTTAGGTGGTATGGGTACCTCCTTGTAAGGCCTAGTATCTCCTCCAGATCCTCTTCCAGCGTTGCTGAACTTGGCCCCACTGGCATTCGCCACTTGTTTGCCTTTGTCATAGGACTTCATATTGCCTCCTCCTCCAGGCGTACACTCAGCAGTGGCGGATCTCCTGGATCTCCCGGTTAGTTGGGATTCAGCCTTGAGGGCTAAATTCCTGGCATCTTGTACCCGAACCACCATCTGTGTGCCAATACGATCCTGGATGTTGTATCTCAACCCTTCTAGATACCTAGAGGTCTTTTCGCTTTCAGTTTCTGACAAGTTGGCCCTTTCCGACAACCTCAAGAACTCTGAGGCATATTCATGGACACTTCGAGTCCCTTGAGAGCATCCCCTGCAGGAGCTGTAGATATACTGCTCAAAATCCGGCGGTAAGAACCGCTCCCTCAACATCGCCTTCATCTGTAGCCAAGATCTAATCGGATCTCTGCCCCCTCTTCTTCTTTCTTCCCTCATCTAATCCCACCAAACTGATGATTCGCCACCCTTCAAGCGATATGCCACCAGCCTCACTTTCCTCTCATCAGGAATCCCAGCATACTCAAAGAAACGTTCAACTTCCGATAACCAGTCTAAGAATCCCTCTATATCCAGTTCGCCTCCAAAAGATGGTAAGTCTATTTTTAGCTTAAATGCATCATCTCTATCAAAATTTCCTAACCTGGGTATACTCTAGCAACATCCACACGTCGGTTGTCAACAGGCCCAACATGTTGGTCCCTTATAACGTAACAAGTTAGTTCCAAGGGGGGGGATAGGAACTACTTTAAATTTTAATACGTTAAGGCTGACTTCTTTTTCTTTGAAAAAGGATTACACAGAGCGCTGAGTAAATTAAGACACTAGCTTAGTCAACTGGTGACTAAGTCAGCTTCTTTCTTTGAGTCAGGAGATAGCACTTAAGTCTATTCCTGAACTCAGATACTCAATTCAACACAACTCAGCGTGACCTCTTTACTTGGTCAGTTTTGTTTTAAGCAAGCAATCTATATATTAAGGAGTTTAAGGTTAGAAAGATGTTACTCAACAGATTTATCCAGGTTCAGCCTCTAAGCCTACGTCCTGTCCCCGGAACACGTTCCGAGCTTTCGAATTCTCTACTGAGCTCTTTAACGGTAGAGCATCAAACCTTTTACAACTTAGAAGCTGAGTATAACAAGAGTACCTTCCTCTATACCTCTACTCACTCCTAATCTCTCGTTGAGTACTATAACCGAGTACTCAGCCTCTCCTTTCTAATCTCTAGAAATGATAAAGATTTGTCCTAAACAACAATTGCTAAGACACCTTAGATGATTGAATAATCACTCTAGACTTTTACACGAAAGATATAGAATTTGGTGTAAGTATTTGCTTTGCTTTTTCTCACAGAACTTTGAGTAGATTTTTGGTCAGCGTAATGGCTTGATCAAGTTCTGTGTGTTGAAATGAAGCAACTGAAGGGCTCTATTTATAGAGACGTCTGAGACATCAGTCATTTCGAATTTCGAAATAACCGTTGGAGGGAAACGGCTTCCTGTCGTTGTCACTCAGTCTTGCTTAGAGCTCTCGGCCAATCAGATTTGAGTATCTTCTGTCCTCGGTCAGCTTTTAGTCAGTTCGACAGAATGTCTCTCCATTTATAGTAAGGTCAACTAGACAGCGTCCTGTGTCTTCTGAACTTTACCCAAAGTGGAAACACTTTGTCTGGAAGTTGTTCTTGCTCAGCTGCTGTCTTGTACTCTTTGTCGATTCAACTCAGCAGCTTCATTCCGAAGTTGTTCAACGAAGGTCTTCTAGATCCTTCTTTTCGCTGAGCTGCGTTTTGTTCATAACGACAGCGTTTTGCACACGCAGGCCGAATGGTCTTGATCTGTTTGACTTGGGCTTTGACTTCCATATGGGCTTTAAGCCTTTTAGTCTTTATGTCTTATAAACAATTTAACTCAACATTGAACAAACACATTAGTGTAATAAATCAAAGCATTTAGACTTAGTGTGTTTAGAATATATTTAATTTTACTTAAATAATTTTGTCAAATCAAAATCATGTGGAAAGGTGTTTCAACAAACTCCCTCATTTTGATGTTGGCAAAACTATTCAGCGAGGAACTCAGTGTTGAGCTCCCCCATGATAGTTGACCTATTATTACTTAGCAAACTCCCCCGTCAGGGTTGAGCTACTAACTTAGTTTTGCTCTAAACATTTTAAGGTTTAATTTACTGAGTCTAAGGTCAGTTTTCAGATATAGGTCAGCTCATGGAACATATTTTATTTTACTCAGTATTAAGCGGAAGGTTTAACATTCAGAGTGCACTGAGTAATCATTTTGTTCAATGGATCTTATGAGACAGTGTTTTATAAACATACAAGACAATGTCAAACATTTAATCAGCATAATATACAATCAACAAGTATTATAAGCATTAAACATAGTTGATGTATTTGAAGATACATAATAACATAATACTCAGCATCGTATGAAATAACTCAAGTTAGGATAAAAGATGCAAGTATTGTATTGAAGAAAAGTAGTCAACATACATAGCAAAAGATGAGCATAAAAGAACATAGAGACTACGGACTAAGTACAAAACTAAGCTAGCCCATTTCTACTTCTTTTTCTTTTGCTTAGACTGACTGCTTCTAGGAGCTTCCTGCTGAGTCCTAGCTGGTTCTTTCTCCCCCGTTTTGTCAGCATCGGGTGGAGGAGGAATCCTAAAGGAGTCGGTTAAGACTGCGGCGGTCAGTATGGCGGACAGCTCCTTAAGTTTGTCGGCACTTTCATTAGTGCCGTAAAAAACAATAATGCCTTCATCCAAGACCTCTTTTGGTATGCCGATTTCAGCGGCGCTGAGCAAGCTCAGTATGTAAGCTTGAGACTTACCTACCCAAGTAATTGAATCTGTCAATGCAGCAAAAACTTGATGAAAGGTCTTCAGCAGTGCTGAGTCATAGTATTGGCACTGGATATTATTATGACGCACATGTGTGAAGGTCCTTTGGGTAGTGACTAGAATCTCATTCTGCTTCATCTGATCAGTGTCCATCTCTTGTTTATTTAAGTTCAGCAGACGAACTGCTTCGCTAATTTGCTCCACCGAGCATTGAGAGTAGGAGGCCAGCTGATTGTTGGTCTTGATTTGCTCAGTGTGAAGCTGGGCAAAGAGCATCTTAACTTCATCAGAAGTTGCATACTGAGTATTCGCAACTGACAAGGTCTGGAATTGGCCTTGAAGAGTGTTAAGATGTTGAACAGTTGTCAGTTGGAGCTCAGCCAGCTTAGTTATTGAGTCCTGCTTGGGCTGATGTGATTGAATTGAGATCATATCACTTAGCAGATCCTTCAGTCCTTTAACCTCATTTAAGAGCTGAGTGACTTGGGACAGCTGAGTTGATGCATTGCCACTTGACCCAGCAGTAGGTTCAGCAATTTGATGAATGTCCTTAATTAATGACTGCACCGAGTTGATGAGTTTTCTACCAGACTCGGTGGCATGCAGATAGCTTAGTGATCCTTCATCATGTTGCCTAGTTTCCTTAGTATGACCAGTTTGTGGAGGAGTCAGAGTTATGACGTGGTCAGTGACTGAAATGGAGTTTTCAGTCTACACTTGGTGTTCTGGAAGAGATGGTTGATCAGCAGGAGCAGTGCTGACAGGGGTAGGAATGTTCTGAGTCATCACAGTGCTTGGAGCAGCAATATTGACGAGAACTTGCTCGATTTGGCTTGTAGAGTTGGCGGAAGCATTCAAGTCGGCTTGTTTCTTTTGTGAAGAAACAGAGGCTTGCTTTTCAAGAGAAGCTTGTTGAGAAGAAGGGGTTTGCTTACTGAAAAACTTCAGCTTCATAGAAGAAGGATCTTTAGTCGGCTTTTGAACAGGGAGGTCAATGACAGTTTTCTGACTTGCCTTTACTAATCTTCTTCTGCGAGGAGGAGTAGGGTCAGCTTGGATAGATTCTCCTGAGTGAGAAGGAGAAGTTTCCTCTTGATCATCATTGGGCTGATCGGTTTGTTCTTGTACTTCATCTGCAGCCAACTTAGTGTTAGTTGGGTCAGCAGCTTCCTCTTCACTCGCTGTTTCCTCAGCGTCATCCTGATCGCTGTCTTCTTCTTCTTCTTCTTCTTCCTCATCATCCTGATCTTCGTTATCTAATTCTTGTTCCACCTGAGTGATGAAGTGATCATCCAGTTCCACATCATCTTCTTGATGCTCAGCTTCAGTTCCTTGACATTGTGTGAAGTGAGAATCACCAAGAACAATGATGTTAGTGGGGATAGCATCAATTGGGGTCAGCTCTGAAGACTTCTTCTTCTTCAGAGGTTGCTCAGCTTCTAGTCTTTCCTCTGTATCAGGCTCATCTTGCCTGCTTCTCTTCTCAGCTGACTTAGGTCTCTCCTGACCTTTTTGAGCAGCTGACTTTAGCTTCTTGGCCTGAGGCTCAGCCTTCTTTGAAGGAGTCCCAACATCTTTCCTTTTTCGGGCAGCTGGAGCCTTTTTCCTTTTCCCCTTCTTTGAGACAGTTGTCTCCTCATCAGCCTCATCAGCATTTTTGCCTTTCTTAATCGGTTGGTTATACTTCAAGGCACGCAGCGCAGCAGCTGTGATCTCAGAGCCTTGGGCCTCAGTTTCCTCAAAGAGATCAATTTGATGGTCTTTGAGGATTCTGGTTATGAGTGAGCCCAGCCTTAAAGTTCCAGTGCTCATCTGGAAGCCGGCTATTAAGAAAACTGGCATGTTGATGGGCTTGTAGGTCAGCATATGCCATATGAAGCATTGCTCGAAATTTGTCGCTGAGCTGGTGCAATTAATCTTGGGGTAGATGTAATTGGTCAGCAGATAGTGTGCCATCTTTTGGTGCTGGCCTATTGAAGAACTTGAGATTTCTCCAGAATGGCCAGGGGGTTTGCAGAAGGTGGCTACATACCCAGTTCCTTCATGATCACCAGTTCTCCTCATCTTGATTCCCTCATTCTTCAGTTTTAGCAAGTTGGCAAGGTAGGTAGGGTTGATAAAGATGGTTTTCTCTTTTACCACAGTTACTAGGTAGTCCTGGTTATCGTTAGCAACCCGCAAGTTATGGTAGAATTCCCTTACAAGGTCAGGGTAAGTGGGATCTCTAATGGAGAACAGCTCGGTCCAGCCATTCTTCGATATCCATTCACAGAATGGTTGCTCGGTTGTTACAAAAGCCTGAGAGAACCATCTTGAGAAGTCTATCTTGCATTCTTTTACGTCTGCGAAAACCTTAGAGTAGGTTCTGACTTTGGTCGGTTTTCCCTTAGATGAGGTAGCTTGGCCAGTTTTGCCTTTGCTCGGTGTAGTGGCTTTAGTCGTTTCAGGCGAAGTAGTTTGCCTGGATGGTTCATCGGAACTGGTCTTAGGGTGACCGGCACCGGAGATATTCACGGAAACCTTAGTCATAGTTTCAGGGAGAGATTTGGAAGTCTTGAGAGTTTTTAGAGAGAGAATGCTTATGCCTGAGAATTCGGTAAGTGTAAAGAGATAAAAATGGGGATTTACCCATTATTTATAGCGGTGAAAGGTGGATCTTATCGAATCCATGTGTCAGTTTTGCCTTGGGATTGTCAACCGACAATGATCCTGGCTTTTATGACACATTCGGCGCATACGTCATCCTAGGTGGCTATTCGCGTGCTCTAGCATTAAATGCAACGGATCTTATACTCAGCGTTTAGAATACTAAGCGTTTTATATTCTGAGTGGTCAGTTTTATACAAACGAATGATTTCTCAGTTTGAGATAACTACTCGGTGCCAATGTTTGCTCAGTATGTGATATTCATTCAGCATTAATCACTCAGCATACATCTATTCACTCAGCAAATAATAGATCACTCAGCATGTTAATTTACTCAACATGAATATATATTAAGAGCTGGAATTTACTGAAGAGGATTAAACATACCAATGGCTTCTCTCAGTATGCTGAACTGCTCACGAGCCAGTGGCTTTGTGAAGATATCCGCAAGTTGCTCATCCGTTGGGACATAGGTCAGCTTTATCTCACCCTTGAGTACATGGTCTCTAATGAAGTGATGTCTTATGCTGACATGCTTCATCCTGCTGTGTTGAATTGGGTTCTTGGATAGATCAATTGCACTTTTGTTGTCACATTTGACCTCAATTGTCTTTGTTTGAACACCATAGTCTTCAAGCTGTTGCTTAATCCATAGGACTTGAGCAACACAGTGTCTAGCAGTAATGTACTCAGCTTCAGTGGTAGACAAGGCTACTGACGCCTGCTTCTTGCTGAACCAGGATATAAGACAGCTTCCTAAGAAATGACATCCTCTAGAGGTGCTTTTCCGTTCTAGCTTGTCTCGTCCATAGTCAGCGTCAGTGTATCCAACGAGTGTAAAACCATGAGTGTTGGGATACCATAAACCTGCATTCACTGAGCTTTGCAAATATCTAAGGATTCTTTTTACAGCTATGTAATGAGATTCCTTAGGGTTAGATTGATATCTAGCACACTAGCATACTGAGAACTGAATGTCCGGTCTACTTGTTGTTAAGTAAAGTAGAGAGCCTATCATACCTCGATACAATTTGCTGTCTACCGACTTACCATTCTCGTCAACGTAGAGGACAGTGTCAGTGCCCATAGGAGTGGATATTGGCTTGCAATTTTCAAGATCATATTTCTTCAATATCTCCTTGGCATATTTAGCTTGACTGATGAAGATGCCATTTTTTCCTTGTTTGATTTGAAGTCCAAGGAAGAAGTTGAGTTCTCCCATCATAGACATTTCAAACTCAGTCTGCATTTGCTTGCTAAATTCCTTGCACATTGACTCATTAGTAGCACCGAAAATAATATCATCAACATATATTTGAGCCAGCAGGGTATCTTTACCCTTTCTCTTAATGAATAAGGTTGTATCAGCTTTGCCCCTGACATAGTTTCTAGTCAGCAGGAAACTGGCCAGCCTCTCATACCAAGCACATGGTGCTTGCTTGAGGCCATACAGAGCCTTTTTGAGCTTATAAACGTGGTTTGGGAACTTAGGATCCTCAAACCCTGGAGGTTGATTAACATAAACTTCCTCGTTTATAACTCCATTAAGGAATGCACTCTTAACATCCATTTGAAACAGTTTAAAGTTCATATAACTTGCATAAGCGCATAAAATTCTAATAGCCTCTAGCCTTGCCACTGGGGCAAAGGTCTCACCGTAGTCAATACCTTCTTACTGACTGTAGCCCTGAGCTACAAGCCTTGCTTTTTTCCTGACTACATTTCCTTGCTCATCCAGCTTGTTGCGGAAGACCCATCTTGTTCCAATGGTCTTCTGACTCCTTGGATGTGGCACTAATTCCCATACATCGTTTCTTCTGAATTGGTCAAGTTCCTCTTGCATTGCGCTCATCCAGAATTCATCTTCCTCAGCATCAGCATCAGCGAAGTTCTTAGGTTCCTGAACTGAGACGAAGGCTACGTTACTGAGGTATCTCCTGAGTTGGTTTCTTGTCATCAGGGTATTCTCAGCGGCATCAAGAATAGCACTCTCTGAGTGTCCTCTTGGTATCCTTATCTCCTTTGGTAGATTGATGTCTTGTGCTGTTTGTGTTTCAACAATCTCTGCATGTGTAGACTGGTCAGTGAAAATAATTTGAGGTTCACTTTTACCTTGGGTCAGCCCTTGAGGGAATGACTCAGTGGCTGTATCTTGATCAGCAGGTACTGAGTGTGGATCATCCTCGGTCAACAGCCGATATCTTCCTGCAGGGTTAGTTTCGTCGAACTCAACATGTACTGACTCTTCTAAAACTTGAGTTCGTTTATTGAAAACTCTGTATGCTTTGCTGTTTGTTGAGTAGCCTAAAAAGATAGCTTCATCAGCTTTTGAGTCAAACTTAGCTAGGCTATCTTTGGTGTTTAAAATAAAACATCTACAGCCAAAGGCACGAAAGTATCCAATGTTGGGCTTTCGTCCTTTCCAAAGTTCGTAGGGGGTTTTCTTTAGTATAGGTCTAACAAGAGCCCTATTAAGAATATAGCACGCTGTGTTAACAGCTTCTCCCCAAAAATACTTTGGAAGCCTATGCTCACTCAGCATTGTCCTGGCTATTTCAACCAAGGTTCTGTTCTTCCTTTCTACAACCCCATTTTGTTGAGGCGTCCTAGGAGCAGAAAAATTATGGTCAATGCCGCTGGCTTCACAGAATTCAACAAACTGTTGGTTTTTGAATTCTCCACCATTATCACTTCAGATGTGAGCCAATTTTAGGTCTTTATCATTTTCAAGTTTTCTAACCAAATTTGAAAATGTCTCAAAGGTCTCATCCTTGCTACTCAGCAAGATGATCCACGTGTACCGAGAGAAGTCATCTACAATGACCAAGGAAAATCTTCTTCCACCCAGACTCAGCGGCTGGACTGGACCGAAGAGATCCAAGTGTAGTAACTCTAACAGACGCTTAGTTGAGACAATATTTTTACTATGAAAAGATTGTTTGGTTTGTTTTCCCGCTTGGCAAGCATGGCATAATTGAACTTTTTCAAATTTAAGTTCTGGCAATCCCTCAACCAATTGCTTTCTTGCTAATTTGGCTAGGAGGTCCATGCTTACATGACCAAGTCTCCTGTGCCATAGCCAGGAATTTTCTTCCTTTGAAACTAAGCATACAGTTTTTGAAAACTTTTTCTCCAAGTTCAGCATGAAGACATTATCAATGCGAGGGGCAGTTAAAATTAACTCATTAGTTTTACCCTCGTATATTTTACATCCAGTGTCATCAAATATAACTTTTCTCCCATTGTCACATAGCTGAGCTACGCTGAGTAAGTTATATTTGAGTCCGCTGACTAGGGAGACTGACTCAATAATAGGATTACCTCCAACGGTTCCTGACCCTACTATCTTACCCTTTTTGTTGTCTCCAAAACTTACGCTTCCTCCTCGTTTACACTCAAATGTGATGAACTGAGTTTTATCACCAGTCATATGCCTCGAGCATGCGCTGTCAATATACCACATTTTTTACTTCTCAGCACATCTCAGGCTTACCTGCAATGTAACTAGTTACTCTTAGGTACCCAATTCTTTTTGGGTCCTTGCTTGTTAGGTTCAACAGGTAAAGCATCATTTTTTATTTTATGGCGACATACTTGAGCAGTATGGCCATTCTTTCCACAGAAGTCACAACTGACCTTTTCTTTAGGATTTCTCACTGACTGGTCAGCACCCCAGTGCTGAGCGTGCCAGCACACCTTTGTGGTGTGTCCTTTCTTCCAACAGAAGTCACACTGGACTTTCCGCTGAGGATTCCATCTCTGCTGACCAGTACCTCGGTACTGAGTATTCAGAGGAATATTTCTTTTGTTTGGAACCTTTAGTTGGTTCTAGATAGTTGTGACGTCATTTCTCAGTTTCTTAGAATCTGATTGGACTTCAGAGACAGACTTATGTATGATCTCCATGTTATCATGCAAAGTTGAGTTGTCCTGAAGAAGGAATCTGAGGTCACTCAGCTTGACCTCCTCAACCTCGTCACAACGCTTGCTGAGTGCTCTAACTTTCTTATTACACTTTTTGACAAGTGTGTAGAGATCACTCAGGGCATTAACCATTTCATTTCTGAGCTGGGGTAGTGATATTACCTCATTTGATTGCTCCTCGTCATCAGATGCAATGGAGGGGTCAGCATGCTCAGAGATGCACGGCTCAGCAAGTTCATCAGCCATAAAACAGATCTTTGCTGACTCAGTGGCATCAGCTTCTGATGATGAAGACTCATCACTGTCGCTCCATGTTGCCACCATTGCCTTTTTGCCGTTCTTCTTTTCTTTCCTCAGCGAGGGGTAGTTTGACTTGATATGGCCAGTTTAATGACATTCAAAGCATGTAATGGGCTTTGAGTTGTCCTTCTTGTATTTGCTGTCGATGGACTCAGCTTTATACTTATCAAACTTTCTGTAAGGCTTCTTAGAATATTTGTCATTCTTTCTGAACAGCCTCTTCATCTTCCTGGTGAACATAGCCATCTCCTCATCATTTGTTGAGCTCCCATCAGTGGAGTCAGCTTTCATGACAAGAGATTTTTGCTTCTTGTCTTCAGACTTTTCCTTCACCTCGAAATTCTTCATTGAGATCTCATGGGTCAGCAGTGAGCCGATGAGTTCATCATATTTGTAGGTGGTTAAGTCTTGAGCTTCCTCAACAGCAGTCTTCTTTGCTTGCCAGTTTTTAGGAAGACTCCTGAGAATCTTCTTGACTTGTTCTTCCTCAGTGAAGATCTTCCCAAGTCTCTTGAGCTCGTTGATGATGTTTGTAAACCTTGCATTCATGTCAGAGATTCCCTCATCATCGTTCATCTCGAACAGCTCGTATAGTCTCATCTGCTGGTTCACCTTGGACTCCTTTACTTTGTTGGTTCCTTCATAGGTGACCTCCAGCTTCTTCCAGATCTCTTGCGCTGACTCACAACCTGATATCTTATTATACTATACAGCATCAAGTGCACAGTGAAGCATATTTATAGCCGAAGCGTGATTTTGTAGCTTCTTGAGATCATCCTCTGTCCATTTGGCCTCAGCTTTGACAACTGTTTGGCCAGCCACAACTTCAACAGGAACAAACGGGCCTTGGACTATTGAAAGCCATGCACTCATGTTTGTTGCCTGAATAAAGTTTTTCATCCTATTCTTCCAGAAGGTGTAGTTAGACCCGAAGAATAGGGGAGGCCGAGTAATGGACAGCCCCTCAGGTAAGATCTGAGTTGTCTGGTTTCGTGGGAGAAACCGAGTGCTGTTTTCAGCCATAGTGGGGATCAGCTCAAGGTAGTTAAACCTTTAACAGTGAGCTTTTAAGCTCTGATACCACTTGTTGGTCCCTTATAACGTAACAAGTTAGTTCCAAGAGGGGGATAGGAACTACTTTAAATTTTAATACGTTAAGGTTGACTTCTTTTTCTTTGAAAAAGGATTACACAGCTGTAGACACCGGGGTCGGAGGACCGATGAAGAAAAATTATAAAAAGGGATCTGAATCAGTCGATTAAAATAAATGATGAGTCAATAAAAATAATAAATAAAAAACGTTGTTCAAAGGAACCGCGGAGACCGGTTTGATCGAATTCGGAAATCGAATCGAGATGACGGGCGAATCGGTTCCGTGAATGAAATCTTAAATCATTTTGCCAAATTCGGAGTATTTCATTATTAATAAAATCTCGGGTCGATGGGGGTTTTGTTTTGGAATTCGAACAATAAAAAAATTAGTTTTGTAAAAAGATCGATTTTATAAAAGCTAATTTTATAAAATCGGCTTGGACGAAAATCATTTTTGATAAAAATCGTTTTTGGATTTTGGTTAATTTTAGGAGTATTTTATATTTATTTTCCAAGATAGGTATAAACGCGGCCCCTGACGGGACCGGTATTTACGTCACGGGCCGTTGGACGGCCCGTGACGGGGACTGGGCCGCCCAGGCCCAGCCCCTGCACTTGGCATTCGGCCAAGTGCATTTTGCTGCACTTGGCCAATGCCAAGTGCAATGTTACATAGGATTTATTTAAAAATAAATAAATAAATAATAATAATAATAATAATAATAATAATAATAATAATAATAATAATAAGTATAATTATATATCATTAAGCCAAATTAGCTTACCCTTGGCTCCAAGTCAAGAGTAAGCTAATTTAGCTTTGCTTGGAGCCTACCCTTAGGCTCCAAGCCAAAGCAATCTTAATTGTTAAGGCTCCATGCCTATAAATAGGATGGAGCCTAATGCATTTAGAGGGGGAAAAAAATAAGACCCGAACCTCTGGGAAAATTTCACGAGACCCGAACAAAGCAAAAACACAAAGAAATCCGACTCAAAACACTATCAATCGACTTGATTTGGCATCCCCATTACCGATTGAGAGGTAATAATCCGAGAAACTAGACCCGTTTAATCTTTATTGCAATTTTATTATTTAGATCTATTTATTTATTTGTTTTTTTACACTTTTATGGTTTAGATTTGTTAAGTTAATTTTTTGTTTTGCATTTGAACAAGTATTTGGTTTTGGTTTTGAAATAAAAACTTCGTTTGGATCCCAATACAAACCGTGACCCGATTTAAGGGTAGTTCGGGATCCAAACGTCGTAGATCCGTGTGTTTACAATTGTTTTGAACCGTTATTTTCAATAAAATGTTGTTTTAGAATCCTCCGTTACAAACCATGACCCGATTTGGGGTAGTTTGGGGGCTAAAATGATGAAATAGAGTAGATCTAATAAGTTTTGATAAATCTGGAATTTCAAAGGGACTGTTTCTGAGATTTTCCATTTTTCTGTCACTAAAAGCAGATCAGTGACGGATTTTCCGTCACAAAATCTGCTGGAACTTTTTTAAAATACCATTTTTTGAACTTTTGCTTTTGGTTTCACATTTGGGGCCATGGGTATATATATATATATATATATATATATATATATATATATATATATATATATTTATTTATTTAGTTATTTTAATAGTTTTAAAATTAATTTATTATATATATAGGTGTATTAGGGGATGTGGATATCTATATACGGGTATGTTGGGATATTATATTATGGGGTATTTTATTCTAATTTAGGGATTGTGTCCATATACGTCACTAGTAAATTATTCATTATATATAGTATTTAATTTATAGGTATATTTATATTTATGTGATTTAAATAATTTTAATTTATATATATATATATATATATATATATATATATATATATATATATATATGTATTTATAGGGTACTATTTTGGGCTAATTGTTTGAGGGTATATAATATGGTATCATTTTGGTTTATTTAGATAACCTAGGTAATTATTTTGGGGTATTATATAGAGTATTATTTTTGGCTATTTGTTTTGGGATTCTTTTTTGAGTTTCGGTAAGAGTAGGGACTGTTTTGATATTTGGTGACTTTATGGGCTATTTTGGGGAGTTTTTGGGTCATTAGTATATTATTGGTGTTTATAGATATATTTGGGTTAAATTAGAGGTCATATATGTATATAGGAGTATATTTGGACATTAAATATAGTCTTTATACCTTTTGTCTTTCTAACTATTTTTTAATAATAATCCACTTATTATGTATAGTATAATAGTTATTTTCCTATAAAAGTATATGTTTTCTAATTGTTTGAATATATGTATATATACCTAACTATATTAGGAGGGGTCCTTTTGGGGTGTTGTATATTGGAAGAAGTAACCATGTTTTTAGTTAATTAACTTCAAGGAGGGGGTTAGATTGTAAAAGAGATGGTTTAATTTGATTTCTTAACTCAAGGTTTTTAATGTTTTAAAAAAGATAAATAAAGTGTTTTAATTTCATTTTCTATTTCAAACGGTTTCTAAAAGTGTCACGATTTTGAATTTCCTATATATATATGTTTTAAAAGTATTTGGGTTGGGTGAATTTGGGTTTAATTCATTAATTGTTGTAGTTATATTCAAACAAAGGTTAATTGAGTGAAAAGGGGAAAATAAAACACAAAAAGAGAGTTCAAGTTGCTTATTTAAATTAAAGCTTTTCTAGATATTCCCAAAGTGTAAATAATGTTTTCTTGTTGTTTTTAAACCGTTTCCTAAAACATCACGTGTTAACACCTTAATTCGTTCCAACGACAGATTAAGCGAACCTTGTAATTAAAATTGCTTTTGTGAATAATGAAGTTTTGAATTTTTTCCTAACTAAATGGTTTTTGTACAAAATAAATTGACTTGTATGCTTAATCACGCTTTTAGATTAAAAATGTTTGCTCAACGTTTTCAAGCTCGAGTCGTTCCAACGGCGATTCAAGTGAACGTCATTAATGGGGTTTTGAAACGTGCCCAAATCGTTCCAACGGCGATTAAGGTAAGAACCATGTAAATAAACTTGTTTTTGGGGAATGAGATTAGCTTAGAGTTAGTGTATAGTCTAAAGCATAAAATCGCACTGTGAATAAATCAAATTCTTCTCCCCCTCTCTCTCCTATATACTTTAAATTCAAGCAAAATGGGTGATTCTTTACTAAAGTGGCTTTCAATGACATGCTCAAAACAGTTTTCAAAGTGAGAAAGAAAAGGTTTCAAATGAATTTTAAACTTAAAGAAATATGCGATTAGTCCGTTATCGCCTAACACGCTGAGTAGGAGGCCGGTGGTTCATAACCGGGCGATGTCGGGTGCCTAGTATCCTTTCTCCGGAAAGGAGCTAGCCTTCTCGGCTTGTACCTAAGTTTTCCGAACCCTCACCGGTCTCCCGCAAGGGATCGGTGTTCATTTTCCCATTCGTGGGTGGCGACTCTTCCATACTCCGAGCTCCGGTCCTGCCGAGCAGCTTGATTCCACGATTGGTTGCTTTCGGCGCCAATCACCGCTTACATCGCCATGAGGTGTCCATCTCCCGGTCCGCCCGGGCGAGGCCGTTCGGCACCTTGTCTAACAAGTGGCGACTCTGCTGGGGAAGCGAGAAATTTGATTCCGGAAGGCGTGTATTAAGCCCTTAACGGGGACGGATCGTATTATTTCTTTTCGTATGCATTCATAAGCATTATTGCAAACCTTTTGGGTAATTTCCGCGAAACCTCTAGCGAGAGTCCATTCGTCGCTCGAAAGAGGCTAGTGTAAGTTCCCCCTTACAGTAAGGCGCCAAAGGGTCCCCCCATCCATTCGATAGGGGCGAATTTGGGCGGTCCTGTGAGGTCCCGCGATCAGCCGTGTCAGCATGTAGTAGCCTTAGAAGTTGCCATAGGATTACCCGTTACCATTTTTGATGTGATGAATGAATCAGTTCGTGTTTTCAAATTGCCATGATACGTGTCTAATCCTAAAAATATGTAAAGAAAATGAAACGATACGTTAATATATACTCTTAAACCGATATACAAACTATCCCAAAACATCGAAACGATTCGAACTAAAGACGACTTAGTCATCTCGTATGAATGAACTTGTGCGACCCGCCTGGTCCCTTTCCGTGTCCCAAAAAAGGCACATGTTCAGGAAATACATTGTGACGTAAGCACGTATTAGTTCAAGTCGGTTTGATATTAAGGATAGTTATAGCTCGATTCAAAAGACTATATTAACGATAGCCGTTATTCACATTCTTTAAATACGTTGGGATAAAACGAAATTATGACAAAACAAAAACAAAGAACATTTCTGTTTCGAATGACCCCGTTGTAACGTAAAGAGTTTCATAAACGTGGCCCGTCCCTTCTGAATAAAAAATGAACTCTTACGTTACGCCTTGTGTTGTTCTTAAGAGAAATGGGTGTATCCGCAAAAATGACTAAGAAAATAAAAACAAAAAAACAAAACGAACGACCAAAATCATTCCATATCTACGATATATGTCAATCCCGAGAGTAGTTAAAGAAAATGAACCAATGCCGTTGAATACGTGACTCGAACGAGTGTATGCGCCGTTTAAAATCATAAAGCCGAATTAAGCCAAACCGCATAATTGCACCATATGGACGAGACTGTGGGTTTGACTAATGACTCGATCATTTCGACCGTTACCAAAACTACAAGAAGTATGGCCCGATATGCGCGTTTGCTTAACTCGTGCCTAAATGAAAAAGAACGGTGATATCCCTGCTTCGAATAAGCATGTGATTCAACGAAACGTTGATTTTCTATAACCACACTAGGAGGATATATCCCGTAAATTGGAAAAAATAAAGAGTTGTTAATAGCCGAAAGATTATCGTGCGCTCGAATAAGACTCGCCGTCTTTTCACGTAGCCAAAAACGAGCAAACAGGATTCTTGACGCTAAAAACAAACACGTTACGCGATGAGTCCATTCCCTAAAAAAAAAAATCCAAAAGTGATACCATCACTAAATAAACACGTGGTTACGTCTCTCGATAGATCCAAAAGATCCCGTCGTAATCCAAAAATCGAGACACGAACCCACGCGAATAAAAGGGAACGAGTCATTGACGAATGGTTGAACTGAAAGAATAACTCGTACCACGTCTAAAATCCGAGATGCGCTCAAAGGGAGTCAATACCCGAACTAATACGTCTCGCAAAATGACAAAAGACGAGTTATTCCAAAAGGACAATCCAACTTGGTCGATATCTTAGTCACTAAACGTTGATATGTCAAAACAAACTGTATTGTCTGATGAATGATTTACTTTTCCGCAATAATCGACGGCATCACGCGTCCCCTGGACCGCAATGTGAGCCCCAAACCAAAATCCTAGGAAAGAGACTTGGACCATCGAGTGCATGGAGGAATAAGGGTGGAAGAGAGATGTTGTGATACGTGTAATTAGACTGACGTTTGTTCTTCTTATCTTATATATCTGTAAATAAATAAACGCACACACCACGAATCATGCATATAAAATCATGCATACATACTAATGGATGACCGTTCGCGCAAACTTCATCATTAAGCGGTTGTGGTTTCGCGAGAGTACCGGCTAGTCAGGCAGTTTGATCAGTTACGGATCGTCAGTTCCGAATCAGCAGTTATGATGTCCGAATCATTGTTGTCCGAATCAGCTCAGTCTTCGGTCAGTATGTCTATGCCAGATGAGAGAATATCAGGGTTAGAAAGAGTGGTAAACAACCTCAATGATCAGTTAACCGCAATTTTAGTCCAGCTGGACGAGCTTGCAATTAAGAGTAACAAGAGTGGCAGTAAACCAGCTGAGAACATTGTGAGCACGGGTCCCCGTTTTGGAGATAACTATCAGGATTGCGTAACCAGCAGTTTGGGGAAGAGAAAGAAAAGGGAAGAGGAATGGAAGCAGCACATCACTCAGGAAGTACATGATCTACGCGGGGTAGGCTCCAGGAGTCAGGATTTTTATAACTTGAAGAACTGCTTATCGACGACTGCTTTGCCTTTGAAATTCCAACTCCCGGACATGAAGAAGTTCGATGGAACTGGGGATCCTACCGCCCATGTGAACCAATATGTGGCAGCGATGAAGCACATAATTCTGACTGAGGAACAGATCCTAGGGCTGTTCAGTGCCTATCTGGAGGGAGTTGCCCTCATGTGGTTTCATGCATTGCCACTGGGAACGAAGAGAGATTGGAAAGAACTGGCGAAGGTATTCATCACACAATATAGCTTCAACACTATGTTTGAGGTTACTTTGAGGGACCTGGAGAGCACCAAGCAGCAGGCTAGGGAGTCTCTGTCCGATTTTGTGAGTAGGTGGAGATCTAAGGCAGCAGTTATGAAACAGAAGCCGTCGGAGCAGGATCAGATCCGGGTGGTAATCGGCAATACTTTGCTGTATGTTAAGAATGAGCTGCGGTGTATGCCTTTCACCGATTTTAATCAGATATATAGCTACGCTTTGACAGTTGAGGGGGATGGAGAGCCGAAAAGAGCTTATACTAAATGGACGAAGTCGGGGTATAGTGCCGGAGGGCCAAGTACTAATGTAGAACCGGCTGCGGTAAAGGTGATTGAACTCAATGCTATCGGGAAAAGGCAGTTCGCCCAATTTGATCTGACCTATGCAAAAGTTTTCGAACGATTGCAGAAAAAGGAGTTGCTGAAAGCTCTTACCCCCAAGAACAAGACAGGACCCACACCACGGATGATAACTAGGGGATACTGCGAGTTCCACAGTAATTATAGGCACAAATTGAGAATTGCGAGAGACTGAAACACGAGATTCAGGATTTGATTAAGGAAAAGAAAATAGCTGATCCTTCATCAGCAAACCCTTCCACTAGGCGTAATCCCTTGCCTAACCATAGGGTGAGCATGATCGGGTCTGGGCTCGAAGGGAGTTTGATTGTGGAACCCTTCGGGGAAGACGAGGAGGAGTTGTTGGACTCTGATGAGAAGAATAATGTGCGAAATGGTTTGTATGTGTCGGCTTTGGAAGAGGAGCCAACGGAAGAAGTGATGGATGATGGAACTAAAACTGAGAAAACCGAGGAAGTATCATCTCGGAGGATCATGCCTGTGTTGAAACTGTTTAGTGGGGTAGAAGACCCCGAAGCTCATTTGTATGGATACGTGTGCGCTATGTTTGGGGAGCCATACAAAGTGGAAGAAGTCGCTCCATGGTTCTATCTCTCGCTGGTGGGCGAACCTTTGAAGTGGTTGATGGACGAAATGTGTATCGTGCAAAACTAAAGGCAAGTGCACCTTATCATAATCAAGTAATATAAAGTAAGTAGAGTATCATTCCCACAAGGATTGTGTTTATAGCTATTGATTTTTATGAATTTCTATTATCTAAGCAATAAATTTTGGATTTGATGATTACTAAACTAAAAACAAAAATAACTGCACTCAATTAATTAAAGAAAATAAAAACAATATTTGTAACTCTTATGATAAAGGTGCTAGAGCAAGGCTTCACCTAACCTAATGTATATAATCCACACAACAATCCTATCCAAGTTCTTAAGTTTTAATCTAGAGACGGTGATTATTTCCTAAAGTAATTAACCTAGCTTTGGGCCAGTCAAGATTAATCCTATTTCACATACAATTACCTTAGCTTTGGTCCAGTCAAGAATAAAGATAAAATGCAAGCATTAAGTTCTCTGAAATAACCCCAAAGTTAAGTCGTGAAACTAAACCCTGAAAAACCGCACCGCATAGACACAGGTCTAAACTATGTAATTCCATTAATTATCTTAGTGTCGGTCAACCAAAATAATTAATTGTAATTTAGCTAAATATTGATCAGATATCTAACTAGGAAATTAAGCTCCATAGTTTAATTCTCTATTTAATAAATTATGAACTTGAAATAGGATTGCAAGTAAATCATCTACTTCGATTAGGATCCGCCATAGCTCTAGCTATGGACGAGTTAGTTCATGGTAGATGGAACAAAAATGAGAAATTTAATAGAAAACAAACTAATAGAAAACATAACTAAAGTAAAGAGAAGAAAAGATGAAGTGAGAATAAACTTTGAAATAAAAACTAGAATGTGTTTACAAGAAAGAGAAAAAGGAACCAAAAGAAGACTATAATAGGAAATTAACAGATGTGTTCCAGCTCTGTGTTGAGGTCTGTTCCACGTCTCCTTTCATGCTTCACAATGTAGGTATTTATAGTTGCACATGCTTCATGCATTCCTTATAACTTCCAACTTTAATGCCATTAAAGAGAAGATTAATGGAGGATTGAATTCTTTGCTCTAACTCCCTAACTTTGATGTAGTTAAAAAGAAGATTAATGGAGAGTTGAATTCTTCTTTGTAACTTTTTAACTTTCATAGAATTAAAGAGAGCATTAAGTACTGTAACTCCTTCTTGAGCATTCAAAAGACTCTTTAACTTTCATAACATTCCTTGGATAGTTATTTTAGGAATTTATGACAATAAGGATTTATTTAAAGAGTCATAGATTCTTCATTCTTGAACTGCTACGAGGTCGCAACTGGAGGGAGTTCTGACTGGGCAACTTTATTTACTTCAGTAATGATTCCATAATTGCATTTTTGCCCCAAATAATACCTAAAAACATATGGAACACGCATTAGTTCTTGAAACACAAAACTAAACATAAAACAATTAAAAAATATTAAAAAATATCTTAAAATGTATAATTATTATAATTAAAATATATTAAAAACTATATGAAAATGCAAGATAACAACTTCCTCACACTTTGAACCTTGCTTGTCCTCAAGCAAGCCTTAGACTCAAAACAAACTCTAGAATACTCACTATAAATAATTCACACAATAACACGATTTACTTCACTTGGCATTCATAGATCTCAATTTCACAAGTTTGGATGAAAAACAAAAGGTTTGGACGCTAAAAGATTTTAATCGTTTCTCCGCAAACCAACACAAGTAGACATATCTTCAGTCATATCACAAAATCAAAAGGCAAACTATTTTGGTACCTCACTAGTGGTCACTCATTTCACTCAAGTGTTTGGGTGTAAATTTTGTCTCTCAAGCCCTATACTAGCTTTGGCTACGGTGAATTTGCATTGTCATCCAGTCGTTACCATTATGCTTATCTAGTCAGAAACAAGATCCCAAGGTCTTTTACGGGTTGTAATGTTGGTTTAGGGACAGGTTTGGATAAGGAAAATATGTGGAAAGTGAATAAACAACTAGTTGTGGAAAATAGATACAATAAGACTCGAAGCTCTTCAAAGATTAGCCGATAAACATAACATGTGCTACTGATGAGAAAACAATTTTCCCTTTTTTTTTCCTTTATTAAGTGTTGATTCCAGAACAAGACCAGAAGCAAGAGTTCCATAAGCAAGCGAATTAGAATCGCTTTTTTTTTTCTTACTCACTTCTATCTCCAAGACTGCAACCAATAATGTTGAGTATTCACTCGTTTATCCTTGTTCTTATCTTATTATTACAGATTACAATTCCTTGCTTCAAATGCATTTTTTTTAGATCGATTGTGCATGAATCTCAACCTCGAACTAAATGACTCAACCCAATGCTTTTTCTTTTTTTTTTCTTTTTTTTTAAAATTTTTTTTTCTTTTCTTGAGCTTTTTTTTATTATTTTATTATTTTTTTCTTCTTTTGTTTTTCTTTGCAAAAGCACATAAAGTAGCAAAAATAATTCTCGGCTTCCTATTTTCCACAAATCTTGAGCTCCCTAAAACATTCCTATTTGTGCACAATAATTGTAAATTCACGGGTGAGAAAATGGTATTTAAGACGTTAGGGGTTTGTAATGTGGTGAAACAAAGAAAGTGGTATACGTAGGCTTCAACGGGGCTTAACTAAACACGATGTAAAAGGGTTTTGGGTTTAAACAAGGAAAAATAAGTTTTAACATTAACAAAGGGCTACACTTAATTTCCTTGATCACGCCAAGTTCCAACTAGATGCACGAGGTTTCGACTAGCATTTGATGCAAATTCTATAGACAATAGCAAGTATGAGCACACTCAAGCAAAAATAAACCGAGCAATGTGTAATAAAATGCTCAAATTGTTGGTCTCAAAATCTCATATATGTTCGGGTTAATATTTGTACCAAAAAGTTCAACCAAATGACAAGTTCAATGCTTATTTTCAGTCCACAAGTGTAGTCTCCGAAACTCCCATTTTAATCCAAAGTTCCTCAGTTTCGTAATTCTAAAAAAAATGTAATTTCAAAATTTATGACTGCCATGGTGAAGTTTCATCCTATTAAGGGTCAATCGTTTACGAGTTTTCTTCCTAAGTCCATCTCAAATCCTTGAAAAGCGAAGACCATGATTTTAACATGTAAGGAAGCATGCAACTAAATGAAATTATTCTAAAAAAACAATAAACACAAAAATAGACAATAAATAATAAAAACCTAAACTAAGATAGATAAAACCCTTTTTACCTTTCCTCACACTTTAGAGCATGCATTTACTCCCAAAAATGCGATAAAAAGTAAAGTGAAAAAGTAAAAGGGTTAAAGGAAAACTCCCTTAAACCGAAGGTGGTAGAGGAGATGGGATCGTTCACTTTAACTGTTGGGCCAATTTGTTTCTGTTTTTCTTTTTTTTTCTTGTTTTTTTAGTTTACCTGCAAAAAATAAAAAAAATAAAACTTACGTTAAAAAAATATTGTAAATAAAAGAGAAATTAAGAAAAGAAAAAAAATAAAAAATAAAAACTCGGGTTGTCTCCCGTTAGCGCTTAAGTTTAACGTCTTTAAAGCTAGACGGAGCGTGGAGTCTTTTAACTCCTTAGTGAACTCTCTGAATGTGATGATTCTATTCTTGGTGGTGGGTCGGTCATGTAAAGTGTTAACTTTTGAAGCCCAATCTCTCCACCTTCATAATGCTTTGCTCTTTGGCCATTTACTTTAAACGGTGGTTCCTCGTCCTTTTGAACTTCTAAAACTCCAGAAGGAAACACATCAATTACCGTGTACGGGCCATACCATCTAGATTTTAATTTTCCCGGGAAGAGTCTCAGACGTGAATTATAAAGTAACACCTTATCTCCCACATTGAAAGTCCTTTGGAGGAGATGTTTGTCATGCCATCTCTTCGTCTTTTCCTTATATAACTTTGCATTCTCATAGGCCGTGAGACGGAACTCATCGAGCTCATTAAGTTGCATTAATCTTTGAGGACCTGTAGAAGATAGATTAAAGTTTAGCAATTTAAGCGCCCAATAAGACTTATGTTCTAATTCAACCGGTAAATGACAAGCCTTCCCGAAAACAAGACGATATGGTGACATACCAATAGGGGTTTTGAAAGCCGTCCTATAGGCCCACAATGCATCGTCAAGTTTAAAGGACCAATCTTTTCTAGATGAATTTACTGTTTTTTCAAGAATGTTTTTTAATTCACGGTTTGATATCTCTACTTGGCCACTTGTTTGAGGATGATACGGGGTTGTAACTTTATGTTTGACTCCATATTTCCCTAACAATTGCTCGAAAAGCTTATTACAAAAGTGAGAACCCCCATCACTAATGATGGCTCTAGGTGTACCAAAACGAGTAAAAATATTTTTCTTAAGAAATTTAGTAACCACCCGAGCATCATTAGTGGGTGAGGCGATTGCTTCAACCCATTTAGAAACATAGTCAACAGCAACAAGTATATATTGGTTACCAAATGAACTAGGGAATGGTCCCATGAAGTCGATGCCTGTTATCGTCGTAATTTATAGCATTTTTAGTATTTAATTACTAGTTATTTTGTACCATTTTAATAAATTTTAATAATGGTTTTTGTATATTTTCTTCATTTTATGTATCTAAGCCAATTTGTGTGTTTTCTAGGCACTTTCGCAAGGTTTTCAGCACAAATAACCAAGTCGGGGCTTAAGGCAATAACTCGGGAGTAAAAGGGACCAGAAAAATGGAATTTTAGTGACACCCAGCGTGCACTTCGTCGCGGATGTGTGCTGTAAGATAAAAAGTCCAATTGTTCACACTAGGACAGATTTGACACATTTTCGTATTTTCAACGTATCTCCCTCATACGGACTCGGATTGAGGCGATTCAAAATGCGTTGGAAAGCTAAGAGAAAGATGAACAAGTGACTAATAATGGCCTCTCCAAATTCGAAGTGTATCAAGCCCAGAAAATTCCCAAAGTTGATGAACATGTTGAAGCCTATGATTCCTTTCCCACCTTTACACATTTCAACTCCTAAATTGTCAAAGTCTTCCACCATCCTCTTTTAAATGCAAAATTCAGAAGATTAGGGAGTGGGAGGCCATAAGGAGACTTGGTCTTTGGAATTATGTGTGCCATTTTACTATAAAAGGATACCTTGGGTGCCATTTGAAGACACACCAAGCTTAGGCTTAATTCTTCCTTCTATAATGTTATTTTGTTGATTTTTATCCTTAAGAATCAGTTGTTTGTGTTGTTCTTATTGTTGTTAGAGTGTTGTTTGTGCAAAAGTTCATCTAATAAAAGTAAGTTTCAAGTTACCGAAGAAGTTCGTTCGGTAATCATCACTACGGTTTCTTCTAAACTTTAATCTCTTTTATTAATATGAACTCTATTATCTATCTTTCTAAAATGTGTTTTAATCTAATGATGGGCTAAACCCCTCTTAACTAAGGCTAAAAGTGGATCTTAACCTTAATTATGTGGTAATTACGTTTAACCTATTTAAGTTATCTTTATCCTTTTTGAGAACTAACTTATGATTCTTAATGTTTGTAGGAGATGGGCCAACTCTCTACTTGGATATGATTAATCGTTTATATTGACCGTGATTAAATTGATTAATCGAAATTCATAAGTTGGACCTAATGACCATTTAGTGTGGCTTATTGGTTTTCCAAGGTTTTTCATGAATCTTATTACAAATCTTTAATTTATTACTTGAGCCGGACCAAGGGAAAGTAATAAATCGAAGGTTTGGAAATAAGAAAACTTAATGCTTCTTTGGATTAATTACTTGAGCCGGACCAAGGGAAAGTAATTAATCGAAAGTTTAGAACTAATTACTCGAGTGGTTTTTCTTGAATCTTAAGTAATCACTTTAGCCGGACCAAGGTAAAGTAGGTTAAAAAGGTTTAGATTTAATCTTGTTACAAATCTTAGATTTATTACTTGAGCCGGACCAATGGAAAGTAATAAATCGAAGGTTTGGAAATAAGAAAACTTAATGCTTCTCTTGATTAATTACTTGAGCTGGACCAAGGGAAAGTAATTAGTCGAGAGTTTAGAACCGATCTCGAGAACTATTAGTTAATAAGAAAAATCGCCATCTTAAAAAGGATAAAACAACTTAAAAAAGGTTAAGTGTTATTACCAAGCAAAGAGGTTAAGTGAAGCTAGAAGCCTTAGTTTCTTTAATATAAGTAATCTCTCATCTGATTTTGTACAATTTTCATCTCACTTCTTGCTTAAGTCTTAGCTTGGTTGTCCATCAAAACTCTACATTTCGGTTGTTTAAATAATAGATAGTAAGCAAAAAGATTAATACTTATAATCACCATCCTCGTGGGAACGATACTCTACTTCTACTTTATTACTTGATACACGATTAAGGTACACTTGCCTTCACATGCACGTATACGTAAAACGCGCATCAATGCCCCCAAACATCAAAAATTTCACAAACAAGAATATTAGTGAGGGGCATTTCATATCTTCTTGAGATATTCTCGGTTCTTTGGCATTTATCACATGATTTAACAAATTCAAAAGCATCTTTATAAACAGTAGGCCAATAAAAACCACACTGAAGAATTTTGGCGTCCGTTCGGTTAGGTCCATGGTGACCGCCAGGATCACGAGTATGACAAAGTTGAAGTATAGGTCTCACCTCTTCCTCAGGTACACATCGCCTAATTATTCCATCTCCACAAATCCGAAACAAATAAGGCTCTTCCCATAAGTAGTGTTTAACATCAGAAAAGAACTTACGCTTTTGTTGATAGGAGAAACCGGATGGAATGATATTACCTGCTAAGAAATTGGCAAAGTCAGCATACCCTAGAGGTGAGGAAATAGAGAAGAGTGACTCATCCTGAAATTGTTCTTGAATTTCTTTAGTCAGAAAATTCTCCTTTGACTCAAACTCTAATCGAGATAAGTGGTCAGCTACCACATTTGCTACTCCTTTAGTATCACGTATTTCTAGATCAAATTCTTGTAGCAATAATATCCATCTAATTAGCCTCGGTTTCGCATCCTGTTTAGCTAGCAGATACTTGAGAGCAGAGTGGTCAGTGTAAACAATTACTTTAGAAAGCACAAGATAAGATCTAAATTTATCAAGAGCAAAAACTATGGCTAGCATCTCTTTCTCTGTAGTAGTGTAATGTTGTTGTGTTTCATTGAGAGTCCGACTAGCATAGTAAATGGGTTGAAAAATTTTGTTTTTCCTTTGTCCTAAACATGCTCCTACCGCTATATCACTAGCATCACACATGAGTTCGAAGGGCAAAGTCCAGTCTGGACTAACTATGATGGGGGCTTTAATCAAATTTTCTTTTAAAGCTCTAAAAGCCTCCATACAATCTTGAGAGAGATTAAAATTTGCATCTTTGAGCAATAATTGGGTCAAAGGTTTAGCTATCTTTGAAAAGTCTTTAATGAAACGCCTATAAAAACCTGCATGACCTAAAAAGCTCCTTACGGCCTTTATAGAATTTGGTGGAGGCAACTTCTCAATTACCTCTACCTTGGCTGGATCTACTTCTATACCCTTGTTTGACACTTTATGGCCTAAGACTATTGACTCTTTTACCATAAACTGACATTTTTCCCAATTAAGCACTAGGTGAGTGTCAATGCATCTTTGAAGGACTTTTGCTAAGTTATGAAGGCAAAGATCGAAAGTCTTACCAAAAATAGAGAAATCATCCATAAATACCTCCATAGAGTCCTTTATCATGTCGCTGAAGATTGCCATCATACACCTTTGGAACGTAGCCGGTGCATTACATAACCCGAAAGGCATTCTCCTATAAGCAAAAGTACCAAATGGACATGTAAATGTGGTCTTCTCTTGATCTTCTAGTGCAACTGGAATTTGCATATAACCTGAGAAACCAACCAAATTACATAAGTACTCATGTCCTGCTAAACGTTCCAGCATTTGATCAATAAAAGGTAAGGGAAAGTGATCCTTCCGGGTGGCATCATTTAATTTCCGGTAATCAATACACATACGCCACCCGGTTACCTTTCTAACCGGAATGAGTTCATTCTTTTCATTCACTTGAATGGTTGTTCCTCCTTTCTTTGGAACCACTTGTACGGGACTTACCCACTTACTGTCTGAGATAGGAAAAATAATACCCGCATCTAAAAGTTTTAGGATCTCTTTCTTGACGACTTCTTTCATACTTGGGTTTAATCTCCTTTGTGGTTGGGCAGTTGGTTTTATTTCATCTTCCATGAAGATCTTGTGAGTACAAATGGAGGGACTAATGCCCTCGATATCTGCCAATGTCCATCCGAATGCCTTCTTGTGGTCCTTTAGAAGTTGCAACAATTTTTCCTCCATCTCACCTGTCAAAAAGGAAGAAATAATTACAGGTAAGGTTGAATCTTTTCCCAAGAATACATATTTTAAATTCGAAGGTAATGGTTTAAAATCCAATTGAGGAGGCTCCTCAAATGATGATTTTGGTTTAGGAATATTCATCCTTTCTATCTTTTCATAATCTCGAGTCCAGAAGCAATCTTGTACTCGCTCATGTAATTCCTCAGTTGTTACCTTCACCTCTGTGTCTACTATTATTTCATCCTGGTTTATGCCTAAACCATTTATCACAACTGTTTCTAATGGATCTTCATATAAATGATCCTGAAAAACATCCTCCACAACCTTATTAGTAATATCAAGAAATTTACAATGTTCAAAATTGTCAGATGGATATTTAAGAGAATCAAATACATTAAATGTGACCTCCTCATCTTGCAACCGGAGGATTAATTTTCCTTGTTGCACATCAATAAGTGTTCTCCCGGTTGCTAGAAAAGGGCGACCCAAAATAATAGGGACTCGTTCATCTTCTTCCATATCAAGTATAATAAAATCAGCGGGGAAGATGAATTTGTCCACCTTGACTAATACGTCTTCTACCAATCCTTTTGGGAAAGCTAGAGAGCGATCAGCTAATTGTAAAGAAACTCTAGTGGGTTTTGGTTCCCCAAGGCCTAGTTTTCTAAAAGTACTCAAAGGCATTAAATTTATACTAGCACCTAGATCACATAGAGCCCTTTCAAAAGTTATACCACCTATAGTACACGGGATAGAAAAGCTTCCCGGATCTTTAAGCTTTGGTGGTAATTTATTTAACAAAATTGCTGAGCACCCCTCTGTTAATTTGACAGTTTCATTATCCTCAAATTTTCTCTTTTTAGAAAGGATATCTTTAAGAAATTTCGCATAAGCAGGCATTTGCTCAAGAGCTTCAGCAAATGGAATGTTTATGTGTAATTTTTTAAAGATATCAAGAAATTTGGAGAAGTGTTTTTCTTGTTTTTCTTTGTTCAACCTTTGAGGAAAAGGAATTTTAGTTTTATAAGGTTGAACATTGGGGTCAGCAAATAACTTAGGAGAAGGGTTAGAATTACTTACCTCGATTGGCACTTCTTCCGTCTGGTTCTCGGGGGTGATTTGAACTTCCTTTCCACTTCTCAACACGATGGCTTTAACATATTCACGAGGGTTAGATTCAGTATTGCTAGGTAGAGAACCTCTAGGACGCTCGGATACTTCTTTGTTTAGTCGGTTGATGTTGGTTTCTAGCCCTTTAGTAAAGACATCTTGATTCCGTCTCCATTCCTCGAAACTATCAAAGCGTGAATTGAGGTGCTTCAACATTGACATGATAGTGGAGTTATCATCCTCATTATTTTTCTTTTCTTGGTTATGAAAACCGGGTGGTGGTTGTGGTTGTGGTGGCCTTTGTGGAATAGGATTTAAAGCACTGTTAGGATTGGACCATGAAAATGCGGGGTGACTTCTCCAAGGGTTGTTATAGTTATTTTGTCTATTATAATTCCCCACATAATTAAGTGTTTCTCCCGTGAATGGGTTACTAAATAAACATTCCCCACTTTTATGTCCACTCAATCCACATAGTTCACATGTTGGTGGTTGGGCTAGGTTAGCCATTAACAAGTCCATCTTTTTGTTTAATTCATCAATGCTAGAATTGGACTGTGACTCAACCAAGTGTACACCTGCTCTTCTTTCCAAGTTTCTATCGTCATTCCAATGGGAACACCTCTCCGCTAGCTCTTCTATGAGATTGTATGCTTCCTCCTCAAATTTCCTTAAAATATTTCCACCTGCAGCAGAATCAATAGTAGCACGGTCAGAAGCGGACAACCCTCCATAGAAATTATTTACCAATAGGCTCTTTGCATATCCATGATGTGGGCACTTCTTAAGTAAGCGACGAAACCTCTCCCATGCTTCATATAGGTTTTCCTTGGGCGATTGGCGAAAAGAGTGAATTTCATTTTTATACATCGCCGTTTTAGATGGAGGAAAATATTTAGCCATGAACTTATTGACTAAAATTTCCCATGTAGTGATCACCCCGGTATCTAAAGAATCTAACCAATCTGCGACATCATCTCGAAGAGAGAAAGGAAATAATTTTAATTTAATTGCTTCTGGAGACACCCCATTCTGTTTTAGCATTGAACAATGCTTATTGAATCTGGTCAAATGGGCGTTGGGGTCTTCTCTAGGATCACCGCCAAATTGACCAGCGCTTTGCAATAGTTGGATAAGAGCTGGTTTGATCTCAAAATTATTTGCGGCTATAGTAGGTTCTACAATGCTTGAATTATTGTCAGACCAATTAGGTGTGAGCAACTCCATGATTGATGGTGGTGGATCTGCCATTTTCTTCCTCCTTTGTTCCGCTCGAATCCTACGACAATAACGCTCAATTTCAGGATCAAATTTAAATGAATGAAGCAAACTATTACTTCTAGTGAGCATAAACAAAAAAAAAATAAAAAAAAATAAAAAAAAACTTAAATTAATAGAATTCAATTTAATCAAAATTATAAAACAAACAATCCTCGGCAACGGCGCCAAAAACTTGATGGACGAAATGTGTATCGTGCAAAACTAAAGGCAAGTGCACCTTATCATAATCAAGTAATATAAAGTAAGTAGAGTATCATTCCCAGAAGGATTGTGTTTATAGCTATTGATTTTTATGAATTTCTATTATCTAAGCAATAAATTTTGGATTTGATGATTACTAAACTAAAAACAAAAATAACTGCACTCAATTAATTAAAGAAAATAAAAACAATATTTGTAACTCTTTTGATAAAGGTGCTAGAGCAAGGCTTCACCTAACCTAATGTATATAATCCACACAACAATCCTATCCAAGTTCTTAAGTTTTAATCTAGAGACGGTGATTATTTCCTAAAGTAATTAACCTAGCTTTGGGCCAGTCAAGATTAATCCTATTTCACATACAATTACCTTAGCTTTGGTCCAGTCAAGAATAAAGATAAAATGAAAGCATTAAGTTCTCTGAAATAACCCCAAAGTTAAGTCGTGAAACTAAACCCTGAAAAACCGCACCGCATAGACACAGGTCTAAACTATGTAATTCCATTAATTATCTTAGTGTCGGTCAACCAAAATAATTAATTGTAATTTAGCTAAATATTGATCAGATATCTAACTAGGAAATTAAGCTCCATAGTTTAATTCTCTATTTAATAAATTATGAACTTGAAATAGGATTGCAAGTAAATCATCTACTTCGATTAGGATCCGCCATAGCTCTAGCTATGGACGAGTTAGTTCATGGTAGATGGAACAAAAATGAGAAATTTAATAGAAAACAAACTAATAGAAAACATAACTAAAGTAAAGAGAAGAAAAGATGAAGTGAGAATAAACTTTGAAATAAAAACTAGAATGTGTTTACAAGAAAGAGAAAAAGGAACCAAAAGAAGACTATAATAGGAAATTAACAGATGTGTTCCAGCTCTGTGTTGAGGTCTGTTCCACGTCTCCTTTCATGCTTCACAATGTAGGTATTTATAGTTGCACATGTTTCATGCATTCCTTATAACTTCCAACTTTAATGCCATTAAAGAGAAGATTAATGGAGGATTGAATTCTTTGCTCTAACTCCCTAACTTTGATGTAGTTAAAAAGAAGATTAATGGAGAGTTGAATTCTTCTTTGTAACTTTTTAACTTTCATAGAATTAAAGAGAGCATTAAGTACTGTAACTCCTTCTTGAGCATTCAAAAGACTCTTTAACTTTCATAACATTCCTTGGATAGTTATTTTAGGAATTTATGACAATAAGGATTTATTTAAAGAGTCATGGATTCTTCATTCTTGAACTGCTACGAGGTCGCAACTGGAGGGAGTTCTGACTGGGCAACTTTATTTACTTCAGTAATGATTCCATAATTGCATTTTTGCCCCAAATAATACCTAAAAACATATGGAACATGCATTAGTTCTTGAAACACAAAACTAAACATAAAACAATTATAAAATATTAAAAAATATCTTAAAATGTATAATTATTATAATCAAAATATATTAAAAACTATATGAAAATGCAAGATAACAGTGGTTTCAATCGCTACCTGACTCGACTAAGCATGATTGGTCACTGATGTCAAGCTTATTTTTGGTGAAGTATCGAAAAGCCCGAACACAGGTGGGGGAACATAGCGCGATGCAAATTGGGCCTATCAAACGTCCGTTTCCGACTGTCAGCAAGTATAATGAAGGCAAGGACCCTATGGAGCACTTGCATTTTTACCTATCCGCTATGGGTCCTTTGGGCTTCAAAGAGGACGAAATCACGAGTTTGTTTTGCAACTCGTTGGCGGGAGAGTCACTAGTGTGGTATATGTCTCTTCCGATGAACGTTAAAGTGAATTGGGCTGAAATGACTAAGAGATTCTTCAAGAAGTACACCGCAGGGGGATACCCAGAGGAAGTGCCGATGTTACCCGATAAGGAGACACCTGAGGCGGTGTTAACCATGGCTAAGTATAAAGGAGGTGAGAACCCCATCGACCACATAAACTGTTTCCGTGCCTACATGTTTGACGCAGGACTCTATCGAAGTGAGTTGGTTCAGCATTTTCCAAAGACACTCGTAGGAGAAGCTTTGATGTGGCACCGAATGCTCTTGGCAAAGGCAAAAGGGGATTGGGGGTCCCTCATGGAGGCTTTCGTGCAGAGATATGAGATGTACATCCCGTGGACTGGGTCGTTGGAAGATTTAGAAAGGATCAAGCAATTTCCCGAGGAAGCATTCGTGGATTATGTTAGGAGATGGAGGTTCAAGTATGCCTCATGTCGGGTCACTTTGAGCGATCAGGAGCAACTCATGTGTATCCGAAGGGGTGCTATTCCACTCGTCGCTAGAAGAATGAATGGAGTGTTCCTCAGTGACTATGAAGAACTGATAGGCTGGGCTCGGTATGGATCGTCGGACCCTTCCTACGTAAATCCGAACGTCCCTTACGTAATGGATCTGATGGTCGTGGATATTTGGGGAAGTTCCTCCGACGAGGAGGGTATCAATCAGAGAGTTCCGATCAACATCTGGGATGAGTCTGATGATGAGCTGGAAATGGCTGCTAGCACCGAAGGAAAGATTCTGCCAGGTTTTGAGATCTTCAATGATGTTACCGACTGGGGCAAAGGAGAAGAAAGTTGTTTCATCGAGGAGATCATGATGTTAGATCTTAATATCGAGGAGCAGGTGATCACTATTGAGGCCACCGTGGGAGCGGTGGATGAGCCTAGTACCTCCAAGACTTATGAGAAACCCGAGAATCCTGTTGATGACAACTAGATTACCGCTTTGTTTGAATCTGATGATGTACTCACCAATACTATCAATGAAATGAATTCTGATTTTGCTTACTTGCTTAATGTTGATTCTGATCATTCCATGCATTCTCATTCATATAACATGCCTACATTTGAAATCAATGCAATAGAAATGTCAACTTTAAACCTTGGCACGGATGAAAATCCTAAACTTATACAAATTGCTCAAGAATTAACCATTGAAAAGAGAAAAGAATTTGAGAGAATAATAAAAAAAAAATACGAAACAGTGTTTGCTTGGACGTACGAAGACATGCCAAGAATCGATCAATCAATCGTAACTCACCGTATTCCAACATACCCCGATGCTAAGCCCGTAAAACAGAAACTTCGACGCATGAGGCTAGAATGGGCGGATAAGATCAGAGAGGAAGTGAAGAAACAGTTAGAAGCAGGGTTCATCGAAGTAATCGACTATCCCCCTTGGGTGGCAAATGTAGTGCCAATCACAAAGAAGGACGACAAAGTGCGAATGTGCGTCGACTATAGAGATCTCAACAAAGCTTGCCCTAAGGATGAATTCGCGTTGCCTCACATCGATGTGTTGATTGACAGTGCAGTATCAAGCGTTTTAATGTGGACTGTTTCATGGGCTACATGAAGGTTCAGATGGTCGAGAAGCACAAAGCAAAAACCTCGTTCACTACTGAATGGGGAACATACTGTTATCGAGTTATGCCGTTTGGATTGAAAAACGCCGGGGCAACTCACCAGTGAATGGCTACGGCACTGTTCCACGACATGATACACAAAGAGGTGGAAGGCTACGTGGATGATATGATGGTCAAATCAGAGACAAGAGAGGGGCATTTCACGGCACTTGAGAAGTTTTTTTTGGCCCGAATCGCAGAATTCAAGCTAAGGTTGAACCCGAAGAAGTGCTTCTATAGCGTTTCATCGAGGAAAATCCTAGGCTATGTGAGCCTTAATAAGGGGATTGAGGTGGATCCCATAAAGTAAAGGCCGTACAGGAAATGCCGCCACCGAAGAATGAGAAAGAAGTGAGGGGATTTCTGGGGCAAGTTCAGTATATCAGTCGGTTCATAGCACGACTCACCATGATCTGCGAGCCAATCTTTAAACTACTACGGAAAGATCAACCGACGGTTTGGAACGACAAATGTCAGCAAGCGTTGGAGAGCATCCGAACTTATTTGATTAACCCATCGGTTTTGAGACCACCTAAACTTGGAAGACCGCTTCTCCTATATGTGGCGATCGAGGAACGATCCATTGGAGCAATATTGGCCCAAGAAGGGAACACTGGGGTGGAACACGCAGTGTATTATCTGAGTAAGAAGTTCCTAGAATACGAGCTTAAGTATAATATGATCGAAAAGACGTGCGTGGCAGTAGTATGGCTAACGAAGAGGCTGCGGCACTATTTTCAGTCTTACAAAGTGATCATTATTTCCCGGATGGATCCCGTGAAGTATCTGTACCGAACTCCATCCTTAACCGGGAAGCTGGCCCGATGGTTGTTGCTCTTGTCAGAATTCGACATCGAATATGTGATGAAGAAGGTTATTAAGGGGAGAGCCGTAGCGGAATTTCTGGCCAATCAGCCCCTAAGTGTGGAAGAAGAGGAGATAAACTATGGTTTTCCCGACGAGCACCTGAACGCAATAGAAGTTATATCGTGGAAAATGTTATTTGATGGAGCGGTTAACTCGAATGGAGCCGGGGTAGGAATGTTACTTATCTCACCGGAAGGGGAAAGGATCCCAATGACAAAGAAGTTGTCATTCCCTCTCGCTAATAACATGGCCGAGTATGAAGCGTGCATCTACGGGTTAGAGTCGCTAGCAGCGCTAGGAGCGTCGTATGTTGAAATCTGGGGCGACTCAAAGCTGATTATCGAGCAAGCACATGGAATTTGGGAAGTAAGGGAAGAAAGGTTACACCCATACCTAGAACCGCTAGGGGGGTTGGCACAAAGGTTCAGTGAGTGCCGCTTTTATCATATTCCTCGAGCGCAGAACCAAGCGGCGGATGCTTTGGCCACGTTGGTGTCGGTATGGGATAATCCACGGAACCTTGCCTCAAAGCCTTGGTATTTCGACATCGTGGACTTCATGAAAAACGGGACTTATCCAGCAGAATCAGAACTTAGGGATCAAGCTGTGATCGGAAGGTTAGCTCAGTAATTCGTCAGTCACAACGATTTGCTTTACAAAAGGCACGCCGATGGATTACAATTGAGATGCTTGGATGAGAGAGAAGCCCGTGAGGCAATGGAGTCGGTACACTCGGGAATTTGTGGAGCCCATATGGGAGGAGCAGTATTAGCAAAGAAAATCGTAAGGCAATGCTTCTATTGGCTCACCATGGAAAGAGATTGAAACGAATATATGAAGAAATGCCATGGTTGTCAAATCAACGGGGATTATAACCACCTGCCAGCTATGGAACTACACATGTTGGCACCCGTTTGGCCGTTTGCAGCTTGGGGCATTGATATCATCGGAGAAGTGAGGTCTAATGCATCCAATGGGCACAAATTCATCGCGGTTGCCATTGATTACTTCACCAAGTGGGTAGAGGCAGAATTGTTTAGTAAGCTGGGATCGAAGCAGATGAGAAAGTTTATTGAAAAGCATCTAATCACCAGGTTCGGGGTGCCTCACCACATGACCACGGATAATGGGGTCTGGTTTCAGGGAGAAGTGAAAAATCTTTTCCAGGAGTTTGGTATTGAGCACCACCGATCTTCTCCATACCGCCCCACAAGCTAACGGGCCAGTGGAGGCGGCTAATAAGAACCTTAAGAGGATCCTCGTAAAGACCGTAGAGTCATATCGGAATTGGCACGAGCAGCTTCCACTTGCTTTGTGGACCTATCGCACGACCGTTAGAACATCTACTGGGGCAAAGCCGTTCTCCTTGGTATATGGGGCAGAAGCAGTTCTACCAATTGAGACTGAGAAGCGATCGTTGAGAATCGCGGTAGAAGCGGAGATTCCTGAAGCGGAATGGGTGAAGAAACGGTATGAACAGTTGGCATTGGTCGACGAGAAAAGGATGGAGGCTCTTTACCACGTGCAGCTATACTAAAGGAGGATGGCCTGAGCCTTCAACAAGAGGGTTAAGGCTAGTCTTATTAAGGAAGGGGATATGGTGCTGAAACAGATCCGAATGACGCACACTGACCCTAAGGGCAAGTTTAGGACAAACTGGGAAGGACCGTTCTTCGTGAAGAAGATCCTGAGCAAGGGGGCGGTGAAGCTTACTACTATGGACGGCATGGAGTTCTCCGAACCTACCAATCTGGATAGGCTTAAGAAATACTTTTCGTAAAAAAAAAAGAAATAAAAATTCACGATAGGTTGAAAACCCGCAAAGGGCGATCTATGCAACAATAAGGGACATCCCAATGAGTGAAAACCCAAGAGGGCGCTCATTTGAAAATTCCGGGATAATAAAAGGAGAGTTGAAAAATCGCTGGGACCTGAAAACTGAAAAAAGGCGGGTCCTGGTAACAGTAGTTATATCTTGAGCAATTATGGAAATAATGTGTAAGTGGCTAAGTATTTCTGTTGCTTGTAAATAAATAAAGGCATGAATGTATTCGAAGAGAATGTTTGAAATGATTATGATCGACTGAATGCATGGTATTACAAGTCATGAGTTATACATTTCTTTTCCCCACCACCAAATAAAAAGCCTACACAAACATCTTTTTCACATATACCCACTATACATCACGGTAGTACTAATAAAGTCGTGAACCAAAACAATGACGGGACTATCAAGGAGGAGGAACCCCAAAGTCCCAAAAGCCCTCAAGCAAATCAAAGCCTCTGAAGTAAGGTGCCCACTCCTCAGCTAAGGCCTCCTCGGCAACCCGATGACCCTTTACCGCAATCCGCAAACTCTCCTCAGTAGCTCGCTGGACCTCTATATCCACACAGCTCCTCTCCTCGGTTGCCCGGCCTCGCTCCTCCCAGCTGGAGCACTCATCCTCCATCTCTCGATAATGATGTATGATCTGAGCGTCATCATTTCGTAGTGACTCTCCTCGCCCGACCGCCACGCCCTCTTGTACTCTTCGGCCCATAGAATGGAGGCCTCCCTGTAAAGAAAAATAGGAGGGAAGCAATGTAAAAAGGAGAAAGAAAAAAAAGAGAGAAAATATATATACATTCATTCATAATCATGTGCATACATATCACTACACTAGGTTATACAATACTCACCAGATGATGGACGTGACTTAAGTCAAGCCGCACGCAGAAATACTTGGATAGCTCCACGAAATTTGTGCAAGTCTAGGCAGGCTTCGATAGGCAAATTAGGATTCGATCTATGGGCACAGGCCCCGCTACGGACTGCGGTCTACGGCATTATCAATAGGCACAGGCCCCGCTACGGACTGCGGTCTATGGCATCATCAATGGGCACAGGCCCTGCTACGGACTACGGTCTACGGTATTATCAATAGGCACAGGCCCCGCTACGGACTGCGGTCTACGGCATTATCAATAGGCACAAGCCCCGCTACGGACTGCGGTCTATGGCATCATCAATGGGCACAGGCCCTGCTACGGACTGCGGTCTACGGTATTATCAATGGGCACAGGCCCTGCTACGGACTGCGGTCTATGGCATTATCAATGGGCACAGACCCCACTACGGACTGCGGTCTGCGGCATTATCAATGGGCACAGGCCCCGCTACGGACTCCAGTCTACGGCATGAAGCGACTGCGGTCACAAAATCTCGGACGAGTGATAAAGCCCAAATATCAAAGCGACTGTGGTCAAAACCTCTTGGACGAGGTCTCAATTCCAACTCTCGGACGAGTGATAAAGCCCAGCTATCATCAACGAAGAGCACCTGCGATCGATGTAGAGATTAAGGTCGAACGGTTAATTTGGAGATATGCGAAACAAGCAAACGCCTGCGATCGATGTATAGATTAGGGTCAGATGTTCGATTTGGAGATTTGCAATACAAGGAAACGCCTGCGATCGATGTAGAGATTAGGGTCGAATGATGGATTTGGAGATATGCAAACGAAAGGGCGCCTGCGATCGATGTATAGATTAGGGTCGGATGTTCGATTTGGAGGTCTGCAATACATGAAAACGCCTGCGATCGATGTAGAGATTAGGGTCGAACGATGGATGTGGAAATACGCAAACGAAAGGACGCCTGTGATCGATGTGGAGATTAGGGTTGAATGATTAATTTCAAAACGAAAGAATACCTGCGGTCGAGATAAAGACTAGGGTCGCTAGAAAAAGCAACTTTACCTGCGGTCGAGATAAAGACTAGGGTCGCTAGAAAAAGCAACTTTACCTGCGGTCGAGATAAAGACTAGGGTCGCTAGAAAAAACAACTTTACCTGCGGTCGAGATAAAGACTAGGGTCGCTAGAAAAAGAAACTTTACATGCGATCGAGATAAAGACTACGGTCGCTAGAAAAAGCAACTTTACCTGTGGTCGATGTGAAGACTAGGGTCGCTAGAAAAAGCCATTTACCTGCGGTCGATTTAGACTAGGGTCGCTAGAAAAAGCTATTTACCTACGGTCGATTTAGACTAGGGTCGCTAGAAAAAGCCATTTACCTGCGGTCGATTTAGACTAGGGTTGCTAGAAAGAGCAATTTTACCTGCGGTCGATTTAGAGACTAGGGGCCCCAGAAGGAGCGTTCGCCGGCAGTCGATTCAGAGGCAAGGACGGGACAGCCAAAGTGAAGATTGAAGACAAGATAGGAACTTGCGACATGGAGATCAGGTATTTCTCATCCCACTCTATAGGTGTCTTTTACTTTAATATATTTCGCATTGCATGTGTTGAATTTACGAAAATGGTTTTCGAAAAAGCACACACGTCACTGCCAAAAATAGAAAGTAGGGGCAACTGTAGACACCGGGGTCGGAGGACCGATGAAGAAAAATTATAAAAAGGGATCTGAATCAGTCGATTAAAATAAATGATGAGTCAATAAAAATAATAAATAAAAAACGTTGTTCAAAGGAACCGCGGAGACCGGTTTGATCGAATTCGGAAATCGAATCGAGATGACGGGCGAATCGGTTCCGCGAATGAAATCTTAAATCATTTTGCCAAATTCGGAGTATTTCATTATTAATAAAATCTCGGGTCGATAGGGGTTTTGTTTTGGAATTCGAACAATAAAAAATTAGTTTTGTAAAAAGATCGATTTTATAAAAGCTAATTTTATAAAATCGGCTTGGACGAAAATCATTTTTGATAAAAATCGTTTTTGGATTTTGGTTAATTTTAGGAGTATTTTATATTTATTTTCCAATATAGGTATAAACGCGACCCCTGACAGGACCGGTATTTACGTCACAGGCCGTTGGACGACCCGTGACGGGGACTGGGCTGCCCAGGCCCAGCCCCTGCACTTGGCATTCGGCCAAGTGCATTTTGCTGCACTTGGCCAATGCCAAGTGCAATGTTACATAGGATTTATTTAAAAAATAAAAAAAATAAAAAAAATAATAATAATAATAATAATAATAACAATAATAATAATAAGTATAATTATATATCATTAAGCCAAATTAGCTTACCCCTTGGCTCCAAGTCAAGAGTAAGCTAATTTAGCTTTACTTGGAGCCTACCCTTAGGCTCCAAGCCAAAGCAATCTTAATTGTTAAGGCTCCATGTCTATAAATAGGATGGAGCCTAATGCATTTAGAGGGGGGAAAAAATAAGACCCGAACCTCTGGGAAAATTTCACGAGACCCGAACAAAGCAAAAACACAAAGAAATCCGACTCAAAACACTATCAATCGACTTGATTTGGCATCCCCATTACCGATTGATAGGTAATAATCCGAGAAACTAGACCCGTTTAATCTTTATTGCAATTTTATTGTTTAGATCTATTTATTTATTTATTTTTTTACACTTTTATGGTTTAGATTTGTTAAGTTAATTTTTTGTTTTGTATTTGAACAAGTATTTGGTTTTGGTTTTGAAATAAAAACTTCGTTTGGATCCCAATACGAACCGTGACCCGATTTAAGGGTAGTTCGGGATCCAAACGTCGTAGATCCGTGTGTTTACAAGTGTTTTGAACCGTTATTTTCAATAAAATGTTCTTTTAGAATCCTCCGTTACAAACCATGACCCGATTTGGGGTAGTTTGGGGGCTAAAATGATGAAATAGAGTAGATCTAATAAGTTTTGATAAATCTGGAATTTCAAAGGGACTGTTTCTGAGATTTTCCATTTTTCTTTCACTAAAAGCAGATCAATGACGGATTTTCTGTCACAAAATCTGCTGGAACTTTTTTAAAATACCATTTTTGAACTTTTGCTTTTGGTTTCACATTTGGGGCCATGGGTATAGATATATATATTTATTTAGTTATTTTAATAGTTTTAAAATTAATTTATTATATATAGGTGTATTAGGGGATGTGGATATCTATATACGGGTATGTTGGGATATTATATTATGGGGTATTTTATTCTAATTTAGGGATTGTGTCCATATACGTCACTAGTAAATTATTCATTATATATAGTATTTAATTTATAGGCATATTTATATTTATGTGCTTTAAATAATTTTAATTTATATATATATATATACATGTATTTATAGGGTACTATTTTGGGCTAATTGTTTGAGAGTATATAATATGGTATCATTTTGGTTTATTTAGATAACCTAGGTAATTATTTTGGGGTATTATATAGAGTATTATTTTTGGCTATTTGTTTTGGGATTCTTTTTTGAGTTTCGGTAAGAGTAGGGACTGTTTTGATCTTTGGTGACTTTATGGGCTATTTTGGGGAGTTTTTGGGTCATTAGTATATTATTGGTGTTTATAGATATATTTGGGTTAAATTAGAGGTCATATATGTATATAGGAGTATATTTGGACATTAAATATAGTCTTTATACCTTTTGTCTTTCTAACTATTTTTTAATAATAATCCACTTATTATGTATAGTATAATAGTTATTTTCCTATAAAAGTATATGTTTTCTAATTATTTGAATATATGTATATATACCTAACTATATTAGGAGGGGTCCTTTTGGGGTGTTGTATATTGGAAGAAGTAACTAGACCTGTCCACGGGCCCGGGTACCCGTCCGGCCCGCCCAGGCCCGTGTCCCTTGGACCGGGCTTGGACAATAAAAATTGTTCATCGGTCCAGCCCGGCCCAGGCCCGCCAAAGCCCGCCTATTTTTTGGGCGGGCTTGGGATTAATAAAAATAACACGGACCGGCCCAGCCCGGCCCGCTTATTAATATTAATTAATAAATATATATTTATATATTAAATATTTATTTTTAAGTATAATATTTATTTTTTTATAATTAACAATTATATATATATATTTAGGTGGGCTTATATGGGTTGGGCTCGGGATTTGATTTTTAAGCCCGAGCCCAGCCCGGCCCGAGCCCGCCTAAATTAATTGTGGGCTGGACTGGGCTTGGGCTGAGCATTTTTACTTAAAAATCCGACTGGTCCGGCCCGTGCCCGGCCCATGGACAGGTCTAGAAGTAACCATGTTTTTAGTTAATTAACTTCAAGGAGGGGGTTAGATTGTAAAAGAGATGGTTTAATTTGATTTCTTAACTCAAGGTTTTTAATGTTTTAAAAAAGATAAATAAAGTGTTTTAATTTCATTTTCTATTTCAAACGGTTTCTAAAAGTGTCACGATTTTGAATTTCCTATATATATATGTTTTAAAAGTATTTGGGTTGGGTGAATTTGGGTTTAATTCATTAATTGTTGTAGTTATATTCAAACAAATGTTAATTGAGTGAAAAAGGGAAAATAAAACACAAAAAGAGAGTTCAAGTTGCTTATTTAAATTAAAGCTTTTCTAGATATTCCCAAAGTGTAAATAATGTTTTCTTGTTGTTTTTAAACCGTTTCCTAAAACATCACGTGTTAAAACCTTAATTCGTTCCAACGACAGATTAAGCGAACCTTGTAATTAAAATTGCTTTTGTGAATAATGAAGTTTTGAATTTTTTCCTAACTAAATGGTTTTTGTACAAAATAAATTGACTTGTATGCTTAATCACGTTTTTAGATTAAAAATGTTTGCTCAACGTTTTCAAACGCTCGAGTCGTTCCAACGGCGATTCGAGTGAACGTCATTAATGGGGTTTTGAAACGTGCCTAAATCGTTCCAACGGCGATTAAGGTAAGAATGTAAATAAACTTGTTTTTGGGGAATGAGATTAGCTTAGAGTTAGTGTATAGTCTAAAGCATAAAATCGCACTGTGAATAAATCAAATTCTTCTCCCCCTCTCTCTCCTATATACTTTAAATTCATGCAAAATGGGTGATTCTTTACTAAAGTGGCTTTCAATGACATGCTCAAAACGGTTTTCAAAGTGAGAAAGAAAAGGTTTCAAATGAATTTTAAACTTAAAGAAATATGCGATTAGTCCTTTATCGCCTAACACGCTGAGTAGGAGGCCGGTGGTTCATAACCGGGCGATGTCGGGGGGCCTAAGTTTCCCGAACCCTCACCGGTCTTCCGCAAGGGATCGGTGTTCATTTTCCCATTCGTGGGTGGCGACTCTTCCATACTCCGAACTCCGGTCCTGCCGAGCAGCTTGATTCCACGATTGGTTGCTTTCGGCGCCAATCACCGCTTACGTCGTCATGAGGTGTCCACCCCCCGGTCCGCCCGGGCGAGGCCGTTCGGCACCTTGTCTAACAACAGCGCGCTGAGTAAATTAAGACACTAGCTTAGTCAACTAGTGACTAAGTCAGCTTCTTTCTTTGAGTCAGGAGATAACACTTAAGTCTATTCCTGAACTCAGATACTCAATTCAACACAACTCAGCGTGACCTCTTTACTTGGTCAGTTTTGTTTTAAGCAAGCAATCTATATATTAAGGAGTTTAAGGTTAGAAAGATGTTACTCAGCAGATTTATCCAGGTTCGGCCTCTAAGCCTACGTCCTGTCCCCGGAACACGTTCCGAGCTTTCGAATTCTCTACTGAGCTCTTTAACGGTAGAGCATCAAACCTTTTACAACTTAGAAGCTGAGTATAACAAGAGTACCTTCCTCTATACCTCTACTCACTCCTAATCTCTCGCTGAGTACTATAACCGAGTACTCAGCCTCTCCTTTCTAATCTCTAGAAATGATAAAGATTTGTCCTAAACAACAATTGTTAAGACACCTTAGATGATTGAATAATCACTCTAGACTTTTACACGAAAGATATAGAATTTGGTGTAAGTATTTGCTTTGCTTTTTCTCACAGAACTTTGAGTAGATTTTTGGTCAGCGTAATGGCTTGATCAAGTTCTGTGTGTTGAAATGAAGCAACTGAAGGGATCTATTTATAGAGACGTCTGAGACATCAGTCATTTCGAATTTCGAAATAACTGTTGGAGAGAAACGGCTTCCTGTCGTTGTCACTCAGTCTTGCTCAGAGCTCTCGACCAATCAGATTTGAGTATCTTCTGTCCTCGGTCAGCTTTTAGTCAGATCGGCAGAATGTCTCTCCATTTATGGTAAGGTCAACTAGACAGCGTCCTGTGTCTTCTGAACTTTACCCAAAGTGGAAACACTTTGTCTGGAAGTTGTTCTTGCTCAGCTGCTGTCTTGTACTCTTTGTCGATTCAACTCAGCAGCTTCATTCCGAAGTTGTTCAAAGAAGGTCTTCTAGATGCCTCTCTTCGCTGAGCTGCGTTTTGTTCATAACGACAGCGTTTTGCACACGCGGGCCGAGTCGTCTTGATCTGTTTGACTTGGGCTTTGACTTCCGTATGGGCTTTAAGCCTTTTAGTCTTTATTCCTTATAAACAATTTAACTCAACATTGAACAAACACATTAGTGTAATAAATCAAAGCAATTAGACTTAGTGTGTTTAGAATATATTTAATTTTACTTAAATAATTTTTTCAAATCAAAATCATGTGGAAAGGTGTTTCAACACAACATCCCTCGTAGTTCTAACGGTATCATCATCCCCAATACCCTCAAAGTCATCACTATCACTATCAGCATTATGCACAAGGACATAGTTGGGTCTTCTTACCTCAGGATCCCTATGACCCATTTGTGGAAGCTGCGGGTCAGGGACTCCTTCCTTTTGCTGGGTTGATCCTCCCGCGGTTGGTCGGATTAGAGCCAGAACCTCTAGTTTGAAATTTTCTAGGGAGGTGGCTAGCTCCAGGAACCATTGTTCGGTTTGCCTCTGCCGCTCATGGCTGGCTTGGATCTGCTCCGCGAGGTGCTCCCTCAGCTCCTCATACCTCCGGTCACTGGTCTCCATGGAATCTTGCGGTTGTCGGGGTTGAACCATTTCCAAAAGAAGTTTCGGGTCAGGAAACCATCGGCTCTGATACCAACTGATACAGATTGAAAGCGATGGATGAAGGTTTTAATCGTAAACCAACAAAGAGGTTCTTCTCTAGCTAAACTAGAAGGAGTGGATCCCAATAAACAAGGTATAAACCTTAGGTTATCAAAGAGAATGATATTTGATTGATAAAAGTTACCTCATCCTTACAAAATGGGGATTTAAATACATCCCCCTAAAGATAAGAAAAGGACAAGGACTACCCCTACTAGGGTTACAATAAGGTTAACAACAAAAGGGTAAAATAGGTAATACGGCCCGACAATCAGTACAACGGTACAGGTACGGAGTGTCAGGGTTGTTGGTGAATTCCTTCGGGAGGAAGTAAACCTGACGATCCGCCCGGGAATAGCTTGAGGATCCACCTCTCGTATGCCCCCAGTGATCCGCCAACTCTAGTGCTCCCCCCTTGGATCCGCCAGGATGCGTCTAGGATCCGATGCGCTTAGGATCCGCCGGTTCTAGCGAGGATGTCCGCATCACTTCACTAATCAATAACCGAATAAGATCATTTCAGTAACCATCTAGAATAGCTTCAACCAAGTCTTCATCAAAGATAGGGTGACCAAGAGAAGATAATTGATTGTTGATTAACTTTGCAGTATGAACATAGGTAGAGATATTGTCATTGTCCCTCAAAAGATTGTGTAGATGATATTTCATCTTGTATCTGAGATCGAGAGCCATCCAAGTAGGCTTTAATGAGATTTTACCAAGCATCACTGGTAGTGGTAGTACCAACCAATTGAGGTAAGACTTACTGAGAGGGAATAAATAATCCAGGATATAACCATTTGATCTTTTCTTTTCGAGTCACAAAATTCTAGATTTCGTTCACCATTGGCAAGCTTTTCAGGTGGCGGGTTGATTGTAGGATCAATGTGATCCTCAAAGTTGTTTCCATAGAGAATTCGCATAATCTGTGTTTCCCACAGTGGGAAAGATTGTGGCGATAAGTTTTAAAGATAACTTGTGAGAGAGATTAATTATAGGTGCAATGGAAGATGTGGTGGGTGAGGGGAACTGCTAGTTCCTAGACTGCTGCCGTTAGTTGCCATGGAGGAGAGAGATACTTGATTTCAAAGAAGGAGTGGGTCATTTTTTTTACAAAGTTGTGAAACCACAAAAAAGCTTTGATGCTATGAACAGTATTTGAGTCAATGAGTATTCTCATTAGATATGATTAAATAGATAGAGAGGAGTTTGTTACAACTGGTATAATTTGAAATACAAATAATATCTAACATATCTAAGACTAATTCAAACTGATAACGACAATATATTTATAGAACTATAACATATTATCAAAGTGTAGGGCACTTGCATTCACCACATGTGAACTGCAATGGTTTGCATATTTACTCAGTTTATTTAGTTTCAATCAAACCAACTCTATCAATCTCTAGTGTGACAATAAATCAGCAATCTACTTGGCTCACAGTACCCCTTTTCATGAAATAACCAAACACATAACTTAAAGACAAAATTCAAGTTGGTTTCATTCGACTGCTTTCTGTCAAGATCATCAATTTGAAGACATGGTTCAGAAATCGGGCTTGCTTAACATTCATCTTCCAGATTGAGGGGAGTATTTTTTCAAGGACTTAATTGTAATTTACCTTTCACTAGAGTTAGTTACAGTATAGAAGTTAGACATAAGGCTATATAAACTTTCTTCTGCTGATATTTGTAACCTAATGTTTCCGATATTATATTAGCAAATACGTAATGAATTCTCTCTCAATTTCATCTTTCTTTCATTATTTCTTTCAATCTTTGATCTTGTTGAAGCCTAAAAGACTTTCTGATCTAAGGGGCACTTTTGGTAACATCTTAATGTTATCTTTTTGGTCAACTTGGTTGTTTCGAACGTTAAGGGTTCATGTATTTGTGTTTAGGCCGAGATGTTAGGTTTTGGATCGAGGATTAGTTTGTTCTTTGTTTAAGGGGTTTCTATATTGACGTGGTAGCGTACCTTCGGAGAAGTAAGACGAAAACCCTATCATGGTTGTATTCACGCTGGACGTTCCTTATAAATAAGTCTATTAACTCCAATGATTTACTTACCTCTTTACTTTCAACTTCTTTCTTATTATTTCATTTTGTATATTTCCTCTCGAAAAGTTTTATTAACTCGGGCATCACATAATCTCATGCTAACTCATAACATCTTTTTTTTTGTAGATCTCGAGATTCTTATTAAGAATAAACCAATCTTGATATGAAATTCTTACTCAGAAATCAATTATCACTACGCCAAAACGCCCTTTAGAGGACGGTTAAAAACCATCGTCCCGTGAGATATAAATCTATCACGGGGCTCGCTGCCGTCTGTTGTCCCTTCAGACGACAGTTAGGTTCTGTCATGTGACGATACGACACATGATATTATCCTATTTGCGTACTGTCATATTAATCTTTGTTACCATGCAGCTTATTTATTATTACCGTCACCTTTAATGTCATCACATGACATACTAATAATTAAAACCGTCAAGTTGACGTATGGGAAATTAGCATATTGAATTTGCGATGACAGTTCGTATAATAATTTCTGCCGTTATAGCTTGTTTTAGATGGCATAGGTCTTAATCAATCATGTCAAAGGATTTATTTTCAGATGACAGATTCGTTTATTTTAATGTCTTTTTATTGTTCTTTAGATGACATTTTTTAAAATTAAAATGTCACTTTTTGCCTTCTTCTTCGTATGAATTTCTGGTTTTTACCTGAATAATGAAGCATACTCAAATATGAACATGAAATTCTGTATATCAATGGTTTTAATTTTATTGGATACCAATACTCATAATCTGTTTACATTTGTATACATACATTTCTGAATTAAAACTAAAAAAAAAAACCAATACATATATCCAAATTCTGAAACAAAACCGATCAATTGATGTATCCATATCTTGGAGTCATTATTAGGCCTATAATCCCAAAGTTTTGATATCTGCAAAACCCAATGTAGGTCATTAATACACTAGCATCATTACACATAACCCTAACCGCACTAATTAAAGACCTTTCCACTTTCACGACCTTTCACTTAGCCACCACTATCATATCACTATAAATAATAAGCATCACAATGGTTCAGTGTCCATCCATTCAACCTAGAAAACTTACATTATACAATGGATCACCTTGCGCTTGTTCAACAACAGATAATTTTTGAGATGGAGAAACTATATATTAAGGGCCCAGGGTGGCTTCTGGCCATCGATGGAATGTCAATCCATATGTTGTTCTTCAACTCTTCCTGGTTTCTTCTGTCTACTTGTAATGATTCTTCTTATCTTAGATGATAACAGGTCCTCTAGATGATAACTTCTTCAAATGGTCGATGAGAACAAAAGGCCCATAATACACCCCATATGAAAGGGGTGTATTTGAAATCAGAATCAGCTAGCCTTCGGATTTCCCAAACAATCCTCCAACAGTAATATTAACTTATCTCCTTAAGATATATGAACCTACATGACATTGTATACACATACACTAATCAATGTCTCTTCTTATTCTCAGTTTCGCTTCCGGAATAAGATTTATCATCTTAACGTGGCTCCTCAAGGAATGATTCATCTTCCGTGTCTCCTTACTCACCCTCCCTTTCCCACTGCCACGGTATAGATATGCCACCATTTATCTATTTCATTTGATAAACACTTAATCATGTTTGTGATCTAATTATTCTATGCATTTTGTAGCTGTTGTGGCACATATATGATCTACTACTACAGCCCCATATTGAGGCGCCATTTCCTAGGCAAGAAGCAGTTGTTGAGCAATACCTCAGCAATAAGGAAGTGTATGATGTACTTGTCTGGAGATGGACTGAGGAGTATGCAAGGTGGATATGAGGGGCTCCAAATCTCCTAAAGTATATTGACTAAGAGAAAGGAGAATCGAAAGGCAATATGAGCTCCAAATATGGTTTTCCTTCGAATTCCAAATTTCCTTTCTCTTAGTCAAGATAGTAAAGTAGCTTTGGAACTTCAATTATAATCAAAAGGCAACACTCATCCCCCCTTTTGTAATATACCGTAGAGCTTGCTATTCAGTTCGTATGTATATGTATATTCAAGTCATATCAAAAGACATCTTATCGTTTGGAAGGCATATCAGAACATGCAAGTAGCCTAAGTTGACCCTTTTACAATGTTCCTCCCACTTGGATTGTACTCATTGAACAATGAACTTGGTAATGAGGTTTATGATGCTGTCACCACAATGGACTCTCTTTGTGATGAATGCATCATAAACCTATCACCATGTTGAATGATTTTTTTTGTACGTTAACAAGCCAAATGAAAAGGAACATTATAAGAGTATTCTCATATCACAATGAACATTCATATTGTTAGACTATGCCTAATGAGCTACATGCCCAATGAACATTCATACACATAATCAATCAGTCTAGCTTCCTAAACAAAACATAAAACAAGCCAACATGTGCTTCATACATATACACATACTCAATCAGTTCTAGCAGTATAGCTCATAGGTATAAGAGTATTCCAATGAGTTATAGCTTCCTAAATAGTTCTATAGCAATGCACATACCAATCATTTCATAGCAATATAACTCACATACCAATCACTTCGTGCATGGTTAAGGTATTCAAGCAAGCAGTTAATAGCAATGCACATACATAACCCTTTACAATATACTTACCACTTGGATTGTACACGTTGAAAAGTGAGCACGGTGATGAAGTTTGCGATGCTCTGACCATAAGTTCATAACTTATGCTGGTAGCATCGAAAACTCATCACCATTCTGAATGGTTTCAATCAGATAACAAGACAAGTGGAAGGTATATTGTAAACCTATCTCAGCAGCATCACCCACAACAACATCATACATGTAACTAATCAGCTACATGCCCAATGAACATTCACACACATACTCAATCAGTTCTAGCTTCCTAAACAGAACATAAAACATAAACATTCTTCATACACATACACATACTCAATCAGTTCTAGCTTTCTAAACAGAACATAAAACATAAACATGCTTCATAAACATACACATACATATACTCAATCAGTTCTAGCTTTCTAAACAGAATATAAAACATAAACATGCTTCATACACATACACATACACATACACATACACATACTCAATCATTTCTAGCAGTATAGCTCATAGGTATAAGAGTATTCTCATATCACAATGAATATTCATAGCTTTAAACCCTTTACAATATACTTGTCACTTGGATTGTACTCGTTGAAAAGTGAGCACGGTGATGAAGTTTGCGATGCTCTAACCACAAGTTCATAACTTATGATGATAGCATCGAAAACTCATCACCATTCTAAATGGTTTCAATCAGATAACAAGCCAAGTGGAAGGTATACTGTAAACTTATCTCAACAACATAGCTCATGTTCAAATAAAAAGGAATCAGATGAGTTCAGAACATTTTCAGCTTTAGACTATGCCTAATCAGCTACATGCCCAATGAACATTCATACATAAATAATGAACATTCATACACAAACTCAATCAATTCTATCTTCCTAAATAGAACATAAAACAAGCCAACATGCTTCATACACATACACAATCAGTTCTAGCAGTATAACTCATAGGTATAGGAGTATTTCCAATCACAATGAACATTCAAAGATTAAAAGTGTGCCTAATCAGCCACATGCTCAATGGTCATTCATACACAAACTCAATGAGTTCTAGCTTCCTAAACAGTTCTATCTAACCAATCAGTTCATACCAATTATTTCATAGCAATATAAGTCAGATTCATGCCAATGACTTCATGTATGGTTAAGGTATTCAACCAATCAGTTAATAGCAATGCACATACATAACCCTTTACAATATACTTGCCACTTGGATTGTACTCATTGAAAAGTGAGCACGGTGATAAAGTTTGCGATGCTCTGACCACAAGTACATAACTTATGTTGGTAGCATCGAAAACCCATCACCATTCTGGATGGTTTCAATCAGATAACAAGCTAAGTGGAAGATATATAGTAAACCTATTTTAGCATCACCCACAACATCATACATATACTCAATGAGTTCTAGCTTCCTAAACAGAACATCAAACATAAACATGCTTCATACACATACTCAATCAGTTCTAGCTTCCTAAACAGAACATCAAGCATAAACAAGCCAACATGTTTCATACACATACATATACTCAATCAGATAACAAGCCAAGTGGAAGATATATTGTAAACCTATCTCAGCAGTACCACCCACAACAACATCATACATGCAACCAATCAGTTCAAACCAACATAACAATAATATATACTCAATAAGTTAAAGAGATCTTCCCATATGCTAAACGCAAGAACTGATTGACAATCTCTTCAGTCGGCCTTCCCATGTAGCATTCTTACTATCTCTGCAAATATTATGTTCAAATAAAAAGGAATCAAAATATCTTCAGCATCAGGCACTGTATTGCTCTAGGTTAAAAAAGATAAAGACCCAAGCTTTCCAGCAGTGAATCTAATAATGAATACAATAAAATCAGTGTATCTAAGCGATAGATCTAACCCTTTCAATGATAGGTCTGAAAATCAATAGATCCTTATTCCAGCTGCTAAAATCGACATACACAAAAGTAAATCGGATGAGGAAAAGATAGAGCAAGGAACAATGAAAATCAATAGATCCTTACCAGTACCGTGTTTCATGCTCACTGATTGCATGTAGAAATCAACCATGGAGATAGAGATGTATGAGATGGATGAAGATTGCGTAACCTAAAATGGGGTTTTGGATGAGAGGAAGGGCTTATATGAGCTGAAATTTCAATCAAACGATCGAGTGCCTAAATTTGGTATATGGCCGCGTAAGTGAAATTTCATTTGCCGCTTTTTTTGTTTTCCTCATACAATGACAATCATTTATTGCAGGTGTCATCTCATGAACAAGTGAAATTTAAAAAAAACGCGCGTTTTTTCTTTGGACGACAGGATTCTGTCATCGGAACGCCACATGTGAATCGAGCGCGTTTTTAGTTACACTTTAAGATGACAGAAATTTAAAATATTTTCACGAAAAATATTCAGACGACATGAAAACAAATGTCTGTCATGTATCTTGTGTCATGTGAAATGGAAAATGACAGTGTATGAACTATAAACAATGACAACAACAAAATAAGCAGTAAACAACACTACCAACTTTAACATGCTTAAATTAATATAATATATAATTATCAAATCAATTAATATAGTTATCAAATCAATTAATACGAAAAAAAAAGAATATCATTGTGAAGAAGACCTAAGATCTTATCAATAAGGATGTTTTTGTCCAACAAAATCTTATTTGCTATTTTTTAGTGGGACCCTTTCAAGATTTGTTGTCACTAAGTAATCTTCTATATAACCCACATATCACCTTTCTCTTCAACTCTCTCTTTTTTCTCTTAATTTCCATTTTCACACACTAAAAAAAATTAATTAAACATTCCCAAATTTCTTGCGTATTGCTTCATTTTTGCTGTCGTTTTAATGAAGGAGAGTGGTGGCAGAAAACAAGGTGCACTATCTCCATGTGCAGCCTGCAAACTTCTCCGGCGAAGATGTGCCAAGGATTGTGTTTTTGCTCCATACTTTCCGGCCGATGAGCCTCAGAAATTCGCCAGTGTTCACAAGGTTTTTGGAGCAAGCAATGTTAATAAAATGTTACAGGTAATTTTTATATAATTATTTATATATATATATATAAATAAAATAAATATCTTATTTGTTAAAAAATATGATTTGATATTGACGTTTTTATGTGAGTGTGCATGCAATTAAATGTCGTTTTGTCTTACTTTATTTGCAAGTTGCAATTTTTTTTTTAATTAGTCCTTATTTTTTATGATAAAATATTACATGCAAAATTCTAACAATAATAAAAAAAAAATTTAAACATTCATATTTATTAAAAATAGATAATCAATTCAGAGGAAAGAATTTAGAGTACTCCCGGAGTAATACTCTCTACCAATCAATTTATACCATATATATACGTTTTTTTCATTACACCAACCATCTTCCATGTGGTGATGGACAAAATGATTTTCATTAGTCGGGTGTATTACTTCCGGAGAAAAACAGAAGAAAAGTATAACATATAATAATTAAATTTCGGTATCTTCATATATCCCTATCCAATAGAGTTTTATAATGTCAATTTTTGATACGAAAACAAATATTATTATAATTTTTATTTCATTTATATCGTATATAATGATAGAATATATATAAAAAACGATTATGATATGTAACTCGTATTGACATTTATAGAGTTATATTTATATTTACGGATGATAATTCGGATTGACATATAATCATGTTATATTATCTATATATTTTACACGATTATATATGATATAAAATATTAAAAATAATAATCGTGTCAAATTTTTTATATATTTATATAAATCGTGTTATCGTGTGACAAAATGATGATTTATATAATGTTGAAAGAGTTGATAATTGATTCATCAAAAAAAAAAAAGAGTTGATAATTGATGTTAAAACATGTGTGAAAAGATATTTGGAAAATTAAAGCAAAATAGAAGATAGAAAAAAGCATCCAAAGTAATTAGAAATAAATTTAATAAATAAAGGACAATTAGTAGTTGGTAGTTATGATTAACACACCAAATTAATGGTCCATAGGACCTTAAATTTCCTAGCAGGTTCACTCATAAAATACAAAAATCTTTCATCTTCATTATCAATTTTGGCATAGTTCAATTATTATATCAAAATCATTAAATTATCTTAACAAAATTCAATTTAATCAGAATCATTCTTTTTTTAATATTTTTAATTAATATAAAAAATTTAAGGATAAGGTGTGAAAATACTCCCAACGTTTACAGGCAGGAGAAATTTTACCCCTAACGTCTAAAATTTGTGCAATTTTTTCCCTAACGTTGGCAGCCAAAAGCAATTTTACCCCCTAACGTTGATAAGTTGGGCCAATTTCAGATATTATTGTAAAACATATATATTTTGTTTTTTATTCTGCACCAATTGAATATCAGTTTGTTTTAAAAAAAGATTTTATATTTTCTGTGATTTGATAATAGAATTTGAAGTTAATATTTATTAATTCGGCGAAATGTTTTGAATTCTTTTTGTCCAACTCGTAAAATAGACAGTATATTTTTAATTTTTTTTTCACTTCTAATCATATGTTTATGATTTGTTATTAATGAGTGATAAAAATGATTCATATTTGAAGTGTAGATGACAAGATTCATAACCGAAAAAACAGTTTGATGAATTATTTTTAAAATTGACTTAGAAGTAAAATTGCTCTTGGCTGCCAACGTTAAGGGAAAATTACACAATTTTAGACGTTAGGGGTAAAATTGTTCTTGACTGTAAATTTTAAGGGTATTTTTACACCTTATCCGTTTTTGTATTCTCCATTGCATTCTCTCAAAATCGTGTCATATTTTTGACAAATTTTCAATTTTTTCATCAAAATGTATTTTAATATATGAAAGAAATCATTTATTTATTTATTTATTTATTTTCTTGCAGACATAAAATTTAAAAAAAAGAAAGAAAGAAAAAAAAGTCATCACTCTCATAGTTCCACTTTTAATTTCGGTTGTAGTGTTAGTTTCAGTTAGTGTAAAGACCCCACAAACTCTATAAAATAAAAGGTAGCATTCTAATTCTATATTCTATTCAAAAGTATTTGCTTTACAAAAAATTTGTTTCCTCAATTTTGTACACTATGAGATAAACAATCATAATTATATTATATAATGCTTATTAAAGTGAAGAACCAAACTCTTTTTTCTTAATGACCCACTTAATTGCTTTTTTTAGAGATTAGAAATATAAAGTATAAAAATACCTCGAAACAATGACAGATCCAGGATTTATTCATAGGGGATGTTTGTGGCGATCTCATATTATTTATGGGTATTAAATTGATATTTTTTTATAGTTTTATATAAAAAAAATTAAAACATAGCACAGTTTTCGTGGATTTTTTGGTGTTTTCGGATGACAGTGGATGCTCAAACTCTCCCTAACTCCCCCTTGGATCTGTCCCTTCCTCCAAAGATTGACAACCAAAATTAATTTTGCTTCTAACATTACAATTATATCTTTAACATCATATTTGAAAGTTAGGCCAATTTGCAGGTTTTATTAATGCAATATTTAGTCATGAATCTCGTTATCTTTACTTCACATGTGTGTCATGTTATAACTCATCAGTAATAAATCAAAGATACATATACACACGTGAAATTCTTTTATCTTGTGTTAGGAACCAAATTAAAGTTACATGTATCGACAATATTATTTTTAAACTTTTTTTCATATGTGTGCACGTGTCTTTAATCTATTACTGATGAGTGATAACATGACGTACAAATAGAGTGGAGATAACAAGATTCATAACTACATAAAATACAATTGTAGTTAATATAAAATTTGTCAAACTTACATATATCATAAATATAATAATCCTATTTATAACAACATTAGGGATAAAATTATTTCGCTACCGATAGAGGTAGTTTTTTCACCTTATTTCTTCCATAATTAATACTCCATGCATTTTTTTAAGGATATTGTTTAATCAAATGTTTTTATTTCAAAATTTTAACTATACTAATATTTAATAAAAAAATTAACTATATATTGAAATTACAATAAAATAAAATGATCAATATTCTCAAAATACACAATACATTAAAATCTCTATACAGGAATACTCTATATAAGAATAACCTCCAATTTGTTATAAAAAAATTCGGTCTCAACTTGGGCCGGTTATAAATAAGAATAAACTCCCAAATGTTAATTGTTATACATAATCCAAGTCCCACCTTTAGAAACTATACCTCTATATAGGAATAATTATGTAAATAATGTATATATGTATTAAGGATTTAAACAAAATTTATTAAAAAATTTAAAAATTATTGAGATTAAATATGAGTTGGCACACAAATTCCAACTTTAACTATAAATTCTTACCATTTTCCCATAAAACTCTTTTCTTTATGTATTGGAAACTAAACTCAAAACTCTTCCAATTCTTTAGGTATTGGAAATAAAACTCGTAGACTTGATATGCTAAATATTAAATTTATAAACTTTAAGTGTTGATTTTTTTTTTTTGGGTACCAAACTCTATATAAGAATAACCTCCCAATTGTTATACAAATTGTCCGATCCCAAACGTATTCCTATATAGAGGTTTTACTGTAATTACTTTAGGTATTTTCTTAGTCTATATGTTAAAGTATAGACTAAAAAATCTTTGGAAAAATAAATAAAAAAATCGTTTATGCTTTGTGCTTTTTAAGGACATGAAGTTACATCGAAAGAGATTTATCACAAATAAGTCCAAAAGATATGTTTTGATTCCACCAATGCAATTAAAGTTTAGTACTCTAAAATAAAACAAAGAAGAAGAAAAAAAAAAGTTTCCAACTTTATTTCTTTAAAATATTTAGATTATTTTATAATTAATAATTAATAACATGTAATCATGATATCATCCTGACATAATTAAATTGTGGACTATAAAAATGGAAAATAATATTTAGAAGAAATATGAGATAGTCAATATTTATTTATTAATTATAATTAAACAAGCAAATTAATCAAAAAAGTCCAAGTCAATTACAATATCTTACTAATATATACAGCACATGCATGTGCTGAACCATATATTGGTAAATAATTGATTAGTTTTAGGGGAAAAACATTTTAAGTTACTGATATTTTCTATTTTAATTGATTTTATAAATTAAATTTAAATTTATTATAATTATATATTAAGTTATTATTTGTCAAACCAGTTAATTATAAATATTTAATTCAATTAATTTATATTTTCAATTATATGTTTTAATAGTTTAAAACAAGATTTTTAATATTAATATAGTCACATCAAAGGTATAAATGTAGATTAAAAAGAATAAAACATATAATAAAATATTGAGAACAGCACGCCAGAGCATATATTATAAATTAATATATACATAGATATTGGGTAAGAAACGTACAAAAAGATTGAAACACTTTGATTAAGATTTAATTAATTTGATATAAAAATGTAAGGTTCAATGCACGTAATTTTAGCCAATTGTCAATGATATGATTAGTTTGTTGTCAAATCTAATTAATTTTCCTTAATTATATTAGTTTGGAGTGATAATATTTTTTCCATCCTTAAATACTTCTCTTTCCACCAATTAGTTGAGAATATTGAATATTAGGATTGGACTAAGCCAATTAGACTTTGAGAATTCAAGTTATAGTATAAAGTTAAAAGAAAAAAGAAAAAATATATATTTTAATGTTATTTCATTTGGTAATATAGGATGAGTTTGTAAAATCAACGCGAGAAAACATCGCAGATTCGATTCCTACTAAATGTAAAAAATCTTTTAATTATCGTTATAATACAAGATTTACAAGAGCCAATATGACCCTGAAAAGTCGGGTACCAATTTTGTAGCTTAGCCTCCTTTTCCCTTATAGCGGGGCTTGAATCAGCTTAACAAGAGGTGATTTATACGGTCGGGGTGATGGAGCACTCTCAGAGATCACCTCATGTTTCCACTCAAATATTTTTGAAAGGAAATAGGGTGGTCATTTTTACACTTGCCTATATAATTTTATTTTTGCATGATATAAAATCTAACTATATCTTTCTAGACAAACAAAAACATACAATCTCATTTTACATATTTTTAGCCAAATTTTTCTCATATAAATTTGGGGGTCCATCTTGGATCTCCAAATCCCCAATCTGCTGAAGACGGGGTTGAAATCACTTCTGGTAACAACAACAGTAAACTACAACAGCAACACTAAACTGCAACAACAAATTCTTATTGAAAAACATTTAGAAAAGTGTACAACATCAAAATATTACTTTAGTTGATCTTTAATTAAATGATAGTCTATGTCCAAAACAATAACATTCTTTTTTTTTTATTCGAGTAATTCTAATACCGTTATAAACGATACGGTACAAACTTGCAGGAATTGCCGGAGCATCAAAGAAGTGATGCAGTAAGTTCAATGGTGTATGAGGCAAATGCAAGGGTAAGAGATCCAGTCTATGGATGTGTAGGGGCAATTTCGTCTTTGCAACAACAAATTGATTCATTACAAACTCAGTTAGCAATTGCACAAGCTGAAGTTGTTCATATGAGAATGCGTCAATTTGGTTCATCTTCTTCTTCCAATTATCCACCGTCCGCCACCATGGACATGGTGGTTGACCATACTAACGCCAGCGAGTCCTTGTGGTCTTGCTAGCTACCTCTTAGTTATTTTACCACAATACGTAAATTTCACCAGGTGGTCCCCCAATTCAACAATCTATACTATAATCGTTACTAAACTTGTTTCTGTAATTCGGGTCATCCCGAATTACGTGTTAGAATGGTCCCGATAGTTGGCATACATAATCAGTTTAGTTGAAATCGAAATCTAAGTATCAACTCTGTCATTAAACTCGTAATATTTGACAAATAAGTGTAGATACAATCATTTTTATAAATAACTACTATTTGTAAAATTTCTACTTATTTGTCAAATTTACCTACTTAAAGATTAAGTTGGTATTCAAATTCGATTTGAACTAAATTTATCATATTGACTAACGTTAGAGGCTATTTTAACTCTTAATTCAACTTTTGGCCCGAGTCATGTGAAAATTACGCCGAAAATACATTCCAGTGTCTAGAGATGATCACAATCGGTCATATATAAGATCGATTGTGCGAGTAATTAGAGATGATCTTGAGATTGCCAATTAATATTACGAAGGTGCGAAATACGAGACTTTCTACAATGGTCCATATCAACTTAGTTTGGAACCGTTCAAATCATGTCATGTCAATATCACATGTTAATTTGATATGATTTAACATTCCTGCACAAGTTTGATTCGAGACTATTTTAGAACTTTCCGTCAAAGACCCAAAATTCGACTTTAAAATGGATTCCCGGCGTAAATTTTATCGGGTTGTGAATTAAGTTTAATGGTGGATATGATATAAATTGGCAAGTTGGAGGACCACAAGTGAAATTTACTCATTGCATGAATGCATGCTTTGCCTACCCTTTTTGGGTATATACTTATTATTTAATTACAATCATGGGCTTGCTTTTTATTGTCTGCCTCTTTCATAGCCTTTTGCTTTTTTTCTTTTTAATAGGAAAAAAAAGGCTTTATAGATGAAATTAATGATGATAATCATTAATTATTAACCGTATTGTATATATTTTTAAACATATAATTATGAGTTATGATATCTTCAGGTACTATAATTAAGTTGACTCTCTTTCAATTTTTCTTGTGTTAACTTGCCTAAATCTAAGCCTTATGATGCTTTAAATCTCTACGCTAAGATTTTAATAAGCCTAAATCTAACAGTGAATAACCAAATACTATATAGTCATTAAAATCAATGTGATCAGAACCGTAACTTGCCTTAATATCTATTATATCATCAAGTGGGAATTAGTGTTTAGTTTTAGATATTGTAATTCATTTAATGTTATATATCCTTTTCTTTAAGAGGGTGGGTTCGAACCCACATCTTTTCACCTCTAATTTTGGAGGAATACCATGCGTTATGCTTCTTTGATAATGTTATATTTATTGAAATTCATTATGTTTTGTTTTCTGGAAGACTTAAATGACATTTTAAGTAGGGATCACGAAAACACGATTTACAGAGACAATCTGACCAACACAACACGATTGATGCGAAAATCATTTTTCTTGCATTTATAACATTTAAAACCATATGGAACATATATATGAGATAACATGATTTTGACACAAAACACGAAATTAACACCTCTAATTTTAGATAAAATACATTTTTTTTTTGTTTTAACAATAATAGCAACATTATTAAGTATTTTTTTTTTATCAAAGGATTATGTTAAAGTGTAAAGAACAAAAAAAAAAAAAAAAAAGTCTCAAATTCTTAACTATTGTTGTCAAAGGATATGATATAATTGAACTCAATGTACTAAACGAAATAAATAGTTAAAATATGTGATTTTTGAAAGGGTAAATTCTAAAAAAAAAATCATGTGGTTTCATGGATTTCAAAAAAGCTCTTGTGGTTTGTTTTTACAAAAAAAAAAAAAGGACTGTGTTATACGCCGTATCCGAAAAACGGAAAATGGCTTAACACCGTTAAAAGTGATGACGTGGCAAAGAGTAAAATTGGAAAAACGAATTTTTTTTATTTTTTCTTTTTCTTTTTCTCTCTTCTTCTTCTTCTTCTTCCTCCTCTCTTCTCTTCATCTTTTTTTTTTCTTCTATGTTTTTTTTAAGTTTCGATTCCAGAAATCTGGAAATTTCCAGATTTCTGGAAATTTCCAGTTCAAGCTTCTTCCTCTGATTTCACTTGTCCTCTCCCTCAACCTCGCAGGTCAACGTCTTAACTCCTTTCTCTTTCTTCTCGCGTTTTTATAAGGTTTCTTAATTGTTTTTACTTTTCCTTTTTGGCAGTGGTCACACTGCTGTTCTCGTCGGAAAGTCGAAGATCGTCGTTTTTGGTGGCCTCACCGACAAAAAGTTTTTAAACGACATCATCGTTTATGATATTGGTACACTTGATTTCTTCCTTTTCGTTACTTTGGTCGATTTTTATGTCTGTTTGATTTTGTATAGTCTACTGGCTAGGAATTATCTATGCGATACAAGTATTTTAAGTGGTTTGAGTGTGTTTTAATTGTGCTAGGCTAGGTATAGCTTAAAACTGCATAATTGAACAAAAACTTGTGGATGATTTTAGTGCCAGATCAATGTGAATTTGATGTACTCCTTCATTCCATTTAGTTTCTTATTTTTCAGACATAGAATTTCATTAAAAGATTTTTATGAGTAAATTTTATTATTATTATTATCACTTTTTTAATTAAATGGTGTGTAAGAAACAGTGTATTTTGCATCAAAATTAGCTCTGGCGTCAAATCTGAATGAACAGACGGCTGCAATTAAAATATTTTTTCATCCTTGGTTTTCTTCTTTCTGTGTAGTAAGGCTTCTTCTTTTTTGTTGTTGTTGAAAGTGTGTCTGAACTTTATGTCACGTTGCCTACTTGAGGTCAAATTCCAATAGAGGAGGAGGAGGAGGAGGAGGAGGAGGAGGAAAAATAAAAATAAAAAAAAAAAAATCGTGGAGGAGGAGGAGGAAAAATAAAAAATAAAAAATAAAATCGTTTTTCCAATTTTACCATTTGCCACATCATCACTTTTAACGGTGTTAAGCCATTTTCCGTTTTTCGAGTAACGGCGTATAACACAGCCCTTTTTTTGTTGTAAAAACAAACCATAAGGGTTTTTTTTGAAATCCATGAAACCACATGGGGTTTTTTTTGGAATTTACTCTTTTTTAAATTGAAAACCCGAATTTACAAACTTATAATGAATCTAAATGTATAGAAAAATAGCACTAAAATAGAAGCAAAGTTGAGTTAATGTAAAGTTCAAAAATAAAATAAAAACTTATTCATCCCTCGCAAATAAAGTTGATCCTTGAGCGTCGTTTTCCATTCATTCCCGCTCTAATCCAGATTTGGTGGTATCGAATGGTGATATTGTTTATAGCTTTACTTACCATGCACATTCTCCACGAACCATCTTTTTTTGGAGCGATAGTAAAGTGGGAACTGCATACAGACTCATACTCTCTCTCACATATCCTATCTAAACTAGCTCTTCCACCTTTTCCTTCATAGTCTCACTCTCCTTAGGACTCATTTGATAGTGTGGAAGACTCTGCAAACTAGCTCCCAACACCAAATCAATGTAATGTTGGATGTCCCTTAAAGGTGGTAGCATGTTTCGAAGCTCATCCGGAAATAGATCATGATACTCATCTAGCATCGAACTCACTTGATTGGAAAACTTTCATTCCTCTTCTCCTTGCACCCCTCTGTTAGGTTTCACCATCACCATATATACAACTTGTCTCTCTTCGGATTCCCAAATGAAAGAATTATGATTCGGGCACAAAATTAGAATTGCCTTCTTCTTCTTATTTGGCTATCCTAATATATGAGTGAGTATGTACTTCACCCCCTCCTTTACGAACTTGTAGGTATTACTCCATTCCGTATGGATAACATCTCTATCGTATTGCCAAGGTTTCCCCAAAATCATATGACATGCATCCATGTTCACGACATCATAATACATTTTGTCTTTATAATCCCCAATGACTATACACACTTTGCAACGTTGATTGACCCGAAGCTCCCCAACGTTCTTGATCCACCCCACACTATAAGGGTTAGGATGTGCTTCCACGGTCAACCCAAACTTATTCGCGATGGTGTTGCTAATTATTTTCTCTTGGCTCTTGTTATCAATGATGGCATTGCATTGCTCTTCTTACACAAGACATCGAGTCCAGAACAATTGGTTTTGTTGATCCTTTTCAACCTGGTTGGATACAAGTAACCTCCTCACAACATGTATGGCATGACCCTCATCAAACTCCCCATCACCTATATCCTCAAGGGGCTCAAAATACACCACAATCATCATCATCATAGTCATCCTTATATCTCCCCACCATATTAGAACTTCTTCTTTTAGGACACTCGTTGGAACGATGCTCCGGTTCATTACATCAGAAACACTTGAAAGGTGATGGCTTAGCATAGGAGTTACTTTTTCTAGGAGGTGGTCGTTCTCCCCTTAATTGTCTCACATCTCTCAGTGGTGCTCTCACAACATTAGGAGCATTAGCCTCACTTAAACTTTCCATTTTCTTTCCTTTATAAAAATCCTTGTGGTTCCCGCCTTCAATGCTAAATTCTTTGCATCTTGAACCCAAATTACCATTTGAGTCTCAATCTTGTCTTGTATATTGTGTATCAATCCCTCTAGGTACCTCGAAGTCTTTTAACTCTCAGATTCCAACAATTGAGCCCTCGTTGATACCCTCAAGAACTCCGATGTGTATTAATGCACACTCTGACTCCCTTATACACAATATTGATATAAACTATAAAGGTACTTTTATAGTCCGGTTGTAAGAATTTGTCCCTCAACATCGCTTTCACTTGTAACCAAGACCGAATCGGTTCCGGGCCTTTTCTTATTCTCTCTTCTCTAATATGATCCTACCATACCGAAGCTCTGTTGTTCAACCTATAAGCAACCAATCTCACTTTTTGTTAATCCATAATTCTCGCATACTCAAAGAACCTCTCAACCTCCAGCAACCAATCAAGAAAACCTTATATATCTAACTCGCCCCCAAAGGCGGGCAAATCCACTTTCAATGTAAATGCATCATCTCTATCAAAATTATCTCTATATGGATTTCTAACATTGCTCAATCTCACCAATTTGATTTCTCCCAACAACCCTTACGTTTTTTATATTGTGCCCATAATGTTCATCATCAAACTCATATTCATCACTATCACTATCACTATCACTATGACTATCATGCTCATCAACAAGTAAAAAAATTTAGGGCTTATATACCCCTTAAACCCTAGGCTAGAAAAGAATTCAAATCCCCCAAGGCCAACTAACATATCTTAAGGCATTAGGGGTAAAAAGGTTACAAAATAAACTAAAGGCCAACTAGTAAATACAATAATGGCAAGAATTTTAAGTAAGTAGTAGCAGACTAGTAATGAGGACAAAAGAAGAAATGGAAGAGCTTAATTGTTAAGTCATATCACAAATATTTTAAGTTTTAACAATAATAGCAACATAGTTAAGTAATTTTTTTATCAATTGTGTTAAAGTGTAAAGAACAAAAAAAAATGTTCCAAATTTGTAACTATTGTTGTTAAGTGATACTATGTAATTGAACTGAATGTACTAAATGAAATAAATAGTTAAAATATGTGGTTTTTTAAATTGAATGTAAAGGTATAGAAAAATAGCACTAAAATAGAAGTAAAGTTGAGTTAATAGAAACTTTAAAAGAAAAAATGAAATATGATTTATCCCCTACAAATGAAATTGAGTCTTGAACGCCGTTTTCCATCCATCCGCTACTCTAATCCATATTTAGCAGTAACCACTTCGCTCTAATCCAGATTTTTGGTAACTGTTCAATTGGTCCAACATATCATCAAGACGAGGAACATAAAACTTGTACCAAATGGTGATATTGTTGATAGCTCTACTATCCATGTATATTCTGTTGAAATATAAGGACTAAGTCAGGAATTTAATGTTTTTCGGAAATAAAAATTGACACTAAAAAAATCCTTTATTGAACTTACTCTACTCTTACAAACACACAAAGATAAGACTCTTTAATTGAGGCACCCTCTACTCACTACTTTGTGCATCTATCTACTTATATATATAAATTCAATACAAGACACTTATATTTTTATATATATAAGTGTCAAACTTAGCACACATTTTTTACTAATTTGGAATCACAAGTCCAAATTCATACATTCATGCATTATTGATAACATTGTGATATTATCCCAAGGATCAAAAGGGATATTCGCCTAGAACACCACGTGTTGATCACCTGATACCGGAGTATCACGGCGTATTGAGCAAAGGGATCCGACAGGCGGATCACCAACACCTCACCACAAGAGATCTGCGAGCGAACCTATGAAGCGAACCGCCATAACCGCCCAATTCGCTATTGAAACAGCTGAGCCGATCCCGCAATAAAGACCATTAATAAGCAATCAATTTCCTAACGAATATGCTTAAAGGAAACCAGTAACCGCCATTAATGGAGCATTAATGGAGACTTTCTAGTTACTAAAAGTTACAGCTTCATGACTATATATAGCTAGTATCACGAGCTATCAAGGTACACATTTACTTACCCTTTGTCATTTCAGTTTGCTCTCTTGTTCTTCTATACTGACTTTGGCATCGGAGCTTCCCCCCGTCGAGCCCAACGACGCCCCCACAGGGACGGAAGTCAATCGGAAATTCTCCACTAGTCATCAATTATTATTTTTGTCTTTTTTTTTTTAATAAATGCATCACCTTACCTTATCCCCTTATCACGTGAACATGCATCTAATTTTTTTTTTTCAATAATATAATTAAATTTATTAATTTTAACATGCCCCCTTAAACTTAATTTTTCGTGACTCCTAGTTGAGCTCTCAAATGGCTGAACGTATCGTACTTCAACGGCTTCATGAAAATATCTGCTATTTGATCTCGAGTCTTCACGTACTTCAATTTCACCTCTTTTTGCTCAATACACTCCCGAATAAAATGATACCTCGTATCAATGTGTTTACTTCGATCATGAAACACGGGATTTTTCGCTAATGCCAGTGCAGACTTGTTATCGATATCCGTTGGATCATTTTGACTCATCTGAAATTCTTTTAGCAATTTCCGGAGCCAAATTTCATGACAGACACATGCGATTGCAGCAACATATTCAGCTTCACAGGTTGACAGCGTCACAATTGCCTGCTTCTTTGAACTCCATGTAAATGCAGTATCACCCAGAAAAAATACAAAACGAGTTGTACTTTTTCGGTCATCCTTGTCACCGGCCCAATCACTATCACAATATCCAACTAATTTGAAATCGTCAGTTTTTTAATAATGTAATCCCAAATTAGTTGTACCTCTCACGTAACGGAGAATTCTTTTTGATGCATTCCAATGTGATACTGTTGGGGCTTCCATGTATCGATTTAGTAAGCCGACTGCATAAAGAATAGCTGGTCTCGTACATGTTAAATATCTGAGACTTTCGACCAAGCTTCGGAATAATGTCGAGTTGACTCTGTCTCCACCTTCATCTTTTGTCAACTTGATTCCACATTCGACTGACGTGCTGACGGAATTACAATTTTCCATCTTGAAATTCTTTAAGATCTCCTTTGCAAAACCACTTTGAGAAATAAAAATTCTGTCGTCATTCTGCTTCACTTCAATGCCAAGATAATATGACATTAGACCAATGTCAGTCATCTCGAACTCACGAGCCATTGTCTTCTTGAACTCTTCAAACATCTTAGGATTGTTCCCTGTAAAAATGAGATCATCCACATACAAACAAACAAGTAACATATCTCCATTTTTCACCTTTGCATACAGGGCATATTCATGTGGGCATTTGACAAAACCATTTTCTTGAAAATATTTGTCAATGCGACTATTCCAGTCTCATCGTGCTTGCTTAAGACCATAAAGTGTCAATTTTAAAGTGTCAACCATTTTCTTGAAAATAAAATGCTAAAATTGACAAATATTTGACAAAACCATTTTTTGACACTTATATTTGTCAATTTTAGCATTTTATTTTCTTGACCTTTCACAACATACCCAGGTGGTTGCTGGATATAAATTTCCTCTTCCAAATATCCGTTGAGAAATGCAGATTTCACGTCCATTTGATGGATTCTCCACCCGTGTTGAGCAGCTACAGAAATTACCAGTCTAATACTCTCCATTCTGGCAACAGGAGCAAAAACTTCATTGTAGTCAATTCCAGGTCGTTGACTGAACCCTTTCTCCATCGGTCTTGCTTTATGTCGGACAATTTCACCGTTTGCATCTTTCTTTGCTTTGAACACCCATTTAACTCCAATGGGTTTTTGACCGGCCGGAAGTGATGTCAGCTCCCATGTTTTATTTTTCTCGATCGAATGAGTCTCCTCTTCCATGGCTTTTCTCCATTTTTCATCTTTCATTGCTTCTTCTGGATCTGTTGGTTCATCATTAACAAAATGACAATAAAGAGTTAATTCATCATTGAGATTTCTTGTTACATCATAGAGATCTTTAATAGGTATGACTTTTTTAGGTTTTCCCGGCGGATGTTCATCTGAACTATTTTCATCACTTGAGGACAAACTCCATCTGGATGAGCTTGCTGATGTCGAACTGGTTGCTGGTGTTGTGGTTGTGACTGTGGCTGGTTCTTCCTGATCATTATCTTCATTCATGAAAGGGTAAAAACTGTAGCTGTTTTCTTTTTCACCGGTCTAGTCCCAAACTGCTTCTTCATCAATGGTGACATCTCTACTGATGATGATTTTCTGAGTCTGAGGATCGAACATTTTATACCCTTTGGAATGTTCTGAATAGCCCACAAACAAATATTTCTTGCTTTTATTATCTAGCTTCTTGCGTTATTCATCCGGTACATGGACATGAGCAACACAGCCAAAAACACGCAAATGAGAAATACTGGGTTTTATTCCACTCCATGCTTCTTGTGGAGTTTGATCCCAAACACTTATAGTTGGCGATCTGTTCAACAGGTAGACAGCACAGTCTACTGCTTCGGCCCATAACTCCTTCGGTAAATTTTTGCTTTTTAACATGCTCCTCACCATGTTGAGCATCGTTCTGTTCTTTCTTTCTACTACGCCATTTTGCTGTGGTGATCTTGTAGGAAATTAGGCTAAGGTATAGCAGCGGAAATATAAAATTTTTAACCTATTTCCACTTAACCCTAGGATCCGTTAATCGTTATTTCATATAAAGAAGGATAAGAAGAATTACCTTTTGATGATCAATCTACCGTTGTTAATGAAGTGCCCACAACTCTTCTCCGAGTTCCCAAACACGAAATAAAACACGGGAAGATTAATTTAGAATCAACCGTTGAATAGCAACTAAAGTAGATTGCCTCTAACTAATCAACACAAGATCAAGGATAAAAGAAATAGATGAAATCAATTGATCAGAAGGAAGCCGTAGAAAATCTCGTCTTCGAACTAGGGGTGTCGAAATTTTCTCTCTCCCGGTTGCACTGAGTATTTCGAAAATCTCAATAGGGTTTGCACTAGTGGATTTCGAAAATCCTAGGGGGTATTTATAATCTCTTGTATATAATCCCTAGTTAGATAGAATTAGGTTACTGAATAGGAATTCAATTCGGAATAGAATTCCTAATTATTATCTCATTATATATCTAATATATTAAGGATAATAATAATAACCTTATTGGATAATAATAGGAGTATTATAATCTAATTAAAACTCCTAATTTATTTATCTCTTAATTAATTTAATTCATAATCCTAATCTAATTAGGATTAACAAAATCAAATTAATTATTCATGTATTTAACTACATGAATTTCGACCCCCCCCCCCCTTGGTCCATGGGCCTTATTGGGCTCAATTGGGCTTCCATCAATTAATTAACATCTATCTCTCTTTTAGGTTCCAAGTCTTATGTGTGACCCATTAGGTTCTTATTGCATCTAGCCGTATGCAACGTTATTAAATAATTTTCAAAGAATTATATTTAATCTTTGCTTAACGGAATGATGTACAGAGTATGTGATTAGCAAGTCCGTAATCATTCCCCCAGAGCTATAAGAAGACAGGTTGATTCTGTCGTTAACCTTTCCGTATTAGTTACAGTATAATTCGATCCTTTATCAACTACATCCTTGAACTGAATCCTATGACTATGGATGATGTCAAGTCACATATAGCGAGACGTTCGTTTTACTTGTACAGGCCGAGTCAACTCAAATAGATATGTTAAGTGAAATCTGTATTTCAAGTCTTAAGCTATCACCTTGCAAGGATTTAGAGTCGAGTCTTCCACAAGCGATCATTGGATGTATCTCCCATTCATCGGGAGTGATAAATGCTCAATCCAATATATAATGATCCCGCAATCACTTCCTGTGATACCCAACGTCTACTGTTCACACCCCAGAGTCATCTCTGTTAAGGATCGTGTTACACCAGAGTCAAAGCGTCACATTCCGTAATCCAGAATACCAATTAATATTCCTTTGAGTCTAAGGATTAGTTATACCTATTAATACCAATGAGATGAACAGGTGACAAGGATGAATCTACCCATCCTGTTATCTCAAATCAGATCCCCAATCCTAATGAACAACTTTTCATCGGATCTATGTAACTGTCCAGATATCTATATATATGAAGCTTGTGAGATAAGCTTTCTGTCGGACAGAAGACATTGTTACATACAAGTCTCAACAGTGATATATCAATCCCAAACATATAACTAGACTTGGGGTGGTTTTAAGTTTATCAGCTTATTATAAAGTTTTGTCTCACTTCATGCTTGTATGAACACTTTATAATCACTTTAAATAAACTTACGGATTTCCTTTTATTATACTTTATTTAGTGCTTAAAAGGGATTGCCTTTATATAGTTATAAAACATATATCTCATTAAAACAAATGATATAAAGAACAATTCATTTACATTAAGTTTGTATCCTAGAACAATTGTCTATAGGACACTAAACCCCAACATACTCCCACTTGGACTAAAGCCAATTGTTTCTAAAACTTATCCCAGTAGAAGTTAAATGACGATCATGTACTCTCTGGGTTAAAGGCTTTGTCAACGGATCTGCAACGTTGTCCTCTGTAGGTACTCTTTCTATTCTCACATCTCCTTTAGCCACAATCTCTCTAATGATGTGGTATCGCTTAAGGTAATGCTTGGACGCATTATAAGACCGTGGTTCCTTTGCTTGCGCAATGGCTCCATTGTTATCACAATACAGTGTAATGGGATTTACAATGTCAGGCACCACACCAAGTTCTGTAATGAACTTTCTAATCCAAACCACTTCCTTTGCTGCTTTCGCAGCTGTGATATACTCTGACTCGGTCGTAGAGAAAGCTACGCTTCCCTTCTTGGAACTCTTCCAACTGACCGCGCCCCCATTCAAGATAAACAGGTATCCTGATTGGGATTTAAAATCATTCTCATCTGTGAGATGACTTGCGTCTGAAAATCCTTCTATTTTCAGATCACCTTCTCCGTACACTAGGAACATATCTTTAGTTCTTCTCAAGTACTTAAGAATGTTCTTGACGGCAATCCAATGCTCGTCTCCCGGATTCCCTTGGTAACGAATTGTTACAGATAACGCGAACGCTACGTCAGGTCTAGCGCATAGCATAGCATACATAATCGAACCGATTGCGCTGGCGTACGGGACTACAGCCATGCATCTTTTGTCATCATCGGTTTTAGGACATTGATGATTGTTTAACTTTACTCCATGTAGCATGGGTAAGTTACCTCGTTTCGATTCAAGCATGCTAAACCGATTTAGCACCTTTTCAATGTATGTAGCCTATGAAAGACCAAGCAGTCTTCTCGATCTATCTCTGTAGATCTTTATACCAAGTATATAAGCTGCTTCACCAAGGTCTTTCATTGAGAAGTTACCAGATAACCATACTTTTACCGACTGTAGTAGAGCAATGTCATTTCCCATTAATAATATATCGTCCACATATAGTATGAGAAATGCTATAGAGCTCCCACTTGCTTTCTTGTAAATGCAAGCTTCTTCGCAATTTTTTTCGAAACCAAATTGTTTTATGGTTTCGTCAAAACGCTTATTCCAGCTTCTTGATGCTTGCTTGAGTCCATAAATGGATCTCTGAAGTTTGCAAACTTTATTTGCATCCTTCGATATGAAACCTTCAGGCTGCATCATATATACATCCTCAAGCAGGTTTCCGTTTAGGAAAGCTGTTTTCACATCCATTTGCCAAATCTCATAATCGTAGTGAGCGGCAATTACAAGCATGATTCTGATTGATTTGGACATAGCCACAGGAGAGAAAGTTTCGTCATAATCAATTCCTTGCTTCTGACGATATCCTTTCGCTACTAACCTAGCTTTGTAGGTGCTAACCTTTCCATCCATGTCTGTCCTTTTTTTTTAAGATCCACCTGCACCCAATGGGTATTATCCCTTCGGGTGGATCAACCAAAGTCCACACTTAGTTAGTATACATGGAATCCATTTCAGAATCCATGGCCTCAAGCCATGCTTTAGAATCTGGACTAGTAAGAGCCTCTTCGTAGTTTTTGGGTTCGTCGTCTAACACGGGAACCTCATTATCATCTCCCACTAGAAAATCATATCTAACTGGGAGTTCACGAACTCTTTGTGATCTACGAATAGGTGGCACTGGAGTCTCATCTAATGGGACTTCTTCGGGTACCTCAACCGCCTATGTTGTTTCAGTCGGTGTTTCTTCTTCTTGAACTTCTTCAAGTTCAATCATGCTTCCCTTTTGTGTTTCTTCGAGAAACTCTTTCTCTAAGAAGGTTGTGTGCTTGGATACTATTACTTTCTGATCATCTGGATGATAGAAGTAATATCCCATAGTTTCCTTAGGGTATCCAATGAAGAAACATTTATCAGATTTCGAATCTAGTTTGTCGGACGCAATGCGTTTGACAAATGCTGAACAACCCCATACTCTCATGAATGAGAACACGGGTTTCCTACCAACGAACAATTCATATGGTGTGGAACTAGCGGATTTAGTTGGTACTCGGTTTAGGGTGAAAAGGGCAGTTTCTAAGGCATAGCCCCAGAACGTCTTTGGAAGTAAGGCCATGCTCATCATGGATCGTACCATATCTAGTAGGGTACGGTTTCTCCTCTCGGATACACCATTGTGTTGTGGTGTATAGGGAGGTGTCCATTGCGAGCATATCCCACATTCAGTTAGATAATTCAGAAAATCATCTGAAAGATATTCGCCACCTCGATCAGATAGAAGCGTCTTTATTTTTTTCCTAATTGATTTTATACTTCATTCTTGAAGCATTTGAATTTCTCAAAAGCTTCTGATTTGTGCTTCATCAAGTAGACGTAACCATATCGTGTATGGTCATCTATGAAGCTTATGAAGAATCTGAATCCTCCTCTTGCTTGGACTGACATAGGACTGCATACATCTGAATGAATAAGTCCTAGAGTGTCTGATACACGCTCACCTTTATTGCTAAAGGGTGTCTTTGTCATTTTACCTTTTAAACATGATTCACATGTTTCCAATGATTCAGGATCAATTGAATTTATAAGCCCATCTTGATGTAGCTTAAGCATGCGTCTTTTGTTTATATGGCCTAAATGACAATGCCACAAGTAAGTTGAATTATCTAGCTTATGTCTTTTGGTATCAATTGCGAAAACAGAAATTTTGTCATTTAACACATAAATCCCATTTTGTGATATTCCTGAAAAATAGAAGATCGAATCTCTATAAAAATCGCAACGTTTGTCTTTTATTGAAATATGAAAAGCCGTCATCAACAAGGCGGCTAATAGAAATAATATTTCTAGATATTCCTGGAATATCCTCAGGCTGCATCCGGTATCAAGTACCAAAAGATTCAGACTGTGAAATTTCAATATAAAACATACCAGATGTTGAAGTCCCAGCTTCTTCCCCTTTTGAGGAAGGCTAGGTACACCAACAGTTTCTTTTCCAATGCCCGTCTTCACCACAGAAGTGGCACTCTCCTTTGGGCTTCTTCACTTCCTTTCCCTTAGTTTTGTTGGGCACGGCTTTCTTACCTTTCTTGGGATATTTAGGATTGGGAGAATTCCTTTTCCTCTTCTTTGATCCTTCTATGACAAGAGCCGGTATGGCTTTGTTTTTCTTCATATTGGGCTCAACTGACTTGAGCATATTTGCAAGCTCTTCAAGAGAGGTTTGTAAGTCATTCATCTGATAGTTCATGATGAACTGTGAATAACTCTCTAGGAGGGATTGAAGAATTAAATCTACGCTTAATTCGTTATCCATCACAAATCCAATACTAGAAAGTTTGGTAATGTAGCCAATCATCTTGACACAATGTGTCATGACAGATGTGCCCTCTTGCATCCTGCAACGATATAGCAACTTGGATATCTCGTAGCGTTCGCACCTGGTCTGTTTCCCAAACAATTCCTTTAGGTGCATGATGATGGAATAGGCATCCATTTTCTCATGTTGCCTTTGTAATTCCGGTGTCATCGATGCAAGTATGATGCATTCGGCATGATCATCATCAGCCTTGTGCTTCTGGTAAGCATCAATTTCCTCAATGGGAGCATCATCAGCAGGGACAGGGGGTATCGATGTATCAAGTACATACCTTATTTTATCGAACTTCAAAACGATTTTGAGGTTACGAAACCAGTCGGTGAAGTTTGAACCATTCAATTTGTTATCGGTAAGAATGTTTTGCAGATTGGTGTTAGTCATGATATTAAGAGTGTTTTAATTTAAAACTCGAGATGTGAGAAAGAGTAAACGTATGTTATTCATTTGCTTAAAGTATATCAATCTAAAATTATAGGCCTTTTAGTTTATTTTAGATTGCTCCCACTATTTTGCCAAATTAATAGACCTCCATATTAATTCGAAGAATTTCACAAATCCTTTAGTGAGCTAGGATCCTAACTCTTGAGATTTCGCCTTGAGTTTACTCAACAAGCTAGTCTCATTTATTAGGTAGATTCATGTAATCAATCACATCTTTAATGTGATTCCTAGGTTATTGGGTTACTAACCACATTAGTAACTAATATGTTATTCATATTAATCCCAACCATATTGTCCATTAGTTTATGACAACATGAGTTTACTCATCCAATTATCATAATCTAATTTAAGTATTACCCCATATTCATGAAAAATGATTTTCGATAATTCAGGTGTTACCGTAAGACCCCGAGCTTGAGTTTACTCAACAACCCAAAGGCCCTCAGTACTGCCGGCTGAATTATAATATTAGGGAGGGACAACCGATTTTAATAACTTGCTTATTTACTTAACTTTTTAATGAGGGATTTTATTTTAGGTCTCATAATCTAACTTAGTCTTGATTTGCTTTAGCATACATCAGACACATACATTCACATACATTCACATACATTGGCGTTATGGACATATCATCTAAATTATTCCGTCGAGCCAGAGACGGAATAAAAGGGCAAACCTAAGGAAATACTAACTATTGCATATTTCTCTTTAGGTCCTCCGTCTTCTCCATGGCGCCTTGAAATTACATATTAATTTCTAGGGTAAAGTTCAAATAAAACCCCTGTGGTTTCACTAATTTTCAGATAAAGGACTGTGGTTTACTTTTTGTCAAAACGAGGATTGAGGTTTTTAATTTGAGCAAAATAAGGACTTTTTCGATTGATATTATTAAAATCACATTTGACGACTTCAAAAATGACATATTTTAAGAACTACTAATATTCTAAGCAACTTTAATTCTTCAATTTTTTTTATTTTGAGATTGTTTAGATGATGTTTGGTAAAGAGAGAGAAAGTTAATGTTTAGAGAGAGAAAGTTCCAAAAAAGATGATTTTCGAAAATAAAAAATGTAGTTCCATAGAAAATATGACATTGAACAACTTTAATTCTTGAAAATTTTCATTTTCAGGTCGTTAAAGATGGTTTTAATAGCATTAATCCAAGTTTGAAACCTCAATCCTTGTTTTGACAAAAAGTAAACCACAGTCCTTTATCTGAAAATTAGTGAAACCACAGGGGTTTTATTTGAACTTTACCCTAATTTCTATACTACTAAAGAAAACTTCAATGGAATTGAAGGGAATCAGATGAGAGGAGAAATTACAATAGATAGTAGAAAGGCAGGACTCGCAGACCCTATTTCAAAAATACCAAAAGACTAAAAGAGGGTCCAAATATGTCCATAACTCCAAACATGCATAGACTCAATTAAATAAATTTAATTGGTTGATTACATAACTATCTTATGTAATATTTATGTTAATCACATTAACTTTCATCCAATTTTACTTCTAATAGTTTCGTATCTTTTATATTAATTTTTAGATTAATATAACTATACAAAACTTTAATTATGCACGTCCCAATTATTTTGATTTTAATTCATTTAACATTTTGATTTACAAATTGGTAAAACAAACTTTGAAACAAATTTTCATTCGATAATCAAAACAGAAAACTATCAATTTCTGAAACATATATATTTAAATATAAAAACGATTTTAAACAATTTAAAATCAAGTGGGTCTCGGGCCGGGCCCGAGAATGGGCTGCTGGCAGCGACGGCTAGGCACCGCACGCGGCTGCTGCCGCGAGGCAGCAGCCGCGCGACAGCGGCCAGTCGCGCCGCGAGGCGCGACTCGGGCTGCTGTCGTATATTTTTTTATATATATAATAACAATTTCAAATATATATATATATATATATATATATATATATCAGTTCTAAAACGGTTTTAAAACGATTTTCAGAAAATAGGAAAACCTACTATAGATTTCCTGTTTTATCTTTAGAATTAATAAAACTGATTTTATCAATCTGATTATAAAACTAATAGATTTTGTTATAATGATTATCAACCAAAATAATTAGGAACATACGCATAATCAATTTTAATTAACAATTAATTAAAACTTATTTATCCTTAGAATTAATTAATCAAAACAATTTGTTAATTAATCCTAACTATAAATATTTATTCAATCCTATTGAAAACTTTTAAATTTTCATATATGAAATAACGGATTTAACGATGGCTCTGATACCACTGTAGGAAATTAGGCTAAGGTATAGCAGCGGAAATATAAAAATTTTAACCTATTTCCATTTAACCCTAGGATCCGTTAATCGTTATTTCATATAAAGAAGGATACGAAGAATTACCTTTTGATGATCAATCTACCGTTGTTAATGAAGTGCCCACAACTCTTTTCCGAGTTCCCAAACACGAAATAAAACACGGGAAGATTAATTTAGAATCAACCGTTGAATAGCAACCAAAGTAGATTGCCTCTAACTAATCAACACAAGATCAAAGATAAAAGAAATAGATGAAATCAATTGATCGGAAGGAAGCCGTAGAAAATCTCGTCTTCGAACTAGGGGTGTCGAAATTTTCTCTCTCCCGGTTGCACTGAGTATTTCGAAAATCTCAATAGGGTTTGCACTAGTGGATTTCGAAAATCCTAGGGGGTATTTATAATCTCTTGTATCTAATCCCTAGTTAGATAGAATTAGGTTACTGAATAGGAATTCAATTCGGAATAGAATTCCTAATTATTATCTCATTATATATCTAATATATTAAGGATAATAATAATAACCTTATTGGATAATAATAGGAGTATTATAATCTAATTAAAACTCCTAATTTATTTATCTCTTAATTAATTTAATTCATAATCCTAATCTAATTAGGATTAACAAAATCAAATTAATTATTCATGTATTTAACTACATGAATTTCGACCCCCCCCCCTTGGTCCATGGGCCTTATTGGGCTCAATTGGGCTTCCATCAATTAATTAACATCTATCTCTCTTTTAGGTTCCAAGTCTTATGTGTGACCCATCAGCTGATGGATTCTCAGGAACTGAATTCTGGTTAGCAGCAGGTGTTTGGATATTTGGTTGCTCGCCAGAAATGGAGGTGCCCTCATGATGAGATGAAGTGGGAACAATGGGAGTGGCATCTGAGATGGTTGGTTCGTCAGTGGTAGCTGATTTGTTGACTTGCTGCTTAGGTTGGATAGGACTAGTTTGCGCAGCAGCAGTGCCTTCCTGCTCAGTTTCAGGTTGGAGCAGAGTATTGACTTGTGGAGGAGTCAGCTCAAGATTGTCCTGAGCAGGAGTGTCTTCAGATGCTTGTTCATTGAGCTGAACAGTAGGTTCTTCGATCACTTAGTCAGTTGAGGCATGAGCAGCGGTGTCGGCAGACTTCTAACCTTTAGGATCATCAGCTTCGGCATGTTCCTGACTACCAGAAACAGAGGCTTGTTTTTCCTTGACTGGCGTTTTACAATTGGTTTGGAGAAGAAGTTGAACTCCAATGCAGTCAGACCAACTATAGGATCACGCAGTGGACAGTCGTCTAGTACATCGAACACAGGTGGTTTGCGTGACTTCCTTTTGAATCTTTTATCACTGCCTTTTTTGGATAGTTTTGGAGAAAGGGTTTGGTCAGCAGAGATGGTGTTTGTTGACTTAGGAGAGGTATCAAGATGGACATCCTCAGCCTGTTCTTCAACAGTTGTGGTGTCAACAGAGGACTCAGTATCTGGCTCAGTAGCCGGTTCCTTAGCAGTTTTCTGAGCTCGCAGGAAGAAGGAGTCCTTTGGAACAGCAAAATCCAGAGGAGTTGCGTTCAATGGTGTAACTCCAGAAGCCTTCTTCCTCTTTAGGAGTTGCTCAGTTTCCTCATGTTCATCCTCAATCTCTTGGACAACAGCGGCTCGTTTTTGGGTAGGCTTAGTAGGGTCAGCTTTCTTCTTAGCTGACTCAGCTAAAGAATGTCTGGTCAGTACCACTTTAATTCTTTTGGCAGTTTGGAGTGCCGGCTTAGCTTTCTGTGCAGCTGACGTGTCTGCTTTTCTCTTTTTCCCTTTACTGGGCAGCTCAATTTCCTCTTCATCTTCTATCACAGTTTCCTTTCCTTTCTTTGATTTGGATTTGAAAGGAAGGTTGTATGCTAGTCCAGCGAGGATCTCAACGGTGATTTTCATCCCCACTACACTTTCTTCACCTTTAAAGCTGATCTTATGATCCTTGAGGATCTCGGTGATGAGTGATCCCATTCGAAGAGCTCCAGTGCTTCATTGAAATGCTCCGATAAAAAACACAGGCATATTCAGACACTACTAGAAAATCCTAGAATTCTGACGGAATATTCTGATGGAAAAATTTCCGTCACAAATTTCTGACGGAAATCCGTCAAAAATGACATCCGTCAAAAGCTTTGACGGACATGTATGACGGAATAAAAATTCCGTCAGATATTTTAGGGCGGGAATGTTCCCGCTAAAAATTTTGATGAAATTTATTGACAGAATATATTTCCGTCTATGTATGTGACGGTTTTGACGGAAATTTATTCCGTAGGCATTTCAGACTGATATTCTGACAAAATTCCGTCAGAAATGATTTTTCTTATATTTTCACATTTTAACCAAATACATACTATGTTAACTTTTTTGTTATAGCAAATCTATGAAAATAAATATCTGTAATGAATTAGATATTTAATTACTTTTCAGTTGTGAATTTTACATTGAATATAAAAAAAATTGAAAAAGAAACACATTAATTAATTTAGATTAGGTTTAATTTTTTTTTGTTATTTGAGTTTCAAACATTTTGAAATGTTGTATATTAGAAAATATAAATATTATATTAATATCCAGTTGATTGTATTGGTTATTCTTTAAGTGATTCAAATATGGTGAAAAACAACGAAAATAAACAATAAATAATATATAGGGAAAAGTACAAAAATAAACCTTGTGGTTACACTCGTTTTCGAACAACACCTATGTGGTTTAAAAGTTTGCAAAGTGGTATCATGTACTTCATTCCGTTAACAAACACATGCCAAATTGACTAACGGTGTTAAAAGTCAAATGGAAAAGAGTTCATTTGGTCCTTATATTTATTTATTTTTATAAATTAACCCTCTTATTATCTAATTATCACAAACAAACTCCAAAATAAAAAATAAAAATCAAATATACCATCTTCTCCATATCTTTTTAATTTTTTTTTTCTCTCCTCCCTCTTAATTTCTCTCTAAGCAAGAGCAGTAGTAGATGGGGTACCCACAGGCAAGCACTCTAATGGAATCCTGTTGCTTCTGTATTATTAACAAAGAATCAACAAAATAATCATTCTCTCGTCCGTTGGTTCAGGAAAGATCTCTCTCGAAAACCTCCTATGCGAGGATGAATGATCCCCACCGCCATATTTTATGTGATTATGGATGTCTTTAACTTACCAGTCGTAATCATGCTTCCCTCCTCCTGCTGATGACAGTAGATCATCGATGCCGCTCTTTGTTGGTTTTACTGATCCGACTGAAAGTCTTCCTAGTTTCGCTGAAACTGCAATGAGCAAACACAGTAAAATAAATAAATAATTCCTAAAAATTGAAAAAAATAATCCACCAGATTCAGAATTTTATAAAAATACCAGATCAAAATCGCGGAGAAATAATCTAACAACACGGCAACAATCAGAAACAACGCCGTCGTCAAGTAATGTAGTATGAATACGACTCTGTCAATGAACAGAGTAGAAACGAGATAGTAATAATGAGGATTGACAAAAACGATAGCCCTGAGTTGGTTGCTTTTGTATTGTAATTTGTATATCGCAAACGATGCCGTTCAAGTGATGGTTTCCGTGTAAAATGTTACTTAAATGACCATCATTTTCAGTTTACAATGTCCATGGTTGGATCTATTAGAGGATAAAAAATAAGCCACTGAATACAGACAAATTAACCATAAATGAATAGGAAAAGATAATCCTATAACAGAAATCCTGGATAAGTCATAAAAGAAAAAACTATAATCTCCTCATTCCCTGCACCTGGAGCTAAAATTAGCTAAGAGAAAGAAGAAAAAAAAAAAGAAGGAATGACCGGAGGAGCTAATGTACCACCAGATGAGTCATCTGAAGAGGCAACCGAGAGACTGCGGCGGTTCTTGGAAAAGAGATCCAAGTTCTCGTCAGTGTCCTTGGAGAAGGCGTTAAGACTATTTAACCGCTGCGATGGTTGTGGGAATGAGATGAAGCAACCGGACAATTCCTAGCACCGATGAGAGATTCTCGGACAAAGGCAAATGGCAAATCAGAACAATGATACACATGCTAATTTTACATTTTTCCATTTTTAGAAAGATACGGAGAAGATGGTATATTTGATGTTTATTTTTAGAAAGATACGGAGAAGATGGTATATTTGATGTTTATTTTTTATCTTGGGGTTTGTTTGTGATAATTAGATAATAAGAGGGTTAATTTATAAAAATAAATAAATATAAAGACCAAATGAACTCTTTTCCATTTGACTTTTAACACCGTTAGTCAATTTAACCTGTGTTTGCTAACGGAATGAAGTACATGGTACCACTTTGCAAACTTTTAAATTACATAGGTGTTGTTCGAAAATGAGTGTAACCACAAGGTTTATTTTTGTACTTCTCCCTAATATATATCATGTAAGGATGCATACAATTTTATCAAAGCGGCTAAACCATATTAAATTCACTAAAACTGGAGGTAACTTTGTAAAATTGGCAAAATATTAACTTACATACTAGTCATTAATTATATATCTTCTTTGTTTATATATTAATTATAGTAAAAAATAGGGATGGCAACGAGTAGGATACCCGCTGGTAGTGCCAATCCCAAACCCTGATCCGTTTATTTTTTAATTACTCGTATCCGTCCCATTATCCTAACGAGTATATTTTTGCATCCCATATCCATCCCATTTAATTCACGGGTACCCATGGGTACTCTTACCCGTCAAGAATCAATAAATAAAACAAAACATATTACAAATTTAACAAAGTATAAATTTAATAGATCATTCATCTAAAAATCGAACAAATTGAACCGGGTAATGTCGGGTAATGCCGGGTACCTACGGGTACACTACCTGTTGCCATCCCTAGTCAGAAACACCATCCCTAGTCAGAAACAGAATCAGAAATTATAAGAAAAATTAAAAAAGAAAAAAACAAACATAAAATATATTTTTTTAAAAGAAAGCTGTAAAAGCAAAAAGCTGTTTAAATATTAATTGAGCCCAAGTTAATTGGTCCAAATCTACTTTTCATGGATAATTTGGAAATATGGGAGATAAAATTAGAACAATTTAAACAAGTGGGGATCAATGTGAAAATAATGAGGGATTCAATTGAATTTAATTTGACAAGCACTAAAAAAGAATACGATTTCCAGTGATTAAAAAGTTTTAGGGTCAATTTGGAATAATAAAAAAATGTAAGTATAAAAGCCTATTAGGGTTACATTCTTAACCATTTACCCCGCCTCCATCTTTCTTCTTTCTCTTTTCTCTCAGTGCACGCAAATAATAACCCTAGCCGAAAACTTACTCCGCCGTTACCTTGGCAGTGCCTGTCACCGTTGCTTGATGTCGACTTCGTCTCCGTCAACGGTGGTTCTCGCTTTTGTAGTTTTCTTCTCGTCTCCTTCTTAGATTCGACGTTTCCTCTGAGACTGTAATATGAGTTCTGGTGACGATGAATGGGAATGGCTTTAGGTAGAGAGGTTGAACGGAAATAGCAGTCGGCTGGTTGGATGGGTAACAAACTGACTAGATCGGTGAGGCTTTCGTTTTCTTCTCCAGCTTATTATGATATTTGTTTGCTTATTTTCCTTAAATCTAAAGTTTGTTTTATTTCCTTTATTTTTAGTCGGATTGCGAAATGAATCCCGTGACCAGAATGCATGGCAGAGGCAGAGGAGCTGAACGGCGGGTTAACTGAGGATCAGAGTTTGATTAAGTCGGAAGTTTAGTGGACTTCTTTAGGTATTTCTGAGACTAACTATTGATTTCTGATGGTCTTTTTTCCTTTTCTCGACTATTATCTCAGGTGAATTGTGAGTACATAACGTGGTTGAAATTTTGTGAATTATTTATAAGTGGATCTAGATTGTGAACCTACATATTTTGATCTGGTTTAGTGAACTGTTAGTTAAGATCTATCAAATGGATTTGCTTGACAGATGTTCTAAGTCAACTCTAATGCTCTGCTCTTTTTTTTAACAAAAATAAAACAATAGCTCTTAAAGTGCTTGCTTTTTTGATTTCAAACAGATTGAAGATGTCAAATGAATTTGTAAACAGTCCTGATTTCCAATTCCATGTTCAGTTTGAATAAAAACTGTGTTTGATCAGTTTCAAAATTGAACACCGAATAGGTTGTATATAGTAATTGGATAAAACTTCTACTCAATATTATTATCTTCTTATTAACTGAACTTCATCACATAAACAGGTTTGAAAGAGGATTGATGGATGGAGATAGCAAAGTTCTTGGATAGGAGATCTCTGGTGAAGCTAATGTTTCGCTAGTACCATAATGCACGATAAAACATGGAGGTTTCCCTATTGCGTGACCTTCAGGAAGAAAATGAACCAATAGAAGCAATGAGCTACATCATATGTTTTGAAGATGAACCTATATGCATCAAGCTGTATGCTTTTCTAAGAGATTCAGGATTCCAGCACTTGCCTACATTTCTGAAGCAGCATTCCTTATTCCCCACATATATATGGTGGAAAACCTACTTTCTTGTAGGTGCTTCAGAAAGCTGGAGAAAACTATCCCTTGCTGAATTTGCATACAGTAGTAGTCAGCAGTGTATTGATCTGTTTGGATGGCTAACCTGTGCATCATACTTGTGCACTGTTTTCTGTAATTTTGAGGAACGATTGGATTTCTACTCGTACTTCTTTTGTCTCTGAATTTTGGGGAGGATGAGATTGATGTTAATATGGTGAGTGGCAATATTCTTTGCTGAGGTATCTATTTTAATGAAATGAAGCTGTTATGTGCTCATCTCAAGTTTTATATATACATTTTGGTACGGAAATTATTGTTTTACAAATTATTCTGAATTGAGTCATAATGCTGATATATGATATTCAGGCCAGACCACAATTTGCAAGATGTGAGGGCCAAGATTTTTCCATTCAAAAGAAGAAAGGTAGAGGCACCTAAAGTTGCAACATCAGTTGCATTACCAGTCAGAAGGAAAGAGAGATCACTTTCATCATTGGTAGTTAGTGCCCCCAAGGTATCAACGCAGACAACAACTGGAAGAAGAACAAAACATGTGCAGAGAAAAGCAACTGCTTTGCGAGGTTGCAGTTTTCCTACTGAGAAACACATTAAAAAGGAGGAATATCCTGCGGAAGATAATCTAAAGAACACAAGTTCCCCTGAAATTGTGAATAAGTTCAAACAGAACACAAGGCAGGTAAAAAATGTCAACCTTTGTTTTTCAATTACTTTCAGTGAGTACACTGTCATAGGGATGACACATATTCTCTAATTTCTTCCTGGTGGTTTGACAAGTGTTGTGCACTTGCTTTATGCTACTAATTTGTTTAAAAAAAACACACATTTGACTTGTGCAGAATTCTTCCTCTCTTGAGCAGAACCAATATTTGTAAGTGATGTCTTAGAGGAACATGGGGTGAGTTATACCACTAATCAATTTCACCATGCTTATATATTAAGTAAAGATCAATTCAAATATTATACTTTTCTCTTTAAGATGAACTGTTGCAAATGTTAATATTCTTTCCTCTCAAGTTTGTGCTCTCATTTTATAGGATGACATTGTTTAGTGTTGCTATTGGGATTATGGGCATCTATTTGATTTTAGGAGAGAATCTGATGCAGTTCCTCCTGAAGTTACGCTTCAATCCATAATACTTGAGAGTCCTGATAAGAACAGGTGGGCTCGGTGTCTTAGTGAACATGTCAAATATACAGCTGACTTTGCCCAAACTCTGTCCAGGATGCCAAGTAAGCAACGCTTGATTTACATGCATTCATATTACATTTTTATTTGGTCTACTGTGAAATCTTTCCGTGCTGTAGTTGCCTGTATCCTCTGCTGATGAATTGCTTTCATTGACAAATACTAACAACCAGATTGTGTGCTTTGTGGTATTCTCTTTGTGGAAATATAGAGGCTTGAATATTTTGGAGAGGATTAAGATACAGGAGAGAATTAAGATACCATGAACTTTTTTCTTCTTCTGCAATTCATGGTTAACTAGTTATACCCACATCTTATTATAGAGGTTGAGGTGCAATTATTTTACCGAAGCATTATTGTATATAGAAACATAATAGTTATTATTATCTCTATTAGAATCATGCAATTGACATTGAAATGAAAAATTTGGTCGTTGCTTTAGTTTTGTTTGGTCTCTGCTTTATGTTTGTTTTATATGTTGTCTTACTCTTGTCCTTGGTTTGCATTTTCTCAGTACCACTTTTCAATGAATTCATCTTTTACAGGTTCGGGTGGTTACGAGTCTTGAAGGGGCATCATCAAATGGTTTTCGATATGCATGGTGATTTTTTGACATGATTTTGTATAGGATTTAAGTACTTTTTTAGATTACTACTACCTAATTAATTAGGACGATTTTGCGGCATAGTATTTTGATAGTTGTATATACATGGTGCATTTTTGCACACATGTTTGTTTTTTGTAAACGACCTAATAACTTTGTATGTTACTAGTATCATGTAATTAGTTTGATTATTTTTGTAATTATTTCTCTGGTTTTGGATTAATTTTAATTTTAATGACATATATACTAAAATTAAAATAGATTAATATATAGCCTGAATATATTATGAAAAAAAAAAATCAAATTCAGATGGAATTTCATCCGGCAAAAGAGCCTAATTGTATTTGGTTCATTCTGACGAAAATTCCATCTGAAATTGGATCTTCTGACGGAAAAAACTTCCTGACGTTTTCAATCTGTCTATCGTTTTTCGTCAGACGGTCTGACGGACAAACGTCATGAAAACGTCGGGACATTGTGATGCATAATTCTGTCAGAATATCCGTCTATACTTCTGACGGTTTTCCGTCAGACAACCGTCAGAAGGTTTCGTCAAGAAAAACGTCAGTGAATTTTGCGTGGGCCATTTTTTCCCTTTCTGTTCCGTTAGCCATTCCGTCTGTAAATCCATTCTGGACGGAAATTGATTGATTTCTGACGGATTTTTCCGTCAGAAATCAGGATTTTTCTAGTAGTATGTGCCAGAGGAAGCACTGCTCGAAATTGGATGCGGAAGATGTGGCGTTGACCTTTGGGAACAAGTAGTTGGTCAGGATGTAGTGGGCTTGTCTTTGGTGCTGACTGAGTGAAGTGCACGAGACTTCACCTACATGTCCTTCTGGCTTACAGAACTCAGCAGTGTACTTGACTCGTTTATAGTCATTGGTTTTCCTTAATTCAGCTCCTTCCTCCTTTAAGTCTAAGAGTGTGGTCGGGTATAAGGGGTTGATGATGATTCGTTTGTTATTTACGTATGTGACCATGAAATCAACATCATCTTTTGCAACCAGTAAATTTGAGTAGAACTCAGTCACTAGCCTCGGGTAAGTCAGTCTGTTGAGAGAAAAGAGTTTAGTCCATCCATTCTTGGATATCCATTCATTGTAGGGTTTCTCAGCTTCAACGAAGCTCTTGGAGAACCATCGTGAGGGAACGACATCGCGGTTCTCAACATCAGAAAACAAAGTTAGGAAGGTTCTTTATTTAGGCTTCTTACCCTTGTCCTTTTTCTTCTTCTTTGAAGGAGTTGAATGTTTAGTGTTGGGGTCAACACCAAGGATACTGACTTCATCCATGGGTTTGTCGTGCTGACCATGACCCGTTTGAGCCTCCTCTTTTGAGGTTTCATCATACTCCTGCTCAGGTGGAGAAGCAGGATTGATATCTGATTGGGTGTTTTCGTACTAATCATCGGAGAGATTCTGGGAATCAGACATGATGTTCTTGAAGAGCTCTTAGGAATTTGTCGAAGGATTTGAGATTTGAGAGAGAGAGTTCGAGTGCAAAAATCAAGCGTAGAAAGTAAATAGTGAGAAATCTTTCACTATTTATAGCCGGTAAGTGTTGATTTGATAGGTCGGGGAGAACGGTGGGAATTTGAACCATCGATAGTCAGTTATTACTGACATTAATTGCGAGAAACGGCACGTGGTTTTACTAATGATGACGTTTACATCATCCTAGAGGCTACTTAAATATGCGTGCGAACCCTAATTGTGCAAGTTGCTTTACTCAGCAGTTCAAGTGCTGAGTGTATAGGTCAGTTTTTATAACTTTGCACAGTAAAAGCACTCAGCATGTATAGCCACTCACCATGTAATTAATCACTCAGCATGAATTATACTTAGAATTTATTAAAGAGAATTAAACATACCGATAGCTTCTCTAAGTATGTTGAATTGCTCACGAGCCAGCGGCTTGGTGAAGATATCGGCAAGTTGCTCATCCGTTGGGACATAGGTCAGCTTGATCTCACCCTTGAGTACATGGTCTCTAATGAAGTGATGCCTTATGTTGACATGCTTCATCCTATTGTGCTGGATTGGGTTCTTTGATAGGTCAATGGCACTTTTGTTGTCGCATTTGACTTCAATCATTTTGGTCTGAACACCATAATCTTCTAGTTGTTGCTTGATCCAAAGGACTTGGGCAACATAGCTTCCAGCAGCGATGTACTCAGCTTCAGTGGTTGACAAGGCTACTGACGACTGCTTCTTACTGAACCATGACACAAGATAGCTTCCAAGGAAATGACATCCTCCTGAAGTGCTATTTCGCTCCAGCTTATCTCGTCCATAGTCAGCGTCAGTGTATCCGAGAAGTGTAAAGTCATGAGTGTTGGGATACCACAAACCTGCATTCACTGAGCCTTGCAAATATCTAAGCATTCTTTTTACAGTTATGCAGTGAGATTCCTTAGGGTTAGATTGATATCTAGCGCAATAACATACTGAGAACTGAATGTCCGGTCTACTAGTTGTTAAGTAAAGTAAGGAGCCAATCATACCTCGATATAATTTGCTATCTACTGACTTACCACTTTCATCAACACAGAGGACAGTGTCAGTGTCCATTGGGGTAGATATTGGCTTACAATTTTCGAGTTCATATTTCTTCAATATCTCCTTAGCATACTTCGTTTGACTGATGAAGATGCCATTCTTGCCTTGTTTAATTTGAAGTCCAAGGAAGAAGTTGAGTTCTCCCATCATTGACATTTCAAACTCAGTCTGCATCTGCTTACTAAACTCCTTGCACATAGACTCATTCGTAGCACCAAAAATGATGCCATCAACATATATTTGAGCCAGCAGGGTGTCTTTACCCTTTCTCTTAATGAATAAGGTTGTATCAGCTTTGCCTCTGACATAATTTCTAGTCAGCAGGAAACTGGTCAGCCTCTCATACCAAGCACGTGGTGCTTGCTTGAGACCGTACAGAGCCTTTTTGAGTTTATAAACATGGTTTGGAATTTAGGATCCTCAAACCCTGGAGGCTGATTAACATAGACTTCCTCATTTATAACTCCATTAAGAAATGCACTTTTGACATCCATTTGAAACAATTTAAAATTCATGAAACTGGCATATGCACATAATATTCTAATTGCTTCAAGCCTTGCCACTGGGGCGAAGGTCTCACCGTAGTCAATACCTTCCTGCTGATTGTAGCCCTGGGCTACAAGTCTTGTTTTGTTTCTGACTACATTCCCTTGTTCATCTAGCTTGTTGCAGAAGACCCATCTAGTTCCTATGGTCTTCTGGCTTTTTGGATTTGGCACCAAGTCCCAAACTTCATTTCTTTTAAACTGATCAAGCTCTTCTTGCATTGCACCCATCCAGAACTCGTCGTTCTCAGCTTCTGAAAAATTCTTTGGTTCCAGAACTGAGACGAATGCTACATTGCTGAGGTATCTCCTGAGTTGATTCCTTGTCATCAGGGTATTCTCAGCAGCATCGAGAATGGCTCTTTCAGAGTGTCCTCTTGGGATTCTGATTTCTTTTGGTAGTGTAGTGTCTTGAGCTGGTTGTGTTTCAACAATCTCTGCAGGTTTAGATTGGTCATTGAAAACAATTTGAGTGTCGTTTTTACCTTTGGTAAGCCCTTGAAGTGGTAACTCAGCGGCTCCACTTTGCTCAGCATCTGCTGAGTATGGATCATCCTCAGTCGGTTGACTAACCTTCCCTACAGGGTTAGTTTCATCGAACTCAATGTGTACTGACTCTTCTAAGACCTGAGTTCGTTTATTGAAAACTCTATATGCTTTGTTGTTTGTTGAGTAGCTTAAAAATATAGCTTCATCAGCTTTTGAATCAAACTTAGCAAGGTTGTCTTTAGTATTTAAAATAAAACATTTACAACCAAATGCATGAAAGTATCCAATGTTGGGTTTTCGTCCTTTCCAAAGTTCGTAGGGGGTCTTCTTCAATATGGGTCTGACTAGAGCCCTATTTAGTATGTGTTGTCCTCAAATGAGACTCTAGCAAGTGCACTAGACACAAGTAATAAAGTGATAAGTTAAGTATCGTCTCCATAGGGATTGAGATTCAAATGTATATCAGAAATTGTTGCTAAACAGCGTGTGGGTCAAACATGTTTCTCCTTTTTAATTTGATTGTGTGATGTTGGTTACGAAGGATGCAAGAAGACTGACGCAGTAAGAAATAAGATAACTTGGTAATGATTTAGAAAATAGAACAGGCTTGACATAAGAAAGGCTCCACTCCTCCTTGCCCATAGCGAAACAAGCTGTTTCCAGCGTGTTTAGCATTTATCTTTACTAATCTGCATAAAGACATTAATCAGTCCTTATTCTTTGCAATATAGCATAAATAACACTCAAATCCCTTATAAATATCAAGTTAAACTTAGTCAATTTCATGCCTAATAAATACCCCCAAATTGAACATTTGCTTGTCCTCAAGCAACAAATTGTAAGAAGGAATCAGAAGAAGAGTTAGGAATGAAATTTGTTTCAGAGAGTGAAGAGGGAAAACAAAGATTGTATGGTGCAATTAGGAAAATGAACAGATGCATGCTAAGATTTCAAGGAAGAGTTAAAGCTTGTCTTAAACATTGTGTCCTTTTTGGTCGAGAACTTCCTTAAATCTTAAACATTGTGTCCTCTTTCATAAGGAGTTACCTACTTGCCAAACACGCCTCACTAAGGAATGGAATAATTCACTCACTCTCGAATGACATTTACTTACCATAGGAAAAAGAATGCGATTTCACTCCTCACCACAGACACCACACCCTTAGGGTGCGAGTTTACCTATTGGTCCCGAATCTAAGGGTCAAAGTTCCTCCAGACATAGTCCAAAGGACTTTATAAAGGTTGTAATGTTAGGCTTAGGTTCAGGTTTGACAGTGAAAGGCTATTTCAGTGTATGAACTCTATCTTTTTGCAATTTATTTAACCTACGCAGCCTACATTGATTACTGTTATTCACCCTTTTTGCTTATCTACACAACCTGTTTCCTCATAACCCAGTACTCTTTTTGTTATTTCATTAAGGCTCCTTCCTCCCCACATTATATTCCCGAGTCCTTTCAGTCTTTTCCTAAGCAATATTTGCTCAACCGTTTATTTTTGTATAACTTAAGCACGTGATTCTTATTTTAAACGAGTGGCTTTTCGAAGCATAAGACAGAACTCATGGTGTTTTAGAGTTTTAAGTGAAAGGAGAGGGATATCATTCGTGGTTTTTCAGAAAGAACATGTCATGGCTCGACTTGGTTATCCTAATCATTGGAGTGCAAAGCACATGTGTCTTTTTGTGTAGCGGAGAGGGTAACTAAATGCCTTTTTCCTCCTATGAGAGTCAGAACCAATCACCATTTCAACAGGGCACCAAGGCAAATTCTCCCTAAAGATAGTGAGCGTTGGCCCACTCAGAAAAGAATCAATGCATACCATAGATGCAATCTTAGGCTCAAGTTCTCACTATATTTGGGAAAATGCAGTAAGGCAAGGGTTACTAATTTTGAAAGAGGAATTAAAAATTTGAAATTTTTTGGAACTTCCTGATTTGGGGACACAAAATGCAAACAAGCAAGTAACACTAAACTACTACATCAAAACATGCACAGTCTGTTCTTTGATTCCCGCTGAACACAAAACAATTGACTAGATGGTGAATAAATAGGCAGAAGAGAAAATGAACACAAGCATCACAATAATTACCAAGGACATATGCAACAGAGATTCTTAAGGGATATTTGTTCTACATCAAATTACTAATTAAACAAACAAAATTTAAAGCATTAATCATGTCATGCCCGCATAAATTGTGATACACAATCCCCACCCCCAAATGAAAACCAAACATTGTCCTCAATGTTATTAACACGGCAGTAGATTGTAGATAAATGAAAGCATAATAATACAGGTAGAGCATAACATGATAGAGTCAGGGTGTTAGAGGTTACCAGATGCTAGGACAGCGACAATTTGGACAGATCAGGCGGGTTGGGAGAGAGAGGAGTTAACCTCTCTATCCACAGTGGTAGGAATGCCATCCTCTTTCGAGGACGTACCAGCATTAGCATTAACATGAGCACTAGCAGGTGTTTCAGGCACTTTTCTTACCGGACTCTTTTCAGAAAAACCAGAGGGACTTTCCTTGCCATGCTCCTCAATACAAATGGTTTTGAGCATGTCGATCGACCTCTGTTGTGACTCGTATTTTTGTTCCATGGCGACTATCATTTCGCAGTTTTCCTGATTTTGGGCACACAAGGCATTGAATCGGTCCATTATATCCTCACTGGAAAGCTTTGCACACTTCTGATAGAAGGCCAGGTCCTTTGGTTTCTCGACCTATTCAGAATCCGATGAGACCGACACTGTTGGTTCGCTTTTCCTTTTTCGGCTTTCTGTTTGCCTTGATGTAACAAAGTTCGACATCCACACCCACTTCCCATTTACCATCTTTCCGAACAGCATCTTCTGTAGGCTCCGGAGGTCAATCTGGTCTGGGTGGTTCACAATCGTGAGAAGAGAGTGGTCCTCGGGTTTAAAAACTCAGATCGATTCAGCAATCCTGGTGATGATGCTCCCACAACAGATGAGTGAAGAGTTCTTCTTGCAGAAAGCGCTGATGTATTCTCCGAACCAGTAGCCTAGATTCATTCTCGGCCCAACTTTCATACTCCACAAGGCGGTGAGATCTGCATGTGGCATGGTGGCTTGATTTTCTCAGGCAAATATTGTGCCGAAAATTAGCTTGTGCAAATAGCGGATTGCATAGTCATCAACATTGGAAGCCTTGGACACGCTACCATCATAGTATTTCTGCCCTGAAATTGACTCCCAGAAAGCTGTAGGGTCAAAGACATCTGGCGTCTTGGTGAATGCTTCTTTGTAGCTTTCCGATTCAAGGTCATCATCATCGGCAGCACCTAACATCTGGTTGAACAAGTTGAGCGAAGGCCTCTGGGAGTGACCCATGAGTCGGAAGCTGAACTTTCCCTCTTCCTCAGGATCGGTTATCTCCACGTTGTGCTTAAAGGTGGCCAAGAACTTGAGTGTCAGTTCCCGATAGGCAGGTTCCGTCATCTCAAAGAAGCATCCAAAGTGGCCTGCCTCCATGAGTGCGCGCACACGAGCATCAAGCTTTAGCCGCCTTAGGGTTTCCCAACAAACTGTTCGGATGGGTCCGAAGTCAAGCTTAGCCAGCTCTTCGTAGTAAGCCTGCACGGTCGCGTCTTTGAACTAGGAAAGTTTCTTTACCAGTTTTTCGTCTGGAACAAAAGCTACAGTATTGGGCTCCGTCATCTTCCCTTTCGATTTTTCTTTCTTGGATGAGCCCTCAACTTTTACGTGTTTTCCTGAACCACGGGTTCTCATGCTGTGTTCGAGTTTAAATAATGTTTCCCAGTGGTAAAGGGCACAAAGCATGGAATGTCTAAATGAAAAGAACGAACGAAGAAAAGAAAAAGAAAAGAAAGAAAAAATACAGTGAGCGAATGACCGTAATGAAGCAGAGCTCTTAAGTAGGGAGAGTAGAAACATCCCGTTGCCAATCTGTGATTATGAGGTCGATTCAGAGGACGCCACATTGACAGATTGGCAAAACGGCATGTTCATTCGAAATAGGCGTAGGGGTGACGAACGGTCACGATTTAAATTTCGAATTAATTGCTCCCTATCCGTTTGATTTCATCGAGGAAGACAGGCGAGATGAGTGCCCATTGGGATATGATTGGACATCTCTACTTTTTCTGACTTATATTATCTTTTACCGCCCAATTTTCCCAAGGTACTGCTCCCCTACGGAACAGGTACATTTGTAAAACTACACCTTTAGGAAAAGGTTTGAGTTTTACCACTGTGCCTGTTCATGAGATACTTATTACGAATCACAGTTCAACGTTAAATGAATCTACTACACTTGACACTATTTAACCAAATTAAAATAATTAAAATGCAAAATTACTTATGCTACAATTGGTGTTTGTAGCGAACACCCTTTTGTGCTTTTACTGGCTCGGGGGGTCCTGGAAATGAACGGTATCAATCTTCCTTGTGTGATCGTTCTCTAGATATGGTTTTAATCTTTGCCCGTTCACTTTGAAAGGTTCCTGACCTTCCCTGCCAATCTCAACTGCTCCATGATTAAACACCTTGTGCACCGTATAAGGTCCCGTCCATCTTGACTTTAGCTTCCCAGGAAACAACCTGAGTCTTGAATTGTACAGGAGGACTCTCTGACCTTCTTGGAATGTTTTTGTTTGGATTTTTTTTATCATGCCACAGCTTGGTCTTGTTTTTGTAATTCACGGCATTCTCATATGAGAACAGCCTGAACTCTTCCATGTCGCAGAGTTGAAGTTTTCTTTGATCTCCAACAGCCTGTTGCTCAAAATTTAAGAAAGTTAATGCCTAAAATGCCCTGTGTTCCATTTCCACAGGAAGGTGACAATATTTTCCGTATAACAATCTAAACGGAAACATTCCAATTGGTGTTTTATAGGCAGTCATATATGCCCAAAGAGCATCGTCTAGCTTGTTTTCCCAATCTTTCCTAGAATTGCCTACAGTTTTTTCTAAAATTCTTTTGATTTCACGATTGGAAATCTCTACCTGTCCACTTGTTTGTGGATGGTAAGGTGTGGCAATTCTGTGAGAGACTCCAAGCTTTCCCATCAGCTTCTCGAATTTGGCATTGCAAAAGTGGGTTCCTTGATCACTAATGATTGCTCGTGGGACACCGAATCTGGCAAACAGCCTTTTCAGGAATTTTACTACCACACGGGCGTCATTGGTGGGACTAGACATTGCTTCAACCCACTTGCTCACATAATCTACAGCAACTAAGATATATTTATTTCCTAAGGATGTAGGTAATGGACCCATAAAATCTATGCCCCATATGTCAAACATTTCGCAAACAACTATGTTGTTGAGGGGCATAGCATTCCTAGCCGAGATGTTGCCTGTTCGCTGGCACTCATCGCAAGTGCTAACGAACAGATGGGCATCTTTGAAAAGCATTGGCCAGAAAAAACCTGATTGAAGGACATTGGCTGCATTTCTGCTAGCGCTATGGTGTCCTCCAGCTTCACGGTCATGACAGTGGCTTAGAACATCCTGTCCCTCTTCTTACGATATACATCTTCGAATAATTTGATCCGTGCACAACCTGAAAAGATAAGGGTCATCCCAAAAGTAATATTTAATTTCAGCAAAAAAATTTCTCCTCTGATTAGTGGACAGTTTGTGAGGCTTGAGCGAACTTGCTAGGTAATTGGCAATATCGGCAAACCATGGCGCAGACTGTGCAGTGTATAGATGTTCGTCTGGAAACCTTTCAACAATCTCTGGTTGTTCCTGACTGCCTTGGTGATCAATCATTGACAAATGATCAGCCGCGACATTCTCCATTCCCTTTTTATCCCTTATTTCTAGATCAAACTCTTGAAGCAATAATAACCATCGGATCAGCCTCGGCTTAGCATCCTTTTTAGCAAACAAGTATCGCAACGCAGCATGGTCTGTGTGAACAACAACCTTGGATAGCACTAAGTAGGGTCTGAATTTTTCGAAGGCATACACAACTGCAAGAAGTTCCTTCTCGGTAGTTGTATAATTCTGTTGGGCTTCGTTTAATGTCTTGCTTGCATAGTAAATAGGCCGGAACTTCTTCTCAATCCTTTGTCCAAGAACAGCTCCCACACAAGTATCGCTTGCGTCACACATCATTTCAAAAGGTTGCTCCCAGTCCGGTCCTGCCAGTATAGGCGAGTTGATCAGCTTGGTCTTTAAGAGCTCAAACGCCTTCACACAGTTTGCATCGAAAGAGAATTCGGCTTCCTTATGAAGTAAAGCCGACAAAGGAAGCGCAATCTTTGAAAAGTCTTTGATGAACCTGCGATAAAACCCTGCGTGCCCCAGAAAACTTCGCACATCTTTTACATTGGTAGGCACAGCTAGCTTTTCTATCACCTCTACCTTAGCTTTGTCCACTTCCATCCCTTTCTCTGAAATTTTATGCCCGAGGACAATTCCTCCCGTTACAATGAAGTGGCACTTCTCCCAATTTAAGACCAAGTGAGTCTCCTTGCATCGCACAAGCACAGCTTCGAGGTTGTTTAAACAGCTATCAAATGAGTTTCCATAAACCGAGAAGTCGTCCATGAATATTTATACGGTCCGTTCCACCATGTCATGAAAAATGGACATCATACATCGCTGGAAAGTGGCTGGAGCGTTGCACAATCCGAACGGCATTCTTCTGTAAGCATAAGTCCCATACGAACATGTGAACGTTGTCTTTTCTTGGTCCTCACTATGAATTGCGATTTGGTTGTATCCTGAATATCCGTCGAGAAAACAATAGAAAGCATATCCTGCTAACCGCTCCAGCATCTGATCAATGAAGGGCAAAGGGAAATGATCCTTCCTCGTGTCTTCATTGAGCTTTCTATAATCAACACAAACTCTCCACCCTGTAATCGTTCTTGTGGGCACCAACTCGTCTTTCTCGTTGAGGACTACTGTTGTTCCTCCCTTCTTTGGCACAATGTGAACAGGGCTTATCCATACACTATCAGATATTGGGTAAATAATGCCAGCATTGAGAAGCTTGATCACTTCTTTTCGCACAACCTCCTTCATGTGGGGATTCAATCTGCGTTGCGGTTGGACAGTTGGTTTATCCTCCTTTTCCATCAAGATTCTGTGAACACAGACTGCAGGACTAATTCCTTTTATATCATCAATTTTCCATGCGATTGCGTCCTTGTTTCTTCACAAAACCGCCATGAGTTGCGCCTTTTGATCAGGAGTTAACTTTGAGGATATGATGACCGGACTTCTGCTAGGTGGTTCAAGGAACGCATACTCTAGGTGTGCAGGCAACGGTTTCAATTCTGGTTTAGTCACCGGTACAGTTGGTATCTCCGGTGGCTCTTGATGAGTAGGAACAGTAGGATCGAAAGGAGGTGCTGGTAGGCTGGATTCAATGGAACAGCCTGTTCCTTCGCATATGTTCACCTCTTCTCCTAATAAAGTTTCTAAAGTGTCCTCTTCCTGCAAAGTAGAAAGACTTTGAAAATCATCCAAGAAACAGCATGTGTCATCATTATTATTTGCACGTCTCATTGCCTCGTTCATCTTAAAGATGACTTCTTCCCCATTAATCCTTAAAAATAATTGTCCCTCGCCTACATCTATCAATGCCCTGCCTGTGGCTAAAAATGGTCTACCTAGGATGATAGGAACATGCAAGTCTTCATCAATGTCCATTATAATGAAATCAACGGGCAAAATAAATTTCCCTACTTTGACTAGCACGTCTTCCACAACCCCCCTAGGATAGCATACTGAACGATCAGCTAATTGAATAGACATACGAGTAGGTTGGAGTTCTCCTAATCCAAGTTTTACATATACAGAATACGGCATGAGGTTTATGCTAGCCCCTAGATCACATAGTGCATTTTCAATATTTAGCTTTCCAATTGAATAAGGAATCGAAAAACTCCCTGGATCTTTTAGCTTCTTGGGCAGATGCTGCTTGTTTTGGAGTATTGACGAACAATCTCTGTTGAGTTGTATCATGGAAATGTTCTCTAGCTTCTTTTTGTTCGACAGGATGTCTTTGAGGAATTTAGCGTATGTCGGCATCTGTGCCAGTGCTTCTACGAAAGGAATGTTGATGTGTAACTTCCTTAAGGTATCCAACACTTTCGAATTTTGCTCTTCCATCTTTTTATTGATTAGATGCGTTGGATATAGCACAGGTGGAACATACGGTGGTGGTGGTTTATACATTCTTTCTCCCTCCTCTTGGTCCAGCTTACTTATGTAGTTTGCCTTCCTTGTTTCTTCACTACTGGGAACGGCCTGTTCCTGCTCCCTTTCAGCTTCCTTGGACGTTCCTTCACACTCAGCATTCTTATCAGTCAAAACAATTGGTTGAGTTTCCTTACCAGACCTTAGGGTGATTGCCATGACATCGTCTTTAGGATTTGGCTCTGTGTTGCTTGGCATTATTCCTTTTCCTTTTGATGTGGATGCATCTATCTAGTGAACTTGTGTCTCTAGATTCTTGATCGATGCCTGTGTCTGTTTCATGAACTGCATCATCATTGTTTTCATATCTGGCTCTACGTCTTCCTTTGGTGGCACAGGTTGCTTGTATTAATGCTGAGGTTGTCATTGGTACTGTCCTCCTTGCTGTTGTTGATACCTTGGCTGGTCTTGATACCGTGGTTGTCCCAGCTGGTCTGGTTGGCCTGTCCATCCAAAATTTGGATGGTTCCTGGTTTCAGAGTTGTATGTGTTAGAATAACGGTTAGGCTGGTTCCTTTGATTATACCCTGCGTAGTCACATTCAGCCTGTGTGCCCTTTCCTTGCTTAACTCCGGGACAGTTTATCTTTCCCGCGGCTGTCGGGCAAGCTGTTCTACCTGACTTGTCAGTTTTGACACAACTTCATCATTTCCCATTTTCTTCCCTTCACTTCTGGCTGAGTGCCAGTTGTAACTTGTGCTGACTACCTTCTCAATAAGGTCATACAAAGCCTGTGGCTCAAGATCTTCTGGGTTACCGTTAGCAATGGATTCGATTTGAATTTTGTAAATATTGGTCACACCATTGTAGAAATTTTGCACTTGCATCCACATAGGAATACCATGATTTGGCACCCTTCTCAATAACTCTTTATATCTCTCCCAAGCTTCTGCCAGCGACTAATCCTCTTCTTGTATGAACCGAGACACTTCATTTCTCAGTTTTATGGCTTGCCGTGGTGGAAAATATTTCATCAGAAAAGCTCGCGCCATCTCTTCCCAACTTGTGATTGTTCCTGGCTGTAAATTTCTTAGCCAGTTCTTCGCTTTATCCCTCAGGGAAAAAGGAAACAGCTTCAATCTGATTACATCGTCAGAAACACCTCTGTTCGATCTGAATGTGTTGCACAACGTGATGAATTCTTGAATATGCCCATTTGGATCTTCAGATTGAAACCCATTAAATTATACGGAGGCCTGGATCATCTGTATCATGGACCCCTTTACTTCGAACATGTTGTTCCCCTCGTTGGGTAACACGATACATGATGAATGTCCCTCTGTGGTTGGCCTCGAATAATCTCTGATTCGCATAACAGGAGGGTTGTTATTCTCTCCTTCTTTTTCTTGGTTTGGTTGAACTGGTTGTTCGGGTGGTACCCTTCCAGCCATTCTTCTCTCTCTTTGTCTTTCTCTCTGTCTAGCATGTCGGGCTCTCGCTCTGTTTCGTCTACACGTTCTCTCTAACTCGAGATCGATAGGAAAAACAGGAGGTCCAGCTCTACGCATAAACAGGTTAAGAACTTCTTTGTTTCCTGCACGCCTTAGCAAATGGATTAAAAACACCTTGTTTCACAGAAATTTCAGATAAAGTTTGTTGCTTTCAATCCCCGGCAACGGCGCCAAAAACTTGTTGTCCTCAAATGAGACTCTAGCAAGTGCACTAGATACAAGTAATAAAGTGATAAGTTAAGTATCGTCTCCACAGGGATTGAGATTCAAATGTATATCAGAAATTGTTGCTAAACAGCGTGTGGGTCAAACATGTTTCTCCTTTTTAATTTGATTGTGTGATGTTGGTTACGAAGGATGCAAGAGGACTGACGCAGTAAGAAATAAGATAACTTGGTAATGATTTAGAAAATAGAACAGGCTCGACACTGCCGAACAGGTTGTGCTAAGCCTTACAACATTCCAATGAATACAAGATAATGCCAATGAAGCCAAAGTATCAGTTTTAATGTGAGCTTGAGTCAACTTTCGTGTGTTCTCAAGCTCCTAAGATTTACTAGAACCTTTAACGTCCTAAAGATACGTTCTTTCTTGCATTAAGAACAAAACTGCATTTCTGATTAAGAAAACCCTTGACACAACCATCTAACTGGTCAGCTTCGAGGTTGGGAGATTAATAGAGATATCAGTGAAGATGTAAGCAGTGTCCTATCATCCATCTAACACATGCATAAATGCTAAGGCATGAAATTTAAATCCTCATCAATCACAGTATTGGCAAAACACTAAATATTCATTAAAAACGATGTAAAACTTACATTACCGGCTCGGTCTGGCCGTGCCCATTCAAAATAGACTACTCACTCATATCGAGCAGTGAGTAATCGGTAGTTCTTGAAACTTGAAGAGACTCCATTCGAGCTCTCCTTTCTTTCTTTCTACAGACAACTATTCTACTTCTAAAAATCACTAAAGTTCCGAACTCCCTATCTTTCCTTTGCTACGCCTACTTAAAGGAGAAAGACAGGGGCAAAATGGTACAACCTTCGTACCTTTCCAGAAAATAAGTCAACTAAAAACTAAAACAAAAATAAACTGAAATGATTAAAGATCCTTTGACCCTTGAACACTCAAGGGTTGATACTTCATGTCATCATGCTTCTTTAGGTAATGCCGCCTCTACACTTCTCCACCTGCTGCTCTGTCTCTGCCTCTGTCACCTCTGATCTGTCGCTGTCCGTCATTGAATAATCCGGCGTTTGACCGCTGGACATAAGAAAGGCTCCACTCCTCCTTGCCCGTAGCGAAACAAGCTGTTTCCAGCGTGTTTAGCATTTATCTTTACTAATCTGCATAAAGACATTAATCAGTCCTTATTCTTTGCAATATAGCATAAATAACACCCAAATCCCTTATAAATATCAAGTTAAACTTAGTCAATTTCATGCCTAACAGTATGTAACAGGCTGTGTTGACAGCTTCACCCCAAAAGTACTTTGGAAGCCTATTCTCACTCAGCATTGTCCTGGCTATTTCAACCAAGGTTCTGTTCTTCCTTTCAACTACCTCATTCTATTGAGGAGTTCTAGGAGCAGAGAAGTTATGGTCAATGCCGCTAGCTTCACAAAACTCAACAAACTGTTGGTTTTTTAATTCTCCACCATTATCACTTCGGATGTGAGCTAGTTTTAGGTCTTTATCATCTTCAAGATTTCTAACTAATGTTGAAAATATCTCAAAGGTTTCATCCTTGCTACTCAGCAAGATGATCCAAGTGTACCGAGAAAAGTCATCTATAATGACCAAGGAAAATCTCCTACCACCCAAGCTCAGCGGGTGGACTAGTTCGAAAAGATCCAAGTGTAGCAACTCTAGTGGACGCTTAGTTGAGACGATGTTTTTACTGTGAAAAGATTTTTTGGTTTGTTTTCCTTGCTGACAAGCATTGCATAATTGATCCTTTTCGAACTTAAGTTCAGGCAGTCCCTTAACTAATTGCTTTCTTGCTAATTTGGCCAGGAGGTCCATGCTTACATGACCAAGTCTCCTGTGCCATAACTAGGAATTTTCTTCCTTTGACACTAAGCATATATTTTTTTGAAAATTTCTTTTCTAAACTCAGCATAAAGACATTGTCAACATGAGGGGCGGTTAAAATCAATTCATTCGTTTTCCCCTCGAGTATTTTACATCCAGTGGCATCGAATATAACCTTTCTACCGCTATCGCACAGCTGAGCTATGCTTAGTAGGTTATATTCAAGTCCTCTGGCTAGGGAGACTGACTCAATAGTAGGATTGCCACCAATGGTTCCTGACCCTACTATCTTACCCTTTTTGTTGTCTCCAAAACTTACGATTCCTCCTCGTTTAAGCTCAAGTGTGATGAACTGAGTTTCATCACCCGACATATGCCTCGAGCATGCGCTGTCAATGTACCATAACTTTGACTTCTCCGCAAACCTTAGGCCAACCTGCAATATAACTAGTTATCTTTAGGTACCCAAGTCTTTTTGGGTCCTCATTTGTTAGGCACAGCAAGTGATACATCATATTTCATTTTATGACGGCACACGTTGGTGGTGTGGCCAGTTTGATGACATTCAAAGCATATGATAGGCTTTGAGCTTTCCTTCTTATATTTGCTGTCGCTTGACTCAACTTTGTATTTGTCATATTTCTTGAATGGCTTTCTGCTGTACTTGTCATTCTTGCGGAACAACTTCTTCATCTTTCTTGTGAACATGGCCATTTCTTCATCATTAGATGAGTCACCATCAGTGGAGTCAGCTTTCATAATAAGAGACTTTTGCTTCTTGTCCTCAGCTCTTTCTTTCACCTCAAAGTTCTTCATTGATATCTCATGGGTCAGCAGAGATCCGATGAGCTCATCATACTTGTAGGTGGTTAAGTCTTAGGCTTCCTCAACGGCTGTCTTCTTCGCTTGCCAGCTTTGGGGAAGACTCCTCAGTATTTTCTTCACTTCCTCTTCCTTAGTGAAGTTCTTGCCGAGCCTCTTGAGTTCGTTAATGATGTTGGTGAACCTTGAGTTCATGTCAGAAATTCCTTCACCATCATTCATCTCGAACAACTCGTACAGCCTCATGTGTTGGTTCACCTTGGATTCCTTGACCTTACTGGTTCCTTCATAGGTGACTGATGCGCCCTCACCTAACTCGAGATGAGAACTCACTAAGGGATAAGTGTACCCCGTCGTTATCAAGTAATAAATTTCTGGTTTAAGTCCAGGTTATCGTCCACAAGATTTATTTCTGCAAGTACCGAGCTACTCGATCTCGGATGTTATCTAGGCTTAGGGGGTTTTGAGTTGGTTTGTTTAAACTAATCTACTCCTAGGTTGAATTATACTAATCCTAGCTAAGTTATCTAATTCTAACTAAGTTATTCTACGCCTAACTAAGTTACTCTACCCCTAATTGATCTTTCATTAATGAAATTATCCGAAGGAACATGGTATGAACGATAATAATGAAGATAGATTATCAAGTCTATTGAATAAAAACCTAATCTGAGTCACTTGTATTCAAGGCGATTAACCCTACTTACCCTCCTGAGGTTCCTAGCGCGTGATTCCCTAAGGCCGAAACTAGGTCTAAGGCTCAGTAAATTGGCGCTTAATCAACTAAGAGGTCGTCAATCTCCTAGGCTCTGACTAGGTCAGATTCAGCTCGCAATATGTGCCTACTAGATTTTGGGGCTTTTGAATGAGTTAAACCAATTGAATAAAGCGTAAGACAGAGATTAAACAATTAATCATAGAACAAAACAAGAGCTAAATTATTATTAAAGGCGAAGATAATTGTCACAAGATACAATAAGTCAAGTTCGGCAACTGTATCAAAGAGTACAAACAAGGAAAGATAAAAGGAGATACAAAAATCCCTTTCAGGGAACCTGTTTACTCTACAGCCGGCGACTTAATCTTAAGGACGGACCTTGATGATTCCTCAAGGAAAAGCTTTGAAGGAGCTTCAATGGAGGTTGAAGAAGATATGGAGAAGATGGAGAGGAATTACAAGGGGAAAGCTAAAATAATTTACAAAAACGAAAGATGTCTAATTTATAATGGAAAAATCCTATTTATAGACGCGTCTCGGGCCTCGTTTTGACCTATTTTCGTGTCCTAGTTGGTGTAGGAAGACGTGGGGCCGAACGTGGCTTCGTGGGGGAGGAATTGGTCTTTTTGACCAATTCCCGCAGGGCTGCTCGCCGAGCAGGGAAGGCTGCTCGGCGAGCAGGGCTGCTCGCGCCGAGCAGCCCCCTGCTCGCCGAGCAGGCGCCTGGTGGCCTGCTCGCCGAGCAGACTCCTGCTCACCGAGCAAGCCTCTGGCGGCCTGCGCAGGCCACCAGGGGCCTGCTCGACGAGCAGAAATGGCCCGTGGGGCCCTGCTCGCCGAGCGTTTTCGCCCGAAGCGTGCTCGATTCAAGCTTGATGAATTCTATGCCCTTTTTCGTCCGAACTTACACCTGCACACGCATAAAAACTCCGGAAAACATTAGTCCAAAAGCCAAATTGATCCGTCAATCGCTTATTTTGAGCAAACGCTTCGTTTGGTGCGACTTTTGACGGACCAATTAGCTTCAAAAGATAACGGAATTCTAATATGCATGCTATTTCGGCCGTATTTGCCTCAATTGATCACAAAACGAGCCTAAACGACGAAAAGTAAATAGAACGTTTCCAATTCCTAACTAACTCACACAAAAGCATTTAAATGCGAGAATTGCTCGCTTATTAACCAAATAACTCTAAAACCCGTCCTAAAACCGTACCCAAAGATAGGGGTTTTTGACCCCTATCAAACCTCCTCGCACTTAATACTTTACTTGTCCCCAAGTAAACTAAAAACTAAACCCGCCATCACAAGCAAGCTAGAAAACCTCCCGGTTTGACTAGGTGCTTGACACAACTTCGAGCATCTGTAATTATATGCATTCGGAAATACAAAGTAGAGACACGATATCCAAAAGCCGCATTTCAATTATCATGGGTCATAGTTTTAAGCAAATGGACACATGTTCAATTAAACGAGTTTAAGGGGATCGCTAAGTAAAACACCTCACCATAGGTAGTTCACTCATTCACACAATTTTGGTGGCTAAAGTGTTTACTCTCGGCTTATGTTCTTGCTTAGGATTACGTTGATTTTGCACGTTCATCCGAGTTCCTCTACTATGCTATATGACTCCGATGATATCAAAAACAGCCTCTAATTGGGGTTGTAATGTGGTTAGAGGGTTAAAGGTACAACAAGGGTTAAAAGTTCTAGCGCTACAAAAACAAAGTTAAAATGGCTTTAGCAAATACGAAGTGACTGAGCTTTTTATTCATCCCTTATTTTTTTTTCTTTTGGGATTTTTCTTGAGACGTTTTTTTTTATTTTTAGGAACTGGGGAATGAAGTTCTTCCCTCTTGTTCGTCTCTTTTCTTTTCTTTTTTCTGTTTTTCTCTTCTTCTTTTTTTTTCTTTTTTTTTCTTTTTGGGATAGTGATGCTCATTCACTTCTTAGCCTTTTGGCTTGCTACTGTAATGCCATAAACAAAGATAAAGCGCTAGAAGAAAACAAAGGCTCAATTCGAGCTTTGCAAAAAATTTGGGTTAAGTAGCGAACCAAGTTGTGGTTTGCAAAAACAGGTTAGAACGAAAGAAAAATCTACAAACTATAAAAATATAGGCTCAAAGGGGCTTCCTAGAGTGGATGAAAAAAAGAAAATAAGGTAAAGAAAAGGGTTAATTCTAATGAGGCTGATTCATCGTTTATCATCTCAAATCATTGCATGTAGGTTCAACACAGTATCAGGTGCAAAATCTGTAATCTTCCACAAGTCAAAGCATTCACACAAAAATGTCAAGAAAAAGAGCTTTTTGATGTTCGCTCTTAGGCTCAAATTCAGCTCACAATTCTTTGGGTTTCAATTTTGTGTTTACTAGTTTTTCCCAAACTCAAGTTTAATATCACAAGCCTTCAATTCTTAAGTTATCTACCTAAGTAATGATTTTAGCATTTCTTCAAAAGTAGGGTCTAAATGCAAACTTTAGATCATACTTTTACAGATACAAGAGTTGTGTCCTACGCCTAAACTAGTTGTCATGCAATTTTAGATTCGGTTCTCAGCCCTCAAAGACAAATAACGAAGTTTAGATTCGAAAGAGGTTCACGGTCTTAGGTCCTAAACATGCAAAAACATAAACAAAACCTAAAAACGCTAAACTAAACTAGACACGACGCAACAAAAATTTAAAATTTATACAATTTTTGTAAGTTTGTCTACCCCTCCTCCTCACACTAAAACATGCAATAAGTTCCAACATTGCATCACAAATCATGAAGTACGAGTGTAAAGAGTTAGGGTGGAGAAGACAACTTACTGATCGGCCGGGGGGTATGGCCAAGGCATGTTGTAGCGCTCGCAGTAGTCTGCTGCTACGTATTCAAGACCCGAAAGCCTTCGGTCCATGTTCTGCTCAAAGTTGGTGAACCGTTGGTCCATCTGCTGAACAGTGTTAAAGGTCCGTAGGTTAAGATCTCGCATTTCTGCCATCATAGTGTTGATGGCTTGGAACTGGGCCTCCGTCCCCGACGCTTGGTGTTCCCTTTGGTCTCCTGCTGTCGCAGGTTCTTCTTCCTCAGGTTCTTCGTCCCTTTGCTGTTGTGGAACTCGTGCACTTTTTCTTCCCCCTGCGCTAGAGCTTGCTCCTCCGGTTGGGTTCCTGTTTAAGACTTCTTGAAAAGTAGATTTCCCCAAAAACTTGGAGTTAAGCAAAGTGGGGTAAATAGCAATTTCGGGATTGTCCAAATTTTTGAATTGGCTCTCAAGTAGGTTGGTAACTAAGTGCCCAAGGCCTAAGGAACCGCGTTTTCTACTTGTTTGGCTTGAGAAGCCTTCAAATATGGTCTTGACATTGTCCACGTGTTTGTGGTTGGCCACGCACCATAGTATGAGCAATTCCGTCTTTGAGACTTTATTGCTCTCGTTTTTGCCTAATAAGTTGTGGGCCACAAATTTGTGAACATGATTGAGAAGTGGGTCTAGGAGAGCGACTGGGCTAGCAGTCTGGGAGTTAAAGTCTGATATGCTTGTGAGTTGTTCCCAAGCTATATCTTTTGTTATAGGCTTCTCAAAGTCTGAGATTGCCTCTGGGTCGTTATAAACTCCCATTAGGGCTGCTAGTGTGGTGCCATCGAGACGGTAGGGTTTATCGTTTAGTCTAAAAGAGTGTTTCCCACCGCCCAAGGGTAGCTCTTTTTTCCAAGTGGTCAAGAATTCCATGGTAAAGTTGTGATAAACTGGAGTCTGTTTGGTGGCTAGTCTATACCAGCCGTGGAATTTGAGGATTTCATTGAAATCCTTCTTTAAACCTATACTCGATAAATAAGTTTGATCAACAACTATGTGTGTAGCAAGGTCTTGCTTGGAAGACCTATCGTACTATATTCCCTCACGTTCATCAATAAGACCAAAGGGTGGATCATACTTAGCTTGGAGGCTTTCGTCGAACTCGACCTCAGATTCGGCTTCATTCTCGACGACGACCTTAGCTTTGCCTTTCCGACCTATAGTTCCTGAGGAATAGACCAAAAATGGAAGAGTTAGAACATATTTACAAGTTTCAACATAAACCCCCAAACAACCATTCATAGGCAAAAATCATAGCTTTAGGAACTTAGGGACTAAACCATAAGTATTTGGTCCCTAAGTATTTCACCCGAAATTCACAAATTCATGCAAAATTGGAGATACCCAATGACTAAAACATAAAAAGAATGCAATTCACAACTCCATTGATACGTTTCTAACTATAATTTGAATAGTTGAACTTTGAGCTAAAATGGGGATTTTACCCAAATTGAGCAATTTCTCCAAATATCCACAAATTGAGAATGGAAATCACACCCAAGCTATAAATTAATCATCATGTCAACACAAATTGCAAGGAAATCAAGAATTTAAAAGCAAACAAGAGATTAATTTGAGAAAAGAGAGAGAAACCTAAAACTTAGGTTTTTCTTAAAACTCAAAAATTATCACCCTAAGCTAAAATCTAAGCCTAGAAACATGTTAGAAATCAAAAATAGGTAAAGATTCATACCTTAAATCTTGAATTCGGGTTAGAATGGTGGATTTGGGGGGTTAGGTTTGGGGAAGCAAAAGGAGAAGAAGAATGGAAGAAGAAAAGAATAGAATAAAAGAAAGAAGAGAGAATGGAAGAAGAAGAAGGTGATGATGAGTCACCCCCCCCCCCCCTTTTCTTATTCTTTCTTCCTTTTTTCTTTTATTTTATATTTCTTCTTCCTTTCTTTTTCTCTTTTTTTTTAAGAGTGCGAGGGAACAAAGTTTGACAGTGCAAATAAACAACGAGATTAAAATTCAATAATCAATAAAGGAAAATTAAAACAAAAAGAAAAAGGAATGCATAATGGAATTGTTCAAACTTTGAATTAAAAACCGAGGAGAACCCGATTTCTCCCCCGTACTCAATCCTTTCTCAGGATCTTTGGATTCTTCTCCGTTGTGCTCGGGAGAGAACCCTGTGGCTTTTCCTGCCTGTCCCTATTAATCTGAGCTACCTGATTGCTCAAATCCTTGCAGAAGGCTTCGTTGTTGGCAAGCCTAGCCGAGATCTCCTTCAAAAGAGTGATCACTTCGTCAGATTCCTTAGGGTGTTGCACTGGCCCTTGATTTTTCTGTTGGTATGGGGGCATGCCAAGCCCCTGCTCTCTATGCTCTTGAACAAATCTGCTAGGAGGTCGGAGCACATTTTGATTTGAATTCCCGTAAGAGAGGTTCGGGTGCTGAGGCCTCCTGTAGTTGCCATTGTTGTTGTTGTTGTAGGAGTTGTAGTTGTTGGGGTTGGAGTTGTTATAGTTCTGATTGTATCTCGGCTGCCCCCCAACATAGTTGACCATCTCCACCCCATCTCCAGCGAAAGGGCTACCTGCTTGACAATCCTTTCCATTATGGTCGCCGCCACAGTGCACGCAGGTGGGAGGTCGGCTGAGCGTAGCCAACAGTACGTCCATTTTCCTACTCAAATCTGCAACAACCGGATTCTGTTCCTGTTCTTCCACAGCAAATACCCGCTGCCTTGTGGGGCCGGTGAGCTTCTGTTCTTGCCACTGCACACTCTTCCTGGCCAGCTCGTTAATCATGTCATATGCCTCTGTTGCTGTCTTTCTAAACAAATCTCCACCCGCTGCGGAGTCCACAATGGCTCTGTTGGTGGGTGTTAGTCTGTGATAGAAGACGCTCACTAACTGATGCTTGGGTATGTCATGATGAGGGCACATGCGCAGCATTTTTCTGAATCGAGTCCAAGATGTGTGGAGCGCCTCATGCTCGGGTTGGTGGAAGGATGTGATCTCACCCCTGAGCATTGCTGTCTTCGAGGGAGGGAAGTAGTAGGACAAGAATTCCTTCTCCAACCCTGCCCATGTCGTGATTGAACCGGGCTCCAGTGTTCTCAGCCATTCCAAAGCTTGCCCCGTCAGAGAGAACGGGAACAGTTTCAGTCTAGCAGCATCTTAGGGGACCGCATTGGTCCTTGCAGTGTCTGCGCATATTAGGAAGCGATCCAGATGATCATTCGGGCTCTCGTGTGCTTCTCCTCCAAACAGACCGGTCTGTTGGATTAAGTGAATTATACCAGACTTGATTTCGTATGTGTTTGCCGGAATGTTTGGAGCAGCAATGCCTGACAGATGCTGATGTCGGTGCGGTGCCAGGATCTCACTCATCAAACGAGTGTCGCTTTCTGGTCCAGTGTTCTCAGGGTTCCGCTCATTGTTCCGTTCATTGTCAGTCATCTTGATGGGCTTGATAGGCTCGATGATCTCATCTTGCTTCAGCTTTCCGATCTGTTTGCTCCTGCGAAGAGTACGTTCAAGTTCAGGGTTAAGAGGGACAACCGGTATTTTCGCTGATCTCGTAGGCATACGCTGAGAAAAGATAAATACAGAAATAAATGAAAGCTGAAGGGAAATCATACAAATCATACAGTTTTGTACAAGTATAAGAACAGTATAAAAACACATACAGACATGTATAGATGAAATTAATAACTATATGTTCGTACAAACGAATATAAACAAGCGTAAGTATTAACAAGGATGGTTATCATAAATGAGTATATATAAATATGTGTATATAAACAAGTATAAACGGTATAGATACGTAATAAAAAGAATCATGATTATAAACAAGTATATATGATATTAACAAAGGATATTCACAAAGAATGCCTAAACTAACAAGTCGACCTTTGGTTCGATATTACAGAGGAAATAAATCCCCGATAACGGCGCCAAAAACTTGATGCGATTTCTGCGAAACCTCACTCGAGATGAGAACTCACTAAGGGATAAGTGTACCCCGTCGTTATCAAGTAATAAATTTCTGGTTTAAGTCCAGGTTATCGTCCACAGGATTTATTTCTGCAAGTACCGAGCTACTCGATCTCGGATGTTATCTAGGCTTAGGGGGTTTTGAGTTGGTTTGTTTAAACTAATCTACTCCTAGGTTGAATTATACTAATCCTAGCTAAGTTATCTAATTCTAACTAAGTTATTCTACGCCTAACTAAGTTACTCTACCCCTAATTGATCTTTCATTAATGAAATTATCCGAAGGAACATGGTATGAACGATAACAATGAAGATAGATTATCAAGTCTATTGAATAAAAACCTAATCTGAGTCACTTGTATTCAAGGCGATTAACCCTACTTACCCTCCTGAGGTTCCTAGCGCGTGATTCCCTAAGGCCGAAACTAGGTCTAAGGCTCAGTAAATTGGCGCTTAATCAACTAAGAGGTCGTCAATCTCCTAGGCTCTGACTAGGTCAGATTCAGCTCGCAATATGTGCCTACTAGATTTTGGGGCTTTTGAATGAGTTAAACCAATTGAATAAAGCGTAAGACAGAGATTAAACAATTAATCATAGAACAAAACAAGAGCTAAATTATTATTAAAGGCGAAGATAATTGTCACAAGATACAATAAGTCAAGTTCGGCAACTGTATCAAAGAGTACAAACAAGGAAAGATAAAAGGAGATACAAAAATCCCTTTCAGGGAACCTGTTTACTCTGCAGCCGGCAACTTAATCTTAAGGACGGACCTTGATGATTCCTCGAGGAAAAGCTTTGAAGGAGCTTCAATGGAGGTTGAAGAAGATATGGAGAAGATGGAGAGGAATTACAAGGGGAAAGCTAAAATAATTTACAAAAACGAAAGATGTCTAATTTACAATGGAAAAATCCTATTTATAGACGCGTCTCGGGCCTCGTTTTGACCTATTTTCGTGTCCTAGTTGGTGTAGGAAGACGTGGGGCCGAACGTGGCTTCGTGGGGGCAGAATTGGTCTTTTTGATCAATTCCCGCAGGGCTGCTCGGCGAGCAGGCCTGCTCGCGCCAAGCAGCCCCCTGCTCGCCGAGCAGGCGCCTGGCGCCCTGCTCGCCGAGCAGGCCTCTGGCGGCCTGCTCGGCGAGCAGAAATGGCCCGTGGGGCCCTGCTCGCCGAGCGTTTTCACCCGAAGCATGCTCGATTCAAGCTTGATGAATTCTATGCCCTTTTTCGTCCGAACTTACACCTGCACACGCATAAAAACTCCGGAAAACATTAGTCCAAAAGCCAAATTGATCCGTCAATTGCTTATTTTGAGCAAACTCTTCGTTTGGTGCGACTTTTGACGGACCAATTAGCTTCAAAAGATAACGGAATTCTAATATGCAAGCTATTTCGGCCGTATTTGCCTCAATTGATCACAAAACGAGCCTAAACGACGAAAAGTAAATAGAACGTTTCCAATTCCTAACTAACTCACACAAAAGCATTTAAATGCGAGAATTTCTCGCTTATTAACCAAATAACTCTAAAACCCGTCCTAAAACCGTACCCAAAGATAGGGGTTTTTGACCCCTATCAGTGACCTCCAGCTTCTTCCATATCTCCTGTGCTGACTCGCAACCTGAGATTTTATTGTACTCTGCAGCATCTAACGCACAGTGAAGCATGTTTATGGCGGCGGCATGATTTTGCAGTTTCTTGAGGTCATCCTCTGACCACTTAGCCTCAGCTTTGACAGACGTTTGTCCGTCAACAGTTTCAACATGAACAAACGGGCCTTGGACTATGGAAAGCCATGCACTCGTGTTTGTTGCCTGAATGAAGTTTTTCATTCTGTTCATCCAAAAGGTATAGTTAGACCCGAAGAACAGAGGAGGCCTGGTAATGGACAGTCCCTCAGGAAGAATCTGAGTTGTCTGATTTCCTGAGAGGAAACGAGTGTTGTTCTCAGCCATTGTAGGGATCAGCTCAAGATAGTTATATCTTATTCAGTGAGCTGTTAGGCTCTGATACCACTTGTTGGTCCCGTGTAACGTGACAAGATTAGTTCCAAGGGGGGGGGGGGGTTAGGAACTATTCTAAAAAATTTCACGTTATGCTGACTATTAATTCTTAACTTAGACTTTCTCGAAGTCTTTTAGCACGGTGACACTGAGTAAGTTTCAGATACAAGCTTAGTCAACAGGTGACTAAGTCTGAATCTGTCCTCGAGTCAAGAGATAGCACTTGAGTCTATTCCTGAACTCAGCTTCTCAGTTCACTCAACTAAGCTTATGTTCTTTTTAGTGTTTAACTAGGCAGTATTATAGCAAGCAATAATTTAAGGAGATCAGGGTTAGAAAGATATTACTAAGCAGACGTATCCTGATTCGGCCTCTCCGCCTACGTCCAGTCCTTGGAATTCCTTCCGAGCTTTTCAGAATCCTCTACTGAGCTCTTTAAAGGTAGAGCACAAACCTTTTACAATAGAAAGCTGAGTATACAAGAGTACCTTCCTCTATTCCTCTACTCACTCCTATTTCTACCGCTGAGTACTATGACCGAGTACTCAGCTTCTCCTTTATATACTTCTAGAAATGATAAGTGTTTGTTTGTCCTAAACAACAATTGCTAAGACACTTTAGATGATTTAGATCACTCTAGACTTTTACACAGGATTAGAATTTGTGTAAGATTTGCTTTGCTTTTCTCACAGAACTTCGAATAACAATTTGGTCAGCGTTTTGACTTGATTGAAGATCTGCATCGAATGAAGTGTTTGAGTGACCTATTTATAGTGACACTTGATGCACCGGTAATTTCAAATTTCGAAATAACCATTGGAGGGAAACGGCTTCCTGTCGCTTTCACTCAGTACGTGCTCAGCGTCCTCGGCCAATCAAATTCTTGTATCTTCTGTCTTCGGAAGTGCTCAGCAGCGTTTCGTCAGGCAAGACAGAATGTCTCAACATTTATGGCAAAGTCTTCCAGACAGCTTTCTGCGTCTTCTGAACTTTACTCAAAGTAGAAATACTTTGTCTTCAAGTTCATTTAGGTCAGCGGCTGACCTGACTTCCTTGTCGTTTAACTCAGCAGCTTTTGGTCGAAGATTTCTCGATCCTTCTCTAAGTTGAGCTTGCATTTTGTTCAATACGAGCTGCGTTTTGATCTTGGGCCGTGTAGCTTTCATCCGTTGACTTGAGCTTGACTTTCTCTTGTGGGCCTTTGGGCCTTATAACTTAATGTCTTATAGATTAAGCAACTCAACATTGAACAAACACATTAGTATGAATAAATCAAAGCATTTAAATTTAATGTGTTAGAATATTTTTATCATGGAGATTTAATTCTTGTTAAATAATTTTGTCAAATCAAAATCATGTGGAAAGGTGTTTCAACAGTTTCTTCTCTAGCTAAACTAGAAGGAGGTAATCCTGTATTCACATGCTAAATCCATAGGAAATAAGAATTCTTGTTGAAGGTGTAAAACCTTAACAAAGCTTCAAAGAAGATATAATATTGATTAATGAAAAGTTAAATGATTACAAAGAAATAGATAAATTTATATCATATCAAAGCCAAATTGATAAATTACATAAGGGTAAAGTTAAGGGTCAAAAGGGTGGCAAACTTGTAAAATAGGATAATGGCTAGATGAATAAAGGGTTGCAAAGTTGTAATTAAGGGAAAGGTGGAGTGAAGGCCAAATCTATTCTTTAAGGCATTTTAAAGATCTCACATGGCGTGTCAGTTTCTCACACGGTGTATGGGTTAGCTGTTGAGTTTCTGATGCTTATTTTTAGCATCCACGCGGTGTGTAGGATTCCCACACGGCGTGTAGGGTATATTTTTCACATAATCGCCTTGCTCTGGTGTGTTGCCCCTTTGACCCGGCTTCTTCCACCACTCGTCTCCTCTCATCTAGTCGACTAGATGCCCGTATCAATTCAGCAAACTAGCTCCCATCACCATATCAATATAATGTTGGATATCTATCAAATGGTAGCAAGGTTGTAAAAAGCGCTAGGCGTTAGTCGGGCGGACAGGGGCCTTAGAGATTAATTGGTGATTAATCGGTTTTGAATTTTTGATTTTTTTAAATAAATTATTATATAAATACAATTAAAATATAAATTATACTATCTAAAAAATAATAATAATAAATATTTAAGATAAAAAAAATAAATATTGTAATATTTTGTTATATTAATATCCTTAAAAATAAAAATAACACATCAATTGTGTAACAAAATAATATTTTAGGAATAGATAATATTTTAGTATATTTTATTTCTAATTTTGTTTGAGGGTTTAAATTTTAATTCAATTGAGTGTTTTGATTGGTTAGGTAATAGGACAAAAGAAATATATATATATATATAGGAAAGATCAGGTATGACACATCTCTTATGGTGTGACAAGCCTTATTTTGTGACAATGATCAATTTTGTAATTAACCAAAAGGAGGTGACAAATTTGTAAATAAAAGGAAAGAGAAAATTGTTTTATTTTTTCTTTAAAATGCATTTTTCCGAATTTTCCAACCTCGTTTTTTAAAAACTTTTATACCGTTGGACTCGTCTTAATTAAACGATCATTTTAAGATCCATGAAGCTCAAGTAAAAAAAATTCCGGTGAACGGAATCCGGGTGGGCGTTTTCCGGTAAGAAAAAAAGTGTCCAGAAAATTCTCAAAAAATTCCAGAACATGTAAAACATTATTCTAAGAAACTTTAATTCTTGGGTCAAAACGATATTTCTTACGGTTTAGTCCCAATAAAACTTTTTCCTTAATTTTATAGGAGATGACTCTTGTGAGAACCCTTTCCTAGGTGAGAACCACCCAAAACTACGTAGTTTTGGGTAAGGAAATTTTAAAAAAATGCTGCTGTTTATTAGGGGGTTCGAACATAGGACATGTTCATCTATATTCCATGTTGTTTACCACTGAGTCAATTGTCTTTCTTATATACTATGTGTCGCGCTGCTTAATATATTACGACCCTTTTAGCTTCCATTGTTTAATATTTGATGCATGCATTTATTAATATCAATTAAATGTGCATAATAATAAATTATTAATAAAAAAAGAAATATGCATAATAATGAATTATTAATAGAAAAAAAATGCAAAAACATGCTCTAATTTCTTATTTATTTAATTCCTCTATATTTTTGTAATTTATATTTTAAAATGTTAAGGACGATGTTCTAAATATTGTTACATATATTCTAAACTTTATAATTTATGTTCTAAAAATTAAGTATAATGTTTTAAAAAATAGTAAATATATGGACCATTTTTACATTTGTTCTATAATATAATTTATAACACTCATATTCTAAATAACATAATGTATGTTCTAAAAAACATAACGCATGTTCTAAAGTTTATATTTTGTGTTCCAAAAATTAAGTATAATGTTCTAAAAAAATCAGTAGATATCTCGATCGGTTTTTCATTTGTTCTATAATATAATTTATAACTCATGTTTGAAAAAACATAACACGTGTTCTAAAAAACATAACATATGTTCTAAAAAATATGTCGTACGTTCTAAACTTCATAGTTCGTGTTTTAAAAGTTAAAATATATGTTCTAACGTTTGTTTTAAAAAATATATAGTTTGTGTTCCAAAAATTAAGTATAATGTTCTAAAAAAATCAGTAGATATTTCGATCGTTTTTTCACTTGTTCTATAATATAATTTATAACTCATATTCGAAAAAACATAACACGTGTTCTAAAAAACATAACGTATGTTCTAAAATATATATCGTACGTTCTAACTTCATAGTTCGTGTTTTAAAAGTTAAAATATATGTTATAACGTATGTTTTAAAAAATATATAGTTTGTGTTCTAAAAATTAAGTATAATGTTCTAAAAAATCAGTAGATATCTGGATTTTTTTTTCATTTGTTCTATAATATAATTTATAACTCATGTTCGAAAAAACATAACACATGTTCTAAAAAACATAACATATGTTCTAAAAAAATATGTCGTACGTTCTAAACTTCATAGTTCGTGTTTTAAAAGTTAAAATATATGTCCTAACGTATGTTTTAAAAAATATATTTTCTTATGTAATATAAATTACAAAAATATAAAGGAATTAAATAAATAAGAAATTAAAGCATGTTATTGGATTTTTTTTTATTAATAATTCATTATTATGCACATTTCTCTTTTTTCTATTAATAATTCATTATTATGCACATTTCCTTTTTTCTATTAATAATTCATTATTATGCATATTTAATCGATATTAATAAGTGCATGCGTCAAATATTAAAAAAAAAATAATAGAAGCTAAAAGGGAGATGATATATTAATCAGCATGCGAAATAATATAGAAAAACAGCAATTGGCTCAATGGTAAACAACATGGAGTGTAGATGAACAGGTCTTAGGTTCGAACCCCCCTAGTAAGCAACATCATTTTTTCTTAATTTTTCTACTCAAAACTACGTAGTTTTGGGTGGTTCTCACCTAAGGTGAGTTCTCACTTAGGGGAGGGTTCTCACTTGATCCCTCTCATATATATATATATTTTTTTATTATTATTTCTACTTTTGTTTGAGGTTCAAATTTTAATTCAATCGAGTGTTTTGATTGGTTAGGTAATAGGACAAAAAACATATATAAAACTGTGTAACAAGTTAGGCGGGTAAAGACGCTAGGCGGCGATTTACTATTTGCACCGCTTCGTTCCGCCTCGCTCCGCCTTGATCCGCCTAGGCGGTAATAAAGCGGGCGGCCGATTTGATCCGCCCTATTAACGAAAATCGGAGCGATGTTATGGAAATCTCTGCCTAGGCGGCCGCCTGGCCCGATTTTTAGAACACTGATGGTAGCCCACATGAAAACACCTCGGGAAATAGATCATGATACTTATCGAGCATCGAACTCACTTGATTGGGAAACTCATGTTCTTCCTCTTATTGCACCCCTCTGTTATGCTTCACCATCACTATATACACAATTGGCTCTTTTTGCATTCCCTAATGAAAGACTTATAAGTCGAGCGCACAATTAGGGTTGCCTTATTCTTGTTTGTCTCTCCTAAAATAGGAGTGGGTATGTACTTCACCCCATCCTTCATGATCTTATTGGTATTACGAATTCCGGTATTACCAAGGTCTCCCCAAAAGCATATGACTTGCATCCATGTCCACTACATCACAATACACTCCATCTTCATAATCCCCAAGAGCTATAGGCATTTTGCAACATTGATTGACCCAAAGTTCCCCAACATTCTTGATCCACCCCACACTATATGGGCTAGAATGCGATTCTACAGTCAACCTAAACTTCTTTATGATGGTGTTGCTAATTATTTTCTCTTGGCTCCCGCTATCAATGATGACATTACACTTCTCTCCTTGCACTAGACATCGGATTCGAAACAATTGGTGTCGTTGTTCCTCTTCAACCCAATTGGACACAAATAACCTCCTCACAATATGTATGGCATGAGTCTCATCCAACTCCCTATCATCTGGATCTTTAAGGGGCTCAAAATACACACCACCAATCAGGATCATCATCATAGTCATCCTCGTACCTCTCCACTATATTAGCATTTATTTTCTTAGGACACTCATAAGAACGATGCATCAGTTCATTATATCAAAAACACTTGAAAGGTACCAACTTAACATGGGGGTTACTGTTTCTAGGAGGTGGTGGTGATCCCTTAGTGGTCTCATCTCTCTTGGTGGTGCTCTCACAACATTATGAGAATTAGCCCCACTTGAACTCACCACTTGTTGTCCCTTATCTAGAAGCCTAAGTGTTTCTCGACTAATAGATGAACCTTCATTGATTATCTGTCGATAACCCTTTCGACTTTGCATATTTAATTGGGACTCCACCTTCAATGCTAAACTCCTTATATCGCGGACCCGAATTACCATTTAAGTCCTAATCTTGTCTTGTATATTGTATCTCAACCAATCTAGGTACCTCAAAGTCTTTTGACTCTTAGATTTCGACAATTGAGCTCTCACCAATACCTTTAAGAACTCAAATATGTATTCTTGCACAATCTGACTCCCTTATGCACAATGTTGATATGAACTATAGAGGTATTGTTCCATAGTTTGGTGGTAAAAATCTCTCCCTCAACATCACTTTCATTCGTAACCAAGACCGAATCGGTTCCCGACCTCCTCTTCTTCGTTCTTCCCTAATATGATCCCACCATACTGAAGCTCTACCCTTTAACCTATAGGCAACCAATCTCGCTTTCCATTGATATGAAATTCCCGCATACTCAAAGAACCATTCAACCTCCGACAACCAATCAAGAAAACATTTTATATCCAACTCGCTACTAAAGACGGGCAAATCTACTTTCAATTTAAATGCATCATCTCTATCAGATTAGCTCTATATGGGATTCTAACATGCTCATTCCCACCAATTTGATTTCTCGTAATGAACCCTAAATTTTTTATCATCATTGTGCCCATAATGTAAATCATCAAACTCATACTCGTCACTATCACTAGCATGTTCATCAACTAGTAAATAGTTATGTCGCCTTACCTCTTATGGCCTCTGGCCTCTCGGATTCAGGTGTGGTGAAAACGAATTCCTCCTAGGTGGATGTGAAGGAGGTGGTGGTGGCGGCGGTTGTTGGTGGCGTGTTAGGACCTCTCTTATTTTTTCTTGGATGCGCTCCCAAGGATTGTCGGAGCATGACTTGAAAGTGTATCTTCATTTGTTCCATGGTAGCTCTCATTTGCTCATTTGAGTTCCTTTTTTGCTCATTTGCAATTCTTATTTTCTCCCTCACTTCAAGTCTCAACTCAAATATCTTCTTGTCATAAGCCTCTATGGTTTCTTATGGGATTCTTTGAAGTATTAGGCATGAAACAATTTGCTCTGATACAAATTGATACAGATCGAACACGAAATGATAGTTTAATCATAAACTAGTAAAGGTTCATACTCTTCTCAAGTTAAAACTTGAAGGAAACAATCTCAAATGTGTGGAACTCGGACTCATAAGAAGTGATTTTGATTTCAATTCATAAAAAGATGCCTACATTATGAAAAGAATGGCTTATATACCCCTTAAACCTTGTGCTAGAAAATACTTAAAATCCCCTAAAGCCAACTAGCATATCTTAAGGCATTCAATGTCAAAATACTACAAAATAAACTAATGGCAAACTAGTAAATAGAATAATGGCAAGAATTTTAAATAAGTAGTGGCAGACTTATAATTAGAACAACAATAGAAATGGAAGAGCTTGTTGCTTAAGTGATACCACACGTCGTGTGGAGCATTTGACACATCATGTGGGCTGAAGACTCGATAATCCACACGACGTGTTGGAAGTGTCGCACCATGGCTTCCGATTTTTTCGCAGGTCGGGGTGCGTGGTCGGCTCGATCCGCCTTTCTCGTGTTTTAAGGTTTCGAGTCGCCACCAATCATCACTTGGAAATACATGTGCGGGCGTGATTGGTCGCCCTATTTCTTTGGATTGACTCTGTATGGTTTAGGTTTGGTAAGGACGATCTTCGGAGAGATTTAGGTTCGTTTTTCCGGTTACGTGTAGGGAAGAGATGCGATCTCACCCTACCCCGCCCGACGTATCGGTACTATTGTGATATCATGTGTTTGCTATTTGTTTTGCTTTGAATTGTCGATATAAACCATGCACTCGTGGATTTTGGGTATTGGATTTAGGTTTGAATTCTAATGACGTTTTCACATCGACTAGAATTAGTTTGGTTATAAATTCGAACGACGTTTTCACATCGATCCGAATTAACTTAGTTATGAATTCGGATGACATTTGCACATTAATCCGAATTGATATGGTTATAAATTCGAACGACGTTTTCACATAAATTCGAGTTAATTTTAATATTCAAATGACGTTTTCACATCAATTTGCATTAATCTAATTTATAAGTTCAAATGACGTTTTCACATCAGTTTGAATTAATTCAGAGATAAATTCGAATGACGTTTTCACATCGATCCGAATTGATTTAGTTATAAATTCGAATGACGTTTTCGCATCGATCCGAATTAATTTGATTTGTTTTATTGATCTGAGATAACATCTCGAATTGGTTTATTTTGACTTGGAACTGCGTATACAACATACGCGTAATTGCATCCGTCGAATTGAAATTACTTTTAGATATATCACATATATGACACAGATTTTAATAAAGGGTGAATATATATTCTTCACGGTCTCAAACGACCTTTTTCGTGTTAATTCGGACAGATTTCAATTTTTGGGTCAACTTTATTTTTTTTTTTAATTTTAGAGTCGTGTGTATCACATACCCACGAGGCATTCACACTCCCTTTTGTTATCATTTTCTTTTTATGATTTGGGCGAATTAAAACAAAAGGAGATCCAATTAATTTGCAATGAAATGAAACGAATGAATAGGTGATTTTCGTTAGACTAAATCGGCCCTAAAAATTTACTTATTCAATAACGAAGATAAAACAGGCTAAAGAGAGTTCTAACAAATTAAACCCAGCCCAAGTCGATCCATGTTTTGATCTTAGGAGGAGGGGAATTTTAATCATATATTTTTTAGCCTAACTTATTTGTGACGCCATTTAGCGGGTGATGTTCGGGTTATATGATTAACTACCTCGGGTCGACGACTCCCGAAACTACGTAATTAAACTTAGGCTAACACAATTTAGTTGAAATAGCCCCCTAATGGGCTTCCTATTTCTCCTAATTAAAAGCCCAAAAATTATAATCCTATTTCTAAGCCCAACCCCTACTTATCTTATTGATTTTCCACATCTCTCATATTAGATCCCATACTCTTCTCTCCTTCTTCACTTACGCAGACATCTCCTTCCCCCCCTCACTTCTCCTGTGGCGATCGACTCCCTCTCCTCGGCTCCATGAATTCCGACCTCCCTTTTAGCTGATTTCACTCTCATCCACACTCTTAACTTGGGTCTATGGCTTTTGTTCGATTTCGGGCCTTTAGGAGGCTCCATCGGACTAATTCCGGCGACAGCGGCGGTGACTTCCGCCTCCGATGAAGAGTTTAGTAGCCTGAGGAGGTTCAGTCGATATACAATCTACATGCAAAGGTGAATTCCTGAGGTTTGTGACTCTTTCCTCTCCTTTCCGATTTCGGTTTCTATTGGGGTCTTTTTGCGAGTTCCAGGAACTCCTCTAAGCATATGAAATATTCTGGGTTTTCAAATTGAGATAAATGCTTGCTGAGTTTGTTTGGGTTTGAGATGGCTATGGGTTTGTTCACTGTGTTGGTTTGACGTTTGGCTTTGAGATGTCTATGGATTTGTTCACTGTGTTGGTTTGATTTTGGCTTTGAGATGTCTATGGATTTGTTCACTGTGTTGGTTCGATTTTGTGATGATCTATCCCCTGTTTCTAACCTCCATTATTACTTAAATGAGTTTGATTTCTTTGTGTGAGAGGGTCTTTTAGGACTCTCAAACTGGTTCTAGGAATGCAACCAGAGCCATTACAGGCTCTGGAGGGTATTCCGGACCTTCAAACCGATTCGCCCGGGAATGAAACCTAAGTCTATGTTCTTGTTTTAATGATGAAAAGTGATAGAAATGATGAAGAAGCAATGATCTAGAGACAATTCATATAAATATACACATGTATGAATAGACTAGAAATGTGTTAACCTTGCTCTTTTGATTGATTGTTTAATCTTACAATGTTGAAGATGGACTTGTTCTTTTGCCTTCCACCCTTGTTACAGTGAAGCTCTCCTCCTATTACAGACGAAATTGTTTTTTTTTTCACCTGTTATTTTTTTTTTTGGGGAAAGTACAAAAATAAATCTTGTGGTTTGGCCCATTTTCAAACTGCACCCATGTGATTTAAAAGTTTGTAAAGTGGTACCATGTACTTCATTCTGTTAGCAAATATAGACATTTTTATCTAACAGTGTTAAAAATACTGAGGTGGCACTCAAAGTCAAAAAGTCTGGAGGATAATTTTATCATTTTAAATACTTTATATTTTAAAATTTTAAAAAATCCTCCAATTCTAAATTGACACCTCATACTCCTCTTCTTCTTCTTCACTGTCGTCTTCTTCCTCGCTCCACAAACCCAATCTATCTCGCCGATTGTTTAAGGAACAAGAGGAATCCGAATTTCACGGTTCTATCCTTGTGGGACTCGCGAATGCAAGTAGCCGCCGATCTAGCTGACGGACTTGATTATGTTCACAACAAAACAGGTTTGTATTTAACTCTTGTCCACAACCATATCAACAGCAGTAGTATTATCATTACGGAGCCAGATCTCAGCGCCAAATTATGTCATTTTGGCACAGCACAATTGTGTGGGGAAGCTCCTGAGAATGAGGTCGGAGAGAAGAAGAAGAAGAAGAAGAGCGTGTTGAATGAAATCAGAGAAATAAGCGAGGAAGACGGAGACGAATTACAAGGTAAAGAAGATAGATCGAAAGAATTGAAGAGATCTAATAGCGGAAGTATGCAATTCGAAGGCGTGAGAGGCTATATGTCGCCGGAATTTCAAGCCAGTGGAATCCCTACGCAGAAATCAGACGTGTATGCTTTCGGTGTGGTTATATTAGAATTATTGTCCGGTGAGGAGCCATTCAAATACAAATACAGTAAAAGCAGAGGAGATTTCACACGAACTTCATTAATAGAGACAGCAAAAGCGGTGATAGACGGTGGCGTTGTTGAGGATGGGGAAGGAAGAGAAGGACGAGATGGAAGGCTGAGGAGGTGGATAGATAGGAGGATGAAAGACTCGTTTCCGGTGGAGGTGGCGGAGAAGCTAGTACGTCTAGCATTAGAGTGCGTACACGTGGAAGAAGATAAACGGCCAGATATGAGCCGCGTGGCAGGGAAGATTTCAAAGTTGTATTTGGCTTCAAAAGCATGGTCGGAAAAGAGTAGGATCTCTGACCAGATTTCAGTCTCCTTAGCACCGAGATGATGAGTTGGAAAAAGTATTTGAAATGACAAAATTACTCTTCAGACAAAGACTTTGACTGCCATCTTAGCATTTTTACCATCTTAGTATTTTTAACACCGTTAGATAAAAATGTCTATGTTTGCTAACGGAATGAAGTACATGATACCACTTTGCAAACTTTTAAACCAAATGAATGCAGTTCGAAAATGGATCAAACCACAAGGTTTATTTTTGTATTTGCTCTCCCTTTTTACATTGAGATTACAGATGTTTTTCCCTCGTTACTCCCCTATTTATAGTAAAATTTTACTGTGAATTATTGAGTTTCATCATTTTTCCCTACTGTACCCTTGAGGGTTGTTTTGTCAATCTGCTTGCCCATTTTCACTTCTCGATGACTGTTGAATGATATCATCCCTGCTGTGTTGAATTATTGATTTTTTTGGGCAAAAATGCCATTTGATCCCTGTAATTGTGATTTTTTGCAGACTGACGCCGTTGGACTGAATTCTGACCTGAATTTGACGCGGACCCGGATTGAATTTGAATTATTTTTGACCCGAGTGGACTCTGTTGGACTCGTACGGACAAAATCCCGAGCTTTGGAATTTGTTAGGCTTGAACTGACAATTACCCGTGCTTTGGAATCGGGCTTGAACTTACAATTACCTGTGCTTTGGATTTTGTTGGACTCATACGAATAATTCTGATCTTGCTTTTCGGGGATAGCGGGAATTTTTGGGTATCTCAGACATTGGTGAGCGGTCTTTAGATCCGTCAAAATTACTGTAAAAAACTAAAATAATAAGAGAAATATTTATATTAATAATGCAATGTTTATTTATTACCGAAAATTTCTTTTTAAGCGTTCAATTGTCGTTAATTTATTAACTTCTCAATTTTTTAATCCATTTGTCATAATTCATTATTTAGAAATCAACTATATTCTAAATGTTTAATTATAATATAAATCGTAACCAAAGTCAATATTAACTTTAACTTTAATATACGATGTTACATCATAATTCGCAATTCAGACTATAGACGTTTCTAAATATAGTTTACGACAAATAAATACTCATTGAAATGTTAATTCGATTGATTGACATCTGAACTTTAATTAATAAATTATAACTCGAATTCAAGCAAATTCAATTTTATTCAAAATATGAGGAACATATCTCGAATAAAATTCATAATAGGTCAAAATTATACCTTAATTCTATTAAGTCGCATTTTGAATATAATTCGATATTTTTACCGAAATATGACAAATTAGCCTTAATAGCACAATTTTTCCCAAATAAATTATTTTCGAGATAATACCATATATTCTGGATAATTCATGAATTGTTCAAATTTTGAGTGAAATTTATTAAAAACTTAAAAATTGGTCCGGACAAAAATGGGTATCTACAGGAAGGCTCACACACCATATGAATTAATTAAATGAAGCAAACCCTCTTTTTTTTTTTGCCACATGTCGTGTGCGTGCCTTTGCTTCTTTTCTTTGTTGTTGTTCTTGGAGCCACACGATGTATTGTTGTTTGACACGTCGTGTGAGCCCTGTTTAGCAATTTTTTATGTACATAATCCATTGATTTGGATTGGTTCCAAGAGCATATAGTTAAATTTCTATAGCCACAGTCGTTTACCATTATTGGTTAATTTTAACCTTTTTAAAATTATTCTCACTTGGCGTGTTTTCGTTTACAGAGTACATAGGCAATATTTAATATCAGAAGCAAAGTTCAGATCAGCGACAAGTATTATCTACTGAGTGTGGTTCTGATTTTTAGATATTGCGCTTATAGCAGCCTTTTCTTTAGACAGGGCTTCTGATGATATTATAGATTTAGGATTTAGATAATAGTGAACCAGAACTTCTGAATTTTCGTATTTGGTCACAATTATGTTAGACCAACTTTCCGGTTGCAAAATTTGATTTCGAAGTTTTGTGATCCAACTTTGCAACCGAATTGGAAGATCTGAAGTTTGTATAGAATGAAAAAAAGAAAAAACTTCCAGTTAAGAGTATGGCAAGCTTTTTATAATCCAAATTCACATGTTCCATTTTGAATATTAATATTATTTTTATAATTATTACTTAATTAATTTAATATAAAATGTTAAGGGCGTGGTATAATATTATAATGTTAATTAGCATTCGTTTGTTCGCCACTATTAATTTATTAGGTTAGGGTTCAAGAGTTCGATGGTTGACTCTGTTTTCAGATGTTGACTTGTACTGGGATTGGATCCCTAGGTACATGGACGGAGATAGGAAGAGGTCTAGAGAGACTCAGGCCTCTCCAACTATCGGAACCATTCATATTATGGATGGTTTCGGCCTCCTTGGCCGAGTGAAAACTGTTGGTCCCGTGTGATTAGTTCCAAGGGGGGGTTAGGAACTAATGTAACTTTTTCATTAAATAATGCTGACTTAATTGATTCTTTAAGTTGCTTAACTTAGTTCAGGTCCGCACGGTCGAGAAGTGTAAGACAGCTTTAGTCAGATGCTGACTAGAACTGTTTTACTTGTGAGTTGGGAATTAATACTTTAGGTCAGCTTCCAACTCAGCACCAAGATTACTCAGTGTCAGCTTTGCAATTTATATCCTGAGCAATTTAATCACACAACACATATATAGATATATTGAGAGAGTTAGAAATTACTCAGCACGACTTATCCTGGTTCGGCATCTCCGCCTACGTCCAGTCCCCAGAGTCCCTCCGGGCTTTTTCAATCCAATACTGAGCTCTTTAAAGGTAGAGCACAAACCGTTTATAAGGTAGTTGAATATGCAAGAGTACCTTCCTCTATTCGTCTACTCAACTCCTACTAAGTGCTATAACCGAACACCTAGATTTCTCTACCACTGAGTACTTAAAACCGAGTACTCAGCACCACTCTCTCAATTTTACAATTGATACAAACTTGTTATTTCTAGATGAAGAACACTTTAGATGATTACAAAATCAATCTAGCTTTTACACAGAAATGGGAGTTTGGTGTAAGATCTTTTTCTTGTTTGAATGTGCTTTGTATCGTTTCTCTTTTTCTCTTGTATTTTTCTTGGCAAAAATCGGCTTCAGATCCAAGAGTGAACTTGTTCTTTTATAGTTGAAATCTGAAGACACATTCATTTGAATCCAGAATTATCCGTTGGATTCAAACGGCTCTTCTTGCGACATTGTTCTGGTCAGCTCCAGATTTGCAGGCCAATCCCGTCGTCTGAATTCCGCAGGCGTCGGGCTTGTCTTCTTCCCGCAGGTTGACCCATGCATCTCGAAATCGACTCTGTGTGTAATTCCAAGGTTTCTATTTTTGGTGCAGACAGTTGTCGGATCTTGTCTTCTAGCAAATGGATCATTCATGTTGTCCTGATGAACACTCAGCTTGACTTTTATTGACGTTGCTTTTGTTCCCTGTTTCTGAGTTATTCTTACTCAGCTTCCGTGGTCAGCTTTGTCTGCAAGCCTTAGTTTGGAGAAGGACTTCTCTTCTTTGATACTGAGTTGCATCTCACTCAGCTTGTGCTGTGTTCTCATGATGACTTCGTCCTGTCTTACTTTTTGATTCTGTTTTCATTTATACTTCTACTCAACATTGAACAAACATATTAGTACAATTAAATCAAAGCACTTAAATTTAATTGCCCCTTAATCATGGATTAACTTAAATAATTTTGTCAAATCAAAATCATGTGGAAAGGTGTTTCAACAAACTCCCCCATTTTTATGTTGGCAAAATATTTAATTAATGGAACTCATTTTTGAAATTCCCCATGATTGATTTATTTTTCATTCTTCTGAAGTTGCTCCCCCGTAAGGGTTGCATCTATTGACTTAAATTAACTCTAAACCTTCTAAGATTTAATTGAGTAAAATTAAGACATGCTTATACTGACTAAGTTCAATTCTAGACCTTCCAAGATCTAATTCAGATGAGCCTAGGTCAGCTTTCAGAAGAGTTCGAAATTTTGGAACATATTTTTACTCAGTTTGATACATGGATAGTTTAGGTATCAGAGTTTATGGCGGATTATATCAGAGCTTATTAATCATGTATCAGAGCAAATGAAAGGATGTATCAAAGTAAATGTGTACTGAGTATATTCCATTTTAATTTTGTTTGTTTGTTCAATTAAGACAGATCAACACATAGCACAATAAGTAAGTAAGCATCACATAAGATTTGTCAATTTGAATAAAGGATGCATGAATAGATGGTCTTCATTAACAAAACATAACTACAAGTCAAAAGCTACAACTAGCCAGTCTATTTCTTCCTGTTGACTTGAGCTTGGTGAGCAGGATTTACTTTGCCTTTCCCTTTGGCGATTCTTTGTTGCTGACTGTCGGATGCTTCCCCCATTTGATGAGTTCCATCAGCTTGTTCTTTCTCCCCCATTTTGCCAGCATCAGATGAAGGGGGAAGAAATATCTCGCGGAGAGCAGCACGAGTGAGTTTTGCGAAGTATGCTCGGAGTTGACTCGTACTCTCCCGAAGACCGTCAAACACAGCCATGCCATCGTCCATCGTGGCAGTAGGGATAATATTAGCACTTAGCATGCTCAATAGATACTCCTGTGACTTCTCGATCCAAGTGATGGATTCTGTCAGTTTGGCATATGATTGATGGTACATTTTGAGCAAAGCCGAATCATAGAACTGACGTTGGGCATTTGTATAGCGGACATGGTTAAGGGTGGCTTAAGAATACTACAGTATCTCATTAGTCTTGACTTGGTCAGTATCCATTTCTTCTTTACTCAAGTTGAGTAGGCGAACAGCTTCGCTAATTTGCTCAATGGAACACTGGGAGGAGGAGGAGACTAATTCACAAGTCCCGGTCAGTTGAGAACTTAGCTGGGTAAAGAGTTGATGAACCTCAGCAGAGGTTGCATAGAGTGAGTTCGCAGTTGACAAAGTGTTGAGTTGGCCCTGGAGGGAGTTCATATGATTGACCATTCAGCGGGAATGGTCTATCTTGTATCCCCTCACACTGTTGTAGACCGAAGAATAGGTTCTTTCCTGTGGTATCTTGCCCTTCCCCTTTTTCTGCTTCTTAGATGGTGTTGCTTGGTCAGCTTGGGGTTTCTTACTCGGAGTGATGACCTTAGATTAGTCATGCTGACTGTGACCTTGAGATTCTCCTGAGGTTTCTACGTATTCCTGCTGAGCGGGAGATGGAGGATTTTCATCGGAGCCATTTTGGTCGTAATCGGCACCGGAGATGTTTTGAGAATCAGACATGATTTTCTCAAGATTTTTAGAGAGGTTCTGGGATTTGAGAGTGAGAGATTGAATGCCAGAAATTTTGAGTGTAAAGAGATACAAGTGGGAATTCGTCCACTACTTATAGAAAAATCGAGTTGATCTGATACGTTGGAGTAGCCGTTTTACCTCGAGATGATCAATCGACAATAATTCTGGCATTTATGACACAATCGGCGCATGTGTTTTCTAATTATTGGGCCTACGTCATCCTAGGTGGCTATTAATGCGCGTGCTAGCATTTATTGTGCATAAGAGTTTTACTCAGTTTCGATAAGCCTAAACGTTTGAGATTCTAGGAAGTCAGTTTTACGTAGAAGGAATGTTCGCGTGCTTAGCAACTCAGCTTGTGTTAATCACTTAGTATATATGTCTGCTCAGCATGGAGTGATATAGTTCATACTTAGCTCAGCATGTAATAGTTACTCATATAGCACAACTCACTCAGCATGGTAATCACTCAACATTCAATTTAAACATATAATTTTAGTGAAGAGGATTATACATACCGATAGCTTCCCTTAGTATGTTAAATTGCTCACGAGCCAGAGGCTTTGTGAAGATATCCGCAAGCTGTTCATCTATAGGAACGTAGGTCAGCTTGATCTCACCCTTGAGTACATGATCCCTTATGAAGTGATGCCTTATGCTGACATGCTTCATCCTGCTGTGTTGAATTGGATTTTTGGATAAGTCAATGGCACTCTTGTTGTCACATTTGACTTCTATTGTTTCTGTTTTTACACCATAATCCTCAAGTTGTTGCTTTATCCATAGGACTTGAGCCACACAACTTTCAGCAGCAATGTACTCAGCTTCAGTTGTTGACAAGGCCACTGATGATTGCTTTTTGTTGAACCAAGATACTAGACAGCTTCCAAGGAAGTGACATCCTCCTGAAGTACTCTTACGCTCTAGCTTATCTCGTCCATAGTCAGCATCAGTGTATCCAATGAGTGTAAAGTCATTTGTATTTGGATACCATAAACCTGCATTAACTGAGCTCTGCAAATATCTAAAAATTCTTTTTACAGCTATAAGATGAGATTCTCTGGGGTCAGCTTGATATCTCACGCAATAACACACTGAGTACTGAATGTCGGGCCTACTTACCATAAGATAAAGTAGAGAGCCAATCATACCTCGATATAACTTGCTGTCTACAGGCTTACCTTTTTCGTCAGCACAAAGGACAGTGTCAGTACCCATTGGGGTTGATATGGGCTTACATTCTTCCATATTGAATTTCTTCAACATTTCTTTGGCGTACTTAGACTGACTAATGAAGATGCCATTCTTCCCTTGCTTGATTTGAAGTCCAAGGAAGAAGTTGAGTTCGCCCATCATAGACATCTCGAACTCAGTTTGCATTTCTTTACTAAATTCTTTGCACATAGATTCGTCAGTAGCACCAAAAATTATATCATCTACGTAAATTTGTGCTAGTAGAGTATTTTTACCCTTCTTCTTAATGAACAAGGCTGTGTCAGCTTTACCTCTGACATAGTTCCTGGTCAGCAGGAAATTGGTCAACCTCTCATACCAAGCACGAGGTGCTTGTTTCAGGCCGTACAATGCCTTCTTGAGTTTATAAACGTGGTTTGGAAACTTTGGATCTTCAAACCCAGGAGGCTGACTAACATATACCTCTTCGTTTATAAATCCATTAAGAAAAGCACTTTTAACATCCATTTGATATAGCTTGAAATTCATGAAACTAGCATATGCACATAATATACGTATAGCCTCTAATCTAGCTACAGGTGCAAAGGTCTCACCATAGTCAATGCCCTCTTGCTGACTATAGCCTTGGGTTACAAGTCGGGCTTTGTTCCTGACTAGATTTCCTTGCTCATCTAGTTTATTTCTAAAGACCCACTTAGTTCCTATGGTCTTTTGATTCCTAGGTTTTGGTACTAAATCACATACCTCGTTTCTTCTGAACTGATCAAGCTCCTCTTGCATAGCATTGATCCAATGTTCATCGTGCTCAGCTTCTGAGAAGTTCTTTGGTTCATGTACCGACACGAATGCAACATTGCTGAGATATTTTCTAAGCTGATCTCTTGTCATCAGCTTGTTTTCAGCAGCATCAAGAATGGACTTCTCCGAATGACCTCTTGGAATTTTGATTTCTTTGGGCAATGTTGAGTTGTCTAGAATATGTTGGAAATTAGGCTAAGGTATAGCAGCGGAAATATAAAATTTTTAACCTATTTCCATTTAACCACAAGATCCGTTAACCGTTATTTCATATAAAGAAGGATAAGAAGAAATACCTTTTAGAAGTTCTATCTACCATTGCAAACGAAGTGCCCACAACTTCAAAAGAGATAGAAACTGTCTACCAATCTGCCCCTATTTGAAACAGACCTTCCAGACCTCTGAACGACAATCCCTTCGGTGGAAAAGTGGAAGAATACGTCTAGAAGCTCCTGTCCAAAAATCGCGACGATCCGACGGTTCAATATCCGGGAATCCGCAAAATCGTGAACTGACCTGATGTAGGAGTAGTAAAACGAATTTCTCCCTTTTGTTTGTTTTTCTTCTTCGAGTTCCCAAACACGAAATAAAACACGGGAAGATTAATTTAGTATCAACCGTTGAATAGCAACCAAAGTAGATTGCCTCTAACTAATCAACACAAGATCAAGGATAAAAGAAATAGATGAAAATTAATTGATCAAACGAAGCCGTAGAGAAATCTCGTCCTCGAGCTAGGGGTGTCGAATTTTCTCTCTCTTGGACTAGGTGAATTTCAAAAATCACAAGTAGGGTATGGCTTGCTTGGATTTCGAAAATCTCAAGGGAAAGGGTATTTATAATCTCTTGTATCTAATCCCTAGTTAGATAGAATTAGGTTACGGAATAGAATTCCTAATTATTATCTCACTATATATCTAATATATTAAGGATAATAATAATAACCTTATTGGATAATAATAGGAGTATATTAATCTAATTAAAACTCCTAACTTAATTATCTCTTAATTAATTTAATTCATATTCCTAATCTAATTAGGATTAACAAAATCAAATTAATTATTCATGTATATCACTACATGAATTTCGACCCCCTTATGTCCATGGGCCTTATTGGGCTCAATTGGGCTTCTATCAATTAATTAACATCTATCTCTCTTTTAGGTTCCAAGTCTTATGTGTGATCCATTAGGTTCTTATTGCTTCTAGCCGTATGCAACGTTATTAAATTAATTTTCAAAGAATTATATTTAATCTTTGCATAACGGAATGATGTACAGAGTATGTGATTAGCAAGTCCGTAATCATTCCCCCAGAGCTATAAGAAGACAAGTTGATTCTTTCGTTAACCTTTCCGTATTAGTTACAGTATAATTCGATCCTTTATCAACTACATCCTTGAACTGAATCTTATGACTATGGGTGGTGTCAAGTCACATATAGCGAGACGTTCGTTTTACTTGTACAGGCCGAGTCAACTCAAAAAGATAGGTTAAGTGAAATCTGTATTTCTTACTCTTAAGCTATCACCTTGCAAGGATTTAGAGTCGAGTCTTCCACAAGCGATCCATGGATGTATCTCCCATTTATCTTGAGTGATAAATGCTCAATCCAATATATAACGACTCCGCAATTACTTCCTGTGATACCCAACGTCTACTGTTCACACCCCAGAGTCATCTCTGTTAAGGATCGTGTTACACCAGAGTCAAAGCATCACATTCCGTAATCCAGAATACCAATTAATATTCCTTTGAGTCTGAGGATTAGTTATACCTATTAATACCAATGAGATGAACAGGTGACAAGGATGAATCTACCCATCCTGTTATCTCAAATCGGATCCCCAATCCTAATGAACAACGTTTCATCGGATCTATGTAACTGTCCAGATATCTGTATATATGAAGCTTGTGAGATCAGCTTTCTGTCGGACAGAAGACATTGTTACATATAAGTCTCAACAGTGATATGTCAATCCCAAACATATCACTTGACTTAGGGTGGTTTTAAGTTTATCTGTTTACTATAAAGTTTTGTCTCACTTCATGCTTGTATGAACACTTTATAATCACTTTAAATAAACTTACGGATTTCCTTTTATTAGACTTTATTTAGTGCTTAAAAGGGATTGCCTTTATATAGTTATAAAACATATATCTCATTAAACAAATGATATAAAGAACAATTCATTTACATTAAGTTTGTATCCTAGAACAATTGTCTATAGGACACTAAACCCCAACATAATAGGTGTTTCTACAATATCTGCAGGAGTAGATTGGTCAGCAAAGGTAATTTCGGGTTCGTGTTTACCTTTGGTCAGCCCTTATGGTGACGACTCAGTAGCTCCATTTTGGTCAGCGGAAGCTGAGCTTGGTTCATCTTCAGCAGACTGAGTTGTCTTTCCTGTAGGGTCAGTTTCATCGAACTCGATATGGACAGACTCTTCTACAACTTGAGTTCGTTTATTATATACCCTATATGCTTTACTGTTAGTTGAGTACCCTAAAAAGATCGCTTCGTCAGCTTTAGCATCAAATTTAGCAAAGTTATCTTTTGTGTTAAGTATAAAACATTTACACCCAAAGGCACGAAAGTAGCCAATGTTGGGCTTTCGTCCTTTCCAAAGTTCATAAGGGGTTTTCTTGAGTATAGGTCTAACTAAAGCTCTATTCAGTATATAACATGTTGTGTGGACAGCTTCACCCTAGAAATACTTTGGAAGCCTATTTTCGCTCAGCATTGTCCTAGCAATTTCGACTATTGTTCTGTTCTTCCTTTCAACTACCCCATTTTATTGAGGCGTCCTAGGAGAAGAAAAGTTATGGTCAATGCCACTGACTTCACAGAATTCATCAAACTGTTGGTTTTTGAATTCTCCGCCATTATCACTTCTAATATGAGCTACTCTTAGGTCTTTGTCATTTTCAAGCTTTTTAATCAATGTTGTGAACATCTCAAATGTTTCATCCTTGCTACTTAGCAAGATGATCCAAGTATACCGAGAGAAATCGTCTATAATGACTAAGGAAAATTTCTTACTGCCCAAGCTAAGTGACTGGACAGGTCCGAAAAGGTCCATGTGTAGTAATTCCAATGGTCTCTTGGTTGAGACAATATTTTTACTTTGAAAAGACTTCTTCGTTTGTTTACCTTGCTGACAAGCATTACATAATTGATCTTTCTCAAATTTCAATTTGGGCAATCCCTCAACTAATTGCTTTCTAGCTAGTTTGGCAAGGAGGTCCATGCTTACATGACCAAGTCTCATATGCCATAGCCAGGAGTTATCCTCTTTAGACACTAAGCATATATTTTTAAAAAACTGTTTTTCTAAACTCAACATATATACATTGTCAACACGAGGGGCAGTTAGAATTAAATTGTTTGTTTTTCCCTCGAGTATCCGACACTGAGTGGCATCAAATACAACCTTTCTACCGCTGTCACACAGCTGAGCTACGCTCAATAGGTTATATTTGAGACCTTTAACTAAGGAGACTGACTCAATAGTAGGGTTACCTCCGATAGTACCTGATCCAACTATCTTACCCTTTTTATTGTCTCCAAAGTTTACGTTACCACCTCGTTTAAGCTCAAGTGTGATGAACTGAGTTTCATCACTAGTCATATGCCTCGAGCATGTGCTGTCAATATACCACGGTTTTGATTTCACCATGCATCTCAGGCTCACCTGCATTTTAAACTATTCATCTTTAGGTACCCAATTATTGTTGGGTCCTCGTTTGTTAGTGCGAACAGGTGAAGCATTATATCTTATCTTGTGACGACATACATTTATGATGTGCCCTTGTTTACCACAGAAGTCACAATAAGTTACCCTTTTATGGTGACTTTGTCTTTGGTCAGCACCATTGTGCTGAGCATGCCAACATACCTTAGTGGTATGACCTTTCTTTCCGCAGAAGTCACATTGGACAGTCCGCTTATTATACCAACACACATCTATTGTGTGTCCTCTTTTCCCACAACAGTCACACTGAGTGAACTGTCTATGCTGACCAGTACTTGACTACTCAGCACGGGATTTATTTTTAGTTGAACTTTTTATTTGGTTTTGTAGGGTTGTGACATCCTTTTTCAGTTTTTTTGAGTCTGATTGGACTTCCGAGACAAACTTGTGCATGATTTCCATGTTGTCATGCAAAGTTGAGTTGTCTTGGAGAAGATATCGAAGGTCACTGAGTTTGACCTCTTCAATCTCGTCACACCGCCTGCTAAGTGCCTTTATTTTCTTGTTACACTTTTTGGTCAGTGTATATAAGTCACTCAGGGCGTTAACCATTTCATTTCTAAGCAAGTGTAGAGATGTTACCTCATTGGAATGTTCCTCTTGGTCAGAACCGTCAGAGAGGTCAGCTTGCTCAGATTGACTTTGATCAACAGCGTCGTCGGCCATAAAGCATATATTTGCTGTCTCATTCGCATCAGCTTCTGATGAGTTTGACTCATCATTATCACTCCATGTGGCCACCATTGCCTTTTTGCTTCCCTTCTTCTCTTTCTTTAAGTTAGGGCAGCTTGACTTAATGTGCCCAGTTTGATGGCACTCAAAGCACGTGACAGGCTTGGAGCTGTCCTTTTTGTATTTGTCATTGGACTCAGCTTTGTACCTATCGCCTCTTTTGTATGGCCTCTTGTTGTTCTTTTCATTATTTCTGAACAGCTTCTTCATCTTTCTAGTGAACATGGCCATCTCCTCATCATCTGATGAGTCAGCTTCGGTTGAGTCAGCTTTCATGACAAGTGATTTCTGCTTCTTGTCCTCTGATTTTTCTTTAGCTTCAAAATTTTTCATAGAGATCTCATGAGTCAGCGGAGATCCGATCAGCTCGTCGTATTTGTACGTGGTCAAGTCCTGAGCTTCCTCCACAGCTGTCTTCTTAGCTTGCCAGCTCTTAGGAAGACTTCTTAGGATTTTCTTCACCTACTCCTCTTCCGTGAAGTTCTTTCCAAGTCTCTTAAGCTCATTTATAATATTGGTGAACCTTGAGTTCATCTCCGAGATGTCTTCATTTTCATTCATCTCGAACAGTTCATATAATCTCATATGTTGGTTCACTTTGGATTCCTTGACCTTGCTTGTGCCTTCATAGGTCACTTCGAGCTTCTTCCATATTTCCTGTGCTGACTCGCAACCTGAAATCTTATTGTATTCTGCAGCATCTAGCGCACAGTGAAGCATATTGATAGCCGAAGCATTGTTTTGTAATTTTTTAAGGTCATCTTCTGACCACTCGGTCTCACTCTTGACAACCTTTTCATTGTCAACAGTTTTATAAGGCACATATGGGCCTTGAACTATTGCAAGCCACGCACTCATGTTTGTAGCTTGAATAAAGTTCTTCATCCTGTTTTTCCAAAATGTATAATTTGATCTGAAAAACAAGGGTGGCCGACTAATTGATAATCCCTCAGGGAGTATTGATAACATTGAGATATTATCCCAAGGACCGAAAGAGATATTCACCTAGAGAAACGTCGTGTATAGATCCCCAAAGAAGATCTGGCGGGCGGATCTCCTTGATCCAGTTTGAAGGGATCCGCTGGCGAACCTAGGAGGCGAATCCCTTCATTCACCTGATTCGTCACTATAACGGCTGAATGCCGACTCGGCCATAAAGACCATTAATGAGCTATCAATTAGCTAACCTCCAGGTTAAAGATAACCTGTAACCGCCATTAATGGAGCATTAATGGAGACTTTCTAGTTGCTGAAGGTTACGACTTCCTAGCTATATATAGCCTACATCCCTAGGCTATCAAGGTACACATTCTCACATCCTTTGTCAATTCAGTTTGTTCCCTTGATTCACCTTACTGACTTTAGCATCGGAGCTTCCCCCCGTCGAACCCAACGACGCCCCCACAGGGACGGAAGTTGATCAGAATTTCTCTGCTTGTTATCAATTGGTGCGGTGAAGGTGGAATCCTTAATCAAACAAAGGTTTTTTCGTTCATATTAAGAAACTATGACAACTGGAGATCAGAATCCCTCTTCAGGGATTGAAACACCATTAGTTACACCATCTAGTGCTGGCCGCACAGATTCAACTTCTCCTGCAACGCACGTCGAAAGTAGTATGAACCCTGATGCTTTCATCAATATGTGTGCACAAGCAATCGGAGAGCGGTTTGGACTCGAGACAGGGAATCGCCTGCGGTCGTTTATGACCCTCCCTCCGCATTGGAGCATGGCGTCCACATCGGCTGTATCATCTTGGCCCTTGTTAAACTTTGGACCGGGCGCCCAGAGTTCTTCATTTCTCCAAGCTCACAACACGGATTCTATGGTAACTACCACGGCAGCAGGTGGAGAACGTCAAATCAATCGGGAGTTATTCCCTGATGGCGCAGAAGGAAGTCAAAGGAATGATTCAACCCTTCCGGGCGGATCTACGGGTCCTGGATTAAATCTAGGTGGGTCCAAAATCCTGAGGCGCCCACGGACAAATCTCTCCCTTGGCAGATCTGAAGGGCGAACACACAAAAAACATAGAAAGGAGAAAGGTAGGCGGTCTAAATCACCTTCGCCTCGACGACCGAAATCCTCCCGTCGTGGCCGATCGCCCCCATCTACTGGTCGTAGACGGAGTAAAAGGCCAAAGGAGACACCCCATTTGAGTGGACCACCGCCGCCGCCACCCCCAGGAAATGTTGGGCACATCCCATCGGCAAGCCATGGAGGGGGTAGTGGGCAAGCTCCCCCAGGTGGGGGGCGGAGGAGGTAGTAGCGGAGGAGGAGGCGGACGCGGAAGCGGAGGAGGGCGTTCGCCATCAGATCCATCATCTGGGTCAAGCTCTTCTTCCTCTCCAAGCAGATCTCCACGAAGGGGTCGCCCAAGGGCGGATCCGGAGAATTTTGATGATAGAGTTAGAGCTCTGGTACTCCGTATGAATGAGGAAAATGCCAGGCATAATCCGTTCGCCAATAGAGATTCGCCTTTCGCAGCTTGGATTGAGGCGGAGGAAACAGATAGAGCTTTTAAAATACCTAATATCGCTATATATACAGGTGTTGACAATCCGGAAGCTCGCGTCAGAAAATACCGAATACTGCTTAAACTCAACCGTGCCACCGAGCCGGTGCTCTGCAAAATGTTTGTCACCACGCTAGGGGGTCCAGCCTATGGGTGGTTTCAGTCTCTACCTCCGGGCTCGATAAACAGTTTTGATCAATTGAGCAGGGAATTTTGCGCTAAATTCACCGGCTGTATTCCTCCAGTGGTTAAATCAGGGAAGCTTTTTGAGTTAAAGCAGAAGGCGAACGAATCCCTTCGGGAGTACGTGGACACTTTTAACCAATTGTGCATACAAATCGTTGATGTGGATATCTCCGTAGTAGTGGAATGTTTTGTGAGAAACACCACTTGTAAGAGCTTGCAAGAAGATCTAATTCGAAAGAAACCCACCAGCATGGCAGAATTGATGGAGCGTTGTAAAGACTTTATCGAGGTGGATGACATTCGCCGAGGATCACTGTCATCGCCTAAAAGGGACAAGGGCGAATCTCGCCATCGAGATAGAGACAAAGACAAGCATCAGGATTCTTCCTCTAGAAGCAGGCAAAGAGGTTCTAAGAACAAATCAACGTTTGTCACCTATTTCACACCTCTCAACGCTTCTAAAAGTGAAGTCCTTATGTGGATCGAGAACAGTCAACACAAACGGAGCATTTCATACCCCGAACCAGAAGGGGGGGAGTACACCAATACTGGTAAAAATCCTAAAAATTATTGTAAATATCACAGCAAAAATGGCCATGACACCGATGCATGTTGGGAGTTAGCTCGGGAAATCGAGCGTCTCATTGAGAGAGGCAAATTGGATCGGTTCATCCAAAGTGATGGCAAGAAAGGAGATGGCGATAGATCCAAAGAGGACCCAAAGAAGAAGGGAAAGGGTACCATTAATGTCATAGCAGGCGGACCTGGATACCAACCAATGCTAAAAAAGGCAAAGACCACCGCTCTTGACAGAACATCGTTAAATCGCCCCTTTGCCGATGTAGGTCCTGAAATCTCTCCCCATGCGGATGCATTGGTCGTCACTATGGTGGTGGAAGGCCGGAAGATGAAAAGAGTGATGATTGATACTGGAAGTTCGTGCAATGTCATCACCAGACGAGCTTTCGCCAAACTCATGATTGATCCAGTCCAAGTAGAGCCAACTGTGGTTGATATCCTAGGAGTGACGGGACACACTATCTAAACAAAAGGCCAAGTCACTCTGGATTGTGAGCTTACAGACGATGATCAAGTCTGGAAAGGTGATCTGGAATTTTCTGTCTTGGATGGTCAGTTAGCTTACAATATCATCCTCGGACGGCCCTTTATCTCTGAAGTAGCAGCCCTTATCTCCATACGCCACTTAACGCTTTACATCCCCACGGCCAAGGGAGGTGTAATGATTAGAGGTAGCCAAAAGGTGGCCCAGGAGACATATTCGGCATCACTAATGATTCGCCCCCAATCTAAAGAGGAGGATGAAGAGGAGCTCATCACAATGGCCTTGGGCGAGACAGAAATGTACCTTATGGCGGATGAAAAGCAGGTGCGAATGGCTAAAGGGCTCAAGGGCGAAATTAAAGACGCAATCACCAAGGTACTCCGTGAAGCGGAGGATGTCTTCGCATGGAAGGATGAGATTCTCCCCGGAATTAGTCCAGACGTGATCACTCACAAGCTCAACATTGATAAAAATGCAGTTCCTGTAGCTCAGAAGCGGAGAAACCATGGCCTCGAAAGGCAGAAGGTGATAGAAGAAGAGATCACCAAGCTCCAACGGGTGAACGCTATTGAGGAGGTGCTTTATACTCAATGGCTGGCGAACATCGTTCTGGTAAAGAAGGCGGGCGGATCTTACCGCATGTGTATTGACTTTACGGATCTCAATAAAGCTTGTCCCAAAGACAACTATCCTCTGCCATGTATTGACATGCTCGTGGACGGAACCGCCGGTCACGCCATGTACTCCTTTACGGATGTGAAGTCAAGTTATCATCAGATCCCCATGGAGCCCTCAGATAGAATCAAGACCTCGTTCGTAACACATCAGGCCACTTATTGCTTCAAAGTCATGCCCTTTGGGCTTAAGAACGCGGGTGCCACTTATCAGAGGATTATGAACAAGATATTCGCAGATAGTAAAGGTGATAACTATTCTGTCTATGTGGATGACATGATCATTAAAAGCACAACCGTGGAAAAGCATGCAGATGATGTAAAGGAGGTACTGGATGTACTCCGACGCCACAATATTAAGCTGAACCCGGAGAAGTGTACTTTTGGTGCGACGTATGGAAAATTCTTAGGGTTCATGATCAGCGAAAAAGGAGTTAGCCCAAATCCTGACAAGGTTAAGGCTGTCCTAGAAATGCAAGCACCACGGAACATCAGAGAAGTGCAACGCCTTAACGGGCGGATCATAGCTTTGGGCAGGTTTATCTCCTGTTCAGCGCGCAGATGTCAGCCCTTTTACGAGGTTATCAAGAAACAAAAGGCGTTCGAATGGAACGAGGATTGTGAAAAGGCCTTTGAGGGGATCAAACGGTTTCTCACGGAACCGCCCATGATGAGTCGGCCGGTGAAAGGAGAGGACCTCTACATGTACGTATCGGTTACGGATAAAGCCATGTGCACAGTCATGATACAAGAGGAGGATGGCCAGCAGTTTCCGATTTATTATGTGAGCAAGGTTATGAAAGATGCCGAAACCAGATATTCTAAGCTTGATAAAATGGCGCTGGCTGTTGTCACCACAGTAATCCACCTTAGGCCATATTTTTAGGCTCATACTGTGGTGGTTCGAACAAATATACCGATGAGAAAGGTGTTACAGAAGCCGGACACTTCTGGGAGGTTGATGGAATGGGCAATCCGCCTTGGTGAATTCGATGTGAGATATGAAAGCAGGTCAGCTTTGAAGAGTCAGGTCTTGGCAGACTTTGTGAATGAATTCACTGAAGAGGGGATAGATCATCCCAAGCCTCCAATGGAAGAGTGGACAATGTACACCGACGGCGCCTCTTCGGCGAATGGAGCGGGCATAGGCATTGTGATTAAGGGTCCCCAATACATAAAGTTACGGTACGCGGAAAAATTGAATTTTCATGCAACTAATAATGCTGTTGAATATGAAGCTCTGGTATTGGGATTACGCCTACTCAAAGAAATCACTCCCGAGCGGATTGTGATCTATAGCGACTCCAAACTAATGGTCAATCAAGTAATCAAGAATTACGAGGTAAAAGATGATGTTTTGGCCAAATACGTAGCAGAAGTCAAAAAATTGCTAGATCACCTTGAGGCAAAAGAAACCAAATGGGAACTGATTCATGTACCCCGCGGGTCCAACACTGAGGCAGATCATTTAGCCAAAATGGCCTCTAGTGAGGAGAACTGGACAGATCCACAATGTCCCTTCGAAGTTAAAATAGCTCCAGCCTTCGCTTCAGAGGAAGTATCCCTACTCACAACAGTAGAAGATGATTGGAGATCGGCCATTCGCCAATATCTGCTATGTGGAACTTTACCTGAGGATAAGGAAGAGGCACGACGGATAGTTAGAAGAGCGGCTTATTTCTCCATGATCAACGATGGCCTTTATAGAAAATCTTTTAGCCACCCTTGGTTAAAGTGCATTCTGTCGGAAGAGGGACAACAAGTCCTCAAGGAGCTACATGAGGGATCATGTGGGGCCCATGAAGCATCCGCCACCATTTTGAAGAAATCCAGGTTAGCAGGTTTCTACTGGCCCACGGCCGAACTGGATGCACAAAAATTGGTAGAATCTTGTCATAATTGCCAGATTCATGCGAATGAATCACATACTGCCAAACATCTCCAGAGGCCCATCGTAGAAGGACGGCCATTCGCCCTCTGGGGAATAGACATCGTCGGACCATTCCCTCCAACTCGCCGACAGAGGAAGTATGTGGTAGTGGCAGTGGATCATTTCACCAAGTGGGTAGAAGCCGAAGCTGTCTCATCCATCACTGCAGAATGAATGGTGGAATTCGTCAAGGACAACATTGTAGGAAGATACGGTGTTCCGCATACCATTATCACCGATAATGGAACACAGTTCAACTGTAGCGAGTTCAAAACTTTTTGTGAAGAGTTGGGCATTCTGAACAGATTTGCCTCCGTTTATTATCCCCAGTCCAACGGAATGAACGAAGTCACGAACCAGACGATCGTAAAAGGGATAAAGAAGAGATTGGGAGAGCATGATAAGAAGTGGGCGGATCAGCTGATGAGCGTTTTATGGGCTTATCGCACCACTCCTAGGACGGCCACAGGAGAAACACCATTCGCCCTCTCTCATGGTGTAGAGGCTGTGATCCCAGTCGAAATACAGGTCCAAGCGATAGAGTGGCCTTTTATTGTGAGGAGGACAACGGCAAAAGGCTAAGGGAAAGTCTGGATCAGGTAGGAGATCGAAGAGACCAAGCCTATGTACGCATGGCGGCGTATAAACAACGGATCACCGCTTACCATGATAAAAATGCCAAGCTTGTGGATCTAAATGTGGGTGACCTTGTGCTCCGAAAGGCCGAAAAAATCCAGTCTCGAGAAGGCAAGGGCAAGTTAGGGCTCAATTGGACGGGTCCGTATCAGATAGTGGACAAGATTGGATCCGCCACATTTAAAATTCAGGACATGGAGGGTAACACATTGCCGCGCACATGGAACCTCCAAAATCTCCGCAAATATTTTGTCAGAAAATGAGGTGTACACATGGTCTTGAGTACTCTTTTTCCTTTAGTAAGCTTTTTCCCATGTGGTTTTTCTTACTAAAGGTTTTAACGAGGCTCACCTATAAGACCTGCTTGCTGTAATAAAGCATTTCTCCCATTAATAAACATCATTTGTTCTATTATCTGTGTTCTTTTTAAAAATTTATTGCAGCAATATCAATATTCCAGTCTTAAAAAGAAGGGGGGCATCCAACGCTCTCCGCATTAACAAAGTATCGCTATCTCATAGCTACTTTTTCTCCTTAGACATAAGAGAATCTATCTTATGGGCGGATCCATCTCTAAGAGGATCCCAATCTCCGATAGAGTTAAAACGATCATTGGACGCAAGGTCTTTACACTCTCTTACATATCCTTCCCAAAAAAGGATTCACAAGTCCTACGGGCGGATCACTTCACCTCAAAGACAGGTAGCAAATTGATCCCCTAGGCAGCTTTACTTCCTTCAATGGAATAAAACAGCTTCTAACCTTCACAAAGGTCCATGCAATGGAGTATGGCTGGCCACCTACTCCAAAATAAATCCTAGATGCCTATATATTTACTTACGCAAACGTAATAGTAAAATAAATAGCTGCCATAAAGGATTAAAACAAATTGTACTTAACGATTTTTTACAAATCACAAGTAAACAACTAAGTAATAATGGGAGCATCCTCCTTTACACTATCATTGCTTACGATGCTTGCCTGGGAAGCCTCCTTCTCCACAGCCTCAGATACGCCAACCAAAGGTACCTCCTTTTCCACGGAAGATGTGGGACCAAGAGGAAGGGCGTTATCAGTGATCGGTTCTTCACCCGCCTTGGGGGGCACTTCCTCAAGCTCCACTAGCGTGACGTTAGTGGAAGGTTTGCTTTCTTCCATGGGTCCCTTCATCCATCTCCGAACATATTCACGGAGGTATTCCTTAGCGTCTGACATTTTTTCATATTTGGCTACGTCTTCTAGTTCGGGGACGGCGAACTGTGGATCTATAAAATCAATCTCGGGATGCGCCAGGGAAAAGTACGCCATGAACAGTTCGCCATAATAGAAGGCTTGCTCACCCACCCGTATATTCAGCTTCTCCTAGGGCGTCCTCATGGTTCTTGGCGTCTGTCACAATCTTTTCCTTTAGCTTCTCGATCTCCGCGTCTCTAAGGACTAAGGCGGCTGTGGCAGAGGCAAGGTTCGCATTAGCAGAAGCAATGTTCGCATTGGCATCCGCTACCTCTTTCTCCAATTTTTCAATGGTTGCCTTATCCGCCACACCTTGAAGGAGCTCGGCCTCCATGGCACGTATGCGGGTATACATCTGTAAAAAACAAACAGTTTCGTTGAAAGAAAAGAGCAAAGGAACAACTTTCTCTACAAAAAGAAATCCTTTCTAGGGGACTCACCATAAGGAGCTCCGTTTTCCCCTTTTGCGCATGAATGGAACCAGGAATTTGGTTCTGATTCCTTTGCACTTTGCCCACCTGACCCAGGGCCTCATCCAAGTCGTTTATGATGGATTCATTCTCAAAAGATCCTTGAGCGCCATATTTAGCGGACCAGTATCCGCCCATATCAGGCTTCGCCATCTGCACAAACATTCAAGGGTCAAAACTCAAGTCCAAAACTTGATGAACAGATAAAAATAAAAGGCAACTTACCTGTTCCATCTCCCCTACAGGCATGGCGGACTTCATGGCATCCGCCATAAGCTTAAAACCTCCAGAAGCTGCAGGTTTCCTCCTTTTTAGTGGCGGCTCAACCGCTGTTTCTGCAGGGCGTTTTCCAGTATTCTTTTGAGGATTTACCGCTTGATCTTTCCTATGCGCCTCAGACTCTAGGAACTTCCTACGTTTCTCTGCAATAGCGTGATTGGCCTTAGATAAACCCCTGCCAAAGAAAACAGTAAAGTAATCAAGGTTCAAGACGAAATAAAGGTTACCTTGATCAAATTGCGTAATCTTCGAGTAAATGAACTATTCCCCCTCTCGGCGAATCAACAGAATATCACTCATCATGAAGGCTAAAGCATCTGCGTATATCCATGCATCCGCCTTGATCTTCTTCATGAGCTCCGCCACCTCTTCATCACTATCGGTCAATATTCGCATATCGCCCGCCATGTGTAAAGGCTTGGGATTCCAAAATGAGGGAAATCCCAGTGATTCGCCCTCTTTCATCTTCACATAGAAGAATTTCTCATCCCAGCAATGGACATTGGACATTTTGTCACTAAATGGCGAATATACTCCGAATTTGGCGAAAGTGAGATAGGATTCGTACTTCCGTTTCGAGGGTTTATGGAAAGCTCTAAAGATACGACCCGTATATACCACTCCTAAATTTGAGGCGAGGTAGCAGTCTAAAGCAATATCCAACCAACCGTTGGGATGCAGTTGGCTGGCCGTAATATCGAAGTAGGAGAGGATGTCCGCCATCATCTTTGGGAGAGGAAGTCGGAACCCTCTCTCCACATGACTGCAATATACTGTTAGAAAACCGCTAGGCGGACAGGAGGGTCGTTGATGGGCTGCGGCTAACTGAGTCTCATAGTTATTGATCCAAGGGAAGCGATTTGCCAGATCCATTAGATCCGCGGCACTCATACGTGATGGAGTAGTCTCCGCTCGATGGTTCTTTTTCCTAGGTTGGATTGAAGAAGAGGCCATTGTCCCCGGAAAACACCTGGACTTAGCGGCCGAAACGGTACCGGAGAAAGAAGTAGAAAGAACTTGATTCCTAGTGGAACGAGTTTGGTAGCGATTACACGCCAAGTTATAAAACCCAGCTAACTCAGAGCTAATGGAGTCCTCGGAGGAAGATGAGTTCTCTGATGACAAAGTGGTCCAACTAAAATCAACTACTATTTCAGGGGAAGGGGACGAATTAAAAAGCTCCGAAGTTGATCTAGAAGATGAAGAAGAACTCCTAAACATTCAGAACAAATCAAGTAAGAAAAGATGAACTTACATGAAATCGAAAAGCTTTGAACTCTGAAATTCCCAGGAAAAGCTTCGAGCAATAAAGAAGAAAGTGAAGACGAAATGGAAAAGAGAGAGAAAGCAAGGGAGAAAGAATGACGTCTTCTCTTTCCTAGGACAGTGCGCCCGTTACACGTGTCACTCCTCGATTGGCATCGAATAGAGTGCACATTAATACAGGTGTTCATGACGGCGCGCGGAAGCTCAAAAGCCCTAAAGGACTTTAAGGGACTTTTGGGGGGGCTTCTGATAACATTGAGATATTATCCCATTGACCAAAAAGGATATTCACCTAGAGAAACCCCGTGTACAGATCCCCAAAGAAGATCCGGCGGGCGGATCTCCTTGATCCAGTTTGAAGGGATCCGCTGGCGAACCTAGAAGGCGAATCCCTTCATTCACCTGATTCGTCACTGTAACGGCTGAACGCCGACTCGGCCATAAAGACCATTAATGAGCTATCAATTAGCTAACCGCCAGGTTAAAGATAACCTGTAACCACCATTAATGGAGCATTAATGGAGACTTTCTAGTTGCTGAAGGTTACGACTTCCTAGCTATATATAGCCTACATCCCTAGGCTATCAAGGTACACATTCTCACATCCTTTGTCAATTCAGTTTGTTCCCTTGATTCACCTTACTGACTTTGGCATCGGAGCTTCCCCTCGTCGAACCCAACGATGCCCCCACAGGGACGGAAGTTGATCAGAATTTCTCTGCTTGTTATCAAGTATCTGTGTTGTTTGATTTCCTGGAAGGAAACGAGTGCTATTCTCAGCCATTTATCGGGATCAGCTTAAGATGGTTATATCTTTGAGTAGTGAGCTACTTAGCTCTGATACCACTTGTTGGTCCCGTGTGATTAGTTCCAAGGGGGGGTTAAGAACTAATGTAACTTTTTCATTAGATAATGATGACTTAATTGATTCTTTAAGTTGCTTAACTTAGTTCAGGTCCGCACGGCCGAGAAGTGTAAGACAGCTTTAGTCAGATGCTGACTAGAACTGTTTTACTTGTGAGTTGGGAATTAACACTTTAGGTCAGCTTCCAACTCAGCACCAAGATTACTTAGTGTCAGCTTTGCAATTTATATCCTGAGCAATTTAATCAGACAACACATATATAGATATATTGAGAGAGTTAGAAATTACTCAGCACGACTTATCCTGGTTCGGCCTCTCCACCTACGTCCAGTCCTCAGAGTCCCTCCGGGCTTTTTCAATCCAATACTGAGCTCTTTAAAGGTAGAGCACAAACCGTTTACAAGGAAGTTGAATATGCAAGAGTACCTTCCTCTATTCGTCTACTCAACTCCTACTAAGTGCTATAACCGAACACCTAGATTTCTCTACCACTGAGTACTTAAAACCGAGTACTCAGCACCACTCTCTTAATTTTACAATTGATACAAACTTGTTCTTTCTAGATGAAGAACACTTTAGATGATTACAAAATCAATCTAGCTTTTACACAGAAATGAGAGTTTGGTGTAAGATCTTTTTCTTGTTTGAATGTGCTTTGTATCGTTTCTCTTTTTCTCTTGTATTTTTCTTGGCAAAAATCGGCTTCAGATCCAAGAGTGAACTTGTTCTTTTATAGTTGAAATCTGAAGACACAATCATTTGAATCCGGAATTATCTGTTGGATTCAAACGACTCTTCTTGCGACATTGTTCTGGTCAGCTCCAGATTTGCAGGCCAATCTTGTCGTCTGAATTCCGCAGGCGTCAGGCTTGTCTTCTTTCCGCAGGTGTGTCTTCTAGTGCTAGTTCGTCTTTTAGCTAATGGACAGTTGACCCATGCATCTCGAAATCGACTCTGTGCGTAATTCCAAGGTTTCTATTATTGGTGGAGACAGTTGTCGGATCTTGTCTTCTAGCAAACGGATCATTCATGCTGTCCTGACGAACACTCAGCTTGACTTTTATTGACGTTGCTTTTGTTCTCTGTTTCTGAGTTATTCTTACTCAGCTTCCGTGGTCAGCTTTGTCTGCAAGCCTTAGTTTGGAGAAGGACTTCTCTTCTTTGATACTGAGTTGCATCTCACTCAGCTGCTTTGGTCAGCTTTATCTTGAAATATTTGTTCTGAAGATGGCTTTTCCTCTGTTATGCTGAGTTGCACTCCACTCAGCTTGTGCTGTGTTCTCATGCTGACTTCGTCCTGTCTTACTTTTTGATTCTATTTTCATTTATACTTATACTCAACATTGAACAAACATATTAGTACAATTAAATCAAAGCACTTAAATTTAATTGCCCCTTAATCATGGATTAACTTAAATAATTTTGTCAAATCAAAATCATGTGGAAATGTGTTTCAACAAAAACGACCTGTTATGGATGTTTTTTGTCCTCTGTTTTTTAAAAATTAAGGTGGAAGTGGTTAATTAACTCATTAAATTTGTATTTAGTTATAAAATCCAACTTAATTAATATATGATACGGGATAAATTTCTCTAAATTTGTTCAAAACGACCCAATTTTACTTTTGTAGTCCAAATTTAACTCAATTTTGAGAAGTTTTATGGTGGTATCAAAAAAAATTTGTTATGGATGGGTGATAACATGTATATATACTTAAAAAAAAGATCAAGTTCAATTTTGCAAAAAAATAAAATAAAATTTACGCATCCAGGTGTAAAATTGACCCCAACAAACCAATCATGGATACACTCTGATGTCAAAATCAGTAAAATTGTCGGGAAAAATACTGAAAATAGAATGTGAAATCTGCCCCTACAAGAGAAAGTACTTTTTTTTTATAAACGGTTTTAAAGGTGAGATTAACTTGTTGCGCTTAGGTGAGACAATGGTTGTAAGTCGATGGAGGGAATGAGAGGTTTATGGGGCCTCAGAGAGGGATGAAGTCCCAAGTCCAACCCTAATTGGTCTTTTGTTATTATGGATTCGTACCAACGTTTATTAGAGAGTGAAATTTCAAACCTCTTTAATAGAAAATGAATTTTTTCATTAACACAAAATGTGCAGTTAATTTTAAGTTTTATCCAATAATCAGAACATAAAATTGCACATGAAAAATAAGTCAATTAAATTGCATTATTTAGTAAATATTAATTAGGTTTAAAATTATATTCAAATTTCTGAACAACAATTGCAATTTAAAATTCATCATTAAATCCTTTAAAAAAAATTTGAGTCTTAAAGTCACATAAATCTAATAATTTATACTGTATTAATAACGAGAAAATCACTTCTGCTCATACTGAACTTGAAAAGGCACAAATATAAAAAATATGGATGACAGATGAATTTAACACTGGGAAAAAAAATCAGATTAGATATATGAATTCTAAAAAATATGAAAAAAAACACAATAATTATAGAATAAAATAATAAATATAAGAGTAGAAAAATAAAATAAACTTTATATTTTTCTCTTTAAAAAAAACAATTAGAGTTTAATCAGAAAAAAAAAGCATCACGAATTGAATTAAGGGTCAAATACATGAATATCATAATTAAGTACAAAATTACAATTAAGTCATATCACCAAACTTAATTTTTAATATGTCATTATTCTCTATATATTATGATTTTATACCATAATTAAAAAATCTAGACTCCAATTCATAAATTAAAACCCAAGAAAATATATTCTTGATTTCTAATTTATAAATTTTAATCTTTAAAATATATTAAAAGTACTGATTTTACTAGTTTAACATAATCAGAAATTATAACTTGATATAGTTGTAAATAGTTTTTAAAATATGAATTTCTATGTAATTTTCCCTTGGATTAATGCCTTATGTATGTGATAAAAAGAAAAGAATAAAAAACAAAAGTTAACATTTCCTTATCTCCATGTATAAAGGCCTTACGTGGGTGAGTTCAACGGTTAGAAAAAGACTTGTGTAATATTCAGGACCGATTCTTAGATTTTGGAGACCCAGAAATAAAGTATCAAATAAGGCTCTAATAAAATATTAATCACTTTTAAAATTAAAGTGCTCAGTGAAATCAAAACTTTTAAAATTTAGTTTTGCAATATTTTGATATAGAAAATTAGTTCAAGAAATATAGTTACTTCTCAACTTTGTAGATCTGTGATTAAGTAGAGGTTTGCATATTTCTAGGTCAAATTGCTTAAACTTTTTATTGAATTTGGTGCAACAACATGAAGTAAAAATGCATCTAAGAAAACATTTCTCGAATTTAACAATTATAAAATAGTCCTAATAGATTTTATGCTCTTTACCATATAAATCACTATAACAGAAAAATGAAAAATTAAATCCGAAAATCACCTCCCTTAACGGGTTTTATCAATTAAGTTCTTGAAATTGGAAGATTTTGATGTGTTTCTTCCAAATCTCCTCTGAAAATCGAAGTAAATCAGAATCAGATAGCGTTTCTTAAAGATTAAAAAAAAGGCCATTGGCAATTGGAAGCTTCACGGTGAGGTGAGAACAAAATTGATTATTTATATAGTTGGTGAACTAAAGATGAAAGACAATATTAAGGTATAATATTCTTTGGGATTGGAGTGTAATTATAGAAGGGAAATGTAGATTATGGATTTTGTTGGGATTGATGGTTGAGAGAGATAATTATGGAAAAACTCCCAAATTGGGAATTGATGCGCAACGTTTTAGTAGGGAATTTGAAAAGAATATTAGATAAATTTTGGAATTTGAAAAGACTATGGAGAGATAATAATCGGGTTTGAAAAAAATCAAGTTTTTTTTTTGTAGGCAAAGGAAAGAAAAAACAAAAACAAAAAAAACCCAAAAAACTAATCCGGGATTAGCCTGGGAAAGCTAACCCCAACTAGATCATCTGAGAGCATAGAAAAGAGGAAGTCCGGCGGAGACGAGAAAGTAGAGACTCCTAACATCCTCACATGGCCCTCAGCAGCAAGGCGGTCTGCAACCCTGTTCTGCTTTCTGAAGACATGTCCAAAGTTGATGGTGTCGAAGGAAGGACATAACCTTTTGATCCCTTTTACTAAATTTTGGCTACTCAAACACAAGGCCTCGTCTTTAAAGATAATTTTAACTGCTTCAAGGTTATCAGATTCCACAAGAAGATTTTTCAAGCCCAGACTTTTGGCGAGTCTAAGCCCAGAGAAAATTCTCCAGAGCTCAGCGGTGAAGGAAGATCCCACGTCTAGATTCTGAGCAAAGCCAGACACCCAAGCACCACCAGCGTCTCTCAAAACCCCACCAGCCGCAATCCTGCCATCCGACAGACATGAGCCATCAGTATTTAACTTTACTGTCCCTTCGCCAGGTTTATTCCAACCCAATAAATGAACCACATTCCTCTTGCTAGTAATAGGTAAACTATCCTCCTTGAAGCTCTTAATAATAGTATTAATTTTTTTAGAGAAAAAAGAAATTAAATTAGGAAAGACAATTGCTCCTTCTCCAAAAATATCTATATTCCTCCATTGCCAAAGCTGGTGACAGACAACGGCAAAGAGAATAGCACCATGCTCCAGTTCAGGCAATAACAAACCCTTAACTCCATCCATAAACCAACTATGACCAGGATAGGCCAAGAAATTTGGTAGCAAATGGACCGGAAGAATTTCCCTCCACACATTTTTGCTCTTCACACAATCTCTAAGAGCATGGCAGGTAGTTTCAGCCTGAACTCTGCATCTACTACAAGTATCAGTCTCTACTAAATGGCGTCTTTTCCTTTCCACGTTCGTCAACAACTTATCTTTAGCACCAAGCCATAGAAAACTCCTAATGCGATAGGGAACTTTCAAGGCCCAAATGTTCTTCCAAGCAGCTGAAGGAGGAGAATCCAAATTGAGATAGAACGCCTCAAACGCAGATTTACAAGAATAAGCCCCGTTGTTTGTAAGGGACCAACAGTGACTATCCCCATCTTCCTCCTTACTACTAACTTTAACACCCTGAATCTTCAGGAGCGTTTTCAGATTAAGGTAAGCCTCAAAATTCGACTAAATCCAATCTCCCTCCGAGTCCACCACATCCACAATACTCCAATTACGAATCTCCAGAGACGGCGGAGAAGTACATTGATTTTTTTTAACTTTTAAATTAAAACTAATTTAAAAGTCTAAACCTATTAATACCAGTACTAATAAATTACCATACCATATTTTTCAAAAAAAAAATACCATATTTGGACCCCTTCTATCCCTAGCTCTTGGGCAGGCGTCCTTCCTGCCCAGGCTCAGGGACGGGCCTGGTAATACTTTCACATGGTTTCAATTTGTGTTGTACTATGTTTAAGGGATCGAGTTCTCATTTAGATCATCGTCCAATGGGTTGGACTTGGACAAGAAAAAATGATTTTAGGTCCTGCTTGATCCAAATCCATTAAAATCCGCCTATATCTAGGGTGGATTTGGATTTTATAAAAATAGCAGGGCATCTAGCGCGATTCACCTTATTAATATTATAAAATTTTATATTTATTTATAGGGTTAATTATAAATAACTACCCTGTGGTTTGACGGATTTGGAAACCTTTACCTGTGGGGTTTTTTTTTTTTGCAAACGCAATTACGTGGCTTGCAAAATTTTGCATTTGAGTTCACTTTGTCAGAATTTGATCGATAACGACTTCGAAATGAAAATTTTCAAGAACTAAATGATATTTTAAGAAATTTTAATTCTTCAACTTTTTATGTTTGAGGTCATTTAAATGTTGTTTTTTATGAGAGAGAAAAATAATGTTTAGAGAGAGAAAACTCCAAAAATGATGATTTTGAAAAATTAAGAATATGGTTCCATAGAAAATATGATACCAAAAAAGTTTAATTCTTGAAAATTTTCATTTTGAGATCGTTACCGGCCGAATTTGGCCAAATTAAAAAAACATGTAAAATTTTGCAACCATAGGGTTGTGTTTGTAAAAAAAAATACCACAGGTACCACATCGCAAATCGACCAAACCACATGATAGCTATTTGTAATTAATCTTTATTTATATAAAATCTCAAAGAGATTATAGTGTGTTTCTAAAAACAAATGGATTAACTAGTATAATATATACAAACTCGGAGACCGAAAAATTATTTACCCATAATTTAATATCATATGAATAAATTTTATTATTTTTAATTAAATAAAAATGAATATAATTTATATATAATATTTATTTTACCTGAGTGTTTATAATTTACATATTATTAAAACTTTAATTTATTAATTAATTAGGAATTAATATCCATTTACTTTTATAAAAATATATTCATTATAAATTTGATTACTTATTTTTAATTAAGAAAATACTAAATATATAATTTTATTACCAATGTCATTTTCATACTTACATTAATATTCTTAAACAGTTAATTTAAGAATATGAGTTATTTAATTAATGATATACTTATTCTTTTATTATGTATTTTTTTTTTTTGACAGCATTCTTTTATTATGTATAACAAATCCAAAAATTAATAAACTGCCTCTTTATTTTTTTAATGAGAAAACAACTAGATTTTATTTAAATATTGATGTAACTGGATTACTTAATGTTTTTTGTTCTGGTCAAAAACCATCATTTATTCGTTAATAAGAAACACGTTATGGCATTTAATTATTATAGTGTTACAGCTAAAACAATAAATTTTTAATATTAAAAATTTAATTAAATTAAATTGCTTAATGTAATAAGGGTTTGAAGGATTGGTTTTATATGGAAACTTAATTAGCTGAAATTGAATTATAATGAGTTATACATAAAATAATAAATTTTTAAAACTAAAATTTTAATTAAATTAAATTGTTAAACTTACAAAATTAAATTATATTCGGTTAGAGACAAAAACAATTACCTTCTTATGTATATATATACCATATGATATCTCAAGAGCTAACCAGTTTCAACTCGAAAGACTAAAATATTGAGCTACCTCAAAAAAATTCATCTCTTAATTTCTTTCTTCCTTCTTTACACTTGAATTTACCGCTCTCACATACTTTAATTTGTTCCATGGCATCGAGATCAAAAAGTATAGCCATTGGCATTGATCTTGGCACCACTTATAGTTGCGTAGGCGTATGGCAAAATGATCGCGTAGTGATCATAGCGAATGACAAAGGCAACAGAACTACTCCTTCTTATGTTGCCTTCACTAATACAGAGCGTCTTATTGGAGATGCAGCCAAGAATCAAGTCTCCATGAATCCTTATAACACCATCTTTGATGCCAAACGTCTCATTGGAAGACGTTTCTCCGACTCTTTTGTCAAGAGCGACATTAAGCACTGGCCTTTCAAGGTCATTCCCACCCGCAATGACAAGCCTATGATCGTTGTTCAATATAGAGGCAGAGAGAAATAGTTTACTCCTGAGGAGATTTCTTCCATAGTTGTCACTAAGATGAAGGGGATTGCGGAGGATTATTTGGGCGAAATTGTGAAGGATGCGGTGATCACTGTTCCGGCTTATTTCAATGATTCTCAAAGACAGGCTACTAAGGACATTGGTGCTATTGCGGGTTTAAATGTCATGAGAATCATTAATGAGCCTACTGCTGCTGCTATTGCTTATGGTTTGGATAGGATAGGCACCGGCTCTAGCGAGAAGAATGTGCTTATTTTCGATCTCGGTGGAGGTACTCTTGATGTTTCTCTTTTGACTATTGAAGAAGGAATATTCGAAGTGAAGGCTACTGCTGGTGATACTCATCTCGGAGGTGAGGATTTTGATAATAGTCTTGTGAATTATTGTGTTGCGGAGTTTGAGAGGAAGCATAAGAAGAATATCAAGGCGTATGCTAGAGCTTTAACGAGACTTAGAACTTCGTGTGAAAAGGCGAAAAGAACTCTTTCTTCAACATTACAAACAACCATTGAAATTGATTCCCTTTTGCAAGGTATGGATTTCTATGTTACCATCACAAGAGAGAGATTCGAAAATTTGAACATGGATTTGTTCAGAAAATGTATGGAACCGGTAGAGAAATGTCTCCGAGATTCCAAGATAGAAAAAAATGAAGTTCATGATATTGTTCTTGTTGGCGGATCAACAAGAATCCCAAAAATTCAAGAACTTCTCCAATGTTTCTTCAACGGAAAAGAGCTCTACAAAAGCATCAACCCAGATGAAGCAGTCGCCTATGGAGCTGCTGTGCAGGCTGCAATTCTTTGCGACCAAGATGAACAATTTCAAAATTTGCTTCTCCTGGATGTAACACCTCTGAGCCTCGGACTTGAGACTTCCGGAGGTGTAATGACAGTCTTAATTCCCAAAAACACAACGATTCCGACCAAGAAAGAGTTAGTATTCTCCACATATTCCGATAATCAGGGAGGAGTGTCGATTTGTGTGTATGAAGGAGAAAGAGTCAGAACACAAGATAACAACCTTTTAGGCAAATTCGAGCTGACCGGAATCCCACCTGCACCCAGAGGTGTACCTCAGATCAATGTATGCTATGAAATTAATGCTGATGGAATCTTGAATGTGTCAGCGGAGGATAAGACTACCGGAGTGAAGAACAAGATAACAATCACTAACGACAATGGAAGATTGAGCAAAAAGGACATAGAAAGAATGGTAAAAGAAGCAGAGGTGTACAAAGCACATGACGAAGAGGTGAGGAACAGGGTGCATGCCAAGGACTCCTTAGAGATGTTCATATATGAGATGAGAAGTACAGTCAGAGATGAGCAGATCGCCGAAAAATTAGACCCAATCGACAAGCAGAAGATTGAGAAAGCAATTAACGAGGCAATTGAATGGTTAGATAGGAACCAATTAGCTGAAGTTGACGAACAAAACCACAAATTGGAGGAGCTAGACGGCTTCTGCAGTCCGATAATTGTAAACAGTCCAAGGGTGGTTCAACATATAATTCAAAGTTTAGATAGTCAAAGTTAGTGGTTAAGAAAAAAAATTAATATGTTTTTTTTATTAGTGAGATTACTAAATTTAATAGCCTAGGTCAGTAGTTACTAAATATTTTGTTTTTTTTGTTTATATATATACTTGATGTTTATGGTTTAAATAAAATAGAAAACATGTTAATATGCGGATCCTTTGATTTTATTATTTCCACCATTTATTTATTTCTATGTAAAAACCTAACAGGCGACCTAGTGTCGATGATGTACCGATGGATGGTGCTGAAATGCCTAAAGAGTCAAACGGTAACACTATCTCTAGTGATATTGAAGAGGTGGATTAAAGATTGATTTGATCTCTCCGAGGAGAGAAATATTAAGATTTTAAGGATAGCAAAAAAAAAATATGATCTTTAAACGTAATGCTTGAGGTTTAATGAATTATTTGAAAAATTTTACATTGCTATTTAAAATTGGTTCTTGACCACTCTGATTATAACACATGTACATACAAAAAAATTGAACAAGTTGGATTTAGCAAAAATAAAAAAATTTACACACCATGTGTAAAATCGGCTTCCCAAAAGAACAATCATGTATTCACCACTGCTTAGAAATGTGCTAGAATGGAGCAACTCATTGGTTGGTTCAAACCAAGGGAAGGGTGGTCTAAATTGAACAGGGATATGGTCCAGAAAGGAGAACGGGTTAATATCAGGGGCGAGTTATTTGTGATTCCTTGGACCACTTGATCACGGGCTTTGTGCAGAACATTAATATGTGATCTTCCTTTGATGCGGAGCTTTGGGATCTACTTACAGGTCTCGATCTTGCGGCGTGCCTAGGTATTTCTAACCTTTTGGTTGAATTTAACAACTCAGGAAGTAGTTAAATATATATCCAAACCTCATTCTAAAAAGAGCTCATTCTATTATTCTCGCAGCTTGTATTAAAAGTCTTGCCTCAAAGTTTCAACATGTGTTTTTTCATGAGACAAGAATAGAGTGGCAAATGGTTTAGCGAGCATTGTCCATGATTTTCCTTTTAGTGTCACCGAGTTAGAATCTCCTCTAGCTTTTATCTTTATTTCCAAATTATATGTTAAGAAAAGCTTCGTATGATTTAAAGCAAGCTTCTAGAGCTTCTAGAGTTTGGTATGATAGATTAAATCCCTTCTTGATTAAGAATAAAAGGTAAGTCGATTTTCTCACAGATTTTCAGATATTCTACACTCTGAATCTGCTATTGCTCGCTAAAAATCCAATTCTCCATGATCAAACCAAACATGTTGACATCGACTGTCATTAGATTAGAGAACACATTGCAACTGATTTTCTTCATACACCTCATATTTCTACAAAACTGCAGCCGGCTAACATTTTCTCAGAACCTCTCACCTCTAATACTATGTTTCCAGTCCTTATCAAAATGTGTTTCGTATCATTTTACCTCTACTTCCATCTTGAGGGGCATGTAGGAAATGTATAAATTATATAGGCCTAATACACAAATAACCCCCTGAACTTGTCCCAATGTTGTAACTGCCCTCCCGAACTTTCAATTGTAATAACTTACCCCTCAAACTTGTCCAATTATAAAACATAACCCCTCAAAGTTATTCAATTGTAAAACATAACCCCAAATTGCTGACATGGACTGCAATTGAAGAAACACGTGAAATACAAAAGCTGCAACGCTCTTGGAGTGTGATAATCAGATCTTTAGCGTGATACGAATCCGGAAAAATGTTTTTACGGTTGCTTCAAGTATGGGGCAAAAAAAAATTCTAATTTGGGGTTATGTTTTACAATTAGACAAATTTAAAGGGTAAGTTGTTACACTTGAAAGTTGGAGGGAGCAGTTGTAACATTTGAACAAGTTCAGGGGTTATTTATGTATTAGGCCAATTATATATAGATTCTATCACACCATGTTACATTTTTATAGATCAATTATAAAGGTCCACTTTCAAACATAATTATAATATCACATTTTAAAACATGATTAATGAAACACACATTAAACTCTGTTGAAAATACAAAAATTCAGCTAAAAAAAACTCAAATCATTCTTATTCAAAGAAACCCAATTGTTGAGAAGTTGTACTACATGGCATATCTCTGAGTCCACTCTCGAGCAGTAGTCTCATATTTGGGCTTGTCAGTCAAGTAGATCTGAGCAATATCAGGCACTAGTGGGTCATCTGCATTTGGAGCACTCATGAGTGATACTATTTCTGAAAGAATCTGCAGGAAACACCATTTTTATTAGCATTAATCAATAAATTACAAGTACAAAACATCAAATTTTGTTGGCGTATTATAATAATATAATTCCGGTTAAGTTGCAAAAATACCCTTAACGTTTTGGATCAAGTATAAAGGACAACTGATGCATCAGACCTTTATTTTTTATCACATTAAATCCATGTTTGCTAAATTAGATACGTATGAACATCTAATTTAGAGTCTTGAGAAAGAGGAATGAAAAAGGAAGAATATTGTTACTCCTTGATTTCAATTAATTGTGACTGCAATGGCAGTGGTATAAATACACAAAAGAAGAGTGCTGTGCACACAAAAAAGGAAAGGCTAATAGCTGTACAATAAACGGTGACCTAGAATACAAAAAGAAAAGATGCTATGCTATTGTGTGTCCTACGTGCACCCTGTCGACTCAGCCATGGTCATTCTTGATTTTTATTTCATCAGCCTCCCTCAAACTAGGCGTGTAGATATCTACTAAGCCGAGTTTGGATTTGAATTTGATGAAGTTTGGTAAGTGTTGAGCCTTTGTAAATAAATCTGCAAGTTGAGCATTTGATCTGACTGGTAAAAGATGAACAATATCTTTCTGCAATTTTTCACGCACGATATGACAGTCAATGTCTATGTGCTTTGTTCTCTCGTGGAAGACTGGATTGCGGGCGATGTGTAGTGCTGCCTGATTCTCACAAAAAAGAACTGCTGGCCCTGTATGAACAATGTTAAAGTCCGTAAGAGATAGATTAGCCACTGCAACTCACAAACAGAGGCAGCCATGGCCCTATACTCCGCTTCTGAAGAGCTGCGAGAAACTGTGGACTGTTTCTTTGAGCGCCAAGAGATTAGGGAGTTTCCAAGGAACACGCAAAAACCTGTTATAGACTTTCGTGTTTCAGGGCATGTTGCCCAATCCGCATCAGTGAAAGCTTTGATCTTGGCTAGACCGGTGGCTGGAAAGAAAAGGCCCTGTCCAGGGGAGTGTTTGAGGTATCTCAAAACTCTATGGGCTCTGTGTAGGTCATCTTTGGTAGGATTGTTCAGATGTTGACTGAGCTGATGCACAATGAAGCAAATTTCTGGCCTTGAGTGAGTCAAATAAAGTAGCTTTCCGACGAGTTGCCTGTAAGCAGGAATATCACTTATCGCAACAGGATTTTCTGAGGGTTTGAAGTTTGGTATAGCAGGTGTGAGGGCTGGCTTTGCCCCTAGAAAACCTTGGTCTTGAAGTAAGTCAAGACAGTACTTCCGTTGGCCGAAATGAATTCCCTTCGAGCTTCTTGCCACTTCAAAACCCAAGAAATACTTCAAAGGCCCAAGGTCCTTGATACTGAAAAGGTTGTGTAAATAAGATTTCACAGAATGTACTTCATTGTTGCAATTGCTTGCTACTAGCAAGTCATCCACATATGCTAGCACGGCCAAGAACTTGCCATTTCCAATTTTCACAAATAAGGACGGGTCTACAGGAGCTTGTTGAAAACCAAATTCTCTCAAAGCTGATGTTAGCTTATGGTTCCATTCTCTCAAACCTGAGCCCATAAAGCGATTTATGAAGCCTGCATACAGAACCTCGCTGCAAATTTTGGGCTTGATACCCCTGTGGCAAACTCATGTAGACCTCCTCACTAATGTCTCCATGGAGATATGCGTTATTTATATCCAACTGTTCCAGGAACCAACCATGCATACTAGATAAAGCTATAAGCATTCTGATAGTAGTGATTTTCGCCATAGGGGCAAATGTTTCATTGAAATCTATCCCTGCCTTTTGGGTAAACCCCTTTGCCACCAACCTTGCTTTGTATCTATCCACCTTACCATCAGCCCCATATTTTATCTTAAATACCCATCTGCAACCGATGAACCTTTTTCCATGTGGCAATTCTACAACAGACCACGTACTGTTTGCCGTTAATGCTCTTAGTTCAGTTTGGATGGCTTCCCGCCAGTGAAGTGATTGGATTGCCTCCTCATATGATTGGGGTTCTTTGTGACATGATATTTGGATGGAAAAAGCTCTTTTGGATGTGTTTAGGTTGTCATAAGATATCTGTTTGTCTAATGAATGAGGGGTATTAGGAAGGGACTTTGAGGTCACATTGTTGAGAAGACTATGATGGTAGTCCTGCAGGTAATTTGGAGGATGTCTCTGCCTAGTGGATCTTCTAGGGGAAGCATTAGGTGGGTTAGGCCGGGTTGGATTTTCATTTATACGATTCTCTTCCAAATTAGGTGGGGTTGGATCAGTGTTTTCTAGTAATGGTGGTTCTGGTATTGGGTTTTGTGGATGTTCATGCTCAGTGGTGGTATAATCAATGACATTACTATCAATGGTTACGTTTGGCAATGGTAAGGGTGGCATAGATGAGGAGTCCAAGCCTTTGTCATAGGGAAATATGTTCTCATAGAATTTGACATTTCTAGAGACAAAAATTTTCTTGGTTTGAAGGTCCATGAGCTTGTAGCCTTTGGTTCCTGTTCGACATCCTATGTATACACACTTGATGGCTCTAGGGGTCAATTTTGTCTTATTTCTGTCTAGTATGGTTGCAAAACACAGGGAGCCAAAAACTCTCAAGTCATCCCAGTTTGGGGAATGTTTATGAAGCAAAGTGTAGGGTATGCAGTTCTTAGTGGCATTGGTGGGGAGCCTGTTTAAAATGTCCTGGTGTTTTCGCTCCACAACTCCATTCTGTTGTGGAGTTTCGGGACAGCTTGTTTGGTGCAGGATGCTAAACTTTGCATAGAAATCGAGCATTAGAAACTCTGCTCCGTTATCTGACCTGATAACCTTAATTTGCTTGTTGAATTGTGTCATAGCATATTGATTAAAGGTCTCAATAGCTTCCCTCGTTTCAGATTTAAATTTCATTAAATACAACCACACAAATCTGCTATGATCATCAATGATTGTGAGAAAATAATGCTTTTCATTGAAGGAATATTTGAGAGGTCCCCAAATATCCAAATGGATCAAATCAAAACATCTAACAGCTCTATTACAACTAAGATTAAAACTGTTTCTTTTCTGCTTAGCCAAGTGGCATACATCACAAGGGAAATGTTTGGGAGAATTAGCTAAAGCAGGTAAGAAATGTGACAATATGTTACTTCTTTGAATTGAAAATCTCATATGCCAGAAGGTGGATGATGTTGGTTGTCTGGTGTTTGATGCAATGAAGTGTTTAGGAATTGGCTTGTCTAGGTGGTAGAGTCCATCTCTCAAGCTAGCAGAGCCAATCTTCTGAGAGTTCTCCCGATCCTGTGTAACACAGTTCTGGGAGGTGACATATAGGCAAAGATTTGAGTGTTCAGTCAATTTACTACTAGATATCAGATTGTATTGAAATTGTGGTACATATAGGGCATTTCGAAGAATGAGATTGGGGTGTAATTGAACATCCCCTATGTGAGTGACTGGAATATTTTGGTTATTTGGTAGTTGAATAGAGCAATTAGATGCAATTCTGCAATGTGTGAAATATCTGAGGTCACAAACTACATGGTCTGTGGCCCCAGTATCAATGATCCATTTATTTTTATGTGTAGGTGCTTGATAAGTAAAGAATATCTTACCAGAGTAGGGAGTTGGCAACATGTTATTGCTGTTGACTGAAGCTATGTGTGCGTGAGACCCGCTTGATGAGGCTCCTCCATCGGTTTTCATTTGAGGTAGTAGACTGAGTATGTGATCATACTGAGTTTTGGTGAAACCATACCTCCCTTGGTCTTGTTCTGTGCGGTCATTGTTGTTAAATTCAGTGAAGTCACATTGCTCCTCATTACCATAAGACTGAACTTGATTTGCTCTATGCTGTCTTTGATTCCTTGATCCTCCTCCTCTGTTTCTGTTTCCATATCCAGGGGGGAAACCCGTGTTTCCGATAGCAAATATCCTCAGAGTGACCCTCTTTTCCGCAGTGGGTACATGTGGGAAGATTGTTTGAGGTTTTCTTGGGATTATAGCTGTTGTTTTGTTGAAATCTGGGTGGTTTTGAATTGGTTGAAAAATTTGAGTTGTTCGAAATATTTGTAGCAAAAGCAGTAGGTTCTGGGTGAATTTGGGTAGGTATTTGGGAGTTGGTTTGCCTCTCATGTTGAATGGTGAGGTTAAAGACACGGTTTAATGGAGGTAGAGGTTCCATAAGTAAGATTTGCGAGCAAACAGTTTGGTAATTGCTGCTTAAGCCCCTAAGGTAAGTAATAACTTGATCTGAATCAAGATAGCTCCTGAACTTGCTGATAGCACCACAAGTGCAAGCAGGGGCACAAGAGCACTTAGGCAAAGGTCTGTAATTAAGCAGCTGATCCCATAAAATTTTCATTTGGGTATAATAATCAGTGATTGAGAGAGAACCTTGTTTGAGCGATTGAATCTCTTTCTGAAGTTCCGAGATCCTAATGTTGTCACCCTGTGAAAATCGATCCTTCAAATCATTCCACACAGAACACGCAGATTCCATATAGATTATGCTCTGGCCGATTTGAGGAGAAATAGAGTGCATGATCCATGAAAGCACCATAGTGTTGCATCTCTCCCAGATCTTGTAGTTTGTGGCGCTGGATTCAGGCTTCTCGATCGATCCGTCCACGAAACCGTATTTGTTCTTTGAAATGAGAGCTATTCTCATGGATCTCGACCACTGGTGATAGTTTTCACTGGTGAGAGGGGCAGTGACAAGAACCAGCGCTGGGTTCTCATTTAAAGGTAAAAAGAATGGACTGGACGGCGTAATCACATCCATTAGTGCGGAAGTTTTTTTTTTGGATATTGATTTAGACAGAGTTTATCTGCTCTGATACCATCTTGAGAAAGAGGAATGAAAAAGGAAGAATATTGTTACTCCTTGATTTCAATTAATTGTGACTGCAATGGCAGTGGTATAAATACACAAAAGAAGAGTGCTGTGCACACAAAAGAGGAAAGGCTAACAGCTGTACAATAAACGGTGACCTAGAATACAAAAAGAAAAGATGCTATGCTATTGTATGTCCTACGTGCACCCTGTCGACTCAGCCATGGTCATTCTTGATTTTTATTTCATCATAGAGTTCAGTTAAAAGAGAATTATATGGGTGAAGGTGTAAAAATACCCCTACGGTTTTAAAAGTTAGGTGTAAAAATTGCTCCTGACCTAAAACGGTAGGGGTATTTTTGCACCTTAACCCATATAATTCTCTTTTAACTGAACTCTAAATTAGATGTTCATACGTATCTAATTTAGCAAACATAGATTTAATGTGATAAAAAATAAAGGTCTGATGCATCAGTTGTCCCATATACTTGGCCTACAACTTCAACTGTACTAATTTTTAAAAGTTTCAAATGATCATCTATTCTTGTCTAATTGCATTCAATAACCTTCTATTTCTTAATAGAATTTGTTGAATGCAGAAAATGGTAGATATACTCCATCTCGTTTCAAAGTGCCCGCCACGTGTTTAAAAGAAAATGTCAAATAGATAAACAATTAGAAACTTTTGAAAGTTTACGAGCAGTTGAAGTTTTGGAATTATTAATTTCAAAAAGGAAGAAAACAATATATGTCATAAGAAGTAATACCTTGGATATACTAAGACTAGGGCTCCATTGGTCTCTCAAACTATCAAGACAAATGCTTCCATTGGAGTTGATGTTGGGATGATATATATTTGTAGTAAAGGTTACCTATACATATCAATACCACCATTTTTTAAGGAAACAATAACAAAACAAGAACTATTCATAAATAAATTACAAGTGAAAATAAATTCATTCTAACTTTGAAATTTGTCTCAATAAAATTACTCTGGTGACTTTAAGAGCAAAGTGACACAGTATAATGTGATTTTTACGTCAGCACTACTCCATTTTCATTGGTAACTGAAACGATACATGACTGCCACCTAGATGACTGAAACGACACGTGGCATGTCTTGGTTCGACCAGTTAGGTGGCAGTCACATGTCATCTAGGTGGCAACCACTTATCATTTCGATCAGCGATGAAAATTGGCTATTGTTGATGAGGTAGTGTCGTTACTTTTCGGTGTTTTTTTGTTCTTGAAGTTGCCGGATTGACTTAATTGAACAAAATTCTAAGTTGAATGTTTTTATTAAGACAAATTAAAATTGAGTGACTATTTTAAAACAATCTATAGTGACCTAAGATGCATTTAAGCATAATAAAGTGAGTTTATGTTTATTTTATAGACTTTAATAAAGGAATGCTACATAACAACTCTTGTTTAGGAGGCTGATTATTAGAGAAGTAAGAATTTATAAAGGGGTCAATTGCACCAAGGGTCAATGGAGTTTAGAGTTTGTTTCACAAAGATCATTAAACTGGAAAATTTTAGGGTACTCTTAGAATAATACTTCCGACCAATGAATTCATGATACATAGAGATAATTTTTTCCACCAATCATCAGGGCCGATCCTGAGATTTTAGGGACCTAGGGGCGAAATACCAATTGAGAGTACTAATAAATAAAGTGTGAAATTCAATTGTGTGGAAAAAATATTCTTCAAAATGATACTTATTTTATTACAATTAACATACGATCTAAAAAAAATATTTCATATAAAAGAAAAATATTTTATATCACTTTAATTATCCAGTTTTCCATATAAAACAATATATATGAGTATTTTTAGTTGTAAAATCACTAATAATATTGTGTACATTAGTATGTTTTAAAACACTTCTCTCCATGCATAAAATGACTAGAGCATTTAACCTACATCGACAATCTCAAATAACATTTTAATAATTTTAACATTTCAATGAAAGACCAAGCTAAGAAATTTGATGATTAATTTTGATTAAGATGAAGAAAAGAAAAGTATGATAGGCGTATCAATGGTATGTTGGCCTATCATCAATAGGCGTATCTCGGTTCAAACTAGCCTGCAGGTCTGCGGTTTTAATATAGCCTCACGGTGTGAATTGTGCAAATGCAGCATTGAAACCATCGATCACCTTTTTGTCCTCTGTCCGGTGGCTACGAGCCTTTGGTTTCTGGTCTTTAATATGTTTGGTGTGCCTTGCTGTCGGGGTATGAATTTTGCGGATTTCTTCATGTCGGTGCGAAGAGTTCGTCTTAGGCGTGGGCTGCGTTTAAGTTGGAATTATGCGATCATTACCAGCCTATGGTTTATTTGGCAGATTAGGAACTCGGCTATTTTTGAAGACGAGCTACCTTCAATCCAAACTTTGCAGCGTCGTCTGCGTTTTCTCATTTGTGAGTTCCGTCACAAGAATCGCCCACCGCCTGCTCCGGACCATTTGTTTGTGCGTTGGCTGCGGCCTCTCGCTGGTTGGACAAAAGTTAATACGGACGGTGCCGTTTCTGGTGCGCCGGGAAATGGTGGAGCCGGAGGTATTTTCAGAAATTGTAGGGGCTTTGTCAAGGGTTGTTTCGCTTTTCCGATCTCGGACACTTATGCGCATGTTGCTGAATTATTAGCCATTATTTTTGCCGTTGACACGGCCTGGGAGAGGGACTGGCGTTACCTATGGATCGAATCAGACTCGCTCTATGCCGTCAACTTACTTCTTGCAAAGTCCACGGAAGTTCCCTGGAAGGTTAAACAGGATTGGTACAGGTGTCTAACTCGGGTCTCTGCTATGAACTGCCGAATCACACACATTTACATGGAGGGTAACCAAGCAGCGGATCGGTTAGCAAGCTTCGGCAAGACGGCTTCTTCGATTGTTTGGTGGACGTCAGCTCCTTACTTCTGCCAATCTTTCGTTTTTGATGACATCTGTAACCTAGCTCATGTTCGTTTTCTTTAGTTTTTTACTTTTCTTTTTCTCTTCCTTTCTTCCTCATTCTTTGTATTTTTTCGATTCTTTTAATAATATTCGGGTTGTTGGTTTGTGCTGGGGGTGCCAACCTAGTTGGGATGTCCGGCCTCTCCTTCGCGTCCTATCCTTTTAGTTAAAAAAAATCCCAAAATCACTTCTCTTTGTGGGCTTTAGCGGATAAGTTCTTAAAATTTGAAGATTTTAATGGGTTATCCCAAATCACATCTGAAGACCAAATTGAATCAGAATTTTATAAATTTCTCAAAGGCAAAAAAAAGTCTATTGGCAATGGCAAGTTTCACCGTTATAGTGGTGATAAGAGAATAAAATTGATTATATAGTTGATGAATTTAAGATGAAGATTAACGAAAATATTATCGTTTAATCGTTGGGATTGATGAGTAATTGAAGAAAAGAAGAGTTTGAGAATTTGAAAAGATTAAATTGGAAATTGAAATTTTACACCCATTTATAGCTTAATAATCATTATCTTATTAAATTTTTTTAATCAAGTATAAAACTAAAAATCTTTTATTATATTTGGGCCCTCCCTCATCCCTGGACCCTAGACAGACGCCCCTCCTGCCTAGGCTCAGGACGGGCCTGCCAATCATGTGCATTAAACTTCATTTTTTCAATAAGATCATTGAACTTCGCAACCAGATTGTTGGTCTCAAACACTTGATACCGAACACAAAAATGTAGTCCCAAGTTTTTAGTTACTATTAGAGACTGAGTGCGTTTTATCTCTAAATATTAAAATTCAGTCACTACATCAACTTAGAGACAGAAAATTCAATATATGTCCGATGTTTTCGTAGTGTACCTACTCACAAGGTCTACGAACAAAAGAAAAATAGATTGCAGAAAAAGATTTTACTTGTTACCTTGGGTGGGTTGAGTGGATAATCGGTAGGAAAAGTAATTGATAGAAAAACACACCACCCGCGTATGGGCTATCTCCTGGACCCGTAATTGTTGCTTGCCATACGAATATATTATCCCCAGTTGGACCTGTAAACATCTCAGAATCGTGAAAAAACAAATATTGGACTCTTGCTATTTTAAGCAACTTTAATTCTTCAACATTTTAGCCTTGAGGTCATTTAAGTGTTTTTTTATGAGAGAGAAAATTAATGTTTAGAGGAAAAAACTCCAAAAATGATGATTTTGAAAATTAAAATCATAGTTCTATAGTAAATATGATACTAAACAACTTTAACTCTTCAAAAATTTTATTTTGAGATCGTTATCAGCCAAATTTAGCAAAGTAAACTGAACTCATAGATGAATCTATGTTGAGAAAACTCAATAAGGTTTGAAATTGCAAATCTTTTGTTAATAAGAAAAACTCATCTTCCATCAATAACACTTGAAATTATGTCGTCTAGTAAATATTAGATTTAAAGATTGTAATGTTTTGTACGTAGAAATTGAATTCACTCTCTCCCAATAAACATAAAACTAAATTTGTACCTAATTCAATAATAATATACTATATTAAAGAAACTTACCAGCACTGCATAAACTTGGAGGGTCTCGCCCCAGCTCTACCAAATCCTGGTTAATCCTCTTCACAGCCATACCTACATATATAAAAAAAAATGGATTTTTAGCATCATTACTACAAGAAAATAATGAGATAGAGACTGGATTTTAGAACTTAGAGACCGAATTCAATCAGTATCTAAATATTCAATTTCTAACTAGTTACAATCGGATTTTCATATTTCGTCGCAATTATTTTAGACCGACTTTCCTGTCGCAAAGTTTGATCCGGATTTTGGACCTCACCTTGTCTAAATTGGGAGAGTTTCAGAAGATTTGAAGTTTGTATAGAATGAAAAAATAAAAATAAATAAACGTCCTTAAGAGTTGAACTATAGGGTAAGCTTTTTATAATTTAAATTCATGTGTCACGCATGTTAATTAGCATTCTTTTGTTGACCCCTGTTAATTTAATTAACCGACCCTTGGCTGAAGCTGTAAAACAGGTTGTCTTTCATTTGCATCCTTTTTTTATTTCTTTTTCCTTGCTTTCTTTCTATTATAGGGATGGCAACGGGTAGTGTACCCGCGGGTAGGTACGATCCGGTCCTAATGGAACTACCCGTATCCTGTATAAAAGGGTATGAGACGGGTATGGAATCAAAACCATTACCCGTTAGAATAATGGGACGGGTATGAGACTACCGCCTAGGTTACCCGTTACCCATCATAATTTTTTTTATTATTAATAAATATCATTGTTTTTTACATGTAAGACGTTAGATTTGAACCCAACCTTTTATTTTTCAACAATTGAGTGATACCACTAAACTACTTTATTTTTATTAATTAAGGTTCAATTTGTTCAATTGTTAGATAAATGATTTATTAAATTTATAGTTTGTTAAATTTATAATATTTTTTGTAATACTTATTGATTCTTAATGGGTAAGAGTACCCGCGGGTACCCACGAATTAAATGGGACGGGTATGAGATGCAAAAAGTATATCCGTTAGGATAATGAGACGAATACCGGTAATTAAAAAATAAAAAGGTAAGGGTCTGGGAATGGCATTACCCGCGGATACCCTACATGTTACCATCCCTACTTTCTAATGCAAAACCATTCCTAGGGTTGTTTTAGCCGGAGATCTTCAAACTCTCTTTAGACTTGAATAGGGAACGTTGAGAGGCATTCCGTTGAAAAAGCCTGAGGAGCTTGAAATCGTAGTTACTATAAACGCACTTTCTTTCCTATAATGGATCGCTATACCAAGGATTTTTTTGACCATTTTGAGTTTGCCAAGGCTGATGTTACTTTAACGAGTTGTATAGAGAGGTCGTGAATCAATTGTGGTCAGCAGGGGCGTATACAGGGAAGGGTCCGGGTTCGGACCCCTCCGGCCGCCGGAACTCATTACCTTTTGAGTTAAAACATGCATCTCTAACCATTTCATTTACTTCAAATTATTGAAATTATACTACATAGAGTCTATATACACTAATTTTAGGGGGAGCTATAAAAGGCGAATCATTACTACTCAATGATGGAGCCGGTGGCCGGGGGGGCTCCGGCCTCCTAGAGCCCCGGGCTGGCTCCGCCCCTGCCCCTGTCTCCACAAAATTTAACGCTAAAAATTGGTTATTTAATTTAACTTTGAGTAGTTATTTGATAAATTGGGCATTTTGATCTAAAACTTTGATTGGGTATTTGATAAATTGGGCATTTTGACCTAAAACTTTGATTGAGTATTTGATAAATTGGTTTGACCAGAGGTGGTTTCGGCCCCCTATCTCCAAGAAATATTAATAGCGTGTTGGTTAGCACCCCCAAGATGGTCCAAGAAGTGTTAGGTCATTTCTAAATCTAAATTTCTAATTTTTTTCCCTGTTAAGCCCCCTAAGTCCAAATTTCTAGTTTTCGGCCTGTTACGCTCTCTCAAATCCAAATTTCTAATTTTTTTCCTTGTTAAGCCCCCTAAGTCCAAATTTCTAGTTTTTGGCCTGTTACGCTCTCTCAAATCCAAATTTCTAATTTTTTTTTTTTGGTTTGTTAGGCTTCTCTAAATCCAAATTTTTTATTAAATATAATTTTTTTTACATGGTAAGAATCTTATACACCATTTAGCTTAATTTTAAGAAGTTTACATTGATATTTAAAAATTTGTTCTTGACCACTCAAATTATAACACACAAATATATATGAAATTTTTGTGAGCAACTTCGATTTAGCAAAAAAAAATTATTCATGCACGTGCAAAATAAGCCCCTCCAACCGATCAATCCTGTATTTGCCAATGGTGGTGACCAGCAGATATGCATAGTTGAACCAAAGGGGGAAGTAGCCTTGAACACACAAGTGATAGAGGTATTTTACCCCTATATTTTAGTATAGGTTTAGGTATTATTTCATGTTATTTATTGTCTATATTCTCTTTAAGGTTAATTTATCTTTGTTTTGTCAATTTTAAGTTTTTAATTATATTTTTACCATTTTGTTAATATTTTTTGGTGAGAGACACAAATTTCGTATGTGTAAACTCATGAGCTAGAATTGCATCTAGTCTACTTTATTTCGGTTTGCTTATTTTCATTTTATCAGTTTCATAAATTAAGAATCGAAAACATGTGCGATTAAACTTGAGTTTAGGGAAGTTATTTAGCACAAAATAACCCAACGAACTATAAGCAATTTTGAGCCTTAAGAGCGAGTTACAGATTTTTCACCTAATACCGAGTTAAGTTTATACGCTTTGATGACCTTTTATCAGGAAGGTTTCTCGATTGGTCGGGTTGAGAAAATATGTCGAAGGTTGTCTAAGTAGCAATCCACGCTCACCGTATCAAATGTTGGGTCTGGCCAAAAGCTCTATTGTTGACTTCGTCTTTAGAAGTTGACATGCGATTGGATGGCCCCCTCAGTATACTCTGATGTCAGAGTTAGTAAGATTGTCAAGAAAAATACTGAAAATGGAATATGAAATATTTTAACGGAAAGTACCTTTTTTTATACATTGTCCCAAAAAAGTGAGATTACATTACTGTCCTTAAGTGAGGGGGTGACTGTAAGTCGGTGCAAAGAATGAATGGTTTTTAGGTCCATAGAAGGATATGCCCTCTGGAGATTGTCAAACCCATTTGGACTATTGGGTCTTTTTTATATTGGATTCGTAACAATGTTTATTAGACAATGTAATTGTAAGTCTCTTTAATAGAAGATAAGTTTTTTCATTAATACAAGTTGTGCAGTTAATTTCAAGCCTTATTGAGTTGTTAGAACACGAAATTGAATATGAAAAAAAAAAGTTATTTTTTTACTAATGATTCTTGAAATTTTACTATTTAATAAATATTAAGTTTAAAATTGTATTGTTTTATATATGGACGCTAAATCCGTTCTACATCAATAATAATAAGACCAAACTTATATCTCATCCTATAAAAATAAGAAACCATTTAAACGGTAAGACCACTCTTATAATTAGTGTTATAATCGAGTCGAGCCGAGTTTTGGCCTGTTCAAGCTCTGCTCGCTATAAAAATAACGAGTTCGGGCCCGAACCGAGTTTTGGCGTGCTCAAACTCGGCTCAGCTCATTAGAAAATAAACGAGCTCAAGCCGAGCTTCGAGTTTGTTTCGAGTCAAAAATCTCATTTGAATTTGGTTTATTAAGAAAATTATCTAACCATGAATTGTTTGTGAGTAAATCATTAATTATATTTATGAAGTTTGCTCGTAAATAGCTCTTTAATTGTATACATAAACATAATCACTATCAAAGTTTGTGAATAAATACACAAAATGCTTACAAATAGTGAATGAATTCATCTAATAACACATGAAATAATATTAAGTTTAGATATTTGTGAACTAACACGAAACTATATAATTTTCTACGAAACCAAAACTTGTTTATAAATATTCTAATCGAGCTACTCGCGAGCTTTCGAGTCGAGCTTTGGTCAGCTCAAGCTCAGTTCGTTTATGAATCGAGCTAATAAATCGTGCTCATGAGCGACTCGTTTACAAATTTGAGTCGAACCGATCTTTTATCAAACCGACTATCGAACCGCTCGGTTTATTTACAACCCTACTTATAATATTCCCAATTGAATTCAATTTCTACTAGAGTTCATAAATAGAAAGTCAAAGGCCTATGAAAGATACATATAGGCAATTGAGAAAGTCAATAGCTTCGAACATGGTAACATGTGGCATAGGGAAGGCGACAGATCGGGGCAGATTAATAAATAATTGAATTTTTTTTTTTTATTCTTTTCATTATTTTATAAAAACATGTGTATTTCATTAAATGAAAAAAAAAATTGAAAAAACTAAGAGATAAACATTATCCACCCATTTCAAAATAATTACCTCTCTTCCGTTCATTTTAGTCCGCTCCCTAAAAATAATATAAATAATTAATTTTTTAAAGATTTAAAAATAAGTAAGACATATCATCTTTTGGAGATGTTTAATATTGAGAGAAGAGATATTTATTATTTTATCATTATTAATTATTGTTACATTTATCAATATTGAGAGGAGAGATATTTCTCAATAATAAATTATTAATAAAAATAAAACAGAAAGGCACTAAAAGTGATGAGCTCTTAGTGATTTGAGGAGCTACTAAGAGACTGTTGGAGCTAATTTTTAACTCTTTCTTCTCAAATTTTAACTTAAGAAACTTTTGTAGATGCTCTTATAAGTCATTCTAGCAAGTTATTTCGAGGGTGTTCAGTTATCTACTTTTTATCTCTTATTTGCCTTTTCATTTTAAAATGCAAAGTGTTAGGTGTTTGGTTAGTCACCTCATGTTTACCTTTTACATCTGACAAATTATTTTTTACAAAAGTAGGGAATCTCTGCTTTTTGGAAAAGTAGACAAACACATCAAACCATAACAGCAACCAGCAAACAGCAAGTAACCAAATGGACCCTTCATATGTTCCACAATATTTGTTTTTAAGGCTAAGATACAAAAATTAAGAAATGGAATTAGTTCTAACTAAAAAGACTTTGTTATCCTTATATTAATTGCATCCACTAATGATTTTTTAATTATTCCCAAAATAAAAAGACAACTTAAGTAGAGATATATTTGGTAAAAGTCAACTAGTGTGCATGGATTGAATCAAAACGTCATGTATTATGGAACAACAAAAATCTCTAGAAAGACAAATATTATAGAACAGAGGGAGTAGTTCTTTTCCAAATATAAGTCATTCTAGTTTTTCAAGAATTTAAACATTAAATTTTTATCTTGGTTCATATGTTTTTTTAACATTCCAAGGCTTATTCTCCAAACATGACATGAGATATTTTTTTAATTAAACAATATAAATTTATTAATTTCACTCTATATTAATTGCATTTTTTAATTTGTGTGAAATACCCTAAAATGACTTATATAATGGAAGGGATGAAGTATCATATTTGACCAAATCATACATACTGAAGAAAATGATTGATTTGCATTAAATTTATGGAGGATAGACTAAAATAGCCTTTATCTCTCTTTATCAATAATACTCATTTTTTGTATCGCTCATTAAATTGAAGAGTAAATTACATTAAAGGTACCTGAATTATATCTCAATTCACACTTTGGTACCTAGATTACATTTTGTCACAAAAATATACCTTAAATAGCGGTGACTGGACAATTTAGTGCATTTATCAGGTCACTAACCGGTCAACGCGAGTTTGACCATTTTTCACACAAAAATTGGGACCCACTAGAGTAAATTACATTAAAGGTACCTGAATTATATCTCAATTCACACTTTGGTACCTAGATTACATTTTGTCACAAAAATATACCTTAAATAGCGGTGACTGGATAATTTAGTGCATTTATCAGGTCACTAACCGGTCAACGCGAGTTTGACCATTTTTCACACAAAAATTGGGACCCATTATATACTAAATAACCTAAAAAAGACTATCTTACCCTTAAATCAATTCTATGAATATTTTGTTCTCTCTTCTAATCTCTCTCGTCCTCTCTTCCGTTTCAGTTTTCTCTCTTTCTATCTCTCTTCTCACTCTTCTGTTTTAGTTTCTCTCTTTCTCTCTCAACAGGTCTTCAACCCATTAATGAAGGTCTTCAACGCACAATATAACCATTTATTAAGGAATATAAGGTCTTCATAATCACATCAGAGTGAAGCTTCAAGCTTCTAGGAAAAAACATGGGTAACCAAATGGAAGCTCCTTGGACTATGAGCATCAATATTCCCGTAGAAGAAGAACTCGTCTTCACAACTTCATCTTCCATTCCAAAACCTCAAATAATTCGACCTTTCCAGAACAGGGCCCGAAAAGGTTTTGGGATTCTGGAACTGAATATGCAGAAAGAAGTTGAGTAAAATAAAAATGGCTAAAGCGTGTTTACAAATGCCATTGTTTCGTTCAATAGCTCCGATCGAGGGATTACTGGGGCGATCGAGAAGTCCTAGAAGAATTTGGATTTACTGAAAATGGATGGATTTTGATTTACTAAAAATGGATGGATTTTGATTTTGATCCCTGCTATGGTTTAGAGAGAGAAAAGGAAAGAAAAAATGGAAGAGAGAGAGTGCCCAACAAGTTATTAATTTTACCCAACATTTTACCAATTACAGCAAGTTAAAGTTCCATGATGAGAATCCCAAACCATTTTGAACAACTAACAGCTCATTGTAGTTCAACATGTGCGTTATTTTTTTTGTTTTTGTTCTTTGTATCCTGTGATTTTACCAAACGATTTTATCCAATGCCAGCAAGTTTAATCTTTCAATTGAATTTTTGAGAATACACAGTCCAGCTTTGAGGAGAAGGAGAGAGAAACATACTTGAGGAGAGATAAAATGAGAGAGACAGCAAAAGAGATAAAGATTCAAAGGAGAGACAGTGGGTTTAATTTTAATTAAAATGGTCAACTAAATAGTTAAACTTTTAACAATAGTCAAATGTTGAAATTCGAATTGACTTGCTATTGCCTGTTAAAACTATTAAATTGTCCAGTTATTCATATTTGAAGTATATTTTTGAGACAAAATGTAATCTAGGTACCAAAGTGTGAATTGAGGTATAATTCAGATACCTTTGATGTAATTTACCCTTAAATTGAACCACTCTTCGTATATTAAAAACTTAAAATGATAAAAAAAATGCAATTAATATTAAACTCATTAGCAAGGGTAAAATAGAAAAAAGTTGACTTGAAAACTAAGATCATGTTTGGTAAAGAGCTTTTTTGGGGTAAAATGGAGGTTTGAGCTAGGGGTGCAAACGAGCCTAGTTCGCAAACTGTTCGAATTCGACTCGATCAAAACTTGGTCAAAGTTCGGATTGATTGGCTCGGCTCAAGTTCAAAATTGGCTCGAGCACTAATGAGTTCAAGTCTGAGCTTTTTCGGGTTTGGCTCGAAAGCTCGTGAATGGGGGGGCTCTAGAGTTTTTTTTAATAATATTATATATATATATATATATATATATATATATATATATATATATATATTGTTGATTTTTATTTTTTAATTTAAATACATTTTAATTTTATGTTTTTTTATTAGTTTTTTTAATTAGTAACTTTGAACCACATAAATGTTTGGTCCATATGGTTGTAGATTATATGTTAGATTCTATATTTGTTTAATTTTACTACTTTGTTTAAATTTGTTATAGATTTTATGTTTTTTTAATTTAGATTTGGTATTCCTTCCTTAAAAGGCTGATTTTAGATAATAAAATGTTAATTAGATATAACATTTTTGGTAAAATAAAAGTTTAGTTTAGGGCATGGGAGTAGGAGAAGGGTGTTGTTGAAACACATTTCCACGTGATTTTGATTTGACAAAATTATTTAAGTTATGATAAAAATATTCTAACACATTAAATTTATAATGCTTTGATTAATTTACACTAATGTGTTTGTTCAATGTTGAGTTTAATTTTGTATAAGACATTGAGATTAAAAAGCCCAAAGGCCCATAAAGTGGAAGTCAAGCCCAAGTCAACACATCAACACCATTCGGCTTAGAAGTTCAAAACGAAGCCGTATCAACCAAAACGACGACTCAGCAAGAGAAGGATCGAGAAGCCTTCGTGGCAAAAGCTTCAAGACGAAGCTGCTGAGTTGGACGACAAAGCAGTCTGGACAGCGGCAAAGAATGTTCAACTTCCAGACAAAGTATTTCTACTTTGGGAAAAGATCAGAAGGCGCAGAAAGCTGTCTCGTGGACTTTTCCATAAATGGCGAAACATTCTGCTGAAGACTGACTAAGACAGAAGATGCAAGAATTCTATTGGCCAACGACGCTGAGCACGCCCAGAGTGACAACGACAGGAAGCCGTTTCCCTCCAACGGTTATTTTGAAATTCGAAATGACCAAGTGCCTCAAGTGTCACTATATAAAGGCCATCGATATGCTTCAATTAACACAGAACTTCAAATTGTCAAAACGCTGACCAATTTTATACTCGAAGATTCTGTGAGAAAAAGCAAAGCAAATACCTTACACCAATTTTCATATTATTGTGTAAAAGTCTATAGTGATTTCCAATCATCTAAATTGTCTTAGCAATTGTTGTTTAGGACAATCTCATTATCATTTCTAGAAGTATAGAAATGAGAGGTTGAGTACTCGGTTATAGTACTCAGCGGTAGAATAGGAGTGAGTAGAGGTATAGAGGAAGGTACTCTTGTTATACTTAGCTTCTAGTTGTAAAAGGTTTGGTGCTCTACCTTTAAAGAGCTCAGTAGAGAATTCGAAAGCTCGGAACGTGTTCCGGGGACAGGACGTAGGCATAGAGGCCGAACCTGGATAAATCTGCTGAGTAATATCTTTCTAACCTTTAAACTCCTTTGATATATTTTGCTTGCTCGAAAACTGACTAAGTAAAGAGGTCACGCTGAGTTGTGTGCATTGAGTATCTGAGTTCAGGAATAGACTCAAGTGCTATCTCCTAACTCAAGGGAAGAAGCTGACTTAGTCACAAGTTGACTAAGCTAGTGTCTTAAATTCACTCAGCGCGCTGTGTAATCCTTTTCATTGTAAAAAGGAGTCAGCCTTAACGTATCAAAATTTTAAATAGTTCCTATCCCCCCCCCCTTGGAACTAACTTGTTACGTTATAAGGGACCAACAAGTGGTATCAGAGCCTAATAGCTCACTGTGCAAGGTTTAACTACCTTAAGCTGATCCCCACTATGGCTGAAAACAGCACTCGGTTTCTCCCAGGAAATCTGACAACTCAGATTTTACCTGAGGGTCTGTCCATAAATCGGCCTCCTCTATTCTTCGGGTCTAACTATACCTTTTGGAAGAATAGAATGAAGAACTTCATTCAGGCAATAAACATGAGCGCATGGCTATCTATAGTCCAAGGCCCATTTGTTCTTGTTGAAACTATTGATGGCCAAACGGTTGTCAAAGCTGAGACTAAATGGACAGAGGATGATCTCAAGAAGCTATAAAACCATGCTTCGGCTATAAACATGCTTCACTGTGCGCTAGATGCTGCAGAATACAACAAGATTTCAGGTTGTGAGTCACCGCAGGAGATTTGGAAGAAGCTGGAGGTCACCTACGAAGGAACCAACAAGGTGAAAGAATCTAAGGTGAACCAGCATATGAGATTGTACGAGCTGTTCGAAATGAACGATGATGAAGGAATCTCAGACATGAATGCAAGATTCACAAACATCATCAATGAGCTCAATAGACTTGGAAAGATCTTCACTGAGGAAGAGCAAGTCAAGAAGATTCTTAGGAGTCTTCCTAAAAGTTGGCAAGCAAAGAAAACTGCTGTTGAGGAAGCTCAAGACTTAACCACCTACAAGTATGATGAACTCATTGGCTCACTGCTGACCCATGAGATCTCAATGAAGAATTTCGAGGTGAAGGAAAAGTCTGAAGACAAGAAGCAAAAGTCTCTTGTCATGAAAGCTGACTCCACTGATGGAAGCTCAACAGACGATGAAGAAATGGCTATATTCACTAGAAAGATGAAGAGGCTGTTCAAAAAGAATGACAAATATTCTAAGAAGCCTTACAAGAAGTTTGATAAGTACAAAGCTGACTCCAGCGACAGCAAGTACAAGAAGGATAGTTCAAAGCCCATTACATGCTTTGAATGTCATCAAACTGGCCATATCAAGTCAAGTTGTCCCTCGCTAAGGAAAGAAAGGAAGAACGGCAAGAAGGCAATGGTGGCAACCTGGATCGATAGTGATGATTCATCATCATCTGAAGCTGATGCCACTGAGTCAGCAAAGATTTGCTTCATGGCTAATGAACTTGCTGAGCCATATGTTACTGAGCATGCTGACCCCTCCATTGCATCTGACGATAAGGAACACTCAATTGAGGTAATATCACTGCCCTTGCTCAGAAATGAAATGGTTAATGCCCTGAGTGACCTCTACACACTTGTCAAAAAGTGTAATAAAAAGGTTAGAGCACTCAGCAGGCGATGTGACGAGGTTGAGGAGGTCAAACTGAGTGACCTTCAATATCTTCTTAAGGACAACTCAGATTTGCATAGTAACATAGGAATTATGCAAAAGGTTGTCTCTGAGGTCCAATAAGATTCTAAGAAACTGAGGAAGGACGTCACATCAATTTAGAACCAACTTAAGGTTCCGAATAAAAGAAATAATCCTCTGAACACTGAGTACCGAAGTACTAGTCAGCAGAGATGGAATCCTCGGCGGAATGTCCAGTGTGACTTCTGTGGGAAGAAAGGACACACCACTAAGGTGTGCTGGCACGCTCAGCACTGGGGTGCTGACCAGTCAGTGAGACATCCTAAACGGAAGGTCAGATGTGACTTCTGTGGAAAGAATGGACATACTATTCAAGTATGTCGTCATAAAATAAAATATGATGCTTTACCTGTTGAACCTAACAAGCAAGGACCCAAAAAGAATTGGGTACCTAAAAGCAACTAGCTACATTGCAGGTAAGCCTGATGTGTGCTGAGAAGTCAAAGATGTGGTACATTGACAGCGCATGCTCGAGGCATATGACTGGTGATGAAACTCAGTTCATCACGTTTGAGCGTAAACGAGGAGGAAGCGTAAGTTTTGGAGACAACAAAAAGGGTAAGATAGTAGGGTCAGGAACCGTTGGTGGTAATCATACTATTGAGTCTGTCTCCCTAGTCAGCGGACTCAAATATAACTTACTCAGCGTAGCTCAGCTCTGTAATAATGGGAGAAAAGTTATATTTGATGACACTGGATGTAAAATATTCGAGGGTAAAACAAATGAGTTAATTTTAACTGCCCCTCGTATTGATAATGTCTTCATGCTGAACTTAGAAAAGAAGTTTACAAAAACTGTATGCTTAGTGTCAAAGGAAGAAAATTCCTGGCTATGGCACAGGAGACTTGGTCATGTAAGCATGGACCTCCTGGCCAAATTAGCAAGAAAGCAATTGGTTAAGGGTCTGCCAGAACTTAAATTTGAAAAAGATCAATTATGCCACGCTTGCCAAGCTGGAAAACAAACCAAACAATCTTTTCATAGTAAAAACATTGTCTCAACTAAGCGTCCATTAGAGTTACTACACTTGGATCTCTTCGGTCCAGTCCAGCCGTTGAGCTTGGGTGGAAGAAGATTTTCCTTGGTCATTGTAGATGACTTTTCTCGATACACTTGGATCATCCTGCTGAGTAGCAAGGATGAAACCTTTGAGACATTTTCAAATTTGGTTAGAAAACTTGAAAATGATAAAGACCTTAAGTTAGCTCACATCCGAAGTGATAATGGTGGAGAATTCAAGAACCAACAGTTTGTTGAATTCTGTGAAACCAACGGCATTGACCATAATTTCTCTGCTCCTAGAACGCCTCAACAAAATGGGGTTGTTGAAAGGAAAAATAGAACTTTGGTTGAAATAGCCAGGACAATGCTGAGTGAGCATAGGCTTCCAAAGTACTTTTGGGGAGAAGCTGTCAACACAGCGTACTATATTCTTAATAGGGCTATCGTTAGACCTATACTAAAAAAAACCCCTTACGAACTTTGGAAATGACGAAAGCCCAACATTGGATACTTTCGTGCCTTTGGCTGTAAATGTTTTATTTTAAACACCAAAGATAGCCTAGCTAAGTTTGACTCAAAAGCTGATGAAGCTATCTTTTTAGGCTACTCAACAAACAACAAAGCATACAGAGTTTTCAATAAACGAACTCAAGTCTTAGAAGAGTCAGTACATGTTGAGTTCGATGAAACTAACCCTGCAGGAAGGTACCAGCCACTGACCGAGGACGATCCACACTCAGCACCCGCTGACCAAGAAACAGCTGCTGAACTATTTCCTCAAGGGCTGACCAAAGGTAAAAGTGAAACTCAAATTACTTTCACTGACCAATCTACACCTGCAGAGATTGCTGAAACACGGCCAGCGCAAGACATCAATCTACCAAAGAAGATTAGGATACTAAGAGGGCACTCTGAAAGTGCCATTCTTGATGCCGCTGAGAATACCCTGATGACGAGAAATCAACTCAGGAGATACCTCAACAACGTAGCATTCGTCTCAATCCAGGAACCAAAGAATTTCGCTGAAGCTGAGTATGACGAATACTGGATGAATGCAATGCAAGAAGAACTTGATCAGTTTAGACGAAATGAAGTATGGGATCTAGTGCCAAAACCAAGAAGCCAGAAGACCATAGGAACAAGATGGGTCTTCCGCAATAAGCTGGACAAACAAGGGAACGTGGTCAGAAACAAAGCAAGACTTGTAGCTCAGGGCTATAGTCAGCAAGAAGGTATTGACTACGGTGAGACCTTTGCCCCAGTGGCAAGGCTAGAGGCTATTAGAATTTTATGTGCATATGCATCTTATATGAACTTTAAATTATTTCAAATCGATGTTAAGAGTGCATTTCTTAATGGGGTTATAAACGAGGAAGTCTATGTTAATCAGCCTCCAGGGTTTGAGGACCCTAAGTTCCCAAACCATGTTTATAAACTCAAAAAGGCTTTGTACGGCCTCAAGCAAGAACCTCGTGCTTGGTATGAGAGGCTGACCAGTTTCCTGCTGACTAGAAATTACGTCAGAGGCAAAGCTGATACAACCTTATTCATTAAGAGGAAGGGTAAAGATACCCTGCTGGATCAGATTTATGTGGATGACATTATTTTTTGTGCCACTAACGAGTCAATGTGCAAAGAATTTAGCAAGCAGATGCAAACTGAGTTTGAAATGTCAATGATGGGAGAACTCAACTTCTTCCTTGGACTTCAAATCAAACAAGGGAAAATGGCATCTTCATAAGTCAAGCTAAGTACGCAAAGGAAATATTGAAGAAATATGAACTTGAAAATTGTAAGCCAATATCTACTCCAATGGGAACTGACACTGTCCTCTGCGCTGATGAGAATGGTAAGTCGGTAGACAGCAGATTGTATCAAGGTATGATAGGCTCTCTACTTTACTTAACAGCGAGTAGACCGGACATTCAGTTCTCAGTATGTTATTGTGCTAGATATCAATCTAACCCTAAGGAATCTCATTACATAGCTGTAAAAAGAATCCTTAGATATTTGCAAGGCTCAGTGAATGCAGGTTTATGGTATCCCAACACCTCAGATTTCACACTTCTTGGATACACTGACGCTGACTACGGACGAGACAAGCTTGAACGAAAAAGCACCTCAGGAGGATGCCACTTCCTTGGGAGCTGTCTTGTGTCCTGGTTCAGCAAGAAGCAGGCGTCGGTAGCCCTGTCAACCACTGAAGCTGAGTACATTGCTGCTGGAAGCTGTGTTGCTCAAGTCCTATGGATTAAGCAACAGCTTGAAGATTATGGTGTTCAGACTAAAACAATTGAAGTCAAATGTGACAACAAAAGTGCAATTGATCTATCAAAGAACCCAATCCAGCACAGCAGGATGAAGCATGTCAGCATCGGACATCACTTCATTAGAGAGCATGTACTTAAATATGAGATCAAGCTGACCTATGTCCCAACGGAGGAGCAGCTTGCTGATATCTTCACAAAGCCACTGGCTCGTGAGCAATACAACATACTTAGAGAAGCCATTGGTATGTTTAATCCTCTTCAATAAATTCCAAGTATGGTATGCATGCTGAGTGAGTTTCCATGATGAATGATTTGTGATATTTCATGCTGAGTAGATAAATATATATATGCTGAGTATTTACCTCAAGCTGAGCTTCTACGCATTATATCTATTCCTTTGCATAACACTGACTACTCAGAATTTTAAACGCTTGAAATTCCTAACACTGAGTAAAGAGTCGTTGCAAACTTTAATGCAAGGCACGTGAATTGAATAGCCACCTAGGATGACGTATAGGCTATAATTAGAAAACACACGCGCCGTATATGTCATAAATGCCAGAATCTCTGTCGTTTGAGAATCTCGAGGAAAAACGAACAACCCAACGCCTTGGATTAACTCAACATCGCTATAAATAGTGGATGAATTCCCACTCTTAATTCTTTACGCTTAGAAATCTTTGGCATTTATACTCTCTCTCTCAAAATTCCCAAAATTCCTAACACTTCTCTGAGAATATGACAAGAGTTTCTCTAAACATCTCCGGTGCCGGTGTTTCCCAAAACCGCTCCGATGACAATCCCACGTCTCCTACTCAGTGCAATCCCGCTGGAGCTACTACGCCGAGCAGGAAAGCTCAAGCTATCCAAACCACTGCTTCCAAAGGGAAATAGCAACAAAAGGATAAGGGTAAGAAAGTCGTACAACGCACCTACTCTAAAGTCTTCGAGAGTGTGCGGGGGTGGAAGATTGACCAATCCCGGTGGTTCTCAAAAGGATTTGTGGAGGCCGAGCAACCTTTCTGTGAATGGATCAAGAACAATGGCTGGACTGAGCTGTTCTCAGTTCGGGATCCCACTTACCCTGAGTTGGTACGTGAATTCTACGCCAACCTGAGAGTCGCAAATGACAACAGGAACTATCTAGCAACTAATGTTCGAGGAAAGAACATCTCCATCAACCCATCGTACCTTGCCTCACTGTTCAAATTAAAAAACGAAGGAGCTATACTTCGTAAGTCAGGTGACCATGACAAGACAGACTACGTTAAGACCTTCTGCAAACCTGAGGGTCATGTAGGTGAAATTTCAAGCACTTCCATAGCATCAAAAGATGGCCCATTACATACTGACAAACTTCCTCTACCCCAAAATCAACTGCACCAACTCAGCAACTAACTTCGAGCAGTGCTTCATATGGCACATGCTGACCTACACGCCGATTAATATGCCTATCTTCATTATCGGTGGATTTCTACGAAGTACTGGAACTCTTAGGCTGGGCTCCTTCATCACGCGAATCCTCTAGGATCACAAGGTTGACACAGTTTCGGAAATTCGAGTTCAGGGAATCGAAATTACGGCTGTTGCCTTATTTGGTTTGGCCCATGACCTACCCATTGTGGTAAAGGAAGGAAAAGGAGGAGCTGTCCAGAATGCTGAAGGGGAAAACGCTGAGGGAACTGTGACCAAAAAGGGCAGAACTCAAAGGAAGAGAAAAGTTGTGCACAGCACGTCTAAAGGAGCTGCCTCTACCCCCAAAGAGGATCAAAGTTGTATGTAAAGGAACAACGCAAACTCAGCAAGGTCCGGGTGGATCTAGATCAGCTGAGAAAAGACCTAGGCAAGTTGAGCCTGAGATCGAAGAAAGAGAAGTTGCTGACCAACCCTTAAGAAAGAAGAAAAGGCTCAACTTTGAGCTAAGACCTATTGAGGCCATGCCGACAGATATCGTTGTTCCTCCTAACTCACACTATGCACAGAGTCAAGGAATTGACGCTGAGCAACAAGCTGAGGAAGAACAAGATTAAGACCAAGTAGGTGGTCAGCTTGATGAGGAAGAATTGAATGACCAGTTTGAAGAATAAGAACTGGATGATGAGTCTGACGAGGAAGATAGTGCTCGGGATGACACTGAAGAAACAGCTGAGGATGAACAGCTTGAACCAATCTACACCGAGTTAGTAGAAGAAGAAGAAACTGAGCACACAGTAGCTACTCCCGCTGTTCAACGGGAAACCTCACCTATTGACTCTATTGAGTCCATTCCTTGTGACCCCACTCCTCCAAAGCTTAAAAGACTTAGAAAGAAGAGCATCGCTCGAAAACCGGTCACTGACCTAATGGGAGACTCCCCGCTGAGAGATGAAATCACTGACCTAACTGAGGTACATCTCAAATACTTCTCTTACCCTCCTGCGTCTGACCTAGGGCACTTAGAAAATCAAGCCTCTGTTTCTCCAAAGGAACATGGCGACTTAAATGCCTCCGCCAATCCAAGCAATGCCGAGCAATTGCTCGAAGATTTCGCTCCTCAAATTATTGAGCAAGATAAGGAATTTCCTGCCCAGGTGGATGCTGAACTTCCTCAAAATCCATCACCAAGTCAGTTTCAGCCTAACACCGTGCAAAGAACTCCTTCTGCCGATCCTCCACTTCCCCAAGTAAATGTGCAGAATCAGCTTCAGTCAGCCTCAACTGACAATGCTGGGCCAACCAATGTCAAGCAGAACCAAACATTGCCCCTATTCGGTTCTACTCCACTTCCGGCATCTAGGCCAACACTGGATGGATCCTTTAATTACAACATTGCCTCTGAGTTTGGTAGACGAATTGTTGACTCAGCTCAAGCCCTCATCCAGGACCTCCAAAAATCAAGTACCAATGCCGCTGAATCTAGTTCTGTTGAGATAACTTCACTCTCATCTATCACTCAGCTTCTCACCGAGATTAAAGGTATGAAGGACCTTCTGAGTGTTATAACCACACTGCAATCTCAACAGCCCCGGCAGGACTCTATACTGAAACTGGCCGAACTCCAGCTGACCATTGTAAACCACATGAATTCTCTACAACAGGAGTTTCATCAAATGTCAGCTGCGAACTCAGCATATGCCATTTCTGCCGAAGTCCAACATCTCTTTCGCCAACTTCACACTGAGCAAGAGAAAACAAATCACCAGCTTTCCACTTCCTCCCAATGCTCCATTGAGCAAATTTCTGAGGCTGTGCGTCTGCTGAACTTAAATAGGCAAGAGATGGCCACTGACGAGCTTAAAACGAACGAAATTCTGAAGTATTCTCGAGCAATCTACAGCGATGTGCGCAAAATCCAGGGTCAAAGTGAGTATTATGATTCATCCCTGCTCAAAATGTTTCATCAAGCTTTTGCAATACTCACTAACAACATGCACTGGATCGGCAAGTCTCAAGCCGCTGTTTTAAGCATGCTGAGTGCTGCGTCTATCGGTATTCCTCGAACCATTATCGATGATGGCGTTCCAATCTTCGACGGAATAAATGAAATCACGAAAAAGCTGAAGGCATTTTTTCAGCGTCTTACTCAAGCTGCCAATGACTCAATCTTCATTCCCAAACCTGATGATGGCAAAACGGGGGAGAAAGAACAAGCCCCAAGAACTCAGCAAGCATCAGTCAGTCAGCAACACAAGGGCAAGGGCAAACTAAAATAGCTGAACTTGTATTGTCTAGAATAGCTTTTGTTTTTTGAACCCTTTTTATTTGTGTTCTTTTTGTATTGTGCTGACTTTAAACTTGAAACAAATTATATGCATCTTTATCATTTCACACTGACTACTCTTATGCGATGCCTACTTAAGTGTTTGATATAATTTGTTAAAACGCATCTTCATTAAATCAACTGTGCTTTACTGTCTATACCAATTGATGATATGTTTGCTGTGTTAATCATGCATGTTGACCTTTACTCAGCGCTCTCTGATATTTAAACCTTCCGCGTAAAACTGAGTTAAATAGAATATGTTCCATGAGCTGACCTATCTCTGAAAACTGACCTTAGACTTACTCAATTAAACCTTGAAATGTTTTGATTAAAACTAAGTCGGTAGCTCAACCCTTACGGGGGAGTTATTTAATAAAATAGGTCAACCATCATGGGGGAGCTCAACACTAAGTTCTTCGACTGAATATTTTTGCCAACATCAAAATGGGGGAGTTTGTTGAAACACCTTTCCACATGATTTTGATTTGACAAAATTATTTAAGTTATGATAAAAATATTCTAACATATTAAATTTATAATGCTTTGATTAATTTACACTAATGTGTTTGTTCAATGTTGAGTTTAATTGTGTATAAGACATTGAGATTAAAACGCCAAAGGCCCATAAAGTGGAAGTCAAGCCCAAGTCAACACATCAACACCATTCGGCTTAGAAGTTCAAAACGAAGCCGTATCAACCAAAATGACGACTCCGCAAGAGAAGGATCGAGAAGCCTTCGTGGCAAAAGCTTCAAGACGAAGCTGCTGAGTTGGACGACAAAGCAGTCTAGACAGCGGCAGAGAATGTTCAACTTCCAGACAAAGTATTTCTACTTTGGGAAAAGATCAGAAGGCGCAGAAAACTGTCTCGTGGACTTTTCCATAAATGGCGAAACATTCTGCTGAAGACTGACTAAGACAGAAGATGCAAGAATTCTATTGGCCAACGACATTGAGCACGCCCAGAGTGACAACGACAGGAAGCCGTTTCCCTCCAACGGTTATTTCGAAATTCGAAATGACCAGGTGCCTCAAGTGTCACTATATAAAGGCCATCGATATGCTTCAATTAACACAGAACTTCAAATTGTCAAAACGCTGACCAATTTTATACTCGAAGATTCTGTGAGAAAAAGCAAAGCAAATACCTTACACCAATTTTCATATTATTGTGTAAAAGTCTAGAGTGATTTCCAATCATCTAAAGTGTCTTAGCAATTGTTGTTTAGGACAATCTCATTATCATTTCTAGAAGTATAGAAAGGAGAGGTTGAGTACTCGGTTATAGTACTCAGCGGTAGAATAGGAGTGAGTAGAGGTATAGAGGAAGGTACTCTTGTTATACTCAGCTTCTAGTTGTAAAAGGTTTGGTGCTCTACCTTTAAAGAGCTCAGTAGAGAATTCGAAAGCTTGGAACGTGTTCCGGGGACAGGACGTAGGCATAGAGGCCGAACCTGGATAAATCTGCTGAGTAATATCTTTCTAACCTTTAAACTCCTTTGATATATTTTGCTTGCTCGAAAACTGACTAAGTAAAGAGGTCACGCTGAGTTGTGTGCATTGAGTATCTGAGTTCAGGAATAGACTCAAGTGTTATCTCCTGACTCAAGGAAAGAAGCTGACTTAGTCACAAGTTGACTAAGCTAGTGTCTTAAATTCACTCAGCGCGCTGTGTAATCCTTTTCATTGTAAAAAGGAGTCAGCCTTAACGTATCAAAATTTTAAATAGTTCCTATCTCCCCCCCCCCCCTTGGAACTAACTTGTTACGTTATAAGCGACCAACAGGTGTACAATGAGTTTTTTCGCACATGGCCCCAAATTTAAGAGGGCCCAATTTTTTTATTATACAAATTTAAATAAATTATTATTAATAATTATTATGTGCAAAATTAAGTGAATTTTAATGTATCCAGAAAATTAACGCTCTAAGAGTCTTAAGGGGCCTAGTTTTTATTATTATTATTATTATACAATATCTAATTTAATTATTTTTATCATATTTAGCATGTTAAAAATCAAGTTAGAAGTATTTTGGTGTTTCATTTTGTAGAAACATTATTATTATATGAAAGTATTTTTTTTAATAAATAAGATCTAATTTTTTTTTTTCATTTAGCACAGGGCCCCAACAATGTTTAAGACGGCCCTGGGTAAGGGTAGGTCTACCCACTCCCAAGGTCAGGGCAAACCACAGACCTCGATGAGGGTTTACAGTGGAATTTACAGATTATCTACCAATATATTCAAAACTGTTTAAAAAAATTTAAAACAAACCACTCATGAGCTTCGAGCTCGAGTCGAACATATATTGAGCTCGGGTCGAACTTATATCAAGCTCGAGTCGAGCTCCAAAATTCCAGGCTCGACGAGCTTCGAGTTCGAGCCGAGTCCAATCTCTGAACTTTTCGAGTTGAGCCGAGTCTGCCCCTGTTCGGCCTCGGTTTGGCTTGTTTACATCCTTAGTTTGAGCCGTTTTAGAGGTTTTGAGTAATCAAACCTATAATAGTGGTGGTTGGTGAATATATGTTTAAAAGAATTTATTAGATTTAAAAGCTAATTTTGAAAAGCTGATTTTATGAGCATTTTCAATTAACTTATTCTTCATCTCTTTTGAATGACATTTTTACTCTTATAAATAATATCCTTTAACCCCAAATAAAGGCTTTACAATGTCATTATTTGTCATTTTATACAAACAGTTATTAGCAATCAGTTAACTTTTACCAAACAAGTTAACACAACCAGCTAACCAATAATGTAATCAGTTAATAATTAATAGCTATTTGTCAAACAGGGTTTAAATTTGATAAATAATATGAAATAAGCAAATTTGATCAAATGTGACCATTCATTTGAAATGGAGGAGTATATATATTCATATTAGAGTAAAAAGAAATAAAACAAAAAAAGAAATAAAGACCATAAAATGAAAAATTTAAAATAAAATAACTATAAATCTAATAATTTATACTGTATTAACAATTAGTGCTGAGTTTATTAAAAAAAACAATTAGTGCTGAAACTCAAGGTACAAATATATAAAAAAAAAGTATGGATAAGTTGAAAACAACATGAAAATATATATTAAAATTGTTTTAGCCGGGCCTGAACACATAAAATTGGTGTCAGGTCCGATCCAACCCAAATCCGAAAAAACCCGTCTAGAAAATGAGCGGGCTTGGGCTATATAAATATCCGTCGGGCATGGCCCGGTCCTGCCCGTTTTCTATATATATATTTATAAATTATATATAATATTTATTTACCCTCATATATATACTCTCCAAGCATTTCCCCTAAATGCTGTAATTTTATTTCGAAATTAACTATTAGTTTATTATAATTTTTTAAGATTTATTAACTATTATGTTTATTATTTTTTATTAAAAAAAAGTTAGTATTTCATTTTAATTGAAATTTTTTTAATATAGATATGGGCTTGAGCCTGCGGGCTTGGGATTCCTTTTTTTAGGCCCGAGCTCGCCCGAACCCGACTCTAATTAGTGTGGGCTTGGGCTGGGCTTGGACTTGTCAGGTTTTATTAAATAGGAATAAAATTATGAATATGAGAGCCGAAAAAACAGAACACAGACTTTATCTTTTTAGCCGGATTAAATGTATCATTGATCACTGAACTTATATGGTTGTCTTAAAATGGTCATTTAACTTCATTTTATTTCAATAAAATTACTAAACTTTGAGTTTTGTCTTAATTAGATCACTCTGTCGATTTCAGTGGTTAAAAAACATCGAAATAATAACATTAATGACATGTCAACTATCTATCCCCAATTAAAATGGTTAAAAACCATTGAAACAAAATGTGATAGCAACGCATTGGTTATTTTTATGAAGAAAAAAAACTATATTTTGAATGTTAGGTGACGCATACGTGGATGTCACGTTTCGTTTCGATCAGAGATCTAAGTTGACATGTCACCCATGTGATTATTTCGATGTCTTTAACCACTAAAATTAGCGGAGTGGTCTAATTGAGACAAAACTCAAAGTTAAATAATTTTATTAAGACAAATTGAAGTTGAGTGACCATTTTAAGATAATTGTATAACTTTAGTGACCTATAGTGCATTTAACCCATTTTCTCCTCGAAAATAAAAGGCGATTAGAGTTTAATTAGATAAAAGCATCGAGAATCTATACTATATATGATAGCGGAAGCAGAGAGAAATTAGGAGAAGTGTTTTAGAAGCCTTTTTAATGAGTTGTCAACGTAGTAAAAAATCAAGATTAAAAAGATTTAATTAATTAAAAATAACATATTTATATTTATAATATATTAAAATAATAAAAGAAAGTAAGAGTTACAGGAAGATGAAAAAACACAAAGCAAAGGAAATCAAAAAGTCACAAATAAACTTCTATATAAAGCATAATAGAAAGTATTACACCATTATATGCATTGGTCATGATAGATAGTATTAAATTTTTGAAGGTAATTATATTTTTTCATATGTTGTAGTTATTTTGTTCCCAATTGCGTTGTTATTTTATTTTTATTAAACAATAGTTGTTATAGTTTCATCTTTCAGATCCATTTCTGATGTTACCCATGTTCTATGCCTCCCGGTACCTTATCCATGTCTTCTATTTTATTTGTTTTTTTTTTTCAAACTGATATCTCCAATTGAAGAGATCCGAGAGAAGTAGAAGATGCATGGATAACTAAAATCGGAAAACACAAAAGTGCCCAAAATTACAAGAAATTCTTACATTTCTCAAGGTAATTATTCGATTTTTTCATATGTTATAGTTATTTTTGTTCTCAATTGTGTTGTTGTTTTATTTTTATTAAACAATAGTTGTCACATTTTCATCGTTTAGATCCATTTCTGTCGTTACCCAGGTTCTATACCTCTCGCTACCTTATCCATGTTATATTAATTAAAAAAAATATTATTATTTGAATCTCTTCAATTCTCAAATATTGAGCATAATGATTCTAATTAATAGAACTAATTTCATATATATTAATTATAAAACGCTTTTTTTACTTAGTGGACTTAATACTTCATTAAGAAAAAATAAAAATTTTAATTAATGGGCAAAAATATTTACCCTCTCCTCTTTATATGTGTTAAAATAATAATAAACTTAATTATTTTTTTTAAGAGAAAAACTCAGAGCTTTATTAAGAAGAAGAACTGTCTTTCAGAAGTACAAACTCCAAGAAACTCGGACAAACTAAAGAAATAAACGGATTAGCATTAGAAAGGGCATTCCTAGCTAAAGTATGAGTTGCTCCATTCGCTAATCTAGGACATAAAGAAACCTGATAATCAGGTTGACTTAATAGAAATTGTGGACAATCCAAAATGGTGCTTCCGAATTCAGAGAGATCCTGCGTCGAGGCTCCTACTGCGTCCGCTACTGTTTTTGAGTCAGTGGCGAAATCAATGTTTGTGAAGTTCATCTGCTGGGCCCAGTACATTCCTTCAAGTAGAGCCAGAGCTTCGAGAAGTTTAACCGGATGCGAGCCTGTGGCCGAGCTGCTCCTACACGCTACAAATGTTCAGCTTCGTCTCGGATAATTGCTCCCCACCCATACGATCCGCAGGAGCTGAAGACGGTAGCGTCTACGTTGCAAGCCAGCCTGCCAGGGGGCGGTTTAGTCCATTGAAAAACTCCAGATTGCTGATGTTCCGTCCGTATCGTTGGAGTGTTCTGCTGCAACTTCCATTCAGAAAAGAAATTAAGCCCAAGCGAGACAGCAACCTTAGGCAAATCGTGTTTCCCGATCCATAGCATTGCATTTTTCTGACCCCAAATAATCCATAGCAAAACCGAAGCCTTGCATAACCAATCCTCAAATGAATGCTTACATAGTTAAAGGAAGAATTCTTGGAATTCCAATGTACTGTCCCATGGTGGAGATAAACCAGCCTTCTGCAAACAAGCCATTGCAAATGGACATTCCAAAAACAAATGCCATATGAATTCGATTTCACCAGAGCATAATAAGCAGTTCAGGGGGACATTTAACTTTCTCGAGTGTAAATTGAGTCTAGTGGGCAGACAATTGGTTACCGTTTTCCGTAGGAAGATTTTAATCTTCGGCGGAATGCAAAGCTGCCACATTTCCTCCCATCCCTGAATCTTCAATTGCGGTTGTCTAGACTGCTCTAGGGCTCGATATCCCGATTTAGAGGAGTACCGTCCATCCTTGGAAAAATTCCAAATTAAACTATTTGTTCGCTTTTGTCTTGGGACCACCATAGTCTGTATAACTTCAACCTCCTCCCTTATGAACAGACCATTCACCTTCTCCCGATCCCATCCGCCACCCCCTGTATAAACAAATCTAAGACCCTCCCACGAACTAAATTTATGTCGCCACCTGGTGTGGGTATGAAATTTCCATCGTGCGTCAGCATGGGTCCTGCCAGATTCGGATACTTTTTCCATCCCCAATCCTCCATCTCATACCTAGCCGAAGAACCTCTCTTGAACCCCAAATGCTACTCCAAACATAACTGGGATTAGTGCCCAGTTTGAAATTGAGGAAGTTACCTTCCGAAAAATATACTGCTTTGAACAAATGACTTACCAAAGCATCGGGGTTATTGATAAAATTCCAACCTTGTTTACCAAGCAGAGAGAGGTTGAAGGACCGAAGCTCCCTGTATCCTAGACCTCCGCATCTTTTCTGCTTACAGAGCCGGTTCCAAGCGAACCAATGAATACCTTTCTTCCCATTACCTTTCATTCCCCACCAGAAAGATTTCATCATCCTCTGAAGTTGATCACACAGACACCTTGGAAGCGGGAAAGCACTCATACAATATGTGGGGAGAGCTTGAGCTACTGTTTGAATCAGGACATCTCTACCTGCGCTGGATAGCAACTTGGATCCCCAGTTAGCAAGCCTTTTCTTCAATCGATCCTTTAGAAAGATGAAAATAGAGGCTTTAGAGCAACCCACCAAGGAGGGAAAGCCCAAATATTTACTAGTGTCTAGAGGGGAGTCGACTTGTAAAAGGTTTTGTATAGCATGTTGCATTTGTCTTGATACATTGGGGCTGAAGAAAATACCAGACTTTTGAAGATTAATAGCTTGTCTAGAAGCTCTCTCATATGTGTATAGAATATCCAGGATTACCTTGCTTTCCTCCAGAGAAGCATTAAAGAACAGGAATGAGTCATCAGCAAACAATAGGTGGGATACAGAGGGGGCTCTAGCCTTAATTCGACAACCCTGAAAAAGGCCTTCAGTTTCATCACGATGTAATAGTCTGGAGAACACTTCAGTGCATAGTATGAATAGGTACGGGGATAGAGGATCACCCTGCCTCAGCCCTCGTCCAGGTGTGAATTGCTCAGTCACTTTGCCATTCACGGCCACTGAATATGTCACTGTCATTACACGTAGCATGATCCATGCTACCCAAGTCTCGTGAAAGCCCAGCCTATTCAGTACTGCTTGTAAGAATCCCCAATCAACACGGTCATATGCCTAGCTGATGTCAATTTTCAGTGCCACGTTGCCTGTAGCTCCTCTGTTCTTCCGCTTCATAAAGTGTAGAGACTCAAAAGCCACCAGAACATTATCCATGATTGATCGACCAGGAATGAAAGCTGACTGACTCTCAGAAATAATATATGGAAGAACCTGTTTTAACTGATTAGCAAGAGCCTTAGCAATGATTTTATATAGTACATTGCACAGGGCAATAGGGCGCAAGTCTTTTAGCCATTCGGGCTTATCACATTTTGGAATGAGTGCAATTACTGTATCGTTCAGATTTGCTGGGAATTCAGACCTATATATCCAACCAGAGCAAGCAACACATATGTCAGGCCCAATTAGGCTCTAGAAATGCTGATAAAAACCTGGATTTAGCCCATCGGGCCCAGGTGCCTTATCCGCTTGCATTTGAAACAGTGCTGTCTTGAAAATATTAGATTGTCATTCATCTCTGATGTTATCACTTGGTTTAATACTGATACGACACTAAGATCATTATTTGAGCTGGCCTTGAAAACATCAGCAAAATAGTTTTTAATCAGATGCCTGAGATCATTCTGATTTTCAATAAGACTCCCATTACTGTCCCGGAGTCTTTTGATAAAATTCCGGCTCCTCCGGCTACGAATACATGCATGAAAAAAATTTGAGTTGCAATCGCCACTCTTCATCCAAAAGATCTTAGCGCGTTGCCTTAAGGATCTCTCTTCCTGAAATAGGAGCTGCTCGAGTTGAGTTTTTAGTGCCAAAACACGATCAACATCAGCTTGTCGGGTGCTGTTACTGATTTTTTCTAATTCGGCCCTGCATCTGGCAATTCGTCTCGTAAAACGACTCATAAAAATTCGACCCCATTCATCCATCGTCGATGCAGAGGACATCAAACGCGTCGTAACGGACTTATCTCTCCCAGCTGCCCAGCTATCGCAAAACACCCTATGGAATTCCTCCTCAAGTAACCAGGCTATATCAAATTTGAATTTCCATTTTCTGGTATGTTTAGGATGAAATGAGAAGTTTAGTAGCAATGGGCTATGTAGGAAAAATAGGCTAACGTGTAGCAGCGGAAATATAAAATTTTTAACCTATTTCCATAAACCATAAGATCCGTTAACTATTATTTCATATAAAGAGGGATAAGAAGAAATACCTTTTAGATGTTCTATCTACCGTTGCAAACGAAGTGCCCACAACTCTTACTTCGAGTTCCCGAGCACAGAACAAAACAAATATAAGATCAAGTTAGAATCAACCGTTGAATAGCAACCAAAATAGATTGCCTCTAATTAATCAACACAAGATCAAGGATAAAGAAAGAAAGATGAAATCAATTGAATCGGTAGGAAGTGGTGGATTGTTTCATCCTCAACAAGGGGTGTCGAAATTCTCTCTCCCGGTTGCACTGTGTATTTCGAAAATTCCAGTAGGGATTTCCTTAGTGGATTTCGAAAATCCTATATGAGGGGTTATTTATAATCTCTTGTATCTAATCCCTAGTTAGATAGAATTAGGTTATTGAAATAAGAATTCTATTCGGAATAGGATTCATAATTATTATCCATTAATATATCTAATATATAAAGGATAATAATAATAACCTTATTGGATAATAATAGGAGTAATTTAATCTAATTAAAACTCCTAACTTATTTATCCTTTAATTAATTTAATTCATAATCCTAATCTAATTAGAATAGATAAAATCAAATTGATTATTTATGTATTTACATACATAAATTTCGACCCCCTCTATTATTGGGCCTTACTGGGCTCAGTTGGGCTTCCATCAATTAATTAACATCTGTCTCTCTTTTGGGTTCCAAGTCTTATGTGTGACCCATTAGGTTCTTATTGCTTCTAGCCGTATGCAACTATTAAAATTAATTTTCAAAGAATTATATTTAATCTTTGCATAACGGAATGATGTACAGAGTATGTGATTAGGAAGTCCGTAATCATTCCCCTAGAGCTATAAGAAGACAGGTTGATTCTGTCGTTGACCTTTCAGTATTAGTTACGGTATAATTCGATCCTTTATCAACTACGTCCTTGAACTGAATCTTATGACTATGGGTAATGTCAAGTCACATATAGCGAGACGTTCGTTTTACTTGTACAGGCCGAGTCAACTCAAAAAGAAAGGTTAAGTGAAATCTGTATTTCAAGTCTTAAGCTATCACCTTGCAAGGATTTAGAGTCGAGTCTTCCACAAGCGATCCATGGACATATCTCCCATTTATCGGGAGTGATAAATGCTCAATCCAATATATAACGATCCCGCAATCACTTCCTGTGATACCCAACGTCTGCTGTTCACACCCCAGAGTCATCTCTGTTAAGGATCGTGTTACACCAGAGTCAAAGCGTCACATTTCGTAATCCAGAATACCAATTAACATTCCTTTGAGTCTGAGGATTATTTACACCTATTAATACCAATGAGATGAACAGGTGACAAGGATGAATCTACCCATCCTGTTATCTCAAGTCGGGTCCCCAATCCTAATGAACTACTTTTCATCGGATCCATATAACTGTCCAGATATCTGTATATATGAAGCTTGTGAGATCAGCTTTCTGTCGGACAGAAGACATTGTTACATGCAAGTCTCAACAGTGATATATCAATCCTAAACATATCACTTGACTTGGGGTGGTTTTAAGTTTATTAGTTTATTATAAAGTTTTGTCTCACTTCATGCTTGTATGAACACTTTATAATCACTTTAAAACAAACTTACGGATTTCCTTTTATTAGACTTTATTTAGTGCTTAAAAGGGATTGCCTTTATATAGTTATACAACATATATCTCATTAAAACAAATGATATAAAGAACAATTCATTTACATTAAGTTTGTATCCTAGAACAATTGTTTATAGGACACTAAACCCCAACAGGCTATGGTCTGAATATGCTGATATCAGGTTATTCAATTTGTGCTCTTAAAAACGAGATGCCCACGAAGTCGAACAGAATGCCCGGTCTAATTTCTCGCGAACCCATCCTGTCGTGCCTCTTCCTCTTTCCCATGTAAAAGGATCCCTTGTTGCCGATATTTCCAGGAGATTGCAATGATCAACTGTATCCATAAAGTGCTTCATAAGGTTAGCCGGGTATTGTGGCCCTCCTTGTTTTTCTGATGGATGCAGAATATAGTTAAAATCACCGATAAAGACTGATGGTAGAATTGAGGATACTGCTAAATGTTTAAGCAGATTCCACGATAGTCCCTGTTCAGCTCGGTTTGCATAGCCGTAAAACCCAATGAGCCTCCAGTCTCCTCTGCCATGGTCCGTGATCTGAGCTTCCACATGGTGATCAGAGTAACTTGCAATTGTAACTTCGTTTATATTTTTCCATAAAACTGCTAGGCCCCCACTATGCCCCCTACTGCAAATCGCAAAACAACCTTCGTATCTCAATCTGCTTTTCTCCCACTCAACCCTCTTCTTATCACATAAAGTTTCTATAAGTATAATGACAGATGGGGAATGAGCGTTTACCAGCTCCAAAAGACTTCGAATTTCCCGGGTATTCCCCAACCCCCGACAATTCCAACTGAGGCAACTCATTGGGGTCGGCGGACCTAAGCTCCAGGTCGCGCCGCTTCAAAAGTGATAGAAATTGTCGCATCAATTTTAGAAATGACCTCTTTTGGTATATTCTTAGAAAATAGCTCCTCAGTAGTGCCAGGAATGACATCCTCAGCCTGCTCCAATCTGATCCTCGACTCCTCCCTTCGTCTTTTTCTGTCATCAGTGAATTCCATACCCTCTTCTTCGTCATTAATCATTTCCACATCCCCACCATCCTGTTCTGTTCCTTTTAAATCTGATTCTCCCGGTTGTTGAACTGAGTGTGATACAGATTTGCCGTTTAAATTGGAAATTACCCACGAGACAGAGCCAATTTGAACCTCTGGTCCACTGCCTTCTGCAGCACTACTTCATGTTGCATTAGTAGCGTATCGAGCCCGTAGCTGGTTTGCATTTTCAAATCCTGATCTCCCGCCACCCACTGGATTCACGACTTGCCTACTGCTGCTTGCTGCTCTCAGCCATTTAGACCCCATTTGATCCCCTCCTCGACGTATCGAAGCTTTGAGCCACTCGCCCCATTCCTTTTTCAAGTCCTTAGCACCTGGTTCAAAAATTCGTTCACAGAAGTGTTCAGAATGGCCCAATAGACCGCACAGATAACAAAACAAACCAAGCCTTTCATATTTGAAGGATATGAAAGTCCATGTGTCTTAGGACCTAATAATCTTCTTCACCCGTTTTAATGGTTTTCGTACATCAATGCGGACACGAATCCTCATGAACTGTCTGCTAAACATTGAGTCGTTCTGGGGATCATATTCCACATAACTTCCAATGAAATTCCCTATTTGTTTTCCAACATGTTCTGACATGACCTGAACCCATATGTTCATAAACTGTAATTGCACTAATTCAGGGTTTGAATTCTGGTTCCATACCTCCATAACAAGTAATTGATTGTCAAAAGACCACGGGCCTCCAGCCAATATGCGTTCCTTGTCAGCAACATGAAAAAATTTGAAGGAAAAGAAATTTTTAGACAATTCCTCAATAGTAACTCCCCATCCTGGCCTCCACAGATTGGCCATCTTGAGTTTCATTGCATTGTAGTTTACTGTTTTATCAGTAATAAAACGTCCAACCAATCGTAATCTAGTGTCGGTATATATCAGCATTACAATTCGCTCCTCTCCCCAAATCCAGTCCATCGAACTCGTCGTCATTAATCTGGAGGTTGACCATATGATTTTCCATGGATAAACAACAACAAGGTAGCTTGCAGCAATGGCAGAGAAGATAATTAGTGGGATAAATGGGTGGGAATGTGATCGGCAGTAAGGTCAGGAAGGCTGCAAACAGCGATTAAGAGAGTTGTGGAAACGTAAAACACTCATAGAAACTTAATTATTTAAAATAAAATAAAAAAATAAAAAAAATAAAAAATAAAAAAGTCATAAGTCATTAATGAGTGCAAGAAAAAAAATCAAACAAAGTATGGGATTGTAGTTGGAGATATGAAAATGGAGGCTACAATTAATGTTCAAGTAAAAACAAAACGTTAGCATGGGCTAGTAATTATTGTCCGGAAATATCTAACTCTATAAATAGAGTTTATTCATAGTTTTTTTTGTGGCATAGGAAAATAATAGAAAGTGGGAGTTTCAGAGAGAAGAAGCTAGTGTGAGGTTATTTGTATCCATTTATCATTTTATATTTAGTAAACAAATTTAGTCCTCCAAAAATAATTGCTTATTCAGTCTCTTTTTTGCAACAAAGTGGTATTAGAGCCACGTTACGAGAGTGAGTCTCCCGCAAAAATAATTTTATTGTCTCAAATCCAAGTGTTCTAAAGACCCTATAAAAATGTCAGACGGTCTCAAACTTCCTTATCAATACCCTCAGCTCACCAAAACCAATTATTCAAGTTGGTGTATTCGAATGAAGGCGTTACTCGGATGTCAAGATGTCTAGGACATTGTTGAAAAAGGCTACGTAGTCCCGGCCAACGAGGCAGCGTTGTCACATGCAGAAAAAGATACTCTGCAAAAAAATCGCAAAAGCGATCAAAAGGCTCTTACTCTCATCTATCAAGGTTTGGATGAATTAATGTTCGAGAAAGTAGCCGAAGCTACAACGCCAAACAAGCGTGGGAAATCCTACGAGTTTCTCTTTAAGGGGAGCAGAAAGTTAAAAAAGTTCGTTTGCAGATGCTGAGAGGAGAAATCGAGACGATGGGGATGAAAGAGACGGAGGCCATCAGTGATTACTCATCTCGAGTAAAATCTATCGTAAATCAGATGCGGTAGTATGGAGAAAAAATTGAAGAGTCCATAATTGTTGATTATGTAGTGGTGGCTATGGAGGAGTCTAGAGACATCAGCGAAATGTCAGTTGATGAAGTTGTAGGGTCATTACAAGCACGCGAGGAGCGGTTTCAGAAACAAAGAGAAGACTCTGCATAACAAGTCTTAGCAACAAAGACTGTGTTTAAAAATGGCCAAAGTAGTCAGTCCGGCAGAGGACGCGAAAGAGGTCGAGGAGGAAATGGTAGAGGACGAGGACGTGGAAGAAGTCAAGGCAGAAATGAAAACGACAACAACAACAATGACAGAAGCACTTAATTCACTATAGGCAGAGGAAGAGGCCGAGGACGCGGTCAAGGAAGAGGAAACTGGAGGCAGAATGAAGGACGCGACAAGTCCAACATTCAATGTTATAATTGCTCCAAGTATGGTCACTATGCAGTAGAATGTTGGAGTCATGCTAAGGAGGTAGAGGAGACTGCCAATAATATTCAAGATGAGGAAGTAACTGGCACAGTGTTACTTACCTACGAAGGTGAAAAAAATCGTGAAAATAATATATGGTATCTTGACAATGCTGCAAGTAACCATATGTGTGGTGACAAAAAGATGTTCGTGGAGCTCTATGAATCTGTTCGCAGTAATGTTGTATTTGGAGATTCCTCCAAGGTTCCTATTACAGGCAAAAGAACCATTCTTATTCGGCTCAAAAATGGCACTCACCAATTTATTGATAATGTTTATTATGTTCCTAACATGAAAAGCAATATTTTAAGTTTGGGACAGTTACTGGAAAAAAATTATGAAGTTCACATGGTGGACCGAAAACTACTCCTGTTGAATGAAAAAAAGGAGCTGACTGCACGAGTACCCATGGCGAAAAACAAAATGTTCACAATTAACATTCAGATAGATGTGGCCAAATGTTTGAAAGCTTGTGTGCAAAGTCCTCCCTGGCTTTGGCATTTACGGTACGGGCATCTCAATTTTAGAGGACTAAAGCTATTGGGACAGAAGCAGATGGTAAACGGATTGCCTCACATTGACCAACCTAATCAACTGTGTGAAGGATGTCTTGTTGGAAAACAATTCAGAACCAGTTTTCCAAAGGAGTCCATGTCAAGAGCAAAGGTGCCGCTTAATCTAGTTCACACAGATGTGTGTGGACCGATCACTCCACAGTCCTTGGGTAAAAATAAATATTTTCTACTTTTCATTGATGATTATAGTAGAAAAACTTGGGTGTATTTTTTGAAGGAAAAAACAGAAGTTTTTGAGACATTTAAAAACTTCAAAGTCCAAGTGGAGAAAGAAAGTGGTCATTTTATTAAGGCACTCAGATCAGATAGAGGCGGTGAATACATGTCCATCTCTTTCAAGCAATTTTGTGAAGATCATGGAATCCGTCATTTCCTTTCAGTCCCCAGATCACCTCAGCAAAATGGCATAGTCGAAAGAAAGAACACAACAGTGCTCAACATGGTGAGGAGCATGTTAAAAAGCAAAAATTTGCCCAAGGAGTTATGGGCCGAAGCAGTAGACTGTGCTATCTACCTGTTGAACAGATCGCCAACTGTCAATGTTTGGGATCAAACTCCAGAAGAAGCATGGAGCGGAATAAAACCCAGTATTTCTCATTTGCGTGTTTTTGGAAGTGTTGCTCATGTCCATGTACTAGATGAAGAACGCAAGAAGCTAGATGATAAAAGCAAGAAATATTTTTTTGTGGGCTATTCAGAACATTCCAAAGGGTACAAAATGTTCGATCCTCAGACTCAGAAAATCATCATCAGTAGAGATGTCACCATTGATGAAGAAGCAATTTGGGACTGTACCGATGAAAAAGAAAACAGCTACAGTTTTTATCCTTTTATGGATGAAGACAATGATTAGGAAGAACTAGCCATAGTCGCAGCCACAACACCAACAACCAGTTCGACATCAGCAAGCTCATCCAGTTCGAGTTTGTCCTCGAGTAATGAAGACAGTTCAGATGAACATCCTCCCGGAAAGCCTAAAAAATTCATACCTATTAAAGATCTCTATGATGTAACAAGAAATCGCAATGATGAATTAACTCTTTATTGTCATTTTGTTAATGATGAACCAACAGATCCAGAAGAAGCAATGAAAGATGAAAAATGGAGAAAAGCCATGGAAGAGGAGATTCGTTCGATTGAGAAAAATAAAACATGGGAGCTGACATCACTTCCGGTCGGTCAAAAACCCATTAGAGTTAAATGGGTGTTCAAAGCAAAGAAATATGCAAACGGTGAAATTATCCGACATAAAGCAAGATTGGTGGCGAAAGGGTTCAGTCAACGACCCGAAATTGACTATAATGAAGTTTTTGCTCCTGTTGCCAGAATGGAGAGTATCAGACTGGTAATTTCTATAGCTGCTCAACACGAGTGGAGAATCCATCAAATGGACGTGAAATCCACATTTCTCAACGGATATCTGGAAGAGGAAATTTATATCCAGCAACCACCTGGGGATATTGTGAAAGGTCAAGAAAATAAAGTGCTAAATTTGAAAAAGGCACTTTACGGTCTCAAGCAAGCACCACGAGCTTGGAACAGCCGCATTGACAAATATTTTCAAGAAAATGGTTTTGTCAAATTCCCACATGAATATGCCCTGTATGCAAAGGTGAAAAATGGAGATATGTTACTAGTTTGTTTGTATGTGGATGATCTCATTTTTACAGGGAACAATCCTAAGATGTTTGAAGAGTTCAAGAAGACAATCTCGTGAGTTTGAGATGACTGGCATTGGTTTAATGTCATATTATCTTGGCATTGAAGTGAGGCAGAATGACGAAGGAATTTTTATTTCTCAAAGTGGTTTTGCAAAGGAGATCTTAAAGAAGTTGAAGATGGAAAATTGTAATTCTGTCAACACGCCAGTCGAATGTGGAATCAAGTTGACAAAAGATGAAGGTGGAGACAGAGTCGACTCGACATTATTCCGAAGCTTGATCGGAAGTCTCAGATACTTGACATGTACGAGACCAGATATTCTCTGTGAAGTCGGCTTAGTAAGTTGGTACATGGAAGCTCCAACGGTGTCACATTGGAATGCAGCAAAAAGAATTCTCCGTTACGTGAAAGGTACAACTAATTTGGGATTACTTTATTCAAAAACTGATGATTTCAAATTAGTTGGATTCTGTGACAGTGATTGGGCCGATGACAAGGATGACCGAAAAAGTACAACTGGTTTTGTATTTTTTCTTGGTGATACTGCATTTACGTAGAGTTAGAAAAACCAGGCGATTGTGACGTTATCTACCTATGAAGCTGAATATGTCGCTGCAACATCATGTGTCTATCATGCAATATAGCTCCGAAGATTGTTAAAGGAATTTCAGATGGAAGAATGTGAACATACGGAAAGTTTTATCGATAATAAATATGCATTGGCACTTGCAAAAAATCCAGTATTTCATGATCGGAGCAAACACATTGACACGAGATATCATTTTATTTGGAAGTGCATTGAGCAAAAGGAGGTGACATTGAAGTACGTGAAGATGCAAGATCAGATTGCAGATATTTTCACGAACCGCTGAAGTACGATGTGTTCAGTCATTTGAGAGATCAACTCGGAGTCACGAAAAATTAAGTTTACGGGGGCATGTTAAAATAGTAATAAACTTAATTATTTATTCATTATTAATAGAGGATGGGTGCTTTTTAAACTGCGGTATAATATGCAGCATTTGTAGTAGTAGATTTTGTGATTTGCTATTTTTTATTGATTTGATGCACTTTTATCATGTTCAGTTTCATGTTTGCTAATTAATTTTTTTCTATTGTTAGATCTGATGATGGGCTGGTCTTTTTTGCTTACAGGAACTTGCAAATCAATTGTTTCATTCCGGTTCTGGCTTTTCAATGAGATATGGATGAGTGATTTAGTTACTTCTCATATGAGTGTATAAGCAAAATACCGTTAATGGGAATTTAAAATCCAAAGAATGTACTTTCTATTGTTAGATCTGATGATGGGCTGGTCTTTTTTTGCTTACAGGAACTTGCAAATCAATTGTTTCATTCCGGTTCTGGCTTTTCAATGAGATATGGATGAGTGATTTAGTTACTTCTCATATGAGTGTATAAGCAAAATACCGTTAATGGGAATTTAAAATCCAAAGAATGTACTTTTGAGCTTTATTTCTTTTGGTTTTTTTTGTTTTGAAAGATAAACAAAAAATCCTTAAGGACATTTAAAATCCAAAGAAGAGACTTTTGAACTTTTTTGTGGTTTCCTTGTTCTGATTTTTTTTCAGTTGTTTTGTCCTTCTTGAAGAACAACACTGGTTTGCGGTAACTTCATGGAATTTGGGGACAAAATGTGGGAAGGAGAATAACTATGAATTATGTGCATAATTTTTAAGATTCATATCAGAATTGTATGATAGTCTTACTTGTAACGTCCGCAAAAAAAAAAATCATTCATATAAATATTAATGTACGTGCATTATAACGTTTCATTAAATTTGGTATAAAAATATATAAAATAATTTAATTTCGAGGGACAAAAATTATTATATTATTTAATTATTTTTTAAATGTAATTTCATATTTATATAAAAAAAGTATTTACGGTACAGTTATTTAAGAATCTTAAAAGTTGTTTAAGGGTTTAATGATTCCAAAAATACCCTAAACCCTACCCAAACCTCCCTATAAAAACAAAAAAAAATGAGATAACTGCATTTTCATATATATGCCGCCGCAGTCAGACTTTAGGGTGGGGAATTCTGTTTTCTTCATGGAATAAATTCTCACGGCTATTTGAAGGTTAGAACAAAAACAATCTCTTCTTATTTTTGTTTTTGCTATTAAAAATTTAGTTGTTATGATATTGATTTTGATTTTATTTATCTTGAAAATTGAGTTTTGGAATGGAGTCATTTTATAATTAATCATAATTATTAAACTCTTTTGTTATAATTCACATTCACTCTTTTTGTCTTTTACAATTTTATGTTTCTGGAACTTGATTACAACTAAACTTGTAATTTGGAATTTGAAACCCAAATGAAAAATTAGTATTATCTGTTTCGGTTTATATTATTATTATAAAAAAAATCCTTGAAGTTGATTATACTGCTAAAGAGCCTAATTGATTAAATAAATGGGCATGATATATAATTTACCTTCCTCCATCAAAAATCAATAGTTGTACATTGAGTTAAAAATGTTATATAATTAACATAGATTTTTCGTTGTAAATAATTTATGATATTAATGAATGTGATATATAGGCATCTGAATAAATAGTGTCAAATAAATTCACAGGACGTGAGATTAAGTGAAGAATTAGCTCGACGTGAGATTAAGTGAAAAATTAGCTCGACGTGTAGATTAAGTGGAGAATTAACTGATTAGTTAGACTTGCTTTTTCTGACAGAGGTGAGTAGTTAATTAAATATACAGTACCTTTCATTATATGTTTGTTGCCATGTTGATTGGTTGAGATAAATTGTTTATTGGTTCGATCTTCGTATTTGATATGTGTAAGTGATTAATTAAATATATAGTATGTGTGCTTGTATGTTGGGTGCTATATTTGACTGGGTGTATTAATTGCTTATTGATTCGATTTATATGTTTGACATGTATACTTGATATTTATGACGACTACGGTGACACGAATGAATTGAATTTGATATTGATGGTTGTGAGGACATGAATGAATTTTAGACCGAGACTTATTGCGGATAGAATGGAAATCGATTATGATATAGTTGATAATCTTTGGATAAACTGAAAGACTGGAACATTATAAGAATAAGAGCTTATCTAGGATAGTATATTCAATGGTTGCGACTGAATTGATGAAAATGAATATTGTGATCACGTGAAATATAAACACCGGGTATTTGTTACGACAGGGTGTTAAGGTACCGGGTATTTGTTACGACAGGGTACCTAGAGATATGAGACGGGATACCGGGTATTTGTTACGACAGGGTATCCCAGGATATGATTTTATTGGCCAAACAACCATTGGGTATTACTATACTAGAGTAAGCAGGACCCTTTAAATAAATTAATAGTAATTTATCAATTATTGGTTTGTTTGCTTGATAACTAATAAAGTTAAATGCACGAAACTATTGTATGCGCATGTGGTTGAACTGTGTATTTAATTAACTATCTTATTAAGTCGGCAGCTCACCCCTTGCCACCACCACTTTTCAGGAATAAAAGACTAGCGACGCTCGTATGGATCGGCCAGTATGTAGAGTTGTCCTTCTTAAGATTTTATTTCTAATAGTCTAGTTTATCTGCACTTTTACTTTTATTAGTATATTAAATGAAATTTACCATTGTTCTAGAAATTGACGGTACTTAAAAAGGGGTGTTACATTTAATGGTATCAGAGCGGGTCTACGTTCTTAGGGATAGAATATCAAGAGATATGGTACATACTGGCCAAACGTCTAATGAAATTTTTTGCGGACGTTACATTACTGATGGTCAAGCAGAAGAAAACAGTGTGATGGTTTGTAAATCATTGATTTTAACTGTATCTGCAATGGTAGCTTCAGAAAATCAAAAGAAGGTACCATTGCTAGACTCTGAAGTAAAAAGAGCTGGTGAATTGCTAGACAAAACAGGGAAGGTATACATTGTTGAAATAATAATAAATTAAACTTAATTATTTCGGATAAAATAAAAATAATAATAAAAAAAGATAATGAAGGTATGCTTACATGACCCAAGGAAGAAAAAGAAAATCAACAATGGCATGTGATGGTTATTAATTATGATAGAAAAAATGTGAGACTATGAATAGTACAAGTCTAGTAGAAAACAAAAATAATGGCATGTGGTCTGTAATTGTTATTGGGTCCAAACTTAAACTCTATAAATAAGAGTTTGTCTTTGTTTTTCTATATAGGGATGATAAGAAGAGTGGGTGAGTGCAGAGATTTTTGTGCTTAGTGTCATTGTAATAAAAGAATTCAGAATATGTTGTTCTTCATGTTATAATACCTTTTTTCTTTTAAAAAATTTCATAGCCAATCCTTACAAATTGCAATTTGAGTTCTTTTTTCTTCCAACAAAGTGGTATCAGAGCCACGTTACGGGAGTCAGTCTTCCGCAGAAATAATTATACTGTCTCAAAAACCAAGTGTTCCAAAGACCCTACAAAAATGTCTGATGGTCTCAAACTTCCTTATCAATACCCTCAGCTCACCAAAACCAATTATTCAAGTTGGTGTATTTGAATGAAGGCGTTACTCGGATGTCAAGATGTCTGGGACATTGTTGAAAAAGGCTACGTAGTCCCAGCCAATGAGGCAGCGTTGTCACAGGCAGAAAAATATACTCTGCAAAAAAAATCGCAAAAGCAATCAAAAGGCGCTTACTCTCATCCATCAAGGTTTGGATGAATTAATGTTCGAGAAAGTAGCCGAAGCTACCACCGCCAAACAAGCGTGGGAAATCCTACGAGTTTCTCTTCAAGGGGAGGAGAAAGTTAAAAAAGTTCGTTTGCAGATGCTGAGAGGAGAATTTGAGACGATGAGGATAAAAGAGATGGAGACCATTAGTGATTACTCATCCCGAGTAAAATCTGTCGTAAATCAGATGCGGCAGTATGGAGAAAAAATTGAAGAGTCCAGAATTGTTGAACAAATTATGCGATCACTACTACCAAAATTTGATTACGTAGTGGTGGCTATGGAGGAGTCCAAAGACATCAGTGAAATGTTCGTTGATGAAGTTGTAGGGTCACTACAAGCATGGGAGGAGAAGTTTGAGAAACGAAGAGAAGATTACGCAAAACAAGTCTTAGCAACGAAGACTGTGTTTAAAAATGGCGAAAGTAGTCAGTCTGGCAGAGGACGTGGAAGAGGTCGAGGAGGAAATGGTAGAGGACGAGGACGTGGCAGAAGTAAAGGCAGAAATGAAAATGGCAACAGCAATAATGACAGAGGCACTCAATTCACCAGAGGCAGAGGAAGAGGCCGAGGACGCGGTCAAGGAAGAGGAAACTGGAGGTCGAATGAAGGACGCGACAAGTCCAACATTCAATGTTATAATTGCTCTAAGTATGGTCACTACGCGGAAGAAGTAACTGGCACAGTGTTACTTACCTACGAAGGTGAAGAAAATCGCGAAAATAATATATGGTATCTTGACAATGCGGCAAGTAACCATATGTGTGGTGACAAGAAGATGTTTGTGGAGCTCTATGAATCCGTTCGCGGTAATATTGTATTTGGAGATTCCTCTAAGGTTCCTATTACAGGCAAAGGAACCATTCTTATTCGGCTAAAAAATGGTGCTCACCAGTTTATTGATAATGTTTATTATGTTCCCAATATGAAAAGCAATATTTTGAGTTTGGGACAGTTACTGGAGAAAAATTATGAAGTTCACATGGTGGATCGGAAACTACTCCTGTTGAATGAGAAAAAGGAGCTGATTGCACGAGTACCCATGGCGAGAAACATAATGTTCACAATTAACATTCAGACGGACGTGATAAAATGTTTGAAAGCTTGTGTGCAAAGTCCTCCCTGGCTTTGGCATTTACGGTACGGACATCTCAATTTTGGAGGACTGAAGCAGTTGGGACAGAAGCATATGGTAAACGGATTGCCTCACATTGACCAGCCTCATCAACTGTGTCAAGGATGTCTTGTAGGAAAATAATTCAGAACCAATTTTCCAAAGGAGTCCATGTCAGGAGCAAATGCGCCACTTGAGCTAGTTCACACAGATGTGTGTGGACCGAGCACTCCACATTCCCTAGGTAAAAATAAATATTTTCTACTTTTCATTAATGATTATAGTAGAAAAACTTGGGTGCATTTTTTGAAGGAAAAAATAGAAGTTTTTGAGACATTTAAAAAATTCAAAGTCCAACTGGAGAAAGAAAGTGGCCATTTTATTAAAGCACTCAGATCAGACAGAGGCGGTGAATACATGTCCATCTCTTTCAAGCAATTTTGTGAAAAGCATGGAATCCGTCATTTCCTTTGAGTCCCCAGATCACCTCAACAAAATGGCGTAGTCGAAAGAAAGAACAGAACGATGCTCAACATGGTGAGGAGCATGTTAAAAAGCAAAAATTTGTCGAAGGAGTTATGGGCCGAAGCAGTAGATTGTGTTGTCTATCTGTTGAACAGATCGCCAACTGTCAGTGTTTGGGATCAAACTCCATAAGAAGCATGGAGCGGAATAAAACCCAGTATTTCTCATTTGCGTGTTTTTGGCAGTATTGCTCATGTCCATGTACCGGGTGAAGAACGCAAGAAGCTAGATGATAAAAGCAAGAACTACTTGTTTGTGGGCTATCCAGAACATTTCAAAGGGTACAAAATGTTCGATCCTCAGACTCAGAAAATCATCATCAGTAGAGATGTCACCATTGATGAAGAAGCAGTTTGGGACTGGACCGGTGAAAAAGAAAACAGCTACTGTTTTTATCCTTTCATGGATGAAGACAATGATCAGGAAGAACCAGCCACAGTCGTAGCCACAACACCAGCAACCAGTTTGATATCAGCAAGCTCATCCAGTTCGAGTTCGTCCTCGAGCAATGAAGACATTTCAGATGATCATCCGCCTGGAAAGCCTAAAAAATTCATACCTATTAAAGATCTCTATGATGTAATAAGAAATCTCGATAATGAATTAACTCTTTATTGTCATTTTGTTAATGATGAACCAACAGATCCAGAAGAAGCAATGAAAGATGAAAAATGGAGAAAAGCCATGGAAGAGGAGATTCATTCGATCGAAAAAAATAAAACATGGGAACTGGCATCACTTCCGGTCGGTCAAAAACCCATTGGAGTTAAATGGGTGTTCAAAGCAAAGAAAGATGCAAACGGTGAAATTGTCCGACATAAAGCAAGACTGGTGGCGAAAGGGTTCAGTCAACGACCCGAAATTGACTACAATGAAGTTTTTGCTCCTATTGCCAGAATGGAGAGTATCATACTGGTAATTTCTCTAGCTGCTCAACACGGGTGGAGAATACATCAAATGGACGTGAAATCCGCATTTCTCAACGGATATTTAGAAGAGGAAATTTGTATCCAGGAACCACCTGGGTATGTAGTGAAAGGTCAAGAAAATAAAGTGCTAAAATTGAAAAAGGCACTTTATGGTCTTAAGCAAGCACCACGAGCCTAGAACAGTCGCATTGACAAATATTTTCAAGAAAATGGTTTTGTCAAATGCCCACATGAATATGCCCTATATGCAAAGGTGAAAAATGGAGATATGTTACTTGTTTGTATGTATGTGGATGATCTCATTTTTACAGGGAACAATCCTAAGATGTTTGAAGAGTTCAAGAAGACAATGGCTCATGAGTTCGAGATGACTGACATTGGTCTAATGTCATATTATCTTGGCATTGAACTGAAGCAAAATGACGACGGAATTCTTATTTCTCAAAGTGGTTTTGCAAAGGAGATCTTAAAGAAGTTCAAGATGGAAAATTGTAATTCTGTCAGCACGCCAGTCGAATGTGGAATCAAGTTGACTAAATATGAAGGTGGAGACAGAGTCAACTCGACATTATTCCGAAGCTTGGTCGGAAGTCTCAGATACTTGACATGTACGAGACCGGATATTCTCTATGCAGTCGGCTTAGTAAGTCGATACATGGAAGCCCCAACAGTGTCACATTGGAATGTAGCAAAAAGAATTCTCCGTTACATGAAAGGTACAACTAATTTGAGATTACTTTATTCAAAAACTGATGATTTCAAATTAGTTGGATATTGTGATAGTGATTGGGCCGGTGACAAGGATGATCGAAAAAGTACAACTGGTTTTGTATTTTTTCTGGGTGATACTGCATTTACATGGAGTTCGAAGAAGCAGGCAATTGTGACGCTGTCAACCTGTGAAGCTGAATATGTTGCTGCAACCTCATATGTCTGTCATGCAATTTGGCTCCGGAAATTGCTAAAAGAATTTCAGATGAGTCAAAATGATCCAACAGAGATTTTTATCGATAACAAGTCTGCACTGGCATTAGCGAAAAATCCCGTGTTTCATGATCGAAGCAAACACATTGATACGAGGTATCATTTTATTCGGGAGTGTATTGAGCAAAAAGAGGTGAAATTGAAGTACGTGAAGACTCAAAATCAAATTGCAGATATATTCATGAAGCCATTAAAGTATGATGCGTTCCGTCAATTGAGAGCCTAATTAGGAGTCATGGAAAATTAAGTTTAAGGGGGCATGTTGAAATAATAATAAATTAAACTTAATTATTTCGGATAAAATAAAAATAATAATAAAAAAAGATAATTAATGAAGGTATGCTTACATGACCCAAGGAAGAAAAAGAAAGTCAAGAATGGCATGTGATGGTTATTAATTATGATAGAAAAAGTGTGAGGCTATGAATAGTACAAGTCTAGTAGAAAACAAAAATAATGGCATGTGGTCTGTAATTGTTATTGGGTCTAAACTGAGTGTAGAGATTTTTGTGCTTAGTGTCATTGTAATAAAAGAATCCAGAATATGTTGTTCTTCATGTTATAATACCTTTTTTCTTTTAAAAAAGTTCATAGCCAATCCTTACAAATTGCGATTTGAGTTCTTTTTTCTTCCAACATACATCTCCTAATTTTCGAACCATTTTCGTGGTTTATATAAACTGATCTAGGATCAATGTATGGAGTATTCGATTTCTTTCTATATGGTATGAAATGTTAGTATTTTTTTTGATTTTAATTGAATTTTTATGGCGTTTTTTTAGACTGACAGGTTTTGGTTTGAGATGTAAAGATTTTAAGTATTTTTAAGTATTTTCAAAGTTGAGATGTAGAGATTTTGATTTTTTTTTAAGTTTTTTCAAAGCTTTTTTTTATTGCTCAATTGTGATTAAATATTTTTACTGTTTTTATTTTGCAACGAATATTACATGTTTGGAAAAGACTTTGGAATTTTTAGGCGGTGTTATGTATTCTTTCGATTGATTTATTTGAGCCATTTTTCATGTTTTCTGGTATTAAATCTTGTATTTTTTTACATAACTACAAGTATTGATATGAGTTATGAAATTTTTAGAGATATTTTTTAATTTGTTTTTTTTCATGGAATTGTTCAATCTATGTTTTTTTTTCTTAAATAATTCTTCAATAATTTTTTAAATGTTTGTATGGATTTACATGATTATCTTCACTTTTTTTTCCTTTGTACGAGTTTTTGCTGTTTGTTTTTTTAACTATCTCTGAACAGTTTCTGTTAGATATAACTGGTGATTTTAAGAAACCGAGTAGATGCTGGTTGGGCCTTTGATCGGACAATTCAATGGCTTTGGGTTGTTGCATTTTTATTTCCCTTTACTGTTCTTCAATCTGAGGTATTTTAAATATTTAAATATTTAAATTATTTCATTTGTTATCTTTGTTATATTATGTCGGTAGATAGTGGTTTTTTGGATGATTTTGTTTGCTTTCTTTTAAATCTATTGAAGCCTTTGACAGATACACGGTTATTTAGATCGATTTAAACATGTCACATTTTTTCATTCCTGTTTTTAACAAATTAGTTTTAAAAATATTTTACCGTTTTTTGAAAGTCTCTTTACTTATTTTTAGATTTTGTAATGATTTACTCTTATGTTCAAAAGGTTTGTGTTTTTTTGGCAGGTTTACTGTATATGAATTCCCCTTTGGAGATAACTTTTGAAGATACTGTAAATATCCAGATTTTTGTTGGTCCGTGGCTTATGAAACTTGAAGTGTTGATGCCATGTCACGAATGGCAAAGTTCTTACAATGAAAAAAAGTTGAGAAAATGGTCTAACAGAAATTAAGAATATGTATCATGTATCACTCTATTGGATTTAATTGAATAAATTAGATTGCTCGGTTTTTTTATTTATTTTCTTTTTATTGCATCGCATCAAACTGAATCAAATTAAGGTGGACTTTTAATACTTTGAGAAGATGTTGTGAGACAGTAATAAAAGTTTCTTATGATTCTGGTTGGTGTTGTCATATATGTGGTAGAATAAAAAAATTAATCTATTATTGTAGTTGTTGAAATTTATATACGTTGTTGAAATTTATATATGGAGAAAAAATAATAAGAAAGTAGTGAGAATACTTTTTAGAGGTATTTTGACATGTTGCATCACGTGACATTATGAACAATTATTAAGAGATAACTTTGTTTTTTGATGGCAAAGATGGCATTAGGAGATGTGTGATGTTTTGAGATAGATAGATAAGAAATGAGTGGAAGTAATTTAATAAAAAATGTTTTTCCTAACTTTGACTAAAATGTAATTTAACTCACATGTTTTGTTATTTTGCACACATAACATTAAATAGTAAAAAGTATTTACTATTGATATAGAAAGTAGTAAAATGTAATTCCTATTTCAAAAAGAGTAAAAAAGTAAAACAAATGATGAAGCTAATAATTAGGTTATGAAAAGAATAATATAATATAATAAGTATATATTTATGGAATAGCAAAAAAAAAAAAAAAGATCCAATTGGTTATCCTAAAAAAAATATAAACTCTTTACAATGAAAAGTTAGAAAACAATATATTTTTACCATGAAATATAAAATATTTCTTGAGATAATGTACTAAAATTATTTCAAAGTTGTAAAAAGAGTAACTAATTTAGGTTTACGTACAAAAGTAGATATCAATATAAATAAAACCGCATTTCAATTTGTTATTAGGATTTGTAGACAGAATCACCATCTAATTGGTTCTTTGTTGACTCCAATTAATCAACTACTTAACTTTCTCCAAAAATATTTTTACGATATAATTAATGAAATTACAAATAAATTTATAATTTCAACTCACAAAAAAAAAACAAAATTTTTTGGAAGGAAATACGCGAATAACATAAGGAGGATGACAAAAAGAAGTATCTCTGTGATTATGAGGCAAGAGATTTCGTCAATGGATTCTCGCCTTTCAAATTCGTCATTCTTTGGTGTGGATGAAGAGAGGCAGAGAGATGATGAATATGCAGTTTGGTGTACGGAGGACTAGAGAATGAGATATATAAGTGACATTATATAGTGTGAAAGTTTTAGGGTTAAATATGAGCTATTTGCTGATTGTTGTCATTAAGGTTTTTCTTTTTTATTTTGTTAGGTAATTTTCATTGGAAAATTCTATTATAAAATTTTTACTTTTTTGTACTACTATAATATTTAATTATTTTCTGAGTTATTTCTTACCCGAAGCAAAACGATGGTATCTTTCTGGTTAAACTTGGTTTGGAAGACACAATTCCTTCTTCTATATGGGTTCCTTCTAAATCTATAAATGTTTCCTCATTATCATAACCAAACCTTTTCCAATATGGACTCCAATTGAGAGCCAACATGAACACCAAATAAACCGTATAAACTCAACTTTCAACTCAAACAAATAATAGAATCAAACACTGAAACCCTCTGCAACTTTCAACTTAAACAAATAATAGAATCAAATACTGAAACCCTCTACAAAAACTAAGGACGACACAGAAAGAGAGAGGGAAAAGATGACCACAATGGGCAATTTTTTCACAAAATATTTAATTATTAATATTTTTTTAGAATAAATAAACTTTAACTAAACTTTTACTTATTTTAACCTCTAAATTGGGGTTAATAAAACTAACAGAAATTTTATTAATTTTTTTTATCTTTGTAAAATAAACTTTAACTTTTCTTTCCCTGCATATTTAAACTCTCATACAAAATAAATTTTTAACTCTCATTTACATTATGTGTAATTTTTAATATTTATTTCCATCATTTTTATTTCATTTCCATTACCTCATTTAACTCTCATTTTCATTAAAAAAAGGCAAAAAATATAATTAAGCCTCTGAACTTTATTTGTTTTAAGGATCAAATTTCTGATCAATTATTTTTCCACAATCAGTGATTCTGTTATAGATTTGACCCTTATTTAACTTTTCCATCGAGTTTGGGTTGCATGCATCGTTGGGACGATTCAGCCTATTGATGTGGACGAATAAGATTTTATTGATTAGGATAAATAGAGAGTAAAAAAATAAAAAGAAATTGCATAAATCAATTTCAAGTAGGTTCTTCTAATCTCGATCTTCTACTCTCCCATTTCACGATTTTCAACATTATAATCGTCAAATCGATCTTCTCTCCTAATAGCAAAATCCATTTCTAGCAGGTTCTTCCTAATTCGATTTTCAGCTTGAAAGAATCTAGTGGAAATTAGTTTCTGTAATTTCTTTTTACTTTTTACTTTCTTTTCCCTAGTCAAGAAAATTATTTATTTATTTATTTACGCTGAAGTGAAAATGTCCACGTCAACAAGTTGAATCCCTCAAAGACTCGTGTTTTCCAAACTCGACGATAAAGTTAAATAAGATCGAATTCATAACATAATCAATGATCAAGGACTTAATGTGGAAAAATAATTATTCAAGGGATTGATCCTTAAAAGAAAAAGAAAGAAGAAAGCTCTTACTTTCATATATCTAGAATTTTAGGATATATATAAAGAAATAGTAATTTATTTGTGTTGACATATGGTAAATTAAATTGTAATAGTATGATTCAATAGTAATTTTCATAAGTAATTAGCCCAAAAATATTAAAGTATGAAGCCCAATTAGGCCCAGCCCACCCAAATCATCAATAGGTCTACCTATAAATACACTCATTGTTGCGCCTAGGGTTTTCGTCTACGCCGGGCAAACCAGGAAAACAGCAAAACATCTTCTACGGCGGACAAGCAAAGCTAAAATGGTGAAGAGCCGCCAAGGCGAGAACGTCAGGCTTTATGTCCGAGGGACTATCCTCGGCTACAAAAGGTAAAGAATAACGAACACTTTTAACTCAAAGATCAGTTGATTATCGGATCAAAGCTTATTGGAATATGATTCTGTTTTGATTTTAGGTCAAAATCGAACCAGTATCCAAATACCTCGCTAATTCAGATCGAGGGGGTGAACACGAAGGAAGAGGTCACATGGTACGCTGGCAAGCGAATGGCTTATATCTATAAGGCCAAGGTGAAGAAGAATGGAAGTCACTACCGTTGCATTTGGGGGAAAGTTTCAAGGCCTCATGGTAACAGTGGGGTTGTCCGTGCTAAGTTCAAGTCCAACCTTCCCCCTAGATCTATGGTAATTTATACACTTAATTTATTTAGTTTCTAATGTCAAATTCGCAGCAGTTTTGTCTCATTTTTCTTTTATTTGTTTAACAGGGGGATAGAGTCAGAGTGTTCATGTATCCAAGCAACATTTGAGGTATTACCTTTTAAGAATTATCGTTTGATATGCTTAGCTATTCTAATTTCATCCTTCGTTTATGTAATTCTGATGCATTGTCTTTGAATGAGAATTTACTGGCGTTTTCAAGTTGATTATGATTGTAGTGATCAGTATATTTGCAATTATTAGTTCATTTTCAATCTGTTCACCATTTTCTGTCAAGTAATTTTGATTTTATTGTATACTCCCTCCGGTTTCAAATAAGTGTCTTTTTAGAGTTTTTCACACAAATTAAGAAACACAATTAATATGCACTTAAATTAATAAATTTATATGGATTAACTAAATAAAAATTCTCTCTCCTATAATGGTTGGAGAAAAAACTTTGAAAACTTAAAAAACACATAAATCAAGACAAAAGTTAAATGCCTAGACCAAAAAACTATACTAAATTTTATTGAAAAATGAAAACGACACTTAAGAAAGAAAAAACAATTATCTAAAACGACACTTATTTGAAACCGGAGGGAGTAGTTGTTATCTAAATGACAGTCACTTCTGTTTTGCTATCTTATCTTGGTATCATATATCTGAAATTTGGAGTTGATTTCCCTTAATTCATTTGCAAGGTTTTGGAAACTTAATTGCACAAGTTTTTCCCTTATGTTTTGCCCTTTGTTGATGTAATTCTGATGCATTGTTTTTGTATGAGAATTTTTGGTAGCATAAGTGAGCCTATTTGCAGGCTGGCATTTTTAAGTTGATTATGATTGTAGTAGTGATTAGAGGTATTTGCTGTTATTAGTACATTTTAATTCTGTTCAACATCTGGCATCTTTGATGCCTGCCATTTTCTTGTCTTTTGAATTTTGATTTTATTGAGTGGTATCTTAATATTACAGTCATTTATATTCTACCATCTTATTGTACTAGAACTTCTACCATACTCAAATTAATACACCCCACCAATCAAAAGAGGGATGCATACCTTCATTTCATGGGAGATCATTGTTGTTAAGAAATAAATGTGTATGAGTGTGTATCAATTGATTGTTTGGGCGTTTTTCTCCATGAGTATTGTAGAATTTCTCCTCATTGGTATCATATCCTAAATTTGGAGTTGATGTCTTTTAGTTGATTTGCAAGGCCTTGGAAACTAATTTGCATATGTTTTCCCTTCATTCTGATTAAACATGTAAAGATAACTGCAGTGATGTATTAAGTACTTGCCTGCTGATATTTAGCTGGCTTAAGCACTATTTGCCCTGGATCTATGAAAAAAATTTGTTGCTTGCCCCTTACCTATGTTTTGTTAACATTTACCTCCCGACGTATAGAAATTAATAGCATTTTATCCAATTTAGATGGAAGTTGACACGTGTAAGAGGTAACAACTTGAAATGCTATTTGGCCCTTGTCCTATAAAAACTGTTGGTTTTCCACCATGACCTATGATTTATTAACGAACATATTGAAATCACTATCATTTTTAACGGATAGAAATCAATAAACATTTAGCATATGTAAATGTACCTTGTTTGGATATTTCGAGATCAAACCATGCTCTGATAAACCCTTCATTAATTTCTGCTGTTGTTTGTTTCTTTGTTTATTTCGACCAGGCATCATATCTCTAATTCTCTTTTACTTTTCTTATTATCGCAGTGATATGAAGCTGGTTCATGTTACTATGGATGATGGAGGTGAGTTTAGTTGCATACAAGTCTTATTAGGTTATGTATTCAGGAGTAATACTAGAAAACCTCTGTTTTGACTTATGTCTTTGAATGATTTGATTGGAGCAATTTTTGACAATGTTTGTTCATGGTTTATCTACACAGTGAGCTGCAGTCTTTTAATCATTCTAAATCTTTCGGTAGCATTTTGAGAAGTTAATCAATCAAGTTATAGACTTTTACCATTCTTACTTTCATCTTCATAGCTTTAAGTTATCTTGTCTTTGTTAAAAAGCTTATATGTGATATTTTAGAGAAAAAAAAAAAAAAGCCAATAAGCCTATGATATGATTAAACCTCTATCCCTTGCAGCACGTGTTGAATGTTTATAGCTCTTCCCTTCACTGCAGATTTATTAGGTGTGTCAAAACGAGTTGTCTTGTCATGATTGTGATATTTCACATAATTATACAATCATACAAGTTCAACAAAAATGAAAATTGTGTCAAATAGGTCGAGTGTGAAACAGGTTGCCTGTATAAATCGTAATGTGTCAAGGCCACTAAGGTTTATAATCAACGTATTAATTGGATGCAGAAGTTTATTGGGTTACTGATTGAAGCTTATGCTCATTTTTAAAATATGTTTGTTTGCTTTGGAGTGAATTAATCACAGAATTTTTGAAGAATGTTGAAGGGGAAATCAGGAAAGCTTAAGTAGTTTCTTATTGGCTTAAGTGCATATGAATAATTCGGCATAAAGCATATTTTAAGAACATCATCTTTCAAATGAAAAAAATAAATCCATGACACTTATTTTTTAAGTAGACCTGTTCGTATTTATGGATGCGCTGGTCACCTATTTTTTGTGGGTTGGATTCATCTAAACCAAATAAAGTAGGTTTTTTTACATTTTTAGACAATACTAGAAAGTGACCCTTGCTTCGCTTCGGGAAATTGTATTACATTGAAGGCCTAATACACAAATAACCTCCTGAATTTGTCCAAATGTTGCAACTGCCCCCCTCAACTTTCAATTGTAACAACTTACTCCTTAAACTTGTCCAATTGTAAAACATAACCCCAAATTGGGAATTTTTTTACCCCGTATTTGAAGCAATTGTAAAAAAGTTTTCTCGGATTCGTATCACGCCAAAAATCTGATTATCATAGTTCACGAGCGTTGTAGATTTTGTATTTCATGTGTTTCTTCAATTGCAGTCTATGTCAGCAATTTGAGGTTGTGTTTTATAATTGGACAAGTTTAAAGGGTAAGTTGTTACAATTGGACAAGTTTGAGGGGTAAGTTGTTACAATTGAAAGTTGGAGGGGGCAGTCGCAACATTTGGACAAGTTCAGGGGTTATTTGTGTATTAGACCTACATTGAATTATAAATTTTAATCTTGTTAGTAAATTATAATAGAAAAGATAGAAATTTAATTTTTGAAGGTAGAAAAATTAACATGAAATACATAGAAGAGATAAATATTGGAGTTCATAAAATAAAATCAATGAGAATAAGTTTTGAGGAGTTGTTATTGATATACTAATTTTCTGTTAATATGTTAAAAAGAAAAATAGTTATAGTTTGGTAGCTAATATCATGTAATGGAAATAATTAAAATATACAATACACCTTTTAGGTAGATATAGACAAAGAACGCTACTAAAAGAGTATTGGTGCAACATACACTAATAACCAATAAAAAAAATTACAGCCTTTTGAGGTAAATAAAGTTTTCTCCTCCTCTCGTTCACTCCTTTCAAACCCTGAAACCGATTTATTAAATGGCACAAAATGCTCCTTCTTTGTTTATGCAATTACCCAATTGAATTAGATTCTGCCAAGTTGATCCGTCATCGTCTTCTTCACTTCTCTGAACACAAAAACCCCATTTTTATAAAATCCCAAAAGGAACAAAATTGCAGCTTTTAATCTTAGGGTGGAAGGCGTGTCTAAAATCTTAGGGAGCTAAACGTCGTCGTTTTCTATCAGGTTGTTGGGTATCACAAATATTAAGGTTCTATTTGGGAATTAGCTATTAGCTGATTACGTTAGCTGTTAGCTGTTTACATTAGCTGATTTGACTAGCTGTTTGTGTAGACCTGTTTGGTAAAAATTAGCTGATTGATAATAGCGGTTTGTGCAAAAAGACGAATAAGAGCATTAATTTTGGCGCAGGAGAAGATTGAGTCTATCTATTAGGGTTAAAGAAGTCCATTAATTTTAATATTGCAAAACGCTAATTGAAAAAGCTCATTTTAAGAGCCTTTTCTAAATTAGCGTTTTCATCCCAAAACTCTCTCCCAAACCTCTCTCCACCAAACACTCCAATCAGCGGTTTCAGTGGTCAAACCTCTAAAATTAGTCAAAACCGCTCTTTTTATCACAAAACGCTCCTTACCAAACAGGGTCTAAAAGAAATCAGTGGATTGAAGTGGATTTGAAAGGGTAAAAAGGGGAGTTAATTATAGGGGTATGATTGGAAGCATTTGAACAAAATTTCAATTGAAACACTGTTCATGCTATTCAGTTTTAAACACTGTTCATGCTATTCAGTTTTATAAGTATTTATAATATGTTAAATCCTTAATTTATGAATTCTAACTCTTAAAATAAATTCAGTTTCAAAAAAAAAACTCTTAAAATAAATTAAAAATAATGATTTTATTCAACGTTAATATAAATTCAATCTGAGTCTATAATAACAGGTTTGGCTTGAGATTTAAGCCCAAGCTAGCGCAGCCTGACTTGTAAAATATCATATTAAATATATATACTTTTCAATTTTTAATTATATCATAACTAGTTTTTCCACTCAATTATCTTGTTCAAGCTCAATCTAGTCCAACCCACCGAACTAAATATATTTATATTAAAATAATAAATGAAAAGTTATTATATTAATTTTTTTTGTTTTGGTTTATTATATTAATTTTTAATATAATAGATTGATTTTCTTGTCAGAATTATCTCAGTTGAAACAACTTCCGTGTGGAAAAATTAATTTAATTAACATTCTGCTAAAAAAATCTATTATGAACTATATTTGTTCTATTATTCACTTTCTACTAAAAAAAATTGCCCAACTGAAATTTCGTTGATAATCCAATAAAAGTTTGAATATCTTTTTTAGGGTTTAGAATTTACGAATTGGAGTTTAGAATTTTTTAATTAAAATATAAAAATATATTTTATTTTGTTATATATAAATTATAGTAATATAGTTCAATTTAATTTTGATGATATAATTTATTTGTAATTTTATAGCCATTTGTAAAAAGCCCAAGATATATAAGGAGTCCAAGATATTATTCTTTATTAATATGAATTGTTATTTTTGCATAAATTTACAATATATATAGGAAATTATTAGAAACACGTGGGTTTTTCATGTCAAATGCAAGAATTTCTATAAATATTTTGTCATGTGTAATATGGATTCATATATATTATAAGAGGTCATACTATTTTAATTATTAAGCGGAATTACAATATACGTGTTCAAATGTGAATTGGAGTTTTCCAAATAACAAAGAAAATCATATCCTTAATATAAGTGACACTTTGAATTACAACAGAGTTATTGTACTTTTTTTCTTATTTTAATAAAATCATTTCAACCAATTCAGATAAAAAAAACTACTGGAACAGTAATAATCACGTTGAAAAAGAACATGTAAAGAATCTAAACAAACACATAAAAGAATTTTTGTTTTCTTAATCTCATGGATCCTGTTGCATCTGTTAATTAAGATAAATTAACTAATCAAAAGTTTATTTGTGATTATTCTTTTGAAGCGTAACATCATTGTTATCTTTAACGGTTTTGATTAACGAGTTCAAGCATCCATGAGTAGGATACCTTTAACGGATCAAACTAATCAAAAGTTTATTCACATTTATCTTTTGCAGCGTAACACTGTTATTATCTTTAAAAGTCTTGATCAACAAGTTCAAGCATCCACGAGTAGGATGCCTCTAACGGTGACCCACACAAACAGAAAGAAGCAAACAAGTTTGTATAAATAAGGGTGCATCATAGTTCAAAGAATTCAGAAAATCTCTACAAATCACGCCCAATGGCATTATCTCTAATAAGCAAAGCACAAAAATCGGGTGTCCCATCCCACCATTCTAAAACAGAAGTAGTCCTTCCGTAAGAAGCAAGCGAATCGGCGATCTGATTGCCTTTCCTGAAAATATGCGTACAAACAACTGTCATTGAATCCATATTCGATAAGCAATTAATCCAATCAGCTCTAAGTGTCCAAGGCACGGTAAGAACACGAGTCCGGAAGAGATGAACAACAAAAGATGAGTCACTTTCCAGCCAAACTTTATTCCAACCCTGCTCAATTCCTGCTGAAATTCCGAAAATAGCAGCGTGTAGCTTCGCCATGTGCACCAAAGAGCAGTCCAGAGGGTAGGCAAATGTGGCCATTGAACGACCGTCGTGTCCTCTAAAAATACCACCGCGACCAGATTGATCAGAGACAACCGAAGCATCGGTGTTAACTTTGATCCATTCCGCAGGTGGCGGGCTCCAGCGAAACTGAAGAACACGAGGTGCGGTCCGTAAGCGAGGCAATAGGCTAAGGGAGTCAAAATCTGGTTTTCCACCATCGAGTTCCAAGTAAAGCCAAGCTGAAACTGATCAGTGTTTCTAGTCCCGGCCCATAAAAGGCGAAGAGAGACATGGATATTTGGATTGATGTTATTGAAAATCCAGTTGATCCCGATATGCCATATTACCCAAACCGCAGTTACCACAATGCTGAGCCACAAGGTCGTTAATTGTTTGCTGAATTTTTGAAATAAGGCATGTTCCAATAACACAAAAAGTTGAATCAAGAATCAAGCGTCTACCAAACAAAGATGAAAGTCCGAGCGAGATCTCCCTAGAAAAGGGACATTGGACCAAGAGATGATCAAGAGATTCAACATCCGAGCAGCAGAGGCAACAGCGGGATACCAGCAGAATACCTCGGAGTCGGAGAGCATCATGAGTCGGAAGAAAACCAACGAAGGCTCTCTAGCAAACCATTGACCGAGAAGGTGGGATAAAAGGTTTCCAGATGAGTGAGGAGATAGGGTGACGAGGAAGCGGGTGCCACATCCAATAATAAAAGAGTTTGACAGTAAAAATGCCATTAGTTGCAGGTCGCCAATAAATTTCATCCGAATCAAAACCATTCGACTTAATGTTAAGAATACGCTGAGAAATATTAGCCGGTATCTCATAGAGACCATGCCACATGCCATTGATCAAAAAAGTCGAAAACGCGAGCCATTAGCTTACGCTGAACCATCAACGACATACCAAGTTGATGAGCAATAGGAGGAAGGATCCATTCGGACGTCCAGAATGGTAAGTCCGAAGACGTTCCCAACGTCCAAAAGGAGTGCTCCTTCAGTTTGAGAAAAGCAGCTCGGATGGAGGACCAACCCGAAGACCTGTAAACTGCAATACGAGGAATTCCAAAAGGACCAATGAACCGAGTCCGGAGCAATCGAAAACAAAGAGAATCGCCCACAATCAGGCCCCAGGCTAACTTCCCAGTAAGAGCAACATTCAGAGTAGGAAGATGTTTTAAGCCCAAACCTCCTTCACACAAGGGGCGTAAACATATCCGCCAGGGTGGCGCCACTAATTTCTTGGTGGAAGTGGAGCCGGTCCAGATAAAGTTCCTCATGTTTCTTGATAATTTCGTGGTTAAAGTAGTAGGCCATTTATAAATAATAAAGGAGTGAATCACAGAGCTAGTGAGTACCGAATTTACCAAGGTGAGTCGTCCCGCCATTGATAACACACTCCCTTTCCATCTTGAGTATACCCCGATGATTTTATCAGCAATGGGCCCGAGATAAGCCGCTCGAGGGGCTCCCTAGAAAAGAGGTACTCCGAGGTAAACGAAACGGAGAGAGAGCTCGTCCTGATCCCAACAATGTCCGTCAACCTGATTTGATGCCTAGTGGCAACCGAGTCCCCAAAATAAGCTGCGGATTTACTCCAACTAACCACTTGTCCCGACACAAGCCCATAAGTTGTGAAGATTTTATTAATCAGTCGAACAATCGCCAAGGATGCTTGACAAAAAAACAAAACGTCATCAGCATATAAAAGATGTGTTGGCATGTTGCTCTTACTAGAATATGCTATCGGCTTTAGAGCCCCGCTGTCAACATATGAAGAAATCAACCGACTCAGATAATCTTCCGCCAATCCAAAGAGAATGGGTGAGAGAAGGTCGCTCTGACGAACACCGCTAGAGCACTGGAAATACCCAGTGATGCCATTACTGGTGATAATTGAAATACGGGCGGACGATAGGATGTTAAGAATCCAATCTCTAAATCTAAGAAAAACTCGAATGCCTCTAAAACTTCCAATGAAAAACTCCAATCAAGTGTATCGAATGCTTTTCGAATGTCAATCTTCAGACTCATATTCCCCCCAAAGGATCTGTTGTTCAAGGAATTAATGCCTTCTGAAGCAATAACAATGCACTGATGAATCTAGCGCCCTTGGATGAATCCGAATTGATTAGGGGTAACAATTCTAGCAGCAATTAAGGCAAGTCTGTCGGCAAGAATTTTAGAGATAATTTTAGAGATAAAATTAAATACTTAATTTTATCTACTAATTATTCCAAACTAAAACAATAAGTGTATAAGGGATAAAAGATGATAACTTAAAGAAAGAAGTGTGCAATTTTTCCGAAAGGCATAAGAAGTTAAGTTGATTTTGTATCTTTAAGTGCATAGTTGTGCATTGTAATTTGATCATTCATCAGCTAGATCCAAATGAATCGTGATCGCTAAAGATGTCAAATCACATATGTGAGGCATTTGTTTATTTGTCCAGGATAAGTTTATAAAAAAAGATATATTGTTGAATTCCAATTTCAACCTTTAAATTATTACATTATAAGGATTTAAAGCAAGTCTCCCACAAGTGGCTATGAAAATATCTCTCATCATCTCTGAAAGTAACGAATGCTAATATATCATTTAATTACCTTCAACTACTTCATGTAATATCCAATCATTGCCCTAGATACACCTTTCTCAAGTGTACTAGAAACAATGTCAAAGTATTAGAATAGTCCAAGATTGCAATGGTGATTATTTAAGTTTGAGAAATATTTACACAAACTATCACCTATGAGATCTACTGGTGGCACTAAGATTGATTATCTACTTGAGATCTTATTCTGGATCTCCAATATATATGAACATTTTCATATTCATCAATGTAACTATCTAGATATTCGTATATCTATAGATTGTGAGATCAGTTACATATCCCAGAATAGGAAATATTGTTGCTTGCAAGCCTCAATAACCTTGTAATAGTCATACTATATAATGCATTGACTTGAGTTATTTAAGGTTAATATCATTTAGGTTTACATAAAGTTTATTCTCACTTCATATTGTATTAACACTTTATTGAATTATAATCTATGGACCTTTTACCTTATCTAGATTATATGATAAAGGATAAATGTCTCTAATAGTAATTCATAACTTTGTAATAAATCAAACAAATATAATAAATGAAAACTTCATTAATCAAAATATCCTAAAACAAACTATCCTTAGGACACATATACTAACAATCTCCCACTTGAACTAAAGCCAATTGTTTTTAAACTTTAATCGAAAAGAACATGCATGACCATCATGACTATTTGGATTAATGGCATAGTTAATGGATCTTCTACATTGTCCTTTAGGGGCAGTTTTTCTATTCTAACATATCATCTACCTATAATCTCTCTAATTAAATGGTAGCACATGAGTATATGCTTGAATTGGTGATGATACTGCGATTCCTTTGCTTGTGCAGTGGCTCCATTGCTTTCAAAATATAGGATGATTGGATTTACAATGTTTGGAACCACTCTAAGTTTTATAATGAACTTTATCCAAACAACTTCCTCAGTTGCCTCTGAAACTGCGATGTACTCAGCCTCGACTGTTGGCTCTGCTACGATGGCCTGTTTGGAACTCTTCCAACTGACCGCATCCTTATTCAGAATAAACATGTATCTTGACTGGGATTTACTATCATCCTGATATGCTTGGAAACTAGCATCTGAATATCATTCTACCATCAAATCTCCTCCTCTATATACCAAGAACATCTTTTTAGTCATTTTCAAGTACTTAAGAATGTTCTTAACTGCAATCCAATGTGGGTCACCTGGATTGGCTTGATATTAACTTATGAAAAGCGCATAAGCGACTTTGTACATAACATATCATACAGGATTGAGATCAATCGCACTATCATTTAGAATTTCAGCCATGCGCTTTCTAACCCATAAGTCTTAATAGACTTCTTTATAGAAGGTTGAATTCCCCGGCCCATGGGCAAGAACCATTTCTTGGATTGATCCATGTTAAACATCCTTATTAGTTTGTGTGTATATGTAGATTAGGTTAGTCAAAGCATTATACTTGATCTGTCCCCATAAATCTTTATTCCTAGAGTATATGTTGCATCATCCAAGTCTTTCATGGAGAAATTGATATATGGCCAAATATTCACTAACTGCAAGATTGCTAATCGTTTCCTTTAAGTAGTATATCATCCATATATAGTACTAGGGAAACGAATGTGCTCCCACAAACCCTTTTATAAACATAAGATCTATTTTTCAATCAAAACCATACTTTTTGATAGTTTCACCAAAACATTCATTCCAAAAGTTGCTTGCTTGATTTTATAAATTGATCTCTACAGGTTGCAAACAGGGCCGGCTTGCCTTTAAGGCAGCCAAGGCCACTGTCTAGGGCCCCCAAAAAATTGGGGCCTCATATATATCTTTTAGTTCAGTATAATAGGTTATAAATTTCCAAAAAAAATTATATCACATATTATCAATTAGGCTCATCCTGGAACTTCAATATATATACAGGATATAAATTACAGATTTGTAAAAAGAATATATATATATATATATCTAGGAACGAAATATTAGCATGAATAAGTCAAATAAAACAAATTAATGGGTAGACTTATTCCTCTATACAAACCCTCCAAACCCAATATTATATTTACATCAAATCCATATTAACTTTTATTTTTTTTTACTTTAAAGGTATAAAAAAAGATTGTAAAATTTTCATTCACAACTAGTCTCGATTAAGTTTTTTACACTATGTGCCCATTTATTTTCATTTTTCGGAACTGTTTTTTGCCTTTCAAGTCTAAACAGGAGACAAAAAGCGTTTGGTAAAAATTCGAAACATCTGCTTTTTAGACAAAAAATCAACTAATATCTGATGCCTATCTGTAACAGCAACAACAAACAACAAACAGGAGCAGCTGAAACAAACGGGTTATATTTATCTTCATCCTAACGAAACGTCTACAAGCAACAGGTAAAAATTACTTTTATCGTGATAAAAAAAATTGGGTTTTTATTTAGTTCAGAGAAATTAAAATCCATAAATGACATTGATTTGGAGAAAAAATTTCTTGAACTAAGTGATTTATTAGAACATGATGCTCACTTTGATATAGATGGTCGTGATTTATTTCCAGAGTTAAAAGTATTAAAGGTAGTTTTAGAAAATGATTCTCCTTTAAAAATACTATCTTTTATTAAAAGAATAAACTTGTTAAGCCCAAAACATACCTAAAATATCATATATAAATACGTTAAATTTACATTGAAATCGTGCTAAATATATTCATTTAGAATACTTTTACGTCTTTATTTACTTCTTTGATGCAAGGTACTTAATTATTTGGTTAAATCCAAATAGGAGCTAAAACGGATCTAAAACGGAGCTAAAATGGAGGAAAAACCTAAAAAACATGCCAAGAATACGTATCAATCAGAAGAACAGCTCAAGGAGGACAAGAAGCAGTCGAAAGACGGGGAGAAAAGTCCCTGTCGCGACTGAGATTTTCAGAATCTCAGTCGCGACATACGAAAGCCGGTCACGGAAAAAACGGAATCTTCAACTCGCCCCTTCACCCCCTGTCGCGACTGAGATTTTCAGAATCTCATATGAGACAGCGAAGAATTCTGCACAGTTTTCACATGTTTAATTCCAAGAAACACGTCTGTTCGTTTGGATAAAAGCGACCCTTCACCAGCGGACACGACCCTTCAATTACAACCCTTCACCAACTATAAATAAGTGATCCATTTCAAGAAATCAATGTTGGATTAGGTGGATTAAGGGTTATGAGAGTTGTTATGTTGAAGAAACTCTGACTCAGAAATGAGTCAGAAAGTTAGATTACATTTCTGTGTAAACAAACTTGTTGTACACAAGTTGTTATTAGATTAGTTATAAACGCAATAATATTAGTTTAGTTTTCAAAGGTTGATCAGAGACAAGTTTTCATTCTGGTAGTGGACTGACCGAACTCTATTCCGAAGATTCAGCGAGAAGAACTAACGGCTGAAGCGCAAAGAGGTCTGACAAGCCTACGGAGTTTAAGGGAAAGATTAACAACCCGGATCTCAAAGTTTTCGTCACAATGCTATCCATGTTTCTACTTCTCTGTTAACTTGTGAAGATTCACATTTCATTAATGATATATTTATTTTATTCAATACATTTTTCCTGTTGTTATTTTGATATTGTTCTGACAAAATGATTTTCAAAGTGATAAATTGGTGTTTTTATTAAAACGTTTTATACTATCTTATTCATATAGAAACTTTGTTGAACACTTGAAAGAATTAGTTTTTACGGATGATATGATCGCTAGCGCGGCTTATCGGATATAAAATACTAACTTGATTAAGGTAGAAATCTACTCCGATCCAGAGAGATTTCTACGGTTCAAAGCCATTTAATTGAATAAATTCCTATATTATTACATGTCCATAATCCTACAAAGTTATAGTTGATTTTCGCTTAATGAAAATAAGTTTTATACCTTCTATTTATTCCAATTATGGAAGTATCTGTCTTGTAATCAAAATCTCAAGACGGATTTGTTCTCTAAATTCAATATAATATTCTTATCTAATCCTAATTTATCCGAACCAATTCAATCAATTAAACGATTTTCTTTTGTTAAACCTAAAGACGCGAATAAAACTGAATTAAATAAGTTTTTAGTTAAAAAGCGTTACCTGTGGGTTCGATATCTTTTATTACTACAAGCGTATACCGTGCACTTGCGGAAATCGCTCAACAAGTTTTTGGCGCCGTTGCCGGGGAACGCCAAATTTTTAACAAAAAATTATGTTTTTCGTGTTTTATTCCGAACCTTGGTTTATAATATATGTATTTCTTTTCTTTATAGTTTTTTATTTTTGAGGATGGTCGCTAGGACTAAATTCTCGTTGTTATTTAACATTTGCAATTAGATGTTTGCAGATAAAAAAAATTCAAGTTTTTTTTTCAAAGATAGACTGGAGATTTGATTATCAATGAAATTCACAGAAGTAGTCTACAGAAAAGAAATTCGGCTAGCAAATACATCAGAAGGGAATGGAAATTTTTCAAATTGCATATCAGGTTCCGCAACTGCAGTATCAGGAACAAGACAGATAATTTTTCCCAGGAAAAAAATCTTCCCAGAAACCTTTACCTCTTTTCTATACACTTAGTCCTTCACCAAAACATCACATGTCTTTGTAAAAGAATTATTCAAATCCTACATTACATCCAAATAATTTCTTCTTTTATCATACCATTTCCTTAAACACCTACATTTATCTCTCTAAGAAATCACCATGAAAATTTTTCTCAGACAGATACATCAGAACGTGGAGTGAGAAATACAGTCCTTGAAATTATCTTATCCCCCAGGAAGGAATTGTATACTTTTAATATTGTTTTGAAAGTTTCAGTTAATGTGCGTAGTTTTTGTTCGAGGCCAGAACCAGAAGTTCGGACATTCAACCGAAATCATTAGATTCTTAAATTGAAAAAACGCTAAAAAATAAAGCGCTTAAAAAAATGCTCAAAAAAAAAGAAAAAAAAATATAATAATAATTTCAGAGTTTGGGATACAGTTCTACTTTCTTTTATTCCTGCTTGAAATTATTCCCAGGTAAGCTCAGGTCTAGATGGAATGGACCATTTGTGGTTAATAAAACGTTTGATTATGGAGCTTTAGAGTTAGAAAATTCCAAAGGCGATCGATTTAAGGTTAACGGTAATCGATGCAAAATTTATTACGAATGAGCTCCAATTCAAGCAATTGAATTCGTGGACGAATTCTATGAAAATTAATTTATTTAGTTTTCATATTTTTAATTTTTAGTTTTTCTTATCTTTTGTTCATAATTTTTATTTTTATTTCTTTTTAAATTAATCTATTTTTATTTTAATTTTTAGGTTAATTTATTTTTGTTTATTTTTATTTTTATCTTTATTTTTGAATTTGTGTACAAATAAGTTTTTGTAAAATTAAATTCTAATCTAGTCATGTTTTGAAAATTTTCATAAAGTGTTAAGTCTTTTTGAGAAAAATATATATCTCGAAATCTCAGTTGAGATTCTCCATGTTTCAGGATTTGAGAATTCTCAGTTGAGATTCCGGAAATCTCAGTTGAGATTTTCTGTATTTTAACATTTTGAAATAACTGTAAGGGATTACAGACATCTGATTTCAAAAATTCTGTCAGTTAAATCCAAGAGGTATCATTTGACATCTTTTATTTTTACACAGACACAACTTTTCACTTATGTATCTTATATATTCCTGTAGACTCAGAATTATTCAATTTCATTTCATCTTTCAGATTTCTGAATTTCTTTCTTCAATTCTAAAATCCTACAGACACAATCTTATTCACAAACATGACCAAATCTCTAGAAAATGCTAGGAAGAACGCTTCTGCTCGAAGCAAGAGAGTTGATATCTCTTCACGCTAATGAGCATGGTTTCCAATCTACAATCATGATGAGGGGAAACGTTATTTTCAGTTTAGATATGCACAATTCTGTGGCATGCTGTATCTGGATGAGTTCTTGAACGAAGAACTCGGGATAAGCGATGACATGAATCGCTATCTAACAAATTTGGGATGGACCAAGTTTGCTTCTATGAAGTTTCCTATAATTGGGAATTGGGTTCTAGAGTTTCTATCTACCGTTCGGTTCGTCAATAAGAGGCGTGTTCGTCTCAGTTTTCGTTGTGAGGGTAAGATGTTCACTTTTGGATATCCTGAACTTCATAATTGGTTTGGTTTTCCACCACGGGACACCACTCCACATCATCCTGGCAGAGATATGACTTCTACAGATATATGGAGAATGTTGACAGGATTTTGGAGATTCAATCCACGTCTTGCCTACAACAAATCAATAAATTCTAACTCCATGCTGTTTTTGCACAAATTTCTCTGTCATAGTCTATTTGGTCGAGTCAGAAGCAGTGTTGTCCAGGATACCGATTTATATGTGCTAGGTGATATTTTCCAAGGTAACACAGTTAATTCCTCAAAAATTTTGATGGAGGGATTAGTTGCCGCTTCCCGTTCGAAGAATCGGACAATTGGGTTTGGGAATATTATATGTGGGATAATCCTAGGAACCAAAGGATCAGTTTCTGTTCCTTAGACTGATAAGGAACCATTTCCCATAATGAATTACGAGTTTCTGGAAAATGAGGAACTTGTGAAAAGAGAGTTTCGTTCTAGTCCAAAATTTCAAATCTTCATTCAAGCGAAGATTGACTAGGCCACTGTTCATCGTATTCCAATTCATAGGGATACTATTTGAGTTTATATAGTTTGTTTGTAAATAGTGAGTATATGTTTGTTGTTTTTATGCATAGTTGTTTTTTATGTCTATATATATGTAATAAGGTATTATATTGTATTTCCTTTGATTAATTATGATTAATAAAAGTGCATTAATTCTCTCATTCATTTCTTTTAATTAAGGAACAACCTTTGGTTTTCCTTTAATTTAATGTTTCAGTTTTGTTTATTTCAGTTTCAGGAATTAATACTTGCATTAATGTCACTTAATTACACGAGGAATTGCATTAGTCATGTTCAAATTGTCAAAAACAGTCCAATTTTTACCTAGAAATTCCAGAATCTCAGTTGAGATTCTGAAATCTCAGTTGAGACAGCAAAAGAGCAATTTTTCAGCAAAAATCCGCCCCCTTGCAAGCTTGCTATCGCGACTGAGATTTTCAAAATCTCAGTCGCGATTTGCGGCTGCTATGACGGGATTTGGCTGGTTTTTTTCAATTAATCCTATTCCTACTCTAATTCATTACCTATTACTCTATCCTAATCAATACCTATTACTTACACCTATTTATATCACCTCTATTTACACCAATCAATCATCTTTTACTCTTCCCTACACAAAGATTCACTCACCTTCCCCATAAATCTTTACCCTATTCATCTTCTTCTTCCCTAAATCACCACCATTATCTTTTACTCTTCCTTTCATTCTTTCAAATTTCTTCATCTCTTTCACCAAATTTCACAAACAAAAATGCCTAGACAAAAGACCGTTGCTAACAAAACCAAAACCTCCGAGATCACTAGATTACGTGTTCAATATGGAGCACCGTTCGATATTGCGACGGAGGCCGAAGGACGTAAATATCGCCGTTTTTCTAATAGCGAAGTGGTGTTCATCGACATGCCTTTCCTTGACACCAAAACGGTAAACATATTTTCTTTTACCGAACGTATTGATGAATATCTATCCGTTCTTGGTTGGACAAGATTTTCTAGTATGTGTTTTCCTAGTGATAAATCGTATATTTTGAAATTTTTGGTCACTCTAACTTATGACAAGAAGAAAGGAGTTATCTCTTTTCGGAATAATGGGATTCGTTTTGAAGTCGGGTATGCGGCTATGAGCCGCTGGTTTGGTTTTCCTACTCGGAATTTTTATTCTAAACCAAAGAAGTTTGATGCACACACGGTTTGGCACTCTTTAACCGGCTTGGCTGTTTTTAATCCAAAGAACACTTCTAGTAAGCTACTTAAGGAAGATTGTATCTTTTTCTTTCACAAGTTTTTATCATTTTCCTTATTTGGTCGGGTTGAAAGTTCAAAGGTGCAAGTCCGTGATTTGTTTGTGTTGGATAGTATTTTTAAGGGTTTGACCATTGATAGTATTGAGATGATATTTACTAATTTAGTTCGACCCTCCAAGTCCCGCAATAAGCAAGTGCCAATGGGTAATTTAATTACCGGCATTGTTTTGGGTGCTCGGGGTGAATTAGCGGATTATCAAAATATGCCTCATGTTGGTTTGCCTTCCTTGGATATCACGGCACTTCAAAGAGCCAATTTATTGAAGAAATTGGGACCACCCGCCTTTATCTCCTATGAAGATCGTACAAGACGTGTTTTTGCTACATTGGGTGGTGAAGCTTCAAGTTCACAAGGTTTAGGTACCCAAGATGATGATGAAGAAGATAATGAGGACTTTGATGCAGAGGAGGAGGAGGAGAATGTTAATGTTAATGATCAATAACAAGCAAATGTGGACCCGAATGTTGAAGAACAAGTTAGGTGGCAACGTGTTTTGACACAAATGAACGAGCATAACCGTCACATGAATTTGCGGTTCGATGAAGTCGTTGCCAACAATACCGAAATGAGTTCGAGGATAAACACGGTGGATGCCAATATCACTACTTTGAGACGTGAGCACAAATCTACTCGTCGCCGGTTGCTATCTTTCTTCCGACGCCAAGGAGTTGAGACTACGCCTTCACCACCGAGTTCACCTTGATAGGTTTTATCCTTTCTATTTTTAACTCATTTTCATTATTATTACTATATTTTTCAATTCTAATTCGTATGGTTTATTTCGTACTATTTTTCGTGTTTTATCGCTTTTTGCACCAATGAGGACATGGTCCAAATTAAGCGTGGGAGGAGATATTTCATATTCGTTTTAATTTTAAGTACGAATGAATGCAACGAATGAGAATGAATTCTATTTATTTAAGTATTAATGCATATTGTTATTCAATTTTAAGTAAAGTATAATATGCAACATTTTTCAAAAACAATTGCAACATTTTTATATAAAGTGCAACATTTTTCAAAAATAATAGCTATTTTTCATAAATGTAAAATTTTTATTAACTGTATATTTCATATGTTTCAAACACTTTAACTTTCAAAATAATGTTAAGCATATTTTAAGGTTATCATTATTGGTAGAAATAATATTTCTATACGGGCAATATTTTTAAACAGATATTTTTACAAATCTCCGATACGATTTTATAAAAAACGTCTCGAGTGAATGTATGTAAGTAAAGATTTCTTTAGTTTCAAATCTCTATTTTATATCATGAATTCATGATAAATATAAATCTTATTTTCAATTTTCAATTAGGTTTATAGGCATAAATCAAACTAACAACTTTAGCTTTTTAGCTCGATATGATTATTCGTCTTACATTAAAAACCAATTGAAGTTTTTAAGGAAACTTTAGCCATAATACATGTTGAATTTCAAGACAATATAGGATGTGCTATTTTTCTTTTTCCAATTTATAATTTTCAATTTTATAACTCGTGTTAATTCAATCAAGTAGTCGTATTCTTAACTTTTGGCCACGATTGAGACCAACCTTATCACAATCGAGGTATAAAAGGGAAGAACATTAAGTACCGTTTACTTTTGGCCACGATTGCGACCACCCTTATCACGGTCGAGGTATGAAAGGAACGTTAAAAGTTTAAAGCAAAATTAAACGTGTTTAAAGTTTTAAGTAACGATTGCGTCCACCCATGGCATGGTCGGTACCTCTTAAACGAACACAAAAGCAAATTAATTTATATTAAGTCACGGACGAGACCACCCTTATCACGGGCGTGACTAAGTAAATATATTAAACCTAAGTCCTTAATAAATCTACATTTGTAATAATTTAGGTTTGGGAAAGGAAATTTTGTGCTTTGAAATGCCTTGAGACGAAAGATTCAAAAACATGCGTGCTTACACCGTCCCGAATACTTCAATATAAAAATTGAGATACAAGACGAGTAATATATCTCTTTTACACTAGCTAGTTTGATACCTTGCGTATAAATTTACCATGAAAGTTTATCTTTCGGTTTAACTAATTTAAAGAGGAATATATGGATATATGTACTATTTATGAAGAGATTGATTAAAGAATAAATTCAGTGAAATTTTGCTCGGGACTAGCAAAAGCTTAAGTGTTGGAGTTTGTTAAGCCCAAAACATACCTAAAATATCATATATAAATACGTTAAATTTACATTGAAATCGTGCTAAATATATTCATTTAGAATACTTTTACGTCTTTATTTACTTCTTTGATGCAAGGTACTTAATTATTTGGTTAAATCCAAATAGGAGCTCAAACGGATCTAAAACGGAGCTAAAATGGAGGAAAAACCTAAAAAACGTGCCAAGAATACGTATCAATCAGAAGAACAGCTCAAGGAGGACAAGAAGCAGTCGAAAGACGGGGAAAAAAGTCCCTATCGCGACTGAGATTTTCAGAATCTCATATGAGACAGCGAAGAATTCTGCACAGTTTTCACATGTTTAATTCCAAGAAACGCGTCTGTTCGTTTGGATAAAAGCGACCCTTCACCAGCGGACACGACCCTTCAATTACAACCCTTCACCAACTATAAATAAGTGATCCATTTCAAGAAATCAATGTTGGATTAGGTGGATTAAGGGTTATGAGAGTTGTTATGTTGAAGAAACTCTGACTAAAAAATGAGTCAGAAAGTTAGATTACATTTATGTGTAAACAAACTTGCTGTACACAAGTTGTTATTAGATTAGTTATAAACACAGTAATATTAGTTTAGTTTTCAAAGGTTGATCATAGACAAGTTTTCATTCTGGTAGTGGACTGACCGGTCTCTATTCCGAAGATTCAGCGAGAAGAACTAACGGCTGAAGCGCAAAGAGGTCTGACAAGCCTACGGAGTTTGAGGGAAAGATTGACAACCCGGATCTCAAAGTTTTCGTCACAATGTTATCCATGTTTCTACTTCTCTGTTAACTTGTGAAGATTCACATTTCATTAATGATATATTTATTTTATTCAATACATTCTTCCTGTTGTTATTTTGATATTGTTCTGACAAAATGATTTTCAAAGTGATAAATTGGTGTTTTTATTAAAACGTTTTATACTATCTTATTCATATAGAAACTTTGTTGAACACTTGAAAGAATTAGTTTTTACGGATGATATGATCGCTAGCGCGGCTTATCGGATATAAAATACTAACTTGATTAAGGTAGAAATCTACTCCGATCCAGAGAGATTTCTACGGTTCAAAGCCATTTAATTGAATAAATTCCTATATTATTACATGTCCATAATCCTACCAAAGTTATAGTTGATTTTCGCTTAATGAAAATAAGTTTTATACCTTCTATTTATTCCAATTATGGAAGTATCTGTCTTGTAATCAAAATCTCAAGACGGAATTGTTCTCTAAATTCAATATAATATTCTTATCTAATCCTAATTTATCCGAACCAATTCAATCAATTAAACGATTTTCTTTTGTTAAACCTAAAGACGTGAATAAAACTGAATTAAATAAGTTTTTAGTTAAAAAGCGTTCCCTGTGGGTTCGATATCTTTTATTACTACAAGCATATACCGTGCACTTGCGGAAATCGCTCAACAAAACTCGTTTTCGAACTCTTTTATTATTTATCGGCCTTTGCTAACAATTCCTATAACAGTTGATTAAAAATTATTTGCATTATGTTATGTCTCAAGAAAGATTAAATGGATTAGCTTTATTATCTATTGAAAATGAGACATTAAAGGACATTGAATATAAAAGTTTAATTAGTGATTTTGTAACTCAAAAGGCTAGAGCAGTTTTTAGATAAATATTAAACTTTTAGTTTTACATGAATATATATAATTTTACTTATGTATAAAAGGTTCACATTTCGTATCTCGCCTAGGGCCTCAAATAGTCCCGAGCCGGCCCTGGTTGCAAACCTTGTTTGCATATTTGAATATGAAACCTTCAGGTTGTACCATATACACATTCTAAAGGAGATTTCCATTCTGAAAAGCTTTTTTCACATTCATTTTCCAAATCTCATAATCATAATGAGCGAAAATAGCAAGAAAATCCTAATGGAGTTAAGCATAACAATTGGAGAAAGGGGCTGATCATATTTAATTCCTTGCTTCTAATGGTACCCTTTATCCATACACCGTGTGCTTTATAGGTATTGAATTTACCTTCCATGTCGGGTTTCTTCTTGAAGACCCATCTATACCCAATGGATTTTATTCCCTCTAGTGAATCAACCAAAGTCCGTGCATGGTATACATGCATGGAATCCATTTTTTTATTTCACAACTTCAAGTCATTTTTTGGAATCTAGATTGTTCAGAACCTCCTTATAGGTAGCAGGCTCACCATCTATGAGTGATACTTCGTTGCCTTCTCCCATTATAAATGTAAATCTCTCTTAGATTTGACATATCCTACTCGACCTACGTGGTGCTTGTGTATCATGTGCCTCTAATTGAGTTACAAGATTGAGTTGCTATATCTTTTTGTTGGTTGTTTTATGTGTATAGCGTTTTTCTATAGCTTGAGCGATCAGCTAGCTATTCAGGAAGAGAAAATATTGTTACATGCAAGTCTCAATAATATTATATTAGTCCTATTATATAATGTATTATGTTGGGTTTATTTAAGATTATTATCTTTTAGGTTTACATAAAGTTTCGTCTCAATTCATCTTATATGAACACTCTATATATTGATTGTAATCTATGAACCATTTATCTTATTTAGATTATGTGATAAAAGATTAAAGTAATTTATAACTGTGTAATAAATTAAATAAATATAATAACTGAACACTTCTTTATTCTAAATATCCCAAAACATATTGTCTTTAAGACATTTATACTAACAATCTCTCACTTGAACTAAAGCCAAATGTTTTTGAACTTTAATCCAAAAATACACGTAGGACCATTATAGACTCCCTCAGTTAATCACTTAGTTAAAGAATCTGATATATTGTCCTTTATAGTAACTCTTTCTATTCTAACATATCTTCTAGCTATAATCTCTCCAATTAAATGGTTACGTCTGGGTATATGCTTAGATTGATGATGAGACCGTGGTTTCTTTGCTTGTGAAATGGCTCCATTGCTATCACAATACAAGGTTGTAGATACCCATTTTGTCCGGGGTAATTTCTCATTTTTTTTTTATAATTTTACATTTTTAAACCAATTTATTTCATAAATATTTTTATTGTAGATATTTACTTAATAAACTAATATTTTTAAAAAAAGAATTGAAATTATATATATAATCCCTAAAATCGGTTGAATGTTTATGTTATAAGGATTAAATCGATTGATTAAAACGACCATTATTAATTAAATGAACGTTATTTCTTTTAATTAGATATGAATGAAATGATGTTTAATTTTATTGATGTAGTTACAAACAAAATCTAAAATGTTTAAATAATAATAAACAGAATATCTTGTTAAATAACTTCAGAAATTATAAGATTTCAGGGGGTCAAAACCTATTCCAACAAGCCCAAATCCAGAACTCAAGCCCAAGCCTATTCTAATAAATTGGTACTCACTAATCAAGCACAAATCCAAATCAACTCTAATTAGGCTGTATTAACACTTTATTAGTCCTTAATTAATTAGAAAATTCTCTATATAAAGAAAGGGGCCAAGCATAAGACAAACACAAAAAAAAGGGGGACAGAAGAAAAGAAAGAAGAGAGGAAGGAGAGGGTCAAAAAAAGCATGTGGGATATGTCAAAAAGAAGCAGAAAAATAAGATCATGTAAGCCATTTTCTTTGTCTTTATTAGTTCTTTTCCTCTACTGTTTTCAAACTCAGTTATTCATCTACTTCTACCATTTTTAAAATAACAATAAAATTTATTTTCTTCTTTTAAGCTTTTAAAGGCTGAGTTTTTAAGAAGCCAGTATCCAAATACAAAGATCTAGTTCTATCTTTCTTATTATTTCAATATTTTTCTTATCTTTTTCTGATCTAGTGTATATCATTTTCATCCCATTTTCCTTAAAAATGTTAAAGATGTAAGGGATTCACAGATCTGGAAAATAGGTTCTACTTTCCAGATCTGGAAATCCCAGCTTTGAAAAATTCAGCCTTTTTTGTTATTGCAATCCTCTTCTCATTCATCTATCTCATTTTCTTAAAAAAAAACATTAAAGATGCAAGGGATTCCAAAAGATCTGGAATATAGGTTCTACTTTCCAGATCTGGAAATCCCCTGCTTTAGAAAAATCATATCATTTGTTATTTCACTCCTTTTTATCTTTTTTTCTTAGCCATTGTATCTCATCTTCATCTTCTTTCATTCATTCACTGTTCGACTCTTTTGCTTCACATTAAAAATACATTTACAATGCAACAAAAAAATGAGGTTATGCTCTTCCTCAGATCCAGACCAAAAAAATAAGAAAAAAAACAGAATCTGCAACTAAACCAAAACCAAAAGATAAAAAGGTTTCTGAAAAGAGTAAAACACGGCATCTCCGTTTCAGATCAACAGCAAGTCCTTTTTCTAAGGAAAAACACAGAATGTCACAAATAAGGGTCTTTGTTTTCTTTAATCTGTAGTAAACCCATGAGTCACCACCAACCTGCAGTGCGGGTCCAACGAACAAGAAAAGAAATAAATCAGTGACATTTCCGTTAACGACGAAAATACGAAAAGGAAAAAACGCAATAAACATTATTTACCTCAGGAGAAACCAGATCAGGGGTAGATCGGACCTCTAGGGAGCCGAACGATAGCCGTCCGCCCTCTGCAAGGGCCGCCCGTCTGTAAACCCTACGGACAAGGTAGATCGGAGAAGTTTAGCTCCGTTTCACCTGTAAAAACCGAGGAAGTTTAGTCGCCGGGACGTCGGACTTGAGCCGAACCAAGCAGAGAAAAGATTAAAGAAAAAAAACTCACCGACTGAACCTCCACCACCGATCTCCCTCCGCTAGGAAAGCCATCGCAGATCGTCGGATCAACAGAGAAGGAAAGAAGGATGGCGGCCGTGGCTCACGGGTCTTCGAAAAGGAAGTTGAAGGATGAAGATGGAAGAAGCCATGGATAGTAAAGAAGCTTTAGATCTTCTCGAAGGTTGAAGAAGATTCAGAAATAGAGGCTGCCATGGGAGAAGGTGTTAGGGTTCTGGAAAAGAGAAGAAAAGGAGAAAAAGGTGGAGGGAAGTCGGAGAAGCAAGTGAACGAGAGGGAAAGGGACGCCATTGTCGAAGCTTTGAGCTTCCAGGCTTAGGGTATCCGAGAAAAGAAGAGAGAAGAGGAAGAATAAGGAGATAGGTGGCTGGCAATCTAAAGATAAAACCCTAAAAACTCAAATATATACCCTACTATTTTAGATTCCCAAATTACCCCCGCGAAATCTCGTTTTGATACCTTCCTTTTCTATAATTTGTGAATTCGGCCCCACATCATTCTAACTGTTTAGATCAAGTCCCTCCGTATTACATTTCGCCCCCTCCCTGTTTATTTAATTCTCCAATTCGACTCTTTTCATTTTTGTTTGTTTCAATTTAGCCCCTCCTAATTACATTTCGCCCCCTCCCTGTTTATTTAATTCTCCAATTCGACTCTTTTCATTTTTTATTCTGCAATTTAATCCCCCCATGTTACCTTTAATTTCCTTTGATAATCCAAATTGTAATTAAATCTCTCCTGTTTTAATTAGGTCCCTAATTATTTGAGTTAAGCTAGATTAGGCCCTCTTTTAATTGTCTAAAATTCTAATTTAACTTTCCAATCCCTTTTAATTCATTTCTAATTTGGACCCTTCATTACTTAATTTCATATTACTTACATAGTTCAACCAATTTATTTTCACGTAACATATGTGTTATATCATTAGTAAAATATCATTTGTTTTCATATGGTTAAATTTAATCTACCTTTTTCTTTTACGAAAAAATAAACGATTTGATTTATAGCTCTATGTCATAGAGATATAAACCAAACGTGTACACTATAAAGTTAAGATGAATCGATTTATATTTTTATGTCATAGAGGTATGAAAACGATAATAAAAAAAATAAAAACTTAATTAACGTGGAATGTTTCAATTTATATGTATGTGCTACAAGGGTATAAAAAATAAAAAAAGGTAACGAGATAGTTCGTTATTTCTATGTTATAGAAATAAGAATTAAACGTTACTAAATAAACAAAAACTGAATGAGTTAATTCGCAGTTCTAGTATGTTATAGGAATATGAATTAACCATTACCCAAATTATATAAAATTAAACGTTTGAATTCGTAGTTATATGTTATAGAAATGCGAATTAAATGTTGTCCAAATTATTAAAATTAAAAGGATACAATTAATGATTTAACGTTACATAAATATTAAATACCTACGACATTAATCATGTAATTAATTAAATTATATGCCTTTATTATATTATGAAAGTACAAATAAAATTGAGATAAATCAAATAAATTTAACACAAAAACCACATTTTTTTAGTACCAATATTTGGACGGGGTAGGGTGATTAATCAATTTTTTCTTCCCTACACGTAACCGACAAACGGACCAAAAATCTCTATTTCGCAGACCCCCTTGTCCGTTAAAATTCCACCATTTTCGGTGTCCAATCACACCTTAATTCTGATTGGTGGCGACTCTAAAAAATAGTTTTAATTAGGAACAACTATTAACCGATTTAGCTTCTGGCGTTCGTGCCCTTGAAAAATCCGGTAGCGACAAAGGTGATCAAATTTAAAATGTATAGAACCAGTCCAAGTTATGTAATGAACTTCTTCATCCAAACGTCTTCCTTAGCTGCCTCTGAAGTCGCAATGTACTCAACCTCGATTGTTGAGTCTTCTATAGTGGCCTGCTTGAAACTCTTCCAATTGACCGCATTCCCGTTTAGAATAAACATGTATCCTGACTAGAATTTAATATCACGATATGTTTGAAAACTAGCATCTGAGTAGTATTCTACCCTCAGATTTACGTATATGCCAACCACATATATATCATGTGACAGTTTCAAACAGTTTAATAAAGTACATAAAAATATATTTTTATTGTCATATAGTTATCATGTCATTATAAGAGTTAATCATTTGTAATATGGTTATCACGTCACTATTTCAGTGATTTTTTCGATCTAAAACGGTCGAAATGACTTTATTAAAATAAATAGGAAAGTTGTAACATCCTAGCCCAATACCATGTAGATATTGTCCTCTTTGACTCAAATCCAATAACTTGGACCTCACTGTTTTAAAACGCGTCTGCATGTATTGGATTCTCATCTTACTAATAAGCTCTAGTCACTTTCTCTCCATTTTCGATGTGGGATTCAGTTCATTCATGCCCCCATCGTCATCCCTTAGCGCCACTCCTTACTCATGCATTTTTATCCCGTCGCCACCCACTCCGAATCTAGTCATTACAGGCCCACCAGCTTCCGCCTGGTTCGTCCCCAAACCATACATTCGTAGGTGGAGAGTCAGCTCTGATTCCAATTGTAACATTCTAGTCCAATATCATGTAGATATTATTCACTTTGACCCAAATCCAACACCTTGGGCCTCACGGCTTTAAAACGTGTCTGCATGTATTGGATTCTCATCTTACTAATAAGACCCAGTCACTCTCTCTCCATTTCCAATATGAGATTCAGTTCTTTCCTGCTTCCATCACCATCCCTTAGGATCGCTCCTTGCTCATGCCTTTTTACCCCGGCACCACCCACTCTGAATCGGGTTGTTACAAGAGTTTAATGATTTTACTAAAATAAAATGAAGTTAGATGCCCATTTTGAAACTGACTCCGAATTTCAGTGATCATCGATAAAATTTACGAAGATAGTGGAAACTTAAAATGAAGAGACAATCATTACACTTGGAAAAAAAGGCAATATTCTTGTATAAGACCCCCTTATAGTATGGGATCATGATTTATAGATCAATATAATGATTAATTCTTCTCATTTAATTTCAATATGGTACTTGATTTAAAAATTCATATATACACATAAAGTCTTGTAGGTTTTTTTAGTCATTCAAGCAATAATTGCGACATGGATATGGTGTATAAATCATACACTAGCCACTTAACCCATATTCACGAATTAGATTCAATCACATGCTACCTAATATTTGTTAATAATTTGGGACCACCAAGATATAAATATTTATATATATTTAATTACAGTACACAGTGATAGATTCAAAATTCACTGTGAGAAAAGATGCTTATTATGATTTATGGGTCTAAATTCATATTTTTTTTTAGTGTTTTTATATAAAAAATTAAAACCATGTTCATAGTTTTTTTTTAGAATTTTCGGAGTTTTCAAGCGACCAATGGATACTCAAGCTCCCTAAAACCCTATTGGATCTGTCCATGACGTTACCCTAAAATAATTAAAGCTTTGTATATATATATATATTCGATGAAATTTTTCGATGATCTGTGACTGCTCAAGAAATTAGCTGCTTAGATTAGTCCCTAATGTCATAGGCTTTTTACAGTACTAATTTAAAATATAAAATATTTATAAATATATAGGAGAAAAAATAAAATGTTATGACTATTTAAACATATGTTAAGTATTTCATATTCACTGGCTATAATAAAATTTATATTTTTTTATAATCAACACCATGAATTCCTAATAATACATTCATCCTCAATTAATGAGTAAATGAATTAAAAAAATATTGAGGCATATTTAGTTACGGTTTGATAAATCTAAAAATTAAACGGTGAGAAAATAAGGCCATGTTTGATAACAACAAAAATCACTTAAATTAATAAATTAAGCACTTATTTAATTTAAGTGTGTTTGATAATAGCTTTTTATTGACCACTTAAATTATTCAATTAAGCTACATATCACTTATTTTGATAAGTCAAAATATTTAACTTAAAATTTTAAGTTAATCATTATCAACTAATATTTTAATATTCATCACTTATTTTTAATATTTATCAAACACTTATATTATTTAATAATTCCAGCACTTATAATATTCAACACTTAAAATTCAGTACTTATTTTTTCAGCACTTAATTTTCAGTTTTATCAAATGACACCTAAGTATTGAATTTTAAGTGTTGAAAGCATTAAATGATGTAACCATTTGATATATATAAAATAAATATTGAATATAAAAATATTAGTTGTTAATGAACTTAAAATTTTAAGTTAAATATTTTTACTTATTAAAATAAGTAAATTTTCACTTAACTGAAAAATTTAACTTGTTAGAAGAATTGCAATTGTCAAACAGACTTAAAATAAATCAGTGCCGAACTTATTAATTAAGTGATTTTTTTTAGTTATCAAACAAAGCTTTAATTGTGGAGTCATAATCGTAAATTTGGGGATTCAATTGCAACAACCTCCAGACCTTCTTTCTAGGGAGGACATTTGGAACAATTAATGAGCCGAACCGATATTGAATATGGTAGGTTCAGTATAGACTCGTTAATGTCTCGAGCTGAGCTTTGATGGAGTTGAGCTTTTACCGAGTTTTAACTAGATGCGACATATATGCATACAATAAGTAGCATAGAAGATAAAGGAAAAAAAAAATTTAAAGCCCTATAACATAGATTAGTCTATAAGATTAAAAGAAAGGCTTAAAGAACTTTTTGACACCTGACCTATCCAAAATTTGTGCATTTGGCCCCTGGCCTATTATTTGGTCATATTTGGCCCATAACCTATCAAATTAGATAAAATCCAACCCATATTGAATGAAAAATTAACTGTGTTGAAAAATTAACGGTAGTAACCAATACAAAAATGACACATGATACATAAATAAAATTAATTTTCACTCTATCGGAACACTAAAAAAGTTTTTAGGATTTTTTTTACTGTGTAAAATAGTTACTATTGCCATCTCTAATTGAAAATTAATTTTATTTATGTGTCATGTGTCGTTTTTGTATTGGTGACCGTTGTTAATTTTCTAACAAAGTTAATTTTCCATTCAATATGAGTTGAATTTTATCTAATTTGATAGGTCAGTGACCAAATATGACTAAATAATAGATCAGGGGCCAAATACACAAATTTTGGATAGGTCAAGGGTCAAAAGGTGCTTTAAGCCTAAAAAACAATTACATGTCATGACCGAGTTCCAAGAATAGTAGCCAAAGGCCCAAAGCAACTGTTAACTGTTTTGAATTTGTGAGTTGTGACTAGTTAAGAGTTAGAATCCAAGTTCTATCAAAAAAAAAAAAAAGAGTTAGAATCCAAGCCTAATTACTATTTTTTTCTCATGATCATTAATTATTTTATTTTAAATTAAAAATAATATATATGTATATATATATATTATAATTAACAAATAGTCGAGCCCGTTCGTGAGCTCACAATGCAAATTTAAAGAAAGCTTGGGCTTGGATCGTCAATGTCTCAAACCGATCCTAAACTCGAGCCGAGCCCACTCGATTTGAGCTTTGACCAAAAATTTTACTGAGCTAAACTCGAATAGTTTGTGATCTATTCTGGCTCAATAACACCTCTAGGAACAGTAAATACTAGTGATCAGAATGCAATGGACTTCATGTAAACCCTTTCTAGGGATAGATCTATGGGGAGGGGATTATAGGGGTTTGAGCATTCCCTGGTCACTAGAAAAAATGCAAAAGTGCATGGAAAATGTATACAGAGATATAAACACTTACACTGATTCTTCGGTCCCACCAAAAAATTTCACATTTCTTTTGAAGTAACATTTAATTTTTTTACACAGTCTAACCCACCGATGTGTAGGTCCTGGCTCCGCCACTGCACTGACCCCTCCCTTTACTATTGGGCAGACTTATACATTCCCATATAATTGGTGCAAGAAAATTGATCAAGGATTGGAGGTCAACCAATGCATAGTCTCTATAATGTGGGTCATGTTCACAAAGCAATTTGAGGGAAATCATTATTAATTTTGGTTCCATCTAAGTTTGTGGGAAGTAAATAGGGGTAAGATAAGCCTATTGTCACACCGACATATCTCATGGAATGGAATATCATATATTATGATTTACTATATAGTTTTTTTTTTTTTTCTACTATATAGAGGAGAAAATTTTATCATCCCCACTATGGGTCCTAAATACATAGCTAGCTCTCCCTCCTCTCGAAAGGCCAATCATTTTTATATATGATTTGATAGTGCAATTTTGACTTAAATGTATGTAAAAATAGGATTAATTACTATGACTTTGCTCTAAGTATGAAACTTGTTTAAGCTTTGGATGAAAATGAAAGGAATCTTTTACTTATCTAATCAATTCACTAAGTACAAAATGAGGAAAAAAGTTGTATCTAGCAAAAATAAAAACATTAGGTCTTAAGTGAGAGTAAGAAATAATTATACACACATGAGAGAGTAGACTAATAATAAAAATAGTTGGTCTCATGTAATAGAAAGGAAGTGAAACTAGGTGAAAACTATAGTCTTTCACACACACTCAAGATAGAAGTGATTGAGAAACAATAAGACCTATTTTGAGAAGTACTAAAAATAAAAATATAGCGTGATGATTGAGAGGTTTAGTAAACGTATTAGCAAACTGTTGGTTCTCCTATGTAAACGGGGCAGGAATCTCCATTTCTGTTGGGAATCTAGAGCAAGACCACTGGCCACGTTTTGGGCAGATTCAACTTGCGCCTCAGGTTGAGACCCTTCAGCATTTGGGATAATGAATGCATTAGCAGGAGTACCATCAGCTGAAGTATAGGGAGGGTTTTTTTCCATCTTCAACTAGATCAGGGAAATCCAAATCATACCCATGGTACACAAATATCATCCACTAAAGGATATATATTCACCCAAAATTGAAAGTCCGCATCCGAATAGACTCCCCTGACCGTATGAAAGATTTTGACTTTGAATCTATTAAGCTTTGCCCAGACTTTATCCCCTTCGAGCTGAAAGACATCCTCCCTGGACGTTTTCCCCTTGGCTACCTCAGCCTGCAACTTCTTCAATTTATCTTCCTAGTCATCCGAAAGGACTTGCAGAGCTTTATATAAGTCTTTCACTCGACTCAGCTTGTCTTGAAAACATTTAGACTCATTTTTTTACAAGTCCAAATCGGATGACAAGGAAGCACATATAGCATCCTTTTGCGTCAGTTGCACCTCCTCCTGCAGGAGCATAATATTATTTAGGGCTCGATCTTGAGCATCCTTAATATCAACTCCAGACTCCTGCTCCTTCATCCGAACTTTATCACACTGAGCCCGAAGACATCCCTATGTTGCCTCCACCCATTATTGAGCTGATTGGGTAGAGGAAAGCTCCTTTTACAATCAGGAAATCATGGCAGAAGAAGTATTGTTCAAGGACTCGGATTTTTAGGCTCGGGTCGACTCCTCCTTCAAAGCATCTTCGTTTTAGCTTAGCTCACGGTGAAATTGATGCAAGTCTTGCTCTATCTGAGCCAACTCCTAATAAGCCTTCTTGAGGGCTTCCTCATTATTTTTATTGGATGTTAATCGAAGATTATTCTCCAGTTGATATATCCTCTTCATCGCAGTTTCCAGCCTCAAGGTCACCTCTAAATGCAAAGACAAGGCCTGCCCAAAAGATTTAAATGAGCTCTACACTAAAGGCAAAGTGAGGAAGAAGGTTACGGCTAGAAAGGAGGATACATGAGCAAATCGGTTATCGGAAAGGTCGATAACAACCTCATTCAACTTTCGATGATATAACTCCATTTTAGTAGGAAGTCGAGCCATCTAAGTGAGGCTTCAGGCAATGGAAGGATACTTCAGGCATGGCCTTTTAGGGTACTTGGTCATCCAGAGCTGCCACCACAAAGGCAGCAGTTAGACTTCAACATTGCATAGTAAAAAGGAAACAAAATGCTTTGGGCCCCTTTTTAGTGGCCGAGAAGGTCATAACCTTCTATTTTTTTTTGCCTTCTGACTATGTTTAGGAACACCACCAGCCCTTTTAAAAGGTACCACTGTTTCATTCGCAATCAATGTCCTTTAGGCATTAGGCTGCACTGGCCCAGTCGATTTTTTGACAGTAAAAGTATGGGTAGCATTGTGCAATCCATCCGGTACAAACACGACAATGGGGGGGTACAGATTGATGAGCATCATAGGGGGAAGATTGAGAAGCATCGACCCCTCAGACTTGCTGAACAACTTCTTCTACATAATCCAATAAGGGTTGTGTTGAAACACCTTTCCACATGATTTTGATTTGATAAAATTATTTAAGTTAATCCATGATTAAGGGGCAATTAAATTTAAGTGCTTTGATTTAATTGTACTAATATGTTTGTTCAATGTTGAGTATAAGTATAAATGAAAACAGAATCAAAAAGTAAGACAGAACGAAGCACAAGCTGAGTGGAGTGCAACTCAGCATAACAGAAGAAAAGCCATCTTCAGAACAAATATTTAAAGATGAAGCTGACCGAAGAAACTAAGTGTAACATAACTCAGTATCAAAGAAGAAAAGTCCTTCTCTAAAATAAAGCTTGCAGACGAAGCTGACCACGGAAGCTGAGTAAGAGTGACTCATGAACAAAGAACAAAAGCAACGTCAATAAAGTCAAGTTGAGTGTTTGTCAGGACAGCATGAATGATCCATTTGCTAGAAGATAAGATCCGACAACTGTCTGCACCAATAATAGAAACCTTGGAATTACGCACAAAGTCAATTTCGAGATGCATGGGTTAACTGTCCGTTAGCTAAAAGACGAACTGGCACTAGAAGACACACCTGCGGGAAGAAGACAAGCCTGACGCCTGCGGAATTCAGACGACAGGATTGGCCTGCAAATCAGAAGCTGACCAGAACAATGTCACAAGAAAGAGTCGTTTGAATCCAACGGATAATTCCGGATTCAAATGATTGTGTCTTCAGTTTTCAACTATAAAAGGACAAGTTCATGCTTGGATCATAAGCCGATTTTGCTAAGAAAAATACAAGAGAAAAAGAGAAAAGATACAAAGCATATTCAAACAAGAAAAAGATCTTACACTAAACTTCCATTTCTGTGTAAAAGCTAGATTGATTTTGTAATCATCTAAAGTGTTCTTCATCTAGAAAGAACAAGTTTGTATCAATTGTAAAATTGAGAGAGTGGTGTTGAGTACTCGGTTTTAAGTACTCAGTGGTAGAGAAATCTAGGTGTTCGATTATAGCACTTAGTAGGAGTTGAGTAGACGAATAGAGGAAGGTACTCTTGCATATTCAACTGCCTTGTAAACGGTTTGTGCTCTACCTTTAAAGAGCTCAGTATTGGATTGAAAAAGCCCGAAGGGACTCTAGGGACTGGACGTAGGCGGAGAGGCCGAACCAGGATAAGTCGTGCTGAGTAATTTCTAACCTTCTCTCAATATATCTATATATGTGTTGTCTGATTAAATTGCTCAGGATATAAATTGTAAAAGCTGACACTGAGTAATCTTGGTGCTGAGTTGGAAGCTGACCTCAAGTGTTAATTCCCAACTCACAAGTAAAACAGTTCTAGTTAGCATCTGACTAAAGCTGTCTTACATTTCTCAGCCGTGCTGACCTAAACTAAGTTAAGTAACTTAAAGAATTAATTAAGTCAGCATTATTTAGCGAAAAAGTTACATTAGTTTCTAACCCCCCCCTTGGAACTAATCACACGGGACCAACAGGTTGGAGGTCTGGAACTGAAATAGAAGAATAGGATAAGAAAGAGGATAGTTTAATGAAAAAAAAGGATTACCCGTTGAGGGATTGACCATTGGGGGAATGGAGCGTTCCCGCTATTCGAATGTTTAACCTGAGCCTGTAGGAGGAAGGGAAGAAATTCAGCCATGAGAAAAAGTGGAAGGGATACCTCCAGCCATTGCCGAGTACAAGGAAGCACTCGAGGTCCCCGATCCTCGGGAAGCAGCCTTCTCTGTAGCACATCAAGCTATCATGATTTCTTAGACAGAAGGCATGTTAGATTATGCACGAACAAAAAGTGGAATAAATAAAAAAATCAGTTAAAAAAAGAAAAGTACATGCAAGGAACTCATCATATGTAGCTTCCCCCCTCAAAGTACACATTCCCTTTTTTTATCTCTAAGAAGGAAGGAAATGTCTTGCGGTAGGTGTTCCAGGAATTCTTGATGGGTGAAAGATAGCTTGATAGAAGTAAAGTAATGCCAAATCTGTTCTCAATCAGTCGTAAGACCCCTTAGTGATTCTTACAAATCCTTCTCAATAGGTTCGAGGTTCCAAGATATCCGAAAAGCGAACCCCTCAGGATAAAGGGCTCCTTCAAGAGGCTTCCATTTCTTATCTTTCATAATACGAATCTAGAACCAGTAAGGCTTAAATTCTTTTGCATTGGAACTTTGTTTGTGATAAAGGGTTTTCGTTCGCAAGGATTCTTATTGAACCACACATCGTCATCGGTATCCCGAATGGTAGGGGTCCATATGCTTCGAAAAAGTGGCCCAGTCATAACTACGTTCAGATCATCACATACCTTAACTATGGAGAGAAGGTCAAGCCAACCATTCGATGAGATTTGAGTAGGCCAGAGATCAAACTCGTTTAGAACGTTCAAGATACCATCAGAAAAAAGGAAGTCTAACCCCTTGCTCTAAAATATCTTGTAAAAGCCTAAATGAACTTCTGGAGCATGAGTAATGATATGGTCATCACTAGGTGGTATGCCTCCATGTAGCCAAACTCTGGATATTTGGCGGTGAGATCGGTCAACGAAAATATATCCATGAAGGTAATTTGTTCAGGATTCTTACGCTTTTGAATTCGATATTTTTTGGGCTTGCTGGTACTATGTTCGTTCAAGGGACCAAGTTTTTCGGGAGCCATAATAAATAGAAGGTAAAAAAAAGGGGAGAAACTTTAGGGCACTTACTTGGTCGGAAGAGTATAAAAGTCGCCGGAGAAGAGGAAGTCGGGAGTAAAATGCAACAGAGGTTTGGGAGAAAATAATACATGTAAGTAGAAAATAGTTGAATAAAAACATGTATTTTATAGGCATCCCCATGCATTTGAAACAGCGATGGCGCTATATTGACCATCATTAAATGAGGTTAATGATGGGGTTCAAGTCCCGAAGAGTCCTAGCCAATCCTAAAAAGAGAGAGAAATACTCAATTGACACCTAGCGCGGTGTGTACAGATGGAAAATGCACAAGTTCCCATGTTCAGCTAGCTCATGCTAAGGTTAGAGCATAGTTTCACGCGCCTCATTAAATCCGCAAAAACAAGAACGACAGTGTTTAGGTCTTTCAATAGCCCGTCAAGCCAGCTAGCCAAAATCCGTTCTTCAAATAAGCGTCAAACCCTAAAGAGATCGGACATGGACGACATACTATACTCTAATGAATATTTCTAAGAAACATCCCTTACATGTGGATCAATGTCACCCTTCAGATCGAGAAGACTCATAGGAACCATCCGATCTAAAGTAAGGAATATTCTCCGAAGATGCAAACAGTATCTTCCGACGTGGATTGATATCCCTTGTTCGTACCAGTATACGTACGGTGAAGGAAAGAGAGCCTTTGGATTGCATGAGGCGGTTACACAAAGGATAATTGTTGCATGATCATGACGTAACGGTCCGAAGGCTTCAGGACCAATTGAATGGTGACACCTGGTATCATGTTTATTATATGGTAGGATACACCAACTGACATCATTATAGTCTGAAGGTGGTAGAACCAACCGAAGACCAACACGTGTCTGGTGAGTCACGAGGGCACTCTTAGGATTACGACAGTTACCCTGGCAACTACTCTGTATAGATACGGTAAACAACCCCCATGATGTATATAAACATCACAATCACCAATATTCATATTGTCTTCAATCTTCTTTCAACCTTTGTTAATTTAAGCATCGAAACGGCTTCGTCGGATGCCAACCCTTCTCTGACTAGTTGTTACTTCCAGTTCATATGACTCAAGAAGGTTCTAAAAAGCTACACATATTGCATGACATCATTTTAGACATTCACAAATTTATTAAGGATGGCTTTTTGTGTAAATTTTGATGATTAAGTTAATCTTAAAGTGATATATATTTATAGAGAGAGAAAAAGGAGAATGCAACCATTTTCATATCTAAATAATCTAAGGTGCTGTTTGATAAAACTGAAAATTAAGTGCTGAAAAAATAAGTACTGAATTTTAAGTACCGAATATTATAAGTGCTGAAAGTATTGAATGATTTAACTTTTATAAAAATATATTTGTTGATAATGTTTAACTTAAACTATTAAGTTAAATATTTTGACTTATCAAAATAAGTGATTTTTAACTTAATTAACTAATTTAAGTGGTGGAGAAACAACCGTTATCAAACGCACTTAAATTAAATAAGTGTTTAATATTTTAATTTAAGTAATTAAATGCTTTATCAAACAAGGCGTAAGTTATAACAAACAAATTAAGGTATGATATTGGGGTCTCAATGAATTAAATAAATAAATGAAATTAGTAGAATGGGGTCAAAGTTGTGAAAGAAAATATATTGTTTAAAAATGAAGGTAGTGCTTCCTTACGATTGTGAGAATCCTTACTTGTAACACCCATTTGTTTTTAAGGACAAAATATTAACAATATTGCTGCTCATGAGACTATATTTTCACCGGTTATCATCTTCATTTTGACATTACAAATTAATTCCAAGTATACATGAAAACAACTTAACCAAAATAATACATTTTGATTATGTTATCTTTGTGAATAATGTGCGGGTCTCGGTCTACAAACGTTGAATCCTTATCTTCGAGCTTGATAGGGTTTTTTGGATTTGATTTCGTACCACGAGATGATTGGGGTTGTTACTAAAAACAAGGACTTCAAAATTAAAATAAGAGTTGATGATTTAAAATTTGAAAAATTCAAAGACTTGATGATATTTTAAACAATTTTAATTTTTTAACCTTTTAATTTTGAGATCATCTAGGTCTTGTTTGGAGAGGGGAGAAAAAAAGAATGTTTAGAGAGAGAAATTTCTGAAAATGATAATTTTGGAAAATAAAAAATTTACTTCCATTAGTAAATTTGGTACTAAACAACTTTAATTCTTAAATGGTGATTAAACTTTAAAAAGAAAAGAAAAAAGTCATAAGGAAAATGGTATTTTGTTGTCTTAGATATGTATCTTTCATCTCCACTGAAATCCCAACTTTTGTTGCAACGGTTTCCAACTTTTTCCAAACGGTTAAAAACCGTTTATAAATGTTTTTTTCCAAATGTATTCAACAATATAGGTATAATTGTTAGGTCCATATGTAAATGGTGATGATTTTCAAGTTGAAAGAAGATATGTGGCCTTGTTTTAAGGCGTTTTATTGGGCACAAATGGAAGTTTATTGTGCTGGTGCTTTATATAGACATAATAGTAGTGTTCACGTAAACTCTAAATTATCGATTGAAGTTCGTTATTTTATTAGATTTAGTTTTCTTAAAATCTTATAGTGTTGATTCAAAGTATCGTACGGCTTTTCTCAAAAAAAAAAAAAAAGTATCGTGCGACTTAAATTTAATAAGCTTAGCTTAGTTCTAACCATGAATTTGGTCATTCGGGATCCATATGTAGTCATTAACTGTACTGCACATTAATTTTAATTAGGGTTAATTTCAAATAAAATACTGTGGTTTCACATTTTTGTAGATCGGTATATGTGGTTACCAAAATTTTCATTTTTTCAAATTTGACTGATAACGACCTCAAAATGAAAATTTTCAAGAATTAAACAACTTTAATTCTTCAACTTTTTAGGTTTCAGGTCATTTACGTGTTGTTTTTTTATGAGAGAGAAAGTTAATGTTTAGACAGAAAAAACGTCAAAAATAATGATTTTGAAAAAATAAAAAAATGTGATTCCATAGTAAATATGACATTAAACAACTTTAATTCTTGAAAATTTTCATTTTGAGATCGTGATCGGCCAAATTTTAAAAAATGAAAATTTTGCTAACCACAGATACCGATCTGTAAAAAAATTTGTAAAACCACGAGACGTTTATTTAAAATTAACCTTTTTAGTAATATATATAGTTGTTCCAATAATACGAGTAGAATTGACATTATAATGCAATTAAACATCATTTAAAAAAAAATACATATAATTTTTTAATGGCAAAAAGCATGTTTAAGCTCCTGAACTTTACCTGTTTTAAGGATCAAGCCCCTGATCAATTATTTTTCCACATTGAATCCCTGATCATTGATTTTGTTATGGATTTGGCCCTTATTTAACTTTTCTATCGAGTTTGGACTGCATACATCGTTAGAGCGATTCGGCTTGTTGACATGGACAAATAAAAAAAAGATTTCTTTGACTAGGAGAGATAAAAAAAATCAAAAATCAAAATGAAATTATAGAAATTAATTTTCAGTATATTCTTCCAAACTCGATTTTCTTCTCTCTCATTTTGTGATTTTCAACATTAGAATTGTCAAATCGATCTTCTCATCTCCTAAACTCGACAAAAAAGTTAAATAAGGGCTAAATCCATAACAAAATCAATGATCAGGGGTTCAATGTAGAAAAATAATTGATCAGGGGCTTGATCTTTAAAACAGGTAAAGTTCAGGGGCTTAAATATGCTCTTTGCCTTTTTTAATTAAAAAGCAGAAAACTTAATGTTTAAGAGTTTTTTCTCTCCTAGTTGAGAGAAGGTTTTTTTCTCTCTTTATTGAGAGTTTTACGAGTCTGTTAACCTCGAACTATCATGGGCTGGACAACCTGTGGGCGGTAGGGATTCTCTCGGATCTTGTCCATAATATTGTGTTTTTTTTTACTAAAACTAGGATTGGGCTTAGTAGACTGGATGTTATTAGTAGGAAGTTGGATTGGGTTTAGCATGGATAATGTTTAGTGGTGGTTTGGGCCTCCTATATATGGTGGGATAAAGATATGGTTGTTATTAACAATTCTTATAGGAATTTCATCGATGCCAATATCAATCTCTACGGTGATCAAGTTTGGCGTTTCACTAGCTTTTATGGCCACTAAGAACGCTCTCGTCGTTCTGAAGGACCTTTTTCGTCTGCTTTCTACCGCCTATAATATTTTCTGGGTTTGCATGGGCGACTTCAATGATTTTCTATCCCCTGATGATAGGTGTGGTTCTCATCCTCTTTCCCAGTAGCTTTTTAGGGGGTTTCAATGGGCAGTGGAAGATAATCATTTGCTTGATTTGGGTTCTACCGATCATCTGTATACTTGGGGAACGGGCAGTGGTACTGTGCAATGGATTGAAGAAAAGCTTGATAAAGCTCTCTCTACCACACCATGGTTGGATATCTTTCCCCAATCTCAAGTTAGGGTTTTAAATTTTTAGCTCATCTGATCATCTTTCCATTCTTTTAAGTTTGCTGAGTAAAAAGTATAAGGTGTGGGTTAAAAGGTTTAAATTCAGTTGTGATTTAAATGTCGAATATTTTGGAGAGTTGTGATTTAAATTCAGTTCCAATGATTTACTTCGAAAAATCGTTGAATGTAGTGCGGCACTGTCTAGTTAGGGCGATGATTATGTTTCTCGAATTAAAAAAAGGTTAGCGATATTAAGAAGGATTTAACTAATCTTTGTGATAGAAGGGATTCAATGGGTGTTGATGATTTTCGTTCGAGGTAAGAAGAGTATTTTAATGAAATTGGTAATCTTGAGATTTATTGGAAGCATGGATGAAAGGTGCGTTGACTTAGGAGAGGGCATGCTAACACAAAAAAAAAATTCACTTTGTGGCATCAGGTAAAAAGGTTAGGAATAAGATTGATAAGCTTAAAGATGATTAAGGGGATTGGCCTGATTGGGAGGATGGGTTAGATGAAGTTATGCTTGAGTATTTCAATGACATATTCACTTCTTCCAATGCTTTTTCGATTGTATTACTCTGATTATCACAGACGAACAAAATTATAATTTTTTTTAGAGAAGTTACCTCAGATGAAGTTAAAGATGTGGTTTTAAGTATCCATCCTGACAAGGCTCCTAGATGGCATGAATCTGGCGTTCTATTGGTACTTCTGGTCTGTTATAGGAGCTGGTGTGGTTAAAATAGGGCATGAATCCGACGTTCTATTAGTACGTCCGGACATTTTAAGTCAATAAATTGTGTCAGTTTCTTCATTGCCCAACTGATAAACACTGGAAGGGTGTCGAGCATGGTTTGCGCTACACTCTTGGTAGAACAACCTTGGAAATTAGTTTCTCCTCTGCCTTGATTCATGAGGTTTGTTGTTACTCCGATATTGATTGGGGTGGTTGTTCGGATGATCATCGTTGCACTGACGCCTTTTGTATCTATCTTGGCAAAAGTTTGGTATCCTAGCACACTCAGAAACAATCACAATTGCTCGCTCACCCACTGAAAGTGAGTACAAAGCAGTGGCTAATGTTGCAGCATAGGTCATATGGATTTAGTCAGTTCTATGTGAGCTTCATTTTCCCATTTCAATACCAGTTCACTTATGGTGTGATAATATCGTGGAATCTTTCTCACTATCAATCATGTCCTTCATGCTCTTACTAAGCACATTGAGCTCGATTATCACTTTGTGTGGAAACAAGTTGCAAATGGTTTTCTTCAAGTACACTTTATTCCCATTGAAGACCATGTGGCTTCCATTCTTACCAAGGTGTTGTCAAATGTTCATTTTACGCTTCTTCACGACCGGCTAACATTGACCCCTCGGCATCGGCTTGTCATAGGTGTTAGTGCAATAGTCGAAGCCATGTAGTTCGGTTTCCCAAGGACTCGAATTATTTCGATTCTAATCTATATGATTATACTTCTCCTAGTTGGATAATATTTTCTACCCTCATTCGTTTATTATAACTTTTCTTAGCCTTATATCTATACTTGTATTTATGTTTAAGATTAATAAGATAGAATTATTTATTTCAAATACTTAAGCTTCACGCATTAACATGTCGAACTTTTAACATATAGTATACGTGCAAAATTAGATATAAAATAAATACGATAAAAATAATAATTATCGTGTTAAACGGGTGATATTAGACGGATTATCTCTATAAAACATGATGTTGCATAGCACTATTATACTACATTATCTTTGTAAAAATTAATTAATTTTGATAAATTCACTTCACTATTGATGGATTTGACAAATATCAAGGAAATGCAAAATGATATTAATGAAAATATTGGTATAATGATATGATAGTTGATATATATGAAAGAAAAAGTCTATCCATAAGGATAGTCTACCACCTCAATAGGAACTCACAAAGAGATTCTAAAGTTGTGGCTTTCACGAATCCTTAACAATGATTTGATGCCACCATTTTCATTAATAATGCCTACAAGTTTTTTTCTTTCTCCCCTTTTTTTCATACTATTTAATAACCCTTCGGAATTCGAAACGAGAAATTTTGTTATGATCCCGGTCCAGAAAATTTCTGATGAAAAAATAATAATTGTGTAACTTTATTCTTTATGTTAATTTTTTCTAATGAAGTAGTATGCATCTTATTTTTTTATTAATCGGATTCATTGCACCTGATATAGAACTACTCTACCAGTAGTGTGTCACAGATCTAAATCTTGCTAAGTGGAATGTAAAAATGAAAAATCATCAAAATTTTGCCAAGAGAATATGAGCGTAATTAAAGTTAACCCGTAAGGTATTACCTCGTTAAAAACTTATAGTGTTTCTGTTGTTTCTCCCAGGGTTTTTTAGAAGAACCTTTCCCTTAAAATTGAAGTACCATGAATGTAATTAATTCCTTTCATTGGTTATGAGTTAATATAAAAGACCATTTTTTCCTTTGAGTTGACTTCTGAATGTTACGTCTTCTATCGTACACCAGGAATAATACATCCGATCTGTTAAAAAAACCCACTTGTATAAATTTAATTCTTAGCACCAATCAAGTCACATGTAATAATATGCATCTCTTTTAATTGGTCGGATATATTATTCTCTGTGTATAATAGGGTAAATTATTAGAAGCATCTAGTTCTCCATATCAAATGAAAGACCTTCCATAAATATTTTGACATGTGTAATATGAACTCATATATATTATAAGAAGTCTCACTATTTTAATTATTAAGCGACATCATAATACATATGTCCAAATGTAAATTGGGAGTCCTCTAAATGACATGGAAGACCGAATGCATAATATAAGAACTCAACAGTAGAAAGTCTCATAAAATTAATAAATATTTGATGTGATTAATAAAAATAATAAACAACACAAATTAGTGACTAGATGCTAAATATCTCATGATCATTGAACAACAATATTAATTAATAAATACAAAAGTTGTTCCAAAGTTATATATTATAAATAAAATAAAATTCATGTCAAAAGTGAAATTAATCATATGATAATTAGGTGAATCTTTTTCACTTTTGAACTTCAATTTGTTAAAAGTTGAAGTTCATGAAACTGAAAACAACCCCAAATAAATAATAAAAATATCATTGAAATGATCATCCATCTCTATCTTAATAATATCTACCTTAATATGGTTAAATCATTTGATTAAATTACATCCACAAATCTAATAAATTGTATTTTTTTTTTAATTTCCACAAAGTCACCCTCCTATATATGGTACATACATTAAACTTGCTACTGCTTCTTGTAGCCAATCATCATCCTCATTCTTCATCTACAAAAAAAAAAAAAAATAAATAAAATAAATAAATAAGTAAATTCTTATAACATTTTAATCATAATTTTTTTAAATTATCTTTTCTTTAAAGAGAGATAATTGGTTAAACAATTATTGTTTACTATTTGCTAATTTTCCTTTCAAAATGGTTATGAGGAACTGTTTTTCAATTCTTAACGAGTATTTTATATCTAATATTTGGAGTAAAACAGTAAAAATGAGCTATAAAAATGAGAAAACCCAAGTGGGAGTACCCGTTTGATTCTGCTTTTTTTTTCATTTTTTACTTCAAACAATAAAATAAAAGTGTTTGGTTATAATCGAGAAACAGTTGTTTATAATTATTGTAGAAAAAAATTTAATTAATATCTATTAGCTACAGCAACAATAATTCTTAAGAAAAAATTTATATCTAACTGTTTGGAGTAAAAACAGTAAAAATGAGCTACAAAAAACAGAATCAAATGGAAGTACCCGTTTGATTCTCTTTTTTCCTTTTTTACTTCAAACAATGAAGTGTTCTGTTAGAATTGGAAAACAATTGTTTATAATTGTTTTCGGAAAAAAACACTAATTAACGTATGCTAGTTTTTTTTAAAGAACTATCGTCTACTCGTGTTATTAGCAACAACAAACAATAAACAAAAACAAGGGTATCGATTAATGTGTAGGGATTGTAATTACCTCGAGTGAATCATTACTATAAGATTCTTTATCTTGAACAGGATTATCATTCTTTTTCGATCCAGTTTCATCTTCACACGGAGATAGTTCGTTATTTCTTGCAAATCTTCCTCGAACACGGACTCTCCGATCGGCTAGGGTTTTCCGGCAAGCATACTAAGAACAATAAAAGTGAATTTTTTCTTTTAATATATGAATTAATATTATTCTACAAAAATGGAAAAATATTATTACAATAAAAAAATTTTAAAAAAGAAGAGAATATAATGAGAATAAAAGAGACCTTAATAGTCTTGTTGAAGTTTCTTTTATTTCTCTTCTTCAAGTACTTAAGAATTCTATCTTTTCTTTCTTCAACTGAATAACGCCCAACTTTAATGTTGCTATGTTCATTGGCTTGCATTTGATTGCACTGAATTCCCTGCAATAAAAAAACCGTTAATTTCCGATACGAAAATACGATTTACAGAAATAACACGTCTGATATGATTTTTAACACAAATTTCATTTGTGTTGCATTTATATCATATTTAATTATATATTATAGGGATAAAACACAAATTTTTCCCGAATTTAGCTTGCACGTACAAAACATCGCAATTTCTATCCTAACGTTTACCACACAGTGTAATTTCAAATCTCGATGTTTTTATGTGCAATTTTATATTCTGGCTCCAATCTTCAACGTTCTGATCATCGAATAAGACTTAAAATTGCACATTTTCTTATAATAAAGTTTGAAATTGTGTCGTCTAGTAGATGTTAAACTTACGTAAAAACTAAATCGGCCCTCGTGAATACTATTAATTTTTTAAAAAATTAAAAGAACAATTAATCAAAGAAATGCATTGAAAAATACCCAATTATCTCCGGCCAATTCAGGACAGACAGACTTAAAATTTGGCACAAATCCACAACAATCTTCACCATAATCACATGAACTCCCATCGGAGAATTGAAACCCCCCGCCGGAATAATTATTCTGATCAACCTTACAGCAGCCACCCCCACCGGAAACATTACTACTTCCAAACCCCAAAAATGAAGAAGAATTATTAGAAGAACAAGGAACAGCTGCAGCCGTATCAGAAACAACCCCAAATTGCTCAGAAAAAACCCCAAAATTCACCGGAACCCTAGAAAACATCTCCGTCTCCGACCGATAACCCTCGAATTCCCCTCCACCGCAATTATTATCGTAAAATATCAACGGATGACCCAACATTACACCGCCATTACTCGAATTAAAATCATTGCCCCCAAATGCCGCGCCGCCGCAGCCCCCGGGGTAGGTTTCTTGAGCTATAACGGAGGTAATCTCGGAAAATTCGTCGGGGGAAAACTGGTAATCGGAGTAGAAATGAGGGATTGAAGCCATTATTGAAAAGATTGGAATTTTGGTTCGATTAAATTAAGAAAAGAAAGTGTTTTGTCTGGTCTGTCTGTCACTAAACCTGGGGGGAGAGAAAGATGTATTTATAGGAAGGAAAGAAGTGGGGAAAGTTGTGAAGAAACTGTTTAAAACAGAAAAGATGAAATGATTAGAGATATAATTAGTAAATTAAGTTAATTAGTTTAAGTTCTTAAGCTAATTTAATTGATGTTCACTTTTTTTTTTTGTTAAGCTGTAATTACGTGTTTTTACTTGTAAGTTTCTAACTTATTGTTGCCTAGATGGAATGGAATATCTCAAATATTTTATATTTATTGATATTGGATGAATATAAGCACACTCATGTAGCACTTACGAAGTCTGAACCATCATTTGGGGAAGAAAAGACGAGGAATCATCATAGGGAATCTACTCTCATTACGACCTAGTCTTATAGGCTTGGCTAAGAAAATCTCTTTAGACTCTGTTAAGGATCAACACGTAACGACCAATCTCGTGAATCACGGACCAAAGAGACGTGAAGGATATTAAACCTGATCTGCGGGCACATGTTCACATATACAGGTGACATGTAGCATTAGTAGGGACGTTTTATCTCTATCTTTTAGGATAATTTACAGTTTATTCTTGAGCTAAATAGTTAAGTTTAGTGTTTAATTTCACGTATATTTCAACAAATCAACGAGAAGTAATAAAACATGTACTTTTAGTTATTTTGAATCTCGTTTCATTATAAATAGGAAAAATTATAAAATTGGATCAAATGGGAGACTCGTTTACATATTTAGTCCATTTACCCAACCTACTATATATCTAGATTATTTTTTTGTGACTTTCCCAAAATACCCCAACCTTTTATCTTCCCTTCCCCTTCCCCTTCCTCTTCCTTACGGTTTCTCTTCCCCTTCCCATTCTCATACGTTTGATCTTCCTCTCTTCCTTTATATTGCGAAATCTGCACCAATTTCTTCATCACTGTGTCTTTCTCTTATTCCTCTCTTTATCTCTTGATTCTTCATCTTCCTATTTCTAGAAAATTAAGCCATAGTTCCTCATCTTCCTGTTTCTTTTCGTCTCTTGGTTTCTTTCTTCTTGTGCAAATCGAAGATATCGTTATTCGACGTTATTTTGATTGTTTTTCTGCGTTTATCATATGGTTACTAACGATTTTAATGGTAAAAGACGAAAAAAATGTAAGTATCTATTGTTTTCTCTTCGTTATTTTTCAGAAAATCACTCTGCGAAATGATTTTTGTGAAGGTCTGCGAGAAAAAAAAGGCTGAAACGACGATTTTACTTCGCGAAAATAGATTACACGAAGTCTGCGAAGAGAATGTTCATGATTTTTACCTTCACAGACTTCGTGTAATCTGGTTTCGTGAAGTAAAATTGTCCTTTTTCTGTTACATTTCTCTTTGTAAACTTTGCGGAATCTTCTTTTGCGAATCCAAATCGTCCTTTTTCTTTGTAACACGACTTAATTTTTGTGAATGTGGTTGAATACATAACATCCCTTTCAAGTAGGCGGTGTACTGGGATGCAAGGGAGGTGGGAACCTGCCGATTTTTCTTGGATTCTTTTCTGAAAGAAAAGAAAAATCACCATAAATTTTGGATTCCATTTATCATCTCAAAATGACGCTTATTCCATCGATTTTTCTTCGCTTCTATGATTTAGGGTTTAGGTTTTGAATTATATTGCAATCTTATTATAAATTTTGATAATGTTATGATTTTAATGTTATTGCTGCAATCTTATTGTAAATTTTGATAATGTTATGATTTTATTGTTAGAATTATTGTTGCACCCTTATTGTTATGCCTTTGTTGTTATATACCACTTCGCATATTGTGAAATATGCGAAGTATGCGAAAATAATACTGCTTAAAAACACGTCTTTTACTTCGCATATTGCGAAATATGCGAAGGTGAAAGTTATTCTGCGAATTAGTATTGTCTTCGTATGCTTCGCATATTGCGAAATATGCGAATTAAATTCATGTTCTGAAACAAGTATTATCTTCGCATACTTCGCATTTTGCGAAATATGCGAAGTCAGACAGAAGGGAGAAAGAAGAAAGATTAAAAAATTTCTAAGTGTGATATATATATATATATATATATATATAGGGGAGGGATCAAGTGAGAACCTCCTCTTAGGTGAGGACACTTTCTTAGGTGAGAACCACTAAAACTACGTAGTTTTGAGTCTAAAAATTAAAAAAAAACACTGCTGCCATAGAAGTTCAAACCTTGGACCCTTTGTTTACACTCCAATTTACTTACCACTGAGCCAATTACTTTCCTTGTATGATATGTGCCGCGCTGATTAATATACCATCGCACTGTAGCTTTCATTGTTTAATATTTGACGCATGCACTTATTAATATTGATTAAATATGCATAATAATGAATTATTAATAGAAAAAAAAAAGAAATGTGCATAATAATGAATTATTAATAGAAAAAATTCAAGAACATGCTTCAATTTCTTATTTATTTAATTCCTTTATATTTTATAATTTATGTTATATAAGAAAATATATTTTTTTAAACATACGTTATAACATATAATTTAACTTTTTTTTTGAAACAACATATATTTTAACTTTTAAAACACGAACTATGAAGTTTAGAACGTACGACATATTTTTTAGAACATACGTTATGTTTTTTAGAACATGTGTTATGTTTTTTCGAACATGAGTTATAAATTATATTTTTTGAACAAATGAAAAAACGATCCAAATATCTACTGATTTTTTTAGAACATTATACTTAATTTTTGGAACACAAACTACAAACTTTAGAACATACGTTATGTTTTTTAGAACATACGTTATGTTTTTTAGAACATGTGTTATGTTTTTTCGAACATGAGTTATAAATTATATTTTTGGAACAAATGAAAAAACAATCCAGATATCTACTGATTTTTTTTAGAACATCTATACTATATATAATTACGGAAGCAGAGAGAAATGAGAAGAAGTGTTTTAGAGGTCATTTTGATGAGTTGTCAACGTAGTAAAAAATCAGATTAAAAATATTTAATTAATTAAAAATAACAAATTTATATTTATAATATATTAAATAATCTATACTATATATAATTACGGAAGCAGAGAGAAATGAAAAGAAGTTTTTTAGATGTCTTTTTGATGAGTTGTCAACGTAATAAAAAATCAGATTAAAAATATTTAATTAATTAAAAATAACAAAATTATATTTATAATATATTAAATAATTACTAGCCTATTAATTAAAATAATAAAAGAAAGCAAGAGTTACGGGAAGATGAAAAAACACAAAGCAAAGGAAATCCAAAAATCACAAATAAACTTCTATATAAAGCATGATAGATAGTATTCCACCATTATATTCATTGGTCACGATAGATAGTATTATATCTCTGAAGGTAAATATTTGATTTTTTTTCATATGTTGTAGTTATTTTATTCTCAATTATGTTGTTGTTTTATTTTTATTAAACAATAATTGTTATAGTTTCATCTTTCAGATTCATTTCTGTTGTTACCCAGGTTCTATACATCTCGCTATCTTATTCATGTTTTCTTTTTTATTTGTCTTTTTTTTTCCAAACTGATAACTTCAATTAAAGAAATCCGACAGAAATAGAAGATGGATGAACAACTAAAACCGGAAAACACAAAAGTGTCAAAAATTACAAGAAATTCTTATGTTTCTCAAGGTAATTATTCGATTTTTTTCATATGTTGTAGTTATTTTTGTTCTCAATTGTGTTGTTGTTTTCTTTTTATTAAACAACAGTTGTTATAGTTTCATTTTCAGAGATGAAATTCCATTTCTGTCGTTACCCAGGTTCCATACCTCTCGCTACCTTATCCATGTTTTCTTTTTTATTTGTCTTTTTTTTTCAAAATGACTAAAATAAAGATTTTGTAAATTTGTATTCTTTTTTAGTATATGTTCCTAGGTGTTATCGTTTCGATTGCTAACTCTTAACTAAAATTTAGATTTTCGGCTTTATATGAACTCAATTTTTAGCTTTCTCAATTGTGTTGTTGTTTTATTTTTATTAAACAATTGTTGTTATAGTTTCATCTTTCAGAGATGAAATTCCATTTCTGTCGTTATCCAGATTCCATACCTCTCGCTACCTTATCTATGTTTTATTTTTTATTTATTTATTTTTCAAATGACTAAAATAAAGATTTTGTATATTTGCATGCTTTTTTAGTATATGTTCCTAGGTGTTATCGTTTTGATTGTTAACTCTAACTAAAATTTAGATTTTCGGCTTTTTATGAACTCAATTTTTAGTTTTAATTGAAGTTAGATTACTTTTTCTAATTCGGAACATGTTGAATTCCACTCATTTTTTTAGTTTGAGTTTAGCTAATTGATATGTATTGTATTTTTTATTTTTATGCATTTTGGTACAAATAGATATAAAGTTTCACACGATAGTTGTTCATTGAAGTTTGAGACATATTAAATAAAATATTAAAGAGATATTGGAATATTATACTTACAATGAAGTTTATTTCAATATAAATTATGTTATATTATTATCAAGAAGTTATTTTTGCTCAATTTTCTAGACAATGAGATTGTAAGGGTCTAATAAACTTGATAAGATATTTATTCTTGAAGAATGTGAATTATGCTAGATACGAATTCAAAATCAAGGTAAATAAAAATAAATTGTGTCAAAATCCTAAAAATGTACATTAATTATGGATATTGAGATAATTGCTTTTGCAACATTGACTTATATAATTTTTAACTATTATATTATGGTTCATACAAAATTGTTAGTATTTCAAGAGTTTTTAACAGATGAAAATAAAATATGATCATAGGACAAATTATTGAAAAATATTAATTAAGAAAATATTATTATTTGAATCTCTTCAAATTCTCAAATGTTGAACATAATGATTCTAATTAATATAATTAATTTCACATATTAATTATAAAACGTTTTTTTTTGTACTGAGTGGTTACAATTGCGATTTAATTCTATTTAACTAAAATTAATTTATGGACTTAATACTTCATTAAGAAAAAATAAAATGTTTAATTAATGGGCAAAAAATATTTTCACTCTCCTCTTTATATGCTTATGTCTCGGCATTATCTCTTATTTTCAAAAAAAAAACAAGAGGAAGATGGTTCTCTCTTAATTATCTTTTTCGTCCCTTTATTTTTTTTCAATTCTTTTGTTTGTTTTTCTTACTTACAAAATTCAAGAATATATAATTATTAGAAAATATTAACGAAGTCAAATAAGTGATATCTGCGAGTATGGCTGATATTCTATATAGTGAAAAAATGAAGAACAAATTGATCGAATGTCTTGATGAGATATTACGAGATGAAAATATGAGAAATAATCATCTTAAACTGATTCAATTAGATATATTGAGTTATTGTAGCAGAATGAATAATTGAATTCGAATACTTGGTGATCATGAAATTCCATCAACCAAAATAATTATCATCAAGATGAATTTGTGACTAATTCTTACGAATTTTATTTTTTTATATGTAATATATTGAATTGATAAAGTTTCTTCATATGCAACATTAGAAAAATATTGATTGTAATAGTTTATAGAATAATATATTGATGTTGCTTCCATTTTAACATAGATTGTAATTCTTTTGTATCATAGATATAATATTTAATTTTAATTGTAGTTTAATTCAATTTTTTTTCAACCTATATTGTAAATCTTTTGTATCGTAAATATAATATTTAATTTTAATTATAGTTTAATTCAATTTTTGGTTTTTTATTATATTCTAATATATTTTTTAATTAATCTGCTATTTTATTATTATTGTTTCATAAAATATTTGGAATATGAAAATGTATTAAAATTCCTAAAAAGTACAAATCATTGAATTTTGTAAAAATAAATAAATCATTCATCTTTAGTTAAAATTCTATAAAAAAAAGTAGTCAATTATTTTTAAAATTAATTTAATTTGAATTATCATTAAAAAATATATATTAATTTCAAATATACATAATATAAATTTTTTTCATAGCATGATATAAAATTATTTAAAAGTAAATATGTCAATTTATTTATTTATCTAAATTATCTAAAAGTTTCATACCCCGTGCATCGCACGGGTTTTCGACTAGTTATACTTAATTTTTGGAGCACAAACTATAAACTTTAGAACATACGTTATGTTTTTTAGAACATACGTTATGTTATTTAGAATATGAGTTATAAATTATATTATAGAACAAATGCAAAAATGGTCCATATATTTACTATTTTTTTAAACATTATACTTAATTTTTAGAACATAAATTATAAAGTTAAGAACACATGTAACAATATTTAGAACATCGTCCTTAACATTTTAAAACATAAATTACAAAAATATGGAGGAATTAAATAAATAAGAAATTAGAGCATGTTCTTGGATTTTTTTCTATTAATAATTCATTATTATGTACGTTTCTTTTTTTTCTATTAATAATTCATTATAATGCACATTTAATCGATATTAATAAGTGCATGCGTCAAATATTAAACAATAGAAGTTAAAGTGCGATGGTATATTAATCAGCGCGGCATATATTACACAAGGGAAGTAATTGGCTTAGTGGTAAGTAATTTGGAGTGTAAACAAATGTTCTAAGGTTTGAACCCCCATGATAGTAGTGTTTTTTTTTTAAAATTTTTAGACTCAAAACTACGTAGTTTTAGTGGTTCTCACCTAAGCAAGTGTTCTCATCTAAGAAATGGTTCTCACAAGAGCCTTCTTCTATATATATATATATATATATATATATATATATATATATGAAAGGTATTTTGGAAAAGTCACAAAAAATAGTCTAGATATGGAGTATGTTGGGTAAATGGGTCTCTCATTATCCAATTTTGTAATTTTCTCTTATAAATAAAGTAGATAAATAAATCAAGCATGATCCGCTTCAAAGCTTATAACGACCTCTCATAGATCGGCCACACTAGAAATAGAGTAAGACATTCTCCAAGGCACACTATTCCATTTTCATTTACTAAGCTTACGTTATAACTTTGATTTAATTGTCCATAGACATGGGCATGGGCCGGGCTGGGCCGGGATTGGGTCGGGCCTGTCGGGCTTTTAATAAAGCCTGACGAGCCCAAGACCAGCCTAGTCCGCAAGAAATTTAGTCGGGCTCGTGCTCGGACCTAAGATATGAATCCCAAACCCGTCCGTCCAAGTCTATCTATATATTAAAAAAATACAATTAAAATATATTATAATTTATCACAATTAAAAATAAAAGTATATTATAATTTATTGATTAAAAAATATATATTGTACCTAAAGTTTGCCGTACACAGCAAACTTTAAGTATTTATATTTATAAAAAATATATTATAATTTATATTTATATAATATAATTTATAATTTATATAAATATATAATATATATTATATATAGTATATCAGGTCAGGCCGGGTCGGGCCGATGTAAAATTCGTAAAGCCCAAGATCGTCCAGTTTTTGGCGGACTTATACGGACTTGGGCCGGACCGAGCCTAACAACATTTTCATGTGTTCAAGCCCGACTAAATGGGTCTGGACAGGCTCACCGGCCCATGCCCAGGTCTAATTGTCCCACAAAGCTGACTTGGACATTAGAGTGGATTAATCGAACTTTGGTCCCTCCTTTGGCTCTGTTTTATTACACACTTACAAAAGGACCTATATGATTTAGCCACATCATTTATTGTTTGGAATCAAACATAAAAAAAAATACTAGTTATAAAAAGGATTACTAAACAATCAGTTAAGACCTGTTTAATTTAATTGTTGTCATTTAGTTGTTTGTTATTAGTAGTAGTTGGTACATTTTAACTAATTATATCTACAATTTAAAGTAATATATGTGAAGTCGTAATGTAATATTTATCTTCTTTCATATTTTTGTGTATAATATTCATTTTTACATACAAATATATTATAACTTAGTAGTAACCTCTCAGTAAAATGTATAGGGCTCAAAAATGAGAGGTCAATTATAGCCAACTTGTCACATCAGCCATTTTCATCTCATAAACATGAAATGTGAAACCAATCAAATAAAAATTACTTTTTTTACTCTTTTATGTTCTTTCAAAGAATTTGTCTCTTCTTTTTCATTTAATATTTCTTCTCTCTTTAACATTTTCTTTCTCTCTACTATAATATTTTCTTTCTCTCACTTTCCTTTTATCTCCCTCTCCAAGGTGATCATCTTTAGCTAAAATCTATTTATAAATAGCATTTAATAACTAAGTAATAAAATATTTCATAAATAAATTATTATAACTTTATTAAATATTTCTCAAATATTCAAAGAAACAATATATTAATAATTTTATCCATGAAACATGTAGAAACTATCTCAAATTTTACTCTCAATATCTAACCAACTGAACTTAAACTAATGAAATTCGTTTAAAATATTTTCATATATGTATTCTTCTGCTCGGGATAGTTTTCCTGACTTTTAATTAAAGATCATTCTGGATTTCACTAAAGTTTATTTTATACCACAAGGTAGAAATACGTTTATCAGATCTCAGCTCCATGCAAGAATCGACTTGAGGAATTGTTACACTCTCTAGGTTCAAACATTCAAAGAAAGTTAACACAGTTTGATCGTAACATTCTCTACAAGCAATCCAACTTCCAGTCAACAAACGTCTCAGATTTGGGGTTGAAAATGACTTCTTCAATCTATTGAAGAGTAACTTATGATTTAGCCCATGAGCTAAATCTTTTCTCTAATTAATTAACCTAATAATTAGGACGTGGAGCAATAACAAGAACTCGAACAATGATAGTCATAACTACTACATAGAAAATAGAAAAAGATTAAATACGTTTAATTATATCTTTGTATTAATCAAAAACTTCTATTTAGTTCCACATAATTTTTCAGAGTTTCTGAAATTTAAAAAAAACATATGTAATATTCTTGGAATTTAAAATTATTTTCTGTAATTTTAAAATAATATTCAAAAATTTAAAATATTCAAATATTTATTTTGTCCACCTAAAAATTAAATAAAATTTTAAAAAAAAATTTAAAAATTACAAAAACATGGTCTGCTAAAAAATGGAAGTCGAAAACCTCCTCTATAGTTGACATGCACCACCAAGACGGTTAGCGGATGTAGTACACGCGCTGTCAGGTGGTGAATTCATATTCTTCACCTCGTGTGTGACATGGTGCACGCAGCTCAATCGTAGTGCATCACATGACGGTCCTTAATGCGTGGGGAACGTTGGCAATGTGTAGGAGCTATACGTCGCCTTTCCGACTTAATACGGGCGGATATTTTCTATGAAAAGATATTCAAAAATCATTAAATTTACAAAATTTAAACATTGGTGTTATTACCTTTAAATTTAATGAAGAGACTTGATGTGTACTTGACTAACTAGGTCAATATCAACAATATATAATTTTTGAGTTTCATATAAATTTTAATATATGGTAAATATATTGTCAAGTAATGATTGGGCAATCTATCAACGTGTCAAGTGATTAATTGTCAATATCTATTCTTTTACTTTTACTTTTGTAACTCAATTCCCTAACCAACAATATTTTTTTATTTGTACAATTGCATTTGTTTATACATATTTATACAAACATTGTTGGAATTAATGTACAAACAAAGACTTGTAGACATGATATAAATGTCCAATAAAACAGGATGCATAATATACAAAATTAGATAACATATGAATATAGTAATTAAGGAATAAAGTGTATAAAAATACACATATTATTGCGAGTTAAGAGTAATTTTATCTGAAACGTCATAAATTGGAGATAATTTTGATAAATTGAATCAATTTTAAATATTATTAAAAAAAATTAAATATTTCATTCACATATTTTGTACCAGTTACGTATCAATTGGTAAAATCAGTGATTTTTTATTTCTTTTACAATTTCAAAATAGTCTTAAAATGATATGTTTATATTAAAGGAGCATAACTCAGTTAGTACGTCTCTGGTTTTCGAAAGTGGGAGGTTGTGGGTTCGAATTCATCCTCTTACAAGAAAATGATATGTTTTTAAGTTCAATAAATATTTAGATTTTTTGTTTTTTTATTCATTATGTACAAAACACGTGATAAGATTCTAAATAGGCTATCTCACATATGACACATCTCTATACATCCAATTCACTCGGAGCGTGAATTCGCTAATATTAGCAGGGATCAAACATTAAACCATGACCAGGGGCAAAGACAGAGGAGGGCCCCGGCCACCAGAACCACTCATACCATAGATGGTTTCACACCCCCCCCCCCCCCTCCCCCCTCCCATCCCCTCGGTCATTGAAACTACTCCTACTATGGATGGTTTCAGTCTCACTGTTTCCAATAAATGAAGGTCCGTGGTGGTTAATTAATTCATTGAGTTTGTATTTAATATATGATAGGCGATAAGTTTTCCTAAGTTTGTTCAAAACTGTCAGATTAATATAAGATCTACGATTGTGCCTTAACTATAAGCTCGAGCTTTTAATTCAGTTGGTTCCATTACATGGTATCAGAACATATGCTTGCTTTAAGCACTCTAATTTCTTCAAAGTAACAGCGTCGAAGGCACGACCTGGCTAGGAGCGCATCATCGGCAGAAGGGACGAGCCGACAGGTGCACACCAAAAGGCGGACCTAAGACTTAATCGTGTATCTTATATTAATCTCTGAAAAAATGATTCAATCTTACTTTTGTAGTCCAAATCTAGCTTAATTTTGAGAAGTTTTAGGAAAACTGATTCTTGATACTTTTGTAGTCCAAATCTAACTTAATTTTAAAAAGTTTTATCGTGGTACGTAAAAATCTGTTATGGACCACTCAGATAATAATATGTGTATACACACGAAAAATTGAACGCATGCACGTGTTAAATTGTCCTCTCCTCCAACGAACTAATCATGTATTTGTCACTAACCATGAATCTAATATTATGTAAGAAAATGTCTAATTAACTCTAAAATGTATCTCAAATGAGGAGGATCGTCTCGTATATTTAAAGAGTCGAATAATTTCCTAATTAACAAAAAACTACTCTTAATTGACAGAATAATAGAGGTATTTTTATACAATAATGTTAATAATGAACTAAGAAATAGAATGGAAAAAGTATGGGTGAAATGACCATGAAATGAATAAAGGTAGGGAGTCATGTGAAAACTATATAATATATTCTAATAAATATTATACTGTTTAAAGTTGTACACCATAAAGTACAATTAAAGATGAAACCTACTTATAGCTTAAGAATCTAACACATGCCTTTGTAAGATTTGCATCTCAAATCAAAACTACTAACATATATCCCCCAAATTTTGTGTTTATTTCTTATATATATATTGCCATTAAATTCTATTAACTAATTTTATGTAGAATATAAAATTAGACTTTTATAAAATATAATAAATTTACATAGTTCGATTAATTTTATTTGCATATACGAATGAGGGGAAGTGTATAATTCATTAAAATTTGGTAAGTTGTAAATGAGTCGAGCCGTTTATGAGAGATTCGGTATTCGACTCGATCATATTCTATTCGATTACATCCCTAAATACAACAGTAAAAAAATTGCATTATTATCTAAATTTTTAGTTATCAAATTTCATGTATAAGACCTAATTACACATATATGCATACATTGTAGTTTAAAAGTATAATTATTTATCTAATAGGATTCATTTAAATATGATTTTTCAATTTTTATTTTGTTTAAAAAAAATTGCGCTTTACATTAAAGAAGAAAGAAAAATCCCCACCAGACCCGGAATGTGATTCGAACCCATGACCTCCCTAGTTATAGGTAAACTCTCAACCACTAGGCTAGTGATTTTTCAATTTTTATTCTAATTAGAAAATCAAATTAAATAGAAGATTTGAGACATGACTTAAATTAATAGGTAAACATATGCTTTAACAATGGTTCAGTTAACAATTAATATTAATTAAGTTTTTATTGGAACATATCTTAAATTCTAATATGGTAAATAGTAGTAATTATAAAGGTGGTAAAAATACGATAGGCGTTAATCTGGCGAATAGGGTCTTCATGAGTCGAATTCGTATTTTTGTATTTTCTTATTTATGAATAGACAAACTAGTATAAACAATTACAACTTAAATCGGTAGTATACTATCTAAAAATAATAATATAACATGATTTAATATAATATATATCTTTAAAAATATGTCAAACAACATTTTAATAATAACATCAAAGAAACAATGGAAACAAGTAAAAAATAATGTTGATAAGTATTATTATTCACTGAAAATTATGAAACAATGTACTTAAAGTCTTAAATGATTATATAAAAAAAAACCAGTAAAGAAATATAAATAAAAAATTTTAAAAATAATAAATGCAATTCACCAATAATCATACGACAATATTAAAAAATGAATTATAATAAAGCAAAAAAATAAAAATAATAAAATACTTTTTATTCTGACCGCCACCTAGGCAGCCAAAATACAGCCAGGGATCCAAAAAAAACCTTCAGGAGGCTAGATGGTAAAAATTAGAATGGATTCTCGATTTCAAATGCTTAGACGAAGCCTAGGCAGCCCAAGCTACTTTTTTTTTTGTTTGATTTCTCGGTCGTCAGACACTCTTTAGGTGGATCCTCTCCCAATTAAAGCTTTCTGTGTATGCTAGAACTCAAACTTGGGATCTAGCTTCTCTGCTCTGTTTTTTATATAGTCAAATATAGGTTCAAGATGGACTTAAGTATATTTAAGAAATAATTATTCATAAATGGGATAAAGGCCAAATTTAATCCTAATATTTTAAGAGAAGTGCAAATTTAGCCTTAATATATGAAATGGTATAAATTTAACCATAATGTTTTCAAGTGAGATTACATTACCGAAAACTTGAAAATAATGGTTTAACTGTCAATTTAGACCTTTCAAACTTCAATTATGTCTAACATATTTAGTGTGTTACTTACTCAATTATATATATATATATATATATATATATATAATTGAGTAAGTAACACACTAAATATGTTAGACATAATTGAAGTTTGAAAGGTCTAAATTGACAGTTAAACCATTATTTTCAAGTTTTCGGTAATGTAATCTCACTTGAAAACATTATGGTTAAATTTATACCATTTCATATATTAAGGCTAAATTTGCACTTCTCTTAAAATATTAAGGCTAAAGCTATTAAAATGCTAACAACTAAGGCTGGTTTGGTTTACCTACTTTTCATGTTGTTGTTTGCTGTTACGGTTTGCTTTTTTTTTTTTTTTTGCTTTTCTAAAAAACATGGATTTCATGCTTTTATAAAAAAACTATTTTTCAGATATAAAATGCAAAATGAGATATCTAATCAAACAGCTAAAACTCTCTCTTTTAAAGTGAAAAGACAAACATGAGAAGAAAAAAGAGTAGCCAAACACACCCCCTAAGTCTGCCAAATATAATCACTAATTTTTTTAAGTGTCTAAACTATTTATTGTGTTACTAATACAATTACAAGTAACCAACTAAAATGCACGAAACTATTTTAACTTATCGACAAACTTGTTTGGAAAGTCCAATGTGATAGTTAAATAACAAATAAACCAGTGTTTTCAAATTTTCGGTAATGTGAGACTAAACTTGATCTTGCTTGAAAAAAAAATAGTGTTAAATTTATACTGTTTCGTATGTTAGAATTAAATCTACACTTTCCTTAAAACGTAACCATTAAATTTAACTCTTATCACATTCATAAATATTTTAGCTATCAGTAACTTCAAACAGTGAATAATAATAATAGCAAATAATAACCAATAATAAGTAAACTAAACATTCTCTTATTATATATATTAAAGCCATATATACCTTAAAGATCATGTTTGAAGCCTTTATTTATTGGATTAATTGCCCTTGTTTTTAAAGTAAGGATTCCTTAGAATTGGTCAAAATGAGCTGCTAGATATGACTAATTATTTCTTATAAATAAATGAAAATGACAATTAATATATAGAGTTTATAGATTAAAAGATTCTTAATGATTTGGCATGTGTTTATAGATTTAGGGATAATAATAATAACAACAACAATATTATTATTATTATTATTATTGAATACTCCGTATTCAAAAACAAGAAAACGCCTGAATCGCCTAAGTTCTATCTAGATGCTCGAAATCAAAAATTCATTCCGATTTTCTTCATTTAGTCTTTCTGGACGTTTTTCGCCCCCTATGCATCGTTTAAGCGACGATTAATAAAAGCGTTTATTATTAATATAATTTCTTTATTATAATTGACTTTTGAACATTGTTGTCTGGTTATTCATGAATTATGTTTATTATTTTTAAATATTTTGATTTAATTGTGTTATCTAGTTGTTTTCATGATATTGTTTTTAAGAACATTATTTCATAGTATTTTGTGAATTATATTACTTGTGAATATTATTATTATATTTTATTTGTTTGATTTTTTCTAATGACATTGTTGTTAAAATATTAATGTTTGCACATTTTTTAAAATAAATGTTATAAATATATGTGTTTTTTTATATTAAATCATTTTATATTGTTATTTTTAGATGGTATAATAAATATGTTAATTGAATTTATATAACAATTTTTTTATTAATAAATACAAAAATACAAATTTGATTTAATTAACTAATCCTCGATTAATTCTCGAGAGTTATGTCCGTCCGACTAACGTCTAACGTTTTTTACAACCTTATGAATACTTGATAGGCAATCTAATCATCAGAAATTAACTATATATATATAAATTGATTTACAAAGAATCATTTATCTAACTAATATTTAATGTATTGTTATAAAAATTTATTTAAATTGATAAAAAAAAATGTATATATATTTCACATTATCAGAGACCTAATTGATAAAATATAATGTTATATTTGGTAGAGAGTTTTGAGATAAAATTAGAGATTTGAGCCATTTTAGAGAGTTTGATTAATCAGATCTCTAATAGTCATGCTTCTGATTACTATCCTTTAATTCCAAATAAAAGTTTTACTATGCCCTTATTTACTATTTTACATCTAATTTTTATCAAATAAATTTACACAATCAACTGGTTAAATTAGCTAATCAAATCAGTATAATCAGTTAACAGCTATTTAATAAACAGGGATAAGAAATAAATAAATGTTTACAGGTTATCCAAGTTTTGCAGATTCCAAAATAGCAACATTTTGTTGGATAATGATAAGGGTGGGTGTAAATACAAAAGGCTAACCCATTTTATTATTATTTCTTTTTTGAAAATGAGCTTTTCATGTACATGAAGCTTTATTCAAGAACATTTGAAAGGTATCCGGTTCAAAAGGGTTTTTCTTTTCAAAGACTAAAGAGACATTTATACATATTGCACAATCTTTCATTCTCTTTTTAAAAGAAAATGAAATGAAAAATGAAAAAGATTTATTATTAATAAATTCATGAAGTAATTAAGAGTTTGAAGTCAACTTAATTTATTGACTTTTAGCGCGTCACGTTGTTTGTGGTTGTTGTTGTTTATCTTTGTCAGGAGCGGCTCTAGAGGGAGACAGAGGCCGTATAGGCGGTCGCTTAAGGCCTCCCGTTTCGTATTCAAAAAAAAAGTTATACTTTTTTTATAAAATTCAAAACTAATTTAATTATAGTACAATAATTATTGAGATTTCAATTGCTGAAATTTTTTCTCTGTTATGTCTAAATTTAATAGTAATCATATATAGAAAAACAGAATACACACCATTAAATAGAATCGAAATTGACAACAATAACACAAATTGTCTTTTTTTTTTTGTTAGTCATCGTCTCTTAACAATAATAGTACAACAATTTCAAAATTCATTTCATAACTTTTCTCTCAACAATGATAGAAATGAGTTACAAATTTAGCCATATTGTTATTAAGGGAAAGCAAATTAGCATATACGTACAAAATAGTACAATTCCAAGTCTATTTCAACGTCATGAACGAATGATGAGTTTTTTCGGTAATAGAAAAGCTTTATTGGGTGGTCAGAATGCTAGCAGTTGAAAGATAGCCAGAACATGAAATTTCACATGAAACAAAGACCTATCTTTCATTAATGAGGCTTGAAATGTATTGTTTTGTACATTAGGGCTAAATCAATTTTCATCCAATAATCATAGGGATAAATTTGTACATAATCTAACAATAATATAGCAATTAATTTCGTTCTCTGTAAATTACCCAAAAAGTTTAATCTTAAATTTATTCTTCTTGTTCAGTCAAGAATTAATTATATTTCATATATATTACTTTAAATTTGTATAAAAAAAATTGAGTACGGGAGATGCCTAGAGCCTCTAAAATACTAGAATTTTCCCAGTTGATATTTGTTGGCAATCGAACACGTAAGGTATGTTGAATCATGCTGAGGAAACATGTGAAGTGAGGGGATTGTTGGACGGGTTTGGACATGAAAATTTATCTTTAAGCCCCAGCCCGTCCATATCCGCCTTTTTTTAGACGGACTTAGGATTTATAAAAATAGCACAGGCCGGCCTATCCGGCCTGTCTATTAATAATAATTAATAAATTTATATATTAATATTTATTTTTAAGTATAAATTTAATTTTTTATTATTAAAAATTACACATATATATTTAGGTAAGCTTATAAGGACTGGGCTTGGGTTGAGAATTTTTAGACAAAAATCCGATGGGTCCGGCCTGAGCCCGGCCCATGAACAGGTCTACTAACCATTGAAAAGTACAATAATACTATGGTCATGTAATGTGTTTATAATAATTTATGAGATTCGAATCATATTTGCAAGTAATAATTATAATTTTGTTATTTTTATTAATAAAACGACATATAAAAACATGAGAGGATATAACAATAATTTTAAATATTCCTGCCATTTTGTGTCGTTTTCGGGTTAGTATATCAATCCTAACCTAATCCAAAAATTTACGTGTCAATTTTGTGTCAACCCAAAAATGACACATTACCTATTAAGCTTAACCCAGAAACTAAAACTACGTATCGATTTCATATCGTGTAATCAGGTCGTGTGTACTTTTAGCACCTCTACATTATTTGGTGGGGTAGCATAAGGACGAAAGTTGGATGTGAATTATTTTAGAGGTACAAAGATAGGTATTTGGCACAAAAAGAAGAAGTTAGAGACAAAAGAGAGAAGATGAGGATCTTGGTCAGAACTCAGACAGTACGACGTAGTATCAGGTGCTTCTGCTTGCTTCCCTTCTCTTCGCTATCCAATCAACCCCCCAACTTACCCTTCAAGCTTGGTTCGGATCGGATCATTTATCCCTTATCTTTCATTTTGGTCAAACTAAAACAATATGGAATAAGACCCAAATTTTTATAGTAACGTTTTCGAGAAAGTGTAAATTTGGTACTAACGTATGAAATGATGTAAATTTAATCATAATTTTTTAAGAAATATCAATTTTTATCATACGTTATTAAAAATTTGAAAAAATTGGTTTAACTGTTATTTAATTGTCATATTGGAGTTTCCAAACAATAATTGTAAAAGAATATGAGGTCATTTGGAACTTTTGAAAGTTCAGAAGGCAGTAACGAATACATGATTGATCCGCTGGCGGGGTCGAGAAAGTGTAAATTTGGCTCTAACGTATGAAATGATATAAATTTAACTTTAATGTTTCCAAGTAAAATCAATTTTAATCATACGTTGTTGAACATTTGGAAATACTATTTTGACTGTTATTTAATTATTATATCAGAGTTTTCGAACATTAATTAGGTAAGAATAGGAGGTCATATGAAACTTTTGAAAGTTCATGAGGCAGTGACGAATACATGATTGATCCGCCGACGAGGCCAATTTTCCAATGTGTGCATAAAAAATTCTACAAAAGTAAGATTGGGTCGTTTTAAACAAACTTAAGAAAATTTATCTCCTATCATATATTAATCAAATTGGATTTTATAATTAAATACAAACTCAATGAGTTAATTAATCACTCCAGCCTTGATTTGTCGGAAATAGGGGGCAAAAACCATCCATAGTAGGAGTGATTCTGGCAATCGGGGGCGAAAACATCCATGGTACACGTGGTTCCGACGTCCTGGGGAGGGGGGGATGGGTGCCTCTAGACCCCTATCTTTGCTCCTATTAAAAGGGGGGTTGAAGTTTTTGGGCCAAGTAAAAAAGAACAAATGTATTAGGCCTCATTTTTTTTCATCCAAATACATGGCGGTACCAGGTACTCTGGAGGTAATCTCATACCTATTACATGTAAGTTTTTTAGATTTCATACTCGTTTATATAAAATTCAAGTAATTTTATTAGAATCATGTAGTACTGAATACCCGCGAAACGCATACACGTTACCATCTCTAGAGACAAAGTAAAACAAAACTTGACAATTTGATTTGCATCTGAAGTTTTAAAGTATTTCATTCGTCCCTAAACTTGCTTAGAATGAGTTATTGATTCTCTAAACTTACTTCAATAATATACTGGCTCTTTAAAGCAGTTACAACTATCTAAATCTCGCACTGTTCTGCCACGTGGATTTAGGGACTAAAAAGATATTTTAAATAAGTTCAGATGGCTAACGAGACATCATTAAAATTCAGGTGTCAATAAAATTTTTTGGTTAAAATTTAGGGGCTTCTCATGTATTATTAAGTCAAAAAAAATAATAAACAATAAATATACTAAAACAAGCTATCAGAGGGTAATTAATCGGTTAAACTACACTCATGCCCCTAAATTTTACATTTACTTTCATTATGGTCCCTCAACTTTAAAACCGGACATTATGGTCTTGAAACTTTACATTTTACTAACATAATGACTCGTTTTAACATTGACCGCGTCAAAATAACCAATGATGATCCCAAAATGAAAAAATCAAAGAATTAAAGTTGTTTAGAACCATATTTTCCTACAACCGTCGTTTTTTATTTTCCAAATTACAATTTTTTGCTCTCTCTCTAAACAATAATTTTTTCTCTCCTAACCAAACAACACTTAAATAACCTCAAAACCAAAAGAAAAATCAAAAAATTAAAGTTGTTTTGAATGTCATTTCTACCAGTTCTATAATATAGGGTTACCTACTATTGGAGTGATTATATTGATCAACGTAAAAATGAATCGTATGTTAAAAAAAGGAAAATTTCAGAGGCCATAAGTTAGGTTGTGTAGTCAGGAGCCACAATAAAAGTAAGTGCAAAGTTCAAGAGCTATGTCCCCGTGTAGTACGTTGTAATGGGCATTGTAATGGAATGTTCATTACAATGTCACATTATTTTTATCGTAATGGAATCACAAATACATCACTTAAGTGTCCTTTGCAAATTTATGTAACAGGCATTACGAGCAAAATAGGCATGAATCCTCGTTACGATCAACCCTTGTATTTTTATTACTAATTGCGAAATATGAAAAAAACATGAAAATATAAAAAATGAAAAATTGCGAAAAAAACAAAAACAAGAAAAAATGTGAAAATTGGATGACGGGAAAAGGCGATAAAAACATGAAAACCACGCAAAAAAAAGGAGAAAAAACACGAAAAATGAAAAAAAACGGAAAAGAGCAAAAACGAAGAAAACAACAAAAAAAAACGAGAAAAACATGAAAATTACATTTAACTAAATAAACGTACGTATTGTAATGATAATTGCATTTTATCAATTTTATTAAAAATTTATCAACCAAATATGGTAATTGAATAATTATTCTATTCCATTATATTACATATTTTATTACATTAAAACCTTGATTATACTACATTAAGGGCCCGTTTGGTTTAGCTGTTAGCTGTTTGCAGTTGTAGTAAGCTGTTAGCTGTTTACAGTTGCAGTAAGCTGTTAGCTGTTTAATTACTAGTGTTTGGTAAAATTATATTGAACTGCTGCTGTTCGGATTTAAAATGTCTAAAATGGACATGTTTTAAATTAATCAACGATGAAATTATAAAAGGAAAAATGTGAAAAAATACCTATAATATTTACAACTAGGAATAATTTACTCTTAACGTATAAAATGGTGCAATTTTACCCATAACGCTAGCAGCTAAGAGCAATTTTACCCCCTAACATTGACAAGTTGTGTCGATTTCAAATATTATTAGAAAATATAGATATTGTATTTCTTATTCTACACCAATTGCACATATCAGTAGTTTTAAAAAAGAGATTTCATATTTTTTGTGATTTACTAATAAAATTGAAAATTAATATTTATAAATTCGGCGAAATATTTAAATTTTTTTTGTCCGACTTGTACAAAAGACAATATTTTTTTTTATTTTCTTAAAAAATTTTATGTCTAATCATATGTTTATGATCTGTTACTAACGATGATAAAATGGTATGTGAAGTGTAATTGACAATATTCATGACCAAGAAGACAGTTTGATAAATTATTTCTCAAATTGACCCAACTTGTCAATGTCAGGGGTAAAATTAATTTTGGCTGCCAACAATAGGAGTACAATTGCACCATTTTAGACGTTAAAGGTAAAATTGCTCCTAGCTATAAATGTTAGGGGTATTTTTACACATTATCCTATTATAAAATAAAAAATGTGTTACACAAATTAATAAAAATAATCTATATAAAAAATAAAAAAATTTATTGAAGGCAACAAAACATTATTCTCTTTCAAGGATATTTTGGACAAAACTAATGGTTTGTGTGCTAGCTGGAAAGCTAATTCTCTTTCCCTTGCAGGTCGCCTTACCTTGATCCAGTCAGTTAACTGCGCTGCTCCGAACCACATCATGCAGGCCTGTAAGCTTCTTGAGCCTGTCCTTAGTGACCTGGATAAGATAAATCGGCGTTTCCTGTGGGGTGAGTCTGGAGATGGGAGAAAGGTTCACCTGGTCCCGTGGAAGGAAGCTTGCCAGCCTAAAAACAGGGGGGGTCTTGGTATTAGGCAGGCAAAGGACAATAATAAAGTCCTGTTAATGAAACTTCTTTGGAGAATGTGGCAATGCCCCTCCTCCATTTGGGTCCGTCTCTTGTGCGGGAAGTATCGGAAAGATAGAATCTTTGGTGGCCCGAAGGAGAGGGTTGTTAGCTGTTCCTTCCTCTGGAAAGGGCTCAGTGGCGTGTTTGCTGAATTCTGTACGGGGATTGGCCTGGAGGTGGGTAATGGTAGATCTATTAGCTTCTGGTATGACACCTGGATTGGTGATAAACCGCTGATTGATGTGTGTAATGCCCCTCCGTCGGCTGATCTCCTTTCTTGGAAAATTGCTGATGTGGTGGACTCGGGGGGAGACTGGATCTGGTCAAAGTTCGACTCTTTCTTTAGTCTGGAGACCCTTCTTAACATTAGAGGAGTGAAGATTAGCAATCAAGAGGAGGATAAGGATAGACATTGCTGGGCCTTGACGAATAATGGTACTTATTCTTGTAAATCGGCCTATGAAGCTTTTACCCCTAATAGGGCTGATCCTCCCTTGGAGATTTGGAAGTCCATATGGTCCCTCAAGATCCCTTACCGTATCAGGAGCTTCCTTTGGCTGGGTATCAAAGACAGGCTCCTTACGAATGCGGATAGGCACAGAAGGCACTTGACTGAGTCTAGTGCCTGTAGTAGATGCAGAGGCAATGTGGAAACCTTGTGCCATGCCTTGAGGGATTGCCCAAATAGTAAGAAGATCTGGGAAGGGATCCTCCCTCATCACATCCTCCCTTCCTTCATGGCCTTTTCTGAAAGGGACTGGTTCTCTCAAGGAGCCAAGGGGAACTTGCTGGCCAACATGGAGCACGGTGCCATCCTCTTTGCTATTACTTGTCACCAAATCTGGAAGTGGAGGAATGAAGAATTATTTGCGGGTAAGGCTGTCCTTATTCTTGATTTACTGTTTTTCTTCTCGAAGAAGCTCTTTGTTATTACTCAAAGCTTTGAAAGAGATTCCCTTGTTCGCCCCTCCCCGGATAAAGAGATCCTGCTAGTTGGTTGGAGTAAGCCTAGAGAAGGGTTTGCTAAGTTGAATACTGATGGCTCCTGCCTTAGCAATGGCAGAATTGCTGCTGGAGGAGTTCTTCGGGATGCTGGTGGCAATTGGATGGCGAGGTTTACCCATAACTTGGGGACGGGCTCCTCCTTTTCTGCGGAGCTCTGGGGTATCTTGTCAAGTATTAAACTCGCCATTCGCATGGGTGTTAAAAAGCTCTCGGTGGAATCTGATAATCTGGAGGCTATTAACAGGATTTCAGATAGCCAGGTTGTTTGTCTGAAGAGCCAGAATCTCATCAAAGCTATTTTGAGGCTTCGTCCTGCCTTTGAGTATCTTAATTTCTCCCATATTTTTAGGGAGCAAAACCGCGTGGCGGATCGCTTAGCAGCTGCTGGGCATGGGAGAATGTTAGGTGTTTCTACCCTCTCTGTTCCTCCTTCTTTTCTTTTGCCTTCTCTCCTAGAGGATAGGATTGGGGTCAGCCTTCCTAGACTGATCCCGGTGTAGGTTTTTTTGTTGGTTTTGTTTTTTTTCCTTTCCTTTCTTACCAAAAAAAAAAAAAAACAAAACATTATTCTTCCGGTAATTATTTGTAGAAATATAAATAATATTAAAGAATAAACTTATTTTGTGGAAATAAAAAAGATAATTTTGTCAATAACAAATAACTACAAACAGCTGTTTATGAAAAGCTCCAAATAGGAGCTTTTCGTGAAACGCTCCAAAACGCTGCAGATTTCAGAAAAAATGCTAAACGCTGCGGTTATATAAACCTAACCAAACGCTATTTTTCCTGCGGTTTGGAGTGAAACGCTAAACGCTCATCCGAAAAGTTAAAACAAACACCCTCTAAATTAGAACGCATCAAACGGACCCTACGAGTGTAATTTACCCCTATTTAATCTCAAATAATCTAAGAGAATATAATTAAGTTAAGAAAAAGGGAAACAAAAAATTACAAAAAAGTGCTTAGTGATCTGACAAAATTCCATTCTGATCTCTTTACTTTTTATCAATTTTTCTCCCTAGTGGTTGGTTTTTCATGGTCCAACAAACTCATGTTGGTGCATGTTGCCTAAAACTGAATCTATGTTCTTTTTTTATTATTATTAATTTAGGGCATATAAGATCACAACAGCACTTTTCTCTATTACTTTTTAAAAATTACTTAGGGAAAAAGCACTTTTAAGCTCTTAAACTTTTCGATTTCGGTTAATTAAACCTCTAATCTTTCAATTTAATAAATTGAACTTTCGATCAATAATAATAGTATACGTATCAAATTAGTTAGTTATTACTATCTAATTCGGTTCATCATTCATTTTATTTGTATGTAAAATTCTATTTTTTTTGGATAAATAGAAAAATAAATGTTATGGTTTTACGTATTTGCAAGACGTTTTCATAATTTAAAAGTTTATAAATGTAAATCTACTATTTTATTGATTTGCAGAGAGATACTTATCACTAAAATATTAGAGTAAACATAAATTTAAATTATTTTACTATTTTTTCTGCTTTAAAATGTTTCCAAGAATCGCTAAATTTTTTGTTTTGACATTGGCCAAATAGGTAAATTTGTATATTGATAATGAAAAAGTTTGTTTTTACAAATAAAGTAAACATTATATTTTTACTTTTTAAATTTTTAAACCTGGAAAACGTTTTTACAAAAGCAGAAACCCACAAAATAAGAATTTTATGGTTTATATAAACCCAATTCAGAACCCAATGAAATAAATAATATTCTATTAATCGAGTTTTATGTTTAAAGCTGACTTTCCTGATCGTCATGAGCTTAATTTGCACAATTATAATGGGATAACCTTAAAGTAAAAAAATGGTACAATTTTTCTCTTAATATTTGCAAGTTATACCAATTTTACATCTAATATTTGAAAGTTTGACCAATTTTTAGTCATTATTAATAGAAGGCTTAAAGTACTTTTTGGCCCTTGACCTATCTAAAATTTGTACATTTGGTCCGTGATCTATTATTTGGTCACATTTGGCCTCTAATCTATCAAATTAGATAAAATTCAACCCATATTGAATGAAAAATCAACTTTCTTGGAAAATTAACAGCAGTCACCAAAACAAAAACCACACATGACACATAAATAAAATTAATTTTCAACTAGAGATGGCAACAGTAACTATTTTACACAGTAAAAAAAATCCTAAAAACTTTTTCTAGTGTTGCGATAGAGTGAAAATTAATTTTATTTATGTGTCATGTGTCATTTTTGTATTGGTTATTGCTATTAATTTTGCAACACAGTTAATTTTTCATTCAATATGGGTTGGATTTTATCTAGTTTGATAGGTTAGGGGCCAAATATGACCAAATAATAGGTCAGGGGCCAAATGTATAAATTTTGGATAGGTCAAGGGCCAAAAAGTGTTTTAAGCCTTAATAGAAACACTTGATGAAGTTACCAATCTCCTCTTATAACAAAAAAAAAAAAAAGTTATCAATCTCCTTATTTCTACTTCACTTGTGCGTCATATTATCACTCATCAGTAAGATAACAAAAACACGTGTATGGACGTGAAAATTACTCTTGACTGCTAATGTTAGCGATAAAATTGCATCATTTTAAACGTTAAGGGTAATTGCTCATGTCTATAAACGTTGAGGTATTTTTGCACCTTATCCCTGTTATTTTTAAATAGTATAATATATATTTTAATTGTATTTATATAATAATTTATTTATCAACAAATATATAAATTTGGTTGATCTAAACATATCCCTGATTAATTCCTGATGACCATATTCGTTCAACTAGTACCTAACATTTTTTACAACGTTGTCAACATTAAAAGTATTTTTAGACCTTATACCCCAATTATAATTGAGTATTGACTCAATACGTAAAATTAAAAGATTAGAAACTTAATAAAAAAACCGAAAAGCTTGGAGGACTCAAAATGTATTTTTCTGTTATTTATGCTAGAAGTATTCTTGTTCTACAAAGGACAGGGCTTTTGTTTTCTCTAAACAAGTTGAGATACTTTGTTGAAAGATATGTCTTGCTTTTTTTCTACATATTTAGTTTTTCTTATAATCAGATTGCTTTTTCTTGTACGATATTTGGTAAAAGATTTTATTATCCATAAAAGATTTTCAGTGTTTAAGAATCTTAGGAAAAAAAAACCGTATAAGTAAATGGTCAATTCTTTAAATTTCATTGGAATATACATAAAAAAAACCCACACCACAAGATTTTGAATTTAATGTTCTACATTTCTAACACGATAATAAAATTTACGGAGATAATTCAATTAATATAACTTATTCAATACGATTATTATATTTGTATTATTTATATCATATATAATCAATGTGAAATATATATATATCATATAAAATGATTATATTACGGTATATAAATAATCTTGTCTATAAATAAATAGTACCTTTCATACTCAAATATGGACATACAAAGCTTAAAGTTTATAAAATTAGCACATGTTTGTTCAATTATGGTCAACTGTTTAATTGTTTGTTGTTGTTAGTAACCGGTAAAACTTCTATTCTTCTTCTCTTCTCTTCAATTTTCCAGATTGTTTATCGATTTTATCAATTGATCTTTCTGTTGATTGAAATTTTCTTCTCTTTCAAGTTGCAGTTTTCTATTTGAGGAGGAAGAAGGAAGATTGTCTTCCTTTTTCCTCCTTACATCGTACTGTTTTTTATTTTTCTTCTTTTTTGTTTAATAAAATTGTGTTAGATTACATATATTTTACAGATCTTAATCTGCTTCAATTGCATTTGTTGTTTATTATCTTTTCATTTGTAACATTTTCTGTTTTAGCAAAAGCAGAAATGATAGATCTTATACGTAAATCACTATATCTACGTGATTGCAAAAGAAAGGACCGAGATCCGAAGATTCAGAGAAGTTTAAATGATGGAGATTGGATTACAAGTGCTTATCTGCAAATTTGGAGTTTTAAAAAGTATATGTTTCTGTTTGTTTTTGTTGTGCCTTTAATGGTTTCTTTTGCTCATTGTAGTCATTTTCTTACCTTTATGGTTTCTGTACTAGGCATAGCTTGTACTTATGTAAGGTATTATTCCTTATCTTTTTGTTGTACTTTGACGTTTTCTTATCTATGAAATAATGTACTTATTTTATCAAAAAAAAAAAGTTCACTGATTTTCCATTTAAAAAAATGGCTATCAACAGCTAGTTTTTAGGAATAAAGTGCAAAAATACTAAGAATAATTTTGTCCCCTAACATTGTCATGTATGTCAACGCAGAAAGTTAGTTTCTTATTCTGCACTAATTACATGTCAGTTTATTTTTTTAAATCATATTTTTTATAATTTAATAATAGAATTGGAGATTGATTTGATAAGGCAAAAAGCATTATTAGGCCCCTGATCTTTCATTTTTTGGTTCATTAAACCCTTGATCTTTTATTTTGATACATTAAGCCTCTAATCATTTACTTTTGATCTCATTAAGCCCTTTATGACCAAAAAAAGTAATTTTAAACATAAAATTCGGTTAACATACCGTTATTCATTTCACATGCATTCGAAATTTGTAGTTTTTCGCTGTTTGAAAGCAATTTTGAATGTGTAATGTGGTTAGAAAAACTATAAAAACCTTAATTCAAATTGTAAAAAAAATTAATAATTTCAAATACAGATGAAGTTAATAACGTATTTTTAACCGAATTTTATGTTCATAAGTTACTAATTTGGTCATAAAGGACTTAATGAGACCAAAAATAAATAATCAGGGGTTTAATATATCCAAATAAAAATGGCTTAATGAACCAAAAAATAAAAGATCATAGGCCTAATGATGTTTTTTTCCATTTTATAAATTCAGTGAAATATTTTTAAAAAAATTTGTCCAACTCATACAAAATACAGTATATTTATAAAAAATCTATTTAAATTTTTTTTCACATCTAATTATAATTTTTGAATTGTCAGAAAATTGATGAACTCAAGCTCACTATCATGTTCGTGAACTTCTTGCAAACAACTCATTAATTCTGTTTATGGACTCGCTTATGAAGCGCTCATTAATTATGTTACTTGAAATTCCTTTAACAAAACTACATAATTTTGAAACCTACAAAACTACGTAGTTTTCAACTTCCCCCTCCCCTTAAAAAAATACTATTATTAAAAAATAATCGAACCAAACTTAATCACGAACATTATAATCAAACTTGTTCATGAACCTGGAACCAAACTTCCTCGTGAGCTTTTGAGCTGAGTTTCACCATACTCAAACTCAGGTTATTTATAAATATAGTCGAACACAATTGAGCCGAACGCAGCAACTCGACTCATTTACAACCCTACATCCAACATCGAATAACCCAATATCTTGATATTTAATTTGATGACTATAATATCATGTTAAAAAACCTCAAATTATTGTCATAAAAGGTAATTTTCACTTACTTTCACTTTGATATATATATATGTATATCAAGTTGGAAAAAGAAAGGAATGATTGTAATGAATATGAAGAAAAATTCCCTGTTGGATGGGATGTTCAAATTATAGCTACTGACCAATAAAATGCTAAGACAAGCAAATATTTACACAATATACTTGCAACTCTTTAACAAGTATGAAACTTCTGAAACTCATATCAACCACAGAAAACCTGTATTGATTTCCATCAACAACAAAAAAAATTATGCCTTCAAAGAACTTATCTCCATCTCATCAAAGGGTGGGGACTTTCATGTAACTTTGACCACCTAGCTGTCAAATTATGCATACTTGGTGGAGTTAGAATCCATCACAACCCTTCAAAACTGTCTTAAAAACAATTACAACCTAACAATATTTTATATTATGAGGGGATAAGGTGCAAAAATACTCCTAACGTTTATGGTCAGAAGCAATTTTACCTCTAACGTTGATACGTTGGGTCAATTTGAGAAATAATTCACTAAACTGTCTTATTGGTCATGAATCTTCATCTACACTTCCTATGGGCATCATTTTTTTATCATTAATTGGTAACAGATCACAAACATATTATTAGACGTGGAAAAGAATTAAAAAATATGTTGTATTTTGTACGAGTTGGACAAAAAAAATTCAAATATTTCACCGAATTTAAAAATATTAATCTCCAATTCTATTATTAAATCATAAGAAATATAAAATCATTTTTTAGAAATAATGGTTATGCAATTGGTGCAGAATAAGGAACAAAAATATCTATGTTTTATAATGATGTCTGAAATTACCCAACTTGCCAACATTAGAGGTAAAATTGCACAATTTTAGACGTTAGGTGTAAAATTGTTCCTTGTTGTAAACGTTAAGGGTATTTTTGCCCCTTATCTCTATTATTATCATCTCCTACCATCCATACGGAAATGACACTTGGACTTGAAGCGTGTACAACATAGGTTCATCTTACTATATGTTGAAATTTCATTAACTAATGGAGATGTTAGGATTTGAACCCTTGACCATTTGGTCCAAGAGGCTGTGATACTATATTAGGGAACCATTTGATCTAAAATGGTTAAGCTTTTGGGTTCAGACGTTAAGTAGTTCATTGGCATATGGTATCGGATCCTCTTAGGCCAAATGATTGAGAGTTCAAATCATTATAACTCTATTTGTTAATGGAATTTCAACGCATAGTAAGATAGACGTGTGTACATGATTCAAGTCCAGGCGACATTCACGTGCAGAAGTGCAGAAGATGATAATAAAAGCTTAAACTTTCTTTCATATATACATCATATCTAAGTTGTCAATACAAAATTTTGAAAGAATATATGAGGGATAAATTGCAACAAATGGTCCATGAAGTTTGGGATGAGTTTCAAAAAGGTCACTAAACTTCATTTTGTTTCAATAATATCATTCCAGTCTTTTCAGACACAAAAATTCAATGGAATAATGACGTGACAGCCACGTTGAAAATAAATTACTCGTACTTATGACATGACATTGACAGGCAAAAAAATTATATTTTTTATTTATTTAATTCAAGTGCTTAAAACTGTTACATGACAACCAAAAAATGGATTTTGTGGTTCCCAAGTTGTTGTCATGTTATACCTAAAATTAAGTTCTTTGTTACGTGATTGTCACATCACTATTCCAATAACTTTTTCTGTCTGGATTGGTTGGAATGACTATATCGAAATAAAAAGGAAAGTTCAATGACTATGTTAAAACAAATTGAAGTTTAATGACCTTTTTGAAGGAAAGTTCAATGACTTTGTTAAAACAAATTGAAGTTCAATGACCTTTTTGAAGCTAACCCCAAAATTCAATTACCATTGGGCAATGTACCCAATACATGAGAAATATATATAGTAGCTAATAGCAAGTACGCATCAAGAAAATGATGGGTAGGTTTCTGCCAACAAATTGTCTCCATCAACACTAGATATGTGTCTATAAGTCAACCAAAAAAATTAGGATTTTAACGATCATCTATCAATCTACACACATATATATATATTTCTGACACTGTTAAAGTTAACAGCAGGTTCCGTTGATATAGCTATAACTTAGAAAACAGAATACAAGATGAGAATAGTAAGCATACCTGATTCGTTTTAGTTTTCGGGTCTAATTCAGGTTCCGATTAAGCAATGCTTGGAATGATATGTATAGATCTTGGTTATCTGTCCCAAATATATCTTCTGCTTTCCTTAAAGTTTCCTGAAAGGTAAACATGAAAATGATTTAGGTAGTTCAAAAGATGAATACAGCAAGGAAAATACATAAGGATTCAGAAACTTACATCACGAGTTTGTTTTTGAGCATTTAGTTCCTTGATGTTGGCCAAAAATGCACTGAACTGTTCATACGATAGACGACTCCTGAATTATGAAATGCCCCAAATCAGTCAAACTGGAGGTACAGATCTGTTAGGTGGTTAGTGTCCCTCTTACATGAATCAATTTAAAACTCACCTAGCTTGACGAAAGAACTCCTTCCCATCGATTCGTGGAGTGCGTCCTAAATTATTTTCGAAAAGAAACAAGAGCAGAATAATGTGAGATTGAAAGAGCAGCTAATCTTAGAAATGTGGGAACCATGATTGATTCGTACTCAAAAGAGATAGATTGCAAAGAGATCAACTATGAGATTTTGATCCACAAAGTCTTGAGATCAATCAATCAATCAATCAATCATTCTAAGACTAGAGTAACGTTTATAAACCTGGCATTGGTCGTCCCCGTGGAGGAGAGTTAGCAGCTGATGACTGCTGGCTTGATCGATACCATGAGGAAACCGCATTTCGCCCTTCATGTTGAGACTTCCTAGGGGATGTTGCACCAGAGGTTATTTGAGGAGATGCAGCAGTAGAAAAACCTCGAGGGGATACACTCGTGGAAATGATTTTGGGAGTTCCAGTTGGAGTAAGCCGCGGAGTGATATATGGAGTAATAGAAAATCTTTGTCCAGTATACCTTGAAGCTGTTACACCAAACAATATCAGCTTAGACAAACATCTGTTATTATCAGATCATATATGATCTTAACAACATCAGTATCAATAGCCTGTATGATTATGGAAACCATCTCCATTTCATTCCATACAATCAAATATTAAAAAACAAAATTGGTTGATTGAAAATCAGGCCATTTTGTATATTAGCTCATATTAGAATTAGGGGTGAGAATGTTTCGTTCGATTTAGGGATTTGAGAATCTCTAGAACTATATCTAATGAAAGTCAACACTATAATTCGGTTAAATCTAAAGAAAAATTCAATGGTTCTATTCGATTCTAGATCTTTTATTCAGGTATTAGGTTCAGTTCAAGAATCTCCAACATCCATGCTCAATCATAAACTATAAAGATAAATCTCCAGAATTGTACCTAATGCAAGTTATCGGTACAAGTCTGTTCGATCATCAAGAAAAAACAATGTTTTAATCCAATTTTCGATTCTTTTATTCAAGTATTCAATCCGGTTCAAAATTATCCAAGATCCATACTCAACCCTCATTAGAATTGATAATTAAGACAAAAAATCTTTATTCTACAATGATAAACTCAGGTCATGGAACTAGGTTCACAAGAACAAATCTGGTTACTTCAGTTTTATAGTGCATCTTCGCATTGAGATAAAAGAGTGGAAAAGAAGAGAACATTGGATATCAGGCATAACAAGATCCGGAGAAAATAGAAGTTTTGGAAAGAAAATTTCAATGCCATAATTTCAGGCAGACATCAGTTTCTGTTAAGGTATATGCATAGATCCTATTTAGTTTGGTTTCTCTAATTAGAATAAGAATTTGAAAGCTTTCTCTTAAATGAATTCAACTAGGAAAAAGGTTATACTTTTAAACCTATATAAGCAAGGGTTGTTTGCTTTCATTTGCACTAAGAGTTTTAGAGCTTATGCTCTTCAGATATCCATGTGTGAGCTTTTTGGATGTAATCGGATCTCATGGAATTTGAGAGTTATGACCTTGTGTAAAAGATGTAAAGTTTTTACTGTTTTATGATTGTATGCTTAATTTCTTGTTTCACATATTAAACTTGTTATAATCAACAATCGATCCGATTCCTAACAGTTTCTAAGTTCTGAAGGATGACATTACCCATTATATGGACCCCAAATCATTAATTGAACTTCAAGAAAAATGGCCTAAAGCATGTGATACTATATCAGCCAAGAAGCACAAAGTGATGAAAGAAAAAATGTATTATTGAACATAATATTTATTGCTTCGACCAAATTTTACTGAAACATATTATGGAAAATTGTTACGAAAAAAAGACTTGTAATCAATATAGAAAATTAATAGATCAGTGTTTTACCATCGTCATTTGGGTTTCCCATATCATTAGAGCCAGTGTAAGAATTGTGTGCTGCATGGCCATTTGTACCCTCTTCTGAAAAGCAAGGATCCAAAATTAATGAAAGCAAAGAGGAAACTTTACAGCTAAAGCGGAAAGAAACTGAATTGTTTGAATGAACCGAAAACAGTAGGCATGTATAATCATTAGAAGCTATGTTGCAATAAACTTTGATTTTAAAGTGTTTCATGTTTCCGAAACTCTCTGGAAACTTGTAAGAAAAGTTTCATGTTACGTCCATAATTTAGAAAAATTGGAAACTCGATGTAATGTGTTTTCATAAGTGGATCAATACGACAGTAAATCCCTAATATTTTCTAGATTATCTTCTACAAGTTTTCAAAATGAAAACTTATCTTTTTTCCCTCTACTATGTAACTTGTATATTTTATATATAAAAATTTAAATGTACATTTTTATAGTTTTAAAACTTTATATATATATATATATATTTCACCAAAATATATATGTATCCATATATTTTTATTAGGAATAAGGTGCAAATTCAGCTCTATAGTTATTAGGGGAGAACAGATTTAGACTTTGGGCACAAAACAGGGCAACGTCAGCAATCACATCTTGTAGATGGAGCAATTTCAGAATCCATTCACAGAAAATCCAATAAAAATCAATTTTCCATTAATTTGGTTCCACGTTTATACTACCTAAGGTTGCCCTATGTTATTGGGGGTGAATAGATTTAGACTTCATGTATAAAACCGTGAATAGATGTCGGTGGCGGAGATGCGTATGTTAAGATGGATGTGTGGTCATACGAGAAAGGATCGGGTGAGTGATGAAATAATTAGGACAAAAGTAAGGGTTACATCTATTGAGAATAAAATGATGGAAAACCAACTAAGGTGGTTTGGCCACATAAGACGAAGAGCGCTTGATGCACCGGTTAGGAGGACTGAAGAGTGGCAAAGAGATGTAGTGGTGAGGGGTAGGGGGAGACCTAAGCAAACTTGGAGGAGGGTGATCGAGAGTGATATGAGTTTATTGGGAATAGAGGAAAATATGGTAGTGGATAGGACAGAGTGGAGAGAGAGAATTTGTGTTGTTGACACGACGTGATTTCACGGTTTTATATGATGGTTCATGTTAGCCGACCCCGAATCATTTCGGGACTAAGGCTTTGTTGTTGTTGTATAAAACCGTGAATGTTAGCATTAACGTTTGGTTCCACAAGGTCTCCAATGGAGCAAATGAAAACAAATTAACAGGAATGTGCTTCTGTCGGATCTGTCATTAATGGAGTTTAAGAATTGCTCCATCTACAAACATTAGTGCTAACAATTAATATTCAACGTTAAGTCTAAAATGTTCTCCACCAATAACGATAGGGCTAATTTATGTTTTATTTATCAATTCCTAATGACCCAAAGGCCAGAATATAGTACCTTTATCAGGATATGCTTTGGGAACTGACTGGTCACAAGTCCCAATAACAGTTTCAGGTTGCTGTTAAAGAGAGAAAAAAACAACTAATTATTGCCTCTAAGCCACAAAAGGAAAAAAAAAAGTGCAGAAGAAACATAAGTTCCTATGTTTGCAGGAAAATGGCTACACAATAACAGAAAATATATCTGTAAAACAGTATGAAATCAAATTGGTATATATGACATCTTACTGATGAACTATCTTCATTTAGAGACTGCATCAACTGCCTCTTAAACGTCTCCAGCTGTCAAAAAACAGAAAACATTAGTCCTTATGCCTAAGGAAGATAGTGAAATTAGAAAAATATAAGCTTCCTTAAACAATGTTTCATGGAAATGAAAACGGATACGGTAACTAAAACTTAAACAGAAATTGATTCAAAAAAAAAAACTTAAACAGAAATAAAAACTGAAAAACGATATCTGTAAAAAAAAAAAGACAAGTAAAATTTTAGTCCTATTCCTATAGTTATTGATTGGGGAGAACAAATATAGATTTAAGGTGTAAAACCGAGCAATGTTAGCACTAACATTTTGTAGATGGAGCAATTTCAGACTCCACTAACAATAGATCAAACAGAAGTCAATTTTATATTTTTTTGGTTCCACGTCTAAGATACAAATTTAGACTCCACATATGAAACCGTGCAAATCTAGCACTAATTTTTGGTTCCACATGGATGCTAGTGGAGCTTAGGTCACACACACATAGAACCAAATTAACGAAATATGCTTTCATTGGATATGTTTTTCATGGAGTCTTAAATTGCTCCATCTACAAAACGTTAGTGCTAACACTGTACGGTTTTATATGTGGAGTTTAAATATATTCTTCCCCAATAATCGCAGGGTTAAATTTGTACTTTATTCCATGTAAAAAAATATAAGATGTGGGGGAAACATGTAGACAATAAAAATATATGGATATATCTATAAATTTTTAAATAAGAATGTATTTTATTTATATATATGCAAAAAAATACATACAAGTCACCCAATAAAGAGAAAATTGAGATTTTCTTTCATTTTGAAAACTTGTAGAAGATAATCTAGAAAATATTAGGAATTTACTAAACATGTGAGCATTGATCCACTTTTGAAAAATTACATTCTCCCAAACGAGTTTCCAGTTTTTTTAAATTACGGAAATGTGACCCGAAATGTTTCGTACAAGTTTCTCAAGAGTTTCAGAGACATGAAATGATACGCTTTAAATCAAATTCTCCATGAAACATAGTCTCTAAAATATAACTACATACTAAATACTACTGCAAAATAATAACAAAACAAATTTACTCTCACAGCATATAGAAAGAAACTTGAAATATGAGGTAAAAATGTTGGACGGATGAGACAGAGCAGCCTGCAGATCCTATCCTATGTTACATGGAAACGGAAATGGATATGGAAAGTGAAACAGAACCCGATAAATAATATTTGTAAAAAATATTAAAAGAAAAAAACTAAAATGTGGGAGAAACGTGTAAATAATAAAAATATACTCCATCCGGCTCACAACTCAATTCTCAAGCATGAATAATAAAAATTCGCACCTTTGCCAAATCACGGCTGAGTTTCTTCACATTCATTACCAGTGAATCTCTCTCCTTTGAAAGCCTCATCTACATTCAACATGAAAGAACCAATCAAATTCAACCATTCAACATGAACTTAAGATAACTCGATTTAAAGAGACAACTCGACTAACATAACATGGTTATCATTTTCTTGCATATATAATCATATAAAACATATAGCTAACATAACACTATTTTAACACGAAACCCGAATTAACACCTCTTCAATTCTTTCCCTTTGGAATCATGAAAAAACAACCCACTAGTTATTGACTTGAATGGGTTCAATTTATTAAGTTTTCCTGTGTTCAAGGAATCTGCATTTAAACTACAATTCTTCAGTTTCCCGTTGTTCTTATTACAGGCTAATAATTTTGAAAAATCAAGCAAACAATCCACAAAATTCAAATGTTTTAGTTTCAGAATTTCAATTCATCAAACAACACGACTCCATTCAATCAATCCAAACTATTCCAGATTCTCCACTTCATTCCCCCAAATTTCATAGAAACCAAATCCAAATAAAAATTAAAAACCCTAAACATCATCAATTTTATTGAATTTCGAATTCCCCAAACTTACATTTTCATCGACGCTGATTTTCAACCTCGACTCCGTCTCCTGGTACGCGCGTTGCAAATGAGAAACTTTCTCTTCAAGCTCATAAATAGCCCGATCCTTCTCGTAACTTTTCTGCCTCAACTGACCCGTTTCCTTCTCCAGCTTCGAAACACGGGACGCGATGGCCATGGAAGTGATCTTCCGAGCCAGATCTAGCTGGTCATAAGGGTCCGTCGGTATCACAGCCAAGATTTCTTCGGGTAAATGAATTTCCGGCCCACCTCCGCCGCCGTGGCCGTGCTGGGAGCTGACATACTGCGCCATACCTAATCGTTTCTCTTCCTAACAAACAATTAATAATTTAATTGTAAATTAAGACTTCCCTCTCGATTAGGCGCGGAGGCGATAGGGGCAAGAAGACGCCTTTGGGACGGGAAGAAATCTGGGTGAAATCAAAATTGTTAATAAATTTAAATTTGGATTATACCATTATTATGGTAATGGAATCTGGTTTTGAAAATTTAAAATTGTTTGTCGGTTTCTGTTTAGAGTTCAAAATTCGTAGGTTTTCCCTCCAAATGGGCGTGGATAGTGGGCCGAAATTGAGCGTTTTATTACATAAGAACAAATTACATATTAAATCCCTTTTCTTTATACAACTCTTTGTTTTTAACGTTAGCAGTCAAGAGTAATTTTACCCTAACGTTATCAAGTTGGGTCAATTCGAGAAATAATTTATCAAACTGTTTTTTAAGTCATTAATTTTGTCATCTATACTTCGCATATGATATGAGTCATTTTATCATTCATTAATAACAGATATGATTATTATCCAAAGGTCGTCTGTTCTGTTAGGCTGTGGAAGACCTGGGGAAGGGGTGGTGAAATTGAATACCGATGGGTCTTGCAAAGACAATAGAAGAATCGCTGCCGGCGGTGTTTTGAGAGATTCTGGAGGTTATTGGCTGTCAGGTTTTACTCAGAACCTTGGCTTGGGCTCTTCCTTTATTGCTGAGCTTTGGAGTATCCTTTCGGGTCTTAGTTTGGCAAAGGATCTAGGGATTAAGAAGTTGCTCGTGGAGGCTGACAATCTCGAAGCAGTTAATATGATATCTGATAAAAGGGCTCTATGTTTAGGGAGCCAGAATCTGATTAAAGCCATTTGTAGGACTTGCTCCTCCTTCCAGTCTATCAACTTTGGCCATGTCTACAGAGAGCAGAATCGGGTGGCAGATCGGCTGACTGCTGAAGGTCATGAGAGGGCTGTGGGCATATCTATTTTTTCTTCTCCCCCTGAGTTCCTTGGGTCTTTACTGTCTGAGGATAATGTGGGGGTTAGCTTTCCTAGACTAATCTCGAGTTAGTTTTTCGTGGTTTTGTTTGTTGTTTTTTCTTTCTTGTTTCTACCAAAAAAATAACAGATATGATTATACGTAAAAAAAAATTATTAAAAAATTAAAAAATATATTTGAACAAAAAAAATTCAAAAAAGTTCACCGAAATTATAAATATTAACCTTCATTTCTATTATTAAATCACACAAAATATGAAATCTTTTTTTATCAGAATAAGGAACAAAATATGAGTGTTTTATAATAATATCTGAAATTGGTACAACTTGTCAATGTTATGGGTAAACTGCTCTTGGCTGCTAATATTATGGGTAAAATTGTAACATTTTAGAGGTTAGAGGTAAAATTGCTCCCGAATGTAAATGTTAAGGGTATTTTTACACCTTATCCAAAAACAAACATTTCGTTTCACGTTTTAACGTTTGATGATATGGTATTTGTGGTATTTTTGGAGAAAAATAACTTTCTAGTTGGTACCTTTAGTAATTTGGATCACTTTTAGATTGATTTTGTCAAATTTAGCATTAAGGATCTCAAAATGAAAATTTTCAAGAATTAAAATTATTTAGTATCATATTTATTATAGAACCACGTTTTTTATTTGTCAAAATCATCATTTTTGAGTTTTCTCTCTCTAAAACATTAACTTTATTTATCATTACCGAATAACACTTAAATGACCTCAAAGCTAAAAAGTTGAAGAATTAAAGTTGCTTAAAATATTATTAAATTTTTGAAAAAAAAAATTGAGATCGTTAACAGTTAAATTTGGCAAAGCTAATCCAAAAGTGACCGAAATTACTATCGGTACCAACCAAGGGATTTTTTTGCTCCAAAAAAATACCACAGATATCAAATCATCAAAACCGCAAATTACATTGGTTTTGTTTGAACTTATCCCTATTTATTTTTATCATTTTTTATTTTTTTAAGAATTTTAACAAACTTTAATATTTTATTTTTACTTATCGTATTAATTACTTATTTAAAAAAATTAAATTATGAATTATTATTTTTAAATTAGAAATTCAAATTGTATCAACGGTCCTGCTACCCTCTCTTTTCTCATTGGTGCTTCTTCTTCTCATCGTTTTTTTTACTAACTGATAAACAATTTTGATGATTCAACAAGGAAGAAAATATAGTTTCATTTGAACTTTTCATTCTCTTGTTTATCTTTTTTTTATTATTTTTACTTATTGTTGCTTTTACTGAAATCATTTTCATTTTTTTAATTTAACGAAATCTGAAGCAACTATTTTCTGTTTCTTGGAACTTCAAATCAATTTTACGTACAATGCAAATAAAGAAGTAGTTTGTTTTCATATTTCCTTTGGGCTGCTTATCTCTCTCTCTGTTCTTTCAAATTTCTCTTAGTGTGTTGTTTTTCATTCACATTTTCCATTTCATAAGCATCACAAGCAAAGTAAGTTTTTTTCCGCAAGTTTTTCACCTTTTTTTTTTATTTTAAGAGCACACTTTAGGAAATCAAGGTATGTTCTTGTGGGTTTTTTTTTTTTTTGTGGATTACTATACCCAGCCCCAATTTCACACTTCCAGCCCCAAAAAAAGATGTAACCGCCCTTTAACCAAAAATTGAAAATTCCAAACTCTCTCAAACTCTCCCAAATACATTTTGATCCGAAATCAAAGACAACACGTTTGATGGAAGCAATCCGTTATCACCGGGAAGAGACGGGAGTGATGTTGTGTCTGAAGTTGAGGTATTTTTCCGATTGAACTTCCTTTGATTTCTGTCAAAATTTTTTTAAAAAAATCGATGGTTCGGCACTCGGGCGTGTGAGCATCACGCCCCACCATGAGGTGGGACGTGATGTTCATACGCCCCACCATGAGGTGGGACGTGATGTTCATACGCCCCACCTCATGGTGGAGCGTGATGCTCACACGCCCCACCACATGGTGGGGCGTGATGCTCACACGCCCGAGCATATTTGTGGCTGCTTTTCGGGTTTAGACACTGAAACGCTGTAGAAATGTCGCGTGTTGGAATGTAATATTCGTTATTTATGATTTGCAGGAGGTTTCGTGGGAAGAATTTGGCGGAAACGGCATTGATTACAGTTCGCAGTTTTTTCCCAAACAAACGTTTCAAACATATCATGAAGCTGTTAACTGGGCAAAACAGACGGCAATTGGGATCGGCTTCGAGTTAACCATAGCGTCGCACAAGACAGGGGGCAAGTCAAAGTGGATATTGGTTAAATGTGCTTGTGGTAGTAAGAATTATAGAAGGAAAAGGGATATGGATACGGATGTTATACTACGGAGGGATACAAAAACAAAGTACTGTGGTTGCAAATTCCAGATAAAGGTTCTGAAAATCGCTGAATTAGGCGGTTGGGTGGTGAATGGGATTGCTGGAGATAGAGGATAACACTGTCATCAGTTGGCTGTATATCGTCAGGGCTACAGACAGATGAGCGGACTAAGCCCGGGTTCCAAAAAACTTGTTCGTAAAATGAGTTCAGCTCAAGTTAAGCCTTATGCTATTTTTGCTGCAATCAAAGAAAAACATCCGGAGGATTGCCTGACACAAAGACATATTTATAACTACAGGGAGAAAATCAGGACTGAGAGCTTTGAGGGTCAGGATGTAATCGGTCAGTTTTATCGGCTTGCTATAGATAAGGAATAGGTATATTGGACGCAAGCGGTGCCGGGCAGCAATGTTGTGACTCACTTATTTATGGCACATCCTACATCAATCACACTGTTCCGATCTTATTACTTGTTTGTTGGTATGGATTCAACATATAAAACAAACAAGTATAAGATGTCATTCTTTGAGATCATTGGAATGATGCCTTCAAACAAAAACTTCTTGATCGCCTATGCAATCATGAATGATGAAACTGAGGGAAGTTATATGTGGGTATTACAAAAATTGAAGCTTTTGCTCCAACCTGATGTGCATCCAATAGTCATTGCTACATACTGGGAGTTAGGACTGATGAGGCTAGTTCGTGAGGTATTTCCAAATAGTCATCATTTATTGTGCACATGGCATATTAATAAAGATGTAGAGGATAGAGTAGGCAAGTTGTGTGGAGTGAAGAGTTTTGGTGAAGTTTTTAAGAATTCCAAATGGAAACGTATAATTGAAGCCCCGACAGTAGCCGAATATGAGACGGCAGTGTATGTCATGAAGGATACTACTGCCAACTGGCCTCGTGTGATAGAGTACGTGGAGACCATATGGCTAGTGCATAAAGAGAATTTTTGTCGAGCATGGACGAACAAGGTGTTGCACTTAGGAAACACCACAACCTGTCGAGTGGAGAGTTCACATGCATAGTTGAAACAGTGGTTGAATTCATCTACTGGTGCACTCGATACAGTGTCGGTGAAGGTGCACAAGGACATTGAGGCTCAGATCGAGACGATCAAGTAAGACATTTATTCTGTTATTTGCTTTAATCTTTTAAAGTGTAATACATTAGTTTTGTAATCCTTTACGGTATATAATCATATACTCACTCGAGGACTCGAGAAGAAGATCTGCGGTGGCTCATTGTGGAGCACCTTTCAAGTATCTCGACTTACACGTTTCACATTACTGCTTGCGTGTACTAAATGCTGAGCTCAAGCGTATGCACGGATTGAGTATGGATATGGTAAGTGAATGTGGATGCGTGTTGCCCATGACTCATGGCATTCCGTGTGCATGTGAGCTTAAAACGTATATTGACACGGACACATCGGTCCGTGCTGACCAAATCCATCCTTTTTGGAGATCTCTTGCGTTTGAAGGTTTGAGTGACATACCAGTTAGTGCTCCCGTATATGCTAACGGGTCTGAGGATCACCGGTTTTTTCACTCTCTTGTGGAAAAGGTTGAAAAATTAGATCCTTCAATGGTGCGTAGCATATCGATGATGATTCATGATCAAATAAACCCGGAACAAAGTGGCTTCAAAGAACCTGAGGTCAAAGACACTGTTAGGGGTAGACCAAAGGGGAATTCATCAACGAAACGAAATCCGAGTGCATGGAAGTACAGTCAGGCACCACGAGGTCGAGCACGGTCCTCAGGTTCGAGGAGTAGTCGTAGTCGAGGCCGTTCCTCATCCTCATATGTGCATAACAACGAGATGTCGGGTATATTTTATTTTATTAATATATATGTTGAAGTTAAAGTAAATATATTTTTATTGGTGAATTTCATATATTAATATTTTCAGTCGGATTTGATGCGGATGTCGCCAGTTACCACCATTTACATCGGGTTCAAGGTCTTATCGTACCATTTATTACTGGATTCCATGATGTTGTAGCAGATGGTAACTGTGGATTTCGTGTTTTAGCCGATGCCATCACCTATAACCAGGAGGAGTGGAAGCTGATGAGAGTGCTCATAGAGAATGAGATGCGGGCAAACCGTGATCTGTATGCGCCAGTGTACGGGAAGGGATTTGATGCTGCCCTCACGCGTATTAAATGGGCAGGAGCGGGGTGTAGTGAGTCCCATTGGATGGTGAGTTCGGATGACTTATATGTTGTTGTATTTGTTTTGAATGCAGTAATATTCCTTTTTACTACATCACAGTTAGGATGTTGCACTATACTGCCGATGCGTTCGGACGATGGAAGACCACCAGAGCGAGAGATTGTGATTTGTCATTTGGGGAGTTATCATCACTACATACGTCTTTATTTACATCCTACATTTCCAGTGCCTCCCATTGCCACCCAATGGCGTATATTTCATCATCCGAGTGTTCGTCACTTGGACAATCTATACGCTGAAAGGAGAGAGGCTTGGACTAGATTATATTAGTTTTATATGTTGTAATTAATAATATTTATTCATTAACTTATATTATTGTTACTGATTTTAGTTAAAATTGTATGGTATTTTTAGGTTTTAAGTACAATTCTGTAGTTACGGGTTTAACGGCCTATTTACGGGTTTAATGGCTTATTTACGGGTTTAACAGCCTATTTACGGGTTTAAAAAGCTGTTTTTTTGCCAATCCGACACGCGGGCGTGTGGATATCACGTCTCACCGCGTGGTCGGACGTGATAGCCACACGCCCTGCGTGTGGCTATCACGCCCGAGTGGCTATCACGCCCGACCACGCGGTGAGGCGTGATATCCACACGCCCGCGTGTCGGATTGGCAAAAAAAAAGCTTTTCCCTCCCCAAAACCTATGAAATGGCATTTTCGTCCTTTCACGGAGCTATAGGTGGGAATTTGGAGCTGAGTTTAACAACACCCTTTTTTTTCTAGTTTCTTGTTTTCTTAATGTTGTTTTTTTTAATTATATATTTTACTATGATTTTCAATGTTGGGCAGTGTTTTTCCCATTTTTTTTTATTTTGTAATCCAAAATGATTAACATTTTAGACCAACTTGCATCAGGAGTTGCATTATAAGTTCCTAGTTGACGTGTTCTGAAATATGCAATGTTGCTAAGAATATTAAATTGTTTAGTTAACTATTAATCACATAAATAATACTAGCCTCAATTTGCAAAAGTAAAAGGTGAATTTTTATGGAGGATGATTGTAGCCGACCAAAAAAGAATTGATGTCAATGTGGTTTGAGTTTGTGCATATTATTAAGAAAATATTGTTTAAATATAATCTTTCTTTATTAGTTAGCACTTATTATAAATTCCTATAAATTAGGATAATCATGTTTTATTAGCCTAAAAATTAGCTCAATTTTATTTCCTAGTCTTGTAGATGTCTATACGTTCTTTGTAATTTCACCACTATTAATATACAGAAAACTCTATTCTTCCGTTCTTTCTTCTCTCTTTGCATATCTCAATTTTAACATGGTATCAGAGTACTAATTTTGGTGCATGATCATCCTTTTTAGTAAAACAATATATGTCTCAAGAAACATACAAATATGTCAATCCAAACACCAAAAATATAACTTCTACCATTGAATCATCAAAACATCCACTCATCATATCAATATGGGCATATACTTGTTCCAAATAAACTAAATGGCTCCAATTATTCATCATGGAGCAAACCTATGATTCATGCTCGCACGACCAAAAATAAAATTGGTTTCATCAATGCGACCATCCAGCCACCTTAAAATCATAAAAAAAAACCAGCAGAGTATGCGATGTGGAATCAGTGCAATAGTTTTATCTTATCATGGCTAACATATGTCGTCGAACCTGATTTATCCTAATGAGTTATTCATACCAAGACAACTCAAAAAAGTGTGGGAAGATTTCCAGGATCAGTTTACACGAAATCCATAAATCTTTGGCCACTTTATCACAAGGTATCATGACTATTCCAGTTTACTTCACAAAAATCAAAGGCCTTTGGGATGAGTTTGAGAATTATTAAAAAAATCTCATATGTGACCAGATGAAAATACATAATGATTAGAGAGAAGTTGATCGATTGATGCAATTTATAATGGGTCTGAATGATACTTACAACCATGTACAAATATCTTAATATTGGCACCATTGCCTAATATATATCAAGTGTACTCTCTTGTCATCTAGGATGATGCACAATAGTAGTAACATGGATATTGCAATAATTTCATCTCTTTTATTGCTAATGCTACAAGTTCACCTCAGTCGAATGTCAATACACATGACTATTCTCTTTATGGTCTCTCCACTGAACAACTTGCACAACCATTTCTATGATTTCTCAAAACCAAATTTATGGTAACAATAATGCTTATGCAAATATTGCAGGTAACTCCTTCTAATGCTTCAATTAATTTTGACTTATAAAACCTTGGATTTTGGATAGTGGGGCTACTGAGCATATTATTTCAGACGATGTACTCCTTACAAAAACACATTCTCCTATTATGCATGTTGTCAATTTTCCAATCGGACCGACTGTCCCTATCACTTTGATGGGAATAGTGCCATTCAATTCAGACATAACTCTAAGAAATATTCTTTGTGTCCCCTCTTTTAACTTAAAGTTGATGTCTGCAAGCAAGGTCACTAGTGCCCTAAACTATTTTGCCATTTAGTTTCCTTCTTTTTGCATTTTGCGGGACTTGAATACGGGGAAGATGGTTGGTTTGGGTAAAAAATACAATGGTAAATACTATATATTTCCGCTACAAAGAACAATTGTCTCTCATAAAGTTTCTCAATCTTCCGATTTGTGGCAAATGCAACTCGGACATCCATCACCATCTCGTATTAAATTTATTTCTTTGTTATTAGCATTGAATAAATTTCCTCATGATAATAATTGTATTGTCTATCTTATGGCTAAACATACTAGACTTCCATCCTCTTTAAGTTATATATCAAATCATGTTGCTTTTAAATTAATACATTGTGATATTTAGGAACCTCATAAAATTCCTACACATTCAGGGGCATGTTACTTTCTTACCATTGTGGATGAGATTACAAGGTGCACATGGATATTTCTTATGCAACATAAATCTGAAAACAATCTCTTTTAAAGTCATTTGTTGCATTTATTCTTACTCAGTTTCATGTCCACATTTAAGACATTAGAGTTGACAATGGATATGAATTCTTATCCATGAAGTTGTTTTCAATCGCATGGCATAACACTTGTGTGTATACTCCATAACAAAATGAATTTGTTGAGTGAAATCATCGTTATATACTTAATGTTGCTCGTGCACTGCTTTTTCAATCTCTTTTATCACTTGATTTTGAGGGTGAATGTGTCTTAATCGACAGAGAAGTCCATATGGACTATGAATACACCTCCTTCATAAGGGGTGTTTGGAGGACCCTTCATCACGAAAGTCCATTACTGACGGGCAGGACCTGCATAACTATTGATGAGCCACCTGGGTGCCTCATGCCGGAGTAGGGAAATCTGTGCCTTAACACGAGTATGGAGGTCCCTTATACGTCTATCCATGATCGATATAACTAGAGTAAATATAGTGTTGGGTTGTGGACTCTTGAGAACTGGTAAAAGCTTCATATTTATACTGTGGGTAAGTGAAAGGTCTAGGAAGGGGAAAGGGTAAATGAGAGTTATTAAGTCTCTCTGTATACGGTACGTGATTAATGAGCATCAGTTGGTTTTACAGATATCAAGACTTGGGGATTCTAGGCCTAATAATGACTTATAGATATATGCAGATCAAGTTAGATTTTGCTTCCAACACCACACCTTTGAAAGATTGAGAGATTTGGAGATGTATTAATTGCTTGTTGTTTTTACCTTTACATACATTCAGAAATTTGTCTAGTTCAAATGTAAACAGATTATGAGTATTAGTCTGGGTCAAATGTAAGCAGATTGGCAAATTTAAAATCATTGATATACATAAATTCTTGTTCATTTGATTATGTTTCAATAACCAGATTCATTCGAAGAAGAAGGCAAAGAGTGACATTTACGTTTAAAAAAATATCATCTAAACAACAATACAAAGACATTAAAATAAACAAATCTGTCATCTGAAAATAAATCTATTGACATGATTGATCAAGACCTATGTCATCTGAAATAAGCTACAACAACATAAATTATTATAAAAACTGTCATCGCGAATACCAATATGCCAATTTCCCATATATCTACTTGACATTTTTAATTATTAGTATGTTATGTGATGACATTAAAGGTGACGTTAATAATAAAAAAAAGTTGAATCGTTACAAGATTAATATGACAGTACGAAACTAGGCGTATGTCATGCATCGTATCTTCATATGACAGAACCTAACCGTCATCTGAAGGTGCAACAGATGGCAGCGAGCCCTATGACAGATTTATATCGTGCGGGACGACGGTTTTTAACCATCGTCTGAAGGGGTTTTGGGGTAGTGATCTTAGAGCTTCATATCATTTTTGCAGAACATAAAGATGTCGCTGGCAAACTTAGGGCAATCATTTCTCTGTCACCGCCGTCATCGGCGTAGACGGAAGCGTTTGGGCCCAGAGCTTCACCTCCCCTCAGGTCTTTCTCTACTTTGTACCTTTTTTCTTCCAAGTATTTGTAGAATTTGATTCATCACTTACTGGATTTTCTGCTTAAGATTTGATTGCATTGACTTTCGGTTCTTGGTTCCCCTATCTTGATTTCATAGTTTTTAATTTTATTTTATTTTCCATTTGTGTATTTTTTTTACTGAATTAGCTTATGAAATTTGCTGGAAAATAATTGATCTATGTCAACTCATTCTTGATTTTTGGTTTTCCTTTTGATCTGATTTTGTTTGATTATTTTATGGTTTTGGATCACTGTTAATACACATATCCAGGGGGATAATTTAGGATCGAGCATCGATCCTGGTGAGTTGACGGACTTGCGTTTAGCTTGTATCAGCAATGATATCTTTTGCTCAAGTTGTTGTAAGGAGAAAGCTTAAAAGATAGGCTCACAGGGTTTCTTATAATAAGGTCTGTCATTTGTTGATATTTTAAGTGAGTTCTTTCGAAGTTGTGTGTATCTTCATCTGTAGATGTAACTTTGGCCTAGAAGAGTTTTTGTATCTAAACCAAACAAAAAAAAAGGAAAAGAAAATCAAATAGTGTGCATGCATATCATCTATGAGATGAGTTAATATACAACAGGTTATTACTTAAAAATATTGTGAATTTGTGAATATTGAATCAAAGTTTGTATATATATATATAGCATGTTAATTAATTACTCTATATTTGTATACATTTTTTTTTATTGATTTTACATTTAATTTCAGTAATATAACAGGATCAATCTTGATTACGGTAAACAAACCGAGGGTAACAAATCTCATTTACCGTTAATTACAGTAATACAATAGGACAAAAATAGACCAAGTTCAATTTGAACATGCCGAAACAACTGACCATAATGTAATTGACATTAGCCACTGTTGTTAGAACAACCGACTCTAATGGTCAGAGCATTAGAGTCGGTCGTTACAAACAACCGTGGCTAAAGACCCTTTTAGCCACGGTTGTTTCTAACAACCGTGGCAAAAACGCAAAACATTATAGTCGGTTATTTGTAAAAACCGACTCTAATGCCCTTTTGGCCACGGTCGAACAACCGTGGCTAAAGATGTCAAGCATTTGCTATGCCCCCATTTGGCTACGCTCGTACAACCGTGGTTAGTGACGGTAAACGACTGTGGCCATATGCCATTTCTGTACTAGTGATCTTACGATTCTTTTTCATTTTTGTAAAGTTAATTTTGTTAAACAACCCGTAATTTACTTATTAGTTAATACATAAATGGGATTATTTGATTAAGCTAGAGCATTTCTATTCATGCTACGTCTCAAGTACGATAACAATCGAAGTTATTCATGAAATTAAACAAGCATGAACTACCAATCAGTTAGCTATGTTTGTTGATACTTGTTTTGGCCATTTCTTAGACTTAAATAATTTAGTTGCTCAGCCTCAAGTCCTACATGCTTTATTTTTATGAGAGGTTAATCAGTATATTGATCATGGGATGTGATTTAATATTTGTGGGAATAAGTTTAGATTTGGGATAAAAGAAATTGCAATAGTGAGTGACATAAAATGTGTGGGACAAGTTGAAATTTTCAAACGTCTACTGAATCCCATAAGTTAAATGATAAGTATTTTAACGGTTTAGACAAGGTCACAAAGCTTTATATGCGAGAGTTTTTAAAAACAAAAGATGTGAATGTGATGAGAATGCTGTGAAAACTGCGTTCCTATTTTTTTGCACCATTTTTTTTTGTTATCTAACCATCTAAATCAAAGCATTTCCGGTATTCATTTTGATATAATAGAAAGTCATAAATAGAATGATTTTCCATGGGGAAAGGTAGCCTTTGATTACACATTTAAGTCTACCAAGGAGAAATACACGGGTAAGTCCAATAAGAGTGGTTATGTTAATCATGGTTTTCCAACAAAGTGCAACATTGTCGATTGTCCATTAGTACTACAAGTTTGGTTATATGAATGTTGTGGCACTGTAGATGGTAATTTTAAAAAAGAACTAGTAAACCAGTCCCATGAATGCTAAACTTGAGTACTAATGGAAAACCAAACATGAAGGAGTTACACAACATATATTCGGTCTACCATCTCATTTAGTACGTCGCAATTTTGTTTTATTTGATAATTTATATTATATAATCTTTTTAATATTTTTAAAAATACATATTAAATATCTCTTATTCAATTTTTAATGTTGTCTTTATAGTTAAAAATAAAAAAAAACACATCAACTAGTATTGTGGAAAAAGAAATGCTACATGTAGATGGCCTATTCAGTAAATGGAAGAATATAGATTTGTCTCCTCAACGTGATTTTCAACACATCAATGATGATTATTCGTCTAGAAAAATGTCAATTAGTGATAGTAGTCAATGAGAATTCTCATAGTTAAATGAGGATGCAACTAAAAAAAGCATAAACAAGTAATCAAAATTACATCTGTAGAGCTCTAATTTAAAAAAACATTGTTTGACAACATCAATATCACACACAAATTTGACTCTTGATCAATTAAAAGATCAACGATTCGTAAAATAAAAATTGTAAATAGAATAGTCACATATAGAAACACATTTGTTAAAATCATAATTGGAAAATCACTTATTCATAATCTTTCTCTGATACCACATGTTAGAAATCTTTTGATTTCATCATGATATTAGATAACTATTAATCGTTCGGATGTTCGAATCAGATAATTTTCACAAACACGTAATGCCAATCAAGGAGCGTATCTTGATCCATGACGATAATAATCGAGTTTTTCGGGAATGACTGAGAATTGTGTTTCTCTCGCTTAACCCTTTAGACTTGATAATTTTTTCTTGATGGAGAGAAAAATAACTTTAGATAGGTTAGAGAAAGGACCAATTATGTTTTGTGTTCTTTAAATATATCTTTCATCAATGCGTCTCTTCATCCATGAGGTACGTTTTCATCACTGAACCAATAGGATTCAACATACCTTTTGGTTAATCAATCATAGGGTAAATTACATACGTGGTGTACAACCTTTACCCATTTTCACACTTTGGTGTACAACCTTCAATTTTGCACACTAAAGTGTACAACCTTTTGGTGACCTCCCACTAAAGTGTATAGCCGGTAATTGTGACCGGTCAACCCGAAGTCAACGCGCCACATCACCATTTTGACTCCTCTAAAAGTCAAAAAATGACCCACTTAATATGAAATTATTTTTATACCCTTTATTCTTTATATAATTACTAAAAAAACCGTTTCTTTTTCCTCCATTTTTTTGCAATTTCTCTCTCTAAAGCTTCCACTCTTTTTACCATTTCTCTCTCTAAGTCCTATCTCTCTCTAAAGGGACTTTGAAATTGAATTCCAAAACCCTTTCTCTCTCTAAGTCCTATCTCTCTCAAATCCTTTTGGAATTCTCTTAGTGAACCCATTAGAAGATAAATTTAAATAGACGAGGTTATTCAGTCGGGTCAATGAAGTTGGAAGTAGCCCAGAAAAGAAGTTCCGGCTGAAGTCCAATCTGAATCATAAAAACATCGCCTTCTTTTACTTTAGAATTCATCGCATGTGTTCCGTTTGGATACACTATCTGAATTATCCCTGATCCTCTCACCACTATTCTGTACTCTGTCGCTGTTGGATTCACATGAGGCGCCATCATTGATCCGCCAGTGAGGTTCACGAGATAGACTCCGATGCTGGAGTGTTTGAGAGGATCGTAGCTGGATTCGTCGAGAGCGATGCTGGAGCCGTAGTTGTTTCGGAAATCGAGAGATCTCTTGTATAAATTGTAGGAATCTGGAGATTTTCCCTTCGTTTCGCGTTTTTTCTCACGGCCTATCACAGATTGTAAGAGCTTCCTCCATGTCTAGGAGGCTATGTTTTCTTCTTCTTCTTCTTGATCCTGGAAGGTCGACATCATTTTCTTCAGGTGATTTAGCTTCTCTTGCTCCTCCATTTTAATGAAACTTCTCCAAATTCTCGGTGCTCGGGAATCATCTATGTATATAATAGGTCCTTGTCTTTGACTGCCCATAATCCTTCAATTTGCCTATTGTGACCTGAAATTAGTTTTCAATTCAGTTTGATTGCATGAATTAAAAGTGCAAAAAAGATTAACAGATTCACGTTTGCTTACATTAAAAGCAGTTGAGAGTGTTTCTGGCTCAAAACCAGCAAGAACATACATTGGGTAAGTTCCTCCACCAAGGAAGAAAGACTGCAAATGCTGCAAATGACATGAAGTCTCTGACCTTCACCGGTGTTTATCAAATAGAAAGCAGAACCAGCCGGTATTCTATACACATCGCCTATCTTCAATCGCCTTTCCGCTAGCTCATCCTTGAAAATCAATCCAATTCGCGCCTCCCCTAAAAACCATCACAAACAGTTAAAATCTCCACAACTTAAACGCAATTTAAAAAAGGTATATACCTCTGCGGATGAAGAGGATCAAGCTGGAATCAAGATATTGAGGAACAAAAAGAGATTTAGGCTCCGTAGTGAGAAAATAAGAGAGAGATAGGACTTAGAGAGAGAAAGGGTAAAAAAAGTGGAAGCTTTAGAGAGAGAAATTGCAAAAAGAAAATGGAGGAAGAAGAAAATGTTTTTTTAGTAATTATATAAAGAATAAATGGTATAAAAATAATTTCATATTTAGTTGGTCATTTTTGACTTTTAGAGGAGTCAAAATGGTGATGCGGCGCATTGACTTCGGGTTGACCGGTCACAATTACCGGCTGTACACTTTAGTGGGAGGTCACCAAAAGGTTGTACACTTTAGTGTGCAAAATTGAAGGTTATACACCAAAGTGTGAAAATGAGTAAAGGTTGTACACCACGTATGAAATTTACCCATCAATCACACTGATTGATCGTACCTTTTATGAATTGACCAATAAAATTTATTTTAATTTATTAAATAATATAAGTATATAATATAATTGGAACATATATTAACTTGATGGAAATGGAAAATCCAGCATCTTTCACTTATATGGAAATCAAATGAAACAACTTGTATAAAATATACTAATATTAAATTCACATTGAGTTAAATTGTAATTAAATCGACTTATATCTAGTCCAATTTTTTTTTAATCAATATCTTGTCCAATTTTAAAATTTAATATTTCTATAGGGAAAATAATAAATAAAATATGTGCATAAATATCAATATTAAAATGAATAATGGGAGTAGTAAAAAATCATATAATTATGTGAGTTTTTTTTTAGCTTCAATATAATTCTTCTTTAATGTTTCTTTATGTCTTCTTGTTAACTTCGTGGATGTAGATTGAACAATTGTTCTATTCTTAGCAAATCATTCTTGTGTCAAATCTCTTAACTATTATATCATTGCAGTGATGGAAATTCATGAGTTGCTCTATTTACATCATTCATTGATTCAACAAAATATTTGATGTCAAATTGTAGCTCTTATTTGCAAACTAATTGTTCCTGAATTTGTTTATTGGAGCATATGTAGGTATTGTGATAACAATGAATATGAATCTCTTGATTTCCCTCAAATCAATTTAAGTGTTTTTTCTTTAGAATTCCAAGCCTTTTGATAGTTGATGTTAACTCCATATTCAAGTCTCATATCTGCGATAATATTTGCAAGAGAGTAGTGTGTCTTTGGTAGGGATGCAAACGGGGCGGGGCGGGGAATGCATTTCCCATCCCCGTCCATGACTAGTCGGGGATTCCCCATCCTCGGCCCTACGAGTTAGATGGTGATAGATTTGTCTCCCATCCCCATCCCCATTTAAAAACACTTTTTTCCCTATTCCACATCCATGTCCCTGCGAGGAATCACCATTTATATTTAAAACAAAATCAATATATATTTCTTTTCTTTTCTCATTTCTAATTCTAGGTTTTGTTCAAAAGAATGGTAGAGATAGTATGTCTTTAGTTTAGTTTAGGTAAGGAAAAATATACATTTAGTCCTTGGCTAATATTTTATTTATCCCATTTAATTTTTTATTTGAAAATAAGTATTTAATCTAAATTAAATGTTATAAATTATAATATTTAAAGTATATTTTTAATTATAATGGGGAATAATTGGGGATCCATTGGAGCGGGATCGGGGATCCCCACGGGGCGGGGATACTATTCCCCGCCCCATCCCCATCACGGGGGATAAAATTATCCTCATCCCCGTCCCATGGGGATTCTTATCGATGATTCCTCATCCCCATCGGAGCGGGTCATTCGATGGAGATGGGGAATCCCCGCCCCATTTGCATCCCTAGTCTTTGGTTGCGCATATTTCAACTTTATCATTTCACCAATAAACTTGCGTGTAACTTGTCTTTTCCTCGAAAACCAATATCCAAATAGTAGGAATGGTTATTCTTAAAAAATTTAATCATAAATGCACTTGATTTGCCACATCTACTTGCTCAGAATTGTTGAGAATTGATTCAAAGTAAGATATTTTAATTGACTAAGTTTAATTTATTTGTTGATAAAAAAATAATGTATCAGTTGCATAGTTGGTGGTTTAGTGAGATTAGTAGCAAAGAAACAGGCTAGTAGGTTCCTAAAATTTATGCCTTTTTATTTCACTGTAATCCTATATATTGGTTGTGTTTACGTTCAATTCAATAGGAGGTTAATATGCTGATTATTTTGATACTTGTTATTCTCATCAATTCTTTTATTTCTTTTACTTCAATATAAAAAACCCCCCAACAAATGGTATTAGCGCTTAATTGATCTTAAGGGATCTGTGAGTATTTGAGAGAAAACACAACCATGGGTGCCAACCACTTATCAATTATTTCTCCTCCAATTTTTAATGGTGAAATTACCAGATTTGGGCTATTAGAATGAAAGCTCATTTGAGAGGTTCGGGTTTATAGCAGTGGGTTGAATATGAGAGGGATATACCACCTCTTGGAAATAATCCAACACTAAATCAAATCAGAGCTTATGAAGATGGATCAACAAAGGCTCCAAGAGTTTATCAATAATTCATTCTGTTGTCTCAGAATCAATTTTCACAAGAATCGTGACTTGTGAAACGTGAAAAGAGGCATCAGAGCTGAAAGAACTTTATCAAGGCAATAAAAGAACAAAGAGGATGCAAGTCTTGAATCTCAAAAGGGATTTTGAGACTTTAAGTATGAAAGAAAAAGAGTCGATTCATAAGTATTATGACAAATTGATGGTGGTGGTGAACAGAATCCGATTGATGGGAGAAGATTTAACCGACAATAGAATTGTCAAAAAATTGTTCGTGAGCTTGCCTGAAAGGTTTGAGGCAAGACTTTCATCTTTTGAAGACTCAAGAGATATAAGTGAATTGGTCTTATCTGAATTAAATAATTCTTTTTAGGCTCAATGCCATGAAGAAAAAGACACTTGGCATAAGAGGAAGCCTCAGTGTTTCAAATGAAGAAGTTTGGGCACGTTCAACGGAATTGCAGAGATAATAAAACAAAAGAAAATGCCAATTTGACATATGTTGCTGATGAAGAAGAATTACCATTTTAATGTTGGGGAGAAGTGCTTCAATAATCGAAGGTGGATGAGAATTGCACTGGGAAGCCATTTTGAGAAGTGCTCCAATTAGTTGCATAGTTGGTGGTTTAGTGGATTAATCGAAAAAAGATAGGCTAGTAGGTTCCTAAAATTTATGCCTTTTTCTTTCACTTTAAGCCTATATATTCGTTGTGTTTATGTTTAATTCAACAAGAAGTTAATATGCTGATTATTTTAATACTTCTTATTCTCATCAATTCTTTTATTTCTTTTACTTCAATCTAAAAAACGCAGAAGGAATACCAAATAATAAGTACTGTCAATACATTTTAAGAAAAAATATTGCTGACTAGATCTTTCTGTTCTAAATTAAAATCATTCTTCAATTAACATAAAAGCTCATGACACTTTGTAGTGTTTTCTTGTCTTTGAAAATTCGGCCTTCAGCGAAATTATTGAAATGTTTGTCTGTAATTAGCAAGGAACAACCAAGTACTTGTAAATCAGATTCATCAACAACTTTTATATCTAAATCTTCCATTATCCCATGGGTTAATTGATGAACATAATCAATAAAATCTAAAGGTGCTTCTTGAGTTGGTTCAATTGTTAAAACAGGTTGATCTACATTTAATATGGGCAAATGATGGTATAAGCTCACGTCAATCTCATGGTTTTATTCGGTACTTATACATAACAAATATTTCATAACATTTTCAACATCATTCCTCATTTGCAAATAAAATGATAAATTTATGTCATTTGATATACTTATTAGGGGTTGTCCTTCTTTTAGCCGTGTTAAATGGATATTGCATAAAGTTTAGTTTTAAATTTTTATTCATAAAAAAACCAATAAAATTAAAATATTATAAAACACATAAAGCTTTTCAATTATTACTATTGTTTTAAACATGACATCTTATCTTTCGATCTCCATCATGTTTTCAAGTTTCAGTTTGTCTATGGACTAACTCATCCTAACTAGGATGGAGGTGAAATTAGCTTAATAAATATGAATTTGTAGTAAGTATCTACATCGTGTTACCAAAGGTTGGCAAGAGAATTAATTTAATGCGTTGCTTCATTTTTTACTTGTGAAACCTAACCAAGTAATTGAGTAACATAGTTAAATGGCGAAACTAACCAAGTGAAAAGATTGAATTGAAATTGCTTAGTTATTCATATACCTTCATCAGATAGTGCGACGGTTAGAAATAGTATTGTCTAACAGACCAGAAATAAATATTAAGCACACCAAAAAAAACTCAAGTACACAATAACAATTCAACAATAAAACTGATAACAATTAACACAGAGAAGAGTTTAGAGTAGCCTGTGGATTTGTGGATTGAAGCATGCTGATTTGCGCTATCCTTTGAGAGAAAACGACCCGTCTGCACCGAGTATTAATCAACCACGTCTCTTGTGCAAAATACACTTCAATCCACTAAGATTCTTATGTGCAACTAAGCATCTCCCGAACCGATTATTCTCAATGCTCGAACAATAATGAGTGTGAAAGAAAGTTATAAAAACAAGATTGTGGGAGCTATTTGTTTACAGAGCAAAATGATAAGAATGACTGAGTATGTTTTTCAATTTAATCTTTGTTGTTTGCACTTGTTGGCGATGCACAAAGATGAAGCAGCTCAAACTATTTATAGTGGTTAGCAGATTGTTAATGTTAGAAAGTTTGTTAGATGCTTTAAATTAGGAATAAGAATAGGAGGAAAAGGTCATCAACAGAATAGGAAAACTAGTTTTTAGGAATTGAATTTACCAATACAAAATACCACTAATAATAAACAATAGTGATAAAATTTTAATTAAAAAATTCTAACATTTCTCTTCATAATTAAAATTTTAAAATTCATTATTATTTGAGCATATAATACCGTGTAATAGGTGATAGGTACCTTCCGGGTTTGAACCTACACTTAGTGTTAATGAATTTATCCTGAAGAAACCATATGTTAGACGAGGTGTTGCGGCCTAATCTCCCGGGCGGACCGGGGGGTGGACACCTCATGGCTACGTAAGCGGTGATTGGCGTCGAAAGCAACCAATCGTGGAATCAAGCTGCTCGACAGGACCGGAGCTCGGAGTATGGAAGAGTCGCCACCCACGAATGGAAAAATGAACACCGATCCCTTGCGGGAGACCGGTGAGGGTTCGGGAAACTTAGGTACGTGCCGAGAAGGCTAGCTCCTTTCCGGAGAAAGGCTACTAGGCACCCCGACATCGCCCGGTTATGAACCACCGGCCTCCTACTCAGCGTGTTAGGCGATAACGGACTAATCGCATATTTCTTTAAGTTTAAAATTCATTTGAAACCTTTTCTTTCTCGTTTTGAAAACCGTTTTGAGCATATATGATTGAAAGCCATTTTGGTAAAGAATCACCCATTTACATCAGTTCAAAATACATAGGAGAGAGAGGGGGGAGAAGAAAGAATCGATTTGTTTACAATGTGATTTATGCTTCGTATTACACACTAACTCTTAAACTAAACTTACTTCCCAAAAACGAGTTTATTTACATGGTTCGTATCTTAATCGCCGTTGGAACGATTTAGGTACGTTTCAAAACCCTGTTTAATGATGTTCACTCGAATCACCGTTGGAACGACTCGAGCGTTTGAAAACGTTAAGCAAACGTTTTTAATCTAAAAGCGTGGTTAAGCATACAAGTCAATTTATTTTGTACAAAAGCCATTTAGTTAGGAAAACAATTCAAAACTTCATTATTTACAACAAAACGATTTTAATTACAAGGTTCGCTTAATCCGTCGTTGGAACGAATTAAGGTTTTAAAACATGATATTTTGGAAACGGTTTAAAAAAGGACAAGAAAAACATTATTTACACTTTAGGAATATCTAGAAAAGCTTTAATTTAAACAAACAAATTAAACTTTCTTTTTGTGGTTTATTTTCCCCTTTTTCCACTCAATTATCCTTTATGTGAATAAAATGACAACAAGTAAGGAATTAAATCCAAATTCACCCAACCAAAACACTTTTCAAATCATATATATACATATAGAAAATTTAAAAGGAGAAGAAGAAAAATATACATATATATTTTTTGATAGAAATGATAACTATACATATATATATTTAAAAGGTAAATAATGAAAACTATAATTAATAGATAAAAATGACAATAATATTCACAAATGATAAGAAACTAACTTTTAGCCCAAAAACCATTATGATAAGTGTATATAGAAAATAACCCCTAATAACCCCAAAATGACAAGTATGTATAGTTTAAATTAATTTAAAGGAAAATCTATATATATACATATAATTTTATCAAATCAAATTAATGAAAAATAATATCCAAACACATTAGATAAATATATGTACAAAGTATTTAAAAATATCTTGAAAGTATATATTACATAAATATACATATATATATAAAGGACCAAAAGCCTAAAAGTTGAGAAGGAGGGACCAAAACAGCATTTTTTACATTTCAGCAGTTTTACCGACGGAAAATCCGTCGGTAAACAGCCTTTAGTGACAGAAAATGTAAAATTACAGAAATGAATCAACAGTCTCCAGATTTATTCAAAAGCTTTAGATTAGATCTATTCTATCGTTTTGGACTTCCGAACTACCAAAAATGGATCATAGTCTATAACGGATGTTCCTAAAACGACGTTTTTATTTTAAAACGTTATTTTGAAATATTTTTAAAACTTATAATTACAACGTTTTTAATACCCGAACTACCTTTGAATCGGATCACGGTTCGTATTGGGATATTAAAACGAGGTTTTTATTTTAAAACAAAACCGAACGTTTATCTAATACGAGACGAAAATTAAATAAATACGAAAAATTAAGTAAAACGTGATAAATAAATAAATAACTAAATAAACAAAATTATAACATAAAAATAGATAAATAAAGGAAATAAATTAAATAAAATAAAACGAGTCTAGTCCTCGGATAATACCTCAAGATCGGTATCTGACAGTCGAAGTCGGTTGATTCCACGAGTTGTGATTTTCCGGTTTTTTTTTTTTTGTGTTTTTCGTCTTTTTAGTAAAAATTTTAACTTTTGGGAAATTCGGACTTTTTGAGAAAAAAAATATTTTTCTCAAAAAAATTCACTTTCTCTCTCTAAAAATGTCTAGAGTGAGAAAGCTCTCCAAAAATTCCCCTCCTCAAAATGCATGGGGATCCGTGCCTTAAATAGGCAACGGGTCCCGGAAAATTTTGGGCGTCGGCGTCGCCCAAAATAGGTTGGGCGAACGCCCAACCTAGTTGGGCGAACGCCCAACATTAGTTGGGCGAACGCCCAACATGGTTGGGCAAACGCCCAACATGGTTGGGCGCGCGCCCAACTGATGTTGGGCGTTCGCCCGACGGCTGCCGGGCGTGCGCGCCCAGCGGCCGTCGGGCGTGAGCCCGCGCTATCGGGCGCGCGCGCCTAATGGTCGTCGAGCGCGCGCCGCCGGACGTGCGCGCGCCGCCGGACGTGCGCGCCCCGCGAACGGCGCACGCCCTGTGCTGCCGGACGTGTGTCCAACTATCGTCGGACACACGTCGGCTGCCGCTAGGCGCTCGCACCCCGTCGCTGAGCGCTCGCGAGCCGTCCACTTGACGACCGCGATTTCCGTTGACTTTTCCTTTCCTTTTTTTTAAAAAATTTTTCCGGAACCAACCGCTTCGACCACTTTGTTACAGGTTTTCGTCACAGGTCCTCCGACTCGGTGTCTACAGTTGCCCCTACTTTTCTATTTTGACAGTGATGTGTGTGTTTTGAAAACGTTTTTTGCTAACACGGCACATGCAATGGAAATATATTAAAGTAAAAGACACATATAGAGTAGGAGGAAGAATACCTGATTTCCACGCCGCATGCTCCGGCTTCGTCTTCGATCTTCGCCTCGGTTGTCCCGCTCTTGCCTCTGAATCGACTGCAGACGAACGCTCATTCCGGCGACCCTAGTCTCTAAATCGACCGCAGGTATATAGCTCTATCTAGCGACCCTAGCCTAAATCGACCGCAGGTAAAGTTGCTCTTTCTAGCTACCCTAGTCTCCAAATCAACCGCAGGTAAAATTGCTCTTTCTAGCTACCCTAGTTTCTAAATCAACCGCAGGTAAAATTGCTCTTTCCAGCTACCCTAGTCTCTAAATCAACCGCAGGTAAAATTGCTTTTTCCAGCTACCCTAGTTTCTAAATCAACCGCAGGTAAAATTGCTCTTTCCAGCTACCCTAGTCTCTAAATCAACCGCAGGTAAAATTGCTCTTTCCAGCTACCCTAGTCTTTATCTCGACCGCAGGTAAAGTTGCTTTTTCTAGCGACCCTAGTCTTTATCTCGACCGCAGGTAAAGTTGCTTTTTCTAGCGACCCTAGTCTTTATCTGGACCGTAGGTAAAGTTGCTTTTTCTAGCAACCCTAGTCTTTATCTCGACTGCAGATACTCTTTCGTTTTGCATATCTCAAACATCCATCGTTCTACCCTAATCTCTACATCAATCGCAGGCGTTTTCTTATATTGTAGATCTCCAAATCGAACATTCGACCCTAATCTATACATCGATCGCAGGCGTCCTTTCGTTTGCACATCTCCAAATCAACCGTTCGACCCTAATCTCTACATCGATTGCAGGCGTCCTTTGTTGATGATAGCTGGGCTTTATCACTCGTCCGAGAGTTTTTGACCGCAGTTGCTTTGATATTTGGGCTTTATCACTCGTCCGAGAGTTTGTGACCGCAGTCGCTTTGATATTTGGGCTTTATCACTCGTCCGAGAGTTTGTGACCGCAGTCGCTTTGATATTTGGGCTTTATCACTCGTCCGAGAGTTTGTGACCGCAGTCGCTTTGATATTTGGGCTTTATCACTCGTCCGAGAGTTTGTGACCGCAGTCGCTTCTTTTTACCAGGATCGTCTGCGTTTGACCGGAGTCGATGATGCCGTAGACCGAAGTTCGTAGCAGGGCCTGTGCTTATTGATGATGCCGTAGACCGCAGTCCGTAGCGGGGCCTGTGCCCATTGATAATGCCGTAGACCGCAGTCCGTAGCGGGGCCTGTGCCCATTGATGATGTCGTAGACCGCAGTCCGTAGCGGGGCATGTGCCCATTGATGATGCCGTAGACCGCAGTCCGTAGCGGGGCCTGTGCCCATTGATGATGTCGTAGACCGCAGTTCGTAGCGGGACCTGTGCCCATTGATGATGCCGTAGATCGCAGTCCGTAGCGGGGCCTGTGCCCATTGATAATGCCGTAGACCACAGTCCGTAGCGGGGCCTGTGCCCATTGATAATGTCGTAGACCACAGTCCATAGCGGGGCCTGTGCCCATTGATCGAATTTTAATTTACCTATCGGAGCCTGCCTAAACTCGCACGGATTTCTTGGAGCTATCCGAGTATTTCTGCCTGCGGCTTGACTTGATTCACGCCCATCACCTGGTGAATATTTTTATGGTATGACCTAGTGTAGTGATATGTATACACATGATTATAAATGAATATTTTTCTCTCTTTTTCTCTTCTTTTTTTTTTTATACATTGCTTCCCTCCTATTTTCTTTACAGGGAGATCTCCATTCTATTGACCGAAGATTACAGGAGAACGTGGCGGTTGGGCAAGGGGAGTGGCTACTGGATGCTGACGCTCAGATCGGACGTCGTTGTCGGGATAGGGAGGATGAGCGCTCCAACTGGGAGGAGCGAGGCCGAGCAGCCGAGGAGAGGAGCCATGTGGATATAGGAGCCCAGCGAGCTGCTGAGGGGAGTTTGCGGATTGCGGTGGAGAGCCGCCGAGTTACCGAGGAGCGGGAACCTTACTTCGGAGGCTTTGATTCGTTTGAGGGCTTTTGGGACTTTGGGATTCCTTTTCATTGATAGTCTCGTCATTATTTCGGTTTACAACTTTATTAGTACTACCGTGATGTATGGCGGGTATATGTGAAAAAGATATTTGGGTAGGCTTTTTATTTGGTGGTGGGGAAAAGAAATGTATAACTCATGACTTACAATACCATGCATTCAGTCGATTATAACGATTCCAATCATTCTCTTCGAATATATTCATGCCTTTATTTATTTACAAACAACAGAAATACTTAGCCGCTTATACATTATTTTTTTAATTGCTCAAGATACAACTACTGTTACCAGGACCCGCCTTTTTTCGGTTTTCAGATCCCAGCGATTTTTCAACTCTCCTTTTATTATCCCGGAATTTTCAAATGAGCGCCCTTTCGGGTTTTCACCCATTGGGATGTCCCTTATTGTTGCATAGGTCGCCCTTTGCGGGTTTTCGACCTATCGGGAATTTTTATTTCTTTCTCTTTTTTTTTACGAAAAGTATTTCTTAAGCCTATCCAGATTGGTAGGTTTGGAGAACTCAATGCCATCCATCGTGGTTAGTTTCACCGCCCATTTGCTTAGGATCTTCTTCACGAGAAACGGTCCTTCCCAGTTTGGCCTAAACTTGCCCCTAGGGTCGGTGCGCGTCATTCGGATCTGTTTCAGCACCATGTCTCCTTCTTTGATAGGACTGACCTTAACCCTTTCGTTGAAAGCCCGGGCCATCCTCCTTTGATATAACTGTATGTGGTAAAGGGCCTCCATCCTATTCTCGTCTACCAATGCCAGCTGTTCATAACGCTTCTTCACCCATTCCGCTTTAGGAATCTCTACTTCTACCGCGATTCTCAGTGATCGCTTCTCAACCTCAATAGGCAGAACCGCTTCTGCCCCATATACTAAGGAGAACGGCGTTGCCCCAGTTGACGCTCTAACCGTCGTGCGATAAGCCCATAAAGCGAGCGGAAGCTGCTCGTGCCAATTCCGATGCGATGCTACTGTCTTTACGAGAATCCTCTTAAGGTTCTTATTGGCCGCTTCTACTGCCCCGTTAGCTTGTGGGCGATATGGAGACGATCTATGATGCTCAATACCGTACTCTTGGAAGAGACTTTTCACTTCCCCTTGAAACTAGATCCCATTATCCGTGATCATGTGGTGAGGCACCCCAAGCCTGGTGATTAGATGCTTTTCAATAAACTTCCTCATCTGCTTCGATCCCAGCTTACTAAACGATTCTGCCTCTACCCACTTCGTGAAGTAATCAATGGCAACTGCGATGAACTTGTGTCCATTTGATGCATTAGGCCTCACCTCACCGATGATATCAATGCCCCAAGCTGCAAACGGCCAAATGGGTGCCAACACGTGCAGTTCCATAGCTGGCAGGTGATTATAATCACCGTGGATTTGACAATCGTGGCATTTCTTCACACATTCATCGCAATCTCTTTCCATGGTGAGCCAATAGAAACCTTGCCTTACGATTTTCTTTGCTAGCACTGCTCCTCCCATGTGGGCTCCACAAATTCCCGAGTGTACTGACTCTATTGCCTCACGGGCTTCTCCCGCATCCAAGCACCTCAGTTGTAAACCATCGGTGTGCCTTTTGTAAAGCAAGTCGTTGTGGATGACGAACTGCTGAGCTAACCTTCTAATCACAGCCTGATCCCTAAGTTCTGATTCTGCCGGCTATGTTCGACTCTTCATGAAGTTTACGATATCGAAATACCAAGGTTTTTCATCTGCCCCCAACAGCATTACATGTTCGTAGCATGGTTTGTGAGACCTTCTCAACACCAAAGGCTTCGAGGCAAGGTTCCGAGGATTATCCCATATCGACACCAACGTGGCCAAAGCATCTGCTGCTTAGTTCTGCGCTCGAGGAATATGATAAAGCGGTGACTAACTGAACCTCTGTGCCAACCCCCCTAGCTGGTCTAGGTACGGGTGTAACCTTTCTTCCCTTACTTCCCAAATTCCCTGTGCTTGCTCGATAATCAGCTTTGATTCGCCCCAGATTTCAACCTACGACGCTCCTAGCGCTGCTAGCGACTCTAACCCGTAGATGCACGCTTCCTACTCGGCCATATTATTAGTGAGAGGGAACGACAACTTCTTTGTCATTGAGATCCTTTCCCCTTCCGATGAGATAAGTAACATTCCTACCCCGGCTCCATTCGAGTTAACCGCTCCGTCGAAGAACATTTTCCACGGTATCACTTCGATCGCGTTCAAGTGCTCATCGGGGAAATCATAGTTTACCTCTTCCTGTTCCGCATTTAGAGGCTGATTGGCCAAAAATTCCGCTATGGCTCTCCCCTTGATAACCTTCTTCGTTACATATTCGATATCAAATTCGGACGAAAGCCACAACCATCGGGCTAGCTTCCCTGTTAGAGACGGAGTTCAGTACAGATACTTCACGGGATCCATCCGAGAAATAATGATCACTTTGTAAGATTGAAAATAGTGCCGTAGTTTCTTTGTTAGCCATACTACTGCCACGCACGTCTTTTCGATCATGTTATACTTAAGCTCGTATTCCAGGAACTTCTTACTCAGATAATACACCGCGTGCTCCACACCGGTGTCCCCTTCTTGGGCCAACATTGCTCCAATGGATCGCTATAAAGAGGAGAAGTGGTTTTTCGAGTTTAGGCAGCCTCAAAACCGGTGGATTAGTCAAATAGGTCCGGACACTTTCCAACGCTTGCTGGCACTTATCGTTCCAAACCGTGGGTTGATATTTCCGTAGCAGCTTAAAGATTGGTTCGCAGATTGTGGTGAGTCATGTTATGAATCGACTGATATACTGAACCTGCCCCAGGAATCCTCTCACTTCTTTCTCATTCTTCGGTGCCGGCATTTCCTGTATGGCTTTCACTTTATCGAGATCCACCTCAATCCCCTTGTTACTGATTACGTAGCCTAGGATTTTCCCTGACGAAACGCCCAAAGAAGCACTTCTTCGGGTTCAACCTTAGCTTGAATTCTGCGATCCGGGCCAAAAACTTCTCAAGTGCTACGAAGTGCCCTTCTCTTGTATCCGAATTGACCATCATGTCATCCACATAGACCTCCACCTCTTTGTGTATCATGTCGTGGAATAGTGCCGTAGCCATTTGCTGATAAGTTGCCCCGACGTTTTTTTTTAACCAAATGGCACTACTCTATAGCAACATGTCCCCTACTCAGTAGTGAACGAGGTCTTTGCTTTGTGCTTCTCGGCCATCTGAACCTGCATGTAGCCCATGAAGCCATCCACATTCGTGTGCAAGACGCTTGATGCTGCACTGTCGATCAATACATCGATGTGAGGCAATGCGAATTCATCTTCAAGCCTTGTTGAGATCTCTATAGTCGACGCACATTCGCACCTTACCGTCCTTCTTTGCGATTGGCACTACATTTGCCACCCAAGGGGGATAATCGATTACTTCGATGAACCCTACTTCTAACTGTTTCTTCACTTCCTCTCTGATCTTATCCGCCCATTACGGCCTCATGCGTCGGAGCTTTTGCTTTACGGGTTTAGCATCGGGGTATTTTGGAATACGGTGAGCTACGATGGATTTATCGGTTTCAGGCATGTCTTCGTACGTCCAAGCAAACACTATTTCGTATTTTTTTTTAATTATTCTCTCAAATTCTTTCCTCTCTTCAATAGTTAATTCTTGAGCAATTTGTATAAGTTTAGGATTTTCATCCGTGCCAAGATTGAAAGTTGACATTTCTATTGTATTGATTTCAAATGTAGGCATGTTATATGAATGAGAATGCATGGAATGATCAGAATCAACATCAAGCAAGTAAGCAAAATCAGAATTCATTTCATTGATAGTATTGGTGAGTACATCATCAGATTCAAACAAAGCGGTAATCTAGTTGTCATCAACAGGGTTCTCGGGTTTCTCATAAGTCTTGGGGGTACTGGGCTCATCCACCGCTCCCACAGTGGCCTCAAAAGTGATCACCTGCTCCTCGACATTAAGATCTAACATCATGATCTCCTCGATGAAACAGCTTACTTCTCCTTTGCCCCAGTCGGTAACATCATTGAAGATCTCAAAACCTGGCAGAATCTTTCCTTTGGTGCTAGCAGCCATTTCCAGCTCATCATCAGACTCATCCCAGATGTTGATCGGAACTCTCTGATTGATATCCTCCTCGTCGGAGGAACTTCCCCAAATATCCACGACCATCAGATCCATTACGTGAGGGACGTTCGGATTTACGTAGGAAGGGTCCGACGATCCATATCGAGCCCAGCCTATCAGTTCTTCATAATCCCTGAGGAACACTCCATTCATTCTTCTAGCGACGAGTGGAATAGCACCCCTTCGGATACACATGAGTTGCTCCTAATCGCTCAAGGTGACTCGACATGAGGCATACTTGAACCTCCATCTTCTAGCATAATCCACGAATGCTTCCTCGGGAAATTGCTTGATCCTTTCTAAATCTTCCAACGATCCTGTCCACGGAATGTACATCTCATACCTCTGCACAAAGGCCTCCATGAGGGATCCCCAGTCCCCTTTTGTCTTTGCCGAGAGCATTCGGTGCCACATCAAAGCTTCTCCTATGAGTGTCTTTGGAAAATGCTAGACTAACTCACTTCGGTAGAGTCCCGCGTCAAACATGTAGGCACGGAAATGGTTTATGTGATCAATGGGGTTCTCATCTCCTTTGTACTTAGCCATGGTTAACACCACCTCAGGTGTCTCCTCATCGGGTAGCATCGGCACTTCCTCTGGGTATCCCCCTGCGGTGTACTTCTTGATGAATCTCTTAGTCATTTTTGCCCAATCTGCTTTAACCTGCCAATGAGTTGCAAAACAAGCTCGTAATCTCTCCCTCTTTGAAACCTAGAGGACCCATAGCCAACAGATAAAAATGCAGGTGCTCCATGGGGTCCTTCCCTTCATTATACTTGCTGAAAGTCGGAAACGGACGTTTGATAGGCCCAATTTGCATCGCGCTATGTTCCCCTGCCTGTGTTTTATCTCTTCGATACTTCATCAAAAACAAGCTTGACATCAGTGACCAATCATGCTTAGTCGAGTCAGGTAGCGATTGAAACCACTTCAAAGGTTCGCCCACCAGCGAAAGATAGAACCATGGAGCGACTTTTTCCACTTTGTATGGCTCCCCAAACATAGCACATACGTATCCATACAAATGAGCTTCGGGGTCTTCTACCCCACTAAACGATTTCAACACAGGCATGATCCTCCGAGATGATACTTCCTCGGTTTCCTCAGTTTTAGTTCTATCGTCCATCACTTCTTCCGTTGGCTCTTCCTCCAAAACAGACACGTATAAACCATTTCCCACATTTCTTTTCTCATTGGAGTCCAACAGCTCCTCCTTAAACTCGCGGAATGACTCCACCACAAAGCTCTCTTCCAACCCAGATCCAATTGCGCTCACCCTAAGGGGAGGGTTTGCGGACGATGGGTCGACTATTTTCTTTTTATCAATCAGATCCTGGATCTCATGCTTTAGCCTCTCACAATTTTCAATGGTGTGCCCGTAGTTACTATGGAACTCGCAATACCCCCTGGTTATCATCCGTGGTGTGGGTCCTGTCTTGTTCTTGGGAGTAAGGGCTTTCAGCAACTCCTTTTTCTGCAATCGTTCGAAAACTTTTGCATAGGTCAGATCAAATTGAGCGAACTGCCTTTTCCCGATAGCGTTAAGTTCAAGCACTTTCACTGCGGTAGGTTCTATATTAGTACTTGGCCCTCCGGCACTATACCCCGATTTCGTCCATTTAGTACAAGCTCTTTTCGGCTCTCCATCCCCCTCAACTGCCAAAGCGTAGCCATACATCTGATTAAAATCGGTGAAAGGCATGCACCGCAACTCATTCTTAACATATGGCAAAGTGTTGCTGATTACCACCTGGATCTGATCCTGCTCCGACGGCTTTTGTTTCATAACTGCTGCCTTAGCTCTCCACCTACTCACAAAGTCGGACAAAGACTCCCCAGCCTGCTGCTTGGTGCTCTCTAGCTCCCTCAAAGTAACCTCAAACATAGTGTTGAAGCTATATTGGGTGATGAATACCTTCGCTAGTTCTTTCCAATCTCTCTTCGTTCCTAGTGGCAGTTATTCCCCATTGTTATCCCTACATATGTCCTGAGTCACTATTAGGATGCATAAACTATCAAACTGCTGAAACTACCTCTGACACCTTATAAAAAAAAAAATTGCGTAGTAAAAGGTACATCATCACAAAACCTTATAATTCTATAATTCTATTATTCATCATCTTCTTCCTCTAAAATTCTGCTAATTTAAGCATCAAATTGAGGTCGTCTATTCTTGGCTCTTCGTTTGACTCTTTTTCTGTTTTATTTCAAAAAGTTATCCTCTCAAACCACCCCAAAAATTCCTCCTCGCATTTTCTCGCATCATAATTTATTAAGCAATTAAAGGTGAAATTGTTATTTTCTAATCACATTATAATAAATGTGCTTTTTATGCTTATTTTGTTTTTGACAAAATAAGCTTTACTTTATCAAAAACAAAATAAGCATAGCATAATCCTATAATAAAACTTACCATTTTAATTATTTACCCAGCGTATAATATTTTTCTAAATTAAATATTTTGTCCATCTTTACATTTTGAGCACTTGATTTTTATTAGTTTACATAATTTTTTAGTTTAACATATTAAATCCCTCATTAATTATTAATTATAATCATGCACGTTAAATTCCTGATTACTAAAGTTTATTATAAACATAAGGTAAAGGTAACAACTCTTAGCTAAGGCGGTCAATTATTAGTCTGTTTGTGGTGTGTGGACATATCCACATATCTCAATGTTATTTTTTCTTCCGATTCTAATAATTAAGAACTGTTTTATTTCAAAAAAAAAAAAAAAAAAGTAAAGGTAACAAAATGATCTTAAAATTTTTGGAAAATATCAATTTGGTCTCAATGTACAAAATAGCATAATTTTAAACTCAATGTTTGTAAAATTGTACCAATTTAGCTTTGGGTAACGGAAATTAAGACTAAATTAGTACCATTTCACAAACATTCAGATGTCAAGTTCCGTTATTCAAGGTTAAATTGGAACCATTTCACAAACGTTGAGACTAAATTGTACTATTTTGTTCGTTGCGGTTAAATTGGCATTTATACGCTGGGTTAAATTGGCATTTCTCTCAAAATCTTGAAGTCATTTTGGTATGTTATCCTTAAACACAAAACTAGTAAAAACGTTATTCGTTTGACAAAGTAACTATTACTTTGTTTATTTTCATCATTGGATTAACTTTACACTCCATCATACAATGGTGAGACAAAACAAAGTACGCATAACCTCTACCACAATTTTAAAGGTTTAAAAATATATTTTTATAGTCTGTATAAAAAATACATATTTTTTTATATGTATGATATAATTAAATAAAACGTAAAACCTCGTTTCAAAACTGTAAAAATTATTTGGTAGAACCTTTTGAATCCAAAAAAAATGATTAGCTTTCTGAACTCACAATTTTTTTTTTCTTAGCTTCCTGAATTCGTTTAAAGTGATCTATTATCCATTTGAATTTGTTTAAAATAACATATTGATTCACTGAACTTGTTTATAATGATTTACTAATCCGTCTAAACTTGCTTGAAATGATATGCGTTTCAATTTATTCAAATCTTCTTACTCTGTCATGCGAAGATATAGGATTAATCCCGTTACTCACTATAAAACCAAATTTTTATTTTTCAAAATTATCATTCACGAAGCGTTCGCTCTATAAACATTCACTTTCTCTCTCCTCACTAAACAACACTTAAACGACCTCAAAATTAAAAAATTGAAAAATTAAAGTTACTTATAATATCATAAGTCTTTGAATTTTTCAATTTCAAGACCGTCAACGCTCATTTTAATTTTGGGTTCCTTATTTTTAGGAAAGCGAAAAATATCAGTCTTCTCCTGGTCGACAAAAAAAAAACCTCAATCCCCGTTTGGACAAAAAAAAATTCTAAAAAATACTTATTTGACAAAACGTGAAAGCTCGGTTTTTTTTTTTAACTTTACATTTAACAAATCGTATCAGTGGAATTTTACATCCATGGAAGTAAAACAAAAAAAAAAAAAAATCTTAAATGTTTCGAAATATATTAGAGGATTTTTCTGCATGAAACAACTGAAATTCAAGGATTCAATCTCACTGATACATTAATCAGATTGAAGTGATGCAAATCAGCAAAGTAAAAAAAAACAAGTTCATGACAAGATATATATATATCTCATACTTCATCTCCTCCTGTCATTCCGATGCCTTCTATCTCGATCCTGCTCGTAATTTCTATTGCTCCGGTCATCCCTTCGGTCTCGTCTGTCATCTCGATCGTGTTCATACTTTCTGTTGCTCGGCTCATCCCTTTGGTCTCGTCTGTCATCTCGATCATGTTCATACTTTCTATTGCTCGGTTCATCCCTTCGGTCTCGTCTATCATCTCGATCATGTTCATAATTTCTCTTGCTCGGTTCATCCCTTCGCTCTCGTTTGTCATCTCGGTCATGTTCGTACTTTCTGTTGCTCGGTTCATCCCTTCGCTCTCGCCTTTCGCTATCTGTATACCTCTTTTTATAACTGGTGTCAGCTCGCGGTTCTCCCTTGTGACTGTCATCGTCTGTAGTTGTTCTCTTCCTATATCCTTCGTTGTTCTCCCGTTCATTTCCTCGGCCTTCATTCTCGGAACTTCTCTTTCTATAATCTCGACTCTCTCTCCTGTCATCATCTCGTTGCTCTCTTCTTCTGTCGACTCTCTCCTCAGTTCTCCTTTCGTGATCCTCCCTCTGTCCCCTGTTTCTGTCGTGCTTGTCACCTGAATCTTTCCTTTGTTGATCCTGATGTCCGTTTCTCTTTCTTTCTCGTGGACTCTCCGGAGCCGGAGTTTCTCCATCGAATACCATCTCGTATCTGTCAAGAATTGATGAATATCACAATGTCACACATCTAGGAACTAACACAACAAAGCAATCAAAGAACACCAACCTAGAGTTATCATTTCCGCCACGCTGCATATTATCATCCTTTATAACATATTTCGATGGTTGGAGTTGGTTGGCAGTCGGATCGCCAGTGCAATCCTTGGCTATGTGATCAAGAGCACCGCATTTGAAACAACCTCGTCCTGCAGCCAAAAAATAGGACCATAAACAATAATTCGAAAAATCACCGGAGCAAAAATAAAGTACCAAGGAGAAAGTAATGTTGCTTATACTTGAACAAATACACTAATTAACATAACTTATGCATGAAACATAACTTTCATTTCCTATTTTCTGCACCCCACACTCGATATTGATTGATCTATCCGATATTTATCAGTTCTCGTGTGAACGATGATCAGAAAATGGTTGTTCCATAATCATAAATAACAACAATATAGTCAAATACTAAATCATATCCAATTATCCATAATCTTAATCATAATGTAGTATAGAATAAATCTGAAACTAACTACTAACTCTCTTCCATATCATAATTCATAATATAAATTCTAAATCTAAAAACTAAAATTCAACCACATCCTTAATTAATTAATTGTGTAATAACTACTTTTCGTCGAGACTAAAGTCTCCATAGTCCATATTCATCATTCATCAAACTATGTAATATTTCTGCCATTCAAAGCTTATTTCCTCTTTTGTTTACTTTGTTTTATCCTAATTTAATTTCAGCCATAGATGATATAAAAAGGGAAAGGTCGAGACTAAAACAACCACTTTTTAACTTGGAACCCTAAGAAACACTGTCTGTGTTATAAATTGTGCTTAGGCACACCTCTGGCAAGGCGCGACGCTAAAAAAGGCATGCTCAGGCGGGCGCATCTTGAACAAAACCCGTCTTTTGGCTTCTCAAGTGACATGCCCGGAGCATTTTGCACCTGAGTCGCACCTTTGATAACTATGTTGGAATCTTAATAGAACAAAATATAAGTTTAATTTAACCATAATGATGAGACCAAGTTTTTACCTTTACCCATTTGGCTGTTTTTGTGCCGCCTGAATTCAGACCATTGTTTCGACACACTCTGACTAAAATCCACATGTATCCTTCTATCATCAATCAAAGCATTGTCCATCTGCAATAAAAATAAACCAAAGCAAGCTTAGAATTATAAGACTAGCCAATGTCAGATTGCACAACAACCGGAACTATCATAGCCTAGAAATCCACAAAAGTAAATAGAACAAATATGCGAGGAGAATCACTGGATCAGATAATAAGGAAGACCAGGGAAAATGCTATCACTGAAAAGCCACGTTGCAAGGAAACGGAAACTTATACGGCAATGGACACCGGAAAAATATATTTGTTAAAATATAGGAAACAGAAACGTGAGGAAAACGTGTAATATATATAATAAGAAAAATTACATGTAAGTTTGCATAATAGGATAGAAAAATAAACATTTTCTTTTATTATTATTTTTTTTTTTTTTTTTTTTGAAAGCTTGAAGGAGATGATCTATAAACGGTTACGGATTTAATGTATGCGATTGACACATGAGGAATTAATTAGGAGAGATAATGTGTCTTCTCTTTCTAGAAATGCATTATATTTTAAGAAACGAGTTTCTAAATTATAAGAAAAGACTTTCCGATTTTCTGAAATTGACCCGAAACGTAAAATTTCTGTTTCTGACGGTTGCGGAAATCGAAACATGGAAACTCTTCAGAATCAAGGTATCCATGCAACATAGCTGGAAAGACAAAAGGTTACTCTGGTTCCTTCAGCATACCTTAAAATATGCTTGTTCGCATGCCTCTACGTTGTCAAACTCTGGCATGAAAAATAAAAGACATCATTATATTTGTTGGTAAACCAAGAGTGAAAACATGCCAAAATGATGGAACACAAATACAGATGCCAAATAACATCAGAAAAAAAGAATATGCTAAAGATCAGTATATATATATAGCAGGTTGATGTATATATAGCAGGTTGAAGTAAATCCTCATAAAGGTTCCAATAAAAAGCTCTATAATTGTTTGGAAAAAGTACAAAAATAAAACCTTGTGGTTTCGCTCGTTTGCAAAGACATCCTTGCGGTTTAAAAGTTTGCAAAGGCATTTGCAAAGACAACCTTTTCACTAAAACCATCCAAATTTTCCTATTAACAAAACTTTAACGGTATTCCGTTCATTTATACCCCTCCTAACATATAATAACATTTTGAAGAAGAAGAAAATAATAAAAATGACTTAAGTTCTTGTTATTTACTGACAGTTTTAGTGAAAAATTCTGCCCGTGTTTGCGAACTCTTAAACCACATCAATGTCTTTGCAAAAGCACGAAACCATTAAATTTATTTTTGTACTTTTCCCTAATTGTTTATCTGCTGCAATTTGCACCAGCATTGTTAAAACAAAGTCCGGCATACATATCAACTGCCACAGCAATGTAACAAACACATCATTCTTAAATCCATGACTTCAATCACGAAAATACTATAACGTAGTATTTCAAAGTCAAATTGAATTATGAAGGCCAAGTAAAATTGTGGAACTCTGAAATCTAACCATCACTCGTCCTTAAGTTACAGAGTACACATTTTCCGGCTGGACAAGATATAAGGTTGTAGCTTATACAAAATTGTGGGAAATTTAGCACACTAACAGATATAAACAATATCCGACTTACCGATGAATGCATAGCACAAACTGTCTCCAGTCTTGAAATCCCGGATTATGTCAGCCCTGCCATCATTCACATATGAGAAATTATTCAAATGAATGTTGCTCAGACACTACATTAAGTAAAGAAAATTGTACAACAGGTTCAGTTACTCACGCTACAACAGTTCCGAAGCGTGAAAAGATTGTATGCAAGTCTTCATCCTGCATCGGAACAGGAACAACTAACATGACCTTACCAAGACAAAATTCGGTATTCACATCAAATAATGAGAAAATAAAAACTCACTTCAGTAACAGGATTAAGTTTACAAACAAAAAGGACATTCTCAGGAGGCTTTATCTCAGCATCAGGAATATCCCCAATCTGCAAAATCAATGAATAAAATTAATCTTATGTACTCTAAATCACAGATAGAATAGAAGATCATATCCAAGTTCAATGCTGTCATCAAAATATTGCAGAGGCTTACACTCTCAAGTACAACTGCACTAGAATGTGCTTCCTTTGCTCGAATGACCTCCTCAAGTTCTCCAATACTTAATTGTTCGTCCATGGGCACCCAATCATCCTCAAGCCGTACCTCATCATCAACCTAGTTACAGTACAAGCAACATTACATTTAGAAACCCGACAGTTTGACCAAAAGAAATTTTTTAAGAAAAAAAGATGCAGATATTACATGAATAAAGTATTACCTCATCCTTCGGTTTCCCTTCAGGAGAGGCGTTAGGAACTAAATCAGCTAGCTGAGGAGGATCATCGTAAGGATCATCAAGAATATAGGTGTGTTTGATTCTGTTCAATTACACTATACAAGTCACTGAACAGAAAATATTTATAAGGATAACATTGCATACAGGCAGTAGAAGAATGACAAACCGGATATTTTTATATGGCCTGTTCTTTGGATCCACATAAGCTTCATTTATCCTAGTTAAAGTTTCAAGGCCTTCTGCAACCTCCCCAAAGACCTGATAGGTAGTTCCATAAGTGTTGTAAAAAGATAACCATATAAAACTCTGAACCAGAGAGAAGCCAACTGTGGATGAGCACAAAGAGGCGTAGTTCCATAAGTGTTGTAAAAAGATAACCATATAATTACAATACAATAATTATTGAACCCTCACTTGTTAAAAATTATCCCCATAAATAATTATTATCCCATATCTAAATTTTATAGTAATCATATATGGAAAACAAGAATACAACCTGCTGAAATGGAATCAAAGTCGACAACAATATCACACATTGTCTTTTTTTTTTCAACCACCGCCTCTTAACAACAATAGCACAATAGGGGCTTCAAAATTTATTTCGCAACTTCTCTCTTAACAATAATAGGAATAAGTTACAAATTTAGCCATGTAGTTATTGGGAGAGAGCGGATTTAGCCTTTACCTACAAAACAATACAATTTTAAGCCTAACATTTACCAGCCAGTGCAATTGTCAAACCTCATTAATAAAAGATGAATTTTTTCATTAATAGAACATGTGTAATTTCAAGCTTTATTGAGTAGTCAGAACACTAGAGGTTGGAGGGTAGCCAGAACATGAAATTGCACATGAGAAAAAAAAAAAAAAAACTTTTCATTAATGAGGCTTGAAATTGCACCATCTCGTAAACATGAGGCTTAAGATTGCACTGTTTTCTACGTGGGGGCTAAATTTGTTCTGCTCCAATAACCATAGGGCTAAATTTGTAACTTATCCCACAATAACATAAATGTTAGCTGCTTCGTTCTATGCATATTGTCCCAAAAGTTTGATATTTATTTGCTTATTCTTGGTCCAGTCAAAAATTAATTAAATTTTATATTTATAAAATTTAGATTTGTAAAAACAAAATGGAGTATGAGAGTTGCCTAGGACCTCTAAAATAATGGAGCCGCCCATGAACACAACCAATCTTCCTGCTCAAGATAATCAACACAAAGGGAAAAGGTGGAGATGGAGAGAGCATATGACTCAAACTAGCAGTGAATCAATTTATTTGAGCTCTTGATAACACAAACCCGAACAATCGAAAAAAGATATCTCGCAGTTCAATGAAAACAATTACATTGTTCCCGGGAACTATCTATTGAAGGATCTTTCTAATAACAAGAGACCCATGCTCAACACAATATATGATGTGAGTTCATCATTTGCACTTTCACTGACAGATGTTCAGGAAGATATGATTTTATCCAAAAAGAAAAAAAAAAAGAACCTAATGACTTGGTAGGCCTTGCCACTAATCTTACCAATGACACTATAAACACAATGAAGAGACCTCCTTGCTACGGAGTCTATAAAACAGCTTGCCAATGCAAATTAAGAACATCTCATGCTACAAATATATCCAATTTTAGAATCATACATGATACCAGAAATCTAATTATGAGAAAGGTAGTTCATGTTCATCAGAGGTTGATGAACAAGGTAGATGAGTTGTTTAACAATATTTCAAACGTCTTTTCCAGCTATATTACTATACTTGACTAATGTTTTCTTTCTAACTCACACATAGAGTAAACTATGTTATTGGAAAGAGCACTTACAGTATGCTTCCCGTCAAGGTAATCCAGATCATCGCGCAATGTGAAATAGAACTGTATATAACAAGTGAGAAAATTAAGATATACTCCGTTCAAAATAAATGTCTGATAGGGGGTGTCAAAAAGAGTTAATGTGTCATAATATGTTCCACGTGATTATATATAATATATAAATACAAAGCGCGCCCCTGACCTATCTTGATTAAGACCGAAAACCTATCTAAAATGGAGCCTAGTTTAAGCTGTCAAACCACAAACGAAAAAGTGGAAAATCAAATTCAGTCCTTCTCTAATTAGCATCTCGCCTCAGCAAGTGCGTGTAAGAAGGCCGACTATAAATAGGCTAAAACTAAAAGACTACGACTAGTGGATTATCTCTATAAACAGTGTTTTCGTGTCACAAATTGACAATCCTAATGTGTGAAAAGAGCAAAGCTAAACAAATAAGAAAATCTTATATACCTGGGAGGCATTTAGATTCTCTCCACCACTGGCCATAGCAAGAGTTCCAGTCTTGACATGTTTCAAATCCAGATGGATTTCGTCATTAAAAAATCGAGCCTGCTCACCATACAGAAATCTGAAAGGAAAGCACAATACAACGAGTTCGAGAAATCAAATACAGAATCACACTTAGAACTGAACAAATCAGTAGGAAATGGAAACTAAACACTGATATCAAAGCATATAAAACTGAAATTAAATCTCAGATAACACATCTCTTACTTGTAAATTGAATCACCAGCAGCTCCCGTACCAGTAGGGTCACCAGTTTGAGCAGTAAAATCTTTCTGAACCGTGTGAAATAGGCTGCCATTATAATACTTAATCCTGAATTCGAAGTTAAACCATTGGTTAATCAAACACCTATTAAAAAAAATTCGTTCTGAAAATCGATCAATCGTTTATTCTCAAATGAAATTAGTTAGGGCTGAGAGAGAATCGGAAGACTTACTTGCAGAGCTTCAAGAAATTCTTGCAGGTTAAGGGGCATTTTTCAGTGAATAAATCCACGACTATATCTCCTAAACTTGTAACTATTAACACTGACATATCCTCTCTCTCTCTTTGTTTGGTTACTGAGAAAATAGAAGAGAAGAAAGGAAAAAATCGAAGAGAATGATTTGAACTGTATTTTCTCTTCTTCTTCTTCGGCTAACCAGAAAAGCCTGACCTTCTCGGCTTTTCTTGCTTGCTAATCGCAGGTTCATTCGGGCCATGGTCCATCCGAATATCCATAACCCGACCCGATTCCTTTTAAATTTTAGCCTAAATTATAAGAGTTTAAGTAAATAATTTAGGGGATGTATATAAGTATACATTATCATTGTTATCTAATATTATAATTTTATCATTAAATGGTACAATGAAGAACTACGTGACTGTTATAAGTATTCATTCATTGTGTATGCATCAGTTATATATTGATAACGTGATATGAAATTATGTATATTAAAGGTTTCGGGCGACGATGGAGATGGATTTGATAAGTGCTCATGAGCACGATGTATTCTAGTTCTTACATCTTCTAAGTCCTGCAAAATAAATGAACATTTGATCGAATTCTAGGCAAGAGATACTCTTTTAAGCTTTTTACTTTATTTCTCTAAGTAAAAACTGACTTGTATAAAGATTATGATGAGATTGAATGTTACATTTTCTCAAGGGAGTTGGAACTCTTTATATTAGGAGTAAAGACTTCGGGTGCGTTTGGTATGCCGTAATGCAATGTAATGTAATCAAGGTTGTAATGTAATGGAATGGAATAGTGATTATATTACCATGTTTGGTTGACAATTATGATGAAATGTAATAACCATTACAATACTTATATGTTCCTAATTAAATGCAATTATAAAATTTTATTTACATAATTAAAATCAACGAAAAACGTGAAAAATCGAATCGAAATCAAATACAAAATTAGATTAACTGAAATCAATAAATAGTTTTTCTCTTTTTCATATTTTTTTACATTTTTCTCGTTTCTTTTAATTTCCATTTTCAAAAAAAAATCACCGTTTTTCTATTTTCTCCTTTTTCCAGTTTTTCCTTTTTTTTCATTTTTCACATTTTTTCGGTTTTTCGTTTTTTTTTCATTTTTTTTCATTTTTCTCATTTTCAATTTTCATGTTTTTCTACTTTTTGCGTTTTTTACAAGATTGAGATATGAGATTTGAGAAATGAGAGATTAGATGACAATGTAATGAGAATTCAAGTCATTTTTCTATGTAATGGAGCTTACAAGATTTCTTCAACAAAATTTAACTCAATGTTTTCTCATTCCATTACAATGAAATTGTAACATGTAACCAAACATGGTAATGAGCCTTCAATGTAATGGTCATTCCATTATGAAGGTCATTACATCTTACTAAATGGCACCTTATAGTCTGAATAAGAGTGAAACTGACTCTGTGTTTGATAATGAAATGGAGCTAAGAAAGTCGGTCTTATTTATTAATTGGCTTTATCTATGTGCAATAAGGGTTCCTAATTAGAAGATGACTCGTTAAATCTATATTATGGGAGTAGAAAATTTTGGAAGCACGAACGAGTGGGTCTTCTGACTTTTTTAACAAATTTAAGGAGGCTACGAGCAAATTACGGTTATCCCGTTTATGCCCATCAAAATGTTGAACAATTAGGGATGCAAAGGGGGCGGGGCGGGACGGGGCGGGGAATGCATTTACCATCCTCGTTCCCGACTAGTCGAGGATTCTCCGTCCCCGTCCCCGTCCCCGTCCCCACGAGTTAGACGGAGATAAATTTGTCTCTCATCCCCGTCCACACGGGGATCCCCATCCCCATTTAAAAACACTTTTTCCCTATTCCACATCTCCGTTCCTGCGGGGAATCACCATTTATATTTAAAAAATCAGTATATATTTCTTTTCTCTTCTCCTTTCTAATTCTAGGTTTTGTTCGAAATAATGGCAAACATACTATGCATTTAGTTTAGTTTAGTTCAGGTTAGGAAAAATATCTATTTAGTCCTTGGTTGATATTTTATTTATCACATTTAATTTTTTTTAAATAAGTCTATTTAATTTAAGTTAAATGTTATAAATTATAATATTTAAAGTATAATTTTAATTATAATGGAGAATAATTGGGGATCCGTCGAGGATTCCCCATCGGGGATTAACGGGGCGGGGTCGGGAATCCCCAAGGGGCAGAGATACCATTCCCCATCCCCACTCCATCCCCATCACAGGGGATAAAATTATCCTCATCCCCGTCCCATGGGGATTCTTATCGGCGATTCCTCGTCCCCATCGGGGCGGATCACCGATGGGGACGAGGAATCCCCGCCCCACTTCCATCCCTATGAACAATACGCCCAAGAGACTTCTCAGAGTGTGCCTCATAGCCCTACCTTACCTCATCGTCCTAGAGTAATAGGAGGTTTTGATAGACCGGATCTCGTTGTTTGTGATACGATGTTAGCAACAACGTCTTTTGACTTGGCATATTTTACTAACATCTTCCCATAGTTCAATTAATGTACCATCAAGTACCTTCGTCCTAATGAAAGGGTGAATAAGGCCCATAAGTGACATTTTTCCCTATAAAGCCAATAGGTTTTTGGCAGGTTCATATATCCTCTACCTGGTGTCTTCGATCCTCAATCATTTTGGCATATGTCTTGTGCATATCCATCTGATCACATGGAGAGAGAGAGTCACCCGCTCTTCATTAGTTTTGCTGCAATATGGATATCTCACTCACCAAGTGGATATTTCATTATTTTGCTCATTCGGATTAGGAACCGTGCAAATAATCATTTGTCCTTTTATAAGAAGGCATATTACTATTTTTCTAAGTATCCATTTATGGCCTTGAAAGGTTGGACTACCGACTTCCTTTTTATTTGGGAAGATGGTAAGATAAATTTTTCCACCTAATGGAACCTCAAGTGGATATCTAACATTGTCTAAAAAGATAGGTTGAATGCCACAAAACACAAGTCCATTAGCAAGTTGTTGTCTATATTTGCCTCTTATTAGGGCTTGGATTTTTCTAATGAGTCATAATCATGTTACCTTCCCTTAACCATATGAGATTCGGCAAGATAAAGATACCATTTTCGTAGAGAGTTTGAACATGAGTTAGGTATCTCTTATCTTACCATTTGTAATCTCACTCTTCTTATTCCTTTTCACGTGAATCTAAGTCATGGAGGGTTCATTTGTAGATATGTTGAGGAAGGTTATGGAAGGATGGTCTAAGATGATGCATGTTGCTTGTAAAACATATAACAATTTTATAGGACCAATGCAGCCTATTGCAACAAGTAATATAGTTCGTAGAACAAGTTGATCCATAAGGAATAGTATCTAATTACCAAATCTACTAAAACTCTTTATCATCTAAGCAATTATTGAAGTAAAGATTGATTTTTAAACTAAAAAAAATAAAAAGTAATTGGAAATAAAGAACGGGACTTGAAATAGTATTTTGATAATGATGAATGACAAAAAGGATTTCAGAACCTTTAGTGTTTATGAATCTATAACATAAGCAAAACAGTGTGTTGAATGGATTAGCAAAAGACGATGATTCTCCCAAATAAAAAGGTACTTCTGGACAGGAATCACTACTTCTACTTACAAGTATATTGAGGGTCATTACTTAGTTAGACAAAATCCTTAATTATACTTGGAAGGCATTATAACTTTCTTTCACACTCATTATTGTTTGAGCATTAAGAATAATCGGTTCGAGAGATGGTTAGTTGCACATAAGAATCTCAGTGGATTGAAGTGTATCTTGCGGGAGAGATATGGTTTATTAATACTCGGTGCAGACATGCCATTTTCTCTCAAAGGACAGCGCAAATCAGCGTGCTTCAATCCACAAATCCATAGGCTACTCTAAACTCTTATCTGTGTTAATTGTTATCAGTTTTATTGTTGAATTGTTATTGTGTACTTGAGTTTTTTGGTGTGCTTAATATTTATTTTTGGTCTGTTAGATAATACTATTTCTAACATTCTTTGAGAGAAAAAGTTTATTATGGACCTTATTAAGTCGTTGTCTAGCAAGCCTGAAAATTTTACGGGTCAGAATTTTCTTTGTTGGCAACAACAGGTGAAATTTTGGCTCACTAAACTAGGTCTCTTTTCGGTGATCTTAAGCAGTGATAAAGAGAAAAATTCAACTCCTAGGAATATGATAGAAATTGTTGAGTCTAGTAGTGCGTTAGGATCTAGGGATAGAGATGATTTTAATGATAAGGATATTCGTTGTCATGGTCGTATTTTAAGTGTTCTGTTCGATAATATTTATCGTATTTTTTGTCATACCAAAACTGTCATTGAGTTGTGGGATTCTTTAGGAAATAAATACGGCAATGAAGAAAAGGGTTTAAAAATATACTCAATTGAAAAATTCCTTGATTTTTATATGGTTGATTGTAAAAGTGTTTCTGATCAAATTCATGATTTTGAAAACATCATTTTTTATTTGAAAATTAAAGGCATTGATTTTTCTGATATTGTACTTGTCTCTTCCCTTATTAAAAAGTTACCACCCTCTTGGTCCGATTTTGCTAAAGGCTTGAAACAAAAACCAGAAAGTTTTTCCTTTGATGATTTAATTGTTTCCTTGAGAAATGAAGAGAAACATCGTATTACTTTTAAACAAAATTCTGGTTTTCACGCAAAAGCTCATACTGTTGAAAATGTCCATAAGCCTAGGCCCTATAATTTTTAAGATAAATTCCCTTAGCAAAAATTCGGGTGGCAATGGCAATTTTAACAACAATAAACCAAAAATTAACAATTTTAATTAGAAAAAGAGCTTAGAATGTTGGGTTTGTGGAAAGACCAATCACATTGCCAAAAATTTCGAACGTCAATGTCAACAAAGTAAAGGACCAACAGTTCAAAAACCTCAAGCAAATATGGTGACCCTTGAACCTAGCTCCCATCCCTCATCTCAGAGGTACTTTGTCTCTAGCCCAGAGTTAAATATAATTTTTAAATCAAATGACTGTTGGATAGACTCTGGTGCTAATGTACATGCTTGTGTTGATAAAAGGTTTTTCTTCTCTTGCCAGGTTTCAAGTGCCAGATATGTGAGTATGGGGAATGAGAGTGAGGCTCAAATACTAGGAGAAGGACAAATAAAATTAGAATTATCTTCAGGGAATTCTCTTGTTTTAAATGGTGTTCTTTATGTACCTAGTTTAAGAAAAAATTTAATTAGTGCATCTTTATTAGATCAAAATGGGTTTAAACTTGTACTTGGTTCAAATAAAGTTGTTATTACTAGACATGGTACTTTTTTTGGAAAGGTATTTGGTCAATGGTTTATATAAATTGAATGTAGTGCCCTTTTCTGACAATAATAAAAAAGTCTTCTTTTGAATCTTGTATTACCGTTGTTGAATGTTATAATTCTTGGCATGATAAACTTGGACACATAAATTTTGACATTATGAAAAGGATGATGAGTTTAGAATTAATCCCAAAGCATGATATTAGCAAAGAGGAAAAATGTCAAATATATGTTCAAGCTAAACAATCTAGAAAACCTTTTAAACCAGTGATAAGAGAATCATCGTTATTAGAATTAATTCATAGTGATATTTGCGATAGCAATAATGTTTTGACACGTGGTGGTAAGAGATATTTTATTACTTTTATTGATGATTTTTCTAAGTTTTGCTATGTGTATCTGATTAATTGCAAAAGTGAATTGTTTGATAGATTCAAAGCTTATAAGGCCGAGGTTGAAAACCAACTTGATAAGAAAATAAAAAAATTTACGTTCTGATAGAGGTGGTGAATACACATCAAATGAGATGAATGAATTTTGTGAATTTCATGGTATCATCCATCAAGTCACACCTCCATATTCATCTCAATTCAATGGAGCAGCAGAAAGGAAAAATAGAACTCTTATGGATATGGTTAATGCTATGTTGCTCAGTTCTATTTTAGCTAATAATTTTTGGGGTGAAACTTTACATTCTGCATGTCTAATTCTTAATAGAATTCCTTATAAAAATAGTGATAAAACACCTTATGAACTTTGGCATGATAAAAAAAAAACCATCTTTAAAATGTTTAAAGGTGTAGGGGTGTTTAGCAAAAGTCAATATTCCTATTACTAAGAAAAGAAAAATAGGATCCAAAACTATTGACTGTGTTTTTATTGGTTATGCTATGAACAATATATGTTATCAGTTTCTAGTTTTAAACTCTGATATTCCAGAAATTTCTAGTAACACTATTATGGAATCTAATGATGCATGTTTCTTTGAAAACATTTTTCCTATGAAAAATAAGATTTCTAAACATGTAGAAATGTGTTCTTCCAGTTCCAATCCTGTGTTTAATGACTCTCAAACACTTAGAATAAGCAAAAGAAAAAGAAAAAATAAAGATTTTGGTTCAGATTTTTACACATTTTTACTTGAAGATGAACAAAAAACACATCATGAAGCCATGACATCATCTGATGCTAAAGAAGCAATAAATGATGAAATGAATTCTATTATTTCAAATAAAATATGTTTTTTTATGTGATCTTCCACCTGACTGTAGAACTATTGGTTGTGGATGGATCTTTCGAAAAAAGTTAAAAATTGATGGATCTGTAGAAGAGTTCGAAGCTAGATTAGTGGCTAAAGGTTTTAAACAAGAGGAAGGTGTAAACTTTTTTGATACATATGCACCTGTTTCCAAAATTACTAGACTTTTGTTTGCTTTAGCTTCTATCTATAAGTTAGAAGTTCATCAAATGAATGTAAAAACCGCATTTTTAAATGGTGATTTAGAGGAAGAAATATATATGGACCAACCTGAAGGTTTCATTATACATGGGCAAGAAAATAAAGTTTACAGGCTTGTGAAGTCTCTTTATGATTTGAAACAAGCACCTAAGCAATGACATGAGAAATTTGATAAGGTTATGTTATCTGATGGTTTTCAAATAAATAGTGTTGATAAATGTGTTTATTACAAAAAATTTGAAAACTCTTTTATGATTCTATGTTTATGTGTAGATGATATTTTAATTTTTGGTAATGATTTAAAAGCTATTAATATTACTAAATCTTTTCTTTCAAATAAGTTTGACATGAAAGCTAATGTAATTTTAGGAATTAAATTAGTAAAGTTTGATGATGGTTTTGCTTTGTCTCAATCGCATTAAATAGAAAAATTATTGAAAAAGTTTGGCTATTTTGATATGTCACATGTGTCTACTCCATATGATATGACTGTTAAATTAAAGAAAAATATTAGTGAAAATGTCTCTCAACATAAGTATTCTCAAATAATAGGATCTTTATTGCATCTTGCAAGTCATACTAGACCTGATATACCTTTTGTTGTTGCTAAGTTAGGTAGATATACCCATAATCTTAACCTTACACATTGGTCTGCCTTAGAAAGAGTTTTTAAATATATTAAAAGGGCTGTTAACTATGCTTTACATTATTGTGGGTTCCCTGCTGTAATGGAAGGTTACAACGATGCTAATTGGATAGTAGATTCATAAGAAACAAAATCCACTAGTGGATTTATTTTTATAATAAGTGGTGGAGCAGTAGCTTGGAAATCTGCTAAACAAACCATTATAACTAGGTCTACTATGGAAGTAGAATTAGTGGGGAAGCAAAATGGCTTAAAAGTTACTTAGACAGCATACCATTTTTAGACAAGCTTATCCCTTCAATTTCCATGCATTGTGACAGTCAAGCTACAATTGCGAAGGTTCAAAATTAAAATTATAATGAAAAAAGTGTTGAAACACCTTTCCACAGGATTTTGATTTGACAAAATTAATTAAGTGAAATTAAATATTCTACAACACACTAAGTTTAAATGTTTTGATTTATTGTTACTAATGTGTTTGTTCAATGTTGAGTTTATAATTTATTATAAGACATAAAGATCATAAGGCTCAAGCCCAATATGGAAGTCAAGGCCCAAGTCAAACAAGCCCAAGATCACTCAGCCCGCGTATTTCAAAACGCTGCCGTTGAAGTGATGAAACGCATGCTGAGCAAAGAAGGATCCAGAAGATCCACGTAGACAACTTCGGCTAGAAGCTGCTGAGCTGTCTCGACAAAACGTACAAGACAGCCGCTGACCACAAGACAGCTTCCAGACAAAGTATTTCCTTTTTTAGTAAAGATCAGAAGACGCAGCAAGCTGTCTGGTTGACGTTACCTAAAATGGAGGAACATACTGTCACACTGACCGAAGAACAGAAGATGCTAGAATCTGATTGGCCAAGAGAACTGCTGACAGACTGAGTGAAAACGACCTGTAGCCGTTTCCCTCCAATGGTTATTTCGAAATTCGAAATAACCAGAAGCTCTCACAGCTCTCTATAAATAGAGCATTCAGAATCCACATTCAATAGAGAACTTTGAGCTAAAGTCGTTACGCTGACCAAACGTGTATAAAAGTTCTCCATCAAAAGCAAAGCAAATTCTTACACTACAAGCTTATTCATTTGTGTAAAAGTCTAGAGTGATTGATCCTCAATCATCTAAGGTGTTCTAGCAATTGTTGTTTAGGACAAATCTTAATCATTTCTAGGAATAGAAAGGAGAAGCTAAGTACTCGGTTTTAGTACTTAGTGAATTAGAATAGAAGTGAGTAGAGGTATAGAGGAAGGTACTCTTGTTATACTCAGCTTCTGACTTGTAAAGGGTTTTCGAGTCTCTACCTTTAAAGAGCTCAGTAGTGAATTGGAAATCTCGGAACGTGTTCCGGGAACACGACGTAGGCTTAGAAGAAGCCGAACCTGGATAACTCCGCTGAGTGAAGTATTTCTAACCCTTAACTCCTTAATATATTGCTTGCTTAAAACAAACTAAAACTGACCAAGTAAAAGAGGTCAAGCTGAGTTGTGTGCTACCAACGAGTTAGTTCAGGAATAGACTCTAAGTGCTATTTCCTGACCTAAGCAACGAAGCTGACCTAGTCACTAGTTGACTAAGCCAGTGTCTTGCTGATTGCTAAGTGCCGCTGTTACATAATCTTTTCTCAAAGGAAAGAAATCTGCCCTAATCATTTTAAAAAGGTAAAATAGTTCCTAACCCCCCCCCTTGGAACTATATTTGCAACCTTACAAGGGACCAACAAGTGGTATCAGAGCTTAAAAGCTCATTACTAAAGGTCTAACAACCTTGAGTTGATCCATACCATGGGTGAAAATAGCACTCGGTTTCTCCCTGGAAACCAGACAACTCAGATATTACCTGAGGGGCTATCCATTACTAGGCGTCCCCTATTCTTCGGGTCAAACTATACCTTTTGGAAGAATAGGATGAAGAACTTCATTCAAGCTACAAACATGAGTGCCTGGCTATCTATAGTCCAAGGCCCGTTTGTACCTGTGAAAGTTGTTGCTGGCCAGTCAGTTGTCAAAGCTGAGATTGAATGGACAGAGGATGATCTCAAGAAGCTACAAAATCATGCTTCGGCTATAAATATGCTTCACTATGCACTGGATGATGCAGAGTACAACAAAATATTAGGTTGTGAGTCAGCACAGGAGATCTGGAAGAAGCTGGAGGTGACCTACGAAGGAACCAACAAGGTGAAGGAGTCCAAGGTCAACCAGCAAATGAGATTGTATGAGCTGTTCGAAATGAACAATGATGAGGGGATTTCTGAGATGAATGCAAGATTCACCAACATCATAAATGAGCTCAAAAGACTTGGAAAAATCTTCACTGAGGAAGAACAAGTCAAGAAGATACTCAGAAGTCTTCCTAAGGACTGGCAAGCCAAGAAGACAGCCGTTGAAGAAGCTCAGGATTTAACCACCTATAAATATGATGAACTCATAGGCTCACTGCTGACCCATGAGATATCCATGAAGAATTTCGAGGTGAAGGAAAAATCCGAAGACAAGAAGCAAAAATCACTTGTCATGAAAGCTGACTCAACTGATGATGGCTCAACTGACGATGAGGAGATGGCTATGTTCACGAGGAAAATGAAGAGGCTGTTCAAAAGAAATGACAAATACTCCAAAAAGCCTTATAGAAAATTTGACAAGTATAAGGCTGACTCAAGTGACAGCAAATTCAAGAAGGATAGCTCAAAGCCCATTACATGCTTTGAGTGCCATCAAACCGGACACATCAAGTCAAGCTGCCCAACTCTGAGGAATGACAAAAAGAATGGGAAGAAGGCAATGGTGGCAACATGGAGTGACAGTGATGATTCTTCATCAACTGAAGCTGAGGCCACAGAGTCAGCAAAGATATGTTGCATGGCTGACGAACTTGCTGAACCATGTATTTCTGAGCATGCTGACCAATCTGATGAGTCAGACAATGAAAAGCAATCTAATGAGGTAATCTCACTCTCTCAACTTAGAAATGAAATGGGTAATGCCCTGAGTGATCTTTATACACTTGTCAAAAAGTGTAACAAGAAGATTAAGTCACTCAGCCGGCGCTGTGATGAGGTGGAAGAGGTCAAACTGAGTGACCTCAGATACCTTCTTCAAGACAACTCAGTTTTACATGAAAATATGAAAACCATTCATGAGTCTGTCTCTGAAGTCCAGTCGGTTTCCAAGAAACTGAGGAAGGATGTCACAACCATTCAGAACCAATTAAAGGTTCCAAACAAAAACAATTTTCCTCTGAGAACTCAGTATCAAGGTACTCAGTACCAAGGTACTCAGCAGAGTCGAAATCCCCAGCGAAGAGTCCAGTGTGACTTTTGTGGGAAGTTAGGACACACCACTAAGGTGTGCTGGCACGCTCAGCATTGGGGTGCTGACAAGTCAGTAAAGAATCCTAAACAGAAAGTCAATTGTGACTTCTGTGGAAAAAGTGGCCATACTATCAATATATGTCGCCACAAAATAAAATATGATGCTTTACATGTTGAACCTAACAAGTCAGGACCCAAAAAGAATTGGGTACCTAAAGGAAACTGATCACAATGCAGGTAAGCCTGAGATGTGCCGAGAAGTAAAAAATGTGGTATATTGACAACGCATGCTCAAGGCATATGACGGGTGATGAAACTCAATTCATCACGTTTGAACGTAAACGAGGAGAAAGCGTAAGTTTTGGAGACAACAGAAAGGGTAAGATAGTAGGATCAGGCACCATTGGAGGTAATCCCACTATTGAATCTGTCTCCCTAGTCAGCGGACTCAAATATAACTTACTCAGCGTAGCTCAGCTATGTGATAATGGGAGAAAAGTTATATTTGATGATACTGGATGTAAAATATATGAGGGAAAAACAAATGAGTTAATCTTAACTGCCCCTCGGATAGACAATGTCTTCATGCTGAACCTAGAAAAGAAGTTTTCAAAAACTGTATGCTTAGTCACAAAGGAAGAAAATTCCTGGCTATGGCACAGGAGACTTGGTCATGTAAGCATGGACCTCCTGGCCAAATTAGCAAGAAAGCAATTGGTTGAGGGACTGCCTGAACTTAAATTTCAAAAAGATCAACTATGCCATGCTTGCCAAGCTGGAAAACAAACCAAACAATCTTTTCATAGTAAAAACATTGTCTCAACTAAACGTCCGTTAGAGTTACTACACTTGGATCTCTTTGGTCCAGTCCAGCCGCTGAGTCTGGGTGGAAGAAGATTTTCCTTGGTCATTGTAGATGACTTTTCTCGGTATACGTGGGTTATCTTGCTGACCAGCAAGGATGAGACCTTTGAGACATTTTCAAACTTGGTTAGAAAAATTGAAAATGAGAAAGACCTAAAATTAGCTCATATCCGTAGTGATAACGGTGGAGAATTCAAAAACCAAAAGTTTGTTGAATTCTGTGAAGCCAGCGGCATTGACCACAACTTCTCTGCTCCTAGAACGCCTCAGCAAAATGGGGTTGTTGAAAGGAAGAACAGAACTCTGGTTGAGATTGCCCGGACAATGCTGGATGAGCATAGGCTTCCAAAGTATTTTTGGGGAGAAGCTGTTAACACAGCATGCTATATTCTGAATAGGGCTCTAGTTAGACCTATACTTAAGAAAACCCCCTATGAACTTTGGAAAGGACGAAAGCCCAACATTGGATACTTTCGTGCCTTTGGCTGTAGATGTTTTATTTTAAATACCAAAGATAGCTTAGCCAAATTTGATTCAAAAGCTGATGAGGCTATCTTTCTAGACTACTCAACAAACAGCAAAGCATACAAAGTTTTTAATAAGAGAACTCAAGTATTAGAAGAATCTATACATGTGCAATTCGATGAAACTGACCCTGCAGGAAGATACCAGCCGCTGATAGAAGATGAACCAAACTCAGCACCTGCTGATCAAGAACCAGCTACTGAGTCCTTCACAAAACGGCTGACCAAGAGTAAGAGTGAACCTAAAATTACTTTCACTAACCCATCTACTTCTGCAGAGAATGTTGAAACACAAATAGAACAAGACACGAATCTACCCAAGGAGATAAGAGTCCCAAGAGGGCATTCAGAAAATGCAATTCTTGACTCAGCTGGAAATACGCTGATGACAAGGAATCAACTAAGGAAGTATCTCGGCAATGTAGCTTTCGTCTCAGTTCAGGAGCCGAAGAACTTTGCCGAAGCTGAGCATGACGAATTCTGGATGAATGCCATGCAAGAGGAACTCAACCAATTCAGGAGGAATAATGTATGGGAGCTAGTGCCACATCCAAGGAGCCAAAAGACCATTGGAACGAGATGGGTCTTCAGGAACAAGCTGGATGAATAAGGAAACGTAGTCAGAAACAAGGCAAGACTTGTAGCTCAGGGCTACAGTCAGCAAGAAGGTATTGACTACGGTGAGACCTTTGCCCCAGTGGCAAGGCTAGAAGCAATTAGGATTTTATGTGCATATGCATCTTATATGAATTTTAAACTGTTTCAAATGGATGTTAAAAGTGCATTTCTTAATGGAGTAATAAACGAGGAGGTCTATGTCAATCAGCCTCCAGGGTTTGAGGATTCTAAGTTCCCAAACCACGTTTACAAACTCAAAAAGGCTCTGTATGGTCTCAAGCAAGCACCACGTGCTTGGTATTAGAGGCTGACCAACTTCTTACTGACTAGAAATTATGTCAGAGGTCAAGCTGATACAACCTTATTCATTAAGAGAAAGGGTAAAGATACCCTGCTGGCACAAATATATGTAGATGACATCATATTTGGTGCTACTAATGAATCTATGTGCAAGGAATTTAGCAAGCAAATGCAGACTGAATTCGAAATGTCAATGATGGGAGAACTCAACTTCTTCCTTGGACTTCAAATTAAACAAGGAAAGAATGGCATATTCATCAGTCAAGCTAAATATGCCAAGGAGATATTGAAGAAATATGAACTAGAACATTGTAAGCCAATATCCACTCCTATGGGCACTGACACTGTCCTCTGTGCTGATGAGAATGGTAAGTCAGTAGACAGCAAGTTGTACCGAGGTATGATTGGCTCTTTACTTTACTTAACAGCAAGTAGGCCGGACATTCAGTTCTCAGTATGTTATTGTGCTAGATATCAGGCTAACCCTAAGGAATCTCATTACATAGCTGTAAAAAGGATCCTTAGATATTTGCAAAGCTCAGTAAATGCAGGTTTGTGGTATCCAAATACTCATGACTTTACACTCATTGGATACACTGACGCTGACTATGGACGGGACAAGCTCGAAAGAAAAAGCACCTCTGGAGGATGCCATTTCCTAAGAAGCTGTCTTGTATCTTGGTTCAGCAAGAAGCAGGCGTCAGTAGCCCTGTCCACAACTGAAGCTGAGTACATTGCTGCTGGAAGCTGTGTTGCTCAAGTCCTATGGATTAAACAACAGCTTGAAGATTATGGTGTTCAAACAAAGACAATTGAAGTCAAATGCGACAACAAAAGTGCAATTGACCTCTCAAAGAACCCAATTCAGCACAGCAGGATGAAGCATGTCAGCATAAGACATCACTTTATCAGAGATCATGTACTCAAGAAAGAAATTAAGCTGACTTATGTGCCAACAGATGAGCAGCTTGTTGATATCTTTACAAAGCCTCTAGCACGAGAGCAATTCAGCATACTGAGAGAAGCCATTGGTATGTTTAATCCACTGTCTTAAAATTCCTAAGTAAAAATGTGATATGATGCATGCTGAATGAGTGATGCCATGCTGAGTGCCTAAAGATTTTCATTCAAAATCACATGCCCAGAAATAAATGCACACTGAGTGAGTTATCTCATGCCGAGTAACTAATCTCTATAACTATCCGTTGAACAAAACTGACTACTCAGAAAATGAAACGTTTATAACAACACACGCTGAGTAAAAGTAATTATTAGCATTTAATGCCACCACACGCGTAATGACACATGTACTACGCATGCGCCGAATACGTCTTAAAGTGTCATAAATGTCAGGGTTTCTGCCGATTGGACAACCCAAGGGCAAAATCGACCTAAATTCAAACGGAAACCTAAATTTTAAAAAAATCTATAAATAGTGGGTATTTCCCCAATACTTTCTCTCTACGCGTACTGAACTATAGAAAGCTTCAAAATTTCCTTAAGCACTTACGAACTTCAGAACCTCCCAAGATGACAAAACCCTCTTTCAACGTCTCCGGTGCCGGTCGTTCCAAGAACACCACTGATGAACCATCTAATAGTAATCCATCAACTCAGCCTTCACCATCCAAAGCTGTTGGTAAAGAACAAGCCACTCAACCTCAGGGAAAACCAGCTAAACCTAGGCAGTACATTCGCGTATTCGAGAATGTACGAGAATGGAAACTAGAACCTTCACGATGGGTTTCTCAGACCTTCATCGACTCAGAACAACCGTTCTGTGATTGGATAAAGAACAATGGCTGGACCGAGCTGTTCTCCCTGCGTTTTTCCACCTACCCTGACTTGGTTATGGAATTCTACCATAACCTCAAAGCTGACGTAAAAGACCATGACTACTTAGTCACCGAAGTCAGAGGAAAAACCATCTTCATCAACCCAGCGTACTTGGGATCCCTACTCAGTCTCAAAACTGAAGGTGCTGAGTTAAGAAAAACCGGTGACCAGGAGGACATCTACTATGATGAAACCTTCTGTAAGCCTGCTGGGTACATTGGAGAAGTATCCAGTTCATCCATGGGTCAGCATCAGAAGATGGCCCACTACCTGCTGGTTCAACTGATCTACCAGAAGATCCACTGCACCAGCTTAGCGTCTCACTTCGAGATGTGCTTTATATGGCACATGCTGACCTACAAACCGATCAACATGCCAGTGTTTCTAATAGGTGGATTCCTGCGCAGCACAAACAATCTAAGGCTAGGCTCCCTAATTACCAAAATCCTAGTTGACCACCAGGTTGACCTACAAGGAGAAACCTGGATGAACGGATCTGAGATCACAGCAGCAGCACTGCGTGCCCTAAAATTCAACCAACCATTGAAAAAAAGGGAAATTTATTGAGCAGCCAGAAGGACAAGCTGAGGAAGTGCTACCTGCTGAGGTAATCATCCCAGCAAAAGGAAAACGGACAAAAGCTCCAGCGACTCGAAAAAGGAAGCCTACTGGTACTCCATCTAAAGAAACTGAGCCAAAGTCCAAAAAGACCAAATCAGATGCTGAGTCACACCAAGACAAAACTCAGTCAGCTGAACAGCATTGCCGGCAAGATGAGCCTGCACCTGAGGATACAACTGATCCTCCTCAGAAGAAGCAGAAAACTTCTACTCTTTCACCCATCAATGCCCTTCCACTTGACTTTCTAGTCACTTCGGATTCACACTATGCTCAACATCATGCTGAAGAAACTGAGAAACAAGAGGATGAGGTAGACCTGGATGAACACTTCGTCGCTCAGCTCGAGGAAGAGCTTGAAAACGACGATACTGAGGATAAAGGGAATGCACAGGAGCAAGCGGAGGAAGCTGACTCTGAAAGGACAGCCAGTGAAAATGCTCAAACTGATCAAGTTACAACTGAGTCAATCGATGGAGTTGAACAACATCAAGAACAAACTGACCAGCAACCTGCCGATCAGAACATACAAGGCTCTCCATCTCAAGCTGATGAGAATCAAGCTGATCTTCCCCATGTACAAAAGCCCAGAAAAAGAAGACTGGTAAAGGCCAGCATCTTAGACCAACCAGTCAGCGCACCGGTACATGATCCTTCCAAGGTAAAGATGACCTTCTTTAGGAAGCCAGTTCCTTCTGCACCAACTCCTCAGCCTTCCCAGGCCTTAGAAAAACAAGCCTCTGTTTCTACACAGGAACATGCCGAACAACCTAACCATGTAAATCCAACAATCCACACCGAGCAAACTCAAGAAGAAAACATAGCACCCGTCAGCTCTGAACCTATCCAACCTGACCATTCCACTGAAGCTGACCCTGCTCACCAAATATCTGGACAACAAACACTTGAGCAGAACCCAACACTAACTCCAGTCCCTGACCCAGCAACCTCTTCTTTACCTGGTCAAACTGATATCTCTCTGGCCACAACAAATGTCACTGAGTCCAGTCAAAGAATCATTGACTCAGTGCAGGGCCTGATTCGAGACATTCAACACTCAACTCCTCCTGCTGCTGCCATTTCTCCAATTGAGTCTACTCAGCCTTCTCAAGTAACTCAACTTCTCAATGAAGTTAAGGAACTTAAAGATCTGCTAAGTCTTCTCCTATCTTCGCAAGCACATCATGCTAGGCAGGATTCGATAGCTAAACTGACTGAGATCCAGCTGACCACTGTTCAATGCCTCACTACTCTATCTACCCAGATCCAGAACCTGTCAGCTGTGAATCCCAATCTCGCCACGTCTTCTGAGTTAAAGATGTTGTTTGCTCAGCTTCACACTGAACAGAACAAGACAAATGCTCAGCTTGCAAACACATCTCAATGCTCAATGGAGCAACTAAGTGAAGCAGTTCGTCTACTCAACCTTCACAAAGAGGAAATGGACACCGCTCAGCTCAAACAAGATGCGCTACTGACCACTTCCCAGAAATTTTTTGACCATGTCAGACATACGAATCTTCAGCGCGAGCACTACGACACTTCACTTCTCAAAACTTTCCATAACTCTTTTGCTGCGCTGACAGACACAATTACATGGCTGGGAAAAGGACAAGCCTATGTACTCAGTATGCTCAGTGCTGCTGAGATCCGTATTAGTCCTGAGGTCCTAAGCAACGGTGCTCCTATTTTTGATGGGTTAGACGAAAGTGCTGATCGCTTGAAGACCTTCTCTGCTGAGCTATCCAGAGCTGTTCTTTTGGACTCCTTCAAGTTGCCTCCACCTGGTGCTGGCAAAACGGGGGAGAAGAAAGATCAGCGAAGAACTCAAGCTGAAGGCAGTCAGCAAAAGAAGAAGAAATAGATAGCTCATTTAAACATAGTCTATACTTAGTTATTTCCTTCTTCTTATGTATGCTGACTATTCTATGTTATCTAATATAATACTTGCATTATCAATCCAACTTGTGTTACTTATCCTACCATGCTAAGTATTATGAATGCATCTTCTAAGTACAAATTAAACTCAGTAAATGAGTAGAATACCTATTAAATGCATGCTGCGTAAAAATTAATGATTGAACCTGTCTAAACTAAACCATTGAACAAATAAATTACTCAGCGCTCTGTCACTATACATTATTTCCGCTGAATACTGAGTAAAATAGAATATGTCCCATAAGCTGACCTATACCTGAAAACAGATCTTAGACTTATTCAGTTAAACCTTAGAATGTTTAGAATAAAACTAAGTCAGTAGCTCAGCCCTGACGGGGGAGTTCACTTAATCAAAAAGGTCAACTATCATGGGGGAGCTCAACGCTGAGTTCCTTGCTGATTAGTTTTGCCAACATCAAAATGGGGGAGTTTGTTGAAACACCTTTCCACAGGATTTTGATTTGACAAAATTAATTAAGTGAAATTAAATATTCTACAACACACTAAGTTTAAATGCTTTGATTTATTGTTACTAATGTGTTTGTACAATGTTGAGTTTATAATTTATTATAAGACATAAAGATCATAAGGCTCAAGCCCTATATGGAAGTCAAGGCCCAAGTCAAACAAGCCCAAGATCACTCAGCCCGCGTATTTCAAAACGCTGCCGTTGAAGTGATGAAACGCATGCTGAGCAAAGAAGGATCCAGAAGATCCACGTAGACAACTTCGGCTAGAAGCTGCTGAGCTGTCTCGACAAAACGTACAAGACAGCCGCTGACCACAAGACAGCTTCCAGACAAAGTATTTCCTCTTTTAGTAAAGATCAGAAGACGCAGCAAGCTGTCTGGTTGACGTTACCTAAAATGGAGGAACATACTGTCACACTGACCGAAGAACAGAAGATGCTGGAATCTGATTGGCCAAGAGAACTGCTGACAGACTGAGTGAAAACGACCTGTAGCCGTTTCCCTCCAACGGTTATTTCGAAATAACCAGAAGCTCTCACAGCTCTCTATAAATAGAGCATTCAGAATCCACATTCAATAGAGAACTTTGAGCTAAAGCCGTTACGCTGACCAAACGTGTATAAAAGTTCTCCATCAAAAGCAAAGCAAATTCTTACACTACAAGCTTATTCATTTGTGTAAAAGTCTAGAGTGATTGATCCTCAATCATCTAAGGTGTTCTAGCAATTGTTGTTTAGGACAAATCTTAATCATTTCTAGGAATAAAAAGGAGAAGCTAAGTACTCGGTTTTAGTACTTAGTGAATTAGAATAGAAGTGAGTAGAGGTATAGAGGAAGGTACTCTTGTTATACTCAGCTTCTGACTTGTAAAGGGTTTTCGAGTCTCTACCTTTAAAGAGCTCAGTAGTGAATTGGAAATCTCGGAACGTGTTCCGGGGACAGGACGTAGGCTTAGAAGAAGCCGAACCTGGATAACTCCGCTGAGTGAAGTATTTCTAACCCTTAACTCCTTAATATATTGCTTGCTTAAAACAAACTAAAACTGACCAAGTAAAAGAGGTCAAGCTGAGTTGTGCGCTACCAACGAGTTAGTTCAGGAATAGACTCTAAGTGCTATTTCCTGACCTAAGCAACAAAGCTGACCTAGTCACTAGTTGACTAAGCCAGTGTCTTACTGATTGCTAAGTGCCGCTGTTACATAATCTTTTCTCAAAGGAAAGAAATCTGCCCTAATCATTTTAAAAAGGTAAAATAGTTCCTAACCCCCCCTTGGAACTATATTTGCAACCTTACAAAGGACCAACAAAAAGAAGACATGTGGTTATTAGATATAAATCAATACGTCATTTATTATCTCACGGTGTCATTTCTTTGGATTTTGCCAGGTCTGAAAATAACATAGCGGATCCGCTCACCAAAGGTTTGGCGCGCCAACATATACTTCATACATCGAGGGGAATGGGACTGAGACTCACTAATTAGTTACCATAGTGGACACCTAGCTTTATATACGTGGCGATCTCATATGAATAAAGTTCAACAAGTAATAACGAAACTATTTGGTAACTTGGGAGAGCAAATCTAATATTAATATGCGGGAGAATTTCGGGTCCCATCCCTATGATGTGTTGCTCTCTAATGTGATGCTTAGAAGGAATTTAATTCTGAATTAATCTAACAGCATATATTTTGCGGGGTGATTTTTCACATATCACTATTGGAGGATTCATCTAGTGAGTGTGGTGGTGGGGTCGCCACTATGAAAAATTGGGTCAGTTTCTAAAGGCACTCATGAATAGATAGGTGTGTATGATCGAAAAGTGCAAAATCGATAGGACCTTGATGATTTCTCATATTGTGGTGTGTGGTGAATTTTATTCTGGACTAAAGAGCCTAGTTCAAAATATTTATATGTTACTATGGTGTAGACACTGAGTCGGATGACCTATGACGAAAACCTGTAACAAAGCTGTCGAAGCGGTTGGTTCCGGAAAAAATTTTTTAAAAAAAAAGGAAAGGAAAAGTCAACGGAAATCGCGGTCGTCAAGTGGACGGCTCGCGAGCGCTCAGCGACGGGGTGCGAGCGCCTAGCGGCAGCCGACGTGTGTCCGACGACAGTTGGACGCACGCCCGGCAGCGCAGGGCGTGCGCTCGACGTCCGCGGGGCGCGCACGTCCGGCGGCGCGCGCTCGACGACCGACGGTCGCTGGGCGCGCACGCCCGGCAGCCGTCGGGCGTACACCCAACATAAGTTGGGCGTCCGCCCAACCTGTTTTGGCGACGCCCAATCTTAGTTGGGCGTCGCCCAAAATTTTCCGGGACCCGTTGCCTATTTAAGGCACGGATCCCCATGCATTTTGAGGAGGGGAATTTTTGGAGAGCTTTCTCACTCTAGACATTTTTAGAGAGAGAAAGTGAATTTTTTTGAGAAAAATATTTTTTTTCTCAAAAAGTCCGAAGTTCCCAAAAGTTAAAATTTTTACTAAAAAACGAAAAACACAAAAAAAAAACCGGAAAATCACAACTCGTGGAATCAACCGACTTCGACTGTCAGATACCAATCTTGAGGTATTATCCGAGGACTAGACTCGTTTTATTTTATTTAATTTATTTCCTTTATTTATTTATTTTTATGTTATAATTTTGTTTATTTAGTTATTTATTTATTTATAACGTTTTACTTAATTTTTCGTATTTATTTAATTTTCGTCTCGTATTAGATAAACGTTCGGTTTTGTTTTAAAATAAAAACCTCGTTTTAATATCCCAATACGAACCGTGATCCGATTCAAAGGTAGTTCGGATATTAAAAACGTTGTAATTATAAGTTTTAAAAATATTTCAAAATAACGTTTTAAAATAAAAACGTCGTTTTAGGAACCTCCGTTATAGACTATGATCCATTTTTGGTAGTTCGGAAGTCCAAAACGATAGAATAGATCTAATCTAAAGCTTTTGAATAAATCTGGAAACTGTTGATTCATTTCTGTAATTTTACATTTTCTGTCACTAAAGGCTGTTTACCGACGGATTTTCCGTCGGTAAAACTGCTGAAATGTAAAAAATGCTGTTTTGGTCCCTCCTTCTCAACTTTTAGGCTTTTGGTCCTTTATATATATATATGTATATTTATGTAATATATACTTTCAAGCTATTTTTAAATACTTTGTACATATATTTATCTAATGTGTTTGGATATTATTTTTCATTAATTTGATTTGATAAAATTATATGTATATATATAGATTTTCCTTTAAATTAATTTAAACAATACATACTTGTCATTTTGGGGTTATTAGGGGTTATTTTCTATATACACTTATCATAATGGTTTTTGGGCTAAAAGTTAGTTTCTTATCATTTGTGAATATTATTGTCATTTTTATCTATTAATTATAGTTTTCATTATTTACCTTTTAAATATATATATGTATAGTTATCATTTCTATCAAAATATATATGTATATTTTTCTTCTTCTCCTTTTAAATTTCCTATATGTATATATATGATTTGAAAAGTGTTTTGGTTGGGTGAATTTGGATTTAATTCCTTACTTGTTGTCATTTTATTCACATAAAGGATAATTGAGTGGAAAAAGGGGAAAATAAACCACATAAAGAAAGTTTAATTTGTTTGTTTAAATTAAAGCTTTTCTAGATATTCCTAAAGTGTAAATAATGTTTTTCTTGTCCTTTTTTAAACCGTTTCCAAAATATCATGTTTTAAAACCTTAATTCGTTCCAACGACGGATTAAGCGAACCTTATAATTAAAATCGTTTTGTTGTAAATAATGAAGTTTTGAATTGTTTTCCTAACTAAATGGCTTTTGTACAAAATAAATTGACTTGTATGCTTAACCACGCTTTTAGATTAAAAACGTTTGCTTAACGTTTTCAAACGCTCGAGTCGTTCCAACGGTGATTCGAGTGAACATCATTAAACGGGGTTTTGAAACGTACCTAAATCGTTCCAACGACGATTAAGATACGAACCATGTAAATAAACTCGTTTTTGGGAAGTGAGTTTAGTTTAAGAGTTAGTGTGTAATACGAAGCATAAATCACATTGTAAACAAATCGATTCTTTCTTCTCCCCCCTCTCTCTCCTATGTATTTTGAACTGATGTAAATGGGTGATTCTTTACCAACATGGCTTTCAATCATATATGCTCAAAACGGTTTTCAAAACGAGAAAGAAAAGGTTTCAAATGAATTTTAAACTTAAAGAAATATGCGATTAGTCCGTTATCGCCTAACACGCTGAGTAGGAGGCCGGTGGTTCATAACCGGGCGATGTCGGGGTGCCTAGTAGCCTTTCTCCGGAAAGGAGCTAGCCTTCTCGGCTCGTACCTAAGTTTCTCGAACCCTCACCGGTCTCCCGCAAGGGATCGGTGTTCATTTTCCCATTCGTGGGTGGCGACTCCTCCATACTCCGAGCTCCGGTCCTGCCGAGCAGCTTGATTCCACGATTGGTTGCTTTTGGTGCCAATCACCGCTTACGTTGCCATGAGGTGTCCACCCCCCGGTCCGCCCGGGAGATTAGGCCGCGGCACCTCGTCTAACAAGTGGCGACTCTGCTGGGGAAGCGAGAAATTTGATTCCGGAAGGCGTGTATTAAGCCCTTAACGGGGACGGATCGCATTATTTCTTTTCGTATGCATTCATAAGCATTATTGCAAACCTTTTGGGTAATTTCCGCGAAACCTCTAGCGAGAGTCCATTCGTCGCTCGAAAGAGACTAGTGTAAGTTCCCCCTTACAGTAAGGCGCCAAAGGGTCCCCATCCATTCGTTAGGGGCGAATTTGTGCGGTCCTGTGAGGTCCCACGATCAGCCGTGTCAGCATATAGTAGCCTTAGAAGTTGCCATAGGATTACCCGTTACTATTTTTGATGTGATAAATGAATCAGTTCGTGTTTTCAAATTGCCATGATACGTATCTAATCCTAAAATATGTAAAGAAAATGAAACGATACGTTAATATATACTCTTAAACCGATATACAAACTATCCCAAAACATCGAAACGGTTCGAACTAAAGATGACTTAGTCATCTCGTATGAACGAACTTGTGCGACCCGCCTGGTCCCTTTCCGTGTCCCGAAGAAGGCACATGTTCAGGAAATACGTTATGATGTAAGCGCGTATTGGTATAAATTGGTTTGGTATTAAGGATAGTTATATCTCGATTCAAGAGACTATATTAACAGTAGCCGTTATTCACATTCTTTAAATAGGTTGGAATAAAACGAGATTATGACAGAACGAAAACAAAGAACATTTCTATTTTGAATGACCCCGTTGTAACGTAAAGAGTTTCACAAACGTGGCCCGTCCCTTCCGAATAAAAGATGAACTCTTACATTATGCCGTGTGTCGTTCTTAAGAGAAATGGACGTGTCCGCAAAAGTGACTAAGAAAATAAAAGGAAAGCAAAAATAAATAAACGACCAAAGTCATTCTGTATCTACGATATATATCCATCCCGAGGGTAGTTAAAGAAAATGAATCAATATCGTTAAATACGTGTCTCGAACTGGTATATACGCCGCTTAAAAATCACGAAGCCGAATTAAACCAAACCGCATAATTGCGCCATATGGACGAGACTGTGGAATTGACTAATGGCTCGATCATTTCGACCGTTACCAAAACTACAAGAAATATGGCCCGATCTGCGTGTTTGTTTAGTTTGTGCCAAAGTGAGAAGGACGGTAATATCCCTGCTTCGAATAAGCATGCGATTAAACGAAACATTGACTTTCTATAACCACGCTAGGATGATATATCCCGTAAATGGGAAAGAATAAAGAATTGTTGCTAGCCGAAAGATTACCGTGCGCTCAAATAAGACTCGCCGTCCTTTTACGTGGCCAAAACGAGCAAACGGATTCTTAACGCTAAAAATAAACACGTACGAATGAACTTGTGCGACCCGCCTGGTCCCTTTCTGTGTCCCGAAGAAGGCACATGTTCAGGAAATACGTTATGATGTAAGCGCGTATTAATACAAATCGTTTTGATGTTAAGGATAGTTATATCTCGATTTAAAAGATTATATTAACGATAGCCGTTATTCACATTCTTTAAATACGTTGAAATAAAACGAAATTATGATGAAACGAAAACAAAGAACATTTCTGTTTTGAACGACCCCGTTGTAACGTAAAGAGTTTTGCAAACATGGCCCGTCCCTTCCGAATAAAAGACAAACTCTTACGTTACGCCTTGTGTGGTTCTTAAGAGAAATGGATGTATCCGCAAAAGTGACTAAAGAAAATAAAAGAAAATAAACAAACGACCAAAGTCATTCTGTATCTACGATGTATATCCATACCGAGGGTAGTTAAAGAAAATGAACCAATGCCGTTAAATACGTGCCTCAAGCCGGTATATACGCCGTTTAAAATCATAAAGCCGAATTAAGCTAAACTGCATAATTGCGCCATATGGACGAGACTGTGGGCTTAACTAATGGCTCGATCATTTCGACCGTTACCAAAACTATAAGAAATATGGCCCGATCTGCGTGTTTGCTTAACTCGTTCCTAAATGAAAAAGAACGGTAATATCCCTGCTTCGAATAAGCATGCGATTCAACGAAACGTTGACTTTCTATAACCACGCTAGGATGATATATCCCGTAAATTGGAAGAAATAAAGAATTGTTTCTAGCCGAAAGATTACCGTGCGCTCAAATAAGACTCGCTGTCTTCTCATGTAGCCAAAACTAGCAAACGGATTCTTGACGTTAAAAACAAACACGTTACGCGATGAGTCCGTTCCTTAAAATAAAAAGTGCTTTCATCACTAAATAAACACGTGGTTATGTCTCTCGATAGATCCAAAAAGATCCCGTTGTAATCCAAAAATCGAGACACGAACCCACGCGAATAAAAGGGAACGAGTCATTGTCAATAACGAACGATTTAACCAGAAGAATAACTCGTACTGCGTCTAAATCCGAGATACACTCAAAAGGGAATCAAAACCCGAACGAATGCGTCTCGCGAAATAACAAAAGACGAGTTATTCGAAAGAACAATCCATTTGGTCGATTGATAAGGGCGTTTCGTCCCTATCTTTTAGCGTGATTTACGGTTTAATTTTAGAAGAAATAAATAAGTTTAATTGCAAAAATAAAGTGTTTTAATAAAATAACAAAATAAAAATAAATTCCTTACTTTCGGTTAATTTTCCTTGTTTTTGATTAATATTAAAAAATAAAACGTCAAGCCAACTCGGCTCTCAAAGATTTGTATTTCAGGTACTAGGAAGGAGTGAAAATCTACTCAAATACGCGGGGCGTATCATTATTTACGCGGGGCGTAAAACATGGTGTTAGAAATAATTGCCTTATCCGCAGGCACCATGTGGAAATGACTCAGCATACGCGGGGCGTATGACACCTTACGCGGGGCGTATGACACATGTCAGAAATGATTGGCCTAATCCTGAAAGTCAGACTGCATTGTCTCCCGGAGTCAACTCTCCATACGCGGGGCGTACCACCATTTACGCGGGGCGTACTTCAGCTACGCAGGGCGTATTTGAGACAATTAGACATAGAATTGGTCCACATGCAGGAGATTTCTGACGGAATGGGCATTTATGCGGGGCGTAGACCAATTTACGCGGGGCGTATCATGGGATTTCTGCACCAAATAGTGTTGCTCCATACTTGTACCTTGTGAAGTTACAATTCTACCCCTAGCTTGATGTATAAATAAGAGTGACTAGCACTCATTTAGACACCTTCTACTTTCTATCTTCTACCTCTACCTTACCTAGATAGTTGTTGTATAGTTTTGGTTTTAGATTGGGTTTATGTAATAAAACTCTCCCACCTCGAGAGCTTGTTCGGTTATTCCGGCGTTCCGTCAACGTTTCGCTCCATCATTCATCACCAAGCTCGAGAGTTCCACCTCCAAGTCCTAAGAGACGGCCTTGAGTTCGGTTGGCTAGTCCCGAGGGCCGATTCTTCCCTCTTCACTTGCTAACTAGCTTGCACTCTTCCTATGTACTAGGCTTGGTTGTATTCCTCATTTATGCTTTCCATATTTATAATATATGATTTGCAATTTCCGTTTCTATATATGTGTTGATGTTTATTGCTTGTTTTGATACTTATAATTGACTATTGTGTAGGGGAACGCGATTTCCGACGCCATTCGGGCTATCTTTAGGGACTCATATAGGTGTTGCCTTACCGGAAGTGACAAACCGGAAACCGTAGGAATTGACAAGCCACGGAACTTACGGGCCCTAGTTTCTGACCCCCAGCATTAGACACGCCTTGACTAGGAACCATGTAGTCTAAGTACTTCACGGGTCGGTCGAACTACACGTAGTCGTCTTTGCAAGAGTAAATTGTCAATCGAATATATTCGGAGTCATTGCCTTTTATATTTATAACTTATCGTCGCCCATATCATTCCGTGGAGTTTTCCGTTACATAAACCTGTGTCGCCAATAGTTTAGAAGTAGTTTGTAGTTGTGTCGTACACCAATCCCAAAGTATACACCGCTTAGATAACGTATAAAACCGAGTCGTCTAATACTTGCAGTTATAAATCCCGTGGATTCGATACCCGGTCTTAACCGGATTATTACTTGATACGACGGGGTACACTTGCCCCTAAGTAGTCGTAGCGTCTAAGTAGAGTTAAGAGCAATTTATAAAGACCACATCCGTAGACATAGCACATTCACCGCAATACACATTTAGTCGTCGTAAGAAACTCTACCACTAGGTCCTACGCCCCATCATCGATATCTTAGTCACTGGATGTGGATACGTCAAAACGAACTGTATTGTCTGATGGATGATTTACTTTTTCCGCAATAATCGACGGCATCACGCGTCCCTTGGACGCAATATGAGCCCCAAACCAAAATCCTAGGAAAGAGACTTGGACCATCGAGTGTGTGGAGGAATAAGGGTGGAAGAGAGATGCTGTGGTACGTGTAATTAGACTGACGTTTGTTCTTCTTATCTTATATATTCGTAAATAAATAAACTCACACACCACAAATCATGCATATAAAATCATGCATACATACTAATGGACGCCGTTCACGCAGACTTCATCATTAAGCGGTTGTGGTTCCGCAAGAGTAATCGGCTAGTCAGGCAGTTTGATCAGTTACGGATCGTCAGTTCCGAATCAGTAGTTGTGACGTCCGAATCATCATTGTCCGAATCAGCTCAGTCTTCAGTCAGTATGTCTACGCCGGATGAGAGAATATCAGGGTTAGAAAGAGTGGTAAACAACCTCAACGATCAGTTAACCGCGATTTTAGTCCAGCTGGACGAGCTTGCAATTAAGAGTAACGAGAGCGGCAGTAAACCAGCTAAGAGCATGGGTCCCCGTTTTGGAAATAACTATCAGGATTGCGTAACAAGCAGTTTGGGAAAGAGAAAACAAAGGGAAGAGGAATGGAAGCAGCACATCACTCAGGAAGTGCATGATCTATGCGGGGTAGGCTCTGGGACTCAGGATTTTTATAACTTGAAGAACTGCTTATCGGCGACTGCTTTGCCTTTAAAATTCCAGCTCCCGAACATGAAGAAGTTCGATGGAACTGGGGATCCTACCGCCCATGTGAACCAATATGTATACTCTACTGATGATATCAATTTGCCTAAGTGTTCAACAAAGTTTCCTTGTAAAGATTTTGAATTCAACTACGTTTTAATGAAAACACCAGAACTCACTTCAGATCATTTACCAAAGTGCTACATAAAAATCTATCGAATAGAATGAACTTTATTAGATGAAATATGAATTTGATACAAGTTTACCGAGAATAAGAAGCATGGAAACTTTCGACGACTTGCAAGTGAACGGGTTGTCAATCCTTTCATTGGGTTTCGTTAGAGTTTGTCAGACTCCGGGGCGGATCCTCTACTAAATCTTCTCGCTGTAACTTCGTAATAGAGATACGGTCGGCTACTACCAAAATGTAAACTAATATGAACAAATCTAAATGCTACTATGTTTGTAATTATTTAATAAACAATGTGTGTACATCATATTGCTTTGTACAGAATCGAACTTCTAACTCTAAATCGCTTGACTCAGAATTTCTGCATTAGTTTTATACTAATCTTCTCTTTTTTCTATATCTCCATCTCTCCATCAACTCTTTATTTATAGATGTTGAAGAGTCGTGATTGAAGTGTCGTGTCCGTTGTGAAGGGTCGTATCCATTGTGAAGGGACGTTTCTATCCACCCGAACGAACGCGTTTCGTCGAAAACGAATGTGTATGAATGGCTCTCCAGGAATTTCTGAACTTGCCGAGAATGTAAATTCTCGGCCGAGAATGGGGGAGCAAATATTTTAGCCTTCGAAATGTCAAGGGAAGAAGCTGGCGACGCGTGTCGCGACCGAGAATGGAGGATTCTCGGTCGTGACACGGTATTAATTTCCGCTGTCTTGACCTCGTCCTCGTCCTCGCTTTGGTGTATTTGATTTTCATCGTCTTTGACTCCTTTTGTAGGGTTTTTCTTCTGTTTTTAAGCTCTTTTCTTTCCTATTTGGTTTTTACCAAATATTTAGGTACCTTACAAGAAAGAAACATATTCGAAAGTAAAAGTATTCTAAACAGGTATAAATAGTATGAATTCGAAGCAAAACTGATGTAAATACTAATGATAATTTAGGTATATTTTGGGCTTAACAAATCTCCACACTTAATCTTTTGCTAGTCCCGAGCAAAATTTCACTGAATTTATTCTTTAACTAATCTCTTTATAAAAATAAAACATATATCTCTGTATTACTTTTTAAATTAGTTAAGCCGAAAAGACTAACTTCGCATGGCAAATCTATACGCAAAATATCAAACTAACTAGTATAAATACGATATATCATTCGTTTTGTATTTTCAATTTTTAATTTGAAGTATTCGGGACGATATAAGCACGCATGTTATTGAGTCTTTCGTCTCATGGCATTTCAAAGCACAAAATTTCCTTTCCCAAACCTAAACTAATATATGAAATATATTAAATGAATAAGTACTTGGGTTAATCTTATTTGCTTAGTTACGCCCGAGATAAGGGTGGTCTTGATCGTAACTTTATACGTATTTTATTGCTTAGTGTTCGCTTAAGAGATACCGACCATGCCATGGGTGGACGCAATCGTTACTTTAAACTTAAACACGCATATTTTTTGTTTTTAAACGTTCCTTCCATACCTCGATTGTTATAAGGGTGGTCGCAATCGTGGCCAAAAGTAAACGGTACTTAATTTTCTTCCCTTTTATACCTCGATTGTGATAAGGTTGGTCTCAATCGTGGCCAAAAGTTAAGAATCCAACTAATGGATTAATTAGTATGAATTATAAAATTTAAATTGTAAATTGGGAAAAAGAAAGATAACACATTCATCCTATATTGACTTAAAATTCAACATGTATTATGGCTAAAGTTTCCTTAAAAATTTCAATTGGTGTTAATGTAAGACGAAATCAAACCGAGCTAAAATTGTTAGTTCAATTTAATGCCTATAAACCTAATTGAAAATTTAAAATAAGATTTATTGTATCATGAATTCATGATATAAAATAGAGATTGAAATAAAGAATTTTTACTTAAATACATTCACTCGAGACGTTTTTACTTAAAATCGTATCGAAGATTTATGAAAAATTTGAAAAATATTGCCCGTATAGAAATATTATTTCTAACGATAATGATAACCTAAAAATAATAAATTATTCTTATTCATTGCATAAAAATTATTCGTTGCATTTATTCATACTAAAAATAAAATGATATATGTATATCTCCTCCCACACTTAATTTGGACCATGTCCTCATTGATGCAAAAATAAGGATATAACATGAAAAATTAGTACGAAATAAAGCATACGAAAGAATAGAGAAATTTAGCAAAGGAAAAGCATCCAACATAAATTAAAATTGTACGAAACATAATAAATAGAAATAGTGTATCAAACTGAAATTAAAAAACAACATAATAAGATAAATGAAATAAAATAAAAGATAAAACCTAAGCATTAGGCGGGGAATCCGGAGGGGTTGGTGAAGTTTCCACATTTTGGCGACGGAAGAATGAAAGCATCCTATGCCGGGTGGACTTGTGCTCTCTCCTCAAGGTATTGAGGTTGTCATTTATCACTATATTATTTGCCACCAAATCATCAATTCTTAAATTCATTTGGCGATTATTGGAATTGATTTGGTTCAAAATCCGCCTTAAATCTACCGGATCATCATCTTGAGGTGCTTGGGGTTGTGGTTGTACTTGCGGTACATCTTCCTCTTCCTCCGCTGCGCCTCCTTCGTCGGTACCTACAAATTGGGAACTAGAAGCTCCTCCACCCATAGTGCCACGAAGATGGGCAATACGGGAAGCATATGAAATAAAAACGGGAGGAACCGAAGTAAGCAATAAGTGAGCCCGCTCAAGAGCCGAAATGTCCAAAATCGGAACATATCCATAGAGGTTTAGAGTAGGGTTATATAGGATTATGGGGAAGAAAATTATATAGGGGATTGGGTAAAAAGTGAGGTGATGTGAGGTTTGTGTAAGGAGTAGGGTTATATAGGATGAAATAGGGAGATGTATAGGTAGAGTAGGAATAGGAATAGGCTAAAAATATGTCAAAAATCCGGATTAAATCGGCCTACAGGTCGCGTGTCGCGACCGAGAATGCCGATCCGCGGTCGCGGCACGTGAATTTCAGAGAACATTTCGCTCTGAAATCGGCCTGTTTTTGCTGGACTTACCGATAATTCATAATTCTCGGCCGAGAATCGGTCCCTGGTGGCTGTTATATGTGTATTTTGACTAGGTTTGTGCAATTTTCTGATTAATTGTGTCCTGAATCTAATTAAAATTGTACCTGCACTCAAAAACTTAAATGAAAAACATTAAATACAAGGAAAACCAAAGGTTTATCCTTATTAATTGAAAAATAAAGAGAAATAAATGTCTTATTAAGATTTAATGAAACATTAATGTACATTTATGAATATAAGTTAAATGAATCATGTTAAATGAAATAAATACAAGTTCATGTATTAATTAATTGAGTTTAACCTTAAGTTATTGATCATAATAATAAAAATGGATTAAGACAATAATGTGAGGAAAGTATGAACATATGTGTCAATTAATAAAGCCATATTAGTTCATTATAAGCATTATTATCTTCATAAAAGCAAGAATAAGTAGTATTTGTCAACATGAAATGGATTTAATATAAATTGATTTAGGAATATAAAGGAAATGGAACCAATATGTATAAACAAATATAAAAAATAATGGACTAAAATGATTTGAAATTCTTATTGATCGACATATATGTACAAATTTACCAAAACATAAAAAAAAACAAATTAAAACTTAATAAATACAAAACATACACATATTGAAAAATAAACAATTTGAGACTACTCTATATACTCATCCATATCAATCGGGATTTCTCTAGCCCTATAGGGATCAATTTTCAATTGTACGAAAGCTTGACGTTCTGGTGCAGAAAGAAAATGCGGGCTTGCTCGAAAAACACGTTTCACTAGACCTTCATATTCTAAAAACTCATAGTCCAGTGTCGAAAAAGATTCAGTATCACTCCAAGGAACAGCAATAGTACCCTTGGTACCGAGAATTATTCCGCAAATTATATTCCCGAATCCAATCTTGTTATCCTTGGATTGAGAAGCGACAACAAGACCCTCCATCAGAATCTTTGAAGAATCAACTGTATTCCCTTGGAATATATCTCCAAGGACATATAAGTCGGTGTCTCGAACCACACTGCTAAATGTGCGACCGCACAGACTGTGACATAGAAATTTGTGTAGATACAACATTGAATTGGAGTGAAAGGATTGATTGTAGGCGAGTCGAGGATTGAAACGCCAAAATCCAGTGAGCATTCTCCATATATCTGTGGATGTCATATCTTTGCCAGGATGCCGTTTGATTGTATCTCTCGGGGGAAAACCAAACCAAGCATGCAACTCGGGATATCCGAAAGTAAATATTTTGCCATCTCGACGAAAACTGAGACGCACCCTTCGTTTGTTAACAAAACGAACGGTACAGAAAAACTCGAGAATCCAGTCGCCAATTATAGGAAACCGCATGTTGGCGAATTTTGTCCATCCCAATCGTTCCAAATAGCGACTCATGTCATCGCTTATGCCGAGTTGTTTATTTAAAAACTCGTCCATATATAGCATTCCAACGAAGAACTTGTAACGAAGCCTATAGTAGCGCCTGCCTTCATCATGATTGAAGATAGGAAATGGTGCACCATATCGTTTGGATAAGTCGGGACGTTTATTGCTCGAAGCAACAATTTTCTTAGGGGATTTGTGTTTGGTAGTCATGGTTTTGTGAAGAAGAAGAATGGTTCTGTAACTTTTCTAATAATGGAGTGTTTGAGAAAAATCAGAATTTTGTTCTGACAAAGATGAAAGGAAAATAATGTAACAGAACTCTGACCCTCTAAGATTTATTTATAGGATTTTAGGACGAAAAGAAGTGTTGTTTTGATGTGAAAAGGCATAAAATCATATCTCAAAATGTTGAAGAAACTCAATTTTTCGAGTTTGAAAGGCTACGTCTGCAGGATGAAGAAGAAACAGGTCTGATGGTGCAGAAAACACCCGTGTCGCGACCGAGAATCCCAATTCTCGGTCGCGACACGCTGATTTCCTTGCGGAAATCAGGCGTCGAAACCCTATATTTCTGATTCTCAGCCGAGAATATAAATTCTCGGTAAGTTCAGAAATTTCTTACCTGTTTGGACAATTCTGAAAATGTGAATTCTCAACTGAGAATTCCAAATTCTTGGCTGAGAATCACCAAATTCCTTCTAATTCGAACTAATGACCTAAAATTAAAATAAAAGCATGACTTAAACATATTTTTACGCATCTAAATTTTAATATAAAGTCTATTAGTAATTAAAATCATAAAATTGGCATGTGTAAAAATTTAAACTAAATCAAAAAATCATTAAACTAAATTAAAATTAACAAAACAAAACAAAATAAAATAAAAATAAAGCACATTAGATTTAAATGAATTAATCTTCAGAAAAATGCGTTACGAACGCAATTTCTTTGTTTGAAGCATTTTCGTAATAGATTTCGCATCTATTATCGTTAACTTTGAAACGAACTCCGTCAGGTCCTTCAAGTTCTAAAGAGCCATAGTCAAATACTTTAATGACTAGATATGGTCATGTCCATCTGGACTTAAGTTTATCTGGAAATAAACGGAGTCGTGAATTAAATAATAGCACCTTGTCCCCAATGTTAAAGCTTTTGACTTTAATCTTGGCGTCGTGCCATTTCTTCACTTTTTCTTTATATATTTTCGCATTTTCGTAAGATAGATGACGTAACTCATCTAACTCATTTAAGTTGAGCAAACGTTTCTTACCTGCTTGTTGCAAATTAAAGTTAAGTTCCCTAATAGCCCAATAGGCTTTGTGTTCTAATTCGACTGGCAAATGACATGCCTTCCCATACACTAATCGGTATGGAGTCATTCCTATTGGTGTTTTAAAAGCAGTACGGTATGCCCATAACGCATTGTTGAGTTTACAAGACAAATCTTTTCTCGAAGATGAAACTGTTTTCTCTAGAATCCATTTGAGTTCTCTATTTGATATCTCTGCCTGACCATTCGATTGAGGATGGTATGGCATTGACACGCGGTGACGTACTCCATACTTTTTCATAAGTATATCAAAACTTCGGTTTGTGAAATGGGTACCGCCATCACTTACAATGACTCTAGGACAACCAAATCTACAAAATATATCTTCAAGAAAACCAACAACAACTTTAGAATAGTTCGTCGGGGTTGCAATTGCTTCAACCCACTTCGAAACGTAATCTACGGTGACTAATATGTAAGTTTTACCAAAAGAAGGGGGAAAAGGTCCCATGAAATCTATTCCCCACATGTCGAAGACTTCAACTTCTAACATGTTCGTGAGGGGCATCTCATCTTTCCTGCCTAAATTCCCTATTCTTTGGCATTTGTCACAACGAATAATAAATGAACGGACGTCTTTAAACAATGTAGGCCAAAAGAATCCACATTCTAATATCCTGGCTACTGTCTTACTAACGCCGTTATGTCCCCCATAAGAGCTAGAATGACATTCCGACATTATAGACTCATATTTATTTTCACTAACGCATCTCCTAATTATTCCGTCACCACAAGTTCTGAACAAAAAAGGATCTTCCCAAAAATACTGTTTAATGTCAAAAAAGAATTTCTTCTTTTGGTGGAAATTTAATCCTTCCGGAACAATGTTGGCTGCGAGATAATTTGCAATATCCGCATACCATGGCGACATGATACTTTTTATTTGATAGAGATATTCATCTGGGAAATCATCTCGTATACCGATAGTCTCACCTATAGGACCATTTTCATCTTCGAGTCTTGATAGATGATCGGCGACAAGGTTTTCTACTCCCTTTTTGTCTTTAATTTCTAGATCAAATTCTTGTAACAATAAAACTCATCTAATTAGACGTGGTTTTGCATCTTTCTTAGCAAATAAATATCTTAAAGCTGCGTGATCGGTATAAATAATAACTTTCGAACCTAACAAGTATGACCTAAACTTATCACATGCAAAAACTATTGCTAACATTTCCTTCTCGGTTGTGGTGTAGTTTAATTATGCACCGGACAGTGTGTGACTTGCATAATAAATGACATGAAGTTTCTTATCCTTTCTTTGACCTAAAACACATCCGACGGCTAAGTCGCTTGCATCACACATGATTTCAAAAGGTAAATCCCAATCGGGTTTAGCAATAATAGGTGCACTGACTAAAACTGTTTTCAATGTTTCGAAAGCTTTAACGCAATCTTCATTAAAATCAAAGGTCGAATCTTTCATAAGTAAATTAGTAAGTGGTTTGGAAATTACAGAGAAGTTTTTAATAAATCTCCTGTAAAAACATGCATGTCCTAAAAATGACCTTACTCCCTTAACAGTAGTTGGAGGGGGTAATTTTTCTATTACTGAAGTTTTTGCTCTATCCACTTCTAATCCCTTTTCAGATATTTTATGACCTAAAACAATTCCCTCGTCAACCATGAAATGACATTTTTCCCAGTTTAATACTAAATTTGTTTCTTCACACCTAGACAAAACTTTATCCAAGTTCTGTAAGCATGAATCGAAAGAATCTCCATAAACGGAAAAATCATCCATAAAAACTTCCATGATATCTTCAATGAAATCATAAAAAATCGCAGTCATACAATGTTGAAATGTTGCTGGTTCGTTACATAGACCAAAGGGCATTCTCCTATATGCAAATGTTCCATAAGGACATGTGAAGGTTGTTTTGTCTTGGTCATCCGGGTAAATATATATTTGAAAGAATCCAGAGTAGCCATCTAGAAAACAATAGAAAGCATGACCAGCTATTCGTTCGATCATTTGATCAATGAAAGGTAGAGGAAAATGGTCTTTCCTAGTTGCTTTATTAAGGTTCCTGTAATCTATACAAACCCTCCAACCGGTGGTGGTTCGTGTAGGTATTAATTCACCTTCGTCATTCCTTACAACAGTTATGCCTCCTTTTTTAGGTACACAGTGGACTGGACTAACCCATTCACTATCCGAGATCGGATAAATGATTCCATTGTCTAGAAGTTTAGTAATCTCGTTTTTGACTACTTCTTTCATATTCGGATTTAAGCGTCTTTGCCTATCCGCTTTAGGTTGCTTATCTTCTTCTAAGTGAATTCTGTGCATTACAATACTAGGATTAATTCCTTTTAAGTCTGAAATTTGCCATCCCATACTTCCTATTCTATTTCTAACAACTTCCTTTAATTTTTCTTCTTGAACCTATGTTAGTTTGTTAGAGATAATTATAGGTAGAGAATCGCCTTCGCCTAAGAAAGCGTACCTCAAATGGTTTGGTAATTCTTTAAGTTCATATCAAACTCGATCTTATCGTCTCCTATTCTCAAAACTACTTTCCCTTCCGACACATCAACTAGAGCACGTCCCGTGTTCATGAACGGTCTTCCAAAGATTAGTGGACAATTAACGTCATATGCAAAATCTAATATAACGAAATCGGTAGGAAAAATAAATTTGTCAACTTTAACTAAAACATCCTCGATTATACCATATGGTCTTTTAGTGGTTTGATCCGCTAATTGCAAAACCATATTGGTACGTTTGATATCTTCTTCTAAGCCTAACTTATTAAAAATAGATAATGGCATCAAGTTTATGCTTGCTCCTAAATCACAAAGACAACTTGGGAATTCAATATCTCCCAACTTACAAGGAATGGTGAAACATCCGGGATCCTTGAGTTTAGTAGGCAAACTACTGGACACTATCGAACTACAATCTTCAGTTAGCGAAATGGATGAAATTCCTTCCCAACTGATTTTCTTTGAAATTAAATATTTTAGGAATTTACCATAATTGGGAATTTGCGTAATCGCATCCATAAACGTTAAATTAATATGCAAATTTTTAAGTTTGTCTAAAAACGTTAAAAGTTGTTTGTCATAGTCCTTATTGCGGACTTTGTGTGGAAAAGGTGGTTTGGGTACAAAAGTTTTTGTACTAGAGTCAATTGGTGTATCTTTTTGGTTTAATGTATCTTCTTTGGATTTTGGTAAATCAGTTCCTGGTAAAGTTGAATTTCCGAACATTTCCGGACCTAAGTACTTTTTCCCTGAGCGAAGAGTGATAGCCTTTACATGCTCTTTCGGATTTTCTTCCATATGGCTGGGAAGACTTCCCTCTTTGTGGGATGGAATTGATTTAGCGAGTTATCCAATTTGAACCTCCAAATTATGGATGCTAGATGATTGGTTTTTAATAAGCTGATCGAATTTATTCTCGATCCGTTTAAAACCATCGTCGTGATTACTTATTTTTCCGCTCATAGCATCAATAAATTTGTCGATCTTAGAAGATAAAGTGCTAATCGTATCTCTTGATTGATTTTGATAATTAGTGGTACGATTTTGATTAGCATTTGTATTATTATTATTATCTCTCCAGTTAAAGTTAGGATGATTTCTCCATCCAGGATTATATGTATTGGAATAAGGGTTATTAGTTTGGTTTTGCCCTTGGACAAAATTTACCTGTTCAATTTTGCTCATACCTTCATAATCCACATCCGTTTGGATTGGCTTACCATTAGGATCGCACGGTGCCATAAACCTATCAATTTTGTGCGATAAGGCAGAAAATTGGGCTTGCAACATCGCAACTGGATCAAGATTCACTATACCTTTAACTGATGATGTAGTTAAGGATGATGGTTTCGCCACTGGTATATGTCCATGCTCCACGGGCCACATACTACTGTTGATTGCCATTTCCTCCAAAAGTTCTCTTGCTTGGGCCGATGTTTTCTTCATGAATAACCATCCAGACATAGCATCTAATGAACCTCTAGTTGTAGGATTCAATCCATTATAAAATGTTTGCATTAAAAGTTCAGCGGGCAATTGGTGGTGTGGGCATAAACGTTGAAGTTCTTTAAAACGTTCCCAAGCCTCATAAAGAGTTTCATTATCATTTTGAGAAAAAGATGTTAACTCTTTTATGACTCTTGCGGTTTTTGCTAAAGGAAAATATTTTGATAAAAACGCTTGGGCTAATTGCTCCCAAGTTTCAAATGTTGCGGCTGGCATAGAAGTTAACCATTCTTTGGCTCGATCCTTCAAAGTAAAAGGAAACAGACGAAGTTTGATTGCTTCCGCAGTCACATCTGTTATTTTAAAAGTGTCACAAATTTCTAAGAAATTTATCAAATGAGTGTTAGGATTTTCGTTAGGCAACCCGTAAAATGTTAGGTTATTTTGCAACATATTAAGCAATACTGGCTTAATTTCAAATTGGTTTGCATTTATTTGGGGTCTAACTATGTTGTTTGTTACACCGGCCACTCCTGGCCTAGCGTAATCCATAAGTGTAGCCATAATTTCTGGCTCAGTAACTCTGGTTTTTATTGGGGTCTTGTTTTTATTTTTGTTCTTCTTGTCTTTCTTGTTCTTTTTAACCGTTTTTTCAACTTTTGGGTCTAGCGGTTTTGGTGGAATGCCTGAACTTCGAGAACTGCGCATGAACTTGAAATTTCGCACGAACCGAAACTAGCTTCAAAACAGAATTTGAAAAATAAATAAATTAGTAATTTGAAATAAATAAAATATAAAAGTTTGAATAAGTATAAATAAACCTAGATTCGAAATAAAACATGAAAAATCTAAATTTTTGTCAAAAATTTTGGCGATCCCCGGCAACGGCGCCAAAAACTTGTTGAGCGATTTCCGCAAGTGCACGGTATACGCTTGTAGTAATAAAAGATATCGATCTCACAGGGAACGCTTTTTAACAAAAACTTATTTTGAATCGGTTAAATTTACTTTTAAGGTTTATAATATGGAAAATCGTTTAATTGGATTTGGTTTTGAAATTGCTAGAATAAGAATTAGATTAGAGTATAAAAAATGTTAGAAACCACTTCTGATTTAGGGATAAATTTACAAAACAGAAACGTTTAGTTCTTTAGAAAAGTAACAAATGTATTCGTTTGCATTAAGCAAAGAAAACAACTTTAAACTTTGCATAAATTATAACAATGAAATAAACGTCGATTCCTCTAATTTAAAGGCTTTGAACTGCAGTCAATCCTCCTACGGTCGGGTTAGATTGCTACCTTAACCAAATTGATACTCTACTGATGATATCAATTTGCCTAAGTGTTCAACAAAGTTTCCTTGTAAAGATTTTGAATTCAACTACGTTTTAATGAAAACACCAGAACTCACTTCGGATCATTTACCAAAGTGCTACATAAAAATCTATCGAATAGAATGAACTTTATTAGATGAAATATGAATTTGATACAAGTTTACAAGTGAACGGGTTGTCAATCCTTTCGACGACTTGCAAGTGAACGGGTTGTCAATCCTTTCCTTGGGTTTCGTTAGAGTTTGTCAGACTCCGGGGCGTATCCTCTACTAAATCTTCTCGCTGTAACTTCGTAATAGAGATACGGTCGGCTACTACCAAAATGTAAACTAATATGAACAAATCTAAACGCTACTGTGTTTGTAATTATTTAATAAACAATGTGTGTACATCATATTGCTTTGTACAGAATCGAACTTCTAACTCTGAATCGCTTGACTCAAAATTTCTGCATTAGTTCTATACTAATCTTCTCTTTTTTCTATATCTCAAACTCTCCATCAACTCTTTATTTATAGATGTTGAAGAGTCGTGATTGAAGTGTCGTGTCCATTGTGAAGGGTCGTATCCGTTGTGAAGGGACGTTTCTATCCACCCGAATGAACGCGTTTCGTCGAAAACGAATGTGTATGAATGGCTCTCCAGGAATTTCTGAACTTGCCGAGAATGTAAATTCTCGGCCGAGAATGGGGGAGCAAATATTTTAGCCTTCGAAATGTCAAGGGGAGAAGCTGGCGACGCGTGTCGCGACCGAGAATGGAGGATTCTCGGTCGCGACACGGTATTAATTTCCGCTGTCTTGACCTCGTCCTCGTCCTCGCTTTGGTGTATTTGATTTTCGTCGTCTTTGACTCCTTTTGTAGGGTTTTTCTTCTGTTTTAAGCTATTTTCTTTCCTATTTGGTTTTTACCAAATATTTAGGTACCTTACAAGAAAGAAACATATTCGAAAGTAAAAGTATTCTAAACAGGTATAAATAGTATGAATTCGAAGCAAAACTGATGTAAATACTAATGATAATTTAGGTATATTTTGGGCTTAACAACCGTGCAACTACAATTCCAAATTTCCCCCATAGATTCTGAGATAATCGCCCTATCCAACCTGCTACTGACTCTGACAGCACCCTGCCTTCCATTACACCAAGTGAAAGCAGGACCAGTACCAGCAACATCCAGCCAGTGATCTTTTTCTAGAAAAGTACAAAATTCTCTGCACGGTCTCGCCGCAGGAGGGCACCCTGTCTTTTCGTGAGCATCGGTTATGGCATTAAAGTCGCCAATAAAGAGCCACTGACCTTGATACACATCTCTGAGTCGCGAAATTTCTTCAAACATATCGACCATTCTATTCGCACAGACATTAGCGTAGACAAAACAAAGAAATTGAGAGGAGTTGCTGATGTTGCTTTTGATTAGCACAAACTGGTCATGGGTAACCAGAACCGAGGAAGTAGTATTCACTGATTGAAAAAGCCATAACGTTTCCCTTTCCCTCTGATTAGCCGCCATGAAAGTCATACCGAGCCTGCTCCAAAAAGAGTCGTGAATGATTTCCCGGTCAACCATAGGTTCAGCCAGGCACAAAAAATCCGGCTTGTGCTTATTACACAAGTTATAGAGAAAGCGTTGGGTTTCCAGATTGTGGATACCACAACAATTCCAGAATAACACATTCATATGAAACGAGCGGGTGGTTTGCTGACCCTTTTTGAACGAGTTATTGGAACCATTGAGTTGGTATTATCAAATTTGCTCTTTCTATGTCGAGTGACTGTTTGCCAGGCATCGTCCTCAATCTCTGCATGATTGGCCCATGATAGTGTCTCGCGTTGCCCACGTCTTGGTGAGGAAGACACACTACTGGGCGAGGCAATGTTATTATTCCCTAGGGAATCCGGACGAGGCACATCCTCAGCAGTAAATTCTTCCTCCGGCTGTGTGTTTGTATCCAGGTTTAAGCCAGTCACATCAGCGCCTGAATTCCCCACTTCAGTGATCTTCCTCTCCTGAGGATTTTCCTTCCAGACATTCTCAGTTTTCTTATTCAAGTCCTAATCCTTAAACCGAGCCTGAGGCCCTGCGGCTTTTTATTCCTTTTGCAATCATAGGCCATATGACCAATACACGAACATACCTTGCAGAAGCTGGGAATTTTCTCATACATGACATCAATCCATAGCTGTTTTCCATCCCTCTCAATTCCCAACTGTATCGGGAGCTCAGTAGCTAGATCTACATCAATAAGCATACGGGCAAAGTGTCCAAATTCCCCTTCCAGTGTGGTGTTGTCAAAGCGCATCAAATGACCAATTCCCTGTGCAATGTCTGATAGTATTTGTGTATCCCAATACTCCCATGGAAGTGAGTACAATCTTACCCATACTTGTGTAGTGGTTGCTTTTTCCGCATACGGATCGAAGTCAGGAACCCAAGCCTGAAGACAGAAGGAACCCGACTTCACCGCAATTACTCCCTTACTCAAGACCAAATCCTTAGCCTCCTGAGATGGCAGAAAGACCTGGAAAAATCCTTTCCTGATCGAAATTAATCTCCATTGTTCTGTAATTCCCCAGACCTTCGAGAGTATTTGCTTTAGTTCCTGAACCTTCCAAGGCACCTCTCCCTTAGATAAAACCAATCTACCAATTAAAGAGTGTTTGCACAAATCAATCCGTCGATTGTATGCTTCCTGTGAGATTTTGATCGAGCGAACTCCACCAATATTACTAACCTTGGCAGACGATGTTGTCGCTGCAGGGAGGGATTTCTTAATCGCTGAAATATATGATTGCGGCGGAACGAGTACCAGAGTCAGAGTTGGAGTAGGCGGTACAGCCGAGGAGGCAGACCACAATTTTGGATTGAAGAGAACTCCTATTTCCACGAAATCATCGTGAGGGGGAGGCGTTACCGGAGGTCCCATCGGATGAAGAGGGAGGAGGCATCGGCGGTTAGGGTTCAGGATCTTCCCGTAGGGATTAATCTCAAGCATGCTCGACTTCTATTTCACTTTCATATTCGTTTTTAGTGTTAACAAAACCAAATTTATCATAAATTAATAATTTTAATCGCTCAAAAAATTAAAGTTTGATTTCATTTAGTTAACAACTGAAATCTAATAAAAATCAAACATAAAAAAAATCTAATAAAAATTATCAACTGTCAAAATAAATTCTAAATCTAATCTATTTTATATCTGCGTTTGTAGGGTTTAAGCCGAATTGAATATAAATATGAATATACAAACTCAATTCATAGAGAGCGAGCTTAGACGGGCGAGCTGAGAAACAACAGATCTATAAACATGTTTAGTCTCAAATAATCGATAATGTAATCACTTTTTGTACTTAATGGCTCTTTTAAAAAAAACAGATATTATTACTAAGCAAATTTAATATTTTTTAAACTAAAGCAAATATCCAAATGAAAATTAAAAATCAGATTAACTGTTGATTTTTCCATTAGAACTAGACCTATCTACGTGCATGGGTACCCGCATAGCTGTCCATATCCGTGTTTATTGGGTCGAGGTTGGACAATGAAAACTGATCTTAGGTCTAGTTCGGTCTAGGCCTGACCTGCTTTATTATATTAATTAAGAAATTTATATATTTATAATTAAATATTTATTTTTAGGTATACATTTTATTTTTGGCTTAATGCATATATACACACCTAAACTTGGTAAGTTTTGCGTAATGGCACCCTGAACTTTTAAAATAACCTATCACACATCTATAGTTGCCTTTAAAAACCTATCACACACCTATAGTTGGCTTTAAAAACCTGTCACACACTTATAGTTGGCTCATTCGGACCTCCTATACAAAATCGTTGATTTTTCGTCTTTGATGAATGAGGTGGCATATCGAACGAACTCACGCGCTTTTCTTTTTTTCTATAACACGCATACCATCTCGTTCGTTAAAGACGAAAGATCAATGATTTTGTGTGTAAGAGGTCCGAATGAGCCAACTATAGGTGTGTAATAGATTTTTAAAGCCAACTATAGGTGTGCAATAGGTTTTTAAAGCCAACTATAGGTGTGTGATAGGTTATTTTAAAAAGTTCAAGATGCCATTAAGCAAAACTTGCCAAGTTTAAGGTGTAAATATGCATTAAACCTTTTATTTTTTATAATTAAAAATTACGTATATTTTTTTGGATGGGCTTATATGGACCCGTCTAAATTAATAGTAGTGAGCTGGACTTGAGATGAGTATTTTTATATAAAAGTCTATTACGTCCCGGCCCAACCCAGCCATGGACAGATCTAATTAGAACCAAACCGAACGGAATTCTATCTAGCTCACCGTTAAGTCAGCACCGACAGGCCAATTGGGCCATATGCAAACATTTTCAAGTTTCCCTCCTGAAATTCGGCCCTACTATGTAATTTCAACAAGCAAATTCCGTGTCCTACTCATCACTAATCGAATCACTATATCCATGATTGCTTAGCTTTCTCTCCCCGCGTCTTCTTCTTCTTTTAATTCTGAGAAACCCGTTATTGATTGAAATTGTTTTGTCATTTCTGAAAAACCTGTTTCACAGCTCGAACGATTTCGAAATTCATGATTTACTTATTTTGAATCTATCTTGGAAGTTGCGGATTGGCCTTCTCTGATCTCTCTAGTCATGGCGGCGTCTTCGCCGTTGAACAAGATCGAGATGGCTCACCAGATTTACAGAGACGGAAACTACGAGGAAGCTCTAGGGTTTTACACGGAGGCGCTTTCTGTCGCCAAAACTAAGGCCCAGAAGATCGCTTTGCACAGTAATCGGGCTGCTTGTTATTTGAAGTTGCACGAATTCAAGAAGGTATTATTCTTCGTTTCTTCTTATTGTTGTTATTATTATTATGAATTCGTTGGTTCTAATTGATTTAGTGATGATTTTTGTCCTGGAATTGTGTTTTCTTAGTATATATCGTTTTGATTCTTTTCTAGTTCATACACCTTTTAGGTTTTTGACTTCTAGGTATCTCTAGAATATATTTAGTTTGGTTTTTCTAATTGGAATAGGACTTTTAAAGTGAATTCTTATACTTTTAGGCTATGTTGCACTGACACTTCTCCGTGTCCGTGTGATGTGCATTTTACTTTGTAGGCTATTTTATGATGGTTGTTTTAGAAATAACGTTTCCAGTGTCCTTATCTGTGTCCATGTCGGTGTCTGTATCCGTGCAAAGTAGCTTTTAGGCCTATATAAGCAATGATTGTTTGCTTATTTAGGATACACATGTGAGCATTTGGATGTAATTGAGTCTCATGGAGTTTGAGAGAGTTAGAGACTTGCTAAAAGGATAAGATTTTCTTGCTTTCTGATTACTAATGAATTATGTGCTGAGAATTGTATCCTCATCCTCGCCCATGTATGTTGGAAAATAGTCGAACCACGCAAATCTCTTGCTCTTGTGATTAAATGTCTAGTTTTGTATTCCGTATTATATCAAGCTTGTTATAATCAACAAATGATCCAATTTCTAACATTTGGATATTCAGTTTAATTTCTTTTAATGGTTTATGCCTTGAAAGTAATTGAGGTTTTGTTGCTAATAAGTGTAACCATTTTAATCAATGGCTGCAACTTAAATTACTGTTTACTTTCATCATAGGCAGCTGAAGAATGTACTTCAGTGCTGGAGCTTGATAACAAGCACGCTGGAGCTTTGATGCTAAGAGCACAGACACTAGTAACTCTCAAAGAGTATCACTCAGCTCTATTTGATGTCAACAGGCTTATGGAGTTGAATCCATCTTCAGAAGTTTATCGAAATCTTGAAACTCGGTTGAGAACACAATTGGTATACTCTTATATCTGCTGATATCTTTGTTTCTTTCTCATGTAATTCATCATATACTTTTTGTTTTTTGTCTATCATGTCCAATGCTGTAATATAGGATAGAAAATCTGTTGTCAATGCTTCTAATTAGGGGTGTCCATAGTTGTTAAAGGCGCGCCTCAGTCAAGGCTCAGGGTCTTGAGCCTTGAACCCAGAAAACGAGGCTCTGTACAAAAGGGATTATCTTATTATGTGATTTATATGTTCCACATGATTATGTATATAATATAAGTGCAACAAAGATAAAAAATCGTGTCAAATAGGTCGTGTCAAGCGGGCTGTGTCTGTACACTGTATTGTACTTACGGGTTAACATTTTTGGGATCCATCAATCTTCTGTATTACATCCTTAAACTAAGAAGATTGTACTTTCCATTCAATTTTTCTTTTCTTTTCTTTTTATCAAATGGATTTGGGATGAAAGTACAATTTCCAACCTCAAGTGGACAAATAGCTCTAGTTCAACTTTCATGACAAATTCGACCCTTAGGTTCATAAAAGTTAAACTTGGGGCTAGTTGTCCATTGATGCCAACTTCAGGGTAAAAAATGTACTTCTATACATTGGATTTGTGAAGGGATAACAGGTATTGTACAAAGAGATAACAGCTTGTGCCTATAGCTTGCCCTATTATACTAGCATAGACAACATTTGCTGTGGTAAGATAAAAAAGATGCTTAAATCAATTGTTAGCCATCAAGTTAAGGTGGAAACCTCACGTCTAACTTGGGACTATCATCTTTTGTGGCATGACGAATGGCTGGTCTGAGGCCGTCGCCTTATCACCCTTGTTTGAGACAATTAAGTATTCTACCTTGTAGATACCCATTTTTGTCTGGTCTTTTTTCGACTGCATTTTGGAATATTTCTGACATTTCATGTGACTGTACCTATTGATTGGCGGCAACTCTAAATCAGCATTCCGTTTCCCATGTTCACACGCCGAAAAGGCCACATAGTGTTCATGGCTAGGATGACAATTTTGGAATTATTTTTCTACTTCTGTTATTTAAAGAAATTTAATTTTATTTTGCTCAAGGAAAGTCACTAGCTCCTATACCTGAATCCGAAGCTGAGTTGGAAGAGGAGGAAGAAGAAGACGATGAAGGAGAAGAATGTATACATGAGGAAGAAGAAGAAAATGGTGAAGAAAATACAGCTGTGGCTCCTACAGAAACTAACCAGAAAACTGAGCCTTGTAGGACTCCTGGTGCTGAATTTGTTGTGCCTAAAGCACGAAACGTCAATGTGTCACCTGAAATAAGCAGAGAGCCAAGAAAAACTATTGCAGCTGAAGTTATTGCTCAAGCGCAGAAGAAAGTCGAGCCCAGAAAGACTCTTGCTGCTGAAGTTATAGCTCAAGCACGGAGGAAGAAGGAATCACCTGAGCCACAATCTAAAGGCTGGCAAACAATCCCAAAGCCAAAGGGGCATTCAGCTTTGGATTATGCTCGTTGGGACAAAGTTGAGGATGACTCGAGTGAAGATGATGAAGATGATGATGACGACGAAGAGTCTCAACCGCAGTATAGGTTCCGCGTGAGAACTGTGGGTGTGCGATCGGTTAAGTAAATGCAGAAAATACCGACATTAATGGCAGGGCCAATCTCTGATCGTATCATGTCAAAACTCATGCGTGAACCTGGGAACTGATGAACTAATGACTTTTTTAGCTATGGAGATCGGAGACAATGCAGCTTTTACCACAGACATGAGAACAAGTTTTCACAGTTTCGATTTCTTCCGCGAAATCACTTTTCGATGCAATGTTGCTGATTGAATACAAAACAACTTATCACAACTTTGCCTTGATTGCCTGCTCAGAACGAAACGAAAAGATCAGGTACTTATTCTTTTCGACATGTAATTACGTCCTTGTCTTTGTAAATGACAGATTACCTCGGCGTTTAGTCAGTCAATGACATTTACGGCCTTGCTGGAGCAGCCATCTGTAAGTTTCCAAAAGATCCTATACAACTTCTCAAGGAATACAAATGTAGTAAGAGTTTCTTTATTGCTATATGTGCTCTGAACATAAATGTACAGGCAAAGAAAAAATAATTCTAGCTTAAATTTGTTGAATATAATGGAAGATAATATGAGCTGAAGCTTTTTTCAGTCATTCCATGGATTTCGGTTCTGTCACCAAGCCAAGTGACACGATACATAGTGATGGAGATTTAGTTGACCATATGACTATGCTTCACTTAGTGACCATGCTTCATACATGCAAGCTTCATATTGTTTATCACATACTCATGTCTGACTAAGTTATATACAAGGAGCACTAAGCATGTTCACACACATAAACAACACCATGTTGAATGCTTTTCCATAGTTTATCACATACTCAGAGTCAGTTATAAGCTTCATAGCAATACACATAAACAACACCATGTTGAATGCTTTTCCATAAGCATACCAAGCCAATTGACAAGATACATAGTATGGAGGTTTAGTAGACCATATGACTGTGCCAAGCACAATACTCAATTGAACCAGAACTATTATATTATATGCTCAACAAAAAAGCAGATGATAGTTCATACATTCTCAATAGAAATACAGGATATACTGCCACATGGAAAATCTGAACAAAAAATAATAATTTTGTAAACCCAAAACAGAAGTTTTGCAAGTTGCAGTCTCCTTTGATAAATGAAGGATTTTTAAGCATCAGTTCTAATAATCCATTGGATTGGAATCACAAATTCTATAAATGACTCTAAATTCAAGCTCAATATTTACACCCTTCAAAGTAAATAGCATAAAGCGAATGTGGTCCGTGACATAGATTTGTATGTTCTTGGAGATATATTCCAGGGAAATGCAGTGGATTCTTCCAAAATTCTGATGGAAGGTCTTGTCGCCGCTTCTCGATCCAAACATAAGAAGATTGGGTTCGGTAATATAATCTGTGGAATAATTCTCGGTTCAAAGGGTACTATTGATATCCCCTGGAGTGATGATGAATTCTTCCCGACAATTGACTATGAATTTCTCGAGCACGAAGGACTTGTGAAACGTGTCTTTCGAGCAGGGCCTCAATTTTTGTCTGCACCGGAACGTGAAACTTTCGTGCAGTTTCAAATTGATCGTATTAAGGCCAGAAATATCCCGTTAGATAGGGATAAATATATATTTATAAATAGTTTATATTTATTAAGTCATTTTTTACCTTAATTTCTCTTTTACGGGTTGGTGGCTTTATGGCCCGTGTTTGGCAAATAGAGTTTAGCTGATTACTTTTTTTTGTTTAGCTGAATTGACTAGCCGTTTGTGTAAACTTTTTTAGTAAAACTTAGTTGATTGCTAATAGTTGTTTGTGTAAATTTGACAATAAAATTATTTTCTTAATAATTTATATTTAAATGGTGAGTTGGTAATTGATAAATATAACTTTGTGGAAATAGATAGATAGGATTACAAATAATTTTCTTGCAATAAATTATTGTTTAATATGTTATCTTTTTAATCACATCCTAAAAAAAGGTCATATACATATGCTATAGCTTTGATATTTATTAATATATAAAAATGTCTTTGTTAATACTTAAAAGTTAAAGAAAAAATTTCGGTTTAATATAGATACCGGTCAATATTTAATTGTACAATATAATACTTGAAAATTTAGTAAAATGGAGTATAAAATATTGTTGAATTGATAGCGGCTATTTGAATTAAGTCTCCAAAGAATGTTCGGTAGAACTCAATTTAGTTACTTTCAATTTCTCATTAAACAGTTAACTGATGTGGTAACTAGGAACAAAACTGTTTTTTAATATAAATATTTCAATCATCTAATAACAAAAGTTCGAGTTTTTTTAATCGTTTGAGTTTAATCTGTTATTTTAAATCATTTTTCACCAAATAATACTTATTAGTCAAATTTCTAAAAGTGATTCAAATTGCTAATTGTCAAACATAGCTTGTGTTAGTTAATTACAAGTATGTGTCAAACAAGTGCTATTTTTATTCATATTCAATTCGTTTAATTAATATATATCAACCTTTTGAATTTTGTGTTATGCATTGTCATAAATGGGCCGGGTAGGTGTTGATACGGGCCAAACAATGTTTATGACCCGTAAATCCATGGGAAATTTACATAGAAATACAGTTTTTAAAAATTATTTACAACTATGTCAAATCATTATTTGAATTAAGTCAAACCAAGAAAATCATCATTTTTAATATATTTTAAGAATTAAGATTTATAAAGTATGAGCATAGGATATATTTTGTAGGGTTAAAATTTATGAATTGAGATTTAAAATGTATAAATTAGGGTATAAAAACATATTTATTTTATGATTTTTATAAAATAATGACATAGTTACAATTAAGTTTCATGATATGATGTAATTGTAATTTTTATAACTAATGTGATTTTCATCTAAAAAGCCGTAAATCCATTTTAACATCCAGCAGATTTGCAAAAATTGATTGAACATTTTTCTGCTTGATGATTAACCATTTTTTATTCTTTTATAAATGTCAACAATGATAAAATAAAAAGAATTTCGTTTGCTGATTTGGAGTTGCTAAAATATGCTATGGATGTAAATCGATACGCAATCAAAATGATCTTAAAGAGGTGGAAGATTGTGAATTCGAAAAATATTTTAACTAATCGAATTTAATATTTTAATTTTTCATTTCATAAAGAAAATTAATATTGAATTAATTCATTAATCGATTTTTCAAACATCAATAAAAATAAAAAATTTCAATTCTTTGAGTTGATTTATTTTAGTCACAATTGCTTAATCTGATAATAATTTATGTCTTAGAATTAAGAATCCAAGATTTTTTTTTCAGTACTTAAATCTTTCACCTAATCATTTGTATTAGAAGTTAGAAACCACGAAACACACAAAAATCAATTTGGGAACCAGCTTCGTTGATATGCTCATAAAATCCCGACAATTCATGGTTGAAATTAGCATTTCTTGAAATCATTGATCTCCTTCGTCTATGTTGTTGCTAAAAGCTAATTTCGATGCTTAGGTCATTATTGGATATGGTTTGTTGGGTGTTGATATGGTTCTTTTAGATTGTAATGGGTGTTTCGTGGAGCGTTTTCTAAATTGTTTTCGAGAAATTTCATTGACATGGATGGATAAGGTTATGGTGGAGACTGATGATGCGTTGGTAGTGGATCATATTAATCAACCTTTGTTTCGTTCTCCCTATGGTATTATCATTGATGATTGTAAGAAAATTATGAAGTCTTAATGACGTTTCGGGCAAGTTTGTTGGCCGTTCTGTGAATATTAAATGTCCTATAGTCTAGCTGACGCCGCTTATTATGTGTCAGGATTAAGGAATGGTCTTTGGACTTCGTGATTTCATGCTTTATGATTTGTATTGGATTCTTTCTAGTACAATTTCGTTTTGTTTAAAAAAAAAAGTTAAAAGATATTTCTATAAAAATAATTTTATCGTCAAATCATAAATGGTATAATTAAGAACCTAAAATGGCTAGGTGCACATAAATATTGGCAGGAGGATATTTCAAGCATTATTAAACGACGTAAATATTTTGCTTATGTTTTTACACCATCTGCATATCAATAGGTTTAGAAAGCAAGAGTTTTAAGGTTTTTTTTTTATTACAGAAAAGATTTGGAATGAAATGTATTTAAACTCGATAAATATTTACTTTTGTTTTTTGTTCAACACGTATAGAACATGGATAAATTTTTGAACTTTTATTTACGTGTTTATATTTATTATTTATAAGTGATAACATATGTATTTGGAGTATAAATTAGATTCATAATTGAGAATAAAATTTCGTTAATAATGCTTGAAATTGGGATCAATGAAAAATTCTTTTTGATTTGTACCTTTTTTTATCTAAATAAATTAGGATAAATTGCAGCGATGGTCACAAACGTTTGAGGACTAATTTAAAAAAGTCATTCGTTTTCATCTTGGTTCAATAAATTCACTGAATTTTCATTTTTATTTCAATAAAAAATATTTTAATCAATTCAAATAGATTTTTTTTACTGAAATAGTGACATGACAGTAACATTAAAATTTTATTTATTTACACATGACATGACAGTTAGCGTGATAACTAAAATATAAAAAAAAAATATTTTTTGATTGACACATGACAATTTCATTCAATTGGTTCAAGTAAATAAAATATAAATTTTCTTATAATTTTTTGTCGTCACGTGACTGTTATGTCATACGTAAAAATACATTTTTTTCAACATCGTTGCCACATCATTATTTCAGTGATTTTTTCTGTCTCAATTGGCTGGAATCAGGGTCGGTCCTGAAATTTTATGGGCCCTACACGAAATAAGAGATAAAAGTCCATTAATAAAAAAATTGTATTTAAAAGTTTAAAATAGAAATTTGAATCCATTTTAGACCTAAAATATCATATTATCTGGTCTCATTTTAAGACTGAATGAGTATTATAGTTACATTTATAATAAAAATATGACAATATATATATATAGTAAAAAAAAAATTTGGGCTCCTTTTGACTCTAGACCCTGGGCGGCCAAACTCTTAGCCTATGCCCATAACCAGCCTTAATTGGAATAACATTATTGAAATAAAACGAAGTTTAGTGACATTTTCGAAACATACCCAAAACTTCAACCCAAATAAATTAATACAAAAATAAATAAAAAGCATTATTGGTGAAAAATGTCAAAATGTTGGGATCAATAATTGAAATAAAACTTGTAAATATGGTATAGGTAAGTTGGTCATTATGATATATTTTTAATTATAAAGTTTCCAACATTCAACTACCTATATATCTCACACTTCATTTATTTATTTATTTATTCTTCTGTCATAAAAAAAATAATAGATAGCAATTTTGTGTCTTGTTGAGGGCCTTTCATCATTGAACAAACAATTTAATGCAAAATCAAAAATTCAGTTCTTATGTAATAAAAAAATAAAATTCAGTTTTAATTTATAAATGAACTATTCAATGTTCTACCTGACTTTATAATATAGATAATAATAAAAAATATAGTAAGCAAAATGAAGATTATATGGTTTCCTACTATGTACGACAACTTGAGGATTTAAAAAAATAATACTTCATCTGTTCTACAATACATGCCATTTAAGGTTAATGCATACTAATTAAGAAATGCAATTAATTTTAAGTAAAAGACTTTGTTATCCTGATATTAATTGGATCCACGAATAATTTTATCTATTCCCAATACAAAAAGTCAACTTAAATAGGGGTATATTTGGTAAAAGTAGATTAATGAGCATAGGTTGAAGCAAAATGTCATGTATTGTGGAAAAAAAAGTTCTCTAGAAATACATGTATTGTGGAACGGATGGAGTAATAAATATAAATAAAATTCACAAATTTGAAATATAAGAAATTCTGTAATTCTGTATTCGTCGCTGCTGTTAGGGGTGCTTGTGGCGGGTCTTTCGTAATTTATAAGTGTTAAATTGATGTTTTTTTTAGTGTTTTTATATAAAAAAGGCTTAATACATTATTAGTCTCCTGAATTTGTCAAAAAAATTTTATTGACCCCTGAACTTTCAAAATGTCCCGATAGCCCCACAACTTGTTTAAAATACCTTGATCGCCTCCCAACTTGCTTAAAGTATAATCAATTAATCATTCGGATGCAAAAAAGTAAACTACATGGAGAAGGTGTGTCGCATGTGACTTGAAATGTTATTACACAATTCACAAAATAAAACATATTAAAAAGGAGTTCTTACTTGCTTAACCGTAATGTAAAGCTTCTACTCTGTGATATTAGAACTCCATACCCCCGACCTTGGTCGTTCTACTTTCCCAAGATACGTGCAATACACCTTCCACATACAGCTTACATTTTTTTACAACTGAGTGATTAACTGACTACATTTTACGCATGTTAAGAGAGCTATCGAGACATTTTAAAGCAATGGGCATTTACATTTTGAAAGTTCAGGTGACCAGTCAAGCGTTTTGGACAAGTTCAAGATGCAAATGATTTATTAAGCCGATAAAAATTTAAAGTTCCATACACAATTTTTAGAAATGTTCGACATTTTTCGACAACCAGTGACGGGGCGTTTGGTATTCTATTGGGATAGGGATAAAGATAAAGGTTGGGATAGAGATAAGGATAAATGGTTGGGATAAGAATAAAAATATGATAGTCGAGAATTATTAATTCAATGTTTGGTATGTGGGATAGAGATAGGGATAAAATAATACATTTTATTATTTTAATCTTATTTAAACTACATAACATTAATTTGAGGGATAAGATGGACTTTTCCATTTTATTAAAATCGCATGAGCTTATCCCACCTCCTTATACCACCCCCCTTCTGGGTATAGGATTTGAGGGATAAGACTCATATCCCTCTCTTATCTCCCTAACCTATCTCTAAAACAAACACGGGATAACTCATCTCAGTTTTTTTTTTTTTTTATCTCTATCCCCGTGTTTTTATCCCCTCTAACAAACACCCCGTGAATGTTGGAACCCTCGTAACTCCCCCTAAAGCCGTCCCTATCCGGGTGGTTACATAAGCATAAGATCTTACCTACATATATATACGATATGTTGGTGGCCAAACAAATTCATTAAACATATAGTTAGAGTGGTAGTACCAACTTTGTGAATTAATGAGCAGGTAGTAGTTAACAGGGGAAGAAAAAAATAAACTCATTTAAAGCATGCAAACTAGTAGCCAAAGAGTGAATAAAAGAAGAAGAAAAAATAAGCAAATATTATTTTGGCTGAAAATTCAATTATTTCTCCAATTTTCTAAAATCATCTGTTATATCTAGGGATGATAACAGGTACTATACCTGTGGATATCCGACATTGACCCTGTTTGGTAAAGAGCGTTTTGGGATAAAAAGAGCGGTTTTGACCAACTTTAGAGGTTTGACCACTGAAACCGCTAATTTGAGTGTTTGATGGAGAGATGTTTGAGAGAGAGTTTTGGGATGAAAACGCTAATTTAGAAAAAGCTCTTAAAATGAGCTTTTTCAAGCGTTTTGCAATATTAAAATTAATGAACTTCTTTAACCCTAATAGATAAACTCTCTCTTCTCCTGCGCCAAAATTAATGCCCTTATTCGTCTTTTGCACAAACCGCTATTATCAATCAGCTAATTTTTACCAAACAGGTCTACACAAACAGCTAATCAAATCAGCTAGTCAAATCAGCTAATGTAATCAGCTAACAGCTAACAACTAACAGCTAATTCCCAAACAGGTCCTAATAGACCTATCCTACCCTATATAAAAGGTTATGAGATCAAAACCATTATCCCTGATGGGTATGAGAATACCCCCCAGGGTACCCGGTACCCGTCTTAAAACTTTTATATATTAAAAAATATTATGGTTTTTTAGATGTAAGATGTGGGGTTCATCTAGGAAAATAAACCTAAGTGGCAAAACAGTAATTAAAAGGAAATTAGAAATCTTGCAACGTTGTTTTCTCTTGTCTCCTAGCTGATTCTTGATGGAGAAGTAATATCTTCACTCGTCGAGTGGCTTGTGACACGCCGAGTGAACTTGTCCCACACGCCGAGTGGGATGTCACTCGTCAAGTGGTGCAGGCAGGGGCGGAGCCAGCCCAGAGCTGGGGGGTCGGAGCCCCCACGGCCACCGGCTTCGCCCTTGAGTACTGGTCGTTTTGTCTCCTGTAGCTCTCCCTAAAATTAGTATATATTGACTCTATGTAATGTTATTTCAATCTTTAAAGGTAGATGAAATGGTTCAAAATATGACGATGTGTTCGCTAAAACATTAAAAGTGTCCAACGTGAAAATAGTAAACATATTTAATTTTCTATTAGTTCAATGTTAGTTTCTAAAAAAAATGATAACATTTTTACAGTTTTAACGCGTTGGAGGCTAAAAAAAATTTTGCCCAGCCCTGACGGGCTGGATATTGGAAATTTACTCTCAATCGCACAGCTAAAATTAACCCCCCAAGTCTGAATCCCTAGCTCCGCCACTGGATGCGGATCTGATCTTTGCTCGAGTTGCCTTTGATTCTTACACACCGTGTGGCTTAGTGACTCGGCGTGTGAGAACAACTTTCAGTCTTCTTTCTTCCAATAGTGGCCTCACTCGGCGAGTGGGTAATGTCACACACCGAGCGAGGGTTTTTCATCCCAACACTATTCGTTGCTTCCCTCCGGCCCACATAAAAAAATTAATTTGGAAATTTCTAGTTTAAACAATTTAAAATTAATCATACACCTTCATTAACTAGGTATTTGTCATAACTTCTTTTCTTTGAAAAAATAATTATAATTTTAAAAATGGTCCAAGTTGTTGTGAAATTTCTACATCATTCCGAGTTGTTAATTTTGGTACGTACATGAAAGAGTTTATTGCTCTAGTCATCTTCTATTATTGCTCTGCCTAATACACACATTTGGGTTTAATCAAACATGTCTATTTTCACCTAAATTGGTATAGATTTAATCAATTTAACTACTTTCTTAATAAACGAAATTTGAAAAAATTAAACATTTAGGACTAAATTAAATCCTGATTATAACTTGAGGAGCCAAATTGGACTTATATTTAATAAGAAAAAGGTCCAAATTTGATCCAATCGTATTTGAGAAAGTTCGGGTTTACTTCTAAGGTATAAAATGGTAAAATTATACTCTTAACGTTTGAAAAAAAAATATCAATTTTACCTATAGCTAATAAAAAATTTGAATAAATTAATTTACGAGATCTCTAACTCAGTCTGTCGAATACGAAGCACTATCCAGCCCATTTACGACAAAAGCCCATACAAGATAGTACCTTTTCCAAAAAGCGCCAATTCACCCGGTCATAAACCTTGCTAATGTCGGTCTTGAGTGCCACTTCCCTTCAATCCCTCTAGTATGACATGTCATAAAGTGAGTAGTCTGAAAAGCTACTTGGACACTGTCAATGATCGATCTATCAGGGACAAACGCGGATTGGGTGTCACTTATTATCACTGGTAGAATAGCTTTCAATCTATTAGCTAAGACTTTAGCTATTAACTTGTACGCCACATTGCACAATGATATTGGCCTGGAATCCTTGAAGGAGATAAGAGAGACATTTTGGGATTAAGACAATTACAGTTTCATTCAACTTGGATAGCTCTTCTCCATCCACTCACTACAGACTTCCACAACCTCCATTTCGATATTCTCCCAAAACACTTGGTAGAAACTTGAGTTTAATCCGTCTGGCTCGGGGGATTTGTCTGGATGCATAGAGAAAATTGTATGTTGAAACTTATCATGGCTAAAAGGGGAAATTAAGAGAACATTCATATCATCGTTGACCAAAATTGGAAGGACATTGACCGCTTGAGAAGAAACAGTAAGAGAAGAGGAAACTACTGCTCGAAAATAATCATGCACATGAGAAACCATAAAGCTAGGATTATCAATCAGCGTACCTGTTTCGTCTTATCAGGTAGTAATAAAATTCTTTTTCCTTCGGGTTTTAACAATGGCATGGAAAACTTAGTATTGAGATCTCCCTCATTCATTCAGAACATCTTTGCTCTCTACCTCCAGAACACATCTTCCTTCTCCAATGCACCATTCAACTTCCGCTTCACAATGTAAAATTGGGCAATGGAATTTCTATCTACCTTATCCCATATAGACTCCATTATCTTCTTCCACTGTGCAATCTGAGTCTTAAACCTGGAGTTAAAATATCGCCTCTAGTAGTCCATCATCACTACACAAGCCTCTAATTTACCCGTCAGAGACAACCTCCTGCTACATGCCTAGTTAGCCTTAACCAAATCTAGAAAAGCTTGCTCCTTCATCCACACTAACTCAAAATGAAATTGTCTTTTTCGATGTACCTGTGTCCTTCGCTATAATTGGATGTTGATAGGTGAATAATCTGAATAGTTAGAGATCCCCTTCTATAACTAGTAACCGACAAACCTGTTAATCCAACCTGCCGAGGCCAACCCACTATCAAATTGTTCTCTAACCCACCTCATAGTTCCCTAACCGCTCTCACATTTATACTGGCTTCCTTCTATTTATAGTTCAAACATATCACAATCAACGATCACCTGGTTGAAGTCATTTATCAAATAACTCAGGAACGTCAGCGCTCCCAACTTCTCCTTCGACCGAAGTATACAATTGAAATCTCCCATTACTAACCATGGCAACGTTGAGGTTGTTATTAATGTATGAAGGAGGCTCCAAGATTCTTTATGCTTACTGCGGTCTGCATACCAATAAAAGCCCACGAATCTCCAATCCCCTACTTCAGCATCAGCAATCGTGACATCAATATGGTGGTCTGAATAACTAGCCAAATTAACATCAATGCTCGGCTTCCAAAGCAAACCAAGACTACTAGTCCTACCTCACTTGTTCATTACAAAATTGGATCCATACTATAATATTGTCGAATAACCGTTATCCTACTATCTTCTTGATATAGATTGAAATCGACTGAAAGTTTTAATCGTAAACCAACAAAGAATCCGATCTTCTCAAGCTAGACTTGAAGGTTGAGTTAACCCAAAGGATATGAAAATCCAAGCTCTCAATGGAGGCTATTGTTTTAAATTCATCAAAAGTTCTTAAACATTACAAAGAGGGGAGCTTAAATACTCTCCCAAATAAGAAGGGAAAAGACCAAAAGCCCATGAATAGGGTTTTGGCCAAAACATGTGCACAAGGGTATAATAGGAAAATAGGAGAGTCCATGGCAGTTTAGTAATAAGAGGGTAATGGCAAAACAGTAAATAAAGAGTAACAAAAATTGGTCCCCTCAAGGTGAGAACTTGGAGGAGAAGTATTCTCCTGGACAAGTACGCCCCGCGCCCTAGTTCTACGCCCCGCGTAGATGCGCTCTTGAACTTGGAGGTGCTTGCTCGTACTCATTACGCGTGGCATCCTACGGAATACACCCCGCGTCATTAGGTCCTGAGTTTGATGGCTCTGTGGATGGGAATCTACGCGTGGCGCCCAAGGCATACGCCCCGCGTGTTTGACCTTCTGGGAAGCTTCCTGCTCGAGATTGCTATCCACGCCCCGCGTGTTAATGGTGGCGCCCCGCTTCCCCGCATCACTTGATCCTCCTCCCATGACAACACTCCCCACGCCTGGCGTCCTGCTAGACACGCCCCGCGTGCCCTCTATTTTGGCTTGGTCTTCGCTCTCCTTAGGTGGGTTCTCTCGAGTAGCTCCTCGTTGCTCCGGGCTCGGGTCTAGGGATAAGATGCCCTCATCATTCTCCCCTTCTTTGAAAGAGTCGGGCTCCGTCTCGAGTACCTTAGTTGGAAACGATCCCTCCGGCTTCCACAAGCTCAAATCCTGCACGTTAAAAGAAGAAGACATTTTTCCAAGCCAATTGGGGAGGGTTAGTTGGTAAGCGTTGGCACTGATTTTCTTTGTGATCCGGTAGGGGCCATACTTCCTCGGCCTCAATTTGCTACTCGGGGCATGACTAAGTCATTCCTTCCCCAAGTACACCATCACCTCATCCCCAACCTCAAACTGCACATCTCTTCGGTGTTCGTCGACTTTGGCCTTGTTCTTACTATTTTTCTCCTCAATGCTATGCCGAACTTTTTGGTGCATTTGGTGGTAGTCATTGGCCAAGTTCTGAGTCGCAACACTCTTCTTCTCTCCCTTCGGAACTTCCCCCAAATCAAGCGAATGGTTCGGAGCTTTGGTGTACACAACTTCGAAGGGTGACTTCCCGATGGTTGAACTCACGGTGGGGTTGTAGGAGAACTCGGCTTGGGCAAGCACATAATCCCACATCTTGGGTTTGTCCCGACACTTGCTCCTTAATAAGTTACCCAAGGTTCGATTGACCGCTTCAGTTTGTCCATCCGTTTGAGGGTGAGCTGTGGTACTAAACTTCAATATGGTCCCGAGAATAGCCCAAAGAGTTCGCCAAAAGTGGCTAATAAACTTGGTGTCCCGATCCGACACTATACTCTTTGGGACCCATGCAACCTCACCACTTCACGAAAGAACAACTTGGCGATGGCGGTGGCGTCATTAGTCTTCCTACACGGAATAAAGTGTGCCATCTTCGAGAATCTATCCACCACCACAAATATGGAGTCCATACCCCGTTGAGTCTTTGGCAGTCCCAATACAAAATCCATGGAGAGGTCTTCCCAAATAGTCTCCGGAACCGGTAGGTGCATACGTAGTCCGACATTAGTAGTGTGCCCCTTGGATGTTTGGCATGCCTCACATCGCTCCACGATGTAGGCCACGTCCCTCCTTACTCTAGGCCAATAGTAGCGGGAGCTAACTGCTTCAAGGGTTTTGTCTCTTCCAAAGTGTCCCCCCAACACCCCTCCGTGTAGCTCTCGGATCACTTTTTCCCGTATGGATGTGTTCGGAAGGCACAATTGGCTACCCCTCATGAGGAACCCATCCACAAGCTGATATCCTCCCTCTTCGGTGCCTCTTCTAAATTTCTCCCTTAATATGCTCAAAATCCACTAACTCCAAGGCCACTGTTTTCAAGAGGGCTATCCTTCGGCTTAAGGCATCCGCCACTTTATTCTGTTGACCCGCTTTGTGAAGAAGTCGATAAGGAAACTTATCCACGAAAGCGGACCACCTAGCATGCATGGAGATCCGGAGTTGCTTTTGACTTCCCAAGTATTTGAGGGCTTGGTGGTCGGTGTACAACATAAACTCCTTCCCGATGAGGTAGTGCTCCCACGTCTTGAGAGCCCGCACTACCGCATAGAACTCCTTATCATAAGTGGCCCACTTCTGTCTTGAATCACACAACTTCTCACTGAAGTACGCTATGGGCCTCTTCTCTTGCATTAATACTCCCCCAACTCCGACTCCACTCGCATCACACTCAACCTCGAAGAGCTTCTCAAAATCCGGAAACGCTAAAACCGGAGCGGTACTTAGTTTTTCCTTAATCAAGGTGAAACTGCTCTCTTGCTCATCTCCCCACTTGAAGCCTCTACCCTTCTTCAAACACTCGGTCATAGGAGCCACGATAGCGCTGAAATTTCGGATGAACCGCCTATAGAATATAGCCAACCCATGGAAACTCCTAATATCCCCAACTGTCTTCGGAGTCGGCCACTCCCGGATAGCTCTCACTTTCTCTTCATCCACTCGGATACCACTCCCACTGACCACGTACCCAAGAAACACCAAGCTCTCCATCACAAAGTCACACTTCTTAGTGTTGGCAAAGAGTTGGTTTTCCCAGAGCAAAACTAATACGGCCCTCAAGTGCTCCACATGCTCTTCTAACGTCTTACTATGGATGAGAATATCATCAAAGTAGACCACCACAAACTTCCCAATCACCGGATGTAATACTTGGTTCATCAACCTCATGAAAGTTCTCGGTGCATTGGTCATCCCGAATGGCATCACTAACCACTCATATAGTCTGTCACGCGTCTTAAACGCCGTTTTCCACTCATCACCCACCTTGATCCGGATTTGGTGGTACCCACTCCTCAAATTGATCTTCGAAAAGATCTTGGAACCACCCAATTGATCAAGCATATCATCAAGTCGGGGAATCAGGAATTTGTACCGAATGGTAATCTTGTTGATGGCTCAGCTATCCACACACATCCTCCACGACCCATCCTTCTTGGGCGTCAACAAAGCCGGCACCGCACATGGACTCATGCTCTCCCTAACATAGCCCATTCTTATCAATTCGTCCACCTTCTCCTTCATCACTTCACTCTCCTTGGGACTCATCCAGTAGTGAGGAAGACTAGGCAAGCTAGCTCCCGGCACTAGGTCAATGTGGTGTTGGATGTCCCGTAGAGGTGGCAACCCATATGGTAACTCTTCCAGAAAGACGTCACAGAACTCATTGAGCAATCTTCCCACATCTTCCGGAACTTGTTCAGCTTCGCTTCCTACCCCATCCGTCGGTGTGCTCGACTTCACCATCACTATATAGACCGTTTGGCTTTCCTCAAACTCGTTAATAAACGCCTTGTGAGTTGGGCAAACGATCAAGGTAGACTTCCCTTTGTCTTTGGTCTCTCCCAATAGAGGTGTTAGCACATACCGAATGTCGTCCTTCATAAACCGATAAGTGTTCTTCCTTCCGGCATGGGTAGCATCCCTATCAAATTGCCACGGGCGTCCCAACAGTAGGTGGCAAGCATCCATCTCCACAACGTCACAATAAACTTCATCCCGGTACTCCCCTATCTCAAGAGGAACCCTACACCTTTGAGTGACTTTCAGCTCTCCGACGTTCTTGATCCACCCCACACTATACGGACTAGGGTGCGCTTTAATCTCTAACCCAAACCTCTTGGCTGCGGTATCGCTGATAATATTCTCTTGGCTCCCACTATCAATGATCACATTGCACTTCACCTCTTGTACTAGACATCGGGTTCGGAACAATTGATGTCGTTGATCCGATTCCACTTTACTTGAAACCAATAGTCTCCTCACAACATGTATGGCTTGCCCACCATCATACTCTCCCTCGTACTCATCATCGACGGGGTCACAACAAACATCCCCTTCATCATCATACTCATAATCATCTTCGTACCTCTCAACCATGTTGGCACTTCTCCTCTTGGGACACTCATTGGAACGGTGACCCGGCTCATTGCATCGGAAACATTTGAATGGAGCCGGTCTAGCATAGGGGTTGTTGCCCCTAGGGGGTTGTGTCGCCTTAAAAGGCCTCACATCTCCACTAGGTGTCTTTCTCGCACTTGGCGCCTTGGGATCGCTTGAACTTGCGATTCCCTTACCCTTGTCAATTCCCTTGGGAGCTCCTCTCCCTCCATAAGTATTCTCAACCCCGGCTCTCCTATAGCCTTCACGTCCCCTCAAGCTCAACTGTGCCTCGGCCTTCAGTGCTAAATTATGGGCATCTTGCACCTGAATCACCATTTGCGTTCCAATCCGATCTTGGATGTTGTATCTCAGCCCTTCAAGATACCTTGAAGTCTTTTGGCTTTCGGTTTTCGATAAGTTAGCCCTTGCCGAAAGCCGCAAGAACTCCGAGGTGTACTCGTAGCACCTTGGGAACAATTTCGATAGGAACTGTAAATGTACTGCTCATAGTCGGGTGGTAGAAACCTCTCCCGTAACATCGATTTCATCCTTAGCCAAGATCTAATCGGTTCCCTTCCTCCTCTTCTTCTCCTCTCCTTCATGTTATCCCACCAAACTGAAGCTCCTCCTTTCAACCGGTAAGCTACTAGCCGAACTTTCCGATCTTCCGGTATTCCCGCATAATCAAAGAACCGCTCTACCTCGAGCAACCAATAGAGGAAACCCTCTATATCGAGTTCTCCCCCGAATGACGGTAAGTCCACTTTCAATTTGAAGGCATCATCTCTATCAAAATTTCCTCCATACCCCATTCTCACATTTGGTTCGCCTCTATATTCGCCCCTCTCATTACCTCGGCCCCCATACGGGTCGTTCAAACCAACATTTCCCCTTTCATAACCACCTACAACATCATTATGCACAATATCCATATTCCCGGCACGCACATGCGCGGGACCAACAACATCATTTACATGCACATCATGCCTAGGTCTATCATTCATGGAATTATCATCCATTCTAATCCTCATATTCCTAGCAATCCTAGGCATATCGTAATCATCAAATAACTCCCCATCACTATCACTATCCACATTTCTAATGATTACGGGATTAGTCCACCTTACCTCTTGAACCCGAGGGTCCATTGCTTGGGATGCATAAGCTATCCTTGGTGGTGGTGTCGGTTGCCGTTCAAGTAGATGGCGGGTTTGTTCCTCTTGTCTCCGGTGAGGTTCTCCGGCTAGAAGATTGTTATTGTGGCGGGTTGCTATTGTGAGTTCCTCAATGAGGCGACGCAAATCTCGAGTACTCGTCTCGTGTTTCTCCTCCATCGTTCTTAGATATTCCGTGATATGTTTCATATTGCCTTCTAGTGACTTAACTCGTTGCTCCATGGATCCGGTGGCTTCGTTTGTGATACGAGGTTGAACCATTCCCGAGAAGAAGTCTCCGGTCAAGGAAAACGACTCGGCTCTGATACCAACTGATATAGATTGAAATCGACTGAAGGTTTTAATCGTAAACCAACAAAGAATCTGATCTTCTCAAGCTAGACTTGAAGGTTGAGTTAACCCAAAGGATATGAAAATCCAAGCTCTCAATGGAGGCTATTGTTTTAAATTCATCAAAAGTTCCTAAACATTACAAAGAGGGGAGCTTAAATACTCTCCCAAATAAGAAGGGAAAAGACCAAAAGCCCATGAATAGGGTTTTGGCCAAAACATGTGCACAAGGGTATAATAGGAAAATAGGAGAGTCCATGGCAGTTTAGTAATAAGAGGGTAATGGTAAAACAGTAAATAAAGAGTAACAGAAATTGGTCCCCTCAAGGTGAGAACTTGGAGGAGAAGTATTCTTCTGGACAAGTACGCCCCGCGCCCTAGTGCTACGCCCCGCGTAGATGCACTCCTGAACTTGGAGGTGCTTGCTCGTACTCATTACGCGTGGCGTCCTGCGGAATAGGCCCCGCGTCATTAGGCTCCTGAGTTTGATGGCTCTGTGGACGGGAATCTACATGTGGCGCCCAAGGCGTACGCCCCGCGTGTTTGACCTTCTGGGAAGCTTCCTGCTCGAGATTGCTATCCACGCCCAGCGTGTTAATGGTGGCGCCCCGCGTCCCCGCATCACTTGATCCTCCTCCCATGACAACACTCCCCACGCCTGGCGTCCTGCTAGACACGCCCCGCGTGCCCTCTGTTTTGGCTTAGTCTTCACTCTCCTTAGGTGGGTTCTCTCGAGTAGCTCCTCGTTGCTCCGGGCTCGGGTCTAGGGATAAGATACCCTCATCACTTCTACAAATGTCTCAATTGAAAAATTATATATGATTTCTGGGAATTAACTACTTCCTTTAATGAACGAACTGCCAGATGGTTTCCCAACCCACAATAGTTCCAACTTACATAATTCATAACTCCCGATGGACCTGCACAGTAGGTCTCACCGATATTGGAACACCAGAACTCTCCTTATCCTCCAGGGAAATAGAGCTTTCCTTCATCCACTAGTTATTCTTACTCATACTCCTACTTTTATATCCCTTTTGCGTTTGCAATAATCCTGCAAATCCATTTCAATCTCCTCTTGGTTCGCCATTTATGTGTCTTTTTCTCCTACCTAAGATGTCTCCTTGAAATCCCATTCTCATCTTCTCAATTGTGCTTGCACTCTCGGGCCTTCCGTCTGAGATATTACCACCCCTAATGTTTTATTAGCAGCTTCCCCTACCTTTCGCCCACCTTCAGTATGAACATTATTAATGTCTGCTAGAGCAACTACCCAATAATTATTCCTAATGTTAGAATTTGCCAACTGCTTTGAGCCACCTCCTTCCCTAAGCCATCTTGCTCGACTCTGCTCCATGCCCCTATGTATCGGTGCCTTTAGCCATTCTCCCTATTCCTTTAGAACTTTTGAGCCATGACACTCGAACAACTTCTCGCAATATTTATCAGAATGTCCCAAAATACCACAAATATAACAAAATATACCTAGATGCTCATATTTAAACATAATGATGTACCATTTTCAGAGGGTTGCGAACATCAACTGCCACCTGAATTCGCATATACTGCTTCCTCATACCTAAACTGTTGTTTGTATCATACTCATGAAAGGAACCAATGAAATTCTCAATCTACTTGCCTATTCCTTTCGACTTTGCCCCTACCAGTAAGTCGTGTATCTGAATCCAAATCGACATAGCCATTAAATCCACTGATTCTGGACTAGACTCTTACTTCCATCTATTCATCACTAAGGCGTAATTGGCAAACGTCCAAGGTCCACCTACTAACACCCTATCACGATCCACCTAGTGGAAGAATTCAAAAGAACATAAATTATACTATTGATCTCCTAGATGTTGATCCTTCAACTTGACCACCACAACATTGTCAATCTGCAGTTGCGTTCACATGGACCCTGATGACCACGTAAATTTGGTCAGTCACTGTTAGATCTAGGCGAATTAAAATCATAAGGTGGAGATTCAAAACATCTCAAGCCTTATATTTAATCCCCTAGATCTAACGGTGAATGACCAAATTTACATGGTCATCAGGGTCCATGTGAACGCAACTGTGCCAATCCGTTCTTCATCACCATAAAATTGAGCGACTTGTCTGTGATAAAACGACTGACCAAGATCAGGCCTTCATCGACCACCGCCGGCCCTGTCACATTCAACTCAAGCTCCAGAATTTCATTCTCCTCTTCATTGATCGACAAATTAGCTAGGTTATCTTCCATGTTTTCAACTCCTGCTACAATTAAAGCACTCACTACTCACAGATACTCAAAGAACTTTAGACCCCCTCATAAAATTGGAGAGACACTCTCACCGTTCGAACCCTAAAACATTAAGGATTTGGGTTTTTCGAGAGACTATAATAATTGTTGGTGTTAGTAAAAAAAAAACTATTGTATAAGTAATTAACCATACAAAACAATTTTGAAAATTCAACACTTCAATTTGGAAATCGTACATAAGAAAGAAAATCATTAATTGTGTTATTAAATGAATTAATTAAAAATTTGTTGGAAGTTGATTAATTAAAACTTTATTCATGAATATGAAAATTTCTTTGTCTAGTGTGTTGTCATCATGAACAACATGCATCCAATAAAACATTAAACAAAATTTAATTAATTACAAAAATAAAAATAAAAATAGATAAATCAAACATCACAAAAATTGAAAAATATAAAAAGTAGTAGTAGTAATAAATATGGACCCAGTTGCATTTAATACATTTAGGCACAACTCACACTCCTTAAATAATGCATGTCTTCTATATAAATTAAATAATTTGAGAAAATAATTAAATAATGTTACGGTTTCATGCATTTACGACATATAAAAGACATTATTATTAATTATTATTATTATTGTTAAACATCAAATCTTAAGTCTCAAGTCTAGCTAAATAGACTTATCTATTTAAATTACGCCTAATGCTTCTCCAGCCCCCTTAACTTGTTCAAATTGGTCACTTTATCTCTTCAACTCATCGAATGTCCTATTTACCCCCTTAACTCCATAAAAGTGGTATTTCTCACCCCTCAACTTGTCCATTTATCCCTCCAACTCATAGAATGTTCTGTTTACCCCCCTTAACTCCATAAAAGTTGTATTTTTCACCCCTTACAATTCGTTATCGAAGCCTAAATTGATAACTTTTTTTAAACATTAAACCTATATTTATGCTATTTTGTAAGTGGAACCTAAATTGATACTTCCCCAAAAATCATAGGCCTATTTTGGTACATTAACTTGTTTATATTAATGTTCTTGTTATTTGTATTTTTTATTCGTTCTTTCTCTGTTCAACTTTTTTTACTACTATAAATGGATAAGAAATACCATTTTTATGGAGTTAAGATGGAAAATAGGATCATAAGTGATGAGAAATACCACTTTTATGGAGTTAAGGGGGTAAATAAGATATTCGATGAGTTGAGAATGGGTAAAATGACAAATTTGGACAAGTTAAGGGGGTGAGAAATACCATTTTTATGGAGTTAATGGGGTAAATAGGACATTCGATGAGTTAGATGGGTAAAATGACCAATTTGGACAAATTAAGGGGGCTGGAGAAGCATTAAGCCATTTAAATTATTATCTTCTTATATATTTTTCCTTTTTAAATTAAATTAATATATGCACATAATATTTTAATATTACTATGTATTATAATTTAATATTAATATATTTTAGTAGTTTCATCTAGTCAGTGACCGACCAAATCGGTCACCGTTAGATCTAAACTAATATAATAGGTTAAGTCGAGGTGGACTACTCTATCCTATTTTTATAAATTCTAAATCTTAAAAAATAATAGGTGAGTCTATATTAGTTTAGGTTTAATGTCATTTTCTTATCCAAGCTCGATTTATTGGACACGAGTAATGGGGTGTTTGATTGCTTATTTTCATGCTCATGTTTGCCGAAACACTATAAAATTTCACCGAATTGAACTAGATTTGTACTACAAAAATAAGATTGGATTGTTTTGAACGAACTTAGTAATTAAATACAAACTTAATAAGCGAATTAATCACCCTCAAATTTAATTTGCCGAAGATAGAGACTTTGGATCGACAAATGGTAAGGGTGGTTCTGGCATCTGGGGATAGGGCTGTAATCGAGTTGAGCCGAGCCAAGCTTTGACCTGCTCAGGCTCAGCTCATTAGAAAATTGACGAGCTCGAGCTCAATAATATGTTCATGAGCTGTTAACGAGCTTTGCTCGTGAGCAATTCGTTAATTCAGTTCATGAAACTTTGCTTGCGAACAACTTATTAAATGTTCATTAATTATATTGATTTGAATTTTTTTAACATAAAACTATATAGTTTTGAAACCTACAAAACTTAATTTTACACAAAATTACATTTCTCCTTTTATAGAGATATTATTATTAAAATAATAATCGAACAAAATTTGCTCACAAACATGTTCATGAACATTATAATTGATTTTTTCTCATGAGCTTATTTATGAACATATAATCGAGTCTGCTCTCGAGCTTTCGAGCCAAGCTTCGTAATAAACATAATCAAACTTTTATCAAACCGAACATTGAACCGCTCATGAGTAGCTAGACTCATATTTGGGGCCTAATCCTCATTGTGAACCGACCCTACTTGCAAATGTGTAAAATTGAATAATTTGGAAGAATATCTTTATGTAATTATTAAAACCCAACAATTCTATTAAAAGATAAAAATGAAAAATTCATGATTTATGTTGCCCACAAAATCAACATATCTTGTGGCAGAGATTTTCGCATGATTTCTCAATTCCATTAATATATATATATATATACACATCTCATATAATTTCCCAATATATATTATACATATCTTCTTCTTCTTCCATATGTATTAAAATAGAAAAAAAAAAGATGTATTATCTAACATTAGCAGCATATTACATATTCTTTAACTCCTCCAAGGTTTTTTATGCAGTTTGTCTTCTGCTTTTAGGCTTGTTTCACCTCAATATTCTGTCTGAAAGCTTCAAAGATGCTTCAGCAGCTTTATCTTCTCATCATTCTCTCCATTTACAGTTTCAGAAATCTGTAGCTTCTAATCAGTCTTATTTTTGGAGCTGACAGTGACGGATCCATGATTCACGACAAGAATGTTTTGTGTGATTTATGGGTGCTAAGTTGATGTTTTGTATGTGTTTTTACATAGAAAATTGAAGTTTTGTATGCATTTTTGTGAAATTTTCAAAGTTTTCCGGCCACCGGTGGATGGATGCTCAAGCCCTCTATATCCGTCCCTCCTTTATGACTATGGTTGTAGAATGTTGTAAGTAACTACGTTTCGAGAATAAAAGTGTAACGGCCTGATCCGGTGTTGTGTAGATATTGTTTAGTTCGGGTTAAGTTTGTTTCTTTTGCTTCGTGACTTTAAAACGTATTTATGTATATTGTAAATTTATTTTATTAATATAAGTCCTCTTTTTCGGTTTTCAATATATGATTGAGTTCATTTCTAGCTCTATCATCATATTTAGAATAATCATTTCGTATCTTCCACTCTTGTGTGACCGGTTCTGAGGCGGATATTCACGGGTAAGTTACATCTATCGCTACTGAACTTTATTCATTTTTACGATATCATACGGCTACTAAACTTCAATAACATAACAGTCACTCAATTTTATATTTTTTAACATTATGGTCACTAAACTTTAACTAACGGCTCAAAATTGAAATATTCAAAAATTAAAGTTGTTTAGAATGAAATTTACCATAAAACCACATTTTTTATTTTTTTAAATCACAATTTCATATCTCTCTCATAACCAAACAACACCTAAATGACCCCAAACCGAAAAATTTGAAGAATTAAAGTTTCTTAGAATATCATCAATTCTTGGAATTTTTTTATTTTGAGATCGTCGCCGGTTATTTTGAGGTGTTGATTTAGTCATAATGTTAAAAAGTATAAAATTGAGTGGTTTTTATGTTACGTTTTGAAATTTAGTGATCATACTATGAAAATGAGTAAAGTTAAGTGACCATGGGTGTAATTTAGCCGGTATAAGTGCTTGAATTGTTTAAAATCATTTGACTATTTGACTTTCAGATGGAAAATAAGAATTTATTTCTCTGTTTCAGAAAGAAAAAACTCATTTAACTCGGACCTTTTCGTAATAATTTCTCATCAGGAATATAAAAGCTTTTAAATTCATTTGTTATAATAATTTTCATTAATTATGATGAATTTAGTTAATTTGTTTTTTATTCACACTTTTTAAGGGTTAATTCAGAAAAGAATCATGTGAGGTTATTAACAGTGAAATTAACAATCAGGGGGCCGGTCCTGACAATTTAGGAGCTCTAGACAAAATAAGCAGTAAGAAGTCCTTTAATATAAAATTTACAATTTAGGGCCCCTATAGGAAGTATAGGAAATGAGTAAAGTTAAGTGACCATGTTCTATAGGAATCTCCTACAAAACGTAAAATGTTATAGGAGATTTTTGGAGAGAAGATTTCCTCTATAACTCACCTACAAATAATTGTTTCTCCTACGCATTTATTTGTAATTTTCAAATTTAATCAAATTAATGTAATAAAATGAAACTTTTTTTAAAGTGAGGTAATAAAATGAAACTTGCATTCTTACCTTAACTATTCATATTATTTATATATTAAGGCCCTGTTTGTTTGGGGGAAAATATTGTGTTTTGGAAAATTTTATGCAGGGAAAACATTGTGCAGGAAAATAAAATATTTTCCTGTGTTTGGCAACAACACTGGAAAATATTTTCCAACCACAAAAAACGTGAAAAAACACAAAAAAAAAACGTAAAAATTTGTTAAAAACATAAAAAGTGAAAAAATACGAAAATCACGGAAAGTAAAAAAATATTAAAAACATGGAAACATGGAAAAAAAGTGGAAAAACACGAAAATGTGAAAAAATAATAATGTTAAAAACACGAAAAACGTTTTTTCACATTTTCACATTTTCGGTATTTTTTGTACATTTTCTCGTGTTATTAACGTTATTGTGTTTTTTTTTACATTTTTTCTTTATTTTTTCGTGTTTTCACATTTAGTTTTTCGGTTTTTTCTTTTTTCCCGTTTTCTTTTTTTTTTCGTGTTTCTTATTTTTCGCGTTTTGTTACTTTTTCGTGTTATTCACGTTTTTTTCATGTTTTTTGTATTTTTCACGTTTTCGTGTTTTGTTTGCATTTTTTGTCTTTTCATATTTATCACGTTTTTCACTTATTGTCACGTTTTTGTGTTTTAGCATTTTTCGCGTTTTTCGCATTTTTCGTATTTTTTCACGTTTTCATGTTTTTTGTATTTTTCACGTTTTTGTATAATTCGTGTTTCTCACTTTTTCGCGTTCTTCATGTTTTGTGTCTTTTCAATTGTTTACTCTTTTTTTTTTGCGTTTTTGTGTTTTTCACGTTTGTTCACTTTTTCATGGTTTTTGCGGATTTTTTTCATATTCTCGTGTTTTGTAACGTTTTCACGTTATTTATGTTTTTTTTGTGTTTCATATTTTTGTATTTTTATATTTTTTAATGTTTTCCTATTTTTCTCTAAACGCATATGTTTTGGGGAAAATGTTTTACCCTTTTGAAAAGAGTAAAACATTTTCCCTTATTTCTTCCTTCCTTTTCCATTGACTTACCACTTATTTTCCTTTGACTTATTTTCCTGCCCAAACAAACACTGGAAAATTGGAAAAATATTTTCCTGCAGAATATTTTCCCCCAAACAAACGAGGCCTAAAAATATGGTAGACACTAGGGCTGGGCACAGTTCGGTCCAAGTCGGGGATTCATGAATCTCCAGTATTGGATTGAAATTCGGAGATTAATAAAAGGAAATCTCCAGGATTGGATTGAAAGAATAAATCTCCAGAATTGAATTGCCCCAAAATTTCGGTCCAGTCCATTTCTGGGATTCGGAGATTCGGTTCCGGTCCAATCCAATATAATTTTTCGGTGATTCGGATAAATATCTAATAGTTTAAGTCCTAAAAAATAAATTAAAAATTTAATTTACAAAATTTTATTATCTTACATAGCTTGAAATAAATGATATTTTTTTAGGAAGTAAACAACATTCATTAAAAGTTACAATAGACAACAAGGCTTTAAAAAAACTCACAAAATCAAAGTATTAAAAGTTACAGTAGACAACAAAGCTAAAAAACCCACAAAATCAAAGTTACAAAATAACAAATCCATAAAACCAAACAACCTTTAATTCAAAAAAGACAACACTTCAGTAGCAAAATCTCTCTAATCATCATCCCAATTTATAATTGAATCTTCTTAACACAATAAATTCCTTGTTTCCAAAGCAAAAGCAGTAAAAGCCAAACATCAACCTAAACATATAAAATAAAATAATGGTTATATATATATATATAATTTATATATTAAAAATATATTAAAAAAGATTATAAACATGGGAATTGAACTTATACCCTCTTTAATTAGAGGTCAAGGTAATATGATTTTGCTACTTTGAATTTATTTAATATATTTAAAACATAAGATATTTATTTACAACTCTAAATTTTTTAGGATCAATTACATGAATATCATAATTAAGTAAAAAATTACAACTAATTCGTATCACCAAATTTAATTCTTAATATGTCATTATTCTCTATATATTATGATTTTACACTATAATTTAAAAATTCTAGACTTCAATTCATAAATCATAAACCCTAAAAAATATATTCTAGACTTATAATTTATAAGTTCTAATCGTTAAAATATACTGATTTTACTAGTTTGACATAATCCAAAATTATGATTTGACATAATTGTAAATAGTTTTTAAAAATTGAATTTCTGTGTAATTTTCCCAATTTTTTATGGCCCCTTCCAGCCCTGGGCCTAGGCCGGCGCACCCCGGGCCTAGGCCAGGGCTGGAGGGGGCCATAAAAAATTTAGAGTAGGGCCGGCTCTATTAACAATATTAACCAAAAAGTTCTCGATTTTGCAAAATCCTCATTTTGATAATAATAAAAAAAAACTACAGTCTTTTATCCAATATACTTATAAGTTACTGTTTAAATTAGTTTTTTTTATTATTATTTTTATTTGCATATCACTATTGAATAGAAAGTATTTTGTCATACAGATAAGAATAATATTCATTGAGTCAAAAGTTCATTGAGTTCAAAATTTATTATTCATGAGTGACATATACTTTTGGTTTTTAGTAGATTAAAATGATTTTTTTAAATAATAATGTTAATGAGTCGTAAAGCAAAAAGAATTTAGTACAAAAAGAATAAAATTCAAAATATCAGAAAAAAACATGGGATAAGAATAAAAAGGTGATTCCCTAGTGATTTGAAAATTCGCGAGCTAATTGCTCAAGAAGATTATCGGTTAGAAAAAAATATATGCCATCATATTAAGTAATAAAATTCAAAATGATATGGACCAATGGATAGTCGGTTTCGCTTGTAACTTAGGCGTCTACACCTCAGTCTTGGCCGAGCTCTGGGGCTTGTATTTCGGGCTTGATCTGGCTTGGAGAAAGGGTACAGGAGAGTGGTGTCTGAAGTTGACTCACTGGTTGTTATAAGTTTGATCAGGGAACTGGCAGGATCTAGACACCGGCTATTCTGACTAATCAATAAGTGTCGTGATTTAATTGGATTGATGTGGGAAGTTCAATTAGTGCATACGTTCCGCGAGGGTAATAGAGCAGCGGACTGAATGGCAAATTTCGCAGGACGAATGTCCCTGGGTCTTCACGAGTGTGAGATACCTCCTACAGGCCTCCAGTTTATACTTGATTCGGATCTGAATGGCTCTAGTCTTCTTTGGATGATTCGAGGCTAGTCTTTTCTCTTTTTCTCCCGAGGTTCCGTCCCCTCTTCTGTTAACCCAAAAAAAATCCAGATTATCGAATCCACGAAAGTTGTTTTATAACAAATATTGCACGTTTTAACAATATTTTTATCGGAACACTTTTTAAAACTGTTTCACGGACTTAAATTAGATTTAATTTGTGAAAGTCCATATATAATTGAAGTCTCAAATTCACCCACTTTAACCCATAGAAAAAAAACCATACATCGCAAGATTCCACCAAGTTCGCTTTTAACCTCTGGTACATTTGTTTTGAGCTGAATTTGGCATATCAGTGATGAAATTTTTCATTTTAAGGTCGCCATAGTTTGTTTACTTTTTTTACAAGGGACCTTTATATTAATAAATATAAGTTAAGGACTTTTTATGTGTGGTTTTAAAAAAAAGGGACTATAAAGAAAGTAAAACATAAATTGATGGACCATGAATTTAATTTACTCTTTCTCTTGGTACCAACTTTGTTTCTCCATTAAGAATAACAAGCACTAGCCTATTCATTTAACTTTTACACCTCTAACATTTCAAAAAAAAACTTTTACACCTCTAAGGCCTTGTTTGTTTGGTAAAAAACTTTTTGGGTAAAATGGTTATATTTTTTCAAAATTACCTTTTGTCTTCTATTTTATTTAGGAAAAAATATAAAAATAAATCATATGGTTTGAGCCAATTTCAAACATACACTATGTGGTTTAAAAGTTGGTAAAAATGTACCTTTAGGTTGATTCCGTTAGCAAACACAATCCAAATTGACTAATGATGTTAAAAAAAAAGTCAAAAGTCAAAGAGAAAAGAGTTAATTTTGTCCTTATATTTATTTATTTTAGAAATTAACCCCCTTATTATCTAATTGTCACAAACAAATCACAAAACAAAAATAAAAATTCAAACTTACCATCTCTCTCATCTCTTTCTTTTCAATCTTCACTTCAAAGCTTAAGTAAAAATAAAAATAAAAACTGAGATCATATTATACTTCCAACAATTCCATGCAAATCATTACTACCATTTCTATGGTTACTATACTGATTAGGAGCTCTTGCATTATCCTTATAGGCATGATTTCTCCGTGCGTTACCCTGAAATCACTTGCTATACTCAATATTATTAGAACCAGACCGGATATCAAACCGGATTAGTGACTGAATCATGGGTCACTTGATCGAACCAGATAGCTCAGATTAGTCGAACCGGATGACGTAATAAATAAATAAATAATATTTATATATATTAAATATATATAATTATTTTAAAATTATTTTTATAAATTATATATATCCAAAACAAATTATAAACAACTTTTAGTTTGTTATTTTTTTGTCAATTTGAGACTTAAATATATAACGGATAAATTGAATTTAGAATAATTTGAAAAATGTAAACGTAGTCTATGACATGCGATCTTTTTAAAGGTATATTATAAACTCAAAACGGACAAGTGATGAATGAGAAATTGACGCTTAAAGTGAACCACTTGAAATGGTTTAGAAGAAGATAAAAATAAACTAAGCATTCTTATCCCACATGAGAAAGAAATGAGAATATTAACCAGTTTATAAGTAAATGGTCTTCACAAGCCTTTAAGTAATTACTAGGGGAAAGGTTCTCTCACGCGCAGGGGGTGCAGTCGATCCACAATCGGATTAGGGATGCACCCGCACGACTTGGGCGACGCGAATGCCACACCGAAATGAGCTCTCTTGGCCCGACCTCCTTTTGCTAAAATTACACGTAGTTTATCTCTTTTTATTTTTATTTTTTTAATAATAGCCCGGTGTGAACCGGGTTCACCGGTTTCCGGTTTAACCACCGGTCGAACCGGTCCACTACCGGTTCACACCGATTTTCAGAGGGTGCATTAACCCAGTCAAGCTCGGACCGGACTTCCTGCCGGTTCCCAATCAGACCGGTCCGACCAACCGGTTCGGGCCGGGCTTGATAACATTGGCTACACCATAGTTCCTATTATTATTTTGGGGCTTATTGCTCCTTTTCCATTCCCATTAGCAACATGATGTGGATGTTCAGTTTGTTTCCTATAATCACCCGTTGATCTTTCTCCTTGTGGTTTTTCCTTTTGTGATTTCTATTGAAAGACCTTTCCACATGATTTTGATTTGACAAAATTATTTAAGTTAATCCCATGATTAAGACAATTAAATTTATGTGCTTTGATTTAATTGTACTAATGTGTTTGTTCAATGTTGAGTATATTGATAAATGAGAACGGATATAAAAAGTAAGACAGAATGAAGTCAGCATGAGCCAAAGAAGCTGAGTAGAACACGACTCAGCATCATAGAAGAAAAGTCTTCTTCAGAACTAATGCTTGCAGACGAAGCTGACCGAGGAAGCTGAGTAGAAAGTAACTCAGCATCATCAAAGATAAAGATCGAAGGCAACGTCTATAAAGTCAAGCTGAGTGTTCATCAGGACAGCGCCAATGATCCGTTAACTAGAAGACAAAGTCCGACAGAGTCTGCGCCAATTCAGAAGCTTTGAAATTACGCAAAGAGACCTTTTCGAGATGCATGGGTCAACTGATATTTGGCTAAAAGACGAAACTGGCGCTAGAAGACGAACCTGGAGGAAGAAGACAATCCTGACGCCTGCTAAATTCAGACGATAAAATTGGCCTGCAAATCTGTATGCTGACTAATGAATGATGCAAGAAGACCGTTTGTATCCAACGGATACATCCGAATTCAAATGATTGAAGCATCAGATTTCACTATAAAATGACAAGTTCATCACTTGGATCCTTTGCCGAAATAAAAAAAGAAAAGAATACATACAAGCACATACAAACAAGAAAAGCAAATACTTACACCCAAATCCTATCTCTGTGTAAAAGTCTAGATTGAATTTGTATTCATCTAAATTGTTCTTCATCTAGAAAGAACAAATTTGTATCAATTGTAAAGATTGAGAGAGTGGTGCTGAGTACTCGGTTTTAGTGCTCAGCGGTAGAGAAAATCTGAGTGTTTGGTTATAGCGCTCAGTAGGGTTGAGTAGACGAATAGAGGAAGGTACTCTTGCATACTCAATTGCTTGTAAACGGTTTGTGCTCTACCTTTAAAGAGCTCAGTAGTGGATTGAAAAAGCCCGGAAGGATTCTGGGGACTGGACGTAGGCGGTGAGGCCGAACCAAGATAAGACTGCTGAGTAATTTCTAACTCTTCTTTTGATATATATATATATGTATGTGTTGATTGTTTAAATTACTCAGTATATAATTGTATAAGCCGACGCTGAGTAATCCGAGTGCTGAGTTGGAAGCTGACCTCAAGTGTTATTTCCTAACTCACAAGTAAAACAGTTCTAGTCAGCCTCTGACTAAAGCTGTCTTGCATCGCGCTCAGCCTTACTGACCTAAACTGAGTAAAGTGCTTAAAGAATTAAATTAAGTCAGCAATTAAGCGAAAAAGTTACATTAGTTCCTAACCCCCATTGGAACTAATCTTATTACATTACACGGGACCAACAATTTCTCATTCGTAGATACATGTTATCTTCTCAAAACAGAAAAATCAATCGATTAAATGAAAAATAAATCGTGGTATGATCATATTATTCCCTTCAAATTTAGCTTAATCTTCACTCTTCACTTCAAATTTAGCTTAAGTAAAAACAAAAACTGAGATCATATATCCCTTTATTTTGACTGTAAAAAACCCAAAAGATGGAGACTAAGACACATCAAACTGTAAATAATCCTATGATGATGAAAACATATCCCTAACGTTCTTCCTCATGGTAATTACTTAATTCTTGCTTTATATTATGACTGTTAATTCCCTTGTTTGGATTTCCTTTTGTTCTTTTGACTCTTTTAATTTAATTTGATTATACCATGATTCATTTTTCATTTGATCGATTGATTTTTCAGTTTTGAGAAGACATGTATGAGAAATCACAAAAGGAAAAACCACAAGGAGAAAGACCAGCTGGTGATTATAGAAAACAGACTGAACATCCACATCTTGTTGCTAATGGGAATGGAAAATGAGCTAATCCTCATAACAATAAGCCCCAAAATAATAATAGGAACTATGGTGTAGCAAGTGATTTTTAGGGTAACGCAGGGAGAAATCATGACTATAAGGGTAATGCATGAGCTCCTAATCAGTATAGGAACCATAGAAATTGTAGTAATGATTTGCAGGGAAATGTTGGAGGTATAATATATTTTTTTGTAGGGAAAAAAAAGTAAAAAAAGAACACCACAACACACTAGCCTGGGATTAGCCTAGGAAAGCTAACTCCCACATTATCTTCAAAAAGCAAAGACAGCAGGAACTCAGGAGAGAAAAGAAAATATTGGAGGTATAATATGATCTCAGTTTTTATTTTTATTTTTGCTTAAGCTAAATTTGAAGTGAAAATTGAAGGAGAGAAGTTGAAGAGAAAGAGATGAGAGAGATGATAAGTTTGAATTTTTATTTGTTTTGTGGTTTGTTTGTGACAATTAGATAATAAGAGGGTTCATTTCTAAAATAAATAGATATAAGGATAAAATAAACTATTTTCTCTTTGACTTTTGACTTTTTTAACACCGTTAGTTAATTTGCAATGTGTTTACTAGAGGAATCAATCTCAATGTACCTTTTTGTCAACTTGTAAACCACATAGTGTATGTTTTAAAATGACCCAAACCAAATGGTTTACTTTTGTACTTTTCCCCTTTATTTATACAAATGAAAGGATATGAGAGTAATTTTATATATAATTACGTTATTAAACAATCACTTACCTTACCTTCCATCCAAACACAACAAGTTATTTTATATACCCCACTTACTTCACCTTACATTACCTTACTTTAATTACACTCCATCCAAACAAGGTCTTAGAGGTTTTAAGTAGTCAAATCTCCAATCTCTAAGGGTGTTTGGTGACTCATTTTCATGCTCATGTATGCCTTTTAACTTCAAAATGGAGATTTTTAGATGTTTTGTTAGTGACATTTTGTTTGCCTTTTACACTTGAAAATTAGCATTTTATAAAAGCAGAGAATCCCTGTTTTTTGGAAAAACAGTTTTTTCCAATAGCAAACCGTAACAGCAGATACTCAAGTGTAGAGTGTCCTCTAATGGTAGCCCATACGAACAAAACGAAGAACGAACTATGAAGAGGAGCAATAAAATTCGGTTATGGCTTAAGGAGTTTGGAGACAACTCTTTGTCGATTACTTCAAGAATATAAAACCCTTAAAACTAATAGTGTGAGATTATGGATTTTTATATTCTTTTTCTCTTTACCAAATCACATCCTAATCCAAAATTTTATATTCTTTTTCTCTTTACCAAATCACATTCTAATTAGGTAGGTTTTAAAATTTATTCCTTAATTACTAATATTATATATTAGGTCATTGAATAAATTTTTATGGAAATATAAAATTATTTCTATAAAATCTAATTTAAACCTTCCTAATTAATTAATTAATTTCAAATAAATATAATTATCTCTATAATTACATTAATTCAAATTAATCAATATCTATAAATCCATCTCAATTTTCCATATGCAAAAAATCGGCCCATCTAAGGTGCCACGTGGAACTGATTTCAATTTACCATTTCGTCCCTTTGATATTATTCTTTATGTGTAATTCATTAGATTCTTACCGCAACTAGCCGTATACAATTACTGTAATTCATTTAACGTTGAACTCATTAATTTCTATCTATGAATTCGATCTGAACTAATACAACTAAAATGTAGACCCTGACGTAAGAAAGAAGTGTCTCATTCCCTTAGAGCCATAAGAAGTCAAAATTGATCATGACCGTTTACCTTTCAGTGAATAATTGCAGTATAATATGATCATTCATCAACTACAGTAAAACCGCCATATAGAAATACTCTATATAGGAATAACCTCTATTTTGTTATAAAAAAACTCGGTCCCAACTTGGTAATAACCTCTATTACCAAACTCTATTTAGTAATAACCTTCCAATTATCATACAAATAGTCCGGTCCCAAATGTATTCCTATATAGAGGTTTTACTGTATATGCAAATGAATTAGAGACGTTTGTTTATTTGCTCAGGTTGAATTAACTTAGAATAGATATGTTAAGTGAAATCTTTCATCTTTTAATTTATCACCTTGCAAGGGTTTAGTAATTCTACCGCAAGAGGCCTAGGATATTCTCTCATCTATCAACAGTGATGAATGCTTAACCTATCGTTCGAACTAGTGATGTGACATCATCTGAGTGGAGACACCGACACTGGTTTCGGTCCTAAAAAAACATACTAAATAATAGAAATTTTACCTTTTTTCCTCTAATAATATTTAGTCAAATAGAAACTAATAATTTTTTTAATTTCAAATTAAGTGTTCTTAGGCTTACATCTCCATCTTTTTTTCTTTTATTGATAAAGGCTTACATCTCCATTTGCTGTAATAATAATTATTCAATAACGCTAATGAACGAGTGGAGCGCATTCAGGATGAGCAGGGTAATTGGCATGAATGGGATGGATCCTTGCCGGAGGTTATGGTCTCTTATTTTTCTAATCTCTTTCAGTCCTCTAACTCGTTTTCAGTGGACGTGATTGACAGTATTTCGCCAGTAATTACTGCTGCCCATAATGCGACCTTGCTAGGTGATATTACGGCCGAGGAGGTTAAGGGAGCTATGTTCAGTATGCATCCCGACAAAGCCCCGGGACCGGATGGACTCAATCCGGCGTTTTATAGATACTTTTGGTCTCTAGTGGGAGGGCATGTGGTTAAGTTATGTCAGAACTTTCTAAATACTGGTGTTTTACCGCCAGGGCTGAATGACACCAATATTGTCTTAATTCCTAAGAAAGTCCATCCGGAGAAGATGGGGGATCTGAGGCCAATCGCCTTGTGTAACGTCCTCTATAAAGTGATAGCTAAGGTGTTGGCTAATCGTTTGAAGCCTCTACTGAATTTATTGATTTCAGAATCTCAAAGTGCTTTCGTTCCGGGCCGTCTGATTACGGATAATTTTATGATTGCTTTTGAGACTATTCATCATCTTAAGAGGCAGAATCGAAATGCTAACGGCTTTGCAGCTCTTAAAATCGATATGAGCAAGGCTTATGATCGATTGGAGTGGAGATACATCAGAGATATATTGAGTAAACTCGGGTTTCAGCAGCGTTGGGTTGATCTTGTGATTTCCTGCATTACTTCCGTCCAGTACCACATAGCCACTGAGGGACAACTTTTGGGTCCAATTCGCCCGTTTAGGGGTATCAGGCAAGGGGACCCCCTTTCCCCTTACCTTTTCATTATCTGTGCAGAAGGCCTGAGTGCATTAATTAGAAGGAAAGAAACAGAAGCTCTGTGGATGGGGTGTCGGATAGCGAGAGGCGCTCCTTCCGTTAGCCATTTATTCTTCGCTGATGACTGTTTTCTGTTTTTAGGGCTTCGGATACAGCAAGCGTGGTAGTTCATGATGTATTGAATGAGTATGAATTAGCCTCAGGTCAGGTGGTGAACTACCAGAAGTCTGCTATCTTATTCAGTAGTGGTGTTAAATTGGAGGATAGGAGAGATGTCTGTGCCAGATTGGGAGTGGCTGAAACAGAGAACCAGGGGAGGTATTTGGGTCTTCCTTCGTTTGTGGGCAGGTGTAAAACTGATGTTTTGCGGTTCATCAAGGATAGAACTTGGGCTAGATTGCAATCATGGCATTCTAAAATTCTCTCACGGGCTGGTAAAGAAGTCCTTCTCAAATCAGTTCTTCAAGCTATCCCTACATATGCGATGAACGTCTTTTTATTGCCGATACAGCTCTGCCAGGAGATTGAACGACTTTTCAATTCGTTTTGGTGGTGTTCTAATGGGAAGGGTATCCGTTGGATGAGATGGGATTTGATGTGTCAGCCAAAGAAGTATGGTGGGATGGGTTTTAAGACCATTCGTGAATTTAACCTTGCCATGCTCGGTAAACAGGGTTGGCGGTTTATGTCTGCGCCTTCGTCACTTGTTGCTCGAGTGTTTAAAGCCCGGTATTTTAAGAATTGCGACTTTCTTGCTGCGCCTAAGGGCTCAAATCCGATCTACGTATGGTCGAGTATTCGTAATACGCAGGATCTGTTAAGGGAAGGCTATCGGAGGCGAGTGGGTAGTGGATTGAACATTAGTGTTGGGTTTGATCCATGGTTGGAAGGAAATGCGAGTGGACAAATTACCTCCGAGGTCCATCCTGAAATTGCTGCAGCACCTGTAGCTTCGTTATTTGAGGTGAATTGTCGGAGATGGGATCAGGAAGTTGTCCGTGATGTTTTTAATGAAGAGGACAGCCGCAATATTCTCAGTACGCCTATTTCTAACGTATCCGACTTGGATAGCTGGTATTGGAGACATGAGCATCACGGGTTCTATACAGTAAAAAGTGCGTATAAGTGCTTGACGAGATTGGCCTCTGATGCTTTTAATTGGTGTTAGAACCGTTTATGGCAGTTAAAGGCTCCTCCAAAGGTCTGTAATCTGCTATGGAGGGCCTCGAAAGGTATTCTTCCTACTGCTGTTACACTTCTAAGGAGGAAAGTTAATATTAATCCCATGTGTATGCTTTGTAATAGTGAGGTCGAATCTATTTTGCACACTCTATGCTATTGTCCTCATGCTGTGGATATTTGGAGTCAATCCAATGAAATCAATTTCACCGGATATCAGTTTGATAGTTTTCTGGATTGGATGAATTTCGTCTTTGGAAGGTTAACGTTGGATCAGTGTGTTGTGTGGGCCACGATGGTCTGGGGAATTTGGCTTGATCGGAATCGGTTCGTTTGGGAGGGGACTCGATTACCGCCAAATACTGTATTTCGCCTTGGATGCTTGGGGATTCATGAATGGAAGGAAGCGCGTCGGAAAAACCAGCAGCCTTCTCGATATGTGAATGGTTCTCTGGGGGATGAACGTCGGGCCTCGGCTCGGTGGTTGAAACCAACCAATTTTGAGTTCAAACTTAATGTTGATGCATCAGTTGTTGCAGGTTCTGGGCTGCTCGGTTTGGGGGGCGTTGTCCGTGACAGAGCTGGAGTTTTTCACCATGCCTTCTCCAAGCGTATACGGGGCAACTTTACTCCTAGGGATGGGGAAGCATTGGGAGTAAAGGAAGCACTCAGTTGGTTAAAAAGCCTTGGCTTGAACAGTTGCGAAGTTGAAACGGACTCCGCCTTGGTGGTTGAACACTTACAGCAACAATCTTTTATATCTCCTTATGGCCTTATTCTTGATGAATGCAAGTGTTTAATAAATTCTTTTAATGACATTAGTGTCACTTATGTTAGTCGCTCTGCTAATAAGGTTGCCCATCAGTTAGCGGGTATATCTTATTCTTTGGCTGAGTTTTCAGTTTGGTCATCTCGACCTCCTGATTTACTGCTTGATGCATTGTACTGTGATATTTCTACTTAAATGATATTGGTTCCAAATTTCAAAAAAATAAATAACGCTAATGAACAAAAAAGAAAGAAAAAAATGGCTAATGTGCAAAAAATACCCCTAACGTTTTGAGTCAGGAGTAATTTTACCCCTAACGTCTAAAATGATGCAATTTTACCCTTAACGTTGGTAGCCAACAGCAATTTTACCCCTAACGTTGATAATTTGGGTCAATTTTATCCATATTATGAAACGCAAATATTTTTGTTCCTTATTCTGCACAAATTGTATGACAATTTGTTTTAAAAAAAATTCATGTTTTTTGTAATTTAATAATAGAATAGGAGATTAATATTTATAAATTTGGTGGTTTTTTTGAAATTTTTGTCTAATTTGTACAAAGGACAATATATATTTTTTATTTTTTTTACATTGCAATATATATTTGTGATTTATTACTTATAAAATGATGCACGTGTGAAGTGTAGATGATAAGATTCATGACCGAGAAGACAGTTTGGTGAATTATGTCTAATCCAATTTGTCAACGTTAGGAGTAAAATTGTTCTTCGTTTCTAATGTTATGGATAAAATTACACCATTTTAGACATTAGAAGTAAAATTGCTCCTGATCCAAAACATTATGGGTATTTTTGCACTTTATCCCTAACGCTAATGAACAAAAAAAAAAAAAGAAAAAAAAATCCAACTAAAGAAAAAAACAAATTCTAATAAAATATGACAAAAACTAAAAACAAAAGTATAATTCAAAAGTACAAGAGCCGTTGTAGGGTTCTAAATTTCAGGGCCAAAACAGTAATTAAGATACAAATTTCCAATAACTCCCACTAATAAAACCCACCGCCCAAGGCTATTTAAGTAAATACACACCCATTCAAACTCCCCCCTAATCCGACCGTTACATTCAATCTTTCAAAACCCATCAAATTCAAAACCAGACGCTCTCGCTCCTCCGCTTTCTCTCTCATCATAAATTCAAACAAAATCAAACCCTCTCTCTCTCTACAAAATCCCCAATCATGACCGACGAAACCACGAATTCATCATCATCAATCATGGAACCCAAACCCCTCCACCCCCTCCACCAAATCGCCGAAACCCCAACCCACAAACTCCTCCTAAAACAATGGCTAAAAGAGGAAGAACTGATCTTAAACAGAGTCTCCGTCAAAGAAACCCAAATTGATTCAATCCGAAAAGAAATCACTCATCTCTACCTCTTTTTCTTCCTATTTCACTCAATTTCACTTCTCCTCCTCTTCAATTCGTCCTCAATTCACCCAATTTTGAACGGTCCGGCCTGTAAGAGGTCGTGGATTCCGTCCGGGTGTTCTCTGCTCTGTTCTTGCGGGATAATTTGGGCGTTGCGGTACAAGACCGATGTGGAAGCGCAGATGGAGAAATTGCTTGAGAGGGAGAAGGAAGATGGGAAATTGCTGGCGAAATGCGTGGAGGAATTGAAGAAGAAAGGTGGGGAGTTTGATTTGTTGAAAGAAGTTGATGCGCTGAGGAGAGCGAAGAGTATGCGGGTTGATTCGAGGATTAATGGTGTTAGGAGATGGTCTGGGAAGGATTTTGTTACTCTGTTTTTTCTGATTGTTTCGTGTCTGGTTTTGGGGATGACGACGATGATTTTGTGCGGGTGATTCGGGGAAGTTTCGGTGTTCGGGCGGGAGATTTTTTTGAAATTGGGTTGCAGAATGCTCTGTTCTGCTTATTGTGAAGATTTGGGGGATTTTTTTGTTATTGTTGATGGAAAAGAATTGTAATGAAGTAATTTAATGGAAATGTTAATTTAATTCGGGTTATTTTGTCATAATCGTGTTATTTTTATATGGTTATATACAAGAGAAATGAAACAAAAATATGTTGTATTCTCGTTAGCAGCAATCGATCTAGAATTCAGTAACAGATGTGTTTGTGGTGCTCTTTAGTGTTTTTACATAAACGATTAATGCTCCGAACACAATTTTGATAGAACTTTTAACATTTTTCGGCCAGCACTAGATGCTTAAGCCCCCGCTGCTCTCTCTGGATCCATCCTTTTGCGTTAGAGATCAAATGTTTGTTTTGTTCTTTTTACGTCACTTTAAGCAAATTTAGGAATGTTTAGGAGGCTAAAGAGAAACTCCATAAATTCAGTGGCGGAGACAGTTTTATAGAGTTGGGGAGCATTTTTTTTAAAGTTTAGCCTGTTACGGGGTGTTTGTTTGAAGGGATATAGGATGTGAGATAGGGATAAAAAAACACGAGATAAGTTATCCCGTGTTTGTTTGGGAGATAGAAGAGTGAGACGGATGAGGGATAAGTCTTTTATCTCTCAAATCCTATACCCAGAAGGGGGTGGTATAAGGAAGTGGGATAAGCTCCTGCGATTTTAATAGGATGGAAAAGTTCATCTTATCCCTTAAATTAATGTTATGTAGTTTAAATAAGCTTAAAATAGTAAAATGTATTATTTTATTTCTATCTCTATCCCACGTACTAAACATTGAATAATAATTCCCACTATCATATTTTTATCCTTATTCCAACCATTTATTCTTATCCATATCCCAACCTTTATCCCTATTCCTATCTCAATAGAAAATCAAACGCCAAAATTTCCTTGTTTTAGTATCTTGGGGTTAGGAAATTAAAAGTACACTACCTAAAATGAGTAGATATTGTTTATTTTTTATAAATGCAAACCTAATTTTTTTTTAAAAAAAAATTATGGAGTTAGAGACGACACTACCCTACTCAGGATTGTTTATAGCCAAAGTGAGTTGGATGAATTTGTCTCGATCCTTAATTCTACCTAAACCTAATTTCAACTATATTTAATTTGTATTTCTAAATGTATTTTTTTTTTCATAGACTGTGTTATGGTGTGTATAACGGTTTGAATTCGTGGCCGTCATCTTCATTGTTCGTAGTTAATTTAAGGTATTAAATTAAGGAAAATACATAACATGACGCTTGTATGACCATCGCACTCGTGGCGCACTAGTTCGTATTAGGTTTTCATGAGCTTAATGTGTTTCTTATCTAATATTTTAGAACTGAAGAAGTTTAAGAGTTTTAGGTTAGGAAATTGAATTAATAGTCGTAACCAATGTTAATTACTTTAGTTGCATAAATTGAAAAATTGTTAGAATGAATATTAGGTGAAACCACACCTTATTTATCTATCCATCATTAAATTCATGTTTGTTTACTTCTGTTTTATCTGTTCAGTTAAAATTAATAATTAAATAAAATTTACATTGTCTTAAGATTAGTCTAATTAATTAAAATCCAATTAAATTTAGTATTTATATACGTAATTTCTGTGGGTATAACACTGAACTTTGTACTTTATTATTTGATTGATTGAATATGATTACTTTTATGTATATTTTTTCGCGCATTACATGCCAACATGAGATATTAATGAAAACTTGTTCAGAAAATTAGAAATTGGGGGAATTCAATTTAAAATTTAGTAAGATAAGTTTAACGTTCACAACTAATTTTTAATAATCAGGAATTTAATATGACGAGTGAGATTATAATTAATTATAATTAAATATAAATTCAACGTAACAAACTTAAAAGATAAAAAAAATAACATTATTTCCATTAAATTTATACAAATCCACATAACCATTTATCTTTAAATCCACCATCGCTCTTTTTTGGCTTGGTAACATCCGCAGAAACATTGTTATCTTTGCCTTGTGCAATTTTTCTGGTAAATATAAGAGTAAATTGTTTAGCTAAAGAAGGATGCTTTACATCCCATTCGCCGAACTTCGGAATTTGCTGCACGTTTTCTGCTGGAATATTTGTCATTTTTCTGGTGAAATATATCAATTACAAAAATCAAAGTTTTGTCTTCTTGATGTATTTGGCAATTATGTAAGAAATTTCTACAATATATATAGGTATACAAATTGGTTAGAAATTATAATTTTGTTTTCTGTTAGGACAAAAAAAAAATTAAAAAGGTTGTAAATTTTCTTTTAATAGAAATTAGTATACTAATCTATGGTTATAATTTAATTTGATGTGTCATATGAATATGATCAATTAAATAAAACTAAATTATGTTACAATTCTTGTTCAAAATTGGAAAAGAAAAAAGATCAAAATTGCATAGAGTATATATTTGGGAAATTTTAGTTTTAAGATCAAATTTTGTGGATTGGGCTGAGTTGGGCTTTGACTGGGCCTAGATATAAAATGTTTAATACAAGCCCAGCTCAGCCCATAAAGATTTTTTTTTGGGAAAATTACACAGAAATTCATGTTTTAAAAACTATTTACAACTATATCAAGTCATAATTTTAGGTTATATCAAACTAGTAAAATTAGTACTTTTGATATATTTTGAGGATTATAATTTATAAATTAAAAGTCTAGAATACATATTTTAGGGTTTATGATTTATGAATTACAGCCTAGAATTTTTAAATTATAGTGTAAAATCATAATATATAGAGAATAATGACATATTAAGAATTAAGTTAGGTGATATGACTTAGTTGTAATTTTGTACTTAATTATGATATTCATGTATTCGACCCTTTTTTTTTTTGGTTAGGAACAAAGATGGATGCTTTTCTTTAATGAGGGTGGGTTGAGCAAAATAACTTGATAACCGAACCGAAATTTTAATTTTGTTTGGTTATTTCTACTCTCTGGTTAGTAATCGATTATCGGTTCGGTTATTCCGTAAAAACTATTGGTTTAACCGAAACTGAACCGAAGTTTATATATATATATTAAAAAAAATAGGGATAAAGTGTAAAAATACCCTTAACGTTTATAACCAGAAGCAATTTTATATCAAACGTCTAAAATGGTCCAATTTTACTCTGACATTGACAGTCAATAGCAATTTTACCCCTAACGTTGTCAAGTTGGATCAATTTGAGATATAATTCATCAAAATGTCTTCTCGGTCATGAATCTTGTCATCTACATTTCACATGTGAAAACTGATGTCACATGTGAATCATTTTATCACTTATCAGTAACAGATCATAAACATAAAATTAGACGTGAAAAAAAATTAGAAATATAATCTCTTTTGGACGAGTTGGACAAAAAAGAAATTCAAAAATTTGATCGAATTTATAAATATTAATCTCCAATTTTATTATTAAATCACAGAAAATATTAAATCTTTTTTTTATAAATAAAGTGATATGCAATTGGTGCATAATAAAGAACAAAATATCTATTTTTTATAATAATGTTTAAAATTGATCAAACTTATCAACGTTAGAGGTAAAATTATTCTTGGCTGCCAACATTAGGGGTAAAATTGCACAATTTTAGACGTTATGGATAAACTTGCTCCTTTTTTTGTGGGCAAAGGAAAGAAAGAAAAAAACAAAAAACCAAAGATTAACCCGGGATTAGCCTGGGAAAGCTAACCCCAACCCGATCATCAGCCAGTAAGGAGGAGAGAAAGTCCGGAGGCGACGAGAAGGTAGAGACTCCCAGCATCCTCACCTGGCCCTCCGCAGCAAGGCGGTCAGCAACCCTATTCTGCTCTCTGAAGACATGCCCAAAGTTGATGGTGTCGAAGGAAGTACATAACATTTTGATTCCTTTTACTAAATTTTGGCTGCTCAAACATAAGGTCTTATTTTCAAAGATCATTTTAACAGCTTCTAGGTTGTCAGATTCCATAAGAAGATTTTTAATCCCAGATTTTTAGCGAGCCTAAGCCCCTAGAAAATTCCCCAAAGCTCAGCAGTGAAGGACGAACCCACTCCAAGGTTCTGAGCAAAGCCAGACACCCAAGCCCCTCCAGCGTCTCTCAAGACCCCCACCAACTGCAATTCTGCCATCCGACAGACATGAGCCATCAGTATTTAACTTTACAGTCCCTTCCCTGGGTCTGCACCAGCCCAATAAATGAACCGCCTTCCTTTGGCTAGGGTTCGGAAGATAATCCTCTTTAAAGCTTTTAATAATAGTAATAATCTTTTTAGAGAAAAAAGCAAGTAAATTAGGAAAGATAACTGCTCCATCTCCAAAAATATCAGCATTCATCTACTGCCAAAGCTGGTGACAAACAATAGCAAAGAGAATAGCACCATGCTCCAGTTCCGGCAGTAACAAACCTTTAACTCCATCTCTAACCCAATCCTGACCAGGATGGGCCAAGAACTTAGGAAGTAAATGGCCCGAAAGAATTTCCTTCCACACATTTTTGCTCTTCACACAATCTCTAAGGGTATGGCAGGTAGTTTCCGCCCGAACTTTGCATCTACTACAAGTATCAGCCTCTACTAAGTGGCGTCTTTTCCTTTCCACGTTCGTGAGCAGCCTATCTTTAGCCCCAAGCCAAAGGAAACTCCTAATACGATAGGGTACTTTCAGGGCCCAAATGTTCTTCCAATCGACAGAAGGAGGAGAATCCAAGTTGATATAGAACGCCTCAAACGCAGATTTACACGAATAGACCCCATTATTTGTAAGGGACCAATAATGTCTATCCCCATCATCTTCCTCACTGCTCACTTTAACTCCACGAATCTTCAGGAGAGTTTCCATATCAAGGTATTCTTCAAAATTAGACCACATCCAATCTCCCTCAGAATTTACTACATCGGCAATACTCCAGTTGCGAATCTCCAGAGGCGGAGAAGAAGTACACACCTCTAATAAAGGCTTCATCCCTAGCCAGGTGTCGTTCCAAAAACTAATTGATCTGCCATTTCCAACCGACCAACCAATCCCAGCGCAGAACTCAGAGAAAACAGCATTAACCCCTTTCCATAAGAAGGAACAACAAAGAACTCTCTCTTTAGGCCCCCCAAAAACCTTATCTTTTCTATATTTACCGCACAATAAACGAACCCAAAGAGCCGAAGGAGATTGACACATTCTCCAAAGAAGCTTCATCAACAAGACTTTATTATTATCTCTGGCTTGTCTAATCCCTAACCCGCCCCTATCTTTCGGTTGGCAGACTTCCTTCCAAGGAACCAGATGAATTTTATTTCCCTCTTCCGAGTTCCCCCACAAGAAACGACGATTGATTTTATCCAGGCCATTAAGAACAGGCTCAGGCAGCTTACAAGCTTGCATTAAGTGATTAGTGTTGAAACACCTTTCCACATGATTTTGATTTGACAAAATTATTTAAGTTAATCCATGATTAAGACAATTAAATTTAAGTGCTTTGATTTAATTGTACTAATGTGTTTGTTCAATGTTGAGTATAATCATAAACGAGAAAAGAAATAAAAAGTAAGACAGGACGAAGTCAGCATGAGTCACAGCATAAGCTGAGTAGAAGTGTGACTCAGCATAAAAGAAGAAAAGTCTTCTTCAGAACAAAATGCTTGAAGACGAAGGTGACCGAAGAAGCTGAGTAAAACATAACACAGCCTCACCAAAGATAAAAGATCAAAGGCAACGTCTATAATATCAAGCTGAGTGTTCGTCAGGACAGCGCGAATGATCCGTTTACTAAAAGACAAGATCCGACATGAGTCTGCGCTAATACATAAGCTTTGGAATTACGCAAGGAGACAATTTCGAGATGCATGGGTCAACTGGCGTTTGGCTAAAAGACGAAACTGGCACTAGAAGATGAACCTGGCAGGAAGAAGACAAGCCTGACGCCTGCTAAAATCAGACAACAGGATTGGCCTGCAAAACTGTATGCTGACCAGTGAATGACGCAAGAAGACTGTTTGAATTCAACAGATACATCCGAATTCAAATGATTGCAGCCTCAGAATTCACTATAAAAGGACAAGCTCTTCACTTGGAGCCATTGCCGAAATACAAAAGAGAAAAGCATACATACAAGCACATACAAACAAGAAAAAGCAAATACTTACACTCAAATCCTATTTCTGTGTAAAAGCCTAGATTGAATTTGTATTCATCTAAAGTGTTCTTCATCTAGAAAGAACAAATTTGTATCATTTGTAAAGATTGAGAGAGTGGTGCTGAGTACTAGGTTTTAGTACTCAGCGGTAGAGAAAATCTGAGTGTTTGATTATAGCGCTCAGTAGGGGTTGAGTAGACAAAAAGAGGACGGTACTCTTGCATACTCAACTGCTTTGTAAACGGTTTGTGCTCTACCTCTAAAGAGCTCATTATTGGATTGAAAAAGCCCGGAAGGATTCTGGGGACTGGACGTAGGCGGTGAGGCCGAACCAGGATAAGTCTGCTGAGTAATTTCTAACTCATTCTCTCAATATATATATATGTATGTGTTGCTTGCTTAAATTACTCAGAATATAAATTGTATAAGCTGACACTGAGTAATCGGAGTGCTGAGTTGGAAGCTGACCTTAAGTGTTAATTCCCAACTCACAAGTGAAACGGTTCTAGTCAGCCTCTGACTAAAGCTGTCTTACATCTTGCTCGGCCTTGCTGACCAAAACTGAGTAAAGTAATTTAAAGAATTAAATTAAGTCAGCATATTTAAGCGAAAAAGTTACATTAGTTCCTAACCCCCCCCCTTTGGAACTAATTACACGGGACCAACAAGTGGTATCAGAGCTCAGTAGCTCATTACTCAAAGACAAAACTATCTTGAGCTGATCCCTATAAATGGCTGAGAACAGCACTCGTTTCCTTCCTGGAAATCAAACAACACAGATACTCCCTAAGGGATTATCTATTAGTCGGCCTCCCTTGTTCTTCGGATCAAATTATACCTTTTGGAAGAACAGGATGAAAAACTTTATTCAAGCTACAAACATGAGTGCGTGGCTTGCAATAGTTCAAGGCCCATATGTGCCTTACAAAACGGTAGACAACGAGAAAGTTGTTAAGAGTGAAACTGAGTGGTCAGAGGATGACCTTAGAAAACTACAAAATAATGCTTCAGCTATCAATATGCTTCATTGTGCGTTAGATGCTGTAAAGTACAATAAAATTTCAGGTTGTGAGTCAGCACAGGAAATATGGAAGAAGCTGGAAGTGTCCTATGAAGGCACCAGCAAGGTCAAGGAATCAAAGGTGAACCAACATATGAGACTATACGAGCTGTTCGAGATGAATGACAATGAAGACATCTCCGAAATGAACGCTAGATTCACCAACATCATAAATGAGTTGAAAAGACTCGGCAAGAACTTCACAGAAGAAGAGCATGTGAAGAAAATCTTGAGAAGTCTACCCAAGAGCTCGCAAGCTAAGAAGACAGATGTGGAAGAAGCTCAGGACTTGACCACATACAAATACGATGAGCTGATCGGATCTCTGCTGACCCACGAAATATCAATGAAGAACTTTGAAGCTAAGGAAAAGTCAGAGGACAAGAAGCAAAAATCTCTTGTCATGAAAGCTGACTCAACAGAAGTTGACTCATCAGATGATGAGGAGATGGTCATGTTCACAAGAAAGATGAAGAAGCTGTTCAGAAAGAACGACAAGAACAGCAAAAGGTCATTCAGAAGAAGCGATAAATACAAAGTTGAGCCCAGCGACAGCAGATACAAAAAGGACAGCTCGAAGTGTCAGTAAACATATGTTTTATGGCTGATGAAGCTGCTGACCAATGCCGATCTGAGCAAGCTGACCTCTCAGATGAGTCTGACCAAGAGAAACACTCCAATGAGGTAACATCTCTTCTCTTGCTTAGAAATGAAATGGTTAACGCCCTGAGTGATCTGTATACACTGACCAAAAAGTGTAACAAGAAAATAAAGGCACTCAACAAGCGATGTGATGAGATTGAGGAGGTCAAATTGAGTGACATCTCCTTCAGGACAACACTAGGCAAGATGAAAATTTAAAAATAATGCATAGATTTGTCTCTGAAGTCCAATCAGACTCTAAGAAGCTGAGAAAGGACATCACAACTATACAGAACCAGCTGAGTACATTGGCTAAGAAAAGGTTCCATCCCAATGTTGAGTATCATGGTACTGGTCAGCATGGACGGTACAATCAACAGAACAGTAGAAAAAGAGGACACACAATAGATGTGTGTTGGTATACTCAACGGAATGTCCAATGCGACTTCTGCGGAAAGAAAGGCCATACCACTAAGGTATGCTGGCATGCTCAGCACAATCGTGCTGACCAAAAACAAAATCACCCTCAAAGGGTAACTTATTGTGACTTCTGTGGTAAAGCTGGCCACACCATAAATGTATATCGTCACAAAATAAAATATGATGCATCACATGTTCATGCTAACCAATGAGGTGATGGAATTTAAGGCTAACGTATGGCCGAGGAAATATAAAATTTTAACCTTTTTCCATTAACCCAAGATCCGTTAATCGTTATTTCATATAAAGATGGATAGAAGGAAATACCTTTTGATGAACTATCTACCGTTGCAAGCGAAGTGCCCTCAAATCTTACTCCGAGTTCACGAGCACAAAACAAACACAACCCAAAATCAAGTTAGATATCAACCGTATAAAAGCAATCAAGAATAGATTGCCTCTAATCAATCAACACAAGATCAAGGAATAAAAGAAAGAGATGAAAATCAATTGAACGGAAGGAAGCGGTAGACAATCTCGTCCTCAAACTTGTGGGTCAAAACTCTCTCTCTCTCTCTCTCTGGCTAGGGTTGGCCAAAATTTACATAGGAGGGGGGTTATAAATACTCTCTTGTATCTAAACCCTAGTTAGATAGAATTAGGTTACTGAATAAGAATTTAATTCGGAATATAATTCTTATTTATTATCTATTAATATATCTAAATATAAAGATAATAATAATAACCTTATAGGATAATAATAGAAGTAATTTTAATCTCATTAAACCTCCTAACTTATTTATCCTTTTATTAATTTAATTCACAATCATAATCTAATTAGGATTGTTAAAATCAAATTAAATTATTTATGTATTTTCATACATAAAATCGCCCCCCTCTCTCTACTGGGCTTTAGTGGACTCAGTTGGGCTTCCATCAATTAATTAACATCTGTTTCTCTTTTGGGCTCCAAGTCTTATGTGTGACACATTAGGTTCTTATTGCTTCTAGCCGTATGCAACTATTAAATTAATTTTCATAGAATTATATTTAATCTTTGCATAACGGAATGAGTACGCGAAATGGGATTAGCAAATCCGAAACATTCCCCCAGAGCTACAAGAAGACAGGTTGATTCTGTCGTTGACCTTTCCGTATTAGTTACAGTATAATTCGATCCTTTATCAACTACATCCTTGAACTGAATCTTATGACTATGGATAATGTCAAGTCACATATAGCGAGACGTTCGTTTTACTTGTACAGGCCGAGTCAACTCCAATTAGATAGGTTAAGTGAAATCTGTATTTCAAGTCTTAAGCTATCACTTTGCAAGGATTTAGAGTCAAGTCTTCCACAAGCGATCCTTGGACGTATCTCCCATTCATCGGGAGTGACAAATGCTCAATCCAATGTATAATTATCCTGCAATTACTTCCTGTGATACCCAACGTCTTCCGTTCACACCCCAGAGTCATCTCTGTTATGGATCGTGTTACAACAGGATCAAAGCATCACATTCCGTAATCCAGAATCACTAATTAACATTCCTTTGAGTCTGAGGATTACTTATACCTATTAATACCAATGAGATGAATAGGTGACAAGGATGAATCTACCCATCCTGTTATCTCAAGTCGGGTCCCCAATCCTAATGAACTCCTTTTCATTGGATCCACGTAACTGTCCAGATATCTGTATATATGAAGCTTGTGAGATCAGCTTTCTGTCTCGACAGAAGACATTGTTACATGCAAGTCTCAGCAGTGATATGTCATTCCTAAACATATTACTTGACTTGGGTGGTTTTAAGTTTATTAGTTTATTATAAAGTTTCGTCTCACTTCATGCTTGTATGAACACTTTATAATCACTTTAAACAAACTTATGGATTTCCTTTTATTAGACTTTATTTAGTTCTTAAAAGGGATTGCCTTTATATAGTTATGAAACCATATCTCATTAAAACAAATGATATAAAGAACACTTCATTTACATTAAGTTTGTATCCTAGAACAATTGTCTATAGGACACTAAACCCCAACATACTCCCACTTGGACTAAAGCCAATTGTTTCTACAACTTATCCCAGTAGAACTAAGATGATGATCATGTACTTTCTGGGTTAAGGGCTTTATCAACGGATCTGCAACGTTGTCCTCAGTATGTACTCTTTCTATTCTCACATCTCCTCTTGCCACAATTTCTCTTATAATGTGGTATCGCTTCAGGTAATGCTTGGATGCATTATGAGACCGTGGTTCCTTTGCTTGCATAATGGCTCCATTGTTATCACAGTACAGTGTAATGGGATTTACAATGTCAGGCACCACACCAAGTTCAGTAATGAACTTCTTAATCCAAACCGCTTCCTTTGCTGCTTCTACAGCAACGATATACTCTGACTCGGTCATAGAGAAAGCTACGCTTCCTTGCTTGGAACTCTTCCAGCTGAACGCGCCCCCATTCAAGATAAACAGGTATCCTGATTGGGATTTAAAATCGTTCTCATCTGTGAGATGACTGGCATCTGAAAATCCTTCTATTTTCAGATCCCCTTCTCCGTACACTAGGAACATGTCTTTAGTCCTTCTCAAGTACTTAAGAATGTTCTTGACGGCATTCCAGTGCTCGTCTCCCGAATTACCTTGGTAAAGACTCGTTATAATTACGCGAACGCTACGTCAGGTCTAGTGCAAAGCATAGCATACATAATCGAACCGATTGCACTGGCGTACGGGATTACAGCCATGCGCTTCTTATCATCTTCGGTTTTAGGACATTGATGATTGTTTAACTTTACTCCATGTACCATGGGTAAGTTACCTCGTTTTGATTCAAGCATGCTAAACCGCTTTAGCACCTTTTCGATGTATGTAGCCTGTGAAAGACCAAGCAGTCTTCTTGATCTATCTCTGTAGATCTTTATACCAAGTATATAAGCTGCTTCACCAATGTCTTTCATGGAGAAGTTACCTGATAACCATACTTTTACCGACTGTAGTAGAGTTATGTCATTTCCCATTAATAATATATCATCCACATATAATATCAGAAATGCAACTGAGCTCCCACTTGCTTGCTTGTAAATGCAAGCTTCTTCGCAATTTTGTTCGAAACCAAATTGTTTTATGGTTTCGTTAAAACGCTTGTTCCAGCTTCTTGATGTTTGCTTGAGTCCATAAATGGATCTCTGAAGTTTGCAAACCTTGTTTGCATCCTTTGATATGAAACCTTTAGGTTGCATCATATATACATCCTCAAGCAGGTTTCCGTTTAGGAAAGCTGTTTTCACATCCATTTGCCAAATCTCGTAATTGTAGTGAGCGGCAATAGCGAGCATTATTCTGATTGATTTGGACATAGCCACAGGAGAGAAAGTTTCGTCATAATCAATTCCTTGTTTCTGACGATATCCTTTTGCTACTAACCTAGCTTTGTAGGTGCTAACCTTTCCATCCATGTCAGTCTTCTTTTTGAAGATCCACCTGCACCCAATGGGTTTTATCCCTTCGGGTGGATCAACCAAAGTCCACACTTGGTTGGTGTACATGGAATCCATCTCAGAATCCATGGCTTCGAGCCATGCTTTAGAATCTGGACTGTTAAGAGCCTCTTCGTAGTTTTCGGGTTCGTCATCTAACACGGGAACCTCATCATCATCTCCCACTAGAAAACCATATCTAATTGGGAGTTCACGAACTCTTTGTGATCTATGAATGGGTGGCACTTGAGTCTCATCTAATGTGACTGCTTCGGGTTCCTCAACCGCTTCTGCTGTTTCAGTCGGTGTTTCTTGTTCTTGAACTTCATCAAGCTCAATCATGCTTCCCTTTTTTGTTTCTTCGAGAAACTCTTTCTCTAAGAAGGTTGCGTGCTTGGATACTATTACTTTCTGATCATCCGGATGATAGAAGTAATATCCCACAGTTTCCTTAGGGTATCCAATGAAGAAACACTTATCAAATTTAGAATCTAGTTTGTCTGACGCTATGCGTTTGACAAATGCTGAACAACCCCATACTCTCATGAATGAGAATGTGGGTTTCCTACCAACGAACAATTCATATGGTGTGGAACTAGCGGATTTAGTTGGTACTCGATTTAGGGTGAAGAGGGCAGTTTCTAAGGCATAGCCCCAGAATGTCTTTGGAAGTAATGCTATGCTCATCATGGATCGTACCATATCTAGTAAGGTACGGTTCCTCCTCTCGGATACACCATTGTGTTGTGGTGTATAGGGAGGTGTCCATTATGAGCATATCCCACATTCAGTTAGATAATTCAGAAAATCATCTGAAAGATATTCGCCACCTCGATCGGATCGAAGTATCTTTATTTTCTTTCCTAATTGATTTTCTACTTCATTTTTGAAGCATTTGAATTTCTCAAAAGCTTCGTACTTGTGCTTCATCAAGTAGATATAACCATATCGGGTATGGTCGTCTATGAAGCTTATGAAGTATCTGAATCCTCCTCTTGCTTGGACTGACATAGGACCGCATACATCGGAATGTATTAATCCTAGAGTGTCTGATACACGATCACCTTTATTGCTAAAGGGTGTCTTTGTCATTTTACCTTTTAAACATGCTTCGCATGATTCCAATGATTCAGGATCAATTGAATTTATAAGCCCATCTTGATGTAGCTTAAGCATGCGTCTTTTGTTTATATGGCCTAAACGACAATGCCACAAGTAAGTTGAATTATCTAGCTTATGTCTTTTGGTATCAATTGCGAAAACAGAAATTTGGTCATCTAGCACATAAATCCCATTTTGTGATATTCCTGAAAAATAGAAAATCCCATCTCTATAAAAATCGCAATGTTTGTCTTTTATTGAAATATGAAAACCGTCGTCAATAAGACGACTAATAGAAATAATGTTACGAGACATTTTTGGAACATACAAACAGTTCCCTAATTCTATTACAAGCCCAGAGGGCAAACTCAAAGCATAATCTCCAATGGCGAGGGCGGCAACTCTTGCTCCATTTCCTACTCGCAAGTTTATGCTCCCTTTCTTCAATTCCCTACTCCGATTTAGTTCCTGCATATTTGTACAAATATGAGATCCACATCCGGTATCAAGTACCCAAGATTCAGACTGTGAAACTGTATTTATTTTAATATAAAACATACCAGATGTTGAAGCACCGCCCTTTCCCTTCTTGAGGGAGGCTAGGTACTCCTTGCAGTTCCTTCTCCAATGCCCGTCTTTACCACAGAAGTGGCACTCTCCTTTGGGCTTCTTCACTTCCTTTCCCTTAGCTCTAGTGGGCATGGCTCCCTTGCCTTTCTTGGGATGTTTAGGATTGGGAAAATTCCCCTTCATCTTCTTTGATCCCTCTATGACAAGAGCCGGTATTGCCTTGCCTTTCTTCATATTGGGCTCAACTGATTTGAGCATATTTGCAAGCTCTTCAAGAGAGGTTTGCAAGTCATTCCTCTGGTAGTTCATGATGAACTGTGAATAACTCTCTGGGAGGGATTGAAGAATTAAGTCTATGCTTAGTTCGTTATCCATCGCGAATCCAATACTAGAAAGCTTGGTAATATAGCCAATCATCTTGACACAATGTGTCATCACAGATGTTCCCTCTTGCATCCTGCAACGATATAGCAACTTGGATATCTCGTAGCGTTCGCACCTAGTCTGTTTCCCAAACAGGTCCTTTAGGTGCATGATGATGGAATATGCATCCATTTCCTCATGTTGCCTTTGCAATTCCGGTGTCATCGATGCAAGTATGATGCATCCCGCATGATCGTCATCAGCTTTGTGCTTCTGGTAAGCATCAATTTCTTCGATGGGAGCATCATCAGCTGGGATAGGGGGTATCGTTGTATCAAGTACATACCCTATCTTATCGAACTTCAAAACGATTTTGAGGTTACGAAACCAGTCGGTGAAGTTTGAACCGTTCAACTTGTTATCGGTAAGTATATTTTACAGATTGGTGTTAGTCATGATTTTAAGAGTGTTTTAATTTAACCTGAGAGTGAGAAAGAGTAAACGTATGTTATTCATTTGCTTTAAAGTACATCAATCTAAAATTATAGGTCTTTTGATTCATTTTAAATTGCTCCCACTATTTTGCCAAATTAATAGCCCTCCATATTAATTCGAAGAATTTCAAAAATCCTTTAGTGAGCTAGGATCCTAACTCCTGAGATTTCGCCTTGAGTTTGCTCAACAAGCTAGTCTCATTTGTTAGGTAGATTCATGTAATCAATCACATCTTTAATGTGATTCCTAGGTTATTGGGTTACTAACCACATTAGTAACTAATATGCTATTCATATTAATCCCAACCATATTGCCCATTAGTCTATGATAACATGACTTTGCTCATCCAATTATCATAATCTAATTTAATTATTACCCCATATTCATGAAAGAACGATTTTCGATAATTCAGGTGTTACCATAAGACCCAGAGCTTGAGTTTGCTCAACAACTCAAAGGCCCCCAGTACTGCCGGCTGAATTATAATATTAGGGAGGGGCAACCGATTTTAATAACTTGCTTATTTACTTAACTTTTAATTAGTGAGGGATTTTTATTTTAAGTCTCATAATCTAACTTAGTCTTGATTTGCTTTAGCATACATCAGACACATACATTGGTGTTATGGACATATTATCTAAATTATTCAGTCGAGCCAGAGACGGAATAAAAAGCCAAACCTAGGGAAATACTAACTATTACATATTTCTCTTTAGGTCCTCCGTCTTCTCCATGGTGCCTCAAAATTATATATTAATTTCTATACTACTAAAGAAAACTTCAATTAACTTGAAGGGAATTAGATGAGAGGAGAAATTACAATAGATAGTAGAAAGGCAGGACTCGCATGCCCTATTTCAAAAATGACAAAAGACTAAAAGAGGGTCCAAATATGTCCATAACTCCAAACATGCATAGACTCAATTAAATAAATTTAATTGGTTGATTACATAAGTACTTTATGTAATATTTAGGTTAATCACATTAACACATCAAATTATATAATTCCCTACTTTCTCCTACATAGAAACCCTAGCCGCTGGAGAGAAGATAAGACGCTAAGACGATCTCGCTGTTGATGAGCCCAGATCCGCCGCCCTCACCGTCCGCCTGCTCTGTTCGCCGGTCTCTCCCCTTGTTTATTCTGGTCTCTGTTGTTCGACGCTCTTACCGGCTGCGGATCGCTTTTCAGTTTCTGTTTTCCTATTTTCCGGTTGGTTCCGCCATCGCGGACTTGCTGTGGTCGCCGGCCTCCGGTCCATTCATTGTCGTGGCTATTCGCCGCCCTCACCGGCCGCCTGATCTGTTCGCTGGTCTCTCTCCTTGCTTGTTCTATTGTCTACTGTTCGACGATCCGTCGGCGCGGACTTTCTCTGGTTGCCGACCTCCGTTCCATTTATTGTTGCAGTTGTTAGCCGTTGTCTCTATCCGATTGGTTCTGATTCATTGCTGTGACCTAAAAAAAATTTTGATAAAAGTTAATTAAATTGAATAATTAATTTTAATAAAATTTAATTAAGTTTTATAATTAACTTAACTCTTGCCGATGGAAGAAATTATTGATAGGAGTGCTCTAATTACTTTAGAGGAGGAAGTTCAGTCGGGATTAGTGATTCAACCGGATGTCGCTGAAGTTCAATCCCGTCCCTAAACTTGGTGTTTGATAGGTTCTTTTCTAACAAACAGGCCAATCAAAACCTCTTTTATGAAATCCACATTAGCTGATGTTTGGAGTCCCTCAAAAGGCATTTTCATTGAAGATATATGCCCCAATTTATTCCGTTTTGAATTCTACCATCCATGGGAGCGGGATAGGGTAGTTCAGGGTGGTCCATGGACTTTTGAACAACAATTACTGATGCTAAAGAGGCTTGAGGATGATCAAAATCCTTTGGATATTCACTTGTCTCACACTGATTTTTGGCTGCAGGTTTATGATCTTCCAGTTGGGTTTATGTCTGAAAAGGTTGCTGTCAGTATAGGTAACTTTGTGGGTACTTTTGTGGAAGCTGACCCGAATAACTTCACAGGGGTCTCTCGTACCTATCTACGAATTCGTGTTTCGATTAATGTTCTCGCTCCGCTTAAAAGGAAAATGCAGATAAGTATTCAGGGAGGTACTGTTTTTTGGGTAAACTTTAAATATGAACGGCTCCCAACCTTTTGCTTTGTATGTGGACATATAGGGCACGCAGATAAATTCTGTCAAGCTCTATTATAAGTGGCTGATCCGATGAAAGTTGAGAGAGCATATGGGGCCTAGCTTAGAGCCCCTACTCGTCGTTCCCAAGTTCCTAAGCAATCAAGATTTTTGTTTAGCCGACCTCCTCAAAGCCTTACTCAGACAAATAATGTTGTCACTTCAAGTTTTGTCTCAAGGGTTGGTTCAGGTAAAAGGGAGGTTAGTATTCCGAAAATTGCTACAGTTGTTCCCCCGGGTTTTAAGGCACTACAGAGTAAGACAACTTTTCAAGACAAGGAGTATATCCATCAGACTTCAGAAGATATTGGTGTAGTAATTTCTGACCCGAAACGCAAGCGCTCAGGATCATTGGTCGAAGATACACAGGGGAGTTCAGAAAATCTTATGGATTGTGAGGAAAACAATACAGTGAGGTTGGAGGTAGCTACTGAAAATATTCAAGAAGCGAGTCGTGGTAGCCCGACTCGCAAGATAGCATGAGTATACTGTCCTGGAACTGCCGGGGGATAGGGAACGCCCGGACAGTTCGTCAGTTGGTGGATTTCTCTACCAATTTACATCCCGAGTTCATCTTTCTAATGGAGGTTAAATGCAGTCGTCTCAAGGTGGAAGCATTGAAACGAAAGCTTTCCTTTGAAGGCCTGTTCTTTGTTGATCCAATCAACAATGGAAGGGGCTTAGCGCTCTTGTGGAGAACTGTTAATTCAGTTCAGTTGCTTGGTTATTCTTCTAATTTCATTGACTTCAGGGTCACTTTGTTAGGTTTGCCGGAGTATCGATTAACCGGTTTTTATGGCTTTCCTGAGAGATCGCGTCGGGAAGATTCTTGGCAGTTATTGAGGAGTCTTAGGTTGAATAATTCTGATCCCTGGGTTATCATTGGGGATTTTAATGACATGCTCTCTCATTCTGAGAAGAGAGGAGGTAACAAACACCCTCCTAACTTGATAAGGGGATTCAGTGATGCTATTACAGATTGTGGGTTGTCAGAAGTTAGTATGAAGGGTTATCCGTTCACGTGGGAAAGAGGTTGTGGTTCAAAAAATGCTATAGAAGAGAAACTCGATCGGGCCCTTGCTAATAACAGTTGGTTTATGCAGTTCAGTTCGGCTTATGTCTTGAATGAGGATACTCAGTGTAGTGATCATATGGTACTCTTCTTGGCTCTAATTAACACTATGGGTTCTATGTCTCGCCGTTTTCGGTTTGAAAATGCTTGGATCAGAGAAGCTGATTGCAGAGACCATATAATTTTGGCCTGGCAACATTCAAATGCTAGAGGAATTTTGGTTAAACAGGAAAAATGTGGTGAAATACTTGCTGCTTAAGAAAGAAATTCATTGTTGCAGATCAGAAATTAGAAGACTAAAATCTTGTACTGATAGGCTGGCGATCGAAGCACTATTGGCTGCTAGGAATCGCCTTGATGAGCTTCTCCTCCAACAAGAAACCTATTGGAAGCAGAGAAGCAAGACACTTTGGCTCAAAGATGGTGACCAAAACTCAAAATTTTTTCACTCGGCTGCTAACAGTAGGCGCAAAAGGAAATTGGGTCGACTGGGAGACTGGGTTACCTTCTCTAATTTCAGACTACTTTACAGAAATCTTCACATCTTCAGGGAGTCGCTCTGAACCTATTTTGAATAATATTCAGCCAAAAATCTCGACGGAACTAAATGCTGATCTTCTTCAACCATATACTGCAGACGAGATAAAGATGGCGGTTTTCTCAATGCATCCTGATAAAAGTCCCGGTCCTGATGGTTTTAATCCATGTTTCTACCAACAATATTGGGACTTGGTAGGCCCTGATGTGATTCAATCATGCATTCAATGGTTGAATGAAGGGTTGTTTTCGGAGAGCATCCATGACACAAATATTGTTCTAATCCCAAAGAAATCTTCTCCAGAAAAAGTTTCAGATCTCAGACCAATAGCATTATGCAATGTTATTTACAAGATTCTGGCGAAAACAGTTGCTAACAGGCTAAAAAAGGTTCTAGATATTATTATCTCGCCCACACAGAGCGCTTTCATCCCGGGACGACTGATCACAAACAATATTATGCTTGCGTTTGAAGTAAACCATTTCCTAGAGCATAAAACTCGAGGTAAACAAGGATATGTTTCTCTTAAGCTTGATATGGCCAAGGCTTATGATCGGGTTGAGTGGGCGTTTTTAGAAGAAATGATGCAGAGGTTAGGCTTTGATGACCGATGGATATCTCTGGTGATGCAGTGTGTTACAAAGGTCAGATATAATATTACTCATAATAATCATGTGATTGGGCCAATTCTACCACAGTGTGGTCTACGTCAAGGTGACCCTATATCTCCCTACCTTTTTTTGATTTGTGCAGAAGGTTTATCAGCGTCGTTGCAAAGTTTAGAAGCTTAGTGTCAGATCCATGGTTGTCGGATAGTTCAATCAGCCCCGTCAATCTCTCATCTCTTCTTTGCAGATGACAGCTACTTGTTCTTCAAAGCGTCCAAGGAAGAGTGCTTAGCGGTTCAGCAGTGTTTGCAAGAATATGAAGCAGCTTCTGGACAAAAGGTAAACTACTCCAAATCCTCAATCTCGTTCAGCAAAAATTGTAGTGCGGGGCTCCGTTTGATCTTAAGTTCAATTTTTGGAGTGCCATTGGGGCTGGGCACTGCAACATACCTTGGTCTCCCGGCTTTAGTTGGGAGAAGTAAAACTCAAGTGTTCCAATACATTGCTGATAGAGTCAGATCAAGGGTCACAGCATGGAAGGCAAAAATGTTGTCTCGAGCTGGTAAGGAGATTCTGTTGAAATCTATTATACAAGCTCTCCCCTCCTATGCTATGAGTCTATTCCTCTTACCTCAACTTTTGTGTGATGATCTGGAAAGAATGATGAATTCTTTTTGGTGGGGATCTGGGTCTGAGGAAAGAGGCCTGCGTTGGAAGTCATGGGAGAAACTGTGTGTCCCGAAGAGCTTAGGTGGATTGGGTTTTCGAAAGTTACATCTATTTAATCTTTCTCTTCTAGCTAAACAAGCTTGGAGGCTACTAACCAATCCAGATTCCTTACTTGCACGGGTATATAAGGCTAAGTATTTTCCTTCTTCTTCCTTTCTAGAGGCGGATCTTGGTAATCAGCCCAGTTTTATATGGAGAAGTATACATGCTGCACAATCACTTGTTATTTCTGGAGCTAGACGTGTTGTTGGGTCAGGGGAGTCTATTAACATCTGGGAAGACCCTTGGCTGCCTGACCCTGACCATCCTTTTATAGAAAGTGCACGACTCCCGGGCCTTAAAGTGGATACTGTGAATAACATCTGACAGCCTTCAGGGGAGTGGAACTTGGAATTAATCAATGGGATCTTTGTGGATCGGGATATAGAACTTATTCGGAGGATTCCTCTAAGTCTCCGTTTGGTGTCTGATGCGTGGGGATGGTTCTGGGGAAAGAGAGGCAAGTTTTGTGTGAAAAGTGCGTATAAACACCTGTGGTCTGGAAAATATGGCAATAATCCATCATTGACAATTGATGGAGTTAATTGGGATATAGTGTGGGCACTTCAGGTTCCTCCCAAGGTAAAAAATCTAATTTGGAGAACCTTAGCTGGTTGTTTACCGTCGCTGAGCGCTTTATCTGCTAGAAGGGTTCCGATTAATAACTTGTGTCCATCATGTCTGCAATCGGAGGAGGATGACTTCCATGTCTTAGTTGGATGCCATCAGGCTCGACTTTTCTGGGGCCTGACTAGCGTTGCATGTCTAGGAGATTCTTGCTCTTCCTTTAGAGAATTCTGGGAGAAGTTGAGGTTATTGTTCCCGTCGGAAACTGGTACGGTGGCAGTCTGCTGCTGGTTCTTGTGGCTTAACCGGAACAATAGAGTATGGTCAAAACAAGTCATGTCGCATACCATACTCTTCTCCACTGCCATGCAATTTGTCTCAAGTTGGAAAGCTGCCCAAAGCAATGGAAGTGGTGCGGTGGCGACGACTGCTGAAGTGATTCAGAAATGGTGCAAACCCCCGCCAGGTATGTTAAAACTTAATATTGATGGGGCCATATTTTCTGACTTGGGTATTGCTGGTTATGGATTCATCCTGCGGGATAGTGATGGCGGGTTCCAAGCTGCGGGCAACGGTACTATTTACTGTTGTCTTGACCCATTCCTTGTTGAGGTGATCTCGTGTCGCGAGGCATTGAGCTGGCTGAAGGACTCTGGCAGGCAGAACGTGTTGGTAGAATCGGATTCACAATTGCTAGTGTATGCTATTCAGCGAGAAACTAGTGGCAATTCGGCTCTGGATCTAGTTATTGAAGACTGCAAAATCCTTATTAAGGACATAGGTAATGTGTCAATCTCATTTATTCATAGGTCAGCGATTTCCGCTGCTCACCTTTTAGCCCGTGCAGCTACACCTGCTTTTGAGAGGAGGGTCTGGATTTCAGTACCTCCTTCTTATGTCTGTACTGCTCTTGCTGATGATATTTAATAAATTGTCCTTTCTTGTCAAAAAAAAAACATTAACACATCAAATTAACTTTCATCCAATTTTAATTCTAACAGTTTCGTATCTTCTATATTAACTTTTTAGATTAATACAACTATACAAAACTTTAATTATGCATGTCCCAATTATTTTGATTTCAATTCATTTAATACTTTTGATTTACAAATAGGTAAAACAAACTTTTAAATAAATCTTTCATTCGATAATCAAAACATAAAACTATTAATTTCCGAAACATATATATATACAAATATATTTAAAACTCAGTTTTATTTAAAAATAATTTTAAAAATAAAATAGAGATCCTCTCATGTCGGGCCCGCAAAAAGGGGTCCGAGACTCACGGCGCCGCCGCCGTTTGGCAGCAGCACCGCGGCTGGCCGCCGCTGCCTTACGGCAGCGGTGCCCAGCCGCCCACGGTTGCTGCCGTGAGGCAGCAACCGCGAACAGCAGTTCGGGTTGCTGCCTCGCGGCGCAACCCGGACTGCTGTCCGTTTTTTTAATATTATAATGATATATATATATATATATATCAGTTCTAAAACGGTTTTAAAACGATTTTCAGAAAATAAGAAAACCTATTATAGATTTTCCGTTTTATCTTTAGAATCAATAAAACTAACTTTTATCAATCTAACTATAAAACTAATAGATTTTTTTATAATGATTATCAATCAAAATTATTAGGAACATATGCATAAACTATTTTAATTAACAATTAATTAAAACTTATTTATCTTTAGAACTAATTAATCAAAACAGTTTTGTTAATTAACCTAACCATAAATATTTATTCAATCTCATTGAAAAACTTTTTAATTTTCATATATGAAATAACGGATTTAACGCAGGCTCTGATACCACTGATGGAATTTAAGGCTAACGTATGGCAGCGGAAATATAAAATTTTAACCTTTTTCCATTAACCCAAGATCTGTTAATCGTTATTTCATATAAAGAGGGATAGAAGGAAATACCTTTTGATGAACTATCTACCGTTGCAAGCGAAGTGCCCTCAACTTTTACTCCGAGTTCACGACCACAAAACAAACACACCCTAAAATCAAGTTAGATATCAACCGTACAAAAGCAATCAAGAATAGATTGCCTCTAATCAATCAACACAAGATCAAGGAATAAAAGAAAGAGATGAAAATCAATTGAACGGAAGGAAGCGGTAGACAATCTCGTCCTCAAACTTGTGGGTCGAAATTCTCTCTCTCTCTCTGGCTAGGGTTGGCCAAAATTTACATAGGAGGGGGGTATAAATACTCTCTTGTATCTAAACCCTAGTTAGATAGAATTAGGTTACTGAATAAGAATTTAATTCGGAATATAATTCTTATTTATTATCTATTAATATATCTAAATATAAAGATAATAATAATAACCTTATAGGATAATAATACGAGTAATTTTAATATCATTAAACATCCTAACTTATTTATCCTTTTATTAATTTAATTCACAATCATAATCTAATTAGGATTGTTAAAATCAAATTAAATTATTTATGTATTTTCATACATAAAATCGCCCCCTCTCTCTACTGGACCTTAGTGGACTCAGTTGGGCTTCCATCAATTAATTAACATCTGTTTCTCTTTTGGGCTCCAAGTCTTATGTGTGACCCATTAGGTTCTTATTGCTTCTAGCCATATGCAACTATTAAATTAATTTTCACAGAATTATATTTAATCTTTGCATAACGGAATGAGTACGCGAAATGTGATTAGCAAATCCGAAACATTCCCCCAGAGCTATAAGAAGACAGGTTGATTCTGTCGTTGACTTTTCCGTATTAGTTACAGTATAATTCGATCCTTTATCAACTACATCCTTGAACTGAATCTTATGACTATGGATAATGTCAAGTCACATATAGCGAGACGTTCGTTTTACTTGTACAGGCCGAGTCAACTCCAATTAGATAGGTTAAGTGAAATCTGTATTTCAAGTCTTAAGCTATCACCTTGCAAGGATTTAGAGTCGAGTCTTCCACAAGCGATCCTTGGACGTATCTCCCATTCATCGGGAGTGACAAATGCTCAATCCAATGTATAATTATCCTGAAATTACTTCCTGTGATACCCAACGTCTGCCGTTCACACCCCAGAGTCATCTCTGTTATGGATCGTGTTACAACAGGATCAAAGCATCACATTCCGTAATCCAGAATCACTAATTAACATTCCTTTGAGTCTGAGGATTACTTATACCTATTAATACCAATGAGATGAACAGGTGACAAGGATGAATCTACCCATCCTGTTATCTCAAGTCGGGTCCCCAATCCTAATGAACTCATTTTCATTGGATCCACGTAACTGTCCAGATATCTGTATATATGAAGCTTGTGAGATCAGCTTTCTGTCTCGACAGAAGACATTGTTACATGTAAGTCTCAGCAGTGATATGTCAATCCTAAACATATTACTTGACTTGGGGTGGTTTTAAGTTTATTAGTTTATTATAAAGTTTCGTCTCACTTCATGCTTGTATGAACACTTTATAATCACTTTAAACAAACTTATGGATTTCCTTTTATTAGACTTTATTTAGTTCTTAAAAGGGATTGCCTTTATATAGTTATGAAACCATATCTCATTAAAACAAATGATATAAAGAACACTTCATTTACATTAAGTTTGTATCCTAGAACAATTGTCTATAGGACACTAAACCCCAACACGAGGACCCAAAAAGAATTGGGTACCTAAAGATGAATAGTTTAAATTGCAGGTGAGCCTGAGGTGCGCGGAGAAGTCAAAGCTTTGGTATATTGACAGTGCATGCTCGAGGCATATGACTGGTGATGAAACTCAGTTCATCACACTTGCGCATAAACGAGGTGGAAGTGTAAGCTTCGGAGACAACAAAAAGGGTAAGATAGTAGGTTCAGGTACTATCGGAGGAAACCCTACTATTGAGTCAGTCTCCTTAGTCAGGGGTCTCAAATATAACTTATTGAGCGTAGCTCAGCTGTGTGACAGCGGTAGAAAGGTTGTATTTGATGCCAATGAGTGTTGTATACTCAAGGGAAAAACAAACGATTTAATTTTAACTGCCCCTCGTGTTGACAATGTTTACATGTTGAGTTTAGAAAAGAATTTTTCGAAAAACATATGCTTAGTATCAAAGGAAGATAATTCCTGGCTATGGCATAGGAGACTTGGTCATGTAAGCATGGACCTCCTTGCCAAATTAGCAAGAAAGAAATTAGTTGAGGGTTTGCCCAAACTTAGATTTGAGAAAGATCAATTATGCAATGCTTGTCAGCAAGGTAAACAAACCAAAAATTCTTTTCAAAGTAAAAATATTGTCTCGACCAAGCGTCCATTGGAATTACTACACTTGGATCTTTTCGGAGCTGTCCAACCACTCAGCTTGGGCGGTAAGAAATTTTCCTTAGTCATTGTAGACGATTTCTCTCGGTACACTTGGGTCATCTTGCTGAGTAGCAAGGATGAAGCTTTTGAGATGTTCTCCACACTGATCAGAAAACTTGAAAATGACAAAGATTTAAAATTAGCTCACATCCGTAGTGATAATGGCGGAGAATTCAAAAACCAACAGTTTGATGAATTATGTGAAGTCAGCGGCATTGACCACAACTTTTCTGCTCCTAGAACTTCTCAACAAAATGGGGTAGTTGAGAGGAAGAACAGAACATTAGTTGAAATATCTAGGACAATGCTGAGTGAAAATAGGCTTCCAAAGTATTTCTGGGGTGAAGCTGTCAATACAGCATGCTATATACTCAATAGGGCTTTAGTTAGACCTATTCTTAAGAAAACCCCCTATGAACTTTGGAAAGGACGAAAGCCCAACATTGGATACTTTCGTGCTTTTGGTTGTAAATGCTTCATACTCAATACGAAAGACAACCTTGCCAAATTTGATTCTAAAGCTGACGAATCGATCTTTCTAGGTTACTCAACTAACAGTAAAGCATATAGGGTGTTCAATAAACGAACTCAAGTCGTAGAAGAGTCTGTCCATATTGAGTTCGATTAAACTGACCCTGCAGGTAAATCAAGTCAGTCTGCCGAAGATGACCCCGGCTCAGCTTCCGCTGACCAAAATGGAGCCGCTAAGTCATTACCACACGGGCTGACCAAAGGTAAAAACGAACCTGAGATTACCTTTGCTGACCAATCTAAAACTGCAGAGATTGTTGAAACACCTGCTCCTGAGAACTCAACATTACCCAAAGAAATCAAAATTCCAGGAGGACACTCGGAGAAGTCTATTCTTGATGCTGCTGAGAACAACCTGATGACAAGAAATCAACTCAGGAGGTATCTTAGCAATGTTGCATTCGTCTCAGTCCATGAACCAAAGAATTTCTCCGAAGCTGAGCACGACGAATTCTAGATCAATGCTATGCAAGAAGAGCTTGATCAATTCAAGAGAAATGAGGTATGGGATTTAGTACCAAAACCTAGAAATCAAAAGACCATAAGAACTAAGTGGGTCTTTAGAAATAAGCTAGACGAGCAAGGTAATGTAGTCAGGAACAAAGCCCGACTTGTAGCTCAAGGCTATAGTCAGCAAGAAGGCATTGACTACGGTGAAACCTTTGCTCCCATTGCTAGGTTAGAGGCTATACGAATACTATGCGCATATGCTAGTTTCATGAACTTCAAACTATATCAAATGGATGTTAAGAGTGCATTTCTTAATGGATTTATAAACAAAGAGGTATATGTTAGTCAGCCTCCAGGGTTTGAAGATCCAAAATTTTCAAACCACGTTTATAAACTCAAGAAGGCCATGTACGGCCTGAAACAAGCACCACGTGCTTGGTACGAAAGGTTGACCAGTTTCCTGCTGACTAGGAACTATGTCAGAGGCAAAGCTGACACAACCTTATTCATTAAGAAAAAGGGCAAAGATACCCTGCTGGCACAAATTTACGTAGATGATATTATCTTTGGTGCTACTAATAAAGCTATGTGCAAAGAATTTAGTAAACAGATGCAAACTGAGTTCGAGATGTCAATGATGGGCGAACTCAACTTCTTCCTTGGACTACAAATTAAGCAAGGGAAGAACGACATCTTCATTAGTCAGTCTAAGTATGCCAAAGAAATGTTAAAGAAATTCGATATGGAAGAATATAAGCCCATATCTACCCCAATGGGTACTGACACTGTCCTTTGCGCTGACGAGAAAGGTAAGTCAGTAGACAGCAAGTTATATCGAGGTATGATTGGCTCTCTAATTTATCTTACTGCTAGTAGGCCTGACATTCAGTACTCAGTATGTTATTGTGCAAGATATCAAGCTGACCCCAGGGAATCTCACCTTATAGCTGTAAAAAGAATTTTTAGATATTTGCATAGCTCAGTTAGTGCATGTTTATGGTATCCAAATACAAATGACTTCACACTCATTGGATACACTGATGCTGACTATGGACGAGATAAGCTAGAGCGTAAGAGTACTTCAGGAGGATGTCAATTCCTTGGAAGCTGTCTAGTATCTTGGTTCAGCAAGAAGCAATCGTCAGTGGCCTTGTCAACAACTGAAGCTGAGTACATTGCTGCTGGAAGCTGTGTGGCCCAGGTCCTATGGATTAAGCAACAGCTGGATGATTATGGAGTACAAACTAAAACAATCAAAGTCAAATGCGACAACAAGAGTGCCATTGACTTATCCAAAAATCCAATCCAACACAGCAGGATGAAGCATGTCAGCATTCAGCATACTTCATTAGAGACCATGTACTCAAAGGTGAGATCAAGCTGACCTACGTACCAACCGATGAACAGCTTGCAGATATCTTTACGAAGCCTCTCGCCCGTGAGCAATTTAACATACTAAGGGAAGCTATCGGTATGTCTAATCCTCTTCAATAAAATTCCATGTCTAATTGAATGGTGAGTGATTTGTGCTTAATTAGTAACTATTGCATGCTGAGCTAATATGAATTACATAAAATCACCTTATGCTGAGTTACTAAGCATACGAATATTCCTTCTATGTAAAACTGAGCACTCAGAAAGTAAAAAACGCTTAGTATTCTAGACACTGAGTAAAACCAGTTACACAATAAATGCTAGCACGTGCATTAAATAGCCACCTAGGATGACGTAAGCATAATAATTAGAAAACACATGCGCCGAATGTGTCATAAATGCCAGGGATAACTGTCGATTGATCATCTCGTTGTCAAACCGCCATTCCGACCTATCAGATCAACTCGGCACCTCTATAAATAGTGGACGAATTCCCACTAATACCTCTTTACATCTGAAATCTTTGGCATTCAATCTCTCTCTCTCTCTCTCTCTCTCTCTCTTTAATCCCAAATCTTCTCAAAATCTCTCAACAATCATGTCTGACGATTCTCAGAACATCTCCGGTGCTGATTACGATGAAAATCGCTCCGATGAAAATCCTCCTTCCCCTACTCAGCAGGACTATGAAGAGACTTCAACTGAGTCTCAAGGACATGGTCAGCATGACCAATCTAAGGCTACCACTCCTAGCAAAAACCCTCAAGCAACTCCGTCCAAGAAACAGAAAAAGAAGAAGAACAAACAACCTAAGGAGAATGTATTCATTCCTGTATACAACAGCGTAAAGAATTGTGAGGTACTCTGTTGCCGTTGGTTCTCCCCAAGTTTTGTAACGGCTGAAAAACCCTTTTGCGAGTGGATATCCAAGAATGGCTGGACCGAGCTATTCTCTCTCCCCGGTATCACTTACCCACAGTTGGTAAGAGAATTTTTACGCAAATCTCAGGGTTGACGAGGATAATGTTGACCACTTAGTGACAAAGGTCAAAGGGAAAGACATCACTATCACTCCATCCTATCTCGCAACTCTGCTAAAACTAAAGACCAAAGGTTCACAACTCAGGACCATAAATGATTACTCGAAAGTTGACTACCCTGTTGAGTTTTGTAAACCAAAGAATCACAAAGGGGAAATAGCCAGCACTTGCATGCGTCAGCCTCAGAAAATGGCTCATTACATCCTGACTAATTTCATATTCCCCAAGGTCAACTCCTCCTCATCGGCCTCAAATTTTGAGCAGTGTTTCATCTGGCACATGCTGACCTACCAACCGTTCAACATGCCCGTCTTTCTTATCGGCGCATTCCAACGGAGTACTGGGAAACTCAGGATGGGCTCCCTCATCACAAGAATTCTTCAGGACTACCAAGTGAACATGGTCGAATAAATTGAGATTTGGGGTACAGAAATCACAGCGGCACTGCTATTCGGCTTAGCCTATAACCAACCCATTAAGGCCAAGAAAGGAAAAGGGGCAGAAGAAAATGAAGAAGGGGATAATATGGTTGAAGAAGCACAGGATGTGCCAACCAAGAAAGGGAAGAAGGTAATGGTTGAGAAGGAACCCTGTGACCGAACTAGACAGGACAAGAAGCGGAAAGCTGACCAATCCGCTAAGGATGTCAACACAGCTCCGAGGAAGCTGAGAATAATCTCTAGTGCAAAGAAAGCTGCTTCTGAGCAAGGTCAAGGGGAACCTAGGTCAGCAGAGAAACAGAAAAGGCAAGTTGAGCCTGAGGAAGAAAGTGAGGAAACCCCTGAAATGCCTTTAAAGAGGAAGAAAACCTCTAGGTTGATGCCGATCGAAGCTAACCCACTTGACTTCGTGGTCACTCCTGAATCACACTTTGTGCAGAGTCAAGAAATTGACCTTGAGAAGACTCCTACTGACCAGGAGGAAGAACTGGGTAATATTGGAGGTCAGCCTCAAGCTGACAAGACATGATCTGCTGAGCCAAGTGTGAATGTTGCTGCCGAGCAAACTGAGAACCAAGCTGAGCAACCATTAAAGAAAAAGACTATGGAAGGCCTTGATGATGACCTTGGTCCTAACTCTGCATCTGAGTCCTTTGACTCCATTGCTGCTGATCCCTCCTCTCAAACAAATAAGGACAGCTCAGGCAAGAGGCTCAAACGTAAGGCTCTGAAACCAAGATTCATCGACCTCATGGATGAGTCACCACTAAGGGATCTAATCACCGACCTTACCAAACTCCAGTTTCAATTATTCTCAACTGTCACTGAGCCCACTCCAGACCAACTAAAGGAAAAACAAGCCTCTGTTTCTCAAGCTGAGGAACAAGCCGACCCCAAAGCTCCTCATGGTCCTCTTTCTGTCGAGCAAGTGCTCGAAGTCCATGCTGCTCAAGACAATGAGCTAGCAAAAGAAAATCCTGCTCAAGTCAGCTCCGAATTGCCTCAACCTCCACAATCTACTCCACCTCAGACTGACGCTGAGCAGGTCAATATCTCTGCAGATCCACCTCTTCCTAATCCTTCAATGCAGAATGATAACCAGTCAACTCCTGCTGTTGACCTAAATAAAAGTCCAGCTGCTGACCACGCTGGCACCTCTGTTTTTGGACTGCACCAAACACCTCCTCCATCCGGTTCTACCAAGATTCCGGCCTCTGAACCACAAATTGATGAATCCTATGCTTACTTAAATGCTTCTGAGTCTGGAAGGAAGATTATCGACTCAGCTCAAGCACTACTTCAGGATATTCATCAAACACAGGTCGCTGCTGCTAGGTCTGATCATGTTGAGCCAACACCAATCTCCTCTGTCACTCAGCTTTTGACTGAAATCAAGGGTCTCAAAGACTTGATGAGTGTCATGACATCTTTCACATCTCAACAGCCCAAGCAAGAGTCTATAGTGAAGCTGGCAGAACTCCAGCTGATGATGGTGAATCATATGAACGCCATGCAAGGTCAACTCAATGCCTTATCAGCTGTGAACTCAACTTATGCAACCTCTGCTGAGGTTAATCAACATTTTTCCTAGCTGACCGGAGCTCATGAGCTTATCTCCTCCTCCTCCTCCCAGTGTTCCATCGAACAGATTGGTGAAGCCATTCGCCTACTCAACCTGAATAAACAAGAAATGGACATTGACCTAGTAAAGACAAACGAGATTCTGCAGTGTACTCAATCTACCCTTAAGCAGGTTCGGCACACCAACGTTCAACGTCAACAATATGACACTGCCCTGCTCAGGATGTATCATCAATCATATGCCAAAATGACAGAATCTATAACTTGGATCGGGAAATCTCAAGAGTATCTCTTAAGTATGCTCAGTGCCAACATTAAGATCCCCGCTTCCACTATGTCCGATGGCATGGAAGTCTTCAACGGTCTTCGGGAAAGTACGAGTCAACTCCAAATGTACTCATCCAAACTATCTCGTGCTGTTCAACAGGGAACTTTCTATCCTCCTCCTCCCAATCCCGATGCTGGCAAAACGGGGGAGAAAGAATGCGCTGCTGAAACTCAGCAGAGAATGGGGGAGATAACTCAGCCTGCCGCTGGAACTCAACAGAAGCATGGTTCAACTTCTGCTGACCCAAGTAATCCAAGTCAGCAACAAAGACCTACCAAGAGCAAAGGCAAATCTCACCAAGTTCAAGTCAACATTAAGAGATAGATTCGAAATAGTCTTAGACTTGTAACTTTATATATGGCATGTTCTGTTTTGTTGTGTTGACTATCTATATAAGCATCTGTTTATCCAAACTGACTTATCTATATGCGATGCTTACCTGTTATGCTTATATACTAATTTTTCATACTTAACTAATCATTGAACAAAGTAAATCTTGTGAACATAAGAAAAATACAAGTAGAATATACTCAGCACACATAACTCGGATACCTATATGATAACTCTGATACCTATGTGCAATACTGAGTAACAACTATATTGACCATCTTCTGAAAGCTGACCTAGGCTTATCTAAATTAGATCTTGGAAGGTCTAGAATTAAACTAAGCCAGTAAAGGCATGTCTTATTTTCACTCGATTAAATCTTAGAAGGTTTAGAGTTAATTTAAGTCAATGAATGCAACCCTTACAGGCGAGTAACTTCAGAAGATTAAAAGACAAATCAATCATGGGGAACTTTAATGCTGAGTTCCATAATTAAATATTTTTGCTAACATCAAAATGGGGGAGTTTGTTGAAACACCTTTTCACATGATTTTGATTTGACAAAATTATTTAAGTTAATCCATGATTAAGACAATTAAATTTAAGTGTTTTGATTTAATTGTACTAATGTGTTTGTTCAATGTTGAGTATAATCATAAACGAGAAAAGAAATAAAAAGTAACACAGGACAAAGTCAGCATGAGTCACAGCATAAGCTGAGTAGAAGTGTGACTCAGCATAAAAGAAGAAAAGTCTTCTTCAGAACAAAATGCTTGAAGACGAAGCTGACCGAAGAAGCTGAGTAAAACATAACACAACCTCACCAAAGATAAAAGATCAAAGGCAACGTCTATAATATTAAGCTGAGTGTTCGTCAGGACAGCGTGAATGATCCGTTTACTAAAAGACAAGATCCGACATGAGTCTGCGCCAATACAGAAGCTTTGGAATTACGCAAGGAGACAGTTTCGAGATGCATGTGTCAACTGGCGTTTGGCTAAAAGACTAAACTGGCAATAGAAGACGAACCTGGCAGGAAGAAGACAAGCCTGACGCCTGCTAAAATCAGACGACAGGATTGGCCTGCAAAACTGTATGCTGACCAGTGAATGACGCAAGAAGACCGTTTGAATTCAATAGATACATCCGAATTCAAATGATTGCAGCCTCAGAATTCACTATAAAAGGACAAGCTCTTCACTTGGAGCCATTGCCGAAATACAAAAGAGAAAAGCATACATACAAGCACATACAAACAAGAAAAAGCAAATACTTACACTCAAATCCTATTTCTGTGTAAAAGCCTAGATTGAATTTGTATTCATCTAAAGTGTTCTTCATCTAGAAAGAACAAATTTGTTTCATTTGTAAAGATTGAGAGAGTGGTGCTGAGTACTCGGTTTTAGTACTCAGCGGTAGAGAAAATCTGAGTGTTTGATTATAGCGCTCAGTAGGGGTTGAGTAGACGAAAAGAGGACGGTACTCTTGCATACTCAACTGCTTTGTAAACGGTTTGTGCTCTACCTTTAAAGAGCTCAGTATTGGATTGAAAAAGCCCGGAAGGATTCTAGGGACTGGACGTAAGTGGTGAGGCCGAACCAGGATAAGTCTGCTGAGTAATTTCTAACTCCTTCTCTCAATATATATATGTATGTGTTGCTTGCTTAAATTACTCAGAATATAAATTATATAAGCTGACACTGAGTAATCGGAGTGCTGAGTTGGAAGATGACCTTAAGTGTTAATTCCCAACTCACAAGTGAAACGGTTCTAGTCAGCCTCTGACTAAAGCTGTCTTACATCTTGCTCGGCCTTGCTGACCAAAACTGAGTAAAGTAATTTAAAAAATTAAATTAAGTCAGCATATTTAAGCGAAAAAGTTACATTAGTTCCTAACCCCCCCCCCCCCTTGGAACTAATTACACGGGACCAATAATTAGGAGCTGCACAGTTCACCGATTGGATCAAAGTGAGCCTTCCCGCCAGAGAAAGGGAATTAGCTTTCCAATTTGCACAATTCCTATTAGTTTTGTCAAAGATCTTTTTAAAAGAAGCCTTTGAAACCCTATCACTATGAAGAGGAACCCCCAGATAGTTACCAAAGGCTTTGGTTAGAGGGATACCAGAAATCTCACTTAATTTCTTACAGACTCTTTGGTCCATGTTATTAGAGCACAACATCCTAGTCTTTTGGATGTTAAGCTTTTGACCAGAAGCAGAGCAAAAGTTAGTAAGGATATCCATAATCACACCAAGTTGCTCCTCACTTCCGTCAACAAAGATCATCACATCGTCAGCAAAGAACAAATGAGTGATCGCAGGACAGAACTTATTAATGGACATCGGGTGAAGTCTCCCAAACTAACAGCATCTTGGATAAGATGAGTAAGCCTCTCCATGGCAATAACAAATAAGAACGGGCTCATAGGATCCCCTTGACGGATACCACGGGTCGAAGTAAACTCCTCAGACATATCCCCATTAATCAAAACTTGAAAGACATGAGAAGAAATACAAGCCTCAATTAAATTCCTCCACTTATCTGGAATCCCAGCTTTCTCCAGACTATCCATAAGGAATCTCCAATTTATCCGATCATAAGCTTTTTCCAGATCAAGTTTCAAGGCCACAATACCTCGCTTACCCTTTCTGACCTTCATCGAATGAACCATCTCCTGAGCAATAACAATATTGTCCATCATCTGTCTTCCTGGGACAAAACTTCCTTGATTCTGACTAATAATCTCAGGGAGAATACACCTAAGTCTGTTAGCCACGATTTTGGTAACTACTTTATAAATCACATTACAAAGACTAATAGGTCTTATCTGTAAGAAAGAGGAGGGCTTCTCCACTTTGGGAATAAGGACCAAAAGAGTTTTATTCACCAGCCTAATATCCTGAGAGCCCTCAAAAACCCCTTTAATAAAGCTATAAACTCCTTCCTTAACAGTCTCCTAATGCTTATGGTAAAAGCCAGCTGGGAGTCCATTGACCCCAGGGGCTTTAGAAGCGCCAATGCTAAACACAGCCTGGCCAATCTCCTTCAGATCAATAGGATGAAAAGCTTCACTAACCTTCTCCTCACAAACCACCGGAAAAGTAGAAACAGCCAGAGCACAATCCAAATCCACCGGATCTTCTTTAAATAACTCTCTGTAGAAATTAAGGGCCAAAAGATGGATCTCCTCATCCTCATAAATCCAGTTTCCATTCGGGTCTTTAATAGCATCAATCTGATTCCTTTGCCTTCTGATAACCGTCGAAAGATGGAAGTACCTTGTATTCCGGTCACCATCCTTAATCCAGGTTTTCCTAGATTTCTGAAACCAAAGTAACTCCTCTTGTTTTATCACAGCTTCCAACTCATTCTGGAGGGATCTAAGGAGATAACTTAGACTATGATCAAACCTGATCTCCAAAATACGTTGGATACCCTCCATCCTTCTCAGAATTTTCTGTTTTCTTCTGATAATATGGCCAAAAATATTTTTATTCCAGCTCGCAACCTTACTTCTAAAACCCTCAGCAGCCAGTAAGACATTCGAATGAGGTTTCCAATTATCATGCACAAAGTTCTTAAAATAAGGGTGAGATTCCCAAGCCACCAGATACCTAAAGGGTCTCTCCCCTCTCGGTCGAGGAGCTCTCACCAACCTGACCAGGATAGGGCAATGATTCGAATGACGGAAGGGAAGATTTAACACGGCTGCATCCGGATAAACGCTCTGAGCCACAATATTATCATAGACTTTGTCCAACCGAACAAAGGTGCTATTACGCTTCCACGTAAAATTATGGCCCGCAGCACCAAGGTCAGTTAGACCACACAAATCCATATCCTTTTTATGATTAAGACACCTATTAATATAGTGATTCCCTCCCCCTTTTTTATCACTCATGACAGCAATATCATTAAAGTCTCCAGACACAAACCAGGCCTCCACCATATTCATACTAAAAGAGAACAAAGCCTCCCAAAGACGCTTCCGGTTGGCCAGAATCGGGTCGGCATACACAATAGTGATAAAGAGGGGTCTATTCCCAGGGACGGTAACTTTACTATGAATAAATTGTTTATCGATTTTCACGATATCAAACTGAACCAGATTAGGCTTCCAAAAAAGCCAAATACCACCAGATCTGCCACAAGCCTCTGACCTGACACACTTCCAACTTTTAAATAACTTAACTACCTCATCAGCTTTAGCTCCACTGATCTTGGTTTCCAGAAGAGCAAAACAAGACGGGTTAAACTGCTTAATCAAATCCTTAACATGGATACGGGTCGCCTTGCTAGCCGCTCCTCTAACATTCCAAACAAACAAATCCATCACTAGAGGATAGCAACACACAGGCCCAGCCAAACTAAACCAGATATTTGTTAGGGGCTCCTTCGAGCCTAGAAGAGGTACCATCAGCCCCCCTTTTTTCCATGAACCCTAAAGAATATTGGCTAGTCTTATGACTACCTTTAAGCTTCTTCCTATTCGTCTTAATAACCCTCATGGATTTATCATTTCTAGCCTCAATGCTGAGTTTAGAGAAACTAACCTCTTTATTTGATTCTGAACCTTGAGGAACATGAACCTGAGGGCAACTCTGGGAGACTTCTTTGGATTCAAATAGCGGGTTGACGGTCTCCACCTTATTCTCCGCTGGATCAGTAGGTTCCAAGTCTGGCATTTCTATCTCTGATTGATCATTACTAGGAACCGGTTCTTGATCACCATCCATGGGAAGAACCCCAAATCTGGAACTAGAACAAACCTCCACAGGTGTGTTGGAAACCACACCTTTATTAGGATCAGCCACCTCTTTACTACCATGATGATGGAATTTAAGGCTAACGTATGGCAGCGGAAATATAAAAATTTTAACCTTTTTCCATTAACCCAAGATCCGTTAATCGTTATTTCATATAAAAAGGGATAGAAGGAAATACCTTTTGATGAACTATCTACCATTGCAAGCGAAGTGCCCTCAACTCTTACTCCGAGTTCACGAGCACAAAACAAACACAACCCAAAATCAAGTTAGATATCAACCGTATAAAAGCAATCAAGAATAGATTGCCTCTAATCAATCAACACAAGATCAAGGAATAAAAGAAAGAGATGAAAATCAATTGAACGGAAGGAAGCGGTAGACAATCTCGTCCTCAAACTTGTGGGTCGAAATTCTCTCTCTTTCTCTAGCTAGGGTTGGCCAAAATTTACATAAGAGGGGGTATAAATACTCTCTTGTATCTAAACCCTAGTTAGATAGAATTAGGTTACTGAATAAGAATTTAATTCGGAATATAATTCTTATTTATTATCTATTAATATATCTAAATATAAAGATAATAATAATAACCTTATAGGATAATAATAGGAGTAATTTTAATCTCATTAAACCTCATAACTTATTTATCCTTTTATTAATTTAATTCACAATCATAATCTAATTAGAATTGTTAAAATCAAATTAAATTATTTATGTATTTTCATACATAAAATCGCCCCCCTCTCTCTACTGGGCCTTAGTGGACTCAGTTGGGCTTCCATCAATTAATTAACATATGTTTCTCTTTTGGGCTCCAAGTCTTATGTGTGGCCCATTAGGTTCTTATTGCTTCTAGTCGTATGCAACTATTAAATTAATTTTCACAGAATTATATTTAATCTTTGCATAACGGAATGAGTACGCGAAATGCGATTAGCAAATCCGAAACATTCCCCCAGAGCTATAAAAAGACAGGTTGATTCTGTCGTTGACCTTTCCGTATTAGTTACAGTATAATTCGATCCTTTATCAACTACATACTTGAACTGAATCTTATGACTATGGATAATGTCAAGTCACATATAGCGAGACGTTCGTTTTACTTATACAGGCCGAGTCAACTCCAATTAGACAGGTTAAGTGAAATCTGTATTTCAAGTCTTAAGTTATCACCTTGCAAGGATTTAGAGTCAAGTCTTCCACAAGCGATCCTTGGACGTATCTCCCATTCATCGGGAGTGACAAATGCTCAATCCAATGTATAATTATCCTGCAATTACTTCATGTGATACCCAACGTCTGCCATTCACACTCCAGAGTCATCTCTGTTATGGATCGTGTTACAACAGGATCAAAGCATCACATTCCATAATCCAGAATCACTAATTAACATTCCTTTGAATCTGAGGATTACTTATACCTATTAATACCAATGAGATGAACAGTTGACAAGGATGAATCTACCCATCCTGTTATCTCAAGTCGGGTCCCCAATCCTAATGAACTCCTTTTCATTGGATCCACGTAACTGTCCAGATATCTGTATATATGAAGCTTGTGAGATCAGCTTTCTGTCTCGACAAAAGACATTGTTACATGCAAGTCTCAGCAGTGATATGTCAATCCTAAACATATTACTTGACTTGGGGTGGTTTTAAGTTTATTAGTTTATTATAAAGTTTCGTCTCACTTCATGCTTGTATGAACACTTTATAATCACTTTAAACAAACTTATGTATTTCCTTTTATTAGACTTTATTTAGTTCTTAAAAGGGATTGCATTTATATAGTTATGAAACCATATCTCATTAAAACAAATGATATAAAGAACACTTCATTTATATTAAGTTTGTATCCTAGAACAATTGTCTATAGGACACTAAACCCCAACACATGACCAATCTGGGGCTGGACCTGAACTTTATTAATGTCAGGAGGAGGATTATGGACAATAGGAGCACGTGTCCTTCTTCTTCCAGATCGCTTAGCAACCATCCAGGGTTCGAAACTCCTCCCATCCCCTTGGATTCCTTCCTCCCTGGTAATGACAGTATCAACAACATCCTCATTAGCCTTCCTCTTCTTAGGACAACCCTCATAAGTATGCCCAAAAATCCCACATTCATAACAGATGTTATGGATCCCTTCATACTCAATAAAATAAACTGTATGTTGTAAACAGTATTTAGAAAGAAAGGGTTTAGCTAGGTCAATGTCAATACAAACCCTATCAAACTTGCCTCTTTTAGCACCAATAGTAGTTTTATCCACATGGTGGACTTTACCAACTAGTCCAACGATTTTCTTTAGAAAAGTTTCATTATAATACTTAATTGATAGACCCGGAAATCTCACCCAAGTCAAAATCATATTCACAGAACAATCTCTAGGATTAAAATTAGGGACCCAAGGCCTTATGGCCAGAATATGATTAGATATAATATATGGACCCCCATTAATAACAGCATGATAATCCTCAGCCTGTGTAAACTTAATCACATAGTAATCATTTTCTAAGTCAGTGATAGTAATTTTTCCTTTTTTGGCCATTGCGCACGGATTCTCTGAGCAAAATAATTAAAACCAATTTTTCCCCAGAATCGTCACAATTAGAGATAACTTCCATTTAGATCGCAAAGATCGTTTGTCAGCCGACGTCAACCGAATCACCGGACACAGCGGGTCGTCTTGTTCCTCATCCTCCACATCAGAATCTGAATGAATTTCCTCCAAGTCTTCATCTCCCCTCTCATCATGAAGGGGTGTGTCTTCCTCTATAACACCCAAGACAGTATCCTTCCATGATAATTTAGAGTATCCCGGGCGAAGCGAGGAATTAAATGTCTCTGAAATGCCATTCACGACATCCTCCTTGCCCTTACCTAAGCAATCTGAAACATTTACCCCCATCCCTGGACCCCGCGGGTCACCCGACTCTCCACCCGACAGGCTGCCCGACCCGGATCCGCCCCTTTCTCCTATTCTAGATCCACCCGATCCATCTCCAATCCCTAACCCGACCGAGACAACTCCTCCATCCGCCCCCCGAGCCTCTAGCACCTTCTCCCTCAAATTCCCAAAAACCACCCCGCCTAACAACCCCACCCCCACATCGGCACCACACGACACCGACAGAGGCGGAAAGATTGCCGGCCGCGGTGACAGCGATCTGTGCCCGCAGATCTCCTCCCCCCGCCTCTCAAAACAGACAGATCTATCATCTTCCGACCCACCGCCAATCCCACCGCCAGCCACCAGGCCAGCCCTCACCGAAGCCGCACCATCCAGCCCTCCCCCTGAGCGAGAGCGATCCCGCAGCCTCTCCCGTTCCTTCATCCAAGGACGAACGGCCGACAACGAGAGAGAGAGAATTCGGTCTGTCGAGAGAGAAGAGAGAAATTCGGCCACGCGAGAGCTTTTTCGTATAATGGTAGGATAAACTTGCTCCTGACTATAAACGTCGTTAGAGGTATTGTTGTACCTTATCTCAAAAAAAAAATATATAATCTTATTTTATATTTGATAAATGTGTATATACAAATGTATGAGAGGTTTTGAAATGCCAAATCAATATTCAACTTTCAATGAAATCAAATTTATTGATATAATGTACAAGTGTATGTCTTTTTGAAAAATGGACTCACAAACATGACTAGAGACCCAGAAAACGTTTTTAAATACCCATTAATTACAGAAAATTTATATAAAATTACAGAAAGTTTAGAAAATTATTTAAAACATAATAGAATTAACCGGGATATATTTTTTTGTCAATAAAAGATATTTACATACATACTTTAATTTTTTTTCTATTTTTATGTAACAATTATAGCTATTATGATTCGTGTTCCCATTATTGCTCAATATCTTGTAAGTTAGTTAAGCTACATAACTTAGGAAAGGAAATCAAGAATTGCATAATAAATCGGTATGTCAAATGGGCTGATATTGAAGTTGCAAACACTGATGCAACATTATATATGGGTCGGTTTTCTGGTTCATGGGCAAGATCACAAGCTACTCTCTATCAAATTGGAGAAGTCAATTTTAACCCCTAACGTTAAGACGTTTAATAATTGAAAGTTGGATAACAAGTATTAAATGTTACGGACTAGCTGTATTAATATTTTTGAAATGTTTAAGCCTTTTAGGTGTAACAACTCCCGAAGCCCATTCTTACATTAATGATGTCTGAAATCGGCCCAGTTTGCTAGCATTGAGCCCTCAATTTTTCTATTTATAGCGTTGAAAATAAAATTGCTCTTAGCTAGAAACAAAATGGAATAATTTTGTATCGTATCTCACTTTTTGTTGGAATTTTGTATCTTATTTATGGTTAGTGAATAAGGAAAAGGATGCACGAGGTCTAATTGCACCCTCGGAAATCAGTAGCGACGGAGCCATGAAAGAGGGTTAATTTAGGTGACTTCTATCCCATCTTCCAAAGGGATGACCACCTACAATCACCCAACTCAGAATCTCGCATTAAACCCTTCCCTTTGCCATTAGCGAAGTTGTAAAAGACGTTAGACACTAGTCAGGCAGATAGAGTCCTCGAAGATTAATCAGGGATGCATTAATCGGATTTGTTTTTTTTTTTTTGTTAATCAATAAATTAGCATATAAATTTAATTAAAATATCTATTATAATATCTAAAAATAATAATATAAAATTACGTTGTCGAATGGCAGATCATTAGTTGGAGACAAACAAAGCCTCATATCACAACATTTCTCGAAGATCATGTTCTATTTAATATCGAAAAATACATATATTCGTAATATATATCTTTAAAAATGTGTGCAAACATCAACATTGCAACAACAATATCATTGAAACAACTCAAACAAATATAATATAATGTTCACAAGTAATATAATTCACGAAAAACTATAAAACAATGTCTTTAAAGTCTTAAATCATGTCATGAAAATAAGTATAGAATGCAATTAAACCAAAATATCTAAAAATAATAAACATAGATCACATATAATCATGCGACAATGTTCAAAAGTGAATTATAATAAAGCAAAAAAAATAATAATAATAATAATAAAATGCTTTTGTTCATCGTCGTTTAAGCGGCGTCCAAACAGCCTAAAAGCATCTCCAACACGAACTAACCTATTTAACTATCTAAAATAATATAAGATGTTAGTTTAGCCAAATTTATGTTTTATACTAACCATGCTAACTATTTGACTCTCTATTTAATTATTTTATCATTAAAAGTGAATAAATTTAAAGGAAAAAAAAAAAGAAAAAGTAGAAAAAAAAAACAAAGTACAGTAGAACCTCGATAAATGAATGTTCGATAAATGAATAACCTCGTCTAATGAATAAATTTCTTCGGTCCCAACTTGGTCCAATGGGCTTAACGAATAACCTCGCTTAATGCATTAACGAATAAATACAAATGAAGTCTTTATAGGCCCTATGTAAATATAAATGAATAATCACTATATTTCAAATAATATATTTTTATTTATATAATATATCATGAATACATTTCATCCAATGACTAATTTTCAAACACATTAATAAGTCATATTTTTTCGAAAAATGCCTCCAAAGTTGATTGTTTCTTTCCTCCCCCAAAATGCATCTGATCCTTGATTTTGTGTAAAGCATGCACCACTTCTGGAATATTTTGATCATGTTGCACCAGGTAATTTTGTATAGTGACAATAGCTTGAAAAGCTTCTCTTGAGGACACTTGTGGTATAGTGATATTATCATCGGGTTCGGGATCATTTGCCTCATCATTTAGTACAGCTTCAATGATTTCTTCGTCCGTAGGAGATTCCATAACCGCATTATTCTCTTCAGGATAGTTCAAAAGATGTTCAACATCCATCACATTTCTATAGCTCAATTTAGAAAGGAGTTTAGTTAAAAAAAGTCTAAAAATATCATCTAAATGAATTATTATTCATTTATCGATAAATAAATATTATATTCATTAATCGATAAATAAATAATCTCGCCAAATGAATATTTTTTTTGATCCCAAAGGTATTCATTTATCGAGGTTCTACTGTAAGAGAAAGAATTAATAAAAAAAAAATAGAAATAGCTAGCAAACTCGACTAGCCAAATTTAGCTAGTGAAAATGGTTAGCTATATAATTTTAGAGAGTCAATTTGACCCTTGAAGTTGGTAGTCATATTCAATGGCTATAACGTCCAAGGATGGGATGGTTACTGACAACCCTTTCACCTACATTTCAATGGCTATAATAGTCGAATTAAGAGTCAATTTGACCCTTGAAGTTGGTAGTCATATTCAGTTTAGTCCAAATCGAAGTTTAGGTATCAATTCGGTCCTAAAGTTAGCAATATTTGTCAAATTAGCCCAAATACAATCAATTCCAATACCTAAAAATTTGTCAAATTTTGATTAATTTATCAAATATTACCAACTTTAGGACTGAGTTGATACTTAAACTTCGAGACCTAAACTGAACTTGTTTGTCAACTTTAGGGTCAAATTGACCCTTGATTCTATAATAGGCTATGTGATGCATGGAGAAAAAGTCGACTCACAAATCATACTAGGTCGTGTTCTTTGTCACTTAATTTCAGTATCATTTCAGTTCCATTTAGTTTAGTTCAGTAACATTCAGTTCAGTAATTTATTATTACTTATTATAATTATAATTATTTATTATTATTATTATTATTATTATTATTATTAGAATCATTATTATTTTTATAAACTTTTTATTTTAATTATTGTTATTTTAAAGGATTATATTATTATTTCAGTTTCAGTAGAATTCAGTTCAATTCAATTCAATAGCATTAAGTTCAGTTCAGTTCAGTTCAATTTACTTAATTTCAGTAAAAAAGAATAGAGCCTAAATCTCCCACCTACACAACTTTCTTCAAAGATAGAAGTATACAGTACATTGGTAATTCATGTCACTAGATATGCATTATTGATGATTCTTATTGCCTTTGTCGTTGAAAGTATTGGACCGTAGCAAAAAACTATCGCACCAACAATATTATTGGACATTAGTGATGTAGCTAAATCCTGAAATAAGATAGAAACAAGATCAAATGAGGGGTCGGAGTCCGGCTAACCTGTTCCGATGCCTAAGTCAGTTTATGGGAATGATTTTAGGATGACCACAACGGTAAATCAAAACTATAATGTAAACTTAGTTAATACTGAATGAAGCAGTGTACCTTGGAGGGTGTCTTACTCTATTTATAGTATGATCGAATATGGAAAGTTGGTTATAAGCCTTGGATGTATTGAACTACGTGTCACATGTTGATAGGCGAAGATGTCCCCGCAGATCGAGTTTTGGTATCCCTTAGCTCACTTGGTTTGTGATTAACGTGATCGGACGTGATTGATGTAACAAGATGATCTTTGACGAGATGATTCTCTGTGTTTATTCCACATAAGCACTGACCTTGAATCGTGGCACGGACTGAACCAGTAACACATTGGTGTGTTTATATTTGCATGATATTATACGTCCCCCAGGATCAAGTTTATCGTTCTCTAGGACGGGAAAATCCTAGTCTTGGAGGTAATGTACTTATTTATTTTTGTTGGATCAAAAGGGGTCCGGACTTTTATATGAGAGAGTTCGATCTTTATATTTTAGGATTTTCGAGAACTGGGAAGCTGATAAGGAGATTGTGATTTACCCATCTTTTGGTATATTCTTAACTGTGGCTATGTTAAAACACGTTTATCTGTATTGGACGTCTTTTAAATTGACGAAGGCGGTTTACCTATTGTTATGTCAATCCAAAAATAATCTTATTGATATCATATTATTTGGATGTGTTGTTGGAATTATTGGGTTGGAATAATCAGTCAAACCGGTAACCGAACCGAAAATCGGTAATCCGAACCGGAAAAAACAGTTAACCGAACCGGTGGTTTTCTTAATGGTTAAAAAAAAATATTGGTACCGGTTTCGATTTCGGGTTAGAGTTTCAAAAACCGCGGTTAACGGTTAACCGAACCGTTTAATAAATATAACCAATTTTTTTAAAAAAATTAATATATAATTATATAACATAGATTATAAGATTAAAAAAAAGTCTTTAACATAGATTATAACCTATATTAATATAAATATATAACATAGATTATACTTGAATGTAAACTTGATGGATTAATATTGTAATAAGCACTTTAACGAAATATTATTTACATTTCTTTATGTTGTAAATGTAAATTTGATGGATTGTTTTTTAGTTCGGTACTTATGTTTGAATTTGAACTTTTATATGAATTCGTTTCCTTTGAATTTTTGAAATGTGTATTTTAATATTGTTTAAAAATTTAGGTTTGGGTAAAAATTATGGTAAACCGTTGATTTTTGGTTAACTGGTGAGAATTGGTTAAAACCCGTTAACCGAAAAATCTAACCGAAAATAATAGTTAACCGGTTGTATGGTTAACCGAGTGATATGGACCGGTTTCGGTTTGAATGGTTAAAAACCCGTTGATAACGGTTCGGTTAATTTTTTTTGCCTAATGGACCGGTTAACCGAACCGTGCCCATCCCTAATTTAATAGTCACATCAGACATTCCAAACAAGTTTGTCAATAACCTGAAATAGCTCCATACATTTTTTCCTCGTTATTTGTAACACAGTAAACATTTTAGACATATTGACAAAAAAAAAAAAAAATTGTGATTAAATATCTTAGATGTAATTAAATAACAGTAAAATAAAGGTGAAGCTAGACTTTTCAAATTTTTTATAACATAACGCTAAAATTGATCTTGCATGGAAATGCTAAAAGTTAAATTAGAACCATTTCCTACATTAAAATAAAATATGTACTTCACCAAAAACGTCTATCCAAACATGGCTCATCGGACGCAGCCTGAGCAGGCCGAGTAGGTACCTGAACCCATGAATTATAAGATAGACAACTATTTTTTCTCAATTCGATGAGATATATAAGCTGAAAATGGCTTCTCCCTCTTCATAAACTCTTCTATCATACAATTGAATATTAATTACAAAATTTAAATCAAATGAAACATAAATAAGGAAAAACGAACATATACACCGGGAGTACTCTAGAATTTCACATCATCGCTCTACGCTCTTATCTACCTTCTCCAATGATCTCTTGGAGCATTGGTTTGGAACATAGTCGGGGATCGTCTACATCCGCAACAATGGTCGTACTTGAAGATGACATATTGTAAGAGCTAGTATCAGTTCCGCCTGTAACATTATCAGTCATGAAGCTGCCACTTGTGTCGTTGAAGTTCCAGCCGGTAAGGTATCCAGGTCTCGAACTGATTGTGCTTACTTCAATATCACCGGATAGCATAGCTACTACTCGAGACATGGATGGCCGAAGATTATGTGATGTTTGAGTGCACAAAAGAGCAATTCCAGCTAAACGTTTTGCTTCCTCCTCGTTGAATTCCGACAATCTGGGGTCTACGAGTTCTTGTTCGCGGTTGTTTTCGTGTAAATGCCAAGCCTAGAGAGCAAAAAGAAGGTATATATAGGTGAGAAAAGATGGTTGAAATGTAGCTAAAAGTAGTAAATTAGTGTGGTGAAGTGTTGTATGATACCCATTCAAGAAGGTATATCTTTTCATCTGATAGGCTTGAGTCTGAATTTGGCCTCCCGCTTATGACTTCTAGAGCCACAACTCCGAACCCAAAGACGTCAGCCTTCTCCGTAAGCTGACCACGCATAGCATACTCCGGCGCAAGATACCCTCTGCAGTTGGAATGATAATTATTGAGTTAGTGTCGCGTTCGTGCGTGTCAATTTTTGTGTTAATGTCAAATGAATCAATTCAATTATTGGGTTAGTGTTGTATTCGTGTCGTGTAAATTTAAAATGAATCGATACAATTATTGTGTTAGTATCGTGTTCGTGTCGTGTCAATTATCGTGTTAATGTCAAATGAATCAATACAATTATTGGGTTAGTATTGTGTTCATGTCGTGTCAATTATCGTGTTAATGTCAGGTGAATCAATACAGTTATTGGGTTAGTGCCCGTGCTCTTGTCGTGTCAATTATCGTGTTAATGTCAAATGAATCAATACAATTATTGGGTTAGTGAACGTCGTGTCAGATATCGTGTTAATGTCAAATGAATCAATCCTAACTCAATCCAAAAAAAATCATACCATAATAGTGTCAACCCAATCGGGTTAGCACTAATTTTGTGTCCTGTTTGCGGGTCACATTAAGTTTACTACCTATGTTAATGGTGACATTTCAAAATATAAGAGGATATGGTAATACTTTCAAATATTTATATCATTTTTAGATTAGCATGTTAACATTGACCATCTAAAAGTTTGACCTAAAATCTACTTAACAAACCCTTAACCCGTTAATATCATGTTAGCTCTTAATATCATGTTAGCTTCGTGTGATGTGTTTTACAAGCCACATGGGATTTTACTATCTACCTCTATTAAGAATGATATATTTGGGAGGTTCAAGTCGTGTTTCCAAGTGATAATTATAATTGTATTACCTTTATGAATTAAGGAGACATGTAAAAATATGAGAGAACCTAGTAATAATTTTAAACATTCGTGTCATTTTCCAGTTAGCAAATCAATCTTAACTCAATCCAAAAAATAACGTATCAATTTCGTGTCACCCCAAAAATGACCTGTTACTAGTGATGATCTAGGATTCACCGGCACGAGGGGCTTGGTGTGCTATCTAGTGATCTATGAGAGCTCAATTGATATTTTTTAGGTGCTTTTGTAGAAAAATCAAGTCATTGCCTGTCTAAAACACTAACCCACTAAATTTGTGTTGGATTCGTACGTGTTATCGGGTCGTGCATATAATTATCAGCTCTAGAAAACAAGTAAATAAGAATTTGATTTAACTGTAGGAGAATGAGAAAGGCAGGTGATCTTACATTGTGCCTGCAACCCGGGTGCTAATATGGGTCTTCTTATCGTCATAAAGTTTAGCCAAACCAAAATCTGAAATTTTGGGAACGAGCTCAGAATCAAGCAGTATATTGCTGGCCTTCACATCTCTGTGTACGATACGGAGCCTCGACTCTTCGTGAAGATAAGCTAAACCTCTGGCTACTCCCAAGCAGATCTCATAACGTGTCTTCCAGTCGAGATTCAAACCTCCTTTTCCTGTATCAATCATCCAATCCATAAATTTCAAAATGCTTTTTACAGTAGAAATATGTACACACATGTTCAGGCGCGGGGTGGGGCGGATTTGTAGGGATCACGGAAATAAAGAAAAAGTACAATTACCGACGTAAATTTCTGTCAGTAATTACAATGTGGAAATTGACTAGTGCTCAATGAAGTTTGGAGTCAATTTCACAAAAGTTACTTAATTTTGTTTCAATAAAGTGATTGAACTCTGCTTTTTATTTCAATAAAGTCATTCCTATCAATTCAGACAGAAAAAATCACCTAAATATGACATGACAGTCATGTTGGAAATAACTTACTTTTACGTGTAACATGACAGCCATGTACGTGCCACATGACAGCAAAAGAAGTACATTTTATAGCTTCCACGTGGAGGTTCCAAGCAGTTGAATTAAGTAAAAAATATAAGTTTCGTTTTTTTTACTGTCATGCGGCTGTCATGTCATATGTACAAGTCAATCATTTCTAACATGGATACCACATCACCATTCCGTTGATTTTTTTGTCTGAAATAATCAAAATGATTTTACCAAAAGAAAATGAAGTTCAGTGACCTTTGTAAAAGAGATCCCGAACTTCAGTTACCAGCTGCAATTTACCTTAATTAAAATGCATTGAAAATTTGTCATGGATTTGGTATTAACGACGGAATCTAAGACGGGAATAGCCGTCCCTGATGCTTAGTCCCAAAAAATATGCCACTTTTAACACTTCCATTAACCCTCCCACTGTTTTGTTCTGACTCCGCCACTGCACATGTATGCATGAATGAAAATATGGCAAAAATATCATACCAAATAGAGCTTGATCAAGACTCTTATTCTCAAGGTACTCGTAAACAAGAATCCGATTCTGTCCTTCGATGCAGCAGCCATACAGTTTCACAAGGTTACGATGTTGGACAGCAGATATAGTAGCAATCTCTGTTACAAACTGGCTCTTTCCATGGTTGGATGAAACAGAAAGTTGCTTAACACCAATCACTCTCCCATCGTTAAGTTTTCCCTATCAAGAACAACATTCAGGTAAGGACTCACTGAACTTTGGGATATGTTTCACAAATGTCAGTAAACTTCATTTTATTTCAATAAAATCACTGAACTTCACACTTTATTTCAATAAAGTTATTTCAGCCAATTTGTATATTTACTCACCGGAAGGTTGATGTAGCATAGAAGACAGTTGATCGCATATCAATTATGCGCCACTAGAAAAATATGTGAGTTTTAAAAATAATTTTGCGGTTTAAGATGTGTCATGTGGCACACACGTGATTCCCACATTTTTACTACGTCAGCCATAAAGGTCGGACATATCCAGCATGGACTTAGTTGATATATAGTCAACTCTATTCTATGTCACGTGAATATTCAAATCAAATGTGAAGTTAAGTGATTTCTCTAAAATAGACCCTAAACTTTTTATTGACCATCGGTGCATTTTACCCGAATATATTCTGCTAGAAAAAGAAACAGTATACTTTATTTATCCTTGTTTTGAAAAGCATTCATACCTTATAAACTGGTCCAAATCCTCCTTCTCCAAGTTTATTGGAAGGGCTGAAATCCTCTGTAGCAGTCTTCAGTTCAGCATAGCTGAAAGTAGTAGCATCTAGACCTAGGAGCTCTGCATTTCAACATATTCATAGGTTATTAAAAGAAAAACATATATATTATGAGGGTTACGGGTGTCAAAATTTGACATATCGTGTCTACCTACTCTGGTGATCCGTTAAGGGTCAACCCTGACACGACCATTTAATAAACATGTTCAGACGGTACAACATGAAATTTAAACAAATTAACATGGTTGACACCATTAATTAACCAAATTGAATGTGGATCAACAATAACACGACATTCTACACGATTAACTTGTTACAACAAATAAATGAGTTATAAAACCTAGATTATGCTAACCAATAGAAGCATCTACTCGGAAATAAAAGCATGAATGTTTGGTTTACCTTCATCATTATCATAGGTGCTTTGCCTTTTTCTTCTTTGAATGACAAAGAAAACAGCACAAACAAGAAGAAAGCTCAATACACCAACCCCAACAACAATTCCAACAATTAGACCAGTCCTGTCTTTTTTACTGGTTGGAGGTCTGTTACTAACAGTGGGTACAAATTCTGCAAATAAACTCAGAACTCAGTAGCCTGATAAAAGGGTGAATTAAAAAAGAAATGTAGTTTCATGAATTTACAAGTAGAAAAATGTGGTATTTTAGCTGAAAACTTTGGAGATGTTTCATTAGACCCCCAAGTCCTATGTGGCACAGCAAAGTGGTGATTTGGACAAGTTGAAGCGCATATCACTTGAAGCAAGTTCAGGAGACCAATAGGTTTAGTTTAAGCAAGTTCTGGGAACCAATAGATTACTTTAAGAAAGTTCAAGGGGTCAATAGATCACGTGTGTAAGTTCAGGGTCTAATGGGACATATTCAAAGTTTAGGGGGCCAATCAAATTATTTGATCACGTATAGAGGCCCCTGATGTATTAAGCCGGTATTCTTTGTTGCAAAAGAGGTTATATTACACAGTTAATAAAGAAATGAATTTGACTAACACTGTTTACCATGTCAACAGAAGTCAATAATTCATTGTGTCACATCAACAAAGTTAATGTGCCATGGCATCAAAATCACTGTTAATCAAATTTCTTTTTTTTGCTAACGGTTTGAAGCACATAATTTCTTTTGCAACGAAAAATACCACATTCCTCTACTTATAAATCAGTGAAACTGCAAGTTTTTTCTTTTAACTTTTCCCTAAAATTTACTAGCTACAACGTCAATACCTGGAGCAGCACTGATCGCTGAAATAGAAGGCCCATATGCACCTTGGAAAGGGATGCAACAAGTCCCCTTTCCAGCCCAAAATAAATGGATTTCAAGGTAATTTTCAGATACCCGAATATTCGGGAAGTCCCTAGCAACTGCTCGCTTCGAGACTCCACCTGCCGTCTTTCTTATGTCAAAATCCTTTAAAACGAGATTCCCCTGAAATAACAACTTCAGCACTTTAAATAATAAACAGACAAATGGAAGTTTTAAATTTGCAGAAACATTTTCATCATAGTCTTCATTCCTAAACATGTGATATAAACTCCTAACTAAAAACTAGATAGAAGCATTTTGTTAGCACTTGGCAGCTATATGGTTTTTCGAAAACCAAAAATCTTGGAAACTTGTATGAAATGTTTCCGGTCAGGATTCTGTAATTTTAGAAAAGTTAGAAACTTATTTGTTAGGATGTAACGTGTTTTCAAAAAGTAGATTAATACTAATCACATATTCAGTAAATCCCTAATATTCTCTTAATCATCTTCTACGAGCTTTTTGTTATAGTATGAACAAATGTGAACATAGCTAGATGTCAGAAGAATTCCAGACAGCAATCAAAGGAGAAATTAAAGGGATAAGTATATTTGTCCACTTCCTATCCTTATTCTTGTATATATATATATATATATGTTTGTATCATCTTAAGTTTAGAATATTTATTTAGTCTTTTAGATCACATGTATTCCATGTATTTCTTTCTATTTACATGGTATTTTACACTTTCAAAATGAAAAAACAATCTTTTTTCCCTCTATTAATTATTTGACTTGTATATCATTTTAAAAATTTATAGATATACTCTTATACTTTTAATTTTTACATGATTATGTTTTCTATATTTTTACCTATATTTTTACAAATATCATCTATTGATTTCAGTTTCTATCAGTGACGGATCCAAGGGGGTGCCACTGCCAGGGGCTTGAGCATTCACTGGTTGCAGGAAAACGCTGGAATACTCCGTGGAAACTGTGTACGGAGTTTTAAGTTTTTTTTAACAAAAGCATCCAAAATAATTGCATATATCACCAGAGAACACCCCAAGCACCCGTATAAATGAATCTTGGATCCGTCTGATTTCCGTATCAGTTTCTGTTTTAATGTAACACAGATTGGCAGTTGAAACTTCATTTTGGACTACACCAAAAAAAAAATAATGGAAGACTAACCTGGACATAAATATCAAAAACTCGTCTCCCAAGACTCTTCCATGTGTTACCATCCTCAATTACTATCTCTGCAAACTGAAGGTTGACAGTATAATTGCCATTTTCAAGACCTAAACCATAGTATCTTAATGATGAAGCAGAAACTCTTGCTGTCTGAAACAACTCTGGTTGTAGAGTATTTGTGGCTTGAGATGATGAGAAAACTGTATATCGAGGATTGCTTGATCCAGTAAAAAACCCAACATTACTGACACCCCACCTTCTTTCGTCGGTAACATAATACGATGCTGAACCAAGAGTCTCATTATCCCTCTCATACGCAATATCATTGGAGGAACTGATCGGTGGACCACCACATTTTATTGCAAATTGGGAATCTTTGCACAAAGACAAAAATAGGGGGGGAGTCAGTATAAGTTTGCAGTATGAATTGTTGTATCCTTCAGTAAATAAATCTTGGCAAAACGCATATTTGAGTCCACCATTTCAATTTTAACCGATTAAACCCCGATCTTTTAAACTGACACATTAAGCTATTGATTAATTATTTTGAACACATTAAGCTTCTAATCTTTTAAATGGATATACTAAGGCCTTAACCAATTATTTTCAAACACATTAAGTCTCTTTTGGACGACCCAGTTATGTGGAACTGTCAGTATGTCACTGTAAAACAGTTAAACTAAATGAGTTTGATTGTTTTACTTTAGCGATTAGGGGTAAAGTTAGTTTGGGGTTGATATGGTAAGGTTATTTTAAGAAGACATGTCATGTTGTAAGAAAAATTTTATTTGACGTGGCCATCTATGTCAAGTGACGTGTTAAAAGAGTGGCATGCCTGTAGCTCCATGAGTGCTAAATTGAGTTTGAACCACACACATAACTGGGACGTCCAAGAGAGGCTTAGTGTGTTCAAACGTAATTGATCAGAAGCTTAACGTATTCCGACTTAATGTATTTGTCATGGAACCGTTTTAGCTAAAAGCTCAAGCTGATAGTTAAAGGTCCACTTCATATTAATAGCTGACACACCCCCACACGCGAAAGCACACTTGGGCTTGAAGCGTGACAACACAGGACCATATTACCATGTCCTGCAATAACTCAACAAATGGGGCTGCCAGGAATCGAACACTGGACCACTTGGTCACACTGGCTCTGATACCATGTCATGGAACCGTTTTAGCTAAAAGCTCAAACTAATGGTTAAAGGTTCACTTCATATTAATAGCTGACAGTATTAAAAAATAATTGATGAAGAACTTAATCAATAAAAATTAAATTAATCAGAAGATTAAATATGCATTTTTCCATAAATCTTCCTCCCTACTATGCCCTTGCTATCAAATCTAGCCATCCACTCCAAAAGAACAAAATACAAAGAAGAGAGTACTTACAGAGTGGACGGTCTCGATTGCAGGGAAAGTTACGTTGAAGACAGTTCAGGCCTGATAGCAGAACACTGAAAGCCAAAGAGGAAAGAAATCAGGTGGCCAAAAAAAGAACATAACAGCAGATGCCAAGCATTGAATTGATTATTTGAGCAAATAGGCAGATAGATATTATCTATTGAATTTAGGTATCCTTGAATGAGGTCAGATTGCACAGTAGAAGACAATGAAAGCATTTTATATGAATTGCAGTTTGTCAAGAAACCATTTGACCCAAAAACTTAAGCCGATAGATAAAGTTCAACATGAGTTTAATTATAATATCTTACACATCTCCGCTTGTACAGCAAAGGCTCATCTTACCATGTGTTCAATTTCCATTAACGAATATAGTTGTCAGAAATGAACTTTGACCAAGTGGTCAAAGAGGCTATATTACCATGTCAATGAACTATTTGATCCAAAAGGTTAATCTCATAAATAAGGCTCAAAAATATCGTTTATTATTATCTCTATCATAACTTAATGGTTTTTTAATATGAAATATTGTTACTATCTTTGAAGGTCCTATGATCTCTGTCAAAAGCCTTAGATGAATAGACTATAAAAAGAATAATAGCTATTGTTAAGTATAAACCTTATTACTTAGATGTTTCATATTAATATCGAAACAAAAGAATTACCTGCTGTTTGAAAGGTCTTCTGTGAAGTTGTTGGCAACTAAATTACTGCACACACAACATAAAGAATTAAACAGTTTTTCTTTTGTATTTCTCAAGTTGCAGAAATAGTATTCAAAAGAATATAATAACAGTAGAACCTAAGACTTACACTTGTAAACCTTGATCATTGACCCAAGAAGGAATATTCCCTTCTAAATCATTGTATGAAACATCTCTGCAATAACAAATTGATAAAAAGAAAAATGTAAGTATGTAGGCATCAACTAACTGATCTAGAGAGGTAGAAATAAGGCCTAATGCATACACACCCTCTCCAAGTTGGCCATAAAAGCCGATTGCCTCCCAAACTTTGGAAACAACCAATTAACTCCTTAAAATTACTTAAAGTGAGTTATTGGCCCCTTGACTTGACCTATTGGCATCCTAAACTTACTTAAAGTAATGCGAGCTTTAACTTGTCCAAACTCCACGTGTTCTGCACGTAGGACATGGGGGGAATGATGTCACTTCAAGGGGCTCATCGATTGTTTTCAAATCATTAGACTTTTCTAGACAAGTTTGGAGACTACGGATGTATTAGGCCTTGAAAGAACCTTCAAGCATATCATCCAACCAGTTAAGAAACATACAGAAATTTACACCCTTATACTCACATATTTAAAAGTGATGAACTTTTTGATGCTGGAAGGGTACCATTTAATTTGTTATTTCCAATAAACCTGTTAATGAAGGAATTAGCAAGTTTTGAAATACAAAATACATGTAAAAGATGTGTGAAAAGTGAAGAAGAGGAGATATTTTACAGAAAAGAAAGCTGGCTCAAATTGAAAAGTAACTCGGGCAACTGTCCAGTTATGTTGTTGAAGCTCAAATCCCTGGGGAAATATCATTAGGGCCATGAGTAAAAAATATATAATAAATATGTTGCAAAGACACTGAAATGGAAACGGACATGGTGAAACATTATTTTTAACACATAGACTTCATAACATAGCCTTCAAACGGATACAGATACGGACACGAAACGCAGAAACGCTACTAAAAATGAGTGTCTGTGCAACATAAATTATGAATGATAATGCACATCAGGGAGTCCGAATAATACAAATAACTTACAAATGTGTCAAATTTTGATACTCTCCAATATTAGATGGAATTGAATCAGAAATATTGACATTCCTTAGCACTCTGCAGGACATCAGCTTCCATGTCATATTACATTTCAGAAAAACAATGATGATAATAAGAAGACATTATTTGCCTTACAATTGAGTTAGAGACTTCATGTCATTAATAAATGCGAGTGAAGAGCTCCCATTTGACACATCGCTTATTCTCCTACATTTTTATCTTTTATTAGTTTCAGCATACTTTTGCAATATATAATAAAACCAAGTAAAAAGAAGAAAACACTCACAGCTCTGTCAACGAAGTTAGGTTGGATAGTGCAGATGGAATTGGGCCATCAAAGGAATTCCCTTCAAACCTTCTGCAGTGACATTAATGAGTAGCTCATATAAACTACACGGATTTTTCTCTCTTTAATTTTTACAGGATACCAATTTCGACATTAAACTTGATCTAGAGAAAATCTATAAAATTAATAGAAAATTAGTCTTACAAGATGCCAAGACTCGACCAATTTCCAATGAAGTCAGGTATCTTGCCTGTAAGTGCATTATCTGATGCCCACCTGAGATGATTGGTAGTAATTACTAATTCCTCACAAAAGAAATCCGCATAATATATTTATCATTATCTTTCAAAAGATTTTTTTGTTAGAAATTTGAATATCTTCTTACATAGTTTTCATGTTCTGCAGCTTAGCAAATGTTGATGGAATCTCGCCACTAACTCCAGAGCTATCAAAATAACTGTCAAGGTAAAGAATTTTCATTAGTTTTCTTGTTAATGAAAAGAAACTCATCTTCTGTTAATAAGAGTTGAAATTGCACCATCTAATAAATGTTAAGCTTAAGATTGCACTATATTAGGCGTGAAGACTAACTTCGGTCTCCCTCAATAACCATAGGCAGGGGCGGAACAAAGGAGGGTCATGGAGGATCCACCCTCCAACCCGCTCGAAAACCTGTGGGAGAGGTGTTTTGGCGGACTCTATGGCTCGGAGACCCCAGTCATGGTAGTGTGGAAGATTCAGATCATGCTAAACTAAGTATATAATAAATCACATTTATTCTCATTCCTATGATCAAGGAAACTGATTTCTTTAAGCAAGGAATGACAGCTATACATTCTATAACCAGCTATACATTCTACAATACTCCCCCTCAGACTGGAGTATATATAGACCTTAATCATGCGCAACTTGGAACAAATGTAATTGATTTGACTAACTAGTAACACTTCAGTAAACAAAATGATACGGGTTATTGACGAACGAGTTGGTTTTAATCGTAAATCAACAAAGAGGTTCTTCTCTAGCTAAACTAGAAGCTGTGGGATTACTGCTGAACCTCTGATGTTCATTTCAGTAATCCACACCGCGTGTGGGGTCTAATTTCACATAAATGGCATTTGCTTTGCCTAGATGTGTTGCCCCTTTGACCCGGCTTATTCCACCACTCATCCCCTCTCGTCTAATTGACTGGATGCCCGCATCACAAATCTGCTAAATGGCCCTCTGTTCTAACATATGGAGTTGTGAACACAAAATTATTGTTAATATGGATGTCGCTTCATGATCATCTTTTGTTGAAACATCAAATCAAATTTCAGTTTGTCGCATAAGCAGTTATAACCAATGGGATCAAGAACTTAAGCTATTAAGTATATGATTTAGTCTTTGACTCTTAAACTATCACATGTCATTCATCACTCCTATATAGAAGTGATTATTTCTCTAAAATCTACTTGCAAATCCAAACTAACAAGAAGTAAAGAGTGTATATAAAAAGTTAAAACACAGACTGCAAAATAAACAATATTTTCAACTTACATTTGATCTAGTTTCGTACAATTTCCTAGAGCAGATGGCAGAGGACCAGAGAAGTTGTTTGATCCAAAGGAACTACAATAAGCAGCAAAACCACAAATGAATTCAAGTAACCTTAAGTCATGTATTCTATAAATAGACAACACCAGATGCTCTTGTACAACTGGTTATATCATTGAGCATGACTAAATTGTGGTAATATATATCCATGGCCCCTGAACTATAGCGTTACTAATGTTATAGCCTCTAAAATTCATTTTGAGATTGAAAAATCCTTGAACGTTATATTATTATTTAAGATTGAAGTCCAAATCAAAGAAAATCCGTTAAAAATTAACATAATGACACCTGAAATAGATATTTGACCATAATTTATAATGAAATGGATAAAGAGAGAGTCAACCTTATTCCGGTCATCAAATGTTAATTCTTTTAGTGGATTTTCCGTGATTTGAACTTTAATGTTATTATATAATGTAAGTTCAAGGATTTTTACATCGTAAAATAAAGTCAAGGGATCATAATGTTATTAGTAGCGCTATAGTTCAGAGGTCACAGATGTATCTTACCCCTAAATTGCAGTTGTGTAGAACCAGCAGCCAATAGCAACGTTGCTATAAAATTTTGTTTTGCAACTAATATAATTGAAACAAAAAAAAAAAAAGAAATGCAGTAGATTGCTGCACCATCTTCTCAGGCTTACATTGATCTTAAATCAGTAAGCAAACCGAGTTCTTCAGGAAGTTCGCCAGACAACGAATTAATGCCAAAGGTCCTAACATAATTATGAGTTTAATATCAGCAAACAATATAAAAATATATTCACATGTCCTGTGACTAAATTAGAATAGCTTACATGTATTGCATGCGAATCAAATTGCCAATTGCTGGAGGCAAATTACCAGTCAAGAAATTCTGACCCAAATTCCTGTAAGAAATGAAATCATGTTTAGTACATTTGACAACACAATATATCATAGCATGCATTTGGGATAAATTGTACTGATGGTCACCGAAATTTAGGGACCATTTTAATAACGTCACTGGACATTCGAACTTCACTTTCTTTCAATAAAATCAATGAACTTCATATTTGATTTTAATGAAGTTCACCAGAATATTGACATGACATAGAAGATAGTTGACTATATGCTAACTAAACGCCACAACTGACAAGAATATTATTTTCCAATTTTTTTTTGTGGCTTACTATGTGTCATGTGGCATGCACATGGTTGCCACATCAGCCCCTATACATGGCGCTTAGTTGGTATATAATCAAGTGTCTTCCATGTCACATCAATATTCAAGTAAGCTTGTATACACTGCATTGGTCAGAATGATTTTATGAGGCAAAAAGCATCACGAGGCTCCTGATATTTCATTTTGTTTTGCTCATTAAATTCTTTAATCTTTTATTTAGATACATTAAGCCCCTAATCTTTTATTTGTGGTCAAATTAAGCTTCTGAATCTTTTATTTAGATAAATTAAGCCCCTAATCTTTTATCTGTTCGAAATTTATATTTTTCACCGTTTGAAAACAGTGTAAAGTAGCTATAGAAAAACTCTAAAAACCTTAATTCAAATTATATAATTTCAAATGAAGATGAAATGAATGTATCTTTCTAAGGAATAGTGCAAGACAGAATGAAATGAACAAAGGAATAAGAAAGAAAGCATACAGATTAGTAAGATAAGTCAAAGTCCATAGCTCATCTGGAATTCCACCAGCAACATCCATTGCATAGACTTTCCTGCAAATCAAATCGAAAACAAATAAACAGGTCGCCAGCCATAAAACTAGATGAATTTCTTTTTTTTTCCGTGGGGCATAAAATCAAACAGATGGTGTGCACACTGAAAGGAAGAATAAAACAGAACTTACAAGGCAATGATGTGACAAGTGCCATTAATGGCGGAACAATCGCATTTGATAAAAGGATTATATGTCTGATCGTCGATTGTAGGAGATGAACCTAGAGCTGATCCACTGCAAAGCTCTCCGCTTATGTTCCATTGTTGTGCTGGAATCGCTGATATTCCCCATTGTTCAAAAATCGAGTTCACAGCTCTTGCTGCATTTCAATTTCACCAACTCATTTATACTGTGCTAATAAATAATAATAATAATAATAATAATAATAATAAATGAGCTGACCGGCTCATAAGCCGCTCGGCTTTCGGCTCTTCAACGGTGTTCGGTTTGATTTATAAACTACAGAGTTTAAGAATGAAAAAATTCAACCCTAACTCGAGTTCCATTATATTATTTATAAATATGTTAATAAACAAGTTTGGTTACATTTTTTTTTTAAGTATAAATAATTTATTAATCCTCTAGTTTTTATCTAACACATTGTTTAGTCCTCTATTTTAAAAAATACATTTTATGGTTTTTAACTTTTGTCAATATTAACTTTTTGGTCCTTTTGTCTAGTTTTTTTTAGGCTCGTAATCATTATATTTTAGCATAAACATGTATATATAAGATAACAGAGTAACATGGTCAACTTGTATTGTACTGTGGTTGTCCTAAAAGCTAAAATATGTTCGGTTAAAAATATAAAAAAATAGATAAAAGGACCACAAGGTTAATATTGACAAAAGACATGGACCTTAAAATGTGTTTTTCAAAATAAGGGACTAAACAATGTGGTAGGTAAAAACTAAAGGACTAATAAATTATTTACCTTTTTTTATAATAATACTTTTATAATTGGAAAATATAAAATAACTTCATTTTATATAAATTTTATAGGTTTCAAAACTACGGAGTTTGTATTAAATAAATTTCTCGTGAGCGAAGTTCATGAACCGAATTAAGGAGTTGCTTGTAAGCAAAAGTAAGCTCTTGATGGAATAAATTAAGAGAAAATGGCTACTCGTGCTTAAATTAATATTATTTATTTTGATGAGGGTGTAAAGTCGAGGAAGAAGAGCAAAACGGACTACAAAAAAAACTAGACCTATCTAGGGGTTTGGGTATCCGTCCGTTCCGCCTAAGCCCGTGTCCATTTGACCGGGCTTGGATAATGAAATTTAATCTTACGCCCAGTTCAGTCCAAGTCCGTTAAAATCCGTCTATTTTTTGAACGGATTTGGGATTGATGAAAATAGTACGGACCAACCCAACCCAACCCGACCCGTCTTATTAATATTAATTAGAAAAATTTATATATTTATAACTTTTTTTTTTGGTAGAAATTTATATATTTATAACTAATATTTATTTTTAAATATAAATTTTATTTTTTATAAATAAAATTATGTATATTTTTTAGATGGGTTTATATGGACTGGGCTTGAAATTTGATTTTTAAGCTCGAGTCCATTCTGATCCGAAATCACCTAAATTAATTACGGATTGGGCTGGATCTGGGATGAGTCATTTTACATAAAAACTCGTTAGGCCCATCCAACCCCAACCCATGTACAGATCTACAGAAAACCATATAGTACTTATTTTTATTATAAATATAGTTATAATATTAATTTAGGTCTAAAAAAATCAAATAATATTATATTTTATATTTTACATTTAAAATTGGTCTAAATTTTTATTTTAAATTTTTAAGTATAATTTTTTTGGTTCAAAAAAAGTACAATTTTTTTTTTATTAAATGTCATTTATCTCAGACTATAGCAGAATTTTCTTGAAATATAGTGTTTTTGAAGGGGTTAAATCATTTGCTTCACTACATTTCTGTTTTTTTTTTTCTTTAAAAGCCTCATTTGTTTACCAAAAAATATTAGATAAAGAAAAAAAATTGTTGAAAAATAAAATTATGGTATTTTGCTATAACTGGTAAATGAGAAGAAGTGATGGATGGTTACTATTTTCAAAAAGGGATAAGGTGCAAAAATACTCCTAACGTTGACCGTCACGAGCCATTTTACCCTAACGTTTAAAATTCTATAATTTTACCTCTAACGTTGGCAGCCAAGAACAATTTTACCATTAACATTAGCAAGTTGGGACAATTTCAGACATCATTATAAAACACGTGTATTTTGATGACGTCATTTTCGCCTTCTTTAGAATTAAAAGACAGTGTGAGATTTAGCGGCCCAAACACGACTATAGAGGCCCAAATGTAATAATCTCTGACCTCTAATTGACAGAAAATCTTCTAGATCCTACAAGATAAAAGGATTCCTAACAGGATTTGGAATCCTTGAGGATAAGGAATCTTAAGCTAGTAAGAACTACTAAAGAGGTGACAACCCTGTAAATAAACGGGTATTGACATATGTTAATTACTATCTTTTAACAAGTTCATACTCTCCAATTCGGTCATAAGCACAAACTGATTTAGGCATCGTAGCGGGTTCACTGGACTTCGGATGCATCTGGCTTAGTTTTCTAGGTAATTATCAATGACGTCGGATTACAAACACGTAAGCAGAATCAGGTAACCAGTTATCACTCAACAATATTTTCCGACAAACAAACGAACGCTAAATCTGGTTAATAGATTCGAGATTGATGAGTGAGTGAAACCTTAGAGATGATTAATTAGATGCATAAATTGAAATTATTACTTACCTTCATCAGGGTCAGCAGTAGAATTAGTTTGAGTCTGCGCAAAGGCTTTATGATCAATTATGCAGATAGCAAAGAAAGCTAAGACTACAACTGATGAAGAAGATAAAAAGCTCCACATCGGATTCGAGTTTATCCTTTTCTCCGGCGAAGATTTAGTGAACTTAAGTGAAATTCTATGAAAGAGAGAGAAAGAGTTTTAAATTTTGCCTCATAACTTTCAGAAGAAAATTAAGGATTTTATGGATGAAAAAGTGACGGCGGCGGCAGTGTTTGAATTTTCATTTTGTATTTTTTTGTCAAAATAAAAAAGGATAAGTCTAAATAAAAAAAATGAGTGGTTGACATTGTGAGCGATAATTGTGGTATTTTTTTTGGGTAAATTTCAAATAAAACCCACGTGGTTTCACTAATTTTCAGATAAAGGACTGTGGTTTACTTTTTTTTCAAAGTAAGGATTGAGGTTTTTAACTTCAGCAAAATAAAGACTTTTTCGATACTATTAAAATCACCATTGACGACTTCAAACATGAAATATTTTAAGAACTACTAATATTCTAATTCTTAAACTTTTTTATTTTGAGATTATTTAGATGATGTTTGGTAAAAATAGAGAAAGTTAATGTTTAGAGAGAGAAAGTTCCAACAAAGATGATTTTCGAAAATCGAAAATGTAGTTCCATAACAAATATGATAATGAACAACTTTAATTCTTGAAAGTTTTCATTTTCATGTCGTTAAAGATGGTTTTAATAGCATTAATTCAAAAGGTCATTGTTTTATTAAAAGTGTGAAACCTCAATACTCGTTTTGACAAAAAATAAATCACAGTCCTTTATCTGAAAATTAGTAAAACCACTGGGGTTTTATTTGAAATTTACCCTTTTTTTTGTAACAAAATAACTCCGTGGTTAGAACCGTTAGTAATTTTGGTTTGATTTTATAAAATTTGGCCCCTTAGCAAACCTAAATTATATTTTAATCAAACTTTAATTTTGTAATTTTTTAGGTTTGAGTTCATTTAGGTGTTGTTCTGTGATGAGAGAGAAAGCTCCAAAATAATGATTTTAAAAAATAAAAAATATGGTTCTATAATAAATATTATACTAAAAAAATTTAATTCTTGAAAATTTTCATTTTGAGGTTGTTATCAGTCAAAATTTTACAAAGTCAAACCAAAATTGCTAACGGTGCCTACCACAGAATTATTTTTGTTCCAAAAAATACCACATAGTCAAAACTTCAAACCACGGGAATTTTATTTGAACTTATCGCTATATATATATATAGGAGGGATCAAGTGAGAACCTCCTCTTAGGTGAGGACACTTCCTTAGGTGAGAACCACTAAAACTACGTGTTTTGACTCTAAAAATTAAAAAAAAAAAAAACGTTGTTGTCATGGGGGTTCAAGAACATTGGACCCTTTGTTCACCCTCCATATTACTTACCACTGAGCTAATTACTTTTCTTGTGTGTTATGTCGCGCGCTGATTAATATACAATCGCACTGTAGCTTTCATTGTTTAATATTTGACACATGCACTTATTAATATTGATTAAATATGCATAATAATGAATTATTAATAGAAAAAAAAAGAAATGTGCATAATAATGAATTATTAATAGAAAAAAATTCAAGAACATGCTCCAATTTCTTATTTATTTAATTCCTTTATATTTTGTAATTTATGTTATATAAGAAAATATATTTTTTTAAACATACGTTATAACATATAATTTAACTTTTTTTTTTGAAACAACATATATTTTAACTTTTAAAACACGAACTATAAAGTTTAGAACGTACGACATATTTTTTAGAACATACGTTATGTTTTTTAGAACATGTGTTATGTTTTTTCGAACATGAGTTATAAATTATATTTTTGGAACAAATGAAAAAACGATCCAAATATCTACTGATTTTTTTAGAACATTATACTTAATTTTTGGAACACAAACTACAAACTTTAGAACATACGTTATGTTTTTTAGAACATATGTTATGTATTTTAGAACATGTGTTATGTTTTTTCGAACATGGGTTATAAATTATATTTTTGGAACAAATGAAAAAACAATTCAGATATCTACTGATTTTTTTAGAACATTATACTTAATTTTTGGGGCACAAACTATAAACTTTAGAACATACGTTATGTTTTTTAGAACATACGTTATGTTATTTAGAATATGAGTTGTAAATTATATTATAGAACAAATGCAAAAATGGTCCATATATTTACTGTTTTTTAAACATTATACTTAATTTTTAGAACACAAATTATAAAGTTAAGAACACATGTAACAATATTTATAACATCGTCCTTAACATTTTAAAACATAAATTACAAAAAATATGGAGAAATTAAATAAATAAGAAATTAGAGCATGTTCTTGGATTTTTTTTCTATTAATAATTCATTATTATGCACGTTTCTTTTTTTTCTATTAATAATTCATTATAATGCACATTTAATCGATATTAATAAGTGCATGCGTGCAGTGGTATATTAATCAGCGCGCGACATAATACACAAGAAAAGTAATTAGCTCAGTAGTAAATAATATAGAGTGTGAACTAAGGGTCCAATGTTCGAACCCCTATGATAGTAGTGTTTTTTTTTAATTTTTAGAGTCAAAACTACGTAGTTTTAGTGGTTCTCACCTAAGAAAGTGTCCTCATGTAAGAAAGGGTTCTCACAAGAGCTCTCTCCTATATATATATATATATATATAAGGCCTAAATTTACACCTCTTAGATCTAACGATAACTGATCAGGTGAAAATCAAGGTGTTTTCTGATTTGTTAGTAGTATATGATAAAATGACGCACATGTGAAATGTTGACGACAAGATTTGTGACTGACAAGATGGTTTGATAAATTATTTCTCAAATTGACTCAATTTGTCAATGTTAGCGATAAATTTGCTCTTTGCTGCCAATATTAGGTGATAAAATTTCATTATTTTAGACATTAATGGTAAAATTACTCATACTCGTTAATATTAAGGGTATTTTACACATTATCCCTTTATTTATCATCTAGACTGTTCGGTATCTTAAGCCGAATATTAATCTAGATTCCAAACAAGTAGTTTTCAAATATTTCTCATAAACTATTTTAAACACGATAGAATTTTCATTCCTCGAATCCTAAGTATTTCTCGTCAAGTATTTTTTTCCATGTGTAATATGGACTTATATATGTTGTAAAAAAACTTCACCGTTATATTTTATGAAGTAGGAATACATTACACGTATCAAGATATGGGATAAGGATCAAATTGGATCCTTACATTTTTTAGGAAGTGTTGATTTAGTTTTAACGTATGAAATTGTGTAAATATAACTCTAACGTTTTAAAGCAAAATCGATTTTACCTCTACGTTGCTGAAAATTTTAAAATACTAATTTGAATGTTATTTAACTATGACATCAGAACTTTCAAATATGTTTAAACTTGTACAGTCTTTTTTTTTTTTTTTGCTATTTGTAACTATATTAGTAGCAGAATAAACATTTTAGACACATTCACAAAAAAAAAGTATATATATTTGTGATTAACTTATATGTGACAGAGTTAATTGTTAGTATTTGCATAAGGTTTTTTGTAAAAAAAATTGTGACACATTAAATATCTTAGACGTAATTGATATTTGGAAGGTCCGGTGTGACAGTTAAATAACAGTAAAAACCAGTTAAATAGTCGTAAAAATCATCAGGTCTTTGAATTTTTAAATTTTGAAATCGTCAATTTTTGAATAATGATTTTGAAAAATAAAAAACTTAGTTCCATGGTAGATATAGTACTAAAACAAATTTAATTCTTAGAAATTTTCATTTTGATGGCGTTAAATGTCATTGTTATAGTATCAAATTAAAAGTGAATCGTTTTTAGCAAAACGAAAAAGCTTACACCTTGAAATCACATGAGTTTTTTTTTTAATTTGCCCTAAAAATAACAAGTAAATTACATACGTGGTGTACAACTTTTATCATTTTTCACATTTTGGTGTACAATCTCTAATCTTGCATACACAATTGTACAACCTTTTGGTAACTTCCTACTAAAGCATAAAGATAGTAATTATCACCGTCCAACGTGAAATCAACGTGCCATGTCAGCAATTTGACCTTCCTAAAAGTCAAAATTGCTGACGTGGCGCGTTGACTGGTCAATTTTTTACTTTTAGAAATGTTAAATTACTGACGTGGTATATTGACTTTACATTGATCTGTCACAATTAGCTATTGTACACTTTAATAAAAAGTAAAAAAAAAATTATATAATTTTATAGGGTAAATTCTAAAAAAAAACCCATGTGGTTTGATATTGTCCCAAAAAAACCCTTGTGGTTTGTTATTACAAAAAAAGGACTGTGGTTTGCACCGTTACCCGAAAAACGGAAATGGGCTTAACGGTGTTAATTTGCTGACATGGCACAGAGGTAGAGTTGGAAATTCGAATTTTTTTTTATTTTATTTTTTCTCTCTCCTCTTCTTCTCCTTCCTCCTCCTCATTCTTCCTTCTTCTTCTTCATCCTTCTCCTTCTCCTTCTCCCTCTCCTCATCTTCTTCCTCCTCCTTCTTCTTTTTTTTTCTTCCATTCTTTTTTTTTTTAATTTCCGAAGAAATCTGGAAATTTCCGAAATCTGGAATCCAGATTTCGGAAATTTCCAGATTTCTCCTGAAATCTGGATTTCCAGATTTCCGGAAATCTGGAAATCCAGATTTTTGGAAATCTGGAAAAATTCCAGATTTCTGAAAAATTTCCAGAAATCTGGAAATTTTCGAAACTTAAAAAAAAAAGAAAAAAAAGGTAGAAGAAGAAGGAGGAGAGAAGAAGAAAAAGAAGGAGGGGGAAGAAGAATAAGGAAGAAGAAGGAGGAGGAGAAGAAGAAGGAGGAGAAGAAGGAGGAAGGAGAAGAAGAGGAGAGAGAAAAAAAAATAAAAAAAAAAATCGAATTTCCAACTCTACGCATGTGCCACGTCAGTAAATTAACGGTGTTAAGTCCATTTCCGTTTTTCGGGTAACGGCGCAAACCACAGTCCTTTTTTTTGTAATAACAAACCACAAGGGTTTTTTGGAACAACATCAAACCACATGGGGTTTTTTTTTGGAATTTACCCAATTTTATATACAAAATTAAAAGTTAAAGTTTTTTTTTTTTTGGCTTAATAGGCACTCAGCCCCCTAAACTTGTAACTTTTTTCACCCGGCCCCCTCAACTTAGGGGACAACCTCTCAACCCCATCAACTCTTCAAAAACATCACATACAGCCCCTTACACCCCTATGTTCAGTCAAAATATTGACCCGTATATAAAACGCGCTTGACTGTTGACCTCACTAATGTCACGTGTCACTTTTTTATTAAAATTTTTCATTCTGGCATAAGAATTCTGATCGAAATCCATCTCTGGTAGTTGCTCGCCGAGCAGTGGTCTCAATGGAAAAATTTAATAAAAAATGATACGTGGCATTGGTGTGGTCAACAGTCAAGCGCGTTTTCTACACTGGTCAATATTTTGACCGACATAGGGGTGTAAGGGGCTGTATGTGATGTTTTTAGAGAGTTGAGGGGGTTGAGAAGTTGTTCCCTAAATTGAGGGGGCCAGGTGAAAAAAAGTTACAAATTTAGGGGGTTGAGTGCCTATTAAACTTTTTTTTTTTTTTTTTTTGAAGAAAAAGTTAAATTTTTTTTTTTCGAAATGAAAAAGTTAAAGTTATACACTGTAAAGAAAATAACTCGGTACCTAGTTTAATATAAGAACTCGCCTTTTAGACAGCGTGGAGACCAGAAATATTCTTAATTAAGGTCAAATATGTCTTATTGGCATGCGGGTGCCTTTCCACGATTTATTGTGGTGCCACGTCATCCACTATTTGCACAATTAGAATTTTCTAATTCTTTTTCTACTTTTGAGAACTAAATAATGGGCAAGTTACACGGATAGTCACCGAAATTTACTAATTTTCAAATTATGCCAATTAACTTTAAAATATAATATAAAAATCATTCAATTTTATACTTTCTAATATTATAGCTACTAAACTTTAATTAACGTCTTAAATTAATCGTTTATAACCTCAACATAGAATATTTCAAGAATTGATAAAATTTTAAGAAACTTTAATTCTTCAACCTTTTCATTTCGAGATCATTTAGGTGTTGTTTAGTTAGAAGAATGAAAAATGTTCAGAAATGATGATTTTGAAAATAAAAAAATATGGTTCCATAAAAAATGTAGTTCAAAACAACTTTAAGAGCATCTTCAAAAGACTCTTAGTTTGTACTTTATAAATAATATAAACAATTTACTCTTAGTGATTGAGGAGTGACTCGAGCATCTTGAAGAGACTCTTAGTGCACTCTCTAAAAATAATATAAATAATTGACTCTTAGTGATTTAAGAGTGACTAAGACATCATATCAAACATTATTTCTCATATTCACTCATTACTTATTATTTTATTATTAAAATTATTAATTATTGTTATATTTACCAATAGTGAGAGGAAAGAGACTCGCCAATAATAAATTATTAATAAAATATGAATTAAAGAGACACTAAGAGGTGGAGAGTCTCTATTAATAGAGATGATGGAGAGACTCTTAGTGATTTGAGGAGCCACTAAGAGGTTGTTAGAGCTGATTTTTAATTCTCTCTCCTCAAATTTAACTTAAGAGTTAAACTAAGACTCTGTTCGACATTGCATCTCCAATACTCATCATATTCACTCATTATTTATTATTTTATCATTAAAATTATCAATTATTGTTATATTTACCAATAGTGAGAGGAGAGAGACTTTCTAAAAATAAATTATTAACAAAAATGAAATAAGGAGGACACCAAGAGTGGAGAGAGTATCTCTATTAATAGAGAGGATGAAGAGACTCTTAGTAATTTCATGAGCTACTAAGAGGCTGTTGGAGTTGATTTTTAACTTACTCTACTCAAATTTTAACTTAAGAGTCAAATTACGAGACTGTTGGAGATGTTCTAATACTTGGACATTTTCATTTTGATGCTTTTAATGGTTAGTTTGAGGCATTAATTGAAGTTTAGTGGCGGTAATATTATAAAGTGCACAACTTGAATAATTTTTATATTAAATTGGGTAAATTACACACATGACCACTGAACTTTACCCATTTAACATTATGGTCATTGAACTTCAATTCTTAACAGTATTGCCACTGAACATTACATTTTTTAACACCAGCGGCCACTCAACGTCTCAAAACGACCGTTGACGGTCTTAAAATAAAAATTTCGAAGAGTTAATGATATTGTAATGAACTTTAATTCTTGAAAATTTTCGTTTTGAGGTCATTTAGGTGTTTTTTTATTAGGAGAGAGAGTGAATTTGTAGAGAGAGAAAGCTACAAAAATGTGATTTTTTAAAATAAAAATTATGGTTTCATGGTAAATATCGTTCCGAACAACTTTAATTCTTGAATATTTTCATTTTGAGGTCGTTACCAATCATTTTGAGGAATTAATTAAAGTTCAATGGCCGCAGGTGTTAAAAAAAAAAAAATTCAGTGACCATACCATTAAGAATTAAAGTTTATTGACCACAATATTAAAATGAGTAAAGTTCAATGGCCATGTGTGTCATTTACCCCATGAAAATTAGTAAATTTAAGTGTAATTTACTCATTAAATAGTTCATATTTCAATAAAATATATTAGGTAGTCCATCAATTTATTGATAATAAATTGATGGATAGTCTCTAACCACTCAACTTGGCTAGTGGATGAAAATATATTTATGTGGCTGCAATCATTTATGATATTGATAAATAAATTAAGTCTCCATTGACTTTGATTGAATATATTTTCATTTATCCAAAGTCCAACATTATTATGTAATTTCAAATTACCTTTTTACTATAGATATGATGACTTTTACCATAAAGAAAAATATTCAAACTCCAAAATTTCCAAAGCAATTTTATTAGAAGGTTTGAAAAAGAAAAATCAATCATTTTGGAATTAATTGACTGTTATTAAAGTAAGAAAAATTATCAAAGCTGAAAAACGTTTTAGGATGAAAAAAATATGAATTTATTTCTTATCATAGAATAGTTTACAACAACATATATAGTAAATGGAAAATACAATCACATGTTAGGTATGATGAGAATTGAATTTTTAATGTGGCAATCTTTTTAACAAATTGGTGCCATTTCTCACTTCAAAGATAAAAAAAATATCAAAAGAGAGATCGGAAATCGGTGATTTTACTACGTTGTGTAAGATAGTAGAGTTTTTAGAACATAATAATAAGAAGAATGAACTTTAGGGTTTTATAATGGTATACCTTTTTTGTGTAGTCACCTTATTCTAGTGACAGATCCAAGATTCACTGTCTCTTATGATTTATGAGTGTTAAATTGACATTTTTGATGTTTATACATAAAAAAAATTAAACACCGTACATAATTTCCATAGAATTTTTAGTGTTTTCTGGCAACTAGTGGGTACTCAAGCCCCTCCCCCCTCCCAAGCCCCCTTCTGGATCCGTCCCCGCTTTATTCTATTTATAAGATACATAGAGGCAGTTTAGGACTACCGTTAGTTTCTGTACCCTAACAAGTGCCAGGGATACGTGTAGTGATGTAAGAAGGAGTACATATAGTTATGGGTCCACTAGGATTTGGCGCATTCTAACTGCAAACCGTGTGTTATGGTGACAATTTTATGAGCTGGTGTGCTTCTTTCATTGCTCCACGTGTCAAGACGATTACAACTCCTCAAGTGCATGCTTATTGGTTCACTTGTCAAGTATGATTATTTTTCTGTCATCATATCTCCCCATTTTAGTTAAATCCTTTAGGGCTTCATTAGGCTTAGGGTTTGTGGAACTGAAATTCTGACAAAGTTTTGTGGTTCCACAACGACGAAGTAGGATTTAATGACTGAAGTAGGATGTTGCAACATTCGTTTAAAAATAAGAGTGTCCTTTTACGTGTGATGTCTAGGTCCTTTTGCAATATTCAGACGATGTAACGAGATGTGATGACGACTAACAGGGTACATGATCCTTTGTAGACGCCTTTTCAAATCAAAAATTTTCCTCCCATTAGAATCTAGTCACGCGTTAAGAAGCATGTTGCTATTATGAAAGGCAGGTTGAGTGTGTATCTTTTGGTTATCAAGTGGCACATTAGGAAGGTTTTTTTTTTTTTTTGCATATATGGTCGTTGTAGTCTCCAATGATGCCTGAAGTTCTTAACATGCAAAGTGGGGACTATAACTCCAAGTTTTGCGGTTCGACAACGCCGAAGTAGGATTTAAAAATCAGTAAATAAATATTGGGATGGGGAGCGAAATTGTTGGGATTGGTAGAGCTTAAATGGACATCTAAACTCTTCAGAGTTGCTCAAAATTGTTGGGTATGCGGTATGTCCGTCTAGTTAAGCTGCAGATACATGGTATTGGCCTCGAAGTGTGTCTGGCAGCTATTCGGTGAAAACCGATTATGAGATTCTAACCAGATCGACGACACAACAGCATGAACGAATTTGGGATCTCGTCTGGAAAGTGGAGGCTCCGGAAAAAAATAAAAGCATTCCTCTGGTTGGTTTTGCAGGGCGGGATCCTTTGTAATGCTAATCGAGTTAGATGTCAATTGATGGACTCAGGGGACTGTTTACGATGTAGACAAAGGGAAACTGAATTGCATATTATTCGGGATTGCTATGTGGCGCATGGATTTTGGTTTACTCTTGTCCCGTGGAACCTCAAGTTAGTGTTTTTTGGGAGATAATTATTAGAATGGATAGCTAAAAACTTGAGTTGTGATAGACTTGTCAGCAATGTTCTGTGGCCAACGATCTTTTCCTATGCAATTTGGTGGTTAGGGAAGGATCAGAATGAGTCCATTTTTAGAGGTTCTTCCAGGCAAAGAGGCGATTATGAGTAGGTGTTGTGTTACGGCTGTGTAAGGAGTTCTGTCAGGTACAAACGCTTATGGTGGATTCTAGAATGACTACCACACATAGTATTTGGGTATGTTGGCGCCCGACTGAGGATGGTTGGGTGAAGATTAATACTGATAGGGCTTATAAAGGTAACCCGGGATTGGCCTTTGCTAGGGGCTGATCTGTAATAGTAATGGAGGTTGGCTAGGAGGTTTTGGGGTGAAAATTGGATGGTGCACTGTTACTTTGGCTGAGTTATGGGGAGTGTATCTTGGGATGAGGCAAGCTTGGGAAAAAGGCTTCCGGAAGGTTGTGGTGGAAGTGGACTCGTGTGTGGTAATTAAGCTTTTAATGGGTTTGGTGGGGATCCATCATCCGTACTCATGGATTATTACCCAATGTAGGGAATTACAAGACAGAGATTGGTCCATCACTTTACAACATACTTATAGGGAAGACAATCATGCTGCTGACTGATTGGCGAACTTCGCAGGTTCTTGTCAATTGGGTTTTCATGAATTTGATATACCCCTGCAGGCCTCTAAGGAACTCTCGCTGAAGATTGTCAGGGTTCGGCTCACAATGTTTAAGTCCTAATTGTTTCTTTTTTTTTCTCCCCCTTTTTCTTTGTGGGCCTAGTGCCTTCCATGTTAATAAAAAATGACCAAAGTAGGATGTTGCAACATTCGTTTAAAGATAAGAGCGTTCTTTTGCGTGTGATGTCTAGGTCCTTCTTTGGGATAGTTGAGAAATTGAAATATCATATTAAGATGTGATGTCGACTGACAGGGCACATGATCCTTTGCAGACGCCTTTTCAAATCAAAAACTTTCCTCCCATCAGAATGTAACCACGCGTCAGGAAGCATACTGCCATTATGAAAGGTAGACGTGAACGTGTATTTTTTGGGTTATCGAGCAACGCATCAAGAAGGTATTTTTTTCATTTGCGGTCGTTGTAGTCTTCAATGACCGCCTGGAGTTCTTAACATGCAAAGTGGGGACTATAACTCCATGATGTGCCATGTATATTGAGTGATTGTGAGTATAGACCATTAGAGATGCTCAACTTGAGTGATTTTTTTAGTATTAGTTAACAAATAGTTATAATTGCTAGAGAGATTAATGTGTTTTTAATTAACAAAAATTTAAGGGGTAAGGGTCAAAATTAACCATAACATTTCAAGTGAAGTGCAAATTTAGCTCTAATGTATGAAATAGTGTAAATTTAATCTTAATGTTTCCAAGCAAGATCAGTTTTAGCCATATGCTATCAAAATTTTGAAAAGACTGGTTTGACTGTTATATAATTGTCACACTGGACCTTCCAAATAATTTTTTTGATAAATTGAAGCAGATTCGTACATTTTTTGTTGATGTTTTGTAACTATATTAATAACATAGTAAATATTTTAGTCAGTTTGACGAAAAATAATTGTGATTCACGTATTTGTAACAGATTTAATTTTTAGCATTTTAACGTAATTTTTGTAGTTTTGTTAATAATACATTAAATATTTTAGACATAATTGATATTTAAAAATTCTGAATTGGCAGCTGTCAAATCAGTTTTTTTTTTCTAATTTTCAATAATGTAGTACTAAAATTGATCTTGCTTGTAAACGTTAAGGTTAAATTTGATCAGTACTCCTTAAACTTGATTATTTTGTATCACAAACTCTCCGAACTTGTCCATAAAAGTAGACTACCTCCTTGAACTTTATAAGTGTCTCATCAACTCTCTAAACTTGTTTATTCCGTAATAACTACATATGAAAGCCATAATACTAACTCTCAATCTTAATCCATTCGATCTCTCAAACATGCAACATTAACTCTTATAATAGGTAGAAAGGTAGGAGAAGAGAAAAAATTGCCTCTCGAATAGATGAATATGTATTTTTAGACTTTAGGTTTAATATGTTTTTGTATTTAGGTCATGTTTGATAAGCTGTAATGAACGTTGTAATGGAATGCCCATTACAATGGATGTTCATTACAACGTTTGAATTAGTCTATTGTTTTGTAATTGAATCACAATTACATCACTCAATTTTTTTTTTATAAATTTATGTAATGGGGATTACATTACATAAAAAAATAGGCATGAATTCCTATTACGACTAGCTCAGATATATATTTTTTTATTATTTATATTTATTATCCACAATTCTTATTAAACGGTAAAACATAAAATGAGAAAAACATGAAAAATGCGAAGAACGGAAAAACACGAAAACACGGAAAATTGAAAAAATTTGAAAAACGAGAAAAAACATGAAAAATAAAAAAAATGAGAAAAAAACGTGAAAGATGGGAAAAACTTGAAAATGCGGAAACGAAAAATGGAAAAGACGTGAAAAACTAAAAACGTGAAAACATGAAAAATGAAAAAAAAACGTGAAAACGCAAAAATGAGAAAAATTAACAAATTTTAACAAATTTTAACCATCACATATGGATGATGTTCTCGTGCATATGAAAATTTAAGAATAATTGAAGTTTCTAACTACATTTGACGAAACAAACCTACGTATTGTAATAATAATTATATTCAACCAATTTTTTTAAAATTTGCCAACCAAACATTGTAATAGAATCATTATTACATTCCATTACGTTACAATTTTGATTATATTACAACATTGATTATATTACATTGCATTATATCGTATCAAACGGAACCTTAGTTGTTACATAATAAGCAAATCCAGGATGTTGGCGAGACACTTATAAAGGTCAGAGAGCTAATCTACTTTTATGGATAAGTTTAGAGAGTCGTGATACGAAATAATAAAATTCAAAGAGCCGATGAGATATTTGTAAAGTTTAGAGAGTCAATCTGTTTTTATGGATAAGTTTAGAAAATTCGTTATACGAAATAATAAAGTTAACGAAGCTGGTGAAATACTTGTAAAGTTTAGAAAGTCATTTCAGGTAGTTTTTTTTTTTCTTTTCTTTTATCAAGTGGATTTCAGGCTAGACTAGGCTAGGTATGTCATCAATGTGCAATTACCAGCGCAAGAATTTAATGACAAAATTAAACCGTTTTATAGTTGAAGATTAAAGAAAGGGAAAATTACAAAACTAGGTCAAATGGGAGGCTCATTTACATATTTAACTCATTTACTCAACCTATTACATATCTAGACTTATTTTGTGTGACTTTCCAAAAATACCCCCCAATATTTACGCGCGGCTCGCCCCATCCCGTCTGACTTCGCATATTCCATACTATGCGAAGTCTGCGAAGTAAATGTTTGGGTTTGCTTGATGAATTTAGTTCGCATATGCGAAGCCTGGATGTGTTTTGAAGCTAATTCGCGAAGTGGTATATAACAAAAAAGGGCAAACAACAACGAATTCTAACATTCAAATCATAACATTATCAAAATTTACAACAAGATTGTCACAATAACGACATTCAAATCATAACATTATCAAAATTTACAACAAGATTGCCACAATGAACTCTACTAACTAATCATTTCAAAGTGAAACTAACTAATCCGGTACCAAGATTACGCATCCGCTTCAAAATTGGCACCATGGGATGGACGTGTCCCATGGTGCACCCCGAGATTGACACAACCTCTCCTAACGAATCATTTCAGGAGTCAATGTGTCAATCTTGGGAAAGTTCATCCCTATACAGGAAGGAAAATCATCTTCCCTGCAGCCCAGTACGCCGCCTTCCAGAAAGGGATGTTACGTATTCAACCATCTACAGAAAAAATTAACCGTGTTAGTTATGAAAAAGGACGATTTTGGATTCGCGAAATGAAAATTAGCGAAGCATGCGAATGTAAATGTGTATGGGAAGAGGTGATTTTACTTCGCATAACGATTTTTTCGCGAAGTCTGCGAGGTCTGAAATGTGACTATCTACGTCGCATATCGATGCTTTCGGGAAGTCTGCGAGGTCTGAAACTTAAGGATCTATTCGCAGACTTCGCGAACTAATATATTCGCGAGGTAGATCCATACGTTTCAGACTCTTTCTCTTCGCAGAACGTCGCGAATTCATCGATTCGCGAAGTAGATCATCAAGTTTCAGGCTCGTTCTCTTTGCAGATCTCCGCGAATTCATCGACTACGCGAAGTGAATTCATGGAAAACGCAGGAAAAACAGCAGATACTTACATTTTTCGCTCCTAACAATATGATAAACTGGGAAGAACGACGGAAATAACGTAGAATAACCATTTCTGGAATGGTAACAAGAAGAAAGAAACCAATTAACGAACAGGAAGATGAAGAACCATGGCTTCGTTTTCTAGGGTTAGGAAGTTGCAGAATCAAGAGATGAAAAGAGAACTTCATTGTGATTTGGAAACATGGTGCAGATTTCATGCAATTTAAAGGCAAATAGGAAGATCAAAAGTCTTCAAATCATTAATGGAGGAGCCAAACCGTTTTCGCGCACCAAGGAGAACAGGGGAGAGAAACCGATAGAGTGAGGGGAAGTGGGAAGGGTAGGGGTATTACGGGAAAGTCACATAAAAACAGTCTAGATATGTAGTGGGTTGAGTAAATGGGTTAAATATGTAAATGGGCCTCCCATTTGACCTAGATTTGTAATTTCCCTTAAAGAAATTGACCAGGTCAACGTTGACTTTGATCACACTTAATTCAATTTTATATGAAAAATATAAAAGTATAATTCATGTTGATTTTTATGTTTAAGAAATAATTCATATTGATTTAAGAAATAGAATAAAAGTATAATTCATGTTGAACAATTGAATTTTATTATAAAAGGTTTACTGATTTATAATGTGTTCACATTTCAATTTATTTATGACAAATCACAAATAATTAAATAATCAACTTGAAATTAACATTGTTGGTAGACTACAATCCCACAAACAATAAAGTCTAAACCATAAATTCATTGAATAAATGATCTAATAGTCTGATCGATCTAAAACGATTAACGTTATAACTTTTATCAATTAGAACTTCAACCTGAAATGTTGAACGTGTCAATGAGTGAGATGCGTACTCAATAAAACAATATATATATATATATAACATCACAAACATATCTCACATTATGACATACGTTTACTCGTAAAATCCTAAACTTCATTATATTACTTTAAAGCTCTAACTAAACTGAAATGCATCCAATGATCCCATGGTTAAACAATTCATCATCAAACATACATCGTCATCTACTCTTCACTACCATATAAAGGGATCCAACTCCCTTAAGAAAAATGTATGAGATATTGTTATTACTTTCCCTCTTTCTATTTATGTATCTCTCTCTCTAAGCGTTCTATTTTCTCTCTTTGGATCATAATTGATTTAAGCGTTTGAGTATCCCCTTGTCCGAGATCCAACCAAGTGTTCATTTGTTTTGTAGGTTATACCTTAGGAAACTCTCTATATTTACCTTAGAAGTAATAATCAGATCCAACCTTGTCATCGCCATCATTGGTGCGGTGAACATAGACTTGAGAACTTCCTTGTTTGAGTTTGATAGGTCTCTTTAAATAAATGAACATGACCTCTCTGTAGACAACATACAAGCCTTTTATTACTACCTCTAAGGTTTTGAAGAAGCGAAAAAACCAGTATTACTTATTCTAAGCAAGAATTGGAACCTACTATCCATAATAAGAAAATAACACTTTAGAAAGGGAAAGTAATCGCCTCAAACAGCATTAAACCCTCTAAAATTATCTCCTCTTAGGTTCGGCAGAGCCCTAGCCTTTTTACCAATGATTTGGTCGTGATGATGCAAATAAAGGGATACACCATGAAGAAAGTGTTGATAGACACTGAAAGCTCTGTCAATCTCATCACTAAAGATGTAGCATGACATTGATAGCTGAAAATAGATCTTATTGCGATCAAGCTTGTACAAGTACCAATGGTCAGATTGAGCCAACATAACATTCATGTGGGGGGTTGTGCCGCATTGAGATTTGTGTTTAGAGACGAAGAACATATTGATAAGGATATTATAGTCATTCCTCTTTAAGCTGTAGATAAGCAAGAATTAAACGCACTTGTATTTTGAATTCAAAAACTTATCTCTTCCTATTTTGTTGTAAATGATACTTCCTATTTTCTTGTAACTGATACTTCCTGTACCGCCTTTATATTCATCCAACATCAATGAGAATTCCATTGAGTATTTGATTTCTACATGGTATCAAGAGCTGTTGAGGTTTAACAACTCTGTTCTATCTCGGTTTCTTTTTTTTTTCCTTTCCCTCAAAATCTCTGTTACGCTTCCATGGCTAACGGCACCTGCTCTACTCCTCAATCTGATTCTCTCCCATTTTCTTCCCTTACCTCCCAAATCTCCAACAAATTAACTCCCACAAATTTTCTTATATGGAAAACACAAATCTTACCTTTACTAAAAGGCCACAAATTAGGAAATCACATTGACTCCTCCTCTATTATTCCTCCAAAAAAATTATTAACCGGTGCCGATAATCCTGCTTTTGATTCCTCGGAACAAAAGGATCAACAAGTCCTCTCTCTCATAATCTCATCTCTTTCCCATGTTGTAATTCCACAGATTGTCGGAGCCGAGACTGCGGCTATCGCTTGGAATAAACTCACTAAAGCCTATGCTGCTGGTTCCCAAACTCAGATTCGAGACCTGAAGCAACGTCTCTTTCATCTCAGCCGAGAGAATGATAGTATCTCGAACTATCTCCAAAAGGCCAAATCCATTTATGATGAACTTGCTGATTTACAGAAACATGTTGCTAAAGAAGATTTCATTGCAGCAATTTTGGAGGGCCTTTTGGTCCTGTCTACAGGCCTTTCACTCGCGCATTAAGTGCTCGTCACGAACTGATTTCATTCGATGATCTTACCGGTCTTCTCCTTTCTGAGGAACGGCAATTGGAGCGAGATAATTTAACTGCCTCATTTACTCCTTCCGTCCATTTCACTGCTTGCACCTATGGGCATAGAAGGGGTCGAGGACGTAATAATTTTTCTTCACCTTCTCCTGGTCGAGACCTTTTGCCACTTCCACAGACTAGTCGTGTAAATGGGAGCATTTCTGCCTCTCTTGATACTTCCACAATAGTTTGTCACAACTGCAAGGGTAATGGTCACATCTACAGGCAATGTCCCTCTCCCCGATTCAACCATAATACAAGAGGCTCCTTCAAACCATCCTCTAATATGGCTGCTACCTCGCACTCCAATTCCACTGATTGGCTTTTAGACTCAGGTGCAACTCACCACCTCACATCGGATTTGGAAAATCTCCATGTTCACAGTGAATACAATGGCCCTAAAGAAGTTATTGTAGGTAATGGTCATTCTATCCCAATTTCTCATGTTGGTCATTCCTCTCTTTCAATTTCCCATACTCCTGTTAATTTTCAAAATATTCTTCATGTTCCTCAAACTCTTAACAATTTGTTGTCGGTTTCTTCCTTAACTCGTTGCAACCCTATTTCCATTGAATTCTTTGCTAATCACTTTGTTTTGAAGGATTTAAAGACAAAGAAGGAGATCTATCGGGGAACCACTAAAGAAGAATTAAACGTACTTTCAAAAACTTATCTCTTCCTATTTTGTTAGAAGGAGATCTATCGGGGAACCACTAAACAAGAATTAAACGCACTTGTATTTTGAATTCAAAAACTTATCTCTTCCTATTTTGTTGTAATTGATACTTCCTATTTTCTTGTAACTGATACTTCCTGTACAGCCTTTATATTCAGCCAACATCAATGAGAATTCCACTGAGTATTTGATTTCTACACATATATGGGAGACAAATTGAAAGTTTTTTATTGCAGATATATACTTTGCTTAAGATATGCTCATAGGAAGACCATTCTTATCTAAATATGAGGCCATCATATCCATTAAGGAGCGAAATCTGCGCATCCCAATAAAAGATGGGTAGTATTCTTATCTAAATATGAGGCCATCATATCCATTAAGGAGTGGAGTCTGTGCATCCCAACAAAAGATGGGTAGTAACATGTAGAGGCATTCCTCATAATCCTTTTGAAGTGTTGGATGTCTTATCACTGGAGGATGATGTGGTGGTATGAAAGGATGATCCTTTTATTATTGAACCCGAAGGGAAAATCAAAACCTTCATTTTAGGAGAAGGTTGGGTGCTCCGAATCGGTAAGAACCTGAAGTAAGACGTGAAACTAGAAATCATGGATCTTCTAAAGATGGAGAATGATGTATTCTCATAGGAGATGGATGATATGGAGGGGTAGATTTGACTACGATCACTCATAAACTCAATATCAATCCTTAAGGCTAAATTGCTTTTTTAAAAGAAAAAGGATCATGCTCTACAAAGACAACAAACAGTCTATAGCGAAATAAACCAATTGTTGAATGTCAGATTTATCCGAAAGGTGCTCTATCTGAAATGGTTGGATAATATGGTCTTGGTGAAGAATCCTAATGGGTTTTACCGGATTTATGTAGACTTCAGAGACTTAAATAAAGCATATCGCAAAGATAAATGTCCTCTACTGAATAGATCATCTTGTAGACTCCACTACAGGCACAAGATATACTCTTACTTTGATATGTATATCATCATATTCCTATGGAGCCGGATGATAAGGAGAAGACATAGTTCATTACCCACAAAGACCCATAAGTTTTTTTCTTCTTACAACCTAAGGATTTCAATACCCATAAGTAAGAGGGACAAAGACTTACAATCCCCTACTAGAGTTTTCATTCTCAAACATCAAACATGGGTACTATTGGGATGAAGGGAAACAAGTGACAATTTAGTAAATAAGAGCTAATGGAAAAACAGTGAATTGTAAAGAGCATCCCGGTGTCAAGCTTGTCCCCTTACTGAGCAAGTAATCCCCGCCTCATTGGTAAGCACATAAATCCTATCTCATTGGTGAGTAAGTATCCATGAGGGTACATTGAAGACAATATGAGACCGAAGTCATACTAGACCGAAGCCAAATAAATACCTTCAGGAAGACCGAAACAAAGACACTCACGAGTAGCCGAAGCTAGGTTTGTTGCGTTACAATCCCTACCTGAGACTGTTCTTGCCGAAGAGATGTTCTCATCAATATACCTAATTATTTGATGGCTAATTAATAAGTGTCTTTTTCAGCAGTAAAATCCCCACTTTAGTGCTAAATTATTTATGTGATTTGGTTACTGGTTGGGTTGGGCTATTATGTTTGTTTTTGTGTTTTGTACCTTCACAAGGACTAATGGAGAAAAAGGGAGCATTTTAGTACTAATTTGGCTGAAGATAAAATCTATAACTGTTTTAAAGATATAAAGTCGAACTGGAAGTTAGTCTTGCCCAAGACTAAGAAAAAGCAAAGCTATTGAATTAAACAGAAACGCACAACATTTCTTTTTGGCTTACTTCAGTCTATTTTTTCTGTTGTAAATAACTGCTCTTTCTCACTCCAATAGAACATGTTTCATGGGCAAAACAATGTGTCCACTTTCCCCACTTTTTTAGGTTTTAATGGAGATGAAACCATTTTGTTAGGAATTTTTCTTCCTATAAATGGAAAACTCTCATTTCTTTTGTAAATCATTTTTCATTTATTTCTACTCTACATTAATTTCGAAAAGCTTGAGCGTCCATTACATTCTGTAGCTAAACTATTTGCTTTTCAGTTGAAGGTTAATTCAAAAGGCGGGTTTTCTTCAATTATTGTGAGATTGTTGATTTTATTGCTTTCTTCTTATTCATATCTCGTTTATATATTCACGGTGGACTAGGAAAAATTGATTTCCCCATTGTTATTTAATCTTTGAGCAATTATGTCAATTGTTTAAGGTTTTAAATATCATACAACTACCTGATGAAATTAAATCCAGAATTGTTTAGTTAAATCAGTGCAGGTAGCAATTAATGAAACATGTCTGGTACTTGTTCATTAAGTGAATTTGTGATTTGGTTCCTGAATCGATATTGCTAAGAGTCGGTTGGCCAAGATCAGGTTCTTCTCATTCGTAAAGCTATCAACAGGTAGAATTCTACGCGCCGACAATGAAATTGTCTGTTGATTAGGATTTAATTACAGTCTTACTTGGTTAATTCATTAATACGGAAGAATAAGGTTTGTGAAACTATAACTGATTCGATGTTCGATTTGAAGAATTATCTTCTTACATGTCAATGATCGGTAATTAATTGAATTCTTTGCCTAAGAAACCTTTGAGTGAAATTCTCCATTCATCCTTAATTCTTATTACTTTATTAATCTCTGTTTTTGCTATATTGTTTATTTGTTTTAGTGTTAAATACATCAAATTCAAAACCTCTTATTTTATTTTACTTGTCTCCCTCGTTATTAATCTAATTGAACCAGTGTTAATCCCTTGGATTCGATCTTTACTTGCTCCTTTATAATATGTTTTCAGCAAAGTGAAGTTATATTTATTTTTGGTGGATTCGACACTCATCACTAATATTGAGATTATACCCAGTTAAGCCAACATCAATATAAATTGGATTTTATCATTAACTTCATGAAAAATGGAATTTTAAATAAAAAAAGTCAAAGCATTAATTAGTTGTTTAATTGAGAGAGAAACATATACAGCTAAATAGGGCCATCCAGCTAGTTGTTGTTTGTTTTACAAATTACAAAGCCCACCACTAATAAAGGTGTGGACCTATTAATTCTAATTCCATCAATTGGAATAATTTCATTAACCTATGGAAGAAAATAATTATTTAAACAATTCCATTAGATACGGTACTTTTTTTGTTCCACAATAGATGTTTTTTATGGTTAATTTTTAAGAATTAAGATCAATTAATTTTAACTAAAAGACTTTATTATATTTGTATTAATTGTATCCACTAATTAATTTTTATCTATTCTCAAAGTAAAAAGGCAACTTAAATAGAGGTATGTTGGGTAAAAGTCGATTAATATGCATGAATTTAATCAAAACATCATCTGTTATAGAACAAAAAATTTATCTAAAAAAACATCTATTGTGAAACGGAGGTAGGGTGACAAATGCTGCGGGGGCAATATTTACGAGACCGTTTTGAAAAATCCCCATTAAATGATTTGGGGATTTTTTTTCATCCTCATCCCCTCCATGCGGATCCCCACGAGTAACGGGATATCCCCATACCCAATAAAATAATAACATTAATTTAAAAATAGAGGCGAAGTGCGGAAGCGGAAGGAAGAAGATAGTATATTATTCGAAGCTGCTAATGAATTTAGATTAATTTAGTTTGTAAATAAAATATGTTTAGGCTTAATACATCATTTGTCCCTGAATTTGTCCAAAAAGTTTGATTGGCATCATGAACTTTCAAAGTGTTCCGATAGCCTCGTTAACTTGCATAAAATGTTCAGTTAGCCTTCTGAACTTGCGTAAAATGTAATCAATTGATCATTCGGTCGCAAAAAAAGTAAGTTAAATGCGGAAAATATATTCCATGTACTTAGAATGTCATTAGATAATTCAAAAATAAATTAAAAATGAAATTATTACTTGCTCAACTATACAACTTGTCTTCTCTAATATTAGAATCGCATAGCCCGATTTTGGTTGTTTTATTTTTTTTAAGACTCGTGCAATACATCTTTCGCATTTAACTTACTTTTTTTTTTTTGCAACCGAGTGATCAATTCATTACATTTTGTGCAAGTTCAAAGGGCTAACTGAATATTTTATGCAAATTGGGGGGCTATTGGGACACTTTGAAAGTTCAGGGGATCAATCAAGCTTTTTGGATAAATTCAGAGAGCAAATGATGTATTAAGCAATATGTTTATAAATAATATAATAAATTTAGTTTAACTGATTCAATTGTTTTATTTAAACGAACTGATTCAATTGTTTCAAATTAGTAGGTTTATATATAAATAATTTAGGTATGATTCAGTTATAATTTAGGTATTAATTTAATTATATAATTAATTTAGGTATAATTAATTTGATTGATATTTAAAATTAATAAATTTATTCGGATTTCCAAAGTAATTTTTCAGGGATCCCCATGGGAATTTATACAGTGACGGACGGGAATCCCCACGGATGGATATAGCAGTCCTCCTTTTAGCCCCACCATTCATGTTATCTTCAATTTCCTTTTCATAAATTTCCGAACATTAATTGATAATATATTCAATTAATAAATTTCCAAATGTTTTTTAATGCACGACATTAAGAGGGAACCCCGGTAAAAGGGCAAGGGAGAAGGAGAATTGGCTTTCGACTAATTTTCTTGGTTTCGTTGACCTCGAACTAGTGGATGTATCAATTGACTTGATCTGCGAGCACTAACTCGACTTCCAAGAACTATACCGCCCTGAGAACTCAAAGGTGTACCCACAGGCTAAGGGCGACTTGGAGGGTGACTCGGCCCTAAGAAATAAGCGGGTGGCTTTTTGGGGAAATAGCCGTAAAAGATCTTGATTAGGAGTGCAGGCGAAAGGCTCAAAGCGCTGTTCACACGTCTTGGTGAAGTGCCTACGGTTAAAAACCACCAACATGTCAAGATCCAAATTCGAATTGGTTCCTGGTCCTGGTCAGAGACCACTGTGTTCGCGCCGGCGGTCCAACAAAGAGGCGAAGTAGTGGTATCTTTCTTTCCATGACGAACGACACGCTTCGCCTGCTGGCATTAAAATCACCGACCCCCAACCAAGGCTTACCTTGAGGAGCGGGAGCATAAGAGTTGAGGTCAGTCCGCAAGGCCTACCTGCGATAGTGAGAGTTATGAACATATATTACATAAAGTAGACAGCTCCAAGAATGAGAAAGATTCTGGCCGGAGCTGGGCGTCTCCTATGTTTACCGTGTCTAACAGTAAGATCAAAAATAAGTTATCCCATAAAGTGCAAACGAGACTCCGCATCTAGATCAAAGTTACCTTTCAAATGATTCTTTAACTTCTATCAAAGAGCGTATTCCCGGCATCAATGCACCAACCCCTGCCAAGATCCGATCGGAAATAACCCAAGAAAAATTAAAAAAAGTAGCTTAAAAGCCTGTTGCGACTGAACTCGTTGGGTACTCAAGTGACGATGAAGTTCTCGTTCCAGTTCCAGTTCTAGTTCCGGTTATGGGGAAGTGCAGACGGTGGATCGGGTCTAAAAGGGATTGTAGTAATTCAGGTTTTATAGTTAATAATTGTCTGTGGGCTGCATCCTATTTTTACTGATGTAGTATCAGCAAGAGCCCAATATTTCGAAATTGTGAAAAAAGAAAATTATAAAACTAATGTTTTTTTTATAGTTTATCCGATTTCTCGGTTCGAAACTCGTAGACACTTTTTAGGTGGATTCTATCCCAACTAAAGTTTTCTGCGTATACTAGGACTCGAATTCGAGATATAACTTAAGCTACTTGAGATCCTTAACCGCTAAAATCAACCTTAATTGGTTAAATCAACCCAATGTTAACTTAATTTCAGTTTTGATCGGAATAGAGAAACCATTCACAGTTTTTGAAAAAAAAAATTTAAAGGGCAAAATTGTCCAATAGGGGACGGTATATATATATATATATATATATATATATATATAATATTTAATACATAATTTGCCCTCTGAACTTGTCCAAAAAGATTGATTGACACCCGAAACTTTTAAACTGGCCCGGTAGACCCCCTCAACTTGCATAAAATGTTCAGTTAGCCCTCTGAACTTGCTTAAAATGTAACCAATTAATCAATCGGTTGCAAAAAAAAAAAAAAAAAAAAAGTTTAATGTGGAAGATATTTTGGATGCGCCTTAAAATTTATTACATAATTCACATAATAGATTAAAAAAAAAAGTCCATACTTGCTCAACTGTAAAACTCGTCTTCTCTAATATTAGAACCGCATACCCTGACCTTGCTCGTTTTACTTTTTTTAAGATGCATGTAATACATCTTCCACGGGTTAGGCTATGCTTACTTTGTTTTTGACAAAGTAAACCTTACTTGGTTTTTTTCCATCATTGGATGAACTTACTTTGTCAAATTTCACCATCATCTAATGTTGGAAAAAACAAAATAAGACTTACTTTGTTAAAAACAAAGTAAGCATAGAAGGCACCCATCTTCCACATTTAACTTTTTTTTTTTTTTTTTTTTTTTTGCAATTGAGTGATTCATTGATTACATTTTATATAAATTCAGGGGGCTAACTAGATATTTTATACAAGTTGAATGAACTATCGATATACTTTGAAAGTTCAGGAGACCAATCAAACTTTTTAGATAAGTTCAGAAAGTAAGGCTCTGTTCTTTTTTACTGAATTGAATTGAATAGACTGAACTTAACTGATTTTATATATAAATAGTTATAATTATAACAAATAATAATAAATTATATAAATAATAATTATAATAAATAATAATAAATTACTAAACTGAAATTTATGATACTGAAATTAAGCGAAAAAGAACAGACCTAAACAATGTATTAAGCCGGTAAGTTTATTTGAGCTGGACCTAAAATTTTATTTTATTTTATTTTATTTTTTTGATAATCTAAAATTTTATTTTTGACCCACTCCGAGCCCAGTTAAAGCTTTGTAAGGCCCAACCAGTGTTGAGCTAGACTTGACTTGAATATAAACCCAATAATAATGTTGGGAAATTTACTAGAGAATCGGGTTTTAAAAAATTATTTACAATTATTTTAAATAATAATTTAATAATGTTGGAAAATTGATTGAAAAATTCAGTTTCAAAAAATTATTTATAATTATATGAAACTAAATAGTCATATTTTTAATACATTTTGAGGATCCGGATTTAGAAATTAGAGGTCTAGTATTTATTTACAGTATAAATATATATTTTTATTAGTGATATATCGAAAATAGTAACAGAATATTATTTTTTGTAATATAATATAATTATAATTTTTATAATTAATTATGATTTTTATATAAAAAGTCCTTAAATATTTATATGCTTTTTACATAAAAATCACATTGATTATAAAAATTACAATTACATCGTGTTACAAAATTTAATTCTAACTATGTTATTATTTCTTATATATCACAAAAATAAGTATATTTATATCTTAATTTATAAATTTTAGATCCAAATTCATAAATTTTAATACTAAAAAGAAAATTTTTCTATAAAAAAAAATAAAAAAATATTCTAGACTCCTAATCTATAAATCTTAATCCTTTTTAAAATGATAGTTTTTTTAGTTTGATATAATTCAAAGGCCTAATACTCCTCTAGCCCCCTCAACTTGTCCAAATTGGTCATTTTACCCCTCAACTTATCGAATGTCCTATTTATCCCCTTAACTCCATAAAAGTGGTATTTCTCACCCCATCAACTTATCCATTTATCCCTCCAACTCATAGAATATCTTATTTACCCCATTAACTTCATAAAAGTGGTATTTCTCACCCCTTCAACTTGTCCATTTACCCCCTTCCCAACTCATAGAATGTTCTATTTACCCCCTTAACTCCATAAAAGTGGTATTTCTCACCCTTTACAATCCGTCGTCGAGGCCTAAATTGATACATTTTTTAAACGTTAAACCTATATTGATGCTATTTTGTACGTTGAACCTAAATTGATACTTCCCTAAAATCATAGGCCTATTTTGATACATTTTCCCTACATATAATGTCTTTAACTTGTTTATATTAATGTTCTTGTTTTTTTATAAAAAAAATGTTCTTATTATTTGTATCTTTTATTCATTCTTTCTCTTTTCAACTTTTTTTTGCTAGTTAAATTTTGATTATCTAATTATTTCAATACAATATTATTATAATAAACACATGAATGATCGATATAATTATCAAATTAAAACAAAATAAAAAGTTGATATTAAAAATATATATTTTCAAACTCATTTGAATAAGTGCTATTAATTTTGCACTATAAAGGGGTAAGAAATATCATTTTTATGGAGTTAAGGGGGTAAATATGATCATAAGGGGTGAAAAATACCACTTTTATGGAGTTAAAGTGGTAAATAGGACATTCGATGAGTTGAGGATGGGTAAAATGACTAATTTGGACAAGTTAAGGGGGTGGGAAATACCATTTCTATGGAGTTAAGGGGGTAAATAGGACATTCGATGAATTGAAGGAGCAAAATGACCAATTTGAACAAGTTAAGACGGCTAGAGATGCATTAGGCCTAATTCAAATAATAATTTAATATAATTGTAAATAATTTCTAAAAATGATATTTTCATATAAATTTTCCAATAATGTAAATCTGTGAGGCCCAACCCACAGTTTGGCCCAATCTAATTATACATGAAATAAACCATAATTAGTTATAAAGTTACAATGAAATTATACTATTAAAATTAATTCTTAATATTTCGTTTTTTATATATCATAAATAAAATATATTACATTAATTTTGGAGTGTTTAAGAACTCAGCCAAGTAAAAATAATCGAATGATTTTTTTTTTTTTTTTTTTGGTTTTTTAGTCTATTAGGTACGTTTTCAGTTCTAATTTTTTATAGTATTTCGATAATTTTGATCGATTCGGTTTTTCAATCAAAATTATCAAATCGAACAGACTGAAATAAACTAATTTTAGTTAGAAATTAGATTTATTATTGTCTATGGTTTACTGTTATAAATTAGAATTAAAAGTATAATTTATAAATAAAAGGTAAGGGAGAGGATTAACAGTAACCATTAAACTTTATCCATTTTAACATTATGACTACTCAATTTTAACTAACTCTTTAAAATAACCGTTAACGAACTCAAAATGAAAATATTCAAGAATTAAAATTGTTCAGAACGACATTTACTATGAAACCATATTTTTTATTTTTCAAAATCACATTTTTTGGAGCTTTCTCTCTCTAAAAATTTACTTCTCTCTCCTACCAAACAACACTTAAATGACCTCAAAACAAAAATTTTCAAGAATTAAAGTTTCTTACAATATCATTAACTCTTCAAAAAATTTATTTTGAGACCGTCAACGGTCGTTTTGAGGTATTGAGTGGCCACCGGTGTTAAAAAATGTAAAATTCAGTGACCATAATGTTAAGAATTGAGGTTCAATAACCATAATGTTAAAATGGTAAAGTTCAGTGGCCATGGGTGTAATTTACCCTTACATTTAGTCCCAATGGGTGAAATTTCATCTAATGTGGATAGAGATCTAACATAATTGTTATCCTAGACATTTAGGCCCCGTTTGTTTGGAGGAAAATATTCTGCAGGAAAATATTTTCCCAATTTTTCAGTGCTTGTTTGGACAGGAAAATAAGTAACAAGTCAATGGAAAAGTAATGAAGAAATGAGAGAAAATGTTTTACCCTTTAGGGTAAAACATTTTCCCCAAAACATATGCGTTTAGAGAAAAAATGGGGAAAACGTTAAAAAATGTAAAAATACAAAAATTGAAACATGAAAAAACATAAATAACGTGAAAACGTTACAAAACACGAGAATATGAAAAAAACCCGCAAAAAACATGAAAAGGTGAACAGACGTGAAAAACACAAAAACGCAAAAAAAAAAAGGCAAACACTTGAAAAAGCACAAAACATGAACGCGAAAAAGTGAGAAAACGCGAATTATACAAAAACGTGAAGAAATACGAAAAACACGAAAACGCGAAAAATGCTAAAACACAAAAACGTGACAATAAGTGAAAACGCGATAAACATGAAAAGACGTAAAATGCAAACAAAACACGAAAACGTAAAAAACACAAAAACATGAAAAATACGAAAAAACATGAAAACGTGAATAACACGGAAAAAGTAACAAAATGCCAAAAATAAAATACGCGAAAAAAAAGAAAACGTGGAAAAGCGAAAAACCGAAAAACTAAACGTAAAAACACGAAAACATGAAGAAAAAATGCAAAAAAATACAATAATGTTAATAACACGAGAAAACGTACAAAAAAAGCCAAAAATGTGAAAAAACGTTTTTCGTGTTTTTAACATTAGTTTTTTTTTCATATTTTCATGTTTTTTCACTTTTTTTCCATGTTTTCCATGTTTTTAATATTTTTTTACTTTTCGTGATTTTCGCATTTTTCCACTTTTTGTGTTTTTAACAAATTTTCACGGTTTTTTTGTGTGTTTTTCACGTTTTTAGTGGTTGGAAAATATTTTCCAGTGTTGTTGCCAAACACAGAAAAATATTTTATTTTCCTGCACAATATTTTCCCTGTATAAAATTTTTCAGAACACAATATTTTCCTCCAAACAAACGGGGCCTTAGATTTGATAAATTTTAGTTTAAAGATTTGTTTTATTTTTTTATTATTTTAATCTAATTAATTATTTTAATATAAGAAAATTTATGTGGCAAATAAACTTTAAGACATACAACAACAACAACAACAACAAAGCCTTAGTCCCGAAATGATTCGGGGTCGGCTAACATGAACCATCATATAAAACCGTGAAAATCAAGTCGTGTCAGCGACACAGATTCGCTCCCTCCACTCCGTCCTATCCACTACCATATTTTCCTCAATTCCCAATAAACTCATATCACTCTCGATCACCCTCCTCCAAGTTTGCTTAGGTCTTCCCCTACCCCTCACCACTACATCCCTTTGCCACTCTTCGGTTCTCCTAACCGGCGCATCAAGCGCTCTACGTCTCACATGGCCAAACCACCTTAGTCGGTTTTCTCTCATTTTATTCTCAATAGATGTAACCCCTACTTTTGTCCTAATTATTTCATTACGCACCCGGTCCTTTCTCGTGTGACCACACATCCATCTCAACATACGCATCTCCGCCACCGACATCTTATGGATGTGGCAGTGTTTCACTGCCCAACACTCCGTACCATATAACAATGCTGGTCTAATTGCCGTCCGGTAGAATTTTCCCTTCAATCTATTAGGCATGCCGGGATCACAAAGGAAACCCGTAGCACTCTTCCACTTCGACCAACCAGCTTTAATCCTATGGGCAACATCTCCATCTACTTCTCCATCCGTTTGGATAATAGATCCTAAATACCGGAAGCAATCCGAGGCCTGAACAACTCTCCCATCTAGGGTGATTGTCCCTGCCTCCCTACTCCTACGGCCGCTAAACTTACACTCCAAATATTCTGTCTTACTTCGACTCAACTTAAAGCCTCTAGATTCTAGAGTTTGCCTCCATAGTTCCAACTTCATCTCCACTCCTTCTTTCGTCTCATCAACCAACACAATATCATCTGCAAACAGCATGCACCATGGTATACCATCTTGAAGTGAACTTGTTAGTTCATCCATAACGATGGCAAAAAGAAATGGGCTTAGTGCGGAACCTTGATGCACTCCAATCGTAATAGGAAACTCTTCAGTTTTCCCAACACTAGTACGTACACTCGTGCATACTCCCTCATACATGTCCTTTATGATGTCAATATATTTCCGCGAAATGCCTTTCCTTATCAAGGCCCACCAAAGTACTTCCCTTGGTACCTTATCATATGCTTTCTCCAAGTCAATGAAAACCATATGCAAGTCTTTCTTCTTATTTCGATAGTGCTCCATTAATTGTCTCATTAGATGGATGGCTTCCATAGTTGATCTTCCCGGCATAAAGCCAAACTGGTTTTCCGAGATCTTCACCGTCCTCCTTAGCCTTTGTTCAATCACTCGCTCCCAAAGTTTCATAGTGTGACTCATTAATTTGATTCCCCGATAGTTGGCACAATCTTGGACATCGCCTTTGTTCTTATACAAAGGGATTAAGGTACTTTTCCTCCATTCTGATGGCATCTTATTGTTTCTCCAAATTTTGTTGAAGAACGTCGTCAACCATTCGATTCCTCTTTCTCCCAAACATCTCCAAATCTCAATAGGGATGCCATCAGGTCCTACTGCTTTCTTCAACTTCATCTTACTTAATGCCATTTTGACTTCACCCTTTTGAATTCTCCGCAGGCATTCATGATTTATCACATCGTGATGGATACTTATATCTCCAACATCTTGTTGGCGATCTCCATTAAATAAGTCATCAAAATAGGACCTCCATCGTTCCTTGATATCCTTATCTCCAACTAGGACTTTCTGGTCCACATCCTTCACACATTTAACTTTTCCGAGATCTCGCGTCTTCCTATCTCTCATCCGAGCAATTCTATATATGTCTCTTTCCCCTTCTTTCGTATCCAATCTTGTATACAGATCCCGATTCACCTTTGCTCTAGCATCTCGTATGACCTTCTTTACTTCCCTTTTAGCCTCTTTGTATTTTTCGTAGTTCTCGTCACTCCTACATTTCCCCAATAGTTTATAGGATTCTCTCTTACTCTTTACTGCTTGTCGTACTTCTTCTGTCCACCAAGATGTGTCCTTACCCGGTGGCATGCTACCTTTAGATTCCCCTAGAACTTCCTTCGCTACTTCCCTTATACTATGCTCCATCTTATTCCATATTGAATCTATATCTGAATCCATATTGCAAGTCCAAATATCTTTTTTGGTCATCTCATCCACAAATTTTTGTTGATTCTCCCCTTGCAATTTCCACCACGTGCCTAAATCCATGTATCAAAATATCACTACATATCAAAAGGATAACGGTTTTGTCAAATTTCCATCCAATTCTTTATTTATTATATCTTTATATAAGGAACACAAATGAAATAAAAAGCAATAGAAATTAATAACTATGATTAAATAAGTTTCATGTTAGATAAAAGGCTTAATATTCTTCCAGCCCCTTAACTTGTTCAAATTGGTTATTTTACCCCTCCAACTAATCAAATGTTCTATTTACCAATTTAACTCCATTAAAATAGTATTTCTCACCCTCTTAACTTGTCCAAATCAGGCATTTTACCCCTCCTCAACTCATCGAATGTCCTATTTACCCCTTAATTCCATAAAAGTGGTATTTCTCACATCTTATGATCATATTTACCCCCTTAACTCCATAAATGTGGTATTTTTTATCCTTTTATAGTGCAAAATTAATAGGTCTTATTCAAATGAGTTTGAAAATATATTTTTTTAATATGAAGTTTTTTTTATTTTGTTTTAATTTGATAATTATATTGATCCTTCATGTGTTTATTACAATAAAATTGTATTACAACAATTAGATAATCAAAATTTAACTAGTAAAAAAAGTTGAAAAAAGAAGGAATGAATAAAAGATACAAATAACAAGAACATTAATATAAGCAAGTTAAAGACATTATATGTAGGGATAAGGTACCAAAATATACCTATGGTTTTTGGAAAAGTATCAATTTAGGTTCCACGTACAAAATAACACCAATATAGGTTTAACGTTTAAACAATGATATCAATTTAGCAGTCTTGATCACATGCACCTTAATGAGTATGTAGAATTTGCTCATTCCCCGTTAGATCTAAGCTTATTAAAATCCTAAGGTGGAGATTCAAAGCATCCTGAGGCTTAGATTCAATAAGCTTATATCTAACGGTGAATGAGCAAATTCACTTGCTCATTAAGGAGGTAAATGGAGTTAAGGAGGTAAATGGACAAGTTGAGGGGGTGAAAAATACCGCTTTTATGGAGTTAAAGGGGTAAATAGAACATTCGATTAGTTGAAAGGGTAAAATGACCAATTTAGACAAGTTAAAGGGACTGGAAAAGCATTAAGCCTAGATAAGAATTAGAAAAGCTTTAAACCCAAAAATCAGACAAACTATAATTGGCAGAGATGGTGTACAAAAACAAAGTACAAACAGAACCAACAAGAGAGTTGGGAACCATACAAACTTTTGACCCAAAAAACATGCAAACATAAACTTTCCATTTCTGTTCAAGTAACGGCAAAAAGAAAATAAGTAGAAGAGACATAACTTGATTTCATTGATAATATGAAGAATATTTACAATTTTTTGTTCAGGAGTCAAAACCAATAATAATTACATACACTTGTATACAAACCATAGCAGCAGCTGATGAGGGAGAGATTAGGCTGCCAATTTCCACACCAAAAGGTTTCCTAATGCATCACCGGTGAAAAAGAGTCCATCAGGTCCTATCTCCATTCTTCTCACTTCGTCTTTTGAATAAATTCTGCCCCTTTCTTGAAAACCACAGTAGGAACAAAGTCTTGAATGTTGGATTGTTTATTAGATTTCAAGAAAGAGGCAGAATTTATTCAAAAGACGAAGTGAGAAGAATGGAGATAGGACCTGATGAACTCTTTTTCACTGGTGATGCATTAGGAAACCTTTCAGTGTGGAAATTAGCAGCCTAATCTCTCCCTCATCAGCTGCTGCTATGGTTTATATACAAGTGTGTGTAATAGTGGTTTTCACCTAGTCAGTGACTGACCAAGTGAATTAGGTCAGTCACCATTGCATCTAGGAGGCGTGAATCTAAGCCTTACGGTGATTTTAATCTCTACCATAGGATTTTACTAACCTTAAATCTAACGGTGATTGACCAAGTTCACTTGGTCAGTCACTGACCAGGTGAAAATTATTGTTGTTCCTAAATATCAAATATATATATGCAGGTATATTAACGGTGGTTTAAGTATACTCACGATGGCAGATCAAATTGGCGAATACAACTATCATTGCACGAGCATAACAAAACTGGATTTTTTTCTGCATCATGTATTCCGCACAAAGCAATGGCAACCTGTATAAACAAGGAACAAACAACTTCCCGTCACAACTCCCTTGATTTCTTCTAGAGAGACAACAACAACAACAACAAAGCCTTAGTCCCGAAATGATTCGGGGTCGGCTAACATGAACCATCATATAAAACCGTGAAATCAAGTCGTGTCAGCGACACAAATTCTCTTCCTCCACTCTGTCCTATCCACTACCATATTTTCCTCAATCCCCAATAAACTCATATCACTCTCGATCACCCTCCTCCAAGTTTGTTAGGTCTTCCCCTACCCCTCACAACTACATCCCTTTGCCACTCTTCAGTCCTCCTAACCGGTGCATCAAGCGCTCTTCGTCTTACATGGCCAAACCACCTTAGTCAATACCCTCATTTTATTCTCAATAGATGTAACCCCTACTTTTGCTTCTAAAGAGATAGAATAAAGAAATTAGAAACAAACACAACAAAACAAGACAGAATTAGAAACAATTACATGTTTGACATCATGCGTATGTACAACTTCAATGGTACCCTCATCGTCGGTACAACCCCAAACTTTTATTTTCTTATCCAGTGAACAGGATAATAGATAGACCTCAATACATCAGTATGCTCCTTTTTTAGCAAATAAAGGAGCTTCAAAGTATCCAAGTCCCACACCTGGATGGAAGTAATCAGTAAGTAACATCAGATGTCAAACCCCCCACAGACTAGTAATGAAAAAACACTAAATCATGTCTTCTTAATTACCCTTATTGTGCCGTCTGTGGAACCCGAGTATAACCTGTTCCTTCCCACAGTTAAACATGTTACGGCAGCAGTATGACCTTTCAAAGATGAGGCCAACTTAAAAGGCTTCAGTTTCTCATTATAACCTTTCCACACCAAAATGAAACCATCCTGCAAAACAAAAACAAATGATGCGAATGAATACTTGCTGCGAAGATATATAAAGGTTCTAATAATGTTTAAATGCCTGGACTTCAGAAATCGTAAAGACTGAAATCCCATTGATTACCTGTCCTCCAGAAAAAAGCATATCATCACTAGTAACCATAGCATAAACTAGTCCAAATGATTCGTTTCCCTTGCCAAGGGTATACTCCGTTTTAGTGTCGAAATTCCATGCCTGAAATACTAGAGACAAAAGGTATTGATGAGCTTAGGGCTTGATTGGATGAAGGGTAGGGAAGGGTAAATAAAAGAAGGGTAGAGAAGGGTAGGGAAAGGTAAAGAAGGGGAATGAAGGGTAATTTCTAACCCTTCAAAACCCACCGAATTGGTGGGTTGAAAATTGGATGGAATTTCTTAAAAAAAACACTTCAAACCCCTCAATTACTTTACACTTCTAATTTTTTTTTTGTATTCCAAACATGGGTTTGTAAAAACCCTTACTAACCCTTCCCCCTCCCAAACAAGGGTTTCTATCAACCCTTACTAACCCTTTCCTTATTAACCCCTCTAAACCCCATCCAATAAGGCCCTGGAACAAAACAAGTCCAGATAAGTGAAGGAAAGAAAGTCATCTATTATGAAAGTAACGAACCCTTATAGAATTATGCAAACCAACAAACATCCAAGAGCCCTCACTAAGTAAACATTCAATTTTTTGACCAAGAGTTACTATCCTTGTAGACTGACCAGTGTGACAGTCCCAAATACTCACGATTCCATCATCACTGGCTGAGTAGAGCTTATTGGATCTAGAGGGAAGAGCAATCCCAGAGATACCCTAGCATAGAAAAAAAACCACCACAATGAAATTTAGCTAATCACAACACTTAATACTAGCATTGAGAACAAATCAAGAAACAAATGGTTACCTTAGTATGCCCCTCGAGCTGTGCCAACATTGAGAACAAATCCTTTTTAGTAGAAGGCTCGGTGCCAGGAGTAATAACACCTGAGATATTGTTTGGGCTAGGGCGCTTCTTAGGTGAAGCCAATGAACTCATTGGAGCAGAGTTAGAGGTCTTGGATTGTTTAGGAGTTCTTCTGTAAACATTTGAAGCTTGTAATTCCCTCTTTGAAGTAGGTAATTCTCTCTTTGAAGTAGGCAATTGCCTCTTTGAAGTGGGTAATTCATCCCTGTGCAGGAATCTACAGGGATTTTTCTTACAGTTTCCAGCCAGCCAGAATTGACATACCAGGTTGCTGTAAACTTTGGGTCCTCCGAATCGTCCATGAAAATTCGGGATCTAACTATCCATACTATAAAGACCAGAAACAAGAGCAGAATGAACATAGAGAACCACACAATAATACCAGATGAATTCAATCAGCCAATCCAATCTATCTAATTTCGGTGCACCAAGAACATGATCGGAGGAACTTTAACCCAGAGAACAGAATTAAAAAAAAACCTAAAGATTTGATTGGTAATTTCCGGATAAACCATAAATTTCCGATACTCTATGAAGAAAACCCTAAAACCCCTAAGGTATGCTTGGATGAAATTTTCCTAAGGTTCATTAAAGAGAGGGGAAGGGAAGGGAGGGAAGATTAGAGAACCTCCAGATCCTATCAATTTGGTGGGACTGAAATTGGAGGTTTTTGAACCTCCATTTAACCTCATTTAAACTTAAACTCTTTCTCAAGTAAGGTTAAGCAAGATTAGAAAAATAACCTCCATTTAAACTCCTTCCCAAACAATATTACACAAATAATCTCCATTTAATTAACCTTCACTAACTTCAATCCAAGCAGACCCTAAAAGAGCCCCATGGAAAGATGAAATCCTCAAATATCTCTGAGTTCCGCAGAGTAAAACCCTAAAAACCTCCAAATTCCACGATACCACTTCCGATCACCGTATACAAATAAGAAGCACCATTATCCGATTACGGAAACTACTAAAGCACGTAAAAAGGGAAACCGTTAAAATCCACAACGGAAAACCAACCAAAAGGGACTTGATTATCATAATCGAATCCTTGACGATCATAGCTTCTCGGTGATCCATTAAGAAACCATAAATATTTTATTTTGGTAAACAAATATAGAGAAGCGCTCGACAAAGAAGCAAACCTGAAAGCAGAAAGAAAGCTGATCGATCGATAGAATAATTTGCAAGACAATTTTAGGAAGGCTTAATACATACCCAGCCTCTTAAAGTTGTCCATTTTATTCATTTAACCCCTTCAATTTAAGGGACATCCTTTTAACCCCCTAAATTCTAAAAAACGCTACTTTTAACCCCCTATCATCCGACGTGGCATTGACCTAGTCAACGTTTGTGTCTCAAACACAGGAGGCGCGTGGGAGGATTTTGTTCTTGCCTCCAACGGTAAAAAAAATGCATACAGCCCCCTAAAGTTGTCCATTTTGTTCATTTATAACCCCCTCACCTCACGGAACAACCCTTTAACCCCCTAAACTCCAAAAAAATCCTAGTTCCAACTCAAGTACGGGCATTGGAGATAAAGAAGATTTAATTGATGTCTTTCTAATTTTTAATTAGTGCTTTTTTTGGTCTCAATCCACGTTGGAATTGTAAAAAATGCTTTAACTTTGTATGAATTATGACCACAGTGTATATAGATACAGTGGAAGGCAATACAAAGGAAGAGTTAAAATCTGATTTGATATGAAGTATAGAATACAATGGAAGAGAAGTGATGACTAAATGATATTTATAGCAATTTTTCAATATTAAGGACTTTCAAAAGAAGAAAGTAGGAAAGAAAAGAGCAAATTATACACACGGACAATATTATATCTCGGCAGTCTAAAATATGGGGATAAAAGTAGCGTTTTTTTTGGAGTTTAGGGGGTTAAATGGGCGGCCCGTGAGGTGAGGGGGTTAAATGAACAAAATGGACAACTTTAGGGGGCTGGATAATTCAGGATACACACGTGTCACGCGCGTGATACACACGGACAACATTATATCTCGGCATTCTAAAATAGGGGGTTAAAAGTAGCGTTTTTTTGGAGTTTAGGGGGTTAAACGGATGTCCCTTAAGTTGAAGGGGTTAAATGAATAAAATGGACAACTTTAGGGAGCTGGGTATGTATTAGGCCTTTTAGGAAACGTTAATTTTATAATTAATTAGGCCTTGTTTGGTGAGGGGAAAATATTTTCCGGTATGTAGCTACAATGATAGAAAATATTTTCCAACCATTAAATATAGATTTTCTGTATTTTTTTATTTTTAATTGTATATATAAAACATAAAAAAGAGATTTACACGTATTAAGCATAAAAAAACACACATAAACTGTAAGGTGTCGTTTGCTTCGCGGAATGGAATAAAATGGAATATAACGTTAAAAACACGAAAACCTGAAAAAATATGGAAAACAAAAAAAACGTGAAAAAACGAAAAAAACATAAAAATTTGTTAAAAACACAAGAAGTGGAAAAATGCGAAAACCACGAAAAGTAAAAAATATTAAAAACATGAAAACATGGAAAACAAAAAAGTGAAAAAAACACGAAAATATGAAAAAAAATAATGTTAAAAACACGAAAAATGTTTTTTTACATTTTCGGCATTTTTTGTATGTTTTCTTATGTTATTAATGTCATTGTGTTTTTTTTTTGCATTTTTCTTCATTTTTTTGCACTTTCATGTTCAGTTTTTCGGCTTTTCCCCTTTTCAGGTTTTTTCGTGTTTTTTGTTTTTCGCATTTTGTTACTTTTTCTTTGTGTTATTCACGTTTTTTCATGTTTTTCACGTTTTCGTGTTTTTTACGTTTTCGTGTTTTGTTTGCATTTTTCGTCTTTTCGTGTTTATCGCGTTTCTCATATATTGTCACGTTTTTGTGTTTTAACCTTTTTCGCATTTTCGTGTTTGTTGTATTTTTCACGTTTTTGTATATTTCGTGTTTTGTTACTTTTTCGCGTTGTTCATGTTTTGTGCTTTTTCAAGTGGTTTTTTTTTTTGCGTTTTTGCGTTTTTGCGTTTTTCGTGTTTTGTTACTTTTTCTCGTGTTTCATAACGTTTTCACGCTATTCATGTTTTTTGTGTTTCATATTTTTTTTGTATTTTTACATTTTTTTAACGTTTTCCCCATTTTTCTCTAACGCGTATGTTTTGGGGAAAATGTAGGGTAAAACATTTTCCCTTATTTCTTCTTTCATTTTCCATTGACATACCACTTATTTTTCTTTGACTTGTTTTCCTGCCCAAACAAACACTGAAAAATTGGAAAAATATTTTCCTACATAATATTTTCCCCAAACAAACGGGGCCTTAGTATTTATATATTTACCTATTTCTATTTCTTTCAAAATTTTATAATCATCTTATAAAATATGGTCTTGTATATTATAATTTCACAAAGGGCTACTTACTAATCTAGTCCATTTAAAATAGTCAATTTATATATCTAACCCACTTTGCTTCCATCTCACCAAATTAGACACTTTCATCCACTTTGGACAAGAATACCCTTATTTCAATTCACATTCTTCCTCAAACTCTTAACGTCTTCTTCGCATTCCAAACCGATGAAAAGACAGTGGTTTATAGAGAGAAGAGATTATGTTTCGTTCAATCTTTGAAGAATTTAGTGTCTGCGGAAAAGGATTAGGATGGAAAGCTCAAAAAATGAGAAAGAAAAAAAATCTAACAATTGAATTGCTGCGATATCGCATCTGTGACAAGAGTCGCATTTGTGACGAAATGCGACAGCTGTTGTCGCATTCGTGACGAAATGCGACAACTGTTGTCTCATTTGTGACGAGATGCGACAACAATGGAGGAAAATGTAGGAAAGTAGAGGAAATTGAAACGATACCGTTACAGATGAAGAAAGAGACAAGACCAGCGAGAAAATGAGGCGTATAAGCTAAAAATATACCATTTCTATGGGAAATTGAACATAACACTGCAATAATCTCAAAAATCGCCAACGATTGGTATCAGAAATTGAAGAAGATGAACCGAAAGAAAAGAAGAAGAAAAAGAAGAAGAAGAAGCGGGCGAAGCAGAATAATAAGAAATTGGAGCAGGAGCAGATGGATCGATCTATCGAATAGAACTAAGGATAATTTTATCCAAAATGGATGAAAGTGTAGAATTTGGTGAGATGAAAGTAAAGTGGGTTAGATATGTAAATAAACCCCTTTAGTTGGGCTAGATTTGTAATTTGCTGTTTCACAAAATTAAAATTTATATAATCAAAATTATATAAACTACAAAAAAAAATGTTTTTTTTTTCAATGATAGAACTTGGGATGAAAGAACACTAAACATTCCGATTATATTGACACCTTCCATAATTTGAAGATACCGTCTCTGCGTGATTAACCGTTGGAACATGTTTTTGTCCATTTCATTTTTCCCTAAGTATTTGGCAAACTATTTTAGGATGATTTGGTAGAGAGTTTACGTCGAGCCTTTTTTTTAGAGCTATGGCGCAATTCTTTAGTGCTCATGTGAGTGTGGATTTTGTTCTATTTCCATTATAAGCGCTCATTGGCTTATTTGGCGGATAAGAAATGAGGCTTGGCATAGTTCCAAATACTTCTGGCACTTTGGAAAAGCTATTGAAATTGACGAAGGAAGCCAATTTTCTCAACTCAAACGGATGTTTTAATTCGATGTTGCTCAACTCAGTTTGGTTGATCGATTCCATATGCTCGTCAGGTTATTGAAGTTCGGTGGTTATGATGGGGCGCGTACGGTAGAGCTTCTAAATATATATTATGATGAGTGCGTTACGACTATGGATGTGATCTTCCTAAATGCTCTATCTCTGCTAGACGCCACTACTTAGGGGCAAGTGTACCTCGTCGTATCAAGTAATAATCCGATTAAGACCGGGTATCGAATCCACGGGATTTATAACTACAAGTATTAAACGACTCGGTTTTATATGTTATCTAAGCGGTGAATACTTTGAGTTGATTCGGGGAACAACTACAAACTACTCCTAACTACGGGTGAGACAAATTTATATAGCAAAACTCCATGAAATGATATGGAAAGCGATAAGTTATAAATATGACAAACAATGACTCTCAATATATAAACGGTTAATGATTTACTCTTGCAATGACGACTACGTGTAGTGTGACCGACCCGTGAAGTACTTAAACTACGTGATTCCTAGTCAAGGCATGTCTAATGCTTGGGACCAGAAATTAGGGCCCGTAAGTTCCGTGGTTTATCAATTCCTACGGTTTTCGGAGCGTCACTTCCGGTAAGGCAACACCTATGTGAATCCCTAAAGATAGCCCGAATGGCGTCGGAAATCGCGTTCTCCTACACAATAATCAATTACGAGTATCAAAACAAGTAGCAAACATCAACACAAATATAGAGAAAGAGATTATGAATCATAAATTATAAATATGGAGAATGTAAATGTGAAGTACAACCAAGCCTAGTACATAGGAAGAGTACAAGCTAATTAGCAAGTGAAAAGGGAAGAATCCACCCTCGGAACTAGCTAACCGGACTCAAGGCCGTCTCTTAGGACTTGGAGGTGGAGCTTTCGAGCTTGGTGAACGGAGATGGAACGGAACTTTGACGGAATGCCGGAATCAACGAACAAGCTCTCAAGGTGGAAGAGAATTGCTATGTAAACTAAAATCTCAAACTAACTAACAAGAAAGAGGTGATTACAAAGTCTAAGAGGTGTAAAAAGATATATGTATGATATCGATGTTCTCTAAATGAGTGCTAGTCCTCCTATTTATACACATCAAGCTAGGGACAAAATTGTAATTTCTCAAGATACAAGCATGGAGGAACATGATTTCCTACAGATTTCCCATGATACGCCTCGCGTATGGTGGAGTACGCCCCGCGTATTTGCCCATTCCGTCAGAAATCTCCTGCATGTGGACCAAATCCAGATCTTGTTGTCTCAACCACGCCCCGCGTAGATTAGGATGCGCCTCACGTGTTAGAGTTTCTGAGATTTTATTGCTTGAATTGGGTCATTTACGCACCGCGTATATGAAGCACGCCTCGCGTAAATGAGTCTCTGAGTCTTTTATGTCGAAGAACTTCCTTACACGCCCCGCGTGTAAAGTGATACGCCCCGCGTATGAGTAGTTAACTCTGGGAGACCATGTAGTCTGACTTTCAGGATTAGGCTTATCATTTCTGACACATGTCCCACGCCTCGCGTGGTAGTTGATGCGCCTCGCGTATTGGTTGTTGAAACACCTTTCCACATAATTTTGATTTGACAAAATTGTTTAAGTATAATATTCTAAACACACTAAGTTTAAATGTTTTGATTTATTCTACTAATGTGTTTGTTCAATGTTGAGTTAAATTGTTTATAAGACACAAGGATTAAAAGGCCCAAGCCCAATACGGAAGTCAAAGCCCAAGTCAAACAGTTTAAAGCAACTCGGCCCGCGTATGTCAAAACGTTATCGTTATGGACAAAACGCAACTCAGCAAAAGAAGGATCTAGAAGACCTTCAGGGAACAACTTCGGAACGAAGCTGCTGAGTTGATTCGACAAAGCGTACAAGACAGCAGCTGGCTAAGGAAAACTTCCAGACAAAGTGTTTCCACTTTGGGTAAAGTTCAGACGACACAGTATGCTGTCCAGTTGACTTTACCATAAAAGGAGAGATATTCTACCGAGCTGACCAAAAGCTGACCGAGGACAGAAGATACTCAAATCTGATTGGTCGAGAGCTCTGAGCAAGTCAGGATGACAACGACAGGAAGCCGTTTCCCTCCAACGGTTATTTCGAAATTCGAAATGAACTAATGCCTCAGACGTCTCTATAAATAGTGCCATCAGTTGCTTCATTCCACACAGAACTTGATCAAGCCATTACACTGACCAAATTTCTACGCAAAGTTCTCCAAGCAAAAGCAAAGCAATCTTACACTAAATTTCATATCTTTTGTGTAAAAGTCTAGAGTGATTATTCAATCATCTAAGGTGTCTTAGCAATCATTGTTTAGGACAAACACTTATCATTTCTAGAGATTAGAAAGGAGAGGCTGAGTACTCGGTTATAGTACTCAGTGAGAGATTAGGATTGAGTAGAGGTATAGAGGAAGGTACTCTTGTTATACTCAGTTGCTAAGATTGTAAAAGGTTTGATGCTCTACCGTTAAAGAGCTTAGTAGAGAATTCGAAATCTCGGAACGTGTTCCGGGGACAGGACGTAGGCTTGGAGGCCGAACCTGGATAAATCTGCTGAGCAACATATTTCTAACCTTTAACTCCTTTATATATTTATTGCTTGTTTAAACAAAACTGACCAAGTAAAGAGGTCAAGCTGAGTTGTGCGCGTTGAATATCCGAGCTCAGGAATAGACTTTAAGTGCTATCTCCTGACTTAAGTAAAGAAACTGACCTAGTCACTAGTTGACTAAGCCAGTATCTTGCTGTTCACTCAGCGCCGCTGTCCAAACCTTTTTCTCACGAAAAAGAAGTCTGCCCTAAGCTTAAATTTTTTTAAATAGTTCCTAACCCCCCCTTGGAACTATACTTGTAACGTTATAAGGGACCAACAAGTGGTATCAGAGCCTAAAAGCTCACTGTAAAAGGTTTAACCACCTTGAGCTGATCCCCACTATGGGCGAAAACAGCACTCGGTTTCTCCCAGGAAACCAAACAACTCAGATCTTACCTGAGGGGCTGTCCATTACTCGGCCTCCCCTATTCTTCGGGTCTAACTATACCTTCTGGAAGAATAGGATGAAAAATTTCATTCAGGCTACAAATATGAGTGCCTGGCTATCTATAGTCCAAGGTCCATTTGTACATGTCGAAGTTGTGGCTGGCCAAACAGTTGTTAAAGCTGAGGCCAAATGGACAGAGGATGATCTCAAGAAGCTACAAAATCATGCTTCGGCTATAAATATGCTTCACTGTGCGCTCGATGCTGCATAATATAATAAAATCTCAGGTTGTGAGTCGGCGCAAGAGATCTAGAAGAAGCTGGAGGTCACCTACGAAGGAACCAATAAAGTAAAGGAGTCCAAGGTGAACCAGCAGATGAGACTGTACGAGCTGTTCGAAATGAACAATGATGAGGGTATATTTGACATGAATGCAAGGTTTACCAACATCATCAATGAGCTCAAGAGACTTGGGAAGATCTTCACTGAGGAAGAACAAGTCAAAAAGATACTCAGGAGTCTTCCTAAAGATTGGCAAGCAAAGAAGACCACTGTTGAGGAAGCTCAGGACTTAACCACCTACAAATATGACGAACTCATCGGCTCGTTGCTGACCCATGAGATATCAATGAAAAACTTCGAGGTGAAGGAAAAGTCTGAAGACAAGAAGCAGAAATCTCTTATCATGAAAGCTGACTCCACTGATGGGAGCTCAACAGATGATGAGGAGATGGCTATGTTCACAAGGAAGATGAAAAGGCTGTTCAGAAAGAATGACAAATATTCTAAGAAGCCTTACAGAAAGTTTGATAAGTATAAAGCTGAGTCCAGCGACAGCAAATACAAGAAAGACAACTCAAAGCCCATTACATGTTTTGAATGTCATCAAACTGGGCATATCAAGTCAATCTGCCCCACACTGAGGAAGGATAAGAAGAACGGCAAAAAGGCAATGGTGGCTACATGGAGCGACAGTGATGAGTCTTCATCAACAGAAGCTGAGGCCACCGAGTCAGCAAAAATTTGCTTCATGGCTGACGAACTTGCTGAGCCATGCGTCTCTAAGCATACTGACCCCTCAATTGCATCTAATGATGAGGAGCAATCAAATGAGGTAATATCACTTTCCCAGCTCAGAAACGAAATGGGTAATGCCCTGAGTGACCTCTATACACTAGTTAAGAAGTGTAATAAGAAAATTAGAGCACTCAGCAGGCGTTGTGACGAGGTTGAAGAGGTCAAGCTAAGTGACCTCAGATTCCTTCTTCAGGACAACTCAACTTTGCATGATAATATGGAGATCATACATAAGTCTGTCTCTGAAGTCCAATCAGATTCAAAGAAACTGAGAAAGGACATCACAAATATCTAGAACCAACTAAAGGTTCAAAACAAAAGAAATATTCCTCTGAATGCTCAGTACCGAAGTACTAGTCAGCAGAGATGGAATCCCCAGCGGAATGTCCAGTGTGACTTCTGTGGGAAGAAAGGACACACCACAAAGGTGTGCTGGCACGCTCAGCACTGGGGTGCTGACCAGTCAGTGAGAAATCCTAAACGGAAGGTCAGCTGTGACTTCTGTGGAAAGAATGGCCATTCTGTCCAAGTATGCCGCCATAAAATAAAATATGATGCTTTACCTGTTGAACCTAACAAGCAAGGACCCAAAAAGAATTGGGTACCTAAAAGTAACTAGTTACAATGCAAGTAAGCCTGAGGTGTGCTGAGAAGTCAAAGATGTGGTATATTGACAGCGCATGCTCGAGGCACATGACTGGTGATAAAACTCAGTTCATCACATTTGAGCGTAAACGAGGAGGAAGCGTAAGTTTTGGAGACAACAAAAAGGGTAAGATAGTAGGGTCAAGAACCATCGGAGGTAATCCTACTATTGAGTCAGTCTCCCTAGTCAGCGGACTCAAATATAACTTACTCAGCGTAGCTCAGCTATGTGACAATGGGAGAAAAGTTATATTTGATGCTACTGGATGTAAAATATACGAGGGAAAAACAAATGAGTTAATTTTAACTGCCCCTCGGATTGATAATGTCTTTATGCTAGACTTAGAGAAAAAGTTTTCAAAAACTGTATGCTTAGTTTCAAAGGAAGAAAATTCATGGCTATGGCACAGGAGACTTGGTCATGTAAGCATGGACCTCCTGGCCAAATTAGCAAGAAAGCAATTGGTTGAGGGACTGCCTGAACTTAGATTTGAAAAAGATCAATTATGCCACGCTTGCCAAGCTGGAAAACAAACCAAACAATCTTTTCATAGCAAAAACATTGTCTCAACTAAGCGTCCGTTAGAATTACTACACTTGGATCTCTTCGGTCCAGTCCAGCCGCTGAGTCTGGGTGGAAGAAGATTTTCCTTGGTCATTGTAGATGACTTATCTCGGTACACTTGGGTCATCTTGCTGAGTAGCAAGGATGAGACCTTTGAGACATTTTCAAATTTGGTTAGAAAACTTGAAAATGATAAAGACCTAAAACTAGCTCACATCCGAAGTGATAATGGTGGAGAATTCAAAAACCAACAGTTTGTTGAATTCTGTGAAGCCAGCGGCATTGACCATAACTTTTCTGCTCCTAGAACGCCTCAACAAAATGGGGTTGTTGAAAGGAAGAACAGAACACTGGTTGAAATAGCCAGGACAATGCTGAGTGAGCATAGGCTTCCAAAGTACTTTGGGGAGAAGTTGTTAACACAGCATGCTATATTCTTAATAAGGCTCTTATTAGACCTATACTAAAGAAAACCCCCTATGAGCTTTGGAAAGGACGAAAGCCCAACATTGGATGCTTTCGTGCCTTTGGCTGTAAATGTTTTATTTTAAACACTAAAGATGGCCTAGCTAAATTTGACTCAAAAGCTGATGAAGCTATCTTTTTAGGCTACTTAACAAACAGCAAAGCATACAGAGTTTTCAATAAACGAACTCAAGTTTTAGAAGAGTCAGTACATGTTGAGTTCGACGAAACTAACCCTGCAGGAAGATATCTGCCGCTGACCGAGGATGATCCACACTCAGCACCCGCTGATCAAGATACAGCTGCTGAGTCATTCCCTCAAGGGCTGACCAAAGGTAAAAGTGAACCAAATATTGTTTTCACTGACCAGTCTTCACCTGCAGAGATTGTTGAAACACAGACAACACAAGACATCAATCTACCCAAAGAGATAAGGATTCCAAGAGGGCACTCAGAGAGTGCAATCCTTGATGACGCTGAGAATACCCTGATGACAAGAAACCAACTCAGGAGGTACCTCAGCAATATAGCCTTCGTCTCAGTTCAGGAACCCAAGAACTTCGTTGATGCTGAGGAAGATGAATTCTGGATGAGCGCAATGCAAGAGGAACTTGACCAATTCAGAAGAAATGATGTATGGGAGCTAGTGCCACATCCAAGGAGTCAGAAGACCATTGGAACAAGATGGGTCTTTCGCAACAAGCTGGATGAGCAAGGAAACGTAGTCAGGAACAAAGCAAGGCTTGTAGCTCAGGGCTACAGTCAGCAAGAAGGTATTGACTACGGTGAGACCTTTGCCCTAGTGGCAAGGCTAGAGGCTATTAGGATTTTATGTGCATATGCATCTTACATGAACTTTAAACTGTTTCAAATGGATGTTAAGAGTGCATTTCTTAATGGAGTTATAAACGAGGAAGTTTATGTTAATCAACCTCCAGGGTTTGAGGATCCTAAATTCCCAAACCACGTTTATAAACTCAAAAAGGCTCTGTATGGCCTCAAGCAAGCACCACGTGCTTGGTATGAGAGGCTGACCAGTTTTCTGCTGACTAGAAACTATGTCAGGGGTAAAGCTGATACAACCTTATTCATTAAGAGAAAGGGTAAAGATACCCTGCTGGCTCAAATATATGTTGATGATATTATTTTCGGTGCTACTAATGAGTCAATGTGCAAGGAATTTAGCAATCAAATGCAGACTGAGTTTGAAATGTCTATGATGGGAGAACTCAACTTTTTCCTTGGACTTCAAATCAAACAAGGAAAGAATGGCATCTTCATCAGTCAAGCTAAATATGCCAAGGAGATATTGAAGAAATATGATCTTGAAAATTGCAAGCCAATATCCACTCCTATGGGCACTGACACTGTCCTCTGTGCTGACGAGAATGGTAAGTCAGTAGACAGCAAGTTATATCGAGGTATGATAGGCTCTCTACTTTACTTAACAGTAAGTAGACCGGACATTCAGTTCTCAGTATGCTACTGTGCTAGATATCAATCTAATCCTAAGGAATCTCATTACATAGTTGTAAAAAGAATCCTTAGATATTTGCAAAGCTCAGTGAACGCAGGTTTATGGTATCCCAACACTCATGGTTTTACACTCGTTGGATACACGGACGCTGACTATGGTCGAGACAAGCTAGAACGGAAAAGCACCTCTGGAGGATGTCATTTCTTAAGAAGCTGTCTTGTATCTTGGTTCAGCAAGAAGCAGGCGTCAGTAGCCTTGTCTACCATTGAAGCTGAGTACATTGCTGCTGGTCACTGTGTTGCTCAAGTCCTATGGATTAAGCAACAGCTTGAAGACTATGGTGTTCAAACAAACTCAATTAAGGTCAAATGCGACAACAAAAGTGCAATTGATCTATCAAAGAACCCAATTCAACACAGCAGAATGAAGCATGTCAGCATAAGACATCACTTCATTAGAGACCATGTACTCAAAGGTGAGATAAAGCTGACCTACGTCCCAACGGATGAGCAGCTTGCTGATATCTTCACAAAGCCACTGGCTCGTGAACAGTTCAGCATACTGAGAGAAGCCATTGGTATGTTTAATCCTCTTCGGTAAATTCCTGTTCTAAAATGTTAATTTATGCTGAGTGAATTACTATGCTGAATGAGTTATGCATGCTGAGTGATTGTTATGCTGAGTACTTAACATATCAATACTGAGTAAATATGCACACCGAGTAGTAATTTTCAAACTGAGAAATCATCCTTTCATATACTACTGACCACTCAGAATATAAAACGCTTAGTATTCTAAACGCTGAGTGTTAGATCCGTTGCATTAAATGCAAAAGCACGCGAATAGCCACCTAGGATGACGTATGCGCCGAATGTGTCATAAAAGCCAGGATCTTTGTCGGTTGACAATCCCAAGGCAAAACTGACACATGGATTCGATAAGATCCACACTTCATCGCTATAAATAATGGGTAAATCCCCATTCTTTATTTTCTTTACACTTACCGAATTCTTTGGCAAAGCATTTTCTCTCTCTATCTCTCTAAGACTCCCAAAGCTTCCCAATCCTCTTTCTGATATAATGACTAGAGTTTCCGTCAACATCTCCGGTGCCGGTCACCCTAAGACCAGCTCCGATGAACCCTCCAGGCAAACTTCTGTGCCTGAAACCACCAAGGTCACTATGCCAAGCAAAGGCAAAACTGGGCAAGCTACCTCCTCCAAAGGAAAACCGAACAAGGCCAGAACCTATACCAAGGTATTTGAAGACATTAGCGAATGGAAGGTAGACTTCTCACGGTGGGTTTCTGAGACCTTCGTGACATCCGAGCAACCATTCTGCGAATGGATATCACAAAATGGCTAGACCGAGCTGTTCTCCATTAGGGATCACACCTATCCTAACCTTGTAAGGGAGTTCTACCACAATCTTCGAGTTACTGATGATAACCAGGACTATCTGGTAACTGTGGTAAAAGAAAAGACCATTTTCATAAACCCTACTTACCTCGCTAACTTGCTGAAGTTGAAGAATGAGGGAACAAAGCTGAGGCAATCTGGAGATCATGAAGGTACTGGGTACGATACCACCTTCTGTAAGCCCGCTGGCCACTCAGGAGAAGTCTCGAGTACCTCAATGGGTCAGCACCAAAAGATGGCTCACTATTTGCTGACCTACTTTATTTATCCCAAGATTAACTGCACCACCTCAGCAATGAATTTTGAGCAATGCTTCATATGGCATATGCTGACGTACAAGCCGATCAATATGCCAGTATTCTTGATTGCTGGGTTCATAAGGAGCACTAGAACGCTCAGGCTGGGATCACTCATCACCAGAATCCTCTTAGATCATCAAATTGATCTATCTTAGGAAACTAAGGCTAGAGCATCTGAAATAACAGCTGCTTCGCTGAGGGCTTTGAAGTTCAATCAGCCATTAAAGAAAGGAAAAGCTGCTGCTGAACAACAAGCTGAGGAAACAGCTCCAAAGCAAAGCCAAAGGACAAAGGCTCCAGCTGCCCGTAAGAGGAAAGTTGTTGTGACCTCTTCCAAGAAAGCTGAGCCTCAGACCAAGAAGTCAAAGTCAGCTGCTGAACCAAGTCAGGAAAGACCTAAGTCAGCTGAGAAAAGGAGCAGGCAAGAAGAGCCTGAAATTGAGGATGGGCAACCTCAAAAGAAGCAGAAGTCTTCTACACTTACTCTCATTGATGCTATTCCTACTGATGTAGTTGTCCCTGGAGACTCTCACTACACATAGTGTCTAGGAACTGTAGCTGAGCATCAAGAAGATGAGGTGCATCTGGACGATCAGTTCATTGCACAAGTTGAGGAAGAGTTAGATGGCGATAGTGAAGAAGATAAAGAATAAGAAGAAGAAGCCAGCGGTCAGGATGACGCTGAGGATACTGAGGAAACAGCTAGTGAGGTTGATGCTGAGCCAACCAATACTGGGTTGGCTGCTGGAGATGAACAAGAACCTGACCAACACAATATTGATCAAGGACAAGAACAAGCTGACCAGCTTAATGCTGATCAAGAGGAAACTTCTCCCTCTCACTCAGGAGAGTGTATTCAAGCTGATACTCCTCCTCCTCGCAGAAGAAGACTAGTTAAGGCAAGTCAGAAGTCAGTAATTGACATTCCTGTTCAGCCACCAACTGTCCCTGACTTTGTCATTCAGAAGCCGACCCAAGACCCTTCTAAACTGAAGCAGAAATTTTTCAGAAAACAACCAACCACTACTCCATCGGCTTCCCTTGAAAAGCAAGCCTCTGTTTCTTCACCAAAGGAACATACCGACTTGAATGCTTCCGCCAACTCAACAAGTCAAGTTGAGTCAATTCCTGTAAATGCTGTCAATCCAGGCATTGTGCTGACTCAAAACATTCATGCCCCAGTCAGCACAGACAGCATCAGAATTACCTCTTCTCCAATCAACATATCTGCCGATCAATCAACTCTACCAGAAACTCAAGTACAGATTGGAACCATACTTCCAGTCACTGACCATGTGATTCCACTGACTCCTCTTCCAACCGGTCATACTGAGACAACAGGGCAAGTTAATGAAGGCACTCTTAGCTACTTGCATGCTACCGAGTCTGGAAAAAGAATCATCGACTCGGTGCAAACACTGATCAAAGACCTTCATCAAACCACTCAACCTGCTGCTGGGTCTTCTACTACTGAGACAACTCAGCTCTCCCATGTAACCCAGCTTCTCAACGAAGTTAAGGGATTCAAGGACTTGCTGAGTGTCATCGTTACCTTTCAAGCACAGTAAGCTAAGCAGGATTCCATTGCAAAGCTGGCTGAGATCCAGCTGACAACAGTTCAACATCTCAACGGTCTTCAAGAACAAGTTCAGACTTTATCAGCTGCGAACACACGCTATGCTACTTTTGATGAAGTTAAAATGCTCTTTGCTCAGCTTCACACCGAGCAAATCAAAACCAACGAGCAAATGGTCTCCTATTCTCAGTGCTCAGTGGAGCAAATTGGTGAGGCTGTTCGATTGCTGAATCTGAACAAGCAAGAGATGGATACTGACGTTATGAAGCAAAATGAAATGTTGTCTATCACCAGACAAACCTTCAACCACATACGTCACAGCAACATTCAGCGTCAATACTATGACACCTCCTTACTCAAGACATTCCATCAAGTCGTTGCTGGTCTGACTGATGCACTTACTTAGGTAGGTAAATCTCAAGCTTTCATAGTCAGCATGATCAGTGCTGCTGAGCTCAATATACCCTCTGAGGTCTCAGATAATGGAGTGGCTATCTTTGATGGTGTCAATGAAAGTGCCGATAGACTTAAAGCGCTGTCCACAGAACTGACCAGAGCCGTCTTAACCGACGCCTTTAGGATTCCTCCTCCCGATGCTGACAAAACGGGGGAGAAAGAACAAGCGAGAACACAGCATGAGTCTAGTCAGTCCAAACAGAAGAGAAAGAAATAGATATAGGCTAGCTCAGTATAGGCTAAGTATGTAGTCTCTATGCCTATCTTGAACTTGTGTTTGTAAACGCTGACTACCTATATTAAATATCAATACTTGCATCTTCTGTTCAAACCCTGAGTTATGAATTATTTTTATACGATGCTGTGTATTAAATCATTATGTATCTTCAATTAAATCAGCTATGTTTAATGCTTATAAAATTTATTGATTGAATCCAATGCTGATAACATGTTTGACATTGACTTGTAACATTGTCTTATAAAACTCATTGAACAACAAATTACTCAGCACCCTCTGAATGTTAAAACCTTCCGCTTAACACTGAGTAAAATAGAATATGTTCCATAAGCTGACCTATATCTGAAAACTGACCTTAGACTTACTCGATTAAACCTTTAAATGTTTGGAGTAAAACTAAGTCAGTAGCTCAACCCTTACGGGGGAGTTTGCTAAAAATATTATGTCAACTATCATGGGGGAGCTCAACACTGAGTTCTTCGCTGAATAGTTTTGCCAACATCAAAATGGGGGAGTTTGTTGAAACACCTTTCCACATAATTTTGATTTGACAAAATTGTTTAAGTATAATATTCTAAACACACTAAGTTTAAATGCTTTGATTTATTCTACTAATGTGTTTGTTCAATGTTGAGTTAAATTGTTTATAAGACACAAGGATTAAAAGGCCCAAGCCCAATACGGAAGTCAAAGCCCAAGTCAAACAGTTTAAAGCAACTCGGCCCGCGTATGTCAAAACGTTGTCGTTATGGACAAAACGCAACTCAACAAAAGAAGGATCTAGAAGACCTTCAGGGAACAACTTCGGAACGAAGCTGCTGAGTTGATTCGACAAAGCGTACAAGACAGCAGCTGTCTAAGGAAAACTTCCAGACAAAGTGTTTCCACTTTGGGTAAAGTTCAGACGACACAGTATGCTGTCCAGTTGACTTTACCATAAAAGGAGAGACATTCTGCCGAGCTGACCAAAAGCTGACTGAGGACAGAAGATACTCAAATCTGATTGGCCAAGAGCTCTGAGCAAGTCAGGATGACAACGACAGGAAGCCGTTTCCCTTCAACGGTTATTTCGAAATTCGAAATGAACCAATGCCTCAGACGTCTCTATAAATAGTGCCATCAGTTGGTTCATTCCACACAGAACTTGATCAAGCCATTACGCTGACCAAATTTCTACGCAAAGTTCTCCAAGCAAAAGCAAAGCAATCTTACACTAAATTTCATATCTTTTGTGTAAAAGTCTAGAGTGATTATTCAATCATCTAAGGTGTCTTAGCAATCATTGTTTAGGACAAACACTTATCATTTCTAGAGATTAGAAAGGAGAGGCTGAGTACTCGGTTATAGTACTCAGTGAGAGATTAGGATTGAGTAGAGGTATAGAGGAAGGTACTCTTGTTATACTCAGTTGCTAAGATTGTAAAAGGTTTGATGCTCTACCGTTAAAGAGCTCAGTAGAGAATTCGAAATCTCAGAACGTGTTCCGGGGACAGGACGTAGGCTTGGAGGCCGAACCTGGATAAATCCGCTGAGTAACATATTTCTAACCTTTAACTCCTTTATATATTTATTGCTTGCTTAAACAAAAACTGACCAAGTAAAGAGGTCAAGCTGAGTTGTGCGCATTGAATATCCGAGATCAGGAATAGACTTTAAGTGCTATCTCCTGACTCAAGTAAAGAAACTGACCTAGTCACTAGTTGACTAAGCCAGTATCTTGCTGTTCACTCAGCGCCGCTGTCCAAACCTTTTTCTCACGAAAAAGAAGTCTGCCCTAAGCTTAAAATGTTTAAATAGTTCCTAACCCCCCCTTGGAACTATACTTATAACATTATAAGGGACCAACATTGGTGACTAGATCCCACGTGGTGCCTGTGGATTGAGCAATTATTTCTGACTAAGTGTTCCACGCCCCACGTGAAGGGTGATACGCCCCGCGTATGTTGGTGGATTTTCACTCTTTGCTCGTACCTGAAATACAATTCTTGAGAGCCGGGTTAGCTTGACGTTTTATTAAAACACTCTATTTTTGCAATTAAACTTATTTATTTCTCTTAAAATTACTCCGTAAATCACGCTAAAAGATAGGGACGAAACGCCCCTATCAAACCTCCTCGGACTTTAAAGTTTTACTTGTCCTCAAGTAAAAGAAATCGAAAGACAAGGGATTGAGATTATTAAGAAACAAACCATCGGTTGGTTTTACCAAGTGCGTGATTTCGAAGCTAAAGTTTTATGCAAAGTTTTTGGCATGTACCTACGCAAACAAATGAGTGACCAAAACTTGTTTGAAACCTCCATGATCAAATTTAATAGGCAATATTAACGGGGGTTGATTATCTTTCGAGAACCCGATAGTACCTCACCAAGGGATTTCACTCTTACGCTCAAATTTTGGTGGGTTGGTGTTTTTGCACTCTCCTTTGCACTTACTCGAAGTCACTTTGAGTTTACATTTTCATCCGGGTTTTTCCTCCTATGATATGGTCTAAGCAACATTAAAAATGAACCCGGAGGGGGGTTGTAATGTGGGTGGCTTTTTAGTGGTTAATTTTTGAAAACTTGAGTTTAAATACCTTTTTGATGATCGCACCGTGTTTTTATGTTGGCCTTAGCAAGTTCGTAGAACATAACTCGAAATTGCTTGGGTGGAGCTTGAGAATTCCTTTTGCTCTTTTTTCTTTTTCTTTTTGTTTTGAGAGCGGCACAAAAACGATTTCGAAAGCTTATGGTGCTTACTTATCAAGGCCTTGGCTTATTTCGGGTGCGATTTGATTTTGTTGGTATTTAACCAAGAGGAAAAATGGTTAAATGTTAAAAGGGTATTAACAAAAAAAAGTCGATTAATAGGCTCGAGGGGGTTTCCTAGAGTTTAATGAAAACGAGAAAAATAAGTTAAGAAAAGAATTAGACTACGTGGGTTCGTTTTATCATCTATTGCCATTTTGACCCAAAATAAGTGTACTTAACCCGGTATTAGGTGCAAACTCTATGAGTCGAGTGAAGTCAAAGCTCTCGAAAAATTGTGAAAAGGAATAGAGTTCTCGTACGAACTCTTTTAGGCTCAAAATTACCTTACAAAATTTCGGGTTAAATTATGTACATTCAAGTTCTCATCCAATTTTTCAACTATCCCGTTTTTATTGCATTTTTAAATTTCATTATAGAGATAACCGTTGGGTTAGGACTCAATGCTTTTGTTTGGTACGAACCTAGGTTTCGCATAAATCCTAGAACTTTAGAATTAAGACTAAAATTTCTTACTAAAACCGATCCTTTGTGTCAACGTCTTTTTTTTAAGAACAAATAACGGAACTTTTATTAATTTCCGAGGGAGGTAGTGTGTCGGAAAAAATTTAAGAATCAATAAATTAGTTTAATTATTTTGTTGTTTATTTGATTTTTATTTTTGTTTTTGTTAGTGCAAAATAAACGGTGAGTTCGGGGTTGCACGGCCCTCCGCGTTATTAAAATGACGTATATTCCAAGGACGTCGCAAAAGAAAAGAAAAACAAAAACAAAAAATAAAGATGGAATTTAAATTAAAAATAGGACCCTAATTTGATGGGAGAAGGGCGAGGACGCGGGGCGTAAATGGAGGTACGCCCCGCGTGGAACGAACATTTTTCGGTTTTAAGGAGTTTTTTTTAAATTTTTATGAGTTTTAATTGCTTATTTAATGTTTTTATTATTTTAATGAACAATTAAGAGGGTGGTTACAAAAATAATGAAGAGGGAAGTTTTGAATTTGAAAAGGTGGAGGGTGATTGGAGGAGAGATGAGGTGGAGTGGGAAAGATTTTTAGGGAAGAGGAGAGAGTGATGGGAAAGGTGGGAGAGGAAAAGGCTGCCATGGGGAGTTGCAATTCGCAACTCCCCAAGGATACACGAGGCGTGCCCTAGGGCACGTCCCGCGTGTCCAATACGTGGCGTTTATTTGAGAGGGGGTTAATTGCCGAAGGTTACGCGGGGCGTGGTAGGAAGGACGCCCCGCGCAACGTGTCTTTTATTGTGAAAATGGGTCAGACACGCAGATGCGCGGGCGTACTGGGTTGTACGTCCCGCGTGATTAAAAATTTTTGGATTAAAAATGGGATTTGTTTTTCTTTTGATTTATAAAAAAAATAAGAGAAATAAAAATAACTAAAAGAAGAAAACTAAAAATAACATAAAAGAGAGAATAAATAGATAAAAATAAGTTGAAAAACAGTTATGATACATATAAACAAGAGGTTTGAAAAATTCAAACCGGTGCTACGTTTAAAGTCGAAGTAGTTCGACTTTCTCATGCGGCGGCTTACTGCAGGTTGCCCGAGTTGGAACTCGACGAGTCCGAATTTCTACTGTTTAGGAGCGTTATCACCTGTCCGGACTCTCTATTTTTGCCCCGCGGGTTCTGCTCGGTGTTTGCCGGGAGGGTTCCTAATGGCCTCTCCTGTTGCTGATGATTCAAGTGAGCTACCTGGCGGCTAAGGTCCCTGCAAAACACCTCACTATCGGCAAGACGGGTTAAGATATCCTTTAACAAGGATGTTACGGACTGGCCATGCATATTATCGGGAGGTGGAGCGTTCCGATTATCGGGCATGGCTTGTGATTGCCCTAGCCCATTTTCCCGATATTCTTGATCAAAGTCGGATGGGGGTCTCAATACATTATTATTGTTACCATATGACAAGTTAGGGTGTTGGTACCGAGGCATCCATCCGCTGTTATTATTATTGTGGTGATGTGAATAGGAGTTCGGGTTAGGATTGTACCTTTGATTGCCTCCTATGTAACTTACATTTTCGGTGTCGCCGGCGAAAGGGCTACCGGCTTGGCAATTAAGTCCATCATGATCTCCACCACAATGATTGCACATCAGGACCTGTGCAACCTTGTTAAGGCTCAACTGGGCTATCAAAGCGTCAAGTTTTTTATTCATTTCCGCCATGGAACATTTCGGAGCCTCTTTCTCCACGGTGAACGTTTGATGTCGCGAAGGTCCGGCAAGCCGATCTTCTTGCCATTGTACGCTTTTCCTTGCAAGCTCATGAATGAGCTCATATGCTTCATTGGCCGACTTCCTAAACAGGTCCCCACCTACTACGGAATCCACGGTGGCACGATTAGTAGGTGTTAGTCCGTGATAAAAAAGTGCTTATCAAATCGTGCTTGGGGATATCGTGGTGCGGGCAGCTTCGTAGCAACTTTTGGAATCTTGCCCAAGCCGCATGAAGGGCTTCGTGTTCGAGCTGCCGAAAGATGGTGATGTCATTCCTCAACTTAACCGTTTTGGAGGGAGGGAAGTAGTAAGAAAGGAACTCCTTCTCAAGTTCCACCCATGATGTAATCGAACCCGCCTCCAGCGAGTGCACCCACTCCAATGCTTGTCCTGTCAAAGAGAAAGGAAACAACTTTAGTCGGACGGCCTGAACCGGTACACCGTTTTGCCGAGAAGTTTCGGCACACATAAGAAATTTATCTAAATGTTCGTTAGGGTTTTCATGAGGTTCTCCTCCGAACTGGCCAAGTTGTTGGATGAGTTGGATCATGCTAGTCTTGATTTCATATGTGTTGGTCGGGATGGTGGGGGCAACGATTCCGTTGCGGTTTTGAGGACGATGCGGAGCAAGAATCTCCATCATCGAGCGCATGTCTCCACCATTGCGGTTGTTGTTCACGGGCTGCACCGGCGGCCTTTGGTTGACCTAGGGTTGGTTAGCTTCATTGTTGAGGCTTGCCATTTTCTCTCTCCGAATCCTACAAGGAGTACGTTCAATTTCAAGATCAATAGGAACGAGAGAATCACTCCGGGATCGGGTGTGCATAAAATAAATTATAAACAAGAAAGAATATTGTTAGTAAAAAAGTATATATAAACAATTTATACAAAAATAATGCTTAGACTAATAATAAAACGTTTTTATCTAATATTGCGAGAAATTATAAATCCCCGGCAACGGCGGTAAAAACTTGATGGGGCGCGTACGGTAGAGCTTCTAAATATATATTATGATGAGTGCGTTACGACTATGGATGTGATCTTCCTAAATGCTCTATCTCTGCTAGACGCCACTACTTAGGGGCAAGTGTACCCTGTCGTATCAAGTAATAATCCGGTTAAGACCGGGTATCGAATCCACGGGATTTATAACTACAAGTATTAAACGACTCGGTTTTATATGTTATCTAAGCGGTGAATACTTTGAGTTGATTCGGGGAACAACTACAAACTACTCCTAACTACGGGTGAGACAAATTTATATAGCAAAACTCCATGAAATGATATGGAAAGCGATAAGTTATAAATATGACAAACAATGGCTCTCAATATATAAACGGTTAATGATTTACTCTTGCAATGACGACTACGTGTAGTGTGACCGACCCGTGAAGTACTTAGACTACGTAGTTTCTAGTCAAGGCGTGTCTAATGCTTGGGACCAGAAATTAGGGCCCGTAAGTTCCGTGGTTTATCAATTCCTACGGTTTTCGGAGCGTCACTTCCGGTAAGGCAACACCTATGTGAATCCCTAAAGATAGCCCGAATGGCGTCGAAAATCGCGTTCTCCTACACAATAATCAATTACGAGTATCAAAACAAGTAGCAAACATCAACACAAATATAGAGAAAGAGATTATGAATCATAAATTATAAATATGGAGAATGTAAATGTGAAGTACAACCAAGCCTAGTACATAGGAAGAGTACAAGCTAATTAGCAAGTGAAAAGGGAAGAATCCACCCTCGGAACTAGCTAACCGGACTCAAGGCCGTCTCTTAGGACTTGGAGGTGGAGCTTTCGAGCTTGGTGAACGGAGATGGAATGGAACTTTGACGGAATGCCGGAATCAACGAACAAGCTCTCAATATGGAAGAGAATTGCTATGTAAACTAAAATCTCAAACTAACTAACAAGAAAAAGGTGATTACAAAGTCTAAGAGGTGTAAAAAGATATATGTATGATATCGATGTTCTCTAAATGAGTGCTAGTCACTCCTATTTATACACATCAAGCTAGGGACAAAATTGTAATTTCTCAAGATACAAGCATGAAGGAACATGATTTCCTGCAGATTTCCCATGATACGCCTCGCGTATGGTGGAGTACGCCCCGCGTATTTGCCCATTCCGTCAGAAATCTCCTGCATGTGGACCAAATCCAGATCTTGTTGTCTCAACCACGCCCCGCGTAGATTAGGATGCACCTCACGTGTTAGAGTTTCTGAGATTTTATTGCTTGAATTGGGTCATTTACGCACCGCGTATATGAAGCACGCCTCGCGTAAATGAGTCTCTGAGTCTTTTATGTCGAAGAACTTCCTTACACGCCCCGCGTGTAAAGTGATACGCCCCGCGTATGAGTAGTTAACTCTGGGAGACCATGTAGTCTGACTTTCAGGATTAGGCTTATCATTTCTGACACATGTCCCACGCCTCGCGTGGTAGTTGATGCGCCTCGCGTATTGGTGACTAGATCCCACGTGGTGCCTGTGGATTGAGCAATTATTTCTGACCAAGTGTTCCACGCCCCGCGTGAAGGGTGATACGCCCCGCTATGTTGGTGGATTTTCACTCTTTGCTCGTACCTGAAATACAATTCTTGAGAGCCGGGTTAGCTTGACGTTTTATTTTCTAAATTAATCAAAAAATAAGGAAAATTAACCGAAAGTACGGAGTTTATTTTTATTTCGTTATTTTATTAAAACACTCTATTTTTGCAATTAAACTTATTTATTTCTCTTAAAATTACTCCGTAAATCACGCTAAAAGATAGGAACGAAACGCCCCTATCAGGTTACCCCCTCCTTGCAATTAGATGATGTTTAATATAGACATTTTGGCTTTGGGAGAGTTTGAGCTTGTCGGATTAGGGGCATTTTTCAAAATCATATAGGTTTCTTGTTAAACTATTAAAAATAAAATAAATTTAATTTCTTTTGTGTTTAAAAAAATAATAAATAAATAAAATAAGAAAGTCAAGGAAAAAAAATGAGAGGATCATACTCTTTAATTAAAAAGACAAAAAAAAATGATGAAGCAGATAAGAAGTTGTAGTTAGAGCAACTCTAGTGGTTGGAGGGTTGCACACCCGGATTTGGATCCTCTCCTGTAGTGCTAAAACAAGAGAGGATCTGTTTGGCTAATCTTAGCCATTTGTTATAATTGGAGGGCTCAGATTTAAAATTAGTTAATTAATTACATTTTAATCTTAAGTGTTAAAAAGAAAATTATATCTCTCAGTTAAAACAAATGACAGCTCAGGTTCTCCTGCAAAGAATGTTCACCGCTGCAACATCAATGCTTTCAACCCTGGTAGCCATCAAAGGCAGCCTGAGTGACATTCCTGGAACTAGATCTATGCTCTTCTTTCTCTCTTCTCATCTTGACTTCCCAATTAATTTCTATTTTTTTTTCTGGATCTCCGATTCCTTCTTTCTCTGGGTTTTTGTTTATAATTTTTTATTATCAAAAAGTTCGAACATCTAAATCTATCTTTTTTTTACCTCAAATTCAATTTAAGATACAGATAAACTAATTACCAAATACTAATCATGGAACATTCATCCCCATTATCAAAATTAGATGAAGGTAAAAAAATTTAGAGTTAATGCACTAATAATTAATGACAAAATGAAGGCTAATAAGAAATTCATAATTGAGAATGAATTGTGGAGATCAATGACTCCCTCATGGATTAATTTGTAGTTAACCACAGAAACTAGAGAACTATCACAGTTTCACCCACTGTTGCGGCCACTGCAATTAAATCGGCCTTCTACTTCTTGTGACTGTCATCCTGTCGAGCATCTTCCTGTCTCCGCCTTCTTCTTCTTCCACGATATTAATCGTATAGCTGTGATTAACTAATTTTAAATCTGAGCCCTCCAATTATAACCAATGGCTAAGATTAGCCAAACAGATCCTCTCCTGTTTTAGCACTACAAGAGAGGATCCAAATCCAAACCCTCCAACCACTACACCTCACCAATTTCTAACAACTCTCCCCACAAAACAACTCCAATAAAAAATTCTCTCTAGTGGTTAGTCACAATCACGGGTCTCACACGTCATATAATATTTAATTTTCATTACTTTTAATCAATTAACCTATTTTATAATAATAATAAAAATCATTAATGAATTAATATTAATTAAATAAAAGTCTATCAATATTTAATATTAATATAATAAATATTTATAATTTATTTAATTGGATTTAAAAATTGATAGATAAATATAATTAATTTTCTCCGAATTTTAATTGATTGTAGTAATTAACAAAAGTGCATTACATTAAGGAAACATACATTAGAAAAAAAACGAACAAGGTAAATGCATTAAATTAAAAGGAATATATGATTGAAAGAGTAAATTTTCCGATGTTCAAGTAGTAAGGTCGGTGATTCCGAAACGTTCCCAGATGTGCTCAACTAGATCCAATTTTAGTTGACCGTGCATGTTCCTATCGCGGATTTGTAAATCCCTTGCGAGATAAGCAGCAAAATCCGGAACATGCCCATGTTGAATGTCATCAGGAACTATGGGCTGAGAAAATTCCTCAGTTGGAAAGTTTCTTGAGTAAGTGTGCCTCTTATTTCCAACAATCATGTTATGTAATATTACACAAGCATCCATGATGTCGTGGAGTTTTTTTTATGCCAACGTGCTGGTCCACGTACTATTGCAAATCAGGCTTGAAGTACCCCGAATGCTCGTTCAACATCTTTCTGTGCGCTCTCATGCCTTTGTTTGTAACATATTCGTTGAGGGTCATTAGCATGTGGAAAGCTTTTCACAAAAGCAGCCCATTCGGGATAGATACCATCAGTTAGATAATAGCCCATATTATATGTCTTGTTGTTAACAGTAAATTGAACCGTCGGTGCTCTTCCTTTTAAATTATCTTGGAACAAATTAGATCTGCTCAAAACATTAAGGTCATTATTGGACCCAGCAACACCGAAATATGCGTGCCAAATCCAAAGATCTACTGAAGCGACTGCTTCAAGCATGATTGTTGGATATCCATAATCTCCTAGGGTATATTGCCCATTCCATGCAACTGGACAATTCTTCCATGCCCAATGCATGCAGTCAAGATTTCCAAGCATCCCAAGGTACCCATGGCGTTCCTCGTGCATCTGAATTAAACATTATACATCGGCAGCATTAGGCCTCCTCATATACACAGGCCCATACACCTCGATAATAGCACGATAAAAATTTTCCACACATTCTAATGTTGTGCACTCACTAATTTTTATGTATTCATTAAAAGCATCAGCCAGAGATCCATACACAAGTATGCGCATAGCTGCTCTACATTTTTGGAGTGGAGACAAGCCACTTCTTTTTGCCGCATCGACCCTTTGTTGGAAATATACTGTGTGATTTCTAAGGTATTCTATTATACATATGAACAAATTTCGACTCATCCGGAACCGTCTGCGAAAAACTTCAGATGAATAAACAGGTTCAGGAGCAAAGTAGTCATTATACAGACATTCTGCAGCAGCTTCCCGATCACGTCTTACATATTTTCTCCTTCGAGGTTCAGAATTGTGGCCGACTTGTTGTTGTACTTGTTGAAGTAAATAAAGATCAAGTTCATCATCCTCTTCAATCATTTCAATCGCACTGTGTATCATCCTCTTGAATCATTTTAGTCTTACATATTTCCTAAAGGCGATTTTGTTCCCGCTGCTGAACTGCACGAGCAATAATATCAAGAGATGATTGTCGTTTCTCTCTATCCACTCTTAACTCACCCCAATCTAAGCCATCAGGTATATTGGTGGTGTTTTTAGCTTTAGCGGCTTTTTTTTGCCGCCTTCTGACCAATTGGACGTTGTTCGACCGCTTCCTGTGTTCCACTCTTAGTTACCTCCTGAGCTGAGCCTAAAGAAGTGTAGGCACCTGAAGCAGAATTTTTTGTTCTTTTTAAGGAACCTTGTGCTTTGTTTTTATCTGAAAACTCATGCCATTTAGGTTGTCCTTTGAGGATTTCCCAACAATGCATATAAGTAAATTTTTTATTACATCTCTGAGTAAATAGCTCATTGGCCTTACTAATTACATGTGCTTCATTGTGACCGCTTGGATGGCTATCCCTAATGGTAGTGTATGCTCCATGGAAACCAGATACATCCTTACTAATTTTATACTAATGACAGGAAGCTATTTGGTCATTCATATTAGGACCTTCCTTCTTCCATTGATTATAGCAACTTGCAATTTTCTTCCAATAATCCATTTTCGCTTGATCTGTGCCCACAATTGGATCTGTGGTTATTATCAACCAACTCTGGCATAAATGTACATCACGTACATTGGTCCACTTCATTTTCGTTGATTTTTGATTGTTTGCATTTAGTTCCTGAACTATTGGAACTTCAGACTCGGCAACAGAACCGGTGTTCGGAGATTCATCTGGCATGGTGGACAATCCAAAGCTGTCTCTTCTCATATTTTCAGGAACCATATATGGTTCTTAAGGATACGGGGTACGAGGAAAGTATCCCGACATCATTGGCTGATTACCTGCTGCATTCGCAGGAGGGAAGTAACCATCGTGATTATAGTAAATAGGAGGACTCGAAGCATATGACATATTAGGATCATATTAAAAATTACGTGTAATAGGTCGGATTGGAGAACTTTGAGAATTATAAGTATTTGGGGTCGGGTTTTGGGAATTTGGATTCGCTGCGTTTTGAGAATTTGGAACGTAAGAGTAATATTGACTGTATTCATCATTGGAATCCATTGCACAAAAATATATTAAGAGCAGAAGATGGTTTTTAGATTGAATGTGATTTTTATGGGTTAAATGAGATGTTTTATAGTATAAATAAAATATTACCGTTGATATCAAATTATATATATATAAAAAATTGAATTCAAAATATTACCGTTTGTTTTATATATACGAGACCTGCAAAAAAAATACGCCATGAAATAATATAGTAGTATTAAATTGGTTCATCATTCTCTTTTCAAATAAAATATTGTGCCACTGTCACCATTGTTGGCCACTTTCTTTTCTTTTTCAAATTTCACGCGTCATTTTACATATTTGGCACCCACTCTCTCATTTTTTCTTCACAGCACCTGCAAGTGGATTACAATTCCCTAACTTTGCTCTTAACATATAATAACCCATTTTTTTCCAAGCAAGTCGCTGGATTGAGCGACCTGCTTGGATTTGGGGAGTCTCCATCTTTCCCCTCTAGTGGTTGGAGACTCCCTGAAAATTATAAAATGGTCCAAAACAGCACTACTAGACATGCTCTTAGCCGATAAAAAAAGAAGACAAAAAAAATAATAGAAAAAATAAAAAGTGGAGAGAGCTATAGACATTTGGAGTCACATGCCAAATTCAGCTAATTAAAAAATGAGGCTAAATATTCCCAAGAAAATTGTTGTACTTTAACCAAAAAAAAAAAATCAGCCTTCAATTTTATTATATATAGAAGAGTGATGAGCTTAATTATTCTTGTGTCAAACGAAAAAAAGCCAACGAAAAAAAATAAAAAAGGCTATTGTTATTCTTGTATCATTGTTTTAAGAGTTATAATGGTTGTAATTTCTTTTACTAAATAAAGTGTATAATATTTTCAGTCTTTTTTTCTCCAACAAAGTGGTATCAGAGCCACGTTATGAGAGTCAGTTTTACGTAAAAAATAATTATATTGCCTCAAAACTAAGTGTTCCAAAGACCCTATAAAAATGTTAGAGAGTCTCAAACTTCCCTATCAATACCCTCAGCTTACCAAAAAAAATTATTCAAGTTGGTGTATTCGAATGAAGGCGCTACTCGGATGTCAAGATGTCTGGGACATTGTTGAAAAAGGTTACACAATGCCAGCCAACGAGACATCGTTGCCACAGGCTGAAAATGATACTCTAGAGAAAAATCACAAAAGCGATCAAAAGGCGCTTACTCTCATCCATCGAGGGTTGGATGAATTAATGTTCGAGAAAAGTAGTCGAAGCTACCACCGCCAAACAAGCGTGGAAAACCCTACAAGTTTCTCTTCAAGGGGAGGAGAAAGTTAAAAAACTTCGTTTGCAGATGCTGAGAGGAGAATTTGAGACGATAAGGATGAAAGAGACGGAGGCCATTGGTGATTACTCATCCCGAGTAAAATCTTTCGTAAATCGGATACGACGGTATGGAGAAAAAATTGAAGAGTCCATAATTGTTGAATTTTTTTTTGCGATCACTACTACCAAGATTTGATTACGTAGTGGTGGCTATGGAGGAGTTGAGAGACATCAACGAAATGTCCATTGATGAAGTTGTAGGGTTATTACAAGCACGCGAGGAGAGGTTTCAGAAACGAATATAGGATTCCGCAGAACAAGTCTTAGCAACGAAGAATGTGTTTAAAAATGGCGAAAGTAATCAATCCGGCAGAGGACGCGAAAGAGGTCGAAGAGGAAATGGTAGAGGACAAGGACGTGCCAGAAGTCAAGGTAGAAATGAAAACGACAACAACAACAATGACAAAAGCACTCAATTCACTAGAGGTAGAGTAAACTTGAGGCCGAATGAAGGATGCGACAAGTCCAATATTCAGTGTTATAATTGCTCCAAGTATGGTCACTACGTAGTAGAATGTTGGAGTTCTACTAAGGAGGTAGAGGAGACTGCCAATAATATTCAAGATGAGGAAGTAACTAACACAATGTTACTTACCTACGAAGATGAAGAAAATCGCGAAAATAATATATGGTATCTTGACAATGCGTCTAGTAACCATATGTATGGTGACAAGAAGATGTTCGTGGAGCTCTATGAATCCGTTCGCGATAATGTTGTGTTTGGAGATTCCTCCAAAGTTACTATGACAGGCAAAGAAACCATTCTTATTCGACTCAAAAATGACGTTCACCAGTTTATTGATAATGTTTATTATGTTCCTAACATGAAAAACAATATTTTGAGTTTGGGATAGTTATTGGAGAAAAATTATGAAGTTGTGGACCAGAAACTACTCCTGTTGAATGAGAAAAAAGGAGTTGATTGCACGAGTACCCATGGCGAAAAATAGAATGTTCACAATTAACATTCAGATGGACGTGGCCAAATGTTTGAAAGCTTGTGTACAAAGTTCCCTCTGGCTTTGGCATCTATGGTACGAGCATCTCAATTTTGGAGAACTGAAGCTGTTGGGACAGAAGTAGATGGTAAACAGATTACCTCACATTGACCAGCCTCATCAACTGTGTGAAGGATGTCTTGTTGGAAAACAATTCAGAACCGGTTTTCCAAAGGAGTCCATATCAAGAGCAAAGGCACCGCTTAAGCTAGTTCACACAGACGTGTGTGGACCGATCACTCTACAGTCCCTGGATAAAAATAAATATTTTTTACTTTTCATTGATGATTATAGTAGAAAAACTTGAGAGTATTTTTTGAAGGAAAAATGAGAAGTTTTTTAGACATTTAAAAAAATTTAAAGTCCACGTGGAGAAAGAAAGTGGCCATTTTATTAAGGCATTTAGATCAGACAGGGGCGGTGAATACACGTCCATCTCTTTCAAGCAGTTTTGTGCAGAGTATGGAATCTATCATTTCCTTTCAATCCGTATATCACATCATCAAAATGGCGTAGTCAAAAGAAAGAATAGAACGATGCTCAATATGGTGAGGAACATGTTAAAAAGCAAAAATTTATCGAAGGAGTTATAGGTCGAAGCAGTAGACTGTGCTGTCTAAATATAATGGTGAATGACCAAATTCATTTGGTCACTCGGGTCCATTTGAACACTACTATCAAATCAAAGAAATTTGACCCTGATGTTTTTGGAAAAATGCAAATTTGACCCTTACATACGAAATGATACAAATTTAACCATAATCTTTCCGAATAAGATCAGTTTTAGCCATATATTACCAAAATTTTGAAAAGACTGATTTGAATGTTATTTAACCGTCACATCATATCTTTCAAACAAGTTTATGGATAAATTGAAGTAGTTTCGTATAATTTTTGTTGGTTGTACATATTCACCGCGACATGCTGATCCACGATTACTAGCGATAACTTCATATGAAATATCTTAAACATAATTGATATTTAAAAGATCCGACACTAAATAATAATCAAACCAACATTTTAAAATTTTCGAATGTAAAACTAAAATTGACCTTGTTTGAAAATATTATAAATTAAATTTATACATTTCATATATTAAGACTAAAATTATATACTCTCTCGAAAATATTATAGTTAAATTTAACGCTTTTATATATATAAATTTAGGTGAGCTTATTTGAGCTTGGACCTAAAATTTTCTTGGGTCAAATACATGAATATCATAATTAATGACAAAATTACAATTAAGTCATATCATCAAATTTAATTCTTAATATGTCATTATTCTCTATATATTATGATTTTACATCATAGTTTAAAAATTCTAGATTCCAATTTATAAATTATAAACTCTAAAAAATATATTTTAGATTTCTAATTTATAAGTTCTAATCCTTAAAATATATTAAAAGTACCGATTTTACTACTTTGACATAACCTAAAATTATGACTTGACATAATTATAAATAGTTATTAAAAAATGAATTTTTGTGTAATTTTCCCAATTTTCTTTTCAATCACAAGTCCGACCCGTTTCAAGCCCAGTTAAAGCTTTGTGAGGCCCAACTTGTGTTGAGCTAGACTTGAATTGAACATAACCCAATAATAGTGTTGGGAAATTTACGGAGAAATGCAAATAATAATTTTTTTTTGGAAAGAAATGCAAATAATAATTTGAATCATGTAAAATTGAATAAATTTTTTTTGGACCAAAATTGAATAATTTTTTATTTTTAATATATTTTAAAAATTAGAATTTATAAATTAATGGTCTAGCATTTATAAATTATTATAGTATAAAAATATATTTTATTTGTGATATATCAAAATTAGTAATATATTAAAAATTATTTTTTATAGTATGATTTTTTATAAAATTCAAAGATGTAAATATGTGAGGCCCAATCCAACTGCCGTTTGTGTTTGGTTGCAACCGAAATTCCCATGCGCAATCGACTTAAAATGGTTTATCAAAGGAAATTCCCGCCTCTAAGGGAAATTTTCTGTCATCCGCATCTCATGAGAAAAATAAATGAGAATTCTCTATCCCCATTAGGGCAAATATATATGAGGTAGGGGTGGGCAAAAAAACCGGTCAAACCGGTAATCCCAACTGAAAAAAGCGGCTAACCGAACTGGTGATTTTTTTAATGGTTAAAAAATAGATAGGTACTGGTTTCGGTTTCAGTTTCGGGTTAGAGTATTCAAAGACCACGGTTAACGGTCAACCGAACCGCTTAATAAATATAAATTTAAAAAAAAATATAGGCCATTTGACGACAAAGGCAAGACAAATATAAATATAAATATAAATACATAGATTATACTGCTTAATATAAATACATAGATTATAACATAAATTAATATAAATATATAACATAGATTATACTGCTTTATGTTGTAATAAGTATTTTGACGAAATATTATTTACATTTTTTTATGTTTTAAATGTAAATTTGATGGATTGTTTTTTAGTTTGATACTTATGTTTGAATTCTATACTTTTATATGAATTAGTTTCGTTTGAATTTTTAAAATTATGTGTATTTTAATATTGTTTAAAAATTTAGGTTTAGGTAAAAACTATGGTTAATCGTTGATTTTTGGTTAACTAGTGAGAATTGGTTAAAAACCGTTAACCGAAAAATCTAACCGAAATTAATGGTTAACCGATTGATATAGACCGGTTTCGGTTTGGATGGTTAAAAAACCGTTGATAACGGTTCGATTAATTTTTTTACCTAATGGACCGGTTAACCGAACCGTGTCCACCCCCTAATACGAGGGACTGATAATCTCTATCCTATTTGCAACCTTAGATTATCGTGGCCAGTCCATCATTGCCTCTAATTTAGACATGGTCATGAACCGACTCAACATGGTTTTCGCCTCAAAATGCTTAGCTCAACCTGCTATTAATTCAGGTGGATTCAAACCTACAAATAAAATCTCAAGTCCAATCCAATGTAGTCCATTAAAAAAAATATTTTTTCAATAATAAATATTCAAATTTACACTTAAAATAAATATTTAATATATAAATATATAAATTTAACAGCTAATATTAATATAAGATGGGCCAGATTGGACCGGCACATCTTATTTTTATAAATCACAAGTCCGTCTATAAAATACGAACTTTTACGGGACTGAATCAAACTGGATTTAACGTTAATTTTTCTTATCCAAACCTGATCCATTAAATGTGGGTCGGGACAGACTAGACGCCGGCCCGTGTTCAGTCTATCTAATTGAAAAGATAACAAGCAATGGCTGTATCAATAAACATCTGGAAAGACATGGGTCATGTGATGGGCCAAGCCTAGTTGATGCACCAGAACCATGATCACATTATGTACGGTTGTTCTGCTTATTTATTGGGGAAAATTACACAGAAATTCATGTTCTAAAAATTATTTAACCTCTTCAAATTAAGGGTGTCAACGGTTCGGTTCGGTTCGATATGGAAATGTGAAAATTTCTAGAATTATATTTAATGTAAGTTAACGGTATAATTTATTTCAATTTAAAAGAAAATTTTAATGGTTTAATATTTGGTCGAGTTCAAGAATTCCTAATATATTTACTCGGTAGTAATGGAAATTAAAAAATCTTCAGAATTGTACATAATGGGATCATTTTATTTGGTATTCGGTCTGGTTAAGAATCTCCGAAATGCTCAACTCTACTTAAAATGACAGATTTTTTTGATTTTATTTTTTTCTTTGATGGTAATTTCCAACAAGAAAATACAGTTTAGACGGTTAGTCTGACTACACCATCCTTTTAAGATAATAGTTAATTTTTTATACATTTATAATATATATAGTCACATTGAATATATAAATTATATAATATGGTTATAAAATTACCATTCGAATTATGGATTTTCCTCAGAACAGTGTTTTGTCCGAGGAAAAATCCTCAAGCAAGGTCTGATTAAAAAAATCAGACCTAATACTTATATTTGATTTGTTAGAGGGTGTACGAAACTGATTTTTAAATACGGGTTTCAAAAACAAAAAATATAATAATTTAGTGAAATGTGTCAACATCTGATATACTTTATATCTGACATGTGACTTCGATATTAAATATCAGAACAGTTACCGTAATAATATATATATCTAAATTTTTTAATAGATACAAAATCTTTTATCTTATCATATCATATGAAGGGGTTTACATCACCTAAAGAGGCATATTCTGAAATTATTAGATATACTTTGAAACCATGATGCTACTTTAAGAAAAACAAAATAAATGCATGGAAATAAGTGTTTTTGGATAATTTAATAAAAATAAACTTTTAAATGTATTTCAAATATACGCAAACATCATATTGCTTGACAGATATACTTGTCAGATTGAGGTCCTATTTGGTAAAGAGCGTTTTGGGATAAAAAGAGCGGTTTTGACAAACTTTAGCGGTTTGACCACTGAAACCGCTGATTGGAGTGTTTGGTGGAGAGAGGTTTGAGAGAGTTTTGGGATGAAAACGCTAATTTAGAAAAAGCTCCTAAATTAATGGACTTCTTCAACCCTAATAGATAGACTCCTCCTCCAATATTAAAAAAAGAAATGTCCTTATTCGTCTTTTTGCATAAACCGCTATTATCAATCAGCTAATTTTTACCAAACAGGTGTACACAAACAGCTAGTCAAATCAGTTAGTCAAATCACCTAATGTAATCAGCTAACAGCTAATGTAATCTGCTAACAGCTAATTCCCAAACAGGGCCTTAATTGATAAATTACGAATTAATCGGTTATTAATTCTAATAAATTTGATCTAGAAAAAAAATCATAATAATAATAATAAATTACATGTTTCATCTATTTTTATTATATTTACAGTAGACATATTTATAGACCGGGTTTCAGCTGTTTTAGTGGACTTTTCGTTTATAAGTACTTAACTCAAATCTAACCCAATTTGCATTTAATTTTGCAAACTTGAACTTAAAAATCAAATCCTAAACCACATTATTTTAATTATTATACGTGATTATAATATATATGTTTAAATATAAATTATGGGTCCTCTAAATAATAGGAAAAACCGGATGCTTAATATAAAAACTCCAAATTCAGAAAGCTTGGTGAAATCTCACTCCTTCTAAGACGGATTCCAATAACCGAAAATGCAATGAATCTAGAACATTTCCTTCTTCGAAATATATACATACAAGCATACATACTTATGGGCAATTCTTTAGAAGAATCTAGATTTCTTGTTTGACAGAAATTGGACAATAACATTACAATTCAAAAAGAAATTTAAAAAATATAACATGAAAATATCATGTATAATATAAGAGAAGAGCACATGAGTTACACGTGCAATAAAAATTTCTGTAGTCTTTTGGGCCTTTGTTGGGCCCATCTATATCCACACCTGTTTCTCTATCCTAATCCTAATAGGGTGAAATGCATGAATATCATAATTAACTACAAAATTATAATTAAGTAATATCACCAAACTTAATTCTTAATATGTCATTATTCTCTATGTATTAATTTTACACCATAATTTAAAAATTCTAGACTCTAATTTATAAATCATAAATTCTAAAAAATATATTCTAGACTTCTAATTTATAAATTTTAATCCTTAAAATATATTAAAAGTACTGATTTTACTAATTTGACATATGACTTCATATGATTATAAATAATTTTTAAAAGATGAATTTCTTTGTAATTTTCCCATCCTAATATGGCATATGCTTCACACCTTTAATTTGAAATCCGAAATTCGTCAATAAGGGATAAAGATCCAAATTTATCCAGACAAATTTATTCCAACATATGAAATATCAATTTTACTCCTAACGTAATAACGTTTTTAAATAAGATCAATTTTACTCATATCTAACATAAAATTTGAATGGAATGATTTGTGAGTTATTCGATAAGATCTTCTAAATAAGTTTGTCGATAAGCTGAAACAGTTTCGTATACTTTACCAAGTTGTTTACAATTGTTTTAATCTTATAGTAAAAGGGATTGGGACAAGAATAAGGTTTAAAAAATATACACGTGATTAGTATGGGACGAGAATGGAAATACATGGATTTGGGATGAGAAGAAGATTTAAAAACAATACACTTACATAGTTGTCTAAAAGAATCACTCGACTTTCAGTCTTGTCATAATTAGCTTACTCCAACAATTTCAGTAATTAAAACGTATTAGAATGATGATATTAGTGATATATCAGCATGAGTTAACTCAGATTTCTGACCAAAACAACACATAGCATCCACGTATGCGCCACCTGGTCGGTTATTTTTATGAAAAAAACACAAAATTTAATTTTTTTTTTCCATAAACATAACGGATACTTGGCGCTACATGTCGTTTGAGTCAGAGATGTGAGTTGTTTATGCTGACATGTCAACCATGACATCATTCTGAAGCATTCTAACCATTAAAATCGCCGGAGTGATCTAATCGAGACAAAATTCAAAGTTAAATAATTTTATTAAGATAAATTGAAATTGAGTGACCATTTTGATACAATCATATAAGCTCAGTGATCAATGGTGCATTTAGTCCAATTATGTACCTATTAGAGTAATGCAATAGAATGTGTAGTTTAAAATATAAAAGAGTAAGGTACATATATTCATCGAAAATGAATATATATTAGAAAATTTATACTATGAAAATATTAGGATCAAATTATCTTTTTTTCAAAACAAAGTTTTTAGAAAGAAAGAAGACTTAAATGTAGTCGCGAAAAACTCTCTTCTTCTTTATCCAGATTTTGAGGGGTTTTTCTGGCTTTTAGCCAGAAAATAAGTCTATTTTTTATTTTTTTTATTGATTTATTACGTAGATTTGGTAGTTTCTTCTTTATTTATAGTTTTTATTATTATTTCTCCCTTTATGAGTAGTTGTGGTATGTCTCTCGATATGAGTGTAACCGTGTTTTTTTTTTATAAAAGTGCCACATATCATACCATTAACTTAAAAGTACAAATACAACACGAACACAAAGAGAAATAAAACCTCCATCTCATATAGGCTACAATCAATACAAGACCCACAAAGAGAAGAAAATATGTTACAAATAGCAATAAAAAGACTACAAATAATAATAAAAACCATAAAAGGCACAAATACAACAAACATAGAAATCATATCCTTCTCGTAAGTCGAATCCCGTTAAAAAACCGTTGTAATCCATACTTCATCATTTAGGTTTTTCCTTAATAAAAAAACAGAAGAGTTTTGTCTATCATCACATAGATCTGACTCATTGAAGGATTATGAAGTCATTCTTGAAGAAAAAAACTATGAAGTCGATTTTGGATGGAGAGTATTTCTCATCGTTATGCCAAAAACAGTGTCAAACACTATCTATTTTGCTCTATCATAATCTATGATATTAAAGATGGAGATTCAAATTTTTATAATGTACTTTTGGACTGTAATTTTTTATTTACTTACACCGAGATGTACTAATAAACTAGTGATTATTGCACATTTTAAGGGAGTGCAGTGAGGCTGTGGGGCATTGGCGAATCCTGATACCTGCTGCGGATTGGATTGAGTTTTGCCGCACTGATCTTAGTTCTTGGCTGTTAGCTGGTCTCAGTAAAAAGGAGAATTGGCGTGGTATAGGATGTAGTACCGTGTTTGTCTACACCATCTGGTGGCTGTGGCGGTGGAGATGCTCGACGGTGTTCGATCCGGATACTGCTGTTTGTCGAAATAAGCTGGAATTTGTATATGGTAAAGCTGGAGAATGTCAGAAAGCCTTTTTAGATGAGCGGCGCATGAGAAATAGAAGTAGAAGGACTGTTATGGTTGGTTGGAAGCCCACGTCGAAGGGCTGGATCAAGGTGAATAGTGATGGCGCTTGTAAGGGAGCCCGGGTCCGGCGGCTGCAGGGGGCGTTGCTCGGAATGACAATGGAGTTTGGGTAGGAGGGTTCGTTGTTAACTTAGGTATTTGCAGTGTTGTGCTTGCGGAGCTATGAGGTCTGTACTTCGGGTTGAAGTTTGCTTGGGATAGACATTTCCGTAGAGTTGTATTCGAAATGGACTCGCTTGTGGTTGTGGATTTGGTGAAGAATGGTAAGGATCATAGGCATAGGTTCTTTTAGCTGATTGATGAGTGTCAAAGATTGTTAACACATGATTGGGAAGAGGTTAGGTTGATTCATGTTCTCCGCGAAGGTAACCGTGTCGCGGACTGGATGGCGAATTACGCAGGAAGTTTACCCCTGAGTCTTCACGAGTGTGAGGTGCTCTCTGCAGGCATCCTGGATATCTTATTTTCTGATATTTGTGGTACTTGTCTTTCTAGAATGACTAGTATCACTTAGCTTGTTCTTTGTTGTGCTCCGGGGTTTCGTCCCCCTCCATTAAGATAAAAAAAAATAAACTAGTTATCAAGTGATGGAATATGATTGGCCCAATTTTTTTTTTTTGGATAAGTATGATTGGCCCAAATTGATTAAAGTTTAATGTAATTAATTTGGTCATTAATAAAGAAAAGGCAAAAAGCATCCTGAGGCCCTTGATCTTTCATTGTTTGGTGGATTAAGCCTTCAATCTTTTATTTAGACACATTGAACCCCTGATCTTTTACCATTTGGTGCATTAAGCCCTCGATCTTTCATTTAGACACATTGAGCCCTTGATCTTTCATATATAGGTGTATTAGGTCTTTTCATAAATCAATTAATATATAGGTTTATTAAGGACATGTTTGGTTAGGTTTATATAACTGCAGCGTTTCACATTTTCTCTAGACACTGCAACATTTTGGAGCTTTTCACGAAAAGCTCTTTTCATGAACAATTGTTTGTAGTTACTTGTTATTGATAAAATTACCCTTCTTATTTCCACAAAATGTGCTTCAATTTTAACATTATTTTTATTTTTAGAACATAATTATCGAAAAACAAGGTTTTATTGTGTTCAATAAATTTTTTATTTTTTATTTAAATTATTTTTATTAATTTGTATAATATATTTTTTATTTTAGAATTTGTTATTTTTAGAACATCATTTGTTGTCACACCAAACATGCCCTTAATAAACCTATATATTAATTGATTTATGAAAGGACCTAATACACCTATATATGAAAGATCAAGGGCTCAATGTGTCTAAATGAAAGATCGAGGGCTTAATGCACCAAATGGTGAAAGATTAGGGGCTTAATGTGTCTAAATAAAAGATCGAGGGCTTAATCCACCAAACAATGAAAGATCAGGGGCCTCAGGATGCTTTTTGCCTAAAGAAAAAGCCAAAGTAAATTGTACGGTATCCCATCATAATCAATGAAGTTCATGTTATAATCTTCACTAACAAAATGTCAAAATTTCCAACACCTTACATAATTCTTCACCAACTTTGAAATTTAAGTCCAAAGGTTAAAGTAAGTATGTACTTTGGTGGCCTAAACCCTTTTTAGCACCCAATTTCTATACGCAATTACTATATATATTCTCTCACCTTTCATTTTTCCATGTCTTGTTCAAAATTATTCCTCACTAATTCACTTGTTCTTTTTCTAAAACCTTTCATTTTTTCTTTATGATATAATTTGAAAATTTAACTAGATAAGATTCTCACACCCGTATCAGGATCGGTCCTGACAATTTAAGGGACATAGGCAAAATAAATAATAAGGACCTATTTAATAATAATAAAATTTATACATAACAAAAATAGGTCTTTTAATTTTTTTAGGGTAAATTTCAAATAAAACCCTTGTGGTTTCACTAATTTTCAGATAAATGACTGTGGTTTACTTTTTGTCAAAACGAGGATTGATGTTTTACAGTTTTAATAAAACAAGAACCTTTTGAATTAATGCTATTAAAACCATCTTTAACGACCTGAAAATGAAAAATTTCAAGAATTAAAGTTGTTCAATATCATATTTTCTATGGAACTACATTTTTTATTTTCGAAAATCATCTTTTTTAGAACTTTCTCTCTCTAAACATTAACGTTCTCTCTCTTTACCAAACATCATCTAAATAATCTCAAAATAAAAAAATTGAAGAATTAAAGTTGCTTAGAATATTAGTAGTTCTTAAAATATGTCATTTTTAAAGTCGTCAATGGTGATTTTAATAGTATCAATCGAAAAAGTCATTATTTTGCCAAAGTTGAAAACCTTAGTCCTTTATCTGAAAATTAGTGAAATTACAGAGGTTATATTTGAAATTTACTTTTTTTTATATCAATTGGGTTTCGGAAAGAAATAGACTCTCCTATATAATTTTATCACTATTTATATTAAAAAAAATTAAATTTCATCTATACATATAAAAGCTAAAAAAAAATAATTTCGGCTCCCTCCAGCCCTGGGTCCTAGGCCGGCGCACGCCGGGCCTATGCCCAGGGCCGGCCCTGACCCTTATTCCCAAGCCTCATTGAAATTTCCAAGATAGTGGAGATGTTGGCTGCCCGGTAGGAAACAAGATTTTCAGCATATCTGAATGATTCCCTTAAACGCTTTATTTATAAATTGTTGCGGTCTTTTATAGGGTTTTAGAGGTGCATTGTTCTTATTGGCACGCCTTGTTGTCTCAATGAGAGCCTTCCGCATGTAAAGGTTTCTTGAGATTTGTGTTCACACCAACATTCATTTTACATATAGCTAGCGTGCATCTTTGGTGCTTGATTCAACCCCATTGGACGTATCTAAGGTCTTTGCTCATGTGAGGTCCTTAAGCTCTGTGGTCCGGATCTCTTGAATCTTCTTGACTGCTTCATATCCTTTTTAGAACCTCATTCTAGGTCCTTTGTAGGACTTTCGGTCCAAAAACTCTTTTTGAGGTTCACCTGCTATTAGGGTAAAAGTTCTTTACCGGTATGAATTGTTGATCCTTGACACGTGTACGACCTATATTCAAGGGACTACAAGAGTTCTTCATATGGCCACATTCAATTTCTTCTTTTTGGCTTTATGAATTAAATTTTGAACTTCCCTTTCTCACGATCTATCTTCTTTTCAACTGCTTTGTATTCATAATCATTTCTCTCTAGGAGATTTCATTCTTTCGTTCTTTAGACTCTTCATTCCCTGATGAGTTTCTTTTTAAATTTGATACTTCTTTTTTTGTTCATTTCATTCTTTTCTTTCGAGTTCTTCTTCAAAATCTTAGAAAAAATGAGCCAAAGTGAAGCAAATCCTTTCTCAAAGGAAAAATTGGTTGTGGATCTCATTGGAAATTCTTCGGAGTATTCTTGTTCATCTAGTGATGAGTCTATTGTTGTGGGTGATTATATAACGGAGGGTGAGATGCAAGTTGATAAGATTAGAATTTGTATGAGTAATTTAGAACTCAATAGGGAAAATGCTTCAACTCATATGAACATATAAGAAATGGATTCACTTATCCCCTGCCTAATCATGTGACTTCAGTGTTTTATTTCAAATTAGAATACTATATGTATATTAACATTAGTTATAATTAACTGTAATCTCTATCATAATTAATATATCTAATTCAATTAAAATATCTAAAATACTACACATATATTGCCTCCCTCAGTCCTAGGTGGAAACAATTTCAATTTACCATTATGCCATTTATCCTTTTTCTTTTATGCGTGTGACCCATTGGGTTTTTACCGTAACTTGCGGTTTTCATTTATTGCAATTCTATTTATATTAGAATTTGATAAAATTAACAATTAACCTTATCTATTAATTATTCCAAGTTAATCCAATAAATATATAACAAAGGAGAAGACGACAACTTAAACAGAAACATTCACTTTTCCTTTCCTAGAGCTATAGGAAGTCGAGTTGATATTTGACTTTTACCTTTGAGTACATAGTTGCAACGCAGTCAGATCCTTCATCAGTTATATCCAAATGACCCGTAGTTATAGAACGTGCCAAACTACATCTATAGAGACATTTGTTTACTAATTGTCCATGTCGAGTTGCTCAAAACGGATAGATTCATGAAATTCCAATTTCAACATCTAATCTACCACCTTGCAAGGATTTAGAACAAGTTTCCCACAAGTGGGTAGTGATATATCTCTCATCATCTGAGAGTAGACATGTTCATGGACCAGACTTTTATTAAAAAATGCTCAGCTTAAGCTCAGTACAGCCCGCTGTTAATTTAGGTGGACTCGGGCTCAAAAATAAAACCTCAAGCCCAACCCATATAAGCCCACCTAAATATATATGTATAATTTTTTGATAATAAAAAATAAAATTTATACTTAAAAATAAATATTAATATATTCATATATAAACTTATTAACTAATATTAATAGACAAGACTTACTGAGCCGACCCGTGCTATTTTTATAAATCTCAAACCCGCTCAAAAAATAGACGAGCTTTAACAGGGGCCTATGGATAATTTTCATGTCTAAGCCTGACCCAAACGACATGGGCCTGGGCGGGCCGGGCAGGCACTTGGGCCCGTTAGTTCAAGATCACAATGATGATTAATTATGTTTGTGGATTATCTACACGTACTATCACAAGTGAAATCACCACATTGGGGTTGATTATCCATTTGGAATTTCAAGCTGGATCTCCAATGCATATGAACACTTCCACATCATTGTATATGTCTAGACATCCAGTGGTGGAGTCGGTATTTGAGACTTGGAGAGGCTAATTTTGGTTATGTAGTTTGTGGTAATTTTTAAAAGTCCAGCCCGTCAAGGCTGAGCAAATTTTTTTAGCCTCCAGCATGATAAAACTGATTCATTTTGGTGTGGTGACTAAAAATTAAAAAAAAAGTATCCAACGTGAAAAGCGTAGACATATTTAATTTTCTATATGTTCAATGCTAATTTACTAAATTAAAACACCTAAATTTCATCGTTTTGGTGTGTTGAATGCTAAAAAATTAAAAGTGTTAAGCTTAAAAGAAGTAGATATATTTAATGTTTTATAAATCCAACATTAACTTCTTAAAAATTATATTTGAAAAAAAAACCCCTCCCGAGCTCTGGGTTGGCTCCACCATTGTAAACATCCACATATCCATAGTTTGTGAGTTGAGTTGCCTATTCAGGAATAGGAAACATTGTTACATGTAAGTCTCCACGGTATTATATTAGTCCTTTCATTTAAAGCATCAACTTGGATTCATATAAGATTGTTATCATTTCAGGTTTGTATAAAGTTCTATCTCACTTCATCTTGCATAAATATTTTATCTATTAATTGTAACCTATGAATCTTTTTTTAATCATTAATCGATTATGGAATAAAATATAGTTGTCTTTACTAATAAATCAAAACTATTTAAATAAATCAAATAACAGTTTAATGAACATTTTATTAATAGTAAAAATATCCTAAAACAATTGACTTTAGAACACATCTCCAACATTCAGTGTTACAAGATCAATTGATTACCCTTTGAAGATCTTTAAGGATAAAAAACTTCCTCTTTTGGAAGCGTATTCTAGTGGACACAGTCTTATGACTATAGAAAACCATCTTAACTTTGTGAAGTTTGTAGTGAGTCAATTTTACGATCAAACAAGATATGTAATTTAGTTAATTTACAAAGTCGAATTTTAGATATGAGATGATTTCTAAAATTAGACTTTCTAATTGCTACAAATCTTTATGTTTTGAATAGTAATGCCAATAAATTTTTCTTTTACAGAATATTGAGTTTGCAAACTGCACAAACTACAAACTCATATTTGCAAACTTTTAAACTTTACATTTATATAAAATCACAGAGTTTCACTTATAAAAACTGATTGAATATTCTCTTTATAATAAACTTAAACTAATTTTTATATATCATAATCTCATATTTTATTATCCTATATTTCTTTTAAATATATCATAATCTCATATTTTTAGTTTTAAGTATTCTAGAATTGTAAATATTTAACCCATTGTGATTAAACTGTAATTAACCCTAAACAGTCTATATCTATTACGAACCAATCTATCCAGTCACTAATCTATCCAGTCACTAGCGTTCATCTGAATTTGGTCATTCACTGTTAGATTTAGACTCATTAAATCTATACCTTAGGATTTAAATTTCCACCGTAAAATTATAATGAACCTAAATCTAACGGTGAATTCAGTCATTCAGGGTCTATTCAGTATATATCTATTAACCAACATTAACATGGATGTCAAACTATCAACTGCTACTAAAATCTTTAAAAAGTTATCAGATTATTTTTCAAAAATTAATTTCAAAGCAAAACTTAAGAGAGATATGAATTAAACACTAGGGAAAAAAAAATTAAAAAACAAATAATTTATTCTCACATAAACACATCAATATTTCTTTCTGATAATTTATATATATAGCCATAAATCACCATTATTATAATTTTCTTTTATAACTATTACACTCTGATGATCCAAATGGTGATACAAAATTACATGTACAATTTGTTTGCAAAATATTGAAAATTTATAATAAAAGCAATAACTAATCCAGAAATAAAATTATAAAATATCCCATATGATCATATATAAATAAAAATGGTATCAACAACAACATAATCAAAATCATAAAATATTATTTTCTCACATTGAGTTCTGTAGTATTACATCGAAATAAAAAAAATTAAAAAACAATAATAATCAACGAAGATAATTAATCAGAACATGCTTTATGGAAGAAGAACATAACCACGATCAAGAAGAGAATAAACATGAAGATGAAAAGAGCGGAGGGTTTCTCCACGTTATCCATTAACAGCGGAGCCAATAAGAGAATAAGCGCAACCGAAATAATAGCCATTGTTGAACCAGTGCCCCAAATTCTATAATCTTCTTCCATGTTTATAATTTCTGGAATTTAAGAATCTTTTGTCTGATTTTAACCAAAAATATTGTTAATAATGGTTATTTATATATGTATATTGGTGACTTTTGGTGAATAGTTGCAATGGTTTTTTTTTTCTGAAAAAATAGATTTTAATTTTTATTTTGTTTACATATTTCGGTTTTGTACATTTTGTTGATCTTTTTAATGCTTATTTTTATTGTTTAGGCTTGTTAAAAATTTATATATTTTCAATTAAAAAAATTCATATATCCAAAAATAAGAAATCAATTTAATATAATATTTAAAATTAAAATTAAATATTAAACAGTGGTGGATATATTATTGACGTGATGTCGGAATGATGATATGGACGATTCGTAAAATCAAATTTACGATGTACTTCAAGTTTTTAAAATCCGTAAAATTATGTGGGTGGAACCACAATTAATTTTATTTATCCTAAGTTTATAATCAGTGGCGAATACATAATTGTTTAATTGGAGGGACCGGTTTTACAAGTGGTGGGTAATTTTTTTTTTCTAAATCGAACTTCAATTTTTTTTTTTGGATATATACATGTTATAGAACTAATTTTTAAGTACAAATGTGAAAATTCTCAAAATTAAACTACACTGTGTTTAAGATTCTTAACATGTAAATAAAATTGTGTCTAATAGAAAAAATCGGATTTAGAAAGGGCCTAATAGGCCAATGAACTTTAGAAAATTGGATTTAAGAAGGATCTAACATGCTAAAAAATTTAGAAATTGGATTTAAGGATGACCTAACAGACCAAAAATAGAATTTTAGATTTAGTGAGAGCCTAACAGGTCAAAAATTAAAATTTTCATTTAGAGAGCCTAACAGGCAAAAAAAAAAAAAAAAAATTAGAATTTTGGATTCACAAATGACCTAACATGACCTGGGCCAATTTTGGGATGCTAATTCAACACCCGGTCTAAATTTTTTGAAGATAGGAGGGCCGAAACCACCACATCCTCAAATTTTGTGGAGTCAGGGGCCGAAACTACTCGTGGTCATGGTGGTTCCGGCGGCCGGAGGAGTCCATGCCCCCCACCCTTGTATCCACCTCTGTTTATAACCGATAGTAATTTTTATTTTTATTTAATTTATTGCCACATGGCATGTTTTTTATGCCTGGCTGAGACATAACATCGAACTTCCTTGCGAATCATCTGTGTCACTATTTCGTCATCATGTGGACACAAAATCGGCCATTATGATTTTATTGTAACCAGAGTAAAACTCTAGTGATTTTATTATCATATTTTAAAATTTAATGACCATACAGTGATTACCGTTAAACTTGAATGACCATACCAATTCATATGGAATGTGGTTAACCTATCCTATTCAAGAGATGTAGTCCAATTTAATAGTCACGTAAAATATTAACATGAACCCGACCGGATGCATGGCCAGTTCACAATTGAACTAGCCGGTCCAATCCGATTATAACATTGATGTTTATTTTATTTAAATTTGTAACGCATCGCTATTAATGTTAAGAGAAAAGTTGTAAAATAAATTTAGAAGACCATTGTTATGTTATTGTTGTTAAGAGACGATGTCACTAAGAGCATCCACAGTGGCAAGTAACAAACTTTGTTCCTTACCACTTCCACATCATAAAAAATAACATTCTCTAATCACATACCACTAGAAAGACTTGTTACTTGCAATTTTGGTAGGACCTATTTGTCATATAAAACTATACATTTACTCAATTAACCTACTATTAATAATCTTTCACCCAATAAAATAATTAATTAATACTTATTATTAATCCTAGAAAAATTATTTATTTAATAAAATATTTAATTCAATGCTTATTATTTTAATAAAATTAATAAATAAATAAATATTACTAAATAAATAAATATTATTCACAATTAAGATTGTTTTGAGTGATTAAAGATCTCAAGTCGCTTAAGCTAGATTTCGAATCATAACGTATGCAGAAAGCTTTAATTGAGAGAGGATCGACTTAAAGAGTTTCTGATGAGTTTCGAAACGAAAAATCGGATAAAATATAAAAAAAAATTTATTAATTGATTAATTGACTAAAAAATATAAAAATGCAAAAAATTAATTACAAAAAAAATCTTGGTAGAATGCAAAATATTTTTAAATTAAAAGAATTAAATTTGACCAAAAATTAATATATTAGTCCTTTCATGCAAAGTATTTTTTTAAAGTTGAAAAACTTCCTCTCTTGGTTGGAAGCCTATTCTCGTGTACCCTATCTTTTTTTCCCTCTTTGTAATCAATTAATCACTATATTATGACTGTGCAACATTTTTCGATCAAACAAGATATATGGGTTAGATAATTTCTAAAATTAATTAGTCTTTCTAATTACTCCAAATCTCTCTCTTGTAAAGTTAGGTGCCCGCTATCCTCACTTTCTTTAAAAACAAAGTAAATTTACTTTGTTTCAATAACGAATAGTATTTCGACATGTGTCAAATTAATTTAAAATAAAATAAATTATATTAAAAGTTGATCTGCTATTACAGGTTACCACTAAATATGGAAAATTAAAGTTACACAAGGTAGAATATAATTCTATCCACCAAACTACTTTACGGAAATTGATACTAATTTACGGAAAATCTAAAAAACTTTTACAAATTTCCGTAACATTTCTATAATTTTCCGTAAATTAATTATTTTTTGTTAAATTATTAATAAAAAAATAATTTTAATTATATCCACCAAATCACTTTACGAAAATTAACATTACTTTACGAAAAATCTAAAAAACCTTTACAAATTTCCGTAACATTTCTATAATTTTCCGTAAATTAATTATTTTTTGTTAAATTATTAATAAAAAAATAATTTTAATTCTATCCACCAAACCACTTTACGAAAATTAACACTACTTTACGGAAAATCTATAAAACCTTTACAAATTTCCGTAACATTTGTATAATTTTACGTAAATTAATTATTTTTTGTTAAATTATTAAAAAAAAAATTTAATTATATCCACCAAACCACTTTACGAAAATTAACACTACTTTACGAAAAATCTATAAAACCTTTACAAATTTCCGTAACATTTGTATAATTCTACGGAAATTAATTATTTTTGGTAAATTATTAATAAAAAATAATTTTAATTCTATCCACCAAACAACTTTACGTAAATTGACACTACTTTACGAAAAATCTATAAAACATTTACAAATTTCCGTAACATTTTTATAATTTTACATAAATTAATTGTTTTTTGTTAAATTATTAATAAAAAAAATTTTAATTCTATCCACCAAACCACTTTACGAAAATTGACATTACTTTACGGAAAATCTATAAAACCTTTACAAATTTTCGTAACATTTCTACAATTTTACGTAAATTAATTATTTTTTGTTAAATTATTAATAAAAAAATAATTTTAATTCTATCCACCAAACCACTTTACGAAAATTGACACTACTTTACGGAAAATCTATAAAACCTTTACAAATTTTCGTAACATTTCTACAATTTTACGTAAATTAATTATTTTTTGTTAAATTATTAATAAAAAATAATTTTAATTCTATCCACCAAACCACTTTACGTAAATTGACACTACTTTACCGAAAATCTATAAACTTTTACAAATTTCCGTAATATTTGTATAATTTTACGTAAAATAATTATTTTTGGTAAATTATTAATAAAAAATAATTTTAATTCTATCCACCAAACCATTTACGTAAATTGACACTACTTTACGGAAAATCTATAAAACCTTTACAAATTTCCGTAACATTTCTATAATTTTACGGAAATTAATTATTTTTTTGTTAAATTATTAATCAAAAATAATTTTAATTCTATCCACCAAACCACTTTACGAAAATTGACACTACTTTACGGAAAATCTATAAAACCTTTATAAATTTCTGTAACATTAGTACAATTTTACGTAAAGCAATTATTTTTCCATAAAATATTAATGAAAATAATTTTAATTCTATCCACTAAACTATTTTAAGTAATTGCAATACTTGACGTAAAATCCATAAAATCTTTACAAATTTCCATAACATTTGAACAATTTTACGTAAATTAATTTTTCGGGAGTTTTTTTTGCACTTTAGTTAATGTACCAGTATATTAGTTAGATGTAGCAACCGATATTTTGAAATCTTTTATTTCTGATGTAATATTATGTTGAATGTTTTTTAGGGTTTAGGAGTTATTTGTTCTAAATAAGCAACTTGAGGAGTTATTTATTCCACTTGAGCAATTTGATGAGTTATTTATTTAAAATAGGATTAAGGTGCAAAAATACCCCTAACGTTTTGGGCCAGAATCAATTTTACCCCTAACGTCTAAAATGGTGCAATTTTACCCTTAACGTTGGAAGCCAGGAGCAATTTTACCCCTAACGTTGATAAATTAGTTCAATTTGAGAAATAATTGATCAAACTGTCTTCTCGGTCATGAATTTTGTCATTTACATTTCACATGTGCATCATTTTATCAGTAACAGATTGCAAGCATATGTTGGGATGTGAAAAAAAATAAAAAAATATACTGTCTTTTTGTACGAACTAGACAAAAAAAAAAATAAAAAAAATCACCGAATTTATAAATATTAATCTCCAATTCTATTATTAAATTATAAAAAATATGAAATCTCTTTTTTTAAAACGAATTGTTATACAATTGGTGCAGAATAAGAAACAAAAATATATGTGTTTTATAATAGTGTCTGAAATTAATCCAATTTATTAACATTAGGGGTAAAATTGCTCCTGGCTTCTAACGTTAGGGGTAAAATTGTACCATTTTAGATATTAGGGGTAAAATTGCTCATAATCTAAAAAATTAGGGGTATTTTTGCACCTTAACCCTTTAAAATAAGTAAGGTGGGGGATAAATTATCACAAATCTAAATTCGGAGGTCAGTTACGTAAAATTATAAAAATATTACGGAAATTTGTAAATGTTTTATAGATTTTCCGTAAAGTAGTGTCAACTTACGTAAAGTTGTTTGGTGGATAGAATTAAAATTATTTTTATTAATAATTTACCAAAAAATAATTAATTTACGTAAAATTATAGAAATGTTACGGAAATTTGTAAAAGTTTTATAGATTTTCCGTAAAGTAGTGTCAATTTACGTAAATGGTTTGGTGGATAGAATTAAAATTATTTTTTATTAATAATTTACCAAAAATAATTATTTTACGTAAAATTATACAAATATTACGAAAATTTGTAAAGATTTTATAGATTTTCGATAAAGTAGTGTCAATTTACGTAAAGTGGTTTGGTGGATATAATTAAAATTATTTTTTTTAATAATTTAACAAAAAATAATTAATTTATGTAAAATTATACAAATGTTACGAAAATTTGTAAAGGTTTTATAGATTTTCCGTAAAGTAGTGTTAATTTTCGTAAAGTGGTTTGGTGGATAGAATTAAAATTATTTTTTTATTAATAATTTAACAAAAAATAATTAATTTACGTAAAATTATAGAAATGTTAGGGAAATTTGTAAATGTTTTATAGATTTTCCGTAAAGTAATGTCAATTTTCGTAAAGTGGTTTGGTGGATAGAATTAAAATTATTTTTTTATTAATAATTTAACAAAAAATAATTAATTTACATAAAATTATAGAAATGTTACGAAAATTTGTAAATGTTTTATAGATTTTCCGTAAAGTAGTGTCAATTTACGTAAAGTTGTTTGGTGAATAGAATTAAAATTATTTGTTTATTAATAATTTATCAAAAATAATTAATTTCCGTAGAATTATACAAATGTTACGGAAATTTGTAAAGGTTTTATAGATTTTCCGTAAAGTAGTGTCAATTTTCGTAAAGTGGTTTGGTGGATAGAATTAAAATTATTTTTTATTAATAATTTACCAAAAATAATTAATTTCCGTAGAATTATACAAATGTTACGGAAATTTGTAAAGGTTTTATAGATTTTCCGTAAAGTAGTGTTAATTTTCGTAAAGTGGTTTGGTGGATAGAATTAAAATTATTTTTTTATTAATAATTTAACAAAAATTAATTAATTTACGAAAAATTATAGAAATGTTACGGAAATTTGTAAAGGTTTTTTAGATTTTCCGTAAAGTAGTGTTAATTTTCGTAAAGTGATTTGGTGGATATAATTAAAATTATTTTTTTATTAATAATTTAACAAAAAATAATTAATTTATGGAAAATTATAGAAATGTTACGAAAATTTGTAAAGGTTTTTTAGATTTTCCGTAAAGTAGTGTTCATTTTCGTAAAGTGGTTTGGTGAATATAATTAAAATTATTTTTTTATTAATAATTTAACAAAAAATAATTAATTTACAGAAAATTATAGAAATGTTACGGAAATTTGTAAAGGTTTTTTAGATTTTCCGTAAAGTAGTGTCAATTTTCGTAAAGTAGTTTGGTGGATAGAATTATATTCTACCTTGTGTAACTTTAATTTTGCCTATTTAGTAGTAACCTGTAATAGCAGGTCAACTTTTAATAAAATTAATTTATTTTAAATTAATTTGACACATGTCACAGTACTATTCGTTATTGAAACAAAGTAAATTTACTTTGTTTTTAAAGGAAGTGAGGATAGCGGGCACCTGTAAAGTTAATAGCAATGATAATATTTTTTTTTTATAAAATGTTGACTCTGCTAACTTTTATATTTGTATTTTTTTATTATTCTTTATTTTTTTAAATATATCAAAATCTCATGTTTTTATTTTTAATTTTACAAAATGATTTTTTTTACTAAATTTAATAAAACTACAAATTCGATTTAGGAGATAGTTTTTTTACAAACAAAATCTACATTATAAAACAAGTGAACAAATGTCATTTTTTTTATAGAAATTGGAACGAGACAGAACTTGGACGGGGTGAGCACCCATGGCCCAAGAACTATCAAACCCGCATTATATAAATAAAAGAAAAAAGTGAGTGTTTGAACAAGAGAAGAGGAAGGGGAACAAACAAAAGAAGAGGGAAGGAGAAAAGATTGGAAAAGTCAAGAAAAACGCAAATGTGAAATACTACAGATGTCATCATTGATAAACCCGTGGCAAAAAGCAGGAGCTGAAGGCCACCAATTGATCACGGAGGAAGAGACTCCAAACTTTGCCAATGCATCATCAACTCTATTACCTTCCCTAAAGATGTGTAAAAAAATAATATTCATTCTAGAGCAAATGTTGAGACAATGCAACCACTCTTGTCGAATACTCCAAGGAACATCCATGGATTGGTGTTTAAACAGATTAACTACGTACGTTGAGTCTGACTCAACCCAAAGCTGATGCCAATTTTTCTCCCAAGCAAGTTCAATTGCGAAAATAGCAGCTCTCAATTCAGCCATATAAGCAAAAGAAGGAGGGGTAGAAAAAGCAAAACAACCTTTGGGAAAGCCTCGATAGTTGCGAAAAATGCCTCCCGCTCCAGCCTCGCCTGGAGTGCCAAAAGCAGAGTCGTCCACATTGACTTTAACCCAGCCCGGAGGAGGTTTAAGCCAATGGACCGGAATAATATTGGGAGCAGGAGGTGGCCGATGAGAAGCCAGAAGGCGGGATAAGATAGCACCATCTCTCCGAGAAGAGCAAAAACCTTTAGAAGTGGCCAAAGACTCTCGAATCATTCAAAAGAGGGTGATCTTCGAGTGCTGAATAGAAGGAGAAACTTCCTTAAAGATTGCTTCATTCCTGTAATGCCAGATTAACCAGATGCAAGTGACTGCAGCAACACGCCAGATTATCGACACATGTGAGGTAAAATGAATGCTACGAAGAGTGCTGAAGAAGTGGATGAATTGGGAATGACGAGGCAAAGAGCAGTCAAAATGAATCTCAATGGTCCTCCAAAGAGAATCTGCAAAAGAACAGCTAATGAATAAGTGGTTAAGGGACTCAGCATCCCTACCACATAGAGCACAACGAGAGGCAATGGAGAATCCAAGACGCTGCAAGAGGTCATGAGTTGGAACCCGTCCATGCAAAACTCTCCAGAAAGTGAAGGAACGAGAAGAGGGAGTTTGAGCATTCCAAACAAATTTATACCAGTCCACCGGGGAGTGTGAGCATTCCAAACAAATGTCATTTAATACAAGTGGAAACACAACTAAGAAAATCTTCAGCGAAAATTAACATATAACTATAATTAACCATAAAAGGTATATATCTATTATGAACCAACATTAACATGGGTGTCAAACTATCAATTGCTACTAAAATCTTCAAAAATTAATTTCCAAGCAAAACTTAAATACATCAATTAATACATTTATATGAATTAAACTATTGGAAAAAAAAAATTAAAACACAAATCATTTATGCTCACTCGTAAATACATCAATATTTCTTTCTGCTAATATATATATAAAATTTCCTTTTGCAATATTTAAAATTTAAAATAAAAGTAATAACTAATCCAGAAATACAATTATAAAATATCCAATATATTCATATATAAATAAAAATGGTATCAACAACAACACAATCAAAACCATAAAATTATTATCTGAGTTCTTTATTATTACATCGAAATAAAAAGATAATAATAATAATAATCAACGAAGATAATTAATCAGAACATGATTTATGGAAGAAGAAAATAACTACGATCAAGAAGAGAACAAAAAAGAAGATGAAAAGAGCGGAGAGTTTCTCCACGTTATCGATTAACAGCGGAGCCAATAAGAGAATAAGCGCAACAGAAATAATAGCCATAGTTGAACCAGTGCCCCAAATTCCATAATCTTCTTCCATCTTGAAAACTTAAGGAAGAAATGAGAATTAATTTATGTATATCGATTGATTGAAGAATTACAATAGTAAAGTTCCCTTTATATACAAGAGAGAAAAGGGAATGAGTTGTTAACAGCTGGCAATGAGCTGTTAACAGCTGTCTCTAACAGAATTATGGTCAATGACTATAATACCCCTTAACTATATTATGAATTACAAAGCTAACTTTAACACCCCCTCCTCAAGTTGAAAGTATGTGAATTCTTTCAACTTGAAGTTACATCAGTTCCCAATGTTAGCATATGTGTGTATATGCATTTCATGTAATGCTACTACCATCTGCTGTCCAGTTAGGGGTTTAGTGAGTAAATCTGCTAGCTGATTGTGTGTATTGATATATGGAGTACAAATGAACCCAGATTCCATATGTTGCCTAACTATATGGCAATCAATTTCCACATGTTTCATTTGCTCATGAAAAACTGGATTTGCAGCTATGTGCATTGCTGCTTGATTGTCACAATAAAGAGAAATAGGCAATTGAGGCTGGTAATGGAATTCTGATAACAAAAATGATAACCATTTCAACTCACACGAAGTTGTCGACATGGCTCTTTACTCTGCCTCTTCTGAACTCTTGCTCACAGTTCCTTGTTTCTTAGATTTCCATGAAACCAAGCATTTCCCAATAAAAACACAATAACCTGTCACAGATTTCCTGCTAATCTTACACCTTCCCCAATCTGAGTCACAATATGCTGTCATTACTGATAAATCCCCTTCTCTACTATAGAACAACCCTGCATGATCAGTCCCCTTTAGATACTTTACAACATGCATTGCAGCATCCATTTGAATTTTAGTTGGACTAGTCATATATTGACTAAGCTGTTGAGTAGCATATGCTATGTCTAGTCTAGTGAAACCTAGGTACATCAACCTTCCAACAAGTCTTCTAAACTTCTCTGGCTCCTTACAAACTATAGATTCATCATCAATCTTAACCCCATTTTGAAATGGACTGGATACACTGTGTGCATTATTCAAACCAGTGTCTTGAATCAAATCTCTAATGTACTTTGTTTGAGATATGAGCAATCCATTTTCTGATCTTGCAAGCTCAATACCTAGAAAATACTTAGCTTCTCCCATATCTTTTATAGTGAAAGACATGTGCAAGGCTTGCTTAACTTCATTGATCAACTCCATAGATGTACCTGTAATTAGTACATCATCTACATACACAATTAAGGCCAGAAAATGATTATCTGCTGTTTGTTTTGTAAACAGGCAATAGTCATGAATAGATTTTACAAAACCAAGTTGTATGAGCCTTATTATGAAGGTTTTATTCCACTATCTCCCAGCCTGCTTCAGACCATATAATGATTTTTCCAATTTGCAGACTAATCCTTTACTAGCATAACCCTCAGGTGCTTCCATGTACAACTCCTCTTCTATTTCACCATGTAAATAAGCATTGTTAATGTCTATTTGGTATATTGGCCAACTATTTGAAGTTGCAATAGCTAGAAATACTCTAACTGTTGTAACTTTTGTGACAGGAGAGTAACTGTCATGATAGTCCACTCCATACCTTTGATTGTAACCTCTAGCTATAAGTCTAGCTTTGTATCTAGATACCTTGCCATTTGAATCATATTTCACTTTGAAAATCCATCTAGATGTGATAGCAGTTTTACCTTCTGGCAGTGGTACTAACTTCCATGTCTTGTTCTTCTCCAGTGCCTTTATTTCTTCTTTCATGGCTTGCTCCCATTTTGGGTTACCTTGTGCTTCTTTGTAAGTTTTAGGTTCCTGCTCTTTGTGTATCTCTGCAAGATATGAGGCATGATTTTTGCTAAACAGAATAGAACTTTGACCATCATATGATACATGATTGACTACAAAGTCTTTCATCCATGCTGGTTTGCTGTGTATTCTTGTAGGTCTTTCAACTGGCACAGAAAAGCTTGGTTCCCTATTTATTGATTGACATGGAAAATCACTATCATCATCACTCTTTGCATTTTCTAACTCTGGTTGCACCAGTTGCTCATTTGATACTGGCTGTATCTCATTGATATCTTGTATGACTGGTTGATCTTCAATCATTAGACTTAAATCTTCTGAACTTACATCAGCATATAGATTTCCTGCATTTGTTAGTTTTCCATTGCAATCCTACAGAAAAACACTGTCAGTAGCATATGGGAAACTTGTTTCATCAAATTTTACATCTCTTGATGTAAGAATTTGATTGGTATTAATGTTATACATCTTCCACCCCTTCTGACCAGGTGATATACCAAGATACACATAGGGAAAAGATCTGTCATCGAATTTTCCCTTTTTTGGACTAACATTGAGGACATACCCTTTACAACCAAAGATTTTGAGGTATTCATAAGCAGGTTGTTTTCCATACAGTACATAATAAGGTGTTTTCCAACCTAACACCTTTGTGGGAGATAAATTCAGTAGAGTTGTGGCATGTAAAATGGCTTCCCCCCAGAACTTGATTGATAAGTTCCATTCTTTCAATATTGCTTGAGCAATGCTTGTCAAACTCCTATGCCTTCTTTCCACCACCCCATTTTGTTGGGGTGTGTATACACAACTCCTCTGATGCATTATACCCTGATTATGTAGTATAGCTTGAGTAGCTTGTCCCACAAATTCTGTACCATTATCTGTTCTGATGCATTTGACTTGTTCTTTGAACTGTGTTTTGATCATTGCTATGAAATTCTTAATCAATTCCGACACTTGATCTTTGCATTTAAACAATACAGTCTATACTGCTCTACTGTAATCATCCACAATCGTAAGCATATATCTATCTCCACTCAATGATATCTGTTTATATGGTCCCCAACAGTCTATGTGAATCAATTCAAATGCTTTTATTGATTTAATAGAACTATTACAGAAAGATGATCTTACTTGCTTAGCTGTTATACACACATCACATTGTTTGAAAGATTTCAAATCTACTGAATCAAACGTGTGTGATAGCTTTTCAATAGACATGTGTCCTAATCTCTTATACCAAGTATGCATATCTTGCTTTGCACCAACCCTAACATTCATAGCTACAATGGTGCTTTTATTACAAACATTCTCTATAGGAAAATACTGATGTGTATTTTCACTATTATTTATTCCAGCTATTGTATCTTTACTAAAAGAGTTTTCATCCATATAGTATAATCCATTTCTCACTTTCCCAACTGTAATGACTCCTTCACATTTCTGGTCCTGCAAAATGCAATACTTAGACCAAAACTTTACTGTTATATGTTGATCTATCATTAGTCTACTTATAGACAATAAGTTATGTTTAAATGTTGGGACATGTAGCACATTTTTTAGAATAAAGAGCTTCTGAAACTGAACTTCTCCTTTGTAGCTTACTATATGGACTTCACCTGTTGGCATGAAAACTCTTCTAGGACAATCTAATTTAATAACATTTGTCATTATGCTTAAATCAGATGTCATGTGTGTTATTGCCCCTGAATCAATTATCCATTCTACCTTATCAAAAGTTGAATGATTACCTGAACATGCATCAGCAAATCCAGCATAAGCAGAGAATTCTTGCTTTGTGCCCTTACCTTTCAGAACTCTTTGAACTTCTCTTTGTATCATCTCTTGCATTGATTCTTTTCTGAATGTGTCTCCTTCATTCTGATCATAAGACAAAGGTGATTCCTTTTCATCTTTCTCTTCTTGAGTCATGTGAGCTTGATGTTTTGCTGGTCCTGTGATTCTCTTCCCTTTGAACCATTCCGGATAGCCTTTGAGTCTGAAACAATCAGCCCTCTCATGTCCCTCCTTCCTGCAGTATGAACAAAATTTATCTGATTTGTTCTTACTTTTGTAGCTTCCATCTCCTGCATTACTATTAGATCCACTTCCAAAACTACTGTTTCCAGCATTGTTGTACTTTCCTGCCTAACCTGAACCTTTTCCACTAGCAGTGTAGTTAACAAAATCAACAGAATTATTGTTAACATTTGAACAAAATCCACTCCTCTGCTGTTCAATCTTTATCAAAATGGAAAAAGCTTTGTTGACAGATGGTAAAGGCTCTGTAATCAGTATTTGATCTCTGATGTGTCATACTCAGAATTCAAACCAGATAAAAACTGCATTAATTGTTCATCTTCTAACTGTGCTTGAGACATTTTTCTAGACTCTCCACATGTACAATTATTTAATGGTTTTAGGATAGCATACTCATCCCACATCCTTTTCATATTATTGAAATAGTCAACCAAGGACATACCTCCCTGTGTTAAACTGCATATCTGTTTGCGTAGCTTGAAAAGGAGAGGACCATTGCTTTTTCCATATCTTTGCTCAATTTCCTTCCATAGAGCCATCGCTGATTTTGCATTAACAAAAACAGCAGCCAATTCCTTTGTGAGTGAGTTTAGGATCCAGGAAAACACCAAATCATTTTGCTCTTTCCACTTCAGATGTGCAACTGCATCATTTTCATCAGGTTCATCATCTTTTATGATGAAGCTTGTCTTGCGCTTAGCACTGATTGCCAGTAACATAACTCGCTTTCAAAGCGTGTAATTCTTTCCATCTAGGATGATACTCACGATCGCAAGCCCTGGATTGTCATTGCCCTGAGTTTGTGAAGAATTTTGTGTAGACATTGTCAATTCTACAGTCATTTGCTCCGAATTATTGATATTTGTGTGATTTTTGACCTTGTTGCAATTATCGCAATCTTGATCTTCAGATTCAATTGATTTTGTGGAATCACTCAGATCTTCTCCTTCTTCTTCAATACTGGAACTTACAATCTCAGCGTACGATCTAGAGAGTTGTTTCTTCTTTCTCATTCTTCGCCTGATTCATCGTCTGATCGCCGTAAAAACTACTTACTCCGCCGAAGCTCTGATACCATGAAAACTTAAGGAAGAAATGAGAATTAATTTCTGTATATCGATTGATTGAAGAATTACAACAGTAAAGTTCCCTTTATATACAAGAGAGAAAAGGGAATGAGCTGTTAACAGCTGGCAATGAGCTGTTAACAGCTGTCTTTAACAGAATTATGGTCAATGACCATAATACCCCTTAACTATCTTATGAATTACAAAGCTAACTTTAACACATCTTTATAATTTCTGGAATTTAAGAATCTTTTTCTGGTTTTAACCAACAAAATCGTTAATAATGGTTATATATATATATATATATATATATATATATATATATATTTATTGGTGACTTTTGGTGAATAATTGCAATGGTTCTTTCTTTCTGGAAAAAAAATTGATTTTTTTTACGTATGTTTTGGTTTTGTTAGGGATTCAAATGGGGCGAGGATTCCCCGTCCCCATCAGTGACCCACCTCGATGGGGACGGAGAATCCCCGATAAGGATCCTCATGGGACGGGGATGCGGATAATTTTGTCCCCGTGACGGGGATGAGACGGGGATGGGGAAAATTGTCCCCACCCCGTGGGGATCCCCGTCCCTGCCCCGTTAATCCCAATTGGGATCCCTGGTTATTCCCCGTGATAATTGATTTTTTTGGATGATTTTAAGTACATTTTAATTAGGTGATTGGTTGTTTTCAATTTTTAGCTTTTTTTTATTCGAAAATTTTGAGAATGGTTGTTAATATTTGGTATTATTAGCCACTGTTTCTTAAACGTTTTTACCTTTACTGATTTTTTAAACATAACGGTGATTCCCCGATGTGAATGGGGAATGGGGAATGCGAATAACGTTTTTAGAACATCTGTAAACGGGGAATGGGAATCCCCGTTGGGATGAAAATTCCCCACGGGACGAGAATGGGGATGGGGATGGTGAATCCCCGACTAGTCGGGGATGGAGATGGAAAATGTTTTCCCCGCCCCGTTTACATCCCTAGGTTTTGTACTTATTCAAAGTGATTAATTAAGGCTAATGTCATTTCAATTTTTATGTATTTGCCCATTTGTTGATCTTTTTAATTCTTATTTTTATTTTTTTGGCTTGTTAAAAAATTATATATTTTCAATTAAAAATAAAAATTTATATATCCAAAATAAGGAATTAATTTAATATGAAATTTGAAATTAAAATTAAATTAATATACAATTTAAAAAATACAAATCACAAAAATTAACCTTAAAGCATAGTAAATATGTTTAATTTGACTAGTAACCAGGTAGTTAAGGTATATGATCAATTTAACCATCCAATCAGAGCTCGAATCCTGAAGATGGGAATGCAGTTGTGATTAAAATACTTGATAGGAAAGTTTTACCTCCCAAAAAGAACATACCTGACTCAATTACGGGCATGGACCGAGCTGGAGCTAACGTCAATTTTTCTTGTCAAATCTGATCAATTAGATATGGGTCTCGGCGGTCCGAACGGACACCTAGAGCTAACAGTAAAAAGATACAAATAATAGTAGTCTTGATAAATATACAGAAAAGGTCAACGGTTTAACCAATTTGGATATTTTTTATTCAGTTATTTGATTTAGTTTAAGAATTTCCAAAAGCTACTTATAATATGATAGATTTCTCTTGTTTTTTTTTTCTATAGTGGTAATTTCTGACAAGATAATACAATTTAGAAAATTAATCCAATTAAGACAATCTTTTTAACACGATTGTTTTTTTTTTTTTGTACATTTATATCAATATATAATCACATTGAACATATAAATAACATTTAATATGATTATGAAATGGCAGTCCGAATTGCGACTATAATGCTTTGACAAAATTGGTGCTTAAAACACGAGTTTCAAAAGCAATACGTCTGGCATGCGATACTAATATTAAATATTAAAATGATTGTTGAGAGTTTCCGTATGATTAGAGAGGTTATGAGTTCGAATCGCATAATTGGAGATTTTTCTAACACTAGATCCAAAGGTTCAATTGTTTGATTTTTCGCTCTCGAAGCCGATGTTTTTTAATACTAGTTTTATATGTAAGTAGACAATCCAGACCGAAATATTAAGTCCGAAATATTTATTTATAGACCTTAATTAGGAAATTTTTCTAAAAAAGGCATTATTTTAAGGAAATATTTCCGAATTATCCTTAATGTGTTATTTATTAATTTAGTTTTCCGTATGCATATTTTATGTATAGAAAATCTCTTATCCTATCAAGGGTTTATATCACCAGAAGTGGCAGATTCGGAAATCAGAGATAGACTTAGAAAACCATGGTGTAAAGTAGAAAAAAGATTGTCTAGAAATAAGAGCTTTTGTTCCGTTCAAATCTGTTTTTCGAAGTTAATTTTTATCCTTTAATTCCAGACGTAAGATAAAAAAATGTTTAATAAAAATTGAAAACAATTGAATTTTTTTTAATAAAAAAGTCAACTAATATCTAACAACAACAAACAACAAATAATAAAAACTTCACAAATAAATTTGTAAATAAAATAATAAAAATTAACTTTTAGAAGTATTTCAAATATATGCAAACATCATATCGCATTACATATATACTTGTCAAATTTATACTATAATCGATATATTATGAATTTATCAGTTATTAATTACCATAAGTTTCGTAACAAAAATTACATATACATGCTATTATAAGAATAAAAAAGTGTATGGTTTATTTATTTTTGTCTATATGAAAAACCACTAGATAACTTTTTAGTAATCGATAATGTTGATAAGAGATTTAAACATTATCGACTATTAAAGAATTAATAATCGATAACTATTTATTTATGAGAATTGACTACACTAATATATATATATATATATATATATATATATATATATATATATTCTAAGAGTACGAATTTCAAAGAAATCGTATTAAAACTAGAGTATATAACAAGCCAAAATCCTAAATTTAGAAATGTAATGAGAGTGCTGTCGTATCCTCGTTTTAGGCGAAGGTTACATCACCAAAAGTGCATATTCAGAACTTAGAAAACCATGATGCAAAGTTGAAAATTGATTGTCTAGAAATAAGAGTTCCGTTTTTTAGAGTTAATTTTTACGATTTACTTCCAAACATGTAATAAATAAATAAAACGTTTGATAAAAAAAATGGAAATAGCTGATTTAAAATAAATTCAATTAATAATAACAAATAACAAAAACTGAACCAAACGAACTTAATAGATTAATAAACATTAACTTTTAAAAGTATTTCAAATATATGCAAACATCATATTTCATTACATATATATTTGTTGGTTTTATAGTATTATTAATATATTACGAATTTATCAGTTATTAATTACAATAAGTTTCGTATACAAAACAAAAAATTATATATAGATATAAGAAACATACAAGATACTATAAAAAAATTAGACTGTAACAACACTTTTATAGCAGCACTTTTGTAAATTGTCTCATGAACTCAAATGAAGAAAGTCTAAAGTATCCAGTAATTACACATCGTCCCATGGGCTCAAAATCCTCTATAGCCCACTCTTTTGTAAATATAAGGCAAACAGGCAGTGTTAATTGAAATTTCAGACATGGTGAGATCGTGAAGTAAAATCGCGAACCTCGGAGGATGCGGATCATCTCCTTGGAGGATCGAGTCTGGGCGAGGGAAGTCGAAGGAAAAACCATGCACGAACGATCAAGCGAGTAAAGAGGCTAAAACAGTGCCACACGACATGTCAGCAGCTAAGGCACGCTCCGCGTGAAGGAAGATTTGATCCGGAAAAAGACCAGGAACCAATCCACGCTCCGCTTGGATTGGACACGCTCCGCTTGAGTGAAAACACGCTTCGCGTGAATGAAGGAATGATCCGGAGAAAGTCCAGCAGCCAATCCACGCTCCGCGTGGATTCATTTTAAAGAAGTTGCTCCTTACTTCAGCTTCCTCCTTAATTACAACTCTACCACTCCCTATTTACAACCCATATCACTCCTTAATTACCATCCACGCCACCCTTTTATATTCAACCCATTTTACCCCTTATCTTTGCATTTTGAATTAACTATGTAAATGTCCTTTATTGTAATTTGTCATTTAGGTTTTGAGGTGATATAAATCCATCTATTTCTCTTTCTAATAGTTAACTTTTTATCAATCAAACTTATTATCTTCTTCATTGAATCTTTGTTAAGGTTTTTACCTTCAACAATGGGGAATTCTTATTTCCTATGGATTTAGTCCATAAAACCAGGATTAAATCCTTCTAGTTTAGCTAGAGAAAAAATATCTTTGTTAGTTTACGATTAAAACTAACTCGTCCCGTATATCACGGAGATTAACCATTTTCTTCTCAAACCTAGATTTATCTATTTTTGTCTATATTCAAGTGCACAACTCTCTAGTCCATAAATAGATCAATTCATTTATGACACAATCCATAAATAGGTGAAACCTAACTTATTAAATAATGGGTTAAATGGGTTAATAAATGGACTGTGATCCATATTGACGGGTAATTAGTATTAACGGTCACTAAAGTTTGGACAATATCCTAAAAAAGTCATAGAAGTTTAATTTGTCTCAATAATATCACTTAAGTTTAAAGTCACTTTAAATATTTTTCAATCATATTTGTACTGAAATTGCTGATGTGACATCTTAACATCACGTTAGCGCCACCTGGCATATTAAAAAAAATGTAACTACATATTTTAATTGATAATCGACATGCCACGTGAGTTAATTTATGGTTAAAATTTTAATTGATAATCCTTATGTACTTGGATTAATTTGTAGTTAATCTTTTTATTATTATGCCACATGATGTTGAGACATGTGATTAGATGTTGTTGGGATAAGCATATATTCACAACATATATATTTATCCGAATAAGTAAACGGGTTTACGAGTTACCTCTTGTAGCGCGGATCCCGTTCTTGATTTGCAGCGGAAGGATTCAGATCAATCACCCGATCTAGTATCACCGGTCAAGCCTTCAACCACGCCAATAGGGTTGAGAGAGGAAGACAATTGGTTCACGAACTAAAGCGACGACGAATCCCAAAGAGAGAGAGGGGGCGGCGGCCAAAAGGAGGAAGCAGGAGAGAAAATTCTCTTTTCTGTGTTTTTGAGATACTGTATCTCTAAAACCTAATTCCTTATTCTCTTAGAATTAGTGTTGGTTAGGGTTTCTATTTATACTGAATAAATAGATAACCTAACCCTAATTCTTATTGGGTTTGGGCCCGTTCCATTTCGGGCGGGCCTAATTGGATCCATATCCAATTAATTCCAACATCTCCCACTCGCACGCAATGGAACTTATTCCAAACTTTCTCAATCTCGGTCTCTATCATACTCTTGCAAATAGTTCGTGAGACCAGCATACTATCGAGAGCTCTAGTGCTATATACTCTTTAGAACATATAGCTGCTCGATTTTCATGTAACAAACTTGGAACTATGTACTCGTTAAAGATATATAGATCTTAGATTTGAACACAGATCGTCGTTGGTATATGCTTTTATCCTAGACTCCATATCATATCCACTGTAGTCTTCAGATCTCTACAGTACATCTATTTTTCACAAATATGCACATATGCATAAGTGTCCGGACGGTGAAGAATAGAAACACTTAGATATGATTCAAATGGATGTCTTTCCCTCTTAACATTATTTTGTCCATTATAATTTGATTCACTTATCTAGTCAGGGTCTCTTTGGTTGGTATTATCTCATCAACCTCGAGGTATCCCTTTCCAAGGTAGCTACATCAGACTAAACTTCTTAGAATAAGTCTAGGGTCTATAAGGATAAACAATAGTCAAGAAGCGCATCTTCATGACGTGAGTCTCACATTAGGAAAAGGCGAGATCAATCTACTTTTCCATCTCGTGGTCGCTAAAGCACACATGGTATGGGTCATGTGTTATGGTGTTCAATTCTTTTCTGAAGAAGAGCATATTATTAACACCATACAGAAGCATAGGTCTAGGTGTGCCTGAACATCTAACCTTAGTTCATCACTTATGATGATCACTTCTGGCTATGACAGAAGGCTATAAGTTATCGCAAACTTGCCCTTTTAGATTACTTGTTAATCTTTTTCATGTATTTGTAACACATGTTATCTTGCACCATAATGGAAACACTTTTCCATGTCTATAGCAAGACGGCTTCTATCATTGAACAAGCTCTCGAAATTGCTCAAAGACAGCCTCATCCTTCATTTATCATCACATTGACGAAATGGGGGAAACTGCTCATGTGAGTGAGCTACATTCTGTCTAAACATGCATTTTGAGTTCATAACAGCAAATATTTACAATTAAATACTCGCACTCGTGTATTGATGAAAATTCATAAAACCTTTATTAATAATTCATGTCTTACAAATAAAACAATGAAGAATGAGAAGTATACTTAGATCCTAAACAATCCTTGGGATCTAACATGTTTAACATAAACATCTCTCTTGACTGGTTTGGTGAGGGGATCTGTCACCATGTCACACATTAACTTCTTTGCGTTCAATTAAGAACCCTGACAAAATGATACTTAATCTCTATGTGCTTTGATTTGCTGTGGAACCTCTGGTCCTTAGTGAAAGCTATAGCAGATTGACTGTCACTGTTAACTATGACTTGGGTTTGACAATTGGTTGCATTCAAGTTGTTTAGGAACCGATTCAGCCAAACAGCCTCTTGAACTACTGATGAATATGATACGTATTCAGCTTCCATGGTGGACAGGGCTACACAAGTTTGTTTCTTGCTACTCCAGGAAATCGCGCCATTTCCTAGCAAGAACACATAGCCTGACGTGGACTTTCTTTCATCCAAGTCTCCTGCCCAATCAGCATCCATGTATCCTCTCAGATTTAGGTCTTTACCTTGATAGCATAGAGAATAATCTGCTGTTCTTTTGAGGTACCTCAGTATCCTCTTCACAGCTGCCCAATGTGCTAGTCCTGTGTTGGACTGATATCTACTCACCATCCCAACGGCATGACAGATATCAGGTCTTGTACACAACATGGCGTACATTAGACTACCTACGGCACTTGCATATGGAACTTTTTCCATCCTTTTCTTTTCGTTTGGATTCTTTGGACACATTTTGGTACTTAGGGTGATGTCCTTAGTCATCGGGCTATCTACAGGGCTACTTTCACGTATACCGAAACGATCAATAACTTTGTTAACATAAGTCTTTTGAGACAGTGCTAATAGTTTCTTTGATCGATCCCTTAAAATCTTAACCCCATGTATGTATGCGGCTTCGCCCATATCTTTCATTTCAAAACTTGAGTTTAGCCAATCTTTGATTTGGTTTACAAATTCTATGTCATTTCCTGCTATCAGTATGTCATCTACATACAGAGATAAAATGACAAAATTTCTACCTGACCGTTTCGTGTAGACACAATAGTCCTCTTCAAGCATCTTGAAGCCATTTGAAATCATTTGATTGTGAAAATGAAGGTACCATTACCTAGAGGACTGTTTAAGGACATAAATTGACTTTTTCAATTTGCAGACCTTATGCTCGGAGCCTTTTACCATGAAGCCCTCTGGATGTGACATATAGATCTCTTCGCTCAATTCTCCATTGAGAAAAGCAGTCTTAACATCCATCTGATGTAGCTCTAGGTCTAAACTTGCTATAATAGCTAAGATTAGTCTAATAGATGTAAACCTTACAATAGGTCAGAATGTCTCCTCGAAGTTTATTCCTTCCTGTTGTGTATAGCCTTTAGCGACAAGGCGAGCTTTGTACCTTTCGATACTATTGTCAGCCCTTCGCTTCACTTTGAGAACCCATCTGCTCCCAACAGCTTTTCTACCCTTTGGCAGATCAATCAGTTCCTAAACATGGCTGGATCTCTGACGCAGCCTCAGCAGTTGAGGCCGATCTTAGGGATAAGTGTACCCCGTCATTATCAAGTAATAAAACCAGATGTTAGAATGGGGATTCATGCACATGAAACGAGCTTTAGATTGTTAGTAGAATCTGCACTCAGAGCTGAGGAAATTGTGAAAGATAGAGAACAACTTTTTGTAACCAAAAGGGCTAGATTTGATACAGAGGGCCAGTCTAGCAGGCCATCAAAGAGAGGTGGATTCTCAGTTTCTTCTAGAGGCTATTCTCAACAATTCAGAGGTAGTAGTAGTATCCATCGTGGTGGGACTAGATCACGGGGCAGATTTGGAGATGTTTTGAGTAGTGCTCCATCTGTTGGTAGTAACAGATTTTCAGGTGGCCGGTTTAATAGTGGGTATAGAGGAGGAGCGAGAACAACATCTTTTCCTGCTTTTCAGACATGTGGACAGGTACACAGAGGTGAGTGTTGGGGACCTTCCCTGGTTTGTGGCAGATGTGGCCGATCTCACACAGGAGAGTGTTATGGTTCATTTAAGAAGGGTACATGAAAAATTCTGGAAAGTCCAGGTATCGTCCACAGGATTTATTTCTGCAAGTATCGAGCTACTTGGTCTCAGGTGTTATCTAGGCTTTGGGGGTTTTGAGTTTGGTTTTGCTTAAGTTAATCTACTCCTAGGTTGAATTATACTTCTCCTAGCTAAGTTATCTAATTCTAACTAAGTTATTCTACGCCTAATTAAGTTACTCTACCCCTAATTAAGTTAAACTACTCCTAGGTGATCTTTTACCAATGCAATTATCCGAAGGAAGATGAAGGGATACGATGATAATGAAAATAGATTGTTTAGACAACGGAATTAAAACCTAATCTAAGTCACTTGTGTCCGAGGCGATTAACCCTACCTATCCTCCTGAGGTCCCTAGTTCGTGATTCCCTTGTAAGGCCGAAACTAGCTCCAAGGCTCAGCAATTTGGGCTTAATCTTCTATAGGGTCGTCAATCCTATAGGCACTGACTAGGTCAAATTCAGCTCGCTATATGTGCCAACTTAATTTTGGGATTATCGAATGAGTTAAACCAATCAGACAAAGCGTAAGACAAATATTAAAGCAATAAAACAATTGAATAAACAAAACTATAATATATATCAAAGATGAAAAGTATTGTCATGAATATACAATGAGCCTAGGATTCATAGCATGGATCAGAGGCTAGACAGAATGTAAAAGAAGAAAAATCCCTTTCAGGGAACCTGTCTACCAATGCAGGCATCTTCCTAGGACTTAAGGATGGAGCTTGAGCAATCCTCGGTGAGCGGAGCTTCGGAGGTGTCTTCAATGGAGGTTTGAAGGATATGGAGGAGGTGGAGAGGATTTCTCAAGGTGAAAGCTAAGAAAATTACAAAGATAAAAGATATTTCATTTACATTGGAAAAATCCTATTTATAGACGCGGCTCGGGCCCTTTTCTTGACCTATTTCATGTCCTTATACAGGTAGGAAGTCGTGGGGCCGGTCATGGAGTCGTGGGGGCGGAATTGGTCTTTTTGACCAATTCCCGCAAGTCTGCTCGGCGAGCAGCGCGAGCTGCTCGGCGAGCAGGCACTGCTCATCGCGAGCAGGCCTCTGAGGGCCTGCTCGCCCGAGCAGTGCCTGGGCAGCTCGCCGAGCAGCGCCTGGGCTGCACGCCGAGCAGTGCCTGGGCAGCTCGCCGAGCAGCGCCTGGGCTGCGCGCCGAGCACCGCCTGGGCTGCTCACCGATGCTCAATTCACCGAGCGACTGCCGGGGGTCCCCGAGACGTGATTTTCACCCGAACTCGTTCCTGCTTTAGCCTGCACATGCACGAAAACTCCAAATAACATTAGTTTCGAGGCTAAATTGACCCGCCAATCGCTCATTTTGAGTAGACACTTCGTTTGGTGCGACTTTTGGCGGATCAATTAGCTATAAAAGATAATGGAATTTTAACATACATGCTATTTTGGCCATATTTGCCTAAAATAACCAGAAAACGAGCCTAAACAACGAAAAGTAAATAAAACATTTCCAATTTCTAACTAACTCACACAAAAGCATATAAATGCGAGAATTGCTCGCTTATTCATGAAATAATGCTAAAAACCGTCCTAAAACCGTACCCAAAGATAGGGGTTTTTGACCCCTATCAAACCTCCTCGCACTTAAAACTTTACTTGTCCCCAAGTAAACTAAAAAACTAAACCCGCAATCACAAGCAAGCTAGAAAACCTCCTAGTTTGACTAGGTGCTTGACACAATTTCGAGCATCTGTAATTACATGCATTCGGAAATACAAAGTAGAGACACGATATCCAAAAGCCGCATTTCAATTATCACAGGTCATATGTTTAAGAAAAAGGACACATGTTCAATTAAACGAGCTTAAGGGGATAGCTAAGTAAAACACCTCACCATAGGTAGTTCACTCAATTCACACAATTTTGGTGGCTAAAGTGTTTTACTCTCGGCTTATATTCTTGCTTAGGATTACGTTGATTTTGCACGTTCATCCGAGTTCCTCTAATATGCTATATGACTCCGATGATATCAAAAACAGCCTCGAATTGGGGTTGTAATGTGGTTAGGGGGTTAAAGGTACAACAAGGGTTAGGAGTTCTAGCGCTAGAAAAACGAAGTTTAAAATATCTTTAGCAAATTGTGAAGTGATTGAGCTTTTTATTTACATATATTTCTTTTTTCTGAGACGTTCTAGTTTTAGAATTGGGGAATAGAGTTCTCCCTCTTTTGATCGTCTCTTTTTCTTTTCTTTTTCTCTTTTTGCATAGTAATGCTCATTCACTTCTTAGCCTTTTGGCTTGCTACTATAATGCCATAAACAAAGATAAAGCGCTAGAAGAAAACAAAGGCTCAATTGTGAGCTTTGCAAAAACTCGGGTTAGGTAACAAACCAAGTGATGGTTTGCAAAAATTGGGTTAAAACGAAAGAAAAATCTACAAACTACAAAAATACAGGCTCAAAGGGGCTTCCTAGAGTGGATGAAAAAGAGAAAATAAGGTAAAGAAAAGGGTTAATTCTAGTGAGGCTGATTCATCGTTTACCATCTCAAATCATTGCATGTAGGTGTTGAAACACCTTTCCACATGATTTTGATTTGACAAAATTATCTAAGTAAAATTAAATATATTCTAAACACACTAAGTTTAAATGCTTTGATTTATTTAACTAATGTGTTTGTTCAATATTGAGTTAAATTGTTTATAAGACATAAAGACTAAAAGACTTAAAGCCCAATACGGAAGTCAAAGCCCAAGTCAAATAGATCAAGACAACTCGGCCCGCGTGTGCAAAACACTGTCGTTATGATCAAAACGCAACTCAGCAAGAGAAGGATCTAGAAGACCTTCGTTGAACAACTTCGGAGTGAAGCTGCTGAGTTGAATCGACAAAGAGTACAAGACAGCAGCTGAGCAAGAACAACTTCCAGACAAAGTGTTTCCACTTTGGGTAAAGTTCAGAAGACACAGGACGCTGTCTAGTTGACCTTACCATAAATGGAGAGACATTCTGCCTAGCTGACTAAAAGCTGCTCAACACTGACCGAGGACAGAAGATACTCAAATCTGATTGGTCGAGAGCTCTGAGCAAAACTGAGTGACAACGACAGGAAGCCGTTTCCCTCCAACGGTTATTTCGAAATTCGAAATGACTGATGTCTCAGACGTCTCTATAAATAGTGCCCTTCAGTTGCTTCATTTAAAACAAAGAATATGATCAAGCCATTACGCTGACCAAAATTCTACTCAAGTTCTGTCAAGAAAAGCAAAGCAAATACATACACCAAATTCTATATCTTTCGTGTAAAAGTCTAGAGTGATTATCTAATTACGAACTTGCTGAGCCGTGCATCTCTGAGCATGCTGACCCCTCCATCACATCTGATGACGAGGAGCAATCAAATGAGGTAATATCACTACCCCAGCTCAGAAATGAAATGGTTAATGCCCTGAGTGATCTCTACACACCTGTCAAAAAGTGTAATAAGAAAGTTAGAGCACTCAGCAGGTGCTGTGACGAGGTTGAAGAGGTCAAGCTGAGTGACCTCAGATTCCTTCTTCAGGACAACTCAACTTTGCATGATAACATGGAGATCATACATAAGTCTGTCTCTGAAGTCCAATCAGATTCTAAGAAACTGAGAAAGGACGTCACAACTATCCAGAACCAACTAAAGGTTCCAAACAAAAGAAATATTCCTCTGAATACTCAGTACGTACTGGTCAGCAGAGATGGAATCCTCAGCGGAAATTCCAGTGTGACTTCTGTGGGAAGAAAGGACACACCACAAAGGTGTGCTGGCACGCTCAGCACTAGGGTGCTGACCAGTTAGTGAGAAATCCTAAACGGAAGGTCAGCTGTGACTTCTGTGGAAAGAATGGCCATACTGTTCATGTATGTCGCCATAAAATAAAATATGATGCTTTACCTGTTGAACCTAACAAGCAAGGACCCAAAAAGAATTGGGTACCTAAGAGTAACTAGTTACATTGCAGGTAAGCCTGAGATGTGCTGAGAAGTCAAAGATGTGGTATATTGACAGCGCATGCTCAAGGCATATGACTGGTGATGAAACTCAGTTCATCACATTTGAGCGTAAACGAGGAGGAAGCGTAAGTTTTGGAGACAACAAAAAGGGTAAGATAGTAGGGTCAGGAACCGTTGGAGGTAATCCTACTATTGAGTCAGTCTCCCTAGTCAGCGGACTCAAATATAACTTACTCAGCGTAGCTCAGCTATGTGATAATGGGAGAAAAGTTATATTTGATGACACTGGATGTAAAATATACGAGGGTAAAACTAATGAGTTAATTTTAACTGCCCCTCGCATTGATAATGTCTTCATGCTGAACTTGGAGAAAAAGTTTTCAAAAACTGTATGATTAGTTTCAAAGGAAGAAATTCCCTGGCTATGGCACAGGAGACTTGGTCATGTAAGCATGGACCTCCTGGCCAAATTAGCAAGAAAGCAATTGGTTGAGGGACTGCTAGAACTTAAATTTGAAAAAGATCAACTATGTCACGCTTGCCAAGCTGGAAAACAAACCAAACAATCTTTTCATAGTAAAAATATTGTCTCAACTAAGCGTCCGTTAGAGTTACTACACTTGGATCTCTTCGGTCCAGTCCAGCCGCTGAGTCTGGGTGGAAGAAGATTTTCCTTGGTCATTGTAGATGACTTCTCTCGGTACACTTGGGTCATCTTGCTGAGTAGCAAGGATGAGACCTTTGAGACATTTTCAAATTTGGTTAGAAAACTTGAAAATGATAAAGACCTAAAATTGGCTCACATCCGAAGTGATAATGGTGGAGAATTCAAAAACCAACAGTTTGTTGAATTCTGTGAAGCCAGCGGCATTGACCATAATTTTTCTGCTCCTAGGACGCCTCAATAAAATGGGATTGTTGAAAGGAAGAACAGAACCTTGGTTGAAATAGCCAGGACAATGCTGAGTGAGCATAGGCTTGCAAAGTACTTTTGGGGAGAAGCTGTTAACACAGCGTGCTATATTCTTAACATGGCTCTTGTTAGACCTATACTAAAGAAAACCCCCTATGAACTTTGGAAAGGACGAAAGCCCAACATTGGATACTTTCGTGCCTTTGGCTGTGAATGTTTTATTTTAAACACCAAAGATAGCCTAGCTAAGTTTGACTCAAAAGCTGATGAAGCTATCTTTTTAGGCTACTCAACAAACAGCAAAGCATACAGAGTTTTCAATAAACGAACTCAAGTTTTAGAAGAGTCAGTACATGTTGAGTTCGACGAAACTAACCCTGTAAGAAGATATCTGCCGCTGACCGAGGATGATCCACACTCAGTACCCGCTGATCAAGATACAGCCGCTGAGTCATTCCCTCAAGGGCTGACCAAAGGTAAAAGTGAACCTCAAATTGTTTTCACTGACCAATCTATACCTGCAGAGACTGTTGAAACACAGACAGCACAAGACATCAATCTACCAAAGGAGATAAGGATACCAAGAGGACACTCAGAGAGTGCCATTCTTGATGCCGCTGAGAATACCCTGATGACAAGAAATCAACTCAGGAGATACCTCAGCAACGTGGCCTTCGTCTCAGTTCAGGAACCTAAGAACTTCATTGATGCTGAGGAAGATGAATTCTGGATGAGCGTAATGCAAGAGGAACTTGACCAATTCAGAAGAAACGATGTATGGGAGTTAGTGCCACATCCAAGGAGTCAGAAGACCATTGGAACAAGATGGGTCTTCCGCAACAAGCTGGATGAACAAGGAAATGTAGTCAGGAACAAAGCAAGGCTTGTAGCTCAGGGCTACAGTCAGTAAGAAGGTATTGACTACGGTGAGACCTTTGCCCCAGTGGCAAGGCTAGAGGCTATTAGAATTTTGTGCGCTTATGCAAGTTATATGAACTTCAAACTGTTTCAAATGGATGTTAAGAGTGCATTCCTTTATGGAGTTATAAACGAGGAAGTTTATGTTAATCAACCTCCAGGGTTTGAGGATCCTAAATTCCCAAACCACGTTTATAAACTCAAAAAGGCTCTTTACGGCCTCAAGCAAGCACCACGTGCTTGGTATGAGAGGCTGACCAGTTTCCTGCTGACTAGAAACTATGTCAGAGGCAAAGCTGATACAACCTTATTCATTAAGAGAAAGGGTAAAGATACCCTGCTGGCTCAAATATATGTGGATGATATTATTTTCGGTGCTACTAATGAGTCAATGTGCAAGGAATTTAGCAAGCAAATGCAGACTAAGTTTGAAATGTCAATGATGGGAGAACTCAACTTCTTCCTTGGACTTCAAATCAAACAAGGGAAAAATGGCATCTTCATCAGTCAAGCTAAATATGCCAAGAAGATATTGAAGAAATATGATCTTGAAAATTGCAAGCCAATATCTACTCCTATGGGTACTGACACTGTCGTCTGCGCTGACGAGAATTGTAAGTCGGTAGACAGCAAATTGTATCGAGGTATGATAGGCTCTCTACTTTACTTAACAGCAAGTAGACCGGACATTCAATTCTCAGTATGCTACTGTGCGAGATATCAATTTAACCCTAAGGAATCTCATTACATAGCTATAAAAAGAATCCTTAGATATTTGCAAAGCTCAGTGAACGCAGGTTTATGGTATCCAACACTCATGGTTTCACACTCGTTGGATACACTGACGCTGACTACGGACGAGACAAGCTTGAACGAAAAAGCACCTCTGGAGGATGTCACTTCTTAGGAAGCTGTCTTGTATCCTGGTTCAGCAAGAAGCAGGCGTCAGTAGCCTTATCTACCACTGAAGCTGAGTACATTGCTGCTGGACACTGTGTTGCTCAAGTCCTATGGATTAAGCAACAGCTTGAAGATTATGGTGTTCAAACAAAGACAATTGAGGTCAAATGTGATAACAAAAGTGCAATTGATCTATCCAAGAACCCAATTCAACACAGCAGGATGAAGCATGTCAGCATAAGACATCACTTCATTAGAGACCATGTACTCAAGGGTGAGATAAAGCTGACATACGTCCCAACGGATGAGCAGCTTGCGGATATCTTCACAAAGCCACTGGCTCGTGAGCAGTTCAGCATACTGAGAGAAGCCATTGGTATGTTTATATCCGCTTCAGTAAATTCCAGCTCTTAATATATTAACATGCTGAGTGATCTATTATTTGCTGATTAAATAGATGTATGCTGAGTGATTAATGCTGAATGAATGAATATCACATACTGAGCAAACATTGGCACCGAGTAGTTATCTCAGACTGAGAAATCATCCGTTTGTATAAAACTGACAACTCAGAATATAAAACGCTTAGTACTCTAAATGCTGATGTAGACACCAGGGTCGGAGGACCGATGAAGAAAAATTATAAAAGGGGGTCTAAATCAGTCGATTGGAATAAATGATGAGTCAATAAATAATAATAATAATAATAATAAAACATTATTCGAAGGAACCGTGGAGACCGGTTTGATCGAATTCGGAAATCGAATTGAGATGACGGGCGAATCGGTTCCACAAGTGAAATCTTAAATCGTCTCGCCGAGTTCGGGGTATTTCACGCCCTTTTCTTATTAATTTTATTATTAATAAAATCTCGGGATGATAGAGGATTTTATTTCGGTATTCAAGCAATCCAAAAAATATATATATGGTTTTGTAAAAAGATCACTTTTATAAAAGCTAATTTTATAAAATCGGTTTTGACGAAAATCAATCGTTATTGATTTTGGTTATTTTTAGATGTATATTATTTAGTTAAACATTTTTGTTTTTTTAGTATATATAAACGCGGACCCGTCGGGGCCGGTATTTACATCACGGGCCGTTGGACGGCCCGTGACAGGGGTGGGCCGCCCAGGCCCAACCCTCCCTGCACTTGGCATTTGGCCAAGTGCAGCAAATGCACTTGGCCGAATGCCAAGTGCACTTTTTACTCTTTATTTATAAAAAAAAAAAAAAAAATTAAAAATACAAAATCACAAAATAAAAAGTAAAGTAACATAATGATAATAATAATAATAACAATAGCAATGATAACAATTAGCCATGGAAATTTCCATGAAATTGCCTAGGCTAATTTAGCTTGTCTTTGGCTCCAAGTTGGCTTGGAGCCAAAAATAAACTAAGTTTAGGGCTCCATTTGCCTATAAATAGGATGGAGCCCAAGACATGAAAGAGGAGAAAAAAACCCGAACCCCTGGAAAAATTCCCCGAGACCCGAACAAAGCAAAAACACAAAAAAATCCGACTCAAAACACTATCAATCGACTTGATTTGGCATTCCTATTACCGATTGAGAGGTAATAATCCGAGGAACTAGACCCGTTTATTTATTCATCTCTTTTTGTTGTTTAGATCCATTTATTTATTTGTTTTTGCATTTTTATTGTTTAGATTTGTTGAATTAATTTCATGTTTTCATTAAATAAATCTTTGGTTTTGATTTGAAACGGAAAACCTCGTTTTAAGTTCCAATACGAACCGTGACCCGATTTAAGGGTAGTTCGGGACTAAAACGTTGTAGATCTAAAATTTAAAAATATTTTTGATTAACGTTTTGAAATAAAACATCGTTTTGGGATGCTCCGTTATAGACTATGACCCGATTTGGGTAGTTCGGTGGCCAAAATGATAGATTAGATCAGATCTAAAGCTTTTTAATAAATCTGGTATAGGAGCTGTTTCTGTAATTCTTCCATTTCTGTCGGTAAAGGCAGTTTAGTGACGGAATTTCCGTTGGTAAAGCTGCTGGAACTTAAAAAAACCCATTTTTCAACATTTTTCTCATCTTTTTTGACATTTATTCTTGTATATGTATATGTATAATTATGCAATATGTTTTTTTAAAATTATTTTTGAGGTATATAACTAATAATTACTTATTATGTATTTATTTATTTTGTACATTTGGGTATCATTTTCATTAATTTGATTTTGCAAAACTATATGTATATATTTTCTTTTAACTCATTTAAACTATATTGGGTATTATTTTAGAGGGTTATTTACTTAGGCATTTTGGGGTAATTAATTAGTAGACGTTTTGGGGATAATTAGATGTTATTTTGATGTTTAATGTATATTTGGGGAGGGTTATTTTCTATATATTTATTATAATAGTTATTTTGGGATATAAGGTTTATTTTCTTGTTCTTAATGAACTTTGTTCATTGCTTTACATGTTTTTAATTAGGATAAAAGTGTATTATACTTAGTATTTTTCATTATCATTATTATACATATATTTAGTATCTTTTACTTATTTTTTTTAATCTATAGATATATCTTTATTTTTAGATAAAAATGTATATATATATATATATATATATATATATATATATATATTCACTTCACTTTTTGACCTTTATATGTATATATTTCAAATTTGTTTTATTTGGTGAATTTTGGGGATTTAAATGGTTCATTCTTGTAAATATATTCAAGTAAAGGTTAATTGAGTGAAAAGGGGAAAATAAAAGACAAAAAGAGATTTCAAGTTGTTTGTCTAAATTAAAAGTTTTTCTAGATATTCCTAAAGTGTAAATAACTTTTTTTGTCATTTTTAAACCGTTTCCAAAACATCACGTGTTGAAACCTTAATCCGTTCCAACGACGGATTAAGCGAACATTGTAAATTGTTTCGTTGTAAATAATGAAGTTTTGAATTGCTTTCCTAACTAAATGGTTTTGTACAAAATAAATTGACTTGTATGCTTAATCACGTTTTTAGACTAAAACTGTTTGCTCAACGTTTTCAAATGCTCAAGTCGTTCCAACGGCGATTCGAGTAATCATCATTAACAGGGCTTTGAAACGTACCTAAATCGTTCCAACGGCGATTAAGGTACGAGCCATGTAAATAAACTCGTTTTTGGGAGTGAGATTAGCATAGATGTAATATAGTCTAAAACATAAAATCACACTGTGAATAAATCAATTCTTTCTTCTCCCCCTCTCTCTCTCCTATATACTTTAAATTTATGCAAAATGGGTGATTCTTTACTAAAATGGCTTTCAAATAACATGCTCAAAACGGGTTTCAAAGCGAGAAAGAAAAGGTTTCAAATGAATTTTAAATTTAAAGAAATATGCGATTAGTCCGTTATCGCCTAACACGCTGAGTAGGAGGCCGGTGGTTCATAACCGGGCGCTGTCGGGGTGCCTAGTAGCCTTTCTCCGGAAAGGAGCTAGCCTTCTCGGCTCGTACCTAAGTTTCCCGAACCCTCACCGGTCTCCCGCAAGGGATCGGTGTTCATTTTTCCATTCATGGGTGGCGACTCTTCCATATCTCCGAGCTCCGGTCCTGCCGAGCAGCTTGATTCCACGATTGGTTGCTTTCGGCGCCAATCACCGCTTACGTTGCCATGAGGTGTCCACCCCCCGGTCCGCCCGGGCGAGGCCGTTCGGCACCTTGTCTAACAAGTGGCGACTCTACTGGGGAAGCGAGAAATTTGATTCCGAAAGGCGTGTATTAAGCCTTTAAGGGGGACGGATCGTATTATTTCTTTTCGTATGCATTCATAAGCATTATTGCAAACCTTTTGGGTAATTTCCGCGAAACCTCTAGCGAGAGTCCATTCGTCGCTCGAAAGAGGCTAGTGTAAGTTCCCCCTTACAGTAAGGCGCCAAAGGGTCCCCATCCATTCGTTAGGGGCGAATTTGTGCGGTCCTGTGAGGTCCCGCGATCAGCCGTGTCAGCATATAGTAGCCTTAGAAGTTGCCATAGGATTACCCGTTACCATTTTTGATGTGATAAATGAATCAGTTCGTGTTTTCAAATTGCCATGATACGTGTCTAATCCTAAAATATGTAAAGAAAATGAAACGATACGTTAATATATACTCTTAAACCGATATATAAACTACCCCAAAACATCGAAACGATTCGAACTAAAGACGACTTAGTCATCTTGTATGAATGAACTTGTGCGACCCGCCTGGTCCCTTTCCGTGTCCCGAAGAAGGCACATGTCCAGGAAATGCGCTATGATGTAAGCACGTATTAGTATGAATTGGTTTGGTATTTAGGATAGTTATATCTCGATTCAAAAGACTATATTAACAGTAGCCGTTATTCACATTCTTTAAATAGGTTGGGATAAAACGAGATTATGACGAAACGAAAATGAAGAACATTTCTGTTTTGAACGACCCTGTTGTAACGTAAAGAGTTTTGCAAACATGGCCCGCCCCTTCCGAATAAAAGACGAGCTCTTACGTTATGCCTTGCATTGTTCTTAAGAGAAATGGATGTATCCGCAAAAGTGACTAAAGAAAATAAAAGAAAATAAACAAACGACCAAAGTCATTCTGTATCTACGATGTATATCCATCCCGAGGGTAGTTAAAGAAAATGAACCAATGCCGTTAAATACGTGCCTCAAGCCGGTATATACGCCGTTTAAAATCATAAGGCCGAATTAAGCTAAACTGCATAATTGCACCGTATGGACGAGACTGTGGGCTTGACTAATGGCTCGATCATTTCGACCGTTACCAAAACTACAAGAAATATGGCCCGATCTGCGTGTTTGCTTAACTCGTGCCTAAATGAAAAAGAACGGTAATATCCCTGCTTCGAATAAGCATGCGATTCAACGAAACATTGATTTTCTATAACCACGCCAGGATGGTATATCCCGTAAATTGGAAGAAATAAAAATTTGTGGCTAGCCGAAAGATTATCGTGCGCTCGAATAAGACTCGCCGTCTTTTCACGTAGCCAAAACGAGCAAGCAGGATTCTTGACGCTAAAAACAAACACGTTACACGATGAGTCTGTTCCCTAAAACAAAATCCAAAAGTGATTTCATCACTAAATAAACACGTGGTTGCGTCTCTCGATAGATCCAAAAGATCCTGTCGTAATCCAAAAATCGAGACACGAACCCACGCGAATAAAAGGGAACGAGTCATTGTCAATAACGAACGATTAAACCAGAAGAATAACTCGTACCACGTCTAAAAACCGAGATGCGTTCAAAGGGTGTCAAAACCGGAATTGAAGCATCTCGCAAAAATAACGAGGGACGAGTTATTCGGAAGAACAATCCATTTGGTTGATATCTTAGTCACTAAACGTTGATATGTCAAAACGAACTGTATTGTCTGGTGGATGATTTACTTTTTCCGCAATAATCGATGGCATCACGCGTCCCTTGGACCGCAATGTGAGCCCCAAACCAAAATCCTAAGAAAGAGGCTTGGACCATCGAGTGTGTGGAGGAATAAGGGTGGAAGAGAGATGATGTGATACGTGTATTTAGACTAACGTTTGCTCGTCTTATCTTATATATCCGAAAATAATAAACGCACACACCACGACTCATGCATATAAATATGCATACATACTGAAACGATTGTTGCTTACGCAGACGTCACCATTAAGAAATCTTGGTACTGCAAGAGTAGCCGGCTAGTCAGGCAGTTTGATCGGTTACAGATCGTCAGTTTCGAATCAGCAGTTGTGGCGTCTGAACCATCATTGTCCAAATCAGCTCAGTCTTCGGTCAGTATGTCTACGCCAGATGAGAGAATATCATGGTTAGAAAGAGTGGTAAACAACATCAACGATCAGTTACCCGCAATTTTAGTCCAGCTGGATGGGCTTGCAATTAAGAGTGATAGGAGTAGCAGTAAACCAGCTGAGAACATTGTGAGCACGGGTCCCCGTTTTGGAGATAACTATCAGGATTGTGTAACAAGCAGTTTGGGGAAGAGAAAGCAAAGGGAAGAGGAATAGAAGCAGCACGTCACTCAGGAAGTGCATGATCTACGTGGGGTAAGCTCTGGAGGTCAAGACTTTTATAATCTGAAGAACTATTCATCGGCAACTGCTTTGCCTTTGAAGTTCCGGCTTCCTGTTATGAAGAAGTTTGATGGAACTGGGGATCCTACCACCCATGTGAACCAATATGTGGCAGCAATGAAGCACACAATTCTGACTGAGGAACAGATCTTAGGGCTGTTCAGTGCTTATCTGGAGGGGGGTGCCCTCGTGTGGTTTCATGCGTTGCCGCTGGTGACAAAGAGGGATTGGAAGGAGTTAGCGAAGTCATTCATCGCCCAATATAACTTCAACACTATGTTTGAGGTTACTTTGAGGGAGCTAGAGAGCACCAAGCAGCAGGCTGGGGAGTCTTTGTCCGACTTTGTGAGTAGGTGGAGAGCTAAGGCGACAATTATGAAACAGAAGCCGTCGGAGCAGGATCAGATCCGGATGGTAATCGGTAATACTTTGTCGTATGTTAGGAATGAGCTGCGGTGTATGCCTTTCACCGATTTTAATCAGATGTTTGGCTACACGAGAAAGGACCGGGTGCATAATGAAATAATTAGGACAAAAGTAGGGGTCACATCTATTGAGAATAAAATGAGAGAAAACCGACTAAGGTAGTTTGGCCATGTGAGACGTAGAGCGCTTGATGCGCCGGTTAGGAGAACCGAAGAGTGGCAAAGGGATGTAGTGGTGAGGGGTAGGGGAAGACCTAAGCAAACTTGGAGGAGGGTGATCGAGAGTGATATGAGTTTATTGGGAATTGAGGAAAATATGGTAGTGGATAGGACGGAGTGGAGGGAGCGAATCTGTGTCGCTGACACGACTTGATTTTCACGGTTTTATATGATGGTTCATGTTAGCCGACCCCGAACCATTTCGGGACTAAGGCTTTGTTGTTGTTGTTGTTGTTGTTGTTTGGCTACGCTTTAACAGTTGGGGGGGATGGAGAGCCAAAAAGAGCTTATACTAAATGGACGAAGTCGGGGTATAGTACCGGAGGGCCAAGTGCTAATATAGAACCTACCGCAGTGAAAGTGCTTGAACTTAACGCTATTGGGAAAAGGTAGTTCGCCCAATTTGATCTGACCTATGCAAAAGTTTTCGAACGATTGCAGAAAAAGGAGTTGCTGAAAGCCCTTACTCCCAAGAACAAGATATGACCCACACCACGGATGATAACCAGGGGGTATTGCGAGTTCCATAGTAACTACGGGCACACCATTGAAAATTGTGAGAGGCTAAAGCATGAGATCCAGGATCTGATTGATAAAAAGAAAATAGTCGACCCATCGTTAGCAAGCCCTCCCCCTAAGCGCAATCCATCGCCTAGTCATGGGGTGAGCGCAATCGGATCTGGGATGGAGGAGAGCTTTGTGGTGGAATCATTCTATGAATTTAAGGAAGAGCTTTTGAGTTCCGAAGACAAGTTAAATGTGGGAAATGGATTGCATGTATCCGTCTTAGGAGAGGGAATAACAGAGGAAGTGATAAATGACGAAGGAAAATCCGAAGAGGTGTCATCTCAGAGGGCTAGGCCCGTGTTGAGTTTGTTCAGTGGGGTAGAAGATCCCGAAGCCCATTTGTTCGGGTATGTGTGTTCTATGTTTAGAGAGCCATATGAGGTAGAAGATGTCGCTCCGTGGTTCTATCTATCGCTAGTGGGTGAACCTTTGAGGTGGTTTCAGTTGCTACTTGAATCGACTAAGCATGATTGGTCGCTGATGGTAAGCTTGTTTTTGATGAAGTATAAAAAGACCAAAGCACATGTGGTGAAACATAGCGCGATGCAAATTGGGCCTATGAAATGCCTGTTTCCAGCTGTCAGCAAGTATAGTGAAGATAAGGACCCAATGGAGCACCTACGTTTTTATCTGTCCACTATGGGTCCCCTCGGCTTCAAAGAGGAAGAAATTACGAGTTTGTTTTGCAACTCGTTGGCAGGAGAATCGCTGGTGTGGTATATGTCTCTTCCGATGAATGTTAAGGTGAACTGGGCCGAAATGACTAAGAGATTCATCAAGAAGTACACAGCAGGGGGATACCCAGAGGAAGTGCCGATGTTACCTGATGAGGAGACACCTGAGGCGGTGTTAACCATGGCTAAGTACGAAGGAGGTGAGAACCCCATCGACCACGTAAACGATTTCCATGCCTACATGTTTGACGCAGGACTCTATCGAAGTGAGTTGGTTCAGCATTTTCCCAAGACACTTGTAGGAGAAGCTTCGAGGTGGTACCGAATGCTCTCAACAAAGGCAAAAGGGGATTGGGGGTCCCTAATGGAGGTTTTCGTATAGAGAGATGAGATGTACATCACATGGACTAGGTCGTCGGAAGATTTAGGAAGGATCAAGCAATTTCCCGAGGAGGCATTCGCGGATTATTCTAGGAGATGGAGGTTCAAGTATGCCTTATTTCGGGTCACTTTGAGCAATCAGGAGAACTCACGTGTATCCGAAGGGGTGCTATTCCACTCATCGCTAGAAGAATGAATGGAGCGTTCCTCAGGGACTATGAAGAACTGATAGGCTGGGCACGGTATGGATCGTCGGACCCTTCCTACGTAAATCCGAATGTCCCACACGTAATTGATCTGATGGTCGTGGATATTTGTGGAAGTTCCTCCGATGAGGAGGGTATCAATCAGAGAGTTCCGATCAACATCTGGGATGAGTCTGATGATGAGCTGGAAACGGCTGCTAGCGCCAAAGGAAAGATTCTGCCAGGTTTTGAGATTTTCAATGATGTTACCAACTGGGGCAAGGGAGAAGCAAGCTGTTCCATCGAGGAGATCATGATGTTAGATCTTAATGCCAAGGAGCAGGTGATCACTATTGAGGCTACCGTAGGAGCGGTGGATGAGCCTAGTACCTCCAAGACTTATGAGAAACCCGAGAACCCTGTTGTTGACGACTAGATTACCCCTTTTGTTTGAATCTGATGATGTACTCACCAATGCTATCGATGAAATGAATTCTGATTTTGCTTACTTGCTTAATGTTGATTCTGATCATTCCATGCATTCTCATTCATATAACATGCCTACATTTGAAATCAATGCAATAGAAATGTCAACTTTAAATCTTGGCACGGATGAAAATCCTAAACTTATACAAATTGCTCAAAAATTAACTATTGAAGAGAGAAAAGAATTTGAGAGGATAATAAAAAAAATACGAAATAGTGTTTGCTTGGACATACGAAGACATGCTAGGAATCGATCAATCAATCGTAACTCACCATATTCCGACATACCCCGATGCTAGGCCCGCAAAGCAGAAGCTCCGACGCATGAGACCAGAATGGGCAGATAAGATCAGAGAGGAAGTGAAGGAGCAGTTAGAAGCAGGGTTCACCAAAGTAATCGACTATCCCCCTTGGGTCACAAATGTCGTGCCAATCGCGAAAAGGACGATAAGGTGAGAATGTACGTCGATTATAGGGACCTCAACAAGGCGTGCCCCAAAGATGAATTCGCGTTACCTCACATCGAAGTATTAATCGACAGTGCAGCATCGAGCATCTTGCACAAATGTAGACGGCTTCATGGGCTACACGCAGGTTCAAATGGCAGAAAAGCACAAGGAAAAAACCTCATTCACAATTGAGTGAGGAATCTACTGCTATAGGGTAATGTCGTTTGGTTTAAAGAATGTCGGGGCAACTTATCAACGAATGGCCACGACACTGTTCCAGGATGTGATATGCAAGGAGGTGGAAGTTTAGATGGACGATATGATGGCGAGTCGAGGAGGAGAGAGGGGCATTTCGCTGCACTTGAGAAGTTTTTTGGCCCGAATTGCAGGATTCAAGCTGAGGTTGAACCCGAAGAAGTGCTTCTTTGGTGTTTCATCAGGGAAAATCTCAGGCTATGTGATTAGTAGCAAGGGGATCGAGGTGGATCCCGACAAGGTAAAGGCCCTATGGGAAATGCCGGCACCGAAGAATAAGAAGAGAAGTGAGAGGATTTCTGGGGCAGGTTCAGTATATCAGTCAGTTCATAGCACGACTCACCATGACCTGCGAGCCAATCTTTAAAACTGCTGCGGAAAGATCAACCGACGGTTTGGAACGACAAATGTTAGTAAGACTTGGAGAGCATCTGGACTTAGTCGAGCTTAAGTATAATATGATTGAAAAAACATGTGTGGCAGTAGTATGCCTAACGAAGAAGCTGCGACACTATTTTTAGTCTTACAAAGTGGTCGTTATTTCCCGGATGGATCCCGTGAAGTATCTGTACCGAACTCCATCCTTAATCGGAAAGCTGGCCCAATGGTTGTTGCTTCTATCAGAATCCGACATCGAATATGTAACGAAGAAGGTTATCAAGGGGAGAGCCGTAGCAGAATTTCTGGCCAATCAGCCCCTAAGTGCGGAAGAAGAGGAGACGAACTATGATTTCCCCGACGAGCATTTGAGGGCCATAGAAGTTATATGGTGGAAAGTATTCTTTGATGGAGTGGTTACTTCGAATGGAACCGGGGTCGGAGTGCTACTCGTCTCACCAAAAGGGGAAAGGGAAAAGAAGCTATCCTTCCTTCTCAGTAATAATATGGCCGAATAGGAAGCGTGCATCTATGGGTTGGAGTCATTAGCAGTGCCGGGAGCATCATGTGTTGAAATTTGGGGCGACTCAAAACTGATTATCGAACAAGCACAGGGAAACTGGGAAGTAAGGGAAGAAAGGTTGCGAGTGTCGTTGTTATCACATTCCTCGAGCGCAGAACCAGGCAGCGGATGCTTTGTCCACTTTGGTATCAGTATGGGATAACCTTCGGAACCTTGCCTCAAAGCCTTTGGTATTGAGGAGGTCTCATAAACCATGCTATGAAGATGTAATGCTGTTGGGGGCAGATGAAAAGCCTTAGTATCTCGATATCGTAAACTTCATGAAGAGTGGAACATACCCGGCAGAATCAGAACTTAGGGATCAGGCCATGATTAGAAGGTTAGCTCAGCAGTTCGTCATCCACAATGACTTGCTTTACAAAAGGCACACCAATGGTTTACAACTGAGGTGCTTGGATGCGGGAGAAGCCCGTGAGGCAATGTAGTCAGTACACTTGGGAATTTGTGGAGCTCACATGGGAGGAGCAGTGTTGGCAAAGAAAGTCATAAGGCAAGACTTCTATTGGCTCACCATGGAAAGAGATTGTAACAAATATGCGAAAAAATGCCACGATTGCCAAATCCATGGAGATTACAATCATTTACCAGCTATGGAACTGCACGTGTTGGCACCCATTTGGCCATTTGCAGCTTGGGGTATTGACATCATCGGTGAGGTGAGACATAATGCGTCGAATGGACACAAATTCATCGTAGTTGCCATTGATTACTTCACTAAGTGGGTAGAGGCAGAGTCGTTCGGCAAGTGGGGATCTAAACAGTCGAGGAAGTTTATCGAAAAACACTAAATCACCAAATTCGGAGTGCCTTATCACGTAGTCACAGATAATGGGGTCTAGTTTCAAGGAAAAGTAAGAAGTCTCTTCTAGGAATGCGGTATTGAGCATCATAGATCTTCTCCATACTGCCAGCAAGCTAATGGGGTAGTGGAGGCGGCTGATAAGAACCTTAAGAGGATTATCGTCAAGATAGGGGAGTCGCACCCGAATTGGCACGAGCAACTTCTGCTTGCTTTGTGGGCCTATCGCACGGCTATTAGAACATCTACTGGGGCAACACCGTTCTCCTTAGTATATGGGGCAGAAGCAGTTCTGCCGATTGAGGTTGAGAATCGATCGCTGAGAATCACGGTAGAAGAAGAGATTCTTGAAGCGGAATGGGTGAAGAAACGGTATGAACAGTGGGCATTGGTCGACAAAAGGAGGATGGAGATCATTTACCACGTACAGCTACATCAGAGGAGGATGGCCCGAGCCTTCAGCAAAAGGGTTAAAGGTAGTCCTATTAAGGAGGGGGAACTGGTGCTGAAACGGATCCGAATGACGCACACTGACCCTAGGGGCAAGTTTAGGCCAAAATGGGAAGGACCGTCTCTCGTAAAGAAGATGCTAAGCAAATAGGCGATGAAGCTAACTACTATGGACGACATGGAGTTCTCCGAACCTACCAACCTGGATAGGCTTAAGCAATACTTTTCATAAAAAAAAATATATAAAAGAAGATAAAAATTCCCGATAGATTGAAAACCCGCAAAGGGCAATCTATGCAACAATAAGGGACATCCCAATGGGTGAAAACTCGAAAGGGCGCTCATTTAAAAATTCCGGGATAATAAAAGGAGAGTTGAAAAATCGCTGGGATCTGAAAACCGAAAAAAGGCGGGTCCTGGTAACAGTAGTTGTATCTTGAGCAATTATAAAAATAATGTATAAGCGGCTAAGTATTTCTGTTGTTTGTAAATAAATAAAGGCATGAATATACTTGAAGAGAATGATTGGAATTATTATGATCCACTGAATGCATGGTATTGTAAGTCATGAGTTATACACTTCTTTTCCCCACCACCAAATAAAAAGCCTACCCAAATGTCTTTCTCACATATACCCGCCATACATCACGGTAGTACTAATAAAGTTGTAAACTGAAATAATGACGGGACTATCAATGAGAGGGAATCCCAAAGTCCCAAAAGCCCTCAAACGAATCAAAGCCTCCGAAGTAAGGTTCCCGCTCCTCGACAACTCGGCGGCTCTCCACCGCAATCCACAAACTCCCCTCAGCAGCTCATTGGGCTTCTATATCCACACGGCCCCTCTCCTCGGCTGCTCGGCCTCACTCCTCCCAGTTGGAGCGATCATCCTCCCTATCCCGACAACGACTTCCGATCTAAGCGTCAGCATCCAGTGGCCACTCCCCTTGCCCAACCGCCACGTTCTCTTGTAATCTTCGGTCATTAGAATGGAGGTCTCCCTGTAAAGAAAATAGGAGGGAAGCATGTATAAAAAAAAGAAAAAGAGAGAAAAATATTCATTCATAATCATGTGCATACATATCACTACACTAGGTCATACCATAAAAATATTCACCAGGTGATGGGCGTGACTGAAGTCGAGCCGCATGCAGAAATACTCGGATAGCTCCAAGAAATCCGTGCGAGTTTAGGCAGGCTCCGATAGGTAAATTAAAATTCGATTAAGGGGCACATGCCCCGCTACGAACTGCTGTCTACGACATCATCAATGGGCACAGGCCCCGCTACGGACTGCGGTCTATGGCATCATCAATGGGCACATGCCCCGCTACGGACTGTGGTCTACGACATCACCAATGGGCACATGCCCCGCTACGGACTGCGGTCTACGGCATTATCAATGGGCACAGGCCCCGCTACGGACTGCGGTCTACGGCACCACCAACGGGCACAAGCCCCACTACGGACTGCGGTCTACGGCATCATCAATAGGCACAGGCCCTGCTACGGACTTCGGTCTACGGCATCATCGATTCCGGTCAAACGCAGACGATCCGGGTAAAAAGAAGCGACTGCGGTCACAAACTCTCGGACGAGTGATAAAGCCCAAATATCAAAGCGACTGCGGTCACAAACTCTCGGACGAGTGATAAAGCCCGAATATCAAAGCGACTGCGGTCACAAACTCTTGGACGAGTGATAAAGCCCGAATATCAAAGCGACTGCGGTCACAAACTCTCGGACGAGTGATAAAGCTCGAATATCAAAGCGACTGCGGTCACACACTCTCAGACGAGTGATAAAGCCCAAATATCAAAGCGATTGCGGTCGCAAACTCTCGGACGAGTGATAAAGCCTAAACATCAAAGCGACTGCGGTAAAAAACTCTCAGACGAGTGATAAAGCCCAGCTAGCATCAACAAGGAAACACCTGCGATCGATGTAGAGATTAGGGTTGAACGATTGATTTGGAGATATGCAAAACGAAAGAACGCCTGCGATCGATGTATAGATTAGGGTCGGATGTTCGATTTGGAGGTCTGGAAAACAAGAAAACGCTGGTAATCGATGTATAGATTAGGGTCGAATGATGGATTTATGCAAAACGAAAGGACGCCCGCGATCGATGTAGAGATTAGGGTTGAACGATTGATTTGGAGATATGAAAAACGAAAGAACGCCTGCGATCGATGTATAGATTAGGGTCAGATGTTTGATTTGGACGTCTGCAAAACAAGAAAACGCCGATGATCGATGTAGAGATTAGAGTTGAATGATGGGTTTATGAAAAATGAAAGGACGCCCGCGATCGATGTAGAGATTAGGGTCGAATGAATAATTCCGAGATATGCAAAACGAAGAGTACCTGCGGTCGATTTAGAGACTAGGGTCGCTAGAGAGAGCAACCTTACCTGCGGTTGAGATAAAGACTAAGGACGCTAGAGAGAGCAACTTTACCTGCGGTCGAGATAAAGACTAGGGTCGCTAGAGAGAGCAACTTTACCTGCGGTCGAGATAAAGACTAGGGTCGCTAGAAAAAGCAATTGTACCTGCGGTCGAGATAAAGACTAGGGTAGCTGGAAAGAGCAATTTTACCCGCGGTTGATGTAGAGGCTAGGGTAGCTGGAAAGAGCAATTTTACCTACGGTTGATGTAGAAACTAGGGTAGCTGGAAAGAGCAATTTTACCTGCGGTTGATGTAGAAACTAGGGTAGCTGGAAAGAGCAATTTTACCTGCGGTTGATTTAGAAACTAGGGTAGCTAGAAAGAGCAATTTTACCTGCGGTTGATTTAGAAACTAGGGTAGCTAGAAAGAGCGATTTACCTACGGTTGATTTAGAGACTTGGGTAGCTAGAAAGAGCAACTGTACCTGCGCTCAATTTAGACTAAGATCGCTAGATAGAGCTATACACCTGCGGTCGATTTAGAGACTAGGGTCGCCAGAAGGAGCGTTCGTCTGTAGTCAATTCAGAGGCAAGGACGGGACAACCAAGGTGAAGATCGAAGACAAGGCCGGAGCATGCGGCATGGAGATCAGGTATTCCTCCTCCTACTTTTTACGTGTCTCTTACTTTTATATGTTTTACATTGCATGTGTTGCGTTAGCAAAAAACGTTTTCAAAACACACACATCACTGTCAAAAATAGAAAAGTAGGAGCAACTGTAGACACCAGGGTCGGAGGACCGATGAAGAAAAATTATAAAAGGGGGTCTAAATCAGTCGATTGGAATATATGATGAGTCAATAAAAAAAATAATAATAATAATAATAAAACATTATTCGAAAGAACCGTGGAGACCGGTTTGATCGAATTCGGAAATCGAATTGAGATGACGGGCGAATCGGTTCCACAAGTGAAATCTTAAATCGTCTCGCCGAGTTCGGGGTATTTCACGCCCTTTTCTTATTAATTTTATTATTAATAAAATCTCGGGATGATAGAGGATTTTATTTCGGTATTCAAGCAATCCAAAAAATATATATATGGTTTTGTAAAAAGATCAATTTTATAAAAGCTAATTTTATAAAATCGGTTTTGACGAAAATCAATCGTTATTGATTTTGGTTATTTTTAGATGTATATTATTTAGTTAAACATTTTTGTTTTTTTAGTATATATAAACGCGGTCCCGTCAGGGCCGGTATTTACGTCACGGGCCGTTGGACGGCCCGTGACAGGGCTGGGCCGCCCAGGCCCAACCCTCCCTGCACTTGGCATTTGGCCAAGTGCAGCAAATGCACTTGGCCGAATGCCAAGTGCACTTTTTACTCTTTATTTATAAAAAAAAAAAAATTAAAAATACAAAATCACAAAATAAAAAGTAAAGTAACATAATGATAATGATAATAATAATAATAATAATAATAGCAATGATAACAATTAGCCATGGAAATTTCCATGAAATTGTCTAGGCTAATTTAGCTTGTTTTGGCTCCAAGTTGGCTTGGAGCCAAAAGTAAACTAAGTTTAGGGCTCCATTTGCCTATAAATAGGGTGGAGCCCAAGACATGAGAGAGGAGAAAAAAACCCGAACCCCTGGAAAAATTCCCCGAGACCCGAACAAAGCAAAAACACAAAAAAAATCCGACTCAAAACACTATCAATCGACTTGATTTGGCATTCCTATTACCGATTGAGAGGTAATAATCCGAGGAACTAGGCCCGTTTATTTATTCATCTCTTTTTGTTGTTTAGATCCATTTATTTATTTGTTTTTGCATTTTTATTGTTTAGATTTGTTGAATTAATTTCATGTTTTCATTAAATAAATCTTTGGTTTTGATTTGAAACGGAAAACCTCGTTTTAAGTTCCAATACGAACCGTGACCCGATTTAAGTCGGGACTAAAACGTTGTAGATCTAAAATTTAAAAATGTTTTTGATTAACGTTTTGAAATAAAACATCGTTTTGGGATGCTCAGTTATAGACTATGACCCGATTTGGGTAGTTCGGTGGCCAAAATGATAGATTAGATCAGATCTAAAGCTTTTTAATAAATCTGGAAAGTATAGGAGCTGTTTCTGTAATTCTTCCATTTCTGTCGGTAAAGGCAGTTTAGTGACGGAATTTCTGTCGGTAAAGCTGCTGGAACTTAAAAAAACCCCTTTTTCAACCTTTTTCTCATCTTTTTTTACATTTATTCTTGTATATGTATATGTATAATTATGCAATATGTTTTTTTAAAATTATTTTTGAGATATATAACTAATAATTACTTATTATGTATTTATTTATTTTGTACATTTGGGTATCCTTTTCATTAATTTGATTTTGCAAAACTATATGTATATATTTTCTTTTAACTCATTTAAACTATATTGGGTATTATTTTAGAGGGTTATTTACTTAGGCATTTTGGGGTAATTAATTAGTAGACGTTTTGGGGATAATTAGATGTTATTTTGATGTTTAATGTATATTTGGGGAGGGTTATTTTCTATATATTTATTATAATAATTATTTTGGGATATAAGGTTTATTTTCTTATTCTTAATGAACTTTGTTCATTGCTTTACATGTTTTTAATTAGGATAAAAGTGTATTATACTTAGTATTTTTCATTATCATTATTATACATATATTTAGTATCTTTTACTTATTTTTTTTAATCTATAGATATATCCTTATTTTTAGACAAAAATGTATATATATATATATATATATATATATATATATATATATATATATTCACTTCACTTTTTGACCTTTATATGTATATATTTCAAATTTGTTTTATTTGGTGAATTTTAGGGATTTAAATGGTTCATTCTTGTAAATATATTCAAGTAAAGGTTAATTGAGTGAAAAGGGGAAAATAAAAGACAAAAAGAGATTTCAAGTTGTTTGTCTAAATTAAAAGTTTTTCTAGATATTCCTAAAGTGTAAATAACTTTTTTTGTCATTTTTAAACCGTTTCCAAAACATCACGTGTTGAAACCTTAATCCGTTCCAACGACGGATTAAGCGAACATTGTAAATTGTTTCGTTGTAAATAATGAAGTTTTGAATTGCTTTCCTAACTAAATGGTTTTGTACAAAATAAATTGACTTGTATGCTTAATCACGTTTTTAGACTAAAACTGTTTGCTCAACGTTTTCAAATGCTCAAGTCGTTCCAACGACGATTCGAGTAATCATCATTAACAGGGCTTTGAAACGTACCTAAATCGTTCCAACGGCGATTAAGGTACGAGCCATGTAAATAAACTCGTTTTTGGGAGTGAGATTAGCATAGATGTAATATAGTCTAAAACATAAAATCACACTGTGAATAAATCAATTTTTTCTTCTCCCCCTCTCTCTCTCCTATATACTTTAAATTTATGCAAAATGGGTGATTCTTTACTAAAATGGCTTTCAAATAACATGCTCAAAACGGTTTTCAAAGCGAGAAAGAAAAGGTTTCAAATGAATTTTAAACTTAAAGAAATATGCGATTAGTCCGTTATCGCCTAACACGCTGAGTAGGAGGCCGGTGGTTCATAACCGGGCGATGTCGGGTGCCTAGTAGCCTTTCTCCGGAAAGGAGCTAGCCTTCTCGGCTCGTACCTAAGTTTCCCGAACCCTCACCGGTCTCCCGCAAGGGATCGGTGTTCATTTTCCCATTCGTGGGTGGCGACTCTTCCATATCTCCGAGCTCCGGTCCTGCCGAGCAGCTTGATTCCACGATTGGTTGCTTTCGGCGCCAATCACCGCTTACGTCGCCATGAGGTGTCCACCCTCCGGTCCGCCCGGGCGAGGCCATTCGGCACCTTGTCTAACAGCTGAGTATAAGATCCGTTGCATTTAATGCTAGAGCACGTGAATAGACACCTAGGATGACGTATGCGCCGAATGTGTCATAAAAGCCAGGATCATTGTCAGTTGACAATCCCAAGGCAAAACTGACACATGGATTCGATAAGATCCACTTTTCACCCCTATAAATAATGGGTAAATCCCCATTGTTATCTCTTTTCACTTACCGAATTTTCTGGCATAAGCATTCTCTCTCTAAAAACACTCAAAACTTCCCATCTTTCTCTGAAACTATGACTAAGGTTTCCGTTAACATCTCCGGTGCCGGTCATCCTAAGACCAGTTCCGATGAACCTTCCAGGCAAACTACTTCGCCTGAAACTACAAAGGTCACTACGCCGAGCAAAGGCAAAGCTGGCCAAACCACCTCCTATAAGGGAAAGCCGACCAAGGTCAGAACCTACACCAAAGTCTTCGCAGATGTTAGAGAGTACAAAATAGACTTCTCACGATGGTTCTCTGAGGCCTTCGTAACAACCGAGCAACCATTCTGTGAATGGATATCGAAGAATGGCTGGACCGAGCTGTTCTCCATTAGAGATCCCACTTACCCTGACCTAGTAAGGGAATTCTACCACAACTTACGGGTTGCTAACGATAACCAGGACTACCTAGTAACCGTGGTAAAGGAGAAAACAATCTTCATCAACCCTAACTACCTTGCCAATTTGCTTAAATTGAAAAATGAGGGAACAAAGATGAGGAGAACTGGTGATCATGAAGGAACTGGGTATGTAGCCACCTTCTGCAAACCCCCTGGCCATTCTAGAGAAATCTCGAGTTCATCAATGGGCCAGCACCAAAAGATGGCACACTATCTGCTGACCAATTACATCTACCCCAAGATTAATTGCACTAGCTCAGCGACAAATTTCGAGCAATGCTTCATATGTGCTGACCTACAAGCCCATCAATATGCCAGTTTTCTTAATTGCTGGCTTCCAGAGGAGCACTGAAACTCTTAGGCTGGGCTCACTCATAACCAGAATCCTCAAAGACCATCAGGTTGACCTGTTCGAGGAAACTGAGACCCAAGGCTCTGAGATCACAGCTGCTACGCTGCGTGCCTTGAAATATGACCAACCGATTAAGAAAGGCAAAAATGCTGATGAGGCTGATGAGGAGACAACTGTCCCAAAGAAGGGAAAAAGGACAAAGGCTCCAGCTGCCCGAAAGAGGAAAGCTGTTGGGACTCCTTCAAAGAAGGCTGAGCCTCAGAGCAAGAAGCTAAAGTCAGCTTCTCAAAAAGGTCAGGAGAGACCTAAGTCAGTCGAGAAGAGAAGCAGGCAAGATGAGCCTGAAATAGAGGCAAGAACAGATGCTGATGAGCAACCTCAAAAGAAGAAAAAGTCTTCAGAACTGACCCCTATTGATGCTATCCCAACTGACATCATTGTTCCTGGTTATTCTCACTTCATACAATGTCAAGGAACTGAAGCTGAGCATCAAGAAGATGATGTGGAACTGGATGATCACTTCATCACTCAGGTGGAAGAAGAATTAGATAACTCAGATCAGGATGATGAGGAAGAAGAAGAAGAAGACAGCGATCAGGATGACGCTGAGGAAACAGCGAGTGAAGAGGAAGCTGCTGACCCAACTAACACTAAGTTGGCTGCAGATAAAGTATAAGTACAAGCTAATCAGCCCAATGCTGATCAAGAAGAAACTTCTTATTCTCACTCAGGAGAATCTATCCAAGCTGATCCCACTCCTCCTCGCAGAAGAAGATTAGTAAAGGCAAGTCAGAAAACAGTCATCGATCTCCCTGTTCAAAAGCTGACTAAAGATCCTTCTTCTCTGAAGCTGAAGTTTTTCAGTAAGCAAACCCCTTCTTCTCAACAAGCTTCTCTTGAAAAGCAAGCCTCTGTTTCTTCACAAAAGGAACAAGCCGACTTGAATGCTTTCGCTAACTCAACGAGCCAAATCGAGCAAGTTCTCGTTAATACTGCTGCTCCAAGCACTGTGCTGACTCAGAATATTCCTGCACCAATCATCACTGACAGCATTAGGATTACTACTTCACCGACCATCACTACTGCCGATCAATCCTCTCTTCCAGAAAACCAAGTACAGCTTGAAAACTCACTTCCAGTCACTGACCCTGTCATAACTCTGACTCCTCCACAAACTGGTCATACTGAGGAAACTAGGCAACATGATGATGAATCCCTCAACTATCTGCATGCCACCGAGTCTGGTAGAAAACTCATCAACTCGGTGCAGTCATTAATTAAGGACATTCATCAATCTGCTGAACCTACTGCTGGGTCTAATAACAATGCATCAACTCAGCTGTCCCAGGTCACTCAGCTCTTAAATGACGTTTCATCAAGCGTTTGTTGCACTGTCAGATACAATTACTTGGGTAGGTAAGTCTCAAGCCTACATCCTGAGCTTACTCAGCGCCGCTGAACTAGGTATACCTAAAGATGTCTTGGATGAAGGCATTATTGTTTTTGACGGCATCAATGAAAGTGCCGATAAACTTAAGGAGCTGTCCGGCGTACTGACCGCCGTAGTCTTAACCGACTCCTTTAGGATTCCTCCTCCACCCGATGGTGACAAAATGGGGGAGAAAGAACCAGCTAGGACTCAGCAGGAGGCTCCTAGAAGCAGTCAGTCTAAGCAAAAGAAAAAGAAGTAGAAATGGGCTAGCTTAGTTTTTGTACTTAGTCTGTAGTCTCTATGTTCTTTTTTGCTCATCTTTTGCTATGTATGCTGACTACTTTACTTCAATACAATACTTGCATCTTTTATCCTAACTTGAGTGATACAATGCTGAGTATTATATTATGTTATTATGTATCTTCAATTACATCAATTGTGTTTACTGTCTATAATACTTGTTGATTGTATCTTATGCTGATTAAATGTTTGACATTGTCTTGTATGTTTATAAAACACTGTCTCATAAGAACCATTGAACAAAATGATTACTCAGTGCACTCTGAATGTTAAACCTTCCGCTTAAATACTGAGTAAAATAGAATATGTTCCATGAGCTGACCTATATCTGAAAACTGACCTTAGACTCACTCAATTAAACCTTAAAATGTTTAGAGTAAAACTAAGTCAGTAGCTCAACCCTGACGGGGGAGTTTGCTAAGTAATAATAGGTCAACTATCATGGGGGAGCTCAACACTGAGTTCCTCGCTGAATAGTTTTGCCAACATCAAAATGGGGGAGTTTGTTGAAACACATTTCCACATGATTTTGATTTGACAAAATTATCTAAGTAAAACTAAATATATTCTAAACACACTAAGTTTAAATGCTTTGATTTATTTAACTAATGTGTTTGTTCAATGTTGAGTTAAATTATTTATAAGACATAAAGACTAAAAGACTTAAAGCCCAATACGGAAGTCAAAGCCCAAGTCAAACAGATCAAGACAACTCGGCCCGCGTTTGCAAAACGCTGTCGTTATGATCAAAACGCAACTCAGCAAGAGAAGGATCTAGAAGACCTTCGTTGAACAACTTCGGAGTGAAGCTGCTGAGTTGAATCGACAAAGAGTACAAGATAGCAGCTGAGTAAGAACAACTTCTAGACAAAGTGTTTCCACTTTGGGTAAAGTTCAGAAGACACAGGACGCTATCTAGTTGACCTTACCATAAATGGAGAGACATTCTGCCTAGCTGACTAAAAGCTGCTCAACACTGACCGAGGACAGAAGATACTCAAATCTGATTGGCCGAGAGCTCTGAGCAAAACTGAGTGACAACGACAGGAAGCCGTTTCCCTCCAACGGTTATTTCGAAATTCGAAATGACTGATGTCTCAGACGTCTCTATAAATAGTGCCCTTCAGTTGCTTCATTTAAAACACAGAATATTATCAAGCCATTACGCTGACCAAAATTCTACTCAAGTTCTGTGAAGAAAAGCAAAGCAAATACATACACCAAATTCTATATCTTTCGTGTAAAGGTCTAGAGTGATTATCTAATCATCTAAGGTGTCTTAGCAATTGTTGTTTAGGACAAATCTTTATCATTTCTAGAGATTAGAAAGGAGAGGCTGAGTACTCGGTTATAGTACTCAGCAAGAGATTAGGAGTGAGTAGAGGTATAGAGGAAGGTACTCTTGTTATATTCAGCTTCTAAGTTGTAAAAGGTTTGATGCTCTACCGTTAAAGAGCTCAGTAGAGAATTCGAACGTAGGCTTAGAGGCCGAACCTGGATAAATCTGCTGAGTAACATCTTTCTAATCTTAAACTCCTTAATATGTATATTGATTGCTTAAACAAAACTGACCAAGTAAAGAGGCCACGCTGAGTTGTGTGCATTGAGTATCTGAGTTCAGGAATAGACTCAAGTGCTATCTCCTGACTCAAAGAAAGAAGCTGACTTAGTCACCAGTTGACTAAGCTAGTGTCTTAATTAACTCAGCGCGCTGTGTAATCCTTTTTCAAAGAAAAAGAAGTCAGCCTTAACGTACTAAAATTTTAAATAGTTCCTATCCCCCCCCTTGGAACTAACTTGTTACGTTATAAGGGACCAACAAGTGGTATCAGAGCTTAAAAGCTCACTGTTAAAGGTTTAACTACCTTGAGCTGATCCCCACTATGGCTGAAAACAGCACTCGGTTTCTCCCAGGAAACCAGACAACTCAGATCTTACCTGAGGGGTTGTCCATTACTCGGCCTCCCCTATTCTTCGGGTCTAACTACACCTTCATGAAGAATAGGATGAAAAACTTTATTCAGGCAACAAACATGAGTGCATGGCTTTCAATAGTCCAAGGCCCGTTTGTTCCTGTTGAAGTTGTGGCTGGCCAAACAGTTGTCAAAGCTGAGGCCAAATGGACAGAGGATGATCTCAAGAAGCTACAAAATCACGCTTCGGCTATAAATATGCTTCACTGTGTGCTTGATGCTGCAGAATATAATAAGATATCAGGTTGTGAGTCAGCGCAAGAGATCTGGAAGAAGCTGGAGGTCACCTACGAAGGAACCAACAAAGTGAAGGAGTCCAAGGTGAACCAACAGATGAGACTGCACGAGCTGTTCGAAATGAACGATGATGAAGGAATATCTGACATGAATGCAAGGTTTACAAACATCATCAATGAGCTCAAGAGACTTAGGAAGATCTTCCCTGAGGAAGAACAAGTCAAGAAGATTCTTAGAAGTCTTCCTAAAAACTGGCAAGCAAAGAAGACTACTGTTGAGGAAGCTCAAGACTTAACCACCTACAAATATGATGAACTCATCGGCTCATTGCTGACCCATGAGATCTCAATGAAGAATTTCACGGTGAAGGAAAAGTCTGAAGACAAGAAGCAAAAATCTCTTGTCATGAAAGCTGACTCCACTGATGGGAGCTCAACAGATGATGAAGAGATGGCTATGTTCACCAGGAAAATGAAAAGGCTGTTCAGAAAGAATGACAAATATTCTAAGAAGCCTTACAGAAAGTTTGATAAGTATAAAGCTGAGTCCAGCGACAGCAAATACAAGAAGGACAACTCAAAGCCCATTACATGCTTTGAATGTCATCAAACTGGCCATATCAAGTCAAGCTGCCCCACGATGAGGAAAGAAAGGAAGAACGACAAAAAGGCAATGGTGGCAACATGGAGCGACAGCGATGAGTCTTCATCATCAGAAGCTGATGCCACTGAGTCAGCAAAGATTTGTTTTATGGCTGACGAACTTGCTGAGCCGTGCATCTCTGAGCATGCTGACCCCTCCATCACATCTGATGACGAGGAGCAATCAAATGAGGTAATATCACTACCCCAGCTCAGAAATGAAATGGTTAATGCCCTGAGTGATCTCTACACACCTGTCAAAAAGTGTAATAAGAAAATTAGAGCACTCAGCAAGCGCTGTGACGAGGTTGAAGAGGTCAAGCTGAGTGACCTCAGATTCCTTCTTCAGGACAACTCAACTTTGCATGATAACATGGAGATCATATATAAGTCTGTCTCTGAAGTCCAATCAGATTCTAAGAAACTGAGAAAGGACGTCACAACTATCCAGAACCAACTAAAGGTTCCAAATAAAAGAAATATTCCTCTCAATACTCAGTATCGAGATACTGGTCAGAAGAGATGGAATCCTCAGCGGAAATTCCAGTGTGACTTCTGTGGGAAGAAAGGACACACCACAAAGGTGTGCTGGCACGCTCAGCACTGGGGTGCTGACCAGTTAGTGAGAAATCCTAAACGGAAGGTCAGATGTGACTTCTGTGGAAAGAATGGCCATACTGTTCATGTATGTCGCCATAAAATAAAATATGATGCTTTACCTGTTGAACCTAATAAGCAAGGACCTAAAAAGAATTGGATACCTAAGAGTAACTAGTTACATTGCAGGTAAGCCTGAGATGTGCTGAGAAGTCAAAGATGTGGTATATTGACAGCGCATGCTCAAGGCATATGACTGGTGATGAAACTCAGTTCATCACATTTGAGCGTAAACGAGGAGGAAGCGTAAGTTTTGGAGACAACAAAAAGGGTAAGATAGTAGGGTCAGGAACCGTTGGAGGTAATCCTACTATTGAGTCAGTCTCCCTAGTCAGCGGACTCAAATATAACTTACTCAGCGTAGCTCAGCTATGTGATAATTAGAGAAAAGTTATACTTGATGACACTGGATGTAAAATATACGAGGGTAAAACTAATGAGTTAATTTTAACTGCCCCTCGCATTGATAACGTCTTCATGCTGAACTTGGAGAAAAAGTTTTCAAAAACTGTATGCTTAGTTTCAAAGGAAGAAATTTCCTGGCTAGGGCACAAGAGACTTGGTCATGTAAGCATGGACCTCCTGGCCAAATTAGCAAGAAAGCAATTGGTTGAGGGACTGCCAGAACTTAAATTTGAAAAAGATCAACTATGCCACGCTTGCCAAGCTGGAAAACAAACCAAACAATCTTTTCATAGTAAAAATATTGTCTCAACTAAGCGTCCGTTAGAGTTACTACACTTGGATCTCTTCGGTCCAGTCCAGCCGCTGAGTCTGGGTGGAAGAAGATTTTCCTTGGTCATTGTAGATGACTTCTCTCGGTACACTTGGGTCATCTTGCTGAGTAGCAAGGATGAGACCTTTGAGACATTTTCAAATTTGGTTAGAAAACTTGAAAATGATAAAGACCTAAAATTGGCTCACATCCGAAGTGATAATGGTGGAGAATTCAAAAACCAACAGTTTGTTGAATTCTGTGAAGCCAGCGGCATTGACCATAATTTTTCTGTTCCTAGGACGCCTCAACAAAATGGGGTTGTTGAAAGGAAGAACAGAACCTTGGTTGAAATAGCCAGGACAATGCTGAGTGAGCATAGGCTTCCAAAGTACTTTTGGGGAGAAGCTGTTAACACAGCGTGCTATATTCTTAACATGGCTCTTGTTAGACCTATACTAAAGAAAACCCCCTATGAACTTTGGAAAGGACGAAAGCCCAACATTGGATACTTTCGTGCCTTTAGCTGTAAATGTTTTATTTTAAACACCAAAGATAGCCTAGCTAAGTTTGACTCAAAAGCTGATGAAGCTATCTTTTTAGGCTACTCAACAAACAGCAAAGCATACAGAGTTTTCAATAAACGAACTCAAGTTTTAGAAGAGTCAGTACATGTTGAGTTCCACGAAACTAACCCTGCAGGAAGATATTTGCCGCTGACCGAGGACAATCCACACTCAGTACCCGCTGATCAAGATACAGCCGCTGAGTCATTCCCTCAAGGGCTGACCAAAGGTAAAAGTGAACCTCAAATTGTTTTCACTGACCAATCTATACCTGCAGAGACTGTTGAAACACAGACAGCACAAGACATCAATCTACCAAAGGAGATAAGGATACCAAGAGGACACTCAGAGAGTGCCATTCTTGATGCCGCTGAGAATACCCTGATGACAAGAAATCAACTCAGGAGATACCTCAGCAACGTGGCCTTCATCTCAGTTCAGGAACCTAAGAACTTCGCTGATGCTGAGGAAGATGAATTCTGGATGAGCGCATTGTAAGAGGAACTTGACCAATTCAGAAGAAATGATGTATGGGAGTTAGTGCCACATCCAAGGAGTCAGAAGACCATTGGAACAAGATGGGTCTTCCACAACAAGCTGGATGAACAAGGAAATATAGTCAGGAACAAAGCAAGGCTTGTAGCTCAGGTCTACAGTCAGCAAAAAGGTATTAACTACAGTGAGACCTTTGCCCCAGTGGCAAGGCTAGAGGTTATTAGAATTTTGTGCGCTTATGCAAGTTATATGAACTTCAAACTGTTTCAAATGGATGTTAAGAGTGCATTCCTTAATGGAGTTATAAACGAGGAAGTTTATGTTAATCAACATCCAGGGTTTGAGGATCCTAAATTCCCAAACCATGTTTATAAACTCAAAAAGGCTCTGTACGGCCTCAAGCAAGCACCATGTGCTTGGTATGAGAGGCTGACCAGTTTCCTGCTGACTAGAAACTATGTCAGAGGCAAAGCTGATACAACCTTATTCATTAAGAGAAAGGGTAAAGATACCCTGTTGGCTCAAATATATGTGGATGATATTATTTTCGGTGCTACTAATGAGTCAATTTGCAAGGAATTTAGCAAGCAAATGCAGACTGAGTTTGAAATGTCAATGATGGGAGAACTCAACTTCTTCCTTGGACTTCAAATCAAACAAGGGAAACACGGCATCTTCATCAGTCAAGCTAAATATGCCAAGAAGATATTGAAGAAATATGATCTTGAAAATTGCAAGCCAATATCTACTCCTATGGGTACTGACACTGTCCTCTGCGCTGACGAGAATGGTAAGTCGGTAGATAGCAAATTGTATCGAGGTATGATAGGCTCTCTACTTTACTTAACAGCAAGTAGACCGGACATTCAGTTCTCAGTATGCTACTGTACGAGATATCAATCTAACCCTAAGGAATCTCATTACATAGCTATAAAAAGAATCCTTAGATATTTGCAAAGCTCAGTGAACGCAGGTTTATGGTATCCAACACTCATGGTTTCACACTCGTTGGATACACTGACGCTGACTACGAACGAGACAAGCTTGAATGAAAAAGCACCTCTGGAGGATGTCACTTCTTAGGAAGCTATCTTGTATCCTGGTTCAGTAAGAAGCAGGCGTCAGTAGCCTTATCTACCACTGAAGCTGAGTACATTGCTGCTGGACACTGTGTTGCTCAAGTCCTATGGATTAAGCAACAGCTTGAAGACTATAGTGTTCAAACAAAGACAATTGAGGTCAAATGTGACAACAAAAGTGCAATTGATCTATCCAACAACCCAATTCAACACAGCAAGATGAAGCATGTCAGCATAAGACATCACTTCATTAGAGACCATGTACTCAAGGGTGAGATAAAGCTGACCTACATCCCAACGGATGAGCAGCTTCCGGATATCTTCACAAAGCCACTGGCTCGTGAGCAGTTCAGCATACTGAGAAAAACCATTAGTATGTTTAATCCTCTTCAGTAAATTCCAGCTTTTAATATATTAACATGCTGAGTGATCTATTATTTGCTGATTGAATAGATGTATGATGAGTGATTAATGCTAAATGAATGAATATCACATACTGAACAAACATTGGCACCGAGTAGTTATCTCAGACTGAGAAATCATCCGTTTGTATAAAACTGACAACTCAGAATATAAAATGCTTAGTACTCTAAACACTGAGTATAAGATCCGTTGCATTTAATGCTAGAGCACGTGAATAGCCACCTAGGATGACGTATGCGCCGAATGTGTCGTAAAAGCCAGGATCATTGTCGGTTGACAATCCCAAGGCAAAACTGACACATGGATTCGATAAGATCCACTTTTCACCCCTATAAATAATGGGTAAATCCCCATTGTTATCTCTTTTCACTTACCGAATTTTCTGGCATAAGCATTCTCTCTCTAAAAACACTCGAAACTTCCCATCTTTCTCTGAAACTATGACTAAGGTTTCCGTTAACATCTCCGGTGCCGGTCATCCTAAGACCAGTTCCGATGAACCTTCTAGGCAAACTACTTCGCCTGAAACTACAAAGGTCACTACGCCAAGCAAAGGCAAAGCTGGCCAAGCCACCTCCTATAAGGGAAAGCCGACCAAGTTCAGAACCTACACCAAAGTCTTCGCAGACGTTAGAGAGTACAAAATAGACTTCTCACGATGGTTCTTTGAGGCATTCGTAACAACCGAGCAACCATTCTGTGAATGGATATCGAAGAATGGCTGGACCGAGCTGTTCTCCATTAGAGATCCCACTTACCCTGACCTAGTAAGGGAATTCTACCACAACTTACGGGTTGCTAACGATAACCAGGACTACCTAGTAACCGTGGTAAAGGAGAAAACAATCTTCATCAACCCTACCTACCTTGCCAATTTGCTTAAATTGAAAAATGAGGGAACAAAGATGAGGAGAACTGGTGATCATGAAGGAACTGGGTATGTAGCCACCTTCTGCAAACCCCCTGGCCATTCTGGAGAAATCTCGAGTTCATCAATGGGCCAGCACCAAAAGATGGCACACTATCTGCTGACCAATTACATCTACCCCAAGATTAATTGCACTAGCTCAGCAACAAATTTCGAGCAATGCTTCATATGGCATATGCTGACCTACAAGCCCATCAATATGCCAGTTTTCTTAATTGCTAGCTTCCAGACGAGCACTGGAACTCTTAGGCTGGGCTCACTCATAACCAGAATCCTCAAAGACCATCAGGTTGACCTGTTCGAGGAAACTGAGACCCAAGGCTCTGAGATCACAGCTGCTGCGCTGCGTGCCTTGAAATATGACCAACCGATTAAGAAAGGCAAAAATGCTGATGAGGCTGATGAGGAGACAACTGTCCTAAAGAAGGGAAAAAAGACAAAGGCTCCAGCTGCCCGAAAGAGGAAAGCTGTTGGGACTCCTTCAAAGAAGGCTGAGCCTCAGAGCAAGAAGCTAAAGTCAGCTTCTCAAAAAGGTCAGGAGAGACCTAAGTCAGCCGAGAAGAGAAGCAGGCAAGATGAGCCTGAAATAGAGGCAAGAACAGATGCTGATGAGCAACCTCAAAAGAAGAAAAAGTCTTCATAACTAACCCCTATTGATGCTATCCCCACTAACATCATTGTTCCTGGTGATTCTCACTTCACACAATGTCAAGGAACTGAAGCTGAGCATCAAGAAGATGATGTGGAACTGGATGATCACTTCATCACTCAGGTGGAAGAAGAATTAGATAACTCAGATCGGGATGAGGAGGAGGAGGAAGAAGAAGACAGCGATCAGGATGACGCTGAGGAAACAGCGAGTGAAGAGGAAGTTGCTGACCCAACTAACACTAAGTTGGCTGCAGATAAAGTACAAGTACAAGCTAATCAGCCCAATGCTGATCAAGAAGAAACTTCTCCTTCTCACTCAGGAGAATCTATCCAAGCTGATCCCACTCCTCCTCGCAGAAGAAGATTAGTAAAGGAAAGTCAGAAAACAGTCATCGATCTCCCTGTTCAAAAGCCGACTAAAGATCCTTCTTCTCTGAAGCTGAAGTTTTTCAGTAAGCAAACCCCTTCTTCTCAACAAGCTTCTCTTGAAAAGCAAGCCTCTGTTTCTTCACAAAAGGAACAAGCCGACTTGAATGCTTCCGATAACTCAACGAGCCAAATCGAGCAAGTTCTCGTCAATACTGCTGCAAACCCCCTGGCCATTCTGGAGAAATTTTAAGTTCATCAATGGGCCAGCACCAAAAGATGGCACACTATCTGCTGACCAATTACATCTACCCCAAGATTAATTGCACTAGCTCATCGACAAATTTCGAGCAATGCTTCATATGGCATATGCTGACCTACAAGCCCATCAATATGCCAGTTTTCTTAATTACTGGCTTTCAGAGGAGCACTGGAACTCTTAGGCTGGGCTCACTCATAACCAGAATCCTCAAAGACCATCAGGTTGACCTGTTCGAGGAAACTGAGGCCCAAGGCTCTGAAATCACAGCTGCTGCGCTGCGTGCCTTGAAATATGACCAACCGATTAAGAAAGGCAAACATGCTAATGAGGCTGATGAGGAGACAACTGTCCCAAAGAAGGGAAAAAGGACAAAGGCTCCAGCTGCCCGAAAGAGGAAAGCTGTTGGGACTCCTTCAACGAAGGCTGAGCCTCAGGGCAAGAAGCTAAAGTCAACTTCTCAAAAAGGTCAGGAGAGACCTAAGTCAGCTGAGAAGCGAAGCAGGCAAGATGAGCCTAAAATAGAGGCAAGAACAGATGCTGATGAGCAACCTCAAAAGAAGAAAAAGTCTTCAGAACTAACCCCTATTGATGCTATCCCCACTGACATCACTGTTCCTGGTGATTCTCACTTCACATAATGTTAAGGAACTGAAGCTGAGCATCAAGAAGATGATGTGGAACTGGATGATCACTTCATCACTCAAGTGGAAGAAGAATTAGATAACTCAGATCAGGATGATGAGGAAGAAGAAGAAGAAGACATCGATCAGGATGACGCTGAGGAAACAACGAGTGAAGAGGAAGCTGCTGACCCAACTAACACTGAGTTGGCTGCAGATAAAGTACAAGTACAAGCTAATCAGCCCGATGCTGATCAAGAAGAAACTTCTCCTTCTCACTCAGGAGAATCTATCCAAGCTGATCCCACTCCTCCTCGCAGAAGAAGATTAGTAAAAGCAAGTCAGAAAACAGTCATCGATCTCCCTGTTCAAAAGCTGACTAAAGATCCTTCTTCTCTGAAGCTGAAGTTTTTCAGTAAGCAAACCCCTTCTTCTCAACAAGCTTCTCTTGAAAAGCAAGCCTCTATTTCTTCACAAAAGGAACAAGCCGACTTGAATGTTTCCGCTAACTCAACGAGCCAAATCGAGCAAGTTCTCGTCAATACTGCTGCCCCAAGCACTGTGCTGACTCAGAATATTCCTGCACCAATCATCACTGACAGCATTCGGATTACTACTTCACCGACCATCACTACTGCCGATCAATCCTCTCTTCTAGAAAACCAAGTACAGCTTGAAAACACACTTCCAGTCACTGACCCTGTCATAACTCTGACTCCTCCACAAACTGGTCATACTGAGGAAACTAGGCAACATGATGATGAATCCCTCAACTATCTGCATGCCACCGAGTCTGGTAGAAAACTCATCAACTCGGTGCAGTCATTAATTAAGGACATTCATCAATCTGCTGAACCTACTGCTGGGTCTAGTAACAATGCATCAACTCAGCTGTCCCAGGTCACTCAGCTCTTAAATGAGGTTAAAGGACTGAAGGATCTGCTAAGTGATATGATCTCAATTCAATCACATCAGCCCAAGCAGGACTCAATAACTAAGCTGGCTGAGCTCCAACTGACAACTGTTCAACATCTTAACACTCTTCAAGGCCAATTCCAGACCTTGTCAGCTGCGAATACTCAGTATGCAACTTCTGATGAAGTTAAGATGCTCTTTGCCCAGCTTCACACTGAGCAAATCATGACCAACAATCAGCTGGCCTCCTACTCTCAATGCTCGGTGGAGCAAATTAGCGAAGCAGTTCGTCTTCTGAACTTAAATAAACAGGAGATGGACACTGACCAGCTGAAGCAGAATGAGATTCTGGTCACTACCCAAAGGACCTTCACACATGTGCGTCATAATAATATCCAGCGCCAATACTATGACTCAGCTCTGCTGAAGACGTTTCATCAAGCGTTTGCTGCGTTGTCAGATACAATTACTTGGGTAGGTAAGTCTCAAGCCTACATCCTGAGCTTACTCAGCGCCACTGAACTAGGTATACCTAAAGATGTCTTGGATGAAGGCATTATTGTTTTTTACGGCATCAATGAAAGTGCCGATAAACTTAAGGAGCTGTCCGGCGTACTGACCGCCGCAGTCTTAACCGACTCCTTTAGGATTCCTCCTCCACCCGATGCTGACAAAACGGGGGAGAAAGAACCAGCTAGGACTCAGCAGGAAGCTCCTAGAAGCAGTCAGTCTAAGCAAAAGAAAAAGAAGTAAAATGGGCTAGCTTAGTTTTGTACTTAGTCTGTAGTCTCTATGTTCTTTTTTGCTCATCTTTTGCTATGTATGCTGAAAGATATTCTTGACCTCGGTCAGTTCTCAAAACTTTGATCTTCCTGTCTAGTTGATTCTCAACAAGGTTCATAAACTTTCTGAAACAACTCAAAGCTTCAGACTTGTGAGACATCAAGTAGATGTGACCATACCTTGTATAGTCATCTATGAAGGTGATGAAGTAGTAGGCCCTGTTGAAACACCTTTCCACATGATTTTGATTTGACAAAGTTATCTAAGTAAAATTAAATATATTCTAAACACACTAAGTTTAAATGCTTTAATTTATTTAACTAATGTGTTTGTTCAATGTTGAGTTAAATTGTTTATAAGACATAAAGACTAAAAGACTTAAAGCCCAATACGGAAGTCAAAGCCCAAGTCAAACAGATCAAGACAACTCGACCCACGTGTGCAAAATGCTGTCGTTATGATCAAAATGCAACTCAGCAAGAGAAGGATCTAGAAGACCTTCGTTGAACAACTTCGGAGTGAAGCTGCTGAGTTGAATCGACAAAGAGTATAAGACAGCAGCTGAGCAAGAACAACTTCCAGACAAAGTGTTTCAACTTTGGGTAAAGTTCAGAAGACACAGGACGCTGTCTAGTTGACCTTACCATAAATGGAGAGACATTCTGCCGAGCCGACTAAAAGCTGTTCAACACTGACCGAGGACAGAAGATACTCAAATCTGATTGGCCGAGAGCTCTGAGCAAAACTGAGTGACAAAGATAGGAAGCCGTTTCCCTCCAACGGTTATTTCGAAATTCGAAATGACTGATGTCTCAGACGTCTCTATAAATAGTGCCCTTCAGTTGCTTCATTTTAACACAGAACATTATCAAGCCCTTACGCTGACCAAAATTCTACTCAAGTTCTGTGAAGAAAAGCAAAGCAAATTCTTACACCAAATTATATATCTTTCGTGTAAAAGTCTAGAGTGATTATCTAATCATCTAAGGTGTCTTAGCAATTGTTGTTTAGGACAAATCTTTATCATTTCTAGAGATTAGAAAGGAGAGGCTGAGTACTCAGTTATAGTACTCAGCGAGAGATTAGAAGTGAGTAGAGGTATAGAGGAAGGTACTCTTGTTATACTCAGCTTCTAAGTTGTAAAAGGTTTGATGCTCTACCGTTAAAGAGCTCAGTAGAGAATTCGAAAGCTCGGAACGTGTTCCGGGGACAGGACGTAGGCTTAGAGGCCGAACCTGGATAAATCTGATGAGTAACATCTTTCTAACCTTAAACTCCTTAATATATATATATTGCTTGCTTAAATAAAACTGACCAAGTAAAGAGGTCACGCTGAGTTGTGTGCATTGAGTATCTGAGTTCAGGAATAGACTCAATTGCTATCTCCTGACTCAAAGAAAGAAGCTGACTTAGTCACTAGTTGACTAAGCTAGTGTCTTAATTAACTCAGCGCGCTGTGTAATCCTTTTTCAAAGAAAAAGAAGTCAGCCTTAACGTACTAAAATTTTAAATAGTTTCTATCCCCCCCTTTGGAACTAACTTGTTACGTTATAAGGGACCAACAAGTGGTATCAGAGCTTAAAAGCTCATTGTGAAAGGTTTAACTACCTTGACCTGATCCCCACTATGGTTGAAAACAGCACTCGGTTTCTCCCAGGAAACCAGACAACTCAGATCTTACCTGAGGGGCTGTCCATTACTCGGCCTCCCCTATTCTTCCGGTCTAACTACACCTTCTGGAAGAATAGGATGAAAAACTTTATTCAGGCAACAAACATGAGTGCATGGCTTTTAATAGTCCAAGGCCCGTTTGTTCCTATTGAAGTTGTGGCTGGCCAAACAGTTGTCAAAGCTGAGGCCAAATGGACAGAGGATGATCTCAAGAAGCTACAAAATCACGCTTCGGCTATAAATATGCTTCACTGTGCGCTTGATGCTGCAGAATATAATAAGATATCAGGTTGTGAGTCAGCGCAAGAGATCTGGAAGAAGCTGGAGGTCACCTACAAAGGAACCAACAAAGTGAAGGAGTCCAAGGTGAACCAGCAGATGAGACTGTACGAGCTGTTCGAAATGAACGATGATGAAGGAATATCTGACATGAATGCAAGGTTTACAAACATCATCAATGAGCTCAAGAGACTTGGGAAGATCTTCACTGAGGAAGAACAAGTCAAGAAGATTCTTAGGAGTCTTCCTAAAAACTGGCAAGCAAAGAAGACCGTTGTTGAGGAAGCTCAAGACTTAACCACCTATAAATATGATGAACTCATCGGCTCACTGCTGACCCATGAGATCTCAATGAAGAATTTCGAGGTGAAGGAAAAGTCTGAAGACAAGAAGCAAAAATCTCTTGTCATGAAAGCTGACTCCACTGATGGGAGCTCAACAGATGATGAAGAGATGGCTATGTTCACCAGGAAGATGAAAAGGCTGTTCAGAAAGAATGACAAATATTCTAAGAAGCCTTACAGAAAGTTTGATAAGTATAAAGCTGAGTCCAGCGACAGCAAATACAAGAAGGACAACTCAAAGCCTATTACATGCTTTGAATGTCATCAAACTGGCCATATCAAGTCAAGCTGCCCCATGCTGAGGAAAGAAAGGAAGAACGGAAAAAAGGCAATGGTGGCAATGTGGAGCGACAGCGATGAGTCTTCATCATCAGAAGTTGATGCCACTGAGTCAGCAAAGATTTGTTTTATGGATGACGAACTTACTGAGCCGTGCATCTTTGAGCATGCTGACCCCTCCATCGCACCTGATGACGAGGAGCAATCAAATGAGGTAATATCACTACCTCAGCTCAGAAATGAAATGGTTAATGCCCTGAGTGATCTCTACACACTTGTCAAAAAGTGTAATAAGAAAGTTAGAGCACTCAGCAGGCGCTGTGACGAGGTTGAAGAGGTCAAGCTGAGTGACCTCAGATTCCTTCTTCAGGACAACTCACTTTGCATGATAACATGGAGATCATACATAAGTCTGTCTCTAAAGTCCAATCAGATTCTAAGAAACTGAGAAAGGACATCACAACTCTCCAGAACCAACTAAACGTTCCAAACAAAAGAAATATTCCTCTGAATACTCAGTACCGAGGTACTGGTCAGCAGAGATGGAATCCTCAGCGGAATGTCCAGTGTGACTTCTGTGGGAAGAAAGGACACACCACAAAGGTGTGCTGGCACGCTCAGCACTGGGGTGCTGACCAGTCAGTGAGAAATCCTAAACGGAAGGTCAGCTGTGACTTCTGTGGAAAGAATGGCCATACTGTCCAAGTATGCCGTCATAAAATTAAATATGATGTTTTACCTGTTGAACCTAACAAGCAAGGACCCAAAAAGAATTGGGCACCTAAAATTAACTAGTTACATTGCAGGTAAACCTGAGATGTGCTGAGAAGTCAAAGATGTGGTATATTGACAGCGCATGCTCAAGGCATATGACTGGTGATGAAACTCAGTTCATCACATTTGAGCGTAAACGAGGAGGAAGCGTAAGTTTTGGAGACAACAAAAAGGGTAAGATAGTAGGGTCAGGAACCGTTGGAGGTAATCCTACTATTGAGTCAGTCTCCCTAATCAGCGGACTCAAATATAACTTACTCAGCGTAGCTCAGCTATGTGATAATGGGAGAAAAGTTATATTTGATGACACTGGATGTAAAATATATGAGGGTAAAACTAATGAGTTAATTTTAACTGCCCCTCACATTGATAATGTCTTCATGCTGAACTTGGAGAAAAAGTTTTCAAAAACTGTATGCTTAGTTTCAAAGGAAGAAAATTCCTGGCTATGGCACAGGAGACTTGGTCATGTAAGCATGGACCTCCTGGCCAAATTAGCAAGAAAGCAATTGGTTGAGGGACTGCCAGAACTTAAATTTGAAAAAGATCAACTATGCCACGCTTGCCAAGCTGGAAAACAAACCAAACAATCTTTTCATAGTAAAAATATTGTCTCAACTAAGCGTCCGTTAGAGTTACTACACTTGGATCTCTTCGGTCCAGTCCAGCTGCTGAGTCTGGGTGGAAGAAGATTTTCCTTGGTCATTGTAGATGACTTCTCTCGGTACACGTGGATCATCTTGCTGAGTAGCAAGGATGAGACCTTTGAGACATTTTCAAATTTGGTTAGAAAACTTGAAAATGATAAAGACCTAAAACTGGCTCACATCCGAAGTGATGGTGGAGAATTAAAAAACCAACAGTTTGTTGAATTCTGTGAAGCCAGCGGCATTGACCATAATTTTTCTGCTCCTAGGACGCCTCAACAAAATGGGGTTGTAGAAAGGAAGAACAGAACCTTGGTTGAAATAGCCAGGACAATGCTGAGTGAGCATAGGCTTCCAAAGTACTTTTGGGGAGAAGCTGTTAACACAGCGTGCTATATTCTTAATAGGGCTTTTGTTAGACCTATACTAAAGAAAACCCCCTATGAACTTTGGAAAGGACGAAAGCCCAACATTGGATACTTTCATGCCTTTGGCTGTAAATGTTTTATTTTAAACACCAAAGATAGCCTAGCTAAGTTTGACTCAAAAGCTGATGAAGCTATGATGGGTTCATAATTGACCCTAATAACCATATTTTATTTCACTAAAAATGAGCTTATGGGATGTTAATTGTTATCAATTTAGGACTAAATAACCCTTATTGCAGATTTTGTGAAGAAAAATGGAAACTGCTGTCAAACAGCCCGTTGCAGGACAAATTAAAGGGAAATCTATGGACCAAAGGGTAATAGCATGTAAAGAGATGGAAGACAGCTAAGGAAAGACGTGGGACCAGTGGAGATCTAGCTTGTTGAAGAAGATTAGGGCCTTGAAGTGTTCAAGTGGCCATAATCTGTCAGAACGGCTGTTTAGTGTACTTTTTAGTACTTTTTAGTATATTTTATGTTTCTTTCCTCCTAATTAAATAGATTACTGTGTGAGGACAGAGGGATAACTTTTTGGGGAGCTGAAACTTCATCTTCACGAGAGTTCTCTTTAATTTTGGAGACCTAACTCCATTAATGGAGATTTATTGTAGTTTCTGTGGTTGTTCACTCATCATTATGAGTGAGTAGTCAACTGAACAGGTTTGGCCAGCAAGGGCTGGTTATGTAAGTCTTCTATTTTTCTTATTTATGAATGAATGTTGATATATATTGATGTGCTTGACAAATCCTTAACTCCATTGCTAAATGCATGTATGTTAGTGTTAGATGCATGATAGGACACTACTTTCATCTTCACGGAACTATTTGTCAAGCATTCAACCCCGAAACAGAGATGTCAGGAGGTTGAATCAAGGGTTTTCTTCATTGAAATGCTGTTTAGATGGTAATGCAAGAAAGAACCAACATTAAGGGCCCTTAATGTTGTAGTACATCTTAGAATCTTAAGAACACACGAAAGTTGACTTAAGTGAGCTTTAAAACAGAGACCTTGACTTCACTTTATGTCATTCATGAATAAATAGGATGTTTAGAGGCTGAAAGTAACCTGTTCCGTTGTGGCCTAGCCTGTTCTCTCTTTTTATCATAACCAAAACACATTTTCTGAGACTGAATCTTTATCATTAGTATTTCTATTCACCATATCAAATCTTTTCTCAACTAAAGAAAATCACACACCACGAACACCCTGTTCTGCAAGGTTTTTCTAGTAAAATTTGGTCATCAATCCCTGTGGATACGATACTCAACTTATCACTTTATTACTTGTATCTAGTGCACTTGCTAGAGTCTGTTTTTAGGACAACAAGCTATCTTTTTAGGCTACTCAACAAACAGCAAAGCATATAGAGTTTTCAATAAACGAACTCAAGTTTTAGAAGAGTCAGTACATGTTGAGTTCGACGAAACTAACCCTGCAGGAAGATATCTGCCGCTGATAAAGGATGATCCACACTCAGTACTCGCTGATCAAGATACAGCCGCTGAGTCATTCCCTCAAGGGCTGACCAAAGGTAAAAGTGAACCTCAAATTGTTTTCACTGACCAATCTATACATGCAGAGACTGTTGAAACACAGACAGCACAAGACATCAATCTACCAAAGGAGATAAGGATACCAAGAGGACACTCAGAGAGTGCCATTCTTGATGCCGCTGAGAATACCCTGATGACAAGAAATCAACTCAGGAGATACCTCAGCAACGTAGCCTTCGTCTCAGTTCAGGAACCTAAGAACTTCGCTGATGTTGAGGAAGATGAATTCTGGATGAGTGCAATGCAAGAGGAACTTGACCAATTCAGAAGAAACGATGTATGGGAGTTAGTGCCACGTCCAAGGAGTCAGAAGACCATTGGAACAAGATTGGTCTTCCGCAACAAGCTGGATGAGCAAGGAAATGTAGTCAGGAACAAAGCAAGGCTTGTAGCTCAGGGCTACAGTCAGCAAGAAGGTATTGACTACGGTGAGACCTTTGCCCCAGTGGCAAGGCTAGAGGCTATTAGAATTTTATGTGCTTATGCAAGTTATATGAACTTTAAACTGTTTCAAATGGATGTTAAGAGTGCATTCCTTAATGGAGTTATAAACGAGGAAGTTTATGTTAATCAACCTCCAGGGTTTGAGGATCCTAAGTTCCCAAACCACGTTTATAAACTCAAAAAGGCTCTGTATGGCCTCAAGCAAGCACCACGTGCTTGGTATGAGAGGCTGACCAGTTTCCTGCTGACTCGAAACTATGTCAGAGGCAAAGCTGATACAACCTTATTCATTAAGAGAAAGGGTAAAGACACCCTGCTAACTCAAATATATGTTGATGATATTATTTTCGGTGCTACTAATGAGTCAATGTGCAAGGAATTTAGCAAGCAAATGCAGACTGAGTTTGAAATGTCAATGATGGGAGAACTCAACTTCTTCCTTGGACTTCAAATCAAACAAGGGAAAAATGGCATCTTCATCAGTCAAGCTAAATATGCCAAGGAGATATTGAAGAAATATGATCTTGAAAATTGCAAGCCAATATCTACTCCTATGGGCACTGACACTGTCCTTTGCGTTGACGAGAATGGTAAGTCGGTAGACAGCAAATTGTATCGAGGTATGATAGGCTCTCTACTTTACTTAACAGCAAGTAGACCGGACATTCAGTTCTCAGTATGCTACTGTGCTAGATATCAATCTAACCCTAAGGAATCTCATTACATAGCTGTAAAAAGAATCCTTAGATATTTTCAAAGCTCAGTGAACGCAGGTTTATGGGATCCCAACACTCATGGTTTTACACTCGTTGGATACACTGACGCTGACTATGGGCGAGACAAGCTAGAACGGAAAAGCACCTCTGGAGGATGTCATTTCTTAGGAAGCTGTCTTGTATCCTGGTTCAGCAAGAAGCAGGCGTCAGTAGCCTTATCTACCACTGAAGCTGAGTACATTGCTGCTGGACACTGTGTTGCTCAAGTCCTATGGATTAAGCAACAGCTTGAAGACTATGGTGTTCAAACAAAGACAATTGAGGTCAAATGTGACAACAAAAGTGCAATTGATCTATCCAAGAACCCAATTCAACACAGCAGGATGAAGCATGTCAGCATAAGACATCACTTTATTAGAGACCATATACTCAAGGGTGAGATAAAGCTGACCTACGTCCCAACGGATGAACAGCTTGCGGATATCTTCACAAAGCCACTGGCTCGTGAGGAGTTCATCATACTGAGAGAAGCCATTGGTATGTTTAATCCTCTTCAGTAAATTCCAACTCTTAATATATATTCATGCTGAGTGAATTAACATGCTGAGTGATCTATTATTTGCTGAGTGAATAGATGTATGCTGAGTGATTAATGCTGAATGGATGAATATCACATACTGAGCAAACATTGGCACCGAGTAGTTATCTCAAGCTAAGAAATCATCCGTTTGCATAAAACTGACCACTCAGAATATAAAACGCCTAGTATTCTAAACGCTGAATATAAGATCCGTTGCATTTAATGCTAGAGCACGCGAATAGCCACCTAGGATGACGTATGCGCCGAATGTGTCATAAAAGCCAGGATCATTGTCGGTTGACAATCCCAAGGCAAAAATGACACATGGATTCGATAAGATCCACTTTTCACCGCTATAAATAATGGGTAAATCCCCATTGTTATCTCTTTACGCTTACCGAATTTTCTGGCATAAGCATTCTCTCTCTAAAAAACTCTCAAAACTTCCCAATCTTTCTCTGAAACTACGACTAAGGTTTCCGTTAACATCTCCGGTGCCGGTCATCCTAAGACCAGTTCCGACGAACCTTCCAGGCAAACTACTTCGCCTAAAGCTACAAAGGTCACTACGTCGAGCAAAGGCAAAGCTGGCCAAGCCACCTCCTCTAAGGGAAAGCCGACCAAGGTCAGAACCTACACCAAAGTCTTCGCAGACGTTAGAGAGTGGAAAATAGACTTCTCACGATGGTTCTCTGAGGCCTTCGTAACAACCGAGCAACCATTCTGTGAATGGATATCGAAGAATGGCTGGATCGAGCTGTTCTCCATTAGAGATCCCACTTACCCTGACCTAGTAAGGGAATTCTACCACAACTTACGGGTTGCTAACGATAACCAGGACTACCTAGTAACCGTGGTAAAGGAGAAAACAATCTTCATTAACCCTACCTACCTTGCCAATTTGCTTAAATTGAAAAATGAGGGAACAAAGATGAGGAGAACTGGTGATCATGAAGGAACTGGGTATGTAGCCACCTTCTGCAAACCCCCTGGCCATTCTGGAGAAATTTTAAGTTCATCAATGGGCCAGCACCAAAAGATGGCACACTATCTGCTGACCAATTACATCTACCCCAAGATTAATTGCACTAGCTCATCGACAAATTTCGAGCAATGCTTCATATGGCATATGCTGACCTACAAGCCCATCAATATGCCAGTTTTCTTAATTACTGGCTTTCAGAGGAGCACTGGAACTCTTAGGCTGGGCTCACTCATAACCAGAATCCTCAAAGACCATCAGGTTGACCTGTTCGAGGAAACTGAGGCCCAAGGCTCTGAAATCACAGCTGCTGCGCTGCGTGCCTTGAAATATGACCAACCGATTAAGAAAGGCAAACATGCTAATGAGGCTGATGAGGAGACAACTGTCCCAAAGAAGGGAAAAAGGACAAAGGCTCCAGCTGCCCGAAAGAGGAAAGCTGTTGGGACTCCTTCAATGAAGGCTGAGCCTCAGGGCAAGAAGCTAAAGTCAGCTTCTCAAAAAGGTCAGGAGAGACCTAAGTCAGCTGAGAAGCGAAGCAGGCAAGATGAGCCTAAAATAGAGGCAAGAACAGATGCTGATGAGCAACCTCAAAAGAAGAAAAAGTCTTCAGAACTAACCCCTATTGATGCTATCCCCACTGACATCACTGTTCCTGGTGATTCTCACTTCACATAATGTTAAGGAACTGAAGCTGAGCATCAAGAAGATGATGTGGAACTGGATGATCACTTCATCACTCAAGTGGAAGAAGAATTAGATAACTCAGATCAGGATGATGAGGAAGAAGAAGAAGAAGACATCGATCAGGATGACGCTGAGGAAACAGCGAGTGAAGAGGAAGCTGCTGACCCAACTAACACTGAGTTGGCTGCAGATAAAGTACAAGTACAAGCTAATCAGCCCGATGCTGATCAAGAAGAAACTTCTCCTTCTCACTCAGGAGAATCTATCCAAGCTGATCCCACTCCTCCTCGCAGAAGAAGATTAGTAAAGGCAAGTCAGAAAACAGTCATCGATCTCCCTGTTCAAAAGCTGACTAAAGATCCTTCTTCTCTGAAGCTGAAGTTTTTCAGTAAGCAAACCCCTTCTTCTCAACAAGCTTCTCTTGAAAAGCAAGCCTCTATTTCTTCACAAAAGGAACAAGCCGACTTGAATGTTTCCGCTAACTCAACGAGCCAAATCGAGCAAGTTCTCGTCAATACTGCTGCCCCAAGCACTGTGCTGACTCAGAATATTCCTGCACCAATCATCACTGACAGCATTCGGATTACTACTTCACCGACCATCACTACTGCCGATCAATCCTCTCTTCTAGAAAACCAAGTACAGCTTGAAAACACACTTCCAGTCACTGACCCTGTCATAACTCTGACTCCTCCACAAACTGGTCATACTGAGGAAACTAGGCAACATGATGATGAATCCCTCAACTATCTGCATGCCACCGAGTCTGGTAGAAAACTCATCAACTCGGTGCAGTCATTAATTAAGGACATTCATCAATCTGCTGAACCTACTGCTGGGTCTAGTAACAATGCATCAACTCAGCTGTCCCAGGTCACTCAGCTCTTAAATGAGGTTAAAGGACTGAAGGATCTGCTAAGTGATATGATCTCAATTCAATCACATCAGCCCAAGCAGGACTCAATAACTAAGCTGGCTGAGCTCCAACTGACAACTGTTCAACATCTTAACACTCTTCAAGGCCAATTCCAGACCTTGTCAGCTGCGAATACTCAGTATGCAACTTCTGATGAAGTTAAGATGCTCTTTGCCCAGCTTCACACTGAGCAAATCATGACCAACAATCAGCTGGCCTCCTACTCTCAATGCTCGGTGGAGCAAATTAGCGAAGCAGTTCGTCTTCTGAACTTAAATAAACAGGAGATGGACACTGACCAGCTGAAGCAGAATGAGATTCTGGTCACTACCCAAAGGACCTTCACACATGTGCGTCATAATAATATCCAGCGCCAATACTATGACTCAGCTCTGCTGAAGACGTTTCATCAAGCGTTTGCTGCGTTGTCAGATACAATTACTTGGGTAGGTAAGTCTCAAGCCTACATCCTGAGCTTACTCAGCGCCGCTGAACTAGGTATACCTAAAGATGTATTGGATGAAGGCATTATTGTTTTTGACGGCATCAATGAAAGTGCCGATAAACTTAAGGAGCTGTCCGGCGTACTGACCGCCGCAGTCTTAACCGACTCTTTTAGAATTCCTGCTCCTCCCGATGCTGACAAAACGGGGGAGAAAGAACAAGCTAGAACTCAGCAGGAGGCTCCTAGAAGCAGTCAGTCTAAGCAAAAGAAAAAGAAGTAGAAATAGGCTAGCTCAGTTTTTGTTTAACTTAGTCTGTAGTCTCTATGTTCTTTTATACTCATCTTTTGCTATGTATGCTGACTACTTTACTTTAATACAATACTTGCATCTTTTATCCTAACTTGAGTTATTTCATATGATGCTGAGTATTATGTTATTATGTATCTTCAATTACATCAACTGTGTTTACTGTCTATAATACTTGTTGATTGTATCCCATGCTGATCAAATGTTTGACATTGTCCTATATGCTTATAAAACACTGTCTAATAAGACCCATTGAACAAAACAATTACTCAGCACTCTCCGAATGATAAACCTTCTGCTTAATACTGGGTAAAATAGAATATGTTCCATGAGCTGACCTATATCTGAAAACTGACCTTAGACCTACTCGATTAAACCTTAGAATGTTTAGAGTTAAAACTAAGTCAGTAGCTCAACCCTGACGGGGGAGTTTGCTAAGTAATAATAGGTCAACTATCATGGGGGAGCTCAACACTGAGTTCCTCGCTGAATAGTTTTGCCAACATCAAAATGGGGGAGTTTGTTGAAACACCTTTCCACATGATTTTGATTTGACAAAATTATCTAAGTAAAATTAAATATATTCTAAACACACTAAGTTTAAATGCTTTGATTTATTTAACTAATGTGTTTGTTCAATGTTGAGTTAAATTGTTTATAAGACATAAAGACTAAAAGACTTAAAGCCCAATACGGAAGTCAAAGCCCAAGTCAAATAGATCAAGACAACTCGGCCCGCGTGTGCAAAACACTGTCGTTATGATCAAAACGCAACTCAGCAAGAGAAAGATCTAGAAGACCTTCGTTGAACAACTTCGGAGTGAAGCTGCTGAGTTGAATCGACAAAGAGTACAAGACAGCAGCTGAGCAAGAACAACTTCCAGACAAAGTGTTTCCACTTTGGGTAAAGTTCAGAAGACACAGGACGCTGTCTAGTTGACCTTACCATAAATGGAGAGACATTCTGCCGAGCCGACTAAAAGCTGCTCAACACTGACCGAGGACAGAAGATACTCAAATCTGATTGGCCGAGAGCTCTGAGCAAAACTGAGTGACAACGACAGGAAGCCGTTTCCCTCCAACGGTTATTTCGAAATTCGAAATGACTGATGTCTCAGACGTCTCTATAAATAGTGCCCTTCAGTTGCTTCATTTTAACACAGAACATTATCAAGCCATTATGCTGACCAAAATTCTACTCAAGTTCTGTGAAGAAAATCAAAGCAAATTCTTACACCAAATTATATATCTTTCGTGTAAAAGTCTAGAGTGATTATCTAATCATCTAAGGTGTCTTAGCAATTGTTGTTTAGGACAAATCTTTATCATTTCTAGAGATTAGAAAGGAGAGGCTGAGTACTCGGTTATAGTACTCAGCAAGAGATTAGGAGTGAGTAGAGGTATAGAGGAAGGTACTCTTGTTATACTCTGCTTCTAAGTTGTAAAAGGTTTGATGCTCTACCGTTAAAGAGCTCAGTAGAGAATTTGAAAGCTCGGAACGTGTTCCAGGGACAAGACGTAGGCTTAGAGGCCGAACCTGGATAAATCTGCTGAGTAACATCTTTCTAACCTTAAACTCCTTAATATATATATTGCTTGCTTAAACAAAACTAACCAAGTAAAGAGGTCACGCTGAGTTGTGTGCATTGAGTATCTGAGTTCAGGAATAGACTCAATTGCTATCTCCTGACTCAAAGAAAGAAGCTGACTTAGTCACCAGTTGACTAAGCTAGTGTCTTAATTAACTCAGCGCGCTGTGTAATCCTTTTTCAAAGAAAAAGAAGTCAGCCTTAACGTACTAAAATTTTAAATAGTTCATATCCCCCCCTTTGGAACTAACTTGTTACGTTATAAGGGACCAACAGGCCCCATGCCTAACCCTCACATTCATTGGACCACAGACATCAGAATGAATTAATTGCAGAGGAAATTCTGCCCTAGTACCCCTCCCGAATGGTTTTCTATGCATTTTTCCTTTAAGACATGGTTCGCATGGAGGTAATTCAACTTTTCTTAAACTACCTAGTAAGCCCTCTTTGGCTAAACGATTCATGCGATCTTGGCCAATGTGATTTAACCTAGCATGCCATAAACTAACATCTTTATTCACAGAAGAAGAAGTAGTAACAGAAAAATTATTGGATTCATATAATTCAACATCCAAAATAGTCAAACCATTCAGTACATATCCTGAACCATAAAATTCATTATCCAAACTTAAATGCAAACTGTTATTAGCAAAAAGAAAGGCAAATCCAATTCTTAACAAAGAGTTCACAGAATAAGGTTTCTCGGAATATTCGGAGCATAGCGAACATCTTGTAGGAGGAGAGTTTGACCGCCACGTAGACTCAATCTACATGTGCCAATCCCTTCGACTGCAACTCTCGAGTTGTCTCCTACATAGATCCATCTTGAACCGACTGGAATTCGTCGGAACTCAACAAAGGTCTCTCTTTCCTTCGTCACATGGTCCGTTGCACCTGAATCATCAACCCACAAAGGATCATGTTCAGCTATAAGAACAGTGCTAGATACATTTATTTCACTCACACATGAGTTAGTGTAGTGTATCTTAAGAACTTTGCAATCATTTGCATAGTGTCCTTTTTCTTGGTAGTTGAAAAATTTCACACGTGAAAGTTCGGTTTCTTTCTGTTCTTTGTTCTCTTTCCCTTTCTATTTCTGTATTCACAGGCTCTTTGGCTTGCTCTTTGCCCTGGCCATAGAAGCGCTTACGCTTTTCCCTTGGAGGATTGGAACGCCTCCCACTTGAGTGGGCTCCCACATAATGGGCTTCAGCATTGATCTTAATCGATGCCAGACGATCCTCCTCTAGCTCAAGGTGGCGACAAACAGCATCGAAGGTTTGAATTGCTTCGGTGTGGGTTAGGTGCACCTTCATGTGCTCCCAACTGTTTGGCAAAGAGCGGATAACAGCTTGCACTTTCTGCTCATTGGTCAACTGATGACCTGCTTCATTCAGCTCACTGATCATGTTGGACATTTCTCTTAAATGCTTTTTCATTGTATGATCAGGCCTCTTCTTGTAAGTGTCAAACTTAATTGTCAATAAGCAGAGCCTAGTCAGAGACACACCTCCGAATTTCTCCTTCAAGGCATCCCATAGGCCCATGGCTGACTCAATCTTACAGAATTGCCTAGTGAACTCATCATCCATGGCACTCAGCATGATGATGCGGGCAGTGGAATAATTTTTCTTCCATGCCGTATAATCTCGGCGAAGCTGAGCAGTTGCACCATCATTAGGTTCGGCTATAACCGTATCCAAGTGAGCAAGCACATCTTGCTCTTCAAGCACATACTTTATTTTTATTGACCAAACCTCATAGTTATCCCCATTTAATTTCAGGTCTTTGTTGAGTTCAGCAACTATAGACTTTCTAGCTGCTGCCATTGATGACTTATCTACAATGGTATTGCACGACTTAGTAAGTAGTTATTAAAGGGTTCAATACACGCATTAATTCTCTAGACAACTTATATTTAATCAATCAAATTTTCATTCTAAATTTCGATTCGAAAATGAGACCGAAGTGGCTCAAATTACCCTTTACACTTTAGTATTAGATCCAACTAATTAGATACATTAATGCTTAGAGAATTTTGTTACTCACAAGTAACGATTTTGCAACTTATTACAAAAATATGGTTGTTGTAAGGAATTAAGATGACTTTTGATTTATTATTTTGATCTTAATGTTGACTAATCTTAACTACTAAGGTCGAAGATAATCATTAAATCAATAATAACTAAACACTAGAATAATAAACCCCAAAGAAAAAATTTGTTCCAAAAATTAAATCTACAACCACACAAAAAACAAAAATGGTTCATTTAACCAACATAAAAATCGTCCATCTCTTCCATGTAGGGAATTTCTCCTACACGGAACGGGCGAGGGAAGGAACGAATCACAGATCTCCTTAACATTTCAGGCATCTCCCCGAAAACCCTGATTAAAAGAGATTGTATAAACTGCTCATCCAAATTTTTTGAAAAAATACCCAAAAATTCAGAAAAATTCAGAAACGCGTTTCTGTAAAAACCGGGAAAAAATTGGTCACGGGAAGAGGCCCCACGCGCCCACACACGCCTGGCGCGTGTGGAGGGGCCTCTGCCACGTGGCGCGTGCTGGTTGGTCCAGCTGGCGCCAGCGCGGCACCGGCTGGCCAACCAGCGCCTGCCGCGTGGCGGTCTGGGGGGAGACACGTTTTCTCCCCCCAGGTGGCGCGTGAAGGCCACACGCCGCCTTCCCGGTCGATTCCGGCGACGAAAAATATATGGAACCTAGGGTTTTCGGGGTCTCTAGACTCGATGGTGTGGTCGGTTTTTCGATTTGACGAGCGGAACGAAAAATCAGAAGGTAACAGAAACCTAAAATGGGTTTAATTGAGTAAAAAACGTTTAAATCGAACCATAATTCAATTTAATCATGCAATCAATCAATTCCAGTGTATAATCATAAAAAAAAAAATAACAATGAATTATTTTTAATCTTTCAAAAAAGATTCAAACGCAAACGGATTCGCGGTAAAGACGGAATACTAGATCCAATGGCTCTGATACCAATGTTGGGATAAGCATATATTCACAACATATATATTTATCCGAATAAGTAAACGGGTTTACGGGTTACCTCTTGTAGCGCGGATCCCGTTCTTGATTTGCAGCGGAAGGATTCGGATCAATCACCCGATCTAGTATCACCGGTCAAGCCTTCAACCACGCCAATAGCGTTGGGAGAGGAAGACAATTGGTTCACGAACTAAAGCGACGACGAATCTCAAAGAGAGAGAGAGGGGGCGGCGGCCAAAAGGAGGAAGCAGGAGAGAAAAATTATATTTTCTGTGTTTTTGAGATACTGTATCTCTAAAACCTAATTCCTTATTCTCTTAGAATTAGTATTGGTTAGAGTTTCTATTTATACTGAATAAATAAATAACCTAACCCTAATTCTTATTGGGTTTGGACCCGTTCCATTTTGGGCGGGCCTAATTGGATCCATATCCAATTAATTCCAACAGATGTCACATAATCAATTCCGGAGAAAAAATAATAAAAAAATTATCCAAAATAATTTTATTAGAATAAAAATAAAAATATTCACATATTTATCTAAAAAATTTAACATGAAAATCTCATGTAAAATAAAAGAGACAAGCACATGAATTACACGTGCAATAAATATTTCTGTAGTCTTTTGGGCCTCTATTGGGCCCAACCATATCCATACTTATCTCACTATCCTAATCCTAATATGGGCATGCTTCACGCCTATAATTTGAAATCTAAAATTCGTCTACGATAAAGTATTTCACTCGTTATTTAATTCTCACATCGAATCTTTCAAATATTAGTTATGCCCAGTAATAAATATGTAATTGGTCCATTGAGGGAGCAAATTTTACACGTATATACATAAAAAATAAATTACTAAATCGAAATCGCTCAATTTTTTTTTTTTGCGTACATATACATATTATTATCTGAGTAGTCCAGAACCAAATTTTACATACCACTGTAAAATTTCTCGATTTGGATAATAAAAGCAAAATTGAGTCGTTTTGAACAAATTAATTTTTTTTTTATCGGTAATCATATATTAAACAAGTTGGATTTTGTAATTAAATACAAACTCATATTTGCAAACTTTCAAATACAAAGACTGTTTTTGCAAATGGGTCAAACCACAAGATTTACTGTACTTTAAGAAAAAAAGTTGTGTTCAAATATTGAACAAGAAGAATAACCGCACGTATTTACTCGAGCAGCTCACAAACAGAATGTTGAACTCGAGCTCGTCAGTTTTCTGTCGAGTTCGACTCAATTATATCCCTAAAAACATTTGTGTTGTTTGATGTATCAATTTCTATCAGTATGAGCTTTAATTGTGTTATATGATAAACGTTAAGTCTGAAATTATGTTATTTTGTACTTAGAGATTAAATTGGTTCTTTCTGAAAAACTTTTAGACTATTTTGTTGTGTTATTCTTTAATATATATTGATGTCGTAGCAAATAAAACGTTGACACGTGGAGTGATGAGAGCCTCTGGATCCAATAGCTACGTGAAACATTACAGTACTTCGGATTCAACGGATTTCCATGAACCATTTTCCACTAGAAAAACCCTCATGCCAACTAGTAGAAGACGTTCCCCTAATAAAAGACTCATAATGAAAGACTTCTTTTAATTAGAGAAGATTCCTAAAAAAAAAAGATTCAGCAGAAACACTAAATAGACAGATGAGACAAACCCTAGAGGTACGTTAACATCAGTACTTTGTAGTATTCCACCTCTTTTAACCCTTCAAATCTTTGCTTACTTAGACATTAGGGTGGGTTCGCTAGACTTCAGTCTTTCTTTAACTGTTTGTTCTTCCTTGTAAGTACTTCGGAGATACGCTTCGATAATTTATTTATTCAGTTAAAATTAAACTATTAAACACTTATTTAATTTAAATGTATTTAATAACGATTATTTCTCGACCATTAATACGATTGGTCCAAAATGACTAAGTTTTAATGTAATTAAAAGGGTCATTAATAAAGAAAAAGCCAATCTAAATTGTACGGTATGCAGTCATAATCAATGAAGTTCACGTTATAAAACAAAATGTCAAAATTTTCAATCACATGTTTACAATTTCTTCACCAACTTGCTATTTCAGTCCAAACTAAAATAAATAAATAAAAAGTTATATTTAGCAGCCAATTTGTATACGCAATTATCTATATATGTATATGTATATATATTCTCATCTTTTAAATTTCTCTGTCTTATTCAAAATTATTCCTCACTAACTCACATATTTTCTTGTTTTTTTTCCTTAAAATTTCAATTTCAATCTCACTTTTCTTTCTGATGATAATACAATCCTTCTATTATTTTATGGTGAATTAGGGAAATCAAATCTTCTTTAAATCCGATATAATGATTCTGTGATTTAAGGCCCGTTTGGTTTATTTGCAGTTTGTTGTTACAGTTTGATATTTGTTATTTGTTGTTTGGTTACAGTTTGTTATTTGCTTCTAGAAAAGCAAAATTCTCTGTTGTTAGAAAAAACTATTTTTCATGTATAACAGATAAACGGGTTTCCTTTGTGACCCCGACATGCCTAATAGATTGAAGGGAAAATTCTACTGCGCGACAATTAGACCAGCATTGTTATATGGTACTGAGTTTTTGGACAGTGAAACACTGTCATATTCATAAGATGTCGGTAGCGGAGATGCGTATGTTGAGATGAATGTGTGGTCATATGAGAAAGGATCAGGTGAGTAATGAAATAATTAGGACAAAAGTACATCTATTGAGAATAAAATGAGGGAAAACCAACTAAGGTGGTTTGGCCATGTAAGACGAAGAGCGCTTGATGCGCCAGTTAGGAGGACTAAAGAGTGGCAAAAGGATGTAATGGTGAGGGGAAGACCTAAGCAAAACTTGGAAGATGGTGATCGAGAGTGATATGAATCTATTGGTGATTGAGGAAAATATGGTAGTGGATAGGACAGAGTGTAGGGAGAAACTTTATGTCGCTGACACGACTTGATTTCACGGTTTTCTATGATGATTCATGTTAGCTGACCTCGAATCATTCTGGGACTAAGGCTTTGTTGTTGTTGTTGTTGTTATTGTAACAGACAATCGGTAGTTTCTTAATCAAACACCTAAAACTCTCATTTTAATATGAAAAGACAAATATGATGAGAAAATGAAGTAAACAAACACCCCTTAGTTTGAATCTGCAAAATAAGGATAAGGTAATTATATGGATTAATGATGAACGAGTTGATTTTAATAGTAAATCAACAAAGATGTTTCTTTTCTAGCTAAACTAGAAGGAGTTAATCCTGGTATTTCACGAGCTAAACCCGTAGAAATATTGAAATCCCCATTGTTGAAGAAATAAACCTTAACAAAAAAAGCTCTCAATCATAAGATAATAATTTCCATTAATGAAAAGTTGAGTTCATCCTTACAAACACAAGACTTAAATAGCTCTTCCCAAACAATAAAATAAAGATCAAAATAACCTAACTAGGGTTACAATACAATAAATAAAAGTAGGGATAAGATGGGAAAAGAAGGCAAAAAATGATATTTAGGGAAATAAGACTAAATGGCAAAACAGTAAATAATAAGTGGCATAAACAGTACTTAAAAGGAAGTCAGAATTATGGCAGCTCAATCAGAATTCTGGCAACACTTGTCCTTCTTGTCCCCTAGCGTTTTTTGTGCTGAAAAAGCCTTCAAATCCTTGCCACAAGGGCGTGTGACCCTTGTAGCGCATATCCCAACTCATAGCCATCTCCACATTCCAGCCCCCCAAGTTAAGGCACACATCGTGTGAAATTAAGTAGAAGTTTCAGGACCTTTGTTGATGCCACTCGTCGTGTGCCCTGGCCACACGCCATGTGGGAAGAAAATCAGACAGCCCCTGTTGTTGGTTCAACCTCACAAGGCATGTGGCTGCTAGCACACAGTTTGTGAGGCCCTTTTCCCCACACTTTTATCTTCGTGTTTCACACGATTTCTTTCGTCTTGATTCAATTTCTTGAAGGAGATGTCCGCATCAGATAATAGTTTAATTAGAAATTATGTGATGTTAAAGTTAGTAAAAAGAATGATTTTTAGTGCTCTAATTAGATATAATAAACATAAAAAATACAAATATATTTCGTCTTGATTCAATTTCTTGAAGGAGATGTCCGCATCAGATAATAGTTTAATTAGAAATTATGTGATGTTAAAGTTAGTAAAAAGAATGATTTTTAGTGCTCTAATTAGATATAATAAACATAAAAAATACAAATATATTGCTAAGAAGAACTAAACCTAGTTGTCAAAAAAACTTTTTTTGCTCTTTTTTCTTGAAATTCTTTTAATTGATCTATTACGGTAGTTTTCGTAGTTTTTTTTTTTTATTTGTAGTTTTTATTTGTTCTTTCTCTCTTTATAGGTTATTATGGTATGTCTTTCTATATGGGTGTTATCAAGTTTTCATCCATACTAAAATAGAAAAGTTTTATCTATCATCATATAGATCTAACTCATTGAAAATTAACGAAGTCATTGTTGAAGAAAAAAACTATAAAATCGATTCTGGGTGGAGTGTGTTTTTCGTCTTTCTGCCAAAAACAGTTTCAAGCACGGTCTATTATTTCTCTATCACGATCTATGATATTGAAGATACATATTCAAACTTATCTAGTGTATTACATTATAATTTTTTAATTATTTATATCGAGATATACTATTTAATGGAACAATTATTTTTCATAAAATAAATGAAAAAACATAAAAAGAATATTTGTTAAAAGAATGCACAAAATAAACTTAAAGTTTTGTTATAGGATATTAAATGGATATTTTCAGTTTAAGTGGAGTATATTTTAACTACGGATATACTTAGGATATTTGCAGGGATAAGATTTTAAGGAAGAATTTTTGTCATGAAATCTATCACGGTGGTCCTGATTTGGCATAATAAAAATTGGGTAAACTACACCTGTTAATGGGCCAAGTTCGAACCGGGCCTAACGGGTTTTTAAGTAAAAAAACTCATCCCAAATCAGCCCATCCTGCTATTAATTTAGGGGTTCTTTACAGAAAATTCATGAATATAATAATATATATTGTTTAATTAATATTGGCAATTTAATTAGTATCATGTCAAAAGTATGAATCTTTATTGTACAAATGTCAATTTTTTAAGTGATTTAATTGATGAATTTACCGTGAAATTTTGTTAACCACCAACTTGACATAAAGAATAATTTTTATTGTCAAAGCTGTAGTTAATTTTTAAATTTTGAATTTCTCTGTAAATTCTCCTTAATTTAGATAGTCTTGAACGTGATTAAAATCGGACTTAAATATCAAATTCCAAGCCAGTACATGTAAACCCGTCTAAAAAATACACATAATCTTTAATTATAAAAAATAAATATTTAATTATATATATATATTAATTTCCTAATTAATATTAATAAGACGGGCCGGTTTGAGCCGGTCCGTGCTATTTTTATCAATTCAAAATCCGTCCAAAAATAGACGGGCTTTAGTGTGTATGGGCCGAGCTGGGCGTAAGATCAATTTTCATTGTCCAAGCCGCGACCCAAAGGACATGGGCTTGGATGGGCCGGGCGAGTACCTTGTCCCATGGACATGTCTAAGTAGAATATACACAAGGTCGTTTCTGGCATGGGTGGCAGGGGTATGCACACCGAACTGAACCGAAAAACCTACCGAAATTATCAAAATAATTGATACCAACACCGAATCGAATAGTATGTAAAACCGAAATATAACCGAACCGAAATATTCGATTCCGTTCAGTTTTAAACCGAATAAACTGAATTAGTTAAAAAATAAAAAACAACAAATAAAAATCACTATATTTTCTCGACTTCAAAAGAAATTAAAATATTTTCAAAATGTACCTATATTAGGTTATTATCTCAATGATAGAGAAAAACTAAACCTACAAAATCATATATATATATATATATATATAAAATAATGTAGAATATGTGTAATTAGCTATTGTTCTTTGTTTTTATATATATATTTTTATTAAACTAATTAGAATCGAATATTGAAATGCATCTAAAATTAAAATTAATGACGAACTGAAATTTCAAAAAAAATCAAACCAAAAATAATATTTTAAAAAAGCATAGAGATTAAATTTCAAAAGATGCAACAATAATAATTATAGATCTTGACAATCGCAGCACACACAGGAGGGAGGGGCTCAAAAGTAACATTTAAACAGAAATGTTATAAAGCATATTGATGTAAAATGATTTTGCATCTAGAAATTTTTGTAGACAATGTTTTGTATCAGTAACTAGGAACTTAAAGCAAAAAAAAAAAATGTATTATGTTCATATGAAATTCGATGTTTTTTTATTAGATCTCTTTTAAATGTACTAAAAAGGCGTCATTTTCAAGCTTTTTTTTCACTCAAAGCACCATTTCACCTCCGATCTATCTAAAAAAAGATTGATTTTTGGCCTCTAATCTATTATTTGATAACATTTTTCCCCTAGCCTATCTAAAATACTTATTTTTGCTACCTAACATTTTTCGCGTGACCTATTTAAAATTGATGAATCTCAACTTACACAGATGTAACCAAATGATAGGTCAGTGGGCAAAGACTAACATTCTAGATAAATCATGAGAAAAGTGTTACCGAATTATAAGTCACGGGCAAAAGACCAATATTTTGGATGGGCCACGGCCAAATAATCTTTTAATATCTTTTCTATTACATAATTTATTTTTGTATTTATTTATTAGGATATTCATTTGCTACTTCGCCCTTGGCGTACCAAATCTCAGGATCAGCCTTGAATATACATAAACCCTAGATCGTTTTAAAAAATAAACTAGCAACGAGTGTGCATTGTAAAAATTGGATAAATTACATCCATGGCCATGAATTTTACTCATTTTTATGATATGATTCGTTTTGGGTTCATTTATTGTTTGGTTAGGAGAGAAAGTGGATGTTAAGAGAGAAAGCTAAAAAAAATTGTGATTTTGGAAAATAAAAAATATTTGTTCATGGTAAATGTGGGTCTAAACAATTTTAATTCTTGTATTTTTTTTTCCGTTTTGATGTTGTCAATGGTGATTTTGAGGCGTGAAAAGAAGTTTAGCGGTCATAATGTTAAAAATTATAAAATAAATTTAAGATTACTGGTCATAATGTGAATAGAAGAATTTAAGTTTCTTCGAATATCATCAATTCTTGGAATTTTCTATTTTGACATTATGAACGGTCATTTTGAGACGTAATTTTAAAATTTAGTGACCATAATGTTAAAAAGTATAAAATTGAGTGATTTTTTTTTTTGAAGTAATTATCATACTGTGAAAATAAATAAAATTCAGTGACCATAAGTGTAATTTACCCCATAAAAATTGCATGATAGAACTAACAGAAAGTCCTTTTTTTTAACACAAAGAATGTGTATATACCATAAAAGGTACATGATAGGACTAAAAAAAATATGGGCACAATTTGATCCTAATGTTTTCGTTGAAATGCAGATTTGGTCTTAACATATAAAATGGTTCAAATTTAAATTTAACGTTTACAAGCAAGATCAATTTTAGCTCTACGTTACTAAAAACTTGAAAAGATTGGTTTAACGGTTATTTAATTATCACATCGGGTCTTCCAAACATTAATTATGTCTAAAATATGTGATATATGTCACTAATACAGTTACAAAATATTTATTAAAATGCTAATAATTAAGGTGGTGTTTGATAAAACTTAAAATTAAGTGATGAAAAAGTAAGTATTGAATTTTAAGCCTTGAGTATTACAAATGTTAAAAATATTAAATTGTATAACTATTTGATAACTATTAAAAATAAGTATTGAATCTAAAATTGATAATAAGCGAATTTTGGACTTAACTGAAAATTTTAAGTAGAGTTATCAAACAAACTAAAAACTGATAAACACTTAAAGTATTGATTTTAAGTGTTGAAAGTTGTTATCAAACGATCACATACAAGTTAATCATAAATTTTTTTTGTTAGTATATCTATAATGTTTACTTTGTTACTAATATAGTTATAAAAAACCAGTAAAAAATATTCGAAACTGCTTCAATTATTGATAAACCTGTTTGAAATGTCTGATGCAATAGTTAAATAACAGTCAATCCAGGTTTTTTAAATTTTCGAAAATGTAGGGCTAAAATTGCTCTTGCTTGGAAACGTTAAGGTTAAATTTACACCATTTTATAAGTTAGGGTTAAATCTGCACTTTTTAAAAAAATATTAGGGTCAAATTTAATTCTTATAAAAAAATACAACTTATCCTTATGTCATCGTGTGTAAAACTTGATGCTCGAAAAGTGTATTGTGCAAACTAAACATAAGTGCACCTTATCGTATAAGTAATAAAGAATAGTATAGATCGTTCCCACAAAAATTTCACTTATAACTACTAATTTTAAGAACTTTTTACCATCTAAGCAAACCAAAATTGAAGCGGTTTTTTTAAACTATATGGTTTAAACTAGAAAAAGTAAACAAAAGGTTGAATTCAATTAAAGAAAAAACTAGAATTAGGCTTCCCTTAATCTTCATTTTAACTAACAATCCTATCCAAATTCTTTTAGTAAAATCTAAAGACGTTAATTATTTCCTAATGTCTTCAATTATAAACACATTTTATGGTCACGTCTTTTGATCACCTGAACCAATAACAAATAGTCAGGGAGGGATTGGATTCTAACGTTCTCTCTCCGATGCTTAAGTCAACAAAGTACTTGAGAGTACATAATAACTTAAAAGCCAAACGATTGTAGAAAGTAAGTGATTGTGACGTACCTAAGGTTTTGATCCTGAAATTATTTATATGTAATTATGTAGACTGAAAAGCTCATGCTCTTTACATGTGTTAGCTTCTAATTGGATTTAATAAGAAGTTGTATACGTGTCAGTTTGTGGTTGACTTCAGACTCTTCCCTTTTATATCATTCCACAATACATGGCTTGATTTGGGGATTAGAAGCGTGCTTTTGGAATCTAGGACAACCATTGGTCCGTGTATCCTCTTAGGCAGCTTCTTGAAGAAGATTTCATACAAGTGAACCTTCGTAATCTCTTTTGATATAGGCCTTTAAATCATGCCTATATGTTAGATTCGACTGGGCCTTTGCCCGAGCTCGTTTATTTTATGATGTATCATTTCCTAAGTAACTAATCTAGCTTTGGTCCAGTCAAAACTAATATATTTCTCGTATAATTATATTAACTTTGGTCAATAAATAGATATAAAGAAAGCATTAAGTTCTAATGAAATAACTCCAGAGTTTATTAGTAAGGTGAGAAACCAATTCATGCAGACACGTTTTAAAGTTGTAAGGTCTAAGGTGTTGGATTTGCGCCAAAACGGACAATATCAACATATTATTGGACCAGGATGTTACATCAAGTCCTAAAACTAAAACCCTAAAAACCACATCGCATAAACATGAGTATAAATTATATTATTCCATTTAATTATTCCAGTGTCGATTAACCATAATTACTAACTAAAATTAGCTAAATATTGATCACTTATTTAACTAGCAAATAAATTCCATAAGTCAATGTAATTAAATTCAATTTTCTCACATGCAATATATACAATTTTCCAATTGAAAAATAATGACAAAATCCTAAGAAAAACTTGTTTGAAATGAAATTTAAGATTTGTTTTCTTCCAATTAATAGAGATTTTCACAAGGATTAAAATTCTTAATTAATTTCCATGGAATTCCAATTCCATTGTTGAAGACAAACATAAGAAGGATCTATCTAGCAAGAAGACGAACCTAAGAAGATTCTATCCATGAACAATACTAGTAATTAGAAGGTTTAACACTTAATTAGCAGCCTATATAATTAATTATTTATTTTTAGTATGCATAGTTGAATAACACTTTAGGTAAATTAATTGATATTTGAAAAACAATACACTAATTGTTTTTTCTCTGCTCGTAAGAGAGGTCTCTTCTCGTAAGAGTGTCTTTTCTTGTTTTCTACCTAATTCCTCCGCTCGTCGGAGTCTTTTCTCCGGTTATTTCGACTTTTGCCACCAATTTCTAAGAAGTTTTTATACTCTGCGTCAACTTGTCGGAGTCTTTCCTCCGGTTAATTCGATCTGCCTCAATTTTTGGTCACTCTGCTTTTAGGCTGGATTTTATCGCCGATTATCGCAAGAATGGATGATGAACTTCTACAACTATCGCTACTCGATACTGAACAAGGAGACCCTTTGGATTTCTCTGGCAGCACTACAGCGGTGGATGATAGAAATAAAGGTATGTCCCTTGTTGGTCGTTTCCTTACTGCTAGACAACTAAATGTGATAGCAATGAAATCAAAATTGGCTGATCTGTGGCAACCGGGTAGAGGAATAGCGATTACTGAATTAAACAATAATTTGTTCATATTCGAATTCTTTCATTTGTTTGATCGGGACCGTGTGCTCGCTGGAGGGCCGTGGTCGTTTGACAATCACCTTTTGGTTCTTCATGAATGGCCAATGGGAAAAGCACCCGAGGAAGTAAACCTAGACTGGATTGATTTTTGGGTTCAGGTGTTTGAACTCCCAGTGGAAATGATGGCTGAAAATATTGGTAGGCAGATAGAAAATTCGATTGGAATCTTTCTGGAATACAATTTCATAAATAATTCTGGGATGTGCAGACAGTTTATGAGAATCAAAGTTCGTATTGACACCAAATCGCCACTGAAAAGGGTCAAGAAGTTTAGGAGATCAGAAACAGAGTGGTCTTATCTAACTTTCAAATATGAACGTTTGACAATTTTCTGCTATCTTTGTGGTCTGATGGGTCATACTGAAAGAACATGTGAAATAAATTTTCGAGTACTAGCAGCCGACCTGAAGCGAGAATGGGGGGAATGGCTCAAAGCACCATTGCATAGAGGAGGGGGTCAACCAAATTCAAAATGGCTCCATGAACCAAGTAGCATTGTAGCAAGAGTGGAGTCAACAAGGGATCAGGGAGGCAATTTTCATAATCCAAACTTTCAGGGAACCGTTTTTAAACACTCTGGGTCAGAAGCATTACGAAATGAAGTTGATCAGTTTAGGGAAACGAATCCAAACAGTGATCCAGAGCTCTCTAAATAGAGAAGATATGGAGGTAGAACAGAGTATAGATGAAGAGGAGGAACTGAAATTGCAAGATGGCCGAAAAAGAAGGCGGGAGGGGCAGGAAGAGGAAACCCTGATTACTGGGAAGGAAAGTCAGAATGATATTGCGAAGGAAAAACAGGTTACGGGTACTACAAACGAGAGTTCTTCTTCTTTACCAAAGGTTCAAGTCCACTCTTCAAAGATTGTTTCGGCGAGGTCTGAGAATCAGACCCGCCGGCTCCAATGAGTTGCTTAAGTTGGAACTGTCGGGGTTTGGGAAACCCCCGGGCAATTCGGGCACTGAATGGGTTACTAAGAACTCATAATCCCACCTTGGTGTTTTTAATGGAGACTTTAGTTCAGAAAAAGAGAATTGATAACTTGAAGAAGAAATTTAATTTCCAGAATTTGTTTTCGGTTGATTGTATTGGGAGGAGTGGTGGATTGGCTGTTCTGTGGAAGTCTAATTGGGACTTGAATGTTGTAAGTTTTTCGGATCATCACATTGAAATGGAAGTGATGGATTCTGAAAGGGGTAGTTGGAGATTGATCGGCTTCTATGGATTTGCCGATAGAAATAGACATGCTGATTCTTGGGCTCTTCTAGCATCAGTGTCAGAGGTGTCTATATTACCTACCTTGTATATTGGGGACTTCAATTGCATCCTCAAAAGCGAGGAAAAGAAGGGTGGAAATGCTTATCCCTCGTATCTCATAAGGAATTTTGCGGAAGCCATCGAGAATGCAGGTTTGAGCGAAGTACAGATGCAAGGTGGCTGTTTTACTTGGGAACGAAGTCGTGGAACAATAGCATGGATTAGGGAAAGGTTGGATCATGGTTTTGCGACGACGAGGTGGTTTGACCGCTTCCCCGTGGCGTGTATTTCTGTTCTTATCTCTACTTACTCGGACCATTCACCTTTGCTTCTTGAATTAGAAAGTAGACCACACCGAGTTTTACACAAGCGGTTCAGGTTTGAACATGCTTGGCTGTGTGAAGCGGGGTTTACTGATTTTGTGCGCGGACAGTGGGCTGCTGGAGGGGCAGCTTCGGTGTTGGCAAAATTATCCACCTGTTCTGATGTTATGGATAAATGGGGACGAAATCGTAAAGCAAGGTTTACCGGTAAGATTCGGAATTGTGAGAAGAAGTTAAAGAAACTCAGTGAGAAAACTGATGGCTTATCAGTTAAACGGTTCGAAGCTGTACGAAAAAATCTGGATTATTGGCTCGAAGTGGAGGAGAAATTTTGGAAGCAACGTGCGAAGAATTTCTAGTTGGAAGACGGCGATAGAAATACACGTTTTTTCCATGCATCTGTCAGGTGTCGGAAGGCAAGAAATCGCATTACTAAATTGATCAGCGATGAGGGGTTGGAAACGACTGATACTGTGGGTATTGAGCAGATTGTTACCACCTATTTTACCAAGCTGTTCCAACCATCACATGTCATTGATTATCAGTCTGTCAATATCTTGCCTCGATTAGTGACGGAGGAGATGAATAGGGCATTAACAGTTCCTTTTATTTTTGAGGAATTCAAGACTGCGGTTTTCTCTATGCAATCGAATAAATCATCGGGGCCGGATGGATTAAATCCCGGGTTCTTCCAGCACTTTTGGCCTTTTATTGGTCATGAGATATTCCATGCTTGTAAAGAATGGCTTGAGAAAAAGGAGTTCCCCGCTCAACTTAATGACTCAATCATAGAGTTAATTCCTAAGTGCGAAAATCCAAAGTTGATGACTGAATTAAGACCAATCGCCCTTTGTAATGTTCTCTACAAGATTATGGCAAAAGTACTGGCTAATAGGCTCAAAGTTTATCTCCCAAACGTCATTTCTGAGAGCCAATCGGCTTTTGTTCCGGGGAGGTCTCTTGTTGACAATGTTATTATTGCTTTCGAATCCTTACACTACATGAAGAGGAAGAATAAGGGCAGGGGTGGTGAAGTTGCACTTAAAATTGATATCAGTAAGGCATACGATAGGGTCGATTGGGGCTTCCTTAAAGCAGTTATGCAGCAGATGGTGTTCCATGAGGATTGGATTGACTGGATGATGCTTTGTGTGACTACTATATCATACTCAGTATCTGTGAATGGCCCTCTAAATGGTCCAATCACGCCTAGGAGAGGTCTGAGGTAAGGGGACCCGTTATCTCCCTATCTATTCTTATTATGTGTGGAGGTATTATCACAACTTATTCAGAAAGCTGAGGCAAATGGGGAGATTAAAGGATGTCGGATTTGTAGAGGTGCTCCCAGGGTATCACACTTGTTGTTCACAGATGATAGCTTTTTATTCTTCGGGGCCAAATTGAATGAGGCTCAAAAAGTGGTGGACATTCTGAATCAATATGAGAGGGAATCCGGGCAAGCAATTAATCTGTCAAAGTCAGGTATCTTTTTTAGCCCGAATGTCAGCAGAGATTTACGGGAAGCTATTTGCGACAAACTTCATGTTTATTCTGAGTTGGATACTGGGAGATACTTAGGCTTACCTTCTCTAATTGGGAAGTCTAAAAAGTCCATCTTTGGTTTTATTAAGGAGAGAATGCGGAAAAAATTCAATTCTTTGAGTATGAAATTTCTATCCTCTGCAGGAAAGGGCGTACTGATGCGTTCTGTTGCACAAGCTCTGCCAACTTTTTGCATGAGTGTTTTTCTACTACCCAAGTCGACATGTGAAGAGTTGGAGAAAATTATGAACTCGTATTGGTGGGGTACGAAAGAAAATGGCATTAAAAACATTCACTGGTGTAGGTGGCAGAAATTAAGCTCATCAAAGGAGAAGGGTGGCTTAGGTTATAAAGACCTGCAGGAGTATAATATCTCTTTACTGGGTAAACAGGGATGGAAGATACTAAATCAGCTCGATGCCTTGGTAAGCCGTATTCTCAAAGCAAGGTACTTCCCAAATGATGATTTTCTAAATGCTGATCTTGGCACTAATCCTAGCCATATTTGGCGTAGTATCTGGAATACAATCGATATGTTGAGAAAGGGGCTTAGATGGCGTATTGGGGCGGGTGATCATGTCAGAATCTGGTCTGACCCGTGGTTGATACGGGATAAGGATTTCCGGGTAAGGTTGAATGTCTTGATTAGAAGGGAGGAGGCTAAAGTCTGTGATCTTTGGGTATCGGGAAGTAAAGTTTGGGATAGGGGGAAAGTTCTGAACTGGTTTAACAAAGAGGAAGCAGATCTGATCCTTAGTATGAGTACTTCGGTGTTAAATTTTGAGGATAACATGATCTGGCATTTCACTAAAAATGGTTTATACACATCGAAATCTGGTTATCACGTCCTGAAGAACAGTCGTTCTGAACAGGAAGTGAGGTACGATTAGAAGGGGTTGTGGAAATTGGATCTCCTTCCAAAGCTGTTAATGTTCCTATGGAGATTGTGTAATAACTGGCTTCCTACGAAGTATCGACTATTCGAAAGACATATAGATTTACCTCTTAATTGTAGTCTTTGCGATGGGGAAGTTGAATTTGGTTGGCATCTCTTTGTGGAGTGCCCGTTTGCTAAGGATTGTTGGAGTGCTGCTAATCTCATTCCGCCGGAAGGAGAGTGGAATCGGATTGATGAATGGTTTTTTTGAGATTATCAGAACTGAACCAGCAGATATGGTATGCAGGATGGCGATGATATTGTGGTCGATTTGGGGACAGAGAAATCAGATGGTATGGAATCAAAAAACGGACACGGCTGTTCGTGCTGTTAGGAAGGATCTAAATTTTCTATCTGAGTGGCGAGATGTCCGGTTAAGACGCGGTAGGGGAAGGAAGAGCGGATCGGGGCTAGATCGGACTCATAAGCGATGGAAGAGGCCGGAAACGGGTTTCGTCAAATGTAATTTGGACGCTGATGCGCCTCACGGCGTTCGCACCGCGAGACTCACTAAGGGATAAGTGTACCCCGTCGTTATCAAGTAATAAAATTCTGGAAAGTCCAGGTATCGTCCACAGGATTTATTTCTGCAAGTATCGAGTTACTTAGTTTCAGGTGTTATCTAGGCTTAGGGGGTTTTGAGTTGGTTTTTCTTAAGTTAATCTACTCCTAGGTTGGATTATACTACTCCTAGCTAAGTTATCCGATTCTAACTAAGTTATTCTACGCCTAATTAAGTTACTCTACCCCTAATTAAGTTAAACTACTACTCCTAAGTGATCTTTTACCAATGCAATTATCCGAAGGAACATGAAGGGATACGATGATAATGAAAAATAGATTGTTTAAGCAATTGAATTAAAACCTAAGTCACTTGTGTCCGAGGCGATTAACCCGACCTATCCTCCTAAAGTCCCTAGTTCGTGATTCCCTTGTAAGGCCGAAACTAGCTCTAAGGCTCAGCAATTTGGGCTTAATCTTCTATAGGGTCGTCAATCCTATAGGCACGGACTAGGTCATATTCAGCTCGCAATATGTGCCAACTTGATTTTGGGATTATCGAATGAGTTAAACCAATCAGACAAAGCGTAAGACAAAGATTAAAGCATTAAAACAATTGAATGAACAAAAACTATAATATATATCAAAGATGAAAGTATTGTCACGAAGATACAATGAGCCTAGGATTCATAACATGGATCAGAGGCTAGACAGAATATAAAAGAAGAAAAATCCCTTTCAGGGAACCTGTCTACCAATGCAGGCGTCTTCCTAGGACTTAAGGATGGAGCTTGAGCAATCATCGGTGAGCGGAGCTTCGGAGGTGTCTTCAATGGACGTTTGAAGGATATGGAGGAGGTGGAGAGGATTTCTCAAGATGAAAAGCTAAGAAAATTACAAATAATAAAAGATATCTAATTTACATTGGAAAAACTCTATTTATAGGCGTGGCTCGACCCTCTTTTTGACCTATTTTCGTGTCCTTATTGGTGTAGGAAGTCGTGGGGTCCATCGTGGCTTCGTGGGGGTGGAATTGGTCTTTTTGACCAATTCCCGCAGGTCTGTTCGCCAAGCAGGGCTACTCGCGACGAGCAGCCCCCTGCTCGCACGAGCAGGCGCCTGGCGGCCTACTCGGCGAGCAAGCATCCTGCTCGCCCGAGCAGGCATCCTGCTCGCCCGAGCAGGCCTCTGGCGGCCTGCTTGGCGAGCAGAAATGGCCCGTTCGTCGAGCGTTTTCGCCCGGCATGTCCTCGATGCTTGCCGAATGTCGTCGATGTCCTTTTTCGCCCGAACTTACACCTGCGCACGTATAGAAACTCCAGATAACATTAGTCCAAAAGCTAAATTGATCCGTCAATCGCTTATTTTGAGCAAACGCTTCGTTTGGTGCGACTTTTGACGGACCAATTAGCTTCAAAAGGTAACGGAATTATACTATGCATGCTATTTTGGCCGTAATTGCCTAGATTGGTCATAAAACGAGCCTAAACAACGAAAAATAAATAAAAGGTTTCCAATTCCTAACTAACTCACACAAAAGCATTTAAATGCGAGAAATGCTCGCTTATTAACTGAATAATGCTAAAACCCGTCCTAAAACCATACCCAAAGATAGGGGTTTTTGACCCCTATCAAACCTCCTCGCACTTAAAACTTTACTTGTCCCCAAGTAAACAAAAAAACTAAACCCGCCATCACAAGCAAGCTAGAAAATCTCCCGGTTTGACTAGGTGCTTGACACAATTTCGAGCATCTGTAATTACATGCATTCGGAAATACAAAGTAGAGACACGATATCCAAAAGCCGCATTTCAATTATCATAGGTCATAGTTTTAAGCAAAAGGACACATGTTCAATTAAACGAGCTTGAGGGGATCGCTAAGTAGAACACCTCACCATAGGTAGTTCACTCATTCACACAATTTTGGTGGCTAAAGTGTTTACTCTCGGCTTATGTTCTTGCTTAGGATTACGTTGATTTTGCACGTTCATCCGAGTTCCTCTACTATGCTATATGACTCCAATAATATCAAAAACAGCCTCTAATTGGGGTTGTAATGTGGTTGTTGGGTTAAAGGTACAACAAGGGTTAATAGTTCTAGCGCTAGAAAAACAAAGTTAAAATGGCTTTAGCGAGTATGAAGTGACTGAGCTTTTTATTTATTCACTATTCTCTTTTTGGGATGTTTTCTTGAGACGTTTTTTATTTTAAGAACTGGGGAATGAAGTTCTCCCCTTTTTGTTCGTCTCTTTTCTTTTCTTTTCTTTTTCTGTTTTTCCCTTTTTTTTCTTTCTTTTTTTTTTCTTTTTGGGGTAGTGATGCTCATTCACTTCTTAGCCTTTTGGCTTGCTACTATAATGCCATAAACAAAGAAAAAGCGCTAGGAGAAAGCAAAGGCTCAATTTGAGCTTTGCAAAAACTTGGGGTAGGTAACAAACTAAGTGATAGTTTGCAAAAATAAGGGTTAGGACGAAAGAAAAAATTCTACAAACTACAAAAATATAGGCTCAAATGGGCTTCCTAGATGGATGAAAAAGAGAAAATAAGGTAAAGAAAAAGGGTTAATTCTAATGAGGCTGATTTCATCGTTTATCATCTCAAATCATTGCATGTAGGTTCAACACAGTATTAGGTGCAAAATCTGTAATCTTTCCACAAGTCAAAGCATTCACACAAAAATGTCAAGAAAAAGAGCTTTTTGATGTTCGCTCTTAGGCTCAAATTCAACTCACAATTCTTTGGGTTTCAATTTTGTGTTTACTAGTTTTTCCCAAACTCAAGTTTAATGTCACATGCCTTCAATTCTTAAGTTATCTACCTAAGTAATGATTTTAGCATTTCTTCAAAAGTAGGGTCTAAATGCAAACTTTAGCTCATGCTTTTACAGATACAAGGATTGTGTCCTACAGCTAAACTAGTTGTCATGCAATCTTAGATTCGGTTCTCAGCCCTCAGTGACAAATAACGAAGTTTAGATTCGAAGGAGGTTCACGGTTTTAGATCCTAAACAATGCGAAAACAAAAATAAAACCCGAAAACGGTAAACTAAACTAGACACGACGCAACAAAAATTTAAAAATTATACAATTTTTGTAAGTTTGTCTACCCCTCCTCCTCACACTAAAAATATGCAATAAGTTCAAACATTGCATCACAAACCATAAAGTACAAGTGCAAAAAGTTAGGGTGGAGAAGACAACTTACTGATTTTATCGCAATCGCCAAAAATTTGATGATTTGCGGTGCCAAAATTATTATTTTATTATTATTATTATTTATTTATTTATTTCAGCTCCGTTCGGGAAAAAAAATCCCGAACCGTTGCTTATCTCGGCCAAGCGGCGGGCTGGGCGCAAGTGCCCAGCGGCGGGCTGGGCGCCAGCGCCCAGCTCGCGGCGAGCAGTGCCCAGCTCGCCAAGCTGGGCGGTAGTGCCCAGCTCGCGGCGAGCTGGAGTGCCCAGCTCGGCGAGCTGGGCCTCCTGGGGCCAATTTTTTTTTTTTTTTAATTTTATTTTAAACCTCAACACTTAAAAAAATAAAAATAAAATAAAATAAAATAAAATAAAACTAAACAACTAAACTAAAATATCAATGTATAATATAAATAAAATAAACCTGAAAAGTTGTATAAAAACTTGGGTTGCCTCCCAAGAAGCGCTACGTTATAGTCGGTGAGCTCGACATAGAATTCCCGCCTATGTGTATGCTTCTACTCGCGTTAGGAACTCGAACTCCTTAACAAATAACCCGTACCTACAAAACGGATTAAGAGCCTCAAATAAGTTTAATAAAAGTAGGAGGCCGAATTTAAACATATTATGAAAAAGTTTGGTTTGCTCCCTTTTGGATTCTCTTGGTAGGTCGAAGAGAATGAAAACTTCTGAACAAGGAGTAAATCCAAACTTTTCTAACTTTTGAGGAAAAGGTAGTTGATATACACAAGCTTCGATTTGATCATTTATTTCTATCACATGATTTAGAATTTCAGATTTTGAACCGGGGTTGCTTACCGCTTCCGGTTCTTCACTTACCTTGAGTGATGCATGTGACAGTGGACTTGGTTCTACCTTCTCGTCATTCCTCAAAGAGATGGCTTGAGCTAATTCCCTTTGTGGGATTTCTATGTTTTCCTTTATGCTTGGGAGGGCATCTCGGGATTGCTTTTGCATCTCTTGGTTTATTTGAGCCAATTGGTTGCTCAAGTCCTTGCAAACCTCCTCGTTGATTGTAAGTCGGGCTGATATTCCTTTCAAAAGGGACAGCACCTCACCTCGTGAGCTAGAGGGTTATGGAGGAACTTGGCTTGCTTGTTCGTAAGGGAACATTCCCAATTCGTTTTCCCTATGCTCATTAACAAACCTATTTGGAGGCCTCAACATGTTAGGGTTCCCGTAGGACAGACTTGAGTGTTGAGGTCTCCTCCAATCACTACCATAAAAGCTGTAAGAATTGGGGTTAGAATTATACCTTTGGTGATTACCCACAAAACTTACACTTTCATTGGTGTTGAGGCTCAGTTTCGCCATCAAGATATCCATTTTCTCATTCAAGTCGGCCATGGAGGGATTGGGAGCCTCATTCTCCAAGGCATGAATGTATTGTCTTGATGGGATAGTAAACTTTTGAGCTTGCCACTCGACTTTTTCTTGCCAATTCATTGATCAGAGAATGCTGAGAAAACTGATCAGAGAATGCTGAGAAAAAGTGAAGTTCTAGCACAAAAGTTGATAAGTAACAGTATACAAATATGAACAAGTATAGAAAAGTATAAAGAAATTATATATCAACAAGTATAGACGATATAAACAAAGATATTCACAAAGGAATGCCTAAACTAACAAATCAACCTTTGGTTCGATATTGCAGAAGAAATAAATCCCCGGCAACGGCGCCAAAAACTTGATGCGCCCTCACCTAAGTTAGAGATGAGAACTCACTAAGGGATAAGTGTACCCCGTCGTTATCAAGTAATAAAATTCTGGAAAGTCCATGTATCGTCCACAGGATTTATTTCTGCAAGTATCGAGTTACTTAGTTTCAGGTGTTATCTAGGCTTAGGGGGTTTTGAGTTGGTTTTTCTTAAGTTAATCTACTCATAGGTTGGATTATACTACTCCTAGCTAAGTTATCCGATTCTAACTAAGTTATTCTACGCCTAATTAAGTTACTCTACCCCTAATTAAGTTAAACTACTACTCCTAAGTGATCTTTTACCAATGCAATTATCCGAAGGAACATGAAGGGATACGATGATAATGAAAATAGATTGTTTAAGCAATTGAATTAAAACCTAAGTCACTTGTGTCCGAGGCGATTAACCCGACCTATCCTCCTAAAGTCCCTAGTTCGTGATTCCCTTGTAAGGCCGAAACTAGCTCTAAGGCTCAGTAATTTGGGCTTAATCTTCTATAGGGTCGTCAATCCTATAGGCACTGACTAGGTCACATTCAGCTCGCAATATGTGCCAACTTGATTTTGGGATTATCGAATGAGTTAAACCAATCAGACAAAGTGTAAGACAAAGATTAAAGCATTAAAACAATTGAATGAACAAAAACTATAATATATATCAAAGATGAAAGTATTGTCACGAAGATACAATGAGCCTAGGATTCATAACATGGATCAGAGGCTAGACAGAATATAAAAGAAGAAAAATCCCTTTCAGGGAACCTGTCTACCAATGCAGGCGTCTTCCTAGGACTTAAGGATGGAGCTTGAGCAATCCTCGGTGAGCGGAGCTTCGGAGGTGTCTTCAATGGAGGTTTGAAGGATATGGAGGAGGTGGAGAGGATTTCTCAAGATGAAAAGCTAAGAAAATTACAAATAATAAAAGATATCTAATTTACATTGGAAAAACTCTATTTATAGGCGTGGCTCGGCCCTCTTTTTGACCTATTTTCGTGTCCTTATTGGTGTGGGAAGTCGTGGGGTCCATCGTGGCTTCGTGGGGGCGGAATTGGTCTTTTTGACCAATTCCCGCAGGTCTGCTCGCCGAGCAGGGCGAGCTGCTCAGCGAGCAGGGCTACTCGCGACGAGCAGGCCTCCAGGGGCCTGCTTGGCGAGCAGAAATGGCCCGTTCGTCGAGCGTTTTCGCCCGGCATGTCCTCGATGCTTGCCGAATGTCGTCGATGTCCTTTTTCGCCCGAACTTACACCTGCGCACGTACAGAAACTCCAGATAACATTATTCCAAAAGCTAAATTGATCCGTCAATCGCTTATTTTGAGCAAATGCTTCGTTTGGTACGACTTTTGACGGACCAATTAGCTTCAAAAGATAACGGAATTATACTATGCATGCTATTTTGGCCGTAATTGCCTAGATTGGTCATAAAACGAGCCTAAACAACGAAAAATAAATAAAAGGTTTCCAATTCCTAACTAACTCACACAAAAGCATTTAAATGCGAGAAATGCTCGCTTATTAACTGAATAATGCTAAAACCCGTCCTAAAACCGTACCCAAAGATAGGGGTTTTTGACCCCTATCAGACGTCGCTATCTTCACTACTTCTGGTCGAAGTGGTTCTGGGGCAATTATTCGGAACAGCGAAGGAGAGGGAATTACATGGATGAGTACTTGGGTCGACGGTATTTTTAGTCCAAAAATTGTCGAAGGAATTGCTCTCCGGAATTCGGTTCAATGGGTACTATCGTTGGGGTTGTCATATGTTATCTTTGAAGTGGATGCAAAACAAGTTGATGATGTGTTCAATTCGGATACAATTGATATCTCGGAGTTTGGTACTATAATACAGGATTGTCGGAGTCTAATCTCTCAAAATCCTGAGTATTGTGTTGTTTTTACACCAAGATTAGCGAATAATGCGGCCCATGCCATTGCACGGCTTGCATGTTCCAATGCTAGTCTATTTTCTTGCTCTGTTATTCCAAACTGGTTAGCAGACATTCTTTGTAAGGATCAATTTTTTTCGAGCTAGTAATAATATGAGATTTCCTTTTCAAAAAAAATGAAAAACAATACACAAACCATTACTAAAATCTTATATATTATTATGAAACATTTTGTGTTATTTAATTCCTCAATTTCTTTTTCAAGTCAATATATTACACTCTTCGTAAATGTATCACATTTTAGTGGTGTTTGTTTCAGCTTACGAAGAAACGTTTAGCGGTTCACTCCAAATCGCAGAAAATATTGTTTTTAGTTAGCTTTATAAAACAGCTTTTTTGATCGAAAATGTAACGTTTTCAAGCTTTTATTAACAACTGTTGGTATTTATTTGATGTTGATAAAATTATTCTTCTTATTTTCACAAAACACATTTCTTTTTTAACTTTATTCTTATCTCTAGAATATTATTTCCGAAAAAACAAGGTGTACTCCGTTCAATAAGTTATTAGTTTTCATTTTATTTAGTTATTTAGATTATTTTGTGTATATTTTTATAATTTATTTGATGATTAATTTAAAACATGTTCATGTTGGACATTCAAATACTAACATCTAAAGTTAATAACACTTTTACCAAATATTAATAATTAATCAGCTAGTTCTAAGGGGAGAAATCTTTTCATTTACTTGTTAACTTGCTTGCACTTTTTTAGGTGCTAGATTTTTTGCATTCCATTAATCTATCTTCATAGTTTTAATATATATTTTACAATTTTCATCTTTATTATACTTGTTATCTCTTTCTCTTGCTTTGACTTGGTTAACGTATAGGGTAATTACAATACCGAAATATTTTAATGTTAATATAGGTGTTGCCTTATCGGATTTGATAACCCGAAAACCGCAGGAATTGACAAGCCACAAAACTTATAGACGCTAATTTATGATCCAAATAGAGTTAGCATCGCCTTCCCAAAGGAAACACGAGCTAAGAACTTAATGGGATTGCGTGCTTTACTCTTAACCCCTCTTTGCAAGAATAAGTAGTTCTAGTCATATAATTTCGAAGGTTGCTTATATTTATTATTAACTCATCATAACCATCTCACTCCATAAGGAATAAAAGTTGAAGCTTGTCTCGCGTACAGCTTAGGGGCGGTTAAATAGTTAAACAAACCCAAAGTTATTTACTGTTTAGATAATGATGTAAAATCGAGTAATTTGGTAATTGCAGTATGAACCCCGTGGATTCGATATCTGGACTTGAATCCAGATTTATTACTTGATAACGATGGGGTACACTCGAGATATAGCTCGGAAAAACTCTCATTAGCAACTTCCATGGAGTGTTCTGATGTTTTCCGACATCGAGATGGTTCTTAAGCCCCTTACTTCCCTTGTATTCGTCCTAGTAATAGTAAATAGTAACCCTGATTATCCATTCGTGGTAATAGCAAATAATAAACCGCAGCAGCTAATAAACATTTTATTTTAAATGTATCAATAGTATTTTGTAATGTTTATATTTCAACATCTATAAATATTTTATTAAAGATAAAAACATATGATACAATATCGATCGATAATAGCTTTAATCGTAAACTAACAAACATTGATACTCTCAAAATAGAACTTGAAGGAAATAATCCCAAAGGGTTGAATACAAGCCTCCAAAAGAGATAAACTTTGATTTAGACTGATAAAAATGTATACATTACAAACGAATGGTTTATATACCCTTTAAATCCTATGATAGAAAAGACTTAAAAGCTCTTACAGCACGACTAACATAACTGATAACTTGCTGGATCCGCTTTGATATTCTTTGCCGGAGTTACCTGCAAAACAAAACCGGAGACAGGATCTCCGGGAAAACTTTCCGACGATCAAGTCAGTTTTTGTAAAAATGAGTCTATAATTTAGCAATAGCTTTGTGGGAAAAAATGTGAACGTACCTCCCCCCTTATTCTTAAGGCCTTTTATAGGTGTTTTTTGGGTAACCGCCGAGGGCGGTTACTCCTTAGTGGGCCACGTTCTGAGGGCGGTTACCCCTTTTTAGGCCATGTCCCTTTCGTGGCTTTCATGGCAACGAACGTGGTTCTGAGTGGGAGTCTTGACGCTCCGTTTAGGAATTCGGGGCGGTTTACTCGCTGCGCCCACTTCCTTCATTCGGGTCCCGTCCAATCTTAGCCCATGGGGCTTTAATATGGGCTGGGCTTGCGAAATGAATATAACCCGTTTTGGGCTTCGCGGGTTATCAAGTTCCTGAAGAGCACTCCTCCTTTTGTATGGACATACGATCAGGCCTTTCATATGCTAAGGAGCCGAGTAGCGATTGCGTACCGCGACGGGGATCGCGTTGTCTATATTCCTTATCGCGTTTTTGTGCAAGGTACTTTTTATTTCCAAGTTGATGGTTTCTTTTAACCCTTTGCAGGGGTGATCCTTTATCTCAAATCGCTGCAGATCGGGAGGCTAAAGCCCTGGCGAGAAGAAAGAAGCGGATGACGGAAACCGCTTCCGTTATAGGGGCGGATCCTTCTGGAGGGACGATTCCTTCTATTGGGGCGGCTTCCCCGGTTAGGGCTTCCGCTTCACAAGGTCCCGCTTCTGCCTCCGAGGATCTTCCTTTAACCAGGAAGCGGAAGATAAGTGCGGATACAGAGTCTTCTCGTTCTAAAAAGAAGAACACTTCTGTGTCCCTTACTGTTAGCGGCGCACCTGTATCCGCCTCGTCTAAAGGAAAGAGCAGTACCCCCATTCATGAGGTATCTTGATCTACTCCCTCTCGTATTGCTACTTTTTCCTCATGAGCTATCTGTCGTTCTCTTGATATTTTTCTTTATGCTTTTGCAGCCAATCCCCGATATTAGCGGATGGTGGACTAGGACGACTTCCCTCTGCCTCCCATGTGCGCGAGCAAGTACCGCTCCCTACTGCTGTGGAAGGGATCGAGAAGCGTTCTGTAGAGGTATATTATTGCTTTGTCCTTCGCTTTCAAATATCTTGTGTTCATTGTAACCGCATATTTCTATTCGCCCATTTTTATTTGTGAGACGTGTTATATGCAGATTATCAATTTCGCTGAGGGCATTCTCCGAAGGGATGCAGAGCGAGCCAAGGAGTTGGAAAGTCTTGGTACGGAATTGGCGACTCAGAAGTCGCTTTATGATGATGTCCAAGGGAAGGTGAAGGTCCTAGAGGGCACCTGTCAGAAGGCCGTGGGCGAGAAGGAGGAGGCCCTTAAATCCCTTCAGGCCAAGTCCGATGAACTGCAAAACGCCCTCGACGACCTAGCTACTTTCAAGGAGGCCCAAAAGAAGAGGGTTGAGGAGATTTTGGCTGAAGATGGCGCCCGCATCTACTGGTATGGGGAGCGGATTCATGCGGCTTATGAGCATGGGCATCAGGGTCTAGTACTTAACCGCCCCAAAGTTCCCATCCCTGAAAAGGATTTAACTGGGGAGTGGGATAAGCTGGAAGCCGAGGATGCTGATATGGATGAGGTACTCTTCTTAGATTGGAAGAGTCTTCAGGATCCTCCGATTAGCTGCGAGATCCCTATTCAGCCCGCGGAAGGAGAGGCACCCCAAGCCGTTTCTCAACCTGTGCAAGAGGTACCTCTCACCGAAGAGGTTACTGAAGCGGTTACCGATTCAAGGGTTGAGGATTCGCTTGAAGTAGATCCTCCTACCGGAGGAGATGAGGGAGTCGCCGCAGTCCAGGAGGGCATTAGGGGCGAAGGAGAGGAAGCTGTAGCATAGCTTAACTTATATTTGGACTTTTGTATGTAAAAACCATGTAACAAACCGCTCTAATATATATGTTTTCTTTCAGTTGTTGCTTTTCATATGTGTGTGATTGTCACTTTTTTGCCCTTTATATGTGCCCTTTGTCCTTTTGCCGACTCCATATTTGTGTTTCTTCATAGCTAGGGTGGCCAGACCCTTTTTGCAATTTTGAGTACTCGTTTATTCGCTTAATTTTATGCCTTAACTTATAATTCTTCTTTCGAAAATAATCATAAGTTTTGATCATAAGGTTTTGCGAGTGATGCGTAATCATGCATCCGCCTTTCTTTAACAGGCAACACATTTATGTGTTTTTGATTTTAACCCTAAGGTTTTTTACGAGTGATACGTAATCAAGCATCCGCCTTTCTTTAACAGGCAACACATTTATGTGTTTTTGATTTTAACCCTAAGGTTTTTTGCGAGTGATGCGTAATCATGCATCTGCCTTTCTTTAAGAGGCAACATATTTATGTGTTTTTGTAAAGAATCCGCATTTTGTTGTAACATACTGAGTGAAGGTAATAACTTTTATTGATGACGAGAAAAAGTTTATTACATATGTACACCAATTGTGCGGGATCGAAGCCTCATTAAAACCTTTTATCAGAAAACCCAGTGGGAAAAACTCATAAAAGGAAAAGTAGTACTCGTCATTTCCTCGAACTACTCGGCCTTTCTATATAGGCGTAGATTCTCTAGATTCCAGGTGCGCGGGAGCTTCTTTCCACTCATTTCTTCTATTTCGAAAGTGGATGGTCCCATCTTCTTGGATACTTTGTATGGCCCGATCCAATTGACGCCTAGCTTGCCTTTGCCATCTCTAGACTGTATTTTATCTGCTTTTTTCAAGACCAAGTCGTTTTCGTTGATCATTACTTTTCGCACTCTTCTGTCATGGTATTTCTTGATTCTATTGCGGTACATTGCCATTCGCATGTAAGCTTTTTCTCTTCGTTCCTCCACAGAATCCAAAGCATCTCTGATGTTGATAGGATTTTGTGTGTCGCAATAATAAATTGTCTGATCTGTGGGCGACTTGATTTCAACAGGTAGGACTGCTTCGGCTCCATAAACTAGCGAGAAAGGTGTTTTGCCTGTTGCTGCCTTTACAGAGGTTCTGTATGCCCACAACATATGGGGTATCTCATCCGCCCAACCTGTTTTTTTGTCACCTAGCCGCTTCTTGATGCCTTGAACCATGGCCCTGTTGGTAACCTCTGTCATACCATTTGATTGGGGATGGTTTACAGAAGAAAAATGATTCTTGATTCCCATGCTTTCGCAGTATGTTTTGAACTTGGCACAGTTGGACTGGGTGCCATTGTCGGTTATAAGCTTCTGCGGGATCCCAAATCGCATGATAATGTTCTCTCGTAAGAACTCGATCATTCGCTCAGGTGTTTGTGCGGTTACTGCCTCCGCTTTTACCCATTTGCTGAAGTGGTCCACTGTGACTATCAAATACTTCCTTTTCTTTGTTGTTTCTGGGAATGGACCCACTATATCAATTCCCCATGTTGCGAATGGCCACGTCGTCATTATAGTGATTTGTTCAGCTCCGAGAACATGCTTTTCATTCGCATGGATTTGACAGTTGTGACATTCCGCAACCATCTTCTGGGAATCTTCCACCACCTTGGGCCAGTAGTATCCCATCAATTTGACCTTTCTTGCCAATGCCGCCGAAGCTTCGTGCGCGCCACAAATTCCTTCGTGTAGTTCTCGCAGCACATAGTCTCCTTCATTGCGACTAACACATTTCAACTATGGACATGTGTACGATTTCCGATACAAAGTTCCATCCCGCATTGAGTATCGTGCCGACTGCCCAATTATTTTTCTGGCTAAGCTCTTATCAACCGGCAAATCTCCCTGCTCCAGATATTGACGGATTGGCATCCGCCAATCTTCATCGTCTTCCAGTTCCTCGATGATCATAATCTGATCAACCTCGAATGCTGGTGCCAATTTTATTTCCAAGCTGCATGCTTTTTGACTCCATGGTTCTCTACTTGCCGCTGCTTTTGCCAATTCGTCAGCTTTTGCATTTTGGCCTCGTGGAACATGCACCATCTCCCAAACGACTCCCTTGTGCGTTAACTCTTGTGTCAATCGGCTGACCACCTGATGGTATTTTACTAGCTCCTCCTGTTTCACCAGATAATTTTTTGTGATCTGGTTTATCATGAGTTTGGAATCGCTGTAGATTACCACTCTTTCTGGGGTGAGTTCATTGAGCAACCTCAATCCACATATCATAGCCTCGTATTCTGCGGCATTATTGGTAGTTTTGAAAGTTAATTTTGCTGCATAGTACAGGCGGATAACCTCCGGACCTTTGATGACGATTCCTAGCCCAGCTCCGTCTGCAGATAAGGCCCCATCTGTGTACATGCTCCACTCTTCTTTTTGTGCCTTTGGACATTCATCATCATCCCAGGTGAATTCGTTCACAAAGTCGGTGAGCACTTGGCTCTTTAGCGCTGGTCTTCCTTCATAGCGGATATCGAATTCGCCCAGGCGAATTGACCATTCCATCAACCGGCCGGATGCGTCAGGTTTCTGCAGTACCTTTCGCATTGGGATGCCTGTTCTCACAATGACAGTATGCGCCTGAAAATATGGTTTCAATCTAGTCGTCGTGGTTATCACCGCGAGGGCCATTTTGTCCAACTTCGAATACCGGAGTTCTGCGTCCTTCAAGACTTTGCTCACGTAGTATACTGGATATTGTTGCCCTTCTTCTTCTCGCACCATCACAGTGCATATCGCCATGCTGGTGACGGATACATAAAGAAACAAATCTTCTCCGTCTTCCGGCCTGCTCATTAAGGGCGGATAACATAGTAATCGCTTTATCCCCTCAAATGCTTCTTGACAATCCGGCGTCCATTCAAAGGACTTGGATTTTTTGATGGCATTGTAGAAAGGTAGACATCGCCTAGCTGAGCATGATATGAATCGCCCTAATGCCACCAACCGCCCGTTCAGTCTCTGTACTTCCCTTATGTTCCTTGGCGTCTTCATCTCCATTACTGCTTTAACCTTCTCAGGATTCGCCTCAACCCCTTTGCCGCTAACAATGAAACACAGGAACTTTCCCGCTCTTGCTCCGAATGTGCATTTCTCTGGGTTCAATTTGAGGCCATACTTGATCAACACTTCTAGGATTTCTTTGATATCCCGCGGGTGGTCTTGCATTTTCTTGCTTTTGATGATCATGTCATCAATATAGATCGAGAAGTTCTCGCCGGATTTGTCTGAAAATATCTTGTTCATCATCCTCTGGTATGTTGCTCCCGCGTTTTTCAATCCAAAGGGCATCACCTTGAAGCAATAAGTCGCCTGGTGAGTTATGAATGATGTTTTGATTTCATCCGCCTTCTCCATGGGTATCTGATGGTAACTGGATTTCACGTCGGTGAATGATAAAGCTTCATATCCTGCAGTTCCATCTACCAATATATCAATGTTAGGAAGTGGATACATATCTTTCGGACATGCCTTGTTCAAGTCTTTGAAGTCGATGCACATTCTGTACGTTCCATTCGGCTTTTTGACTAGCACCACATTAGCTAGCCATTCCGGATAGGTGACTTCTCGAATCGCATCCGACCTTAGCAAGTCCGCCACTGTTTTTTCAATCGCCTTTTGCCGCTCAGGAGCATGTCCCCTCTTCTTTTGCCGCACTGGGGTTGCCCCTTTGTCTACATTCAACCGATGGGTTGCTACGTCTGGGCTTATTCCTTTTAGCACTTCATTTGGGGCGGCAAATGCCGACTCATATTGGATCAATACCTCGGTAATGGCCTTCTTTGTTTCTTCTGAGAGTCCAGCCGCTATTCGCACGTTCTTGTCATTCGAGATGGCGAATAGTTCCGTTTCTCCCAATGCTTCCGCCGGCAGCTTCTCTTCGACTTTATCCTCCTCTTCCGGTTTTGGTTCAAGTGATAATGTATAGGCCTGTTGAGATACAAGTTGATCACCTTCAACTATGACTCGCCCTTGGTGTGTTAGCAAATGTAACGTTAAATGCTTCATTGAGATGAGCGACTCCGTCTCCGACAGGAATGGCCATCCCAGAATTATGTTGTAGGCCAGTGGGAGATCAACAATTGCGAATTCTAAATCACCTCGCCATTTTAGATTCTTATCGCCCATTTCTGCCTCCAACACCACCTGCCCACTTGTTTGGGAGGATTGACCCCCAAAACCAGTTACATCCATGAAGGTGTGTTCCACCCGCTCGTCGTTGATTCCCAACTTGTTGAATGCTGTCTGGGTAATGACGTTGCAAGAACTGCCTGTGTCGATAAGGACCCGTTTGACGTCCCATCCTTCAACGGCCATCGTGATCACTAGGGCATCCGCATGTGGCTCCGTGATTCTCGCAAATGAGTAATTGAGGGCATCCCCCCTATGTGTGTTGCTCTTTCGCCGTTCACGGCGAGTTCTTTTTGTTGGAGGCTCGTAGATTCCGCCTGCTATCACGTTTATCACCCCTTTCTTCTGCTTCTTTTCTGGCCGTGTTTCTCCCTCATGCGGGAGCGTTGTTTTCTCATCAGCTGTTTCTTTTCTTACAAATTGACTCAGCTTGCCTCTCTCGATCAGTTTTTCTATTTCCTTCTTCAGTTCGTAGCAATCATCTGTGTCATGGCCATTCAATCTGTGGAACCTGCAATACTTACTGGGATAGCGCCCCAAACTGGTTCGGCCTTTCACCTCGGGGAACCGCACATCCTTCTTCAAGGGGCTCTTTTCGATCCAAAGTAACACCTCTTGGCGAGTCGTGTTTAGTGGTGTGTGATATCCTCCACCTTAAAAGGGACGATCGCCTCTTCGAACAAAATTACTTTTGGACTGGGTCTGACGCAGACTGTCCGAAGTGGTTCTAGCGGCATCTCTTTCTCGCCGAGTTTGGGCCCTATGTTCCCTGTTGACATCATCCACTTCCATGAATTCCTTTGCTATCTTCATGAGCTCGGCTACAGTGCGTGGTTTGTTACGAATGATTTCTTCCCGCATGCTCCAATCTGTGGTTCCATCCGCCATGATGTTGCGAATACTCACGATATCTGGGTTCTGCAATCGCACCAGGATATCGTTAAAGGCGACAACAAATTCCCTTAGGGAATTATAGTTTCTCTATTTGATCTCCTTCAGCTGCCTATCTGTCACATCTGCCGCTTTACAGCCCACGAACTTCGCACAGAAATCCCGACTATATTGTTGCCAATTGTGAATAGATTCTGCCGGTAAAGATCAAAACCAATCAGATGCCGCACCGCCCAAAGTTGTCGAGAATAACCTGCAAATTATGCTTTCGCTTGCCCCTGCAACATCCATTAACTCTCTGTAGTTCCTGACATGAGCCTCAGGGTCAGAATTTGGATCCTCATAGTATTTTGGTATGGCAGGTGCTTTGATTCTGTGATCTGGAATGAATTCCCGCAACGAAGGGGCAAAAGGTGAATCGCTCTGGACCTCTGCTCTCGGCCGAGGTGAGTACCCCATTCGCTCCATCATGCTCCGTAATTGATCTTCTAAGTCAATATCGGGTACTCGTCGGACCTCTTCCATCCGCTGCTGGTGAATTCTGGATGGCATCCACTCGCCCATCGGTGTTGAGACGGGTGCCCGTTGGTGGACCAATCGCCGTCCCGTTATAGGATCAAAGTTCCATGTGTGCTCACGCCCAGACATAGTTGTGTTAGGCTTCATCAATTCCGAACGTCTGTGAGGAAAAGGGTCCAGTTGTTGTAGCGGAAGAGTGCCTTGCATTCCTGGCAACGGTTGGGATGGCTGCCAGGTTGGATGTGTCGTCGTAATGAGATCTGGGTGCGAGTAGTTGCTCGGGTGACTGTGTGGATTCGTGCGACTATTCTGGCCCACTTGATTTGGCACCTGAGATGGCTGCGGAAGGACAGGTATGACAGGAATAGTCGGTGATTGTGTTGAGATAACCACAGGTTCCTGAGGGGCAGGCGCCATGACGGTATCGCGTTCGGCGAGGGCGGTTAATAAATTAATCATTCGATCGCCAGCCGCCTGACTCATATTCGAAGCCAAGACCTGTCCTGCCATCTGCACGAAATCGCTATTGGACATCTCCATTTCATTTTGCACCTGCACTTCCAATAAGGGACCCAATTGTCCCGAGGGGCCTGACGAGCTAGGCACCACAGGCTGAGTACCTGCAGGCTGCGAATTTGCAATCCATGAACCTCGTGAGTTCATGCTAGTGGATCTGGTCGTAACACCGGTCGTTCGTGATGGTTCTGACATGTTCTTCGTGTACCTTTAACCAAGTGTTGGTAAAAAAGGTCCACCTTCACCGCACCAATGATAACTTGCTGGATCCGCTTTGATATTCTTTGCCGGAGTTACCTGCAAAACAAAACCGGAGACAGGATCTCCGGGAAAACTCTCTGACGATCAAGTCAGTTTTTGTAAAAATGAGTCTATAATTTAGCAATAGCTTTGTGGGAAAAAATGTGAACGTACCTCCCCCCTTATTCTTAAGGCCTTTTATAGGTGTTTTTTGGGTAACCGCCGAGGGCGGTTACTCTTTAGTGGGCCACGTTCTGAGGGCGGTTACCCCTTTTTAGGCCATGTCCCTTTCGTGGCTTTCATGGCAACGAACGTGGTTCTGAGTGGGAGTCTTGACGCTCCGTTTAGGAATTCGGGGCGGTTTACTCGCTGCGCCCGCTTCCTTCATTCGGGTCCCGTCCAATCTTAGCCCATGGGGCTTTAATATGGGCTGGGCTTGCGAAATGAATATAACCCGTTTTGGGCTTCGCGGGTTATCAATAACCTAAGGCATTAGGGATAAAAAAGTTAGCTAAATAAATTAATGACAAATTAGTAAATAGAGTAATGGCAAGAAATGTAAAAAAGTAGTGGTAGTATGGTAATTAAGACAAAAGTCAGAATGAGAAGAATTTTCCGGTTGAGTCAATCACACGGTGTGTGGTGTGTTTGACACGCAGTGTGAGATGTAAATTTGATAATCCACATAACGTGTTGGGATATTCACACGCCATGGTGAATAAAAAAAAAGAACCTTCACATTTCTAGTCACACGATATGTGGATAAGTGACACGATGTTGTTAGATGTGATTAACCAAAAAACAAAACGAACACAGAAAATATACAATCAATAAAACAGGAAGTTAAAGAACATAGTTTAGACAAATCTGAGGCATGTATTAGCAATCTCCTTAGGACAGATTTCGTCGCTATTGACGATCGTCTCCCACGATACAACATATTACGCAAGCGAACTCTTACTGTGTATAAATTTGTTATCATTGGAGCAAGAAAACAAAAACAATATGAAAAGACAGAGATCAGAAAATATCAGAGAATCTTTTTTTTCAACAGCTTTTTAGTTTAACATTTCTATTCTGTATAAATAGAACTCGAAATAACACGTCTGTTCATGAATGAACACAATTGTTCATACATAGACACAACTATTCACAACAGACACGACTGTTCACGAACGAACACGACTATTTATAAAGAAAGGTTTTTATTGATATTTAAATTAATTTCATAATTTTATTCATTTTATCCAACAAATATATGATGTCTTTTCGTTCTCTTTCGTTGATGCCTTTCAAACCACACAACATGTTACTGTCCAACACGTCGTGTGGACTCTGTTTCATTGCTTCCTTATTTTTCTTAGTGATATCCTCATCAATATATATCAATATAAGATACATTAAATATAAACATTATCCAGCAGGGAATCGATCAGTTCTATTAACCGAAAATGTGGGTTCAGTTCGGTTTTGAACCGAAATAACAATTCATTTATTTTATTTAATTGTATTAAAACAAATAATTACAAAACAAATAATTTTAATAAAATACGTATTTTTACTTAAAAAAATAGGACTAAATACAACAAAATATAAATAAATTAGATAAACATAAGAAGATTCTATCAGTTCGATCAACTGAAATTTCAATTTTTTAAAACTGAATCGGAAACTAAAACCTAATTTTATTATAAAAATCAAAATTGAACCCCCAAACTAAATTAAAATAATAATAATTAAACTACATTTTCTATTTTGGTCGGTAATCGATATTATAATTAATATTAATTAATGATCTATCCTAATAGTAGTGATATAATAATATTTTTTCTTTTAAATCCAATTTTTTTATTTAATTTTATTTTTTTATTTAAAGATAAGTTGGGCATGGTGACATTAAAGTGAAATATTAAATAAAAATATGGGTAATGACATAGGCACAAAAAAAAAAAAACCCACTAGTTAATGACTCGGCAGTCTACTTTGCCAACAGGTGGGCCTTCATGACTACATATTTTCTTCAAACACATTAATTTTTAACTAATTTTAGAAAAATAATAATTAAATAATTATAATATTTTTAAAAAATAATAATTATAATATAATATAATATAATAAAGAAGAAAAATATGCGCCTGGCTGGCTGGGTTTACCCATAACTTAGGTACGGGCTCCTCCTTTACTGCGGAGCTTTGGGGGATCTTGTCTGGTATTAAACTCGCCATTCGCATGGGTGTTAAAAGACTTTCGGTGGAGTCTGACAATTTGGAGGCTATCAACAGGATTTCGGATAGACAGGCTGTTTGTCTTAAGAGTCAGAATCTCTTTAAAGCCATCTTGAGGCTTCGTCCTGCTTTCGATTCTCTTTCTTTCTCCCATATTTATAGGGAGCAAAACCGCGTGGCGAATCGCTTGGCAGCTGCTGGGCATGGGGGATGTTAGGTGTTTCTACCCTTTCCGTTCCTCCTTCTTTTCTGTTACATTCTCTTCTTGAGGATAGGATTGGGGTCAGTCTTCCTAGACTGATCCCGGATTAGGTTTTTGTTTGTTTTTTTTTTCCTTCTTACCAAAAAAAAAAATAAAGAAGAAAAATATATTTCAGTTCATAATCTTTTCAATTTGTATTTTTTTTTTGGTAATCGGAGGAGGGTGAAACCTAAACAAAACAAGGAAAGGACAACTAATTAACGACTCATCCTATGTGAGTGCCGGCCAAGCCGATCCTCACAAAGAATAGCCTGGAGGCCTACAGGAGGCACATCACACTCGTGATGACTCAAAGGAAATGACCCTGCGAAGTTCGTCATCCAGTCAGCAGTCTGATTACCTTCACGAAATGTATGAATCAGACTCAGCTCCCAATCTCGACTCTTGTACTCCTGGCATCTTGTCAACAGCCATGCTAATCGGTGATGTCTGCCGGTCTCCCCATGTATCATGCCAGAACAGTCTGTGAATCAAGCTCTATTTGGACCCTTCTGTAACCTCTATCCCAAGCCATTTTAAACCCGAAGTAAAGAGCTCAGAGCTCGGCTAATACAACCGTACAAATACCGAGATTAACCATAAATCCACATCTCCACTCGAGTCATGACGAATATCGCCTTATCTCGTACCCACTTTGTATTGTCTGTCTGTTTTAGTTGTTCCTGTTTGTTATTAGTTGTTTGTTGTTGCTTTTTTTTAAGAAGTTGTTTGCTGTTGCTGATAGGTAGTAGATATTAGTTGTTTTTTCGGCAAAAAAAAACAATTATTTCTGATATAGATTAAGTCGATCGGAAAGTTTTAATCGTAAACCAACAAAGATTACAAAACGTGCATTGGTAATAAAAGAACGTATCGTAAAAAGTGCATTGGTAATACAAAACGTCACATAATAAAAAAAAATGAGCAAATTGAAAAGTCCAAAGCATCATATAATAAAATACGGAGGGAGTATCTAACAACATTTATTACCCAAATATGTCCTCAATGTATAATTATAATTGATTAATACATCTAATTTAGAGATTATTAACTTTTTTTTTTTTTTGAAGAAATATTATAAACTCAAGGTATTGTTTGTTTGTCGGACAATATTGTGTTTTGTAAATATAGGTAAAGAAACAATTTGTGTTGGAAAATAAAAAATTTCCGGTATTTGGCTATAACACCGAAAAATGAAAAGAAGTGATGTATGACTATTATTTCAAAAGGGTAAGAATGAATTGAGTATGGTTCCAAAAATTTAGAAAACCTTTTTACTCTTTTCGGAATAGAATTTTAATATAACTTTTTGTTAACTCATCTAAAATTTTTCTAAACAAACGAATATCGAAAAATTCAAAATATAACTTGTACGGATGCACTACCAAATAATTAACCATAACTCCTTATTCTTTATAAAGTATGCTTTATGAGTCAAGTTTGGACCAAATCTTTTACTTAACTAGTTTTTGGCCCGTGCGATGCACAGATTCATCTTAATATATAAATATTAATAAAAATACAATCTAATAATTACAATTAATGACATAAATGTGTTATATAAATTAAATATTATTATTTGATTTTTACATTTACTTTAAATAATATTTTTATAGATAAATATAATATAAAATAAAAACTAATATATTATATATTATATTATATTTTTTATCAGTAAAAAAGGAGGAAGTGGCACCTCAGTTCGATCGTTAATATAAATTTTCTAATTATTTATTTATTTATTAGTGTGACTAATTTTTCATATTTTAATAATTAAAATATCAAAATAAAATTGGAGAAAGATAATCCTATTACATAGATAAAATTAAATTAAAGTATGCAATCTTTTGTACTTATTTAAAGTGAAATGAAGACTATAATTACGGCTGCTTTTTCGGTATGAAATCTTAAATAATGGATAAAATAATGCTAATGTCATTTCAATTTTGTATCTATTTGCCCATTTTCTTGATTTTCTAAATCTTTTATTATTATTATTATTATTATTATTATTATTATTATTATTATTTAAGCTTATTGTATTATTTGATCTCTTATTTCTAAAAAAAAGTTCGCAATTTTTTTTTTTTGTTAGTATCTATTTGTTTCCATTTTTTGAAACTGTTTTCTATTTTGTAATTTAAAACCTGAGATAAAAAAAGTGTTTGAGAAAATTCTGGAACAGTTTCTTTTAACAAATAGCAAACAAGAATTGGTGAGCTAAACAAGCCCTTTGATGTAGATTGAAGTCGGATGAAGGTTTTAATCGTAAACCAACAAATATTACAAACTTCTCTAGCTTAATTAGAAGGTTGAATAAATCCACAAGGATAAACCTTGGTGCTCCAATGGAGGCTTTCAATATCAATATTATCAAAGTTGTTCAACATTACAAAAAGAGAGGCTTAAATACTTCCTCTAAGCATGTGAATAAAGACTAAAAACCCTTGAATAGGGTTTCTTAGCAAAGCATGAGAACAATGGTAAGATGGGAAGGTTAGGGAGTAATGGTAGTCTAGTAAATAAGGAGTAATGACAACATAGTAATTATCAAGAGTAGAAATGGTCCGCCCTACATGGTGAGAACTTGGAGGAGAAGCAGTCTCCAGCGTCGTACACCCCGCGTGCCTGGAGTTACGCCCCGCATGTTTGAGTCCCTGAACTTAGGAACGCTCGTTGATGGCCTTTACGCGTGGCGTCTTAGGGACTACGCCTCGCGTAGTTGAGCTTCTGGATTTGGTGGCTCCGTAGGTTGGGATTTACGCGTGGCGCCTTCGGGAGTATGCCCCGCGTAGTTGACCTCCTAGACTTGGTGGCCCTGTTGGTTAGGATCTACGCGTGGTGTCCTAGGCGTACGCCCCGCGTACTTGACCTCCTGGGATGATTCTCGCTCGAAACTTCTACCCGCACCCCGCGTACTAGTTGGGACGCCCCGCGTGCTTGGTTGAATGCTGTTGCCCTTACTTTCCTCCAATGGTTCCTCTCGTGCCTCTTTTTTAGTATTCGGGGTTCATGTTTGAGGACAAGATCCCCTCATCATTCTCCCCTTCTTTGAAAGAGTCGGACTCCGTCCCGGATCCCTTGGTTGGTAACGACCCATCCGGCTTCCACAAGCTCAAATCCTGCACATTAAAAGAAGAAGACATCTTCCCAAGCCAATTGGGGAGGGTTAGTTGGTAAGCATTGGCACTAATTTTCTTTGTGATCCGGTAGGGACCGTACTTCCTCGGCCTCAACTTGCTACTTGGGGCATGCATGAGCCGCTCCTTGCCCAAGTATACCATCTCCTCATCCCCAACCTCAAACTGTATATCTCTCCGGTGTTCATCAACTTTGGCCTTAATCTTGCTATTTTTCTCCTCAATGCTATGTCGGACTTCTTGGTGCATTCTATGATAGTCGTTGGCTAAGTTGTGGGCGGCTACACTCTTCTTCTCCCCCTTAGGAATCTCCCCCAAATCAAGTGAATGGTTGGGTGCCTTGGTGTACACGATCTCGAAAGGAGACTTCCCGGTAGTAGACCTCACGGCGGAGTTGTAGGCAAACTCGGCTTGGGCGAGCACATAATCCCACATCTTGGGTTTGTCTCGACACTTACTTATTAATAAATTTCCCAAAGTCCGGTTTACCACTTCAGTTTGTCCATCCGTTTGGGGGTGAGCCGTGGTACTAAAATTCAAGATGGTTCCGAGGATGGTCTAAAGAGTCCGCCAAAAGTGGCTAACGAACTTCGTGTCCCTATCCGACACTATACTCTTTGGAACCCCATGTAGCTTCACCACCTCCCGGAAAAACAGTTTGGCAATGGCGGTGGCGTCATTCGTCTTTCTACACGGAATAAAGTGAGCCATTTTTTAGAACCGGTCCACCGCTACGAAAATGGAATCCATCCCCCATTGTGTCCTTGTTAGCCCCAACACAAAGTCCATGGAGAGATCCTCCCAAATGGTTTCGGGTATTGGGAGATGCATGCGTAGTCCGTCATTAGTGGCATGCCCCTTGGATGTTTGGCACGTCTCACATCGCTCCATGATGTATGCCACGTCTCTCCTCATCCTAGGCCAAAAGTAACGGGAACTAATCGCTTCAAAGGTTTTGTCCATTCCAAAGTGTCCTCATAACACCCCTCCGTGTAGCTCTCGGATCACCCTTTCTCGTATGGACATACTCGGAAGGCACAGTTGGCTACCCCTCATGAGAAACCCGTCCACTAACTGATACTCGCCTCCATCGGCGCTGCTCTTACACTTCTTCCACTCACTTCTAAAGTCCGGATCCTCGTCATACTCTCCTTTGATGTGCTCAAAATCCACTAACTCCAAGGCTACAGTTTTTAAAAGGGCTACCCTCCGGCTCAAGGCATCCGCCACCTTGTTTTGTTGACCTGCTTTGTGGAGAAGCTTATAAGGGAACTTATCCACAAAAGCGGACAATCTAGCATGCATGGAGCTCCGGATTTGTTTTTGACTTCCTAAGTACTTGAGGGCTTGGTGGTCGGTGTATAACATAAATTCTTTTCCAATGAGGTAGTGCTCCCACGTCTTGAGAGCCCGCACTACCGCATAGAACTCCTTGTCATAGGTGGTCCATTTTTGCCTCGAGTCACACAACTTCTCACTAAAATATGCAATGGGCCTCCTCTCTTGCATCAGCACTCCCCCAACTCCTACTCCACTCGCATCACACTCAACCTCGAAGAGCTTATCAAAATTTGGAAACGCTAAAACCGGAGCGATGCTTAGCTTTTCCTTTATCAAGGCAAAACTGCTCTCTTGTTCATCTCCCCACTTGAAGCCTCTACCCTTCTTCAAACACTCGGTCATAGGAGCCACAATAGCGCTGAAATTCCGGATGAACCTTCTATAAAAAGTAGCCAACCCATGGAAGCTTCTAATATCCCCAACGGTCTTCGGAGTCGGCCACTCCCGAATAGCTCTAAATTTCTCTTCATCAACCCGGATTCCATTCCCACTGACCGCATACCCGAGGAACACCAAACTCTCCATCACAAAGTCACACTTCTTAGTATTGGCAAAAAGTTGATTCTCCCAGAGTAAGGTTAATACGGTCCTCAAGTGCTCCACATGCTCTTCCAACGTCTTACTATGGATGAGGATATCATCAAAGTAAATCACTACAAACTTCCCGATCACCGGACGCAAGACTTGGTTCATCAACCTCATGAAAGTGCTCGGTGTATTGGTCATCCCGAATGGCATCACTAGCCACTCATACAACCCATCACGCATCTTAAACACCGTCTTCCACTCATCTCCCGCCTTGATCCGAATTTGGTGGTACCCACTCCTCAAATCAATCTTCGAAAAGACCTTGGACCCACTCAATTGGTCTAACATGTCGTCAAGTCGGGGAATCGGAAATTTGTACCGAATGGTAATCTTGTTGATGGCTCGGCTATCCACACACATTCTCCATGAACCATCTTTCTTAGGTGTCAATAAAGCCGGCACCGCACATGGACTCATGCTCTCTCTAACATAACCCATACTTAGCAACTCATCCACTTTCTCCTTCATCACTTCACTCTCCTTAAGACTCATCCGGTAGTAAGGAAGACTAGGCCAAATAGCTCCCGACAAAAGATCGATATGGTGTTGGATGTCTCATAGGGGTGGTAGCCCATATGGTAACTCCTCCAGGAACACATCGCGGAACTCATTAAGCAAATTTCCCACTTCTTTCGGAACTTCTTCACCTTCACTACCTACCCTCTCCGACAGTGTACTAGATTTCACCATCACTACATAGACCGTTTGACTTTCCTCACACTCGTTAATAAACGCCTTGTGAGTTGGGCAAACGATCAAAGTAGATTTTCCTTTGGCTTTGACTCCCCTACAAGAGGTGTGAGCACATAACGAACCCCATCCTTCACAAACTAATAGGTATTCTTTCTTCCGGAATGGGTAGCATCCCTATCAAATTGCCACGGCCGTCCCAACAATAGGTGGCAAGCATCCATCTCCACAATGTCACAATAAACCTCATCTCGGTACTCTCCTATCTCAAGAGGTACCCTACACCTTTGGGTGACCTTCATCTCTCCTACATTCTTGATCCACCCCACACTATACGTACTAGGATGCGCTTCAATCACCAGCCCAAACCTCTTAGCCGAAGTGTCGCTAATAATGTTCTCTTGGCTACCACTGTCGATGATCACATTACATTTCACCCCTTGCACTAGACATCGGGTTCGGAACAATTGGTGTCTTTGGTCCGTTTCCACTCTACTCGAAATCAAGAGCCTCCGACCAAAATGTATGGCTTGTCCACCTTCGTACTCTCCCTCATAATCATCATCAATCGGGTCACAACAAACATCCCCTTCATCATCGTACTCCTCATCATCGTCATACCGCTCAACCATGTTGGCACTTCTTCTCTTGGGACACTCATTAGAACGGTGACCCGGCTCATTGCATCTGAAACATTTGAATGAAGTCGGCCTCGCATAGGGGTTGTTTCCCTTAGGGGGTTGTGTCGCCTTAAAAGGCCTCACGTCCCCACTAGGTGCCTTTCCCGCACTTGGCGCCTTGGGATCGCTTGAACTTGCAATTCCCTTGCCCTTATCAATCACCTTGGGAGAGCCTCTCCCTCCATAAGTATTGTCAACACCGGCTCTTCTATAGCCCTCACGTCCCCTCACATTCAACTGTGACTCGGCCTTCAATGAGAAATTACGGGCGTCTTGCACCCGAATCACCATTTGTGTTCCGATCCAGTCTTGGATGTTGTACCTCAATCCTTTAAGATACCTTGAAGTCTTTTGGCTTTCGGTTTCAGACAAGTTAGCCCTTGCCGAAAGCCGTAAGAACTCCGAGGTGTACTCGTGCACACTCCTTGCACCTTGAGAGCAATTTCGATAGGAACTATAGATGTATTGCTCGTAGTCGGGTGGCAGAAATCTCTCCCTTAACATCGACTTCATTCTAAGCTAAGATCTAATCGGCTCCCTTCCTCCTCTTCTTTTTCCTTCTTTCATGTTATCCCACCAAACTGAAGCACCTCCTTTCAACCGATAAGCCACTAAACAGACTTTCCGATCCTCCGGTATTCCCGTATAATCAAAGAACCGTTCCACCTCTAGCAACCAATCAAGAAAACCTTCAATGTCGAGTTCTCCCCCAAACGTCGGCAAATCCACTTTTAGTTTGAAGGCATCATCCCTCTCATAGTTTCCCCCATAGGCCATTCTCAAATTCGGCTCGCCTCTATGTCCGCCTCTATCATTACCTCGACCCCCATACGGGTCATTCAACCCAACACTCTCCCTCTCATAACCACCTACAACATTGTCATGCATAATATCCATATTCTCGGCACGCACATGCGCGGGACCAATAACATCATTCATATGCATATTATCCCTATGCCTATCATTAAAAACATCATCATCCATTCTAATCCCCATATTCCTAGCAATCCTAGGCATCTCAAAATCATCAAATAAATCTCCATCACTATCACTATCAACATTTCTAATGTTCACGGGATTAGTTTGTTTTACCTCTTGAACCCGAAGGTCCATTGGTTGTGGTGCATGATTTCTTCTAGGGGGTGGTGTTGGTTGTCGTTCAAGTTGGGGGCGGGTTTGCTCCTCATGTCGCCGGTGAGGTTCTCCGATGATGAGGGCTTTATTATTTCGACCCTCAAGCTTTAGCCCTTCAATGGCGAGAAGGATATCTCGGGTACTCGTGGCATATTTCTCATCCAACGCTCTGAGAGATTCTGTTAGATGCTCCACCTTGACATCTAGTGCATCTACTCGTTGCTCCATGGATCCGGTGGCTTCGTTTGTGATACGTGGTTGAACCATTTTCGAGAAGAAGTCTCCGGGAAGAAAAATGACTCGGCTCTGATACCAACTGATGTAGATTGAAGTCGGGTGAAGGTTTTAATCGTAAACCAAAAAAGATTACAAACTTCTCTAGCTTAACTAGAAGGTTGAATAAACCCACAAGGATAAACCTTGGTGCTCCAATGGAGGCTTTCAATATCAATATTATCAAAGTTGTTCAACATTACAAAAAGAGAGGCTTAAATACTTCCTCTAAGCATGTGAATAAAGACTAAAAACCCTTGAATAGGGTTTCTTAGCAAAGCATGGGAACAAGGGTAAGATGGGAAGGTTAGGGAGTAATGGTAGTCTAGTAAATAAGGAGTGATGGCAACATAGTAATTATCAAGAGTAGAAATGGTCCCCCGTACATGGTGAGAACTTGGAGGAGAAGCAGTCTCCAGCGTCGTACGCCCCGCGTGCCTGGAGTTACGCCCCGCGTGTTTGAGTCCCTGAACTTGAGAATGCTCGTTGATGGCCTTTACGCGTGGCATCTTCGGGACTGCGCCTCGCGTAGTTGAGCTCCTGGATTTGGTGGCTCCGTAGGTTGGGATTTACGCGTGGTGCCTTCGGGAGTACGCCCCGTGTAGTTGAGCTCCTGGACTTGGTGGCCCTGTTGGTTGGGATCTACGCGTGGCGTCCTAGGCGTACGCCCCGCGTACTTGACCTCCTAGGATGATTCTCGCTCGAAACTGCTACCCGTGCCCCGCGTACTAGTTGGGACGCCCGTGTGCTTGGTTGAATGTTGTTGCCCTTGCTTTCCTCCAATGGTTCCTCTCGTGCCTCGTTTATAGTATCCAGGTTTATGTTTGCGGACAAGATGCCCTCATCACCCTTAGTCTATTATTTTGTGAAATTTATATTTTGTCAGCAATTATAAAATACAAATATTTGATGAATTTTTTTTATATATGTGTTAATTTTTATCTAAATTGAACCAAATGTGATTGATTATTATATGTCATGGTGCACAAAGTAATAGTTCAAGTGGCAAACATATATAACTTTTATAGGTTAAGGATCAATGTTAGGGTCTAAATAGTGCTTTAAACTTATTTTTATTTCAAATAGTAGGTATAGATTGAAGTTGCAAACATTTAGCTGTTTCTCAATTCCTTTTGGATGAGGTCCGCCATTAATTCTTTCCCTTTCCACTTATAGCTTTCCTCGATGTTGAAAGATATTTTTTATATTTTGTATGTCGATCTTTATGGATGTTGCCGCAGGTTTTTTCTTTCCTTAGTGACTCATTTCCCTATAGCCGAACCTTATAGAGCTCTTTATTGTCTTGTTTATCTCACGTGGACTTAGATTTTATTGGGGACCCTCAGTTTTTGCGCTTGTGTACTGGTGATTTTGAAGTGCTCGAATGTTTTCATGCCTTCTTCTATGTGCTAGAGAATCATACCTTGCCACATCTTTTCATAACAGGCAAAGGGGAAAGTGATCTTCCCGTATGAATCCTTCAAGCTTCTCCCACTATATGAGGAGGAAAATGATTCCAATCGATCGTTTCAACCCCTATGATGAGTTTTCTACTTGTCTCGAGCCTTTCCTCATACAACCTCCTAATAATACTCCTGATATGCGTTCCCCTTTTGAGGATAACCATCGACAATCTGCTTCTTGGTGAAGCATGCCATAGAGTCTTATCTTTTGGTCATTCTAATGGGTTCTTCCATCGCAACCAAATTTTCTTGCAACTCAGTCGCTATTGTTGCCTGCTCGTTAGTAGCTTGTTGCACGCGCGCTCATGTTGTAAATAAGTTATTTGGTGATACGGTCCATGAATTTTCTACTAGAATGATCAATGGTCCCTAACCATTCCCTTATACGTTTGTCGAGTTTGGGGATTATTTGCAGAATATCCAATTGGTTACCGCTGGCGTCAAGTGGGGCTCTAGGTTCATGAATATATCGTGAGGGTGATGAACTAGTCGTGTTTTCTTGATGAGTCATGATCGCTTGGCTGGTCCAATCCGCGCTCATCGCACCAATTTGATACGATAAATTTTGTAGAGTAATACTCTAACGCCTGAGAAGTTTCTAAGGTGTCTAAAGTATAAGACAAAAAAATGACCAATTTAAGGCTGTTTATAGGGACCCACCTCGATGGATAAGTTAGGAGAGCTTAGGATTCAAGTATATTATTAACTATCTAAAATATATCTACCACTGAGAAGATGACATTTGTCCTCTTTGGAATTTAAGGAGAAGGTTCTAATTGTTTTATGTGTTTACGGATGTGTATTCATGTTTAATTTAATCTAACGATTTTCCCTACTCCCAACGTCTCAATTATTTTAGGATGATGACACATGTATCTTTGATATCTATCTTATGCATGATATCATCAAATTTAGAGATAATATCAGAATTAAAAATTATAAACTTAATCCGAATAAATATTGAATGCTTCTTTCCTATAAGCCACAAAAGAAAAACACCCATTTCACAATAGTGGGAACTTGTACGGCTGCACTACTAAATAATTAAGCATAACTTGTTATTCTTATAAACTATGCATTATGAGTCAATCTTTGGACCAAATCTTTTACTTAATTTTCTAATTATTAGTGTATTTTCTTTGACTAATTTTTCTTATTTTATAATAAAAAGATCAAAATAAAAGTTGGAGAAAGATAATCTTACATGGATCAAATTAAGGGACTTTTACAAAACTAAGTTTATGGGGAGCTTATTTACATTTTTAGGGCCTGTTTGTTTTATCTACAGTTTGCTGTTGGAAAAAACTGATTTTCCAAAAAATATGGATTCTCTGCTTTTGCAAAAAGGCTGCTTTTCAGGTGTTAAAGGAAAACAGGTGGTCACTAATCAAACACCTAAAACACTCCTTTTTGAAGTGAAAATGCAAGCAGTGGCATGAAAAGTAGCTATCAAACACCCCCTTAGACTCATTGTACTAAACTAGACATTTACAATACATGTTTACCCAAACACTCTTATTCGCACCCCCCCCCCCGCGCGTGCGCGCTCTTTACGATAAAACAACGATTTGCAAGGCGATTTGCGAAATAAAAATGAACGGTGAATCATGACGAAATCTGGAAAGAAGATGCAAAAGGCGGATAAAACCAAATCAAATGTAAGTTTCCTCCATCTCTTTGGGCTTTTTGCATTATCTATTTTTGTTTAGGCTTTAGGTTTTGATTTTGTTGTGATTGAGCATGGATTTAATGTGTTATGTTTGGTTATGATTAGTGTTAATGTTATAATGATGATTTTTGAACTCATTTGGGATGTATTTGTTTGATTTATTAATTTAGAAGTTGAAGGATTTGAGTTCGGAGTTTGCAATTAATTGAGGTATTGTGAATCACAATTTTATATATTGGGTCACCATTTATATATATTGTGAAATAAGCTTCGTATTTTGCAGCTTGAGTTCACATTCTATCAATTGCGAAGCACTAAACCCAAGAGGTACTTTGCAATTGTGTCGCAAATTATATAAAATGCAAATGATAAAAGTTAGTTCGCAACTGGCGATATGTAAAATGAAGAAAACTATGTTAAATTACTTCTCAATTCATGAATTGCGTAGTAAAATCATAAATTGCGAACCTCAATTGCGTATAACTAACTTAGAATTAACTTCAAACTACTTCAACTATTATCAGATTCACGATTTGTTAATAAGTTTTGTCAAGTAGTTGAATAAAACACTTTATTTTATGAGTTTTATAAGTTGATAGATGAAAAACCCATTTAATAATGTCATATGAACCAAAGATATGAAGGAATAATCCTCAATTTGCAAATGGAGCAAACCTCAAGTATCATTTTATCAAGAAAAAATTCACAGTCCTCAAATTGTCAAATACCGAAACCACATGGTTTTTTTTTTTGAACTTATCCCTAATTTTATTTCACGATATATATATTTCCAGCCCTCTCAAGTTCTTCAACAACCGTAGTTAACCATAAACTTCAAAATATTATCACTAATTTTATTAACTTGTTTATTTGAAACAAATTACTTTTTAAATAAATTAATATTTATGATTTTGGGGTTTTTTGCCTTTTTGTCAATGTATTAAGAGGTTAGTTAAATGTAGCAACTGATATTTTGGACACATTTTTTATTTCTAATGTGATATTACGTTAAATGTTTTTTTTGGAGGGTTAAGGGTTATTTGTTCCAAATAATAAGTTGGAGGATTATTTGTGCCAAATAAGAAGTTGAAGGGATTAATTGTAACTTTTTGAAGTTCATAGTTTGGTTGCGGTTTTTGGATAACTTGGGAGGCTGGGGATGTATAAGGACATTTGATTTCAAAAGAAAATATCAATATTACTTTTTTTATGTGTTATGAGAAAAAATATTTTTGTATGGAAAAATAAGATATTAACAAGGATAAAGTAAAGTTTTTGGGTTTACCCATAACTTAGGTACGGGCTCCTCCTTTACTGCGGAGCTCTGGGGGATCTTGTCTGGCATTAAACTCGCCATTCGCATGGGTGTTAAAAGACTTTCGGTGGAGTCTGACAATTTGGAGGCTATCAACAGGATTTCGGATAGACAGGCTGTTTGTCTTAAGAGTCAGAATCTCATTAAAGCCATCTTGAGGCTTCGTCCTGCCTTCGATTCTCTTACCTTCTCCAATATTTATAGGGAGCAAAATCGCGTGGCGGATCGCTTGGCAGCTGCTGGGCATGGGGGGATGTTAGGTGTTTCTACCTTTTCCGTTCCTCCTTCGTTTCTGTTACCTTCTCTTCTTGAGGATAGGATTGGGGTCAGTCTTCCTAGACTGATCCCGGGTTAGGTTTTTGTTTGTTTGTTTTTTTTTCTTCCCTTCTTACAAAAAAAAAACAAGGATAAAGTTCAAAAAAAAATCATGTGCTTTCATGTTTTGTCAAATAAGTATTTGTGGAATTTTTTTTAGTGTGAACGGATACTCGAGTTTCTTTCTATGATCAGGAGATGACTGAGATTTTTCGTTTTGCTAACAACAAGGATCTTAAAATTAAAATGAGCGCTAGTGACCTCGAAACTTGAAAAATTCAAAGACTTGATAATATTTTAAGCAATTTAATTTTTTAAGTTTTTAAATTTGAGGACAATTAGGTGTTATTTGGTGAGGAGAAAGAAAGTGAATATTTAGAGAGAGAACTCTGAAAATGATAATTTTGGATGATAAAATTTTTTGGCTTCATAGTAAATGTGGTACTAAACAATTTTAATTCTTGAAATTTCCATTTTGATGTTGTTAACGATCATTTTTATAGTGTCAAACTAAAATATCATTATTTTTAGTAAAACAAAAACATCAGTATATGTTTGATAGAACGTGAAAGTATAAAAAAACAATTGAATTTTATCCTATTAATATAATATTATATATAAATGAACTAGATTAATACCTTTATTAATATACCTTTATTAATATGACACAAATACATTTTATAAGAACCAATATCTATGAACTAGGGCACACCAACATAATTTGCGTTACAAAAAAATAATTGACTCTTGTTTCTATCCATCTATTTAACAAGTATATTTTTTCACTAGAAAACTAAAAGTAATTTTTAATGAGTTTAAAGAGCCAATATATACATAATAATAATTTAAATTGAACAGTAAATAAATAAATAACGGCTCTTGCAATCTACCAAAGAACAAAGGCAATAAAACATGAAAATGTGGAAGCAATATACCATAGGACCCACCACAATGGTAAAAGAGAATATGAGAATGCACTACACTAAATCTCCAAAGGAATTTTATAAAGATACTTGTAATTAAATTGAATTCTTATTTTTGTTTCTTTTTTATAATAAAGTTCTATACTAGTTATATTAAAAGGATAAGGGGTAAAAATATATCTAATGTTTACATTTAGGAATAATTTTACCTTTAACGTTTGAAATGATGTAATTTTAGTTTTAACGTTGGTAGCTAAGAGCAATTTTACCTCAAACATTGACAAGTTGGGTTAATTTGAGAAATTATTCATCAAATTATTTTCTCGGTCATGAATATTTTCATCTACACTTCACATGTACGTCATTTTATCACTAATTGGTAACAGATCACAAACATATGATTAAACATGAAAAAAATTAAAAATCATACCGTATTTTGTACGAGTTGGACAACAAAATTTTAAATATTTGACCGAATTTAAAAATATAAATCTTCAATTCTATTATTAAATCGCAAAAAATATGAATTTTTTTAAATCAACTTACATGCGATTAGTACAGAATAAAGAACAAAATATTTTTGTTTTATAATAATTTCTGAAATTAACCCAATTTGTCAATGTTAGGAGTAATTGCTCTTGGTAAAATTGCTCCTAAATATAATGGAATATTTTTACACCTTATCCCTGTATTAAATAGTTTATAATTCAAAATTCAGGGTTAGGCTATGCTTACTTTGTTTTTGACAAAGTAAGTCTTACTTTGTTTTTTTCACCATTGGATGGGGATGAACTTTGACAAAGTAAGTTCATCCAATGTTAAAAAAAACAAAGTAAAGCTTACTTTGTCAAAAACAAAGTAAGCATAGAAGACACCTTCAAATTCATGTGTATTACATGTAATCAAATTAGAAATTAATATCTCTAAGGTTTAATACATCACCAGCTCTTTGAACTAGTCCATAATAGTAAATTGGCTTCGTAAACTTTGTAAGTGTCTCACTTGCTCCTTAAACTTGTTTATTGGTAACAACTAAAGACAAAAATCATAATACTAACTCTCAATCCTCATCCATTTTATCTCCCAAACCTGCAACACTAACTCTTATAATAGGTTGAAAGGTAGGAGAAGAGAAAAAAATACCTCTCGAATAGATAAAGATGTATTTTTAGAATTTACGTTTAATGGGTTTTTGTATTAGTTGTTACCGAATATGCAAGTTTAGTGAGTTGGCAAGACATTTATAAAGTTGAATGAGCTAATCTACTTTTATGGACAAATTCAGAAAGTCAGTGATACGAAATAATTAAGTTCAATGAGCTGGTGAGACATTTGTAAAGTTTAGGGAGCTAACCTACAAACTCGTGATGTGTTAGTTTTTTGTCTTTCTTTTAGTGAAGAACTGCAAGGTCGGATTAAATGCATCATTGGTCACTGAACTTATATGATTGTCTCAAAATGATCACTTAATTTCAATTTATCTCAATAAAATCACACAACTTTGAGCTTTATCTCAATTAGGTCATTTTGACGATTTCAATGATTAAAAACATCGGAATGATGTCATGGTTGACACATCAGCACGAGTCAACTCAGATTTCTAATCAAAACAACACATGGCAACCACATGTTGGTTATTTTTATGAAAAAAAACTAATTTTTTCCATAAAAATAACTGACACGTGGTAGCCAGGTGTTACATATATGGATGTCATGTGTTGTTTCGGTTAGAAACCTGAGTTGACTCATATTAACGTGTCAGTCATGATATTATTTCGATTTCTTTTAATCATTAAAATGGCCAGAGTAATTTAATTGAGATTAAAGTTAAAATTAAATGATTTTATTAAGAGAAATTGAAGTTAAGTAATCATTAAATTCAGTCACCAATTAGGGGTGAGCAAAAAGTCTAGTAACCAATGACCAAACCGATAACCGAACCGAAATTCTTATTTGGTTCGGTTATTTTAATAATTTGATTCGGTTCGGTTGTTAAATTTTCCTTATTCGGTATTCGGTTATCGGTTCGGTTATTCCGGAAAAAATACTGGTTTAACCGAAAACCGAACTAAATATATATTTACATAAACATAATATAATTTTACTTATTTATTTGTTTTTCATACTTTAATTTATATAAGAAATCAACAAAATTTTAGTTTTAAACATTATTAAATTAATTTGTAATATATAAGGTATTTGGTTAATTAAATTTGAAATTGCAAATTCTAAATTAATGAAGTTCAAATTTCATAATTTATAACATTTTAAATATTTAAATTAAAAATATAAAAAATTCGGTTATTTGGTTGGTAACCGAACTGAACCAAAAAATTTCGATTTGATCAAATTCGATTATTTAGTTATTTGGTACGGTTTTAATTTCTAAAATTATACAAAATTCAGTTCGGTTAACCGATAATTCGGTTCGGTTATAACCGAACCGAACCGATGCTCACCCTACAATTGTGTATTTAACGCCTCCAAGGTCTATCCGTACTAGTTATCAACCATAATTAAAGAGTGAATAAGGGCAGGCGTAACTGACGGACAACGTGGGGAGGTATGTCCCACTGAGACATGGGGGTCCACAGAAGGACGGCAGTTCGTGGATTTCCATGTCATAAATTGTAAATATCTACGTGTCCGCACTATACGATACGTCATTTTCGTTTTTCTCTTTTTGAAAATTGTTCTTTAATTAATTTATTTAATTTGTTAGCTTTTGCGGTTTATGTACGGGCAGTAGTATTAAATTAAAATAATAAATAAAAATAGAGATAAAAAGTAGTTGCAACGGACAGGACAGACAAGGACGGTGGCCGGTGAGGTTTGGTCTTCCTATTTGTACGATTTGACCGTACGGCACTATTTTCTTCTTTTTCTAGAATTTCTACTTTTTTTTTTTTTCAAATCTGGACACATTAATTAATTCCGTCGCCATTGTTTTCTTTTATTGGACCCCACTTTACCCACTACCTCCACTCTTCTTCACTACTCTTATTTTTTTCCACTAAAATTTTTATAGGCTCTGCTTGGTAAAGAGCGTTTTAGGATAAAAAGAGCAGTTTTGACCAATTTTAGAGGTTTAACCACTGAAACCGCTAATTGAAGTGTTTGGTGGAAAGAGGTTTGGGAGAGAGTTTTGGGATGAAAACGCTAATTTAGAAAAAGCTCTTAAAATGAGCTTTTCAATTAGCGTTTTGCAATATTAAAATTAATAGACTTCTTTAACCCTAATAGATAGACTCCCTCTTCTTCTGCACCAAAATTAATGCCCTTATTCGTCTTTTTGCACAAACCGCTATTATCAATCAGCTAACTTTTACCAAACAGGTCTACACAAACAGCTAATCAAATCAGCTAGTCAAATCAGCTAATGTAATCAGCTAACAGCTAATTCCCAAACAGAGTCATAGATTCACGGTTTGAGATTCGTCAGACATCCTTTAAGATCTGCTTGTTTTGGGTAGAGGTGCACATGGTCGGTTAACAAGTCTATTAAAATTGATTCGGTCAGTTAACCATTTTATCAGTTTTTGAGAAATACTAACCATATACTAGTCCACTAAATTCGATTAACCAATTATTTCGATCAGTTAACCTTTTATTTCGGTTTCTGACCATTAGTAAATAAAATAACAATAACAATAAAACTTCAAATTTTTTATTGTGAGTGGAATGGCGGATCAATGGCGAGTTGAAGAGATTAACGACGAAGAGGAAGATGTGCGTGCATTATGTATGTGTGGACTATAGAATGGACACTGCATTTTTCCTTTAGATCAACTCTTTAAGGCATTAAATTACTATGTTTTTTGGACCAAAATTCTTATCATCCGTGCTTTTCCAATTAAGCCTTATCCATGTATATTAATTTCACTAATTATCTAATTTATGACAAATTTGATAGTACACGATATCTGGGATGAAATACTCCATCATTGAGTCTTAGTCACCGGAAATAATTAGTGTTTCTTATTAATTTTTGCTATTGATCCCTGTATTTATTTTAAGTGGGATAATATATAATTATATATATAAATATAAATATAAATATAAATATAAATAAATATATTTTTTATATATTTAATTGAATTCGGTCGGTTTCGGTTAACCGCGGTTTTTAGAATATGAAAACCGTAACCGTAACCATTAACAACTATTTTTAAAATTAAAAACCGTACACTAGTCCATCGATTTTGGTAAACCTTATTTTCGGTTTGGTTTCAGTTTGGTTTCTCGGTTTTTCGATTTTACGGATTTTTGTGTGCACCCCTAGTTTTGGGGTTAAAGGGAGATTATCTTCCTAACCTTGCTTGAAAATGAGTTTAAATGGAGGTTATTTTCCCAACCTTGCTTGGAAAGGAGTGTAAATGAAAATAAAGGTTAAATGAGGATTAAATCGAGGTTCAAAAACCTTAAAATAACCTCAATTTCAATCACACCAAATTGGTGGGATCTGGAGATTCTCTAAATAACCTCCCTTATCCTCCCCTTCATTCCCTTTAATAAACCTTGTAAAACTTTCATCCAAGCAGACCTTTAGGTAGATCCAAATTCCAATATCATAAAAAACAGAACAAAACCAAAAACCGGCTAAAAGTCCAATTTAATAGTTCCGTTTGTTGAATTTTCAATAAACTAGACTGGCTCGGGATTCAACTGAAAACCAGAGCAACCCCGGTCTTTTGAGCATTTATTAACTTTTTTTATTAAATTAGAAAACAAAAAATAAGTAAACAAAATGTAATTATTTAAAGGTAATTTTTTTAACCTAAGGAAGAAATAAGTAGGCGGATCTAAAGGCCCCCATTTCAGTACAACATTTGCGTCACTCGAGTGATGCAGGTGCGTCCCTAATTCAGTTATGTTTCGATTGTACCATCTCTGTATATGAGATGGTCTTTCCCTTAGTAATTGGTTAAGGGCTTGTAAATGTCCTTTAATTATAAATTAGTGAAAAATTCTTATTTCTTTCCCACGTGAGATGTTAAAGTTTAGTTTCAAAGTCATTTTAAATGGTTCACTTTCAGCATAAATTTCTCATTTGTCACTTACTTGTTTTGAATTTATAATATACTGTTAAAAAAATCATGACATTGAATATGTTGACATATTTGAAGTTATTCTAAACTCCGTTTATCCATTATATAGCAAGCCTTAAGTTTTAAAAAAATAACAAACCAAAATTTTTTTATAATTGATTTGGATATATATAATTTAGAAAAATAATTTTAAAATAATTATATATGTACATTTAATATTATATATATTATTTGTTTATTATATCATTCAGTTTGACCAATCTAATTCATCTTATCCGTCCAAGTGATCGGCAATTGAAGGCTTCTATCTGGTTGTTGTCATTGTTGTTGTAATGTTTATTGTTATTAATAGGTGAGGTTTTTTTCTAATTCTAGGTAAGGGTATATTTAGTTTAGGTATTGAAATATATTGTTTACTTTTGGTGTTAGTTGTTTACTGTTTGCTATTTCTTATATAAATTAGTTGATTTTTCTTTGAAATAGCTATAAACAGTTGTTTATCGGTCGTATAAACAGTTGTTTGGACACTTCTAAACTTTTATTCACAATTAAGGAGATCGTTTTAGTAATGCAGCCATTAGTAGTATCAATCTAGATATTGTTAGAAGTGTTAAACGATCTACAAATATCTCTGTATCACATTCTATACGAAATTTTACCCAATATTGCTCCTATTTCACATGAGATGTTAATTGATTGAAATGGAAATGAGACAAGTGTCATTTCCATTTCAATCAATTAACATCTTCAACAACCAATTGATTTGTGTTATGTTCAAAATCTTATGTTGTTTATCTAATTTTCTTTTGTTAATTATGATTAGGAGATTGAGCCATTCAGCGTATGAGCATGGTGCTGAAGGAAGGAAGGAATGGAGATTGAATCACGCCGCCGTGCCAATGGCCACCTGACACGTTGATAGGGACGTTTTATTCATACCTCTTATGGTGAATTACGGTTTATTCTTGAGCTAATAATAACGTTTAGTGATTAGTTTTTTGTATATATCAATAAATCAACGAGATGTAATAAAAATGTGTACTTTTAGGTAATTTTAATCATTGAACCTCCTTTTGTTATAAATAAAGTAAATAAATAAATTAAGTAATCTCGAGTTCAATGATTGTATCTTACATGCTTAAGAAACGGACGCAAGATGCAAGAGACAGATAAAAAGCACAGAAGCGACGCATCACACATCATATGAAAGGAAGAAAATACACCTCCAGGATCTCACTCGGCGTGTGGATGTGAAGGGGACAAGACGACGGTCAACAGACACCTTTTCAAATTGTTTCCTAGTCAACTGGAAACTCACACGCCATGTGAGTTGTTTCACACGGTGTGTGGGAAGCCTGGAGCACCTGTTTAAGCATCGATTTTTTTCAAAAAATGGACCAGAAGCAAGTCCACTCGCGGTGTGGGACAACCCACACTTCGTGGGGGTCCAAAATCCAACATTTTAAGTGTGAAACATCCGAAAACAAATGTAATTACGATTATTTCCGAGCTTGATTTTTGTATAAATAGGATCAGAAGAGGATTGAGTGATGTAGATTAAATCAATCTGGAGGTTTTAATCTTAAACCAACAAAGATTACAAACTTCTCAAGCTAAACTTGAAGGTTGAGTAAACCCAAAAGGAATGAATCCTTGCTCCAATGGAGGCTTCAAAATATAATATTCATCAAAAGTTAACCAACATTACAAAAGATGGAGAATATATACTCCTCCCAAATAAAAGGCAAAGACTAAAAGGCCACCCCTAGGGTTACCAACAACTAAGGAGCCCTAGGGGTAAGATAGGAAATGCATAAAGATAGATATTAGGGTAAATAAGTTCAATGGCAAAGTGGTAATTAACTAAATGGCAAAACAGTAAATAAGAGGTGGCAGATATTGTCCTTAGCAACAAGAACTTGGGGAGGAAGTATTTCTCAACCCAGGTACGCCCCGCGTGGATGTGTCCCTGGACCTGGTGGTTCTTGTTGGGCACTCTTACGCGTGGCGTCCTGAGACATACGCCCCGCGTACTTGACCTCATGGTCTGAACTCTAACCGGAGACTAGTTCCACGCCTCGCGCCTTGGAGGGCACGCCCCGCGTGTTCGACTTGCTGGGTTGTTTTACCGGCTTTGGGCTCTTCACGCCCCGCGCCCTACCAGGTACGCCCCGCGTGCTCCCCTGTTTGCCCTTTTCTTCATCTCCCTCGGCTAGCTATCTACGGGTCTCATCTTTAGGTTCCGGGTCCACCTCTAGAGGGTGGATGCCCTCATCATACTCTCCTTCTTTAAAAGAGTTGGTCCCCAACTCATTGATAGCATAAGGATGACTCACCCCCAAGGTTGATGTTCCGCTCACCCCAATAGCAATACTCGCCTCTTGGTTCGGTTTAGCCGCTGCTAACAATCCGACGGGCTGCTCAACGCGGGTACCTTCCAGCGGCGTTGGTTCCCAGCTAGGGCACACAATCAATGCGGCTTTCTTTTCTCCCTTAGTAGGACCCGTCAACGGTGTGAGAATATACTTGGCCCCATCTTTGAAGACGGTGTACGTGTTGTTCCTTCCCGCATGTGAGGCGTCACGGTCGAATTGCCAAGGCCTCCCAAGAAGCAAGTGATACACGTCTATATCTGTCACGTCCGTGACTAAATTTCTAGAATTTATATTTTGATATTAGTATATATGATAATTATTGGGTGTGTGATTTTTATTTGGTGTTATAGAAAAAGTTTGAAGTTAATTTGAGGGTTTTATGTGTAAATTAAAAGTTTAGGATAATTTTTAAAAGATTATAGAAAGATGGAGGATCAAACTGGATTTTTTCCAGATTTGGACATATATTACAAATGATTTGCGGATGATCCTCATCCTCATCCTCATCATCTCACTTTTCATTTTTTTTCTTTTCCTTATCTTTCTCGCGTCTTTCTCACCTCTTCGTCATTTTTATCGTTCTTGAACCGTTTCTTTGATTTACGGAGATTCGACTGTCCGAATCACTCGAAATTTAAAACATAGCATTCTTATATATAGATCTAAGTCCTAATCGAAGAGTTTTTGAGTTTCGGCAATGTTTGGAGCGAAACGTCTTAGACAGGATTTAGAGGAGAATTGAACTGGTGTATTTTAGCAAAGGTAAGTAACTATCAACTATATTTTGAGTTTGATGTATATAGATATATTTATAATCAAAGAATTTTCAGAAATTGATATTTAAGGATTATACGGGTATTTTGTAAATTGGGATTTTTCACGATTTTGCTTTTTATTGTGAAATTATGGTTCAAATGAAGCTATTGACTATGTTTCTATGTGAATTTCAGATTTTACTTGATTATGTTGATTTAAGGCTTCATTTGGTTGATTTACATATATACATATATGTTTTGGGTTTCAATTGATGATTTCTTAAGAATTGTTTTTGGATTAAGAAATCTGTTGCGGTTATTGTTGTTATTATTTTGGATTGAAGTCCAAATATGATTTTTATGAGTTGTGATATTTCGAAAGATTAAATGGTTTTGTCCATCTAGGATTGCCCGGGGTAGGAGTTGTATTTGTAAGACCATACCTAATGGCGGTATGGCCAGAGTGCACGGCTGGTAGTCCTAACTGTTGGGCAAGGAACGGGATATAAATGAGATATCTCGATATTGTTATGATTGATGTTATGATCTACACGGGTGGAATTCGAGGATGGATACAATATTATATATTTTATATGTTTTTGGTTTACTACTTGGACTATATTATTAACTTAAGTTTTGAGTATATTTTATAAGGTTTTGATGACTATCTTATAAACTTATGTTTTGAGTATATTTTATAAAGTTTTGATTAAATCCTTTTATAAATGTATATATGTAGCTATGTTAAGTAAAGTTGATTTTTATGGCTGATAGTTTCTTACTAAGATTTTTGTCTCACGTTTTTAAATGTTTTAATGTTTTTAGGTGAGAAAGTACATGATAGAGAGAAGGTTATCGACCGATTAGGCGAGGATCGGTCATTTAATGTTTTTAGGTGAGAAAGTACATGATAGAGAGAAGGTTACCGACCGATTAGGCAAGGATCGGAAGTTGTTGCTTATTGTTAGAGTTATGGTTAGAACTTTGGTATTGCAATTGTAATATAATGATATTTGCATAAATTGGAGACTTTTAAGGATTGATTATGATCTTTCTATTTCACGCCCGATTCGATTGAGGTCGTTTAGGGTCGGGTGTGAGAGTTTGGTATCAGAGCTCTAGGTTAAATTCTTCGGACCTAAGGTTGATAGTAATTGAGGAATATGAATATTTGGGGATAGCTAAGAAATACTCGATAGTAATTGAGGAATATGGATATTTGGTGCAAGCTAAGAAATAATTTGAAATTTTTCGAGAATTGAGTAACTAGCTAATGAGAGGTAGACATGAGATTTGATGGTTAGTAAAATATTAGGTGTATGAAAATTAGTAAATTATTTGATATTTGGCGACATGGGTTACATCTATGATCTTAAGTATGCCTTAGAGTTGATATTTGGGGGTTTAATAGTTAGCTTACAAGCAGATGTATATGAGGTATGAGTAAATTATAACTTTGAGCTAGAGATAATAGATAATTGTCTATATAGGTGCTGCTGAAAAATCAGATTCGTATCTGAATCTTATGATACATTTTTCGACCAGATAGACGCCGAATTTGTCATGGAGTCCTAAATGAAAGTTCTTTATTATTATCTTACGTTTCCAAGGGTTTTTGAATCGCCTTAATCGGACTTCGTATGAAAAAGTTATGCTGAAAACGGCATATGTTGGTCATTTTAGCTTTAAACCAGAATTTGGTTTTTGTTTTGATTTTTCTCGTTAGTATGATTTGGAATTGATAGTTGAGAGTTTAATAGTTAGCTGAAAAATATACGTATCTCAGATGTGAAGTAAGGTTAGGAGACTTTGAACTGATATGATGAGTTTTGGAGTTAATATATATGTGATTAAGAAAGCGAAAATGTGGATATTTCAATTAATTGTTTTGGAGGTTGATTATAAATTAGAGATTATGATAGGAGTTTAACAATTTATGGAATATTAATTTGAATAAATGATATCTGAATTCAAAGTGCAGATCTATTGTTGAACTTTATCGGATTGAGGTTGAGAATTGTTGAGAGTTATATAAATGATGTTTTGAGAGATACTGATGTTAGTGATCAATGAGAAGTAAAGTGGGAGAAGATATTAGAGTTCATGATTTGATGATTAATATGAAAATAAATATTGTTTGAGGAAATAATTAAGATATGAATTTTGAGGATAAAATTCTTTGATCTTAAGCACAGTTGAGGATACATATATTGACATTAAAATTTATATAGTACTTTTAGTTGAAAGTTGGAGGATTATAGTGTAAGTTTATATAATGAGGATCAAATTAAGAGTTTATATGTCAAATAAGAAAATTGGATGACAATATAAATTTTACTGACTCTATATGGGTAAAGATAGCATTTGGAGTTTGGAGAAAAAAAAAACATTGATTATCGTAATTTAGATACTCTATCTTCCTTGGTTATATGGTTTTTTATGGTTTGGAGACAAGATTGAAGTTTCGAGGATTATAGTCTAAATTTATATAAAGATATAGATCAAATAAAGAAATTGAATGACATTCTAAAATTTAGGCTTTTATTGTGTTTGAGGATATTGCTTGGAGATTTCAAAAACTTTCACATTACGATTTAAGTAAATCGTATTTGTTATCCATATAGTTTGATGAGAAACTTAAATTTATTTGAAGTTATTAATGGGATGTAGGATGATGGGTATAAGAATGATCTATATTGATTTTTCTTATTGTAAGGATTTGATTATAGAGGTTTTACGAAAATAAATAAGTCAAGGTGATATTCATAGAGGAAATATGTTATCGATATAAGGTTTATATTTGATCGATGATGATGACTTTGAGTTCATATTCATCATGATTGGAGTGAAAAATTATAGATACAAATATTGTTATTATGATGAAATAATATTATATGCTGAAGCAAATCATTATTCGAATTATTTGAAGTTTAAGAAAAATATAATATCATACATATTAGCGATTCAAAAGTGATATTTTTGAAGTCTGTGGAACTTGGAGATAGGTGAAATATATTTGATATATATGCAATTGATGGAATCAATTGTGATTTAAATTTATTAAAGTGAGATTTGGTGTATGTTAGGAAGATATGAATGATATTTGAAGTTTTATTATGGATTATGGCGATGGAATTGACTAGGTTGAAGTTTAGAGTTACTAAGAGTTATATTTAAATGGTTGTTACAAAGATGTGGATATGGATAAATGATGAAGTTAATGGAGGGAAACATTAGAATTTGTGGTCCTATGATGATTATGAGGAATCTTGGTAATGTGAAATAATTTTGTGACCTTGGAGATTATTTGAGGAATAAAATTTAGATTAGAGAATGTGAATTTCGAGGACGAAATTTCTTAAGGTGGGGAGAATTGTCACGTCCGTGACTAAATTTCTAGAATTTATATTTTGATATTAGTATATATGATAATTATTGGGTGTGTGATTTTTATTTGGTGTTATAGAAAAAGTTTGAAGTTAATTTGAGGGTTTTATATGTAAATTAAAAGTTTAGGATAATTTTTAAAAGATTATAGAAAGATGGAGGATCAAACTGGATTTTTTTCCAGATTTGGATATATATTACAAATGATTTGCGGATGATCCTCATCCTCATCATCTCACTTTTCATTTTTTTCTTTTCCTTATCTTTCTTGCGTCTTTCTCACCTCTTCGTCATTTTTATCGTTCTTGAACCGTTTCTTTGATTTACGGAGATTCGACCGTCCGAATCACTCGAAATTTAAAACATAGCATTCTTATATATAGATCTAAGTCCTAATCGAAGAGTTTTTAAGTTTCGGCAATGTTTGGAGCGAAACGTCTTAGACAGGATTTAGAGGAGAATTGAACTCGTGTATTTTAACAAAGGTAAGTAACTATCAACTATATTTTGAGTTTTATGTATATAGATATATTTATAATCAAAGAATTTTCAGAAATTGATATTTAAGGATTATACGGGTATTTTGTAAATTGAGATTTTTCACGATTTTACTTTTTATTGTGAAATTATGGTTCAAATGAAGCTATTGACTATGTTTCTATGTGAATTTCAGATTTTACTTGATTATGTTGATTTAAGGCTTCATTTGGTTGATTTACATATATACATATATGTTTTGGGTTTCAATTGATGATTTCTTAAGAATTGTTTTTGGATTGAGAAATCTGTTGCGGTTATTGTTGTTATTATTTTGGATTGAAGTCCAAATATGATTTTTATGAGTTGTGATATTTCGAAAGATTAAATGGTTTTGTCCATCTAGGATTGTCCGGGGTAGGAGTTGTATTTGTAAGACCATACCTAATGGCGGTATGGCCAGAGTGCACGGCTGGTAGTCCTAACTGTTAGGCAAGGAACGGGATATAAATGAGATATCTCGATATTGTTATGATTGATGTTAAAGATCTACACGGGTGGAATTCGAGGATGGATACAATATTATATATTTTATATGTTTTTGGTTTACTACTTGGACTATATTATTAACTTAAGTTTTGAGTATATTTTATAAGGTTTTGATGACTATCTTATAAACTTATGTTTTGAGTATATTTTATAAAGTTTTGATTAAATCCCTTTATAAATGTATATATGTAGCTATGTTAAGTAAAGTTGATTTTTATGGCTGATAGTTTCTTACTGAGATTTTTGTCTCACGTTTTTAAATGTTTTAATGTTTTTAGGTGAGAAAGTACATGATAGAGAGAAGGTTACCGACCGATTAGGCGAGGATCGGTCATTTAATGTTTTTAGGTGAGAAAGTACATGATAGAGAGAAGGTTACCGACCGATTAGGCAAGGATCGGAAGTTGTTGCTTATTGTTAGAGTTATGGTTAGAACTTTGGTATTGCAATTGTAATATAATGATATTTGCATAAATTGGAGACTTTTAAGGATTGATTATGATCTTTCTATTTCACGCCCGATTCGATTGAGGTCGTTTAGGGTCGGGTGTGAGAATATCAACCACATCACACATAACCTCATCGTGGTAGGCTCCAATAGAGATAGGAACCTTTCACCGGTGAGTGACATTAAGCTTCTCTCCTTCTTTTATCCATCCCACTCGATACGGATTCGGATGCGGCTCGGGTACTAAGCCGAACTTGCTCAAAGCGGCTTTGCTAAGGATGTTCTATTGACTTCCCCCATCTACAATTAACTCACATTTCAATCCGTGGACTAGACCCCTAGTTCTAAACAATTAGTGCCTCGGGTCATGTTCTTGCTCCACCGTCATAAGAAATCTCTTCACTACATGGACTCCTCGGTCATCTCCGGATGATCCGCTATCCACGGGCTCACAATACACCCCACTGTTTCCTCCATACTCTTCATCCTCGTACCTCTCAACCATATTAGCGCTCCTCCTCCTTGGACATTCATTCGAGAGGTGGCCCGGTTCGTTGCATCGAAAGCATTTATACAGAGCCAGTTTGGTGTACGGGTTGTTGCCCTTAGGAAGGGCGGCTGTCCTAAAGGGTCGCACATCTCCACTAGGTGGCTTTGCCCCACTCAAGATCTTAGTGCCACTTGAACTAGCGCCACACTTGTCCTTGTCCACCCCCTTGGACTCTTCGCCCTCCTCACATGTTTCCTCAATCTTCGGCCTCCGATACCCATCACGTGCTCTAACATTCAATTGAGACTCGGCCTTCAAAGCTAGATTCCTCGCATCTTGAATCCGGATTACCATTTGTGTCCTAATTCTGTCCTGAATATTATACCGTAGCCCCTCTAGATACCTTGAAGTCTTTTGGCTTTCGGTTTCCGATAAGTTAGCCCTTGCCGAAAGCCTTAAGAATTCTGAAGTATACTCGTGTACGCTTCTAGGCCCTTGTGGGCAATTCTGGTAGGAGCTGTAGATATACTGCTCGTAGTCGGGCGGTAAAACCCGTTCTCTCATCATCGATTTCATCCTCCTCCAAGACCTAATAGGTTCCCTTCCCCCTCTTCTCCTTTCTTCCTTCACATTATCCCACCATACCGAGGCTCCCCCTTTCAACCTATACGCCACTAACCGAACTCTCCTATCTTCCGGTATCCCGCATAGTCGAAGAACCTCTCCACCTCAAGCAACCAATCAAGGAACCCCTCAATGTCAAGCTCCCCTCCAAATGAAGGTAGATCAACCTTAAGTTTGAAAGCATCATCCCTATCATAGTGTCCTCCATACCCCACTCTCCCATTCATTCCTTCTCTATATCCGCCCCTATCAATAGCATGACCCCCATACGGATCATTCATTCCATAATTTCCCCTTCCATGACCACCTACATCACATCATTCAAAATATCCAAATTTCCGGCACGCACATGCACGGGACCAACAACATCATGCATACTCATATCATTCACATGCCTAACATTCCCAATACCGACATCATGCTTAATACCCATGTTTCTAGCAATCCTATTCAAGTCGAAATCATCAAATAGGTCGCCGTCACTATCACTATCACTATCGACATTTCTAATGACCACGGCGTTAGGATGCCTTACCTCATGAACCCGAGGGTCCGCTCATTGTGGTGCTTGGTTTCTCAAAGGAGGTAGCATTGGGTGTCTATCCGGTGGAGGCCGGATCGCATCTTTATTTTTTTGGTGAAGGTCTCCGGCGGGTTGAGTGTGGGTATTCCGAAACTCAAGAACAAGTCTCTCCATAGCAAGTTGCATTTCTCTTCTACCCGCTTCTTGCTTCTCTTCAAACTCCATCATCTTGTCATTCATTGCCTTCATACTTGCTTCTAAGGCTTCAAACCTTTGATCATTGGCTCCCATGGCTTCGGTGGTGATACGTGGTTGAACCATTTCCGAGAAGAAGTCTCCGGTCAAGGAAAACGACTCGGCTCTGATACCAACTGATGTAGATTAAATCGATCTGGAGGTTTTAATCTTAAACCAACAAAGATTACAAACTTCTCAAGCTAAACTTGAAGGTTGAGTAAACCCAAAAGGAATGAATCCTTGCTCCAATGGAGGATTCAAAATATAATATTCATCAAAAGTTAACCAACATTACAAAAGATGGAGAATATATACTCCTCCCAAATAAAAGGCAAAGACTAAAAGGCCACCCCTAGGGTTACCAACAACTAAGGAGCCCTAGGGGTAAGATAGGAAATGCATAAAGATAGATATTAGGGTAAATAAGTTCAATGGCAAAGTGGTAATTAACTAAATGGCAAAACAGTAAATAAGAGGTGGCAGATATTGTCCTTAGCAACAAGAACTTGGGGAGGAAGTATTCCTCAACCCAGGTACGCCCCGTGTGGCCTCCCTCACGTCCCGCGTGGATGTGTCCCTGGACCTGGTGGTTCTTGTTGGGCACTCTTACGCGTGGCGTCCTGAGACATACGCCCCACGTACTCGACCTCATGGTCTGAACTCTCACCGGAGACTGGTTCCACGCCCCGCGCCTTGGAGGGCACGCCCCGCGTATTCGACTTGCTGGGTTGTTTTACCGGCTTTGGGCTCTTCACGCCCCGCGCCCTACCAGGTACGCCCCGCGTGCTCCCCTGTTTGCCATTTTCTTCATCTCCCTCGGCTAGCTCTCTATGGGTCTCGTCTTTAGGTTCCGGGTCCGCCTCTAGAGGATGGATTTCCTCGTCATTGAGGGCGAGCCTTGGCGCAATAGTAAACGTTGTTATCTTGTGACTAAGAGGTCACGGATTCAGATCTTAGAAGCGACCTCTTACCAAATAAATTGGTAGAGGAAGGTTTGCCCCAGTACACTTTTTTTTTTTTTAGGATAAGAAGAGAACTACATATATCAAAACCGTTTTTTTAATAGAAATAATTTTATATTTTTTTAATTGTAAATACATGAAATTATAAATTTGTGTGTCCTTTCCTAACAACTTTTTTAGGCCAAGTTACATATTTATCTCAAACTTATTATCTTTTTATTGCATGGTGTAAAAAGAATTAGTATCATTGGATCCTTTTGAAATCATCAAGGTTATGGATGCCCTTGATTTCCTCAAATTCAATTATGCTTAAACAAGAAAGTTTTATTTAATTATTTAATTTATTTTAAGAATTATATCTTTCAATTCTTTGGACTTTCTTTTCAGAATTTTTTTACTTATATTTCATATTTTCTTGATTTTCTATTAAATTCCATGTTTAAGTAGGTTGTCACTATCCTAAGTGACATTATGAAAATTTTGCCTTTGTTTCTATCTAAAGAAATGGGCACTAATTTCTGATTTTTTTGATAATTAAGCTATACTTATTTCTTAATCATCTTGATTTTTTCAATGTTTGACATATTTTTTTAGTTAATTTCCTAAATTTTTGCTTATTATCATTTTGGTTAATAATTTTTTCACAATTATATAAGTTCTAAAATGTTTTATATATTTGCCCTTTCGTAAATGGATATCATCATTTGTCTAGTGCCATTGTATTTTCTTAATTAACTCATATAGCATAGATATTAATTTAATTTCGGATTAAAAATCAATTATATTTTTGAAGTGAAAGAGTATGATTCAATTAATTCAACTAAATATCTTTCGATCCCTGACTAAAACAGACCAATTTACTTAGATACCTAAAAAATATTTCATTTACGGGTTAGGCTATGCTTACTTTGTTTTTGACAAAGTAAGCCTTACTTTGTTTTCTCTACCATTGGATGGTGATGAACTTTGACAAAGTAAGCTCATCCAATGGTAGAAAAAACAAAGTAAAGCTTACTTTGTTAAAAACAAAGTAAACATAGAAGGCACATTCATTTACATTTACATGTGTGGATCAATGTCACACTTTAGATCAGAAAGACTTATAGTAACTGTCCAATCTGAAATAAGGAATATTCTCTAAAAATACGAACGGTACTTTCTGGCCACATGGATTGATGTCCACCGTCTATCCCAATATACTTACGGTTAAAGGAAGGACAGTCTTCAGATTGCAAGAAGCGGTTATACAAAGGAGCATTCTTGCATGACAGAGCGCGTCGCGTGATGCCATAACGACTCGAATGTCTTAGGACCAATCAAACGATGACACCTGGCAACATGCTTGCTATATGGCAAGGTGCACCAACATGCCATAACGATAAAATTGAACCATCTTAGCTACAAACATTAGTCTAAAAAAAATTTACATAGAGTTTTGCCCCCTCCTCCTTCAAATCCTGGATCCGCCACTGCTATCATCACATAGATCTGACTCATTAAAAAATAATGAAGTCATTCCTGAAGAAAAAGACTATGAAATCGACTCTGGATGGAATGTGTTTCTCACCATTGAGCTAAAAACAGTTTCAAACAATGTCTATTATTGCTCTATCACAACCTATAGTATTGAAAATAATGATTCAATCTTCCCTGCGCTATATTTCTGAATTATAACTTTTTAATTATTTATATCGAATTCCTATGAATAACACAATTATTTTTTTTCTAAAAAAAATGTTAAAACAAAAAATAAGAAAGACATTTGTTTCTAGATAGATAAAATAATGGTGTGTACGAAATGGGGAGGACAATGTTGTTGGTGCTCCCTTCAATTCTCAACTTGCAAGAAAAATATTCATATATTCATGTTGCTTTCATGCCTAACCTAAATAACAATTCATTCTTTTTAATTTATATTATTATATAGCTCTAATATATCACCAGCCCCTCAAGTTGTTCATAAACTGCAATTGATCCTTGAATTTTGAAATGTTACAACTAAATCCTTCAACTTGTTTATTTAGAACAAATAACCCCTCAAATAAGTTAAAATTTGTGATTTCTAAAGTTTTTTTTCTTTTATTAATGTATCAGTAGATTAGTTAGATGTTGCAACCGAAATTTTGGATATCTTTTCTTTCTAATGTAATATTATGTTGACTGTTTTTTTAGATTTATGGATTATTTATTCCAAATAAGCAACTTGAGAGAATTAGTTGTAACGTTTTGAATTTCATGAAGTCAGCTGCAATTTTTTTTGACAACTTTAAACGCGAAATATATATATATATATATATATATATATATATATATATATATATATATATATATATATATATAAAAGGAGAGAGGTGTGGGGTATCATTCCATTTTTTTTTCTTCACATATAATTGATTTCAGTTTGAAATTAATTAGTAGTAAATTCCAAAAATAGCAATTGAAATTTCTTTGGAAATGATTTCAATAATATATAGAATTGATGGGTATTTGGTGAAAATGATGATTACTCATCTTAAAAGTCTAAATAACTTCACCTCTGATTTAACTTATTATCTGAATTAAAGTTTACAGTTTATTATACAACCTTAAAATTTAGGCTATGAATAGAACAAGTTAATTCAAAAAGAAAAATCCATTCATAAATAGATTAATGTCACCCTTTGGATCACGAAGACCCACACGAGCTATCCAATTTGAAGTAATGAATTCCCTGAAGATGTGAATGGTACATTTTCACCACGTAGATTGATATCCACCCTTCGTCCTAGTATCCGTATGATAAAGGAAGGGAAACTATTGGATCATGATAAATAGTTACGCAAAGGATAGAGCGTGTCAATTGTCACCATTACGGCTTGAAAGCTTTAGGCCCAATTAAGCGATGACACCTAACAGCACGCTTACTATATGACAAGGTGCACCACTTGATGTTATTACAGTCTGAAGGTTGTAAAGTGAATCGAAGACTAATACGTGTGCAATGACTCATTATGGCACATTCTCAAAATTATGATAGTTACCTCTGACAGGTACTATAAATAGATAAGGTGAGCAATTCACAAGAGGTACGTAAACATCACAATAACCAATATTTTTTTTATTATTTTCAACTTTTCTTAACTTAAGTATTTAAAACAGATTCATCAGACGCCGACTCCTCTTTAACCGGTTGTTCTTAGCATTTCCAATCATCATCAAGGAGGTTGGAGAAGACAATACATGTTGTCCAATATCATAACTTTTGTTTTTGTATTGTTATATAATATAACTGAATGAATTGCATAAATTTATTGTATTTTTTTGAATTGCATTCATTAGCAAAATAATAATTCTCCTCATCTTCCTTCCCGGTGTTCTCTGTTTTCCACTCTTTTTTTTTTCATTTTTTTCTGTTCAAATTTTATCATCGATTGAGTTTCAAATTGTCCTCTTATAAAGATTTACTCTGAGTCTTCCTTCTTTCTATCCCACTGGGTTAGATTTTATGTATTTTACTTTATTATTTTTTTTAAGTCAGTTTTCATATATTTTATCGGATCTATTCATCCGTTTGAATTGTATCTGCATTTATATCATTTTCAAATTTAGTAAGTGTGGACACGGTTTATCTTGTACGTGGATCAATGGTTGCATCAAAAGAAATGACTCAGATCCGAATGTTCGGAATGATCTAAATGTTGAAGATTGGATTGTATCTACTATTATATAGATTTCGTTTTATTATTGTATTGTATTTTTTTATGCCTTTATATTATTTTTTACCCTCTATAGTTATTTTAGGCTCTTTGTAGATCTTATAAAGATTGATTTATTACTGTTGTTTTTTTATTATACTTATTGTGTTTTAATCTAACGACGTTATAAGCATTTTCATCCAAAAAAATTGAAATAATAATAATAAATAAATAAATACCACTTGACAACATAGTTATTGTACTAGCCTGAGTTAACTGTTTTATTTAATTGGTGACCCAATATTAATTCACCTCCATACTTTTTGATAATTATGATAACAAAAGCATGGAGAATGCAAATATACTGTTTTGTATTGATTGGTGTAAAGCCTGAATACAATACATGTATTTATGTAGGTACAAAAAATATATTATAAATACTTGAAACTAGCCTAAGATATGAGAATTACACCAAGTATAAACAATAAATGAAAAGTCAAATACAAAATAAATGCAAAGCAAATGAGATAGATATGTTGTTACGAAACTTTATTACTTGTTGTTGCGATATAATACATTTTTTTATGTTTTACATGTTACATGTTGGGCCTAAACCATATGCAACCCTTCGAATTTGTCAATTTTGGTTATTTTGCCTCCTAAACTTACGGGACGACCTATTTGGCCCCTCAACTATTTAAAAGTGGTATTAACAACCCTCTATTTTCATTATAACGGAAACAAAATGAAATTCCAACATTAGTACAAGTGTTCATATATAAGTATTGGAACCATCCTGCATATATATAACCTCATCTGCAGTTTGTTTTAGTAGTACATAACCATATATGCAATTTTTACAAGAGAATTTGTGTACTGTCTATACTAACCTCATTTGCAGCTTATTTTATTAGTGCACAACCCTTTTTATTATGACATTGGTGCTTGCAATGAGAAATGTCATAATTGTTTCTGTTATAATGAAAACAAGGGATTACTAATACCACTTTTAAATAGTTGAAGGGGCAAATGGGTCGTCCCGTAAGTTCAGGGGACAAAATGACTAAATGTGATAAATTCAGGGGGCTGCGCATGGTTTAGGTCTTACATGTCGAATATACTATAGAGATAGATAGTGTAATACCCTGGTCCAATACTATGTAGATATTATCCGCTTTGGTCCAAATCTAATATATTGGACCTCACGGCTTTAAAACACGTCTACATATATTGGATTCACACCTTACTAATAAGCCTTAATCACTCCTTTTCCATTTTCGATGTGGGATTCAGTTCATTCATGCCCCCATCACCATCCCTTAGGGCCGCTCCTTGCTCAGGCCTTCTACCCCTGCGCCACCCACTATGGACTGGGTCGTTACAGGTCCACCAGCTTCCGTCCGGTTCGTCCCCAAACCACATATTGTACATGAAAAGTCGGCTCTGATACCAATTTGTAACACCATGCCCAATATATGTAGACGTGTTTTAAAGCCGTGAGGCCCAAAATATTAGATTTGGGCCAAAGTGGATAATATCTACATGGTACTGGACCATGGTATTACAATTGGTATCAGAGCCGACTCTCCATGTACGACGTGTGGTTCGGAGACGAACCAGGAGAAAGCTGGTGGGCCTATAACGACCCGGTCCGGAGTGGGTGGCGCTTGGATAGAAGGCCTAAGCAAGGAGCGGCCCTAAGGGATGACGATGGAGGCAGGAATGAATTGAATCTCACATCGAAAATGGAAAGTGAGTGATTGAGGCTTATTAGTAAGGTGTGAATCCAATATATGTAGACACGTTTTAAAGTCGTGAGGCCTAATGTGTTGGAATTAGGCTAAAAGGACAATATCTACATGGTATTGGATCGGGGTGTTACAGATAGAAAGATATAATGTTTAATAAATTTCCCTCTAATAGGATTGAGCATAAAGCTTTGTATATATATAATACATAAGTTAGAGTTTCACTAGAATTGACAATATCTAATATAGACAAATGTAAACACTGGGTGTTAAATAACTTTAAATAAACCTTAATAGTTATCCATTAGTATCTAATGATAGCTAGACCTGTCCACGGGTCCGGGTACCCGCCCGGCCTACCCAGGCCCGTGTCCTTTGGACCGGATTTGGACAATGAAATTTACTCTTAGGCCCGATCCGGCCCAGGCCCGCTAAAGCCCGTCTATTTTTTGGGCGGACTTGGGACATATGAAAATATCACGGGTCGGCCCAGCCCGGCCTGCCTTATTAATATTAATTAAAAATTTTATATATTTATAATTAAATATTTATTTTGAGTATAAATTTGATTTTTTATAATTAGAAATTATGTATATTTTTTTAAGCGGGCTTATATGGGTTGGGCTTGGGATTTGATTTTTAAGCCCGAGTCCAACCCGGTCCGAGCCCGCCTAAATTAATACTGGGCTGGGTTGGGTTAGGCTCGGTCCGAATCCGGCCCATGGACAGGTCTAATGATATCTAAAGAGATAATAAACGAATAACTATTTCAAACACTCCCCTTCAAGCGGATGACGGACCGAAGCATAATGAATCGAGCACTTATTCCATTATATAAGTATTGTTTTGCCAGTCTAAAATATGTAGTGTATATGATATAGTAGGAAGTAAAGGTGATGGATGGTGGAGATGAATGAGGGCGTGTTGACTTTTGTTTCTCGCATTGATATTGACAGCTGTGGGAGCAAATCATGTGTAGTTGAGGAGCACCGCTATTCCTACGCGTCTTACATCTCATGAAATCAGAATAACTTCCTTTCCAATCATTTAAATCCACTCTCACACTAAAGAATTCCAACATTTCATATATATATATTTTTTTTGGTAGACATATTTTATTTTTATAATTAAAGAATAAGGATAAAAAAAATATCATAATTGTCATTTTTATAATGTAAGACTTGTTTAATTTACCTGTGGCTTGTTGTTGTTATTGTTTGTTATTACTGTTACGGTTTATTGTTTGTTGTTGAAACTCAAAAAAATAGGAATTTCATATTGTTAGAAATTTTTTTTTTAATAAATATAATCAAACATTTAGAACTTATGTTTCATTTAGGCATTCGAAATTGAGAATTCAATTCGATTAAGCTCTCAAGAATCCTTTTGGCATCATGCACATTTTTTGGCTACTTAGAAAGCGTTTAAACCGCCTTATATTTCATTTAGGCGTTTAAAATCGAGAATTCATTTCCATTTTTTCCAGTTAGACTCTCGATACATTTTTTGGCATCCTGTACATTTTTTTGGCCGCTTAGAAAGCACTTATACATCCGGGCAATGTTTAGGATGTTATTAGAAGAAAAAATATTTTGTTATTGTTATTATTTTTTATTTTTTATTTACTATAGTTTAATTTTGAATATTGTCGCATAGTTATTTATGAAATGTGTTTACTATTTTCAGATATTTTTATATAATTACGTTTTCTACTTGTTTCCATGATATGATTTACCATTTTAAGGACATTGTTTCATAGTTTTTGATGAATCATAATACTTATGGATATTATCTTTTATTTATTCGAGTCATTTCAATAATATTATTATTTGCAGAATATCTGTTACAAATATACATATTCTTCTATATTAAATCATTTTATATTAGTACTTTTAAATAATATAACATATATTTTAATTAAATTTATATAATAAATTCTTTATTAACAAATAAGAAAATAATCCGATTAATCTCTAATTAATTTTAAGCTTTCTTTCCACTCAATTAACCACGTAACATTTATAATCTTAATTAAAGACTCATTTGATGTATTCTTTATATTAAGGTTAGAACTACATTTTTTTTTTTTGTCAATAGGAGTATCATTTTTATTCTTATTCCTATAATTATTTTGTACCAAATTGTCAAATTTTTCAATTTTATAATAATCACTAAAAGAGTTAGTTTCTTGCAAGATATAGCATAGTGTGTGAAACCATAAACTAAGATTTATGATCAACCAATTTTCTTATTATTTTATAATATTTATGTATATTAATATTTGCTTTCACATGATACAATTAATTATAAAAAAAAACATTTTTAGGTCCATAATGTTTTCAATTAAAAATTAAGGGGTGCAATTCTAATTTATGAAAGATTCAAAATATCAAATTAAAAAATTAAGGGGTTAATTAATAAATATGAGAAACTTGAGAATGTGTTTTTCCTAGTTTTAATAATGTTTGGTCAAGTTTTCAAAGGATGTTAAGAATCTATTCAATTTTTATTTGACCTTTTGCATTTGTTTGGTGATTATAATTGAATATTCAAAGAAATTGGTTGGTTTATAAATTGATAGAACATTAATTATTTTGTATACATATATTATATGACTTCATTAAGTAGAAATTAATGATGTTTAAGTGTTAAATAAATGTGTTCCCACTATTAATGTAGTGGTACGTACTTGAATGAATTGATTTATTACTAATTAAGTACAAACTAATCATATTTAAGTGTTAAACAAATTTGTTTTAGAAAAAGAAAATCAATTCCATTCCAAACTCCAACACAAACAATGTTGGCTAATAGTTGTTGCGGTAAGCTATTTGCTAGTAGTCAGTAGCTAATATCAGGTAAATACAAACTCTCTTACGTAGCATTTACAAAGCTCGGACCATTACCCGGAAAAGAGAACATGTGGAGTCACCACAACAAAGTTGCTCAATACGACCATGTCTTAAAAGCCTTGGCTCAGGAAGTCTCCAATGACCTCGTCAAGGATCCACCTGTTACAGCAATCATGTCTGATCCCGTAAATCATGGACCTAGTAGGTTAAAGGGATATCAAACCTCGATATACGAGCGCACATTCACATGTTGATAGGTGACACGTAGCATGTGCCGCTCCTAAGCTTATACTCATCTTCTACAACTCGATCACATTATAAATTATTGAAACATATTATACGGCATATAATACTGAAACGTAAAATGTCAGAATCACCTGATCATAATTGTTCATTCTCGGCTAGTCATAAATTAACCTAGTTTTGGCTTGTTCATGCTTGGCTAGTCCAAAAATTGACGAGTTCGAGCTCAATGTTTTGTTCATGAACTGCTCGCTAATTCTGTTCATGAACTTTGCTCACAAACAACTTATTAATTATGTTCATTTGAAATTGCTTCAATACAAAACTACATAATTTTGAAACCTACAAAACTAAAGTTCACACAAAATTACGTTGTTTTATATTTTCCCTTTATAAAATTACTATTATGAAAAAAATTTGATGCAGGCTTGCTTAGGAGAATGTTCATGTACATTATAATCGAACTTGTTAATGAGTTTATTTATAAACTTATAATCGAATCTGTTCGCAGGCTTTCGAGTTGAGTTTCGCCGTGCTCGTTCCGCTCTTATTGATTTTTTTTTATAAAATATTGATTTTTAAATATATAGTAATAGAGTATTGAAGATGCCAATAATTAATTAAACAAAAAAATACTTTTCTTCCATAAGAAAAGTGATGATAAAAAAAATATGGTGAAAGTGACGAAAGAGCATCACCACTAATTAATTATCTTCAATCAAATTAAAATATTTAATTACTAAATTAAATACTAATTAATCCAAAATTATAGGTGCCTCTTCATTATCACAAAAGTTCTATCAATCCTTCATTTGATATGATCGATTAGATGGTGCCATAGATTTTAGATTATTGGTTTTCAAGTGGATGATTACTTGAAACTATGAGAGCATAGTATAATTTCTCTACCGAAAAAAAAGTATATGAAAAAAAAAAGAACTAGGGGACTCCCCGGATAGTTTTTAGAAATTGGTGGAGAACTTTTCCCGAGCCCCAATGTTGTTGTCAGCAGATGGAGATGGAGATGGATATGCAAAAATGGTTGTGATACGGGAAGTTCTGTAACGTAATACTCTGATGACTAAGGTGATTTTTTCGGTGCTTGATATAAGACTGAAACTTAATCAGCGCAAAGCCATTGACAGACGACCCCATTTTGATAGCTAATTTAGTAGAGCATAAGACGAAGTACTCAGCAATTGAGAGTAATTGTAGTAGATTGTATGTGTATCATGATTGTAGGGTTTAAGATGTATTTATAGGATATCGTTATCTTTAGATTTTTTAGAACACATCTTGGACGTAATTTAGATAAATTGTGGTTATACCTGATTTTGGGTTTCCTTGATCTAAGGCGGATATGACGGGACTCAATCCGAGTTGGCTTCAGATGCTTTTCCATTGGTCCACGTGTCTCATGAAGGGTGATGTTCCTATTTAGATTAATCTGATGGCTCCAGTTTTTTCAGACGTCTCCATTAGCCTGGGATGGGGGACACGTGTATACTGATACTATTTTGCATGAATCAGATGCCCCCCATTCGACTCTCGAAGCTCTTTAGGACTTTATCCTTCTAAAATGTTTATAAGGCCCATTCATCTCGGGAATGTATTGGTATTTCGTATATATTTGGTTCTTTAGACATTTCGTTCAAACTGATGAAATGGATGGCCCGTCTCACATGATCCGTAACTTTCCAGGGCTCAACATGTGTATTTGAACGCTTTAACATAGGGGACAATAGAAAAAATCCAAGGAGCGCCAAAGTCAATAGTTTCTTCATTGATGGCTACTTTTCACATATTATTTGATGAACGCTTATAAAAGGGATTTTTTCGGTGATAGGTTTCTTTTTCGAGCCTTTTTCATCTCTTCCTTTGGAAGGATATTCAACTATCCACTTAAACAAGCACAATTTTTCTTTCTCTTTTTTTGTTGTATGGAAGTGTTGAAGCTTAAGAATTCTTGTAAAGCCTTGGTCTCATAATAGATTGCCTCATGTTCTTCCGGTGAAACTGAGAACATGCCTCCTCGAAAATAGAATAAGCGAGGATCTAACAAGGGGAAGAAACTAGTTGTTGAAAAGAAACAAAATCACAAGGCTTGGGATCAAGGTTCATGCCTGACTGCCTCCCAGTTGGTGTATATATTTGTTGACTTTCCCTTCCTTGAGGCTCTAGAAAGACATCTTCCCTGTTCTGTGCAGCACATCAATGATGGACTGTAGAAGGATGATGAAGACTTTGTTAGGGTTTATTGTTGACATCTAGCATATGGAATGACTTTCCCCCTACCATAACCTATTATGAACATGCTGGAAGAGTTATATCTAAATTTGTGTAAGTTATCATCGAATGCTTGGCTGGAGTTGTTATCTCTTCACAAGTTTTTCTCAGATCTAAGATTTATCTTAAATGGCATCAGTGTTCGCTAATTCTAGAGAACCATTAGGAGGAAGGAGGAAGACTTCTGCTATTGGAGTTTAAATAGCCAATTTTCAAGGCTCTGGAGGCCTCCTCTCCTAATAAAGAAGTTGGATAGCATAAAAGGTTTCGACTAGGGCCAATGACGAACTCTCTATGCAACCGCTATCCCCAAGGCTTCAATTTTAAGACAAATTGGAATCTAAATCCAATTAATAAAGAGACTCGTGTGTCCCCATGAGTTTTAACCACTGAGTAGGAAAGGTCATTGAGGGGGATAATATAGTTTATGGATCTATATAGACATGCTGGAAATGATCGAACTAGTACCCTATGCACTATGGTAGATGATGGGGGAGATTTCCACCTCAAAAGCAAAGAGCGTTATAAAGATATCCCTGAAGGTGATTTATCATATTTGACTTTATTATTTTTACCTTTTTTGGATGCATAAATGGCTTCTCACATTGGTGTTCATTCTTGAATGATAAAGAGACAAAGGCAGAGGCAAGCCGCGCAAACTACAAGATCCAATCCCCAAATTTTAAAGGCTTGAGATTGTGTCGCTACCCCGAAGGTTGAGGCACCCATAGACGTACTTCTTTATTATGGAGGGACGAATCCTTAGAAAGCTCATTTGCATGCATCTATGACCGAGGTGGTTCCCCTCGTCACTCAGTCTCCAAAATAAGTCGTAGTAATCAGGGAACGCTCTATTACTACCTTTGTGATGAATGTGGTGTCTCCAATGTCATCCGCTCATACTCATATAGGGATTTAAGTGAAGAAGTTTATATGATTCTTCCTGCAGGTATACAAACTTCCCAACCTAATCAAGTTGACAAAGTAAAGAAATCCCCATTTGGAATGTGACAAGCATGGAGACATTGGAATATTAAGCTAACAAAAGCTATCAAAGATGTTGGCTTTACACAAGCTCTCGTAGATCCTTATTTATCCACTAAACAAAAGGTAAACAATTTTATTGTTCTACTAGTGTATGTAGACGACGTCATAGTAACAGGAAATTGTATTGAAGATTTCAACACATTGAAGCAATATTTCATAATACATTTAACATTAAGGATTTGGGATCATTACATTATTTCTTGGGTTCTGAATTTTCAAAAACCAGGCAAAGCAATTCACATGTGCCAAAGAAAGTATATGGTAGAGTTATTAAATGAATGTGGTTTCTTATGATCCAAATCTGTATCCACACTAGCAATTTTTCAAACTTTAAACCTACCTTAAATGCCACACCAGTATCAAACTTCACAGCTTATCGTAGACTCGTTGAAAGAAAGTTATATATCACTGACACCAAGCCATAACTATCTTATATTGTCATTACCTTATCATATTTACCTTAGCAACCTTACTACATATGATCTTAATTGAGCATATATGGCATTTTGGTATCTTAAAGGGATATAAGGCCTATGCCTTTACTTCCCGTCACTAACAAGCTCTAACTCTAGCATTTTCATACTTTGACTAAGCGTTATGCATCGAATCCAAACAAAATCCATTATAGGATGTGAAGTTTTCCTTAGCACCTCTTTTATCTCTTTGGCGTTCAATGAAGCAAAGCACAATCTCTCGTTCCTCCTCATGAGAGCTAAGACATCCACTTCTTATGAGCTCCATCGAAGTTTGAGTCTTTTAAAGGATTTAAGACTCCCATAGTCTATCCAACTTTAATGTTATGTCACATTTTCTCTACACTTCATATTGCTCAGAACCATGTCTTTCCCGAGAGATCCAAACGCACCTTTAGTTTTGACTTCAAGGAGAAAGTTGGAAGAATGAAATTCATTTTTATCCACATTCCATTTTTATGATCTCGCGTGTTTAAAGATGCTTGACATGACACTTATGTGACATTTTGTTATAAATGAGATGGTTGAATTCCGATTAAAAGGATATGAGAATAAACAAAGTTTAAACAACGATGAATTTTTTTTTTAAATCGAAGTGCAGATTTAGCCATAATATATAAAATGGTGCAAATCTAACCCTAACGTTTCTAAGCAAGAACAATTTTAACCCTACTCTATCGAAAATTTGAAAAGACTGGGATGATTGTTATTTAACTATATCACATCAAACCTTCCAAACAAATTTATTGAGAAATTAAATCAGTTTCGTACATTTTTTTATTAATTTATATGTAGCAAATTCAGTTCTTAGCATTTTAATAAATTTATAATTTTGTTGGTAATACACTAAATATTTTGGACATTATTGATATTTGGAAGGTCTTAAGTAACAATTAAATACTAGTTTTTGTAATTTTCGATAACATATGGTTAAAATTGATTTTGCTTGAAAACATTAGGATTAAATTTATACAATTTCATACGTTAGGACTAAATCTATACTTCCGCTAAAAAATTAAGGTTAAATTTCGTCTTTCATCCCAATTAAAATTAAGTTACGAAAGAAACATGTTCATTTCTTTTTTTTTTTGTTGGAAAAAGTGAGAAAAAATGCACTATATATAGAAAATACTTTATTAATTTTATTTAATTATTCCCACAAGATATACATATAAGAATTCATGAACAAAATGAGTACTACCTACAATATATATGCAGAAGGAAAACATTAAATTTCTATAAATTCTTTTATTTCAAAACTCTTCTCATACTAAAAAAGGATATGGAAAGTAATTAAATTTAAATTCATTTAATTATTATGTCATCAAATTCTCAAACAAAGTTATGAATGTTTTGCTCACTTCATAGCTTTAATTCTTATACTCTACATTATAGCTCTCTCATTCCATAATATTTGTCTTTTAAGGTTAAAGTACAGGAATTAAGAAATGTAATTAATATTAATTAAAATATTTTGTTACCCTTGTATTAATTAGATTAATTAATTCTACCAAAAAAAAAAATTAGATTAATTAATTAATTTGTATCTATTCTTGAAATAAAAAAACTACTTAAATAGGGGTATATTTGGTACATAGATAGAATGAAACGATAGGAGTAATATTTTAAAGATTTTATGTGATGGAATTATTTCGATAGAAAAACTCAATATAATATAATAGATAAAGTGCAATAATAGTTTTATTTTTATTATTATTACCGACACATTTCCGCTAACGAATGCTTCTGAACCTTAAGCATTTAAAACAAGGGTAATTAATTTATTAGTCCCTATATTTTGATAAAACACACTATTTAGTCCCTGCATTTTCAAAAACACATGATAAAATCCCTAACCTTTTTCTCAATGAACTGTTTAGTCCCTAACGTTTTTCTCGGTGAACTGTTTAGTCCCTGCCGTTAGACTCTCATGAAGATTTTGTTAGTCAATTTGGATTCGCGTTATTCTTTTCCTTTATTTTCCTTTCCTTTAAACTCTAATGCATCTAAAATCAACTTTAAGTGTTCTTCTTCTTGATTTTCTTTTTAATCGTTCAAATTCGTAAGCATTGTGTCTGTTCTTTTTCTTGTTCTCCACACAAATAACTTCTTCTTCTAAATTGGATTTCATCTTCTAAAGTTTGAAGGTAAATAGTAAAGGGTAATTTAGTCATTTCCGAAGTCATAAACGGTAAAAAAATCTAACAAACAGACGGAAGGACTAAACAGTTCACTGAGAAAATGTTAGGGACCTTACCATGTGTTTTTGAAAATACACGGACTAAACAGAGTGTTTTGTCAAAATATTGGGACTAATAAATTAATTACCCTTAAAACAATACTCCTCTTATTATGAGTTGAAATTCCACCGATATATGAGGTTACATGGATTTAATTTAAACCATGTCAATAAATCATTCAAACTAAACAAGTTAACTCGATAATTAAGCCCAAAAATAACTCACAATTTGTTGTTTGTCGTTTGAAATAAAATCACATGAATATAATGAATGTGCGTTGAATATCTCATATTAGATAGCTATATATGAATCATTTACAAGTGTAAGACACTAGTCTTGTTTCAAATAGAGTTGTAATTGAAACGAGCCGAACTTTAGTTGTTTATGCTTGACTGGCTAGAAAATTTACAAGCTCGACCTTAATGTTTTGTTCGTGAGATGCTCGTGCATTTGTTAACGAGCTTTGCTCGTGAGCATCACGTTGATTTTGTTTATGAAATTTGATTACGAATAACTCATTAATTATGTTCATTTGAACTTTTTTTTAACTCATTAATAATCGAACCAAACTTGCTCACGAGTGTGTTCTTTTGAACTTCTCTTTAACTCATTAATAATCAAACCAAACTTGCTAACGAGCATGTTCATGAACATTATAATCACCGAGTTTGTTTATGAACCTATAACTGAGTCTGCTTGTGAGCTTTCGAACCAAATTGCACCGCTGGAACTTGACTCATTTACAAATCGAACCGAACTTTGTCGAGATTTTATTGAGCCGAATGCTTACATTCCTAATTTTAAAGGCATAACACTTATCCAAAAAAAACTCTATTGTCTCCTATACTTTCAAAACATCTTTTATCCTTAAACTTGCTTATAAGGTCACGTTTGTTCTTTAAACTTTTTTGAAAGTAGCATTTTAGCATTTGAAAGTTCACCGAAACTTTCATTTAGAGGGTATTTGTTTTAGCTTTTCGGAGTAGCGTTTAGCGTTTCACTCCAAACCGCTGAAAAAATAGCGTTTGGTTAGATTTATATAACCGTAGCGTTTAGCGTTTTTTCTGAAATCTGCATCGTTTTGGAGCATTTCACAAAAAGCTCCTATTTGGAGCTTTTCATAAACAGCTGTTTGTAGTTATTTGTTATTGACAGAATTATCCTTTTTATTTCCACAAAATATGTTTATTCTTTAATATTATTTATATTTCTACAAAATAATTACCGAAAAAACAATGTTTTGTTGCGTTCAATAAATTTTTTATTTTTTATATAAATTATTTTTATTAATTTGTGTAACACATTTTTTATTTTATAATAGGATAAGGTGCAAAAATACCCTTAACATTTATAGCTAGGAGCAATTTTACCTTTAACGTCTAAAATGGTGCAATTATACTTCTATTGTTGGCAGCCAAAATCAATTTTACTCCTGACATTCACAAGTTGGGTCAATTTGTGAAATAAATTTATCAAACTGCATTCTTGGTCATGAATATTATCATCTACACTTTACATACCATTTTATCATCGTTTGTAACAGATCACAAACATATGATTAGACATGAATTTTTTTTAAGAAAATAAAAAAAATATTGTCTTTTGTACGAGTTAGACAAAAAAAAATTCAAATATTTCGCCGAATTTATAAATAATAATATTTGAAATTGATCCAACTTGTCAATGTTAGGGGTAAAATTGCTCTTAGCTGCTAGCGTATGGGTAAAATTGCACCATTTTAGAGGTTAAGAGTAAAATTATTCCTAGTTGTAAACATTATAGGTATTTTTTTCAAATTTTTCCTTTTATAATTTCATCGTTGATTAATTTAAAACATGTCCATTTTAGACATTTTAAATCCGAACAGCAGCAGTTCAATATAATTTTACCAAACACTAGTAATTAAACAGCTAATAGCTTACTGCAACTGCAAACAGCTAACAACTTACTGCAACTGCAAACAGCTAACAACAACCGTAACAGCTATTAGCTAACAGCTGAACCAAACGGGCCCTTATTATGTCACGTGGATTTTAGAGATCAATAAATCACTTTAAACAAGTTCATTGATAAGAATAATATTTTGAAATTATAAGAGGACAATTTAACAAATACAAAAACTAAGAATATATTAAATTAGGTCTTAAGTTCGAATCCTAACTTACATAAAAAAAACTTTTTTTTTTTAGAGAAAGGAACTTCTATTCAAATTCAGAAACTGTTGCATCATCACAGATCAACTTCCTAGCAATACTAGGGGCATCCTCAACTAAGTAAACAGGGTTGGTGAGGCCCTTAGCCCATTTTGCAATAGCATCAGCCGCCGAGTTACAGACTCGAGGTATGTACCTGAACGAAATACTACTAAAACAACGAGCTACTGTAGCAATATCCGTGTAAAGCTCCCGCAGGGCCGTGTCCGGGATTGAGTCAGAGTTAATTATGTCAATGACCGTTTTCGAGTCTGATTCAATGATTATAGAAGCAAACACACATTCTCGCGCCCAATTAATTGCTTCGTACACCGCCCGAGCTTCTGCTGCTAGAACTGACGTTGTCGGACCGATAGGAATACCAGTAGACGCCATTACTTGTCCGTTTGTGTCTCTCGCGATCAACCCAACCCTGCAACCCCGATCATTATCCCCCATAGAGGCATCACAATTTATTTTTATGACACCAGGCGGAGGGCGACACCAAGATTTCTTAGGATTAAGAGTTTGTTCGTGAGGGGCACTGTAATTGGACAAGCTATGAGCGTTATTCGTGCTGGTTTGGTGCCAGTCCGCAAGGAATTTTTGGGCTCTTGTTATAAGTATCTCGGTCGGAATCCAAGAGAGTTCATGATACCAGACATTGCGACGATACCAAATCCACCAAGCAGTAACCGCTGTTAGCTCGAATTCCTGCCGACAGAGTAGTACGCTACAATGTTCCAGCCAGCGTTGAAGGTCAGTAATTCCCGTCTTGTCGACCCGGAACGGCAATGGCACAGCCTGCCAAACTTCCTTCGACCACGTACAGTGTAGTAGACAGTGGTGCAGATCCTCGTTACCAAAATTGCAGCAGCGACATCTCAGATCAGAGGAGATACCACGACGTCCCAGTGCTTCGCCAGTTGGGAGCTTGTTCCTAATCATCCGCCACAAGAAGTGCTTTATTTTTGCAGGGAGATTAAGAGACCACAACTTCTTGAATATAGGACGCTCCTCAGACGTGTTGGAGGCCGAACAAAATTAGTGAGCCGGGAACTTTCTGCAAGATGATAACACGTTTTGACAGAGAACATACCTGAGTTCGTGAGTCCCCAATACATTCTGTCAGGCGGTGAGCGGAAGCTGATGTTGATCTTTAGTATTTCAGTGACATCGTCGGCTTGGAAACAACGACTAAGCATGTCCCTGTTCCAGCAGTTGTTCGCATGATCAATGAGCTCATGAACCAACACCGGTCTTGGCGTAGCAAGAGATATCAGTGGCCGGCGAGCATTCAACGAAGGTACCCAGCTGTCAGCCCATATGTTTATGTTCAGACCGTTACCCACTCTCCAAACCAACCCATTCCGATATACCTCTCTTGCAGTAAGCACACCCCGCCAAAAATAACTCGGTCCAGAGCACAGTGGAGCATCCAGAAAATTATTCAGAGGGAAGTACTTTGCTTTGAGGATTTTTGCACACAGTGAACTCGGATTGCACATAATTCGCCAGCATTGTTTTGACAGTAATGCCAGATTGAATGACCGCATGCTTCTAAAGCCAAGCCCACCTTCAAATTTTGATTTGCAGGCAATATCTCATGCTAACCAATAGATTGGTTTTGTGCCAGTGGTGCCACCCCACCAAAAATGGCTGATTGCACTCTGGATGTCCTTACAGAAATAATCTGGAAGCAAGAAGCACGACATAATATAGGTAGGTATGGATTGGATAACAGATTTGATCAGTACCTCTCTACCTCCAACTGACAGTTTGCGCTCTTCCCATCCTCTCAATCTGCGGTTGATTCTTTCTTTGATTGCAGAGAACACATCTTTACGTGACTTTCCAATGATAGTCGGTAACCCCAAATATCGAGGGAACGCCCCTGTCTCTCTAACCTTGAGGAGGTTGGTCAGAAGCTGCTTCCTCTCATCGGTCACTCCACAACTGTAAAAGACCTCTGACTTGTCAAAATTAATCATTTGCCCAGATGCCCGCTCATACTCGTTCAGAATATTCTATATTACTCCAACTTCACCTGCATTTGCTCTGCCAAATATCAATGAGTCATCTGCAAAAAAAAACAAATGAGATATGCTAGGCGCATCACAACTAGCATTGACTCCATGTAATTTCCCTTCATTCTCCGCTTTCCTGATATTTGCTGATAAAGCTTCTGCACAAATGATAAACAAGTAGGGGGAAATGGGATCCCCTTGACGTAAGCCTCTGGTTGGCTTCAAAAGCCCTCTTGGTTGTCCATTTATCACGTAAGACAGAGAAACTGATGAAATACACATAAGAATCAATTGTATAAAGTGTATGGGAAACTACATTCGTTCAAGTACTTTTTGTAAGAAAACCCATTCAATGCGATCGTAAGCTTTACTCATGTCAAGCTTGAGAGCAAAGTTCCCTCGAATGCCCTTAATCTGGGTTTGCATACTATGGAAGGCCTCAAATCCAATAATGGCATTATCAGTAATGACTCGACCAGGGACAAAGGCCGATTGAGTGTCATGGATCATGCTGGGGAGAACACTCTTTAATCTATTAGCAATTACTTTTGATATAAGCTTATAGAGGACATTGCATAGCGCAATCGGCCTTAGCTCCTTCATAGATGTCGGTTCTTTAACTTTGGGTATTAGAGCTATTAGTGTGTGGTTTAGCTTATCAGGCATGCTAACAGTGTCAAGGGTCCTGAGCACCAGGGCAATAATATCATCACAAATAATATCCCAATACTTTTGAAAAAAGAGGGCTGACATACCATCAGGGCCTGGAGCTTTCGTCGGATTGAATTGCTTCAAGGTAGTGTTTACTTCTTCTCTTGTATATGGTTGTGACAGTAGATCTTGTTGTTCTTGTGATAATTGGTTGGATATCGCTCCGACAAACTGGTCAATATTGTCCGGGTTTGAGCTAGAGAACAGGTCATTGAAGTACTTGACCACCACTTCCTCAATCTCCTGGTCTCCCTCAACCCAGATTCCGTCTTCATTCTTTATTTGTCGAATCAGATTGTTCCGACGGCGCGCAGATGCTTTTGCGTGAAAAAACGAGGTGTTCCGGTCGCCAAGCTTGAGCCAGTCGACTCATGACCGCTGTTTCCACCTCGTCTCCTCAACCCTTTGTAGTTCTTTTATCGAATCAGCTAATGCCTGTTCAGACATCAGTAGCCCCGGGTCTGCTCGACGTTGAAGCTGTTCAAGCTGTTGTAGCTTATGCGTGATCTGCTTACTGATATCCCCATATTTGCCATGGTTCTAATGCGATAGTGCCCCAGCCACAGCCTGGATCTTACCCTGGACACTACGGTTCCTCCCGGCTTCATGCCATTCCGTCTTAATTAATTCCCTACAACCGCTGTCCGTCGCCCAGTAGGCCTCGAAACGAAACTGACGTTTCCGTCGGCCACCAATATTAAAGCCATTTGAATCAAGTAACACCGGGCTATGATCTGAGGACAACCGCGGTAATGTTTTGGCCTCGAGATTGGGATACGCTGCAATCCATTCCGGTGTCGCTGTGAACCGATCGAGTTTTTCCCATATTGCATCTAAACCTGAGCGCTTATTATGCCACGTGAACAGCGAACCGGAGCTGTTAACATCCACCAAATTACATTGTTCTAAGCAGTCATGGAAATTTTGCATTTCAGCATTATCCCGAACCAAACCACCACGCTTCTCAGAGGTCCACAGTATCTCATTAAAATCCCTAAAGCAAACAAACAGGAGGGTATCAAGAGAGCCAAAATGGTTAATCAAATCCCAAGTTAACTTTTTGTTGTTCCTTTCCGGCCACCCATAAATAGCTAAATTTCTCCAATATAAATTATTCAGATGCAAAGTGAAATAAAAGCAATGGTTGGAGTAGTTCACAATTCATAAATCTACATCCTTATTCCATCCGAGTATAAGACCTCCACTAAGTCCCACCGGATCAATGATAAAAAAATTAAAATTGCTAAAACATTGATAAAGCTTACTACAATCATTCTTCTTCATTCTAGTTTCCATGAGGAAGAATACGTCTGGGCAATTTCTGTAAATCAAACGTTGTAGTGCGCGGAACGTCCAAGTATTACCCAACCCTTGGACGTTCCAACTTAGGATTTTCATGATGTAGGGTGGGCCCGATCAACGGCTCCCACCCTCTGGTCTCTCATAACATTTTTGGCCTTTTTCATACCTCCTGCTCTCTCGATATCCATGCTATCTGAAATACTGTCCCTTTTCCTCTTCTGTATCTCTTCCCCCACTTTAGCCGCCCTTAGCTCTTTCGATTCTCTGTTAATTTGTCTGGCAGCCTGCTTGAATCTGAATTTTTTGTGCTGTACTTTGGGCTGTTCCTGCTTCTCCCCCATCTCCGTCGATCCTTAAGAGATGTCTACTTGCTGTGCATCAGTGGCAATATTAGACTGCATACCGTCCATGTGTGTTAACCCCCGATCCCTTACCTCATCCTCCATGTCCCCTTCCAGCATATCAGCTATCTTCTCGCCTTCTTCCTGGGCCACTTCGCAATCCATACTCGATTTGCTGTGATTTATTACCTGCTTTGCTTTTTCCTTCATATCTTTCAGTAGCTGAGCCCCCACTTCCGCACTTCTATTGGTGCTACCTTCTGATTCTTCCTCAAAAAGTTTCCTGGCGGTATTACGGCTTCTCGTGAGGTCATCTTTCCTGTAAATGCTCTGATTGTACTTCCTCTCTTGGAAACCACAGCTGTATACACGGATTCTGGACGGTGTAGCTCGCAAGCTTGGGTCATATGGCTATTCCTCATCCTCATTCGTCTCCCTTGCACGCTCACAATCCTCAAGCACATGTCCGATAATGCCACAAAGGTAGCAGAAATTCGGTAATTTCTCGTATTTAAGTGGGACCCATATAATCTCGCTTCTCGTATATTGTACTTTCATACCCCGAAGAAGCGGCTTAGTTATATTTATACGGACTCTCACCCGCACATACCTCGCTGTTATCTCCATGTTGTTCTCATCAATATCAATTACTTCTCCGACTCTCCCTGCCAGTTTTGCGATCAGACCCGCTGTTCTCCATTCTAGCAGTACGTCAATCATCCGAATCCAAAAATCGCACGCATCCAGGTTAAGCTTCGACATTTGAGAGACACCTTCCATGTCTGCTAGAACAATCAGATGTCGATCATAATGCCATGGTGAGTCAGCCAATACCTTCTCTTTGTCCTTTGTGGATTGGAATTCAATCACAAAAAGACCATCCCCACATTCATTAATTTTGAAACCTTTCTGTGTTTTCCACACGATGTTAAACGCGTTCGCCATTGCCCTGATGTTCGGTGGTTTTGAAGATATTAATTTACCAACTACTTTTTTCGAAGTGTCCACCCTCAGGCCCCCAATATCATTCTCAACCGATACCGTGAACTCTTCCTCATCGGTCAGCTTCATCTTACTCCACTGTTTCTCTATCCCTTCCACCATCCTGTCAGCTACAATACGGAAGTAACAACACCGGACAAAACGTCGGGATTAAAGCGCCAGAAAGCGGCCGGAAACCCTAGCTGCGAAAGTAGTCGCCGCAGGGGAAAGTCTCCACATATTAGGGCTGCAATTTAATTTAACTTACATAAAAAACTTTAATAAAGAGATGATCTATCTAAAAGATCTCTGATGAGTCTCGAACTCATAAAATTTAAATTGTCTTTCCCCCATGAGTTAGGTCGAAATTTAACAACAATTTCAGCATTTTTATTCATTATATATATTTTAATTATCTCTTTATCTTCATAGAATAATTATGAATTTCGGTTTGGGTCCCCAAACTAAAGTTTCAAAATCATTTACGACCCTAAACTATCAAAAGCATTAATCAGGTCCCTAAACTAAGCAAAAATCATCAATTGAGTCCATATCCTATCCTAAAATCAGAATGTAAATATTTGATATATATTGTAATCATCTTTGTGTTGGTTCAAAATGAGTTTGAGAAAAAAGGTCTGAAACTGTTCAAACCGAATGATTTTCGAATGAAGCCTCAATTGATTATTTTTATTTAGAATAGGAACTCAATTGGTGATTTTTGCTTAGTTTAAAAACCTGATTAATAATTTTAATAATTTACGATACGAATTGACTTTGAAGTTTTAATTTAAGGAGCCAAACGGGTATTATGTCAAAAAGAAATTATTTGCTTAAAGTTTTTAAAAAAATTACAATTTAGACATTGGAAATTTAGGAACTAAAAAAACAAATAGAAGCGACAAAAGCTATTTATTTATTTAGTCACGGAAAAAGTACTGGGATGGACTACGGACATTTTACGTACCATCATCCCGATAATTCCGCTGCTTCCATTGCCAATTTTATTATTGCCAAATTTCATAATAAGACAATAAATATAATGAATATTTTAAAATTATAAATTAAACTTTGTGGCAATGTACTTTATTTACTTTAAAATGATCATCATTTTCAGATTTTATATGATTAAAAAAAAAGGATAAAACGTAAAAAATACTCGTAACGTTTACTGCCATTAGTAATTTTATTATTAACTTCTAATGTTGGTAGTTGGCAAGTTGGGTATGCTTATTAGAATTTTAAGGTAGAAATTCAAAGCATCAGAAGACTTGGATTTAATAAGTTTAAATCTAAAAATGAATAACCAAATTGACTTAATCATTAAGGTGCATGTAAACATTATTGTCCTAGAAAATATGTGATTTTTACATATAAAAAATTTATGTATAATATGGGACAAATTGAAATAAGGTTGAATATACTCGCTTCTGAACTTGTCTAAAAGTATCTGATAGTTTTTTTTTTTAATTTGTTTAAAATGTCCTGATAGCCCCATCAATTTGTTTAACATGTATTCAATTAACCACTTGATTGCAATAAAAATAAATAAACTGTATGCGGAATGTGTGTTACACACATTTTAGAATGTTGTTACATAATTCATAGAATAAATTAAAATATATTAAAAATGAAGTTATTATTTCCTCAACTGTAAAATCTGCCATCTTTAATATTAGAATTTCATATCCTGACTTTAGTCGGCTAAATTTTCCAAAGCACATTCAATAAACATTCCGCATACAAGTTACTTCGCAATGGATTGATTAATTGACTCTATTTTAAGGGAATTGATGGGTCTATCGGGATATTTTAAACAAGTTGATAGAACTATTGAGACACTTTAAAATTTAAGGGGTTAATTAAGTTTTTTGAAATGATGTATTGATCCTTAAAATAGTAAATTAATTTACCCGTTTGGAATGGATGAAGTATTGTATTTTTTTTCTCCTAAAAAATATTGTCTTTTTTAATAATATAAAAATTTGAGATTTTGATTAAAGATTTTAATTATTTTTTTTGGTTAGGAATGAAAGTAGTTGATTTTTTGTTGTCTTTTCCTATAATTATGTCTTAAATTCCGGAGATAATCACCATTTCCAAATATTAATTTCTATTGTCTTTAATACATTTTAATTTTGAAAAACAAAAAAAAATGTATGGTAAATTACACACATAGCCACTGAACTTTATCCATTGTAAACATTGTGGTCACTGAACTTCAATGTTTAACGGCATGACCACTGAACTTTACATTTTTTTTACATCGGTGGCCACTCAACGCCTCAAAACGACCGTTGACGGCTTCAAAATAAAAAATTCGAAGAGTTAATGATATTCTAAGGAACTTTAATTCTTGAAAATTTTCGTTTTGAGGCCATTTAGGTGTTGTTTGGTTAGGAGAGAGAGTGAATTTTTAGAGAGAAAACTCCAAAAAAAAGTGATTTTGGAAAATAAATGTCATTTCATGGTAAATATTGTTTTGAACAACTTTAATTCTTGAATATTTTCATTTTGAGGTCGTTTACGGTCATTTTGATGAGTTAGTTAAAGTTGAGTGGGTGCCGATGTTAAAAAGTGTAAATTTTAGTGGTCATACCGTTAAGAATTGAAGTTTAATGGCTATAATATTAAAATAGGTAAAGTTTAGTGGTCATGAGAGTAATTTATCCAAAAATTGTACAATGAAATAAGGCCTAATACATCACCAGCTCCCTGAACTTGTCCAAAATCATAGATTGGCTCCCTGAACTTTGTAAGTGTTTCATCAGCTCTCTGAACTTGCTTATTTCCTATCACCAGCTCCCTAAACTTGTTCATAGAAGTAGATTAGCTCCCTGAACTTTGCAAGTCTCCCACCAACTCCCTAAACTTGCTTATTCTGTAACAACTAAATACAAAAACTTATTAAACCTAAAATCTAAACATACGTCTTCATTTATTCGAGAGGTAATTTTTTCGCTTCTCCTACCTTTCAACCTATACAAGAGCTAGTGTTGCAGGTTTGAGAGATTGAATGGATGAGGATCGAGAGTTAGTATTATAATTTTTATATTTAGTTGTTACAAAATAAGCAAGCTTGGGGAGTTGGTGAGACATTTACAAAGTTCAGGGGGCTAATCTACTTTTATGGACAAGTTTAGGGAGCCGATGATACGAAATAAGCAAGTTCAAGGGAGCTGGTAAGACACTTGCAAAGTTCAGAGAGCCAATTTACTATTTTTGACAAGTTCAGGGAGCTAGGTAATGTATTAGGCCATGAAATAATTTTTATTTTCATTTTCTATTCACATGCATGTTTTAGCATAGCTTTCAATTATAAAAATAAAAATGTGGTGACAAGTTATTTTTTAATGTAATATATACACTTTAATTGGAAAATGAGTTATTGAAATAGTATCTCATAAGCATCAAACTAATTAATCAGATTCATTTAATAAATTGCTATAAAAATAAATCAAGATTAGAGTAGTTAATAACTTGTTATTATGGAAGATCTTATATTTTTTTATAAAAGTATTATGGAAGATCTTAGTTTTGACTTTTTTAAAATATATTTTGGATTCACATATTATATACCGTGATACCGACTACTGATTTTACCTATCGCTTTTTATTGTGGAAGATCTTTTATAGAAGATCTTAGTTTGACCTTTAAGAAATATTTTAGATTCGCACATTATACATGTTTACAGTGACTACCGATTTTACTTTTGATTCGTTATAAGTAGAATGTAATTTCATAATTAAAATACATACGTATAATTACCACAATTTACTTTCAATTAGTGCTCTTATCCTGAAATCTTCTAACTTAATGAGAGTGGAATAGTCGGCCAACAAACTCGTATTGAGTAGCTCGTTATTATGAAAGATCTATTTTTTTAATGACATTTATGGAAGACCTTAATTTTGACTTTTAAGAAATATGTAGGATTCACATATTATATACAGTTACACCGATAATCAGTTTTACTTCTGACTCTTTATAAATAGAATGTAATTTTATAATCAAAATACATATGTATAATTATGACAATTTACTTTCAATTAATGCTTTCATTCTAAACTCTCCTAATTTAATTACTGTGGGGTCGCTGGTCAACGGACCCGTCTTTATCTTTTTTTTTTGTCTTACTTGATGCATTAAATGAGTTTTTGCCATCGTTGGATTACTATCCCACAGATTTAATCATACCAGGTCAGAAATATTAATAAATTATTTGAACCAAAAGTTTAATTTCATAGTTAATAGTTAAGATCCGCGAATAACTTTTATTATAATATATAAAAAAGAATAATTTTTTATTATTATTTCTTGAAGCATGTAGAACACATGCCCATTCTACCATATGTTGCTAAAATTCGAATAACTACTTGAAATAAGAAGGTCTGATACAATGTTAAGGAACCAAATGGAACTAAAAGGACTATTGAATTATCTCTCACATATCTCATCGCGTGAATGCCCCGTAGTTTGAAGTGTATACAATACAAATGTCATGTTCTTTTTTACTGAACTGAACGTAACAATAACGATAATATTAGACTTTAAAAATAGCAATAATTAAAATAAATGAGCTTATAATAATAATAATGGTTCTAGTATTAATAATATAATAATAACAACAACAATAATAATGATAAAGTCTCTAAACTAATAAACGCAACCAGCTCAAAAAATCCATAAAATTTCGACGTATTATTCTTTCTGTAGAAATATTTGACAAATTAATCTAAAATTTTAGAAATATAGCGAGTTTTAAGAACAAAATTTCATAAAATTGAATTTAATTAAATAAATATCATTAAATATAAACCTAAATTAATATTTGAATGATAAATAAATGAATAGGTGAAATTATATATAGTGATAAATTATATATTATATATAAATAATTATAATAATGATGAATTAAGTATATATAGAATGTGAAATTATAATAATATAATATATATATATATTATTTATATATGATAAATTATATATATAATGATAATATATATATGAATAATAATAAATTATAATTATAAATAATTATAATTATAATAAATAATGCTAAATTACTGAACTGAATGTTTCCGGACTGAATTGAATTGAAATTACTAATATCGAAATTAAGTGCAAAAGGAGAATGCCAAACTCATTTTACCATGTATTGAAATTTAAACAACAAAATGAGACTTTTAAAAAATATTTTGGATTCTACATTATATGCAGTGACATCGATTACCAGTTTTACTCTAGGATCTTTATAATAGAATGTAATTTTGTAATTAAGATATATATATATATATATTATAATTTATTTTCAATTGTTTATAGTTCTTGTCCTAAACTCTCATAACTTAAGAGTGGGGTTGCCGATCAATAAACTCAACTCACCTTGATTTTTTTTTTTTTTTTTTTTTTGTCTTACTTCTAGCATCAAAGGGGTTTTTGGGTCGTGAGAGCATTATCCCACACATTTAATCGTATCAGATGGAGTTTTCATGAAAAACTCATTTTTAGAGTTTTCATGAACATTATCTTACCATGTTTTGGAGTTTTTCACGAAAAGCTCATTTTTAGAGTTTTCATGAACATAATTGTACTGTTATTTATTATTGATAAAATTATCTTTCTTATTTCCACAAAACATATTTCTTCTTTAACATTATTTATATTTCTATAACATAATTACCGAAAGTTTTATTACATTCAATAATTTTTTATTTTATGTTTTTATTTAGATTATGTTTATTAATTTGTGTAATATATTTTTATTTTGTAATTCATTTAAAATATATCCCTATTAGAAATTTAAATATTAACAGATACGGTTCAATATATATAATTTTACCAAACACTAATAATTAAACAGTTTACTATAACCGCAAACAACTAACAACAACAACTACTAGTTATGACTATCAACTTTGAGAGTACTCCTACGTCTTAGCCCAAAATGAAATTATTATTATAACTTATTCAATTTTGTAACCTTACAAAAACAACAAAGATGAAAGTAGAATTTACAATAGACAAATATACTAAAAAAATGTATATTTTTTAGAACAAAAGAAGGCATAATATCCGTTTGAGTCCCTCAAATTAAAGTTTCAAAGTTAATTAGTAGCCTAAACTATCAAAATCATCAACCAGGTCCTTGAACTAACTAAAAATCATCAATTGAGACCTCATCGAAAATTATTCGATTGAACAGTTTCAGACTCTTTTTCTCAAACTCATTTTGAACCAACATAAAGATTATTACTATTTATATCAAACAGTCACATTTTCTAATTTTAAAATAGGATAGAGACTCAATTGATGATTTTTGCTTAATTCAATAACCTGCTTGATATTTTAATAGTTTACAGTCATAATCGACTTTCAACCATTAGTTTGAGAACTTAAATTGATGTAATGTCTTTTTATAACTTATTCAATTTTGTAATATTACAAAAACCACAAGGACAAAAGTAGAATTTACAATAGCTTATATTTATTTTTTGGCAAAAAGCATTATTAGGCCCCTGATCTTTCATATTTTGGTTCATTAAGCCCTTGATCTTTTATTTAGATATATTAGGCCCCTGATCATTTATTTTTGGTCTCATTAAGCCCTTGATGACCAAAAAAATAATTTTGAACATAAAATTCGGTTAACAGACTGTTATTCATTACACCTGCATTTGAAATTTGTATTTTTTCACTGTTTGAAAGCAGTTTTGGATGTTTAATGTGGCTATAGGAAAACTGTAAAAACGTTAATTCAAACTGTAAAAAATATTTTTTTAATAATTTCAAATACAGATGAAGTTAATAACGTATTTTTAACTGAATTAGATGTTCAAAACTTACTAATTTGGTCATCAAGGGCTTAATGAGACCAAAAATAAATGATCAGGGGCTTAATGTATCCAAATAAAAGATCAAGGGTTTAATGAACAAAAAAATAAAACATCAGAGGCCTAATAATACTTTTTACCTTTATTTTTTTACAACAAAAAGAAAATACACAAGAAAAGCATCTTCTTTTGTCTCACATTATATACTTTCTTTAATAAAAATTCTTGATTTTTGTTTAAAAAAAAAAAAAAAAACCTCATTCACTACAATTGTACCTTCCAAGTACTCATACCTGTACCCTCTTCTCTCTCTCTCTCTATCTTTTCTCTATCATCTCCTTTCCATGTGTACCTCTTTCTCCTCCTTTATATACTTCCCTTCACTCCCTCTCTTTTCTTCAACTTCTCCCTTTTTTTTTCCCTTCCCCCTCTTTTCTCTCTCCTCCCTCTCCCCCTCTTTTCTCTCTCTAAAATCTCCGCCGCTCCGTACTTCCGAGCACGGAATTGAAGCTACTGCTTCACCTCACGCATCTTCTACTCCTTCTCTGCTGGCTCTAATGAAGCAGTTGATTCGCCGTCTCTCACGAGTTGCCGATTCGTCGCAGTACAGTCTTCTCCGCTCCGATTCACAATCGCAAGCGCGGAGATGTTCCGGTTCCGGTTCCAGATCCGCGCGACGTGCGGAGTCGTTCCGGTGTCTGGTGAAAACAGCGAGGCGTGCCGGATGCGGAAAGCCGGTACCGGAAGGTCACGTGCCGGTTTACGTCGGAGATGAGATGGAGCGGTTTATTGTTAGCGCTGAGTTGTTGAATCATCCGATCTTCATCGGATTGCTTAACAAGTCGGCGCAAGAGTACGGTTACGATCAGAAAGGTGTGCTACGGATTCCTTGTCATGTGGTGGTTTTTGAACGAGTTATGGAAGCGCTTCGACTCGGTTTGGAGTCATGTGACGACGACCTCGATGAGATTCTCGGTTCGTTGATTTCTGACGATTACTTATAAATTAGAGTGAAAAATTGATAGATCTTTTTTTCTTCGTAGTTTTGGTGTACATATTCCTCTCTTTTTTTCTGGTTTTTTGGATAATCGAAGACATTTTTCCTTCTAAACAGCTTTTTTTTGGGTTCAATGTCCTTTGTAAATCAGAGATCGAAGCTTGCTTCAATGGAAATATACATAATTACTTCTTTTTTGCTCTAATTTTTTTTGCCAATTTTACTTTTCTCGATCTTCGATTTTCTCGTGCTGCTTGGTTTCTATTTGGAGCAGTTACCGAGTTAACAGAAAATGCAGATTTTATACTAACATGAATGGATCTCGGTGGCCGCCGGCAGAAGCTGCGGCGGCGGCGGCGGCGGCGGAGCTGTTGAAGTACAATGATTGATGGGAAGCGTTGTTGTTGTTGGGGGTAATAGGGGAAGGTGCGGGAATGTTTGGGGGCCGAATCGTAATAATAGAGGATGTGGGGTAGTTTTGTCATTTTGAATTTGTTACAAGAATATTCGAAGAGAAGGATGTACTGTTTGTTTTCATGGGCAGCTACAGTAGCTATTTCCAATTATTTTCTAACTAATATATGAAAATAATATATACTGGACCCCATCCATCAATATAGGTAAAAATTTATATTTTAGAATCCGTTATTTAATTATGGTTATTGTTTTGTTTAATTATCTAGTAACTAAACTGAGGGTGTTTGTTTATCTACTTTTTGGTTTCTGTTTATCTGAGTTTTAAGTGTTTGGTTAGGAAATTCCTATTTGCTCTTTGTACAAGAAAAGTAACTGTTTATAAAAGAAGAAAATTCCCTCTTTTTAAAAAACAGTTTTTTTCAACAGTAACAACAAACAGGGGTGAAACAAACGGGCTCTGAAATTGAATAAAGTTTGTTCGGTTTTAAAATTGTAAAAAAGTATGATGGAAGTTTGTCCGACGTCTTTATAAAGTGTTTAATCCAAGCTTGTAAGTTTGGATTATGGTTCCTAAGATAGAAGTACGATGCACGTCATCCGATTTTAAGTTGTAAAGAAGTCAGATGAATTTTATCAACTTTCTTCCGATTTTAAGTTGTAAAGAAGTCAGATAAATTTTATCGACTTTCTTGCAACTAATAATTAATAAAAAATTATAAGAAAGTTGGATGAGACCTTCTTACAAAGACAATTATTAAATATATCATAAATAAGGTGCTTTGAAAAATATGTAAATTAGGTGACAATTTATGTAAAGAAGTTGGGTTCATCCGATTTTTTCGCAGTTTTAAAGTCGGTGGTGGAGATGCGTATGTTGAGATGGATATGTGGTATAGAGTGTTGGACAGTGAAACACTGTCATATTCATAAGATATTGGTGGCGGAGATGCGTATGTTGAGATGGATGTGTGGTCATACGAGAAAGGATATGGTGAGTAATGAAATAAGTAGGATAAAAGTAGGGGTTACATCTATTGAGAATAAAATGAGGAAAAACCGACTAAGGTGGTTTGGCCATGTAAGACGAAGAGCATTTGATGCGCCGGTTAGGAGGGCTGAAGAGTGGCAAAAGGATGTAGTGGTGAGGGATAGGGGTAGACCTAAGCAAACTTGGAGGAGGGTGATCGAGAGTGATATGAGTTTGTTAGGGATTGAGGAGAATATGGTAGTGGATAGGACAGAGTGGATGGAGAGAATTTATGTCGCTGACACGACTTGATTGCACGGTTTCATATGATGGTTCATATTAGCCGACACTAAATCATTTCGGGACTAATTTTTGTTGTTGTTGTTTGAAGTTGGATAAAGTTTGTCCGAGTTTACCCTAGCTAACCAAACACTACTCAGGGCAAATTTTTTAACCGAACTATTTAAAAAGAATAATGCTCTTTCAAAGCATTATTTGAGCAAATTTTTTAAATATTGTACTTAAAAGATCTATCTAATTCATTCCTTATTTAGGTGCGAATTCTAATAAAATATTTTGGAGTTCTCTTCCATATATGGTTGATTGCGCATGTCTCCTATATGTATCATCATCACAGTTATTGCTGAAGAAAAATCTATGTAATCGATTCTGGGTGGAGTCTGTTTCATGATGTTGTGAAAACAATTTCTCGCACTGTTTACTATTGTTCTCTCACGATTACTGATATTAAAAATGCAGATTCAAACTTTTCTAATGCACTTCTCGATTATATATTTTTTATTATTTATTTTGAAATGTACTATCTTTACTATCAATGAAACAATTATATTTTCTTCTACAAAAAAAATCTAATAAAATATTTATATCTTTTATTCAGAACAAAATAGCAAAAACAAACATTCAAAATAACCTATCACATATTTATAGCTGGCTTAAAAAATCCATTACACATCTATAATTGACTTTAAAAACTATCACACACTTATAGTTGAATTTAAAAACCTATCACACATCTAAAGTTGGCTCATTCGGACATTATGCACACAAAATCATTGATCTGTCATCTTTGACAAATGAGGCGGCATGTGCGTGCTATAGTCTAAAGAAAAGTGCGCGAGTTCATTTTGTATGTCGCCTTATTTGTCAAAGATGACAAATCAACGGTTTTGTGTGTAGGAGGTCTAAATGAGCCAACTATAGGTATACACGGGAATTTTCACATGCACCTTAATGAGCAAGTGAATTTGCCCATTCACAGTTAGATATAGGCTTATTAAATCTAAGCCTTAGGATGCTTTGAATCTCCACCTTAAGATTCTAATAAGCCTAGATCTGACGGTGAATGAACTTGCTCATTAAGGTGCATGTGATCAAGACTGTAGGTATGCAATATGTTTTTAAAACCAACTATAGGTGTGTGATAGATTATTTTAAAAATTTAGGGTGTCAATAGACAAAATGTGACAAGTTTAAGGGTGTAAACATACATTAAACCTAATTTTTTTTTATCAGAGGATGAGTTTGAACATGCAACTTCTCACTTGTATCAACTTAACTATACTTCTTTAATACAAACATTCACTTATTAATTATACATCAATATCTTAACGTCATCTGTTTGTTCAACCATGTTTACAGTTATTAAAGTCCAAGTGTTAGGGTATTTTGAATCTACATCCTAATATTCTAATAAGCGTAGATTTAACGATGAATGACCAAATGCTAAATGGTCATTAAAATCCATGTGATCAAAACTGCTGTTTGTTTTATTTCTAATTTCCGACTATATATCGCATTATCTAGACTTAATACATCTCTAGTTCCCCTACTTATCAAAAAAACTCAATTACCCCCTATACTTTTAGAATATTTAATTACTCCCTGAACTTGGTTAAAGTGGCCTATTAACTTTTTAAAATTCACGTGGTGGAGTGAGCAGAAATTTTGAAAAAGTTCAAATATGTGAACTTTAAGCAAGTTTAGAAGCCAATAGATCACTTTAAAAAATTTAGAAGGCTAATATATTCATTTCAAAGAATAAATTGGTCACTTTAAACAAGTTAAAGATCGGATTACTACGGGTGTATTTTTTATAGATAAGTATATGGATTATAAGCCGATTATCTAGTACCACATGTTTGTTTATATTTATTTATTTTATACAATAATGTGATATTTTTTAAGAATATAATAATGTGATTTTGCATAAAAAAAAGGTTAAGGTGCAAAAATACCCCTAACGTTTTGAGTCAAGAGCAATTTTACCCCTAACGTCTAAAATGGTGCAATTTTACCCCTAACGTTTGTAGCCAAGAGCAATTTTACCCCTAACGTTGATAACTTGGGTCAATTTCAGACATTATTATAAAACACAAATATTTTTGTTCCTTATTTTACACAAATTTCATATCAATTCGTTCTAAAAAAAAGGATTCCATGTTTTTGTAATTTAATAGTAGAATTGAAGATTAATATTTATAAATTCGGTGAATTTTTTTTTTGTCTAATTCGTACAAAAGATAGTATTTTTTTTTATTTTTTTCACATTCCAACATATATTTGTGATTTGTTAGTGTTAAAATGACGCACGGGTAAAGTGTAGATGGTAAGATTAATGACCGAGCAGACAGTTTGATGAATTATTTCTGAAATTGACCCAAATTATCAACGTTAGGGGTAAAATTGCTCTTGACTACAAACGTTAGAGGTAAAATTGCACCATTTTAAACGTTAGGGGTAAAATTGCCCCTAACCCAAAATGTTAGGAGTATTTTTGTACCTTAGCCCTAAAAAAAATAAACTACCATAAAATCAGCTAAAGATAGACAACTGTCTTCTTTAGATGTACTTCCGGATTCCATAAATAAAATAAATGAATTTATTTTCTAAATTATTTGGCTGATTCTATCAATTTTATCTTCTTATGGAAATAAAAATATAAGAAAATAATAGTCATCAACAGATATAAAAATAATAATTTACGTTGCTTTCACTAAATATATTTATAGGGTGGCAAATAGTTTCAATCCTCTTTCAATAAAAAGGTATTTCATAAAATTCCGAAACAACTGTTTTTTACAAATAAAACAACTAATATCTATTACCTATCATCAACAACAAACAGTAAACAGGAACATCTGAAACAAACGAGCCCTAAACCTCTATAATATACGTATTAATTTCACTAAAAAAATCAAATAAAAATATGAATGAGAAAATTTAATTTAGATATTCTTTAATCACATCATAATAGAGTTGTAAATGAGCTGAACTGCTCATGATTACTTCGGCGTTCGGTTCGATAAAAGTCGATCGTGTTCGGTTCAGTGTTTTCGTAAACAAATCGAGTTTGAGCATTTCGAAACTCGACTTGAAAACTCGCGAACATGTTTGATTATAGTTCATGAAAAATCGATTATAATATCATGCTCATAACCAAACTTGGTTCAATTTTTTTTAAATAATGGTAAGAGAAATATAAAGCTACATAGTTTTGTGTGACACTTTAGTTTGTAGGTTTCAAAACTACGTAGTTTTGTATTACTTTCTTTTAAATGAACATAATTAACGAGTTGCTCATCAAGCAAAGTTAATGAACTAAATAAACAAGCCGCTCGCGAGCAAAGCTTGTGAACAAATAAACGAACAGCTCGCGAGCAGCTCATGAATGGAATGTTAGAGAGCGAGCTCAAATTAGTTTATTTTCTAACGAGTTGAACATAAGCACTCAAAACTCGACTCGGCTCGATTACAACTCTACACCATAGAGTTATTTGCATCGCAACATAAATAGTAGTATTTAGAGGTTAATGTTGGTAAACTCATTCAGAGCAGATATCATTAAAAAAAATAAACTTAATACATCATTTGCTCCCTGAATTTATCCAAAAAATTTAATTGGCCCACTACTTTTTCAAAGTGTCTCGATAGGCCCTCTGAACTTGCGTAAAATGTAATCAATTGATCACTCGGTTGCAAAAAAAAAAAGTTAAATAAGATGTATTGCACGTGTCTTAGAATGCTATTACATAATTCACATAATAGATTAAAAATGAAGTTCTTCCCTGCTCAACTATAAAACTTGTCTTCTTTAATGATAGACCCGCATGCCCCGGCTTTGGTCATTTTACTTTTTTTTAAGACGCATGCAATATATCTTCAATTTTTTTTTACAACCGAGTGATCAATTGATTATATTTTACGCAAGTTCAGAGGGCTAGCTGAACATTCTATGCAAATTGAGGGGGCTATCGAGACACTTTAAAAGTTCAGGAGGCGAATCAAACTTTTTGGACAAATTCAGAAACCAAATGATGTATTAAGCCTTAAAAAAAATTAAATATTTTATTTTGTGCATTTGAGATTTAAAAATAGATGAAATGTTTTAACTTGATAATTATTTTGGTTTTTTCTCCGGAGAATCAAGATAAGGGTCCTGTTTGGTAATTAGTTGTTAGTTGTTAGCTAATTACATTAACTGTTAATTGATAACCTTTTTTGTTAGTTAATTTGATTAGCTGATTTAACTAGCTGTTTGTGTAAACTTGTTTGGTGACATTTAATTGATTGTAAATAGTTGTTTGTGTAAAATGATAAATAAAGACATGGTAAAACATTTATTTAGGATTAAAGGTAAAAATTAGGGGTAAAAATATCCTTAAAAAGAGATGGAGCAATAAGCTAATTGAAAAAACTGTTAAAATGAGTTTTTTTTTTAAATCTCTAAAGTGGCTCAATCCTCTAATTTTACCCCAAAAAACTGTTTACCAAACAGAGCCAAGATATGACTCATATATCTATACATATATTTGATCTGTAGATAAACATACATATTGTAGATTTTGTCTTAACGTATAAAATGGTCTAACTTTAACGTTTTCATGCAAAATCAATTTTAGTCTCATGTTATCAAAACATTTGAAAATGATTGTTATTTAACTGTCAAATTAGACCTTCCAAAAATCAATTACGTTTGGTATATTTAATGTGTCACTAACAAAATTATAAAAAAAAAACTTATTAAAATACCAACAATTAAGTCTACACATATAAATTAATCATGAATTATTTTAATTATGTGTCTATAATATTTACTGTGTTACTAATATACAGACTCTAGCCACAAAATCCAGTTATCTAATCTTTTTCAACCATTTTGTATTAAGCTCTAAAAGTAGAAAAAATACTGTATATTAAGTGGGATTAGGATATATTTTTTTTTTTTTTTTTTGGTAGAAAAGGAAAAGAAAAACGAATAACAACAAACTACCCAGGAATTAGCCTAGGGAAGCTAACCCCAATCCTATCTTCTAAGAGAAGATGAGAGATGAAACTAGGGGAAACAGGAAGGGTAGTAACGCCTAACGTCTCTTCATGGCCCGCCGCCGCCAAGCGATCAGCAACACGATTCTGCTCTCTAAAAATGTGTCTGAACTCTACGAACTCAAAGGAGGAGCAAAGCCTTATAATAGCTTTGATGAGGTTGCGACTGTTAAGACCCATAGAATGATTCTCAGAAATCATTTTGATTGCTTCCAAATTATCAGACTCCACAGAGAGCCTCTTAACACCCAGCCTTTTAGCAAGATTGATTCCAGTAAGAATAGCCCAGAGCTCCGCAGAAAAGGAAGAACCCAACCCTAAATTCTGGGAGAACCCAGAAAGCCAGACGCCCCCTACATCTCTAAGCACACCTCCAGCCGCAATCTTACCGTTACTGAGGCAGGAACCATCAGTATTCAGCTTCACAACCCCCTCTCTTGGCCTGCTCCATCCCACGAGATGGACATCACAACACTGAGAGGCTCTGGCAAGGGACTCTCCTTTGAAACTATCGATAATAGAGAAAAGTTTTTTCGAGAAGAAATCAGCTAAGTTTGTCATAAAAACAGTTTTATCTCCAAAAATCTCCTCGTTTCTCCATTTCCAAACTTGGTGACAGATAATAGCAAAGAAAATGTCACCATGCTCCATGTATGGAAGCAACTTTCCTCTAACACCATCAGAGAACCAGTCGACCTCAGAATGTGCCATGAAGGAAGAGAAAATATGGTGTGGGAGAATTTTCCTCCAAACCTCTTTACTATTAGAGCAATCTCTAAGAGCATGGCACAAAGTCTCAACATGGCCTCTGCATCTACTGCAAGCTCCAGAATCAGCCAAGTGCCTTCTGTGCCTATCCGAATTAGTAAGAAGCCTGTCCTTAACGCCCAGCCACAGGAAACTCCTAATACGGAAAGGAACTTTAAGGGTCCAAATCGACTTCCACACATCCGAGGGAGGATCAGATCTAAAGAGAGAGAAAGCTTCAAAGGCCGATTTGCAAGAATAAACTCCATTGTTAGTCAGCGCCCAACAGTGCCTATCCAAGTCTTCCTCTTGATTACTCACCTTCACTCCCCGCATTCTAAGGAGAGTCTCAAGGCTAAAGAAAGTATCAAACTTTGACCAGATCCAGTCCCCTTCCGAGTCAACCATATCGGCAATCCTCCAGTTGCGTATATCACTAGGCGGGGGGGAAGAACACACCTCAATTAACGGTTTATCCCCAATCCAGTTATCAAACCAGAAACTAATGGACTTACCATTCCCCACCTCCAGGCCAACTCCCAAGCAGAACTCATCAAACACAGCACTAAGTCCTTTCCAGAGGAAGGAACAATTAGCAACTCTCTCTTTCGGGCCCCCGAAGATTTTGTCTTTCCGATACTTACCACAAAGGAGGCGAACCCAAAGAGAGGAAGGGTTTTGCCACATACGCCAAAGGAGTTTCATTAATAAAACTTTATTATTGTCCTTTGCTTTCCTAATACCCAGACCCCCAGAATCTTTAGGCTGGCAAACCTCACTCCAAGGCACAAGATGGATCTTCCTGCCCTCCGCAGCTTCCCCCCACAGGAACCTACGGTTAATCTTGTCAAGATCATTAAGCACAGGATCCGGAAGCTTACAAGCCTGCATGATGTGATTGGGAGCAGCACAATTAACAGATTGAATTAACGTGAGGCCGCCAGCGAGAGACAGAGTCTTGGCTTTCCAAATGGCACACTTCGAATTAGCTTTATCCAAAGTCTCTTTGAAGGAGCCTTTAGACACACGCTCACTATGGAGGGGAACGCCCAGATACTTCCCAAGAGAATCAGTAAGAGGAATACCTGAGAGATCACTTAATCTCTTACAGACTCTCTGATTCATATTCTTAGAGCACATCATCCTAGATTTCTGGATATTAAGCTTCTGCCCAGAGGCCGAACAAAAACAATCCAGAATATCCATAATGACTCTCAACTGCTCCTCATTACCCTCAAGAAAGATAAGGACATCATCTGCAAAGAATAAGTGAGTCACCTGGGGACAGAAGCTGTTGATCGCCACAGGGTGGAAACTCCCATTATCAATCGCATCCTGAATCAGGTGAGAGAGCCTCTCCATAGCAATAACAAAAAGGAAAGGGCTCATAGGATCCCCCTGACGGATTCCTCTGCCCGGGGAAAATTCCTCCGACATATCCCCATTGACCATAACTTGAAACACAGGAGAAGAAATACATACCTTAATTAAACTTCTCCAACTGTCCGGGATTCTAGCTCTCTCAAGGCTCTCCATCAAGAAATCCCAATTAATTCGATCATAGGCCTTCTCTAAATCCAGCTTCAGAGCCACAATGCCTTTCCTCCCCTTCCTAATCTTCATCGTGTGGACCATCTCTTGGGCGATCACCACATTATCCATCATTTGTCTACCAGGCACAAAGCTACCCTGATTCTGACAAATGATCGCAGGAAGAATGCCACGGATTCTATTAGCCACAATCTTTGTAACAGTTTTGTAAAGAACATTACAAAGACTGATAGGTCTCATATGCAAAAAGGAAGAAGGCTTATCAATCTTAGGAATCAGAACCAGGAGGGTTCTATTAACCAGCTCAATATCCTTCGAACCACTGAACACCCCCAAGACAAAATTATAGATGCCTTCCTTCACTACATCCCAATGCTTATGGTAAAAGCCCGCCGGAAGACCATCAATCCCAGGAGCTTTAGAAGCCCCAATGCTGAAGATAGCTTGGTCAATCTCTTTTCGGGAAATAGGTTGAAAGGCCTCCTGACTACAATCCTCACTGATTAAAGGAAATGTAGCAATAGAGTGAGCCCTCTCCAAAAGAACAGGTTCCTCTTTGAACAGCTCTCTGTAGAAATCCAGGGCTAAGTTCCGAATAACCTCATCTTCATAAACCCAATCACCATTAGAATCCTTAATGGCCTCAATTCTATTTCTCTGCCTTCTGATCAGGGTAGAGAGATGGAAGTATTTGGTATTACGATCCCCATCTCTAATCCAGGACTTCCGAGACTTCTGGAACCAAAGGAACTCCTCCTGCCTAAGCACAGCCTCCAGCTCCTTCTGAAGGGTTCTGAGGAGGCCCTCAAGGCTATGATCAAACCTCCCCTCCAACCTGCGTTGAATGCCCTCCATCCTCTTTAATAACTTGTTCTTCCTTCTGATAATATGCCCAAACACATTCCTATTCCACCCCTGCACCTTATTCCTGAACCCTTCAGCAGCTTGCAGTACATACGAATGAGGTCTCCAACTCTCATGAACGAACTCTTTAAACTTAGGATGGGACTCCCAAGCCAACTGATACCGGAACGGTCTCTTACCCCTAGGGTGCTTACCTCTCAAAAGTCTAAACAAAATAGGACAATGATCCGAATGACGGAACGGGAGGTTCAACACAGAGCACTCGGGGAAGGAAGTTAGAGCTAAAACATTAGCGTAGACTTTGTCCAATCGAACAAAAGTATTATTACGCTTCTAAGTGAATTTATGACCAGAAGCCCCCAGATCGGAAAGCCCACATAAATCCATACTATTCTTGTGATGCAGACAGCGATTAACATAATGATTGGATCCCCCTCTCTGATCACTCATAAAGGCGATATCATTGAAGTCACCCGCCACAAACCAGGGCTCCGAAATGCTGACACTCATAGAATAGAGAACCTCCCAGAGCCGTTTTCGATTAGACAAGATAGGGTCAGCATACACAAGGGTAATAAAAAAGGAAGTATTGCCGGAAATACTCACTTTACAATGAATGAACTGCTTATCCATGCTAAGAATATCAAAATGAATCCGATCTGGCCTCCAAAAAAGCCAAATCCCCCCAGCCCGGCCAGTTGCCTCCGATCTAACACAGTGCCAGTTCTTAAACTTCTTAACCACCTCATCTGCTTTCTCACCACTAATCTTAGTTTCCAAAAGAGCAAAACAAGATGGATTAAACTGCTTAATAAGATCATTAATATGGATACGGGTAGCCTTGCTAGCCGCACCCCTAACATTCCAAAATAACAAATCCATAGAAAGGAGGACAACTGACCACACCCCTACCCTAAGCTAGGTATTTACTAGGGGCTCCTGAGAGCCTTACCGAGGTACCCCCGGGCCCCCTCTTATCTGGAAACGCCAAAGTGTTAAGGCCACTTTTTTGTTTTCCTTTAAGCTTTTTCATATTAGTTTTGTTAACTCCCATAGATTTCCCAATCCCAGGATCAATACCAGGAACAGGAATACTAACCTCATTTGAATTCTTCACCCTTCTAGCTGCAAGGGTCAGGGTCCCCCCCTGGGCTTCATCCTTAGAGACAAAAAGTGGGTTCACAGATTCAACCACCTTCTCGACTGGATCTACAGACTCTAATCCTGGAATACTCTCATCCATATGATTCTCATCTTGGTCTGACTCTTGAACTTCCTCAATCATCAGGGCCCCAAATCTGGACCCAGGCAAGGCTACTGAAGAAACCCCAGCCTCCTTTCTAGCTTTGAGGACAGGCTTCTCCTTGACATTTGGAATAACAGTAGCTTTAGGAGAAAGGGACTTAGAATTTGTGTTGATATCAGGAGGACGATTGTGAACCACTGCAGGTTGATTCCTACGTCTAGCGGGCCTCTTTGCCACCATCCAGGGACCAAAGTTCCCTTCATACCCCTGGTTCCCTCCAGTAATCCGCACACTACTCTCAACCCTCTCTATAACAACCCTCTCCCTTTTAGGGCAACCCTCCTGAGAATGACCATACATGCCACAATCATAACAGATGTTATGTAAACCTTCATACTCAATAAAGAACACTTTATCCTGAACACAGAACTTAGAAAGTAAAGGTTTAGCCAGATCAACATCTATACATACCCTAGCAAACTTACCCCTAATGGCCCCAATTGTAGTCTTGTCCACATGGTGGACCTTACCAACCAAACCTCCTATTTTACTCAGAAAGTTTTCACTGTAGTACTCAATGGGAAGGCCCGGGAATCTTACCCAAGTCAAGATCCTGTTAACCGAACAGTCGTGAGGATTAAAATTAGGAACCCAAGGCCTTAAGGCCAAAACATGATTGGAAATGATATATGGGCCTCCCTTGATAACCGAATTATAATCCTCAACCCTAGTAAATTTAATGACATAGTAGTCATTTTCCAGGTCAGTAATACTGACTTTACCTTTCCTTGCCCACTGCGCTTGTATTCTTTGGGCAAAATAGTTAAAACTAATTCGCTTACCCAGGACAGTAACAATCAAAGACACCTTCCACTTCTCTCTAAGCTCACGCTTCTCTGCAGCGGAAAGTCTAATGACCGGACAGAGAGGATCCTCCTGGCCATTATCTTCCTCATCAGAATCCGAGAACATATCATCAGAATCTCCCACCATTAAAACTTCCTCTAAAACCGGCTCTTCCTCAGCCACCCCCATGATCGTGTCCTTCCAAGAGTTTTTACCAATCTCGCTCATCTGAACCCTAGGTCTGGGGGAGACCGTCTTCCCATGAGCTACTCCTACTCGTACTTTTTTAAAAAAATAGTGTAAAATTTAATTTAAATCAATTTTATGTAAACATAATAATATTTTTTATTTATTTTAAGTACCCCTACTCCTCTCAATCTAGTTAGGCTTTTGTTAATATAATTATAAATTTATCGACAAATTTATTTAAAATGTCTGATGGGATATTTAAATAATAATCAAACAATCTTTTTAAAAATTTTGGTAACTGTAAGGCTAAACTTAATCTTATTTTAAAATATTATGATTTTACATCAATCCATAATCCATAGATTAAAGTTAATTTGTATGATTTTAACACCGGTGACCACTCAACTTTAACTAATTCCTCAAAATGACCGTTAACAACCTCAAAATGAAAATATTCAAGAATTAAAGTTGTTCAGAACAACATTTACCATGAAACCACGTTTTTTATTTTTCAAAATCACATTTTTTGAAGATTTCTCTCTCTAAAAAGCCAGTTTCTCTCATAATCAAACAATAGTTAACTGACCTCAAAATGAAAATTTTCAAGAATGAAAATTCCTTATAATATCATTAACTCTTCGAATTTTTTATTTTGAAGCCGTCAACGGTCGTTTTGAGACGTGAATGGCCACCGATGTTAAAAAGTGTAAAGTTCAATGGCCATGGATGTAATTTACCGATTTATACTGTATCTCAGCCTTAACAAGTTCAGATCTGATTAAAATAAATAAATTTTAAATTTCCAAATGGATAATAAACTTCCGTACATGAATTTACCGGAGAGGGTTTGATTAATTAATTTAATAAAGTAATATTTGTTTGATTAAGGGAGTAGAAAAGACAGATTAATTAGAGACAAAGAAGAGTGAAAGAAGCGGATAATCCGGCAGTTAATGAGGCAAAAACAAATGATTAAAGAAACTGTAAAAACCGTTCATTCAGACAAAAACAAAAACAAAAACATTAATTTAAACATTTAACTAAAAAAGCAAGCAGATTCCATGCCATGCTTTAAGACATCATGAGGCCCTCTTTCTTCACCTAAAACTAATTAATTAATTATATTATTTGTTCTAAACATCTCCTTCCACCTAATCTTGATTAGGTAAATTGCAGTTAAGCTTCATGTCTATTTTGCTTACAATCACTGTTTTTTCTACATTTTTTTTAATTTTAATTTTTTAGAATTTTAATTTTTTGGGGGGTTAGGGTGAAAAATACCCCTAACGTTTTGAGTCAGGAGCAATTTTACTTCTAACGTCTAAAATCGTGCAATTTTACCTCTAACGTTGGAAGCCAAGAGTAATTTTACCCTTAACGTTGATAAATTGGATCAATTTGAGAAATAATTTATTAAACTGTCTTATCGGTCATGAATTTTGTCATCTATACTTCACACGTGCGTCATTTTATGAGTAACAAATCACAAACATATGTTGGGGTGTGAAAAAAATACAAAATATATTGTCTTTTGTACGAATTGGACAAAAAAATTCAAAAAATTCACCGAATTTATAAATATTACTCCCTCTGGTCCATAATAGAAGTCTTTTTAGAGAGTCTTTTTTGTTCCACAATACATGACATTTTGCTTAAATCTATGCACATTAATTTACTTTTACCAAATATACCCCTATTTAAGTTGACTTTTTTTTATCTTGGGAATAGATAAAGTTACTAGTGGATGCAATTATTATAAGGGTAACAAAGTGTTTTACTTAAAATTAATTGTATTTCTTAATTAGTGTGCATTAACCTTAAAAGACTTCTATTGTGGACCGGAGAGAGCAATATCTAATTCTATTATTAAATTATAAAAAACTTGAAATTTTTTTTTAGAACGAATTAATATGAAATTGATGTAGAATCAGGAACAAAAATATCTGCGTTTTATAATAGTGTCTGAAATTGACCCAAATATCAATGTTAGTGGTAAAATTGCTCTTGGCTACCAACGTTAGGGGTAAAATTGCACCATTTTAGACATTAGGGGTAAAATTTCTCATAAGGCATTTTTACACTTTAATTTTTTTAAGGATATTGCAATTTAAAATCATAATATTATTTGTATAAAAAAAATTCATAAAATTCATAATCATTAGATTTCATATGGCTACTTGTTTCGGCCCATTTGACTTAAAAGCCCACATTCATAGAGAAGCCCATAAGAAAATCGATCCATCCTTATATTCAAGGGCAAAACGGTCTTTCCAAAATAACAACCTATATAAAAGTGGATTGCTATTTACCGTCCCCTTTTACTTATCACTACTAGTCTACCACCTCCCATTTGACGTTTTTGCCATTTTCATTTTTTCCAACCAAAATTTCTCATTCTTTCTCTAATCTCTCCAAAAATCACAAACCTCTACAAGAGAATCATGGTGGGAAATTACGGCAAATTTACTGTAAAGTTACATTTTTTTTATTAAATTTTCATCGAAAACACGAGTTCCATCTCCAGATTTGAGACAGAACTCGTCATCCGCCTATTAGGCGAATGAATCTCCCACATGTCCAAAGGGCATGAGAGAAGTTTATCCACCTGCCCAAAGGGCCGGTGGGATTTTCTCTCGCCAAGGCTAAGTACGAGTATAATTTTTTTTCTAAATCGTCCATTTCTGGAGTTATCGGGTCCATTTTTTACCTCATCTTCGAAATCGTTCATTTCCGGAGTTCTCGAGTCCATTTTTTTAGAATTTCGGTTTTATCGGGAGAGAGAAAGAATTTTCAGTTTTTGATCAAAATAAAATGAGAATGGCAGATTTGTCAAATAAGGGACAGTGATAAGTAAAACGTGGCGGTAAATAGCAACACCCATATAAAATGGTAAACACTATTCTCTTCTTAAGATGATAACTTACTTTCACTTTCTCTTTTATAATCATTAATGGCTTTGACATTGGAGTTTCTCTGAAAGCCCACTCCAATATAGAGCAATAGTCATCGAGAGTTATGGTCGGTTTGTATCTCATTAAACATTTGGTGTGGTGAGCGTAAAACTTACTTGACGAATTTCTCGCTCCATTTAACTAAATCGATATATCATTGTACAATATGGAAGGAAAGTCACTTGAGAGTTATGGTAGAAGGACTCTTAACACTCGACCGTAAATCTAAGTTCGTTCATTAATCTAATTGGACAGAGGGGAATCTTCCCCATAATGATGAGCATAACGTCGCAACCTCGAGAACTGATGATACCGCCTTAGATAATGGTGAGGCAGCTCGAAACATAACCAAAAACCCCAATACAATGCTTATAGTTACATTAGAGAAACTACAAGAGATCTAAGCCTAAATGATTGAGACTCATCTAAAGTTGCAACATGAGAACCAATAGTTATGGGTTTATTTGACTAAAGATAAGACACTTTCTCCTACACGTGGAAATGATTATAGTGTTATGTTCTCGAGAAAACCGTTTTAGGTTTTTTTTTATGGTTAATGAAATGTTCATTTACTTATAATTGATTTATTATATATAGCTGTGATTTACTATTAAAACTAGATTCATATTTTATCATATAATTAACAAGATAGAAGAATTTCTTATTTTATGTTCAATAAATAAAGTGTTCATACAAGATGAAGTGGGACTAAACTTTATAACTAAAACTAATCAATTACAAACATAAGATACCTAAGTCAAACATTATGTCAGAGGATTCTGCAAATAGAAAAAAGAGTAAAGGCTGCTGCTATCTTTTTTGGAGATTATTCTCTTATTTTGCCTTATGGGCTTGAATTGAATTTAAAACAATGTTTATTTGTTCTTGACATGTCGAGGAATATTATTTATGTAATTGTTTGGACAAGGATGGTTTTAGCATTTCAATTCAGAATAATGATTTAACCTATCATAAGGATGAGATTTATTAGTTTTTGGGTATTGCAAATGATGGTACTTACATAGTAGAAAATAATGTCCTTGTTTACACCATAGATACTAAAAAACCTAGTTAGAGAATTTAGGTAACCCGCATCTATGTCACATTAGTGAGAAAGGCATGTCTAAGTTACACAAAGACGGCCCCTTAGACCCTTTTGATTATGAATCAATAGGGACATGTGAATCCTACTTAATGGGAAAGATGACAAAGACACCCTTTAACAGTAAAAGGCAATGTGTGACAGAAGTGTTAGGAGTTGTGCATAGTGATATGTGTGGTCCTATGTCTATATAAGCTAGGTGTGATAAGGTATCTCAAAGGCACAGTTACACTTGTGTTGTTTTATCAATATGATAATGACTTGTCTACCTTAACCTCCTAGTAAAATTCAAATTAGGGAGACGTAAAATCACACGTAGGTCTATCACTGGGTTTTGTATATTTCTGGGAGGGTCATTCGTTTTTCGTAAATCTAAAAATTAGAACACAGTTCTGCAGAGGCAGAATATTGTGATATGGTAATTACCTCTTGTGAACTCAAGTGGTTATCTTATTTATTACTAGAATTTCATATGTCTCCTAATTGCTTTACATTGTGACAGCCATGCAGCTATTCATTTCACTACTAACCCCATCAACCATGTAAATATGAAGCATGTTGACATATATTGTCACATGGTTCATGACTATTTGACTCGAGGATTCATTTATGCACCTTATGTGGCTTTCACGAATCAGTTGGAAGGTGTGTAGGCTTCTGCATAATCTTTTAATGTTGATATAACCTATGTACACGTGATTAATCCTTCCATCTCATCTTTCAGTTATCATCAACTCCTCATGTATCCACATTCTTAAACATGATACATGGTTTAACTTCGAAAGTTAATCTCCACCCTTAAACCTATAAATAACTTCTCATTTAATGCTTAAGGGGTGGGATTTTTCAGAGACAGAAACACAACTATTATTACGTTTATTGATTTTAGCATCAGAGTGTTTGTGGGAAGACCACCATTCCCACATTGTAACAGGTACATCTAAGATGATCTAAAAACATCAACCGTTAATCTCAAGAAATTTCAACCATCACCCTCAAGGAACGTCAGACGCCAGCCTCAAGGAACATTCAACCGTCTCCTTAAGATTTTGATCTTAGAATGAAAACCTTCATTACCGAGTTCGTCAGCCTTTCCACGATCAATCTTTCCTTAAAAAGATTAATGTTTAGTTCAAGCTACAATACATGTTATGGAGAGCGAATTTTCCCAAAGAGACAAATTATTCATTTCTCTCACTACTTTCTACATATAATCTTACATATCTGGTTGTGATTGACTTTATCATCAGAGTTTATACAGACGGATGTCCCTAATATAGTTTCATGAATTGAAATAGTTATCTTACCTCAAGTGTCCTATCACTAACAATATTTTTTTTGAAGCAAAATATCATTAATGAGCCAAAAGCCGGCAAAAGTTTAACACAGAAAGAGGAAACCCACTAGGGATAATATCAAAGTAACGCTGACTAGCAAATTGAGAGGTCGCTCTAGCAAAAGTATGAGCTAAACCATTTGCTTGTCTTCTAATGAAACGGATAGTGTAATCGTTATGAGATGATAAAATTGTGCGACATTGCACAATAATATCACCAAACTCAGACTGATCCAAACTTCCTGAAGTAATAGCTTTAACAGTGGTCAAGGAATCATATTCAAATAGAATTTTACTGTAACCTGCCTCCATGGTCCATTTGAGTGCATGTAAGACCGCCCAAGCTTCCGCCTCCCTAACTTCCATAATTCCTTCCACCAGATTTGTCCGGGCCGAGATAAAAGCACCATGTGAATCTCTAAGTACTGCACTGCCTCCTGTTTTTCCAAGAATTATAAATATACTTGCATCTGTGCAACAGAAAACAACATCAGTCGGTGGTCGGTGCTATAATTTCTGACATAAATCCTCTCTAGGTATCATGGAAGGAATTATACTCCGCTCCCTAGCCGTTTTCCAGTCTGCTAGACAACGCCTGCTCCTACAAACGACTCCAACGGCGGTTGTGGATTTTTTATTCCAAAAGTAGTCATTCCTCGCCTCCCACCATGACCACAGCAGCATCATAAAGATCTCAAAATTCCTTGCATCAGTTAATCTGCAAAAATAGAAAAAGAAGCTAGCAAAGTTATCTGCATCTAGGCTTGATTGCTCAATTAAATTAGCAAGGCCCACCTCTCTCCAAACTTCCAATACTTTTGGACATAGCACAAATAAATGTCAATTATCCTCCAAGTCCCGAGTACACATAACACAATCATCCTCCATGTTAATCCCCCGACTCCTAAGCCGATGACGAGTTGGGATACAGTCACGAACAAGCCTCCAACAAAAATGTCTGACTTTAAATGGCACATTAGCTCTCCATATCTTTTGCCAATCCCCCTCAATTCTATGATGTGTACTACTTGGAATTTCCTCCATTCCAAGGCGGTATGCACTACGAACCGAATAACATCCATTACGGGAAGCATTCCATATAAATTGGTCTTTTCTTCCAGATACACGCGGAGTTGACCGGATGATGGCCATTACATCTTGTTCCGAGAATATTTCTTGTAATAGTTCAACATCCCATTCAATTGTTCTAGGGATAAATAGATCACTTACTTTTAAATTTTCCAACCCTTCAACCATTGCAGTAGAGATCGTCATAGAAGGTGAATCTCTTAACCATGGATCTTTCCATACATTGATAGACGTATCATCTCCAATTTTCCACCGCCCCCCTTTTTGCAACAATAACTGAGAACCCCAAATACTTCGCCAAATATAGCTTGGTGAGTGACCCAACCTAGCTTTTAGAAAATCCCCATTTGGATAGTATTTTGCTTTAAAAATTTTACTGACCAAAGACTCAGGGGCTGACTGTAACCGTCAACCTTGTTTTCCCAGTATTGCTAAATTAAAGGCAGTGAAATCTTCGAAAACCCAATCCACCATCATCTTTATGAATACATAATTTATCCCAAGCCAACCAATTTATCCCTCTTGACCCATCCCTCTTATTACCCCACCAAAATGAATTCAACATCTTTTGAAGTTCTTCAGCCGTTGAAATAGGAAGCATAAAAACACTCATAAAATAAACCGGCAAAGCCTGACCTGCTGCTCTGATTAGAGTATCTTTACCAGCTTTAGATAAAGGCTTAGATCTCCAAGATTGAATTTTCTTCCATAGTTTATCTTTTAAGAATGCAAATATTACCTTCTTCTTTCTACCAACGAGTGAAGGTAGACCAAGATATCGACCTGTGTTGATAGGTTGAGAAACTTTCAAAATAGATGAGATCCCTTCTACCAGCATTGGATGTACATTATTACTACACAGTATGCCAGATTTAGAGAAATTGACGGCTTGTCCCGAAGCATGCTCATACAAATTTAACAACTCTTTTAATTCCCTACACTCCTCAACATTAGCTTGAACAAACAGAAAAGCATCATCAGCAAACAATAAATGAGATAATTATAGTATCAAGCTAATTATAAGATAATTATAACTAATTGAAAAATCTACATGATTCTTAAACTTGCACACAAGGCATGGTGGGTGGTGATAATGTCTTTAATTAATGAATTAATTTTTGGTCAAAAAATATATATTTATGGGTCACGCATGATTAATGAAATATACCAATGTATGATTAATGCTATAGTAAATTAATAATAATTAGTATATGATTTTATTTAAATGTTGAGTTCATCAACCATATTAATTTAATGTGATGAGAAGACTTTGCTTGAATTAGAAGAAATTCAAGAATAATTGCAATTTAAGTATATTATGTATTGTTGGAGTGATTAATATTTATAAAAAAAAATTGGAAGGCACGAATATATTTAAATTGCTATTTTTTTCCGAACATTAATATTTTTATGTTGGAAATTTTGTATAAAATAATAATTTTGGTTTTTTTTTTTTTCCTTAAATATATAACCGATAAATATAATGTAGAATAACTTGAAATACGTCAACCTCTATGCTCAAAGTGAACCAGTTAACATGATTTTGAAGATGATAAAAGGAAATTAAGCTTCACTATTCCACGTAAGAAAGAAATAAGAATTTTCCATTAGTATTCACCTGGATCCTGAATGACTATTCATCGTTGGATCTAGGTTTATTAGAATCCTAAAGATTCAAATCATCCTAAAGCTTGAATTTAATCAGTCCAGATCTAACAGTAGTCATTCAGAATCCAAGTGAACACTACATAAAATTTTGACTAGTTTAAAAGTAAAGGGCTTTTACAAGCCTTTAACCATCCTGAATGACTATTCATCGTTGGATTTAGGTTTATTAGAATCCTAAAGATTCAAATCATTCTAAAACTTGAATTTAATCAGTCCAGATCTAACAGTAGTCATCCAGAATCCAAGTGACACTACAGAAAATTTTCACTAGTTTAAAAGTAAAAGACTTTTACAAGCCTTTAACCCAGTAGGAAGGGAGTGACCCTCTCACGCACATGGGGTGCAGTTGAAGCACCACCGAGTTGGGGCATACCCACACAACATGAGTGAAGCGAATGCCTTACCAAAATGGCGTCCTTGGGCCGACCTATTTATACAAAATATATCTGTCAGTTTTCTGACACTGTGAAAAACAACAAATTCTAGAATCTACTCTTTGATACATAAGGTAAGTGTTTGCTTACACAATATGTTATATCTTGGAAGACGATTTTCAATAGCGACGAAATCTGTTTTAAGAAAATTGCTAATATAAACCTCTAATTTGTCTAATTTTGTTCTTTTAATTCCAAATTATTTCAAAGTCAATAATTAGAGTAGAAGACTGCTAACATAGACTTCCGATTTCGTCTAATCTTATTCTTTTAATCTCATGAGCTAACTATGCGATAGAACCAAACGTTTCATACACTTTCACATTGTTTCACTTAATTTCCGTTACTTTCAAATTTAACATTTCTATATTCTATTTTCATTTGTATCAATCACATATAAATATTTTAATATATTAGAATATACAAATCACAATCTATAAATTAATTCCAATGTAAACCCTGATTGATTGAGATATATATTATACTTTACTATTGGAAAATGGCAAGTACCTTCATTTTTTTCCACCATAAGCAATGATTAAAATAATTTATTAGATTAATATACTACGCTAGTTCTTAATTTTAATTGACTCGTAAAATTCAACGAGTCAACTCGATAAATCCACCGAAATATATGACTAATACTATATATTCTAAAGTTTTCTTGACTTGAGACTAATCTTGTGTTCTAAAGTTGACTTATAATCAATAATTTCGTGGAAACAAATTATTTATGTGGTAATTTATATTTATTTTTTGACCTAATGAAGTGAAAAAGATTGATGAAATTTTCAATCCATAGTGGACGAAATTGATGTCACTATTACTATTATTATTATTTGGCAAAAACATATAATTAAGCTCCTGAACTTTATCTGTTTTAAAGATTAAGTCCTTGAACAATTATTGTTTCATATTGAGCCATTGATCAATGATTTTCATATGGATCCGGTCCTTATTTAACTTTTTCATCAAGTTTGGGAAATAAGAAGATCAATTTGGCGATTCTAATAGTGAAAATCGCAAAATGAAAGTGGACAAGATCAAGTTTAGAAGAACCTACTGAAAATTGATTTCTGTAATTTCTTTTTATTTTTTACTCTTTATCTTTCCTAGTTACTAAAATCTTATTTTTATTTGTCCACGTCAATAGGCCGATGTGTACCATCTACACTCGATGAAAAAGTTAAATAAGGGCCGGATCCAGAAGAAAATCAATGATCATAAGCTCAATGTGAAAAAATAATTGATCAGAAATTTGATCCTTAAAAATATAAAATCCAGGGGCTTAATTATGTTTTTTACCTTATTATTTTTTATTTTTGACGACCTTTGTAATGTTGCTCATGTTCGATTTCCTTAATTTCTTTGTTTTGAACTTTTTTTAATCTTTCTTTTTCTCCCTTTGTAATTTTCTTTTTTTTATTAATAATATTTCGGGTTGATTTGGTGTGTTAGGGGTGCCAACCTAGTTGGGATGTCTAACCACTTAATCGCGTCCCAATCTTAAAAAAAAATAAAAATAAATAGTTCAACCAATTTTAGTAATTTATATTTTTATTTGTCTTTTGTAAAATTTATATGCATGAGTTTGGAAGTGAAATATTGAATTCATATTAATTCAATTCAAGTGATATTAATTAAAATTATTTAAAGTTAGAAACACATAAATATGAATTTTTAATTTTTATTTCTTCAATATTTCATATAACTAATTGAATAAAAAATTTAATAAATGATATTTAAGGTATAAAAATAACTTTTATTATTATCTTTCACATTTTTGACATGCATTTATTCAAAATTTACAAAAAAAAAAAAAAAACAATGAAAGTTCTTTTTTAAAAGACAATATAATAATTAATCTATTAAATGTTTTAGGATTTCTGCATAAAAAAACACAAATAAATGGAGAAAAATTGTATTTTGTCAGCGGTTTCAGTGGTCAAACCTCTAAAATTGGTCAAAATCGCTCTTTTTATCCCAAAACACTCTTTACCAAACAGGGTCATTACCTAAGTAATTAGTTCAAATCTGTAGCAGCACACGGTATCCAGATCCTTACGAAGTTTCTCAAAAACATCTAAATTGAGGGGTTTAGTCATTAAATCTACAAGTTGGTCTTGAGAGCTACAAAAAAAAAAAAAAAAAAACTAACTCAATGTCGTCATCTTTAGATCTCAGAGGAAATGAAATCTTATTCATAAATGTCTGCAACGACCATATAGAATTGGATTCTTCGATAATTTGATAGTTGAAGTATTATCATACGTTAAAGTGATACAATTAAAATGCGCCTCCATGTATTGGATTTTCACTTTACTATTAATCTCAGTCACTCTTTCTCCATTTTCGATGTGAGATTCGGTTCATTCCTGAACCCATTGTCATCCCTTAGGGTTGCTCCTTGCTCATGCTTTCTACCCCGACGTCACACATTTCTGGATCGGGTCGTTACAGGACCACCAGCTTTCGCCTGGTTCTTCCCCAAACCACACACCGCGGCTTTGATATCAATTGTAACACTCTGTCCAATACTATGTAGATATTGTCCGCTTTGGTCCAAATCCAACACCTTGGACCTCACGGCTTTAAAACGCATCTGCATGTATTGGATTCTCACCTTACTAATAACCCCAGTCACTTTCTCTCTAGTTCCGATGTGGGATTCAGTTCATTCCTGCCCACATCGTCATCCCTTAGGGCCGCTTCTTGCTCAGGCTTTCTAACCCAGCGCCACCCATTGCGGACCGGGTCGTTACAGGCCCACCAGCTTCCGCATGGTTCGTTCCCGAACCACACATCGTACGTGGAGAGTCAGCTCTGATACCAATTGTAACACCCTATCCAATACCATGTAGATATTGTCCGTTTTGGTCCAAATCCAATACATTGGGCCTCAAAACTTTAAAACGCGTCTGTATATATTAGATTCTCACTTTACTAATAAGCCACAGTCACTCTCTCTCCATTTCCGATGTGTGATTCAGTTCATTCCTACCTCATCGTCATCTCTTAGGGCCACTCTTTGCTCAAACTTTCTATCCCAGCACCACCTATTCCGGACCGGATCGTTACAAGGCATCTCCTAGCAGAGAAAATCATTAGTTTATATAAAAGCTGTCAGCTTTTATTAATCTAATCTTTTATATATATATATATATATATATATATATATATATATATATATATATAATTGTAAGTATATGATACAACTGTACTTTGATGATTGATTATGTATTTTAATTTATGGTGGAATCTGTACTGGAGTCGTACTCTTATAATGGGCAAGCAAATATCTTGGATTTTAATTTATTTTATTATTAAGCCTTTTTTATATAAAAACAAATACAGAATACCAAAAAGGAAAATAACCTAACAACGAATCATTCTAGAAAAACAATATGCCAAAGCCATATCATAGGAGTGACATGGTTCGGTTTACGAAGACATTTTACGTGATTTAAAAGTTTGCAAATATAAATATGTACTTTGTAATTTTATAATTGAAGAATATATAAGTCAATTTTTCGATCAAATAATACTTGATATTTAATTAATTACAACATCAGACCGTGTCAGGGGCGGAGACAAGGGGTCCCGGAGGTCGGGATGACAACGAGTAGGGTATCCGCGGGTAGTGTCAATCCCAAACCCTTACCCGTTTATTTTTAAATTACTCGTACCCTTCCCATTATCCTAACGGGTATATGTTTTGCATCCCATACCCGTCCCATTTAATTCACGGGTACCCGCGGATACCCTTACCCTTTAAGAATCAATAAATAAAACAAAATATATTACAAATTTAATAAAGTATAAATTTAATAAATCATCTATCTAAAAATTGAACAAATTGAACCTTAATCAATAAAAATAAAATAGTTTAGCGGTATCACTTAATAGTCGAAGAACAAAATGTTGGTGTTCAAATCTCACATCTTACATCTAAAACACAATAATATTTTTTAATATATAAAAAATTATGACGGGTAACGGGTACCGGGTACCCTAGGGGGTCTTCCCATACCCGTCCCATTACCCTAACGGTAATGGTTTTGATCTCATACCCGTCCCATACCCTTTTATATATGGTCGGGTAGTGCCGGGTACCGCGGGTAGAGTACCCGTTACCATCCCTACCCGGAGGGGCTCGAGCCCCTCTGACTGCCAAAACCACTAACACCACGAGTAGTTTCGGCCCCCTATCTCCACAAAATTTGATTCGATCATAAACGATTCAAAAATCTCCAAGATCCAAATTAATATTATATATAATATTTTGGGTCAAATGTAGAATTCTTGATTGAAAACATCAAAGATATTGATACTGAAGTACTATGAAAATTTAATGCATGACCTTAATTTGTGGTTTAAGTAACATGGATTCACTTTTTTTTATTTTTTAAAGTAACATGGATTACATGTTACTGTCACATTGATTTTTCTGAATTTCAACAATTAATCAGAATTAATTAATTAAGAATATCAAAATTAGGAAAATTTTCTGTAATTGTTTTTTGAGAAACCAAGGAATTTTTGCTATGGTATTATTTTAGTATTTTATGTCTAATAATAATTAACATGTGAATATGATTTGATTCACATGGGATGAGGTTTTTAATGATTGAGATCTCATCCATTACACATAATTCCCAATTAAGATATATTCTTTATAATTATTGAATAAAGGAGTTCAAAGATATTCTACAGGTAAGAATGACTGTGTTTTTATTAATTTTATTCTTATTATTATTTAATTTATATATAGTTAAGAATGGATGTTGTTATATTTAGCCACAAATTCCCACTCCTAGCCCCGTGAAAGGACGAAAATGCCCTTTCATTGGTTTTGGTTGGGAAAATGCTTTTTTTTTTTGCTTTCTCGACACGCGGGCGTGTGGCTATCACGCCTCACCGTGTGGTCGGGCGTGGTAGCCCCACACCTCACCTTGTGGTTGGGCGTGTAGCTATCACGCCCGACCACACGGTGAGGCGTGATAGCCACACGCCCGACCTCACAGTGGGGCGTGATAACCACACGCCCGCGTGTCGGGAGGGCAAAAAAAATTAGTCTGCTATTCAATTAAACCCGTAAATACCTGTTACGTGTTCAAACTACACAATTTTAATTAAAACCTCTAAATAACATACAATTTTAATTAAAACCCGTAACAATAATATAAGTTCATGAATAAATATTAACTAAAAATAACAAAATAAATTAGCAAAATAAAAATTTAGTTAAACAAAATAAAATTTACAACAACTAAACTTAAACAAATTAAATTTACAATATAAAAATTTAGTTAAACTAAATTAAACAAATTAAAAATAACAAAAATTTAATTAAATTCAACTAAATTAAAAAAAAAATTGCCCATACGCCACACGGGCGTATGGGCATCACGCCGTCACCATTGTGAGGGCGTATGAACATCACACCGCACCACAGGTGACGGCGTATGAATATCACGCCGTCACCTGTGGTGAGGCGTGAGGCTATCACGCCTTCACCTGTGGTGCGGCGTGATGTTCATACGCCGCACCAGAGGTGACGGCGTGATCTCCACACGCCCCATGTCCCGATTCCGATTTTGAATAACAGCAAAATCCGATGCACAAAACGTCCAAAAAACATCAAAATCAACGGAAATACATATCATAGGTCCCTTTCCTTTACCGATCCATGATTTTATTGATAAATTAGTCCGGATTAGATTAAAGAGAGTTTAGGTTGTTTGAGAGGATTTGAGAATTCTAAAAATTGTCTAAAGGGTATTTCGGTCTTTTCACGGGGCTATGGGTGGGAATTTGAGGCTGGGTATAGTAATTCACCTAAGAATAGGTAATTAAATTTATAATAATAAATCTCTAAATTTTTTATAATAATAGAATATTTTAAGTTGAATAATAATGAACCTTTCATATAATGAATTATACTGTGTTTATAATTTATGTATCCAAAACTAGATTATATATTTCAATAAACCTGTTGGTTGAGAGTTAGAGGTCATGGATTCGAATCACATGGGTGGGGGTGGATCGAAGGTTTTTTCTTTGTCTTTAATGTAATTTTATTTTGTTTAAGGTAAATCCATTGCGCGCAACTTTAAAAAAAATAGTAATTATATACAAAAAAGCAAGTTTATCTGTCTACGATAAATTATTTCATTGTTTCAACAATGTTCGATAAATTAATATATAAAAAAAAGTGTTATACGTTACATTAAAAAAAATCAATGATCTATCGTTCCATGGATGTTCCTAGGAGTATTCGACAAGAGTAGTTGTATTGTCTCAACATTTGCTCTAGGATGAACATTCTCTTTTCACACATTTTTAGGGAATGAAATAGAGTTGCTGATACATTGGCAAAGTTTGGAGTCTCTTCCTCAGTGATCAATTGGTGGTCTTCAGCTCCTGCTTTTTGCCACAAGTTTATCAATGATGACATTTGTAGTATTTCACACTTGCGTTTTTCTTGACTTTTCCTATCTTTTCTCCTCCCCCCTTCTTTTTGTTTGTTCTCCTTCATGTTCTCTTGTTCAAACACTCACTTTTTTTCTTTTATTAATATATTGCGGGTTTGACAGTTCTTAGGCCATGGGTGCTCACCCCGCTCAAGTTCGGTCTCGTATCAATTTCTATAAAAAAAAATTGTTTTTTACTAAACTAATTAAGATTGATTTTAGTGATTAAGGGTTTCAAATCACTTAAATTAGAGAGCTTGAGTTAAAATCTTAGTGTACGAGAAAGAGAAGAAAAAAACTTTAATTAGAAGAGGATCTATCTGAAAGATGTCTGGCAAGCTCCGAACTAAGAAATCAGATAAATTATATATAAACAAAACTATTATATATATATATATTATTTGCAACTCAGGCATAGGTTGGAGCACTTGTTTATGTGACAAGCCAATCTAGAACTGAGTTGAGTTCACATGTTCTGGGAACTTGATTTCTGCATCTGATGGTCAATGTTTTACATTTGGACACAAGAATATATATCATTTAATGAAACAAGTCAATGCTTGGTTAATAATTTTATTTTCATAAAATCTTATAAGAATCTTAGTTTTTCTATACTTTATAGCATCTCAATTTGTAATATAATAACCATTGTCTTAGGAAACCGGATCTGATATCAAACCGACGTGATGACTAAGTCAATAATTCACTGGTTCAATCAATGAACCGGAATAGTTTAACCAAGCAATGTCATAAATATATTATAGGCATAAAGGTCATCTGGCTCCTTTAACTATAGCATCAAAATCAATTAGGTATTCATTCTCCTAAAATCAGCAAATTAGTCCCTATCTTTCACAAAAGCCACCAATTGGATACCTAAGCTAAACGGTAGAGCTAATTTCCGCCAAATTCACCGAAGCTAAATCCAGCTCACTTTTTTCGTTTCACTTTTTTCTTAAATCATGAAAGAAAACATTTATTTAGTTAGTGATAATTAAATCAAACAGAGCTAAATTTGAAGTTCGCACATGTAGTTTATCTATCAAAAAAACAAAGAGCACTAGCCAATCAAACAGGACTAGATTGTTCTCTACCCGATATCCTTCAATCACAATGGGAGTTCTTAGTCAATCCACCATTAACGACTCCAATTCTCAATCCATCATTAGCGACCTCCAATTGAAGTTCTAAATTGTTTGATCGTTGATCTTTGATTGAGGTTTATTCCGATAAAATACTCAATCAATGACTCACATTCGTTAAAAATTCCGGCAATATTGCATAGGTTTATGGAAAAAAGTGAATAGGCCAATGATTAAAAAGTGAATTGAACGATGTGAAGGAATTTGTACAGACCATTGCTGAAGAATATAACACCATAAGATCCGAGATCAATCCGATTCACCAATTTGATGTTGGTTCCCGGTTTAACCAAGGTTAAATCAGATTTAACATGAATAAAACGCAACACATATAATCGAACCAGATGCATGGTCAGTATGCGGTCCAGCCGATCACATCATCAATTTTGGTCCAAATTTTAAAGGCCTAATATACAAATAACTCCGTGAACTTGTCCAAATATTGCAACTGCCCCCTCCAACTTTCAATTGTAACAACTTACCCTTCAAACTTGTCCAATTGTAAAACATAACCCCAAATTGGGATTTTTTTTACCCCGTACTTGAAGCAACCGTAAAATCGTTTCTCCGGATTCGTATCACGTCATGAAATCTTCAATGGAGCTATTTCTCCTCATAAACACCTTTTCACCGCCATAATATCCCAAAACTTTGAATCAAGAAATCACTAAAAAACAAATAGGAATAACAAAAAGAAGAAGAAGAATGAAGGATTTCTAATTTACCGTTAGGTTGAAAAATAAGTTGAAGAATTGGGGATTTGGTTACTTAAATACTGATTTTTTTTATTTTGGGTCCAAAGATATTATCACACTCCACGAGCGTTGCAGCTTTTGTATTTCACGTTTCTTCAATTGCAGTCCATGTTAGCAATTTGGGGTTCTGTTTTACAATTGGACAAGTTTGAGGGGTTATATTTTACAATTGGACAAATTTAAGGAGTAAGTTGTTACAATTGAAAGTTGAAGAAGACAGTTGCAACATTTGAACAAGTTCATAGGATTATCTGTGTATTAGGCCAATTTTAAAACATTGATAATAACTGCTTATTTTATATTTTACACATGACTTGATTATATATAAAAATAACACACATTTGTGAAATGATGCAATTATAATTTTGGATACTAACATTTCTCTCATTCTTAACTTTTTTTCATTACAGATTCTATTAGTCCTAATTGTAGTTCGGAAAAAAAAAATTATAAGAAAGAATCGACTCTTATTCCAAATGAATTTAGAAAAATTCATTTCCGTAAAGTAATACCAATTTACCCCTAAATTCTGCTACTCATGGCTATAATTACACTATTACAAAAAGTCGATATTAAAATAGTGTTATTTTGCAAGAGAATCCAAGATTCACTGGAGTAGGTAAAGAAGGGGGGCGCTCTTCAGATGTAAGTGAAAACCCAGGATGTGCTTATGGATATATGGTTAAGTTATGCTTACTTTGTTTTTGACAAAGTAAGTCTTACTTTGTTTTTTCCACCATTAGATGGTGATGAACTTTGACAAAGTAAACTTATCAAATGGTAGAAAAAACAAAGTAAAGCTTATTTTGTCAAAAACAAAGTAAGCATAAAATGCATGATTTATGAATGTTAAATTGAGGGGTTTTTTTATTTTTGATATTTTTACGTAAAAAATTGAAACCCCATACAGAGTTTTCGATGGGCTTGTGTATTTCGATGTGCTAAGCCCCCTAGCTCACCCATGGATCCGTCTCTAACCTTATCCCATATATATATTATAGAAAGAGAAAGACAAAAGGCCAACTCAGGAACCTTTTAACAAGACTCAAAATATACAACATAACAGTCCTACTAAGCCAAGAATCCATCAACATCAACTCGCCAAATGAAAATTCAAAAAAAATAACACTATTTTTTCATCAAAAGGTAAAAAATAAATAAATAAAATTGAATGTTAATATTTCATATTTTTATTCTATTTCTCATAGTTTGATTATTGATTTATGATCGTAATGAAAAAGTTATACACTAACGATTTAAAAACTCTTCTTAATTTTATATATATATATATATCTTATTTGTACTCAACCGGCTTTAACTGCATTGGAACCGAATATCGAGACTGAATTGTACTGAAATACTTAATACAGCAAATTCCGGAGATTTTTTTTTCAATACAACACTCGAGACTCAATTTGTAAGCTCAATTCCAACACCATTCTGGAAAATCTCCAGATCGAACCGAACCAATATCACCCCTACTAGTTCGTATCCGAAAGATCAAGCTCAAAATAAAATGAAAGCTAATAATATATTTGAGCCTGATATCGTGGAGCTTTTTTTGTTACAGCCCAAACAATAATGGTAACAGAAAAAAAACTAACAATAGTGAAACAAAATTGCTGCAAAATTTTACCTTACAAGTTTTCTCTGAAGAATTTCGAGTTACCTTTTTTTCTGGATATTAAGCCTTCTACTTTTTCGTTTTTGTTCTTTATATTCGTCGTACAACTGTAAGGCTAGTGTGGTCCGATCCAATTCACCCCTTAATCTCTCGTTCTCTTTCAAATCACTTCGGAGCTTGAAATGATCCGAGAGTTTCTTCTTCAACTCCTCTTCATCAGTCGGATCTGTATCTGGAGTTTTTTCAGTGTTCGTCGCCTTAGAAGATCCTCGTTTCCTTTTGTTACTCGATTTTTTGATATCGAACTTGAGGTTGAGCAGCTCGCGTTCAAGAGACAGACCTGTAAAAGCTTGTTGAGGAGTTGCAGATGGAATGTAGACTTGGCTTTGAGAAGAGCTCAAGCTTGAAATGCTTGAAGCCATTGCGGAAACAGTAGGATGGTAATGCTTGGAGAGAAGGCTTAGCTCCCACAGGACCGAATTTAGGGCTCCGCTTAAATTAGGATCTTCCACGTATGGTTGATATTTCTGTAAGCAAATATGAAATACAACAAAAAATGTTATCTGTAAGCAAACAAGTACATAGCATGGGACATTGGTTCATCACTACGTTGCACAAAAACTTTGATTTTCAAGTGTTTCACGTTTCCATATCTATTTCGGAAACGGAAACTCTTGGAAACTTTTAAGGAAGATTTTGGGTGACGTTTCCTTAATTTAAAAAAACAGGAACTCTTTTCTTAAAATTTGGAAACTTGTTTAATAGGATGTAATGTGTTTTCAGAAGTGAATTAATGTTAATCACATGTTCAGTTTCTAGATCATCTTTATGTGTGGCTTGTGTAGTTTTTTTTAAGGCTTAATACATCATTTGCCCCCTGAACTTGTCCAAAAAGCTTGATTGGCCCTTTGAACTTTCAAAGTGTCCCGATAGCCCCCTCAACTTGCATAAAATGTTCAGTTAGCCTCCTGAACTTGCATAAAACGTAATCAATTGATCACTCGGTCGCAAAACAAGTAAATTAAATGCGGAAGATGTATTCCACGCATCTTAGAATGTTATTACATAATTAAAAATAGATTACTGAAGAAGTTATTACTTGCTCAACTATAAAACTTGTCTTCTCTAATATTAGAACCACGTACCCCGATTTTGGTCGTTTTACTTTTTTTTTAAGACTCGTAAAATACATCTTCCGAATTTAACTTACTTTTTTTTGCAACCGAGTGATCAATTGATTACATTTTGCGCAAGTTCAGGGGGCTAACTGAACATTTTATGTAAGTTGATGGGGCTATCGGGATACTTTGAAAGTTCAGGGGGCCAATCAAGTTTTTTGGACAAGTTCAGGGGGCAAATGATGTATTAAGCCTTTTTTAATGTACATACACACAAGCGCACATATATATATATATACATGTAAAAACATACATTCTTATACGGATACTTTGAAAGTTCAGGGGTCAATCAAGTTTTTTGGACAAGTTCAGGAGGCAAACGATGTATGAAGCCTTTTTTAATGTACATACACACAAGCGCACATATATATATATATATATATATATATATATACATGAATACACATACATTCTTATACTTTAAAAAATTATAGATATATCCATATATTTACATCCATGGCCACTGAACATTACTCATTTTTACGGACCTCAAAATGACAGTTGACGACCTCAAAATAAAAATTCCAATTAATGATATTCTAAGCAACTTTAATTCTTCAAATTTTTTGTTTTGAGGTCATTTAGGTGTTGTTTGGGTAGGAGAGAGGAAGTGAATTTTTAGAGAGAGAGATCTCCAGAAATTGTGATTTTAGAAAATAAAAAATGTGATTTCGTGGTAATGTCGTTCTAAACAACTTTAATTCTTGACCATTTCCATTTTGAGGTCATTAACAATCATTTTGAGGTGTTAGTTAAAGTTCAGTTGCTATAATGTTAGAAAGTGTGAAGTTAGTTAAAGTTCAGTTGCCATAATGTTAGAAAGTGTGAAGTTGAGTGGCTTTTATGTTTCGTTTTGAAGTTTAGTGGTCATACCGTGAAAATGAGTAAAGTTCAGTGGTCATGGGTGTAATTTACCCATTTTTATTATTTACATGTTTTTGTTTCCTATAACTTTTACAAATATTGTTTTCCAGTTTCCTTTTCCATGTAGCATAGGTTTAATATTAATCAATTCCGAAATAATATACTAGAAATGAATATGGTTCCAATCAGTAAAAGATATCTTACAGCAATTGAACCAGAAACCGATCCACCTCCTGCATCGTTTTCTAATAGATTCCGACATTTGACATTCTTCTGAAGAAGAAACTTCACAGTTACCAAAGCTGCAAGTATATCCAAACAATAAAGACGTAAACAAACTGACAACATAAAATGCAAGCTAAATACTGGTAGCAATCACATTATACCAGCCATGCATTCTGCTGATCCAAAGCACAATGAGAACGTCGCTAAGCGTTTCGCAAACGCAGCTGCCTTTTGCATGTCATGCTGCCTATCTTGACATAACATAATCTTCAAAGCTTCGGCCAGCACTTCACCATTATCTCTGCAGAACAATATCACAAGAGAAATGAGAAAAAACAAGAACAAAGAATATAAGAATATTCATATGCAGTGTGGGTAGTGCGAACCTTCCAGGCCTGTACTCGAGAATCAGATTGTACAGCAGCACAAAGAAACCCTGTAAATCGACATTTAGAGCATCTAGATTGATCTTCATCACCTTAAAGGCAACAATGCAGCATTGAAGGCGCTCAGTTACAGTCAAGGACTTTAAACATTTTTCGGATGAACTGTCGGGGTTGCTTCTACCACCACCAAGCCTTTTCAGATAATTCATAAGATCCCCCATGTAATCCATATCTATTAGATGAGAAAACTTCCCCAAACCGTTCAGACAAGGAGCAAATAGTGGGTAGGCCGCAGACACACTTGAAACTATATTACCATTGGCTTCAGAACTGGGGGAAAAAGTTAAACAAGAAAAAGAAAATTATATATGGAATGGATTCATTAAAAAAAAGTGTATAACCTTCTATTAACCGAATAGATAAGTACAGTATTTAAACTAATGCTAGATTTCTCCTGGACTAACTTGCAAGCTGCTCTAACTTATGAAACAGCTGTCCCAACTTCAATTCAAGAACTTGCAGACATTTTCCGACACTTTGAAACAGCGTCTATTTGTAATATAAAGTGTTAAACTGGGGGGAAAATGCCTAAAATAGTAGAATGCTATTCATATATACACCAAAAATCTATGTTGTACCCTAGTAATAACAGACATCTAATGGTATAGGATCAAAAACCTGGCTGTAATTGACTGCATGGTATGCTTCAAGATGCGGAAGTAAGTCTCAAACACAGCATTGAGTGTTTCAGTTTGCATTGTTCTCTGTTCCGATAAATCTGGAGTAAAGCCAGCAGCCTTGATATCAGAAGCAACCTGTATAGCACCAATAGAATAGACATTATAAACCGAAAATAAAATACCTTGAGAATACAATTGCATAATGAACAACTAATACCTCCTCCCTCATTTTTGACATCAGTTCTTTCTTGCTTTTTTTTCTATCATTTATATTCAATTGTTTGGGCTCCTCGACAGTCTTTCTCTTTTTGTATTTCTTGGCTTTAACTCTGTTTTCCTTCTCTTCTCTTTGTCGCTTTGCAAGATCTTCATCAAATGACAATGACAAGAACACCTGGTGGAGTATTAAGAAATGTTGTAAGAACTTAAAAGAAGGTTGAAGAGAAACAGGGGAGAGCGGGAGAGAGATCTAGAGGAGATTGACTGAAGCTAGTTCTCAAAACATTTACTGCTAATTCAATCTATTATTCATAGAGAAAAAACTTCTACGTATAAAAAGGTGCTTTTGTTCCATCGTCTTTTCATCCATGATACTACAATTTGTATGACAGTGCCTGGCAGATGTTGGCCTAGTTTCATCTATTCAGCATGAGCAATTAAGTACGTTGGTACAACGAAACTCATAAATTTACATATTGGACAAACATTCTACCAAACACAATTCAGCACCAAGGATATGCAATATGTCAAATCAGAATACTAGATTCCATTACAACTGCAGATAAGGGCATAACATAACAAATTTTTGTGGTGGTGTGTGCACTGTACAATTGTACATATCCTTCACATTTAGACCAACACTTTTGTCTGTACTGGGGATAAATAATTTATCTCCGTTCACATTTACTATGAACTGAAGAGGTTTCATAACATCTCGAGGATTAGCATGACACAGAAAGAGCCTAGAAAATTACACTGCTCATACCTCAATTGAATCCGGATGCAATTGACAATTATGAGCCTTAACATGGTCAGCTATCAACCGGACAGCCTCCACTGTAGCTTGACCACCATGCTTTCCCTCATTGATAAAAAGTGATTTAATGCTAGCACAACAAAGTTTCCTGTAAGGGAAAATAAATAGCAGCATTATTGGTCCACAATCACAAATATATATGTCAAGAAAATTAGTGAAACTGACGAAGAATCTTAATCATGTAATGTAACTTTTCTGTCCGTGAAGCAACTCTAAGGGCCTGATGCACAGACAATATATGAAGATTAGAAAGTAGAATGATTTCCTCAACACAAATATCATACACACATTATTTTTAAGACAAGGAACTTTTGTATAGTTATTAAAGGCGCATGGCACATTACAGTTCTAGGGGTCCTGGAGCCTTGGCGCATGGCGCGCGCCATAGCGAGACGAGGCTCACTTACAAAAACAAAAATCATAAAACTATACAACTAACATAAAAATGCAATTAATACTAAATCATGACAATATTCTTAAGCATAAATAAATTTTAAAATGCAAAATAAACCCCATGTTAGAAAGCTAAAGTTGAATATTAAATCCAAAGTTCTACTCCTGATCAAAACTCTCAAATTCATCACTCCTGTTCAATTCGAATTCCCCTTGGCTGCTTTGTTTCTGTTTGAATTCGTTTTCCGTGTTCTGTTCTACTAAACTTCTTCCTCTTATAATAAGACTCTGTCGCTTCCTCTTCTAATTAATTCAAACGTATAATCTCTCTTCTTTTTTTTTCTCGGTTGGGACTCTTCAGAACACTTGTTCCAGATATGTAACTGTCAAAAAAACCATGAAACTGCCCCTAACTGCCCCTATGTCACGCCTTAGTGCGCCTTTGGCAACTGCACCTTGGGGCAAAATGGCGCACCAGGCGGGTGTCATGGCGCTAAGGCCTGCGCCTGGTGCGCCAAGGGCATGCCTTTAATAACTAACTATGTTTGTATCTGCAAAATGAACAAAATTATTCTACACTAATTACTTACTGATATGAATCAAACTCCCACAGACAACATGAACAAGTGTGATTTAATTGATTGACAATCAGTAATAGTGTGTGATGAACACTGATGCAACGGCTAAGAAAAAGATGAACATAAACAAAAGTGATAATAATTTGCAGAACACAAACAGATTTCCCTTCTCTCCAAGCAAGAGACTAGGAGACCCAAAATAATATCATTCCAAAAGCTACTTCACACTACTAGACCCCTGGAAAATATAACTATCAGCTCAAAGATCCCAAATCATAACAGAACTTGCCAACTAATCCTTCTGTCCACCAGGCCCTCTCTTTATGCCCATGAGATAAAGTATCCATTAAGAAGCCCTTATTCAAATTACCAGCCCCTTCTCGAACACTCACTAAGCTTTATATTTATTCCTATAGTAATTCCACAGAAATTTATCTTAATGCTTCATTTTCTTTAAACTTCAGCTAGACATCTAACCTTCCAGAAAATGTGCAAGCAGTTTGAAATTACCATGGAGAAAAGGAGCAAAAACAAGAATAAAGTAATAGAAAACCTTATAACATCATCGGAGGAGCCAATATTTTCAACCACAGCAGCTAACAAGTTCTCACGGAAGTTGAAGTGGGGAACTGCTTCAAGCAAACAACAAATGCAGCGAACAGCCACATGATGGAACTGGGACTTTTTATCTAAAAGAATCAGCTTCTGCAAATATCCCTGTTCATTTGATTCAAAATGTTTAAATTTTTGAAAAAGAGGTATATAATGACATTTAAAAGATGAGATAACCCAATTATGTGATTATTTAGGTTACAATTGGTAAAAAAAATGACAGTTAGGGAAAAAAAAAAAAAAAAAAAAAAACAAAACATGTCCAAAATCTGTAGCAAACTCATAAGTGAAGATAGATAACTCCTAGCTGTTAAACCTTATATACAGACAGAAGCGTTGATTCATAGTACCGCATCTTCTTAACTTCCTTGGAAACCTTCATTTCCAGCTCCTTTTCAGTAGGAAGCCTAATCCGGTAGCTGTTTCATGCGTATAAAATAAACATAAGCACAATATGCTTTTTATTTATGAGCATGATTAAAGACAAGGAACAAAATGTAATAAATACAGGAAACCAACCCTGGAATTATGTCTTTGAAAACAGCCAGCAAGGATAATAGTCCAAGTTTAACAACAGCAGGGTCAATATCTCTACAAAATTCCAACAACTCTTTCAGAGACTTTATATTGGACTCAGGATCTGCCAGCAATGCTATGCCAAGTTCTGCCAATTTACTCTTCTTTTTTGCAAAGGCTTCTTCAGCAGTGAGATCTTCTTGCACCTCAGCCTTAAAAAAAAAGTTGAAGATTTGATGATATAAAAATAATAGAAAAAATATAAGAGATTATGTAGAACATTCAGAAGAACCAAAAGTACTGATTGCAAATAATTCAATATATAGGGGGAAATAAACTAAAGAAAATAAAATACATGTTCAATAGATTTTGCACAAGATAGAGGAAAAAGAATTAAGCAGAAGCAGCAAAATTTATTTCCATACATAAAGGTGAAATTCTAAGAAAAACCAAGCAGCAGCTTTAGGATAATAATTAGGGAGTGAAAAAACTTCATATCTCTACAAAAGAGAGTGCGTTATAGATAGCCTTACTCTTTTTTTTTTGGCAATTATAGAATTATAGTCTCAGTCAATTTTCTCATCATAAATATATAATTAACAATCAATAAAAAGAATACTATAAAGTAAGAAGGTTCTGTCATCCTTCCACCTTAGGGAGAGGGAAAAAATTTACTAATCAAGCTTACTGACACTCATAATTTGCAATGACATATACATATAGAGCCGTGAAGCAGATATTGTAAAAGCATATGGTTCGCAGTTCTGAGAGGAAATTTCCAATTAGATAACAACTATGTTGCACAGACACTTCTAGTTAGTAGGGTTTATGGGTTTCATGTCCGTGTCAATTTTGGGTCCGTCTATTTTTGTTTGTAGGCTATTTTATGAAGGTTATGTTTTAACAACAAACTTGATACAAATGTTAGAACAAAAAGATTAAAAGAATAACAACTAGATACGGAAGTTAAACTCAGAAATAACAACTAGAATCAGACAATACCAGCACAGCTGCTTGAGAGGTTTGTTGCACTTCTTCTGTTTCTTCCTCCAACTGCTTCCCCTGTTTTTTTGCCTCTCTCTTGCTTTTTTTCAGCTTGTCCCTCCTTTCTGCTTTTGTCAACTTTACCAAACCATTATCAACAACCTCATCATCCTTTTCATCATCTCCAACTTCACCATTTTCAGATTTTTTGGATACTGCTTTACATTTAAAAAATAAAAATGCACACATTAAACACTGACAACCAAAGCATTTCATCTGAAACCATACAACAAACAACTAGACAATTAATACAGTTGAAGCGGATGAAATTACCAGTCCGGAAGTGAAGTTTTCCGTCCAAAGTCTTGATAGGAAGAGCGTCAACACGATCAACTTCAAGCTGCTTCTTCTCCTCCTCTTGTTTCTGCTGTGATTTCTTCCGCAACCGCTTCTCATATGCTGCTTCCAATTCTTCTCCTTCCAGATCAGCTGCGCGCGTAACATGCCTTCATACAGATTAAAATGAAAAATTATCACAATAAGTTTCAATTACCGACGAATTACGAAGAACAATATCGCATTGAAAAGAAAGAACACCTGGTGAGGGACTCGGTGTCTAAACGAGAAACAAGCCTAACATAATCACGATTCTCATCAACAAACTGCAGGTCCTCGTCGGATACTTCAATGTCATCCTCTAAAACTTCCGGAGGCAGCTCCGGTGGCAGTACAACCTTCTTCGTCTTCTTCTTCGTCTGCTTCACCATTTTTTCCTTTCACCAAGCAGGAGAATGTTCACCGAGTTGGGTTTTAGGGTTTAGGATGCTTAGCTAATTAGAGAGAGAGAGAGAGAGGTTCACTGGTTCAATTTTGTAAAATGGGCTTCCTTTCGATTAGAATACCTAAAGCCCATTTTTCTCCATGGAGGCCCAATTGTAAACAATCATTAATGCGATAAAGAGTCGGGTACTCGTTCAATCGATTTACTTTCTCTAAGTAAGTAGATAGAATTAAGTCAAATATCGTAATTAATATAATTTACAATTAAGTCATATCACCCAACTTAATTCTTAATATATCATTCTTCTCTATTTATTATGATTTTATACCATAATTTAAAAAACATAGACTCCAATTTATAAATCATAAACCTTAGAAAATATAATTTAGACTTCTAATTTATAAATTTCAATCTTTAAAATATATTAAAAATACTGATTTTGCTAGTTTGATATAATTCAAAATTTTGACTTGACATAGTTGTAAATAGTTTTTAAAAGATGAATTTCTGTGTAATTTTTCCTAGAATTAAGTATAAAGTGTAAAGATAATACTAATGTTGATTGTCAATATTAATTTTACTTTTAACGTCTAAAATGATACAATTTTATCTTTAATATTAGTAAGTTAAATCAATTTCCGATATTATTATAAATTATAGATATTTTACTTCTTATTTTATATTAGTTACCTATTCAGTTGATTCTAAAAAAATCACATTTTTTTTATTTAACAAGAGAATTGGAGATGAGTATTTTCAAATTCAACAAAATATTTGTATTTTTTGTTTAACTCGTACAAAATACATATAATTTTTTTATTTATGTATATTCATATGGTTGTGATATGTTACTTTGCTTAAGATGATCGAAGCGAAGAAAGTAAAGAAAAAGATTCTACTATCTATAAGTATAGATGATATGATTCATGATTAAGAAACAATCTGATAAATTATTTCTCAAATTGACCCAATTGGTCAGTATTAAGGGAAAATTTTATCGTTGCTACCAACATTATAGGTAATATTTTACAATTTTAAATGTTAGGGGTAAAACTACTCCACTTTTTAAAAGAATTTTTACACCTTATTCCAAAAGTTAATGTTTTCGAGATTATTCTTTTTTTTAATGAAAGAATAATTGAATAAATTTAATTAATAGTCAGCAGGCTTATAAATGAAGGGGGGCAAAGGAGGTTACAACTAAAGACGGAGAAATAGAACCTAATCTAGCAACTTTGTCAGCCACACGATTAGCTTCCCTATGAACGAAATGAAAATTACAATTTGGTATTTCTTGAGCAAGAGCTCGACAATCTGATAGTATTAGGCTCAAACCTGAGTAATCTTCCTCCTCGTCTTTTTGTAACGCGTTAATAACAATTTGTGAATCTCCCTCGAAAGTGACGTTGATATCACCCCTTTGTTTAATCCAACTTAAAGCCTCTCTACAGGCAATTGCCTCCGCAATAACTGGCTGATATGCACCTCTCATAGCCTCAAACCGAGTTTCCAGAAATTGGTCATTTGCGTTCCGGATAACAGCTCTGATACCAAATGAATTATTACCTACACGAATTGAGGAATCGAAGTTAACTTTTAAACTGACACTCGGAGGAGACCAGCATCTGGTATTTATTGCAGCACTATTATCTTGAGTAGTCTGCTGTTGTTGGGCCCAACGCCAGTTATCTATGAACTATGCCGCTCGGTTTGCAATATCAGCAGGTGAAAATGTAATGTTTTCCCACATCAGCTTATTCCTTCCAAATCAAATGAACCAAAGCACAGTACCAATTGCAACAAACTTCTCCGGGGACAACCTCCGTATCTGTGACTTCCACCAGGTATCAAAATCCGAGACAATCCCTGGCGAACAAATTCCAGCGAGTGCTGGTTGTGTCCAAACCGTAGTAGTGACCGGGCAAGAAAGGAGGATATGTGATACTGATTCTGTGGCTTACAAGCATACGGGGCAAATAGGATTATCGGAAATATGTCGATAATGAAGAATAAAGTTTGTTGGGAGGATATTCCAAGCAGAACACCATAAGAAGTTTTTGACTTTCGGTGAGCAAGGGAGTTGCCATAGCTTAATCCATGGAGCACTACAAATCTCCTCAGAGGGCTTCGGATACACGAATACCAAAGCATAATAAGCTGATTTCACACTGTAATTACCTTTCTTTTCCCACCGCCAACGTACTTTATCTTCGTTTTGCTTAATAGATAACGGGATCTGCAAAATGCGATTACAGTCTTCATGTGAGAAAAGTTCCGTAAGAAGTCTATAATCCCAACCGTCATTCCCGATAAGTCTGTCCACCGTCCATGAATTGTCGGTATCCGACGCTTGGGGTCTGCCAAATCTTGGTATTTCTACCATTCCCAATTCGGTTCCTTGTACCTGAAATGATTAGATTTCGGCTCTTAAAAAATACCTGACTATATCGCACTCGTGTTGTAGCCCAGACGAGCCTCTCTAAAGTCTGATAAAGGAAAATACCTGGCTTTAAAAATTCGTGACACAAGAGCTTCAGGATTGGATATGAATTTCCAGGCTTGTTTTCCAAGGATAGCAAGGTTAGATTTCTTGAATCATCGAAAATTTAGTCCTCCCCAATCCTTACAAGTACATAGATTTTGCCATTTTTTCCATTTCACTCCTCTCCCCCACCAGTACCCATTCAGCAGTAATTCAATCCTGTCACTTATAGCTTTTGGAAGAGCAAAGACCCGCATTACATATGATGGAAGTGATTGAGCAACTGCTTTTATAAGTACCTATTTACCTCCCTGAGAGATTCGCTTGCCCTGCCAACCCCGCAACTTTTTCCGAAGTCGATCCACAATGTAGGAGAAAGCTGATATGCGACTACTCCCTATTACCGAAGGAAGTCCCACATACTTATCTTGACAGTCTACAATCTGAACACCTAGAAACTGAGCTATTTCTGACATTCAATCTGATGGAACCTTAGCACTAAACATAACCTTGGACTTCTCAAAATTAATCTTCTGACCTGATGCACGCTCGTATATCTGGAAAATTTATTGAATTGAGCCTCCCTCCTCCAACGTGGCACGAAAGAAGAAGTAACTATCATCCGCAAACAGAAGATGGGATATAGTGGGGGCACCAGAGCTGATACGACATCCATGAATACGCCCAGACTCCTCTTCCTTTCTGAGTAGAGAAGTGAGAACCTTTGTGCATAAGATAAAAAGATAAGGAGACAGTGGGTCTCCCTGTCGGAGTCCCCGATTGGGTTTGAAAGGCGAGAAGTGTGTGTTTCTGTTACTAATCTGATACTGCACCGACGTAACACAACTCATCACTAAATTTACAAAATGCTCAGGGAAATTCATACGAACCATCACCGCCCGGAGGAAATCCCACTCGATTCTATCATATGCTTTAGCCATATCAACCTTTAGTGTTGCGTAACCTTTCTTTCCACCCTTTCCTAGTCTCAATGCGTGCCCCAGCTTCAAAGGCAATCATGATATTATCTATGATTGCACGTTTGGGAACAAATGCGCTCTATGCTTGTGATTTTCGAGATTATTCAAACAGTGTTTATTTCCTAATTAAATTATTTTATGCACACTAAAAATTGAACTCATGCCTAAATTAAGCAACACAATATATTATTGTTCACACCAACCTTAATTAGTTTCACATGATTTTGTTAAAATTTACTCTAAACAAGTTCATCTTACATTAAATGTAACTTTAAAAAATTATTTACGATTATATCAAATAATAATTTAAATTATTTAAACTAAGTAAACTATTATTTTTAATATATTTTAAAGATTAGGTTTTATTAATTATAAGTCTAATGTTTATTTTTTAGGTTTAAGATATATTTTATAGGATTCAAAATTTACAAATTGGAGTCTAGAATTTATAAATTCTGGTATAAAAATACATTTTACTTGTAATATATAAAATAAAATAGATTTATCTCTGCTGGCATATTGAGAATTAGATGTGTAGTATGATTTAATTGAAATTTATATTATTAATTACCACTTCCATGTAGAAAGCCCAAATGTTCATGGATCCATCAGCCTGCCCGGACAATCAAAGCTCACAATTCATGAGTTGGTCTTAAATTTAATGTTTAACTAGATAGCATATAAAATGGTTTGAGTTTAGGATTTGTCTCAAAAACCTAAATCGGCTTATATATGTATATACACACACAATAATTCCACTTAGTCAATAACTGACAAATGAATTTGGTCAGTTACGTTAGATCTAAGTTTATTAGAATTTGTAATCTTCACTCTTCGATTCTGATAAGCTTAGATCTAACGATGGCTGACAATGTGAATATATATATATGTGTGTGCGCGCACGCGGGGTGGTGGGGGTGTTTTTATTATTATTATTATATTAAATACTTTTTAAATTAAGATTATATTTATTGAATTTGGTAAATTTTAATTTGATGTATTTTTATTGTTCATAATCATAATTTAATTTTAACTTTTACCCTTTAATTTATTTTCATGTTGAACATGTAAGTTGGTTGAGATTGTGAATTAGTTTCCTTAGTGTGACTCAGTCTCATGCGAATCTGATATGAAAATAGTGCAGACTGAGATAGACTTGGACAAAATATTTATGTATCAAACTTGGCCGAAACGTATTTAATAGATAACATGATATGAGTATTGTTGAATGTTGATTTAAGTGGAAAGCGTTAAGTTACTTAAATTATAGATCTTAAAATTTGAATCCTTAAATTGTGAAATAACTAGATTTATGTTGATTAAACGAGTTTGTTAACCGGAAAAATTATCTTACTCTAGATTTAGAGATTGCCATTCTCTCGTTGAGACACGATCCAATCCGACCCATAAAATATGTATAATCATGATTATTGCTTGAAATGAAAATTTTAAATTCAACTAAAAATATTTATTGTCAACTACCTTTAGATCCGCAAATTTGCAGGATTCATTAATAAACATGTTTAATGCAAGTTATAATATATTTTAAATTTAACAGTGGTATTCACATAATCAGACATTGTTAGATTTAGCCGTATTGAATCTAAGATTTATCATGATTTTAATTTTCAACTTACAATTCTAATAAATCTAAATCTAATTGTGACTGGTCGAATTCATTTGATCAATCCTAATAATGATTATGTGAACACTATTGTTAAATTTAAATATAAAAAATATATTAATGTGATATTTATAAAGTATTAAGAAGATTATTAACCAATTTTAAAATAAGGGTCACTTGTATTTAACTTTTATATTTATCCAAGATATCAAAATTTATAGTTCAAATACATGGATTCCAAACATGTATAAATCTTATTGTACTTGGATATTACTTTTGATGTATGGTAATTGATATTTTGGATACTAAAAACAGTGAAAACAAATAAGGGAATATATTTCAATACCATTCTTCTTATATTGTGGGTGTCTAGTTAGTGGTTAAGGTGGAGTTATACGACATTATGGAAGGGTTGAAACTTGTTTTGTAGCTAGGTTACAAAAAAAGTATTTTTAGAAGTTGATAGCAAAATATGTGTCATTGTGGAACCTATTCCTTGGCACCTTATTCCTCATAACGAGGTCACCTCTTTGGTGGGGGCCATTGTAGAGCTTATTGGTAAGGAGTGGTTGATTTCTCATCGCCACATCTATAAAGAAGGAAATAGAAATTTCGGATTGACTAGCCAACTACGCAGGCTCTCTGCCCTTTGGAATGCATATCCTCCAAAAGCCGCCTCAGGACTTAAGGAAGATTTTGGAGCAAGAATTCTTGGGCGTCTACTTGCCCCGATTTTGTATCGTGTAGGCTTGTGCAGCACCTTTGCTTATAAAAAATAATTAACAACTTAAGGATTCATATGAGGTGTTTCTTCATTTCTTTAAAGGTTTTGTCTGGAAAATATAGAATTGGTTTAATATTGGAGAACTAGATTTTCTTTATTACTTTATATTATTCACTATTTCAAGAAATTTTGTTAAATTAATTGCAGAGATAGAAAGCTACACGAATCAAATTTGTACAATTTATTGGTAACGCACTCCTATACCATCTTCGGAGTAGTGCATGTAGTTAATGCAAGGACAGCCATTATAATGACTTGAGTAGATGAAACCATTAAGATTAAGATTAATTTCAACTAATTATCACAAATGTGTTTGGTATTTGGGTTTAAGGGTTTATATAGTTTGGTTCGAAAGGATAATATAAAGAATACTTATTATTATTGTTATCATTTATAACCAATGTTGAAAAGAACTAAACGAACAAAAAAAAATTCTCGAGGGAAGAAAAGATATAATAAAAGCATTATTAGAATAAAATTATTATACAAAATTTCCTTTTATAAAACTTGGAGTTCATTTATAAATTTTATTTACTATGATGTGTATGAATTAGGTTATTAAGATAAATATGGAGATAGGGCTGAGCCTAAGTCTTGGGATGATTCTAGTGAAGGTCTCAGCCAATCTGCTTCGGATTCTGAGGGAATTGCGATGAAGCTGCCAGCGGTTATACCAAAAGAGGTAAATTTCCTTTCTGAATCTCATGAATGGACACATCACTTGATTAGATCAAAAAATAGAGATTCTTGTAATGGGAATGACTTTGCTGCTGAGAGTAGTGACTGGATCACAATGAGAAAGAAGCCTAAGGCTAAATCTACCGAATCTTGGTTGAAAGGGCGAGTTAAATCTCCCATCAAATATACATGAAGATTTTGTACTAGAACTATAGGAGTATCCAGAATCAGGGTACCCAAAGAGCTTTAAAACTGCTGTGCAGTACCAATCATCCTGATTTAGTGTGTTTATCTGAGCCTATGGTTGATTTTGATAGAATTTCTTCTCGCTTTTGGAACGCCCTAGGGCTGCAGCTCATCTCTCAAAATGATTGCAATTCAATTTGGCTTTTTTTTAAGATTGGTCTCAGTGGTCATTGTCACAATCTTCTTAATCATGAGCAACATATCACGGTTAAGTTCATAATGCAGACTAATGAATTTTAGATTTCCTTTGTTTATGGGCATAACAGTTCTAGCAGGCGCCGTTTGCTTTGGGATTCAGTTTTAGCTATTGGGGAGAGTAATAAAAGAATTGTTCTGGGAGATTTTAATGTTGTGAGGGGTGCGCATGAGAAAACTGGTAGAAGTCCTTCTGAAAGCAGCTGTAGAGACTTTAGAGAATTCATTCGGAATGGAGAATTGACTGAAGTGGAAAACACAAGTATGCAATTTACTTGGTCAAATGGTAGAATGGGTGATGCACATGTTGAATGCAAGCTGGACAAGGTTTTTGTCAATGACAATGTTATTGATAGCTGGGACATAATTCATTGCTCAGTTCTTCCTCGAAGCAAATCTGATCACTGCCCGATCCTGCTTTCTTGTGCTTCTGGCATGGCTCGGAAATGAAGATTTAAATTTCTTTCTATGTGGACCACTCACAGCTCTCTGCACAAACTGATCCATGATCATTGGATCTCTTGCAATATCTCTCTTCCACCTGCTCAGCTTCTTTGTCACAAACTTAAGACTCTTCGTCCTAAGTTAGGGCATGGAATATTGAAGTTTTTGGCCGTCTTGATAGTAATATTGCTGTTGCTCTTGACAAACTGAGAGAGGTCCAATCCGATATCTCTAGGGATGGCTTAAATGATTCTCGTTTTGCTCAGGAAGCAGAGGCTCGGCAAGACCTTAATTTACAGCTTATCAGGCAAGAGATGCTTCTCAGAGACAAAAGCAGAGAAAAATGGCTTAGGGTAGGAGACAGAAATTCGACCTTCTTCCATCGGTCATCTAAAATTAGGAAGGTTCAATCCTCTCTGGATAGTCTCCTAATCAATAACACTATGGTTAGTGATGAGAATGAGATATCTCAACATGTGGTTAATTACTATGAGTCTCTTTTCTCTGGTAACTTAAGATTTGTTGATTATGATGCGGTTAACTCAGTCATTCCCCGTAGTGTGACTGATTCGGACAATGAGCTTCTTCTAAAGAGACCTTCTGATGATGAAATCTGAAATGCAGTATTCAAAATGAATAGGGACAGCTCGCGGGGGCCTGATGGTTTTGGAGGTATATTTTATCAGCATTATTGGGATATTGTAGGATCTGATATGTGTAGGGTGGTGCTCAGCTTCTTTGACTCTGGTTACATGCTTCCGGGCATGAATTCTAGCATCATTGCTCTCATTCCCAAGGTAGAAGGAGCTAACAAAATTCAGTAATTCAGACCTGTTGCTATGGGCAACTTCAATTACAAAATCATTTCCAGGATTCTCTCTGACAGGCTGGCTCCTATTTCTTCTAAAATTATCTCTGACAATCAGTTCAGCTTCATCTCAGGCAGAAGTATTCATCACTGTATAGTCGCGGCTTCAGAGGGTATCAACATGCTTAAGAAGAAGTGCTTTGGAGGAAACATGGCTCTAAAAATTGATATCAGAAAAGCTTTCGACACATTAGACTGGAACTTCCTGTTAGCCGTTCTGGATTCTTTTGGCTTTTCTCTAAGGTTCAGAAACTGGATTCTGGAAATTCTTGGATCGGCTAGCATTTCAATTGATATAGGAGGTGGAATTAAAGGATTCTTCAGCTGTTCTTGTGGTGTCAGGCAGGGGGACCCGCTCTCCTCCACGCTTTTTGGGCTTGCTGAGGATTTTCTTGGCAGATGGATTAGCAAATTGGCTGCTGAAGGTAAATTTGATCCTATGATTTATACTAAGGATGCTGGTTTTCCCTCTCATCTTCTATATGCAGATGACATGTTGCTATTCTGCCAAGCCACTATGAAAAATATGAGATGCATTAGAGATTTTTTCGCCCTTTATGAAGCTATTTCTGGACAAGTTGTCAATTGGGATAAATCACAGGCTATCTTTGGCAACTATATCTCTTCCACTCACAGAAAACGGCTCTCTGGCATCCTAGGTATTAGGGTAGCTTCACTTCCATTTAATTATCTCGGAGTTCCATTGTTTCAGGGGGCCCCTAGGTCCAGATACCTACAACCTCTAATTGACAGATTTCTCAGCAAATTCAGTTTATGAAAGGGACAATCCCTATCATTTGCTGACCGTCTCACGCTTATTAAATCTTCTTTGACTGGTGCACTGGTGCACTCATTCCTAATTTACAAATGGCCATGTGCTCTTATTGCTCGAGTCAACAAGGTTGTTCGCAACTTTCTCTGGACTGGGGATAGAGATAGAAGGAAGCTCATCACTGTTCCTTGGAATATCTGCTGTCAGCAAATAGGCTTTGGTGGCTTAGGTATTAAGGATTTTCAACTTTTCAACTCTTCCTTGATTGCAAAATTTAGTTGGGATCTATTGCAGGGTCAGAGCTTCATCACCTCGCTGCTCCGGCGTCGTTTCCTAGAAAACTCAGGTTTGGTGAAAAAATACATTGCAAATTCCTCTATCTGGACCTCTTCAAGATTGATTTTTGAAACTATCAAGAATGAGACTATTTGGTGGTTTGAGGAAGATTCTAAACTGAGCTCCTGGACTGATCGATGGATTGTACATCCTGTTGCAGATCAGTTGGGTATTCCGAAAAAATTGCAGGCTAATCTCTACAATCCTATCCATGAGTACAGATTGAATGGCAATTGGGCCAATTTACAGGAACTACCGGATTAGATTCAGAATAATATTAGAGAGGTTGAGGTTTTTAGGGAGTCTGACAGTTGTATATGGCAGCCGTCTGACACAGGGATGCTTTCAGTTAAAAGCTTTTATCTCGAGCTTCAGCTGGGGACCCCTGTGAACTGGTGCAATTTCTTGTGGAATTCGTTTGTGCCTCCTAGGCAGGCAGCGACCTATTGGATGTGTTGAAACACCTTTCCACAAGATTTTGATTTGATAAAATCATCCATGATTAAGAGGCAATTAAATTTAAATACTTTGGTTTAATTGTACTAATGTGTTTGTTCAATATTGAGTGCAAAAATATATATAAAGTTAGACAGGAAAAAAGTCAGCATAAGCTAAGCTGAGTGGAACGGAACTCAGCATGAAAGAATAGAAGCTGAACTTAGTATCAGAAGTCTTCTTCAAAGTTGCCAGAACGAAGCTGACTAAATTAGAAGACTCCTTAAGAATTGTATAAACGGAACGGAGCTGACTAAGAAGGAACTCAGCATAGAAGTTGAACATTCGAAGATAACGAATGAAGCTAAGTAACAGTCAGGACAGCATGAAGGATCCGTTTACTAAAGACAAAGTTTGCCAATCTTCTGCACCAATAATTGAAGCCTCAGAAGACTAATTCCAAGAAACATGGGTCAATGGATTATTGGTAAAAGACAACTGCCACAAAAAGACAAGTCTGTAGAAAGAAGACAAGGCTGACACCTGAAGAAAACAAATGACAGGATTGGCCTGCAAAACTGAAGCTGACCAGAAGCTGTCTACTAAAAGAGCCGTTTTGGACTTAACGGCTAAATCATCTCAAATGATCCAATCTTCAGAAATTCATCTATAAAAGGACAATGATAGTTCTTGGATCATTTGCCGAATTACAAAGAACAAAAATCCAAGAGAGAAATCTTCAAAGCACTCAAATACAAAGATCTTACACCAAACCTTCTATTCTTTGTGTAAATGCTAGAGTGATTCTGTGTAATCTTCTAAAGTGTTCTTTACTGAAAAGAGAACAAGTGTTTATCAATTGTAATATTGAGAGTGTATGTTGAGTGCTTGGTTGTAAGCATTCAGTGGTAGAAAAATCTAAGTGCTGGGTTGTAGTACTTAGTAGGAGCTGAGTAGACGAATAGAGGACATACTCTTGCATACTCACTGCCTTGTAAAGGGTTTGTGCTCTACCTTGAAAGAGCTCAGTATTGGATTGAAAATCCCAGGAGGAACTGGGGACTGGACGTAGGCACAGAGGCCGAACCAGGATAAGTCGTGCTGAGTAACTTCTAAACTCTTTCTCTCAATATATATATATATGTGTGCATGTGTTGCTTGCGATATTTACTCAGCATATAAATTGTTAAAACTGAAACTGAGTAAATCTGAGTGCTGAGTTGGAAGCTGACCTCTCAAGAGTCAATTCCCAACTCTCAAGTCAAGCAGTCTTAGTCAGCATAGAACTAAAACTGTCTGACTAATCAATCGGTCGTGCTGACCAACACGTTGAGTTAACAAACTCTTAAAATAACATTAATTCAGCATAATTAAAAGCGAAAAAGTTACATTAGTTCCTATCCCCCCCTTGGAACTAATTACTAGGGACCAACAAGTGGTATCAGAGCCAAAAGCTCACTACTCAAAGATCTAACAATCTTGAGCTGATCCCGATAAATGGCTGAAAACAGCACTCGTTTCCTTCCAGGGAACCAAACAACACATATACTCCCTGAGGGATTATCGATTAGTCGGTCTCCCATATTCTTTGGATCTAATTATACATTCTGGAAGAATAGGATGAAGAACTTTATTCCAGCCACAAACATGAGTGCATGGCTTGCAATAGTTCAAGGTCCATATATACCTTACAAAACTGTTGATAATGAGAAAGTTATCAAGAGTGAAACTGAGTGGACAGAAGATGACCTCAAAAAATTGCAAAATAATGCTTCGGCTATCAATATGCTTCACTGTGCTCTAGATGCTGCAGAATACAATAAGATTTCAGGTTGTGAGTCAGCACAGGAGAAGCTGGAAGTGACTTATAAAGGCACAAGCAAGGTCAAGGAGTCCAAAGTAAACCAACACATGCGATTGTATGAACTGTTTGAGATGACTGGCAATGAGGACATCTCAGCAATGAATGCCAGGTTTACCAACATAATAAATGAGCTCAAAAGACTCAGGAAGAACTTCACTAAAGAAGAACAAGTAAAGAAAATCTTACGAAGTCTTCCCAAAAGCTGGCAAGCTAAGAAGACATCTATAGAGGAAGCTCAGGACCTGACCACATACAAATATGATGAGTTGATCGGTTCCTTGCTGACCCATGAAATTTCCATGAAAAACTTTGAAGCTAAAGAAAAATCTGAGGATAAGAAACAGAAATCACTAGTGATGAAAGCTGACTCCACAGAAGCTGAGTCAACTGATGATCAGGAAATGGCCATGTTTACTAGAAAAATGAAAAAGCTGTTCAGAAGAAATGAAAGAAATAGTAAGCGGACATACAAGAGAGGAGACAGATATAAAGCTGAGTCCGGTGACACCATATACAAAAAGGACAGCTCCAAGCCCGTCACATGTTATGAGTGCCATCAAACTGGGCACATTAAGTCAAGTTGTCCTAATCTGAAGAAAGATAAGAATGGAAGCAAAAAGGCAATGGTAGCCACATGGAGTGACAGCGATGAGTCAACATCATCTGAAGCTGAGCAAAATGAAACAGCCAACATATGTTTCATGGCAGATGATGGAGCTGACCAATCTCAATCTGAGCAAGCTAACCTCTTTGGAGATTCTGAGCAGGAGGAAAACAACAATGAGGTAACATCCTTACTTTTGCTTAGAAACGAAATGATAAATGCCCTGAGTGACTTATATACACTAACTAAGAAGTGTAACAAAAAGATTAAGGCACTCAGCAGGCATTGCGACGAGATTGAGGAGGTCAAATTAAGTGATCTTCGATATCTCCTCCAGGACAACTCAACATTGCATAGCAACATAGAAGTTATGCACAAGTTTGTCTTGGAAGTCCAATCAGATTCAAAGAAACTGAAAAAGGACGTCACCACCTTACAGAACCAAATAAAAGGTTCAACTAAGAATAAACCCCATGCTGAGTACTCAGGTATTGGTCAGTATAAACAGTTTACTCAATGTAGCTGTTGTGGGAAGAAAGGACACACAAAAGCTGTGTGCTGGCATAACAAACAGACTGTCCAATATGACTTCTGTGGTAAGAAAGGTCATACTACCAAGGTATGCTGGCATGCTCAGCACAACAATGCTGACCACACTCAACATCACCCTCAAAGGGTAACTCAGTGTGGCTTTTGTGGTAAAAGTGGCCATACTACAAAAGTATGCCGTCACAAATTAAAATATGACTCTGCATCTGTTTATACTAACAAGAAAGGACCCAAAAGGAATTGGGTACCTAAAGATGAATAGTTTAAAATGCAGGTCAGCTTGACATGCGTGGAGAAGTCAAAACTTTGGTACATAGACAGCGCATGCTCAAGACACATGACAGGTGATGAAACTCAGTTCATCACACTAGAGCTTAAACGAGGAGGTAGTGTAAGCTTTGGAGACAACAAGAAGGGTAAGATAGTTGGCTCAGGAACTATCGGAGGTAACCCCAGAATTGAGTCAGTCTCCTTAGTTAAGGGTCTCAAATATAATCTTCTAAGTGTTGCTCAGCTTTGCAAGAGTGGAAGGAAGGTTATATTCGATGATACTCAATGTCAAATACTCGAGGGAAAAACAAATGATTTGATTTTAACAGCCCCTCATGTAGAAAATGTTTATATGTTGAGTTTAGAAAAACAAGTTTCAAATAATATATGCTTAGTATCTAAAGAGGACAACTCCTGGCTATGGCATAGGAGACTTGGGCATGTTAGCATGGACCTCCTTGCCAAACTAGCTAGAAAGCAATTAGTTAAGGGATTACCCAAATTAAAGTATGAAAAAGATCAACTTTGTAATGCTTGTCAGCAAGGTCAACAAACCAAAAAGTCCTATCATAGCAAAAATGTTGTCTCAACCAAAAGACCATTGGAATTACTACATTTGGATCTTTTCGACCTATCCAGCCACTCAGCATGGGAGGTAAGAAATTTTCCTTAGTTATTGTAGATGATTTCTCTAGGTATACTTGGATCATCTTGCTGAGTAGCAAAGATGAAACATTTGAGATGTTTACTACATTAATCAAAAAGCTTGAAAATGACAAAGACCTAAGAGTAGCTCACATTAGAAGTGATAATGGTGGAGAATTCAAAAACCAAATGTTTGATGAATTCTGTGAAACCAATGGTATTGACCACAATTTCTCTGCCCCTAGAACTCCTCAACAGAATGGAGTTGTTGAAAGAAAAAATAGAACAATAGTAGAAATTGCCAGGACAATGCTGAGTGAAAATAGACTTCCGAAGTATTTTTGGGGAGAAGCTGTCAACACATCATGTTATATATTGAATAGGGCTTTAGTTAGACCCATATTAAAGAAAACTCCCTATGAACTTTGGAAAGGACGAAAGCCCAACATTGGCTACTTTCGTGCCTTTGGGTGTAAATGTTTCATACTCAATACAAAAGACAATTTGGCAAAATTTGATGCCAAAGCTGACGAAGCAATCTTTTTAGGGTACTCAACAAACAGCAAAGCATATAGAATTTATAATAAAAGAACTCAAGTGGTAGAAGAGTCAGTCCATGTAGATTTCGATGAAACTGACCTTGCAGGTAAGACAACTCAACCCATGGAGGATGAGCCGAACTCAGCTCACACTGACCTAATTGGAGGTGCTGAGCCATCAGCACAAGAGCTGACCAAAGGTAAAATTGAAACTGAAATTACCTTTGCTGACCAATCTGTCCCTGTAGAGATTGTAGAAACACCTGTCACAAACAACTCAACATTACCCAAGGAGATAAAAATTCCAAGAGGACATTCAGAAGAGTCCATCCTTGATGATGCCAACAACAAAGTAATGACTAGAGACCAGTTTAGGAAATTCCTTTGCAACGTTGCTTTTGTATCAGTTCATGAACCAAAGAACTTTGCTGATGCTGAGCACGATGAGTATTGGATCAATGCTATGCAAGAAGAGCTTGACCAATTCACGATAAATGAGGTATGGGATTTAGTACCTAAACCTAGGAGTCAGAAATCCATAGGAACTAAGTGGGTTTTTAGAAACAAACTAGATGAGCATGGAAATGTAGTTGGGAACAAAGCCCGACTTGTAGCCCAAGGCTATAGTCAGCAAGAGGGCATTGATTATGGTGAAACTTTTGCACCAGTTGCTAGGTTAGGAGCTATACGTATATTGTGTGCTTATGCTAGTTTCATGAACTTTAAATTGTATCAAATGGATGTTAAAAGTGCATTTCTTAATGGCTTTATAAACGAGGAGGTATATGTTAATCAACCTCCGGGTTTTGAAGATCCAAAATTTCCAAACCACGTTTATAAACTCAATAAGGCCTTATATGGCCTGAAGCAAGCTCCAAGAGCTTGGTATGAAAGGTTGACCAACTTCCTGCTGACCAGGAATTATGTCAGAGGAAAAGCTGACACAACCTTGTTCATTAAGAAAAAGGGTAAACATACCCTACTTGCACAAATCTATGTAGATGACATTATATTTGGTGCTACTGACGAATCTTTGTGTCAAGAGTTTAGCAAACAGATGCAGACTGAGTTCGAAATGTCTATGATGGGAGAACTCAGCTTCTTCCTTGGACTTCAGATCAAGCAAGGTAAGAACGACATCTTTATTAGTCAGTCCAAGTACACCAAGGAGATGTTAAAGAAATTCGATATGGAAGATTGTAAGCCCATATCAACCCCTATGGGTACTGATACTGTCCTATGCAAAGATGAGAAAAGTAAGTCAATAGATAGTAAACTTTATCGAGGTATGATAGGCTCTTTACTTTATCTCACTGCTAGTAAACCTGATATACAGTACTCAGTATGTTACTGTGCAAGATATCAAGCTGACCCAAGGGAATCTCACTTAATTGCTGTAAAAAGAATTTTTAGATTTTTGCAGAGCTCAGTTGATGCAGGTTTGTGGTATCCAGCTTCAAATGACTTCACGCTCATAGGATACACTGATGCTGACTATGGACGGGATAAACTAGAACGTAAGAGTACTTCAGGAGGGTGTCATTTTGGAAGCTGTATAGTATCCTGGTTCAGCAAGAAGTAGTCATCAGTTGCTCTGTCTACAACTAAAGCTGAGTACGTTACTGCTGGAAGCTATGTAGCTCAAGTCCTATGGATAAAGCAACAGCTTAAGGATTATGGAGTAAGAACTGAGACAATAGAGATCAAATGTGACAACAAGAGTGCCATTGATTTATCCAAGAATCCTATTCAACACAGTAGGATGAAGCATGTCAGCATAAGGCATCACTTCATCAGAGATCACGTACTAAAGGGTGAGATCAAGCTGACCTATGTGCCAACAAATGAACAGCTTGCAGATATCTTCACCAAGCCTTTGGCTCGTGAGCAATTTAACATACTAAGGGAAGCTATCGGTATGTCTAATCCTCTTCAATAATTCTAAATATTTGAATAAATGTTGAGTGATTGTCATGCTGACTGATATCAATCTAGTAACTACTGCACACTGAGCTTAATAGTCTATGCTGAGTAGATACAAATGTTGAGTAAATATTTTGTGCTGAGTAGATAAGTATATTGAGTAATCACCTTATACTGAGTAAATGTACATGCTGAGTGATTAACGTATGTTGAGTTACTAAGAGATAGAAAGTCCATCTACGTAGAATTAAATACTCAGTATCATAAATGATTCATACTCCGGCAAACTAAGTAAAAGCCCACTTGTACCAATGAACAATGACACGTGTAACAAATCATACCTAGAAAAACACAAGTAATAATGAATACCCATGCGCCGAACCTGTCATAAATGGCAGAATCCTTGTCGATTAACATCCCAAGAAGAAAACGGCTAGTTCATTAGTTAGGAACGATTCATGACTCTATAAGTAGTGGAAGAATCCCCACTCATTACTCTTTATGCTTAAAATCTTCTGAAATCAAATCCTTCTCTCTCCCTAAACCTTAAAACCTTCATCTGTAACAATGGCTTCCGGCAAAAACGAAATCCATAATTTCACCACTCAACTTGGCCAAACCTCTGGTAAACCCACTCAAGCTGACCCGCCCGGTTCATCAAAGCCAGTAGAAAGGAACATGATCAAGGTCCATAAGAAGGTCAACAACTTGGAGGTTCTAAAATGCAGATGGTTCTCTCCAGGATTCATCACTTCTGAGAAACCGTTCTGTGACTGGATCGAGAAGAACAAATGGACCGGCCTCTTCTCACTCACCGGAAAAACATACCCTAGGTTGGTCAGAGAGTTCTATTCCAACTTGTTGGTTGATGAAGAAGATGCTGACTATTTGGAGACCACGGTCAAAGGACAGAAAATCACCATAACCCCTGCCTATCTAGCTACTCTGCTAAACTTACCAGACGAAGGAATGGAGTTTAGGACAACAAAAGAAAAGGTACCAAAGGAAAAGCTTGACCAGATCAAGGGGTTCTACAAACCTAAGAATTATAAAGGTGAAATACCCAGCACCTGTATGGGGCAAGACCAGAAGATGGCACACTACATATTGACCAACTTCATCTTCCCCAAGCTAAGCTCAGCCTCCTCTGCCTCCAATTTTGAACAGTGCTTTATATGGAACATGTTGACCTACACTCCACTTAACATGCACGTCTTTCTGGTTGGGGCTCTTCAACGTAGTGGAAAGAAGCTCAGGTTAGGTTCTTTAATCACTAAGATCCTCGAGGATAAACAGATTGAGACCATAAATGAGACTAATTCCTTGGGGAGTGAGATCACAGCAGCTCTGCTGGTTGGATTATTATACAATCAACCATTGAAAGGATATGAAGACGATGAAGATATTGAGGAAAATGATGAAGCTGAACAGGAAGTTGTGCCTGAGCATGAGCCTGAGAAAGAAGTAGAGGCTCCTGCTGAGTCCCCTAAGGACAAGAAGAAGAGAAAAGCACTGGCAACATGTGCAAAAGATGTTGACGCAGTGCCCAGGAAGAAGAGGGCTATGACTAGAGCTAAGAATGTTGATACTAACCAGACTAAGGAGAAAACTGAGTCGGTAGGGAAAAGAAAGAGGCCAGAAGAGGCTATGGATGAAGAAGAGGAAACTCCGGAATCCCCCTTGATGAAAAGGAAGAAGGAGCATACCTCAAAGATAGTTGAAGCTAATCCCTTGGATTGGGTTGTACCTCCAAAAGAATATGAAATTAACCTAGACCAAACTCATACTGAGCCGGTCAAGGATGCTGAGCAAGAAACTCATGTTGAGGAAGAAATCAATACCGAGCAGGAACTACCTACTGATGTTGAGAAACATCAGGATGATGCTGAGTGGAGAATTGAGGAAGAGGAAAATGTTGCTGTGGAGGATCACGTTGAGCAACACGAGAATCCAACTGTGGAAGAAGAGACAGTTGATACTGATGAGGAGGATATTCATACTGACCCATCTCCTCCTAAAGAAACAAGGTTTAAGCGGCTCAAGAAGAAAGCCCATAAGACTCCAGCTCTTGACCTCCTTGCAGACTCTCCTCCTCAAGATATTGGTGCTGAACTCTCCAAAATTCAGTTCAAATATTTCTCCCATGATAATGAGCCTGAGTCTCCTCCAACGGATCTTGTGCAAAAACAAGCCTCTGTTACTCAGGATGAGGAACAAGCTAAAACCTTTGAAAATCCAAATCCAACTGCTCAGGATGGAACAAATCCTGCTTCAACTTCACCCACTCAAGTTGAGCAGGTCAACATGAGTAACCAAACTCCACCTCCAACACAACATGTTGATGAATCAGCTCCTGAAGCCAATCTGCATCAAAGTCCTATCACCAATCAAGCTGATCAATCTGGCAAACAGTCAACTCCACCACCATCAAACTTAATTCCAGCCTCTGAGACAAATGCTGCTCAATTCACATACTTGAATGCTACTGAGTCAGGCCGATGCATCATTGCCTCTGCTCAGTCCTTGCTTCAAGACTTGAACCCTCCTCAAGCTGATGCTACTAGATCTTCTCATGCTGAGTCCTCCCAACTGTCTGGTATCACTCAGCTTCTCAATGAACTAAGAGGACTCAAGGATCTTGTAAGTGTTATAACCACCGTTCAAACTCAGCAACCCAGGCAAGACCAAATAGCAAAGTTGACTGAATTGGTACTCACAATGGTGAACCATCTGAACTCGCTTGAAGGCAAAATCCAACAACTGCCGGAAGTTAATCCAGGGTATGCAACTTCCACTGAACTTCAAGGCTATTTTGCTAAGTTAACTGCAGAATTGACCAAATCAAGCTCAACTGGCAATCCTAAGTCTGCTACCTCTGCTGAGTTACAAGACTGCTTTGCCAAGCTAACTGCTGAACTGACCAGTATCTTCTACCTCTCAGTGCACCATTGACCAACTGAGTGAAGCGGTCAGTCTACTTAACGTCAACAAGGCTCAGATGGATGTTGACCCAGTCTCCAATGGTCAACTCTTGAGTTTTTCCCAAGCAATTATGAAGGCAATGCGCATCAACAATGCTCAGTGCATGTTTTATGACTCTGCCCTGCTGAAGATGTACAACCAATCTTTTGCTCAGATAACCAGCTCACTCACCTGGCTTAGCAAATCACATGAATGCCTACTCAGCATGATTAGCAGCTCTCTCCGGGTTCCTCGCCATGTCCAAGATGATAGTGTACCTGTAATTGATGGCTTACGAGAAAGCACAAAGAGGCTCCAACGTTACTCTAATGTCCTCTCCACGCATGCTCGCAATGATACTTTCCTTTATAAACCCGATGATGGCAAAACGGGGGAGAAGAGCCAAGAAGGAACTCCGAGCCCAGAAGGAACTCAGCTTGCAGGTAATGCCTCAAGAAGTAAAGATAAAGGCAAAGGAGTATATCGAGCTGACCATTAAGCTTAGGCCAATATGAAGGAAAAGAAGAAGAACTAGATATAGCTTAGTCTATGTTTAGAACTTAGCATAGAATCTTTCCTCATATGTTTTTGCTTAATCTATGACAAGTACCATTTTCTCAATCTGGCTGATAAAATTGAACAAACAAATTAAGAAGTAAAACATACTCAGTATACATTAACACTAAAATACTTATGTAATAAACTGAGTAACAACATACTTCTAATATTTTTGGAAACTGACTTAAATCCAATTAGCTCAGATCTTGACAAATCTAACATTAAACTAAGTCAGTATACACAAATGTCTTAAGGATAATTCAATTAAATCTTGGAAGGTTTAGAATTAAGTTAAGACAATGTGTGCAACCCTTACGGGGGAGTTATTTCAAAAATAAATCAATCATGGGGTAACTTATAACTGAGTTCCATAATTATGTATTTTGCCAACATCAAAATGGGGGAGTTTGTTGAAACAACTTTCCACAAGATTTTGATTTGACAAAATCATCCATGATTAAGAGGCAATTAAATTTAAATGCTTTGGTTTAATTGTACTAATGTGTTTGTTCAATATTGAGTGCAAAAATATATATAAAGTTAGACAGGACAAAAGTCAGCATAAGCCAAGCTGAGTGGAACGGAACTCAGCATGAAAGAATAGAAGCTGAACTTAGTATCAGAAGTCTTCTTCAAAGTTGTCAGAACGAAGCTGACTAAATTAGAAGACTCCTTAAGAATTGTATAAACGGAACGGAGCTGACTAAGAAGGAACTCAGCATAGAAGTTGAACATTCGAAGATAACGAATGAAGCTAAGTAACAGTCAGGACAGCATGAAGGATCCGTTTACTAAAGACAAAGTCTGCCAATATTCTGCACCAATAATTGAAGCCTCAGAATACTAATTCCAAGAAACATGGGTCAATGGATTATTGGTAAAAGACAACTGCCACAAAAAGACAAGTCTGTAGAAAGAAGACAAGGCTGACACCTGAAGAAAACAGATGACAGGATTGGCCTGCAAAACTGAAGCTGACCAGAAGCTGTCTACTAAAGAGCCATTTTGGACTTAACGGCTAAATCATCTCAAATGATCCAATCTTCAGAAATTCATCTATAAAAGGACAATGATATTTCTTGGATCATTTGCCGAATTACAAAGAACAAAAATCCAAGAGAGAAATCTTCAAAGCACTCAAATACAAAGATCTTACACCAAACCTTCTATTCTTTGTGTAAATGCTAGAGTGATTCTGTGTAATCTTCTAAAGTGTTCTTTACTGAAAAGAGAACAAGTGTTTATCAATTGTAATATTGAGAGTGTATGCTGAGTGCTTGGTTATAAGCATTCAGTGGTAGAAAAATCTAAGTGCTGGGTTGTAGTACTTAGTAGGAGCTGAGTAGGCGAATAGAGGACGTACTCTTGCATACTCACTGCCTTGTAAAGGGTTTGTGCTCTACCTTGAAAGAGCTCAGTATTGGATTGAAAATCCCAGGAGGAACTGGGGACTGGACGTAGGCACAGAGGCCGAACCAGGATAAGTCGTGCTGAGTAACTTCTAAACTCTTTCTCTCAATATATATATATATATGTGCATGTGTTGCTTGCGATATTTACTCAGCATATAAATTGTTAAAACTGAAACTGAGTAAATCTGAGTGCTGAGTTGGAAGCTGACCTCTCAAGAGTCAATTCCCAACTCTCAAGTCAAGCAGTCTTAGTCAGCATAGAACTAAAACTGTCTGACTAATCAATCGGTCGTGCTGACCAACACGTTGAGTTAACAAACTCTTAAAATAACATTAAGTCAGTATAATTAAAAGCGAAAAAGTTACATTAGTTCCTATCCCCCCCTTGGAACTAATTACTAGGGACCAACAGGATGTTATTACACGGCAAGATGGCGGTGCAAGCACAGCTGCAGCGTCGAGGGTTCTCGCTAGCTCAGCGATGTGAGCTTTGTCGTGTTGATGGTGAATCCATCGAGCACCTGTTCGTTAATTGCAGGGTGGCCGCGGACTTGTGGACGATGGTCTGTAATATCCACGGGGTTAGCTGCTGTCCTAGTTCTGGTTTCATCGAGTTCTTCAACGGGCTAAAGGCTGTGCGCGTGTGTAAGAGCTTGATGAAAGGTTGGATTTTCTCAGTTATTACCTGCATCTGGTTCATTTGGTTCATCCGCAATAGGGCCGTATTCGATAACGAGCTCCCTTCAATCCAAAACTATTGACATTCTTTGCTGCACTTTATCAGTGAGGGAGCTACTGCCGCTACTGCCCGCACTCGACCTCCGCCCGAGCCGGATTTTGCAATAGTCCGTTGGATCCCACCGCCGACTAACTGGATAAAGGTAAACACTGACGGGGCTTCGAGTTCGAATGGCAGCGCCGGTGCAGAAGGGATTTTTAGGAATTATAGAGGTTTCGTGAGGGGATGTTTTGCGTTTCCTATTCATAACTCGCCTGCACATATTGTTGAGCTGAAAGCTATTATCTATGCGGTTAGCGCTGCCTGGGAAAGAAACTGGAGGAACCTGTGGATTGAATCTGACTCATCATATGCCGTGCATCTCCTTAATACTTACTCAAGTGGTGTCCCTTGGAAAATAAAGAAAGACTGGCATTCCTGCTTAGCAAGACTTTCTGGCATGAATTGGAAAGCCACGCACATTTTTAGAGAAGGTAACCAGGCTGCTGATAGGTTGGCTGCAATGGGGCAAACGGCTGACTCTTCTCTTTGGTGGCACTCTGCGTCACATTTTTGTCAGGCTTTTGTTTTTGATGATTTGTGTAACGTAGCTCACATTAGATTTCTGTAACTTTCTTTTTTCTTCTTTCTGTCTCTTTCTCCCTCTTCTGTACTTTTTTCATTTATTAATAATACTCGGGTTGTTGGTTGTGCTGGAGGTGCCAACCTAGTTGGGATGTCTGGCCTGCCTTCGTGTCCCAACCTTTCATTCAAAAAAAGATAAATATGGATTCAAATTTATCTAATTAAGTTATTAAGATAAATATGAACCCTAACTATCTAAAGATACCTAATCATATTCTAACTAATGTCTTACATACGATTAGGATTAGTCCTTTTATAATTGTCAAATTTAATTAAATATGAACCATTTTAAAAATAATAGTATATCATTATATGTTATTTTAGATATTTTTTTTTTTGGTAAGAATATGTTATTTTAGATATAATAGCATATAATTCTTATATATATATATATATATATATAAACTATAAAATTAACTTTTTTTTTATTATTTTTTAAATGATAATAAAATTTCATAACTCGTGCATCGCATGGGCTTTTCACTAGTTTTATATATACTTTATCGATTTCTCGAATTTAAGTCATATAACTATTGTATTAAAAAAATATATCTTTATATAAAGAATGTGAAGTATAAAGAATAGGAAGATCCTTATATTAAAGAATCTAACATATTCGTAAAAAACCCGGGATGGATAAAAAAAAGCAAAATCCACCGATATGATATTTGACAATATGTATAGTTAAGTAGTGGGGGGATTATGGGACAAAAAATAAATCCACTTGGTTTCAGACTTGGTACAACCCAAAGTCATCATTTTTTTTGGTTTGCACAACCAAAAAATTACTCTGAGGGTCTACAAGAAGATCAAAAAATAAGAAACTGTATCAACCCAAAAATAAATCCACTTGGTTTCAGACTTGGTACAACCCAAAGTCATCATTTTTTTTGGTTTGCACAACCAAAAAATTACTCTGAAGGTCTACAAGAAGATCAAAAAATAAGAAACTGTATCAAGGATTTTGTAAAAAAAAAATACAAAAATATCTTCTGGCGTTGAGGGAATTGCACGTATAGAGATTCAAAAACGAATCGATGTGATTCAGGTCATAATATATATGGGATTCCCAAAATTATTAATAGAAAGTAGACTTAAACGAATCTTATTTTCCAATAGAAGTGGATGGCCTTAAAAACATCTATAATATTAATATTTATTTATGATAAACCCAAACTCCATATGAATCAATCCATAAGGATGTTTATTTATGATATTAGCTAGTGATCTACATATAATTTTGGATTACTCTTATAACGAAACTATAATATAAATAAACGAAGTACATTAACTTTAAAATTAAAAAATAGATGATTATAGGAATAGATGCAAGTGTGATTGTCGGTGCTCTCATCAATATCAAATCCAGCACTAGAACTATCATTTGGATTATTTTGGTGATGTAGTCCTCTGCCATCTTCGGAGTAGTTCATGTAGATAACACAAAGACAACCATTATAATGACTTGAGTGAATGAAACCATCAAGATCAAGATTAATTTCAATTAATTATCACAAATGCGTTTGGTATTTGGGTTTAGGGGTTTATATAGTTTGGTTCAATTTGACACTTTATGAAACTGCACAACACATTAGGAACAACTAAAATTACAACCAATATCATGGTTCGCATTTTATACACCAGTGAGAATATGTTTCACATTTTATGCATTTGTGAGAATTTGAATTACAACTTTAATTTTGGGATTTGTTTGATTCTGAATATTTGTTTTTTTTCCCTTTTGAGTAGATTTTATTTCATGGTCAATTAGTCGGTTTCCTTATATTATTATTACTCTACTTTTTTCCTTTAACAAATGTGGAAAAAGAAATTCAAAATGGCTTTTTAATTTTTGAATTTCTAGTATATAATAATAAGAAAAGAAATAAAGGAATAAAAAGATTACTTTGAGGGAAGAAAAAATATAAAGACATCATTAGAATAAAATTATAATAAAAAAATCCCTTCTATAGAATGTGAAGTTCATTTATAAATATTATTTACTGTGATGTATAGGAATTATCTGTCCATAACTAAATTGAATCATGTGGATAAATATGGATTCAAGTTTACGTAATTAAGTTATTAAGATAAATATGAATCCTAACTATATAAAGAGATAAAATCATATCCTAACTCAGAGTTAAAACTATAATTGATTAAAATTTATCTTATCTTAATGCGATTGGGACTAATCTTTATATAATTGTCAAATTTAATTAGATATGGACCATTTTAAAAATAATAGTATATCGTTATAGGTTATTTTAGATATAATAACATATAATTCTTATATATATATATGGGTGAGATCTGGTGCGACAAGGGGTGTAGGTGTGGCAAGGAGCTTATTGTGTGACATAACAAAACTAGGTAGTTTTGATGATAATTGAAAAGGGCAAGGTGACAAATTTGTAAATAAAAGGAAAGAGATGATAGAGAAAATTGTTTTATTTCTTTTCTTTAAAATACATTTTCCCGACATTTCTAACCTCGTTTTTCGAAATTTTTTATACTATTCGACTTGTCTAAATTAGACTTTCATTTTAAGATCCCTGAAGCTCAAGTAAAAAAAAATTCTAGTGAACGGAATCCGGGTTGGCATTTTCTGACGAAAAAAACAGTGCCTAAAAAATTCTTAAAATATTTTAGAAAATGTAAAACATTATTCTGAGAAACTTTAATTCTTGGGTCGAAGCGAGATTTCTTACGGTTTATTCCCAATAAAACTTGTTCCTTAATTTTATCCATTTTACATGCTTCAATAATTTTTTGGGTCAAAACTGTAAGGAATCTCATTTTGAGCCAAGAGTTAAAGTTTCTTAAAATGATATTTTACATATTTTGAAATTTTTTGATAATTTTCTGGGCACATTTTTTTTCCTACTTACATTGTTCCGACAGTGTGCGAAATTGTTCCAAATTAGTGTACCATTTGTTCCAACATAATACTTATATTATTCCAACAGAATAAATCAGTTTACCAATGTTTCCAACAAAATAGTTCTATTATTCCAGCATAATACTTATATTATTCCAACATAATAAATCAGTTTACCAATTGTTCCAAATCAATTTTATTATCTATGTCTTCAATTTCATTTTTGGAACAATTGGTAAACTGATTTATTATGTTGGAACAATATAAGTATTATGCTGGAATAATAGAACTATTTTGTTGGAAACATTGGTAAACTGATTTATTCTGTTGGAACAATATAAATATTATGTTGGAACAAATAGTACACTGATTTGGAACAATTTTGTACACTGTCGGAACAATGTAAGTAGAACAAAAAACGTGTCCAGAAAATTATCAAAAAATTCCAAAACATGTAAAACATTATTTTAATAAACTTTAATTCTTGGATCAAAATGAGATTCCTTAGGGTTTTGACCCAACAAATTGTTGAAGCATGTAAAATGGATAAAATTAAGGAACAAGTTTTATTCGGACTAAACCGTAAGAAGTCTCGCTTCGTCCCAAGAATTAAAGTTTCTCAGAATAATGTTTTATATTTTTTGGAATTTTTTGAGAATTTTCTGGGCACTTTTGTTTTCGCCAGAAAACGCCCACCCGGATTCCGTTCACCGAAATTTTTTTTACTTGAGCTTCAGGAATCTTAAAATGACCGTCTAATTTAGACGAGTCTAATAGTATAAAAATTTTCGAAAAACGAGGTTAGAAATATCGGGAAAATGTATTTTAAAGAAAAGAAATAAAACAATTTTCTCTATCAACTCTTTCCTTTTATTTATAAATTTGCCACCTTACCCTTTTCCATTATCATCAAAACTACGTAGTTTTGTTATGTCACACAATAAGCTCATTGTCACACCCTAACCCATTGTCACACTGAATCCCACCCCTATATATATATATATATATATATATATATATATATATAGAGAGAGAGAGAGAGAGAGAGAAACAGATCCAGTGTGACAGATTTCTTATGGCGACCTTACCCTTTTCCATTATCATCAAAACTACGTAGTTTTGTTATGTCACACAATAAGCTCCTTATCACACCCTAACCCATTGTCACACTGGATCTCACCCATATATATATATATATATATATATATATATATATATATATAGAGAGAGAGAGAGGACAAATCCAGTGTGATAGATTTCTTATGGCGAGACAATGACCAATTTTGTAATTAAGTAGGGGGAATGTGGCAAATTTGTAAATAAAAAGAAAGAGAAAATTGTTTTATTTCTTTTCTTTAAAATGCATTTTCCCGACTTTTCCAACCTCGTTTTTCAAAAACTTTTATACCGTTGGACTCGTCTTAATTAGACGATCATTTTAAGATCCCAGGAATTTAGGTAATAAAATTTCCGGTGAACAGGATCCGACGATCTGTTTTTCTGTGAGAAAAAAATGTTCAAAAAATTACAAAAAAAAAAATGTAAAACATCATTATGAGAAACTTTAATTCTTGACTCAGAGTGAGATTCCTTACGGTTTAGTCCCAAATCAACGGAATCCGGAGATTAGGTGGGCGTTTTCCAGCGAGAAAACAAAGTGTCCAGAAAATTCTTAAAAAATTCCATTGACTTCCCTTTCTTTCTCTTCAGCCTCCCATGAGCCAGCTGACATGGCTCTATTTCCCTTCATGTCAGGACTGATGAAATACTCCAGTCCTTAGAGAAAATGTAAAACACTATTCTGAGAAATTTTAATTCTTGAGTCGAAGTGAGATTCCTTATGTTTTAGTCCCAATAAACTGTTGAAATATGTAAAATGGATCAAATTAAGGAAAATAATTTATTGATTTTTGAGGGTAATTTTTTATTTTCAATAAATTTTAAGGATTAAAATTATTTTCTAAATAATATAACTAATATAAATTTGAAAATACTATATTAAATACTAAAAAAACAAAAATGAATTTGAAGACGATAGATAATAAAATTGATTTGGAACAATTGGTAAACTGATTTATTATGTTGGAACAATATAAGTATTATGATGAAACAATATAACTATTTTGTTGGAACAATTGATACACTGATTTATTCTGTTGGAATAATATAAGTATTATGTTGGAACAAATGGTACGCTGATTTGGAACAATTTCGTAAACTGTCGGAACAATATAAGTATTCTGTTAGAATAATTTAAGAATTCTATTGTGACAATATAATTATTTTGTTAGAACAATTGATACACTGATTTGAAACAATTGGTACACTAATTAGAATAATTTGTACACTGATTTAGAACAACGTGCTGACGTCCAGCAGTATGTGCTGGTTTTTCTAACACATAGTGCTGAAAGGTAGAACCAAAAACGTGTCTAAAAAATTATCAAAAAATTTCAAAACATGTAAAATATCATTTTAAGAAACTTTAAGTCTTGACTCAAAGCAAGATTCCTTACGGTTTTGACTCAATAAATTGTTGAAGCATGTAAAATCGATAAAATTAAGGAAAAAGTTTTATTAGGACTAAACCGTAAGAAATCCCGCTTTGACCCAAGAATTAAAGTTTTTTAGAATAATGTTTTACATTTTCTGGAATGTCTTGAGAAATTTCTGAACACTTTTGTTTTTCTCGCCGGAAAACGTCCACCCAATCGCCGGATTCCGTTCACCGATTTTTTTTACCTGAGCTTCAGGGATCTCAAAATGAAAGTCTAATTTAGACGAGTCTAACAGTATAAAAAATTTCAAAAAACGAGGTTAGGAAGGTCGGGAAAATGTATTTTAAAGAAAAGAAATAAAACAATTTTCTCTCTTTTGTGTTTCATTTTATTTACAAATTTGTCACCTTGCTTTTTTCAATTATCATCAAAACTATATAGTTTTATTCTGTCACACCATAAACTCATTGTCACACCATAACCCCTTATCTCACTGGATCTCACCCATATATATATATATATATATATATATATATATATATATATATATATATATGTTTTGAGTTTTGTTTTGATGAATTATGCAAAATTATGATATATCTCGATTTTATTGTGATGTTTGGAATTGATACATACGAGGATTAGCTCTCAGATTGATTCAGTTTATGAAGTCTTTATTGATTTACGGCTGATTTGATTAAATGGTTAATTTTATGTATGGTTGAGATTTTGAGAAAATAAATATATATATGGCTTTTGAGTATACTTATTTTATGCAGTTGATAATTTCTTATTGAGATTTTTGTCTCATATTTTTAAATGTTTTAATATTTTTAGACGAATAAGTGTAAGGTACCAAATGAGGTACTCAACGTTAGGGCGATGATCGAATACGATCACGAGTTTTTAAAACAATCTTTAGGGTATTGCATTTGATTTTATGCATATTCATGAAGTGAATAAATAGAACACTTTAGTTTTCTTTAGGTTAGAAGTGGTGCTTTAGCTAATATGTGGCCATGTGAATCACAATTAAAGCAGTGTTGTTGTGTGTTGTTAATAATTGCACTTCTAAGTACATTTGATTTTAACTTGATGTTAGTATAACCTTGTAAGTTTATTTGAATTGTGTGTATTCTTAAAATGGGATATTGAATTGTGGCCTTATGGTGTGAATTGAGGCAATTATAAGCTTAATTTTGGAGTTGAATGATTTTGTTATAGCTCAAATTTGTATTTGTGAAAAATCAGATTCTTACCTAACACGTCTAAGCATAGTTCGACCTATTACATGCAGAATAAGCTATTGCAATATAAAAGGAAGTTTTTGATCTCTGTCTTAAGTTTCCAGTTGTTTTTTTTTTTTTTGGTAGAAAAAAGTTTAGGTAAGGGTAAGTTTCCAGTTGTTTTTGAATCACCTCATTTAGACTTCGGAAGTGAGAGTTATGATATAAACAATAGGTATAGGTTGTTTCACATATTTTCAAGTTTAAATTGATTTTTCAGTCATTTTCATTAAGATACAGTTCCGGGGTTATTAATCGGAGATTATCCTTATATCTTAGGAAGACTGAAAAAAGGTGTAGTCAGATTGATATTTAGGTCTTCATAGACATTGGTAAGGGCAAGAAACTCCAACCAGACGTTCAATAACTCCTTCAACACATTTATATCCCATCAAAAAGAGGAAAATACAGCCCCCACTTTAAAAGATGTGTAAAAACCCCTAAATAACCTTGCAGAGGACTAAACACCTTATGACTGTTAGGAAATGAGATATCATGCATCTTATTTAGCTCAAGATAGGAAGCCACAATCCATAAGAGCTCCTCTATAGTAAATGTTGAGGGATGATCATAAATTAACGGGTTTACTTGCTTAGATGAAGTGGCCTTTTTAGTATTAACTTTGGAAGACATTGATTTGGGGAGCATTATTGTATTATGTATGTTCAAGAAAGGGGTTGAATCCTTATTACTTACAAAATTATGAGACTTGTTAGAGTTTTTTCATCTCAAACCTTATATACAACCAAAATAAAAGAGAAAAGAAATAACAAAAACTTACTATTTCAAATATTGGAGAAATCATCAATGAATAGCAAGAGAGTGCAGAAAAATGCACAGTTGCTTAATATCCAATGAGGCGGCTAATAATAAGTTTCTTAATCATTATTGTGTCTCAAAGAACTCGAAAATGTTAAAAATAACAGTTATAATGACATTGATTAATGAGAAACGACACATTAAAATGATGCATGTCAGGAATTCAGAACATTAATTATAAGAGAAGTAAAACAACCTCACATTTTAGTTTCACATGGCATGTCATCAATGAATGACATTATCACACGCTTCAATCTAATAAACCTTCATAGGGAAAAAGATAAAAAAAATGTCCACAAAAGCTTTTTGTAAGAAGAGATATATTTGATATCCAATCAAAGGACAATTTCGTCCAAACAAAGAATGAAGATCATTGTCGACCGAATGCTACCTTTGGCTCTCATACAAGCCAACACCCATAAGGATTCAACCTTCGACCCCCTTACAATAAAGCCCTAAAGCACTTCCTTATGGAGACTTTAAGTGAGGGGGACATTTCATATCACACAATTTATCATAATGTACGTGGACCGATTAGACGCTCCCTCCTCAACACTAACCGTCAGAGCCACGCAGACCATTCAAATTAGGCCTCAAGATTACGTACATTCTTACCCGCATCTCGCATCGTGATTCACTAAATCACAGGCGTTACCGCTATAATCGTTTATGGTTGACAGTAGGCATTCACCATTACTAGACTGTCACATGGGTCCCTATTAGGGCACACAAATTGTTTCCCTTATATATACAAGGTACATAGTATACTAAAAGGTACTATATTCATTCTATTCATTTATATTGCTCACCTGAACTTTTACATTACTTGGTAGCTATTCTCATCGCTAACTTCGGCATATCGGTATCGCTGTCCCCAACCCCTCTTTAACTTTTTTTTTGTCTTATTTTAGGCATTTAAGGGATTCCTCGAGCTCGGCTCAGATTACCCCACATCAGTTATGGTTGTTTTTCAAGAATTAGTTATATAATTATGCAATCAAAGTTGCATATCAATATTAGGTTTAATACCTATGTCGCCCTTTGAACTTGTCCAATTTTGTCACTTCATCCCTTCTACTTATTGACCAACCTATCAGCCCCCTCAACTAAAAAATTGTCATATATTTGCCTATTTTTATGCCTATATGACATTGAGTAAACCTCCAAAGATACCTTTTGTTGGTCCCGTGTGATTAGTTCCAAGGGGGGGGGGTTAGGAACTAATGTAACTTTTTCGCTAATTAATCTTGCTGACTTGATAATTTTAGTGAGTTTATAAACTCAGCTTTGGTCAGCTTGGCCGATCTTAGTGTAAGACAACTTTAGTCAGATGTTGACTAAGACTGTTTCACTTGTGAGTTGAGAATTGACACTTTTGTGGTCAGCTTCCAACTCAGCACTCTAATTTACTCAGTGTCAGCTTTAAACAGTTTATATGCTGAGTAAATATAACAAGCAACACATGCACACACACACACACACACACACATATATATATATATATATATATATATATATATATATATATATATATATTAAGAGAGTTAGAAATTACTCAGTATGACTTATCCTGGTTCGGCCTCTTCGCCTACGTCCAGTCCCTAGACTCCTCCGGGCTTTTAGAATCCAATACTGAGCTCTTTAAAGGTAGAGCACAAACCGGCTACAAGGCAGTTGAATATGCAAGAGTACCTTCCTCTATTCGTCTACTTAACTCCTACTAAGTGCTACAACCCAGCACCTAGATTTCTCTACCACTGAGTACTTAATACCGAGTACTCAGCACAACACTCTCAATATTACAATTGAAAACAAACTTGTTCTTTTTCAGATAAAGAACACTTTAGATGATTACAGACAATCAATCTAGCATTTACACAAGGAATAGAAAGTTGGTGTAAGATCTCTTTCTTGTTTTTGAGTGCTTTGAATTTGTATCTTTCTCACTTGTATTTTTTTGTATGAATCAACAATGATCCAAGAGGATTGCTTGTCCTTTTATAGTTGTATTTTGAGGATCAAATGATTTGAATTTGATTTGTCCGTTGAATCCAAAACGGCTCTTTTGGGGGACAAACTTCTGGTCAGCTTCAGATGTGCAGGCCAATCTTGTTTTCTGATTTCTTCAGATGTCAGGCTTGTCTTCTTACTACAGGCTTTATCTTCTTGCGGCAGTTTGTCTTATAGCAACGAACAGTTGACCCATGCATCTCGAAATTTGGCTTTTGCGTAATTCCAAGGCTTCAATTATTGGTGCAGACAGTTGTCGGATTTGTCTTTTAGCTAACGGATCATTCATGCTGTCTGAAGATCACTCAGCTTCACTTCGATAGTCATTATCTTTGATTGTCACCAAATCTCATACTGAGTTCTTTTTCACTCAGCTTCCATGGTCAGCTTCGTTCTGCAAGATCTAGTTCTGAAGCAGACTTCTTTTTATGCCGAGTTCCGTTCCACTCAGCTTCTTTGATCAGCTTCATTCTTAAGCTGTTGTTTTGAAGATGACTTATCTTCTCTTGTCCTGAGTTGCTCTTCACTCAGCTTGTGTTGTGTTCTCATGCTGACTTTGTCCTGTCTTAATTTTTCCTTTTGCATTTATGTTTATACTCAATATTGAACAAACGGATTAGTACAATTAAATCAAAGCACTTAAATTTAATTGTCTCTTAATCATGGATTAAACTTAAATAATTTTGTCAAATCAAAATCTTGTGGAAAGGTGTTTCAACAAACTCCCCCATTTTGATGTTGGCAAAATATTTAATTTATGGAACTCAGTATTGAAATTCCCATGATTGAATTACTTTTTATTCTTCTGAAATTACTCCCCCGTAAGGGTTGCATATATTGTCTTAACTTAACTCTAAACCTTCTAAGATTTAATTGAGTAATAAGGGAAGACCTGTTTATACTGACTTAGTTCAATTCTAGACCTTCTAAGATCTAATTCAGATGAGCCTAGGTCAACTTTCAGAAGAGTTCAATGTTTACTCAGTTTGATACATGAATAGTTTTGGTATCAGAGTTTATGTGTGGATGTATCAGAGTTAATGTGTACTGAGTATATTTTTAATTTGAATTTATTTGTTTGTTCAATTTTAGACAGATCAGCATATAGTATAAGAGTAAGCATCACTTATGAAAAACAATGTGAATGAAAAGATGCTTAAGATGATATAAATGGTCAGCATACAAAATACACAAGTCAATTTCTGAAAGCGAATCTATTTTCTATTGACTTGAGCTATCCCTTTGCCTTTGTCTTTCCTCTTTTGCTGACTGCCTGAAGTTTCTCCTGCCTTCGGATGAGTTCCATCAGCTTGTGCTTTCCCCCCCGTTTTGCCACCATCAGGCGGAGGAGGGATGAAGGTTTCATTGAGAGCAGCACGAGTCAGCTTGACCGAATACGCCTTGAGACGTTTTGTGCTTTCAAATAACCCATCAAGCACTGAGACTCCATCATCCAGAACTGAACCGGGGACTCGAACAGATGCGCTGATCATGCTGAGTATGTATTCCTGTGATTTAGTTAGCCACGATATTGCGTCAGTTAGCTGGGCATAAGATTGATGGTACATTCGAAGAACAGCCTTGTCGTAAATGTCACGCTGAGCGTTTGTGTGACGCACATGTCGAAATAAGCTTTGAGTAGTTTGTAGGATAGTATTGGTTTTGACCAAGTCAGATTCCATTTCCTCTTTACTCAGGTTTAGAAGACGGACAGCTTCGCTAATTTCATCCATCGAACATTGGGAAGTTGAGGAGAGAAGTTCACGAGTGCCGGTCAGCTCAAAAGTCAGCTTGGTAAAATAGTGACTTAACTCAGCAGATGTAGCATAGCCCATGTTGACTGCAGGTAGAGCATTGATTTGTCCCTGAAGTGAATTCATATGATTCACCATCATCAATTGCAGTTCGGCCAGCTTGATAATAGATTCTTGCCTGGGTTGCTGAGCTTGGACCGTGGTCATGACACTTACTAAATCTTTGAGATTTTTGATCTCATTGAGAAGCTGAGTGACAGTCGAGAATTCTTGTGATTCAGCATTTGCAGGTCCAGCATGGTTGGCATGAGAAGAGTGTAAGTCCTGGAGAAGAGTTTAAGCGGAGTCAATAATACGACGTCCAGACTCAGTTGCATGAAGATAGGCAAATTGTGCCTCAGGATTTAGCTCAGTGGCCGGGATTCTAGTATCACCAGATGGAGGAGGTGTTTGGTGTTGTCCTTGAGTGGAAGTGCCAGTATGGTCAGCAGCTGGACTTTGATTTTGATTAGCGGCAGGAACTGACTGCTCAATATTCAGCGAAATGTGATGGGAAGGAGGTGGATCTGCAGAGATATTTACTTGCTCAACATGGACTTGAGTTGGTGCAGGAAGAGGCACCTCAGGTTGAGCAGGATTTTCCTTAGCTTGCTTGTCTCCTTGAGCAGCTAGGACTTCGAGCTCTTGCTCGGCTTGGTTTGGATTTTCTAGAGTCTTGGCGTGTTGCTCAGTATGAGTAACAAATGCTTGTTTTTCCTGTGTAGAGGACTCAGTATGCTTTGAGAAGAACTTAAATTGTAGATCCGTGAGGTCAGTGATTTGATCCCTCAGAGGCGAATCATCCAGGAGGTCAATGACTGGAGATTTGTGTTGGTCCCTTGTTTAGTTGCAAGTATAGTTCCAAGGGGGGGTTAGGAACTATTTAAGCTTTTTTCGCAATTTAGGCAGACTTCTTTTTTCTAAAGAAAAAGGTTTGAACAGCGGCGCTGAGTAAACAGCAAGATACTGGCTTAGTCAACAGGTGACTAGGTCAGTTCCTCAGCTTGAGTCAGGAGATAGCACTTGGAGTCTATTCCTGAACTCAGACGTTCAACGCGCACAACTCAACTTGACCTCTTTACTTGGTCAGTTTTGATTATTTAAAGCAAGCAATATAAATTAGGAGTTAAGGTTTAGAAATACTTCACTCAGCAGATTTATCCAAGTTCGGCTTCTTCTAAGCCTACGTCTTGTCCCCGGAACACTTCCGAGATTTCGAATCCTCTACTGAGCTCTTTAAAGGTAGAGCCTCAAACCTTTTACAATATCAGCAATTGAGTATAACAAGAGTACCTTCCTCTATACTTCTACTCAATCCTAATCTCTCCGCTGAGTACTTAAAACCGAGTACTCAGCCTCTCCTTTCTATTTCTAGAAATGATAAGTGTTTTTGTCCTAATACAAAGATGTGCTAAGACACTTTAGACAATTTACAATCACTCTAGACTTTTACACAAATATGAAAATGTAGTGTAAGAAATTTGCTTTGATTCTTGCTTACAGAACTTGTAGAGATTTGGTCAGCGTAATGGCTTGATCAACTTCTGTGTATTATGAAGCTTGTGATGGCACTATTTATAGAGACGTCTGGTCATTCGGTCATTTCGAATTTCGAAATAACCGTTGGAGGGAAACGACTATATGTCGTTGTCATCCTGACTTGCACAGAGCTCTCGACCAATCATAATCGTGTATCTTCTGTCCTCAGTCAGCACAGCAGATGGTCTCTCCTTTTATGGTAAAGTCAACTGGACAGCATACTGTGTCGTTTGAACTTTGCCAAAAGAGGAAACACTTTGTCTGGAAGTTTTCCTTTGCCAGCTGCTGTCTTGTACGCTTTGTCGAGACTACTCAGCAACTTCATCTTGAAGTTGTTCCCGAAGGTCTTCTAGATCCTTCCGATTGCTGAGTTGCGTTTTGAACAAAAACGACAGCGTCTTGACATACACGGGCCGAGTGTACTGAGTTGTTTGACTTGGGCCTTGGTTTCCGTATTGGGCTTGGGCCTTCCAATCCTTATGACTTATAACATTTATACTCAACATTGAACAAACACATTAGTAGAATAAATCAAAGCATTTAAACTTAGTGTGTTTAGGATATGTGTTATAATTTGTATTTAAACAATTTTGTCAAATCAAAATTATGTGGAAAGGTATTTCAACAAACTCCCCCATTTTGATGTTGGCAAAACTATTCAGCAAGACATTTAGTATGAGCTCCCCCATGATAGTTGACCTTATATCATTCAGCAAACTCCCCCGTAAGGGTTGCACTACTGACTTAGTTTTAATTGCATCATTTAAGAATTTAAATGAGTGAGTCTAAGGTCAGTTTTTAGGTGTAGGTCAGCTATATTACATATTCTATTTACTCAGTATTAAGCGGAAGTTTTAGATATACAGAGCGCGCTGAGCAAATTATTGTTCAATGAGTTCTTTATCAGAATGTTTCATAAGATCATAGTATGATGTCAAACATGTTATCAGCATATCATTTAGTCAATAAATATTATAAGTGTTAAGTATGGCTGATGAAGATACAAAGTAACTCAGTACTATAAAAGCATATATCATAACTCAGTATTGAAATCAGGAAATAAAGTATGATATATATATTGAGAGAAGTCAGCAAGTACATAGACAAAAGAAGTAAACTAGACAAAATGGGTTACACAGATGTGGCTTAAGCATGCTAGTCTATCTATTTCTTTTTCTTGCCCTGTAACTGACTTCGCTCGTACTGACGTCGCTTATGCTGAGCTCTGGCAGCTTGCGCTTTCTCCCCCATTTTGTCAACTTCAGGGAGCTTGAACGCATCGGTTAAGACAGCACGAGAAAGTTCTTGTGAAAGCTCTTTTAGTTTGTCAGCACTTTCGTTCACGCCATCAAAAATGGCAACCCCATCAGCTGAGACTTCTACTGGTATATGAAGATCAGCAGCACTGAGCATATTTACACTGAAGGCTTGAGCTTTGGCTTGCCAGATGAGAGCTTCAGAGAGGCCAGTGAAGACTTGGTGGAATGTCTTCAGAAGTGCTGAGTCATAGTGATGTTGTTGAATATTATTATGACGGATATGGTTGAAGGATTGTTGTGCGAGGGACAGCAATTCATTCTGCTTCAACGCGTCAGTATCCATTTCTTGCTTGTTCAGGTTAAGTAGCCTGACAGCCTCACTGATTTGCTCAACTGAGCACTGACTATAGGACACCATTTGCTCATTTGTCTTGAGTTGCTCAGTATGCAGCTGAGTAAAAAGCATCTTCAGTTCCGAGGAAGTGGCGTAGTCAGTGTTCACAGCAGATAACCTCTGGACTTGCTGATGTAGCGAGTTCAGATGTTGAATTGTGGACAGTTGAATCTCTGCCAACTTGGCAAGTGAGTCTTGCTTTGCTTGCTGGGCTTGAAATGATAAGACGACATTCAGCAGGACCTTGAGTCCCTTGACTTCGTTGAGAAGTAGAGTGACTTGGGAGAGCTGAGTTGTCTCTAGGAATGAGGATCCAGCAGCAGGTGAAGCAGACTATTGAAGATCTTGGATGAGAGCTTGCACTGAGTCGATGAGCTTCTTGCCGGACTCAGTGGCATCCCTATGTACATCCGTATGACCAGAAGAGAAGGGTGTGAGAGGAGTACCCTGGTCAGTGACAGGATGAGTTTGCTCAATCTGCACTTGAGATGGAGGAATTGTTGTGTGATCGGCAGAGAGATTGGTTGTAGAGGTGTTAACTCGAACACTGTCTGTGCTGACGGCAGAAGGATGGGGAGTCAGCACCATGCTTGAGGAGACAACATGAGCAGTGGTCGGTTCAACCTGACTGGTTGAAGTAGTGGAAGTATGATGCTCGGCATGTTCCTGTTGAGAAGAAACAGAGGCTTGTTTTTCCAACGGCGTTGTAGTAGAGGAAGTTGAGGGCCGTTTGAAAAATTTTAATTGGACGGTAGAATGATCCTTTGTTGTCTTGGAGAGGACAAGTTCAGGAATAGATGGTGATTGCAAAGGGGGTTCACTGACCATTTTCTCACTGGCCTTAACCAGCTTTCGCCTTCTACGTGGTGGAGAGGTATGATGAGCAGGTTCTTCTGAGTGAGTAGGTTCTTTTTCCTCAGTATGGGTCTGGTCAGCTTGATTCACTTGCTCAATTCCAGCAGCTAACTCAGTGTCAGTCTGCACAGCTCCACCAGCTAACCCAGTGTTAGCGTCCTCAGCTTCAATTTCGCTGTCATACTCTTCAGACTCCTCAGCGTCATCCTGACCGCTGGTTTCATCGTATTCTTCTTCTTCTTCAGTATTATCTCCATCAAGTTCTTCCTCAACTTGGGAGATGAAGTGGTCATCTAACTGGACCTCAAGTTCCTCAGCATCAGTACCTTGGCATTGAGTGAAATGAGAATCACCCGGTACAATGAAATCTGTCGGCATGACGTCGAGAGGTGCCAGTGTTGAAGACTTCTGCTTCTTCTAAGATAGCTCAGCAGCTTCCTCAGTGTCAGGCTCATCTTGCCTGCTTCTCTTCTCAGCTGACTTTCCAGCTGACCTCTACCTCTTTGCTGGAGACACAACATTAGGTGCCTCATCAGATTTTCTCTTGCGAGAAACTGGGGCCTTAGTCCTTCGCCCTTTCTTAGGCTCAGCAATAGTCTCCTCAGTCTGATCAGCTTGGCCAGCAGCAGCAGCAGCTTTTCCTTTCTTCAAGGGCTGTCCAAATTTAAGTGCCCTCAGCGAGGCAGCTGTGATTTCGGTTCCTCTGAAAGATTCCTCACCTTCGAGGTCAATCTTGTGGTCGATGAGGATCCTGGTGATGATTGATCCCAACCTCATTGTACCCGTGCTGCGTAGGAACCCAGCAACTAAGAAAACTGGCATGTTGATGGGGGTGTACGTCAGCATGTGCCATATGAAGCACTGTTCAAAGTTGGTTGCTGATGTAGTGCAGTTGATCTTTGGGTAAATGAAATAGCTCAGCAGGTAGTGAGCCATCTTCTGATGCTGTCCCATCGAAGATGCTGAGATCTCTCCTGAGTGACCCTCAGGTTTGCAGAAGGTATGGACGTAGTCGGTCTTGTCCTGATCTCCTGACTTTCTCAGCCTTACTCCCTCAGTTTTGAGCTGGAGGAGATTTCCTATGTACAGAGGGTTGATGAAGATGGTTTTCCTTTTTACTTCAGTGCTCAGGTAGTCGGTGGAGTCACTGGCAACCTTGAGGTTGTGGTAAAATTCCCTCACTAGGTCAGGATATGTCTCATCCCTGACCGAGAACAACCTAGTCCATTCATTCTTGGAAATCCACTCAGCAAATGGCTGTTCGTTCTGTACAAAGTGCTCCGAAACCCATCTGGAGGGTTCTACCTTCCATTCACGTACATTGTCGAAGACCTTTGAGTAGGTCCTGATCTTAACAGCTTTCCCTTGGCCAGAGGTTTGGCCAGTTTTACCCTTGCTCGGTGTAGAGGGGTTTCATGAAGGTTCATCGGAGCTGGACTTTTGGTGGCCGGCATCGGAGACGTTGAAGGATAGCTTAGTCATTCTTTTAAGATGGAGAGGATAGAGGTATTTGAGAGAGAGAAATTTGAGTAATTTCTTAGCCTTAAGAATTTGTTAAGCGTAATGAGTAAAAAATGGGGAAATGCCCATAATTTATAGACAAGTTGAACGGTGTGGATCTTAACCAAATCCATGTGTCAGTTTTGCCTTGGGATCATGTACCGACAAGGATCCTGGCATTTATGACACATTACGGCGAATACGTCATCCTAGGTTATACGCGTGCTTGGCATTTATGCTAACGGATTAATCACTCAGTATTTAGAATGTCAAGCGTTTGATATTCTGAGTGGTTAGTGCATTATTTAAGGATGATTTTAAGTTCAAGTTCTAAACTAATTTACTCAGTGTGCAAGTTTACTCAGTATTGTATATTCAGTCAGTTTCAATGAGATACTCAGCAAACAATAAATCATTCAGCATGTAATTCACTCAGCATTCAATATTCATTTAGCACAGGAATTTACTAAAGAGGATTAAACATACCAATTGCTTCTCTCAGTATGCTGAACTGCTCACGTGCCAGTGGCTTCGTGAAGATATCCGCAAGCTGTTCGTCCGTTGGGACAAAAGTCAGCTTAATCTCACCCTTGAGTACATGGTCTCTAATGAAATGATGTCGGATGTTGACATGCTTCATTCTGCTGTGTTGTATTGGGTTCTTGGACAGATCAATTGCACTTTTGTTGTCATATTTGACCTCAATTGTCTTCATTTGAACACCATAATCTTCAAGTTGTTGCTTGATCCACATGACTTGAGCAACACAGTGACCAGCAGCAATGTACTCAGCTTCAGTGGTGGACAAGGCTACTGACGCCTGCTTTTTGCTGAACCAGGATACAAGACAGCTTCCTAAAAAGTGGCATCCTCCAGAGGTGCTTTTACGTTCCAGCTTATCTCGTCCATAGTCAGCGTCAGTGTATCCGATAAGTGTAAAATCATGAGTATTTGGATACCACAAACCTGCGTTCACTGAGCTTTGCAAGTATCTAAGGATTCTTTTTACAGCAATGTAATGAGATTCCTTAGGGTTAGATTGATATCTAGCACAGTAGCATACTGAAAACTGAATGTCCGGTCTACTGGCTGTTAATTAAAGTAGAGAGCCTATCATACCTCGATATAACTTGCTGTCTACTGACTTACCATTCTCATCAGCGCAGAGGACAGTGTCAGTGCCCATAGGAGTGGATATTGGCTTACAATTTTCCAAGTCATATTTCTTTAAGATCTCCTTGGCATATTTTGCTAGTTGCACCAAATATTATATCATCAACATAAATTTGGGCCAGCAGGGTATCTTTACCCTTTTTCTTAATGAATAAGGTTGTATCAGCTTTGCCCCTGACGTAATTTCTAGTCAGCGGGAAACTGGTCAGCCTCTCGTACCAAGCACGTGGTGCTTGCTTGAGGCCGTACATAGCCTTTTTGAGTTTGTAAACATGGTTTGGGAACTTAGGGTCCTCAAAACCTGGAGGTTGATTTACATAAACCTCCTCGTTTATAACTCCATTAAGAAATGCACTTTTGACATCCATTTGGAATAATTTAAAATTCATGTAAGATGCATATGCACATAATATTCTAATTGCCTCCAGCCTTGCCACTGGGGCAAAGGTCTCACCGTAGTCTATACCTTCTTGCTGACTGTAGCCCTGAGCTACAAGCCTTGCTTTGTTCCTGACTACGTTTCCTTGTTCGTCCATCTTGTTCCTAAAGATCCATCTTGTTCCGATGGTCTTTTGACTCTTTGGATGAGGCACTAACTCCCATACATCATTTCTTCGAAATTGATCGAGCTCCTCTTGCATTGCGTTCATCCAGAATTCATCGTACTCAGCTTCAGCGAAATTCTTCGGTTCTTGTACTGAGACGAAAGCAACATTGCTGAGGTACTTCCTGAGTTGATTCCTCGTCATCAGGGTATTCCCAGCAGAATCAAGGATTGCACTTTCGGAGTGCCCTCTAGGAATCCTTATTTCTTTGGGTAGATTCATGTCTTGTGCTGTTCCTATTTCAACAATCTCTGCAGAAGTAGATGGGTCAGTAAAAGTAATCTTAGGTTCACTCTTACTCTTGGTCAGCCTTTTCGTGAATGACTTAGTAGCTGGTTCTGAGTCAGCGATGGTTACTGAGTTTGGATCATCTTCGGTCAGCGGATGGTATCTACCTGCAGGGTCAGTTTCATCGAACTCTACATGTATTGACTCTTCTAAAACTTGAGTTCGCTTATTAAAAACTCTGTATGCTTTGCTGTTTGTTGAGTAGCCCAGAAAGATAGCTTCATCAACTTTTGAATCAAACTTTGCTAAGCTATCTTTGGTATTTAAAATAAAACATCTACAGCCAAAGGCACGAAAGTATCCAATATTGGGCTTTCGTCCTTTCCAAAGTTCATAGGGGGTTTTCTTGAGTATAGGTCTAACTAGAGCCCTATTAAGAATGTAGCATGCTGTGTTAACAACCTCTCCCCAAAAATACTTTGGAATCCTATGCTCATCCAGCATTGTCCTGGCTATTTCAACCAGAGTTCTGTTCTTCCTTTCTACAACCCCATTTTGATGAGGTGTTCTAGGAGCAGAAAAATTGTGGTCAATGCCGCTGGCTTCACAGAATTCAACAAACTTTTGGTTTTTGAATTCTCCACCGTTATCACTACGGAATGAGCTAATTTTAGGTCTTTTTCATTTTCAATTTTCCTAACCAAATTTGAAAATGTCTCAAAGGTCTCATCCTTGCTGGTCAGCAAGATAACCCACGTATACCGAGAGAAATCATCTACAATGACCAAGGAAAATCTTCTTCCACCCAGACTCAGCGGCTGGACTGGACCAAAGAGATCCAAGTGTAGTAATTCTAACGGACGTTTAGTTGAGACAATGTTTTTACTGTGAAAAGATTGTTTGGTTTGTTTTCCAGCTTGGCAAGCGTGGCATAATTGATCTTTTTGGAATTTAAGTTCAGGCAGTCCCTCAACCAATTGCTTTCTTGCTAGTTTGGCCAGGAGGTCCATACTTACATGACCAAGTCTCCTGTGCCATAGCCAGGAATTTTCTTCCTTTGTTACTAAGCACACAGTTTTTGAAAACTTTTTCTCTAAGTCTAGCATAAAGACATTATCTATCCGAGGGGCAGTTAAAATTAACTCATTAGTTTTACCCTCGTATATTTTACATCCAGTAGCATCAAATATAACTTTTCTCCCATTGTCACATAGCTGAGCTACGCTGAGTAAGTTATATTTGAGTCCGCTGACTAGGGACACAGATTCAATAGTAGGATTACCTCCGATGGTTCCTGAGCCTACTATCTTACCCTTCTTGTTGTCTCCAAAACTTACACTCCCTCCTCGTTTACGTTCAAACGTGATGAACTGAGTTTCATCACCCGTCATATGCCTTGAGCATGCGCTGTCAATATACCACATCTTTGACTTCTCGGCACATCTCAGGCTTACCTGCATTGTAACTAGTTACTTTTAGGTACCCAATTCTTTTTGGGTCCTGACTTGTTAGGTGCAACAGGTATAGCATCATATTTTATTTTATGGCGACATACATGGACAGTATGGCCATTCTTTCCACAGAAGTCACAGCTGACCTTCTGTTTGGGGTTTTTTACTGACTTGTCAGCACGCCAGTGCTGAGCGTGCCAGCACACTTTAGTAGTGTGTCCTAACTTCCCACAAAAGTCACACTGGACTTTTCGCTGGGGATTCCATCTCTGCTGAGTACCTTGGTACTGAGTTCTCAGAGGAATGTTATTTTTCTTAGGAACCTTTAGTTGGTTCTGGATGGTTGTGACGTCCTTCCTCAGTTTCTTTGAAACTGTCTGGACTTCAGACACATACTCATGCATGATCTTCATGTTATCATGTAGAGTCGAGTTATCCTGAAGAAGGTATCTGAGGTCACTCAGTTTGACCTCTTCCACTTCGTCACAGCGCCTGCTGAGTGCTCTAACCTTTTTATTACACTTCTTAACAAGTGTATAGAGATCACTCAGGGCATTAACCATATCGTTTCTGAGCTGGGGAAGAGATATTACCTCATTTGATTGCTCTTCATCATCTGATGCGATGGATGGGTCAGCATGCTCAGAGACGCATGGCTCAGCAAGTTCGTCAGCCATAAAGCATATCTTCGCTGACTCGGTGGCCTCAGTTTCTGTTGATGAAGATTCATCACTGTCACTCCAAGTAGCCACCATTGCCTTCTTCCCACTCTTCTTGTCTTTCCTCAGCGTGGGGCAGTTTGACTTAATATGGCCAGCTTGATGGCACTCAAAGCATGTAATGGGCTTTGAGCTGTCCTTTCTGTATTTGCTATCGCTTGAGTCAGCCTTATACTTATCAAACTTTTTGTAAGGCTTTTTAGAATATTTGTCGTTCTTCCTGAACAGCCTCTTCATCTTTCTTGTGAACATGGCCATCTCCTCATCATCAGTTGAACTCCCGTCAGTGGAGTCAGCCTTCATGACAAGTGACTTCTGCTTCTTGTCATCAGATTTTTCCTTCACCTCAAAGTTTTTCATGGATATCTCATGGGTCAGCAATGAACCGATGAGTTCGTCATATTTGTAGGTTGTTAAATCCTGAGCTTCCTCAACTGCTGTCTTCTTTGCTTGCCAGTCTTTTGGAAGACTCCTGAGTATCTTTTTGACTTGTTCTTCCTCAGTGAAGATTTTCCCAAGTCTCTTGAGCTCATTAATGATGTTGGTGAACCTTGCGTTCATGTCTGAAATGCCCTCATCATTGTTCATCTCGAACAGCTTGTACAGTCTCATCTGCTGATTCACCTTGGATTCTTTTACTTTGTTTGTTCCCTCGTAGTTGACTTCCAGCTTCTTCCAGATCTCTTGTGCCGACTCACAACCTGAGATTTTGTTATATTCTGCAGCATCGAGCGCACAGTGAAGCATATTGATAGCCGAAGCATGGTTTTGAAGCTTCTTAAGATCATCCTCTGTCCATTTGGCCTCAGCTTTTATAACTGTTTGGCCAGCCACAACCTCAACAGGTACAAACGGCCCTTGGACTATAGATAGCCAGGCACTCATGTTTGTAGCCTGAATGAAGTTTTTCATCCTATTCTTCCAGAAGGTATAGTTTGACCCGAAGAATAGAGGAGGCCTAGTAATGGACAGCCCCTCAGGCAGTATTTGAGTTGTTTGGTTTCCAGGGAGAAACCGAGTGCTGTTTTCGCCCATGGTAGGGATCAGCTCAAGGTTGTTAGACCTTTTAAAGTGAGCTTTTAGGCTCTGATACCACTTGTTGGTCCCTTGTTTAGTTGCAAGTATAGTTCCAAGGGGGGGTTAGGAACTATTTAAGCTTTTTTCGCAATTTAGGCAGACTTCTTTTTTCTAAAGAAAAAGGTTTGAACAGCGGCGCTGAGTAAACAGCAAGATACTGGCTTAGTCAACAGTTGACTAGGTCAGTTCCTCAGCTTGAGTCAGGAGATAGCACTTGGAGTCTATTCCTGAACTCAGACGTTCAACGCGCACAACTCAACTTGACCTCTTTACTTGGTCAGTTTTGATTATTTAAAGCAAGCAATATAAATTAGGAGTTAAGGTTTAGAAATACTTCACTCAGCAGATTTATCCAGGTTCGGCTTCTTCTAAGCCTACGTCTTGTCCCCGGAACACTTCCGAGATTTCGAATCCTCTACTGAGCTCTTTAAAGGTAGAGCCTCAAACCTTTTACAATATCAGCAATTGAGTATGACAAGAGTACCTTCCTCTATACTTCTACTCAATCCTAATCTCTCCGCTGAGTACTTAAAACCGAGTACTCAGCCTCTCCTTTCTATTTCTAGAAATGATAAGTGTTTTTGTCCTAATACAAAGATGTGCTAAGACACTTTAGACGATTTACAATCACTCTAGACTTTTACACAAATATGAAAATGTAGTGTAAGAAATTTGCTTTGCTTCTTGCTTGCAGAACTTGTAGAGATTTGGTCAGCGTAATGGCTTGATCAAGTTCTGTGTATTGTGAAGCTTGTGATGGCACTATTTATAGAGACGTCTGGTCATTCGGTCATTTCGAATTTCGAAATAACCGTTGGAGGGAAACGACTATATGTCGTTGTCATCCTGACTTGCACAGAGCTCTCGGCCAATCATAATCGTGTATCTTCTGTCCTCAGTCAGCACAGCAGATGGTCTCTCCTTTTATGGTAAAGTCAACTGGACAGCATACTGTGTCGTCTGAACTTTACCAAAAGAGGAAACACTTTGTCTAGAAGTTTTCCTTTGCCAGCTGCTGTCTTGTACGCTTTGTCGAGACTACTCAGCAGCTTCATCTTGAAGTTGTTCCCGAAGGTCTTCTAGATCCTTCCGATTGCTGAGTTGCGTTTTGAACAAAAACGGCAGCATCTTGACATACGCGGGCTGAGTGTACTGAGTTGTTTGACTTGGGCCTTGGTTTCCGTATTGGGCTTGGGCCTTCCAATCCTTATGACTTATAACATTTATACTCAACATTGAACAAACACATTAGTAGAATAAATAAAAGCATTTAAACTTAGTGTGTTTAGGATATGTGTTATAATTTGTATTTAAACAATTTTGTCAAATCAAAATTATGTGGAAAGGTATTTCAACAATTTGTAGGCCTTCTTTTTAAGCTTTTTCAACTTTTTGGTCTTTGGAGGAGAAGGGTCAGCAGGAATGGAATCAAGAGATGACTCTACCCCGAGATCAGTGTTGAGGCCTTCCATGACTATTTCTTGCTTTGTGAGCTCAGCATCAACTGTCTTACTCTGTACAGCTGGATTTTCAACTTGCTCAATATTCCCTGTTTGTTCTTGCTCAGCATGAGCTTCTTAATGTTGCTCAACATCCTCATCATTATCATGCTGACCTGCATTATTTCTTAGTTCTTCTGCTTCTTGATCAGCAGGGATTTGCTCAAGGTCAATCTCTTAGCTTCTCACGAAGTGAGAATCATCAGGAACCTCAAAGCCAAGAGGGACAGCATCAATTGGACTTGGATCAGAAATTTTCTTTTTCTTCTTCAGAGGGGTTTCCTCACTTTCCAGTTCATCAGGCTCATCTTGCCTCTTTCTTTTCTATGCTGACTTACCCTGCTCAGCATCAACTTTCTTCCCCTTTGAGACAATCCGGAGTTTCTTTGGAACAACATCAACATCTTTTGAGCTGGTTTGGATTGCTTTCCGTTTCTTCTCTCGCTTGGTTTGATCAGCAGGTTCAGCTATGGCGATGTTCTCTTCCTGAGGTTGCTCATCATCAACTTCCTCCTCGATTTCCTCGATGACCCCTTTTCCCTTCTTGGGCTTGATGGGTTGGTCATATACTAACCCAAACAACAAGGCAGCCGTGATTTCAGTTCCCCAGGTTTCTGTTTCATTAATCAAGTCGATTTGATGATCTTCGAGGATTCTGGTAATAAGAGAACCCAGCCTGAGCTTTATAGTACTCCGTTGAAGTGCTCCTACCAGAAATACGGGCATATTGTGAGGTCTGTAACTCAGCATATGCCAAATGAAGCACTGCTCGAAATTTGAAGCTGATGATGCCGAGTTGATTTTTGGGAAGATGAAGTTAGTCAGGAGATAGTGAGCCATCTTTTGATTTTGAACCATGCATGTACTGGGTATTTCTCTTTTATGTTTCGCTGGTTTACAGAACATTGCAACGTGGTCAAGCTTTTCTTTAGTAGTTCTGAATTCCGTTCCGGTGTTTGGCAGAGTTAGTAAGGTTGCGAGACAGGATGGGGTAATCGTTAGCTTCTTACCTTTAACGTGGGTTACCAGATGGTCAGCATCATTTCCATCAACACAGAGGTTGGAGTAAAATTCTCATACTAACCTAGGGTAGGTTCTACCAGGAAGTGAAAAGAGTCCAGCCCATTCATTTTTCTCAATCCATTCATAGAACGGTTGCTCATCCGTTATGAAGCTCGGAGAGAACCATCGACATCGAAGAACCTCATGATTCTTTACGCTCGGGTACACTTTAACAAAGAATTCTTCATTGGGCTGCTTGTCCTTATTTTTCTTCTTCTTCTTTGAAGGGTTTGCGAGGTCAGTTTTAGGGTTCTTGTTTGGAGTTTGGTCATGCTGACCCTGTTCTTTAGTGGGAGTCTTGCTATGATCCTGCTGAGGAGGAGACTTAGGGTTTTCGTCGGTGTGGTCGTCGTTGTAACCACCACCGGAGAGATTTTGGGAATCCGTCATGATTACGAATTCCTTGAGAGGATTTTGGGTTTTTGAGAGAGAGAAATTTGAATGCCAAGAATTTTGAGTGTAGGGAGTTCTAAGTGGGAATTCTTCCACTATTTATAGAGGTGCGAATTGATCCTATTTGTTGAACTAGTCGTTTTACCTTTAGATGATCAACCGACAGAGATTCTGGCATTTATGACACATTCGGCGCATAAGTTTTCTAATTATTGCTTACGTTATCCTAGGTGGCAATTTAATACATGTGCTAGCATTTAATGTTTTAAATGGGTTTTACTCAGCATTAAGAATATCAAACGTTTGAGATTCTGAGTAGTCAGTTTTACGTAGGATAGTTGTTTGTGGGACTAGTAACTTTAGCTTAGGATAATCACTCAGCATGTATGTCTACTCAGCATAGGGTGATTTCATGTCATTTTTAACTCAACATGCAATAGTTACTAATTTATCACAAATCACTCAGCATGGTAATCACTCAACATTCAATTAAGCACATAGAATTATTCAAGAGGATTAGACATACCGATAGCTTCCCTTAATATGTTGAATTGTTCACGAGCCAAAGGCTTGGTGAAGATATCCGCAAGCTGTTCATCTGTTGGAACGTAGGTCAGCTTGATCTCACCCTTGAGTACATGATCTCTAATGAAGTGATGCCTTATGCTGACATGCTTCATCCTGCTGTGTTGGATTGGATTTTTAGATAGGTCAATGGCGCTTTTGTTGTCGCATTTGACTTCAATTGTTTCCGTTTTGACTCCATAATCCTCAAGCCGTTGCTTAATCCATAGGACTTGAGCAACACAGCTTCCAGCAGCTACGTACTCAGCTTCAGTTGTAGACAGGGCAACTGATGACTGCTTCTTGCTGAACCAAGATACTACACAGCTTCCAAGGAAGTGACATCCTCCCGAGGTACTTTTACGCTCTAGCTTATCTCGTCCATAGTCAGCATCAGTGTATCCAATCAGTGTGAAGTCACTTGTATTTGGATACCACAAACTTGCATTAACTGAGCTCTGCAAATATCTGAAAATTCTTTTTACAGCTATGAGGTGAGATTCCCTGGGGTCAGCTTGATATCTTGCATAATAACATACTGAGTACTGAATATCGGGTCTACTAGCGGTAAGGTAAAGTAGAGAGCCAATCATACCTCGATATAGCTTGCTATCTACAGATTTACCTTTCTCATCTTTGCATAGGACAGTATCAGTACCCATTGGGGTTGATATGGGTTTACAATCTTCCATATCGAATTTCTTTAGCATTTCTTTGGCGTATTTGGACTGACTAATGAAGATGTCGTTCTTACCTTGCTTGATTTGAAGTCCAAGGAAGAAGTTGAGTTCTCCCATTATAGACATCTCGAACTCAGTTTGCATCTGTTTACTAAACTCTTTGCACAAAGATTCGTCAGTAGCACCAAAGATTATATCGTCTACGTAAATTTGTGCTAGCAGGGTATGTTTACCCTTTTTCTTGATGAACAAGGTTGTGTCAGCTTTGCCTCTGACATAATTCCTAGTCAGCAGAAAGTTGGTCAACCTCTCATACCAAGCACGTGGTGCTTGCTTTAGGCCATATAAGGCCTTCTTGAGTTTATAAACGTGGTTTGGAAATTTTGGATCTTCAAACCCTGGAGGCTGACTAACATATACCTCTTCGTTTATAAAGCCATTAAGAAAAGCACTTTTAACATCCATTTCATATAACTTAAAATTCATATAGCTAGCATATGCACACAGTATACGTATAGCCTCTAACCTAGCAACGGGTGCAAAGGTCTCACCGTAGTCGATGCCCTCTTGCTGATTATAGCTTTGGGCTACAAGTCGGGCTTTATTTCTGACTACATTGCCTTGCTCATCTAGTTTTTTCTAAAGACCCACTTAGTTCCTATGGTCTTTTGATTCTTAGGTTTTGGTACTAAATCCCATACCTCATTTCTTGTGAATTGATCAAGCTCTTCTTGCATAGCGTTGATCCAATATTCATCGTGCTCAGCATCAGTGAAATTCTTTGGCTCAAGCATTGAGACGAAGGCAACATTGCTGAGATACTTCCTAAGCTGATCTCTTGTCATCAGCTTGTTGTCAGCAGCATCAAGAATGGACTTCTCCGAATGTCCTCTTGGGATTTTTATTTCTTTGGGCAATGTTGAGTTGTTTAGAACAGGTGTTTCTACAATCTCTGCAGGAATAGATTGGTCAGCAAAGTTTATTTCAATTTCTTGCTTACCTTTGGTCAGCCCTTGTATTGATGACTTAGATGCTCCATTTTGGTCAGCGGAAGCTGAGCTTGGTTCATCTTCCTCGAGCTGAGTTGACTTTCCTGCAGGGTCAGCTTCATCGAACTCAATATGGACAGACTCTTCTACAACTTGAGTTCGTTTATTATACACCCTATATGCTTTACTGTTAGTTGAGTACCCTAAAAAGATCGCTTCGTCAGCTTTAGCGTCAAATTTTGCAAGATTATCTTTTATGTTGAGTATAAAACATTTACACCCAAAGGCACGAAAGTAGCCAATGTTGGGCTTTCGTCCTTTCCAAAGTTCATATGGGGTTTTCTTAAGAATAGGTCTAACTAAAGCCCTATTGAGAATGTAGCATGCTGTGTGGATAACTTCACCCCAGAAATACTTTGGAAGCCTATTTTCACTCAGCATTGTCCTAGCTATTTCAACAATTGTTCTGTTCTTCCTTTCAACAACCCCATTTTGTTGAGGTGTTCTAGGAGCAGAGAAATTATGGCCAATACCACTGGCTTCACAGAATTCATCAAACTGTTGGTTTTTGAATTCTCCACCATTGTCACTTCTAATATGAGCTACTCTTAGGTCTTTGTCATTTTCAAGCTTTTTAATCAATGTGGTGAACATCTCAAATGTTTCATCCTTGCTACTCAGCAAGATGATCCAAGTGTACCGAGAGAAATCATCTACAATAACGAAGGAGAATTTCTTACCGCCCAAGCTGAGTGGCTGGACAGGTCCGAAAAGATCCAAGTGTAGTAATTCCAATGGTCTCTTGGTTGAGACAATATTTTTACTTTGAAATGACTTCTTAGTTTGTTTACCTTGCTGACAAGCATTACACAATTGATCTTTTTCAAATTTAAGTTTGGGCAATCCCTCAACTAGTTGTTTTCTAGCTAATTTGGCAAGAAGGTCCATGCTTACATGACCAAGTCTTCTATGCCATAGCCAGGAGTTATCCTCTTTAGACACTAAGCATATATTTTTAGAGAACTGTTTTTCTAAACTCAGCATGTATACATTGTCTACACGAGGGGCAGTTAAAATCAATTCGTTTGTTTTTCCCTCGAGTATTTGACACTGAGTATCATCAAATACAACCTTTCTGCCGCTCTTGCAAAGCTGAGCTACACTCAGCAGATTGTATTTGAGACCTTTAACTAAGGAGACTGACTCAATAGTAGGGTTACCTCCAATAGTACCTGAGCCGACTATCTTACCCTTCTTATTGTCTCCAAAGCTTACACTTCCACCTCGTTTAAGCTCTAGTGTGATGAATTGACTTTCATCACCAGTCATGTGCCTCGAGCATGCGCTGTCTATATACCACAATTTTGATTTCTCCACGCATCTCAGGTTCACCTGCATTTTAGACTATTCATCTTTAGGTACCCAATTCTTTTTGGGTCCTCATTTGTTAGCATAAACAGGTGCAAAGTCATATTTTAATTTGTGACGACATACTTTTATAGTGTGGCCACTTTTACCACAGAAGTCATAGTGAATTACCCTTTGAGGGTGATGTTGAGTGTGGTCAGCATTATTGTGCTGAGCATGCCAACATACCTTAGTGGTATGTCCTTTCTTTCCGCAGAAGTCACATTGGACAATCCGCTTATTGTACCAACACACATCTCTTGTGTGTCCTCTTTTCCCGCAACATTCACATTGAGTAAACTGTTTATGCTGACCAGTACCTGAGTACTCAGCATGGGATTTATTCTTGATTGAACCTTTTATTTGGCTCTGTAGGGTAGTGACATCCTTTTTCAGTTTCTTTGAATCTGATTGGACCTCCGAGACAAACTTATGCATAAGTTCTATGTTACTGTGCAAAGTTGAATTGTCTTGGAGAAGATATCGGAGGTCACTGAGCTTGACCTCTTCAATCTCATCACACCGCCTGCTGAGTGCCTTTACTTTCTTATTGCACTTTTTAGTTAGCGCATATAAATCACTCAGGGCGTTTATCATCTCATTTCTAAGCAAAAGTAAGGATGTTACCTCATTATTGCGTTCCTCCTGGTCAGTTTCATCAGAGAGGTCAGCTTGCTCAGAATAAGTGCGGTCAGCGTCATCGGTCATGAAGCATATATTTGCTGTTTCATTTGCATCAGCTTCTGATGAGGTTGACTCATCACTATCACTCCATGGGGCTACCATAGCTTTTCTGTTGCCCTTCTTGTCTTTCTTCAGCATGAGACAGCTTGACTTGATGTGCCCAGTTTGGTGGCACTCGAAACATGTGACAGGCTTTGAGCTGTCCTTCTTATATTTGTTGTCGCTGGGCTCAGCTTTGTATTTGTCATTTCTTCTGAATGACCTCTTGCTGTTCTTTTCATTCTTTCTGAACAGCTTCTTCATTTTCCTTGTGAACATGGCCATTTCCTCATCGTTTGATGAGTCAGCTTTCATGACAAGTGATTTATTTTTCTTGTCTTCTGACTTTTCTTTCTCTTTTGCTTCAAAGTTTTTCATTGAGATCTCATGAGTCAGCAGAGATTCGATCAGCTCGTCATACTTATATGTGGTCAAGTCTTAAGCTTCTTCCACAGCCGTTTTCTTAGCTTGCCAGCTTTTTGGTAAGCTTCTCAAGATTTTCTTCACTTGTTCTTCTTCAGTGAAGTTCTTGCCGAGTCTCTTTAGCTCGTTTATGATGTTGGTGAATCTAGCGTTCATTCCGGAGATGTCCTCATTGTCATTCATCTCGAACAGCTCGTACAGTCTCATGTGTTGATTCACCTTTGATTCCTTGACCTTTCTTGTTCCTTCGTAGGTTACTTCAAGCTTTTTCCAGATCTCTTGTGTTGACTCACAACCTGATATTTTATTGTACTCTGTAGCATCTAGAGCACAGTGAAGCCTATTGATAGCCGAAGCATTATTTTGTAATTTTCTAAGGTCATCTTCTGACCACTCAGTTTCACTCTTGACAACTTTCTCATTGTCAACAGTTTTATATGGCACGTAAGGGCCTTGTACAATTGCAAACCAAGCACTCATGTTTGTGGCTTGAATAAAGTTTTTCATCCTATTCTTCCAGAATGTATAATTTGAACCAAAGAATAGGGGAGGCCGACTAATTGATAGTCCCTCAGGGAGTATCTGTGTTGTTTGGTTCCCGGGAAGGAAACGAGTGCTGTTCTCAGGCATTTATCGGGATCAGCTCAAGATAGTTATATCTTTGAGTAGTGAGCTTAGGCTCTGATACCACTTGTTGGTCCCGTGTGATTAGTTCCAAGGGGGGGGGGTTAGGAACTAATGTAACTTTTTCGCTAATTAATCTTGCTGACTTGATAATTTTAGTGAGTTTATAAACTCAGCCTTGGTCAGCTTGGCCGATCTTAGTGTAAGACAACTTTAGTCAGATGTTGACTAAGACTGTTTCACTTGTGAGTTGAGAATTGACACTTTTGTGGTCAGCTTCCAACTCAGCACTCTAATTTACTCAGTGTCAGCTTTAAACAGTTTATATGCTGAGTAAATATAACAAGCAACACATGCACATATATATATATTAAGAGAGTTAGAAATTACTCAGTATGACTTATCCTGGTTCGGCCTCTCCGCCTACGTCCAGTCCCCAGACTCCTCCGGGCTTTTAGAATCCAATACTGAGCTCTTTAAAGGTAGAGCACAACCCTGTTACAAGGCAGTTGAATATGCAAGAGTACCTTCCTCTATTCGTCTACTCAACTCCTACTAAGTGCTACAACCCAGCACCTAGATTTCTCTACCACTGAGTACTTAATACCGAGTACTCAGCACAACACTCTCAATATTACAATTGAAAACAAACTTGTTCTTTTTCAGATAAAGAACACTTTAGATGATTACAGACAATCAATCTAGCATTTACACAAGGAATAGAAAGTTGGTGTAAGATCTCTTTCTTGTTTTTGAGTGCTTTGAATTTGTATCTTTCTCACTTGTATTTTTTTGTATGAATCAGCAATGATCCAAGAGGATTGCTTGTCCTTTTATAGTTGTATTTTGAGGATCAAATGATTTGAATTTGATTTGTCCGTTGAATCCAAAACGGCTCTTTTGGGGGACAAACTTCTGGTCAGCTTCAGATGTGCAGGCCAATCTTGTTTTCTGATTTCTTCAGATGTCAGGCTTGTCTTCTTACTACAGGCTTTGTCTTCTTGCGGCAGTTTGTCTTATAGCAACGAACAGTTGACCCATGCATCTCGGAATTTGGCTTTTGCGTAATTCCAAGGCTTCAATTATTGGTGCAGACAGTTGTCGGATTTGTCTTTTAGCTAACAGATCATTCATGCTGTCTGAAGATCACTCAGCTTCACTTCGATAGTCATTGTCTTTGATTGTCACCAAATCTCATACTGAGTTCTTTTTCACTCAGCTTCCATGGTCAGCTTCGTTTTGCAAGATCTAGTTCTGAAGCAGACTTCTTTTTATGTTGAGTTCCGTTCCACTCAGCTTCTTTGATCAGCTTCATTCTTAAGCTGTTGTTTTGAAGATGACTTATCTTCTCTTGTGCTGAGTTGCTCTTCACTCAGCTTGTGTTGTGTTCTCATGTTGACTTTGTCCTGTCTTAATTTTTCCTTTTGCATTTATGTTTATACTCAATATTGAACAAACGGATTAGTACAATTAAATCAAAGCACTTACATTTAATTGTCTCTTAATCATGGATTAAATTTAAATAATTTTGTCAAATCAAAATCTTGTGGAAAGGTGTTTCAACACCTTTTACATCTATTTTAATACACCTTCTGCATCCTGGTGTGAACCCTTCATTATTTTGAAACAGACAAAAATCTAAAGGGCACGAAGTGCTACATTAGGTGAGTTGAGGGGCTAATAGAATGTACAAAATGAGTTGAGGGGGCTAATCAATATCATGTAGGCATATAAAAGGACACAAAGTGTTACATTTGTTGAGTTCAGAGGGGCTAATAGGTTTGCCACTAAATAGAAGTGACAAAATGAAACAACTAGATAGGGCGACAGAAGTATTAATCCTTAACATTATCCAAATTGTTCAATGGTTATTCCTTTAGGTATAAGGTATACAGTACACTAAAAGGTATTCTATTAATTCATATTGCTCATGTAAACTTTTACACTACTCTAGGGGAGTGGGAGAATTGAGTACAAAAAGCTCCAATGCACAGAGCCCCAAATTTAATGGCCCAAATTTTTATTATTATATAATATCTAACTAATTTTTTTTATTTCTTATGTCAAAAATTAAGTGAATGCTAATTTATCCAAGAAATCTCTGAAGTTTAACGATTTTAAAAGTCTTAAGGGGCCTATTTTTTATTATTATTATATGATATCTAATTAAATTATTTTTTATATATTCGTTATGTAAAAAATTAAGTCAAAGTATTTTAGTGTTTCATTTTGTAGAAACATTATTATTATATAAAAATAAAATTTTTTCATGATTATGGACCAATTTTTTCATTTAGCACATGCCCCAAAAATGTTTAAGACGTGCACTACTCAATAACTATTCTTATCACAACCGCTATTATTATAACCATTTATGGTTGATAGTAGACCTTCGCCATTGATAGACTGTAACATGGGTCCCTGCTGATATATAGGGTACAAACTCATTCCTTTAAATATAGGGAAAATTACACAGAAATTCATCTTTTAAAAACTATTTACAACTATGTCAAGTCATAATTTTGGATTATGTCAAACTAGTAAAATCAGCACATTTAATATATTTTAAGGATTAGAATTTATACATTAAAAGTCTAGAATATATTTTCCAGGGTCTATGATTTACGAATTGGAGTCTAGATTTTTTAAATTATGGTGTAAAATCATAATATATAGAGAATAATGACATATTAAGAATTAAGTTTAGTAATATGACTAAGTTGTAATTTTGTACTTGATTATGATATTCATGTATTTGACCCTTAAATATATATAATACATATTGATAAGGATATGGGTCAGGCCCAATCCAAATCAGCCTAACTACAAGCACAAGGCCCATTAAGGGACTGAACCCCATCTATACAAGGGGGCTCACTGGCCACTAAGGGAGTCTGTTCACTTTCTATTTCTAATTTATTATTTTATCTTTCTACCTACTCAGAAACTAACTTGAGCATTAGAGTGTTCCCAAGAACTGCTCTCCGGACAAAGAAGACGTCCGATCGCGAAGGTATACCGTTGCCCCACATCTCCATTCATAATATTCCCAGAGATACTCTATTAATTCCTATATCTCATCTAAACTTTTACACTACTCAATAACTATTCTCATCACAACCGCTATTATTATAACCATTTATGGTTGATAGTAGGCCTTCGCCATTGATAGACTGTAACATGGGTCCCTGCTCATATTTAGGGTACAAACCCATTCCTTTATATATATAAGGTACATAATGATAAAGGATATGGGTCAGGTCCAATCCAAATCAGCCTAACTACAAGCACAAGGCCCACCAAATGACTGCACCCCATCTATAAAAGGGGGCTAACCAGCCAATAAGGGGGGGGGGGGGGGGTTTGCCCATTTTCTCTCTCTAATTTATTATTTTATCTCTCTACCTACTTAGAAACTAACTTGAGCATCAGAGTGTTCCCAAGAACTGCTCTCCGCACAGAGACGACGTCCGATCGTGAAGGCATACGTTGCCCCACATCTCCATTCATAATATTCCGAAAGATACTCTATTAATTCCTATATCTCACCTAAACTTTTACACTACTCCATAACTATTCTCATCACTAACTTATAACATCTAGGCAAAGTCGCTGGTCCTCAAACCCTTTTTAACTCTTTTTCTATCTTACATCAACCATTCAAGGGATTCCTCGGGCTCAGTTCAGATTACCTCACATCAGTAGTTACGATTGTTTTTCAAGAATTAATTATATATAATTATACAATCAAATTCCCAATTTAATATTATCCAAATGGTGATTATCTAAATTAATTTTGTCTTAATTGCATAACTAAATTAATATAAACCATATAAAACCACTATTGAACCGGATATGGATGAATTTGGGAATGTAGTTAGAACGTTAACAAATCAAATTAATTCCTAGAAAACTTTGTGCTTACATGCTTTAAATATTTAGTTATAATGTCACACCAATCACTATCTTTAAGAAGAAGTAATTTAATTTTCTTAATTTTGATATGAAAAAATTAATTAAATTAAATTTTTAGTTCATCACGATATAAAAATTGATGGTAGGTAAGCAACTTTAAAGACAAAAATAATTCGCATTTAATATTGGTTAGGTATCTCTTTAATTGCTCTTAATAGCTCCATGAAACAATTGATGAATATGTAAGTTTCATAAAGTTTAGGTAAATGCTATTTTCCATTCATTTAATTTATGAAGGAAAGAGTTATTATAATTACTACTACTATATTAATTTAATACTATCAATATCAATTTAAATATCTACCAAAATATACCCACACAAGGGAGAATACATCTCACATTAATGTATATATTAATGTGACAAATAAAAACTAAGGTGTAAAAATGCCCCAACGTTTACGGTCAGGGGTAATTTTAACTCTAATGTTAGTAGCTAAGAGCAATTTTATTCCTAAAATTGATAAATTGAGTCAATTTGAGAAATAATTCATCAAATTGTTTTCTCGGTCATGAATCTTGATATCTAAATTTCACATGTTCGTCATTTTATCACTCATTAGTAACAGTTTATTAACATATGATTAAACGTGAAAAAAATTTAAAAAATATACTACATTTTGTATGAGCTGGAAAAAAATCAAATATTTCGCTTAATTTATAAATATTAACCTCCAATTCTATTATTAAATCACAAAAAAATATGATTTTTTAGAACCAACCGATATGTAATTATTGGTGCAGAATAAAGAACAAAATATCAGTGTCTTATAATAATAACTGAAATTAACCAAACTTGCCAACGTTAAGGGGTAAAATTGCTCTTGTCTATCAACGTTAGGGGTAAAATTACACAATTTTAGACATTAAGGGTAAACTTACTTCTGGCCGTAAATGTTAAGGGTGTTTTTTCACCTTATCCCTTTAAAGAATAATAATGGTTTCATTCATAGAAAAAATAGTACATCTCGACATAAGTAATTAAAAAATTACAATCCAGAAGTACATTAGAGAAACTTGAATCTGCATCTTTAATATCATAGATCGTGATAGAGTAATAGTAAACAGTGTTTGGAACTATTTTTGGCATAACGCTGAGAAACACACTCCACCCAAAATCGACTTCATAGTTTTTTTTTTTTTTTTCAGGAATGACTTCATGATCTTTCACTGAATATATGTGACGATAGACAAAACTCTTCTGTTTTTTCATGAAGAAAAACATGGTAACACTCATATAAGGAGACATACCACAACCACCCACAAAGGGAGAAAGAACAAAAAACTACAAATAAAGATGAAGCTATCAAATCTACTATAATAGATCAATAAAAAAAATTAGTATTCAATAAAGAAAAAGCAAAACAATATAAAGAATAAGCCTATTTTCAGACTAAAAGCTCAAGAAAAACCTCAAAACCTGGATGGAAAAGAAAAGAGTTTCTTGATGGCCGAGAAATGAAAACTTAATTATATGTTAATTAAGTGTCACGTTGACATGCTTAACTTTTACAGCTGACATAACACGATAGTTATATTTGTGCCATGTGGCACATCTTAATTTTTTTTTTTTAAATTCACACTTGTTTGATCAAGTAGTTGGCATATATAGTCCATTGTTTTATATTTCACGTCAACATTTTAACGAGTTTTTTTTTTAATACAAATTGGCTGAGTTGACTTTATTAAAATAAAATATGAAATTTAATAATTTACTTAAGAAAATCCGAAGTTCGGTCATGTTTGTGAAATAAATATCAAATTTTTAGCGATTGTCGGTAATATTTATATGTTATTATCATTAGAAATTGTATATTCCCTCCGTTTTTTTAACATCGTTTAATGATTGTCAGCTTTTTTATATAACATTTTGTATTATAAATGCACTTTTCACAAAATTCTTGTTTTAGAAGAGACACAAATGCCATGGTTGGTAAAAAAGCCTTTTGGGTAAAATAAGGAGTTTGAGCCATTTTAAAAGTTTTGATTAGTCAAATCTTTAATAGTGATATTTAGTAAATAAAAGTTTATTAAGTTCAAAAAGCCGATTTTGAAAAATGTGGTTTTATGAACTTTTTCAATTAGTTTATTGTTTTATCTCTTTTTATGACATTTTTACCTATAATTACCACCATTTAACCCTAATTAAATGTTTTATCATGTCTTTATTTGTCATTTTACACAAATAAAGAGTTTTACCAAATAAGTTTACACAATCAATTAGTCAAATCAGCTAATAAAGAATATAATCAGCTAATAATCAGTTAACATTTAAGGCCCTGTTCTTTATCACTTAATTTCAGTAACAATCAGTTCAGTTCAATTCAGTTCAGTTCAGTTCAATTCAGTTCAATTCAGTTCAGTTCAGTTCAGTTCAATTCAGTTCAGTTCAGTTCAGTATTCAGTTTCAGTATTCAGTTTCAGCATCCAGTTTCAGCATTCAGTAATTTATCATTATTTATTATATTATAATTATTATTATTATTATTTATCAATAATTTATCATTATTTATTATTATTATATATTATTATTATTATTATTATTTATACTTTATCATTATCTATAAATTAGATAAAAGTCAAGAAATGATAGTTTATTAAAGTATATATCGTTTAATAAAAAAAAATTAAAACTAAAGTATGCATCCATATTTAAAAATTAGGAATTGCATCCATATTATGAATTATTTCTAAAATTTACTGAATTTATCAATGTTAGGAATAAAATTGCACTATTTTAGACGTTAGGGGTAAAATTACTCCTGACCCAAAACGTTATGTTTGCACTTTAACCCTTAATTAGAATAAAAAGTTAAGAGTTTATATTCATATGAAAATTTGTATTTAATTTCATAGGCTTTAAATTATATGTAAATTTGTGTTTGTATGTAATTTGTATTTTTAATTTAAATTAGACTCATTTTTATTTAATTTCATAGGCTTTTATCGAGTTAAGATTTTATCAACCCGAGCTTTTATTTGATATTCAATTTAGTTTTATCTTTAATAATATATTTATTTATTATTGATATTATTAAATTTATTAGAACCATTATTATTATTATTATTATAAGTTTATTAATGTCCAATATTATCATTAAAATTATTTTAAAGTCTAATATCATCATTATTGTTAAGTTCGGTATAATTCAGTTAAGTTCAGTAGCATTCAGTTAAATTCAGTTCAGTTCAGTTCAATTCAGTTCAGTATTCAGTTCAGTTCAATTCAGTTCAGTTCAGTTCAGTTCAATTCAGTTCAGTTCAATTCAATTCAGTTCAGTTCAGTTTTTTCAGCGATAAAGAACAGAGCCTAACAACCATTTGTCAAACATGACCAAAATTCTTCTTAAATTTACCCTTATTTAAGTTAAAAGAGATGTTTATTATTAATGCAAAGTATTCCAATAGTGATAAAAATTAAGAAGAAAGCAATTTATATATACATTTTTGTTATAAAAAGTTTTAGAAAAAGTTTCAAAACCACATGGAAATTTACAAGATGGCTTACATATCGTTCGAGGACTCCAATAACAGTAGCGGGAATCGAACCCAAGTGAAAGCGCCACAAAAATCGTTGCCTTATTGGTGAGCCCGTCCTCATAGGTAATATATTAAAGGGCTTAATACATCATTTGCCCCTTGAACTTATCCAAAAAGCTTGATTGGCCCCTTAAACTTTCAAAGCGTCCCGATAGGCCCCTCAACTTGCATACAATGTTCAATTAGCCCCCTGAACTTGCGCAAAATATAATCAATTGATCACTCGGTTGCAAAGAAGTAAGTTAAATGTGGAAGATGTATTGCACAAGTCTTAAAAAAAAGTAAAACGATCAAAATCGGACTATACTGTTCTAATATTAGAGAAGACAAGTTGTATAGTTGAGCAAGCAATAACTTTATTTTTAATCTATTTTTGAATTATGCAATAACATTTTAAGACTCGTGTAATACATCTTCCGCATTTAACTTACTTTTTTGCAACCGAGTGATCAATTAATTACATTTTGCACAAGTTGAGGGGGCTATCGGGACGCTTTGAAAGTTCAAGAGGTCAATCAAACTTTTTGGACAAGTTCAGGGGCAAATGATGTATTAAGCCTATATTACAATAGTTTTATAACACAAGTGTTAGGTATAAATTAATCATTTTAATAGTTAATTAATATTTTAAACATAAATTAATACAATATTATGAGTGATTAACAAAATTAATACAAAAAAAAAAGAGAAATTAGTTGAGAAAAAAAGCATTAAAAAGAAAATAGGAAGAGTAGGTGGGCAACTTGAAGATGATGATAGTAATTAAATTGTCATTTAATAATAGTTAGGTATTTTTAATGAATTGGTGTATTAAATATAGCCTTAATTAGATTCATGTAGCAACTATAAAACTCATCATTTGACGAACTACAGGTGAATGCAGTTTTCATACATTTATAGTACACTAGTCCTTTTTTCTCTTTATTATTATTATTATTATTATTATTATTATTATTATTATTATTATTACGGGATAAGGTGCAAAAATGTCCCTAACGTTTACCGTCAGAAGAAATTTTACCTCTAACGTTGTTGATAAGTTGGGTCTATTTGAGAAATAATTCTCAAACTGTCTTTTCAGTCATGAATCTTGTAATTTACACTTCATATGTGAGTTATTTTTATCACTAATTAGTAAAATATCACTGATAACATCTGCATATTATCCTTGGGACAGAAACATAATAATAAAAATAAGGAAGAGCTCACCAGCGTTATACCATGTCATGTGGCATAGGGTAGGATATGCTATGTTAAGACATGTACCAAATGGAGTTGAATGGGTAAGGCTTGCCATCCATTCTCCACCCACGGGGATCCACCCTCACGTCTCTCCTAAAAACGGTCTCAATGGAGCTCAGTGGTGTTGATTTCTTATTCCTGAAGAAAGTGCATGTTCAAAACACCATACGATCAGTTCATATGTACCCAACATCTAACCTAAGTTCCCTTACTTTCAGAACTAGTTTCGGTAACAAGACACAAAGGTTTGAGTTATTCTATAACTTTACCTTAACGATCAACATATGATCTCTTTATAGATATGTATATTGGGATCTTGTATTTTAATGAATTCTCTTCATAGTTCCTACTGGACGACTTCTGTTATTGAGCTAGCTCTAGATTGTTCAAAAATAACATACTTCTTATTTTTGCCACAAAAAAAAGTAAGAGTAAACACGTGTAAGTGAGCTACTTGTTTGTCTCACATGCATCACTATATATAGTAAACTTTTAAGAATAAATATTTACGCTCGTGTATTGATAAAATTCAAAAGTCTCTTATTGAATAGTTCTATTATAAAAAGACATGACAAAAAGTATGTCTAGATCATACATAAACCTTGGGATCTAACATGTTTCACATAGACATCTCTACTTATAGGTTTTGTGATGGAACAACAACCATATCATGAGTTGATACATACTTCAAACTAACTTTCGTACGTGCAATTAAGTCTATTATAAAATGATATTTAATCTCTATGTGTTTTGACTTGTTATAAAATCTCCGATCTTTAGCAAAAGCTATATCAGATATATCACTATTTATTATTACTGGAGTATATGAGTTAGTAATGTTTAGGTGTTCCATAAACCTATTCAACCAAACTGCCCGTTGAACTACAAACGAGTAGGATATGTATTTAGCTTCTATAGTGATAGAGTTAGGCCCTGTTCTTTATCACTTAATTTCAGTAACAATCAGTTCAGTTCAGTTCAGTTCAGTTCAGTTCAGTTCAATTCAATTCAGTTCAGTTCAGTTCAGTTCAGCATTCAGTTTCAGCATCCAGTTTCAGCATTCAGTTTCAGTATTCAGTAATTTATCATTATTTATTATATTATAATTATTTATATATAATTTGTTATTATTATTATTATTTATCTATAATTTATCATTATTTATTATTATTATTATTATTATTTATAGTTTATCATTATCTATAAATTAGATAAAAGTCAAGAAATGATAGTTTATTAAAGTATATATGGTTTAATAAAAAAAAATAAAACTAAAGTATGCATCCATATTTAAAAATTAGGAATTGTATCTATATTATAAATTATTTCTCAAATTTATCCAATTTATCAATGTTAGGGATAAAATTCTACCATTTTAGACGTTAGAGGTAAAATTACTTCTGATCCAAAACGTTATTTTTGCACTTTAACCCTTAATTAAAATAAAAAGTTAAGAGTTTGTATTCATATGAAGATTTGTATTTAATTTCACAGGCTTTAAATTATATATAAATTTGTGTTTGTATGTAATTTGTATTTTTAATTTAAATTAGACTTATTTTTATTTAATGTCATATGCTTTTATCGAGCCAAGATTTTATCATCCCGGGCTTTTATTTTATATTCAATTTAGTTTTATCTTTAATAATATATTTATTTATTATTGATATTATTAAATTTATTAGAACCATTATTATTATTATTATTATAAGTTCATTAATGTCCAATATTATCATGAAAATTATTTTAAAGTCTAATATCATCATTATTGTTAAGTTCGGTTAAGTTCGGTAGCATTCAGTTAAGTTCAGTAGCATTCAGTTAAGTTCAGTATTCAGTAGTATTCAGTTAAATTCAGTTCAGTATTCAGCAGTATTCAGTTCAGTTCAGTTCAATTCAATTCAGTTCAGTTCAGTTCAGTTCAATTCAGTTTTTTTTCAGCGATAAAGAACAGAGCCTTATACATGTCCATTTCTTGCTTTTCCAAGATATCACACCAATTCTTAGCAATAAAATGTATCCAAACGTGGATTTTCTTTCATCCAAGTCTCCAACCCAATCTGAGTCTGTGTATCATCTTAATTATAGATCTTTGCCTTGGTAACACAAAGAATAATCAGTTGTCCCTTTGAAATATCTTAGTATTCTCTTGACAACGGTCCAATGTGTTGGTCTAGGGTTAGACTGATATCTACTCAACATGCGAATGATGTGACAAATATTGGGTCTAGTATATATCATTGCATACATCATACTTCCTAAAACACTTATATATGGACATTTTTCATTTGTTCAACTTCCTCTTGCATTTTGGGACATATGTCTATGCTTAGAGAATTTCCTTTAAACATATGGCTTAAATCGTTCGAGAACCTTATTGATATATGTTTTCTGAGACAAGACCAACATTTTCTTACAACGATCTCTTAAAATTTTAACTCAAATAATATATGCAGCTTCACTAGGGGTGGCAACGAGGCAGGGAAAACCGTAGGGATTCGAACCGATAGAGCCGAGAAAAAACTAAAATTTGTGGGTGTAGGGTTAGAGGTGTGGGAAGTTTTACCCCCGAAGATTAAATTTGAACGGGATGAGTGTTACTACCTTTGAACTGTAGGAATCCCCGCTCGGTCTCTGAAAAACCGCATATGAAGATACCCAGAAAATCCCTAAAAAAGAATATATATATATATATATATATATATATATATATATATATATATATATATATATATATAAAAGTTAGAATAAAGTTCATGTTTCAAATGAGGTTATTGTCAATTCCAACCACCATTTTTAGAAACATTTTCCATTTGGAACAAATGATTCAATAATGATATATTATATTTATATGGTCCATTTGAAAGTTTAGTGGAAGACTGAAATCTCATTGTGCTATTAAGTTGAGTGATTCCACACAACTAGAGCCCTCATACAAACTCTATCATCGGAATGATACGCATACTTTTACAATTGATAGACAACGAAGAATGGACAAGAACAAGCTAATCTTCCCAATGATCAACTTTGACATTCAGTTTGACATCCAAGGGTTGAACAAAATTTAGTTTAAATAAATTTCAAACCAAGTATATATAAACTATAGATAAAATTTCTAAATTTTAGTTTTTTAATTTTATTTGGGGTTTGGAGATTCCATATCACCCGTTTGGAATGGTGTGAGCACTAAAAAGTTTCCGAACATGTTTTTGGCCATTCTCTGAAACTGACCCCGAAAATATTAAGGGCGAAATGTGGGATGCATCCCCGTTCCGCCTCATTGCCAGCCCTAAACTTCACCCATGTCTTTCATTTTAAAACTTGAGTAAGTTAAGTCTTTATTTGATTTACATAACCAATGTAATTTCATGTTACGAGGATATCATCAATATATAATGATAGAATTCCAAACTTACTTCTAGAATGTTTAATATAGACACAATAATCTTTTTCAATCAAATTAAAGTTGTTCAATACCATTTTGTTATAAAATTGAATATATCATTATCTAGAAGACTGTTTGAATGGCTCGATTTGATCACCTTGCAAACTTTTTGCTCATTGTCCTCTTTAATGAAACCTACATATTGGTCCATGTAGATCTCTTCGTCTAATTCTCCATTAAGAAAAACAGTATTTACATCCATTTGGTGTAATTCTAGGTCTAAACTTGCCACTATTGCTAAAATAAGTCTAATTGATATATCTCTTACAATAGGGGAGAAGGTTTCCTCGAAGTCTATCCCTTTTTCTTGTGTATAGCCCTTAGCGACTAGGCAAGCTTTATACCTTTCGATACTTCCATTAGCCTTTCTCTTTATCTTGAGAAGCCACATGTTTCCAATTATTTTGCGTCCCTTATGGAGATCAACTAGTTCCCATACATGATTCGGTCTCATAGAAGACATATTTCCTTTCATTGCTTTAATTCATTTGTCTTTTCCGGGACATGGGAGTGCCTCTTTGATGTTATTGGGCTATTAAAAGAGTCATGCCTTTGATACTAAATCTTCGAGATTGAAATTTTTGCCTTTTAGTATGGCGTAATTTAGAATATTGGTAAACAATTTCCATATATTCGGCATAGTTCAAAATGCTCCCATTTGGACCAAGTTCCATATCTTCATAAGAGTTAGGAATATTGCACCCACTTAATATCTGATTTAGATCATTCGAATCTAGTTCTTCAATCAAATTGAGATTTTGGTCTACGTCGCCTACCTTCAAAAATTTCTTATCGAACAAAACAACATTGCGTGATTTGAATTCTCTAACTCCACTGTCCTTATTTTAACCCACTAAGACATATCCCTTTGATAAGTTAAGATATCTTATAAAAAATACTCTTTTTATCTCTTGAGCCTAGTTTGCCAAACTTACTCAAGGTGTCATGAGAAAAAATGGTACAACCCCATGGTTTAGGTTCACTTAAATCGGGTTTACAACATGTCCATAACTTATATGGAGCATAAGTTACAAATTTTGAGGGTACATAGTTTTGGACATAAGTGGTTGTGAGTAATTCTTCGCCCCAATATGAAATTGATAGGTTTGTTTCAGCCATCATTCACCTTACCATATTAAGAAGACTTTTGTTTCTTCTTTCTGCAATAATGTTCTATTGCAGAGTGCATGGGATTGACAACTCATGTTCAATTCCCTTTTTATCCCACAAAGCTTGAAATTTGTCTGAAAGGTATATATGACCTCAATCAGTTTTCAAAGCTTTGATTATTATATTTAAATGGTTTTTAAGAAGATTCAGGAACTTCTTGAAACAACTCAAAGTCCTGGACTTATGAGAAATTAGATAGATGTGACCATATCTCATATAATCATCAATAAATGTGATGAAAGAATAGGCATCATGTCTAACCCTCGTATTCATCAGACCACATACATCAAAATATTAATTGCAAAGGATATTAGACTTTGGTGACTTTTCTAAACATTTTTCCTTCAAGGCATGAATTACAAGGAGGTAATTCTACTTTAGTTACATTACCTAATAAACCTTCTTTAGCAAGTCGATTCATATGATCTTGTCCTATATGGTTTCGTCTAGCATGACATAATAAAACATTCTATCACACATATGAGAAGAAGTAGTATTCAAGGAAAAATTACTATTTCCGTTATTTTCTAAATCAATGTCCAAAACACTTAAACCATATGAAACAAAACCAGAATAAAAGTATGTTTCTTCCACACACAATCTTAAACTGTTATCCTTAAAATAGAAGTTGCACCCTAGTTTCAATAAGGCAGTAACATAAATTAAATTTCTTCGAATTTCAGGAACAAACAGAACATCATACAAAAGAAGAGTTTGACCGCCTTGTAAGTTTAGTCTACATGTCATGATCCCTTTAGCTCTAACCCTAGAGTTATTGCCTACATAGATCCACCTTGATTGTCTTAGGATCCATCAAAATTCAACGAAGATGTCGCAATCTTTAGTCACGTAGTTCGTGGCACCTGAATCAACAATCCACATAGGACTAAATTCAATTAAAAGAATAGTAGTAAATACACATATTTCCCTCATCTTTGAGTTAATAGAATGCACCTTTGGGGTTGTGCAATCTTTTGCATAATGCCCTTTCTATTGGCAGTTGTAACACTTTACTTCAATAATGTATGCGTTCTTTTTGTTCTTAGGCTTATTGTTCCCTATCTATTTAGACGTTTAAGTCTCTTTATCTTTCCCTTTGCCTTTTCCTTCGAAACGACTTTGTTTCTTTTATTGAGTGTTGGACAGATTTACAACAGAGGGTGAACCAGCAAAGTTTGCTTCAACATTTATCTTAAATATTTTCAAACGGTCCTCCTCTAGTTTAAGGTGCATTTTGGATTCTTCGAAAGTCTTAAAAATTGTAGATTGAGTCAGGTGCATTTTCATATGCTCCCACCTGTTAGGCAAATAACGGATAACAACTTGAAGTTGTTTCTCATCTGTCATCTTATGACCCGCTACAGTAAGCTGGCTGATCATGTTAGCCATCTTTCTGAGATGATTTTTCATAGTATGATCATGTCGTTTCTTATAAGTATCAAACTTAATGGCCAGAGATCAGAGCTTTGTCATAGAGATTCCTCTGAAAACATCTTCCATAGATTTCAATATATCCTTTGCTATCTCATGTTCACAAAACCGCTTAGTCAGGTCATCATCCATAGCACTAAGTATGATGAGATGGGTACCAAAATTCTTCGGGTTCTTTATGTGCTTGGTCAGGTCATCATCAAGATAAGCATATTTGTCCCTTATGTGCTGACCAGTTGCTCCTTCTTCGGGTTCAACCACGACTATCGCCAAAAGTTCGTGGACTTGTTGTTCAAGATCTTAATACTTCATGCATCATAATTATCCTCATTCAATTTGAGGTATTTGTTTAATTCAGCAACAATTGTTTTTTTATGCAGTTGACACTGTAACAAATTGATCTGCATTATAATTGCACAAGTCAAAAGGAAGTTCTAGCTTTCAATACATGAAAGTTCTCTACGTAACCCATATCTAACTAATGATCATTAATATTATTAATTCCATTGGAGTTAGACAATCAATTTTAAGTTAATTATGATTCTAACTTCTTAGTTAGAATATAATTTTATTAAGGCCTAATGCTCCTCCAGCCCCCTTAACTTGTTCAAATTGGTTATTTTACCCCTCAAACTCATCAAATGTCCTATTTACCCCCTTAACTCCATAGAAATGGTATTTCCCACCCCCTTAATTTGTCCAAATTTGTCATTTTACCCCTCCTCAACTCATCGAATATCCTATTTACCACCTTAACTCCATAAAAGTGATATTTCTCACCCCGTATGATCATATTTACCCCCTTAACTCCATAAAAGTGGTATTTCTTACCCCTTTATAGTGTAAAATTAATAGCACTTATTCAAATGAGTTTGAAAATATATATTTTTAATATCAACTTTTTATTTTCTTTTAATTTGATAATTATATCGATCCTTCATGTGTTTATTATAATAATATTGTATTACAATAATTAGATAATCAAAATTTAACTAGAAAAAAAAGTTGAAAAGAGAAAGAATGAATAAAAGATAAAAATAACAAGAACATTTTTTTTTTTTTGATAAAAAAAACAAGAACATTAATATAAACAAGTTAAAGACATTATATGTAGGGAAAAGGTACCAAAATAGGCCTATGATTTTGGGGAAGTATCAATTTAGGTTCCACGTACAAAATAACACAAATATAAGTTTAACGTTTAAAGAATGTATCAGTTTAGGCCTCGATGACGGATTATAAGGGGTGAGAAATACCACTTTTATGGAGTTAAAGGGGTAAATAGGACATTCTACGAGTTGGGGAGGGGGTGAGAAATACCACTTTTATGAAGTTAATGGGGTAAATAGGATATTCTATGAGTTGGGGGGATAAATGGACAAGTTGAGGGGGTGGGAAATACCACTTTTATGGAGTTAAGGTGGTAAATAGGACATTCGATAAGTTGAGGGGGTAAAATGACCAATTTGGACAAGTTAAGAGGGCTGGAGGAGTATTAGGCCTTTTATTAATTAACTTTACTTAACTTTTTCAAAAAAGAATATAATTTTATTAATTAACTTTACGGTGCTTTCTATGGTTACTTTGTTTTTGACAAAGTAAACCTTACTTTGTTTTTTTCACCATTGGATAATGGAGTGTAAAATTGATCCAATGGTGAAAACACACAAAGTAAGGCTTACTTTGTTAAAAACAAAGTAAACATAGCCAAACCCTAACTATTACTTAACTTTTTCAAAAAAGTTAGATAGAAATTAATCACTCAATACAATTAGGATTCCTAATTATCTAATAACTCAACTAGATAAAACCCGAATCTGTAATCCACCTCATCCAAATTAATACGGGCGAAGTTTTCCTACAAAATAAATCAGTCATAAACTTGTAATCTTAGATTAGTTTCGTATTCAGGGTCATATGTATTTTCACTACCTTTGGTAATGAGGACATTCAAAATATACGAGGATATAATATTATTTCCAACTATTTATGTCATTTTTGAATAATGATGTAATACGTTCACATGTTACAAATATTTAGACTTAAAGTCAGTCCTGATATTTTATGAACCTTATGTAAAATAAGAGTTAATGACTCCTTTAATAATTAAATAAAAATGTATCTAAAAGTTTAAAATAGAAATTTGATTACATTTTAAACGTGAAATATATTATTTAACCTCTTTTACTTCTGAATAAGTATTATAACTATATTTATAATAAATATTTTTACTATATATAGTAATAAAAAAAAGAGTCCACTTCCAATCATACGTCCTAAAGAGTCGTACTCCTAACCTATTTTTAGGGTTAGGCATGTTTAGACGGTATCTATTAAGAATGAGATATAAAAATATGAAAGATTCAATTTGTATTTACAATTCATTTGTAATTTTATTATTTTTTTTTTTTGGTGATTGAGGAAGGGCTAAGCCCCGAACAAAACAAAGGAGCTAGAGAATACTCCTAAACTGCAAACCAAGCAAAACAAACAAAGAAAACCGAAAGAGAAAACAAAGTTCAGTCAAGGCTTGTGTTTCTCAAATCAGCATGGAGGATATCCAGAAGGCCTGCAGGCGGCCTCTCACACTCGTGATGACCTACAGGGTAAGTTCCTGCGAAGTTCGCCAACCAATCCGCTGCTCTGTTTCCCTCCCTGTGAGAGTGAGCAACCCGGGCATCCCATCTCTGATCTAGTAAATTCTGACAAGCCTCAATGAGCCAGTAGTGCCGATGATTACCTGAACTAGAAGAATTCACACAGTTAACTACTACGAGCGCATCCACCTCACAGATCACTTTTCTGAACCCCAATTTCCAAGCCAGACTGATCCCGTAGTATAAGCCCCAGAGTTCCGCTAGCATGGCTGTGCTAATCCCCAAATTACAGACAAAGCCTCCTAGCCAATTACCGTCTGTATCCCGAATCAGGCCTCCACACAAAGCCGCCCCGGGGTCCCCTTTGCTCGCCCCATCGCTATTAACCTTTACCCAATTCTCCCTCGGAGCTTTCCACAACAAATTCCGATTCTGGCAACCTTGGTTCTGCAGGCCACCGCTGTTTCTAGTTCCGTTCAGCCTCCGTCTGCCCCGAATCATTTCCCTTGCCTGGAAACTGATAAAAGACGGTTTGTCCACTATTTCTGGTTTGGCTTCGTCGAAGATCTTCTCGTTTCTCCATCGCCAAATCCACCAGCAGCCAATAGCAAATATCGATCTCCAATCCACTTCCTTCCATTTTTCCCTGCTCTGGATGTTCAATTGAATCCATTCTCTCAAATCTCCGGCGAAAAATTGCTGCTTCAAACGGCTTGGGACGAACTGCTTCCAAATTTGGCTCGCCTCCGGACAGTCCCGTAGAATATGCAGATTTGATTCCGATTTTTTACAAACTTTGCATTCATCTGTATCGCTCAGGTGCCTCCTGACCCGTCTTTCATTCGACAGAGTCGCATCATGGTTTATAGTCCAAATAAAATAACGGATTCTCTCGGTGACCTCCAAATCCCAGACTAGTTTCCAGTCCTGACCCTCGCCCTCTACATCCATACTCTCCATTTCCTCTATTTGCAGCCCATACGCTGTTCTTACCGAGAAATCACCCATCTACGTTAGCCCCCAAGACCAGCCATCCTTCCTCTCATTATTCGGAAATAACACATAAGCTGCGAGTTGATACAAGGCTTTAACCGGGAGGAAATGTTGCAACGAGATCCAGTCCCAGCCATCGGTTAACCAGTACTCTGCCACTTTCTTCATACTGTCTTCGTCTGAAGGGGGAGAGGTGGCCACTTTCACAAGGCGAGTGCCCTCTATCCAAATATCGTTCCAGAAAGAAGTGTTTTCTCCATTTTTTACTACACGGTTGAGGCCTTTTCTCAGTAAATCCACTCCATATAGGATACTTTTCCAAATGTGGCTCTTCGTTCTACTTCTTCTGAACATATCCATCCCCTCTCTCTTGCCCGCGTAGATCCCTCGGAGAACCCGGACCCATAGGGATTCAGGTTCGGTTAACATCCGCCACCCTAGCTTGGCAACATTTGCCTTATTGACCGCTCTAGACTGCCTGATACCCAAATCGTCCTTCCTGCATGATCTGCACACGGTGCTCCAGTGGACCAGATGAATCTTCTGCCCTCTCTCTGAACTTCCCCATAGGAAACTCCGGCTAATAGCGTCCAATTTTCGACAAATACTCACCGGAAGGGCCGCTGTCTACATGTTATAGATCGGTAAAGCTGAGAGGACTGATTTGATTAGCGTCGTTCTTCCTGCAAAGGAGAGGGTTTTTTCCTTCCAACCCGAGAGGCGCTGTTTCACCCGATCAACTACATGATTATAAGTGTCCTTGTCAACTTTGTCGTGAATGATGTTCACTCCTAGGTACCGTCCCAGGTTATTCGTGCACCTGATCCCCAATTCTGAAGCCACCTCAGCCTTGACATCTGGTCTAGCGTTTGAGGAGAAAAAAACACAAGATTTCTCAAGGCTTACTCTGACCCAAGCAGTCACAGAAGTAGCTAAGAATGTTCTTGACAAGCTTAGCTTGAGTCCATGAGGCTTCTGACAATAAGATGATGTCATCTGCAAAGAAACAATGTGTTAGCGGGGGGCCCTTTGCTGAGAGAATAGCTGGTTTCCAGTCTCCTTTTTCTGCTGCATCCAGAATCAAATGACTGAGCCTCTCAAGGCATAGGACAAAGAGGTAGGGAGACAGCGGGTCACCTTGCCGGAGCCCCCTAGAGGATTTGAAGCTTTCCCCTTGTTCGCCATTCTAAAGGACTTGTAAGGAAGGAGAGGAAACGCAGGCCATAATAGTGTCCACCATGCCCGCAGGAAGGCCAACCTGCTGCAAAGTTTCCCGGAGGAAATTCCAGCTAATCCTGTCATAAGCTTTCTCTAGATCAAGCTTCAATAGCATAAACGCTTTCTTCCCTTTCTTCTTCTCAAATGAGTGCACAACCTCCTGAATCAGAATAATGTTATCCGTTATTTGTCTTCCAGGCACAAAGCTGCATTGCATAGGTCCAACAATCCCAGGAAGGAGCGGCTTCAGCCTCCCAACAATGCATTTCGTTATAACCTTGTAGCTGACATTACATAAGCTTATCGGTCTAAACTGGGCTAAGGAAACTGGGCTCTCAATCTTTGGAATAAGGGTTATCAAAGTGTTGTTAATACCATCCTCCAACTTCCCATCATTTAGCGCTTGTAGAACGCAAGCACTCAATTTAGTTCCCACTATCTCCCAAAATTTTTGATAGAAACCGGCCTGCAGACCATCAGGCCCCGGGGCCTTCCAGGCACTCATCGTTCCTAGCGCCGCTCGGACCTCCTCCAGCTCATACGGCTTAGCTAAATCCTCCCTATCCGTTAGCTCAATCCTTGGGAAAGACGTCTTGGTCAGCAGATTAGGCCTCACAGGCATCTCTTCCTTGTACAACTCTCGGAAGAACCAGGTCGCCATTTCCTTGAGCTTTTCTCCCCTCCATTCCCACAACCCTTCCTCATTCTGAAGCCCAGCCACCTTATTCCTTCGAGTTCAGATCACAGTAGAGATGTGGAAGTAGGAAGTGTTTCGATCACCCTCGCACAGCCATTGAGTCCTTGACTTTTGGTGCCAGTACAGTTCCTCCTGTTCCAGAGTAGTATTCAACTCCGCACATAGCCTTGCCTCCAATCTTAACAAACCCCGAGTGCATCTGCTAGCCAAAGCGCGCTGCACCCCCCTAATCTCGCATAAATTCTGTTCTTCCTAGCAAAGATATTGCCAAAACTCTGTCGATTCCACTGAATCAGATTCTCTCTGATGTTCGACGTTGCTTCCATCAGAGAAGCTGAATCCCGCCAACCCTGATAGACTTGGTCCTTGAGTGTGTCATCTGTAAGCTATGCGCGCATGAACCGAAAGGGAACAGAAGTTCTAATCTCAGCGTTCCGTAGGTCAATCAGCAATGGGATATGGTCTGATTTGAAGCGCTGAAGGTGTTTCACGATAGCTTCCGGATACGTCAGACGCCAATCCGTAGAGCAAAGACCCTTGTCCAGGTGACAGGCAACCCGGGTACGGGAGGAGGAGCCTCGGTACCAGGTAAACTTAGGGTCAATGAAACCTAAATCCATAAGCTCCATTTGGTTGATCCAGTTCGCGAAAGGGGTGCATCTATCCAGAACTCTAGCTGAACCTCCCTGTTTCTCCGATGCCTCCTTTATGCAATTAAAGTCCCCACACAATAACCAAGGCTGGCCTACCATGTTCTTCGTGTCTAGCAGATCCTTGAAGAAACTTCTCTTGTGCACCATTTGAGGTCTCACATAGCAAGCAGAGAGGAGGAACGAGGACCCGTGGTTCAAATTCCCTTGCATAGTGACCTCACAGTGAAGAAACTGATAGTTTCTGATAAGAACATCAACCTTGACCAAGTTCCCATCCCAAAAAACCCAAATTCCACCGCTGAAACCCTCAGCTTCCACTAGTTCATGCTTTGTTAAACCAATTTGCTTACCAATATCAGAAGCCCGGGAGCCCGGGATACGAGTCTCCAAGAGGCAGAGAATGGTAGGACGGTAGGTTCGAACCATTAATCTTAAAGCACGCTGAAAACTGGTGCCTCCTGCACCAAAGCAATTCCAGGTTATAATCTTCATAAGCAAATGGCAATGCATGAAACTAAGCAACCAGCAGAGCATTATGATGTCGAAGGAGGGTAGTTGTCCTCCCCCCTGGCTATCCCTTCTAGAATTCGAAGTGTCAATCGATCACGCAGCTTTTGGTTCAACCTGTTATTTCCCTTCACTTTCAGGACCTCCACCTCACTGCTTAGGGGTCCAATCTCCTTCAACGGAGTACGAGTCTCCACTTCCGTGCGAGTCCGCTTCCCTCTACCTGCTTCCAGATCAGAACATGTCATGTCGTCATACCCTCCACTTTCGATGTCCATATTTTCGCCCAATAGTCCTGCAAATCTATTCATGCTTTTGGATCGGTTAGAATCTTGGTTCTCCTTGTTTCTAGCTGCTATGGTCAAAGTAGGTTTTCCTTTCATTCTGTTTACGTTTCTGTCTATTGGTTTCGACGGGGCAGTACCTGAGACCTGCTGTTTCCCAAACCCCTGGAATTCAAACCCCGACTGCAAATGCAGGTTTGGTTGTGTTGTAGATTGAAACGGGTTAGCACTATTCAAACTCCGCTGGTCCTCTCTCTCATTAAATTTTGGCCCTTTGTCACTTTGCCATTTTCTTGCTGCTGCTGTATTAAACCTACGTTTCGGAACAATCATCCAAGGTCCATACGCCCCAACTTCCTTCTCCTCCTCGTTTACTTTCTTAATTGCTTCCACATTCCCTTCTCCCTCATTGTTTTGGTCAGTTGCCCTGTTTGGCTCTTCCGTAATCATATCATTGGACGCCAGGGGTTCCCTGGCGGGAATTGCACTCGGCCAGCAACAATCAGTTCGGACATGGCCATATCTCCCGCACTTGGTGCACGCAGTGTGAAGCCCTTCATATTCAACTCTTTGTACTTCTCCCTCTAGCTCAAACTGTGCTACTAGCGGTTTAAGCAGATCAATTTCAACACAAATTCTGGCAAAACGGCCTCTCATTCTCATTGCTGTGTTCTCATCCACACGAATCGGTTTCCCAACAGCTCCAGCAAGTCCAAGGAGAACATCCTCATCATAATATAATAAAGGGAGTTGAGGTAATCGAATCCATACCATTGATTTCTCGACACAGGCATCCAGAGGATTAAAGTCTGCCGACCAAGCTCGGACGGTGAGATAGTGTCCCTGGACCATCCAAGGGCCATCATTGATGACATGATCTCTGTCCATCTCTTCATCAAATTGCACAAGGTGGAATCCTGCTCCCAAATCCATCATGTTAACCCCTGCAATTGGTTTCCATAGCTCTAAGGTTCTCTTCTGGAGTGCTACATATCCCAGGTTCCTTCCCAGCAGCTTCACTATTAGGGCTTTCTCCCATGGTTTAGCCAATTTCCTCTTCAAATCCGGGTCAATCGTCACTTTAGGGATCAATGGGTCGGATTCATCAACTGTGATATTCACGAGTCCTGCTGCACGTAAATCAGTTCTGGTTCGAATGGGGGTGTGGATCGCCTTAGCCATGGCAATATCTCTCCAAGAGGTCTTGGCAGCCATCGATGATTCTGGCGGGTTGGGGTTACTTTTGTCAGGCGGTACGGGCGGCGGCGGAGGTCGCTCGCCATGGAGAAGGGGGTGCTGGTCGCTCGCCATAAATTCTTTTTATTAAGATATAAAATAATTGTTATAAAAAAAATTAAGATATAAAATAATATATAAGAACATAAAATATATATTAATTTTAAATATTTATATTCGAAAAAATTAAAATAACATATAAGAATATAAAAATATATATTAATTTTAAATATTTATATTATTTTGGAATTAAGTGTAAAATAAAAACAAAATTCGTATTTTAGATCGGGTTGTTTACAACCTCTAAAATAAAGACTATTTATCATAAAAAGAAGTTATTTTATTTATCACTTTGGAACTTGGCTAGATGTCACAATCTTGATATTAAATGTGTTTCCTTTTATAGCTTGGACTTGTCATTAAAATCGATTTCAATTTCACTATGTTTTTTATTTTTATTTTTTTTTATAGTTAGTAATTTGTTTGTTTTTTTTTTTTTTTTTTTAACCCAAACTTCATAAATAAATAGGATTTGCATCCTCAATAATAACATTTGTTAGCCAAACTGGCATATCAGAAGACAAAAAATCGCTAGCATTGGAATAAGCCTGCCTAGCTACCAAATGGGCAGCCCTATTCGCTAAACGACTAACATATAATACTGAAAAAGTAAGATTAGACTCAAGGATAACTCGACAATCATTTATGAGCATTCCGAACTCCGAGATATCCTTTTTGTTTGAAAGAATTGCATCAATAACAAGTTTGGCATTTGATTCAAACTCAACATGTGTGTAGCGCAATGAAGCGAGCCAAATCAAACTCGTGCGTAGAGCTAATGCCTCAATCACCTTAGGCTCTCTAGTACTGGCAATGCAGCTGCTACTACAGAACAAGAATGTACCTGGATCATCTCTGACCACTGCGCCCATTCCGCTACTTCCAACTTTCTTGAAGATGGCTCCGTCGACATTACATTTAACTGACCCTCTCTCCGGCGGCTTCCATGTCTTTGCTCCCCGATCCACATTGGAGAGATTATGCGATGAGGCTGGTGGCGCGGCTTCGGTGAACGGAACTCCTTGGTGTTGACGTTGAAAGCTGCCCGACAAAGATGGTGGAGACACATGCGGCCTGACTTGCTGGCTTTGTTGGTACGCCCTCCAGTCCCGCAATTCATCAATTCCATGTCGCCAACTAATGTCCGCCGGCCACCATGTCATATGCCACAAGACTCTGTTCCTGTGATCCCATATCGTCTTTAAAGCACAACAAAGTCTATCAATGAACACCAGGTTTGGATCGCCAATCGCCTGTAACAGCCAATCCGCAAAAGTCATCCCATTAGTTTGTGGTATTGGGAGTCCAGCTATTCGCCAAAGGTCACCTGCAAAGCAACATTCAACAAATAAATGGTTATATGTTTCGTCCTGATCCACACAGACCGGACATTCAACTGTGATTGGCACGCGTCGTTGGGCAAGTCTTGCCCGAGTGGGCAGGCTACCCGAGCAAATTCTCCATAAAAATAGCTTCAGTTTTGGGGGCAAAAACATCGTCCAGATCCTCTTCCAACCCTCAACCACCAACCTTTCCTCCTCCACTTCCATCCCCACAATATAACCCGAGTGCACATTGTAATAGCCATCTTTTGACCAGAACCAAAATCTTCTATCCTCACTGACAGTGAAGGGTAGAATGATGTCATAAATGGCATTTACTTCGGCCTCGCTAAAACAACCATTCAGTTTATTTAAATATCTTGAAATTAATAAATATGAAAAGTAAAACAAATAAAAATAACCACTATGACTAGGGGAGTAGGAGAAAGGTGTACAAGGAGCTCTCCCGCACAGGGTCCCAAATTTAAGGGGGCTTAATTTTTATTATTATACAAATTTAAATAAATTATTGTTATTAATTATTATGTGAAAAATTAAGTGAATGTCAACTTATTCAGAAAATTAACGCTCTAAAAGTTTTAGGGGCCCAATTTTTTTTTATTATACAATATCTAATTTAATTATATTTATTATATTAAAAATCAAGTTAACAGTATTTTGGTGTTTCATTTTGTAGAAACATGTTGTTATTATATGAACGTATTAATTTTTTTTAATGAATAGGGTCTATTTTTTTTTTATTTAGCACAGGGCCTAAAAAATGTTTAAGACGGCCCTGACTATGACTAATATTTCCTTGTATTAATATGGGATAAGGTGTAAAAATGCCCATAACCTTTCTAGCTAGGAGCAATTTTACTCCCTAACGTTTAAAATTGTGCAATTTTACTTCTAACGTTGGCAGCCAATAACAATTTTACCCCTAACATTGGCAAGTTAGGTTATTTTCAGAAATTATTATGAAATACAGATATTTTATTCCTTATTCTGCACCAATTACATATTAGTTCGTTTAAAAAAAAGATTTCATATTTTTTGTGATTTAATAATAGAATTGAAGATTAGTATTTATAAATTCTGCGAAATATTTTTAATTTTTTTTATCCAACTCGTACAATAGACAATATTTTTTAATTTTTTATTAAAAATTCATGTCTGATCATATGTTTATGATCTGTTACTAATGGATGATAAAATGACTCACATATGGAGTGTAGATGACAAGATTCATAACTGATGTAAAACAATTTGATGAATTATTTCTGAAATTGATCCAACTTGACAACGTTAGGGGGTAAAATTGCTCTTGGCTGCCAACGTTAGGGGTAAAATTGCACAATTTTAAATGTTAGGGATAAAATTTCTCCTGACCATAAACGTTACGGGTATTTTTACACCTTATCCTTATTAATATTAAAATTTTAAAATTGCAACAAAAAGTTCAATTTGCATCATAAAAAAATTCTCAGTTTTGATTTTTTTAAACAATCTTAACAAAAAAAAAATATTTGATGTCTTTCTTACTAAAATCCGCGCTCTAACCGTCTCCAATGACCTGAAATGACAACAACAGTCAGAAAAGAAGATCAGAGTTCTGGCAAACCCTCTCTGATATCTAAGTTAGATAGGTACTAAAGTAAGTACGAACTTAACTTGAAAGCACTTGAGTAAGAGAGAATATTATGGATTACGTACATGTAGCTCTGATTCCCAAGCTATTTATAGGCAAATTACTTACATAAAGTTTGGGTATTTTGACACGTGGCAACTTCTGATTGGGTTTCGAACCCTATCTTTCCGTTCCATGATAAATAAGAGTTGGGAAGCATGTCTTTGGGATCCAGGATGCTATTGGTCCACGTTTATATTTAGGCAGCCCCCAAAGAGACTTTCTTCATCCTTAAGTGTCCGCATAATCGAACATTGATGGGTTTGGAAAGCTCAGGCCCAAATATTGGATTCGGCTTTAAGCCGATAATTGAGCATCCAGGCCCAATTATTTATTACCGTATTAATATTAATTAAAAAATTAAAGTTAATAAAAAATGGAAAAATTATCATTATCATCCAAGAGAAATTTTAATCCTTACATTAGCCAATGCTTATGAATCACTTTAGTCCACTCCACTTATACATAGTGTTATTTGTAACAACCTGCCCCAATATGATGTATATATTATCTGTTTTGGTTTAAATCCAATACTTTGGACCTTACAGCTTTAAAACGTGTCTACATGTATTGGATTCTCATCTTACTAATAAGCCTTAGTCATACTCTCTATATTTTCGATGTGGGATTCAGTTCATTCATGCCTCTGTCATCATCCCTTATGATCGTTCCTTGCTCATGCCTTCTACCCTAATGCTACCCACTATGGACTGGGTCATTACAGGCCCACCAGCTTCCGCATAGTTCATCCCAGACCACACATCGTACATGGAGATCCGGCTCTGATACCAATTGTAACAACCTTGTCCAATACTATATTAGATATTATCTGTTTTGGCCCTAATGTAACACCTTAATTTGTATGACTTTAAAACGTGTCTGCATGTATTAGATTCCCACCTTACAAATAAGCTCATGTCACTATCTCTCCATTTTCAATGTGAGATTCAATTCATTTCTACCCCTCATCGTCATTCCTTAAGGTCGCCCTTTGCTCAAGCCTTCTACTCTGACGCTACCCACTTCAGACTGGTCGTTACATTATTACTTATAAAAAAAAAGAAAGAAAAAAGATTATGTATATATACGACATCATTTGAATCTCATTTTGTCCGGATTCAAAATACGGATTTTACACATTTAGACAAAGCAAAATAATAATAAAAAAATAAATGTTTTATCGAGTATAAAGAGATATCAAAACACTATTTTGGGCATTGCTCTATTGGGTCCGTGCAATGGACTCCTCCTCCGTTTTATTTGTATAAGGTTAACTGTGATGCTCCGTGCATTCGATTTAGTTGTTCATTATTATGTAGGATTTCACGCTATCTGGTGGTAGTCCAATAGGTTTGGTGTTGTCTGCTTTGCACGCATAGTTATTGACAATTCTATGGTATGTTCATGTTATTCGTGAGGATGGGTTTCACTCGATTTTGATTGCATTAGATTCCCTATGTGCAATTCATCTATTACGGGGGAACAAATTGTTTCTAACTGGATTAGAGTGGTTGTTAATGATATTTTGGAGGAGGTAGCACAGAGTGAATTTGTTGATAAAAGGCATGAAGTGAATATTGTTGTGCATAATTTGGCTGTCTGGACTATTTTCTCTTTCACATTTGGAAATTTTTAGTGAAGATTTTTCATTGTTTGTTTCAGCTTGTATTCAAACTGATTTTGATTTTTCATTTTAATGCAAGTGGGTTTGTTTATGAAAAGTGATACGGATCAAAATCAAACTAGAAGGTTTTGAACTTAACCTACAAAGAATTTCTTCTCAAACCTAGCTTGAAGGAGTTAATCCCAATATAATAGTAACCCAAGCTACAACGGAGGCTAAAATTGATTAATTTCATAAAAGTTGTCTTTCAATACAAATGAGGAGGTTTATATACCTCTTCTAATTCAAGAACAAAAAAACTAGATGTCCAACTAGGGTTACAACTCAAAAAACAAGTAATAGGGGTAAATAAGGAAATGAAGGCTAAGTGACATTTAAGTTATAATCCCTAAATGGCAAGACAGTAAATACTGTGTGGTAAGAAAAGGAAAACAAACTGATGGCTTTGTCTCAAAGTTCAGATTGCAGAAAATCACTCTCACACAGCGTGTGAGTCACTCCACACGCAGAGTGGCAATGTCACACGACGTGTGTCTGGCAATCTGACATTCAACGCATAAATTTTGTTCTTCCTCCACTCCAGCGACAACCTCACTCAGCGAGTGGGATGACTCACACACCGAGTGAGGGGTTTTCACCCTTTGGTCTCTTTTTGCTCCAACTTCGAGCCTCGTATTGGAGATGTCCGCATCATTCTCCCCTTCTTCAAAAGAGTTGGACTCCGACTCACCCTTGGTGGTTGCAAGAGGACCATCCAGCTTCCATATGCTTAAATCCCGCACATTGAAAGAGGTTGACATATTCCCAAACCAATTGGGGAGGGCTATATGATATGCATTGGAGTTCACCTTCTTAGTTACCTTGTATGGCCCGTACTTCCTCGGTTTGAGCTTACTACTTGGTGCACTTGCAAGCCTTTCTTTGCTTAGATGTACAATGACCTTATCTCCGACCTCAAATTACAGATCTCTCTTATATTCATCCACCCTAGCTTTTAGCTTGAGATTCCGCTCTTTAATGCTATGCTTCACCTCTTAGTGTATTTGGTGCTAGTTATTGGCTAGGTGTTGAACGATTATGCTCTTTTTCTCTCTCTTTGGGGTGTCCCCAATATCAAGCACGTGGTTCGAAGTTTTAGTGTACACGACTTCAAATGGCATCTTTCCCATTGTTGAACTAACGGAGGCGTTATATGCAAACTCAACCTGAGCCAACATATAATCCCACATCTTCGGTTTGTCCCGATATTTTTTCATCAATAGATTACCCAAGGTCCAGTTGACCACATCCATTTGCCCATCCGTTTGTGGATGTGTGCTAAACTTCAAAGTAGTACCGAGGATATCCCATCGAGTACGCTAAAAGTTGCTAATGAACTTCGTATCTTTATCCGATACTATGCTTTTTGGAACCCCATGTAGCCTTACTATCTCCCGGAAAAAAAAATTGGCAATTTTCATAGCATCATTTATCTTACGACATGGAATGAAATTTGCCATTTTGGAAAACTGATCCACAACCACAAAGATAGAATCCATACATTGTTGAGTCCTAGGTAGCTCCAACACAAAATCTATAGAGAGCTCCTTCTATATAGATTCTGGTATCGGTAAAGGCATAAGCAAGCCCGAATTGGTGGTATGCCCCTTCGATGTTTGGCAAATTCCAAATCGCTCCACAATATAAGCTACATCCTTTTTTAGTCTTGGCCAATAGTTCACGACCTCGAAGGTTTTATACCTACCAAAGTGTCCTCTCTAAGTTCCTCCACGAAGATCTCAAATCACTCTCTCTCGAATCGACATGCTCGGTAGACACAATTGATTACCCCTGATGAGATAACCATCAAGCAATGGGTATTCGCCATCCCCGAATTGATCTTTGGACTTCTCCCAAATACTACTAAAGTCCAGATCCTCTCAATAGTCCCCCTTCATGTGCTGAAAGCAATCTAGTTCAAGTGCTACTATTTTGAGGAGTGTGACTCTCCTACTTAGTGCATCCGCCACTTTGTTTTGTTGCCCTGCCTTGTGGAGAAGCTTGTAAGGAACTTGTCTACAAAAGTGGACCATCTAGCATGCATGGAACTACAAAGTTGTTTTTTACTTCCCAAATATTTGAAAGCTTGATGGGCAGTATAAAGCATGAACTCCTTGCCTACGAGATAGTATTCCCATATCTTCGACACATGGACCACCACAAATCTTTATTATAAGTGGCCCATTTTTTTCTCGACTCACACAATTCCTCATTGAAATATGCAATGAGCCTCTTCTCTTGTATCAATACTCCCATAACTCCTACTCTACTTGCATCACATTCCACTTCAAACAACTTCTTAAAATTCCGAAAAGCTAACACCAGAGATGTGCTTAGCTTTTTTTTCATCAATGAAAAACTACCCTCTTGCTCATCCCCCCATTTGAAACCTTTCCCCTTCTTCAAACACTCGGTTAGAGGTTCCACAATAACACTAAAGTTCTGGATGAACCGCCTATAGAAGGCAGCCAAGCCATGAAAGCTTCTAATGTCACCCATGTTCCCTGGTGTCGGCCACTCCCGAGCAACCATTACTTTCTCTTCATCAACCCGGATACCATCTGTCACGTCCGTGTCCGTAAATTAAAAATTGAAAGTATTTTATACTAAAATTTAGATTATGCCATATATAATTGTATTATTATGTTTAATGTTTTTAAGTGTAAATTAAAATTTGAGTAAATAAAAATAAATAAATGATTTTATTAAGTATCAAATTTGATATTAACCAATATTATTTTGATGATTTACACGGAAATATATTTCAAAATCATATAAACATAATTGAAATACATATTATTAAAAGAAATAATAAATAAATTGATGCATGATAATACACATGTCAACCTTTAATTAAAGTTAGATTACATTTGTCAAGTTTTTAAATATATAAATTTATATATTGCCATGTATGTGGCAAGTGGCTGAAGGAGATAAAATCATATTTTGGGATATTTCTATGTTATTGATATGGTGAAGGGATCTTTGGGGGGAGATGGATTCCATATACAGAATATAGGCGCAACGGATGTGGTGGATTAGTCTGTCTTTAATAGTTATCTATAAGAGGTTCAGAATAGTCGATAATTATTCTGGACGAAGAACTGTGAGATACATCCAACTTTATACCGTTAGGCTTTGATCATTATTCTAGATACGAGTTCAGAATTTAATGTACGTTTTACGGTCAATTTGATAATTAGACTTATGAGTGTCCGACGATATCATATCAATTTAAATTAGCTAAATCAATACAAAGTTATTAATCGAGCTTTAAAATAGTCTCGTAAGAACATTTGATTTAAATGCTTTTTATATAAAATTGTTAGAACTAAGTGACTTTGATTCCCGATTTAAAAATTGCAAGATGTTCAGGATACATAGAAAACTTGATAGAATTATCAAGTCCAAACCAAATAATTCAATAAATGTTAGGCAGTCCGAATAAATTTTTATCTATTAGAACAGACGTTTGGCTTTTAGACTGTTAGAAGTTCGTTATCCTGTTTTTCGTTCATACCCGATGCCGTTTGGGGTCGGGTTTGACACCATCTTCGCTTACCACATACCCAAGGAACATTAGGCTCTTTATAACAAAATCACACTTCTTGGCATTAGCATACAATTGATTTCTCTCAACAAATCTAACACCACTTTCAAATTCTCAACATGGTCTTCCAAAATATTGCTATGGATGAGTATGTCATCGAAGTACACCATAATAAACTTACCAATGACGGGCTGAAGGACTTGGTTCATGAGTCACATAAAGGTTCTAAGAGCATTTGTCATCCCGAATGGCATCACCAACCACTCATACAACTCATCCCGTGTCTTAAACACCGTCTTCCACTTGTCCCTGGCTCTAATTCGTATTTAATGGTAGACACTCCTCAAATCAATGTTGGAGAAGATCTTAGATCCACTAGGCTGGTCTAGCATGTCATCAAGCCTTGGTATGGGAAACTTGTACCGAATAGTGATCTTGTTAATATCCCTACTATCCATAAAAATTCACCATGGACCGTCATTCTGTGGCGTTAGCAAAGCCAAAACTGCATATGGGCTCATACTTTCTCTCACGTACCCCATCTTCACCAACTCATCAACCTTCTCTCTTATGATCTCACTCTCTCTAGGACTCATCCGAAAATGAGGGAGACTAGGTATACTAGTCCTTGGCACTAGATCAATATGGTGCTAAATTTCCCGCAAGAGTGGTAGCCCATGAGGTAATTCTTCCAGAAAGAGATCAACATATTCTTCCAACATCTGACCCACTTCTCTCTCTTCTTTTTCACCATGTGACCTCCCACTAGCCTTAACCATGACTGCATAGACCATTTAACTTTCCTCACACTCATTTATAAACGCCTTGTGAGTAGGGCAAACGATCAAAGTAGCTTTTCTCTCTCCTACCATAGGTGTAAGTACATAACGAATACCATCTTTCATAAACCGATAGGTATTCCTTCTTCTGGCATGGGTAGCATCTTGGTCGAATTGCCATGGCGACCCAAAAGCAAGTGGCACACATCCATGTACTCTACCATGTTTGACCCAAATTCTGTCCAAATTAAACTGCCCATTCTATTCAAACCAGACACCCACAGACGAGTCAGCTCCGCTCTTCGCCGATTGTTTGAGGTACTCGTGATGTTCATGGATCTTAAGCCGGCTGCAACTCAAAGTCTCATCGAGATAGCTAAATTTTGGCTCCAAGTATGTCGTTTTCATTTCAATTTAATATTGTTATTGATTTGTTCCATTTCAATTTCCATATTTATTATTGATTTGTTTATATTAACTTTTACAATTAATTTAGCTATATTGTATATAAATATCATTTCAATTATCGTATCAATTGTGCGTTTATATTTTCTTTACTTAATTTGCAATAGCTTTAAATTATATAACAAAGTGTCTATAACTACGCTATGAACCTAAGAGAGACTTTTTCGATCATTACGTCCCTCACCAACCGCTTCGATTAGATTTTAAGTTTTAGTGCATATAATCCATAAATATAACTACCCACATTAATTGAGAATTGATTTCTCTGATACACTCGCATCCAAACTAAATGTGTCAAGATTGAAATGAACATTATTCGTAAAATATCATTAACAACTTTATGAATCAATTAAGAATTAATGCACAATTGATATAAAATAGGGATAAAGTGCAAAAATACCCTAATGTTAGAGCCATGAGCAATTTTACCCTTAACATATAAAATGATACAATTTTACCTCTAACATTGGCATTCAAAAGCAATTTTACCCTAACATTGACAAGTTGGGTCAATTGAAGAAATTATACATCAAATTATTTTCTCGGTCATGAATCTTGTCATCTACATATCACATGTGCATCATTTTTATCACGCATAGTAACAGATCACAAACATATGATTAAACGTGAAATTTAAAAAAATTTAAGAAATATATAATATTTTGTACGAGTTGGAAAAAGAATTCAAATATTTCACCGAATTTAAAAATATTAATCTTCAATTCTATTATTAAATCACAAAAAAATATAAAAACTTTTTTTATAATCAACTTACGTACAATTGGTGCAGAATAAGAAACAAAATATATGTGTTTTATAATAATGTCTGAAATTGACCCAACTTGCGAACGTTATGGGTAACTTTGCGATTGACTACCAACGTCAAAAGTAAAATTACACTATTTTACACGTTAAGACTAAAATTGCTCATGCATATAAATGTTGATAGCATTTTTATATCCTGGTGTCGACCCCCTCCTGGTGTCATAAAAATAAATTGTGACGCCTCCATGGGGACTAATGACTGGGATTGCAGGGTGGGACTGATTGCGAGAAATACAGACGGACTTGTCATGGCAACGGCGGGCATTCCCATTGGTCTAAACGCATCGGTAATAGCTGCCGAAACAAGGGCGATCTACGAAGCAGTAATATGGGCGCGAGACCTAGCATTCGGCGACATTATAATCGAATCAGATTCAAAAGGCGTCATCAATACACTTAACTCGGCCCCATTCCCAAACAATCTCCTTCATGAGCTGTATACGGATATAGTTACAGTAGCTTCGGTCTTTCACAGTTGCTTGTTCATGCATACACCTAGAGCCTGCAATTCGGCTGCTGATGCCATTGCAAAATGGGCCAAAAACTTAACAAGCGCTGTTTATTTAGTTGAGGATGCTCCTAACATTGTTTGGCCATTAATTTGTAAGGATGTCTTGAATGAAATAAATGAATAGATGTCGTTTCCTTAAAAAAAAAAATTATGCGAATAGATAAATACTTACATTTTTTTAATAATAATAATAATATCTGAAATTAGTTTAAATTTAAAACTTTTGGATGATAAGATTGGATAAATTTTGTACCTTATAGGAGCATTTATGGTGACACATTTATACACCTCCTAACCTGGTATTTTATAGTATTAGCTCCAAAATTCTTTAAATGCAGCATTATTTTCATTTTCATTTTCCCTCTGCCGTCTTCATTTTATAGGGTCCCACTTTAAATTTAATTTCATCAAACCTATGATTTTGATTGCTTTTAAATCCTAAGTCATTCAACGAGATTCACGCCTTAATTAATATATTCAATTTTTTCGTACCATTTATTTCCCAAAGTTTTCACATAATACTATATAATAAGTTAATAACCATAAATTCCAATGAATTTGCCTTCATCAGATCATTTCTTGAAATATATATTTAAATAAAGAATAAAGTGTAAAAATATCTCCAACGTTTAAAATGGTGCAATTTTATTCATAATGTTGGCAGTTAAGAGCAATTTTACCTATAATATTGTCAATTTTAGACATTATTATAAAACACAGATATTTTGTTTCTTATTCTACACCAATTGTATATCAGTTTGTTTAAAAAAAGATTATTTAATAATAGAATTGGAGATTAATATTTATAAATTTGGTGAAATATTTTGAATTTTTTTATCCAACTCGTACAATAGACAGTATATTTCTTTTTCACGTCTAATCATATGTTTATGATATCTTACTAGACTCACATGTGAAGTGTAGATGACAAGATGCATAACCGAGTTTGATGAATTATTTCTCAAATTTGCCCAATTTGACAACGTTAGGGGAAATTGCTCTCAGCTGTCAATATTAGGGGTAAAATTGCACCATTTTAAACGTTAAAGGTAAAATTGCTCATGACTGTAGACGTTAGGATATTTTTGCGATTTATTTATGGAATCTACTTTCAATTTTATATGGCTTTTGTAAAATCAAATATTATTAAACAAATAACTAAGTATTACTATATGTGATTCAAAAAAAAAGTATTACTATATGTAAAAATATTAAATTTATCTAATATTATGAAACAATAAATTGGTTAAAGTTCTCAACCAGTTTAAACTAGATTTCAAGTTCGAGTCACAACGTACGTAGAAAGCTTTAATTAGAAGAAGATCCATCTAAAGAGTGTCTGACGAGTCTCGAATCGAGAAATCGGACAAACAATAATAAAAATGAAATAATAAATTAATTTGTTAGTATTGAAATTAAAATATTATATATTAAATTTAACTACCTATTTTTAAATAAAAATAGGTTAAACAATAATATAATTTTATTACAATTATTACTTTCATAAATATAATAAATAAAATTTATTTAAAAATGTTTATGTAAATTAATTAATAATAAAAGGATAAATTTAATATTTATATAAAATTTATAGAAAAAAAAACCAAACATTTAATTTTATAAAAACTTAAAAGATGTAAATCTAACTTAAATTCTTAATTTTTTTTTAGGTTTAATACATTAACGTTCTATGAACTTATATAAAAATGTTGATTGGCCTTATGAACTTATATGTTGTTTCATTAGTTCTTTAAACTTGTTTAAAATAACTTATTAGCCAACTGAATTTGTTTAAAATATATTGGCCCCCTTGAACTTGCTTACAATGATTCATTTGCCCTCTAAACTTGTTCAAAGTGATATACATTGCAATTTATCTAAATCCGTAAAAAAATTCAAAACTTAAAAAATAAAGATCTAATTCGTGAATCTAAATCTTTAAAAGAAATTTACTTTCTGTTTTATATATTTTTATGAAGTTTTTATAGATTTATAGACTTAATCATGACACATTAAATAAATTTAAAAAGTTAATGAAATACCGTTCAGGAAGCTGATCAATCTTTTTTGGACAAAAGAAGCTGACATATTAAGCCTTCTTTTTATAGAAAAAGAAAAATAGTAACTATATTTCTGTTGGTAATCCAAAATTCTTAGACTCTATGAAAGCATATATTCATTAATAACTTACTAATATGTGCTTTAACTCTATTTTAGTTTTTTTTTTATTAAACTCTCTATTTCTTTTGGTAATCCAAAATTCTTAAACTCTATAAAAGCATATATTATTTGGACTTTAATTTGATTTTGAAATCTATAATTAAAGTTGGTAATCTAACATTTTCTTTTAACTAATTCAACATAAAAATAACACTTATTTTTTCTTTTTTGTTAGCTTGATGAAAAAAATATATTATCCAAAGCAAATTTCACCCAACACGTTTGAATTGAATTTAAGGTCATTTTCATTAAATAAATTCTTTTAAATTAAAATCATACTAATAGAGTTTTGTAGGCGAAAACATTAGCTCAAACTTAATGTGTGCTTGACTTCTCTTTTATTGTTTTCAACCAAATAATAAATACATAATATCTACTACTCCCTATGTTTTTCTTATATTTCGCTGTTTGCCGAAAAATATTATGTAGAAAAATTATTTCTTAATTTTTCAATGTCTATTTACTTAACAGAAAATTTTAAGTTAAATCAACAGAAAAATATAGGATAAAAATAAATAAAATAATTACTTTTTTTTTGAGAGAGAATAACAATTTCTCAAGTTTTTTTTTAAAGAAAACTACATTCTTTCCTACAATTTTGTCAAATTTATTAGGCTTCTTTTAACATATTTATGGATTTTAATAGAAAAAAAAGGCAAAAATGACCCAAAAACTAAAAGCAAAAAATTAAATGTACAACGATGTATTTATGAATTTATTCATCCTCTTAGCCTTTTCCTATAAAAAAACAGAATTTATAATTATTCTCAACAAATAACCAACCAAAATTTTTAAGAATAGTAGTATTGAATAGCAATTATACTTAATTATTTTTATGGAATAAAATGTAAAAATACCCATAATATTTACACTTGGGAAATTTTATCTTTAACATTTTAAAATGATACAATTTTAAACCCTAATATTGATAGTTACCCTAATATTGGTAGGTATAAGAGCAATTTTAACACTAACACCGTTCGCAAATTGAATCAATATTGTCAATTTTCATTCAAAAAAAATTAAACTACGCGCAAAACTATAACTTTGCTAATTATATAAACCAATATGCAAAAAAATTTAACAATTTCCCCCAATTCAAAAAGAACAAACATATAAAAATTATAATTTATATCTTTGTTAGCCCTACAATTTTTCTATTGTTCTAGACCCTAAATTATCATTTACAGAATCATTAACACCAGATCAATTTAATTATCACTAATCTCTCATCAATCCATCTCAAATTGACATATTAAGATCAATTCGAGGTTTCTTCACCGGCGGCAATGGAATAATCGAATCACACCGAGGACATTTAGGGTTATTTTTCATTACCAAAACATAAGATAAACAACCCGGACAGCCGGCGGCAATGGGAGAGAACACCGCGAGTTTATCTTCATCTTCATCTTCTTGCATCTCTTTAATGGAGGATGAAGATGAAGAGTAGGAAGGAGACACCGACGATTTCCAGAGAGAGGATCGTTTTCTGATCGGTTCTTTCTCAGCTCTTTCTAGAGCCATTTTTACTTTGTCCAGTGTGCAAACACTTTGATAATTGTTCCTCGACGATGAAGACGCCGACGGCGGCGATGAAACTAACTTCAAGTCCAAATGACTTTCGTCGAACAGATTGAGTGTGATTTTCGACGGCGGGAAATTCAAGTCCTGAAGCTTCGACGCTGCTGCAAATGTTTGGTTGCGATCTGATGATACCGATGGTGAAATTGAGGAATTGCATCTCTGTAAATATACTTTACCTGACTGCAAAAATTAACCGGATTAGAAAATTTGTGTTTGCAGAAATGAATTCATAATTAACGATGAAGATGATGAGTAATTTAGATATAATGATACAGCGCATTAATGAAGACCATTAAAGACACCATAAATAGCAAAACAATCTACCGCTATTAATTACTAATTGTAGTACTTTAATTTCAAAAAGAGGATAAGTATATAAACATTCTGTTTGGTTGCTGAGAAAGTAATGAGTATTAAATTTGAATTTCAATGTAAATCCAAAAGAACGCCATGGAAATTCATCATTTGAATGCTTTGAAGGTTAAATCCTAAGATTAAAACACAATCAATCAATCCTAATAGAAAATTAAAAAAAAAACTCATGACACACATAATCGAAAAGAACACGCAAACATCTCTTCATTTCTTCTCTTTTCACTTTCTCAGCAACCAAACAGATTATCATACAAAACAGAGATTCTTTCAACATTTGAATCCTTTGAAGGTTGAACCTAAGATTGAAATACAATCAATCAATCCTAATAGAAAATAAAAAAACAAATCATAACACATAATCCAAAAGAACACGCAAACATCTCTTCATTTCTTCTCTTTACTCTTTTCACTTTCTCAGCAACCAAACAGATATTCATACAAAACAGAGTACCGATTTCGAATCAGAACATCAAACGCAGCCAAACACACGAAATAAATCCAAAAAAATAAAAAAAATCAAGCACACAAAATCAAAAAGAACACGCAAACAGTTATTTTCCAGGAAAATTCCAAATCCTCATTTTCTCAGCAAACAAACAAGTCAACAAACACAAAAATCAGCGCAAATATTAAAATACCTTCAAGTCGAGACGCTTTTCCCAACCAATAGGCACTTGAGAATCAAGGTCAAGTTCTTGAGACAACTCATCGTTCATCGACGAGCCATTACCGGCGCCAAGAAAGTCTTTGGTAACAGGAGCAGCCGTAGATTTTCCACCGGAGATATCATTAGTAACAGTCCGATCATCAGTGAATCCACTCAAAACTCTGAACAGAGAACTTACTTCAGCTGCCATAGCAATTCTTCAGAATTTCTTCTGATAAAAAGATGAATGAGGAGGAGAAGAAAAAAGTTCCGGCTCTCTTTATATATGGGAGGGGGGTGCGTTAAAATTAATTAAGATAATAATTACAATTAGTGATTAATGAGATATTTGATTTTTTAAAAAAATTTGATTTCGTTGTTGGTAATTGGTGTAATTAATGGGTACATTTATTGTGGATTTAATTAAATTATTTATGGTATGTGAATGAAGTTAGGGAGGAGAATTCAAGAAAGGAAGGTATCTAAGTAAATGGTAGCCATTAATGCTTTGAAAAATCTTGGTTGACATTTCTTGCTCTTTATTTTTTCATATTTATACATTTGCCTCTCTATTTTGAAATAATTTATAAAAAACGGTTTTGATATATGAAGTACTGCATATAAGCATTTTTTTTGATAAAGTTCAAATAAAACCCATGTGGTTTCACTAATTTTCAGAAAATCGTTCAATAACATTTTTTCCTATTTATCAATGATATCCGTCAAGCCTTTCTTCTTAAATAAAGTAAATGAAAGAATTAAGACTTGCTCGGATGTCGTATTCAAATTCAAGGAATCTGGTAACAACTTTCGATGCAAATGGCTTTGGATCTGTCTATACATCTGGAATATCTGTAACAGGATATGGAACTCAATATCGGCTTTCTATCTCAAGCCATTAGGCAAGGCAAGTAAAAGCAAGCCATATACACAACGTCTTTGTTGATTTTGTTGAATTGGATAGATAATAGATAAACCAGAACCACTTTTGCTTTGCCTTATACTCTATTGGAACAAAGCAGTCTCTTTCTGGGATTCCATACTTTGGGACAAGGATAAGAAAGAGTGAACTTCTTGGTTTGTTGCGAGAAAGAAAAGACTCCTTTTATGCAATTATAAAGTCCACGGAACTTTCTCGATGCCAACGCAACTTTACGATTCTCCTTTCTCTTACTCAAGTACTTTTCTTTATTAGAAAGGCGACTTTCTTTTGAAATCCTTTCTTCTGAAGTGATATAGTACGAACTTCATTCTTCAGTATCGGTTGTTAAATAAAGGACTGTGGTTTACTTTTTGTCAAAACAAGGATTGAGGTTTCAAACTTGGATTAATGCTATTAAAACCATCTTTAACAACCTGAAAATGAAAATTTTCAAGAATTAAAGTTGTTCAATGCCATATTTTCTATGGAACTACATTTTCGATTTTCGAAAATAATCTTTTTTGGAACTTTCTCTCTCTAAACATTAACTTTCTCTCTTTTTACCAAACATAATCTAAACAATCTCAAAATAAAAAAAGTTGAAGAATTAAAGTTGCTTAGAATATTATTAGTTCTTAAAATATATCATTTTTGAAGTCGTCAAATGTGATTTTAATAGTATCAATCGAAAAAGTCCTTATTTTGTTAAAGTTAAAAACCTCAATCCCCGTTTTGACAAAAAGTAAACCACAATCCTTTATCTGAAAATTAGTGAAACCACAGGGGTTTTATTTGAACTTTACCCTTTTTTTTGGTAGAAGCTGCATATAAGCATTAAATATATAGAATATAGTAACATATGTTAATTATTTCTTGGTATATGTAATAACAGGCCTAAAATGTAAATATTATTATTATGTTTGGTGTTTCAATGTGTAGTAAAACCTCTATAAGTTAATAATATTAGGACCATAAAATTTTATTAATTTATCGAGTATTAATTTAGTGAATTGGTCCAAGACCTGAAGAAATTATTATTTTAAAGGTTTGACTATTTTTATTGAAAATTGGTGAAAATATTATGGCCCTGTTTGGGAATTAGCTGTTAGCTGATTACATTAGCTGTTAGCTGATTACATTAGCTGATTTGACAAGTTGATTTGATTAGCTGTTTGTGTAGACCTGTTTGGTAAAAATTAGCTGATTGATAATATCGGTTTGTGCAAAAAGACGAATAAAGGCATTAATTTTGGCGCATGAGAAGAGGGAGTCTATTTATTAGGGTTAAAGAAGTCCATTTTTTTTTTTTTTGAAGTAAGAAGTCCATTAATTTTAATATTGCAAAACGCTAATTGAAAAAGCTCAATTTAAGAGCTTTTTCTAAATTAGCGTTTTCATCCTAAAACTCTCTTTCAAACCTCTCTCCACCAAACACTCCAATTAGTGGTTTCAGTGGTCAAACCTCTAAAGTTGGTCAAAACCGCTCTTTTTATCCCAAAACGCTCTTTACCAAACAAAGCCTATATGTATTTAATGTTTATATGGAGTTATATGTGCATATATTAAAACACAAAAAAAAGTGCACTTACTTTGATATTTCCAATTTTGTGTTGATTAAATCATTGATATACCAATTTAACATATTTGAAATTTTGATTAATTATAATTGTACATATTAAGCAATCAATTATAAGAAAAGTCAACTGTAAATATAAATTCGTTCAATAAAATCATTATTCGTTTTATCTGCATTTGAAATTTGAAATTTAAATATTTAAACTTTTTATGTATTATGTATCTATACAAAAATATAAAAATATTATTTTGAACTGTAAAAAAATACAAGCTTAATTAAAATAAATGTAATGAGTAACGATTTTTAATTGAATTAATTATTCAACATTAATTAATTAATTTAAATGCGAGGCTTAATATAAGGAAGGAATAACAGATGTTATCTTATGATTTATGGATTTTCAAATGATATATATATATATATATTATATTTAGAAAAAGAAGTCGAATATAACTTCAAATGAGTCTTCGTATATTTTTTCTAAATAGATAACTATAATCCTAACTTTAAAACTAATGTCAGAAGATTCAAAAATAGAAAAATGACTCTCTATTCCTTTTCGAAGTTATGTGTCCATTGACCCCTTCTCTCATTCCATCGCTCTTAGTTCGTGGATCGTTGTATTTCCTCTCTTGTATACTAGTATAGTTGATTCGTGACTAGTAATACACAATCTTTATTCGTTCTTCCGCTATACTAATCTCAGCATATCTTGTACTACAAGAGATAATCTGAGAACTCGTTATTATATTTGAATTTATATTAGTTTCGACATTCTTACCAGAGCTATTTGGTTGCATGTGTAGTTTTTGCATGCTATAATTAATATGTATTAAATACATAATTATTGGGCATGCTTACGGGTTTTTTTTGGGATGATTTCATATTTGTTTTCTAGTGACAATGACACTATAATTGCGTAAATAGACTGTAATATATGATTTGAGTATTTTATTTTGGAATTAAACGAGTTCAAATCGCGATAGAGGGTGTGTGTCTCTCAATCCCAATATTGGATTATGAGAATTGGTCAACTTTGTAATTATTAAAAGTATATATTTTGATTATTAGCTAATTCCCAAAATATATATTATATCGTTCTAAATCAAAACAAATATTATATTTCCATAACTTAAAGATAATTATTTGATTTCATAATATTTATAATGTCTAATATTATAAATATAATCATATATAATATATAATATTTATTATTATATATATTTATCGTTATAACATATATATATATATATATATATATATATATATATATATATATATATATATATATATATATATATAATCCAACAAAACATATATATCTAATTTATCTAAATTGAATTTATATTTTAACCAGTAAAATGCAATTCTCAATCAAATAAAACTTATCGCGATTATTTATCAATTGGGCTCGGACTGAACTCAATTTTAATCTTATTGAAGGTTCTAGTTCTCCTGAACTTATATACACTAATCCTTTTATGCTTAAATTCATATAACTATTATATGTTTCTCAAGAAGCCCTAATTAGCTTTATTCCAACCAGTCTCTCTTTGTGTGCGATCCTGTAGGTCTATCTAATATTGGCAGTACTCCAGATACATAGTTTCATCTCACAGATGATACAGATTGGTTTCCACTGAAAGTTTTAATCGTAAACTAACAAATATATTTCTTCTCTAGCTAAACTAGAAGGAGTTAATCCCGGGTTTTATGGACTAAATCCATAGGAATAATGAAATCCCTATTGTTGAAGGTGAAAACCTTAACAAGCTTCTTGAAGAAGATTTTAATTTGATTGATAAAAAGTTAAGGAATTACAATGAAAGAGATGAATTTATATCATCTAAAACCTAATTGCTAAATTACAATAAAGGGTAAAGAACATAACTAATTAAAATATTAAGATAAGGGTAAATTGGGTTAAATATAAAGGGGTGGCATGGATGGTAAATAGGGAGTGACGTGGGTTGTAAATAAGGAGTGATAGGATTGTAATTAAGGAGGAAGCTGGAGTAAGGAGCAAGTTCCTTAAAATAAAGGTACGCGGAGCGTGCCTAATTCTACGCGGAGCGTGCCCAATCTAAGCCCCGTGTATGTGACCTCCTGGACTTCTCTCCGGATCAGTGCTCAATCTATGCGGAGCGTGGATTGGCTGCTGAACTCTTCTCCGGATCAGTGCTCAATCTACGCGGAGCGTGCCCAAATCTACGCGGAGCGTGGATTGGCTGCTGAACTCAGACATTCAAGTACGCGGAGCGTGCCTGAGTTGTTGTGTGGCACTATTTAATGAAATTCAAGTAACAAAATAAAATGAGAATTCCATAAATGTTGGAGAGAGGAATTACTATGAGATGGGAAACTTTTAGTTTCACTTCACCTTTTATGATAACCTTTTCTAAGTTCTTTTATCCTACTTGAGATGCCGATTTTAATCTACGCAACCCTAAGGTCTCAAGTTATTAGTTATAAACTTTATATTAGTTATTCTACCTTGGTCTGGCTAAAGCAATTAACTAGAAGAAGCATTAAGTTCCATGAAAAACCTTGGAAAAACAATAAGCCACACTAAATGGTTATCATGTCTAACTTATGAATTTTGATAAATTAATTTAATCACATTCAAATATAAATATGATTAATTATGTTCGAGTTGGGACTTGGTCTATCCCCAACAAGTATTAAGAATCATAAATTAGTTCTCAAGTGAATGAAAGAAACTTGATTAGGTTAAACATTAATTACCATATAATTATAGTTAAGATCCACTTTAGCCCTAGTTAAGATTATTTTAGCCCATGGTTAGATTAAAACTCATCTTAGAATGGTAGATAATGGAGTTGATAACCTTAAAAGAAGATTAAGGAATAGAAGAAACTATAGTGGTGATTGCCGAACAAAACTTCCTCGGTGAATTAACGGTGAATTGAAAACTTACTTTTATTGGATGAACTTTGTAACAAACTATAACTATAAAGAAAAAAAACACAACAACAACAACATAAACTACTAATTCTTGAAGAAAAAAATTAGAAAACTAGCATAGAAGTAAGTTTAAGTTCGGTGTGTCTTCAAATGGTTCCTAAAGCCTCCTTTTATATCAAGAAGTCACATATAGCCCCCAAAACCAAGTCTACTGGTATCCTATAACTACCAAACCTTCTCATTTATGGGCCGGGGAAATTATGCACCGATTTTTAACAATTTAGACGTTGAAACCGTGTGAATGGAGGAAGTTTTTGCAGACTTTTTGCAATCAACTCGTTGAATTTCCCATTCAACTCATCAAGTTACAATGATTAAAATGCACATACTTCTTGTTATTTTCAACTTGTACATTTGAGGGAGTAACTCGACGAGTTGAAGTCCATACTCGATGACTTGTCTGTTATTTAGAATGAACTCGAAAACACTCGACTTTGGTTTTCCTGGAAACACTCGAAAACAATTTTAAACAGGGGAAGTAGTGAAAACGCACAAAAAAATCATTATTATAACTATAAAGCAATGTGAAATAAATACGAATTAAATAAAAAATACTATAAAATGAGACGATAACAACCATTACTTATACGAACTAACCTTCCCACTCTTGTATGGGGCAATGCCATTTTACATGCAACATCACTCATTTTATTAGACCAACAAATTATCACGGAGTGTTCCCCATTACAGTTAGCTTTTGGTCATGAGTCCAATATTTCTTATCTAATAATCTTTGGTTGTGCACTATATGTTCTGTTGAAACACCTTTCCACAAGATTTTGATTTGACAAAATCATTTAAGTTTAATCCATGATTAAGAGACAATTAAATTTAAGTGCTTTGATTTAATTGTACTAATCCGTTTGTTCAATATTGAGTATAAACATAAATGCAAAAGGAAATAAAAATTAAGACAGGATAAAGTCAGCATGAGAACACAACACAAGCTGAGTGAAGAGCAACTCAGCATAAGAGAAGATAAGTCATCTTCAAAACAACAGCTTAAGAATGAAGCTGATCAAAGAAGCTGAGTGGAACGAAGCTCAGCATAAAAGAAGTCAGCTTCAGAACTAGATCTTGCAGAACGAAGCTGACCATGAAAGCTGAGTGAAAAAGAACTCGGTATGAGATTTGGTGACAATCAAAGACAACGACTATCGAAGTGAAGCTGAGTGATCTTCAGGACAACATGAATGATCCGTTAGCTAAAAGACAAATCCGACAACTGTCTGCACCAATAATTGAAGCCTTGGAATTACGCAAAAGCCAAATTCCGAGATGCATGGGTCAACTGTTCGTTGCTATAAGACAAACTGCCGTAAGAAGACAAAGGCTGTAGGAAGAAGACAAGCCTGACATCTGAAGAAATCAGAAAACAAGATTGGCCTGCACATCTGAAGCTGACCAGAAGTTTGTCCCCCAAAAGAGCCGTTTTGGATTCAATGGACAAATCAAATTCAAATCATTTGATCCTCAAAATACAACTATAAAAGTACAAGCAATCCTCTTGGATCATTGCCGAATTACAGAATATACAAGAGAGAAAAATACAAGCTAAAAGCACTCAAAAACAAGAAAGAAATCTTACACCAACTTTCTATTCCTGTGTAAATGCTAGATTGATTGTTTTGTAATCATCTAAAGTGTTCTTTATCTGAAAAAGAGCAAATTGTATCAATTGTGAATTGAGAGTGTTGTCTGAGTATTTGGTTGTAAATACTCAGTGGTAGAGAAATCTAGGTGCTGGGTTGTAGCACTTAGTAGGAGTTGAGTAGACGAATAGAGGAAGGTACTCTTGCATATTCAACTGCCTTGTAACCGGTTTGTGCTCTACCATTAAAGAGCTCAGTATTGGATTCTAAAAGCCCGGAGGAATCTGGGGACTGGACGTAGGCGGAGAGGCCGAACCAGGATAAGTCATACTGAGTAATTTCTAACTCTCTTAATATATATATATATATATATATATATATATATATATATATATATATATATATATATATATATATATATATGTGCATGTGTCAGCATATAAACTGTTTAAAGCTGACACTGAGTAAATTAGAGTGCTGAGTTGGAAGCTGACCACAAAAGTGTCAATTCCCAACTCACAAGTGAAACAGTCTTAGTCAACATCTGACTAAAACTGTCTTACACTAAGATCGGCCAAGCTGACCAAAGCTGAGTTAATAAACTCACTAAAATTATCAAGTCAGCAAGATTAATTAGCGAAAAAGTTACATTAGTTCCTAACCCCCCCCCCTTGGAACTAATCACACGGGACCAACAAGTGGTATCAGAGCCTCACTACTCAAAGATATAACTATCTTGAGCTGATCCCGATAAATGGCTGAGAACAGCACTCATTTTCTTCCCGGGAACCAAACAACACAGATACTCCCTGAGGGACTATCAATTAGTCGGCCTCCCCTATTCTTTGGTTCAAATTATACATTCTGGAAGAATAGGATGAAAAACTTTATTCAAGCCACAAACATGAGTGTTTGGCTTACAATTATACAAGGCCCTTACGTGCCGTATAAAACTGTTGACAATGAGAAAGTTGTCAAGAGTGAAACTGAGTGGTCAGAAGATGACCTCAGAAAATTACAAAATAATGCTTCGGCTATCAATATGCTTCACTGTGCTCTAGATGCTACAGAGTACAATAAAATATCAGGTTTTGAGTCAGCACAAGAGATCTGGAAAAAGCTTGAAGTAACCTACGAAGGAACAAGCAAGGTCAAGGAATCAAAGGTGAATCAACACATGAGACTGTACGAGCTGTTCGAGATGAATGACAATGAGGACATCTCCGGAATGAACACTAGGTTCACCAACATCATAAACGAGCTAAAGAGACTCGGCAAGAACTTCACTGAAGAAGAACAAGTGAAGAAAATCTTGAGAAGCTTACCAAAAAGCTGGCAAGCTAAGAAAACGACTGTGGAGGAAGCTCAAGACTTGACCACATATAAGTATGACGAGCTGATCGGATCTCTACTAACTCATGAGATCTCTATGAAAAAATTTGAAGCAAAAGAAAAGTCAGACGACAAGAAACAAAAATCACTTGTCATGAAAGTTGACTCAACCGAAGCTGACTCATCGGACGATAAGGAAATGGCCATGTTCACAAGGAAGATGAAGAAGCTGTTCAGAAACAATGAAAAGAACAGCTAGAGGCCATTCAGAAAAGGCGACAGGTACAAAGTTGAGTCTAGTGACAAATACAAAAAGGACAGCTCCAAATCTGTCACATGCTTTGAGTGTCATCAAACTGGGCACATTAAGTCAAGCTGCCCTAATCTGAAGAAGGACAAGAAGGGAAGCAAGAAGACAATGATGGCCACATGGAGTGATAGTGATGAGTCAACCTCATCTGAAGTTGATGAAAATGAAACAGCAAATATATGCTTCATGGCCGATGATGCTGACCGCACTTATTCTGAGCAAGCTGACCTCTCTGATGAAACTGACCAGGAGGAACACAATAATGAGGTAACATCCTTACTTTTACTTAGGACTGAGATGATTAACGCCCTGAGTGATTTATATGCGCTAACTAAAAAGTGCAATAAGAAAGTAAAGGCACTCAGTAGGCGGTGTGATGAGATTGAAGAGGTCAAGCTGAGTGACCTCCGATATCTTCTCCAAGACAACTCAACTTTGCATAATAACATAGAACTTATGCATAAGTTTGTCTCGGAGGTCTAATCAGATTCAAAGAAACTAAAAAAGGATGTCACTACCCTACAAAGCCAAATAAGAGGCTCAAATAAAAATAAATCCCATGCTGAGTACTCAGGTACTGGTCAGCATAAACAGTTTACTCAATGTGAATGTTGCGAGAAAAGAGGACACACAAGAGATGTGTGTTGGTATAACAAGCGGATTGTCCAATGTGACTTCTGCGGAAAGAAAGACATACCACTAAGGTATGTTGGCATGCTCAGCATAATAATGCTGACCACACTCAACATCACCCTCAAAGGGTAATTCACTATGACTTCTGTGGTAAAAGTGGCCACACTATAAAAGTATGTGGTCACAAATTAAAATATGACTTTGCACCTGTTTATGCTAACAAACGAGGACCCAAAAAGAATTGGGTACCTAAAGATGAATAGTCTAAAATGCAGGTGAGCCTGAGATGCGTGGAGAAATCAAAACTGTGGTATATAGACAGCGCATGCTCGAGGCACATGACTGGTGATGAAGCTCAATTCATCACACTAGAGGTTAAACGAGGTGGAAGTGTAAGCTTTGGAGACAATAAGAAGGGTAAGATAGTCGGCTCAGGTACTATCGGAGGTAACCCTACTATTGAGTCAGTCTCCTTAGTTAAAGGTCTCAAATACAATCTGCTGAGTGTACCTCAGCTTTCCAAAAGCGGCAGAAAGGTTGTATTTGATGATACTCAGTGTCAAATACTCGAGGGAAAAACAAACGAATTGATTTTAACTGCCCCTCGTGTAGACAATGTATACATGCTGAGTTTAGAAAAACAGTTTTCTAAAAATATATGCTTAGTGTCTAAAGAGGATAACTCCTGGCTATGGCATAGAAGACTTGGTCATGTAAGCATGGACCTTCTTGCCAAAATAGCTAGAAAGCAACTAGTTGAGGGATTGCCCAAACTTAAATTTGAAAAAAATCAATTGTGTAATGCTTGTCAGCAAGGTAAACAAACTAAGAAGTCATTTCAAAGTAAAAATATTATCTCAACCAAGAGACTATTGGAATTACTACACTTGGATCTTTTCGGACCTGTCCAGCCACTCATATTGGGAGGTAAGAAATTTTCCTTAGTCATTGTAGACGATTTCTCTCGGTACACTTGGATCATCTTGCTGAGTAGCAAGGATGAAACATTTGAGATGTTCACAACATTGATTAAAAAACTTGAAAATGACAAAGACCTAAGAGTAGCTCATATTAGAAGTGACAATGGTGGAGAATTCAAAAACCAACAGTCATCAGTTGCCCTGTCTACAACTGAAGCTGAGTACGTAGCTGTTGGAAGCTGTGTTGCACAAGTCCTATGGATTAAGCAACAGCTTGAGGATTATGGAGTCAAAACAGAAACAATTGAAGTCAAATGCGACAATAAAAGCGCCATTGACCTATCTAAAAATCCAATCCAACACAGCAGGATGAAGCATGTCAGCATAAGACATCACTTCATTAGAGATCATATACTCAAGGGTGAGATCAAGCTGACCTATGTTCCAACAGATGAACAACTTACGGATATCTTCACCAAGCCTTTGGCTCGTGAACAATTCAACATATTAAGGGAAGCTATCGGTATGTCTAATACTCTTCAATAATTCTATGTGCTTAATTGAATGTTGAGTGATTACCATGCTGAGTGATTTGTGATAAGTTAGTAACTGTTGCATGCTGAGTTAAAAATGACATGAAATCACCCTATGCTGAGTAGACATACATGCTGAGTGATTATCCTAAGCTAAGTTACTAAGTCCACAAACAACTATCCTACGTAAAACTGACTACTCAGAATCTCAAACGTCTGACATTCTTAATACTGAGTAAAACTCAATTAAACATTAAATGCTAGCACACGTATTAAATAGCCACCTAGGATAACGTAAGCAATAATGAGAAAACCCATGCGCCGAACGTGTCATAAATACCAGAATCTCTGTCGGTTGATCATCTCGAGGTAAAACGGCTAGTTCAACGAATAAGATCAATCCGAACCGCTATAAATTGTGGAAGCATTCCCACTTAGAACTCTTTGCACTCAAAATTCTTGGCATTCAAATTTCTCTCTCTCAAAAACCCAAAATCCTCTCAAAGAATTCGTAATCATGATGGATTCCCAAAATCTCTCCGGTGGTGGTTACAACGACGACCACACCGACGAAAACCCTAAGTCTCCTCCTCAGCAGGAGTATAGCGAGACTCCCACTAAAGAACAGGGTCAGCATGACCAAACTCCAAACAAGAACCCTAAAACTGACCTCGCAACCTCTTCAAAGAAGAAGAAGAAAAAGAAGGACAAGCAGCCCAATGAAAAATTCTTTGTTAAAGTGTACCCGAGCGTAAAGAATCATGAGGTTCTTCGATGTCGATGGTTCTCTCCGAGCTTCATAACGGATGAGCAACCGTTCTGTGAATGGATTGAGAAAAATGAATGGGCTGGACTCTTTTCACTTGCTGGTAGAACCTACCCCAGGTTAGTACAGGAATTTTACTCCAACCTCTCTGTTGATGGAAATGATGCTGACCATCTGGTAACCCACGTTAAAGGTAAGAAGCTAACGATTACCCCATCCTATCTCGCAACCTTACTAAATCTGCCAAACACCGGAACAGAATTCAGGACTACTAAGGAAAAGCTTGACCACACTGCAACGTTCTATAAACCAGCGAATCACAAAGGAGAAATACCTAGTACATGCATGGGTCAAAATCAAAAGATGGCTCACTATCTCCTGACTAACTTCATCTTCCCAAAAATCAACTCAGCATCATCAGCTTCAAACTTCGAGCAGTGCTTCATTTGGCACATGCTGACCTACAGCCCTCTCAATATGCCCGTATTTCTGGTAGGAGCACTTCAACAAAGTACTATCAAGCTCAGGCTAGGTTCTCTTATTACCAGAATCCTCGAAGATCATCAAATCGACTTGATTAATAAAATAGAAACCTGGGGAACTGAAATCATGGCTGCCTTGTTGTTTGGGTTAGTATATGACCAACCCATCAAGCCCAAGAAGGGAAAAGGGGTCGTCGAGGAAATCGAGAAGGAAGTTGATGATGAGCAACCTCAGGAAGAGAACATCGCCATAGCTGAATCTGCTGATCAAACCAAACGAGAGAAGAAACAGAAAGCAATCCAAACCAGCTCCAAAGATGTTGATGTTGTTCCAAAGAAAATCTGGATTGTCTCAAAGGGGAAGAAAGTTGATGCTGAGCAGGGTAAGTCAGCAGAGAAAAGAAAGAGGCAAGATGAGCCTGATGAACTGGAAAGTGAGGAAACCCCTCTGAAGAAGAAGAAGAAAACTTCTGATCTGAGTCCAGATGATGCTGTCCCTCTTGGTTTTGTAGTTCCTGATGATTCCACTTCATAAGAAGCCAAGAGATTGACCTTGAGCAAATCCCTGTTGATCAAGAAGCAGAAGAACTAAGAGACAATGCAGGTCAGCATGATAATGATGAGGATGTTGAGCAACATCAAGAAGCTCATGCTGAGTAAGAACAAACAGAGAATATTGAGCAATTTGAAAATCCAGATGTACAGAGCAAGACAGTTGATGCTGAGCTCACAGAGCAAGAACTAGTCATGGAAGGTCTCAACACTGATCTTGGGGTAGAGTCATCTCTTGATTCCATTCCTACTGACCCTTCTCCTCCAAAGACCAAAAAGTTGAAAAGGCTTAAGAAGAAGGCCTACAAATCTCCAGTCATTGACCTCCTGGATGATTCGCCTCTGAGGGATCAAATCACTGACCTCATGGATCTATAATTTAAGTTCTTCTCAAGGCATACTGAGTCCTCTACATAGGAAACAAGCCTCTGTTACTCATACTGAGCAACACGCCAAGACTCCAGACAATCCAAACCAAGCCGAGCAAGAGCTCGAAGTCCTAGCTGCTCAAGGAGACAAGCAAGCTAAGGAAAATCCTGCTCAACCTGAGGTGCCTCTTCCTGCACCAACTCAAGTCCATGTTGAGCAGGTAAATATCTTTGCGGATCCACCTCCTTCCCATCACATTTCACAAAATATTGAGCAGTCAGTTCCTACTGCTAATCAAAATCAAAGTCCAGTTGCTGACCATACTGGCACTTCCACTCAAGGACAGCACCAAACACCTCCTCCATCTGGTGCTACTAGAATCCTGGTCACTGAGCTAAATCCTGAGGCACAATATGCCTATCTTCATGCAACTGAGTTTGGACGTCGCATCATTGACTCGGCTCAACATCTTCTCCAGGATTTAAACACTTCTCATGCCGATGTTGCTAGGTCTGCCAATGCTGAATCACAAGAACTCTTGTCTGTCACTCAGCTTCTCAATGAGATCAAAAATCTCAAAGACTTAGTAAGTGTCATGACCACGGTCCAAGCCCAGCAACCCAGGCAAGAATCTATTGTCAAGTTGGCCGAACTGCAATTGATGATGGTGAATCATATGAATTCACTTCAGGGACAAATCAACGTTCTACCTACAGTCAACATGGGTTATGCTACATCTGTTGAGTTAAATCACTATTTTACCCAACTGTCTTCTGAGCTGACTGGCACTCGTGACCTTCTCTCGTCAACTTCCCAATGTTCGATGGATGAAATTAGTGAAGCTGTCCGTCTTCTAAACCTGAGTAAAGAGGAAATGGAAACTGACTTGTTCAAAACCAATACTATCCTACAAACTACTCAAAGCTTATTTCGACATGTGCGTCACACAAACGCTCAACGTGACATTTACGACAAGGCTGTACTTAGAATGTACCATCAATCTTATGCCCAGCTAACTGACACAATATCACAGCTAACTAAATCACAGGAATACATACTCAGTATGATCAGCGAATCAGTTCGAGTCCCTGGTTCAGTTCTGGATGATGGAGTCCCAGTGTTAGATGGGTTATTTGAAAGCACGAAACGTCTCAAGGCGTATTTGGTCAAGCTGACTCGTGCTGCTCCCAATGAAACCTTCATCCCTCCTCCGCCTGATGGTGGCAAAACGGAGGAGAAAGCACAAGCTGATGGAACTTAGCTAAAGGTAGGAGAAACTTCAGGCAGTAAGCAAAAGAGGAAAGACGAAGGCAAAGGGGTAGCTCAAGATTAACTTTAAGAAAGTGACTTGTGTATTTTGTATGCTGACCATTTATATCATCTTAATCATCTTTTCATTCACATTGTTTTTCATAAGTGATGCTTACTATTATACTATATGCTGATCTATCTAAAATTGAACAAACAAATAAATTCAAATTAAAAATATACTCAGTACACATTAACTCTGATACATCCGCACATAAACTCTGATACCAAAACTATTCATGTATCAAACTGAGTAAACATTGAACTCTTCTAAAAGTTGACCTAGGCTCATCTGAATTAGATCTTAGAAGGTCTAGAATTGAACTAAGTCAGTATAAACAGTCTTCCCTTATTACTCAATTAAATCTTAGAAGGTTTAGAGTTAAGTTAAGACAATATATGCAACCCTTACGGGGGAGTAATTTCAGAAGAATAAAAAGTAATTCAATCATGGGAATTTCAATATTGAGTTCCATAAATTAAATATTTTGCCAACATCAAAATGGGGGAGTTTGTTGAAACACCTTTCCACAAGATTTTGATTTGACAAAATCATTTAAGTTTAATCCATGATTAAGAGACAATTAAATTTAAGTACTTTGATTTAATTGTACTAATCCGTTTGTTCAATATTGAGTATAAACATAAATGCAAAAGGAAATAAAAATTAAGACAGGATAAAGTCAGCATGAGAACACAACACAAGCTGAGTGAAGAGCAACTCAGCATAAGAGAAGATAAGTCATCTTCAAAACAACAGCTTAAGAATGAAGATGATCAAAGAAGCTGAGTGGAACGAAGCTCAGCATAAAAGAAGTCTGCTTCAGAACTAGATCTTGCAGAACGAAGCTGGCCATGAAAGTTGAGTGAAAAAGAACTCGGTATGAGATTTGGTGACAATCAAAGACAACGACTATCGAAGTGAAGCTGAGTGATCTTCAGGACAGCATGAATGATCCGTTAGCTAAAAGACAAATCCGACAACTGTCTGCACCAATAATTGAAGCCTTGGAATTACACAAAAGCCAAATTCCGAGATGCATAGGTCAACTGTTCATTGCTATAAGACAAACTGCCGCAAGAAGACAAAGCCTGTAGGAAGAAGACAAGCCTGACATCTGAAGAAATCAGAAAACAAGATTGGCCTGCACATCTGAAGCTGACCAGAAGTTTGTCCCCCAAAAGAGCCGTTTTGGATTTAACGGACAAATCAAATTCAAATCATTTGATCCTCAAAATACAACTATAAAAGGACAAGCAATCCTCTTGGATCATTGTCGAATTACAGAATATACAAGAGAGAAAAATACAAGCTAAAAGCACTCAAAAACAAGAAAGAAATCTTACACCAACTTTCTATTCCTGTGTAAATGCTGTTGAAACACCTTTCCACATGATTTTGATTTGACAAAATTATTTAAGTAAAATTAAACACACTAAGTTTAAATGCTTTGATTTATTACACTAATGTGTTTGTTCAATGTTGAGTTAAATTGTTTATAAGACATAAAGACTAAAAGGCTTAAAGCCCAATACGGAAGTCAAAGCCCAAGTCAAACAGATCAAGACCACTCGGCCCGCGTATGCAAAACGCTGCCGTTGTGTACAAAACGCAGCTCAGCGAAAGAAGGATCGAGAAGACCTTTGTTGAACAACTTCAGAACGAAGCTGTTGAGTTGTATCAACAAAGAGTACAAGACAGCAGCTGAGCAAGAACAACTTCCAGACAAAGTATTTCTACTTTGGGTAAAGTTTAGAAGACATAGAAAGCTGTCTAGTTGACCTTACCATAAATGGAGAGACATTCTGCCGGACTGACTAAAAGCTGCTCAGCTCTGATCGAAGACAGAAGATACTTGAATCTGATTGGCCAAGAGCACTGAGCAGGACTGAGTGACAATGACAGGAAGCCGTTTCCCTCCAATGGTTATTTCGAAATTCGAAATGACTGATGCCTCAGACGTCTCTATAAATAGGGCCTTTCAGTTGCTTCATTCGATGCAGATCTTCACCAAGCCATTACGCTGACCAAAATTCTACTCGAAGTTCTGTGAGAAAAAGCAAAGCAAATACTTACACCAAATTCTATATCTTTCGTGTAAAAGTCTAGAGTGATTATTCAATCATCTAAGGTGTCTTAACAATTGTTGTTTAGGACAAATCTTTATCATTTCTAGAGACTAGAAAGGAGAGGCTGTGTACTCGGTTATAGTACTCAACGAGAAATTAGGAGTGAGTAGAGGCATAGAGGAAGGTACTCTTGTTATACTCAGCTTCTTAGTTGTAAAAGGTTTGATGCTCTACCGTTAAAGATCTCAGTAGAGAATTCGAAAGCTCGGAACGTGTTCCGGGGACAGGACGTAGGCTTAGAGGCCGAACCTGGATAAATCTGCTGAGTAACATCTTTCTAACCTTAAACTCCTTAATATATATATTGCTTGCTTAAACAAAACTGACCAAGTAAAGAGGTCACGCTGAGTTGTGAGTATTGAGTATCTGAGTTCAGGAATAGACTCAAGTGCTATCTCTTGACTCAAAGAAAGAAGCTGACTTAGTCACCAGTTCACTAAGCTAGTGTCTTAATTTACTCAGCGCGCTGTGTAATCCTTTTTCAAAGAAAAAGAAGTCAGCCTTAACGTACTAAAATTTTAAATAGTTCCTATCCCCCCCTTGGAACTAACTTGTTACGTTATAAGGGACCAACAAGTGGTATCAGAGCTTAAAAGCTCACTGTGCAAGGTTTAACTACCTTGAGCTGATCCCCACTATGGCTGAAACCAGCACTCGGTTTCTCCCAGGAAATCTGACAACTTAGATTCTACCTGAGGGTCTGTCCATAACTCGGCCTCCCCTATTCTCCGGGTCTAACTACACCTTCTGAAAGAATAGGATGAAAAATTTCATTCAGGCTACAAATATGAGTGCCTGTCTATCTATAGTCCAAGGCCCATTTGTTCCTATTGAAACTGTTGATGGCCAAACGGTTGTCTAATCTGAGACCAAATGGACAGAGGATGATCTCAAGAAGCTACAAAATCATGCTTCGGCTATAAACATGCTTCACTGTGCGCTCGATGCTGCAGAATACAATAAGATTTCAGGTTGTGAGTCAGCGCAGAAGATCTGGAAGAAGCTGGAGGTCACCTATGAAGGAACCAACAAGGTGAAAGAATCCAAGGTGAACCAGCATATGAGATTGTACGAGCTGTTCGAAATGAACGATGATGAAGGGATCTCAGACATGAATGCAAGATTCACAAACATCATCAACGAGCTCAAGAGACTTGGGAAGATCTTCACTGAGGAAGAACAAGTCAAGAAGATTCTTAGGAGTCTTCCTAAAAGCTGGCAAGCAAAGAAGACCGCTGTTGAGGAAGCTCAAGACTTAACCACCTATAAGTATGATGAACTCATCGGCTCACTGCTGACCCATGAGATCTCGATGAAGAATTTCGAGGTGAAGGAAAAGTCTGAAGATAAGAAGCAAAAGTCTCTTGTCATGAAAGTAGACTCCACTGATGGGAGCTCAACAGCCGATGAAGAGATGGCTATGTTTACCAGAAAGATGAAAAGGCTATTAAAAAAGAATGACAAATATTCTAAGAAGCCTTATAAGAAGTTTGATAAGTACAAAGCTGACTCCAGCGACAGCAAGTACAAGAAGGACAGCTCAAAGCCCATAACTTGCTTTGAATGTCATCAAACTGGCCATATCAAGTCAAGCTGTCTCTCGCTGAGGAAAAAAAGAAAGAACGACAAGAAGGCAATGGTGGCAACCTGGAGTGATAGTGATGATTCATCATCATCTGAAGCTGATGCCACTGAGTCAGCGAAGATTTGTTTCATGGCTGACGAACTTGCTGAGCCATGTGTTTCTGAGCATGCTGACCCTTCCATTGCATCTGACGATGAGGAACATTCAACTGAGGTAATATCACTACCCTTGCTTAGAAATGAAATGGTTAATGCCCTGAGTGACCTCTACACACTTGTCAAAAAGTGTAATAAAAAGGTTAGAGCACTCAGCAGGCGATGTGACGAGGTTCAAGAGGTCAAACTGAGTGACCTTCGATATCTTCTTCAGGACAACTTAGATTTGCATAGTAACATTGGAATTATGCAAAAGCTTGTTTCTGAGGTCCAATCAGATTCTAAGAAACTGAGAAAGGACGTCACATCTATTCAGAACCAACTAAAGGTTCCAAACAAAAGAAACATTCCTCTGAATACTCAGTACCGAAGTATTGATCAGCAGAGATGGAATCCTCAGCGGAATGTCCAGTGTGACTTCTGTGGGAAGAAAGGACACACCACAAAGGTGTGCTGGCATGCACAGTACTGGGGTGCTGACCAGTCAGTGAGATATCCTAAACGGAAAGTCAGCTGTGACTTATGTGGAAAGAATGGCCATACTGTCCAAGTATGTCGCCATAAAATCAAATATGATGCTTTACCTGTTGAACCTAACAAACCAGGACCCAAAAAGAATTGGGTACCTAAAAGCAACTAGTTACATTGCAGGTAAGCCTGAGGTGTGCTGAGAAGTAAAAAATGTGGTATATTGACAGCGCATGCTCGAGGCATATGACTGGTGATGAAACTCAGTTCATCACATTTGAGCGTAAACGAGGAGGAAGCGTAAGTTTTGGAGACAACAAAAAGGGTAAGATAGTAGGGTCAGGAACCGTTGGAGGTAATCCTACTATTGAGTCTGTCTCCCTAGTCAGCGGACTCAAATATAACTTACTCAGCGTAGCTCAGCTATGTGACAATGGGAGAAAAGTTATATTTGATAACACTGGATGTAAAATATTCGACGGTAAGACTAATGAGTTCATTTTAACTGCCCCTCGCATTGATAATGTCTTCATGCTGAACTTAGAGAAAAAGTTTTCAAAAACTGTATGCTTAGTATCAAAGGAAGAAAATTTCTGGCTATGGCACATGAGACTTGGTCATGTAAGCATGGACCTCCTGGCCAAATTAGCAAGAAAGCAATTGGTTGAGGGACTGTCAGAACTTAAATTTGAAAAAGATCAACTATGCCACGCTTGCCAAGCTGGAAAACAAACCAAACAATCTTTTCATAGCAAAAATATTATCTCAACTAAGCGTCCATTAGAGTTACTACACTTGGATCTCTTCGGTCCAGTCCAGCCACTAAGTCTGGGTGGAAGAAGATTTTCCTTGGTCATTGTAGATGACTTTTCTCGGTACACTTGGATCATCTTGCTGAGTAGCAAGGATGCGACCTTTGAGACATTTTCAAATTTGGTTAGAAAACTTGAAAATGATAAAGACCTAAAATTGGCTCACATCCGAAGTGATAATGGTGGAGAATTAAAAAACCAACAGTTTGTTGAATTCTGTGAAGCCAGCGGCATTGACCATAATTTTTCTGCTCCCAGAACGCCTCAACAAAATGGGGTTGTTGAAAGGAAGAACAGAACCTTGGTTGAAATAGTCAGGATAATGCTGAGTGAGCATAGGCTTCCAAAGTACTTTTGGGGAGAAGCTGTCAACACAGCGTGCTATATTCTTAATAGGGCTCTTGTTAGACCTATACTAAAGAAAACCCACTACGAACTTTGGAAAGGACGAAAGCCCAATATTGGATACTTTCGTGCCTTTGGCTGTAAATGTTTTATTTTGAATACCAAAGATAGCTTAGCTAAGTTTGACTCAAAAGCTGATGAAACTATCTTTTTAGGCTACTCAACAAACAGCAAAGCATACAGAGTTTTCAATAAACGAACTCAAGTTTTAGAAGAGTCAGTACATGTTGAGTTCGACGAAACTAACCCTGCAGGAAGAGATCAGCCGCTGACCGAGGATGATCCACACTCAGTACCCGCTGATCAACATACAGCCGCTGAGTCATTCCCTCAAGGGCTGACCAAAGGTAAAAGTGAACCTCAAATTGTTTTCACTGACCAATCTACACCTGCAGATATTGTTGAAACACAGACAGCATAAGACATCAATCTACCAAAGGAGATAAGGATACCAAGAGGACACTCAGAGAGTGTTATTCTTGATGCCGCTGAGAATACCCTGATGATAAGAAATCAACTCAGGAGATACCTCAGCAACATAGCCTTCGTCTCAGTTCAGGAACCAAAGAACTTCGTTGATGCTGAGCACGATGAATTCTGGATGAGCGCAATGCAAGAGGAACTTGATCAATTCAGAAGAAACGATGTATGGGAGTTAGTGCCACATCCAAGGAGCCAGAAGACCATTGGAACAAGATGGGTCTTCCGCAACAAGCTGGATGAACAAGGAAATATGGTCAGGAACAAAGCAAGACTTGTAGCTTAGGGTTACAGTCAGCAAGAAGGTATTGACTACGGTGAGGCCTTTGCCCTAGTGGCAAGGCTAGAGGCTATTAGAATTTTATGCGCTTATGCAAGTTATATGAACTTTAAACTGTTTCAAATGGATGTTAAGAGTGCATTCCTTAATGGGGTTATAAACGAGGAAGTCTATGTTAATCAGCCTCCAGGGTTTGAGGATCCTAAATTCCCAAACCACGTTTATAAACTCAAAAAGGCTCTGTACGGCCTCAAGCAAGCACCACGTGCTTGGTATGAGAGGCTGACCGGTTTCCTGCTAACTAGAAATTATGTTAGAGGCAAAGCTGATACAACCTTATTCATTAAGAGAAAGGGTAAAGACACCCTGCTGGCTCAAATATATGTTGATGATATTATTTTCGGTGCTACTAATGAGTCAATGTGCAAGGAATTTAGCAAGCAAATGCAAACTGAGTTTGAAATGTCAATGATGGGAGAACTCAACTTCTTCCTTGGACTTCAAATCAAACAAGGGAAAAATGGCATCTTCATCAGTCAAGCTAAATATGCCAAGGAGATATTGAAGAAATATGATCTTGAAAATTGCAAGCCAATATCTACTCCTATGGGCACTGACACTGTCCTTTGTGCTGACGAGAATGGTAAGTCGGTAGACAGCAAATTGTATCGAGGTATGATAGGCTCTCTACTTTACTTAACAGCAAGTAGACCGGACATTCAGTTCTCAGTATGCTACTATGCTAGATATCAATCTAACCCTAAGGAATCTCATTACATAGCTGTAAAAAGAATCCTTAGATATTTGCAAAGCTCAGTGAACGCAGGTTTATGGTATCCCAACACTCATGATTTTACACTCGTTGGATACACTGACGCTGACTATGGACGAGACAAGCTTGAATGAAAAAGCACCTCTGGAGGATGCCACTTCCTAGGAAGCTGTCTTGTATCCTGGTTCAACAAGAAGCAAGCGTCAGTAGCCTTGTCTACCACTGAAGCTGAGTACATTGCTGCTGGACACTGTGATGCTCAAGTCCTTTGGATTAAGCAACAGCTTGAAGACTATGGTGTTCAAACAAAGACAATTGAGGTCAAGTGTGATAACAAAAGTGCAATTGATCTATCAAAGAACCCAATTCAGCACAGCAGGATGAAGCATATCAGCATCAGACATCACTTCATTAGAGACCATATACTCAAAGGTGAGATCAAGCTGACCTATGTCCCAACGGATGAGCGGCTTGCGAATATCTTCACGAAGCCACTGGCTCGTGAGCAGTTCAGTATACTAAGAGAAGGCATTGGTATGTTTAATCCTCTTCAGTAAATTCCAGCTCTTAATATATATTCATGCTGAGTGAATTACCATGCTGAATGACTTATGCTGTTACTTGCTGAGTGGATAGATGTATGCTGAGTATTTAATGCTAAATAAATAAATATCACATACTGAGTAAATATTGGCACCGAGTAGTTATCTCAAACTGAGAAATCAATTAGTTAAATCATCCGTTTGTGTAAAACTGACTACTCAAAATATAAAACGTTTAGAATTCTAAACGCTGAGTATAAGATCCGTTGCATTTAATGCTAAAGCACGCGAATAGCCACCTAGGATGACGTATGCGCCGAATGTGTCATGAATGCCAGGATCCTTGTCGGTTGACAATCCCAAGGCAAAACTGACACATGGATTCGATAAGATCCACCTCTCACAGCTATAAATAATGGGCAAATCCCCATTTTTTATCTCTTTACACTTACCGAATTCTCTGGCATAAATACTCTCTCTCTAAAAACTCTCAAAACTTCCAAACCCCTCTCTGAAACTATGACTAAGATTTCCTTGAACATCTCCGATGCCGGTCACTCTAAGACCAGTTCCGATGAACCTTCTAGGCATTCTACTCCGCCTGGAACGACTGAGGCCACTACACCAAGCAAAGGCAAAGCTGGCCAAGCCACCTCCTCTAAAGGAAAGCCGACCAAAGTCAGAACCTATTCTAAGGTCTTCGAAAACGTTAGAGAGTGGAAGATTGACCACTCAAGGTGGTTCTCTGAGGCTTTCGTAGAAACCGAGCAACCATTCTGTGAATGGATATCGAAGAATGGCTGGACCGAGCTGTTCTCAATCAGAGATCCAACTTACCCTGACTTATTAAGGGAATTCTACCATAATCTGCGGGTTGCTGACGATAACCAGGACCACCTAGCAACTGTGGTAAAAGAGAAAACAATTTTTGTCAACCCTACCTACCTTGCCAACTTGCTGAAACTGAAGAATGAAGGAACAAAACTGAGGAGTGGTGATCATGAAGGAACTGGGTACTCTGCCACCTTCTGCAAGCTCGCTGGCCATTCTGGAGAAATCTCCAGTTCCTCAATGGGCCAGCACCAAAAGATGGCACACTACCTGCTGACCAATTATATCTTCCCAAAGATAAATTGCACCAGCTCAGCAACAAACTTTGAGCAATGCTTCATATGGCATATGCTGACCTACAAGCCCATCAACATGCCAGTATTCTTAATTGCCAGCTTCCAAAGGAGCACTGGAACTCTAAGGCTGGGCTCACTCATTACCAGAATCCTCATAGACCATCAGATTGACCTATCCGAGGAAACTAAGGCCCAAGGCTCTGAGATCACAGCTGCTGCGCTGCGTGCCTTGAAGTTTGACCAACCGATTAAGAAAGCCAAAGGTGCTGATCAGCCTGCTGAGGAGACTATCCCAAAGAAGGGCAAAACAACAAAGGCTCCAGCTGCCCGCAAAAGGAAAGCTGTTGGGACTCCTTGAAAAGATGCTGAGTCTCCGGCTAAGAAGCTGAAGTCAGTTGCTCAAAAAGGTCAGGAGAGACCTAAGTCAGCTGAGAAGAGACGCAGGCAAGATGAGCCTGATACAGAAGAAAGAATGGATGCTGATAAGCAACGTCTGAAGAAGAAGAAGTCTTCAGAGCTGACCCCTATTGATGCTATCCCCACTGACTTCATCGTTCCTGGTGATTCTCACTTCACACAATGTCAGGGAACTGACGCTGAGCATCAAGAAGACGATGTGCAACTGGATGATCAGTTCATCACACAGCTTGAAGAAGAGCTAGCAGAAGACGAAGGGAATGATCAACAGGAGGAAGAAGAAAGTGGTCAGGATGACACTGAGGAGACTGCCAGTGAAGAGGAAACTGCTGACCCAACTAATACTGAGTTGGCTGCAGATGAAGAACAAGAACAAACTGACCAGCTCAATGTTGATCAAGAAGAAACTTCTCCTCCTCACTCAGTAGAGTCTATCCCAACTGACACTACACCTCCTCGAAGAAGAAGACTAGTAAAGGCAAGTCAGACAACTGTCATTGACCTTCCTGTCCAGAAGCCGACCAAAGACCCTTCTACACTTAAGCTAAAATTTTTTAGCAAACAAACTTCTTCTTCTCAGCCCGCTTCTCTTGAAAAACAAGCCTATGTTTCTTCACTACAGGAACATGCCGACTTGAATGCTTCTGCCAATCCTACAAGCCAAACCGAGCAAGTTCTCGCTAATGCTGCTGCTCCAAGCACTGTGAGGAAACTCCTGCCCCAGTCAGCACTGAACCCATTCAGCTTACTTCTAAACCAACAATCCTTCCTACCGATTAATCATCTCTACCAGAAAACCAAGTGCAGATTGAAAACCCCCTTCCAGTCACTGACCATGTCATCACTGAGAAAAATACGCCTCCTCCATCCACTGGTCACACTGAGGAAACTAGGTAACCTGATGAAGGATCACTCAGCTATCTGCATGCCACCGAGTCTGGTAGACAAATCATCAACTCGGTGCAGGCATTAATCAAAAATCTTCATCAAAATGCTGAACCTACCGCTGGGTCTACCAATAATGAGACAACTCAGCTGTCCCAAGTCACTCAGCTTTTAAATGAAGTTAAAGGACTGAAGGATCTGCTAAGTGTTATGATCTCAACTCAATCACAACAGCCCAAGCAGGACTCAATAACAAAGCTGGCTAAGCTCAAACTGACAACGGTTCAACATCTCAACACTCTTCAGAGACAATTCCAGACCCTGTCAGCTGCGAACACTCAATATGCAACTTCTGCTGAAGTTAAGATGCTCTTTGCCCAGCTTCACACTGAGCAAAACAAGACCAACCATCAGCTAGCCTCCTACTCTCAATGCTCGGTGGAGCAACTTAACGAAGCCATTCGTCTGCTGAACTTGAATAAGCAAGAGATGGACACTGACCAAATGAAGCAGAATGAGATACTAGTCACTACCCAAAAGACTTTCACCCATGTGCGTCACTACAATATCCAGTGTCAATATTATGACTCAGCCTTGCCTAAGACATTTCATCAAGTTTTTGGTGCACTGTCAGATACAATTACTTGGGTGGGTAAGTCTCAAGCCTACATACTGAGCATGCTCAGCGCAACTGAACTCAGTATACCTCAAGAGGTCTTGGATGATGGCGTTGCTGTCTTCGACGGCATCAATGAAAGTGCCGACAAGTTTAAGGAGTTGTTCGCCTCACTGACCAACGCGGTCTTAACCGACTCCTTTAGAATTCCTCCTCCTCCCGATGCCTTGCTCAAGACATTTCATCAAGCTAGAACTCAGCAAGAGGCTGCTAGAAGTAGTCAGTCTAAGCATAAGAAGAAGAAATAGAAATAGGCTAACTCAGTCTTGTTCTTTACTTTGTAGTTTCTATGTTTCTTTTTGCTTATCTTTCTGCTGTATATGCTGACTACTTTATTTCAATACAATACTTGCATCTTTTATCCAAACTTGAGTTATTTTATATGATGCTGAGTATTATGTTATTATGTATCTTCAAATACATCAACTGTGTTTACTGTTTATAATACTTGTTGATTGTATGTTATACTGATAAAATGTTTGACATTATCTTGTATGTTTATTAAACACTGTCTCATAAGACCCATTGAACAATAAAATACTCAGCGCTCTCTGAATGTTAAATCTTCCGCTTAACACTGAGTAAAATAGAATATGTTCCATGAGCTGACCTATATCTGAAAACTGAACTTAGACTTACTCGATTAAACCTTAAAATGTTTAGAGTAAAACTAAGTCAGTAGCTCAACCCTGACGGGGGAGTCTGCTAACTAATACTAGGTCAACTATCATGGGGGAGCTCAACACTGAGTTCTTCGCTAAATAGTTTTGCCAACATCAAAATGGGGGAGTTTGTTGAAACACCTTTCCACATGATTTTGATTTGACAAAATTATTTAAGTAAAATTAAACACACTAAGTTTAAATGCTTTGATTTATTACACTAATGTGTTTGTTCAATGTTGAGTTAAATTGTTTATAAGACATAAAGACTAAAAGGCTTAAAGCCCAATACGGAAGTCAAAGCCCAAGTCAAACAAATCAAGACCACTCGGCCCGCGTATGCAAAACGCTGCCGTTGTGTACAAAACGCAGCTCAGCGAAAGAAGGATCGAGAAGACCTTCATTGAACAACTTCGGAACGAAGCTGCTGAGTTCTATCGACAAAGAGTACAAGACAGCAGCTGAGCAAGAACAACTTCTAGACAAAGTATTTCTACTTTGGGTAAAGTTTAGAAGACACAGAAAGCTGTCTAGTTGACCTTACCATAAATGGAGAGACATTCTACCGGACTGACTAAAAGCTGCTCAGCTCTGATCGAAGACAGAAGATACTTGAATCTGATTGGCCAAGAGCACTGAGCAGGACTGAGTGACAACGACAGGAAGCCGTTTCCCTCCAACGGTTATTTCGAAATTCAAAATGACTGATGCCTCAGACGTCTCTATAAATAGGGCATTTCAGTTGCTTCATTTGATGCAGATCTTCACCAAGCCATTACGCTGACCAAAATTCTACTCGAAGTTCTGTGAGAAAAAGCAAAGCAAATACTTACACCAAATTCTATATCTTTCGTATAAAAGTCTAGAGTGATTATTCAATCATCTACGGTGTCTTAGCAATTGTTGTTTAGGACAAATCTTTATCATTTCTAGAGACTAGAAAGGAGAGGCTGTGTACTCGGTTATAGTACTCAGCAAGAAATTAGGAGTGAGTAGAGGTATAGAGGAAGGTACTCTTGTTATACTCAGCTTCTAAGTTGTAAAAGGTTTGATGCTCTACCGTTAAAGAGCTCAGTAGAGAATTCGAAAGCTCGGAACGTGTTCCGGGGACAGGATGTAGGCTTAGAGGCCGAACCTGGATAAATCTACTGAGTAACATCTTTCTAACCTTAAACTCCTTAATATATATATTGCTTGCTTAAACAAAACTGACCAAGTAAAGAGGTCACGCTGAGTTGTGAGTATTGAGTATCTGAGTTCAGGAATAGACTCAAGTGCTATCTCCTGACTCAAAGAAAGAAGCTGACTTAGTCACCAGTTGACTAAGCTAGTGTCTTAATTTACTTAGCGCGCTGTGTAATCCTTTTTCAAAGAAAAAGAAGTCAGCCTTAACGTACTAAAGTTTTAAATAGTTCCTATCCCCCCCCTTGGAACTAACTTGTTACGTTATAAGGGACCAACAAATGCTAGATTGATTGTTTTGTAATCATCTAAAGTGTTCTTTATCTGAAAAAGAGCAAATTGTATCAATTGTGAATTGAGAGTGTTGTGCTGAGTATTTGGTTGTAAATACTCAGTGGTAGAGAAATCTAGGTGTTGGGTTGTAGCACTTAGTAGGAGTTGAGTAGACGAATAGAGGAAGGTACTCTTGCATATTCAACTGCCTTATAACCGGTTTGTGCTCTACCATTAAAGAGCTCAGTATTGGATTCTAAAAGCCCGGAGGAATCTGGGGACTGGACGTAGGCGGAGAGGCCGAACCAGGATAAGTCATACTGAGTAATTTCTAACTCTCTTAATATATATATATATATATATATATGCATGTGTTGCTTGTTATATTTACTCAGCATATAAACTGTTTAAAGCTGACACTGAGTAAATTAGAGTGCTGAGTTGGAAGCTGACCACAAAAGTGTCAATTCCCAACTCACAAGTGAAACAGTCTTAGTCAACATCTGACTAAAACTGTCTTACACTAAGATTGGCCAAGCTGACCAAAGCTGAGTTAATAAACTCACTAAAATTATCAAGTCAGCAAGATTAATTAGCGAAAAAGTTACATTAGTTCCTAACCCTCCCCCTTGGAACTAATCACACGGGACCAACATGTTCCTATTGCTCTATTACATCGTAAGGATGACTCCTCAAAGGAGATTAGGAATATATGTTGGATATGAATCTCCCCCAATAATTAAATATCTTAGACCATTAATATGAGATATATTTACTGCTTGATTTGCAGATTATCATTTTGATGAATCCACATTCCCTAAATTAGGGGAGAAAATAAAAATGTGGAAAGATTCGTCACTTTCTCACATGGATCCAAAAACAAAGCATTATGAACAAGAAGTTCAGAAAATTATTCATCTTCAAAATTTAGTAAATCAGTTGTCAGATGCACTTGCTGATCCGAAATGAGTAACAAAACGCATATATCAACAGTTAATGTGCTGAGTCGTATTGAAATACAAAAAGAAAAAAATATGATGATCAATCTCAAACACGCCTGAAGCATGGGAGACCTATTGGTTCTAAGGATAAAAATCTTAGAAAAATAAAATTGGTCAATGATAAAGATTATTCTATTGAGGATATAGACGCTAACATATACACTTCCTGAGAAGTAAAAAGCATTTGGACTTATCTGAAATGAAGAGGTTTTAATAAATTATATTAAATCTGAAAATGGATAGGATAGAGATGAAATATTTTAAGATCTCATTATTGTATATAATGCAACCATTAATATCATGGATGAAAATATGGATTATGAGCAACAATTTGTTCAAAAATTCTAAAATAGAGATGATTGGCTAAAAATGAAAATATAAAATTCAACCATAATTGGATTCTCTTAAAAAAACATGAAGTTTCTAGACCAGTAATTCGAACACTATAAGGTATGAATTTCGTTAGACATAAATGGGTATTTGTGAGAAAGAGAAACAAGAAAAATGAATCATGATATACAAAGCAAGACTTGTTGCATAAGGTTTTTCCCAAATGTCTGGGATTGATTATGAGGTATATTCTCGGGTGATAGATGCAATAACTTTTGAATATATTATTAGTTTGGTAGCACAAGAAAGATTACATATACATCTAATTGATGTAGTTACAACTTATCTTTATCACTCATTTAATAATGATATTTATATGAAAATGCGTGAAAGATTTAAAATATTAGAAAAACATGATAAATGGTAACTTTATTCGATAAAGTTACATTTTTTGGATTGAAATAATTTGGACGCATGTGATATAGTCGCCTTAGTGAATATTTGATGAAAGAAGGCTATAAGAATAATCAAATTTATCCATATATTTTTATAAAGAAATTAGGATCTTATTTTTCGGTTATTTCTCTATACGTGGGTGATTTGGATATTATTGGAACCCTTGAAGAGATTCTGAAATAAATAGAATATATAAAAAATGAATTTAAGATGTAATTGGAATGAATTTGTTTTGTCTAGGTTTACAAATTGATCGCCTAGATAATGAATTTTTTTATTTATCAATCAACTTGCATATAGAAGACCCTTAAAATATTTACATAGATAAAGCATATCCATTGAGTAACCCAATGGTTATTTGATCACTTGATGTAAATAAGGATCCTTTCCATTCTCGATAAGACAATGAAGAAATTCTTGGTCTTGTAGTATCATATCTCAGTGCAATATGTGCACTAATGTATCTTGCTAACAATATTAGGCTCGATATTATATTTTCTGTCAATATGTTATCCAAATATAGCTCTACACCTACGTGGAAGAATTGGAATGGAATTAAGCATATGTTGCACTATCTTCAAATAACCATTGATTTATGTTTACTTTATGCACAATAATCTAAACATATATTAGTTAGTTATGCAAATACGGGTTATTTATCTTATCAATATAAAGCTCAATGACAAATAGGCTATTTGTTCACATATGGGAGTATGCCAATATCTTGAAAATCTATGAAGCAGACTATACTGCTACTTCTTCAAATCATACGGAACTAATAGATATCTGTGAAGCTAGGCAAAGATGTGTTTGGCTAAGATAATTAACCAATCATATACAAGAATCGTGTGGTAGACCATTAGATAAAGAAACTCTGACAATAATATTTGAAGATAATACAACTTGCATTTCTCAATTGAAGGAAGATTTTATTAAATGAGGCAGAATAAAGTAGATTTCACCAAAATTCTTATTTGCTCATGAACTTTAGAAGAATAGTAAAATCATCACTCAACAAATTCGATCAAAGTGCAAATCTAGCAGATTTGTTCAGAAAACCATTACCTACCATGACCTTCAAGAAATTGATTTATAGTATTAGAATACACCATTTCAAAGATCTCGAGTAATGTTGCGAACATGAGGAATACATACTATACTCTTTTTCTTTTAACAAATGGTTTTGTCGCACTAGGTTTTCCTTAGTAAGGTTTTTAATGAGGCAATGTCCCACTTGCATGAAAGGACATTCAAGGAGGATTGTTATGAAATTATTAATAATACGTATTATTATGTAGTACAAATTTCATTTAATGGCTATATATATTTACATATATCTATTAATCTATATACAAGTGTGGTTAGAATCACATTGTTACTTATTTAATATGTATTCTTTCTCTAAATTTAATTTTTTTTAAAAGACACATGTTAAATGAAAATAAGCACACACGTTATATTCATTGTTTGTTCACCAATTTCAGTTAGTAATCGGTACCGTTGCAGACAATAATAAAATCATACGTGATTTTTTAGTTATCTATCTATGAGTGTGAACACTACTGGAGCTTCATGTAAAAGAAAAGATGTTATTCGTCAATCATAATATGATAAAATAGTGAAATCTTTAGTAAATTGAAAAAAATTCTATAACAAAAAGTAAACATCAAGAAACAAGTTTAGCTTGAACATGAGATACACAATGGGTTTTCAATTTATTACAATTTCATATCTTCTTAGTACGTGGGATTTTGTGATAGAAGTTCTTAATGTTGTGCATGTTGATGCCACTGATCATGATTGCAAACAGTGTATGAGGTTTGCACAACATAACGTACAGTTTTAAATTTGCACTCATTAATGCTCATATAATAAAACAAATATTGGAAATGACAAATGCATGATCACAATGTCTACAAATGAAGAATCAAAACATTGGTAATGTTGTGCGAATTATTAGATTTATGAAACACAATTTCAAAACATGCAAACAATGAGAATGAATGGGATCAGTTATACAAAGAGGTCGGTGAATTTTGTTCAACAAATGAAATTGAAGTGCCTAATGCGGAAGATATTATTACAGACCGGGTTAGAAGGCTCCTTGATGGTGAACCAAAGACTCGTCGTCATCATCATTTTTTCGTGGAGATTTTTGTGAAGGTACTTTGTTTTTTTTTCTTTTCGTATAAAGATATAACTAATATTCAACAATATTTGATTTTTTTGTAGTTGCAAAATTTTAGGTTGTTGATCGTCTTGTAGTAGAATTAGATAATCGTTTTTCTAAGTCAAATACAAAGTTACTTGTGTGCATGTCAACCCTTGATCCTACAAATTGATTTGAACATTTTGATCATCACTGATTGCTTCGTCTTGTTGAGTTATATTCAGAAGATTTTTCTTATTATGATCCAACTCAACTTAAAGAGCAACTCAAACTCTCCATTTCTAAAAAAAATGAGATTGGATGCAACATTCTCTAGTTTGGAGGATATTGGAGTTCTTGCAAAAAAAAAAAAAAAAAAAAAGATAGTTGAGATGAAATATATATCACTCTTAACTTATCGACTTATTGAGTTGGTTTTAATCTAACCCGTTGCAACAGCTTTTGTTGAAAGTTCTTTCTCTACAATGAAATTTATTAAGACTAATTTGTACAACAAGACGGGTGATGATTTTCTCGCAAATTGTCTGCTGTATTATGTTGAAAAGGAAATTTTTATCGGTATAAAAAATGAAGTGATTGTGCAACATTTTCATAAAATGACACCCCGAGTTGGTAAATTATCACCTGTTATAGGCATTAATTGCCTTACTATATGTAAAGAAGCACTAGTTAGTCACATTTTATGATAGAAATTGCATTTTTGTATTTTATTTTTATAAAGATGTGGAAGGGAAAAGTACAAAAATAAATTTTGTATTTGATCAATTTGTAAAGACAATCCATGTGGTTTAAAAGTTTGCAAATAGTAGCATGTGTTTTTTGCAATTTACAAATTTAGTCGTTACTTCAAAAAATATTGTCCTGACTATTTAGCCCAAAAGGGAATTATTTGGAGTAATTAAAAAGATTGACTTTGTAAATTATCCAAAATTCAAGCTCTAACTTTGCAAATTAATTAAACCACAAGTATTTTTTACCTAAAAATTGAATCACATATCCTTTAACTGCAAAATTCACAAAGTACATACTTCGGCCCGATTTGGTAAATAGCTTTTTAGGGTAAAATTAGAAGTTTGAGCCACTTTAGAGGTTTTGGCTAGTCAAACCTCTAATTGTGGTGTTTGGTGAAGAAAGATTTGAAAAAGCTGCTTGTGTCTAAAAAAAAATTCTGAAAAAAAAGAGTTTTTTCAAGGGTTAATTATAAAAACTATCATGTGGGTTGACCAATTTGTGAACCGGTATGATATTTATTTATTTTTGTAAACACAACCTCGAGGTTGTCACCGTTAACAAAATCGTAGCAACTAATTTAGCACTATTAAATCACATGGGCAAGGGCAATTTTGGAATCTTTCATTTTTTTTGTTCATTAAGCTCTTGAAGACAAAAAAAAAGTAATTTTGAACATAAAATTCGGTTAACAATTCATTGCACCTGCATTCGAAATTTGTATTTTTTCACTGTTTGAAAACAGTTTTAGATGTATAATGTGGCTATAAGAAAAATGTAAAAACCTTAATTCAAACTATAAAAATTATTTTTTTTTTATAATTTCAAATACATATGAAGTTAATAATTTTTTTTTAACAGAATTACATATTCAAAACTTACTAATTTGGTCATCAAGGGGTTAATGAGACCAAAAATAAAAGATCATGGACATAATGTATCTTAATAAAAGATCAAGTGCTTAATGAACCAAAAAATGAAAGATCAGAAGCCTAATGATGCTTTTTGCCATCAAAAAAATAAAATAAAAAAATAAAAAATTCCATTTTCCCCCAAAAACCTCTATGCCATGTCATCAACTTAACTGATTTCATCTATTTGCCACGATTTTGTTAACGATGACAACCTTGAGATTGTGTTTGCAAAAAAAAAAAAAAAAACCCACAGGTACTGGTTCGTAAATCAACCAAACCACAATAGTTTTTTGTAATTAACCATTTTTTCAATTAGCTTATTGCTTCGAATAACATTTTTACTCCTAATTATTACTATTCTTTAACCCTAAATAAAAGCTTTATTGTGTCATTATTTATCATTTTAAATTTTACCAAACAAGTTTACACAGTCAACTAGTCAAATCAACTAACAGCTAATATAATCAGCTAACATCTAATAACTATTTGTCAAACAAAACCTTGTATTTATAAACTTTTAAACCACAATTACTATCTTTACAAATTAATCAAATCACAAAATTTATTTTTATATTTTTTTAATATTTAATTTTTTTATACATAATTATTTTCGTAAAATTTCAATATTATGGCCCTGTTTGGTAAAGAGCGTTTTGGGATAAAAAGAGCGGTTTTGACCAACTTTAGAGGTTTGACCACTGGAGTGTTTGGTGGAGAGTTTTGGGATGAAAACGTTAATTTAGAAAAAGCTCTTAAAATGAGCTTTTTCAATTAGCGTTTTGCAATATTAAAATTAATGGACTTCTTTAACCCTAATAGATAGACTCCCTCTTCTCCAACGCCAAAATTAATGCCCTTATTCGTCTTTTTGCACAAACCGCTATTATCAATCAGATAATTTTTACCAAACAGGTCTACACAAACAGTTAATCAAATCAGCTAGTCAAATCAGCTAATGTAATCAGCTAACAGCTAATGTAATCAACTAACAGCTAATTCCCAAACAGGACCTATATCCAACACTGTAAATCTACATGCTTATTATTTTCTTGTAAGTCAAGCAAATGACTTTGAGTTTCGGCTAACATTTAATCTCCACGTTGGAATATGTACATTTATTTATTTATTTTTATTTTTATTGCTTTTTGTAATTCTTTGTTTCTTTTCTTTTTTCCTTCTGTTTTCCTCGTGTACTCTCTATTCTTTTTATTTTTTTAATAATATTCGGGTTGTCGGCTAAGCCGGGGGTGCCAACCTAGTTGGGATACCCGGACCGCCTTCGCGTCCCAAAGTTCATTCAAAAAAAAATAACTATTTGCCAAACAGAACCTTGTATTTATAAACTTTTAAACCACAATTACTATCTTTACAAATTAATCAAATCACAAAATTTATTTTTATATTTTTTTAATATTTAATTTTTTTATACATAATTATTTTCGTAAAATTTCAATATTATGGCACTGTTTGGTAAAGAGCGTTTTGTGATAAAAAGAGCGGTTTTGACCAACTTTAGAGGTTTGACCACTGGAGTGTTTGGTGGAGAGAGTTTTGGGATGAAAACACTAATTTAGAAAAAGCTCTTAAAAGGAGTTTTTTCAATTAGCGTTTTGCAATATTAAAATTAATGGACTTCTTTAACCCTAATAGATAGACTCCCTCTTCTCCTGTGTCAAAATTAATGCCCTTATTCGTCTTTTTGCACAAACTACTATTATCAATAAGCTAATTTTTACCAAACAGGTCTACACAAACAACTAATCAAATCAGCTAATGTAATCAGCTAACAGCTAATGTAATTAGCTAACAGCTAATTCCCAAACATGTCTATATCCAACACCGTAAATCTACATGCTTATTATTTTCTTGTAAGTCAAGCAAATTGCTTTGAGTTTCGGCTAACATTTAATCTCCACGTTGGAATATGTACATTTATTTTTTTTTATTTTTATTTGTTTGAGAAGATTTATTTATTTATTATTTAATCAGTTGCCCACACGAAATAATTAATGCGAAATATTAATAAAAAAAATAAATGGAGCTTTCTGTCTCTTTTCATAACAGAAATAACATTAAATGACTAGGAAAAATATTCCATTAATTACGGGAAAAAAAATTGGTGTTCAGATTAGTCCACAAAACATTTATTATTGTTTAATTAATTTATCATGTTTTTATTCAAAGGAAGGTATTACTAGCATTTAAGAGATACTACAAAGTTTTTAATGCAACATTTATGGTGAATAACCCTTCACAAGATGATGATTTCATGACGTACTCATGATTTTTTTTTTCATGTTTTATGAAGAATTTTTAATTGGGATAAAGAATAAATTAAATCCTATTATTTTAAATGTAAAGTTGCAGATTTATCTTTAACGTATGAAATGATACAAATTTAATCCTAACGTTTTTAAATAAGATCAATTTTAATATCGTGCTATTAAAAATTTAGTGCAACATTTACAGTGAAAAAACCCTTCACTAGATGATGATTTCATGACGTGGTTATGATTTTTTTTTTTTGGTTTAATACATTATTTGCCTCAAACTTGTTCAAAAAAATTGATTGGGCTCATGGATTTTTAAAGTGTTTTGATATTCTTTTGCTTAAAATGTTCTGATAGCCCTTAACTTACTTAAAGTGTAATCAATTAATTACTTGGTTGTAAAAAAGTAAGTTGCGTGCGAAATGAGTGTTGCACGTGCCTTGAAAGAAAAAAAGACTAAGAAATTTTTAAGTGTTATATATATGAAGGGTATTTTGGAAAAGTAACAAAAAATAGTGTAGAAAGGTATTGAGTTGAGTAAATGGTCTAAATATGTAAATAGATCTCCCATTTGATCCAATTTTATAATTTTCACTAAAATTTCACTAATAATAAGCAACTAAATCATTTTTTATATTAAAAAAAAGGGTAAATAATTTAGTAGTTCCCTAGTTTTTACCTAGCACACTGTTTAGTCCCCATATTTTGAAAAACACATTTTAAGGTCCCTATCTTTTGCTAATATTAACTTTGTGGTCCTTTTATCTATTTTTTTAGATTTTTAACCGAACATATCTTAACTTTTAGGACAACCACAGTACAATACAAGTTGACCATGTTACTCTGTTATTTTATATCTATCTGTTTATGCTAAAATATAACGATTACAAGTCTAAAAAAACTAGACAAAAGGACTAAAGAGTTAATATTAGCAAAAGTTAGGGACTTTATAATGTGTTTTTCAAAATAAAGGGACTAAACAGTGTGTTAGGTAAAAAGTAAGGGACTAATAAATTATTTATCCCAAAAAAAAAGAAAAAGCAAGGGTGCCGGAGGGGTGTAAAAAATTGGCAACATTGTCATAATCATTTAAGCAACATTTGTTACTCTAATGCACGACACTCTTTTAAGCACCCTTCATGTCATCAAACACCATTCCAAGCACCTTGCATTGGAGATACTCTAAGAATCCAAATCAACAGCATAAAATACTTTTATACATTTTTAATAGGAGAACTTAAATTATATATCGGTTGTTATACCTGACCAATAAAAAATGATGGCTACCAATTCATAGAAGATGATTGGTGTTAAAAAATAAATACCTACTTTGTATCATTATTAATGGAATGTAAAGTAGCATAATTGTGTTAAAATTATTGATAGGGTTAATTATTATTGAAAATCATTGATCGGCAATTTAGTGCTCGTTTGTTTCTATTTTTTGGAACTGTTTTTTGCCTGTTAATTCTAAACATAAGATAAAAAGTGTTTGACAAAATTTGGAAACAGCTGCTTTTAACAGAAAAATCAACTAACATTTACTACATATCAACAACAGTAAAATGAACAAGTGAACGAAAAGACTTGTAATATAATAATTTATCAAAAATTTATGGAAGAATTTTTTTGAAACTCTATACAAATAAAGATTTTTTTTAAATATAATTAAATATTTTAGTTATAATTCTATATTATTAGACATATTTTTTATAATTTTTTTAAATATAAAATACTACACCATTTTTCTTCAAAGAAAAAAATTTACTACATTTAGTAAAGTTTTTTATTTATTAGTAGTAATAAATAATTCTAAAATGAAATACAATTAAGTAAAGCATTAATTAAGTAATTACAAAATTTTCGGCTGTTAAATATGCACATTAATGTCTTCATTTTTATTGTTGTAGGGCATTAATTTCAATTTAATGCCTTTCATTTCTGTATTACTTAAATGATCTTATAAAGACTTTATTTTTTTTATTTTTTATTTTGTACTTTGGCCACCGGGGTTGTAAGTATTTAATGGAAAACAAAGTTTAAGATACCACTCATTTAATAGAGTTTATTTTTTTAAAGAGTTATTAATTTTAGACGGTTTGTTTGTCGAAAAATATTGAGGGGTTGTTTGTTTTACCTACTATTTGTTGTTGCTGTTTGCTGTTGCTATTTGTTGTTTGCTGTTACGGTTTGCTGTTTGCCGTTGGAAAAAGCTGCTTTTCTAAAAAGCAGAGATTTTGTGCTTTTGTAAAAGGCTACTTTTCAGATGTAAAAGGCAAGGGTCACTAACCAAACATCTAATGATGCGTTTCAGGTGTAAAAGGCAAACAAGAGTTCACTAACCAAACATCTAAAACTCTCCATTTTGAAGTGAAAATGCAAACATGAGCACGAAAAGGAGGAACCAAACACTCCCTGAATAAGAAAATTTTTTGTGTTGGAAAGTAAAAATATTTTTCGGTGTTTGGCTAACACGCTAAAAAATGATAAGAAGTGGTGAATGAACACTATTTTCAAACGGGTAAGAAGGAATAAAATATGACTCCAAAAGTTTAAGAAAACGTTTTACTCTTTTTTTAAAAGTAAAATGTTTTCCTCATTTTTTTCATAAATTTTACTATTAACTAATCTAAATTTTTCGGTTGACTTAGTTTTCTAAGTAAAAAAATATCAGAAAATTATAAAAATATTTTCCTACACAATATTTTTCAACAAACAAACGGACCTAGGCCTATAAATTTTTTGCTATTTTTCTTTAAAGGCATTTTAGAAATCCGTAAAAAATGGTGGTTGTGTACTATTTTCAAATGGATAAAAAGGAATGAAGTAGAGTTTTAAAAACTTAGGAAAATGTTTTTGTTTTAAAAATAAAATACTTTTTCATAAATTTTCATATGGACTAACCTAAAATTTTCCTTTGATTTATTTTTCTAAACAAACAAATACCGAAAAATTATAAAAATATTTTCTTATATAATATTTTCCGATAAATAAACAAATCTAGACCTATAATTTTTTTTGCTATTTTCTTTATAAAAGAGTTTTATTTTTTTAAAGGCATTTTAGGCTCTGATTAAATATTTTTCTTCCTCCCAAAAAGATATCCCTAAAAAAAACTTTTATTTCAAAAAGTTAAGTATTTTATAGAATCAAAAGAATATTAAACAGTAATTTTTTTCAAGTATATCAGTAAAACTAATTATTCCTAAAAAAAAACCTCCACAAAAAAAGTAAGTAAAATTAATTATTCTTTTATGGGAATCATTAAGGTTGATTGCAAGTAGTAAAACTAAAAAAAATTATAAATATTCTCAAGATATTATAGAGATATTCTCAAAATACAAAGTACGAAGAAAGAAATTAGAAGATGGTCGTAACGATCACTCCATATGTACTGATATAAAATAAGTTGTTCTACTCAAAATATGAGCACATTAGTTACAGAATGACGTAATAAAGTTACACAAACATCATTAAACGACATCACTCCTGATCTATATCCAAGGCCAGGCCGGGACTGTCCACAACAAACTCGTGTCCTTCTCCCGAATCAAAGAACTGAGGGCCTCTACACATGTTAATTTTTGGGTCAAATACATTAATATCATAATTAAGTATAAAATTACGATTAAATCATATCACCAAACTTAATTTTTAATATGTCATTATTCTCTATATATTATAATTTTATATCATAATTTAAAAATTATAGACTCCAATTCATAAATCATAAACGTTAGAAAATATATTCTAGATTTCTAATTTATAAATTATAATCCTTAAAATATATTAAAAGTACTGATTTTACTAATTTGACATAATCTAAAATTATGACTTGACATAGTTGTAAATAGTTTTTAAAAGATGAATTTCTGTGTAATTTTCCCTTAATTTTTCTCCACCTACCATAATTATCTTCTTCAATTAGTGTACAAAGAAAAATAATTTATTTTATTACAAAATATTAATTCAATATAAAATGAACATGAAAAATAATTTAGTTAAAATAAACACTAAAAAGAAAAATAAAATATAAATTTAAGAGCCTTTTATTGGGCTTTTAAGCTAAATTTTTAGGTATTTGTGAAAAAAATACAACTCCAACGGTCTTTTATTTCATCATCAAATCACTAAGAGCCTCATTTTTTGTTTATTATTGAGGAGTCTCTTTTCTCTCACTATTTCATTTTTTATTAATAATTTATTATTGAAGTGTCTCTTTACGCTCTTTATTGATTAATATAACAATATGTAATAATTTTAATAATAAAAAATAAATAATAAGTAAGTATGCTAAATATTACTATGAGAGATGATATGTATTATAATGTCTTATGTAGATAAGAGTTAAATTGTTTATATTATTGTTAGAAAATGGAATAACAACTTTTTTGAAATGCTGTATCAGAGGCGAAAGCAAGATAGAGTTATAGGAGGGTCAAAATTTTAAAAGGGGTTGTTGGTTAGACCGGGGGCTAACTGAGAATTTTGACGGACCAAAATTTGTCTCCCACCATACTAAAATGTATTTTGGGCTGGTTAGGAGACTATGGTCTCTTAACTGTAGTGTCGGTCCGTCCCAATGAGAAAATGAAAAGCGGAATTAGATAAATAGCATCACTAGCATTCCCCTCGGATTTTGAATTTGATACCCAATTTCTAGTCTATGAAAAGTACAAACTTGATAAATATATATGAGAATAAATTTACAAAAATAAACTTTGTGGTTTGATCGATTTGTAAAGACAATTCTCATGGTTTAAAAGTTTGTAAATAGTAGTCTATGCTTTTTGCAGTTTAAAAACTCAGTCATTCCTTTAAAAATTAATGTTGTAACTATTTACTCCAAAAGGAAGCGATTTGGAGCAATTAAAAAGATTGATTTTGTAAATTATCCAAAATACACCGTCTAACTTTACAAATTAACTAAATTTTTTTTTGATAGAAATTGGGACGAGACAGAACTTGGGCGGGGTGAGCACCCATGGCCCAAGAACTGACAAACCCACAATATATAAATAAAAGAAAAGTGAGTGTATGAACAAGAGAAGAGGAAGGAGAACAAACAAAAGAAAGGGGAGGAGAAAAGATAGGAAAAGTCAAGAAAAACGCAAATGTGAAATATTAAAAATGTCATCATTGATAAACCTGTGGCAAAAAGCAGGAGCTGAAGGCCACCAATTGATCACGGAGGAAGAGACTCCAAACTTTGCCAGTGCATCAGAAACTCTATTTCCTTCCCTAAAGATGTGTGAAAAGATAATGTTCATCCTAGAGCAAATGCTGAGACAATGCAACCACTCTTGCCGAATACTCCAAGGGACATCCATAGAGCGGTGTCTAAGCAGATTAACTACGTACATTGAGTCTGACTCAACCCAAAGCTGAAGCTAATTTTTCTCCCAAGCAAGTTCAATTGCAAAAATAGCGGCTCTTAATTCAGCCATATAAGCAAAATAAGGAGGGGTAGAAAAAGCAAAACAACCTTTGGAAAAGCCACGATAGTTGCGAAAAATGCCACCCGCTCCTGCCTCGCCAGGAGTGCCAAAGGCAGAGCCGTCCACATTGACTTTAACCCATCCCGGATGAGGTTTAAGCCAATGGACCGGAATAATGTTGGGAGCAGGAGGCGGCCTAGGCGAAGCCAGAAGGCGAGATAAGATAGCAGCATCTCTCTGAGAAGAGCAAAAACCTTTAGAAGTGGCCAAGGACTCCCGAATCATTCGAAAGAGGGTGATCTTCGAGTGTTGAATAGAAGGAGAAACTTCCTTAAAGATTGCTTCATTCCTGCAATGCCATATTAACCAGATGCAAGTGACAGCGGCAACACGCCAAATCATCGACACCTGTGAGCTAAAATGAATGCAACGAAGAGTGCTGAAGAAGTGGATGAATTGGGAATAACGAGGTAAATAGCAGTCAAAATGAGTCTCAATGGCCCTCCAAAGAGAATCTGCAAAAGAACAGCTAATGAATAAGTGGTTAATGGACTCAACATCCCTTCCACATAGAGCACAACGAGAGGCAATGGAGAATCCAAGACGCTGCAAGAGGTCATGAGTTGGAACCCGTCCATGCAAAATTCTCCAGAAAGTGAAGGAACGAGAAGGGGGAGTGTGGGCATTCCAAACAAATTTATACCAGTCCACCGATGAGGAACTAGGACTGAGAACCGAATAGTACTCTTTGGCAGAGAAAATATCTTTCGTAGAAGGCTGCCAAGCGCAAAAATCAACATCATCTCTACCCCGGTGAATAGATCGAATACTGTCTTGAACAACTGAAGGTAAAGTACCTAAGCCAAACCACTCCGAATTTACCAAAAAATCATCAACAGAATTATAGCAAGAACGCTTATCCTGATGATCAAGACCCAATCTGTCCGCCACCGATGGTACGATCCACCTAACAGTCCAGAAATTAAGCGATGAAGACTGGCCAATCCACCAAAAGGTCTGGTCCCAAATGGAAGAATAAACAAACTTACAAGAGGACCAAATCGAAGAAGGAGCAATGGTAGCTTTAGGCAAACCAGAGACAGCCATAAATCTAGACTTCATCAGAGAAATAGCAAGACTGGTGCCTTGAATCAACTCCCAACACATCTTACCTAAGAGAGCTTGGTTAAAGATCCTAAAGTCCTTAATGCCCAAACCTCCACCTTCCAAACTTTTGCAACACGTCTGCCAGGGAACCGTGATTAGCTTTCTCTGATCAATACAACCCGTCCAAAGGAAATTCCTAACACTTCTATTGAGCTTATTCAACAATCCCACTGGCCACTTATAGATCAAGAATGAGTGAACCAGAGAACCAGTAATAGCAGACTTAATAAGAGTTAAACGCCCTGCAAATGAGAGAGAGCTACCTTTCCACTTGCTAAATTGAGAAAGAAATTTGTCAGTAAGACTGCTGAGATGACGAGCTCTTGGAGCTCCTTTGAATAGAGGGACTCCTAAGTAACTGAAAGGGAGAGACTCCAAACGGATGCCAAGACAGTGAGCAAGACGAACCCTCCTCGGAGGACTCGCCTGAGAACCAAAAAAGATAGCAGATTTGTCCCAACTAACCTGCTGACCGGAGATCTGTCCATAGAGCAGGAAGAAATCCTTGAGTGCATGCAAGTTGCTCAAGGATGCCACTCCAAAAATGAGCATGTCATCAGTAAAAAGAAGATGAGAGGGAAAAGAATTTCCTCCAGAATAATACATGGGAGAATAAGTACCATCACTCACCATCTTAGCAAGCCAACGAGAGAAAAAATCCTCAGCAATGTCAAACAGAAGAGGAGAGAGGGGGTCCCCTTGTCTAACCCCTCTAGAACAAGAAAAGTAACCCTTTGGAGAACCATTAATCATCACAGAAATACGAGAAGATGCCAAAATGTTTAGGATCCAATCCCTGAAAGTGAGAGAAAAACCAAAGGAATCCAGCACATCTAATAGGAAGTTCCAATCTAAAGTATCAAAAGCCTTACGAATATCAATTTTTAAGGCCATGTGTCCACCAAAACGTTTTCTGTCAAGCATATTAACTCCCTCTGAAGCTAAGGCAATGCACTGATGAATGCTTCTACCTTTAAGGAAACCATACTGGTTGGGAGAGACAATCCTTGCAGCAATAACTGCAAGGCGATCTGCAAGAATTTTTGAGATGATTTTAAAACCAAAATTACTCATCACAATTGGGCGAAAGTTCTCAATTCTGTCAGCTTCAGCAACTTTAGGAATTAAAGCCATAATACTAGAGTTTAAACCAGGCAGGACGCAACCATGATCAAAGAAAGCCTGAACCATATTGCAAACATCTTTCCCTATGATATCCCAAAAGAAACGATAAAAAATTCCCCCAAAACCATCAGGGCCAGGAGCACTATCAGGATCCATGGAAAAGACCGTGTCTTTAATAGTTTCAATGGAAGGTTTAGAAGTTAATTCCTCATTTTCCAAAGAAGTTACTAAGTTAGGAATTACCTCATTAATTGGAGAAAGATCAATATGCTCTCTAGAACTACGGAAGAGATTAGAGAAATACTCAATTACATGATCAGATAATCTAACCGTGTCAGAAGTGGGACCCTCATCTCCGATCCTCAAATGATGAATGCCGGCCCAAGTTTTTCTAACTCTAACAGCCCTTTGGAAAAAACTAGTGTTCCGATCCCCCTCTTTAAACCACTTAACACGACTTTGCTCTCTATACATCATCTCTTGCCGAAGAAGTTGTAAATCAAGGTTGGAGCAGGCAGCAGAAGCAGCACTACTCAGCTCAGGAGTTCCTGAGCTGAGTAGTGCTGCTTCTGCTGCCTGCTCCAACCTTAATAAACATTGTTTATCTGAAAAATTAGCGTATATATCTTTTAACTATAAAATTCATAAAGTACACAATCATGCGTATAAACTTTTAAACTACGAAATCAATTAAATCACAACGTTTATTTTATTTTGGATAAATAATTTATTAGTCCCCTAGTTTTTACCTAACATACTGTTTAGTCCCCTATTTTGAAAAACACATTTTAAGGTCCCTATCTTTTGCCAATATTAACCATGTGGTCCTTTTATCTATTTTTTTAGATTTTTAACAGAACATGTCTTAGCTTTTAGGACAACCACAGTACGATACAAGTTGACCATGTTACTCTGTTATTTTATATATGTCTGTTTATGCTAAAATAAAACGGTTACAAGTCTAAAAAACTAGATAAAAGGACCAAAGGGTTAATATTGGTAAAAGTTAGAGACCTTATAATGAGTTTTTCAAAATAGAGGAACTAAACAGTGTTAGGTAAAAAGTCGGGGGACTAATAAATTATTTACCCTTTTATTTTTATAACATCACATCACAAATGATTTGTTTTTTAAATATCTTATCATTTCCACTAAAATAAAGAATCTATCCATTTTTAAGGAGGTCCACTCTACCATATTTTTACCCTACTTTATTTGTATGCTTTTAATGTCAACAAAAGGATAGTTTAGGGATTTTTATAATTTTTGAATAAAGTCCTATTCTTCTACAAGACAATAATATTAAAGTAGGATGAGGTCCGAGTTTCCAGCTCCATGATGTTTAAGGGCCCGTTTATTTTATCTACTGTTTGCTGTTGCTGTTTGCTGTTTACTGGTTGCTGTTGGAAAAAGCTGCTTTTCCAAAAAACAGAGATTCTCTGCTTTTGTAAAAGGCTGCTTTTCAGGTGTAAAAGGCAAACAGGAGGTCACTAACTAAACACTTAATGCTGCTTTTCAACTGTAAAAGGCAAACAGGAGAAGCCTAACCAAACACCTAAAACTCTGCCTTTTAAAATGAAAAGGCAAACAGGAGATGAAAAGTAGATAAACAAACACAGTGTTACTATTGAATTAAGGGTTAAAAATGTTATGTAGTTAGAATTACGGTAGTCCAAATCAAAATTTAAGTATCAATTCAATTTTTAAATTTGTAAATCTTGATAAATTGGTCTCAATTTTATAAATTTTTAGTATTAAAACGAATTGTATCTGTTTCAATTTGTCAAAATTTATCAAGACTGAATTGATATCTAAATTTTAATTTGTACTGAATTGATGATTTCGACCCTTAATTCGTTACTATTTGATAAGAGGAAGGAACGCGGCAAATGAAAAATATAGATAAATTATTTTATGTATATATCTCGACATGCAGTGTCTTCTCTTTATATAATTGTGCTTGTATTATTACTTAGTAGGATCCACAGTGCCTAGTGGATTACCGTAATGCAAAGAGGGTAGAGATAAAGAAAAATTCGAAGATTTTTTTAGGCTTAATGCATAATTACACCCTTAAACTTGTTACGTTTTGCCTATTGGCATCCTGAATTTTTAAAATAATCTATCACATACTTATAGTTGGCTTTAAAAACCTATCACATACCTATAGTTGGTTTTAAAAATCTATCACACATCTGTAGTTGGTTCATTCGGACCTCCAGCACACAAAATCGTTGATTTGTCATCTTTGACAGATGAGGCGACATACAAAACGAACTCACATGCTTTTCTTTTTTCCTATAGTACGCATGCCATCTCAACTGTCAAAGATGTCATATCAACGATTTTGTGTGCATGAGGTCCGAATGAGCCAAGTATAGGTGTGTGATAGGTTTTTAAAGGCAACTATAGGTGTGTGATAGGTTATTTTAAAAGTGTAGGGTGCCAGTAGGCAAAACGTATCAAATTTAAGGGTGTAAATATGCATTAAACTGTTTTTTTTTACTCTAAATCAATAAAGAATATTTTTAAGTTTAAGTTGAAGAAGTTTAAAAACTTCGAATTTGATAAAAGGGATAAATCCTAACCTCCGTAAATGGATTTCGGAAATTTGATTGATAAAAGATATGATTGAAATATATGAAAGAGATGAATTTATATCGCGACAAAATTACACCAAAGCCTATTATATAAAGGGGAAAGTTCAAATAAAACCCCTGTGGTTTTACTAATTTTCAGATAAAGGACTGTGGTTTACTTTTTGTCAAAACGAGGACTGAGGTTTCGCACTTTTAATAATGCTATTAAAACTATCTTTAACGACCTGAAAATGAAAATTTTCAAGAATTAAAGTTGTTCAATGTCATATTTTCTACGGAACTACATTTTCGATTTTAGAAATCATCTTTTTTGGAACTTTCTCTCTCTAAACATTAACTTTCTCTCTCTTTACCAAACATCATCTAAATAATCTCGAAATAAAAAAGTTGAAGAATTAAAGTTGCTTTGTTAAGGGTGATTTTAATAGTATCAATCGAAAAAGTCCTTATTTTGCTAAAGTTGAAAACTCCGGTCCTCGTTTTGATAAAAAGTAAACCACAGTCCTTTATCTGAAAATTAGTGAAACCACAGAGGTTTTATTTGAACTTTACCTTTATATAAACCTAATCTAATACAAAGATAATGACCAAAATATAGTCAAATTACAAAACTATTAATCCTAAGGTCATATTTGTAATTTAACTAAAGAAACTAAATGCATAAAAACAAGGGTAAATTGGTAAAGATGAATAAAGAGCAAAGACTTATAAAAGGTCAGGAAGTAGTGTTCCTATGAACTCTAAATGACCAATCTAGACTTTTTAAATCTAAGTTTTATGATGCTTTGAATCTCCACCTTACAATTCTAATAGATCTAGATCTAACAGTGAATGATCAAGTTCATTTACAGTAAAACCTCGATAAATGCATATCCTTGGGACCGGAAAAAAATATTAATTAAGCGAGATTAATTTTTCATTGTAAAATACATACAAATGAAGAAATTATCCAGTCAATAATGAACAATGATGATGGAAATGATCCAGAGCCAGATCATAGTTGCGTTGTCGCAAATGTATCGTCAAAAGAGGTCTTTCAAGCAATGGTCACCTTAAACAACTACTTGCTACAACATGAGCAAAATATACCAGAAATTGTGTTTGTACTACAAAAAGTTAAGGATGATGTTCATTTTGGTTTAAGTGGAAAGAAAAAACAATCAACTATAGATGCATTTTTTCAGAAGAAATGATTTCTAGTTGATTTATTGAAAAGTTTTAGTGTATATATATATATATATATATATAATTCAATAATTATTAATTTATATTTTCATTGGGCACTTAAGGATTTAAATATTTTTATTACTTAATGCATTTAGCGAAATTATTACTTTAGTCTATTGGCCCAAATCGGGACCGAAAGAATTTATTATATAAACGAGGTTATTACTTTATCGAATATTCATTTATCGAGATTTAACTGTAGTTATTCAGAGTTCATGTGAATATTACTGATAAAAAGAAATAAGAGAAGTGAGATGTGCGAGAGAAGTGATGGGGTTGTCAACCATATAGGGATCGGTGGCCCCAAAACAAAGTGTTTCATTAATTTGAGCCCTCGGGTCTGAAAATGCCCATCGGTCCATTTGCTCCCTCCATTGTTCCCCGTTACATTCTTAAAACTTTCGACTCTTCCAATGGTTTCCGATTATCCATTTGACCACCATTCTCCGTTAATAAACCTATCTCATTGCTTCGATTGAACTTCTTTGACTCGAATTCTCCTAATTATCGGGTTTAACATTTTTGGTTAGCTTGATGTCCTACTATTTATGGGATTTATAGTTTAATTCATATAAAGTAGGTTATTTCACTTTGTTTTAAATCTATATTTCTCATCAATTTTTCATTTATGTAATCATAATAATTTGATTTGTTATATTCTGAGGTCAATAGGAGCAAAAGAGATTTATTTAGAAATTCAACAAAACTTATTTAAATTCATGAAAAAAATTCAAATATGAAATATTGATTTTGTATTTTTGTGGCCTAAATTTTTCTGAAAATGATTGGTATATCATTTAATATGTAGTTTATTGTTATTTGTTGTGAGTTTTTCTTCTATTATTTTCTTTGATATTAATTGAATTTTTTTTCAAATGTGGATTTTAGCAATAAATTTTATTAAATTGTATTCTTCCTTATTTTTCTAATATAATGAACAGGGATAATGTGTAAAAATACCCTTTACGTTTACAAGCAGGTGCAATTTTACCCCTAACATCTAATATTGTGCAATTTTACTCTTAATGTTGGCAACAAAGAGCAATTTTACTCCTAACGTTGGCAACAAAGAGCAATTTTACCCCTAACGTTGGCAAGTTGGGTCAATTTCAGACATTATTATAAAAGCATATATTTTGTTCATTATTCTACACCAATTACATATCCGTTGGTTCTAAAAAAAATATTTCATATTTTTTATGATTTAATAATAGAATTGCATATTAATATTTATAAATACAGCAAAATATATGAATTTTTTTTCCCAACTTGTACAAAAGACAGTATATTTTTTAAAGTTTTTTAAAAAAAAATCACGATGTTACTAGTGAATGATAAGGGTGATGCACATGTGAATTATAGATGACAAGATTTATGATCGAGAAGACAATTTGATGAATTATTTCTCAAATTGACTCAACTTGTCAACGTTAGAGGTGAAATTGCTCTTGGTTGCCAACGTTAGGGATAAAATTACTTCCGCATAGACCTATCCACGGGTCTGGGTACCTGTCTAGGCTCGTGTCCCTTGGACTGGGCTTGGACAGTGACAATTGATGTTAGGCCCAGCCCGGTCCAGACCCGCTAAAGCCAGTCTATTTTTTGGGTGGGTTTGGGATTAATAAAACATAGCACGGGCCGGCCCAGCCCGGCCCGTCTATTAATATTAATTAATAAATTTATATATTTACGTATTAAGTATTTAATTTTAAGTATAAATTTTATTTTTTTATAATTAAATTTTTTATTTATATATATATATATATATATATATATTAGGTGGGTTTATATGGGTTGGGTTTGGGATTTGATTTTTAAGCCCGAGCCCAACCCGGTCCGAGTCCGTCTAAATTGATAGTGGACTAGATTGGGCTTAGACTAAGAAATTTTACACCAAACCCTAGTAGGTCCGGCCCATGGATAGGTCTACTTCTACATAAGAAACTCTATATGGAAAATAAACTTTAAGACATATATCGTATCAAGTCCATTTATTAAAATATTATCACATATTAGGAGAATAAGGGTTTTATCAAATCTCCATCTAAATTATGTAAAATTTCACCTACTGTGATAATTCAGGAACTAAATATGAACAAAAAAATATGTAGGCCAAAATGATAAAATTTTAGATATAACATGAGTTAAATAACACTTAAGCCTTAGCCAAACACGCCGAGTGAAATATCATCCATTTATTTCATGGTGAGCCGATTCTTTTTTAATTACCCAATGGGCTTGGCCTTTATAAGCCCATTAAGATATTGAATTTTGGTCCATTACAATGGCTACCAATAACTCACAAGATCTAAGAATTTTTTTTTTCATATTGAAATTGATTTTGAAAAGCTTTATACAAGAAATGAAATAAAGAATTACAAAAATAGTTTAACAATTCTGTAAAAAAATTGCACCTAATAACGAAATTAACACTTGAAGAAATGAACCGAAAGCTTGTGGAACTTGAAAGTGTTGGACAAACAATTACGCCTGTCTTAAGAATGTTAGATTCTTAAGAAAACAAATATATCTTAAGAATGTTAGATGTGATAAACCAAAAAGCAAATCGAACACAGAAAAACATATGATCAATAAAACTATAAATTAAAAAGGAAAGAGTCAGACAAATCTGAGGTATGTATTAGCAGTTTCTTTAAGACGATATCGTCGTTATTGACGATCGTCTCCCAGGATATAACAGATTACGCAAGTGAATTCAAACCGTTTGTAGACTTGTTATCACCGGAGTAGGAAAACAAGAACACTATGAACAGACAAAGAGCAGGAAAAATTCCAGAGAATATCTTTTCAACAGTCAAGACTCTAGTTACTAAATTTGACAATTCCATTCTATATAAATAGAACTCGAAGAATATGTCTTTTCACGAACGAATATGATTGTACACGGACAGACACGACTATTCACGTACGAACATGACTGTTCACAATGGACACGACTGTTCACGAAAGGAGGTGTTTATTGGTATTTAAATTAATATATAATTTTATTTAAAATTTTCCAACAGATATATTATGGAAAAAACTTAGAAAACTTTTTTGAAAATGGTTAGAATCTTGGATTAATAGATTAGAATCTTGCAATAATTAAGATGAATCTTGAGATGAGAGATGAACAAAAAGAGAACGGATAAGAGTTTCGTTGTGGTGTGTGTTTCGTGGGGTGTTTGGTTAGTTACCTCCTGTTTATCTTTTACATCCAAAAAGCAGTATTAGGTGTTTGGTTAGTCACCTCCTATTTGTCTTTTACATACGAAAAACAGTCTTTTACAAAAGCAGTCTTTTCCAACAACAAACAGCAAACAGTAACAGCAACAGCAAATAGCAACAGTAAATAGCAAACCGTAACAGCAAACAGTAGGTAAAACAATAATTGAAAAATCAAGCATTTTATAGTTGTTTTTTACTCGAATCTGTGGAATTTTGGCCTTCAATTATTCCAATGCGGTTGCAATTTTTATGGCGCGTTCTCATTGTCTCGAGAGGGCAAGATTCAACCTCAGAACCTTGGTTGAAGCAGTTTAGGTTGTTGAAATGAAAATTAAACTTTTTTATAGTTACTTCTTGCTCAAATCTATTGGAATTTTGGCCTTCAACTACTCCAATTCAGCTGCAACTTTTATGCCATGTCCTCCTTGTCTCGGAGAGCATGATTCCACCTTAAAGCGTGGGTTGGAAGTTGTTAGAAAATTTTTTTTAGTCACGTACGTTTTTTCGTAACTCTTTGTACAACTCACTCAAAAAATGCCACATTTCTCTCAAATTGCTATGTTTTGGCTCCATGAGCAGTCCATGAACTCCTAGCGAACCAAGGACCACAATTCCAACTTATCTTAACAATATGCTTTCAATTTTCACTCCTAAAAAATCAAATCTCTAAGGGGACGTGTGGTTCAAATTTCATCGGAATTGAAATCAGAATCGAAATGACACGAAATCAGAACCAGAATAACTATTTATTTGTTTGTTTGTTCAAACTAGAATCAGAATCAAATTTCCTTTGAAGTTGTTTGTTTTTTTAATGAGTGGAATTAGGATTAAACTGTAGCAAACACAACAAACTAAATTGTAGATGTAGTTTGTGAACCGTTTTGCAGTGAACACAACAAACTAAACTGTAACAATGCGTTAAAAGGGGCAACCAGTGAAAGTCGAAAACCAAATTCATGCAAAGTTTTGAATATAAGAGTCCGTTTTCGACAAGCTCGTCGGGCGATTTGGAAAAAACCAATTGACCCGATGATGATGATTTTAGGCATATTAGGGTTTGCAGTGTGCTGAGAAAACTGGATTGCATTATAATCGTGCATAAGTGGGCGTACCATATTTGAATTAGGATGCTGGGGACTGACCTCATAGTTAGAACATGATTTTTTTAATAAAAGAGCTGAAACCATTAGATTTGAAAAAATATAAAAAATAAATCTTGTTATTTCATCAATTTATAAAGATAATTTTCGTAGTTTAAAATTCTGTAAATATAGATCTGTATTTTATAAATTTTTTAATTAAAAAATATGTGTGTTAAGTTTTCCTCTAAACAATATTTATGATTTAATTAGTTTGTAAAATTAGACCGTCTATTGTGGATAATTTTCAAAGAGTCTTTTTAATTGCTCAATCACTCATTTTAGAATAAATAGTCATGTAATAAGTTTGAAGGACCGACTGAGTTTGTAAAGTAAAAAAAAACATAACCTTGTTTATAAACTTTTAAATTATGATAATTGTGCGTCTAAAATGATGCAATTTTACTCCTAACCGGTATGTAACTGGTGCAGAATAAGTGGCAAAACATCTGTATTTTATAATGATATTTGAAATTGACCTAACTCACAAATATTAGGGATAAAATTGCTCTTGGCTGTCAACGTTAGGGTAAAATTACACAATTTTAAACGTTAAGGGTAAAATTATTTCTTACTGTCAACGTTAAGGGTAATTTTCCATTTTTTTAACTTTTCCCAATTGTTTATATATGGGACAAGGTGCAAAAATACTTTTAACATTTACAGCTAGAAGCAATTTTACCCTTAATGTTTAAAATAGTGCAATTTTACTCCTAACGTTGTCAAGTTGGATCAATTTGAAAAATAATTCATCAAATTGTCTTCTCGGTCATGAATCTTGGCATCTATACTTCACATGTGAGTCATTTTATCACTCATTAGTAATAGATCATAAACATATGATTAGACGTGAAATTTTAAAAAAAATAAAAATATAATGTCTATTATATGAGTTGAACAAAAATATTCAAAATATTTTACCGAAATTATAAATATTAATCTCCAATTCTATTATTAAATTACAGGAAATATGATTTTTTTTTTCCAGACGAACTGATATGCAATTGGTGTAGAATAAAAGACAAAATATCCATGTTTTATAATAATATCTGAAATTGACACAACTTATTAATATTAGAGATATAATTGTTTTTAGCTACTAATGTTAGGGGATAAAACTGCACGTTACCCTTTTATCCGGTTGTTTATAAACTTTAGGGTTAATACACATATTTGCCTCTGTGTTATCTCGGAAAAACAGATTTGCCCTTAAATCAAATAAACCCACAAAACTATCCCTGAATTTTTCACAAACCTACAATTATACCATAATCTAACAGAGCTGTTAAACATCGTTCACATCAAACCTGCTTGTCTCCAGAAAAACTTCAGAAAAGAACAACCAATCACAAACAGAAAAAAATATGCACATTCAATTTCGATTAAAAGCAAGTTAGAAGAACAGATTGGTCAAATTTCATTTTCATAAAAGCTCAATCAACCTAATAAAACGGCGTCTAAACCTCCTAATTAATCCAAAAGCAATAGCAATAGAAAACAATAAGAAACCAAATGAATTTTGATTGTGGTCATCCAATTTTTTTGGAGACAAGAAGGTTTGAGGTCATCACCGTTTAGCAGCTGTATTAGATTAGAATATAATTATAGGTTTATGGAAAATTCAGAGATAGTTTTATGGATTTATTTGATTTAACTGTTTTTACGGAAAACACAGCGGTTAATATAAACTTTATATATTGCAATTATGATTTGCGTCTCAAGCACAAATTTAAGAACAATCCGTGGGCTCCACTAAACTATTACGTATATATACAATACCGTAAGGAATCTGACTCTTTCTTTATCCTTTCTCCATCAAAACTTTCTTCCATTACGCATAAATTCAGAGAAAAATCGCAGAGCTTTAGCTGTTCAAATTCCTTCTCCACAAGCATTATCACCGTTCTTCAATTTGATCGGAGGTAAGATTGAAACTCCTTATAGTATACAAAGATGCAGATCTTCGTCAAGACCTTAACTGGAAAAACCATCACTCTCGAAGTTGAGAGTAGCGACACTATCGACAATGTTAAAGCTAAGATTCAGGTGATTTTTGTTGTCTTCTATCTTAATTTATGTGTTTTTAGTTTCTGGATATTGGTTGCTGATGGATTGCGTTTGTGGATATGCGAATTTTGTTGCAAGAACGAAATTAGGGTTTGGAGTATGGTGAATTTTGAATTGTTTGGGGGTTTCTTTTGATTACTTGCTGTTTCTATTATAATTTGTTTGGGATTGCGTTTTCTGACTTGATTTGATTGTGGAGTAGTTTACCTTGCTGTTGAATTTGTAGCACATATGAAAATTTACATCTGTTATTAGGGATTATTTGGCTTTAGCTTTTCCAGATTGAGTTGGATACGCTTTTAGCTTTTAAGTAGCTTGTGTTTTGATGTTTCGTTATGTATCGTAGAGGTGGCAACTATGTTTCACAGAAACTCTCCGTCACTGGCTTTTCCGGGTTTTTGTGTCAGTTTCTTTTCTGTTTCCATTACGGTTTCCCTAGCTATATTTTTTTTTATATAGAAACACCTTTTCGCGGTGTCCATTTCCGTTTCCGCATCAGATTCCCTTTCCATGCAACATAGGGTGGCTACTGTGTTCAATATAGGAACCTACCACGAATTTAGTGGTTCAATGTTGTATTAAACATGTACTGGGTTATTGTTGGATTTCCTCCAAATTGGTACTAAATTTTTGAGTCGGCTTACTCGAATTGGAGACTTATTTAACACTAGCCCGATTGTTGTGACATAAACATGACACAAGTATTCCTTGGCTCTGTTATTCTAAATGTTGGTTTACCTTTGGCAGGACAAGGAAGGCATCCCTCCTGACCAGCAGAGGCTGATATTTGCAGGCAAGCAATTGGAAGATGGGCGAACTCTTGCTGATTATAACATTCAGAAGGAATCAACACTTCATCTGGTTTTGAGACTTAGGGGAGGAACTATGATCAAAGTAAAGACGCTCACTGGAAAAGAGATTGAAATTGATATTGAACCTAATGATACCATTGATCGAATCAAGGAACGCGTTGAGGAGAAAGAAGGCATACCTCCAGTGCAGCAAAGGTAACTGCTCATATACTTTTGAATTAAGCTTTCCGTATTGAATCTCGGAATTGAATCAAGATTTCAGAGTTTTCTGTAAAAGATAAATTGCCTGATACTGAAAGTTTTCTGTAAATCAAAATTTCAATTAGAGTTTTGAGTTGTCCAAAATTCGGATATCACACATTGATCAATAAAAGAAAAGATTCAACAATTGAAGGATTGATTCTTTGGGATCCTTCCTTTCTACAAATGGAACGAACAGAGATAGAATCATCGATTCCTTAATGCCTTTTTGGATATTCCTCAATGTCCCGCCTATTCAGGGAAATGCGAATGAGATGAGAATAATCATCTTCTTCCGGAAGAAATCAAAGAATTTCTTGGGAATCCTACAAGATCCATTCGTTCCTTTTCTGTGGAAGATCGTCAGAACTTCATCTGGGTACGAATCTTACTGGGATATCGTATGCAAGTAGAACTTATATCTTGCTTAGTTCGAAACCTGACCTAGTTTCTGCATATTGAGCATGCTAGTTTCTGCAGATTAAGCATGTTATCCTTGTCTGTATTCGATTAGATTGTATGCTAGGAGCACCAAACTTCTAGGAGGTTAATGTACGAGTGTCGGAGACGCGCACCCGACACTCCAAAATAAGTGTCCCCTCGTTTTCTTTTCTTTTTTAATGGGGACACTACCGGGACACTTCTGGGACATGGATTCTAAGTGAATTAAGTAGAAGATACGAGTATTTTTTAATAATTTTACAAACAGGAGGGGTTGATATATACAAAAATAAAATAAAACCCTAATAAAAAAAAAGAAATCAAAATCTAATGAAAAGTATATATCAGCCGCCCCTTATTTGGTAGTTTAAATAGTTTGAAGTATTTAATGTTTTTTTAATGAACTAATGACTTATCATCGATGTTATTGATGAGATATATATAAATTTTGTGTGTTCCCACCGTACCCGTGTCTCATATTTTTTAAAATGTCGTTTGCACCCGCACCCGCAACTGTACCCATGTTGGTGCTTCCTGGATTATATGTGATTAAAAGAAAGGAATTCGTCTTTGACAGTTGCCTCTCGTTGCAGGCTAATTTATGCTGGAAAACAGCTCGCGGATGACAAAACAGCTCGCGATTACAATATTGAGGGTGGCTCTGTGCTTCATCTTGTTCTTGCTCTGAGAGGCGGATGCTTTTGAGATGGTGGTTTGTATTATTCCGGAAATGATAGTCTGTCTTATGTTGTTTGCATAAACACTGTAAATTTTACAGGGAAGAAGATGTCCAGTTCATTTTCTGGACATAGAGAATGTTTATTTGTCACTAAATTTACCCGGTCGCTGCTTGCTTGCTGTGTTTATATTTCTCGGTAATGATCAACTGTCTATGCTATAGCGTGCGTACGGTTCCTCTATCTATGAGCGAGATCAGCTTTTTCGCTTTTAGGTTACAACATGACTCGTTTGGGGTTCGGATCAGAACCATTATAGGGTTAAATTTATGTCTTTGGTGGCGACGTTAGTGTTTATAATATACGGTTTTATATGTCGAGTCGAAATATGTTCTCTTTCGATAATCATGGGACTAAATTTATGTTTTTGGTGGTGTCGTTAGTGTTGATATTATACGGTTTTATATGTCGAGTCAAAATATGTTCTCTTTCGATAATCATGGGGACTAAATTCATGTTTTTGGTGGTGAAACGGGAAATCAAATTAACAAGAAATTAACTTCTATTAGATTTACATATAATGTATCTACAAAATGCTAGTGCAAATATTACATAGTTTAATACGTTAGAGTTTAAATTTGTTCTTCTTTAATAACCATATTACTAAATTCGGAATTTATTTCTTATATATACTACCAATTATTTTAATCACTTGGCGTACTCATGCCTTCTAGTAACTATACGTTGGTGATGGAAGGTTAATCGTAAAATGTATTTCTTGTCCTCCAAGTTGATATTATCTTTACTCGTTTCTCATATGCAATACATGTTTTCTCGTTATCCGTTTAAGAACATATTTTAAATCTCATTGTCTTATATAATTTTAGAGTATCCATTAATTATTTATAGAGACGATATCAGTTCCACGACCCTTGGAACGGGGGTGGAATAGAGGCGATACTAAGAAGAATATTACTTGAAAAGAGCTGCTACAAGTGAGCAGTCCAACGACAAACCATTTGCCTGAACAAAGCCAACCACTTTCACACTAAGATGGCTTTCAGGAGGAGCAAATGATAAGAACCTTAGAGACACGAGATCTCCAGTCTAGTTATCATGCCAAAAAAACGGACAGACGATCCATTTTTAACCGACCATTTGATACCCAGCTTTAGCTCCTCCTTACATGCGAGTTAGTGTTTGAGATAATAAGGGTCTGTTTGGTTTACACATTTTTGGAAAAAATCTGTTTTTTTATGTATAAAACGAAAACAGTAGTTCCCTAACCTAACATCTAAAACTCTCCAGTTTAATATGAAAAGGCAAACATGAGGAGAAAATTGAGTAAACAAAACCTTCTAAATTTTTCTTTTTTATTTTTTTTATCCAAGTTCGGTGATTGGATGCTCTGTCACTTATATAAAAAGAACTAACCGAGGACAAGAAGCTGGTGACAATGGGGGGAAGAAAATCTGATGTTACCATTTCAGTGTTTCCTTCCATGTCCTCCTATAAAAGTGGTCTCTTTTTAACGTGTGGGTATTTCTAACTCATAATATATATTATTTTTAGTAAGTGGGCACCACTAAAATGGGACATCGGATTTTCTCCCGTGACAATGGCACTGTTGCCTGCTCCGTCACCGAAAATAGGGCGGGAAACAATTATAACCAGTTTGACAAGTCCTCAAAATTTAATGAAAAAGTTAATAAATATTTAACTGTTAGGGTTACCTATTGTTATATAAGTGGTTTCAATTGTTGGTTTCAGTATAGAATTTTGAACAGATTGAGGATCTAATTGATGACCTCTGAGGTATAGAATAGAGACTACAATGGGCCTAAGCCTATTTTGTATAAGGTAAGTTACATCCGCAAGGATCAAGATTGAGAATTGTTTGATCGTCTTTCTCCGAGGAAGGAGCGAAACACAATCAACTTGAATTCGGGACAGCTATTGGAAATCTTAGTCAAAGGTGAGATTTGATTGAGTGAATTATTTACGAGTATTCGATATTCTAAAACAATTTTATCTGAATGTCAATTTTTTATAAATTAAAATTGAAAATAATCATATATGTTGGTTTTTATATGAAATTTTGACAAAAGTAAAAATAAAATTATGATATTTTGATATATATATTAAAATTCAAAATCATATTAATGAAAAAATACAAAAAAAAAAAAATTATTTTGTTAAATATAAATCAAAGTTAAAATATGATTTCCTCTTTCTTATATATATATATATATATATATATATATATATATATACTACCAAATATTTTAATCACTTTGTTTAATGTTAAAGCACAAGTGGAAAATATGCAATTTTACTAAACATACTAATGGGATGTGTTGCGGTCGAGGTCGCTCTCATTAAGACGTTCGTGGAACTGTCTTCAAATAGTGCAAGTAGTCGTGTAATTCAGCGGCCTCCAAGATAAAACAACTCACTCAATGAAAAATATATAAGTTTGTATTGTACAGTACGAACTCGGTTAGAAAATACACTTAATAATTGCTCAGTTTCGATTTGTAATGGAAGCAGAAAAAATTTCAGTACGTGGAAACGAAATAAAAAAGCTATATATAGAAGAAAAAAGAGTTGTTGAGTTTACTGGTCTAGTGGAGAGAAAAATAGGAGAGAATAGTGGAGCAAGGTTAGACTGGTTTCGGTGGACAAATCAACTTAATAAAAAATAGCTTTTGAAAAAAATAAAAAATTATTTAATTTAAATGAATTTCTGATCCGAAAATAAATAAATAAAATTCACAAACCCGACGTAGTCTACACTAACCCAGTCTGACTCGGTCGGCAGCGGCGGCGACACATGTGTAGTATCATGTATGTTTTCACTCTTTCATAAAAGTGGAATATCTTTTAGGGGACACTCAAATGTGTGAGGATCTTTTTTTTTATATAAATAACACTTCAAAGTGATATTTAGGTGATGTGGAATGTTTTACGCTTCATTTTATCTATTTACGGACAATTTTAAAGGTTTTTCATAAATTCAATTTTAGGCAATAGGGGCTAGCCCAACAATTTACACGTCCGGTTTGTTCATATTAATTAATAAATTTAGGGTCCGTTTGTTTTACCTGCTGTTTGCTGTTGCTGTTTGCTGTTTCCTGTTACGGTTTGCTGTTTGAAAAAGCTGCTGTTCCAAAAAACAGGGATTCCCTGCTTTTATAAAAAGCTACTTTTCGGCTACAAAATGCAAACAGGAGGTTGAAAAACAGCTACCAAACACCCCCTTATATATTAATATTTATTTTTAAGTATAATTTTTTAAAATTATAAATATATATTTAGGTGGGCTTCTATGGATAAGGATTGGGATTTGATTTTTAAGCCCGAATTTTGCCCGATCCGAGCCCACCTAAATTAACAACAGGCTACGCTAGGTTTGGACTGAACATTTTATATAAAAGTCCACTGGATCCACCCAAGCCAGACCCAACCCGACCCATGAACATATCTACTTGTTGTCCATTATTCGTTTAAGAATAAATTTTAAAATTTATTTTTGTTCTACATAATTTTAGAGCATCCGATAAATGTTCATATCAATAAAAATCACTCTATTAAATAACAAATTAAATTATAAACATACAAATAAATAATTCAACTAAAACTTAACAATTCAAACAATACATAAATTTAGTATTCTGTAAATTCATCAAATCCTACATAAAATTAATAAATAAATTCAAAGTTCAAACAAACATTTTAGGTTCTAATGATCAATAAACGTATTACGTCCAGTAATAAATAAATAAATATGTAATTCCATAACAATTACATTACAATATGTAATTTCATCACAATTAGATCGGTCGATGTATATATATATAATCGGGTTTAGAAAGTGCCCGATGAGGTATACCTATTTTTGTTACGGATATTTGTTTTAATTTTTTATTTCCATCCCAAACCTTAAAATAGAGTTCGGATAATCTTATTAGATCATATACTTTCCTCAAAAAAAAAAAAAAAAATCATATACTTTCCAATATCCGTAAAATTTGTACCCGTTGCTATAATTTTTTTTAAAAATCTCTTTTGTTTCAATTGTTTTAGGTCATAATGGGCTCAGCCCATATTCAAACTCTTCCTTGATTGAGGACAGGTTTGGCCGAAATCCAATTTTCAAATAGCCAAAGAAAAACTTACAAAAAGAATATATATATATATATATATATTAGGGATAAGGTGTAAAAATACTCTTAACGTTTATTTATAAAAGCAATTTTATTCATAATGTTTAAAATAATATAATCTTACTATTAGTTTTGGCAGTTAAAAGCAATTTTACTTTCAATATTGACAAGTTAGGTCAATTGGAGAAATTATTCATCAAATTATCTTCTCAGTCATGAATCTTGTCATGTACACTTCACATGTGCATCATTTTATCACCCATCATTCATTAGTAACAGCTCACAAACATATGATTAACGTGAATTTTTTTAAATGTAAATTAAAAAATATATTGTGTTTTATATGAATTGGACAAAAAATTCAAATATTTCACCGAATTAAAAATATCAATCTCCAATTGTAAATCACAAAAAAATAGAAAATCTTTGTTTTTTTTAATCAACTAACGTACAATTTGTGCAGAATAAAGAACAAAATATTTATGTTTTATAATAATGTCTGACATTGACCCAACGTAAGGGATAAAATTGCTCTTGACTTCCAATATTAGGGATATAATTGCACTATTTTAGACGTTAAGGGTAAAATTGCTCATTCCTGTAGTTCGAAATATTTTTATATCTTATCTCTATATTTTATGAACCATAGAAAGATAACTGTTTCAATTTTATAAATTTTAGCATATCATCTTTATATAGCATTTGAAAGTTTTTTTTTTAGAAAATGGACAATTGTTTTAATTATAGAAAATATAGTATATTTTGATATAAATAATTAAAAAATTAAAATAAAAAATACTTAAAAAAAGATTGAATCTGTATCCTCAATATCATAGATCGTGATAGAACGACAATATACAGTATTTGAAACTGTTTTTGGCATAACAATGAGAAATACACTCCATCCAGAATTGACTTCATAATCTTTTTCTCCAGAAATGACTTCATGATCTTTCAATGAGTTAGACAGATCTATATGATTATAGCCAAAACTCTTTTGCTTTTCTATGAAAGAAAACATGATAACACTCATATATGGAGAGATACGATAATCACCCATAGAGGGAGACATAACACAAACTACTCATAAAGAGAGAGATTAAAAAAACTACAAATAAAGAAGAAACTACAAATTTTACCATAGTATATCAAACAAAAATTTTATTCAATAAAAAAAAGACAAAATAAAGCAAAGAATAAGCTTATCTTTCGGCTAAGCAGACAAAAAACCCTCTCAAAATCGAGATAAAGAAGACGAAAGTTTCTTGGCGACTAGGTTTATGTAACACCCTGGCTCAATATCTTATAGATATTGTGTGTTTTGGCATAAAAGCAACATCTTGGGTCTCACATCTAAAGAACGTGTCCGCATGTATTGGATTCTAATCTTACTAATAAGCCCTAGGTACACCCTCTTAATTTATGATGTGAGATTCAGTTTAGTCCTGCCCCCATCGCCATCTAGGCCGTCTACCCCAGCGCAATCCACTCGGGACCGAGTCGTTACAGGTCCACTAGCTTCCGCCTAATTTGTCCCCGAACCACACATCTTACGTGAAAAGTCGGCTCCGATACCAATTATAACATCCTGACCCAATACCATGTAGTTATTGTCCGTTTTGGCCCATATCCAACATCGTGGATCCCACGACTTTAAAACGCGTTTGTATGTATTGGATTCTCACCTTACTAATAAGCTCCAACAATACTTTTTCCATTTCCTACATGGGATTTATTTCATTACTACCCATCGTCATCTTTTAGAACCGCTTCTTACTCAAACCTTCTACCCTATTCTACCCCCATCACCACCACTCTGGACCGGATCATGACAATTTAGGTCCACAATTTGAATTTTTTTAATTAAGTTAGTTCAAAATTAAATACTTATTCCATTTTATATTACATGTCTTTTCAGAAAGTTACCAAAATTAAAAATATTAGAAGAAAGACTTTGATAACCCTTATTTATTGATTTCACTATTTATTTATCTTATATTAAATTTATTGTTCTAATTAATCTTCGTAAACCTATGTTTTAATATATATTCATCATGACATGTATTATAAAAAAAATCTCTAAAAATAACATATATCATTATATATAATTCATAATTTTGGCACATAACAGATTTTATGCATTCGGACAGCTTTGTTATAGTTTGTTGGCATACCTAAGAAAAATAACTGGTGTCTTGCGGTAATTGTGGCATTATATAATGCTTACACGTGTACTTTATAATATGTATTTTTTTCAAATTTGGTTTGGCTAAATATTCACCAAAATGAAATTGACTATCCAGCAAATAATAGGATAGCTCTTATTGTGTACTTTATAGGGTAAATTACACCCATGACCACTGAACTTTATCTATTTTCACATTATGGCCATCGAACTTCGTTTCTTCCCGGTATGGCTACTTAACGCCTCAAAACAATCATTGGCGGCTAAAAATAAAAAATCCAAAGCGTTAATGATATTCTAAGGAACTTTAATTCTTAAAAAATTTAGTTTTAAGTTCATTTAGGTGTTGTTTGGTTAGGAGAGAGAAAGTGAATTTTTAGAGAGAGAAAGCTCCAAAAAATGTGATTTGTGAAAATAAAAAATGTGGGTTCATGGTAAATGTTGTTTTAAACAACTTTAATTCTTGAATATTTTCATTTTGAGATCGTTAACGATCATTAACGGTCATTTTAAGAAGTTAGTTAAAATTGAGTGGCCACCAGTGTTAAAAAGTGTAAAGTTGAGTGGCCATACCGGGAAGAAATAAAATTGAGTGACAATAATGTGAAAATGGGTAAAGTTCAGTGGCCATGGGTGTAATTTACCCGTACTTTATACTACGTAATTTTTGAGTTCCGCTCATCGGATATCCTTTAGATAGATCCTCCATCAGTTAAAGCTTTTTATCGAACTCGAGATCTAGTTTAAACGACTTAAAACCCTTAACTACTCAAGTCAACTTTGATTGGTGTCCTTATTGTATCTCTAATGTTACCAAATAAAATCAATTCTCCCTCTATCTAACAGAAAATTTAAACATACTAATATATTATTATTATTTGACTCATTGTTTAATTAGCACATCAAACTTTTCAGATATCAATTATGTCTAAAATGTCAACATTTAAGTTTGTTTTTTTTTAAAAATTTGCGCAATGCGCTTACAATTAAAGAAGAAAGAAAAATCCCCACCAGACCCAGATGTGATTCGAACCCATGACCTCCCAAGGCATATGTAAGCTCTCAACCACTAGGCTAAGAGCTTCACCACCAACATTTAAGTTTGTTGGATGTATGTGAATCACAAAAAAACAGTCTCCAATATTTATTATGTTATAAACAACTTGTCAAAATGTATGAAATTACTTCATTTTATCAATAAATTTGTTTGAAAGATCTGATGTGATAGTCGAATAACTGTCAAATTAATCCGTTTAAAATTTCTATTGGGGAGGAGTAAAATTGATTTGTTCGACAATGTTAGAGGTAATTGTATAATTTTGAATATTAAAAGTAAATATGCAATTCTCCAATTACTATAGGGCAAATTTGGAATGTTTGAACGGACTGAGTTAACAATTACTCAATTGTCACATCGGATCTTCAAAACAAGTTTATCGATTAAATGAAGGTTTCGTCTAATTTGGTAGGTTGTTATAACATAGTAAATATTTTTTTTACAATTTTTTTGTGTGTGATTAATTTATATCTGACACACTTAAATATTGGTATTTTGGCATGTTATTATAACATAGTAAATATTTTTGGTAGTTTTTTTTTGTGATTAATTTATATCTGACAGATTTAAATATTAGTATTTTGGTAGGTTGTTACAACATAGTAAATATTTTTGGCATTTTTTTGTATGATTAATTAAATATTGATATTTTGACATGATGTTTATAACAATGTTAGTAAAAAATAATATAATTGATGCTTGAAAAGTCATCAAATGTGATAATTAAATAACGAGTGAATGACACTAAACCAATATTTTAAAGTTTTTACTAAGTAGTGATAAAATCGATAGGTTTAGAAACATTAGAGTAAAATTGTATTATTTCATATAAGATATATTTATATTATTTCAGGGCAAATTTCCCTTAATTTTAAGGGCTAAGGTGTAAAAATATCCCTAACATTTTGGATCAGGAGCAATTTGACCCTTAACATCTAAAATAGTGCAGTTTTACCCCTAACGTTAGAAGCCAATAGCAATTTTACCCCTAACATTGATAAATTGGGTAGATTTCAGACAATATTATAAAACACAGATATTTTTGTTTCTTATTCTGCACTTTTTTTTTGGTAGAAACAGGAAAGAAAACAAACCAACACCGAGACAAAAGCTAACCTGGGATCAGCCTAGGAAAGCTAACCCCAACTCTGTCCTCTAAAAGGAGAGAAGAAAGATAGATATGAGGATCAAAAAGGGTGGAAACACCTAACATCCCCTCGTGTCCAGCCGCCGCCAAGCGATCCACAATTCGATTTTGTTCTCTGTAGATGTGGCTGAACTCTAAGGACTCAAAGGAGGAGCCAAGACTTCTTATTGCTTTGATAAGGTTCTGGCTACTAAGACAAAAAGCATGATTATTAGAGATCATACTAATAGCCTCCATATTATCAGACTCCACAGCAAGCCTTTTAATACCCAGATTTCTAGCAAGCTTGACTCCAGAAAGAATACCCCAAAGTTCCACAGAAAAGGATGAGCCCAAACCCAGGTTATGGGTGAATCCAGACAACCAGGCACCTCCCGCATCCCTGAGCACGCCTCCAGCCGCGATCTTTCCATTGTTGAGACAGGATCCATCCGTGTTCAACTTAACCACCCCATCCTTCGGCCTACACCACCCAACGAGTTGAACCTCTTTATTCTGGGTAGAATTGGCAAGGGGGTCCCCTTTGAAGCTCCCCGTAATGGTAAGGAGCTTTTTAGAGAAGAACTCGGGTAAGTTCTGAATAAAAACAGTCTTCTCACCAAAGATCTCCTCGTTTCTCCACTTCCAAAGGTGGTGGCAGATAATAGCAAATAAAATGTCTCCCTGCTCCATGCTAGCCATTAACCTACCTTTAACCCCATTGGAGAACCAGTCATTCTCAGGGTAGGCAAAGAAGGAGGGGAGAATGTGGTGCGGAAGAACTTTCTGTCAAACCTCCTTACTCTTAGGGCAGTCCCTAAGGGCATGGCACAAAGATTCAACTTGGCCTATGCATCTACTGCAAGCACTTGAATCCGCCAAGTGACGTCTATGTCTATCCGAATTAGTCAGCAACCTGTCCTTGACTCCAAGCCACAGGAAGCTCCTCATTCGGTAAGGGATTTTCAGAGCCCAAATGGATTTCCAAGTGTCCGAAAGAGGGTCGGATCTGTCAAGAGTAAAAGCTTCAAAGGCAGACTTGCAAGAGTAAGCTCCATTTTTTGTCAGGGCCCAGCAATGCCTATCCGTGTCCTCCTCAAGGTTACTAATCTTCACTCCCCTGATTCTCAGGAGAGAATCAAGGCTCAAGAAGGAATCAAACATAGACCAAATCCAGTCCCTATCAGAGTCCACCACATCGGCAATCCTCCAGTTGCGGAAATTGCTAGGCGGGGGAGAGCAGCAAACCTCTATAAGAGGTTTATCTCCGATCTAGGTGTCATACCAGAAGCTTATGGACTTACCATTACCCACCTCCAGGCCAACCCCCGTGCAGAACTCAGCAAACACAACACTGAGCCCTTTCCAAAGGAAAGAACAATTGCCAATCCTCTCTTTAGGGCCCCCAAAGATTTTATCCTTTCGATACTTGCCACAAAGCAATCGGACCCAAAGAGAAGAAGGGTTCTGCCACATTCTCCAGAGGAGCTTCATCAATAAGACCTTATTGTTATCTTTAGCTTGTCTGATGCCAAGACCCCCCCTGCTTTTAGGCTGGCAGACCTCATTCCAAGGGACTAGGTGAATCTTCCTACCCTCTCCAGACTCACCCCAAAGAAAACGCCGGTTGATTTTATCAAGCTCATTGAGAACCGGCTCAGGCAACTTACATGCTTGCATGATATGATTGGGAGCTGCGCAGTTGACAGACTGAATTAAGGTTAGACGGCCAGCCAAGGAAAGAGAATTGGCCTTCCAACTAGCACACAACCCATTAGTTTTGTCCAGAGTCTCCTTAAAGGAGGCTTTGGAAACTCGGTCACTATGAAGGGGGATCCCAAGATACTTTTCCAAGGATTGGGTAAGAGGGATACCCGAAAGATCGCTAAGCTTATTACAGAGGCTTCTATCCATGTTCTTAGAGCAAAGCACCCGGGACTTGTGGACATTGATCTTCTGGCCAGAAGCAACGCAAAAGCACTCCAGGATATTCATGACCACACCAATTTGCTCCTCATTCCCTTCCACAAAGATCATCACATCGTCAGCGAAGAACAAGTGGGAAATAGGAGGGCAAAATCTGTTAATGGACACAGGATGGAGACTCCCCTTATTCACAGCTTCTTGAATTAGGTGAGCCAGCCTTTCCATTGCTATCACAAAAAGGAAAGGGCTCATAGGATCTCCTTGACGGATACCCCTAGAAGGAGAAAACTCATCAGACATATCTCCATTGATTAGAACCTGGAAAACAGGAGAAGACACGCAACCTTCAATCAAACTCCTCCAGTTCTCAGGAATACCAGCTTTACTTAAGCTATCCAAAAGAAAGCTCCAGTTTAAACGATCATAAGCTTTCTCCAGATCAAGCTTGAGAGCCACGATCCCTTTCTTACCCTTCCTCATTTTCATGGAATGGACCATCTCCTGAGCAATTACCACATTGTCCATCATTTGCCTACCAGGAACAAAGCTACATTGATTTTGGCTAATAATCTCAGGAAGGATCCGCCGGATCCTATTCGCCACAATTTTAGTGATAGCTTTGTATAAAACATTACATAGGCTGATTGGCCTCATTTGTAAAAAGGAGGAGGGCTTTTCAACCTTAGGGATCAGAACCAGGAGGGTTTTATTCACCAGGCTAATCTCGTTGGAACCGCGGAAGATTCCAAAGATAAAATTATAGACACCTTCCTTCACCGAGTCCCTTATTCTGCACTAATTGCATATCAATTCATTCTAAAAAAAGATTTCATATTTTTTATAATTTAATAATAGAATTGGAGATTAATATTTATAAATTCGGTGAAATTTTTTTATTTTTTCGTCCAATTCGTATAAAAGACAGTATTTTATTATTATTTTATTTATTTATTTTCACATCCAAACATATGTTTGTAATTTGTTACTGATAAAATGACATATATGTGAAGTGTAGATGATAAAATTCATGACCGAGAAGACAATTTCATGAATTATTTCTCAAATTGATCCAATTTATCAACGTTAGGGGTAAAATTGCACCATTTTAGACGTTAGGAGTAAAATTATTCATGATCCAAAACGTTAGGGGTATTTTTGCACCTTAACCCTAATTTTAACTTAGAAAGGCAACCGGATGACTAACTTATCCTTATGGAAATTTTATGTTCATGAATACTTTTCATCAAAATTAAATTCAGCATCCAGAAAAAAATAGAAAATAAAGAAAAATGAGAGGAAACCGTTCAAAATTTTGATTTTTTTTTTCTAGATTTCCCATTATTTAATAATATATTTTTTTTCTTAAAAAAAATATATATTTTCTCTTTTATAGCAGTCTAATTTTAAAACGTGGTTGTTTTGAAAGGTAAAAGTAAAAAATAAAAGGCAACGTGGTTTAGACCCATTAAACAAAATGATGTGGCAGTTAAAATCAAAGATTAAAAGTGTTTCTTTCAAATGTAAAAGTCGCTTTTTTTTATATCAATTCTTCACCAATTTCATCTATTAATCTATTTTTCTTCTTTTTCAAGTTGCAGCCTTCTATTTGAGAAAAAAAAAAGAAGACTATCTTCTTTTTTCCTCCTTACATCATTCATTCTGTTGTTTTATTTTTCTTCTTTTTTTGTTTAATAAATTATAGTTGAATTGCATATATTTCACCAAATCTCTTATTCCGTTTGAATAACATCTGTTGTTTGTTATCTTTTCATTGGTAACTTTTTCTGTTTTAGCAAGAGTAGAAATGGTATATCTTATACTTAGATCACTACATCTACGTGATTGTAAAAGAAATGATTTAGATCCGAAGATTTAGAAGAATTTAAATGCTGAAGATGAGATTACAGGTGTTTTTCTGCAAATTTGGTGTTTGATGAAGTATATATTTATTTGGGTTAAGGTGCAAAAATACCCTTAACGTTTTGAGCCAGGAGCAATTTTACCCCTAATGTCTAAAATGGTGCAATTTTACCCATAACGTTGGAAGCCAAGAGCAATTTTACCCCTAACGTTAATAAATTGGGTGAATTTGAGAAATAATTCATCAAATTGTCTTTTCGGTCATGAATCTTGTCATCTACACTTCATATGTGTGTCATTTTATTAGTAACAAATTATAAACATATGTTGGGATGGGAAAAATAAAAAATATACTGTCTTTTTGTACGAATTAGACAAAATAAATTCACCAAATTTATAAATGTTAATCTCAAATTCTATTATTAAATTATAAAAAACATGAAATCCTTTTTTCAAAACGAATTGTTATGCAATTGGTGCTGAATAAGGAACAAAAATATTTGTGTTTTTATAATAGTGTCTGAAATTGACCCAATTTATTAACGTTAGGGGTAAAATTGCTCTTGACTTCCAACGTTAGGGGCAAAATTGCACCATTTTAGCCGTTATGGGTAAAATTGCTCCTGACCCAAAACGTTAGGGGTATTTTTGCACCTTAACCCTATTTATTTTATTTGTACATTTAATGGTTTATTTTGCTATTTGTAGTCGTTTTTTTTACCTATATGAATTTTGTAATAGACATAACATGTACAAGTTTTATTTCTTATTTTTCTTGTTGTACTTAAAATGTTGTATGCACTATTATAAAAGTGGCTTTTTTTTATCATTTCATTTCATTTATTTTTTTATTTTTTTTATACTTTAACCAGTTTTTCTAATAAACACGATAATTTCTCTCTCCTTTTTAATCTCTCGTTTCTTGGAATACTTTGTCGTAATTAGGATGCAGTTCATTGTTTTGCCTATTTTTTGAGAAGATAATCGTGTTGCAGACGCTCTTTCCAAACACGTATTAAAAGCTTTGAATCTTGTCGTTCAAAGTATTACTCTGGAATGTTGTAAAATTTCTCCACCCAGAGATGCTAATCTAGTTGAGATTTTCATATTTTGTTTTTCTTTTTCCCTTTCCGGGCTCCACACACATTTCCTGGTAAATTACACTCATTGCCACTGAACTTTATCATTTTTCATAGTATGGTCACGAAACTTCAAAATATAATATAAAAACTACTGAAATTTATCATTTTTCATGGTATGGTCACAGAACTTTAAAATATAATATAAAAACCACTGAACTTTATATTTTATTACACACATGACCACTAAACTTTAACTAATTCCTCAAAATGACTATTAGCGACTTCAAAATGAAAATATTCAAGAATTAAAATTATTCAGAACGACATTTACCATGAAACCAATTTTTTTATTTTTCAAAAGCACCATTTTTTTTTTATTTTTTCATCTGTAACATCCACTTTCTCCTTCCTACCAAACAACACCTATCATTAATTCTTGAAATTTTCATTTTGAGGCCGTTAACGGTCATTTTGAGACGTTGATTAAGTTTAATAGCTGCTGTCACGACCGTGTCCAAATTTCTAGAATTTATACATTGATATTAATATATATTAGAATGATTGGGTATGTGATTTTTATTTGGTGTTATAGGAAAAATTTGGAGTTAATTTGATGGTTTTATGTGTAAATTAAAAGTTTAGAATAATTTTTAAAAGATTATCTAAAGATGGAGGATCAAACTGGATATTAACCAGATTTGGATATATATAGACGGAAATGTTACAGATGAGGATGGCATTCATTAGTTTTCTTTTCTTTTTCTTTTTCTTCTTTCATCTTTATCCGTTGTTGATCGTTTCTTCACCGTTTCTCCACCGTTTCTTTGATTTACGGAAATTCGACTGTCCGAATCATTCGAAATTGGAAACATAGCATCTTTATATATATAGATCTAAATCCTAGCCGAAGAGTTTTTGAGTTTCGGTAGTGTTTGGAGGGAAATGGCTTAGACAGAATTTAGAGGCGAATTGAACGGGTTTGTGGTTTTCAATTAATAGTCAAGGTAAGTAACTATCGCCTATATTTTGAGTTTTATATATATATATATATATATATATATATATATATATATATATATATATATATATATATATATAATCAAAGAAGTTTCAGACATTGATATTTTAGGGTTATACAGGAATTTAAAATTGAGGTTTTTCCTGATTTTGCTTTTTATTGTGAAATTATGGTTCAAATGAAGCTATTTATTACGTTTCTATGTGCATTTCGGATTTTACTTGATTATGTTGATTTAAGGCTTCATTTGGTTGATTTACATATATACATATATGTTTTGGTGAATTTGATGATTTCTTACGAGTTGTGTTTGGATTGAGAAATCTGTTGCAGTTATTATTGTTATTATTTTGGATTGAAGTCCAAATATGATTTTTATCATACAAAAGGGCTAATTGAAGCCAAATGATTTTTGGTTATGAAATAGTTTGGAATTTGATTGTGAACGGATATTTGAGCACGTTATGATTTTATGATTTTATATCCTTCGAGAGTTATCCGGATCGGTGGTTTCATATTTGAAGACCATGTTCAGTGAGGGACATGACCTGTGTACACAGTTTGAAAGACCTATTGGGTATGGCAAAGAAGTGTCGGGTAAGACCATATTGGATAGGCAATGTTAAGAGACGTCTCGATTATATATGTGGTTATGGATTGATACTTAAGGGGAGAAACTCGAGGATGGATACAATGTTTTAAGTTCATTTGGATTATGTTTTCGGTTATGATTGATTTTGATATAAGGTTTTACGTTTGATTAAATATGAGTTGGTTTGATAAAACACTTATTTGATTACAATATTTTAAAAGGTTTTGAACTCAAGAATTGATACAAGATTATATATTTTTGGTTTTTGGTTTACTACTTTGACTATATTATGAACTTTGGTTTTGAGTATATTTTATAAGGTTTTGATTAAATCCCTTTATAAAGGTATATATGTAGCTATGTTAAATAAAGTTGGTTTTTATAGCTGATAGTTTCTTACTGAGATTTTTGTCTCATGTTTTTAAATGTTTTAATGTTTTTAGGTGAGAAAGTACAAGATAGAGAGAAGGTTACCGACCAATTAGGCGAGAATCGGAAGTTGTTGCTTATTGGTAGAATTATTATTAGAACTTTACTATTTAATTGATTGTGATCTAAATTTGGAGAGTATTAAGTATTGATTATGATCTTTCTATTTCACGCCCGATGCCGATTGATGTCATTTAGGGCCGGGTGTGACAGCTGCGGATATAACAAAATGTAAAATTCAGTGGCTTTTATGTTATATTTGGAAGTTCAATGCCCATACCGTGAAAATTAGTAAAGTTCGGTGACCATGGGTGTAATTTACCCCATACATTTCTTATAAGTTTGACTATTAAATAGTTTAAACTAAGAAATTCTTGGGTGCGATCATACCAGCACTAACGTATCGGATTCCATCAGAATTCCGAAGTTAAACGTGCTTGAGCGAGAATAGTACTAAGATTGGTGACCTCTTGGGAAGTCCTCGTGTTGCATCCCAAAACTTGAGAAGGCTTCCATCAAATTGTGGACCAAGTAAAGAGGAAACATATATGTATTAAGCCTAGGGATATAAACAGGACGGAATGGGGAATGCATTATCCATCCCCGTGACGGGGACAAATTTTTCCCCATCCCCATCCCGATGGATCCTATTTCCTATTTACAGATATTTCAAACTCTTATCCAGATTCCTTATTCTCGTTCTCCAAGAGAAATCACCATTTATGTTTAAAAAAGTAAGTAAATCTTAAATTTTTTAAGGAGTAGCTAATAATACCAAGCATCAACAACTATTCTTAAATTTTTCAAACCACAAAAAACTAAAATTTGAAAACAACCTATCACCTAATTAAAATGTACTTAAATCATCCCAAAAAAATTAATTATCACGAGACATGATCAGGATCAGGGCTGGTTCTGACAATTTAAGGGCCCTAGGCAAAATAAGCAATAATAGTCATTTTAATATAAAATTTATTAATTAAAGTGCAAAGGTTGAGTATGTCTTTTAATTTTTTTTTATTAAAGGGCTTTCAGAAAAAACGCTAGGTCATTCTATATGATTTTGTCACTATCTATATTAATAATAAACAATAATTTTCATATATACATATAACACTAAATTTTTTTTTGGGTCCCCTCCAAGTCTTAGGCCCAGGGCCGGCCCTAATCGGGATCTCCACGGTACATGATACCTTTCCCCATCCCAATTCTATCCCCACCACGAAGGATAAAATTATTCACATCCCCATTCCATATGAATTCCTATTAGGATTATCTGTTCCCGTCAGAGAGAGTCAGATCCCGCTCCATTTACATCCCTAATTAAGCCATTATATTTTGTTGATACATCACCCCATTTGAAAAAGTACAAGGGTACATATATTAGTCATGAAAATGACAAATTCTATTATTTTTATTATTATTTTTGTTTTGTCAAACTTAAAACTCTTTTTCATTACATATTACACAGCAAAAATCCAAGCACTCGTGTAATTTAATTATTATTAACATTTGAAAATAAAGCCTCAACAATTTTTTTTGTCAAAATAATAATTAATATCATATACTATATACTATAATAATATGCATGGGTTTCATGCACAAATTCATCATACTACATAAGCAAGTCGTCATGCATATGTTATATTATATACTATTGTAATAATATATTATAATCGCATAACAACCGTTTGGCTCCCTAAACTAACGCTTCAAATTCAATTAGGACCTTAAATTATCAAAATCATCAATCAGATCTCTGAATTAATTAAAATTTATCAATTGATCTCTGTTTTATATTATGACTATTTGATATAGGGGTTAATACTTCATTTGCCTTCTGAACTTGTCCAAAAAGCTTGATTGGCTCCCTGAACTTTTAAAGAATTCTGATAGCCCCTTGAACTTATATAAAATGTTCAGTTAGCTCCCTAACATAAAATGTAATCAATTGATCATTCGGTTGCAAAAAAGTAAATTGAATGCGGAAGATGTATTCCACGCATCTTAAAATGTTATTACATAATTAAAAAAATAGATTAAAAAGGAAGTTATTACTTGCTGAACTATAAAACTTGTCTTCTCTAATATTAGAATCGCATATCTCGATTTTGGTCGTTTTACTTTTTTTTTATGACGTATGCAATACATCTTCCGTATTTAACTTACTTTTTTTTTTTGCAACCGAGTGATCAATTGATTATATTTTGTGCAAGTTCAGGGGGCTAACTGAATATTTTATGCAAGTTGAGGGGCTATCGGGACAATTTAAAAGTTTAGGGGGGCAATCAAGATTTTTGAATAAGTTCAGGGAACAAATGATGTATTAAGCCTTCATATAAACCGTAATAATCTATATGTTGGTTCAAAATGAGTTTGGGAAAGATGGTCTAAAACTGTTCAACCGAACGATTTTCGATAAGACCTCAATTAATGATTTTTGTTTAGAATAAGGACTTAATTGATGATTTTTTATTAGTTCAGAGATCTGATTGATGATTTTGATAGTTTAAGGTCCTAATTGATTTTTGAAACCTTAGTTTGAGGAGTGAAATGGGTATTGTGCCTATTATAATTTATATTTATATTTTTTTCTAATATTTTATTTTAACTTTTTCTCCCAATAGTTTTTTATTTGTTTTATTAATATCTTAAGACTTTATATTGGTACTATCTTTAGACTTGTTTAGTTTGGTAGTCATCAAAAGTCTTGTTATGGTTAGTTAGTCCTACTAACCAAAGGAGACTAATAATGTCAAAAATTAGGTACCAAATGGTAAAAAAATCTTGTTATGTTAGTTTCCCTAACAAAAGAATAATTAATTAATTAAAAATATTAAATTGTTTTTCATATTGTTCATACAATTTAAAACAATATAGTAGATATATTAAAAAAAAAACTACTCTAATATGCATTTACCTAAAGGATTAAACTCATATTTTATCAGGTGGTATCTACATTTTTTTCATTTTTCTGTGTGCTATCATTTTATTAGAATTTGCCATTTTAAGTATTCCCATTAACCCATTTTAAATAAAGAATTAACCGATTTGTTAATTTTTTTTTTTGACACAATATACAATTTTTTGACACGTGATATATGTACGTGACAATTGATTTATTTGTTTTTTTAAAATTTATATGGATAAATAAAGAATTGTTTTTTTTCTTATTTATCTACCTATTAAGTTTATATAGAAAAAAATTTTAAAAAATCATTATGTTTTGTCACATGTGATGGAGATGGATTGCTCCATTGCTCATCTTTTTTCTAGATCATCTTTCTTGAAGCATGCCTTGCCTGGATCTCGTGATGCTGCGACTTGTCCTCCTTCGAGACCCGAGCCCTTTGTTGGGCCTAGGTCCAATGTGGCTACTCTTGTTGGTGTTGCTCTTTCTGCGGCTATTTTTCCTGATATTCCTCCCCCCGTGGATCGATCTCTTATATCTGAAGAAGGCGGCTTTAAAGCCGTCAAAATTCAGCAGGATATTTACAATGAAAGGCTCAATCTTTGTAAGCATTCTATTATCGGGCGTATCACTCTTGCTAAAGGGGAATCTCCTTAGGAGCAGCCGGACTTGAAGGCCAAACTTTCATCTATTTGGGGTTGTTCTCCTAACTGGAAATTGATTTCTCTGGGTAGAGGTTTTTACCACATCATTCTTTCGTCCACAGAGGCTCTCCAATCTATTTGGAGTCGTGGTGTCATTGCTCTTAGGCCTGGGATTATGCGTTTCATTCCTTGGAGCCCGGGATTTAACCCGGACTCTCACAAATCCACATCTGCTCAAGTCTGGGTCCGATTCTACAATCTTCCTTGGGAATTCTGGGATAAGCGGATCATGGCAAGCATTGCAAGGGCGATTGGGGTGCCCCTTCGTTTTGACAAAAATACTGTGGAGTGTGAAATGGGTCATTATGCTCGTATCTTGATTGATGTGGAGCTTTCTAAGGAAATTCAATACAAACTAAGGGTGGATACTGACACCTCAATGCATTGGATTTCCCTTGAATATGAAAAGCTTCCTGACTTATGCTCCATTTGCCATTCCATTGGTCATTCTGTTGGAGCTTGTAGGAGGAACCTTCGTCATGAAGAACATGTTGACATAAAGCAAATAAATGGGAAGCAAAAGATGGGATCTCCCGAGCCCCGAGGTAGGTCTGTTACTCGGATTTGGAAATAGAAGCCAGAAGTTCACATTGATACTAGTGAATCCTCTAAAGGGGCTCCTGCCAAAGGAGAGTCTGACAAACCTAATAACTGTGACTTACAGATGGTACTTCATAGTTCAGTCAAGATTAGTGAGTCGGTTCTTGATTCTGATTCTGGCACGGCACCCGCCTCTCCTTCTCTTGGCTTTCCATCTTATCAACTTGATAAAGAGCTGGGAATCTTGGGTTGGAAAACCTCTCACCCCAATCCTCAGGTTTCTAAATTTCCTAAATTGCAAATCATTGAGCATTCAGAAAACAGTGACAGTTTGCAGGTGGTTAATGATCCAGAGGAAAAGACTTGGTCTAAAGTCCAGAAAAGGAATAAGCACAAAGATAACAACATTCCCCTTGAGGTCAGTGGTAAACGGCATAGCAAGCCGCATGTGCGGTTTCAATGATTATGTTATTTTGGAATTGTAGGGGCATCGGTAATAATCACACTCAACAAGCCCTGAAGCTTCTATGCCAGCAAGGTCGTCCTGATTTTTTGTGTCTTGCAGAACCTCTTGTTTGTTTTAGTGAAACTTCTGATCGGTTTTGGAGATCTCCGGGTCTATCTCTCTTTGCCTGGAATGATAAGGATTTGCCGACTCTTTGTCTTCTTTCTAGGGATGCTTCTTCTCTTTCTCTTCATTCTTTTCATGTCCAGCATGTTACTGTTCAACAGCAGCTGGGTGGTAAGTCTTTTCTGCTTTCTTTTGTCAATGGTAGTAACCTGGATTCGGAAAGAAGAGAGTTGTGGTCTTCTTTTTATAGTTGTGCCTTTCCACATAATAATTGGTTGGTGTTTGGGGATTTCAATGCTATTACAGGCTCTCATGAGAAGCTTGGTTCCCCTCCTGCTGCTGGATCCTATAGGGAATTCAAGAATTTTATTGGTGATTGTGATCTTATTAATATTGATACTTTGGGTTAGAGGTTTACTTGGTCCAATGGTCGGCATGGGGCGGCTCATGTTGAATGTCGCCTGGATAGAGCTTTGGTGTCAGAGGGCTTTTTAGATTCTTGGGACTCTATCTCTTGCACGGCTTTGGCAAGGTATAGTTCTGATCATTGCCCGATGCTCCTTCAATGCAGAATTGGGGAACCTAGGATAGCTATGTTCAGATTCCATGCCATGTGGACCACTAATGATTCTTTAAAGGGGGGTAATTGCTAATCACTCACTACGCTAAAACCCACTTTAGACGACGGTTAAAAACCGTCATCCCGCGAGATATAAATCTGTCACGGGGCTCGATGTCGTCTGTTGATCCTTCAGACGATGGTTAGGTTCTGTCATGTTACGGTGCGACACATGACATTATCCTATCTGCGTACTGTCATATTAATCTTTGTTACGATGCAGCTAATTTATTATTACCGTCACTTTTAATGTCATCACATGACATACTAATAATTAAAACCGTCAAGTTTACGTGTGGGAAATTGGCATATTCAATTTGTGATGACAGTTCGTATAATAATTTCTGCCATCATAGCTTGTTTTAGATGGCATAGGTCTTAATCAATCATGTCAAATAATTTATTTTCAGATGACAGATTCGTTTATTTCAATGTCTTTTTATTGTTCTTTATATGACATTTTTTAAAATTAAAATGTCACTTTTTGCCTTCTTCGTATGGATTTCTGGTTTTTACCTGAATAATTAACACACTCAAATATGAACATGAAATTCTGTATAACAATGGTTGATATTTTATTGGATACCAATACTCATAATTTGTTTACATTTAACATACATTCCTGAATTAAAACTAAAAAAAATAACCAATACATATCCAAATTCTGAAACAAATCGATCAATTTATGTATCCATATCTTGGAGTCATTATTAGGCCTATAATCCCAAAGTCTTGATATCTGCAAAACCCAATGCAGGTCGTTAATACATAGCATCATTACACATAACCCTAACTGCACTAATTAAGACCCTTCCCCTTTCACGACCTTTCACTTTGCCACCACTATCATATCACTATAAATAACAATCATATCACAATCGTTCAGTGTCCATTCAACCCAGAAAACTTACATTATACAATGGATCATCTTGCGCTTGTTCAACAACGGATAATTGCTGAGATGGAGAAACTGTACATTGAGAGCCCATGGTGGCTTCTGGCCATCGATGGTATGTCAATCCATATGTTGTTCTTCAACTCTTCCTGGTTTCTTCTATTTACTTGTAATGATTTTTCTTATCTTGGATGATAACAAGTCATCCGGATGATAACTTCTTCAAATGGTCGATCAGAATAAAAGGCCCACAATACACCCCATATGAAAGGGGTGTATTTGAAATCATAATCAGCTACCCTCCGGATTTCCCAAACAGACCTCCAACAGTAATATTAACTTATCTCCTTAAGATATATAAACCTACATGACATTGTATACACATACACTAATCAATGTCTCTTCTTATTCTCAATTTCGCTTCCGGAATAAGGTTTATCATCCTAACGTGGCTCCTCAGGGGATGATTCATCTTCCCCATCTCCTTACTCACCCTCCCTTTCCCACTGCCACGGTTTAGATGTGCCACCATTTATCTATTTCATTTGATAAACACTTAATCATGTTTGTGATCTAATTATTCTATGCATTTTGTAGCTATTGTGGCACATATATGATCTACTACTACAACCCCACATTGAGGCGCCATATCATGGGCAAGAAGCAGTTGCTATACCTCAGCAACAGGGAAGTGTATGATATGCTCGCCTGGAGATGGACTGAGCAGTATGCAAGGTGGATATGAGGGTGTCCAAATCTCCTAAACTATCTTGGCTAAGAGAAAGGAGAATCGAAAGGCAATGTGAGCTCCAAATGTGGTTCTCATTCCAATTCCAAATTTCCTTTCTTTAGTCAAAATAGTTAAGGAGCTTTGGACCTTCAATGACAACCGAAAGGCAACACTCATCCACCCCTTTTGTAATATAACGTAGAGCTTTGCTATTCAGTTCGTATGTATATGTATATTCAAGTCATATCAAAAGACATCAGTTCGTATGTATATGTATATTGACCCTTTTACAATGTTCCTCCCACTTGGATTGTACTCGTTGAACAATGAACTTGGAAATGAGGTTTATGATGCTGTCACCACAAGGGACTCCCTTTCTGCTGAATGCATCATAAACCTATCACCATGCTGAATGCTTTTGTTTATGATAACAAACCAAGTGAAAAGGAACATCGTAAGAGTATTCTCATATCACAATGAACATTCATATTGTTAGACTATGCCTAATGATGCTACATGCCCAATGAACATTCATACACATACTCAATCAGTCTAGCTTCCTAAACAAAACATAAAACAAGCCAACATGTGCTTCATACACATACACATACTCAATCAGTTCTAGCAGTATAGCTCATAGGTATAAGAGTATTCCCATGAGTTCTAGCTTCCTAAACAGTTGTATAGCAATGCACATACCAATAAGTTCTAGCAATATAACTCACATTCATACCAATCACTTCATGTATGGTTAAGGTATTCAAGCAAGCAGTTAATAGGAATGCACATACATAACCCTTTACAATGTTCCTCCCACTTGGATTGTACTCGTTGAAAAGTGAGCGCGGTGATGAAGTTTGCGATGCTCTGACCACAAGTTCATAACTTATGCTGATAGCATCGAAAACTCATCACCATTCTGAATGGGTTCAATCAGATAACAAGCCAAGTGGAAGATATACTGTAAACTATGCCAAACAATGAACATTCATACATATACTCAATCAGTTCTAGCTTCCTAAACAAAATATAAAACAAGCCAACATACTTCATACACATACACAATCAGTTCTAGCAGTATAACTATAGGAGTATTGCCAATCACAATGAACATTCAAAGCTTAAGAGTATGCCTAATCAGCCACATGCTCAATCAGTTCTAGCTTCCTAAACAGAACATAAAACAAGCCAACATGCTTTGTAAGAGTATTCCCATATCACAATGAACATTCATATTGTTAGACTATGCCTAATGAGCTACATGCCCAATGAACATTCATACACATACTCAATCAGTCTAGCTTCCTAAACAGAACATAAATCAAGCCAACATGTGCTTCATACACATACACATACTCAATCAGTTCAAGCAGTATAGCTCGTAGGTATAAGAGTATTCCCATGAGTGCTAGCTTCCTAAACAGTTGTAAAGCAATGCACATACCAATCATTTCATAGCAATATAACTCACATTCATACCAATCACTTCATCCATGGTTAAGGTATTCAAGCAAGTAGTTAATATCAATGCACATACATAACCCTTTACAATGTTCCTCCCACTTGGATTGTACTCGTTGAAAAGTGAGCACAGTGATGAAGTTTGCGATGCTCTAACCACAAGTTCATAACTTATGCTGATAGCATCGAAAACTCATCACCATTCTGAATGGTTTCAATCAGATAACAAGCCAAGTGGAAGGTACATTGTAAACCTATCTCAGCAGCATCACCCACAACATCATACATATACTCATTGAGTTCTAGTTTCCTAAACAGAACATCAAACATAAACATGCTTCATACACATACTCAATCAGTTCTAGCTTCCTAAACAAAACATCAAGCATAAACAAGCCAACATGCTTCCTACACATACACATACTCATTTAGATAACAATCCAAGTGGAAGGTACATTGTAAACCTATCTCAGCAGCATCACCCACAACATCATACATATACTCATTGAGTTCTAGTTTCCTAAACAGAACATCAAACATAAACATGCTTTATACACATACTCAATCAGTTCTAGCTTCCTAAACAGAACATCAAGCATAAACAAACCAACATGCTTCATACACATACTCAATCAGTTCTAGCTTCCTAAAGAGAACATCAAGCATAAACAAGCTAACATGCTTCATACACATATACATACTCATTCAGATAACAAGCCAAGTGGAAGATATATTGTAAACCTATCTCAGCAGCACCACCCACAACAACATCATACACGCAACCAATCAGTTCAAACCAACATAACAATAATATATACTCAATAAGTTAAAGAAATCTTCCCATATGCTAAACACAAGAGCTGATTGAAATCTCTTCAGTCAGCCTTTCCCATGTAGCATTCTTACTATCCCTGCAAATATTATGTTCAAATAAAAAGGAATAAGAACATCTTCAGCATCAGGCACTGTATTGCCCTAGGTTAAAAAAGATAAAGATCCAAGCTTTTCAGCAGTTAATCTAACAATGAATACAATAAAATCAGTGTATCTAAGCGAGAGATCTAACCCTTTCAACGATAGGTATGAAAATCAATAGATCCTTCCAGCTGCTGAAATCGACATACATAAAAGTAAATCGGATGAGGAAAAGATAGAGCAAGGAACAATGAAAATCAATAAATACTTACCAGTACCGTGTTTAGAGCTCACTGATTGCATGTTGGAATCAACCATGGAGATAGAGAGAGATGAGAGGGATGAAGATTGCGTAACCTAAAAAATGGGGTTTTGGGTGAGATACATGTTTTATATACAAGCTGAAATTTCAGTCAAACCATCCAACGCCTAAATTTGGTATATGGCCGCGTAAGTGAAATTTTGTTTACCGCTTTTTTTTGTTTTCCTTATACAATGACAGTCATTTATCGCAGGTTTCATCTGATGAGTAAGTGAAATTTAACAAAAATACGCGTTTTCTTTGGATAACAGGATTCTGTCATCGGAACGCCACATGTGTATCGAGCGCGTTTTTAATTATGCTTTCAGATGATAGAAATTTAAAATACTATCACAAAAAATATTCAGACGACACGAAAACAAATGTCTGTCATGTATCTTGTGTCATGTGAAAGGGAAAATGGCATAGTGACTGGACAACATCCCACATCTCTCTCCTTCCTGCACAACTATTATGTCATAAACTTCGCACTCTTAGGCCTATTCTCAGGGATTGGAATAAAAATGTGTTTGACAGAATTGATTCTAATATCCACCTGGCAGAAGTTCATCTTGCAAATATTCAAAAGCAAATTTCAGAGCAAGGAGATTCTCTGGAGTTGAGTAGTGCTGCTTCTGCCGCCTGCTCCAACCTTGATTTACAACTTCTTCGACAGGAGATGATGTACAAAGAGCAAAGCCGTGTTAAGTGGCTTAAAGAGGGGGATAGGAACACTAGTTTTTTCCAAAGGTCTGCTAGAGTTAGAAAGACATGGGCCGACATTCATCATTTGAGGATCGACGATGGGGGTCCCACTTCTGACACGGTAAGATTATCTGATCATGTAATTGAGTATTTCTCTAATCTTTTTCGTAGTTCTAGAGAACATATTGATTTTTTCCCAATTAATGAGGTAATTCCCAACTTAGTAACTTCTTTGGAAAATGAGGAATTAATTTCTAAACCTTCCATTGAAGCTATTAAAGACACAGTCTTTTCCATGGATCCTGAGAGTGCCCCTGGCCCTGATGGTTTTGGGGGAACTTTTTATGGTTTCTTTTGGGATATTATAGGGAAGGATGTTTGTAATATGGTTCAGGCTTTCTTTGATCATGGTTGCATCCTGCCTGGTTTAAACTCTAGTATTATGGCTCTAATTCCTAAAGTTGCTGAAGCTGACAGAATTGAGAATTTTCGTCCAATTGTGATGAGTAACTTTGGTTTCAAAATCATCTAAAAAATTCTTGCAGATTGCCTTGCAGTTATTGCAGTAAGGATTGTCTCTCCCAACCAGTATGGTTTCCTTAAAGGTAGAAGCATTCATCAGTGCATTGCCTTAGCTTCTGAGGGAGTTAATGTTGGGGTTTAGTGTCCTATAGACAATTGTTCTAGGATACAAACTTAATGTAAATGAATTGTTCTTTATATCATTTGTTTAATGAGATATATGTTTTATAACTATATAAAGGCAATCCCTTTTAAGCACTAAATAAAGTCTAATAAAAGGAAATCCGTAAGTTTATTTAAAGTGATTATAAAGTGTTCATACAAGCATGAAGTGAGACAAAACTTTATAGTAAACTGATAAACTTAAAACCACCCCAAGTCAAGTGATATGTTTGGGATTGACATATCACTGTTGAGACTTGTTATTCTGTCCGACAGAAAGCTGATCTCACAAGCTTCATATATACAGATATCTGGACAGTTACATAGATCCGATGAAACGTTGTTCATTAGGATTGGGGATCCGATTTAAGATAACAGGATGGGTAGATTCATCCTTGTCACCTGTTCATCTCATTGGTATTAATAGGTATAACTAATCCTCAGACTCAAAGGAATATTAATTGGTATTCTGGATTACGGAATGTGATGCTTTGACTCTGGTGTAACACGATCCTTAACAGAGATGACTCTGGGGTGTGAACAGTAGACATTGGGTATCACAGGAAGTAATTACGGAGTCGTTATATATTGGATTGAGCATTTATCACTCCCGATAAATGGGAGATACATCCATGGATCGCTTGTGGAAGACTCAACTCTAAATCCTTGCAAGGTGATAGCTTAAGAGTAAGAAATACAGATTTCACTTAATCTATCTTTTTGAGTTGACTCGGCCTGTACAAGTAAAACGAACGTCTCGCTATATGTGACTTGACATCACCCATAGTCATAAGATTCAGTTCAAGGATGTAGTTGATAAAGGATCGAATTATACTGTAACTAATACGGAAAGGTTAACGACAGAATCAACCTGTCTTCTTATAGCTCTGGGGGAATGATTACGGACTTGCTAATCACATACTCTGTACATCATTCCGTTATGCAAAGATTAAATATAATTCTTTGAAAATTAATTTAATAACGTTGCATACGGCTAGAAGCAATAAGAACCTAATGGATCACACATAAGACTTGGAACCTAAAAGAGAGATAGATGTTAATTAATTGATAGAAGCCCAATTGAGCCCAATAAGGCCCATGGAGATAAGGGGGTCGAAATTCATGTAGTAATATACATGAATAATTAATTTGATTTTGTTAATCCTAATTAGATTAGGAATATGAATTAAATTAATTAAGAGATAATTAAGTTAGGAGTTTTAATTAGATTAATATACTCCTATTATTATCCAATAAGGTTATTATTATTATCCTTAATATATTAGATATATAGTGAGATAATAATTAGGAATTCTATTCCGAATGGAATTCCTATTCAGTAACCTAATTCTATCTAACTAGGGATTAGATACAAGAGATTATAAATACCCCTTCCCTTGAGATTTTTGAAATTCAAGCAAGCCATACCCTACTTGTGATTTGCGAAATTCACCTAGTCCAAGAGAGAGAAAATTCGACACCCCTAGTTCGAGGACGAGATTTCTCTACGGCTTCGTTTGATCAATCGATTTTCATCTATTTCTTTTATCCTTGATCTTGTGTTGATTAATTAGAGGCAATCTACTTTGGTTGCTATTCAACGGTTGATTCTAAATTAATCTTCCCGTGTTTTATTTCGTGTTTGGGAACTCGAAGAAGAAAAACAAATAAAAGGGAGAAATTCGTTTTACTACTCCTACATCAGGTCAGTTCACGATTTCGCGGATTCCCGGAGATTGAACCGTCGGATCGTCGCGATTTTTGGACAGGAGCTTCTAGACATATTCTTCCACGTTTCCACCGAAGGGATTGTCGTTCGGAGGTCTGGAAGGTCTGTTTCGGATAGGGGAAGATTGGTAGACAGTTTCTATCTCTTTTGAAGTTGTGGGCACTTCGTTTGCAACGGTAGATAGAACTTCTAAAAGGTATTTCTTCTTATCCTTCTTTATATGAAATAACGGTTAACGGATCTTGTGGTTAAATGGAAATAGGTTAAAATTTTTATATTTCCGCTGCTATACCTTAGCCTAATTTCCAACAGTTAATATACTTGAAAAAAAACGTTTTGGTGGACACATGACCTTAAAAATTGATATTCGTAAGACTTTTGATACTTTAGATTGGAACTTCCTCTTGGTTGTGTTGGATTCCTTTGGTTTTTCTCTCATTTTCAGGGATTGGATCCTAAACATTCTGGCATCTGCTCGTATTTCTGTGATGATTAATGGTTCTTCAAAGGGTTACTTTTCTTCTTCTAGAGGGGTTAGAAAAAGGGACACCCTCTCTCCTCTTCTGTTTGATATTGCTGAGGATTTTTTCTCTCGTTGGCTTGCTAAGATAGTGAGGGAGAGTACTTATTCTCCTATGTATTATTCTGGAGGAAATTCTTTTCCCTCTCATTTTTTTTTGCTGATGACATGCTCATTTTTGGAGTGGCATCCTTGAGCAATTTACATGCACTCAAGGATTTCTTCATGCTCTATGGACAGATCTCCGATCAGCAAGTTAGTTGGGACAAATCTGCTGTCTTTTTTGGTTCTCAGGTGAGTCTTCTGAGGAGGGTTCGTCTTGCTCACTGTCTTGGCATCTGTTTGGAGTCTCTCCCTTTCAGTTACTTAGGAGTCCCTCTATTTAAAGGAGCTCCAAGGGCTCGTCATCTCAGCAGCCTTGCAGACAAATTTCTCTCTCAATTTATCAAGTGGAAAGGTAGCTTTCTCTCATTTGCATGGCGTTTTTCTCTAATTAAGTCTGCTATTACTAATTCTCTGGTTCACTCATTTTTTATCTATAAGTGGCCAGTGGGACTGTTGAATAAGCTCAATAGAAATGTTAGGAATTTTCTTTGGACGGGTTGTATTGATCAGAGGAAGCTAATCACGGTTCCCTGGCAGACTTGTTGCAAAAGTTTGGAGGGTGGAGGTTTGGGCATTAAGGACTTTAGGATCTTTAACCAGGCTCTCTTGGGTAAGATGTGTTGGAAATTAATTCAAGGCACCAGTCTAGCTATTTCTCTGATGAAGTCTAGATTTCTGGCTGTCTCTGGTTTGCCTAAAGCTACCATTGCTCCTTCCTCGATTTGGTCTTCTTGTAAGTTTGTTTATTCATCCATTTGGGACCAGACCTTTTGGTGGATTGGCCAGTCTTCAAAGCTCAATTTCTGGACAGATAGGTGGATCATTCCATCGGTGACGGGCAGATTGGGTCTTGATCATCAGGATAAGTGTTCTCGCTATAATTCTGTTCATGATTTTTTGGTAAATTCGAAGTGGCTTGACTTAGGTACTCTACCTTCGGTTGTTCAAGACAGTATTCGATCTATTCATCGAGGTAGAGATGATATTGATTTCTGCGCTTGGAAGCCCTTTACGAAGGGTATTTTCACTTCCAAAGAGTACTATTCGGTTATCAGTCCTAGTTCCTCCTCAGTGGACTGATATAAATTTGTTTGGAATGCTCACACTCCCCCTTCTCGTTCCTTCACTTTTTGGAGAGTTTTGCATGGTCGGGTTCCGACTCATGACCTCATGCAGCATCTAGGATTCTCCATTGTCTCTCGTTATGTTCTATGTAGAGGTGGAAAAATGACACACGACCCGATTACACGAACACGAACACGATATGAATTTTTAGTGTTAGTGTTGAGCTTAATAGGTAATAGGTCATTTTTGGGTTGACACGAAATTGACACGCTAATTTTTGGATTGGGTTAGTGTTGATATGTGAACCCGAAGACGACACGAAATGACATGGATATTGAAAATTATTGTTATATTCTCTCGTGTTTTTTATGTCATTTTATTAATAAAGATAATAAAATTATAATTATTAATTGCAAATATTGATTCAAACTTCTTAAATTGTTATAAACACATTATATGACCCTCTAACATAATATTATCGAACTTTTCGATAATTATTGTTAACATACTAATCTAAAAATGATATAAAATGTTTAAAAACAGTACCATATCTTCTTATATTTTTAAGAGTTATTATTAATATATATGCATAACAAAATTACATGTAACCCAAAAACACGACACGAAATCGACACTAACCCGAATAGGTTAACACGACTTTGACACGAAAGTTTTTGGGTTGGGTTTGGGTTTACTCTTTTTGACATGAACCCGAAATGACACGACACGAACACGACTCGAACATGATAATTGCCAGGTCTAGTTCTATGTGGTAGGGATGCTGAGTCCATTAACCACTTATTCATTAGCTGTTCTTTTGCAGATTCTCTTTGGAGGGCCCTTGAGATTTATTTTGACTGCTCTCTTCGTAGCATTTTTTTTGGCTCACATGTGTCGATGATCTGGCATGTTGCCGCTGTCACTTGCATCTGGTTAATCTGGCATTGCAGGAATGAAGCAATCTTTAAAGAAGTTTCTCCTTCTATTCAGCACTCGAAGATCACCCTCTTTCGATTGATTCGAGAGTCCTTTACCACTTCTAAAGGTTTTTGCTCTTCGTGGAGAGATGCTGTTATCTTATCCCGTCTTCTGGCTTCTCCTAGGCCGTCTCCTGGTCCCAACATTATTCCGATCCATTGGCTTAAACCTCATCCGGGCTGGGTTAAAGTGAATGTGGACGGCTCTGTTTTTGGCACACCTGGCGAGGCAGGAGCGGGAGGTATTTTTCGCAACTATCGAGGCTTTTCTAAAGGTTGTTTTGCTTTTTCTACCCCTCCTTCTTTTGCTTATATGGCTGAATTGAGAGCCGCTATTTTCGCAATTGAACTTGCTTGGGAGAAAAATTGGCATCAGCTTTGGGTTGAGTCAGACTCAATGTACGTAGTTAATCTGCTTAGACATCGTTCCATGGATGTTCCTTGGAGTATTTGACAAGAGTGGTTGCATTGTCTCAGCATTTGCTCTAGGATGAACGTTCTCTTTTCACACATCTTTAGGGAAGGAAATAGAGTTGCTGATGCATTGGCAAAGTTTGGAGTCTCTTCCTTAGTGATCAATTGGTGGCCTTCAGCTCATGCTTTTTGCCACAGGTTTATCAATGATGACATTTGTAGTATTTCACACTTGCGTTTTTCTTGACTTTTCCTATCTTTTCTCCTCCCCCCTTATTTTTTTGTTCTCCTCCCTCTTCTCTTGTTCAAACACTCACTTTTTTCTTTTATTAATATATTGCGGGTTTGACAGTTCTTGGGCCATGGGTGCTCACCCCGTCCAAGTTCTGTCTCGTCCCAATTTTTATAAAATAAAAAAAATTTCAATTTGAGGTCGTTGTCCGTCAAATTTGGTAAAATAAATTTTTTACCAATCACATGTACTGATCTGAAAAGAACGTGAAACCACAAGGTTTTATTTGAATTTAACCCCAAAAATTGTATCATGTGGTAAAAAGAAATTAACAAATCAGTTAGTTTTTTTTTTATACAAAATGGATTAAATGTGACCTATATAATATTTCAAAGGACAAATATTATCAACTAATACCACAAAGACCAAATGGAGGTTTAAGCTTTTATCTAAATTGTATGGTTAGTGATTAATTTATAATTTTAAATAGAATTTAGAAACTATCTTTTATACATTCACAAAAAAATATATAAATTAAGGGTTAATAACTTTCAAATTATCATTTAAGATCAATTTAGTAAAAATCGTTAAGTATCAATCCAACTCCAAATTGATAAATTTTGATAAATTAGACTAAAATACAATGCTATAGTTAATGCGTTGTTAAATGATTTAGAAAATTGGCACGTCAGTTTTATCATGCGATCTGCAAATCGTGTAATCCATATATTAGTCAGAATCGATTCTATAACTGAGGATTCGATGCAGTGGCGAATATATGATTGGTTGGTTGGGGCCAATTTTACAAGTGTATGGATAAAAAAATTGCTAAATCGAACTTGTTTAAATTTTATTTTTCCGTGTATATATGTGTTATAATTTGAGTAATCAATAACCAATTTTTAAGTATCAATGTAAAACTTTTCAAAATTAAGCTAGAATGTATTTAAGATTCTTAACATTTAAAACAAATTGTGTCTAATAGAAAATGGATTTAGGGAGGATGGTCTAATAGGCCAAAAAAAAATTAGAAATTTGGATTTAAGGAGTGCCTAATAGGAAGGACCTAACTTTTGGCCTTTTTTTTTTTTGTCAATTTTAGGACTGCTAATTCAGCACTCCATCAAAATTTATTGGAAACTAGGGGCCAGAACCACCTCAAATTGGGTAAGTAAATACAACCTCAATGAGTTAATTTTATATTAATCATATAACAATCTTCAATTTATGAAATCCGTAATTTATATCTCCAATTTATCAAATATTCAATTAAAGTTTTAGGTCAAATGCCTAATTTATCAAATACATAATCAAAGTTTAATCAAATCAGGGTAATTAGTACCAATGGTTACTTGACATCTTAACATCACGTCAACACCAACTATCATACTAAAAAAATGTAACTAAACATTTTAATTGACAATTAATATACATCGTGAGTTAATTTATGGTTAAAATTTTAATTGACAATCTTTATTTACTTGGATTAGATTGTGGTTAGAATTTTTTTATTATGTCACATGAAGTTGAAACATGTGATTAGACGTCACATAATCAATTCCGATGGAAAAACGATCGGAAAACGTCTAAAGTGACTTTATTAGGATAAAAGCAAACTTAAGTGATTTTATTAGGACAAATTTTATGCTGACAGGGGGAGCCGGAACTAGCTCTGGTCATGGTGGTTCCAGCGGCCGAAGGGGCCTGGGTCTCCCTGGGCCCATCCATGTATCCTCTCCCGATTCATGTAACAGTCTGGTCTAATACCATGTAGATATTATCCGCTTTGGTCCAAATCCAATACTTTGGGCCTCACGGCTGTAAAACGTATTAGATTCCCACCTTACTAATAAGCTACAATCACTCTTTATCCATTTCCGATGTGGGATTCAATTCATTCCTACCCTCGTCGCCATTTCTTAGGGCCGCTCCTTGCTCAGGTCTTAGCGCCACCCACTCCGTACCGGATTGTTATATGCCCACCAGCTTCCGTCTGGTTCGTCCCCAAACCACACATTATATATGGAGAATCGGCTCTAATACCAATGGTAACAGTGTGACTCAATACCTTATAGATATTGTCCGTTTTTTTTTAAATCAAATACCTTGGACCTCACGGCTTTAAAACATGTCTGTATGTATCAGAGTCCCACCTTAATAATAAGCTACAGTCCCTATCTATCCATTTTCTATGTGAGATTCAGTCCATTCATACTTTCATCGACATTCTTAATATTTTTTTATTTGATAAAAATTAAACATTAAATGAAAAAGATGAATTTATATCATCTCAAAACCTAAAGTTGAAATTACATAAAAAGGTAAATGCATACAATTAAAATATGTAAAGCTTAAAGGGTGAAAAAAGATAGAGGTAAAGAGATGATATGATTGTAAATAAGGAGTGACGTGATTTATAAATAAGGAGTGACAAAGTTATAATTAGTAAAGAGCTGGAGTGAGGGGTAAGACTGATTTGTATGGCTTTTTAAAGAGCCCACTCGGCGAGTGAGAATAGCCACACTTCGAGTGAGATTCATTTCAAAAGTCCACACGACGAGTGAGATTCTTACACGACAAGTGAGATGCATGCTGAAACTTTTGATGCCATTTTAATCTACTCGGTGAGTGAGAATAGTCACACGCCGAATGAGATCTATTTCTCACACAAAGACATTCTCTTTGGCTGCGGTGTGTTGCCCCTTTGATCCGGCTTCTTATACCACTCGTCTCCTCTCGTCTAATCGACTAGATGCCTGCATCAGCTACTGCTCAGACCTTCTACCCTGACGCCACCCACTCCGGACCGAGTCGTTACATTCGGATACTCCCTTTACTATCTTTCTCCAACCATTACTATATTCATTTTCTTAAAAAATATAATAATTAACAAGTATATAATTAATATACGTGGGATGAAGAGAGTATTATTTAAATTTTTTTTAAGAGTTCATTTGTATCTATGAAGCATTATCAAGCTCATAATCCTGAATTAGTTTTTTAATTATCACTTTATCTCATCCAAAGTATATGATTATTAATTTCATAATCTTAAAAGTATACATTAACAAGTACTTATCTAATTGAACTACTTGAAAAAAAATAAATTAACCATATATTAAGAGACCAATCATAAGATTGGAGGCATGAGGCAGGGATTTTTCACTAATACATATAATTAATTAAATTTTTATTCCTTAATGTCAACCTTTTTTTTATAATTCAAAAGGGCATTCTTTTGGGCTGGTGACCTAAATCCTCTAATTAAGACTAATTAGTTAAATCTAATTACTTTGAGTTGAGCTTGCACATCATGAATCTCACAACATTCCACTTGTTTATTTTATATAGTAGGATTTAATAATTAATTATGTGATCAATTATTGGAAAATGTGATCCTTTGCACCTACATTTTGAGAAAAATGTGTATGTAATTTAATCATTAATTAATGGGATTAAGGTTAATTGTGTGAATTTGTTTTTAAATTTGATTAAATATAGTGGTTATTAAACAAGATTGGCGACGGTGTCTAAATTTTCTTAGCAATATGGACTTTGTTTGTACGCACATCTTTCGAAAAGGCAATCGAGTGACCGATACTCTTGCTAAGTTCGGCCTTAATTCTACATCATTCAACTGGTGGTTCTCTCAGCCCCCTTTCTGTGATACACTTGTTATTGAGGATTGCTTGGAACTTGAGCAATTTCGTTTCTCTTAGTTCTTTTACTCTGATTGTCTTTCTTTGTATTTTCTTTACATTTTACTATTAATAATATTGGGCCTAGTTTCTTTGCGGATTTGGAGTCTCCTAATTTGCTTTGGGTTCTCTCGGTCCGCTTAGTTTTCCCGCGTTTCATTTAAAAAAAATATTTTGTAGTTTTTCTTTGTTTTGTTTTATTTCAAATAGTAGATAATATTATAATATCACTGCGAATATACGTGGACTAATGAAATTTTCTCACCCTAAATGTAACTATCAGAGCCACATGGCCTAATCAAAATAGAGTCTTAAAGGTCATGAATATTCTGACTCACATCCCACGTCGGGAATAGTAGAATTTAGGCTTGTCCATGAGCCAGGCCTAACGAGCTTTTATGTAAAAATGTTCATCCCAAACCCAGTCCAATCCACTATTAATTTAGACAAGTTCGAGCCGGGCTAGACTCGAACATAAAAATCAAATTCCAAACTCAGTCCATATAAGTTCACCTAAAAAATATGCATAATTTTTAATTATAAAAAATGAAATTTATACTTAAAAAATAAATATTTAGTTATAAATATATAAATTTCTTAATTAATATTAATAAGACGGGCCGATCCATGCTATTTTCATCAGTTTCAAGCCCGCTCAAAAATTAAGCGAGCTTTTGCGGGTCTGGGCCTAAGATCAATTTTCATTGTCCAAACCCGGTCCAGGGGACACGGGTCTAGACGGGCTGGACGGGTACCCGAGTCCATGAACAAGTCTAAGTAGAATTGCATGTGCCCTTGATGAAACTGTTATTGACTTCGCCATTAAGTGACCTTTACATGGTCCTCTACTTACATTTAGAATGCAGAACCTAGATTCCCCCAGTACAAGGTACACAATACTCAAAAGGTATTCTATTCATTCTACTTGATCATCTAAGTTTACATACTTTTCAATATTGTTTTCATCACTAACTTAGGTATCTCTCTAACCATTTTTCTATCTTATCTCAGTCACTCTGCGGACCCTGCAAGCTTGCCCAAAGTCCCTCATATCAATAGATATACGAGGTATGTTTGATTTTACTATTAGTTGTTTGCTATTGTTGGTATTTGGTAGATATAAGTTGATTCCTCCTAAATGAATACTTGTTTCTCTATCATAGTCAAACAATATGTGCCTGGTATTTACCAGCTTTTATAGTTCATTTTACTATTTTATTCCAAACAATAGATATAAAATGTTTAAATAGGATTGAAAATAACTTTTAATAAATATTTTATAAGAAAATTAAGCTAATATTTATCAATAGGGCCGGGATTACTTGTGGCTTCTTAATCTAGAAAATAAATTAAGGGAAAGTTTCAAAAAAAAAAAAAAAAGAAAAAGGAAAATTAAATAGAAATTCATCTTCTAAAAACTATTCAAGTTATAATTTTGGAGTATGTCAAATTAGTAAAATCAGTACTTTTAATATATTTTAAGGATTAGAATTTATAAATTAAAAGATTAGAATATTTTTTTTAAGGTTTATGATTTATGAATTGGAGTTTAGAATTTTTAAATTATGGTGTAAAATCATAATATATAGAGAATAATGACATATTAAGAATTAAGTTTAGTGATATGACTTAGTTGTAATTTTATACTTAATTATGATATTCATGTATTTGACCCATAAATTAATAGTTAACCTATTTAATTCAGCTGATTGGATTTTGCAAGATATGGCAAGTCCTTTATATTGTGATACCAAATTTGCAGTGTACATTGCATATAATTCTACATTTCATGAATGCACTAATCATACTGAAGTTGATTACCATTTTTTGTGCGAGAAAGTTCAAGCTGGTCTTATCGATAGTTATTTGTCAAAACTAGTGAGCAGTTGGCTGATTTACTCACTAAACCTTACCAGCGAGAGTTTTTATAGAATTAGTGGAGATGATGGGATTGGACAATCTACACCGTTCAATTTAAGGGAGGATGATAAAGTTTATATCGTTTATAGGTTAAAATTATAATATTAAAACACTATAATGATTTGTTATGGTATTTGTTTTATTATCGCTAGAATGTGCATTTAAAGGAAATTCACGATTTTGTTTTATACGTCTGCAATTCTTTTCTTCTCCTTTCTTCTCCCTTTCCTATTCTTATTATAGGGTAAAATTGCATCATTTTATACGTTAAGGATAAACATACACTTTCCCAAACACAATAAAGGTAAATTTACAAATTATCCTTATAAATAAATAATTATTCAGTATGATATTTTCAGTTTCTTGTCATGCAGCATGAAAGATTTAACAATATTTTTCATTGATGCTTCGTAAGCATTTTTATATTTATTTATTGTGACCTTTATTATTATTATTATCCTAACAGTCTAACACTACTATATATAATTAAAAAAAGTTTTCATCAAATTTCTTTTTTTTTTTTACAAAAAATAAAGCACCATTAGCCACTCTAGTTATTTAAAATGTTAATTTTGATCCTCATACTTATTATTGGGTGGCATTTATCCTATGATCTATTAGAATTAATGGAATCTCAATAAATATAGATGATAAATTACAGTTCTGTTAACATCTTAACCTACCTAGTTAAAACTCGGTCCATAAAAATTTAACGAAATAGTTAATACAACTATTAATTATCATTCATATTGGTTGAGATTTCATTAAATTTAATAAATACGGGTAGATATTACCATATAGTAAATCATCGGATAAATACCAACATTTTGGATAACTCAATAATCAAAAATCCATTTTGGATAGTTCCAATAATTTTGGAGTTAAATGCTTCGATGGTCACTGAATTTTTATAGTTGTTTCAAAATGGTCACTCAATTTTAATTTATTTTAATAAAATCATTCAACTTTGAATTTTATCTAAATAAAGTCACTTCGGCAACTTCAAGAGCAAAAAAACATCGGAAAAGTAACGTGGCTACCACATCATCAGTAGTCAACTTTCATCACTGTGGAAGGACATGTATCTACCACCTATATGATATGTGGCTGCCACCTATCTGACCGACACAGCTAGGTGGCATGTGTCGTTTCGGTCGGCACTGAAAGTTGAGTAGTGCTTACGTGGAAGTCATATCATATTTTCGATGTGTTTTTACTCTTCAATTCGCTATAATGATTTTATTGAGATAAAATCTAAAATTTAATGATTTTATTGAGAGAATATGAAGTTGAATGCCCCCATACGAGTTCAGTGAGCAATTACGCATTTAACCCAATAATGCTTAGATCAAATTAAAAAAATGTTATGTAAAGGTAGAGTAGGACTTCTCATTGAGTATATTAAATTATTAATACAACACTACTATGAGTAGAAACTTTTGTTTTGTAGTGAATTAGATGTCAACTATAAAATTGAATAGAAAAATAATGTTGGATGTACATGAAATGAGAAGAATGGTTTATTTATATATCTTTATAATTAATAATAAAATCTAGGATTTTAAAGTTCAAAACTAGACATAAGCATGAAATTTGCAGCACCAAATATATGTGATTCATTGTCAAATGACATAATATCAATCTAGTTACTCTCATATAATATTAAATAATTTAGATGCAATTCCATCCAAAAAGGTAATTCAAATAATAATAAAAAAAAACTTAATACATCGTTTGTACTCTGAACTTATCTAAAAAATTTGATTGATTCTCGGAACTTTTAAAGTGTTCAGAAAGCCCCCCTCCTCCCCCCAACTTGCATAAAATGTTCAGTTAGTCCCATGAACTTGCGTAAAATGTAATCAATTGATCACTCGGTCGTAAAAAAGTAAGTTTAACAATCAAAATCGGGATATGCAGTTCTAATATTAAAGAAGACAAGTTTTATAGTTGAGCAAGTAATAATTTCATTTTTAATCTATTTATGAATTATGTAATACGTGAAATACATCTTCTGCATTTAACTTATCTTTTATGTAAATTCAGGGGGCTAACTGAACATTTTATGTAAATTGAAAGAACTATCGGGATACTTTAAAAGTTTAGGGAACCAATCAACCTTTTTGGATAAATTCAGGGACAAATGATAATGATGTATTAAGCCCAAAAAATTGGGTCTCATATATGATATAACTTATATTATAGGATTAAAACCTAATTTGTCAACAATGTTGGCATTTGTAATCTGATTTGGTAACATTCCTCCTATCATAATTTTTGACATTTGACTTTTTTTTTTATATGATATGGTAATATTTGATCTACGTTGTATCCTAATTGTTGGTATTCGGTCTTCCGATAGATGGAAATATAACAGTTTAATAGGGGCCATATGGGTCAAATTCACAAATTAGGATACCGGGGTTAAATGTTACCACATTATATCACAAGGGTCAAATGCCACAATTAGGATACCACAAGGATCAAATGTTACTATATCCTACCACGTGTCAAATGTCAACACTTCAGATACTATATGAATCAAATAAGCCTTTAAGATGTTTAATTATGTATATTTATTTATATGATAGTTTTTTAACGGCTAAGAACACGAAAAACAATAAAATTGATTAAGAGAAACTGATTAGGAATAATAAAAATTATTCTAGTTATATATATTGATATTAAATAGTTTATTAAAATAATTTAATGAAATATTGATCATATAATATAATTTAAAATATATATGATTTCTCTACATTAAAAAAATTATATATGATTTCTCAAATTCGACTATAATATAAAATTGAAATCGGAAATAATTAAATTGTAATTGGATTACATTGTGTTTTTCATGGTCTTATTCTCAATTGGGTTATAATTTCAAATACGGCTTGCATGTCGTTTGGAGATTAAGTCCAGAATTAGAGTTGGAGCCCTGAGGTGGAGATCCAACCCACTTGGAGTAAGATCTAGTTGTAGGATGTTAGAATTTTACAATTTAGGTTGTAATGAGACCCGTGATCTGTAACATTTATTTTTGTATCCCAGATGATCATTCTGTTTAGTCATGTATGTCGTAATTAAAATGAATCCCAATAAAATTAAGTCATATAAATGCCTTCTATACTCGAACCTTGTCAAGACGTCGATCATCTAAACATGGATCATGCCAAAGTTGGGTATACTGGATTATCTCGTTTGGTGGTTAGAATTGACATGGATAGTAGGACTGTCTAGTCCTAAGCATAGGATGGGAAGTGCCAATAAATCTCATCCAACCAATAGTCACGTAAGATGTGATTTGAAAGTGGTTCTTACCTAAATAACTAAGTCTTAGGTGTATAGGCTCATCTTGACTAAGTTAAAGTGAAATATGGATCTCACGAATTATTTAAAAGGGATATTATTCATATAGTAGGAAAATTAAAAGACCATATATTAATCAACCCTATTTCATATGTAGATATAAAATGGCTAAAATAACAGATTTTCACTGCGATTAGTCCTTAAAAAGGACAAGCTAAATGGGTCGAACTTTCTCGATTGGGATCGAAACTTGAGAATAGTTCTAAACAAAATTATCCATGAACGTTGAAAACAAAATTATTAAAGGAAGTCTGTTTTATCCCTGAATGCCGAAAACAAAATTATACTGCTCACAATTTGGTCAAGTGCGGTAAAAGTCTCACGGCCCTCAAATCCTTATTGATAATTTCGTGTTTTTATTTGGAAAAATTATATAGAAATTCATCTTTTAAAAACTATTTACAACTACATCAAGTCATAATTTTAGATTATGTCAAACTAGTAAAATCAGTATTTTTAATATATTTTAAGGATTAGAATTTATAAATTAGAAGTCTAAAATATATTTTCTAGGGTTTATAATTTATGAATTGGAATCTATAATTTTTAAATTATAACTTCATGGTGTTTTCACTTGATGGTGTTTTCACTTAATAAAAGTTGGCCTAATATATCATCAGCTCCCTAAACTTGTCTAAAATAGTAAATTGGCTCCCTAAATTTTACAAGTGTCTCAACAACTCCCTAAACTTGCTTATTTCGTATCACCAGCTCCCTAAATTTGTCCATAAAAGTAGATCAGCTCTCTCAACTTTGCAAGTGTCTCACCAACTCTCCAAACTTGCTTATTCTGTAACAATTAAATACAAAAACTATAATATTAACTCTTGATCCTCATCCATTAAATCTCTCAAACCTGCAACACTAACTCTTATAATATGTTGAAATGTAGGAGAAGCGACAAAATTACCTCTCGAATAGATGAAGATCTGTTTTTAGAATTTAGGTTTAATAAATTTTTGTATTTAGTTGTTACAGAATAAGCAAGTTTAGGGAGTTGGTGAGATACTTGCAAAGTTTAGAGAGCTAATCTACTTTTATGGACAAGTGTATGAAGCTGATGATACAAAATAAGCATGTTTAAGGAACTATTGAGATACTTGCAAAGTTCAGAAAGACAACCTATTATTTTGGACAAGTTCAGGGAGCTGATGATGATGTATTAAGCCATAAAAGTTTGTTTTACTTTTTAAAACAAAATGTATTTTCTTTATAAATTTAATAATAATAATTAATTGTTGAATTTGCACTATAAGACATATACTAAAGTCTATATATGACCAACTATACATATAAATATATTTTATATGAGTTATTTATCAATTAATTAAAGGACAAATCTGTCACAAAAAAAATTAAAGGACAAAAAAGAATAAAAAACAAATGAACTTTGCCTAGCTAATTAATATATAAAATAGGATAAATTGGTAAGAAAATCCTGTTATAAAAATTACCAAAGTTGACATTATATGAGTTGTAATGAGAATAGGAGAAGAAAAATAGTCTAACATGGCAAGAATACATCAATAAGTTGACTTTTTTTTTTCCTTGGAATAGTATTATAACATTTATATAGTTGAAATAAAATTTTGTCTTCAAATAGTACACAAAATTCCTTTTATTTTGTTCTTTTGCCCTCTTTTTAGTATCGGATTTTCAAAATCGGCTAATAGTTAATGAATAAAATCGATGGCAGAATGGGAACACAGAACTGTCGAAATTGGAATATTATAATATAAAAAATATGATTATTATGTATAATTTTAAATTCATAAAATAAAGAAATGTATTATTCAATTTAATTCAGAATATACTAATAAATTTATAGCAAAGTTATATATATATATATATATATATATATATATATATATATAGTTCTTTAATAGTACTTATAACGTGTTTTTCATTCTCGTTGACTCTGAAATAATTATTGATAGTGATATCATGCAAAATGATGTCATGTGCATGATATCGGCATCATCCTCTTTTAAACTCAATACATGCATGGAGTTCGCAGCCTAAGTCCAAAGAATAAAGACATGAGTGCGTCTACGACGGTCCAAGCCCAATAGCAAAAGGCTTAGCCATATCTAGTCCCAACCCATAGCCAAAACGCATGGTTTTGGATCCAAATACAAGGAGAATCTTCTGATATCCTATGAGACAAAGGATTCCTTCCAGGATTCAGAATCCTTAAGGGAATAAGAATCCCAAACTTATAAGGATTTCTAATAAAGTGACAATTTTAACTTAATCGAGCACTATAAATAGATTTGTATAAGTACAAGGTTTGGTACGTTAACTACAATCTAGAAACATATTATTACCCTCTTATTCGGTCCTAAATCAAAAAGTAACTTAGGCATCAGAGTAGGTTCGCTGGACTCCGGCCCCGTCTAACCTACTTATTGTTTTGTAGAGCCATTACGACATCATATCATAGATACCATCTAGACACGTAAACAAGATCAAGTAACAAGTTATCATTGATGCGGTGAACGTGGGATCTAAAAATATACCGCAATTATTCAGAATATCAAGTCATGGTTGCATCCTATCGAATTTCTGTCAGAAGTTCATCGAAACGATGAGGAAGAGGTTCAGCAACCACTCCAGCTAGATCCTCAGTACCAGCTGTTGATAGAAGAAGTTTCCTTGAGCTTTAGCCAAAATATGATTGCCATGCAGAAGGAAAAGCAACACATTAACAGGAGATGAACATTGTCCAACGGCAGTTGAGAAAGGCGAAGAAGGACCTTTGCAATAAGATTGTTAAAGCAGCGAAATCTGGTCAGGGACATGCTCCCAAAGGTACGCTCCCAAAGGTATCCACTAAAACTCCCAAAGGCACGCTCCCAAAGCGTATCACTAATAAAAAGATATTCCTGATGAAGAACTCCCCTGCGAAGACAGGAAAGGCCCAAGGAGAAAGATAGATCCCGGGGCCACAGAAATTTTCGGATACTTGCACACCTTTATCCAGGGAAATCTAGAGATAACCAATGTCATGGGGTTTCTGAATCCCAACTTTTGGCTAATATGGAAGAGTGGGCAATCTAGTTACCCATGTTAAGAATTTTTGAAGGATCATGGAAGCAACCACGGCTAGGGACACGGTGTTGTGCCATCTTTTCCCTATAACCTTAAAAGAATTGGCATCCTTTTGGTATGAGCAACTTTTACCCGAATTTATTTACGACTTTAACCAAATGGCTGAGTCGTTTGTGGATCCCTTCATCACGTCGATTCCTGAAGGGAAAATGATGTAAGATCTCAATCGAATTGTTCAAGCCAAAGGCGAATCGTTAGCCCAATATATCAAAAAAAAAAAAATTCAAGCACTAGCCATTCAGGTCAAAGAATTCAGTGTTGGAGGAGCTATTAATGCCATGGCAAGTAACTGCCGCAGCAGGGCTCTACAACAAAGCATCATAACAGCTCGACCAAAGGATTTCCAAGACCTTATAAAAAAAAGGACTCGAAGCTATACAAGATGGGACGAGCACAAGTCGAACCCTTTATTAAGAAGAACTCCACACCTAGAGGTGACAAGACTTCCTGAGACAAAGACAAAAGAGACAAAAGCACCAACAAGCCTCAGGAGCAAAGAGATAAAGCCCAACTATCCTTTAACGCTCCCTAAAAGGAGACACTCTTTTGGGTTCAAGACAATAAGATGCGAATTGAGTATCCTCCAAAACTAAAAAAGTGTTAAAGTAATGAGAAGTAGTGTCACTTCCACAAAAGCGAAGGACATGCGATAAAAGATTATAGACAGCTGGTCGTTTCCTTAAAAAATATGGAGAAAAAAATAATAAAAAAAGAAGGAGAAAAGGTAGGAGGTCCGACCCCTCTGGGAGTGATCAACGTGGTTGCCGGAGGATCTCAACGTAAAAGAGCAACATGCGGATTTTTACTTCGGGAGCCTCATGAATAAGCCAGACTAATGGCATGATGATGCACTGGTTATTGAAATAATAATTGCTGAGTAAGGTCAGGCGAGTGTTCATTGACACATGAAGCTCAGTCAACATCATTATGCGCAAAGTTTTCGAAAGCCTTAATATTGAGAAGGAAAGGCTAGCAACTAACATGGCTCCTCCAGTAGGTATTAGTAGCCATATGGTTCCTTTATTAGACAGTATCCATTTAGATGTGGAAATTGGAGACTTGGGCCCAAAATGGCAAAGCAAGGCTGAGTTTCTCGTGGTCGACACTAACCTATCTTATAATGCAATTGTGGGCTGCCCCCTCTTATCAAGTTTTGCAGGTGCTTTGTCCATTAGGCATCTGGCATGGCAAATCCCCACAGATGAAGGTATCATGATTGCTCAGGGTAACTAGATGGGTGCTTGTTAGACGTACATGGCGTCACTAAAGATGGGGCCAGGCTTGGAAGACAAGCAGGAAGAATAGAGAGAAAGGGTCGAGCCTATTGGGTCCTTCAAGATGGTTTGGTTGGCAAAGGTAAACCTATTCAGGTTGCCAAAGGACTGACAAAGTAAATCAAGACAGATGTCACTAAATGCCTTCGTGATAATATTGACTCTTTCACCTGATGCCCTTCGAATGTTACCGATATCTCACTAGATGTAATGATGAAACATTAATAAATCCATCGAAGGGATCTGTAAAAAAAAGGAATCATGGTCCATAAAGGTAAAAGATCATCAGTGCAGAAGTCTAAAAGCTCTTGGACTGCGGACACATTGAAAAAATCCAATATCCGAAGTGGAAAGCCAATGTGGTGCTAGTCAAGAAGGCGAATGGAAAATGGCGACTTTGTGTGGATTTCACGGACATTAACAAAGCCACTTTGAAGGATTTGTAACCTCTGCCTTGTATTGATACACTCATTGATTCCACAGCATGGTATGCAATTGATTCCTTTGGTAACACGGCACACGGGCACCATCAAATCCCCATGAAACCCTGAAGATAAGGAAAAAAACCAGCTTCATTACTCACGAAGGTACGTACTGCTGTAATGTCATACCTTTTGCTTAAACAATACAAGAGGAACATACCAGAGGCTTGTGAATGAAATATTCAAGGACCTCATCGGGGATCATGTTAAGATATACGTCGATGACATGATAATCAAAAGCAGAACCAAGGAGGAGCACACTAAGGACCTCCAGCTAGTCTTCGACACCCTAAAAAAAATACAACCTAAAGCTGAATCCTGAAAAATGCACCTCCAATGTATAATCAGGGAAATTCTTAGGTTTCATGATCTCGCATAGGGGAATTGAGGCCAACCCTAACAAATCTAGGCCATCATCAATATGGAGCCACCAAAGAAGCTTAATGATTTCCAAAAGCTGAATGGGAAAATTAACGCCTTTGGGCGATTTATATCCTCTTTAGTGAAGCGAGGTCTACCCTTCTACAAAAGCCTTAAAGGAGTCAAAGACTTCCAATGGACACCCAAATGTCAAGCATCCTTTGAAGAATTGAAAAGCTTCTTATCCAGCCCACTGCTCTTGAGCAGACTGGTCATTGGCTAAACCCTTTTCATTTACATTAGTGTATTATATGAATCCATTGGCACCGTCTTGATTAGGGAAGAGAGGGAGACAATTACTAGTGTACTATGTCACCAAAATCCTAAGAGACACGGAAACTCGATATCCTAAAATTGAGAAGCTAGCCTTCACTGTAGTCATCACAGCCAGAAGCTTCGCCATTATTTTCAAAGCCACCCCATCATAGTTTATGAAAAATCCTTCAACATCCTGAAACATCGGGGCGATTGGCAGAATGGGCCCTAAAATTAGTAGAATTTGAGATCACTTTTGAACTAAAAAAATCATTCAAAGCTCAGGCTTTAGCATATTCTTAATTGAAATCTTAGACCAAACAGGAGACTCAGACATATCTCACGAAATTTCGGAGGTTTTTATGGATGGCATCTCAATAATGAAGGAGCGGGAATATGTATCCTCATCAAAGGACCAAAAGGAATTGAATTGAAATATACAACAACATTCAACTTCCCATCCACCAATAACATAGCAGAGTATGAAGGTTTAATACAAAATCTCAAAATCCTCAAAATAATTCAACTAAATAGAGCCATCATCAAAAGTGACTCCAAACTGGTAATCAACCAGTCCACAAGTGAATACTCGGCGTCCAAAGAATCAATGAAGACATATTTATTCATGGTGAAGGATCTCCTGAGCGAGGCCAAGAAGGAAGGGGCGAAAATTGAGTTATAAAGAATCCCAAGGGAACAAAACGACAAGGTTGATTCCTTAGCGAAAATGGCCACTTCGCCAGACGGTCCCAGAACCTATCCTTATTTATTAGAACAAAAGGCCACTTAGTGCACACAAATCAAAGAAATATTATTCATCAACCACTCAACAAAATGGTTTTTTCCAATATGGCAATCCCTCACCACATGGGAGCTGCCTTCAGATAAAAATGAAAAAATTCAAAATATTAAGGAAGATAGGAAGATATGCAGTTATAAGGGACCATTTGTTTAGAAGACCATTTACCCATCCATGGAAGAAATATATTGGGTTCAATGAATCAAAACACATCCTTAAAGAGATCCATGAGGGAGATTGTGGGGCCCATGAAGGGGCATAAATATTAGCACGAAGAATCCAATTGTAGGGCTTTTATTGGCCTTTGATATGACTCGAGATGCAATGGATTATGTCAAAAAATGCCACGCTTGCCAAAATTTTGCTCCTATGTTAAAATCTCCAACCCCGACGATGAAAATCATAAACCCAGTATGGCCATTGGCAACATAGGGGATTGATATTGTGGGAGCCTTTTCGAAGGTCAAAAAGCAAAAATAGTATCTCCTAGTAGCAGTGGATCGCTTCATCAGATATGGGATCCCCCATACCATCATAATGGACAACGACACTCAGTTTAATTCAACATCTTTTAAAACCTATTGCTCCAAGCTACAAATTGGGCTTCAGTTCACTTCTGTATCCTACCCTCAAACCAATGGTATGACTGAAGTCATGAACTGAACCTTAGTGCTTGGTTTGCAAAAAAGGTTGGAGCTCAAAGACAAGGATTTGGTGGATGAACTGCCTCAGGTCTTATGGGCATATCGTACTACTCCTCGGACAGCAACGGGCGAAATGCCATTTTCCTTATATTATATATGGTACGGAAGAAGTCATACATGTGGGTATTGGGGGGTGAAAGCCCTAGAACGCTTTTTTATTCCGAGGCTAATAATGAAGCAAATATGAGGAAAAACTGGACATGGTGAAGGAAAAAAAGGAAAGTGCAGCCATTAAAATGGAGGCATACTATCAATGAATGAAATTCATCTAGGAAAAAAGGTAAGGCAAAAGGGGATGAAGGTGGGAAGGTCCGTTCCAAATAGCCGAGTGCGTCAATATACACACTTATAGGTTAAAGAGGAAGGATGAAACATCAATACCCAGAACCTGGAATGCAATAGCCCTTATAAAGTACTATCAATAGAAGGTTCGGTAAATACTTTATTTATTTAGACTTATCTTAATATGATGAAATGTATCAGTTTCCATAGCTTCGGCTCATCAATAAATACATTTACAATCATACTATTGAGTAAATTAGTCAAGAATTCCTTAATCGACCACATTAAATGTTAATCCTATGCATGCTAAAAGAATTTAGATCAAAGGTCTTAAGTCGAAAAGATTGTTTGATATAATACACTTACTATAAAAACAAGGTAAATGAGGTACTTTCTCAAAATTAACCATTACACAGAGCAAACACGTGAATCGTATGGTTAAAAAAGGGATGCTTTATACGCACTTGTAAAAGAAAATAGATGATTAAAAAGTGCATTTCATTTATAAATTGTTTCAACAATACATGCAAAAAATGAAGTTAAAAGCAAAAAAAGGACAATAAAAGGGCAAAACTAAGAACCCAAATCTGGCATCTCCTCATTATCAAATTAAGAATCAGACTCCAATCGAAGGCCCACATCCAATATGCCTTCAGGAGCAGGGAATGAGAAGTCAAATTTAGGATATGACTCCTTATCACGAGGCACCTGAACATTCACCTAAAATTGCATGTCAACATCAGGGTATATATCCCTAATTGTCCTCAGCAGCTTCACTCGAAATCAGTTCATCCCAGTGAAACCGATTTTATGAGTCTTTCTCACTTTTTCAAGATGACTTCTCTACTCACCACATAGCTGTCTCCAAAGCTGAGAAATATCTGAGGAATGCTTTTCAGAGAAACTTCTAAGTCTCAAAGCGTCAGCCTTGGCCTCTCATAGGTCCTCTTCATAGTCACTCAATTTCTCTATACACGATGCTAATTTTTCCTCAGACTCAGTAAGCTGAGCAGAAAAATGTGTGGAAGCTTTGGTAGATTCTACACGGGCCACATAAAGTTTTCTCTCCATGTTAGCATTATCACGTTCATTCTGGAACTTCTCTCCTTCCTTTTGGCTTTATCCCAGTCTAGCACTAACAGCAGCTAGGGCCTTCCTTACTTCTTCACCAGTCTTAAGACATGCTTCTTTAGAGGCATTTGCCATACCTTCTGCCTGCTCATGGGCTGCCTTCATAATCATAAGATTTGTCTTAAAACGACCCAGATCAGCCTGTCGGCTCTCTATAACTTCCCTCGCTGAGGCAATGTGTTCATCCTTCAATAATAACTCAAGTTGAAAGGTAGCAATCTCTTCGTCTCGACAAGCCAAAAGTTCACGATCTTTCTTCAAATCAATCTCAACTTGAAGACTGATAGAAATTCAACGTCGGGCCTCTAGCTGTTCATTGCAGTGAAGGGCCTCCTGAAGGCGTTCTCTAACTTCAGCACTTAAAGACATCGCCTAAATGAAAGATGAGAAAATTAAAGTCAAAAACAGAAAAGGGCTAAACAAAAATCAATACAAGTCAGAAAAGGTAATAAACCTGAGCTTGGTGAATTCTATCCAGCTCAATCATCTATTGGTCGTTGGCCTGGGTAAACAAATTTGTCTCTAAAGGAATCTTTGTCAGCTAACTAAGGGATTCAGCAATCCTCGGATACTCCAAGCGAGGACACGAAGGATACCTAGCCAACCAAAGCTGCAAGAAGACAAATGATCAAAACCAGAAAAATAAACAGCTCAAAAGAAACATGAAGTTTTATTCACCACACAAAACATTTATATCATATGTACTAAATTGCACATACTAATTCAAAGCCTCTTGAGACAATGTCGTCTCCATAAGAATCCAAAGAGGCCAATCATGAACCACCCTCGAAGTCGATACACCAGTAGAGGAGGTAACAGTAGTAGAGGTCACCCTAGGAGCAGTAGTTTTAATGTGTAAGGCATTCGAATCCACGGTAGAAGACAAAAGCACGGGGGCAAGTGGGCCATTTGAGGCAAGGGCTTCCTTCCTCCCAGAACAACTTTAGTCCTTTTGGACAAAGGCATGGGAGTAGAAGGACATCTTCATTTAGCTCTTATTCTTATACCAGTATAGGGCGAAACTTCGACTTATGAAGTTTGAGCCTCGCCCTGCACAAACTTCTTCATGGAAGAATCTTTGTGTTTTACCATGTTATAACAACAGATTTTCTAAGGGACTTCTCAGTCCTCTCAACATCAACAACCTCCATGACAGGAGCTTGAGGATCTTCAAATGGAACCATAGCAAAGGCCCCAGTCCCAGTCTCCTCCACATGCTGAGTATCTCCCAGCATGCAAATCTTCATCTTAGGCCGGGGGATGTGTGGCAATTTCACAGAGCCACTGAATCTCTTGTCCTTTTGGGGACCAGGACTCTCCCCACTTATCCGAGGCTCGATTGTCTCAGTGAAGTTACACTTTTTTTCTTTAGAAGCATTCACAGATACGGCCTTTATAGAAGATATGGCTTCAACCGGCATCACAATTTTGGCTTCACCCCTAGCTTTAGAATCAGCTCCTTCAGGGGCATGCAAGGTTTCATCTTCATCCAAATCCATAAATGAAGGAGATTTATTCGAGATATCGACTGACTCAAGAAGACCACCACATAAAATGGGGACGACCACCAATGACAAGACATTAAATCCAACAACACTAATGGCCAAAGTTGTGGCTGCAAACACATACATGACAAACTCTAAGAAAACTGTACCATGAAATAAACAAAAATAGCAGCTACAAGACACTCACTAGAAGGTGTTTCACCTTCGGTAGCCCTCAAAGAGCTCCTAGAATTTGTGGTGGAGGGAGAAGAAGGAAACCGTTGAGGAAGGGAGGTGGCCACAACTGAAGAACCATCATCTTCCTCATCAGCCCGTACCATCATCTTCCTAAAATTTCGTCATTCTCATCCTTAGGAAGAGAACCCCAGAACCAGCAAGGCTTAAAGTTCTTGTTGTTGGAGGGCTTATCATTCACGAAAGAGGGAAAAATATTGGGATAGAGATCCATAAGGAATCATTATTTGGCCTTCGACCCGGACTCTAGATATGACGAATCAAAGGGCCTATCAACATATACTCCAAGTCCTTACAAACCTTGGACAAACCCAGAAGATCGAGCCAGCCATTAGGAGACAGTTGCGCCCAACATATGTCAAGCTCATGCAATACATCCAAAATATTATCTAAAAAGGGGAGATGAAATCTGTTCTTAAAAAAATCTCATAAAACCCTAAATGACCTTTGGGTGCATCAGTTATCACTTGCCTATGAGAAGGAACCTTAACTTCGAGGTGGGCAAATTCTGGAAAAGTGGAAACTAACGTAGCCAAAGAAAGCTCGTCGAAAGTAGAGGGTTGTTCGAAGTTCTTTAAGTGAGGAGTCTTGGGTTTTTGGGTTCTTTAAATTCTACAGCCCTACCACTTTGACGCTTACTTTTCTTAGTAGACCCTCTTCCCTTACTACGAGAAGACCCCGCTCTAACCATTGTTAAAAAGGAAAGATAGAAAACGAAAGATCAAAGGAAAAAGGAACTTAACTAAAGAAGAGAAGCAATGTTAAAAGTTCAAAAACAAAAGTAAGAAGTTGAAAGCTCATGAGAGGAAAAATATGCAGAGAAAAGGGAATAGCGAAAAAAATTGAAATCAAGGAGAAGAAGATAAAGGTAAGAAAGAAATTGAAAAGACTTCAAGGCAAGTGAAAGGTCTCCATCATTAAAATAGATGTTCTCATTAAGGAGCCGCAAACACGGGATTCTAGATCCATTCCTAGGAAGACACATCAGCAAAGCAAAACGATGGTCTCCTGATGATTTTGAAAGGTGACAATTCAAAAAGGCTAAATGGAAAAATGGACCTCTTACAAACGGAATCTATACAAATAGAATCTTGGAAGAATGTCTTAAAACTAAGGGGTGGGGGACATCTGATATCATGCAAAATGATGTCACATGCATGACATCAACGTCATCCTCTTTTAAACTCAATACACGCATAAAGTTGGCAACCCAACACCCGAGCGCATCTACGACGGCCCAAGCCCAGTAGCAAAAGGCTTACCACATCCAGTCCCAGCCTATAGCCAATACGCATATGGCTTTAGGTCCAAACACAAAGAAAATCTTACAGTATCCTATGAGACAAAGGATTCCTCCTAGGATTCAGAATCCTTAAGGGAATAAGAATCCTAAACTCACAAGGATTCCTAATAAGGTGACAATCTTAACATAATCGAACACTATAAATAGACATGTATAAACACAATGTTCGATACGTTAACTACTATCTAAAAACCTATTCTTACCATCTTATTTGGTCCTAAATCAACAACTGACTTAGGCGTCGGAGCGGGTTCACCGGACTCTGGTCCCGTCTGACCTACTTACTATTTTATAGAGCCATTACGACGTCGAATCGTAGCTACCGCCTCGACACGTAAACAAGATCAGGTAGCAAGTTTTCAGATAGTAATTTTAGAAGGAAAATAACTAATAATATATCTGAAATAATTATTGATAGTAATTTTAAAAAGAAAAACAACTAATAATATTTATACTTGGTAATTTTATAGCAGAATTATATATATATATTCAATTAAAACACATAAATATTTAATTTGCTTGGTAAGAGATGAATATTTAATTTTTTTTTATTTGTATGAGGCTAAAATGGTATTTATTAGTTTTTTTACTTCTTTTTTAGCTCTTTGTACTATTTTTATATCGATTTTACTATTTTTTTCAAATATTACTTACACACGTGTTTCTTGTTCTCGTTGTCTCTGAAATAATTATTAATAGTAATTTTAAAAGGAAAAACAACTAATTTGATTAATAAGAGATGAATATTTAATTTTTTGGGGTTAAAATGGTATTTATTGGTTTTTTTATTTCTTTTTAGCTCTTTTTTCTATTTTTTATACGAATTTTACTATGTTATCAAATAGTACTTACAACGTTTTTTCGTTCTCGTTGACTCTGAAATAATTATTGATAGTAATTTTAGAAGGAAAGACAGCTAATGATATCTGAAATAATTATTGATAGTAATTTTAGAAGAAAAGACAACTAATGATATTTACAAGTTATCAATAATAACAATCAAAACAACATTAAGTAATAAAAAAATAATAGGTAAATAAAAAATGGCCAAAGACTAATAAAAAAAATTATAGGCTTAAATCTATTCATCCTGTATTTGGTTGAAATTTTTTAATTGCTTTCAAATGATTCATTATTTTTATATAATTTCATTTAATGGTCTTGTTTAATTGCATTTCATAACTCTTTATTATTATTGAATTGGATTCAATAACTCCAAATTTTTAATTGTTCCGTGAACATTTAAAAGTTTCTAATTTCTTGTGATGTTAACATCTCTCTCATTTTCTATATCCAATAAATGATAATGAAAATTGAAGAGTTATTAAATGAATGGGATAAAAATATAGTCATTTAAAACTTTCGAAAGTGCACAATTATCATAATAATAACAATCAAAACAACAATAATAATAAAACATTAAAAAATAGTAGCCAATTAAAAAATGCACAAAACTCTAATGAAAATTTTTATAGGCTTAAATAATCTATTTATTCAGTATTTGACTCAAAACTTCAACTGGTCCTTAAATTTTTAAAAGTTTTATATGACTTTTTTTTTATCAAATTGCATTTAATAACTCTCTTTTTTTTTATCTAATTGTATTAATACCTTAAAACTTTAATTACCCGGTAAACTTTCAAGAGTTCCTTTTTTTTGTGTGTAGTTGGCATTTTCTTTTTAACACGTGTATCTCCAATTTTATGCATCCAAACAATATTTATTTAGAAATAGAAGGTTATTAAATGCAATAATTAATAAGATTTTGAAATTTATAGATATGTAATATATAAATAAATAAAATTGAATAATTAATAATATTTTGAAAATATATAGAGATATTATATATATATATATATATATATATATATATATATATAGAACAATTAATAATATTTTGAAATTTATAGATATATATTATATAAATAAATAAATAAAATTGAATAATTAATATATATATATATATATATAGAACAATTAATAATATTTTGAAATTTATAGATATATATTATATATATAAATAAACAAAATTAAATAATTAATAAAATTTCTCAAAAAAAGTAATAATATTAAAAAAGAAATAGCTAAATAAAAGTTTCAACCGTCATTTAAAATTTTAAAAGTTCAATCATTATTTAAAATTTTAAAATTTCCAACGTCATTTAAAATTTTAAAAGTTTTAAATAACCACTTATTCTTATCAAATCGTATTCAATAACCATATATATATTTTCATTTATATCCAATAACCCCAAACTTTAATTGTCCTTGTAAATTTTGAAAAGTTTTTAAATTTCGGTCTATTTAACATTTTCTTTTTTGATATATGTTTTCCATTTTCTACGTCTAACAATATTTATTTAGAAATAGAAAGTTATTGAATGGAATATGATATGAATACGTGTCATTTGAAACTTTTAAAACTCATGAAATATTTAAAATTTTGTACCAAATACATGGAAATAGATTTATTAGGAAAAAATTATACATATGAAAAATATGACATCATAAATATGATATAAGATGTTGTATTTGTATATCAAGGTTATGGACAAGATTATGATCACATTATGGACTAATATGGTACCTATCTTATTGGATTTCATTCTCCTTTGGATTTTATTCTCCATTGACTTAGGATGAACTATTTAATTATATTAAATAAAAATGGATAGAGTATATAACATCAAGAGATTTCAATGAATAAATAATTAAATTGAATAATCAATAATATTTTGAAATTTATAGATTAAATAAATAAAATTGAATAATTAATAATGTTTTCAAATTTATAGATATACATTATATAAATTAATTAATTAATAAAATTGAATAATTAATAATATTTTTAAATTTGTAGACATATATTGTATAAATAAATAAATAAATAAAATTAAATAATTAGTAATATTTTCAAATAGTATTACAAATGGATTTCTTGTTGACTTCAAAATAATATTGAAAGAAATTTTAGAAAGAAATGATATCAATAATAACAATTAAAATAATAATAATGAATTTTTTTTAAAGAAAACAACAACAATAAATAGTAAAAAATAATAGCTAAATAAAAAATACCCAAAACTCTAATGAAGAAAAGTATAGGTTTTACTTTGCTAGGTAAACAGGGATGGAAGTTGTTGGTTAATCCAAATACCTTGGTTGGGAGGCTCTTCAAAGCTAAATACTTCCCTAAGGGTCCCTTCCTTTCCTCCAAATTGGGCAATAATCTTAGTTTTATTTGGGAGAGTGTTTGGAAAGCCATTGATGTCCTAAAGTTGGGTGTTAAGTGGAGAATAGGGGATGGTAAGTTAGTTTCAGTTTGGAAGGACCCTTGGTTGATTATTGAGGCCCCTTTTATGGTTCAGGAGAGTGCAGGGATGTCAAGGTCGCTGAACTCTTTATTCTAGGAAGGAAAATCTGGGATAGAGGTAAGATTGAGTCGCTGCTATCAGGGATAGACGCTCAGTTAGTTTGTAAGATGATTCTGCCAGTTAGAGACATTGAGGACTGTTTGATGTGGAATTTTACTAAGGATGTGGTGTATACAAGTACATCTGGATACAAAGCGATGTGTGGGGGTTACAGAAGTGAGGTGGAGCTTGTGGGATGGGACAGATTATGGAAGTTGCATGTTCCTCTAAAGATTAAGTTGTTTATGTGGAAATTGGCGGCGGGGTGTATGGCTACTAGACATAGACTGGTAGATCGGGGCTTACCGGTGCGTACCCATTGCCCATTTTGCCACACTGACATTGAACACGAATATCATCTCTTTGTGGGGTGTATCTATGATCAAGAGTGTTGGAACCTATTCGGGATCAATACAGATGCTTTCCAACTTGATTACCTAATAGATTCTTTTTACAAGTTTTTGCACTCATGGACCATGAGATCCTAAGCAGGGTGGCGGTGATGTTTTGGGCTATTTGGAATCAATGTAACGCTCTTGTATGGGAAAGCAAGCCACAACTACCAGCCCAAGCTATGCATTCAACGTTTCAATACCTAGCTGACTCGCGTCTCTCTCAACTCACCGCATCCAGGACTGTCCCTTCTGTGTCAGCGGCTTTAAGGGGTGCTTGTCCTGTTTCCGATCCATCCATCAATGCCACGTTTGAACCTGTTGTTCCTATGCCGATGCACATTGATAGGGGTCAAAAACCCCTATCTTTGGGTACGGTTTTAGGACGGTTTTTAGTGTTATTTCATGAATAAGCGAACAATTCTCACATTTATATGCCTTTGTGTGAGTTAGTTAGGAATTGGAAATGTTTTATTAACTTTTCGTTGTTTAGGCTCGTTTTCTGATCATTTCAGGCAAATAAGGCCAAAATGGTATGTATGTTATAATTTTGTTATCTTTTATAGCTAATTGATCCGCCAAAAGCCGCACCAAACGGAGCGTTTGCTCAAAATGAGCGATTGGCGGGTCAATTTAGCCTCGAGACTAATGTTATTTGGAGTTTTCGTGCATGCGCAGGGGTAAATTTGGACGAAAATTACATCGTGGAACATCGAGCAACCGTGCGGAAGCGTGCAGGGCAAAACAGCTCGTCGAACTGACCTTTTTAGGCCAGCTCGCCGAGCAGGCCTCCAGGGGCCTGCTCGGGCGAGATGAGGGCCTGCTCGCCGTGAGCTAGCCTGCAAGGGCCAGCTCGCCGAGCAGCGCGCCCTGCTCGGCGAGCTGACCTGCGGGAATTGGTCAAAATTAGCAGTTTTGACCCCACGACTCCACGACCGGTCCCACAACTTCCCACCTGCATAAGGACACGAAATAGGTCAAAAAGAGGGCCCGAGCTATAACTATAAATAGAACTTTTCCATTGTAAATTAGATATCTTTTATCTTTGTAATTTTCTTAGCTTTCACCTTGAGAAATCCTCTCCACCTCCTCCATATCCTTCAAACCTCCATTGAAGACACCTCCGAAGCTCCGTTCACCAAGGATTGCTCAAGCTCCATCCTTAAGTCCTAGGAAGACGCCTGCATTGGTAGACAGGTTCCCTGAAAGGGATTTTTCTTCTTTTATATTCTGTCTAGCCTCTGATCCATGTTATGAATCCTAGGCTCATTGTATCTTCGTGACAATACTTTCATCTTTGATATATATTATAGTTTTGTTTATTCAATTGTTTTATTGCTTTAATCTTTGTCTTACGCTTTGTCTGATTGGTTTAACTCATTCGATAATTCCAAAATTAAGTTGGCACATATTGCGAGCTGAATCTGACCTAGTCAGTGCCTATAGGATTGACGACCCTATAGAAGATTAAGCCCAAATTGCTGAGCCTTAGAGCTAGTTTCGGCCTTACAAGGGAATCACGAACTAGGGACCTCAGGAGGATAGGTAGGGTTAATCGCCTCGGACACAAGTGACTTAGATTAGGTTTTAATTCCGTTGTCTAAACAATCTATTTTCATTATCATCGTATCCCTTCATGTTCCTTCGGATAATTACATTGGTAAAAGATCACCTAGGAGTAGTTTAACTTAATTAGGGGTAGAGTAACTTAATTAGGCGTAAAATAACTTAGTTAGAATTAGATAACTTAGCTAGGAGTAGTATAATCCAACCTAGGAGTAGATTAACTTAAGCAAAACCAAACTCAAAACCCCCAAAGCCTAGATAACACATGAGACCAAGTAGCTCGATACTTGCAGAAATAAATTTTGTGGACGATACCTGGACTTTTCAGAAATTTATTACTTGATAACGACGGGGTACACTTATCCCTTAGTGAGTCTCCTTTACGGGAGGCGCATCAACATCGCTGCTGATCTATTGCGGGTGCAGCAAGAGGCGTCGGACCCTGATATGCTGGATACAGCTGTGGCCGCTGCTACTAGAACTTCAGTAGCTCGGCATGAGGTGGATCCTACGGTACCAGAATCTCATCGTCACTCTGATCTGCCACGGTTACAGCCGACGCACCGTGAAGCTTTTCTAGATCCTCGCGATTTGCAGGTGCTCGGGGCAGCAGCAGGGAGGCATCATCCTACTGTGATTCGGTGGAGCTGTCCTCCTTCAGCCTCGATCAAATGCAATTGTGATGCCGCATCCTTCAAATCTGCAGCTCGTAATGGTTTAGGTGCTTTAATCCGCTCCTCGGATGGTTCGTTCAAGGCTTGTCGTAGTCGTGTGCTTCCACTTATTGATGATGTGCGCGTGACCGAAGCGTTTGCTCTACGTGACGCCATGTACTGGGCTGCCCACCTAAATTGCACCAATGTGATATTCGAAAGTGATTCTTTGTCTGTAGTCAATATCGTAAACTTGTCGTTTTAGGCTTGTCTGAGTTTGGTTCAGTTATTCAAGATTGTCAGTTTCTTTTAAGTAGTCGATACGATTTTACAGTGTCTTTTTCTCCGCGCTTAGCGAATAAAGAAGCTCATATTATTGCACGACATGCCCTGTTCAATGCTAACGAGTTTGTGTCTTTCTCTGCCCCGTCATGGCTGTAGGAAACTATTTATTCTGATTTGCATCATTAATAAAGTTGTCTCATTAATAATTTCTTCATCCTATACTTCGTTTCAAAATTTTAATCGCCTCTTGAATTTTCAAAAGTTTTAAATGGCTCTTTATTCTTATCTAATCCTTGAACTCTTAAAAATTCCTAATTTTTTTTTTTACATTTTTTAACACGTGACGTGTTTTCAATTTTCTGCATCCAATAAATTCTATTTAATAAGAATATGGGGTCATTTGAAGTTTTTGAAAGTTAACAAGGGAAATTGAAATTTTTGGCAAAGTAGAGGGACAAGAGATGTATTTGGCCAAAATTATACCTATGAAAATTATGACATCACGAAGATGATATAAGATATGGAAAATTATAAAATTGGATCAAATGGGAGACCTATTTATATTTTTTAACCCATTTAGGCCCTGTTCTTTATTACTTAATTTCAGTAACAATCAGTTCAGTTCAGTTCAGTTCAGTTCAGTAGTAATCAGTTCAGTTCAGTTCAGTATTCAGTTTCAGTATTCAATAATTTATCATTATTTATTATAATTATTATATATTATTATTTATATATAATTTATTATTATTATCATTATTTATTTATAATTTCAGCAATTTATTATAATTATTATAATTTATTATATATTAATTTATCTATTTTCATTATAATTATATTTATATATAATTTATGCTTTGTCATTATATATTATCATTATTTATTATAATTATAATTATTTGGTGCAATTTATTTGCAAATTTTGCGAAAAGTAAATAAATATTATATTAATACGTTTACATTACAATGCTCTAAAAAATTAACTGGCTCAACTACCTTAATATCTCAAATAGTGCAATTTTATCCCTAATATTAGAAGCCAATAGCAATTTTACCCTTAACATTGATAAATTGAGTCAAGATTTTGTATTCATATGAAAATTCATATTTAGACGTTAGGAGTAAAATAACCCCGGACCCAAAACGTTAAAGGTATTTTTGTACCTTAATACTTAATTGTAATAAAAAGTTAAGAGTGTGTATTCATATAAAAATTTGTATTTAATTTCATAGGCTTTAAATTATATATAAATTTGTGTTTGTATGTAATTTATATTTTTAATTTAAATTAGACTCATTTTTATTTAATGTCATAGGATTTTATCGAGCCTAGATTTTATTTGATATTTAATTTAGTTTAATCTTTAATAATATGTTTATTTATTATTGATATTTTTTGTTGGTAGAAATATTATTATTATTATTATTATTATAAGCTTATTAATGTCCAATATTATCATTAAATTATTTTAAAGTCTAATATCATCATTATTGTTACGTTCGATTAAATTCGGTTAAGTTCGGTATCATTCAGTTAAGTTCAGTAGCATTCAGTTAAATTCAGTTCAGTTCAGTATTCAGTATCATTCAGTTCAGTTCAGTTCAGTAGCATTCAGTTCAGTTCAGTTCAGTTTTTTTCAGTAATAAAGAACAGAGCTTACTCAATCTACTACATATCTAGACTATGTTTGTGTGACTTTTCTAAAATACCCTCACCCTTTCATCCTCCCCCTTCCCCGATCTCTTCCTTACGCGAAAACGATTGCTCTCCCAGACCTTTGATCTTCATCTCTTTCTTTAAATTTCACGAAATCTGCACAATTTCTCCACATCACAATGTATTTTTCTTCTTCATCTCTTGATTCTTCATCTTCCTAATCATAGAAAACGAAGCCATGGTTCTTCATCTTCTTGTTTCTACTCATTCCTTGGTTTCTTTCTTCCTGTGACCATCGAAGAAATGGTTATTCTAAGTTATTTTCATCGTTTTCCCCACTTTATCATATTGTTATTTTCAATTTTAAGGGTGAAAGACGTGAAAAATATTAGTATCTACTATTTTCTCTGCGTTTTTCCAGAAAAACATTTCGTGTAGTCGATGATTTCGCGAAGATCTGCGATGAGAAAGAGCCTGAAATGTGACGATCTACTTCGCGAATCGATGATTTCGCGAAGTGTGCGAGTAGAACAGTTCATGATTTTTCACTCGCAGACTTCGCGAAGTAGATCGTCACGTTTCAGGCCTCGCAGACTTCGCGAAATCATCGATTCGTGAAGTAAAATCATCATCTTTCATGCACATTTATATTCGCATACTTCGTGGATCCTCATTTCGCGAAGCCAAATCATCCTTTTTTCTTAACACGATTAAATTTTTCTAAAGGTGATTGAATACATAACATCCATTTCTGGAAGGTGGCGTACTAGGGTGAAGGGGAGATGACTTTCATTCCTGTATAGGGAAAAATTTCCATCAAGATTGGTCATATTTACTTTAAAATGATTGTTTAGGAGATATTATGCCAATCTTGTTGTGTACCATGTGATACGTCCATCCCAAAAGGTTTGGACTTCCATTTATCATCCCAAAATGTCTGGACTTCTAGTACATGGAGAAATTTCCGTGCAGATTCATCACGTTCACTTTGAAGTGATTTGTTATGAGCTTATTGTGGCAATCTTGTTGTAAATTTTGATAATGCTATGACTTTAATGTTGTTATTGTGGCAATCTTGTTGTAAATTTTGATAATATTATGATTTTAATGTTAGAATCCATTTTTGTTTGGCCTTTTCTGTAATATACCACTTCACGAATTTTATTAAAAACACGTCCAAATTTCGCATATGCGGGTTAAAATCATCAACTAAACCAAACATTAGCTTCACAAAGTTTGCGAAATCATCGATTCGCGAAGTCAGACGGGAGGGAGACAGCCGCGCCGTAAAATTACAAACATATTGAGGGTATTTTGGGAAAGTCACACAAACATAGTCTAAATATATAATAGGTTGAGTAAATGGGTTAAAAAAATAAATAGGTCTCCCATTTGACCCAATTTTGTAATTTTCCCTATAAAATATTGTATTTCTATATATTTAGATAGACGGACAAGATTATAATCCACATATTAACTACGATGGTAACTATCCTATTGGATTTTATTCTCCCTGGACTTAGGAACAAATATTTAATTATATAAATATAAATGGATAGATTATAACACCAGGAGATTTGAAAAATTAAGCTTGCAGATATATATTATACAAATAAATAATTAATAATGGCTTAATACATCATTATCCCATTTACTTATTTAAAAAAATCGATTTGAAAAAGTTTTTTTTACTCCTTGAATTTTTTTAAAATGATTTATTAGCCTATAAATTTATTTAACGTACATATTTCAATTTTTTCATATTTACTCTGAAATTGCTTAAAATAACCAATTTACCTATTGGATTTTTAAACTTTTTTTAAATTGATCTATTAAACCATAATTTTTTTTTTTGAAAAGACCCATAAACTTATTTAAAGTATATATTGCAACTTTTCTAAAATCTTTTTTTTATTCTGTCACGTGAATTTTAAGAGGTTAATAAGTTATTTTAAATAAATAAATGGAGTAAAATGGATATTTAAAAATATAAGTTGTTATTGACTTATTTGGATAAGTCCAAAAAAGGCTAGAGAGATGTATTAAGCATTGGCAATTGAATAATTAATAATGGGATAAATATCTCTTTAACTCCTTATATTTGTCTAAAAAAACTAATTGTTCCATATACTTTGAAAAAAGTTCTATTTATCTACAAACTTATTTAAAGTAACCAATTGACCATCTAAAAAGCACATGTTACTCCTTTAAATTTTCTTAAAATAGTCTATTAGCCCTTGATTTTGCTTAAAGATACGTAATTTAACTTTTTCAAAATCCCTCTTTACTGATTCAAGGGTAAATTGGACATTTAAAAATATAGGCTGCAATTGACTGATTTGAACAAGTCCAAGAGACTGGGGATGTATTAATATTTGATAATCGAATAATTAATAATAGGTTAAATATATTTTTATTTCCTTATATTTGTCCCAACACGTACTTTGAAAAAGTTTTATTTATCCGTTGAAAACTTACTTAAATTGACTAATTCACCTTCTGAAATATACCTATTAATTCTTTAAACTTTTTAAAAGTGGGAAGTTTCTTAAAGGTACGTATTTTAACTTTTTCAAAACCAGTCGTTCAAGGTAAGTTGGACGTTTAAAAATATAAGATGCAATTCACTTATTTGGACAAAGTCAATTGAATAATTAATAATGAGGTAAATACATTTTTAACCCTTTATATTTGTCCAAAAAAAATAATTGCTCCCTATATTGAAAACATCCGATTTACCCACTGAACTTGCTTAAAATAAACAATTGACCATCTAAAAAGTACATATTAGTCCTTAAACTTTCTTAATTTTGTTTAAAGGTATCTTATTTCAACCTTTTCAAAATCTATCTTTACCAATTCAGGAGTAAATTGAACAATTTAAAGTATAAGACACAATTGACTTATTTAAACAAGTATATGGGGTTATGGATGTATGAACACTTAATATCTGAGTAATTAATAATATCTTTAAAATTTATAGATATATAGTGATACTTGTGGATCTCCTTCTATTTATTCCTTCATCCATATTATTCCATCCTGAACCTCTGTGCCTTTTTTATATAAAGGAGATGATCAGAAGTGCTTTTGTTTCTCTCTCTAGAATATAGTGTTTGTTTGTTTGTTTGTTTCTCTCTCTAGAATTATTCATATATATATGAAAGAGTGAGTAAGTGATTGAGTGAGTGGAGAAGAAGAATGGGGAAAGGAAGAGCTCCTTGCTGTGATAAGAGCCAAGTGAAGAAAGGTCCATGGAGTCCTGCTGAGGATTTAAGACTCATCTCTTTCATTCAGAAATATGGTCATGATAATTGGAGAGCTCTTCCTAAGCAAGCTGGTTAGAACTTTCTCTCTCTAGATTTCTTGACTGCATTCTTGATTTCTTGGTTTTTGTATTCTTGGATTTGATTTGATGGTGTTTATCTGATTGCTCGGTTCGAGACTCTAATATTTTTGGATTGATAGTTTAAGCGACTTGAGATTTTAACCACTGGAGCCGTTCTTGATTTTTGGTTCTTGATTATCTGTGTGTTTCTTGATCATTCTGCATTCTTGATTTCTTGGTTCTTGAATTCTTGAATTTGATGGTGTTTATCTAATTGCTCTGTTCGAAACTCGGATATGTTTTGGGTACACTCTATGCTAGTTTAAGCGATTTGAGATTTTAACCCCTGAATTCTTGATTCTTGATTATATCTGTGTTTCTTGATCATCCTGCATTCCTGATTTCTTGGATTTGATTATGTTTATCCGATTGTTCGGTTCAAAATTTCCTTTCCTCCGTGTATAGTAGATTAAAATTCGAGTTGAGATTTTTAGTTTAAAGGACTCGAGATTTTAATCATTAAAACCATCTTTTATCTTTTATTCTTGATGATCCTGCAAGCTGGTAATTACCACTTTCTCTCTCTAGATTTCTTCATCATTCTGTATTCTTGGATTTTACTGTATTTATCTGATTAACTTGGATACTTTTAGGGAGATTTTATTCTCTCTGCATATGGAAGGGACTTGAGATTTTAACCCCTAAAACCATTCTTGATTCTTGATTCTTGATTATCTCTGTGTGTGTTTTGATCATCATGCATTATTGATTTCTTAGTTTTTGAATTCTTGGATTTGACCATGTTTATCCGATTGGTTCGGTTCGAAACTTTGATACTTTTAGATAGGGTAGACACCCTTTTCTCTTCATATAGTAGATTAAGGCTTGAGTTCAAGATTTTTAATTTAAGGAATTTGGGATTTTAACCATCAAATCATTCTTGGTTCTTGATCATCTTGCATTCTTGATTCTTGATTCTGATGATATATGTCTCTGACTCGATTTTTAATTACTCGATTGAGATTCGTCAGACATGTAATTAAAGTTTTATTCATATAATAGGTTTATGATTCGACCGAAATCTTTAATTTAAGTGATTTTGACATTTTAACTATTGAAACCATAATATTTGTCTTATTTGATTATTCATGTTTTAAATAGACTTTTTTTCTAATTAAAGTTTTATTCAATTTATTCGATTGCGATTGTCAGACATGTTTTATATAGACTTTTTTTTCTAATTAAAGTTTTATTCAATTTACTCGATTGAGATTCGCCATACATATTTTAGATAAATTTTCTGCTAATTAAAGTTTTATTCATATATATAATAGAATTAGAATTTGAACTCGGACGGAAATATTTAATTTTGACATTTTAACCATTGAAATCAACTTAATTGCAACTAGATTTGATAATATTTTTTTATTCGATTATTCGATCCATCGAGATTCGCCAGATATGTTTTAGACATACTTTTTTTCTAATTAAAGTTTTATTCAATTCTAAGACTAGGAAACGAATTCAGTCCGAAATTTTTAACGTAAGCGACCTTGACATTTTAACCATTAAAACCAACTTAATTGATTGATTCTTGAATTTTACTTAATTCTTGATTTCTTAAATCTTTGATTTTAATATTAAATTCTTTAATCACTCAAATTTTTTATTTTTAATATCTATCGGTTATTTATATGCTATATATCTATATACGATAAAATATAAGAAAAACGATAATCATATCAATCTGGCGCGATTATTTTATTGTGTAAAAAATTACCATTTTTACTCTGCCCCTTATAGTATTTATTTCTTTCAAAGTTATATTTATTTTTGTTTTTATTTTCAATCAAACAGTAAAACAAAGTTTGATTTTTTTTCTTCTTCTAGATTTTAACTCTTTTTATATAAGAAAACAGAAATTTTCTAATTTTTTAATTGGGAATTGACTATAATTTTGGCTTTCATTGATTATTAAATGTCAAAGTTTGAAACGTTTTTTATCCATTAAATACATTAAAATTAGCTCATTTACCAGTTTTGAAATTTCTGTGTTTGAGTCTCTAGAAACAGATAATTACTAATTTTAAAATCATAAAAAATCTCTTATATTATTATTTTCACATTTAAATAGTTGACAAATATAATGATAATCAAAGAATAAAATCAAATAAATTTTAACTAATTATTATTGCACAATTATTTCTATAATTAAAAAAAATCATCGCTTACGTAGATAAAATTATATTCTTTTTTAAATTAATCTGATTATTCGAGTCAAGATTTTCAGAAAAAAAATCACTATTCTATTAACTATTATACTAAATTCCTACAAAAAAAAAAAAACTATTATACTAAAATTCTAAAACTCCTCTAATAGTATAATCAGACATAAATAAATAAATAAATAAATAGTGAATTAAAATTGTATAATTATTTTATTTATTTATTAAAATTGTATAATTTTAGACAATAAATAGCAAAATTTTCTCAATTTGTTGACTCTAATGTACAAAATTAATTAATTATTTTTTTCTTTCTGATAAAAATAATAACCTTATATATATATAGTGGCGAAGAAAAGTGTGCACGGGGTCTGTTGCCCCGTGCACCCTCGTAATACTAATAGTAGTAAAATTAAAAAAGACGGTTTGTATTTGTAAATTTCCATAAAAAAAATTGGTGAATTTCGATGGCCGGTGGTGCAACAGACCTTGTTCCGTACATCCCTTTTCTTTTGCCACTCGACATCAGAATTCACCCTGAGACGGATGGTTCGAGGTCGCCTTCCGCCTATATATATTATTTATTTATTAATAATTTAAATAAGACTCAGTTTATAATTGGAAATTTTCTATATTTATTAATTAATACAAATGAAGTAGAAAAATTCAAAGAAAAATAGTCTTAAGTTAGTTGATTTTGATGGAAATTTACCTACTCGATCTAGTCTTTTTCTTGGTCCCACAAGTTTATTTTAGTATATAGTTTTTGTTAATATATACTTTGTGGTCGGATATTATTATATTATGATAATGATTTAATTATGGATTAAACTAAATTAATTATGTTAATTAAATTGTAGGATTACTAAGATGTGGAAAAAGCTGTCGTTTGAGATGGATTAATTACCTAAGACCTGACGTAAAGCGAGGGAATTTCACCAAGGAGGAAGAGGAAGCAATTATCAAAATGCACCAAACTATGGGAAACAAGTAAGTAAATATTCTTTCTTAATCAATATTTATTTTGTTTATATTTTATTCACATTTTTTCTTCAAAAAATATTTTATTAATATTTTAAAAATAATTTAAATTAATATGAAAATCATGATTATTATTTTTTATGATTTTGATAAATTTAATTATTTATCTTATTAAATAATTAAATTTCAATTATTAGCTTTAAGATCAATCGAACGGTCTAGATGAGTATTGCTGGTATAGTTTGGTGAAAAATATACTAAGGGTCTGTTTGGTTCACATGTTTTGTTATTGTTGTTGGTTGTTTGTTTTGCGGTCTTTCGTATGTAGTAGATATTAATTGTTTGTTAATTAATTTTACCAACACTTTTTATTACCTTTTTAGAATTAAAAGGTAAAAAATACTTTCGAAAAATGGAAATAAACGGACACTAAGTTTCGGATTTAATGAATCTAATAATAGAAAAATATCGATATGCGAAAATGATTGTTATTAATATATAAAAAACGCTTAATATATTTGTAACTTTTTATATTTATTTCGACAGTTTTAACTTTGAAAATAACTAATTTATCTTTTAGGGTTGCTTTAAATTACATTATTAGTTTTTTAAGCATTTTGTAGCAGATCAAATGAAGATTGTGGCAAATTAAAATGCGCATTAATTTAATCAACTCTAATGAATTAATTTGTCACTTTAAACAAATTTAAAGTATAATTATTAGTTTTTAAAGTTCAATAGGACAATCGGCTTTTACAGTTAATTTAGAGAGACATAGAGAGACAGTCAAAAAAATTTATGAAAAGATTTATTATACACCTGAGATATATATTTTCTTAACTAACAAATTCTTTTCAAAGTCATTCTATTTTTAAATATATATTTCAACTATTAATTTTGATATGAATCGAGGATTTTTCAAATATAATACGTTCTCAATCCAGATGTTTATTTCTGTTATAATTTGGAAAAAGTTATTTTAAATTAAGATTTAATGAATCAAGTAATAGAAAAATATCAATATATGGAAATGATTGTTGTTAATATGTAAAAAACGCTTAATCTATTTTTAGCTTTTGTTTAGAAAAGTTTAACGACTCTTCCCACTTTAAAAATAAGTGAATTATCTTTTAAAGTTATTTAAAATTACATGAATAATTTTCTAATTTTCTTTATAGCGGACCAGATGGAAATTGTGAAAAATTGAAATGCGCATTAATTTAATCAACTTTGTTTTTAATCAACTCTAATAAATTGATTGATCACTTAAAAAAAATTTAAAGAACTAGTCATTAGTTTTTAAAGTTCAATAGGATAATCAGTTTTTATAGTTAATTTAGAGAGACGGTCAAAACTTTTTATGAAAATGTTTATTATATACCTGCAAATTGGTATTTTTGCTATAGTGTGAAGAAAAGTATATCATGTCTCGGATTTAATTAATCTAATAATAGAAAAATATCAATATATGGAAATGATTATGTTTGACATGTAAAAAACGTATTGTGAAAAAAATGAAATGTCCGTTACAACTTCGCTTTTAAAGAATTGATCATTAGTTTTTAAAGTTCAATAAAACAGTTGATTTAATTAATAAATAATAAATTTAATTACCTAACTAATAAATAATGAATTTAATTAATTTCCAGTCGGTTTAGTTATTTCCATTATTTTTTCATAAAAACCGAATCGGCTAATATTACTGATATATTTCAATATTTAAAATCAAAATCGAATCTAATAAACTAAAAAAACAAAAATTAATCAGTTATATCAGTTATTTCAGTCCAGTTCGATTTTTAAAAACCCTATAAGTGTATATTAGAATCCGGATACATTTTTATCTTTAATATTGATTATTTTATATATATCTTTTTTAATTTCTGATGAAAATACCATTGTAGAATCTTTATTTAAGATTCTAATGGAATCTCTTTTATTTTTTTCAGGTGGTCCAAAATTGCGTCTCATTTTCCCGGTAGAACGGATAATGAAATCAAGAATGTGTGGAATACTCATTTAAAGAAAAGGTTGACTTTCAAAGGAAAAGATTCCACCGGCGCCGACGAATCAAAAGATTCCTCGGCCACCTATTCGTCGGCGTCTTCTTCCTCTACCACAACCGTACTCAAGAAAAGAGCCAACACAGAAAATCAAATTGATCATCACCGCAACCACCGCCGGCATCGGGAGAACAATAACGACTTAGTAGTAACTACGAAACCTCTTATTTCCGGCGAGGAAACCAGAGAATTTCCGGCCAATTCATCTTCCAGTTCCAACAATTCCATCAATTCCAACATCACAAACAGTAATTTTACCAAACCGGAGGATAATCAGTTAATTTCTCTGCTGCTCGACGATTTCTCAGAACCGAATTTCAATCACATCCGAAACATTTTACAAGAGGTGAACAAACCAGATCAGATTCAAGAAATCGCCGCCGTGGCGGCGGCGGAGAAGGAAGCGATGGAGATCCCGTTCGAATCGGATGTTGATTTCTGGAATATGTTAGATGGATTGAATTCAACTTTACCTATGGATATTCAATTGCAGAATGAAGAAGATAAGAGTAATAGCCATGGAAGCAGCTCGAATTTGGGGGAAATTGAGAACCGGAAATGGCTCCGGTACTTGGAAAATGAGCTCGGTTTGGAGGCGACCGCCGTTAAAGACGGAGGAGGAGGAGGAGGCAATGAAAATAACTTAACAGAAATTAAGGGTTTCGAGTTGGAGATGGTGCCGGAGAAGCTGCCGGAAGTCAATTCCGATATCGGGTATTATCACCTGTGGCCATCTTTATGATAAAAGGCCGGAATTTTTGAAAAAGAGGTGGGGAAAAATGTTGACTTTCTGATCAGCATATACAGCATAGTTTAGTTTTAATCCTGACCTTACATTACATTTTGACTAGGTTTTTTTCTCACCGTATGATGGACCTGAACTTGGTAAAAATTAAAATAATCCCAACCCGGGTTGAAAAATCTCGAGATCGACTCTTTAAACTTACAGAGTATTATGTTAGTGATTTATTTTAAAGTGATTTACTGATTATTTAAGCTTATTTATAGTGATATATTAGTCATTGAACTTGCTTAAAGTTATATATAGAGTTAATTATGTCATTTTAAGCAAATTTAGTGAGGTAACAAAACACTATGTATATTCAGGAAAATGATATTTAATTTTTATTTTAATATAAAGTTATAAAAAATCTATAATGTTATTTTTTTTTTCTTAACAGAATCTATATATAATATAAAACAGTAACGATGGAACTGAGGTGTCACTTCCTCCTTTTTTACTGATAAAAAATATATATTAATTTTAATTCTATTATTATATTTATCTATAAAAAGATTATTTTATCCGTACTATATCTAAGAGTTCTACAGAATTTAAATTAATCCCTAAAATTTCTCTAATTCTCTACATATCTATCTATATAGAATATAAAACAGTAACAATGGAACTGAAGTGTCACTTCCTCATTTTTTAGTGATAAAACATTTAATATATTAATTTTAATTATATTATTATATTTATCTATAAAAAGATTATTTTATCCGTACTATATCTAAAAGTTTTACAGAATTTAAATTAATTCCTAAAATCTCTCTAATTCTCTACATATCTATATATAATATAAAACAGTAACGATGGAACTGAGGTGTCACTTCCTTCTTTTTTACTGATAAAAAATAAAATATAATATATAATATATCAATTTTAATTCTATTATTATATTTATCTATAAAAAGATTATTTTATCCGTACTATATCTAAGAGTTCTACAGAATTTAAATTAATCCCTAAAATCTCTCTAATTCTCTACATATCTATATATAATATAAAACAGTAACGATGGAACTGAGGTGTCACTTCCTCCTTTTTTACTGATAAAAAATATAATATAATACATAATATTTTAATTTTAATTATATTATTATATTTATTTATAAAAGATTATTTAAAGTAAATGTGAAAATAAAATAATAATATTTAATTTATATAGCACCTTTATATCATTAATTGTAATTATTAGATTATATTTTTATTAATATTTATATATTAAGATGAATCCGTGCATCGCACGGGGTAAAAACTAGTATCATATTAATTAGAAATATTATATTTACAAAACAATTGAATCACTAACGGGACATTTGGTATTTTATTGGGATAGGGATAAAGATAAAGGTTGGGATATGGATAAGGATAAGGATAAATGATTGGTATAAGAATAAAAATATGATAGTCGAAAATTAGTATTCAATGTTTGGTATGTAAAATAGGGATAGAGATAAAATAATACATTTTACTATTTTAACCTTATTTAAACTACATAACATTAATTTGAGGGATAAGTTGGACTTTTCTAACCTATTAAAATCGCAGGAGCTTATCTCACATCCTTATACCCCCCTCTTGGGTATATGATTTGCGGGATAAGAGGCTTATTCCTCATCTGTCCCACTCTTCTATCTCCCAAATAAACACGGGATAACTTATCTCGTGTTTTTTTTATCTCTATCTCACCTCCTATACCCCTTCTAACAAACACTTTGTAAAAATATTAGCATTGAAACGGACACGACGAGCCATTTCGTATGCTATTTCATTCGCTAATTTAAGAACATAAGCCACACAAAAATTGGGCGACTTAGTAACATAAATCGAATATAATCAATAACTCCACTAGCCTTGAAATATCACGTGACGAACACAGAAAAAACTACATAAAGAAAAAAAGAAATATCATATATTATATGTGACATTATCAGTGTATGTTGAATTTTTTTTATTGAGTTAGTTATCTGCATCACATTTCTAAAATAAAATTTATATGTCTAAACTTGGCTAAATTGAACCTCTCAAACTGATACGGATCGGTTTCCACTGAAAGTTTTAATTGTAAACTAACAAAGATATTTCTTCTCTAGCTAAACTAGAAGGAGTTAATCCCGGGTTTGATGAACTAAATCCATAGGAATAATGAAATCTTCATTGTTGAAGGTGAAAACCTTAACAAGTTTCTTGAAGAAGATTTTAATTTGATTGATAAAAGTTAAGGAATTACAATGAAAGAGATGAATTTATATCATCTAAAACCTAATTGTTAAATTACAATGAAGAGTAAAGAACATAACTAATTAAAATATCAAGATAATGGTAAGTTGGGTTAAATATAAAGGGGTGGCATGGATGGTAAATAGGGAGTGGCATGGGTTGTAAATAAGGAGTGGCAGGATTGTAATTAAGGTGGAAGCTGAAGTAAGGAGCAAGTTCCTTAAAATGAAGGTACGCGGAGCGTGCCTAATTCTACGCGGTGCGTAAGTGACCTCCTGGACTTCTCTCCGGATCAGTATTCATTCTACGCGGAGCGTGCCCAAATCTACGCGGTGCGTATGTGACCTCCTGGACTTCTCTCCGGATCAAACCTTCAAGTACGCGGAGCGTGCCTGAGCTGTTGTGTGGCACTGTTTTAGCCTCCTTACTCGCTTGTTGCTCGTGCTTGGTTCTTCCTTCAACTTTCCTTGTCCGGACCCGATCCTAAGGAGAGATGCCCCGCATCACAAACGATCAATAGAAAATTTAAAGAATTAATCAATAGTTTTTAAAGTTCAATAATGTGTGGGAAATTCAATTAGGCATATTTAGGTGCGTGATAGGTTAATGTGAAAATTTAACTTGCCAAACGAATAAACTTTTGACATTTTTTATATATAAAAATGCAAAGTATAGATGTAGTCGAACTTATCATTTTTTAACTTTTGTACATATTATTTCAAAAAAAAAAAAACTTTTGTACATATATAAACAATATTTTTATGTTTATCATTTTTATTCGCATGGTGTATGACTTGCTTTGCTTCTTATAAAGCTTTTGTTTTGTTATTTTTGCAACGGGATATGTATATAGGTAGTCAGCTTTATATCCTTTGCTATAGTTTTATACATTGGGTATGATATAAAATGGAGTAAATTACACTAATAGTACCTGAACTTTACCCTAATTCATACTTTGGTACCTAGATTACATTTTGTTCCGAAAATATACTTGAACTAATGATGACCGGACAATTTAGTACATTTTACCGGTCAATAACCGGTCAATGCGGGTTTGATGAGTAAATTACACTAATGGTACCTAAACTTTATCCTAATTTATATTTTGGTACCTAAATTTCATTTTGTCCAAAAAATACACTTCAGGTAAAGATGAATCGATAATTTAGTATATTTGACCAGTCAACGTGAGTTTGACCATTTTAAATTAGAAATTTAGACCAATCATACACTCAATTAACATATGCAATACTATCCTTTAGCTCTACATATATATTAAAAGGCAGTATTATAATTTTATGTTAGTGTATTGTAGGTCCTAATTTTTAATTCAAAATGGTCAAACTCTCGTTGATTGGTCACTAACTGATCAGATGTACTAAATTATCCGGTCACCTTCACTTGAGTTATATTTTTAGGATAAAAAAAAATCCAGGTACCAAAATGTGAATTATGAAAAGTTCAGGTACCATTGATGTAATTTACTCAGACAAACTTGCATTGATCGGTCATTTACCGGTAAAATTTACTAAATTATCCGATCATCGTTATTTCGGATATATTTTTGAGACAAAATGTAATTTAGGTACCAAAGTGTGAAATAGGTAAAGTTCAGGTACTATTGGTGTAATTTACCCATATAAAATGTATTTACTTTGTTTTATTTTTACCCTCACAGGCTTTATTAACGACTTTTTTCTTACTTCTGATGAAAAAGTTTCATTCCCAACTGAAGGTTTTGATCTCATTGGAGTGAGATCCAATAGATACACCATTGAAGGCTTTTTTATATGAAAAACTTTCCATTTTTGCTTTATTAGAAGCTTTTTTTTTTTTTTTTTTTGTGGATTCACACTTTGTTTTATGCTTATTGAAAGGCATCCTATGAGTGATACTTTCTCCCCTTTAAAGGGTTCTCACAAAATATTTATGTTTTGCTAAATAATGACCATGACAAAATGAAGGAACACAAATGGATCTTTTATTGATGTAATTATCCAGATACATTTAGGAGAACTGTGCAGACGTTTCTAATCGGAATCCTTCCCTAAGAGGTGTTATTGAGTTCGTCCGGGAACCCTCTGATGCCAAAGTTTAGTATGATATTTGATAATAAAAAAAGGCAGTGACAAGAGTTTGAGGGATTCTAGCGCACATACGAAACACACTTTTTTTTAAACATACCTGAAACACACTTAAGTTAGGGTATTTATACATACTTTTATAACCTTTTAGTATTAATGATGTTCTTTTTTTGGTAGGAACAAGAAAATAAAAACAAACAAACGAAAACTTAACCCGGGATCAGCCTTGGGAAGCTAACCCCCACCACATCCTCCAGAAGGATCGAGGAAAGAAAGGCCGGAGGAGAAGAATAAGTAGTGACTCCCCAACTTCCTTCATGACCAGCAGCCGCCAGATGATCCGCCACCCTGTTTTGCTCCATAAAGATATGACAGAAAGTGATAGAAACAAAGGAATGGCAGAGCCTCTTGATCCCTTTAATCAGATTCTTGCTATTCAACCCAATAGCTAAATTATTTGAGATTAACCTGATAGCTTCCTGATTGTCAGATTCAACAATCAGATTAACTACCCCCAAACTCTTGGCCAGGGTGAGGCCAGAATAAATACCCCACAACTCAGCCAAAAAGGAAGAACCTATGCCAAGATTATGCGAGAACCCAGAAATCCAAGCACCCCCATCATCTCTCAAGACTCCACCTGCAGCAATATTACCATTGGCAAGACAAGAGCCATCCGTATTAAGCTTCATCAAACCTTCTCGAGGTCTTCTCCAGCAAAGAAAGTGAATAGCCTTTCTTTGAATATATCTATCAAGAGAGTCTTCCTTAAAACTATTAATAACATGATAAACCTTTTTAGCAAAAAAGTCCACCAAGTTAGGGATATTAATAGAATCAGTTTCAAAAATCTCCTTATTTTTCCAATCCCAGATTTGGTGACAGACAACCGAAAAGAAGATTTCACCATGCTCCATATTAGTAAGCAACTTCCCACTCACCCCATCCTCAAACCACTCAAGATTGGAATAAGAGAAGAACACATCAATCATATAACTAGGGAGAATTTTCCTCCAAATAACTTTACTTCTCTCACAATCCCTAAGAGCATGACAAATGGTTTCTTCATGCCCTCTACATCTGCTACAATCTCCAGAATCCACCTGATGGCGCCTTTTCCTATCTGAATTAGTAAGCAACCAATTTTTGACCCCAAGCCATAAGAAACTTCTAACTCTGTAGGGCACATTCATTGACCATAACAGCTTCCAAATATCTGAACGAGGCTCTTCATCACTGTTGCTAAAAGCCTCAAATATCTGAATTAGTATTAATGATGTTCTAGTTGAACGGTCACATCATTACTTCTCTTAATGGTCATTAATTGCCATTTAAGTATATTCATTCTTCTTTAAAGAAGATATATGTTACATCCGTGTCCAAAAAATTTCATATTAATTATAATTTGATATTAAATTATATAACATTTCAAATTTGTCTATTTTTAAAATTTCGTGTATATTCACGTAATCATAGTTTAGTAAAATAAAAATAATTTTTATTATTTTATTTTATATATATGGTAGTAGAATATGAATTTTTAATAAAAAGATTCTTTTTTAATTCAAATGACGATTTTCATATCAATTTGATTTAATTTCTATAGATTCGGAATAACAGCTCGATGTGAAATTTTAACAGGAATTAAGATTGGTTATACGTGATGAATTTTGTGACCGAGATAATAAATAATAAAAGTTCATATTGAGAACCAAATGGTTATTCGAGTTACTGATGAATTTTCAGTTCTTCGATGGAATTGAACAATTAATCGCTTAACTTTCAGTTGACTCTTAAAATGAAAATAAAGACGAAAATGAAGGCGAATTAATTAACGAATAATCACTCGAATTAGACGTTTGGGGGTTAAATTGAAATGTTAGAATAAATTATAATATTAAGGGATCTAACTGTATATTTTAGTAAATGAGAGAGTAAATTAGGAACTTTTCCCTAATGTTGAAGACAGGCATGTATCGCGTATTATGTTTAGGGAATTCATAAAAAAACAAGGTCTAGAGATAGGAGACGGGGGCAGTTTTTCCTTCTTTCCTCTCTTTCATGGCTGTCGACGTTCTCTCTCGACTCCATGGATTCCGACCTCCCTTTATCACTGATGTCACTATCATTTACTCTCTATTGGGCTCTCCTAATCGTTTTCTATGGTTCCCGCTTGTTATAGACCTTATTGGGTCTCGTCGGACGAATTCGAGAAAGTGGCTGCTCTCGCCTAAGATGAGAATCCCTGAATTCCGAAGGAGGTTCAGTCAGTCTAAAACCGACATACAAGGGTGAGTTTTTAAGGTTTGTAACTCTTTTGTTCTCTCTTTTTCTCCCGACCTCGGGTTTTAATTGAGGTTTTGTGATTTCTATTCCATTGCTTGAGTTTGAGATGCTTGTTGTGTTCCTTTACTTGGAGATAGGTGTTGCTGGGATTATTTGGTTTGAAATGAGAACTGGAGTTTGAGAATAGAATAACGACTAGAGATCAAAAATAAGGGAAATTGGTTATAGTTCGGTTTGCCTTCGATCATGGTATTACATTAGGTATTTGTAACTTCTCTCTGTCATACCTGATGTCGTTTAGGGTCGGGTGTGATAATATAATGGTTCCTTTTGATCTCCGATGTAACCACTAAGATGAGATACGATGGCGTACTTACGCCGAGATGGGATACGGTGACGAATCTCCCTTATACCACATCCTTTGCAATATCTCGCTTACATAGAGTATCTTACTTTGATCCAGATCATGTGACATAATGTTATAGGCTTCTTCTCTTTCCACATTATTTCACATTTTTCTAACGAATAAATTCGGATGTTATCAACTATATTTTTCTTTTTCTTTATATAGGTTTTTCTTTTTTTTTCAAATAGTACTTACACGTGTTTCTCGTTCTCGTTGACTCTAAAATAATTTTTTTATAATAAATTTAGAAGGAAAGACAGCTAATGATATCTGAAATAATTATTAATAATAATTTTAGAAGGAAATGCAGCTAATAATATCTATACATGGTAAATTTATAGCATAATTATATATATTCAACTAAAATACATTTAATTAATTTGTTGATAAGAGATGAATATATATTTTTGTGATTTTTATGGGGTAAAATGGTATTTTCTTTTTTGAGCTTATTTTAGTATTTTCTTTCTTTTTTATATAGATTTTACTATTTTTTTCAAATCGTACTTGCACACGTGTTTCTCGTTCTCATTGACTCTAAAAAATTTACGATAGTAATTTTAGAAGGAAAGACAACTAATAATATCTGAAATAATTATTGATAGTGATTTTAGAAGGAAAGACATCTGATAATATATATTAAAGTTATATATATATATATATATATATATATATCAAGTAAAACATATATAACTAATTTAATTGAAAAGGGATGAATATTTAATTTTTATGATTTGCATGAGATAAAATGGTATCTATTTTTCTTTTTTTCAGCTCATTTTTACTATTTTGTTTCTTCTTTTATATAGATTTTACTATATTTTTTTTAAATAGTACTTGCATACGTGTTTCTGGTTCTTGTGGACTCTAAAATACTTATTGATAGTAATTTTAAAAGAAAGACAACTAATAATATATATACCTGGTAAATTTATAGCAGAGATAAATATAAATTTTATTGATAAAAGATGAATATTTAATTTTTGTGATTTTTATGAGGTAAAACAGTATTCATTGGTTTTTTTTCATTTTGGGGCTCCTTTTTACTATTTTCTTTCATTTTTTATATAGATTTTACTTTTCTTTTCAAATTGTATTTACACATGTGTTTCTTGTTCAAGTTGACTAGTAATTTTAGAAAGAAAAACATCTAATAATATCTGAAATAATTACTAATAATAATTTTAGAATAAAAGATAGCTAATAATATCTATATTTGGTAAATTTATATCAGAGTTAAATATATATATTTTTTCAAGTAAAACATATATAATTAATTTGATTGATAAGAGATGAATATTTACTTTTCGTGATTTTTATGGGGTAAAATGGTATTTATTGGTTTTTTTCTTTTTAAACTCATTTTTACTAAAATGTTTATATAGATTTTACTATTTTTTGCAAATAGTACATATACACGGGTTTCTCGTTCTCGTTGACTCTGAAATAATTATTGATAGTAATTTTAAAAGGAAAGACAACTAATAATATTTACAAGTCCTCTCATTGCCTGCGGATCCTACCATTGCCATTCGGATCCATTCCAAATGCCCTACAGAATTTCAGATCTGCTGCTCCTTGGGCGTTTGGTGCCCTACAGACACCGTCTTCCCCTCCGATGGTTGCATGCAGATCCTACCATAGCCATTCTGAATGCCCTACAGAATTTCAGATCTGCTGCTCCTTGGGCGTTTGGTGCCTTACATACATCGTCTTCCCCTCCGATGGTTGCCTGCGGATCCTACCATTGCCATTCCGAGCCATTCCGAATGCCCTACAGAATTTCAGATCTGCTGCTCCATGCCGTCTTCCCCTTTGATTGCAGAACGTCGTCGGCGATAACATCCTCCTGAAGCTCATTACTCCACCTTTTAACTATCTCTAGATTGGTCTAGAGCAAGTGGATCCCACTGGTGAATGAGTCTCCTTGGTGACCTGAGAGCATTTTCTCGGATCGAGCCGAGGATCATTAAAAACTCTAGCTTCTTGAAGAACAGCGAGCGAGAGCCCGAAGGCAAGAACATGTTGATCGAATCGGGACGGATCCACCCTTTTCGATCCCCAAATAGGCTGTATAAATTGTTGCTGACAGGAGCTGTGCTAATATTTCTTTCTTTTGTCCCTATTTTCTTTCATTTTTATATAGATTTTACTATTTTTTTTCAAATTGTATTTACACACGTGTTTCTTGTTCAAGTTGACTAGTAATTTTAGAAGGAAAAACATCTAATAATATCTGAAATAATTGCTAATAATAATTTTAGAATAAAAGATAGCTAATAATATCTATATTTGGTAAATTTATATCATAGTTAAATATATATATATATATATATATATATATTCAAGTAAAACATATATAATTAATTTGATTGATAAGGGATGAATATTTAATTTTCGTGATTTTTATGGGGTAAAATGTTTTTTTGTTGGTTTCTTTTCTTTTTAAACTCATTTTTACTAAAATGTTTATATAGATTTTACTATTTTTTTCAAATAATACATATACACGTGTTTCTCGTTCTCGTTGACTCTGAAATAATTATTCATATTAATTTTAAAAGGAAAGACAACTAATAATATTTACAAGTCCTCTCATTGCCTGCGGATCCTACCATTGCCATTCGGATCCGTTCCGAATGCCCTACAGAATTTCAGATCTGCTGCTCCTTGGGCATTTGGTGCCAGGCAGACACTGTCTTCCCCTCCGATGGTTGCCTGCGGATCCTACCATAGCCATTCTGAATGCCCTACAGAATTTCAGATCTGCTGCTCCTTGGGCGTTTGGTGCCCTGCAGACACTGTCTTCCCCTTCGATGGTTGCATGCGAATCCTACCATTGCCATTCCGATCCATTCTGAATGCCCTACAGAATTTCAGATCTGCTGCTCCATGCCATCTTTCCCTCCGATTGCAGAACGTCGTCGGCGATAACATCCTCTTGAAGCTCATTACTCCACCTTTTAACTATCTCTAGATTGGTCTGGAGCAAGTGGATCCCACTGGTAAATGAGTCTCCTTAGTGACTGTTGAGCGATTTTCGCAAGTGCACGGTATACGCTTGTAGTAATAAAAGATATCGATCCCACAGGGAACGTTTTTTAACAAAACTTATTTACAATCGGTTAAATTTACTTTAAGGTTTATAATATGGAAAAATCGTTTAATCGGTTTTGGTTTTGAAATTGCTAGAATGAGAATTAGATTAGAGTATGAAAACGTTAGAAAATATTCTGATTTAAGAATGAATTTGCAAGTTAGGAACGTTTAATACTTTTTAGAAAAGTAAACGAATGTATTTGTTTGCATTAAGCAAAGAAAACAACTTTAAACTTTGTACGAATTATAAAGATGAAATAAATGACGGAACCTCTAATTAATTGGCTTTGAACATGACAAAACCCTTTCAGGATAGTTGCCCTTAATCAAATTAAAACTCTTTCGAGATAATAATTTGCCTAAGTGTTCAACAAAGTTTCCTTATAAAGATTTTGGATTAAATACGTTTTAATGAAAACACCAGCAATCACTTTAGTGGATTGGTTACCATAAGTGCTGCATAAAAATCTATCGAATAGAACGGACTTTATTAGATGAAATATAAATTGATACAAGTTTACAGAGAACATGGAGCATGAAAACATTCGACGGCTTGCAAGTGAACGGGTTGATCAATCCTTTCCTTGGGTTTCGTTAGAGTTTGTCAGGCTCAGGGGCGGATCCTCTACTCAATCTTCTCGTTGAATCTTCATAATAGAGACTGGGTCGATCTACTACTAAAATGAAAACTAAACTGGAACAATGTCTAAACGCTACTAAACTTGTTATTATTGAATAAACAATGTGTGTACAACATATTGCTTTTTACAGAATCGAAATCTAACTTCTGAATCACTTGATTCGGAATTTCTGCATAAATTCTATACTAATCTCTTTTTTCTACATACTTTCAACTCTCCATCAACTCTTTATTTATAGATGTTGAAGAGTCTTGATTGAAGTGTCGTGTCCATTGTGAAGGATTGTGTCCGTTTGCAAAAGATCGTGTCCGTTGCGAAAGGACGTCTTTATCCACCCGAACGATCGCGTTTCGTCGAAAACGAAAGTGTGTAACTATGCTTCTAAAATCTCATGCTCGTACCGAGAATATTAAATTCTCTACCGAGAATGGGGGAGCATCAATTGGTCTTCAAACGAAGGAAGGAGAAGCTGGGGAACGCGTGTCGCGACCGAGAATTTTAGGAGCCGCGGTCGCGGCACGAAATGTTTTTCACCTCTTTGGCTTTCGTTCGCGTCCTCGATTTGGTGTTATTAATTTCTGTCGTCTTTGACTCCTTTTGTAGGGTTTTTCTTCTGTTTTCGAGCTCTTTTCATTCCTATTTGGATTTTACCAAATATTTATGTACCTTACAAGAAAGAAACATATTCGAGAGTAAAAGCTTCCTAAACAGTTATAAATAGCATAAATTCGTAGCAATATTGATGTAATTATTGATGATATTTTAGGTATATTTTGGGTTTAACAAATCTCCACACCTAATCTTTTGCTAGTCCCGAGCAAAATTTCACTGAATTTATTCTCTAACTAATCTCTTTATGAAAATAAAACATATATCTCTGTATTACCTTTTTGTTAACTTGAGGAAAAATCCTTGATCGGAGCACTTCCCTGTGAGGTGCCGTTGGGATCGGCCGGGGACACTCCGATGCCAAAGTCAGTAAGATGGATCAAGGAAACCAACGGAATTGACAAGAATGGTGATAATGTGTGTGTACCTTGATAACCTAGGGGATCAGGCTATATATAGCTGGGAAGTTGTAACCTTCAGGTAACTAGAAAGTCTCCATTAATGCCTCATTAATGGCGGTTACGGGTTATTCTGAACCTGGCGGATTAGCTAATTAATAACTCATTAATGATCTTTTATGGCCGAGTCAGCGGCCAGCCGTTATAGAGGCGAAGGGAAAGATTCGCCCTATAGGTCCGCCAGCGGATCTCTCTAAGCTGATCTGAGATCCGCCAACCAGCTTCCTTTTGGAGACCACTACGCGGCGTACTTTGAGGTGAATATCCCTTTTGGTCCTCAGGATAATATCTCAATGTTATCAGAAGCCCCCCCAAAATGTCCTTAAAGTCCTTTAGGGCTTTTGAACTTCCACGCGCCGTCATAAACACTTGCATTAATGAGCACATTGTTCAATGCCATTGGATGATTGACACGTGTAGTGGACACACTGTCCCAGGAAGAAGAAAACTTCTGTCTTCTTCTTACGCTTTCTCTTTCTTCCTCATTTCCCCATTTTTCTCCTGCGCTCGAAGCTTTTCTGGGATTTCTTCTGGGTTTTGCACCAAGCTTCCGATTTCTCATGTGAGTTTCTCTTTTCACTTTAACTTTTCCTGGATGTTTAGAAGTTCGTCTTCATCTTCTAGATCAACTTCAGAACTTTTTAATTCCTCTCCTCCTCCTGAAATTGAAGTAGATTTTAGCTGGACTACCTCATCATCGGAGAACTCACATTCTTCCGAGGACACGGTTAATTCCGATTTAGCTGAGTTTGATAACTCGGCGCGTAATCATTACCAGACTCGTTCCACTAGGAATCCCTCTTTTTTACTTCTATCTCCGGCGCTGCTCCGGCCGGTGACCCTAGGTGGTTCCGGGAATCAATGGCCTCTTCTTCGATTCCTCCCAAGAAAAAGAATCCCCGAGCGGAGTCCACTCCGTCTCGCATGAATGCCGCGGATCTAGCGAATCTGGCGGATCGCTTTCCCTGGATAAAAAATTATGAGACCCAGCTCGCCGCATCTCATTAACGTCCTTCCTGTCCGCCTAGCGGCTTCCTCACAGTGTATAGTAGTCATGTGGAGAGAGGGTTCCGACTTCCTCTTCCAAAGATGATGGCGGACATCCTCTTTTACTTTGACATCACAGTCAGCCAGCTACATCCTAACTGCTGGTTGGACATTGCTTTAGACTGCTACCTTGCCTCGAATTTAGGAGTTGTATACACGGGCCGTATCTTTAGAGCTTTTCACAAACCCTCAAAAAGGAAGTCCGAATCTTATCTCACGTTCGCCAAGTTCGGAGCTTATTCGCCTTTTAGCGAAAAAATGTCTAATGTTCATTGCTGGGATGAGAAATTCTTCTACGTGAAGATAAAGGATGGCGAACCATTGGGTTTTCCTTCAGTCTGGAATCCCAGGCCGCTACATATGGCGGGTGACATGCGAATTTTAACAAACAGTGATGAGGAGGTGGCGGAGCTCATGAAGCAGATTAAGGCGGATGCATGGACTTATGCAGATGCCTTAGCTTTCATGATGAGTGATATCCCATTGATTCGCCGGGAAGAGGATAAATTTATTTACTCAAAGATTGCACAATTTGACCAAGGTACCCTTCATTTCTTCGTGAACTTTGATTACTTTAATGTTTTCTTTGGCAGGGGTGTATCTAAGGCCAATCATGCTCTTGCAGAGACACGGAGGAAGTTTTTGGAGGCTGAAGCACGTAAGAAAGGTCAAGCGGTGAATCCTCAAGCTGATACTGGTAAACGTCCCGCAGAGAAGGTGGTTGATCCGCCACTAAAGAAGAGGAAGCCCAACACCACTGGGGGCCTTAAGCTTATGGCGGACGCCATGAGGTCCGCCAAACCTGCTGAGGAGATTGCACAGGTAGTCTACCTTTTGATTTCCTTTCGTTCATCAAGTTTCGGACCGGAGTATGACTCTTTCATGTTTGTGTAGACGGCGAAGCCTGATATTGGTGGATACTGGTCCGCCAAATTGGGAGCCCAAGGTTCTTTCGAGAACGAATCCATCCTAAATGATCTGGATGAGGCCTTGGGTCAGGTGGGCGAAGTGCAGAGGAACTATGACCAGATTCCTGGTTCAATTCATGCTCAAAAGGGGAAGACGGAGCTCCTTTCGGTGAGTTTCTTTTAGAAAAGATGTAGAAAGTATTAGTTCCTTAGTCCTTTTGCTTTTTGATTGAATCGTGTGTTTTTGACAGTTGTATGCTCGCCTTCGCACCATGGAAAATGAGCTCCTTCAGAATGTGGCGGATAAGGCGACTATTGAGAGGTTGGAGAAAGAGATAGTGGAAGCCAATTCCACTATTGCTTCTATTAATGCAGGTCTTGCTTCTGCGAATGCAAACCTTGCTTCTGCCACAGCCACCTTAATTCTCAGGGATGAGGAGATTAAGAGTCTAAAGGCAAAGATTGCATCTGATGCCAAGAGCCACGAGGACGCCCTTGGAGAAGCTGAATACACGGCGGGTGTGCAAGCTTTTTATTACGGCGAGATGCTTATGGCGTACTTCTCCTTGGCGCATCCTGAGATTAACTTCACCGATCCGTAATTCGCCGTCCCTGAATCGGAAGATGTGGCGAAGTTCAATAAAATGCCAGACGCTAAGGAGTACCTCCGTGATTACGTTTGGAGATGGATGAAGGGACCTATGGAGGAAACCAAACCCTCTACTATGGTCTTAGTGGATGAGCTTGATGAAGTGCCCCTTAAGGCGGATGCAGAACCAATTCCTGACCAGGCTCCTCCACTTGGTCCCGTATCTTTGGTGAATAAGGAGGTATCTCCTGATGGCGTATCTGCGAATGTGGAGAAGGAGGATCCCCAAGCAAGCACCGTGGGCGAAGAAAGCGCAAAGGAGGATGCTCCTATTGTTGTTTAGCTTGCTTTTATTTGGGATATTGTAAAAACATTTCTAAGTACAATTTGTTTTGATCCTTTATGGAAACTATGTTATTTTACCTTTACGTTTGCGTAAGGAAATATATAGACACCTAGGATTTGGAGTAGGTGGCCAGCCATACTCCACTGTATGAACCTTTGTGAAGGTTTGAAAGCTGTTCTATTCCTTCTAGAGGAAGTAAAGCTGCCCAGGGGATCGATTTGCTACCTATCTTTGAGGTGAAATGATCCGCCCGTAGGACTTGTGAATTCCTTTCTAGGAAGGATAAGAGAGTGTAAAGACCTTGCGTCCAAGGATCGTTTTAACTCTATTGGAGATTGGGATCCGCCTAGAGGCGGATCCGCCCATAAGATTGATCCTCTTATGTTTTTAAGGGCATCGAGGACGTATCTCTAAGATAGCGATATATTGCAAATGTGGAGAGTGTTGGATGCCCCCCCTCTTTTTAAGACTGGAATATTGATATTGCTGCAGTAAACAATAAAAAGAACATAGATAATGGAACAAATGATGTTTATTAATGGGAGAAACCTTATTACAGCAAGTAGGTCTTATAAGTGAGCCTCGTTAAAACCTTTAATAAGAAAAACCACATGGGAAAAACCTTATTAAAGGAAAAAGAGTATTCAAGACCGTGTATACACTTCATTTTCCGACAAAGTATTTGCGGAGATTTTGGAGGTTCCACGTGCGTGGTAGTGTATTTCCCTCCATGTCCTATATTTTAAACGTGGCTGGTCCAATCTTGTCCACTATCTGATATGGACCCGTCCAGTTAAGTCCTAGCTTGCCCTTGCCTTCTCGAGATTGGACTTTATCAGCTTTACGGAGCACGAGATCTCCCACATTTAGATCCACAAGTTTGGCATTTTTATCATGGTAAGCTGCAATCCGCTGTTTGTATGCTGCCATGCAGGATTGATCCCTGCGATCTTCAATCTGATCTAGGTGCTCTCTTAGTCGTTTGTCGTTGTCCTCTTCATAATAAAAGGCCACTTGATCACTGGGGACCTATATTTTGACTGGAATAACGGCTTCAACGCCATGAGAAAGGGCGAACGGTGTTTCCCCTGTAGCCGTCCTTGGGGTGGTGCGATAAGCCCATAAAACACTTGTTAGTTGATCCGCCCATTTCTTATCATGCTCTCCCAATCTCTTCTTTATCCCCTTCATGATCGTTCGATTGGTTACTTCGGTCATTCCATTGGACTAGGGATAATAAACGGAGGCGAATCTGTTCAGGATGCCCAACCCCTCACAGAAAGCCTTGAATTCGCCACAGTTGAACTGTGTTCCATTATCGGTGATGATGGTATGTGGAACACCGTATCTTCCTACGATGTTGTCTTTGACGAATTCCACCATTCGTTCTGCAGTAATGGAGGAAACAGCTTCGACTTCTACCCATTTGGTGAAGTGGTCCACTGCCACTACCACGTACCTTCTTTGCCGACGAGTCGGGGGAAATGGGCCGACAATATCTATTCCCCAGAGGGCGAATGGACGTCCTTCTATGATTGGCCTCTGAATGTGTTTGGTAGTATGTGATTCATTCGCATGAATCTGACAATTGTGACAAGATTCTACCAATTTTTGGGCATCCCATTCAGCCGTGGGCTAGTAGAAACCTGCTAACCTGGATTTTTTCAAGATGGCGGCGGATGCCTCATGTGCCCCACATGATCCCTCATGTAGCTCTTTGAGGATCTGTTGCCCTTCTTCCGGTAGAATGCATTTCAACCAAGGATGACTAAAGGACTTTCTGTAAAGGCCGTCATTGATCAAGGAGAAATAAGCTGCTCTCCTGACTATCCACCGTGCCTCTTCCTTGTCTTCAGGTAAGGTTCCATTTAGCAGATATTGGCGAATGACCGATCTCCAATCATCTTCTACCGTTGTGAGTAAGGATACCTCCTCTGAGGCAAATGCTGGAGCTATTTTAACTTCGAAGGGACAATCCGGATCTGTCCAGTTTTCTTCACAAGAGGCCATTTTGGCCAAATGATCAGCCTCTGTGTTGGACTCCCTTGGTACGTGAATCAGCTCCCATTTAGTTTCCTTAGCTTCAAGGTGATCCAGCAACTTTTTGACTTCCGCTACGTATTTGGCCAGAACCTCGTCTTTCACCTCGTAATTCTTGATTACTTGGTTGACCATTAGTTTAGAGTCGCTATAGATTACGATCCGCTCCGGAGTGATTTCTTGGAGTAGGCGTAATCCCAGTATCAGAGCTTCATATTCAGCAGCATTATTAGTGGCATGGAAATTTAATTTTGCTGCGTATCGTAATTTTATGTATTGGGGACCTTTGATCACAACGCCTGCACCCGCTCCATCCGCCGAGGAGGCTCCATCGGTGTACATTGACCATTCCTCTATCGGAGGCTTGGGATGATCTATCCCTTCGTCAGTGAATTCATTCACGAAGTCCGCCCGGACCTCACTCTTTAAAGCTGACCTGCTTTCATACCTCACATCGAATTCACCAAGGCGAATTGCCCACTCCATCAACCTTCCTGAAGTGTCTGGTTTCTGCAACACCTTTCTCATTGGTATATTTGTTCGAACCACTACACTATGCGCCTGAAAATATGGCCTAAGACGGATTGCCGTGGTTACAACAGCCAGTTCCATTTTATCAAGCTTTGAATACCTGGTTTCGGCGTCTTTCAAAACCTTGCTCACGTAATAAATCAGAAACTGCTAGCCATCCTCTTCTCGTATCATGACCGTGCATACGGCTTTATCTGTGACCGATACATACATGTAGAGATCTTCTCCCTTCAAAGGTCGACTCATCATGGGTGGCTCTATGAGGAACTGCTTGATTCCTTCGAAGGCTCTTTCATAATCCTCATTCCACTCGAATGCCTTTTGTTTCTTGATGACTTCGTAAAAGGGTTGGCATCTGCGAGCTGAACAAGTGATAAACCTGTCCAAGGCTATGATACGCCCGTTAAGGCGTTGTACCTCTCTGATATTCCGTGGTGCTTGCATTTCCAGGACTGCCTTAACTTTGTTAAGATTTGGGCTAACTCCTTTTTCGCTGATCATGAACCCTAAGAATTTTCCATAGGTTGCCCCGAAAGTGCACTTCTCTGGGTTTAACTTAATGTTGTGGCGTCGGAGTACGTCCAGTACCTCTTTTATATCATCTGCATGCTTTTCTACAGTCGTACTTTTGATGATCATATCATCTACATAGACAGAATAATTACCCCTTTTACTATCTGCGAATATCTTGTTCATCATCCTCTGATAAGTTGCACCTGCGTTCTTAAGCCCGAAGGGCATAACTTTGAAACAATAAGTGGCTTGGTGTGTTACGAACGAGGTCTTGATTCTATCTGAGGGCTCCATAGGGATCTGATGATAACTTGACTTCACATCAGTAAAGGAATACATTGCGTGACCGGCGGTTCCATCTACAAGCATGTCAATACATGGCAAAGGATAGTTGTCCTTAGGGCAAGCTTTATTGAGATCTATAAAGTCAATGCACATACGGTAAGATCCGCCAGCTTTTTTCACCAACACGACGTTCGCCAACCACTGAGTGTAAAGTACCTCCTCGATGGCATCCGCCCTCTAGAGCTTGGCGATCTCTTCCTCAATCACCTTCTGCCTTTCCGGGCCATGATTTCTCCGTTTCTGAGCCACAGGAACTGCATCCTTATCAATGTTGAGTTTGTGAGTGATTACGTCTGGGCTGATTCCGGGGAGAATTTCATCCTTCCATGCAAAGACATCCTCCGCCTCACAGAGCACTTTGGTGATTGCATCTTTAATCTCGCCCTTGAGCCCCTTCGCCATTCGCACCTGCTTTCCATCCGCCATAAGGTACATTTCGGTCTCGCCCAAGGCCATTGTGACGCGCTCCTCTTCATCTTCCTCTTTAGACTGGGGGCGAATCATTAATGATGCCGAATACGTCTCCTGGGCCACCTTTTGGCTACCTTTGATCATTACACCTCCCTTGGCCGTGGGAATGTAAAGTGTTAAGTGGCGAATGGAGATAAGAGCTGCAACTTCAGAGATAAAAGGTCGTCCGAGGATGATATTGTAAGCTAACTGACCATCCAAGACCGAAAACTCTAAATCTCCCCTCCAAACTTGATCATCGTCTGTAAGCTCATAGTCCAAAGTAACTTGGCCTTTTGTTTGAATAGTATGTCCCGTTACTCCCAAGATATCGACCATGGTTGGCTCTACTTGAACAGGATCAATCCTGAGTTTGGCGAAAGCTCCTCGGGTAATGACATTGCATGAACTTCCAGTATCAATCATTACCCTTTTCATCTCCCAGCCTTCAACCATCATAGTGACGACCAGAGCATCTGCATGGGGTGGTATCTTCGGACCTGCCTCTGAAAAGGGGCGATTTAATGACGTCCTGTCAAGGACAGTAGTCCTTGCCTTTTTCAACGTTGGCTGGTACCCAGGTCTGCCTGCTATGACATTGATGGTACCCTTTCCTTTCTTCTTTGGGTCCTCCTTGGGTCTGTCACCTTCTCCTCTTTTGCCTTCCGTTTGGATGAACCGATCCAATTTGTCCCTTTCTATGAGATGCTCAATTTCTCGAGCTAATTCCCAGCATGCATCAGTGTCATGGCCATTTTTCCTGTGGTACTTACAATAGTTTTTAGGGTTTTTACCATTATTGGTATACTCCCCCCCCCTTTTGGTTCGGGGTATGAAATGCTCCGCTTGTGTTGGCTGTTCTCGATCCACATAAGAACTTCACTTTTAGAAGCATTGAGAGGTGTAAAGGAGGTGACAAACGTTGATTTATTCCTAGAATCTCTTCGCTTGCTTCGGGAGGAAGGATCCTGACGCTTGTCTTTGTCCCGATCTCGAAGACGAGATTCGCCCCTGTCTCTTTTTGGCGATGATGGTGAACCTCGGCGAATGTCGTCCACCTCTATAAAATCTTTACAATGCTCCATCAGCTCCGCCATGCTGGTGGGTTTCTTTCGGATGAGATCTTCTTGCAAACTCTTGCAGGTAGTGTTTCTCACGAAACATTCCACAGCTACGGAGATATCTACATCAACGATTTGTATGCACAATTGGTTGAAAGTGTCCACATACTCCCGAAGGGGTTCATTCGCTTTCTGCTTTAACTCAAAAAGCTTTCCAGATTTCACCACTGCAGGAATACAACCGGCGAATTTAGCACAAAATTCCCTGCTCAATTGATCAAAGCTGTTTATCGAGCCCGGAGGTAGAGATTGAAACCACAAATAGGCTGGGCCCCCCAGCGTGGTGACAAACATTTTGCAGAGCACGGGCTCGGTGGCTCGATTGAGCCTGGCCAGTATTCGATACTTTTGAACGTGAGCTTCTGTATTATCTTTGCCTGTGTATATTACGAGATTGGGAATCTTAAAAGCTCTTTCTGTCTCCTCCGCCTCAATCCAAGCTGCAAAAGGCGAATCTCTATTGGCGAACGGGTTGTGCCTGGCATTTTCTTCATTCATACGGAGCACCAGGGCCCTTACCCTATCATCAAAATTTTCCGGATCCGCCCTGGGACGGCCTCTTCGTGGCGATCTGCTTGGAGAAGAAGAAGAAGAAGAAGAACTCGAATCAGACGATGGATCTGATGGCGAACGTCTTCCTTCATTACCGCGTCCACTTCCTCCTCCGCCTCCTCCTCCACCACCACCTCTCCCTCCATTTCCTCCACCTGGGGGAGTCGGACCGCTTCCTCCCCCCTGGCCTCCTGACGGGATGTGTCCAACAGTTCCTGAAGGCGGCGGTGGTGGTGGTCCACTTGCATGGGATGCCTTTTTTGGCCTTTTACTTCGCCTACGGCCAGTAGATGGGGGCGATCTGCCACGACGGGAGGATCTTGCTCGTCGGGGTGAAGGTGACCTTATCCGCTTATCCTTCTCTTTTCTATGCTTCTTGCGAGTTGGCCCTTTAAGTTCTAATTTAGGTGGAACTATAGTTGAAGGCGGAACTGGTCCATCTTCTCGAATCAAAGGTTCTGGGTCCTTATCTTCTAGTTCCTCACTCATTATAGGTTCTATTATTTCTTCTTTTTGAACAATGTCATTTACACATTCTTCAATTAAATCAAGTTTCATATAAGCGAAATCCTCCATAGGATATTTCATCGTTTGATTCATATCAAACTCAATCTTATCATCGCCTATTCTTAAAACTACTTTCCCTTCCGACACATCAACTAGAGCATGTCCCGTGTTCATGAACGGTCTACCAAAGATTAACGGACAATTTACGTCATAAGCAAAATCTAAAATAACGAAATCGGTAGGAAAAATAAATTTGTCAACTTTAACTAGAACATCCTCAATTATACCGTATGGTCTTTTAGTGGTTTGATCCGCTAATTGCAAAACCATATTGGTACGTTTGATGTCTTCTTCTAAGCCTAACTTATTAAAAATAGATAATGGCATCAAGTTAATGCTTGCTCCTAAATCACAGAGACAACTAGGAAATTTCATATCTCCCAATTTACACGGAATGGTAAAACATCCGGGATCCTTGAGTTTTGTGGGCAAATTACTTGACACAATCGAACTGCAATCTTCAGTTAGCGAAATGGATGAAATTCCTTCCCAACTGATTTTCTTTGAAATTAAATCTTTGAGGAATTTACCATAATTGGGAATTTGTGTAATCGCATCCATAAACGTTAAATTAATATGCAAATTCTTAAGTTTATCTAAAAATGTTAAAAGTTGTTTGTCATAGTCCTTGTTGTGGACTTTGTGTGGAAAAGGTGGTTTGGGTACAAAAGTTTTTGTACTAGAGTCAATTGGTGCATCTTTTTATTTTAATGTATCTTCTTTGGGCTTCGGTAAATCAGTTCCAGGTAAGGTCGAATTTCCGGGCATTTCCGGGCCTAAGTAATTTTTCCCTGAACGAAGAGTGATAGCCTTAACATGCTCTTTCGGATTTTCTTCCGTACGGCTTGGAAGACTTCCCTCTTTGCGGGATGGAATTGATTTAGCGAGTTCTCCAATTTGAATCTCCAAATTATGGATGCTAGATGATTGGTTTTTAATAAGCTGATCGAATTTATTCTCGATCCGTTTAAAACCATCGTCGTGATTACTTATTTTTCCGCTCATAGCATCAATAATTTTGTCGATTTTAGAAGATAAAGTGCTAATCGTATCTCTGGATTGATTTTGATAATTAGTAGTACGATTTTGATTAGCATTAGCATTATTATTATCTCTCCAATTAAAGTTAGGATGATTTCTCCATCCAGGATTATATGTATTGGAATAAGGGTTATTATTTTAGTTTTGCCCTTGGACAAAATTTACCTGTTCAATTTCACTCATACCTTCGTAATCCACATCTGTTTGGATTGGCTTACCATTAGAATCACACGATGCCATAAACCTATCAATTTTGTGCGATAAGGTAGAAAATTGGGCTTGCAACATCGCTACTGGATCAAGATTCACTATACCTTTAACTGATGATGTTGTTGAGGATGATGGTTTCGCTAATGGTACGTGTCCACGTTCCGCGGGCCACATACTGCTGTTGATTGCCATTTCCTCCAAAAGTTCTCTTGCTTGGGCAGATGTTTTCTTCATGAATAACCCTCCAGACATAGCGTCCAATGAACCTCTAGTTGTAGGATTTAGTCCATTATAAAATGTTTGCATTAAAAGTTCGACGGGCAATTGGTGGTGTGGGCATAAACGTTGAAGTTCTTTAAAACGTTCTCAGGACTCATAAAGAGTTTCATTATCATTTTGAGAAAAAGATGTTAACTCTTTAATGACTCTTGCGGTTTTTGCTAAAGGAAAAAATTTTGATAAAAATGCTTGGGCTAATTGCTCCCAAGTCTCAATTGATGCGGCTGGCATAGAAGTTAACCATTCTTTGGCTCGATCCTTCAAAGTAAAAGGAAAAAGGCGAAGTTTGATTGCTTCTGCAGTTACATCAGTAATTTTAAAAGTGTCACAAATTTCTAAGAAATTTGTCAAATGGGTATTAGGATTTTCGTTAGGTAACCCATAAAACGTTACATTATTTTGCAACATATTAAGCAACGCAGGCTTAATTTCAAAATGATGTGCATTAATTTGGGGTCTAACTATACTGTTTGTTACACCGGCCACTCCTGGCCTAGCGTAATCCATAAGTGTGGCCATAACTTCTGGCTCGGTAATTTTAGTTTTTATTGGGGTTTTGTTTTTCTTTTTCTTTTCTTTCTTGTTCTTTTTAAGAGTTCTTTCAATTTCTGGGTCAATAGGATCTGGTGACGTGCCTGAACTTCGAGAACTGCGCATGAACTTGAAATTTCGCACGAACCGAAACTACCTACAAAACAGAATTTGAAAAATATATGTTAGTAATTGAAAATAAATAAAATATAAAAGTTTGAATAAGTATGAATAAACCTAGATTCGTAATAAAACACGAAAAATTTAAAATTTTGTGAAAAATTTTGGCGTTCCCCGGCAACGGCGCCAAAAACTTGTTGAGCGATTTCCGCAAGTGCACGGTATACGTTTGTAGTAATAAAATATATCGATCCCACAGGGAACGTTTTTTAACAAAACTTATTTACAATCGGTTAAATTTACTTTAAGGTTTATAATATGGAAAAATCGTTTAATCGGTTTTGGTTTTGAAATTGCTAGAATGAGAATTAGATTAGAGTATGAAAACGTTAGAAAATATTCTGATTTAAGAATGAATTTGCAAGTCAGGAACGTTTAGTACTTTTTAGAAAAGTAAACGAATGTATTTGTTTGCATTAAGCAAAGAAAACAACTTTAAACTTTGTACGAATTATAAAGATGAAATAAATGACGGAACCTCTAATTAATTGGCTTTGAACATGACAAAACCCTTTCGGGATAGTTGCCCTTAGTCAAATTAAAACTCTTTCGAGATAATAATTTGCCTAAGTGTTCAACAAAGTTTCCTTATAAAGATTTTGGATTAAATACGTTTTAATGAAAACACCAGCAGTCACTTTAGTGGATTGGTTACTATAAGTACTGCATAAAAATCTATCGAATAGAACGGACTTTATTAGATGAAATATAAATTGATACAAGTTTATAGAGAACATGGAGCATGGAAACATTCGACGGCTTGCAAGTGAACGAGTTGATCAATCCTTTCTTTGGGTTTCGTTAGAGTTTGTCAGGCTCAGGGGCGGATCCTCTACTCAATCTTCTCATTGAATCTTCGTAATAGAGACTAGGTCGGTCTACTACCAAAATGAAAACTAAACTGGAACAATGTCTAAACGCTACTAAACTTGTTATTATTGAATAAACAATGTGTGTACAACATATTGCTTTTTACAGAATCGAAATCTAACTTCTGAATCACTTGATTCGGAATTTCTGCATAAATTATATACTAATCTCTTTTTTCTACATACTTTCAACTCTCCATGAACTCTTTATTTATAGATATTGAAGAGTCTTGATTGAAGTGTCGTGTCCGTTGTGAAGGATTGTGTCCGTTTGCGAAAGATCGTGTCCGTTGCGAAAGGACGTCTTTATCCACCCGAACGATCGCGTTTCATCGAAAACGAAAGTGTGTAACTATGCTTCTCAAATCTCCTGCTCGTACCGAGAATATTAAATTCTCTACCGAGAATGGGGGAGCATCAATTGGTCTTCAAACGAAGGAAGGAGAAGCTGGAGAACGCGTGTCGCGACCGAGAATTTGGGGGCCGCGGTCGTGGCACGGAACGTTTTTCACCTCTTTGGCTTTCGTTCGCGTCCTCGATTTGGCGTTATTAATTTCTGTCGTCTTCGACTCCTTTTGTAGGGTTTTTCTTCTGTTTTCGAGCTCTTTTCATTCCTATTTGGATTTTACCAAATATTTATGTACCTTACAAGAAAGAAACATATTCGAGAGTAAAAGCTTCCTAAACAGTTATAAATAGCATAAATTCGTAGCAATATTGATGTAATTATTGATGATATTTTAGGTATATTTTGGGCTTAACAGTTACCTGAGAGCATTTTCTCGGATCCAGCTGAGGATCATTAAAAACTCTAGCTTCTTGAAGAACAGCGAGCGAGATCCCGGAGGCAAGAACATCTTGATCGAATCGGGACGGATCTACCCTTTTCGATCCCCAAATATGCTGTATAAATTGTTGCTGACAGGAGTTGTGCTTATATTTCTTTCTTTTGTCCCTATTTTCTTTCGTTTTTTATATAGATTTTAGTTTTTTTTTTTCAAATTGTATTTACACACGTGTTTTTTGTTCAAGTTGACTAGTAATTTTAGAAGGAAAAACATCTAATAATATCTGAAATAATTACTAATAATAATTTTAGAATAAAAGATAGCTAATAATATCTATATTTAGTAAATTTATATCAGAGTTAAATATATATATATATATATATATATATTTTCAAGTAAAACATATATAATTAATTTGATTGATAAGAGATGAATATTTAATTTTCGTGATCTTTATGGGGTAAAATGGTATTTATTGATTTTTTTTCTTTTTAAACTCATTTTTACTAAAATGTTTATATAGATTTTACTATTTTTTTCAAATAGTACATATACACGTGTTTCTCGTTCTCGTTGACTCTGAAATAATTATTCATAGTAATTTTAAAAGGAAAGACAACTAATAATATTTACAAGTCCTCTTATTGCCTGCGGATCCTACCATTGCCATTCGGATCCATTCTGAATGCCCTACAGAATTTCAGATCTGCTGCTCCTTGGGCATTTGGTGCCAGGCAGACACTGTCTTCCCCTCCGATGGTTGCCTGCGGATCCTACCATAGCCATTCTGAATGCCCTACATAATTTCAGATATGCTGCTCCTTGGGCGTTTGGTGCCTTGCAGACACTGTCTTCCCCTTCGATGGTTGCCTGCGAATCCTACCATTGCCATTCCGATCCATTCTGAATGCCCTACAGCATTTCAGATCTACTGCTCCATGTCATCTTCCCTTCCGATTGCAGAACTTCGTCGGCGATAACATCCTCCTGAAGCTCATTGGTCTGGAGCAAGTAGATCCCACTGGTGAATGAGTCTCCTTAGTGACCTGAAAGCATTTTCTCGGATCTAGCTGAGGATCATTAAAAACTCTAGCTTTTTGAAGAACATCGAGCGAGAGCCCGGAGGCAAGAACATTTTGATCGAATCGGGGCGGATCCACCCTTTTCGATCCCCAAATAGGTTGTATAAATTGTTGCTGACAGGAGCTGTGCTAATATTTCTTTCTTTTGTCCCTTGTTTTTTTGTTCTTTTGTGTGTGTGGATTTATGCCTCAGTGTTCATTAAAAACTCTAGCTTCTTGAAGAACAACGAGCGAGAGCCCGGAGGCAAGAACATCTTGATCGAATCGGGGCGGATCCACCCTTTTCGATCCCCAAATAGGCTGTATAAATTGTTGCTGAGAGGAACTGTGCTAATATTTCTTTCTTTTGTCCCTTGTTTTTTTTGTTCTTTTGTGTGTGTGGATTTATGCCTCAGTGACATAACATTGAAATTGCAAAAATTGATCAGAGATTTAATGAGAAACCATTTGTTTGTACGATTTAAAAAAAACTAATAATATTTCCAAGTTACCAATAATAACAATCAAAACAACAATAAAATAAAGAATGCCTAAAACTAATAAAGAAAATTATAGGCCTAAATAATTTTTTTTACTTTAATTCCAAAAGTTTCAAATATATTGTCCAATTGGATTCAATAACCCCAAAATTTTAACAGCCCCGTGAACTTTTAAATTTTTTTTATTTAAATCTTAAATTCTGGATAATCACTCAAATTTTTTATTTTTTAATGGTTGTCATTATTTATATGCTATATATCTATATATGGTCAAAATATATATAAAAGAATCGTGTCAATCTAACGATTATTTCTAAAAATTCTTTTATTGTGTTAGAAATTAGCATTTTTACTCTGTCTATTATGATATTTAGCTCTTTCAAAGTTATATTTTTATTATATATTTATATATTAATAAAATATAAGAAAAAACAATAATCGTGTAAATCTAACGATTATTTCTAAAAATTAATTTATTGTGTCAGAAATTATCATTTTTACTCTGCCTATTATGATATTTAGTTCTTTCAAAGTTGTATTTTTATTATATATTATTTATATATAATAAAAATGTAAAAAAAAACGATTATCAAAACTTTTAAAGTGACCAATTGACTATCTGCAAAGTACCTATTAGCTCCTTGAACTTTGTTAAATTGGTATATTAGCCCATAAACTTATTTAAACTATATTTGTTTTAACTTTATTAAATTCTTGATTCTTGATTTCTTGAATTTTTTATTTCAATCTTAAATTCTCGATAATCACTCATATTTTTTATTTTTTATTTTTTAATGGTTGTCATTATTTATATGCTATATATATCTATATACGGTCAAAATATATTAAAAAAAAGATAATCGTGTCAATCTCACGATTATTTCTAAAAATTATTTTATTATGTCAGAAATTAGCATTTTTACTTTGTCTATTATGGTATTTAGTTCTTTCAAAGTTGTATTTTTATTATATATATTTATATATAATAAAAATATAAGAAAAAATGATAATCGTGTAAATCTAATGATTATTTCTAAAAATTAATTTATTGTGTCAGAAATTATCATTTTTACTGTGCATATATGGTATTTAGTTCTGTCAAAGTTGTACTTTTATTATATATATTTATGTATAATAAAAATGTAAGAAAAATGATTATCGAAGTTTTTAAAATGACCAATTGACTATCTGAAAAGTACTTATTAGCTCCTTGGACTTTGTTAAATTGATATATTAGCCCATAAACTTATTTAAACTGTATTTGTTTTAACTTTATTAAATTCTTGATTCTTGATTTTTTAAATTTTTTATTTCAATCTTAAATTTTGGATAATCACTCGGTTTTTTTATTTTTTATTTTTGAATGGTTGTCATTATTTATATGCTATATATATCTATATACGGTCAAAATATATAAAAAAAAGATAATCGTGTCAATTTGACGATTATTTCTAAAAATTATTTTATTATGTCAGAAATTAGCATTTTTACTTTGTCTATTATGGTATTTAGTTCTTTCAAAGTTGTATTTTTATTATATATATTTGTATATAATAAAAATATAAGAAAAAACGATAATCGTGTAAATCTGACGATTATTTCTAAAAATTAATTTATTGTGTTAGAAATTATCATTTTTACTCTTTCTTTCAAAGTTATACTTTTATTATATATATTTATGTATAATAAAAATGTAAGAAAAACGATTATCGATGGTTTTTAAGTGACCAATTGACTGTTTGAAAAGTACTTATTAGCTCATTGAACTTTGTTAAATTGATCTATTAGCCGATAAACTTATTTAAAGTGTACACGTTTTAACTTTTCCAAAATCTATCCTTACCTTGCAACGTGGATTTTAGGAGGTTAATCAGTCACTTTAAACAAGTGTAGGGGTAAATTGGATATTTAAAAATATAGGATGAAATTGACTTACCAAGTGAAGGAAGCATGACTGCTTTACCAATAGTTGAGACCCAATCAGGAAACGTTTCAGCTTAGCTTATATTCCTACTAATGTAATTTCCATTACAGATGGACAAATATTATTATCCGCCGATCTATTCAGTGCAGGAATCCACCCTGCTATTAATGTGGGGATTTCCATTTCCAAAGTAGGATCTGTAGCTCAAATTAAAGCTATGAAACAAGTAGCGGGTAAGCTAAAATTGGAATTGGCCCAATTCGCCGAATTAGAAGCCTTTGCCCAATTCGCTTCTGATCTAGATAAAGCTACTCAGAATCAATTGGCAAGAGGTCAACGATTACGTGAGCTGCTCAAACAATCCCAATATGTGCCTCTCACCGCGGGTATGCAACTAGTAGAATGTGTAATCCTATAATAAAAATTCATTATTTCTTATTTAACATTGACATGACAAAATATCATATCACCTCCCATTATTGATGAATTAAGAATCAAAATAGGAATGTCTCACTTTTGAAGAGTTTATCCATAACTTCTCTGAGACTTTCTATACGTGTCTGTGATGAAATAGAATGTGTGCGATGATCACGTTATATAGATGAGTATTTCTGTTATAGTTTGAAGAAAATAAAAGAAAAATATCCGTATATGGAAATGATTGTTCTTAACATGTAAGAAACTCTTAATATATTTCTAACTTTCCATATTTATCGACGAAAAGTTTAATGACTCTTTCAACTTTGAAAATAATGGATTTATCTTTTAAATAATTACTTAAAATTACATGATTAATCTTGTAAGTTTCCTATAGTGGAGCAAATGGAAATTACGACAAATTTAAATGTGCATTACTTTAATCGACTTGGTTTTTTGTCAACTCTAATGAATTAATTGATCACTTTTAATAAATTTAAATAATTAATTAATATTTTGTAAAGTTTAATAGAACAATCAATTTTTATAGTTAATTTAGAGAAACGATCAAAAAATTTTATGAAAAAGTTTATTTATTTATTTTGAAAATTTATGAAAAGGTTTATTTTATACTCGAATTACATGTTTTCTTAACAAAAAAAAAAATCTTTTTAAATTCATTCTATTTTTAACAGAGAGTCATATTCAATAAATAAAATCCATACTTTCTCAAAACACCAATCTAAACCAGTATAAAAAACAGGAAACACTTGGTCCATATAACGACACTTTTACCATTTTAAAATTAAACACTAAACACTAAACAACAAACTTTAACTTTACAACCAATCTTTTTAAAGAGGAGAAAGAGAATGACTCACATTTCATCGCTTGCGATAAGTGGTCCACAGTCCGATCGCACGAGACAAAATTATTATTTAATCCTTCTCTAGTTAAACATGCAATGACAAAATAAAGCACTGAAATAATCAATAAAAATGTTCTATTAAAGCGTCAATACAAAAACTAAGACGACGACTCAGAAACAGAGAGTTTACCATTTGTTTTGTTGAAGAGAGCGAAATAGAGACAACGTCACTTTTCCTACTTTCGTTCCTTGGTTTCGTTCGTCACTACTCTTCACACTAATATCTTCAGTTAATTTTGCTTAGGGCTTTCGAAATGTTGATATGAAAGAGAATATGAAAACGGAGAATTGTAAATGGAAGTCCAGTGGGAGATGAAGCGTGCAGAGAAAGGAGATGAAACATGAAGTGAAAGGGAGATAGAAACTTTTTAATTGATATGAAGTGTTGAACAGATTCCAACGTTTGGATGGGGTAAAATGGGTATTCTGTGATTTAGATGGAGGGAAAAGAGAGAAGTAACTGGTGTAAACGGTTGAAAAAGCAGGTCAATGGTCACAGTGGCCACATGTATAATGTAAAATTGAATAACTTTTATATTATTTTTGAAGTTCAGTAGCTATACTGTGAAAATGAGCCAAGTTCGATGGGCATGAGTGTAATTTACCCAATATTCATATATTAAAATATGGTTGCCACTTTTTTTAGTTTTGAAGTTAGAGCAAATTATAAAAGGAGCTTACAATCATAATCAATGAGATCACATTTGAACTAATCAAAAGAAATCTTTTGAATTTATATGCACATGTCTTTATTAAGGGTACAATTTGACAACTTAATTAAGGTTTAAAGTGCAATTATACCTCAACCTATATATATCTTAAAAGTTAATTAATTTCCTTTCTTCAAAAAAAAAGTTAATTAATTTCCTAATATTATAAAATCTTCAATTAGATCTCTAATTTATGAGTTCTTATATTAAGCACCCGGTCTTCCATGTCTCTCGAAGGACCCCCAATTCACATTTGGACACGTGTATAGTGATCCCACGTAATAATTAAAATAGTAGAGATAATACAAAAATTAACTTTATGATTTTGTTGATTTGTAAATATGTGCCTGTGATTTTTTATTTATTTTTTTTTTGTAAAAGCAGGACTCAGGTTCTCAACCATTTGCTTTCTTATTTATTTATTTATTTTCAAAAGCATTACTCGGGTTCTCAGCCATTTGCAAAATCAAGGACTTTTAAATTGATATTGTAAATTTGACAGTTGATAACCCAAAAGTAGAAAATTCCAAAACTTAAATTTGTTTAGTACCCAATTTATCACGGACCCACGTTTTCGATTTTTCAAAATCATCATTTTTGGAGTTTTCTCTCTTTAAACATTAATTTGTTATCTCCTAACCAAATAACGTCTAAATGACCTCAAAACTAAAAAGTTGAAGAAATAAAGTTACTTAGAATATCATCAATTCTTGAGATTTTTTATTTTAGGATCTCATCCTCACTAAAAATAAAATTTGGACACACTTTTCTTATATTTCTAGTTTGGTTCTTATTATCGGGTTTTTTTTTTTTTTGACATTTTCAATTTGGATGGTTCACCCTAATCGGAATAAAAATATTTTAGTAATTTTAGTTAGTTTTAATCATTTTTTACTAAAACTAAACCAATAAATAAAAATATCATAAAATATTAATTAAAACCGAATAAAAAATATGAAATAATAAAAAAATTATTCCAATTACGAAGGGATTTAATCAACGAGCTCAGTATACGTTAGGGACCTAATATATAATTTTAGAATGTTAGAGGTGGAATTGGCTTTCAAAATATTATATGAGGACCATATTATTTTAGAATGTTAGAGGTGGAATTGGCTTTCAAAATATTATATGAGGACCTAATTAATAATTTTAAATTGTTAGGAACCTAATTTACTTTTAAAATATAAATTGAGGACATAATTAGACTTTAAGCTTTTAATTAATAATTAATTGAGGTTTAAGTTTTTTGCATTGTCTATTAAAAATAGGCCTAAAGTTTTCTTCTATGATCCCACCAAATTGATGTGAAATAACAACATAACACAACATGAATAAGACACATATTATAATATTACATTATTGTTTAGTATCTTAAATTAATAAAGTAGAGCATAAATTTTTATGACATTCTAATTTAATAATAGATAGATTTTATGACATTCTAATTTAATAATAGATAGATTTGGGCCCTTTAGTTGAATTAGTGAGGCTAAATTAGTCCATAAAGTCAAAAAATAAAATTAGCTCAACACTTAACTAACTTATTGTTATTTTTGTTTTACATGTGAATAATCAAAGTATAGGAAGTTTTTTTTGGTTGGCCCAAGAAAAACATTAAATAATAATAATAAAGGTTAATATGTTCGTGGACTTTTGAATTCGTCCTATTTTATCACTTAGCTCCCTTTATTTAGTGATCAGTCTATTAGCTCTCTCAACTCGATAAATGAAACATTTTATGTTCCTTTATATGTCCACATGACATTGATTAGCCCCCTCAACTCATCATGTGCATCCTATTAGTCCCCTCAATTCAATAAATGTAACACTATGTGTCCTGGGTTCACATCAGGATGCAGAATATGTATTAGAATCGATGGATAACGTGTTTTGGGAGGTGTAGTCAATGCCATATAGACACAAAAGGAGCCAAATGTATGACATTTGTTGAGTTGAGTGGGCTGATATGTTGGTCACTACGTATAGGGGACTAAATGACAAAATAGGAAAAGTTCAAGAGCGAACGAGGTATTAAGCTAAATAATAATAATAATAATAAATTAATTAATTAATTAAAACTACAAACTATTTTTTTGTGAGTTCTTATATTAAGCACCGGGTCTTCCATGTCACTCGGAGGACCCCCAATTCACATGTTGACACGTGTATTGTGACCTCACGTAATAATTAAAATAGTGGGGCCTTTTATAATATATGTGGTGGCGTAAACGGCTAGGTAGAGCTTTTCTACGACGAAATGTGTATTATGATAAGTGCGTTACAACTATGGATGTGATCTTTCTAAATGCTCTATCTCTACTAGACGCCACTACTTAGGGGCAAGTGTACCCCGTCGTATCAAGTAATAATCCGGTTAAGACCGGGTATCGAATCCATGGGATTTATAACTACAAGTATTAAACGACTCGATTTTATATGTTATCTAAGCGGTGAATACCTTGAGTTGATTCGGGGAACAACTACAAACTACTCCTAACTACGGGTGAGACAAATTTATATAGCAAAACTCTACGAAATGATGTGGAAGGCGATAAGTTATAAATATGATAAACAATGACTTCCAATATATGAACGGTTAATGATTTACTATTGCAATGACGACTACGTGTAGTGTGACCGACCCGTGAAGTACTTAGACTACGTGGTTCCTAGTCAAGGCGTGTCTAATGCTTGGGACCAGAAATTAGGGCCCGTAAGTTCCGTGGTTTGGCAATTCCTACGGTTTCCGGAGCGTCACTTCCGGTAAGGCAACACCTATATGAATCCCTAAAGATAGCCCGAATGGCGTTGGAAATCGTGTTCTCCTACACAATAATCAATTACGAGTATCAAAACAAGCAATAAACATCAACACGTATATAGAAACGGAAATTGCAAATCATATATTATAAATATGGAAAACGTAGATACGGAATACAACCAAGCCTAGTACATAGGAAGAGTGCAAGCTAGTTAGCAAGTAAAAAGGGAAGAATCCACCCTCGGAACTAGCTAACCGGACTCAATGCCGTCTCTTAGGACTTGGAGGTGGAGCTTTCGAGCTTGGTGAGCGGAGATGGAGCGGAACTTTGATGGAACGCCGGAATCAACGAACAAGCTCTCAAGGTGGAAGAGTTTTGCTCTATAAATACAATCTCAAACAAAAATAACAAGAGCTTTAACTATATTAAAATTGTATATCCATGGTTTCTCTAAGGTCTAAGAGTCAGCCCCTATTTATACACATCAAGCTAGGGGTAGAATTATAGTTTCACAAAATACAAGCATGGAGGAACATGATTTTCTGCAGATTTCCCATGACACGCCTCGCGTATGGTGGAGTACGCCTCGCGTAGTTGCCCATTCCGTCAGAAATCTCCTGCATGTGGACCAAATCCAAATCTTGTTGTCTCAACCACGCCCCATGTAGACTTGGGTGCGCCTCGCGTGGTTGAGTTTTTGAGATTTTATTGCTTGAATTGGGTCTTTTACGCCTCGCATAGCTGAAGCACGCCCCGCGTAAATGAGTCTCTGAGCTTTTTGGATTGAAGAACTTCCTTACACGCCCCGCGTGTAAGGTGGTACGTCCCGCGTAGGGTAGTTGACTCAGGGAGACCATACAGTCTGACTTTCAGGATTAGGCTTATCATTTCTGACACATGTTCCACGCCTCGCGTGGTTGTTGATACGCCCCGCGTATTGGTGACTAGATCCCACGTGGTGTCTATGGATTGAACAATTATTTCTGACCAAGTGTTCCACGCCCCGCGTGAGGGGTGATACGCCCCGCGTATGTCAAAGGATTTTTGCTCCTTGCTCGTACCTGAAATACAATTCTCGAGAGCCGAGTTAGCTTGACGTTTTATTTTCTAAATTAATCAAAAATAAGGAAAATTAACCGAAAGTACGGAATTTATTTTTATTTCGTTATTTTATTAAAAACACTCTATTTTTGCAATTAAACTTATTTATTTCTCTTAAAATTAATCTGTAAATCACGCTAAAAGATAGGGACGAAACGCCCCTATCAAACCTCCTCGGACTTTAAAGTTATACTTGTCCTCAAGTAAAAGAAATCGAAAGACAAGGGATTGAGATTATTAAGAAACAAACCATCGGTTGGTTTTACCAAGTGTGTGATTCCGAAGCTAAAGTTTTACGCAAAGTTTTCGGCAAGTACCTACACAAACAAATGAGTGACCAAAAACTTGTTTTTAACCTCCATGATCAAATTTAATAGGCAATATTAACGGGGGTTGATTATCTTTTGAGAACCCGATAGTACCTCACCAAAGGGTTTCACTCTTACGCTCGAATGTTGGTGGGTTGGTGTTTTTGCACTCTTCTTTGCACTTACTCGAAGTCACTTTGAGTTTGCATTTTCATCTGGGTTTTTCCTCCTATGTTATGGTCTAGGCAATATTAAAAATGAACCCGGAGGGGTGTAATGTGGGTGGCTTTTTTAGTGGTTAATTTTTGGAAACTCGAGTTTAAACACCATTTTGATGATCGCACCGTGCTTTTATTTTGGCCTTATAAAGTATAACTCGAATTTGCTCGGGTGGAGCTTGAGAATGCCTTTTTGCTCTTTATTGTGTTTTTCTTTTTCTTTTTGTTTTGAGAGCGGCACAAAAACAATTTCGAAAGCTTATGGTGCTTACTTATCAAGGCCTTGGCTTATTTCGGGTGCGATTTGATTTTGTTGGTATTTAAACAAGAGGAAAAAGGTGTAATTGTTAAAAAGGGGATTAACAAGAAAAGTCGGTTAGTAGGCTCGAGGGGGTTTCCTAGAGGTTGATGAAAACGAGAAAAATAATTTAGGAAAAGAATTAGACTAAGTGGGTTCGTTTTATCATCTGTTGCCATTTTAATCAAAATAAGTGTACTTAACCCGGTATTAGGTGCAAATTCTATGACTCGAGTGAAGTCAAAGCTCTCGAAAAATTGTGAAAGAAATAGAGTTCTCGTACGAACTCTTTTAGGCTCAAAAATATCTCACAAAACTTCGGGTTAGATTGTGTACGTTCAAGTTCTCGTCAAATTTTCAACTATCCCGTTTTTATTGCCTTTTTTAATTTCATTATGAAGATGACCTGTGGGTTAGGACTCAATGCTTTTTTTAGTACGAACCCAGGCTTTGCATAAATTCTAGAGCTTCAGAATTAAGACTAAAATTTCTTACTAAAACCGATCCTTTGTATTAATGTCTTTACATCTAAGGACAAATAACGGAACTTTTAATTAATTTTCGAGTGGGTAGTGTGTCGGAAAAATTAAAGAATCAATAAATTAGTTTAATTATTTTGTTGTTTATTTGATTTTTATTTTTGTTTTTGTTAGTGCAAAACAAACAGTGAGTGCGGGGTTGCACGGCCCTCCGCGTTATTAAAATGACGTCTATTCCAAGGATGTCGCAAAAGAGAAGAAAAACAAAAACAAAAATAAAGATGGAATTTAAATTAAAAATAGGACCCTTGAAGGTCAGGTCCTACGCGAGGCGTGCCCAGGGGGGCGCCCCGCGTAGGAGGTATGTTTTAAGTGCATTTTGATCAGAGACTCAAATACGCGGGGCGCAGTAAGAGGGGTGTCCCGCGTGTTTGAGTTTCTGAGATTTTTATGCAAGAAAAATGACTAACACGCGGGGCGTAAAAAGGAGTACGCCCTGCGTGAAGGTTATTAATGGTGCATAAACAGCGAAAAATGAACACGAAAAGAGAAAAGTAAATAAAACGAAACATAAAGGAAAATCGTAAATATATTAAAAGAACAAAAGAAAGTACAATAAAAACACAAAAAGAAAACAAAAACAACAAAAGAAAGACGAACTAAAATAAACACAAAACAACGGAAAACATAAAAACAAAGAAATGGAAACTAAGGTTGAGGTGGAGGAGGATTTCCGTGGATGTTGAAGTAGGAGGCGAAGGAGTTGGTGAGGGCGTCGAAGCGAGCATTGCGATAGGCCCGATCCTCACGCCTTTGAACCTCGGAGGCGTCGAGGCGAGCATCGAGGGAATCGAAGCGGGAGTCGAAGTGTGCCCGATCTCGGCGTTGGTTGTCCTCCAAAATATCCAACCGGGCATAGAGGGAGTTGAAGTCGTGGAGGGGTGGTGGACTGAAATTGAGTCCCATGTCCGAGTCCGAGCCCTCCTCCTCGTTTGAGTGGGCTGCCCCCGAAGTTTCACCCGGGCCGGAGGTAGGGCGCTTGAGTGATTTAAAGGCATTTTTCTCCAAGGGCCGCGGCTCCAAGCTGGGGAGGCAGTCAAGGGCGGCTTCGCCAAGAGCGGAGGTGGCGAAGATGGTGATGAGATGGCCCAACCCGATTTTGCCACGTTTTCGGGTGGGCATGTGGTGGAGTTGGACGGCCACGAGGTAGGAAAGGTCGTAGGTGAGGCCGTTTGCACAACAGTAAAGGGCCAAAAGCTCGTGTTTATTGACCTTGGTGGACTCGGACTTCCCCGAGAAGTAGAAGGAGATGAAGCGGTGGAGAAGTTGGAGGATCGGATCGCGGATGTATGCCGGGCGAAGGTTGGAGATATCGTAATCGTTGGACCCGGTGATGGAGGTCCAAAAATCACGAGGGGAGACACCCTCGGGCCAATCTGCAATGCCCGCCTCCGTTTGACGAGTGAAATGATTGCGGAGCCATTGGGTGTCAATGGAGAAAGGTTGGTTGTGAAGGCGGAAGTTGAAGAGGGCGGCTCTGGGAACATTGTTGGATTCTAGGGAGGTGTAGAATCCACGACCAACGAAGAGTAGACGTGGTGGCGTGCCCGATAGTGATCGAGCCAATTTAGAGCACGGAGGCGGTCCTCGAAGGCACCTCCAACATTGTAGCGATCAAGAACGCTACGTTCAATATACGGGAGCTCCATTACGTGGGCAGCGGAGAGTGTTTGGTAGGATTGGGCTTCTTCCTCGGTGAGAAGATGGAAAGGAGCCCGGTATTGGCGGGTGAGTGGCAGTGTTTCCTCCCGTTCGGGGGGCGGTGGTGATTGGCATAGTTGTTGATTTTGGGTGCGGGAGGTACGGGCCCGAGTGGACCGTGGGGGGCACATGTTGGCAACGTGTTTTCGTCTGGCCATGGTGTTGGTGAGGGATGGAGAGAGTGTAGGAAGATTGTGGGAAGTTAGAGAGAGTTGTGAGGAAGAAGAAGGGAAGAAGGGAAAGTATTTATAGGGGAGGAGGTGGGAATCCAAGTAAAACTCGGATTCCCAGAGGGGTACGCGAGGCGTGAAGAGGCCACGCCACGCGTATCCCACCTCCTGCCCATTATTGGATGCAAAAATGGCACGGTACGCGGGGCGTGCGGGGAAGCACGCCTCGCGTATCGCACCTCTTGGCCTGAAATTGAAGGGAGAGGGGCAAGGGCGCGGGGCGTAAATGGAGGTACGCCCCGCGTGGAACGAACAGATTTTCGGTTTTTTGAATTTTTTATGGGTTTTAATTAAATGTTTTTATTATTTTAATGAACAATTAAGAGGGTGGTTATAAAAATAATAAAGAGGGAAGTTTTGAATTTGAAAAGGTGAAGGGTGATTGGAGGAGAGAGGAGGTGGAGTGGAGAAGTGGGAAAGATTTTTGGGGAAGAGGAGAGAGTGATGGGAAAGGTGGGAGAGGGAAAGGCTGCCATGGGGAGTTGCAATTCGCAACTCCCCAAGGATACGCGAGGCGTGCCCTAGGGCACGTCCCGCGTGTCCAATACGTGGCGTTTATTTGAGAGGGGGTTAATTGATACAGGTTACGCGGGGCATGGTAGGAAGGACGCCCCGCGTAACGTGTCTTTTATTGTGAAAATGGGACAGACACGCAGATGTGCGGGGCGTACTGGGTTGTACGTCCGCGTGATTAAAAAATTTTGGATTAAAAATGGGATTTGTTTTTCTTTTTATTTATGAGAAATAAAAAAATATATAACTAAAAATGAAAATAACATAAAAGAAAGAAACGTAAAAATAAATAAAAATAGAAGTAAAAATAAGTTGAAAAACGGTTATGATACATATAGCAAGTGGGTTGAGAGATTCAAACCGATGCTACGTTTAGAGTCGAAGTAGCTCGACTTTCTCATGCGGTGGCTTACTGCAGGTTGTCCGAGTTGGAACTCGACGGGTCCGAACTTCTACTGTTTAGGAGCGTTATCACCTGTCCGGACTCTCTATTTTTGCCCCGCGGGTTCTGCTCGGTGTTTGCCGGGAGGGTTCCTAATGGCCTCTCATGTTGCTGACGATTCAAGTGAGCTACCTGGCGGCTAAGGTCCCTGCAAAACACCTCACTATCGGAAAGACGGGTTAAGATATCCTTTAACAAGGATGTTACGGACTGGCCATGCACATTATCGGGAGGTGGAGCATTCCGATTACCGGGCATGGCTTGTGATTGCCCTAACCCATTTTCCCGATATTCTTGATCAAAGTCGGATGGGGGCCTCAATACATTGTTATTATTGCCATAAGACAAGTTAGGGTGTTGGTACCGAGGCCTCCATCCGCCGTTATTATTATTGTGGTGATGTGAATAGGAGTTCGGGTTAGGATTATACCTTGGATTGCCTCCTATGTAACTTACATTTTCGGTGTCGCCGGCGAAAGGACTACCGGCTTGGCAATTAAGTCCGTCATTGACTCCACCACAATGATTGCACATCAGGACCTGTGTAACTTTGTTAAGGCTCAACTGGGCTATCAAAGCGTCAAGTTTTTTATTCATTTCCGCCATGGAACTTTTCGGAGCCTCTTTCTCCACGGCGAACGTTTGATGTCGCGAAGGTCCGGCAAGCCGATCTTCTTGCCACTGTACGCTTTTCCTTGCGAGCTCGTGAATAAGCTCGTATGCTTCACTAGCCGACTTCCTAAACAGGTCCCCACCTGCTGCGGAATCCACGGTGGCACGATTAGTAGGTGTTAATCCGTGATAAAAAAGTGCTTACCAAATCGTGCTTGGGGATATCGTGGTGCGGGCAGCTTCGTAGCAACTTTCGAAATCTTGCCCAAGTCGCATGAAGGGCTTCATGTTCGAGCTGCCGAAAGGTAGTGATGTCATTCCTCAACTTGACCGTTTTGGAAGGCGGGAAGTAGTAAGAAAGGAACTCCTTCTCAAGTTCCGCCCATGATGTAATCGAACCCGCCTCCAGCGAGTGCAACCACTCCAACGCTTGTCCTGTCAAAGAGAAATGAAACAACTTTAGTCGGACGGCCTCAACCGGTACACCGTTTTACCGAGAAGTCTCGGCACACATAAGAAATTTATCCAAATGCTCGTTAGGGTTTTCATGAGGTTCTCCTCCGAACTGGCCGAGTTGTTGGATGAGTTGGATCATGCTAGTCTTGATTTCGTATGTGTTGGCCAGAATGGTGGGGGCAACGATTCCGTTGCGGTTTTGAGGACGATGCGGAGCAAGAATCTCCATCATCGGGCGCATGTCTCCACCATTGCGGTTGTTGTTCACGGGTTGCACCGGCGGCCTTTGGTTGACCTCGGGTTGGCTAGCTTCATTGTTGAGATTTGCCATTTTCTCTCTCCGAATCCTGCAAAGAGTACGTTCAATTTCAAGATCAATAGGAACGAGAGAATCACTCCGAGATCGGGTGTGCATAAAATAAATAAATGAAATGAATTATAAACAAGAAAGAATGTTCTTAGTACAAAGTATATATATAAAAAGTATATATAAACAATTTATACAAAAATAATGCTTAGACTAACAATAAAACGTTTTTGTCTAATATTGCAAGAAATTATAAATCCCGGCAACGGCGCCAAAAACTTGATGGCGTAAACGGCTAGGTAGAGCTTTTCTACGACGAAATGTGTATTATGATAAGTGCGTTACGACTATGGATGTGATCTTTCTAAATGTTCTATCTCTACTAGACGCCACTACTTAGGGGCAAGTGTACCCCGTCGTATCAAGTAATAATCCGGTTAAGACCGGATATCGAATCCATGGGATTTATAACTACAAGTATTAAACGACTCGGTTTTATATGTTATCTAAGTGGTGAATACCTTGAGTTGATTCGGGGAACAACTACAAACTACTCCTAACTACGTGTGAGACAAATTTATATAGCAAAACTCTATGAAATGATGTGGAAGGCGATAAGTTATAAATATGATAAACAATGACTTCCAATATATGAACGGTTAATGATTTACTCTTGCAATGACGACTACGTGTAGTGTGACCGACCCGTGAAGTTCTTAGACTACGTGGTTCCTAGTCAAGGCGTGTCTAATGCTTGGGACCAGAAATTAGGGCCCGTAAGTTCCGTGGTTTGTCAATTCCTACGGTTTCCGGAGCGTCACTTCCGGTAAGGCAACACCTATATGAATCCATAAAGATAGCCCGAATGGCATCGAAAATCGTGTTCTCCTACACAATAATCAATTACGAGTATCAAAATAAGCAATGAACATCAACACGTATATAGAAACGGAAATTGCAAATCATATATTATAAATATGGAAAACGTAGATACGGAATACAACCAAGCCTAGTACATAGGAAGAGTGCAAGCTAGTTAGCAAGTAAAAAGGGAAGAATCCACCCTCGGAACTAGCTAACCGGACTCAAGGCCGTCTCTTAAGACTTGGAGGTGGAGCTTTCGAGCTTGGTGAGCGGAGATGGAGCGGAACTTTGATGAAACGTCGGAATCAACGAACAAGCTCTCAAGGTGGAAGAGTTTTGCTCTATAAATACAATCTCAAACAAAAATAACAAGAGTTTAACTATATTAAAATTGTATATCAATGGTTTCTCTAAAGTCTAAGAGTCAGCCCCTATTTATACACATCAAGCTAGGGGTAGAATTATAGTTTCACAAAATACAAGCATGGAGGAACATGATTTTCTGCAGATTTCCCATGACACGCCTCGCGTATGGTGGAGTACGCCTCGCATAATTGCCCATTCTGTCAGAAATCTCCTGCATGTGGACCAAATCCAGATCTTGTTGTCTCAACCACGCCCCGCGTAGACTTGGGTGCGCCTCGCGTGGTTGAGTTTCTGAGATTTTATTGCTTGAATTGGGTCTTTTACGCCTCGCGTAGCTGAAGCACGCCCCGCGTAAATGAGTCTCTGAGCTTTTTGGATTGAAGAACTTCCTTACACGCCCCGCGTGTAAGGTGGTACGTCCCGCGTAGGGTAGTTGACTCAGGAAGACCATGCAGTCTGACTTTCAGGATTAGGCTTATCATTTCTGACACATGTTCCACGCCTCGTGTGGTTGTTGATACGCCCCGCGTATTGGTGACTAGATCCCACGTGGTGCCTGTGGATTGAACAATTATTTCTGACCAAGTGTTCCACGCCCCGCGTGAGGGGTGATACGCCCCGCGTATGTCAAAGGATTTTTGCTCCTTGCTCGTACCTGAAATACAATTCTCGAGAGCCGAGTTAGCTTGACGTTTTATTTTCTAAATTAATCAAAAATAAGGAAAATTAACCGAAAGTACGGAATTTATTTTTATTTCGTTATTTTATTAAAAACACTCTATTTTTGCAATTAAACTTATTTATTTCTCTTAAAATTAATCCGTAAATCACGCTAAAAGATAGGGACGAAACGCCCCTATCAATATGTGAGTCCATGTTACACATATCAAAATATATATAGAAGGTCCTCCATTTGACATGGAGAACCAGGTGCTTCTAATAATTTGTCATGGTTTTATAAATGAATAATAATAAGGGTATATTTATCTATCGTTAATAATTACGATGAGATATTTGGTTGTTAATTTGATATAGATGGAGTGGCAGGTGAGATGAAGGTGATGTGGAGACATTTTTAGTGTCATTTGAAAAATATGAGAATATATTTAATTGTTTATTTGATATAGAGGCATATGTGATAACGTAGATGTGTAATAACCAATGTTTTAAAAATCGAACCGAACGTCGAACCGAATTGACAACTGGGTCAAAGTTCAATTGGTTCAATCAGTTGCTTTGGATTGGTTGAACCGAGTGACATCATAAATTATATATATATATATATATATATATATTAATTTCATTTAAATTATAAAATTTACTAAGAGTTTAAAATTTTATTTTATGCATATTTAAAATTTAAATACTAAATTAGCTTTATTTACATTGTAAAGATTAATTAAGTTTTTAATAATATTTATCATAATATATAAAAAATAAATGCTAAATAAAATTTAAAATTTAAAATTTTTTTTATTTTTTTTCCTACCAAAAAAAATAAAATTTTAAATTTTAAATTTTATGGCTCGTTTGGTTCGCGGAATAGAGGGGGAATAGAATAGCCTATTCCTAAAGAATAGCTATTCCCACCTTTGGTTGATTTTTTTTATGGAATAGTTATTCCATGGAATCTCTATTCCTTGATTTCATGAAATAGCTATTCTTCAATTTAGGTTAGGAATAGCCTATTCCTAATATTATATTTTTGTAATTTACAAAATTATCCTCCATTAAATCCTCAATCTTCTCTCTAATCACTTTCCCAAATCTTATAAATTTTGGTCAATCCATAATTTATATCATATAAAACGTGAAAAATGGAAAAATGACGAAAACGTTAAAAAATGTAAAAATACGAAAAATATGAAACACGAAAAATGTGAAAATGTTACAAACACGAGAATATGCAAAAAATAAAAAACGCGAAAAACATGAAAACGTGAACAAATGCGAAAAACACGAAGACGCAAAAAAAAGCAAACACACGAAAATGCGAAAAAATACGAAAAATGCTAAAGCACAAAAACGTGACAATATGTGAAAAACATGAAAATGCGAAAAACGCAAACAAAACACGAAAACGTTAAAAATACAAAAATATGAAAAAATACGAAAAACATGGAAAAACGTGAATAACACGAAAAAGTAACAAAATACGAAAAAAACAAAAAGGGGAAAACCCGAAAAACTAAAACGTGAAAAATAAAAAAAAATTAAAATAAAACACAATAACATGACAAAACGTGAAAAATACGAAAACGTGAACAAACGGAAAAAACAAGAAAACTTGGGAAACACGAAAAAACATAAAAAAAACGTTATAAACGCATTTTTCGTGTTTTTAACACTTTTTCATGTTTTCGTGTTTTTCGATTTTTTCACGTTTTTCATTTTTTTTTTCACATTTTCGTGTTTTCCACTTTTTTCATGTTTTTGTGTTTTTTACGGTTTGCACATTTTTTGTGTTTTTTCATATTTTGCGTGTCACACCCGACCCTAAACGACCTCAATCAGCATCGGGCATGAAATAGAAAGATCATAATCAGTACTTAGGAGTCTCCAATTTATTCAAATATCATTATATTACAATTGAAATATCAAAGTTCTAACCCTAATTCTAACAATAAGCAGCCAACTTCCAAACCTCGCCTAATCGGTCGATAACCTTCTCTATATCCTGTACTTTCTCACCTAAAAACATTAAAATATTTAAAAACGTGAGACAAAAATCTCAGTAAGAAACTATCAGCTATAAAAACCAACTTTACTTAACATAGCTACATATATACATTTATAAAGGGATTTAATCAAAACCTTATAAAATATACTCAAAACTTAAGTTCATAATATAGTCAAAGTACTTAACCAAAACCATAAAAATATATAATTTGTATCCATTCTTGAGTTCAAAACCTTATAAAATATTGTAATTAAATAAGTGTTTTATCAAACCAACTCGTATTTAATCAAAGGTAAAACCTTATATCAAAATCAATCATAACCGAAAACATAATCCAAATGAACTTAAAACATTGTATCCATCCTCGAGTTTCTCCCCTGAAGTATCAATACATAACCACATATATAATCGAGACGTCTCTTAACATTGCCTATCTCATATGGTCTTACCCAACACTTCACTGCCATACCCAATAGGTCTTAAGACTGTGTACACAGGCCATGTCCCTCACTGAACATGGTCTTCAAATATAAAACCATCGATCCGGATAACTCTCGATGGATATAAAATCATTAAATCATAACGTGCTCAAATTTCCTTTCACAATCAAATTCCAAACTATTTCATAACCATAAATCATTTGGCTTCAATTAGCATTTTGTATCATAAAAATCATATTTGGACTTCAATCCAAAATAATAACAACAATAACCGTAACAGATTTCTCAATCCAAAAACAATTCGTAAGAAATCATCAAATTCATTTTGTTCAATATAGATATATATTGAAACCAAAAACATATATGTATATATGTAAATCAACTAAATTTCTATAATCAATAGCTTCATTTGAATCGTAATTTCACAATAAAAAGCAAAATCATGAAAAACCCTAATTTTACAAAATTCCTACATAACCCTAAAATATCAATTTCTGAAACGTCTTTGATTATATATATATATATGTATACATAAAACTCAAAATATAGTTGATAGTTACTTACCTTAGCTGCTAATCGAAGAAAATACATCCGTTCAAAATCCTGTCTAAGACGTTTTCCCTCCAAACGCTTCCAAAACTCAAAAACTCTTCGATTAGGACTTAGATCTCTACTTACAGATGCTATAGTTTAAGTTTCAAGTGATTTGGACGGTCGAATCTCCGTAAATTAAAGAAACGGTGGAGAAACGGTTCAGAAACGATAAAAAGACGAGAGGCAGAGAAAAGCAAGAAATGAAAAAAAGAAAAGCAAGATGATCATCATCATCTTCGTTGGCATATATATCCAAATATGGATAAAATCCAGTTTGATCCTCCATCTTTATATAATCTTTTAAAAATTACCCTAAACTTTTAATTTACACATAAAACCATTAAATTAACTCCAAACTTGTCCTATAATACCAAATAAAAATCATTCACCTAATAATTATAATATATATTACTATCAATGTATAAATTCTAGAAATTTAGACCCGGATATGACATTGCGTGTGTGTGTGTTTTTTTTTGTGTTAACACGTTTATATGTTTTCGCGTTTTCACCCTTTTCCACTTTTATCTCATTTTTTTCTTTTGTTTTTGTGTTTTTAATGTTTTTTTTGCGCTTTTACATTTTGTTTTTTTACCTCTTTTTTTTCGTGTTTTTACAATTTTTCCGTTTTCATGTTCTTATTGTTTTTTCGTTTTTAATGTATTTTTCGTGTATTTTTCGTCTTTCGTGTTTCCCATTTTTCTATTTTTTATATATTTTTTAAAATAATATATATTAAATATTTGAACAATTTATAGTAAAAAATTAAAATTTTAAAAGAAATAAGAAATTACATTTGAGGATAATATTGTCTTTTTAATAAAAAAAATTATCTATTCCATTCTACCTTATTCCACCAACCAAACATAGGAATAGTAATTCCTAAGAATTTCTATTCCATTCTTTGCTATTCTATTCCTTTGGAATAACCATTCTATTCCATTCCATTCTATTCCGCGAACCAAACGGCGCCTTAGTATAATATATAAGTATATAGTTTTATTTTTAATCATAAGTTGAAAGCTAGCTTAGTGGTAAGATGTACCTAATAGTCCCTAAAAGCCTAGGTTCAAATCCCACCTTCAACGTGTGTAAATGACTAACCAGACCAAACCGCTCAACCGGACCGGTTCACAGTTGACCCAGCCGGTTCAAACGATTCAGTCCGATTTGTTGAACATAGTAAGAACCAGCATCGATTTGACCGGTTCACGGTCGAACCGGCCGGTCCAATCCGATTTTCATAATATTGGTAATAACCAAGCTAAAATGAAATTTTGGGTTGGCTACTCTCTCCAACTTTTTCCTCAATATTGGAAGTGTAAATACATGACCTCCATTTCTAATTTGAGATAGAGATCTAAATGAAACTATTCCTTGGGTGGATTCTGCAATCAGAGATACAACGGCACAACGATACACTTAAACGCGGATGTAAGATAAAATTATAAGGGAGCCAAAATTTTAATAATTTTGCTATGCTGAGCTGGACTGGGAGGGAGGCAGCTGGGATTTTAACGGGGCTAAAATTCTTTACCAATCATATTAAAATGTAATTTTAAACTTATCCCCCAACTATAACGTTAGTCTGTTCCTAGATACACCTCTATCTATCTCTACCCGAATCTCGACTGAGTATTTCCAAATCATCTAATTAAATGATTTTTTTTTCTAAATCACATTACATAGACTTTAATGACCAAATGAATTTGATCATTTACCGTTAGGTAAATTTTAGTATTTCCCTAGATACCATCGTTAACGTTATGCGATTAAAATACTATAATTATAGTATTTAAATTTTTTTTTAAGTATTTAATAGTATTTAAATTTTTGGCTTCACTAGGTTAAATAAAAAATAAAAAAAAAATAAGAAATTCGATGCCTCGTGCGAAAAAAAACTGCTCTTGTAGTCCAAGTTGTGACTGTATTTTTAAGTGGGTTGGTAAATAACTTTGTCATATATATACCACCATTTATAAAACATGATTTTCTTATTTATTATTAGGTATATAATTAAATAATTTCATAATTAGACATTTGACCCTTAATACATTTATTTATTATTTATTTACACATAACTCCAAAAAATAAAGTAAAATTAATCAAACAACCATAGACTCTAACAAAACCTCATGATCATATATATATATATATATATATATACTATTAAAAAAAACAAGGCCCCGGAACCGCAGAAGTCATTCCTAGACGCTTGAAATCGAAAATTTATCCAATTTTCTCCGATTAGTTCTTCTATGTGTGTTTTTTACACTTAACAAATTTTTTGTCGCTTGGATTTCGCTTAGCCTGTCTAGATATCGCCTAAGCGATGATGAAAAAAAAATCATTTATTATTATTATTATTCTTATTATTTATTTATTTTTTAATATTGTCGCATGATTATTCATAAATTATGTTTATTATTTTCAGATATTTTGACTTGCTTTCTGTACTTGTTTTTATGATATGATTTAGGACTTTAAGAGCATTGTTTCATGTGAACAATAGTGTCTAACATTTTTACAACCATATAGATATAAAGGGCTAAAATGCAAAAATGCCCCTAATGTTTACAAACAATAGCAATTTTAATCCTAACGTTGACAAGTTAAGTCAATTTCAAACATTATTATAAAATACAAACATTTTGTTCTTTATCCTACAGCAATTGCATATCAATTGGTTCTAAAAAAACCATATTTTTTGTGATTTAATAATAGAATCGGAGATTAATATTTATAAATTCCGTGAAACATTTAAATCTTTTTTATCCAACTCGTATAAAAAAAAACAATATATTTTTTATTTTAATTTTTAATTTTTTTTCACGTCTAATCGTATATTTGTAATCTGTTACTTTTTTTTTTTTGAAATAATGATATGTTACTAATAAGTGATAAAATAACGTACATGTGAATTGTACATAACAAGATACATGATCAAGAAGACGGTTTGATTAATTATTTCTCAAATTAACCGTTAAAGATAAAATTGCTCTTGATTGTCATTTTTACAGGTAAAATTACACCATTTTAATTTTAGACATTAACGGGGCGTTTGGTATTCTATTGGGATAGGGATAGGGATAAAGGTTGGGATAGGGATAAGGATAAATGGTTGGGATAAGGATAAAAATATGATAGTCGAGAATTATTATTTAATGTTTGGTATGTAGGATAGGGATGGGGATAAAATAATACATTTTACTATTTTAACCTTATTTAAACTACATAACATTAATTTGAGGGATAAGATGGACTTTTCCATCCTATTAAAATCGCATGAGCTTATCACACCTCCTTATACCACCTCCTTCCTGTGTATAGGATTTGAGGGATAAGAAGTTTATCCATCATCCGTCTCACTCCTCTATCTCCCAAACAAACACAGGATAACTTATCTCGTATTTTTTATCCCTATCCCACTTCCTATATCCCTTCTAACAAACACCCCGTAAGAGTAAAATTACTCCTGACTGTAAATGTTAGGGTAATTTTTTCACCTATATCCCTATATATAAATAAGATGAAAAGAAAAAGACAAGTTATCCAACCTAAAATGAAGAAAAAGATAAATAAAAGACTAATAGGAAATTAGGAATATAAAATAAAATAAAATAAAGCAAACAACAAAAATAAATAATTAAATTCAAGTAAAATATTGGTGTAACAAATTTAACCAAACAAATAACATAAGGTCATAAGTAGTTTTTGAGTTTGTCTTTATACCTATGAAAAAGATATTTTCAGGTGATCTATCAAAGTAATTTAAATATAAAACAAAGGAAATATTCCATAATTGACTTCACCAACTTTGATTTATATGTTACTAATTTTGAAAAGAATGTGAACACAGCAATATAATTTGGACTATTTTCATTAATTTTTGCCTAATTTTTCTACATTAATTGCATAAAAAAATTTTAAAAAATAGTTATTTGCCCACCTTTTTTTAGAATTTAAGCAAAACCCTTGAATTTTATAGGGATAAGATATTGTGGTTTCATCAATATTTTACTAGTATTGCTTCATCTAGTAGATTTTTAGTTGATTAATTCTCATATATCATACCAACTTCTCTTGTGTTCCCATTTAACAATACTTTTTTTTTTCTTTTTTCTTTTTTAATTAGAGTAGAAAGTGTTGTTTTCGAGTAGGCATGTCCATGGGTCGGGTTGGGTGCAGTGCAGATCGACACTGTGATTTGGAGAGGCCTTGGCTCCCAGCCAATAGACCTGGCAATGGGTCGGGCTGGGCTGGGCCGGACCTATCAGGCTTTTATATAAAAGTACTCAATCTAAGTCCAGCCCAGCCTGCTATAAATTTAAGCGGGCTCGAGCCGGACTGGGTTTGGCCTTAAAAATAAAATCTCAAACCCAGCCCATATAAACTCACCTAAATATATATATATATAAATTTTAATTATTAAAAATAAAATTTATATTTAAAAATAAATAATTAATATATAAATGTATAAATTAATTAGTTAATATTAATAGACGGGCTGGGCTGGGTCGGCCTGTGCTATTTTAATCAATCCAAAGCCCGCCCAAAAAATAGGCGGGCTTTAGCGGGCTTGGGCCTAAGCTTAATTTATACTGTCCAAACCCGGTCCAAGGGATACTGGCCTGGGTGGGTACCCGAGCCCGTAGAAGGCCTGAGCAAGGAGCGGCCCTAAGGGATGGTGACAGGGCTTATTAGTAATGTGTGAATCCAATACATATAGACACATTTTAAAACCGTGAGGCCCATAATGTTGGATTATTCCAGTGTGTTACAATTGGTATCAGAGCCGACTCTCTACGTACGATGTTTGGTTCGGGACGAACCAGTCGGAAGCTGGTGGGCCGTAACGACTCGGTCCGGAGTGGGTGGCGTTGGGGTAGAAGACATGAGAAATGAGCGGCGGCGATGGGGGCAGGAATGAACTGAATCCCACATTGGAAAGTGAGAGAGAGTGACCGAGGCTTATTAGTAAGATGAGAATACAATACATGCAGACTCTTTTTAAAACCATGAGGCCCAAAGTATTGGATTTGGGGCAGAGCGGACAACATCTACATAGTATTAGGCAGGGTGTTACAAATAAATCCTTGATTTTTTATTCCAAACAAACAATATTTTTATTTTCTATATATAATTTGTATTAAATTCGCATAACAATTGAGATTTCAATAATTATTGTAATTAAAATAAGTACTAGATTGGAGGTCTCCCTAAATCGGAAGCTCTATGCATGTGCTTGGAGTCGGCTCTGCTTAGTTTCTTCTATTTTGAGATTTATTTTCCCGAGTTTTCTTGATCTTTATTGGTTTATTTCAAACCCTTCAACCTCTTTTTTCAACTCATCACAATCTGTATCGATACACATGAGAGATAACATTGAATTTTTCTGCCAACGTTAAAGGTATTCTTGATCCATGTCCTATAAATTCTTATCTATACACAATCAAACGGGATATTAGAGGTAGGAATTTCATGTTTCGTGTCAAAATCGAGTTATCTCATATATATGTTCCATATGATTATATATGATATAAAATTCTAAAAAAATTGAATTTGTATCAATCATATCGTATCAATCGAATTGTCTCTATAAATCGTGTTTTCCTGTCAGAAACGGCAACCCTAAGAGATATTGGAGTATCTTATCAAACTATACTATAGGATAATAATGGATAAACTACACCAATGGTACCTGAACTTTACATAGTTTACACTTTGGTACCTAGATTATATTTTGTCCCAAAAATATACCTGAAGTAACGATGACCGGACAATTTAGTATATTTTTACTGGTTATGACCGGTCAGCGTGAGTTTCATGAGTTCATTACATTAATGGTACCCGAACTTTACCATAATTCACACTTCGGTACCTGAATTTTATTTTATCATAAAAACATAACACAAGTAAAGGTGGCTGAAAGGTTTAGTTCATTTGATCGGTCAGTGACCGGGTAACATGAACTAAACATTGGTACTCACTATACACTCAATTAACATAAAATTATAATATTGTCATTTATGAGCTAAATTACAGTATTGTAATTTTATGTTAATTGAGTGTGTGATGGGTCTCAATTTTTAATTTAAAATGGTCAAACTCGGGTTGATCAATCACTGATCGGTCAAATATACTAAAATATTGAGTCATCTTTACTTGAAGTGTATTTTTTGGACAAAATGAAATCTAGATACCAAAATGTGAATTCGGGTAAAGTTCAGGTACCATCAGTGTAATTTACTAGTCAAAATCGCCTTAATCGGCTATTGACCGGTAAAATATACTTAATTGTCCGGTCATCGTTACTTCGGGTATATTTTTGAGACAAAATGTAATCTAAGTACCAAAGTGTGAATTAGGGTAAAGTTCAGGTACCATTAGTGTAATTTACTCGAATAATAATTATTAGTATGTGTGCTCCATTTTATTCATGCCTAAAATTGAATTATATTTATTGTAAATAATTAGTAGTATTTTTTTAGATAAATAATTAGTAGTATTATTTTGGTTTAACTTAAAAGCAAAGTCAAAATCTTGATGTCAACAAGTCTTTTTTCTACATATATACATATATGTATACCTATAGGATCTTGAACTTAAAGTCAACCTTAATGTTGAAAACCCCAAAAAAAAAAAAAAAAAAAAAGTTTAAAATAAAAACAAAAATAAAGTAGACAATACAATGATATTCACCAACATGTATCTATCAAAGCTTGAAAACCACAATAAATAAAAATAATCCTTTTTTATAAAGAAAAGTATGAAAATAAATTATGTGATTTATTCAATTTGTAATTATAATTAAGCTTAATACATTATTTGCTCTTAAAATATCGAAAAAGCTTAATTAGCCTTCTGAACTTTACATAAAATATTCAGTTAGTCCTCCTGAACTTGCGTAAAATGTAATTAATTAATCACTCGGTTGCAAAAAAAAAAGTAAGTTAAATGCGGAAAATGTATTGCATACGTCTTTAAAAAAAAGTAAAACGATTAAGGTGGGGGTATGCGGTTCTAATATTAGAGAACACACATTTTATAGTTGAGCAAATAAGAACTTCATTTTTAATCTATTTCATGAATTATGTAATAACAATCTAAGACAGATACAATACATATTTCACATTTAACTTACTTTTTTGGAACCAAATGATTAATTGATTACATTTTATGCAAGTTCAGAGAGCTATCGAGTAGGGATGGGCACGGTTCGGTTAACCGGTCCATTAAGCAAAAAAATTAACCGACCCGTTATTAACGGTTTTTTAACCATCCAAACCGAAATCGGTCCATATCAATCGGTTAATCATACAACCGGTTAACCATTAATTTCGGTTAGGTTTTTCGGTTAACGATTTTTAACCAATTCTCACTAGTTAACCAAAAATCAACCGTTAACCATAATTTTTATCCAAACCTAAATTTTTAAACAATGTTAAAATATACGTAATTTTAAAAATTCAAGCGAAACGAATTCATATAAAAGTTAAGAATTCAAACATAAGTACCGAACTAAAAAACAATCCATCAAGTTTACATTTAAAACATAAAGAAATGTAAATAATATTTCGTCAAAATAGTTATTACAACATAAAGCAGTATAATCTATGTTATATATTTATATTAAGCTATGTTATAATCTATGTATTTATATTAAGCAGTATAATCTATGTATTTATATTTATATTTGTGTTGCCTTTATTGTCAAATGGCCTATATATTTTTTTTAATTTGTATTTATTAAACGGTTCGGTTAATTGGTCAGACGACGACTACTTCACTTATTAGATTAGTATTAGCCGCCTATCCCGGAATGGAGCCGGCGACCGAAGCCCCGGTGAACGGCGGCCGCTAGAGGCACTAGAAGAAAGCCGGGCTAGAGGCAAAGAATTAGGGGTAAAAGGAAAGGGTTTAATTGAAAGCTGCTTAACCGGCTTGAAGGCGCATATCAACCGAAGCGCCTGTAGTTTAATGTGAAGCTAAGGGCTAGCTACAGAGCAATTGCTCCACAGAAGAAAAGCGTTAAAGGATAGGTAGGGCACTAGCTAAAAGGTATGTTGTTTAAGTATGCTGTTTAAACTCGTCTTTCTTCTCCTCGAGGTTCCGTTTCCGTTCCTAGCGAGCTAACATCAAACAATTCCCCTGAAGACTGATGGCAGGGAGATCGATAGAGAGATTCGAGATGCGACCGATACCTCTTACGAGAGTTGCGAGAGACTTTCATCAATATGAAAACGCTAGACACCTCTTTGTCAATTCGCTGGGTCACCGCCTCCCATATATTTAAAAAGAGCCGGTAACCCTCGAAACCTTCAGCTTGCTTGGCTCTCGCGACTGAGATCATACTACGAGGAAAAATATTATATATCCCATATGTGTTAACAAGCGTGCTACTGGCTTTGAACCAGCTCCTTCGCTTGGAAAACCTACAGAACTCCTACTGGCTGAATGGCATTCCTACTGTCACTAACGGACTAAAATAAAAGAAAGACTTACTTAGTAATGCTTTAGTCAAGCTAGTTGCTAAGACTAGTACTTTGCTAGGGACTTTGCAGCAGCTTCTTCTCTAACTGAGTCTGCAGCTAGTTTTGGGGCTTTCGACATAAAAAAGCCTATCCGGCTTGGCTTCGCTATCGCTCATGACTTGTATTGTAGTCGGCCCGGAATGCCTCTGTAGTCTTTCGCTCCGCTCCTTCTTCCTTCAGTCATTTTCTTTTAGTTGCGGTAGCTTCCGCGCCAGCAAGATGCCGGAGGTAATATGGGGCGGGATACCCGCATCTGATCCAATGTGAGTTTTTCTATTTTGACTTCTTCCCCCGCCGTCGTGATCGAATGAGAATAGATAAGAGGCTCGTGGGATTGACGTGAGGGGGTAGGGATGGCTGCGAGAGAGTTTGTTTCTACCGTAGGTGACAAGTCAAGTGTTAGACGGCCCAGACAGCGCTACACCTCGTCTCACGTAGGTAGACTCCTATAGCCTTCGTTTCATAAGAATGAGCACTCCTAAACTCTACCCGGAGCATGTAGTAAGTGGGCCCTCGTGATGAGCAAGCATCTGATATACTTTACACCTTCTCCTAACGCCTATGTGACTTGCCAAAGCTCATAAATGCTTGAACTTCCTTCGAATAGAGCGGGAACAAACGAAAGAGCAGATTAGGAGCTTCATGAAACTTCTACCCCAGAATTGGCAGCTTCCTTTTATCCCGAAGATGAGATCTCAGGGTCTCCAAATACAAATAAGGCTTACCAGTCTTGATCGTTATAAAGGACGCATCTTTCTCAAGGAGGAACTCCCCTTAAGCTAAGGCGCACCCCCACCTAAGTCCTAATCCGAAAAGCTTATCAGTTCAGTCAGCGAATAAGCCTTCTCCCGCAGCAAGAACTTTGTTTTCTTACAATATGGATACAGCTCTCAAACACCACACTGAAGCAACCATTAACCGTGGTTTTTGAACACTCTAACCCGAAACCGAAACCGGTACCTATCTATTTTTTTAACCATTAAGAAAACCACTGGTTCGATTAACCGCTTTTTCCAGTTCAGATTACCGGTTTTTGGTTCAGTTACCGATTTGTTTGCCCACCCCTACTATCGAGACACATTGAAAGTTCAGAGAGCCAATCAAACTTTTTGGACAAGTTCATGGAGCAAATAATGTATTAAGCTTATCATTATTGTGGTTTAAACAATAGTTGATATTTTGTGTAGTTTACAAACTTGCTCATTCCGTAAAAGTTATTATGATAACTATTAACCTCAAAATGGATCAATTTAAAGCAATTAAAATGATTGACTTTACAAATTAATCAAAATACAAAGGATGACTTTGCAAATTAACTGTATTACAAGCATTATTTGATCGAAAAATTGACTCACATATTTTTTAACTATAATTTTTATAAAAGCATAGATTCATGTTTATAACCTTTTAAACTACAGAGTTGTTTTTGCAAATTAATCAAACCACATAGTTTATTTTTATATTTTTTTCTTTTTTATATACACTTGTTTTTTAAATAGTGATTATTTGTAAATTGTATCAATGGTCACTAAAATTTAAGGTCAGTTTTAAAAAAAGTACCGAAACTTTATTTTGATTCAATAAAATTATTGAAATTTCCTTTTGATTTCAATAAAACCATTCCAACCAATTCAGACCGAAAGAATCACTGGAATAATTATGTGACAAGTAGTTAAAAAAATTATTTTTACATAACACATGACAACTATGTGGTATGTGCTCACCACGTGACAGTTTTAAGCAGTTGAATTAAATAAATAAATAAATTTATTTATCATATAGCTGTCATGTCATACGTAATAGTCATTTATTTAAAATGTGACTATTACCGTATCATGTTACTATTGCATTGATTTTTCCTGTGCGAAAAGAATCACTTTATTGCAATAATATGAAAATTCAATGAATTTATTAAAAGAATATGAAATTCTATTAGCATTGGATCTATGAGTTTTATATTTTATTAGGATAATGTTCAAATTTTTGTGAGAAAGTGTATATTTACTTTTTTTTTTTTTTTTTTAAGAAAGTGTATATTTACTTTTAATATATATAAAATGGTGAAACCGTAACTCTAACATTTTCAACTATGATCAACTTTTATCTCTTTCTAACAAAAATTTGAATGGATTGGTTTGATTATTATTTGACTAACACATTAGACATTCTAAATAAATTTATTAATAAATTAAAACAATTTCATACATTTTGATAAGTTGTTTATAGCTATATTAATAACATAGAAAGTATATATTTTTGTAATTTACTCATATATGATATAATTAATTGTTGGCATTTTAATAGGTTATTTATAAGTGTCAGTAACACAATAAACAGTTTAGATATAATTAACGTTTGAAAAATCCAATAGGACAATTAAATTACAGATAAAATAATAGTAAATAGTTTGTTAAAATTTCCTGTTAGGTAGGGATGCAAACGGGACGGGTGCGGCAAGGAATGCATTTTCCATCCCCGTCCCTAACTAGTCGGGGATTCCCTATCCCGTCCCCATGAGTTAGATGGGGACAGATTTGTTCCCATCCCTGTCCCATCTCGGTCACGGGAGATAAAATTATCCACATCCCCGTCCCATGGGGATTCTTATTGGTGATTCCCCATCGCCCGACAGGGATAGGGAATCTCGCTCCACTTGCATCCTTACAGTTAGGTATGGATTAATTGATATTCTTTGAAAATATTATAAGATAAAATTTTATTATTTTTTATGTTAGAAGTAAATTTAAATTTCTAAATTGATAGGGGTAAATTTGTAATTTTCTTTTTTGTTCTAAATAAAGTTATTCACAAGCTCTTGAGCCCATTCCTAAAAATGAGAGTGGACTTGGTTTAATTTGAGCCCATAGACCGATTGTTCAACGATCTGAACTTGAATTATATTTAAAATATATATCCTAATTTAAAAAATTTATCTCCAATTTATAAATTTTAAATTCTCAAATATATATATTAAATTTTAAAATTATAAACCCTAATTCTTAAAATATATTAAAAATAATTATTTTATTAGTTTTATATAATTCAAATTATTACTTACATATTGTTGATAAAAAAATTTAAAATGAATTTCTATGTAAACTTTCTTATTTTTTTATATCTATAAATAAATTTGTGCGAATGTAACAAGTCAATCATGAATTTGATAATTCAAATGCCATTTTATGCAATAAAATCCACTAATATATTATTCATAAAGTATTATCTAAGACAAATTTCCCATAGTGACCTCTTTTTCTAAGTTTATATTTATTAAAGAAAGTCGTATCTTCTATATTTACTTTATTTTTGACAAAATAAATTTTACTTCTACTATTGAATAAACTTACTTTGTCAAAGTTTATCATCATCCAATGATAGAAAAAACAAAGTAAGAAACAAAGTAAACACAGTCTAACCCTAAAGAAAGCTGTCGCCTTGTGTTAAATTATTTTTACAAAAAAAATATCAAATTTCATATTACAAAACCACATTAAATCCATCCAAATATATTTTTTTTTTTTTGGTAATTTCCATCCAAATATATAATGTTATGTGTACGTAAGACTTACATAAGATCTTGAGTTTTTGTAATGTTTTTATTTCTTAACGGGGCGTTTGGTATTCTATTGGGATAGGGATAGGGATAAAGGTTGGGATAGGGATGAGGATAAATGGTTGGAATAAGGATAAAAATATGATAGTCGAGAATTATTATTCAATGTTTGGTGCGTGGGATAAGGATAGGGATAAAATAATATATTTTACTATTTTAACCCTATTTAAACTACATAACATTAATTTGAGGGATAAGATGGACTTTTCCATCCTATTAAAATCGCAGGAGCTTATCCCACCTCCTTATACCACCCCCCTCCTGGGTATAGGATTTGAGGGATAAGAAGCTTATCCCTCATCCGTCTCACCCTTCTATCTCCCAAACAAACACATGATAACTTATCTCGTGTTTTTTATCCCTATCCCACCTCATATATCCCTTCTAACAAACATCCCGTAAGCGTATTCTTTTTCTTTTCTTTTCTTTTCTTTCTTTTGAAACTAAACGAATTTTTTTATTATTATTTTTTGTCCAAATATATTTTATTTTGAAATTTTTAGTTTTTACTTATTTATAATTTTTTAGGCAAAACTAGGGGCTTGCTTAGAGGCTGGCTGAGTTTGGACAAGCATTTTCTGAAAGCCCAATCAAATCATATTCAACCTATTGAACTTAGCTCATGGGTTCTTCAAGAAAATAGAGAAAGACTAAAGTTGAATTTCATAACTTAGCCCGTGTTATAACCTTAAAAATTCATACACAACTTATTGACTCCAAACACATTTGTTGCTCAGTACTTAAATCAAAACTGAAGTGTCTTTCAATTTTCAAAAGTTCTAAATAATTTTTTTTTCCCAATTGTATTCAATAATACTTATTTTTCAATAGAATTTATTACATGCAGAAAATAGGAAACACTCTCCATCACGTATCAAAGTTTTCGGCAGATGTCAAAAAGAAAATATCAAATACCTAAATAATTAGGAATTTTTCAAAATTAATGTGTTTTGGGGTTATTGAATACAATTGAACAAAAAGATGGAGCTATTGAATGCAATTGAACAAAAATAAAAGTTTATTGAACGGAATAAGAACAAAGGTTTATTAAATGCATTTATACAGGAATAAGAGTCATTTGAAACTTTAAAAAGTGCAGGTGAAATTTAAGCCAAATATAGAACAAAATCTTGCCTCCATGATAGAGATCTTAGCTCAAATTTTATTATTTTTCAAGGAATGTGATTTCTGTTGATATTTACTTAAAATTGAACTAGATTTTCTATTATATCCTATAATCACGAGAATTAGCTTTAGCATGAAAAAGCAAAAAGAGCTGACGAGAAGGAGAATCACATGTTCAAAACTTTGATGGTTATTACCATCCTTCAACTCTAGACATCTCTTTTACTGTTTTACATAGATCAAGATACCAAAATTTTGTTTCAAATTTACAGTTGGGGTCTGATTAGCATAACAATCATACTGTAAAGACAGCAAAAATTGATGATGAATGACACTTCTTTTTTCTATCTTCACAAAGGGCAACAACAGCTTTCAGGAGAAAAGCTAATGAACTACTAAAAAAACAAAGCAATGCTTATGCACAAAAACATCTAAAATTCTCAAGTGTTAAGTACCTGTTGATGGATTATATGGCAGGCAAAGAGCATTTGGTTCGGACCTGTCCTAGATTTCCAGTTAGAACACCAAGGTTGGACATCTTCACCATAGCTTTAGCAAAGTCCCTTCTAAAGATTGTTCCATCATCAGAAGCATAAACTCTAACAAATCTCGCAGTTTTTTCATCAGCCATCAGCTGTTGATCAGCAAACAGAAGCCCTCTTCCCCGCAACAAGTTCCGGTAGAAATGAGCATCAAATGCTTCACCTGATGGGATTGACAATGATTGGAATTGAGAAAACAGGTTCCCTTTTGTGGATTTCTTCATTATCTTTGACGTCATATGAGTTGGAAACTCATCATCGTCAATGGTTTTCTTGTTTTCTTGACAACCGAGTCTTATCTGATTGATGAAATCAGAAGCCATTGAGACGTCTGGTTTGCCTGTACCAGAAAAGTTGAAAAGGCGACTCCGAATGAAGTCACAGCTCATTTTTCCCACATTGTGCCCACCTTCACAAAATTCAGAAATCAATGAGTATTCTTCAGAAATCAATGAGTATTACTCTATTATTCAATTCTCAAGTGTAAAGAATGAGTACCTAGAAGGCTGACCGTTTCTCTTTCATCAAAACCCTTGAAGGAAAATAGCTCTAGAATTCGATTGATGTTATCAAAAGGGCTTGGAATCACAGTCATGGCTTTATCATAGTAGGATTGAGTACTGTCTCTCCTGCCTGTAAATACTGGATAAAAAGGACCACCAGCCTGGGACATCAGGAAGAACAAACTCAGATGTTTCATAAATCATAATCAGGAATAAGCTTATAAGCACAAGTCTAAGAAGGTAAAATAGCAGCTTACATTTAGTATGATTGTTTTGGAAGTGATAATTCTAAGTCCTAATTGTTAATCAGAACAAACATGGAAGCAAATCAGAAAATGGAAGGCATAGTGAATGAACTTAGACTAAATATATTGTTACTTCTACTGAATACTGATTCAATGCTATTAGAAAAAATTCCAGATAATTAAGCCAATATTATGCCCTTAAAACCTGAAGAATTCTAATTTTGATCAGTTCAATGCCAAAGAAAGGAGTCGAGAAGAAGAAGAGCATACCAGAAGAATGGCATCTCTGGTGGCAAGTGCAAGTGTATCAGCACATGAAACAACCCCTGGACAAACATTTTCAAGCTCCTCTTTGATAATATCTATTTTATCAATACCCCTTAACGTCAGATTGGGAATTGCTTGCCTCTCAATTGAATAGTTCTTATTGCCATAGCTATCATCCAAGAAGATTGAAGCATCGCAACCCTGATAATTCGAAAAATTCTACATTGTTAAGATCAATAAACTAGAAGAAACATCATCAACAATGATGAAACCATTAAAAATGAGGAAATCTAGGTAGAGAATAAGCTAAATGTTCATGCCGTTGTTGAAACTGGAATTGGAATTAACACATCAGAAATTAGAACTCCACATTATAAATAACGAAATCTCAAAACCTAGAAAGAAAATTCAGAAAAAAACTCATCTAACTTGTAATAAAACTCTGTGAATATAAATCAATATACAGATTGTTAAATAACTAAAGAAGAACACGATGTACTCAGTAAAATCAACGTCTATGGAAACTAATTTCTAAAATCAAAGAATTGAAGAACGATAAAGCAACAAAGAGAATCAGACGAAGAAGTGTACACAAATGCGCGTACCTCGGTGAAGCAATCATGGAAAAAGAGTCTCAAGAAAGCCGCATAGACGTCCTTCTGCTGCGCGAATACGATAGCCACAGTTTCTCTGACAATGGATTCTGCTTCAGGGCAAGTTTGGCGATAATAATCGTACTCTAAATCGCGAAAAGCCAGAGAAATGCCGTGAATCCCATCCCTCTGTAGGAAAACAGAGAAATCCATCTCTTCTTCCAATTCGACATTGGACTTCATTAGAGAGAGAAGAACAGGAAATGTAATCATAACCGTATACATCCATCTCTTCGACTCCATTGAATTCAACTCTTACTGTAAAAGCTCCGATTTCTGGAAGGAAAGAAAGAGGGAATATGCAAGGGAGAAGAAAGAGCGGGAACGGGCAACGAGGCTGTTAGGATAGCAAATTACGAAACTATCCTATTAGCTGTATTTTATGAAAAAAATGTGGGCCAACAGGCCGCCAATTGATTGGGCTCTAAATGCCCCAAATCACTTTCTTCTTTTTAGCCTTTGCCATTTTTTATGAAACCTTTTTTCTTAAAATATATTAAAAATAATATTTTATTTAATTTAATATAATTCAATTGTTATTTCACATAATTATAAAAGAATTTAAAAAATTTAAGTTAGTGGGGGAAAGTAGAATCATATACATCAGGCAACAATTAAAGTTGATAACAGTGTGGTAGTTAACAGAAGAGGCAGAAGTGGCGGTCTAGCTCTTCAATGGAAGAAAAGTATGAAAGTTGAGTTACTGGGATTTTCAGATCATCATATAGCGGCTCTTATTACGAATGCTGACTCAAGTAAGTGGAGATTTGTGGGATTTTATGGTTATGCAGAGAGGAATAAACATAAGGAATCTTGGGACCTTTTGAGGACTTTGGCTGAGGACATCACTAATCCATGGCTGGTGATGGGGGACTTTAACTGCATTTTAAACAATGAAGAGAAGTATGGAGGAGCTGTTTACCTGAGTAGACTGTTGAGAGACTATTCTTAGGCGATCTCTGATTGTGGTTTGGTAGAATTAAAGATGGAAGGAACCAAGTTCACGTGGGGGAGGGGAAGGGGAACTGTAGCGTGGGTGCGAGAGAAGCTCGACAGGGGATTCACATCGGCTGGATGGTTGGACATGTTCGTGAACTATCAGTTAACCAATGGGACAACATGTGATTCCGATCATTCATCTATTCAGCTACAACTTGTGCGACAGAACCGTTTTGTTGGGAGGAGAAAATTCTAGTTTGAGACAACATGGACAAAAGAGCAGGGGTTTAAAGAGATGGTTAAGACACACTGGATGACAGGTAACTCGAAACCTTTCATGGGGAGGCTCGACACCTGCATATATTTGATGGATAAATGGGGAAGAGAGTTCAATGCCAGGTTTCAATCTCAGGTGGAGAAATGGAGACAAGTTATGGAGATAGAACGAGACAAAACAGATCCTTCAGCTATCACTCGGTTCTATCTGGCGAATCGCAAATTGAATGACACATTGTAAAAGGAAGATAGCTACTAGAGACAACGCGCAAAAATGTTCTGGGTTCGGGATGGAGATTGCAACATGAAATACTTCCAAGCTTGTGTGAAGAATAGACGGAAGCATAATCTGATTAGTGAATTGGTATCTGATTCAGGTCAGTTTGTTGATAATCCTAATTCACTGCTCAAACTTGTCTGCGAGTATTTTACTACTGTATTCTCTTCATCTCTTTCTGCTACATCTGATACCCTAAATGTGATCCCAACATTAATTGAGAATAATATGAACGATGAGCTGGTAGAAACTTTCACTTTCGAAGAGTTTACTAAGGCATTGTTCTCGATGCACCCTGACAAATCGCCGGGTCCAGATGGGCTAAACCCGAAATTTTATCAAGAATTTTGGGAGCATATCGGGCATGATGTTTTTAAAGCTGGTGTCGAGTGGCTTGAGAAGGGGGAATTCCCGGACATATTAAATGACACCATCATCGTGCTAATTCCTAAATGTGCCTCCCCTAATACTTTGAAAGACTTTTGCCCAATTGCTCTGTGCAACGTTCTGTATAAGATCTTGGTAAAGTTTCTGGCAAATAGGCTAAAAAAATCCTTCCAAGGATTATTAGTGATACACAATCTGCTTTTGTACCGGGAAGATCAATTGTGGATAGTGTGCAGATAGAGTTTGAGGCAATTCATTATATGAAGAGACACAATCGTGGGGAGAAGGGAGAAGTAGCTTTAAAGATTGACATTAGCAAGGCTTATGATCGGATAGACTGGAATTTTCTAGAAAGTGTAATGCAGAAAATGGGCTTTCATGAGAAATGGATTCATTGGATTAGCATGTGTGTTAAAACAGTAAAGTATAAAGTTGCATTGAATCATGAACTTACTGAAGAAATTGTTCCGAGGATAGGGATTAGGTAGGGAGATCCTTTGTCTCCTTATTTATTCATCCTATGTGCAGAAGTGTTATCTAGATTGATTACTCAGGCAGAGGTAAACAATCAAATTACAGGGTGTAAGATATGTAGACGAACGCCTTCAGTAACACATTTATTTTTCGCAGATGACAGCTTTCTTTTCTTTGGAGCTACTGATCAAGAGGCTGCGATGATTGTACAGATCTTAAAGAATTATATGGGCACGCTTATGGGCAGGCAGTTAACCTCAATAAATCCATAATTTTCTTTAGTGCTAATGTGAATGCCAGACTAAGAAGCATCATAAAAAGTGTTTTGAATGTTGATAATTCGCTTGATACTAGGAGATACCTGGGTCTTTCGTCTTTAATTGGAAGATCCAAAAAAACGTATTTTCATGTTCTTAATTGACAGACTAAGGAAGAAATTTGGTAGTTGGGGGGGTCAAGTGCAGGGAAGGAGGTTCTAATAAAATCGGTAGCCCGGGCGCTACCAAGATTCTGTATGAGCACGTTTCTTCTTCTAATCTCAGTATGTGAGGACCTGTAGAAATTGATGAACTCTTTTTGGTGGGGTTCGAAGCCGGAGGGCAAAAAGAATATTCACTGGTTTGATTGGGCTAAGCTGTGTGAAGGGAAAGAGTGAGGAGGATTGGGTTTTAGGGATTTACACATGTTCAATTTGTCTCTATTGGCGAAACAGGGTTGGAAATTGATAAGGTCTCCGAATACTATAGTGAGTAAATTATTCAGAGCAAAATACTATCCGAGTGAGTCTCTCCCATCTGCTAAATTAGGAAATAACCCTAGTGCTATTTGGCGAAGTATTTGGGAAGGCATTGATATCTTGTGTCTCGGATTGAGATGGAAAATTGGAGATAGTAAATCGGTTAAGGTTTGGGAAGATCCATGGGTCCCGAATTTGGAGGAGTTCCGTATCAATTTGTATCGTATCCCGGGGTTGGAGAATATGTCAGTAGCGGACCTAATTTGTGAGGAATAGAAAGTTTGGGATAGAGGCAAGATCATGGGTTGTTTTAATGAAACAGAATCTGAAGCCATCTTAGCTATTATTTTACCATATCAGGAGAAGGAGGATGAAATGGTTTGGCATTGGACTAGGGAAGCAATGTATTTGGTCAAATCAGGATATAAGGCGGGGAGGGAGAGAGTAAATCTGGGTAATAACAGTGAAGGGTGGCGGGAATTGTGGAATCTATCAGTTAAATTGAGATCGTTCCTATGGCGAATATGTAGAGGATGTCTTCCAACTCGTGATAGGTTGGTCCAGAGAAGAATCAATTTATCTAACGTTTGTCCATTTTGTAGGTTGAGCACCGAGAATGACGTCCATCTCTTCACCGATTGTTCTGCATCGGTTGAGATTTGGGGTGAAGTTGGAATGGCTGCCCCACAACTAATTAATATGAAATTAGGCGAATGGCTATTAGCACAAATGAGTCGATCGGCAAAAGGCGTGAAGGAAACATTGTTAATTACTCTACATGCCATATGGTTTCGCAGGAACCATCTGGTCTGGATGGGAAGCCTGTTGCCGGCTGTACAAGTGTTACATGGGACGAGAGAACTGGTTTGTGACTGGAAGGCATATCAGAACACGGGAACACAGATCAGAAACTCGGATCGGGATATAGGAAGAGTCGAAGTTCGCTGGAGTCCCCCGCCACACGGCTGGGTTAAATGTGTTGGTCCCTTATAACGTTACAAGTATAGTTCCAAGGGGGGGTTAGGAACTATTTAAAATTTTTCTTTAGGGCAGACTTCTTTTTCTTCAGGAAAAAGGTTTTAACAGCGGCGCTGAGTGAATAGTAAGACACTGGCTTAGTCAACTGGTGACTAGGTCAGTTTCTTTACTTGAGTCAGGAAATAGCACTTAGGGTCTATTCCTGAGCTCAGATATTCAATGCGCACAACTCAGCTTGACCTCTTTACTTGGTCAGTTTTGTTTAAGCAAGAAATATATATATTAAGGAGTTTAAGGTTAGAAAGATATTACTCAGCAGATTTGTCCAGGTTCGGCCTCTAAGCCTACGTCCTGTCCCCAGAACACGTTCCGAGATTTTGAATTCTCTACTGAGCTCTTTAACGGTAGAGCATCAAACCTTTTACAACTTAGAAGCTGAGTATAACAAGAGTACCTTCCTCTATACCTCTACTCACTCCTAATCTCTCGCTGAGTACTATAACCGAGTACTCAGCCTCTCCTTTCTAATCTCTAGAAATGATAAGTGTTTGTCCTAAACAACAATTGCTAAGACACCTTAGATGATTGAATAATCACTCTAGACTTTTACAAGAAAGATATGAAATTTGGTGTAAGATTGCTTTGCCTTTTCTTGCAGAACTTTGAGTAGAATTTTGGTCAGCGTAATGGCTTGATCAAGTTCTGTCTCGAATGAAGCAACTGAAGGGCTCTATTTATAAAGACGTCTGAGACATCGGTCATTTCGAATTTCGAAATAACCGTTGGAGGGAAACGACTTCCTGTCGTTGTCACTCGGTTTTGCTCAGAGCTCTCGGCCAATCAGATTTGAGTATCTTCTGTCCTCGGTCAGTGTTGAGCAGCTTTTAGTCAGCTCGGCAGATTGTCTCTCCATTTATGGTAAGGTCAACTAGACAGCGTTCTGTGTCTTCTGAACTTTACCCAAAGTGGAAACACTTTGTCTGGAAGTTGTTCTTGCTCAGCTGCTGTCTTGTACTCTTTGTCGATTCAACTCAGCAACTTCTTCCCGAAGTTGTTCAACGAAGGTCTTCTAGATCCTTCTTCCGCTGAGCTGCGTTTTGTACATAACGACAGCGTTTTGACATACGCGGGCCGAGTTGCATTGAACTGTTTGACTTGGGCTTTGACTTTCGTATTGGGCTTTGGGCCTTTTAATCTTTATGTCTTATAAACAATTTAACTCAACATTGAGCAAACACATTAGTAGAATAAATCAAAGCATTTAAACTTAGTGTGTTTAGAATATTTTTAATTACACTTAAACAATTTTGTCAAATCAAAATTATGTGGAAAGGTGTTTCAACAAACTCCCCCATTTTGATGTTGGCAAAACTATTCAGCGAGGAACTCAGTGTTGAGCTCCCCCATGATAGTTGACCTATTATTGCTTAGCAAACTCCCCCGTCAGGGTTGAGCTACTGACTTAGTTTTAACTCTAAACATTCTAAGGTTTAATCGAGTACGTCTAAGGTCAGTTTTTAGATATAGGTCAGCTCATGGAACATATTCTATTTTACTTAATTTTAAGCGGAAGGTTTATCATTCAGAGAGCGCTGAGTAAGTATTTTGTTCAATGGTTTTTATGAGAAGTGTTTCATAAGCATACAAGATAATGTCAAACATTTGATCAGCATGGGATACAATCAACAAGTATTTAGACAGTAAATATAGTTGATGTAATTGAAGATACATAATAACATAATAATATAATACTCAGCATCATATGAAATAACTCAAGTTAGGATAAAAGATGCATGTATTGTATTTAAGTGAAGTAGTCAGCATACATAGCAAAAGATGAGCATAAAAGAACATATAGACTAGAGACTAAGTTAAACAAAGCTGAGCTAGCCTATTTCTACTTCTTTTTCTTTTGCTTAGACTGACTGCTTCTAGGAGCCTCGTGCTGAGTTCTAGCTTGTTCTTTCTCCCCCGTTTTGTCAGCATCGGGAGGAGCAGGAATTCTAAAAGAGTCGGTTAAGACAACGGCGGTTAGCACGGCGGACAACTCCTTAAGTTTGTTGGCACTTTCATTTATGCCGTCAAAGACAATAACGCCTTAATCCAAGACATCTTTAGGTATACCTAGTTCAGCAACGCTGAGTAAGCTCAGGATGTAGGCTTGAGACTTACCTACCCAAGTAATTGTATCTGACAGCGCAGCAAACACTTGATGAAACGTCTTCAGCAGAGCTGAGTCATAGTATTGGCGCTGGATATTACTATGTCGCACATGTGTGAAGGTCCTTTGGGTAGTGACCAGAATCTCATTCTGCTTCATCTGGTCAGTGTCCATCTCTTGTTTATTTAAGTTCAACAGACGAACTGCTTCGCTTATTTTCTCCACCGAGCATTGAGAGTAAGAGGCCAGCTGATTGTTGGTCTTGATTTGCTCAGTGTGAAGCTGGGCAAAGAGCATCTTAACTTCATCAGAAGTGGCATATTGAGTATTCGCAGCTGACAAGGTCTAGAATTGGCCTTGAAGAGTGTTAAGATGTTGAACAGTTGTCAGCTGGAGCTCAGCCAGCTTTGTTATTGAGTCCTGCTTGGGCTGATGTGATTGGATTGATATCATATCACTTAGCAAATCCTTCAGTCCTTTTACCTCATTTAAGAGATGAGTGACTTGGGATAGCTGAGTTGATGCATTGTTACTTGACCCAGCAGTTGGTTGAGCAGATTGATGAATGTCCTGAATTAATGACTGCACCGAGTTGATGAGTTTTCTACCAGACTCGGTGGCATGGAGATAGTTGAGGGATTCATCATCATGTTGCCTAGTTTCTTCAGTTTGACCAGCTTGTAAAGGAGTCAGGGTAATGATAGGGTCAGTGACTGGAAGTGTGTTTTCAATCTGCACTTGATGTTCTGGAAGAGTTGATTGATCGGTAGTAGTGATGGTGGGTGAAGTAGTAATTCTAATGCTGTCAGTGCTGACTGGGGCAGGAATATTCTGAGTCAGCACAGTGCTTGGAGCAACAGCATTGACGAGAACTTGCTCGATTTGGCTCGTTGAGTTTGCGGAAGCATTCAAGTCGGCTTGTTCCTTTGGTGAAGAAACAGAGAATTGCTTTTCTAGAGAAGCTTGTTGAGAAGAAGGGGTTTGCTTACTGAAAAACTTCAGCTTAAGAGAAGAAGGATTTGTAGTCGGCTTTTGAACAGGAAGGTCAACGACAGATTTCTGACTTGCCTTAACTAATCTTGTTCTTCGAGGAGGAGTGTCAGCTTGGATAGACTCTCCTGAGTGAGAAGGAGAAGTCTCTTCTTGATCAGCATTAAGCTGATTAGCTTGGTCTTGTTCTTTATCTGCACCTAACTCAGTATTAATTGGGTCAGCAGCTTCTTCTTCACTAGCTGTCTCCTCATCGTCATCCTGACCGCTTTCTTCTTCTTCTACTTCCTCATCATCCTGATTTGAGTTATCTAATTCTTCTTCCACCTGAGTGATGAAGTGATCATCCAGTTCCACATCATCTTCTTGATGCTCAGCTTCAGTTCCTTGACACTGAGTGTAGTGAGAATCACCAGGAACGATGATGTCAGTGGGGATAGCATCAATTGGGGTCAGCTCTGAAGACTTTTTCTTCTTCAGAGGTTGCTCAGCACCCAGTCTTTCCTCTGTATCAGGCTCATCTTGCCTGCTTCTCTTCTCAGCTGTCTTAGGTCTCTCCTGACCTTTTTCAGCAGCTGACTTAGGCTTCTTGGCCTGAGGCTCAGCCTTCTTTGAAGGAGTCCCAACAGCTTTCCTCTTTCGGTCAGCTGGAGCCTTTGTCCTTTTGCCCTTCTTTGGGACAGTTGACTCCTTATCAGCCTCATCAGTATTTTTGCCTTTCTTAATTGGCTGATTGAACTTTAAAGCCCTCAGCGAAGCAGCGGTTATCTCAGATCCTCTAGCCTTAGTTTCCTCAGATAGATCAATTTGATGATCTAAGAGGATTCTGGTGATGAGGGAGCCCAGCCTGAGAGTTCCAGTGCTCCTTTGGAAACCAGCAATCAAGAATATTGGCATGTTGATCGGCTTGTATGTCAGCATATGCCATATGAAGCATTGCTCAAAATTCGTTGCTGAGGTGGTGCAGTTGATCTTGGGATAAATGTAGTAGGTAAACAGATAGTGGGCCATCTTTTGGTGCTGACCCATTGAGGTGCTGGAGATTTCTCCAGAGTGGCCAGCGGGCTTGCAGAAGGTGGTATTGTACCCAGTTCCTTCATGATCCCCGGACCGCCTCAGTTTTGTCCCCTCATTTTTTTAACTTCAGCAAGTTAGCAAGATAGGTAGGGTTTATAAAAATGGTCTTTTCCTTTACCACAGTTACCAGATAGTCCTGGTTATCATCAGTAACTCGGAGATTGTGGTAGAACTCCCTTACTAGGTCAGGGTAGGTGTGATCTCTAATGGAGAACAGCTCGGTCCATCCATTCTTCGATATCCATTCGCAAAAGAGTTGCTCAGTTTCTACGAAGGCTTCTGAGACCCATCTAGAGAAGTCAATCTTCCATTCTCTAACGTCGTCGAATACCTTGGTATAGGTTCTGATTTTGGTCAGTTTCCCCTTAGAGGAGGTGGCTTGGCCAGCTTTGCCTTTGCTCGGCGTAGTGACCTTTGTAGTTTCAGGCGAAGTAGCTTGCCTGGAAGGTTCATTGGAACTGGTCTTAGGGTGACCGGCACCGGAGATGTTAACGGAAACCTTAGTCATAGTTTCAGAAAAAGATTGGGAAGCTTTGAGATTTTTTAGAGACAGAATGCTTTGCCAGAGAGTTCGGTAAGTGTAAAGAGATAACAATGGGGATTTGCCCATTATTTATAGCGGTGAAAAGTGGATCTTATCGAATCCATGTGTCAGTTTTGCCTTGGGATTGTGAACCGACAATAATCCTGGCTTTTATGACACATTCGGCGCATACGTCATCCTAGGTGGCTATTCGCGTGCTTGATGCATCTTCGGTGAAGACTCACTAAGGGATAAGTGTACCCCGTCGTTATCAAGTAATAAATTTCTGGTTTAAGTCCAGGTTATCGTCCACAGGATTTATTTCTGCAAGTACCGAGCTACTCGATCTCGGATGTTATCTAGGCTTAGGGGGTTTTGAGTTGGTTTGTTTTAATTAATCTACTCCTAGGTTGAATTATGCTAATCCTAGCTAAGTTATCTAATTCTAGCTAAGTTATTCTACGCCTAACTAAGTTACTCTATCCCTAATTGATCTTTCATTAATGAAACTATTCGAAGGAACATGGTATGAACGATAATAATAAAGATAGATTATCAAGTCTATTGAATAAAAACCTAATCTGAGTCACTTGTATTCAAGGCGATTAACCCTACTTACCCTCCTGAGGTTCCTAGCGCGTGATTCCCTAAGGCCGAAACTAGGTCTAAGGCTCAGTAAATTGGCGCTTAATCAACTAAGAGGTCGTCAATCTCCTAGGCTCTGACTAGGTCAGATTCAGCTCGCAATATGTGCCTACTAGATTTTGGGGCTTTTGAATGAGTTAAACCAATTGAATAAAGCGTAAGACAGATATTAGACAAATAATCATAGAACAAAACAAGAGATAAATTATTATTAAAGGCGAAGATAATTGTCACAAGATACAATAAGTCAAGTTCGGCAACTGTATCAAAGAGTACAAACATGGAAAGATAAAAGGAGATACAAAAATCCCTTTCAGGGAACCTGTTTACTCTGCAGCCGGCGACTTGATCTTAAGGACGGACCTTGATAATTCCTCGAGAAAAAGCTTTGAAGGAGCTTCAATGGAGGTTGAGGAAGATGGAGAAGATGGAGAGGAATTACAAGGGGAAAGCTAAAATAATTTACAAAAACGAAAGATATGTAATTACAATGGAAAAATCCTATTTATAGACGCGTCTCGGGCCTCGTTTTGACCTATTTTCGTGTCCTAGTTGGTGTAGGAAGACGTGGGGCCGAACGTGGCTTCGTGGGGGGCGAAATTGGTCTTTTTGACCAATTCCCGCAGGGCTGCTCGCGCCGAGCAGGCGCCTGGTGGCCTGCCTGCTCGCCGAGCAGGCATAGCCTGCTCAGCGAGCAGAAATGGCCCGTGGGGCCCTGCTCGCCGAGCGTTTTTGCCCGAAGCATGCTCGATTCAAGCTTGATGAGTTCTATGCCCTTTTTCGTCCGAACTTACACCTGCACACGCATAAAAACTCCGGAAAACATTAGTCCAAAAGCCAAATTGATCCGTCAATCGCTTATTTTGAGCAAACGCTTCGTTTGGTGCGACTTTTGACGGACCAATTAGCTTCAAAAGATAACGGAATTCTAATATGCATGCTATTTCGGCCGTATTTGCCTAAATTGATCACAAAACGAGCCTAAACGACGAAAAGTAAATAGAACGTTTCCAATTCCTAACTAACTCACACAAAAGCATTTAAATGCGAGAATTGCTCGCTTATTAACCAAATAACTCTAAAACCCGTCCTAAAACCGTACCCAAAGATAGGGGTTTTTTACCCCTATCAAACCTCCTCGCACTTAAAACTTTACTTGTCCCCAAGTAAACTAAAAACTAAACCCGCCATCACAAGAAAGCTAGAAAACCTCCCGGTTTGACTAGGTGTTTGACACAACTTCGAGCATCTGTAATTACATGCATTCGGAAATACAAAGTAGAGACACGATATCCAAAAGCCGCATTTCAATTATCATGGGTCATAGTTTTAAGCAAATGGACACATGTTCAATTAAACGAGTTTAAGGGGATCGCTAAGTGAAACACCTCACCATAGGTAGTTCACTCATTCACACAATTTTGGTGGCTAAAGTGTTTACTCTCGGCTTATGTTCTTGCTTAGGATTACGTTGATTTTGCACGTTCATCCGAGTTCCTCTACTATGCTATATGACTCCGATGATATAAAAAACAGCCTTTAATTGGGGTTGTAATGTGGTTAGAGGGTTAAAGGTACAACAAGGGTTAAAAGTTCTAGCGCTACAAAAATAAAGTTAAAATGGCTTTAGCAAATACGAAGTGACTGAGCTTTTTATTCATCCCTTATTTTTTTCTTTTGGGATGTTTTCTTGAGACGTTTTTTGATTTTTAAGAACTGGGGAATGAAGTTCTTCCCTTTTGTTCGTCTCTTTTCTTTTCTTTTTCTTTCCCTTTTTTTCTGTTTTTCTCTTTTTCTTTTTGGGATAGTGATGCTCATTCACTTCTTAGCCTTTTGGCTTGCTACTGAAATGCCATAAACAAAGGTAGAGCGCTAGAAGAAAACAAAGGCTCAATTCGAGCTTTGCAAAAACAAAGGTTAAATAGCGAACCAAGTTGTGGTTTGCAAAAACAGGTCAGAACGAAAGAAAAATCTACAAACTACAAAAATATAGGCTCAAAGGGGCTTCCTAGAGTGGATGAAAAAGAGAAAATAAGGTAAAGAAAAGGGTTAATTCTAATGAGGCTGATTCATCGTTTATCATCTCAAATCATTGCATGTAGGTTCAACACAGTATTAGGTGCAAAATCTGTAATCTTCCACAAGTCAAAGCATTCACACAAAAATGTCAAGAAAAAGAGCTTTTTGATGTTCGCTCTTAGGCTCAAATTCAGCTCACAATTCTTTGGGTTTCAATTTTGTGTTTACTAGTTTTCCCCAAACTCAAGTTTAATATCACATGCCTTCAATTCTTAAGTTATCTACCTAAGTAATGATTTTAGCATTTCTTCAAAAGTAGGGTCTAAATGCAAACTGTAGCTCATGCTTTTACAGATACAAGAGTTGTGTCCTACGCCTAAACTAGTTGTCATGCAATTTTAGATTCGGTTCTCAGCCCTCAAAGACAAATAACGAAGTTTAGATTCGAAGGAGGTTCACGGTTTTAGGTCCTAAACATGCAAAAACATAAACAAAACCTAAAAACGCTAAACTAAACTAGACACGACGCAACAAAAATTTAAAATTTATACAATTTTTGTAAGTTTGTCTACCCCTCCTCCTCACACTAAAACATGCAAAAAGTTCCAACATTGCATCACAAATCATGAAGTACGAGTGTAAAGAGTTAGGGTGGAGAAGACAACTTACTGATCGGCCGGGGGGTATGGCCAAGGCATGTTGTAGCGCTCGCAGTAGTCTGCTGCTACGTATTCAAGACCCGAAAGCCTTCGGTCCATGTTCTGCTCAAAGTTGGTGAACCGTTGGTCCATCTGCTGAACAGTGTTAAAGGTCTGTAGGTTAAGATCTCGCATTTCTGCCATCATAGTGTTGATGGCTTGGAACTGGGCCTCCGTCCCCGACGCTTGGTGTTCCCTTTGGTCTCCTGCTGTCGCAGGTTCTTCTTCCTCAGGTTCTTCGTCCCTTTGCTGTTGTGGAACTCGTGCTCTTTTTCTTCCCCCTGCGCTAGAGCTTGCTCCTCCGGTTGGGTTCCTGTTTAAGACTTCTTGAAAAGTAGATTTCCCCAAAAACTTGGAGTTAAGCAAAGTGGGGTAAATAGAAATTTCGGGATTGTCCAAATTTTTGAATTGGCTCTCAAGTAGGTTGGTAACTAAGTGCCCAAGGCCTAGGGAACCGCGTTTTCTACTTGTTTGGCTTGAGAAGCCTTCAAATATGGTCTTGACATTGTCCACGTGTTTGTGGTTGGCCACGCACCATAGTATGAGCAATTCCGTCTTTGAGACTTTATTGCTCTCGTTTTTGCCCAATAAGTTGTGGGCCACAAATTTGTGAACAAGATTGAGAAGTGGGTCTAGGAGAGCGACTGGGCTAGCAGTCTGGGAGTTAAAGTCTGATATGCTTGTGAGTTGTTCCCAAGCTATATCTTTTGTTATAGGCTTCTCAAAGTCTGAGATTGCCTCTGGGTCGTTATAAACTCCCATTAGGGCTGCTAGTGTGGTGCCATCGAGATGGTAGGGTTTACCGTTTAGTCTAAAAGAGTGTTTCCCACCGCCCAAGGGTAGCTCTTTTTTCCAAGTGGTCAAGAATTCCATGGTAAAGTTGTGATAAACTGGAGTCTGTTTGGTGGCTAGTCTATACCAGCCGTGGAATTTGAGGATTTCATTAAAATCCTTCTTTAAACCTATACTCGATAAATAAGTTTGATCAACAACTATGTGTGTAGCAAGGTCTTGCTTGGAAAACCTATCGTACAATATTCCCTCACGTTCATCAATAAGACCAAAGGGTGGATCATACTTAGCTTGGAGGCTTTCGTCGAACTCGACCTCAGATTCGGCTTCATTCTCGACGACGACCTTAGCTTTGCCTTTCCGACCCATAGTTCCCGAGGAATAGACCAAAAATGGAAGAGTTAGAACATATTTACAAGTTTCAACATAAACCCCCAAACAACCATTCATAGGCAAAAATCATAGCTTTAGGAACTTAGGGACTAAACCATAAGTATTTGGTCCCTAAGTGTTTCACCCGAAATTCACAAATTCATGCAAAATTGGAGATACCCAATGACTAAAACATAAAAAGAATGCAATTCACAACTCCATTGATACGTTTCTAACTATAATTTGAATAGTTGAACTTTGAGCTAAAATGGAGATTTTACCCAAATTGAGCAATTTCTCCAAATATCCACAAATTGAGAATGGAAATCACACCCAAACTATAAATTAATCATCATGTCAACACAAATTGCAAGGAAATCAAGAATTTAAAAGCAAACAAGAGATTAATTTGAGAAAAGAGAGAGAAACCTAAAACTTAGGTTTTTCTTAAAACTCAAAAATTATCACCCTAAGCTAAAATCTAAGCCTAGAAACATGTTAGAAATCAAAAATAGGTAGAGATTCATACCTTAAATCTTGAATTTGGGTTAGAAGGGTGGATTTGGGGGGTTAGGTTTTGGAGAAGCAAAAGGAGAAGAAGAAGGGAAGAAGAAAAGAATAGAATAAAAGAAAGAAGAGAGAAGGGAAGAAGAAGGTGGGGAAGGGGATGATGAGTCACCCCCCCTTTTTCTTATTCTTTCTTCCTTTTTTCTTTTATTTTATATTTCTTCTTCCTTTCTTTTTCTCTTTTTTTTTGGTTCGGGATTTCAGAATCCCGAACAGCCCGGCGAGCTGGGCAGTGCCTAACTCGCTCGAGTTGGGCGAAATTTTTTTTTTTTTTTTAGAGTGCGGGGGAACAAAGTTTGACAGTGCAAATAAACAACGAGATTAAAATTCAATAATCAATAAAGGAAAATAAAAACAAAAAGAAAAGGGAATGCATAATGGAATTGTTCAAACTTTGAATTAAAAACCGAGGAGAACCCGATTTCTCCCCCGTACTCAATCCTTTCTCAGGATCTTTGGATTCTTCTCCGTTGTGCTCGGGAGAGAACCCTGTGGCCTTTCCTGCCTGTCCCTATTAATCTGAGCTACCTGATTGCTCAAATCCTTGCAGAAGGCTTCGTTGTTAGCAAGCCTAGCCGAGATCTCCTTCAAAAGAGTGATCACTTCGTCAGATTCCTTAGGGTGTTGCACTGGCCCTTGATTTTGCTGTTGGTATGGGGGCATGCCAAGCCCCTGCTCTCTATCCTCTTGAACAAATCCGCTAGGAGGTCGGAGCACATTTTGATTTGAATTCCCGTAAGAGAGGTTCGGATGCTGAGGCCTCCTGTAGTTGCCATTGTTGTTGTTGTTGTAGGAGTTGTAGTTGTTGGGGTTGGAGTTGTTATAGTTCTGATTGTATCTCGGCTGCCCCCCAACATAGTTGACCATCTCCACCCCATCTCCAGCGAAAGGGCTACCTGCTTGACAATCCTTCCCATTGTGGTCGCCGCCACAGTGCACGCAGGTGGGAGGTCGGCTGAGCGTAGCCAACAGTACGTCCATTTTCCTACTCAAATCCGCAACAACCGGATTCTGTTCCTGCTCTTCCACAGTAAATACCCGCTGCCTTGTGGGGCCGGCGAGCTTCTATTCTTGCCACTGCACACTCTTCCTGGCCAGCTCGTTAATCATGTCATATGCCTCTGTTGCTGTCTTTCTAAACAAATCTCCACCCGCTGTGGATTCCACAATGGCTCTATTGGTGGGTGTTAGTCCGTGATAGAAGACGCTCACTAACTGATGCTTGGGTATGTCATGATGAGGGCACATGCGCAGCATTTTCCTGAATCGAGTCCAAGATGTGTGGAGCGCCTCATGCTCGGGTTGGTGGAAGGATGTGATCTCACCCCTGAGCATTGCTGTCTTCGAGGGAGGGAAGTAGTAGGACAAGAATTCCTTCTCCAACCCTGCCCATGTCGTGATTGAACCGGGCTCCAGTGTTCTCAGCCATTCCAAAGCTTGTCCCGTCAGAGAGAACGAGAACAGTTTCAGTCTAGCAGCATCTTGGGGGACCCCATTGGTCCTTGCAGTGTCTGCGCACATTAGGAAGCGATCCAAATGATCATTCGGGCTCTCATGTGCTTCTCCCCCAAACAGTCCGGTCTGTTGGATCAAGTGAATTATACCAGACTTGATTTTGTATGTGTTTGCCGGAATGTTTGGAGCAGCAATGCCTGCCAGATGCTGATGTCGGTGCGGTGCCAGGATCTCACTCATCAGACGAGTGTCATTTTCTGGTCCGGTGTTCTCAGGGTTCCGCTCATTGTTCCGTTCATTGTCAGTCATCTTGATAGGCTCGATGATCTCGTCTTGCTTCAGCTTTCCGATTTGTTTGCTCCTGCGAAGAGTACGTTCAAGTTCAGGGTTAAGAGGGACAACCGGTATTTTCGCTGATCTCGTAGGCATACGCTGAGAAAAGATAAATACAGAAATAAATGAAAGCTGAAGGGAAATCATACAAATCATACAGTTTTGTACAAGTATAAGAACAGTATAAATAAATACATACGGACATGTATAGATGAAATTAATAACTATATGTTCGTACAAACGAATATAAACAAGTGTAAGTATTAACAAGGATGGTTATCATAAATGAGTATATATAAATATGTGTATATAAACAAGTATAAACGGTATAGATACGTAATAAAAAGAATCATGATTATAACAAGTATATATGATATTAACAAAGGATTTATTCACAAGGAATGCCTAAACTAACAAGTCGACCTTTGGTTCGATATTGCAGAAGAAATAAATCCCCGGCAACGGCGCCAAAAACTTGATGCGTCTTCGGTGAAGACTCACTAAGGGATAAGTGTACCCCGTCGTTATCAAGTAATAAATTTCTGGTTTAAGTCTAGGTTATCGTCCACAGGATTTATTTCTGCAAGTACCGAGCTACTCGATCTCGGATGTTATCTAGGCTTAGGGGGTTTTGAGTTGGTTTGTTTTAATTAATCTACTCCTAGGTTGAATTATGCTAATCCTAGCTAAGTTATCTAATTCTAGCTAAGTTATTCTACGCCTAACTAAGTTACTCTACCCCTAATTGATCTTTCATTAATGAAACTATTCGAAGGAACATGGTATGAACGATAATAATAAAGATAGATTATCAAGTCTATTGAATAAAAACCTAATCTGAGTCACTTGTATTCAAGGCGATTAACCCTACTTACCCTCCTGAGGTTCCTAGCGCGTGATTCCCTAAGGCCGAAACTAGGTCTAAGGCTCAGTAAATTGGCGCTTAATCAACTAAGAGGTCGTCAATCTCCTAGGCTCTGACTAGGTCAGATTCAGCTCGCAATATGTGCCTACTAGATTTTAGGGCTTTTGAATGAGTTAAACCAATTGAATAAAGCGTAAGACAGAGATTAGACAAATAATCATAGAACAAAACAAGAGCTAAATTATTATTAAAGGCGAAGATAATTGTCACAAGATACAATAAGTCAAGTTCGGCAACTGTATCAAAGAGTACAAACATGGAAAGATAAAAGGAGATACAAAAATCCCTTTCAGGGAACCTGTTTACTCTGCAGCCGGCGACTTGATCTTAAGGACGGACCTTGATAATTCCTCGAGAAAAAGCTTTGAAGGAGCTTCAATGGAGATTGAGGAAGATGGAGAAGATGGAGAGGAATTACAAGGGGAAAGCTAAAATAATTTACAAAAACGAAAGATATGTAATTACAATGGAAAAATCCTATTTATAGACGCGTCTCGGGCCTCGTTTTGACCTATTTTCGTGTCCTAGTTGGTGTAGGAAGACGTGGGGCCGAACGTGGCTTCGTGGGGGCGGAATTGGTCTTTTGACCAATTCCCGCAGGGCTGCTCGCGCCGAGCAGCCCCCTGCTCGCCGAGCAGAAATGGCCCGTGGGGCCCTGCTCGCCGAGCGTTTTCGCCCGAAGCGTGCTCGATTCAAGCTTGATGAGTTCTATGCCCTTTTTCGTCCGAACTTACACCTGCACACGCATAAAAACTCCGGAAAACATTAGTCCAAAAGCCAAATTGATCCGTCAATCGCTTATTTTGAGCAAACGCTTCGTTTGGTGCGACTTTTGACGGACCAATTAGCTTCAAAAGATAACGGAATTCTAATATGCATGCTATTTCGGCCGTATTTGGCTAAATTGATCACAAAACGAGCCTAAACGATGAAAAGTAAATAGAACGTTTCCAATTCCTAACTAACTCACACAAAAGCATTTAAATGCGAGAATTGCTCGCTTATTAACCAAATAACTCTAAAACCCGTCCTAAAACCGTACCCAAAGATAGGGGTTTTTGACCCTTATCAGTGCTCTAGCATTAAACGCAACGGATCTTATACTCAACGTTTAGAATACTAAGCGTTTTATATTCTGAGTGGTCAGTTTTATATATACGGATGATTTCTCAGTTTTATACTACTCGGTGTCAATGTTTGCTTAGTATGTGATATTTATTCATTTAGCATTAAACACTCAGCATACATTTATTCACTCAGCAAACAATGGATCATTCAGCATGATTCTATATTAAGAGCTGGAATTTACTGAAGAGGATTAAACATACCAATGGCTTCTCTCAGTATGCTGAACTGTTCATGAGCCAGTGGCTTGTGAAGATATCCGCAAGCTGCTCATCCGTTGTGACGTAGGTCAGCTTTATCTCACCCTTGAGTACATGGTCTCTAATGAAGTGATGTCTTATGCTGACATGCTTCATCTTGATGTGTTGAATTGGGTTCTTGGACAGATCAATTGCACTTTTGTTGTCACATTTGACCTCAATTGTCTTTGTTTGAACACCATAGTCTTCAAGCTATTGCTTAATCCATAGGACTTGAGCAACACAGTGTCCAGCAGCAATGTACTCAGCTTCAGTGGTAGATAAGGCTACTGACGCATGCTTCTTGCTGAACCAGGATACAAGATAGCTTCCTAAGAAATGACATCCTCTAGAGGTGCTTTTCCATTCTAGCTTGTCTCGTCCATAGTCAGCGTAAGTGTATCCAGCGAGTGTAAAACCATGAGTGTTGGGATACTATAAACCTGCGTTCACTGAGCTTTGCAAATATCTAAGGATTCTTTTTACAGCTATGCAATGAGATTCCTTAGGGTTAGATTGATATCTAACACAGTAACATACTGAGAACTGAATGTCCGGTCTACTTGCTGTTAAGTAAAGTAGAGAGCCTATCATACCTCGATACAATTTGTTGTCTACCGACTTACCATTCTCGTCACCACAGAGGACAGTGTCAGTGCCCATAGGAGTGGATATTGGCTTGCAATTTTCAAGATCATATTTCTTCAATATCTCCTTGGCATATTTATCTTGACTGATGAAGATGCCATTTTTTTCTTGTTTGATTTGAAGTCCAAGGAAGAAGTTGAGTTCTCCCATTATTGACATTTCAAACTCAGTTTGCATTTGCTTGCTAAATTCCTTGCACATTGACTCATTAGTAGCACCGAAAATAATATCATCAACATATATTTGAGCCAGCAGGGTATCTTTACCCTTTCTCTTAATGAATAAGGTTGTATCAGCTTTGCCCCTGACATAGTTTCTAGTCAGCAGGAAACTGGTCAGCCTCTCATACCAAGCACGTGGTGCTTGCTTGAGGCCGTACAGAGCCTTTTTGAGTTTATAAACGTGGTTTGGGAATTTAGGATCCTCAAACCCTGGAGGTTGATTAACATAAACTTCCTCGTTTATAACTCCATTAAGGAATGCACTCTTAACATCCATTTGAAACAGTTTAAAGTTCATATAGCTTGCATACGCGCATAAAATTCTAATAGCCTCTAGCCTTGCCACTGGGGCAAAGGTCTCACCGTAGTCAATACCTTCTTGCTGACTGTAGTCCTGGGCTACAAGCCTTGCTTTGTTCCTGACTACATTTCCTTGCTCATCCAGCTTGTTGCAGAAGACCCATCTTGTTCCAATGGTCTTCTGACTCCTTGGATGTGGCACTAGCTCCCATACATCGTTTCTTCTGAATTGGTCAAGTTCCTCTTGCATTGCGCTCATCCAGAATTCATCTTCCTCAGCATCACCGAAGTTCTTAGGTTCCTGAACTGAGATGAAGGCTACGTTGCTGAGGTATCTCCTGAGTTGGTTTCTTGTCATCAGGGTATTCTCAGCGGCATCAAGAATAGCACTCTCTGAGTGTCCTCTTGGTATTCTTATCTCCTTTGGTAGATTTATGTCTTGTGCTGTTTGTGTTTCAACAATCTCTGTAGGAGTAGACTGGTCAGTGAAAACAATCTTAGGTTCACTTTTACCTTTGGTCAGCCCTTGAGGGAATGACTCGACGGCTGTATCTTGATCAGCGGATGCTGAGTCGGTCAGCGGCTGGTATCTACCTGTAGGGTTAGTTTCGTCGAACTCAACATGTACTGACTCTTCTAAGACTTGAGTTCGTTTATTGAAAACTCTGTATGCTTTGCTGTTTGTTGAGTAGCTTAAAAAGATAGCTTCATCAGCTTTTGAGTCAAACTTAGCTAGGCTATCTTTGGTGTTTAAAATAAAACATTTACAGCCAAAGGCACGAAAGTATCCAATATTGGGCTTTCGTCCTTTCCAAAGTTCGTAGGGGGTTTTCTTTAGTATAGGTCTAACAAGAGCCCTATTAAGAATATAGCACGCTGTGTTAACAGCTTCTCCCCAAAAGTACTTTGGAAGCCTATGCTCACTCAGCATTGTCCTGGCTATTTCAACCAAGGTTCTGTTCTTCCTTTCAACAACCCCATTTTGTTGAGGCGTCCTAGGAGCAGAGAAATTATGGTCAATGTCGCTGGCTTCACAGAATTCAACAAACTGTTAGTTTTTGAATTCTCCACCATTATCACTTCGGATGTGAGCCAATTTTAGGTCTTTATCATTTTCAAGTTTTCTAACCAAATTTGAAAATGTCTCAAAGGTCTCATCCTTGCTACTCAGCAAGATGACCCAAGTGTACCGAGAGAAGTCATCTACAATGACCAAGGAAAATCTTCTTCCACCCAGACTCAGCGGCTGGACTGGACTGAAAAGATCCAAGTGTAGTAATTCTAACGGACGCTTAGTTGAGACAATATTTTTACTATGAAAAGATTGTTTGGTTTGTTTTCCAGCTTGGCAAGCGTGGCATAGTTGATCTTTTTCAAATTTAAGTTCTGGCAGTCCCTCAACCAATTTCTTTCTTGCTAATTTGGCTAAGAGGTCCATGCTTACATGACCAAGTCTCATGTGCCATAGCCAGGAATTTTCTTCCTTTGAAACTAAGCATATAGTTTTTGAAAACTTTTTCTCCAAGTTCAGCATGAAGACATTATCAATGCGAGGGACAGTTAAAATTAACTCATTAGTTTTACACTCGTATATTTTACATCCAGTGTCATCAAATATAACTTTTCTCACATTATCACATAGCTGAGCTACGCTGAGTAAGTTATATTTGAGTCCGCTGACTAGGGAGACTGACTCGATAGTAGGATTACCTCCAACGGTTCCTGACCCTACTATCTTACCCTTTTTGTTGTCTCCAAAACTTACGCTTCCTCCTCGTTTACGCTCAAATGTGATGAACTGAGTTTCATCACTAGTCATATGCCTCGAGCATGCGCTGTCAATATACCACATCTTTGACTTCTCAGCACACCTCAGGCTTACCTACAATGTAACTAGTTACTCTTAGGTACCCAATTCTTTTTGGGTCCTTGCTTGTTAGGTTCAACAGGTAAAGCATCATATTTAATTTTATGGCGGCATACTTGGACAGTATGGCCATTCTTTCCACAGAAGTCACAGCTGACCTTCCGTTTAGGATTTCTCACTGACTGGTCAGCACCCTAGTGCTGAGCGTGTCAGCACACCTTTGTGGTGTGTCCTTTCTTCCCACAGAAGTCACACTGGACATTCCGTTGAGGATTCCATCTCTGCTGACCAGTACCTCGGTATTGAGTATTCAGAGGAATATTTCTTTTGTTTGGAACCTTTAGTTGGTTCTAGATAGTTGTGACGTCCTTTCTCAGTTTCTTAGAATCTGATTGGACTTCAGAGACAGACTTATGTATGATTTCCATGTTATCATGAAAAGTTGAGTTGTCCTGAAGAAGGAATCTGAGGTCACTCAGCTTGACCTCTTCAACTTCGTCACAACGCCTGCTGAGTGCTCTAACTTTCTTATTACACTTTTTGACAAGTGTGTAGAGGTCACTCAGGGCATTTACCATTTCATTTATGATCTGGGGAAGTGATATTACCTCATTTGATTGCTCCTCATCGTCAGATGCAATGGAGGGGTCAGTATGCTCAGAGATGCACGACTCAGCAAGTTCGTCAGCCATAAAATAGATCTTTGCTGACTCAATGGCATCAGCTTCTGATGACGAAGACTCATCACTATCGCTCCATGTTGCCACCATTTCCTTTTTGCCGTTCTTCCTTTCTTTCCTCAGCGTGGGGCAGCTTGACTTAATATGGCTAGTTTGATGACATTCAAAGCATGTAATGGGCTTTGAGTTGTCCTTCTTGTATTTGCTGTCGCTGGACTCAGCTTTATACTTATCAAACTTTCTGTAAGGCTTTTTAGAATATTTGTCATTCTTTTTGAACAGCATTTTCATCTTCCCGGTGAACATAGCCATTGATGCGGATTCCGCGAAGAACCCGATCTGAGGGATAAGTGTACCCCGTCGTTATCAAGTAATAAATTTCTGGTTTAAGTCCAGGTTATCGTCCACAGGATTTATTTCTGCAAGTACCGAGCTACTCGATCTCGGATGTTATCTAGGCTTAGGGGGTTTTGAGTTTGTTTTGTTAAATTAATCTACTCCTAGGTTGAATTACGCTACTCCTAGCTAAGTTATCCGATTCTAACTAAGTTATTCTACGCCTAATTAAGTTACTCTACCCCTAATTAAGTTAAACTACTCCTAAGTGATCTTTTACCAATGCAATTAACCGAAGGAACATGAAGGGATACGATGATAATGAAAATAGAATGTTTAAACAATTGGATTGAAACCTAAGTCACTTGTGTCCAAGGCGATTAACCCGACCTATCCTCCTAAAGTCCCTAGTTCGTGATTCCCTTGTAAAGCCGAAACTAGCTCTAAGGCTCAGCAATTTGGGCTTAATCTTCTATAGGGTCGTCAATCCTATAGGCACTGACTAGGTCAGATTCAGCTCGCAATATGTGCCAACCTAATTTTGGGATTATCGAATGAGTTAAACCAATCAGACAAAGCGTAAGACAAAGATTAAAACATCAAAACAATTGAATAAACAAGAACTATAATATATATCAAAGATGGAAACATTGTCACGAAGTTACAATAAACCTAGAATTCATAGCATGTATCAGAGGCTAGACAGAATGTAAAAGAAGAAAAATCCCTTTCAGGGAACCTGTCTACCAATGCAGGCGTCTTTCTAGGATTTAAGGATGAAGCTTGAGCAATCCTCGGTGAATGGAGCTTCGGAGGTGTCTTCAATGGAGGTTTAAAGGATATGGAGGAGGTGGAGAGGATTTCTCAAGGTAAAAAGCTAAGAAAATTACAAAGGAAAAAGATATCTAATTTACAATGGAAAAATCCTATTTATAGACGCGTCTCGGGCCTCGTTTTGACCTATTTTCGTGTCCTTGTTGGTGTAGGAAGACGTGGGGCCGAACGTGGCTTCGTGGGGGCGGAATTGGTCTTTTTGACCAATTCCCGCAGGGCTGCTCGCCGAGCAGGGAAGGCTGCTCGCGCCGAGCAGCCCCCTGCTCGCCGAGCAGGCGCCTGGTGGCCATCTCGGCGAGCAGGCTCCTGCTCGCCGAGCAGGCGCCTGGCGCCCTGCTCTCCGAGCAGGCTATGCCTGCTCGCCGAGCAGGCCTCTGGCGGCCTGCTCGGCGAGCAGAAATGGCCCGTGGGGCCCTACTCGCCGAGCGTTTTCGCCCGAAGCGTGCTCGATTCATGCCGAGTGACTTCTATGCCCTTTTTCGTCCGAACTTACACCTGCACACGCATAAAAACTCCAGAAAACATTAGTCCAAAAGCCAAATTGATCCGTCAATCGCCTATTTTGAGCAAACGCTTCGTTTGGTGCGAATTTTGACGGACCAATTAGCTTCAAAAGATAACGGAATGCTACTATGCATGCTATTTCGGCCGTATTTGCCTAAATTGATCACAAAATGAGCCTAAACGACGAAAAGTAAATAGAACGTTTCCAATTCCTAACTAACTCACACAAAAGCATTTAAATGCGAGAATTGCTCGCTTATTAACCAAATAACTCTAAAACCCGTCCTAAAACCGTACCCAAAGATAGGGGTTTTTTACCCCTATCAAACCTCCTCGCACTTAAAACTTTACTTGTCCCTAAGTAAACTAAAAACTAAACCCGCCATCACAAGCAAGCTAGAAAACCTCCCGGTTTGACTAGGTGCTTGACACAATTTCGAGCATCTGTAATTACATGCATTCGGAAATACATAGTAGAGACACGATATCCAAAAGCCGCATTTCAATTATCATGGGTCATAGTTTTAAGCAAATGGACACATGTTCAATTAAACGAGTTTAAGGGGATCGCTAAGTAAAACACCTCACCATAGGTAGTTCACTCATTTCACACAATTTTTGTGGCTAAAGTGTTTACTCTCGGCTTATGTTCTTGCTTAGGATTACGTTGATTTTGCACGTTCATCCGCGTTCCTCTACTATGATATATGATTCCGATGATATCAAAAACAGCCTCTAATCGGGGTTGTAATGTGGTTAGAGGGTTAAAGGTACAACAAGGGTTATTAGTTCTAGCGCTACAAAAACAAAGTTTAAATGGCTTTAGCAAATATAAGTGACTGAGCTTTTTATTCATCCCTTATTATTTTCTTTTTGGGATGTTTTCTTCGAGACGTTTTTTGATTTTTCTAAGAACTGGGGAATGGAGTTCTTCCCTTTTGCTCGTCTCTTTTCTTTTCTTTTTTTTTTCTTTTTCTGTTTTTTTTTTTTGATTTTTTTTTTGGATAGTGATGCTCATTCACTTCTTAGCCTTTTGGCTTGCTACTGTAATGCCATAAACAAAGATAAAGCGCTAGAAAACAAAGGCTGTAATTGAGCTTTGCAAAATAAATTGGGTTAAATAGCAAACCAAGTTGTGGTTTGCAAAAACAGGTTAGAACGAAAGAAAAATCTATAAACTACAAAGATGTAGGCTCAAAGGGGCTTCCTAGAGTGGATGAAAAAGAAAAAAATAAGGTAAAGAAAAAGGGTTAATTCTAATGAGGCCGATTCATCGTTTATCATCTCAAATCATTGCATGTAGGTTCAACACAGTATTAGGTGCAAAATCTGTAATCTTCCACAAGTCAAAGCATTCACACAAAAATGTCAAGAAAAAGAGCTTTTTGATGTTCGCTCTTAGGCTCAAATTCAGCTCACAATTCTTTGGGTTTCAATTTTGTGTTTACTAGTTTTCCCCAAACTCAAGTTTAATATCACATGTCTTCAATTCTTAAGTTATCTACCTAAGTAATGATTTTAGCATTTCTTCAAAAGTAGGGTCTAAATGCAAACTTTAGCTCATGCTCTTACAGATACAAGGATTGTGTCCTACACCTAAACTAGTTGTCATGCAATATTAGATTCGGTTCTCAGCCCTCAAGTACAAATAACGAAGTTTGGATTCGAAGGAGGTTCACGGTTTTAGGTCCTAAACACATAAAACATAAATAAACCCGAAAAACGAAAAACTAAACTAGACACGACGCAACAAAAATTTAAAAATTATAAAATTTTTTGTAAGTTTGTCTACCCCTCCTCCTCACACTTAAAATATGCAATAAGTTCCAACATTGCATCTAAAACCATCAAGCGCATGTGCAAAAAAAGTTAGGGTGGAGAAGACAACTTACTAACCAAAGTGAAAAACAGAAATCTATAATTGAAAAAAAAAAAAGAAAAACAAACCTAGAAAAAGTTTAATCCAAACTTGGGTTGCCTCCCAAGAAGCGCTACTTTATAGTCGGTTAGCTCGACATGGAGTTCCTTCCTAGGTGTAAACTTCTACTCGCGTTAGGAACTCGAACTCCTTGAGAAATAACCCGTACCTACAAAATGGATTAAGAGCCTCTAATAAGTTTAATGAAAGCAGGAGGTCGAATTTAAACATATTATGAAAAAGTTTGGTTTGCTCCCTTTTGGATTCTCTTGGTAGGTCGAAGAGAATGAAAACTTCTGAGCATGAAGCAAACCTAAACTTTTCTAATTTTTGAGGAAAAGGTAGTTGAGATACACAAGTTTTGATTTGATCTTTTATCTCTATCACATGATTTAGAATTTCAGATTTTGAACCGGGGTTGCTTACCGCTTCCGGTTCCTCACTTACCTCGAGTGATGCATGTGATAGTGGACTTGGTTCTACCTTTTTGTCATTCCTTAAAGAGATGGCTTGAGCTGATTCCCTTTGTGGGATTTCTATGTTTTCCTTTATGCTTGGGAGGGCATCTCGGGAATGCTCTTGCATCTCATGGTTTATTTGAGCCAATTGGTTGCTCAAGTCCTTGCAAACCTCCTCATTGATTGTAAGTCGGGCTGATATTCCTTTCAAAAGGGACAGCACCTCATCTCGTGAGCTAGAGGGTTGTGGAGGAACTTGGCTTGCTTGCTCGTAAGGGAACATTCCCAATTCGTTTTCCCTGTGCTCATTAACAAACCTATTTGGAGGCCTCAGCATGTTAGGGTTCCCGTAGGACAGATTTGAGTGTTGAGGTCTCCTCCAATCACTACCATAAAAGCTGTAAGAATTAGGGTTAGAATTATACCTTTGGTGATTACCCACAAAACTTACACTTTCATTGGTGTTGAGGCTCAGTTTCGCCATCAAGATATCCATTTTCTCATTTAAGTCGGCCATTGAGGGATTGGGAGCCTCATTCTCCAGGGCATGAATGTATTGTCTTGATGGGATAGTAAACTTTTGAGCTTGCCACTCGACTTTTTCTTACCAATTCATTGATCAGAGAATGCTGAGAAAAAGTGAAGTTCTAGCACAAAAGTTGATAAGTAACAGTATACAGATATGAACAAGTATAGAAAAGTATAAAGAAATTATATATCAACAAGTATAGACGATATAAACAAAGATATTCACAAAGGAATGCCTAAACTAACAAATCGACTTTTGGTTCGATATTGCAGAAGAAATAAATCCCTGGCAACGGCGCCAAAAACTTGATGCGGATTCCGCGAAGAACCCGATCTGAGGGATAAGTGTACCCCGTCGTTATCAAGTAATAAATTTCTGGTTTAAGTCCAGGTTATCGTCCACAGGATTTATTTCTGCAAGTACCGAGCTACTCGATCTCGGATGTTATCTAGGCTTAGGGGGTTTTGAGTTTGTTTTGTTAAATTAATCTACTCCTAGGTTGAATTACGCTACTCCTAGCTAAGTTATCCGATTCTAACTAAGTTATTCTACGCCTAATTAAGTTACTCTACCCCTAATTAAGTTAAACTACTCCTAAGTGATCTTTTACCAATGCAATTAACCGAAGGAACATGAAGGGATACGATGATAATGAAAATAGAATGTTTAAACAATTGGATTGAAACCTAAGTCACTTGTGTCCAAGGCGATTAACCCGACCTATCCTCCTAAAGTCCCTAGTTCGTGATTCCCTTGTAAAGCCGAAACTAGCTCTAAGGCTCAGCAATTTGGGCTTAATCTTCTATAGGGTCGTCAATCCTATAGGCACTGACTAGGTCAGATTCAGCTCGCAATATGTGCCAACCTAATTTTGGGATTATCGAATGAGTTAAACCAATCAGACAAAGCGTAAGACAAAGATTAAAACATCAAAACAATTGAATAAACAAGAACTATAATATATATCAAAGATGGAAACATTGTCACGAAGTTACAATAAACCTAGAATTCATAGCATGTATCAGAGGCTAGACAGAATGTAAAAGAAGAAAAATCCCTTTCAGGGAACCTGTCTACCAATGCAGGCGTCTTTCTAGGATTTAAGGATGAAGCTTGAGCAATCCTCGGTGAATGGAGCTTCAGAGGTGTCTTCAATGGAGGTTTGAAGGATATGGAGGAGGTGGAGAGGATTTCTCAAGGTGAAAAGCTAAGAAAATTACAAAGGAAAAAGATATCTAATTTACAATGGAAAAATCCTATTTATAGACGCGTCTCGGGCCTCGTTTTGACCTATTTTCGTGTCCTTGTTGGTGTAGGAAGACGTGGGGCCGAACGTGGCTTCGTGGGGGCGGAATTGGTCTTTTTGACCAATTCCCGCAGGGCTGCTCGCGCCGAGCAGAGCAGCCCCCTGCTCGGCGAGCAGGCGAGCAGGCCTCTAGCAGCCTGCTCGCCGAGCAGGCATAGCCTGCTCGGTGAGTAGGCCACCAGGGGCCTGCTCGGTGAGCAGAAATGGCCCGTGGGGCCCTACTCGCCGAGCGTTTTCGCCCGAAGCGTGCTCGATTCATGCCGAGTGACTTCTATGCCCTTTTTCGTTCGAACTTACACCTGCACACGCATAAAAACTCCAGAAAACATTAGTCCAAAAGCCAAATTGATCCGTCAATCGCCTATTTTGAGCAAACGCTTCGTTTGGTGTGACTTTTGACGGACCAATTAGCTTCAAAAGATAACGGAATTTTACTATGCATGCTATTTCGGCCGTATTTGCCTAAATTGATCACAAAATGAGCCTAAACGACGAAAAGTAAATAGAACGTTTCCAATTCCTAACTAACTCACACAAAAGCATTTAAATGCGAGAATTGCTCGCTTATTAACCAAATAACTCTAAAACCCGTCCTAAAACCGTACCCAAAGATAGGGGTTTTTGACCCCTATCAGCCATCTCCTCATCATCTGTTGAGCTCCCATCAGTGGAGTCAGCTTTCATGACAAGAGACTTTTGCTTCTTGTCTTCAGACTTTTCCTTCACCTCGAAATTCTTCATCGAGATCTCATGGGTCAGCAGTGAGCCGATGAGTTCATCATATTTGTAGGTGGTTAAGTCTTGAGCTTCCTCAACAGCTGTCTTCTTTGCTTTCCAGTTTTTAGGAAGACTCCTAAGAATCTTCTTGACTTGTTCTTCCTCGGTGAAGATCTTCCCAAGTCTCTTGAGCTCATTGATGATGTTTGTAAACCTTGCATTCATGTCAGATATTCCCTCATCATCATTCATTTCGAATAGCTCGTATAGTCTCATCTGTTGGTTCACCTTGGACTCCTTTACTTTGTTGGTTCCTTCGTAGGTGACTTCCAGCTTCTTCCAGATCTCTTGCGCCGACTCACAACTTGATATCTTATTATATTCTACAGCATCAAGCGCACAGTGAAGCATGTTTATAGCCGAAGCGTGATTTTGTAGCTTCTTGAGATCATCCTCTGTCCATTTGGCCTCAGTTTTAACAACTGTTTGGCCAGCCACAACTTCGACAGGTACAAATGGGTCTTGGACTATGGATAGCCAGGCACTCATATTTGTAGCCTGAATGAAATTTTTCATCCTATTCTTCCAGAAGGTATAGTTAAACCCGAAGAATAGGGGAGGCCGAGTAATGGACAGCCCCTCAGGTAAGATCTGAGTTGTTTGGTTTCCTGGGAGAAACCGAGTGCTATTTTCGCCCATAGTGGGGATCAGCTCAAGGTGGTTAAACCTTTTACAGTGAGCTTTTAAGCTCTGATACCACTTGTTGGTCCCTTATAACGTTACAAGTATAGTTCCAAGGGGGGGGGGGGGTTAGGAACTATTTAAAATTTTTCTTTAGGGCAGACTTCTTTTTCTTTAGGAAAGAGGTTTTAACAACGGCGCTGAGTGAATAGCAAGACACTGGCTTAGTCAACTGGTGACTAGGCCAGTTTCTTTACTTGAGTCAGGAAATAGCACTTAGGGTCTATTCCTGAGCTCAGATATTCAATGCGCACAACTCAGCTTGACCTCTTTACTTGGTCAGTTTTGTTTAAGCAAGCAATATATATATTAAGGAGTTTAAGGTTAGAAAGATATTACTCAGCAGATTTATCCAGGTTCGGCCTCCAAGCCTACTGATAGGGGTCAAAACCCCTATCTTTGGGTACGGTTTTAGGACGGGTTTTAACGCTTTTTAGTTAATAAGCGAGCAATTCTCGCATTTAAATGCTTTTGTGTGAGTTAGTTAGAAATTGGAAATGTTTTATTTACTTTTCGTTGTATAGGCTCGTTTTATGATCAATTTAGGCAAATACGGCCAAAATGGCATGCATATTATAATTCTGTTATCTTTTGAAGCTAATTGATCCGTCAAAAGTCGCACCAAACAAAGCATTAGCTCAAATAAGCGATTGGCGGGTCAATTTAGCCTTTGGACTAATGTTATCTGGAGTTTTTGTGCATGCGCAGGGATAAGTTCGGGCGAAAAACACATTGTTGGCATTCGGCAACCGCGTGGGGGCGTATCGGGCAAGACTACTCGACGAACTGGCCTATTTTAGGCCAGCTCGGGCGAGTTGGCCTTCGTAGGCCAGCTCGCCGAGCAGCTCGCCCTGCTCGGCGAGCAGACCTGCGGAAATTGGTCAAAAAGACCAATTCCGCCCCCACGACTTTACGATCGGCCCCACGACTTCCTACCTGCATAAGGACACGAAATAGGTCAAGAAAAGGGCCCGAGCCACGCCTATAAATAGGATTTTCTCCAATGTAATTAGCATCTTTTATCTTTGTAATTTCCTTAGCTTTTCATCTTGAGAAATCCTCTCCACCTCCTCCATACCCTTCAAACCTCCATTAAAGACACCTCCGAAGCTCCGTTCACCGAGGATTGCTCAAGCTCCATCCTTAAGTCCTAGGAAGACGCCTGCATTGGTAGACAGGTTACCTGAAAGGGATTTTTCTTCTTTTACATTCTACCTAGCCTCTGATACATGTTATGAATCCTAGGCTCATTGTAACTTCGTGACAATACTTTTCATGTTTGATATATATTATAGTTTTGTTTCTTCAATTGTTTTATTGCCTTAATCTTTGTCTTACGCTTTGTCTGATTGGTTTTACTCATTCGATAATCCCAAAATTAAGTTGGCACATATTGCGAGCTGAATCTGACCTAGTCAGTGCCTATAGGATTGACGACCCTATAGAAGATTAAACCCAAATTGCTGAGCCTTAGAGCTAGTTTCGGCCTTACAAGGGAATCACGAACTAGGGACTTTAGGAGGATAGGTCGGGTTAATCGCCTCGGACACAAGTGACTTAGATTAGGTCTTAAATCCGTTGTCTAAGCAATCTATTTTCATTATCATCGTATTCTTTCATGTTCCTTCGGGTAATTGCATTGGTAAACGATCACTTAGGAGTAGTTTAACTTAATTAGGCGTAGAATAACTTAGTTAGAATCAGATAACTTAGCTAGGATTAGTATAATTCAACATAGGAGTAGATTAACTTAGGAAAAACCAACTCAAAACCCCCTAAGCCTAGATAACACCTGAAACCAAGTAACTCGATACTTGCAGAAATAAATCTTGTGGACGATACCTGGACTTTCCAGAATTTTATTACTTGATAACGATGGGGTATACTTATCCCTTAGTGAGTCTTCTTCACCGAAGGCGCATCAAGTTTTTGGCGCCGTTGCCGAGGATTTATTTCTTCTGCAATATCGAACCAAAGGTCGATTTGTTAGTTTAGGCATTCATTGTAAATATCCTTTGTTTATAACATCTATACTTGTTTATATCTACCATGTTCTCTCATAACATGCGTAGTTGTTCACACCTATTCTTATTTATACTCGTTTATACAAACGTGCATCTATACTTGTTAAATTCATCTATATTTTTTTGTCTGTGCTTGTTTATACCTTTTATACTTGTTCATTCTTATATTTATATTTGTTCATATTCTGAGTCATACTTATACATACTTGTTTATCTCTACTAGTTGTACCATGTACATCAATCTATACCTGTCAATAATAAGAATACTTGTATAAAACTGTGCAACCTTGTATGATGTGTATAATTTTCTTCCCGCTTTCATTTATTTCTTGTATTTATTTCTTCTCAGCATATGCCTACAAGATCAGCAAGAATACCGTGTGTCCCTCTTAACCCTGAACTTGAACGTACTCTTCGCAGGAGCAAACAAATTGGAAAGCTGAAGCAAGACGAGATCATCGAGCCTATTAAGATGACTGACAATGAACGGAACAATGAACGGAACACTGAGAACACCGGGCCAGAAAATGACACTCGTCTGATGAGTGAGATCCTGGCACCACACCGACACCAGCATTTGTCCGGCATTGTCGCTCCGAATATTCCGGCTAATACATACGAAATCAAGTCCGGTATAATTCACTTGATCCAACAGACTGGATTGTTTGGAGGGGAAGCACATGAGAGCCCGAATGATCATCTGGATCGCTTCCTAATGTGCGCAGACACTGCAAGAACAAATGGGGTTCCCCAAGATGCTGCTAGGTTGAAGTTGTTCTCGTTTTCTCTAACTGGGCAAGCTTTGGAATGGTTGAGAACACTGGAGCCCGGATCAATCACGACTTGGGCAGGATTGGAGAAGGAATTCTCGTCCTACTACTTTCCTCCCTCGAAGACAGCAATGCTCAGGGGTGAGATCACATCCTTCCACCAACCCGAGCACGAAGCGCTCCACACATCTTAGACCCGATTCAGGAAAATGCTGTGCATGTGCCCTCATTATGACATACCCAAGCATCAATTGGTGAGCGTCTTCTATCACGGATTGACACCCACCAACAGGGCTATTGTAGACTCCGCAGCGGGTGGAGATTTGTTTAGGAAGACAGCAACAGAGGTATATGACATGATTAACGAGCTGGCTAGGAAGAGCATGCAGTGGCAAGAGGAGAAACTCGCTGGCCCCACAAGGTAGCGGGTGTTTGCTGTGGAAGAACAAGAACAAAATCCAAATGTTGCGGATATAAGTAGGAAGATGGACGTCCTGTTGGCTAAATTCAGCCAACCCCCCACCTGTGTGCACTGTGGCGGCGACCACCATGGAAAGGACTGTCAGGCAGGGAGCCCTTTCGCTGGAGATGGGGTGGAGATGGTCAATTATCTTGGGGGCAGCCGAGGTACAACCAGAACTATAACAACTACAACCCCAACAACCACAACTCCTACAACAACAACAACTATAGGAGGCCTCAGCACCCGAACCTATCTTACGAGAATTCAAATCAGAATGTGCTTCGACCTCCCAGCGGTTTTTTTCAGGAACATAGAGAGCAGGGGCTTGGCATGCCCCCATATCAACAGCAGAACCAAGGGCCAATGCAACCTCCTAAGGAATCTGACGAGGTGGTTACTCTCTTAAAAGAGATCTCGGCTAGGCTTGCCAACAATGAAGCTTTCACGGGCCTTGAATACGTAGCGGCAGACTACTGTGAGCGCTACAACATGCAGTGGCCACCTCCCTCAGCCGATCAGTAAGTTGTCTTCTCCACCCTAACTTTTTACACTTGTTCTTTATGGTTTGTGATGCAATGTTGGAACTTATTGCATATTTTTAGTGTGAGGAGGAGGGGTAGACAAACTTACAAAAATTGTATAATTTTTAAATTTTTGTTGCGTCGTGTCTAGTTTAGTTTTGCGTTTTCGGGTTTTATTTATGTTTTGCATGTTTAGGACCTAAAACCATGAACCTCCTTGAGGGCTGAGAACTGAATCTAAGATTGCATGACAACTAGTTTAGGTGTAGGATACAACCCTTGTATCTGTAAAAGCATGAGCTAAAGTTTGCATTTAGACCCTACTTTTGAAGAAATGCTAAAATCATTACTTAGGTAGATAAGTTAAGAATTGAAGGCATGTGATGTTAAACTTGAGTTTGGGGAGAACTAGTAAACACAAAATTGAAACCCAAAGAATTGTGAGTTGAATTTGAGCCTAAGAGCGAACATCAAAAAACTCTTTTTCTTGACATTTTTGTGTGAATGCTTTGACTTGTGGAAATATTACAGATTTTGCACCTAATACTATGTTGAACCTACATGCAATGATTTGAGATGATAAACGATGAATCAGCCTCATTAGAATTAACCCCTTTTCTTTACCTTATTTTCTCTTTTTCATCCACTCTAGGAAGCCCCTTTGAGCCTGTATTTTTGTAGTTTATAGATTTTTCTTTCGTTCTAACTCAATTTTTGCAAACCATCATTTGGTTTGCTACTTAACCCTAAGTTTTTGCAAAGCTCACATCGAGCCTTTGTCGTTTCTAGCGCTTTATCTTTGCCTATGGCATCATAGTAGCAAGCCAAAAGGCTAAAAAGTGAATGAGCATCACTATCCCAAAAAGAAAAAAATGGGGAAAAAGAAAAAGAAAAACAGAAAAACAGAGAAAGAAAAGAAAAGAAAAGAGACGAACAAAAAGGGGAGAACTTCATTCCCCAGTTCTTAAAATCAAAACGTCTCAAGAAAATGTCCTAAAAAGAGAATAATGAATGAATAAAAAGCTCAGTCACTTCATATTTGCTAAAGCCATTTGAACTTTGTTTTTCTAACGCTAGAACTATTAACTCTTGTTGTACCTTTAACCCTCTAACCACATTACAACCCCAATTCGAGGCTGTTTTTTATATCATCGGAGTCATATAGCATAGTAGAGGAACTCAGATGAACGTGCAAAATCAACATAATCCTAAGTAAGAACATAAGCCGAGAGTAAACACTTTAGCCACTAAAATTGTGTGAAATGAGTGAACTACCTATGGTGAGGTGTTTTACTTAGCGATCCCCTCAAGCTCGTTTAATTGAACATGTGTCCTTTGTCTTAAAACATATGACCTATGATAATTGAAATGCGGCTTTTGGATATCGTGTCTCTACTTTGTATTTCCGAATGCATGTAATTACAGATGCTCGAAATTGTGTCAAGCACCTAGTCAAACCGGGAGGTTTTCTAGCTTGCTTGTGATTGCGGGTTTAGTTTTTTTTAGTTTACTTGGGGACAAGTAAAGTTTTAAGTGCGAGGAGGTATGATAGGGGTCAAAAAAACCCCTATCTTTGGGTACGGTTTTAGGACGGGTTTTAACGTTTTTTAGTTAATAAGCGAGCAATTCTCGCATTTAAATGCTTTTGTGTGAGTTAGTTAGAAATTGGAAATGTTTTATTTACTTTTCGTTGTTTAGGCTCGTTTTATGATCAATTTAGGCAAATACGGCCAAAATGGCATGCATATTATAATTCCGTTATCTTTTGAAGCTAATTGATCCATCAAAAGTCGCACCAAATGAAGCGTTAGCTCAAATAAGCGATTGGCGGGTCAATTTAGCCTTTGGACTAATGTTATCTGGAGTTTTTGTGCATGCGCAGGGATAAGTTCGGGCGAAAAACACATTGTTGGCATTCGGCAACCGCACGGGGGCGTATCAGGTAAGACTGCTCGATGAACTGGCCTATTTTAGGCCAGCTCGCAGCGAGCTAGCCTTCGTAGGCCAGCTCGCCGAGCAGGCTGTGCCTGCTCGCCGAGCAGGCCCCTTGGAGGCCTGCTCACTGACCAGGCCCTCTGGAGGCCTGCTCACGATGAGCAGAGCAGCTCGCCCTGCTCGGCGAGCAGACCTGCGGGAATTGGTCAAAAAGACCAATTTCGCCCCCACGACTTCACGATCGGCCCCACGACTTCCTACCTGCATAAGGACACGAAGTAGGTCAAGAAAAGGGCCCGAGCCACGCCTATAAATAGGATTTTCTGCAATGTAATTAGCATCTTTTATCTTTGTAATTTCCTTAGATTTTCATCTTGAGAAATCCTCTCCACCTCCTCCATACCCTTCAAACCTCCATTGAAGACACCTCCGAAGCTCCGTTCACCGAGGATTGCTCAAGCTCCATCCTTAAGTCCTAGGAAGACGCCTGCATTGGTAGACAGGTTCCCTGAAAGGGATTTTTCTTCTTTTACATTCTACCTAGCCTCTGATACATGTTATGAATCCTAGGCTCATTGTAACTTCATGACAATACTTTTCATGTTTGATATATATTATAGTTTTGTTTCTTCAATTGTTTTATTGCCTTAATCTTTGTCTTACGCTTTGTCTGATTGGTTTAACTCATTCGATAATCCCAAAATTAAGTTGGCACATATTGCGAGCTGAATCTGACCTAGTCAGTGCCTATAGGATTGACGTCCCTATAGAAGATTAAGCCCAAATTGTTGAGCCTTAGAGCTAGTTTCGGCCTTACAAGGGAATCACGAACTAGGGACTTTAGGAGGATAGGTCGGGTTAATCGCCTCGGACACAAGTGACTTAGATTAGGTCTTAAATCCGTTGTCTAAACAACCCATTTTCATTATCATCGTATCCTTTCATGTTCCTTTAGGTAATTGCATTGGTAAACGATCACTTAGGAGTAGTTTAACTTAATTAGGCGTAGAATAACTTAGTTAGAATCAGATAACTTAGCTAGGATTAGTATAATTCAACCTAGGAGTAGATTAACTTAGGAAAAACCAACTCAAAACCCCCTAAGCCTATATAACACCTGAAACCAAGTAACTCGATACTTGCAGAAATAAATCCTCTAGACGATACCTGGACTTTCCAGAATATTATTACTTGATAACGACGGGGTACACTTATCCCTTAGTGAGTCTTCTTCACCGAAGGCGCATCACCTACGTCCTGTCCCCGGAACACGTTCTGAGATTTCGAATTCTCTACTGAGCTCTTTAACGGTAGAGCATCAAACCTTTTACAACTTAGAAGCTGAGTATAACAAGAGTACCTTCCTCTATACCTCTACTCACTCCTAATCTCTCGCTGAGTACTATAACCGAGTACTCAGCCTCTCCTTTCTAATCTCTAGAAATGATAAGTGTTTGTCCTAAACAACAATTGCTAAGACACCTTAGATGATTGAATAATCACTCTAGACTTTTACACGAAAGATATGAAATTTGGTGTAAGATTGCTTTGCTTTTTCTTGCAGAACTTTGAGTAGAATTTTGGTCAGCGTAATGGCTTGATCAAGTTCTGTCTCGAATGAAGCAACTGAAGGGCTCTATTTATAGAGACGTCTGAGACATCGGTCATTTCGAATTTCGAAATAATCGTTTGAGGGAAACAACTTCCTGTCATTGTCACTCAGTTTTGCTCAGAGCTCTCGGCCAATCAGATTTGAGTATCTTTTATCCTCGGTCAGTGTTGAGCAGCTTTTAGTCAGCTCGGCAGATTGTCTCTCCATTTATGGTAAGGTCAACTAGACAGCATTCTGTGTCTTCTGAACTTTACCCAAAGTGGAAACACTTTATCTGGAAGTTGTTCTTGCTCAGCTGCTGTCTTGTACTCTTTTTCGATTCAACTCAGCAGCTTCGTCCCGAAGTTGTTCAACGAAGGTCTTCTAAATCCTTCTTCCGCTGAGCTGCGTTTTGTACATAACGACAGCGTTTTGACATACGCGGGCCGAGTTGCATTGAACTGTTTGACTTGGGCTTTGACTTCCGTATTGGGCTTTGGGCCTTTTAATCTTTATGTCTTATAAACAATTTAACTCAACATTGAGCAAACACATTAGTAGAATAAATCAAAGCATTTAAACTTAGTGTGTTTAGAATATTTTTAATTACACTTAAACAATTTTGTCAAATCAAAATTATGTGGAAAGATGTTTCAATAAAATGCAACACCGATAGTGCGATGTTCGAATCAGAATGATCATGTATCATTGGTGCTGTTGTTCGAAATTCAGTAGGTCATCTAATCTGATGCAGCAGTAGCTTCATCCATGGCATGAAAGTACCGAAGGTTATCGAAGCCTTTGCTCTTAGAACAAGCTTACTATGGATGGAAGGGATGGGATTTAGGCAAGTTCTATTTGAAACAGATGCGAAAACCATCACGGACAAGATCAGCTCATCATCTGAAGATCTATCTGAATTCGACTCTTTAATACAGGATTGCAAATTTATTTTAAGTAGTTTTTCTGATTTCAATATTTCATTTATTTCTCGCATAGCGAATGAGGCAGCCCACCTTACGGCTAGGCATGCCCGTTCCAATGTTATCGAGTTCTTTTCGACAGAAGCGCCATATTGGCTCTCTGGTGTAATTCTTAAGGAGATTCAACTTCCTATTCAATAAAAGGCATTTACTTCCAAAAAAAAAAATTAAGTTATATGGTAAAAGGCACTTCGAGTTTCTACAAAAAAAAAAGGCACTTCGAGTCCTCCGGTTTTTTTTAATGAATTAAGCTCTTGAACCCTTATTTGGATATATTACGTCCTTTATCTTTTATTTTTTATCATATTAAACTTCAATGATAAAAAAAAGGTTGACTTTGAACATAAAATTCAGTTAACAGAGTGTTATTCATTTTACCTACATTCTAAATTTGTATTTTTAACAGTTCGAAAATAATTTTGATATTTATTTATTTTTGAAGAAAGCGGAAAGCTGTGAAAACTTTACTTCAAACTATAAAAATCATAATCTCAAACACAAATTAAATTGCTAACGTCTTTTTAAGTGAATTAAATGTTGATATTTTACCAATTTGGCAAGCAAGAGCTTAATGTGACAAAAAAACATGGTCGGAGCTAGAGCCGTCTTAAACATTTTTTGGACAATGTGTTAAATGAAAAAAGTAGGTCTTATTCATTAAAAATTTAATATTTTCATATAACAATAATGTTTCTACAAAATGAAACATCAAAAAACTTTAACTTGATTTTTGACATAATAAATATAATAAAAAAATTTAATTAAATATTATATAATAATAATAATAATTGGGCATTCTTAAGATTTTTAAACCCCTATACTCTACCTATTTCATGTATAAATTAACATTCACTTAATTTTTAACATAATAAATAATAAAAATAATTTAATTGGATATTGTATAATAATAAATTAGGACCCCTTAAATAGAGCACTATGCATGGGAGTTCTTTGTACTCACTCTTTCTACGTCCCTTGGCCGAGGCTCTAATATGTTCACATGAAAAATCAAGGGAAAATTACACAGAAATTCATCTTTTAAAAACTATTTACAACTATATCAAATTATAATTTTGGATTATATCAAATTAGTAAAATCAGTACTTTTAATATATTTTAAGGATTAGAATTTATAAATTAGAAACCTAGAATATATTTTCTAGGGTTTATAATTTATGAATTGGAGTTTAGATTTCTTAAATTATGGTATAAAATCATAATATTTAAAGAATAATAACATATTAAGAATTAAGTTTGGTGATATGATTTAGTTGTAATTTTGTACTTAATTATGATATTCATGTATTTGACTCAAAAATCAAATACTTAATACACCAAAAAATAAAAGACTATAAGCCTCAAAATGTTTTTTCCCAATAGTTTTTTTTTTTTTTTTTGGCTATTTCTCATTTTTATTAAATAAACTACTAATTACAACAAAACTAAAATTTGAGGTATATAAAATCTAAAATTTTCTCTTTAGGTTTATTGAAATGGCAATTAAGGATGAAATCAATTTGTTGTTGTTTCTTTTACAAGAATAGCATTTAGATAAAATAAAATGTTATTGAAAAAATAAATCATATTATAAATATAACTAGAACGAAACCCTCGCTTTGCTTCGGGTAATCATAAACTATATTAATATAAACTTAAGAAACACATGAAAAATAAAGGTTATCTTGCAAAGTAGTGAGTTTGTATTTTTTTTTGTGAAAAATTGTTAGTTTCATTCTTAGTTATCTAAGAAACGTTTTTTTAATATGGGAAATCGTTTAGTATGTTAGAGAGACCAATTACGTGAAATTGATATTTAATTTATACATAAAATAGACCCAATTGATAATAAATGAAAGATATAGTTAAATTATGATTAAAACAAAGTTTCCAAAATAAAGATTGTGAGGAAGTTTTAAAAAAATCATGCTAATACAAACGAAGGATTTGAGCACATAGAGATTTTTGCTAGATGTATTCAAGTCCAAAAACTAAATATATTTGGGTCTTTTCTATCTATTTGTGTGGATTGGTTTTGCATTTACACTACCTAAAATTAGATCCACTTGATAAGAAAATATAACAAAAATCATTAAAGAAACAATATTAAGAAAAATAGATGCAGAGTGAGGATAGGATTGGGGTCAGTCTTCCTAGACTGATCCCGGGTTAGGTTTTTGTTTGTTTGTTTTTTTTCTTCCCTTCTTACCAAAAAAAAAAAAGAAAAATAGATGCAGAGCAATTTCATTACTGAAGTAGAGTATATATAGAATATGAAAATTTATATGATTTAAAAATCTAATATTTTTGTTGAAAATTTAGTCTTAGGAACTGAAGCTTTTCATCTACTACGAATCCATAGAATTATTAAAAAGTTGAACATAATTTTAATTTTCTTTAGAATCGATTCTGCAATTTCAAATGTATAAAACATCAAGATAAATTAAAAAATTACCACTTTAATCCAGAAATTTCACACTTTTAATTAAGAAATATGTAATACCTAACAAAATGCAATAAAACACACACACACAAATAGATCATAACCCTAAACGACCGTTGACGGTTTCAAAATAAAAAATTCGAAGAGTTAATGATATTCTAAGGAACTTTAATTCTTAAAAGTTTTTATTTTGAGGTCATTTAAGTGTTTTTTTGCTTAGGAGAGAGATAGGGTGAATATGTGGAGAGAGAAAGCTCTAAAAAATGTGATTTTGGAAAATAAAAAATATGGGTTCATAGTAAATGCCGTTCTCAATAACTTAAATTCTTGAATATTTTCATTTTGAGGATGTTACTGGTTATTTTGAGGAATTAGTTAAAGTTCAATGGTTACCGGTGTTAAAAAGATTAAAATTCAGTAATCATACTGTTAAAAATTGAAGTTCAGTGACCACAATGTTAAAATAAGTAAAGTTCAGTGGTCATGGGTGTAATTTACCCCAAACAAAAGATAACGAGTGAAGCAAAAGTAGAGATTATCCTGAAATAGAAAAGCTATTGTAAAGGCACAGACTTAAAGTGACGTCGTTTGGAGAGAAATAGGAAGGTAATTAGCTTAACCAAATGAGGGCAGAGATGGAAAGAAAAAAATCCAAATTGAAATTCAAATTGATTTCAATTCACTGTTCATATCCCCATTCAGGCTTAATTCTATAGAATAATAAGTTTTTATAATTTCACATAATTCAAATTATTATATATCAAAATTATTTGATAAAGTGATAAATAATTTTTAAAAAACTGTACTTTCATATAAATTTCTCTAAAATAAAATGTTATTGGGCTTGGCCCAATCGACTAATCAGGCGAGCCCACAATTTCAGGCCCACCCTTCGGCTTTCTATTGAATTGGGGTTCAATTCACACATGGCGAGTTCAACAATCAACTCATCGGGTTGAATCTATCCCGAGTCAGGAAATCGGAGGGACTGCGGTGCAGAATCCATATACATTCTCAAATTCATACGGTGCTCGCTTTGTCTGTATTGATTGAAAAATGGGAGGCGATCGGAAGTCGAAGGAGGAGAAGAAGAGAAGTAGGAAGAGAAGCCCCTCCCTGTCTTCCTCTGAAGGTACTCAATTTTTCTGTGTATTTCTCTGGAAAAGAATGAAGATGATTACGTATTGAAAGCATTGCGCTTGATTTAGCTTAATAGAGCAAGCATAGTAACTCGGCGATTTTGTTCTCTTTCTTTAATTTGCTTTCGATTGTAATATACAGACGAAGGACAACGCAGAAAACGGCATAGAAGGGAGAAAGAAGAAGCAGGGGAAAGGAAGAGCAGAAAGAGTGATGATAAGAAAGAAAAGCGAAAGGACAAAAAATCTCATAAGCACCGCTCTGATAAAGGTATAGTATGATTTGTTTCACTGCTGACTCAAAATATACATTGTGAATTATATTTGCAGTTCATGTATTTATGTTGATAAGTGATATTAATGGATCATTGCTGACAGAATTAGGCATGGGGATTTTTCTCATATAGTTTCATCAAATCAAACAATTTAGCCCCAAATTGAATTTTTGGCATCAACTCAATCGTAAACTTTGCAATACTTGATAGATTTTCTTCAAGGATTTAGGGTTTGGTAGATAAGAACTTAGTATTTTGTAATATCAAATATATGTATGCTGACTTTGTTAGCATGTAGAGGCTTAGGGGTTTTGTTTCTTTATAAGCACCATTCTGTTTAGTTTGATTTGTTTCACTGCTGACTCGAAATATGAAAAGGAACAGGAATAGACAGTGTGAATTATATTTGCAGTTCATGTATTTATTGTTGATAGTGATATTGTGTTGATAGATTCTGATAATGGATCATCACTGACCGAATTAGGCATGAGGATTTTTCTCATATAGTTTCATCAAATCAAACAATTTAGCCCCAAATTGTATTTTTGGCATCAACTCAATCCTAAACTTTGCAATATTTGACAGATTCTCTTCAAGGATTTAGGGTTTGGTAGATAAGAACTTATTTTGTAATATCAAATATATGTATGCCGACTTTGTTAGCATGTAGAGAGGCTTAGGGGTTTTGTTTCTTATAAGCGCCATTCTGATAAAGTTATAGTCTGATTTGTTTCAATGCTGACTCAAAATGTGAAAAGGAACAGGAATAGACAGTGTGAATTATATTTGCAGTTCATGTATTTATGTTGATAAGTGAATGTGATATTACGTTGATAGATTCTGATAATGGATCATTGCTGACCGAATTAGGCATGATGATTTTTGTGATATAGTTTGGACAATTAAATCGAATTTTAGGTATTAACTCAGCCCTAAACTCATAGTTATTAAAGGCGCGCCTATGGCGCACCAAGCGCAGGCCTTAGCGCCATGACACCCCCATGGCGTGGCGCAACCGCCATGGCCCGCGCCAAGGGGCAGTTGCCAAAGGCGCACCAAGGCGTGCCTTGGTGAGTTAGGGGCATTTTATGGACAGTTACATATATGGAACAAGTGTTCTGAAGGGTCCAAAATGAGAAAAAAAATATATTAAAAAGGAAGAGAGAGATTATACATTTGAATTAATTAGAAGAGGCAATGACACGATCTTATTATAAGAGGAAGAAGTTTAGTAGAACAAAACACAAAAAACGAAATTCAAACATAAACAAAGCAGCCAAGGGAATTCAAATTCAACATGAGTGATTAATTTGGAGAGTTTTGATGAGGAGTAGAACTTAGGATTTAGTATTCAACTTTAGCTTTCTAACATGAGGTTTATTTTGCATTTTAAAACTTATTTATGCTTAATATTGTCATGATTTAGTATTCATTGCATTTTTATGTTAGTCTTATAGTTTTATAATTTTTGTTTTTGCAAGTGCGCCTTGTCTCGCTATGGCGCGCGCCATGCGCCAAGGCTCCAGGACCCCTAGCGCCTTAGTGCGCCATGCACCTTTAATAACTATGCCTAAACTTATCTAAGCATTTTCTTCAAGAACTTAGGGTTTCATGGATAAGAACATATTTTGTAATATCAAATATCTGTGCCCATTTTGTTAACATTCAACACGTTTAGAGCTGGGTTGATTCCTAAAATTTGATTGATCGCACTGTGAACTTTAGAGCCATTTTGATGCTTAATTCCATCAAATTGACATCATATTATTGAAACAGAAAAGAAGTCAAAGGATAAGCACAGAGCTAAACATCACAAAGGCGACATGGTACGCTAACTTTTTTTGTAATGTTGATGTGAGATTTGGTGTTTCATGTTGTTACTTGTGAGTTTGGGCCATGTAGCATACAGGCATTCTTTTATGTGATTCTCTTTATCATTGCGTTTTGTTGAGATCATTCAGCATCGTCTATCTTAAGAACAGTTGCAGACTGAGAGTGAGGTGAGAGAAATAAATTGTGGAGATTTTAACCTTAAACCAACAAAGAATAATTAATCAATGCTTAAGGGAAGATTCACCCGAAACTGAAGAAAACCCTCTTTCTTTTGTATTGATGATTAAAAATTGGCTGCTGCATACAAGAGAAAGTGTACGTATTTTATAGGGCACGGAACTCTTAGAGTAAAACAGACTATTAAGAACGTTTTTTTTTTTTTTCATTTAGACTAAGCTGAACATCTGCTAGATTTCTTTCCGGAAAGTTATTGAAAGTGAAAGGGAGTACCTGTTGAAGACAACCTGGGTTAGAGAATTTACAACTAAATCAGACTGCTGCCCCTAGGAAGTAGCCAGATTCATTCAAATAGAGAGGGGTTCAGTCCGGTTGTGTTGTTTCTCCCTTAGCCCTGGTAACTGAACTATGTCCTATAGGTTTGGCTCGCATGCTTTGTTCTCATTGTTCCGAGGCCTTGTTGAGCCTTGCCATATTACATCATAAGACATGACCTCATCGAGCTGGGTTTGTTTCAGGATGTTAATCATTTTTCTTCAGAAGCTAGAGTATTTTGAATATTTGGTTCTTGATTGAAATACAAAAGTTATCAGATATGCTGTAATGTATTTCAGCTTGTAGCAGCTAAGATTTGAATAATAGGCATCTAAATTTATGAGCTAAGGTATATGTGTAAGAAAGATCTATAAACCTGTTGTAATATGAAAGGTACATTCCAAAAAAAAAAAATCCATGTGGTTACACGAATTGTCAAACGCATGACTGTGGTTTTTTTATGCGACCAAGAGATCATAGATGTTCTCGCTTTGCTAAAGTTGTTTAGTATCACATTTACTATGAAACCACGTTTTTTATTTTTCAAAATCATCATTTTTGTAGATTTCTCTATCTAAACATTCACTTTTATCTCTACTCATCAAACAACACCTAAATGGTTTAACAACTATGCTTCAAAATGAAAATTTCCAAGAATTAAAGTTGGAAATTTTCATTTTGAGGTCGTTAACCGTCATTTTTAGAGTGTCAAACTAAAATATCCTCGTTTTTAGCAAAGCGAAGAACTTCAGTCATCTCTTTGTGGTAAAAAAAATCACAGGCATGCATTTGACAATTTGTGTAACCACAGGGTTTTTTTCTTTTTTAATTTACCCTAATATAAACTATACAAAGATGACTTTCAATGGTGTGAATTGGTGATATATTGCTGAGATTATGTGATCTTTGTTTGTGAACATATAGCGAAAGTTCAATTCATTTGGTTCTTGTTCGGATGTTTTGTCAGAAAATCCAGGAACTGTCCAGCGATGATTACTTCTTGAAGAACAATGAGTTCTCTACGTGGCTGCAGGAGGAGAGGGAAGTGTTCTTCTCCGATCTTTCATCGGAGTCTGCACGTGAACTGTTTTCTGACTTCGTCAAGGATTGGAACAACCAAAAGCTCGACTCTCGCTTCTACGAGGGCATTTCAAAAGGACCGAGGTGTGCACACAGTTGGAAATTCAAAACTTAGCTTGCTCTTCAATTTTGCTTTGCTTTTGTATATTTTACTATCCAGTCCAGTTTAGTTTTCTTAGAATTTTCTCTGAATTGGGATATTTGTTTGGTAATGAAATGCAATCAGTTCCACCCAATTTTATGATTTGGATGAGATGCATAATCTGCCCTACTTACGCCGATTGCTCGAAGTTCTTCATTTATGTTTCTTTAATTGTTTGCGAATTGAAACTTTCAACTCAAAGCGATAAGGGATCATTTTACTTCTCGCTATTATCTGATTGGTCGTCTGAACTTTAGAGATGTCTCATTAGCTCTCTGAATTTGCCTAAAATATATAGCACCTAAGTCTACGGAGCAGAATAATGAGATATTTGAACAAGTTAAACGTGTATCGTTTTAAACAAATTTGGATGGTTAATAAATCTTTAACCACTTCAGTCGTCAATAGGCTACTTTAGGCAAGATAACGAGGGTTAATTGATCATAGTAGTGTTTACTTGGATCCCGAATAACTAAACCCATTTGATCTAGGCTTATTAGAATCCTAGGGCGGATATTTAAAGCATTTTAAAGTTTATATTTAATAAGCTTGGATCTAACATTGATGGATTAAATTCATTTAGTTATTTAGGGTTCAAGTGAGCACTCGTAGTGTAAATTCAAAGGATTAATGAGGCATTTGCAAAATTTATGGAACTCGGAGAATTACAAATAACTTGTGATGCATTAAGTCATTTTCTTTATACATTTTTCCAACTTAATCATATTCATTACATTACCAACTTGAAACAACATATTTTTTTTCGTTAATTAAAGAATTCAAATTGTTTAAATTAGAAATTTTAAATTTTATTAACCAGGAGTAATTTTGAGATAGTTACATACATATTAATAATTTATGTTTTTTTTTTTTATTCCATTTCATTTGTGCAGTATGTTATTACTCATTGATAATAAATTAATTATATATATATATATATGGCGTGGTATGAGTTATTTTAAATTTATATAATTTTCCAAAAAAAAAATTATAAACTAGAGTTTATCTACAACTTATTTCGAAATTGCAAAAACACAATTTTTGTTTTCTAAACTAGAGTTAATGAAATATGAAATAGAAGTAAAATTGTTGTTGTTTGAGTATATTTTAGACTTATATTACTATTTTTCTTTGAGTCGATTTATCTCAAATGTTAGTATTTGTTTCTAATTTATTATTTAGTTACATTTGTTAGAAATCTATTAAAATTGATGAAATTTTAACCTGTTAACATGAAATTTCAATTATCATAAAAAATCACGAACATAATAATTTCTAATTGACCATATTCCGAGAAAAATGATACTTTCAAGAAAGAACGAGCGCGACTGAGGTGGCTATACATATAAATCTATTTACGGATTTATATGCTTTGATTTGAACTGGAAGTTCCAAAACAGACTACGGGTATACCACTATAATGAAACTACCTGTTTAGTCAGGACTTTGAGTCCTTTACTAAAACCACAAGTCAAGCTTTTACCTATCCACTCCTTAACTGATTTAACTTAAGACTTTCAAGCTTTCGAAAATCTAAAGTGAGTGAACTTTAGGTATCCACTTCAGATGAATTTCCTATACCCTACCCTCCCTCCTTTGAGGGATCAAATGTCAAATGTTAATAATTAATAGGTCATGAGTTAATGTTACAAAGTAATAGGTCAGACGTCAACTATTAATATTTTGAATAAATAAAGAGCAAATAGTAATTTAATCCTAATTTTTAGAGAAAAGTATAAAAATAAATTGTGGTTTTGTCAATTTGACAAGACAGTCTTTGTGGTTTAAAAATTTACAAATAGAGTTCTGTATTTTTTAAATTTTAAAATTAAAAAACAGAGTCATTCCATCAAAATTATTTTCGTGACTTTGCAATTAATAACTTACTTTGCAAACTAGCTAAAATATTTTGCAAAATTAACAAAACCACCAGAATTGTTTGACCTAAAAATTGACTCGTATGTTCTTAATTGTAAATTTCACAAATCACAGAACTTTTGTTTGCAAATTTTTAGGACAATGAGGATAGATTTTGCAAAGTCGTTGAAATAACATGGCTTATTTTTTTTATTTTCTCTAATTAATTTTTTTAAAAAAGCTTTATTAATGTGCCTCAACCGCGCAAGAATGTAACATTACATTAGTAACAAAACTTGGAACATCAAAGAAAAACATAGGACAAGGATATAAATGAGCCGACTAAGCAATAGCATGAACCGTCTCGTTAGCTTGTCTTGGAACGAACTTGACTGAGTAAAAGTCATTTAGAAGAAACAAGGACTGACACCAGCCAACTAAGTCGCTGAACTCTGATTGATCTTCACTACTAGAATAAACAGCATCAACAACAATTTTGGTATCGGTCTAAAAAATAACCTATTGGTACCCTTATTCCGCTACCCACTCCATTACTTGAAATAACGCCAAAACCTCACCTTCTTTTACTTCCAGTAAACTTGGAAGGATTGTCGACCGAGCAACGCTGAAACCTCCTTGAATATCACGGAGAATAACCCCAAGAACCACTCCAGCAGACGTTGCAAAAAATATAGCGTCAATATTGTAATTGTAAAAGGGCGAAGGAGGATGATGCGCAATTGGACAGCCCGTAACCTGTTGGGCAGAAGTGCAGGTGCCGCATTTGTTTCCTCCGTAACCGTAACCAAGAACAGAGTGTATCCATGGTCACGAATTTGATCTGTTCCAGCGGTGTGGAAATATAATTCCATAATTTGTCATTATGAAATCTCTAAAACTCCATAACAACATCAAGAATAAAACATATAATTTTTATTAAACAGACTAGAGAGTAAAGAGAAGAAGAATTGCCCGAAGTTGTCCATGTTCAGAGCCACATCCGCCATCGGATACGCTAATTAATTTTTATTAACCTTATTAAAAGGGTGGAACTTTGAAATTGTTGTTTATATTCAACATATAAATCTCGGGTTAAATGCATCATTGGTCACTGAACTTACATAGTTGTTTCAAAATGGTCACTCAACTTCAATTTGTCTCAATAAAATCATCCAACTTTGAATTTTGTCTCAATTAGGTCACTCAGTCGATTTTAGTGGTTAAAACGCATCAAAATAATGACATGGGTGACACGTAAACATGAGTTAACTCAGATCTCTGACCGAAACGAAATGTGACTGCCACATATCGGATATTTTTATGAAAAACACTAAATTTTATTTTCATAAAAATATCGACACGTGGATGTCATATATCATTTCGACCGGAAATCTGAGTTGTCTCGTACTAACGTGTCACCTATATCATCATTCTGGTGTTTTTTAATCACTGAAATCGCAAGATTGACCCAATTGAGATAAAACTCAAAGTTGAGTGGTTGAGATAAATTGAAATTGAGTGGTCATTTTAAGACAACAATATAAGTTCGGTCAACAATTGTGCAATTCACCCTATAAATCTCTGAACCAAAAACAAGTATAAAATGTTTTTATTAACCACCGGAAGAGCTCTATCATCTCTGGCAGAACACAGTATAAAATTGTTGTTCCCCTTTTCTTGGAGCTTGATTATGTATGATTTAAACACAAGCCAAACCCTAAACACAACGAAAAATCATTGCTTTTCTTCTTCTTCGATTTCAATTCATCACATTGTCTCTCAAAAAACACTTAGACCTGGCTTTTTGGTGTAGAAAAATCACTGCTTTCAACTCCAAATCCATTCTTTCTCCTCCATACCCTTCAAATCTCAGACCAATCTCTGCAATCTCTTCACAATGCATACAATTACCACAAGAATCCACAAACCATGGACAAGATACTGTTATTCTCGCAAACCACCCGAACCCGGAAATCTCCTGCTTCTATCAAAAGGGGTTCTCACAAATCACCCGAGAATCCACTGGAAAAGCATTACACGCTCTTTGCATTAAAGGCCTGGAAGATTTGGGGGTTTTCTTCAATAACACTTTGATTAACATGTACTCGAAATTTGGTCATATGGGTCTTGCTCGTTATGTGTTTGATAAAATGTCTGAAAGAAATGAGTCTTCTTGGAATCATATGATGTCTGCATTTGTTCGTGCAGGTTTATACAGGGAATCAATTGTGTTCCTTAATGAGATGATGAATTTGGGGATTAATCCTAGTGGATTTGCGATTTCTAGTTTGATTACTGCTTGTGAAAGGTCTGGTTTTATGTTGATTGAAGGGATTCAAGTTCATGATTTGGTTGTGAAATTAGGGTTTCTTTCTGATGTGTTTGTTGGTACTTCGCTTTTGCATTTCTATGGGGCTTATGAATTGGGATTGAATGCTAGGATGGTTTTCGATGAGATGCCGGATAAGAATGTTGTTTCGTGGACTGCTATGATGGTTGCGTACGCGGATATTGGGGATTCGGGGGAAGTGATGGATATGTATGCGCAGATGAGATGGGACGGAGTGAGTTGTAATGCGAATAATTTAGCTACTGTGATTAGTTCTTGCGGATCACTCGAGGATGAGCTCTTGGGTGTTCAAATTCTAGGGCAGGCTATGAAGTTTGGTTTAGAAACTGATGTTTCGGTGGGGAATGCTCTGGTATCGATGTTTGGGAGTTTCGGTAGAGTGGAAGAGGCTTGTTATGTTTTTGGTGGCATGAATGAACGTGACACGATTTCATGGAACTCGATGATTTCTGTGTATGTGCGGAATGGTCTTTGCGAGGAATCGCTTAGGTGTTTTCGTTGGATGCGGGCTGTTCATGATTGTATAGATTCTACAACGCTGGCAAGTTTGTTATCAGGATGTGATTCTGTGGATTATTTGAAATGGGGCAGAGGAATTCAATCTTTAGCAGTAAAATCGGGATTGGACACGAATGTTTGTGTTTGCAATACGCTTATAGCAATGTATTCTGGTGCGGGGGAATCTGAATATGCAGAGTTGGTATTCCGAAGAATGGCGGATAGGGATTTGATTTCTTGGAATTCAATGTTGGCTTGTCATGTTCAAAATGGGAATTGTATGGATGCCCTGAAAGTCTTTATGCGGATTTTTCGTTTGACAAGGGGCGCAAACTATGTCACTTTCACTAGTGCGTTGGCTGCCTGTTCAAACCCGGAATTTGTCACCGAAGCAAAGATTCTTCATGCCCTTGTAATGATAACAGGCCTACAAGAAAATTTGATTGTTGGGAATGCGTTGATTACCTTGTATGCGAAGTCTGGTATGATGGTTGAAGCGAAGAAAGCATTTCAAACAATCTGCAAGAGGGATGTGGTTAGCTGGAACGCGCTTATTGGTGGTTATGCAGACAATGAAGAACCCGATGATGCGCTGAAATTCTTCGTTTTGATGAGAGAAGACGGTGTCCGTTCGAACTACATTACGATTTCGAACGTTCTTGGTGCTTGCGCAACTCCAAATGTTCTATTCGAACACGGGATGCCCATTCATGCGTATGCAGTGACTACAGGATTGGAATCAGATGAATATGTGCAGAATTCACTTGTCACGATGTATGCCAAGTGCGGTGATCTCGATTCAAGTAACAGCGTGTTCAGAGAGTCGAGTAATAAGAATGCTGTAGCGTGGAATGCTGCTATCGCTGCAAATGCTCGTCATGGCGAGGTGGAAGAAGCATTGAAACTTCTTGCGAAAATGAGACATGTCGGGCTAGATTTGGATCAGTTCAGCTTCTCCGAGTGCCTTGCCGGTACGGCTACATTGGCAATGTTGGAAGAAGGCCAACAGCTTCAAAGTTTGGCTATCAAACTCGGGTTTGAGTCGGATCCTTTCGTTTATAATGCCATGATGGATATGTATGCAAAATGTGGCGAAATAGATGACGTGTTGAGAATAATCCCTCAACCTCTTCAACGGTCACGGTTATCCTGGAACATATTGATATCTTCATTTGCCAAACACGGGTGTTTCGATAAGGCCAGGGAAACGTTTCACGAAATGCTGAAGTTGGGAGTAAAACCTGATCATGTAACCTTTGTGTCTCTTCTTTCCGCCTGCAGTCACGGTGGCCTTGTGGAGGAGGGTCTTGCATACTATAATTCAATGACGAAAGAGTTCGACGTTCGGGTAGGAATAAACCATTGTGTATGCATTGTTGATCTTCTTGGTCGATCAGGACGACTCGCTGAAGCTGAAGCTTTCATCAAGCAAATGCCAGTCCCGCCAACTGACCTTATATGGCGAAGCTTATTGGCTGCCTCTAAAACACATTGCAATCTTGAACTCGGGCGAAAAGCTGCAGAAAACATCTTCAAAATAGACCCGTCCGATGATTCTGCTTATGTTCTTTATTCAAATGTTTGTGCAAGCACCGGAAGATGGGATGATGTAGAGACTCTCAGGAAGCGAATGGGATCGAATAAGATAAAGAAGAAACGGGCTTGCAGCTGGGTGAAGTCGAAGAACGAAATCAGTACATTCGGAATGGGAGACCAGTCCCATCCACGGAGTAGTCAGATATACGGAAAGTTGGAAGAACTCAAGAGGATGATTAAAGAAGCGGGCTATGTCCCGGATACAAGCTACGCCTTGCAAGACACGGATGAAGAACAAAAGGAGCACAATCTTTGGAATCATAGTGAGAGACTAGCCCTTGCATTTGGCTTGCTCACTACTCCCGAGTATTCAACCATTAAAGTCTTCAAGAACCTTCGAGTCTGCGGTGATTGTCATTCGGTTTACAAGTTCGTTAGTGAACTTCTCGGGCGGAAAATCATATTGCGAGACCCTTATCGATTTCACCATTTCAGCGGAGGCAAATGTTCTTGTTCTGACTATTGGTGATAAAAATTCACTTCAAGCACTTGAACTCTAGTCGTGAATTTTCAAGCGGTGACTGCAATTCGGTTTACAAGTTCGTTAGTGAACTTCTCGGGCGGAAAATCATATTACGAGACCCTTATCGCTTTCACCATTTCACTGGAGGCAAGTGTTCTTGTTCTGACTATTGGTGATAAATATTCACTTCAGGCACTTGAGTTCTAGTTGTGAATTTTCGAGCGGTGATTGCAATTCGGTTTACAAGTTCGTAGTGAACTTCTGGGGTGGAAGATCATATTACGACCCTTATCGCTTTCACCATTTCACCGGAGGCAAATGTTCTTGTTTTGACTATTGATTATAAACATTCATTTCAGACACTTGAGCTCTAGTCGTGAATTTTCGAGTTGTGATTGACATTCGGTTTACAAGTTTGTTAGTGAACTTCTCGGGCCGAAAATCATATTACGAGACCCTTGTCGGTTTCACCATTTCACCGGAGGCAAATGTTCTTGTTCTGACTATTGGTGATAAAAATTCACTTCAAGCACTTAAACTCTAGTCGTGAATTTTCGAGCGGTGACTGCCATTTGGTTTACAAGTTCGTTAGTGAACTTCTAGGCCGTAAAATCATATTACGAGACTCTTATCGCTTTCACCATTTCACCAAAGGCAAATGTTCTTTTTCTGACTAAAGATTCACTTCAGACTCTTGAACTAAGTCATGAATTTTCAAGCGGTGATTGCCATTCGGTTTACAAGTTCGTTAGTGAACTTCTCGGGCGGAAAATCATATTACGAGACCCTTATCGATTTCACCATTTCACTGGAGGCAAATGTTCTTGTTCTGACTATTGGTGATAAACATTCACTTCAGGCACTTGAACTCTAATCATGAATTTTCAAGCGGCGACTGCGATTCGGTTTACGAGGCAGAAGATCATATTGCGAGACCCTTATCGCTTTCAACATTTCACCGGAGGCAAATGTTCATTTACTGACTATTGGCTATGAACATTCACTTCAGGCACTTGAGCTAGTCAAGTAGTCATGAATTTTCAAACAATAGGGAATAAATAACAAGCAATGTGCTTTTTTACATTTTAACTATATACATTAGTTTTACTCTTTTAATATCTAATATGAAACTAATTGTTTGATGCTTTAACAGGGGGCGGATTTTACGTTGAGCGTTATGAACATACCTGTATATATTAATAAGGTATCAGAACAGGTTATTGTGTCTTAATCGTATTATATGACTATATATATTTTATGCGATTGTAAATGCAATAAAAATAATAATCGTATTATAACAGATTGTGTTAGACAGGTTATCTTTATAATTAAATTATTAATTTTGTGTCAAGAATTGACAACCCTATTTGAGCTCGTGGAAAAACATACAATTAAACCCTGAATTTTCACAGTTATAAACAAAATAATAATGAGAAATTCAATGTGTATTATAAATGAAATATCAGTGGAATTCAATGTAAAATAAAAAATAAAAAACTTTATCTTTAAAATCTTGAAAATACAGACTTAAAATACATGATCAAGTGTTTGATTCTAAAATTGTAAAAATTTAAAGGATTAATTATGTATTTTACCCATCTCAATATTTATAAAATCTTATTATAAAAAAATGCATGATATAAAATCTTATTAGAAAAATGCATGATTAAACCGCTCCCAAACTTGGCAAATGGAGCCGTTAGGTAAGAGATTTAGAGTCTGTTTGTTTCACATGCTCATGTTTGTTTCACATGCTCATGTTTATTGTTACGGATAGGTAGTAGATACTAGTTGATTTTCCCATAAAAAACAGATGTTTCGAATTTTTACCAAACGCTTATTATCTCCTGATTTAGACTTAAAAAGACAAAAAAAAAAAAAAAAAAAAAACAGTTCTAAAAATTGAGAACAAACTGACACTCAATACATGTGAAAATTATAAATTTTATGTAACTTGATCTGAAAAAATATATTATCATTTACTTAATTCTTAAAACCGCAAAAGTTTAAGAACTTAATTATGCGCTTTACGTCTTGGTATTACCGGAATAACATAGGTACTCTTACATTAACTGAAAAAGGTTATAATTCTTACAATACAGCCAAAGTTTTTCTATGAGAACATGAGAAAGAAATTCTATCTTGATGAAAAAAGAAGTTGATAGTTCTTTCAAACTACAGCAAAACATGGATAAGTTATTCCACCTCGGCCAAGTAATCATCGATTTCAGCTGGCGTTAGTACCCTGCCACGAAAAATTAAAGGAAAGTTACACGACAACACAATTTACAGAAACAAACTGCTTGATATAATTATCCACATTTTCGAGCGAATACAATACATTTAATCAAAGAGTCGTAGAATTATGGGTAAGTAATTTATCAGTTCCCTCCTTTTTACCTAACACATTGTTAAGTCCCCCCATTTTGAAAAACATATTATAAAATCCCTATCTTTTGTTAATATTAACCCTTTGGTCCTTCTGTCTATTTTTTTTAGTTTTTTAACCGAACATATCTGACATAAACAGAAAATAACAGAGTAACATGACCATTTTGTATCTACTATGACTGTCCTGAAAGCTAAGATATGTTTGGTTAAAAATCTAAAAAAACAAGGCAGAAGGGCCAAATGGTTAATATTGACAAAAGATAGGGATCTTATAATGTGTTTTTCAAAATAGAGTGACTAAACAGTGTGTTAGGTAAAAAGATGGGGACTAATAAATTATTTACCCTAGAATTATTAATCATAATTGTTACATTTAATCAACACTTTATTCCATAAACAATTCATATAGACCAGAAAAACAATTGAGAAATTTTATTTACTTTGGTTCTTAGTTTGTTTAGAGGGAACTGGATGAAAATTACCGACTCACCTGAATTTTTTGTCGGCGCTGATTATGCCAATCTCAATGTTTTTGCCTGAGATTTGTCCTTCAAACCTACAATAAGATGCAGGAAGAGAGGCTATTGTTATATAAACAAGTAAAATTCCAAACTTTGCTGTTCGCACTATGTAGAAACTTAGGTTACTGCCTGTATGTTGCAAGGTAACTTTGATTTTAAAGTTATTCACATTTCCGAAACATTACAGAAACCGAAAATCTTGGAAAAGAAACGTTTCAGGTCATGTTTTTCTAATATAAAAAAAATTGAAAACTCGTTTCTTAAAAGTAGGAAACTCGTTTCTTAGGATGTAATGTCATTCAGAAGTTGATCAATAATCACATGTTCAGTAAATCTCCGATGTTTTCTAGATCATCTTCAAACAAACTTCCAAACTGAAAAACCTCTTTTATTTTCCTTTATTATGTGACATAGATCGTTACAATTTTATAACTTTATAGACATAACCTTGTATTTTTATTTTTTATACGTTTCTCCCATGTTTCGTTTCCTATAGTTTTTACCGATATCATTTCTAGGTGTCCATATAAGGTACAAAAATACCCCTAATGTTTACAGGAGCAATTTTACCCCTAACATTGGCAAGTTGGATCTTTCAAACATCATTATAAAACACATATATTTTATTCCTGCACCAATTACATATCAGTTGGTTCTAAAAAAAAAAAATCATATTTTTTTGTGAATTAATAATAGAATTGGAGATTAACATTTTTAAATCCGGCGAAATATTTGAAAATTCTTTTGTCCAACTCGTACAAAATACAGTATATTTTTTTTAGTTTTTTTTCACATCTAATCTGATTATATGTTTATGATCTGTTACTAATTAATGATAAAATGACGCATATGTGAAGTGTAGATGACAAGATTTACTGCCGAAAAGAAATTTGATGGATTATTTCTCAAATTGACCCAACCTGTCAACGTTGGGGTAAAATTACTCTTGGTTGCCAACGTTAGAAGTAAAATTGTATCATTTTAAATGTTAGGGGTAAAATTGCTCCTAGGGTAAACAATAGAGGCGTTTTTGCACCTTATCCTTTTAATTTCCATCTTTCAGTTTCCGTATCCGTTACCGCGTAACATAGACTGAAACTTATACGGTTTTACCCAGAATAAGGACTAAATCCCAAAATATCGGGAACTGACTTCCTGGATCCTTATTCTCTATTCCATTCCATGATTTAACATACATAGAGAGAACTGAAGTTCACGCAAAATTTCTATCAGATAGACAATTAAAGTTCTGCTATGATGAATTATCAGAAATATTAGATGCTTACCCTTCTTTCAATGTTAATATTGCAGTATGAACAGCATCATCGAGCTCCATATCATCTGTATACCTGTGGTTAATAAATAAAACTACATGAGTATGGACTCCTTCAAACTTCATAACCAATAACTCTATCCCATCACGCTAGATATTTGCTGCTCCGAAATTCCTAATCACATTCGAAAGTGGAACAACATCATCCATTACTATGTTGGGCCAAGAGATATCCTAAAGTATATTATCTCACCTCTTCTCAAGAAATGTCTTTGCATTAGAAACATTTTTCCCCATGGCTGAAGCTTTCCAAGAGAAATATGAACCTGATGGATCCACCTACAGCAAAATATAATAAACATTGGAAGTGGTAACAAATCAAAATTACAGGTATTTGAGGTAGAACTTCATTTTAGATATCTAATAAGAGAGAATAAATGGAAGAATTTGTAATTTCCATAGCTTGACCTTAATCAGGCCTTTCTAATTCTAAAGCAGAGTGGCAAAATTGTTTTTCTTCTCCAAATGAAGTATCCTACTGAGGTTAATTAAGTCTAAAACAGAGTCGATTATAACCTGGTTTTGAAAGGCGCAAGGGGGTCCTGGAGCCTAGGCACAAGGCTCAGGCATGCGCCTAGTCTTTATAGTCCCTATTCATTATCAATGGAAGAGAAGCTGCTAAGTGTTTTGCGTTTGTCCTTTAGAATCATGATTCATCTCTTTCCTTACCTTTCGTTTCTTCTTTTTTTTCTTGTTCTAACTTAATCTGAGCCCTTCATCACAAAGACTTTCTATGGCTGTGATTAGAAGCTTAAAAACCCTACAATTGCGCCTAAGCGCGCCCCACTCAAGGCGCGTGCCTGGGTAACATCCCCACCTCACACACAGAGAGGCGATGACCCACGAGCCTTGCCTCAGGCGCACCTTTAACAACTATGGTCCAGGTAATTAATTATGTCATTTCTTCATGTAAATGGCAATTAAACATCATAGGCACTTGATTACAGCCTCCAACAAATCCTGACAGATAGTCTCAGATCATAATGATTTTCAAAGCATCGTGTATGCTGGGAATTCTACCATGTGCACATAACAAGTCTCTATACCAGCTTGAAGTTAAATGACATGACCACCAAAATTTGAACAACTAAAAAATGCTGAGGAAATACCTGATATAATTGTGGACCCTTGTCATCATACCCTGCAACCAACAGGGATACACCAAAAGGCCTAACACCACTGAGAAAATAAAAGCATCATCAATATTTTTTTCAGAAAAAAAAAATGATCTTTTATCTTGCAGTTGGCAGCCTGCCATTTTTTGCTTTTCACAAACATTACCAGGTATCTGAAAAAGATTCTAAGGTTTGTCTTCAAAGCAGGAGATCAAATTAAAGGTACAAGTAGTGAACTTCTTATTACCAAGAATTGGAAAATCATGTAATAAAAGAAGTGATTATTACCCAGATTGAGTGAACTCTTGCATGACAGCAGCAGTTTCCCTTACAAGCTGCGTAACAGGGATTGGTTCCTGCAGAACACAGCCATCAAATCATGACATCACATAACATGGCAGAGTTTCCAAAATAGAAAACTGAAAAAACATAATAAGATACAGAATTGCAAGCAACAAACACACAATGTATGACAATCACATTGTGTTTAAAAGAGAAAGTAAAAAATGACAATAAAAAGGGAAATCAGTAAACTATAAATATTTAAGATAAAAAAGAAATTAAGGCGAGCAAAAGAAAAAGGGTAAAAAATTCAACAGCTCATTATCCTCAAAATCAGAGTTCATAAATGATAATGTGATTATGAAAGCCAACTAATAGCATATGCTGAAAAAAAAAAGGTTATCATTTTTCACAAACATAGACCACAAAAACATGAACACTTCACAAAATAAGATTTAGAAACAAAAAAAGAAGATAGAAAAAGAACAGCATAATGTTTAACTCGGAACTCCAAAATTAACTGTATGTCTGTATCAGTGTCATAAACATTTGAAAGAAAAACAAAAACAAATAGAAAAGAGAACAAGAATGGAGACTAAAAGAGACCCAGAATAGAGATTGTATACTGTTATAATGAGAATTAAGATTGTAAAATAGTTGAATATATGAGCTAAAGGCCAAGCGGCTCATAGCACTTTCAAGTCGGCTAAGCACGATATAACAACAAACAGAGGATGATTTTGTAAATAATTATATACTTGGATTAATTACAATCTCCAAAGAACCAGTCACTCTCTTTATATAATTTGCAATAATTTTGTAACTATAAACGCCAAGACCATATATTGTAGGCATTAGATATTAGAAATAAAAGAAAACAAAGAATAAGTTATAAATACATTATAAACACAAAATCACAATTAACCAGATGCAGGCATAAAAATAGATTGAATAGAAATGATGGAAGTTGAAGGAGTACTTTGTATAAGCCGTGATATTGCTCTGCTTGCTTCCTGCTTTTTCGAACCAGAACTCTGAAATCAGGACCCATGCCACTGCCCAAAACAAAAATAGTCGAGGACTAAATTAAAACTAACTCATAGAGCAAGGTAAGCAGGAGTGAAAATCAGTCACTGGCATACAGAGAACAACGCTGAGATAGGGACTAACATATGACCAAACCCAAATTTGTCCTATTTTGTTCACATCACACTCAAAATATCCCATAAGAAAAGATTCCTAAACATAAAATTATAAATTTTATGCTTAATTCCATAAATTTCACCCAACAAGAGGTGTTACTTGAACTAATCAAACATATTTCATGTTTCTCACCCTTCCTTAAAGCAATCTTACACTGCTATTAGATAGCTGGAAGCATTCAAACATGTTTCACAGTATCAGAAAACATACCTATAAACAACTCCAATATTTGGAGTCAATGACTGAATCTTTTGAACCTGCCGTCAAAAATATGCCCCAAAATGATAAGATGAAAAAACAATGGTGAAAAACTAAACCACATTAACACTGAGAAAAATAAGAAGAAAGTCACTTACAGATGCTTCATCCACCAAAATAGATGGCAGTTTCTTCTCTGTTGCGATGACAACACCATTAGCAGCTGCAACCATTGACTATATATCAGTCATTGACAATACAGAAGCTATGTTGCACTGAAACGGAAACGGGAAATGAAACTGAAACGGATACCGGGAAATTTTATTTCTAAGAAAAATTAGCTAGGAAATGGTAGTGGAAACGGAAACTAAACGTGAAAAACCCTAATGAAGAAGAGTTTCCGTGCAACGTGCAGAAGATACCAACACTACAACAATCGGAACCAATTTGGAATATTTTAAGTGCCCGTGACTATGCAATAATTACAGCTCTCATTCATAATTCATTAGATCATGTTTAACTCCTCTTATCAAGTCACATTAAAAATGACAACTAACTCAAACAAACAAACAAACAAAAAGTTCAAACTGCATTACCAGCCAATAAAATTGCTTGAACGCTAAGACAAAAGTTCAACAAGACAGCAGTTCATACAGCTTGTATTATCATCTTTCACATCAAAGCGACTTCCACCATCATTTTTAAAGGATTTCAAACCAAATAGAAAAAAGAAACGAAGAAAGCATAAAATCACCTTTAATCCCTAAAGATGTTTGGCCCGATCCAACAGCTGTTAGGGCATGTTCAATCTGAACAAGCTTCCCAGATGGACTACATTTCGCGGAAAACACAAAATCAAACACTGCAAAATCAAATTAAGTAAAAAAATTGAATAATGTGAAGATTGTGATTAGAGACCGCACCTGAAAGTGGTGAGGGAAAACGAGTACTGACTATCTCCCATTCTGCGCTAAAGATGCCAAAACAATTCCAGAAAAATTAGAAGTAAAACAATCAATCCATCTACTGAGAAATCAACAATCTATTTTTGCATTCACTGCTTGATAAGCATAAATTTGGGAAGGGATTCTTCAGAGACTTACCTATAAGATCAAATCGAAGGTTTTAACGCTGTGAGAGAGGAAAGGGAGCTCGAATATAGATTCCACGTTTCTTGCAGAGGGAGACAGAGTACGCAATATGTTCAAAACAAATGGGACGCTAAAACGACATCCCTAACTGTCGTTTGGGCCTAACTTGCACATATAGCTATTTATGGGCTTCATCCGCACTTTAAAATGATGGGCTTTTTAAAATCATATTGAGAAATTTAGGTAAAATTTCTTTTTTTTAAAGGGATAACGTAGAGAAATACTTCTAACGTTTACGGTCAGAAGTAATTTTATCTCTAATGTTGGTAAATAATAGCATGCGCTCCTTTTTAAAGAATCAAGTTCAATAACTTGATCAAGAGGGGACTTCGCCAGAAAAGCTTGAGATGATTATCGATCTCATGGAGTTGGTATTCCACGTGGAGGTACCATTTTACTAGGGGTTGGTGACTTTAAGCTTGAATACCCATGAGAGAAAGCGGGTTGGTTCCTCGTCTGAGTCTTGAATAGCTTCAGTTATGGATTCACTTCCAGTTATCCTTAACGTTGGTAAGTTGGTTCAATTTCAGATATATTTATAAAAAAAAACTGATATTCTATTCATGTACCAATTGCATATGATTTGATTCTAAAAAAAATGGTTTGATATTTTTTATGATTTAATAATAAAACTGAAGATTAATATTTATAAATTTGGTAAAATATTCAAAAAAAAAAAAATTGTACAACTCGTCAAAAGACAGTATATTTTTTTATTTTGTTTTTAAAAAAAATTCACGTCCAATCATATGTTTGTGATCTGCTACTAATGAGTAACAAATTAATTCACGTGTGAAGTGTAGATGACAAGATTCATGACGGTTTGATGAATTATTTCTCAAATCGACCCAACTTGTCAATGTTAGGAGTAAAATTGCTCTAACTGCCAACGTTAACGGTAAAATTACACAATTTAAATATTAGAAGTAAAATTGCTCTTGAACTGAATGTAAATATTTGAGGTATTTTTTACACTTTATCCCTATTAAAAAATTATCAGATATGTCGTGTAATGAAGAAGTTTGTCTAGGTGGAAGGTGGAAGGTGGAGAACCTAAATGCCTACTACAAGAGTTAGGTGAGTCTTTCAACACTTGTCATGCTACTTAGTGTTTAACCAATTTTGTGACGTTCAAGGCTGCAAAGTCAGTGACATATTCAAAATTGACTAAATGAGGCGCAATTCAAAATTGTATGTGAGCACAAATTTTTCTGATCCTTATGATGTGCATATATTAACTTTTAAGTTGTATTGGGCCTAGGGGTGGAGCTAGGGGATAGGGGAGGGTCTCCCAACCCTCCGAAACACCCTTAACGAACAGTGGTTTAGTCCCGAGCAGCCCCAAAATAGTTAAAATTAGTACTTATAATATAGAATGTGATTATATGACATAAAATTAAGTTTGCATAGTTGGTTGTGTTGAAACATCTTTCCACATGATTTTGATTTGATAAAATTATTTAAGTTAATCCCATGATTAAGACAATTAAATTTATGTGCTTTGGTTTAATTGTACTAATGTGTTTGTTCAATGTTGAGTATAATTATAAATGAGAACAGAAATAAAAAGTAAGACAGAACGAAGTCAGCATGAGCCACAGAAGCTGAGTAAAACACTATTCAGCATCATAGAAGAAAAGTCTTCTTCAGAACTAATGCTTGCAGACGAAGCTGACCAAGGAAGCTGAGTAGAAAGTAACTCAACATCGTCAAAGATAAAGATCGAAGGCAACGTCTATAAAGTCAGGCTAAGTGTTCATCAGGACAGCGCCAATGATCCGTTAACTAGAAGACAAAGTCCGACAGAGTCTGCGCCAATTCAGAAGCTTTGGAATTACGCAAAGAGACCTTTTCGAGATGCATGGGTCAACTGGCATTTGGCTAAAAGACGAAACTAGCGCTAGAAGACGAACCTGATGGAAGAAGACAAGTTTGACGCCTGCTAATTTCAGACGATAAGATTGGGCCGCAAATCTGTATGCTAACCAATGAATGACGTAAGAAGACCGTTTGAATCCAACGGATACATCTGAATTCAAATGATTGAAGCATCAGATTTCACTATAAAAGGACAAATTCATCGCTTGGATCTTTGGCCGAAATACAAAAAGAAAAGAATACATACAAGCACATACAAACAAGAAAAGCAAATACTTACACCCAAATCCTATCTCTGTGTAAAAGTCTAGATTGAATTTGTATTCATCTAAAGTGTTCTTCATCTAGAAAGAACAAATTTGTATCAATTGTAAAGATTGAGAGAGTGGTGCTGAGTACTCAGTTTTAGTACTCAGCGGTAGAGAAAATCTGAGTGTTTGGTTATAGCGCTCAGTAGGGTTGAGTAGACGAATAGAGGAAGGTATTCTTGCATACTCAATTGCTTGTAAACGGTTTGTACTCTACCTTTAAAGAGCTCAGTAGTGGATTGAAAAAGTCCGGAAGGATTCTGGGGACTGGACGTAGGCGGTGAGGTCAAACCAGGATAAGACTGATGAGTAATTTCTAACCCTTCTCTTGATATATATATATATATATATATATATATATATATATATATATATGTATGTACGTGTTTATTGTTTAAATTACTCAGTATATAATTGTATAAGCCGACGCTGAGTAATCTGAGTGCTGAGTTGGAAGCTGACCTCAAGTGTTATTTCCCAACTCACAAGTAAAACAGTTCTAGTCAGCCTCTGACTAAAACTGTCTTGCATCGCGCTCAGCCTTGCTGACCTAAACTGAGTAAAATGCTTAAAGAATTAAATTAAGTCAGCAATTAAGCGAAAAAGTTACATTAGTTCCTAACCCCCCCCCCCCCCCCCTCTTGGAACTAATCTTATTACATTACACGGGACCAACATATGGTATCAGAGCATAGTAGCTCACTACTCAAAGATAAAACTATCTTGAGCTGATCCCTGTAAATGGCTGAGAACAGCACTCGTTTCCTCCCAGGAAATCAAACAACACAGATACTCCCTGAGGGATTATCTATTATTCAGCCTCCCTTGTTCTTCGGATCAAATTATACATTTTGGAAGAACATGATGAATAATTTTATTCAAGCAACAAACATGAGTGCATGGCTTACGATAGTCCAAGGCCCGTTTGTTCCTTATAAAATTGTAAACAACGAGAAAGTTGTCAAAAGTGAAACTGAGTGGTCAGAGGATGACCTTAGAAAATTGCAAAATAATGATTCGGCTATCAATATGCTTCACTGTGCGTTAGATGCTGCAGAGTACAATAAAATTTCAGGTTGTGAGTCAGCACAGGAAATATGGAAGAAGCTGGAAGTGCCTATAAAGGTACCAGCAAGGTCAAGGAATCAAAGGTGAATCAACACATGAGACTATACGAGTTGTTCGAGATGAATGATAAGGAAGACATCTCTGAAATGAACGCAAGATTCACCAACATTATAAATGAGCTGAAGAGACTCGGCAAGAACTTCACAGAAGAAGAACAGGTGAAGAAAATCTTGAGGAGTCTCCCCAAGAGCTGGCAAGCTAAGAAAACAGTTGTGGAAGAAGCTCAGGACCTGACCACATATAAATATGATGAGCTCATAGGATCTCTGCTGACCCACGAGATCTCAATGAAGAACTTTGAAGCTAAGGAAAAGTTAGAGGACAAGAAGCAAAAATCTCTTGTTATGAAAGCTGACTCAACAGAAGCTGACTCATCAAATGATGAGGAGATGGCCATGTTTACAAGAAAAATGAAGAAGCTGTTCAGAAAGAATGACAAGAACAGCAAAAGGTCATTCAGACGAAGCGATAAATACAAAACTGAGTCCAGCGACAGCAGACACAAGAAGGACAGCTCGAAACCTATCAATTGCTTTGAATGCCATCAAACTGGGCACATTAAATCAAGTTGTCCCACTCTGAAGAAAAGGTAGCAAAAAAGCAATGGTGGCAACATGGAGCGATAGTAATGAGTCAACCTCATCAGAAGCTGATGCCACTGAGTCAGCAAACATATGTTTGATGGCTGACGAATCTGCTGACCAATGCCGATCTGAGCAAGCTGACCTCTCAGACGAATCTGACCAAGAGGAACATTCCAATAAGGTAACATCTCTTCTCTTGCTTAGAAATGAAATGGTTAATGCCCTGAGTGATCTATATACACTGACCAAAAAGTGTAACAAGAAAATAAAGGCACTCAGCAGGCGATGTGATGAGATTGAAGAGGTCAAACTGAGTGACCTCCGACATCTGCTCCAGGACAACACCAGGCAAGATGAAAATCTAAAAATCATGCATCGGTTTGTCTCGGAAGTCCAATCAGATTCCAAGAAACTGAGAAAGGACATCACATATATACAGAACCAGCTGAGTATATCGGCTAAGAAAAGGTTCTATCCACATGCTGAGTATCATGGTACTGTTCAGCCTAGACAGTACACCCAGCAGAACAGTCAGTGTGACTGCTGTGGAAATAGAGGACACACTATAAACGTGTGTTGGTATGCTCAGCACCATCGTGCTGACCAAAAGAGGAAATACCCTTAAAGGTAGTTTTTTGTGACTATTATGGTAAAGATGGTCACACCATAAATGTATGCCGTTACAAAATAAAATATGATGCGTCACCTGTTCATGCTAACCAACGAGGACCCAAAAAGAATTGGGTACCTAAAGATGAATAATTTAAATTGCAGGTGAGCCTGAGGTGCACGGAGAAGTCAAAGCTTTCATATATTGACAGCGCATGCTCGAGGCATATGACTAGTGATGAAACTCAGTTCATCACACTTGTGCGTAAACGAGGTGGAAGTGTAAGCTTCGGAGACAACAAAAAGGGTAAGATAGTAGGATCAGGTACTATCGGAGGCAACCCTACTATTGAGTCAGTCTCCTTAGTCAGGGGTCTCAAATATAACCTATTGAGCGTGGCTCAGATGTGTGACAATGGTAGAAAGGTTGTATTTGATGCCACTGAGTGTCGGATACTCGAGGGAAAAACAAATGATTTGATTTTAACTGCCCCTCGTATTGACAATGTTTTCATGTTGAGTTTAGAAAAGAAGTTTTCGAAAAACATATGCTTAGTGCCAAAGGAAGATAATTCATGGCTATGACATAGGAGACTTGGTCATGTAAGCATGGACCTCCTTGTCAAATTAGCAGGAAAGCAATTAGTTGAGGGCTTGCCCATACTTAGATTTGAGAAAGATCAAATATGCAATGCTTTTCAGCAAGGTAAACAAACCAAAAAGTCTTTTCAAAGTAAAAATATTGTCTCAACCAAGCGTCCATTGGAATTACTACACTTGGATCTTTTCGGACCTGTCCAGCCACTCAGCTTAGGCGGTAAGAGATTTTCCTTGGTCATTGTAGATGATTTCTCTCGGTATACTTGGGTCATCTTGCTGAGTAGCAAGGATGAAGCTTTTGAGATGTTCTCAACACTGATCAGAAAACTTGAAAATGACAAAGATTTAAAATTAGCTCACATCCATAGTGATAATGGTGGAGAATTCAAAAACCAACAGTTTGATGAATTCTGTGAAGTCAGCGGCATTGACCATAACTTTTTTGCTCCTAGAACTCCTCAACAAAATGGGGTAGTTGAGAGGAAGAACAGAACATTAGTTGAAATAGCTAGGACAATGCTGAGTGAGAATAGGCTTCCAAAGTATTTCTGGGGTGAAGCTGTCAACACAGCATGCTATATACTCAATAGGGCTTCAGTTAGACCTCTACTTAAGAAAACCCCCTACGAACTTTGGAAAGGACAAAAACCCAACATTGGATATTTTCGTGCCTTTGGTTGTAATTTGTAAATGTTTTATACTCAATATGAAAGACAACCTTACCAAGTTTGATTCTAAAGCCGACGAAGCGATCTTTCTAGGGTACTCAACTAACAGTAAGGCATATAGGGTGTTCAATAAACGAACTCAAGTCGTAGAAGAGTCTATCCATATCGAGTTCGATGAAACTGACCCTGCAGGAAAGTCAAGTCAGTCTGCCGAAGATGACCCATGCTCAGCTTCCGCTAACCAAAATGGAGCCGCTGAGTCATTACCACATGGGCTGACCAAAGGTAAAAACGAACCTGAAATTACCTTTGCTGACCAATCTAAAACTGCAGAGATTGTTGAAACACTTGCTCCTGAAAACTCAACATTACCCAAAGAGATCAAAATTCTAATAGGACACTCGGAGAAGTCCATTCTTGATGCTGCTGAGAACAACCTGATGACGAGAAATCAGCTCAGGAGATATCTCAGCAACGTTGCGTTCGTCTCAGTTCATGAACCAAAGAACTTCACCGAAGCTGAGCACGACGAATTTTGGATCAATGCAATGCAAGAAGGTCTTGATCAATTCAAGAGAAATGAGGTATGGGATTTAGTGCCAAAACCTAGGAATCAAAAGACCATAGGAACTAAGTGGGTCTTTAGAAATAAGCTAGATGAACAAGGCAATGTAGTCAGAAACAAAGCCAGACTCGTAGCTCAGGGCTACAGTCAGCAAGAAGGCATTGACTATGGTGAGACCTTTGCACCCGTAGCTAGGTTAGAGGCTATAAGAATATTGTGTGCATATGCTAGCTTCATGAACTTCAAACTGTTCCAAATGGATGTTAAAAGTGCATTTCTTAATGGAGTTATAAACGAAGAGGTATATGTTAGTCAACCTCCAGGGTTTGAAGATCTAAAATTTCCAAACCACGCTTATAAATCAAGAAGGCCCTGTATGGCCTGAAGCAAGCACCACGTGCTTGGTACGAAAGGTTGACCAGTTTCCTACTGACCAGGAACTATGTCAGAGGTAAAGCTGACACAACCTTATTCATTAAGAAAAAGGGTAAAGATACCATGCTGGCACAAATTTACGTAGATGATATTATCTTTGGTGCTACTAATGAATCTATGTGCAAGGAATTTAGCAAACAGATGCAAACTGAGTTCGAGATGTCAATGATGGGCGAACTCAACTTCTTCCTCGGACTTCAAATTAAGCAAGGGAAGAATGGCATCTTCATTAGTCAGACCAAGTATGCCAAAGAAATATTAAAGAAATTTGATATGGAAGAATGTAAGCCCATATCTACCCCAATAGGTACTGACACTGTGCTTTGCACTGATGAGAAAGGTAAGTCAATAGACAGCAAGTTATATCGAGGTATGATTGGCTCTCTACTCTATCTAACTGCTAGTAGGCCTGACATTTAGTACTCAGTATGTTATTGCCCAAGATATCAATCTGACCCCAGAGAATCTCAATATATAGATGTGAAAAGAATTTTTAGATATTTCCAGAGCTCAGTTAATGCAGGTCTATGGTATCCAAACACAAATGACTTCACACTCATTGGATACACTGACACTGACTATGGACGAGATAAGCTGGAGCGTAAGAGTACTTCAGGAGGATGTCACTTCCTTGGAAGTTGTCTAGTGTCTTGGTTCAGCAAGAAGCAATCGTTAGTGTCCCTGTCAACAACTGAAGCTGAGTACATTGCTGCTGGAAGCTGTGTGGCACAAGTCCTATGGATTAAGCAACAGCTGGAGGATTATGGAGTACAAACAAAAACAATTGAAGTTAAATGTGACAACAAGAGTGCCATTGACTTATCCAAAAATCCAATCCAACACAGCAGGATGAAGCATGTCAGCATTCGGCATCACTTCATCAGGGATCATGTACTCAAGGATGAGATCAAGCTGACCTACGTTCCAACAGATGAACAGCTTGCCGATATCTTTACGAAGCCTTTGGCTCATGAGCAATTCAACATACTAAGGGAAGCTATCAGTATGTCTTCGGCGCTTAAATGAATGTTGAGTGATTATTACATGCTGACTGATTAGTGCTTAATGAGTAACTATTGTATGCTGAGCTAATATGAATAACATTAAATCACCTTATGCTGAGTAGACATACATACTGAGTGAATCCACTTGCATAATTAAAGTTAGCACGCGCATTTAAGTAGCCACCTAGGATGATGTAAGCATAATAAATAGAAAATACATGCACCAAATGTGTCATAAATGCCAGAGACAACGGTCTATTGATCAACCTAAGGTGAAACCGCCATTCCGACCTATAAGATTAACCCAAAACGACTATAAATAGTGGACGATTTCCCACTAAACTCTCTTTACACTTGAAATCTTTGGCATTCGATTTCTCTCTCTTTAATCCCAAATCCTCTAAACTCTTTCAAGAAATCTCAAGAAAATCATGTCTGATGATTCCTAGAACAACTCCAGCCGCGATTACGACGACAATAACTTCGATCTAAATCCTCCGTCTCCTGCTCAGCAGGACTATGAAGAGATTTCCACTGAGTCTCAAGGACAAGGTCATCATGACCAATCCAAGGTCAACACTCCTAGTAAAAACCCCAAAGCTGACCAAGCGACTCCTTCAAAAGGGAAGAAGGAGAAAAAGAACAAGCAACCCTAAGAAAGGGTTTTCCTTCCGGTCTTCAAAAGCGTGCAAAAATGTAAAGTCTTTCATTCCCGTTGGTTTTCCAAGGGATTTGTAGAAGCTGAGAAGCCCTTCTGCGAATGGATCTCCAAAAACGGCTGGATTGAGCTTTTCAAACTCCCCGGCACCACTTACCCGCAGTTGGTAAGAGAATTCTATCAGAATCTAAGGGATGCCGAAGATGATGTTGACCACTTAGTCACCAGGGTCAAAAACACGGACATCACCATCACACCATCCTACCTTGCAAAATTGTTGAAGCTGACGGCCAAAGGCTCAGAACTCAGGACGACGAACGACTACACACGCATTGACTACCTAGTTGAGTTCTATAAACCCAAGAACCATAAAGGTGAAATCGCGAGCACCTGCATGGGTCAGTCTCAGAAAATGGCCCATTATATCCTGACCAATTTTCTATTCCCCAAGGTCAACTCCTCCTCATCAGCTTCAAACTTTGAGCATTGCTTCATCTGGCACATGCTAAACTATAAGTCGCTCAACATGCTCATATTCCTCATCGGTGCTTTCCAACACACTACCGGGAAACTCAGGATGGGTTCCCTTATCACCAGAATACTCCAGGATTACAAGGTCAGCATTGTAGAGGAGATTGAAATTTTTGGTACAGAAATCACTGCTGCCGTTCTGTTCGGCTTAGCCTACAACCAACCCATTAAGCCTAAGAAAGGAAAGGGGACTGCAGGTGAAGAAGATCCCATTGATGAAAATGAAGAAGTGGATAATATGGTTGAAGCATCACAGGATGCGCTGACCAAGAAAGGAAAGAAAGTGATGGGTGACAAAGAACCCTCTGACCGCACTAGGCAGGATAAAAAGCGGAAAGCTGACCAATCCGCAAGAGACATTAACACAGCTCCGAGGAAGCTTCGGATCATCTCTAGTGCGAAGAAAGCTGCTGCTGAGCAAGCTCAAGGGGAACCTAAGTCAGCGGAGAAAAGGCAAGTTGAGCTTGAGGAAGAAAGTGAAGAGACACCAGATCAGCCCCTTAAGAGGAAGAAAACTTCTGGGCTAAAGCCACTTGACGCTCCTCCACTTGACTTCGTGATTACTAAGGAATCACATTTCGTGCGGAGTTAAGAGATTGATCTCGAAAAAGTTCCTTCTGGTCAAGAAGAAGAACTGGGTGACATTGAGGGACAACATCAAGCTGACAAGGTGGGTCATACTGAGCAAAGCAAACCAGTTGATGCTGACCAAACTGAGCATCTTTCCAAGTCACCAGTGAAGGACAAGGTTGTGGAAGGCCTTGATACTGACCTCAACTTCTCTTCTGAATCCCTCAAGTCTATTCATGCTGATCCTTCTCCACCAACCAAATCTTCTAAGGATAGTACGGATAAGCGTTTCAAACGCAAGGCTCAAAAGCCCAATCTCATCGATCTGTTGGATGACTCCCCACTCAGAGATCCAATCATGACCTGACCGGACTTCAATTTTAGTTCTTCACCAACGTTGTTGAACCAACTCCGGACCAAATCAAGGAAAAACAAGCCTCTAATTCTCGAGCTGAGGAACAAGCCGACCCCACAGTCCCTAAAGGTCCAATTTCTGCCGACACTTCTGCTCAACCTTCCACTGAGCAAGTGCTCGAATTCCCTGCTGCTCAACCCAATGAGCTAACAAAGGAAAATCCTGCTCAAGTCATCTCTGAGTTGCCTCCATCTCCAAAATCTACTCAACTGCAGACTGACGCTGAGCAGGTCAATATCTCTGCTGATCTACCTCTTCCTACTCTGTCAAAGTAGAATGACAACCAGTCAGCTCCTGCTGCTGACCTGGATAAAAGTGCAGCTACTGACCAAGCTGGCACCTCTACTTCTCAGCACCAAACACCTCCTCCTTCCGGTGCTGCCAAGATTCCGGCCCCTGAGCACACCATTGATGAATCCTATGCTTACTTGAATGCCACTGAGTCTGGAAAGAAGATTATCGACTCAGCTCAAGCTCTCCTTCAGGATATTCATCAAACTCAAGCCGATGCTGCTGGGTCTGTTCATGTTGAGCCAACACAAATCGCCTCTGTCACTCAGCTTCTGACCGAAATTAAGGGTCTTAAAGAACTGATGAGCGTCATGACATCCTTCGTTTCTCAACAACCCAAGCAAGGGTCAATAGTGAAGCTGGCCGAACTCCAACTAATGATGGTGAATCATATGAACTCCATCCAAGGTCAACTCAATGCCTTATCAGCTGTGAACTCAACATATGCAACCTCTGCTGAGGTCAATCAACACTTGTCCCAGCTGACCTCTGAACTGACCGGAGCCCGTGAACTTATCTCCTCCTCCTCATAGTGTTCCATCGAACAGATTGGTGAAGCCATTCGCCTACTCAACCTGAGTAAAGAGGAAATGGACACTGACCTAGTGAAGACAAATGAGATTCAGCAATGCACTCAAACCACCCTTGCGCAGGTCCGACAAACAAATACTCAACGTCAACAATATGGCACTGCCCTGCTCAGGATGTATCATCAATCATATGCCCGGATGACAGAATCGATAACTTGGATCGGGAAATCTCAAGAGTATCTGCTAAGTATGCTCAATGCCAATATTAAGATCCCCGCTTCCACTATGTCCGATGACATGCAAGTCTTCTAAGGTCTTCGGGAGAGTACGAGTCAACTCCAACTGTACTCATCCAAACTGACTCGAGCTGTTCAACAGGGGACTTTCTATCCTCCTCCTCCAACTCTCGATGCTGGCAAAACGGGGGAGAAAGAGCGAACAAGGCAAGCTGCTGGAACTTAGCAAAAAATGGGGGAGACATCTCGGCCAGCTGCCGGCACTCAGCTGAAACCTGGTTCAACTTCTGCTGACCCGCGCTCCCACACTCAGCAACAACGAATTGCCCAAACCAAACCCAGGTCAAATCAAGTTCAAGCCAACATTAGGAAATAGTGCTAGCAATAGTCTATTATGCTTGTAATTTATATCTTTATGGTGTGTTCTTGTTAATGCTGAATTATATGATTTATAAGCATCTTTTTATCCAAACTGACTTATATATATGCGATGCTTACTTGTTATGCTTATATGCTGATCTGTCATACTTAACCATTCATTGAACAACAAATTAAAGCTTGTGAACATAAGAAATATACAAGTAAAATTTACTCAGCACACAACTCTGATACTTATATGCGACACTGAGTAATAACTATATGTTCCAAGTAATTGACCCTCTTCTGAAAGCTGGCCTAGGCTCATCTGAATTAGATCTTTGAAGGTCTAGAACTGAACTAAGTCAGTAAAAGCATGTCTTAATTTCACTCGATTAAATCTTAGAAGGTTTAGAGTTAAATTGAGTCAATAAATGCAACCCTTACGGGGGAGTAACTTCAGAAGTATAAAAGGAAAAACAAACATGGGAAACTTCAATGCTGAGTTTCGCAATTAAATACTTTTGCCAACGTCAAAAGGAGGGAGTTTGTTGAAACACCTTTCCACATGATTTTGATTTGACAAAATTATTTAAGTTAATCCCATGATTAAGACAATTAAATTTATGTGATTTTATTTAATTGTACTAATGTGTTTGTTCAATGTTGAGTACCATTATAAATGAGAACAGAAATAAAAAGTAAGACAGAACGAAGTCAGCATGAGCCACAGAAGCTGAGTAGAACACTACTCAGCATCATAGAAGAAAAGTCTTCTTCAGAACTAATGCTTGCAGACGAAGCTGACCAAGGAAACTGAGTAGAAAGTAACTCAGCATCGTCAAAGATAAAGATCAAAGGCAAAGTCTATAAAGTCAAGCTGAGTGTTCATTAGGACAGCGCCAATGATCCGTTAACTAGAAGACAAAGTCCGACAGAGTCTGCGCCAATTCAGAAGCTTTGGAATTACGCAAAGAGACCTTTTCGAGATGCATGGGTCAACTGGCATTTGGCTAAAAGACGAAACTGGCGCTAGAAGACGAACCTGGCAGAAGAAGACAAGCCTGACGCCTGCTAATTTCAGACGACAGGATTGGCCCGCAAATCTGTATGCTGATCAATGAATGATGCAAGAAGACCGTTTGAATCCAACGGATACATCCGAATTCAAATGATTGAAGCATCAGATTTCACTATAAAAGGACAAGTTCATCACTTGGATCTTTGGCCGAAATACAAAAAGAAAAGAATACATACAAGCACATACAAACAAGAAAAGCAAATACTTACACCCAAATCCTATCTCTGTGTAAAAGTCTAGATTGAATTTGTATCCATCTAAAGTGTTCTTCATCTAGAAAGAACAAATTTGTATCAATTGTAAAGATTGAGAGAGTGGTGCTGAGTACTCGGTTTTAGTACTCAGCGGTAGAGAAAATCTGAGTGTTTGGTTATAGCGCTCAGTAGGGTTGAGTAGACGAATAGAGGAAGGTACTCTTGCATACTCAATTGCTTGTAAACGGTTTGTGCTCTACCTTTAAAGAACTCAGTAGTGGATTGAAAAAGCCCGGAAGGATTCTGGGGACTGGACGTAGGCGGTGAGGCCGAACCAGGATAAGACTGATGAGTTATTTCTAACCCTTCTCTTGATATATATATATATATATATATATATATATATATATATATATATATATATATATGTTGATTGTTTAAATTACTCAGTATATAATTGTATAAGCCGACGCTGAGTAATCCAAGTGCTGAGTTGGAAGCTGACCTCAAGTGTTATTTCCTAACTCACAAGTAAAACAGTTCTAGTCAGCCTCTGACTAAAGCTGTCTTGCATCGCGCTCAGCCTTGCTGACCTAAACTGAGTAAAGTGCTTAAAGAATTAAATTAAGTCAGCAATTAAGCGAAAAAGTTACATTAGTTCCTAACCCCCTCCCCCCTTGGAACTAATCTTATTACATTACACGGGACCAACAGGTTGTAGTGATAATTAAAGTAATCTCTACATCCAATTGGTCATGTGTTTGAATCTCCCTCTCTTCACTTTTTATCTCATTTTAATTTTTTCCCTTAAACCTCATTCTCCTTTAAAAATATCAATGTTAAGTATCATTTTTAATCATTATTAACCTCATTCTCCTTTATTATTTTTAATTTTTAGTTACAAAATTCATGACCGAGAAGACAATTTGATGAATAATTTCTCCAATTGACCAAACTTGTCAACGTTAGGGATAAAATTGCTCTTGGCTGCCAACGTTAAGGGTAAAATTGCACCATTTTAGATGTTAGGGGTAAAATTGTTCTTAGGTGTAAACATTAGAGTATTTTTACACCTTATCTTTACTTTATATTGAATCTCAGTTGTTTTGTACCTTAATATTTCCGATTATGATCAAATTTACCTTTATATTATAAAAAATTTAAAAGTTTTGATTTGACTACGATGAATCAAAGCCTCAAATCGTTATTAAGAAAAAAAAATCTTCATACAATGGAGCCCCTCCGGACTATGAGCTTTGGCTCCGCCACTGATTGGGCCCTAATTAAGTTCTCAAAAATTTTCATATAAATTCACTTTTTAAAAACTATCTACAATTATGTCGAGTAATGATTTTGAATTATATCAAACTAGTAAAATCAATACTTTTAATATATTTTAAGGATTAGAATTTATAAATTAAAAATCTATAATATATTTTTTTAGGGTTTATGATTTATGAATTGGGATCAAGAATTTTTAAATTATGATATAAAATTATAATAGATAGAAAATAAGACATGTATTAAAATTAAATTTGATGATATAACTTAATTCTAATTTTGTACTTAATTATAATATTAATGTATTTGACCCTTAAGTTCTTCTAATTTTTAATTAAAGCTCATCAGTGCCATATGCATTTCTCCTCACATCATCATACTCAAATTTCGGATAAATTACACCAATAGTACCTAAATTATAAATGTAAGGATGACTAGACAATTAAGTATATTTGGCCGTTAAGTGACCTGTCAACACGGGAATTTAACCATTTTCACACAAATAATTAGAACCCACCATATACTAAATACCCTAAAAAGACTATAGTACCCTCTTATTATGAAGAGAATACTAAATACCCTATTTGGCAAATACCGTTAGTCAAAACTTCTAAAGTGACTTAAACCTCTAATTTTACTCCAAAAAGCCTTAGCCTATAAAATTAAGAGAAAAATCATCTAAAGCAAAATTGTAAGTTGCTGAGCTCATGCATATCACATCCGACCACCGACGATCGTAATATCACTTTCAACAAACAAATACCTGCAAAAAGCAACAAAATCTGAGATTAAATAATAGACAAGAGAATATTTAGTGGAATGTAGAATTTTTTGTAACAAATTCGTACATGCAATAATGTTCTTTTTTTGCAAATAAAACAGACTACTTCACATTGCCATTTTCAATGAAGAAAACTTCTGCCAATTGAGACCAGATATGTTGGATATTATTTTGAAAAGTCTCTTTACATGCGTTATTTCCTCTTTTTTCCTAAATGAATTCATGAAAGAAGATTGATTGGGAGAAAACTTCTGTCATGTCAGTAATACACAATTTCTCTGCCTTTATCAGTGTTACTAAATTTTTTTTTGCTACTATCAAAAACTAGGGCTGTAGATGAGTCGAGCCGCTTATAAGCGGCTCGGTGGTCAGCATAATAAAAGCTCGACTCGACTCGGCTCGATTTGTAAACGAACCGCTCGTGAGCACAATTTACTGGCTCGGTTCGTAAATGAACCGAACTTGAGCAGGCCAAAGCTCGGCTTGAAAGCTCGCGAGCAGACTCGATTAGAACATTTATGAACAAATTTTAGTTTTGTAGAAAACTATATAGTTTTGTGTTAGTTCACAAATATCTAAACTTAATATTATTTCATTTGCTATTAGATGAGTTCGTTCAGAAACATAATAAATGAGTAATAGACGAACTATTTGTAAGCATCTTGTTTATTTATTCACGAACTTTGCTTGTAAGCTTGTTTATGTACACAATTAAAGAGCTATTTGCAAGCAAACTTCATGAATATAATTAACAATTTACTCACAAAAAATTCATGGTAAATTCATGGTTAGATAATCTTCTTAATGAACCAAATTCAAAAAGGATTTTGGGCTCGAAACAAGCTCGAAGCTCGACTCGAGCTTGTTTATTTTCTAATGAGCTGAACGAGCTTGAGCAGCCAAAGCTCGGCTCGGCTCGGCTACAGCCCTATCGAAAATCACATGTACCGTTTTGTTAGAGAAAAATTCAAAATCCTATGCAAAACTCCCAGTAGACAATGCTTTCCTTACCCCAGCCAGAATGTCTTTGGAGAGTTGAGATTTTGTTTGTTGTGATCTATCTACAACAGGTCGCTTTTGTGGAAATTGACGAATGAACTTAGGGGCTTGCTCAACTACAGAAACCTCCACTCCTGACTCCTTTCCAAGCTTTTGCTTCTGCACCAGAAAGATAATGCATAAACATAAATGCTCAATAGAAGACAATCCCTCTCCCTCTCTTTTACAGGAAAAGAAACGGCTGTCAATTTCTGATCCGACAAGACGAATTACAGAGACAATCCATTTAACACGATCATCATTTTCATCATATATAACCAGAAGAAATAATATATCACGGGTAAATTACACCCATGGCCACTGAACTTTACCCATTTAACATTGTGGCCACTGAACTTCAATTCTTAACAGTATGACCACTGAACTTTACAGTTTTTAACATCAGTGGCCACTCAACGCCTCAAAACGACCGGTCTGAATATAAAAAAAATCGAAGAGTTAATGATATTCTAAAGAACTTTAATTCTTGAAAATTTTCGTTTTGAGGTCATTTAGGTGTTGTTTGGTTAGGGGAGAGAGTGAATTTTTAGAGAGAGAAAGCTCCAAAAAAATGTGATTTTGGAAAATAGAAAATGTGGTTTCATGGTAAATATCGTTCTGAACAACTTTAATTCTTGAATATTTTCATTTTAAGGTCGTTAACGGTCATTTTCAGGACTTGGTTAAAGTTGAGTGGCCACCAGTGTTAAAAAGTGTAAAGTTTAGTGGCCATACCGTTAAGAATTGAAGTTCAAAGGCCACAATGTTAAAATGGGTAAAGTTCAATGGCCATGGGTGTAATTTACCCAATATATCACACAACACGGTTATGACGCGATAATTGTCTGCAATTTGTCCATCACTTGTGAAGAAAATCTGGTGTTTGGATTATTTGTTTTCTATCAAACTAGAACAAAAATGATAGTAAGTTCGTGAGCTCACCTTCTTTAACCGTTCTTCTATAGAGGTCAAAGCACGAGACTTCTCCACTTTAGTAAGATAGAAATCCCGCTCTCTCTTTGCAGCAGAAATTTCGAGAGCTAATTTTTGCTCCCGCGCAGCACTCTTGTAAGCTGCATGAGAAAAACACCCAGATTTTAGACATGCAGTAAACGGTTATTATGCCTAATATCAGAATACTGATGTCGAACAATAAAAATGTACTGCCTACCTATTTCTTCTGTAAGATTGTCCCATTTGAATTTACTTAAGTACTTGATGTTCCAAATGTCGTAATAGAATTGTGACCTTTTCCTCCCACCTAAACAAGAGAACATAAATAAATGAAAAGGCTGAAACTAGGAACTAAGCTAACTCCATATAACATCAACAAGAATATAGCATAGTTATTAAAGGCGCACTAAGGCGCTAGGGGTCCTGGAGCCTTGGCGCATGGCGCACGGCGATGGAGCGCGCCATAGCGAGACAAGGCGCACTTAAAGGCGGCCCGGTGCACTACGGGTCCCCGCTTAAGCGAGGGCCCGGGGAAGGATCCCACCACAAGGGTGTACTGGGGCAAGCCTTCCCCTACCAATTTTTTGGCAAGAGACCGCTCCTAAGACTCGAACCCGTAACCTCTCAGTCACACGACAACAACGTCTACCGTTGCGACAAGGCGCACTTAAAAAAAAATAAAAAATTATAAAACTAACATAAAAATGCAATGAATACTAAATCATGACAATATTAAGCATAAATAAGTTTTAAAATGCAAAATAATCCCCATGTTAGAAAGCTAAAGTTGAATACTAAATCCTAAAGTTCTACTCCTCATCAAAACTCTCCAAATTAATCATTCGTGTTGAATTTGAATTCCTTTGGCTGTGTTTCTGTTTGAATTCGTTTTCTGTGTTTTGTTCGACTAAACTTCTTTCTCTTATAATAAGATTTTGTGGTTGTCTCTTCTAATTAATTCAAATATATAATCTCTCTCTTCCTTTTTAATTTTTTTTTTTTTCTCATTTTGGACCCTTCAGAACTGACTGTCAAAAAAACCACAAAACTGCCCCTCTCTCTTCCTTAGTGCGCCTTTGGCAACTTCCCTTGGCGCAAAATGGAGCACCAGGCGCGCGCCATGGCGGTTGCGCCACGCCATGGGAGTGTCATGGAGCTAAGGCCTGCATCTGGTGCGCCATAGGCACGCCTTTAATAACTATGGAGTATAGAATAAATATTATCACAGTATACACAAGGGAACCCAAATTTTTCTACGAGTCTCAAACATTACATGAAAAAATCTTTTTAAATACTAAGACCAAAGATAAACAGATGGTAGAGAAAAAATCAAATGAGCATTATGTTAATGCATAATTCCCATACCAAGCTAAGCCCTTTGTCTTTACTGGCTTTCTTAATGCAATAGTTATTCTCATTCCATGCTTGAAATTTTAGACACAAACGTAGAATAAATCTTAAAAAATGAAAAAGAAAAATCAATTTAAAAACCAACCTATCTGTTCACCATTTAACATGTTAGCAACTCTTTTTGCTGTGCTTTTATTGGTGAACTCAACCCACCTGCGAGTTATAGACAAGAAAAATCATGTGCTTTAGATATTGCAATAGCAGTTCTAAATGGTAACTTAACTAGCTGCTTTGATCATTGCAATAGCATTGTGGTTTCATGTTGCATTCGAAACAGAAGTTAAAGATACAACAAGCAGCTATTTTAAGTCGCACTAGAATTAAGAGAGAGAAAAAACATTATGCATAATATGTTGAAAAAGAAGAGCAGAAATATCTCATTCAAACGTAAGGTAATATTTTGCTTTAACATACCCTTCAGAGAATGCCTGGTCTTGATTACCAGCTCTTTTGCGATGTACTTGAGCAGTGGGAGCTGCAGAGCAAATTAATAGATTAACTTTTCATTTCTTATTCACGACTAAAACATAACTCGAGGTTGATTTCTAATATGAGAACCCATGAAAATAGGATTATAGAATGATCACCTGCAGGTGAAAGGTATATCCTTTGTATTTCTCCATATTGAGAGAGAATATGACGAAGCATTACATGATCCATGTGAGGAGGAATTCGACTCAAGTAGCAAATCCCACGCCTATCAGCCGTAGCTGCTTCCTGTAGTAATCGTGCCTTTTTCTTTTTAATCCTCTTGATTGCTTTGCTGTCGGGTTTTATATCCTTGTCTTCTATTGGATTTATTTCATTAGGAGCCTGTTCTTCCTCTGCAGTTTCCTTTAATAACTGTTTCTTTTTGTCATTGTTTCCATTAACAGCCAGCACATTCACCCCTGCTGAAAAACCCTCCCTATCAACATATTGCTCATCGTCCACAACATTCGCTTGTAAGACTTGTTTCTTCCTTTTCTTTCTTTCTTTTTTTCCCTTTTCCACGCCAATATTTTCACCAATTAGAACAGATTGAGGAGTTGGAGTCAATGACTGAATCTTTTGAATCTGCTGTCAAAAATATGCCCCAAAATGATAAGATGACAAAACAATGGTGAAAAATTAAACCACATAACACTGAGAAAAATAACAAGAAAGTCACTTACAGATGCTTCATCCACCAAAATAGATGGCAGTTTCTTCTCTGTTGTGATGACAACACCATTAGCAGCTGCAACCATTGGCTATATATCAGTCATTGACAATACAGAAGATACCAATACTACAACAATCGGAACCAATTTGGACTATTTTATGTGCCCGTGACCTATGAAGCACGGAAACTCTTCATGACATGCGTTTCCCCGTTTCTGGCAGATGTGGGAAACGGAAACTCTCGGAAACTGATACGAAACGTTTCCGTAATTACCTAAAATATGAAATGCGTCTCTCAATTTTTAAACGGTTTATCCTACCTATTTAGATTAAAATTCTGGAAATTCAAACTTTCAATCTAAGATTAGAAAAATTGAAACTTACTATTTGAGAGATAATTCCTTTCTTGTATCCTTTAATTTAAAGAACTTACTCACATTTCTTTCTCCTATAATCTTTGTCTCTTGAATCTCTCTATTATAACCTGTCTCTTGAATCTCGATTGAGCTTGGACTTTCTTCCTCTTGTTCTTCAATCTTGTTTTTTTAATGTATTATTATATTTTTAATATTTATAAATATACCCCTCTATTTTTAATATTTACACGTTTCCCCCACGTTTTACATTTCCCAGTCTCGTTTCAGTTTCAGTTTCAGTATCAGTTTCCATGCAACATATGCAATAATTACAGCTCTCATTCATAATTCATTAGATCATGTTTAACTCCTCCAAACAAGTCATATTAAACATGACAACTAACTCAAAAAAAAAAAAAAAAAAATCAAACTGCATTATCAGCCAATAAAATTGCTTGAACATTAAGACGAAAGTTCAACAAGACACCAGTTCATACACACATCAAAGCAACTTCCACCTTCATTTTTAAAGGATTTCCAACCAAATAGAAAAGAGAAACAAGAAAGCGTAAAATCACCTTTTTGGCCCGATCCAACAGCTGTTAGGGCATGTTCAATCTGAACAAGCTTCCCAGATGGACTATAGTTCGCAGAAAACACAAAATCAAACACCGCAAAATCAAATTAAGTAAAAAAAATTGAATAATGTGAAGATTGTGATTAGAGACCGCACCTGAAAGTGGTGAGACTATCTCCCATTCTGCGCTAAAGAAGCCAAAACAATTCCAGAAAAATTAGAAGTAAATCAATCAATCTATCTTCTGAGAAATCAACAATCTATTTTTGCATTCACTGCTTGATAACGAGAAGTAGCAGAAATTTGGGAAGGGATTCTTCAGAGACTTACCTATAAGATTTTTAAACGCTGTGAGAGAGGAAAGCGAGCTCGAATGTAGACTCCACGTTTTTTGTAGAGGGAGAGACAGTATGCGATATGTTCATAATAAAGGGGACCCTAAAACGACATCCCAAACTGTCGTTAGGGCCTAACTTACGCATATAGCTATTTGGGCTTTTTAAAATCATTTGAGAAATTTACTTAGAATTTCATTTTAAAAAAAAGTTTAATACATCAAGGGACACACCGTTCAAAACCGAACACCGAAATTACTAAAATAATTCATATTGATACCGAACCGAATAACATATAAAATCCAAATATAATCGAACCAAATATTCGGTGCGGTTTGGTTTTAAACCGAACAAACCGAATTTAATTAAAAAATAAAAACAACAAATAAAAATCATTATATTTAATTATTAAATTTACTTCAACAATAAAAAAAATTAAAATACTTTCAAAATATATTCATATTAATTTATTATCTCAATAACCATAAATAAAATTAAACTTGTAAAATTAAATATACGTGTATATATAAAAATAATATAAAATATGTGTAATCTTGTATGGTTTGGTTTTTTTTTACATTTTTTAACAAACCGAACCGAATCGAATACCGAAATACACCAAAAAATAAAACCGATGCTGAACCGAGTATCAAAAAAACCGATCCGAAAAACTAAATTCAATCGGTTCAGTGTGTTATGCGGTTTAACTCGCACCGATGCACACCCCTATCAGTTGCGCCTGAACTTATCCAAAAATATTGATTGCTCATCTAAACTTATTTGGTGTCTCATTAGCTCCCTAAATTTGTTTAAAGTATCATAATTAAATCCCTAAATCTATAAAAACGTCATAAAAATGTACAAAATAAAAAGTTAATTTGTTTTAAAGACTTAAAATCACGAATTAAGCCTTTACTTTCTAAGTTTTGATTTTTTTTACGTATTTAAACAAATTACAATGTTGGTCACTTTAAATAAATTCAGAAGGTAAATGGGTCACTAGATGCAAGTTCAGGGGATCAATAGGTCATTTTAAACAAAATCAGGTGGTCAGTAGGTTATTTTAAGCAAGTTGAGAAAGCTAACGAGATACTATATAAGTTCAGGAGCCAATCAATCTTTTTGGATAAGTTCATGAGGCTTTTGATGTATTAAGCCTTTTAAAAAAATCATCCGATGTGTCGTGTAATGAAGAAGTTTGTCTAGGTGAAAGGTGGAGAACCCTACACGACGAAAGAAAATGCTTGCTACAACAATCAGGTAAGTCTTCCATCACACACTGTGTTACTTAGTGTCTAACTAATATTACTTTAATGGTAACAAATGTATGATTTAAAAAGAAAGGAAAAGGAGCTCCATTAAGCACATTTAATACTAGTGCAACAATATGATTACTAACCACATCCCAATAAGTTTTAAACAATAAGCCAGACATACCATCAGGACCTGGAGCCTTTGTCCCATCAGTTTGTTTCAATGCCACTATAACCTCTTCCGCAACAAATGGAGCCTGCAATCAATCAACCCCATAGCTAGAAAGATGTCTATCAACAGAGCTTAAAATAGTCGGACAAGAGGAAGGCTCTATAGTAGAGAATAACTCTGTAAAATAAGAAACAATAATATTCTCAATCTCATCCTCCCCATCATGCCAAACACCATCATTATCCCGTAATCTTGTAATACAATTCACCCGTCGCCTTGCATTCGCCTTAGAATGAAAGAATTTTGTGTTTCTATCACCATCCCGAAGCCAAGAAACCCGTGAGCATTATTGCCACATAGTCTCCTCATCCTCTTGTAAACGAAGAATCTCCCTTTCAATAGATACCCTATATTCCTTCTTATCATTTATCATTAAGCCATTCTTAACTTCTTGCAACTCTTGTGTAAGATTTTTTAACTTAGTCCCGATATGACCAAAATAGGTTTTATTCCAATGCTTGAGTGAAACTCCACATTGCTTCAATTTCTCACAAACATTCAATTATGACCTTGATTCTGAAGACCAAACTGACTGAATAACATCACGACAACCCGGATCCCTTATCCACGTTTTTTCAAAACGAAATGGACGATTCTTAACACGATGGACCCCATCTGTATCCAGTAAAATAGGCGTATGATCCGAAGAGATTCTAGCTAACACATAAACCATTATTTTTGGAAACAATAGTTCTCAATTAACCTAGCAAACAACACGATCTAATCTCTCCCGAATTCGAGAATTCCCTCGACTACCATTAGTCCATGTATAACAACTTCCAGAAGATCGCAAATCAAATAAATCACAATCATCAAGACAATTTTTGAAAGCTTCCATTGAACGATAATTATCTACAGAACCACCCTCCTTCTCCCTAGAATACATCACTTCATTGAAATCACCAAAACAGACCCATGGCAAATTCTCCCGACCATGAATATCCCTTAGCATATCCCACGTGCGAATCTTATTGAAAGATTCAGGTCAACCATAAACCCCTGTACCTCTCCACAATAACCTCCCCTCCTCATTTTACATACCAAAGTGAATATAGTGTATACAAAAACCCAAAATCTGCAACATTAGCTCCTTTTTTCCACATCAGAATTAATCCCCCCGATCGACCAACAGAATCAACCTTAAAAAACTGATATCCCAAAAACTTCCGATGTAACCCCTCAATATTCCCAAATAGCCTCGTTTCCATTGAGAAAATAACATCAGGACAATGACTCCAAACAAAGCGAGTCAAAGCACGAACTGTTCGAGGATTGCCCAGACCCCGAACGTTCCAACTAAAGATTTTCATAATGCTCGGTGGGGCTGATCAACAACCTCCACCACTAAATTGGCATCCAATAAACAAGACTGGATACATACCTTCTTACCTGGATCAACATCATCACAAATCATCTCCTGAACATCATCATTTTTAAGAGCCTTCCTTTTACCGCACACAAGAGAGATTTGTTGTCAAATTAGGAACAACGGCCGTCACTTTTAAAGTCGGTGTGCGAGCTAAATATTTCCAACGTCTTTTTGATGAAATCACATATGATTTCCTTGTTATTCCCTTTTTTCCTGAATTGAAACAATCCTTCGTATTAGTCCCTATCTCACCAAGAGGCCCTCCTGCTGCAATATTTTTTATTAAACTATTTTTTTGATCGTTCAATAAAAAAACTTGCTGCATCTGAAGAGAATTATCAGATTGTAAATTAATTAACCCGTCGTTTCCGATAAGTGGAGGCTTCTCAATTTCAATGATGGGCTCGGCAGACTTACCACTTAAACTAGTCTCAACTTTATCAAACTTGCAACCAACAAATCCATCTGAATCATTTAATTCAATTTTATCCAAAATAGAACTAGCAGCACATCCTTTTATTGAAAAATTATTATTAGAACAAAAAGAGCCACTTGCTCTTACATCGCAATCCGCTCCATGGGAAATTGCTTTTCCTTTATCACATTTGCCAAATTCAGCACTAATTACTTGCTTGACACAATTCTCTTTATCCAAAATTTTACTCACCTGCTCCCCAACTTTCAAAGGCACCTGATCCAACACAAGCTACTGTCGACAAGACATTGGTTTATTAGAGTCCTTCAATACGTAATTTGACTTCCGACATGGACCTTTTCTCTCCAAGGGGTGGTCAGTCAAAATATTACAATCCGAATCCACTCTAACATTTCTGACTCGAAAAGGAGATGCCCTTAAGATTTGTCCAAATGGCCATTCAACAACATCAGACTCCTCTAGAGCATCGCTGCACTCATCAAAACCATGGCCCAAACGTCCGCACCAGTAACAAATTTGGTAATTTCTCATATTTGAAAGAGACCCAAACAATTGTATCTTTTTCCATTCTTTATCTTGACCCCTCTAATCAAAGGCTTTTACACATTCAATCTGACACGGACTCGAACAAAATTACTCCAAACAATAACATCGTCACAATCCAATTCAAGAACCAGACCAACATAGGAAGCAACAACATTAATTGAACAAGCATCACGTCTATTCAAGGGAAGATTAAAAATCTGAATCCAGAAATCACAGTTAATCATAGAAATATCGGATAATTGTTCATCACCAACTAACTCCTTTAAGATAACTAACTGTCTTTCAAAGTGCCATGGAGATCCCTTTTGCACTTTCTTCAAATCACGCAAAGTAGAAAATTCACAGACAAATAAATTGCCTCCAACATCTTTCAATTGAAAATCTTTCACTTTCCAAGCAATGGTAAAAGCAAAAGCCATTCCCTTTAGATTAAGTGGTTTAGACGTAAGTACCTTTCCAACAAGATAAAAACTTACTAGATTCTCCACTTCTAGTACTGGTGCCTATTTCAAATCAACCAATACATCTTCCCTATCTGATAATTGAACCTTCTCCAACAATCCTTCTAAACTCGAACTCGCCATTCTTTTAAAAAAGAGAAAAAGATGTAGAACCTTTAACTTCAAAAGAACCAATCATATAACAAAGAACAAACAACAAAAATGACTACAAGAGCAAGACCACAATGGGCAAATACCCTCTACTAGATCACCGATAAAATGGTTACATTGAAAGATCTTCGTCCTATTAGCCTTTGCAATGTTGTCTATAAGCTTATTTCAAAAACATTAGCTAATCGGCTCAAACATTGTTTGCATTCTATAATTCACCCCTCACAGAGTGCCTTTGTCCCAAATCGATTGATAACAAATAATGCTTTAATTGCTTTTGAATTATTCCATTCTATGAAGCATCAGATTAATAGTAAAAGGGGTGTTTGTGCTATGAAATTAGATATGTCTAAGGCTTATGATAGGGTGGAGTGGTGCTTTGTAAAAGATATGATGACAGTTATGGGTTTTCCAGGTTGTTGGATTGAATTGATTCAAAGGTGTCCCTCTTCAGTTTCCTTTTCTTTCCTTATAAATGGGGTGCCAAAAGGCTTTATTAAGCCAAGTCGGGGTCTTCGACAGGGGGATCCTCTTTCACCTTATTTGTTTTTAATATGTGCAGAATGGCTATCAGCATTGATTAGGAAATCAGAGAGTAACAGAGCTTTGCATGGTATTCGGGTTAGCAACACTGGGCCTATTATTTCACATCTTTTCTTTGCAGATGATTCAGTGATCTTTTTCCGAGCAACTTCTACAGAGTGCTCTGCTGTTCGTGAGTTGTTGAGCGTGTATGGGTGGGGGTGTGGGTGCTGATAGTCGATCCAGGTGTCCGACATTGTTAGGGGTACGTGAGGTCCAGTCCTTTGTGAAATATTTGGGTTTACCATCTGTGATTGGACGATAAAAAAAAGCAGTCTTTAATTTCCTAAAGGAAAGATTGTTTAAGAGGATTAGTGGCTGGAAAGAGAAGTGTTTATCGAGTGGGGGTAACGAAATATTGTTAAAAGCTATGGCATAAGCGGTCCCTCAATATATTATGAGCCGTTGTTTGCTTCCAAAGACTTTCTGTGATGAATTACATCAAATTATGGCGAGATTTTGGTGGAATCATGATTCTGGGAAAAAACGAATACATTGGCTTAGTTGGGGAAAAATGTGTTTACCGAAAGACGAGGGTGGGTTGGGTTTCAGGAATATTTTTGCATTTAATTTGGCTCTTTTTGCAAAGCAGGTTTGGAGAATGGTTGAATTTCCTAATTCTCTTTGTTCCCAAGTTTTTAAGCATAAGTATTTTCCAAGGGTAGGTGTGATGGAGGCAAATGTGGGTTTTTGTGCTAGTCATGTCTGACGGAGTCTTTTAAAGGCTAGACAGGTTATTTCTGATAGGAGCTGTTGGAGAATTGGTGATGGTAGATCTGTAAACTTGTTACAATCTCGTTGGATTCCTGATGTTCCATGTAATCGTCCACTCTATCTACTGAATCCAACTCCCTCTCACAGTGTTTCTTGTTTGATTGATTTTGATGAGTTTTGCTAGAAAAAAGAATTGATAAATTTATGTTTTTCGTCAGATGTTGCTGCAACTATTTTGAAAATTCCATTGAGCAGAAGGATTACCTCTGATTCTTTATTTTGGTCTTTTTCAAAAAATGGGGAGTATCTTGTGAAATCAGGTTATAAAGTTGCAATTGGTGGATTACATGTCTCTTCTTCGATAGCTACTTCTTCCTTGGGTGCTCATGAATTTTGGCATTCTTTATGGAAGGTTAAAGCACCATCAAAGTTTATTCATACAGTCTGGAATGCAGCTAAGAATGTCTTGCCCTGTTATGAAAATCTTGTGAAAAAAAAGGAATTAATGTGCCTAACCAATGCTGCTTTTGTGGGTTTCAATCAGAAACTTTAATACATCTTTTCAAAGAATGCCCAAGAACTAGATCATATTGGAGACAAGCGAATCTATTATATCCTATGTATAAGGTTACAGGTTTGTCTTGTCTGGAGTGGTTTGCTGCAGTATTGATTTTATTATCGCCGGTAGAATTTACTTTATTTTGTGGGATTATTCATTTTATATGGTTTGAGAGAAATCAGATTAATCATGGAAAAATGCGTCTCGGGGAAATAAAATCTGTGGCAATTGTTTGTGATTTGGTTCATGGATTTTCTGATGTGCAAGAAATTCAGATGATTGGTGGAAGAACTATTTATTTGGATGTCAATGTGTTGAATAATAATGCTGCTACACGAGTTGGAGCTTCTGGTGCAGGTGAATGTCAAAATGAAAATTTGCTGAGGTTACATTCCTTTAGTACAACACATGTTGAAGTTAGATGTGAAAATGCTGGGTGGATTTTGGGAGATGAAATTACTAATCAAAATGATGTGGATGGGCCAAGTGTAGTGGTTAATTCTTTATCATCGAATTATAGATGACAGCCTCCGGAGATAAATCTTTATAAACTTAATTGTGACGCTTCATTTTCGGTCAGATCGTCCTAATGCTTGTTTGGGATGGTAGTTCGGGATTGCAATGGTTTGGTGTCCATATCTGGTGGAGGACCAATTGGCTCAACAATATCTGTATTGCATGCAGAATTATTAGCAATTTTATGGTCTTTACGCGTTCTTAAAGATTGTGGATATCAACTGATTTTGGTTGCATTTGATTCAGTTTCAGCTATCAGTTTGCTTAAAGGATATAAAGTTCTGGCAAATTGGTTAGGTGTAATTCTAGGAGATATTTTTGAGGTTGCTCGAACATTTTCCTCAATTGAGTTTATTTTTTAGAGACGTCAATCGAACGTTGTCGCACATAATTTAGCTGCTTGGGCGCGCTCTCTTACTCATATGGAAATTCTCGTTGAAGATTTTCCAGATTGTATATCATCTTGTATTCAGAACGATGTTTTGTTTCTTGCTTCATAATACAAGTTTGTTGTTTATCAAAAAAAAAAATACTTTAATTGTATTAATATGGTAAATAAAATTCTATAAAACTTTGTGAAAAATTAATAAATATGCATTAAATTTATATAATTTGGTTTTGGAAGATTTGTGTCAATTTATATACCAATTTAATGGTTTTAAAATCATTACTTAGTTAAAAAAACAAATATCATTATCTTATAAAATAATGTAAATTAATTAATTTGACTACATATAAGAAAAAGTAAAGAAAAAATGCACGTGGTTTCTTTCTTTGTAAACAAAAGTTTGAAAATTTGTAAAAATAAGTATGTGGTATGTTTTTTAGGGGTGAGTAAAAAACCCGATAATCTGAACTGAAAAAAATGGTTAACAAAATTGATGGTTTTGATTTAAGGTTGTTTCAGCTTCAGTTTTAGTTTGGAATGTTAAAAAACCGCGGTTTTTTATTCACCGAATAGTTTAATATATATTTATATTTATACTTATATACTTATAATTATATTATATACTATAATTATTATATACAATGTTTGTTTTAGGAAAATACTTATATAGTTATATATGTACTTAATTTGTTTTTCTTACAAAACAAATATATATATATATATATATATATATATATATATATATATATATATATATTATACCTATGTAATTATATTTTCGTACTTATAGTTATTTTTTTAGATAAAGAAAAAATCATTGAATTCGTGATCTTTTACTTTTTGGTTTATTAATATATTAAATCTCTGATTATTTGTTTTTTTTAATTCATTAAGTCCTTATTTACCAAATTAGTAAGTTGTGAATATCTAATCCTCTTAATAAAGTGTTATTCATTGCAACTGCATTCGAATTTGTATTTTTCACTGTTTGAAAGCAATTTTGGATGTGTAAGGTGAAAATTAGAAAAAGTGTAAAAACCTTAATTGAAACTATAAATTTTTTTTTTATAATTCAAAATACATATGAAGTTAATAACGTCTTTCGAACAGAATTAGATGTTAATAACAAAACCTAAGGTATGTTTGCTTTAGGGTTAGGGGAGATTAATTAAAGAGATGTTATTTTCCTAACCTTGTTTCGAAATGAATTTAAATAGAGGTGAGAGTTAAATGTAGATTAAAAAACCTTGAAACAACTCTAATTCCAATCCAACCAAATTAGTAGCACACGAAGTTCTCTGAATAACATCTCCTCCTTTAATGAAACTTGTAAAACCTTAGCAGACCTAAATCTAACAATCATTCCGCCTTTTATAAAAAAAAAAACTCTCATTCATACCCATCGCTTACCGCTCACTTTCAAGCAGACCTAAATCCAAGCCGAACGCCCACTTTCAATTCCATTCATCCCCATAGCTCACGCTCATCCTTCATCACTTCCCTTCGACAGTTTGACGTTCCTTCATCTCAACACTTCAGTAAGGTAATTTTTATCTCATATTGTTACTTTTCCTCTTTTTAGTTTTTACATAAGTTTGACTCTGATCTTATGTCATGGATACTATTGTTTTAGTCAAGTTTTTGTTTATGGTTTCTTATTAAACTTGTTAGAGTGAATAGCTTGCAAATAATTTTGGTTGAGCTTTTCATCAAGTTTTTTTAGGTGATATTTGAGTCTAAAATTATTTGCAATTGAATGTTTCAATTAAGTATATCTGAAATGTTTTTTGCTATTTTAAAATTATTTGCAATTTAGCCTGCAGTGAAGACGTTCAAACAGTTGGGTATATGTGAAGAATTAGTGGAAGCATGTGACTGTTTGAGTTGGAAGAACCCGACAAAGATACAGGTTGAAGCAATTCCAATTGCACTTGAAGGTATGGTCTCTTAGACTTTTCCTATTGCACAATTTTAATTATTAAATCCCAGCGATAATAATCTTCTTATAGTATTAACTTTGAATTTCTAGGTAAGATTTGGTTGGTCTTGCTCAAACGGGTTTTGGTAAAACTAGAGCTTTTGCTCTTCCTATACTACAAGCTCTTATTCAAGCATCAGAAAAATCTGTTCAAGCTTTCTTTACTTGCATCCTCTCTCCTACAAGGTTGCATTCACTATTTATTAATTTAATTTTGAAAATGCAACTCTTCCATTCAAATAGATATTCTAATACATAAAATATTTGAATTTTGCTTATTGAGTTTTAAATTTATTTTCTTGTTATATTCAAGGGAGTTAGCAATTCAGATAGCTGAGCAATTTGAAGCTTTACGATCTGGTGTTGGTGTGAAATGTGTTGTGGTAGGTTTTTACTCTTTCCACCACATTTAGAAAAAATGACAGTATACTTTTAATTCACTTGACAAATTTATTTATTTTTGGCTAATAAGCTGTCTTTTCGCCTTTTAATGTAGCTTGTCGGAGGAATTGACATGGTGCAACAGTATATTGCCCTAGGAAGACGGCCACATATTATTGTAAGTCTTTATTTTGTCACTTTTGGAAAATAACAAACAGTGTATTGTCATTAATCTTTGTTTATATTTGACTATTTGCTCTTCTTTTTTGTGATTTGTTTCTTGCTTCTTTTCAGGTTGGAACCCTTGGGTGGTTTGTGGATCATTTGTCAAATACGAAAGGTTTCTCTCTCCGAACATTGAAATACCTGGTACGATATTTTAGTATTAGCATCAACTTACTAAGAGATTTAGTTTGAATAAAAAATATGAAAATCATTAATAGGTATGAACTGAAGTTTTGCATTTGAGCTACTGATGAGACATCAACATGTTTTCTCCTACATCTTAAATTCTAGAAGTTTCTTTACATATGAATCTAGCACAACGAATTCCGGGACAGGAGCATACACTCTTGATTTGTATATATTTAAGATAAAGCAAATTGATAATGTTCATAATTGTAAAAGAAAAAGCAAAAACTGGTTTTAGATTTTATTGTATCTTAAAATTAGTTGGCTACTTTAGTGCGCCCCTTGCTTTATTCCAAAGAATTTAATTCTGCTTCTCAACCGATGTCCTTCTTAAGTCCCTTGGGACATGTCTAAATGTCAGTCTATGCTAATCAAATAGCTTAGTGTAATAGTATACTGTTAATTTTGGTAGATATATATGAACTTAGCAATCAAATTGCCCATGAAAAGATTTTACTCTAGCTAGAGTTATAATCATTGAGGCTCTGCTGGTTTTCTGGTTGTTGCTTCTCTCTCTGCTTGTCTTTGTCCAAATACTTGTAGTTGGTATTTTTACTTCCACTTTTGAGTTTGTTGACATAAACTATAGATGTGGTGTGATGTTATTTTGATGGATCTACATATAGTTCTAGATTCTAAGTTTGTAGTAACATTTTCAAGGTGTTCAATGCTAATACTTTCTCTGATTAATCTCTAGAAAAGATTTTTGAAATTAGCCTATTATGCACTTCACTTTACTGAAGTATTTGCTATGATGTCCATATCTTACTTAGGATAGTCCTTCCGTATCTGTCTTAGAAATTTGAAGTGGTCTTACATGTTTTTTTCGCTAACTATTTGGATTTTTCAATTATTTGTTTCAGGTCTTATATGAGGCAGACATGTTGCTGAATGAGGATTTTGAGAAACTCTGGATGAAATTTTAAAGGTTATCTCACGGGAACGGATAGCATATTTATTTTCTGCTGATATGACAAAGAAGGTATGCTGACATATGTTGTACTTTGAACATGATCCTTGTAGATACCCATTTTTGTCCGGGACACTTTTAAACTTTAATTGATTATATTTAAAATTCTAACAAATTCGTAAATTATATTAGATATACAAAGTTTCTATCGCACATATAATTTATCAAGGAAATTAGATTTTTTATACCAATCAGACAGCCTAACGTAACGGCTTTTTAGAGAATTTTATCGGGACAACGAGGTCATAGACGCGAGATCCCTATGCCTGATTCCCGATATTGTAATACCCTACAAGTTTAAAACTCCGGACTTTGAGAAGTTTATCGGGACAACCTGTCCAAAAGAGCACTTAACCATGTACTGCAGCAAGATGGCATCTTACTCAAGCAACGACAAGTTGCTGATCCATGTCTTCCAAGAAAGTTTGCAAGCAGCGGCTTTGAGATGGTATATGCAACTCGAGAAGATCCACATCCGGAGTTGGAGAAATTTAGCCGATGCCTTCATCAAACAATACAGGCATAATGTGGACTTAGCTCCTACTAGGGAGGATTTGAGGATGACCGAAAAGAGAAAGGACCAAACTTTTCGGGAATATGCCATCATGTGGAGAGACCGGGCGGCTCAGGTGAAACCTCTCCTAACAGAGACAGAAATGATCAGTATCTTCCTGGAAACCCTCAAAGCCCCATACTATGGGATTTTGATTGCCCACAGTGCAACACGCTTCTCTGATTTTGTCGTGGCAGGAGAGAGAGTCGAAATATGTTGGGGTTTTGTGTCCTATAGTCAATTGTTGCAGGATACAAACTTATTGTAAATGAATTGTTCTTTATATCATTTGTTTTAATGAGATATATGTTTTATAACTATATAAAGGCAATCCCTTTTAAGCACTAAATAAAGTCTAATAAAAGGAAATCTGTAAGTTTGTTTAAAGTGATTATAAAGTGTTCATACAAGCATGAAGTGAGACAAAACTTTATAATAAACTAATAAACTTAAAACCACCCCAAGTCAAGTGATATATTTAGGATTGATATATCACAGTTGAGACTTGTATGTAACAATGTCTTCTGTCCGACAGAAAGCTGATCTCACAAGCTTCACATATATAGATATCTGGACAGTTACATAGATCCGGTGAAACGTTGTTCATTAGGATTGGGGATCCGACTTGAGATAACAGGATGGGTAGATTCATCCTTGTCACCTGTTCATCTCATTGGTATTAATAGGTATAACTAATCCTCAGACTCAAAGGAATGTTAATTGGTCATCCTGAATTACTGAATGTGAGACTTTGATCGCGTGGTCCCACGATCCTTAACAGAGATGACTCTGGGGTGTGAACTGCAAAGGTTGGGTGTCATAGAAAGTAATGTCAGGGTAGTTATACATTGGATTGAGCATTTATCACTCCCGATGAATGGGAGATACATCCAAGGATCGCTTGTGGAAGACTCGACTCTAAACCCTTGCAAGGTGATAGCTTAAGAGTAGAAATTCGGATTTCACTTAACCTATCTTTTGAGTTGACTCGGCCAATAACAAGTAAAATGAACGTCTCGCCATATGTGACTTGACATTACCCATAGTCATAAGATTCAGTTCAAGGATGTAGTTGATAAAGGATCGTATTATACCGTAACTAATACGGAAGGGTTAACGGCAGAATCAACCTGTCTTCTTAACGGACTCTGGGGGAATGATTACGGACATGCCGATAACATGCTCTGTTCATCATTCCGTTATGCAAGGATTAAATATAATTCTTGAAGAAATTAATTTAATAGTTGCATACGGCCAGAAGTAGTAAGGACCTAATGGATCACACATAAGACTTGGAAACTAAAGAGAGATGGATCTGATTAATAGATGGAAGCCCAATTGAGCCCAGTAAGGCCCACATGGATAGGGGGGTCGAAATTTATATATATGATTAGGGAAGGAATTAATTTATTCCACTAATCCTAATTTGATTAGGATTATGAATTAAATTAATTAAGAGATAATTAAAGTAGGAGTTTTAATTAGATTAATATGCTCCTATTATTATCTAACTAGGTTACTTATTATTATCCTAATTATATTAGACATATAGTAAGATAATAATTAGAAATCCTATTCTGAATTGGATTCCTATTAAGTGACCTATTCCTATCTAACTAGGTTTAGATACAACCTAATATATATACCCCTACCCTAATGAATTTCGACACACTAATTCCTCCCCCCTACAAGTGATTTTCGAAATTGCTTAGTTAGAGAGAGAAAAGAATTCCCATCCCCAAGTTCGTGGACAAGAATTCATTCGGCATTCCATCGATTGATTAATCTAATTCATCCCTCTTTCTCCTTGATCTTGTGTTGGTTAATTAGAGGTAATCTATTTTGGTTACATCTCATAAGGGTTGATTCTAATTTAACCTCACCGTGTTCACGAAAGAAGAAAAACAATCAAAAGGGAGAAATTCGTTTTTCTTCGCCTACATCAGGTCAGTTCACTATTTCGAGGATTCCCGGAGATTGAACCGTCGGATCGTCGCGATTTTTGGACAGTAGCTTCTAGACATATTCTTCTACGTTTCCACCGAAGGGATTGTCGTTCGGAGGTCTGGAAGGTCTGTTTCGAATAGGGGAAGATTGGTAAACAGTTTACATCTCCTTTGAAGTTGTGGGCACTTCGTTTGCAACAGTAGATTGATCATCGAAAGATATATCTTCTTATCCCTCTTTATATGAAATAACGATTAACGGATCCTATGGTTAAAAGGAAGTAGGCTAAAATTTTTATATTTCCGCTGCTATACCTTAGCCCTATTTCCAACAAAATAGCCATCAGAAGTGGGAAATTGGATGCAACATCTGCAGATAAGTCCATTATGAAGAAAAATGGAAACGGATTCAAAAAGGAGGCCCACATGGTGGAATGTTCTCGCGAAGTACCTACTTATGGAACAACTTTGCCTCGTGATAACTACGTAGCGAACATCCCCCAAGGGAACACCTTTGGCAATCAAAAGACTGGAGGGCGAGCGAAGGAATGGGAACCCATAGAGCCAATTCCCATCACTTATGCCGAGCTATTCCCACAACTGTTGCAAAATAGACAGGTATCAATTACACCATTAGTCCCTCTGACTCCCCCATATCCGAAGTGGTATGACGCTAACGCCAAGTGCGAGTACCATGCTGGGGCTGTAGGGCATTCCATCGAGAGGTGCCCCGCATTTAAGAGAAGAGTCCAGCTACTCGTAAAGACAGGTTGGTTGAAATTCAATCAGACTAATCAGAAGCCAGATGTCAAGAACAATCCTCTTCCTAGCCATGGGAACACTAGTGTCAATGCTGTTTGGGACGAGGATTGGTACGAGTATAGGACTGAGGCATATAACATCATCACGCTAATAGAGCAGATATACCGAGCTATGTGTGACACGGGCTTAATCATGGAAAGTAGGGACGCAAGAAGCACTACTTGTTGGTATCACGAATGGGATGTCGACCATTCGATTCAGAAATGCGAGCTATTTAGGAAAAAGGTCCAAGAATGTATGAATTCAGGAATCCTGTCTTTCGGAAAAAGGAGTGAAGGTATGCATATGATAAATATGTTACGTGCGGATGAATTGATGAAGCCAACTCAGCTAGTTATTGATTGGGTCCCGAAAAATCCAGTAAAGTCGGATGATCTTGGGACATCCTTCGTAAAACTAGAAGTCCAGACCCCTGCTCCTTTCCCCTACGAAAGTGACAAAGCTGTGTCGTGGATATACGGTAATAAAGTAATACCTCAATCATGTAATAGTGCTCAAACCAAGGAAGACATCGCTGGAATGTCAGGAATGACTAGAAGCGGGCGTTGCTTCTCTTCTGAAGAAATCGCCAGGAAGCGCCAAGAAGAAGTTGACAGGCGTAGGAAAGGGAAGGCCAAAGAAGGTGAAGTTCACCTTGAGGAAGAATTTGATACACCTCCAGTAAGAAACACCGTCCCTGACCATGACGCGTTAGAATTCTTGAGAATTGTGAAACAAAGTGAGTACCGGGTGATTGAGCAGTTAAATCGAATCCTAGCGAAGATATCATTACTATCACTAGTCTTGACCTCGGAATCTCATCGAAATGCGCTTCTTAAGGTGTTAAATCGGGCATATGTCAGTCATGACATAACTGTAGAGAATGTGGATAACATTGTCGGCAATATAGTTGCAGCAAATTACTTGACTTTCACGGAGGATGAGTTGCCCTGTGAAGGAACGGGCCATAGCAAAGCTCTGCATATAACCGTCAAATGCAAGGAGTTCTCGGTGGCAAAAGTATTGGTTGATAATGGTTCGGCTTTGAATATACTACCGAGGAAAACACTAGCCAAGCTGCCTATTGATAGCTCCTACATACGCCCTAGCCGCATATTCGTGAAAGCCTTTGATGGTACCCGAAGGGAGGTGATAGGAGACATCGATTTGCCCATACAGATCGGACCGACCATTTTCAATATCACTTTCCAAGTGATGGATACTCACCCGGCATACAACATGTTGCTGGGGAGACCATGGATCCATTCTGTCGGAGCTGTTCCCTCATCTCTGCACCAGAAGATGAAATTCATTGTGGAAAATCAGCTAGTGGAGGTGTCCGGAGAAGAAGATTTGCTGATCAGCCAGTGTTCATCATTTCCTTACATAGAAGAAGAGGAAGATGTCATCGAGAGCTCCTTTCAGGTATTCGAGGCAGTAAATGTGGTATACACGGCAAAAGGACCCAAATATTTTGAGCCTCGTTTCTCACCTGCTTCCATCATGGTCGCCAAAGAAATGACTCGGGGGCAGGTTGTGGGGCAACAGCCAGCCAAAAGGGGAGAAGTTATAGATGTTAAAGGGAATCGCTTTCGAGAGGGTTTAGGATATGAACTCACTCCAGAAGACATGAGGAAGTTCTATGCTCACATGAAGGAAAAGCGCATAGCCAAGATTGAGGGTAAACTGGTACGAGACATGCCCCTTGACATCCCACATATTAATGTCACCTTCACAAAGGCAGGGACATACACGCCCACAATCGCGGCAATCCTGGAGAAAAATGAAGCTGAAAATGATCAAGATTGGGTTTTTGACTGTCAGGAAGAGTTAAAGAATTGGAATGTTCACGAGTTTCCCATTTCGATGTAATAATTTTGTGTCAAATCTTTAAATTATGCCTAAGATTTAAAGATAATAAATAAAAGGCAATGTTTTCGTTGATGTTGATCAATAAAAAGCGCATTTTTTAATCCACCTTTCTTGTGTCATCTTTCCCTCCATTGCTTATTGCTTTTTCCTTTTTCCTTTATGAATGTTTATTCAGGGACGATCATAAAATTGACATGATTGATGATCATAAACCTATGCATAATTTCGACTGTCCAGTATATGAGGTCGAATCTGATGAAGAAGAAGAAGTCCCCATTGAAATCGAGAGAATGCTAGAACGACAGGAAATGAGTATAGAACCACAAACAGACAGTATCGAGATAGTAAACCTGGGTACAAATGATAAGCCACAATAGACCAAGGTAAATGGATCCTTAGATGCAGAAACCAAAGGAAGACTAATTGCTTTGCTAAGAGAGTATAAGGATGTGTTCGCTTGGTCTTATGAAGACATGTCCGGGTTAAATACAGATATTGTAGTGCATAAGCTCCCGCTTAGGCCAGAATCTAGACCTGTCAAGCAGAAGTTAAGGAGAATGAAGCCAGAAACTCTCCTTAAAGTAAAAGAAGAAGTTCAGAAGCAATTTAACGCTGGTTTCCTAGCTGTGTCAAATTATCCAGATTGGGTTGCGAACATAGTCCCAGTCCCGAAGAAGGATGGAAAAGTTAGAATGTGCGTGGATTATAGGGATTTAAACAGAGCAAGTCCAAAGGATAACTTTCCCTTACCACATATAGACGTGTTGGTGGACAACACTGCAGGGTTTCACATGTTATCCTTGATGGATGGATTTTCGGGGTATAATCAGATATTGATGGATTTGCTAAACCGTGAAAAGACAACCTTCATAACCTATTGGGGAACCTTCTGTTATAAAGTGATGCCTTTTGGACTTAAGAATGCTGGAGCCACCTATCAAAGGGCCATGGTGACGTTGTTCCATGACATGATGCACAAAGAGATGGAGATTTACGTGGACGATATGGTCGCCAAGTCCAGGGAAAACGAAGATCACATGGAAGTACTAAGGAAAGTTTTCCAAAGGCTGCAGAAGTACAGTATTCGGCTGAACCCCAATAAATGTGTGTTCGAGGTAACATCGGGAAAGTTGTTAGGATTTATTGTTAGTCGGAGGGGCATTGAAGCAGATCCTACAAAGATCAAGGCAATTTCGGAGATGCCTCCGCCGAAGACAGAAAAAGAGGTTAGGGGCTTTCTAGGAAGGCTTAACTACATTGCCCGTTTTATTGCTCAAATGACGATGAAATGCGAACCCATCTTCAAGTTACTCCGAAAGAACAATCCAGGAAAATGGGATTTAGAATGTCAAACAGCTTTTGATAAAATCAAAGAATACTTGCAGAATGGACCCGTGTTGCACCCACCAAATCCGGAAAAGCCATTACTATTATATCTAACGGTGCACGAGAACTCAATGGGGGCATTCTTGGCACAAAAAGATGAATCTGAGAAGAAAGAGCGTGCCATTTATTACATCAGCAAGAAGTTCACAGATTGTGAAACTCGGTATTCTCCGTTAGAGAAGACTTGCGCAGCGTTAGTATGGGCAGCACATAGATTGAGACACTATATGTTGAACAATACTACTCATTTGATCTCCCCTATGGATCCAATCAAATTCATCTTTGAGAAGCCGGCACTGACAGGAAAAATCGTAAGGTGGCAAGTGTTGTTGGCAGAATACGACATAATTTATGTGCCTCAGAAGGCGATCAAAGGGGCCGCAATATCTAGTTTTTTAGCGGATAATCCAGTGGAACATGATACCCCATTGGATGCTTCTCTCCCAGACGAGGAAGTCTTTACTGTGGCAGACACCAAAGAAGATGGTACTACTTACCGGGTCATGAGATTCGATGGGGCTTCAAATGCCCTAGGTCATGGTGTAGGTGTGGTGCTAATCTCCCCAGAAGGAAAGCATTTCCCGATTACTGCCAGACTTTGTTTCCAATGCACGAACAATATAGCTGAGTATGAAGCATGTGCCTTAGGTGTTCGGGCAGCTTTGGAGATGAATATTCGTAAGCTAAAGGTCTATGGGGATTCCGCTTTGGTGATCAATCAACTAAATGGGGAGTGGGAAACCCGGGATGCCAAACTAATCCCGTATCAAGAACACATCTTAGAAATGGCTAAAGGATTCCACGACATTCACTTTGAACATGTGTGCCGATTGGAGGCCTCAGAAACAGATAGGCGGACAATACGACGATTGGCCACAAATTTCTTCCTTAGTGGTGATGTTCTTTACAAGAGAAGTCCTGACACAACATTAATAAGATGTGTTGATCGTGCACAAAGCAAGCGACTAATAGAAGAAGTACATGGAGGCTTTTGTGGGACTCATCTAGGAGGACATGCCTTGTCAAGGAAAATCCTCAGGATGGGATATTATTGGTCCACCATGGAATCGGACTACATCAAATACGTTCAGAGATGTCACAAATGTCAAATATACGCAGACAATATAAATGCTCCGACCACACCATTACATGTGATGGTGGCTCCATGGCCCTTCGCAATGTGGGGATTGGACGTTATTGGATCTATCGAACCAAAAGCATCAAACGGTCATCGCTTCATCCTCGTAGCCATCGATTACTTCACGAAATGGGTAGAAGCGGCCTCATACACCAATGTAACCACTGCAGTTGTAAAGAAGTTCATCAAGAATAACATCATATGTCGATATGGGTTGCCAGAACGGATCATCACGGATAATGCCAAGAACTTCAATAACAAAGCCATGGAGGAGATGTGCGCTCAGTTCAAGATTAAACATCATAACTCGAGCCCGTACCGTCCGAAGATGAATGGCGCCGTAGAAGCAGCTAATAAAAATATCAAGAAAATAGTGCAAAAAATGGCACCCACTTACAAAGATTGGCACGAAATGTTACCATTCGCCTTACATGGGTATCGAACTACTATGAGGACATCAACTGGAGCTACACCGTACTCTTTGGTCTATGGGATGGAAGCTGTTGTACCCATTGAGGTAGAAATTCCTTCGCTACGAATCATGTTGGAGTCAAGTCTTGATGAGTCAGAATGGGTCCAGAGAAGATATGATCAGTTGAACTTTATCGAAGAAAAAAGGTTGGCTGCAATCTGTCACGGGCAGTTATACCAAAAAAGACTGATAAAGTCGTATGGCAAGAAAGTAAGAGCCAAAAACTTTCAAGAGGGGGATCTCATCTTGAAGAAGATTTTCCTGAGGCATCAAGACCCACGAGGAAAATGGACTCCGAAGTACGAAGGACCCTATGTGGTAAAGAGAGCATTCTCGGGTGGAGCCTTAGTCCTTACCAACATGGATGGGGAAGAGCTTGGAAATCCCATAAACTCAGATGCTGTTAAGAGATATTATGCGTAGATTATGACTTTCATGTATGTCAAGATTACAATCTTTTCTGAATAAATAAAATGTGCGCTTGACCCTTGTCTATACCTCCTTTCGCACTTTCCTTTCGCAAATTTTCCTTTCATCTACATGCGCTTAAGAAAACTTCATTGGAAATAATAAACTATTGAATCATAAAATACATGGAAATGGGGTCTCATTCTAGTTTTTTTTTTTTAAAAGAGAAAGGAAAATAGAAGAAGAATGAAAAGCCTGCTAGGTTGAAAACCCGTAAGGGCGATCTAGGCAAAAGTTAAGGCAAACAAGAATGAAAAGCCTGCTAGATTGAAAACCCGTAAGGGCGATCTAGGCAAAAATTAAGGCGAGCAAAATGAAAAGCCTGCTAGATTGAAAACCCGTAAGGGCGGTTTAGGCAAAAATTAAGACGAGCAAAATGAAAAGCCTATTAGATTGAAAACCTGTGAGGGCAGTCTAGGCAAAAGTTAAGGCAAACAAGAATGAAGCGCCTGCTAGATTGAAAACCCATAAGGGCGGTCTAGGCAAAAATCAGGGCAACCAAAAGGAAATGCTACTAAATTGAAAATCCACGGGGACAATATGTGCAAGATACAGAACATTAGGAGAAATCCACTGGATTAAAAGCCTACATAGGCGAACTCAGCAAATCTAGCAGAAAGAAGCTTGACAAGTTGACAGCTTCCCCCAACCACTTTCCAGACATCTTCAGTATATCTCAATCCCAAGAGTCTCGGTCTAAAACAGCAATGTCCGGAAGCAACATATTAGTACACGAGACAATGCCAGTCAAGGGGCCAAATGATTAAAAATAAAAAAGGCACATATAAAATACAAAAATGATGAAATTTGTTTTTCCAAAATTCTGAACAATGATCTTGAAAAGAGAACTTTTCATGCATTTAAACATGTGCATCAATGCATTTCGTCCTGCATAGGTACCGAGTTGTTTTGCAGGAACGCAGTAAGAGCATGGTGAACGATCAACAATATCGTCCTAGCCAGATGTGAAAAAAATCGAAAGCAAATGCAAAAGTAGATAAAGAGGGTCCGCTCGGCGAATCACCTATTTACGTCATTCCAAACCAACGGAGGATGCCCGTAAACGTCATTCGGAACCAACGGAGGATGCCCGTAAAAGTCATTCCAAACCAACGGAGGATGCCCGTAAAAGTCATTCCAAACCAACGGAGGATGCCCGTAAAAGTCATTCAGAACCAACGGAGGATGCCCGTAAAAGTCATTCCAAACCAACGGAGGATGCCCGTAAACGTCATTCGGAACCAACGGAGGATGCCCGTAAACGTCATTCGGAACCAACGGAGGATGCCCGTAAAAGTCATTCCGAACCAACGGAGGATGCCCGTAAAAGTCATTCCAAACCAACGGAGGATGCCCGTAAACGTCATTCGGAACCAACGGAGGATGCCAGTAAAAGTCATTCCAAACCAACGGAGGATGCCCATAAACGTCATTCAAAACAAACGGAGGATGCCCGTAAACGTCATTCAAAACCAACGGAGAATGCCCGTAAAAGTCATTCGATGCAACGAAGGATGCCCGTAAAAGTCATTCAAAACAAAACTGGAGAATGCCCAGTCTCAGAGCCATTCAAAACTGTAGGGTGAACAGTCTCAAGTCATCCAAAACAAACGGAGGATGCCCGTTAAACGTCATTCAAACTGGAGAAAGCCCAGTCTCAGAACCATTCAAACTGTAGGGTGAACAGTCTCAAATCATTCAAAATTGGAGAATGTCAAATCTCATATCAGTCGCAGGGAGCCGCTCTAAACACTCACAAACCAAAATCAAATCAACACGACTCAAGTCAGATCAATACAGATTAATCCGAACATTCAGGGAGTTTTACTAAACCTTTCATCGTTTTTAAGTTTTTACTTTTTCGCTCAATAAAGTGCAAAAATGGTTATCTATTTGTACTTTATATACTCCATTTCTAATGGAGGTATACAAAGGGGGGCAACTGTAGATACCCATTTTTGTCCGGGACACTTTTAAACTTTAATTGATTATATTTAAAATTCTAACAAATTCGTAAATTATATTAGATATACAAAGTTTCTATCGCACATATAATTTATCAAGGAAATTAGATTTTTTTATACCAATCTGTTATATCTCAGTATAATTATCAAATTATGTTCGAGATATAATTCATTGAAATGGAAAATATATTTTTCAAGTCATAAATTATATTTGAAATAATGTGTTGTATTTTAAATATGAGTTTTGAAATTGTTATGTTTTAAATTTATTAGTTAAATTTAACTTGTATCTAATTGGTTAGAATAATGTTCCAATTTTAATTCATTAAGTGTGAAAGTATATTGGAAAGCCTTATAGTCTAAATGTGAAGTTATGACAAAATCAATTCTTAAGGTTATCCATAATTAATCTTAAGATGATTTTGATTTACAAGTCAAATTTAGGATATAATTTCCAAAAATGAGCTTATAATAAATGAATTAATGAATTGAACTATTGAAAAATAGTGGAACAAAAATAAAATGGGATGCTCTTATTAAGAAATGAAAATTTGTATTAACAAAAAAACTAATCAAATACATCTTTGTTTCTGCAGGTAAACATAAATTGAGAAGGCTCATAACCCAACTCATAAGGAAATGTGGACAAGAATACAAAATCGAAATTTCAACTTTCAAGCCAAAATGGACAGGCATTGTGGGTTCTCAATTCAAAGAGAAAACCCACTTTCCTGAAGACTAAAAGACGAAGTCCACCTCCCTGAAGACTGAAAGAGACAAAGACTCCAAAAGCAGAAAAAAACAGATGCACCAAGGACAGCCACTGCACCTTGAAAAATAACCACTGCCATAATAGACAAAGGTGTTGTGCCTTGAAACCAAGCCAATGCACCATGCAGAAGACAAGACAATTCATCACAAAAGGGACAACATCTTTCTCAATCCCAGGATGTTTTGGACCTCTATAAATGGAGGTTGAGCACCTGAAACAAGGGAGGCAGCAACAATATTAGAGCAAAAAGGCAAGAACATTAGAGTAGAAAAAGGGGGGATGCGAAAAAAAAGAGAAGAGAGCAACAATATTAGAGAAAAAAAGAAAAGTGAGCAAAGAATCAGCAATAAGAGAGCAGAAAAAAGCAAGAAAATAAGAGTCAAAATCAATTAAGCTTGTAATAGAGAAAGTTCTAGTTTTACGGTAGTGATCTGATCTGTACTTTCCTTCAAGAGTTAACCTTCTATACTAAGGGTTCTTGGCTGTGAGTTTCTGTTTGTAATTGGGGAGCAATTCTTGCTAAGGATTCCCAAGACTCAATACTACTTTGTAAGGTTGGTAATATAATTTAGTTTTGCTATTGCAAGTTTAAGTATACATCTTTGAGTTTCAGTACATCTTGAATATCTAGTCTACTTATCATATTCCTTATCTAAAAGTTTTATCTTTTGGCACATTGTGTAATTTGAATCTGTAACAGCTCTTGTTCTTTTATTAGTTCCAATAAGGTTTTAGACTATCATAGGATTAAATAGAATGTAGCCTGTTTATCTTTCTGTATTGGTGTCAAGTGTGATCGTACTAAACACCTACTTCCACATTTAAAGTTCCAACTAGCAAGAATACCAAGTAGAATCACAAACTGTAGGATGAAACCTACTGTAAATACTTATTTAGAAAACTAAGACTCAAAATTGACAAGGATCCTTCAATTTCAGCCCATCCCAATCTCAATAATACCTTCCCCTGTTGAATAAATTTCAACCAAATGGCGATCAAAATACCCAACCTATTATCATGAATGACCCAAAAACAAAAAACACAAAGAACCCAAGGAATCACAGCCATGTACATACACTTCCAAAAAAAACAAGCATAAATATGCCACAACAATCACAATCAGTAGCTCAAGTTTGCTTTGAATAATTAGGAATAAAAGTGATGTGTGATGTTTGCTTTGAATAATTAGAAATAAGTTCAGTTTCTGAACCTAAAAAAAAACGACATACCGATAAGGGAACGAGGTGAGACGGAACCATAGGAAACGAAACCAAACTCGCTATCTCTGTTAGGGGTGTGCCTGTAATCTGTATCTCAGTTTCTGAACCGAAAAAATGACATTAATTTAAGCTTTAAACAAAATCAAACGAGTATGATGTGGTGAGGTGAGGTCGCATTAGGAGTGTAACACGAAAACTTACCGATAAAGAAACGCGGGCCTGATGTCGCGGATGCCCCTCGCTCTCTCCGTTCAGTCTAGAGGAATATCCCTCACCTTCCGAAATGAAAATCGGCCAGAAGAAACGCCTCCTCAGACGAAGTCGTCGCCAGCAAACGTTAAGGAAGAACCCCTGCCGCTCCGACTAGAAACTAACCGCCGGTGTGAGAGGATGGTGAAAGCCGAGAAGAGAGAAAACGAAGTGTCGAGAGAGAGAGAGGCATTGCGGATCCCTAATTCTAAAATGGGGAGTTCGAACCGGGTCAAGGATTTTGGACCCGAATCCAACTCAGGGCAGACCCATTCTTGTTTAAATTAAGCCCATTTTATTTCTTGTCTAGTAATAAGTTTCAAATTCGTTCACTTTAATTACCTAATTAATTGTCAAAGTTTAATTCTAGTCTGTTAACTTAATATAGTTTATTAGTTGGTAAAAAGATTAGTTAATTAATTATTTGAATTTATTTCTTTCTTAAATTAGTTTATAAATAAATCCCTTCCGTAGACCCCGTTAACTTAAGTTTGTAACTTAGCCCGAACATCCTTTTGGCTTCTCAAATGTCCGCTTAAAATTGACGACAACATGATTCGAACTCCTAAAACGATGTATGTCACTCACGAACTCCCAATTACTTCTATTACCCAATGTATAGGGTTATGTCATAATCATATGTGTGGTAAAACGATAAAGCATGCACGAATAATAGTGACATTTTCTATTACCCAATGCATAGGGTTATGTAATAATCGTATGCATGGTAAATATGAAATAATAAAATCACATAAAAGTGATAGTGATATCCTCCAAATATATTAAACCCTCTATATAAGGTTATGTCATAACCATATGTATGGTAAATAGAAAATGACGAATCGTTCGGAGATAATGTCAATATACCGCAAAAAATATGAAGCTCCCTGCATAAGGTTATGTTATAATCATATGCATTACTATATAGCGTACGAAAGGTTTCATAGTTACGTACCCCTTGACGTCTCGTTCTACTCTACTTAAACCTAACACTGTGACTGCACCATAACCACGATCCCGAAGACCTAAAGGAGCTTCCAAAATGCGAAACCTAATGGTTATAGTTTCAAATCCCCTATACAAGGTTATGTCATAACCGTGTATACGATTGACGGATTCAAAGCGCGGCGAGGAAGGCAACATTGTTGCATTACAACCTCCTTAGCTCAATCGGGTAGGGTTACGTTGTAACTCTACAAATCTAGAAGACTTCGTGAATATTGAAGGAATGCCTAGACGAACGTAATTATTAACCAAAGCAATACCGAACACGAACACATAAAACAAGCATGCGGAAATATAACAGTACCGATTTTATCGGGCGGGGTAGGGTGAGATTTCATCTCTTCCCTACACGTAATCGGAAACCGAATCTAGAATCATCGCAGACCAACTTCTTTATCCAAACTGGCCCGAGAAGGTCAATTTCAAATCAAATCGGTGTCCAATCAGATCGTCAAACTGATTGGTGGCGACTCGAAAACCCATTAGATCAGTCTCCTCAGAGGGACTGCCTAGCACCGTTTGAAAACCAGTAGAGCGGGAGCCATCAAATTGATAAAGTTCGCGATCCGCGGGCATGGACGCGACAATCCTCATAAAAACATAATGACAGCTTGAAGCTTTTACTTTTATGTATTTGCATTCGTTATTGCTCAGACTTTATAAATTTTCTGTAAGACACCTAATTGTTGATTCAAAGTCTTCCAAAGTTATCTTTTATTTTCATGCTTATGCCTTTTGGTACATCCTGGATGAGGGTATAACAATACTTAAAACTTGTCTGACTGAAATTAATTATAACATCAGTTCAAGTCATAAATTAGTTGCAATGGAGTTCACAGATAGAGAGAGTGAATCTAAATGGCGTAGAGTTTTTATGACAACTTCTCTATTCTTTCCAAGTGCGAAAACTCCGGAGGGCTTGTTTAAGAAATTCTATAAAGGTGTGGTGTGGTGATATCATTTATACATATCTTTTTTTTTTGTCTCTACGTACTTGTTTGCCTTCCTGATAACTCATGCAAACTCCTTTTCTTTTAGATAGAAGCAACATCTAAATATTCCACTGTAATAAATTAATATAGTGCTATAAATCCACTGCAACACAACAACATCAATTTGGGACCAAAGATCGGGGTCGGTATTTTTCAGAGAAGAGTCAGAATTTTGCATCATCAGTGAATGGAATGAGGTGATCAAGAACCTGAAACGCCTTGGCATGAGTTTTAAACAATTCAACACATGTAGTGTAATACCCTTTTTCAATCTTGAGTGTGATTTTAATGAAAGTAGCAATATTATAGACGGCTAGGGCAGGATGAAGAGGTGAGAAAGATGGAGGAGGGGCTATAGGGTTTTCTAGCATGATTTACAGAGAAGAAAAAAATAATCGGCAGATGAGAGAAAAGGATGAAAGAACAGCAGGCTAGGGCTAGGTTAAAATTTTGGCTCTAATACTTTAATAGAGGTAGAATCCTTGATCAATATTATTAATGGAATAAGATATACATACAACAATTACAAACTATATTAATGCCTAATATTAAGCCTATGAATATTATCTTTTCTATATTAATGTCTAAGATTAAGACTATGAATAATATCTTTCCTATATTAATGCCTAAGATTAAGCCTATGATAACACTAAATATTATTTTTCCTAAATACAAATATTGTCATATCTAACAATGAAAAATGATATACTCTTGATGGTATAGTTTTTTTATGTATTTAATTGATTATCGATTCATAAAACAATATTAGGAAACTTTTTTTTTTTTTAAAAAAAATTTGCGCAATGCGCTTACATTATAAAAAAGAAAGAAAAATCTCCACCAGACCCGGATGTGATTCGAACCCATGACAGGTAAGCTTTCAACCACTAGGCTAAGAGCTTCACCACCAATATTAGGAATATATGAATCATTATTGATAGTAACGGCATTAGGGATATATGAATTGGTGAATTTCATATTTTATATAAAATGGTCTAAGGTATATATGACCTAGAATGAAAAGAAATATATGGTCATACGAGATTAGAGATGTTAATGTTAAAGAATAGAGACTAAAATTATAATTTATCAAGGACTAGAGGACTAGGTATGAAATTTGAAGGAATTGAGATTTGTTTTTCCGAAATAGCATAAAATAGAAAAAAAAACTCGTCACTCTCACATATTACACTATGCATTCAAATTCATTTTTTATTTCTTTGGCACACGAAAAACATTACATAAAGTTTAATTTATAGGCATATTACATCACTCCATTTTCACATATCATAAAAACTAATAACAACTACAATTTTGTCAAATTTATATTCACAAATCAAAGTCCATTCTCCAACTACTTATTTTTTTACTTCTTTTAGGCTTATGGACAAAAACATTACTTGAAAGTCTAGCTATGGCATGTCAACATTTATTTTTTGTCTTCTTTTTTATATTATTTTATATTATTTTTATATATATAATTTTATAATAAAATTAAGTTTATTATTTTAACAGTTAATTCGAGTTGTATGGTTGATGGGATAGTAAATTGGAGTTTATAAAATCGCTTTAAAATATTATGTTGAGAACTATGAAGTGACAGAAGATTACAGGAAATCGTTAGATTTAATATGATAAAAAAAGATATGATACTAATTAATAGGGGAGGGATCAAGTGAGAACCTCCTCTTAGGTGAGGACACTTTCTTAGGTGAGAACCACTAAAACTACGTAGTTTTGAGTCTAAAAATTAAACAAAAAACGCTACTACCATGGGGGTTCAAACCTTGGACCATTTGTTTACACTCCAAATTACTTACCACTGAGCCAATTACTTTCCTTGTGTAATATGTGCCGCGCTAATTAATATACCATCGCACTGTAGCTTTCATAATGTGCATAATAATGAATTATTAATAGAAAAAAAAATGTGCATAATAATGAATTATTAATAGAAAAAATTCAAGAACATGCTCCAATTTCTTATTTATTTAATTCCTTTATATTTTGTAATTTATGTTATATAAGAAAATATATTTTTTTAAACATACGTTATAACATATAATTTAACTTTTTTTTGAAACAACATATATTTTAACTTTTAAAACGCGAACTATGAAGTTTAGAACGTACGACATATTTTTTAGAACATACGTTATGTTTTTTAGAACATGTGTTATGTTTTTTCGAACATGAGTTATAAATTATATTTTTGGAAAAAATGAAAAAACGATCCAAATATCTACTGATTTTTTTAGAACATTATACTTAATTTTTGGAACACAAACTACAAACTTTAGAACATACGTTATGTTTTTTAGAACATATGTTATGTTTTTTCGAACATGAGTTATAAATTATATTTTTGGAACAAATGAAAAAACAATCCAGATATCTACTGATTTTTTTAGAACATTATACTTAATTTTTGGAGCACAAACTATAAACTTTAGAACATAGGTTATGTTATTTAGAATATGAGTTATAAATTATATTATAGAACAAATGCAAAAATGGTCCATATATTTACTGTTTTTTTAAACAACAATTGTTCTCCTTATTCATTATGGAGCGCGCTGATTAATATACCATTATCCATGTAGCTTCTATTGTTTAATATTAGACATATGCACTTATTAAATATCGATTAAATGTGCATAATAATAAATTATTAATAGAAAAAAAAGAAATGTTCATAATAACGAATTATTAATAGAACAAAAAAAATTCAAAAACATGCTCCAATTTTTTATTTATTTAATTCCTCTATATTTTTTGTAATTTATGTTTTTAAATGTTAAGGACGATGTTCTAAATAATGTTACATAATTCTAAACTTTATAATTTATGTTCTCCAAATTAAGTATAATGTTTAAAAAAATCAGTAAATATCTCGATCATTTTTGCATTTGTTCTATAATATAATTTATAACTCATGTTCGAAAAAACGTAACGCATGTTCTAAAAAACATAACACATGTTCTAAAGTTTATAGTTTATGTTCCAAAAATTAAGTATAATGTTTTAAAAAAATCAGTAGATATCTGGATCGTTTTTTCATTTGTTCTATAATATAATTTATAACTCATGTTCGAAAAAACATAACACATGTTCTAAAAAAACATGACGTATGTTCTAAAAAATATATCGTACGTTCTAAACTTTATAGTTCGTGTTTGTTCTATAATATAATTTATAACTCATGTTCGAAAAAACATAACGTATATTTTCTTATATAACATAAATTACAAAAATATAGAGGAATTAAATAAAAAATTAGAGCATGTTCTTGTATTTTTTTCTATTAATAATTCATTATTATGCATATTTATTTATTTTTTCTATTAATAATTCATTATTATGCATATTTAATCGATATTAATAAGTGCATGCGTCAAATATTAAACAATATTTAGAACATCGTCCTTAACATTTTAAAACATAAATTACAAAAATATGGAGGAATTAAATAAATAAGAAATTAGAGCATGTTCTTGGATTTTTTTCTATTAATAATTAATTATTATGCACGTTTCTTTTTTTTCTATTAATAATTCATTATAATGCACATTTAATCGATATTAATAAGTGCATGCGTCAAATATTAAACAATAGAAGCTAGAAGTGCAGTGGTATATTAATCAGCGCGCGACATAACACACAAGAAAAGTAATTAGTTCAGTGGTAAGTAATAAGTAGCCTAAACAAAGGGTTCAAGGTTCAAACCCCCATGGCAGCAACATTTTTTTAAAATTTTTAGACTCAAAACTACCAAGTTTTAGGTGGTTCTCACCTAAGCAAGTGTCCTCACCTAAGAAAGTGACCATGCTGATGATGATGCTGAGTCAACAAGTCAGCATAATTGTAAGTCAACCCGTCAGCAAGAGTAAAATCAAGAAGTCGGAATGCTGAGTTATCAAGTCAGCATGGCTGTGGTCAGCATGGTACTGAGGTGATAATACAGGTCAACATGGTCTTGCTGTGTTACCACTGGTCAGTAGGTCTTGCTGAGTTTGTACATTTTTGAGTAAGGATATTTTGGGTATTTTCACATCTTTGTAAAGGCTATAAAAGGTCTGGGTTGGGAAGTAGTTTCACACGAGAGATTCTTAGACTAAGTCATAAGTGTACACTGTGATAATCTGAATTGGGGATTGGGAAAACACGAGAGTTTCTGGAAAAGGAGAAACTGTTTCAATCTTGTTGTAATCTCCATTGATTAGTGAAGTTGCTGGATGTAGGCAGTTAAGCCGAACCAGGGTAAATTCTGTGTGTATTCTTTTGATTGTTGTTTCAAGATCCCCCATGGCAGCAGCATTTTTTTTAAATTTTTAGACTCAAAACTACGTAGTTTTAGGTGGTTCTCACCTAAGCAAGTGTTCTCACAAGAGCCCTCCTCCTAATTAATATATATATATATATATATATATATATATATATATATATATATATATATATATATATAATTAGTGTTAGAATAATAATATAATGTTTATTATTTTATAGGGTAAATTACACCCATGGCCACTGAACTTTATACTTTTTAACACCGATGGCCACTTAACGTCTCAAAACGACCGTTGATGGCTAAAAATAAAAAATCCAAAGCGTTAATGATATTCTAAGGAACTTTAATTCTTAAAAATTTTCGTTTTGAAGTCATTTGGGTGTTGTTTGGTTAGGAGAGAGAAAGTGAATTTTTAGAGAGAGAAAGCTCCAAAAAATGTGATTTTCGAAAATAAAAAATGTTGTTTCATGGTAAATGTCGTTATGAACAACTTTAATTCTTGAATATTTTCATTTTGATGTCGTTAACGATCGTTAACGGTTATTTTGAGAAGTTAGTTAAAATTGAGTGACCACCGGTGTTAAAAAGTGTAAAGTTCAGTGGCCATACCGGGAAAAAATAAAATTCAGTGGCCATAATGTGAAAATAGGTAAAGTTCAGTGGCCATGGATGTAATTTACCCTTATTTTATATTATTCGTAGAACTACATCACATTTATTTCAAATTATAATTTATTTGAGATATGCAGAAGCTTAATACGTTTTAGACGGTCTAAATAAAATATATCATATGTTTCTATTAGAAAATTGGATTAAGAATGTAATAAGTTTACTTCAAAAAAAAAATTGTATTAAGTTCAGGGCCGTTCCTCACCTTTTAGAGGTCCGGGGCGAGATGATAAATTTGAGCCCCCATATATACATTTTTAAGTTGGAGGCAGAATGATTTTTTTTTTTTATCATAAGGAATAAGGTACTAATTTAGTCATATGGTTATTAGGAGAGAGCAATTAGCATTCATAAACAAAATATTGCAATTTTTAGCCTAACGTTTATCAATTGGTATATTTTCAAGCTTAATTGACGAAAATGAGATCTTTTATGTGTAATTTATTGTTCTATCATCACTCCAATCTCCACTGTTCTGGTCACTCAATTTGGAAATAATTCATTTTTAATATTAATGGAAAAAACTCATTTTTAATCAACTAGGTTTGAAATTGCATCAACTCGTAAACGTTATGTTTAAGATTGCAATATTTTTTATATGGAAGCTAAATTAGTAGTGCAGTAGTAACGAGTATACTAACTAGAATTATTTGTGTACTAAAATAACAAGTATATGTGTCATGTAAAATTGCAAGAAGTAAATATGTATATTATTTTTCATATTGAATATATATATATATATATATATATATATTAATATGTAATTTTTTTTAAATGAATTGACATTTAAATTTAAGAAAAAAAATTGAAATTAGATAATAATAGTGATGATAAAAAATTAAATAGTTATTTTTTTATACAATATATAAATTTTATATATTGATAATTTAGATTTAAGGAAACATTGAAATTATAGTAACAATTCATTACAGAAAATAAATAAAAAATATATTTAATTATGATAAAATAAGGTGGCAGAGGAAAAAAATATTTGAAAGTAATTAAAAAATTGGTAGAAATATGTTTGAACTCTCAATCTCAATAAATGGAAAAAATATATATTTGATAGTGATAAAATAAGGTGGTGGAGAAAAAAAATATAGATTTAAGGAAACATGAAAATTATAGTAACAATTCATTACAGAAAATAAAGAAAAAAAATATATTTAATTATGATAAAATAAGGTGGCAGAGAAAAAAATATTTGAAAGTAATTAAAAAATTGGTAGAAAGAGGTTTGAACTCTCAATCTCAATAAATGGAAAAAATATATATTTGATAGTGATAAAATAAGGTAGTGGAGAAAAAAAATATTTGAAAGTAATTAAAAAATATGAAGAAGGGGGTTCGAACCCTCAACCTCAAGCTAAAACAAAATTATTAGATAACTCCTCCTGCCAACTAAACCGACTACTTTTAATGTTATATATTCATATCTGTATTTATATATACACTATAAAATATTTTATAAATACACTATAAAAATATTTTTTGGGCCCCTTATCGTTATGGGCCCTGGGCGGGCGTCCCTCGTTTCATAGCCCAGTGCCGGCCCTGAATAAGTTATGAGATAATTTTATTGAATTAATGGTGACGAGATTGATAAATGTTCATATTTAAATAGTGTCGGTTTCTTAGAAAATTAGATTCGTATTTTAGATTCGTAGACTGTTACTTTGTCTCGTTATCATATACTATGCTTTTAATAAATCTATTTTCATATAATATAATATTTATTTATACAATGTTTGTAATTTATGTATTAATGGATATATATATATAGGTAAAGGGTATGCTTACTTTGTTTTTTACAAAACGATAAATCATTGTAAACAAAACGATAAATTTAAATATATATATCATAAATTAGTTCAGTGCTTCATAATATTCGATAAATCAATATATATTAAAAAACCAATAATATAACATGTAACTATTTTTTCCTAAACTAATTAATGTTGACTTGAGTGTTTTAGGACCGTAAATTGTTTAAATTAGAGATCTTCAGTTTAAATTCTAGTCTACGTAAATAACTTTAATTGGAAGATGATCTATCTAAAGAGTGTATGACGAATCTCGAACCCAACAATCAGATAAGTTATAAAAAATATTTATCTTTTACTAAAATAATGTATATTAAATTAATTATTAATTGTTTCATAAATTTTTATGTTGCCGATTAAGTTAAAAAAATTTAATGACTATTAATTTATGTTTTATTTAATCGACTATTAATTAATAAATTAGAAATAAATTAGAAATTCAATAGCACATATGCAATAAATACCACATAAAATAAATATGAGTGGTGTTTACCGTTATATTTTTAGGTCACTGGTCTTTTATTTTTTGGTTCATTAAGCTCTTGATCTTTTATTAGATACATTAAGCTCTTGATCATTTATTTTTCGTCTCATTAAGCCATTTATGACCAAATTAGTAAGTTATGAACATCTAATTCTGTTAAAATTACGTTATTAACTTCATCTCTATTTGAAATTATTAAAAATATATATTTTTACAGTTTGAATTAAGGTTTTTACAGTTTTCCTACAACCACATTACACATCCAAAATTGCTTTCAAACAGTAAAAGAATGCAGGTGCAATGAATAACAGTATGTTACCTGAATTTTATGTTCAAAATTAATTTTTTGGTCATTAAGAACTTACTAAGACAAAAAATAAATGATCTAAGAGTTTAATATATCCAATGGCTTAATAAACTAAAAAATGAAAAATCATGGACCTAATAATACCTTTTGCCTTTAATTTATCCATGGTATATATCTCAAAGTCTTCTCATTTGTCTTTATAAATCCCAGTATCTTTTCCTTAACTTTACCACAATCAATTTTATTAAATTATTTATTTATTATTATTTTCAGTTTTTGTATTTCACCGACTTTATGTAAATAAGAAACGTTTGTTGGGTTACAATATCTTTTAATTTTTGTTTTTAATACATTTAATTTACCCATTTACGTTTTGCTTTTTTTTTTCATATATAGACGTTCTTGGCTTTCTGCGAATTTAAGTATTGGAGAGTTTGATTTATAGAATTTCAAGTTCAGAACATTCGACGTATATTTTTAGTCCGACTTCAAACGGTAGTCTTTTATTCATCTTTACATCAGTTCATATTTTCTTCGAGTGATTCTCTTTACACATGTTCGAGTTCCACTAACATTTTCATTGTATTCTAAAAGACAATTGTCGATTATGATAAAATATATTTTAAGGAAACTGTTTATATACACGCCTCATAATTTTCATGTCCAAATTATTGTTCTAAGTAAAATTTTAAAGTATTTCATGTTCTTTCAATTTCGTTTCTAAAACCTAATTCTACCTATACTTACACTTCTTCACTTTTATATTTGAACATAAAATTAAAATCTAAAACATTAAACAAACCGATCCTTTTTGTTTTTCTTCTGCAGATTCTCCAGTATCAATTGTTATTGTTTCTTCAAATTGTTCATAAAGGTATATATTATTAACTTCGTTTAGTTTGTTGAATTTGTTATTTTATTATACAAAATTATAATTCTCATTATAATAATTTTTTTACTTTATTTTTCTATGAAAAGTTTACACCTAAATTCTATCAGTTGGAATTGAAAAGGTTACACTAATTTAATAGTGTTTAGGCATATATATATATAAAATAGTAGAATATCAAAAGACATTATTATGTTCATTATATATTTTCCTCTAAAACTCTCACATTATTTATATGTTCTCTAGATATGATAGATGCATATTATTCTACATCATCGGTGTTACTTAATTTCCAAATTATTTTACATTAATTTAATGAATTTTTTTATTAGTATTTAAGACAATTAAAATTCTAGTTACAATAAAAAGTGAAAAATTGTAAATGATAAGTGTAATAAAATATATTTTTTGATTTGAAATACATTGTTACATAAATGAGCCAAATATTTTTTTATATTTATCTTCTCAAATTTTATGCTAAACCACATTAATGTTAACCTAATAAAATAAAATTTGACTTATATTAAGGTGCAGGCTATCCTTACTTTGTTAATAAACAAAGTAAGGAGTACTTTGTTGGATTTACCCTTCATTGTAATTGGAATAGATCTGAACCATTCAATATTTTGTAAACGTTTTAGAGGAATTTAACTTGTTGACTTACTTTTCCGGTTACCTTCTTTTCTCCAACTTTATTCACACAAAAGTAGACATCGTCCTGTACTCCTCCTCAACTCCTTCCCTAATTCTTCGATCTTCATCAATTGCTCTTCTCAACTCTCTCCTCAACCCAATTGACCTCCATCTTCTAAATTTAACTCTACCGCCAAACACATCCATCTTGAAATTCTTTTATTTTATATGAATCTTGTTGGGTTTAGCTTCTATTTTGAAATTGATCCTCCAACTCGTAATTCAATCGCATCTTTTGGGCTTCCATAATTCTGGTAAGTTTCATTTCCAATTTTAAATCTGAATTCGATAACTTATGATTGAAATTCTTCTTCTTTTGTTTGAACCTCGTTAGGATTAGCTTTCCTAAAGAATCTTTTGCCAATTGAAATTGATGCTCGAAATCTTTGAATTTGAGAGGTATCTAGAGATTGAAGGATGCCTGTTCATGGGCTTCATCAAACAAGTATCTATGATTTCTTACTTGAACTCGCCTCTGTGAAGCCAGATTGTATCGATGGAATTGTTTGGCCCTTTCATAATTCTGGTAAGCTTTTAACCCCTTCATCTAATTAAGATACAAAACAATAAATGGTTATTTTACTGCAATTTTGAGTTTGCTGTAGTAATGAGCAGTTGAATGATTTTTATGTATTGATCTAATATTGTGTTGTGAAAAATAGGATTGTGGAATCAAAAGTCCTCTGCTAATTTTTAAAACTCAATTGTTATGAAACTGTCTTTGAATCCTACTTGACTACCTATGCTAAATCAGTTTGCAATATGTTTAAGCTTAATTAAATGCATTAGTTGTTGCCAGCACACATCCTAATTTTTTGTTGTATGATGGTGCTTCTCATTTATACTGTCAGTTGAACGTACCAAATTCACACCACATTTATGTACTTTTGTTATCAAATTCATACCGATGTGCCTCAGATTGAACTTCATCTTGAGCACAAAGCTTTCACTTGTAACCTTACTTCTATTTGAAGGGGGCAATTATAAACTAAAAGAAGAAGTTGGACCTCTTAATTTCTGTGTTATGAGGTTAGAACTCTCTTTGACTGAGTTGTTATTAACTCCTAGCAAAATAAATAATACCCCTAACAAACAAGAAAATTCAAACTATTGACAGAATCATATGTAATGGTTCATAGAAAAAACATAGCTATGCTAATTTGACAAAAAAAAATTACAAGTTATTTTTGCAAATTAATAATGTGTAGCAAGCGTTCAATTTGACAGGTTGTTATAAACATGTGGAGAACTGGAACGTGTCGGCACTTGAAGCAGTAGGCCAGATATCCACCCCTAGCTTTAGAAGACCAAATGCTAGAACTTAAGCAAATTTCTGAAACTCTGAGGGTATTATAAGGTTCTCCATAGGGCCTGATGAAACTATGTTTGTGGTTAGCTTAGTTCTAGTTATATTCATGTGGTTAGCTTAGTTGTAGTTATAGACTAAATATGAATAGTAACTAATTAAGGTAGTTTCTTAGTTGTTTTTTTTTTCTACTTTTTACAATGCTTTACTATAATTATAAAGGGCATGAAGCATAGGATTAACATGATGGTAGTTTATACCTAAAAATAAATTACTTTAATATCAGTGTTTGAGAATTATTTAAGCATGATGATGATAATATACGAGGAATAGCGCATGGGCATGCATGATTATAATAATTTTCTGCTACTGGAATAATGAATCACGACAAAAAAATAGGCTTTTAACAACACTTTTGTAACAACGGTTTTATAAACTGTCTTATGGGATCAACTAAAAAAGCCCAGAATATTAATTGGCCCTGACTAATATAAATCCACAGGTTATATAGGCGTTGTAATCCCTAATCCATAACACATTATTAACTTCATATCTCATGTATCCCAGTCTCAAATTGTTAGCTCGCCAAACTCCCGATCCCGTTCGTTAGACTTCCGATCACCGTTCGTTAAACTTACCTTTCGCTTTTCTCCATTTCCCTTTCACTGTTCTCTGTTTGCCTGTCGTGGTCGAAGTTTTCTGATGGGTTTCCTTTTGTTCCTCAATACTCAGTCTCAGTCTCTGTCGTTCTTGTTCAACACTGCTTCTGGCTTAGACATTTCTTACTGAAACAGGATCAAAACCACTTCTAGCTGATTCAACAAAAGGTAAATAGTAGCAACAACGGTCTAATGTAGTTGAAGTTAGATAAGGTTCTACATTAATATTATATTTTGTAAAGTCGCACAAGCAAATACCTATATTTTCTTCCGATCATATTGATGATAAGGAAATCCGATTTTGATAAGGAATTACCTAGTTTCACAAGCTTAACTAAACAGCATATATACTGTCTCTGCAGGTTGTAATGGTTGATTTTTTCATGGCTGATCAAATGTGCAGCTAGGTAGCTTCAATTTTAAAATAATTTCATACTATATACATATATGTGCAAGGCTTTTTCCCGTGAAAAGACCCTCAGATTACAAATTTATGGTGTTTCCTTGGTGCATAATGTGATGAAATGGTTAGTTTCTGATGTTGAAGTGAATTAATTTTGATGTTGAAATGAATTAATGATTCGAAAATGTTCATTGTGCATGAAGAATATGCTTAATTGTGCTATGCTCTGCTTACATTAACACTAGACTAAAGTATTGCCCTTTTAATGCAAGAATATCTAACTATATATTTTAAGCTGAAAGACTTCCTAAGAGTCCTTGTAGATCTCTCTGTCATGAATTTGTTCTTTTTTTATGAGTAGATATTACTGCATTCAACACTACAATAGTTTGATATGTGAAATATTGCCGACATGCAAATGTGAAAAAATATTTCCACTATCGGTTGAAATTCAGATGCAGCATATGAATCTGAAAATTATGTTAACAGAGGAATTTAGAGTTATCATGTCCTCTTTTTAATTTCTTTTATTCTCTCATGCATACTGCTATAACATGGCTAAGCACATATGCAAGCATAAACATGGTAATGTACACTTTTTTCTCTTATGGGTTCTTTTTTATTTTCCAGATTAATAACATGGAGATTATCAATTCTATGTCACGGTTATTATGATGAGCTTGTGGTCCAAATAATTGAAAATACTGCTAACGAAAGGGGACTCAGAATTATCAAGGAGGTCAATTAACTCCCAAATTTTCCTCTTGTTTCTATTAATTCACAAGTCTGTTGGAAATTTAGCTTGTATTGTTGTTGATGTGATACTTTGTCCCTTTACAAATCATTTAATGTTCTTTATTTTTTAAAGGGTTAAGGTGCAAAAATACCCCTAACGTTTTGAGTCAGGAGCAATTTTACCCCTAACGTCCAAAATGGTGCAATTTTACCCCCTAACGTTTGTAGCCAATAGCAATTTTACCCCTAATATTGATAAATTGGATCAAGTTCAGAAATAATTCATCAAACTATCTTCTCGGACATGAATCTTATCATCTACACTTCACATGTACGTCATTTTATCAGTAACAAATCATAAACATATGTTGGGATGTGAAAAAAATAAAAAAATATACTGTCTTTGTACGAATTAGACAAAAAAAAAATTCAAACAATTCACCGAATTTATAAATATTAATCTCCAGTTCTATTATTAAATTATAAAAAACATGAAATCCTTTTTTTAGAATGAATTGATATGCAATTGGTGCAAAATAATGAATGAAAATATCTGTGTTTTATAATAGTGTCTTAAATTGACCTAAATTACTAATGTTAGGGTAAAATTGCTCTTGGCTACAAACGTTAGGGGCAAAATTACACCATTTTAGACGTTAAGGGTAAAATTGCTCCTGGCCCAAAATGTTAGGGGTATTTTTGCACCTTAACCATTTTTTAAATAAGCAAAGTTCTTTGACATGTGTCTTTATTTTACAGCTTCATATCAATGTGTTAAGCTAAGTTATGTTAAAAGAAACAATACTTTTTTATGGTTATTTAATTCCTTAAGAATCATATATTGAATTATTAATATAGAAAAACACATGTTTACAAATTAAAGGTTCATTTGAGTGATAAAGTTCCAAGCCGTATAAGCTAGATATCTAAAGTTAGTAAAGACAACAAACTTAAATTGAAGAGAAACCATTTAAAAACTGCTTGAACAACCTCGAACTAATTAATCGGATTAAAAAGATGTCTAACGTGCACCTTGTTAATGAGTCTCTCAAAAGCTTGAGTACCATGTTGTTTCATATATTCCAAAAGAAGATGCATGCTCCTATTCTACTTTGCTGTAAACACATATTTTGTGAAGATTGTGTATCAGAATGGTTAGTTAATAATATTCTTTTATGTTTCCTTGTTAGTATCATTTTGCTTAGTGACATTCTGATTTCAGGTTTGAAAGAGAGAGAATGTGCCAGTTGTGCAGGGCGTTGGTGAAACCTGCAGATCTGAGATCATTTGGTGATGGATCAACCACTTTATTCTTCCAGATATTTTAAATTCTTCTATGGTAAAAACTGAAGGAATTCTAACCCAGACCGAGATGGAGAGATGTGGTGCACAGGTAAAATGTAGTTAACCAAAGAAATGAAACTAGTACAGTACAGTACAAATAGATGATGATAGGTAGGTTGTGTTCCTTTTACGAAGAGAAAAGGTCGAGTGTATCTCTCAAGACAAAAAGGTCTTTGTAGTTTTTAAATAAATTGTTGATTGTACTAAGAGTTTTTGAATGACATAAGCTTATTTGCTACCAATGACAACATCTTATAATCTAAAAAAAATAATTTTTATCATTATTGACCAGCAATCCAGTTTCGTCGTAACAGATGACATGACCTTAAAAAACGTTAGCGACAGAAAATTTTCGTCCGAAAAGTATAAAGTTGATTACCGATGGTTACACGAATTACAAACGGATTACGGACGACATTTGTGTTTGTAAATCTTTTCTTGAAGCGTTTGAAAATCATTATAAAGGCGGTTTAAACCGCATTTAGGAAAACGTCTCTAAAAAAACCTTATCCCGATGTCTGAGAAAAACCAACGGTAATATAGCAATAGCGGTAATTACAACACTTTTTTGACGGTTATGAAAACCATGTAAAAATATAGAGACAGTTAAACGTCCTAAATTGAAATAAAATCGTCGGTAAAAACCTTTTTTTTATAGTGAAATTGCCTATTTGATTTATTGTTTTGTCCTTCCATCTAACAAAAATGTCAAATTAAGAGTCAGAATTAATGAAGGCTTTGGTATGGAATGTTAATTGTTTGTATGTAAGTGAATTAAGGTAATAACAATCATTAAAATAGACACATGCACGACATGTTAGATAAATTTTTCAAGTGAATTAGAAAATTTTAGATATAATTTTTCAAGTGAATTTTACGTAAATCCTTTATTTTTAGACATAATTTACGTAAAGTTTGATTAAATTTACGTAACCTTGTTATTTTATAACAAAAATTCACAAATTTTGTGAAAATTAGAGATAAACGTAAAACCTTTGAATTTCACGTAAACCTTTTATTTTTAGATATAACTTACGTAAAATTAGACTAAATTTACGTAACCTTGTTATTTTATTATAAAAAAGTCCACAAACATTGTGAAAAATAGAGTTTTATGTAAAAAATTTGAAATTTACGTAAATCTTTTATTTTTAGACATAATTTACGTAAAGTTGGATTAAATTTACGCAACGTTGTTATTTTTGGAGAAAAAATTCACGAACCTTATGAAAAATAGAGTTTTAGTAAAACCTTTAAACTTTACGTAAATCTTTTATATTTAGACTTAACTTACGTAAAGTTGGATTAAATTTACGTAACTTTGTTATTTTTGGAGAAAAAATTTATAAACCTTGTGAAAAATGGATTTTTACGTAAAACCTTTGAACTTTACGTAAATCTTTTATTTTTAGACATAATTTACGTACAGTTGGACTAAATTTACAACCTTGTTATTTTAGGAGATAAAATCCATAAACCTTGTTGAAAATAGAGTTTTACGTAAAACCTTTGAACTTTATGGAAATCTTTTATTTTTAGAAATAATTTACATATAGTTTGACTAAATTTACATAACCATGTTATTTTAGGAGATAAAATCCGCAAACCTTGTGGAAATAGAGTTTTATGTAAAACCTTTGAACTTTACGTAAATCTTTTATTTTTAAATATGATTTGCGTAGAGTTGGACTAAATTTACGTAAACTTGTTATTTTTTAACAAAAAAATCATTAACCTTGTGAAAAATGGAGTTTTACGCAACAGTTTTGAACTTTACGTAAATCTTTTATTTTTAGACATAATTTACATAAAGTTGGACTAAATTTGCGTAATCTTGTTATTTATAAGAAAAAATTTAGAAACCTTGTTAAAAATAGAGTTTTACGTAAAACCTAAGAATTTTACGTAAATCTTTTATTTTTAGACATGATTTACATAATGTTTGACTAAATTTACGTAACCCTTTTAGTTTAGGAGAAAAACCCACAAACATTGTGAAAATTAGAGTTTTACGTAAAACCTTTAAACTTTACATAAATATTTTATTTTTAGATATAATTTACGTATAGCTTGACCAAATTTACGTAACCTTTTTATTTTAGGATAAAAAAATTCACAAACCTTGTAAACATATAGTTTTACATAAAACCTATTAATTTTACGTAAATCTTTTATTTTTAGACATAATTTACGTAAGGTTTGACTAAATTTACGTAACCTTTTTACTTTAGGAGAAAAATCCACAAACATTGTGAAAATTAGAGTCTTACGTAAAACCTTTGAACTTTACGTAAATATTTTATTTTTAGATATAATTTACGTATAGTTTGACTAAACTTACGTAACCTTTTTATTTTAGGAGAAAAAAATTTCACAAACATTGTGAAAATAGAGTTTTACGTAAAACCTATGAATTTTACGTAATTCTTTTATTTTTAGATATAATTTTCCTAAGGTTTGACTAAATTTACGTAACCTTGTTATTTTAGGAGAAAAAATCCACAAACCTTGTGAAAATTAGAGTTTTACGTAAAACCTTTGAACTTTACATTAATATTTTATTTTTAGACATAATTTACGTATAGTTTGACTAAATTTAGGTAACCGTCTTATTTTAGGAGAAAAAAATTCACAAAGTTTTGAAAATAGAGTTTTACGTAAAACCTATGAATTTTACGTAAATCTCTTATTTTTGGACATAATTTACGTAAGATTTGACTAAATTTACGTAACCCTTATACTTGAGGAGAAAAATCCACAAACATTGCGAAAATTAGAGTTTTACGTAAAACCTTTGAAGTTTACGTAAATATTTTATTTTTAGATATAATCTACGTATAGTTTGACTAAATTTGCGTAACCTTTTTATTTTAGGAGAAAAAAATTCACAAACCTTGTGAAAATGGATTTTTACATAAAACCTATGAATTTTAGGTAAATATTTTATTTTTAGACATAATTTATGTAAGGTTTGACTAAATTTACGTATCCTTGTTATTTTAGGAGAAAAAATCTACAAACCTTGTGAAAATTAGAGTTTTATGTAAAACCTTTGAACTTTACGTAAATATTTGATTTTTAGACATAATTTATGTATAGTTTGACTAAATTTAGGTAACCTTTTTATTTAAGGAGAAAAAAATTCACAAACCTAGTGAAAATATAGAGTTTTACGTAAAACCTATGAATATTACGTAAATCTCTTGTTTTGAAACATAATTTATGTAAGGTTTGACAAAATTTACGTAACCTTTTTACTTTAGGAGAAAAATCCACAAACATTGTGAAAATTAGAGTTTTACGTAAAACCTTTGAACTTTACGTAAATATTTTATTTTCAGATATAATTTACATATAGTTTGACTAAATTTACATAACCTTTTTACTTTAGGAGAAAAAAATTCACAAACCTTGTGAGAGTAGAGTTTTACGTAAAACCTATATATTTTACGTAAATCTTTTATTTTTAGACATAATTTATATAAGGTTTGACTAAATTTACGTAACCTTGTCATTTTAGGAGAAAAAATCCGAAAACCTTGTAAAAATTAGAGTTTTAATTAAAACCTTTGAAATTTACGTAAATCTTTTATTTTTAGATATAATTTACATCTAGTTTGACTAAATCTACGTAACTTTTTTATTTTAGATGAAAAAAATCACAAAGCTTGTGAAAATAGAGTTTTACGTAAAACCTATGAATTTTACGTAAATCTCTTAGTTTTAGACATAATTTACGTAAGATTTGACTAAATTTACGTAACCCTTTTAATTTAGGAGAAAAATCGACAAACATTGTGAAAATTAGAGTTTTACGTAAAATCTTTGAACTTTAAGTAAATATTTTATTTTTAGATATAATTTACGTATAGTTTGATGAAATTTACGTAACCTTTTAATTTTAGGAGAAAAAATTCACACACCTTGTCATAATAGAGTTTTACGTAAAACCTATGTAAATCTTTTATTTTTACACATAATTTATGTAATTTTTGACTAAATTTACGTAACCCTTTTACTTTAGGAGAAAAATCCACAAACATTGTGAAAATTAGACGTTTACGTAAAACCTTTGAAATTTACATAAATATTTTTATTTTTAGATATAGTTTACGTATAGATTGACTAAATTTACATAATCCTTTTATTTTAGGAGAAAAAAAAATTCACAAACCTTGTGAAAATAGAGTTTTACGTAAAACCTATGAATTTTACGTAAATCTCTTATTTTTACACATAATTTTCGTAATGTTTGACTAAATTTACGTAACCTTGTTATTTTAGGAGAAAAAATCTACAAACATTGTGAAAATTAGACTTTTACGTAAAACCTTTGAACTTTACGTAAATATTTTATTTTTAGATATAATTTACGAATAGTTTGACTAAATTTACGTAACCTTTTTATTTTAGGAGAAAAAAAACCACAAACCTTGTGAAAGTAGAGTTTTACGTAAAACCTATATATTTTACGTAAATCTTTTATTTTTAGATATAATTTACGTATAGTTTGACCAAATTTACGTACACTTATTATTTTAGGATAAAAAAATTCACAAACTTTGTGAAAATAGAGTTTTACGCAAAATCTATGAATTTTACGTAAATATTTTATTTTTAGACATAATTTACGTATATTTTGACTAAATTTACGTAACCTTGTTATTTTAGGAGAAAAAATCCACAAACATTGTGAAAATTAGAGTTTTACGTAAAACCTTTGAACTTTACGTAAAGATTTTCTTTTTAGATATAATTTACGTATCGTTTGACCAAATTTACGTAACCTTTTTATTTTAGGATAAAAAAATTCACAAACCTTGTGAAAATAGAGTTTTACGTAAAACCTATGAATTTTACATAAATCTTTTATTTTTAGACATAATTTACATAATGTTTGACTAAATTTACTTAACTTTGTTATTTTAGGAGAAAAAATCCACAAACCTTGGATAAATTAGAGTTTTACGTAAAACCTTTGAACTTTACGTAAATATTTTATTTTTAGATATAATTTACGTATAATTTTGCTAAATTTAGGTAACCTTTTTATTTTAAGAGAAACAAATTCACAAACTTTGTGAAAACAGAGTTTTACATAAATTTTTTATTTTATCAGTCCATATGTTAAATATCTAACATATTGTTTAGTTCTCGTATTTTAATAATATATTGTTTACTTCTTATTTTTTATAATTGATCAACAGTTTTGTCAGTTAAATTTTTAAATTATTGAACAGATTAACCCTCTAAAATGGACTAAACTGTTGAATTGAGCTAAAATTAAGGACTGAATAGCATATTATTAACATATAATGACTAAATAGTGATTAGATTAAAATATAGGAATTGATATATTATTTACCTTTTAATTAATCTTTAAAATTTCCATAATTCAATATTACCTACTATAGCAGGTTACCTTTTTTTTATTAATTTTAATTAACTTATTTCTATTAACACATGTCTAATTATTATTGGTTACTAAAACAAAGTATAATTACTTTTTTTTCAACATAGTAACCATAGAATTTACCCTTATATTAAATAAGATATATAGTGAATAAAAACATGCTAAAAACTATTGCAACATTTTTATTATCATACTACAATAACATGAAAGATTATTTATTACTATTAAATAATATTACGATTTTTTTAAAGAATTAACCAATAATTTAAATATTAACGTAAAAAAGTTACAAAATTAATATAATATTTAAATCAATCATAAAATTTATTAAACAATAGTATATATCCAATATTCGACTAGTAAATATTATATGAAAGATATATTTAAATTAAATTATTGAAATACTATAAAAAATTGTAATATAATTTTATTTATTAGTATTACTTTTATTATATTAATATGGTAAATAAAATTCTATAAAACTTTGTGAAAAATTAATAAATATGCATTAAATTTATATTATTTGATTTTGGAAGATTTTGTGTCAATTTATATACAAATTTAATAGTTTTAAAATCGTTACTTAGTTAAAAAATAATTATATCGTTATTTTAGAGAATAATGTAAATTTAATTAATTTGACTATATATATAAAAAAATAAAATAAAAAGCTCGTGGTTTCTTTATTTGTAAACAAAAGTTTAAAATTTTGTAAAAATAAGTATGTGGTATGTTTTTTAGGGGTGAATAAAAAACCCAATGACCTGGACTGAAAAAAACGATTAACCAAATTGATGGTTTTGATTTAGGATTGTTTCAGTTTCAGTTTCAGTTTATCGCGGTGTTTGATTAACTGAACAGTTTAATATATATTTATATTTAGGCAAATGATATATACAACCCTTAGGGTTGTATATAAGTATTAAGTGGGTTACTAAACCCAGCCACTAATTTATACTTCTAATCCCTGAAATAGACCATACTACCCTTTGCACTAAATTTCAAAAAACCCAAAACCTCTCAAGAACCCTATACGATTTTTGCTCAAATCCGGACAAATTACTGAACCGAATCATGGATGATGACAGAAACCGTAAAGGAAAAGATAAATATCGGAACCCTTATATTTATACTTATATACTTATAATTATACTATATACATAATAGTTATATTATATACTTAATACTTATAGTTATATTTGTGCTAGAAAATATTTATGTAATTATATATGTACTTAATTTGTTTTTCTTACGGAAAAAATAGTGGGTTACTAAACCCAGCCCCATTTTCACTTATAGTTATCTTTTTCGTACTTATAGTTATCTTTTTAGAAAAAAAAAATCATTAGATTCATGATCTTTCACTTTTTGGTAGGGGTAGGCAAAAAACTTGTACAAACAGGTCATTGAACCGAAAATCGGTAATTCGAATTGGAAAAAGTGGTTAACCAAATTAGAGGTTTTTTTAGGGTTGAAAAAATATACTGATTTCGCTTTCGGTTTCGGTTTGGAATATTAAAAAACCACAGTTTATGTTAACCGAACAGTTTAATATATATTTAAAAAAAATATATACACACTATACTATTACTTACACTATACTAATACTTTATACAAACTTATTATATATAAATTATTATACTTGATTCTTTTTCAAAATATAAACCTAAACTAAATATTTGTTATTCTACCTCTTCCTGTACTAGAAAACGATTTTATTATTCTTTTGTCTAATATTTGTTTCTTTACTGTCTAAGAAACGAAAACCTAACAAGCAGCCAGCCGCCACCGCCACCACCACCACCACCTGCCTAGCGACCGATCTCCATCCTCCACCGGAGTTCCTCCACCGTCGTTCTCCACCATTCATCCCTTCCGAGCGCTCTAGTTCCTCCACCGTCTCGCACACCGTCGTTCCGTCTCGTCGTTCCTTCTTGCCCAGTGTCGTTCTATTCCGTCTTGCACATCGATGTAAGTAAATTTCTGGTTAAATTTCGATTTTTCATGCTTGTGATGAATTAATTTCTGGGTTATATTTCTGTTCATGGTGGTTTTTTGGGATTTTTCTGCCGCAGCGCTTGGTTGGTCTATTTAGGGTAGTATAATGTTAGTCTCTTCCATCTTTGTAAGGTCAGATGATTATACAATCTATTTTTTAGTCTCTCTAGGAGAATCTCGTGGCCCACCCGATTAAGCCTAGGGCCGAACCGGGTTGGCTGCCCCTTTAGGCAATCGTTCAAATCGAAATTGTTGAAAAAAAAAACTCAAAAAACGAAACTAACATGTTCACGTGTTTGCTGTTTTTCCTCTTTTTTCTTTCGGAGGCATGATTTTGATTCGTGGTGTTCTTCGGGTTTTTGGAAATCCTTTTGAGTTTGAGAGAATTTGATGAATTTGAGTTTTTGGTATTGAAAAATGAAAAGGGCATAAATGTCCAATAGGGTGCGACGGTGAGTAAAATAGGGGCGACGTATAGCAGTCCACTTATTATACTTATTCTTTTTCAAAACATAAACCTAAAGCTAAATATTTGTTTTTTTTTTGAATTTAAAGCAGCCAGCCGCCGCCACCACCACCATCTGCCTAGCGATCGATCCTTTGTTCACGACGACGGTGTGAGAGGGTAACTTTCCGGCGACCGTTTCTTCTTTCATTGGACGACGACGTCTGCTTGTCGGCTTGATTTCTCACTGGTTAGTCGTTTCTCTTTGCTGATATACTATTTTTGGTTTTTTGGCTGTGTTTCTGGGTTTTTTTTGCTGCGATACCTGGTCTTGTGTGCGATTTCTTGCTTTGAATTTGTGTTGTTTTTCGCTATCTTTGTGTGTTCTGGTGGGAGGGGTACCGGTCAAAGGTTACGGGTTAAATTTCTATTACTCATGTTTGTGATGAATTAATTTCTGGGTTAAATTTCTGTTCATGGTGGTTATTTGGGTTTTTTCTGCCGCAGTGCTTGGTTGGTCTATTTAGGGTAATAGTATTGTTAGTCTCTTCCATCTTTGTAAGGTCAGATGATTATACAATCTGTTTGTTAGTCTCTTATGTCTGACATCATTCCTCTGCCATATTTTATGTATTATGAGTTATAAATCCTAATTTTAGGAGGTAGTTAGACAAAGGTACTGGCATCCTCCAAGGCATACTTTAACGTGTATATTAGCCTTGACTATTTTGAAATTTACGTTGCATATGCTTAATTCTGTTCAATTCAACTTGAATCCTTTATCTTCTTGTGTACTTCGCATAGTTCCAACTTAATATTTACTCCCTCTTCAACTCTCATCAGGGGATCTCCTCTTTATATGCTTGGTTAAGCTTATCTATTACTAAGGTAAAAAGATAAGGACTCAAAGCAGATTGTTAACTAAACAATTATAGGGATTTCTCTTGATTCCCCAGTCAAGGTTCTTCACAGCCATAACCACTTCATTATACATGTCTTTAGTTGCATGAATATTCTTGGCATGAATCTTCTACTTCTCCAATTTGAACTAGAGAACCTCTCTTTATACTCTATCTTAAGCTTTCTTAAGGTCCATGGAAACCTTATGTTGGTCATATTTTGGCTAGTACATTTTCACCAAACTTCTTTTGAGGAATATAGCTTCTGTAGTCAACTTCTGTTCATAAAGCCAAATTAATTCTCACACTTTAGAACAACTTCTCCAACCTTGGTTCAGTGACCACCTGATACAAGTTCATAGTATGACTCATGAGCTTGATACATCTATAATTATTATACTCTGTTACTGAGGACAAACCATACAAACTCTTACATTTCCTGCACCGTTCAATACTTCTATGGGAATCTCATATGGTTCATTAACTATATTTTTTTTGTTTTACAGTTCTGCTGCACAGATTTTCGAAAAATGGAAGAAGAGAACGAAGAAGTGAAGACGTTCAAACAGTTGGGTATATGTGAAGAATTAGTGGAAGCCTGTGACAATTTGAGTTGGAAGAACCCGACGAAGATACAGGTTGAAGCAATTCCAATTGCACTTGAAGGTATGATCTCTTAGACTTTTCCTAATTGCACAGTTTTAATTATTAAATCTCAGCGATAATAATCTTCTGATAACATTAACTTTGAATTTCTAGGTAAAGATTTGATTGGTCTTGCTCAAACGGGTTCTGGTAAAACGGGAGCTTTTGCTCTTCCTATACTACAAGCTCTTATTCAAGCATCAGAAAAATCTGTTCAAGCTTTCTTTGCTTGCATCCTCTCGCCTACAAGGTTTGCATTCACTATTAATTAATTTGATTTTGAAAATGCAGCTCTTCCATTCAATTAGATATTCTAATTCATAAAATATTTGAATTTTGCTTGTGGAGTTTTAAATTTGTTTTCTTGTTATTCAAGGGAGTTAGCAATTCAGATAGCTGAGCAATTTGAAGCTTTAGGATCTGGTGTTGGCGTGAAATGTGCTGTGGTAGGCTTTTACTCTTTCCACCACATTCAGAAAAATGGCAGTATACTTTTAATTCACTTGACCAATTTATTTATTTTTGGCTAATGAGCTGTCTTTTCTCCTTTTGATGTAGCTTGTCGGAGGAATTGACATGGTGCAACAGTCTATTGCCCTAGGAAAACGGCCACATATTGTTGTAAGTCTTTATTTTGTCATTGTCGGAAAATAACAAACAGTGTATTGTCATTACTGTTTGTTCAATTTGAATATTTGCTCTTCTTTTTTGTGATTTGTTTCTTGCTTTTTACAGGTTGGAACCCCTGGGCGGCTTGTGGATCATTTGTCAAATACTAAAGGGTTCTCTCTCCGAACATTGAAATACCTGGTATGATATTTTACTATTAGCATCAACTTACTGAGTTTTAGTTTGAATAAAAAATATGAAAACCATTACTAGGTATGAACTGAAGTTTTGCATTTGAGCTACTGATGAGACACCAACATGTTTGCTCCCACATCTTAAATTATAGAAGTGTTCTTTACATATGAATCTAGCACAACGTATTCCGGGACGCATATACTCTTGATTTGTACATATATGATATAAATTGATAACGTTCATAATTGAAAAAGAAAAAGAAAAAACAGGTTTAAGATTTTATTGTATCTTATAATTAGTTGGCTAGTTCAGTCCACCCCTTGCTTTATTCCAAAGAATTTAATGCTGCTCCTCAATCGATGTCCTTCTTAAGTCCCTTGGAATATGTCTAAAGGTCAGCCTATGCTAATCACATAGCTTAGTGTAATAGTGTGCTGTTAATTTTAGTAGATATATGTGAATTTAGCATCCAAATTTCCCATGAAAAGATTTTACTCAATGGCTAGAGTTATAATCGTTGAGGCTCTGCTGGTTTTCTGGTTGTTGCTTCTCTCTCTGCTTGTCCTTGTCCAATGTCCAAATACTCGTAGTTGGTATTTTTACTTCCACTTTTGAGTTTGTTGACATAAAGTATAGATGTGGTGTGGTGTTATTTGATGGATCTACATATATTTTTAGATTCTAAGTTTGTAATTACATTTTCAAGGTGTTCAATGCCACTAAGTTCTTAAATACTTTCTCTGATTAATCTCTGGAAAAGATTTTCGAAATTACAGTTTGATTTCTTATACATGATAAGAGGCTATTATGCACTTCACTTTACTGAAGTATTTGCTCTGATGTCCATATCTTACTTAGGATAGTCCGTTCTGTATCTGTCTTAGAAAATTGAAGTGGTCTTACATGTTTTTTTTTTGCTAACTATTTGGATTTTTCAATTATTTGTTTCAGGTCTTAGATGAGGCAGACAGGTTGCTGAATGAGGATTTTGAGAAAACTCTTGATGAAATCTTAAAGGTTATCCCGCGGGAACGGAGAACATATTTATTTTCTGCTACTATGACAAAGAAGGTATGCTGACCTATGTTGTACTTTGAACATGATCCTCATAGAAACATAATGACAGCTTGAAGTTTTTACTTTTATATATTTGCATTCGTTCTTGCTCAGACCTCTTAAATTTTCTGTAAGACACCTAATTGTTGATTGAAAGTCTTCCAAAGTTAGCTTTTATTTTCATGGTTATGCCTTTCAGTACACCCTGGATGAGGGTATAACAATACTTAAAACTTGCGTGACTGATATCAATTATAACATCAGTTCAAGTCGTAAATTAGTTGCAATGGAGTTCACAGATGGAGAGAGAGTGAATCTAAGTGGCATAGAGTTTTTATGACAACATTCTTTCTTCTTTTCAGGTGCGAAAACTCCAGAGGGCTTGTTTAAGAAATCCTGTAAAGGTGTGGTGTGATGATATCATTTATACAGATCTTTTTATCTCTACCTACTTTTTTTGCCTTGCTGGTAACTAATGCAAACTATTTTTCTTTCAGATAGAAGCAGCATCGAAATATTCCACTGTTGACACATTAAAGCAGCAGTTTTGCTTTATTCCTGCTAAGTACAAGGTTTGGACTTTTCCCCTGACTGGATTACTTTCCTGATGCTAAATAACAAGATCCTATTACAAGGCGGAGACATTTAACTCTGGTCAAATTGGATCTTCCATTCTGGTAGCAAGGAGAAAAGCGTAATCAATGCCTTGTGATATAATGTTTGGCGAAATTTACCGGTGTAATTTTCAATAAAAGATTGAGGTCGAGCTGAATTTTACGAGTTTTCACTGCTTTGACTTGATTCTTGTGTTAGGTCAATCTCATACTTTACCAATTAGCATTAGCAAATGGCTAAATCAAGTGTTCGTAGGAGCGCTTTTGGTAATAGGTTTTCTGCTTGCGCAATTCTTCAAAATATGAATGAATTAGAGAATCATATTTTGCAGTAGCACTGAATGATCCTGTGATAGGAAAGCTGTAAGAGTGGACTATGACAAATTGCATCATATCTTGAAATCCTTGGGAAGATAAATGTTTATGCGTTAAGAAGATTAAACCTCACATCTTTGAGATATTTGGATTTATAATTTACATGCTATCGGTCAACATCATGGTTGGCCCTTGAACACGAATTGTAGTTCTACCTTTCAATTGATATTTAGTAACTGATAGTTACTTTCATATGTTGCTTTTGTTGACTTGTGCAGATTTTCTGTGTCATGCTTGCAGGATTGCTATCTTGTGTATCTTCTGACTGAAAAGTCTGGGTGTACTACTATGGTTTTCACCCGAACATGCGATGCTACTAATTTTTTGGCTGTGGTCCTTCGAAATCTTGGTCTAAGGGCCATTCCTATTAATGGTCATATGACACAGGTAACTAATTTTATCAAATTGTTCTGTTTGATTTGTTATACTGATGTGGAATGTCTTTCCATGTTCTTCTAAACCGAGCCTTACTTTCACTGGATATTTTTGGCAGACAAAAAGATTGGGAGCCTTGAATAAGTTCAAAGCTGGAGAGTGCAATATTCTTATATGCACTGATGTGGCAAGTAGAGGACTTGATATTCCATCTGTGGAAATGGTAATCAATTATGACATTCCAACAAATTCAAAGGTCAGACCTTCTTCTACTGTCTTTTATTTTAGACCTGTTCTGTCACTTTTTTTTTTCTAATGTGTTTCCCTGCAAATTGATTAAAATACTATCATTACAAAATTGGTTTAACTAGAAAGAAACCAATAAATTGGACGACAGTGACTCACTACATCAGTTGATGGCTACCCTTAAGTCTCTGATCATTTTCTTGGTTATTTATTTGTAAGGAGTATCTAAACATTTGTTTTCTTGGGTGCTACTTAGTGCGAACGCAGAAGAAAGTTAGATTGAGTTTCTGTTTTTCTAATTTGTAATTTGTATGTCTTTTTACTTTTATTTTGTTTTCTTTGGGTTTGGTTGGGTTACCGCAAAACTGATAGTCATAGGTTTAGATTTATTTCTTTTTGTAAAAAGTGTCCCCGAAGTGTAAAAATGAAAAAAACAGGGGACACTTGTTGCCATGTTCGGTGCGTGGCCCGCCAGGTCCGACCCGCACACCTTCCTTTAATCATATGTCCTACCTCATAAACATCTCTTATATTTTCCATGAGAACAATTTGAGAACCAATAAAACCCTGTTTTCCCCCCCTTTTTTTTCTCGATTCTTAGTCAATGTTGTGATGCCTTCTCTATTCTTATTCCACCATGAGAAGGATCCAGCTAAGATACATGATTTAATCATGGAAACTGCTTGTAATTGTCTCACTATTTTTGTCAAACACAAAAATTAAACTGAAACAGCTCCAGATTTCCTGAAAGCTTTGAATATAAGTCTAAGTCAATCTCTGCCTAGCCTTTCAAACCCTACTCAGAACAAGCAGCATCAACAGCATTAATGAGAATATCTCAAAAAGAGAGAAATTGCTTTCTTTCCAAAGTTTTGCAATTTCCCCCCCTTCTGTTTTGTTGTTTAATTTGTAGATAGACCTGTATACATTTTTTATTTGTTGCCTTTGTTGCCTTTGGTTATCCCTTTGCTTTATATACCGTGAATCTGTAATTTTTATGTTCTTGAAGTCTTTGTTTTTGTAGCAAATGTTGACACAAGCCAGAACTGTATTATTTATAGGAACTATTTTAGATTATATTAGAGGTTTTCAGCGTTACCATAAGCTTTACTTACCAGTATCTTGTTGTTAATCGGTGATTCCAATATTGTTATTGTAGACTAATTATTTTGCTAGAGCTTAGTAATATCTAGAAACAAGGTACGAAAATACCCCCATTGTTGCCAACGGTAAGCAATTTTTACCCCTAATGTCGTAAATTGTACAATTGAGGGTCTAATGTTGGTAAGCTGGTCTAATTTCAGGCATCATTAATGGAACTCTGTCCTCAATCAGAACCCTACTGTCTCTATTCCACTTGTGTACTATTTTGTCACCTTATCAATAACAAATCAAAGACACACGTGAACATAAAAAATTAAAAGAATTACCCGTATTCTGCATGTGTAGGACAAAAAAATCGAAACATTTTGTCGAGCTTAAAGGCATTTCATTCCCAAACCTATTTTGAAATTGCAAAAAATGCAGAATTATTGGTTTCTGAACCAACTCATATGCAACTGATAAGAACACGCGTGAACAAGATATTCACGTTTTGTTTTGTAATGATGTTTGAAATTGGCTTAGGTTTCCAACTTTGGCCCTCTATTATACAATTTATAACGTTAGGGGTAAGATTGTTCTTGGCTTGCGATGATGGGGGTATTTTTTTATACTTCATCTCTTATATTTATGTATGTATTTCTTCTTTCTACCATACAACTATTTCTTTCTTTATCTTTCCTTTTATACCTGTTAATAGGGTTATTATACTTAATCATGATCTCAAATGATGAGCAGTACTTATCCCTGCCAATATGATCTTTTCTTTTTCTTTTTTGCAGGATTATATTCATCGTGTTGGAAGAACTGCCCGAGCTGGTCGTTCTGGGGTTGCAGTTTCGCTTGTGAATCAATATGAAGTGGAGTGGTTTATACAAATTGAAAAGCTTATTGGTAATACTAGATACACATCTTGGAGACTGTTTTCGTCATTTTCGATTGAGTATGAGTCGCATTGTTGTGCAATATCTGAATATTTTGCTATATTTCAGGGAAGAAACTACCCAAGTATCCTGCTGAAGAAGAAGAAGTTCTGCTTTTCCTGGAGCGTGTTACTGAAGCCAAAAGAATTTCCCAGCTGGTATTGAGTTAATCATTATATTTACCATTTATTCCCTTTATATTTCACTGTTTTCTTTTTCAAACAACCCAGTCTTATAATAAGCCTTACATTCTGGAAGTATAGGGGTGTCAAAACGCGTTGTCGTGTTATGTGATCTATATTTTCCACATGATTATATATGATATAAATGTAACAAAAATGAAACTGGTGTCAAACGGGTCTTGTCAAGTGGGTTGTTTTTGTAAATCGTGTTACAAATTGACAACCCTACCAAAATTCCCGGTTGTCGTTAAATTTTGGATTAGCGCCAAAGTGATGTAATTTGAGATTTTCCAACTCGTCATTCACTTTCGATCAAGGCTGAAATTGAGCCGAGCCGAGCTTTGGCTGGTCATGCTCGGCTCGTCAGAACATTGATGAGCTTGAGCTCAAAATCCTGTTCGTGAGCTGCTCGTGAGCAACTCGTTAATTCTATTCATGAACTTTGCTCTCGAACAACCGACTTGTTCGTGAATTATGTTCATTTCAAATTTCTTTTACAAAACTACATTGTTTTAAATTTCCCACTTTAAACATTATAATTGAGCTTGTTCATGAGCCTATAACTGAGGCTGCTTGTGAGCTTTTCGGTCTAGTTTCTCCATGCTTAAGCTCGGCTTGTTTATAAATCGAGCCGAACACGGTCGAGCTTTTATGGAGCCGAGTGGTTTGGCTCATTTACAACCCTACTTTCGAACTAATTTGATTAGAAAAGCAAAATTCATTTGCTAATCAAGTATTGACTACTGACACGCCATTTTATACTAACTTTCAACCTATTTAACCTGATAATGAACTGTTGATGCTTGATATTCCCCACTCCTGAACCTCCTCTATGAATTGTTATTGGTTTAATACATTCAAGCCCTTCTGACTTGCATTCAAATACTTAATGATCCTTAAAACTTTAAAAATAACCTTTTTGCCCCCTCAATTTGCTTTATCTTCCATGGGTAACCCCTGATTTCCACGTGGCTGGAAGTTTAAGCAAGTTGAGGTGGCAGAAAAATCATTTCAAGCAAGTTAGGGCGGCAGAAAGGTTGTTTTCCAAGTATGGGGAATCATTAGATGGTTGACTGTAAGTAGGAAGGGTTGGATATGTATTAAGCCAATGATTATTTGTTATGTTGCACGGAATCTGAAATTGAAATGGACACCTAGAAACATTATTTCTAAAAAAAACATAGCTAGGAAACCGTAATGGAAACGGAGAAGAAACTGAAACAAAAACGAAACAAGGAAACGCTAATTACGAAGAGTTCCTGTGTAACATAATATTATTTATTTCAGACATTTTCAGTGATCTTAAGTATTAAGCAGATTGATCAGTCAACTTCATTGAACTTGTGTTTTTGTAGCAAATCAAAGAAAACGGTGACGGCAAGAAGAGGAGACGCGGAGGAGACGAAGATGAAGAAGTGGCAAAATACTTGGGGAACAAGGGTAATAAATCCAAGAAGTTTAATAAGAGAAGATGAGATTTGCAACAAATTTCAAATTTTGTTTCTGGTTTATAACTGTTAAGTAGATGAAAGGAAAAACTTATAGTCTAGATGCTGTATCCGCTTCAAGTAGGGGTTATCGTGTTAAAATTTTGTTACATTATTCAAGTAGGAGTAGGAGTGATAATTTGGGTTATCGTGTTAAAATCTTGTTACATTATTTATATGTCCATATCATATATATATGGCCGTGCCATTGAATATGCAGTTTTGAATTGATTTTATCGGTTATTTTTATTCTCTCATTCATTGAGAAAGATAATAAAAGGATAAAAACGATGAAAGTTCAAATTTATTTATATCGTGTTTTGAAAGTGTATTTACTTTTAATGCATGAACTGAACCGGACTGGTTGGTTTAATTCGGTTTGATGAAAATTGGTCATAATTTTGGATTACATTTGGTTCTGTTTTTTAATCTTTAAAAACTGGTCAGAATTATTCAAACCGTTCGGGTGAACTGTGAATCGGTTGATTCAGTGTCGGTTGAGCGGTTAAGGCCAGGCATCTTTACTTGAAAAAAATGTAAATTTTAGCACAAGAACTTGAATCCTTAAACGGTGGATTTTAATGTTTACTATTGTACTAACATTTCAATTATCAATACTATTAACTATTTAAGATTATATAGTTGTATTGTTTCGAGAAAAAAAGATTATATAGTTGTATTATAAATTAAATAATTAAAATATTATTAATTATTTTATTTCATATTTAGATAAACATGGTAAACAAACTTTTGACTCTCTATTCTTTCTAGTTCTTTGACTGATCTAGTTCTGACAACCATAATAATAATAATATCAAACAGATAATGTTCAACAATGCGTCTAAATTAATACGGAAGTTTACATGGAAATTCACATTTGAAAACTTATTTACAATTATGTTAAGTCATGTCAAACTAATAAAATCATTATTTTTAATATAATTTAAAGATTGAAGTTTATAAATTAGGGGTCTATGATATATTATCCAGGGTTTAAGATTTATGAATTAAGGTTCGAAATTTTTAAATTAAGATATAGCACTTGAACTTGAGAGTCGCCATCAATCGAGTTCAAATTAGAGTTTAGATATCAAGTCAGCTTTAAATTGATCCTTATTTCATATCTTGTTTTAAGTTTATCTCCCTCATCTCTATATCATATCTTTAAAACAAGATAAAAGCCTTACATTATTTATCCTTATTCCACCTAATTTACCTCTCGTACCCAAGGTTGTAAAAACGTTAGACGCTAGTCGGGCGAACATGACCCTCGAGGATTAGTCGGAGATCCTCCGAAGATTAATCAGATTTGTAATTTTATATTTTTTATTTGTTAATCAATAAATTGCTATATTATAAAATTATTTATTATATAAAAATATGTATATTTGAAACATATATCTTTAAAAATGTGTATACATCAACATAATATTATTGAAACAACTTAAGCAAATAAAATATTATGTTGACAAGTAATATAATTTAGTAAAAGCTATAGAACAATATCCTTAAAATCTTAAACCATATAATAAAAATAAATATAAAACCAATTAAATCTAAATATTTGAAAATAATAAACACAGTATCATGCTACATGTTCAAAAATGAATTATAATAAAGCAAAAAAAAAAATCAATAAAAATAAACACGTTTGTGCATAGTCGATTTGTCGGTTAATCGGCTTCTAGTCGGTCTAGATGGAGCCCAATCGGTTAAAAATCGTCTAAGAACCTAAAAAGCTTTAGAGCGACTAATCGGAAAAAATCAGGGCTCAATCGCTAGATCTGTCCATGGATTGGGCTGGACCTATCAAGTTTTTAGATAAAAATGCTCAATTCAAGCCAAGTCCAACCCGTTATTAATTTAGGCGTGCTCGAGCTGAGTTGGATTTCAAGCTTAAAAATCAAATCCCAACCCCAACTCATACAAACCCACCTCTTTCTCTCTCTCTATAAAATTTTTAATTATAAAAAACAAAATATTATACTTAAAAATAAAAATAAAAATAAAAATTTAACATATAAATATATAAATTTATTAATTAATATTAATAGGAAGACCATACTCAACTGACCTGTGCTATTTTTATTCGTTCCAAGCGTCCAAAAAATAGACGGACTTTAACAAACCTGAATCGGGCTGAGTCTAAACCCTGTCCAAGACCGGACGAGTAGCGGACCCATGAACAGGTCTATCACTGTCTCTTTGAGATTCATCCGTGTTCATTCTTCTTCATTGTGGGATAAGATTTTCAATGCTATGAATTTGTAGGTTGAATTGCAGAGAAATTTTGGGGATATGAAACTAAATCCCACCTCTTTAATCAAGCTCCGCTCTTTCTTCATTGCCTCCCAAAAATTTCCTTGTTCCAACAAAAACCCAATTTTCAATCTCCCTGTATTCTTCACCACCGGAACGCCCCCCAACTGTTTGACAATATGCCCAAACCAAATTGAAACTGTTCTCGAGGAAGATTTAGAGCCGCCGCAGAAGGACTCTGTATTCTTCACCACCGGCACGCCCGCCAACAGTTCGACAATAATCCCAAACCAAATTGAAACTTTTCTCGAGGAAGATTTAGAGCCGCCGCAGAAGGGTTCTATCTTCTTCACCACCGGCACGCCCACCAACTGTTCGACAATAATCCCAAACCAAATTGAAAATGTTCTCGAGGAAGTTTTAGAGCCGCCGCAGAAGGAGTCTCTGTTCTTAACCACCGGCACGCCCGCCAACTGTTCGACAAAAAGCCCAAACCAAATTGTAACTGTTCTCGAGGGAGATTTAGAGCCGCCGCAGAGGGAGTCTGTATTCTTCACCACCGGCACGCCCACCAACTGTTCGACAAAAAGCCCAAACCAAATTGGAACTGTTTTCGAGGAAAATTTAGAGCCGCCGCCGAAGGACTCTGTCGAAGTTCTCAAAAGATGGGGTTGCAACGACAATGATTTGCTGAAGATTTTATCTCGAGGCCCTGCTCTACGCAATGCTGATGTTATCTTTCTTCAATCTAAGCTAACATTGCTTCAAGGACTAGGAATCACTTCAACAGACCTTGTAAAGATCATCAATTGCCGCCCAAGATTTCTCAGTTCTCGTATCAACCATTGCTTTGATGAACGCCTGGAGTATTTCATGACATTGTTCGGATCAAAGGAAGTTCTAATTAAAGCCATTGTAAGAAACCCTTCACTCTTGACATATGATTTTCATAACAGTATCAAACCTGCAATTGCAATGTATGAACAAATGGGTGTTCATAAGCATGATTTAGTTCCAATGCTCTTATCTCGGCCTACTTTGATTCCTCGAACTTCATTCAACGACGAGAAATTAGAGTACATTACTAAAACTGGGATTCAGAAGGACTCTAAGCTGTATAAATACATAGTTTGCATCATAGGAATCTCAAGAATTGAAACTATCCGTGAAAAAGTTGCAAATTTTGAAAAATTTGGGTTTTTGGAGGATGAAATTTGGGGTTTAATTGGGCGTTGTCCAGTTTTATTGACTCTATCTGTTGATAAAGTTCAGAGGAATATGACTTTTGTTGTAGCTACTATGAGGGTTCCTGCAAATGTGGTGCTTAAGTACCCAAATTTGGTGTTGAGTAATCTAGAGGTTGTTTTGAAGCCAAGAATGCATCTTGCTGGAAAACTACAAGGTATGAATCTCTCTCCACAAGTTAAAGGACCTCTTATGTTTAGAGCTTTGAGAATGACAGAGAAAAGATTCTTGAAGTTCTTTGTTTGGTGTCATTCTGAGGATGTTGCTGAAGAATTGATGGAGTTTTATGAAAAAGCTAAGGGTTGTAAGAGATTGGCTGAAAACTCCAAGAGAACTGTTCATAAAGGGTTTCCTTTCTGAACATTTTTGCCTCACAGGTGCATATTTTTATGGCTTAATGCATAATTAAACACCGGGATAAGGTATCAAAATGACCTCAAGATTTATCGGGAAGTACCAATTTAACCCCAACGAATAAAGGAGCACTATTTTAGCCTCAGTGTTTGTGAAATCATACAAATTTACCTGTAGGTAACAAAACTTCACGCTTCACGTTTGTGAAATGGTACCAATTTAGTTCTAAGTTCTGTTACTCGCGGCTAAATTGGTACCAAAACCTCGAGGCTAAACTTATGCTATTTTGTATGTTGAAGTTAAATTGCTACTTCCTTAAAAACCTTGGGATCATTTTGTACCTTATCCCTTAAACACCTAAACTTGTAACGTTTTGCCGAGTGGTAATTAAGCTTGGACCTATCACATACTTAAAACTTGTAATTTTTTTTGCGGGTTGGCATCCCGAGCTTGTCAATTTTGGACGTATTATGCCCTTATTTGCTAAGAATTCCGAAACTGATAAGTTCAGGTGTCAACAACAACAAAGCCTTAGTCCCGAAATGATTCGGGGTCGGATAACATTACAAGAGTGCCAAATTGTAAAACATTACAAGAATAGATTGTAATTATGTATTAAGCCTATTTTTATAATAATTTTCTTTATCTTACATAATCACTGAATGACAGTAGTGATTTTCATAAACTGTAGATTCATTCTTTCTGAGTTATCTTATTTTATTTATTTTTGTCTTCTTGTTTTTTAAGGGTTAATTACAAATATATGCCCTGTATTTCACAGATTTGCAGATGGTACTTTTGGTATTTTTGGTTACGAACGCACTCCGTGGTTTGCAAAAATTTTATTTTTTTTGTTAACGATATCGACTTCAAAATGAAAATTTTCAAGAGTTAAAAGTATATTTTAAGCAACTGTAATTCTTCAAACTTTTTAGGTTTGAGATCATTTATGTCTTGTTTTTAAGAGAGAGAAAATTTATGTTTAGAGAGAGAAAACTTCAAAAATGATCTTTTTTAATAATAAAAAATATGATTTCATAGTAAATATGATACTAATCAATTTTAATTTTAAATTTTTTTCATTTTGAGATCGTTTCTACAGACCATGGGTATCCATGCAAATCCATGAAACCACAAGGTATGTAGTTGTAATTAACCTTTTTTTAATGCTATCATCAGCTCTTTGCTTTCGGAAATAAGCTATCGTTCAGATTGTGTTACATGAATCTCTACATTTATTGCTTTAGAACAATCTAGAGATTAGATACCAAAATAGTTCAAGGTTTTATTACTTATAAAATAACACATTTCAGTTTACATTTTACGATTCAAGCTTTCACTAATAGAAATCGACACATCACATGACTTTACCGTTAACCCTTGTACACCTAGGCGCGCCGCCACATATTTCAGTTCCAACATCACTTTTATTTTTCTGCATTATAAATTGACAAACGTTTATGCCATCTGATGTGTCAATTTTTGGCCAGTGAGGGCTTCAATTGTGCCCTTTGACAAACATTGGAAATGAATTGTGTTGTTGCATAAGGGCTAAATTGGTTCTTTCCCAAAAAAAAGTTTGAGCCTATTTTAGTACCTTATCTCAACAATCTATTAGTATATCTTTTTAACAAGGTGTAGGTAGAGATGTAGCCGAGCTGAGCTGAGCTAAGCTTTGGCTTGCTCAAGCTAAGCTCAGCTCATTAGAAAATAAATGAGCTCGAGCCGAGCTTCGAGCTTGTTTCGAGCCCAAAATCCTCTTTGAACTTAGTTCATTAAGAAAATTATCTAACCATGAATTGTTTGTGAGTAAATAGTTAATTATATTTATGAAGTCTGCTCGCGAATAGCTCTTTAATTGTGTACATAAATAAGCTTACAAATAGTCGTCTATTACTCATTTATTATGTTTGTGAACGAACTCATCTAATAGCAAATGAAATAATATTTGGGAACTAACACAAAACTATTTAGATATTTTGTGAACTAATTAGATATTTGTGAACTAACACAAAACTATATAGTTTTCTACAAAAATTAAAATTTGTTAATAAATGTTCTAATTGAGTTTGCTCGCGAGCTTTTGAGCCGAGTTTTGGCCTGCTCAAGCTCGGTTCGTTTATGAATCGAGCCAGTAAATCATGCTCATGAGCGGTTCATTTACGAGTAAAGTCGAGCTGAGTTTTTATCAAGCCGACCATCGAGTTGTTCATGAGCGGTTCGATTCATTTACAACCGGTATATAAACAAGCTCACAAGCAAAGTTCGTAAATAAATAAACAAGATGCTTACAAATAGTTCGTCTATTACTCATTTATTATGTTTGTGAACAAAACTCATCTAATAGCAAATGAAATAATATTAAGTTTAGATATTTGTGAACTAACACAAAACTATATAGTTTTCTACAAAACTAAAATTTGTTAATAAATGTTCTAATCGAGCTTGCTCGCGAGCTTTTGAGCCGAATTTTGGCCTGCTCAAGCTCGGTTCATTTACGAATCGACGTAAATCATGCTCACAAGCAGTTTATTTACAAATCGAGTCGAGTCGAGCTGAGTTTTTATCGAGCCGACCACCGAGTTGTTCATAAGCGGTTCGGCTCATTTACAGTCCTAGGTGTAGGGCAGAAAAATGCAAACATGCTATTGTGTAATCTGTAGGCTTAATATATTTCTAGCCTCTTGTAACTGTTCATTAAAATGAATTGATCCTATACTTTGGAAGCGTTTATATATCGTGAATTTGCTTAAAGTGATTTATTGATCCTCTAAGTCCATGTGGTAAAGCAGGATGGGTTTTGGACATTTAATTTAGTGTAGAGAGCTAATGACTCGTTAAAGCAAATTTAAAGGATCGATAAGCCACTTAAAAGAAATGAAGGGAATCAATATCACGGTATAAAAAGTTGTTAGCTTTTCTGACAACTATAGGAGTTAGGAATGCATCAAGTTGGATTAAGATGTGAATTTTAAAATTTAATATGACGCACGCTTGTTATATAATTAACGGTCTCTTACCCGACCAGACGATATTCGTTTTTTTACCAAAGCAGAAGAAGGCATAGTGATCGCTGACCCGAATTTTCTTTCCGGGCAGACAGAGAGGCGCATGAGCACGAGTTGATCCATTAGATATAGATGTTGGTGTAGCCCTCTCCAATTGTTTTTCTTAAAGTTCGCGTATATGTCAAAGTTTTAATGAGTTATTCACTAAAATGACGCTTGAAATAAAAAATAAAGTTAAAGATCCGGGTCAGTTATTGATAGAGTGGATAGATCTGCTATTTCTTAAAACCTGTCTTCTACTTGAAAACCGTGATGTAATGTGTATTCTCGTTCCGATCATAGAATAGATGGAAAAAAATGGAATGATGTTATTGAAATAAAATAAAATTTATTTGAAGTATGAATTTATTTCTCTGAACTAGTTAGATGGTTTAATGCATCAGTCATCTATCAACTTGTTCAAAATGTTTGATTGAACGAGAATACTATAAACAAGCTCACAAGCAAAGTTCTTGAATAAATAATTTATTAGTCTGTCGAAGACCATTAGCAAGAGATTACGTTTTGTTTTTAACCTGTTCAAGCTCTGCTTGCTATAAAATTAAGGAGCTCGAGCCCGAATCTGAGACAAACTTTGGCTTGCTCAACGAGCTCGAGCCAAGCTTCGAGCTTGTTTCGAGCCCAAAATCCTGTTTGGACTTGGTTCATTAAGAAAATTATCTAACCGAATTGTTTGGGAGTAATCGTTAATTATATTTGTGAAATTTGCTCGCAAATAACTCTTTAACTATGTACATAAACAAGCTCACAAGCAAAGTTCTTGAATAAATAAACAAGATGCTTACAAATAATTCTTCTATTACTAATTTATTATGGTTGTGAACGAACTCATCTAATAGCAAATGAAATAATATTAAGTTTAGATATTTGTGAACTAACACAAAACTATATAGGTTTCAAACTAAAATTTGTCCATAAATGTTCTAATCGAGCCTGCTCGCGAGCTTTCGCCTGCTCAAGCTTGGCTCGTTTACGAACCGAGACAGTAAATCGTGCTCACGAGCGGTTCGTTTACAAATCGAATCAAGCTTTTATCGAGCTGACCATCTAACCGCTCATGAGCGGCTCGACTCATTTACAGTCCTAAATCCAACCACGCAATTGAGGCAACATTTACCACTAAACTTTTTGACTATCATCACAAATAGTGCAATAATCTGAGTCAAATTCATCCAAAAAAAATAGACAAGAAAAATAAAGAATTTGATATCCGAAACAAATGAACCGAGTCAACTAACTCAGGTTTAAAAGACAGTTAAAAAGAACTAACCAAATTTAGGTCACTTTTGTACAGTCATATTCACATGCACCTTAATGACCAAATGAATTTAGTCACTCACCGTTAGATATAGACTTACTAAATTTAAACCTTGGATGTTTTGTATTAGTAGCCTGAAGCATTTATTAGTATGTCGAAGACCATTAGCAAGAGATTACCTTTTTTTTTCTGCAAACAGAACTACATGATCAACTATGGGGGAAATGAGCACAACATGTTTTACTCTTCCATAGGAATTAGTAAAGAAACCAAGATAGAAAAGAGGTAGTAGTCTAATGCTTCATCTTTGCATTGTCCCTGAGACCAAGTTTTGATAGAACAAAACAGTAAGAATCCCAGTCAGTTCTTCGGAGATAATTCAACAACTTCTTTCCCCTTTGCAGCATCTCTCGAAGACCCTTTCGAGAGTGCTTATCCTGCATCATTTTCACGATCATATAATTAAATAAACCAACACCACCACTCTCCATATCGATCCGTACAGTCTATTTGCAGACAACATTTAGTTCAGAACCGTGTTCTTTTATATGATATAAACACACGGTTTTGATCACATGGACCTTAATAACCATGCAGTATTTGGTCATTCACCATTACATCTGGGCTTATTAGAATCTTAAGGTGAAGATTCAAAGCATCCTACGGTTTAGATTTAATAAGCCTAGATCTAATGGTGAATGAACAAATCCACTTGGTCATTAAGGTCGATGTGAACATTCTTGTATAAACACATACTCTTTACATTCAAAAATGCGCGGGAACTGCATGTTCAAGCATTACATTTAATTACAATGGCATATCATCAGATTTTGCTAATTCATATCCCTACTTAGGACATGAATAGGTACTTAAAATCATAGTAGAGCATCCACACTAAATAATAAAGGCCTAATACACAAATAACCCTCTGAACTTGTCCAAATGTTGCAACTGCCTCCCCCCAACTTTCAATTGTAACAACTTACCCCTCTGACTTGTCCAATTGTAAAACATAACCCCTCAAACTTGTCTAATTGTAAAACAGAACCCCAAAAGATAAGTCTTATTTTATTGTTGCGTTAAGAAAATTAACGAGGGAGAAGCGAATTTTATTATGTTTTCTCAATACACCCCTTACATCTATATCCAACTACGATTTTAATAATCATAGGTTAGCTCCTATTTATTAATAGGGTAAATAATTTATTAGTCCCCCAGTTTTTACCTAACACACTGTTTAGTCCCCCTATTTTGAAAAACATATTTTAAGGTCCATATCTTTTGTCAATATTAACCTTATAGTCCTTTTATCTATTTTTTTAGATTTTAAATCGAACATATCTTAGCTTTTAAGACAACCACAATATAATACAAGTTGATCATGTTACTCTGTTATTTGATATATATATGTTTATGCTAAAATATAACGATTACGAGTCTAAAAAAACTAGACAAAAAGACCAAATGGTTAATATTGGCAAAAGCTAGGGACCTTACAATGTGTTTTTCAAAATAGGGGACTAAACAGTGTGTTAGATAAAAACTAAGGGACTAATAAATTATTTACCCTTATTAATAATAAGTTGCAAAAATGCAGAGCATATTATAGAACCAAAAATAACTGCATTTTCAATATCATAGAACCAATTGAACTAAAAAAGTTCGAGCTAATAATTAAAGATCCACTTTATATTAATATCTGACACATCCCAGGATCGAACCGTAGACCACTTGGTCAAACCGGCTCTAATACCATGTTATGGAACCGTTTTAACCAATGCGTATTCACGTGTGGGAGTGTGTCACATATTAATATGAAGTGGACCTTTACCTATTAGCAGAGCCGGTTTGACTAAGCTATGAAGCACGGAAACGTTGATGAATCAACGTTTCCACGTTTATCGTGTGAGAAACGGAAACGCCCGGAAACGGAAACGAACCGTTTCCGAGCACGTTTCTGTAAATATGGAAAACTAGAAACGCGTTTCCAATCTCAAGTCTGTAAAACCCATTCGAATTCCAGATTCATGAACTGAAATTTGATTAACTGATACGTTTAATCATCAGTTCAAAAGTCGTTCTCAAATCTATATAAACCTTACCTCTTTTAATTTCTTCAATTGGAATGTTGAGACTGAAATCGATCAATCTCCAGAGTTCAGAAACGCAGGTATCTTCGCCTTCTTCGTTTTCCTCTTCGTCTTCTTCGTTTTCCTCTTCGTCTTCTGCTGCTGCTGCGTTATGCGAATGTTGTTCCTCTTCGTCTTCTGGAAGGTTTTATTATTATTTTATTTTTTTTGGGTAAAGTAAATCAGGAAGGTTTGATTATTTAGTTGGTGGGTAAAGTATATCAGGAAGGTTCGTTTTATTATATACAGTGGACCTCAGTGCTAATTTTTTAATATAAATTTGTTACAACATTAAGATGCTAGTGGATGTGTAGTGTTGTTTTTGATAATGATAGTTTTTTTAATTTTGAGATGCTAATATATATTTTAATTACAATAATTTGTTTATCTATTTATAATTTATAATTATTTTTATGTTTTTATTATACTTTTTAATATTTATAAATATGCTCCTATATTTTTAATATTTACACGTTTCCCCCATGTTTCCGTTTCCTATGTTTTTAAAAAATCGCGTTTTCCGTTTCCGTTTCCGTGCATCATACTGAGGGGGGCGTTTGGTTTGGGGGTTTCAGGAAAGGGGAGGCTTCATTCCCTTTGTTGGTGTTTGTTTTGCTAATTAAATAATTCCCTTTACCCTTTTTTAGTTTTGGGTTTACCCCTAACTTCTCTAACCCATTCCCCACTCCCCCTAAGGTTTTCTATTCCCTTTCCCCTCTCTTTCTAACCTACACTCCTTATAAAATTCTACTTTACTCCCTATTTTATTTTTTATTTTTATTTTGGTCTCTATATTTTTTTATTTTTACATTTTTTTATCTTTGGATTAATTTCATTTTTGTTATATATTTTTAATTTTTTTACTCAAAAAATATTTTTTTGACTAAATTTTACTTTTTTTATTTTTGTTTAATCCTTATATTTTTTTATTTATATTTTTTATCACTAGATTAATTTCACTTTTGATCCTTATAATTATTTATTTTTACCTTTTTACCCTGAAATAATTTTGACCAAATTTTTTTCTTTTATCATATTATTCAGTTTTAATATTTATTTTTAATTATTTTAAAATAATTATTTTCTTTTTAAATATAATATTTATGCATTTTCTTTGATTAATTTTAACTTTTATGAACTTTATATTATTATCAATAAGGGTAGCAAGTGAGTGACGTTTTAGATTGTTTGAGATTATATATGAAGTTATTTCACGTTTTATGGAAACTATAGTAAAAGAGTTGAATTTTTTTTTTGATTATATATGAAATTAAAAAAAATAGTTTTGATTCCCTATTTGAACCAAACATCCACAAAGGGAATAGGGTGGAATTGCATTCCCTTTCCTAAACATATCCAAACACATAGGGGTATGAATGCTCATTCCTTTCCTTTCCTTTAGTTTCCCTTTGATTCCTTTTCCCTTACCCCTTGTGAACCAAACGTCCCCTGACTAAGTGGTCTAGGGTTCGATTCCTGACAGTTCCATTTATTGAGTTAATTGCAGGACATGGTAATATGAGCATGTGTTTGCACGCTTCAAGCCTAGTGAGCTTTCGTATGTCAGATATTAATATAAAGTGACCTTTAACTATCAGCTTGAGCTGTTGGTTAAAACGGTTCCATGACATGGTATGGAGCCTGTTTGACCAAGGGGTCTAGAGTTCGATTCTTGGCAGCTCCATTTGTTGAGTTAATTGCAAGACATAGTAATATGGGACTGTGTTTGCACGCTTCAAGCCTATGAAGTGGACCTTTAATCTATCCGCTTCTGCTGCTGGTTAAAACTACCTTGAATACGTGCTGATCCACAATTTGACTCTGACATTTTGAGTTCTTCTCTATCATTGGAAAGCTCAAGTTCCAATTTCTCAGCATAACACATGGTGTCTGGATGGAAATACTGCAAAAAACACATGTGTCATAATAAGAAAAAGGGGAAAACGAACTTATTTCGAGAGTATAATAAGCATTTACTCAGCAAATTCTCCCGGAAAGAAAAGCAGAAACAATTATTTCAAGTGCTATAATAATCTTTTAATTCTTCAGGACTTCTTCCCAATTCCTCAAGTCAGGAATCACACATTTCAAAGCAAGAAAAAAAAAGACATATTTCAAGTGTTTTAACAAGTGCTTAATTCCTCATAAATTCTCCTCAATTCTTCAAGTCAGGAATCACAGATTTTGGAGCAGCAGGAGCCAAACAAAATTAACAAAAACCTGAAATAAACAATTAAATGACTGAAATATATCCATTATCAATCCTAGAAAAATTATTAATTAACGTTGTCTTCCTGTTATGATTTCAGGTACCAAATAAAAAACAAATCATCATATTCTTTTATACCTAATATATTAAGAAAAATATCACATCTACAAAGGTTGCCAAATAAAAGCATGTAATATAATGTCACTACCCTAGCATGTTACACTATGAAGTGAATGTAAATGATTACCATATACTGAGGCCACATACAAACAACAAATCATTATAGGAAGAACAAGGATTTTAGGAATTTCACTACGTAAATCAAAGAGGCAAACTCATACTTGCCTTTTCAACCAAGTGCTCCGGTCCACCCAACTGCAGGATGTTAAGTCTTGGGACTGAAATAATATAATCAAATCAAGGATTGTAGTGAATAATATCAATAATTTCATTAAAATGTAAGTGAAACCACATCCAGCAAGTTTAGCATGTCAATCATATTTCACACGATATGAAATTAACAAATAAACAATGAACAGCCATTAGCCAAAGGCTAGTAAGCAAATAAAGAAACAAGCAATCATCAAGAGCCCACCAAAAATAATCTTCAATGCTAATTATGAAACATATTCAGATAGAATTTCTTCTCCTGCAGGAAAAACAAAATCAAAACCACTCTGGCATCAAGATGTTGTTCAATTTAGAAAAATTTAATAGACAGCACCTCAACAACTAGCAAACAAAGTTAGCTTTTGTTTTTCTTTCTTATGCGGTACTCACTTGAATCCTTCTTGAAGCTCTCTTGTTCCTTAATTTTTTCCAAGCTATCCTTCAATGCCTGGAATATGATGGTTCATGTTAGCCGACCCCGAATCATTTCGGGACTAAGGCTTTGTTGTTGTTGTTTGTATCCTTCAATGCCTGAATTGGCATTCCAGGCCTCAATTTTTCCATCTCCTCCACCTCCATTGTCCTCAATTTCCTCAAACTCTCTCTCAACTCCTCAAAGAAAAACCATCCGATCTCCTTCAAATCTGGCCGCAACTTCCTCAACTTATCACCCAACTCAATGATGTTATACATTTTGACAATTTCTATACTCCTCTTATCTTTCCCAGTCATTTGCTCCTTCGTAAACATCGATAATGGCAGCTCCTGGGTCCCACCAATCACAGTAGACTCCAATGGTTCTTTTTCATTTTCAGGTTTCAATTTAAACCTGCCTGACAAATCAGAAAACGATACTGGATCTCCACTCTCACTACCTGTTTTCGGGGACGTATTTGTCCTCAATTGAGCACAAGCATCTCGAATAGTTGCAAAAGACGAAATGGAACTGTTTGCGTAATTGGGGCTCGATAATGGGAGCTCCTGGGTCTCACCAATCACAGTAGACTCCAATGGTCCTTTTTCACTTTCAGGTTTCAATTTAAACCTCCTGCCTGACAAATCAGAAAACGATACTGGATCTCCACTCTCACTACCTGTTTTCGGGGACGTATTTGTCCTCAATTGACCCAAAGTATCTCGAATAGATGCAGAAGACGAAATGGAACTGTTTGCGTAATTGGGGCTCGATAATGGCAGCTCCTGGGTCTCACCAATCACAGTAGACTCCAATGGTCCTTTTTCACTTTCAGGTTTCAATTTAAACCTGGCTGAGAAATCAGAAAACGATACTGGATCTCCACTCTCACGACCTGTTTTCGGGGACGTATTTCTCCTCAATTGACCCAAAGTATCTCGAATAGACGAAATGGAACTGTTTGCGTAATTGGGGCTAGATTGAGTAGTAACAGTACCCTCCTGTGATTCTACATTCGCGTGTCGTTTATACAAGTTTTGGAACGAATTGGGGGCATCTTGGTAAGGAGAAGAAGAGAAGAGATGAATGAGAGAAGGATTAGTAAAGGACCTGTGTTTAGGTTTTGTATGAACGTGATTTGAATTTCAACATTCAAATTAAATTGGATTGAATTTTGAACACAAGCCATGCAATTTTGTCAAAGTTCACATTAGTTTTTTTTTCTTTGTTCACGTATAATTTTTGATTTTGATTTTTTCCATTCACATCTCAAAATTTTCTTATAAATACCATGTATTGGCATAGGTTTGTGCATCCTAGCAATTGATGTTAGATTGCTAGTTTGAGTGATATTCTCCAAGAGAGAATTGTGAGGTTTTGGGTGTATTGGGGTTAAGGGTTTTGAGTGTTATTTTCTCCATTCTTTTGTACCACTTTTGTCTCTCTAGTGGAATAATTTTCGGTCTCCTTCGCCCGTGGACTAGGCACACCGCCGAACCACGTAAATCCTTGTGTCATTTACTTTATTGTTCTTCTTTTATTTTGTTGTCAATTTATTTACCCAAATTAAATATTTCGTTCCGCTGCGGGGTTTTCCCTAACAAATTGGTATCAGAGCCAATTAATATTTATTTTGGGATCTACTATGGCGACAACAAAATTTGATATCGAGAAGTATGATCGTACTATCAGCTTTGCCTTATGGCAAGTCAAGATGAAAGCTATTTTGACACAAAACGGATTGAGCAAGGTGTTAGCAAACGAGTTACCTCCCACGGTAACAAAGGAGAAGAAACAAGAAATGGAGGAGAAAGCTCTAGCTGCCATTCAGTTATGCTTGTCAAACGAGGTTCTGCGTGAAGTCATCCATGAGAAGACTCCTAAAGGCTTATGGGAGAAACTTGAGTCTCTCTACATGTCCAAAAACCTCACCAGCAAGCTTGTTGTGAAACATCGTCTTCACATGCTCAATATGGCGGAAGGTACATCCCTAAAGTCACACCTTGATAATTTCAGTTCAATTTTTCTGGATCTGGAAAATTTAGATATTAAATATGAAGAAGAAGATAAAGCTCTTATGTTGTTACGATCTTTACTGCCGTCTTTCAAAAATTTTCGGGAGACCATGATCTACAGTAAAAGCACTCTAACTGTAGATGAGGTTAAATGGTGTCTATTTTCAAAAGATCTAATAGACAAAGAGCTTTCTGGTGATAGAAATGGCCCTGCAGAAAGTCTGGTTGTTAGAGGGAGATCTTCTACAAAAGATCCCAGCAGCAGCAACAACAACAATCGATCGAGATCAAAATCAAAATCTAGATACAGTAATGTGACATGCAATTACTGTAAAAAGAAAGGGCACATCAAAGCTGAATGTTTCAAGCTACAGAAGAAAAATAAAGAAAAGGTTTATAAAGAAGACAATCATGCCGACGCCAGTGTTGCTGAAGATGAAGTAGATTGCGAAGTCTATGCCGTGTCCGACGATGGTGCTAGATCTGGACAAGGGTGGATCCTTGACTCTGTTTGCTCATTTCACATTTGCCTTCACAGAGATTGGTTCTCCTCTTATGAATCAGTAAACAGAGGAGTTGTGTTAATGGGAAATGATTCTCCTTGTAAAGTTGTTGGTATTGGTACCGTCAAAATCAAAATGCATGATGGTGTTGTCAGAACCTTGACAGATGTACGGTATGTTCCTGACATGAAGAAAAAACTTATCTCTTTATCTGCTTTAGATGACAATAATTGCAGATTTTCTGGTGGAGATGGAGCCTTGAAGGTTTTGAAAGGTGCTCTAGTCGTAATGAAAGCCAGAAAAGTTGGAAGATTGTACGTGTTACAAGGTTCAACAGCCACGGGTGTTGCTGCAGTTTCCTCTTCCATGCCGGAGTCAGACATTACCAAATTGTGGCACATGAGGCTCAGCCATATGAGTGAGAAAGGCTTGTCCATGTTAAGTCAACGAGGTCTCCTTTGTGGTCAACATACGTCCAAGTTGGAGTTTTGTGAACATTGCATTTTTGGCAAACACAAACGAGTCAGTTTCAACACTGGTGTTCACCAAACAAAATGCACTTTGGATTATATCCATTCCGATCTATGGGGGCCTGCACGTGTTCCTTCAAAAGGTGGTGCTCGATATATGCTTACCTTCATTGATGATTACTCCAGGAAGGTTTGGGCTTATTTCTTGAAGCAGAAAAATGAGGCCTTTGCCACTTTCAAGCAATGGAAAACCTTGGTGGAAAACCAGACCAGTAAGAAGATTAAGTGTCTCCGCACTGATAATGGTCTAGAATTTTACAATGATGAATTCAACACATTTTTTAAAGATATGGGCATCTCTAGACATCTCACAGTTCCAGGAACACCACAACAAAATGGTGTAGCTGAGCGGATGAACAGAACTCTATTGGAAAAGGTTCGTTGTATGTTATCAAATTCTGGCTTATCTCAAGACTTTTGGGCTGAAGCAGCTTTAACAGCTTGTCATTTAGTGAATCGTTCTCCGTCTGCTTCAATTAATTGTAAAACTCCTGAAGAGGTATGGTCTGGAAAACCCGCTGATTATTCTGATTTGAGGATTTTTGGATGTCCTGTTTATGTTCATGTGAATGATGGAAAGTTGGAGCCCATATCTAAAAAGGGCATTTTTCTCGGCTATCCTCCTGGTGTAAAGGGATATAAAGTTTGGCTTCTTGATCCTAAGTCACCAAAATCTGTAATCAGTAGAAATGTTGTATTTAATGAATCTGTCATGCTTAATCCAAAGGAGTCTTCAGTCACTTCTAACACCAAGATACAGAATTCTGATAAGCAGGTGGAGGTTCAAGTTTAGGTGGAGAATTCATTCTCTCCATTGAATGAACAATTGTCAGAGTCTACCGAAGTAGAAGAATCTACAGCAATTGAAGAGGAGCATCCAGTTGCTAGAAGCAGGCCAGAAAGAGAAAGAAAACAGCCTCTAAGGTTAGCAGATTATGTCACTTTTGCCTGTGTTGCTGCACAAGAGACTGAAGGAGTTGGCGATCCTTCAACATATTCAGAAGCTATGTCCGGTGATGATTCTGGAAAATGGTTGATAGCCATGCAAGAGGAGGTGGAATCTCTTCACAAAAATAAAACGTGGGAATTGGTGAAACCGCCAAAGAACAAGAAGATTGTCGGTTGTAAATGGGTCTTCAAACGAAAAGATGGCACTCCGGGCGTTGAATATGCTCGATACAAGGCACGATTGGTAGCCAAGGGCTATAGTCAGGTACAATACAAGGAGTTGATTTTAATGATGTTTTCTCTCCTGTTGTTAAACATAGCTCTATTCGTGTTTTGCTTGCATTGGTTGCTATAAATGATTTGGAGTTGGAACAACTCGATGTCAAAACTGCCTTCTTACATGGAGAACTTGAGGAGAAAATCTATATGCAACTACCTGAAGGTTTTGAAATCGAAGGCAAAGAAGACCATGTTTGCTTGTTGCGGAAATCACTATATGGGTTAAAGCAGTCTCCTCGACAGTGGTATAAGCGGTTTGATTCCTTTATGATTGGGCATGGTTATTTTAGGAGCCAATATGATAGTTGTGTTTATTTCACAAAACTTCTAAATGGCTCATTTGTTTATTTGTTACTCTATGTTGATGATATGCTTATTGCTGCCAAGGATATGTCTGATATCAACAGATTGAAAGCAGAGCTGAGTAGTGAATTCGAGATGAAAGATTTGGGAGCTGCCAAGAAGATTCTTGGTATGGAGATCTATAGAGATAGAGTTGCAGGAACACTTTGTTTAACTCAGAGAAGTTTTGTTGAAAAAGTGTTGGAGCGATTTGGCATGAAAAATGCTAAACCTGTAAGTACTCCACTTGCTGCTCATTTCAGACTTTCTGCTGATATGTGTCCACAGTCCAAAAAGGATATTGAATATATGTCACATGTACCTTAATCTAGTGCGGTTGGTAGTATCATGTACGCGATGGTTTGTACTTGTCCTGACATTTCACATGCAGTCAGTGTAGTCAGTAGATATATGTCTAATCCTGGTAAAGATCATTGGAATGCTGTGAAATGGATTCTGAGATATTTAAGGGGTACTACTAATGCTTGTTTAAAATTTGGAAGGAGTGAGAATATGGTGGCAGGTTATGTTGATTCAGACTATGCAGGTGATCTTGACAGAAGACGATCCATTACAAGTTATGTGTTTACTCTTGGTAGCAGTGCCATCAGTTGGAAAGCTACTTTACAGCCTACAGTTGCATTGTCCACTACAGAAGCAGAATATATGGCTGTAGTTGAAGCTGTAAAAGAAGCTATTTGGTACGAGACTGTCACGTCCGTGTCTAAATTTCTAGAAAGTATTGATTATTATCTTTCTATTTCACGCCCGATGCCGATTGATGTCATTTAGGGTCGGGTGTGACAGAGGCTTAGTTGGTGAGCTCAATTCAAATTTGCAGAAGATTGTCGTTCACTGTGATAGCCAGAGTGATATATATTTGACGAAGGATCAGATGTTTCATGAAAGAACGAAACACATTGATGTGAAGTACCATTTTATTCGAGATGTTATTTCTGAAGGAAATATTACAGTTAGTAAAATTGGTACTGCAGATAATCCAGCCGACATGATGACGAAGCCTCTTCCAACGACTAAGTTCAAGCATTGCTTGAACTTGATTGGTATTAGCAATAAGTGAGCTAGTCCGAAAGGGCATTACGGCGAAGGAAGACCTTTGGTGAAATTTCAAATCAAGGTGGAGATTTGTATGAATGTGATTTGAATTTCAACATTCAAATTAAATTGTGTTGAATTTTGAACACAAGCCATACAATTTTGTCAAAGTTCACATTAGTCTTTTTCCCTTTGTTCACATGTAATTTTTGACTTTGATTTCTTCCATTCACATCTCAAAATTTTCTTATAAATACCATGCATTGGCATAGGTTTGTGCATCCTAGCAATTGATGTTAGATTACTAGTTTGAGTGATATTCTCCAAGAGAGAATTGTGAGGTTTTGGGTGTATTGGGGTTAAGGGTTTGAGTGTTATTTTCTCCATTCTTTTGTACCACTTTTGTCTCTCTAGTGGAATAATTTTTGGTCTCCTTCGCCCGTGGACTAGGCACACCGCCGAACCACGTAAATCCTTGTGTCATTTACTTTATTGTTCTTCTTTTATTTTGTTGTCAATTTATTTATCCAAATTAAATATTTCGTTCCGCTGCGGGGTTTTCCCTAACAGGTTTGGGGATGGAGAGAGCCATGAAAGGTGAATTTGAAGAGAATGGTTTAGGGTTAGAGAGTGAAGAAGAAGAAGAAGAAGAAAGAAATAAGGTGTCAATGGCCCAGACGGAAGAAGGGGTTTAAGGAGGGATATGGAGAAATGGATTTAGACCGGGCTTTTACATTGTAACCCAAAAAGACCGGATTTAGAGAATGAAATAGTTAGGTCCGTTCAGGGATGTAAACGGGGCGGGGCGGGGCGGGGCATCCCATTCCCGTCCCCGACTAGTCGGGGATATGCTCCGTCCTCATCCTTGCGAATTAGATGGAGACGGATTTGTCTCTCATCCCCATCCCGTGGGGATCTTCATCCCCGTTTAAAAATACTTTTTCCTTATTCCACATCTCCGTCTCCGTGTGGAATCACCATTTATATTTGGAAAAAAAATCACTATATATTTCTTTTATCTTTTTTTTTTTCTAATTCTAGGTTTTGTTCGAAAGAATGGTAGAGATACTATGCCTTTAATTTAGGTTAGGAAAAATATTCATTTAGCCATTGCCTAATATTTTATTTATCTCATTTAATTTTTTATTTGAAAATAAGTCTAAGTTATATGTTATAAATTATGACATTTAAAGTATAATTTTAAGGGTAAATTCTAAAAACAACCCTTGTGGTTTCATGGATTTCACAAAGAAAAAAACCTAAACAACCCTTGTGGTTTCATGGATTTCACAAAGAAAAAACCTGTAGTTTATTTTTACCAAAAAAAAAAGACCGTGTCTTCTTCTTCTTCTTCTTCTTCTTTTAAAAATTGATTCCACAAATCTTGAACTGGAAATTTCCAGAAATTCTAGAATCCGAATTTAAAAAAAATAGAAGAAAAAGAAGATAAAAAAATGGGTTTTTCCGTTTTACCCTTTGCCACGTCATCACTTTTAACACTGTTAAGCCATTTTCCGTTTTTTCGGGTAACGGCGTATAATACGGTCCTTTTTTTTTTGTAAAAACAAACCACAAGGGTTTTTTTGTGAAATCCATGAAACCACAGGGATTGTTTTTGAAATTTACCCTAATTTTAATTATAATGGGGAATAATTGGGGATCCGTCGGGATTCCCCAGATGGGGATTAGCGGGGCGGGATCGGGGATCCCTACGTGGTGGGGATATATTCCCCATCCCCGTCACGAAGGATAAAATTATCCTCATCCCCGTCCCATGGGGATTCTTATATGTGGTTAACCGTCCCCGTCGAGACGGGTCATCGACAGAAACGGAGAATTTCCGCCCCACTTATATCCCTAGTTTTATAACTTACTGTTGCATTGCATACTCGTATTAGTAACTATTTGTTTTTAGTACTAAATCAACTTAAAAGATTTTGAAGTTTTTTTTTCCAATTATGGTGTAGAATAACTTAAAAAACCTGTATCTTTTTTTAACAATATAACTAAATTTTGATTAACATTTTTAATATATAATTTTCTTTGTTATATTGTAAAAATATAAGTAATTTATATATTCAGCTTTATTTAATTCAATATGTTTTATTGATAATAAGGTTATGAGATTTTCGGGTAGCGTCTTTTGATGATTCACCTCCTGCACTAGGAATGGTTTTTATGGACACTCTGACGAACAAGTCAATAACGGAAAAGGTGTAAAGCAAATAATAAGCAAAGAGTTCTTAAGAGAGAGATAGATTTCAGATCCTTACCAAATGGTGTGGTCACCTATTTATAGGTATTTGGGTATGGGCTTGAAGACTAAAGTGCCATGCATGACATGGTAGACTTGTCTTTAGTTGGCCCATTCCTTTGAATCGGAGCTAAGGTGGGCCTGCTGGGCTTCTCAAGTCTGTCGACTCATCCTCCTCATCAATTAGTCCCCCCTTCCCTTTGGAGATGTTGGAGACCGAACCATTGAATGTGAGGTGAGCAGTGTGCTGGGTGACCAAGATAACGTTTGAAAAAGTATTGTGCCTTGTGTTGTGTTGGACTAGATAAGCATTGATTATAGTGGCACGTGGCGTTTGTAACTCTACCATTTATCTAAGGCTTTTTAATGAAGCGTTCTTTGAGTAAGTTGGGCTTCATTATTTAGGCTGGAAGTGGCGGGGTTGTCAGAGGCCAGAGTGACACGTGGTGACTGGTCGATGTGTATGACCTTTAGGTGTGACCCTTCATATGTCCATCCGGGCTTAAGAAGAAGAAGAAGAAGTAGATCGGTGATTGAATAGAACTAAGGGTAATTTTGTCCAAAATGGTTGAAAGTGTCTAATTTAGTAAGATGGAAGCAAAGTGGGTTAGATATGTAAAAAGCCCCTCTTAATTGGGCTAGATTTGTAATTAGCCCTTTTTTCAAATGGAGAAATTTCTATATATTTTGTTTTGTTCATACCTATCTATACATTTAATGTACCACTTGGACTATTATTTATGTCAATTATTACTATTGTAATTTATATCCACACGTGGTTCTTTAATCCTTAATTTATAGGCTTAATACATCATTTACCTCTTAAACTTGTCCAAAATGGTTGATTGACCCCGAAACTTTTAAAGTGTCTTGATAGCTCACTGAATTTGTATAAAATATTCAGTTAGCCCCATAAACTTGCGTAAAATGTAATCAATTAATCATTCGGTTGTAAAAAAGTAAGTCAAATGCGAAAGATATGTTACACGTGCCTTAGAATGTTGTTACATACTCCACAAAATAGATTAAAACATGTTAAAAAAGAATTTCTTACTTATTCAACTATAAAACATTTTCTTCTCTAATATTATAATGGCATACCCCGATCTTGGTCGTTTTACTTTTTTAAGATGTGTGCAATATATCTTCCGCATTTGACTTACTTTTTTACAACCGAATGATTAATTGATTACATTTTACGCAAGTTCAGGGGGCTATCAAGACACTTTGAAAGTTCAACCATTTTGGACAAGTTCAGGAGCAAATGATGTATTAAGCCTAATTTATAATTCACTTCAGTTATTTGTATTTTATAACAAAAAAATATTTCCGCATTTTAAATCAAAACGACTTAATTTAGTAAAGATATTCACAACATTTCGAATACAATATAATTTCTAAAGTATATAATATTTGTTAAATATTTAGTTCTTATAATAAATTTAAATTTTTGGTGAATTTCATTTTCATCACGTCACGCATTTCCTTAAATTTACAAGTAATATATATATAACTTTTTTTATCTTCTATCAGTTTATTAATTTGTTTTCATAATATTATAAAAAAAACAAACCTTTTTTTGTATTGTTTTTTTTTATCAAAACGGTTAATGCTAAATTTTACTAGCTAATAGAATTTAATTTACAAAACTTTATTAGTACTGTAGTGTTATTGAAAAACATAAATATTTATCTATTTACACAGTTATATTTATTAATTAGCAACTCTGATAGCTAGTTTAAACTTTTCTCGCCTATTTTCTTATTCCCGCACCAAAAGGAGTTAAGCCTTTTATGCAATTCCTTAGATGTGGAGATAGGAAGCAAAAAGGCACTTATTAAAAATATAGGAATAGCTAGACTTGACGCATGAATGAGCATAACTTTTCCAGCCTTAGATAGGGGTGTGCTTCTCCATTTTTTTAATGTTCTGCTACAACTTATCCTTAAAATGTGAAAATATGACATTTTTCTTCCATCCCATCGGTGAAGGTAATCCGATATATCTCTCTGTGTTAATTGGATGTGAGACTCCCATGATAGACGAGACGACATCCACTAATTCCACTGGCACACTGCTACACATGAACCCAAATTTAGCAAAGTTAATTGCATGTCCTAAGGTTTCCTCATATTTCAATAATAGGGCCTTCATAGTTCTACATTCAGCTATAGGGGCACCTCTACCAATACAACATCCATGTAAAAGACTCTATTGTTCTGCATTCTAAATCAAAGTGGAGAGACCTTCAACACATGTCAGGAATAAATACACGGATAGCGAGGCCCCTGTCTAAGTTCTCTTTTGGGAGAGATAGGACCAACTAACTGATTATTAACTCTGACCGTATACAACACCGTAGAAACACACATCACACCCATTGTTCCGAGAAATCCAATTTCTTCATAATGGCTTCTGAATAGTTCTAATCCTCCCAATCACATGCCTTGCTAATATCTATTATCCGCGCCAGATTGCCTTTCTTTCTATTCACGTTTCGTTTCATACTATGGACCAGTTCAAAGGAAATTAAGACATTATAATGAATGGACCGTCCTTTGGTAAATGCAGATTGATTTTCAGAGATTATCCCATGAAGGATTCCTTTCAACCTATTAACCAAAGCCTTTGAAATCATATTGTAAACTATATTGTAGAACAAAATTGTATTTTTATATTAGTGGAATCATTAAAAAAATTAAATATTTAAGTCAAATAATATCACGTCATGCTTTTTAATAGCTTATCTGTTATCATAAATCATATACACCATAGTGGAAGGTCACCCATAAAGTGGTATATATTAGAGCATTTCCGAGAAAGCCTTAGTCTACTCTCTAAAAATAATGTGAACAATTGTCTCTTAGTGATTTGAGGAGTGATTAATACATATCATATCCAACAATACTCTTTATATTCACACATTGTTTATTATTTTATCATTAAAAATATTAATTATTGGTCTATTTACTAATATTGAGAGAAGATAGACTCTTCAGTAATAAATTATTTATAAAAATGAAATAAAGAGGCAGTGAGAGTGGAGAGATGCTCTCTATTAATAGAGAGTAAAAAGAGACTCTATTGATTTGAGAAGCCACTAAGAGACTGTTGGTATTGGTTTTTAACTACAGTAAAACCTCTATATAGGAATACGTTTGGGACCGGACAATTTGTATAACAATTGGGAGGTTATTCTTATATAGAGTTTGGTACCCAAAAAAAAAAAATCAACACTTAAAGTTTATAAATTTAACAACAATAAGAACTCTCTAATTTTTATTATTCAAAAAGTAATTATGCAACATTGTTTGAAATTGGTTTATATACACAATGTACAATAGAATAGATTAATAAAACAAATTAATGTTTAGCATATCAAGTCTACGAGTTTTATTTCCAATACCTAAAGAATTGGAAGAGTTTTGAGTTTAGTTTCCAATACATAAAGAAAAGAGTTTTATGGGAAAATGGTAAGAATTTATAGTTAAAGTTGGAATTTGTGTGCCAACTCATATTTAATCTCACTAATTTTTTAATTTTTTAATAAATTTTGTTTAAATCCTTAATACATATATACATTATTTACATAATTATTCCTATATAGAGGTATAGTTTCTAAAGGTGGGACTTGGATTATGTATAACAATTAACATTTGGGAGGTTATTCTTATTTATAACCGGCCCAAGTTGGGACCGAAATTTTTTATAACAAATTGGAGGTTATTCTTATATAGAGTATTCCTATATAGAGGTTTTACTGTATTTCTCCACAAATTTTAATTTAAGAGTGAAACTAAGATGTTGTTAAAGATGCTCTTAGTATGTAAAATTGAAGGTTGTACACCAAAATGTGATATGAGGTAAAAGTAGCACACCACGTACACACTTTACCATATTTTAGATATAATTGATGTTTACAATGTCCAATGTAACAATCAAATAACTGTTAAAACATGTTCGTTCAAATAATTTATTATGCAAGGGAAAAATGAGATAAGGTACAAAAAATATTCATAATGTTGATAAGAGCAATTTTACCAATAACATCATAAATGACAAATTTACCCTAACATTTATAAGCTGGATCAATTTCAAACATTATTAATGAAACTAACAAATATGTAAATGGTGCATAATATGAAAATAAAATATTTATATATTTTTTAAATTTAAATAATTTATTAGTCTTTATATTTTTACTTGACACACTATTTAATCCTCATATCTTAATAAAGAAAAAGTACGAAAATGCTTGTTGTTTGCCAAATTTAAAAACAAAGATACAGTCATTAAGGTGCATGTGAAAATTCATGAACAAAGATATGTGGTTTAAAAGTTTGCAAATAGAGATATATAGAGGGTGTTTGTTTTAGCTTTTTGGAGGAGCGTTTAGCGTTTCACTCCAAATCGCAGGAAAAATAGCGTTTGGTTAGGTTTATATAACCGCAGCGTTTAGCATTTTTTCTGAAATCTGCAGCGTTTTGGAGCGTTTCACGAAAAGCTCTTATTTGAAGCTTTTCATAAACAGCTGTTTGTAGTTATTTGTTATTGACAAAATTATCCTTTTTATTTCCACAAAATATGTTTATTCTTTAATATTATTTATATTTCTACAAAATAATTACCGAAAAGACAATGTTTTGTTGCGTTCAATAATTTTTTTATTTTTTATATAGATTATTTTTTATTAATTTGTGTAACACAATTCTTATTTTATAATAGGATAAGGTCCAAAAATACCCCTAACATTTATAGCTAGGAGCAATTTTACCTTTAACGTCTAAAATGATGCAATTATACTCCTATTGTTGGCATCCAAAATCAATTTTACCCCTGACATTCACAAGTTGGGCCAATTTAAGAAATAATTTATCAAACTGCATTGTTGGTCATGAATATTGTCATCTACACTTTACATACCATTTTATCATCTAGTAACAGATCACAAACATATGATTAGACATGAATTTTTTGTAAGAAAATAAAAAAATATTGTCTTTTGTACGAGTTAGACAAAAAAAATTCAAATATTTCGCCGAATTTATAAATATTAATTTTCAATTTTATTATTAAATCACAAAAAATATGAAATCTCTTTTTTAAAACTACTGATATGTGCCATTGGTGTATAATAAGAAATAAAATATCTATGTTTCTAATAATATTTGAAATTGATCCAATTTGTCAATGTTAGAGGTAAAATTGCTCTTAGCTGCTAGCGTTATGGGTAAAATTACACCATTTTAGAGGTTAAGAGTAAAATTATTCCTAGTTGTAAACATTATACATATTTTTTCATATTTTCCCTTTTATAATTTCATCGTTGATTAATTTAAAACATGTCCATTTTAGACATTTTAAATCCGAACAGCAGCAGCTCAATATAATTTTACCAAACGCTAGTAATTAAACAGCTAACAGCAACTGCAAACAGCTAACAACTTACTGCAAATGCAAACAGCTAACAGAAACCGCAACAGCTATTTAGCTAACAGCTGAACCAAACGGGCCCATAATATGTTTTATTTACAAAAAAAATATTACAATTACACAGTTAAGTTTTGATTACAACCAAAAATATTTTTATCTTTAAAAAATTATTCTTACATATCGACTAAACACAACCCCCCAAAGGACAACTCCCTAAACTGAAACAATAAATCATATGGTGGACATTTTACATTTTTACTAATGTGAGAGTTTATAAACTAAATTGATATTTAAATTCATTTTACACAGTTGAAATTTGATTTGAGAGTCTGTGTTTTGTCAATATATAAAATGTAATTTCAAAAAACTAAAAAATGCTATTTGATTGTCATCAGAACTTAACAATGCAATTTTAAATACGTTTATAAAAAAAACCATACCACATACCTCTATTGTATTTAAACCACATACTTTTATTTCCAAACAGGGCAAACTACGAACATTTTTTTTTGTACTTTGCCCTTTTAATAATACACTGTTTAATTTTTAACTTTTATCTATTCAACAGTTTAATTCCTCAAATATTTGATTTTTTTTTTGTTACAGGAGAGGGAATAGAATCCTGGGAAAACGTCAGAAAAAGAAAACACTACCCTCTAATCATTCTAGGAAGATTAGAGCCACCCATATAAGAAAAAAGAATATTTTAGAGGCCTGCAAGAGACGTCTCACAATCGTGAGGATCCAGAAACAACTGTCCTGCGAAATTTGCCATCCAATCCGCTGCTCGGTTCCCTTCGTGGTATGTATGCGCTATATAGACCTTCTATCCAAGACTGAGCAGCTCCCGACACTTAGCAATTAGCTAGAAGAGACGATGCCTAGGGCCAACCAACCTAATAACAACCATTGAGTTAACTCCCGCTACCACCTTCCTATAAGCCTTCCTCCAAATTAGCTCGAGACCGAAGTACAATCCCCAGAGCTTGGCTAAAACTGAAGTGCAAACACCTAGATTGCATGTGAAGCCAATAATCCATTGACTCACGTTATTCTGAACAAGCTCGTTGGTCGATGCTAACCCATATTTAATTTTTAACTTTGATCTATTCAAAAGTTTAATCCCTTAAGAGCATCTCCAATAGGGTGACATGGCTCTCTAAATTGTCAAATTTAGCTAGCCATTTAGAGAGTGATCACTCCAACAAGGTGACATGGCTCTCTAAATTAAATAGCTAGCCATTTTCACAGGCTAAATTTGGCTAGTCTCTTTGGCTAGCTATTTTTATTTTTTATTCTTTTTTCTCTTTCCTCTTTGTATATTTTTTCTACTTTTTTTTTTTTTTTTTTTAAATTTAATCACTTTTAATGATAAAATAGTCAAATAGATAGTCAAATAGCTAGTATGGTTGGAGCAAAATATAAATTTGGCTAGCTAAATTTGGCAAGGCTAATATTTTATATTATTTTAGAGAGTCAAATAGCTAGTTAGTGTTAAAGATGCTCTAAATATTTGAATTATTAAACACTTTAATTCTTTATAAAAATTATTAAAATATAAAGATTAAATAGTGTTTTAAATAAATATATAAGGATTAATAAATTATTTATTATTCTTTTTAATGATAATGTTAGGTTAAAAATAATTATTAGATGTCAATATTAGTTAAAAGTCAGTATAAATTTTAGAGATTTTTTTACCATGGTCCCGTACTTCCCAAAAGAGTAAAAACACCCATACCCTTATTCGTACTAAAAAAGAAGGAACCAGGTAAAAGTTGCAGTCCGTACTAGTTTCTCTCTCACTCAGCTCTGAACTCTTCTCATCCTCTTCGATAATTTGAAGTGCGATTCATCAACACAAATCGAGCTCTAATCAATTGTTTCCATGGCTTCTTTCGCTCGGAGAATCTGAAAGTCGTACACAAAGGAAAAGCTTAACATCCGATTTTTTCTATGGTCTTAAATTAAATGGCAACAGTCGCTTTCGCTCGTACTCTCTTGAGTCACCGATCTATATACTCTACTTCCTCCTCTATTTCTCAGAAGTCGCAAAGCTTGCTTCCTTTTCTCAACGTGAGTGCCTGCCTCTCTACTCCTTAATTGTTTTTTTTATTATATGTTCCGTTTTGCTCTGTTCATGTACTTGTTTTGGATATTTGTTTTCGTTTTGTGGTTATGGATTGTGGTTTGAGGGTTTTCGTACTTTTTTATAAGTATTGTTGGATGAAATTGCAGAATCAATAATATTTAAGTAGAGCTTGAATTAGGTGTTCTTGAGTTTATTTGTAGAACAATTTGATTGGTTTTGGTCCCTGTGGATTTTCAGTATTTATTGCTTAACTATGGCTCGTGATCTTGTGTGGACTATGCTGATTGATATAAGCTTTGAGGCTGTTGTGCGGATTTAACAAAGATAATAAACAAACAATCGAAACTGTTCACCAAGGTTGCTTTGGCTAGTCCACGGCCAGAAGTAGAATAGTATTTATTAGGAGGCGGAAAATCAGATTGTGTTGGTTATAATACTTAATCTAACCTAATCCGACTTGGAACCCACGATGTCCCCACAATGTCGAATCCAAATAGAAAACTGAAACACAATACTAATCCGAATCCAGCGAGATCCCGTTGCTTCGTGTGGTAGTGTGTTATACTGATTCAAGGCATTACGAAAGAGGCTCTTTAAAAGCAGTAATTGTGAATTTGGTCATTCACCATTAGATTTAAGCTTATTAAAATCGCTTGGTGGAGATTAAAAGCATTGTAAGGCTTAGATTCACACATCCTAGATCCAATGGTGATTGACCAAATTCACTTGGTCAGTCACTTGACCAGGTGAAAACCACCGCTTTAAAAGAATGGACTATGGATTATTCCCCTTTTTTTTCTTTATATACATATTTACCCCCAATTATCATAGAGAGTGAGCATAGTAATAGAAAACAAGTAATGTTGTTTGCATAATTTTTATAAACCCGTTGCTTCGTGTCGCAGTGTGTTATACTGATTCAAGGCATTACGACTGAGGCTCTTTAAAAGAATGGACTATGGATTATTCCCTTTTTTTTTCTTTATATATATATTTCCCCCAAATTATCATAGAGAGTGAGCATAGTAATAGAAAACAAGTAATGTTGTTTGCATAATTTCTATAAATACACATTTGACATTTTTGCTGCATTACAGTTTATGACATGCTAAATCGAATTAAAGAAAAGGTAAAGAACAAAAATAAACCTTGGTTTACGAATTTGCAAGGATGTCTCTTGTGTTTTAAAAGTTTGTAAACACGGGTTTGAAGTTTCCTCCTTACTAAAACCATCCAAATTTGCCTACATGAAAAACATTCGAAACAAAAATTATAGTGGTCTTTACATCCCATTATACCCCTCCTAACATCAAAGACATTTTATTACAAAAAATAGTAATAAAATGACTCAAATTCCTTAGTTTACTAATGGTTTTTAGTGAAAAAGTCTATATTTACAAATGAAGGAAACCTCAGATCCACGTTTTCGAACTCTTAAACCACAGGGTGTGTTCAAATATGTGAAACCATAAACTTTATTTTTGTACTTATCCCCAAAGGCCCACAGATATCTGTGCTAAGCAGAAATTCAATTCCTTAGCAGTATATTTTTTCTGTATGACAGTTTGTAGCATAGTAAGTCAATAGCTTCTCGATAGTATGATCAGTCTTTTAGACAATTCTTGTTATTTTAAGTATTGTTACTTTATCTTAATACAATTTTTTTTCGGCTTCTTTTTCAGAAGCGATCATTTCGTGTTCTAGCTGCTCCTGCATATACATCATACAAGAAAACTGGTTTGATTTCTCGAGTAATGGCTTCCTCAATGGTTGGAACAACAGCTAATTTTTCTACGCAATCTTTATCTACCAATGAGCCTGTTGTGTCAGTTGATTGGCTCCATTCAAATCTCAGAGATCCTGATATGAAGGTACCTCCAATTACTTGTGTTCCATTCTCACTTCTTGGTGTTGATGATCCAGTGTTTCAGTAGTTATGTTGTGCTATAACTCAGTATTATAGAGCAGCATTATTCTTATGTTAGGAGCCGTGAAAATGATTTTTACAATGGCAATTTTTTTTCTTTCTGAAAACCTTGCAAATACATAAATGTCTGTATTTTTCTTATGTTGTGCTATAATTCAGTAATAAACATAATGCTAGCTCGCCAGTCTCAATCCGAAAATATTTTTCTATCATTCTTAACTAAAAGAACATTAATGTAATCTTGTACCTATTAAGCACCTGAACTTTGCTAGTTTGCACATGTTTCGGTTGAGCTAGTGTGTTAGTTAATACTAGTTAGAATTTAGCCAGCTTAATGAACATGCATAAATCCTTTTTACATGCTCCATATGTGAAAAAGAAGTAAAACTTTTCAGCTGATTTGAATTTTTGTTCTTGAAATTTTGATGATTGTTTAAACTTTTGTATTAATTAGTGTGACATATCAATGGGAACTGGCTAAAGATAGGCTCAATTCCATTTATGAAGAGAAACTTAACGTGCAATTGCATTCCTGATAAAAATTGTTATTTATGTTAAAATAAAAAACAGAATGAAAGTTTGTATTCGTTTAGTAACCTTGTAAACAATGCATTATAATTTATAGTTGCTCCTCTTCATATACCGTACAAATTTCTCATTGTCTGTCTGAATCGTATTATATTTAGGTGTTGGATTCGTCATGGTACATGCCAGATGAACAGAGAAATCCAATTCAAGAATATCAGGTGTTGCAACATTTTCTTTTTTGATTGGTTTGAGATAATCTCTACCAGCCTTGAGTAATTAATTACTGTTGTTCTTATTTTTAATTTTTTTTAAATAGCATCTTCTTTGAATGGCATATGTGTCTTAGGTTCTTTAAATCATAAGAGCTTCATATTTGACTTTAAGTTCGCCATGAATTTCGATGTTGATTTCAAGTGCACTAAATGATGCCTCTACTTAACAGGTTGCTCATATTCCTGGTGCCCTTTTCTTTGATGTAGATGGGATAGCAGATCGAACTACAAATGTAAGATTTCTTATCTTTATCATTACGTACACTCATCATTCTCAATTGGAGGTGCTTATATATGCATAAGTTCATACGATGTTTCCTAGTTATAGATATTTGTCATTTTCTCTTTTTTTTTTTCCCCTGGTTTATAAATGCAATATAATATAATTTTACATGGAAAAATCAACTGATTTATGGATTTTTTTTGGAGTATAGAGGCAGAGGTAGCCCTCATTTTGGTTTGTGCATTAATTTCATTTTCTACAGTGTATTTTGTTATTTGGAAGTTGAAAAACCACTATATTATTGTTTAGATTCTAGATGTTGTTTGTCTAGTTATTCATAGATAGTAGGCTATGTTGATTAGGTCCAGCAAATATGAAATTGGGGCATGTCAACTTATAATTTGTAGGCCAGAGTTTCTATATATAAAATATAAAATGCTTAATACATCAGAGGTGCCATTTACTTGTCCAAATTATCTGATTGACACCCTGAACTTTGGAGATGTCTCCTTAGCTCCCTGAACTTGCTTAGAATGACCTATTGACCCCCTAAACTCGGGCTTAAACCATTATTTGGCCCTCACCTATCCAAAATTTTGTCATTAAAATTTTACCCAATTTGGATGAAGACTTGACATAACCGTTATTCCCTTGACTATGTTTTGATACCCGAACTTGACACGTGGCATGTGTTAAAACTTAAAAGTTTTTTTTGCCTCAGAGATTTTTTTATGTGGAAATAACTAATCAGATTAAAAAAACGTAAAAAACAAATCCCTTAACTAAGATCTATCAAGTCCAGGTGTTAAAATATCCCCACGTGTTAGGGGATGACGGTTCTATCCAGTCCCCATCCAAATTGGGTGAAATTTCACCAATTGGGTTAGGTGAGGGGTCAAATGTGACCAAATAATAGGTCAGAAGCCAAAAGAATTTTTTTTGGATAGGCCAGGGGCCAAATAGTGCTTTAAGTCCCTAAACTTGCTTAAAGGGACCTATTGGCCCTTGAAGTTGTTATAGTGATCTATTATACCCCAAGCTTGTTTGAAGTGATAGATGTTTTAACTTATCCAAATGTATATTCTTCTCTCACATGGACTTAGGGAGCTAGTGAGACATTTTAATCAAGTCCAGAGGTTAATGAGACATCTCCAAAGTTCAGGGGGTTAATCGGATAATCTGTACAAGTATCAGGTCCGCTGCTGTATTAAGCAATTATAAAACTTGGGGGTAAGGTACATCCATGGCTCCTGAACTATAGTTACTAACATTGTGGCCTCCGTAAACTTCATTTCGTGACATAACAATGCTTGAACTTTACATAATTTAATATTAAAGTCCAAATCAAAGAAAATCTATTAAAAAAATTAACGAAATGATGGCCTGAATCTAATATTTTTCCTTGTGATAAGGATTTTTATGTCACAAAATGAAGCTTAAGAGCTATGATGTTGTGTTGGTAGCGCTATAATTCAGGAGCTATAGATGTATTTTATCCTAAATCTTGGTGCTTTCCTTGCTTCTGAGCATTCAAAAGAACATGGTTCAAACAAATTGCTTACACTAATGATTGCAACATTACTGATTCTTGGGATTTTAATTTTTCTGATTATGTAAGAATGACTCTGTATCAGTTGCCACACATGTTACCCTCTGAGGAAGCTTTTGCAGCAGCTGTTTCTGCTCTTGGCATTGAGAATAAAGATGGGGTAGTTGTCTATGACGGGAAGGGTATTTTTAGTGCAGCTCGTGTTTGGTGGTGAGTTGTTTTTTCAGATAAGGTACCAAGATAGCCTCAAGGTTTTTGGGTAAGTGTCAGTTTAGCCCTAACTTATAAAATAACACCATATTAGCTTCAACCTTTGTGAAATTGTACCGATTTAGCCCCAAGTTCCATTATCCAGGGCTATAATTGCACCATTTCACAAAAGTTGAGGCTAAAATGATGCCATTTGTACGTTGGGGCTAAATTGGCACTTCCCCAAAAACGTTGATGTTTATAGTATTCAACTATACCTAATAATACTTGTCTTTTTTATTTAATTAAATGATAAGGATGTTCCGAGTCTTTGGGCATGATAGAATTTGGGTGTTGGATGGAGGCCTTCCGAGATGGCGTGCATCTGGTTATGATGTTGAATCTAGTGCTTCTGGTGATGCTATCTTGAAAGCTAGTGCTGCCACCGAAGCCATAGAGAAAGTATATCAGGGGCAGACAGTAAGTTCTTAATATGATTTTTATTTTTTAAATTAAGGTAAGCTATCAAAACAGCCTTAAGGTTTTTAGGAAAGTGTCAATTTAGCCTCAACATACAAAATAGCACCATTTTAGCCCCAACTTTTGTGAAATGGTGCAATTATAGCCCTGGGTAACGGAACTCGGGTTAATTTGGTACCATTTCACAGGCGTTGAATTCTGTTACCCAGGGCTATAATTGCACCATTTCACAAATGTTGAGGTTAAAAATGATGTTATTTTGTAGGTTGGGTTAAATTGACACTTCCCCAAAAACCTTCAAACTTTTTTGGTACCTTATTCCTGAGCATTTGATTGAATCCGGAATTTGCTCTTAACTTCTTTTGGGTAAGAAGTTGAATTTTTGAACTAATCTTACAAATGCTAGATATGCATTGACCTGTAGTGAAGCAAAAAGTTCTATCACTCAATAGAATTAACTTCAAAGTGTAGATCGGGTAAATTACACCCATGTCCTCTCAACTTTGACCTTTCTTTCTCTTTATGTCCCTCTGAATTTAAGAACCGGAGATAAAACTCTCTAAACTTTTACTAACATAAAAGTCCCTTATGAAAGTAAACGACCTCAAAATGACCATTGACAACCTCAAAATAAAAAAGTCCAAGAGTTAAAGTTGCTTAGAACTACATTTTCCATAAAACCACGTTATTGATTTTCCAAATCACCATCTATAGAGTTTTCTCTCTCTAAATAAACATTTTCTCTCTCTTAACCAAACAATGGCTAAATGACTTCAAAACCAAAAAGTTCAAGAATTAAAGTTGCTTAGAAAAATATTGTTTCCATAAGCACTATAATAGAGGGTTACTTGCAATTGGAGTGTCAAAGGTTAAAGGACTTTTATGTTAATAAAGGGCAAAAATGTCCGGTTTTGAAGTTTAGGGGCTATAAAGAAAGTAACCTCAAAATTGAGGTGCCATGGGTGTAATTTTCTCTGATAGTTTAACTTCCACGGTCTTAGTAGCATGCCTTCTGTTTTGGAGAAAGATATTTGTGTCTATTAGTATTTATATATTGAATATCACTGCAGGTTGGACCAGTAACATTTCAGACAAAATTTCAGCCACATCTTTTTTGGACTCTTGAGCAGGTTTAGTCCATCAACTGCTATTTTAATAGTATGTCTTGTAATTTCAATCCAAATCAAACAGTGCTTATATCTAGGTTTGATATTCATGGATAAATTACAAAAATACCCCTATCATTGTCAGCCACCAGCAAATTTAACTCTAATGTCATAAATGGTACAATTGAAGGGCCTAGCCTAAGGTTGGTAAGTTGGGCCAATTTTAGACATCATTAACGGAGCTCTCTCTTCCGTCATGAATCATGTTATCTCCATTGCAGATGTGGTCATGGTATCGCTCATAAGTAACTGATCAAAAGACACATGTATACACATGAAAAAAAAATCTCAGTATTGCACGTGGTAGACAAAAAAGTTTTAAAATCCAAATATTTTGTCGAGCATAAAGGCATTCCATCTCCAAATCTATTTTGAAATTGCAAAAAACGAAAATATTTTCTTTCTGAATCAATTAATGTGCAACTGATGCAGAACTTGAGAACAAAATATCTTGGCTTAATACATCAGTTGCTCCTAAACTTGTCCAAATGGCCCCTGAACTTATATAGTCTCATTAGCCCCTTAAATTTGCTTAAATTGTCATGATTAAGTCCCTAAATCTATAAAAACGCCCTATGGGTCTTAAAAATGGAAAGTTAATTTGTTTTAAAGATTTACAGTTGCAAATTAGACCGTTATATTTTAAGTTTTGAATTTTTTTACATATTTAGACAAATTGAAATGTATATCACCCTAAACAGGTTTAGGGGCTAATGGATCATTGTAAGCAAGTTCAGGGGCCAATAGGTCAGTTTAAACAAATTTAGGTGGCCAACAGATTATTTTAAGCAAGTTGAGGGGGCTAACGAGACACTTTTTAAGTTTAGGGGCCAATAAAGCTTTTGAGACAAGTTCAGGGGGCATTTGATGTATTGGGCCAAATATCTTTGTTTTTAACTATGTCTGAAATTGACCCAACGCGTCAATGTTAGGTCTTCAATCTTACCTTTTATGAGTTCAGGGGTAAAATTACTTTTGGCCGGTAAGGGTATTTTTTGTACCTTATCTCCCTTCATATTTATATGATTTAAAGAAAACAGGTAAAATCATGTCTATCCCTAATCCTACATGGAATATAAGGCCAAGCATTTCCGTATATAAACATAATTACATATTATCTATTTATATATGCTTAAATAACTCATTTCTCATTATTGTACGCAAATTTTGTTGGGACTTTTTCAAGGTCAAGAAAAACATTGAGGAGAAGACTCACCAATTCATTGATGCTCGTTCAAAGGCCAGGTAGTCCTTAAAAATGACATGCTTAGTTTTTACTTCGATATCTGCTTCCCATAGTAATCAAGTCACGAAATAAAGTTTAGGACCCGTAATGTTAATACCCCTATAGATCAGGGGCTATGTATATATTTACCCCAAGTGAAAAGGGGCATTTGCAAGTAAACTATTGAAGCTACCGTGTAGAAGCTAATCACATGGGATTGTAAATCAATGAATATAATACAGTTGTGTTTTTTTTGCAGGTTCGATGGAGCTGCACCAGAACCTAGAAAGGGAATAAGAAGTGGTCATGTACCTAGCAGCAAGTGCATTCCTTTTCCCCAAGTAAATGAACTACTTCTCTTCTACCCTGAGACGTTTCTTAATTAAGAAGCTAAATGACTTCTTATATATGTGAGTGAGACAATCTCCTCCTTAGAGGTAGGGCTGTAAATGAGCCAAGCGGCTCGACGTTCGGCTTGATAAAAGCTCGACCGTGTTCTGGCTGGATTTATAAATGAGCCTAACTTGAGCACAGTAAAACTCGGTTCGAAAGCTGACGAGCAGGCTCTGTTATAGGTTCATGAACAAGCTTGTAAGCAAGCTTGGTTCAATTTTTTTTTTTTTTAATAATAATATATTTTATAAAGGGAGAAATGTTAAACTACGTAGTTTTGTGTGAAACTTTAGTTTTGTAGGTTTCAAAACTATGTAGTTTTGTATTAAAGAAATTTCGCATGAACATAACTAATGAGTTGTTCATGAACAAAGTTCATGAATAGAATTAATGAGCTACTCGCCAGCAAAGCTCGTGAACAAATAAACGAGCTGCTTGCGAGTAGCTCACGAACAGGTGTTGAGCTCGAGCATGAGCAGGCCAAACCTCGGCTCGACTCTATTATAGCCTTACTTAGAGGTACCTTTTAAGGTAAGTTAGACTTTTGTTTACATGGTATCAAAGCCGTATATTCAAATGTTGGATCACCCATGAATATTCAAATGTTAGAGTACCTTCTAGTGAGTTAAACCTTTGATTACACACGTGCAGAATGATATTGATATTGAGCATGAATTGGTTTATTTTCCTTTTTCTTCTCTTCATCTGTATGATTGTTGTTCCTTTGCAGATGTTAGATGCCTCCCAAGCACTTTTACCACCAGATCAGCTTAAGAAAAGATTTGATCAAGAAGGTAAAGACCTCTCCCATCTTCCTTCCCTTTGCGTTACATCAAAACCGATTCACGCTCTGAATTTTAAGGATGTCTCATTAGCCTCTGTGAACTTGCTTAAAGTAACATAATTAACCCCGCAGTGCTACGTGGCAAAGTAATAGGTGATTTGGACAAGTTGAAACACGAATTACTTTAAGCAAGTTCAGGAGATCTATAGATCACCTTAAACTAATTCAGGTGTCAATAGGTCACTTTAAGTACACTTTAACCAAGTTCAAGAAGGCGTTCTTGAAACTTTTTCTGATAAGCTAGTGGCCTGACAATGTGTTTTTCGACAGACATCTCGTTGGATAGCCCCGTCGTTACTTCTTGTGGGACTGGCGTGACTGCTTGCATACTTGCTTTGGTATTTATCCTCTTCATACTTTTACCATTGTAAGACTTAATATATAATTACACACCTGAACTTGTCACTTTTTTTTTGCTGTTTGACATCCTGAATTTATACTTAGACTTATCACATACCTAAACTTGTCACTTTTGGACCTTTCGCAATCTTATTTGCTGACATGGCATGAAATATGTTTAAGAGGAAGTTTGACTTGGCGGTGCCATGTCAACTTTGAAGTCTGTCAAATCAGCAAATAAGGGTGATGAAGGTTCAAATCAGTTTAGGTGTGTGATAGGTCGTGTAAGTTCAGGGTGTCAACCGGTAAATGGTGACAATTTTAGTGTAATTATGTATTAAGCCTTGATTCTTTTTTTTACCATTTTGTGGATGAGCTTTCCAGAAATTTAATGGGTTTTTTTTGTTTAAAAAAAATGCATCCCTCTACCGGTAATTTCTAGGAAAAACGCATATTTGAGCCCCCTTATCAATTCATTTTTTAAGAGATTAAGCTCCTAATCTTTTAAATGGATATATTAAATCATGATCAATTATTTTTTAACAGATTAAGCCACTCTCGAATGATCCAGTTATGTGATTCAAATTTACTGAAACTGCCAACATGTCATTGTTTTAACTCGTCCCGTGACACATATTGCCACATTAGATAATTGTTTCCTAACAACATGCCATGTCAATCCCTAAAATAATCTTACCACATCAATACTCAAACTAACTTTACTTTAACCTCTAAATAAAACAATCAAACCCATTAGTTTAACCCTTTTGCTTTAAGGCAATAGTGACATTATGCCTGTTTCATGCACGTTAAATGGAGTTTGAATCACACATAACTAGGAGATGCAAAATGTGTACATGTCCGGATATATAAAAGAATGAAATACGCTGAAAGGCAATGACATCCACTCAACTTTGCATATTGTTTCGATAAGATCACTAAACTTCAATTTGTGTCATAAAAATAACGAAACTTTGACTTTTGTTCCAATAGTCATTGTTATGAATTTCTTGCCAATTTCATGCCGGAAAATTGAAGTAGTATTACTTTGCTTAAATCACGCCATGTCAGCTCTATTAATATCGTGTCAGCAACATAAATATTATTCCAATAGGGGTCTATAAACAACAAGAAATTAAAGTCTCGAGTGTTTCTATTGCTGACATGATATCGAGTCTATAGCTAAACATGTTTCACTAGTTTTTCGACATAAAATTGATCGAAAATTCATATTATCGTTCTATTGTGTTCATCCATATAAGGGGAGGAGTGTCATTATCATGTTATGTAATCGATATATTCCACATGATGATTGTATATGATATAAATGACACAAAAATGATAATCGTGTTATGTGAGTTGTTTCTATAAATTGTGTTATCATGTCTTTTGACACCGATGAGATAAAATCCTGATTATTGTGTGTTTTAGGGGCTTCACCGACTGGGGAAGCAAGATGTTGCTGTGTATGATGGATCTTGGACGGAATGGGGAGCTCATCCCGACACTCCTGTTCATACTGCTTCACCATCAGCCTCCTCCTGAAAGCTCAGAAACTGATAGCAGTTGAATAACAAGAAATTTTTGAATTTGCACTCAATGTCAACAAAATCTTTGATTTGGGATCCATCCCCCTTTTGTCACACAAAACATTAACATTGGTATCATTTTCATTTATACATAGTTTGATAAAGGTGTCTTGGTGGAAACTGCTATGTAAAATGAAAAAATAAGAAAGTTTTTTCTTGGATGCTGAAACTAATCTCTCACTTTTAATTAAAACACATCTCTTTGTTAAAAATAATTAAATAAATCGCATTGATTCGTAAGTTTATTTATTGGCAGTTAATATGATTACTCGGTTTACTGTTGGTTAGACATTTTTTTAGATGATTCATTTTCCAATTAAGACTTTTTATGTTAATTTGAGATATAGCTTAAACGAGTAGGGAGTTTTTCCACTCAAGCCAACTTTAATTGGTCATTGTTATAATATCTATATAAATATCAATCTTTATAATATCTATATAAATATCAAGTGTTGCCAGTTAAACATATTTACAACTGTTGTATCAAATACAATTGAATTAATTTGAGGGTTTACATCTGTTGTATCAATAATACAATTGAATTAGTTCGATGGAAAATTATAAAAATAAATTTTGTGGTTCAGGCCATTTTTAAATATAAATTATGTGGTTTGAAAGTTGATAAATAAGTACATGTGGTTGATTCCGTTAGCAAACGTAGTCCAAATAGGTTTTTAAAAAAAAGTCAAATGGTAGTCAAAATCAAAAGATAAAGAGTTATTGTGATCCTTATCTTTCTTTATTTAAAATTAATTTATTATCTAATTATTACCAATAAATTATAACCAACTGCGTCCGTAGTTTTTTTAGAAGTAAAATTGTCTCTGACTAACTACTTTCAAAACACACTGTGTTTATATATATTAGAAAAGGATAGGGTCGATTTTTTTTTTCAATAGAAGTTCAAATTTTCTTTTATTATACAAAATAATTCAATTTTACCCTACTGTTATTGCAGAAGTTCAATTTTCTGATGATTGTACAAAAGTATCTCAATTTTGCCGATTCTAGCTCAATTTTGCACTTCCTCAAGAAATTAATTGCTAATTTTTGATGAATATTTATTAAAGCAGGGCCAGTCTTGCGCATAAGTTAGGAGTGGGACTATTTAGCACCTAAGGTCAAAATGACTCACTTTTTTACTATATATATACACATAAATATATAATAATTTTTTTTATTATAAATATAGTTATAATATTTAGTCTAAAAGGATAAAATAATACTCCTTTTATTTTTCAATTAAAAAAAAAATACTTCTTCTATTTCATGTTACAAGTCTTTCTAGAGAGTTGTATAGAAATTAAGAATATTAGAAAAAAGACTTTGCTGTTCTTTTACAGATCAGCTACCAATGAGGGCTAAATTTTAACGGAGTGGGGAATCGAACCTCAAACCTGTCAAGCAGAGGTTCAACGCCTTACCACTCGGACCAACCCTCATTGGCGTTGTTCTTTTATTTATTGATTTCACTGTTTATTTATTTTATAATAAGTTCATTAATTCCAATTAATTTTCATAAACTCACGTTTTATAACAGAAAAAAGTGACTTAATATGTATTAGTCATGTAAATGACATGCAACATAAAACAAAAAAAATCTCTAAAAAGATATGTAATATGAAACGGATGGAGTATGATATTTTAAACCTAAAACGAGTCTAAATTTCTATTTGAAACTTTTAAGTATAATTTTTTTTTATTAAATACTTTTTTTTATCTCTTATCTTACGTAAGCCCATAAAATGTGAAGAACATGCATATTAAAAAAAGGGTGTTGTTAAACCCAGCCCCATTTTCCCACCCCTAGCCCCGTGAAAGAACGAAAATGCCCTTTCATGGGTTTTGGGAGGGGAAAAGCTATTTTTTTTGCGGATTCGACACGCGGACGTGTGGCCATCACGCCTCACCTCGCGGACGGATGTGATAGCCCCACGCCTCACTGCGTGGTCGGCCGTGACAGCCACATGCCCCACCTTACGGTCGGGCGTGTGGCTGTCACGGCCGACCACACGGTGAGGCGTGGGGCTATCACGTCCGGCCGCGAGGTGAGGCGTGATGGCCACACGTCCCCGTGTCGAATCCGCAAAAAAAATAGCTTTTTTATCCCGTAAATAGTTCGTCAAACCCGTAAATAGTCCGATAAACCCGTAAATAGTCCGTTAAACCCGTAAATATGCGGTTAAACCCGTAACTACAGAATTGTACTTAAAACCAAAAAATAATATAAGTTAATTAATAAATATTATTAATCACAACATATAAAACTAATATAATCTAGTCCAAGCCTCTCTCCTTTCAGCGTATAAATTCTCTAAATGACGAACACTCTGATGAGAAAATAATCGCCATTGGGTGGCAATGGGAGGCACTGGAAACGAAGGATGTAAATAAAGACGTATGTAGTGACGATAACTCCCCAAATGACAAATCACAATCTCTCGCTCAGGTGGTCTTCCATCGTCCGAACGCATCGACAGTATAGTGCAACATCCTAATTGTTCTGTAGTAAAGAGGAAAATTACTGCGTTCAATACAGATGCAGCAGCAAATAAGTCATCCGGACTCACCATCCAGTGGGACTCACCACAACCCGCTCCTGCCCATTTAATACGTGTGAGGACAGCATCAAATCCGTTCCCGTACACTGGCACATACAGATCACGGTTTGCCCGCATCTCATTCTCTATGAGCACTCTCATCAGCTTCCACTCCTCTCGGTTAAAAATGATGGCATCGGCTAAAACACGAAATCCACAGTTACCATCTACTACAACATCATGGAATCCAGTAATAAATGGTACGATGAGACCTTGAACCCGATGTAAATGGTGGTAACTGGCGATATCCGCATCAAATCCGACTGAAAATATTAATATATGAAATTTATCAATAAAAATATATTTACTTTAACTTCAACATATATATAAATGAAATAAAATATACCCGACATCTGGCTGTTATGCACAGATGAGGATGAAGAACGTCCTCGACTACGACTACTCCTCGAACCCGAGGACCGTGCTCGACCTCGTGGTGACTGGTTGTACTCCCATGCACTCAGATTTCATTTTGTTGATGAATTTCCCTTTGGTCTACCCCTAACAGTGTCTTTGACCTCAGGTTCTTTAAAGCCACTTTGTTCCGGGTTTATCTGATCATGAATGTACATCGATATGCTACGCACCATTGAAGGATCTAATTTTTCAACCTTTTCCACAAGAGATTGAAAAAATCGGTGATCCTCAGACCCGTCAGCATATACTGGAGCAGTAACTGGTATGTCACTCAACCCTTCAAACGCAAGAGATCTCCAAAAAGGATGGATGCGGTCAACACGGACCGATTCATTTGTGTCAATATATGTTTTCAGCTCACATGCACACGGAATGCCATGAGTCATGGGCAACACGCATCCGCATTCAGTTACCACATCCATACTCAATGCGTGCATACGCTTGAGCTCATCATTTAGTACAGCCAAGCAGTAATGTGAAACGTGTAAGTCGAGATACGTGAAAGGTTCTCCAAAGTGATTCACCGCAGATCTTCTTCTCGAGTCCTCGAGTGAGTATCTGATTATATACAATGACGGATTATAAAACTAATGTATTAAATTTTAAAAGATTAAAGCAAATAACATAATAAATGTCTTACTTGATCGCCTCGATCTGAGCCTCAATGTCCTTGTGCACCTTCGCCCACACTGTATCAAGTGCACCAGTAGATGAATTCAACCACTGTTTCAACTGTGCATGTGAACTCTCCACTCGACAGGTTGTGGTGTTTCCTAAGTGCAACACCTTGTTTGTCCATGCTCGACAAAAATTTTCTTTATGCACTAGCCACGTGGTCTCCACGTACTGAATCACACCAGGCCAGTTGCCAGTAGTATTCTTCATAGCTACAATGACGGATTATAAAACTAATGTATTAAATTTTAAAAGATTAAAGCAAATAACAGAATAAATGTCTTACTTGATCGCCTCGATCTGAGCCTCAATGTCCTTGTGCACCTTCGTCCACACTGTATCAAGTGCACTAGTAGATGAATTCAACCACAGTTTCAACTGTGCATGTGAACTCTCCACTCGACAGGTTGTGGTGTTTCCTAAGTGCAACACCTTGTTTGTCCATGCTCGACAAAACTTTTCTTTATGCACTAGCCACGTGGTCTCCACGTACTGAATCACACCAGGCCAGTTGCCAGTAGTATTCTTCATAGCTACCACTGCCGCCTCATATTTAGCTTCTGTCGGGGCTTCAATTATACGTTTCCATTTGGAATTTTTAAAAATTTCACCAAACTTCTTCATTCCACTCAACTTGCCAACTCTATCCTCAACATCTTTATTAATATGCCATGTGCACAATAAATGATGAGAATGAGGAAATACCTCACGAACCGACCGTATCAGTCCTAACTCCCGGTCTGTAGCAATGACTGTCGGATGCACATCAGGTTGGAGCAAAAGCTTCAATTTTTGTAACACCCACATGTAACTACCCTCGGTTTCATCCTTCATGATTGCATAGGCGATCAAGAAGTTTTTGTTAGAAGGCGTCATACCAATGATTTCGAAGAATGGCATCTTATACTTGTTTGTTTTATATGTTGAATCCATACCAACAAACAAGTAATAAGATCGGAACAGTGCGATCGATGTTGGATGTGCCATAAATAAGTGAGTCACGACATTGCTGCCCGGCACCGCTTGCGTCCAATGTATATAGTCTTTATCTATAGCAAGCCGATAAAACTGACCGATTACATCCCGACCCTCAAAGCTCTCAGTCCTGATTTTCTCCCTGTAGTTATAGATATGCCTTTGTGTCGGGCAATCCTCCGGATGTTTTTCTTTGATTGCAGCAAAAATAGCACAAGGCTTAGCTTGAGCTGAACTCATTTCACGAACGAGTTTTTTGGAAGCCGGGCTTAGTCCGCTCATCTGTCTGTAGCCCTGACGATATACAGCCAACTGATGACAGTGCTGTCCTCTATCTCCAGGAATCCCATTCACCACCCAACCGCCCAATTCGCCGATTTCCATAACCTTTATCTGGAATTTGCAACCACAGTACTTTGTTTTTGTATTCTTCCGTAGTATAATATCCATATCCACATCCTTTTTCCTTTTATAATTCTTAACACCACGAGCACATTTAACCAATATCCACTTTGACTTGCGCCCCGTCTTGTGCGACGCTGTTGTTAACTCAAACCCGATCCCAATTGCCGTCTGTTTTGCCCAGTTAACAGCTTCATGATATGTTTGAAATGTTTGTTTGGGAAAAAACTGCGAGCTGTAATCTATGCCGTTTCCGTCAAATTCTTCCCACGAAACCTCCTGTAAATGAGTAATAACGAACATTTTGTATCAGAACGTGACTTTTCTATAGCGTTTCAGTGTCTAAACCCGAAAAACAGCCACAAATATGCTCGGGCGTGTTAGCATCACGCCTCACCATGAGGTGGGGCGTATGAACATCACGCCCCACCACATGGTGAGGCGTATGAACATCACGCCCCACCACATGGTGGGACGTATGAATATCACGGCCCACCTCATGGTGGGGCGTGTGGCTATCACGCCCCACCACATGGTGGGACGTGATACTCATACGCCCGACCATGTGGTGGGGCGTGATGCTCACACGCCCGAGTGCCGAACCAGATTTTTTTTTCCAAATCAAATTACAGAAATGCAAGGAAGTTAATTCGGAAACATACCTTGACTTCGGACGTAGCATCACTCCCGTCTACTCTCGGTGATAACGGATTGTCTTCCATCAAACGTTTTGTCTTTGATTCGGATGAAAATGAGTTTTGAGAGAGTTTGGGAGGGATCCAAATTTTCAGTTTTTGTTCAAAGGGCGGTTAGGTCTTTTTTCGGGGCTGGAAGTGTGAAAATGGGGCTGGGTTTAGTAACCCACTAAAAAAAGGTTAAATTGAATTAGATTTTCTATCACTAAAGTAAAATTTCTACTATCAAGACAAAATAGAGCTATTTTGTAGGACAATAATAAAACTGATCTTATCTAATAATTTTATGGACAAATATGACCATTGTCCAAAATTTTTTTTATAAAAATTATAACCATCTTGACCCCTCATTTTCCTAATTGTATTTATAATTTACAGAATAATTAAGTTTCTCATTAAATTTATCTGGTCATAATTCAAGCATATCTAATTTTCTAAAAATGGCATGACCATTGAATCTTCACTAGTGTCATTCCAATACTCAGTATTCAGTCTAAGGGTAAATTACACCTATCACTGAGGTAAAAAAATATCCCTATCATTTATAGTCAGAAACAATTTTACCCATAACGGTTAAATGGTGCTTTTTTTATCCCTAATGTTGGTAGCCAAAAGCAATTTTACTCATAACGTTGACAAATTGGGTCAATTTGAGAATAATTCATCAAATTATCTTCTCGGTTATAATATTGTCATCTGCAGTTCACATGTGCGTCATTTTATCACTCATTAGTAACATGTCACAAATATATGATTAAACTAGAAAAAAATATACTGTATTTTATATGAGTCGAACAAAAAAATTCAAATATTTCGTGAATTTAAAATTTTTAATTCTCAATTCTATTATTAAATCATAAAAAAATATGAAATCTTCTTTTTCTAGAATCAACACACGTGGAATCGGTACAGAATAAGAAACGAAATATCTGCATTTTATAATAATGTCTGAAATTGATGCAACTTGTCAACGTTCGGAGTAAAATTGATATTGGCTAACAACATTAGGGGTAAAATTGCACTGTTTTAAACGTTAGGGGTAAAATTGCTCCTAGCTGTAAATGTTAGGGTATTTTTGCGCCTTATCCCTATCCATTAAAACACTGTTTAATCCTCAAATTTTGTTCTATTTCAAATATTTGAGTTATTAAACATTTAGTCCCTCTATAACTCCCTACATATTTATCTAACAAACTGTTTAGTCCTCATATTTTAACATCACACCATTTAGTCCTTAACTTTTGTTCTAATTTTTAGTCCCTAGAATATTTGAATTATTAAACAATTTAGTCCCTCCGTAACTTCCTACATTTTCACCAAACGCACTGTTTAGTCCTTATATTTTAATAATATACCGCTTAGTCCTTAACTTTTATTCTATTTATTAATCCTCGAATATTTAAATTATAAAAAAGTTATAAAAATCTCATTAAATAATTATTTACCCATTTTTAAATATGTATAATTTATAGAATAATTAAGTTTCTCACTAAATTTAATGGTTATAATTCAATCACATCTAATTTTCTAAAAATGGCATAACAATTGAATCTTCACTAGTATTATTCCAATACTCCAAGTGTTTTCAGCCAGTAACAAGCATAAAATTATTTATTTTTATTTTTATTAAAATGATTTATTTTTCTTATTTTTATTAAAATTATTCTATTTTAGGAGTTTGAAAGTGTTATCAGTTACAAGTAGTTAAAAAAGCTTTGAACTTTGAAGTTTTCTCAGAAAACAGAGCAGAAAAACAGGGTAAATTAGAGGCCATTAATGTTTCTTTTTTACTCTTTGTTGTCAACATTAAATCATTTTTTACCCTTTTTGTTTTCACTTTCCATTACCAATTTTACTCACATTTCTGAATTTTTTTACATCAATAATGGCTACTGAATCAAAGCTAGAAAACCCCCAAATTGATGAAAAAAACACCCCAAAAACAGAGCCAGAAAATCCCCAAATTGAAGAGAAAAAAATGGAGAAAGAGGAAGTGAAAGTGGGTGAAACTGAGAAATTAAAAATTGAAGAGAAAGATGGAGTTGAAATTAAAATTCCAGTGCTTGATACTGTGGTTGATAGGGCAATTGCGGAAACGGAGAAGGAAAAGGCGACGGAAACGGAGAAAAAGGGCAACGATGAGAAAACAGAGATTGAAAGAAGTTCTTCATTCAAGGAAGAAACTAATCTTTCTTCTGATTTGAAAGAGAATGAAATGAAAGCATTGAATGAAATTAGATCGAAGCTTGAAGATGCGATTATTAACAACAAACTTTTCCAAGCGACGAAGGAGAAAGAACGGGAAATTGTTGTTAAGTCGGGGGAGGAGAAAGAGAAAGAACGGGAAATTGTTAAGTCAGGGGAGGAGGAAAAGGACGTGAAAGAGAAAACAGGGGAAACAGAGAAGGGCGACGGAGAAAAAGGTGAAACTTCGGGTTCGGTTTCTGCTGATGAAGTACTAAAAGCGGAAACTAAAGAACAAGTGAAAGAAGATGAAAAGGAAAAAGAAAGCGGAGAAACTGCGAAAGGGAAAGAAGTAGTAGTAGAAGAAAAAGAAGAATCGAAGGAAAAAACCCTCGAAAAAATCGTCGAGAAAGTGGTCGAAAGCGTCGTTGAAAAAGCCGTCGAAAATGTCCTTGAAAACAACGTAGTCGAGACGGAGTATGTCGTAGACAAAGACATAGCGATTTGGGGGGTTCCGTTACTTCCCAGTAAAGGAGATAACAGGACGGACACGGTGCTACTGAAGTTCTTAAAGGCGAAAGATTTTAAGGCGAATGATGCTTTTGAGATGTTGAGAAACACGTTGAAATGGCGAAAGGAAAACAAGATTGATTCGATCTTGGAGGAAGATATCGGGGCTGATACTGGATCTATGGCTTCGATGGAAGGCCATGACCGTAATGGCCATCCGGTATGCTATAATTTCTTCTCTGTTCTTGGGAACGAGGAGATTTACGGAAGAACTTTTGAAGAACGTCGTGAAAAATTCATGAGAGGGCGGATTCAGATAATGGAGAAAGGAATTCAGAAGCTAGACTTCAAACCCGGAGGTGTATCGGCGATTCTCCAAATCAGTGATCTTAAGAACACTCCTTTACCCACCAAGAAAGAGCTCAGGAATGCCACAAAGAAAGTAGTAGAACTTCTCCAAGAAAATTATCCGGAATTCGTCGCTAAAAACGTAAGTTTTTTTTTTGTTTTTTTACTGTTCATGGCTCGGGCCCAGTGGGCTTTTGTCTAAAAATGCTCAGTCCAAGCCTAGCCCAACCGGCTGTTAATTTAAACGGGCTCGGGCTCAAAAATCAAATTCCAAGCCTAGCCCATATAAACCCACCTAAATATATATATGTATAATTTTTAATGATAAATAATTAAATTTATACTTAAAAATAAATATTAATATATAAATCTACTAATTAATATTAATTGGTGGGTCGGACTGGATCGGTCCGTGCTATTTTTATAAATCTCGAGTCTGTCCAAAAAAGAGGCGGGCCTTAGCGGGCCTGGGCTTAAAGATAAATTTTCATGTCCAAGTCCGGCCCAAGGGACACGAGCTTGGACAGGCCGAAGGGTATCTACCTGGGCCCGTGAACATGTCTAATTCTAAGTTAAAACAAAATAATCGAGAGTCAATGGACGAAAATATGTAAAAAATAGACTAATAATTAGCGACAGAGATATTTCAAATTTCATTGCTGATGCAAAATCCGTACAGATTTTCGAATAAAATGAATTTACAAACAGAAATATACATAAGCGACGGAATTATCCACGCTATTTATATTTCTCTTTTTATTATTATTTCTCCTCTAAATAGGTGGGTCAATAGACCCTCCGAGACCCGCTGTCCCGTCACCCCCATTTATTATATCTAATAGACCGACGTACAATTTTTTTGAATTTGAATCGCGTACAAGCATACGCACACTCTCGTATCTAATTGCATATTTCGTAATTCAATTTATGTTTATTTGTTGCAGATTTTCATTAATGTTCCGTTCTGGTATTACGCATATAGTGCGCTCTTCTCGCCTTCCTTGAGTCAAAGAACCAAGAACAAGATAGTCTATGCTCGTTCGGCCCGAGTTTCAGACACACTGCTTAAGTTTGTAACTTCACTCTCTGATTTTTTTTCTCCATCTACGGCGGAATACCATTTATAGTGACAAACTTGAATGCGTATCGTTTCAGGTATATTCCTGCGTCGCAAATTCCAGTACAGTACGGAGGACTTAAACGAGAGACCGACGCAGAATTTTCCGTCGGCGAAGATGTGAAAGAGGCAACTGTGAAGGCAGGATCAACAGAAGTCATTGAGATTCTGGCACCAGAGGTAAGATTCTCAAATATTCATTCCAATTATTTAGTACAAAGTTTAAATATAATAATGAACCGACACGTCAGATATAAAACCGAACTACATGTCTTATAGGACGTTCCGAATACTACGAGTATTTTCTTTTCTATTATATTATGTTGTAACTGTTGATTAGCGTTGATCTATAGTTAAGGTTTCGAGTCACTTAAATTAGAAACTTCGAATCACCTAAAAAATGTCTAACCAATCTCGAACCGATTACTCGAATTAACTTAGAAAACGGGATTATTATATCCGTAGAACTTTGGTCGCGATCTTTGAGTTTTCTAATTTTTATTTTTATTTTTATTGATTAAGTCGCTCATTTTTTAATTTGTCATATTGAGTTATTGATAAATCACGATACACGTTAAGTTCTTAGTATAGTAACCAAAAAAGTTAGATTTGAACATAAGACTCGTTTACAGACCGTTATTCATTATGTCTTATGATTCGAAAATATATATTTTTAATGTCTAGTGTGTCTATAGATACATTTTATTTCGAACGGTAAAAAATATAATTTGAGACGAAGATAATTGAGCAGCAGTTTTTTTAACCGAATTAAATATTCTCAGGTAACTAATTTGGTAAGAATAAGCATATAATGTAGGGTAAATAATATATTAGTCCCCTTCTTTTTATCTAACACTGTTTAATCATTCTATTTTGAAAAATACATTATAAAGTCCCTATCTTTTGTCAATATTAACCCTATGGTCATTTTGTCTATATTTTTAAATATGTTCGGTTAAAAATCTAAAAAAAAAATAGAGAGAAAGACCAAAAACTTAATATTGATAAAATATATAGACCTTATAATATGTTTTTCAAAATAAAAGGACTAAAATGCGTTATATAAAAAATATTATAATTGATGTTAAGATCAATATATTAAATCGAAAGATCAAGAGTTCTATCAAATAAAAATAGAAAATATCAAAAGCTTAAAGATGTTTTATATAGCTTAAGTACTGTTTGACCCTTGATCTATCTAAATTTTTGCTATTTGGCCCCTAAATCTATTATCTGTTCATATTTGGCCACTGACTTAATCTCAATTAGTGAAATTTCATCAAACTCGAACGGAAGTTTAACAGAACTGTTATCACATTGACACGTGACAATATTTTGACACTTGGACTTGATAGACTTTACTTTATAGATTTGTTTTTTTTTTACGTTTTTCTTGAATGCAATTAATTATTTCCAGTAAGAAAATCTGCGTGGGAAAAGAAAAACTTTGAGACGTGCCACGTGTCAAGTTCAAGTGTCAAAATATCACAACGTGTCAAGTTCAGGTGTCAAAATATCACCACATGTCGAGAGATAATGGTTCTGTCAAGTCTCCATCCAAATTGGATGAAATTTTACTAATCGGGACATGTCAAAATCGAGAATTGTGATTTAGGTTGTTAGCAAATTAAGAAATGTTACAATGTTAGAACATTAGCTCATTAACTTCTTGATACAACATGAACAAATTAAAATTGGAATCGACGGTATCACCGACGGATATTTTCGACGGTGATGTGGAATTCTTTTGTAGTAAAACAACATTTTCAAGTGTTTCTATTAATACTATTTACTTTTCTTATGAAAACCCGGGATCCTTTGAGAATCCACATATCTTTTTCCCCGAATAACCGATCAACGTGTTTGTTTTTCTGATGACGAACAGGAAGGAAAGACGGTAGTATGGGAAGTATCAGTTTCGGGCTGGGAAATAAACTACAAAGAAGAGTTCGTGCCAGCCGACGAAGGTTCATACACAGTTATAGTTGCAAAAGGGAAGAGAATAGCTTTTCAAGATGGAACTATTCGTAATTCTTTTACTAATAAAGAACCTGGAAAAATTGTTATTACTATTGAAAACGGAGCTTTTAAGAAGAAGCGGATTCTTTATCGATATAAGATTAACGACGTTTCTTCTTCTTCATCATCATAGTCCTTTTGAGTCGTTCTTCTTTGTTTCGGTAAAGAAGAGGACACATATTGAGAAAAAGCAGAAAAAAAACTAAAGAGAAATTATTCGAGTAAAGTTATTACATCGGAAACATCATCGAACAAAGTATTTCGGATATTTGCAGGGCGTGCGTTGAAGTCGTGAAGATTTAAAGAAAGAGATCCTGCGAAGTTCGTTATCCAGTTAGCGGTTATATTATATTTTGATATGCTTTTATGTTTTTAGACTTTTTTTTATATGCTTTAGTGTGATATTTGTTGTTTTTATTTTATTTTATTTTATTTTATGTTGAAAGAATTTATGTTTTTTTATTTCAAAAATAAATTATTGAAAATTTTAGTTATTTAGTGCTTGTTTATTTTTATTTTTATTTTTGTAACTTTTATTTTTAGATAAAGACTGTAACGAAATGATGTAAATTTAACTTAAACGTTTTCAAGCAAGATTAATTTTAGCCATACGTTATCGAAAAATTGAAAAAACTGGTTTGACTGTTATTTAACTGTCACTTAAAACCTTTCAAACATCAATTATATCTAAGATATTTATTGTGTTACTAACACAATTAAAAAAACATGTTAAAATGCTAACCATGTCTGCTACATATAAGTTAACCACATATAGTGTTAGACAAACAATTACGTCTGTCTTAAGAATGTTAGATGTGATTAAACCAAAAAACAAATACAAAAAGAAAACATGAACAGTAAACAAGAAATTAAAAGGAAAGAGTTGAGACAAATCTGAGGCCTGTATTAGCAGTTTCCTTAAGACAGATGTCGTCGCTATTGACGATCGTCTCCCAGGATACAACAGATTACGCAAGCGAACTCAAACCGTGTGTAGCCTCGTTATCACCGGAGTAGGAAAACAAGAACATTATGAACAGATAGAGAGCATAAATATTCACAGAATATTTTTTATCAACAACTTTACAACAACTTATGAATTTGATCTCCATTCTATATAAATAGAACTCGAAAGGATATGTCTTTTCACGAACGAACACGACTGTATACGGACGAACACGACTGTTCATGAAAAGAGGCGTTTGTTGCTATTTAAATTAATATATAATTTTATTCAAAATTTTCCAACATATCGTTACAAAAAAAAAACTAATTAAAATGATTACTTTGTTATTAAAATAATCATAAACAACCTGCCAAAATGCATGATACTGCTTAAGTTTATCAATAAATATGTTTGGAAGATCCGATTTGAGAGTCGAATGACTATCAAATCAGTCTGTTCAAATTTTAGGTTAGACAAGGGAAAATTTGATATTGCTTGGCAATATTATGGATAAAATTGCTCATGTAACGACCTGGTATGGAGTGGTGAAGCTCTTAGCCTAGTGGTTGAGAGCATATCCATGACTAAGGAGTCCTGGGTTCAAATCACATAGGGATGGGTTCGAATCAAAGCGGACAATATCTACATGATATTGGATCAGGTTGTTACAATTAGTATCAGATCTAACTCTCCATGTACGATGTGTGGTTTGGGACAAACTAAACGGAAGTTGGTGGGCTTGTAACAACTCAGTATAAAGATATGTAATATAAAACAAAAAATAATCTCTAGAAAGACATGTAATATGAAACGGAGGTAATATTAAGTAAGAACAATTTTATTTATAACGATATAAAAGGGTTTAATTTTGATAAGTTGTACCAATTCTAGATATTATTAATTGAGTTATCTCCTCGATCGTGAATTCTTGTTGAAAGATAAAGGGTTAATTATAAATCTAGCCCAACTAAAAGGGTCCATTTATATATCTAACCTACTTTGCTTCTATCTCATCAAATTAGACACTTTCATCCACTTTGGATAAGAATACCCTTATTTCAATTCACCTTCTTCCTCAGACTCTCAACGTTTTCTTCACCATCCCAAACCGACGAAAAGACGGTGGTTTATAGAGAGAAGAGATTATGTTTCGTTTAACCTTTGAAGAATTAGTGTATGCGGAAGAAGATTAGGATGGAAAGCTCAAAAAATGAGAAAGAAAAAAAATCTAACAATTGAACTGCTGCGATGTCGCATTTGTGACGAATTCATCACAAATGCGACAAGAGTTGTCGCATTTATGATGAAATGCGACAAATTTCGTGACAATGCAACAACAATGGAGGAAAATGGTGGAAATAGAGGAAATTGAAACGATATCATTACAGATGAAGGAAGAGGCAAGATCAGCGAAAAAAGCATGCATATAAGCTAAAAACATACAATTTCTACGGAAAATTGAATATAATACTTCAAAAATCGCTAACGATTGGTATCAGAAATTGAAGAAGATGAACCTGAAGGACCCAAAAGACGGGTTACCAATAACACGCGAAATACGAATAACAACACCACAATGATCAATCTCACAAACAATCAACCAAAGCACAACTCAAGTTTCAAATCAAAACAACAACAATAACCACAAGAATGTAAATCTAAACCACAATCAACAACACGAGATTTATACGTGGAAAACCTCTTCGGTGTGAAGAGTAAAAACCACCGGACTTTTGAGGAGTCCACCCTTCTTCTCTTATTGTGATAAAATTGAGGGCAAAACAAACCCAACAAAGTTCTTACAAAAGGTTTATAACCCACCAACAACCAAGAAACAATAAGAGATCACAAGAAGAAAAACAAATACCACAAAAGAGAAGAATCAGACTACAATCTGCCCCAACTCCGAACAGACCTTTCCGACCTTCGAACGACAATCACAACGGTGAGAACATGGAACAATATGTTTAGAAGCTCCTGTCCAAAAATCGTGACGATCCGACGGTTTTCGGGAATCCACAAAAACGTGGACTGACCTGATGTAGAAAAGCAAAAAACGAATTTCTCTTTTGTGTGAGTCTTTTCTTCTTCCTTCACTTCTCTTAAATAAAGACAACTCATAGACTTAAATACATATTAACCTAGCTTCTCAATGAAGCCAAAATTAATAATAAATGGACCTTAAATATGGGCTGGACCCATAACAATCTCCCCCTCCAGCCCATCACGGAGAGGAAGAAACTCAAATTCTTCAACGTTTGAATCTCATCCCGGAGAGCTCACTACAAAGCTCAAGCTTGCTTCCAGGAACCACCTTGGTTAACATGTCTGCTGCATTTTTATCTGTGTGGACTTTCTTTAACAACAATTATTTCTCTTCAATCACATTCCGCAATCAATGATATCTAATATCAATGTGCTTGGTACGAGCATGATACATGGCATTCTTACTCAAGTCCAAAGCACTCTGACTGTCACAGAATGTCACATACTCACATTGCTTCAAACCCAACTCTTGAAGAAACCTCTTCAACCAAATCATCTCTTTACACGCTTCCACAGCTGCTATATACTCTGCCTCAGTAGTAGACAATGCTACACACTTTTGTAGCTTGGATTGCCATGAAATGGCTCCCATTGAAAATGTAAACACATAACCCGAGGTAGACTTTCTATTATCAAGATCACCAGCCATGTCTGCATCTGTATATCCCTCAAGAATCGGTTTGCCACCTCCATAACACAAACTCAATTTGGAAGTACCACACACATATCTGAAAATCCACTTAACAGATTCCAATGAACCTTACCCGGATTGGATAAGTATCTACTCACCAAACCAACAGCCTGTGCAATATCTGGTCTAGTACAAACCATAGCATACATCAAAGAACCAACAACAGATGAATAAGGAATAGAAGACATACTTGCTTTTTCTTCATCTGACTTAGGACAAGCTCTATTACTCAACTTAAAGTGAGCTGCTAAAGGTGTATTAACAGGCTTTGCATTCTTCATATTGAACCTTTCAAGCACACGTTCAATATACTTTTCTTGAGATAACCATAGCTTTCCAGCTTTCCTATCACGAACTATCTCCATTCCTAAGATCTGTTTAGCTGGACCCAAGTCTTTCATGTCAAATGACTTGGACAAATCCTTCTTCAAGTTGGAAATCATCTATGCATCTTGTCCAACTATCAACATATCATTCACATATAAAAGAAGGATAACGAAGTTACCTCCAGGGAAATTTCTAAAATACACACAAGGATCTGCTGAAGTTCTACTATAACCATTCTTTGACATAAAAGAATCAAAGATACCATTGCCTTGGTGCCTGTTTGAGCCCATAAAGACTCTTCTTCAACTTACAAACAAGCTTTTCTTTTCCCTTCTCTTCAAACCCTTCAGGTTGCTCCATATATATCTCCTCATGCAAATCACCATGCAAGAAAGCAGTTTTCACATCAAGCTGCTCCAACTCCAAATCAAGACTTTGCAGCTAAACCCAAAACAGTTCTTATAGATGTCATCTTGACAACGGGAGAGAAGATCTCATCAAAATCAATGCCCTTCTTCTGATTGCAACCCTTTACCACCAATCTGGCTTTGCGCTTCACTATCTTGTCACCATCTTTCTTGTTCTTGAAAACCCATCTGTTTTTCAAGACCTTCTTGCCTTTAGGAGGCTTCACAAGCACATATGTTTCATTCTTTTTCAAGGAATCCATCTCTTCCTTCATAGCATCAAGCCAAAGATTTTTTTGTCTTTACTAGACAACACTTCTTCAAAGTTCTCTGGCTCCCCCTCATCAGTGACAAGAATAAACTCTGAGCTAAGATATTTTGTAAAAGGTTTTCTTTCTCTAGTTGACCTTCGAACTGGTACTTCTTCCACCAAAGGAGCTGGCTGCTCCCCCTGCTCATGAACATCCTCTATATCATTCTGATCATCATGTGGAACATCATCAAATTCTGGTACACCATCACCATCATTATCAAATTCTGGTGCATCACCATCTTCATTTGGTTGTACCTCCTCAACACCATCAAATGTTGTTGCTTCAACATTCTCATTTGTTGGCTGCTCAATAGGAATAGGAATAGAAACAGAAGACACATTAGTAGTATCAAATGACAATGTAGGAATAGAATTATACCTTGTACTTAGAAGTTTTGAGCCCATCTCATACTTAAAGAATACTACATCTCTGTTTCTCACCACTTTCTTCTTCTCTGGATCATAGAGTCTAAAACCATACTCCTCATCACCATAGCCAACAAATACACAAGGATTAGTCTTGGAGTCAAGCTTTGATCTCTGTTCTTTTGGCACATGCATGTATGCCTTGCATCCAAAGACTCTCAAATGTGAATAAGTAGGATCTCTACCCTTCCATGCTCTCTCGGGTATCTCAAGGCCAAGAGGAATTGATGGTGAACGATTGATCAAGTACACTGAAGTATTAACAACTTCAGCCCAAAATGTCTTTGGAAGATTAGACATTCTAAGCATACATCTCACTTTCTCCACAATTGTTCTGTTCATTCTCTCTGCTACACCATTATGTTGAGGGGTGCCGGGCACAGTTTTTACACGTCTAATGCCATGGTGTGAGCAATAATTCTCAAACTCTTTAGAAGTGTACTCACCACCATTGTCAGAACGAAGACATTTCAACTTTCTTTCTGTCTCCCTTTCTACCATGACATGAAACTTCTTAAAAGTTTCAAATACTTCACTTTTTGTCTTCAACATGTAAACCCAAGTTCTCCGAGTAGCATCATCAATAAAAGTGACAAAATATTTATTGCCACCAAGAGACTCCACCTCTAAAGGACCACAAACATCAGAGTGTATCAACTCCAACTTTCCTTCCTTCTTTGTAGACTTCTTAGAAAAGGAAGCTCTATGTTGCTTTCCTGCTAAACAATAATCACAAGGGTCAAAAGAAACAGATTTATCAACAGGAATAAGAGATTTACCTGCCAAAAGCTTTAATCCTTTATCTGTCATGTGTCCCAATCTTCTATGCCACAAATTTGGAGAGTTCTTTTCTTCAACTGCATTTAGCTCACCAGAACATACATTTAAGTATGTTTTATACAAAGAACAACACAACTCGCCACGAGCAACTGTCAATGAACCCTTGGACAATCTCCATTTGCCATCTCTAAAGGTATGCCTGAAGCCTTCTTGATCAAGAACATTTGCAGACAACAAGTTAAGGCGTAAATCAGGAATATGGCGCACATTCTTCAATATAAGCATGCACCCAACACTTGTCTTCATCCGAATATCACCCATGCCAACAATGCTTGTCGAACTTTGATTTCCCATCTTGACACTACCAAAATCTCCTGCTTTGTAGTTCAAGAAGTATTCCTTTCTAGGAACACAATGATAAGAAGCTCCTGTATCAACAAGCCACTCTGTGTCTGAACCATCAACATGATGACACTCACTAGTTGCACAAATCAAAGCAACACCATCATCACTTTTAGCAGTGACAGCTGCAGTATTTTTATCATCTCCATCCTTCTGAGAATCTTTCTTCTTGCCTTGTTCTCTTTTCCAACGATAACAATATTTCTTTATGTGACCCGGTTTGTTGCAGTGATGACATACCATAGGCTCTTTCTCATCTCTAGACTTAGACCTACCTCTCGAGTTACCACGCCTCTTTGGACCTCTATTCTTGCCTCTACCTTTGTTCTCAACAACAAGAGCTTGTGAATTATCAACTCCCATCTCCTTTCTTCTTATCTCTTCATTAAACATACTCTCTTTGATCACATCCAAAGAAAGTACACCATCCGGAGCAGAGTTACTAATAGTCACAACAAGAGTTTCCCAACTGTCAGGCAATGAACTCAACAGAAATAAAGCCTGCAACTCATCATCAAGAATAATCTTCATAGTGGTAAGTTTGTTGATTATATCTTGAAAATCACTAAGATGCTCAGAAACTGACTTCCCACTTTTCAACTTCAAATTAACAAGCCTCTTAATCAACGAAGTCTTGTTATGAGTAGTCTTTCTTTCATAAAGACCCTCTAATTTCTTCCACAAATCATATGGGTCAGACTCTTGAGAAACATGGTTGAAAATGCTAATATCAACCCATTGTCTGATAGTCCCTAAAGTCTTTCTTTTCAACTTTTCCCATTCTCTATCTTCCATCTTTTCAGGTTTAACCGATTTAGACACACTACCATCCTCTTTAATTTCTGTATTAATTGGGTCATACAAGTCTTTGCAATAAAGCAAATCTTCCATCATAGGTATCCATATAGAATAATTGGTTGATGTCAATTTAACCATGGAACTATTACTGCTATTAGACTCCATAGCTAACTTCAAAATTAACCTTGCTCTGATACCAATTGAAGGACCCAAAAGACGGGTTACCAATAACACGCGGAATACGAATAACAACACCACAATGATCAATCTCACAAACAATCAACCAAAGCACAACCCAAGTTCCAAATCAAAACATCAACAATAACCACAAGAATGGAAATCTAAACCACAATCAACAACACGAGATTTATACGTGGAAAACCTTTTCGGTGTGAAGAGTAAAAACCACGGGACTTTTGAGGAGTCCACCCTTCTTCTCTTATTATGATAAAATTGAGGGCAAAACAAACCCAACAAAGTTCTTACAAAAGGTTTATAACCCACCAACAACCAAGAAACAATAAGAGATCACAAGAAGAAAAACAAATACCACAAAAGAGAAGAATCAGTCTACAATCTGCCCCAACTCTGAACAGACCTTCCCGACCTTCGAACGACAATCACAACGGTAAGAACATGGAACAATATGTCTAGAAGCTTCTGTCCAAAAATCGTGACGATCCGACGGTTCAATCTCCGGGAATCCACAAAAACGTGGACTGACCTGATGTAGAAAAGCAAAAAACGAATTTCTCTTTTGTGTGAGTCTTTTCTTCTTCCTTCACTTCTCTTAAATAAAGACAACTCATAGACTTAAATACATATTAACCTAGCTTCTCAAAGAAGCCAAAATTAATAATAAATGGACCTTAAATATGGGCTGGGCCCATAACAGAACCGAAGAAGAAGAAGAAGAAGAAGAAGAATCGATCGAAGAAGAAAAAGAAGAAGAATCGATCGAAGAAGAACTTAGGGTATTTTGTCCAAAGTGAATGAAAGTGTCTAATTTTATGAGATGGAAACAAAGTGAGTTAAATATATAAATAGAACCTTTTAATTGGGCTAGATTTGTAATTAGCCCAAAGATAAATCACAGATTTTAGTTACATTAGCATTAAAATTGAGAACAACATATATTCCTCAGTCTAGTATCAATGATGCTCAACAAATTAATACAGTTGACAGTGGGTTTCTAGAAGGCCAAAGATAGATATTAGTCAATATTGATGTGTTGAGATATAATTTGTAACAATATGGTCCAATATCATGTAGATATTGTTTGCTTTAACCAAAATTCAACACATTGGGCCTCACGGCTTCAAAACGCATCTGCATATATTGGATTCTTATCTTACTAATAACCCATTCATTTTCTCTCCACTTCCGATATGGGATTTAGTTTATTCTTGCCCCATCACCATCCCCGAGCGCCTCTCATTGCTCAGGCCTTCTATCCCGACATCATCCACTCTAGATCGGTCGTTACATAGTTAGTAGTGGTGCCAATTTTATAGCATTCAACAATAGATCTAAGGTGCCATTTGGTTCGCGGAATAGAATGGAATGGAATAGAATGGTTATTCCAAAGGAATAGAATAGCAAAGAATGGAATAGAAATTCTTAGGAATTACTATTCCTATGTTTGGTTGGTGGAATAAGGTAGAATGGAATAGATAATTTTTTTATTAAAAAGACAATATTATCCTCAAATGTAATTTCTTATTTCTTTTAAAATTTTAATTTTTTACTATAAATTGTTCAAATATTTAATATATATTATTTTAAAAAATATATAAAAAATAGAAAAATGGGAAACACGAAAGACGAAAGACGAAAGACGAAAGACGAAAGACGAAAGACGAAAGACGAAAGACGAAAGACGAAAGACGAAAAAAACACGAAAAATACATTAAAAACGAAAAAACAATAAGAACATGAAAACGGAAAAATTGTAAAAACACGAAAAAAGAGAGGTAAAAAAACAAAATATAAAAGCGAAAAAAAAACATTAAAAACACAAAAACAAAAGAAAAAAATGAGATAAAAGTGGAAAAGGGTGAAAACGCGAAAACATATAAACGTGTTAACACAAAAAAAAACACACACACACGCAAAATATGAAAAAACACAAAAAATGTGCAAACCGTAAAAAACACAAAAACATGAAAAAAGTGGAAAACACGAAAATGTGAATTTAAAATGAAAAACGTGAAAAAATCGAAAAACACGAAAACATGAAAAAGTGTTAAAAACACGAAAAATGCGTTTATAACGTTTTTTTTATGTTTTTTCGTGTTTCCCAAGTTTTCTTGTTTTTTCTGTTTGTTCACGTTTTCGTATTTTTCACGTTTTGTCATGTTATTGTGTTTTATTTTGCATTTTTTTCGATTTTTCACGTTTTAGTTTTTCGGTTTTTCCCTTTTTTGTTTTTTTTCGCGTTTTTGTATTTTTCGTATTTTGTCACTTTTTCGTGTTATTCACGTTTTTCCATGTTTTTCGTATTTTTTCATATTTTTGTGTTTTTAACGTTTTCGTGTTTTGTTTGCGTTTTTCGTATTTTCATGTTTTTCACATATTGTCACGTTTTTGTGTTTTAGCATTTTTCGTATTTTTTCGCATTTTCGTGTTTTTATTTTTCACGTTTTTTAATATTTCGTGTTTTGTCACTTTTTCGCGCTATTCCTATTTTGTGTTTTTCGTGTGTTTGCTTTTTTTTTGCGTCTTCGTGTTTTTCGCATTTGTTCACGTTTTCATGTTTTTCGCGTTTTTTTATTTTTTGCATATTCTCATGTTTGTAACATTTTCATATTTTTCGTGTTTCATATTTTTCGTATTTTTACATTTTTAACGTTTTCGTCATTTTTCCATTTTTCACGTTTTATATGATATAAATTATGGATTGACCAAAATTTATAAGATTTGGGAAAGTGATTAGAGAGAAGATTGAGGATTTAATGGAGGATAATTTTGTAAATTATAAAAATATAATATTAGGAATAAGCTATTCCTAACCTAAATTGAAGAATAACTATTCCATGAAATCAAGGAATAGGGATTCCATAAAAAAAAAATCAACCAAAGGTGGGAATAACTATTCTTTAGGAATAGGCTATTCTATTCCCCCTCTATTCCGCGAACCAAACGAGCCCTAAGGGTATCTTTAGTAAGACGTAATGGACTTCGTAATGGAATGCCAATTACATCAAAAGCTCATTACTATGTTTGGATGCAATTTTTAATTTTATTGGAATGTAATGAGAAAATCATAGATTACATTTTGTTCAATAAAGCTTGTAATCCCCATTACATAGAAAAAGGAGTTGATTTCTCATTACATCCAAAGTATGTAATCCTAATTGTTACTCTCAAAGCTTCTCTAACCTCTCATTTATCAAATCTCACACCTCAATCTAACCTCTTATCATTCTAAAAAACGTAAAAAGTAGAAAAATATGAAAAATTAAAAACGAGAAAAAAGCAATTTTTTTTATATATATATGCACTAATTAAATTGATTTCAGCTAATCTAATTTTGTATTTGATTTTGATTCAATTTTTTTTTTTTTTTTGTATTTTTTGCATTTTTCGTGTTTTTCGTTTTTCGCTTCATCTCATTTTTCACGTTATCATGTTTTTCGTTAATTTTAATTTTGCAAATAAAATTTTATAATTATATTTATTTAGGCAAACATAAATATTGTAATAGTAATTACATTTCTTCATTTTCTTTTTATTTAACAATCAAACATAGTAATGGAATCATCATTCAATTCCATTACATTACAAGTTTGATTATGTTACATTGCATTACGACATACCAAACGGACCCTTAGTTGTGCATAAATAAGACTTCCATTCATCATTTTGCACTTACTTACTCTGTGCATGAGATTGTTTTTCAATCAGTTAGTTTTCATTCTTCTTTCTTCTTTTCAATCTCTTTTCTATAGTTTTTTCCATTATTTCAATCCATATGTGCCCCATATTATGACTTATTAAAAACATATCAACGACATATGTATATCTGAAGCATCATATTGATTATATCTTGTGTGGTTTCTTATTACGTGTTATGTACGTGTTGAAAAAAGGTAAAGGCTATGCTTACTTTTTTTTACAAAGTAAGACTTACTTTGTGTGTTTTTACCATTGGATTAATTTTATACTCCATCATCAAGTAATGATACTTTGTCAAAAACAAAGTAACCATAGAAGGCACCGTTGAAAAAAATCTAAATATTCCATTATGTTTAAAGATTTTTTCCAATCTAAAACCTATTATTTTTAAAGAAATAAAAAACCCTTATTTTACTCTAAAATGATATCATTTATCATAATAGAAATATTTTATAGAATAAAGTACGAAAAAAATGTTCGTGGTTTGTCTTACTTGCAAATAGAGGTATGTGGTTTAAAAATTTGCAAATAGATGTATGTGGTTTGCTTTTTTTTTACAAAATAAAATATGTAAAATTAAATTTTTAAGTAATTGATGACAATAAGAGCGTTTTTTTAATTTTTTTCAATTACATTTATATATTGAAAAAACATAGATCCCAAAATCAAATTGCAACTGTGTAAAATGACCTTAAATATCAATTTAGTCTCTAAACTATCAGATTAGTAAAAAACGTAAAATTCCACCATATTATTTATTGTTTCGATTTAAGAAGTTTTTTTCGGAGGTTGTGCTTTACTGATATGTAAAAATAATTTTTTTAAAGATAAAAATGTATTTAGTTGTAATCAGAACTTAACTATGTAATTAATTATAATACTTTGTTTTGTAAATAAAATATACTATAGACCTTTATTTATAGACTTTTAAACCACATGCATCTCTTTACAAATTGGGCAAATTAGATACATTTTTTTTTCGTACTTTTCCCTATTTATATATCATCTCTTATCTCTTGATAAAAAAAAAAAAATCAAAGCGGTTTCTCTCTTTGACACTTAAAGAACTTCAAAACTTTTTTTTTTTATAACAAAATGACATAGATGGTTTTTTATGTTGAAAAAAACGAATTTTTAGTAACACTTTAAAATCGAAAAGTATTTTTGTCAATCACTTTTTCTGTCTAGGTATTTCATTTCGCTATTTTTGTAAATAACTAGACAATTTTGAGTCTAAAATTTCACTAAAAAATTCTACTTTTTTTTTTTGGTAGGAAAGGAAAAGAAAAACAAACAAACAAAAAAACCGCTCAACCCGGGATTAGTCTAAGAAAACTGACCCCCACCACATCCTCCAAGATCAAAGAAGAGATGAAGACCGGCGGAGAAGAAAAGGTAGAAAGACCCAACAAACTAGAGTGCCATTCCATTGCAAGACGGTCCGCAACGCGGTTCTGCTCCCTATAAATATGAGCAAACCTAATAGACTCAAAGGAGGAACCAATCCTTTTAATGCCTTTAATAATGTTCAGGCTATTCCGGCAAACAACACTGCCCTCAGAAATCATTTTAACCGCTTCTTGGTTATCTGACTCAACCAGAAGCTTCTTCACCCCTAGGTTCTTAGCAAGCTTCAGGCCAGAGAAAATCCCCCAAAGCTCTGCAGAAAAGGAAGAGCCAATACCCAAATTCTGAGAGAAGCCAGAAATCCACCTACCTCCATCATCTCTAAGGACTCCTCCTGCGGCAATTCTCCTGTCTCCAAGACAAGAACCATCAGTGTTGAGCTTAACCACACCTTCACTCGGCCTACACCAGCCTAAAAGACTGACCTCCTTCCTCTGAACATCCCTAGCTAAGGGGTCTTCAACAAAACTCTCAACCAAGGTACTAATCTTCTTAGAAAAGAAATCAGGGACATTTGGCTGAGAAACCACTCCCCCTCCAAAGATCTCCTCATTCCGCTACCTCCAAATCTGATGGCAAGCCACCACAAAAAGAAGAACACCTTGATCCCCAGGCAGAAGACAATAAACTTCATCTTGACATATTTTAAAATTTATTCGCTCGTGCACTTCTTAGAAAAAGAAAATTTCCCTATTTATATTTTAAGAACACAAAGATAATGTAATGCATTTAAGTAAGCTAAAGTGTGCCTTCTTAACATCTAAAGATCGCGTGGCCTAATGGATAAGGCGCTCGCCTCCGGAGCGGGAGATTGTGGGTTCGAGTCCCATCGCGATCGTTTTTCACTCCCTGCAATGTAATACGACACCGTTTCTGTTTGACATCTTTTTTCTTCCGCCTAAGTTGTTGTTTCGTCTCTTCACCTTGTTTTTTTTTTTTTTGATAAAACGTCTCTTCACCTAACTGTATAATATTTTTTGATGAAAAAAACAGATAATTCGACCTAACTATATTACTTCCTCTCTTATTAAAGATTTTACTAAAATAATCCCTTTTAATTAATGCCATAATACTCGTATGGCTCCCAAACTAAGGTTTTAGGATCTTAAATTATTAAAATCATCAATTACGTCTCTTAATTAAGAAAAAAATTATTAACTCCATCCTAAAAAGAATGATCAATTGAACTATTATCGAAAATCATTCGGCTCGACAGTCTTAAATAATGATATATAATCCTTTTAGATATTATATTAATTAACGTAGGGTTTATGGTATTTTTGAAATTAAAACTTTTACTAATAATAATAATAATAATAATTTAATTTTTAAATAATCTTTTTAAATTCTTAAATTACTATACCATAAATATAAAATAATAATACTAATAATAATTAAATTTTTAAAAAACCTTTCAAATTCTTAAACCACTCTATCAGAAATACATTTTAATAGGTATGAACTTACATTTAAAAAAATAAATAAATAACATAATTATTTTTATCTTTATATTTTAGAATTGAATTATCATTTATTTTATTTTTTAATACCAAAATTAATGACATTATCATGTAGGCATATAATTAATATCTACGTGAAGTAATATCCAAACGGTCCTAACATTATTATTATTATTATTATTATTATTATTTATGGTTAATTTTAAATAAATGCCATGTGGTTTTATATTTTTTGCACATCCGTATCCGTGGTTGGAAAAGTTTCATTTTTCCAAATTTGACTGATAACGACATCAAAATGAAAATTTTCAAGAATTAAAGTTGTTTAGTATCATATTTACTATGGAACCACATTTTTTTTTATTTTGGAGTTTTCTCTCACTAAACATTAACTTTTTCTCTCATAAAAAACAACACATAAATGACCTCAAATCTAAAAATTGAAGTTGCTTAAAATATAATTCAAATCTTGAAAATTTTCATTTTAAGCTCGATATCGGTCAAATTTAGAAAAATAAAAATTTTACAAACCACATGCATGGATTTGCAAAAAAAATATGAAACCACATGATTCTATTTGAAATTAACCCTATTATTTATTACTATAACTGTTAATATATTAAAATGCATTAAATATAGATTTTTAGCCCCTCCATATTCTCATATGAATAACTAATTTAATTTATTATCACATTTATTTATAGTAACTCATTTAATTAAAATTCTAAGTTAATATACCACCTTTGAATTATAATCCTAATTAATTACATAACATAACCGATTTTACACTTATTTCTAATTACTTATATATCTTAATTTTTGGGATGTTACATTATATTTAAATTGATAGAAAATAGTAATGAATTCTTATTAATTTCTCTTAATAACTGATACATAAAGCCTTGCTATATATACAAAAAAACTTTGTTCAAGAGCTTGCAACTCATGTTACATTGCTTCAACTCATTTTTGATTAGTACTAGCTTCATTATGGGTATTAGATTCCTGTTCTCTAGAGAGTTAAGATAAGAAAACATGATGGAAAGAAGTATAGAAGAATAAAGACGACATGTAACATGTCTGATTTTGTACACACTTGATTAACAACAAAATCTTGTAACCAATTTGGTTGTTTAGTAACACTTGTGGTTCTATCTTATCACAGTTCTTCCTTTTGAGCACACTAATCTCTATATTAACATCTTCATTCTCTTTCTCTTTTTAATGGATTATTGAAGAGATTGAAGAGAGTGAAGATGATAAGATAGAGTTATTGAGCTCAAAAAGGAAGAACTGTGAGTTTGAATGTAGATATGTACAGAGGATAATCTGAATTGCACCTGTAGATATGTAGATGATATTTATTATAGCTGGTATAGTTATATTTCAATAAAAATTCACTTGTTGTTTCACTCTTCCAAAGTAATATCTCCTTTAAAATTGTTCAATTGCTTATATTGCTCGATTAAATAGCTATATGGTTCCATGTATACGTGAGACAATCCTTCTCCTTTGAGGTATCCTTTTCGCATGAGTTAGACTTTTATTTATATGAAATTAGATTAGGGAGCTATATGACTCTTTGTATATGAGAGTCAATCCTCCTTTTTGGAGATACGTTTGGGATGTTAACCCATCTCACCAAAATTTATGGTCAAATATCTATTTTATCCTCATCATTTCAGTAATTTATTTATAGATGTTTGTTTATTTGGACTTTAATGTTACGGTAAGTTCAAGGATTTTTATGTCAAACAATGAAGTTTATAGGTCATAATATTATATATGCTTATAAAAGTGAAAGGCATGAACACTACAATTTCCAAATTTTTTTTCCCAAAATGTTCCAATTTTATCCTTATATTTTATTTCCCTATCTATCCTTGCTTTGTTTTTTTTTTCATTTTTTTCAAAACCATCGAATAGCAAAAAGATGTCGGGTTTTGTGTTAGGTTTCCCCATCTCCTTCTTATCACCGTCAGTTCTTTCATTTCTTCTGCTCCCTTTGTATCTGTTCTTCCGTCTTCCTTCTTCATCATGTGTCTATGTCTTTAATTTTTTTTTAAATTCTTAAACTATTATACCATAAATACATTTTCTAATAATAATAATAATAATAATAATAATAATAATAATAATAATAATAATAATAATAATTAAATTCTTAAGCAACCTTTCAAATTCTTAAACAACTATATCATAAATAGATTTTTAATATATATGAAGTTACATTTTTTAAGAATAAATGAATAATATAATTATGTTTATCTGTATCTATTGGAATTAAATTATCATTTATTTTATTTTTTAATACCAAAATTAATGAAACATTATGATGTATGCATATAATTAATATCTACATGAATTAATATCCAAACAATCCTAACATTATTATTATTTATTATTCTGAATGTTAATATATTAATTTGCATAAAATCTAAATTTCTAGTCCCATGAATAACTTATTTAATTTATTATCACATTTATATCTAGTAACTTCTTTAATTAAAATTCTAATTTAAAATACCACCTTTGAATTATAATCCTAACTAATTATATAACCGATGTTACACTTATTTCTAATTAATAATATGCCATAATTTTTGGGATGTTATAATATGTTTGAACTAATAGAAAGTAGTAATGAATTCTTATTGATTTCTTTTCAGGGTTGATACAAAAAGCCTTCCTATATATAAAAAAAACTATATTCAAGAGCTTGCAACTCCTGGTGCATTGCCTCAACCGATTTTGGATTAGTACTACCTTCATTATATATAGGTATTAGGTTCCTGTTCTTTAGAGAGTTTTGACAAGAAAACATGATGGGAAGAAATATAAGACAAATGGGATGGCATATGTGATTTTGTGCACACTTGATTAACAACATCTTGTAACCAATTTGGTTGTTTACTAATACTTGTGGTTCTTCAAGGTTCAAGAATTGAAATAGGAAGAACTTTCTTATCATCTTCATTCTCTTTCACTCATTTTAATCTTCAATTGATTGTTGAAGAGATGAAAAAGAGTGAAAGATAATGAAGATGATAAGAGAGAGATTATTGAACTAAAAAAGAACTGTGAACTTAAATGTAGATATGTAGAGGTTAATCCGAATTGCACCTGTAGGATATTTATTATAACTGGTATGATTATATTTCAATAAAAATGCACGTGTTTCATTCTCTTAAAGTAATATCTCATTTAAAATTGTTAGATTTCTCATGTTAAATAGCTATATGGTTCCATGTATACATGAGACAATCCTTCTTCTTTGAGGTATCCTTTTCAGGTGAGTTAGACTTTTATTTATATGGTATGAGATTGTGGAGCTATATGACTCTTTGTATATGGGAGTTGATGCGTATAAAATGTATACGTGCTTTTAAGAGCAAGTGTACTCTATCGTACCAAGTAATATAGTATACTTACGTATAAAGATCGATCCCACAGGGATTCCGCACAATCATTAACTATCCACAAGTTTTTGAAGTCTAAATGATTGAATTAAAGAGGTTTGGGTTGTTTATAGCTACAAAAAACTTTTGTTGTTAAAGCAATGGAGTAAAACACTAAGGAGATGGGTTCACTTCCTAAGTTTGAGTCACTGAAATCTATTAAAATAAGATACCGAAGATGAAATTCGTGGTTTTAAAGATGGTGATTTCTAAAAGAAACTCGGTGCTAAGAGCTTAGACCACCTCGTTCTATTTCTTCACTCTTATTCACTTAACCGGGCCAATGGTTACTTAAATACGACAAGAAAACGTTAAGTTCAATGAGAAATCCTAGCAACGTAATGATAGAAACCACATCAATTTGTTATCGAGTCTAAGAATGTAGAACCATTAACCTCTTGTTACTATGGTGAGTAAAAAGCGATTAACTGAAATATAGATTAAGCTTACGTTCTTAGTTCTTTTAAATCGAATTTCTTCCGGGTGTTTATTTAATCGACTTCTAACTTGACTCAAAACATTAGAAAGATTCCCTTCATCCCTAGTAGGGAAGAATTAGTTCATGGTCATTGGGGAAATGAAACTTGAAATAGAGTGAAATGAAGTAAAACTCATTGAAAGTAGAAGATAAAGAAATGGAAGATGAACAAACTTTTGATTAAATATGAAATCAACTTACAGAACTCAAGGGAAATGATTTTGAAACAAGAAATTGTACTCTAGAACTACAAAAATTAACTAAAACAAGAGAAATAACAATTGCCCAAAGCTTGGCTACAACAACAATGGAGAAAACTATGAAAATCTAGTAAAAGGTGTAGCTTTCTTCTTCAAATCTCTTCTATTTATAGGCCAAATCTTGCTCCAATCAAGGTGGAATTCTGATTTTGATGATTGGTAGCCTCCAAAACACTGAAATTATGCATTAAATGTCCTTGAGAAATCAAATGGAAGAGGGGTATGAGCTTGCATAGAGAAGAGGAGCCACCCGGTGCAAGTTGCGGAGAAAGACAGGACTCGCCGAGACCTGCCCCTGGAATTGGCTTTTTTGGCCAATTTCAGCAGGTCTCACTGAGACTTGTCTCTGGGATAGATTTCAGCATGCCTTTCAGCCAATTGCAACGGTTTTGTGCGAATTTGTTGCATTAGGCCCTGATTGTCCAAAAACCACCGTTTTGTTGTCTTTTCACGTAACGTTCCCTCGTTCTTGCACTGTAACTCACTTGGGTAAATTGTCAATCTCGTGAGGGTGTGTGAAAGTGTAAAAATTAATTAAAAACTCATGAATTAAATTAAAATTACGTGACGGTGTGTGAAATTGTGAATTAAAGTGAAATTTAACAAAATTAACACTCAAGTGATACTAAAGACAACAAAATGGACGAAATTATGACTCCATTTTACTATGAAAGGGGCGGCAACAGGAGTCAATCCTCATTTTTGGAGATACCTTTTGGGATGTTAGCCTATCTCACCAAAAAATTATGATAAAATATCTATTTTATCCTCATCATTTCAGTAATTTATTTATAGATTTTCATTTATTTAGACTTTAAGGTTAGATTTATATAAGTTCTAAGGATTTTTATGTTAAACAATGATGTTTAGGGGTCATAATATTATATATACTTATAAAAATGAAAGATATGAACAATATAATTTCCAAAATTTTTCCAAATTTTTCCAATTTTGTCCTTATATTTTATTTCCCTATATATCCTTGTTTTTTTTTTATATTTTTTCCCAAACCACCGAATACCAAAATGGTGCCGGTTTGAGTTTGTCTTAGGTTTCCTCATCTCATTCTTATCACCCTATGTTTTTCCCTTTCTTCTTCTCCCACTGTATCCATTCTTCTCTCTTCATTCTTCAACATCTGTCTACGTCTATTATATTGATTAAGACATTCTAGACTCAGAGAGCTTTTATTTCAATGAAGATCAATGGAAAAGAAGATAAAGAAAGCATTCATAGAAAGATTTGGTGAGTTTTTTTGTTTGGGTAATTGTTACATATGGTGAATTTTTTGGGTTAATTACATACGTGGTGTACAACCTTTACTAATTTTCACACTTTGGTGTACAACCTTCAATTTTGCACACTAAAGTGTACAATCTTTTGGTGACCTTTCACTAAAGTGTACAACTGGTATTTGTGACCGGTCAACGCAAGTCAATGCTACCATGTCAGCAATTTGACCACTTCAAAAGTAAAAAAATTACTCACCTAATATGAATGTATTAAAATGCCCTCATCCCTTTCCTTGCAACTCTTCTCTCTCACACTTTCCATTTCTCTCTCTAAATCCTCTTTCTGTATATAACTTCTCTCTCTGTTGTGACAGCCAAAAGCCGGCGAAAGATGAGCTCTTGTCTCCATCAGTCTTGATATTGATTTTGTAACCCCCGTCCCGGGTCACATTGAAAACACGTAGAAAACCAAACAATTTATCATAATTAAGCACAAACACCAAAATAACTACATAAAGGCTCATCATTTATTTCCATCTATCAAAATCTCATTACCAAAGAATTAAATAACTAACCAAATAATTTAATCTGTCAATAATATTTACTTAAATTTAAGTAAATAACAATCCAATCCAATAATATAATAAATCATAATAAATGTCTATGAAATTGCTATTGGGAATGAGACGCTTGTGCTGGCCAACCTGAATATAAAGTAAACCTGAAAATCTAGCAAATAGGAGAACCTCTGAACCTAGCCTGAAAATTTCAACATGGCAATTGGTGAGCTGCCTACTCAATAATCATAATTAGGAATATTTAAATATATACATATACACCTACATTTCATATATAGTATATATCATGAAATCATTAAAATTAAATAGATGACATCCCAAACCGAACTCTTTATTACACATAATACCCTAAAGTTATTATATTATTTTAAAGGCCCTAGCTAAACTTAAGTGAAATATGTCTAATGATCTTATGGTGTTTAACATCAAGATAGGTATGCGTTATCGTCTACTCTTGCAAGACACACAACCTTGAGACTTCATAATATAAGTACTTTTATAACGGTACTGCTATCGTCTAATCTTGCAAGACACAGTACCAAGCCCAATCCATAATTTAATAACACCCTATCGTCTCCTCTTTCAAGACAGGTGTATGCGACCACAGTATCAACAAACCTCCAGACCATTGTACCTATCCACTTAAGCTATCTATTTACGTTTTCTTCTAACTCAAACATAATCCCCCACAATTTCATAATTCATAATCTTCTGAACTCATATACGTTCCCTTTTCTACCATGGTATAATTTCATAACTAATTATCTTGATAGATAAATACATGAGCAATCCGATTTTAAGAGAAATAAAACTTTAATTAATAAATTCAACTATACAGAGAACATTTAAAATTTCACTCCTCAAATCACTATATGTATAAATAAACACAAATCAAATGATAACAAAATACTCGACATTTATTTTATTATTCTATGACAATATATCAATAGACAATCACATAAATAGATAAATATATATAAACATAACCAATTAAGTTTACCTCTCATCCCAAAGAGCTAATCAAATTATCCGGGTTCTAATTGACCCGTTACTGGAGTATCGCCGGATCGCGGTGGTCGGTCGCCAGAGATACCGGAATCACGAACAAAGGCTATCACGAGATAGTCAATGCTCAGGGGAGTCCAAAAGTACGTCCCTTTCATAACTAAAACCGTCTAAAATGTCGGGATCTAACACTTTACCGGTGAAAAGTACCCATTCCGATGACTATATTTTTTGCTCAGAAAAATATCAATAGTGATCTTGAAATCTTCCTCACGAAACAAGAAATTTAAAGGTACGATTTTTGTTTACAAAGGTAACCGGAATACGAAGTTATGAATTAAAATGGAATGGAAGAAAATAGAAAATCAAGGTTGGCGGAGATGGAGATAAAAAGAAAAAACCTCTCATGCTAACCCCCCATAAAAAATATACTGAATCTAATAATAATAATAATAATAATAATAATAAGTAGTAGTAGTAGTTTGTTTTCCAAATTCGTTTTCTGATAACTACTAATAATAATAATAAAAACAAAAATAAAATGAGTTACACTTATATACAAATTTTATTTTTTTAATATATAACTATATTATATATTACTTTTCGAAAATAAAAAAACTATACTATATATTATAAATTTTATTTTGCAAAACCTACTATATAAAATTGCGGATGTTACAGATTTATTCAATGCTATTATCACCTCTTTCATTCACTCAAGTCCTAGAAGAAAATGAGGAAAGAATTGCTTGAAGCTATGATTCCCAATGAAGGAATGGAATGGCATGATGAGAGAATGGAATAGAATATTCAACTAAATCTGCACATCCTACATCTAGGTTTCTAGTAGATTCTGCCTAAGATCTTTTTGAGCTTCTATATGGATCATTATTATTTTCTCCTTTGTAGAAAATCAAAAACTTGTTCTTCTCGATGTTGAATTTCGGTAATTGAAAAAATTATTTACTCATATAGTTCATTTGCAATTTACAGAAGATGAAACCGCCTTTGATGTTCTATTTTGTACAACTTTTGAATTGATGGATGCTCAATGGCTCGCTATGCAAGCATTTTATATGGAGTTTAACGTATAATTTCTCGAGGAATATAACTGAAAGAGAGCTTCATTTCGTGTTACTAGCAACACGAACCGGTATTAAGATTTTTCTTATATCTTGAAGACTCGTTCAGACTAATTGGAAACGAAGAATTCATGTAGCAGATTCCGATTAGTCAGGATTGACCTGCGATGTTACTGTTGTTTTTCTTTTACTTTTGGTAAACCAGAAAAACAAGAGATTCAACGGGGGGAGAGAGAAAGGGCTTATATAGGGAGAGAAGACTTATAGAGAGAAATGGTTGGAGAGAGAGAGGAGTTACAAAGAAGGGGATGAGTGCATTTTAGTAAATTCATATTAGGTGTGTAAATTTTTGGACTTTTGAAATGGTCAAATTGCTGGCATGGCAGCATTGACTTGACCGGTCACAAATACCGGCTGTACACTTTAGTATACAAAATTGAAGGTTGTACACCAAAGTGTGAAAATGAGTAAATGTTGTACACTTTAGTGTACAAATTGAAGGTTGTACATTTTAGTGTACAAAATTGAAGGTTGTACATCAAAGTGTGACAATGAGTAAATGTTGTACACCATGTATGTAATTAACCCTGAATTTTTTTATTAACTTTAGTTTTGGTGATTTTTTTTGTAAGCCTTCCCCTGTTGTTTTCTTTCCCAATTTTCCTACTTTTTCTTATAATAATAATAATAAGCAACCTTCAAATTAATAATTATTAAGCAACCTTTCAAATTCTTAAACAACTAAATCATAAATACATTTTTAATATATATGAAGTTACATTTTTAAAAAAAATAATATAATTATCTTTATCTCTTGGAATTAAATTATCATTTATTTTATTTTTTAATACCAAAATTAATGAAACATTATGATGCATGCATGTAATTAATATCCAAACAGTCCTAACATTATTATTATTTATTATTCTAACTCTTAATATATTACATTGCATTAAATATAAATGTATGGTCCCTCCGTATTCCCATATGAATAACTGATTTAATTTATTATCATATTTAGTTCTAGTAACTCTATTAATTAAAATTCTAATTTAATATATCATCTTTGAATCATAATCATAATTAATTATATAACTGATGTTACACTTATTTCTTTTTTTGTTTGAAACAATGTTACACTTATTTCTAATTAATTATATATCTTAATATTTAGGATGTTACAGTATGTTTGAACTGGTACAAAGTAGTAAAATATTCTTATTGCTTAATGATTGACACAGAAAGCTTGCTATATATAAAAAATAATGTTCAAGAGCTTGCTTGCAATACTTGTTGCATTGCCTTAACCGATTAGAAAATAATAGTCAATCACGACTTGTTTTTGTTTTTTGATGTTGTCATTAAACACCAGAAAATCTTTTATTTCCAAACATAAATTTTTTCCTTATCTAATATTTTTCAAACCATAATATTTTTGTATCTCTAATTAAACTCATTAAACTATGCTAATTAATTATTTTCCAAAAAAAAAAATTATGCTAATGGTTGACTTTCCCTTTCAAACCAATTAATGAGTTTGACAAATATGCCTTCTATATTGGATCTTTTAATGGTGGAATTGATCTCATTCTCATTTCCCACATTTCAACTCTAAAAATAAGTTTTTAAGCACTAAACATTATTCTCTAAATGGCGGAAGAACCGCCTTCTCGGTCCATTTCTTACCTTTCACTTCCGTGCGGTAAAGAGAAAGAGCACCGCCTTCCTGGTTTCAGCTTCACTTCTTTTAGTCGATTCAGTACTAGAACAAAGGGCAACTAAGCCATACAATTATTAGGTGAGTTTTTACAGTTTTGATCATTTATCTTCTCTTTCAAATTTGAACTGAAATTAGAGCGGTTAAGGAGGATTTGGAAGCTTGACGGTGGAGAAGGTTTTAGTATCTAGAGAAGAGAAATTGAAGATGAAAATCGAGGGGAAGAACAAAGAAAACAATTGTTGCTGGAAAATTTGTAGAGGTTGAGTCTGGGGAATTGAAGGAATTGGTTACTCGATTGAAGGAAGAGCGAGATGCATAGTTGAATACAATGAAAGAAAATGAAGATAACAAAAAATAGATTATTGAACTCAAAAGGAAAAACTATGAGCTTGAATTTGCTAAGTTGAATGTTGAGACTAAAGTGGATGTCTGTAGAGGGTCAATCACAGAAGATTGAGATAAATTTTGATGAGAGTGAAAGAGAATGGCGATGTTAAGAAATGGATTATTAAGCTCAAAAGGAAGGACTGTGAGCTTAAATGTGCCAAGTTGAATGTTTAGATTGAAGTGGATATGTGTGAAGGGAGAATCAATGAGTTATATGAGAGGGTTTTGTCTTTGGAAAAGGAAATGTAGATGTTTTGGAGAAGAATGGTGAGGAAGTTGATGTTAAAATTAAGAAGGATTCATTTGTGAATCTCTCTAAATACAAATGCATGTATTATACAAGCTTGAATCTCATTTTCATTTATATATTGTCATTTATGTGTTAGATATCTTATTTTAGGGTGTTAAAATGGGTTGTGATGTCATAATGTGTAATGTAAATTATATGTTCCACATGATTACCTATGTTGTAATGTATTATGTAATTGATATGTTACACATGATTACGTATCTGCAAAATCCCCCATTTTTTTTACATAAATAAGCACTTATAATAAATTTTCATATATTAAAAATTACAATGTTTATAATTATAACACTTTAAATTGGAACATTTTAAATTGCTAACTAACACAATTAATGCAACGATGATCCGCATATTGGCCGTCTTGATAGATGCATCGCGAAGCATTTAATAACTTTAACCTGAAAAGAAAACTAGTGGAGGTGGGGGATGAGCTTGGAGGCCTAGTAAGTAGCTAATAATATACATAGCACAACAACACGCACATACAGTTCAAATTACATGCATTTAATAACTAATAGGTGGTGGTGAAGCTTTTAGCCCGTTGGTTGAGAGCTTACCTATGACTGTAGAGGTCATGAGTGCGAATCACATGGGTGAGGTGGGGTGGGTGTTTTTCTTTCTCTTTAATGTAATATTCCTTTGTTTAATGTAAGTGCATTGCGAACAACTTTAAAAAGAAAATAACTAATAGGTGACCAAGCATCAAAACACATTTTTTTATGTATATGAAGTTACATTTAATATATATATATATATTTATCTTTATCTCTTGGAATTAAATTATCATTTATTTTATTTTTTTAACACCAAAATTAATAAAACATTATGATGCATGCATGTAATTAATATCTACGTGAATTAATATCCAAACGGTCCTAACATTATTATTATTATCATTTATTATTTTAACTGTTAACATATTAAATTGTATTAAATATAAATTTCTAGTCCCTCCATATTCCCATATGAATAACTGATTTAATTTATTATCACATTTATTTCTACTAACTCTTTTAATTAAAGTTCTAATTTAATATATCGACTTTGAATTATAATCATAATTAATTATATAACTGATGTTATACTTATCTCTAATTAATTATATGTCTTAATATTTGGGATGTTACAGTATGTTTGAACTGATAGAAAGTAGTAAAATATCCATATTAATTTCTCTTAATGATTGACACAGAAAAGCTTGCTATATATAAAAAGTAATGTTAAAGAGCTTGTAATTCTTGTTGCATTGCCTCAACCCATTAGTTGAAATTAACCCTATTATTTATTACTCTAACTGTTAATATATTAAATTTCATTAATTATAAATTTCAAGTAACTCATTTAATTAAAATTCTAATTTAATATACCCCCTTTGAATTATAATCCTAATTAATTATATAATCGATGTTACACGTATTTCTAATTAATTATATGTCCTAATTTTTTGGATGTTACAATATGTTTAAACTAATATAAAGTAGTAATGAATTCTTATTGATTTCTCTTAATGACCGATATAGAAAGCCTTGCTATATATATAAAAAAACTCTGTTCAAGAGCTTTCAATTCCTGTTGCATTGCCTCAACCCATTTTGGATTAGTACTAGCTTCACTATAGGTATTAGGTTCCCGTTCTTTAGAGAGTTTAGACAAGAAAATATGATTGGAAGAAGTATAAGAGAAAGGGGATGACATGTCTGATTTTGTGCACACTTGATTCTCAACAAAATCTTGTAACCAATTTGGTTGTTTACTAGCACTTGTGGTTTATCTTATCACAGTTCTTCCTTTTGAGCTCCATAATCTCTTTCTTATCATCTTCATTTGGATTATTGAAGAGAGTGAAGAGAGTGAACGCCAATGAAGATGATAAGATAGAGTTATTGAGCTCAAAAGGAAGAACTGTGAGCTTGGATGTAGATACATAAAGGATAATCTGAATTGCACCTGTAGATATCTAGAGGATATTTACTAGAACTGGTATGGTTATATTTCAATACAAATGCACTTGTTGTTTCACTCTCTCAAGGTAATCTCTCCTTTAAAATTGTTAGATTTCTCATATTGATTAATTAAATAGCTATATGGTTCCATGTATATGTGAGGCAATCTTTCTCCTTTGACGTATCTTTGTATAACTCTTTGCATATGGGGTCAATCTTACTTTTTGGAGATACCTTTTGGGATGTTAGCCCATCTCACACAAAATTATTGTTAAATATCTATTTTATCCTCATCATTTCAGTAATTTATTTATACAATTGGTTATTTGAACTTTAAGGTTACATTTATATAAGTTCCAAGGATTTTTATGTCAAACAATGAAGTTTATGGGTCAAAATATTATATATACTTATAAAACTGAAAGACATGAACAATACAATTTCCAAAACTATCCCAAAATGTTCCAATTTTATCCTTACATTTTATTTTCCTATCTATTCTTGTTTTTTTTTCTAAACCACCGAATAGCAAAACAATGTCGACATGAGTTTGTGGTTTAGACTCAAAGAACTTTTTTTTAATGAAGATTAGTGGAAAAGAAGACGACGAAAGTATTCATACAAACATTTGGTGATTTTGTTTAGGTAAGTGTTACATATGGTGAATTGTTTGATTAGCTTTAGTTTTGGTGATTTTTCGTAAGCTTTCCCAATTTTCCTTATGATTAGTAGAGTTTTCTTCATTTCAGTACCACATTATGATTTCTTATATTGGTTATTTTCTTTTTCTTTTTTTCCAATCTATATGTCTCTACTCAGATCTAGAAAACGACATGAACACCTTCAAATACTAGAAAAGAATTGGCACATAAGCATCAACTCGAATTTGTTCTTCCAGATGCTGTAATTGATGAATAATTATTGGTCTTCATTTGATTTTGATCTGCAAGTTAATTTTATTTTCCAAGGTTTATTTATTCTGTTCATTATTGATGTCTTCAATTATGAATAACACGTTCTGACCTGTCTTTTGATGACCTGAATCAACAACAAACAGTCAGGGAGGGGCCGAAATCTAGTGTCCTCTCTCCGATGCTTAAGTCAATAAGATACTTAGGAATAAGTATTAAATTGAAAGCAATTAATGAGAGAATATGAATAGTGAACGTACCTAGAGCTCTATTTCTAAGGCTATTTATAGATGATTTCATATATTTCCACATGTAGAGTTTTGGTTGACTTCAGATTCCTTTCCTTTTATGTCACTCTGTAATGTCTCGCGTGATCTAGGGAACATGAGCGTACCTTTGAGGTCTGAAACCCCTATTCGTCAATGTGTTTAGGTAACTTCCTGTTGAAGCTTCTAATATAAACGATTTCATTTAACTTATTTTGATATGGGACTTTGGTTCAGGCCCATAAGATTGATTCGGTCGGGCTTTGTCCAGGCTTAATCATTTTATCTCATATCAATTGTAATTCACACTCTTTAATTTATATTTTCTTCAGGTCAATGTATATTCTATGTTGATCTGTATATTCTCTGTTGTTCATTCTTCTCTTATTGTCTTAGGAATTGAGTTTCTCTGTTCATGCAACTGCCTTTAGAAAGTGCAAGCAGTCATATAATCCAGTCGCCTCCAAGATAAAACAATCCACTCAATGAAGAATTGGTATTCATATTAATTGCACAATACGAACTCGGTCAAAATCCATATTATTGTTAGAAGATGATTTCTATGTAACATGGTTTCTACCAACAAACCAACTATATGTATGGGTTTTTGAGTGAGGCCTTTGCATTCTTTTTTTATTTTTTTTATTTTATATTAGGTAATGGAAAATTATGCTTATATTTATTTGACTTTGATATCTTTTTATATTTTTATTTTTAGATCCTTTTTAGATTTCCGATTTCACTATTAACTAACATCTTATGTTCTTGTTATTCGAAATTTACGATTTTTTTTTTAATTATTTTGATTTCTTAGTTGAAATTAACCCTATTATTTATTACTCTAATTGTTAATATATTAAATTTCATTAAATATAAATTTCTAGTAACTCATTTAATTGAAATTCTAATTTAATATACCACATTTGAATTATAATCCTAATTAATTATATAACCAATCTTACACTTATTTCTAATTAATTATATGTCTTAATTTTTGGGATGTTACAATATGTTTGAATTGATAGAAAGTAGTATTGAATTCATATTGATTTCTCTTCATGACTGATAGAGAAACCTTGCTATATATATATATATATATATATAACTTTGTTCAAAATCTTGCAACTCATATTGCATTGCTTCCGCCCATTTTGGATTAGTACTAGCTTTATTATAGGTATTAGGTTCCTGTTCTTTATAGAGTTTAGACAAGAAAATATGATAGGAAGAAGTATAAGAGAATGGGGATGACATGTCTGATTTTGTGCACACTTGATTAACAATAAAATCTTATACCCAGTTTGTTTGTTTACTAACACTTGTAGTTATATCTTATCACAGTTCTTCCTTTTGAGCTTAATAATCTCTATCTTAACATCTTCATTCTCTCTCCCTCTCTCTCTCTCTCCTTCCCCCTCTATCTTTAATTGATTATTGAAGAGAGTGAAAGAGAATGAAGATGATAAGATAGAGTTATTGAGCTCAAAAAGGAAGAACTATGAGTTTGAATGTAGATATGTAAAGGATAATCCGAATTGCACATGTAGATATGTAGAGTTTATCTATTATAACTGGTATAGTTATATTTCAATAAAAAATGCACTTGTTGTTTCACTCTCCCAAGGTAATATCTCCTTTAAAATTGTTCAATTAAATAGCTATATGGTTCCATGTATACGTGAGACAATCCATCTCCTTTGAGGTATCCTTTTCGGGTGAGTTAAACTTTTATTTATATGAAATCAGATTAGGGAGCTATATGAGTCTTTGTATATGAGAGTCAATCCTCCTCTTTGGAGATACGTTTGGGATGTTAGCCCATCTCATAAAAATTTATGGTCAAATATCTATTTTATCCTCATCATTTCAGTAATTTATTTATGGATTTTTGTTTATTTGGACTTTAATGTTACATTACATAAGTTCAAGGATTTTTACTTCAAACAATGAAGTTTAGGGGTCATAATATTATATATGCTTATAAAAGTGAAAGGCATGAACACTACAATTTTTAATTTTTTTTCCCAAAATGTTCCAATTTTATCCTTGTAATTTATTTCCCTATCTATCCTTGTTTTCATTTTTTCCCAAACTACCATATTGCACCTGTAGATATGTAGAGGTTATTTATTATAACTGGTGTGGTTATATTTCAATAAAAATGCACTTGTTGTTTCACTCTCTCAAGGTAATATCTCCTTTAAAATTGTTAGATTTCTCATATTGCTCAAATAAATACCTATATGGTTCCATGTAAACATGAGACAATCCTTCTACTTTGAGGTGTCCTTTTTCAGGCGAGCTAGACTTTTATTTATATGATGTCAGACTTTTATTTGTATATGGGAGTCAATCTTCTCTTTCATATGATCGGAATGTGAGATTTTGTCTAACCTTGCTGCTTTTTGATCCTAAAATAAAAATAAAAAAAATATAAAAATGAAATTTGATCCTAAAATAAAATAATAATAATAATAATGTAATCAAGTAATCAATATAAATTAATACTAATTAAGAGCTATGCTACGAACACTCAATTTAAATTAAAAATATACAATTAAAAATAATAAAAATAAGCATTTTATATTCATCTTTCTGTATCTTTTATTTTTTTTTCTTTTATGAACTCTGGCCTTATTTTAAAAGAAATACAATTAAAATAATATAAAATAATAACATAAAAATATATGCAAGGTTACTTCAATATATATATATATATATATATATATATATATATATATATATATATATATATATATATATATATATATGTGCAAGGGTTTTGATAAAACACAAAAAGAAGAAGATAAAAAGCTCTCTTCTCTCCTATCTTCTTCTTTCAAAAAGAGAATCAGTTTCTATTCTTTCTAGTTTCATTCTCTCCCTCAATTTTGCTCTGTTTGCTAGTTTCAAACCTCAATTTTCTTTAAATGTGGGATTTGGGATGTGAAACTTGGGGATAATTAGAAAAAAATTGGGGATAATTTGCTCTGTTTGCTAGTTTCAAACCTCAATTTTCTTCTTCTTCTTCTTCTTCTTCTTCTTCTTCTTCTTCTTCTTCTTCAGCCATGGCTAGGGGGGCTCCCAGCCATGGCATCTTAGGGGCGGAGCTCCCAAAACCACCCCTGGTAGGGGTGTTCCTGCAGGCCGAAGGGTTGGCCGACCCTCCCCGCCTCCTCTAGCTCCGCCCCTGTTTATGAAGGGAGTGGGAACCGACAATTATTGGCTCAAGGGAAAGAAATAGTATAAAGAAGAAAGTAATCGGAGTAAGACAACCAACCAATCAATCAAACACAAAAACCAAACAGAATTCAAACAATTCTCTAAAATGGACTTTAGCTAAATCTACAACCTTAGTTAATTTACTTTTATCAACTTTCCATTATAAGTTCTAGCTCTAGTCTCCTCATTATTCATTTTTCAATTTTATTCAATTGAAGTTGATTTTTACCTTTCTCAGTGTTATTTTCAATATAGTTGTAATCAGTCATCTAGATTCAACTACGAACTTTAGGCTTTCTTCATGTCCTTTAAGTCTTTTACGCAATCTTTTTTTTATTAGAAGTTAGATCTAATTTGTAGTTTTCAACAAAATTACTGGCACACTCGTACACCAATCACCAAAGGCATTAAACATTTTTTAGTACCAAAATTAATGAAACATTATGATGCATGCATGTAATTAATATCCAAACCAACCTTACATTATTATTATTTATTATTCTAACTATTTATTTATTAAATTGCATCAAATGTAAATTTCTGGTCCCTCCATATTCCCATGTGAATAACTGATTTAATTTATATCACATTTATTTCTAGTAACTCCTTTAATTGAAATTCTAATTTAATATACCACCTTTGAATTGTAATCCTAATTAATTCTACAATCGATGTTACACTTATTTCTAATTAATTACATGCCTTAATTTTTGGGATGTTACAATATGTTTGAACTGGTAGAAATTAGTAAAATATTCTTATTGATTTCTCTTAATGATTGATATAGAAAGTCTTGCTATATATAAAAAAAACAATGTTTGCAATTCTTGTTGCATTGCCTAAACCCATTTGAAAATAATAGTCAATCACATCTTGTTTTTGTTTTTCGGTGTTGTAATTAAACACCAGAAAATATTTTATTTCCAAACATAAAAGTTTTCCTTATCTAATAATTTCCAAAACATAATATTTTCGTATCTCTAATTAAACTCAATAAATTATGCTAATGGTTGACTTTCCCTTTCAAACCAATTAATGAGTTTGACAAATATGCCCTCTATATTAGATCTTTTAATGGTAGAATTGATCTCGTTCTCATTTCCCACCTTTCAACCCTAAAAACAAGTTTTTAAGCACTAAACATTGTTCTCTAAGTGGCGAAAGCACCGCCTTCTCGATCCATTTCTTGCCTTTCACTTCTAATGCGGTAAAGAAAAAGAGCATCGCCTTCCTAGTCTCAGTTTCACCTCTTTTAGTTGCTTCAGTACTAGAACAAAGGGCAACTGATCCATACGATTATTAGGCGAGTTTTTACAGTTTTGATCATTTATCTTCTCTTTCGGAAAATGGTTGTTCGAACTAAAATTGGAGCAGTTAGGGAGTATTCAGACAGTGAGGAGGTTTTAGCATCTAGACAACAAAAATTGAAGACGAAAATCTAGGGGAAGAACAAAGAAAACGAATTATTACTGGAAAAATAGCAGAGGTTGAAGAATGAGTCTAGAGAATTGAAGGAATTGGTTACTCGATTGAAGGAAGAGCGAGATGGATTTTTTAATACAATGAAAGAGAATAAAGATGACAAAAAATAGATTATTGAGCTCAAAAGGAAGAACTATGCGCTTGAATTTGCTAAGCTGAATGTTGAGACTAAAGTGGATGTCTGTAGATGGTCAATCAAGGAAGATCGAGATGATTTTTTTTGGATTGAAAGAGAATGGCGATGTTAAAAAAGAGATAATTGAGCTCAAAAGGAAGGACTATGAGCTTGAATGTATGTAATTAACTCATTATATGAAACATTATGATGCATGTATGTAATTAATATCTACGTGAATTAATATCCAAACGGTCATAACATTATTATTATTATTTATTATTTTAACTGTTAATACATTAAATTGCATTAAATATAAATTTCTAGTCCCACCGTATTCCCATATGAATAACTTATTTAATTTATTATCCCATTTATTTCTAGTAACTCTTTTAATTAAAGTTCTAATTTAATATATCGTCTTTGAATTATAATCATAATTAATTATATAACTGATGTTGCACTTATCTCTAATTAATTATATGTCTTAATATTTGGGATTTTACAGTATGTTTGAACTAGTAGAAAGTAGTAAAATATTCATATTGATTTCTCTTAATGATTGACATAGAAAGACTTGCTATATATAAAAAATAATCTTCAAGAGCTTGTAATTTTTGTTGCATTGCCTCAACCCATTAGTTGACATTAACCTATTATGTATTACTCTAACTATTAATATATTAAATTTCATTAAATATAAATTTCTAGTAACACATTTAATTAAAATTCTAATTTAATATACCAACTTTGAATTATAATCCTAATTAATTATATAATCGATGTTACATGTATTTCTAATTAATTATATGTCCTAATTGTTTGGATGTTACAGTATGTTTAAACTGATATAAAGTATTAATGAATCCTTATTGATTTCTCTTAATGACCGATACAGAAAGCCGTGCTATATATAAAAAACTATGTTCAAGAGCTTTCAATTCTTGTTGCATTGCCTCAACCCATTTTGGATTAGTACTAGCTTCACTATAGGTATTAGGTTCCTATTCCTTAGAGAGTTTTTTTATAGGAAAACATGATGGGAAGAAGTATAAGAGAAAGGGGATGACATGTCTGATTTTGTGCACACTTGATAATCAACAAAATCTTATAACCAATTTGGTTGTTTACTAGCATTTGTGGTTCTATCTTATCACAGTTCTTCCTTTTAAGCTCCATATTCTCTATCTTATCATCTTCATTCTCTCTCTCTCTCTCTTTAATGGATTATTGAAGAGAGTTAAGAGAGTGAAAGACAATGAAGATGATAAGATAGAGTTATTAAGCTCAAAGGGAAGAACTGTGAGCTTGGATGTAGATATATAGAGGATAATCTGAACTGCACCTGTAGATATGTAAAGGATATTTACTAGAACTGGTATAGTTATATTTCAATACAAATGCACTTGTTGTTTCACTCTCTCAAGGTAATCTCTCTTTTAAAATTGTTAGATTTCTCATATTGATTAATTAAATAGCTATATGGTTCCATGTATAGGTGAGGCAATCCTTCTCCTTTGATGTATCTCTATATAACTCTTTGTCTATGGAGGTCAATCTTCCTTTTTAGAGATACCTTTTGGGATGTCAGCCATCTCATACAAAATTATGGTTAAATATCTATTTTATACTCATCATTTCAGTAATTTATTTTTGCAGTTGTTTATTTGAACTTTAAGGTTACATTTATATAAGTTACAAGGATTTTTAAGTCAAACAATGAAGTTTATGGGTCACAATATTATATATACTTATGAAAGTGAAAGGCATGAATATTACAATTTCCAAAACTTTCCCAAAATGTTCTAATTTTATCCTTACATTTTATTTTCCTATTTATCCTTGTTTTTTTCATTTTTTCCCAAACCACTGAATAGCAAAACAGTGTCGACGTGAGTTTGTGGTTTAGACTCAAAGAGCTTTTTTTTAATGAAGATTAGTGGAAAAGAAGACGACGAAAGCATTCATACAAAGATTTGGTGATTTTTTTTGGGTAAGTGTCATATATGGTGAATTGTTTGATTAGCTTTAGTTTTGGTGATTTTTCGTAAGCTTTCCCCTACAGTTTTCTTCCCCAATTTTCCTTATGATTAGTAGAGTTTTCTTCATTTCAGCACCACATTATGATTTCTTATATTGGTTAATTTATTTTTCTTTTTTCCCAATCCATATGTCTCTACTCATATCTAGAAAACGACATGAACACCTTCAAATACTAGAAAAGAATTGGCACATAAGCATCAACTCGAATTTGTTATTTCAGATGCTGTAATTGATGAATAATTATGGGTCTTCATTTGATTTTTGATCTGCAAGATAATTTTATTTTCCAAGGTTTGTTTATTCTTTTAATTATTGATGTCTTCAATTATGAATAACACTTTCTGACCCGTCTTTCGATGACCTGATTCAACAACAAACAGTCAGGGAGGGGCCAAAATCCAGCGTCCTCTCTCCAATGCTTAAGTCAATAAGATACTTAGGAGTAAGTATTAAGTTGAAAGCAATTAATGAGAGAATATGAATAGTGAATGTACCTAGAGCTCTATTTCTAAGGCTATTTATAGACGATTTCATGTCTTTCCACATGTAGAGTGCTGGTTGACTTCAGATTCCTTTCCCTTTATGTCACTCTATAATGTCTTGCATGATCTAAGGAACATGAGTGTACCTTTGAGGTCTAAACCCACTATTCATCCATGTGTTAAGTCAGGTAACTTCATGTTGAAGCTTCAAGTTAGCCCATATAAATGAATTTATTTAACTTATTTTGATATGGGACTTTGGTTCAGGCCCATAAGATTGATTTGGTCGGGCCTTTGTCCAGGCTTAATCATTTTATCCTATATCAATTGTAATTCACACTCTTTAATTTATAATGTCTTCAGGTCAATGTATATTCTATGTTGATCTGTATATTCTCTGTTGTTCATTCTTCTCTTATTGTCTTAGGAATTGAGTTTCTATATTCGTGCAACTTCCTTTAGAAAGTGCAATCAGTCATATAATCCAGTCGCCTCCAAGATAAAACAACCCACTCAATGAAAAATACGTATTCGTATTGCGCAATACGAACTCGGTCAAAATCCATATTAGTGACAGAGGATGATTTTTATGTAACATGGTTTCTACTAATTATGTGTATGAGTTTTTGAGTGAGGCCTTTGCATTCTTTATTTAATTTTGTTTTGATTTTATATTTTATATTAGGTAATGGAAAATTATGCTTATATTTATTTAACTTTGATATCTTATTATATTTTTATTTTAAGTCCTTTTTAGATTTCTGATTTCACTATTAACTAACTTCTTATGTTCCTTGCGGGTTAAGCTATGGTTACTTTGTTTTTAACAAAGTAAGCATTACTTTGTTCTTGCTATTCGAAATTAACGAAAAATGTTTTTTTTAATTATTTTGATTTGTTAGTTGAAATTAAACCTATTATTTATTACTCTAACTGTTAATATATTAAATTTCATTAAACATAAATTTCTAGTAACTCATTTAATTGGAAATTCTAATTTAATATACCACCTTTGAATTATAATCCTAATTAGTTATATAACCAATCTAATATTACGCTTATTTCTAATTAATTATATGTCTTCTGTTTCAAAAAAAAATTATATGTCTTAATTTTTGGGATGTTACAATATGTTTGAACTAATAGAAAGTAGTATTGAATTCTGATTGATTTCTCTTTATGACTGATAGAGAAGCCTTGCTATATATATATATATATATATTGTTCAAAATCTTGCAACTCATATTGCATTGCTTCGACCCATTTTGGATTAGTACTAGCTTCATTATAAGTATTAGGTTCCTGTTCTTTAGAGGGTTTAGAGAAGAAAATATGATGGGAAGAAGTATAAGAGAATTGGGATGACATGTTTGATTTTGTGCACACTTGATTAACAACAAAATCTTGTAACCAGTTTTGTTGTTTACTAACAATTATAGTTATATCCTATCACAGTTCTTCCTTTTGAGCTCAATAATCTCTATCTTAACATCTTCATTCTCTCTCTCTCTCTCTTTAATTGATTATTGAAGAGAGTGAAAGAGAATGAAGATGATAAGATAGAGTTATTGAGCTCAAAAAGGAAGAACTGTGAGTTTGAATGTAAGAGGATAATCAAAATTGCACCGGTAGATATGTAGATGGTATTTATTCTAACTAGTATAGTTATATTTCAATAAAAATGCATTTGTTGTTTCACTCTCCCAAGGTAACATCTCCTTTAAAATTGCTCAATTGCTCATATTGCTTAATTAAATAGCTATATCTATATCAGAATTACGAATAAAAACAAAATAAACCGAACCTCATCGGGAATCGGCAGGTAGGAGGTGGAGGATTCATAGAAGGAACGAGCAGCTTCATTCCTTTCCGGTTGAAATTGATTGGAGAAATCATCGAAAGGCAATGAAGGAATTAGAGTTCCGCTGACAGCAAAGAGTGATTGGATCTGAGCAGAAGAGAAACCATGGGTGTAAGAAGTCAAAGTTGTTCTTGATGTTCTTCGTCTTCTTACTTCGTTTAACAAAGGATGGCAGATGTCTGTCAGTTTGCTCCATTGTTGAATTTTCTTAAGTTGGAGTTTACGAGTTGTGGATATTATATAGGGGATGGGATGTTTTCTTCCAATTCAAATTCTTATTCCATTCCTCCATGGATAAAGAAGGGCGGTACCACCCTTTTAAAATAACTAACAACTACTTCCATAATTCTAATTTATTTTTTAATGGAAAGTGGAAGATTTTTAGTTCGTGTGTTTGTTTTGTTGTTGATGGATTAGCAAAATTCAATTGATTTTAAAAAGAAATTAAGAAAGAGGAGAGAGACAAGAGAGAAAAAAATAGGAGAGAGAAAGGAAAAAATCAAAAATTAAAAAGAGATGGAAAAGATGATGTAATTGATTTTTATTTTTTATTTTTTATTTTGGGATTTGTTTGTGATAATTAGATAATAATGGGATTAATTTATAAAATAAATAAATATAAAGACTAAATTAACTCTTTTCTCTTTGACTTTTAACATCGTTAGTCAATTTGGTATGTGTTTGCTAATGGAATGAAACTCAATGTACTATTTTGCAAACTTTTAAACCACATGAGTGTTGTTTGAAAACAGGTGTAACCATATGGTTTATTTTTGTACTTTTCCCTATTATATATGCTTATAAAAGTGAAAGACATATGAACATTATAATTTCCAAAATTTTCCCCAAAATGTTCCAAAATATATGCTTTGTTTTTTTCATTTTTTTCCAAACTACCGTATTGCACATGTATGTAGAGGATATTTATTATAACTGGTGTGGATATATTTCAATAAAAATGCACTTGTTGTTTCACTATCTCAAGGCAATCCGTCTCTTTTGAGGTGTCCTTTTTCGGTCAAGCTAGACTTTTATTTATATGATATCAGACTTTTATTTGTACATGGGAGTCAATCTTCCTTTTTTGCAGATACCTTTTGGGATGTTAGCCCATTTCACCAAAAATTATGGTCAAATATCTATTTTATCCTCATCATTTCAGCAATTTATTTTTCGATTTTGGTTTATTTGGGCTTTAAGGTTACATTTATATAAGTTCCATGGTTTTTTATGTCAAATAATGAAGTTTAGGGATCATAAAATTATATATACTTATAAAAGTGAAAGGTAACAATACAATTTCCAAAAAAAATCCAAAATGTTCCAATTTTATCATTACATTTTATTTCCTGAATAGTACTAGAACAAAGGGCAACTGATCGATACGATTATTAGGTGAGTTTTTACAGTTTTGATCATTTATCTTCTCTTTCGAAAAAGGGTTGTTCGAACTGAATAAATTGGAGCAGTTAGGGAGGATTCGGAAGCTTGACAGTGAGGAGGTTTTAGTATCTAGAGAATAGAAATTGAAGATGAAAATCTAGGCGAAGAACAAAGAAAATGAATTATTGCTGGAAAAATAGTAGAGGTTGAAGAATGAGTCTGGAGAATTGAAGGAATTGGTTACTCGATTGATGGAAGAGCGAGATGGATTTTTTAATACAATGAAAGAGAATGAAGATGACAAAAAAAATATTATTAAGCTCAAAAGGGAGAACTATGAGCTTGAATTTGCTAAGCTGAATGTTGAGACTAAAGTGGATGTCTGTAGATGGTCAATCAAGGAAGATCGAGATGAATTTTTTAGGAGTGAAAGATAATGGTGGTGTTAAGAAAGAGGTGAAACTGAGTCTGAGAAGGCGGTGCTCTTTTTCTTTACCGCACTAGCAGTGAAAGGCATGAAATGGATCGAGAAGAGGGTGCTTCCGCCACTTAGATATAGAATTGGGGGAAAATCTTTCTGAATATTATTCATAGTGTAAACACACGTATATATACATATTAGGGCAGTCGGCTATACTGTAGGAATCCTAGTCTAAATACAACGTGACTCTAGTCCAAGACTTCCTAATTCTATACAATAACTAATTAGGATGAGTTTGTTATCAAGTCTATTACATATTCCTATCACCCCCCCCCCCCCTCAAGCTGTACAGTTCGTGCACGAACTGTAAGCTTGTCTCTGAGAAATTGAAATCTGCCCCGTGCCAGCGGCTTAGTAAAAACATCTGCGGTTTGATCTTCAGTTGAAATATAACGAACCACCAACGACTTGGAGCGAACACGATCACGAACAAAGTAAAAGTCAATCTCCAAATGCTTTGTAGAATTGTGAAATACCGGGTTAGAGGAAAGATACACTGCACTAAGGTTGTCACACCATAAGATAGGAGGTTGTTGAACCGCAAATCCAATTTTCTTTATTAGCATATGTAGCCAACTCAATTCTGATGTTGCTGTTGCAATAGATCGATACTCGGCCTCCGTAGAGGAGCGAGATACCGTTCTTTGTTTCTTCGAGGTCCAAGACAGGAGATTTGGCCCTAGAAATGCTGCATACCCACTTATGGATTTCCGATCATCTTTGTCACCGCCCCAATCCGCATCAGAAAAACAATATAATCGACCAATAGGACCTTTCTTCAAACTCAAGCCATAATCCATCGTGCCATTAAGATAACGCAGAATGCGTTTAACTGCACCCCAATGAACCTCGATAGGTGTGTGCATAAATTGAGATACTTTATTGACCGCAAAGGACAGATCAGGACGTGTGAATGTCAAATATTGCAAACCACCAACAATGCTCCGGTACAGAGTCGGATCATCAAACGTAGGACCATCGCCTAACTGTAACTTCTCTGATGGATTAGTGGGACTAGACACGGGTTTAGAGTCAGTCATCCGAGCTCTCTCAAGAATAGATTTACAATACTTCGATTGATGAAGTAGTAAACCATCAGATACAACCGAAACTTCTATGCCCAGAAAGTAGTGTACTGATCCCAAATTACGAATAACAAATGTGTTTTTAAGAAATTGGACTAGTTTCTGAATGAGTGTTGACGAGTTCCTTGTCAATAGCAAATCATCAACATAAATGAGACAATAAACACGAACATTACCGCGAATGTAGAAGTAGAGAGAGCTATCCGTTTTGGATCCACAAAACCCAAAAGAAACAAGCTTGGATGTGAGTTTCTCATGCCATATACGAGGAGATTGTTTGAGTCAAAACTGTAAAAACTCACCTAATAATCGTATCGATCAGTTGCCCTTTGTTCTAGTACTATTCAGGAAATAAAATGTAATGATAAAATTGGAACATTTTGGATTTTTTTTGGAAATTGTATTGTTACCTTTCACTTTTATAAGTATATATAATTTTATGATCCCTAAACTTCATTATTTGACATAAAAAACCATGGAACTTATATAAATGTAACCTTAAAGCCCAAATAAACCAAAATCGAAAAATAAATTGCTGAAATGATGAGGATAAAATAGATATTTGACCATAATTTTTGGTGAAATGGGCTAACATCCCAAAAGGTATCTGCAAAAAAGGAAGATTGACTCCCATGTACAAATAAAAGTCTGATATCACATAAATAAAAGTCTAGCTTGACCGAAAAAGGACACCTCAAAGGAGACGGATTGCCTTGAGAGAGTGAAACAACAAGTGCATTTTTATTGAAATATATCCACACCAGTTATAATAAATATCCTCTACATACATGTGCAATAGGGTAGTTTGGAAAAAAAATGAAAAAAACAAAGCATATATTTTGGAACATTTTGGGGAAAATTTTGGAAATTATAGTGTTCATATGTCTTTCACTTTTATAAGCATATATAATAGGGAAAAGTACAAAAATAAACCATATGGTTACACCTGTTTTCAAACAACACTCATGTGGTTTAAAAGTTTGCAAAATAGTACATTGAGTTTCATTCCATTAGCAAACACATACCAAATTGACTAACGATGTTAAAAGTCAAAGAGAAAAGAGTTAATTTAGTCTTTATATTTATTTATTTTATAAATTAATCCCATTATTATCTAATTATCACAAACAAATCCCAAAATAAAAAATAAAAAATAAAAATCAATTACATCATCTTTTCCATCTCTTTTTAATTTTTGATTTTTTTCCTTTCTCTCTCCTATTTTTCTCTCTCTTGTCTCTCTCCTCTTTCTTAATTTCTTTTTAAAATCAATTGAATTTTGCTAATCCATCAACAAAAAAAACACACGAACTAAAAATCTTCCACTTCCCATTAAAAAATAAATTAGAATTATGGAAGTAGTTGTTAGTTATTTTAAAAGGGTGGTACCGCCCTTCTTTATCCATGGAGGAATGGAATAAGAATTTGAATTGGAAGAAAACATCCCATCCCCTATATAATATCCACAACTCGTAAACTCCACTTAAGAAAATTCAACAATGGAGCAAACTGACAGACATCTGCCATCCTTTGTTAAACGAAGTAAGAAGACGAAGAACATCAAGAACAACTTTGACTTCTTACACCCATGGTTTCTCTTCTGCTCAGATCCAATCACTCTTTGCTGTCAGCGGAACTCTAATTCCTTCATTGCCTTTCGATGATTTCTCCAATCAATTTCAACCGGAAAGGAAGGAAGCTGCTCGTTCCTTCTATGAATCCTCCGCCTCCTACCTGCCGATTCCCGATGAGGTTCGGTTTATTTTGTTTTCATTCGTAATTCTGATATAGATATAGCTATTTTAATTGAGCAATATGAGCAATTGAGCAATTTTAAAGGAGATATTACCTTGGGAGAGTGAAAACAACAAATGCATTTTTATTGAAATATAACTATACTAGTTAGAATAAATACCATCTACATATCTACCGGTGCAATTTTGATTATCCTCTTACATTCAAACTCACAGTTCTTCCTTTTTGAGCTCAATAACTCTATCTTATCATCTTCATTCTCTTTCACTCTCTTCAATAATCAATTAAAGAGAGAGAGAGAGAATGAAGATGTTAAGATAGAGATTATTGAGCTCAAAAGGAAGAACTGTGATAGGATATAACTATAATTGTTAGTAAACAACAAAACTGGTTACAAGATTTTGTTGTTAATCACTCCTAAGTATCTTATTGACTTAAGCATTGGAGAGAGGACGCTGGATTTTGGCCCCTCCCTGACTGTTTGCTGTTGAATCAGGTCATCGAAAGACGGGCCAGAAAGTGTTATTCATAATTGAAGACATCAATAATTAAAAGAATAAACAAACCTTGGAAAATAAAATTATCTTGCAGATCAAAAATCAAATGAAGACCCATAATTATTCATCAATTACAACATCTGAAATAACAAATTCGAGTTGATGCTTATGTGCCAATTCTTTTCAGTATTTGAAGGTGTTCATGTCGTTTTCTAGATATGAGTAGAGACATATGGATTGGGAAAAAAGAAAAATAAATTAACCAATATAAGAAATCATAATGTGGTGCTGAAATGAAGAAAACTCTACTAATCATAAGGAAAATTGGGAAAGAAAACTGTAGGGGAAAGCTTACGAAAAATCACCAAAACTAAAGCTAATCAAACAATTCACCATATATGACACTTACCCAAAAAAAAATCACCAAATCTTTGTATGAATACTTTCGTCGTCTTCTTTTCCACTAATCTTCATTAAAAAAAGCTCTTTGAGTCTAAACCACAAACTCACGTCGACACTGTTTTGCTATTCGGTGGTTTGGGAAAAAATGAAAAAAACAAGGATAGATAGGAAAATAAAATGTAAGGATAAAATTGGAACATTTTGGGAAAGTTTTGGAAATTGTAATATTCATGCCTTTCACTTTTATAAGTATATATAATATTGTGACCCATAAACTTCATTGTTTGACTTAAAAATCCTTGTAACTTATATAAATGTAACCTTAAAGTTCAAATAAACAACTGCAAAAATAAATTACTGAAATGATGAGTATAAAATAGATATTTAACCATAATTTTGTATGAGATGGCTGACATCCCAAAAGGTATCTCTAAAAAGGAAGATTGACCTCCATAGACAAAGAGTTATATAGAGATACATCAAAGGAGAAGGATTGCCTCACCTATACATGGAACCATATAGCTATTTAATTAATCAATATGAGAAATCTAACAATTTTAAAAGAGAGATTACCTTGAGAGAGTGAAACAACAAGTGCATTTGTATTGAAATATAACTATACCAGTTCTAGTAAATATCCTTTACATATCTACAGGTGCAGTTCAGATTATCCTCTATATATCTACATCCAAGCTCACAGTTCTTCCCTTTGAGCTTAATAACTCTATCTTATCATCTTCATTGTCTTTCACTCTCTTAACTCTCTTCAATAATCCATTAAAGAGAGAGAGAGAGAGAATGAAGATGATAAGATAGAGAATATGGAGCTTAAAAGGAAGAACTGTGATAAGATAGAACCACAAATGCTAGTAAACAACCAAATTGGTTACAAGATTTTGTTGATTATCAAGTGTGCACAAAATCAGACATGTCATCCCCTTTCTCTTATACTTCTTCCCATCATGTTTTCCTATAAAAAACTCTCTAAGGAATAGGAACCTAATACCTATAGTGAAGCTAGTACTAATCCAAAATGGGTTGAGGCAATGCAACAAGAATTGAAAGCTCTTGAACATAGTTTTTTATATATAGCACGGCTTTCTGTATCGGTCATTAAGAGAAATCAATAAGGATTCATTAATACTTTATATCAGTTTAAACATACTGTAACATCCAAACAATTAGGACATATAATTAATTAGAAATACATGTAACATCGATTATATAATTAATTAGGATTATAATTCAAAGTTGGTATATTAAATTAGAATTTTAATTAAATGTGTTACTAGAAATTTATATTTAATGAAATTTAATATATTAATAGTTAGAGTAATACATAATAGGTTAATGTCAACTAAAGGGTTGAGGCAATGCAACAAAAATTACAAGCTCTTGAAGATTATTTTTTATATATAGCAAGCCTTTCTATGTCAATCATTAAGAGAAATCAATATGAATATTTTACTACTTTCTACTAGTTCAAACATACTGTAAAATCCCAAATATTAAGACATATAATTAATTAGAGATAAGTGCAACATCAGTTATATAATTAATTATGATTATAATTCAAAGACGATATATTAAATTAGAACTTTAATTAAAAGAGTTACTAGAAATAAATGGGATAATAAATTAAATAAGTTATTCATATGGGAATACGGAGGGACTAGAAATTTATATTTAATGCAATTTAATGTATTAACAGTTAAAATAATAAATAATAATAATAATGTTATGACCGTTTGGATATTAATTCACGTAGATATTAATTACATACATGCATCATAATGTTTCATATAATGAGTTAATTACATACATTCAAGCTCATAGTGTAACATCGATTGTAGAATTAATTAGGATTACAATTCAAAGGTGGTATATTAAATTAGAATTTCAATTAAAGGAGTTACTAGAAATAAATGTGATATAAATTAAATCAGTTATTCACATGGGAATATGGAGGGACCAGAAATTTACATTTGATGCAATTTAATAAATAAATAGTTAGAATAATAAATAATAATAATGTAAGGTTCGTTTGGATATTAATTACATGCATGCATCATAATGTTTCATTAATTTTGGTACTAAAAAATGTTTAATGCCTTTGGTGATTGGTGTACGAGCGTGCCAGTAATTTTGTTGAAAACTACAAATTAGATCTAACTTCTAATAAAAAAAGATTGCGTAAAAGACTTAAAGGACATGAAGAAAGCCTAAAGTTCGTAGTTGAATCTAGATGACTGATTACAACTACATTGAAAATAACACTAAGAAAGGTAAAAATCAACTTCAATTGAATAAAATTGAAAAATGAATAATGAGGAGACTAGAGCTAGAACTTATAATGGAAAGTTGATAAAAGTAAATTAACTAAGGTTGTAGATTTAGCTAAAGTCCATTTTAGAGAATTGTTTGAATTCTGTTTGGTTTTTGTGTTTGATTGATTGGTTGGTTGTCTTACTCCGATTACTTTCTTCTTTATACTATTTCTTTCCCTTGAGCCAATAATTGTCGGTTCCCACTCCCTTCATAAACAGGGGCAGAGCTAGAGGAGGCGGGGAGGGTCGGCCAACCCTTCGGCCTGTAGGAACACCCCTACCAGGGGTGGTTTTGGGAGCTCCGCCCCTGAGATGCCATGGCTGAAGATGAAGAAAAAGTAGAAGAAGAAAAAGAAGAAGAAGAAGGGGCTGAGCCCCATCTGTTTGTAATATTTTTTTCTAATTATCCCCAATTTTTTTCTAATTATCCCCAAGTTTCACATCCCAAATCCCACATTTAAAGAAAATTGAGGTTTGAAACTAGCAAACAGAGCAAAATTGAGGGAGAGAATGAAACCAGAAAGAATAGAAACTGGTTCTCTTTTTGAAAGAAGAAGATAGGAGAGAAGAGAGCTTTTTATCTTCTTCTTTTTGTGTTTTATCAAAACCCTTGCATATATATATATATATATATATATATATATATATATAGAAGTAACCTTGCATATATTTTTATGTTATTATTTTATATTATTTTAATTGTATTTCTTTTAAAATAAGGCCAGAGTTCATAAAAGAAAAAAAATAAAAGATACAGAAAGATGAATATAAAATGCTTATTTTTATTATTTTTAATTGTATATTTTTACTTTAAATTGAGTGTTCGTAGCATAGCTCTTAATTAGTATTAATTTATATTGATTACTTGATTACATTATTATTATTATTATTATTTTATTTTAGGATCAAATTTCATTTTTATATTTTTTTTTATTTTTATTTTAGGATAAAAAAGCAGCAAGGTTAGACAAAATCTCACATTCCGATCATATGAAAGAGAAGATTGACTCCCATATACAAATAAAAGTCTGACATCATATAAATAAAAGTCTAGCTCGCCTGAAAAAGGACACCTCAAAGTAGAAGGATTGTCTCATGTTTACATGGAACCATATAGGTATTTATTTGAGCAATATGAGAAATCTAACAATTTTAAAGGAGATATTACCTTGAGAGAGTGAAACAACAAGTGCATTTTTATTGAAATATAACCACACCAGTTATAATAAATAACCTCTACATATCTACAGGTGCAATATGGTAGTTTGGGAAAAAATGAAAAAAAGAAAACAAGGATAGATAGGGAAATAAATTACAAGGATAAAATTGGAACATTTTGGGAAAAAAATTAAAAATTGTAGTGTTCATGCCTTTCACTTTTATAAGCATATATAATATTATGACCCCTAAACTTCATTGTTTGACATAAAAATCCTTGAACTTATATAATGTAACATTAAATTCCAAATAAACAAAAATCCATAAATAAATTACTGAAATGATGAGGATAAAATAGATATTTGAGCATAAATTTTTATGAGATGGGCTAACATCCCAAACGTATCTCCAAAAAGGAGGATTGACTCTCATATACAAAGACTCATATAGCTCCCTAATCTGATTTCATATAAATAAAAGTTTAACTCACCCGAAAAGGATACCTCAAAGGAGAAGGATTGTCTCACGTATACATGGAACCATATAGCTATTTAATTGAACAATTTTAAAGGAGATATTACCTTGGGAGAGTGAAACAACAAGTGCATTTTTTATTGAAATATAACTATACCAGTTATAATAGATAAACTCTACATATCTACATGTGCAATTCGGATTATCCTTTACATATCTACATTCAAACTCATAGTTCTTCCTTTTTGAGCTCAATAACTCTATCTTATCATCTTCATTCTCTTTCACTCTCTTCAATAATCAATTAAAGATAGAGGGGGAGGGAGAGAGAGAGAGAGGGAGAGAGAATGAAGATGTTAAGATAGAGATTATTAAGCTCAAAAGGAAGAACTGTGATAAGATATAACTACAAGTGTTAGTAAACAAACAAACTGGGTACAAGATTTTGTTGTTAATCAAGTGTGCATAAAATCAGACATGTCATCCCCATTCTCTTATACTTCTTCCTATCATATTTTCTTGTCTAAACTCTATAAAGAACATGAACCTAATACCTATAATAAAGCTAGTACTAATCCAAAATGGGCGGAAACAATGCAATATGAGTTGCAAGATTTTGAACAAAGTTATATATATATATATATAGCAAGGTTTCTCTATCAGTCATAAAGAGAAATCAATATGAATTCAATACTACTTTCTATCAGTTCAAACATATTGTAACATCCCAAAAATTAAGATATATAATTAATTAGAAATAAGTGTAAGATTGGTTATATAATTCATTAGGATTATAATTCAAATGTGGTATATTAAATTAGAATTTCAATTAAATGAGTTACTAGAAATTTATATTTAATGAAATTTAATATATTAACAATTAGAGTAATAAATAATAGGGTTGATTTCAACTAAGAAATCAAAATAATTAAAAAAATTCGTAAATTTCGAATAACAAGAACATAAGATGTTAGTTAATAGTGAAATCGGAAATCTAAAAAGGATCTAAAAATAAAAATATAAAAAGATATCAAAGTCAAATAAATATAAGCATAATTTTCCATTACCTAATATAAAATAAAAAAAATAAAAAAAGAATGCAAAGGCCTCACTCAAAAACCCATACATATAGTTGGTAGAAACCATGTTACATAGAAATCATCTTCTGACAATAATATGGATTTGACCGAGTTCGTATTGTGCAATATGAATACCTATTCTTCATTGAGTGGATTGTTTTATCTTGGAGGCGACTGGATTATATGACTGCTTGCACTTTCTAAAGGCAGTTGCATGAACAGAGAAACTCAATTCCTAAGACAATAAGAGAAGAATGAACAACAGAGAATATACAGATCAACATAGAATATACATTGACCTGAAGAAAATATAAATTAAAGAGTGTGAATTACAATTGATATGAGATAAAATGATTAAGCCTGGACAAAGCCCGACCGAATCAATCTTATGGGCCTGAACCAAAGTCCCATATCAAAATAAGTTAAATGAAATCGTTTATACTAGAAGCTTCAATAGGAAGTTACCTAACTTAACACATTGACGAATAGGGGTTTCAGACCTCAAAGGTACGCTCATGTTCCCTAGATCACGCGAGACATTACAGAGTGACATAAAAGGAAAGGAATCTGAAGTCAACCAAAACTCTACATGTGGAAATATATGAAATCATCTATAAATAGCCTTAGAAATAGAGCTCTGGGTACGTTCACTATTCATATTCTCTCATTAATTGCTTTCAATTTAATACTTATTCCTAAGTATCTTATTGACTTAAGCATCAGAGAGAGGACGCTAGATTTCGGCCCCTCCCTGACTGTTTGCTGTTGATTCAGGTCATCAAAAGGCAGATCAGAACGTGTTATTCATAATTGAAGACATCAATAATGAACAAAATAAATAAACCTTGGAAAATAAAATAACTTGCATATCAAAATCAAATGAAGACCAATAATTATTCATCAATTACAGCATCTGAAAGAACAAATTCGAGTTGATGCTTTTCTTTTCTAGTATTTGAAGGTGTTCATGTCGTTTTCTAGATCTGAGTAGAGACATGTAGATTGGAAAAAAAGAAAAAGAAAATAACCAATATAAGAAATCATAATGTGGTACTGAAATGAAGAAAACTCTACTAATCATAAGGAAAATTGGGAAAGCTTACGAAAAATCACCAAAACTAAAGATAATCAAACAATTCACCATATGTAACACTTACCTAAACAAAATCACCAAATGTTTGTATGAATACTTTCGTCGGCTTCTTTTCCACTAATCTTCATTAAAAAAAAGTTCTTTGAGTCTAAACCACAAACTCATGTCGACATTGTTTTGCTATTCGGTGGTTTAGAAAAAAAACAAGAATAGATAGGAAAATAAAATGTAAGGATAAAATTGGAACATTTTGGGATAGTTTTGGAAATTGTATTGTTCATGCCTTTCAGTTTTATAAGTATATATAATATTTTGACCCATAAACTTCATTGTTTGACATAAAAATCCTTGGAACTTATATAAATGTAACCTTAAAGTTCAAATAACCAATTGTATAAATAAATTACTGAAATGATGAGGATAAAATAGATATTTAACAATAATTTTGTGTGAGATGGGCTAACATCCTAAAAGGTATCTCCAAAAAGGAAGATTGACCCCATATGCAAAGAGTTATACAAAGATACGTCAAATGAGAAAGATTGCCTCACATATACATGGAACCATATAGCTATTTAATTAATCAATATGAGAAATCTAACAATTTTAAAGGAGAGATTACCTTGAGAGAGTGAAACAACAAGTGCATTTGTATTGAAATATAACCATACCAGTTCTAGTAAATATCCTCTAGATATCTACAGGTGCAATTCAGATTATCCTCTATGTATCTACATCCAAGCTCACAGTTCTTCCTTTTGAGCTCAATAACTCTATCTTATCATCTTCATTGTCGTTCACTCTCTTCACTCTCTTCAATAATCCAAATGAAGATGATAAGAAAGAGATTATGGAGCTCAAAAGGAAGAACTGTGATAAGATAAACCACAAGTGCTAGTAAACAACCAAATTGGTTACAAGATTTTGTTGAGAATCAAGTGTGCACAAAATCAGACTTGTCATCCCCTTTCTCTTATACTTCTTCCAATCATATTTTCTTGTCTAAACTCTCTAAAGAACGGGAACCTAATACCTATAGTGAAGCTAGTACTAATCCAAAATGGATTGAGGCAATGCAACAGGAATTGAAAGCTCTTGAACAGAGTTTTTTTTTTATATATAGCAAGGCTTTCTATATCGGTCATTAAGAGGAATCAATAAGAATTCATTACTACTTTATATTAGTTTAAACATATTGTAATATCCAAAAAATTAGGACATATAATTAATTAGAAATACGTGTAACATCGATTATATAATTAATTAGGATTATAATTCAAAGGGGGTATATTAAATTAGAATTTTAATTAAATGAGTTACTTGAAATTTATAATTAATGAAATTTAATATATTAACAGTTAGAGTAATAAATAATAGGGTTAATTTCAACTAATAGGTTGAGGCAATGCAACAAGAATTGCAAGCTCTTTAACATTACTTTTTATATATAGCAAGCTTTTCTGTGTCAATCATTAAGAGAAATTAATATGGATATTTTACTACTTTCTATCAGTTCAAACGTACTGTAACATCCCAAATATTAAGACATATAATTAATTAGAGATAAGTATAACATCAGTTATATAATTAATTATGATTATAATTCAAAGTCGATATATTAAATTAGAACTTTAATTAAAAGAGTTAGTAGAAATAAATGTGATAATAAATTAAATCAGTTATTCATATGGGAATATGGAGGGACTAGAAATTTATATTTAATACAATTTAATATGTTAACAGTTAAAATAATAAATGATAATAATAATAATGTTAGGACCGTTTGGATATTAATTCACGTAGATATTAATTACATGCATGCATCATAATGTTTTATTAATTTTGGTGTTAAAAAAATAAAATAAATGATAATTTAATTCCAAGAGATAAAAGATAAATATATATATATATATATATATATATATATATATATATATATATATATATATATATATTAAATGTAACTTCATATACATAAAAAAAATGTGTTTTGATGCTTGGTCACCTATTAGTTATTTTCTTTTTAAAGTTGTTCGCAATGCACTTACATTAAACAAAGGAATATTACATTAAAGAGAAAGAAAAACACCCACCCCACCTCACCCATGTGATTCGCACCCATGACCTCTACAGTCATAGGTAAGCTCTCAACCAACGGGCTAAAAGCTTCACCACCACCTATTAGTTATTAAATGCATGTAATTTGAACTGTATGTGCGTGTTGTTGTGCTATGTATATTATTAGCTACTTACTAGGCCTCCAAGCTCATCCCCCACCTCCACTAGTTTTCTTTTCAGGTTAAAGTTATTAAATGCTTCGCGATGCATCTATCAAGACGGCCAATATGCCGATCATCGTTGCATTAATTGTGTTAGTTAGCAATTTAAAATGTTCCAATTTAAAGTGTTATAATTATAAACGTTGTAATTTTTAATATATGAAAATTTATTATAAGTGCTTATTTATGTAAAAAAAATGGGGGATTTTGCAGATACGTAATCATGTGTAACATATCAATTACATAATACATTACAACATAGGTAATCATGTGGAACATATAATTTACATTACACATTATGACATCACAACCCATTTTAACACCCTAAAATAAGATATCTAACACATAAATGACAATATATAAATGAAAATGAGATTCAAGCTTGTATAATACATGCATTTGTATCTAGAGAGATTCACAAATGAATCCTTCTCAATTTTAACATCAACTTCCTCACCACTCTTCTCCAAAACATCTACATTTCCTTTTCCAAAGACAAAACCCTCTCATATAACTCATCGATTCTCCCTTCACACATATCCACTTCAGTCTAAACATTCAACTTGGCACATTTAAGCTCACAGTCCTTCCTTTTGAGCTTAATAATCCATTTCTTAACATCGCCATTCTCTTTCACTCTCATCAAAATTTATCTCAATCTTCTGTGATTGACCCTCTACAGACATCCACTTTAGTCTCAACATTCAACTTAGCAAATTCAAGCTCATAGTTTTTCCTTTTGAGTTCAATAATCTATTTTTTGTTATCTTCATTTTCTTTCATTGTATTCAACTATGCATCTCGCTCTTCCTTCAATCGAGTAACCAATTCCTTCAATTCCCCAGACTCAACCTCTACAAATTTTCCAGCAACAATTGTTTTCTTTGTTCTTCCCCTCGATTTTCATCTTCAATTTCTCTTCTCTAGATACTAAAACCTTCTCCACCGTCAAGCTTCCAAATCCTCCTTAACCGCTCTAATTTCAGTTCGAATTTGAAAGAGCAGATAAATGATCAAAACTGTAAAAACTCACCTAATAATTGTATGGCTTAGTTGCCCTTTGTTCTAGTACTGAATCGACTAAAAGAAGTGAAGCTGAAACCGGGAAGGCGGTGCTCTTTCTCTTTACCGCACCGGAAGTGAAAGGTAAGAAATGGACCGAGAAGGCGGTTCTTCCGCCATTTAGAGAATAATGTTTAGTGCTTAAATAAATAATACGGAGGGACCATACATTTATATTTAATGCAATGTATATTAAGAGTTAGAATAATAAATAATAATAATAATAATGTTAGGACTGTTTGGATATTAATTACATAGAAATCGTCTTCTGTCACTAATATGGATTTTGACCGAGTTTGTATTGTGCAATACGAATACGTATTTTTCATTGAGTGGGTTGTTTTATCTTGGAAGCGACTGGATTATATGACCGCTTGCACTTTCTAAAGGCAGTTGCACAAACAGAGAAACTCAATTCCTAAGATAATAAGAGAATAATGAACAACAGAGAATATACAGATCAACATAGAATATACATTGACCTGAAGAAATTATAAATTAAAGAGTGTGAATTACAATTGATATATGATAAAATGATTAAGCCTGGACAAAGGCTCGACCCAATCAATCTTATGGGCCTGAACCTCTTTTAGTTGCTTCAGTACTAGAACAAATGGCAACTGATCCATACGATTATTAGGTGAGTTTTTACAGTTTTGATCATTTATCTTCTCTTTCAAAAAAGGGTTGTTCGAACTGAAATTGGACCAGTTAGGGAGGATTCGGAAGCTTGACAGTGAGGAGGTTTTAGTATCTAAAGAATAGAAATTGAAGACGAAAATCTAAGCGAAGAACAAAGAAAATTAATTATTGCTGGAAAAATAGTAGAGGTTGAAGAATGAGTCTAGAGAATTGAAGGAATTGGTTACTCGATTGAAGGAAACGCGAGATGGATTTTTGAATACAATGGAAGAGAATGAAGATGACAAAAAATATATTATTGAGTTCAAAAGGAAGAATTATGAGCTTGAATTTGCTAAGCTGAATGTTGAGACTAAAGTGGATGTCTGTAGATGGTCAATCAAAGAAGATCGAGATGAATGTTTTTGGAATGAAAGAGAATGGCGATGTTAAGAAATAGATAATTGAGCTCAAAAGGAAGGACTGTGAGCTTGAATGTATGTAATTAACGCATTAATGAAACATTATGATGCACGTATGTAATTAATATCTACGTGAATTAATATCCTAACGGTCCTAACATTATTATTATTTATTATTTTAACTGTTAATATATTAAATTGCATTAAATATAAATTTCTAGTCCCTTCGTATTCCCATATGAATAACTGATTTAATTTGTTATCACATTTATTTCTATTAACTCTTTTAATTAAAGTACTAATTTAATATATCGTCTTTGAATTATAATCATAATTATTTATATAACTGATGTTACACTTATCTCTAATTAATTATATGTCTTAGTATTTGGGATGTTACAGCATGTTTGAACTGGTAGAAAGTAGTAAAATATTCATATTGATTTCTCTTAATGATTGACATAGAAAAGCTTGCATTTCTTATTGAATTGCCTCAACCCATTAGTTGAAATTAACCCTATTATTCATTACTCTAACTGTTATATATTAAATTTCATTAAATATAAATTTCTAGTAACTCATTTAATTAAAATTCTAATTTAATATACAATCTTTGAAATATAATTCTAATTAATTATATGATCGATGTTACACGTATTTCTAATTAATTATATGTCGTAATTTTTTGGATGTTACAGTATGTTTGAACTGATATAAAGTAGTAATGAATTCTTATTGATTTCTCTTAATGACCGATACAGAAATCCTTGCTATATATAAAAAAAACTCTGTTCAAGAGCTTTCAATTCTTGTTGCATTGCCTCAACCCATTTTGGATTAGTACTAGCTTCACTATAGGTATTAGGTTCCCGTTCTTTAGAGTCTTTATAAGAAAACATGATGGGAAGAATTATAAGAGAAAGGGGATGACATGTCTGATTTTGTGCACACTTGATTATCAACAAAATATTGTAACCGATTTGGTTGTTTACTAGCACTTGTGGTTTATCTTATCACAGTTCTTCCTTTTGAGCTCCATAATCTCTATCTTATCATCTTCATTCTCTCTCTCTTTAATGGATTATTGAAGAGAGTGAAAGACAATGAAGATAATAAGATAGAGTTATTGAGGTCAAAAAGAAGAACTGTGAGCTTGAATGTAGATATATAGAGGATAATCTGAATTGCACCTATAGATATGTAGAGGATATTTACTAGAATTGGTATGATTATATTTCAATACAAATGCACTTGTTGTTTCACTCTCTCAAGGTAATCTCTCCTTTAAAATTGTTAGATTTCTCATACTGATTAATTAAATAGCTATATGGCAATCCTTCTCCTTTGACGTATCTCTATATAACTCATTGTCTATGGGGTCAATCTTCCTTTTTGGAGATACCTTTTGGGATGTTAGCCTATCTCACACAAAATTATGGTTAAATATCTATTTTATCCTCATCATTTCAGTAATTTATTTATGTTGTTGTTTATTTGAACTTTAAGGTTACATTTATATAAGTTCCAAGGATTTTTATGTCAAACAATGAAGGTTATGGGTCATGATATTATATATACTTATAAAAGTGAAAGGCATGAATAGTACAATTTCCAAATTTTTCCAAAATGTTCCAATTTTATCCTTGCATTTTATTTTCCTATCTATCCTTGTTTTTTTTTCATTTTTTCCCAAACCACCAAATAGCAAAACGGCGTCGACGTGAGTTTGCGGTTTAGACTCAAAAAGCTTTTTTTTTAATGAAGATTAGTGGAAAAGAAGACGACGAAAGCATTCATACAAAGATTTGGTGATTTTGTTTAGGTAAGTGTTACATATGGTGAATTGTTTTTTTTTGTACGTAAAAGGTTAGGACTGAGATGAGCGGTTTAGGGGCCGAAACTGGCACCCCAAACCGAAGCTCATCAAACCCTCATATCATAAATAAAATGAAAAGTTCAGTACAGGAGGAGAACAAAGAAAAAGAATAACGAATAACGAATAAAAGAATGCCAAATTAACGGAAACGGAAATTGGCAAAATTTGAGATGTCGGAGATGATAAAATACATATGGTGAATTGTTTGATTAGCTTTAGTTTTAGTGATTTTTCATAAGCTTTCCCCTACAATTTTCAGCATAACATTATGATTTCTTATATTGGTTGATTTCTTTTTCTTTTTTTCGCAATCCACATGTCTCTACTCAAATCTTGAAAATGGCATGAACACCTTCAAATACTAGAAAAGAATTGACACATAAGCATCAACTCGAATTTGTTGTTTTAAATGCTGTAATTGATGAATAATTATGGGTCTTCATTTGATTTTTGATCTAGAAGTTAATTTTATTTTCCAATGTTTGTTTATTCTTTTATTTATTAATGTCTTCAATTATGAATAACACTTTCTGACCTGTCTTCCGATGACCTGAACCAACAGCAAACAATCAGGGAGGGGCCAGAATCCAGCGTCCTCTCTCTGATGCTTAAGTCAATAATATACTTAGGAGTAAATATTAACTTGAAAGCAATTAATGAGAGAATATGAATAGTGAACATATCTAGAGCTCTGTTTCTAAGGCTATTTATAGATGATTTCATGTCTTTCCACGTGTAGAGTGTTGGTTGACTTCAGATTCCTTTCCCTTTATGTTACTCTGTAATGTCTGGCATGATCTAGGGAACATGAGCGTACCTTTGAGGTTTGAAACCCTTATTGGTCCCCATGTTAAGTCAGGTAACTTCTTGTTGAAGCTTTCTAGTTAGCCGCATAAACGAATTCATTTAGCTTATTTTGATATGGGACTTTGGTTCAGGCCCATAAGATTGATTCGGCCGGGCCTTTGTCCAGGCTTAATCATTTTATCCTACATCAATTTTAATTCACACTCTTTAATTTATAATTTCATGAGGTCAATGTATATTCTATGTTGATCTGTATATTCTCTATTGTTCATTCTTCTCTTATTCTCTTAGGAATTGAGTTTCTATGTTCGTTCAACTGCCTTTAGAAAGTGCAAGCAATCATATAACCCAGTCGCCTCCAAGATAAAACAACCCACTCAATGAAAAATACGTATTCGTATTGCACAATACAAACTCGGTCAAAATCCATATTAGTGACAGAAAACGATTTCTATGTAACATGGTTTCTACTAACTATATGTATGAGTTTTTGAGTGACGCCTTTGCGTTCCTTCTTTAATTTTGTTTTGATTTTATATTTTGTATTTTATATTAGGTAATGGAAAATTATGCTTATATTTATTTGACTTTGATATATTTTTTATATTTTTATTTTTAGTTCCTTTTTAGATTTTTGATTTCACTATTAACTAACATCTTATGTTTTTGCTATTCGAAATTTTCGAAAAATGTTTTTTTAATTATTTTGATTTGTTGTGTGTAGGTCAGATCATACGTGATAAGGCTAAGGATATACTAATGCAAGAAAGCAATTTTCACAGCAGACCTTCACCCTGTAGTCTATATTGGCTTCATCAAAACGACTTTCACTAATAGATATCTCGACTCCCGCATCGATGAAGAAAGCAATAAAATGTGATACTTGATGTGAAATGTAGGATCACATCGAGTCTTTGAACGCAAGTTGCGCCCAAAGCCTTTTGGCCGGGGCACGTTGCTTGGGTGTCGCTTAATCGTCATAGAAAAATGCCAGCATTATGAAACACACTCATAGAAAACAATGACATTTTGGATGCCCTTTCGCAAGGTTTTTGACATTACAAATTATGTTAATTGTTTTCCAAAAAAAAATATGCTAATGGTTGATTTTCCCTTTCAAACTAATTACTGAGTTTGACAAATATGCTCTCTGCATTGGATCTTTTAACGGTGGAATTTATATCGTTCTCATTTCCCACCTTTCAACCCTACAACTAAGTTTTTAAGCACTAAAAATCATTCTCTAAGCGGAAAAAGCACCACCTTCTCGATCCATTTCTTGCCTTTTACTTCCGGTGCATCAAAAAGCAAGAGCACCACCTTCTCGATCTCAGTTTCACCTTTTTTTAATCGCTTCAGTACTGGCACAAAGGGTAACTGATCCATAAGATTATTATGTGAGTTTTTACAATTTTAATCATTTATCTTCTCTTTTGAAAAAAGGTTGTTCGAACTAAACTTAGAGCGGTTAAGGAGGATCTGGAAGGCTTGACCGTGGCGGAGGTTGTTAGTGTCTAGAGAAGAAAAATTGAAGATGGAAATCGAAAGGGAGGTTTTGTATCAGATGATTTAAATGATTACGTATCTAAACACCTAATTAACAAAAGATTACAAGTAAATAATCAAATCAATGATGCAATTAAATCATGCAACCCGAATAGGAAAAGAATATAGATTGATTACTTGAAATAGATAAAGGAAAATAGTATAAAATGATCTCACACAATTCCATTGTTCAAGACTTAAATCCTTTAGCTAGAAATTGGAGTTTAGTTCATCATGGAAGAGAGAATACCCCAAGAAAGATGAAGAAGCTTAAAGAAGAATTGATGTTCCTGGAAGAAAAGATATTCGATGTCCTTGCTTATCTCTTAAAAACGTAAAAGTCCACTCTTTCCACTCTTCCCACCTTCCATGTTTTTCTCTTAGGAGAAAAACTAAATAACTGCATATAAAAATCAAATAATAAAAATTCTATATAGAATTAATCTGCTACTATGATTATGTATTTTGAAATCCTAATAAAATTAAATCCTATAATAATGTTTTAACATATTTAAAATTAATAATGAATATTACAAATCTTAAAATAGAAGTCTTTCAATCACAACTTAGCTTCCAAAATCGTACTGGTCCTTACCCATGAGCATGAGTTAAAACAAATAAAATTTTTAGTGAATAATCTTCTTGTTCAACATGGCCTAAGCTATGGGAATGCATTAAGACTTGACAATTTTCTCTAATTTCACTTTAGGCTCTACGAAGTCAGCATTTTAATCTTTAATTTGAATTGCATCTCCAAAAACACCTATAAAACACGAAACAAGGAAAGTAAGCACTAATAAAGTAAAACTAACACTAAACTAAACTAAAGAGAATTAAGATATAAAGATGTACATAAATATGGACACATCACTTCTATTATCTAATTATAAGTCTAACTAAGCTAACTTGTTTAGTCTATCTTCTGATTGATTATCGAGTCCTAGATTCTTATTTCAATAAGATTTAAATTTCTTGAAAAATGGCAGATGAAAAGTGTTAAAGTGGGAGTTTGATAGTTTTTTTCCCATTCCTTATATATATATATATAGAGAGAGATTAACGTAGGGTTTATGGTATTTTTGAAATTAAAACTTTTACTACTAATAATAATAATAATTTAATTTTTAAGTAACCTTTTTAAATTCTTAAACTGCTATACCATAAATATATTTTCTAATAATAATAATAAAATAATAATTAAATTTTTAAGCAACCTTTCAAATTCTTAAACCACTCTATCAACAAATACATTTTTAATACCTATGAAATTACATTTCGAAGAAATAAATAAATAATATAAGTATCTTTATCTTTTGGAATTGAATTATCATTTATTTTATTTTTTAATACCAAAATTAATGAAACATTATGATGTATGCATGTAATTAATATCTACGTGAAGTAATATCAAACGGTCCTAACATTATTATTATAATAATGTTTATTTAGGGTTAATTTCAATTAAATGCCATGTGGTTTCACTTTTTTTTTTTTTTTGCAGATCCGTACCTGTGGTTGGTAAAAGTTTCATTTTTTCAAATTTTGCCGATAACGACCTCAAAATGAAAATTCTCAAGAACTAAAGTTGTTTAGTATCATATTTGGACATTCGATGAGTTGGGAGGGTAAAATAGGACATTCGATGCGTTTAGATGTAGTCGGTATTGGCTTCATCAAAATGACTTTAGATAATAGTTATCCCGGCGCTCGCATCGAAGAAGAAAGCACTGAAATGTGATATTTGATGTGAATTGTAGATCACATAGAGTCTTTGAACGCAAGTTGCACCCGAAACCTTTTGGTCGGGGACACGTTTGCTTGGGTGTCACTCAATTGTCATAGCAAAACATCATCATTTTGAAATGTGTACTCATAAAAAAACAACATTTTGGATGTTCCTCTTATTTTTTAGGCTTAATACATCAAGAATTTCTGAACTTGTCTCAAAAGTTTGATTGGTCTCCTAAACTTATAAAATGTCTCATTAGCCCTATCAACTTGGTTAAAATAATCTTTAGGTCACCTGAATTTGTTTAAAGTAACCTATTGGCCCTCTGAACTTGCTTACAGTGATCCATTTACCCTCTGAAATTGTTTAAAGTGATATACATTTTAAATTGTCTAGATCTATAAAAAAAAATTAAAACTTAAAAAATAAAGGTCTAATTCATGATTCTAAATCTTTAAAACAAATTAACTTTCTATTTTGTATATCTTTATGGCGTTTTATTGATTTAGAGACTTAATCATGACACTTTAACCAAGTTTAAGGGTCCAATTAGGCACCAATCAATCTTTTTAGGTAAGTTCAAAGGACAACCGATGTATTAAGCCTATTTTTTACTTTCTTTGTTTAAAATTGGCAAAATAATACTTTTTACCCAACTTGATAAAATTGTAATGTTTGGTCCATAAAGTTTGATTCAATTCAATTTAACACTTTAATTTCTAGGGATATGTTCAAAAATAAATTTTATGGTTTCAAATTTTTACACTTTAAAAATGTCTAATGATTTCAATTGGATTTGGTCCAAAAAATCTCTTTAATCCAACCTATTCCCTTTACTATGAGTTGAGAAGTTTTAATTTTTTATATTTTGATATTAATATTCAATTTTATATGGATTTATATTTTAGTAAATGCATTTGTTTCATTTTAAGGAAAAAATAATTCGACACATAACATATTTAAATTAAAATTACGGATATAGAATTTGGTTGCAAATTATTTGATTAATACAATTCTAATAGAAAAAAAAAAGATTTTTCTAATATATAGAATAACTAAATTTTATTTTTTATTTAATGTAAACAACTGACTTTTATAATTAACTGCATTTTTAAAATTTATTTTTAAAATCTATTTTTATGAATTAAATAATTTGAGATTTTTGAAAAAATAAAAATTTATTCTGCATTTTTCGTATTTATTTTTATGAATTCAGTAACTTCAGATTTAGGAAAGTGAAAATTTGTTCTTTCATAATTTCATTTTAGATATATTACATGTGTTGTATTATTATTTTTTTCCGAAGTAAAACGTGGGTATCTTTCTAGTTAGTAATGCTATAGTTTAGTGGGCTATGAATGCAATTTACCTTTTGTTTTGGCAAGTGATTAGACCCTCAAACGGAAAGCAGAGGGTAAAATTGGAACTTGTCTTGTCAAATGGTTATTCTTAATTGCACTATCTTTCTAAGTTGTTGCTATATTGAACTGAAACTCAATAGTGTTTCTGTTGTATCCTTTCTATTTCAATTTCATTTTCGTTTCCATTAACGTCTTCTACCTATGTTTTGAATACTATGTTTTATAAATAATGTCTTCGGTGTCCGTTTCGGTTTCGGTTTTAGTTTCCGTTATACAGACAAATAGTTATTCTTAATTGCACTATCTTTCTAAGTTGTTGCTATATTTCACTAAAACTCAACAACGTTTTTGTTTTCCGTTTCTGTTTTAATTTTGTTTTCCTTTTTCGTTTCAATTTCCATTATGTAGACAAATGATTATCCTTAATTGCACTATCTTTCTTAGTTGTTGTCATATTGCACTGAAACTCAATAGCATTTCTGCTTTTCTGTTTCTGTTTCAATTTCACTATCTTTTGAAATGATGTTTACGGTGTCGGTTTCGATTTCAATTGTCGTTATACAGACAAATGGTTATTCTTAAGTTGTTGCTACATTCCACTGAAAGTCGTAGGGTTTCTGTTTTAATTTCATTTTCATTTCTATGTTCATTTCCTAGCTATGTTTTGAATACTGTGTTTTAGAAATAATGATTTCAGTATCCGTTTCAGTTCCAATTTCTGTTATATAGACAAATGGTTGTTCTTAATTACACTATCTTTATACATTGTTGCTATATTGCACTGAATCTCAATAGTGTTTTTGCTTCTTCGTTTTTGTTTCAATTTCGTTTTGATTTCCATTTATGTTTCCTAACTATGTTGTGAATACTGCATTTTAGAAATAACATTTTTGGTGTCCGTTTCAGTTTTAGTTTCCATTATTTAGACAATTTGTTCGCATTTGATTATTATATCTCTGATATCCTAAATTTTCATGGCCGACATTATCAAAATCATTGATATCAACGATGTATCTTCTTCACTCGAGAGAAGTAAGCAAGTAAAAGTTGAAGAGACTTTTGCTTTTCATGTCGAACACAATTCACCTGCAGTACTGAATATGAAGACTCATTACATCGGAAAAGGCAAAACTTCAGCGCATCTATCGAAGCTACTGAGTAAGATTGGGTATCACAGTTCGAGGTCCTCTAGCTCAGATGATGAATTGGATGTTTCTCTTGATTATTATTCCATTTATAAGACTCTGGATTGGGGTTTTAAGAAGTTCTCCACAGTTTGGTATGATTAAACTCTCATTTTGTTATTATTTGATTAATTCTAATACATGTTTTAAGCTTCTTTTTATAACGACCCGGCTTTGGGAGCATGACATAAGGTAGAAAGAGCAGCCCTTGGGGATCATTATGAAGTAGGAATGAATTGAATGTACATCGGAAATATAGATAGAGCGACTAACTCAGTAATGCTCATTAGTCGCTCCATTAAAGTTGAAATCAGCATTGCTGAATTAGTCGCTCCATCCAAATTTTCGATGTACAATTCAATTCATTCCCACATCATAATGATCCGGCTGCTCTTTTTACCCCACGTCACGCTCGCAAAATCAGATTTTTTTTTTTACAAAAAGAGGCTTAAAACATGTATTACAATTAATCAAATATCTACAAAATGGGAGTTTAATCATACCAAATATGTTGAGAACTTCTTAAAACCTGAATCCAGAATCTTATAAATATAAGAATAATCAAGATAATGATCCAGTTCATCATCTGAGCTAGAGGAACTCAAACTGTCATCCTCAAGCCCACACAACAGCTTCGAGAAGTTTCACCTTTTCCGATGTAACGAGTCTTCAAATTCAGTACTGCAGGTGAATGTTGTTCGACATGAAAAGCAAAAGGCATGGGCTCTTATTGTCTATTTATTTATATGCACATGTGATTGAACTGTGTATTTAATTATCTTACTGGGCCTCCCAAGTTCACCCACTCCATCGGTTTTCTTTTCAGGTTAATGTCATTAAATGCTTAGCAATGCTCGTTTCGGATCGACCAGTATGTGGAGTCATCAGTTCTTAGGTGTTTGCCTTTATTTCATAAATGATTTTATTGGGTTTGTGAGCATCAATTTGATGATACGTTGAATAAAATTTTATTGTTGTCTATATATTATAATTTGTGAAAACGGGTGTTACATTTAGAGGTATCAGAGCGTACCCTATCGTAACAAATACCCAATGGTTGCATGTATCTATATCATGGGCGTACCCTGTTGTAACAAATACTCGGTACTCCAGTGATATAACTTTAGGTACCCTATCGTAACAAATACTCGATACCTAAACACCCTATCATAATAAATATCTGGTGTCAATATATTTCACGTGTCACATCCGACCCTAAACGGCATCGGGTATGACGATGAGACAATATAACGAACGTCTATAAGTCTAAAAGACGAACCTATTTTCAACGAATTCGACCCATCACTTATTAACTTTAAAATTATTAATTTATCCCCTTAATTTAATCAATATATCTTATGAATTGCATCTTTCTAATTAAATCGTAAAACATTTATTCAGACTATTTAAAATTTATTTACTCATTTGGTTTGGACTTGATAATTCTATCAAGCTTCCTATATATCATTATCATCGTATAATTTTTAAATCGGGAATCAAAACCACATAGTTCTACCTATGTTAGTATATCACTATTTCTCATAACCCATTGACACTTTAATTGACACGTTGATAGTTTAATTGTATACTTCACTTTATTACTATATAATTTTATTTTATCACTACAACTATTCATAATATTGTTATTGACCATAAACTAATGTTTAGTATCCCGAATTTATTAAATAATTCATATAAAATAATCTACTTAAAATATATTTTATAAAATATACAAACGAATATTTTATTGAATCAACAATATAAAATTTTAAACTTAAAAATCATATTATCAAATCACAAAATAAATATCGATATCTTTGTACCAACATTTTTATCAAAATAAACTGTAATAAAATAAATTGTTTATCAAAGCGACTCGTAAATAAATTCTTTTTATCAAAGAACTCATAACCAAACACTTAAACCTTATATATCCTAGAGTTTCTCCCCTTAACACTTAAAACCTTAACATTATTTTCTCTATTGGTCACAGATGTGACATCACATGATCACAATGTTCATTTTTTCATTTCAATCGCAACCATTGAATATAATATCCTAGTTACACCCTTATTTTTATATTTCTGACATTTTCTATAATCCAATTTACATATACTATATATATATTTCTCATTCTCATGTCATCATCACGAGTAACATGCCAACATAAAAATCAAGATAATAAACAATTAAAATCAACAAGTCAACATAGTGACAATCAAACATACCATATATTTAATTAACTACTTACCTCGGTTATCCAATTGCAAGTCTAATTAAGCCAACTTGTTTAGTCTATCTTCTGATTAATTGTCGATTCCTACAGATTTTTGTTATAGTAAGATTTGAACTGTTTGGAGAACTATAGATGAAAAGTGGTGGCTCAAGCGAGAGTTTGATAGATTTTTTTCTATTCTTTATATCTGATAAAAGTCAAATGAACTTCTCGTCGGAGCTCTTCCCTGTGAGGTGTCGTTGGGTTTGACAGAGGATATTCCGATGCTAAAATCAATATCGATACTAAGAATAATTTCAAAAGCACTTTAGTAAAGTAAGAAAGCATACCTAATACACCTCGGGATTGATGTATTTATATTAGATTCTGTAACCATCTTCAATAAATGTTGTATTTATATTAGATTTAGTGCTTTTTAATGTATTTATTGTACATTCTCCAGGTTTGTCCGTTAATATCATTAATATACATTAATGGCACTGATTCTTGATGTTCCTGGGAAACTGCTTTATTATGGTAATAATGACATATATCCGAAGATGGCGTGTCAAATCTTTGATAGCGTATCAGCCTTTAATGGCGTATACGGTCTTAGATGGCGGCGTATGCCTGATCCTTGCGTATCGGTTTTAGCCGTGTTTTGGATTTAAAACTTTTACTAACAATAATAATAATTGAATTCATTTAATAACCTTTCACATTCTTAAACCACTATACTATAAATACATTTAATAATAATAATAACAATTAAATTCTTAAATAACATTTCAAATTATTAAATAACTATACCATGAATATATTTTTAATATATATGAAGTTAAATTTTTTAACAAATAAATAATATATTTATTTTATCTATTTGAATTAAATAATCATTTATTTAGGAACAATAAAAACACCGCCCAGAGAGAGAAGGTCTGGCTTCTCTCTAGGCACCCTCATCTCCTTGCCGCCTATCTTCTCCCCTCTCCTCCCTCCTGCTTCCTTTCTTCTTCTCTATTCTCTACTCTTTTCTTTTCCAGACGTGACAGAAATTTTTGGGCTTGAACAAAAAAGCCAGATCTAGTTGGAGGAGGGAGAAGGAAGCTTGTCTTTCTTCTTCCTCCTCCCATCTATGGCTTTATCTCTGATTTTTTAGTTTTTTCCAGTATTTTCCTTCTGTCTTAGTTGAATCCACACCTTTTCATTGGATTTTCTCCGTTAGATTTGCACCTGTTAGCTATATCTCTGTCGTTTACGCTTTTTTCGGGTTTAGCAAGAGCGGAAACGTTTTATTTTATTCGTAGATCTACAGATCTACGGGGTTGCACCAGTAAAACGGACTCAGATCCGAGTAGCCGGAAGGGATTAAATGATAACGATTGGTTTGCAGTTATCTTCTTGCGGAGTTGGATTCCTGGAAAGTATGGACTTTGTTGTTTTATTGTTTTAGTTGTACTTTTTATGGTTATTTTTACTCTTTGTAGTGTTTTTATTGCCTCTATGAACGTTGTATTAGACATTAGCCTGTACTTGTGTAAGGTTCTTTTCCTTACTCTTTTCATGATGTACTTGCTGTAATGTATACATATAATTAATACATGTGGATATAATTAAAACAAAATAGTTGAATCGTTAAAAATTATTGGTTTTCTATTTATAATAGGTCTCTATTTCGAAACCCAAATTTTAAAAGATAAAAATATAGGTGACCTCTTAATTATAAGATATAAAACGATATAAAAAATTTTAAAGATATATTTACTATTTAATTTTTATGAGAATCTAAATATGTTTTGACAATTTATTTTATTACCCTAATTAATTATTTCAAAAACTTAATTTTAAATATGATAGTACACATAGAATTTTCAAGTATAAGTATAATAAATGCTCATATAAATTAGTTTGCGAGGGTTACACATTATATCGAACTTATTTATGAGGTTGTTCATGAATCTATAATTGAACTTGCTCGTGAGCTTCAACGTGCTCAAACTCGGCTCGTTTACAAATCGAACCGAACACGATCGAACTTTTATCAAGTCGAATACAGAGCGCTCATAAGCGGCTCGGCTCATTTACAGCCCTACCAACTGTATATCATAATTAATTGTTCTTTAATGGTTATGCAAATGACTACAAAAACTTTTCTTAATATAAAAAATTCATTAGTTAGCAGTCTTATACCATAATTGTTTGCTGTCAGGGGCGTAGACAGGGGGACCTGGGAGGGCCCGAACCCCTCCGGCCATCGGAACCACCTTGACCCCGAGTAGTTTCGGTCTCCTGTCTCAAAAACAAAAAATATTGGGGTGTTGAATTAGCCCCCAAAATAACACATTAAGTGTTAAGCTTGTCCAAAATTCAAAATTTTGGGCCTATTAGTCACTTCCTAAATCCAATTTTTTTAATTTTAGGGAAAATAGTATACTTTAAGGATTAGAATTTATAAATTAAAAGTCTAAAATATATTTTCTAGGGTTTATGATTTATGAATTGAAGTCTAGATTTTTTAAATTATGGTGTAAAATCATAATATATAGAGAATAATGACATATTAAGAATTAAATTTGGTGATATGATTTAGTTGTAATTTTGTACTTAATTATGATATTTATGTATTTGCCTCTTAATTTTTTGGACCTATTAGACCCCTCTAAATTCAAATTTCTAATTTTTTTTACCTATTAGGCCTCTCTAAATCTAAATTTCTAATTTCTTCCCTTTCTTACTATGAACCAAAATAAAATAATCAAAATGCCCCCCTAATTAGATATTTATACTAGAGGTAGAGTTAAACTAGGAAAACTAATAAAAAGAAATATTTTGACCATGATCATTAACCACTTCCTAACTTATGAAACCAAATTGAATATTGATCATTGACTATAACTATTGATCATTTTCAACTTTTTAATTTTGAGATCATGTAGGTACCGTTTTGTGAAAAGAGAAAAAATGAATATTTAAAAAGAGAAACCTGGATTCAAAAAAAAAAAAAAAAAAGAGAAAAATCTGAAAATAATGATTTTAGAAAATAAAAAAATTAATTACATAGCAAATATAGTATTAAACAACTTTAATTCTTATAATTTTTTATGTTGAGATCGTTAATAGTCATTTTTATAATATCAAACTAAAATATCATCGTTTTTAGAAAAGAAAAACCTTAGAAGCAATTGACAAAAACTGTAACTACTTGTTTTTTTTTCTGAATTTACCAAAAAAAAAAACAGTGATTTCATCTTTTGAATAAGAACACTGCTGAATCCAAATGCTCCGGAACACTGGTGATTTCACCTCTTGAATAATACTAGATCTGGCGCTATGGGCGGTTCAACATCTGAAACTTACTGCAGATCTACCAGGAACAACAAATAGTAAACAGTAACGTTGAATCCAGATAGATCCGAAATTGTGATCACCTCTAGAATAAGAATACCAGTACTGGTGCTACGGGGGGTTCAACATCTAAAACTTACTACAGATCTACCAGCAACAACAAATAGCAAACGCAGTAACGTCGAATTAAGATAGATCCGAAATGGCGATTTCACCTCTTGAATAAGAAAATGAGTACAGGTGATACGGGGAGTTTCAACATCTGAAACTTACTGCAGATCTATCAGTAACAACAAATAGCAAACAGTAACGTTGAATCCAATTACGTCGGGAATTGTGATTTCACCTCTTGAATAAGAATACTAGTGCTGGTGCTACGGAGAGGTTCAACATCTGAAAGTTACTGCAGATCCACCAGCGACAACAAATAGCAAACAGTAACGTTGAATCCAGATAAATCTGGAATTGTTATTTCACCTCTTGAATAAGAAAACGAGTACTGGTGCTACCGGGCGGTTCAACATTTGAAACTTACTGCAGATCCACTCATCAACAGGTAACTCAGAAGCAAAATTCTCAACTGACTCCAATTCTTCCCTGCATATAAGAGAACAGATAAATCAATACAAACACGAGTTTTTTTCGTAACGGAATCATAAATCCACCATCTGGTAGGGATGATCTTTGACTAAAACATTGCAGATAAATGCATCACTCTGCAGGCTATACCGTACTCCATTCAAATGCATTACGAACTGAAATTATTGAGGTTAATTCTATATTCACGAAGCTTAAATTTGGCGTTAGGAAGTTATGAGACGAGTTTTGGATCATTCGGAAGTCGAATATTCAAGGTATTTATGAACAAAGTTATAGGACTAGCACTTCGACCTCCGAATCACCAAGCCAACACAACACGTCGAGAATTCTCAAAGTGTTGGTTTAGCAGTAGCAACAAGGGTTTGCGTCGAGGGCTCGCACGCCCACCAAGCTCAGCGAGCTGGACACTCGGACAGACAAGGAAATATATTCCTATTTGGATTCTTATTTTCTATTTTGAAATCATTTGGGTCGTTTAAGGAATATATAAATGCATATAAAGGTGTTTACGATGATCCTTGAGAGCAAAGAAACACTAAAGTTGGGAAACACTTGGTCATAGATTTTCACAAATTCTCTTCTGACGTGCAAATTTGGCCTTAACGTACAAAGTAGTCCAAATTTAACCATAACGTTTCCAAGCACGATCAATTTTAGCCCTACATTACGGAAAATTCGAAAAGGCTGGTTTGACTGTTATTCAACTCGGACCTTCCAAACATCAATTATGTCTATAATATTTATTGTATTGGTAACACAGTTACAAAAAAAAAAAAACTCTTTTAAAATGTTAATAACTAAGTCTAGCACATATAAGTTAATCACTGAAAAAATAACAGTTAAACCAGCTGTTTCAAATTTTCGGTAACGTATGGCTAAAATTGATATTTCTTGAAAACGTTAACGTTAAATTTGTACAATTTCATATGATATGGCTAAATTTGTACAATTTCATATGATATGGCAAACTATCCAAATGCATAATTAAGCCATTGGAAGATTATGAAAGTTTGAATCTTTCTTGAAGGTTATGGTAAGGGAAAATTCATACAAAAAGCGAAAACTAAAACCGAACATTATCATTGATCTTCAATTCGATTTCGGTAAAGCAAAAACCATGATGGAGAAAACAATAATAAGAATTTCAGCAGAGGAATAAAATTTACCTTCCACCAAGATGCCCCACATACACAACCAAACTGATAAGCCCTCCAGGCAATAAGATTCTCTTTGCAGCCTCCAACGCCAACACGGTTGTTTCCGATAAGGTTGTCATAGCCTTGTCTCCTCCCGGAAGGTAGCCCAAGTTGAATGCGACGAGCCTACATAAATCCAGGCAATAGTTTTAGTACATTCCTAGAGGAGGGTGGTGTTTATAGCACGAAAAAATGTCCGGTAAAGGTGTAATTGGACCGTAGATTATGAGATCCTTTTTGTATTATCAAATTGTTCAAAATTAATAGTGTCACTAATGAGAAATCTTATGTTCAATGTTGATAAATTCACATTAAAACAATAGAAAATTCTTTAAGAAAAATTAGTACCTTATGGGGCTATCTTTCGGAACAATTTCTTCCATTCTACTGTGACAGATGGAAACAAGATTGACAAGTTGTTTCTGCATAAATAAGTGTTTCATCAAGGACTAGATAATCACAGGAAAAATGAAAAACTTAATGACCGGTGAAATTAACTAGCTGTCTACTATTTCAAAGGTGGTAAAAAACGTTAGGCTCTAGTCGGACGGACAGGGCCGCCGAGGATTAATCGGGAATAAATCAGATTTGTATTTTTGTATTTGTTAATAAACAAATTATTATATAAATGCAATTCAAATATGTAGTATACTCTGTAAAAATTTTTTTTTTGGTAAGAAGGGAAGAAAAAAAACAAACAAACAAAAACCTAACACGGGATCAGTCTAGGAAGACTGACCCCAATCCTATCCTCAAGAAGAGAAGATAACAGAAAAGAAGGAGGAACGGAAAGGGTAGAAACACCTAACATCCCCCCATGCCCAGCAGCTGCCAAGCAATCCGCCACGCGGTTTTGCTCCCTATAAATATGGGAGAAGGTAAGAGAATCGAAGGCAGGACGAAGCCTCAAGATGGCTTTAATGAGATTCTGACTCTTAAGACAAACAGCATGTCTATCCGAAATCCTGTTGATAGCCTCCAAATTGTCAGACTCCACCGAAAGTCTTTTAACACCCATGCGAATGGCGAGTTTAATGCCAGACAAGATCCCCCAGAGCTCTGCAGTAAAGGAGGAGCCCGTACCTAAGTTATGGGTAAACCCAGCCAGCCAGGCGCCACCAGCATCCCGAAGAACTCCACCAGCAGCAATTCTGCCATTACTAAGGCAGGAGCCATCCGTATTCAACTTGACAACCCCTTCCCTGGGCTTCCTCCAACCAACTAACTGGACCTCTTTAACCGGAGAGGGGTGAACCAGGGGCTCTCCTTCAAAACTCTTTGTAATAACAGAGAGTTTTTTCGAGAAGTAAAACCGGAGGTCAGGAATAAAGACAGTCTTCTCAGCAAATAACTCTTCATTCCTAAAAATAATAATATAAAATAATTTTAATGCAGAAAAATACATATTCGTGACATATCCTTCAAAATATGTGAACAAGGACATTTAAACAATAATATAATTGAAACAACTCAAACAAAAAAATATAATTCAATGACAATTACTCCCTCCATTCTTTTTTATATGTCGTTTAAGGTTGTTCACCAAGACAAATGCAACATTAATTACACTATTAAAATGACTAATTTACACTCAATACCTCTCTCCTGAATTTCTAATTTCTATGCAAAAATTCTCTCTCCTCTTAAATTTTATGGCTTAATTGAGATTATTTACATTAATACTAAATTTCTCTCTCTTGTCATAAATAAGGGCAAAATTGAAAAAATATTTCTAAAAGTGCATTGATAATACAAAACGACATATAAAAAACAAAATAAAGAAGCTAAAACGTCATGTAATAAAAAACGGAGAGAATATGAAACAATGTCCTCAAAGTGTTAAATAGTATCATGGAAACAAACAGAAAACACAATTAATCAAAATTATTTGAAAATAATAATTTACCTAAAATCATGCGACAACGTTAAAAAATGAATTATAATAAAGCAAAAAAAATGTTATTTTTACTGCCGCTCGGGTGACATCTAGGGAGACTCTAGGCACCCTAGGCGGCCTAGGGCTACCTAAGCGGTCAAAAAAGAGCCAAGGGGCGTAGGCGGGAAAAATTGGAAGGGATTCTCGATTTTGAGCATCTAAGCAGTCCAGGCGGTCTTGTTTTTTAACACTGTTTCAAAGGCCGAAACAAGAACCCAGAATAAATCACAAGCAAAATTGATAGAGAATTTGATAGATAATACTATATGAGAAATGAGGGTAATAAAGGAATAAAAGGTACAGGTCACTGTCCAACTCATAATTAGTTGAGTATGGGGTGAGTAGTATATATAGATGTATTATAAAAGGTAGCGTTGAGATTATTCATTTGCATATTTTGGGTCTCGTCTCGAGAACTTCTATTGTACACCGAGTGTAAGACACCCGACCAATAAAAAAAGAGAGATGAATATCAATTCATGATTGGTGTTAAGAAATAAACATCTACAAGTTGCCACTTTTAATTGGTCGGACGTATTGCACCGGAAGTACATTAGAATTTCTCGTCTCTTAGGTTGTGCTTCGGGCTTCGGCGCAGATTTATCATTTCCTTTTATCTGTCTTCATGTCCATTAGATTGTTTCATCGACTCTGATCTAATACTATACGAGTTCTGCTCTTTCGTGTATTCTATTTCTTGGTTTGATTCGTGTTTCGGGAGGTTTCTCGACATAAAACAGTCTAAACTCTTTCCTCAACCTTACTCTCTTCAGGTCTCTTCTCAGTATCATCACATCTCTGCTCAATAAATTGTATGATTCTGTCGGTTTTTAGATCCGTCAGGTTGGACCAATAAAGAGAAACGTCACGAAACATAAATCAAACCAAGATGTAGAATACACAAACAGATGAAGAATAGTAGAAACTATATAGTATTAGATCAGAATCGATGAACCAATCTAAAACAACACAGAAAGAAGGACAGAAGCAAATGATAAATCTATGCCGAAACACAGCCCAAGAGACCTAAAATACCCAAATGAATAATCTTAAAGGTACCTTTCCCCTTTCATACAGCACCTATATATACTACTCACCCCATACTCACCTGATATAACTAATTATAACTAGGATAGCCATGTCTCCCTTCTATTCGTTCACTGTCCTGAACTCCCATATAGTATTATCCATTGGTCGTTGTGGTCGGACTCTATTATGCATAGTTATTAAAGGCGCAAGGGGGTCCTGGAGCCTTGGCGCAAGGGGGTCCTGGAGCCTTGGCGCAAGGCGCAACTTAAGGCGCGCGCCCGAGCGACTCGAGGCGCACAAAGAAAAAAATATCATAAATTCATAATACTAGTCACAAATAATCACAAATAGTCAAATAACAACAATAAAACCATAAAATGCATGAGTTAAGTTCTAGTTAACTACTAAGGCATGAGTTAACTGCTGCGATATGTGGAGTAAAAACTGTAGATCTTTGTCTCTCCCTGCTTTTCTTTTATTTTCTGAACTTAAAAAACCCTAAAATACCCTAATCCTAAAATACCCTCAAAACCCTAAATACCCTCAACCCTAAAATACCCTAAATTACCCTAAGGTAGCTGAGGCACGCCTTGCGCCTGGCTTAAGGCGCACCAAGGTGCACCAAGGAGCGCGCCTGACTGACCGCGCCCGCCGTTGGGCTCCAGAGGCGCTAAGGCTGGAGCCTTAGCTGAGGCGCGCCTTAATAACTATGCTATTATGGATTTCTGACCACATTTTCCATGGGGCCCCCTTATCTCTTCTTTCTCCGAGCTAGGGTTATAGAAGAAGGAGAAGAAGGAACTGAGAAGAAGGTATCAGCAACAACAGGTTTTATTACCGGACAGCTCATGATGTTCATATCGATCTATTATGCGCCTCTGCAGGGTAGACCTCATACAATAACTGTCCTAGCTCTACCTCATTTCTTCTGCAACAATCACTAACACTTTTTTATCATAATATGGATCTACTACCAGAATATCATAAATTCAAAATTAACTTTGCGAGAAACAGCAATTAACAGATATTAAAACAGGTTTAATACATATGTTGCCCCAGTACTTGGCCCAAAACTTCAACTGACCCTTGAACTTTCAAAAGTTTCAAATGACCCCCTATTCTTATCCACTCGCATTCAATAACCTCCTATTTTTGTTCAATTGTATTCAATAACCCCATGTCCTTGTCCAATAGCATTAAATAACCCCAAAACTTCAACTGGTTCGTGAACTTTCAAAAGCTCCTAATTATTTTTCCATTTGTCATTTTCTTTTTGACAAGTGGCGGAGCACGTCTCCCATTTTCTGCATCCAACAAATTCTATTGAGAAACAGGGGTTATTGAATGCAATCAGACAAGAATAAGGGGTCATTTGGAACTTTTGAAAGTTCAGAGTGCCAATTACACAATTACAGGGGCAAGATGTATTAGGCCATTAAAACATAACAATCACCTCCTCAGGGGTAACATTTTCATCCAGCAGTAAGGAAGCACTCTCCAAAGCATCTCTTTGGATATCCAGAGAATAAACACGACCCTGGAAGGATTCATCAGCCACCATTTTAAGCATGGCTACGGTGTCATACCCATTCCCACAAGTTGCATCTATTACTGTGTCCCCTTTCTTCACCACATTCTTCCAAACCCTGGATTACAGAATGTAATGATAATTGCAGAGTTCTAATCAAAGAAAAAAAAAACAAGGGATAGGTTACAAATTTAGCCCTATGGCAATGTTAGCAATAGTAGCTGGAGCAATTTCAGCAAAATCTAGTAGAAGTGAATTTCCTGTTAAGTTAGTTCCACGTCTTCTGTCTCCTCCACCCAAGGGTGAATACAACCCTCTTGGAGGCTGGGAGTAGCAATTTTTGCACCGCCAACCCCCTTTCTCTGACACACACCCTCACGTCACGTGAATGCCCCTTGAGCTTGAAGGGTGCACAACACAAGCACATCCCACCATGTGTTTAAACTCATCAATAAATGAGGTTGTCAGTATTCGAACCCTCATAGTTAAGGTCCAAGAATAGTTTTTATTAGGGATAAGGACCACAATAGGCCTAATGTTTTTGAGGAAGTATCAATTTAGGCTCCTAACAAGGGATAAGGCACTCTTTTTTAAACCTAATCCTAAATTGATACTTTCTCAAAAACCTTAAGACCTATTTTGGTACCTTGTCCTTTTTATTATAATCTCTTACATGGAACCACCCCAAACAAGGGTGATTCCGGAAACCGGGGTGCAGGAGCACCCCAGGCCACCCCCTGCCTCCACCTAGTATGGTTATTCTCGGAGAACAGATTGATACCCCACTTATGAAACTGTGAAATTTAGCATTAACATTAACGGAAAATGGGCTTCTATCGTTAATAGATTCTGAAATTGCTCCATCTACAAATTATTAGTGCTTACATTGCACCGATTTTATATATAGAGAGTCTAAATTGCTCTTCCACAATAACCATGAGACTAATTTCGTACTTTATCCCCAAAAACACAATAAAAGGAATTGACAAATTAGGGGAAAAGAGAGGGAAGATGAAGTACCTACAAATGGGCTACTTCTGTTGCCTTCTTTTTGCCCAAAACATAACCCACCAAATCATCGTCTAAACCTGTATAAACTCTGAACATTTAAACTGAATTCGATTGAAATCCAGATGGAATACAGTATAATTGTGGACGGAGGATGGAAAATAGTACCTGAAATGGGAGACTCGATTGAGAAAGTAGCAGTATGAGTAGCAGAGATTGATAATTTCCGATTTGGGTGAATGGATTTTGGAGAAGAGGAGAACGTCGGAAGAGGGATGATGATGTTGTTCATATAGTTGGTAGTTAGTAGCATTTTGGTGAAGTAATTTGATTGAGAAATGCATCTCAGCCCTAACATTTCTCTCTGTATTTGGAATTTTTTGTTTTGAAACCCAAACGCTATTATATTACATTAGCTGATTTGACTAGCTGTTTGCTTGCGAGAACTGTTTGGTAAAATTTAGCTGATTGATAATAGCGGTTTGTGCAAAAAAAAAAAAATGAATAAGGACATTAATTTTGGCGTAGAAGAAGAGCAAGTCTATCTATTAGGGTTAAAGAAGTCCATTAATTTTAATATTCCCAAACGCTAATTGAAAAAGCTCCTTTTAAAAGCTTTTTCTAAATTAGCGTTTTCATCCCAAAACTCTCTCCCAAACATCTCTCCACCAAACACTTCAATCAGCGGTTTCAGTGGTCAAACCTCTAAAATTGGTCAAAACCGCTCTTTTTATCTCAAAACGCTCTAAAGTTGGAGACTTTGGCCCTTTTTGGTAAAGAGCGTTTTGGGATAAAAAGAGCGGTTTTGATCAACTTTAGAGGTTTGACCACTGAAACCGCTGATTGCAGTGTTTGGTGGAGAGAGGTTTGGGAGAGAGTTTTGGGATGAAAACGCTAATTTAGAAAAAGCTCTTAAAATGAGCTTTTTCAATTAGCGTTTTGCAATATTAAAATTAATGGACTTCTTTAACCCTAATAGATAGACTCCTTCTTCTCCTGCGCCAAAAGTAATGCCTTTATTCGTCTTTTTGCACAAACCGCTATTATCAATCAGCTAATTTTTACCAAACAGGTCTACACAAACAGCTAATGTAATCAGCTAACAGCTAACAGCTAATGTAATCAGGTAACAGCTAACAGCTAATGTAATCAGGTAACAGCTAACAGCTAACAGCTAATTTCCAAACAGGGCCAAGAGCTGGAGACTCTGTCAACTCCCTAAAAATAATATAAACAATTGATTCTTAGTGATTTAAGAGTGGTTAAGATATATCATCTTCAATAATGCTCTTTATATTCACTCCTTATTTATTATTTTAGTGTGAGGAGAGAGACTCGTCAATAATAAATTATTAATAAAAAATGAAGGTATGATGCACTAAGATGTGGAGAGAAACTCTATATTAATAGAGAGGATGGAGAGGCTCTTAGTGATTTGAGGAGCCACTAAGAGACTATTGGAGCTGATTTTTATTCTCCCTTCTCAAATTTTAACTTAAAAGCCAATTTAAGAGGCTGTTGGAGATGCTCTAAGCTGCAAAAATAGGTAGCAACAGTTTTGTAAACAAAATTTAACAAATTATATAGTGTTCTATAGAAATTGAAAAAAAAAATTCGTTAAATTTAAAATAGATTAATTTTTAATTTTATTGACAAATTACAAAAACCGTAAAAATAGAAAACCAATTAAATACAACCGATGCAGAATGCATGAACATAATATCTGATGACTATGTATCTGAACTGTCTATGTGTTCAAGTCGTCTTGACAATCCTCCATCATATTAACCTGTAAAACAGAACCGGATGTCGGATAGGGCCGGAGTCCGGCGAACCTGCTCTGATGCTTAAGTTAGTCTCTTATTTAGGAAAGATTGAAGAGTATGAGTTAGTTATGAGATAATAGTTAACTTATTGTATCTTGTGTCTATACCTGTTTATATATAGAGTTTTTAGGTTAAGTCCTTCACTGATTAGGAATCCTTATGAATTGATGATATATGTGTCCTGTAAGGAATCTAAGTCGTGGGAGGAATTATTTATCATGTAGGATTCTCGAATGTTCCTCCGCCGGAGGAAGCCGAAGCCTTTGAGAATGCCCTTAAGCAGACTCCTTTGCACATGGTCTTTAATCTCAAAGAGGGGTGCTAACGTCATCATTGTGGTGTCATTTTGCATGATATCAGATGTCCCCATTTTTTTACTTTTAGACATTCTTTTAGGATTTTGTACTTTTAGGATAAGGCTATCAAAGAATAGGCTTGAGTCAAACTTCTAGTGAACAACAAAATGGTTCATATGTAGATCCAAGGCATGTCATTATGCAGTCAACAAAGTCGTCCATACCGGGGTTTTGTAAAGTTGCTAATTGATCAAACAAAATTTTAGCCTTTTGCATATATGCAGAGGCTGAATCATTATTTTTCTGAAGGGCAAGGAATTGATTATGTATCTATCTAATTTGAGGACAAGTATCTGCATCAAAAGGTTGTATAAATCTTGTCCTAAGCTTCTTTGGAAGTTTCAGACCCTACTAATTATGGGAGCATACTATCAGAGAATGATCTATAGATAATTGCAAGAACTTGGGAATTCAGAGCTTCCTATCATCAAGATCCATGCCTGTTAGAGGAGCAGAGGTTGAAATATAAGAGAATAAACTGACTCCTTTCATAATATTGGTAAGTTGACTTTTCCATAATAGAAAGTTAAAGGGGGGCTTAACTGACAGATTGTGTGTTAAACTGGCAATTTGTGATCGGAAATCCCTGACTAGGAAGAGGATGATTTCTATCCTGTTGGTGATGAAGTTTTTGTTGACATCGTGAATTATGTACTGGAGTCGGAATTTTTGAATGAGAAACTAAATAAAATTAGCGATCAGAAGCTAAGATTTAAGAATCGAACTTGGGCTGTGATTGGAATTTAACTAGACATGAATTTGGAATTTAGGGGTCAGAATCTAGAGTTAGGGATCATAATTTGGAATTACGATCAGAAACAGAGAAGGAAGTTTGCCATCGGAAAAAAATGGAATCTTCTATGATAAAAAATAAGAGACTTCTGCGAAAGAATGAGGTAATACGGTTTGAAAATCATAAGGCTATAATAACATGTTGAAGGTAGATTTTTGAGAATAATTATTGCATACATTCCTCATAGAACAGACTCAGTATACATACACAGAGATATGTTTATAGACAGATAATCCTAGACCAATACTGATTAGGAGAACCAAAATCCTAACCTAACTCTACCTAGGAGAACCGACCTATACATAGTTCAACTAGGTTTTAATAACATGTAAAATAGACTTAGGAAAGACATCATTATTAGCCTCTACATTTACTAGGTAAACCTGCTTACATCATCAGGACCTCAGATCCATACTCACAGAGGGAAAGCTATTTTATCACATAACAAATTTTTAAATAAAGTGATACGCAAAAAATTAGATAAGACATCACATGAATTATTGGAAGAAATAAAATATTCCTATAATTATTTGAAAGTGTTGAAATGTCTTGAAAAGGTAATGGCTCAATTGGCAAAGAGGTTGAAAATAGGTCCAAAACAGTGGATTGTATTTTCATTGGTTATGTATTTCATAAAAAATTATATTGGTTTCTTGTGTATGATTTTAAAAATCCTGAGATTCATAAAAACGCCTTTATGGAATCAAATAATGTCTCATTCTTTGAATACGTATTTTCATGCAAGAAAAACAATGGTGGATCAAGACCCGACCAAACTCTAGAAGATGTTGATGAAAATAGTCAAGAACTTCGATAAGAATTTTTTTTTTTTTTTGTTAAAGAACTTCAACAAGAAATTGAGGTTGAAATTGAAGAACAAGTAAAACTCAGGAGGAGTAAAAGGGCAAGGGTGGAAAAAAAATTTGGACAAGATTTTATAATATATGTGGTAGAGGATGAAGCTCACAATTACAAAGAAGTGATTAGGGGATGTTTAGTTGCTACTTTTCATGCTCTTGTTTGTTTTTTCATTTCAAAATGGAGAGTTTTAGGTGTTTGATTAAGGAGCTCATGTTTGCCTTTTACACCTGAAAATTAGCCTTTTACAGAAGCATGGAATCCCTGCTTTTATGGAAAAGCAGTCTTTTCCAACAGCAAACTGCCATAGCAAACAACAACAGTAAACATTAGGTAAAACAAATGGGTCCTAAGCCAAAAACAAAACGAACACAGAAAAATATATGAACAGTAAATAGAAATCAAAATAACGGAGTTAGACAAATCTAAGGTCTATATTAGCAATCTCTTTAAGACAGATTTTATCGCTATTGACGATCATCTCACAAGATACAACAGATTACGCAAGCGAACTCTTACCGTGTGTAGATTCGTTATCATTGGAGTATGAAAACAAGAACAACATGAAGAGATAGAGAGCAGGAAACTTTCAGAGAATCTATTTTTCAACCGTCTTTTTAGACCCTAAATTTTGACAATTCATTCTATATAAATAGAATTTGAAAGGACATGATTGTTCATGGACAGACACGACTACTCACGAACGAACATGACTATTCATGATTGACACGACTGTTCACGACAAACATGACTTTTTATGAAGGGATGTGTTTGTTGGTATTTAAATTAATTATATAATTTTATTAAATTTTGTCCAACAAAAAAAGATATAAGGAGTGAAATTGATTCCATCATGCATAATTATATATAGGAATTAGTGGACCTTCCTCTAGGAAAGAAACCAGTAATTTCTAAATTGATGATCTTCAAATGGAAAATGAAAGTAAATGGAATAATTAACAAGTCTATAGAAAGATTGCTTATAAAAGGTTATAAACAAAAGGAAGACCTTGATTAATTTATTACGTACTCTCGTGCGTCCAGAATAGGAATGACAACTGGTAGGGTATCCGTAGGTAATGCTAATCCAAACTCTTATCCGTTTATTTTTTAATTACGTGTATATGTCTCATTACCCTAACGAGTATACTTCTTAAATCTCATACTCGTCCCATTTAAATCATGGGTATCTAAGGGTATCCTTGTCCTTTAAGAATCAACACATATTATCTGAAAATTAGTGAAACCACAGGGGTTTTATTTAAAATTTACCCTAAATTTAACAAGCATTTATATTCAAACATTCTAAGTCACTTAAATCATCAAGAAATTAAAATATACTAAAATAAAAATAAGTTCATTTTAATACAATTATAATCTCCATATTTTCCTCCATTTGGTGTTAAGCGCGGCTCCAGTTTAGAGGCTCTGGGCACTTTCATACTCCATTCTCTCTCTATATATATATATATAAGGGTGGCAACTTGGAATGGTTATGCAGAGGAAAAATAACATTCTAACTGACTTTGTCCCACATTACTAGTTAGATACCATTTTCAAACTTTTAAAAGTTTATTAGAGTAAATTCTCTCTCATGCACATGGGATGAAAATTAAGTTTCAATAGATTTGGGCTCGCGTCTGCACGTTGTAGACGATGCGAATATCATATCAAAATGGGGCTTTTGGACCGGCCTCCTTTTGGCCCGGTCCGTAATTTTTTTCTCTCTCATATACATATTCAAACGATGGGGATTTATTCTAGTTAAATTTTGTAACATCCAAAACATTTTACTAAGCTTAATTAATCAAATTTCTATTAAATTTGTGTTTAATAGACACCTAAATGTAGATTTTTGTTTTTTTATTTCTATTTTGAATGATTTTTCTCCTTCAGTTCCAAACACACATGAGTCGTTTGGCATTTGAGAGGGATATGGATAGGGATAAAGGTTGAGATATGGATAAGGATAAATGATTGGGATATGGATAAAAATAATACTGAAATTAATTATCTCATGTTTGTTATGTGGGATGGAGATAGAGATAAAATAATGTATTCCTTAAAGTATATAGAACTTATATGCAGTAGCGGATATATGATTGGTATGTTAGAGGTCCATTTTATATTTGTGTGTTTTTAAATATTTTTTGCTAAATCGAACTCATTCATTTTTTCTTTTTGTACGTATATATACATATTATCATCTGAGTGGTTCATAACTAATTTTTTCGTAGCACTGTAAAATTCTTAAAATTAAGCTAGATTTTGACTATAAAAGTAAAATTGGATCGTTTTGAACAAACTTAATAAAATTTAGGGTAATTAATTTATTAGCCCCTATATTTTAACAAAACACACTGTTTAGTCCCTGTATTTTCAAAAACACATGGTAAAGTCCCTAACATTTTCTAGATGAACTGTTTAGTCCCTAACGTTTTTCTCGGTGAACTGTTTAGTCCCTGCCGTTAGACTCTCATGAATATTCTGTTAGTCAATTTGGATTTGAATCAAAATCTATTTAAAATAAAAATGTAATGACTTAACTACTCTTTACCACAAAATCAAATATATAAGACCATTATCTTCATTGTTTCTCATCTCTGCATTTCTTTTCCTTTTCTTTAGACTCTAAAGCATCTGAAATCAACTTTGAGTGTTCTTCTTCTTGATTTTCTTCTTAATCTTTCAGATTCGTAAGTATTGGGCCGGTGTTCTTTTCTTGTTCTCCATACAAAATAGCTTCTTCTAAAGTGGGTTTCCTCTTCTGAAGGTAAATTTTGAATTCAAATTTTAAGTTATTGCTTGTCTTCCTCTTGTTTGACTATATCATACTTTAACTATCCTTAATTATTCCATCTTGACTGATAAATAGTAAATGGTAATTTAGTCATTTTCAAATTCATAAATGGTAAAAAATCTAACAATCAGAAGAAACGACTAAATAGTTCACTGAGAAAAAGATTATGGACCTTATTGTGTGTTTTTAAAAACACAAAGACTAAACAGTGTGTTTTGTCAAAATATAGGACTAATAAATCAATTACCCTAAAATTTATCACCTATCATATATTAATTAAGTTGAATTTTATAATTAAATAGATATTCAATGAGCTAATTAATCACTGTCAATCTTAATTTGTCGAAAACAATATGCCAAAATCTATCTATACTATATATAATAGCGGAAGCAGAGAGAATTTGGAAGAAGTGTTTTAGAGCATTTTTAGCTTAGTTGGCATCGTAGGAGCAAAGAGAATAAATTAGTTTTTTTTTCTGAAAAAAAAAGATAAATGGGTTAATGAGTTTTTATTATCTTTATATCATAAGTACTATATTAACACATTATTTATTGTCAATTATTAGCCCATTAATTAAAGTAATAAAAGAAAGTATAAGTTACAAGAAGATGAAAAAACACTAAGCGAAGGAAATCCAAAAGTCACAAATAAACCTATATATAAAGCATCATATATAGCATTCCATCATTATATTCATTGGCCACTGAAAATCAAAGAACGCCTTTAAATTTTATTATGTATTAGTTTTGTTCTTAATCTTATAATTTTGTTCTTACTTCAAATAATATAGTATTATAATTTTGTTCTTACTTCGTTAAGAGTGGTTTCCATTGATAAACTATATTAATAGCATTTTTTTCAAGAATTTGTAGAATTTAGACTTTGATATCTCCAATTGAAGAAATCGGATGGAAATAGAAGAGGCATAGACAACTGAAATCAGGAAAAGCAAATGTGTCAGAAATTATAAGAAATCGTTATGTTTCTGAATGTAATTATTCGATTTTTTTCATGGGTAGTACTTATTTTGTTTTCAGTTGTGTTGTTTCACACCTCTCGTTACCTTATCTATGTTTTCTTTTTTATTTATCTTTTTTTTTCTTTTCAAAATGACTAAATAAAGATTTGTATATTTTCATTCTTTTTTAGTGTGTAATCGTTTTGATTGTTAACTCTTAACTAAAATATGGATTTTCGGTTTTATATGAACTCAATTGTTAGGTTTAATTGGAGTTAGATTAATTTTCCAAATCCAGAACGTGGTGAACTCCACTGATTTTTTAAATTTGGTTTTATCTAACTTATATGTATTGAATTTTTTATTTTTATGCATTTTTGGTACGAACATATATAAAATTTCACATAATAGTTGTTTATTGAAGTTGGAGACATGTTGAAGAAAATAATTAAAGAGATATTGAAATATTATACATACGATGAAATTTATTTCAATTATAAATCATGGTTTATCATGATTACCATTCTAAGTTTTTTTTGTCATTTTCAGTGATGTATTCTATATCTATATCTACTATATATAATAGCGGAAGTAGAGAGAATTTGCAAGAAACGTTTTAGAGGCTTTTTTTGATTAGTTGGCACCGTATGAACAAAAAGAATAAATGAGTTAATAAGTTTTAATTTATTGTCAATTACTAGTCCATTAATTAAAGTAATAAAGAAAATAAGAGTTACACGAAGATGAAAAAACACAAAGTAAAGGAAATCAAAAAGTCACAGATATATATATATATATATATATATATATAAAACATGATATATAGTATTCTAGCATCATATCCATTGGCCAGTGAAAATCAAAGACCTCATTGACCTTTAATTTTGATTATGTATTAGTTTTGTTCTTAATTTTATAATTTTATTTTCACTTCAAATAATATAGTCTTATAATTTTGTTCTAAAATTCCTTTCAATTAACTTTAATAAATAACATTAAAACCAATATAACTAAAAAAAATTATAACACATTTAATTTTTGCTGTAATAATTAACACAATATTTAAACCTCCAAACAACTCTATAAACCAAATAAAATTTAAAAAGATAGACATGCTTATTTTAAATTCATGGATTTATTAAAGATTTTAGAAAACACGAGAAAAAGAATTTTGAGAGAAATAAAATTTGATTGAAAAAACATCGTCACAAAGTGTAGTAAATATTTTAAAATTGTAAGATTATATAGAAAAAGTATTATACAAGAACGGAAAGGAATGCCCCTTGCAAACATGTTAAAAGAGACAATAGATTATGACTTCAACAACTTCCGAACACTATTATTAAGCAATTATATAGGTATGTCTATTAATTTAATTACAATTTGTAAATTTAAATTATTTTATCACTATATATAAATGATATAAAATTTTAAAAATATTAAAATGCTAAATTTATATAAAAAAAAATTTATCCACCCGTACAACACGCGGGCATAATACTAGTTATTCATAATAAGAGTAGTTTCGGTCCCCGATGCCATAAAAACCATCCACAATGGTCCTGTTTGGGAATTAGTTGTTAGCTGTTAGCTGATTACATTAGCTGATTTGACTAGCTGATTTGATTAGCTGTTTGTGTAGACCTGTTTGGTAAAAATTAGCTGATTGATAATAGCGGTTTGTACAAAAAGACGAATAAGGGCATTACTTTTGGCGCAGGAGAAGAGAGAGTCTATCTATTAGGGTTAAAGAAGTCCATTAATTTTAATATTGCAAAACGCTAATTGAAAAAGCTCATTTTAAGAGCTTTTTCTAAATTAGCGTTTTCATCCCAAAACTCTCTCCCAAACCTCTCTCCACCAAACACTCCAATTAGCGGTTTCAGTGGTCAAACCTCTAAAGTTAGTCAAAACCACTCTTTTTATCCCAAAACGCTCTTTACCAAACAGGGTCAATATATGAATGGTTGCAGCGGCGAACGACCTAGGCCCTCCAAGCCCACCCATGTCTCCGTCCAGGCTACATGATTGTTATACTACATACCTGTAATAAAAGAAAAATGTCTAATAATTTATTATCATTGTTTTTCTTTTGCCACCATAATTAGATATTAAAGATATGTGTCCCAATTCATTCAAAACCCACCAATATTATCTATAGGAGTTAATACAAATTGTTGAAATTGTGTTGTCACAAATCGATTTTTTTAGAAAAATCAAGTGAGTGATCAGGAGCGTCTTCCGCATTTTGAAGACCCTACGTAATAAATACCAAATAGTAAAACAAGTATGGGATAAGAACCAAATTTAGTGCAGATTTAGCAACCTCCTTACACACAACCACCTAACTTTTCTTCTCCAATAAAATCCCACAATATTTCCCATACAAATTATCACTATTCGAAACGAAGGTCGCCTGAACCGCTTAGGCCCCACCTAAGCGCTCGAAATTAAGAATCCACCGCGATTTTCTCTAATTAGTCCATCTAGGCGTTTTATTGATTCCTATGTGATTTATAGCCGTCTTGCCTCCGCTTAGGCCGCCTCGAAGCCGCCTAAACCGCCTTAGGTACCGCCTAAGCGACAATGAACAAAAGCATTTTTTATTGTATTTATTTTTTTGGTTAATTATAATTCAGTTTTATGTTGTTTTAATGATATTGTTGTTGAAATCTTGATGTTTGCACATTTTTAAAGATATATGTTACAAATATATATATTTTTCTATATTAAATAATTTTATATTATTATTTTTAGATAGTATAATACATATTTGAATTGGATTTATATAATAATTTGTTGATTAACAAATAAAAAATATGAAAATACAAATTCGATTAATCCCCGACTAATCCCCAATTAATCTCTAAGGGCCCTGTCCGTCCGACTAGCGCCTAGCGTTTTTTACAACCTTGCAAATTATAGAACAGATAGAAGAGAATATTGAAAGCAAAGTCAAACAATAAAACCCTAAATTTAGCGGTTAACATATCAACTAACCTTAAGTCTTCAGCATACAAAATTTGATCGATACAAGTTGTTATGTAATTAATTCAATATCAGTATGTTATATTACAAAAAAAAAAATCATTTTTTATTAAATCACGTCATAAAACTCAAATATTGAACCCAACTCATATAAGTCCACAAAAAATACATATATTATTTTTAAGGATAAGAAATGGTTTGCGGTGATCCATAACATTTTACAGTGGTGCATAAATATCTGAGCCTTCTTATAAATTGTTGTCCTACTAGATTATAATTTTCATTTTGATTTTATAAAAATATGCACAATAAAAAAAATTGATCGATACATGTTGTTATGTAATTAACTCAATAGTATTAGTAAAAATTAATTGTATCCTAAAATATATTGTAACAAGTAAATCAATATATATTAGTCATTTTAGATTGATTATATATTAACATTTTGGTTTAAGAAAAATAATTAAGATTATAAAAAATTATATAATAATAATCATAATAATAATAATAATAACAAAACATATATGAAAAATAAAGAGAAAATAGCTTTATATAATAATGAGATGAAACATATTCTTCTTCATATTATTAAGAAAATCAGGAATAAAAGTAAATAAGAACCAAAAAATACAAATCTAAGAAATTGAACCCCTACTCTCACATAAACACCTCCATTATGCTTTTACCATTCAATCTAGCACTACATTTTGTTATAAATCAACCATAATAGTCTTAATAATTATCAAATTTGAAACAAGTTCCGATCGGAGGCTCCCGTAAACCGAAGGTCATAGGCGGCCGCCTATGCAACCTGCTCCTAGAGCCGGCCCTGTGAGTGATAATATAGGTTTGATATATAAATATGTGTAGCAAATGGATTAGAGCAAAAATATTGTAGTCACATCAAAACAGAAAAAATGAAGAAAAAAAAACAGTTTGACGTAGCAAAAATGATGAAATGAGTTGGGGATGGTTTTAATAGCCAATTTATTAGCCCTCTCAAATCAACAAATGTAACACTTTGTGCCAATTTATGTGCCTACCTGACATTGATTAGCTCCCTCAACTAACCTTATACATCCTACCCATCAACTCATCTAATATAACACTTCGTATCCTTTAAGTTTTTATGTATGTTTCAAAACAATGAAAGAAGAAGGGTTCACATCAAGGGAGAATCCAGCATGAGGGCAGTGGGGGCAGTTGCCCCCACTGACATTTGTATTTTTTTTTTTAAAATCCAGGTATTAATTTTAAAGTTTTAGAGCTTTGCCCCTCTTCATCAATGGAGGTTTAGGGTTTACTGGTTTTATAATTGAGGATGAAGAATGGTTTTAAATTTAATATTTTATTTTTATTTTTTTTAATTCTGTTTTAAAGCAAAACAACGTCGTTTTATTTAATTAGAACTATGTCGTTTTATTTACAACAAAAATAAAAAAAATAAAAAGTAAATATTTAAATGTAAAACTAAATAGGTCCTAAAACAAACAATCGGTCTCTCTTACTCTCTTTATTCTATTTAGTTCTTCTTCCTCGGTTCCTCTTTCTTCTTAAGCCTAAATTGAAATTCCTAATCCTAAGTAAGATTAAATCAAAATCGATAGCCAATCTCTCCGTAATTGGATCGTTGGTCCAGCACTCCATCTCCGATCTTTGCCTCTCTGCTTTGGTATTTTTTTTGCTCCTACTTGAATTTTGATTTGATATTTCTGCTACTATTTTACTTAAACTTGAGCTTTGATCTCTGGTTTTCTATAATTATTATTTTTTGGATAAAAATTATTTTATTCGTATTGTTTGCCCCCATGGGGGAGAAATCCTGGATTCGCCCCTGGTTCACATCATGATGCAGAAGGTGTATTTGAGCGGATGCTGGAGGTTTCTATTGGGATGTGTACTCAATCACATGTAAGCATAAAATAGGTTAAATGTATGACATTTTTTAATTGAGGGTACTAATAGGTTGACGGCTAAGTGAAAAAATTGGAGAAATTTAGGGCAGTGGCGAATCCAAGATTGTTCGGTTTGGGGGCCAATTCTACACGTGGTGTGTAAAAAAAAAATTTTTTTGCTAAATTGTACTTGTTCAAATTTTTTTCATATATATACATGTTATAATCGGAATGGTCAAGAACCAATTTTTAACTACCAATGTAAAACTTTTCAAAATTAAGGTATATTGTGTTTAATATTCTAAACATGTAAAAAAGTATCTAATAGAAAAAATCAGATTTAAGGACAGAAAAATTAGAAATTTGGATTTAAGAAGGGCTTAACAGGCCAAAAAATTAGAATTTTGGATTTGTGGAGGGCCTAATAGGTAAAAAAAAATAGAATTTTGGATTTAGAGACGGTCTAACAGTCAAAAAAATAATTGAAACTTTGGATTTAGAGAGGGCCTAACAGGACTTGAGCCAATTTTGAGGTGCTAATTCAGCATTTGATCATTATTTTTTTGGAAACAAAGCGTCGGAACCACCAAATCCTCAAATTTCATGGAGACAGGATGAACGAAACTACTCGAGATCATGGTAGTTTCGGCGGCTGGAGGAATCTGAACCCCCTAGGTCCCCCGTCTCCGCCCCTGATTAGGGGGCCGTAAAGTTATTAAGCCGATAATATAATATACAAACTTATTCTTGCACCTTATTATTCCAAGTATTTAAGTAAATTAGGTTCCATTTGTTTACTGGAAATATTGTTTTAAGAAAATAATGGGTAAGAAAAGAGAACCAAAATGTTTATTTTGTGGGTTACTAAACCCAGCCCCATTTTCACACTTTCAGCCCCGAAAAAAGACCTAACCGCCCTTTGAACAAAAACTGAAAATTTGGATCCCTCCCAAACTCTCTCAAAACTCATTTTCATCTGAATCAAAGACAAAACGTTTAATGGAAGACAATTCGTTATCACCGAGAGTAGACGGGAGTGATGCTACGTCCGAAGTCGAGGTATGTTTCCGAATTAACTTTCTTGCATTTCTGTAATTTGATTTGGAAAAAAAAATCTGGTTCGGCACTCGGACGTGTGAGCATCACGCCCCACCACATGGTCGGGCGTATGAGTATCACGTCCCAACATGTGGTGGGGCGTGATAGCCACACGCCTCACCATGAGGTGGGCCGTGATGTTCATACGCCCCACCATGAGGTGGGGCGTGATGTTCACACGCCCCACCTCATGGTGAGGCGTGATGCTCACACGCCCGAGCATATTTGTGGATGTTTTTCGGGTTTAGACACCGAAACGCTATAGAAAGTCACGTTCTGATACAAAATGTTCGTTATTACTCATTTACAGGAGGTTTCATGGGAAGAATTTGACGGAAACGGCATAGATTACAGCTCGTAGTTTTTTCCCAAACAAACATTTCAAACATATCATGAAGCTGTTAACTGGGCAAAAACAGACGGCAATTGGGATCGGGTTTGAGTTAACAACAGCGTCGCACAAGACGGGGCGCAAGTCAAAGTGGATATTGGTTAAATGTGCTCGTGGTGTTAAGAATTATAAAAGGAAAAAGGATGTGGATATGGATGTTATACTATGGAAGAATACAAAAACAAAGTACTGTGGTTGCAAATTCCAGATAAAGGTTATGGAAATCGGCGAATTGGGCGGTTGGGTGGTGAATGGGATTCCTGGAGATAGAGGACAGCACTGTCATCAGTTGGCTGTATATCGTCAGGGCTACACACAGATGAGCGGACTAAGCTCGGCTTCCAAAAAACTCGTTCGTGAAATGAGTTCAGCTCAAGCTAAGCCTTGTGCTATTTTTGCTGCAATCAAAGAAAAACATCCGGAGGATTGCCCGACACAAAGGCATATCTATAACTACAGGGAGAAAATCAGGACTGAGAGCTTTGAGGGTCGGGATGTAATCGGTCAGTTTTATCGGCTTGCTATAGATAAGGACTATATACATTGGACGCAAGCGGTGCCGGGCAGCAATGTCGTGACTCACTTATTTATGGCACATCCAACATCGATCACACTGTTCCGATCTTACTTGTTTGTTGGTATGGATTCAACATATAAAACAAACAAGTATAAGATGCCATTCTTCGAATCATTGGTATGACGCCTTCTAACAAAAACTTCTTGATCGCCTATGCAATCATGAAGGATGAAACCGAGGGTAGTTACATGTGGGTGTTACAAAAATTGAAGCTTTTGCTCCAACCTGATGTGCATCCGACAGTCATTGCTACAGACCGGGAGTTAGGACTGATGCGGCCGATTCGTGAGTTATTTTCTCATTCTCATCATTTATTGTGCACATGGCATATTAATAAAGATGTGGAGGATAGAGTTGGCAAGTTGAGTGGAATGAAGAAGTTTGGTGAAATTTTTAAAAATTCCAAATGGAAACGTATAATTAAAGCCCCGACAGAAGCTGAATATGAGGCGGCAGTGGTAGCTATGAAGAATACTACTGGCAACTGGCCTGGTGTGATTCAGTACGTGGAGACCACGTGGCTAGTGCATAAAGAGAAGTTTTGTCGAGCATGGACGAACAAGGTGTTGCACTTAGGAAACACCACAACCTGTCGAGTGGAGAGTTCACATGCACAGTTGAAACAGTGGTTGAATTCATCTACTGGTGCACTTGATACAGTGTGGGCGAAGGTGCACAAGGACATTGAGGCTCAGATCGAGGCGATCAAGTAAGACATTTATTCTGTTATTTGCTTTAATCTTTTAAAATTTAATACATTAGTTTTATAATCCGTCATTGTATATAATCAGATACTCACTCGAGGACTCGAGAAGAAGATCTGCGGTGAATCACTATGGAGAACCTTTCACGTATCTCGATTTACACGTTTCACATTACTGCTTGGCTGTACTAAATGATGAGCTCAAGCGTATGCACGCATTGAGTATGGATGTGGTAACTGAATGCGGATGCGTGTTGCCTATGACTCATGGCATTCCGTGTGCATGTGAGCTGAAAACATATATTGACACAAATGAATCGGTCCGTGTTGACCGCATCCATCCTTTTTGGAGATCTCTTGCGTTTGAAGGGTTGAGTGACATACCAGTTACTGCTCCAGTATATGCTGACGGGTCTGAGGATCACCGATTTTTTCAATCTCTTGTGGAAAAGGTTGAAAAATTAGATCCTTCAATGGTGCGTAGCATATCGATGTACATTCATGATCAGATAAACCCGGAACAAATTGGCTTTAAAGAACCTGAGGTCAAAGACACTGTTAGGGGTAGACCAAAGGGAAATTCATCAACAAAACGAAATCCGAATGCATGGGAATACAATCAGTCACCACGAGGTCGAGCACGGTCCTCGGGTTCGAGGAGTAGTCGTAGTCGAGGACGTTCTTCATCCTCATCTGTGCATAACAGCCAGATGCCGGGTATATTTTATTTCATTTATATATATGTTGAAGTTAAAGTAAATATATTTTTATTGATAAATTTCATATATTAATATTTTCAGTCGGATTTGATGCGGATATCGCCAGTTACCACCATTTACATCGGGTTCAAGGTCTCATCGTACCATTTATTACTGGATTCCATGATGTTGTAGCGGATGGTAACTGTGGATTTCGTGTTTTAGCCAATGCAATCACCTATAACCAAGAGGAGTGGAAGCTGATGAGAGTGCTTATAGAGATTGAGATGCGGGCAAACCGTGATCTGTATGCGCCAGTGTACGGGAACAGATTTGATGCTGCCCTCACACGTATTAAATGGGCAGGAGCGGGTTGTGGTGAGTCCCACTGGATGGTGAGTCCGGATGACTTATTTGCTGCTGCATCTGTGTTGAACGCAGTAATTTTCCTCTTTACTACAGAACAATTAGGATGTTGCACTATACTGCCGATGCGTTCGGACGATGGAAGGCCACCTGAGCGAGAGATTGTGATTTGTCATTTGGGGAGTTATCGTCACTACATACGTCTTTATTTACATCCTTCGTTTCCAGTGGCTCCCATTGCCACCCAATGGCGATTATTTTCTCATCAGAGTGTTCGTCATTTGGAGAATTTATACGCTGAAAGGAGAGAGGCTTGGACTAGATTATATTAGTTTTATATGTTGTGATTAATAATATTTATTAATTAACTTATATTATTTTTTGGTTTTAAGTACAATTCTGTAGTTACGAGTTTAACCGCATATTTACGGGTTTAACGGACTATTTACGGGTTTATCGGACTATTTACGGGTTTGACGAACTATTTACGGGATAAAAAATCTATTTTTTTTGCGGATTCGACACGCGGGCGTGTGGCCATCACGCCTCACCTCGCGGTCGGACGTGATAGCCCCACGCCTCATCGCGTGGTCGGCCGTGGCAGCCACACGCCCGACCGTAAGGTGGGGCATGTGGCTGTCACGGCCGACCACGCGGTGAGGCGTGGGGCTATCACGTCCGACCGCGAGGTGAGGCGTGATGGCCACACGCCCGCGTGTCGAATCCGCAAAAAAAAATAGCTTTTCCCCTCCCAAAACCCATGAAAGGACATTTTCGTCCTTTCACGGGGCTAGGGGTGGGAAAATGGGGCTTGGTTTAACAACACCCTTTATTTTTCAATTATGTAAGTCCAGCTTAAGAAATTATTGCAATCATTCAATAAATAAAATGATAAGGACCAAATTTAATCACAACATTTAAAGTGAAGTGCAGATTCAGTTCCAATATATGAAATTGTGTAAATTAAACAGTGCAGATTAAATACTAACATTTTCAAGAAAGATCAATTTAAGCTATGTATTATCCAAAATTTAAAAAGACTAGTTTGACTGTTATTTAATTATCATATCAGACCTGTAAACAAACTTGTTGGTAAATTGAAATAGTTCCGTATATTTTTTTGTAACTATATTAATAACACATTAAATATTTTAGACAGCTTGATAAAAAAAAGTTGTGATTAACTTTTATATATTTAGCTGGTTTAGTTTCTAGCATTTTAACAAAAAAAAAAAATTTGTAATTTTGTTAGTAATACCTGAATATTTTAGACATGGTTGGTATTTAGAAGATCTGAAAGTGACAGTTAAATACCAATCAAACCAGTTTTTTCTAAATTACTATAATAGATGGCTAAAATTAATCTTACTTAGAAACGTTAGATTAAATTTGCACAATTTCATACGTTAGTACTAAATTTGTTCTTTATATCAAGTGTTTAAGCAAAGGGTTAATTTCAAATAAAATTATGTGGTTTCATATTTTTTTCAGATCGGTATTTATGGTTGACAAAATTTTCATTTTTTTTAAATTTGACCTCAAAATGAAAATTTTGAAGAATTAAAACTGTTTTGTATCATATTTACTATAGAATCACATTTTTTAATTTTCAAAATCATTAATTTTGGAGTTTTCTCTACATTAATTTTCTCTTTCATAAAAACCACGTAAATGACCTCAAACCTATTTGAACGGATGCTGGAGGTTTCTTGGGATGCGTACTCAATGACACGTAGGCATAAAATTGGTTAAATGCATGACATTTTTTAATTGAGGGTACTGAAGGTTGACGGCTAAGTGAAAAAATGGGAGAAATTTAGGGCAGTGACAAATCCAAAATTATTCGTTTTGGGGTCGATTCTAAATGAGGTGTGTAAAAAAAAAAACTTTTTTCTAAATTGTACTTGTTAAAATTTTTTCATATATATACATGTTATAATCTGAATGGTCAAGAACCAATTTTTAACCACCAATGTAAATTTTTTCAAAACTAAACTATATTGTGTTTAATATTCTTAACATGTAAAAAAACATCTATTAGAAAAAATCGGATTTAAGGACAGAAAAATTAGAAATTTGGATTTAAGGACTTAACAGGCCAAAAAATTAGAAATTTGGATTTAAGGAGGGTCTAACAGATAAAAAAAAATTAAAATTTTTGATTTAGAGATGATTTAACATGCAAAAAATAATAATTGAAACTTTGGATTTAGAGAGGGCCTAACAGGACCTGAGTCAATTTTGAGATGCTAATTCAGCATCCGATCATTATTTTTTAGAAACAAGGGGCCAGAACCACCAAATCCTCAAATTTCATGGAGACAGGATGGTCGAAACTACTCGAGATCATGGTGGTTCCGGCGGCCGGAAGAGCCCGGACCCTTGAATCCCCCTATCTCCGTCCCTGATTCAGGGGGCCGCAGAGTTATTAAGCCGATAATATAATATACAAACTTATTCTTGCACCTTATTATTCCAAGTATTTAAGTAAAGTAGGCTCCATTTGTTTACTAGAAATATTTTGTTTTAAAAAAGATAATGGGTAAGAAAAGAGAACCATAATGTTTATTTTTCAATTATGTAAGTCCACCTTAAGAAATTATTGCAATCATTCAATAAATAAAAGGATAAGGATTAAATTTAATAACAACATTTAAAGTGAAGTGCAGATTCAGTTCCAATATATGAAATTGTGTAAATTAAACAGTGCAGATTAAATACTAACATTTTCAAGAACGATCAATTTAAGCTATGTATTATCCAAAATTTAAAAAGACTAGTTTGACTGTTATTTAATTGTCATGTCAGACCTTCTAAACAAACTTGTTGGTAAATTGAAATAGTTCCGTATATTTTTTTGTAACTATATTAATAACACATTAAATATTTTAGACAGCTTGATAAAAAAATTGTGATTAACTTTTATATATATAGCAGATTTAGTTTCTAACATTTTAACAAAATTTTTGTAATTTTGTTAGTAATACCTGAATATTTTAGACATGGTTGGTATTTAGAAGATCTGAAAGTGACAGTTAAATACCAATCAAACAAGTTTTTTTCTAAATTTCTATAATAGATGGATAAAATTGATCTTACTTAGAAACATTAGATTAAATTTGCACAATTTCATACATTAGTACTAAATTTGGTCTTTATATCAAGTGTTTAAGCAAAGGGTTAAGTTCAAATAAAATTATGTGGTTTCATATTTTTTTTCAGATCGGTATTTATGGTTGACAAAATTTTCATTTTTTTCAAATTTGACCTCAAAATGAAAATTTTCTAGAATTAAAACTGGTTGGTATCATATTTAGGCTTAAAGTACTTTTTGGCGCTTGATTTATCCAAAATTTATGCATTTGGCCCATGATCTATTATTTGGTCATATTTGGCCCCTAACCTATCAAATTAGATAAAATCCAACCCATATTGAATGAAAAATTAACTGTGTTGGAAAATTAACAGCAGTAACCAACACAAAAATGACACATGACACATAAATAAACTTAATTTTCACTCTATCGGAACACTAGAAAAAGTTTTTAGGGTTTTTTTTACTGTGTAAAATAGTTACTTTTGCTATCTCTAGTTGAAAATTAATTTTATTTATGTGTCATGTGTGGTTCTTGTATTGGTGACTGCTGTTAATTTTTGAAGAAAATTAATTTTCCATTCAATATGAGTTGAATTTTATCTAATTTGATAGGTCAGAGACCAAATGTGACCAAATAATAGATCAGGGGCCAAATGCACAAATTTTGGATAGGTCAATGGCCAAAAAGTGCTTTAAGCCATCATATTTGCTATAGAACCACATTTTTTAATTTTCAAAATCATTAATTTTGGAGTTTTCTCTATATTAATTTTCTCTTTCATAAAAACCACTTAAATGACCTCAAATCTAAAAAGTTGAAGAATTAAAGTTGCTTAAAATATCATTTAATTCTTGAAATTTGTTATTTTGGTGTCGTTATCGGTCAAATTTAGAAAAACAAGATTTTTACCAATCATAGGTACCAATTTGCAAAAAAAAAAAAAAAAAAAAAAAGTGAAATCACATAGTTTTATTTGAAATTAACCTTAAATAAAGGTTGTTGCTATTCGCCGTCCCCAAATTACTAGTTATCGTTCCCTATTGAACAATTTTATCATTTTCATATTTTTTTCAAAATTGAAATTTCGTCTTTTTTGCGATTTTTTTTTTGCCAGACGATTTCTGTGACCGTCTGACCATTGGCCAGACGGAAATTGTGACTGCCTAGGGGTAAAAGAAATTCACAAAAAAATGTACCTCGTCCAATATTTTCGACTCGTAATCATCCATTTCCGGGGTTTTCAGATTGTAAGTCATCAATTATTTTCAGAATTTCAGTTTTGATCGGAAGAGAAAAAAAATTTCAGTTTTTGAAAAAAATAATATGAAAATAGAAAAATTGTCCAATAAAAGACGGTAACTAGCAATTTTGAGGTGGTAAATAGCAATCCACTAAATTAGGCTCCATTCATTTGTTGGAAAATATCGTGTTTTAGTAAATAACGGATAAGAAAGAGGACCAAAAATGTTTATTTTTCAATTATTTAAGTCCAACTGTACGAATTTATTGCAATCATTCAATAAATATCAATAATTATTTAGAGCAAAATTGCATATAAAAAGGCAAGAAGATGGAAGTAATAGGCAGAGAAAAGAAATTGAGAAAAAAAAATGAGTTCAGTGGAAAAAGTGGAAATAAATGTGGAGATCAAGTCTCCTGCCGACAAATTTCATGATGTGTTCAGCTGCAGACCGCACCATGTTAACACTATGAGCCCTGATACAGTCCATGCCTGTGACCTCCATGAAGGTGACTTTGGGAAGCAAGGGACTGTCGTTTGCTGGAGCTACACTCATGGTAACTCTATCATCTCATCTTTTATTTCTTCAATTATTTTAGGATAAAGTAGAAAAAATAAACAAAGATATTTTTGGTTAATTGAAAATTCTGAACCTGTTTTGAATCTCGATCCTATGATTTTAAAAAAGTTAGATCTAACAGTGAATAACTAATTTAATCATTCACCGTTAGATTGCTTTAATAATCTAAGGGCTTAAAGTATTATTTATCTTCTGATCTATCTAAAATTTTATCATTTGACCTCTGATCTATTACTTGATCACATTTGACCCCCGACCTATCTCAATTGGTGAAATTTCACCCAATTTGTATGGATATTTAACGAAATCGTTATCTTATTGACAAATAACGATATTATGCACTTGAACTTGACATGTGATATTTCTTAAAGTTTTTTTTTACCATATTATGTGGAAATAATTAATTAGATTAAAAAAACAAAAAAAAAACAAATCCTAAATTAAAATTTATTAAGTTCAAGTGTCAAAATATCGTTACTTATCAATGAGATAACGATTCGGTTAAGTTTTAATACAAATTGAATTAAATTTCACAAATTGGAATAGATCAGTGGCCAAATATGACCAAATAATAGGTAAGGGGCCAAATAACAAAATTTTGGATAGATCATGGACCAAATAGTGCTTTATGTCATAATCTAAGTGTTAAGATGTTTTGAATCTCCATCCTAAGATTCTAATAAGCTAGATTTAATAGTGAACGATCAAATTCTTTGGTCATCCAGAATCCGCGTGAACACTACTGCTCTCTCGTAAAGAGTATGATTAATTGTTAGGGTAAATTCTAAAAAACCCTTATGTTGTATTTTTTATCAATTGCATGCCTGCGATTTTTTTTTACCAAACAGAACTGAGGTTTTTGGCTTTCCTAAAAACATGATTTTTTAGTTGACATTGTTAAAATAACCGTTAACGACTTCAAAATGGAAAATTCTAAGAATGAAAGTTGTTTGGTACCACATTTATTATGGAACCAAATTTTATATTATCCAAAATCATCATTTTTGGAGCTTTCTCTCTTTAAACATCCACTCTCTCCTCATCAAACCGGGACTCTGATTCTTTGTTTTGCTAAAAATAATGATATTTTTGGTTAAAACAGTTAAAATGACCATTGATGACCTAAAAATTGAAAATTTTCAAGAATTGATGATATTCTAAGCAATTTTCAACTTTTCAACTTTTTTATTTTGAATTTTTTATTTATTTTATTAAATCAAGTTTTCTCTCTCGAAATATTCACTTTCTCTCTCCTCACTAAACAACACCTAAATGTCCTTAAAATTAAAAAGTTGAAGAATTAAAGTTGCTTAGAACATCAAGTCTTTGAATTTTTAATTTGGAAGTCGTCAATACTCATTTTAATTTTGAGGTTTTTATTTTTAGCAAAGCGAAAAACCTCAGTCATCTCTTCGTCGAAAAAAAAACCTTAATCCCTGTTTAGATAAAAAAAAAATTCACAGTTACCTATTTGCAAAACGTGAAACACACATTAATTTTTTTAGAGTTTAATCTAAATGATTTTCAAAGAAACTCTGAAACCATATCAATAAACCAATTGAACTAATAGTTTAAACTGATAGTTACAGGTTCAATTTATATTAATATCTAACAGATCATATGAGATTTTTTTAAAAATAGATGGTGAAAAGAAGATTGCAAAAGAGCTAGTTGAGGAAATAGATGATGTGAACAACTCAACAACATTCAAAGTGATAGAAGGAGATCTTCTCAAGGACTACAAATTCTTTAGGTTCATAGTTAAAGCCACACCAAAGGGAGAAGGAGGAAGTGTTGTGAATTGGACTTTAGAGTATGAGAAGATGAATCCTCAAACTTCACCTCCACATACTTTGCTTGATTTTCTTGCTCAATGCACTAGGGATATTGATTCTCACCTTGTTGCCCAACTCCAAATCAATTGATCCTCTAAAAACTTTCTATCATATATCAATTGGCATCCATCTTTTTATATGTAAAAGGACTGTGTATGAGTTGTGAACAATAAGGGCGACTGAGTGTCTGTTTGGTTTATCTGATATTTGTTATTTGTTGTTTGCTGCTATAAAACTATAATTGTTATAGCTATCGTAATTGTTATTATTATTATTATTAACAAAGCACATTTATGTACCTATGTAGTAGGGTTGGTCGACCCCATGATTTCTAAGAAAGGAGTATTCTATACTATTTAGACTATACCTCTAATTAGGATAACTATTCTATTTATATTATACTTCTAATTAGGATAACTCACAATATACTTACAATACAAATTATACTTATCACATCCTCAACTTGTACTGATTGGACTCGAACATTCAGCTTGTCAGATAAGAGCTAAAACCGTTACCTAAACAAGGGTTTAGTAAAAATGTCCGCAGTTTGATCAACAATAGAGATATAACGCACAACAAGTGCCTTTGAAAGCACTCGATCCCGAACAAAATAAAAATAAATCTTCAAATGCTTGCTTGAATTATGAAAAACTGGATTAGTCGTCAATAAACTGCACTAAGATTATCACATCATAACACAAGATGAGAAGCAATGGAAAACCAATCTCCATAAGTAACATTTGTTTGATTTTCTTGCTCAGTGCAGTGAGGATATTGATTTCTCGCCTTATTGGCGAGGTTCAAAACAAATGATCCTCTTAAAAACTTTCTACTTTAAATCAATTGCCATCCATCTTCTTATATGCAAAAGAACTTTGTATGAGTTGGGAACTTTAATTCTTGATTTTTTTCAATTCTGAGCTGCATGAGGTGGTTTGTAATTCACGTAGGAACTGATATGTTGCATATAGTGTACACACGCGCCATATAAGGCAACTCAACCCCCAATCAGAATTAAGAAGTGGCAAACAACTCTCTACCACTCATATTTGTTTTTTTAAATCATATATTTTTTTATTAAAAATCTTGTAAAAAACCTAGATCCGTAATTACAAATTTTGTTCAATTTTTTTAATTGACAAGTGGACCCTACAACTTTTGAAGTAACGAGTATTGTAGTTGAGTGTTTTTTGTGAGTTTATCTTGCTTAGTTGGCACCTCAATGTAACAAACAAATGTTACAATCACTATGCATGCTTTAATATCAAATTAAAATATCATCGTTTTTAAAACGAAAACTTCAGCTTCTATTTGGACAAAAAAAATCACAGAACCTATTTAACAAAACATGAAAACATGTAGTTTTTTTTACTTTATCCTAAACTTTATGATATTAAATTAGATCGTTGCGTGAAAAATACACACATTTCCACCCAAAATAAATAAAATTATTTCTTCACACAAAATACATAAAATAAGAGCCGATAAAAACCGTTGCATATAATAACTTATCTGTTATTTTTTTCAATTAAAATTTTCTCTATTAAGAATCGAACTCGAAATCTAACCAGTAGAATTCTATTATCATTCTCGGGCAACTACGAGTGATCGTTTCCCAACATTTTCACCGGCGAAAAGACCTATGAGAGCCTCCGGGCCATGCTCTAAACCTTCAAAAATGTCCTCCACATATGTTAGCTTTCCTTGTTTGATGTAAGGAAGAGCAACATCCAAGAACTTGCCATATTGAGGAAGATAATCAAAGACATGAAATCCCTTAATGAGAATTCTTTTGTAAACAATATCTATCAAATTGTAGATTCCTTCATTCTTTCCAAGATTGTATTGTGACACCATTCCACACACTGCGATTCGGCCATTGAGGTTCATGTTGAGAATAACAGCGTCTAGCATTTTACCCCCAACGTTTTCAAAGTAGATATCAATGCCTTTTGGGAAGTATCTGAATCGATTGATTACATTATGATTAGTTAGACAAACGGATAAATAGATTATTGATTTTTTTTTATTTAATTTTTGTAAGGAAAACGAGGGTAAATTACATCTAAGGTCCTTGAACTTTGCTCTTACTTTCTTTATGCCACTTGAATTTCAAAATCAAACATTTTAGCTTCTGAACTTTGCACTTTACTAACACAATCACAATTTTTCGTGTTGGTCAAGGCAAAAATGACTGATGACAATCCTAAAATGAAAATGTTCAAGAATTAAAATTGTTAACAACCACGTTTCCAATGGAACCACCAATTTTTATTTTTAATCACCATTTTCAGAGCTTGCTCTTTCTCAACAACCAATTTCTCTCCCCTAACTAAACAACGCCCAAATGCTTTCAAAAAAATTAAGAATTAAGAATTAAAGTCGTGTAGAATATCATTTCAGTTAGCTTTACAATAGAGAGTTGCCTACTATTAGAGTGGTCATCTTGCTTAATGTTAAAAGGGATCATAATGTTAGTAAAGTGTAAATTTTATGAACCCATAATATCCAATGTCAAAGTTTTAGGGACAATAATGAAAATAAAAGCAAAGTTCAAGAGTCATAAGTGTAATTTACTCCGGGATTGAGTATAAACTCAAACTTTAGGGGAAAATGTTAAAAGTTACGGATAAATTGCACTGACATTTATGAAAGTTTGGGATCTGTTCTACAAAACAAACCAAATTACATTTTTTTTTATAAAGCCAATGAATTTCATTTGATTTTAATAAAGTCGTTCTAAACTAATATATATATAAAAACTCAATAGAATATTATAGATACGTAATAATATGAGATAAGATATTAAAATAACTATAAAGTTTTTGATGAAATACCAATTTAGCACTAAACATTCCATTACAATGGCTGTAATTCCATCATTTCACAAACATTGAGACTAAGATAATGTTATAGTATATGTGGAAGCTGAATTCAATTTTTAAGAAATCGTGAGACTATTTTAATACCTTATTCATAATAAGATAATACTAACCTCTTGAGAGCATCATTCAAGTCGTGCTCTTCCTTGTAATTGAAAGCTTCATCAAATCCAAATTTGTTCTTCAATAAATCTACCTAAATACAGAATTAAACAATAGTGGAATTTTAGCTATATGACATCAATCATAAAATCTATCTACACTTTTCAAGGCTAATTTTACACTTACATAAATTTTTATTTTTGTATGATATAAAATTTAACTATACATTTTTGGGCCATTTTTTTCAATCCCACATTTTACACCTTTCTGAGTCAAATTTTTCTGAACAGATAGATATAAAGGACCATCTTGCACTCCCAATCTACCGGCTGATAGGAGTGGTTCCGGAAGCAGATTGGGTTGGGGCCTCCTTTAGCCCCCTACATATGCCTCTGCATATAGTTCCAAGTAGGCATCCTACTTAGAACTAACAATCGGTGGTTAATACAAGATTGGTCTGCTGGGAGGTCAATTTACACCTACATTCGTAAAGAACATTTTTTTGTTAAATCAAACTCGTTCAATTTTTTCTTTTTATATATATAAATGTTATAATTTGTGGTCCAAACTAATTTTTCTGTACAACTGTAAAACTTCTTAAAATTAAGCTAAATTTGGACTATAAAAGTAAGATTTTATCATTTTGCACAAACTTAGTAGTCTATCATATATTAATCAAGTTGGATTTTGTAACTAAATATAAACTAAATGAGCTAATTATTCGTCTCAACCTTAATTTATCGGAAATAAAGGGCCAAAACCATTAGGGCGCTAGCGGCCAGGGGCTCTGAAACCATCCATAATAGAAGAGGTTTCGGCGGCCGGCAGGGCCTGGCCCCTCCCTGACTATGTGAAACATATTAGTGTGACATATGAAACAATATCAGTCTGGCTTTCTGGTAGATGGATTGGTGCGTTTGTCAGGCAGGCGAACTAATATTTCACAATACAATTAGCACCTTCTTGACTGGCAACCCGAGTCAAACCACCACATATACTAAATACTTTAAAATCCAAACGAAGAAATTCTTCGATAATCAACCACAAATACGTCAACTTTCCCCGTATTACAACACTCTCGGACCCTCTTCACGCACCTTTCCTAAAATGGATTCCGGTAGCCGAGAGTGCAACGGACCCGAACATCCCTCTCTCCCTCTACTACTAATAATTAAAAATATTAGTAATAAAGACGAACCTTTTCTTTAGTTCCGGCACTTCCAACAACGTAACAGCCCATGAGTTTTGCAAATTGGCCAACAAGCTGACCAATAGCACCTGCTGCTGCCGAAACATAAACATATTCTCCTTCTTTTGGGCTACAAACTTCGTAAAAACCTGCATAAGCTGTTAAGCCAGGTATACCTGCAACATGTTTAAAAGATAAAGGATCATTTTGACAATTTAATTTCACATTTTTTACTTAAATCACTCTAAAAAGGATACTTGTCACCATAAGAATTAAGCATTAAAAGAAATTTAAGGGTAAAAATGGCCCCTCAAACTTAACAGGCATATAATTGATTTAATTCAAATCGAAGTTTTTGTATCAATTCGGACTTTAAATTGGTATATTTTGGTAAATTGGCGCAAAAATATCTGTAACGTTTGCAGCCAGAATCAATTTTACCTCTAACTTTTAAAATTGTGGAAATTTATCCCTAACGTTGGCAAGTTGGGTCAGTTTCAGATTTTATTATAAAACATCTATTTTGTTCAGTAGTGACATATCCGTTGCTTCTAAAAAAAGATTTCATATTTTTTTTGTGATTTAATAATAAAATTGGAGATTAATATTTATAAATTAGGCGAAATATTTGAATTTTTTTGTGCAACGTGTATAAAAGACAGTATATTTTTTATTTTTTTTAAACTTTTCTCACATTTAGTCATATGTTTGTTATTTGTTACTAATTGTGATAAAATGACGCACAAGTGTAGATGATAAGATTCATCACCGAGAATACAGTTTAATGAATTATTTTACAAATTGATCCAACTTGTTAACGTTATGGTTAAAATTGCTCTTGACTGTAAATGTTAGAGGTAAAATTACTCTTGACCGTAAACGTTAAAAGTATTTTTTTTCACCTCATCACATTGTTTTATGTGCATGAGATTCTATGAGTTTCATATACAATTTGTCCATAATAATTTTATTGAAATTATTAAATTGGTCCATAATAATTTTATTGAAATTATTAAATTGAGAACATAAAGTTTAGCAACTTTTGTAAAATAGATTTCAAAATTCAATGACTTTTGATGCATTTTAGCCATCCCGCCCAGATCCTTGTCCAATGGATTGGCTTAGGTCCAATTCAATTCAGACCCATCAAAGTCCGTCTATTTTTTAGATAGGTTTGGAATTTATAAAAGTAGATTAGGTCAGTCCGCTCGGCCTCCACTTTAGTAATACTATTTATTAGATTTATATATTTATATATTAAATATTCATTTTAATTATAAAGTTTAATCTTTGTTATTAGTAAAATATATATTTTTTAGATTTGATTTGAGATTTGATTTCTAAATCTGATGTCAGCCCAACCTAGTCCGAATCCATCTCAAGTAATACTGAACTGTCTGGGTTTAGATTTGGACTAAATATATATATATTTTTTTTTTTGATGAAAGCTTGTTGGGTCCGATTAGCACCCAACCCAACTCGGCCATGAACATGTTTAACCCATATATAAAATGAATTCTTATGACACACTAAAGAATAGATATGAAATTAACAGTCAATTTGGCATTTAAAATTGGTGGACAGATTCTGTTTAATCTAAATCGAAGTTTAAGTATCAACTCAGTATTGAAGTTGTCAATATTTGATAAATTAGTACACTGCAATCAATTTCAGATGTCAATTTCAAGACTGAATTGATATTTAAACTTCGATTAGAGTAAACTGAATTCGTATGCTAAGATCTTAAATTAACATTTAATTCAATAAATATGAAACCATAATTTGGAGAAAAGAAAAACTGACCTAGAATTCCAGAATAGTAGGAAAGAGGCAAACTGGAATCAGAATGGTCAATTTTAATTAAAAGTGGAGGTGAGACAAGTAGAGTGTACTCCTCCCATTCTGTATAACCCCATGCTAAATCTCCTTTCTTGTAATTTGGATGTGTTGACTCCACAACTTTCACCACACCTAATCCATTTAGAGCCTGCATTTCAAACATTAATCAAGTCAAATCTATGTCTAACATCTTTCAACTTCAATTTTTAACGGTATGACCACTAAACTTTACACTTTTTAACACCGGTGGCCACTCAACACCTAAAAACGACCATTGACGGTCTCAAACTAAAAAATTTGAAGAATTAATGATATTCTAAGGAACTTTAATTCTTGAAAATTTTCGTTTTGAGGTCATTTAAGTGTTGTTGGTTAGATTGGAGAAATTGAATTTTTAGAAAGAAAAAGCTCCAAAAAAAATGTGATTTTGGAAAATAGAAAATGTGATTTCATAGTAAATATCGTTCTGATCAACTTTAATTCTTGAATATTTTCATTTTGAGGAGTTAGTTAAAGTTGAGTGGCCACCGGTGTTAAAAAATGTAAAATTTAGTAGCCATATTGTTAAGAATTGAAGTTTAGTGGCCACAATGTTAAAATGGGTAAAGTTCAGTGACCATAGGTGTAATTTACCCAATTTTACTCATAAGTGAGGTTGATTTGAGAAATAATTCATCAAATTGTTTTCTTCATTATGAATTTTGTCATCTACACTTTACATGTGTGTCAATTTATTATTAATTAGTGACAGATCACAAACACACGATTAGACGTGAAAATAAAAATAAAAAATATACTATATTTTTTACGAGTTTGACAAAAAATTCAAATATTTCTCCAAATTGAAAATATTAATCTCCAATTCTATTGTTAAATTATAAAAAAATATAATTTTTTTAAACCAAATTAATATACAATTTGTGAAAAAAAAAAACAAAAATATATGTGTTTTGTAATGATGTCTGAAATTGACCCAACTTGTCAACAATATTGGTAAAATTGTTTTTGACTGCCAACGTTAAGGGTGGAATTCTCTCACAACTAATGTTTTCTGTGTAAGTTAGGATTCGAACTCAAGATCTAGGTTAAGCGATTTGAGACCCTTATCCATTTCAATCCGACCTATTAATACTAATTAGTATTAAGCATAAATTTTAATCTTTATCATTTAAAGTAGGTTTATCAAGTCACGATTTGATTTTTAAACCCGAAATCGTATAACTATAAAAAAAAATTAACAAATACAACAAGAAAATGTAAACACGAACCTTTCCGAGCTCAAATGAGGGAAGATAATGAGAAGGATCGCGGGGGGTCATGCATCGACGCATATAAGGATCACAAGACAATATCAGATTCTTAAGAAGAACAGCATCTTTAGTACCTTCGGGGATTTTAAGGTTAATCGAAGAAGTAATTGTTTCCAAATCAGACTGTTCTGCGTAACCTTCAGTTACATACTTTTTCAGTACTACCTTCTTGTTTCTCACTGCTTCCTCCGCCATTGTTGATGTTTTTTGGGTGTACAGATTTGGGAATAATGAAATGTTTTTCGTTTGCTGGCTTTTATAGCAATATTGCAATTTGCAATTCAATAATAAACTTAAGCCCTTGTTTCGGAGGAGGTTAATGAGAGTAATGGAAGGTTACGTATTAAGTTAATCTTATTTGGGAGTTATTTTTTGAGAGTAAATGGAGGTTAATGGGGTTAAATGTTTACTTCCTCTAACCTCCAAACTCTAACCTCCAAATTGGGGGTTAATGGAAGTAACGTACATTTTTTTAAAATTTCTTGTCTCTGCATAGTAAATTTAACATTCCTTCCCTTCCATATTTAAACTCCCAAACAAGGTTAAACATTTAACCTCATTTACATCCTATAAACTCCCAAACAAGGTTAATTTTTAACTTTCATTTCCATCACTTTCCTTCCCTCTCCATTAACTCATTTAACTCTCACCTACATTAACCTCCAAACTCCCAAACAAAGGCTAAGGCATGATACCAAATGTATCCTCAAACTAAACTTTCAAAGTTAATTAGGATGTTAAACTATTAAAATCATCAATCAGATTCTAGAACTAACAAAAATCATCAATCAAGTCCCTAAACTAATAAAAAATCATCAATTGAGTCTCCATTCTAAATAAAAACCATCCGGTTGAACAGTTTCAGACCCTCTTCCCTAAACTCATTTTGAACCAACACATAGATTATTACCGTATATATCAAATAGTCACAGTTTCTGATTTTAGGATAGAGAATGACTCAATTGATAATTTTTGGTTAGTTCAGGTACCTGATTGATGATTTTGATAGTTTAGGGTCCTAATTGACTTTGAAGTTTTAGTTTGAGGATCCAAATGGGTGTAATGCCAACTTAAACTGTAAGGTGCAAAAATACTCTTTACACGTAGGAGTTTTACTCTTAACGTCTAAAATAGTGCAATTTTACTCCTAACGTTGGTAGTTAAGAGCAATTTTACCCCTAAAGTTGGCAAGTTAGGTCCCATTTTAGACATTATTATAAAACACAAATATTTTGTTTCTTATTCTGCACCAATTGCACGTAAGTTGATTCTAAAAAAAACTAATATTTTTTGTGATTTAATAATAAAATTGAAGATTAATATTTTTAAATTCGGTGAAATATTTAAAAAAAAATTGTTCAACTTGTAGAAAATAAAGTATATTTTATTTATTTATTTTTTCTAAATATTTTCACGGTTAAGCGTATGTTTGTGATCTGTTACAAATGAGTGATAAAATGACGCACATGTGAAATGTAGATGACCAGACTAATAACTGAAAAGATAATTTTATGAATAATTTCTTCAATTGATCCAACTTGTCAATGTTAGGGGTAAAATTGCTTCTATCTACCAATTTAAAAGTAAAATTCCACAATTTTAGATGTTAGAAGTAAAATTGTTCTTAGATATAAACGTTAGAGTATTTTTACACTTTATCCCTATTAAATATTATCAAATTGTAACCAAAAAAAATATATATTATCAAATTATAAGTAATTTATATATTATGAAAGTAACTAATTTATATTAATGTTTATATTAGTTATAGAATCATCTAATTTAGCAGTCAACATTTATCAGCTAAGGATACCGACATTTGATGATAAAATATATATTTTATAGCCAATCTCGATGTGTACAGTACAGATCACAAAACACTAGAAGTAAATTTAACTTATCTTTTATCAAAAAATAATAATAATAATAATAACTTATCTTTATAAAATATTTATATATATATAAACTTTGTGTTTGGCCAATATGTAAGAGACAATTTAGGTGGTCTAGAAGTTTGCAATAGTATATGTTTTTTTTTTCTTTCTTACAAACTCAATCACTGTGGTTTAACGATTCGGAGCAATTAAGAAGATTGGATTTATAAAAGGTTAAAGTATAAAAATACTCCTAGCGTTTTGGGTTATTCTATATCAATTGTATAATAATTTGTTCTAAAAAAAAGGATTTCATGTTTTTTATAATTTAATAATAGAATTTGAGATTGATATTTATAAATTCGGTGGATTTTTTGAATTTTTTTGGCTAATCCGTACAAAAAGACAGTATATTTTTTTCACATCCCAAAGAATGTTTGTAATTTGTTACTGATAAAATGACACACGTATGAAGTGTAGATAACAAGATTCATGACCAAGAAGACAGTTTGATGAATTATTTCTCAAATTAACCCAATTTATTAACGTTAGGGGTAAAATTGCTCTTGGCTTCCAATGTTATGGGTAAAATTGCACCATTTTAAACGCTAGGGGTAAAATTGCTCCTGGCCCAAAACGTTAGAGGTATTTTTGCACCTTAATCCATTTATAAATTATCCAAAATTTAAAGTCTAATTTTACAAATTAATTAAACAACGAGTATTATTTGACCGAAAAAATGACTCACATATCTTTTAACTGCAAAATTTACAAAGTACAGAATCTTATTTGTAAACTTTTAAATCATGAAGCTGTCTTTATAAATCAGCAAAACATAAGTTAACTTCTCCTTTTTTTAATATATTTATTTGGCTTAACAACTATTTGGAAGCTTCAAAATTAATTAGCATCCTAAACTATTAAAATCATTAATAAAGTTTCTGAACTAAGTAAAAATAATCAATTGAGTTCTCATAGAAAATCATTTTGTTGAACAGTTTCATACTCTCTACTCCAAACCCATTTTGAGCCAACACAAACATTGCAGTCTATGTCAAAAAGTCACAATTTCTAATTTTATGATAGAACGAGGACTCAATTGATTATTTTTGTTTTACTTAGAAACCTAATTGATTATTTTGATAGTTTAAGGAATTGATTTTGAACTTTTAGTTTAGGGTCAAATGAGATGCGTATTTATTTTTATATAAAATTAAGGAATAGGTACTAAGATAGCCCTCAATGTTTAAAATAATACTATTTTAGTTTCAACATTTGTGAATATATAGGTAACAAAACTTGGCGTCTCAACATTTGTGAAATAGTACCATTTTAGCCCTGAGTTTTGTTAACGATGGTTAAATAAAATTAGTACTATTTTACAAACGTTAAGACTAAAATGGCGCTATTTTATATGTGGAGGTTAAATTAATACTTTTTCAAAAGTCTTGAACGTCTTCCGCGAGCAGAATCGGTGTGCTGATCTTATAGCCAGAACGGCTCATCTTCACCCTCCCGGCCTCACAGTCCTAATGGACCCCCCTAGGGATATTGCCCAAATCCTAAGAGACGACCTAGTTGGAGTGTTCTTCCCTCGTCGGGTGTCTGCTTAGTTTGTCTTTTTCTTTTTGCTCTTGTTGTTTGCTTTCCTTGTAACCAAAAAAAAATATAAAATTAAGGGATAAAGAGTAAAAATACATCTGACGTTAACAATCGAAAGTAATTTTAATTCTAACGTTTAAAATTGTGTAAGTTTACCCCTAACATTGACAATCAATTACGTCCTAACGTTGACAAGTATGTCAATTTGAGAAATAATTCATCAATTGTATCTTCTCAGTTATGAATCTTGTCATCTCCACTGCATACATACGTCATTTCATCACTCATCAGTAATATAACACAAACATATATGTTTGTATACACGTGAAAAAATTGAAAAATAGAAATATTTTGTCAGATTTAAAAGTATTAATCTCCAATTCTATTGTGAAATTTCAAAAACGTATAAAATAAAATAAAAGAATTAATATGCAACTGATTCAGAATATGAGAACAGATATCTATATTTTTTAACGATGTTTCAAATTGACAAAACTTGCTAATGTTACATATAAAATTGCTCTTGATTGTCAATATTAAGAGTAAAATTACACCATTTAAGATATTACAGATAAAATTGCTCTTAACTATCAATATCAGGAGTGTTTTTACAAATTTTCCGAGTAAATTACACCTATGGCCACTGAACTTCATTTCTTCCCGGTATGACCACTGAACTTTACACTTTTTAACATCGGTAGCCATTGGATTTTAACCAACTTCTCAAAATGACCGTTAACGACCTCAAAACAAAAATATTCAAGAATTAAAGTTGTTCAGAACGGCATTTACCATGAAATCACATTTTTTATTTTCGAAAATCACATTTTTTGGATCTTTCTCTCTCTAAAAATTTACTTTCTCTCTCCTAACTAAACAACACCTAAATGACCCCAAAACAAAAATTTTCAAGAATTAAAGTTTCTTAGAATATTATTAACGCTTTGGATTTTTTATTTTTAACCATTAACGGTCGTTTTGAGGCGTTAAGTGGTCACCGGTGTTAAAAAGTGTAAAGTTCAGTGATCATAATGTGACAATGGATAAAGTTCACTGGCCATGGGTGTAATTTACCCCAACTTTTCCTTAAAATTAAAGAAATTTCAATACATAAACGGTGAAATTCGAAGTGTTCTGTTTATGGGCCTACCTCGGGCCGTTTTCAATTTAAATGCATTTGGGTTTTGTTGGACTTAGGGTTGAAAATCATGGAGTCCGGCCCAACCAGCTCCAATTCTTCTTTGGGTCAAATACACGAATATCATAATTAAGTACAAAATTACAACTAAGTCATATCATCAAATTTTATTCTTCTATATATTATGATTTTGTACCATAGTTTAAAAATTCTAAATCCTAATTCATAAATCATAAACTGTAAAAAATATATTCTAGACTTCTAATTTATAAATTCTAATTCTTAAAATATATTAAAAGTACTGATTTTACTAGTTTGACATAATTCAAAATCGTGGATCGTTTTTAAAAGTGAATTTATATATAATTTTTTTTTTAATATACATCTCATTTTTCATATATATAATTATAGAGTTAGGCTATGCTTACTTTGTTTTTGACAAAGTAAGCCTGCTTTGTTTTTTCCACCATTGGATGGTGATGAACTTTGACAAAGTAAACTCACCCAATGGTGGAAAAAACAAAGTAAGGCTTACTTTGTAAAAAACAAAGTAAGTATAAGAAAAGAAAGTAAAACAGATTTGTAACCGTAAGTAACAGAACGATAAAATTGGCGGTAAAATTATGGGTAAATTACATCCATCGCCACTGAACTTTAACCATTTTAACATTATGGCCATTAAACTTCAATTCTTACTGGTATGACTATTGAACTTTACATTTTTTAACACCGGTGGCCATTCAACACCTCAAAACGACCGTTGACTGCCTCAAAATGAAAAATTCGAAGAGTTAATGATATTCTAAGAAACTTTAATTCTTGAAAATTTTTGTTTTGAGGTCATTTAGGTGTTGTTTGGTTAGAAAAGAGAGAGTGAATTTTTAGAGAGAGAAAGATCCAAAAAAAGTGATTTTGAAAAATAAAAAATATGGTTCATGGTAAATGTCATTCTTAACAATTTTAATTCTTGAATATTTTCATTTTGAGGTCGTTAACGGTCATTTTGAGAAGTTAGCTAAAGTTGAGTGGTCACTGGTTAATTCAATGGCTATACGTTAAGAATTGAAGTCCAGTAACCACAATGTTAAAATATGTAAATTTCAATGGCCATGAGTGTAATTTACCCAACAAAACCAATAACTTAACAACTTTAGGGGCTAAATTACGCCTATGGCTATTAAACTTTACCATTTTTTAACATTATGGTACTGAACCTCAATTTTTAACCTTATGGCCATTGACTTTACACTTTTTTTTAATACCGAAGGCCATTGTGACCATTGTCCGACGTTTCTTACCTTTGACTCTCATTTTTCATCGGTTCTCTCTTTCATTCCCTCCTTCTAAAACCTAGAATACTCAACTACACATGATCGACGAACTTCTCTACCACGGAGAGAGTCGTCAAGACTGAGTCACAAGAAGAGGAAGAGATGGTATGCTAGTCAGATGTCTGACTTGGCTGAAGCAGACAAGATCATGAACAACATGAATGACGGAGGGTGAGGCAACGAGCAAGCTGGCCTAAGATCGATATCTCGGGGTAGTCACCGAGGTGCCCCCATGGTGGGGCAAGTTCCCCATAATTTAGGAGAGTTGTTGTCGACATTGGCTTAGCGCAATAGTCTTTGATATGGGATACGAACTTCGGAAGGGAGTAACTTCCAAGTCGTCCAGCTGGCAACATGGCGGATGTCAGGCTGTGAATGTATAAAAATCACACCATGACTCATTAGTTCTTTCAAGTATTACTGCGCTCAGTGTCGACTTCTTGTCTTGGGATCTTTAGTGGCTCGAGCAACGGAGATTGTCAATGATAGCGGCTTGAGCAGAGGAGATTGTCAATAAAAGAACATATATTTTAACTCAAATCTATAATTGATTTAATGGTTTTGGAGACAAAAAGTGAGAGTTACAGAGAAATCGTACTGGTTTTAGAGAGATGGATTGATCCATAGAGATGGAGAAAAATGGTAAGATGAGTATTCTAGGTTTTAGAAGGAGTGAAGAAAAGAGAGAACGGGTGAAAAAGGAAAGTCAAAGATAATAAATGTTAAAAAGTGTAAAGTTCAATGATCATAACATTAAGAATTGAAGTTCAATGGTCATAACGTTAAAAAGAGTAAAGTTTAGTGGCCATGAGTGTAATTTACCCTAGCTTTAGGTGAAATGATCCCGTTTTATAGAGTCTAGACTTCCTTACAATATAATCGAAACATTTCCTACAAAATTTAAATTTAAATTCATAAAAAATAAAATAAAATAAAATATGAAAAGTATATCTAGAGCCCTTTAAGATACTAGAGCCGCTCTATCCCATAATAATATAAAATTTACATATAAATTCACTTTTAAAAAATTATCTGAGTTAGTTGTAATATTATATTTACTTATGATATTCATATAGGAAGCCCTAATAATATAAATAAAAGGGGTTAAACGGGCCTCGACTAGACCTAATGCAATTTTTTGGGTTTTTTTATATGAATATCATAATTGACTACAAGATTACAACAAAATCATATTATTAAATTTAATTTTTAATATGTCATTTTTTTCTATATATATTAAATAAAATATGATTTTACAGCTAATTTCAGAAGTTTAAACCCTAATTCATAAATTACAAACTCTTGATAATATATTCTAAACTTCTAATTTATAAGCTTTAATCTTTACAAATAATGGTTTTATTATTAGTTTGATATAATTTAAAATCATGACTTGGCGTAGTTGTAAATTTCTATCCAAATTTCCCCAAATTTTTTCAATTTATAATCCGACTCAATATATGTATGTAGGCTTGGACAGACTATGCCCATGAGTAGGTATACTATAAAGACGTAATTAAGGTCAATTTTGTTTTTAACGTTGTTGGAAAAATCAATTTTGTAAATTTTCTCTTTGCGGTAGAAATCACAAGTTAGATTTCAGAGCTAATTACACCAGTGATTAATGAAACGCTAATCTCATAAAATTTAATTTTTTAATATCAAAATCATCTAATTTTATATTTAACTAGTCGAAAACCCGTGCGATGCATGTGTATCAAACTTTTATATAATTTAGATAAATAAATAAATTGACATATTTACTTTTAAGTAATTTTATATCATGCTATGAAAAAAATTTATATTATGTATATTTGAAATTAATATATATTGTTTTATTGATAATTCAAATTAAATTAATTTTGAAAATAATTGATTAATTTTTTTTATAGAATTTTAATTAATGGTGAATGATTTATTTATTTTTTGAATAAAAAAAACAATGAATTAATGAGCCAAATCATGGCAAAATCGTAACAATGAATCAGAAACATAACTCGGTAATAAATTAAAAAAAGAAGGGCAAGTGGATAAACGAGAAGACTGTGCTAACACATGTGTCATCCCATTCGCTTGCCGCCGTATCCATTTGACTGAGTAAGAGTCATTTGATGTTAGAATCGACCGTATTTGAATAATTCTATCCCCAAATTCAGAATCATCAACAGAACTAGAATTTATTGCGTCAATCACTTGTTTAGCATCAGATTTGAAAACCGCATTCCTTATTCCATCAGCTTTTAGCCATTGCATAGCATGTAATAGAGCTTCGGCCTCACATTCTCGTGTTGTCGGACAACATTACAAACTCGCACATCTTCCCATTACAAACTGCCCATTTGCATCTCGTACTGCTGCTCCCATCCCTGCACGACCATCAGCGTTAAAGCATGCGGCATCAACACAACATGAGAGAAATCCTTCTGATGGCGGGTGCCAAGCCGTGCAACCAGTAGATGAAATATTTCCTGCTACTGTATTCCCGATCCGCTGTTCTCCCGTACCAGTCCGATTCCTCAAGGCATTTGCTTCTATGAAACAATATTATATTTTTTTATAAAATTCAACGATTTGTACTTTTTAGGAATTTTAATACATTTTCATATTTTGGAATTCTATAAAACAATAATAATAAAATAGGAGATTAATTAAGAAATATATTAGAATATAATGAAAAACCAAAAATTGGATTAAACTACAATTAAAATTAAATATTATATTTACGATACAAAAGAATTACAATATATGTTAAACAAAAATTGAATTAAACTACAATATGATATCTACAATACAAAAGAATTGCAATCTATCTTAAAATGGAAGCAACGCCAATATATTATTCCTATAAACTATTAGAATTAATATTTTTCTAATGTTGCATATGAAGAAACTTTATCAATTCAATATGTTACATATATAAAAAATAAAATTCGTAAGAATTAGTCACAAATTCATCTTGATGATAATTATTCTGCTTGATGGAATTTCATGATCACCAAGTATTCGAATTCAATTATTCATTCTGCTACAATAACCTAATATATCCAATTGAATCAGTTTAAGGTGATGATTTCTTCTATTTTCATCTCGTAATATCTCATCAAGACATTCAATCAATTTGTTCTTCATTCTTTCACTATATAGAATATCAGTCACGCTCGCATATATCACTTATTTGACTTCATTAATATTTTCTAATAATTATATATTCTTGAATTTCGTAAGCAAGAAAAACAAACAAAAATGAAGAGACAAAAAATATAATTAGGAGAGAACCATCTTTCTCTCGTTTTTTTTCAAAAATAAGAGAGAATGTCAATATATAAGCATATAAAGAGGAGAGTGTTAATATTTTTTGCCGATTAATTAAACATTTTATTTTTTTCTTAATGAAGTATTAAGTTCATAAATTAATTTTATAGAATTAAATCGCAATTGTAACCACTCAGTACAAAAAAAACGTTTTATAATTAATATATGAAATTAATTATATTAATTAGAATCATTATGCTCAATATTTGAGAATTTGAAGGGATTCAAATAATAATATTTTTCTAATTAATATTTTTTAACAACTTGTCCTATGATCATGTTTCATTTATCTAAATTTTAGTTAGAGTTAACAATCGAAACGATAACCCCTAGCAAAATATACTAAAAATGAATGCAAATATACAAAATCTTTATTTTAGTCATTTTGAAAAAAAAACAAATAAAAAAGAAAACATGGATAAAGTAGCGAGGGGTATGGAACTTGGATAATGACAGAAATGGAATTTTATCTCTGAAAGATGAAACTATAACAACTATTGTTTAATAAAAAATAAAACAACAACACAATTGAGAACAAAAATAACTACAACATATAAAAACAATCGAATAATTACCTTGAGAAACGTAAGAATTTCTTGTAATTTTTGACACTTTTGTGTTTCCCGATTTTAGTTGTCCATACATCTTCTATTTCTATCGGATTTCTTCAATTGGAGATATCAGTTTGAAAAAAAAAAAGACAAATAAAAAAAACAAAGATAAGATAGCGAGAGGTATAGAACCTGGGTAACAACAGAAATGAATCTGAAACATGAAACTATAACAACTATTGTTTAATAAAAATAAAACAACAATATAATTGAGAACAAAATAACTACAACATATGAAAAAAATCGAATAATTACCTTCAGAAATATAATACTATCTATCATGACCAATGGATATAATGGTGGAATACTATCTATCATGCTTTATATAGAAGTTTATTCGTGACTTTTAGATTTCCTTTGCTTTGTGTTTTTTCATCTTCCCGTAACTCTTGCTTTCTTTTATTATTTTAATTAATATGCTAGTGATTGTTTAATATATTATAAATATAAATTTGTTAGTTTTAATTAATTAAATCTTTTTAATCTTGATTTTTTACTACGTTGACAACTCATCAAAAAAGCTTCTAAAACACTTCCTCTCATTTCTCTCTGCTTCCGCTATTATATATAGTATAGATTTTTCTTGTAGTTCTCTTTTCCAAATTATAATAATAACAGTCACTGGAAAGAACACATGAACAACATGTAGTTAAATTTTTGCACGTGGGTTAAAAAATAATAATAAATACTTAGTTTGGTCTTGTTAGATTTTGTTAATGTGAGAAATCGAAAAGGAGAGAATGAATGAAACTGATTAATTGTGAGCTTGAAGGACTTAGCGCCGAAGTGGTATCAGAGCCAAAGGTTCGTAACACAAAGCAAGTAGACATTCCATTCAAGTGTCAAGTAAAATTCAAAAAAAGAAATCCCGAACAGTGACATGTATTTGCTTATCGTTTTTTAATCCATGTATATAAATAGGGATAAGATGTAAAAATACCCCCAACTTTTACAGCTAGGAGTAATTTTACTATCAATGTTTAAAATTGTGCAATTTTACCCCTCATATTGGTAGCCAAGAGCAATTTTACCACTAACCTTGGCAAATTGGATCAATTTCATACATTATTATTAAATGTAGATATTTTGTTACTTATTCTACACCAATTGCACGTCTGTTGATTTTAAATCATGGAACTGTCTTTACAAATCAGCAAAACATAAGTTAACTTCTCCTTTTTTTAAATATATTATTTGGCTTAACAATTATTTGGAAGCTTCAAAATCAATTAGCATCTTAAAATATCAAAATCATTAATCAAGTTTCTGAATTAAGTAAAAATCAATTGAGTTCTCATAGAAATCATTTTGTTGAACAATTTCAGACTCTCTACTCCAAACTCATTTTGAGCCAACACAAACATTACAGTCTATGTCAAAAAGTTACAGTTTCTAATTTGATGATAAAATGATGACTCAATTAATGATTTTTGTTTTATTTAGGAACCTAATTAATGATTTTAATAGTTTAAAGACTTAATTAACTTTGAATTTTTAGTTTGGGGTCAAATGAGATGCCTATTTATTTTTATATAAAATTAAAGGACTAGGTACTAAAATAGCCTCAAGGTTTAAGATACATACTATTTTAATCTTAATGTTTGTGAAATGATACCAATTTAGCAATGACAAAACTTGACGCCTCAACGTTTGTGAAACAGTACCATTTTAACCCTAAGTTTCGTTAACGATGGTTAAATTGGTACTATTTTACAAACGTTAAGACTAAAATGATGTTATTTTATATGTTGAGGTTAAATTGATACTTTTCCAAAAGTTTCGAGCCCATTTGTGATACCTTATCCCTACTTTTTATATAAAATTAAGGGATAAACCGTAAAAATACTTATAACATTGACAATCGGTAGTAATTTTAATTCTAACGTTTAAAATTATATAATTTTACCTCTAACATTGACAATCAATAATAATTTTACGTCATAACATTGACAAGTAGGTCAATTTGAAAAATAATCCATCAATTGTATCTTTTCAGTTATGAATCTTGTCATCTCCACTACATACGTACGTCACTTCATCACTCATCAGCAATATAACACAAACATACACGTGAAAAAAAATTAAAAAACACAAATATTTTATCGAATTTAAAAATATTCATCTTCAATTTTATTATGAAAGTACAAAAACGTATAAAATAAAATAAAACAACTAATATGCAACTGATTCAGAATACGAGAATATATCTGGGAAATTCCAAGTGTCCTGTTTATGGGCCTAGCTCGGCCGTTATCAATTTAATTGCATTTGGGTTTTATTGGACTTAGGGTTGAAAATCGTCGAGTCCAGCCCAAACAGCTCCACTTCTTTATATACTTTTCATTTTTAATATATATACAAGAAACGAAAAAAAACATAATTAAGCTCCTGAACTTTACATGTTTTAAGGATCAAACCTTTAGTCAATTATTTTTTCATATTAAGTCATTAATCATTGATTTTGCTATGGATTTGACCATTATTTAACTTTTCCGTTGAGTTTGAAAGAGGAGAAGATCGATTTGGCGTCTAATATTGAAAATCACAAAATGGATATCGAGTTTGGAAGAATCTACTGTATACGTACGTTATTTTATCGCACATCAACAACAGAATATATATACATATTAAAAATTTATATTGTATTCTATATCCGTTGGAAAAAAAAATTCTAAATATTTTATCAAATTTAAAAATATTAATCTCAATTCTATTATGAAATTTCAAAAACCTAAAAAATAAAAAAAAAAGAATAAATTGGGCATAATGCTTATTTGGCTCCTTAAACTAAAGTTTCAAAGTCAATTAAGATCTTAAACTATCAAAATCAACAATCAGATCCCTGAACTAACAAAAAACCATCAATTGAGTCCCCATTCTAAACAAAAATCATCTATTGAGACCTCATTGAAAATCATTCGGTTGAACAGTTTCAAAATCTCTTCCCCAAACTCATTTTGTACCATTACAGAGATTATTAGAGTCTATATCACAATAGTCACATGTTTTTATTTTAGGATATGATAGAGAGTCAATTGATGATTTTTGCTTAGTTCAGAGACCTAATTGATGATTTTAATAGTTTAGGGTCTTAATTGATTTTAAAGTTTTAGTTTGGAGACCAAATGGATATAATGCCAATAAATTGATATGCACCTAGTGCTATATATATATATATATATATATATATATATATATATATATATAATAATATCTGAAATTCATCAAACTTGATAATAGTAGAAATAAAATTACTTTACTAATGTTAAAATTAAAATTACACTTTTTTTTTTAATATGGAGGATAAAATTATTTTTGATTTGTTACACCTTATACCTAAAATTAGAGAAATTTATGTAAATAAAATGTGAAATTCAAAGTGTGTTCTCTTGGGTCAATTACATGAATATCATAAATAACTATAAAATTACAACTAAATTATATTATCAAACTTTATTTTTAATATGTCATTATTTTCTATATATTACAAATAAAGTATAATTTTATACCCTAATTTCAAAAATTTAGACCCAATTCATAAATCTCAAACCCTAGAAAATATATCCTAGACACCTAATATATAAATTCTAATCCTTAAAATATATTAAAAATGCTGATTTTACTAATTTGACATAATTCAAAATCATTACTTGACATAGTTGTAAATAATGTTTCAAATATGAATTTCTGTGTAAATTTCCCTTCTTTTTATGGGTCTAGCTCGGTCCGTTTCCGTTGTATTGGACTTAGGGTTAAAAATCACCGAGTCCAGTCTAAATAGGTCAACTTCTTAATACATTTTTTTTTAGCTTAATATATTATTTGCTTTCTGAATTTATGCAAAAAAAAAAAAAAAAAAAATTGATTGGCCCTCTGAACTTTTAAAGTATCCTGATAGCCTCCTCAACTTACACACAATGTTCAGTTAGCTTCCTGAACTTGCATAAAATATAGTCAATTGATCACTCTGTCGCAACAAAGATAAATTAAATGCGGAAGATGTATTTCACGCATCTTAGAATGTTATTACATAATTCAAAAATAAATTAAAAATGAAGTTATTGCTTGCTCAACTATACAATTTGTCTTCTCTAATCTAAGAACCGTATACTCCGATTTTGATCGTTTTACTTTTTTTTAAGACTCGTGCAATACATCTTCCGCATTTAACTTACTTTTTGCAACCTAGTGATTAATTGATTATATTTTGCGCAAGTTTAGCGGGCTAATTAAACATTTTATGCAAGTTGAGGGGGCTATCGAGACATTTTAAAAGTTCAGGGGGCCAATCAAACTTTTTGGATAAGTTTAGGGGACAAATGATGTATTAAGCCCTTTTTTTATAAAATAAATATATCATTTCATAAATCAGAAAACATCAAAGTACAACAAGAAAATAAGGAACAATACCTTACATAAGTACATTCTATGCATAGTATAGAAACCATAAAGATAAAAAAAATTGAAATAAATTTGGAAATTTACATAGAAATTTAGAATTGAATTTTTTTTCGTAATAATTTAAATAATATTGAAATAAGAAAATTTCAAATCCATACTACAATCTGAATCATATTTCAATACAATAATTATTGACAATCACACATTTATAAAAGGATTATTATTTCACATCTAAATTCAATAATATATATATATATATATATATATATATATATATATATATATATATATATATAAAAGAAATATACGATGTTGAAATGGGATAAAAAAAATCAACAATAATAGTGTACATTTTTTTTTTCAATTACCCATCTCAAAAATAACAGTACATACAATAGATGATCTCTAAAATTTATTTCACAACTTCTCTCTTGTAACAATAATGATAAAGTACAAAAAAAAAACTATAGTTTGTCCGATTTATAAATATAATTTTGAAGCTTAAAAGTTTACAAACAAGAGTTTATGGTTTATGCAGTTTGCAATTAAAAGATTTATAAGTCAAATTTTCAATAAACGCTTGTAAGATGAGTATTCTATGTCTTAGGAGGGAAAGAGAGAAAGAACCGGTAAAAATGGAGAGTCAGAGATAAGAAATGTTGGTCAACTGTCACAGTGACCTTCGATATTAGAAAGTGTAAAGTTCAGTAGTCATAACGTTAAGAATTAAAATTCAGTGGTTACAATGTTAGAAAAGATAAAGTTCAGTGGTCATGAGTATAATTTACCATAGCTTTAGGTGAAATGATTCCGTGTTATAGAGTCTAGACTTCCTTACAATGTAATCGGGACATTTCCTACAAAATTTAAATTTATAAAAAATAAAATAAAATAAAATATGAAAAGTAGATCAAGAGCACTCTAAGGCCTTGTTTGGATGATGGTATTTTAAAGTAAAGTAAGGTAAAGTAAGTGAAGTGTATCAAATAACTTGTTGTGTTTGGATAGAAGATAAGGTAAGTGATGGTTTAATAATGTAATTGTGTTTGGTTTGATGGTAAGGTAAAGTAAGGTAATGTAAGGTTATATACAAAATTATTTTTATATTCAAACAATGTCTTATTTTAAAATAAAACATAAAGGGTAATTTTGGAAAAGAAAGATCTGTCACATGCCTACCCTCCGATGTAAAGAAAATTAGCTAAATTTCACCTTACCTACCCTCACTTACTATTACATCCAATTACACCTCAAAATAAATAAGATTATCTACCATTACTTACCCTCATTTACCCTAACTTACTTTAAAATACCCTCATCCAAACAAGTTGTAAGATACTTGAACCGTCCTGCCTAAACCCATAATATAAAATAAAGGAAATTTATATAGAAATTCAATTCTGAAAAACTATTTACAATTATGTCAAGTTATACTTTTGAATTATGTTAAACTAATAAAATCATTATTTTTAAAGATCAAAATTTATAAATTAGGGGTGTATAATATATTGTTAAGAGTTTGAGATTTATGAATTGGGTTTAAACTTCTTAAATTAGGTATAAAAGCATATTTTATTTGGTATATATAGAAAAAAGTGACATATTGAGAATTAAGTTTGATGATATGATTTAGTTATAATTTTATAGTCAATTATGATATTCATGTAAAAAGCTCTATAAATAAATGGGGTTAAACGGGCCTCGACTAGACCTAATGCAATTTTTTTCAATTTATAATCTGACTCATTGGATGTATGTAGGCCTAGACAGACTAGGCCTGTGAGTAGGTATACTGTAAAGACGTTAGGGTCAATTTTGTTTTTAACGTTGTCGGGAAAATCAATTTTGTAAATTTTCTCTTTGTGGTAGTAATCATAAAACAAAATTTATAGCTAATTACACCAGTGATTAATGGAACACTGATATTATAAATTTTTTTTTAACATCAAAATCATCTAATTTTGCATTTAATTTCTCTTGTAATTCTTTTATCCAGATTATAATAATAACAGTCACCAGAAAGAACATATGGTAAAACGTAGTTAAATTTTTGCACGTGGATTAAAAAATAATAATAAATATCTAGTTTGATCTTGCTAGATTTTATTAATGAAAGAAATCGAAAGGGATGGAATATATGAAACTGACTGGTTCAGTGATGTGTATTTGCCTATCATTTTTCAATCCATGTATAAAAATATGGTTTATTTTTGGAATCTGGATAAAACGATACAAGAAAAATCAAATGTACAGTTACATGATTTTCATGTTAAAAAATTAAATTTTATAGTATTAGTGTCACTTAGAAAGCTATGAATATAATTAACCCGTGAATTTATCACTTTTTAAATTTTTTTTGTCCTAATTCATGAAACTTATACTATAAAACAAACAGAACAAGATGTAAAAATACCACTAACATTGATAGGTAAGAGCAAATTTACCCTTAACGTCTAAAATGGTGCAATTTTACGCATAACTTTGATAACCAAGAGCAATTATATGCTTAATGTTAACAAATTTGGTCAATTTTAGACATTATTAAAAAACACATATATTTTGTTCTCATATTCTACTTTTTAATTTGTTATATTTTTTTTTTACATTTTTGTAATATCATAATCAAATTAAATATTAATATTCTTAAATTCGATAAAATGTTTGGATTTTTTTACCCAACTTATACATAATACATTATAATTTTTTAATTCTTTTTACACGTTCACACATGTGTTTTGTGATAAGTTGCCGGTGATTGATAAAATGACGTACGCATGCAGCGGAGATGACAAGTTTCATAACTGAAAAGACACACTACAACAAAATGTGCATATAGAGGAATTATTTTTCACGTGTCTACAAGCTCTAGGGGGCAGTTTTGTTAACCGCCCCAAATCCGTCTCCAAAGGGGTGCGGAGCTACAGATTACCGACGAAAATAGTCTCCGTCGGGGTAGATTTTTTTTACCGACGGACTTTATAGGGGCGGTTTAAACCGCTCCTACACCTTTTAAAATGTCTACTTTTTATTTTAGGGGCGGTTTTAACCGCACCTACTTGTGATTTATTTATTTTTATTATTATTTTTATACAATTTGGTAAAATTGACCCAACTTGTCGACGTGAGAGGAAAATTACATAATTTTTGATAATAAAGGTAAAATTACTATTGACTATCAATATAAGAGGTGTTTTTAGACATTATCCAAAAATAAAAATCAGCTATTTTATAGTATAAAAATTAAATTAATCCTTATCAATATTTTGGTGAGAAAAGGTTCAAAGTAAGGGTAGACCTAATATTTAGCTCCATCTTCCACATTTCAAGTAAAAGTAATTTCTTTTTAGTGGTAGTTCATATATTTTATCCAAATTTGTTTTATATTTGAACGATATCCAGTGGTGGAGCCAGGAATTTAGACTCGGGGGGCTAATTTTAGCCGTGGGATTAAGGGTCGGCAAAATTTTTTTAGTCTCCAACGCATTAAAACTGTAAAAATGTTATCATTTGTTAGAAACTAGCATTGAACTAATAGAAAATTAAATATGTTTACTCTTTTCACGTTAGACACTTTTAATGTTTTAGCCAACACACCGCCGTTTTGGTGTGTTCATAGTAACATGTTTTATAATTATTGAAAAATAAACTTAAAATAAATAAAAATTTTCTAAAATAAAATGAGGTTCAGGGGAGTTAAACCTAGACCCTTTGAATATAAGCATGCATCCTCAACCATCTAATCCACCTTCAAATATTGAAATAATACTACATAGAATCAATGTATACAAATTTTAGGAGAGCTACAGAGAGATAAAACGAAAAGTACTTAAGGGCGGAGCCAGTGGCCGGGTGGCTCCGGCCCCCGAGCCCTGCGGTGGCTCCGCCCCTGACGGTATCTGTTTTTATAATTCTATACATTCTTTCAGTTTAACAAGAGTAGAAATATTTTATCTTATCTATAAATCACTAAATTTACATGATTTATAATATTCAGATTCAGATCTGAATATTTAGAAACTTCTAAATGATAAATACTGGAGTACAACTACTTTCTTACATATATGGATTTGCTATTAGAATTTATTTTTATAGATTTTATTTCCCTTTGTGATTTTTTTATTTTGTTTATGAACTTTGTATTGATGTTAGTTTGTATTTATTTATATGAGTGTTTATTTGTGGCTTTGATGTTGTATTTTTTCATTCAGTGGAATGATATATATCCTTTAATTATATATATATATATATCGGACAGATAGAGCCTTAAGGATTAACCATGGATTAATAAATTTGCATTTTTGTATTTTTAATTTGTTAATCAAGAAATTGTTGTCTAAATTTAAATGATAAGGTGCAAAAATACCCCTAACTTTTATAGTCTGGAGCAATTTTGCCTCTAACATCTAAAATGATACAATTTTACTCCTAAAGTTGACAGCTAAGAGTAATTTTACCCGTAATATTGTCATATTGGGTCAATTTGAGAAATTATTTATCAAACTGTCTTCTTGATCATGAATCTTGTCATATACACTGCAAATAAGTGATTTTTTTTTGAAAAAAAATTAAAAAATATACTTTCTTTTGTATGAGTTGGACAAAACATTTCAAAAGATTTCACCGAATTTATAAATATTAATCTCCAATTATATTATTAAATCACAAAAAATATGAAGTCTTTTTTTTTTCTAAAACAAACAGATACGCAATTGGTGCAGAATAAGAAAAAAACATATCTATTTTATAATAATGTCTGAAATCGACCGAATTTTCCAAAGTTATGGGTAAAATTGCTTTTCGCTGCCAACATTAGGTGTAAAATTGCACCATATTAAACATCAAGGTAAAATTGCTCATGGCAGTAAGCGTTAGAGATTTTTTACACTTCATAGCTAAATTTAATTAAAGTATATATTATATAGAAAAACATGTATATTTGGAACATATATTTTTAAAAAATGTGTAAGCATCAACATTTCAACAACAATACTATTAAAACAACTCAAAATTGAATTATCATAAAACAAAATATAAATTCACAATAAAAAATTCTTTTCGTTCATCGTCGTTTAGGCAACGGTCTAAGCGGTATCGAGACGTCTTAGATTGAGCCCAAATGGTTAAAAATTATGTAGGAGCCAAAAAACGCTTAGAGAAGCTAATAAAAAAATTGGGATGTATTTTTCGATTTCGAGCGCCTAGACGAAGTCGGTCGGCTTGTTTTTGGATAGTGCATATATTACCTGTCCACGGGTCCAGGTACCTATCTAGTCCGTCCAGGCTCGTGTCCCTTGGGCCGGGCTTGGGACTAATAAAAATAGTACGGGCCGATCCAGCCCAGTCCACCTTATAAATATTAGGGTTAAATACATGAATATCATAATTAAGCATAAAATTACAACTAAATCATATCACCAAACTTAATTCTTAATATGTCATTATTCTCTATATATTATGATTTTACAACATAATTTAAGAAATCTAGACTTCAATTCATAAATCATAAACCCTAGAAAATATATTATAGACTTCTAATTTATAAGTTCTAATCCTTAAAATATATTAAAGGTACTGATTTCACTAGTTTGACATAATCCAAAATTATGACTTGACATAGTTGTAAATAGTTTTTAAAAGATGAATTTCTGTGTAATTTTTCCTAAATAGTAGTAATTAAAAAATGGGAAAATTATAAAACTGGATCAAATGGGAGGCCCATTTACATATTTAACCCATTTACTAATCCTACTATATATCTAGACTGATTTTGTGTGACTTTTCCATAATACCCCTAACCTTCCCACTTCCACCACTCGCGAATCGCCGCTCCCCCTATCTCCTTGGTTATGCGAAAAGTTGCTCTTGCATTAATGATTTCAAGACTTTTGATCTTCATTTCTTCCTTTAAATTGCACGAAATCTGCACCATTTAGTCAAAATCACAATGAATTTCTCTTTTTCCTATCTTCATCTCTTGATTTTGCAACTTCCCAACCCTAGAAAACGAAGCCATGGTTTTTCATCTTCCTGTTCGTTGCTTGATTTCTTTCTTCTTGTTACCATCAAAGAAATGGTTTTTCTACGTTATTTCCTTCGTTCTTCCCATGTTATCATATTGTTATTGTCGCTTTTGGGGGTGAAAGGGGCGAAAAATGTAAGTATCTGTTTTTTTTCCTGCTTTTTTTTCATGAATTCACTTCGCAATCGATGGTTTCGCTAAGCTTTGCGAAGAGAACGAGTCTGGAAAGTGACGATCTACTTCATTAATCGTTGATTTCGCGAAGATATGCGAAGAGAAAGCCTCTGAAACGTATGGATCTACCTCGCGAATCGATTAGTTCGCGAAGTCTGCGAATAGATCCTCACGTTTCAGACCTCGCAAATTTCGCGAAAGCATTGATATGCGACGTAGATAGTCACGTTTCTGACCTCGCAGACATCGCGAAAGCATCGATATGCGAAGTAAAACCCTGCACATTTACATTTGCATGCTTCGCTAATCTTCATTTCGCGAATCCAAAATTATCTTTTTCCCGGCCTAACACAATTAATTTTTTCTGTAGATGGTTGAATACGTAATATCCCTTTCTGGAAGGCGGCGTACTGGGCTGCAGGGGAGATGATTTTCCTTCTTGTATAGGGATGAACTTCCCCAAGACTGACACATTCACTCCTAAAGTGGTTGGTTAGGAGAGGTTTTGTCAATCTTGGGGTGCACCATGGGACACGTCCATCCCATGGTGCCAATCTTCAAAGTGGACCTAACTTAATCCGATACCAATCTTGAATCGAATGAGTAATCTTGGTGTGCACCGTGAGACACGTCCATCCCAAAAGGTCTAGACTTCCAGACCTTTTGGGATGGACGTGTCCCACGGTGCACACCAAGATTACTCATCCGTTTCAAGATTGGTACCAGATTAGTTAGGTTCACTTTGAAATGATTCGTTAGGAGAGTTCATTGTGGCAATCTTGTTGTAAATTTTGATAATGTTATGATTTGAATGTTGTTATTGTGGCAATCTTCTTGTAAATTTTGATAATGTTATGATTTTAATGTTAGAATCTGTTGTTGTTTGCCATTTTTTGTTATATACCACTTCGCGAATTAGCTTCAAGTCATATCCAGCATTTGCATATGCGAACTAAATTCATCAAGCAAAACAAACTTCAGCTTCGCAGGCTTCGCATATGCAAACTAAATTCATTAAGTAAATACAAACATCAGCTTCGCAGGCTTCGCATATGGTCGAATATGCGAAGTCAAACGGGATAGAGCGAGCCGCGCGTAAATATTGAGGGTATTATGGGAAAGTCACACAAAATCAGTCTAGATATATAGTAGGATTAGTAAATAGGTTAAATATGTAAATGAGCCTCCCATTTGACCTAGTTTTGTAAGTTTCCCTTAAAAATTTATATATTTATAATTAAATATTTATTTTTAAGTATAAAATTCATTTTTTTGTAATTAAAAATTATATATATGTTTTTAGGTAGGCTTATATGGATTGGGCTTGAGATTTGATTTTTATGTCTGAACCCATCCCCGTCCGTCGGTTTCAATTAACAGTAGACTAGACTGAATTTGAGATGAATAATTTTACATAAAAGCCTGTTAGACCTTTATCTATATATATATATATAAATAAAGGTATGCCAAATCTTTGTCAATATTAAAAGTACATTTAACTTTATTATATCTAAAAAAAATATAAAAAAATTGAAGTAGGAGTTTTGTCTATGGTGTCATCATATTTTATTTTATCTTTGTTGAAAACAGAGATGCTTTCTGATTTTATATTATTTGATGAAGAAATGTCGGTATGCTGAGTTGAATTTTGTTGACTGCTTATTTGTCTTTATTCCATAATTTTCAATCCATTTATTCCTCTTCTCAGTCTCATTCTGAAATCAAAATTCATAACCCTTTCTCTTCTTTCTTACCAAATTAATTTTCTGATAATTTCAAGTTAAAGATCGATCAAGATGAATGGATGCTGTTCTCAAGATCCAACCAGCAAGAGGTAAATCCATTCAACCCGGGTTCGTCGAGAATTAGGATCCGTTTGGTTAAATTGTTTCTGTTTACTGTTTGTTGTTATTAGCGGATTGAGTTCATCGAGAATTAGGATCCGTTTGGTTAATCTGTTTCTGTTTACTGTTTGTTGTTATTAGCGGTTTGATATCGATGAATAGTTATAAAAATTTGTTTCTTAAACCTCGCTGAAAACTCTGCTGAGTTGAGGTTCTCCGATTAGGATTAGGAGGTTCGGTGAGAGTTTTCTTCGGTTAGGAGATTTGAGTTTTTGGGAGGGTAGTCTAGTTATTTAGCAGCGATCCCATAGTAAGATAATTATTTTAAAGGTAAATAATTTATTAGTCTCTTATTTTTTACCTAACACACTGTTTAGTCTTTATATTTTGAAAAACACATTATAAGGTCCCTAATTTTTACCAATATTAACTCTTTGGTCTTTTTGTCTAGTTTTTTTAGATTTGTAATCGTTATATTTGAGCATAAACAGATATATATAAAATAACAGAGTAACATGGTCAACTTGTATTGTACTGTGGTTGTCCTAAAAGCTAAGATATGTCCGGTTAAAAATCTAAAAAAATAGATAAAAGGACCAGAAGGTTAATATTGACAAAAGATAGGGACCTTAAAATGTGTTTTTCAAAATAGGAGGACTAAACAGTGTGTTAGGTAAAAACTAGAGGACTAATAAATTATTTACCTTTATTTTAATTTAAATTATGTTTGAGAACTTCTTGGTGTTACTATTTTATTTTAGTTCACATTTTCCAATTCTAAAAAACTGTCTAGAGAACGTCTCTTTGTACGCCTATTATTTTACAGTGGAAGAATTTATTCTCAAACTTGGTTGTGAATGTAGCCCAAAATTAAAGCTGGCATCTTTAAATTATCGGTCTAATTTTTATTGATTATTTTACTCGTTTTTATGTTTGCAGCATATTTTCTAGTTATTCAACAAACTCTATAATTACTTTTAGAGTGAAATAGCAAAAATGTGAACCAAACATGTATGAGTACTTGAACTTTCTTGTTGGTAATTTCCCTTTGATTCTTCTTTTTGTAACTCGTTTTTGTTTATAGATGTTTGCTAGTGTCGGTGACGTGTTCTTCTTTTCTCGTAGTTTTTTTTGGTTGATTTACTCTAAATGTTAGATATAAATAGTTTAGTTAGGATTGAAAAATTGTTGCTTATACTTAACAAGGGTAAATTACATCTATGATCACTGAACTTTATTTATTTTTATGGTATAATCAATAAACTTCAAAACATAATATAAAAGTTGCTTAATTTTACACTTTATAAGATTGTAATCACTAAACTTCAATTAATGCCTCAAAAATGACTATTGATGACCTCAAAATAGAAAATTCTAAGAGTTGATAATATTTTAAGTAACTTTAATTATGCAAACTTTTACATTTTGAGGTCTTTAACGGTTATTTAGATGTATTAATTGAAGTTTAATGGTCATAATGTTACAAAGTGCAAAATTTAGTGACTTTTTATGTTATATTTTGAACAATACCGTGGAAATGAGTAAAGTTCAGTGGTCATATATGTAGTTTACCCCAACGAAGTTTTTAATAAAACTATGAAGTTAGTAATTAATAACAACTTTGTTGTTACTTACAGGCTTGAAGGTAAGGTAGCCGTGATTACCGGCGGAGCAAGTGGGATCGGAGCTTGCACGGTGAAACTATTTGTCAAACACGGAGCTAAAGTTGTGATCGCCGATGTCCAAGATGAGCTAGGCCATTCTCTTTGCAAAGAAATCGGGTCGGAAGACGTTGTAACCTACGTCCATTGTGATGTATCGTCTGATTCCGACGTCAAAAACGTCGTCGATTCAGCAGTTTCCAAGTACGGAAAGCTCGACATCATGTTTAGCAACGCAGGGGTTTCAGGTGGTTTGGATCCAAGAATTTTAGCGACGGAAAACGACGAGTTCAAAAAGGTTTTCGAAGTCAATGTGTTCGGCGGGTTTTTAGCGGCAAAACACGCCGCAAGAGTAATGATTCCTGAGAAGAAAGGGTGTATTCTTTTCACATCGAGCAATTCCGCGGCTATTGCCATCCCGGGTCCGCATTCTTACGTTGTTTCAAAACATGCTTTGAACGGATTGATGAAGAACTTGTCCGCAGAGTTAGGACAACACGGGATTAGAGTGAACTGTGTTTCTCCGTTCGGAGTCGTGACGCCAATGATGGCTACTGCTTTCGGGATGAAGGACGCTGATCCCGAAGTAGTTAAGGCGACGATTGAAGGGCTTCTTGCTAGTGCTGCTAACTTGAAAGAGGTCACATTAGGAGCAGAGGATATCGCTAATGCTGCGTTGTATTTGGCGAGTGACGAGGCTAAATATGTTAGCGGATTGAATCTCGTCGTTGATGGCGGTTATAGCGTCACTAATCCTTCTTTTACTGCTACTCTTCAAAAAGCGTTTGCCGTGGCTCATGTTTGACTCTAATTTAAACTTCTTTTGTTTCAGGCAATAATTAATTGAAATGTTTTTCAATTTCTCCATATGTTTGAAATATTCATATGTTTCATCAACTAAAATACCGTGTTTCGATTTGGGTAAATTGTAGTAACGTGTTACTGAAGTTTGGAGTTTATTTCAAAAAGTTCGATAAACTTGGACAAGTTCTAAATTTGCTAGGTGAAATTTAAATTTATCCTAAGAAAAATATAAAATATATCCTAACATTTTTAAATAAAATTAATTTTATCATTATCTAACGGAAAAAAATTGAACGAGCAGGTTTGACCATTGGATCATTTCCATCGAATCAACTAAACAAATTTATCGATAAACTAAATCAGTTTCGTGAATTTTGACAGTTTGTTTTTAATGTGTTAATAATACAGTAAATATTTTAAACAGTTTGTTGCGTGATTAATTTATATGTGCAGATTTAGTTGTTGACATTTTGATATGTTGTTTATAAGTGTGTTAGTAACACAATAAATTTTACACGTAATTGATATATTTCACTGAACTTTACCATTTTAACACTTTGGTCACTGGACTTTACTTCTTAATGATATGACCACTGAACTTTACACTTTTTAGCATCGATGACCACTCAACTTTAACTAATTCCTTGAAATAACTGTTGACAACCTCAAAATAAAAATATTCAAGAATTAAAGTTGTTCAGAACGACATTTAGCATGAAACCAAATTTTTTTTTTCCCAAAATCACATTTTTTGGAGCTTTCACTCTCTATCTCCTAAACAAACAACACTTAAATGATTTAAAAACGAAAATTTTCAAGAATTAAAATTCCTAAAATATCATTAAATCTTTGAATTTTTTATTTTGAGACCGTCAACGGTCGTTTTGAAGCATTGAGTGGCCACCGATATTGAAAAATGTAAAATTCAGTGGCTATACCGTTAAGAATTAAAGTTCAGCGGCCACAATGTTAAAATGGATAAAATTCAGTGGCCATGTGTGTAATTTATCCGGTAAATGATGGTCAAATAACAGTAACTAATATGTTCAAAGTTTTTATTATTAGGTATGAGTAAAAATGAACTTATTTTGAAACATTAAAATTAATTTTACCATTTTTTATATTATGAGTAAATTTGGACCTTATCCATTCAATAATAAAATTAATTCAATGGTGAAAAACTACACCAAATAACGGTACTTTGTAAAAAACAAAGTAACCATAGCGGACACTTTGATTTGAATAAAGTCTTTCCGGTGTCTTCTATGGTTACTTTGTTTTTGACAAAGTACCATTACTTGGTGTGTCTTCACCATTGGATGATTGAATATAAAATTAATCCAATGGTAAAAACACACAAAATAAGGCTTACTTTGTAAAAAACAAAGTAACCATAATCTTTACCAAGTCTTTCCATGTTATTTTGTGTATAGAAACTCATCGGAACGTTACATATGCTAATTAAGTGCACATTGGACAGAGAAATGATTTTAGAAACTTTAAGGTCTGGTTTTCAAATACAAACACTATAACTTTAAGGTCTGGTTTTTAAATACAAACACCGTGTTATTTTGTGTATAGAAACTCATCGGAACCTTCGTGGTGTCTCGTTGGTAAGTTTCTGACTGATAGGAACATTAAAATCCCAATTATGAAAAATATTTTGGCTGACTTATGGAGACCTTCCCGTGGAATGTGTGTTACGGAAATCAGTCCGAATTTATTCTGCTTTGAGTTTTTCCACCATGTGGAACGCGACAGGGCCATCATAGGTGGTCCGTGTACATTTAACCAACATCTGTTACTGATTCGAAAGTGTTGAAACTGGAGAGCATTGACTTCTGGGTCCAGGTTTATGAGCTACCGCAGGGGTTCATGTCTGAAAGAGTGGTAGTGAGCATCGACAACTTTATTGGCTCTTACGTAGAATCCGGCCCAAACAATTTTAACGGGGTTGGTAAGACGTATATGAGAATCAGCGTTCGTATTAATGTGCTCAGGCCCCTAAAATGCAGAATGAAGATCAGTAAAGTGGGTGGAGCTGTATCTTGGGTTGTCTTTAAATATGAAAGGCTTCCAACGTTTTGTTTTTTCTGTGGGAGAATTGGCCATGCGAAATTTTTTTGTAATGAATTGCTGGATATTGAAGGCCCTGAACTATTGGAACGTGAGTATGGCGCCTGGTTACGTGCCCCGAATAAGCGTAACTCAGTGCATCCTATCTCCCGCTTCCTGGTAGAGCCGCATCTCGTACACAAAGAAGCTACGAGTATTAGTAGTGAAGTGCAGTCAGGCCCTGCTGCAGGGAATTCAACTATCGCAACACCAGGGGATCGAAGTGGCGAGAGGAATGCCCAGCAGATGTCTCTTGAACCGAATTTTGATAGGACAACTGATGTTTTTGAGGGTGTTGTACTCAGGGAGCCGAAGAGGAGGCGATATGATCCGTCTGTCACGATAACAATGCCCAAAGGGAACGATGGTCAGATAATGAATGTGAAGGCGGGAGAGCAGTCCTCGTTGTCACCAAATATGAATATGGCAGGCACTGGTCCCCAGGCCTGCCCTGAGCTATGAGTACTTTGAGTTGGAACTGCCGGGGTATGGATAATCCATGTGCGGTTCGGATGTTGAGGGACCTTGTGGTCCAGCTTAAACCCGAGTTTTTTTTTTATGGAAGTCAAATGTAACCGTTCAAAAGTTGAAACAATAAAAAATTCTCTTTCGTATTCTGGTGTTTTTTTTTTATGTTGAGCCTACAAACTATGGGAGTGGTCTGGCCCTCTTTTGGAAAGTGAATAATTCCATCCAACTATTTAGCTTTTCAAAAAATCATATTGATGCTCGTGTCTCTTGCCCTGGCTCTCTTCCTTCGAGATTAACTGGCTTCTATGGCATGCCGAAAAGGTCACGTAGGCGGGACTCGTGGGCTCTCATGCTCCGTTTATCAGCTGTATCGGAGGAGCCGTGGGTAATCCTTGGGGACTTCAACGATCTTCTTTTTCAGCCAGAGAAACGGGGCCCTCATCATCATCCGCCGTCTCTTTTGCGTGGGTTCAGTGACACAGTGACACAGTGTGGTTTATTTGAAGTCCAATTGGTTGGGGATCCGTTCACTTGGGAGAGGGGTCGTGGCACCGATAGTTTTGTTGATGAAAAACTCGATCGGGTTCTTGCTACCGAGTCCTGGTTGACGCAACACAGGTCTGTAGTTGCTTATAATGAATCTACCACCTCAAGTGATCACTCTGCTCTTTTCTTGAACTTGGTATCTACAGCTTACTATCGGCCGAAGAAATTCCGCTTTGAGAACAGCTGGTGCAATGAAAGTGATTGTCATGTGAAAATAATAGAAGGGTGGAACTCGAATGAGGGTCAGAATGTGATTGATAAGCTATAGGCGTGTGGTAGCTCTCTTCTCCAGTGGGGAGATAGCCTTCGCAATCAGTTCAACGAAGAGATTGGCTGGTGTAAAAGACTCATGCGGCGCACAAAAAATTCTAGGGATAATTTAGCGCAACTACAGTACCTAGAGGCCAGATCTCATCTTGATGAACTGTTAAATCAACGAGAAACATATTGGAGGCAAAGATCCAAACAGCAGTGGCTTGCGGGAGGGGATCGTAATACCAAATTTTTCCACATTGCCGCCTCCGCTCGGAGGAAGACAAATTCGGTTCAGCGCCTGCAAGATGAGAACGGTCATTGGGTTACCCATGAAACAGGTATAGATGACGTTATTCTGCATTACTTTTTCGGTATTTTCCAGTCAGCAGGATGCGATGCGGAGGAGATTATTGCGAGTGTTCAGCGGAAAGTTTCTGACGTTGCTAACACGGAATTGAGTAAACCGTTTGCCCCTGAGGAAATTAAAGCTGCTGTCTGTTGAGCGATTTCTGCAAGTGCACGGTATACGCTTGTAGTAATAAAAGATATCGATCCCACAGGGAACGTTTTTTAAACAAAACTTTATTTTGAATCGGTTAAATTTACTTTTAAGGTTTATAATATGGAAAATCGTTTAATCGGTTTTGGTTTTGAAATTGCTAGAATGAGAATCAGATTAGAGTATTAAGATGTTAGAAAATACTCTGATTTAAGAATGAATTTGCAAGATAGGAACGTTTAGTACTTTTTAGAAAAGTAAACAAATGTATTTGTTTGCATTAAGCAAAGAAAACAACTTTAAACTTTGTATGAATTATAAAGATGAAATAAATGACGAAACCTCTAATTATTAGGCTTTGAACATGACAAAACCCTATCCGAGATAATTGCCCTTAATCAAATTAAAACTCTTTCGGGATAATAATTTGCCTAAGTGTTCAACAAAGTTTCCTTGTAAAGATTTTGAATTAAATACGTTTTAATGAAAACACCAGCATCCACTTCGGATCCTTTACCAAAGTGCTGCATAAAAATCTATCGAATAGAACAGACTTTATTAGATGAAATATAAATTGATACAAGTTTACAGAGAACATGGAGCATGGAAACATTTGACGACTTGCAAGTGAACGGGTTGTCAATCCTTTCCTTGGGTTTCGTTAGAGTTTGTCAGGCTCAGGGGCGGATCCTCTACTCAATCTTCTCGTTGAATCTTCGTAATAGAGACTGGGTCAGTCTACTACCAAAATGAAAACTAATTTGGAACAATGTCTAAACGCTACTGAACTTGTTATTATTGAATAAACAATGTGTGTACAACATATTGCTTTTTACAGAATCGAAATCTAACTTCTGAATCACTTGACTCGGAATTTCTGCATAAATTCTATACTAATCTCTTTCTTCTACATATCTTCAACTCTCCATCAACTCTTTATTTATAGATGTTGAAGAGCCTTGATTGAAGTGTCGTGTCCGTTGTGAAGAATCATATCCGTTGTGAAAGGACGTCTTTATCCACCCGAACGATCGTGTTTCGTCGAAAACGAAAGTGTGCAATTAGGCTTTTACAGACTCCTGCTCGTACCGAGAATATTAAATTCTCTACCGAGAATGGGGGAGCATCAATTGGTCTTCGAACGAAGGGAAGGAGAAGCTGAAGGGCGGATGTCGCGACCGAGAATATGGGGGCCGCGGTCGCGGCACGGAACGTTTTTCACTTCTTCGGCTTTTGTTCTCGTCCTCGACTTGGCGTTATTAATTTTCGTCGTCTTCGACTCCTTTTGTAGGCTTTTTCTTCTGTTTTTGAGCTCTTTTTGTTCGTATTTGGATTTTACCAAATATTTATGTACCTTACAAGAAAGAAACATATTCGAGAGTAAAAGCTTTCTAAACAGTTATAAATAGCATAAATTCGTAGCAATATTGATGTAATTATTGATGATATTTTAGGTATATTTTGGGCTTAACAAATCTCCACACTTAATCTTTTGCTAGTCCCGAGCAAAATTTCTCTGAATTTATTCTCTAACTAATCTCTTTATAAAAATAAAACATATATCTCTGTATTATCTTTTAAATTAGTTAAGCCGAAAAGACTTACTTCGCATGGCAAATTTATACACAAAACATCAAACTAACTTAGTATAAATACGATATATCATTCGTCTTGTATTTCCAATTTGGAATTGAAGCATTCGGGACGATATAAGCACGCATGTTATTGAGTCTTTCGTCTCAAGGCATTTCAAAGCACAAAATTTCCTTTCCCAAACCTAAACTAATATGAAAATATATTAAATGAATAAGTACTTAATTTTAATTTATTTGCTTAGTTACGCCCGAGATAAGGGTGGTCTTGATCGTAACCTTATACGTATGTTATTGCTTAGTGTTTGCTTAAGAGGTACCGACCATGCCATGAGTGGACGCAATCGTTACTTTAAACTTAAACACGCTTATTATTTTTTTGCTTTTAACGTTCCTTTCATACCTCGATTGTGATAAGGGTGGTCGCAACCATGGCCAAAAGTAAACGGTACTTAATTTTCTTCCCTTTCATACCTCGATTGTGATAAGGTTGGTCTCAATCGTGGCCAAAAGTTAAGAATTCAACTAATTGATTAATTAATATGAAATATAAAATTGTAACTTGGGAAAAAGAAAGATAGCACATTCATCCTATATTGACTTAAAATTCAACATGTATTATGGCTAAAGTTTCCTTAAAAACTTCAATTGGTGTTAATGTAAGACGAAATCAACCCGAGCTAAAAATTGTTAATTTAATTAAATGCCTATAAACCTAATTGAAAATTTAAAATAAGATTTATTGTATCATGAATTTCATGATATAAAATAGAGATTGAAAATAAAGAATTTATTACTAAAATACATTCACTCGAGACAATTTTACTTAAAATCCTATCGGGGATTTGTGAAAAATTTGAAAAGTATTACCCGTATAGAAATATTTTTTCTAACGATAATGATAACCTAAACAAATAATCATATTAACTTATGGTTAATTTATAAATATATGAAAAATGTGTTGCAATATATTAGTGTTGCATTTTTTCGTTTTGCTAAATAATATTTTCGTTGCATTTTTTTTCGTATAGTGTAAATGATATATGTATATCTCCTCCCAAAATTAAATTGGACCATGTCCTCATTGGTGCAAAAATGGAGAAAACATAAAAAGTAAATACGAAATAAGGCATACGATAATAAAGATATAAATTATAGCAAATGAAACATTCAACATAAAATTAAAAATGGAAAATTGTACCAAAAATAGAAAAATTAAAATTGTACCAAATTATAACAAGATAAAAATAAAATTAAAGAAAACAACATATGCTTGAGGCGAGGAATCCGGAGGTGTAGGTGAAGTCTCCACATTTCGGCGTCGGAAAAAGGAAAGCATCCGATGCCGAGTCGATCTATGCTCACGCCTCAAAAGGTTGAGGTTGTCATTCATCACCATGTTGTTTTCTACCAAATCACCAAATCATCACGATTGTTGGAATTGATTTGGTTTAAAATCCTCCGCAAATCCACCGGATCATCCGCCTGAGGTGATTGGGGTTGTGGTTGAGCGTGTGGTTCAACCTCCTCGCCTTCCGCCTCTCCGCCGCCTTCAGTACCTGCAAATTAAGAACTGGAAGCGCCACCACCCATAGTGCCACGAAGGTGGGCAATACGGGAGGCATACGAAATAAAGACGGGGGGACCTTGCGGAAGCAATAAATGAGCCCGCTCAAGAGCCGAGATGTCCAAAAGTGGAACATACCCACGGTAGGTGGACATGTCAAAATCAGCCAATTCACCTCGAGCTCCCAACACAATAGCGGTGATAAAATTACAAAGAGGGATCTGAATGGTAGTAGCCCTCGAAGCACGGAACAAATTATCGAACAACATGCCAATGCTATCAATCCTCAAGCCTTTAAACAAACTATCCAAAACATACAAATCTCGAACCTGAACCTTTGAACTCTTAACACGCCCAAACAAGGAGAAACTCAAAAATTTGTGAAAGAAGAACACACAATTGTCCTTAATCAACTTGCTTGAGGTGTTTTTCGAATTAAAATAGTCTTGGTCCGAAAGAGTTTGCCAAACAGCATCATTATCAAAATCTTTAGGCTTATCATAAAAATCAGAAGTAGGGAAGCCAAACATGTTTCCCATTGCTTCATAATCAATGGTGTAAGTGGTACCATTATTCCTAAAAGAGATTGAGGTTTTCTTCTTTTTCATGGTCAAAGTGACCAAAAATTCCACCACATATTCATTAATATGCGGAAAACGTATATTAACGAATTCTTGCCAACCCAACGCCTCAATAAAAGCATCAATTCTAGTAGAGAAATTCAATGCTCTTACCGAATGGAAGTCTAGGAAGTGCATATCCACAAATTGGCGGTCGGCTTGTGAAAAATGTTTGAAACGAGCGGCTTCCTCCTCCGAAGCGATGTCGAAATAAGCTCCACATTGAACCCGAAGGCGATTAGCTTCCGTAACAGCGGGCTTGTTACCAACACACTTAGTTCTTACCATGGTAATGGTGTTTAGGGTTTGAGAAGAAGAAGAAGAAAAAGGAATTAAGAGAAAGAGTAAAGCTTGAAGATGAGTTTGGGAGTTGTAATTGGAAGTGATTGAATGGAAAAGAGGATAGAAATTGGAATGAATAAATTGGGAAGAGTAAAAGTAGGTTTTTGGGGAAGAGTTTGGAGTAAGGGATTCGGTAAAAATAGAGGTGATGTGAGGTTTGTGTAAGAGGTAGGGTTATATAGGGTGATTAGGTACATGTATAGGTAGAATAGGAATAGGAATAGGCAAAAATAGTGTCAAAATCGGAATCAAAAGGGCATATAACACGCGTGTCGCGACCGCGAATAGCAAAGCGGCGGCCGCGGCACGCGACTTTCAGGGATTTTTTGCCCTGAAATCCGTCCGTTTTTGCTGCTCATACCGAGAATTATTAATTCTCGGTAGAGAATTAGTCAAAACTGCCTATTTGGATGCCTAATGACTTGGTTTGTGCAATTTTGTTGATGGATTGGTTCTTGAATGTAATATAAAGTGTCCCTGCACTTAAAAACTAAAATAAATGACATTAATGGCAAGGAAAACCAAAGGTTTAACCTTAATAATTTGAATTAAAGCGTAATAAATTGGTTATGAAGAATTAATGAAACTTAAATGTTCATTTATGCATATAAGTTAAAAGAATCATATTAAGTGCATAATAAGTGCATATAAATATATATTAATTATATGAATTTAAGTAAGTGAATAAATTAATGTTTTAAACTTAATGAATGAAATTTGTGAAATTGGATTAAGTGTGAATATATGTATTAATTAAGAAAACCATGATTGTTCAATATTATAGATTATATATAGATTAGCCTGAATGGTCACCTAAGAGCTCTTCAGAACGAGTTGGAAGCTGTGCTTAGACAGGAAGAGCTTCTGTGGTTCCAGAAATCTAGGAAGGCTTGGATTCAAGACGGGGACCGGAATACCAGGTTTTTCCACCTCTCAACGATCATTAGGAGACAGCGAAATAGGATCGAGGCTATTAAAGACGCCAGTGGTGAGTGGATTTTTGAGGAGGAGGACATTCGGCGCCTTGCCCTTGATTTCTACAAGGACCTGTTCAGAGAGGAAGCTGTGGACCTAGAGAGTGCCCACTCTGGCATTTCCTTTCCTCGTTTGGGGGAGGATGCTATTAATAATGCTTTCCATCCCATTGAGCTTAAAGAGATTGATCTGGCCTTCTCCAGCATCGGTTCCACTAAGGCTCCTGGTATTGATGGTATCCCCGCTAGTTTCTATCATAAACACTGGGACACTGTTAAAGAGGGTATATACAGCTTTGTGTTAGGTGTCTTTGGTGGTTCGAACGATATCAGTTTGGTTAATAAAACCCTCCTTGTCTTGATTCCTAAGGTTGCCAAGCCTTCTTCCTTTCTTCAGATGAGACCCATCAGTCTTTGTAATGTCTTGTATAAAGCTATTACTAAGATTGTGGCTAATAGAATCCGGAAGATCCTTCCGGATATTATCAGCCAAAATCAAGGGAGCTTTGTTCCTGGAAGACAATTAATGGATAACGTTGTTATTGCCCAGGAGGTTGTCCATTCTATGAAGATTAAGAAAGGCAAGAAAGGGATCGTGGCTCTCAAGCTGGATCTGGAGAAAGCCTATGATAGGTTGAACTGGAGCTTTCTTCTGGATAGTTTAGCCAAAGCTGGTATCCCGGAGAACTGGAGGAATTTGATTGGAAAGTGTATCTCCTCTCCTGTTTTCCAGGTTATGATCAATGGGGATATGTCGGATGAGTTCTCTCCATCCAGGGGTATTCGTCAAGGGGATCCTATGAGCCCCTTCCTTTTTGTTATTGCCATGGAAAGATTGTCTCACCTGATCCAAGAGGCGGTGAGCAAAGGGACTCTCCACCCTGTTTCCATCAACAGACATTGCCCCCCTGTTACCCATTTACTCTTTGCTGATGATGTCATGCTTTTTGTGGAGGGTAATGAGGAACAAATTAAGGCTGTGATGGATATCCTCGACTGCTTTTGTGAGGCTTCTGGCCAGAAGATTAACATCCATAAATCCCGTATGCTTTGTTCCAAGAATATGGATAATAGCTTGTGTAGAAGACTGAGTGAGATGTCTGGCATTCCCCTGACTCAATCGTTTGGGAAATACCTTGGGGTCCCTCTTCATAGTGACAGGGTGTCCAAAGCCTCTTTTAAAGACATTTTGGACAAATCTAACGGTTTGTGTGCTAGCTGGAAAGCTAATTCTCTTTCCCTTGCAGGTCGCCTTACTTTAATCCAGTCTATCAACTGCGCTGCTCCAAATCACATCATGCAAGCCTGTAAGCTCCCTGAGCCGGTCCTCAACGACCTTGATAAAATTAATCGGCGTTTTCTGTGGGGAGAGTCTGGGGATGGGAGGAAGATTCACCTGGTCCCTTGGAAGGAAGCCTGCCAGCCTAAGAGCAGGGGGGGTCTTGGTATAAGGCAAGCTAAGGACAATAATAAAGTCCTGTTAATGAAGCTTCTTTGGAGAATGTGGCAATCCCCCTCCTCCCTTTGGGTTCGTCTTCTGTGCGGCAAGTATAGGAAAGATAGAATCTTTGGTGGCCCGAAGGAGAGGGTTGTCAGCTGTTCCTTCCTCTGGAAAGGGCTTAGTGCTGTTTTTGCTGAGTTCTGTACAGGGATTGGCTTGGAGGTGGGTAATGGGAGATCCATTAGTTTCTGGTATGACACCTGGATTGGTGACAAACCGTTGATTGAGGTGTGCATCGCCCCTCCGCCGAATGATCTCCTCTCCTGGAGAATTGCTGATGTGGTGGACTCGGAGGGAGACTAGATCTGGTCTAAGTTCGACTCCTTTCTTAGCCTGGAGACCCTCCTTAATATTAGAGGTGTGAAGATTAGTAATCAGGAGGAGGATAAGGACAGACACTGCTGGGCCTTGACTAATAATGGTTCTTATTCTTGCAAATCGGCCTATGAAGCTTTTACCCCTAATAGGGCTGATCCTCCTTTGGAAATTTGGAAGTCCATTTGGGCCCTCAAAGTCCCCTACCGCATTAGGAGTTTCCTATGGCTGGGAGTCAAAGACAGGCTCCTCACGAATGCAGATAGACACAGAAGGCACTTGGCTGTATCTGGTGCCTGTAGCAGATGCAGCGGCCATGTGGAAACCTTGTGCCATGCTTTGAGGGATTGCCCGAATAGTAGAAAGGTTTGGGAAGGGGTCCTTCCTCACCACATCCTTCCTTCCTTTATGGGGTTCTCTGATATTGACTGGTTCTCTGAAGGCGTTAATGGGAATTTGTTGGCCAGTATGGAGCACGGGGCTATTCTCTTCGCTATTATTTGTCACCAAATGTGGAAATGGAGGAATGAAGAGTTATTTGCTAAGAAGACTGTCTTTATTCCTGACCTCCGGTTTTACTTCTCGAAAAAACTCTCTGTTATTACAAAGAGTTTTGAAGGAGAGCCCCTGGTTCACCCCTCTCCGGTTAAAGAGGTCCAGTTAGTTGGTTGGAGGAAGCCCAGGGAAGGGGTTGTCAAGTTGAATACGGATGGCTCTTGCCTTAGTAATGGCAGAATTGCTGGTGGTGGAGTTCTTCGGGATGCTGGTGGCGCCTGGCTGGCTGGGTTTACCCATAACTTAGGTACGGGCTCCTCCTTTACTGCAGAGCTCTGGGGGATCTTGTCTGGCATTAAACTCGCCATTCGCATGGGTGTTAAAAGACTTTCGGTGGAGTCTGACAATTTGGAGGCTATCAACAGGATTTCGGATAGACATGCTGTTTGTCTTAAGAGTCAGAATCTCATTAAAGCCATCTTGAGGCTTCGTCCTGCCTTCGATTCTCTTACCTTCTCCCATATTTATAGGGAGCAAAACCGCGTGGCGGATCGCTTGGCAGCTGCTGGGCATGGGGGGATGTTAGGTGTTTCTACCCTTTCCGTTCCTCCTTCTTTTCTGTTACCTTCTCTTCTTGAGGATAGGATTGGGGTCAGTCTTCCTAGACTGATCCCGGGTTAGGTTTTTGTTTGTTTGTTTTTTTTCTTCCCTTCTTACCAAAAAAAAAAAAAAGATTATATATAGATTTAACCATGATTATATAAGAAATAGAACAAACATATATCTAACCATTGTAAAATTAATAAATGAACTAAAATGAAATAAAAAATTTATTGAATAAAACAAAACAAAGAAAACAAAGAATGAAACTAAATAACACAAAATACAAAAATATTTACAAAAATAAAACTTATAAACATAAACTATTCTATATACTCATCCCTATCAAGCGGGATATTTCTAGGCTTAATACGATCAATTTGAAACTGCACGAAAGTTTCACGTTCCGGTGCAGACAGAAAGTGAGGCCCTGCGCGAAAGACACGTTTCACAAGTCCTTCGTGCTCGAGAAATTCATAGTCTATCGTCGGGAAGAATTCATCATCACTCCAGGGAACATCAATGGTACCCTTGGTACCAAGAATTATTCCACAGATTATATTGCCGAACCCAATCTTCTTATCCTTGGATCGAGAAGCGGCGACAAGACCCTCCATTAGAATTTTTGAAGAAGCTACTGCATTTCCCTGGAATATATCTCCAAGAACATAAAGATCTGTGTCACGGACCACACTACTAAATGTGCGACCGAATAAACTATGACACAAGAATTTGTGCAAATACAGCATGGAGTTGGAGCGAAAGGAGTGATTATAGGCGAGTTTTGAATTGAATCGCCAAAATCCAGTGAGCATTCTCCAAATATCCGTGGATGTCATGTCTTTTCCTGGATGACCTTTGATTGTATCCCTCGGGGGAAACCAAACCAAGCATGCAACTCGGGATAGCCGAAAGTGAAGATTTCGCCATCTCGACGAAAACTGAGACATACCCGTCGTTTGTTAGTGAAACGAACGGTACAAAAGAATTCGAGTATCCAGTCGCCTATTATTGGAAATCGCATTTTGGCGAATTTTGTCCACCCTAGGCGTTCCATATAGCGGCATATGTCATCACTAATGCCAAGTTGGGTGTTAAGAAATTCATCCATATACAATATTCCAGTGAAGAATTTGTAACGGAGATTCCAGTAACGCCTACCTTCATCGTGATTGAAGATAGGAAAAAGCGCCCCATATCGCTTGGATAAGTCTGGGCGTTTGTTGCTTGAGGCAGCATTGTGCCTTGAAGGTTTGTATTTGGTAGGCATGGTGTAGAATTTAAAGAAACAAAGTTTCTGTTACCTAAAGAAAAATGGTGTTTGAAGAAATCAGAAATCTAACAAAGATGAAAAGAGTTGTAACAGAACTTGAATCTTCTAGGACTAATTTATAAGATTTTAAGATGAAAAGAGGTGTTGTTTTAATCATGAAAAGGTATAAAATTACACCTTTCGGAAATGAAAAAACTTAAGGTTTCGTTTGTCAAGGGGTTCGTCAAAAGGTTTAGGATGATTCAGACCTGATTGTGCAGGAAAAACGCGTGTCGCGACCGAGAATTCCAAATTCTCGGTCGCGACACGCTGATTTCCTTGCGGAAATCAGACGTCGTAACCCATTTCCTGATTCACGGTAGAGAATTTATTATTCTCGGTAAGTTCAGAGAAAACCTAACCTATTTGGACAAATCTGAAAAATAGAATTCTCGGCAGAGAATTCCAAATTCTCGGCAGAGAATTGGGAATTCTCTGCCGAGAATTGCCTGAAACTTCAATTTCATTCTAATAACATTGAGATATTATCCCGAGGACCAAAAGGGATATTCACCTAAAGAATGCCGCGTATTGATCCTCTAAAGAGATCCGACTGGTGGATCACCAAGGTCCCATCAAAGGAGACCCGCCAGCGAACCTATGAGGCGAATCTCCTTGAACACTCATCCTCCATTAGAACGGCTGGGCCGACCCGACCATAAAGACCATTAATGAGCTATCAATTAGCTAACCGCCGGCTTAAAGGTAACTTGTAACCGCCATTAATGGAACATTAATGGAGACTTTCTAGTTACTGGAAGTTACAACTTTCTAGCTATATATAGCCTACGTCTCAGGCTATCAAGGTACACATTCATTCTTACCCTTTGTCAATTCAGTTTGCCCTCTTGTTCTTCCTTACTGACTTTGGCATCGGAGCTTCCCCCCGTCGAACCCAACGACGCCCCCATAGGGACGGAAGTTAATCAAAATTTCTCCGCGTGTCATCAATTGGTGCGGTGATCGTGGAATCCTTAATCAAATAAAGGGTTTCCATTCACGTTAGAAAGAATATGACAAACGAAGAGCAGAACCCCTCCTCAGGGGCTGAAACACCATTAATAACACCATCGAGTCAACCAGTAACTAGTGCTGGGCACGCTGATTCAAATGCTCCCACAATGCAAGCTGAAAGTAGTATGCCCCCGGATGCTTTCATCAACATGTGTGAAGAAGCAATAGGAGAGAAGTTTGGCTCTGAGACAGGTAATCGCCTACGGTCATTCATGACCATTCCTCCGTTTTGGAGCATGGCACCCACATCTACGATATCTTCTTGGCCCCAGATGACTCTAGGACCAAACGCCCTCAATTCTTCATTTCTCCAAGCTCACAATACAGAATCCATGGTAACTACCACATCGGCGTTTGGAGAACGACCGATCAATCGGGAATTATTCCCTGCTGGCGTAGGAGGAAGTCAAAGGAGCGATCACCCTCTTCATGGCGGATCTGTAAGCCATGGGATCAATCTAGGCGGATCAGATATCCTAAAGCGACCACGGTCGAATCTTTCTTTGGGTGGATCAGAAGGGCGAAAACACAAAAAGCGTAGAAAAGAGAAAAGTAGGCGGTCCGAATCACCTTCGCCCCGAAGACCGAGATCCTCTCGCAAAGGTAGATCATCCCTGTCTACTGGACGTAGACAGAGCAAAAGGCCCGTGGAGACACCACATACAAATGGGCCACCGCCACCACCACGCCAAGGGAGTGATGGGCACATTCCTTCAGGAGGCTCTGGCGGGGATAGCGGTCAAGCTCCCCCGGGCGGACAGGGTGGAGGAGGTGGAGGTGGAGGAGAAGGTGGACGTGGAAACGGAGGTGGACGTGGAAGCGGGGGCGGACGATCACCCTCGGATCCGTCTTCAGGATCCAGCTCTTCATCTTCTCCAAGCAGATCTCCACGGAAGGGCCGCCCAAGAGCGGGTCCGGAGAATTTTGACAACAAAGTTTGAGCTGCGGTGCTCCGCATGAATGAGGAGAATGCCAGGCATAACCCATTCGCCAATAGAGATTCTCCCTTCACGGCTTGGATCGAGGCAGAGGAAACGGATAGGCATTTTAAAATACCTAATCTCCCTATATACACAGGTGCTGAAAACCCAGAAGCCCACGTCAGAAAGTACCGAATACTGCTTCGCCTCAACCGTGCAACTGAACCAGTGCTATGCAAAATGTTTGTCACCACGTTAGGAGGTCCCGCTTATGGCTGGTTCCAATCGCTACCTCCTGGCTCGATAGACAGTTGGGACCAACTAAGCAGAGAGTTTTGTGCTAAATTCGCCGGCTGTATCCCTCCAGTGGTCAAGTCAAGGAAGCTTTTTGAATTAAAGCAGAAGGCGAACGAATCCCTTCGAGAGTATATAAACTCTTTCAACAAATTGTGTATACAAATTGTTGATGTGGATATCTCCATGGCAGTGGAATCTCTGGTAAAAAACACCACTTGTAAGAGTTTACAAGAGGATCTAATTCGAAAGAAGCCCACCAGCATGGCAGAATTGATGGAGCGCTGCAAAGACTTTATGGAGGTAGATGACATTCGCCGTAAATCATCATCTCCGCCTAGAAGAGACAAAAGTGAATCTCGCCATCGGGATAGAGAAAAGGACAAGCACCAGGATTCCTCCTCTAGAAGCTGGTGAAGGGGTTCTAAGAACAAATCGGCCTTTGTCACTTCCTTCACACCTCTCAATGCTTCTAAAAGTGAAGTGCTTATGTGGATCGAGAACAGTCAACACAAACGGAGCATTTCATACCCCGAACCAAAAAGGGGGGAGTACACCAATACTGCTAAAAATCCTAAAAATTATTGTAAATATCACAGGAAAGAAGGGAGATGGTGATAGACCCAGAGATGACCCAAAGAAGAAAGGAAAGGGGACCATCAATGTCATAGCAGGCGGACCTGGGTATCAACCAGTACTGAAAAAGGCAAAGACCACTGCTCTTGACAAGGCATCGTTGAATCGCCCCTTTGCAGACGTAGGTCTAGAGATCTCTCCTCATGCAGATGCTTTGGTCATTACTATGATGGTGGAAGGCTAGGAGATGAAAAGAGTGATGATCGATACTGGGAGCTCGTGTAATGTCATCACAAGAGGAGCTTTCGCTAAACTCATGGTTGATCCAATCCAAGTGGAACCAACCGTAGTGGATATCCTGGGAGTGACAGGACATACCATCCAGACAAAAGGCCAGGTAACATTAGATTGTGAGTTAGTAGATGAGGATCAGGTCTGGAAAGGCGATCTAGAATTTTCTATCTTAGATGGTCAGTTGGCCTACAATATTATCCTCGGACGGCCCTTTATCTTCGAAGCAGCAGCCCTTATCTCCATACGCCACTTAACTCTTTACATCCCCACGGCCAAGGGAGGTGTAATGATCAGAGGGAGTCAAAAGGTGGCTCAGGAGACGTATTTCGCATCACTAATGATTCGCCCCCAATCTAAAGATGAAGACGAAGAGGAGCTCGTCACAATGGCCTTGGGCGAGACAGAAATGTACCTCATGGCGGATGAGAAGCAGGTGCGAATGGCTAAAGGGCTCAAAGGTGAAGTTAAAGAAGCAATCACCAAGGTTCTCCATGAAGCGGAAGACGTCTTTGCATGGAAAGATGAGATCCTCCCAGGGATCAGTCCAGACGTGATCACTCACAAACTTAACATTGACAAAGATGCAGTTCCCGTAGCTCAGAAACGGAGAAACCATGGCCTTGAAAGGCAGAAGGTGATAGAGGAAGAGATCACTAAGCTCCAACGGGCGGACGCCATTGAAGAGGTACTTTATACACAATGGTTGGCGAATGTCGTTCTGGTGAAAAAGGCAGGCGGATCCTACCGCATGTGTATTGACTTTACGGATCTCAACAAGGCTTGTCCCAAAGACAACTATCCTTTGCCCTGTATTGACATACTCGTAGATGGAACCGCCGGACATGCTATGTACTCCTTTACAGACGTAAAGTCGAGTTATCATCAAATCCCCATGGAGCCTTCAGATAGAATCAAGACCTCGTTCGTGACTCACCAAGCCACTTATTGCTTCAAGGTCATGCCCTTTGGGCTTAAGAACGCAGGTGCCACCTATCAACGGATGATGAACAAAATATTCGCGGAAAGCAAAGGTGATAACTATTGTTAGATGAGGTGCCGCGGCCTAATCTCCCGGGCGGACAACCTCATGGCGATGTAAGCGGTGATTGGCGCCGAAAGCAACCAACCGCGGAATCAAGCTGCTCGGCAGGACCGGAGCTCGGAGATATGGAAGAGTCGCCACCCACGAATGGGAAAATGAACACCGATCCCTTACGGGAGACCGGTGTGGGTTCGGGAAACTTAGGTACGAGCCGAGAAGGCTAGCTCCTTTCCGGAGAAAGGCTGCTAGGCACCCCGACATCGCCCGGTTATGAACCACTGGCCTCCTACTCAGCATGGTAGGCGATAACGGACTAATCGTATACTTCTTTAAGTTTAAAATTCATTTGAAACCCTTTTCTTTCTCTTTTTAGAAACCGTTTGAGCATATGATATTGAAAAGCCACATCAGTAAAGAATCACCCATTTATGTTTATACATACACAGAGAGGGGGAAGAAAGAAGTGATTTATTTACAACCGTAATTAAAGGTTATGTTGTGTGTCTATTCTACACTAACTTACTTCCCCAAAACGGATTTATTTACATGGTTCGCACCTTAATCGTCGTTGGAACGATTTAGATGCGTTTTAAAACCCCGTTTGATGAAGTTTACCCGAATCGCCGTTGGAACGATTCGAGTATTTGAAAACGTTTGAGATGAAAACCTTTTAATGAGAAAACATGGTTAAACATACAAGTCAATTTTACTTTGTACAAATTCTTTAAGAAAACGATTCAAAACTCCTTATTTGCAACGAAAACGATTTTAATTACAATGTTCGCTTAATCCGTCGTTGGAACGGACCAAGGTTTTAAAGCGTGGTGTTTTGAAGACGATTTAAAATATCAACAAAAATGACTCTATTTATCTACATTAGAAATCTAAGAAAGCTCATTAGCTTAAATAATTTAATTGAAAACTCTCTTTTTGTGATTTATTTTCCACACTTATTTAATGGACTCTCTAACTATTATAATTACATCAATAAACACATTTAGGCCCAAAAATTAATTTTTCCAAGTGAAGCCCATTTGAAATAAAGAAAATAATATAGATATATATTTACACATTTTAGCCCAAAAGACATAAAATAAGAGTAAAAGAAAATATACTATCTAATACATATATAAGAAATAATAAGGAAAATAATATATTTATACTTTAAACATAAGAAAATAGTGAATGAAATTCATAAATAAGAAAATAGCATTTATTACTCAAAATAATTTTATTTAACAATAATTAAGACAACCCAAATATACCCCAAAACTATATATATACATAACTAATATAATCCTAATGTCAAAAAGACTATATGTTCATCCCCCAATATCTACTAATTATCTCCCAAAATGCCCAAGTAAATAACATTTAAAATAGAATTTAATGTAGTTTAAATGAATAATAATAAAAAGAAAGTAATATGTACATATACAAAAAAAAATTAGAATAAAAATGGAATGCCAATCTCCTAAAATAAGTATATATGTTAAAATTTTAAAACAATTTGAAAAGAATATATTACCTAATTATATATATATATATATACTAAGGATTAAAAGTCTAAAAGTTAAGAAAAAGGGACCGAAATGGCATTTTTTACATTTTGGCAGATTTACCGACGGAAAATCCGTCGGTAAACAGAATTTAGTGACAGAATTGGCAAATTACAGCAGCACTCCAATATTTTCCAGATTTATTCAAAAGCTTTAAATTAAATCTAATTCAATCGTTTTGGACTTCCGAACTACCAAAGATGGATCATAGCCGAACACGGAAGTTCCTAAAACGAAGTTTTTATTTTAAAATGTTATTTGGAAACCTCTTTTCAAAAAAACTTATAATTACAACATTTTCGATACCCGAACTACCTTTTTATCGGATCATGGTTCGTATTGGGATATCCAAAACGAGATTTTTTATTTTAAAACAAAACCGAATATTATTTGATACGAAACGAAAATTAAATAAATACGTTAATTAAATAAAACGTGACAAAATAAATAAATAACTAAAGGAATAAAAACTATAGCATAAAAAAAATAAATAGAAGGAGAGAATAAATTAAATAAAATAAAGAGTCTAGTCCTCGGATAATACATTTGATTCGGTATCTGACAGTCGAAGCCGATTGATTCCACGAACCGCGAGCTCCCGATTTTAATAAAAATTTAGTAAAAATTGAACTTAGGAAATTTGGAATTTTTGAGAAAAAAAATATTTTTCTCAAAAAAATCCACTATCTCTCTCTCTAAAAATGTTTAGAGTGAGAAAGTTTTTCCCCCAAAAAGGCTTCCTCCTTTTTTCCTCCCCTCTTTTCACCTTGGGATCCGTGCCCTTATATAGGGAAACGGATCCCGGAACAATGGGCGACGCCCAAACAAAATTGGGCGTCGCCCATTGTGGTTGGGCGGCCGCCCAGTATAGTGTTGGGCTACCGCCCAACCTTGTTGGGCGGCCGCCCAACATGAGTTGGGCGGCCGCCCAACAAGGTTGGGCGATCGCCCAACGGCGCTGGGCGCCCGCGCCCAACCCCCGTCGGGCGTCCGCCCGACGCGTTGGGCGTTCGCCCGACGTGGTTGGGTGCCCGCCCAGCGACCCTCGGGGCGTGCCCCGCGCCGTCGGACGCGTGCGCTCCGTGGCCACCGAGCGCGCGTTCCGCGCAGCTAGACGCTCACACGTCGCGGCCGCCGAACGCGCGCCCCGAGCTGCCAGGCACGTGTTCTCAGCGGCCCACGAGGGCGCGCACCGCCGGCGGTCCCAGGCATTGCTCGGGCGTCGAGAGCGGGCCACTCGCGGTGCATCCGACGGACGCCGCGCGCACGTCTCGAGCCGTCAAGCGGGCGTTCGACCATCGTCGTTCGCGTGCGGGATGCCGTTGTGTGCCCGCGCCGTGCCGTTAATTTTCCTCAGCTTATTATTCTTTATATATTTTTCAAAACTTCCGGAATCAATCGCTTCGACCGTCTTGTTTCAGGTTTTCGTCACAGGTCCTCCGACTCGGTGTCTACAGTTGCCCCTACTTTTCTATTTTGACAGTGATGTGTGTGGTTCGAAAACGTTTTTGCTAACGTAACACATGCAATGTAAAACATATAAAAGTAAAAGACACGTAACGAGTAGGAGGAAACATACCTGACCTTTGCGCTGCGCGTTGTGGCGTTGCTCTCTGACTGCATCAGACTCTGCTTCGGGCTGCACCCTAGTTCGCGATCGCGGGGATAATGGCTAAATAGCTACCCTAGTTTATGACCGCGGGGATAATGGCTAAACAGCTACCCTATTTCAAGATTACGGGGATAATGGCTAAACAGCTACCCTGATTTACGACTGTGGGGATAGTGGCTAAACAGCTACCCTATTTCAAGATTGCGGGGATAATGGCTAAACAGCTACCCTATTTCAAGATCACGGGGATAATGACTAAATAGCTACCCTATTTCAAGATCGCGGGGATAATGGCTCAACAGCTACCCTGATTTACGACTGTGGGGATAATGGCTAAACAGCTACCCTATTTCAAGATTGCGGGGATAATGGCTAAACAGCTACCCTATTTCAAGATCACGGGGATAATGGCTAAACAGCTACCCTATTTCAAGATCACGGGGATAACGGCTAAACAGCTACCCTATTTCAAGATCACGGGGATAATGGCTAAACAGCTACCCTATTTCAAGATCACGGGGATAATGGCTAAACAGCTACCCTATTTCAAGATCACGGGGATAATGGCTAAACAGCTACCCTATTTCAACGGTCTTAGGTAAATATGGCTCAAAAGCAACTCCGGTCTGCGACCATGAGTTAGATGGCTCAAAAGCAACTCCGATCTGCGACCGTGAGTCAGATGGCTCAAAAGCAACTCCGGTCTGCGACCGTGAGTCAGATGGCTCAAAAGCAACTCCGGTCTGCGACCGTGAGTCAGATGGCTCAAAAGCGACTCCGGTCTGCGACCGAGAGTAAAATGGCTCAAAAGCAACTCCGGTCTGCGACCGAGAGTAAAATGGCTCAAAAGCAACTCCGGTCTGCGACCATGAGTCAAATGGCTCAAAAGCAACTCCGGTCTGCGACCGTGAGTCAAATGGCTCAAAAGCAACTCCGGTCTGCGACCGAGAGTCAAATGGCTCAAAAGCAACTCCGGTCTGCGACCGAGAGTCAAATGGCTCAAAAGCAACTCCGGTCTGCGACCGTGAGTCAAATGGCAAAAAAAGCGGGTTCTGTTTCTGGATTTTCTTACCACACGGTTGTCTGTATTTTCTCACTAGAGCTATCATCTCGACGATTCGATGGGCACACGTCTGAGTCCGAAATGAAATAGACTACTGATTGTTTTTCTGTTGACTGTCGTCTGTATTTCGACTGGTATCACTGTTCTGTAAAAATTAGCTATTGTCTGGAATTGATGTTTTGACAACGTTAGTCACTGTCTGGGAGAAATGCAGGCTGAAACGGACTGCAAATCGGAGGTCTGTGCACCTGGTAATTAATTATTTACTTTTTACCTTTATGTCAAATCGTACTTTTTTCCCTATTTACGGGAATGCCATTCCCTTTTCCTATATAAGGTGGTGGGGTTTCATTTCAACCCCACACATTCTCTCTCCTCTTTCTCTCACTAGACTTCAATTTGGATTATTCTCGAGATGGATTTAGACGAATGGGATGGCACCCGAGGCATGGACGAGGTTTATGTAAACCTGGATAGAGTGGATACCTTCCACGACCCTACAACACACTTGAGCAGGACACGCTGCAACGAGGTAAGTGGTTTCTCACTTTTATTTGATTTGAACTCTAGGATTTAGCACTCCTATACGAACATGATTTGCATGCTAACTCTTAGACTGCCTTAGAGGACTTTAGCTAGAAAACGGGAATACCTTTATTTACACGTAACACCTGTTTGTTTTTGTAAGAATGCGCGCTATATGCATGTGAATAGTACACTACGAATTTATGCATGTTAACAGTAAAAACGATGTGAATAGTAAAACGTGAATAGTGCACGTGAATAGTAAAAACTTAGCTAATGCACGTGAATAGTAAAAATGTGAATAGTGACAACGTGAATAGTGAAAACGTGAATAGTACACGTGAATAGTAAAAACTTAGCTAATGAACGTGGATAGTGCACGTGAATAGTGAAAACTTAGCTAATGCACGTGAATAGTAGAACGTGAATAGTGCACGTGAATAGTAAAACTTAACTAATGCACGTGAATAGTGAAAACGACGTGAATAGTGCACGTGAATAGTAAAAACATGAATAGTGCACGTGAAAACGTGAATAGTAAAACTTAGCTAATGCACGTGAATAGTAGAACCTAATCTATGCTCCTCGTCACCGCAGACGAGGGTGGATTAAAGAATTGACTAAACCTTACGTGAATGACCCTACAGGAGAGATCTTTACAGAAAATTGGTCCTAACTGACCGGATGTCTCTAGGCTAGATAATGAAAGAATACCCGTTCTTGACGCGTTCTTATCAAATGCATGCTTTAGGAGCCGTATTTAAATTTTCTTGTCTTGTTCTTTTTAGTTCATTGAGATTTCGGGGACCACCGCCGAGATTCACTCATGGTACGATAGGCTAGGCGCCGCAGCGAGAGCCCGCGTGCGCGAGTTGGGCTTCGAGCCCTTTATTGCAGCACTGCCCCGCACCAACGGGGTATGCGATCCTTTTGGTCTACGGGCCTTATGCGAGCGGTGGGTTGACTCGACCCACACCTTCCACCTTTCCTTTGGGGAGATGACCATCTCGCCTCGAGATTTTTCGCTGTTGACAGGATTGCGAGGGAGCAACACTCCCGTCCCTTTCCACTTTGGTATGATACGACCACGGGTCGACCCTGCTAGGCTTGCTACCTTGATTGGACCGGGAGTTCGTCTATGCGCCAAGTCTACTCCGGCGAAGTTTGTCTCTACCGCGAGCCTCTTGAGTAAACGTGATTTCTGCGAGACTGACGCTACCGACCTGGCGGTTCGTAGTTTCTTAGTATATGCTCTAAGTGAGACGATCTTCCGCACGAAGGGTGGGAAGGTACACGCAGGTCTCATTCAGGCACTTAGCGATCTGGATGCAGCGGCTTCTTATGATTGGGCAGGGGCAGGCTTAGCCTTTCTTTATAAGTTCTTGGATCTGACTTGCCGGAAGCGCAAGGACTTCGGCGGTTATACCTTTGCCCTACTGGTACGTGACGCCTTCTTGACTTATCCGTCTTGTCTTTTTCGCATTTTTCACACTCCTAGTCCTCATTTTTACCGCAGGTGTGGGCGTACGAGAGACACATCCTTCCCAGCCAGTCTCGATCTCGACCGAGAGTACCGAGGCCGCCCTTCATGACCCGATGGAGGGATTTTGACTTAAGCGCCGAGAGGAGTCGGACAGTGTCGCGGCTTCTGGATTGGATCGACTCGCTGACCCTGGGACAGGTAGATTTTGCCTAATCAAGCTAGATTTTTGTTTGAGTCCCTCTGACTTTCTCTTTGTGCATTTTTCTTTAGATTAAGTTCAGGTGGGATGATCTTGACTTCGGCCCTGATTATGCATATGCATCGATGATCCAGGAGCAGCAGTGCGTGCTCACCGGCCCTTGTGTGCGGGCGTGGTATTTGGGAGATCGAGGCATCACCGGAGTGAGTGATGTTCACTGGACGCCGGGGGAGATTCCCGTTTCCATGTTCGCTGTGCGGACTCTGCCCTTATCGACCATTCGTCGAGATCTGACCCGTCATTTTGTCGGTAGAGTAGTCTGGGTTCATGCCGGGGGCCGCGAGCCTTATTTGTCTACTTTGCTGAGCGCGAGGGATGCCCCGGCGGCAGCGATGGAGGTAGATCCAGTGGCGAACGTGTTTTCGAAGGAGGCGGTCGAGGCCGTCTTTGGTCAGGCGGAGGTTCCGGTAAGTGATTCCGTTCCCCTTCATTTTTATTTACGATATGCTCGGAGGTTTTATTGTGTGTTTTTTTTTTTGCAGGAGGGATCTTGGAGGAGTGCCCACTTATCTGATTTTTTTGATGGCACTCAGACTCAGACACCAGCGCGCGAGCAGCCCTACTTCGTCGGCGAGTCCTCCAGCGCAGCCCGATCGGAGAGATCGTCCATAGGCGTGCCTATACCAGGCTACGGGAGGGATTATGCTACGATCCGCTATGACGAGTCTGGGACACCTTATGCGGGATTTGAGGCGGCCCCTCCTATCTTCTCCTCGAGGGTCCCGTTTGATCCCTCGGACGCTTCACTGACCACTAGGGAGACCTGTACAGACTACGTGGATCTATCTGGCTTCCTACGAGATTGCCTCAGCTTGCGTTGCACCGACCACCTGGTATGTATCATTATTGTACTTTAGTGTAGTGAAATGTATGCATGTATGTATGATTTATGTTTTTGCCTATGCTGCCTCTTATCTGTTTTTTTTTCTTTTTTTTTTGTAGAGTGATCTTCATGCCCATGAGCGGAGACAGAGTGAGCTAGTGCGGGAAGCTGATGCCCGAGTCGGTCATGTGTATCAAGAGAGGAACGACCACTGGTCGGGGGTGATGCGACGGGAGACTGAGGGTCGCCTTGCCGTCGAGGAGAGGGCGCGTGATGAGTCGATCAGACGCCTTGCTGCCGAGGAGAGAGCACGAGCTGCTGATGAGAGAGCACGGGTTTCTGATGAGAGAGCGCAAGTTTCTGATGAGAGAGCGCGTGCTGCCGAGGAGACACTATCTGCGGAGCGGGCATCCCACCTGAGAGACTTTGAGAACTATTGGGACCTCCCTCCGTATTAGGCTCGTAGCTTTCATTGTTGCTTTGTAGCTTTTATTAGGGTTTCTCCGATGTATAGCTGATGTATAGGGAGTGGGGTGGATAGTAGGTAGGCTTTTTGTGAAAAGTAGGATAGGAAATGTATAACTCGTGATTCATATTACCATGCATTCAGTAGATTATGATGATTCCAATCATTCTCGTCAAATATATTCATGCCTTTATTTATTTACAAACAACAGAAATACTTAGTCTCTTATACATTGTTTTTGTAATTGCTCAAGTTATAACTATTGTTACCCGGACCCGCCTTTCAATTTTCGGATCCCGGCGATTTTTTCCTCTCCTTTTACTATCCCGGAATTTTTAAATGAGTGCCCTTTCGGATTTTCACCCATTGGGATTTCCCTTATTGTTGCATAGGTCGCCCTTTGTGGGTTTTCAACCTATCGGGAATTTTTCTTTATTTTTTTCTCTTTTTTTTTTTTTACGAAAAGTATTTCTTAAGCCTATCCAGATTGGTAGGTTCGGAGAACTCCATGCCGTCCATAGTGGTTAACTTCACCGCTCCTTTGCTTAGTATCTTCTTCACGACGAATGATCCTTCCCAGTTAGGCCTGAACTTCCCCCTTGGGTCGGTGTGCGTCACACGGATCTGTTTCAGCACCAAGTCTCCTTCTTTGATAGGGCTGGTCTTGACTTTTTTATTGAAAGCCCGAGCCATCCTTCTTTGATACAACTGTACATGGTAAAGGGCTTCCATCCTTTTCTCATCAACTAAAGCCAACTGCTCGCATCGCCTCTTTACCCATTCCGTCTCGGGAATTTCTGCTTCCACTGCGATTCTCAACGATCGCTTTTCAATCTCAATCAGCAAAACTGCTTCTGTGCCATATACCAAAGAGAATGGTATTGCCCCAGTCGAGGTTCTGACTGTCGTGCGATAAGCCCACAATGCGAGAGGGAGGTGCTCATGCCAGTTCCGATGTGATTCTACCGTCTTTACGAGGATCCTTTTAAGGTTCTTATTAGCTGCTTCTACTGCCCCATTAGCTTGTGGACGGTACGGAGAAGACCTGTGATGTTCAATGCCATATTCTCGGAAAAGATTCCTTACTTCCCCCTGAAACTGGACTCCGTTATCCGTGATCATGTGATGAGGCACTCCGAACCTGGTGATCAAGTGTTTTTCAATGAACTTTCTCATCTGCTTGGATCCCAGTTTGCTAAACGACTCTGCTTCTACCCACTTGGTGAAATAATCGATGGCGACTGCAATAAACTTATGTCCATTTGAAGCATTAGGCCTTACTTCGCCAATGATTTCAATGCCCCAAGCAGCGAATGGCCAAATAGGTGCTAGCACGTGTAATTCCATGGCCGGAAGGTGACTGCAATCGCCGTGGATTTGACAATCGTGACATTTCTTCGCATACTCGTTACAATCCCTTTCCATGGTGAGCCAATAGAAGCCTTGCCTAATAATTTTCTTAGCGAGTACTGCTCCTCCCATATGGGCTCCACAAATTCCCGAATGTACCGATTCCATCGCCTCGCGGGCTTCTCCCGCATCCAAGCATCTTAGTTGTAATCCGTCAATGTGCCTTTTGTAAAGCAAGTCGTTGTGGATGACGAACTGACGAGCTAGCCTTCTAATCACAACTTGATCCCTAGGTTCTGACTCTGCCGGATATGTTCCATTTTTTATGAAGTTCACGATATCGAAATACCACGGTTTTTCATCTGCCCCTAACAGCATTACGTCTTCGTAGCACGGTTTGTGAGATCTTCTCAATACCAATGGTTTCGAAGCAAGGTTCCGGGGGTTGTCCCAAACTGACACCAAAGTGGCCAAGGCATCCGCGGCTTGATTCTGAGCTCGAGGAATGTGATAGAAGCGACATTCTTGGAATCTCAATGCCAACCCTTCTAGCTGATCTGGATACGGACGTAGCCTTTCTTCTCTCACTTCCCAGTTTCCTTGTGCCTGTTCGATGATCAACTTGGAGTCACCCCAAATTTCGACATATGACACTCCCAGTGCTGCTAATGACTCCAAACCATAAATGCATGCTTCGTATTCGGCCATATTGTTGGTAAGGGGGAAGGATAACTTCTTCGCCATCGGGATTCTTTCTCCTTCCGGGGAGATAAGTAGTACTCCTACTCCGGCTCCCTTCGAATTAACTGCTCCGTCGAAGAACATTTTCCACGGTATAACTTCGATTGCATTCAAATGTTCATCGGGGAAATCATAACTTATCTCTTCTTCTTCTGTATTCAGGGGTTGATTAGCCAAAAATTCTGCCACGGCTCTTCCTTTGATAACCTTCTTCGTCACATATTCAATGTCAAACTTGGACAAAAGCAACAACCATCTGGCTAACTTCCTCGTCAATGGAGTTCGGTATAGATACTTCACGGGGTCCATCCGAGAAATAATGATCACTTTATACGATTGGAAATAGTGCCGCAGTTTCTTCGTCAACCACACCACTGCCACACATGTCTTTTCGATCATGTTGTATTTGATCTCGTACTCCAGGAACTTCTTACTCAAATAATACACCGCGTGCTCCACACCGGTGTCTCCCTCTCGAGCCAACATTGCCCCGATAGATCGCTCCTCAATTGCTACATAGAGGAGAAGTGGCTTTCCCAGTTTAGGCGGTCTCAACACTGGCGGATTAGACAAGTAACTTCGGACACTCTCCAACGCTTGTTGACACTTATCATTCCAAACGACGGGTTGGTCTTTCCTTAGCAACTTAAAGATTGGCTCGCAGATTGCGGTGAGTCTTGCTATGAACCGGCTGATATACTGAACCTGCCCCAGAAACCCCCTCACTTCCTTCTCACTTCTCGGCGCTGGCATTTCCTTTATAGCCTTCACTTTATCGGGATCCACCTCGATTCCCTTATTTCCGATTACATAGCCTAAGATTTTCCCCGACGAAACGCCGAAAAAGCACTTCTTCGGGTTTAACCTTAGCTTGAATTCTGCAATTCGGGCCAAAAACTTCTCGAGTGCGGCAAAATGCCCTTCTCTTGTCTCTGATTTGACCATCATGTCATCCACGTAGACTTCTACCTCCTTGTGTATCATGTCATGGAACAGTGCCGTGGCCATTCTCTGATAGGTCGCCCCGGTGTTTTTCAAACCAAACGGCATCACTCTGTAACAGTATGTTCCCCACTCAGTTGTGAACGAGGTTTTCGCTTTGTGCTTTTCGGCCATCTGAACTTGCATGTAGCCCATGAAACCATCCACATTTGTGTGCAAGACGATTGATGCTGCACTGTCGATCAATACATCGATATGAGGCAAGGCGAACTCATCCTTGGGGCATGCCTTGTTAAGATCTCTGTAATCCACGCACATCCTCACTTTGCCATCCTTTTTCGCAATGGGCACTACATTTGCGACCCAAAGGGGGTAGTCGATCACTTCAATGAATCCTGCTTCTAACTGCTTCTTCACTTCCTCTCTGATCTTATCTGCCCATTCGGGTCTCATACATCGGAGCTTCTGCTTTACGGGCCTCGCCTCGGGATATGTTGGAATACGGTGAGTTACGATTGATTGATCGATTCCAGGCATGTCTTCGTATGTCCATGCGAATACAATTTCATATTTTTTAATTATTCTCTCAAATTCTTTTCTCTCTTCAATAGTTAATTCTTGAGCAATTTGTATAAGTTTAGGATTTTCATCCGTACCAAGATTGAAAGTTGACATTTCTATTGTATTGATTTCAAATGTAGGCATGTTATATGAATGAGAATGCATGGAATGATCATGATCAACATCAAGCAAGTAAGCAAAATCAGAATTCATTTCATTGATAGCGTGGGTGATTACATCATCAGACTCAAACAAAGCAGTAATACAATTTTCATCCTCAATATCTTCGGACTTCTCATATACTCTCGAGGTACTAGGCTCAATTTCAGCTCCTGTAGCCGCTTCAATGGTAATGACCTGCTCCTCGGCATTTGAATCCAGCATCATGATCTCCTCGACAAAGCAGCTTGCCTTTCCTTTGCCCCAGTCGGCGACATCATTGAAGATTTCAAACCCTGGCAGAATCTTTCCTTCCGTGCTAGTCCACGACTCGGAGGTTCCCGAATATGGCTTTCCATGCCCCTCGCTTACAAAATGCTTCCTTAAGCCTATTTTTCCTTCTGCACTCATGTTGGATGGACTCCCCTGCTCATATCCCAAACCCCTCCGGGTTTTCTGACTCTTAAAATCCGGAAACTCCGACAACCCTTGATGGTGTGCTCCTAAGCCCATTCCCAGGATGAAACCTCCTTTCATCATCTTCCCCACATCGGTGGTCATGCTCGACTCGTAAATCCCAGAGACTTGGAATCCGGAGAAAAGTTGAGGCTCAATTCCCAATGCTGCCACCGAGCTCAGTTTTTCAGCTCTAATTGTAACTATCTCCTCCCCGAAGGGGAACTTAATCATTTGGTGGAGCGTGGAGGGCACACCTCCCAGCTTGTGGAACCAAGGGCGTCCCAACAACACAGCAAAAGTTACCGGGATGTCCAATACTGTGAACTCAGTCTCTTCCTCATGCGGCCCTACCTTCAATTTGGCCTTGAAAACTCCTTCAATATGCCTACGGCTGTCATCGTATGCTCTGATCACTGTTTCAGAAGCTGTCAAATCTCCTCTCTCCACTCCCAACTTGGACAAGAGTTTCAAAGGACAAACATTAATGGCCGATCCATCATCGACCATAACACAGCTAGTCTTCTTCCCATTGATTTCCGCTCGGATATACAATGGCTTATTGTGAGCCTTCCCCTCTTCTGGGAGATCCTCGTCAGTAAATGTGATCTTAGTCCTCTTTCGAGCCATAATCGCCCCTACTAGCGCTGTCGGCTCGGTATCGGTGGGGATCACCAAATTCTGCAACTCCTTCATCAGGTTCTCACGATGGTACTTAGAGTGGCATAAAACTTCCCAGACCGTAGACTTAGCTTGCATTTTCTTCAACTGTTCAAGAACTTGGTCATCGGGCTTAGGAGCCGACCCTTCTCTAATCTCAGTCTCTGCCATTGGTGCCTTTCCCTCGGCCACATGACCTGATCTCGTCATCACCGCGACTTCCGGCTCGTCATCCGACTCGTCCCAAATGTTAATAGGAACCCTTCGATTGGCATCCTCCTCGTCCGAGGAACTCGCCCAAATGTCTACGACCATTAAATCCATGACGTGAGGAACACTCGGATTCAGGAAAAAGGGATCCGCTGATCCGTACAAGGCCCAACCTATCAACTCATCATAGTCACGGAGGGACACTCTACTCATTCTTCTTGCGGCCAACGGAATAGCGCCTCGTTGTATGCACATAAGCTGCACCTTATCGCTCATTGTCTCATTACACTGCTCATAACGGTGCCTCCACCTTCTAGCATAATCCACAAACTGTTCCTTGGGGAATTGCCTAATCCTGTCCAGATCATCCAGGGATCCCGTCCATGGAATGTACATTTCATATCTCGCCACAAAGGCATTTCGGAGCGGTATCCAATGGCACATCTCTTCCTCTGACAGACCCTGATGCCACAATAAGGCTTCTCCCATCAAGGTTTCCGGAAAATGTTCATGCAACTCACACTGTGGGAATCCAGCGTTATACATATGATCACGGAATATCCTCGCATGCTCTACAGGATCCCGGTATCCACCATACCTAGGCATTGCTAACACCGCATCAGGTGTTTGGTAAGACGGGGAATCAGGAGTTTGCTCTGCTAGCATCCATACCGTATATTCCTTGATAAATCTCTTCGTCATAGCTGCCCAATCGGTCTTAACATACATCGGCAGCGACATGTACCACATCAGCGGTTCACCCATCAATGAATTACAAAACAAGTTAGTGATCTCTTCCTCTTTGAAACCCAAGGCTGTCATAGCCGACAAATAAAAGTGAAGGTGCTCCATAGGGTCCTTATTGCCGTTATACTTGCTCACCCTTGGCAATGGACGCTTGATGGGTCCAATCTGCATTGCAAAGTGCTCCACGGCTCTATCCTCAGCTCTCTGATACTTTTCGAGAAACAAATCCGACAACCGATCCCAATCGTGCTTGCAAGAGTCGGGCAATGAATGGAACCATTGCAAAGGCTCACCTACCAGTGAATGGTGGAACCACTGAGCAATTTCATCTACCCCGAAGGATTCAATAAACATGTCGTGCATATACTCACGCAAGTGCACTTCGGGATCCCTTCCTCCACTGAACAAACCCAAATTAGGCATGATAGTCCGAGACGACCCTTCTCCGGTCTCTTCGGCACTATCCTCGTCATATGGTGCTCCACCATCTGACCCTTCCTCCATTGGTTCGTCCTCTTGTTCCTCACCCAAGAAGGACATATACAAACCATTTCCCACATTGCTTCTTTCGACGGAGTCCAACAACTCCTCTACATCTTCCTCAAAAGATTCCATCACTACAGTTTCCGTCAAACCAACTCCGATCATGCTCACCCTATGATTATGCAATGGATTGCGCCTAACGGAAGGGTTTGCTGACGAAGGATCAACTATCTTCTTCTCCTCAATCAAATCTTGGATTTCGTGTTTCAGCCTCTCGCAATTCTCAATCGTATGTCCATAACTGCTGTGGAATTCACAATACCCTCTAGCCTGAATCTGCGGAGTAGGTTGAGCTTTGTTATACGGGGTAAGGGCTTTCAACAACCCCTTCTTCTGCAGACGTTCAAAAACCTTTGCGTAAGTCTGATCGAATTTGGCGAACCGCCTCTTTTCGATAGCATTAAGATCAACCACTTTCACTGTCGCAGATTCCGTACTCGCGCTAGGCCCTCCGGCACTATATCCAGACTTCGTCCACTTGGTATAAGCTTTCTTCGGCTCCCTATCGCCTTCGACAGTCAAGGCACAACTATACATCTGATTGAAATCTGTGAACGGCATATATCTCAACTCATTCTTAATGTACGGCAACGTATTGCCAATCACCATTCGGATCTGATCTTGCTCAAGCGGCTTCTGTTTCATGACCGCGGCCTTAGCCCTCCATCTCTTCACGAAGTCTGAAAGGGATTCCCCAGTCTGCTGCTTAGTGCTCTCTAACTCTTTCAAAGTGACTTCCAACATGGTGTTAAAACTATACTGAGCGATGAATGACTTCGCTAACTCCTTCCAATCCTTCTTTGTCACCATTGGCAGCGCATGGAACCATGTGAGGGCAGCCCCCTCCAGGTAAGTGTTAAACAGCCCCAAGACTTGATCCTCGGTCAGGATCGTATGCTTCATTACCGCAACGTACTGATTCATGTGAGCGGTGGGATCTCCAGTTCCATCGAACTTTTTCATGTCGGGGAGACGAAATTTCAGAGGCAAAGCTGTTGCTGTCAAGTAATTCTTCAAGTTATAGAAATCCTGACTTCCGGAGCTTCCTCCGCGCAAGTCCTACACTTCTTGTGTGATGTGTTGCCTCTACTCCTCTTCCTTAGCTTTCTCCTTCTCTAACTGTTTTCGGACATAATCCTGATAATCCTCCTCATTCCCAAAGCGAGGGCCATCGTTCACCTCATTCTCAGCACGCTTACTACCACTCTTGTTGTCCTTCAGTGCTAACTCAGCTAGCTGGGCCAAGATCGCGGCCAGCTGGTCGTTGATATTGTTCACAGAATTCTCCAATTCAGCCACCTTCTCGTCGGTTGCAGACATACTGACGGAAGACTGAGTATACTCGGATGAAGACGATTCAGAAGCCACAACTACTGATTCTGAACTGTCTACTCGTAGCTGATCAAACTGTCTGACAAGCCGATTACTCTCGCGAAACCACAACCGCTTAATGACGACGTCTGTGTGAACGGTATCCATTAGTATGTATGCATGATTTCATATGCATGATTTGTGGTGTGTGCGTTTATTTATTTACGATTATAAGATAAGAAGAACAAACGTTAGTTCTATTTACATATATCACAACATCTCTCTTCCACCCTTATTCCTCCACACACTCGTTAGTCCAGGTCTCTTTCCTAGGATTTTGGTTTGGGGCTCACATTGCGGTCCAGGGGATGCGTGATGTCGTCGATTATTGCGGGAAAATAAATCATTCATCAGACAATACAGTTCGTTTTGACGTATCAGCGTTCAGTGACTAAGAAATCGACCAAGTTGGATTGTTCTTTCAGAATAACTCGTCTGTCGTCCTTTCGTGAGACGCATTAATTCGGGTTTTGACTCCCTTTGAGCGCATCTCAGTTTTTAGACGTGGTTCGAGTTATTCTTCTGGTCCAATCATTCGTTATTGTCAATGACTCGTTCCCTTTTGTTCGCGTGGGTTCGTGTCTCGATTTTTGGATTACAACGGGACCTTTTGGATCTATCGAGAGACGTAACCACGTGTTTATTTAGTGATGGAATCACTTTTGGATTTTATTTTAGGGAACGGACTCATCGCGTAACGCGTTTGTTCTTAGCGTCGAGGATTCGTTTGCTCATTTTGCTACGTGAAAAGACGGCGAGTCTTATTTTGAGCGCACGATAACCTTTCGACTAGCAATAATCGTTGTTTTTCCCAATCCACGGGATATATCATCTCAGTGTGGTTATAGAAAATCAACATTTCGTTGAATCGCATGCTTATTCAAAGCGAGGACATCACCGTTCTCTTTTCTTTAGGCACGATTTAAGCAAACACGTACATCGGGCCATATTTCTTGCAGTTTTGGTAACGGTCGAAATGATCGAGTCGTTAGTCAAAACCCGCAGTCTCGTCCATATGGCGCAATTATATGGTTTGGCTTAATTCGGCTTCGAGGTTTTAAATGGGGTATACACTCGTTCGAGGGACGTATTCAACGGTATTGGTTTATTTTCTTTAACTACTCTCGGGATTTGACATATATCGCAGATTCGGAATGATTTTGGTCTTTTAGTTCATTTTTCCTTTCTTAGTCATCTTTTGCGGACACGTCCATTTCTCTTAAGAATGACGCAAGGCATAACGTAAAAGCTCGTCTTTTATTCGGAAGGGACGGGCTACTTGTGCGAAACTTTTCACGTTACAACAAGGTCGTTCGAAACAGAAATGTTCTTCGTTTTCGTTTCGTCGTGATCTCGTTTTATCCCAATTTATTTAAAGAATGTGAATAACGGCTACCGTTAATATAGTCTCTTGTATCGAAATGTAACTATCCTTAACACCGAACCGATTCATACTAATACGTGCTTACGTCATAACGTATTTCCTGAACACGTGCCTTCGTCGGGACACCGAAAGGGACAAGGCGGGTCGCACATGTTCATTCATATGAGATGACTAAGTCGTCTTTAGTTCAAATCGTTTCGATGTTTTAGGGTAACTAGTATGTCGATTCATGAGTATATATTAACGCGTCGTCTCATTTTCTTTACATAGTTTAGGATTAGACACGTATCATGGCGGTTTGAAAACACGAACTGATTCATTTATCACATCAAAAATAGTAAGGGGTAATCCTATGGAAACTTCTAAGGCTACTATATGCTGACACGGCTGACCGCGGGACCTCACAGGACCGCACAGATTCGCCCCTAACGAATGGATGGGGACCCTCTGGCGCTTTACTGTAAGGGGGAACTTACGCTATCCTCTTTCGAGCGATGAATGGACTCTCGCTAGAGGTTTCGCGGAAATTACCCAAAGGGTTTGCAATAATGCTCGTGAATGCATACGAAAAGAAGTAAAACGATCCGTCCCCGTTAAGGGCTTAGTGCATGCCTTCCGGAATCAAATTTCTCGCTTCCCCAGCAGAGTCGCCACTTGTTAGACGAGGTGCCGCGGCCTAATCTCCCGGGCGGACTGGGGGGTGGACAACCTCATGGCGACGTAAGCGGTGATTGGCGCCGAAAGCAACCAACCGCGGAATCAAGCTGCTCGGCAGGACCGGAGCTCGGAGATATGGAAGAGTCGCCACCCACGAATGGGAAAATGAACACCGATCCCTTACGGGAGACCGGTGTGGGTTCGGGAAACTTAGGTACGAGCCGAGAAGGCTAGCTCCTTTCCGGAGAAAGGCTACTAGGCACCCCGACATCGCCCGGTTATGAACCACCGGCCTCCTACTCAGCATGGTAGGCGATAACGGACTAATCGTATACTTCTTTAAGTTTAAAATTCATTTGAAACCCTTTTCTTTCTCTTTTTAGAAACCGTTTGAGCATATGATATTGAAAAGCCACATCAGTAAAGAATCACCCATTTATGTTTATACATACACAGAGAGGGGGAAGAAAGAAGTGATTTATTTACAACCGTAATTAAAGGTTATGTTGTGTGTCTATTCTACACTAACTTACTTCCCCAAAACGGATTTATTTACATGGTTCGCACCTTAATCGTCGTTGGAACGATTTAGGTGCGTTTTAAAACCCCGTTTGATGAAGTTTACCCGAATCGCCGTTGGAACGACTCGAGTATTTGAAAACGTTTGAGATGAAAACCTTTTAATGAGAAAACATGGTTAAACATACAAGTCAATTTTACTTTGTACAAATTCTTTAAGAAAACGATTCAAAACTCCTTATTTGCAACGAAAACGATTTTAATTACAATGTTCGCTTAATCCGTCGTTGGAACGGACCAAGGTTTTAAAGCGTGGTGTTTTGAAGACGATTTAAAATATCAACAAAAATGACTCTATTTATCTACATTAGAAATCTAAGAAAGCTCATTAGCTTAAATAATTTAATTGAAAACTCTCTTTTTGTGATTTATTTTCCCCACTTATTTAATGGACTCTCTAACTATTATAATTACATCAATAAACACATTTAGGCCCAAAAATTAATTTTTCCAAGTGAAGCCCATTTGAAATAAAGAAAATAATATAGATATATATTTACACATTTTAGCCCAAAAGACATAAAATAAGAGTAAAAGAAAATATACTATCTAATACATATATAAGAAAGAATAAGGAAAATAATATATTTATACTTTAAACATAAGAAAATAGTGAATGAAATTCATAAATAAGAAAATAGCATTTATTACTCAAAATAATTTTATTTAACAATAATTAAGACAACCCAAATATACCCCAAAACTATATATATACATAACTAATATAATCCTAATGTCAAAAAGACTATATGTTCATCCCCCAATATCTACTAATTATCTCCCAAAATGCCCAAGTAAATAACATTTAAAATAGAATTTAATGTAGTTTAAATGAATAATAATAAAAAGAAAGTAATATGTACATATACAAAAAATTAGAATAAAAATGGAATACCAATCTCCTAAAATAAGTATATATGTTAAAATTTTAAAACAATTTGAAAAGAATATATTACCTAATTATATATATATATACTAAGGATTAAAAGTCTAAAAGTTAAGAAAAAGGGATCGAAATGGTATTTTTTACATTTTGGCAAATTTACCGACGGAAAATCCGTCGGTAAACAGCATTTAGTGACAGAATTGGCAAATTACAGCAGCACTCCAATATTTTCCAGATTTATTCAAAAGCTTTAAATTAAATCTAATTCAATCGTTTTGGACTTCCGAACTACCAAAGATGGATCATAGCCGAACACGGAAGTTCCTAAAACGAAGTTTTTATTTTAAAATTTTATTTGGAAACCTCTTTTCAAAAAAACTTATAATTACAACATTTTCGATACCCGAACTACCTTTTTATCGGATCATGGTTCGTATTGGGATATCCAAAACGAGGTTTTTTATTTTAAAACAAAACCGAATATTATTTGACACGAAACGAAAATTAAATATATACGTTAATTAAATAAAACGTGACAAAATAAATAAATAACTAAAGGAATAAAAACTATAGCATAAAAAAAAATATAAGGAGAGAATAAATTAAATAAAATAAAGAGTCTAGTCCTCGGATAATACCTTTGATTCGGTATCTGACAGTCGAAGCCGATTGATTCCACGAACCGCGAGCTCCCGATTTTAATAAAAATTTAGTAAAAATTGAACTTAGGAAATTTGGAATTTTTGAGAAAAAAAAAATTTTTCTCAAAAAAATCCACTCTCTCTAAAAATGTTTAGAGTGAGAAAGTTTTTCCCCCAAAAAGGCTTCCTCCTTTTTTCCTCCCCTCTTTTCACCTTGGGATCCGTGCCCTTATATAGGGAAACGGATCCTGGAACAATGGGCGACGCTCAAAAAAATTGGGCGTCGCCCATTGTGGTTGGGCGGCCGCCCAACAAGGTTGGGCGATCGCCCAACGACGCTGGGCGAGCGCCCAACGCGGGGTTGGGCGCCCGCGCCCAACCCCCGTCGGGCGTCCGCCCGACGCGTTGGGCGTTCGCCCGACGTGGTTGGGTGCCCGCCCGACGACCCTCGAGGCGTGCCCCGCGCCGTCGGACGCGTGCGCTCCGTGGCCGCCGAGCGCGCGTTTCGCGCAGCTAGACGCTCACACGTCGCGGCCGCCGAACGCGCGCCCCGCGCTGCCAGGCACGTGTGCTCAACGGCCCATGAGGGCGCGCACAGCCGGCGGTCCCAGGCATTGCTCGGGCGTCGAGAGCGGGCCACTCGCGGTGCGTCCGACGGACGCCGCGCGCACGTCTCGAGCCGTCAAGCGGGCGTTCGACCATCGTCGTCCGCGTACGGGATGCCGTTGTGTGCCCGCGCCGTGCCGTTAATTTTCCTCAACTTATTATTCTTTATATATTTTTCAAAACTTCCGGAATCAATCGCTTCGACCGTCTTGTTTCAGGTTTTCGTCACAGGTCCTCCGACTCGGTGTCTACAACTATTCTGTCTATGTGGATGATATGATCATCAAAAGCACCACTGTGGAAAAACATGCAGATGATGTAAGGGAGGTACTGGCCGTACTCCGACGCCACAATATTAAGTTGAATCCGAAAAAATGTACCTTTGGTGCGACATATGGAAAGTTCTTGGGATTCATGATTAGCGAGAAAGGAGTGAGCCCGAATCCTGACAAGGTTAAGGCTGTTCTGGAAATGCAGGCACCGCGGAACATCAGGGAAGAGCAACGCCTTAACGGGCGGATCGTGGCCTTGGGCAGGTTTATCTCCTATTCAGCTCGTAGGTGTCAGCCCTTTTATGAAGTCATCAAGAAGCAAAAGGCATTCGAGTGGAATGAGGATTGTGAAAAGGCTTTCGAAGGAATTAAACGGTTTCTCTCAGAACCGCCCATGATGAGCCGACCCCTAAAAGGTGAGAATCTGTACATGTATGTCTCGGTCACAGATAAAGCTGTATGCACAGTCATGATAAGAGAAGAAGATGGCCATCAGTATCTAATCTATTACGTGAGCAAAGTACTGAAAGATGCTGAAACCAGGTATTCTAAACTTGATAAAATGGCTCTGGCCGTTGTCACCACGGCAATCCGCCTTAGGCCATACTTCCAGGCCCACACTGTCATAGTTCGTACGAATATACCTATGAGAAAAGTATTGCAAAAGCTGGACACTTCGGGGAGATTGATGGAATGGGCAATTCACCTGGGAGAGTTTGATGTACGATATGAGAGCAGGTCCGCCTTAAAGAGTCAGGTCTTGGCAGACTTTGTGAATGAATTCACCGAGGAAGGGGTGAATCTCCCTAAATCTCCAGTAGAGGAGTGGACGATGTACACGGATGGAGCTTCCTCAGCAGATGGAGCTGGTATAGGTATCGTGATCAAGGCCCCCAATACATAAAACTACGGTACGCAGCAAAGTTAGATTTCCATGCAACCAACAATGCCGCAGAATATGAGGCTCTAATATTGGGGTTGCGCCTGCTAAAAGAAATCACTCCCGAGCGGATCGTGATCTATAGTGACTCCAAGTTGATGGTCAATCAAGTGATCAAAAATTACGAAGTAAAGGATGATGTTTTGGCCAAATACGTGGCCGAGGTTAAAAAATTGCTGGATCACCTCGAAGCTAAAGAAACTAAATGGGAATTGATCCATGTGCCCCGAGGATCAAACACCGAAGCAGATCACCTAGCAAAAATGGCTTCCAGCGAAGAGAACTGGACAGATCCGCAATGTCCATTCGAGGTTAAAGCTGCTCCGGCCTTCGCCTCCGAAGAAGTATCCCTACTCATGACAGTAGAGGATGATTGGCGGATAGTCATTCGCCAGTATTTGTCAGATGGAGCTCTACCCATCGATAAAGAGGAGGCTCGGCGGATCGTCAGGAAAGCGGCCTATTTCTCCATAATCAACGATTGCCTCTACAGAAAGTCTTTTAGCCATCCTTGGTTAAAATGTATTCTACCAGAAGAGGGACAACAAGTCCTTAAGGAGCTGCACGAGGGATCATGTGGGGCCCATGAGGCATCCGCCTCCATCTTAAACAAATCCAGGTTAGCAGGATTTTATTGGCCCACTGCCGAGCTTGATGCACAAAAATTGGTGGAATCTTGCCATAGTTGTCAGATTCATGCGAATGAATCACACACTGCCAAACATCTCTAGAGGCCCATCATTGAAGGGTGACCATTTGCCCTCTGGGGAATTGACATCGTTGGACCATTTCCTCCTACTCGTAGACAAAGAAGGTATGTGGTAGTGGCAGTAGATCACTTCACCAAGTGGGTAGAAGCCGAAGCTGTCTCCTCCATCACTGCTAAACGAATGGTGGAATTTGTTAAAGACAATATCGTGGGAAGATATGGCGTACCTCACACAATCATCACTGATAATGGAACGCAGTTCAACTGTGGCGAGTTCAAAACTTTTTGTGAGAAATTGGGCATTTTGAACAGATTCGCCTCCGTTTATTATCCTCAATCCAACGGTATGACTGAAGTTACGAATCGGACGATCGTAAAAGGAATAAAGAAGAGATTGGGGGAGCATGATAAGAAGTGGGCGGATCAGTTGACGAGCGTCTTATGGGCGTATCGCACCACTCCTAGAACGGCCACAGAAGAAACACCATTCGCCCTCTCATGGTGTAGAAGCTATAATCCCAGTTGAAATACTGGCCCCAATTGATAGAGTTGCATTCTATTACGAGGAAGACAACAGCCGCAGATTAAAAGAAAGTCTTGATCAAGTGGAAGATCGAAGAGACAAGGCTTATGTACGTATGGCGGCATACAAGCAGCGGATCGCCGCTTATCATGACAAAAATGCCAAACTTGTAGAATTGAATGTGGGAGATCTCATGCTCCGCAAAGTCGACAAAATCCAGTCTCGAGAAGGGAAGGGCAAGCTAGGGCTCACCTGGACGGGTCCATACCAAATAGTGGACAAGATTGGGTTCGCCACATTTAAGATTCAAGATATGGAGGGGAACACATTGCCACGCACGTGGAACATCCAAAATCTCCACAAATATTTTGTCAGAAAATAAAGTGTACATACGGTCTTGAGTACTCTTTTTCCTTTAGTAAGCTTTTTTCCCATGTGGTTTTTCTTATTAAAGGTTTTAACGAGGCTCACATGTAAGACCTGCTTGTTGTAATAAAGCATTTCTCCTATCAATAAACATCAATTGTTCTATTATCTATGTTCTTTTTAAAGTTTTTATTGCAGCCATATCAATATTCCAGTCTTAAAAAGAAGGGGGGCATCCAACGCTCTCCACATTAAAAAAAGTACTGCTATCTCATAGCTACTTTTTCTCCTCAAAGATAGAAGAAAAAATCTCATGGGCGGATCCATCTCTAGAGGATCCCCATTCGAGATAGAGTTAAAACGATCCTTGGATGCAAGGTATTTACACTCTCTTACTCCCTTCCTGAAGAAGGGTCCATAAAGTCCTCTAGGCGAATCACTTCACCTCAAAGATAGGTCACAAGATGATCCCTGAAGGCAGCTTTACTTCCTCTAAGGGAATAAAACAGCTTCAAACCTTCACAAAGGTTTGCACAATGGAGTATGGCTGGCCACCTACTCCCAAATAAATCCTAGACGCTTATATATCTACTTACGCAAACGTAAAGGTAAAATAAATAGCTACCATAAGGATTAAACAAATTGTACTTAAAAAGTTTTACAAACAAAATAAAACTTTAAGTAACCACAGGAGCATCCTCCTTAACATTCTTCTCGCTAGAAGTACCTGCTTGAGAAGCACCTGCGTGAGAAGCTTCCTTCTCGACAGCCTCGGATACGCCCGCCAAGGAGACTTCCTTTTCCACGAAAGGTGTTTCCCCAGGAAGAAAGGTGCCATCAGTTATCAGCTCCTCACCAGATTTCGGAGGCACTTCCTCGAGATTCACTAGCTGGACGTTGGTGGCAGGTTTGCTTTCTTTAACAGGTCCCTTCATCCATTCCCGTACGCAATCCCGAATGTAGTCCTTGACATTTGGAGTTTCGCGATATTTAACAACTACATTCGGATCGGGAACAGCGAATTCCGGATCCGTAAAATCGATCTCAGGATATTCCAAATGGAAGTACGCCATAAGCCATTCACCATAGAAGAAGGCTTGCTCCCCAGCCATAAATTCGGCATCCGCTAAGGCTTCTTCATGCTCTTTAGCATCCGCTTCAATCTTCTCCCTCAACTGTCGAATCTCAGCATCCTTACGGGCGGATTCAGCATCTTTAAGAGCAAGAGCTGATTCGGCATTCACCTTCGCCTCCGCAGCTTCTTTTTCCAACCTTTCTATGGTAGCCTTATCCGCCACCCCTTGAAGAAGCTCAGCCTCTGCAACTCGTAAGCGATTATACGCCTACGAAAGCAAACAAAAGCTTAGTCGATATTTATCCCCAAAAGAAATTGCCTAAAAATCAAACGTATGGTTGAGAAAGCACTTACGGACAGAAGCTCCTTTTTCCTAAGTTGGATGTTGGCAGCTCCTGAGATTAGAGTTTGACTCTCTCGAACCCTGCCTAATTGCCCAAGAGCTTCATCCAGATCGTTTATTACCGACTCATTCTCTAGGGATCCCTCATCTCCATATTTAGCGGCCCAATAACCGCCAAAATCAGGTCTCGCCATCTACACCATAATCACCAGGTCAAAACCTAAAATTAAAATGTAAAAAGGAAAAACAAGTAGAGCAATTTACCTGTTCCTTGTTCGATGAAGGTATGGCGGATCTCAATGCATCGGCCATCAACTTTTGCCCAGACGGAGCAGTGTATCTCTTCTTCTTCTGCGGCGGATCAATTGCTGGATCTGCAACACGTTTTCCTACATTCTTTTGAGGCTCCATCTCCTGCATCTTCCTACGGGCCTCCTCCTCCTTCATCTTCTTACGCATCTCTACAAGAGCGTGATTGGCCTTAGATACACCCCTGTCCAAGAAGAACAATCAAATAATCAAGGTTTAAAGAAAATTAAAGTTACCTTGATCAAATTGAGCAATCTTGGAGTAAGTGAACTTGTCTCCCTCCCGGCGGATCAAGGGAATATCGTTCATCATAAAGTCTAAAGCATCAGCATATGTCCAAGAATTCGCCTTAACGCTCTTCATGAGATCCGCCACAGCCTCATCGCTATCCGTCATTATTCGCATGTCACCCGCCATGTGTAGAGGTCTGGCATTCCAATATGATGGAAAGCCTAACGGCTCATTCTCCTTGATCTTCACATAAAAGAACCTCTCGTCCCAGGAGTGGACATTCGACATCTTGCCACTAAATGGCGAATAAACTCCAAATTTGGCAAAGGTAAGAAATGACTCAGACTTTCGTTGAGAAGGTTTATGAAAGGTTCGGAAGACGTGAGGTGTACACACTATACCTAGATTTGAAGCTAAGTAGCAATCCAGAGCCAGATCTAACCAGCCATTAGGGTGCAACTGACAGGCGGTGATATCAAAATAAGCAAGGATATCTGCCATCATCTTTGGGAGAGGTAGACGAAATCCCCTCTCTACATGACTACAATACACGGATAAATATCCGCGTGGCGGACATGTTGGTCACTGATGGGCATTCGCCAGTTGAGTTTGATAATTTTTAATCCACGGAAAGCGATCCGCCAGGCTCGCTAGATCCGCAGAGCTCATACGAGATGAGGTGGACTCGGCACGAGGTCTCTTTTTCCTAGGAGGAACTGACGAAGAAGCCTCCATCCCTAAGTATGACCTAAAACCGGTGGCCGGAATACAGCGGGTAATGACGACGGGAGGGTTTTGAACATCGCCGGAACGAGTTCGACATTTATTACACGCCGAGTCACGCAACTCAGCTAAATTACAACTAACGGAATCCTCAGAAGAAGAGGAATTCTCTGAGGAAGAAGAAGTCTAGCTAAAAATGGGTTCGGAAGATGAGGTTAAATCAAATAGCTCGAACGTAGATTCGGAAGAGGAAGAAGAACTCCTAAACATTCAGAAAAAATAGAATGGGAAAAGATGAACTTACATGTAAGTGAAAGCTTTGAAGGAACTTTGAAACTCCCAGAAAAAGCTTCGAGCAACGAAAGAGAAAATGAAGACGAAATGGGGAAGAGAGAGAAAGAGAAGGAAGAAGAAGGCGTCTTCTCTTTCCTTGGACAGTGCGCTCGTTACACGTGTCACTCTGCGATTGGCATCGAACAGAGTGCTCATTAATGCAGGTAGTCATGACGGCGCGTAGAAGCTCAAAAGCCCTAAAGGACTTTAAGGGAACTTTGGGGGGGCTTCTGATAACATTGAGATATTATCCCGAGGACCAAAAGGGATATTCACCTAAAGAACGCCGCGTATTGATCCTCCAAAGAGATCCGATTGGCGGATCACCAAGGTCCCATCAAAGGAGACCCGCCAGCGAACCTATGAGGCGAATCTCCTTGAGCACTCATCCTCCATTAGAACGGCTGGGCCGACCCGACCATAAAGACCATTAATGAGCTATCAATTAGCTAACCGTCGGCTTAAAGGTAACTTGTAACCACCATTAATGGAACATTAATGGAGACTTTCTAGTTACTGGAAGTTACAACTTTCTAGCTATATATAGCCTACGTCTCAGGCTATCAAGGTACACATTCATTCTTACTCTTTGTCAATTCAGTTTGCCCTCTTGTTCTTCCTTACTGACTTTGGCATCGCAACTTCCCCCCGTCGAACCCAACGACGCCCCCACAGGGACGGAAGTTAATCAGAATTTCTCCGCGTGTCATCACATTCTAATTTCCTAAAATTAAATCTAAAATCATGAAATAAACATATTTTATGCATTTAAATCATAACATAAAGTCATCTAATCACAAAAATGGCATTTGGAAAAATAAAATAAAATAAAAATAAAAATAAAATAAAATAAAATAAAATAAAAATAAAATGAGCAAAAAAAAAGAAATAAAACAAAATAAACTGTGATCGAAAAACTGAGTGATTTATACGTCATATAATCTTGTTACGAACGAAATTCCTATTTGTGAAATATTTTCGTAATAGATTTTACATCGATTACCATTAACTTTAAAACGAACTCCGTTAGAGCCTTCCAGTTCTAAAGAACCATAATCGAATGTTTTGACGACTAAATATGGTCCTATCCATCTGGACTTAAGTTTTCCTGGAAATAAACGAAGTCGTGAATTAAATAACAACACTTTATCCCCAACATTAAAGTGTTTGACTTTAATTTTGGCATCGTGCCATTTTTTCACTTTTTCTTTATAAATCTTTGCATTTTCGTAAGATAGATGGCGTAACTCATCTAACTCATTTAAATCGAGCAAACGTTTCTTACCTGCTTATCGTAAATCAAAGTTAAGTTCCCTAATAGCCCAATAGGCTTTATGTTCTAATTCGACTGGCAAATGACATGCCTTCCCATACACTAAGCGGTATGGAGTCATTCCTATTGGTGTTTTAAATGCAGTACGGTATGCCCATAACGCATTATTTAGTTTATAAGACCAATCTTTTCTTGAGGATGAAACTGTTTTCTCTAGAATCCATTTGAGTTCTCTATTTGATATCTCCGCCTGACCATTTGACTGAGGATGGTATGGCGTAGACACGCGGTGGCGTACTCTGTATTTTTTCATAAGCATTTCAAAACTTCGGTTTATAAAATGAGTACCGCCATCACTAACGATGACTCTTGGACAACCAAATCTACAAAATATATCGTCAAGAAAATTAACGACAACTTTAGAATCGTTCGTCGGGGTTGCAATTGCTTCAACCCACTTTGAAACATAATCAACGGCAACTAATATGTAAGTTTTACCAAAAGAAGGGGGAAAAGGTCCCATGAAATCTATTCCCCACATATCGAAGACTTTAACTTCTGATATGGTTGTGAGGGGCATCTCATCTTTCCTTCCTAGATTTCCTGTTCTTTGGCACTTATCACATCGAGTAATAAATGAACGGACGTCTTTAAACATGTAGGCCAAAAGAAACCACATTCAAATATTCTAGCTGCTGCCTTGTTAGCTCCATTATGTCCTCCATAAGAGCTAGAATGGCATTCCGACATTATGGATTCATATTCATTTTCACCAACGCATCTCCTAATTATCCCGTCACCACAAGTCTTGAACAAAAAAGGATCTTCCCAAAAATACTGTTTAATGTCGAAGAAAAATTTCTTCTTTTGTTAGAAATTTAATCCTTCCGGAACAATATTGGCTGCAAAATAATTAGCAATATCTGCATACCATGGTGACATGACGCTTTTCATTTGATAGAGATGTTCATTAGGGAAATCATCTCGTATACCATTAGTTTCACATATGGGACCGTTCTCATCTTCAAGTCTCGATAGATGATCGGCGACAAGGTTTTCTACTCCCTTTTGGTCTTTTATCTCTATATCAAATTCTTGTAACAATAAAACCCATCTAATTAGATGCGGTTTTGCATCCTTTTTAGCAAATAAATATCTTAATGCTGCATGATCAGTATAAATAATAACTTTCGAACCTAACAAGTATGACCTAAACTTATCACATGCAAAAACTACAGCTAACATTTCTTTCTCAGTTGTGGTGTAGTTTAATTGTGCACCGGACAGTGTGTGACTTGCATAATAAATGACATGAAGTTTCTTATCCTTCCTTTGACCTAAAACACATCCGACAGCTAAATCACTTGCATCACACATAATTTCGAATGGTAAATCCCAATCGGGTTTAGCAATAATAGGTGCACTGACTAAAGCTGTTTTTAATGTTTCGAAAGCTTTAACGCAATCTTCATTAAAATCAAAGGTTGAATCTTTCATGAGTAGATTAGTGAGTGGTTTGGAAATTACAGAAAAATTCTTAATAAATCTTCTGTAAAAACCGGCATGTCCTAAAAATGATCTTACTCCCTTAACAGTAGTTGGAGGGGGTAATTTTTCTATTACTAAAGTTTTTGCTCTATCCACTTCTAATCCTTTTTCAGATATTTTGTGACCTAAAACAATTCCTTCGTCAACCATGAAATGACATTTTTTCCAGTTTAATACCAAATTTGTTTCTTCACACCTAGACAAAACTTTATCCAAGTTTTTTAGGCACGAATCAAAAGAATCTCCATAAACTGAAAAATCGTCCATAAAAACTTCCATGATATCTTCAATGAAATCATTAAAAATCACAGTCATACAACGTTGAAATGTTGCAGGTGCGTTACATAGACCGAAGGGCATTCTCCTATATGCAAATGTTCCGTAAGGACATGTGAAGGTTGTTTTATCTTGGTCATCCGGGTAAATGTATATTTGAAAGAATCCGGAGTAACCATCTAGAAAACAGTAGAAAGCATGACCAGCTATCCTTTCAATCATTTGATCAATGAAAGGCAGAGGAAAATGATCTTTCCTAGTTGCTTTATTTAGATTTCTATAATCTATACAAACTCTCCAACCAGTGGTGGTTCGTGTAGGTATTAATTCACCTTCTTCATTCCTTACAACTGTTATGCCTCCCTTTTTAGGTACACAATGGATTGGACTAATCCATTCACTATCCGAGATAGGATAAATGATTCCATTGTCTAAAAGTTTAGTAATCTCATTTTTGACTACTTCCTTCATATTGGGATTTAGGCATCTTTGCCTATCCGCTTTAGGTGGCTTATCTTCTTCTAAGTGAATTCTGTGCATTACAATACTCGGATTAATACCTTTTAAGTCTGAAATTTGCCAACCCATACTTCCTATCCTATTTCTAACAACTTCTTTCAATTTTTCTTGTTGAACTTGTGTTAATTTGTTAGAGATAATTATAGGTAGAGAATCGCCTTCACCTAAGAAAGCGTACCTCAAATGACTTGGTAATTCTTTAAGTTCTAATTTAGGTGGAACTATAATTGAAGGCGGAACTGGTCCATCTTCACGAATCAAAGGTTCTGGGTCCTTATCTTCTAGTTCCTCACTCATTATAGGTTCTATTATTTCTTCTTTTTGAACAATGTCATTTACACATTCTTCAATTAAATCAAGTTTCATACAAGCGAAATCCTCCATAGGATATTTCATTGCTTGATTCATATCAAACTCAATCTTATCATCTCCTATTCTTAAAACTACTTTCCCTTCCGACACATCAATTAGAGTACGTCCCGTGTTCATGAACGGTCTACCAAAGATTAGCGGACAATTTACGTCATAAGCAAAATCTAAAATAACGAAATCGGTAGGAAAAATAAATTTGTCAACTTTAACTAAAACATCCTCGATTATACCGTATGGTCTTTTAGTGGTTTGATCCGCTAATTGCAAAACCATATTGGTACGTTTGATGTCTTCTTCTAAGCCTAACTTATTAAAAATAGATAATGGCATCAAGTTAATGCTTGCTCCTAAATCACAGAGACAACTGGGAAATTCAATATCTCCCAATTTACACGGAATGGTAAAACATCCGGGATCTTTGAGTTTAGTGGGCAAATTGCTTGACACAATCGAACTGCAATCTTCAGTTAGTGAAATGGATGAAATTCCTTCCCAACTGATTTTCTTTGAAATTAAATCTTTGAGGAATTTACCATAATTGGGAATTTGCGTAATCGCATCCATAAACGTCAAATTGATATGCAAATTTTTAAGTTTGTCTAAAAATGTTAAAAGTTGTTTGTCATAGTCCTTATTGCGGACTTTGTGTGGAAAAGGTGGTTTGGGTACAAAGGTTTTTGTACTAGAGTCAATTGGTGCATCTTTTTGTTGTAATGTATCTTCTTTGGGCTTTGGTAAATCAGTTCCAGGTAAAGTCGAATTTCCGGGCATTTCTGGGCCTAAGTAATTTTTCCCTGAACGAAGAGTGATAGCCTTAACATGCTCTTTCGGATTTTCTTCCGTATGGCTTGGAAGACTTCCCTCTTTGCGGGATGGAATTGATTTAGCGAGTTGTCCAATTTGAATCTCCAAATTATTGATGCTAGATGATTGGTTTTTAATAAGCTGATCGAGTTTATTCTCGATCCGTTTAAAACCATCGTCGTGATTACTTATTTTTCCCCTCATAGAATCAATAAATTTGTCGATTTTAGAAGATAAGGTGCTAATCGTATCTCTTGATTGATTTTGATAATTGGCAGTACGATTTTGATTAGCATTAGTATTATTATTATCTCTCCGGTTAAAGTTAGGATGATTTCTCCATCCAGGATTATATGTATTGGAATAAGGGTTATTATTTTGGTTTTGCCCTTGGACAAAATTTACCTGTTCAATTTCACTCACACCTTCGTAGTCCACATCCGTTTGGATTGGGTTACCATTAGGATCACACGGTGCCATAAACCTATCAATTTTGTGCGATAAGGCAGAAAATTGGGCTTGCAACATCGCTACTGGATCAAGATTCATTATACCTTTAACTGATGAAGTTGCTGAGGATGATGGTTTCACTATTGGTACGTGTCCACATTCCGCGGGCCACATACAGCTGTTGATTGCCATTTCCTCCATAAGTTCTCTTGCTTGGGCAGATGTTTTCTTCATGAATAACCCTCCAGACATAGCGTCCAATGAACCTCTAGTTGAAGGATTTAGTCCATTATAAAATGTTTGCATTAAAAGTTCAGCGGGCAATTGGTGGTGTGGGCATAAACGTTGAAGTTCTTTAAAACATTCCCGAGCCTCATAAAGAGTTTCATTATCATTTTGAGAAAAAGATGTTAACTTTTTAATGACTCTTGCGGTTTTTGCTAAAGGAAAAAATTTTGATAAAAATGCTTGGGCTAATTGTTCCCAAGTGGCAAAAGTTGCAGCTGGCATAGAAGTTAACCATTCTTTAGCCTTATCCTTCAAAGTGAAAGGAAAAAGGCGAAGTTTGATTGCTTCTGGGATTTTAAAAGTGTCACAAATTTCAAGGAAATTTGTTAAATGGGTGTTAGGATTTTCGTTAGTTAACCCATAAAATGTTACATTATTTTGCAACATATTAAGCAATGCTGGCTTAATCTCAAATTGATTTTCATTTATTTGGGGTCTAACTATACTATTTGTTACACCGGCCACTCCTGGCCTAGCGTAATCCATAAGTGTTGGTGGGTCTGCCATTTTACCAGACTCGGTATTTGTCTTTACTGGGCTTTTGTTTTTGTTTTTGTTTTTATTTTTGTTTTTGTTGTTGTTTTTGTTCTTCTTAAGTTTCCTTTCAATTTCTGGGTCTAGTGGTTTTGGTGGTATGCCTGAACTTCGAGAACTGCGCATGAACTTGAAATCTTGCACGAACCGAAACTACCTACAAAACAGAATTTGAAGAATAAATATATTAGTATTTGAAAATTATTAAATTAAAAAAAAATTAAAACAAGTATGAATAAACCTAGATTGGAAATAAAACACGAAAAATTTAAAATTTTGTCGAAAATTTTGGCGTTCCCCGGAAACGGCGCCAAAAACTTGTTGAGCGATTTCCGCAAGTGCACGGTATACGCTTGTAGTAATAAAAGATATCGATCCCACAGGGAACGTTTTTTAAACAAAACTTTATTTTGGATCGATTAAATTTACTTTTAAAGTTTATAATATGGAAAATCGTTTAATCGGTTTTGGTTTTGAAATTGCTAGAATGATAATCAGATTAGAGTATGAAGATGTTAGAAAATACTCTGATTTAAGAATGAATTTGCAAGATAGGAACGTTTAGTACTTTTTAGAAAAGTAAACAAATGTATTTGTTTGCATTAAGCAAAGAAAACAACTTTAAACTTTGTATGAATTATAGAGATGAAATAAATGACGGAACCTCTAATTATTAGGCTTTGAACATGACAAAACCCTATCCGGGATAATTGCCCTTAATCAAATTAAAACTCTTTCGAGATAATAATTTGCCTAAGTGTTCAACAAAGTTTCCTTGTAAAGATTTTGAATTAAATACGTTTTAATGAAAACACCAGCATCCACTTCGGATCCTTTACCAAAGTGCTGCATAAAAATCTATCGAATAGAACAGACTTTATTAGATGAAATATAAATTGATACAAGTTTACAGAGAACATGGAGCATGGAAACATTCGACGACTTGCAAGTGAACGGGTTGTCAATCCTTTCCTTGGGTTTCGTTACAGTTTGTCTGGCTCAAGGGCGGATCCTCTACTCAATCTTTTCGTTGAATCTTCGTAATAGAGACTGGGTCGGTCTACTACCAAAATGAAAACTAAATTGGAACAATGTCTAAACGCTACTGAACTTGTTATTATTGAATAAACAATGTGTGTACAACATATTGCTTTTTACAGAATCGAAATCTAACTTCTGAATCACTTGACTCGGAATTTCTGCATAAATTCTATACTAATCTCTTTCTTCTACATATCTTCAACTCTCCATCAACTCTTTATTTATAGATGTTGAAGAGCCTCGATTGAAGTGTCGTGTCCGTTGTGAAGAATCGTATCCATTGTGAAAGGACGTCTTTATCCACCCGAACGATCGTGTTTCGTCGAAAACGAAAGTGTGCAACTAGGCTTTTACAGACTCCTGCTCGTACCGAGAATATTAAATTCTCTACCAAGAATGGGGGAGCATCAATTGGTCTTCGAACGAAGGGAAGGAGAAGCTGAAGGGCGCGTGTCGCGACCGAGAATATGGGGGCCGCGGTCGTGGCACGGAACGTTTTTCACTTCTTCGGCTTTTATTCTCGTCCTCGACTTGGCGTTATTAATTTTCATCGTCTTCGACTCCTTTTGTAGGGTTTTTCTTCTGTTTTTTAGCTCTTTTTGTTCGTATTTGGATTTTACCAAATATTTATGTACCTTACAAGAAAGAAACATATTCGAGAGTAAAAGCTTTCTAAACAGTTATAAATAGCATAAATTCGTAGCAATATTGATGTAATTATTGATGATATTTTAAGTATATTTTGGGCTTAACACTGTCTTTTCCATGCATCCGGACAAGAGCCCGAGGCCCGATGGCTTTAATCCGTTCTTTTACCAGAATTTTTGAGATGTGGTTGGTCAGGAAGTTACCGAAGCTTGTCTGTTATGGCTAAATGGAGGAAAATTCCCTCCTGAATTTTATGATACTAATCTTGTTTTGATTCCCAAGAAACCCCAGCCCGAGTCAGCAGCCAACTTAAGACCAATTGCTCTTTGCAATGTAATTTACAAAATCCTACTTAAGTCTATCGCCAATCGGCTGAAACAGGTTCTCAACTTTATCATTTTAGAACAGCAGAGTGCTTTCATCCTGGGACGGTTAATCACAGACAATGTCATTGTCACACCCGACCCTAGACGACCTCAATCGGCATAGGGCGTGAAATAGAAAGATCATAATCAATACTTAAGAGTGTCCAAATTATCTAACGCCATTATATTACAATTGAACTACCAAAGTTCTAACCATAATTCTCATAATAAGCAGCCAACTTCCAAACCCCGCCTAAACGGCCAGTAAACTTCTCTATATCCTGTACTTTCTCACCTAAAAACGTTAAAACATTTAAAAACGTGAGACAAAAATCTCAGTAAGAAATTATCAACTATAAAAACCAACTTTACTTAACATAGCTACATATATACATTTATAATGGGATTTAATCCAAACCTTATAAAATATACTCAAAACTTAAGTTTATAATATAATCATCAAAACCTTATAAAACATTCTCAAAACTTAAGTTCATAAAATAAAATTTGTGTATGTATATCCATCCTCGAATTCCACCCGTGTAGATAATAACATCAATCATAACAATATCGAGATATCTCATTTATATCTCGTTCCTTGCCTAACAGTTAGGACTACCAGCCGTGCACTCTGGCCATGCCGCCATTAGATATGGTCTTACAAATATAACTCCTACCCCGGGCAATCCTAGATGGACAAAACCATTTAATCTTTCGAAATATCATAACTCATAAAAATCATATTTGGACTTCAATCCAAAATAATAACAACAATAACCGCAACAGATTTCTCAAACCAAAATAATTCGTAAGAAATCATCAAATTCATTTTATTCAATATATATATACATTGAAACCAAAAACATATATGTATATATGTAAATCACCCAAATCAAGCCTTAAACCAATATAATCAAGTAAAATCTAAAATTCACATAAAAGCATAGTCAATAGTTTCATTTGAACCATAATTTTACAATAAAAAGCAAAATCATGAAAAACTCTAATTTTACAAAATTCCTGTATAATCCAAAAATATCAATTTCTGAATTTTTTTTGATTATATATATATCTATATACATAAAACTCAAAATATAGTTGATAGTTACTTATCTTGGTCACTAATTGAAGAAAATACACCGATCGATTCTCGTCTAAATTCTGTCTAAGAAATTTCCCTCTAAACACTGGCGAAACTTAAAAACTCTTTGGTTAGGACTTAGATCTATACATAAGGATGCTATGGTTTCAATTTCGAGTGATTCGGACGATCGAATCTCCGTAAATCAAAGAAACGGTGGAGAAACGGTTCAGAGAAAATTGATGAATCAGAAAAAGAAAAAGAAAAGAAAAGAATATATATATATTATCAAACATCACCGCCTACACCGCTACGAATTTGAGAGATATATATCTCAAACTTGTCGAATATCTCATTTGATCCTACATCTTTATATAACCTTTTAAAAATTATTCTAAACTTTTAATTTACACCTAAAGCCATCAAATTAACTCCAAACTTTTCCCATAGTACCAAATTAATATTATATACCCAATAATTATAATATATACTAATATAAAGACATAAATTCTAGAAATTTAGACACGAACGTGACAGTCATGATAGCTTTTGAGGTAAACCATTACTTAAACCGAACGACTCAGGGCCTGTCTGGTACAGTTTCCCTTAAATTGGATATGTCAAAGGCCTATGATAGGGTTGAGTGGAAATTCGTAGAACTCATGATGCGAAAGCTTGGTTTTGAGGATATATGGATTGGGTTGATTATGTAGTGTGTCACTAAAGCCAGGTATCATATAGTGTGTGGCAACAACAGACTTGGTCCAATTCTGCCTCAGCGGGGGCTCCGCTAAGGTGACCCAATCTCCCCATACTTATTCTTGATCTGTGCGGAGGGCTTATCTTCATATCTATCATCTCTTGAGCAACGAGGTATTATACATGGGTGTAAGGTTGCCAGAACGGCCGCGCGGATTTCACACATTTTCTTCGCTGATGACAACTCCCTGTTTTTTAAGGCAAATCCTGAGGAGTATGCTGCAATTAAAGCTTGCCTACATCAGTATGAGTTAGCTTCGGGTCAGAAAATAAATTTTGCTAAATCCTCAATTGCCTTTAGCAGAAACGTCCCACACGGCTCACAGATTGAGCTAAGTATCAGCCTTAGGGTGACCATCTCGTCTGGCTCAAAAAATACCTCGGATTACCCTCGGCCATCGGCAAAAAGAAAGTGGAAATATTTACCTATATTGAAGACATGGTCAGAAAACGGATCTGAAGTTGGAAGTCTAGGTATTTGTCCAAAGCCGGTAAAGAAATAATGATTAAGTCCGTCCTACAATCCCTACCTTCATATGCTATGGGCCTTTCCCTGCTCCCCAAGCAGTTGTGTGGTGATATCGAAGGCATGTTGAATGCATTCTGGTGGGGCTCGGATCACACGAGTAAGCGGATACATTGGCAGTCATGGCAACGGCTTTGTCGTCCAAAAGCTGTAGGGGCTATGGGCTTCAAACAGCTACACAGTTTTCATCTGGATCTCCTGGCTAAGCAAGGATGGCGATTGCTTTTATACCCGGACTCACTGGCGGCTAAAGTATTTAAGGTCAGATACTATCAACAATCATCCTTTCTGGATGCATCCCTCAAAGCAAATCCGATTTTTGTCTGGCGTAGTATTCTGGTTGCACAACATCTGGTTAAACAATATGCATGTCGGCTGATTGGTGATGGTAACAACACTCGAGTTTGGACAGACCCGTGGCTCCCAGATGAAGCTAGCCCGTATGTTCAGTCCACCCTAGGAGAGGGTCTTGAAAATTGTCTAGTGAGTAGCTTGTTCGGTGTGGAAAGAAGAGTTTGGGACACTGAAATTTTATCTGATCTGTTTGTCCCCAGAGATCGGGAACTTATTAAACGTATTCCTTTGAGCTGCCGTGAGGTTGGAGACAGTTGGTGGTGGCAGGGCAATGTAAAAGGTTCCTATACTGTCAAATTGGGATACCAGAAATTAACTCGGAACTTAATACAGAATCTGACATCTTTGCCTCCTGTTCTCTGGAATCGTATCTGGTCTCTGACTATTCCTCCTTCTGTTCGCTCCTTCCTATGGCGGGCCATGTCTGACTGTGTTCCAACTCTGTGCAATTTACAAAGTAGAAGGGTTAAAATCAGTTTGTTATGCCCGTTGTGTGTCTATGGCGAGGAGGATCTATTCCATGTACTGGTCGGTTGTCGTGCTGCTCGGCAAACGTGGAACTTTGCATGGTGTGGTTATAGAAGCCCTTTTGTTAATACGTTTGCTGATTTCTGGAAATGAATTGATCAAAGCTCGATAAGGCGTAACACGGAGGAAGCAGAGATGATCTGCTGGGCTCTATGGAAGAATCGGAACATAAAGGTATGGAGAAACTCACTCGAATCGTTGGGCATTTTGTTCAGTAACGCTACAGCGGCACTCTCGAAGTGGAAATTAGCACAAATGGCCAGCAGCTCGGCTGATACTGGTGCACGAACTCACCCGGAGAAATGGTCGGTCCCATGCAGCGGTTTCCTAAAGATGAATGTCGATGCGGCACTTTTCCCTGAGTCGAATCAGTTTGGGTTCGGTTGGGTGCTTCGGGATTCAGAGGGGCTCTTTGTTGGGGCGAAAAACGGTCTGCTAGATGGTTCTGCTGACCCGTTGCTAGCGGAAGCCCTCAGTTGTTGAGAGGCTCTCAGTTGGTTGAAAACCAATGGATGTTCAAATGTCTGTGTGGAATTTGACTCGCAATTACTCATTTTTAGCTACCACGGATCCCCGGATTCAACTTCTCCTTTCAGGTTAATCTTAAATGATTGTCGTATGTTAATCGGGGAATTATCGAATGTCTCCCTTTGTTTTATTTTGTGTTCAGCGAATCATGTTGCTCATAGCCTGGCTAGAGCCTCTGCTTCTATGTCTGAGCAGGGCGAGTGGTCTTCCATCTCTCCCCCTTTTATTTGTAATATTCTTCGTAGTGATTATTAATACAATTCTTTCATTCTTCAAAAAAAAAAAAAGATTATAAAAGGCTTGCTACATTGAAAACGAGGCTACAATTACACCACTTGGTTAGTTTTGACTTAATACATTAATACCTCGTTTAGTACGCCGTGATGATTGTAATAGAATGTCCATTACAAAACTTTAAGAATGTCTTCAATGGCGGAGCCGTAACCAAAACTTCGGCAAGGCTCCATTACCTATAATTTTTTTTTTAAATACCACTTAAATATATTATTAAAAATAAAATAAAATGCAAATTATATCATAAATAGTATTTCTTTACCTATAGTAATCAAACAATTATATTTTTTTTTGTTGTTGTTGAAATTCGGCATACTAGAAGAAAAAAAGTCTGCCATGTGTCAATTTACTCCTTTAAGATGTCATATTCTGAAAAAATCGGACAATAAATTTATTTTCAATACTGACAATTCTTTTTTTACGTAACAAACCATATAATCTATGAAAAAATCATCATCCATCAATTAAATTCAACAATTTTTTTTGGTAGGAAAAGGAAAGGAAAACAAATGAACAAAAAGCCTAACCCGGGATCAGTCTAGGAAGGCTGACTCCAACCCTATCCTCAAGAAGAGTAGACAAAAGAAAAGAGGGAGGAATAGAAAAGGTAGTAACACCTAACATCCCCCCATGCCCAGCAGCTGCCAAGCGATCCGCCACGCGGTTTTGCTCCCTATAAATATGGGAGAAACTAAGAGCCTCAAAGGCAGGACGAAGCCTCAAAATAGCCTTGATCAGATTCTGGCTATTAAGACAAAAGGCCTGGCTATCAGAAATCCTGGTGATTGCCTCCAAATTGTCAGACTCCACCGAAAGCCTCTTAACACCCATGCGAATGGCAAGTTTAATACCTGAAAGAATACCCCAGAGCTCCGCAGAAAAGGACGAGCCCATCCCCAAGTGATGGGTAAACCCAGCTAGCCAAGCGCCACCAGCATCTCGAAGAACACCTCCTGCAGCAATTCTGCCATTGCTAAAGCAGGAGCCATCCGTATTCAGCTTCACAACCCCTTCTCTAGGCTTCCTCCAACCAACTAAATGGACCACTTTATCCGGGGAAGGTCTCGCAAGGGGCTCCCCTTCAAAGCTCTTTATAATAACAGAGAGCTTTTTCGAGAAGAAGTCAAGTAAGTCAGGGATAAGGATAGTCTTCTCAGCAAATAACTCTTCATTCCTCCATTTCCAAATTTGGTGACAGATAATAGCGAAGAGAATGTCACCGTGCTCCATGTTGGCCAATAACTTCCCATTGGCCAAAATTAACCCAATAATATATTTATTACACTATTAACTAATTTAATTAAATTAAATCAACCTAAATGTGTAGAAATAAAAAATAAATAAATTTAACTAAGGGTTGGGGAACTGCTGTAGAATTCGGTTACCGGGGAAATGAATACTGATCTAACCGCCCTTTTTAGAAATGAGGAATTTTCAGCCAATGAGGGTTGGTCCGAGTGGTAAGGCGTTGAACCTCTGTTTGACAGGTTTGAAGTTCGATTCCCCACTCCGTCAAAATTTAGCCCTCATTGGTAAGTGATCTGTAAATTCCAATGTAAATCTTCATCAAGATCTGTGGTTTGTCCCCACCTTGGGAGTGGATAGACCTACCCTTACCTAAACTTTAATAGATAAAAAAAAAATGAGGAATTTTCGGACGTTATTTTTTTCTGTACATCCGGATAAAGCTCTAGGTCCTGATAGGCTTAATTTGGGCTTCTATCAAGCTTTTTGGGAGTATATTGGGCCCGTATTGAGTGGATGGAGAGGGGCGAATTTTCAGACCAACAATTTTTTTTTTCTCAAATCATATTCTCAAAGGAAAATAAATACTATTGAGTGGATGAGAATACATGTGTTTTTCTTTGCAAAATTGGTATTTGAAGAAGTATATATTTCATCTATTGTTTGTTTTATTTGTACATTTAATGGTTTATTTTGCTCGTTGTAGTCGTTTTTTTACCATTATGGATTTTGTAATAGGCATAGAGTTTATTTATGTAGGGTTTTATTCCTTACTTTTCTTGTTGTACTTGATGTTTTCATATCTATAAAATGATTATATGCAATTTTTATCAAAAAAAAAATAAATAAATAAATTAATTAATCAACTGATAAAATTAAAGCCATTAGCCAAATGAAAAAAAAAAAAAATAGTTGTAACCAATAATCAAATCCCACAAAAATAGAAGCATTAAAACAAATAATCCACAAATCTACATGCGGAGGAAAAAAAGTACATTTTAATTGGTAATTAATGAAAAAAGAGACCTGATTATAGTTAAATAAAATCTGAGCCCTTGAAATTAACTAATGGTGTGGATTAAAATGAACATGTCATTTCCTTTTTTTAATCAACACGAGAGGATCCGAATCCGTAAAAAGTTATTTCGTTCTTTAGAATCTAAACTTATTTGGAAATTAAAGATTCTCTTTATTACTAATATAAAGATTGGGAGTGTAATTTCAGTTAATTGTTTAGATTTGGATAGGTTATTTCACATTAAGATTAAGGAAAAATTATAAAACTTGGTCAAATTGGAGGTCTATTTACATATTTAGACCAATTACCCAACATATTACATATCTAAACTATTTATTTTTGACTTTTCCAAAGTACCCCAAACCTTTCATCTTCCCCATTCATTTCTATCATTTCATCTTACTCTCTTTCTTTCTATTGTTTCATCTTCCTCTCTTCCTTTCTTTTTATTGTGCGAACGGAATCCATTTTTTCATCATCATGTCTCTTCTTTTTCTCTGTCTTTCTGTCCTTATGCTAAGCGAAGACATGGTTCTTCATCTTCCCGTTTCTTCTTCCTCTCTTTGTTTCTTTCTTATTGTCGACGTTCTTCTGCGTTTATCATATGTTTATGAAGGACCCAAAAAATGGGTTATCAATAACACGCGGAATACCAATAACAACACCACAAGGATCTATCTCACAAACAATCAACCAAAGCACAACCCAAATTCCAAATCAAAACAGCAAATATAACCACAAGAATGGAAATCTAAACCACAATCAACAACACGAGATTTATACGTGGAAAACCTCTTCGGTGTGAAGAGTAAAAACCACAGGACTTTTGAGGAGTCCACCATTCTTCTCTTATTATGATAAAATTGAGGGCAAAACAAACCCAACAAAGTCTTACAAAGGTTTATAACCCACCACCAACAATCATAAACAACAAGAGATCAAGAAGAAAACAAATATCACAAAAGAGAAGAATTTGTCTACAATCTTCCCCAGACATGAACAGATCTTCCAGACTTCCAAACGACAATCACAACGGTGAGAACAAGGAACAATATGTCAAGAAGCTCATGTCCAACAATTGTGACGATCCGACGGTTCAATCTCCGGAAATCGACAAAACCGTGAACTGACCTAAGGAGAGAAAGACCAAAACCGAAAATCTTCTTTTGTGTGTATTTTCTTCTTCCTTTCAATTATCTCAATAATGACAACTCATTCACTTAAATACATCTTAACCTAAGCTTCTCAAAGAAGCCAAAATATGGGCTGGACCTTAAATATGGAGTGGACCTATAACAGTTTATTGTCGATCTCAATAACAAAAAGCGGAAAGAAGGTAATCATTTGCTGTATTTCTACGTTCATCTTCCTCTCTTTTCAGAAAATGACTTCACAAAATGAGTTTTCTTCACATTTTACGAAGCCTGCAAAGCAAATCATCCTCTGAAGTAATATTTTCTCTAGAAAATAAATTCGTAGAATGAGTTTTCTTCACATTTTACGAAGCTAAAAACTTGATGCGCCCCAAGTTGACGCTCAAACGCTCACTAAGGGATAAGTGTATCATGTCATTATCAAGTAATAATCTGAACAGGTCTAGGTATCGAATCCATAGGCGGTGGAAAGTTGGATTGGGTGTTTGTAATTAAGTTAATCTACTCCTAAGTGATCTTAAGCCAAGCAATTAATCAAGCAGTGAATGGAATGATACGATAATATAAACTTCAACCTAATTAAACAATTAATCAACAAACTATTCTGAGTTGCTTAAGCCTAAGGCGATTAAACCTACTTATCCTTCTAGGGTCCCTAACATGCAATTCCTTTGTTACATGCTGAGCTAGCTCTAAGGTTCAGGAATTTGGATCTTACCAACTATAAAGTCATCAATTTCATAAGTTCTTTGATTATATACAATCAAATTCGACTCGCAATATAAACCTAGCTAACATTTGGACTTTTGAATGATCTAACCCAATTAAGCAAAGCATAAACAGATAAAATGATAAATCAATTGAGAAATCAAATATTGAAAACTTATATTAAAGATAGAAGAATTACTGTCTCAGGTACAACCAATCCAGAATACATAAGAAAGATATAAAGCAAACAGATAAACTAAAGAGAGTAGAAGTCCCCTTTTTAGGAACCTGTTGCCTAAGCAGTCGTTTATCTGGGATTAGAGAATGGAACTTGAAGCTTAGGAAGATCACAAGAGCACGTTATGACTAGTTTATTCGCGCACAAATATCACCCTCAAAATAGAAAGAAACGAGTAATTTAACTTAAAATCATGTTGTAGTACTTAGAAGCATTGCTATAAGATCATTTAATACTCTAGGAGACGAACCATTCTCTTTGACAGATCCAATAATGAGGTTTCGTGCCTCCATAGCGTTCTTCCTCATTTCTCTTCCTTTCCCTTTCCTGTCCATTACCTCCTCTATAACATTCTTCACGTCCTCCGACGAAATGTCACTCTCCAATCCTCTTCCCAACTCCACGCTCACACCCATTTCCTCCACCAGCATCTTACTATTATAAGGCTGTTCCGACGCCAACGGCCATCCAATAATCGGCACGCCTTGACTCAAGCTTTCCATTACTGAATTCCACCCGCAATGACTGAGAAACGCTCCCGTTGATTTATGTGACAAAATCTCCAATTGGGATCCCCAATTTCTCACTAGTAAACCTTGTTTAGTACTCGTAATTTGCTCTTCAAATCCTTTCGGTAACCATTCCGATCGGAACTCGGATTTCCTGTCGAAACCGGTAGGCGGCCTAATCACCCAAATGAAAGGCTTTCCGCTCTTCTCTAAACCCGTAGCTAACTCCATCATCTGTGCCGGATTAATACTGTTCTGTGATCCGAATGAAATGTATAACACCGAACAAGGTTCTTGTAAGTCAAGCCACGCCACGCATATCTCCGCCGGAATACCGGATTGTTTTCCGACATGTTTTGATGGTTTTTCAGTCGAATTGGCGAGCAATTCCGCCGGAAGAAGTGGACCGACGCTCCAAACAGGAATTTTTACATAATTCCTCAATAATTCCAACCCTAGAGGCTCAATTTCTTCAACTGTATTACATAACCATCCATCAGATTGCAACGAATTTGAAAATTGTTGCTGTCTAATCTTTGACCAAACATCAGTACCATCTGCATTTCTTAAAAATGGATTCAATTGACTGATACGAAAACGGCAATTCTCAGGAAACCCTGGAACATGAAACTCATCGGAATCCGAATCGGAATTAATAACTTTCCGGTGAGGAAGATTCAGCCATAATGAGATTACACCCAAAATACCATAAGCACCACAAGTATTAAAAGTGAGATTAACAATTCCTAAACTCTTCGCTACATCATTCGCCCAAAATCCAAGAGCAAGATCTGAAATCAAACAAAGTGGAGATTTTCCTTCTTTATCTGCAATACCAGAGAGAAGATCATGAAGTGGATTTTTAAGAGCTATTGAAGATGAGAAAAAATGCCCAATTAGAGAGTCAGGGACGTTCTCGGTGCTTTCAGTGTTGGGAGGAAGTCCGAACTCGGCGGCCGGAGAGAAAGGAAGCTCGACGAGATTGATGTCGCCGGAGAGAACATCAAGTGAATTGAAGGTTGAACGGAGGTATTTGATGTTGAGAGGAGTGTTGGCGATGGTGATAGTGAAGCCTGTTGTGTGGTGGATTTTCTTTGCTAAAGCTAGAAATGGTATGAGATGGCCATGAGCCATGTATGGTAACATCACAATGTGGTGTTTACTAGAACCCATTTTTATTTTGCACATGAAGAAGACGATGACCTTATGCCCTTCCTTATATAGACAAATTCTAACATATCACTTTTAGCCGCGGACGGTTATTTGACTGTTATATCGGATTTTTCAAACAAATTCATTAATAAATTGACACTATTTTGTGCATTTTGATATGTTGTTTATAAGTGTTTTAATAACATAGTGAATAGGGCTGTAAATGAGCCGAGCTGCTCATGAGTGGCTCGGTGGTCGATTCGGCTTGATTTGTAAACGAGCCGCTCGTGAGCACGATCTAATGGCTCGGTTCGTAAAAGAGCCGAGTTTGAGCAGGTCAAAGTTTGACTTGAAAGCTCGCGAGCAGGCTTGATTAGAACATTTATGAACAAATTTTAGTTTTGTATTAGCTCACAAATATTTAAACTTAATATTATTTCATTTGCTATCAGATGAGTTCGTTCACAAACATAATAAATGAGTAATAAACGAATTATTTGTAAGCATCTTGTTTATTTATTCACGAACTTTACTTGTGAGCTTGTTTATGTACACAATTACAGAGTTATTTGCGAGCAAACATTACAAATATAATTAACGATTTACTCACAAACATTTCATGATTAGATAATTTTCTTAATGAACCAAGTCCAAAGAGGATTTTGGGCTCGAAACAAGCTCGAAGCTCAACTCGAGCTCATTGAGCAAGCCAAAGCTCGGCTTAGGCTCGAACTCGTTAATTTTCTAGCAAGCTCGGCTCGGGCTCGAGTTCGTTAATTTTATAGCGAGCCGAGTTTGAGCAAGTCAAATCTCGGCTCGGCTTACAGCCGTAATAGTAAACATTTTAAACAATTTTTTTTTCTGACTAACTTCTGGCCGACTTAAATATTGGTATTTTGTCGGGTTATAATTCACTTTTGAATATTGTTGAATGGTTATTTGTAAATTGTGTTTTTTATTTTCGGATATTTTAGTTTAATTGCAATCTTTACTTATTTTCATGATAAGATTTAAGACTATAAAGATATTATTTCATAGCTTTTGGTGAATTATATTATTTATAAACATTATATTTTATTTATTGGAGTTGTTTTTAATAATATTGTTGTTATAATATTGATGTTTGTACATTTTTAAAAATATATATTACAAACATACATATTTTTCTATATTAAATAATTTTATATTATTATTTTTAGATAATATAATATATATTTTAATTGAATTTATATAGTAATTTATTGATTAACAAATAAAAAATAAAAAATACAAATCTGATTAATCTCTAACCATTTTTTATTAATTCTTAACGGGTGTTTGTTAGAGGTGATAAAAAAACCGAGATAGGGATAAAAAAAACTGAGATAAGGTATCTCATGTTTGTTTTAGAGATATGTTAGGAAAATAAGAGAGGGAGGTGATATAAACTCCTGCGATTTTAATAGGATGGAAAAGTCCATATTATCCCTCAAATTAATGTTATATAATTTAAATAAGGTTTAAAATAGTAAAATGTAATATTTTATCTCTATCTCTATCCCACATACCAAACACTGAATAATAATTCTCGACTATCATATTTTTATCCTTATCTCAACCATTTATCCTTATCTCTATCTCAACCTTTATCTTTATCCCTATATTAGTAGAATATCAAACATTCTGTAAGGTTTTTGTCCACCCGATTAACGCATAAGTCTTTTACAACATTGCTTATAGATCACACCCACAACTTGTAGGTGTGATCTAGGATTTTTTCAAACTATATATATAAAAGATAAAAAATTTATATAAAAAAATCAAGAATAGCCATATAAATAAACTATTTAATTACAATGTATCAATATAAATGAGTCAAAACTAAAAAAGCTGAAAAATTAAAGTGGTTAAAATATTATTAGATTTTTATTTTTTTTTTATTTTGAGGTCGTTAACGTACAAATTTAGTAAATTCAATATAAAAATGGACAAATCATTAGAAGCACCCGGTTCTCCATGTTAAATGGAGGACCTTCCATACATATTTTGACACATGTAACACGATCCCACATATATTATAAGAGACCATACTCTTTTAATTATTACGTGAGATCACACTACACGTGTCCAAATATGAACTAGAAATCTTTCGAGTGACATGAAAGACCGGGTGCTTAATATAAGAATTCCTAAAAATGATCGAAATTGCTGGTGACAACCATAGGATTATTTTTTCTCCCAACTAATAATGATCCAATTAATTGTTTTTGACCTAATACACAAATAATTCCCTGAACTTGTCCAAATATTGCAACTGTCCCCATAACTTTCAATTGTAACAACTTACTCTCTAAACTTGTCCAATTGTAAAACATAACCCATCAAACTTGTCTACTTATAAAACATAACCCTAAATTGAGATTTTTTTTACCCCGTACTTGAAGCAACCGTAAAAACGTTTTCCCGAATTCGTATCACGCAATGAAATCTTCAATGAAACTATTTCTCCATATAAACACATTTTCACCCTCTTAATATCCCAAACTTTGAATCAAGAAATCACTAAAAAACGAATAGAAATAACAAAAAGAAAACTGTTAGGTTGAAGAATAAGTTGAAAAATTGAGGATTTGGTTACTTAAGTACTGATTTTTTTGGGCTCAAAGATCTGATTATCACATTCCACGAGCGTTGCAGCTTTTGTATTTCACGTGCTTCTTCAATTGCAATCCATGTCAGCAATTTGGGTTTCTGTTTTACAATTGGATAAGTTTGAGGGGTTATGTTTTATAATTGGACAAGATTGAGGGATAAGTTGTTACAATTGAAAGTTGGGGAGGACAGTTACAATATTTGAACAAGTTCAAAGGATTATTTATGTATTATGCCATTGTTTTTAAATTCTCTGGCCAGAACTGATTAAATTTTTATATATGCTTAATACACAAATAACCCTCTAAACTTGTCCAAAATGTTGCAACTGCCCCCCTCCCAACTTTCAATTGTAACAACTTACCCTTTAAGCTTGTCCAATTGTAAAATATAACTCAAAATTGAGAATTTTTACCTCCTATTTGGAGCAACCGTAAAAACATTTTCCTGATTCATATCACGTCAAAGATCTGATTATCAAACTTGATACAGATCGGATTTATCTGAAATAGTGACGTGTTAGTTTTAATCGTAAACTAACAAAGATTAACTTCTCTAGCTAACTAGAAGGAGTGGATCCCAAATTCATGGACTAAATCCATAGGAATAATAAAATCCCCATTGTTGAAGGTAAAAACCTTAACAAGCTTCACAAAGAAGGTTTAATATTTGATTGATAAAAAGTTAACCTATTACAAAGAGAAAGAGATGAATTTATATCATCTCAAAAACCTAATTGCCAAATTACAAAAGGGTAAATTATCTAACTAATTAGAATACAAATCTAAAGGGTAAATTGGGTTAATGGTAAAGGGGTGACATGATGGTAAATAAGGAGTGGTAGAGTTGTAAATGGGGAGTGGCAAAGCTGTAATTAAGGAGTGGTCCCAAGCATGAAGAACTTGGGGAGGAAGTATTCTTCAGGTGAGGTTACGCCCCACGTAACCCTTCTCACGCCCCGCGTGAATGCATCTCTGAGCTTGAAGGTTCTCGAAGGTGGCCTTCACGCTCCGCGCCCTTCGGGATACGCCCCGCGTATATTCCCTCCTGAAACTGGTTCTCCCCGAAGGCTTGATCCACGCTCCGCGTACTAGACAACACGTCCCGCGTGGACTGCCCAAGTGACCCCCTTCTCGCGTGGTTTCTTCCTTTCTCTCGGCTCCGGATTCACGCTCCGCGTGTCCTCTCTCACGCCCCGCGTCCAGGGACAAGATGCCCTCATCAAAACTCCACGAACGTTGCAGCTTTTGTATTTTACGTGTTTGTTCAATCGCAGTCCATGTCAGCAATTTGAGATTATGTTTCATAATTGGACAAGTTTGAAGGGTTACGTTTTACAATTAAATAAGTTTAAGGGATAAGTTGTTACAATTGGAAGTTGGGGAAGACAATTGTAACATTTGAACAAATTTAGGGAGTTATTTGTATATTAGACGTTTTATATAGTATATTATACATATATAATACGATTATGGCACCATATTTAGAGGACTCAACATTAATTAAGTCAAATGTTGATCCATTAAAACACGTGTTTCACGTCAAAGAAAACACGTGTTTCATGTCAAACTGATATATGTCAAACTGATATATGTAGTATTTTTCGGAGAAAAATAATTCTGCGATTACACTAGTAATTTCGATCCTTTGATTTAGTAAAATTTGACCATTAATGAATTTAAAATGAAAATTTTAAAAATAAAAGTTATTTAGTAGTATTATTTATTTTATAATTATATTATTTATTTTTTAAAATTATTATATATTTAAGTTTTTTTTTTAAATATTAATTTTTTTTTCTCTTTAACAAACTGATTTCGAAACTAAAACGTTGAAGAATTAAAGTTATTTAAAATATTATTAAATTTTTTAAATTTTTTATTTTCAGGTCGTTAACTTCTAAATTTAGCAAATTCAACTAAAAAATGATCGAAATTGCTAACGATGCGAACCACAAGATTATTTTGTTCTAAAAAATACCACATACACCATATCGTCAAAACGTCAAACCACATAGATTAATTTAAAGTTATCACTATTTTATTTTAGGCTTAGTACATCATTTGTCTTCTGAACTTGTTCAAAAGCTTAATTGGACTCCTGAACTTTCAAAGTGTTCCGATAGTCCTTTGAACTTACATAAAATATTCAGTTGGCCCCTTGAACTTATGTAAAATGTAATCAATTAATCACTCGGTTGTAAAAAAAATAAGTTAAATGCGGCATATATGTTGAACGCATCTTAAAAAAGTAAAACAACCAAGGTCAATGTATGTGATTGTAATATTAGAAAAGAAAAAATGTTATAATTGATCAAGTAAAAACTTCTTTTTTAATATGTTTTAATCTATTTTGTGAATTATGCCATAACAATTTAAGGTACGTACCATATCTTTTATATTGAACTTACTTTTTTTACAACCGAATGATTAATTGATTACATATTATGCGAGTTTAATAGACTAACTAAATATTTTATACAAATTTATAGGGTTTTCGAACACTTTGACAGTCTAAAGGGCCGAATTTTTTCTGGACAAATTCAAAAGTAAAATGACGTATTAAGCTTTTATTTTATATTTTTTTTAAATGCATATTATTTTATGAAGAAATGACGATATGCTAGTTGGAGATTTTGATTGCTTATTTTATTCCAAGATTTTGAATCCATTTATTATTTTAATTTTTTTGAAGAAAAATGTTGATTTTATTCAACCATCCTTATTAAAAAAAAAAAATAGGCTCTATCCAATTAGGGATAGAAGCCGAAAAAATAACTATTAGCATAGGATAAAATATGCTTTGTAATTGTATGAGCAGCTTCATTTGTTAGTCTAGGAACAAAAACGATATGAAAATTTACGCTTTGAACTAAGAGATCCTTACACCTCTGTATAATACCTCCTAGGTTGGAGATATCCTGTAAATTTGACTGTAGCTTGCAGTGGCGAATATAGAACTGCTCGGCTGGGGGGGCCAATTTAACACCAAGCCGAGCCGCCCAATTTTACACCAAGAAAAAACGTAAAAAAAAAAACAACGATATAAAAAGTAGTAGCTATACCAATAATTTCAATAAAAGGTAGTTAAAAAATACACCGCTTAAGAATTTTTTGGCCTGTTAAGGACCAAAACGACGTCGTTTTGGTCCTTAACAGGCCAAATACGAATGACTTGAGGCAGCCCAAAGCTGGGCGCCTCAAGTCTGGGGGTGCTAATTCAGCACCCCAACCTTAAACAATGGAGACAGGGGAGCCGGAAACCACCCTTACTCAGGCTGGTTCCGGCGGCCGGAGGCACCCCCGACCCCCCTGTCTCCGCCCCTGGTAGCTTGTGTACGATACTTGTGCATCCATCTCCACCACGACTCGATTAAGATGTAGTGTTAGTTTTGTAATGGAATCTCTTAATCATGAGCTTATGCCTTTATATAGACAAATTTTAACATATTTCACCATCTATTTATTTGACTGTCACATTAGATATTTTGGTTTAATTGTATTCTCTACGATCAGATTTAAGAGTATAATAAGGATATTATTTCATAGTTTTTGGTGAATTACATTAAACATTATATTTTATTTATGAGTTAATATGCAAAAATACCTCTAATGTCTAAAATGGTGTAATTTTCCTTACGTTGAAAATCAAGAACAATTTTACCTCTAACGTTGATAAATTGGATCAATTTGAGAAATAATTCATCAAGCTGTCTTCTCGGTCATAAATCTTGTCATCTACACTTCACATGTGCGTCATTTTTATCAGTAAAAATTACAAACATATGTTGGGATGTGAAAAAAATATATTGTCTTTTGTACGAATTAGACAAAAAAAATTCACCAAATTTATAAATATTAATCTCCAATTCTATTATTAAATTAAATAAAAAATATGAAATCTTTTTTTTAGAATGAATTGATATGCAATTGGTGCAAAATAAAGAACAAAAATGTCTGTGTTTTATAATAGTGTTTGAAATTGATCCAAATTATCAAAGTTAGGGGTAAAATTGCTCTTGGTTACAAACGTTAGGGGTAAAATTGCACCATTTTAGACGTTAGTGGTAAAATTGCTCCTGACCCAAAACGTTAGGGGTACTTTTGCACCTTAACCCTTTATTTATTTGAGTTGTTTTTAATGATATTGTTGTTACAATATTGATGTTTGCATATTTTTAAAGATATATATATATTTTAAATATACATATTTTTCTATATTAAATAATTTTATATTATTATTTTTAGATAATATAAAGCATATTTTAATTGAATTTATATAATAATTTATCGATTAATAAATAAAAAATACAAAATACAAATCTAATTAATCTTCAACTATTTTCAACTAATCCTTAAAGGTCTTGTCCACCTGACTAACACATAACGTCTTTTACAACCTTGCTTATAGATTACACCCACAACTTGTAGGTGTGATCTAGGATTTTTTCAAGATGAAAATTTATATAAAAAATCAACAATAACCATATAAATAAACTATTTAATTTCATTCTATCAATATAAATGGGTCAAGTACTTAATCTTCAATAGAATGCATAGTCAATAATACTATTATTAAATAAATAAATAATCAATTAAGGTTGGATTAAGTGGTTACCGAATAAGCAAGTTTAGAGAGTTGGCGATATACTTATAAAGTTCAGGGAGCTAATCTACTTTTATGGACAGGTTCAGGGAGTTGGTGATAAAGAATAATTAAGTTCAATGAGCTGGTGAGACAATTGCAAAGTTAAAGAAACCGATATACTATTATAGATAAGTTCAAGGAGCTGGTAAGACAGTTATAAAGTTAAAGGAACCGATCTACTATTATGGATAAGTTCAACGAACTGGTGATGTATCAGTCATTACATATTACTTGCTACATTGCTTGTAATTTAAGTATAATATTATTTCGTATGTGAAATTTTTATTTCATTATCTTCTTGATTAAAATTGCTGAACAAAAATCTACCAAAAAAAAATGCTGAACAAAAAAGTTTCATTATCTTCTTGATTAAAATTGCTGAACAAAAATCTACCAAAAAAAAAATGCTGAACAAAAAAGTTATAAAATAAATATGGATAAGATGTAAAAATACTCCTAACATTTATAGTCAGGAGTAAGTTACTCCTAACGTTTAAAATGGTGCAATTTTACAGTTAACGTTAGCAGCTAAGAGTAATTTTACCCATAACGTTGACAAGTTTGGTCAATTCGAGAAATTATTCATCAAAATGTATTCTTAGTCATAAATCTTGTCATCTACGCTTCACATGTTCGTCATTTTATTACTCAACAGATCACAAACATATTATTAGACTTTTTTTAAAAAATTAAAATTAAAAAACATACCGTCTTTTTTGTATGTATGAGTTGGAAAAAAAATCAAATATTTTTAAAAAATTATAAATATTAATCTCCAATGTTATTATTAAATTACATAAAATATGAAATATTTTTTTTAGAACCAACTGATATGCAATTAGTACAGAATAATAAATAAAATATATGTGTTTTATAATAATATCCGAAATTGATCCAACTTGCGAACGTTAGGGGTAAAATTACTCTTGGCTATCAACATTATAAATAAAATTACATCATTTTAAACGTTACAAGTAAAGACTATAAACATTTAAAATATATTTGCATATTATCCTTTATTTTATATATATATATATATATATATATATATATATATATATATATATATATATGTGGTGTATGGTGATGATACCATATTTACAGGACTCAATATTATTAAGTCAACAGAGATTTCGAAAAGATTGTAGGAGATTTCGAAACAGATCACTAGTTAATTAATTATTAATTGGTGGTGAAATTCTTAGCCTAATGGTTGAGAGCTTACTTATGCCTTGGGAGGTCATAAGTTCGAATCACATCCGGGTCTGGTGGAGATTTTTCTTTCTTCTTTATTGTAAGCGCATTGCACAATTTAAAAAAAAAATAATAATTATTAATTGTCCCCAAATATTACGTGAAAGCAATTAAAACATTGGGTTAAGGTGTAAAAATACCCCTAACGTTTTGGATCAGGAGCAATTTTACCCCTAACGTCTAAAATGGTGCAATTTTACCCCTAACGTTGGAAGCCAAGAGCAATTTTACACCTAACGTTGATAAATTGAGTCAATTTCAGACACTATTATAAAACACAGATATTTTCGTTCCTTATTCTGCACCAATTGCATAACAATTCGTTCAAAAAATTGAGTCAATTTCAGACACTATTATAAAACACAGATATTTTCGTTCCTTATTCTGCACCAATTGCATAACAATTCGTTCAAAAAAAAAGGATTTCATGTTTTTTATAATTTAATAATAGAATTTGAGATTAATATTTATAAATTTGGTGAATTTTTTGATTTTTTTTGTCTAATTCGTACATAAAGATAGTATATATTTTTTTTTTTCACATCTCAACGTATGTTTGTGATTTGTTACTGATAAAATCATAGATGTGTGAAATATAGATGACAAGATTCATGACCGAGAAGACAGTTTGATGAATTATTTCTCAAATTGACCCAATTTATAAACGTTAGGGGTAAAATTGCTTTTGGCTTCCAACGTTAGGGGTAAAATTGCACCATTTTAGACGTTAGAGGTAAAATTGCTCCTGGCCCAAAACGTTAGGAGTATTTTTGCACTAATGGTGGAATGGTTTTTTTGGGTGGGTTTGTTTTAGTTGTTGTTTGATGTTTTCTGTTATGGTTGATGTTTTGCTATTTAAAAATGATGTTTTTTCAAAAAAAATAAAGATTCTCCCCTTTTATAAAAAGGCAAAAAAGTATAATTAAGCTCCTGAACTTTACATATTTTAATGATTAACTTCTGATAAATTATTTTGCCACATTGAGCCATTGATCATTAATTTTGTTATGGATTTAGCACTTATTTAACTTTTCCGTTGAGTTTAGGAGATGAGAAGATCGATTTGGCGATTCTAATGTTGAAAATCACAAAACGGGAGAGGAGAAAATCGAGTTTAGAAGAATATAGTGGAAATTAATTTCTATAATTTCGTTTTAATTTTAAATCTTTTTTATCTCTCGTAGTCAAGGAAATCTTATTTTTATTTGTCCATGTCAACAAGGTGAATCGCCCTAACGATGTATATAGTCCAAAGTCGATGAAAATGGTTAAATAAGGATCTAATCCATAATAAAATCAATGATCAATGGCTCAATGTGAAAAAATAAATGATTAAGGGCATAATCCTTAAAACAGCCAAAATTCAAAGGTTTAATGACATATTTTGTCTTTATAAGAAGCTACTTTTCTTTTTAGTTATAAAATGCAAATAAAATGTATTTAACCAAACATCTAAAACTTTTCTTTTCAAAGGGAAGAGATAAACTAGAAGTCAAAAAGCCGCGACCAAATATCCATGATTCTTAGTGGATCAAGGCCAGATCTGATTTAACATGATGCAAAGTTTATATATACATTTCATTATTCTAGATATCATATCATGGGTTACAGAAAAATTAAAATCAAAAGTAATGTGATGTTGTGTATTTATGATTTGGTCAAATAAGAACAACAATCAATGAAAATTGGAAGATTTGATTTGATTTGATTTGGACTTTAATATTAATAATAAAGTAAAGGCTTAATACATAATTTGCTCTCTAAACTTATACAAAAAAAAAAAAAAATCATTATACTATAAGCTGTTATTTACAAAAGTATCTTTTTTATTATAGTTTCTGAAAATAAAACCTATAGCTCCAAGTAAATCCCCCATAAAAATATAAATATTAATTCCAAATAGAAAACCTTTGAAGAAATTACATAGAAAATCAAGTTTACAAATTATTTTACAATTAACTAACTGTTTCAAAATTACATGTCAAACTAATAAAATCATTACTTTTAAAGATTAAAGTTTATAAATTAGAGGTCTAAAATATATTGTCAAGAGTTTAGAATTTATGAATTGGGGTTTAAACTTTTTAAATTAGGTGTAAAAGCATATTATATTTGATGTATGTAGAAAAAAATGATATATTAAAAATTAAGTTTAATGATATGATTTAGTTGTAATTTTATAGTCAATTATGATATTTATGTAAAAAGCCGTAAAAGCATTCAATCCAACGGTAAAGGCTATACTTACTTTGTTTTTTACAAAGTAAGCCTTATTTTGTATGTTTTTACCATTGAATTAATTTTATACTCCATCATCCAATGATGAAAATACACCAAATAATGGTACTTTGTCAAAAATAAAGTAACCACAGAAAACACCTCAATCCAACCCACTATTAATTTTAATGGGCTTTAGACAAGTGAGTTTGGGATTGACAATCAAAACATGACGCCAACTTAAATAGATTCACTAGCTCCTTATATTAGAAGAAGCACAAATTTGAAAAAACAAAACAAAGGCCTCCCGAACTTGTTCACAAAATTTGACTGATCTCTGAATTTTCAAATGAATTTTCAAAGTATTTTAATAATTCTTTAAATTTATATAAAATATTCAATTAGTCTATTTGAACTTACATAAAATGTGATCAATTAATCATCCGGTTGCAAAAAAAAAAAAAAAAGTAAGTTAAATATAGAAGATGTGTTGCACAATCTTCAAAAAAAAATGAAACGATCAAAATCGGGTATGCGGTTCTAATATTAGAGAAGACAGGTTTTACGGTTGAATGAGTAAGAACTTCATTTTTTAATCCATTATGTGAATGATGTAATAACATTTTATGGTGCATGCAACAGATCTTCCGCATGAAACTTACTTTTTTTTTTGCAACCGACTGATTAATTGATTACATTTTATTCAAATTCAGGGATATCGAGACACTGTAAAAGTTCATAGGATCAATCAATCTCTTTGGACAATTCAGGGAACAAATAATGTATTAAGTCTAAAATAAAATAAACGAGAAACACATGTTTAACAAATAATGTATTAAGTCTAAAATAAAATAAACGAGAAACACATGTTTTTTTATCAAAAAAGAAGCGCATCTCACTACAACTACTAGGGATGGCAACGGGTAGGGTACCCGCGGGTAGTGCCAATCCCAAACCCTTACCCGTTTATTTTTTAATTACCCGTACCCTTCCCATTACCCTAACGGGTATATGTTTTGCATCCCATACCCGTCCCATTTAATTCACGGGTACCCGCGGGTACCCTTACCCGTTAAAAATAAATAAATAAAATAAAAAATATTCCAAATTTATCAAAGTATAAATTTAATAAATCATCCATCTAAAAATTGAACAAATTAAACCTTAATCAATAAAAATAAAGTAGCTTAGTGTTATCACTTAATGGTTGAAGAACAAAAAGTTTGTGTTCAAATCTCACATCTTATATCTAAAACACAATCATATTTTTAAATATTTTAAAAAATTATGACGGGTAACGGGTACCGGGTACCCCAGGGGGTCTTCCCATACACGTCCCATTACCCTAACAGGTAATGGTTTTGATCCCATACCCATCACATACCCTTTTATACAGGGTACGGATAGTCCCATTAGGGTCGAGTAGTGCCGGGTATCCACGGGTAGAATACCCGTTGCCATCCCTAACAACTACAAATAATACTCTGATTTTTTATTAAAAGCCCTGAAGCAAAACAATGTCGCTTGCAAACCATGGGGTTCCTAGCCATGGCCAAGGTAGGGATGGAGCTTGCCAGCCAACCCCTTCCAGTTCGGAGGGTCGGTCGACCCTCTGTGATTCTCTAGATATTAGTTAGCTTTCTGAATTTGTTTGTATTAATTTTTTAGTTCTACGTAGTAGAGTTAGAGATGATTTGAGCAAGTTGAAACATGTATCACTTAAAGCAAGTTCATAGGATAATAGATCAATTTAAGTAAATTTAAAAGACTAAGAGCATCTCCAACGGTCTCTTAAGTTTGCTTTTAAGTTAAAATTTGAGGAAGGAGAATGAAAAATCAGCCCCAACAATCTCTTAGTGGCTCCCCAGAGTCTCTTCATCCTCTCTATTAATAAAGAACCTCTCTCCACCTCTTAGCGCCTCTTAATTCATTTTTTATTAATAATTTATTATTGAATAGTCTTTCTCCTTTCGCTATTGGTAAATATAACAACAATTAATAATTTTAATGATAAAATAATAAATAAAGAGTGAATATAAAAAGTACTGTTGGAGATGATATGTCTTAGTCACCCTTAAATCACTAAGAGCCAATTATTTATATTATTTTTAGAGAGTATACTAAAAATCTCTTAGAAATGTTCAAAAATAAAATAAAATAAAAAATAAAACAATATCTCCAAAATGCAACTCATATTTTTCTTCCTACTCTATTTGCTCATATTTATATCAAATTTGACTAAACTATATTTATATATAGACCCTGAATTATAACGTTATTAATATTATGACTTTTAAATTCTATTTCGTAACATAAAAGTCCTCAAACTTTACTTTACTTTATTTTTATATCAAAGCAAATTTGTAAAAGTAAACTAAATGATAACAAACAAATAGGTATTTAATCACAATTTACAGTGATATGAATAAAAAAGAGTTAATAAACTTTTTTAAGTCATTATTTCGTTTTGAACTTTAATATTACAATAATTTAAAGTTGAAAGACTTTTAATATCATGGATTAAAATATTATTTGGTCCTTGATCTATTTAAAATGTTGGTTTTTGACCCCTGAACTATCTAAAATGTTCGTCTTTGCATCGTAGTCTATTATTTGGTACATTTGCCCTCCGACCTATTTAAAATTTATGAAATCTCAACCATCCACATTGGTTGAGATTTCACCTTTGGATAGATCATGAGACAAATGTAACTGAATAATAGGTAAATGGACGAAAATAAATATTTTGAATAGTTCAGTAGCCAAATGTTACCAAATAATAGATCACAAACTAAAAATGAAAATTTTGGATAAATCAAGGGCCAAATAGTGTTTTAGTAAATCAAGGGCCAAATAGTGTTTTAAACTAAAATTTTAGATAGATCATAAGCCAAACAGTGTTTTAAGCTTATATCATCCAATAGGTGACTTTACGCAAATTTAAAAGGTAAATTCAACATTAAAAGTATAAAGTGAAATTGAATTTTTTTGAACAAATTGTTAAGCCCAAAATATACCTAAAATATCATTAATATTCACGTCAGTTTTGTCATGAAATCGTGCTAATTATATCTATTTAGAGTACTTTTATGTCCGAATATGTTTCTTTGATGCAAGATACTTAAATATTTGGTAAAATCCAAATATGAGCTAAAACGGATCAAAAATGAAGGAAACACCCTAAGTTACGAGCCAAAAGTACGAGAAAATCAGCGCACTGATACAAGGAGACGGGAACGAGGCGAGATCGAGAGATACAACCCGTGTCGCGACCGAGATTCCCATATCTCGACCGCGACATGCTGAATTATGGCACGAAGTCGAAGTTCGTTCTAAGGAAAAACTGCTCCCCAGGTCGCGACTGAGACTTCAGAATCTCGGTACGACCAGCAACTAATCCAGCACCGATTTCACATGTCGAAATTCCAAGAAACGTGTCTGTTTAGGTAGATAGAAATGACTCTTTACAGCGGACACGACCCTTCAAACACGACTCTTCAACATCTATAAATAGAGAGTTGATTTCAGAGTTCAAAGTTAGTTAGAGTGTGGATTAATTAAGATTTTAGAGAGCAGATATTATGTAGAAATTCTGATTCAGAAGTGATTCAGAAGTTAGATTTCGATTCTGTAAAGCAAATTGATGTACACAAGATTGTTCTTAGACTATTACAAATATAGTAGCGATTAAGATTAGATTAAGAATTGTTCAAAGATAAGTTCTCATTCTGCTAGTAGATCGACCAATCTCTATTCCGAAGATTCAACGAGAAGAACTAACGGCTGAAGCGCCCAGGGTCTGATAAACCTACGAAGTTTGAGGAAGGAATTGACAACCTGGAACTCAAATTAGTTAGAATGCTATCCATGTTTATTTTTCTCTGTTAACTTGTGAAGATTCACAATTCTATAATAAAACATTTACGTAATTCAATAAATATTTCTGTTGTTACTTTGATGTTACCTTCGAAGTAAGGTTCTGGTGTTTTCATTAAAATGTATTAAATTTCATATAATTACAAGGAAACTTAGTTGAACACTTGAAAGAATTAGTGTTTGCGGAAGATATGATCGTTAGGTCGGCTTATCGGAAATAAATACCAATTTGATTAAGGTAGAAATCTGCTCCAATCTAGAGAGATTTCTACAGTTCAAAGCCTGTTAATTGAACGAATTTATGATTTATTACATGCCCATAATCTTTCCAAAGTTAAAGTTGTTTTCTTTGCTTAATGCGAATAAGTTTTACACTTTCCTTATTTTAAACACTAAAGTTTCTGTCTCGTGATCAAATCTCAGACAGAATTGTTTTCTAAATTTCTAACATATATTTCTCATCTGATTCTGATTAATTCAATTCAATTCAATCCAATTCAATTAAACGATTTTCTATAATATAAACCTAAGGATGTACTCTAAATTGTATTAAAAGAAGTTTTTGTGAAAAAACGTTCTCTGTGGGATCGATATCTTTTTATTACTACAAGCGAAACCGTGCACTTACGGAAATCGCTCAATAAGTTTTTTGTGCCATTGCCGGGGAATGCCAAATTTTTTTTACAAAAATTTAGATTTTTCATGTTTTATTTCGAATCTAGGTTTATACATACCTATATTATTTTTTATATTTTATTTATTTAAATTTACTTACAATTTTTTTAAGGTACTTTCAGTTCGTGCAAAAATTTCAAGTTCATGCGTAGTACTCGAAGTTCAGGCATTCAACCGGAATTATTCGATCCAGAAATTGAAATAACAGTAAAAAGAAACCAAAAGAAAAACAAAGAGAAACAAATATCACAGTCAGAAACCATGGCACTCCGACCCACACTTATGGATTATGCTAGGCAGGAGTGGCCGGTGTTACAAACAGTATAGTTAGACCTCAGATAAACGCACACCAATTTGAAATTAAGCTAGATTTGCTTAATATGTTGCAAAACAATGTAACATTTTATCGTTTTATGGACTATCTAACGAAAACCCAAATGTCCATTTGACAAATTTTCTAGAAATTTGTGATACTTTCAAAATAAACGATGTGCCTGCCGAAGCAATTAAACTTCGCCTATTTCCTTTCACTTTGAAGGACATGGCCAAAGTTTGGTTAACTTCTATGCCAGCCGCAACATTCGGATCTTGGGACCAAGTAGCCCAAGAATTTTTATCCAAATTTTTCCCTTTAGCAAAAACCACAAAAGTTATAAAAGAATTAACATCCTTCACACAACATGACAATGAAACCCTTTATGAAGCATGGGAACGTTTCAAGGAACTTCAACGTTTATGCCCACATCACCACTTGCCCGATGAACTTTTGATGCAGACATTCTATAACGGAATAAATACAACAACCAGAGGTTCATTAGATGTTATGTCGGGAGGGTTATTTATGAAGAAGACATTTGCCCAAGCGAAAGAACTTTTAGAGGAAATGGAAATCAACAGTAGTATGTGGCCTGCTGAACGTGGACACAAACCAGTGGTGAAACCATCATCCTCAACTACATCACCAATTAAAGGTATAGTTAATCTCGATCCGATCGCGATGTTACAAGCCCAATTTTCTGCATTATCGCACAAAATTGATAGGTTTATGGCACCGTGTGACACTAATGGTAACCCAATCCAAACGGACTTGGATTACGATGGTATGGATGAGGTTGAACAGGTAAACTTTGTCCAAGGACAAAATCAAACTAATAATCCTTATTCTAATACTTATAATCCCGGATGGAGGAATAATCCTAATTTTAGTTGGAAATAGAATAATAATGCTGGTGCCAATAAGAGTCGGTCTAATAATTATCAAAATCAATCAAGAGACACGATTGGGATATTATCTTCTAAAATCAACAAATTCATAGATGATATCGGTGGTAAAGTAAATAGCCACGATGATGGTTTTAAACGAATTGAGAATAAATTCGATCAATTAATTAAAAACCACTCGTCCAGCATCCATAATTTGGAGGTTCAAATAGGACAAATTGCTAAATCAATTCCATCCCAAAAAGAGGGAAGTTTTCCCAGCCATACATAAGAAAATCCTAAAGAGCATGTAAAGACTATCACTCTTCGTTCAGGGAAACATTATTTAGACTCGGAAATGCCCGAAGATTCTACTAACATTTTGCAGGGAAGTGATTTGACGATGAAACCCTCAGAACAAAATATAAATTCAAAGAGTTCGCCCATAGATGTTAGTACAAAAACGTTTGTATCAAAACCACCTTTTCCACATAAAGTCTGAAATAAGGACTATGATAAACAACTTTTAACATTTCTAGATAAATTTAAAAATTTGCATATAAATTTGATGTTTATGGATGAGATTACGCAAATTCCTAACTATGGTAAATTTTTAAAAAGATTTGATTTCTAAGAAAATCAGTTGGGAAGGAATTTCATCCATATCGTTAACAGAAGATTGTAGTTCAATCGTGTCAAGTAATTTGCCGACTAAGCTCAAAGATCCTGGATGTTTCACCATCCCGTGTAAATTGGGAGACATTGAATTCCCAAGTTGTCTTTGTGACTTAGGAGCGAGCATTAACTTAATGCCACTGTCTATTTTCAAAAAGTTAGGTTTAGAAGAACATATCAAGCGTACCAATATGGTTTTGCAACTAGCGGATCAAACCACTAAGAAACCATATGGAATAATTGAGGACGTTTTAGTTAAAGTCGATAAATTTATTTTTCCTACCGACTTTGTTATACTAGACTTTGCATATGACGTTAATTGTCCGCTAATTTTTGGTAGACCATTTATGAATATGGGACGTGCATTAGTCGATGTACCGGAAGGAAAAGTAGTTTTGAGAATATGTGAAGATAAGATTGAGTTTAATATGAACAAAGCAATGAAATACCCTATGGAAGAGTTAGTTTGTATGAAACTTGATTTGGTCAAAGAGTGTGTCAATGATGCTATTCAAAGAGAAAAATTAATAGAACCCATAGTGGGAGAAGAAGCAGAAGATAAGGCTCCAGAGCCTGTGATTCGAGAAGATGGACCAGTTCCACCTTCACTTATAGAACCCCCTAAGTTAGAATTTAAAGAGTTACCAAACCATTTGAGGTACGCTTCCCTAGGCGAAGGCGATACTCTTCCTATAATTATCTCTAACAAATTGACTAAAGAACAAAAAGAAAAATTAAAAGAGATTGTTAGAAATAGGATAGGTAGTATGGGATGGCAAATTTTAGACTTAAAAGGAATTAATCCTAGTATTGTAATGCACAGAATTCACTTAGAAGAAGGTAACCCACCTAAAGCGGATATGCAAAGACGCCTAAATCCGAATATGAAGGAAGTAATAAAAAATGAGATTACTAAACTTCTAGACAATAGAATCATATATCCGATCTCGGATAGTGAATGGGTTAGTTTGATCCATTGTGTACCTAAAAAGGGAGGCATAATTGTAGTAAGGAATGACGAAGGTGAATTAATACCTACGCGAACCACCACAGGTTGGAGGGTTTGTATAGACTATAGGAACCTAAACAAGGCAACTAGGAAAGATCATTTCCTTCTACCTTTCATTGATCAAATGATCGAAATGATAGCCGGTCATGAATATAATTGTTTCCTAGACGGTTATTCTGGATTATTTCAAATTTACATTTACCCGGATGACCAAGATAAAACAACCTTCACATGTCCTTATGGAACCTTTGCTTATAGGAGAATGCCCTTTGGTCTATGTAATGTACCCGCAACGTTTCAACGTTGTATGACTGCAGCATTTAACGATTTCATTGAAGATATCACAGAAGTTTTTATGGATGATTTTTCAGTTTATGGAGATTCTTTTGAAGCATGTTTACAAAACTTAGATAAAGTGTTGTCTAGATGTAAAGAAACGAACTTAGTATTAAATTCGGAAAAATGTCATTTCATGGTAGACGAAGGAATAATTTTAGGACATAAAATATCTGAAAAAGGATTAGAAGTGGATAGAGCAAAAACTTCAGTTATAGAAAAATTACCCCCACCAACTACTGTTAAGGGAGTAAGGTCGTTTTTAAGACATACAGGTTTATAAAGAACTTTTCTGTAATTTCCAAACCACTTATAATTTGCTTATGAAGGATTCAACCTTTGATTTTAATAAGGATTGTTTACAAGCATATAATACATTGAAAAACACCTTAGTTAGTGCACCCATAATTGCTAGACCCGGTTGGGATTTACCTTTCGAAATTATGTGCGATGCAAGCGACTTAGCCGAAGCATGTGTATTAGGTCAAAGAAAGGATAAGAAACTTCATATCATATATTATGCAAGTCACACATTGTCTGGTGCACAGTTAAATTACACCACAACCGAAAAAGAAATGCTAGCGGTAGTTTTTGCATGTGATAAGTTTAGGTCATACTTGTTAGGATCTAAAGTCATCATCTATACCGATCATGCAGCTTTAAGGTATTTGTTTGCTAAGAAAGATGCAAAACCACGTCTTATTATATGGGTCTTGTCATTACAAGAATTTGATATAGAAATTAAAGATAAAAAGGGAGTCGAGAACCTTATCACCGATCATCTATCAAGACTTGAAGATGAAAACGGTCCTATCGGTGAACTATCAGCATACGAGATGATTTCCCCGATGAATATCTCATGCAAGTAAAAAGTGTCACAACACCATGGTATGCGGATATAACTAATTATCTTGCAGCTCACATTGTTCCAGAAGGATTAAACTCCCAGCAAAGGAAGAGATTCTTTTCGGAATTAAAAAAATATTTTTGGGAAGATCCGTTCTTGTTCAAAACATGTGGCGATGGTATGCTTAGGAGATGCGTTAGTGAGTATGAATATGAATCTATAATGTTAGTGTTAAGCCCAAAATATACCTAATATATCATCAATAATTACATCAATATTGCTACGAATTTATGCTATTTATACCTGTTTAGAATACTTTTACGTTCGAATATGTTTCTTTCTTGCAAGGTACCTAAATATTTGGTAGAATCCAAATAGGAGCGAAAGAGGTTCAAAAACAGAATAAAACCCCTACAAAAGGAGTCAAAAACGACGAAGATCAATTACACCAAAACGAGGACAAAGACGAGGTCAGAAACAGAAGAAAATGTCAAATTCTCGGTTGAGGAAACCAAATTCTCGGTAGAGAATTTTATGAAAGCCGCGACCGAGAATCCCAAATTCTCGGTCGCGACACGCGTCAACCAGCAGCTCCTTCCATTCGTCCGAAGACCAAATAAATGCTCCCCCATTCTCGGCCGAGAATTTGCATTCTCGGTAAGTTCAGAAATTCTGGAAGAACCCATTCGCACACTTTCGTTTTCGATAAAACGCGTTCGTTCGGGTGGATAAAGACGTCCTTTCATAACGGATACGATCATTCACAATGGACACGACACTTCAATCACGACTCTTCAACATCTATAAATAAAGAGTTGATGGAGAGTTGGAAATATATAGAAGAAAGAGATTAGTATAGAATTAATGCAGAAATTCCAAGTCAAGTGATTCAGAATTCAGATTTCATTTCTATAAAAAGCAATATGATGTACACACATTGTTTATTCAATAATAACAAACACAGTAGCGTTTAGATTTGTTCATATTAGTTTACATTTTGGTAGAGGCCGACCGTATCCCTATTACGAAGTTACATCGAGAAGATTGAATAGAGGATCCGCCCTGAGTCTGACAAACTCTAACGAAACCCAAGGAAAGGATTGACATCCCGTTCACTTGCACGCCGTAGAATTTTTTCATGCCCCTTGTTCTCTGTAAACTTGTATCAAATTTATATTTCATCTAATAAAGTCCGTTCTATTCGATAGATTTTTATGCAGCACTTTGGTAAAGGATCCGAGGTGGATTGCTGGTGTTTTCATTAAAACGTAGTTAAATTCAAAATCTTTACAAGGAAACTTTGTTTAACAACTTAACAAATTAATATCATCAGTAGAGTATTAATTTGATTAAGGTAGCGATCTTACCCGACCGTAGGAAGATTGACTATGGTTCAAAGCCCTAAAATTAGAGGTTCCGTCATTTATTTCATTGTTATAATTTATACAAAGTTTAAGTTGTTTTCTTTGCTTAATGCAAACGAATACATTTGTTTACTTTTCTAAAAGTACTAAACGTTCCTGTCTTGCAAATTCATCCCTAAATCAGAAATATTTTCTAACATTTGTTATACTCTAATCTAATTCTTATTCTAGCAATTTCAAAACCAAATCCAATTCAACGATTTTACATATTATAAACCTTAAAAGTAAATCTAACTGATTCAAAATAAGTTTTTGTTAAAAAGCGTTCCCTGTGGGATCGATATCTTTTATTACTACAAGCGTATACCGTGCACTTGCGGAAATCGCTCAACAAGTTTTTGGCGCCGTTGCCGAGGAACGCCAAAATTTTCGACAAAAATTTAGATTTTTCGTATTTTATTTCGAATCTAGGTTTATTCATACTTATTCAAATTTTATATTTTATTTATTTTAAATTACTTACATATTTATTTTTCAAATTCTGTTTTGAAGGTAGTTTCGGTTCGTGCGAAATTTTAGGTTCATGCGCAGTTCTCGAAGTTCGGGCACGTCACCAGATCCTATTGACCCAGAAATTGAAAGAACTCTTAAAAAGAACAAGAAAGACAAGAAAAACAAAAACAAAACTCCAATAAAAACCAGAGTTACCGAGCTAGAAGTTATGGCCACACTCATGGATTACGCTAGGCCAGGAGTGGCCGGTGTAACAAACAGTATAGTTAGACCCCAAATAAATGCAAATCAATTTGAGATTAAGCCAGCATTGCTTAATATGTTACAAAATAACGTAACATTTTACGGGTTACCTAACGAAAATCCTAACACCCATTTGACAAATTTCTTAGAAATTTGTGACACTTTTGAAATACCAAATGTGACTGTGGAAGAAATCAACCTTCGCCTTTTTCCTTTTACTTTGAAGGATAGAGCCAAAGAGTGGTTAACTTCTATGCCAGCCGCATCATTTGAGACTTGGGAGCAATTAGCCCAAGCATTTTTTATCAAAACAATTTCCTTTAGCAAAAACCGCAAGAGTCATTAAAGAATTAACATCTTTTTCTCAAAATGATAATGAAACTCTTTATGAGGCTTGGGAACGTTTTAAAGAACTTCAACGTTTATGCCCACACCACCAATTGCCCGCTGAACTTTTAATGCAAACATTTATAATGGACTAAATCCTACTACTAGAGGTTCATTGGATGCTATGTCTGGAGGGTTATTCATGAAGAAAACATCGGCCCAAGCAAGAGAACTTCTGGAGGAAATGGCAATCAACAGCAGTATGTGGCCCGCGGAGCGTGGACACGTACCAATGGGGAAACCATCATCCTCAACTACGTCATCAGTTAAAGGTATAGTGAATCTTGATCCAGTTGCGATGTTGCAAGCCCAATTTTCTGCCTTATCGCACAAAATTGATAGGTTTATGGCACCGTGTGATCCTAATGGTAAGCCAATCCAAACGGATGTGGATTATGAAGGTATGAGCGAAATTGAACAGGTAAATTTTGTCCAATGGCAAAATCAAACTAATAACCCTTATTCCAATACATATAATCCTGGATGGAGAAATCATCCTAACTTTAACTGGAGAGATAACAATAATAATGCTAATGCTAATCAAAATCGTACCACTAATTATCAAAATCAATCAAGAGATACGATTAGCACTTTATCTTCTAAAATCGACAAATTTATTGATGCTATGAGCGGAAAAATAAGTAATCACGACGATGGTTTTAAACGGATCGAGAATAAATTCGATCATCTTATTAAAAACCAATCATCTAGCATCCATAATTTGGAGGTTCAAATTGGACAACTCGCTAAATCAATTCCATCCCGCAAAGAGGGAAGTCTTCCCAGCCATACGGAGGAAAATCCGAAAGAGCATGTAAAGGCTATCACTCTTCGTTCAGGGAAAAATTACTTAGGCCCGGAAATGCCCGGAAATTCGACTTTACTTGGAACTGATTTACCAAAGTCCAAAGAAGATACATTAAACCAAAAAGATGCACAAATTGACTCTAGTACAAAAACTTTTGTACCCAAACCACCTTTTCCACACGAAGTCCGCAATAAGGACTACGACAAACAACTTTTAACATTTTTAGACAAACTTAAAAATTTGCATATTAATTTGACGTTTATGGATGCGATTACGCAAATTCCCAATTATGGTAAATTTCTAAAAGATTTAATTTCAAAGAAAATCAGTTGGGAAGGAATTTCATCCATTTCACTAACCGAAGATTGCAGTTCAATTGTGTCAAGTAATTTGCCCACTAAACTCAAAGATCCCGGATGTTTTACCATTCCGTGTAAATTGGGAGATATTGAATTCCCAAGTTGTCTTTGTGATTTAGGAGCAAACATAAACTTGATGTCATTATCTATTTTTAATAAGTTAGGCTTAGAAGAAGATATCAAACGTACCAACATGGTTTTGCAATTAGCGGATCAAACCACTAAAAGACCATATGGTATAATTGAGGATGTTTTAGTTAAAGTTGACAAATTTATTTTTCCTACCGATTTCGTGATATTAGATTTTGCATATGACGTTAATTGTCCGCTAATCTTTGGTAGACCGTTTATGAACACGGGACGTGCTCTAGTCGATGTGTCGGAAGGGAAAGTAGTTTTACAAATAGGAGACGATAAGATCGAGTTTGATATGAATCAAGCAATGAAGTATCCTATAGAGGATTTCGCTTGTATGAAACTTGATCTAGTTGAAGAATGTGTAAATGACATTGTTCAAAAAGAAGAAATAATAGAACCTATAATGAGTGAGGAATTAGAAGATAAGGACCCAGAGCCTTTGATTCGAGAAGAGGGACCAGTTCCGCCTTCAATTATAGTTCCACCTAAATTAGAACTTAAAGAATTACCAAACCATTTGAGGTACGCTTTCTTAGGCGAAGGCGATTCTCTACCTATAATTATCTCTAACAAGCTAACACAGGTTCAAGAAGAGAAATTGAAAGAAGTTGTTAGAAATAGGATAGGAAGTATGGGTTGGAAAATTTCAGACTGAAAAGGTATTAATCCAAACATTGTAATGCACAGAATTCACTTAGAAGAAGATAAGCCGCCTAAAGCGGATAGACAAAGACGCCTTAATCCGAATATGAAAGAAGTAGTCAAAAATGAGATTACTAAACTTCTAGACAATGGAATCATTTATCCTATTTCGGATAGTGAATGGGTTAGTCCGATCCATTGTGTACCCAAAAAGGGAGGCATAACTGTTGTAAGGAATGACGAAGGTGAATTAATACCTACACGAACCACCACCGGTTGGAGGGTTTGTATAGATTATAGGAACCTTAATAAAGCAACCAGGAAAGACCATTTTCCTCTGCCTTTCATTGATCAAATGATCGAAAGGATAGCTGGTCATGCTTTTTATTGTTTTCTAGACGGTTATTCCAGATTCTTTCAAATATATATTTACCCGGATGACCAAGACAAAACAACCTTCACATGTCCTTATGGAACATTTGCATTTAGGAGAATGCCATTTGGTCTATGTAACGCGCCAGCAACATTTCAACATTGTATGACTGCGATTTTTAATGATTTCATTGAAGATATCATGGAAGTTTTTATGGATGATTTTTCCGTTTATGGCGATTCTTTCGATTCATGCCTACAAAACTTGGATAAAGTTTTGTCTAGGTGTGAAGAAACAAATTTAGTATTAAACTGGAAAAAATGTCATTTCATGGTTGACGAATGAATTGTTTTAGGTCACAAAATATCTGAAAAAGGATTAGAAGTGGATAGAGCAAAAACTTCAGTAATAGAAAAATTACCCCCTCCAACTACTGTTAAGGGAGTAAGGTCATTTTTAGGACATGCCGGTTTTTACAGAAGATTTATTAAGAATTTCTCTGTAATTTCCAAACCACTTACTAATTTACTCATGAAGGATTCAACTTTTGATTTTAATGAAGATTGCGTTAAAGCTTTCGAAACATTGCAAACAGCTTTAGTCAGTGCACCTATTATTGCTAAACCCGATTGGGATTTACCTTTTGAAATTATGTGTGATGCAAGTGACTTAGCCGTCGGATGTGTTTTAGGTCAAAGAAAGGATAAGAAACTTCATGTCATCTATTATGCAAGTCACACACTGTCCGGTGCACAATTAAACTACACAACAACCGAGAAAGAAATGTTAGCTGTAGTTTTTGCATTTGATAAGTTTAGGTCGTACTTGTTAGGTTCGAAAGTTATTATTTATACTGATCACGCAGCTTTAAGGTATTTATTTTCTAAAAAAGATGCAAAACCACGTCTAATTAGATGGGTTTTATTGTTACAAGAATTTGATATAGAAATTAAAGACAAAAAGGGAGTCGAAAACCTTGTCGCCGATCATCTATCGAGACTAGAAGATGAAAACGGTCCTATAGGCGAAACTATCGGTATACGAGATGATTTTCCTGATGAACATCTCTATCAAATAAAAAGTGTCATGTCACCATGGTATGCGGATATTGCAAATTATCTTGCAGCCAACATTGCTCCGGAAGGATTAACTTTCCAACAAAAGAAGAAATTCTTCTTTGACATTAAAAAGTATTTTTGGGAAGATCCTTTTTTGTTTAGAACTTGTGGTGACAGGATAATTAGGAGATGCGTTAGTGAAAATGAATATGAGTCTATAATGTCTGAATGCCATTCTAGCTCATATGGAGGACATAACGGCGTTAGTAAGACAGTAGCCAGGATATTTAAATGTGGATTCTTTTGGCCTACATTGTTTAAAGATGTCCGTTCATTTATTATTCGTTGTGAAAAATGCCAAAGAACGGGAAATTTAGGTAGAAAAGATGAGATGCCCCTCACAAACATATTAGAAGTTGACGTATTCGACATGTGGGGAATAGATTTCATGGGACCTTTTCCTACTTCTAATGGTAAAACTTACATATTAGTCGCCGTAGATTATGTTTCAAAGTGGGTTGAAGCAATTGCAACCCCGACAAACGATTCTAAAGTTGTTGTTGGTTTTCTTAACGATATATTTTGTAGATTTGGTTGTCCTAGAGTCATCGTTAGTGATGGCGGTACCCATTTTATAAACCGAAGTTTTGATATACTTATGAAAAAATATGGAGTACACCACCGCGTGTCAACGCCATACCATCCTCAGTCAAATGGTCAGGCAGAGATATCAAATAGAGAACTCAAATGGATTCTAGAGGAAACAGTTTCATCTTCAAGAAAAGATTGGTCTTATAAACTAAACAATGCGTTATGGGCATACCGTACTGCATTTAAAACTCCAATAGGAATGACTCCATACTGCTTAGTGTATGGGAAGGCGTGTCATTTGCCAGTCGAATTAGAACACAAAGCCTATTGGGCTATTCGGGAACTTAACTTTGATTTACAACAAGCAGGTAAGAAACGTTTGCTCGATTTAAATGAGTTAGACGAATTACGTCATTTATCTTACGAAAATGCGAAAATATATAAAGAAAAAGTAAAAAAATGGCACGATGCCAAGATTAAAGTCAAAAGCTTTAAAATAGGGGACAAGGTGCTGTTATTTAATTCACGGCTCCGTTTATTTCCAGGTAAACTTAAGTCCAGATGGACAGGACCATATCTAGTCATCAATGTATTTGATTATGGCTCTTTAGAACTTGAAGGACCTGACGGAGTTCGTTTTAAAGTTAACGATAATAGATGTTTATTCTATTACGAAAATATTTCAAACGAAAAAATTGCGTTTGTAACGCATTTTTCTAACAATTAAGTTCATTTAGATTTAATGTATTTTATTTATTTATTTATTTTAATTTCGTTTTGTTTTAATGATTTTCAATTTAGTTAAATTTTACATATGCCAACTTTATGATTTTTTTTAATAGACTTTATATTTAAATTTAGATGCATAAAAATATGTTTAAGTCATGCTTTTATTTTATTTTTAGGCTTTTAGTACGTTTTTGGAGAAAATTGGTGATTCTCAGCCGAGAATTTGGAATTCTCAGTTGAGAATTCACATTTTCAGAATTAACCAAAGAGGTAGGGAATTTTCTGAACTTACCGAGAATATTTAATTCTCGGCCGAGAATCGGAAAATAAGTTTCGACGCCTGATTTCCGCAAGGAAATCAGCGTGTCGCGATCGAGAATTTAGAATTCTCGGTCGCGACACGGCACTTTCCTGCACCATCAGACCTGTATCTTCTTCTACCTGCAGGCATAACTTTTCAGAAACGAAAAGTTAAGTTTCTTCAATCTTCAGAGGTATGATTTTATGCCTTTTCGCATCAAAACAACACCTCATTTCATCCTAAATTCCTATAAATAAACTCTAGAGGATCAAAAGTTCTATTATAATTTTTATCTTTTCATCTCTGTCAAAACAAATTTCTGATTTTCTAAAAACTCCATTAATAAACTAAGTTCCAGACAACTTTGTTTATTCGATTCCTCCCAAACACCATGACTACTAAACACAAAATCTCTAAAAAATTGTTGTTTCCGGCACTAAACGTCCCGACTTATCTAAAAGATACGGTGCGCCCTTTCCTATCTTCAATCACGATGAAGGAAGGCGCTACTGGAGGCTTCGTTACAAGTTCTTCGTCGGAATGTTGTATTTGGATGACTTCTTGAATGCACAACTCGGCATAAGCGATGACATGAGTCGCTATTTGGAACGCTTAGGGTGGACAAAATTCGCCAACATGCGATTTCCAATAATTGGCGATTGGATCCTCGAGTTTTTCTGTACCGTTCGTTTCGTTAACAAACGACGAGTGCATCTTAGCTTTCGCCGAGATGGCAAAATATTTACTTTCGGCTATCCAGAATTGCATGCCTGGTTTGGTTTTCCCCCGAGGGATACAATCAAACGTCATCCTGGAAAAGACATGACATCCACTGATATTTGGAGAATGCTCACTGGATTCTGGCGATTCAATCCTAAACTCGCCTACAATCAATCCTTTCACTCCAATTCGATGTTGTATCTGCACAAGTTCCTGTGTCACAGTCTGTTCGGGCGCACTTTCAGCAGTATAGTCCGAGACACTGACTTGTATGTCCTTAGCGATATATTCCAAGGAAATACAGTTGATACTTCCAAAATTCTGATGGAAGGTCTTGTTGTCGCATCTCGATCCAAGGATAAAAAGATTGGATTCGGGAATATAATTTGCGGAATAATTCTCGGTACCAAGGGGACTATCAATATTCCTTGGAGCGAGGATGAGAGTTTTCCGACTCTCGATTATGAGTTTCTCGAGTACGAAGGTCTTGTGAAACGTGTATTTCGAGCAGGCCCTCATTTTCTTTCTGCACCGGAACGTCAGGCTTTCGTGCAGTTGCAAATTGATCGTATTAGGGCTAGAGAAATCCCGTTTGATAGGGATGAATATATAGAATAGTTTAGGTTTTTAAATTTTATTTTGTACATATTTCCTTATTTTGTTGTTATTCAATTCTTTATTTTTCTGTTTTGTACATATGTGTTAATTTAATAAATAAAATTTTCTATTCATCTTAGTTCGTTTATTGCTTTTCTCATAGTTAGATATATTTGTTCCATTTTCTCATGGATAAATCTATACTAAGTTCATTAAAAGTTGACGAATTCTAATTATTCTTGGTTAATGAAGATAAAAAAATGCTTAGAATAATCTAATATGGTTTCTTAAATCAACACATAATCCCACTTCATAAACTTAATTCATTGTGTTCCTTACATTAAGTTTTCATTCTATTAATTCAATTGATGCACTTAATATGTCTTAATATGCACTTACTATGATTCATTTAACTTAAATGGACATTAATGATTCATTAACTCTTAATGTGCCATTTATTTTCTCTTTACTATTTCCAATTAATAAGGATAAACCTTTGGTTTTCCTTGAATTTAATGCTATTTATTTTAGTTCTTAAGTGCAGGTACAGTTTATATTAAGTTCAGGACACAATTAATCAACAAAATTGCATAAACCAAGTCAAAATGCACAAAATCAGCCATTTTTGACCAATTCTCGGTAAGTCCAGCGAAAACAGGCCGAATTCAGAGCGATTTGTTCTCTGAATTTCGCGTGCCGCGACCGCGGATCCACATTCTCGGTCGCGACACGCGACCTGTAGGCAAGTTTATTCCGAATTTTTGCCCTATTTTTAGCCTATTCCTATTCCTATTCAACCTCTACATCTACCTATTTCACCCTATATAAACCTACCCCTTACACAAACCTCACATCACCTCACTTTTTACCCAATTGCCTACTCTAAACTCTTCCCCATAAATCACTTTCCCTCTTCCCAATTTATTCTTTCCCCTTTCTACATCACTTACCAATTCAATCACCTACCCATTACAACCCCCAACTCATCTTCAAGCTTTGCTTTTCTCTCTTTTCTTCCCTTCTTCTTCTTCTTCTTTACAACCCTAGAAACACCATCACCATGCCTAGACGAAAGACTGTTGGTCAAAAGCCTCCGGTTACGGAAGCTAATTGCCTTCGTATTCGTTGCGGAGCCTATTTCGATATCGAAACGGAGGAGGAAGCCGCTCGATTTCTTCACTTTTCCAATTCCAAGAGAGAGTTTGTGGATATGCACTTCCTTGACTTCGATTCGGTAAGAGCGTTGAACTTCTCTACTCGAATTGATGCTTTTATTGAGGCTTTGGGTTGGCAAGAGTTCGTTTCTATGCGTTTCCCTGTATTCATGAATACGTGGTGGAGTTTTTGGTCACTTTGACCATGAACAAGAAGAAGACATCAATTTCTTTTAGGAACAATGGTGTGACTTACACCATAGATTATGAGGCAATGGGAAACATGTTTGGTTTCCCTACTACTGATTTTTATGATAAGCCTAAGGATTTTGATAATGATTCTGTTTGGCAAACTCTTTCGGACCAAGACTATTTTAACTCCAAAAACACTTCAAGCAAGTTGATTAAGGACAATTGTGTGTTCTTATTTCACAAATATTTGAGTTTTTCCTTGTTTGGTCGTGTTGAGAGTTCGAAGATTCAAGTTCGGGATTTGTTTGTTTTGGATTGTCTGTTTAAAGGTTTGAGGGTTAATAGCATTGGTATGCTATTTGATAATTTGTTCCGTGCTTCGAGGGCTCATACAATTCAAGTCCCTCTCGGTAATTTTATCACGGCTATTGTTTTGGGATCACGTGGTGAATTGGCCGATTATGACATGTCCAACTACCATGGGTATGTTCCAATTTTGGACATTTCGGCACTTGAGCGGGCTCACTTATTGCTTACTTCGGTTCCTCCTGTTTTTATTACATATGCTTCCCGTATTGCCCATCTTCGTGGCACTATGGGTGGAGGAGCTTCAAGTTCTCAATTTGTAGGTACCGAAGGAGGAGGCGAGGCGGAAGACGAGGAAGGTGCACCGCAAGCTCAACCACAACCCCAAGCACCTCAAGAATATGATCCGGTAGATTTAAGGCGGATTTTGAACCAAATCAATTCCAATAATCGTCAAATGAATTTAAGAATTGATGATTTGGTGGAGAACAATATGGTGATGAATGACAACCTCAATACTTTGAGGCGCGAACATCGGTCTACTCGGCATCGGATGCTTTCATTTTTCCGTCGCCGCAGTGTGGAAACTTCACCAACACCTCCGGATTTCCCGCCTAATGCTTAGGTTGTCTCTTTTATTTTTCTTTTTATCTTGTTAAGTTTGGTACAATATTTCTTTTTATTATGTTTCATACAATTTTTAATTTTATATTGAATGATTTTTATTTGCTAATATTCTATCTTTATTTCGTATGCTTTATTTCGTGCTTATTTTTCATGATATCTCGATTTTTGCACCAATGAGGACATGGTCCAATTTAAGTGTGGGAGGAGATATACATATATCATTTTAGTTTTTAGCACACATACTAAATGCAACATATATTGCAACACATTTTATTTCACACTATTTTTATTAACTTAACATTTTCATACGTTTATAAATTAATCATAAGTTAATATGATTATTTTTAAGTTATCTTTACCAATAGAAATAATATATTTCTATACGGGCAATATTTTTGAAATTTTTCACAAAATTTTTCACAAATCTCTGATACGATTTTAAGTAAAAATTGTCTCGAGTGAATGTATTTAAGTAAAAACTTCTTTATTTCAATCTCTATTTTATATCATGAAATTCATATTCAATAAATCTTATTTTAAATTTTCAATTAGGTTTATAGGCATTAAATTAAACTAACAATTTTTAGCTCGGTTGATTTCGTCTTACATTAACACCAATTGAAGTTTTTAAGGAAACTTTAGCCATAATACATGTTGAATTTTAAATCAATATAGGATGAATGTGCTATCTTTCTTTTTCCCAAGTTACAATTTCAATTTTATATTTCATATTAATTAATCAATTAGTTGAATTCTTAACTTTTGGCCACAATTAAGACCAACCTTATCACAATCGAGGTATGAAAGGGAAGAAAATTAAGTACCGTTTACTTTTGGCCACGGTTGAGACCACCCTTATCACAATCGAGGTATGGAAGGAACGTTTAAAAGCAAAAATTAAGCGTGTTTAAATTTAAAGTAACGATTGCGTCCACCCATGGCATGGTCGGTACCTCTTAAGCGAACACTAAGCAATAAAATACGTATAAAGTTACGATCGAGACCACCCTTATCTCGGGCGTAACTAGCAAATAAAATTAAATTAAGTACTTATTTAAAATAATATATCTTATATATTAGTTTAGGTTGGGGAAAGGAAATTTTGTGCTTTGAAATGCCTTGAGACGAAAGACTCAATAACATGCGTACTTATATCGTCCCGAATACTTCAATTTTAAAAATAAAGATACAAGACGAATGATATATCGTATTTATACTAAGTTAGTTTGATCTTTTACGTATAAATTTGCCATGCGAAGTTAGTCTTTTCGGCTTAACTAATTTAAAAAGGTAATACAAAGATATATGTTTTATTTTCATAACGAGATTAGTTAAAGAATAAATTCAGTAAAATTTTGCTCGGGACTAGCAAAAGATTAAGTGTGGAGATTTGTTAAGCCCAAAATATACCTAATATATCATCAATAATTACATCAATATTGCTACAAATTTATGCTATTTATACATGTTTAGAATACTTTTACGTTCGAATATGTTTCTTTCTTGCAAGGTAACTAAATATTTGGTAGAATCCAAATAGGAGCGAAAGAGGTTCAAAAACAGAATAAAAACCCTACAAAAGGAGTCAAAAACGACGAAGATCAATTACACCAAAACGAGGACAAAGATGAGGTCAGAAACAGAAGAAAATGTCAAATTCTCGGTTGAGGAAACCAAATTCTCGGTAGAGAATTTTATGAAAGCCGCGATCGAGAATCCCAAATTCTCGGTCACGACACGCGTCAACCAGCAGCTCCTTCCCTTCGTCCGAATACCAAATAAATGCTCCCCCATTCTCGGCCTAGAATTTGCATTCTCGGTAAGTTCAGAAATTCTGGAAGAAGCCATTCGCACACTTTCGTTTTCGATAAAACGCGTTCGTTCGGGTGGATAAAGACGTCCTTTCACAACAGATACGATCCTTCACAACGGACACGACACTTCAATCACGACTCTTCAACATTTATAAATAAAGAGTTGATGGAGAGTTGGAAATATATAGAAGAAAGAGATTAGTATAGAATTAATGCAGAAATTCCGAGTCAAGTGATTCAGAATTTAGATTTCATTTCTGTAAAAAGCAATACGATGTACACACATTGTTTATTCAATAATAACAAACACAGTAGCGTTTAGATTTGTTCATATTAGTTTACATTTTGGTAGAGGCCGACCGTATCCCTACTACGAAGTTACAGCGAGAAGATTGAGTAGAGGATCCGCCCTCAGTCTGACAAACTCTAACGAAACCCAAGGAAAGGATTGACAACCCGTTCACTTGCACGCCGTAGAATGTTTTCATGCCCCTTGTTCTCTGTAAACTTGTATCAAATTTATATTTCATCTAATAAAGTCCGTTCTATTCGATAGATTTTTATGCAGCACTTTGGTAAAGGATCCGAGGTGGATTGCTGGTGTTTTCATTAAAACGTAGTTAAATTCAAAATCTTTACAAGGAAACTTTGTTGAACAACTTAACAAATTAATATCATCAGTAGAGTATTAATTTGATTAAGGTAGCGATCTTACCCGACCGTAGGAAGATTGACTATGGTTCAAAGCCCTAAAATTAGAGGTTCCATCATTTATTTCATTGTTATAATTTATACAAAGTTTAAGTTGTTTTCTTTGCTTAATGCAAACGAATACATTTGTTTACTTTTCTAAAAGTACTAAACGTTCCTGTCTTGCAAATTCATCCCTAAATCAGAAAAATTTTCTAATATTTGTTATACTCTAATCTAATTCTTATTCTAGCAATTTCAAAACCAAATCCAATTCAACGATTTTACATATTATAAACCTTAAAAGTAAATCTAACTGATTCAAAATAAGTTTTTGTTAAAAAGCGTTCCCTGTGGGATCGATATCTTTTATTACTACAAGCGTATACCGTGCACTTGCGGAAATCGCTCAACAGTTAGAATGCCATTCAAGCACTTATGGAGGCCATAACGGCGTAAGTAAAAGACTAGCTAGGATATTAGAATGTGGATTCTTTTGGCCTACATTGTTTAAAGACGTTTGTTCGTTTGTTATTTGATGTGATAAATGTCAAAGAACCGGGAATTTAGGAAGGAAAGATGAGATGCCTCTCACGAACATGTTGGAAGTTGAAGTCTTCGACGTGTGGGGAATCGATTTCATGGGTCCTTTTCCTCCTTCTTTTTGCAAGACTTATATATTAATAGGCGTAGATTATGTTTCAAAGTGGGTTGAAGAAATTGCAACCCCGACAAATGATTCTAAGGTAGTTATTAAGTTTCTCGATGCAATATTTTGTCGATTTGGAGTCCCTAGAGTTATGGTAAGCGATGGAGGTACTCATTTTGTAACCAGAAGTTTTGAGTCGCTTATAAAAAAATACGGAGTACACCACCGTGTATCTACGCCATACCATCCTCAAACGAATGGTCAAGCGGAGATATTGAATAGAGAACTCAAATGGATATTAGAGAAAACAGTTTCGTCTTCTAGAAGAGACTGGGCACATAAACTTAACAATGCATCATGGGCATACCGTACTGCATTTAAAACACCTATAGGAATGACACATTACCGACTAGTGTATGGAAAAGCTTGTCATTTACCAGTAGAGTTAGAACATAAAGCATATTGAGCTATAAAAACCCTTAATTATGATTTGCAAAGCGCAGGAAAGAAGCGATTGTTCGAGTTGAACGAGTTGGATGAATTACGCTATTTATCCTACGAAAATGCAAGGGTATACAAGAAAAAAGTGAAAAAATGGCATGATACCAAAATTAAGATTAAAAGCTTTAATGTTGAGGATAAAGTGTTACTTTTTAATTCTCGATTAAAGTTATTTCCAGGTAAGCTTAAGTCTAGATGGAATGGACCGTTCGTAGTTGTTAAAACATTCGATTATGGATCCTTGGAGTTAGAAAGTTCAAAAGGCGATCGATTTAAGGTTAACGGTAATCGATGCAAAATCTATTACGAAGGCGCCCCAATTCAAGCAATTGAATCAGTGGACGAATTCTATGAAAATTAAATTAATTAGTTTTCATATCTTTAATTTTGTTTTTCTTATATTTTGTTCGTAATTTTAATTTTTAATAATTTTTAATTTTACTTTTATTATTTTTATATAGTTTGTTTTTATTTCTAGTCTTGTGTACAACTAAGTTTTATTTAATGAAAATTCATTAAAGTCGTGTTTTAAATTTTTTTTTAGAAAATTGTTATGTGTTTAGTGAAATTTCAGAAATCTCAGTTGAGATTCAGGAAATCTCAGTAGAGATTTTTAAGTATTAGATTAGAGAGGGTCCTGCTCGTACCGAGATTCCAAAATCCCAATCGTGACGAGAGAGAGGGGTTTCGACATGCCTTTACCCATGTTGGGTAAAGTGTGTCGCGACCGAGATTCCAATACCTCGGTCGCGACACGGGCATGATGACGACCTGTCACCTTTGTTTTCTGCATCTTCCTCTATTTCCTTGCTGAAATTCGAATTTTTTTTTTTTTTGTCAGTTTTAACCCAAAAGGCACCAATTTGACATCATTTCGTTTTCAATAGACATAATTTTTCACCTTGTTAACCTATATATTTCGGTATGGATCAGAATTCTTCTATTTTCACTTCATCTCTTTCAGAATTCTGAAATTCTTCACAAAACTTTTAAAGGCTACAAACATACATTATTCTCCAAACATGACTTCCTCTCTTAAAAATTCAAAGAAGAGTACATCTGCTGACATTTCAAAACGCTATGGAGCACCATTCCCTATCTACAATACTGATGAAGGCATATGCTATTATCGGTTCAGATATGCAATGTTCTGCGGGATGATATATATGGACGAGTTCTTGAATGATGAACTCGGGATAAGCAAAGATATGGATCGCTATCTGAGAAATTTAGGATGACCTAAATTTGCTTTCATGAAGTTTCCCATAATAGGAGACTGGGTATTAGAATTCCTCTGTACTGTCCGCTTCATTAATAAGCGACGTGTTCATCTGAGTTATCATCGTGATGGCGAAGCATATACATTCGGGAATCCAGAACTTCATGCATGGTTTGGTTTCCCACCAAGGGATACTTCCCAACACCATCCTGGAAGAGATATGACATCTCAGGACATATGGAGAATGTTGACTGGTTTTTGGCGATTCAATCAGAGTCTCGCCTACAACAAGTCTATCAATTCTAACTCCATGATGTACCTTCACAAATTTCTTTGCCACAGTTTGTTTGGACGAACCGGTAGCAATTTCATCCAAGATACAGACTTATATCTGTTGGGAGACATTTTCCAAGGCAACACCGTTAATTCCTCAAAGATCTTAATGGAGGGGTTAGTTGACGCATCACGTTCAAAGGAAAGAAAGGTTGGATACGAGAACATTATATGTGGAATTATCCTTGGAACCAAAGGATGTGTTTCGGTTCCCTGGACTGATAAAGAACCATTCCCCGTCCTTGACTATGAATTCCTGGAAAGTGAGGGACTTGTCAAACGTGTGTCTAGAGTCAGACCACGATTTCTTTCTCCTGAAGAAAGACAGATCTTCGTACAAGCCAAGATCAATTGGGCTAATGCAATGCGTATTCCAATTCACCGGGATACCATTTGATTTGATTTTGTTTTTTTTGATTGTAAATAAATGTATATAGGTTTGTTTATTTTTGAATTCATGTACATATGATTTTCTTTCATCAATTTTCATGTTTGAATGTATGTTGTTGAATGTATATATGTTTAAATTCATGTTTATATGTTTCTTTATGTTCATGTATATATCTGTTTTTGATTATTAATAAGTGTATTAATTTTAACATTTATGTTTCATGTACATTCATGTTGATAACATGAATACATAATCATTAATCGTTTCATTAATTCACTATTTATTAAGGTAAAACCTTTGGTTTTCCCTTCATTTAATGTTTTAATTGTGTTTTTAAGTTACAGGTATTAATAAATTCATTAATAGGACATAATTGCAAGAAGAATAAATTAATTCGGCGTTGAAATAAGCGTTTTTCAGCCACCAGTTCAAGAATCTCGGTAGGGATTTTAAAATCTCTACACGAAAAAAGAAGGACGGAGTTTTTAGGAGAGATGTATCTCCTCACAGACCTCCTGTCGTGACCAAGATTCCTGAATCTCGGTCGCGACACGCCTTATTCTGGACGAAAATTGGTCAATTTTTGACACCTTTTCCAAATCCTACTCTAATTCAAAACCCATATTCTTCTACCTATATATACCTATCTCTTACACAAACTTACATCACCTCCAATTTTCACCAATTAAACACACAATCCTCTTCCCAATACAAAGATATTTTACTCTTCCCCATATATTCACAACTATTCATCATCTTCTTCCTTCATTCAAACACATTTTCTCACTCAAAACCTTTCAAATTTCTTTTATCTCTCAAATTCTCTCAACTTTCAATCCATTTACAAACTCAAACACCGTGCCTAGACAAAAGAGAGCAACTAATAAGATCAAAGCAACTGAGGTGAATCGTCTTCGTGTTCAATATGGAGCCGTCTTCGATATTGAGTCCGAAGCGGAAGGCCGACGTTATCTTCACTTCAACGGAAGTAAAATGGAATTCATCGATATGTCGTTCTTGCACTTTGATACGGTAAATGAACTACTTTTTCTGACCGAATTAATGAATTCCTAAGTGCTCTTGGTTGGACTAGATTTGCTAGTATGAGGTTTCCACATGATGATGCCTATATTATTGAGTTTTTGGTCACTCTCAAGTATGATAAGAAAAAGGGAATTATTTCTTTTAGAAATAATGGGGTTAGATATGAGGTTGATTATGAAGCAATGGGTGAAATGTTCGGTTTTCCTACTCGAAATTTTCATCAAAAACTGAAAACATTTGATTGTACACATACCATTTGGAATTCTTTGACAAACCAAGACATTTTCTATCCCAAAAATACTCCGAGCAAATGGATTAGAGATAATTGTATCTTCTATTTTCACAAATTTTTATCTTTCTCGTTGTTTGGTCAGGTAGAAAGTTCAAAGGTCCAAAGTTGTGATTTGTTCGTGCTTGATAGCATTTTTTAAAGGTCTCACAATTGATAGTATTGGCATGATATTTGAAAATTTACAACGTGTCGCCGCTTCCAATAATAGGCAAGTGCCTATGGGTAATTTAATTACCGGAATTGTTTTGGGTGCATGTGGTGAATTGGCGGATTATCAAAACCTCCCTTATCATGGAAATTTACCTCTTTTGGATGTTTTGGCTCTTCAACGAGCCAATTTAGTACGTAAAATTGGTCCCCCGTGTTTATATCTTATGAAGAACGTGTTAAGCATATTGTTGCTCGCACGGGTGGAGGAGCTTCTAGTTCCCAAGGTTTAGGTACCGAAGAAGGGGATGATGATGATGAAGAAGAAGGTGAGGAGGAGGAGCATGTTGATACCCAAGCCCAAGTATAAGAACAAGAGCATGTTGAAGAAGAGCCCAATGTTGATGAACCAGTTGGTTGGCAACAAGTTTTGAACCAAGTGAATCCCCATAACCGTCAAATGAATTTGCGGTTGGATGACATTGTTGAAGACAATCGGTGGATGAAAACATCCATAGTTTGAGGAGGGAGCACACGTCAACCCGACGCCGGTTATTTTCATTCTTCCGTCATCAAGGCGTCGTGACTACACCATCTCCACCGGGTTCACCTTCGCAAGACTAGGTTTTATCTTATCTTTTCTCAACTCATTTATCTTTTTTTTGTTGTTTTTATTAAGTTTGGTACAATGCTTTTATTTTTATTACGTTTGGTACAATTTCAATTTATTATGTGTTGAATGATTTACTTTCATATTTTTATCTCTTATTTCATATGCTTTATTTCGTACTATTTTTCGTGTTTTATCAATTTTTGCACCAATGAGGACTGATAGGGGTATTGTACCCCTATCTTTTAGCGTGATTTACGGGTTGATTTTGGATAAAATAAATAAGTTTAATTACAAAAATAAAGTGTTTTGATAAAATAAAGAAATAAAAATAAATCTCGTACTTTCAGTTAATTTTCCTCGTTTTTGATTAGTTTAGGAACTAAAAACGTCAAGCTAACTCGGCTCTCAAGATTTGTATTTCAGGTACGAGAAAGGAGCAAAAATCCACTCCATACGCGGGGCGTATAATCCTCTACGCGGGGCGTGAAACATGGTGTCGGTAATGATTGCCTTATCCGCAGAAGCCATGTGGAACTGACTCAGCATACGCGGGGCGTATGCCACTCTACGCGGGGCGTATGACACATGTCGGCAATAATTGGCCTAATCTTGAAAGTCAGACTGCATTGTCTCCCAGAGTCAACTCTTCATACGCGGGGCGTATCCCCATATACGCAGGGCGTAAAAGGCAGTTCTTCAACGTAAAAAGATCAGAGACTTTTTTACGCGGGGCGTACTTCAGCTACGCACGGCGTAAAAGCACCAATTCAAGCAATAAAACTTCAGAGACTCAAACACGCGGGGCGTACAATCCTTTACGTAGGGCGTGCTTGAGACAACAAGACAACGAATTCGTCCACATGCAGGTGATTTCTGACGGAATGGGCATTTACGCGGGGCGTATCATGGGATTTCTACACTAAATGATGTTGCTCCATACTTGTGCTTTGTGAAATTACAAGCTTGCCCTTTGCTTGATGTCTATAAATAGAAAGCTCTTGAACTTCATTTGATACCAAGAAATAATTACACACTAGAGAGCAAGATATACTTGTTTTGTTACTTGTTGTAGTTTAGATTCAGTTTTTGCAGCTAAACTCTCCACCTCGAGAGCTTGTTCAGTTGTTCCGGCATTCCATCGAAGTTCCGTGCCATCATTCGTCACCAAGCTCGAGAGTTCCACCTCCACGACCTAGGAGATGGCTTTGAGTCCGGTTAGCTAGTTTCAAGGGCGGATTCTCCCCTTTTACGTGCTAATTAGCTTGTACTCTTCCTATGTACTAGGCTTGGTTGTATCCCATTTATATACATTTCATATTTATAATTTCATGATTTATAATCTCTATTTCCCTTTACGTGTTAGTATTTGCTACTTGTTTTGATATTGATAATTGACTATTGTGTAGGAGAACGCGATTTCCGACGCCATTCGGGCTATCTTTAGGGAGTTATATAGGTGTTGCCCTACCGGAAGTGACAAACCAAAAACCGTAGGAATTGACAAGCCACGGAACTTACGGGCCCTAGTTTCTAATTCCCCCGCATTAGACACGTCTTGACTAGGAATTACGTAGTCTAAGTGCTTCACGGGTCGGTCCTACTATACTTAGTCGTCTTTGCAAGAGTAAATTCTTATCCGTATACATTTAGAGTCATTATTTATCGTGGTTATAACTTATCAATATTCATCCCACTTCATAGGGTTTTAGCTACACAAATCTGAGTCGCCAATAGTTAGGATAGTGTGTAGTTGTGTCTTACTTCACCCCCAAAGTAATCGCCGCTTAAATAACATACGAAACCGAGTCGTCTAATACTTGTAATTATAAATCCCGTGGATTCGATACCCGGTCTTAACCGGATTATTACTTGATACGACGGGGTACACTTGCCCCTAAGTAGCCGTAGCATCTAGTAGAGTTAAGAACATTTAAAAGATCACATCCATAGATAATAGCACATTCACCGCAATACACATTTATTCGCCATTAGAAAAACTCTACCTAGATCTTACGCTCATCAAGGACATGGTCCAAGTTAAGTATGGGAGGAGATATTTCATATATCATTTTTATTTTTAGTACAAATGAATGCAACGAATGAGGATGAGTGCCATTTATTTTAGTATAAATGCATATTGATAACTTTAAGGAATATACAAAATGCAACATTTGTTTTATGCAAATGCAACACACTTTATGCAACATTTTTAAACATTTTTTTCAAAAACGACATTTTTAATGCAAACATTATTTTTATAAACTAAACATTTTCATATGTTTAAAATACTTATGATTATTTTTAGGTTATCATTATCGTTAGAAATAATATTTCTAAACGGGCAATATTTTTCAATATTTTTACAAATCTTTGAAACGATTTTATCAAAAAACGTCTCAAGTGAATGTATTTAAGTAAAAAAATTCTTTATTCTTAATCTCTATTTTATATCATGCAAATTCATGATACAATAAATCTTATTTTCAATTTTCAATTAGGTTTATATGCATTAAATTGAACTAACAATTTTTAGCTCGGTTTGATTTCGTCTTACATTAACACCAATTGAAGTTTTTAAGGAAACTTTAGCCATAATACATGTTGAATTTTAAGTCAATATAGGATGAATGTGCTATTTTTCTTTTTCCATTTTAAATTTTCATTTTATAACTTGTGTTAATTAAATCAAGTAGTCATATTCTTAACGTTTGTCCACAATTGAGACCAACCTTATCACAATCGAGGTATGAAAGGGAAGAAAAATAAGTAACGGTACTTTTGGCCACGATTGCGACTACCCTTATCATAATCGAGGTATGGAAGGAACGTTAAAATTAAAGCAAAAATTAAACATGTTTAAAGTTTAAAGTAACGATTGCGTCCACCCATGGCATGGTCGGTACCTCTTAAGCGAACACAAAACAATTAAAATAAGTTACGGTCGAGACCACCCTTATCACGGGCGTAACTAAGCAAATAAATTAAACTTAAATCCTTATTCATTTCATATTCATATAGTTTAGGTTTGGAAAAGGAAATTTTGTGCTTTGCAACGCCTTGAGACGAAAGACTCAAAAACATGTGTGCTTATATCGTTCCGAATACTTCAATTTTAAAATTGAAATATAAGACGAATGATGTATCGCCTTTTTACTAGTTAGTTTGATATTTTGCATATAAATTTGCCATGCAAAGTTAATCTTTCGGTTTAACTAATTTAAGGACGTATACCTAAAATATCATTAATATTCACGTCAGCTTTGTTATGAAATCGTGCTAATTATATCTATTTAGAGTACTTTTACGTACGAATATGTTTCTTTGATGCAAGATACTTAAATATTTGGTAAAATCCAAATAGGAGCTAAAACGGATAAAAAAACGAAGGAAAACCCTAAGTTACGAGCCAAAAGTATGAGAAAATCAACGCACCGATACAAGGAGATGGAAACGAGGCAAGACCGGGAGAAACAACCCGTGTCGCGACCGAGATTCCCATATCTCGGTCACGACACGCTGAATTATGGCACGAAGTCGAAATTCGTTCTGCGGAAAAAAATGCTCCCCAGGTCGCGACTGAGATTTCAGAATCTCGGTACGACCAGCAACCAATCCAGCACTGATTTCACATGTCGAAATTCCAAGAAACGTGTCTGTTCGGATGGATAGAAACGACTCTTCACAGCGGACACGGCCCTTGAAACACGACTCTTCAACATCTATAAATAGAGAGTTGATTTCAGAGTTCAAAGTTAGTTAGAGTGTGGATTAATTAAGATTTTAGAGAGCAGATATTATGTAGAAATTCTGATTCACAAGTGATTCAGAAGTTAGATTTCGATTCTGTAAAGCAAACTTGATGTACACAAGATTGTTCTTAGATTATTACAAACACATTAGCGATTAAGTTTAGATTAAGAATTGTTTGAAGACAAGTTCTCATTCTAGTAGTAGATCGACCAATCTCTATTCCGAAGATTCAACGAGAAGAACTAACGGCTGAAGCGCCCAGGGTCTGACAAACCTACGAAGTTTGAGGAAAGGATTGACAACGCGGAACTCAAATTAGTTAGAATTCTATCCATGTTTATTTTTCTCTGTTAACTTGTGAAGATTCACAATTCTATAATAAAACGTTTACGTAATTCAATAAATATTTCTGTTGTTACTTTGATGTTACCTTCGAAGTAAGGTTCTGGTGTTTTCATTAAAATGTATTAAATTTCATATAGTTACATGGAAACTTAGTTGAACACTTGAAAGAATTAGTGTTTACGGAAGATATGATCGTTAGGTCAGCTTATCAGAAATAAATACCAATTTGATTAAGGTAGAAATCTGCTCCGATCCAGAGAGATTTCTGCGGTTCAAAGCCTATTAGTTGAACGAATTTACGATTTATTACATGGCCATAATCTTTCCAAAGTTAAAGTCGTTTTCTTTGCTTAATGCGAACAAGTTTTACACTTTCCTTATTTTAAACACTAAAGTTTCTGTCTCGTGATCAAATCTCAGACAAAATTGCTTTCTAAATTTCTAACATATATTTCTCATCTGATTCTGATTAATTCAATTCAATTCAACCTAATTCAATTAAACGATTTTCTATAATATAAACCTAACGACGTACTCTAAACTGTATTAAAATAAGTTTTTGTGAAAAAACATTCCCTGTGGGATCGATATCTTTTTATTACTACAAGCGAAACCGTGCACTTACGAAAATCGCTCAACACAAATACACACTATTAGACATGATGAAGCATGGATTACAGCGGCTTTTCAACAGGATTTGACTTACGAAAAGCATACGATTTCTATGTTTGTTGTATTTGTACCTTTTATGGTTTTATTGCTCTTTGTATTCTATTTTATTCCTTTTGTGGATCTTATACTGGCTATAGACTGTATGGGTTATTTTCGTGTTGTATCTGTAATTTTTAATTAATGGAAGGATATGGTACTTTTATAAAAAACAAACAAACCTATTTATCAAATAGGAAACTTTATTTACATATCTCCATGTTCAATGCACAACAATGGATAATTGAATGCCTCCACGAAGGAAAGCTAAATTAGGAATTAGGCTAATATACCCTTGTGAAACTTGAAAACTACAGTCAATTTTTAAAGTTGTTTAAACTGATATGATTAATCTTTTAAGTTTTACGTGATAGAGCATTTGTGTATCACATTAAATGAGTTTAGAGAACCAATACGTTATTTTAAGCAAGTTCAAGTAGTCAATACATCGCGTTCAACATGTTCAAATGCTAATTGGCCAGTGATCAAGTTTAAAGAGTTAATCTGTAGTTTCAAAGTTCAACGAGCAATCGGTTTTTATAGCCAACTATTTGAGGTTGTTTATGTATAAGGCCTACGAATTGCTTCAAAAAATAAACAAAGGGTTAACTCATGTCGCAACGTTTGTCCGAAATACAAATTTTAGCATTTTTTTTGTCAAATTTATACAAAGTGCAACGTGTTAGTATAAGAGATTGACACATGTCAACAAACAACGAATCATATATTCATATATGTCACTAACTTGGCAAAAAACAACAAGTTGTGGAATAAATTGATACCTAAATTCCGGAATAACCTATTCTTCTATAGAGACATCTTAGAGTTTGTTTGGATGATTGTATTCGAAAGTAGGTGAGGGTAGATATAATTAGGTGACACTTTGTTTGTTTTGAGGTGTAATTCAAGAGCCTAGTAAGTGAGGGTAGGTGAGGGTGAATTTTGGCTAATTTTTCGTACAAATCAAATTGGAGGGGAATCATGGTATAAATCTTTTTCTTCCAAAATTACCCTTTGTGTTTTATTTTATTTATATAAGTGAAAGGATATGAGAGTAATTTTATATATAATTACATTATTAGATCATCATTACATTCCATCCAAGCACAACAAGTTATTTCATACACCCCACTTACTTCGCCTTACATTACCTTACATTAATTACACTCCATCCAAACAAGGTTTTAGTTTCACCCTGATTTTAACAAACATGCTCGGGAGATGATGGCAATTGGACTACCCAATCAGTTTGAGGAGGAGGAACGAGGGAATAGAAGCATCTTGGTCCACATAAGGAGTGCGGCATGCATAAGGAACTCATGTAGAAGGTCGACTCTGCGTGTTCTCCGTAAATGGATCAATATCCACAAGGGTCCTCAAACGAGCTAACATACATCATGAATAAATATGTTAGAAGAGGTACCTGCATCCAAAGCCAAAAAAAACATAGCTAAAAGGATATTCACCTTCGTAGAGCCTTTTGTATCCTTTGGAGTCTTTGTAAAAAAAATCTTCCCCTTCGAGTTACGAAGAGTCGAAGGAATTTCCTTCCGAATCAACTCAAGCATGTCACTAAAGTTCCACTGAGCATAATATTTTAGCAGATGACCATCAAGTCCGGAGTAGGTCCGTTGTTCGTCGGGAAAACAAACTTGCCTCCATCAAATTAGGTAGGGTGATATCACACCATAGTCTCATATAGTGTGTTATCATTAGTACGGTTCTCCACGCCTCCATCATTCATTTCACCTACTTGAAATAAGAAGTAAAAAGTACCCACAAGCACAATCGTAACAGTAACAGAAGCAACTTAATAGATTGCATCTCATACATCTTCCAAAGTGGACCTTTCGTCAAACATCGATCAAAGCTGAATATGTGTTGCTCTCCTGTGGTCTTTCACAACAACGAATTTTTAAAGCACTTCGGTCAATCTACCTCCAGGGGACGGGGATGAGGCTGGGAGGGGAACATTTGATATCATGATATAATAATCACATTACACATGACTTAATCAAATAAACTCTTCCAAACATGGACCAATCAATGAAGACCGCAGATCATGCATATTCAACCTCGATTTTGTACCTTGAATTGCGGACAACGGTTATGGCTAGTATAGTTGTTTCATCTTGGCAATAAACTTTCTCCAATAAGTAGTTTCCACGTGGAATACAACTCATTCAAGCCACACAATCTTGACATCCTATAAACATAAAGGTTTTTTTAGTACACCAAAACATAACATTCTTATTCCATGCTTAAATTATATACTTTTCAGTATCCATTTCTTCATTAGCTTTGTTGACTTAAATATTAGAATGAGCTTGCAGGTTATCAGTCCATTCTTAATTATTTTTCTATCTGATCTCACACATTGGAAGGACCTTAAGATATTCAACTCTATTCATCCACTCAATCTTATATTTACTAATATTATGACCACTAAACTTTAACTAGTGCTTGACTGTTTACGACCTCAAAATAAAAATATTTAAGAATTAAAGTTGTTTAAAATGACATTTATCTTGAAACTACATTTTTTATTTTCCAAAATCATCATTTCTGGAGCGTTCTCTCTCTAAAAATGACCTTTCTTTCTCCTAACTAAATAGCATCTAAATGACTTCAAACGGAAATTTTGAAAAATTAAAATTGTTTAGAATATCATCAATTCTTGAAAAATTTTATTTTGACATTTTTAACGATCATTTTGAAGTGTTGATTGAAGTGTAATGTCTATAATGTTTTTGTTTTTTTTAGGAAAGTGGCCATAGTATTAAAAAGTGTAAAGTAGAGTGATTTTTAGGATAAATTACACAAATATGTCCACTAAGCATTACTCAATTTTCATGATATGACTACTAAACTTTCAAACATAACATAAGAGACACCCAACTTTACATTTTCTAATATTATAGCAACTAAACTTTAACTAACACATGAGTGATGAGAGTTTTCTTTTGGATCTTACCACCACACTCCACTACCACTCCCTGATCGATGTCGCTGATGTAAGACTGGACCTTAATAACCAGCCATTTTGCACATTTGTTGGATTGCTTCCTTCCGGTCTGAACAATCATACGAGAGCCATAGAGCTTTTCAATTTCTCCATCACTTGAATCATAAATTTTTGGTCATGGGAAATCTGTATGGTCTAAAAAACCACACACAAAACAATTTTTTTTTATTCTCTCATAGTGAAATTCTACCGAGAACCCATCTCTAGTTGGTCGTCTTATTCTCCTAATAAGCGGTTTTCAGACATCATACCAACCATACACAATCTTAGATCCACTTGGTCAAAATCACAATAAAACAAAGTATAATTCATCTTTTTTTTCTTTGCTCATATTTACTTATACTCCCTCCATTCCTTCTTATAAGCTATTCTAGCAATTGAGTTTTTTTTTTCAAACTATAAGTCTTTCTAGTTTTCCAAGAACTTTTAGTACAGTTTTCCAATCCAAACATTAATTTTTTTTTGTCTTGGTCAATGTGTTTTTCAAAATTACAAAACTTATTCACTAACCATTACATGAGAGACAATTATTTTATAATTAACCAATGTAAATTCATTAATTTAACTTTATATTAATTATATTTCTTAATTGGTATGAAACAACCTAGTATGAATGCAGGCCCGTCCCTGAGCATGGACAGGAAGGGCGTCTACCCAGGACCCAATGATGAGAGGCACCCAATTATAATAATGTATAATATTATTGTAGGCTTTTAAACTATACTTGATTAAATTCAAAAAAAAATATATATATTTTGATTAAAAACATTGTCATCATATTCTTTCCAAATTAAAAACGCTAGCATTATTATTATAAAAAAACGTTGGCATTAGATTAAATTCAAAAAAAAAATTACTTATTAAAAACGTGGACATCAATTACTAAGTAGTGTTGCCAAATTCTCTAATTGACCTCATATTCTTTCCAAATTTCCTAATAAAAATGTGGGACATCAATTCCCTAATTTATCTCAAAGTCTTTCCATAATTATCTTTTCCACCATCAATCCTAACAAAATATCTAATTTATCTCTCTTCTTTAGTCACACTTCAATCCCAAAGAATATTAAATGGTAATATTATCCTTCATCTTCAGTCATCTTCAATTCATCAGCTATACAATCAATTTTGTTTTCTAATCACCTCACTGTGAAACTTCTAATTGCTAATAGTTTTTTTTTAGAAACTCTATCAGATTCTGATTTATTTGGTCTTCAGATGCAATTTGGGAGAAACACATCAAAATATTCCAATATCAAGAACTTAGCCGCTAAAGCCCATTATCTCAGATGATTTTCGGATTTGGTTTTTCATTTTTCTGTTATCATGATTTGTGGCCTGAATAGACATTATGGTGTCATTACCATATATATATATATATATATATATATATATTTGATAATTTATTAAAACTATTTCATAATTTATTAAATTTGATAATTCTGCATCTAGAAATGCTCATAGACATTATTTTGAATAAGAAATTAGATACTTAAAGAAATATAAAATGTTTTTTCGTATGAAATATTTTTATTAGATCATTAGACATAACAAACAAATGTCATTTTTAAGTACTCTTCTATACAATTGACTTTTCTATTTTATTTTTCTATTTGTATTTATTTATAAGAGCTTGGTAATTCACCCATGGTTTCTAAAATCTTAGGAATGGACTATCAAATTATATGAACCTGAATTATTACACAACTAATATTAATCTCTAAATTCTATTGGGTGACATAAAAGTCCTTAAAATTTACTTTATTGTAAATAATAAAGTCCAATAAATCAAAGAAAAATTGTTAAAAGAAAACGAAATGATAACCAACAAATCATTCACAAAATTTTCATTGATTGGTACGGTTGACTTAATAATGTTGAGTCCTGTAAATATGGTGTCATTACCATATTATATATATATATATATATATATATATATATATATATATATATATATATATATTGAATAAGGTGTAAATATACTTCAAATATTTACCACCATCAGAAATTTTATCTGTAACGTCTAAAATGATATAATTTTATTCATAATTTTGGCAGTCAAGAGCAATTTTATCCTAGTGTTTATAAGTTGGATCAATTTGGATATTATTATAAATAGGGATGGCAACGGGTAGGGTACCCGCGGGTAATGCCAATCTCAAACCCTTACCTGTTTATTTTTTAATTACCCGTACCCGTCCCATTATCCTAACAGGTATATTTTTGCATCCCATACCCTTCCCATTTAATTCGCGGGTACCCACGGGTACCCTTACCCGTTAAGAATTAATAAATAAAACAAAAATATTACAAATTTAACAAAGTATAAATTTAATAAATTATTCATCTAAAAATTGAACAAATTGAACCTTAATCAATAAGAATAAGTAGCTTAATGGTATCACTCAATGGTTGAAAAACGAAAGACCGGGGTTTAAAATCTTACATCTAAAAAATAATAATTTTTTTAATATATAAAACAGTTATGACGGGTAACGGGTACCGGGTACCCTGAGGGGTATTCTCATACTCGTCCTATTACCCTAACGGGTAATGATTTTAATCTCATACCCTTTTATACAGGGTACGGGTAGTCCCATTAGGATCGGGTACCCGCGGGTACACTACCCATTGCCATCTCTAATTATAAAACACATATATTTTGTTTATTATTCTGCACCAATTATATATCAGTTGATTTTAAAAAAATATTTCATATTTTCTGCGATTTAATAATAGCATTGGAGATAAATATTTATAAATTTTTCAAAATATTTGAATTTTTTTTTTCAACACATGCAAAAAAGATGGTATGTTTTCTAATTTTTTTTAAAAAAAAAACGTTTAATCATTACCGACCATATATATTGTATATATTTTTGATAGGCCTAATATACAAATAACGCCCGGAACTTGTCTAAATGTTACAACTGCCCCCTCCAACTTTCAATTGTAACAACTTCCCCCTTAAACTTGTCCAATTGTAAAACATAACCCTAAATTGGGAATTTTTTTACCCCGTACTTGAAGCAATCGTAAAAACGTTTCCCTGGATTCGTATCACGCCAAAGATCTGATTATCACACTCCACAAGCGTTGCAGCTTTTGTATTTCACGTGTTTCTTCAATTGCAGTCCATGTCAGTAATTTGGGGTTATGTTTTACGACTGGACAAGTTTGAGGGGTTATGTTTTACAATTGGACAAGTTTGAGGGGTCAGTTGTTACAATTGAAAGTTCAGAGGGACAGTTGCAACATTTAGACAAGTTCAGGGGTTATTTGTGTATTATACCTTTTTATATTGATATGATTTAAATTGATCCGGCTCATAAAGCCCAGGCCCAAGCCCAAGCTCAACATAAATAGATGGACTAAGCTACCAAGTATTCTAAGCAACACGACATTGGGGTTATAATTGAGCCGACCCGTTTATAAGCGGCTCGATGTTCAGTTTAATAAAAATTCAAATGTCTTCGATTCGATTTATAAATGAGTTGAGATTGAACACGATTTTAAGGTTCGATTCATAAACAACCTGTTTGATCACGGTGAAACTCGGTTCAAAAGATCGCGACCAGGTTCGACTATAGGTTCGTGAACAAACTACTAAACAAATTCGGTTATAATATTTATGAACAGACTCGTGAACAAGCTCGATTCGTTTCTTTAATAATAGTATTTCTATAAAAGCGGAAATGTAAAACTATGTAATTTTGTATTAAAAAATTTTCAAATGAGATTAAAACTCTATCTTCGACTTCAATTTTTCATTTTAAACAGAATTAATGATCTGTTCATAAGCCTTGCTATGAACATTATCAATGAGTTATTCACAAATAAAGGTTATGAACATTATTAATGAGTTATTCACGAATAAAGGTTATGAACAAAATTAATGAGCTGCTCAGAACAAAAGCTCGTGAACAAATAAACAAGTTGCTCGCGAGCAGCTCACGATCATGTAACTTTCTTAACAAAGCGAACTCGAACTCGAACTTGTCCATTTTCTATCGAACCGAGCATGAGCAAGCCAAAACTCGACTCAGATCGGATCGATTACAGTCATACCTATAAATAACCTAAAATACTAGTAGACTCGTCCTATCTATCTCTTTATAATCTGTACATACTTGTAATTGACTTCATCATCGAAATTTATATAATGGATTTCCCAACACGAATTTAATAATCGAAACAGTCCGTTTAAATCTTGATTTGAATTGGGAACGACTTTTAAACGAAGGCAGGACATTTCGGATAGCTGTTTTTGTTATATATAAAATTCGAATCTAAAAGCTTTATTTTGACGGATTATATATGAGATTTAATTGGATTTTCCTTAATTAAAGTAGAAGATTTGAACCTATGGATTGTAGTTCAGTTGGCACCGCATGCTGAGTTTGTGGAAAGAGATATCAAGTTGGATTTTCACTAAATACATTTATAAAAAAAGGTAAGAAACTTTAACCATGACTAAGCCCGTAACACAATTATTTCAAGAGAATCATTGCGGTTTAGAAAAAATAATTAATTACAACTAGATGTCTCGCAGTTTCACGAATTTGCAGATTGATACTTGTGGTATTTTTCATTATAAACGCAATCCTATGGTTGCAATATTTTCATTTTTTTTTTGTTGATTTTGCCAAATTTGATCGATAACGACCTCAAAATGAAAATTTCAAGAGTTAAATGATATTTTAAACAATTTTACTTCTTCAACCTTTTAGGCTTGAGGTTATTTAAGTGGTGTTTTTTTTATAAGAGAAAGTTAATATTTAGAGAGAGAAAACGCAAAAAATATTGATTTTGAAAAAAAAAATGTGGTTCCATAGTAAATACGATACTAAACAATTTTAATTCTTGAAAATTTTATTTTGAGGTCGTTATTAGCCAAATTTGGCAAGGTCAATAAAAATAAATTTTACAAACCACAAAGTTGCGTTTGCAATAAAAAAATTACCACAAATATCCATCTGTAAATCCGTAAAACACAAAGCATCTATTTGTAATTTACCTTGGAAAAAAAGTACTCTATAATACATGTCATTCTAGAGAATTTTTTTCAATCCACAATATATGTCATTTTGATTCGATCAATGCACATTAATTGATTTTTACTAAATATACTCTATTTAAGTTGTATTTTTATTTTAAGAAGGCCTAATACACAAATAACCCCCTAAACTTGTCCAAATATTGCAACTACCCCCCTCAACTTTCAATTGTAACAACTTACCCATTAAATTTGTCAAATTGTAAAACATAACCCCAAATTGGAAATTTTTTTACCCCGTATTTGAAGCAACCGTAAAAAAGTTTTCCCGAATTCGTATCACGTCAAAGATCTGATTATCATACTCCACGAGCGTTGTAAATTTTGTATTTTACGTGTTTCTTCAATTGCAGTCCATATCAGCAATTTGGGGTTGTGTTTTACAATTGGACAAGTTTAAGGGGTAAGTTGTTACAATTGGACAAGTTTGAGGGGTAAGTTGTTACAATTGAAAGTTAGAGGGGGCAGTTGCAATATTTGGACAAGTTCAGGAAATTATTTGTGTATTAGACCTTATAAGAATAAACAAAAATTAATTATTGAATGAAATTAAAACAACAACACAATCTTTTAGTTAAAATTAATTGTTTTTTTAGTTCTTGTCGTGTATTGTGAAACATGTGAGTAAAAGATTTGATAATTCCACGTGTAATGAGTTTTGATACCATTTTGTCTTTATAGAAAGGCATATAAAAAACTCACCGCTAACAGTGACCTCCAATTAAATCCAAAAGTTTCTAAAATCATATAAGATTAAGAGTCTGTTTGGTAAAGAATTTTTTGATCCAAAATTAAAAGTTTAAGCAATTTAGAAGTTTTGACTAATCAAATCTTTAATAGTGGTATTTGGTGAAGAAAAGTTTGAAAGAATTTGTTGGGTTTAAAAAACTCATTTTAGAAGTTTTTTCAATTAGTTTATTGCTCCATCTCTTTTGAAAGACATTTTACCCTTATTTATTACCATCTAACTCCAAATAAAGACTTTACCATATCCTTATTTGTCATTTTACACGAACATCTATTAACAACCAGCTAAGTTTTACCAAACAAATTTACACAATCAGCTAGTCAAATCAGCTAACCAAAAAGGTAATCAGCTATCGGCTAACAACTATTTGTCAAACAAAGCCTAAACCTCTATTTACTTTTATGGTATCCAAAGTATTTTATTTGGTCCGTGTGATATTATTTGATAATATTTGTCATCTGATCTATTTTTATAGGTGATATTTAATTCATTTTGGATGAAAAATTAACTGATTTGTTAATTTTTTTTTACCACATGATACAATTTTTTTGACACGTGACAATATAATAATTTTTTTAAAATTTTTTTTATATAGACTTAGTATGTGGATAAATAAGAAAAAAATTAATTCCTTATTTATCTACCTATTAAATCTATATGGAAAAAATTAAATCAATTGTCACGTGTCAAAAATTGTATCATATGGTAAAAAAATTAACAAATCGGTTAGATTGTCATCCAAAATAGGTTAAATGTTACACATGGAAATACTTCAAAGAGCAAAGGTTAACAAATGATACGACTAGGTTTTTAAAAGAGCCTCTTGTTTGGTTTGGTTCGATTCAGTTTTTGAATCAAATCTAACTACCCTCACCCAATTATGTTTTGTGAGTTAGAGTTCAGACTCTAACTTAGTGACATTTATTGTTGAAATTTTCAGCTCATGGTAGCGTGAACTTATGTTGCACACACACTTTGAGGAAAAAATCGGTTACCCTCTTAAGCTTGGTCTAAGAAACCGATTATAAGATATCTTATTAGCCTCCCGAACTTACTTAAAAGTACCTAGTAGCCTTTGAACTTATGTAAAGTGATCAATTGATGCGTAAATTTTCGCTTAAACTTGCCATAATCTCCTCTTACACGTTTAAACGTCAAAATGTCTACAATACAAGAATATATGAAAATCCAAAATCCAAAATCTGAACAATACACAAGCCAGGTAGCACGCCTAATAACCTTATTATAGATCTTTTAACTAAACCAACATTACAACATAACAAAAGAAACATAATATCTAGACAATATAACTAACAATTAGACCCGAATAAGAAAGATCACATCTTTTATTCTTCAAACCTAAATAGATCTTGAAAAGCCGAATCCATCTCCGCAACAATCTTCTCATATGACATTACAATACGTGTTATGCTCAAACCCCGGCAAACACATACACATGTTTATCCGAATCAATAGACGATCTTTCAGCACTCGAATAACAAAAGTTCAAGAAATCCATAATATCAAACTCTTTAAACACTCTCGGATGATCTTCATCAATGAGTTCTTCTTGCGGCTTGATAATCGTACCATCTAGGGGAAACAAGAACGAAGCAAGAGAATATCTTTCTCACCTTTCATTATAACTTTATGTTTCACAGAATGTAATCTTCTATTGCTCCACACCATTAATGGATCACCAACAATGAAAATGTAAGAATTAGAAAATGACGGAAGCCATTGAATCATTCACAATCGATCTTTGTTTCGATTTCTAGACCCGAACTTCCATCTTCACCTAGAATTGTGCATAATGGTTTAAGAGTCATTAAAATTAACGACATGCAATTTAATGATGCTTGTGACGACGCTTTGAAAAGAGTGGGTGAATATTTCGGGACATAAAAAAGCGTTATTAAACCTTAAATTTTAACGTCGCAATAGGGTATTTTGTTTGTAATGAGATTTAGAGATCGAGAGTTCAGATTGTAACTTAGTGCATTTATTGTCGAAATTTTCAACTCATGGCAGCATGAACTTATGTTGTACACGCTTTGAGGAAAAAATCGGTTAGCCTCTTGAACTTGGCCTAAGGAACCTATTATAACATATCTTATTAGCCTCCCGAACTTACTTAAAAGTACCTAGTTGCTTCAGAACTTTTCTAAATTGATCAATATGTTCGAGAATTTTCGCCTAAGCTTGCTCTAATCTCCTCTTACGCCCTTAAACGTCAAATTTTCTATAATACAATATTATGTGAAAATTCAAAATCCAAACGTCCGAACCATACACAAAACAAGTAGCATGCCTAATAACTTTATTATAGATCTTTTTAACTAAACCGACATTAAAACACAACAAAATAGACATAAAATCTAGACAATCACTAACAATTAAACCCGAATAAGAAAGATCACATCTTTTATTCTTCAAACCTTGGTAGATCTCGAAAAGCCGAATCCATCCCCATAATCAAACCTCAGCAAATACATACACTTGTTTATCCGAATCAATAGACGGACTTTCAGCACTCGAATAACAAAAGTTCAAGAAATCCATAATATCAAACTTTTTAAACACCCTCGGATGATCTTCATCAATAAGTTCTTCTTCCGGCTTGATAATCGTATCATCTAGTGGAAACAATCGGTTAGCCTCTTGAACTTGGCCTAAGGAACCGATTATAAGATATCTTATTAGTCTCCCGAACTTACTTAAAAGTACCTAGTAGCCTCTAAACTTGTCTAAACTGATCAATTGGTGTGCGCATTTTCGCTTAAACTTGTCCTAATCTCCTCTTACGAGCTTAAACATCAAAGTGTCCATAATACAAGAATACGTGAAATCCAAAATCCAAAATCCGAACCATACGCAAAACAAGTAGCATGCCTAATAACTTTATTATAGATCTTTTAACTAAACCGACATTAAAATACAACAAAAGAGACATAAAATCTAGACAATCACTAAAAATTAGACCCGAATAAGAAAGATCACATCTTTATTCTTCAAATCTCCGTAGATCTCGAAAACCCGAACCCATCTCCATAACAATCTTCTCATACGCGTTATGATCAAATCAAATCAAACCCCGACAAACACATACACTTGTTTATCCGAATCAATAGACGGACTCTCAGTACTCGAATAACAAAAGTTCAAGAAATCTATCATATCAAACTCTTTAAACACTCTCGGATGATCTTCATCAATAAGTTCTTCTTCCGGCTTGATAATCGTACCATCTAGCGGAAACAAGAACGAAGCAAGAGAATATCTATCTTTCTCACCTTTCATTATAATCTTATGTTTCACAGAATGTAATCTTCTATTGCTCCACACCATTAAAGGATCCCCAACAATGAAAATGTAAGAATTAGGAACTGACGGAACCCATTGAATCCACCGACAGTCAATCTTTGTTTCAATTTCTAGACCCGAACTTCCATCTTCACCTAGAATTGTGCACAATGGTTTATGCGTTGTTATAATTAAAGACACGAGATTTAATGATGCTTATGACGACAATTTGAAAAACGTAGGTAAACATTTAGGGATACCGAGAAATGTTGTTAAATCTTAAATTTTAGCGTCGTAATAGGCCATTTTGTGTAGTGAGATTTAGAGATCGAGAGTCCAGATTCTAACTTAGTGTTATTTATTGTCGAAATTTTCAACTCATGGCAGCGTGAACTTATATTGTACACGTTTTGAGGCAAAAATCGGTTAGCTTCTTGAACTTGGACTAAGGAACCGATTAGTCCCTTGAAATTTGAAGATATCTTATTACCCTGCTGAACTTACTGAAAGGTACCTAGTAGCGTTTAAACTTATCTAAAGTATGCCTGAATTTGGTTAATGTGATACACGCTTAAACTTGCTCTAGTCTCCTCTTACGCACTTAAACGTCAAAATGTCTATAATACAAGAATATGTGAAAATCTAAAATCTAAAATCCGAACCATACAAAAAACAAGTAGACCCGAATAAGCTTATTTGTTTATCTTTCACCTAAACCAACATTACAGCATAATTAAAAGAGACATAAGATCTAGACAATCACTAACAATTAAACCCGAATAAGAAAGATCACATCTTTTATTCTTCAAACCTCGGTAGATCTCGAAAAGCCGAATCCATCCCCATAATCAAACCCCGACAAATACATACACTTGCTTATCCGAATCAATAGACAGACTTTCAGCACTCGAATAACAAAAGTTCAAGAAATCCATAATATCAAACTCTTTAAACACCCTCGGATGATCTTCATCAATAAGTTCTTCTTCCGGCTTGATAATCGTACCATCTAGTGGAAACAAGAACGAAGCAAGAGAATATCGATCTTTCTCGCCTTTCATTATAACCTTATGTTTCACGGAAGCCATTGAATCCATTCACCATCGATCTTTGTTTCGATTTCTAGACCCGAACTTCCATCTTCACCTAGAATTGTGCACAATGGTTTATGCGTTGTTATAATTAAAGACACACGATTTAATGATGTTTATGGCGACCATTTGAAAAACATAGGTAAACATTTAGGGACACCGAGAAATGTTGTTAAATCTTAAATCTTAGCGTCGTAATAGACCATTTTTTGTAGAGAGATTTAGAGATCGAGAGTCCAGATTCTAACTTAGTGTCATTTATTGTCGAAATTTTCAACTCATGGCAGCGTGAACTTATGTTGTACACGTTTTGAGGCAAAAATCGGTTAACTACTTGAACTTGGCGTAAGGAACCGATTAGTCCCTTAAAATTTGAAGATATCTTATTACCCTGCTGAACTTACTGAAAGGTACCTAATAGCGTTTAAACTTATCTAAAGTGATCTATTGATACCTGAATTTGGTGAAAGTGATACGTGCTTAAACATGCCCTAATCTCCTCTTACGCGCTTAAACATCAAAATGTCTATAATACAAGAATATGTGAAAATCCAAAATCCAAAATCCGAAGCATACAAAAAACAAGTAGACCCGAATAAGCTTATTTGTTTATCTTTCACCTAAACCAACATTACAACACAATTAAAAGAGACATAAGATCTAAACAATCACTAAAAATTAAACCCGAATAAGGAAGATCACATCTTTTATTCTTCTTCAAACCTTGGTAGATCTCGAAAAGCCGAATCCATCCCCAGAATCAAACCCCAGCAAATACGTAGACTTGTTTATCCGAATCAATAGACGGACTTTCAGCACTCGAATAACAAAAGTTCAAGAAATCCATAATATCAAACTCTTTAAACACCCTCGGATGATCTTCATCAATAAGTTCTTCTTCCGGCTTAATAATCGTACCATCCAATGGAAACAAGAACGAAGCAAGAGAATATCGATCTTTCTCGCCTTTCATTATAACCTTATGTTTCACAGAATGTAATCTTCTATTACTCCACACCATTAAAGGATCCCCAACAATGAAAATGTAAGAATTAGGAACTGACGGAAGCCATTGAATCCATTCACCGTCGATCTTTGTTTCGATTTCTAGACCCGAACTTCCATCTTCGCCTAGAATTGTGCAGAGTGGTTTATCTGTATGTGCGTAGGCTCCGAGGATGTTTTCTCCCGGCGGAGATGGTTTGTATTTCAGTGTACGGAGAAGTGTTTTTGTTGCCATTGTTGCCATTGTCTCTGAGTTTTTTCCAAGGCCATAACTGTCGACAATTAGGTTCCTGATTGTTTGGTGTAGATCATTCAATTGCTTCACCAAAGTGCTATATATTTTGCTGAGAAAAAGATATAGATTGTAAGTTCATAGCATTAGTACTTCAGATGAAATTTATGCTGAGAGATAATAGAAATGATTGTTGAAATTTTATCTATTAATTACTTAAAGCTTATAGATTGAATGAGAAATTGTACCAGATACTAGTAGACCAATAGGCAGCGGCCAATACATGATTGGTCAGTTGGGGGGCGATTTATACAGGTGTGTGCGTAATTTTTTTTTATGTTAGATCGAACCTGTTCAAATTTTTTTCGTATATATACATGTTATAATCTAAGTGGTCAAGAACTAATTTTTAAGCACCAATCTAAAACTTTTAAAAAAAATGGATTTAGAGAGACCTAACGGACTAAATTTTTTTTAGAAACTTGGATTTAGGAGGCCTAACACCCAAAAATATTTAGAAATTTGGATTTAGGGAAGGGTAATAGACCAAAAATATTAGAAATTTGGATTTAGGGAAAAAGGCCTTACACGTGCTAATTCAGCACTCTATTAATATTTGTTGAAAAAAAGAGGAGGGAGATGGAACCACCCCTGATCACAGTGGTTCCGGTGGCTAGAGGGTCCTAGCCCCTAAGCCCCTCAGTATACGCTCCTGCCAATAGCTATGTTGGCGTACCACGTCATCTATGTATGAGATTCATAACTTGGTGTCGTGTCACGTATTAACTAATAAAATATTAATATTGTGTAAGTAATTAATTAATCAAGGATTTTTTAGTTAGTTTTTTTAATAGTTTTAGACAGTAGAATATAAACTCTATAATCTAAAATATATAGCGTGACATCAAATTATAGCTCCAATGCACGAATGGCATGGTGTTCGGAGCGTATTACTCCTCACATTTTAAAAGTTTCAAATGATTCCATATTCTTGTCCAATTTCATTTTCTTAATAGAATTTGTTGAATGTAGTAAATGGGAGACAACCTCCGCCATGTGTCAAAAGAAGATACTAAATAAACAAAAAAAAAATATGAACTTTTGAAAGTTCACGGGGCAGATGAAGTTTTTGGGTTATTGAATCTAATTAAACAAAAAAAATTAGTGGATTATTAAATGTAATTGGACAAGAATAGGGAATTTGGAGCTTTTGAAAGTTTAGGGGCAGTTGAAATTTTAGGCCAATTATAGGGGCCACAAATGCATTAAGCCCTTGTTAGTTTATAGCTCCTATCATGGTACGAGAGTCTCTTAAACCTAGAGATCGGAAGTTCAAATCCTAGAGAATCATTTATTGTTGAAATTTTCAACTCATGACGGAATGGAACTATATTGTACATATTTCAAGGAACTGATTAGTCCTTTGAACATATTTCATTATTCTTAAACTTACTTATAATGATTTATTAATTCATGAATTTTCTTGAAGTAACCTATTCGTCCCTATGTTTAATTAAATTGATAGGCGCTAAACTTGTTGAAATCTCCTCTTACGCTACCACTAGTATTAGGTTGTTAATCATGTCACAATAAGTAAGTTCGTGAGACTAACATGACATCTCTAAAATTCAGGAGTTTAATATAACTTTAGCCCCTTATACTTCCAAAAAGGTCAAATATCCCTTATACTTTGAAACAGTTCTATTTCCCCATCGAACTTCGTTAAAGTGATACACTAACTCTCTAAAAAGTATCTATTAGGCCCCTAATTTTTTTAAAAATGATCTATTAACTTCCAAACTTAGCTAGATATCGTTTTTTACCCGATTCAATACTACACAGCCACGTTGAAATTAACACAAGCAACACAGAAATCAAAGAAAATAACTACGAATCAAGGAACCGATTAACCTCTTGAACTTGGCTCAAGAAATTAATTAGTCCCGTGAACATCGAACATGTTTTATTAACCCTTGAATTTATTTAAAATAATTTATTAATCTCCTGAATTTTTCAAAAATGATCAATCGATCCCTAAACTTTTTTTAAATCAACCGATCCCTAAACTTAATTTAAGTAATATGCACTTAAACTTGCTAACACAGTATTACTTGTCAGATTAAGTAAGTCAGAAGACTAATATGACATTTTTAAAATTCAGGGCTTAATCCATCTTTAGCCCCATATACTTATCCAAAAACTTCAACTCCCTTACACTTTGAAAAAGTTCTATTTACCTCTCGAACTTGCGTAAAATGACCAATTAACTCTCTAAAAAAATACTTCTAACCCCTTGAATTTTTTTAAAGTGATCTATTAGCCCCTAAGGTTAAATATCAGAGTCTTTTACCAGATTCAATACTACTAATGTATTCAGCAACCTGAATAATCAAATGAATTTGATTATTTACCATTGATTTAGGCTTTTGGATCAACAGTTTCATAGTTCAAGATCCAGGTGAAAACTACTATATTCAGCCATACTGAAAGAATCAAGAACATAAATCAAAGAAAAGAACAAAGAATCAAGGAAAAGAAACCAAACCAGAAGTGATCTTGAGCAGCAACATCATCATCACCATACATCAATTTCGCAAACCCTTGAATAGAATCAAAATTAGAAGCATCTTCAATCCCAAAACTTTCAAGCAAAGGAAGAACTGGATTTGGGGGAGAATAAGCCATATAAACCTTTGGATTTGTGTTCTTCTTTTTAATCTCTAATGGAAGCTCAAAAAGACCCTTTGTCAATGAGAAAAATTCCTCTCTTAATTCACTTAAAATCTGATCATAAATCACCTCAAAACAGCCATAATCTTCACATGATTCTCTCACTCTTTTGCTTACTTCATTCCATTCTTCACTTCCTCTTTCAATCTCCTTTGTTAGGTCAATTATTGGGACCTTTTTCTGTGATTCTGAACCCATTTTTTGGTGATGGTTTGTCAATTCTGGAAGTTAAATAAAGTGGTGCTTTTAATGGGTTATGGAGAGGTCTTCATTTATATATTGAATTATGTGATATAAAATATTCCTAACTAGCTACTTGTGATAATATATATATAAAAAGGCTTAATACATACATTTGCCGCTGTCCAAAAAAATTTGATTGGCACCCTGAACTTTCAAAATGTCCCGATAACCTTTTGAACTTACATAAAACATTCAGTTAGTCCCTTAAACTTGCGTAAAATGTAATCAATTAATCACTCGGTTACAAAAAAAAGTAAGTTAAAAGTGGAATATGTATTGCACACGTCTTAAAATGTAATAGATTAAAAAAGGAATTCTTACTTACTCAACTATAAAACTTGTCTTCTCTAATATTAGAACTGCATATCCCGATCTTGATCGTTTTACTTTTTTTTAAGACAAATATAATACATATTCCGCATTTAACTTGCTTTTTTACAACCAAGAGATCAATTGATTATATTTTACGTAAGTTTAGGAGGTTAACTGAACATTTTATGCAAGTTTAGAGGGTTATCGAGACACTTTAAAAGTTCAGGGACCAATCAAGCTTTTTGGACAAGTTCAGGGAGCAAATGATGTATTAAGCCTATAAAAAACATAAAACCCATTTCAGCTCTCCCAACTAGGGATGTCAACAGGTACTGTACCCGTGTGTACCTAACACTACCCAACTCTAATAGAATTACATATACTCTATATAAAATGGTATGGAACAGGTATGAGATCAAAATCATTATCCATGACGGGTATGAGAATGCCCCATGGGTACGAGATACCCATTACCCGTCATAAATCCTTTATCTTTAAAAATATTATCGTTTTTTAGATGTAAGACGTAAGATTCAAACCTTAACCTTTTGTTCTTCAACCATTGAGAAATACCATCATGTTACTTTATTCTTATTGATTAAAGTTTAATTTGTTCAATTTTTAGATGAGTGATTTATTGATGATTTATTAATTTTATACTTTGTTAAATTTATAATATTTTTTATTTTATGTATTGATTCTTAACGGGTAAGGGTACCCGTGAATTAAAAAGTATACCCGTTAGGGTAATGAGACGGGTACAAGTAACTAAAAAAACGGGTAAGGGTTTGAGATTGACACTATCCACAGGTACCCTGCCCGTTGTCATCCCTACTTCCAACTGAAGATTCAAAGTCAATTAGAAACTTAAACTATCAAAATCATCTTGAACTGAGTAAAATCATCAATTGAGTACCCATCGAAAATCATTCGTTTGAAAAGTTCCAGACTCTTTTTTCTTCAAACTCATTTTGAGCCAACACAAAGATCATTATAGTCCATGTCAAATAGTCACAGTTTCTGATTTTAGGATAGAATAAGAACTCAATTGATGATTTTTACTTAACTCATGGACCTAATTTGATAGTTTAAAGTTCTAACTAACTCTAGATTTTTAGTTTAAGGATCAAATGAGTATTATACCTACAACAACATCTATGACCACTTAACGTTACTCATTTTCACATTATGACTATAAACTTCAAACCATGGTATAAAAACCACTCAATTTTACACTTTCTAACATTATGACTATTAAATTTCAATCAACGTCTCAAAATGATCGTTGACGGTCTTATTATAAAAAATTCCAAGAATTGCTCTATTTTAAGAAACTTTAATTTTTCAAAATTTTTGTTTTGAGGTCATTTAAGTTTTGTTTGGTTAGAAAGGAGAAAATGAATTTTTAAAGAGAGAAAGCTCCACAAATTATGATTTTTAAAAATAAAAAATAAAATTTCATAAACAACTTTAATTCTTAAATATTTTTATTTTAAGATTGTTAACGATTATTTTAAAATATTAATTAATGTTTAACAGTCATAATATTAAAAGTTACGTTTTAAAGTTAAATAACTATACCGTGAAAATAAGTTAAGTTCAGAGAATAGCGAGTTTCACCGCAGAAGAATGTCGGATCATTTTTCTTTGGGTTAAGGTGCAAAAATACCCCTAATGTTTTGGGACAGGAGCAATTTTACCCCTAATGTTGGAAGTCAAGAGCAATTTTACCCCTAACGTTGATAAATTTGGTCAATTTGAGAAATAATTCATCAAACTGTTTCCTCGGTCATGAATCTTGTCATCTATACTTCACACATGCGTTATTTTATCAGTAACAAATCACAAACATATGTTGGGATGTGAAAAAATAAGAAAAAAATATTAAAAATGTACTGTCTTTTGTACGAATTAGACAAAAAAAATCAAAAAAATCACCGAATTTATAAATATTAATCTCTAATTTTATTATTAAATTACAAAAAACATTATATCCTTTTATAGAACAAATTGATATGCAATTGGTGCAAAATAAAGAAAAAAAAGACTGTATTTTATAATAGTGTCTGAAATTGATCCAATTTATCAACGTTAGGGGTAAAATTGCTCTTGACTACAAACATTAGAGATAAAATTGTACCATTTTAGACGTTAGAAGTAAAATTGATCCTAACCCAAAACGTTAAGAGTATTTTCCCATCTTAACCTTTTTGTTTTGATGTGGGTTTAATTTACCTAAAAAATACATAAATATTACTGGTTATTTTTATAGTCATATAACTAATTGTGATGATTGGAATCAGCCAATTGAGCAGTCAAAATTCATCAGCTCAGCCTGCCGACATTTTTTTTTATAAAATATATGTTTATATGAAGCCAATCTCGATCTTACCGAACATGTACAAAACCCAATAACCTATAATGACACCATGTGTTCTATTAAAATAATCACACTAATAATAAGTGGGCTTAAAGTATAATTTGGTAGATCGGATTTATATATTATAATTCTTTTTTTTTATTTATTTATTGTTGTCCATTCATCTATTATTTTGTGACATCGATGTTTATTTTGGTGAGCACAAATTCCTACCCTAACTTTAGGAATTGACCGAACTACTCTTTGCCCAAAAATTAAAAAAAACCAAAACCTCTTAAATACCCTATACACTTTTCGATCAAATCTGAACTCGTTTGTGAACCAAATCATGGATCGTGAAAGAGTCTGTAAAGGGAAAGACAAAATGGTAAGATTTACGGTTTTATTTCGTTGATTTTCGCTCTGTTTTATGATCTGTGGGGTGTTTAAAAAATTTGCCGGAGTCGCAATCGGGCGTATGAACATCACGCCCGACCTGTGGTTCCGGCGTGAGGGAATCACGCCCGAGCAGTGGTGAGGGCGTGATAGCCACATGCCCGCACCACTGGTCGGACGTGATGCTAGAACGCCCGAACCACTGGTCGGGGGTGATGCGCTTACGCCCGCACCACTGGTCGGGCGTAATGTTCATACGCCCGACCAGTGGTCTGGGCGTGATTCCCTTACACTCAAGGTTTTTTTTAATAAAAATTTACATTATTTAGGGGGCGTTTGGTTCACATGAGGTAAGGGAAAAGGAATGAAGAAAGGGAAATCAAAGGAAAGGAAAGGAATAAGCATTGATTCCCCTATGTGTTTGGTTATGTTTAGGAAATGGAATGCAATTTCAAACCTTTGGAATTTTTGAACTTTCAGATTTCTAGAATTTCAAAAAATTCTTGAACTTCAAAAATTATTAAATTCTGAAAATTTTGGAACTTGAATTTAAAATTTTTGAAATTCTGGAATTTTTAAAATTCCAGAATCCGGAAATTCTAGAATTTTGGAAATTCTGAAATTTCAAAATCTAGAATTTCTGGAATTTCAAAAATTCTGGAATTTTAGAAATGCTGAAATTCTAGAAATTTTGGAAGTTCAAAAATTCTGGAATTTTTAAAATTCCAGAAATTCTGAAATTTTAGAAATTTCAGAAATTTTGGACTTTTTGAAAATTCTGGAATTTCAAAAATTTCAGAAATTCTAGAATTTCATAAATTTCAGAGATTTGTGGTTCGATAAAATAAAAAGAACAAAAAAATTGGGAAAGGGAATCCAATTCCCTACAAGATTTGGGGTAATGGGTTAACCTAAAGTGGGGTAATCCTATAATCTAAAACGGGTAAAGGGAATGAATTTTTTTGTTAAACAAACAAGAACAAAGAGAATGAAACCCTCTCATTCCCATTCCCATTCCTAAAGACCCCGAACCAAACGCCCCCTTACAATTTTATTAATTTAGTGTAATTTTATAATTTTAGTATAAATTTAGTATAATTTTAGCATAATTTTTATAATTTTATTAATTTAGTGTAATTTTATAATTTTAGTATAATTTTATAACTTTAGTATAATTTATTATAATTTTATAATTTTAGTATAATTACAATTATTTACAATTTTATTAATTTAGTAGTATTTTAGCATAATTTTATAAATTTAGTATAATTTACATTATTTACAATTTTATTAATTTAGTGTAATTTATAATTTATATGTTACCATTTTTTATTAACTATATGTAGTTTTTTTTTTTGTAGACGGAGCGACCTACTAGGGGTGGGAAATCCATCCTGTCATCTGCTCGTCGTCTAGATATGGACGGCGAGGATGATACACCACGCCATACGAGATTGCGTGGTATTGATATATCCGGTCGTAGGCGTAGAGGGGCTGCGACGGACCAGTTGAGGAGGGGACCGATTGTGGAGCAGCCCGCTATTGATGGATCGGAGGGGGCGACAGATTTTGATGACAGAGAGCCTGATAGCGATACTGTGGAGGACTACCTGGATGTGGCAGCCCAGGCAGTGCGACAGCCTGCAGTTGCACGTGATCGCGAGGTTGAGTATAGCAATGAGCAGCAGACCCCGGGGAGACAGCCGACCCAGCGCGTAGGAGGTCGCTTTGCGAGTACAGGTATTTTTTAGTATTTTAGTATAATTTTAGTATTTTAGTATAATTTAGTATAATTTAGTATAATTTTAGTATTTTAGTATAATTTTAGTATAATTTAGTATAATTTTAGTATAATTTTAGTATTTTAGTATAATTTTAGTATAATTTTAGTATAATTTAGTATAATTTTAGTATTTTAGTATAATTTTGGTATAATTTTAGTATATTTTAGTATAATTTTAGTATAATTTTAGTATTTTAGTATAATTTAGTATAATTTTAGTATGTTAGTATAATTTTAGTATAATTTTAGTATAATTTTAGTATATTTTAGTATAATTTTAGTATATTTAGCATAATTTTATAACTTTCAGGGACAAGCAAACGTCCCAAAGCTAGTGAGGACGAGAGATGGCTAGTTACTGGACCGGTGGATGGTGGCCCCGTTGATGGTTCCGTGATTCCTAGTTTTCTAGGACATGTTGCCTCACGGATGCTGGGAGGAGAGATTCGGTCGTTTCTGACATGCTACAACAGATCATCAACATGCCGAGATTTGTGTCAGTGGTTTTCTGGTGCTTCACCCGAGGTAAGAATAATATAGTGTGTCAACATTTATTGTAATTTGTATTTTTAACTATAAACATAAAAAACATTCAGTAATTGTATAAATTGTATATGTGTCATTTTACAGCTGAAGGAGATGATCGAGAAGACTTGTTTGTCTCACCTTCCACATGCCATGTTTAAGAACATCGGCACTCCGCTGTTGACTGCGTTCGTGGAGCGGTGGCAGCCCGATACGAACTCCTTCCACATGCTGTTCGGGGAGATGACTATCCAGCTGCACGATGTGTGGCAGATTCTTCGGATCCCGATCGACGGTCCGATTGTGTCTGAGTCTCCAACTACTGACGGGCTTCATGCCATGTGCATGATGATGTTTGGGGTGGATCAGGATCAGCTTCTGTTGCCGGGTCGACATTTATGGGGTGGTGGAGGTGTATTTGTTCAGGCTGTACACGGGCTTGTCATCCAGGGTAGGGATGACGCTACTCGGGCCACAGCGTGGATGTGGCTTATGCTTTCATCCACTCTGTTTGTTGATAAGAGTGGAGATAGGATTAGGCCGGCCCATCTTGCTGAGGTTTACGGCGGTGTCAGCGGGGCAGCTGGACTATCATGGGGGTCTGCTAGACTTGCCATGTTGTACCGGCAGCTGGGGATAGCGAGCAGAGGAGACTGTTCATGTATATGCGGATGTTTGACCCTACTGCAGGCATGGATATACGAGTATTTTCCGGTGTTCCAGCCGCATAGAGGAGCTCACTTGATCCCAGCTGACCATGCCCGTGCACTGAGATGGGAGGTCGGGGTACTAGGCAAGACGACCACCCGACTAGATACCATACGCGGGCAGCTGGACCGTATGATGGCAGCAGAGGTATTTTATAAAATTTTAGAATTAATTTAAGTATTATTTATAGTATATTATTATTTTTTATTGAGTATTATTTTTTTCAGGTGACGTGGTTGCCTTATGGTCCTGTCCCCGATGATGATCGGCTTCGAGTGTCCTACGCCGGTTGGATACGGTGTAGAGACATCGTCGAGCCGTATATGCCCGATCGAGCGCTGCGACAGGTCGGATATACTCAGCCTATCCCAGCTGAGCGTATTAGACCTAATAAAGCAGTACGACCATGGAGATCTATAGCGTATAAGCTCACACATTTCTTAGTCACAGTTGAGGATGTTGAAACACCTTTCCACATGATTTTGATTTGACAAAATTACTTAATAAGAATTAAATCCCCATGATAAAAATATTCCAACACATTAAATTTAAAAGCTTTATTTATTTGTACTAATGTGTTTGTTCAATGTTGAGTTATTTAAATCTATAAGACATCAAGTTGTATGCCACAAAGGCCCACAAGAGAAAGTCAAGCCCAAGTCAACGTGTCAAAGCCTCACGGCCCAAGCAGATCAAAACGCAGGTCTCACTGAGTAAAACGCAAGCCCAACATTGAGAAGGATCGAGAAACCTTCAACCAAAAGCTACAAGATGAAGCTGCTGAGTTGAGCGACAAGGTAGTCAGGTTAGCAGCTGGCCTGAATAAACTTGTAGACAAAGTATTTCTACTTCGGGTAAAGTTCAGAAGACGCAGAAAGCTGTCTAGTAGACTTTACCATAAATGTGGAAACATTCTGTTCGGTCTGACGAAAAGCTGCTGAGCACTGGCGAAGACAGAAGATACGAGGTTTTGATTGGCCGAAGACGCTGAGCACGTACTGAGTGAAAGCGACAGGAAGCCGTTTCCCTCCAACGGTTATTTCGAAATTCGAAATAACCAGTGCATCAAGTGTCACTATAAATAGGCCACTCAAACGCTTCATTCGATGCAGATCTTCAATCAAGTCGAAACGCTGACCAAATTGTTACTTGAAGTTCTGTGAGAAAAGCAAAGCAAATCTTACACCAATTCCAATTCTGTGTAAAAGTCTAGAGTGATCTAAATCATCTAAAGTGTCTTAGCAATTGTTGTTTAGGACAAACAAACACTTATCATTTCTAGAAGAATAGAAAGGAGAAGCTGAGTACTCGGTTATAGTACTCAGCGGTAGAAATAGGAGTGAGTAAAGGAATAGAGGAAGGTACTCTTGTATACTCAGCTTGCTATTGTAAAAGGTTTGTGCTCTACCTTTAAAGAGCTCAGTAGAGGATTCCAAAAAGCTCGGAAGGAATTCCGGGGACTGGACGTAGGCGGAGAGGCCGAACCAGGATACGTCTGCTGAGTAACATCTTTCTAACCCTTATCTCCTTAAATTATTGCTTGCTATAACACTGCCTAGTTAAACAACTAAAAAGAACATAAGTTGAGTTGTGTGAACTGAGAAACTGAGTTCAGGAATAGACTCAAGTGCTATCTCCTGACTCAAGGATAGATTCAGTCTTAGTCACCTGCTGACTAAGCCTGTATCTTGAATTTACTCAGTCTCACCGTGCTAAAAGACTTCGAGAAAGTCTAAGTTCGAAATTAACAGTCAGCCTTACACGAAAATTTTAAATAGTTCCTAACCCCCCCTTGGAACTAATATTGTCGCGTTACACGGGACCAACAAGTGGTATCAGGAGAAAGGGTATGATAGGCTCAAGCAAGCACCACGTGCTTGGTATGATAGGCTGACCAGTTTCCTGCTGACTAGAAATTATGTCAGAGGCAAAGCTGATACAACCTTATTCATTAGGAGAAAGGGTAAAGACACCCTACTGGCTCAAATATATGTTGATGACATCATTTTTGGTGCTACTAACGAATCTATGTGCAAGGAGTTTAGTAAACAGATGCAGACTGAGTTTGACATGTCAATGATGGGAGAACTTAACTTCTTCCTTGGACTCCAAATCAAACAAGGAAAGAATGGCATCTTCATAAGTCAAACGAAGTATGCTAAGGAGATATTGAAGAAATATGAACTTGACAACTGTAAGCCAATATAGACCCCAATGGGCACTGACACTGTCCTCTGTGCTGATGAAAGTGGTAAGTCAGTAGATAACAAATTATATCGAGGTATGATTGGCTTTTTACTTTACTTAACAGCGAGTAGACCGGACATTCAGTTCTCAGTATGTTATTGCGCTAGATATCAATCTAACCCTAAGGAATCTCACTACATAGCTGTAAAAAGAATCCTTAGATATTTGCAAGGCTCAGTGAATGCAGGCTTATGGTATCCCAATACTCATGACTTTACATGTCACACCCGACCCTAGACGACCTCAATCGGCATCGGACGTGAAATAGAAAGATCATAATAAATACTTAAGAGTCTCCAAATTATCCAACGCCATTATATTACAATTGAACTACCAAAGTTCTAACCATAATTCTCACAATAAGCAGTCAACTTCCAAACCCCGCCTAAACGGTCGGTAACCTTCTCTATATCCTGTACTTTCTCACCTAAAAATATTAAAACATTTAAAAACGGTGAGACAAAAATCTCAGTAAGAAACTATCAGTTATAAAAACCAACTTTATTTAACATAGCTACATATATACATTTATAAAGGGATTTAATCCAATCTTATAAAATATACTCAAAACGTAAGTTCATAATATAGTCAAAGTAGTAAACCAAAACCATAAAAATATATAATCTTGTATCCATTCTTGAGTTCAAAACCTTATAAAATATTGTAATCAAATAAGTGTTTTATCAAACCAACTCGTATTTAATCAAACGTAAAACCTTATATCAAAATCAATCATAACCGAAAACATAATCCAAATGAACTTAAAACATTGTATCCATCCTCGAGTTTCTCCCCTTAAGTATCAATCCATAACCACATATATAATCGAGACGTCTCTTAACATTGCCTATCCCATATGGTCTTACCCAACACCTCGCTGCCATACCCAATAGGTCTTCAGACTGTGTATACAGGCCATGTCCCTCACTGAACATGGTCTTCAAATATAAAACCACCGATCCGGATAACTCTCGATGGATATAAAATCATAAAATCATAACGTATTCAAATTTCCTTTCACAATCAAATTCCAAACTATTTCATAATCATAAATCATTTGGCTTCAATTAACCCTTTGGTATCATAAAAATCATATTTGGACTTCAATCCAAAATAATAACAACAATAACCGCAACAGATTTCTCAATCCAAAAACAATTCGTAAGAAATCATCAAATTCATTTTGTTCAATATGGATATATATTGAAACCAAAAACATATATGTATATATGTAAATCAATCAAATTAAGCCTTAAATCAACATAATCAAGTAAAATTTGAAATTCACATAGAAGCATAGTCAATAGCTTCATTTGAACCATAATTTCACAATAAAAAGCAAAATCATGAAAAATCTCAATTTTACAAAATTTCTGCATAACCTTAAAATATCAATTTCTGAAACTTCTTTGATTATATATATATATATATCTATATACATAAAACTCAAAATATAGTTGATAGTTACTTACCTTGGCTACTAATTGAAGAAAACACACCCGTTCAATTCGCCTCTAAATCCTGTCTAAGACGTTTTCCTCCAAACACTGCCGAAACTCAAAAACTCTTCGGTTAGGACTTAGATCTATGCATAAAGATGCTATGGTTCTAATTTCGAGTGATTTGGACGGTCGAATCTCCGTAAATTAAAGAAACGGTGGACAAACGGTTCAGAGAAAATTGATGATGAAAATGAAAGAAAAAGAAAAAGAAAAGAAATAATATAGATGATGATAGATGATCATCGAGTATTCTCGAGGGCTTGAGAAAATCTTTGGTAAATATCCCGTTTGATCCTCAATCTTTCTATAATCTTTTAAAAATTACCCTAAACTTTTATTTTATACATAAAACCATCGAATTAACTCCAAACTTTTCCCATAGCACCAAATTAACTTCACACACCCAATAATTATAATATATACTAATATAAAAATATAAATTTTAGAAATTTAGACACGAACGTGACAATTCTCCCCACCTTAAGAAATTTCGTCCTCGAAATTCATATTCTCTAATCTATCTTAATTTCCTTCCGAAACCATGATTCCTCATAATCATCATAACACCACAAATTCTAATATTCCTTCCATTAATGTCATCATTTATCAATATCGACATCTCTGTAACAATCATTTGAATATACTCTTAGTAACTCTAAACTTCAACCTAGTCAATTCCATCACCAATAACTCCACAATAAAACTTCAAATGTCATATTTGGTATATATAACTCTAAACTTCAATAATCATATATTTGATATACGATACACTTTATAGTCGTATTTTGCTAGCATTAAACTCAATCTCACTTTTATAGATGTAAATCACAATTGATTTTATCTCTTAATTTCCTACCTCAAACTATGCTTAAGATCAGAAAAATTTGTCCTCAAAATTTATATCTTAATTATTTCCTCAAACACTATTTAAGCTTACCAAATGTTCATATTTAATCATCAAATCATGAACTCTAATATATTCTCCCACTTTACTTCTCATTGATCACTAACATCGGTATCTCTCTAATCATTATTTATATAACTCTCAATAATTCTAAACCCCAACCCAATGAAGTTCACTAATAAAATAGTAATTTAAATTCCAAATCTCATTTATTCAACTTAAGATTCTATCATACACTAAATTAATGGTATAATCTCTCAATCATTAATCAACTTCCAAACCCAATAAATGAAACCTCCATATTTTATCTTTCTCAATCTCATATTTTCAATTTATCACTTTATCATTTCCTCAATCTCCTATATTCCTAAGAAGACCAACTTATCATGTAAACCAGTAGCACTGTCTTTCAAATAAGGAGAAAAATCAAAGCAAAAACCAAATTCTGGTGTAACGCTAAAATGACCAACATATGCCGTTTTCAGCATAACTTTTTCATACGGAGTCCGATTAAGACGATTCAGAAACCCCTAGAAACGTAAGATAAAAATAAAGAACTTTCATTTAGGACTCCATGATAGATTCGGCCTATATCTGGTCTAAAAATGCATCACAAGATTCAGGTACGAATCTGATTTTTCAGCAGTACCTATATAGACAATTCTCTATATCTCTAGCTCAAAGTTATGACTTTCTCATAACCAATATCACCAAATATCAAATAATTTACTATTTTTCATACACCTAGATATTGCTAACCATCAAAACTCATTTTTACACCTCATTAGCTAATTACTCAATCCTCGAAAAATTCCAAATTATTTCTTAGCTATCACCAAATATCCATAGTCCTCAATTACTATCGATTATTTCTTAGCTATCATCAAATATCGATATTCCTCAATTACTATCAATCTTAGGTCCGAAGAATTTAACCTAGAGCTCTAATACCAAACTGTCACACCCGACCCTAGACGACCTCAATCGGCATCATGCGTGAAATAGAAAGATCATAATCAATACTTAAGAGTCTCCAAATTATCCAACGCCATTATATTACAATTGAACTACCACAATTCTCACAATAAGCAGCCAACTTCCAAACCCCGCCTAAACGGTCGGTAACCTTTTCTATATCCTGTACTTTCTCATCTAAAAACATTAAAACATTTAAAAACGGTGAGACAAAAATCTCAGTAAGAAACTATCAGCTATAAAAACCAACTTTATTTAACATAGCTACATATATACATTTATAAAGGGATTTAATCCAAACCTTATAAAATATACTCAAAACGTAAGTTCATAATATAGTCAAAGTAGTAAACCAAAACCATAAAAATATATAATCTTGTATCCATTCTTGAGTTCAAAACCTTATAAAATATTGTAATCAAATAAGTGTTTTATCAAACCAACTCGTATTTAATCAAACGTAAAACCTTATATCAAAATCAATCATAACCGAAAACATAATCCAAATGAACTTAAAACATTGTATCCATCCTCGAGTTTCTCCCCTTAAGTATCAATCCATAACCACATATATAGTCGAGACGTCTCTTAACATTGCCTATCCCATATGGTCTTACCCAACACTTCGCTGCCATACCCAATAGGTCTTCAGACTGTGTACACAGGCCATGTCCCTCACTGAACATGGTCTTCAAATATAAAACCACCGATCAGGATAACTCTCGATGGATATAAAATCATAAAAAAATTTAGACACGGACGTGACATTACACTTCTCGGATACACTGACGCTGACTATGGACGAGATAAGCTGGAGCGAAAAAGCACTTCAGGAGGATGTCATTTCCTTGGAAGCTGTCTTGTGTCTTGGTTCAGTAAGAAGCAGTCGTCAGTAGCCCTGTCAACCACTGAAGCTGAGTACATTGCTGCTGGTAGCTGTGTTGCTCAAGTCCTTTGGATCAAGCAACAGCTAGAAGATTATGGTGTTCAGACCAAAATGATTGAAGTCAAATGTGACAACAAAAGTTCCATTGACCTATCAAAGAACCCAATCCAGCACATCAGGATGAAGCATGTCAGCATAAGGCATCACTTCATCAGAGACCATGTACTCAATGGAGAGATCAAGCTGACCTATGGCCCAACGGAAGAGCAGCTTGTTGATATCTTCACCAAGCCACTGGCTCATGAGCAATTCAACATACTTAGAGAAGCGATCGGTATGTTCAATCCACTTCAATAAATTCTAAGTATAATTCATGCTGAGTGTTTTGATTACATGCTGAGTGGCTATGCATGCTGAGTGTTTTTACCATGCAAACTTATAAAACTGACCTATACACTCAGCACTTGAACTGCTGAGTAACTACGTTGCTGAGTAAAGCAACTTACACAATTAGGGTTTGCACGCATATTTAAGTAGCCTCTAGGATGACGTAAGCATCATCATTACTAAAACCATGCGCCGTTTCTCGCAATTAATGTCAGTAGTAACTGACTATCGATGGTTCAAATTCCCACCGTTATCCCTGACCTATCAAATCAACGCTTACCGGCTATAAATAGTGAAAGATTTCTCACTATTTACTTTCTACGCTTGATTTTCGCACTCGAACTCTCTCTCTCTCTCAAATCCCAAATCTCTAAGAATTTCCAAAGAAGTCTTCAAGAACACCATGTGTGATTCCCAGAATCTCTCCGATGACCAATACGAAGATAATCTATCAGATATCAATCCTGGCTCTCAAACTGAGCAGGAATATGAAGAAACTTCTGATGATGAAAATCAAACGGGTCACGGTCAGCACGACAAACCTATAGATGAAGTCAGCATCCTCGGGATTGACCCCAAAATGGAACACTCAACTCCCTCTAAGAAGAAGAAGAAGGACAAGGGAAAAAAGCCTCAAGAGAGGACCTTTCAATCCGTATTCTCTGATGTTGAGAACCTCGAAGTCGTCCCTTCACGATGGTCTCCAAGAGCTTCGTCGAAGCTGAGAAACCCTACAACGACTGGATATCCAAGAATGTATGGACCAAACTCTTTTCTCTCAGCGGACTGACCTACCCAAGGCTAGTGACTGAGTTCTACACAAATTTACTGGCGGCACAAGACAATGTTGATTTCATGGTCACATATGTAAACAAAAAACAAATCATCATCGACCCCTCATACCTGTCCATTCTCTTAGATCTAAAGGCGGAAGGAGCTGAATTAAGGAAAACCAATGACTATAAACGAGTCAAGTATGAAGCTGAGTTCTGTAAGCCTGAAGGACACGTAGGAGAAGTCTCATGCACCTCATTTAGTCAGCATCAACGACATGCCCATTATCTCCTGACCAACTACTTGTTCCCAAAGGTCAATGCCATATCTTCTGCATCTAACTTTGAGCAGTGCTTCCTCTGGCACATGCTGAACTACAAGCCTCTGAATAAGCTTGTGTTCCTGATCGAAGCATTTCAATGAAGCACTGGAGTTCTTCGTATAGGGTCACTCATCACCAAAATCCTTAAGGATCATAAGATCAGCTTCAAAGGTGAAGAGAGCGTGGTAGGGACGGAAATCACCATTGAGATCCTAGCTGGACTAGCACACAGTCTTCCCTTCAAATCAAAATCGAAGAAAGGAAAGGATACTGTGGATGAAGAGAAAGGTAGACACATCAGCTGCACCAAAGACTATGCCGGCACTCCAAACTGCCAAAAGAATTAAAGTGGTACTGGCCAGACCCACTCAAGCTGAGCCTGCTAAGAAGAAAGCTGACCCTTCTAAGTCTTCCAAAAAATGGCCCGCTGCTGTCCAAGAGACTGAGGATGAGCATGAGGAAACTGAGCCACCCCTAAAGAGGAAGAAGGTTACTGGCGATACACCATTGAACGCAATTCCCCTCGGTTTTGTTGTTCCAAAGGACTCCTTCTTCCTACGAGCTCAGAAAACTGATAACATTGAAACCACCTCTAATACCCAACAAAGAAAGTCTGTCTCTGCTGAGAAGACAATGAAGAAAGCACCAACCAACTCAACTGGTAAAGAACCAGTTGCTGAGTTGGAAACTGAGTCTCATACCAATACCACGACTGTTGAAGAACAAGCTGAGGATGTCCCAAACACATCACTGTTGATCAAACTCCGTCTCCAAAACAATCCAAGGATGGCAGCGAAAGGAGATTCAAAAAGAAATCACACAAACCACTAGTGTTTGATATATTAGATGATTCCCCTCTGCATGACCCTATTGTTAATCTGACTGACTTGGACTTCAATTTCTTCTCCAAACCCATTGCCAAGTCCTCACCAGTCAAAGAAAAACAAGCCTCTATTTCTCACAGTCAGGAACATGCCGAAGCTGACACTCCTCAGGGTCAGAAATCTACCGACACCGATGCTCATGCCTCAACTGAGCATGTGATCGAAGAAACTACTGTTGAAGAAAATGAACAAGTCCCTGAGAAAACTCCTGCTCAGGACAATCTCGAGCTGACTCCTCCACAAGTCAATACTCAGCTCCAGAATGATACTGAGCAGGTAAACATTGCTGCTGTGCAAACCAATCCTCTTACTAAACAGTCAGCAAACTAGTCAGCACCTACTACTGGACTCAAGACTAAGTCTGCCACTCCAATTCCTTAACCTTCAAATAATCAAGAAGGCACCTCCATTTCTGGTGAGCTACCCAATATCCAAACACTTGCTGCTAACCAGAACTCAGTTCCTGAGACTCCATTAGCTGATCCACTGAACTTCCTTACTTCTTCCGCCTCTGGAAAAAGAATCCTCCAAGCTGCTCAAGAACTGATCGCAGACATACAACGAACTCATGCCACTGAGGCTGAGTATCTTTCTGCTGAGCCTACTCAACTGAGCACCATAACGCAACTTCTGATTGAACTCAAAAGTCTTAAGGATCTTTTGTGTGTGCTAACTGATATGGTTGCTCAGCAACCAAAGTAGGAGTTTGCTACAAAGATGGCTAACCTTCATCTGCATATGGTGCACCACATGGATACCATTGAAGGAAAGTTAAATGCCTTAACTGCTGCAAACTCTGGTGTGGCCCAGTCTGCACAAGTAGCTCAAGCCTTCACTCAACTCATCACTGAGCTCACTACCACTAGAGACTTGGTTTCATCTTCTTCTCAGTGCACTATCGAGCAAATCGCTGAAGCTATTCGTATGCTCAGCCTATCCCGTGAAGAAATGAAAACCGACCAGGCAAAGTCATCTGAAATCTTCCAACTCTCCAAGGCCACCTATCAACACGTCACACATCAATCCAATCAGCGCCATCACTATGATGCTGCCTTGCTCAAGATGTACCATCAGTCTTACGCCATGATGACCGACACCATGAGCTGGATGGGCAAGTCCCTTCAATTTATACTCAGCGTCATCAGCTCCAATATGGACATTCCGGCGTCCAACATGGCTGGTGGGATCAAAGTCTTTGACGGGCTTAAGCACAGTATGGCTCAAATGCAACAGTACTCAGCCCTGCTAACTCGTGCTGTTGATCAAGGGAAGTTTTATGCAGCTGTCCCTCAGCCCATTGATGCTGGAAGAAAGGGGGAGAAAGACAAACATCCCGCTGGAACTCAACCGAAGAAACAACATCTTGGTTCGACCTCTTCTATCCCTCCCAGCACTCAACCCCAGCAACAAGATACAATCAAGTCTAGTCAGCAAACCAAGCCCAAATCAAACCAAGTGTCTGTCAACATTAGGCGATAGATATTTGTAAACTTGTATATTTGCTGATGACATGTTTTGTGCTAAATATTATCGTATCTTCATTAAATCATCTATGTTATCTGTTCAAATCGCTCTATGCTTATCTGCTGTGTTGATATAGATTCATGACTTGTCTCACATGTCTTCCTATTCAAATTGAAAAAAGTAACTAAAGCTTGAAAAACATAGAAATTAATCAAGTACTTGGCCACTGAGTAAAACTAATCAGCCTCAACTAACTCACTCAGCCTACTCTGATATCTGAACTAAATCTTCCGCGTAACTTAATATCGAAACTGAGTAAAGCGAGACTAATCCAAGTACTGACCTAACTCTGAAAACTGACTTTAGGCTTACTTGATTAAACCTTCAAATGTTTAAAGTAAAACTGAGTCAGTAGTTCAACCCTTACGGGGGAGAATCTTAAGAAGTTAAGAAAAGGTCAATCATCATGGGGGAGCTCAACACTGAGTTCCTTATTGAATATTTTTGCCAACATCAAAATGGGGGAGTTTGTTGAAACACCTTTCCACATGATTTTGATTTGACAAAATTACTTAATAAGAATTAAATCTCCATGATAAAAACATTCCAACACATTAAATTTAAAAGCTTTGATTTATTTGTACTAATGTGTTTGTTCAATGTTGAGTTATTTAAATCTATAAGACATCAAGTTGTATGCCCCAAAGGCCCACAAGAGAAAGTCAAGCCCAAGTCAACGTGTCAAAACCTCATGGCCCAAGTAGATCAAAACGCAGGTCTCACTGAGTAAAACGCAAGCCCAACATTAAGAAGGATCGAGAAACCTTCAACCAAAAGCTTCAAGACGAAGCTGCTGAGTTGAGCGACAAGATAGTCAGGTCAGCAGCTGGCCTGAATAAACTTGTAGACAAAGTATTTCTACTTCGGGTAAAGTTCAGAAGACGCAGAAAGCTGTCTAGTAGACTTTACCATAAATGTGGAAACATTCTGTTCTGTCTGAGGAAAAGCTGCTGAGCACTGGCGAAGACAGAAGATACGAGGTTTTGATTGGCCGAAGACGCTGAGCACGTACTGAGTGAAAGCGACAGGAAGCCGTTTCCCTCCAACGGTTATTTCGAAATTCGAAATAACCAGTGCATCAAGTGTCACTATAAATAGGCCACTCAAACGCTTCATTCGATGCAGATCTTCAATCAAGTCAAAACGCTGACCAAATTGTTACTTGAAGTTCTGTGAGAAAAGCAAAGCAAATCTTACACCAATTCCAATTCTGTGTAAAAGTCTAGAGTGATCTAAATCATCTAAAGTGTCTTAGCAATTGTTGTTTAGGACAAACAAACACTTATCATTTCTAGAAGAATAGAAAGGAGAAGCTGAGTACTCGGTTATAGTACTCAGCGGTAGAAATAGGAGTGAGTAGAGGAATAAAGGAAGGTACTCTTGTATACTCAGCTTGCTATTGTAAAAGGTTTGTGCTCTACCTTTAAAGAGCTCAGTAGAGGATTCCAAAAAGCTCGGAAGGAATTCCGGGGACTGGACGTAGGCGGAGAGGCCGAACCAGGATACGTCTGCTGAGTAACATCTTTCTAACCCTTATCTCCTTAAATTATTGCTTGCTATAACACTACCTAGTTAAACAAATAAAAAGAACATAAGCTGAGTTGTGTGAACTGAGAAACTGAGTTCAGGAATAGACTCAAGTGCTATCTCCTGACTCAAGGATAGATTCAGTCTTAGTCACCTGCTGACTAAGCCTGTATCTTGAATTTACTCAGTCTCACCGTGCTAAAAGACTTTGAGAAAGTCTAAGTTCGAAATTAACAGTCAGCCTTACGCGAAAATTTTAAATAGTTCCTAACCCCCCCTTGGAACTAATATTGTCGCGTTACACGGGACCAACAGAGGATACCTGGCGGAGATTTCCATCGGCTCGGGGCATTGATTGGAGGAGATGCCGACCAGTTGGATACGATCCCACTGCCTGTGATCCTGCTTATATGGACTGGTATATGCGATATTCGCATCCTCATCTCCTTCATGCACCACAGGCAAGACCGGTACAACATGCTCGCGCCAACAGCGAATTTGTAAGTTTATTATTATTTAATATTATTATTTAGTATTAGTTTATATGTGTTTATTTTTTAATATTTATTTATTAAATTTTTTTTTTTGCAGTGGGTTAGCTGGTTGTGGTGTGTCACCCAACTATCAGCTACCCACCGATCTGACGAGGATGCTCCACGCATTAAGAGAGAGATGGATGAGTTTATGGATGCGTGGCGTCGAGCGAGCTAAATTATTTTTGTAGAACTTCATACATTTTAACACTTTTGATATTATATTTACTCTTTTATGTTTATTAATTTTTATTTTAATGTTTATGTTTTTAAATTTTATTTGTTAAAGGGTAATACGAGTTAAAATGCCGTAATTTTATTTCTAAACGGATAATTCGAGTTACCACAATTATGAACTCTTTTTTTGTGATTTATTCATGCGGACGTGAGGTAATCACGCCTCACCATGTGGTGAGGCGTGAGGCTATCACGTCTCACCGTAGGTGCGGACGTGATAGTCCCACGCCTCACCGTGTGGTGAGGCGTGATTACCTCACGCCTCACCACAGGGTGAGTCGTGATTACTTCACGCCCGCGTGCCGGGAGAGGTTTTTTTCTCCCAATTTCCCACCTCAAAGCCTGAAAGGGTACTTTCGTCCTTTCACGGGGCTAGAGGTGGGAAATTGGGGCTGGGTTTAACAACACCCTTATTTTGTTGGTCCATAAAACTTGATTGATTCAAATATTTTGATAGCTCGTTTAATTTGTATAAAAGATTAAATTAACCTTCTAAATTTGCATAAAATATAATCAATTTGATTATTCGGTTATAAAAAAGGTAAGTTAAATTCGAAAGATGTATTCCACGTGTTTTAGAATATTATTACATAATTTAAGAATAGAGTAAAAATGAAATTATTACTTACTCAATTATAAACCTTGTATTCTCTAATATTACAACCGCAATATGTAACGACCCGGTCCGGAGTGGGTGGCGCCGGGGTAGAAGGCCTGAGCAAGGAGCGGCCCTAAGGGATGGCGATGGGGACAGGAATGAACTGAATCCCACATCGGAAATGGAGAGGGAGTGATTGAAGGCTTATTAGTAAGATGTGAATCCAATACCTGCAAACGCGTTTAAAGCCGTGAGGCCCAATTTGTTGGATTTGGGCCAAAGCGGACAATATCTACATGGTATTGGACCAGAGTGTTACACAATACCCCAATCTTGATTGTTTTGCTTTTTTTTAAACGTGTGCAATACATTTTCTGCATTTAACTTACTTTTTTTTTTGCAATCGAGTAATCAATTGATTACATTTTACGTAAGTTTAAGGAGTTAACTGAATATTTTATACTGTAAGTCGTTGTTTTCTATCACTAGCTGATGATGCTGAGTCAACAAGTTAGCATGGTGCTGAGCCAACAAGTCAGCATTGTAAGTCGTTGTTGTTTTCTATTACAAGAATGGTGCTGAGTAATCAAGTCAGCATGTGTGAGTTATCAAGTCAACATGATGCTGAGTAATCAAGAATAATGCTGAGTTATCAAGTCAGCATGATTGTATGTCATCAAGTCAGCATGAGTGATTCAACAAGTCAGTATGATTATGAGTCATCAAGTCTGCATGGCTGTAGGGCAGCATGGTACTGATGTGTTAATACAGGTCAACATGTTCGTGCTGTGTTACCGCTGGTCAGTATGGTCTTGCTGTGTTAATACATCTTGAGTAAGGATATTTTGGGTATTTTCACAATCTTGTAAAGGCTATAAAAGGTCTAGGTTGGGAAGTAGTTTTATATGAGAGATTATCTTAGACTAAGTCATTTTGTATACACTGTGATATACTGAGTTGGGGATTGGGAAAACACGTGAGTTCCTAGAGAGGAAACTGTTTCAAACTTGTTGTAATCTCCATTGATTAGTGAAGTTGCTGGATGTAGGCATTTAAGCCGAACCAGGGTAAATTCTGTGTGTATTCTTTTGATTGTTGTTTCAAGATCAAATCTGTGAACTTTGTTTATCTGTGTGGTTGATTGATCGTTCGAAGTTAGAGTATAGTTCAACAATTGGTATCAGAGCTAATCAAGAACAGATCAATGGGTTTTACAAAGATTGAGATCGAGCGTTTCAATGGTAAGGGAGATTTTGCTCTATGGAGACAGAGGATGAAAGCAATCTTGGTTCAGATGAAGGTTGCGAAGGCTCTGAAGGGCGAGAAGGAACTTCCGGCGACAATGACGAAGAAGGAGAAAGAAGATCTTCTTGAATTGGCTTACAGTACGATCGTCCTGTATCTTGGCAACAAGGTGCTGAGAGAAGTCTCAAAGGAAACCTCAGCTGCTGGGGTTTGGCTCAAGCTTGAACAGTTGTACATGACGAAGACACTCACCAATCGAGTTTATCTTAAGGGAAAGCTTTTCGGCTTCAAGATGAACGAGGACAAGCCAGTCGAAGACTATCTTGATGATTTCTCAAAGATCATAATTGACCTAGAGAACATAGAGGTAAAGATTGAAGATGAAGATCAGGCCATAATGATCTTGAATTCTTTACCCCATTCTTTCAGTCATTTCGTTGAAACCATGAAGTACGCTAGAGAAACACTAAGTCTGGAAGAAGTTCTTATGGCTCTAAAGTCAAAACAGATTGAGGCCAGCACCAACACTGAAGCTGCAGAAGGATTGCTTGTTCGTGGAAGGTCTGAGAAAAAGGACTCTCACAAGACAAAGAACAAGAACGGAAAAAGGTCCAAAACTCCATCCTCAAGCAATAAAGAAGGCAAGGTCTACAAGTGTTTCCACTGCCATAAGGAAGGACATTTCAGAAAAAACTGTCCTGAGAGGAAGAAGAGTCAAGGCCAGCCTAAAGATCAAGGCGAAGCCGCTGTGGTAGAAGAAGGTTATGAGAGCGCTGAAGTTCTTACTGTCACTGATAAAGATCCAAACACTGACTGGATCTTGGACAGCGGATGTACGTTCCATATGACTCCCAACAGGACGTGGTTCGAAGACTTTCAAGAAGAAGGTGGGAGGGTTCTTCTAGGCAACAATAAGTTGTGCAAGGTACTGGGTCAAGGCTCCATCAGGCTGAAGATGTTCGATGGTCAAGAAAGCATTATGTCCGGTGTGAGGTATGTGCCAGAACTGAAAAGAAATTTAATTTCTTTGGGTACGCTTGATAAATAAGGATACAATTATAGAGCCGAAGGGGGTATCATAAGAATAGCTAGAGGATCTTTAGTTGTTATGAAAGGTACCATGAGTAATGGCCTGTACACACTCTTAGGTAGTACTGTGTTAGTCTCTGCAGCAAATCTCACCGAGTCTAAAACTGATAGAACCACTCTTTGGCACCTTAGACTAGGTCACGTGAGTGAAGTAGGTTTACATGAACTTAGGAAGCAGGGTTATTTTGGTAAAGATCACATAGGAAAGATAGATTTCTGTGAGAACTGTGTCTTAGGGAAGTCTAGTAAAGTCAAGTTTCCTAAGTCAGCAACACATAGAACCCAGGACATTCTTGAGTACATTCACTCAGACCTATGGGGGCCAACAAGAACCAAATCTCATAGTGGGAGGACCTATTTTATGACCCTCATTGATGATTACTCTAGAAGAGTATGGGTTTATGTTCTAGCTCATAAGAATGAGGCCTTGCAAACGTTCAAGGATTGGAAAATGTTTGTGGAAAATCAAACAGGAAAGAAAATCAAAAGGTTGAGAACCGACAATGGTTTGGAGTTTCTTGACAAAGATTTCATCACTTTATGCAAGAAGTCAGGTATAACCAAACATCACACTGTTCCTGGAACTCCACAGCAGAATGGCCTAGCAGAGAGGTATAATAGGACTATCCTAGAGAGAGTTAGGTGCATGTTAATCCAATCCAGTCTCCCTAAGTCTTTCTGGGCTGAAGCAGTGCAAACTGCGTGTTACCTAATCAATAGGTGCCCATCATCTGCTATAGGTTTTAAAACACCTATGCAAATGTGGTCTGATCACCCTGAGGATTATGAAAAACTTAGAGTGTTTGGTTGTTCGGCTTTTGCACACGTTAGACAGGAAAAATTAGAACCTCGGGCTCTAAGATGTGTTTTTATAGGCTACCCTATAGGAGTCAAGGGCTATAAGTTGTGGTGCCTAGAACCTGGTTATAAGAAATCCATAGTCAGCAGAAATGTTGTGTTCAATGAGATGGATTTTCCTTATCGGAAAAACCAAGAGAAAACTCAGTTAGAACCGAGTATTCCTGAGTCCATTCAAAACCTTGAGAGTGTTAAGAATGAGGTGGAGCTTGAAGAAAATAGTGAAAACACCCATCAAACCGAACAAGAAGTCAGTGATGGTAATTCTACTGAGTCCAGTCAAAGCTATAGACTTGTTAGAGACCGTGAAAGAAGAGTCCCTAGGGCCCCGGTTAGATATGGTTTTGAGGACCTTGTAGCTTATGCATTTAGTGTTGCTAAGGAAGTACAAGAATCTGAACCTGTAACCTATAGGGAAGCTGTGAATTCGGCTGACAAGGAACAATGGCTTAACGCAATGAAGGATGAGATAAAATCTCTTGATAAAAATGAGACCTGGATTTTGGTAGATAAACCTCCTGATAAGAAGTTGGTCGGTTCAAGGTGGGTGTTTAAAAGAAAGGAAGGGATACCCGGTGTAGAGAAACCTAGGTTTAAAGCTAGGTTAGTGGCCAAAGGGTTTACTCAGCAGGAAGGTATAGACTTTAATGAAATCTATTCACCGGTTGTTAAACATAGGTCTATAAGGATTATTCTCTCTCTTGTAGCTCGTTTTGACCTAGAATTAGAACAGTTAGATGTCAAAACAGCTTTTCTTCATGGAAACCTGGATGAGGTCATATATATGCAACAACCAGAGGGTTTTGAAATAGGAGATAAAGACCAGCGGGTATGTTTGCTTAAGAAGTCTCTATATGGTCTGAAACAGTCCCCTAGACAGTGGTACATGAAGTTCGATGAGTTTATGATAAGTCAGGACTTTCATAGGTCTAGTTATGACTGGTGTGTGTATAGTAGAGACCTTAGTGATGGCTCTAAGATTTATCTCTTGTTATATGTTGATGACATGCTTATAGCTTGTCACAACAAAGCAGCCATAAATCAGTTAAAGGCACAACTAAACACACGGTTTGAGATGAAGGATCTCGGGTCAGCACGAAAAATTTTAGGGATGCAAATTTCTCGAGACAGAGGAAGAAAGAAGCTGTTCCTAAGTCAATCAGCTTATCTGAGCAAGGTGTTAGAACGTTTTGGTATGACGAATTCAAAGGTCGTACTCACTCCACTTGCAAGTCACTTCAAGCTGAGCAGTAAGCAAAGTCCTCAAACAGATGAGGAAAAGGAAGACATGGAGAGGGTGCCATATTCCAGTGTTGTAGGCTGTCTAATGTACGCGATGGTCTGTACACGCCCAGATTTGGCTCATGCTGTGAGTCTCATTAGCAGGTTCATGGCAAATCCAGGAAGAGCACATTGGTCAGCGGTGAAGTGGGTGCTGAGGTATGTCAAAGGCTCATTGAGTAAAGGTTTGAGTTATGGTGGAGCTGAAGCCCTAGTGGATGATGTAGCGGGTTTTGTTGATTCTGATTATGCTGGTAGCATTGACACCAGAAAATCCCAAACCGGGTACGTATTCACAGTGTTTGGAACAACAATAAGTTGGAGGGCAAATCTACAGTCAGTTGTGACTTTGTCAACAACCGAGGCAGAGTTTATTACCGTCACAGAGGCAGTAAAGGAAGCAATGTGGCTGAGAGGAGTCTTAACGGAACTTGGAGTGATACAGATTGATGGTTTGAAGATTTACTGTGATAGCCAAGGAGCTATACATCTGTCAAAACACCAAGTATTTCACGAGCAATCCAAACACATAGATGTGAGAATGCATTTCGTCAGGGATGTGATTAGCACTGGTACTGTTCAGGTGATGAAAGTGGAAACTGAGGATAACCCAGCCGACATGCTGACCAAATCTGTTTCAAGTAATAAATTTGAACATTGCTTGAAACTGGTTAGGATGGTCAGTGGTCCTTGAGTGTATTTTCTTCACTAGTCGATGGAGTGATTAGAAAGACAAGGTGGAGATTGTAAGTCGTTGTTTTCTATCACTAGCTGATGATGATGAGTCAACAAGTTAGCATGGTGCTGAGCCAACAAGTCAGCATTGTAAGTCGTTGTTGTTTTCTATTACAAGAATGATGCTGAGTAATCAAGTCAGCATGTGTGAGTTATCAAGTCAACATGATGCTGAGTAATCAAGAATAATGCTGAGTTATCAAGTCAGCATGATTGTATGTCATCAAGTCAGCATGAGTGATTCAACAAGTCAGTATGATTATGAGTCGTCAAGTCTGCATGGCTGTAGGGCAGCATGGTACTGATGTGTTAATACAGGTCAACATGTTCGTGCTGTGTTACCGCTGGTCAGTATGGTCTTGCTGTGTTAATACATCTTGAGTAAGGATATTTTGGGTATTTTCACAATCTTGTAAAGGCTATAAAAGGTCTAGGTTGGGAAGTAGTTTTATACGAGAGATTATCTTAGACTAAGTCATTTTGTATACACTGTGATATACTGAGTTGGGGATTGGGAAAACACGTGAGTTCCTAGAGAGGAAACTGTTTCAAACTTGTTGTAATCTCCATTGATTAGTGAAGTTGCTGGATGTAGGCATTTAAGCCGAACCAGGGTAAATTCTGTGTGTATTCTTTTGATTGTTGTTTCAAGATCAAATCTGTGATCTTTGTGAACTTTGCTTATCTGTGTGGTTGATTGATCGTTCGAAGTTAGAGTATAGTTCAACATATACAAGTTCAAAAGATTATCGGAACACTTTAAAAATTTAAAAGACCGATCAATTTTTTTAGATAAGTTCAGATAACAAATGATATATTAAACCTAGATACATTTGTTCATGAAGTATAATAATTAATTATATTTGTTCTAATTATATGTGCAAAGAGATCCCTTCGCATGTGACATTATTGCTAATAAAGGAGAATTCATGTCCTCTAAAAGTGGATTTAGAAACAAGTAGCTTTTGAGTGGGACGTACTAATACTCCTTCCATTTCTTATATAAATTATTCTAGTAAATTAGTTTTTTTTTCCGAACATAAATTATTCTAAGATTTTAAAAACTTTTTATTTAGTTTTTTGATTTAAATATTAAATTTTTGTTCTTTGTATATGTGTTTTTTTAATATTTCAAAACTATTCTCCAATAATGACACGAGTACAGTAGCATGAAATATTTCATCTGTTGGTTACACGGCTTGGCACCCACCATCAGAAGGATTTCTCTCGTGTTGTGTTGATGCTGCATGTTTTAACACTGATGGTCGTACAGGGATAGGAGCAGCAGTACGAGATGCACATGGGTAGTTTGTAATAGGGAGATGTGCGGGTCTGTTATGTTGTCCGACAACACGAGAATGTGAGGCCGAAACTCTATTACAAGCTATGCAATGGCTACAAGTTGATGGAATAAGAAATGTGGTTTTCAAATCTGATGCTAAACAAGTAATTGATGCAATAAATTCTACTTCTGTTGATGATTCTGAATTTGGGGATAGAATTATTCAAATACGATCGATTCTAATATCAAATGACTCTTACTCAGTCAAATGGATACGGCGGCAAGCGAATGGGATGGCACATGTGTTAGCACAGTCTTCTCGTTTATCTACTTACCCTTATGTTTTTAATTTATTACCGAGTTCTGTTTCTGTTTCATTGTTACAATTTTGCCATGATCTGACGCATTAATGCATTATTTTTTTGTTTCAAAAAAAAAATAAAATAATGACACGAGTACAAAGGAAGTATATGAAAACTGAAGCAACTAAATATATTGGCAAAATATTATGCTAGTTGTTGCAATTAGCAATAATCAAATGCAAACATTTAATAAATCTTCTTATAATAAAAAGGATAAAGTTTACCCCTAACATTACAGTCAAGAGTAATTTTACTCCTAACATCTAAAATAGTACAATTTTACCTTTAAGATTTGCAGTCAAGAGCAATTTTACCCCTAACATTGTTAAGTTGGGTCAATTTGAGAAATAATTCATCAAACTGTCTTCTCGATTATGAATCTTATCATCTACACTTCATATGCGAGTCATTTTTATCACTCATTAGTAATTGATTATACAGATATGATTAGACGTAAATTTAAAAAAAAAAATATACCATCGATTGTACGAGTTGGACAAAAAAAATTCAAAAAATTTCACCGAATTTATAAGTTTTAATTTTCAATTCTATTATTAAAAACATAAAATATAAATTAAAAAAACGAATTGATATGCAATTGGTGCAGAATAAGGAACAAAAATAGTTGTATTTTATAATAATATCTGAAATTGAGGGTAAAATTGCTTTTGGCTACCAACGTTAGAGGTAAAATTGCTCCTAATTATATATATTAGAAGTATTTTTGCATCTTATCCCTAATAAAAATGTAGCCGCCAAAAAATTCTTGTCATCCTCATTTAGGTTTTGGGATTCTCTTACCGCTTTTAACCAAAAGATAAGCTCATCCGTTCCTTTGTTTTGCTTTTTCTTTATAGAATAATTTTTTTTTATTGATCTCCTATAGTAGATTTGTTAGTTTTTCTTTATTTGTAGTTTTTTGTTTTTTCTCCGTATTTGAGTGGTTGTGATATGTCTCCATATATAGGTTTCATTCAAGGAAAAACAAATAAGTTTTATCTGTAATCACATAGATATGACTCGTTGAAATATCATAAAGTCATTCTTGGAAAAAAGACTATAAAGTCGATTTTGGATGGAGTGTGTTTCTCGTCGTTGTGCCAAAAACAGTTTCAAACACTGTCTGGTATTGCTCTATCACAATCTATGATATTGAAAATGCAGATTCAAACTTATGTGATGTACTTCTATACTTCTAGATTGTAATCATTTAATTAATTATGGTATTGAAAATTAATTAAAAACTGGTAGCTAGCCCACAGTTTCATCTAATATATATATATATATATATATATATATATATATATATATATATATATAAATTAAAGCTGAGGTTGTAAAAACAATGCTTCAGGCAAGCATTTGAAATTTAATTTTGAAAAGTGGTTATTTAGACATAATGTATCAAATAATATAAATTTAAACTTAATATTCAAGAAAGATAATAAAAAAATTAGCCTAACTTCATAAGATATTTTGCTATTTAACTATCACTTTTGAGCTTTCAAAAAACCAGGTAATATGTTATTAATACAATTAAAAAGAAATGGGTTAAATTTTTTCTTTTATCAAATCACGAGGTAATTTTAGAGAGTCTGCACCACCATGATGGCACTTTTAAACCATGTCCACATCGAGACTACTCCTCATTTGCTGATTGGTCACCTCAAATGGGTGGGACAGCTGGTACAAATATTTAAGATTGCTCTATGTTCAATGTGAGGTTTGAACCCTCACTTTTTTTTTTTGTTAAGGGTGGAAAAACATGTTAAAATACTAATAATTAAGTTTGTCACGTATAAGTTAATCACAAAAAAAATATTGTCAAATTGTCTAAAATATTTACTGTAATACTAATATAATTACAAATAATTAACAAAATGTTTGAAACTATTTCAATTTATCTACAAACTCGTTTGGAAGGTTCAATATGACTGTTAAATAACAGTTAAACTAGTTTTTTCAATTTCAGTAACGTAAGGTTAAAATTGATCTTGCTTGAAAACGTTATGGTTAAATTTATAATTCAAATTGTAATTGAATGTAAAGAAAATGTAAAAACATGTAAAAAATATAATTTCAAATTCACATTTAAAGAATAAAAGTATTTTTAACCGAATTAGATGTTCACTATTAACTAATTTGGCAAAAAAATGCTTAATTAATGAGTCCAAAAATAAATTGTGAGTGGAAATTTAATATGCAACCGAAACGGTAGACTAAATTTATTTTTAAAAAATAATTATTTTCTTTTGTTATAAAACTGGTAGTTACCTGTTCCTATACAAAATGAAACCAGTATAAAAAACTATTGGTTTCACCCTTAGTTACCAAGATCCACAATGGATAATATGTTAAACCAGGATCACATAAAAACCCTAAATTAATCTATTAAACTCTTTGCAAATAGAAAGTTTGCAAAAAATACGACGATGAGTGGTTCATTACACCCATTGAAAATGTTTTAAATATGAAAGAATTCCCATTTTTTTTGTGTGATTTCAAGCAATTATTCATAGTTTATGCAAAATAAAATCAAAACTTAAATTACAAACACAATTACTCCTTAAATAAAGTCGCATCGATGAGAGGGTGCACGGAAATCCATTGCACCTTTATCATCAAAATCCACTGTCGAAAGAGTAGTTCCAAACAGTTCGGGAAGAAAATCCAAGGGTGAAATATGCCTCATACTGGTTCCACCACTAATCGAATGTATATTTAAAATCAGTACGTTACTATTGGCGACAGTTTGAAATATCTCAATTTTCAACCTTGATATGCGTGTGTGGGGTTAAAGAATAGTAAAAATAATGCGGACGTGCCAGAGAAGCTAGTTCTCGAAGGGTAAAATAATAATTGAATAAAATAAATGCGCCTAAGACTTTTCTAAACGAAAAAGCGATTGATGACTGTTATAATGACTGAAAATAAAAATAACAGTCATGGCTCCCGACGTTGCTTCCACCCCAAACCACTAAATTTCGGGTGCTTGGGTAAGGGGCCAGTACGTGGCGAACGGAACGGTTCATCAAGTCATTTTTGGCCTCAACCCCCTAAATAGGAATGACAGGTCGGTCGGAAAACAATTCTTTAAAATATGGTACCGAAAATAAAAGCAATAAAAGCAACACAAAAATATAATTTTTTTTTAATTTTTCTTTTATATTTTTATTGATTTTGTAGATCTTTTTTCAATGTTTTTTGTATTACACATGTGAGAAATAAAGCATAAAAATTACAACTAGCAATATCACTTGAAGCTAACAATTCAAAGCAACAATGCAAGCCATAAAATGTAAATTAAAAATACTTGCAAAATATGTATGGAGATGAAACAAAAACAAACAAACTTATTGACGTCGTTAGAGTGGCCGCAGGCGAACCTCAGAACGTCATGAAACTCGGATCGAAAATCTTCGCATTGTTCGGGTAATTTTGAGCGAATTGGGAGCAACTTAAAAAAGTTTAGAGACCAAACCAGCAATTTGCCATTTAATTGAATAAACAACAGGAATTTCTGGAAAAAAAATAGTGATTTTATGGGACTTTGGGACTCGATTTCGATGCCGATAGAGATCGGGTTTGAACGAGACGAAAACTAAAATTTAAAGTTCATGTGTAAAGGAAGGATTTGGAAGTGAAATCTTGGAAAAATATTAAGCAACGAGTTCAGAATAATTTTTTGAAAATAGCTATAACAAAATAGTTGTTTGATTGTTGGAAAATCAAAAGTTTGATTCTGTGTTGTGAAAGCTATTTCAAGGACGAGTTTGAAAGATCAAATTAATTAAATGTATTTTTTTTGGTAGGGAAAAGAAAGTAAAGACAAAACAAACACCACAACAAATTAACCCGGGATTAGCCTAGGAAAGCTAACCCCCACAATATCTTCAAAAAACAAAGATAACAGGAAATCAGGAGGAGAAGAAAAAATAGAGACGCCCAAAGCCCTCTCATGGCCCACAACAGCAAGTCGATCTGCCACTCGATTCTGCTCCCTGAAAACATGGCAAAAGTTGATAGAATCGAAAGAGGAGCAAATCCTTCTAATTGCTTTAACTAAATTCTGGCTCCCTAAACACATAACCCTTTTATCAAAAATCACCTTGATTGCTTCGAGATTGTCTGACTCCACTAGCAGCCTCCTAATCCCCAACCTCTGCCACTCTAAGCCCAGAAAAGATACCCCAGAGCTCAGCAATAAAAGAGGAGACCAAACCCAGATTCTGAGCAAAACCTGACAATCAAGCACCTCCTGCATATCTCAATATACCGCTAGCAGCAATTCTTCCGTCCTCTTTACACGATCCATCGGTGTTCAACTTTACCATCCCTTCACCTGGTCTATCCCAGCCTATCAGATGAACAATCGTCTTTTGGATAGAACCTGCTAAACTATCAACCTTGAAACTCTCAACTATTGAATTAACTTTTCTGAAGAAGAAAGCCAGAAAATTAGGAATGACAACCGCTTCTTCTCCAAATACCTCAACATTCCTCCAATGCCAAATTTGGTGGCAGACCACAGCAAACAAAATTACTCCATGTTTGAGCTCAGCCAACAACTTCCCTTCAATACCCTCCCTAAACCAGTCTTGTTCTGAATAGGAAAAGAAGGAAGAAAGACACTACTCAGACAGAACTTTCCTCCACACGACCTTACTTCCAGCACAATCTCTAAGAACATGACAACTCGTTTCTGCATGAGCTTTACATCTACTACAAGCATCAGAGTCCACCAAATGTCATCTTTTCCTTTCTGCATTCGTTAGAAGCCTATTTTTAGCACAAAGCCAAAGAAAACTCCTAATACGATAAGGTACCTTCAAGGACCAAATACATTTCCAAACGATTGAAGGAGGAACATCCAAATTGTGATTAAAGGTCTCAAAAGCAGATTTACAAGAATAAGCACCATTATTAGTAAACGACCAACAACGAGTATCGTCATCTTCCTCCATACTGCTAACTTTAACTATAGAGTAAATAACCTATGCTAAAAATAAATAATCTATGCTAAAAATATAATAATTAAATTATCCCAACAGTTACATTTTCTATCCCAAAGGTCCATTAGGGACTTGAAAGGTCTTTTAAATTAAATACATAATTTGATCACTGAACTTTCATAATGTTTCAAAATTATCATTCAAATTCAATTTGTTTTACTAAAATCATTCAATTTTGAAATTTGTCTCAGTTAAATTACTTCGGAAATTTCAAGAGCAAAAAGACACCAAAAAAATGACATTACTATCACATCAGCAGTAATCAACTTCCACCATTAATCAAAACGAATATGATTGATACGTAGCTGACCGAAACAACATGTAACTGATACCTAGCTAAAAATCCCCTAAAAGTTTAATCTATTAAACTCTCTCTAATAGAAGAAAGTTTAATAGAGAATATAATGAGTGATTTATTATACTCCATTGAAAATGCTCTAAATATAAAACATTTTTATTTCTTCCATGGTTTCAAACAATTATTCATAGTTTATGCAAAATAAAAATCAAAAGTTAAATTACAAATACAATTACTCCTCGAATACAGTTGCATCGATGAGAGGGTGCACGGAAATCCAGTGCACCCTGATCATCGAAATCCACTATAGAAAGAGTAGTTCCAAGCAGCCCGGGAAGAAAGCCCGAGGGTGCAATTGACCCCGATACTCTCTTCCTGGCTCCGCCACTGCTCGAATGTATGTTTAAAATAATCACATTTCTCCATCCCAAAGGTCCATGAGGGTCTTGAAAGGTCCAACATCATTGACCAAAAAATCTGCCTTCTGGCCTCTTTCTTGTGGAATTTGATCTATCTTTTGCAAATCTTCCTCACTTAGCTCCCAATCAAATATCTCCAAATTCTCTTTGATTCGTTGTTTGTTAAAGCTCTTCACAACAACACTAACATTTTGCTCGTAAATCCATCTCAAACATATCTTCCAAAAAAAAAAAAAAAGGCAACCATTAGGTATTCATCTCTAATATTGTAGTTTATTTATGCATTAATTAACTATAATACAATATTTAGAATAAAATGTCTTATTCTGATATTTGAGATTAGGGTACGACAATATTTATGATGAAAATAAATTATATATTTGAGATTAGGGTATCTCCAATAGAAGGTGTCTGAAAAAATACTTTTGGCAACTTTCTAGCAAGGGTGCTTACCTTTTTCTTTAATATAAAATAATAATTTACATTTGTATGACAATATTTATGATGAAAATAAATTATATATAAAATAATGGTTTGTAGGGTCATGGTGGTAACTTTTAAAGTTGCTTACTATTGGAGTGTTTTTTAAAAAAAATTGCCAAAAATGACATTGATGAGTTAGAAAATAAAATATTATATTTTAGTATGATGTGTTATTTTTAAGCAATTTCTATAGCAACCTCTATTGAAGATGCTCTTAGTAGCGGAACTAAAGAAGAGGGCTCGGGGTGAAATTAATGTAGGACCCGTAGCGACCTTTCTTTTCAGATGGTGCGCCGCCTAAAATCGCCTCTTAGTTGACTGGGTGCAACGGGTTTCCTTGTACACTGTTTTCTCTACTACTTAGAAATATGTATAAGATTCAATCAAAGAAATGACATTTGCTAATGTCAAAATATAACATAAAAGCTATTTTTCAACCTTACTATCAAATTACTACTCTCTCCATTCCATAATATTTGTCTTTCTAAAGAATTTTTTGTGTTTCATAATGTATTTGATTCAATACATACATGCTCATTAATTGACTTTTACCAAATATACCCCTATTTAAGTTGTCCTTTTATTTTGGAAATGGATAAAAATTAATTAATGGATGCAATTAATACAAAGGTAACAAAAACTTTTTAGTTAAAATTAATTACATTTCTTAATGTTTATCCCTTAATCTTAAAAGACAAATATTATGGAACAGAAAGAGTATAGGGGTGTTTGGTTGCTGCTTTTCGTGCTCCTGTTTGCATTTTCACGTCAAAATGAAGACTTTTAGGTGTTTGGTTAATTACTTATTGTTTGCCTTTTACACCTGAAAAGTAGCTTTTTACAAAAGCAGAGAACCTCTGCTTTTTGGAAACGCAGTTTTTTCCAACAGCAAACAATAGGTAAAACAAACGGGCAATATTAGTAAATTTCAAGAACTCGGATGATATTTAGGCGTCTTTAATTCTCCGATTTTTTAATTTTGAGGTCATTTAGGTGTTGTTTCGTGAGGAGAGAGAAAACTAATGTTTAGAGAGAACTCAAAAAATTATGATTTTGAAAAATCGAAAATGTGGTTCCATGATAAATATGGTACTAAACAAATTTAATTTTTGAATTTTTTTTTTATCTTGAGCTCATCAATGGTCAATTTGGCAATGTCAACCCAAAAGTCATTGATTTTGTATATTAGCGATAGCACAATCACCATTTTGATAAAAGAAAACCACATGACGTTATCTGCAAATCAGTTTAACCACGTGGTTTTTTATTTTTTGGAATTAACCCTATAAGTTAATCACAATTTTTTTTTGTCAAATTGTTTAAAATGTTTACTATGTTACTCATACAGTTACAAATAACCAAAAAAAGATATACGAAACTATTTCAGTTTATCAACAAACTTCTTTCGAACGTTTGTTGTTACAGTTAAATAACAGTGAAACCATGTTATTCAAATTTTTGGCAACATAAGTCTAAAATTGATCTTACTTGAAAACGTTAAGGCGAAATTTGCACTATTTCATACATTAAGGCTAAATCTGTACTTGTTTGAAAAAACATTAGTGTCAAATTTTGTCCTTATTCCGACGTAAATTATGGGGACGCTTTGATCGGATTTTGCTTTTGGAAAATTGAAGCATTAAAGAGTAAAGATGAAAGAATATAATACCTGAGCTAGTGTCTTTCCCCTGGAAATAGCAATCTCTTTCAAGACCTCACAATCCATAACTTGGTTAGTTCCCCATGGAGTTCCTTTTCCTCCCAAGGGAGAGTATGCTGTTGTATGAATTCCTTTTTCCTCACAGAATTCCTTTAGCTTCTTCTGTTGCCAACATGGGTTCATCTCCACCTTCATTAATTCATTAATTCTGATTAAACCAGATCGGGTATTTGATCGAACTTTGATCAAACAAGTTCGATATGCAGAAAGGAAATTATAAGCTAATTCAAAACACAACATTCATGTTATTTAACTAAATTTGCCAACTTCTTTAAAAAATAAATAAATAAATTTGCCAACTAAATTTACTCACTAACCCTTTTGAATGGTGAACGACTCTCTCTGACTCTTTCTTTTCTCTCTCTAAAATCCCCAAGTAATTTTCTCATACTTAAAATTGAAGAAAATCTGTTATTCCTATTTACTTGTCTCCTTACCTATCTTCACTCAATTTCTCAATTTCTGACACATGGTATAATTATATATTAATCAAAGTTATTAGCATTAAAGTATGATAAGAAAAATAATTTGATAGTGCATTAAAGTATGATAATTAAATCGTGTGTTAGAAACTAGAGCTAATTACAAATCTAGCCCAACTAAGAAGGGTCATTTATATATCTAACCCACTTTGCTTCCATTTTACCAAATTAGACCATTTCATCCACTTTGGACAAAATTACCCTTAGTTCTATTGATTGATAGATCGATTTTTGATATCAATCGTTAGCGATTTTTGAAGTATTATGTTCAATTTCCCGTAGAAATTGTATGTTTTTAGCTTATACGTCTGTTTTTCTCGCTGGTCTTGCCTCTTTCTTCATCTATAATGGTATCATTTCAATTTTCTCAATTTTCCAACATTTTTCTCCATTGTTGTCGCATTTGTGACGAAATTTGTCGCATTTCGTCACAAATGCGACAACTGTTGTCGCATTTCGTCACAAATGCGACAACTGTTGTCGCATTTCGTCGCAAATGCGACAACTCTTGTCGCATTTGTGACTCTGCGACAAGTGTTGTCGCATTTGTGACGAAATGCGACAAATTTCGTCACAAATGCGACAACAATGGAGAAAAATGGTGGAAAATTGTGGAAAAAATAGAAAATTGAAACGATACCATTACAGATGAAGAAAGAGGCAAGACCAGCGAGAAAAGCAGGCGTATAAGCTAAAAACATACAATTTCTACGGGAAATTGAACATAATACTTCAAAAATCTCAAAAATCGCTAACGATTGATATTAGAAATCGAAGAAGATGAACCGAAGAAGAAGAAGAAGAAGAAGAAGAACCATAACCAGAACTAGAAGAAGAAGCCGAAGAAGAAGAAGCGGAAGAAGAAGAAGAAGCAGGAGCAGATCCATCGATCAATAGAACTAAGGGTAATTTTGTCCAAAATGGATGAAATGATCTAATTTGGTAAGATGGAAGTAAAGTAGGTTAGATATGTAAATGACCCATCTTAATTGGGCTAGATTTGTAATTAGCCCTAGAAAACTAAGTGGAGGACAAATAAAAAGACGGGAAAATAAAGGGTTAAACTTCCAAAAGAAGTAATTTAAAGGTCATGTTCTTTTTTACTGAAATTAAGTAACCTGAACTAACTGAATGGAATGCTATTGATCTGAATACTACTGAACTGAAATTATATTATTAGACTTTAAAAATAAAAATAATTAAAATAAAAATCTTATAATAATAATGATTCTAATAATAATAATAAAAAATAATTATAATTATAATAAATAATGATAAATTACTAAACTGAACTAAAAATATCTGAACTGAATTGAAAATATCTGAATTGAATTAAATTACTGATACTGAAATTAAGTGACAAAGAACAAGGTCTTATTCTCAACCTAATGATAATAGTTGGAAAATAATTCCTTAAAATTACTGTTTTTTACTTTATAGTAAAAAATAGTCCAATTACGATGGTGGGCCCACCGTAATAGTAAAAAAACAAAAAAAAACATTGTTTTTGTCGTAATGATAATATTACAACGGTGGATCCGCTATAATGGGACAGAATTAAAAATAACCCCGCAAATTCCAACCATTAACGGCTTGGGAATAATTTTCATAAACTACCCCGTTTGGGTTTTAATTTAACCGAAAATAAGGACATGGTGTAATAATAAAAAAAGATAGAAAAAGCCCTAGTGAGAGAAGGTCTCCTTCTCTCTAGGGTCTTCTACTCTTCTTTCCTCTTCCTTTCTTGCCGCCGCCCCTCCCCCCCCCCCCCCCCCCCTTCCTTCTCCTGCACCCCATCCCTTTTCCCTTTTCCCCTCTTTTCTCCTTTTTCTTGAAAAATATTCAGCTTAACTCAAATCTCACAACAAAGTTCAAAGCTACTTTTATATAGTTGAGGAGGAAGAAGGAAGCTTGTCTTCCTTCTTCCTCCTCCCCTGCATTTTATTTTTTCTGTTGTGTTAGTTTGTTTTCCTTGTGTTGTATCGTTTTTGGATCTGACATATTTTATCCGATCTCTGAATCCGTTTGGCGTGCATCTGTTCGTTATAATCTTTGTTCCTGTAACCTTTTCTGTTGTAGCAAGTGCAGAAAAGGTAGATCTTATCCGTAGATCACTGGATCTACGTGGATGCAAAAAAAGAAGGGACTTAGATCCGGTGTTTCAGACTAGGCCAAAGGATGAAGATTGGACTACAGCTGTTCCGCTACAAATCTAGGGTTACGATAAATATATGGTTCAACGGTCCTCTATTTTAGATGTACCTTTTATGGTTGTTTTTGCTATTTATAGTTTTTTTCTTGCCTTTATGGTCCATGTAATAGGCTTTGCCTTTATGTATGTGAGGTTTTACTCCTGGATATTGTCATGTTGTACTATCAATCTTATTATCTAATGAAATTTTAGTATTCCCATCAAAAAAAAAAAAAAAACGAAAATAAGGACATCAAATTTGACCCACTTAAAATACACTTTTAATGCATTTAGATAAGACCCAAGAAATCCCCAAATTATTAAAAAAAAAAACGAATTAAATCGTAATAGCAAATAAACATAATACGAATCGATTTTCTAATTTTCGAAAATTAGCGACAAAATTAGTGTTTCTACTAAAGAACTCCCTGAGCCGAAAACAGAACACTACATTGTTCTTTCAACTTTACCTTGATTTGTTGCAATTCATTAATTATTTCATGGCAAACTTTATTTTTAATTCTTAATTTCAAATACTTCGAACTTAATTAAAAATTTAAGCCATTCACAACAAATTCTCCCAAACAACTAGAGTCTTAATTATAAAATAATCATATATGAACTAACCTGATTGAGGAAAGGAATAATTGATGCAGTGGCAAGCAATTTCTCAATCTTCTTGCGAGTAAAATTGCTGACTCCAATTGCTTTTGTGAGTCCAAGTTTTTGACACTCTTCCATGCTTTTCCAAACAGATTCTATATCCAATTCAAGAATATCTTCTGGCTTAAACCCGTATGGACTAGATCCTTCCTTGAAACTAACTGGAAAATGAATCAGATATAAATCAAGGTATTCCAATCCAAGATTCCTGCATCCACGCATCCAATCAAACAATAATCATGATTAACAAACTAATTACAGCAACTAATTTGAATCATCCATCTAATCAAATAGCTAATTGAGAAGGTTTAGGGATAAATTCTACTGACAATCACTTAAATCAATTTACTAATTCAAGATAAACTAGCCGGAATTAAGTGATTGCCGGTGAGATTTACCGGAGATTTAGTTTCGTAATTATCCATCTAATCAAATAGCTAATTGAGAAGGTTTAGGGATAAAGTCTACTGACAATCACTTAAATCAATTTACTAATTCAAGATAAACTAGCCGGAATTAAGTGATTGCCGGTGAGATTTACCGGAGATTTAGTTTCGTAATAATCTGAATCATCCATCTAATCAAATAGCTAATTGAGAAGGTTTAGCGATAAATCCTACTGACAATCACTTAAATCAATTTACTAACACAAAATAAATTAGCCGGAATTAAGTGATTGTCAGTGAGATTTACCGGAGATTTAGTCTCGTAATAATTTGAATCATCCATGTAATCAAATAGCTAATTGAGAAGGTTTAGGGATAAATCCTGCTGACAATCACTTAAATCAATTTACTAATACAAAATAAACTAGCCGGAATTAAGTGATTTCCGGTGAGATTTACCGGAGATTTAGTTTCGTACTTGAGTGATTTGCGTATAGCAGGAAGAACAAGATGAGTCTGAGTATCGGATGAGAAGAGCTTTGATGTGATGAAGAGTTCGTCGCGAGATTTGATTAGACCGAGTTTTAAAGCTTCAACGATGGCGTCGCCGACTGCCTTTTCCGACTGGTAAGCGGAAGCAGTGTCGAAGTGGCGGTAACCAGCTTCGATTGCGTTGAGGACTGATTGTTTAACTGCTTCTTCATCTTCTCCGAATGGAAATCCAGCTGTTCCAAACCCTATCAATGGAAAATCTGTTCCCCCAATTTTCACATTTGGTATCTTTGCCATTTTCTCTTCCTTTCCTTCAATTTCAACTCTGGTTTGAATATTAGTTAATTTCTAGTTTCCACTTTCAACTGTACTTTCTCTATAAAAGATGCAAATTGTCAAGTTGTGGGGAAATTATCACATATATTAATATGAGTATAAAAATATAACATAAACTTATGATTTCATTAAAAATAAATAAATAAATAAATTAGGGATAAAGTGTAAAAATACCGGCTAACGTTTAAAGTTTAAAATTGTGCAATTTTACATCTAAGGTTGGCAGCTAAGAGCAATTTTATCCTTAACATTGATAAGTTGAGTTAATGTTACACATTATTATAAAACACATATATTTTGTTGTTTATTCTATACCAGTTGCATATCAGTTTGTTAAAAAAAAGAGTTCATACTTTCTGTAATTTAATAATTGAATTGGAGATTAATTATAAACTCGTTGAAATATTTTGAATTTTTTGTCCAACTTATACAATAGACGGTATATTTAAAAAATTAATTTTTTTCATATCTAATCATATGTTTACAATATGTTACCAAAGAGTGATAAAATGACTTGCATGTGATGTTTAGATGAAAAAATTCATGACCGAGAAAACATTTTGATGAATTATTTCTCAAATTGACTCAATTTGATAACGTTAGAGGTAAAATTGCACTATTATAGACGTTAGGAGTAAAATTGCTCATGACTGTACACGTTAGGGATATTTTTGCACATTTATACTAAAGTTTTTTTAGGTTTAATACATACTTACACTCTTAAATTTGATCAGTTTTGTCTATTAACATCACGACCTCTAAATAACATATCACACCCTTATAGTTGACTTTAAAAACCTATCACACACCTATAGTTGGTTTTAAAAACTTATCACATACCAAATCGTTGATCTGTCATATTTAACAGATGAGGTGACATGTCCGTGCTACAGAAAAAAAATAAGCCCGTGAGTTCGTTTTGTATGTCGTCTCATCTGTCAAAGATGATGAGTCAATGATTTTCTGTGTAGAAGGTCCGAATGAGCCAACTATAGGTATGCAATAAGTTTTTAAAACCAACTATAATTATGTTATAGGTTTTTAAAGTCAAATATAAGTATGTGATAGGTTACTTTAAAAGTTCTGAATACCAATAAACAAAACTTGTCAAGTTTAAAGGTATCAATATGCATTAAGTTTTTTTTTAAGTATAAATTTAATTCTAACATATTAAATTAGACCATTGACATCAATATAGTTAAATTAAAACTCCAAGCCTATAGGATTTTGGTGTTCTATATTGGGACAGAGATAGGCTTCATATAAATATAATATTTAATCAACTAATCTTAGTTAGGCTGAGCTGGTGTTTGTTGACTGCTTAATTGGCAGATTCCAAACCCTTTATATATATATATATATATATATATATATATATAGCTGGAAAAAAAAACTGATCCTGTCCAACCCTGGGCCTAACCCGACGCACTCCTAGTCTATGCCCAGGTCCGGTTTTAATGGTATTAATATATATATAGAAAATTTTAGGGTTCTTTTGAGTAATATTCCCTATCAATCAATTTATAACACATGTATATATATTTCTGTTTCCACCAATCATGCCCATGTAGTGAGATTCAAAAATAATTTTGATTGGCCAGGAGTATTACTCCCAGAGTACTGTGAAATTTCTCATGGATAAGGTACAAAAATATTCATAATGTTTATAGTCAAGAGCAATTTTACCCATAAAATTATCAAATTGGATCAGTTTCAGACATTATTATAAAACACGGATATTATGTTCCTTATTTTGTACCAATTGCATATCAGTTTGTTTTAAAAAAATCATATTTTCTGTGATTTGATAATAGAATTAGAGATTAAAAATAAAAAATCTGAAGCGTTAATGATATTCTAAGGAACTTTAATTCTTGAAATTTTTTGTTTTAAGGTCATTTAGGTGTTGTTTGGTTAGGAGAGAGAGAGAATTTTTAGAGAGAGAAAGCTTTAAACAAATGTGATTTTGGAAAATAAAAATGTGGATTCATGGTAAATGTCGTTCTGAACAACTTTAATTGTTAAATATTTTCATTTTGAGGTCGTTAACGGTCATTTTGTAGAGTTAGTTAAAATTGAGTGACTACCGGTGTTAAAAAAGTGTAAAATTTAGTGGTCATACCATTAAAAATTGAAGTTCAGTTGCCATAATGTTAAAATAGTGTAAAGTTCAGTGCCATGGGTGTAATTTATCCTATATATGAATGTTGTAAAAAACGCTAGCGTTCATCGGACGGGTATCGCTTTTAAAAAATTTAGTTGAAGATTAATCGGATTTATATTTTTATATTTTTATTTGTTAATAAAAAAATTATTAAATAATATAAAAATATTTAATATAAAAATATACATATATTTGGAACATATATCTTTAAAAACGTGTAAACATTAGTATTTTAATAACGATATCATTAAACCAATTCAAATAAATAAAATATAATGTAAACAAATAATATAATTCATCAAAACAATGTATTTAAGTTTTTAAACCATATCATGAAAATAAATAGATAATACAGATAAACCAAAATATCTTTAAATATTAAACAGAATTCACGAATAACCATATGTTATTATTCAAAAGTGAATTAATAATAAGAAAATATTTTTGTCTATCGACACTTAGGTTGTACTCGACGGTCCTGTTTGGTTCAGTTGTTAGCTCACAACTATTTTAGTAAGCTGTTTGCAATTAGCTAATCGGTAATTAGTGTTTGGTAAATTTACAAAGAAGTGTTACTGTTAATATATGAAAAAACAAAAAATACTCATTATTTAATAATATAAATAAACATGTTGTACAGAATATTGATAAAAGTAATCCAAATAATAGATGTAACATTTTTAGGGCCCGTTTGGTTCAGCTGTTAGCTAATAGTTATTGCGGTTGCTGTTAGCTGTTTGCAGTTGCAGTAAGTTGTTAGCTGTTTGCAGTTGCAGTAAGCTGTTAGCTGTTTAATTACTAGTGTTTGGTAAAATTATATTGAACTGCTGCTGTTCGAATTTAAAATGTTTAAAATAGACATGTTTTAAATTAATCAACGATGAAATTATAAAAGAAAAAATGTGAAAAATACCTATAATGTTTACAACTAGGAATAATTTTACTCTTAACCTCTAAAATGGTGCAATTTTACCCATAACGCTAGCAGCTAAGAGCAATTTTACCCCTAACATTGACAAGTTGGATCAATTTCATATATTATTATTTATAAATTCGGCGAAATATTTGAATTTTTTTTGTCTAACTCGTACAAAAGACAATATTTTTTTTTTCTTAAAAAAAATTCATGTCTAATCATATGTTTGTGATCTGTTACTAACGATGATAAAATGGTATGTAAAGTGTAGATGACAATATTCATGACCAAGAATGCAGTTTGATAAATTATTTCTCAAATTGACCCAACTTGTGAATGTCAGGGGTAAAATTGATTTTGGCTGCCAACAATAGGAGTATAATTGCACTATTTTAGACGTTAAAGGTAAAATTGCTCCTAGCTATAAATGTTAGGGGTATTTTTGCACCTTATCCTATTATAAAATAAAAAATGTGTTACACAAATTAATAAAAATAATCTATATAAAAAATAAAAAATTTATTGAACGCAACAAAACATTGTTTTTTCGGTAATTATTTTGTAGAAATATAAATAATATTAAAGAATAAACATATTTTGTGGAAATAAAAAGGATAATTCTGTCAATAACAAATAACTACAAACAGCTGTTTATGAAAAGCTTCAAATAGGAGCTTTTCGTGAAACGCTCCAAAACGCTGTAGATTTCAGAAAAAACGCTAAACGCTGCGGTTATATAAACATAACCAAACGCTATTTTTCCAGCGGTTTGGAGTGAAACGCTAAACGCTCCTCCCAAAAGCTAAAACAAACACCCTCTTAGAACCACAAGAAAAATCTCATCTTTTTTCAATACAACCATAATAAATAAAAAAACAGTGCTTTTAAAAGATGAAACTATAGTATATTATTTTATCAAAGCAGATTACTGGTCTTATGGTATATTTTATCAAAGATAAATGTATAATTTGTTGGGATAAAAAAATAAAGAAGGATTCTATATGTCAGGTTATTAGTAATAGGTAACCATTGATATTTTTTTTAAGAATACTGAAGTAAATAGAAATAAAAATTGGGCTAGTTTTGTCAAAAGATAAACAACTAAAAACAGCATTTCATAAAAAACTCAAAGTTAGAGCTTTTCGTGAACCGCTCCTGTTTGCTCCGAAACCGTTAACCGCTGCGGTTTTATAATCATAATCAAACACTATACTATTATCGGTTTGGTGTAAAACCACTAAACGCGTCTGCGAAATGCTAAAACAAATACCATCTTAAGCAGTTAAAAATTATTTAGGGGGCTAGAAAACGTTTAGAAAAACAAATCGGAGAAAATCGAGGAGAAAATCGAGGCGGAACGTTAATTTCAAACGTCTAATCAGATCCAAATTTTGATTCAATCTTTTTTTTATAGGAGATTCAACCAAAATTGGTTACGTGATTAAACTTACATATAAAATTATAATAAAAATCAAGTAATTTTTAAATTCTAATAATGCAGGTGTCGTGTTGTCTATATGTGAAATTGCAGGCTTAATACATCATTTGTCCCCTAACTTATCCAAAAAATTTGATTCGGCTCTTAAATTTTCAAAATGTTTCGATAACTCCCTGAACTTATATAAAACGTTCAGTTAGCCTTCTGAACTTGCATAAAATGTAATCAATTGATCACTCGGTCGTAAAAAGTTAGTTAAATGCAGAAGATGTATTCCACGAGTCTTAAAAAAAAGTAAAACGATCAAAATTGGAGTATACGATTATAATATTAGAGAAAATAAATTGTATAGTTGAGCAAATAATAACTTCCTTTTTAATCTATTTTTTAATTATGTAATAATATTCTAAGATGCGTGGTATACATCTTCAACATTTAACTTACTTTTTTACGACCGAGTAATCAATTGATTACATTTTACGTATACTGAATATTTTATGTAAGTTTAGGAGACTATCGGAACATTTTGAAAATTTAGAGACCAATTAAACTTTTTGGATAAATTCAAAACGCAAATGATGTATTAAGCGGAAATTATACAATGCTATCATATCCATGCATTGACAGATATGATAGCATATTAGTTTATTCCAATATTGGCTGTCCATCCCTAGATCTTGTTGAGTGTATTTAGAAAAATGGGTAAATTACATCCATGTCCATTGAACTTTACCCATTTAATATTATGGTTACTGAACTTCAATTCTTAACAGTATGACTACTGAACTTTACACTTTTTAACACCGGTAGCCACTCAATGCCTCAAAACGACGGTTAATAGTCTAAAAATAAAAAATCCAACACGTTAATGATATTCTAAGGAAGTTTAATTCTTAAAAATTTTCGTTTTGAGATCATTTAGGTGTTGTTTTATTAGGAGAGAGATAGTGAATATTTAGAGAGAGAAAGCTCCAAAAATATGATTTTTGAAAATAAAAAATGTGGTTTCTTGGTAAATGTCATTCTGAACAATTTTAATTCTTAAATATTTTCATTTTGAGCTCGTTAACGGTCATTAACGGCCATTTTGAGAAGTTAGTTAAAATTGAGTGGCCACCGATATTAAAAAGTGTAAAGTTCAGTGGTCATACCGTTAAGAATTGAAGTTCAGTGGCCATAATGTTAAAATAGGTAAAATTAAGTGGCCATGGGTGTAATTTACCCTTAGAAAAATCTGTAATAAAAACAATTTTTAGATTTTATTTATGAATTTAAATTTGGATAAGGTGCAAAAATACCTTTATCGTTTAGGGCTAAGAGAAATTTTATCCCTAACATCTAAAATAGTACAATTTTACCCCTAATGTTGGCAGCCATGAGCAATTTTACCTCTAATGTTCGCAAGTTGAATCAATTTTAAACATTATTATAAAACACATATATTTTGTTCCTTGTTTTTCACCAATTTCATATCAGTTGGTTCTAAAAAAATATTTCATATTTTCTGTGATTTAATAATAGAATTAGATCTATGATTTAATAATAGAATTAAATAATAGAATTAGAAATTGATATTTATATCTAGGTTTATTCTGCAATTTAAACCATTGCAATCGTAATTCGTATCAAATAGTTACGGTCAAAATACGAATGATTGAAATCAATCAGGCAACAGCTACGAATATGAAAGAAGCACATCCCTCTACTCAAATCTTTGTTGAAGATTTTCCTTTCAGTATTCAGTTTTCGTATTTCTCGTGATGTTCAAACCTTAAATCATTAGTATAAGACTTCTTCTCTAAAAAATGTACAGTTGATGACTAAACTTTTTTTTCCCTCAAAATTGTTACTCGATTTCAATTTCGTTTAATAAAATCATTCAACTTTGAATTTTTATTAATAAAATCACTCTAGCGACTTCAAGAGCAAAAAAAAAACATTGAAAATATAACGTAACTTCCACACAAGTACTAATCAACTTTCACTGTTGTCCGAAACAACACATGGCTATCACTTAACTGATCGCAATGACACGTGCTTACCACCTAACTGATACATATCATTTCAGTCATCTAAGTGGCAATCACATATCGTTTCGATCAACATTGAAAGTGGATCACTACTGATTTAGCAGTGATATCTTTTCCGATATTTTTTATTCTTAAAATTGTCAGAGTAACATAATTAAGATAAAATTTAAAATAAATGATTTTATTAAAACATATTGAAATTGAACGATCATTTGTAAAACAATTATGTAAGTTTAGTGACCAACCATATATTTAAACTCTTAACAAGATAAATATTACTAAATATATATTTAGTATAATATACTACTAATATATAATACTTTAAGGGTAAAGTTCAAATAAAACCCCTGTGGTTTCACTAATTTTCAGATAAAGGACTGTGGTTTACTTTTTGTCAAAACAAGGATTGAGGTTTCAAACTTGGATTAATGCTATTAAAACCATCTTTAACGATCTGAAAATGAAAATTTTCAAGAATTAAAGTTGTTCAATGTCATATTTTCTATGGAACTGCATTTTCGATTTTCGAAAATCATCTTTTTTGGAACTTTCTCTCTCTAAACATTAACTTTCTCTCTCTTTACCAAACATCATCTGAACAATCTCAAAATAAAAAAGTTGAAGAATTAAAGTTGCTTAAAATATTAGTAGTTCTTAAAATATGTCATTTTTGAAGTCGTCAAAGGTGATTTTAATAGTATCAATCGAAAAAATCCTTATTTTGTTAAAGTTAAAAACCTCAATCCTCGTTTTGACAAAAAGTAAACCACAGTCCTTTATCTGAAAATTAGTAAAACTAAAGAGGTTTTATTTGAACTTTACTCATACTTTAATTGCTTTCATATAATATTTGGGGACAATTAATTAAGTGGAGATCCATTGTGAAATCTCATACAACTTTTTGTTAGGTCAGTGGCAATAATGAATCAACCAGTTGACTTTATTAATATGGTTCCATAATAAAAAATATATATATATATATATAAAAGCTTTGTATAATGTTTAATCAGATCTAGCCATGTTCTAGGAAGAATTACAAGCAATATAGCGGTCAATGTAATTTAAATTAAGTGATTAATGATAATACCGAATAAAATAAATCTTCCGCATGAACAAAGATAAATATTATGATGTATGATTAAGTTAGTCTCTTTAAAATAGATTTAACTACTGATATGGATGAATCGAGTTGAATTTCTTTGAGATCCTTCTAATGTTTGAGATCGGATAGAAAAATAATTAGAGAGACAAAGATCGGTGACTTCATTCTGATGCTTAAATTAGAAAAGCTAAAGAAAAAATGGATATTGAAAAGTATGTAATTTGATTATGGAATGAGAATGTTATGTTTTGGTGTACTGGAAAACTTTCGATCTATACGATGACAAGATTGTGTGCATTACATGACCTGGATTCCACGTAGCAGCTTCTTATTGGAGGAAGTTTGTTGTCGACATGAAACTGTTATACCACCCGTAAACATTGTCAACAATTCAAGGCACGAAGACCGGAATTGAATGTACATGACCCCGCAGTCTTCCTTGATTGGTGTACGTGGCATGGGCGGTTCCATCTTTGGAAGAGGTTATCTGATTAAGCCACGTGTAATTTGACTATTATGTCATGATATTAGATGTCCCCCGACCATCCCCCGAAGGTCGATTGATCGAAGTGTTTTAAGGTTTCGTTGTTGTAAACTATCGAAGGAGAGCAACCCATGTTCAGCTTTGGTGGATGTTTAACAGAATGTTCACTTTAGGAGATGTATGAGATGCAGTCTGTTAAGTTGCTTTTTTTACTGTTACCATTGTCCTGACGCGTACTTTTTACTTCTTATTTGAAGTAGGTGAAATGAACGATGAAGGGGTACTAATGCGAACACATTATGTGAGACTCTCCTGTGATGTCTCCCTTCTGAATTTGACATATATTGCTCTGAATTCTTGAGAGATGTCAAATCAGCATGCATGTTCTCTTCAATTGATGCCATTATTGAGTTTATTTCATATATTGCTTCGATTCTCGTATTTCTTTGAAATGGTGTGATGATTATTAAATGTCCTCTTAATTGTGCCGCCTCAACATCTTTTTGAAGCATATAAAAGCAGAAGATGGATATGAGGAATTTCTTTTATCTGCTTTATGGATCTTTCTTTAAGCTTTTCCCGTAAAACTCAGTAATATTAGATTTTCTTACGTTCTTTAACGATGAAAAACATAAATGAAGAACTAAAACATCCATTCCTAAAGATCTAGCATGCAGAATAGAATTAAAGAATTAATTCAAGGTTCACCGCGGAATAGGAGATATTCCCGTTGTTGAGCTTTCTTTAGTCTAAGATTAGGTGTTGAAGATCGAACTTCCTCTACAATCGCACTCACGAAACAAGGACTAGAGACAGCTTGCAATAGCCGGAATAAATTTTCCAAACTCGAACCCGTGTTGGCCAAATCACAAAAGGAGGGGGCCGCGACTCCTCTTTTTTCTCACTCTCTCAATGTTATGTCTTCTAATATTATGTAGACACATTTATTTAGGTTTACTCCAACTTAACCTTATATAATTATTATAAGAATTAATTAATTAAAAAATAAAATAAATCTATTTTACTCCTAATTAATCACTTATTAAATTGGACATAATCAACTTAATTATCTAGCTTCCAATTTAATTGAATAAACAAAACAACTCCCAAACTTAGTTGGACACTATAGGGGCATCACACACTTCGTTAATTAGGGAGAAAAACATAATTTTCTTTTAATCAAACTTTAATAGTCGTTATATACTATCTCTAATCTCAAAGGGATGGGTAATGGGGGACCTATCAATGAACAAACAACAGATTTAAAGTACCTCTTGTAGTGCATATCTGTTGAATATCAGCAGAAGAATATGAGCTTGGCTTCGTATCACCGATCTAGGAGAATGTCATACCAGAGGGGCAACTACTGTTGTTCCATGAACTAAGAATGTACATCGAGGACAGAGGGGGCGACTACTTCAGGGAGCAGGAAGAGAAGAATTGCCTTTTGCAGTCTCTGATTTCTATGTATGTGAATTAGGGTAAATTCCTGTGTTAGGTTTAGCCTCCATCGCTATCTATTATAGTTGGACTAAACCTAAAGTCTAACCCTAACTCTAACCCTAACTAATTAGTTTACGAGCAGACTATAAATGGATCGGTAAATGGGCTCTATTTAATCATACATCTCTTAATTAGGTATATTAGTCAACTCTTAATTTAATTAAATACACATTGTGTGCATATTATATACATGTATTATATATAAATAATATATAATATTATTTTCCATGTATATAAATATGTATATAAACTTAATTATATTAAAACTATATGTATATAATATCTGATATGGATATTTTACCTCTTTTAGTACGGTTTTCAAGATTATTTTGTATCATTCCGAATCATTTTATGTCATTTTTTATAGTTTTAATCTTTCTTTCGTCTACTTTTAATTTTTATTTACTTTTATAGAACTTGCATATGTTTCTGTTTATTTTGTCATTTTCAATAAAAGATTGCCAAATTCAATTAAAGCTTATTTTTAATCCAATTTCCACCAAATCAATTTATAAAAAATAAATCAATTTGACTTTGTATTTAGGGTCAAATACATGAATATCATAATTAAGTACAAAATTACAACTAAATCATATCACTAAACTTAATTCTTAATATGTCACTATTCTTTATATATTAAGATTTTACACTATAATTTAAGAAATCTAGATTCCAATTCATAAATCATAAACCCTAGAAAATATATTCTAGACTTCTAATTTATAAATTCTAATCTGTAAAATATATTGAAGGTACTGAGTTTACTAGTTTGACATAATCCAATATTATGACTTGATATAGTTGTAAATAGTTTTTAAAAGATGAATTTCTGTGTAATTTTCCCTTGTATTTAATGGTATTTTTTTGGTGCTGATTTAATGTGATCCCTTTTGAGATTCTATGGAGATTTGCACAGATTTTAGCTAAAGGATTTGACAAACTGAAGATTTTGAAGACATGGCCTCACTGGGAGCTAGCTTACGACCTGGCCACTAGGCTCACCACTAGTCGGCCACTAAAGGCCAGTTTGATAAGCTGGTCCAGCTAGCTCGACGAGCTGCCCATCAAGAGATGGTCTCCATCTTCATTGAAGGCCAACTAGACGAGCTGGCAGCTCGAATTGCTCATATTTGACTACTTCTCATGCATTTTGAATTTGTAATCTCCCCATAGATATTTTAGCTACTCTAATTATTTGAATTTGGCAAAGTAGGATTTGATTTTTGCCTATTTAAAGGCCTTTGATATTCATTCCAAGGCATTCAAATTTATTATTTTAAATTTCTTATCCCCTTGAGATACATCTGAAATCATCCATTCTGTCATTGTTCATCTGCAAAAGCTCCATCTACCACCCAACCACAAGTTATCAATGTACCACCTCCAGTCCAAAATGACGGCCGCTCAAGTCAACATGTTTCATAAAGGCGATCTTTTCCCTTTTTTACTCTTGTTAACTTTAGAAAATCTCTCTCGAATTAGTTGTAAGATTGTGACATTTTCTATCATCTTTAATATAAGTTTCAATTCAATTTCATTTCTCTGTTTGTGAGTTCTTTGATTATTGTATTTACATGTTTGATTGAATGATCCATAAGTCCAAATATTGACTCCTGGTTCATATTGTGAGTAATCCGGTCATATATACCAGAGATTATAGGTATTGATGACACCATAGTAACGATCCAAGTTTCTGAACCCTTAGAGTTAGTTACGGCCTTACACAGGAATCATGTGCTAAGCACCTACGTAGCATAAGCCGGTTCAATCATTTTGTGTTATTACAATATTAATTTGATGTATAATTATATCTGAATATTGGTGGAGCGCTTATTTTATCGTATCATCACTATTTCATTCTTAAGAATTCATAAGTGTTGTGGATCAACTTAGGAGTAGATTAGTATAAAACAAACTCAAATCAACTTATCACCGCTTAAATAATTATCGAGAACTGAGTAGTCTGATACTTGCGGTATAAATCCTATGGATTCGATACCTAGACTTCTCTAGATTATTACTTGATAACGATGGGGTAGATTTATCCCTTAGTGAGCCTTTGAGCGTCAACTCGGTTATAAAATTATTATCCCATTGACACTTGACAATATTTTAACACTAGGACCTGAAGAAAGACCTGGTTTTTCTTCCTCATAAACTAAGCCAGTTGAAGAAGAGAACCCTATCATCTAATTAATTTTCAACATAAGAACATCTACGTGGTAAAAAAAATTGAACACATGTTACGTGTCACGTGTCAAGTCCATATATCAAAATATCATGTGTCAAAAGATAACAGTTTTGTCAAATCTCTATCATACAAGCTGAAATTTTAGCAACTGGGATAAGTTAGAAGCTAAATATGATCAAATAATAAGTGAGCGACCAAATAATAAAAATTTGGAGAGATCAGAGGTCAAATAATGCTTTACAAAAAGTGAAGCTGGGTGAACTTTTTGAAATAAACTCCAAACTTCGGTAACCCGTTACTAAAATTTACCAAAATCAAAACACGGAAATTTTATTAGATGAGATATATGAACATCTCATTTATTATTTCCTTAAATAAAGAAGTTCAAATTTCAATTAATTTAAGAATCAAACATGAGTCTAAGCAAACTTGTTTTGAAGAGAAACATTAAAAGAAGGATTAGTGACGCTATAACCACCATCAATGACGAGATTCAATCCGCTAACATACTTAGCCTCGTCACTCGCCAAATACAGAGCAGCATTAGCGACATCCTGTGTTCCTAATGTGGCCTCTTTCAAGTTAGAAGCACTAGCAACAAGCCCTTCAATCAAGTTAGCTAATGCGGGATCATCGCCCTTCATCCCGAAAGGAGTTGCCATCAATTGTGTCGCTACTCCGAATGGAGAAACACAGTTCACTCTAATCCCATGTTGTCCTAACTCTGCGCACAAGTTCTTTGTCAATCCGTTCAAAGCATGTTTCGAAGCAACGTAAGAATGCGGACCCGGGAAGGCAATAGCCGCGGAATTGCTCGAAGTGAAAAGAATACACCCTTTCTTCTCGGGAATCATTACTCTTGCGGCGTGTTTCGCCGCTAAAAACCCTCCGAACACATTAACTTCGAAAACCCTTTTGAAATCATCGTTTTCCGTCGCTAAAATCCTTGGATCAAAACCGCCTGAGATCCCGGCGTTGCTAAACATGATGTCGAGCTTTCCATACTTGGAAACTGTCGAATCGATGACGTTTTGGACATCGGAATCAGATGATACATCACAATGGATGAAGGTTACGTCTTCCGACCCGATTTCTCGACAAAGAGAAAGGCCAAGCTCATCTTGAACATCCGCTATCACAACTTTGGCACCATGTTTGACGAATAGTTTCACCGTGCAAGCTCCGATGCCACTTGCTCCGCCGGTAATCACTGCTACCTTACCTTCAAGCCTGTAAGTAATAACTAAGTTGTTATTAATTACTAACTTCTTAGTTAAACTTTACTCATTTTTAAAGTATGTCACTAAACTTCAGAATGTAATATAAAAATCACTAAACTTTACAGTTTCTAACATTAAGACTATTAACCTACATCAAATCGCAATTAAACACCTCAAAATCCCTTTTAAATACCTCAAAATAGAAATTTTCAAGAATTCACTCTCTCTTCTAACCAAACAAAACCTAAATAACCTCAAAATGAAAATTTTGAAGAATTAAAGTTGCTTAGAATATCATCAATTCCTGAAATCTATATTATAAAATGTAAAATAGAGTGACTTTTTATATATTACGTTTTGATGTTTAGTGTTTAACAACTTTTTATAACTATTTTGGAAAGAAAATCACATCAATCTTTTATAGCGTTAATTTCAAATTAACCCTATGGTTACACGTTTTTGCATATTGGTGTCTTTTTTTTTGTTACAAACCGAACTAGGTAGTTTGCAAAATTTTCATTTTGGGTTGACTTTGTCATATTTGACCGATAACGACCTCAAAATGAAATTTTTCAAGAATAAGCAACTTTAATTCTTTAACCTTTTAGGTTTGAAGTCATTTAGGTTTGCTTTTTTTTATGAGAGAGAAAGTTAATGTTTAAAGAGAGAAAATTCCAAAAACAATGACTTTGAAAAATAAAAAATGTGGTTTTATAGTAAATATGATACTAAACAACTTTAACTCTAGAAAATTTTCATTTTGAGGTCGATATCGGCTAAATTTAATAAAATCAATTCAAAATGAAATTTTTGCAAACCACTAAAAAAAGAAAACACGGTACCAATATGCAAAAACGTGTAACCAGATAAATCCTTTTTTATACCTCTTGCTGATTGGATCCTGTGCACAACATCCAGCCATCTTTGAATGGATCTTTAACTTAAAATTATCAGAAAATTAATTTGGTAAGAAAGAAAGAAAGAAAGAGAAATTAATTTGGTTGGATCAATTTTGATTTCAGAATGAGAATATATAGAAGATGTGCAGAGGAATAAATGGATTTAAAAGTTTTTGGAATAAAATAAGCAGTCAAGAAACTCCAACTAGCGTACTCGTTATTTCTTCATAAAATAATATCCATGCAGAATGCATTTTCAAAAAATATAAAATAAATTAGGGATACTTCAAATGAAATCTAATTAATATATAGAAGAGTTTTCAATGGTGAGTCTCCATTTATGGAGACTATTATATTCTGAATAAATGACCTGCTATAGGAGGTTACCAACAAGCTATCAGGTTACCTAAAAGCATAATTCTCTTTCCATAATAAAACCAAAATCATAATATTTCTCTCTCATATTAATTGTCACGTTTTTTTTTGTAAAACATAATAAAAAAAACTAAAAATAAAATTAAATCCTGTTTTATTGTTACATGCTTCCAATTTTGAATTGGATCAAAATCACCATGAATTACATTAAAGTTAAAAAAAAACCATATAATAAAGTAAACAAAAAAATTAAGCAGTTGATGATTTTTTTTTTTTTTTATGAAATAAGCAGTTCATCTTTTTTTGGTAGAAAAGGAAAGAAAAACAAGCAAACAAGACAGCTCAACCCGGGATCAGTCTAGGAAAACTAACCCCACAGTATCCTCCAAGATCAAGGAAGATATGAAGACCGGTGGAGAAGAAAGGGTAGAAAGACCCAATAAACCAGAGTGCCCTTCCAAAGCAAGACGATCCGCGACGCGGTTCTGCTCCCTATAAATATGAGTGAACTTAATAGACTCAAAGGAGGACCCAATCCTTTTAATGCCTCTAATAATGTTTAAGCTATTCCGGCAAACGGACTTGCCCTCAGAAATCATCTTCACCGCTTCTTGATTATCTGACTCAACCAGAAGCTTCTTCACCCCAAGATCCTTAGCCAGCTTCAGGCCAGAAAAAATCCCCCACAGCTCAGCAGAAAAGGAAGAACCAATACCCAAATTCTGATAGAAGCCAGAAATCCACCTGCCTCCATCATCTCTAAGGACCCCTCTTGCGGCGATTCTCCCATCTTTCAGACAAGATCCATCAGTGTTGAGCTTAATCACACCTTCGCTTGGCCTACACCAGCCTAAAAGATTGACTTCCTTCCTCTGAACCATCCTAGCTAAGGGATCTTCACCAAAACTCTCCACTAAGGTATTAACCTTTCTAGAAAAGAAATCAAGGACATTTGGCATAGAAACAATTTTTCCTCCAAAGATCTCCTCATTCCGCCACCTCCAAATCTGATGGCACACCACCACAAAAAGAAGAACACCTTGATTCCCAGGCAAAAGAAGCCCGTTAATACCATCAACGAACCAGTCATTTTCAGAATGGGATAAAAAGGAATGGAGCACATCCCTAGGGAGAATTCTTCTCCAAACTTCTAAACTCTTCTCACAATCCCTGAGAGCATGACACACTGTCTCCTCAAATCCTCTGCATCTGCCACAGGCTCCGGAGTCCACCAGGTGCCTCCTTTTCCTATCCGAGTTGGTAAGCAACCTATTCCTAGCCTCAAGCCACAGGAAACTCCTAATGCGGTATGGCACTTTTAAGCCCCAAATCGTCTTCCACACACCTGGGGAAGAAGAATCCAAGCCCTGATAGAACGCCTGATAAGCTGATTTACACGAATAGGCCCCATTGTTTGTTAGCGCCCAACAATAACTATCCTTATCCTCACTGTGAATACTAATGTGAATACCTCTAATAGACAGGAGCGAATCCAGACTGAGATAAGATTCAAACTTATCCCAAATCCACTCACCCTCAGAATTCACAACATCAGCTATCCTCCAGTCTTGAACGTCCACCGGAGGCAAGGAAATACAAACTTCCAATAAAGGCTTCTCACCAACCCAAATATCCTTCCAGAACCTGATGGACCTGCCATTACCCACATTCCACCCAATCCCAGAACAAAATTCTGCAAACAATGCACTAATGCCTTTCCAAAGAAAGGAACAATTAACCACTTTTTCCTTAGGCCCCCCCAAACACCTTATCCTTCCGATATTTCCCGCAAAGGAGATGGACCCACAGAGCAGAAGGACTCTGCCACATTCGCCACAGGAGTTTCATTAATAAGACTTTATTATTGTCTTTAGCTTTCCTAATACCCAGACCTCCAGGCTCTTTAGGCTGACAAACCTCACACCAGGGCACAAGATGGATCTTTCTCCCCTCCTCAACTTCCCCCCACAGGAACCTACAGTTAATTTTATCAAGATCTTTAAGCATAGGCTCCGGAAGCTTACAAGCCTGCATAATGTGATTGGGAGTCGCACAATTAACCGATTGAATTAACGTAAGGCGACCAGCGAGAGAGAGAGTATTGGCTTTCCACGTGGCAAACTTCATATTAGCTTTATCCAAAGTATCTTTAAAAGACACTTTAAACACTCTCTCATTGTGGAGGGGAATCCCCAGATACTTCCCGAGGGAGCCAGTCAGAGGAATACCCGACAGATCACTTAACCTTTTACAAACTCTCTGGTTCATGTTTTTAGAGCACATCATCCTAGATTTCTGGACATTAAGTTTTTGACCAGAGGCCGAACAGAAACAGTCAAGAATATCCATAATAATACTCAATTGCTCCTCACTACCTTCCAAAAAAATTAGGACATCATCTGCAAAGAATAAGTGAGTCACCTGGGGACAGAAACTATTGATAGCCACAGGATGGAAACTCCCATTATCAATAGCATCTTGAATCAGATGAGACAACCTCTCCATAGCAATAACGAAGAGGAAAGGGCTCATAGGGTCACCCTGACGGATACCCCGGCCTGGCGAAAACTCCTCCGACATATCCCCATTAATCAAAACCTGAAAAACAGGAGAAGAGATACAAACCTTGATTAATCTTCTCCAACTGTCAGGGATCCTAGCTCTCTCCAGACTCTCCATCAGGAAACTCTAGTTGATGCGATCATAGGCCTTCTCCAAATCCAACTTAAGAGCAACAATGCCTTTCTTCCCCTTCCTGATCTTCATAGTGTGGACCATCTCTTGGGCAATCACCACATTATCCATCGTTTGTCTACCAAGCACAAAACTACCCTGATTCTGACAAATGATCTCAGGAAGAATGCAACAGATTCTATTGGCCACAATCTTTGTAACAGTTTTATAAAGAACATTACAAAGACTGATAGGTCTCATATGCAAAAAGGAAGTAGGTTTTTCAATTTTGAGAATCAGAACCAGAAGGGTTCTATTAACCAGCTCTATATCATGAGAACCATTAAAAACACCTGTGATAAAATTATAGATACCTTCCTTAACGACCTCCCAGTGCTTATGGTAAAAACCAGCAGGCAGACCATCAATCCCAGGAGCTTTAGTAGCCCCAATACTAAAAATGACTTGGTCAATTTCCTTCAGGGAGATAGGGTGAAAGGCATCTTGAATGCTATCCTCCGCAATCATAGAAAAGGTAGCAACAGAGTGAGCCTTCTCCAGATGAACAGGCTCCTCTTTAAACAGATCTTTATAGAACTCCAGGGCCAAATTCTGAATCTCCTCATCTTCATACACCCACTCACCATTAGAGTCTTGGATGGCATCAATTCTGTTCCTCTGCCTTCTAATGATGGTAGAAAGATGGAAATACCGGGTATTGCGATCCCTATCTCTTATCCAGGACTTTCTAGACTTTTGAAACCAAAGAAGCTCCTCCTGCCTGAGAACAGCTTCGAGCTCCTTCTGATGGGTTCTTAGGGGGCCGTCCAAGCTGTGATCAAACCTCACCTCCAACCTACGCTGAATGCCCTCCATCCTATTTAATAACTTATTTTTCCTTCTAATAATGTGCCCAAAGACATTTCTATTCCACCCTAGCACATTATTCCTAAACCCTTCAGCAGCTTGAAGGACATTCGAGTGAGGTTTCCAATTATCATGAACAAACTCCTTAAACTTAGGATGAGACTCCCAAGCCAATTGATAACGGAACGGTCTCTCACCCCTAGGACGATTGCCTCTCAAAAGCCTAAATAAAATAGGATAGTGATCCGAATGACGGAAAGGGAGATTTAACACAGAACTCTCAGGAAAAGAAGTCTGAGCTAAAACATTAGCGTATACCTTATCCAAACGAACAAAGGTACTGTTACGCTTCCAAGTGAACTTATGACCAGAGGCCCCCAGATCAGAAAGCCCATATAAATCCATACTATTTTTATGGTGAAGGCAACGATTAACATAATGATGCGATCCCCCTCTTTGATCACTCATAAAAGCAATATCATTAAAGTCACCCGCCACAAACCAGGGCTCAGATATACTGACACTCATAGAATAAAGAACCTCCCAAAGTCGTTTCCGATTAGCTAAAATAGGGTCAGCATAAACCAGGGTAATTAAAAAAGGATTACTACCAGAGACACTCACTTTACAGTGAATAAACTGCTTATCCATGCTAATAATATCAAAATAGACCCGATCTGGCTTCCAGAACAGCCAAATCCCCCCAGCCCAGCCAGTAGCCTCCGATCTAACACAGTTCCAGTTCTTAAACTTTTTAACCACCTCCTCTGCTTTATCTCCACTAATCTTAGTTTCCATTAAAGCAAAACAAGATGGGATAAATTGTTTAATAAGATCATTAACATGGATACGGGTAGCCTTGCTAGCCGCACCCCTAACATTCCAATACAACAAATCCATAGAAAGGAGGACCACTGACCGCACCAACCCACCTAAGCCAGGTATTTATTAGGGGCTCCTGAGAGCCTCACAGAGGTACCTACAGGTCTCCTCTTCTCTGTTAAAGCCCAAGAATTCTGGATGCTTTTTTGTTTACCCTTTAGCTTTTTCAAACTAGTTTTATTAACCCCCATCGACTTCCCAATCCCAGGATCACCACTAAGAGTAGGAATACTAACCTCATTTGTCTTCTTCATCCTTCGAGCAGCCAGGGCCAGGGTTCCCACCTGGGCTTCGTCCTTGGAAACAAAGAGGGGATTAACAGATTCAACCACCTTCTCAGATGGTTCAACAGACTCCAGACCCGGCATGCTTTGATCAATATGCTCATCTCCCTGGTCAGACTCTTGAACTTCCTCAATAGTCAGGGCCCCAAATCTAGATCCTGACCTAAAAGCTGAGCCGGCTCCAGCCTCCTCACTAGCTTTGGGGATAGGCTTCTCCTTGACACTAGGAACATCAATAGGCTTAGATAGGGAGGACTTCAAATTAATGTTAATATCAGGAGGACGATTCTGCACAACTGAAGGTTGTGTTCTACGTCGAGCAGTCCTTTTTGCCACCATCCAGGGTCCAAAATTTCCTCCATTCCCTTGGCTCACTTCAGTTCTACCCACACTATCCTCAACAATCTCATTTACAACACTCTCCCTTTTAGGGCATCCCTCCTGAGAATGACCATACATGCCACAATCATAACAAATGTTATGTAAACCTTCATACTCAATAAAGAACACCTTATTTTGAACACAGAATTTTGACAACAAAGGTTTCGCAAGATCAATATCAACACAAACCCTTGCAAACTTGCCCCTAATGGCTCCAATTGAAATAAGCAGTTCATGATTAAATAAGTTTTTACTAATTTACATTTGTAATATAATATAATTTTGACTTGTAATTGCCACTTAATTTTCTATTGTGCTTTTTTATATATTTTGTGGTTGGTACTTTATTATAGTGTAAATTATACCAATTGCCACTAATTTTTATTTTTTTTACTGAATTTCATAAATTTAATATAAAAGTCACTCAACTTTACACCTTTTAGTATTTATGGCCACTAAATTTTAAATAATTTATCAAAATGACCCTTAACAAACTCAAAATAAAAATATTCAAGAATTAAAGTTGTTCGGAACGACATTTACCATAAAACCACAATTTTTATTTTCCAAAGTCACAATTTTTGGAGATTTCTCTCTCTAAAAATTCACTCTTTTTCCTAACCAAACAACACCTAAATGGTCTGAAAATGAAAATTTTCAAAAATTAAAGTTGTTTATAATATTATTAATTCTTAGAATTTTTTATTTTTAGACCATTAATGGCCGTGTTGAGACATTGAGTAGCCATAATTGTTAAAAAGTGTAAAGTTTAAAAATTTTACATGAAAATAACATTTTTCGTGAAACTAAGTGATTTTGATTTTGTAACATAATAACTTTATGTAAATTGAGCTTATATTATTATGTTACGTTACAATACGTCATGTTAAGTTACATAACATTATGTTACGCTGCGTCACGTCACATTAGGTCATGTCAAGTTACGTTACGTTACGTTACGTTATGTTATGTTACGTTACTTTACATTATATCATATCACGTTACGTTAAGTTACTTCACGTTACGTCATGTTACGTTACGTTACTTCACGTTACTTCACATTGTGTTACGTTACTTCATGTTACTTCACATTACGTTACGTTACATCACGTTACGTTACGTTACGTTACGTTACGTTACGTTACGTTACGTTACGTTACGTTACGTTACGTTACGTTACGTTACGTTACGTTACGTTACGTAATGCCACGTTACGTTTCATTATGTCATATTCTGTTACATCACATCATATCACGTTATGTTATGTTACATTACACTAAGTTACGTTATGTTCGGTTGGAGATCGTAAGCTCAATAACGGGTTATAAATAAATAAAACTTTAAAGAAATAAAAAAAAAAACTAAGGATTTTAAATTGAGCTTACAATCCTTAGGATTTATAAATTGAGATTACAATCCTAAGGATTTATAAATTGAGCTTATAATTATTACGTTATGTTACATTTACGTTTATGTTACATTACATTATGTTACGTTAAGTTACATCATGTTACGTTACGTTATTCGAAGTTACATTACATTACGTTACGCTATTCTAAGTTATGTTACATTTATTACGTTACATAACATTACGTTACATTACTTTCCATTACGTTACGTTACGTTACGTTACTTTATATTATGTTACGTTACGTCACGCCATGTCACATCATGTTAAGTTATGTTATGTTACGTTACATTACACTAAGTTACGTTATGTTCGGTTGGGGATCGTAAGCTTAATGAATGTTTATAAATAAATGACAGCTTAAAGAAATAAAAAAAGCTAAGGATTTTAAATTGAGCTTACAATCATGAGGATTTATAGATTGAACTTACAATCATGAGGATTTATAGATTGAGCTTACAATCATGAGGATTTATAAATGTTTTAGTTCAGTAACGTTTCAGTTGAGTTATGTTTCATTTTAGTAATGTTTCAGTTCAGTAATATTTCAGTTGTGTTATGTTTCAGTTTAGTAATGTTTCAGTTTAGTAATATTTTAGTTTAGTTATGTTTCAGTATAGTAATATTTCAGTTCAATAATGTTTCAGTTCAGTTATGTTTCAGTTCAGTAATGTTTCAGTTCAGTTATATTTCAGTTCAGCAATATTTCAGTTTAGTGATGTTTTAGTTGAGTAATGTTTCAGTTTAGTAATATTTCAGTTTAGTATTATTTCATTTAAGTGATGTTTCAGTTAAGTGATGTTTCAATTCATTGATGTTTCGGTTTAGTGATTTTTTGGTTTAGTGATATTCAGTTTAGTAACATTTCAGTTCAATAATGTTTCAGTTCAGTAATGTTTCAGTTTAATAATATTTTAGTTTAGTGATGTTTCGGTTTAGTAATGTTTTAGTTCAGTAATCTTTCAGTTGAGTGATGTTTCAGTTTAGTAACGTTTGTTGAAACACCTTTCCACATGATTTTGATTTGACAAAATTATTTAACAAGAAATAAATCTCCATGATAAAAAATATTCCAACACATTAAATTTAAATGCTTTGATTTATTTGTACTAATGTGTTTGTTCAATGTTGAGCTATTTAAATGTACAAGACATCAAGTTGTAAGGCCCAAAGGCCCACAAGAGAAAGTCAAGCCCAAGTCAACATGTCAATGCCTCACGGCCCAAGTAGATCAAAACGCAGGTCGTATTGAGTAAAATGCAAGCCCAGCAATGAGAAGGATCGAAAAGCCTTCGACCAATAGCTTCAAGACGAAGCTGCTGAGTTGAGCGACAAGATAGTCAGGTCAGCAGCTGGCCTGAATAAACTTGGAGACAAAGTATTTCTACTTCGGGTAAAGTTCAGAAGACGCAGAAAGCTGTCTAGAAGACTTTACCATAAATGTGGAAACTTTTTGTTCTGTCTGACGAAAAGCTGCTGAGCACTACCAAAGACAGAAGATACAAGGTTTTGATTGGCCAAGGACGCTGAGCACGTACTGAGTGAAAGCGACAGGAAGCCGTTTCCCTCCAACGGTTATTTCGAAATTCGAAATAACCAGTGCATCAAGTGTCACTATAAATAGGTCACTCAAACGCTTCATTCGATGCAGATCTTCAATCAAGTCGAAACGCTGACCAAATTGATATTCAAAGTTCTGTGAGAAAAGCAAAGCAAAATCTTACACCAATTCCAATTCTGTGTAAAAGTCTAGAGTGATCCAAATCATCTAAAGTGTCTTAGCAATTGTTGTTTAGGACAAGCAAACACTTATCATTTCTAAAAGTATAGAAAGGAGAAGTTGAGTACTCGGTCATAGTACTCAGCGGTAGAAATAGGAGTGAGTAGAGGAATAGAGGAAGGTACTCTTGTAAACTTAGCTTGCTATTGTAAAAGGTTTGTGCTCTACCTTTAAAGAGCTCAGTAAAGGATTCTAAAAATCTCAGAAGGTATTTCGGGGACTGGACATAGGCGAAGAGGCCGAACCAGGATGCATCTGCTGAGTAATATCTTTCTAACCCTTATCTCCTTAAATTATTGCTTGCTATAACACTGCCTAGTTAAACACTAAAACGAACATAAGCTGAGTTGAGTGAACTGAGAAGCTGAGTTTAGAAATAGACTTAAGTACTATCTCCTGGCTCAAGGTTAGATTCAGACTTAGTCACCTGTTGACTAAGCTTGTATCTAAAACTTACTCAGTTCCACTGTGCTAAAAGACTTCGAGAAAGTCTAAGTTAAAAATTAATAGTCAGCCTTACGTGAAATTTTTTAAATAGTTCCTAACCCCCCCTTGGAACTAATATTATCACGTTACACGGGACCAACAACGTTTTAGTTTAGTAATGTTTCAGCTCAGTAATGTTTGAGTTTAGTAATGTTTCAATTCAGTGATGTTTCAGTTCAGTAATGTTTCAGTTCAGTCATATTTCAGTTTAGTAATGTTTCAGTTCAATAATATTTCAGTTGAGTTATATTTCAATTTAGTAATGTTTCAGTTCAGTAATGTTTCAGTTGAGTTATGTTTCAGTTCAGTAATGTTTCAGTTGAGTTATGTTTCAATTCAGTAATGTTTCAGTTCAGTAATATTTCAGTTCAGTGATTTTTTAGTTCAGTAATATTTCAGTTCAGTGATGTTTCAGTTCAGTAATATTTCAGTTAAGTAAGGCTTCACTTTAGTAATATTTCAGCTCATTGATGTTTAAGTTAAGCAATGTTTAGTTAAGTGATGTTTTAGTTTAAGCAATGTTTTAGTTAAGTGATGTTTTAGTTCAGTGATGTTTCAGTTCAGTGATGTTTCAGTTTAGTGATGTTTCGATTCAGTGATGTTTTGGTTCAGTGATGTTTCAGTTCAGTAATATTTTAGTTCAGTAATGTTTCAGTTCAGTAATATTTTAGTTCATTAATGTTTTTGTTCAGTAATATTTCAGTTCAGTATTATTTCAGTTCAGTAATATTTTGATTTAGTAATGTTTCAATTTGGTAATGTTTCAGTTCAGTGATGTTTCAGTTCATTAATGTTTTAGTTGAGTAAGGTTTCAGTTTAGTGATGTTTCAGTTAAGTGATGTTTCAGTTCAGTGATGTTTTGGTTCAGTGATTTTTTTGGTTCTGTGATATTCAGTTTAGTAACATTTCAGTTCAGTGATGTTTCACTTCTGTAATGTTTTTATTTAGTAATATTTTAGTTCAGTGATGTTTCAGTTGAGTGATATTTTAGTTTAGTAACGTTTTAGTTTAGCAATATTTCAGTTCAATAATATTTGAGTTTAGTAATGTTTTAGTTCGGTGATATTTCAGTTTAGTAATGTTTCAGTTTAGTAATATTTGAGTTTAGTAATGTTTCAGTTTAGTAATGTTTCAATTTAGTAATGTTTCAGTTTAGTATTGTTTCAGTTGCGTAATGTTTCAGTTGAGTAATGTTTCAGTTTAGTAATATCTCAGTTCAGTGATGTTTTAGTTAAGTGATGTTTTAGTTCAGTGATGTTTCGCTTCAGTAATGTTTCAGTTTTATAATGCTTCAGTTGAGTAATGTTTCAGTTTAGTAATATGCCGGTTCAGTGATGTTTCAGTTCAATATTTTTTCAGTTGAGTGATGTTTCAGTTCAGTGATATTTTAGTTCAGTGATGTTACAGTTCAGTAATGTTTCAGTTCACTAATATTTTAATTGAGTGATGTTTCAGTTTAGTAATGTTTCAGTTCAATAATGTTTCATTTGAGTGATGTTTCAGTTCAGTAATGTTTCAGTTGAGTGATGTTTCAGTTCAGTAATGTTTCAGTTTAGTAACGTTTCAGTTCAGTAATGTTTGAGTTTAGTAATGTTTTAGTTTAGTGATGTTTCAGATCAGTGATGTTTCAGTTTAGTAATGTCTCAGTTCAGTAATGTTTCAGTTGAGTGATGTTTCAGTTCAGTGATGTTTCAGTTTAGTAATGTTTCAGTTGAGTGATGTTTCAATTCAGTAATATTTCAGTTCAGTGATGTTTCAATTTAGTAATGTTGCAGTTCAATAATGTATGAGTTCAATAATATTTCAGTTCAGTGATGTTTTAGTTCAGTAATGTTTCAGTTGAGTGATGTTTTAGTGAGTCATATTTCAGTTTGGTAATGTTTCAGTTAAGTGATTTTTCGGTTTAGTGATGTTTCAGTTTAGTAATATTTTAGTTTAGTAATGTTTTAGTTCAGTATTGTTTATGTTCAATAATGTTTGAGTTCAGTAATATTTCTGTTCAGTGATGTTTACGTTACGTTATGTTATATTACGTTTGTGTGAGGATATAGATCAATTGCATAGAGGGAGTAGTATTTAATACGACATCTAAATAGATGACATTACATATTTATTATTGTCATTAATGTGACATTAGAATATATGAATTCCACAGATTGTAATGATTGTTTATAAATAAATGAATATGACATTAGAATATATGTGACATTAGAATGTGGCATTACATATTTATCAGTTCAGTAATATTTTAGTTAAGTAATGTTTCACTTCAGAGATGTTTCAGTTTAGTGATGTTTCATTTCAGTAATATTTCAGTTTAGTGATGTTGCAGTTCAGTGATATTTTAGTTCAGTGATGTTTTAGTTCAGTGATGTTTCAGTTCAGTAATGTTTCAGTTTAGTATTGTTTCAGTTCAGTGATGTTTCAGTCCAGTGATGTTTCAGTTTAGTGTTGCTTCAGTTCGGTAATGTTTAAGTTCAGTAATGTTTTGGTTTCGTAATATTCCGGTTCAGTAATATTTCAGTTCAGTGATTTTTTAGTTTAGTGATGTTTCAGTTTAATAATGTTTCAGTTCAGTAATGTTTCAGTTTAGCAATATTTCAGTTCAGTAATGTTTCAATTGACTATTGTTTCAGTTCAGTAATGTTTCGGTTCATTGATGTTTCAGTTCAGTGATGTTTCAGTTCAATGATGTTTTGATTCAGTGATATTCCGTTTAGTAATACTTCAGTTCAGTGATGTTTTAGTTCATTAATGTTTCAGTTTAGTAATATTTCAGTTCAGTGATGTTTCTGTTTAGTAACATTCAGTGCAGTAATGTTTTAGTTTATTAATGTTTCGGTTGAATGATGTTTCAGTTTAGTAATGTTTGAGTTTAGTAATGTTTCAGTTCAGTAATGTTTCAGTTGAGTGATTTTTTAGTTCAGTTATGTTTGAGTTCAGTAATATTTGAGTTTAGTAATGTTTCAGTTCAGTAATATTTCAGTTTATTAATCTTTTAGTTCATTAATGTTTTAGTTCAGTGATGCTTCGATTCAGTAATATTTCAGTTCAGTGATGTTTTAGTTCATTAATGTTTTAGTTCATTGATGTTTTAGTTCAGTAATATTTTAATTCAGTAATGTTTCAGTTTAGTGATATTTCAGTTCAGTAATGTTTCAGTTTAGTAATATTTCAGGTTAGTAATGTTTCAGTTCAGTAATGTTTCAGTTGAGTGATGTTTGAGTTCAGTTATGTTTAAAGTCAGTAATATTTCAGTTCAGTAATATTTGAGTTTAGTAATGTTTCAGTTCAGTAATCTTTGAGTTCAGTAATGTTTCAGTTCAGTGATGTTTCAGTTCAGTAATATTTCAGTTCAGTGATATTTTGGTTCAGTGATGTTTTAGGTTAGTAATATTTCAGTTCAGTAATGTTTCATTTCAGTGATGTTTTAGTTCAGTAATATTTCAGTTCAGTAATATTTCAGTTCAATGATGTTTCAGTTCAGTAATATTTCAGTTTAGTAATCTTTCAGTTCAGTAATGTTTCAATTCAATGATGTTTCAGTTAAGTAATATTTCAGTTCAGTGATGTTTCAGTTTAGTGATATTTCAATTTAGTAATATTTCAGTTCAGTAATATTTTAGTTAAGTAATATTTTAGTTCAGTGATATTTCCATTTAGTAATGTTTCAATTCGGTAATATTTCAGTTTAATAATGTTTCAGTTCAGTAATGTTTCAGTTGAGTAAGGTTTCAGTTTAGTAATATTTCAGTTAAGTGATGTTTAAGTTTAGTGATGTTTCAGTTCAGTGATGTTTTGGTTCATAGATATTCAGTTTAGTAATATTTCAGTTCAGTGGTGTTTCAGTTCAGTAATATTTCAGTTCAGTAATATTTCAGTTCAGTGATGTTTCAGTTAAGTGATGTTTCAGTTTAGTAGTATTGCATTTCAATGATGTTTTAGTTAGTAATGTTTCAGTTCAGTAATGTTTCTGTTTAGTAATGTTTCAATTCGATAATGTTTCAGTTTAGTGAGGTTTCAGTTCAGTAATATTTCAGTTGAGTAATGTTTCAGTTTAGTAGTATTTCATTTCAATGATGTTTCAGTTCAGTAATGTTTCAGTTCAATAATATTTCAGTTCAGTAATATTTCAATTGAATGATGTTTCGGTTCAGTGATATTCAATTTAGTAATATTTCATTTTAGTGACATTTCAGTTCAGTAATGTTTCAATTTATTAATATTTCAGTTCAGTGGTGTTTCAGTTCAGTGGTGTTTCAGTTTAGTAATATTTCAGTTCAGTAATATTTCAGTTGAGTGATATTTCAGTTCAGTAATATTTCAGTTGAGTGATGTTTCGGTTCAGTAATGTTTTAGTTTAGTAACTTTTCAGTTCAGTAATGGTTGAGTTTAGAATGTTTCAGCTCAGTGATGTTTCAGTTCAGTAATATTTAAGTGCAGTAATATTTCAGTTTAGTGATGTTTCAGTTCAGTGATGTTTTTAGTTAAGTAATGTTTCAGTTCAGTAATATTTCAATTCAGTGATGTTTCAGTTCAATTATGTTTCAGTTGAGTGATGTTTCAATTCAAAATATTTCAGTTCAGTGATGTTTCAGTTCAGTAATATTTCAGTTCAGTAATGTTTCAGTTCAGTAATGTTTCTGTTGAGTGATGTTTGAGTTCCGTAAAGTTTTCTGTTCAGTGATATTTACGTTACGTTACATTACGTTTGTGTGAGGATATAAATCAATTGCATGAAGGGAGTGGTATTTAATACGAAATCTAAATGGATGACATTAGACATTTATTATTGTCATTAGTGTGACATTAGAATATATGAATTATAGAGATTGTAAGTTTAATGATTGTTTATAAATAAATAAAATAAAAAAATAAAAAAATTTAAGGATTTACAAATTGATCTTAGAATCCTAAGGATTTCCAAATTGAGCTTATAATACTAAAAATTTATAAATTGAGCTTACAATTCTAAGGTAATAAATAGGGGGGACAACACCATTAATTAGAACACCATTAATGTTGTATTTGGTTATCATAAATAATGTTGTACATTCTCAATGTCAAGTTTTTCATGTTCCCAATGAATAATCATTTATTAAGATTTAATGCATATAACATTGATTAGACGGATACAAAATTACTTAAAAGAAGACGTCTTCTGATGTAAAATAAAAATATCCGGAAAAAATAATAATTCTTGAAAGTTGATTATATCTTGAGGAAAGAGAAAACGTTTTCCAAAGCACAATATTCCAAGTTACAACTGACATGTCATCAGGTAAAACCAATTTTAATATTAAATCACAACTTAAATCATGGACCACTAGATCTTGATCCAATGACTATTAAACAGTCTTCCTTCTTCCTCCTCCAATCTATGTTTTAGATTTGCATTTTCTTAGTCTTGCAACTTTAGTTGGTTTGAAATCTATTACTTTTTTGAAGTTCTTTTCGTCAGATCTACATCTGCTAGCCATACTTCTATCTTTCATCCTTGTTTCGGTTTTAGCACAAACGGAAAAGATTTATCTTATCCATAGATCTATAGATCTGCGTGGTTGCACAATAGAAACGGACTCAGATCCGATTGTCCAGAAGAGTTTGAAGGATGAAGAACGGATTGCAGTAGTATTTCAACGAGATTCGACTTTCAAGGAGTATATGGTTTCTAGTTTCTTTGTATTGTTTCTACCTTTAATGGCTTTTATTACTCATTGTAGTCTTTTTTCTTCCTGTAATGGATCTTATACTGGCACTAGCCTGTATGGGTATGAGGTTGTATTCCTCATTTTTCATGTATCTGTATCTCTGAACTTCTTTATCTAATGAAATGATACCTACTATTTTATCAAAAAAAAAAAAATAGTGCTCACCATTGAGAACAACCCTATATATATATATATGTGTGTGTGTGTGTGTGATGGGCTTTTGCGGATTTGCAGATGGATACTTGTGGTATTTATTTTTGCAACACAATCCATTGGTTTGCAAAATTTTGCATTTGAGTTCACTTTGTCAGAATTTAGTTGATAACGACCTCGAAATGAAAATTTTCAAGTGTTAAATAATATTTTAAGCAACTTTAATTCTTCAACATTTTAGGTTTGGGGTCATTCATGTGTTTTTTTATGAGAGAGAAAGTAAATGTTTAGAGAGAGAAACTCAAAAAATATGATTTTGAAAAATAAAAAATATTGTTTTATAGTAAATATGATACTAAACAACTTTAATTCTTGAATTTTTTTTTATTTTGAGGTCGTTATCGGTCAGATTTGACAAAGTGAAAAAATGCAAAATTTTACAACCATAAAGTTGCGTATATAAAGAAAAATACTCTGCAAATCCATGTAACCACATGTATCTACTTGTAATTAACCCTATAATCTATGTGGTGCCTGCTATATTTTTCAGAATAAAATTAATCACGTGGTTGGGATCGCTAGCAATTTCGGTTAACTTTGGATTGATTTTGCTAAATTTGGACGTTACCGACCGCAAAATAAAAATTTTCAAGAACTTAATGGTATTTTAAGCGATTTTAATTCTTCAATTTTTTAGTTTTGAGGTCATTTAGGTGTTGTTTAGTGAAAAGAGAAAAAATTAATGTTTAAAAAGAGAAAACTCCAAAAATGATGATTTTAAAAAAGGCTTAATACATTATTTGTCCCTTCAACTTGTCCAAAAAGCTTGAATGACCCCCTGAACTTTCAAAGTGTCCGATAGTCCCCTCAACTTGTATAAAATGTTCAGTTAATTAGCCCTCCTGAACTTGCATAAAACGTAATCAATTGATCACTTGGCTGCAAAAAAGTTAGTTAAATGCGGAAGATGTATTCCACGCACCTTAGAATGTTATTACATAATTCAAAAATAGATTAAAAATGAAGTTATTGTTTGCTCAACTATACAACTTGTCTTCTCTAATCTAAGAACATATACCCCGATTTCGGTCATTTTACTTTTTTTAAGACTCGTGCAATACATCTTCCGCATTTAACTTCATTTTTTCAACCGAGTGATCAATTGATTACATTTTGCCCAAGTTCAGGGGATTAATTGAACATTTTATGCAAGTTGAGGGGTCTATTGGGACACTTTGAAAATTCAAAAGGCCAATCAAGCTTTTTGAACAAATTCAAAAGACAAATGATGTATTAAACCTTTTAAAGATAAAAAATTTAACTGTATAATAAATACAATATAACATAATTTTCATTTTAAAATCATTAACAATCAAATTTAATAAAATCAATTCAAAAGTGACCGAAATTACTAACTATGCAAATTACATAATTGTTTTTGCTCCGAAAAGTAATGCATGTATCACTTTCACGTGAAACACATGGGTTTAATGGATCAACAGTTGACTTAATTAATGTTAGTGTCCTCCAAATATGGTGCCATAACCATATTATATATGTATTATATATATATAAAAGTTTTGTATAATATATATAAAAGTTTTGTATCATTCTCGCCACGTTCTACTGAGAATTAAAAAAATAATGGGGACTGAATTTTACTTATTTTTCATAAACCACCAATAAACTTCAAAACTAACACAAAATCTACTTAATTTTATGGTTTTTAATATTATAGACACTTAATTTTAATCAACGCTTTAAAATTACAGTTGACAAGCTCAAAATTAAAAAAAAAAAAAAATCAAGAATTGATGATATTCTAAGCAATTTTAATTTTTCAACATTTTTGTTTTGAGGTTATTTATGTGTTCATTTTTAGAGAGGGAAATCTCCATAAATTGTGATTTTGGAAAATAAAAAATGTAGTTTCATGATATATGTCATACTAAACAACTTTAATTCTTAAACATTTATATTTTGAGATCGTAATGCAGCATTAGTTAAAGTTTAATGGTCATAATATTAAAAAATGTAAATTAGATAGCTTTTATATTACATTTTGAAGTTATGTTATTATGAAAATGAGTAAAGTTTAATGGCTATGAGTGTAATTTACCCTCATTATTTTTTTTTTAAGAATTTGCACTCATTATTAGAAACTTAGTATCGATTTTTAACTATCACTCCAGCTGAGTTCTCAACTATTGGTAAATGAAGGTATCAGTGAAAAATTGGGAATGGTTTGAGTGTTAATGCTTGAAATGACCATTGGCTCCGAGATGTTGAACAGAAACGACTTCAAACGTCGTGTATTGAGTGGTTGGAGAACCCAAAAGTGTGCGATTTATTTATTCCGCACTCCACTGAGTGGGATATGGAGTTGACAGGGTGAGATTTGACGTATTAGCAGATTTAGGAGTGGAGAGATTCTGATTGCTTGATATGAAATTTTTCACCGAATGGGAATTACACAGTCAAGAGCGCATACCGACTTGCAATGGAGAAGCTCAAACCGAATCTCCATTTGTGGATCCATAGGAATTTGAATTGTATCTGGAATGTTGAGGTACCATACAAGGTTCGCTACTTTGCATGGAGATTCCTTCGAAACTGCCATCCTATTCGTGCAAATCTCATAAATCGATGGCTGCCAATATGTAGTTCATGTGTCATCTGCGGGCAAGACTTGGAAGATAAATGGCACATTCTGGAGTGCGAATGGGCTAAGTCTATGTGGCACGAAGCTAGTTTGCTGGCGCAGTTGGAATGGTAGAAACGGACGATAGCTAATTTATAAGGCCTAGTGTTCGAGCTGTTGGCTAGTTCATGGACTACGGTCTGAGGGACAGTACTAATGCTTCTCTAGAGTATATGGCAAGGACATAATGATAAGTTATGCAAGAATGTCATAACGTCTCCGGGTCAGAAATGAAGGCTTGGACTAGAAATTCATGACGACTTGCTCAAGTCAAGGAACATTAGAGACTCGACCCACAATGGCCTAGTAGTTCGCCATTGCAACAAATGGCAGTGCCCCCTGCTAAATAAACTAAAGTGCAATTCTGATGCAGGTTTCTTCTAGAACATGGATCGCCTTGGTGTTGGTGCAACGATTAGAGATAGGACGGGTGCTTTTATGGCAGGCCGATGTGCCAGTTCCGATAGGATCTCAACTGTAAAGGAAGGAGAAGCTACAACATTATTGGAAGCACTAATATGGGTGTTGGGCATGGGTTTGAAAGAAGTAATATTTGAAGTGGATGCCAAATTAGTAGTTGATGCAATTCACACTTCGATCATGGATAATCAGAGTGTGGGGACATTATTCGCAAATATCAGTTCATACTACAAAGCAATGGCATGTACTCAGTCTGCTTAGTTCGACGACAAGCTAATGAGATTGTTCACGCGCTTGGATAGTCTTCTCGTTTTTCATCTTGTCCTGTTTATTTTAACACTTTATCGAGTTTTATTTAATCTGTAATGTGTACTGTTTGCCCAATTGTGGCTCATTAATCAAATTTGGTTTCAATTTTTTTTTTGTCACTCCAGCTAGATAACAAAAATAATAACAACAATATTTATTTATAACTTTTTATTAACAATTTTAATCTAAAAAGATAAAGAAACAGAATTCCACAAACAAATTAATATTTTACTTGAATTACAAGCAATATAACAATCAATATAATTGTAGATTAAGTAATGAAAAATTACAGAATAATGAAATAAAACAAACTTTTCAGATAAACGAAAACGAAGATTTTGAGACCTGATCAAGTTAGTCTTTTTAAGACAGATTTAGCTGCAAATGTGGGATGAACTGAGCTGAATCTCTTGAGGTCCTTCCAATGCATGAGATCAGACACAAAAGTAATCAAGGAGGGACTGATGACCCACGATCTCAAACTTTGATACTTAAGTTAACAAAGCTACAGAAGAAATGGATACTGAAAAGTATATAATTTAACTATGCAATGAGAATGCTACGTTTTGGTGTAGTGAACGGATAGGAGAGAGGTGCATTACATCCTACTATCACCAGCCTGTTTTGGGAGCACGATTTCTTAGGTATACATTTATATTTATAGGATAACAAGATTGTGTGCCTTAAATGAGCTGGATTCCATGTGGCATCTGCTTATTGGAACAAGTTTGTGTCAACATGAAACAGTTATACCAGCCTTAACCAGTGTTCATAATGCAATTCGCAAAACAGGGGTTGCAAGTGTATGATGTCATTGTTATCCTTAATTGGTCCATGTGGCACTGTCTGTTACATCTTTGGAAGATGTTATCTGATTAAGAGACATGTAATGTGATTATTATATCATGATATGCCCATCCCCCACCCCCGAAGGTCGATTGACCGAAATGCTTTAGGAATTCATTTTTTTGAATGACCAAAGGAGAACAACCCTTGTTTAGGTTTGGTTGATGCTTGAGTGAAGGTCTAGTTTGGGAGATGTATAAGATGCAATATGTTAAGTTGCTTTTGTTACTATTATGATTGTGAATGTGCATACTTTTTACTTCTTATTGGAAGTAGGTGAAATGAATAATAGAGGTGTGGAGGAAGGGAGCTAATGCCGACACACTATGTAAGATTGTTCGTAATGCCACCCTACTAAATTTGACATCTATTTCTCTTATCCCTAGAAAGTGTAAAATCAATATGCCTTTTTTTCTTCAACTGATGCCATTACTGGGTTTATTTCAGATATGTTTGGTTTCTTCGAAATGATGTGATGATAATGAACTACTCTCTTAATTGCACCACCCCAACATCTTCTTTCTGAAGCTTATAAAAAGAGAAAGTTGGACCTGAAGGATTTTTTTATCTGCTTTTTCGATCTTTCTTTAAACCTTTTCCTTAGAACTTAGTAAGTACTTGTTTCCTCTTGTTTTCTTTTCTTTTTTCTTTGTTTTCCTTTATTGTATGGAACCATTGTGAGGGGAAAATCCAAAAAATCCCTAATTTCAGAGAATTTTGAAGAATGCACTCCCTTTGTTAACATCCGTAAAATAATTATGACCCCTAGAAAATCAAAATCCAAAATGGACGCTTATAAGTAGACAACTGTGTTGAAACACCTTTCCACAAGATTTTGATTTGACAAAATCATCCATGATTAAGAGACAATTAAATTTAAGTGCTTTATTTTAATTGTACTAATCCGTTTGTTCAATGTTGAGTATAAATATAAATAAAGATAAATATAAAAATCAAGACGGGACGAAGTCAGCATGAGATGAACAAATCAAGCTGAGTGGAATCAAACTTAGCATCAAAAGACAAAAACATAAACGCCCAACAAAGAAAAGCGAAATAAAGCTCAGCATAAGAAGCCGCAACAACAACTGTCTTACGAAGCTGAGCTGACTAAAAATATACTCAGCTTAGAAATTACCGAAGACAAAGACTTACGCAGTAGAAGCTGAGTGATCCCTCAGGACAGCATGAAAGAGTCGTTCGCTAAAAGACAATGATTACCGCCCCTCTGTACCAATAATTGAATCCTTGGAAATACGCAGAAGACACATTCCGAGATGTATGGGTCAATGGATTATTGGTAAAAGACAACTGGCACAAAAAGACAAGCCAGACGCAAGAAGACAAGCCTCACGTCTGAAGGAAAACAGAGGAAGGGAATGGCCGGAACAGTCTGAAGCTGACCAGAATCTGTCCCCTAAAAGAGCCGTTTTAAAATCAACGGCTAAATCATTTCAAAATGATCCAACACAGATTTTCCCTATATAAGGACAATCAAACTTCTTGGATCATTGCCGATTCACAAAAAGAAAAGTACAAGAGAGAAAAGATACAAAAGCACTTAGATACAAAAAGAGATCTTACACGTGTAGACACCGAGTCGGAGGACCTGTGACGAAAACCTGTAAACAAGACGGTTGAAGCGGTTGATTCCGGAAGTTTTAAAACAAAAATATATAATAAGAAAAGAAAAGTTAATGTGAGTCGCGGTCGTCAAGTGGACGGCTCGCGAGTGCTCAGCGACGTGGTGCGAGCGCCTAGCGGCAACTGACGCGTGTCCGACGACAGTTGGACGCACGCCCGGCAGCGCGGGGCGCACGCTCGATGTCCGTTGGGCGCACAGGCCCGGCAGTACGGAGCGCGCGCTCGACGACCGTGGGGCGCGCACGCCTGATGGCCGCTGGGCGAGCGCGCCCGGCAGCCGCTGGGCGAGCGCCCAGCGACGTTGGGCGGACGCCCAACGGTCGTTGGGCGAACGCCCAACGTTAGTTGGGCGCGCGCCCAACTGAAGTTGGGCGTACGCCCAACGATAGTTGGGCGTTCGCCCAACTAATGTTGGGCGTCCGCCCAACGAAAGTTGGGCGTTCGCCCAACCGGCTTTGGGCGACGCCCAATTTTATTTGGGCGTCGCCCAAAGCTTCCGGGATCCGGTGCCTATTTAAGGCACGGATCCCAATGCATTTGGGAGGGGGATTTTGGAGAGCTTCTCACACTAGAACATTTTCTAGAGAGAGAAAGTTGATTTTTTTGGGAGAAAACATTTTTTTTCCTAAAAATTGAAAATCTCCAAAAAGTTAAATATTTTATCAAAAACATAAAAAAACACCGGAAAATCACAACTCGTGGAATCGACCGACTTCGACTGTCAGATACCGAACTTGAGGTATTATCCGAGGACTAGACTCGTTTTATTTTATTTTATTTATTTCTTTTATTTATTTATTTTTATGTTATAATTTTATTTATTTAGTCATTTATTTATCACGTTTTATTTAATTTTTCGTATTTATTTAATTTTCGTCTCGTATTAGATAAACGTTCGGTTTTGTTTTTAAAATAAAAACCTCGTTTTAATATCCCAATACGAACCGTGATCCGATTCAAAGGTAGTTCGGGTATTAAAAACGTTGTAATTATAAGTTTTTAGAAAAAATTTCTAACTAACGTTTTAAATAAAAAACATCGTTTAAGAACCTCCGTTATAGACTATGATCCATTTTTAGTAGTTCGGAGTTCCAAAACGATAGAATAGATCTAATCTAAAGCTTTTGAATAAATCTGGAAAGTTGTGGACTGTTTCTGTAATTCTTCTTTTTCTGTCACTGATTGCTGTTTACCGACGGATTTTCCGTCGGTAAATCTGCTGGAACTCTAAATACCCATTTTTGAGCCTTTTTATTACTTCTTTTAACATTTCTTCTTAAATATACCTCTATTTAATTATGTAAAATATTTGATAAATGTACTTTGGATTTATATAATTATTATTTACACATTATATATCTATTTATTCTATATTAAGAATTTGATTTATATTGATTTGATTTTATAAATTATATATAAGTATGTATGTATAGTTTTTTGGGCTTTTGGATGATTAATTGATTTTTGGGGTTATGATATAAGTTCTATTTTTGAACCGAAAGCTATTTTCTTATTTGTAAACTTTATTCATTATTTTCATGAGTTTTGATTATAGTATATCATACTTAGTGTTATTTTCATCATTATACATATACTTAGCTATATTAGGTGGTATCCTTTACTTGGTTTTCAAAGTTATATGTATGTCATTATTTTTTAATATATAAGTATATATATATGTATATGTTCATTTCCTTATTCTTTTGGCATTTGGGGATATATGTTTTAAATTAGTTTTCAATTGATGAATTTTGGTCTAGTTCATTTATTGTTGTAATTATATTCAAGTAAGGATTAATTGAGTGTAAAGGGGAAAATAAATTACAAAAAAGAGAGTTTAATTTGTTTGTTTAAATTAAAGCTTTTCTAGATGTTCTTAAAGTATAAATAATGTTTTCTTGACATTTTTAAACCATTTCTTAAAACATCACGTTTTAAAACCTTAATTCGTTCCAACGACGGATTAAGCGAACCTTCTAATTAAAATTGCTTTTAATTGTAAATAATAGAGTTTTTGAGTTGTTTTTCCTAAATGGTTTTTGAACAAAATAAATCGACTTGTATGCTTAATCACGTTTTCTTGTTAAAACTTTTATCTCAACATTTTCGAACGCTCGAGTCGTTCCAACGGCGATTCGAGTGAACGTCATTAAACGGGGTTTTGAAACGTACCTAAATCGTTCCAACGGCGATTAAGATACGAACCATGTAAATAAACTCGTTTTTGGGAAGTGAGTTTAGTTTAGAGTTAGTGTATAATACGAAGCATAAATCACATTGTAAACAAATCGATTCTTTCTTCTCCCCCCTCTCTCTCTTATGTATCTTGAACTGATGTAAATGGGTGATTCTTTACCAAAATGGCTTTCAATAATATATGCTCAAAACGGTTTTCAAAACGAGAAAGAAAAGGTTTCAAATGAATTTTAAACTTAAAGAAATATGCGATTAGTCCGTTATCGCCTAACACGCTGAGTAGGAGGCCGGTGGTTCATAACCGGGCGATGTCGGGGTGCCTAGTAGCCTTTCTCCGGAAAGGAGCTAGCCTTCTCAGCTCGTACCTAAGTTTCCCGAACCCTCACCGGTCTCCCGCAAGGGATCGGTGTTCATTTTCCCATTCGTGGGTGGCGACTCTTCCATACTCCGAGCTCCGGTCCTGCCGAGCAGCTTGATTCCACGATTGGTTGCTTTCGACGCCAATCACCGCTTACGTCGCCATGAGGTGTCCACCCCCCGGTCCGCCCGGGAGATTAGGCCGCGACACCTCGTCTAACAACACCCATCTTCTATTCCTTGTGTAAATGCTAGAGTGATTACTTGTAATCTTCTAAAGTGTTCTTTATTTGAAAAGGAACAAGTGTTTATCAATTGTAACATTGAGAGTGTTGTGCTGAGTGTTTGGTTGTAAACATTCAGTGGTAGAGAAATCTAGGTGCTGGGTTGTAGCACTTAGTAGGAGTTGAGTAGACGAATAGAGGAAGGTACTCTTGCATATTCAACTGCCTTGTAATCGGTTTGTGCTCTACCTTTAAAGAGCTCAGTATTGGATTCTAAAAGGCCGGAGGACTCTGGGGGACTGGACGTAGGCAGAGAGGCCGAACCAGGATAAGTGATACTGAGTAATCTCTAAACTCTCTCTCTATATATATATATACGTATATATTGCATGTGTTGTTTGACATATTTACTCAGTATATAAATTGCTTAAACTGACCCTGAGTAAATTAAGGTTAAACTGCTGAGTTAGAAGTTGACTCCTTAAAGCGTCAATTCTTAACTCACAAGCTTGATAGCCTTAGTCAATATCTGACTAAAGCTGTTTTGCACTTAGCTCGCCCAAGCTGACCAAGAACTGAGTTGACGAAATTTATCCAAAACATATAAGTCAGCATAAATAATTAACGAAAAAGGTATATTAGTTCCTAACCCCCCCTTGGAACTAATTACACGGGACCAACAAGTGGTATCACAGCCAAAGCTCACTACTCAAAGATCTAACAATCTTGAGCTGATCCCGAAAAATGGGTGAGAATAACACTCGTTTCCTTCCAGGAAACCAAACAACACAGATACTCCCTGAGGGATTATCAATCACTAGACCTCCTTTATTCTTTGGGTCTAATTATACATTCTGGAAGAATAGAATGAAGAACTTTATGCAAGCCACAAACATGAGTGCATGGCTTGCAATTGTTCAAGGTCCACATGTGCCATACAAAACTGTTGACAATGAGAAAGTTATTAAGAGTGAGGCTGAGTGGACAGAGGATGATCTTAAGAAATTACAAAATAACGCTTCGGCTATAAATATGCTTCACTGTGCGTTAGATGTTGTAGAATACAATAAGATTTCAGGTTGTGAGTCAGCACAGGAGATTTGGAAAAAGCTTGAAGTGACCTATGAAGGCACTAGTAAAGTTAAGGAGTCCAAAGTCAATCAGCATATGAGACTCTACAAGCTGTTCGAGAACGAGGACATCTCTGAAATGAACTCAAGATTCACAAATATTATAAATGAGCTTAAAAGGCTTGGAAAGAACTTCATTGAAGAAGAACAAGTGAAGAAGATCTTGAGAAGCTTACCTAAGAGTTGGCAAGCAAAGAAAACAGCTATAGAAGAAGCTCAGGACTTGACTACTTACAAATATGATGAGCTGATCGGATCCCTGCTGACCCACGAGATCTCTATGAAAAATTTTGAGGAAAAAGAAAAATCTGAAGATAAGAAACAGAAATCTCTGGTGATGAAAGCTGACTCCACAGAAGCTGAGTCAACTGATGATGAGGAAATAGCTATGTTCACTAGAAAGATGAAGAAGCTGTTCAGAAGAAATGACAGGAACAACAAAAGGCCATACAAAAGAGGTGATAGGTATAAAGCTGAGCCAAGTGACAACAGATATAAGAAAGATAGCTCCAAGTCTGTCACTTGCTTCGAGTGTCACCAAACTGGGCATATCAAGTCAAGCTGTCCTAATTTAAAGAAAGAAAAGAAAGGAAGCAAAAAGGCAATGGTGGCAACATGGAGTGATAGTGATGAGTCAACCTCATCAGAAGCTGAGCAAAATGAAACTGCCAATATATGTTTCATGGCAGATGATGGAGCTGACCAATCTCAATATGCGCAAGCTGACCTCTCTGATGAAACTGACCAGGAGGAACACAACAATGAGGTAACATCCCTACTTGTGCTTAGAAACGAAATGGTAAATGCCTTGAGTGATTTATATACACTAACCAAAAAGTGTAACAAGAAAATCAAATCACTCAGCAGGCGGTGTGACGAGATTGAAGAGGTCAAGCTGAGTGACCTCCGATATCTCCTCCAGGATAACTCAGATTTACATACCAACATGCAAATAATGCATAAGCTTGTCACGGAGGTTCAATCTGAGTCAAAGAAACTTAGGAAGGATGTTACAATCTTACAAAGTCAAATAAAAGGCTCAAAAAGAAATAAACCCCATGCTGAGTACGCAAGTACTAGTCAGCATATGCAGTTCACTCAATGTGAATGTTGTGGAAAAAGGGGGCACACAAAAGAGGTGTGTTGGTTCAACAAGCGGATTGTCCAATGTGACTTCTGCGGAAGAAAAGGACATACCACTAAGGTATGTTGGCATGCTCATCATAACAATGCTGACCACACTCAGTATCACCCTCAAAGGGTAGCTTTCTGTGACTTCTGTGGTAAATCAGGCCACACTATAAAAGTATGTCGTCACATGTTAAAGTATGATTTTGCACCTGTTTACACTAAGAAGAAAGGACCTAAAAAGAATTGGGTACCTAAAAATGAATAGTTTAAAATGCAGGTCGGCTTGACATGCGTGGAGAAATCAAAGCTGTGGTATATAGACAGCGCATGCTCAAGACACATGAGTGGTGATGAAACTCAATTCATCACACTAGAGCTTAAACGAGGTGGAAGTGTAAGCTTCGGAGATAATAAGAAGGGTAAGATAGTCGGCTCAGGTACTATCGGAGGTAACCCAACTATTGAGTCTGTCTCCTTAGTCAAAGGTCTAAAATACAATCTACTGAGTGTAGCTCAGCTTTGCAAAAGTGGTAGGAAGGTTGTATTTGATAATATCAAGTGTCAAATACTCGAGGGAAATACAAATGAATTAATTTTAACTGCCCCTCGTGTAGAAAATGTGTACATGCTAAATTTAGAAAAACAATTTTCTAAAAACATATGCTTGGTGTCTAAAGAGGATAACTCCTGGCTATGGCATAGAAGACTTGGGCATGTCAGCATGGACCTTCTTACTAAATTAGCTAGAAAGCAATTAGTTGAGGGATTACCCAAATTAAAATTTGAAAAAGATCAACTGTGTAAAGCTTGTCAGCAAGGCAAACAAACTAAAAAGTCATTTCATAGTAAAAATATTGTTTCAACCAAGAGACCATTGGAATTACTACACTTGGATCTTTTCGGACCTATCCAGCCACTCAGCTTGGGAGGTAAGAAATTTTCCTTAGTCATTGTAGACGATTTCTCTCGGTACACTTGGATCATCTTGCTGAGTAGCAAGGATGAAACATTTGAGATGTTCACCACATTGATTAAAAAGCTTGAAATTGACAAAGACCTAAAAGTAGCTCATATTAGAAGTGACAATGGTGGAGAATTCAAAAACCAACAGTTTGACGAATTTTGTGAAACCAGTGGTATTGACCACAATTTCTCTGCTCCTAGAACACCTCAACAGAATGGTGTTGTTGAAAGGAAGAATAGAACTATTGTCGAAATTGCTAGAACCATGCTGAGTGAAAATAGGCTTCCAAAGTACTTCTAGGGTGAAGCTGTCCACACAGCATGCTATATACTGAATAGGGCTCTAGTAAGACCTATACTTAAGAAAACCCCATATGAACTTTGGAAAGGACGAAAGCCCAACATTGGGTACCTTCGTGCTTTTGGGTGTAAATGCTTTATACTCAATATAAAGGACAATCTTGCAAAATTTGATGTTAAAGCTGACGAAGCGATCTTCTTAGGGTACTCAACAAACAGCAAAGCATATAGAGTCTATAATAAACGAACTCAAGTTGTAGAAGAGTCTGTCCATGTTGAGTTCGATGAAGCTGACCCTACAGGAAAGTCAACTCAGCTCACTGAAGATGAACCAAGCTCAGCTTCCGCTGATCAAAATGGAGCCTCTGAATCATCAATACAAGGGCTGACCAAAGGTAAGCAAGAAGTTGAAATAACTTTTACTGACCAATCTATTCCTGTAGAGATTGTAGAAACACCTATTCCAAATGACTCAACATTGCCCAAAGAAATAAAAATCCCAAGAGGACATTCAGAAAAGTCCATTCTTGATGTTGCTGACAACAAGCTGATGACCAGAGATCAGCTTAGGAAATACCTCAGCAATGTTGCATTCGTCTCAATACATGAACCAAAGAACTTTGCTGATGCTGAGCACGATGAATATTGGATCAATGCCATGCAAGAAGAGCTTGACCAATTCACCAGAAAAGAGGTATGGGATTTAGTGCCTAAACCTAGGAATCAAAAGCCTATAGGAACTAAGTGGGTCTTTAGAAACAAACTAGATGAGCATGGAAATGTAATAAGAAACAAAGCTCGACTTGTAGCCCAAGGCTATAGTCAGCAAGAGGGTATTGACTATGGGGAGACATTTGCACATGTTGCTAGGTTAGAAGCAATACGTATATTGTGTGCCTATGCTAGTTTCATGAACTTTAAGCTATACCAAATGGATGTTAAAAGTGCATTTCTTAATGGTTTCATAAACGAAGAGGTATATGTTAACCAACCTCCTGGGTTTGAAGATCCAAAATTTCCAAACCACGTTTATAAACTCAAAAAGGCCCTGTACGGCCTAAAACAAGCTCCAAGAGCTTGGTATGAGAGGTTGACCAACTTCCTGCTAACCAGGAACTATGTCAGGGGAAAAGCTGACACAACCTTATTCATTAAGAAAAAGGGGAAACATACCCTACTTGCAAAAATATATGTAGATGATATAATATTTGGTGCTACTGACGAATCTTTGTGCAAAGAATTTAGCAAACTGATGCAAACTGAGTTCGAGATGTCCATGATGGGGGAACTCAACTTCTTCCTTGGACTCCAAATCAAGCAAGGTAAGAATGGCATCTTCATAAGTCAGTCCAAGTACACCAAAGAAATGTTGAAGAAATTCGATATGATGGACTGCAAACCCATATCAACCCCTATGAGTACTGATACTGTCCTATGCAAAGATGAGAAAAGTAAGTCAATAGACACTAAACTCTATCGAGGTATGATAGGTTCGTTACTTTATCTCACAGCTAGTAGACCTGATATACAGTACTCAGTATGTTATTGTGCGAGATATCAAGCTGACCCCAGAGAATCTCATCTAACTGCTGTAAAAAGAATTTTTAGATATTTGCAGAGCTCAGTTGATGCAGGTCTATGGTATCCAACTTCAAATGACTTCACACTCATTGGATATACTGATGCTGACTATGGACGAGATAAGCTAGAACGTAAGAGCACTTCGGGAGGATGTCATTTCCTTGGAAGCTGTCTAGTATCTTGGTTCAGTAAGAAGCAATCATCTGTAGCCCTGTCTACAACTGAAGCTGAGTACGTGGCTGCTGGAAGCTGTGTTGCTCAAGTTCTATGGATAAAGCAACAGCTTGAGGATTATGGAGTGAAGACTGAAACAATAGAGATCAAATGTGACAACAAGAGTGCCATTGATCTGTCCAAAAATCCAATCCAATATAGCAGGATGAAGCATGTCAGCATAAGGCATCACTTCATCAGAGATCACGTACTAAAAGATGAGATCAAGCTGACCTACGTGCCAATAAATGAACAGCTTGCAGATATCTTCACCAAGCCCCTGGCACGTGAATAATTCAACATACTAAGGGAAGCCATCGGTATATCTAATCCCCTTCAATAACTCTCTAGTGAATGTTGAGTGATTGCCATGTTGAGTGAAAATTTGAAAGTTGTGCAAATGCTATGCTGAGTAAATTAAGTAACTACTACTTACTGAGCTTGAAATGTAGAACAATCACCCTATACTGAGTTGACATACATATTGTGTGATTATCCTGAGTAGGTACATATACTGAGCAATTATCATATACTAAGTTGCTTAGAGATAGGAAATTCACCTTGATAGAACTAGGTCCTCAGTATCACAAACGGTTCACTTTCTAGGAAAACTGCGCTAAAACCCACTTGCACCATTAAATGCCAACACGTGTAATAAATAGCACCTGGAAAAGGCAAACAATTATGAGACAACCCATGCACCGGAAATGTCATAAATGACAGAATCTCTATCGGTTGAACGCCCCAAAGAAAAACGACTAGTTCAATAAATAGGGCCATTTTTAGATCTATATAAATGATGGAAGAATTACTCCTCAAATCTCCTCACGTGTAAATCCTTTAGTATTCAGAATCTCTCTCTCTCTCAAAACTTCCACAAAAATCTCTGAAAATGTCTAACACTCAGAACATCTCCGGTGAAAATTTCGACAAATTAATCACCGATGAAAGCCCTAGATCTATTCCTCAATCTAACCTAACTCCGAGCAAACGCCGTCAAGCTGACCCAGCAAGATCCTCAAAACAAAAGAAACCCAAGGCTAGAACCATGGTAAAGGTTCACACGAAAGTCAGCAACCTGGAAGTACTAAAATGTCGCTGGTTCTCTCCCAGCTTCATCACCGCCGAAAAGCCATTCTGTGAATGGATTGAGAAGAACGAGTGGACAAGCCTCTTCTCTCTCCCCGGAACCACCTACCCTCGGATGGTTAGGGAATTCTACTCCGGTCTCCATATTGATAAGGACGATGCTGACTATCTGGAGACGCACGTTAAGGGTCACAAGATCGTAATCACTCCGTCCTACTTGGCAACCTTACTCGACTTGCCTAACAAAGGAACCGAGTTTAGAACAACAAAGGAAAAGGTATCAACGGAACAGCTTGACCAGATGAAGGGATTCTGCAAACCCAAAAATCATAAAGGAGAAATACCCAGCACTAGTATGGGGCAGAACCAGAAGATGGCGCACTACATATTCACCAACTTCATCTTCCCTAAACTCAACTCAGTCTCGTCTGCCTCCAACTTCGAGCAGTGCTTTATATGGCACATGTTAACCTATTGCCCACTCAATATGCCTGTGTTTCTGGTTGGTGCACTTCAACGTGGAGGTAAGAAACTTCGACTAGGTTCTCTAATCACCAAAATCCTTGAAGATCACAAGATCGAGACAATCTTTGAGACTAAGAGTTTGGGATCAGAAATAACTGCGGCTCTGTTATTTGGATTGTTATTCAACCAAACTTTAAAGGGAGTTGAAGATGCTGAGGACGATGAGGAAGAAAACGATGCTGAACAAGGAGTCGAAACTGTTCAAGAAGTAGAAGGTGTGCAAGAAGCAGGTGATACTGAGCCAGAAGATGAGCCTGAGAAAGGGAAGGAGGTTCCTGCTGAGTCCCCTAAGGCAAAGAAGAAAAGAAAAACACTTGCAACATGTGCAAAGGATATTGAAACTGTGCCCAGGAAGAAGCGGGCTATGAACAGAGGAAAGAACGTTGATGCTGACCAACCTCAGGTTACACCTAAGTCAGCAGAGAAAAGGAAAGGGCAAGCTGAGCCCGAAGAAGAAAGTGAAGAATCCCCAGAACAACCTTTAAGGAAGAAAAGTCGAAGTTCTGGATTGACAATTGTTGAAGCTGATCCCATTGATTGGGTTGTGACACCCAAATCTCACTGCACTCAGAACATTGGGATTGATCTTGAGAAAACTCCAGTTGAGCAAGCTGATGAAGGGGAAGAACAAAGACAGGATGATACTCAGCCTAATGCTATAGAAAAAGATCATACTGAGCATGATAATGTTGAGCAACATCAGGAGGCACATGTTGAACAACAAGAAGAAAATAATCAAAGAAAGGATCTAGATGTTGAAGCCGAGGTTGAGGATATAAATGTTCAAACTGACCCTTCACCTCCAAAAACTAAGTCCCTCAAAAGACTGAAAAAGAAAGCTGTTAAAACTCCTCTCATTGATCTCTTGGCAGATTCTCCATCTTTGGAGCAAATTACGGATCCATCCAATATCCAGTTCAATTATTTTTCCCACCATGTTGAGTCTCCTCCTAAGGAACCAGAGCAAAATCAAGCCTCTGTTACTCGCACTGAGGAACATGCCAAGACTCCACAGAATCCAAATCCTACCGAGCAAGAGCTCGAAGATCCAGCCACTCAACATGGGGAGAAAACTATGGATCCACCTATTCAACCTCAACATCATGAAGAACACTCAGCTCCTGGTACTGTACCTCCTCAAGAACCAATTACTCAAGCTAATAAGACGCAAACTCCACCACCATCCAGCTCCACCTCCATTCCTACGTCTGAGCCAAATTCCACTGGTCAACTTGCATATCTTAATGCAACTCAGTCTGGGCGTTGAATCATAGAAACGGCTCAATCTCTTCTCCAGGAGTTCACCACTTCTGATGCTGCTGGGTCTGCTCATCCTGAGTCACCACATGTCTCTGCCATCACTCCACTTCTTACTGAAATTAAAGGACTCAAGGATCTTATCAGTGTTATGACATCCGTCCAAACACAGCAACCTAAGCAAGATCACATTGCCAAACTGACTGAGCTGTTACTTCTGATGGTAAACCACATGAACACCCTTGAAGGTAAACTCAACAATCTCTCTGCACCAAATCCAGGATATGCAACTTCAACTGAGTTAGATCAACACTTTGCCAAACTGAGAACAGAACTGCCTAACCTTGGGACAACGGTCAATCCTAAGTATGTCACATCTGCTGAGTTGCATGAATGCTTCGCCAAGCTGACCGCTGATCTCACTTGTACACGTGAGTTAGTTTCCTCCACTTCTCAATGTACAATTGATCAACTGAGTGAGGCCGTGAGTCTTCTCAATGTCAACAAAGCTCAGATGGATGTTGACCCCATCACCAACGATAATCTATCAACTCTTTCACAAGGTATTCTGACGGCCATGCGCATCTTCTATGACTCTGCCCTACTAAAGATGTATCATCAATCCTTTGCTCAGATTACCAGCTCTCTTACTTGGCTTAGTAAGTCCCATGAGTGCATTATCAACCTGATCACTGGGTCCATCCCAGTTCCTCGAAATGTTCGAGATGATTGTGTTCCTGTGATTGATGGCTTGAGTGAAAGCACAAAGAGATTACAACGCTATTCAAATGTCCTATCCACTGCTGCGAGAAATGACACCTTTGTCTATAACCCCGATGCTGGCAAAACGGGGGAGAGAACTCAAGATGGAACTCAACAAAAGGCAGGTACCTCAGGAAGCAATGCCAAAGAAAAAGGCAAGTCTCAGGCTGTGCATGAAGCACAAGAGAAGCTGAAGAAGAAGAAATAGTTTAAGTAAACTTCCATGTTTAAATTTTGTGGGTTTAAATCTTGTATGTTTCATTTTCTATCCAATGAACTTTGTCTTTCATTCTGTCCAAATGCCATGCTTATCAGTACACATTAACATAAGCAAATTGAACAAACAAATACTCAGTATACATAATAATGAATAAATCAAACTGAGTATTCAAGCATTTCTGAAAGCGGACATAGACTCAAAATAGATTAGAACTGAATCTAGTCAGTACACACATTCTTAGTCTGTCTCAAATAAATCTTGGATGGTTTAAGAGGTAAACTAACAGATGCAACCCTTACGGGGGAGCAATTTCAGAAATATGAAAAATAAATCAATCATGGGGAATTTCAAAACTGAGTTCCATAATTATGCATTTTGCCAACATCAAAATGGGGGAGTTTGTTGAAACACCTTTCCACAAGATTTTGATTTGACAAAATCATCCATGATTAAGAGACAATTAAATTTAAGTGCTTTATTTTAATTGTACTAATCCGTTTGTTCAATGTTGAGTATAAATATAAATAAAGATAAATATAAAAAGCAAGACGGGATGAAGTCAGCATGAGATGAACAAATCAAGCTGAGTGGAATCAAACTTAGCATCAAAAGACAAAGACATAAACGCCCAACAAAGAAAAGCGAAATAAAGCTCAGCATAAGAAGCCGCAACAACAACTGTCTTACGAAGCTGAGCTGACTAAAAATATACTCAGCTTAGAAATTGCCGAAGACAAAGACTTACGCAGTAGAAGCTGAGTGATCCCTCAGGACAGCATGAAAGAGTCGTTCGCTAAAAGACAATGATTACCGCCCCTCTGTACCAATAATTGAACCCATGGAAATACCCAGAAGACACATTCCGAGATGTATGGGTCAATGGATTATTGGTAAAAGACAACTGGCATAAAAAGACAAGCCAGACACAAGAAGACAAGCCTGACGTCTGAAGGAAAACATAGGAAGGGAATGGCCGGAACAGTCTGAAGCTGACCAGAATCTGTCCCCTAAAAGAGCCGTTTTCACATCAACGGCTAAATCATTTCAAAATGATCCAACACAGATTTTTCTTATATAAGGACAATCAAACTTCTTGGATCATTGTCGATTCACAAAAAGAAAAGTACAAGAGAGAAAAGATACAAAAGCACTTAGATACAAAAAGAGATCTTACACCCATCTTCTATTCCTTGTGTAAATGCTAGAGTGATTACTTGTAATCTTCTAAAGTGTTCTTTATTTGAAAAGGAACAAGTGTTTATCAATTGTAACATTGAGAGTGTTTTGCTGAGTGTTTGGTTGTAAACATTCAGTGGTAGAGAAATCTAGGTGCTGGGTTGTAGCACTTAGTAGGAGTTGAGTAGACGAATAGAGGAAGGTACTCTTGCATATTCAACTGCCTTGTAATCGGTTTGTGCTCTACCTTTAAAGAGCTCAGTATTGGATTCTAAAAGCCCGGAGGACTCTGGGGACTGGACGTAGGCAGAGAGGCCGAACCAGGATAAGTGATACTGAGTAATCTCTAAACTCTCTCTCTATATATATATATATATTGCATGTGTTGTTTGACATATTTACTCAGCATATAAATTGCTTAAACTGACCTTGAGTAAATTAAGGTTAAGCTGCTGAGTTAGAAGTGGACTCCTTAAAGCGTCAATTCTTAACTCACAAGCTTGATAGCCTTAGTCAATATCTGACTAAAGCTGTTTCGCACTTAACTCGCCCAAGCTGACCAAGAACTGAGTTGACGAAATTTGTCCAAAACATATAAGTCAGCATATATAATTAACGAAAAATGTATATTAGTTCCTAACCCCCCCCCCCTTGGAACTAATTACACGGGACCAACAAACTGCTCATAAACAAACGAATCATCAGGGTTTCGAGGAGTCTTCAACCATGACTACTAATGAGCTTGTTGATATGGTTACTGATAGGGATGCTTTATCTCTATCTTTTAGTACAGTTTTCAGGATTATTTTGTTTTATTTGTTATCATTTTGTGCAATTTAATTAGTTTTGATCTTTGTTTTATTAACTTTTAGTATTTATTTACATTTGTAGCATTTATTTAATTTCTGTCAAGTTTTGTATTATTTTTAATAAAAAAAACTTGTCACATTTGAATTAGAGGTTTTATTATACCAAATTCATGAAATTGATTTACCAAAAATTAATCAATCTTGATTTGGTAATTAAAAATGATTTTTGGTAAGTTAAATAATTAATTTTAATTATTTAATTGGATCTTATGAGATTATTTAGAGATCCAGCAAAGAGCATCAGTATTGACCAACTCGCCGAGTTGGCCACAAGACACGACTAAGCCTGCACGCGTTGGGGGCCAAAAAATTCTCCTCTGGTCAACTTTTACCAGCTAGTCGAGCTGGCTAGCCGAAATGTCTGAATTTGACTTTTTCCTTTTTTGAATTAGCAATTTGTAAATATTTTATAGTTGTTGCATAATATATTCGGTAGTGTTTACATAGGATCTTTATTATATATTTGTAGATCTTGAATTGTGATTTCATGGCATCCAGTACTCATTTGTTAAACTTTTCATCTCCTTGAAAGCAGTCTGAACTTCTAGCAAATATCTTTCTAGAAATACTTTTTTTTTTGTAGGGAAAAGAAAGTAAAGATTTCTAGAAATACTTTTTGTTTCATTATACATAACGTTTTGATTCAATTATGCACATTAATTACCTTTTTACCAATATATTATTATTTAAATTGTCTTTTTATTTTGCAAATAGATAAAAAAAATTATTAGTTAATGCAAATTAATACAAAGGTAGAAAAGTTTTTTTAGTTAAAATAATTACATTTTTTTAATTATTATGCATTAATTTTAATAGAGATGTATTGTGGAATGGGGGAATAGTGGAAAGAAAATACTTATTTTTAATTTAACAAGATAAAGTTCTACCAAAAAAAACAAGATAAAAATTACTAAATATTGGTTTGACCAATTTGTAAAAATAATTCTTATAGTTTAACATTTAATAAATAGAGGTCTCTGCTTTTTGTATGGTCTGTTAGCTAATGTTGTTGTTGTTGCTGTTAGCTGTTTAATTATTAGTATTTGATAAAATTATATTAAATTGTTATTGTTAGTATTTAAAATGTTTAATATAGACATATTTTAAATTAATTAACAAATAAATTATAAAATAAAAAATGTATTACATAAATTAATAAAACTAAAAAAAAAAATTATTGCACGCAATGGAACATTTGTTCTTTCGGTAATTATATATGTTACAGAAATAGAAATAATTTAAAGAAGAAACATATTTTTGTAAAAATAAGAATGATAATTTTGTCAATAACAAATAACTACAAACAACTTTTCGTGAAAAGCTCCAAATGCTGCCGTTTTCAGAAAAAATGTTAACTCTTGCGATTATATAAACCCATCAAACGCTATATTTCTTGCGATTTGGAGTGAGACGCTAAACGCTCCTCCGAAAAACCGAAACAAATCCCCCTGTAGGTTATAAACTCAGTCATTTTTATAAATTACTGTCGTGCCTATTACCCCAAAAAATAGCGATTTTGAACAATTAAAAAAATTGACTCATATATCTGCTAACTTCAAAATTCGCAAAGTACAAATGTATGTTCACAAACTTTCAAATTATATAGATCTTTTATATATATATTGGTCAAATCACAAAATTTATTTTTATACTTTTTCAAATATATTTAATACTAATATATACTCCGTCCGTTTCATAATATTTGTCTTTTTAGAATTTTTTTTATTCCATAATGTTTGACGTTTTGATTCAATCCATGTACATTAATTGATATTTTACCAAATATACCCTATTTAAGTTATCTTTTATTTTAGAAATAGATAGTACAAATTAATTAATTGATGCAATTAATACAAGAGTAATAAAAATTTTAGTTAACATTAATTACATTTCTTAATTCTTACGAGGAAAGTAATATTTAATTGCTTTCAAAGGAACAATTAATTAACTGAAGATCCGTCGCCAAATCAAAGAAACAATAAATTATACTTTTATATATATATATATATATAGTGACTCTTATCATGGCAGCTAAAAGTAATTTTACCCATAATATTGACAAACTGGGTTAATTTGAGAAATTATTCATCAAAATATATTCCCAGTCATGAATCTTGTCATCTACGTTTCACATGTTCGTCATTCTATCACTCATTAATAACAGATCACAAACATATGAGTAGACGTTTTGAAAAAAAAATTAAAATTAAAAAACATACCATCTTTTTTTTTGTATGAGTTGGAAAAAAAATTCAAATATTTTAAAAAATTTATAAATATTAATCTCCAATACTATTATTAAATCACAGAAAATATGAAATATTTTTTTAGAACCAACTAATATGCAATTGGTACAGAATAATAAACAAAATATGTGTTTTACCGTTTCAAAAAAAAAGAAATATATGTGTTTTATAATAATGTCCGAAATTGACACAACTTGTGAACTTTAGAAGTAAAATTGCTCTTAGCTACTAAGTTTAGCAATAAAATTACATCATTTTAGACGTTACGGATAAAATTACTCGCGACTGTAAATCTATTTGCACCTTATCCTCTCTCTATATATATATATAAAATATGGTGATCGCCTCATATTTACAGGACTCAACATTATTAAGTCTAACTTATTTTTTTTTTTATAAAAAAAAAAACATTATTAAGTCTAACTGTTGATTTGATTAAAAAAAAAAAAAAATTCTAACTGTTGATACATTATTGGCATTGACTAAAGAAAAAATTGTATGAGATTTGGACACAGATCTCGAGTTAATTAATTGTCCCCAAATATTATATGAAAGCAATTAAAGCATTATACTAAATATATATTTAATAATAATTCAAAAAAAATATATATTTAATAATCTTTGTCTGTTTTTTTTTATGAAAATCTGGACTTGATATTAATTACGCCTTAAAGCATCATTACAAATGTCCTCCCAGATACAAGAAGGACAATCTTCTATAAAGATTAACGGAGAACTAATATCCCTGGCCCATGCAGCAAGTTTATGAGCCAGAACATTCCCCTCACGATGATTAAAACTAAAACTACACATTGCAAAACCCGAGCTAAAATTACCAACATCTTCATAAAGAAATTGTAGCGCAGCCTGAGGGAATAATCTTTCTCTGTTATTTATTTTTTTTGGGTAGAACTTTATCTTGTTAATTAAAAATATAATCTGTATTTTTTGAACAAAAAAAATATTACTATTTTTCATTTTGTGTAATGTCTAATCATAACCTCTAAATTATTTTGGGTTAAGGTGTAAAAATACCCTTAACGTTTACAAGAATGAGCAATTTTACTCTTAACATCTAAATTAATGCAATTTTACCCCTAACGTTGCTAGCTAAAAGTAATTTTTACCCATAACGTTGATAAGTTGTGTCAATTTCAAATATTATTTTAAAACACATATTTTTATTAAAAAATCATGATAAATCAAACCAAACCAAATCAAACTCAACTTATAATTTCCTTTGTTGTCGAGATTCATCTATATCTAGCCCGATAGACTCGCAACGAAGAATGCCATCTGAAAACGAACAGGGAGGAAAGGATTCCAGAATGAATGAGCTACAGAACAGTCTCTAAGAGTATGTAGTCTGATTTCTACCGCCGGGCAGCAGCCACAAGTTAGCTCATCCGTTAGGTGCCATCAGACCCGATTCGAGTTACATAATAAACCCCCATTCAAAATAACCCAAAAAAAGCACTTTAACATTGAAAATTAACTTAACAGCCATCACTTCACCACCGACCAGAATGCCCCGCCATATGCAAGATTGAGCAGATTGTGCTTTAAAAATCTCCAGACCGGTCCTATTACCCCTATACTTAGCCTTCAAAACCTTTACCCAAAGCGAATCCCCATTTGTCATAGCCCAGCTGAGCCTTGCTAACATGGCCTAGTTGAAATTACACATCCTTCGGGTCCCGAGGCCCCCCTACTTCTTTGGTTTACCAACCGAATTCCAATTTACTAGTTGGATTTTCCGTGCAGAGCCACAAAAACTCCAAAGGAACCCTCGATTATATATGTCCAACCTATCGCAAACACTTTTTTGGGAGAAGAACCGTTTGCATCACATAATTAGGAATATTAGCCATTACAAATTTAACAAGAGCCAGTCTACCTGCAAAGTTCAAACATTTTGGCATTCACTCTATCAACCACATATCCGTACATATCCTTCGTGACCCTGGTATGCACCACCAACATCCCCAGATACACCAGAATCTCGCAAATACCCTGACTAGTATTATCAAACACATTAGCAGAAAACAATACCCACTCACCTTCTACCTAGAGCAATCTGAGAAGTCATAGAGGATGTCCCTAATCAAATAAGCTTGATCAACTGAGGCTTCAGACATTAGAATAATATCATCCGCAAAGAAAATATGAGAGAGTGTCGGCCCCCCCTCTAGACAACCGAATCAAGTGCCATAGGCCCCTATCGACTGCATCCCTAATTATCCAGTTTGAGATTTGTTAAACACCTTTTAGGTGGATTTGCTGCCAACTAAAATTTTATGCGTATAGTAAAATTCAAACTCGATATCTATAACTTAAGCGAATTAAGTCCTTTAACCAGTTAAATCAACCTTAATTGGTATTTAATTAGGTTTGATAAGATTCAATGGTGACAAACCTGGAATATATGAATTAGTTTAACTTTATTTAGAAAATATTATTAATTAGATGTCTTATATGCTTACTTTGTTTTTCACCATTAGATGATGGAGTGTAAAATTGATCAAATGGTGAAAACACATAAAGTAAGGCTTACTTTGTCAAACACAAAGTAAACATAGCCTCTACCTATTAATATAAATAATTATTAATTTTTGTATACAATTTTTTTTTAAATATTGAATATCAAAATTATATTATATATGAAAATATTTAATATTTAGCAAAAGTTAAATTGATCTATATATATAACACCATAAAAAGAAGACAAATTATTAGAAGCATCTGGTTCTCTATGTCAAATGAAGGACCTCCCATAGATATTTTGACACGTGTAATACAGACCCATATATATTATACGAGATCCGACTATTTTAATTATTACGTGGAGTCACACTACACGTATATCCAAATGTGAATTGAGGGTCTTCCGAGTGACATGGAAGACCGGGTACTTAATATACATTATAAAATTATCATATTTTTTTTTCAGGAAAATAAATTGTCATATTTAAATACAATTATCACGTCCATGAATATTTTTTTCACGGAATTAATATATATGACAACATATTAATGATCATAATAATAATCATGACATAATTTAATTAATCACTATTTCTATACCATTACTTATGATGAGTAAGAATTATCATAAAAAAAAAAATTAGTGAAGGTTTATATCACACATATAAAAAAATATAAATACGGGTTATTGGATTCCCTCTTGTACTGTAGAAACTTATTGAGTTGATTACAGTAGAAGAACAACAAAAGAACGAAAACCACAATCTTTGTATTACTGGTCACGAATCAACTATGCCGAGGTTAATTGGGAGGTGACACGATAGATTAATGAACAAAGAGCAACCGTTGAGACTGAGAAGAAGAACGGTGCAGGAGGGGAAGAAGGATGCTACTGAGTTGTCTTCCTAGTCATGTGAGGGCTCGTTTGTTTTACATAGTGTTTGTTGTTTGCTGTTACGGTTTCCTGTTTGCTATTACGGTTTGTTGTTTGCTGTTGGAAAAAACTGTTTTTCCAAAAATCAGAGATTCTCTGCTTTTGTAAAAAGCTGCTTTTCAAGTGTAAAAAGCAAACTGGAGGTCAGTAACCAAACACCTAATGCTGCTTTTTAGGTGTAAAAGGCAAACAGGAAAGTCACTAAGCAAACACCTAAAACTCTTCATTTTGAAGTGAAAAGGTAAACATGAGCACGAAAAGGAGCAACCAAGCACTTCCTGAATTAGGGTAATGTTATAGGATGTAGTTATCTATTTATAGCTATCAACTGGCCCTTAACCCTAATTACTCATTTAACCTATATTCGGTCGACTTCCGCTATGGGCAGATTATATTTGATCCATATAAAATATTTCCAATAAATGGTATATTCCACGACGACATTACATTATGACTATTAATCTTATTATCACACAAAATATTCAAATGGAAGACAATATATGAATACAGTCACAACAAGGGAACTATAAATGACATTTCCTACCCCGTATCTGAGTGGCGACTCTTATCTCCATCACCAGCCGTGCGTCAATTCTTAAATGGGTCCCAACCCAAAATAGTTGGATCATTAACGGTTTCCCTTTGGTGAAATCCCAACAAGACGTAGATACCTATAGTAGACTTAGATGATGTAAGACTAACTTCTTACAATTTTTATCTATAAGTAAAACATTAAGAAATTCTTTATTCGACGTAGCAGAATATCACAAGAACACATTATAAATAGTTTATTCACGCATGAATATCACCCTCAAAATTCAAGAGAACTTCTGAAAAACAAAATTTGCTTAATGAATATAAAAAAACTAACTATTACAAACCGAAATTGTTTCTTAAATAACATAAACAAACCCTAAAACTGAACCCTAAACTGAATAGCAAAATATTAAAAAGAAAAATTACACAAAAGTCCCCCCCCCACCCCCCCCCCCCCCCCCCACAAAAAAAAAATAGATTGTAATTTTGAAGGTCGAAACGAATGAATTTGGCCGAAAAGCAAAAGCATCACAGGGAAGTGATGAGTTTTGCTTGTTGGCATGTTTCCATCCAAAATAGGATCTAAAAATGCAAAAAATCGAAACTTTATAATTTGGAAGAAATTACAAAACAACCACTACATTAAAATTTATTAAATTTCGCCTGAATTTGCAAGCCAGTTCTTCTACCGCATCATTGTTACAACATAAATGAATTAAGGCTCGCTTTTATTTGAATAAAAACAAACGAAACATCAGTTTGAATATAAAGGAAATCTTTCATAAAAAATTCTAATGAACATGTAAAAAGCAGTTCCGAAAAATAGAAAGAAACTAGTAATTTAACATTTAGTACGTAGAAGCATCGCTATAAGGTCATTTAATACTCGAGGAGATGAACCATTCTCCTTGACAGATTCAATAATGAGCTTTCGTGCTTCCATAGCTTTCTTCCTCATTTCTCGGCCTTTTCTATTCTCGTCCATTACCTCCTCTATAATATTCTTCACGTCTTCCGACGAAATGTTACTCTCTAACCCTCTTCCCAACTCCACACTCACACCCATTTCCTCCACCAACATCTTACTATTATAAGGCTGTTCCGACGCCAACGGCCATCCAATGATCGGCACGCCTTGACTCAAGCTTTCCATTACTGAATTCCAACCGCAATGACTGAGAAACGCTCCCATTGATTTATGTGACAAAATCTCCAACTGGGATCCCCAATTTCTCACTAGTAAACCTTGTTTGGTACTCGTAATTCGCTCTTCGAATCCTTTCGGTAACCATTCCGATCTGAACTCGGATTTCCTGTCGAAACCGGTAGGCGGCCTAATCACCCAAATGAAAGGCTTTCTGCTCTTCTCTAAACCTGTAGCTAACTCCATCATCTGTGCAGGATTAATGCTGTTCTCTGATCCGAATGAAATGTATACCACTGAACAAGGTTGTTGTAAGTCAAGCCATGCCACGCATATCTCCGCCGGAATACCGGGTTGTTTTCCGACATGTTTTGATGGTTTTTCAGTTGAATCGGCGAGCATTTCCGCCGGAAGGAGCGGACCGACGCTCCAAACAGGAATTTTTAGATAATTCCTCAATAATTCCAACCCTAGAGGCTCAATTTCTTCAATTGTATTACATAACCATCCAGCAGATTGCAACGAATTTGAAAATTGTTGCTGTATAAGCTTGAACCAAACATCAGTACCATCTGAATTTCTTAAAAATGGATTCAATTGAGTGATATGAAACCGGCAATTCTCAGGAAACCCTGGAACATGAAATTCATCGGAATTGGAATCAGAATCGGAATTAATAACTTTCCGGTGAGGAAGATTCTGCCATAATGAGATTACACCCAAAATACCATATGCACCACAAGTACTGAAAGTGAGATTAACAATTCCTAAACTCTTTGCTACATCATTCGCCCAAAATCCAAGAGCAAGATCTGAAATCAAACAAAGAGGAGATTTTCCTTCTTTTTCTGCAATACCAGAGAGAAGATCATGAACTGGTGTTTTAAGAGCTATTGAAGATGCGAAAAAATGCCCAATTAGATAGTCAGGCACGTTCTCGGTGCTTTCAGTGTTGGGTGGAAGTCCAAACTCGGCCGCCGGAGAGAAAGGAAGCTCGACGAGATGGATGTCGCCGGAGAGAAGATCAATTGAATTGAAGGTTGAACGGAGGTATTTGATGTTGAGAGGAGTGTTGGCAATGGTGATAGTGAAGCCTGTTGTGTGATGGATTTTCTTTGCTAAAGCTAGAAATGGTATCAGATGGCCAAGAGCCATGTATGGTAACATCACAATGTGATGTTTAGTAGAACCCATTTTAGTTTTGCAATGGAATCTCTTGACCATGAGCTTATGCCCTTATATACAGAAATTTTACAGACTGATTTGACTGTTATTTGACTGTTACATCAGATTTTCTAAACAAGTTTATCAATAAATTGATACTATTTCATGCATTTTAGTGTTTGGCTTAATACATTCTGAACTTGTTCAAAAAGTTTGACTGGATCCTGAACTTTCAAAGTATTCCGATAGCCCCCTGAACTTGCATAAAATGTTCAGTTAGCCCTCTGAACTTGCTTAAAATATAATCAATTCATCACTCTGTTGCAAAAAAAAAATAGTAAGTTAAATGCGGAAAATGTATTACACGCGTCTTTAAAAAAGTAAAACAATCAAGATCGAAGTATTGCAGTTGTAATATTAGAGGATACAAGGTTTATAATTGAGCAAGCAATAACTTCATTTTTACTCTATTCTTGAATTATGTAATAACATTCTAACACACGTGGAGTACATCTTTCACATTTAACTTACTTTTTTACAACCGAGTGATCAGTTGATTACATTTTATGCAAGTTCATGGGGCTAACTGGACTTTTTATGCAAGTTGAGGGAGCTATCGGGACACTTTGAAAGTTTAGGGACCAATCAAACTTTTTGGACAAGTTCATGGAACAAATGATGTATTTTAATAACATGGTAAATATTTTAAACAGTTTTTTTTTCTGACTAACTTCTTGCAGACTTAAATACTGGCACTTTGTCGGGTTATTTGTCACTGCATTTGTAACAAAAGAAATATTTTACAAATAATTGATGCTTGAAAAGTCGCATCGATCTAAGAATTAAATAACGATTAAAAAACAGTAAATATAAAGATTTTCTGTTAGATTAGGATATAATTGAGCTTTTCTCGTTAAAAAAAGTAAAACAAATTTAGACCTTATTCTATAAATTAATGCTATTTTTTTATAAAAAATTAATTATTTCTATTTTTACGTTGATGCCAATCATTTAACACCATTTCCCATAAAATAGGATGCACCATGTTTTTTAATTGATCGAGTTTATTATTCCATGAATATAATATAAAAATATCTTGTTCAAAACAAGGGTCGGTTGGAACGTTCAGACTTCGCTTTAGGCGTTTAAAATCGAGAACCGTTCCGATTAGTATCTTTAGACATTTTATTGGTCCTTAGAAGATTTTTATAACTCATTAATAACAGAATATAATAAAGTATATAATAAGAATAATAAGAATGAAATGATGATATTATATTTTATCATTATGTTTGACATCAAAAAAAAAAAAAACTTTGGGTAAATAGTTTAGTAGTCTCTTCTTTTCCTTAACACACTCTTAAGTCCCTCTATTTTGGAAAACGTAATATAAGATCCCTATTTTTTATCAATATTAACCATTTGACCCTTTTGTCTATTTCTTTTTAGATTTTTAACCGTTGTATTTGGCATAAACAGACAGACAAAAAATAGATCATTTTGTATCTACTATGGATGTCCTGGAAGTTAAGATATGTTCGGTTAAAAAACTAAAAAAACTAAATAGAATGACTAAATGGTTAATATTGACAAAAGATAGAGATCTTATAATATGTGTTTCAAAATAGGAGGACTAAACAGTGTGTTAGGTAAAAAGACGGGGACTAATAAATTATTTACCAGTATAGAAACACAAATTGCAACCCAATTTTGTAATATAATCATCATTTTATAACAAGCTTGATTAAGGTGTATTTGGTTACTCCATTTTTTTCTCCTCTTTGCCTTTACACTTTAAAAGAGAGAATTTTAGGTATTTGGTTAGACACTTTTTGTTTACCTTTTGTAGCTGAAAAGTAGTTTTTTACAAAAGCACGAGAAATCATGTTTTTTAGAAAAGCAGCAAACAACAAACCGTAACAGCAACAACAAATAGCAGGTAAATCAAACGGGTCCTAAAGGTCGTTTGGTTCACCTGTTTATGTTTGTTGTTTGTTGTTTCTTTTAGTTGTTTGCCGTTTCTGACAGGTAATAGATGTTAGTTAATTTTTTCTGCTAAAAGCTGCAGTTTCGAAATTTTACCAAACACATTTATCTCCTATTTATAATTAAAAGGCAAAAAGTGGTTCCGAAATGGGAAACAAATGGACACTAAATAGGTGTTTGTTTACTCTTTTTTTTTCTCATATTTGTATTTTTACTTTAAAATTGAGAGTTTTAGGTGTTTGGTTAGAGTTCTCATGTTTTTATATATGAAAATTAGTTTTTTTACAAAAGTATGGAATCCCCGCTTTTAGCAACAGCAAGCAGTAAACAGCAGGTAAACCAAATGTATATATTTGTGGTTTTCATATATGTAATTTATTTAAATATAATTAATCCAATTAATTTAATGTTTTGGGTAATTTATTAAAATAGTTAATTCATTAAAATATTTAATTCATTAATAATAATATTTTTTATTAATATATTAATTGAGTCCTATTGAAAATAATGTAAATTGTAAAAAAATTGCAAAATAAAATATATGTAAAAGTGAAATTGAAATTCTAGTAATGCGTATATACAAATTACAATTTACAATTACAAACTAAAAATTGTTGAAAATTAACTATTAGTATATAACAATGGGTTTCATCTGGTCAGTGACAGATCAAATTTGATTCGACACTGTTAGATCTAAAAAGTATAAAGGCCCGTTTGTTTCATCTACTGTTTATTGTTGTTGTTCAAATTTGTTGTTTGCTGTTGGAAAAAACTGTTTTTCCAAAAAGCAGTGATTCCTTGCTTTTGTAAAAGACTGCTTTTCAGGGGTAAAAGATAAACAGGAGGTCACTAACCAAACACCTAAAACTCTCCCTTTTGAAGTGGAAAGGCGAACAGGAGTATGAAAATGAGCAACCAAACACCTCCTAAATCTAAGCCTTACAATGATTTTAATCTCCATCACAAGATTTTAATAAACGTAAATTTAACGGTGACTGACCAAATCCAGCTGAAAATAACTGGTAAATAGTGTTTTTTATCTGGTCAGTGACTGATCAACTGAATTTGGTTAGACACTGTTAGATCTATAAATCTAAGCTTTATAATGATTTTAATCTCCTTACAATGATTTTAATCTCAATCACAAGATTTTAATCTACGCGTAGATTTAACAGTGACGGACTAAATTCACTTAGGGCCCGTTTGTTTTATCTACTGTTTGTTGTTGTTGTTTGCTGTTACGGTTTGCTGTTTGCTGGTTCTTTTGGAAAAAGCTACTTTTCCAAAAAGCAGAGATTCCCTGCTTTTGTAAAAGGCTGCTTTTCAGGTGTAAAAAACAAACAGGAGGTCACTAACCAAACACTTAATGCTGCTTTTCAACTGTAAAAGGCAAACAGGAGAAGCTTAACCAAACACCTAAAACTCTGCCTTTTAAAATAAAAAGACAAATAGGAGGTGAAAAGTAGGTAAACAAACACCCCCTTAGTCAGTCACTGACCAACTGAAAATCACTGAATTTTTTTTAAGAATACATTGCTTAATTTTGAAAAAGTAATAAATAATTTAAAATTAACTATAAAATAAATATTAAATGTTAAAACTATGTTGGAAGTAGCAGCTATCTTGAAGGATAAGTTGGCTTTGCATTTAAACCACAAATCAATTAATCCAATTTAAACATAAAGAGAGTGATAGGAGCCGACCTTATTATTTAAAATATTTCCTATAATGTCAATTTATGAACTACTGTTAAACTACAAAGTTATATACACTATGCCATTATTATTATTATTATTATTCCGGAACCACCACAGCCTCAAATTTTTTGAAGACAATTGGGCCGAAACTACTCGTGGTCATGGTGGTTTCGGCAGCTGGAACCCCCTTGTCTCCGCCCCCTGCTCGTTAATGCTATTTGAAATTGGGCCAATTTAAGATTTTTTATATATATAAAAGTCAATTTAATAATGATGTCATACTATCGTAAAAGGAGCACACGTGAACCAATGAGGTTACTTTGCCCAAAAATAAAACCGTTAGACATGTGGCTCAATCAAACAAAGATCTTAAGTGACACACGCACCCTACCTCTTATTCCCCACTAGAATAAACGGAGATAGCAGGCACCAGGGGCGGAGCTAGGGGGGTAGGGGAGGGTCTCCCGACCCTACGACCCTCCGGAACACCTTTGACGAATAGTGGTTCAGTCCCGAGCAGCCCCCCAAAATAGTTAAAATTAGTACTTATAACGTAGAATGTGATTATATGACATAAAACTAAGTTTGCATAGTTGGTTGTAGTGATAATTAAAGAAATCTCTACGTCCAATTGGTCTTATGTTTGAATCTCATTCTCTTCACTTTTTATCTCATTTTAATTTTTTCCCTTAAACCTCATTATTGCACCATTTTAGACGTTAGGGGTAAAATTGATCTTAGGTGTAAATATTAGAGTATTTTTGCACTTTATCCTTACTTTATATTGAATCTCACTTGTTTTGTACCTTAATGTTTCCAATTATGATCAAATTTACCCTTATATTATCAAAAATTTAAAAATTTTGATTTGACTACTATGAATCGCCTTAAGTCGTTATTAAGAAAAAAAATCTTCATGCAATGGAGCCCCTCCGGACTTTGAGCTCTGGCTCCGCCACTGGCAGGCACCCCGAACATATAACTGAAATCGATATACCTAGTGAGGTAATGCCATGTGAAAACCTATTAAAATCTAGGGTACTCCAAAAGGTGGGGTAAATTTCACACATGGTATACAACTTTTGCTCTAAATCACACTTTGGTGTACAACCTTCAAAATGTCACACTAATATACACGAACTTAGGGGTGACCTCACACTGTGGTGTACAGCCGGTGAGAATGACCGGTCAACGCCAGTCAACCCGCCACGTCACCCAAATCCCACTAATTCGAATTAAAAAGGTGGGCCCCCTAGATGTGTAATGTCTAAAATACCCTCATTTGGTTTTCCCTCCTAATTAATCACATACCCCCTAGATATTCAATTCATTAACTTCCTCATATTTATACGTCATGTGAAAATTTTTATGTATTTTACAGCACTCGTGTTGGAAGTGACCACTCTTCACCTGCATGGTCCGATTCAATGGGTCCTTTCTATCCACCTTTGAAGCATATATTGGGAATGGGTATGTGATTAATTAGGAGGGAAAACCAAATGAGGGTATTTTAGACATTACACATCTAGGGGGCCCACCTTTTTAATTCGAATTAGTGGGATTTGGGTGACGTGGCGGGTTGACTGGCGTTGACCAGTCATTCTCACCGGCTGTACACCACAGTGTGAGGTCACCTCTAAGTTCGTGTATATTAGTGTGACATTTTGAAGGTTGTACACCAAAGTGTGATTTAGAGCAAAGGTTGTATACCATGTGTGAAATTTACCCCCAAAAGGTGCTGTGAATATAAGGTACAATACTCAATAATCTCTTTTTCAAATACTCTAAAACCTATTTCTCACTCAGTACTATCCTTCACTCACTTAAGCATTGGAGTGGAGTCAATGGTCTCCGACCCCTTCTCTGACTGCTTTTCTATCCTATTTCAGGTGATTAGTATGATTAAGAAGCCAAGTTTGGAAATCTAGACATCAACTAATGTTAAGCCTTTATTTATATCCTACGCTAAAAATAAAATAATCTTAATTAGCAATAGAGATATTTGTATACCATATTGCTTTTCAAAAATAATAAAATTTATGAATCTCCGATTTCTAATTATCTATAAATAGAGGTGACGATTTCGGGTTTCCTGTCAAAATCGTGTTATCTCATATATAAATTTCATATGGTTACATATTGATATGGTAATTAATGGATTATGGGCTTAGCGAACTCAAGTCCAGGCCCATTTGTTACTTAAACATTGGGCCAACCCATTGAAAGAGTTCTTTTCGGAAAACGAAAGTTGAAGGAAAGCTTCAGACTTCAAAGACACGCTTAACTCTGCTCATTGCAGAATTATAGGGTCTGAAACCTATAATACGTTGACACGTGTACAAATGCACAAACTCAAAAGTAAAAGATGATCTATAAATAGCACAGAGATGGAAACAATAGGTATGTGATCTAATACTATTTCATTTCTAATATATTGCTTTCAAGTTAGTATTCTCCTTAGAATACCTTCACTGACTTAAGCATCAGATAGGGTTCGTCGAACTCCGGCTCCTATCCGACAGTATTATGTGTTTTCAGGTCCCCTGAAGCCATCAAGCAAGACAGATTGGATATTCCGATATCACATATGATAAAATATTTAAAAGATGATTTTCATATCAATCGTATCATATCATTCGGATTACTCTATAAACCGTGTTTTCGTGTCGGAAATGGTGACCCTATCTATCTATTTATCTAGAAGCATAAGATTTTTATGATAAAGATTTAACAATATATTCCCTAGTGGATAAGGTGTTTCTAAATTTGAAGGTCAAAATAATACATATGAACACATAGAAGGAAACTATTTTTTAATCTTTTTCCTTTTCTTAGAAGGAATAATGAAAAGATTATCTTAATTTTAGCTATATGATATGATTTGTGGCTAATACTAAAGTTTATGTTAATTGAGATTCAAGAAAATGTTATATCATGCAACAGATTTCAACCATTAAAATATAAAATTTTGAATTAAAAAAAAAAGAATGAGGATAATTATTATATTAGGTCAACGTGGCATGATGTGATTTGCTTATTAGAAAAAAGCAAAAAGCATCCTGAGGCCCCTGATCTTTCATTGTTTGGTGCATTAAGCCCTCGATCTTTTATTTAGACACATTGAGCCCCTGATCTTTCACCATTTGGTGCATTAAGCCCTCGATCTTTCATTTAGACACATTAAACTCTTGATCTTTCATATATGGATGTATTAGATCCTTCCCTAAATCAATTAATATATAGGTTTATTAAGGGCATGTTTGGTGTGACAACAAATGATGTTCTAAAAATAACAAATTCTAAAATAAAAAATATATTATACAAATTAATAAAAATAATTTAAATAAAAAATAAAAAATTTATTGAACACAATAAAACCTTGTTTTTCGAAATTATGTTCTAAAAATAAAAACAATGTTAAAATTGAAGCGCATTTTGTGGAAATAAGAAGGGTAATTTTATCAATAACAAACAACTACAAACAACTGTTCATGAAAAGAGCTTTTCGTGAAAAGCTCCAAAATGTTGTAGTGTCCAGAGAAAATGTGAAACGATGTAGTGATATAAACATAACCAAACATGCCCTTAATAAACCTATATATTAATTGATTTACGGAAGGGCCTAATACACCCATATATGAAAGATCAAGGGCTCAATGTGTCTAAATGAAAGATCGAGGGCTTAATGCACCAAATGATGAAAGATCAAGGGCTTAATGTGTCTAAATAAAAGATCAAGGGTTTAATGTACCAAACAATGAAAGATTAAGGGCCTCAGGATGCTTTTTGCCTTAGAAAAATACATACAAAATGTGTATTATAAATTATAAAATATTAAATCTTTTATATTTATTTGAATATAATAAGTCTTGTTGAAATAATATCAATTATTTAATTTTAAATATAGGGATTGGAATTTGATTGTTTATTGAATGTTTATTTATAAAAATTAAAAGGTTGACCATTTAAATTTAATGAAATAGTTGGATCCAGGAAGATTTATGATTTTTAAATGAACAAGAGAGACTTTAGATTCATAAAATAATAAAATATAATAGGAAAGTAATAATGGAAGAAATCCAAAAAATTATGGAAGCCATGCTTCTAAGATGTCCTTATTTCTTTTAAAAAAAATGTCCTTATCTGATCCATTGGAAAAAAAGAAAAATCTTCATAAAGAAAAGAAACCCTAGGAGCCTGGTTATTCGGCGATGGAAGATAAATATGGACGGAGCGATTTTTCAGAGCCAAAACTGTAGTGAGTGGGGAGTTGTGATGCGTAATGAGGATGGTCATTTTCTGGCTGGGGTGAGCGAAGTAAAGATTGGGGTCTTAGAAGCAAGGATGGGTGAAGCTTATGCATTAGGGGAGACACTTTGGTGGGCACAAGATCAGGGCTGGAGAGGGTAACGTTTGAGACAGATGCATAAATTGTGGTCGATGGAGTTAACTTTACTCTTATAAATCTAAATTGTTTTGGTGATTTAATTGAGAGCTATAAGAATATTATGTCACGTCATTCGTATAAGGTGACTTTTGTTTCTAGGCTAGCGAATAGAGTGGGTCATTGTTAGTAGTTCGTCGTTTTATGTCTTACCAAATTGGCTTGAATCTGTAACCGATGATGATATTTATGCCTCTTTAATATTAGTATTCTTTGTTTTCAAAAAAAGAAAAGAAACTTTTTATTAATAAAGAATTGAATTAAAAAAAACAAAGAAGATAGTATATCATTGAAATCAGAGATGAGAGATTATGGTTCGAATTCATCCTCTTAAAAAATACAAAAATGAAAAAGAAACGTAAGAGACGAGAGTAGAAACAGAAGTAAACAAGAAGAGTTGGTACAATTGCTTATGTAAAAAACAATATAACTAACTAACAATGTAGGATAATTACGAATTGACTCATAAACTTTATATTTATTTAGTACTCTCCTAATTTGGATGCATACATCTAGAACACCGAGATTAGCAAGAAAGGACTTGAAAGTTGGTTGATGAAGAGGCTTTCTAAAGAAGTCTGGTAATTGACTCTTAGAAGGAACATGAAATAGCTTCACAACATCTTGTTGCAAGTTTTATCGTATGAAATAAAAATCTCAGTCCACATGCTTCCTTTTTTGAGTTGCAGTTGATTTACTATATCTAAGAACCATGTGGCTTGCAAGGAGGTCAAGTGCACACTTCCTCTAAATAACATAATAACATTTATGTTTTTAGCTACTTCAAAACCAAGTAAAAACTTTAACACTCCTAGATCTTTTATCTTGAATTTTACGCTTTGATAGAGGCACAACCGAGTCCTCGTGAGGAGGTACGTAGTTCCCCCTGAAATTAGCTATGGCAGATAAATGGTCCTCCGAAGATTAAAAACTTCCTATGATGAGCTGCCTGGAATATACTCCCAACACGATAAAATCTTCACATCCGTCGGGTAGAAACTGACATTCTATGTCCCCTGTGTTGTCAGCAAGAGGAATTTGTTACTCATTTATTCCTACAATGTCCAATAACTGCCCTTGTTTGGAATGCATCACAGCTAGCAGATTACAGGCCCCGAGGAAGATGCAATTTCGACCAATGGTGGTGTAAGCTGTTGAACTCTGTGTCGATCGAGGTGGCTGGATAGTGTGCCACAATATTATGGTATATCTAGTTCTGGCGGAATCCGTGAATATGGGAAAGGAAGACTATATCACCGGAGCTGATGGCGTCGCGAGTAGACCAATTTTTGCAAGCTTGGAGGAACGCTCAGCAAATGGAGAATCTGGAAAGGGAACGGGGGAGTACGGATGCTCCAGTCAGATGGATACCATCGGACAGAGGATTCAAAATCAATTTTCACGAGTCTTCAGTTCCCAGCAAAAACAGAATGGGTATAGGAGTGGTAATTCGAGACGACCAATGCTCGTTCATTGCAGCAAGATATGGATCGATTCAAGGCCCACTGTCACCAGCATTAGCATAAGCGATTTCATACCGAGAGGTGCTCAACTGGATAAAAGAGAGAGGAGACGAATACATTTGCATGGAGGGGGATGCTCAAGTGGTAATTAAGGCGTTGTGTCAGGAAGACGAGGAAGACCGCTCCAATTTGGGTTTGGTAATTGAAGATTACAGGTCTTTACAAGCCGTGATTCCTCATTGTTCATTCCGCTTTGCTAAATGGAACGCAAATAGGGTCGCGAATGGTTTAGCCAAATTCGGATTGTTAAATTCATCTATTGTCACAACGGATATCATCCCTCCGTCTATTGTAAACCTTATGGCTATTGATTTATATTGATATATGAAAGACATTTTTTCATTAAAAAAAAAGATCTTTTATTTTGAATTTAATATAAAAAACATTCACTTGTCATTGAAAAGAATCGCATCATCAACATATACAACTAATGCTATAAAACTTTGCTTGTCTTTTTTTTAAAAAACAAGGAAGTATCAGCTTAGATTGCATAGAGTTTAAACTGAGAAGTGCTTCTATTAATTTGAAGTTCAACTTGCGACTAGCTTGCTTAAGTCCATAAAAAGTTTTTTTTTTCTACATAGGTATTTTTATGTGGAAATAATTAATTGATAACTCGTGAAAAAATCCTTGGTCGGAGCACTTCCCCGTGAGGCGCCACTGGGATCGGACGAGAATACTCCAATACCAAAGTCGGTAATATTTCTGAGAATAAACTAGCATAAAACTAGGGAATCAGTAAATGTACCTTTGATCACAGGAAGCTTAGGGTATTTATATAGGTTTTTGTAACCTTCAACATTAATGGAGAAGCAGGTGAAGAGTCATGTTTAATAAATGACTTCTTGATGGTTATTAACCGTTGTGTAACGGTTCTCATAATTACAGATGTTAGTGTCGTTTTGTCCTTTTGACATCTTTGTATCTGCCCTGGAGATTCGTCGGCGGATCCTTATCCATAAGAGTATGGATGGCGGATCCTTCATCCTTTGTCTAATTATGCTTTTTCCTCATGTATGATATTTGGATGTTATGGAGATGTAGATGAACAGTCATGCCGTTACTCATCTTTAATTACTATCAATTCTCTATTAATCCCAGCATTCATCCTTGAATGCCTCAGAGTTGGGGTATTCGAACAGTCAAGTCTTTATTCCCCTTAATGGCTATTAATTGTCATTTAATTGTATTTATTCCCATTCATGGATAGTTATAAAGGTGCATTTTAGTATTCTTAGAACCATTGAGGTGTGTGTACGCTCTCTTTGAGAATAACAGCGGGTCTCTATTACTCGCTCTCATCGGACGTATCTTGTTGTGGCGTGTCTCGTCATGGTTCACATGATGTGGCATAATGCTAGAGACTCCTTCCTTTTTCTTCATTATTGTATATTCACCACTGCATTAATCCTGCATTAATTATCATTAATTCCACATTAATCATGCATAAAACTCTCTTTTAGAAGGAATAATGCTTTGCCATTATTTCTATTAATTTTCTCTTATTCCTTACTCTAGAATAATTTGGATTGTTATCATTAATTAATTGGATTTAAAGAAAGAAAAGGGTAAAAAAACAAATCCTAAATTAAAATATATTAAGTCAAAATGTCAAAATATCGCTATATGTTAATGAGATAACGGATATACCAAGTCTCTATCTAAATTGAGTGAAATTTTACCAATTGAGATAGGTCAATGGCAAAATGTGATCAAATAATATGTCAGGAGCCAAATGATAAAATTTTGAATAAATCGGTGGCTAAATAGTGGTTTAAGCCTATTTGGAAGATTTTTTTGTAACTATATTAATAACACTGGAAATGTTTTAAATCATTTTTTTTATGATTAACTTATATGTAGTAAATTTAGTTATTGATATTTTGGTAGATTGTTTACTATAGTAGATAATTGATGTTTGGAAAGTCTATGTGATATTTATATAACCTGCAAATAACTTTAAACCACTCTACTCAAACTTCCGATTAGATAGAGGTAAAATAATCTTGTTTTCAAACGCTAAAACTAAAACTTTAGGGATAAAGTACAAATTTAGATCTATAGTTATTGGGGAACAAATTTAGCACTTATGTACAAAATATTGCAATTTTAAACTTAATATAATTTCAAGCGTAATAGATGAAAAATTATTATTTTTTCATGTGTAATTTGATGTTATGGTCACACTTAAACTTATAACGTTCTCACCACCTACTAAAATTTAAAACTGCACATCTCCTGTTAATGAAAAAACTTATTTTTTTATCAGTTAGACTTGAAATTGCACCAACTCGCAAATATAAGATTACATTATTTTCTACTTGAAAGTTAAATTTGTTCTCTCTCAATAACCACATGGTTAAATTTGCACCTTATCCTAAAATTTTAACATATCATACATTAGTATGATTCTAATCGAGCCGAGCCGAACATTGGCCTATTCATGCTCGGCTTGATAGAAGATGGATGAACACGAGCTCAATATCCTGTTCAAACTGGGTTCATTAAGAATATTATTTGATTATTTGATTATGAGCTACTTGCAAACAGACTGATTATTTGTTCCCGAATTGCTCACAAATAGCTCGATAATTCTGTTCAGAATTTTGCTCGCAGATAACTCATTAATTATGTTTATAAGCTATATTGTTTTGAAATATACAAAACTAAAGCTACATAATTTCATATTTTCCTATTTATAAAATATTATCATTAAAAAAACCGAACGGAGCTTATTCAGTAACATATTCATAACTATTATAATCGAGCTTCTTAACGAGCTTATTCATGAACCTATAACTGAGTAGCATATTCATAACTATTATAATCGAGCTTCTAAATGAGCTTGTTCACGAATCTATAACCGAACTTACTCACAAGTTTTTGAATCGAGTTTCGCCGTGCTTAAATCCGACTCGTTTATGAACTGATCTTCAAAATCATACTGAAACTTGATTCTTTTATAAATCGAATCGAACACAATTAATTCTTTATTAAATCGAATGTCGAGTCGTTCATGAACGACTTAGTTCATTAGCGTTATATGTTTGAAATAAATTTACACTATTTTTAAAAAAAATGTTACCAACTACTAACGTCGGTTACTTTGTTGGGCTCCAAAGTTTTTGGCCCGATCATCTTTACAACACCGAACAATAACACCCGTTGGATTTAATATAACGGTACACATCGCGACAGAATATACGGATCCATCTTCCACGAGAAACACCAGATCCCGCCTATTTTTCAGAAGAAAATACAAGTAGTTAGTCAAACCGAAGCCATTGTGGCATTCTAAGTAAATAAGGAATTAGCTGAAGGATAATATCGTCATTTCAGAACATATCGTCGCCCCCGCTTGACTATTACCAGAATTTATTGGCAGATGGTGTGAGAAAAGAGCATAGAGAGATAGAGAAAGAGGGAAAAATTGGGAAATCTATTTCTTAGTACAAGAAGCTTTGAAGCTCATATCAGAGAAAGTGAGATTAGAGAAAGAGAAAATCAATACTGAAAGAGGGAGGCAGAGAGGGAAAGTGGAGTAGGTAGATTTGATGTTGTTGTGATTTGAGTTTACACAGTGATTTGAGTTCACACAGTGATTCCTGCGGTGGTTCAAGCAATCTTCCTTACTATAGCTTGTTTATTGTTTCAGGTATATATTGTTTCTTTGCATTTTTGTTTTTAATTTGTTTTCCATGTTCGTATTGTGGATGTTTTTGTTGATTTGCTGCAATTGATCTGTGCGAAACATGTATTTTACTTGATTAACAGGTTTAATTGATTAGGATTTTGTGTAGTTCTAGCAAGTCAAACATAGGATGCATATGCGTGTATTTTACTCTCTTGCTTACAATTTTGATTGAATTGTTTCGCCAGAATAGAATAGCGGTAGTAGTTGATTTAGATTATCCCTGGGTTAGGTGTAGGAGTCCGAGCTTTTGCTATTTGAATTAACATCAGTTGTCAGTATATGCGGTTCCGTGGTTTTTTAGGTTGTGGCCGCACTTTGAGTGCCGCACCTGTTCTTTTGTGTAAATTACTTATTATGGTAAAATGGCATGTGCACGAAAAATTGTGAGCCGTAAGATCTATTAGTGTATGATAAACCGTGCTGCTTGGCTCAACTGCAGAAGATAAGTTCTTATGAAGCTTCATTTTGTTGCTTTTGTAAGCTCTGCCTGTATTTGTTTTCCCTAGTCATCAAATAGGTCGGTCCATACTCTATTTTATTCTGCTTAGATTCAGTTTATATACCTGTAATTTTGTCAGTGTTAGCAGTTAGCTTCTTTGACTGCTGCACCTGTTCTTTTGTGTAAATTACTTATTACGGTAAAATGGCATGTGCACGAAAAATTGTGAGCCATAGGATCTATTAGTGTATGATAAACCGTGCTGCTTGGCTCAACTGCAGAGGATAAGTTCTTATAAAGCTTCATTTTGTTGCTTTTGTAAGCTCTGCCTGTATTTGTTTTCCCTAGTCATCAAATGGGCGGTCCATACTCTATTTTATTCTGCTTAGATTCAGTTTATATACCTGTAATCTTGTCAGTGTTAGCAGTTAGCTTCTTTGTTGGTAATTAGTGAAAATGAAGCGAATTTTCTAGATCTTTCATGATATGATTCTGTATCCCTTTAGAGTTAAGGTGCTCAGGGGCCTGAATTTGTATAGTATCGAAGAAGGATTCTAACCATACTTTTTTTAATATCTTTTTATTTGTTTATTTATATATATTTGTAAATTTTAGAACATGTTTTGAGTATTTAATCATGCTTCTACCATCAAGACATTTGATAAAAGTAGATGACAATTTGTGACATCATTAGGCAGTAGTTGTCATGGGAAGTGAGAACTCTTTGATTCTTGGATCTCTAACAGCTTGTTAACAACGACTTTATTAGTTCTCAATTTTTTAAATCTCATATTTTGGTATATTTTGTATGACGTCTGTGATTGAGCTAAATTGTCGGATTTTTTAAATGATTCACTTGTTCATTGCATACTCCTATGAAAAATGCTTCCCGAATAATATCATATGTGCAGCATTTTATGCTTCAAATGTTATTGACTTCTTTGGATTTTGATTGCAGTCACATCTTACCATATTGAGCATTGCTGATGAAGCTATTGAAGAACTGGTAAAGGGTAACTGGAAAGTGATACGATCTGTTTCCTGTTTCAGTGTTTTAGGGGAATTAATCTTTGATGCTTTCATCGTGTACTTTGACTTTGCCTGCTTGAAATTTGATTAACTAGTATGTATCATATGAGTTCTTCATATGCATGTTTCATTTAATATTCAAGCGATTGGGGGTTAATCCCAATCAAGCTGCTTTAAATGGAGAGGAGCCAAAATGCTTTTGCAATGGAGCAAGCAGACCTGCATCAACAATATCAGTATAGTTCTAGGGAACCTGGACATGAGGGATTCCTGCCAGTAGCTCAAGCATTTATACTAGATCCTGCAAGCAGCAGAAATGCAAATATGAGACTTCCTAACCTAAATGTATCAGAGGTTAAACCTGTACGTAATTATTCCATACAGACAGGTGAGGAATTTGCTTTTGAATTTATGCGAGATCGAGTTAATCATAAGAACCCTCTAGTCGCAAATACTTCTGGCGATCCTAATTATGCCCCTGGTTACATGGAATTAAAAGGAATTTTGGGCATTAGTCATACAGGGTCCGAAAGTGGGTCAGATATATCAATGCTCACCATAGTAGAGAAAGGTCCAAAAGAATTTGAAAGAACAAACTTGAGTTTGCATGAGGAGAGGAGCAATTATAGGTCAGTTCAGTCTGTTCCTCGAGCTTCATCAAGTTATGGAAGTCGAGGGCCTATACTTGGTTATAATTCTTCGGGAACCTCTGGTAGCTTGTCTCCAAAGATAAAAGTTCTTTGTAGCTTTGGTGGTAAAATTTTACCCCGTCCTAGTGATGGGAAGCTCCGGTACGTTGGAGGTGAAACACACATTATACGTGTTAAAAGGGACATCTCATGGAGGGAGCTTAAACAGAAAATTTTAGCAATTTATGACCAAACTCATGTGATAAAGTATCAGCTTCCTGGAGAGGATCTTGACGCACTGGTTTCTGTTTCCTGTGATGAGGATTTTTTGAATATGATGGAGGAATGGAATGAAGTTGAAGATAGAGAAGGATCACAAAAACTTAGAATGTTTTTGTTCTCTATGAGTGATTTATATGATGCTAATTTCAGCCTGGGCAGTATGGAGGGTGATTCTGAGGTTCAATATGTTGTTGCTGTTAATGGCATGGACTTGGGATCCAGAAGAAACTCGATCATGCATGGCTTAGCTAGCTCTTCAGGAAATAATTTAGATGAGTTAGATAGACTGGGTATTGACAGGGAGACAAGCAGGATTGCAACTGTCTCTGTTGGAGTTAGTACTTCAGTGTCGGCTGCTCAACCATCTCTTCAAAGCTCTTCCAATGTGAATGAAACCTATCCACAATTTTACCATGGCCAGTTGATGGATCACAGAGAAACTCAGCAGTTTCTGCCTCACAACCTCTCCAATTCATCTAATTACTCTCCTCTTGACGAAACTGTCCACTCAATGCCTGTCCACTCAATGCCTCTCCAGGGGATTATGAATCAACAGCAAGGTCTGAATGAAGGGCAGCCAGGTGCTAGCTATGAGGTGCATAATTCACAGGAGAAGCTGAAACCTGAACCTTCACTTCAACAAGAGACTGATCCTGAAAAGACTCACCCTTTGGAAAAAGCTCACCCTGTTCCATTAGATGAAGCACCAACTGCAGCTGCAGTGCGAAGAGATCTTCATTCTTTGCCCTCAAAAAAGGAGGGAATGTGTCAAGAACCAGAGATGGTCTCTTCCTCTGTTGATGCTGCAGGTCTGCCCCCAGTTTCTAAATCTTTTCAAGATGATCAATGTTCTACATCTTACAGAGCATTTGCTCCAAGTGATACTGATTCTGTTTCCAATCTGATTGATTTGAGCTACCTTGAACCATCAGTGCCTCCTCAGAGAGTTTATTATTCGGAAAGAATACCACGGGAGCAGGCGGAGTTGCTGAATCGACTAACAAAATCAGATGACTCACTTGGTTCTCAGTTGCTTAATTCAATTGCAGAATCTGTTGAAAAGTACCAAAGTAATCTGGCTCCTTCTACAGAAAACTCCATATCATCTTCCAGACCACCGTATACAGACACTCAGACTATCAATGATGGACTTGTGCAACTTCAAAAGTACAAGGAGTTTGCTGATTCGGTTTCTCAGATGAATAATCAGCCTTCTGACACTCAAGATGTGTTGGATGATTCTGTTAGCAGGGATAGTGCTCTCAAGGCTGACTTCCTTATGGAGCACTCTAGTAATTATGAGAAACTCCCGGCTCAAGAAATGAGAGAATCTGGATTTACAGAGCCTGTTGTGGATCCTAAAGGTGTTGACATAATGGGCAAGGATTTTTCTCATCCAGTTTCTGGGACAGAGAACTCATCTAAAGATGTTTCTCAAGGAGCAAAAGTTGCTGGTATTCCTAGAACAAAGCAATCAGATATCAGTATAGATATTAATGATAGATTCCCCCGAGATTTCCTTTCTGAAATATTCACCAAAGGGATCTCTCAAGATGATATATCTGCTGTTCGCCCAATACATAATGATGGAGCTGGTGTGAGTGTCAATATGGAAAATCATGAGCCCAAGCACTGGTCATACTTCCAGAAGTTAGCACATGAAGGTTATGTTCAGGAAGATGTTTCTCTTACTGACCAGGATCGTCTGAGTACTCCTGCACTTGCAAAAATTGAAGAAGGAGATCAGATGACTTATTATGTTGCAACGGATGGAATCTCAATGAACCCTGAGTACTCTCAACTCAATTTCAGAGAAGACAATGACAAAAATCCTCCAGGAGTGGTTGGAGCTGAGTCTACAGAGATTTCAGATTTTGGCCTTTCTCAGGTGAAGGACAGCGAAAGTATAAAATTTGATGAGAACTTAAAATCACCAGAGTCAGGTTATAAGGTACTTTCATTCAATGTTTGTTTCATTTGAAACCTCTTTTGTATCTTGGTAATTTGTGTTCACTTTATGCTGATGCTTGTAGGTTGTGAAGTCAGAAAGTAGGAATGCTGGCCTACCTCCTCTTGATCCATCTCTGGTAGATATTGACATCAATACTTTGCAGGTAGAGTTCCTGTTTATGTTAAGATGCATATTTTTGTGCTGTTTCCCACCACTATAGATGCATTCCATATATCACTTCCATAGAAGTTTCAACTTTTATAGCTGTTAAAGGAAATGGCAATCTCTCCCTTTATGGGAGATCTAGGGTTCTAGTCTCCATAGGAGCAGATACTTAACTCTTGTAAAATATAAGAATTGTCAAAATCGAAAAGAAAAAAGGAATTTGCACTTGATTCTATTCAGAAAGCAAATGGCACTTTCTGAAGCTTGAGATTTTTTTTCCTTGTCAATATTTGAAGACTGCATTTATGGAATATTATACCTCAACTACTGATAGGATGAAACTGGAATTTATAGCAGCAATACTATTCAAATGGATATTTTAGCAAGCTTCCCTTGTTCCTTACTTGCACTTTGGCGCCAAATTAGCTGTTTTAGCTTCTTGTTTCATAAAGAAGTTCTGAGACCAAGAGTAAATTGAGCTGTGGGCCTTCATTTTGTTTCATATTATATATATATATATATGTGTGTGTGTGTGTGTGTGTGACAGTTTACAGTGAACAATTGAGTACACAACTATGAAAAAGAAAACAAACAAGGGTTTGTAATAGTTTTTCATGTTTTGTTAATTAACTGCTTGACGCAGTTAATAAAATTGATTCGCTAAACTGCTCATTTTTGTATAATGAGTATTTAGTCTCGTATTACTTGTCTGTATCTGCTGTTACAAGGGCTCTAACAGGCTCTTCTGTTGCATTCATGTCTGAGAGTTTATTTTTAAGCATGATGATTGTTAATATGCTTTGGGCTTGTTAAACATCTGGACACAAATATAGCTTATTAGATGTTGATTAAAATTTTGAGCAGTATTGGGTCAGTTAAGTTCATTTTCCAGTGCAGGATAACCCTTGGTTTTTTATGTAAATATTACAAAAAGAAGTAAACCTAGTTTTCTCACCAGTTATTTACAGCTCAATTCTTTTACTTGGATGTCCATATCAGGTGATAAGAAATGGAGATCTGGAAGAACTGAGAGAACTCGGGTCTGGTACTTTTGGTACTGTGTATCATGGAAAATGGAGGGGATCGGATGTTGCCATTAAGAGGCTAAAGAAGATCTGTTTCACTGGTCGCTCATCAGAAGAAGAGAGATTGGTAATTTCTCCTCAACTCTTGAGATACTTATACTTTTAACATTTTTTCCATCAATAAAAGTTGTGTTCTACTTCTGCTAAATATGACAATTTTATTGTATCATCAACTAAAAGCCAACTGAAGATATAACTTCATTACTCTTATTTGGCTTTAGTTGAAGCATATTGGTTAACATCAACTCCCGTTTTCTCTTCCCGTAGTTTTTATTGTCTTAATGTAATCTAAATTCATTTTCAATCCTCAGACATTAGAGTTTTGGCGTGAAGCTGAAATACTTTCTAAGCTTCACCATCCAAACGTGGTAGCATTTTATGGTGTGGTGCAAGATGGACCTGGTGGGACATTAGCTACTGTGACAGAGTACATGGTTGATGGTTCTCTGAGGCATGTTTTACTTAAGAAGGACAGGTACAATCAAGCATTTATTTATTCTGGATTTCAGTTTGCATCTGCTGATTAATTAATGAATTCTGTAATATAAAATGTTGGGATAAGGATCAAATTTGACCCTAACGTTTTTGAAGAAGTGCAAATTTCACCCTAAGGTTTCCAACCAAGATCAAATTTAGCTATACAGTACCAAAAATTTGAAAAAGCCGGTTTGATTGTTATTTAACTGTACATCAGACCTTCCAAACAATTTTTTCGATAAACTAAAGCAATTTCCTACATTTTTTGTTGGCTATTTGTAACTACATTAGTAATGCAGTAACAGTTTAGACATTTTGACAAAAAAAAAAATTGTGATTAACTTATATGTGGTAGACTTAATTGTTAGCATTTTAACGGTTTTTTTTGCAACTATGATAGTAGCCCATTAAATATCTTAAACATAATTGATGTTTGGAATGTTCGATGTGACAAGTTAAATAACAGTCAAACCAACATTTTCAAATTTTCGGTAACCTATTGCTAAAATTGATCTTGTTTGGAAACGTTAGTGTTAAATTTTAACCAATTTGTACGTTAGGTCTAAATGTGCACTTCACTGAAAACCTTAGGGTCAAATTTGACCCTTATCCTAAAGTGTTTGAATCATATGGCTGACATTTTTTCAGAGAAAAATACATATTCCTCTGCATTCACTTTGAAGTTCCAACCTTGAATTGCAGGTATCTAGATCGTCGCAAGCGGCTTCTAATAGCTATGGATGCTGCATTCGGAATGGAGTATTTGCACTCAAAAAATATTGTGCATTTTGATTTGAAATGTGACAACCTTCTTGTTAATTTGAAAGATCCCCAACGACCTATCTGCAAGGTGATGATTTTGAATAGGAAGTAGAAATCCAATCCTCATAATTCTTTTGTAGTTTTTATAAACCTTCTGAATTCAATGTGCTCCAGGTTGGTGATTTTGGCTTGTCAAAAATTAAAAGAAACACCTTAGTTTCTGGGGGAGTGCGGGGAACTTTACCGTGGATGGCACCAGAACTGCTAAATGGTAGCAGCAATAAAGTCTCAGAAAAGGTATATTGTCTCCTTTTTCATTTCGGAATTTTTTTACAAAATCAGTTGTACCATATATTCAATGGGAAGTTAGCAACTGCAATGATGGGAGTGTAATATATTGTCTCTTACGAGGTTTTATCTCACCGTCTATTCTTTTCTTGTCCGTACTAATTTATCAAGTGAATGAAAGTTACAAGTTTGTCTGTAACGCGATTGATATATATAAAACAATTAGTATACTCTTATGCACAAGTTGATCATCTGAATGTAACCTCAGCCTTTAACACTATAGGACATTTCTCTTATTTTACATAACTTCTAGCCTATGCTGCACGAAGACTTTGATTTTAAAGTTCGCTTCACGTTCCCGAAACCGAAACTCGAAACTCATTTCCTAGGATGTAGTGTGTTGTTAGAGGTAGATCAATGCTAAATGCTCAGTAAATCCCTAATATCTTCTAAATTGTCTTATACAAGTTTTGAAAATGAAAGAATTTTTCCCCCTCTATTATATGACCTGTATGTAATTTTTTTTTAATGTAGATATTAAAAAAAATTGAACATACATCCTTTTAATTTTAAAAATCTATAGATATACTTTAGGGTGCCTTCTATGGTTACTTTGTTTTTGACCAAGTACCATTACTTGTGTGTTTTCACCATTGGATGATGTAGTATAAAATTAATCCAATGGTGAAAACACACAAAGTAAGGCTTACTTTGTTAAAAACAAAGTAAGCATAGCCTTTACCTATACTTTAGTATTTTTATTACTTACACATTTCTCTCACGTTACTGTTTTCTATATTTTTTACAAATATCATTTCTCGTTTTCCGTTTCCATGTTACATAACTTATATTTCTATTTTTGCTTTCACAGGTTGACGTTTTCTGTTATTGCTTTCACAGGTTGACGTTTTCTATTTTTGCTTCCACAGGTTGACGTTTTCTCATTCGGAATCGTATTGTGGGAGATCCTCACAGGAGATGAGCCATATGCCAACATGCACTATGGTGCCATCATAGGTATGATAGGAATACTCTTCTTTTGATACTTTTTCTGGATTTCTGCCCGTATTTCAAGGGGTAAATTACATCCATGGCCCTAAATTATAGCGCTATTAATAATACAGCCCTTAAATTTACATTCTGTAACATGAAATCCAAATCAACAAAAGCCCATTAAAAAATTAACGGAATGACGAGGGTAAAATAGGCATTTGACCATAATTTTTGGTGATACGGATAAAAAGGAGTTGATGATGTAGTTAAACCTGTCCTAGTCATCATTTCGTTAATTTTAGGGGTTTTTGCTGATTTGGACTTTAATGCTACACAATGTAAAGTTCAAAGATTTTTATCTCACCGGATGAAGTTTAAAGGCTATACTAATGGGTAAAATTACACCCATGGCCACTGAACTTAACTCATTTTCGCTGAATGGCCACTAAACTTTCAAAATGTAACATAACAATCACTCAACTTTACACTTATGGCCACTAAACTTCAATTAACGCATCAGAATGACCGTTGATGACCTCAAAATAAAATTTCCAAAAATTGATGATATTATAAGAAACTTTAATTCTTCAACTTTTTCGTTTTGAGGTCACTTATGTATTGTTTGGTTAGGAAAGCGATAGTGAATGTTTAAAAAGAGAAAGCTCCATAAATGGTAATTTTGTAAAATATAAAATGCGATTTCATAGTAAATATAGTTCTAAACAATTTTAATTCTTTAACATTTCCATTTTGAGGTCGTCATGAGGCATTAATTGAAGTTTGGTGGTGGTCATAATGTTATAAAGGGTAAAGTGTAAAGTTGAATGACTTTTTGTTACATTTTGAAGTTTAGTGGCATACTGTAAAAATGAGTAAATTTCAGTGTCCATGAGTGTAATTTACCCCTATAACATTAGTAGCACTATAGTTTAAGAGCCATAAATGTTTTTTACCTTAAAAGCCATAAATGTTTTTTACCCGTATTTCAAGCATGATTTTGAAACCTCTAAAACAAATGAAAACACATCTTTCCAAAGTCGGTCTCAATAATACTATGGTTTGTTCACGAGCGTATTTATGAACACTAGAATCATGCTTGTCCATACTTATAACTGAGCCTGCTTTCGAGCTGAGTTTCGCCTTGCTCGTTTATAAATCAAGATCGAGCCGAATACAAGCCGAACTCCGAGCCGATCATGACGGCTCATTTGCAGCCCTCGTCTCAATCCCGTGGTTCGGCTTGTATTTCTTGAAACTGCATACTTAAGTTCAAAACTGTTTCTGTTTGTGTAGGAGGAATTGTAAATAACACATTGAGACCAACAATTCCGAGCTACTGCGACGCGGAATGGAAAAAGCTGATGGAGCAGTGCTGGGCTCCTAATCCCGCGGTCAGGCCATCCTTCACCGAAATCGCTGGGCGATTGCGGGTGATGTCTACGGCTGCTGGCCAAACCAAAGGACAGAACAAAACACCCAAGTAATGTGATGATGGCTAGTGAGATGATAATTATATTATAGGACACTATAACTTGGGATAAAAGAAATTGAAAAAAACTTAAATTGGTTCTTGTTTCCCCCTTTGTATTTAGGGGTTTATGGTTTTTAAAATGGGAATTGTAAGAATATAATTAATTATTTGGGTGTCTTTTATACCAATTATACTACTAGGTTTCAAGATTTTTTTTTTAATTTCATATTTTTGTAATGGGTTATTTTTATATGCCTCTATGAAGAATCCTAATGGGTTCTTGTTGCTAGATTGTCATTGTTGATTGTGAAATAATAATAGAAAAGGTGATTTTTACATCTATTTGCTCAACTAAAAATGCATCCATGGTTAGGTCTCTAATTGAAGGGAAAATTACACAGAAATTCATCTTTTAGAAACTATTTACAACTATATGTCAAGTCATAATTTTGGATTATGTCAAACTAGTAAAATCAGTACTTTTAATATATTTTAAAGATTAGAATTTATAAATTTGAAGTTTAGAATTTATAATTTATGAATTGGAGTCTAGAATTTTTAAATTGTGGTGTAAAATCATAATATATAGAGAATAATGACATATTAATAATTAAGTTTGGTGATATAATTTAATTGTAATTTTGTAGTTAATTATGATATTCATGTAATTGACCCCTAATTGAACTAGACCCGTCGATGGGTTTAGGTACCCGTTTAGGCTCGTATTCTTTGGGCCAAGGTTGGACAATGAAAATTGATCATTGGTCCAGCTCGGTTTAGCTCGTTAAAGCCTGCCTTTGGCATTGATAAAACTAGCACGGCCGGACTAAATTAATTAATAAATCTATATATTTATAATTAAATATTTATTTCTAAGTATAAATTTTATCTTTTATAATTAAAAATTATATATATTTTGCCCCCCTCCTTTCCTGCCTTCTCCTTTCTTCTTTTTTTCCTTTTCACCCCTTCTTTGCGCCGCCCCCCTCCTTTCCTGCCCTTTCTGTTTTTCTTTTTCCTTTTCATCCCCTTTCTTTGCAAATCTTTTGCTCTTCCTTCACCTGTACCTTAAACCGTTGTCTTCCTTCTTCCCCCTCCCCTTTTTTTATGCTTTCCTAATTTTATTTTATTGTGATAGTTTTATTTAGTTGGATTTCATATATTTTTTCAGATCTCTAACCCCGTTTGAACTGCATCCGTTGTTCGTAATCTTTTCATTTGTAACATTTTCTGTTTTAGCAAGAGCGGAAAAGGTAGATCTTATCCGTAGACCACTAGATCTACGGGATTGCGAAAGAAGGAACTCAGATCCGAAAGTTCAGAATGGTTCTAATGTTGGAGAATGGACTACAAATGCTTTTCTGCGAACTTGGAGTTTTGAGAAATATATGACTTATCTGTTGTTATTTATGCTAGTGGTACATTTTATGGTTTTTTCTGCTTTTTGTAGTCATGTTATTACCTTAGTGGATCATGTATTAGGCGTTGCCTATACTTATGTGAGGCGTTGTACCTTACTGCTTTCTTGCTGTACTATCAATCTTCTTCTTATTTAATGAAATATTAGCATTATTATAAAATAAATATATATATATATATATATATATATATGTTTTAGGCACGTTTATATGAGTTTGGGATTTGATTTTTAAGTTCGAGTTCAGTCCGGTCTGAATCCACTTAAATTAATAGTGGGCTGGGTTGGATTTGGGATGAATATTTTTACTTAAAAGCCCATTAGGTCCGGTCCAGCTCGGCCCATGTCTAAATTGAATCGAGCTTTGGTCTGCTCATGTGCGGTTTGTTAGAAAATTGACAAGCTCGAGTTCGAGTTCAATATTTTGTCTGTGAAGTACTCGTGAGCAGTTCGTTTATTTGTTTACGAGCTTTGTTGGGGAGCATCTCATTAATTATGTTCATGAATTTTGTTCGCGAACAACACATTAACTATGTCCATTTGAAATTTATTTAAATAATTACATAGTTTTGAAACCTACAAAATTAAAAATTTCACATAAAATTTTAATCGAGCCAAGCTTGCTCACATGTATGTTGATAAACGTTATAATCGAGCTTGTTTATGAATTTATAACTGAGTCTACTCACTATCTTTTGAGCCTAGTTTTTTCACGAATGTGTTCATGAGTATTATAATCATGTTTGTTCATTAATTTCTTCATAAACTTATAACCGTACCTGCTCGTGAGTTTTTGAATGCGCTTTGCTCATTTATAAGTTGGGGTCAAATATGGTCGAACTTTTAACGAGCTGAATGCGGTGCCGATCATGGGATAAAAAGAAATTAGAAAACTTTAATTGTTTCTTATTCTCCCCTTGTATTAGGGGTTTATGGTTTTTAGAATGGCCACTGTAAGAATATAATTAATTATTTGGGGTCTTTTATACTAATTATACTAGGTTTCAAGATTTTTTTTTTTTTTTTTAAATTTCGTATTTTTGTAATGGGTTATAGTTTTAGGATAAATTACAAATAGATACATTGTGGTTTCACAGATTTGCAGATAAGATACCTATAATATTTTTCGTTACAAACGCAACCTTGTGATTTGTAAAATTTTTATTTTTTATTGACCTTGCCAAATTTGGCCGATAACGACCTCAAAATGAAAGTTTTCAAGAATTAAAGTTGTTTAATATCATATTTATCATGGAACTACATTTTTTATATTTCAAAATCATTATTTTTTGAGTTTTCTCTCTCTAAATATTAACTTTCTCTCTCATAAAAAAACAACACATAAATGACCTCAAACCTAAAAAGGTGAAGAATTAAAGTTGCTTAAAATATCATATAACTCTTGAAAATTTTCATTTTGAGGTCGTTATCGGCCAAATTTGGCAAAGTCAACAAAAAAATGAAAATTTTGTAAACTATAAGATTACATTTGTAACGAAAAATACCACAGATACTCATCTAAAAACCCGTAGAAGCACATTATATCTATTTGTAATTAATAACGGGTCCTTGCTGCTGCTAGGTTGTCATTGTTGATTGTGAAACGTGAAGTAATAAAAAAAGAGTGATTTTACTTCTTTTTGGGTTATTTTGTTAAAAGTTTTTTTTTTTTTAATTACAAAGGTTTTTCTTTTAATAATTAATAAAAGAGAATTACTGGGTATTAAGAAAGCAAAGGACAATAATAAAGTTTTATTAATGAAACTCCTTTGGCGTATGTGGCAAAACCCCTCCTCTCTTTGGGTTCGCCTCCTTTGTGGTAAGTATCGGAAAGACAAAATCTTCGGGGGCCCGAAAGAGAGAGTTGCTAATTGTTCCTTCCTCTGGAAAGGACTTAGTGCTGTGTTTGATGAGTTCTGCTTGGGAGTTGGCCTGGAGGTGGGGAATGGTAAGTCCATTAGTTTCTGGTTTGATAACTGGATTGGGGATAAACCGTTAATTGAGGTGTGTTCTTCCCCCCCGCCTAGTGATATACGCAACTGGAGGATTGCCGATGTGGTTGACTCGGAAGGGGACTGGATCTGGTCAAAGTTTGATACTTTCTTTAGCCTTGAGACTCTCCTTAGAATGCGGGGAGTGAAGGTGAGTAATCAAGAGGAAGACTTGGATAGGCACTGTTGGGCGCTGACTAACAATGGAGTTTATTCTTGCAAATCGGCCTTTGAAGCTTTCTCTCTCTTTAGATCTGATCCTCCCTCGGATGTGTGGAAGTCGATTTGGACCCTTAAAGTTCCTTTCCGTATTAGGAGTTTCCTGTGGCTGGGCGTTAAGGACAGGCTTCTTACTAATTCGGATAGGCACAGAAGGCACTTGGCTGATTCTGGAGCTTGCAGTAGATGCAGAGGCCATATTGAGACTTTGTGCCATGCTCTTAGAGATTGCTCTAATAGTAAAGAGGTTTGGAGGAAAATTCTCCCACACCATATTTTCTCTTCCTTCATGGCACATTCTGAGGTCGACTGGTTCTCTGATGGTGTTAGAGGAAAGTTGCTTCCATACATGGAGCATGGTGACATTTTCTTTGCTATTATCTGTCACCAAGTTTGGAAATGGAGAAACGAGGAGATTTTTGGAGATAAAACTGTTTTTATGACAAACTTAGCTGATTTCTTCTCGAAAAAACTTTTCTCTATTATCGATAGTTTCAAAGGAGAGTCCCTTGCCAGAGCCTCTCAGTGTTGTGATGTCCATCTCGTGGGATGGAGCAGGTCAAGAGAGGGGGTTGTGAAGCTGAATACTGATGGTTCCTGCCTCAGTAACGGTAAGATTGCGGCTGGAGATGTGCTTAGAGATGTAGGGGGCGTCTGGCTTTCTGGGTTCTCCCAGAATTTAGGGTTGGGTTCTTCCTTTTCTGCGGAGCTCTGGGCTATTCTTACTGGAATCAATCTTGCTAAAAGGCTGGGTGTTAAGAGGCTCTCTGTGGAGTCTGATAATTTGGAAGCAATCAAAATGATTTCTGAGAATCATTCTATGGGTCTTAACAGTCGCAACCTCATCAAAGCTATTATAAGGCTTTGCTCCTCCTTTGAGTTCGTAGAGTTCAGACACATTTTTCGAGAGCAGAATCGTGTTGCTGATCGCTTGGCGGCGGCGGGCCATGAAGGGACGTTAGGCGTTACTACCCTTCCTGTTTCCCCTAGTTTCATCTCTCATCTTCTCTTAGAAGATAGGATTGGGGTTAGCTTCCCTAGGCTAATTCCTGGGTAGTTTGTTGTTATTCGTTTTTCTTTTCCTTTTCTACCAAAAAAAAAAAAATAAAAGAGAATTACAAAAATAAATAGCATATTTTGATCAATTTGCAAAATCAGTGTTCGTAGTTTAAAATTTTGTGAACATGGGTTATGTGCTTTATAGTTTATAAATTCAGTCATTCCATAAAAAAAAATATAATTGTGATTAATTGTTCTAAAACGGAGCGATTTGGAGCGAGTAAACGATTGACTTTGTAAATTATCAAAATATAAGGTTGGATTTTGTAAATTAATTAGATCATAAGTATTGTTTGATTAGAGCTGTAATCGATCTGAGTCGAGAGCTTTGACCTGTTCAGGCTTGACTCTTCAAAAAATTGACAAGTTCGAGCTCAAAATTTTGTTCGTGAGCTATTCGTGAGTTTGTTCACGAGTTTTGCTTGTGAACAGCCCCTTAGTTCAGTTTATGAACTTCTATCGTGAATAACTCATTAATTATGTTCAATTAATTATATTGATTCGAATTTTTTTTAACACAAAACTATATAGTTTTGAAATCTACAAAACTACGTTGTTTTACATTTTCCCTTTTATAGCAATATTATTATTTAAAAAATAATCGAACCAAGTATGCTCACGAGCATGTTCATGAACATTATAATCGAGTTTACTCATGCGCTTGTTCATGAACCTACAATTGAGTTTGTTCGCAAGCTTTCGAGCCGAGCTCAACTTGTTTACAAATCGAACCGAACACATTCAAGCTTTTATCTAGCTGAACATCGAGCCGTTTATGAGCGGTTCAGCTCATTTACAACCTTATGTTTGATCGAAAAATTAACTCATACATCATTTAACTATAAATATAGAACTCCTATTTATAAACTTGTAAAATACATGATTATTTTTGTAATCAGTAAAATATAAGGTTTATTTGTCTTTTACTTTTCTTTTAATAAAATTAATGAATGAATTTTATATTTGATTTTAATAAAGTCGGTGATTAAATTTGTCTAAATATTTTATTTTAATAAAGTCGGTGATTAATTTGTCTAAAAGTTCACTAGAACTAGAATGTCACTGTATCACATGATTTATTCTAAACTATTTTTGTATGGGTTTATATATATATATATATATATATGCTGTTGTATTTGTAGTAGTATTCACATGGACCCTAATGACCACGATAAATTTGGTCATTTACAGGTAGATCTAGGTTGATTAAAATCTTAAGGTGGAGATTTAAAGCATCTTAAGGCTTAGATTTAATCAGCATAGATTTAACAGTGAATGATCAAATTCACGTGGTCATCATGGTCCATGTGAAAAATACTGGTTGTATTTGTTTCTTTGTTATTTCTTTTTTGGGTTGGATGGCTATAAACCTAGAAAATAGAAAACTAGGATTGAATTATCTACGGACGATCCATCCCACAATAATAATAAAAAAAAAAGAATATCTTGGATGAATGCCTGCAGGAGGCTTCTTACACTCATGAAAATCCAAAGATAGACGTCCTGCGAAGTTAGCCATTCAATCCGCAGCGCAATTATCTTCCCGGTACACATGCACTAGTCGAATCTCACAATCATTTGCACACAACCTTCGACACTCATTCACAAGCCAGTAACAATGATGACGGTTCTCAGTGCCCTTCCGAACCAACTGGACCACAACTCTAGAATCTAACTCAACCACCACCTGTCTGCACCCTTTATCCCAAGTAGACCTGGCCATGGGCCGGGATGGACCAGGCCAGACGAGCTTTTCTATAAAAGTCCTCAGTCCAAGCTCAGCCCAGTCCGCTATTAATTTAGGCGGCTTGGGCTTAAAAATCAAAACCCAAGCCCAGTCCATGTAAACCCACCTCAATATATATACATAATTTTTTAATTATAAAAAATAAGTATTTAATATATAAATATGTAAATATATAAATATATAAATTTATTAATTAATATTAATAGGCTAGGTCGGTCCGAGCTATTTCTATTAATTCCAAGCCCACCCAAAAAAATAGGTGGGCTTTAGTGGGTCTGGGCCGGGCTGGACCTAAGCTCAATTTTCATTGTCTAAGCCCGGTCCAAGGGACACAGGCCTGGGCGGGGCGGGCAGGTACCTGAGCCCGTGGTCAGGTCTAATCCCAAGCAACCCAAAGTCTATTTGTTTCTTTATTACATATGCTCATATATTAAATAAACAGTTAAATATGCTCTCATAATTGTTAACGACAAATAAATATACATTTATTTGAACGGTAATCTTATTTGGCATAATTCTGTTAGTCTAGCCATTACACCACTAATGATATATTTGTCCATCGTTAACAATTACGATGATATATTTGTTGTTTATTTGATATATGTAGGGTGACAAGTGAGGTGGAAGCATTTTTTGTGTCATTTGAAAAATATGAGAATATATTTAGTTGTTTATTTGATATATGTACATATATGACAACACTGACAAATACAAAGACATATATATGGATTAATCATTTTTTTAAATTACATCTTTTCTTGTGGGGCTATAATTGTTTACTTTCTCCATTTATATTTAGTATTTTTTTTTTTTGTTATAAAATAACATCTATCATTTCTTTTCTTTTTTTGATAGAAAAATAACATCTATCATTTCATTAGATGAAACAGTGCAAATAAATCGAGAAAAATATGAGGAATAAAACCTCGCACTCATACAAGCAACAATCAAGAAAAAAAGACTACATAGAGCAATAAAAACCATAAAATATATAAATAAAACAACAGAATATAAACCATATCATTCTCATAAGTTGAATCCCATTGAAAAACCGTTGCATCCATTCTTTATCATGTATGTTTTTTCCAGACATTCGGATCTGAATATTTTCTTTGTTTGCAACCACGCAGATCTATAGATCTACAGATAAGATGAATTTTTTCTGCTCTTGCTAAGACCGAAAAAAGTATAAAAAAGAAGAAGTATAGCTAACATATGCAGGTCTGGCGGAAAAAAGAATTTCAATAAAGAATACATATTTCAAACCAATAAGAAAATGTGAATAAGAAAATAAAAACCGAAAGAAAGGAACAATGAGATGACATGGCAGCAACAACAGCAGGTGGAGGCGAGTTGAGGAAGCAGTTATAGGAGAATGAATGAGAAGAGAATATGCTCTCTAAAACTAAAAAGTTCAAGAAGTTAAAAGTGGTGATTTTATTTACGAAAGAGGAGTCATGTATATTTTATGAGACGTGTGAAATAGTTATTTCGCACATATTTGTGGGGGCGGTGGAGGAAGTATTTCCGTTTCATGGCAACTAAGGCCGGTTTTGACATTTTATGAGTCATGGACACACTAAAAGATAAAGGCTTTTTAAAAATTTAAAATAGAAATTTGGATTAAAATGTATAAAATATATTATATTATTTTATCTCTTTTAAGCCGGAATAAAACATTATAACTACATTTATAATAAAAAAAATACTATGTATATAGTAAAACAAATTGTTCTTATTGACTTTGGGTTCTAGGCGGCCGTACTCTTAACTTATGCCTAGTCCAGCTCTGATGCCAACATTCTATTGGTTTTTTTTTTTTTTTTGGGAAAACTAAAATAAAATGTATATGTTTTGCTCCATTTGCAAATATATATCTATGGTTTAAAAGTTTACAAATAAAGATATATCGTATTTTTTATATTTAAAACAAAGTATTTTATCGTTTCTTCTGCTTACAATTAAGAACATTTTTATTTTTTTAAAGAATTATATTTACATATTGGTAAAATATAAGTACTAAATTGAATTGCAACAGTGTAAAATAAATTTAAACATCAATTTAGTTCATAAATTATCATACTAGTAAAAAAAATAAAATATTCATCATATAATTTATAGTTTCAATTTAAAAGATCTATTTTGGAGGATTGTGTTTTATCGATATGTAAATATAATTTTTTTAAGTAAAAAATGCGTCCGATTGTAATCAAAACTAAAAAGTGTAATTTAAAATATTTTATTTTATAAATAAAACATACCACAAATTTCTATTTTTAACTTTTTAAACTATTGATCTATGTTGGCTAAATTACATACATAACCACTGAATTTCAAAATGTAACATAAAAGCTACTGAACTTTACATTTTGTTACACATGTGGTCACTCAACGCCTCAAAATAAAAAATTCTAAGAATTAATGATATTCTAAGCAACTTTAATTCTTAAAAAATTTCATTTTGAAGTTATTCATGTATTGTTTGGTTAAGAGAGTTAATTTTTAGAAAGAAAAAGCTCCAAAAATACCGATTTTGGAAAATAAAAATTGTGGTTTCAGGGTAAACGTCGTTCTAAACAACTTTAATCTTGAATAATTTCATTTTGAGATTATTAATGTTCATTTTAAAGTGTTGAGTAGCTACGAGTGTAACAAAATGTAAATTTTAATCGTTTTATATTATTGTAAAATGGGAAAATTGCAAAATTGGGTAAAATGTGAGACCCATTTACATATTTAGACCATTTTTCCAATCCATTACCTATCTAGACTATATTTTGTAACTTTCCTAAAATACCCCAATCTTTCATTTTCCCCTTCCCCTTCATCTTCCAAATCCACGATTTCTCTTCCCCTACCAGACCCGTTAACGATTCAATCTCGGTTTTGCCAGTATCGGCTCGATACCCATTTCGCTCCTATACGCAGCAGGTTGCACATCAGTGTCAGCAAAAACAGCAGATAATTTTTCAGGCGGGATTAGTGGATCCGAAACAGAGAAAAGGAACAATACCAGGAACAACATACTTCCTTGGAGTCTATTCCGTAAGGCTCGAACTTGTAGAAAGCTTCTAGTTTGAAAATGAAAGAAAGTAGAAAGCGGAGCAGTTGCAGTAATGCTTTCACCATTGTTATGATCTGAATGTTACATCTCACTTCGCATATTGTGCAATATGCGAAGCATATTGCGAATTTGCGAAGTAAAATCATTCTGCTAATTAGCATATTGCGAATTTGCGAAGTAAAATCGATTTTGCTAATTAGCATATTGCGAATTTGCGAAGTAAAAGTCATATATGCGAAGTCAGACGGAATGGAAAATGAAAAATGAAATAGACTAAAAATTTTCTAAGTGTCATATATACATGAAGGGTATTTTTGGAAAGTTACAAAATATAGTCTAGATAGGTAATGGATTGAAAAAATGGTCTAAATATGTAAATGGGTCTCCCATTTTATCCAATTTTGTAATTTTCCCTTGTAAAATTCAATGACTATAACATGAAAATTAGTAAAGTTCAGGGATCATGGGTGTAATTTACCCATCTATGTTTGCAAATTGAGCCCCCCATATATCTCTTTGCAAATTGGATCAAATAAAAGACTCATTTACATATTTAGACTAATTATCCAATCTACTACATATCTCGACTATATATTTGAAACTTTTCTAAAATACCCAAAACCTTTCATCTTCTTTCCTTCTATCGGTTTCATTTCTGATTTGTTGTCTATCTTTTCATCTTCTCTTTCCTTTATATTATGCGAATCACCTCCATTTTCTTCATCATCCGATCTCTTCTTCCGCTCTTTGTCTCTCTGTTTTTGTGAATGATGGTTCTTCATCTTCCTGTTTCATGTTCGTCTCTTGGTTTTTTTTCTTCTTGTGCGAATCAAATGTATGATTATTCGACGTTTTTCTGTATTTATCATATGTTTATTGTCGATTTCAGTGGCAAAAGACGGAAATAAGGTAGATGTCTACCTGTTCATCTTTACCTTTTTCTAAAAATTACTTTGCAAAATGAGTTTTCGTGTTCTTAAATAGTATTATCTTCGCAGGTTTCGCAAATTGCGAAAAATGCGAAGTCAAACGAAAGAGAGAAAGAAGAAAGAGTAAGAAATTTTTAAGTGTTATATATATATAAAGGGTATTTTGGGAAAGTAACAAAAAAATAGTCTAGATAGGTAATGTATTGGGTAATTGGTCTAAATATATAAATGAGTCTCCCTTTTGATCCAATTTTGTAATTTTTCTTTTTAATATATATTTTTTTTATTGGTAGGACATATAAAATTTAGTAATTTTATTAGAAAAATGAAGTGAAATGAAATAGACTTTGAGGTCCAGTGACTGTTAGTGATATTTACCTTTTTAGTTGTATATTGTTGAAACTGAGACAAGCATGGCAGCTACTTCTTAACCAGCTCTCCCAATTAGGACGTTACGTTAGATTAACCAATTGATTTATGAAAAGGAGCTGAGTGGTTAAATTTTAGATTAGGCTTAATGCTTCTTCAGCCCCTTAACTTGTCTAAATTGATCATTTTACCCCTCCAACTCATCAAATGTCCTATTTACCCCCTTAATTCCATAAAAATGGTATTTCTCACCCCCTTAACTTATCCAAATTTGTTATTTTACCTCTTCTCAACTCATCGAATATCCTATTTACCCCCTTAACTCCATAAAAGTGGTATTTCTAACCACTTATGATCCTATTTACCCTTTTAACTCCATAAAAATGGTATTTCTTATCCCTTTATAGTAGTCAAAAAAGTTGAAAAGAGAAAGAACGAACAAAAAATACAAATAACAAGAACATTAATATAAACAAGTTAAATACATTATATGTAGGGATAATGTACCAAAATAGGCCTATGATTTTTGGGGAAGTATCAATTTAGGTTCCACTTACAAAATAGCATAAATATAGGTTTAACGTTTAAAAAAAGTTATCAATTTAGGCTTCGATAACGGATTGTAAGGGGTGAAAAATACCAATTTTATAGAGCTAATGGAGTAAATAGAACATTTTATGAGTTGAGGGGATAAATGGACAAGTTGAGGGGGTGAGAAATACCACTTTTATGGAGTTAAGGGGGTAAATAGGACATTCGATGAGTTGAGGGGGTAAAATGACCAATTTGAACAAATTAAGGGGGTTGGGGAAGCATCAGGCCTTTAGATTAAGTATAATTAAAAGTTGGTCCAAAAAAAGTATAATTAAAAGTTTAATGTTGATAAAATGAACTAATTTTAGATATTATTAATGAAAATTTTCTTATAAATATACACGTACAATATTGTGTGAGTTCTATTTTGTTCGCATTTTTATTATACGTGTAAATATTTTATCGAGTTTAGAATGATTTCATTTCTAAATTTTTTTTTTTTTTTGATCGGAAAAGGGATAATAGATTAAAGAGTAGAGTTGTCAATACAAACTAAAGGCCAAACAACTGCAGGGCAATCTTCCATGAGAAAGATTGGGGCTACTAAATCCAAGGCCCAAGAAGCTAAAGAATGAGCTACTCTGTTACCAATTCTAGAAACGAAATTGAAAATACACGAACTGAAATTAGAGCTAAGACGGCGTACTTCCTGATAAGAAGTAAAAAGGGATGATATAGGAAAGCTATTGGAGTTAATCGTATCAATTGCAATCTTCGAATCTGATTCCAGAATAACAGAGTAGAAAGAGCAATCAATTGCAAACCCTAAGGCTTGTATAATGGCATGAACCTCCGCTTCTTCCACAGAGAGACAAGGATTAATAGGAATACCTGCAGACGCTAATACCTGACACTCCGAGTCCCTAATAATCAGTCCGACCCTGCAAATCTGGCCATTATCCCTCCATGTGGCATCGCAATTGATTTTCACAACACCGACGGAGGGGGGACACCAAACTTTTTTAGGATCAAGGATAGAAATATTAGGAGCAAACAAAGGACAAGTAGTAGAGTTAAGACCATTAGCATGTTGAAATTCCATGAAAAAAATATGAGCCTTAACCAGTAAAACCGTGGGATCCATCCGTTGTGTATCGTGAATCCAAGTGTTTCTCTGAAACCAAACGAACCAAGTAATAACAAGCACTTGAACCATTTCAGCTTCACTAAGTCGCGACAACAACAGTTCAAATAGATCAAGGAAAGACCGAGCACACAGCTTGTCAAGGCGCAAAGGAAGAGCTGCACGTTGCCAGACCTGCTGTACACTCGGACAACGAAACAGGCAGTGCAGGAAATCCTCCGGGGCCGACCAGCAGCAGGGACATCGTGGGTCAGCAGCGACGCCACGGTTATGAAGCTCGGCAGTAGTGGGCAGCAGATTCTTCAGGCATTTCCAAGTGAAATGCAGCACTTTTGGTGGGGCTTTAAGTTTCCAGAGGGATTTGAAAGGTGCGGAGGAAGGTGTGGAGGAAGATGCCGTCATTGTACCTGCAAAACGAACACCCTGAATTAGAAAATAACAGGTCTTTACCGAGAAGACCCCTCTCCGTGTCTCACTCCAGTATACTTCATCTGCCCCACCCTCCCTAGGCAATTTCAGTTTAAGGATCTCAAGGACATCGGCTGGGAAAAAAACGACATCAAGTAGAGGCTTATTCCATGAACTATCATCATCATTAATAAGATCAGCCACCATCATTGGTTTAGGATCTATAAGAGAGACAAGAGGCTTTTTTGAGTTCAAGGACGGGATCCAATTGTCTCTCCAAATATTAATTTTTTCCCCATTCCCAACTCTCCATATCAACCCTAATTTGAGATACGCCATCGCGTCACAAACGCCCTTCCAAAAGTAACTAGGAGCTCGCCCCTTACCAGCCTCGTGGAAGTCAGATTCCGGGAAGTATTTAGCTTTCAGAATTCTGGTAGTCAAAGAATTAGGATTCTGTATCAATCTCCACCCCTGCTTGGCTAGTAGAGCCAAATTAAAATCTCTGAGCCATCTGAACCCCATGCCCCCCGCCTCCTTTGCCCCACACATTTTGTCCCAAGCTAACCAATATATAGGGCGCTTCTTCTCAGATCCTCCCCACCAGTATCTGCTAATCAGACTATGAATCTCTGCACAATCCGACTCAGTGAAGAGAAAACATGACATAAAGTACTGAGGAATAGCCTGGATAACTGATTTGATTAGGATCTCCTTACCAGCACTAGATAAGAACCTTTCCCCGTACCCATGAAGCTTACGCCTGATGCGATCAATGACTGAGGCAAAGACCATCTTCTTCGATCTGCCAATGATAGTGGGAAGACCTAGATATTTTGGGAAGGCTCCCGTCTCAACAACACCCAAGTAGGATGCGAGCTCAGCCTTTCTCTGATCAGGGACCCCTTTGCTAAAGAAGATCTCAGATTTCGTGAAATTGATTATTTGACCTGAAGCCTGCTCATACTCAAATAATAAGGATTTAATGACGTCAATTTCAGCTCTATTTGCTCTACCAAAGATCAGCGAATCATCAGCAAAGAAGAGGTGAGACACTCTAGGAGCATTGGTACTAACTTTCACACCATGTAAAGAGCCTACTGATTCTGCTCTTCTAATCCGGGCTGATAAGGCTTCAGCACAAAGAAGGAACAAATAGGGAGATATAGGATCTCCTTGTCTTAGACCTCTAGAGGGCTGGATGAACCCTTTAGGTTGACCATTGATTAAGAAGGACATAGAAACAGTAGAAACACACATCATTATCAAATTAATGAAATGAGCTGGGAATCTCATCTTTTCCAACACTCTTCGAAGGAAACACCATTCAATGCGATCATAAGCTTTACTCATATCTAATTTTAGAGCAAAATTACCCCTGACACCTTTCAGACGGGTTTTCATACTATGGAAAGCTTCAAAAGCAATGATAGCATTATCAGTAATGAGGCGACCAGGTACAAAAGCTGATTGAGTATCACAAATTAGATCAGAGAGTACAGTTTTTAACCTATTGGCCAGCACTTTAGAAATTAACTTGTAGAGCACATTGCAAAGAGCTATAGGCCTCAGTTGTTTCATATCACAAGGGTCTTTGCATTTGGGAATAAGAGCAATATATGTATGATTCAACTTATCAGGCATAATTCCAGAGTTTAAACAATTCAAGATAAGAGAAACCACATCATCACCAACAATATTCCAACAAGACTGGAAAAAGAGAGGAGTCATACCATCAGGCCCAGGGGCCTTATTCGGATGCATCTGCTGAAGGGCAGAGAAAACATCTTCACGTCTGAAAGGAGCCGACAACAACTCCTGTTGGTCCGGACTAAGGATAGAATCAATTGCTTCAACAAACATTGAAGAGCTAGGTGGGTGAGAAGTCAGAAACAGGTGACTGAAATACTGAGAGACAACACATTCAATATCGTCAGCTGTAGAAACCCAAGCCCCACTGTCATTCTTCAATTTCCGGATGGTGTTATTTCTCCTTCTCTGATTAGCCTTTGCGTGGAAAAATGTGGTATTCCTGTCTCCTGACCTCATCCAGTCGGCTTTAGCTCGCTGCTTCCATATTAGCTCTTCTTTATCTTCCAGTCCTCTAATCTCAGAACCCAGCCTATCCACCTCTGGTTTGTAAGCAGGATCAGTCCGGCGTTGGAGAGCATCAAGTTCCTTTCTCTTCCTGTGAAGCCGACACGGAACATCGCCCAAATTAACTTTGTTCCATTCCATAAGCTTTTCACTAACCCTCGAGATACTGTCCTGAACATTCGAACTATCCCTCCTTCTGTGATTCCAAGCTGCTGAAATTACCTCTTTACACGCTTCATGCTTCAACCACATTTGCTCAAATCTGAATTTTCGCCCCCTACTACGCGCCACTGAAGTTCCCAGGGTGTCCAGAAAAATCGGACAGTGATCAGAAGAGAAACGGGGAAGACCAGTAACTGTAGCCTGCCCAAACTTATTCAACCAAGAAGTAGTTGCTAAAAAGCGATCCAGCTTTTCCCAAATAGCATCAGCTCCAGCACGATTGTTATGCCACGTAAACTCCACGCTACCAGCATCCACTTCATACAAATCACACTTCAGAATACAATAATGAAATAAAGCCATCTCCTGCACACTTCGGGCACGGCCCCCTTTCTTCTCAGAGCTATACAGAATTTCGTTAAAGTCCCCAAAACATAGCATCGGATAAGAATCGAAATCAGAAATTCCCTCAATAAGTTCCCAAGTAAGCTTTTTCAAAGAAGACTCAGGCCACCCATACATAGCTAAACCCCTCCAGTCCACCACCCCATCAGCCAACACGAAAAAATAGACACAATGCTTTGAATATCTATTAATGTGAAGATCAATGCATTTATTCCAGCCCATAATTAAGCCCCCACTCTTACCTACAGCATCAATGAAAAATAAATTAAAATCCCAAGCATATAAGAAAAATACTTACAATCACACTTTCTCAGTCGAGTTTCCATGAGAAAGAAAACATCTGGGCAATTGTCCTTAATGAGGTTCCTAAGAGTACGAAACGTCCAAGTATTGCCCAGCCCTTGGACGTTCCAACTTAATATTTTCATTGCGAAGGATGGGCCCGATCTCCGGTGCCCACCCTTTGGTCTGTATGAATGTTCTTACATTTCTTCACAATGACTGAACTCACCTCTTCCCCATCCTTTTCCACCACATCTCTTTTCCTTTTCTCCGGAGACATCTCCTTTCCTCCTCCACGCCCTTCTTTATTTTTGGAGATCCCCCTAGCCGCCTGTTTCATGGTAACTTTCCTTCCTTTTGCCTTCACGACCTGCTGTCCACCTGCCCCCATAGCAAACTGCAGCTCATTCAAAACCGTAGGCAGGTTGTTAGAGCTACGAATTTCCAAATTAACCCCCTGCTCATCCCTAGTACTACTATCAGCTTCAACATCGTCCCCGTCATGATCCATATTAGTTACCTGAAGCTGTGGTTGTAATTCTTCAACTGCAGTCAAATCCACAATCTGCTTCATACCCAGCCCTTGTTCTGCTGCTAACCGAGCCGCTTCCGCCTCCTCCCTCATTTTTGCAACCACAATCTTACCCGTTGCCGCACTCAAAGTCTTAACTACCTCCGGCATCTCATTGAAAAGTTTTCTCACAGGGTTAGTTCTTCGAATACTAGATAACTCTTCATTGCTATGCAAACTTTGATGATATTTCCGCTCCTGAAAACCACAATTATAAACCTGAATCCTTGTTGGGGTAGCCCGCAAATTTGGTTTATATGGCCAAGAGTCCTCTTCCACCACCTTCTCTTTTTCACAGTCTTCATGAACATGTCCTATGATTCCACAATTGTAACAAAAGTTTGGTAATCTTTCATATTTGGCAGCAATCCAGACAATATCACTAGTCCCACACCTAGTTTTCAATCCACGGACCAAGGGCTTTGTAACATCAATCCGAGTACGAACCCTAATATATTTAGATGAAATATCCAAAGTAAATTCATCCACATCTAAAACTTCACCCAATCTGCCTACCAATCTTCTTATTAGCCCACTTGTACGCCAATTTAGCGGCACATCAATTAACCGAACCCAGAAATCACAAAGATTCATGTTAAGCTGAGAGAATTGAGAAATACCTTCAAGATCCGCCATAATGACCAGATTTCGAGCATAGTGCCACGGAGATTCTTCAAGCACCTTCTCTTTATCCTTAATGGATTGAAATTCAACAACAAAAAGACCATCACCACCATCATTGATCTTGAATCCTTTGTTCGTTTTCCACACTACGTTGAACGCGTTAGCCATCGCCTTGATATTCGGGGGTTTAGACGAAAGCATTCGCCCCACAATCTTCCTGGAATTATCAGTCACGTTGTTAATCTCTGCAGTATCAACCACGAAATCAGCCTCCTCTACATCCGTTAATTTCATCTTCCCCCATTTCTTCTCCAATCCTTCCATCGCAATCAGAGATCGATACACCCACACACAAAAGAAAAGAGAAAAAACTGCTCCAGACTAACGCCGGAGAAAAGAGGCGCCACAATCGGCCTAAACCCTAGCTGCGTCGAAGACACTGCATGGGAACAGAGAACCACATATTAGGGCCAAATATTTTTTTTTAAGGTTGACCATTTCTAAATTTATTTTAAAACCGTAGAAATATAGTAGTTTTCTTCTCAAACATATAAACATCTTTATTATATGTTCAAAATTTATTTCTTTACAAAATTTTAACCGCTTTTTATTTTAAAAAGGAATAAAGAAGTTTGTATTTTTTCTTCGTTCTCTCATCTATTATTTTACCTTAATACTATTTATTTATTTTTGTATTCTTGTGCTTTCCACCTTGTCCGAAATTCATATATCAGTGGATTTTTTTTATTCTGTTTGGTTTGCATTTGTCACTTATATTTTTTTTCGAGTTTAGCACAAATATAACCGTTTTATCTCGATAACTTAAAGTCCATACAAATTGTTAGATTTATGTGATTTCAGTATGATTAATACAAATCTATTTATTTTTAAGGATTTCAACAGTGAAATTTGAATTGCAGTTGTCTTTTAGTAGATTTGGATTTATGCGAATTATTGGTATTTCATTCAATTCGTGATTTGTTTTCTTTTAGATTTGATTTTCATGGATTTTTTTCCCTTTATGGTTTGTTAATTATCTTTCCTTTATGAATTTTATACTGATTCTAGCCTGAATTTGGATGAGATTTTATTCTTACTGTATTTTTTCCTTTATAAATGCTTTTATAAAAAAAATTAACATTCGATTTTTTTTTAATGACGTTTGAAATTGAATTAACTTATTAATATTAAATTTTTATTATAATATTTAGAATAAATAATTTACTAATCATCGTATTTTTAAAAATAATTATATTGTTTCAAAAATTTTATTTTCTATAACTTTTTAGTATTTTTGTAAAATCAATAGTCAAATTAAATTTGAAATGATAAAATTATTCTTTCTCCTATTTTATAATAAATATTTATTTTTTTTTCTTTTTTTCTCGATATTATTAATATCTCTAATATATATTAATTGATTATTAATTTTTATAAAATTATCAAAATTTAATCTAACAGTGTACAACTTGTTTAAGTGAATGAAAAATATTTCAAAAATTATGAAATTAAGCATAAAATTATATAAAATTGTTTCAACTTTTATATCGAAGTGAATTACTATATCCAGCCTTGAATTCCCACCCCTAGCCCCGTGAAAAGACCGAAATATCCTTTAGACAATTTTCAGAATTCTCAAATCCTCTCAAGCAACCTAAACTCTCTTTAATCTAATCCGGACTAATTTATCAACGAAAACATGGATCGGCAGAGGGGCGGCAAAGGAAAGGGACCTATGATATGTATTTTCGTTTGATTTTGATGTTTTTTGGACGTTTTTTCATCGGATTTTGCTGTTATTCAAAATCGGAATCGGGACATGGGGCGTGTGGAGATCACGCCGTCACTCTGGTGCGGCGTATGAACATCACGCTGCACCACAAGTGACGGCGTGATAGCCTCACGCCTCACCACAGGCGACGACGTGATATTCATACGTCGTCACCTGTGGTGCGGCGTGATATCCTCACGCCCTCATAATGGTGACGGCGCGATGCCCATACGCCCGTGTGGTGTAAGGACAATTATTATTTTTTTTTTAATTTAATTAAATTTTTGTTATTTTTAATTTAGTTTAAATAAATTTTTATGTTGTAAATTTTAGTTAAGTTTAGTTGTTGTAAATTTTATTTTGTTTAATTTAGTTTAACTAAATTTTTATTTTGTTAATTTTAGTTAATATTTATTCATGAACTTATATTATTGTTACGGGTTTTAATTAAAATTGTATGGTATTTACAGGTTTTAATTAAAATTGTGTAGTGTTTACAGGTATTTACGGGTTTAATTGAATAACATGCCTATTTTTTTTTGCCTCCCCGACACGCGGGCGTGTGGCTATCACGCCTCACCGTGTGGTCGGGCGTGTGGCTATCACGCCTCACCGTGTGGTCGGGCGTGATAGCCACACGCCTCACCTTGTGGTCAGGCGTGTGGTTGTCACGCGTGACCACACGGTGAGGCGTGTGGCTATCACGTCCGACCACACGGTGAGGCGTGATAGCCACACGCCCGCGTGTCCGGAAGGTAAAAAAAAATAGCATTTTCCCATCCCAATCTCTGAAAGGGTATTTTCGTCATTTCACGGGGCTAGGGGTGGGAATGTGACACTGGGGATAACAACACCCATATCTAATCAATTATATGAATAAAATGAAAAAAAAAACTATTTTCAATACTTTCAAGATTCATAATCGTTTAATACTAATTTAAAAATTTCATAAAAAAATACTAATTTAAAAATATCATATTAAATAATAATAAAATAAGAACAAATTTAAAAATAAATAAATAATATAAAAATTTTTATATTAATATATATATATATATATATATATATATATATTTTTTTTTTTTTTTTTCACAAGTTATCAATATATATATATATTAATAATGTACTACGAGAATTTTTGTCATTTATACACAAAAATAAACAGAGCTTCTAAAAAAATTGATTAGACAAAACTTAAATTATTATTAGCAGACAAACAAGATATTTATGAAGCAAGTGTGTATGAATCTACCTTAAAATGATTACTAACTTATTGGGAAAAAAAAATATATAAGATTTGAAAAAAGGTAGACAATTTCGTAATCTGCAGCCGAAGTTTCCTTCTCACTTGATTGGTAGCAGAGCAGAGCCGGCAGCAGCAGTAGCAGTAGCAGATGATGATGATTGTCTGCTCCGGTAATGGTGAGGAGAGCAACAGTTATTTTTAATTTATTATTCTGAAATAAAATAAGCAGCAAACAGACGAAAACAAGCATGGAAGAATCAAAATCTGTGAACTAGATAGAAAGTGAGGGAAAATGATAGAAATTAAGAGAGAAAGTAGTAGAGAAATGAATTCTTCTTGGCTTTGCTTGAGAGATGCAGTAGTTGCTTCTGGCGGCTAGCCGAATCCGTCTTCAACGCATTTGATTTTGCAGCTTTTTCAGGTTTGTGTTTGTCGTTTTGTAGATAATTGGATGTATGCGTTGAAATTCGATTGGTTCTTTGCTTCTTGGAGTGATCGCGTCTGATTTTTTGTCTTTGCGTTGCCATGTTTGGTGCAGTAGTTGCTGCTGGCGGCTAACGGAATCCGTCTTCAACGCATTTGATTTTGCAGCTTTCTTCAGGTTTGAGTTTGTCCTTTTGTAGATAATTGGATGTATGCGTTGAAATTCGATTAGTTCTTTGCTTCTTGGAGTGATCGCGTCTGATTTTGTCTTTGCCGTGCCATGTTTGATGCAGAAAATCGAAATTGGGCGAACTATGGCGCTGTAAGATTTAGTAACTTATAAGTTAAGTGATGTGTTTGGCACCGGAGATGCAGTAGTTGCTTCTGGCGGCTAGCCGAATCCGTCTTCAACGCATTTGATTTTGCAGCTTTCTTCAGGTTTGAGTTTGTCCTTTTCATGTATGCGTTGAAATTCGATTAGTTCTTTGCTTCTTGGAGTGATCGCGTCTGATTTTCGACTTTGCCTTGCCATGTTTGGTGCAGAAAATCGAATTTGGGCGAACTATGGCGCTGTAAGATTTAGTAACTTATAAGTTAAGTGATGTGTTTGGCACCGGTGAAGTTTCATGCTACTGATTTTCCAGATGTTCCATGTCTCCATGTTCAAGAGTATCGTTTCTCTTTTGGTGGTATGTAATTGATTTCTTATCATATGTATGTTGAATTTCAGTTTTCTGTCGCCATGTATCAATCTGGTACAAGTTAATTTTGATATGCCATATGATCACTTATTTTACTATGGTGTTTGGAGTTGTAGCTTATTGGTTTGATAATTTGCTACTTTGCTTGCTTGATTTTGGTTGTTTGGTTGGTGGGGGATTGTAATCCTCATATTTCCGATATAGCCTTCCTTTTTTATTTCTTTCCTGAGATATGATGAATTCAGATTGCTGTATCATTTTAAATTGATCGTTTTTTTTACTTATATTTCTGTGCTCTTGATCGTCTTTGATATGTGTGCAGCAAATTATTCTTTTAAGATTTTGAATTCTTTGTTTTCTGATTCTGGTTATCCCTTGACAAATTTAGGTTTTGGAACATATTGGAGATGTAGTTAACAGCAACTGTACTGGGGATTGGGGAAGCATCTGAATCTCATTTCCTGTTTCACTTCTTGGTGTGAGAGTTCATCTTTTCCATATCTCATTGTTGTCATTGACTTTTTATATGGATGGAGTTTGTAGTTGAACTGTCTTGGATTGGCAACCGTGTGAGTCCTTTTCGTGTAAATATCTGGTGTTGGAGTTAATCTCAATCAGAAATTGTTAAATGGAGAGAAATCCAAACAGTTTTAGAAAGGAACAGTCAGATGTGCGTAAACAATTTGAATATAATGCCAGGGAACCTGAACCTGGACGTGAAGCATTCCAGCCTGCTCCTCATGCAGTTTTTCTGGACCATACAAGTAGCAGAAACACTAATACGAGACCTCCTGACGTAAATGTACCACAAGTTAAACCTGTCCATAATTACTCCATACAGACAGGCGAGGAGTTTGCTTTTGAATTTATGCGTGATCGAGTTAGTAATAAGAAGCCTCTCATCCCAAATGCTCTAGGTGATCCCATTCAAGCTGGTGTTTATATGGAACTAAAAGGTGCATTGGATGCTGTCCGTACTGGGTCTGCAGGTGAGCCAGCGAAAAATCCAAAAGGTGCTGAGAGAACAAATTTATTTCCGTATGAACAGACAAGCAATTACAATTTAGTTCATTCAGCACCACCAATTTCAACACAACATGAAAATCCAGAAGTTGTTCGTGGTTCTATGTCCTCAGTGGCATCAGGTAGCTCGTCGTCGAAGATGAAGGTTCTCTGTAGCTTTGGTGGCACAATACTACATCGTCCTGGTGATGGGAAACTCAGATATGTTGGAGGTGAGACCCACATTATACGTATATCAAGGGACATTCTATGGAATGAGCTTAAGCAGAGAACATTAGCAATTTATAGGCAACCTCATGTAATAAAATATCAGCTTCCTGGAGAAGATCTCGATGCCTTGGTTTCTGTTTCATGTGATGAGGATCTGCGGAATATGATGGAGGAATGGAATGAAGAGGATGATAGTAGAGGATCAAAAAAACTTAGAATGTTTCTGTCCTCCATGGATGACCTGGAGGATGCTCAATTTAACATGGGAAGCATGGAATCTGATTCCAACATTCAGTATGTTGTTGCTGTTAATGGCATGGACTTCGGATCCAGAAGAAACTCGATGCTACATGCTCTGGCAACCTCTTCTGCAAACAATTTAAATGAGCTAGATGGACCAAATATTGACAGGGAGACAAGTAGGCCAGCAACTTTATCTGTTGGAGTCAGTTCTTCACCTTTGACTAGCACTTTTCAAACTGCTCAGCCAATTGCTCCAAATTCTTCCAATTCACAGCTTTATCATGGGCAGATGATGGAGGATATGGGAAATCAGCAATTTCAGCCACAGTATCACCATGATTCTTCTAATTATTCCCCATCTGAAGAAATTCCTTACCCAACCTCTCTTAATGGGCATCAAAAAGGAGGTCTAAAGGAACAGTCAGGTATTCAAGTGCAGAATAAGCAGATATTGATAAATGAGTTGAAACCAAAGCCTGATGGTTCATTTCAGCATGAGATTCACTTTGTGAAATCTCATCCCTTGGATAAGGCTTATGATATTTCAGTTGATGAAGTACCCATTGCAACTGCTGCTCATGAAGATCTTCATTCCCTGCCCTCAAAAAACGGGGAGAAGTGCCAGGAATCAGAAGATGTCTCTTCCTCTGTAGATGCTATTAATCTGTTACAGGTTCCAAAATGTTGTGAAGATGATAAATTTTCCATTTCAAGCAGTACATTGGACCTGGATTCTGGTGATTCTGTTTCTAATTTGATAGACCTGAGCTATCTTGAACCATCTGTACCTCAGAGAATTTATTACTCCGAAAGAATACCTAGGGATCAAGTAGAGCTGATGAATAGGTCATCAAAGTCTGATGATTCGCATGGTGTCCAGTTTCTTATTTCTCATTCGCACTCTGATGTTTCTGAACAGAAGTCAATTACAGAATCAGTTGTAAAAGTTAGTCAAACTAATCTTGCACCTAATACTGAACATGCAGTGCAAACTGCAAAACCATTGCATGTAGACCCTCAACCCATCATCCAGAAGAATAAAGATTTCGCAGATGTAGTTTCTCAGATGAATAAGACACTTCCTGATTCTCAAGATGTTCTGCAGAGTGGATTCAAGCTTGCAGTTCCAAATGGTTCCAATAGCTCTGCAAGCCGAGATGCTGTTCTTAAGGCTGGGCATGATTACAATACGGGTGGCCATAAGAAACTCCAGATGGAAGAAATGGGTGAAACTAGTTCTGGAAATTCTGCTGTATCCCAAGCGCCTTTTCACATGCACCATATGGATCCTGGCTCTGAAACCCTAGAGCCTAGACTGGACGAGTTAACTGGTAAGAGTCTGTTTGGTAAGAACAACTCTGGAAACTCCCAGTCAGTTTCTTTGACTGACTCAATTAATAATGTTTCTCAAGGGATTTCCCCTCTTGGTGTTTCAGCAACAAAGCAGTCAGGCATCAGTATAGATCTCAATGACAGATTCTCCAGTGATTTTCTTTCTGAAATATTCTCTAGAGAGATAACTACCGAGGATAGCTCTGGTGTTAGCCCAGTTCACGGGGATGGAGCTGGGATGAGCGTTATGATGGAAAATCATGAGCCTAAGCATTGGTCATATTTTCAGAAATTGGCAAAGCAAGAATTTATCCAGAAAGGTCTCTCTCTTATTGACCAGGATCCTCTTGGCACTCCATCTTTTCTTGCAAAAGTCAAAGAAGGAGATCAGAAGCCTTATGATTTTGCAGGTTTGACAACAGAGGGACCAGGCCTTCAATCATCCCAAGTTAATTTTGGTGATGACAACAATAGAAAAAATTTAGCAGATGCCACAGTTATTTCTGATTTTAATCATTCCCAAATCAAGGACAGTGAATCGATGCAGTTTGGTGTGATGATGGAGAACCTAAGACCTCCGGAATCACACGCTGAGGTATCTTCTCTCAATGATAATTTGATCCAGGAACTTATTTCTCAGCATTCTAACTGAAGTTCACTCATCCTTTTAGGGTGGGAAGCAAGAAAATAGGAAGGTTGGTCTGCCTCTAATGGATCCCTCTCTGCTAGATGTTGACATCTGTGATTTGCAGGTATACTACTTTTTCTGCATATATCATATCTTGGTAAAGAAGAGTTCTCTCTCTTATTCTCACATTTCAGAGAGATTTATTTCTAGGCATGCGTAAAGTATTAAAAATTTCTGCAGAAGAAGTTCTACTAGCAATGCACCTTTCCGTATTGATAGATATCTCATTATCAGAAAATTTTTGGGATAATAGCATGCTTTAATATTGAAAATAAAAGGGCCACCAAAATAATAAGCTGTGTATTCCTAATCAGATGCATATTTAACACTAATATACAGTTAAGTTTTTTTTCTTCCCTTTCTCTCTGTTCTTTGTGTGGCCTTTTTATGCTTTTGAGTTCTGAAGTAACAACAAGTGATCATATAGTTCATATGGTATTTCTGAATTTAATTTAAGACTAATGTTTAAGCATCTTAATGTCAATGCAGCTCTTATGAGATGTCCTTCAAAATATTGAGCCACATCCTACATGCTAAAATATATTTCCTAAGCTCCAGAACGGATATTGTGGTTCTTTTCTTTGTAAACATTATTTGAATTGGGAGTAGACAAGTTGTACTTTTTGTTTGTTTCTTATAACAACTGCTTATTCTGTGTCTCTACAACTTCCTTTTTTTGGCAGTAGTGAGCATTACTCATATTCCTTTCTTTTACTGGAAGAGATTATTAAATATACAAATAATATATCCCTTCTTTCTTTTTTGCACCTGCATTCTTTTGTTTATTTAATCCAGTTATTTGAAATGGTAAAAAATCCGGTTTCCTTAATTCTTTTTTTTTCTTCTTCTTCCTGGATCCATGCAGCAGATAATTAAAAATGATGATCTTGAAGAGCTGAGAGAACTGGGTTCTGGCACTTTTGGAACTGTTTATCATGGAAAATGGAGGGGATCAGATGTTGCAATTAAGAGGCTAAAGAAGATCTGTTTCACGGGTCGATCATCAGAGCAAGAGAGACTGGTAAATGTTGGCTAGTTATTTATCATTTTTATCATACATAAGACCATTGTAAGAAGGCAATACAGGAGACAACTCTATCTATTCTCCTGTTCTTCAGCTCATCCGAGATAGACTTTGCCTTTCTCTTTAATGTGAGATTACATAATCTATTTTCATTGTCATGCTCAGACTGTCGAATTTTGGCGGGAAGCTGAAATCCTTTCAAAGCTTCATCATCCCAATGTGCTAGCATTTTATGGTGTGGTGCAAGATGGACCTGGGGGAACATTAGCTACTGTGGCCGAGTACATGGTTGATGGTTCTCTTAGGCATGTGTTACTGAAGAAGGATAGGTACTACGCGTTCAACTAGTCTTTAGTTTCTTTTGTATCTGCCACCTCTCTGGATTATCATTGCAATTTGAAATTTAATTCATTTATTCAGATAAGGGATGCAGTATTATTTTGTCCCCCCTGGAAAGCATTTTGGCATTTCGAATTTGCTCCAGTGGCTTACTGATTATCATTTTCATGCGGAGATGGTTAATGTCATATTTTCCAACTTCTTCCTTGACCTCATCTTCACCTTACAGGTATCTAGATCGTCGCAAGAGACTTCTAATAGCTATGGATGCTGCTTTTGGAATGGAATATCTGCACTCGAAGAATATTGTGCATTTTGATTTGAAATGTGACAACCTGCTTGTCAACTTGAAAGATCCCCAAAGACCAATCTGCAAGGTGAGTAAAAATGATATTAAGCAAAATTTTATTTATTAGAGATCAGATCTGTACTATTTCTCCAACCACTCTAACAAAAAGGATTTCCCAGGTTGGTGATTTTGGCCTGTCAAAAATTAAACGAAACACTTTGGTTTCTGGAGGTGTGCGTGGGACTCTCCCATGGATGGCACCAGAACTGCTAAATGGTGGCAGCAACAAGGTCTCAGATAAGGTATAGCTGTTGCTGTTTATCATTTGTTCTCACAAATACAAAAGAAAAAGAGTTGGTTTTCTTTTCCGTGTAGATTGTCAAGTTATTTGGATGTTGGAAAGTGTGCTGCTATCTGAGTTTGTTTTGTATCAATAAAATAACTCATCGAATGCCAAGATTCGAACCCTCAACCACTTGGTCTAAGAGGCTCTGATACCATGTCATGAAACTAATTGAACTAAAAGCTTAAGCTAATAGTTAAGGCCCAACAACATCTTTTATATTAATCTCTGATAGTACCAATAAAATCACTCTGAATATTTTCAGGCCAAATTCTTGGTGGAAATAATGACTAGGACACTTAGTCAATTCAACAAGGTCACGTAAACACCACTTATATTAATTTACTGCCATGTGACGCTCATTTTCTGTTACCCCTCAACCTTCATTTTACCTCAGTTAACCTAACTAACGTAGTAAATGGATGTCATGCGGCAGTAAACTAATACATGTAGCGTGGCCTAGTTGAATTGACTAAGCATCCTAGTCAACATTTGCAGCGAGAATTCGGCCTGAAAATGTTCAAAATGACTTTATTGTTACAAACAAAGTTAGGTTATTTTATTGATACACAAAATGAACTTTGTTACCTTTTTGAGATTTGTCCAAATTTAAGCGACCATTGGTGCGATTTACCCGCTATTTGTGTGAAAGATTAATGAATTAGCAATCAGCCATGGCAAGTTTCAACTTTTCTTTAATGAGTTTCTTCTAGACTAGAGGCTCTCACAAAAAGCTTTTTGTAAATATTGAGGAATTTGAATTTGCATGTATAATCTCTAATTAGGAAGAGGAAGGCACAAATTTGTTGTTTTACAAGATTTCGTTTTTGTTACTTTTATCATCTCTTTTTTCAATCATGTGTTTAATTATTAATTTACAAAAAACCTCAGGTTGATGTTTTCTCCTTCGGGATCGTCCTATGGGAGATTCTCACTGGTGAGGAGCCATACGCCAACATGCATTATGGTGCAATCATAGGTAGAATTCTACTACTATCCATCCCTTCTTTCTCTTTTTAATATTGGAAACAGATCTATCAAATCGTGTTAGCTTTACTGAAGGAGGCTATTGTGTTGTGTCGTGTCGTGTCGTGTCGGAAAACCTTTCAATTGTTTTGTTTTGTATATTACACTGGTAAAAATTAGCCCCGCTAGCAGAAATCTGGTTGAAAAATTAATGGTCTTGTTTAGTACGATACAATAAACAAAAGTTTCATAAGTGCATTTATGTAGCTACTCATGGGTACATTGACACATTTGTGGTTAATCCCTAAACTATTTATTTATTTCTGGTTTTGTGGTGTTTTTAGTTTGCTCCGCCAGTTATAATGGCATGCTAAAGATTTTTGTTAGAAATTCTTTGACAGTCCGCCTGTTAGACAGGCAGACTGGTGGTGGGAGTTGCTCCAAGAGTAGGAGAACTCACCACCAGGCAACAGTCCGCCTGTCTAATAGGTGGATTGTCAGCGAAAGAAGTTCCCCTGTCAGACAAGCGGACTGTTTTGAATGTCTGAATTGGAAAGGCATTATGATTGGCGGAGTGAACTAAAAACACAACAAACTCAGAAATAGTTTCAAATCCACATCAGGGCCTCAATGCATAAAAAAGGCCAAAGTTACTTTCATCGTTTGCTTCAGGATGCTTTTTTATCCATCAAGTCATAACATCATTTGAAAAGGAGAATGATAATGGTTTGATGAGTGTCAAAATGTGTTGTCGTGTCCTAATTCTGTTATGTGATCTCTATATATTATATGTTATTATATATGACATAAATACATCAAAAGTGATAATTGCGTCAGAAGGGTCGCGTCAGGCATGTTGTTTCTGTAAAATGTATTGTTGTAACAGCCCTACCACAGATACCTATTCTAAAACAATTCAAAGGTCTTGTATAGTACGATACAATAAACAAAAGTTTCATAAGTGCATTTGTGTAGCTACTCATGGGGAGATTGACACATTTGTGGTTAATCCCCAAACTATTTCTTTATTTATGGTGAATGTTATTTCTGGTTTTGTGGTGTTTTTAGTTCACTCTGCCAGTTATAGTGGCATGCTAAAGATATTTGTTAGAAATTCTTTGACGGTTCACCTGTTGGACAGGCAGACTGGTGGTGACAGTTGCTCCAAGAGTAGGACAACTCGCCACTAGGCACCAGTTCGCCTGTCTAATAGGTGGATTGTCAGCGAAAGAAGTTCCCCTTCAGACAAGCGGACTGTCTTCAATGTCTGAACTTTTTTTTCCATTATGATTGGCGGAGTGAACTAAAAAACACAACCAACCCAGAAATAGCTTCAAATCCACCATCAGGGCCTCTCGGGGATCCTCGTGAATTCCCCATTTAACATTTATTTTTTATATATATATATATATTGTGATTCTTTTTAGAGTTATTAGGCGAGATCAATTTTATTCTTTCTTTCGGCCATTCAACTCAAATTTAATCTTATTATTTGTTGTATACTATGCCAAATGTCACCTTGGAGAAAAAGTAGAATAAAAGTTTTATACATATTAAAAGAAACATAATGAAACTGGAAATGGGATCCCCGCGCGGGACAAAACTGTCCCTGTTTAGGTTTCGGGGACGGGAATCCCCGATAGGCCGGGGAGCGGGGATGGGGAATGTAATCCCCGCCCCGCCCCATTTACATCCCTATTTAGCTGTGTTTTTGTGCTTGGTATGGGTCTCTAAAATTGTTTGCTGACATCGCCCGCCTCACACCTACAGAGGCGCTAACCTCTGCGCCTTTGACAACTATGAGCTTAGCTGTATATTTGTGCTTGATACGGGTCTATAAAATTGTTCGTTACGTGCAGGTGGAATTGTAAATAACAGTTTGAGACCAACCATTCCAAAATTCTGTGACCCAGAATGGAAAAGACTAATGGAGCAGTGTTGGTCCCCTAATCCAGCAGCCAGGCCTTCCTTCACAGAAATCGCTGGTCGTTTGCGCATAATGTCAACTGCAGCAGCAGCAGCAGCCAGCCAAACCAAAGGCCATACACACAAGACACCAAAGCAATAATGGTTTGAAGTTCCTTTCCCTTGTATCATAGCATTATTAAAGGGATAAGAATATAAGATTCAAATTTCACCCTATGGTTTCTAGAGAAGTTCAATTTTTTCCTCGTCGTACAAAATAATCCAATTTTGCCTTTAGATAAAGATTTTAGGGATTAAAACATCATTTGGCCCCTGACCTATAAAAGAAATTGGTATTTGCACCTTACTTGTGATTTGGTAATATTTACCTCTTAGGTATCAAAATCAATAAAAATGTGAACCAATTTGGATGAAACTATGACAGCTAACTGCGAAATTGAGCTTTTATTATACACAGCGGAACGTTAAATCTACAAAACAAGCGTATTCTTGTGTAAATTGCACATTTGGATTTTATTTGCCACTTGTTTTGTAATTTTCGGTTTCACAGTGTACAATCAAAAGCTAAATAGCAAAATAGGTGTATTCGTGTGTAAATTACACATTTGGATCTATTTGCCACTTGTTTTGTAATTTTCGAATTTTCGGTTTCACAGTGTACAATCAAAAGCTAAATCGCAAAACAAGTGTATTCGTGTGTAAATTACACATTTGGATTTTATTTGCCACTTGTTTTATAATTTTCGGTTTCACCATGTACAATCAAAAGCTAAATTTCGCTGTGTGATAGTTCTGTCCAAATTGGTTCATATTGTATTGATTTTGATAGGTCGGAGGGTAAAAACATTACCAAATCATTGATCAGATGCTCGTACCAACATTTTTTTATATGGGAAGGGCCAAATAATGCTTTTAGCCAAAATTTTAGCTCAATTATCCCCTCATTGTAGAAAACCTAGTTCAGTTTTACCCTTTTTTATGTTAATATCGATAGCGATATAATTCCTTCAAAAAGGGTAAAATCGAGCTAGGATTTTTACCCCGGGAGCAAAATTGAGTTGTTTTGTACAATGAGTAGAAAATTGAATTCTCGGAATAACTTTAGGAACGAAATTGATCCTTATATCCCTAATATTAAACCAGACCTCAAATCCCAAATTCAGTCTACTTGTATTATGTTATAACTCTAGTGAGATATTGACTTCCATTGATGTTTTCATAATGGAAGTGTATATGTATGTATATGTGTATGTATAGATTTCCCTAAACAATAAAAGGGTGTTCAGCACTTCATCATTGTCAATTTAAAATGTCAACTCTCTTCTCGTCTCCACAATTTATGTCCATGTATAGAGGGGAAAGGATCCATATTTCTCGGCTCCTCAAATTGTCCAAAAACTGCGACTATAAACTTCAAAACATTACACCCTTTCAACTTGTTTATTTGAAACAAATAAACCCCAAAGTTGCTTATTTGGAACATATAACTCCAAAAAAAAAAAAAAACATTAACATAATATTACAACAGAAATAAAAGATGTACAAAACATTAGTTACTACATTTAACTAATTTGTCGGTATATTAACAAAAAATGCAAAAAAAAAAAAAAAAATCTCAAAATCACAAATATTAACCTATTTGAGCGGTTATTCGTTCAAAATAAACAAATTATGGGTGTTAGTTGTAACATTTTTAAATTCAAGAGTCAGTTGTAGTTTTTAGACGACTTGAAGAGATTGTACAATATGTAGTTTTGTGCTTCCAACTGTGTGGTTTTGGATGTTAAAAAAGAATATAGTAAAATTGTTAAGGTTAGAGGGAAATTTCCATACCATGGGTGAAGTTGATGACATGGTAAAAAGAGATTTTTTTCGGCTTAATGCATATATACACACCTAAACTTGGCAAGTTTTGCCTAATGACACCCTGAACTTTTAAAATAACATATCACACACTTATAGTTGTTTTTAAAAACCTATTGTACACTTATAGTTGGTTTTAAAAACCTATCACACACCTATAGTTGGCTCATTCGGACCTCCTTCACACAAAATCGTTGATTTTTCGTCTTTGACGGATGAGGTGACATACCGAACGAACTCCCACGCTTTTCTTTTTTTCTATAACACGCACACCACCTCGTTCGTTAAAGACGAAAGATCAACGATTTTATGTGTAGAAAGTCCGAATGAGCCAACTATAAGTGTCTAATAGATTTTTAAAGCCAACTATAGGTGTGCAATAGGTTTTTAAAGCCAACTATAGGTGTGCGATAGGTTATTTAAAAGTTCAGGGTGCCAATAGATAAAACGTGTCAAGTTCAAGGGTGTAAATATGCATTAAGCCTTTTTTTTCCAATCAATTTTCTTTTATCTACATTTAGAAAAGCAAAATTAATGCACGAAAAGAAAGGTTTCATTCCGAAATGGAATACAAGTAATTGGATAAAGATATCCATGTCTTTAAAAGTATTACCAAAAATTCCTTGTATATTAAAATCACATGTATCATTCTGCCCAGAAAAAAAAAATTACTTTCCTCACAAACAACAAGTTTTGTTGGCTACAGTGATCTCTAATTTCACCGGATCAAAGATTCTAAGTGCCTTCTATGCTTATTTTGTTTTTGGCAAAGTAAACTTTATTTTGTTTTTTCTACTATTGGATGAGCTTACTTTGTCAAAGTTCATCACCATTCAATGGTGGAAAAAACAAAGTAAGCATAGCCTAACCCAAAATTTTCTAATACATTTCCTCAAATAAAAAAAAATAAAAAATCTAATACATGCAACTTAGAAAGGGTAAAATAAAATCACTATGATGTATTATATTACAATTGTTTTACTTTTTTTTCATATAAATTTAAGGGATAAGGTACAAAAATACATTTTACGTTTATATCCACGAGCAATTTTACCATTAACATCTAAAATGATGCAATTTCACCCCTAACGTTGGTAGCTAAGAGCAATTTTACCCTAACGTTGGCAAATTTGGTCAATTCCAGATATCATTGTAAAACATAGATATTTTGTTCCTTATTTTGCACTAATTGCATATCAATTTGTATTGAAAAAGAAGATTTCATATTTCCCGTGATTTAATAATAGAATTGGAGATTAATATTTATAAATTCGTTGAAATATTTTGAATTTTTTTGCCCAACTCGTACAAAAGACATTATATTTTTTATTTTTTTTAAAATTTTCCCGTCTAACCATATTTTTATTTAGAATGACTTGCATGTAAAGTGTAGATGACAAGATTTATGATCAAAAAGACAGTTTGATGAATTATTTTTCAAATTGATCCAACTTGTAAACGTTAGGAGTAAGATTGTTCTTGACTACCAAAATTGCACCATTCAAAGTATCAAACCGCAAAATCACCGGGTTTTTCCTTCAACTTTTCTTAACTTTTTTTTTATTCTAATTCCATCCAACCAAAAGATTACGATAGAAAGGGCAAAAGAAAATAATAATATAATTAATGTATTGCATTTTGCAATAACCAAAAAATTTAGGCCCTCTTACAAGAAAATATCAGAAACGAAATTCCCAGAACTTTGAAGATGAACTAATAATCAAAGTGGAACATAATCCACTTAATTATTATTATTAGCGATAAGTTATCAAAATAGTCTCGAAGTACAAAATATCACAATTTTAGTTTTAACTTTTAACGTTGGTAAAATGTACTAATTTAGTTTTCAGTAAAGGAACTCGAAACTAAATTGATAAAAAAATTGATACTATTTTATAAACGGGGAGACGTCAAGTTCGGTTGCCAAGCAGAAGCAAGCATGATTGGTCTTCCTTTCCATCCAAGGTGCAAACAACCTTTTTCACTTGTTAATGTATAGCCATCACACCCATAAACAGACAACATAAGTCTAACTTGGCTCATACATTTCAATGGCATCACTTGAAACCCTGCCCTGCCTAACTGCCTTCTCCATTGATCTGCCCTTTCATGTCTCTCTATCCTACTTGACCCTTCATTACCTACTATGTTCCGAATCTCCTCCGCGAAGTGGTGTTTCTCAATCTTCACCCTTTCGTGACTCTCCCGTGGTAAGCTAGCCTCGAGGGAGTCGAAGATCGCGGAGTAGTAGTGGAGTGACTCGAGGAACCGACCGAGGAAAAAGGGCCCGTTATGGTTCGCGTCTTGCTCGATCACTGTTAGGAGAGTCGGGTTTAGTTTCTTGATTGATTGGAGGATTGCTTTGAGGGAGCCTCGACTTTCGTTGACGAAGTTGTGTAATCGCATTACGCTGTTGAAAAACACTTCTTCCCCTTCTTTTAGTCCGAGAGTTTCTTTAGTTAGGAGTGATGGTGTTACTGGCTCTGATACCATGTTGAAGTGTAAAGAGACACCTAATGATTTAGCGTATTCCACAAGATTTTTCATGCTTGACTCGATCTGGAGCAAGTTTTCATTAGGTGATAGTGATAGTAATCCAGTTATTCTGACACGAGGCGGACCTTCCGGCCTTGAAGATAGAGTTCTTATCAAAGAAGGCCATTGAAGAGTATTGGTCATCCCTAAATCAATTACGTGAATTGAATCTTTACCTCGTGATGCTTCACATATAGCTTCGTTAGCAACCATGTACCCAAAAGCAATGTAAGGAGTTGTTTGATAAAGAAGATGAAAAGCTTCAATCTTTTCCTCTGCGGAAACATTCCCCGCATCCCGAAAGGATGAATCGCTCCCGAAAAGGAACTTATTGTGAAGAAGTGACAATCTAGACTTTAACCCAATTGCGAAACAATACGAAACTCTTTGTAACGAGTCACCCCACGGATTAGTTAACCCCCAAACTTGGTCAAGCAATGAGTTAGCCAATTGGGTATCTCTACAACCCAAAGCCTCCGCACAAGCTAGCAACAAGTGAACCAAGTCTAGACCTTGGTTCACACCATGGCTAACCACTTCCACGTTAGGACTAACCACAATTGACCCAAATTTTTCATTTTTTTCAATTTTTTCAATTGACCCATTTCTCAAATCTAATTCATCATCAAGAAAAACATCTTCCAACATAGAAAATGTCAAAATTTCATCATGGTCGTCATCGTCATCATCATTTTTCATGAAACTATTGACTAATTGATCAAGCTCTTGTGTTGAAGGAGAGAGAAGTTCAAACTCACTCATTATCATAGCTTCTTCATCATCATTTTGTTCTAGCTCCATTCTTGCTGGACAAAACCTTCTAATGGCAAAATCATGATCACCAATTGTTGGTTCCATGATTTTTGGAGGGTAGGAGGAGAAGATTGAGAAGTGAAAAGGGTTTTTGAGTTGAGTCTTTTAAGAGTATAAAAATTTGATCTTTTTGCAACTTTCTATATATAACCATGTTGAATTGAGATTATTCTAAGGTTTTGTTTAATTGGAAATTGACATTAAGAAGAGGCTAAAAATGGAATAATTAATTAGCAGGCAAATTAGAGGATTTTAATCCTACCCAACTCAACCCAACCAACCAACCAACCAACTATATGTACATAATTTCTTGAAAAGTTGTTATTAAATGTCTAAGTTATGGTATTAAATTCCCAACTGAATTTTGAGGAATTGCTTGTGGAAAATATTTTGGGTAAATTACACCCATAGTCACTGAATTTTACTCATTTTAACATTGTAGTCACTGAACTTCAATTCTTAATTGTATGACCACTCTGTAATGTTGGTCATTTTAGATTTCGTTGATTTTTTGCTACTGTTTTTGTTTTCTTTCGTTTCCTCTCCCTGTTATACGCTATTATTTTCATTTTTTAATAATATCGGGTTTTACAGTGCGTGAGCCTGGGGTGCCGACCTAGTTGGGATTCCAGGTCTCTAGTCACTGTATCGTCCCAACTTCTATATAAAAAAAAACTTTACACTTTTTAACACTGGTGGTCACTCAACGTCTCAAAACGACCGCCAACGATCTCAAAATAAAACATTCGAAGAGTTAATGATATTTCTAAGAAACTTTAATTCTTGAAATTTTTTGTTTTGATGTCATTTAGGTGTTATTTGGTTAGGTGAAAGCATCAATTTTTAGAAAGAGAAAGCTAAAAAAAATGTGATATTGGAAAATAAAAAATGTGGTTTCATGGTAAATTTCGTTCCGAACAACTTTAATTCTTGAATATTTTTATTTTGAGATCGTTAACGGTCATTTTGAGGAGTTAGTTATATTTTCAATCGCGATACCGTTAAGAATTGAAGTTTAATGGCCATAATGTTAAAATGTATAAAGTTCAATAGACATGGGTGTAATTTACCCAAAATGTTTTGATCATTTTCATCAAAAATTTGCAAAAAGCACGATAAATTGCACCGACGGTCAAGAAAGTTTGAGTTCGGTAATTTTGTTGAAACAAAATGAAGCTTAGTGACCTTTTTAAAACCAACTACCAACTTGAACGACCATCGGTGCAATTAAGCCAAAAAACCATCCTAATCATTGATTTTTTTAACATCACTAATTTTTATTTTTGATCATATTAAGTCCTTAATGACAAAAAAAATACAGCTTTGAGCATAAAACTCGGTTAACATAGTGTTATTAATTCACATGCATCCGAAATTTATATTTTTAAGGGTTTAGGGTTTAATTTAAGCAGTTTTTTTATATGTGTAATATGACTATAGAAAAACTGTAGAAACCTTATTTCGAATTTTAAAAAATTATAATTTTAAATACATATGAAATGGATAGCGTTTTTTTAACTGAATTATATATTCATAATTAATTAATTTGAAAAACAAAGGGTTAAAGTGCCAAAAAATAAAAGATTAAGGTCTTAATATGTTCACATAAAACATCATGGGTTTAATATACTAAAAATAAAAAATCTAAGGTCTCAAAATACTTTTTTCCTCATAAAGAGTACATAACCTATAAGGCATGGACAATAACCTAGGAGGCATGCCATTGGCAATGTTATTAATACCATAATAAATAGAAATGTCTCCTCATCTTTTCCATTTTTGTTGATTTAGTTCCTCATTTTTTTAGTTTAAAATATTATTAACCGGGATAAGGTACAAAAATACCTATTACGTTTACAGTCAAGATAAATTTACCTCTAACGTTTGAAATAGTGCAATTTTATTTTTTAAGTTGACAGCCAAGAGCAATTTTACCCCTAACGTTGGCAAGTTGGGTTAATTTGAGACATTATAAAAACACATATATTTTGTTCATTATTCTGCACCAAATTGCATATTAGTTCGTTTAAAAAAAGATTCATATTTTATGTGATTTAATAATAGAATTGGAGATTAAATTCAATGAAACTTTTTGAATTTTTTTTTGTCCAGCTCGTACAATAGACAGTATAATTATTAATTTTAAGAAAAATCATGTTTAATCATATGTTTATGATATGTTACTAATGAGTGATAAAATGACTCACATGTGAAGTGTAGATGACAAGATTTATGACCAAGAAGACAATTTGATGAATTATTTCTCAAATTGGGTAATTTGACAATGTTAGTGGTAAAATTGTACCATTTTAGACGTTAGGGGTAAAATTGCTCTTGACTGTAAACGTTAAAAATATTTTTGCACCTTATCTCTTTTTTTTTAGTTTAACATATTATTAATTAGGATAAGGTGTAAAAATATCTCTAACGTTTAGAGTCTAAAGCAAATTTATCCCTAACGTCTAAAATTGTGCAATTTTACCCCTAATGTTGGTAGCCAAGAGCAATTTTACCCCTAACGTTGACAAGTTAGGTTAATTTGAGACATTATTATAAAACACATATATTTTGTTCATTATTACACATCAATTGCGTATCAGTTCGTTTAAAAAAAATGCTTTCATATTTTTTGTGATTTAATAATAGAATTGAAGATTAATATTTATAATTTCGATAAAAAAATTTGAAACTTTTTTATCCAACTCGTATAATAGATAGTATATTTATTAATTTAGAAAAAAAAATCATATCTAATCATATATCATAGATATGTTACTAATGAGTGATAAAATGACCCACATGTGGAGTGTAGATGATAAGATTAATGACCGAGAAGACAATTTAATGAATAATTTCTCAAATTGACCCAACTTGATAATGTTAGGGATAAAATTGCACCATTTTAGACGTTAGAATATTTTTGCACCTTATCTCTTATTAATTCGATGAATTGTAATTTTATATATTAAGTCCCTCGATTATTAAATTAGTTAGTTGTAATATATAATTAAATTAAAAAGAACGTATTAATGTATAAAATTATATTTTCTATAATTTAAAATAAGATTTTTATAATTTTTCTAAAAAGAAAATATCAGTATAGTGTCTGCAATTATATTTAATGAGTTAATAAACCAAAAGCATGAAATATTTGACAAACTCATGATGATAATAAATATTTATTTTCTACAATGAATAAAATGGGTAGGCAAGGATGGGAGAGAGGGACATCAATGGATAATGAATATGGATGGGTTGGAATTATAAATTGAATTGAATTAAAATGAAAATGAAAATTTAAAAGAAAAAAATATAAAAATAAATCATATAATTTGACCGATTTGTATCTTTACGGTTTAAAAAGTTTGCAAATATAGATTCTGTGAAGATTGCAATTAAAGAATTGGTAAGTCAATCAAATAGTACTTAAGATTTAGTTAATTTACAAAGTCAGATTGTGTATTCTAAGTAATTTGTAAAGTTATTTATTTTATTGCTCCAAATCGCTCATTTTAGATAAATAGTCACGAAAGTAATTTTGATGAAATTATTGAGTTTGTAAACTGCACATAATAGATAACATTATTTGTGAACTTTTAAACCATAATAACTGTTTTTGCAAATCGGCCAAACTATAAATAAACATGAGTTTTGTGCTTTGTGAAATTTGTAGTTAAATGATATGTAAGTCAATTTTTCGGTCCAACAATACTTGTAGTCTAGTTAATTTGCAAAGTCAACTTTTATATTTTGGATAATTTGCATAGTCGATATTTTTAATTGCTTAAAATCGCTCACTTTTGGTAATAGTCACGAAAATGATTTTTTACGGAACGACTAAGTTTGTAAATTGTACATAGGTTCTATTTGGTAAATAGCTTTTTGGAGTAAAATCAGAAGTTTGAGCCACTTTAATTGACTAGTCATACTTTTAATAGTCGTGTTTGGTGAAGAGAGATTTGAAAGAGCTTATTGGGTCCAAAAAGCTAATTTTGAAAAAACTGGTTTTAAGAGTTTTTTCAATTAGCTTATTGTTCCATTTTTAAGGACATTTTTACCCCTAATTACTACCCTTTAACTCCAAATAAAAGCTTTACAATTTTCTTATTTGTCATTTTACACAAACAGCTATTAGCAATCCATGCCGTGTAGATATTGTCCGCTATGGTCCAAATCCAATATATTGAACCTTACGGCTTTAAAACACGTCTGCGTGTATTGGATTCCCATCTTACTAATAAGCCACATTCACTCTCTCTCCATTTTCGATGTAGGATTCAGTTCATTCCTGCCTCCATCACCATCCTTTAAGGTCTCTCCTTACTCAACCTTTCTGTCCCGACACCATCTACTTCAGACCGGATCGTTATATAACAGTTATTTGCAAAACAGGACCATAATACAGAACCTATTTATAAACTTTTAAACCATAAACACTAAACTACATAATTTATTTTTATAACCTTTTCAATTTAAAAATAAAAAGAATTTAAGGAATATTGGAATTTTTCTCACCTACAATGGCCTTTCTAAAAAGACAAAGCACTTTTGTTGGGGCCGGTTAACCCTACCAAGTAATAGGGCCCATGAATTGGTATCATGTGCTTGTCACATGTCACACTCTTCCTATGGACGGCCAACAAGCAATGAGACATTAAGAGTTGGCAAAGAAAGTTGCTTAGATCTTTTCTTTTTCTTTAATACAAATTTTGAGGTTGAGAGTTAGTTCCATCTTGACCAACTTGAGTATGGGTTAAATGCATCGTTGGTAACTGAACGTTTACGTGTCTCAAAGGTCATCCAATTTCAATTTGTTTCAATAAAATTATTCAATTTTGAATTTTGTTTTAATTAAGTCACTTTGGCGACTTCAAGAGTAAAAAAACATTGGAAAAGTGATGTGACTGCCACATTAGTAGTAGTCAACTTTCATCACTGACCGAAATGACTTGTGGCTGCCACCTAGCTGACTGAAACGATATGTGTTAGTTAGGTGGTATTCATGTGTTGTTTAAGTTATCGGTAAAAGTTGACTACTACTGATGTGGCAGCCACGTCATTTTTTCGGTGTCTTTTGGCTTTGAAATCGCTGGAATGATTAATTGGAACAAAATTCAAAGTTGAATGATTTTATTGAGACAAATTGAATTTGAGTGACCATTTTGAGATACCAATTTGATGCATTTAACCCTTGAGTATGGCAAGAAAAGAAGAATATTAGTCATAAGGCCGAAAGGGAATTAAACTTAGTCGCCAAGAAACTCAACGTCTTCTTCATTTAGATTTTGGAACCCATTGGTTATGACATGTTCTTGGAAATATGAATGTATCTTTGAGGTCGAGATCGCCCATTGATCATCGTGGTCAGTAGAGCTGTAAATGAGCCAAGCCGCTCATGAGCGGCTCGGTAGTCGGTTCGATAAAAGCTCGGCTCGGCTCGATATGTAAACGAGATGCTCGTAAGCACGATTTATTGGCTCGGTTCGTAAATGATTCGAGTTTGAGCAGACCAAAGCTCGACTCGAAAGCTCGCGAGCAGACTCAATTAGAACATTTATGAACAAATTTTTGTTTTGTAGAAAACTATATAGTTTTGTGTTAGTTCACAAATATCTAAACTTAGCATTATTTCATTTGCTATTAGATGAGTTCGTTCATAAACATAATAAATGAGTAATAGACGAACTATTTGTAAGCATTTTGTTTATTTATTCACGAACTTTGCTTGTGAGCTTGTTTATGTACACAATTAAAGAGTTATTTGCGAGCAAACTTTACAAATATAATTTAGATTTACTCACAAACAATTCATGGTTAGATAATTTTCTTAATGAACCAAGTCTAAAGAGGATTTTGGGATCGAAACAAGCTCGCTCGAGCTCGTTAATTTTATAACGAGCCGAGCTTGAGCAGGTCAAAGCTCGGCTCGATTACAGCCCTAATTAAGCTTTATGCTAAAGCTTTTGATTGCAACACTTGTTAGAGCTTATTAGCTTGATTCGGTGTTAGCCATGATGCAGGCCCATTCCACGGATTCGGTGTAAGGCCATTCATTTATTCTGTACTATATCACTATAGAGTCACGTTAATTATTTTCCAAAATCACAATTTCTGAATCTTTCTCTCTCCTAATCAAACAATACAAATAACCTGAAAACAAAAATTTTGAAGAATTAAAGTTGTTTAAAATATCATCAATTTTTTATTTTGAGATCGTCAACGGTAATTTGGAGGCATTAATGAAGTTTAGGGCTATAATGTTAGAAAATATAAAATTGAGTGATTTTTATGTTACGTTTTAAAGTTTAGTAGTTATACTGCAAATATGAGTAAAGTTCAATTGCCGTGGGTGCAATTTACCTTGAGAACTTATGAAATTAAAATGAAAAAAAAGTCTGTCGGTGCTGCTATAAATTTGACTAGGAATTCTTTGCACAGGGTTTTTTTTTTTTTTTTTTTTTTGAAGGCTTTGCACAGGGTTTATTAATATCTTGCTAGGGGTTTAAAATGACCTTAAAACATCTATTTATAAATAATGAGAATGACATTTGTACTTCCTATACCTGTTCACGGTCCTGTATCCGCCGGTCCGTATCCCTTCGACCGGATTTGGATAAAAAAAATTGATTTTAGCCTCTAAAACCACGTATTTTTTAGATGAGTTTGAAATTTATAAAAATAAAATGGGTCCGTCTATTAATATGAACTAGTACATTATTTATTTTTAAATATAATTTTTTTTTATTACTAAAATTTATATATATATTGGATTTGAGATTTGATTTTTAAACCCGCTCAGAGCCCGTCTAAATTAGTAGGAGGCTATGCTAGGTATTTTTAGATAAAAGCCCAACATGTCCGACTCATGAATAGGTCTAATACTTCCTCCATTTCTATTAGGCTTAAGCATTATTTGGCCCCTGATCTATCTAAAATTTTATCATTTGGCCCCTAACCTATTATTTGGTCACATTTGCCCCCTGATCTATCCCAAATTGGTGAATTTTCACCCAATTTGGATTCAACTTAGCCGAATTATTATCTCATTGATAAGTAACGATATTTTGACACTTGAACTTAATAGATTTTAGTTTAGGATTTGTTTTTTTTATTTTTTTAGTCTAATTAATTATTTCCACATAATGTGGAAAAAAACTTTAAGAAAGATCACGTTTCAAGTCTAAGTATCAAAATATCGTTACTTATCAATGAGATAACGATTCCGTTAAGTATTCATACAGATTGGGTGAAATTTCACCAAATGGGATAGGTCAATGGCCAAATGTGACCAAATAATAGGTTAGGGGCCAAATGACATAATTTTGGATAAGTCAAGGTTCAAATAATGCTTTAAACCTTTCTATTAACTAAAACTAAAAAAAAAAAAAAAATATAGAAACACAAAAATAAAATAAATATGGATATTCAAAGTCTGTATTCGACCCGGACGATTAGATCTGTTTATGAATCTATTGACCCACTCAACCCATCTTTTATGGATTGGATTTAAAGTCAAATACATGAATATCATACTTAAGTATAAAATTACAACTAAGTTATATAACCAAACTTAATTCTTAATATGTTATTATTCTCTATATATATTGTGATTTTGTATCATAATTTAAAAATTATAGACTCAAATTCATATATTATAAACCCTAAAAAATATATTTTAGACTTCTAATTTATAAATTCTAATCTTAAAAATATACTAAAAGAACTGATTTTACTAGTTTGCTATTACTTAAAATTATGACTTGACATAATTATAACCATGTATTTTTTACATTTGGTCCAATCCGATCTAAGCCCGCATATCAAATGGGCTGAGTTTGGTATTTATCTCAAAAGCCGACATATAAAATGGGCTGAATTTGGTACCTCAAAAGCCTGTTAATCCAACATATGTTTTTTTTTTGGGTCAAAATCCATGAATATCATAATTAAGTACAAAATTACAACTAAATTATATCACCAAACTTAATTCTTAATATATCATTATTTTCTATATATTATGATTTTATACTATAATTTAAAAAATTTAGACTCCAATTCATAAATCATAAACCATATAAACTATATTCTAGACTTCTAATAATTTATAAATTTTTAATCTTTAAAATATATTAAAAGTACTGATTTTACTAGTTTGACATAATCCAAAATGATGACTTGACATAGTTATAAATAGTTTTTAAAATATGAATTTTTGTGTAATTTTTCCTTTTTATGTTGTTTTTTTTTCTCATTTTTTTCCCGATTTTCTCATTTTTTTCTGTTTTTTTTTATTTTCCTTAATGTTTTTTATTTTCATGTTTTCATCTTACCGTTTGGTGGAAATTTAGGCTTTTTTTTTCGTGATTCTCATAACATGAAATTGTAAAAAAAATTAAATGATCTAGTTATAATGCCAAAAATAATAGGGAAAATTATAAAACTGGGTCAAATGGGAGGCCTATTTACATATTTAACCCATTTACTAATTCTACTACATATCTAGACTGATTTTGTGTGACTTTCCAAAAATACCCTCAATATTTACGCGGAGCTCGCCCCATCCCGTCTGACTTCGCATATTCACCCATATGCGAAGCCTGCGAAGTTAATGTTTTGATTTACTTAATGAATTTAGTTCGCATATGCGAAGCCTGTGAAGCTGAAGTTTGTTTTGCTTGATGAATTTAGTTCGCATATGCGAATGCTGGATATGTTTTGAAGCTAATACGCGAAGTGGTATATAACAAAAAATGGCAAACAACAACGGATTCGAACATTAAAATCATAACATTATCAAAATTTACAACAAGATTGCCACAATAACAGCATTCAAATCATAAAACTATCAAAATTTACAACAAGATTGCCACAATAAACTCTAGTAACTAATCATTTCAGGAGTGAATGTGTCGCACGGTGCACGCCAAGATTACTCATCCGATTCAAGATTGGCACCGGATTAAGTTAGGTCCACTTTGAAGATTGGCACCATGGGATGGACGTGTCCCATGGTGCACCCCGAGATTGACACAACCTCTCCTAACGAATCATTTCAGGAGTGAATGTGTCAATCTTGGGGAAGTTCATCCCTATACAGGAAGGAAAATCATCTCCCCTGCAGCCTAGTACGCCGCATTCCAGAAAGGGATGTTACATATTCAACCATCTACAGAAAAAATTAATCGTGTTAGCAGGGAAAAAGACGTTTTTTGCTCCGCGAAATGAAAATTAGCGAAGCATGCGAATGTAAATGTGTAGGGGAAGAGGTGATTTTACTTCGCATATTGATTTTTTCGCGAAGTCTGCGAGGTCTGAAATGTGACTATCTACGTCGCATATCGATACTTTCGCGAAGTCTGCGAGGTCTGAAACGTGAGGATCTATTCGCAGACTTCGCGAACTAATCGATTCGCGAGGTAGATCCATACGTTTCAGACTATCTCTTCGCAGATCTTCGCGAAATCATCAATTCACGAAGTAGATCATCACTTTTCAGGCTCGTTCTCTTCGCAAAGCTTAGCGAAACCATCGATTGCGAAGTGAATTCATGAATAAACGCAGAAAAAAAACAGATACTTACATTTTTCGCCCCTTTCACCCCCAAAAGCGTCAATAACAATATGATAACATGGGAAGAACGAAGGAAATAACGTAGAAAAACCATTTCTTTGATGGTAACAAGAAGAAAGAAACCAAGCAACGAACAGGAAGATGAAAAACCATTTACTCGTTTTCTAGGGTTGGGAAGTTGCAGAATCAAGAGATGAAGAGATGAAAAAGAGAAATTCATTGTGATTTTGACTAAATGGTGCAGATTTCGTGCAATTTAAAGGAAGAAAGGAAGATCAAAAGTCTTGAAATCATTAATGCAGGAGCAACTTTTCGCATAACCAAGGAGATAGGGGGAGCGGCGATTCCCGAGAGGTGGAAGTGGGAAGGTTAGGGGTATTTTTGGAAAGTCACGCAAAATCAGTCTAGATATGTAGTAGAATTAGTAAATGGGTTAAATATGTAAATAGGCCTTCCATTTGACCCAGTTTTATAATTTTTTCAAAATAATATGATTAACTAAACAATAACAACGAGCATTAGTGATGTGAATAGAAACTAAAAGGTTTTACCTTAAAAAAAAAACTAAAAGGTTTTGGAAAAATTACATAGAAATTCATCATTTAGAAATTATTTACAATTATATCAAGTCATAGTTTTGGATTATATCAAACTAGTAAAATCAGTACTTTTAATATATTTTAAGAATTAGAATTTATAAATTAAGAATCTAGAATATATTTTCTTAGGATTTATAATTTACGAATTGGAGTTTAGAATTTTTAAATTATGGTGTAAAATCATAGTATATAAAAAATAATAACATATTAAGAATTAATTTGGTGATATGATTTAGTTATAATTTTGTTGTTGATTATGATATTCATGTAATTGACCCAAAGATTTTTTTATTAGAGTTAGAATTCTTAAACTTTAATTTAACAAATTAAAGCCCAAAGATGCTCTAATTATATTCAAATTTAGCCCATTTAGAAATTTGACAAATAAATCAATAGTTAATCAGTCTATACTAACTGAGATTAAAACTTATATGGTTAATGTTATCAAATCACATAAATTATAGACCTTTATTTTGAGTTTTAATATACACAATAAATTTTAATTAGAATGAATGGATTAAGAAAAAAGTACAAAAATAAAATGCGTGGTTTGACTGATTTGCAAAAGATAATTCATGTGGTTTAAAAGTTTGGAAACAAGGGATTTGTACTTTGCAAATTTTGCCGTAAAAGAATATATAAATTAATTTTTCGGCCAAATAATACTTGTGGTTTAGTTAATGTGCAAAGTTAAATATTGGATTTTGGATAATTTACAAAATCAGTCTTTTTAGTTGCTCCAAATCGCTTTCTTTTAAGATAAATAGTCACAACAATAATTTTTGAATGAATGATCGAGTTTGTAAACTGCAAAAATCACAAACCTCTATTTGCAAAGTTTTAAACAATGTGGATTGTCTTTACAAATCGGTCAAACCATAAGATTTATTTTTGTAATTTTCCCATGGATTAATTGGATTTATTAAAACGATAGTTAATCGACTCATGAGTATGACTATAAATGAGTTGAGACGCTCATAACCAGCTCGATGTTCGGTTCCATAAAAACTCGATTGTGTTCGACTCGATTTATAAATGAGTCGAGATTGAGCACGACGAAACTCGCGTTAAAAGCTCACGAGAAGACTCAGTTATAGGTTCACAAACTAGCTCTGTTATAATATTCATGAACACGCTCGTGAACAAGTTTGGTTCGATTAATTTTTTAATAATATTATTTTTATAAAGAGTGGAAATGTAAAACAACGTAATTTTTTGTACACTTTAATTTTGTACAGGGCCGGCCCTGGGCTATGAAATGAGGGGCGCCTGCCCAGGACCCATAACGATAAGGGGCCCAAAAAATATTTTTATAATGTATTTATAAAATATTTTTATAGTGTACATATAAATAAAGAGAAGAAGATATAACATTAAAATTAATTAGCTCAATTGGTAGAAGGATTTACTAAGTAATTTCATTTTAACTTGAGGTTGAGGGTTTGAACCTCCTCCTTCCCATTTTTTAATTACTTTCAAATATTTTTTTCTTCCCCCACCTTATTTTATCACTATCAAATATATATTTTTTTCTAGGGTAAATTCCAAAAACAACCCCTGTGGTTTCATGTTGTTCAAAAAACCCCTATGGTTTGTTTTTACAAAAAACAAGGACCGTGGTTTACGCCGTTACCCGAAAAACGGAAAACGGCTTAACAGTGTTAAAATAGAGGGGTAAAATTGGAAATTCTAGATTTTTTTATTTTTTTTCTTCTTCTTCTTCTTCTTTTTTTCTTCATCTTTTTTAATTTCCAGATCTGGAAAATTCCAGAATTCTGGAAATTAAAAAAAAAAGAAGAAAAAAAAGATGAAGAAAAAAAGAAGAAGAGGGAGAGAGGAAGAAGAAGAAAAAAGAAGAAGAAGGAGGAGGAGGAGAAGAAGAAGAAGAAAAAAAGTAAAGAAAAATAATAAAAAAATCTGGAATTTCCAATTTTACCCCTCTATTTTAACACTGTTAAGCCATTTTACGTTTTTCGGGTAACGGCGTAAACCACGGTCCTTTTTTTTGTAAAAACAAACCACAAGGGTTTTTCTGGAAATTTTTCAGAATTTCTGAAAAATTTCCAGATTCTGGAAAATTTCAGAATTCTGGACGTCTGAAACCCAGACGTTAACGTCTGGATTTCAGACGTTGAACGTCTGGATTTCAGATGTTGAACGTCTGGATTTCAGAATTTAAAAAAAATAGAAGAAGAAGAGAGAGAGAGGAGAAGAAGAAGAGAGAGAAGAAGAAGAAGAAGGAGGAGGAGGAGGAGGAGGAGGAGGAGGAGGAGAAGAAAAGGAGGAGGGGAGGAAGAAAAATAAGAAGAAAAAGAAAAATAAAAAATATTTTTCCAACTTTACCCCTTGCCACATCAGCAATTTTAACACCGTTAAGCCGTTTTCCGTTTTTCGGGTAACGGCGTAAACCACGGTCCTTTTTTTTTGGTAAAAACAAACCACATGAGTTTTTTTTGAACAACATGAACCACAGGGGTTGTTTTTGGAATTTACCCTTTTTTCTATTGATTGAGGTTGAGGGTTCGAACCCCTTTCTTCCCATTTTTTAATTATTTTCAAATATTTTTTTTCTCTCCCACTTTATTTTATCACTATCAAATATATATTTTTCCATTTATTTTCCATAATAAATTGTTACTATAATTTCCATGTTTCATTAAATCAAAATTATCAATTTATATATTGAATAAAAAAAATAACTATTTAATTTTTTCTTATCATTATTATTGTCCAATTTCAAATTTTTTTCTTAAAAGTTAAATGTCAATTCATTTCCAAAAAAAATTAAATGTGAATATATATATATATATATATATATATATATATATATATATATATATATTCAATATGAAAAATAATATACTTATTTACTTCTTGCAATTTTACATGACATATATACTTGTTATTTTAGTACACAAATAATTCTAGTTAGTATACTCGTTACTACTGCACTACTAATTTAGTTTCCATATAGAAAATATTGCAATCTTAAACATAACGTTTATGAGTTGGTGCAATTTCAAACCTAGTTGATTAAAAATCAGTTTTTTCCATTAACATTAAAAATGAGTTATTTCCATATTGAGGGACCAGAACGGTGGAGGTTGGAGTGAGGATAGAACAAGAAATTATACATAAAAGACCTCATTTTCGTCAATTAAGCTTGAAAATGTACCAATTGATAAACGTTAGGCTAAAAATTGCACTATTTTGTTTATGAATGTTATTGCTCTCTCCTAATAACCATATGACTAAATTAGTACCTTATCCTTGTAATAAAAAAATCATTCAGCCTCCAACTTAAAAATGTATATATGGGGGCCCAAATTTATCATCTCGCCCCAGGCCTCTAAAAGGCCAGGAACGGCCCTGATTTTGTAGGTTTCAAAACTATGTCGTTTTGTACTAAAAACAAGTTCAAATTAACATAATTAATGAGTTGTCCGTGAGCAAAGTTCGTGGACAGAATTATAAGCTCGTGAGCAGTTCACAAACAAATTGTGATTCGAGCTCAAGCTCGCCAATTTTCTGATGCATTGAGTATGAGCAGCTCAAACCTCAGTTCGACTCAATTACAATCCTATTCATGAGTAGACCTCTCCATGTGTACCCGTCCAGCCTGCCAAGGCCCGTATCCCCAAGAGCCGGACTTGGACAATGAAGATTGATTTTAGGCTCAGCACGATCCGAGTCTACTAAAACCCGTCTATTTTTTGGGCAAGTTTGAGATTGATAAAAATAGCACGGACCAATTTAGTATAATCTGTCTATTAAAAATTATATATATATATATATATATATATATAGGTGGATTTATATGGACTTGTGATTTGATTTTTAAGCCCGAGCCAAATCCAGTTCGAGTCGGCCCAGCTCCACTAAATTCCGTCTATTTTTTAGGCGGGTTTGAGATTGATAAAAATAGCATGGACCGGTCCTGTCTGGTCTGCCTATTAATATTAATCAATAAATTTATGTATTTAGACATCAACTATTTAATTTTAAGTGTAAATTTTATTTTTTATAATTAAAAACTATGTATATATTTTTAGGTGGATTTATATGGACTTGAGATTTGATTTTTAAGCCCGAGTCAAACCTCCATAAAAATTATGAGGAAATTACATCAAAGATCATATTTTAATTTTTATTTACAATTATGAAAATTGTTTTTATGTATTTTATCATTATATGATTTTAAATTTTAAAATATCAGAATATCATAACTTTATTTTTGTTTTTGTAAAATTTTTAGTTAATTAGTTGTGGAAAAAAAAAACAGTTTTAGAAAAACCCACAAAATTTGATATTTAAATAAATTTGTTTTAAAATTTAAGACACTTGTAAATAATTTGTTAATTCCGACTATCGTGTAATTTACCCACAGATTGAACTAGTTTAGACCGAGTATTTTTTAGATACAAATACATGAATATCATAATTAAGTACAAAATTACAACTAAGTCATATTACTAGATTTAATTCTTAATATGTCATTATTCTTTATATATTATGATATTATACTATATATTATGATATTATACTATACTTTAAAAATTATAGATTCCAATTCATAAATCATAAATCCTAGAAAATATATTATAGACTTCTAATTTATAAATTCTAATCCTTAAAATATATTAAAATTACTGATTTTACTAGTTTGACATAATTTAAAATTATGACTTGATATAGTTGTAAATAGTTTTTAAAAGATGAATTTCTATGCAATTTTCCCTATTTTTTTTTTTACGTAAGAACTGTTAGACCCGGTCCGAGCCCAATCGAACCCAGCCCATTGACAGGTCCATTCGTGACTCTAATATTTGCACATGTTTCTCAGGTGAGTTGGCATTGTTCACACAACCCTTTTATCACGTGATGTCACGAGCCAACCATTAGGTTAACCCCCTTACCTTCCTCTAATTCAGAAAACACCCTTAAACCCTTCCATCTATTACCGAAAATGCCACTCCTATGCGTCTGTCATTGTTCTCAAACGTCACAGTAGTCCACGTTAGCACCTTTCACGAATTTGAAAATCCAGTAGTATTCTTCCACTTGTAAGCATAGGAAAGTCCTTTACGATCAGAACTCCTCAGTAATGGACACGTGTCGGTAAACAGAGACCCCCCCTAGAAGTGTGTCTCTCTTTTCTTTTCTTTTCTCTTCCTAATTTCAAAACTTTCTGTACGAACGCTGTGTTCTTACTTTTTCCCTCTCTACAATTTTTTTTTCCTTTCTCTCTCTTAGGGTTTATGCTGCTGGAAGAGAGGGCTTTTACATTCTGCTGGAAATTAATGGGTGAGTTCTTCTTCCGATTACTTTATGCTGCCGAATTGTTTGTTTAATTGCTTCTGAATGTTTTGCATCTTCTATGAAATTATCTGTTTGGTTGCCGAGAAAATTGCGAATGGAAGAAAATTGTTCTTGCTCTTTCTCGGGTTATAGACTGGGTAAATTTCAAGTTCTAGGTGATAGTTATTGATTTTGATTTGATGCAATGTTTCAGTTCCTTGTTTTCTCAAGCGGTTCGATGGAAAATTTTACTCGACTGATTTTGTGCAGATTTAGTCCTAATGTTTTTTTAAAATTGCAGTTTTAGTTCTAATATAAAAAAATATTATAAATTTAAGATATAAGATGCAAAAATACTTCTAATTTTACACCTAAAAGCAATTTTATACTCCTAAAGTTGATAAGTTGTGTTAATTAGATAAATTATTCATCAAATTGTATTCTCGGTCATTAATCTTATCGATCTACATTGCATCATTTTATCACTCATTTGATTAAATGTGAAATTTAAAAAAAAAAAAAAAATATACTGTATCAAGTGCATCATTAAACGTGAAAAATTTAAAAATAAAAAATATATTATATTTTGTATGAGTTGGATAAATTTTTTTTAAATATTTTGTCGAATTTAAAAATATTAATCTCAAATTCTATTATTAAATTATAAAAAAACATGACTTATCATGCAAAATGGTGCATATAAGGAACAAAATATTTGTGATTTATAATAATATCTAAAATTGCTCTTGGCTGCCACGTTAGGGATAAAATTGCTCATGCATGCCAACTTTACCTTATCTCTAAATTTAATTCTAAAGTTTTCAAACAAATCAATTTTGGCTGTACATTATCCAAAATTTTAAAAATAAATACTGTTTTGAATGTTATTTAAGTGTCACAACAAACCTTCGAAATGAGTTTTCCGATAAACCGAGGTAGTGATAAAATGGTGCAATTTTATCCATACCTTTGTCAACCAAAAGCAAATTTACTTCTAACGTTGACAAGTTGGATCAATTTCAGATATAATAAATTATTTCTCAAATTGATCCAATTTGCCAACATTAGGAGTAAATTTACTCTTATCGGCCAACATTAGGAGTAAAATGTACCATTTTAGAAGTTAGGAGCAAAATTGCTCCTGACGGTCAACGTTAAGGGTATTTTTGCATCTTATCCCTTTTATAATCGTCTTAGTAATACTAAAAATCTTGCACACAATTGATTTTTGGAACCTCTGTCAAATTAGTCTTTTCAAATTATTGGTCATGTAAGGTTAAAATCTATGTTGCACGGAAACTCTTCTTCATTGGCGTTTCGTGTCCGTTTCCATTACCGTTTTTTTTGGCTAAATTTTCTTAGAAATAACGTTTTTGGGTGTCCGTTTCCATTTCTGTGCAACATAGATTAAAATTGATGTTGTTTAAAAACATTAGGTTAAATTTATACTGGTTAAATCTGTATTTTTCATAAAATGTTTTGAGTAAAATTTGTCTATTATCCTAATATTTTCTTATGTTGCTGTTCTTATGTGATCCATGTGTTAGCTTTTCTGGATGATTCACATTCTTCTCAATTGTTATGCCAATCTTAGTGATATAAAATGTTGATTTCTAATCACTGTAATAATCGTGTAGAGCTTGAAATTGTGTAAGTCGCTTGTGTGCTGGTGTCGCATCAATTATTGAGTTAGTGCTAAATGAGTCAATTTTAATCCAATCCAAAAGTTTCGTGTTATAATCATGTCGTGTCAATCTAATCGTTGTCGTGTCGTGTTCACTGTTCCTATGTAATTTTACTATCTTTTTTAGTGGTTACATTGAACCATAGTTGTTAAATCGAGATTCGACTCATGACTCGAAATCTCATTTTGTGAATCGGGACTCGTGAATCGAATCGTAAGATTAGGATCAAATTCAAAATGCTATAAAAAATGAAATATTAACCATATTTAACTTTAAATATTAGTCAAAAAAATGTAAGTTATAAATGAAAGTAGAGACAGACATAACATAGAAAATAGAAAGAATAGAGAGTAGAAGAAGATAATTACAAATAAATAGAAAAGAAGAGGGAAAGTTTTGGAATTTGTAAAGTGAAGAGTCATCTAATTGAAACTAATTGTATTTCATAACTTCTTCGAAACTTTTTCTGCTGTACGTTTTGATTTGAGTTGTTAAAAATTGATTTTTTTTAAATGGTGGTTTGAATCAACCAAATCGGGTGACTCGGTGACTCGTCCGATTCATGAAGCTTCCGAGTCGTACCATAGATACGACTCGAATTCTTCATGAATCGAATCGGTGGTCTGAAATGCCGTTTGCCGTACCCAGACGCGTACCTGTATCGGTGCTTCATACCTTTTGACGGTCTCAAAATGAAAAAAAATCCAAGAATTACATTTCTTTAGAACCACTTCCATTTTCGAAATCACCATTCTCGGAAATCTCGCTCTTTAAACAACCGCTTTCTTTCTCCCAACCAAACAACGCCTAAATGATCGCAAAACCAAAAAGTTCAAAGAATTATATATCATTTTCACGAGTTCTACAATGGAGGGTTGTCCGCTATTAGAGTGGTCAAAAGTGAAAAGGCTTTTATGTTAGTACAGAACGACTTCGTGTTCGGTTTTAAAGTTGAGTGGTCATCATGTTTACTTGTGCTTATTGGATTGTGTGAACATAGTTTCTTGATTTTATAATAGAATTATCTTTTCACTACAGAAATGGATACTAGAACTGAAATTTTTGTTTGGTAGAATAATTTGCAATTCTGTGTAGATTCATGTTGAGTTATGTTCGACAGACACTTCTCGTTAATAGCGTTTCGTGGCCGTGTCCGTTTTCGTTTGAAGGCTGTTTTATGAAGGTTACGTTGAAGAAATAATGTTTCCTGTTTCCGTGTCTATATCCGTTTCGTGTCCGTGCAACACAAAGAACTATTTGATATTGTGGTATTTGTCTCCGTGTCCGTGTCTATCATTTTTGTGTCCGTGTCTATCATTTTTGTGTCCGTGTCTATCATTTTCTTTTTATTTGTCAACCAAACATGGTAATGGAATCACTATTCCATTACATTACATTACAACTTTGATTACATTACATTGCATTACGGTATTACCAAACGGACCCTAAATGTTCCTGTGTTTCTAAAAATATTACCATATTCTCCTATATTTGTAAATGTACGTAGTAAAATCACATGTGATCCGATAACACGGTACAGAATCGATGCTGCCCCGATTAGTTTAACATGATTACGATACTAACGTTTTTGGGTTGGGTTGGGTTAGGATTGACTCATTTGACACGAACTGATAATTGCCACCTCCAGTGCTTAGTGCAAAAAACACTATTTGATATTTTGATATTTGTGTTTTTATTCAAGTTTTTTTTACCATATCTGCTGTTGTATTTAAGGTAAATTATGAACTGATTTTAATTTTTACAGTCAGGTAAAAAATAATTAAGAGCCAATCACAGTAATTATTATAGTTAATCATGGATCAATCAGAACAAGCTCAACAGCAACAATTGCAGCAGCAGCAGCCTGTAATGGGAATGGTAACTGGTGCAGGTCAGATGACATATACAACTTCCCCGTACCAAACTGCCGGAATGGTAGCGTCGGGAACTCCAGCCGTAGTGGTTCCTTCCCCGACTCAGCCCCCGAACGCTTTCCCCAATTCTCCTCACCAGCTCACTTTCCAACAGGCTCAGCATTTCCATCAGCAGCAGCAACAACAGCAGCAGCAACAGCTTCAAATGTTCTGGGCGAACCAAATGCAAGAAGTCGAGCAAACAACCGACTTCAAAAACCACAGCCTCCCCCTCGCCCGGATCAAAAAAATAATGAAAGCAGATGAAGATGTTCGGATGATTTCCGCAGAGGCTCCTGTTGTATTCGCGAAGGCATGTGAGATGTTCATCTTGGAGTTAACTCTCCGCTCTTGGATTCACACGGAGGAAAACAAGAGGAGGACGTTACAAAAGAATGACATCGCTGCTGCTATTTCGAGGACCGATGTTTTTGATTTCTTGGTTGATATTATTCCCCGAGATGAGTTGAAAGAAGAGGGTTTAGGAGTTACTAAAGCTAGTATTCCTATGGTTGGTTCCCCTTCGGATATTCCTTACTATTATGTTCCGCAACAGCATCCCGTTGGGCCTCCGGGGATGATTATGGGGAAGCCAGTAGATCAAGCGGCAGTCTATGGAGGGCAGCAGCCTCGACCGCCTGTGGGGTACATGTCGTGGCCACAGAATCAATCACAATCACAACAACCTCAACAGCAGCAAAACGATACTTCATGAATCGAGGACCGTGTAGTGTTTGTTTAACGGTTAGCGTAGAGTTAGTTCGCCACGGTGTTTTTGTAATGTGAATTCTTATGTGTTCTTGATATTTGCTGTGTTTTATGATACAGAGGAATTTATTGTGTCTGAAATTGACACATCTCGTTGAAATTAGGGACGGCAAAATGTGTTGTATCGTGCTATGTAATTTATATATGCTACGTGATTATAGGCCGCGTTAGTTGACTTGTGTATGTGAATATATTGTGTTTGTGCAGATAATACAATGTAAAAGTACGGTTATGAAAAACGTTAGATGCTAGTCAGGTGGACGGAGAACTTAAGGATTAATCGGGGATTAAGCAGATGAAGACGTTCGAATGATTTCAGCCGAGGCTCCTGTTGTATTCGCGAAGGCATGTGAGATGTTCATCTTGGAGTTAACTCTCCGCTCTTGGATTCACACGGAGGAAAACAAGAGGAGGACGTTACAAAAGAATGACATCGCTGCTGCTATTTCGAGGACCGATGTTTTCGATTTCTTGGTTGATATTATTCCTCGAGATGAGATGAAAGAAGAGGGTTTATGAGTTACTAAAGCTAGTATTCCTATGGTTGGTTCCCCTTCGGATATTCCTTACTATTATGTTCCGCAACAGCATCCGGTTGGTCCTCCGGGGATGATCATGGGGAAGCCGGTGGATCAAGGGGCAGTCTACGGAGGAGGCCAGCAGGCTCGACCGCCTGTGGGATACATGTCGTGGCCACAGAATCAATCACAATCGCAACAATAACCTCAGCAGCAGCAAAACGATACTTAATGAATCAAGGACCGTGTAGTGTTGGTTTAACGGGTTAGCGTAGAGTTAGTTTGCCACGGTGTTTTTGTAATGTATCTTGTGTGTTCTTAATATTTGCGGTGTTTTATGATACAGAGGAAAGATTTGGTAGCAACTCTGTAATTTATTGTGTCTGAAATTGACACATCTCGTTGAAATTAGGACGGCAAAATGTGTTGATCGTGCTATGTAATTTATATATTCTACGTGATTATAGATCGTGTTAGTTGAATTGGGTATGTAAAGTTTATTGTGTTTTTTGCAGACGATACAATGTAAAAGTAAGGTTATAAAAAATGTTAGGCGCTAGTTGGACGGAAGGAGGCTTCAAGGATCAATCGGATTTATATTTTTCTAATTTTTATTTGTTAATCAACAAATTGTTATTCAATTAAAATAAATATTATACTATCTAAAAGTAATACTCAATCTGTTTCATTATATTTATCTTTCTAGATAAATTTTTTTTATAATACATGATGTTTTTTTTTTCTGAAGTAATAATATATAACGTTTAAAAAAAAATACATAACATTTTGATTTAATCCATGCACATTAATTGACTCTTACTAAATATATTCATATTTAAGTTTCCTTTTTATTTTGGGAATAGTTAAAATTAATTAATGGAAGTAACTAATATAAGGGGGTAACCGTCAAACACTCACTTTTTTCTTTTATTAATATATTGCGGGTTTGACAGTTCTTGGGCCATGGGTGCTCATCCCGTCCAAGTTCTGTCTCGTCCCAATTTCTATAAAAAATATATAAGGGGGTAACAAAGTCTTTTGAGTTAAAATTAATTATATTTTTTAATTTTTGTGTCCTAACCTTAAAAAACAAATATTATGGAACACATGGAGTAATATATAATTATTTAATATAGAAAAATATTTATATTTGTAATAAATATCTTTACAACTGTCGAGAAAATAACATTTCAACAACAATATCATTCAAATAACTTAAAAGTGAATTATAATAAAATAAAAAATACAAAATTTCCAATATATATTTAGTTATTAGTTGAGTTTTTGTTTTTAATTTGAAAATAATGAATATGTTAAGTTACATTGAATTGATTTGTTTTGTTTATAAATTTATATATATATATATAATTTATAAAAATATTTTACATTAATTATATATATAATCTATAAATATTATTTATTATGTCATCCGGTTCGACCAACTCGAGTCATCATGTCTGATCAAGTGACCATTGACCCAACTATAAATCTGATTTGATGTTCTGTCCGGTTTTGATAACATTGATTGCAAGAATAAGCATAGGTCAAATTGCAAACTAACCACATTTTTACATGTCACAAAATTTAGACATAGTGCTTCACATGTAATCGGGATAGGGTGTAAAAATATCTTTAATGTTTGACATTTTTATCCCCTAATCTTTAATATGGTGTAATTTTACTCTTAACGTTAAAGATCAAGAGCAATTTTATCTTCTAACATTGTCAACTTGGATGAATTTAAGACATCATTATAAAACACCAATATTATGTTCCCCAGAATCTTATTTCAATCTCTAATTCTATTATGATATGAAATTAAAAAAAAAAACGTAAAATCTTTTATATTAGTTACGATATGAAACTGGTTATATGTGTTTTATAATAATATCTTAAAGTAAAATTGCTAAGTATTATCAATGTTAGGGGAGCTTTTACATTTTATCCCTAATATTTATAAAATAAGTTTCAATTATTATCTATCCATTTTATCTAGACCTATTCATAGGCGCATTAGTTCGTCCAGCCCGTCCTCTATAAGTTGGGTTTGGATATAGATATTCATCACTTGGCTTGTTCGATCCGAACCTGTATAAGTCCGTACATAAAATAAGTTGAGATATTTGTTTCAAAAATCCGAACTGACCCCGCCCGTATGTATATATATATAATTTTTAGTTGTTTATCTGTTAACCAAATGAAATCAAATATTAATTTTGTGAACAATTATTTAACGATTAAGCTTATTTAATTTATGATAAAATTGGTTTCATTAAAACTAAAACAGAATATAAATTTAAGTTGGGACAATTACAAAACTAGCACCTTTTAAGGGGTTAGTTTTCTTTTCTAACCTATTTTGAAAAACTCATCAAAACTAACACATTTCATTAACTAAATTCCAACCTTACCATCATCTCTAACCTTATTATAACGTTGTCTTTCCCCCAAAGTTTCTCTTTTTCCTGCGCGCTCTCTCTCTCTCTCTATTTCTCTCTCTCTCTCTAAAGAACAAATCAATTTACAGACTACGAACAACAATCAATCCAACCCACAGTTTGTGCTTCAAGATTTTATACAATCATGTAAGTTTTTCATTTTGTTCTGGGTTCCATTTAAGCTTCGTCAATTCATTGGATAAGATGTAGCATTTTGTTTCTCTAAAATCTAGTATATATTGTTTCTGTTGCCTTTTCATGTTATTCCTGGTCTTGCGAAACCTAAAAACAGTGACATTGTTGTAGGAAGATGCATTTTGGTTTGGAACATCACTCTGCGATTTTTTGTCAGAAAGTGTCGATATACGTCGATATCTTATGAATATCGACAAACATATCTGCGTCGATAGCTGATGAATATCGACATATATCGACCACATTTAAACGGATTTTCTATGTTAAATCATAAGAATCAAACACAAAACACATAAAACACAGTTACGAACAATATTTAATATTTATATAGGCCTAATGCATACCCAACCCCCTAAAGCTGTCCGTTTTGTTCATTTAACCCCCTCACCTTACGGGACAACCCTTTAACCCCCCTAAACTCCATAAAAATGGTATTTCTCACCCCCTTAACTTGTCCAAATTTATCATTTTACCCCTTCTCAACTCATCGAATATCCTATTTACCCCATTAACTCCATAAAAGTGGTATTTCTCACCACTTATGATCCTATTTACCCTCTTAATTTCATAAAAATGGTATTTCTTATCCCTTTATAGTAGTAAAAAAAGTTGAATGGAGAAAGAATGAATAAAAAATACAAATAACAAGAACATTAATATAAACAAGTTAAATACATTATATGTAGGGATAATGTACCGAAATGGGCTATGATTTTTCGGGAAGTATCAATTTAGGTTCCACTTTTATGGAAAACATAAATATAGGTTTAACGTTTAAAAAAAGTTATCAATTTAGGCTTCGATAACGGATTGTAAGGGGTGAAAAATACCACTTTTATGGAGTTAAGGGGGTAAATAGAACATTCTATGAGTTGGGGGGATAAATGGACAAGTTAAGGGGGTGAGAAATACCATTTTTATGGAGTTTAGGGGGTTAAAGGGTTGTCCCGTAAGGTGAGGGGGTTAAATGAACAAAACAGACAACTTTAAGGGGCTGGGTATGCATTAGGCCTATTTATATATTAAAAAAAAAAAGTACATAAAACATAAAAAAAATGAACAAAAACACAAGACAAGCACAAGACAAACACAAAACACATAATAACAAAACACTAAACACATAATAACAAAACAACATAAACATTAAAAAGAAAAAAAAAACTAAACATTCAGATATTCAGGGCCCAAAAGGGCGTCACTGATAGGGGTCAAAAACCCCTATCTTTGGGTATGGTTTTAAGACGGTTTTTAGGTTTATTTGGCTAATAAGCGAGCAATTCTCGCATTTAAATGCTTTTGTGTGAGTTAGTTAGAAATTGGAAGCATTCTATTTACTTTTCGTCGTTTAGGCTCGTTTTGTGATCAATTTAGGCAAATACGGTCGAAATAACACGCATAATAGAATTCCGTTATCTTTTGAAGCTAATTGGTCTGTCAAAAGTCGCACCAAACGAAGCGTTTGCTCAAAATAAGTGATTGACGGATCAATTCGGCTTTTGGACTAATGTTTTCTGGAGTTTTTATGCGTGTGCAGGTGTAAGTTCAGACGAAAAAGGGTTTGGAAGTCATCCGGTACGGATCGAGCGCGCTTCGGGCGAAAACGCTCGGCGAGCAGGGCCCTCCGGGCCATTTCTGCTCGCCGAGCAGGCTATGCCTGCTCGCCGAGCAGGGCGCCAGGCGCCTGCTCGGCGAGCAGGGGCTGCTCGTCGCAATCCTGCTCGGCGAGCAGACCTGCGGGAATTGGTCAAAAAGACCAATTCCGCCCCCACGAAGCCACGTTCGGCCCCACGTCTTCCTACACCAACAAGGACACGAAATTAGGTCAAAACGAGGCTCGAGACGCGTCTATAAATAGGAATTTTCAATTGTAAATTAGATATCTTTTACTTTTGTAATTATCTTAGCTTCCACCTTGAGAAATCCTCTCCACCTCCTCCATAACCTTCAAACCTCCATTGAAGACACCTCCGAAGCTCCATTCACCGAGGATTACTCAAGCTCCATCCTTAAATCCTAGAAAGACGCCTGCATTGGTAGACAGGTTCCCTGAAAGGGATTTTTCTTCTTTTATATTCTGTCTAGCCTCTGAAACATGCTATGAATTCTAGGTTTATTGTAACTTCGTGACAATTCCTTCATCTTTGATATATAATATAGATTTTGTTTATTCAACTGTTTTGATGTTTTAATCTTTGTCTTACGCTTTGTCTGATTGGTTTAACTCATTCGATAATCCCAAAATTAGGTTGGCACATATTGCGAGCTGAATCTGACCTAGTCAGTGCCTATAGGATTGACGACCCTATAGAAGATTAAGCCCAAATTACTGAGCCTTAGAGCTAGTTTCGGCCTTACAAGGGAATCACGAACTAGGGACTTTAGGAGGATAGGTCGGGTTAATCGCCTTGGATATAAGCGACTTAGTTTCAATTCAATTGCTTAAACACTCTATCATTGTTATCATCGTATTCCTTCATGTTCATTCAGTTAATTGCTTTGGTAAAAGATCAATTAGGGGTAGAGTAATTTAGTTAGGGTTAGAATAACTTAGTCAGAATTAGATAATCTAGTTAGGATTAGTGAAAACCAACTTAGGAGTAGATTAATTAAACAAAACCAACTCAAACCCCTTAAGCCTAGATAACATCCGAGACTTAGTAATTCGGTACTTGCAGAAATAAATCCTGTGGACGATAACCTGGACTTAAACCCAGAAATTTATTACTTGATAACGACGGGGTACACTTATCCCTTAGTGAGTTCCCATCTCTAACCTTAGGTGGGGACGCATCAAGTTTTTGGCGCCGTTGCCGGGGATTTATTTCTTCTGCAATATCGAACCAAAGGTTGATTTGTTAGTTTAGGCATTCATTGTGAATATCTTTGTTTATATCGTTTATACTTGTTGATATATGATTTCTTTATACGTTTCTATACTTGTTCATATCTGTATACTGTTACTTATCAACTTTTGTGCTAGAACTTCACTTTTTCTCAGCATTCTCTGATCAATGAATTGGCAAGAAAAAGTCGAGTGGCAAGCTCAAAAGTTTACTATCCCATCAAGACAATACATTCATACCCTGGAGAATGAGGCTCCCAATCCCTCCATGGCCGACTTAAATGAGAAAATGGATATCTTGATGGCAAATCTGAGCCTCAACACCAATGAAAGTGTAAGTTTTGTGGGTAATCACCAAAGGTTTGTTAATGAGCACAGGGAAAACGAATTGGGAATGTTCCCTTACGAACAAGCAAGCCAAGTTCCTCCACAACCCTATAGCTCACGAGATGAGGTGCTGTCCCTTTTGAAAGGAATATCAGCCCGACTTATAATCAACGAGGAGGTTTGCAAGGACTTGAGCAACCAACTGGCTCAAATAAACCAAGAGATGCAAAAGCAATCCCGAGATGCTCTCCCAAGCATAAAGGAAAACATAGAAATCCCACAAAGGGAATCAGCTCAAGCCATCTCTTTGAGGAATGACAAAAAGGTAGAACCAAGTCCACTATCACATGCATCACTCGAGGTAAGTGAAGAACCGGAAGCGGTAAGCAACCCCGGTTCAAAATCTGAAATTCTAAATCATGTGGTAGAGATAAAAGATCAAATCAAAACTTGTGTATCTCAAGTACCTTTTCCTCAAACATTAGAAAAGTTTAGGTTTGTTTCATGCTCAGAAGTTTTCATTCTCTTCGACCTACCAAGAGAATCCAAAAGGGAGCAAACCAAACTTTTTCATAATATGTTTAAATTCGGCCTCCTGCTTTCATTAAACTTATTAGAGGCTCTTAATCCGTTTTGTAGGTACGGATTATTTATTCAGGAATTTGAATTCCTAACGCGAGTAGAAGCATACACCTAGGCGGGAATTCTATGTCGAGCTCACCGACTATAACGTAGCGCTTCTTGGGAGGCAACCCAAGTTTTAATAAAACTTTTCAGGTTTGTTTTATTTAGATTATACATTGATCCTTTAGTTTAGTCTTTTTAGTTTTCTTTTACGTTTTTTTTTGGGTTCGTTAAAAAAAAAAATCAAAAAAAATTAAGAAAAAAAAAAAAAAATTAAATAAATAAATATTTTTTTAGTTGTTTAGTTTTATTTTATTTTATTTATTTTTATTTTTTATTTTTAAGTTTTTAGGTTCAAAATAAAATTAAAAAAAAAAAAAAAATATATATATATATATATATATATATATATATATATATATATATTGGCCCCAGGAGGCCCAGCTCGGCGAGCAGGGCCCTGCTCGCCGCGCGCTGGGCGCTGGCGCCCAGCCCGCCGCTGGGCACTGCTGCCCAGCGGCGGTGCTCGGCCGCGATAAGGAATTTTTTCGAGATTTTTTTTAAATCCCGAACGAAGCTGAAATAAAAAAAAAAAAAAAAAAATTTTGCCACCACAAATCGTCAAGCTTTTGCGATTGCGATAAAATCCGTAAGTTTTCTTCTCCACCATAACTCTTTACACTCGTACTTCATGATTTATGATGCAATGTTGGAACTTATTGCATAATTTTAGTGTGAGGAGGAGGGGTAGACAAACTTACAAAAATTGTATAAATTTTTAAATTTTTGTTGCGTCGTGTCTAGTTTAGGTTTGCGTTTTATTATGTTTTTGCATGTTTAGGACCTAAAACCGTGAACCTTCTTCGAATCTAAACTTCGTTATTTGTCTTTGAGGGCTGAGAACCGAATCTAAAATTGCATGACAACTAGTTTAGGTGTGGGACACAACTCTTGTATCTGTAAAAGCATGAGCTACAGTTTGCATTTAGACCCTACTTTTGAAGAAATGCTAAAATCATTACTTAGGTAGATAACTTAAGAATTGAAGGCATGTAATATTAAACTTGAGTTTGGGAAAAACTAGTAAACACAAAATTGAAACCCAAAGAATTGTGAGTTGAATTTGAGCCTAAGAGCGAACATCAAAAAGCTCTTTTTCTTGACATTTTTGTGTGAATGCTTTGACTTGTGGAAGATTACAGATTTTGCACCTAATACTGTGTTGAACCTACATGCAATGATTTGAGATGATAAACGATGAATCAGCCTCATTAGAATTAACCTTTTCTTTACCTTGTTTTCTTTTTCATCCACTCTAGGAAGCCCCTTTGAGCCGACATTTTTGTAGTTTGTAGATTTTTCTTTCGTTCTAACCCGTTTTTGCGAACCACAACTTGGTTCGCTACTTAACCTTTGTTTTTGCAAAGCTCAAATTGAGCCTTTGTTTTTCTCTAGCGCTTTATCGTTGTTTATGGCATTATAGTAGCAAGCCAAAAGGCTAAGAAGTGAATGAGCATCACTATCCCAAAAGAAAAAAAAAAGAGAAGAAGAAAAACAGAAAAAGAAAAAGAAAAGAAAAGAGACGAACAAAAGGGAAGAACCCCATTCCCTAGTTCTTAGAAAAATCAAAAATGTCTCAAAGAAAACATCCCAAAAAGAAAACAATAAGGGACGAATAAAAAGCTCAATCACTTCATATTTGCTAAAGCCATTTAAACTTTGTTGTTGTAGCGCTAGAACACTTAACCTTTGTTGTACCTTTAACCCTCTAACCACATTACAACCCCAATTAGAGGCTGTTTTTGATATCATCGGAGTCATATAGCATAGTAGAGGAACTCGGATGAACGTTCAAAATCAACGTAATCCTAAGCAAGAATATAAGCCGAGAGTAAACACTTTAGCCACCAAAATTGTGTGAATGAGTGAACTACCTATGGTGAGGTGTTTTACTTAGCGATCCCCTTAAGCTCGTTCAATTGAACATGTGTTCCTTTACTTAAAACTATGACCTATTGTAATTGAAATGCGGCTTTTGGATATCGTGTCTCTACTTTGTATTTCCGAATGCATGTAATTACAGATGCTCGAAATTGTGTCAAGCACATAGTCAAACTGGGAAGTTTTCTAGCTTGCTTGTGATGGCGGGTTTAGTTTTTTAGTTTACTTGGGGACAAGTAAAGTTTTAAGTGCGAGGAGGTTTGATAGGGGTAAAAAACCCCTATCTTTGGGTACGGTTTTAGGACGGTTTTTAGGTTTATTTGGCTAATAAGCGAGCAATTCTCGCATTTAAATGCTTTTGTGTGAGTAAGTTAGAAATTGGAAGCATTCTATTTACTTTTCGTCGTTTAGGCTCGTTTTGTGATCAATTTAGGCAAATACGGCCGAAATAACACGCATAATAGAATTCCGTTATCTTTTGAATCTAATTGGTCCGTCAAAAGTCGCACCAAACGAAGCGTTTGCTCAAAATAAGCGATTGACGGATCAATTCGGCTTTTGGACTAATGTTTTCTGGAGTTTTTATGCGTGTGCAGGTGTAAGTTCAGACGAAAAAGGGTTTGGAAGTCATCCGGTACGGATCGAGCGCGCTTCGGGCGAAAACGCTCGGCGAGCAGGGCCCCCCGGGCCATTTCTGCTCGCCGAGCAGGCTATGCCTGCTCGCCGAGCAGGGCGCCAGGCGCCTGCTCGGTGAGCAGAAGCCTGCTCGCCGAGCAGGCCACCAGGCGCCTGCTCGGCGAGCAGGGGCTGCTCGTTGCAATCCTGCTCGGCGAGCAGCCTTTCCTGCTCGGCGAGCAGACCTGCGGGAATTGGTCAAAAAGACCAATTCCGCCCCCACGAAGCCACGTTCGGCCCCACGTCTTCCTACACCAACAAGGACACGAAATTAGGTCAAAACGAGGCCCGAGACGCGTCTATAAATAGGAATTTTCAATTGTAAATTAGATATCTTTTACTTTTGTAATTAGCTTAGCTTCCACCTTGAGAAATCCTCTCCACCTCCTCCATAACCTTCAAACCTCCATTGAAGACACCTCCGAAGCTCCATTCACCGAGGATTACTCAAGCTCCATCCTTAAATCCTAGAAAGACGCCTGCATTGGTAGACAGGTTCCCTGAAAGGGATTTTTCTTCTTTTATATTCTGTCTAGCCTCTGATACATGCTATGAATTCTAGGTTTATTGTAACTTCGTGACAATTCCTTCATCTTTGATATATAATATAGATTTTGTTTATTCAACTGTTTTGATGTTTTAATCTTTGTCTTACGCTTTGTCTGATTGGTTTAACTCATTCGATAATCCCAAAATTAGGTTGGCACATATTGCGAGCTGAATCTGACCTAGTCAGTGCCTATAGGATTGACGACCCTATAGAAGATTAAGCCCAAATTACTGAGCCTTAGAGCTAGTTTCGGCCTTACAAGGGAATCACGAACTAGGGACTTTAGGAGGATAGGTCGGGTTAATCGCCTTGGACATAAGCGACTTAGTTTCAATTCAATTGCTTAAACACTCTATCATTGTTATCATCGTATTCCTTCATGTTCATTCAGTTAATTGCTTTGGTAAAAGATCAATTAGGGGTAGAGTAATTTAGTTAGGGTTAGAATAACTTAGTCAGAATTAGATAATCTAGTTAGGATTAGTGCAAACCAACCTAGGAGTAGATTAATTAAACAAAACCAACTCAAACCCTTTAAGCCTAGATAACATCCGAGACTTAGTAATTCGGTACTTGCAGAAATAAATCTTGTGGACGATAACCTGGACTTAAACCCAGAAATTTATTACTTGATAACGACGGGGTACACTTATCCCTTAGTGAGTTCCCATCTCTAACCTTAGGTGGGGACGCATCAGTCACCATAGTCCATATTGGCCTTCGCCAACTGCCTTTCGAGGCGCCTGATTTTCCGCTTCAGCCGCCTGTTTTTTCATTGACTGACTCTAGATGGTCAGTCATTGCAGTCGCAGCGAAAGACATGGTGAGTGCCATGCCCTGAATGAAACGGACTATTTCGTGCGTGTCCCCCTCGTGGAATGAATCTCTGAACAAATTTATGAGTTCTTCGAACTCAGGAAGAGGTGGTGGTGGAGGTGGCGCTTCCATGTTTTCCTGTAGAGAGTTGAAGAGTCTACTAGAATGAATGAATAAAGACAAATGGTATATTTATAGGAGAAAGAACCGACTGTTCATGGGGAATCTCAACAGACTCTATCATATTTAATTGATAGAGTGATATTCGAAAACGAGTGAAAGTCAAAGTGATCATTAACTACATTTAATGCTCATTAACAGATCATTCTAGAAAAACGTCTATTGATCTTCCGTCGATATCCGTCGATATGTGATCAATATCGGCATCTATCACGAGAGTGCATCGTAGATATATGTCAGATATCGACGGAGGAGTTCGTCTTATGTGTCGATATGTGCCGGTAGGTATCGATATATATGTTATATCGACATATATCGACGTAGGATTATAGTTCGAAATGTGTATACCATGATATGTTTCGGTAGCTTTCTTCTTGGCTTTCTTCTTCGAATGAGAGCCATGCCCATCTCTCTTCCTCTTGTCTACACGATCATGCTGAAATTTATTGTAGACATATCATCAGGGAACATACAATTAAGCTAATTATAACGTTGAGCTAGAATGAGCTAATGTATGCTAAAATAAGAGAGTTATCGACAATCAGGTCGTCGATATAAATGTTATATCGACATTATATCGTCGATATGAATCTTCTATCGGAAATAGATCGTCGACATGAATGTTCTATCGACAATTAGCTCGACGATATAAATGTTCTATCGGCAATAGATCGTCGATATGTATGTTCTACCGGCAATTAGGCTGTATATATCTATGTATTATCTGCAATTAGGTTGCCGATAGAACATACATATCGACGCATTTCAACCGAATGACTTCCTAACACCAGACGAACCCAGATAAAGCCTAACACCAGAAGAAGTAAACGAAACGAAAAATTCCTTCTAAAACCCAACAAATGTACATACAATACAAGAGAGAATCGCAAATGTAAAGTCACGTTATTTACCCTCTTTTTCGTACTTCCTTCTGAATTCGATTCGTTGTCTGAGCTTCGTGTTCTCGCCATGTCCACTCGAAGTAACAGAGATTCGTCGGATGAAATGTACAGAATCGGGCAATGAATCGCCGGAAAGTTAGAGAGAGGAATAGCGGGGTGTTAGGTTAGAGAGATGGAAGTTCGAATGTTAAAGAGCGGGGAGCGGAGTGTTAGAGACAAGGACAAGGTTGGAATTTAGTTAATGAAATGTGTTAGTTTTGGTGAGTTTTTCAAAAAGAGTTAGAAAAGAAAACTAACCCCTTAAAAGGTGCTAGTTTTGTAATTATCCCATTTAAGTTTGATCAGTATAATGGAAACCAAATTTTCACCTTCATTAATTTATTAAAGTTTAGTAGCATTTTTATTTTTTATAATTATAATTAATTTTATTTTTAATTTATATATTAATTGAGCCGATGGACTCGACTTGAGAATTAGAATCTTTTACTCAGTCAGCTCGATCTGAACCCGATGTGAATATAATACGGCTGAACTAGACTTGAACAAAATAAATATATATCAAACCCGATTAAACCTGACCCAAATCCAACCCATGAACATGTCTAATTTTACTATTAGCACAGATAAAAAAAGAATTATGTACCAAAATAGGTCTAAGGTATTTAGAAAAATACCGATTTAAACTATACGTATAAACTTAACGTTTATAAAAAAAAGTACCAATATAGACCTTGATAACGAAACGTGACCCGTCATTCATATTTCTCTATTAAGATCTTCAAATTATACATGTAGAAAGAGGTAAATTATTAGAAGCATCCGATTCTCCATGTTAAACGGAGGAACTCTCATACATATTTTGACACGTGTAACACAGACCCACATATATTATAAGAGATCCTACTATTTTAATTATTACGTGGGGTCACACTACATATGTCCAAATGTGAATTGAGGGTCTTCCAAGTGACATGAAAAACCGAGTCATTAATATAAGAACTCGTAGAAAGAAACCAAAAATTAAAAATTGATATGAGTGACTTGTCACATTTTGTTATCGAGCCTAAATTGGTACTTTTTTTAAGTGTTAAATCAGTATTAGTGCTATTTTGTACATGGTGCCCGCTATGGTTACTTTATTTTTTATAAAGTACCGTTATTTGGTGTGGTACCATGAACACCTTTTGTACATGAAACCTAAATTGATACTTCAAAAAAAAAGATTAGAACGATTTTGGTATCTTATCCCTAACAAAATAAATAATGAAAATTAATTATTAGTAATTATTAGATAGGTGGATTTATATGATCTTTTAATTAGTCTCTGCAATTTATAATTATTGAAAAAAAAATTCTGATAATAGAACTAATATATCTTTCCTCAAAAAAAAAAAAAAAAAAAAATAAAACAAAAACAAACTAATGTAACAAAAAACAAAAAAGAAAAAAGAAAACCCTAAAACTAGAGGTGGCAATTTCTGATACGAAAACACGAAAACAGAGCCAACCCGACTGACACGACACGATTGATACGAAAGTCATTTTTCTAACATTTATAACATATAAAACCATATGGAACATAACATAAATATGAGATAACACGATTTTGACACGAAACACGACAATTGCCAGGTCTACCTAAAACGACGATTAATTCCAAAGAACGACGATTCAGTTTTCAACACCCTCGTGAACCCAAGGATACTCCCCGCGAACCTTCTCCTCCTCTTCCGGCGTGAAATCGTTATCGATTCCGAAGTAAGGTCTCACTCTCTCCACACTCCAGTTCTTGATTCTATCAGCCATCGCCTGACACAGCATATCAAGAAAGCTTTTGATATCCAGAAAATTAACCGCCAGTAAAATCTCTTTCAGATCTTCATCGCCCAAATCTTCCACAAATTTCGCATCGTATTTCACCTTCTCCTCCTGCCGCGATGAATCTGCGCGGAATTTCAGCTGCTCTTCGATGTACTCGATGATCATGGACATATATTTAGCAGAGACGTTCGGCAGCGGAAAAGCAGTTCCGGATTTGGCACCATCGTCGGAAATATAGGTTCTCACCGTCGCGAATTCCATTGCGATCGATTCCTCCACGATGAAGCAGGTGCCATCGGCAGTCTTGAGAGTGATCTTCTTGGACGGAGGAACAGAGACGGCGCCGTTGGTAATGTTGCCGGTTGATGACATTATGAATCGGAAGAGATTTTGCTATGAAATTGAAGCGAGAGGGTTTTTGATTTTTTCTGAAGAAGAATGGCCGGAAAGGGTTTTGAATAATTGGGGGAGATTAGTAGGCGGATATTTATATACATATTAATAAAACCTTATCAATATTGGAATTCTATTTCAGTTCCGAAAACCATAGGGCTGTTTGGCAAACAGCCGTTAGCGGCTAATTACATTAGGTGAACTTAGGCCCAGTTTGGCGAACAATTTTTTCGGGAGCAAAATTAGAGGTTTGAACCATTTTAGAGATTTTGATTCGGGTTAAATATATTATTGGTCACTGAACTTTAGACCTTGGTATGTACCGGAATAGGGTGGGCTCGAGCTGTCGGACTTTTAATAAAACCTGACAAGCTCAAGCCCAGCCCAAACCCACACTAATTAGAGTCGGGTTCGGGCTCGGGCTCGGGCCTAAAAAGAATCCCAAGCCCGCCCGCCTAAAAAAGGCCATATCTATATTAAAAAAAAATTCAATTAAAATGAAATATTAACTTTTTTTAATAAAAAATAATAAACATAATAGTTAATAAGTCTTAGAAAATTATAATAAACTAATAGTTAAATTCGAAATAAAATTACAGCATTTAGGGTTAGGAGGAGATGGATTGAAGAGTATATATATGAGGGTAAATAAATATTGTATATAATTTATAAATATACATATATATATATAACGGGTCGGGCCAGGCCCGATGGGTATTTATATTGCCCAAGCCCGCCCATTTTCTAGGCGGGTTTATTCGGGCTTGGGCCAGGCTGGGCCTGACACCAATTTTATGTGTCCAGGCCCGCTAAATGGGCATGGGTTCGGACCGACCGGCCGGGCTCATCGGCCCATGACGAGGTCTACTGAACTTATATAATTATCTCAAAATGGTCACTCAACTTCAATTTGTCTCAATAAAATCACTCAATTTTTGAGTTTTGTCTCAATTAAGTCACTATAACGATTTTAATGATTAAAAATCATCGGAATGATGACATAAGTGATACGTCAATATGAGACAACTCATATTTCTAACCGAAATGACACATGACATCCACATATGCGCCACATGGCTATCATGTATCGATTATTTTTATGGAAAAAAACTACAATTTAGTTTTTTTCATAAAAATACCCGACATGCGGCTGTCATATTTCGTTCCGGTCAGAGATTTGAGTTAACTCATGTTGATGTGTCATCCATATCATTATTTCGATGCTTTTTAATTACTAAAATCGACGGAGTGACCTAATTGAGACAAAACTCAAAGTTTGGTGATTTTATTGAGACAAATTGAAGTTGAGTGACCATTTTGAGACAACCATGTAAGTTCAGTGACCAATGGTGCATTTCACCCGTCAAACCTCTAATAGTGGTGTTTGGTAGAGAGATTTTTAAAAGAATTTATTGGGTCCAAAAAAATAATTTTGAAAAAACTCATTTTATGAACTTTTTCAATTAACTTATTACTCCAACTTTTTATTGACATTTTTACCCCTATTTATTACCATTTAACCTCAAAAAAAGACTTTATCATGTCCTTATTTTTCATTTTACACAAACAGCTGTTAATAATCAACTAAGTGTTACCAAACAAGTTTACACAATTAGCTAGTCAGATTAAGCTAACCAAAAAGGTAAGCAGCTAACAACTATTTGTCAAACAGGGTCTTAGCTGATTGCTAATAGCTGTTTGGGTAAATGACAAATAAAAACATGATAAAACATTTATTTGAGGTTAAAGAGTAATAATTAGAGGTAAAAATGTCATTCAAAACATATTGAACAATAAGCTAATTGAAAAAGCTCATAAAATTAACTTTTTCAAAATTAGTTTTTTAAATTCAATAAGCTCTTTCAAACCTTTCTACACCAAACACAACTATTAGATGTTTGGCTAGTCAAAACCTCTACAGTGGCTCAAACCTCTAATTTTACCTTAAAAAACTCTTTCCCAAACACGGTTGATTCTCTCCTCTATCCACATCAATCACATTCCATTCTCATTACTATAATGATTTATTAAAAAGAAAAAAAGAAAACATTACAGGGGGTGTTTGGTTGCTGCTTTTTGACATTCTATTTGCTTTTCATTTTGAAAATGAAAGTTTTAGGTGTTTGGTTAGAAAAATGTTGTTTGTCTTTTGTAGCTGAAAAGTAGCTTTTTATAAAAACAGGAAATCTATGCTTTTTGGAAAAGCAGTCTTTTCAAACAGAAACCGTAACAGAAACAATAAACAGTAGCAACCACAAACACCAGATAAAACAACTACATATCCACGGAAGAAAAACCCATGATTTATAACCATTCAAATCATGGTTATACTTTTATTTTATTTTAAAATGGTTATTTCTTTTTTGTTTCAGTTTATAATACCATATATTTATTTATAACAATAACAATAAAACTATAAGTAAGACACCATTAATTTTATTTAATACAGTATGTTTTACACTAATTTTTATTTGTATTAGAATATATATTTTAGGATGATTTAATACTTTTTATATTTATTTTTAATTAATGTTATAATAATAATTATCTACTAAATTATTTTTAATAAATATTGTATTCATTCCGATTTCAGTCATCAAAGAACCAAACAGCTTCAAAGAGAATCTCATTCTGATTCCAAATTAAACTAAACATAATAAATAAATAGTTATTCTGATTCTGATTCCGACACATTCCGATTCCGATTCGTTTCTGATTCCGAAGTTTAAACCAAACCCCCCCTAAGGTTCTGTTCTTTTTGACTGAAATTAACTAAACTGAACTGAATGCTACTGATCTAAATTCTATTAAAACTGAAATAATAATATAATCGTTTAAAAATAGCAATAATTAAAATAAAAAGCTTATAAAAATATAATGGTTCTAATAATAATAATAATAATAATAATAATAATAATAATTATAATTATAATAAGTAATGATAAGTTATAATAATAAATAATTATAATTATAATAAGTAATGATAAATTACTAAACTGAACTTAATGCTACTGAACTAAACTGAACTGATTGATACTAAAATTAAGTAACAAATAACAGAACCTAAAACCCCTGAACTTGTTCCAAAAATTTAATTGGCTTAAACTTATAAAGTCACACGTTAGCTCTTTAATTTGCTTAAAATAATCTATTGGTCATCTGGATTTGTTTAAAGTGGCATATTGACCTTTTGAACTTACTTGCAGTAATCCATTTAGCGTGGACTTTTTTAAAGTGATATACATTTTTTATTATTAAAGATTGGTTAGCGAGGAAGGGTAAGCGGCGGACATCCCAGCTATGCTGGCACCCCCACCACAGACTCAAAAAAGCCCCGAACCAAATTTATTAAAAGAGTAAATAAATGTCATAATACAAAATGAAAAAAGAATAAAATGAAGCTAAAGAATTAGGAAAAGCGATAAACGCAACGTCCTACACGATCATGAAAAAAGACCGATCCACAAAAATCTGGGACAACATCCCACCAAGTCGAAGCTGTTGCCGTCCGTCCATAATTTGCAAGCGAATCCGCAACATGATTTCCTTCACGAAAAATATGAGAGACCACAAAAGCCACAGAATCGGTCTGATTTAAACAATTGAACCATTTTTATCTAAGCAACCAAGGGACCGAACAAGATTTAGATTTGAACATCTGCACAACATACATTGAGTCGCTTTCAAGCCAAATTTTCCGCCAACCTTTGCTGATAGCCATGTCAATGGCGTAAATAGCAGCAGATAGTTCAGCAAGATAAGCAAAGGAACTTTCAATCGGAAAGGCAAACGCACCAAGGCACATGCCAGTATGCGAGCGATAAATACCTCCGCAACCCGCAGGACCAGGAGCACCCATGACAGACGCATCAGTATTGATCTTAATCCAATCCCTCGGAGGTGGTTGCCAAAAAATCGGAGTAATGTGCGGAGCCTTAGCAAGACGCTTTTCAATCCCGAGCTCACCTAAGATTTGAAGTTCAACTAGCGAATTCCAAACGGAGCCCCGTCCAGTGTGAGCAGATTCACGAACAGCTCCCCAAATCCGTCTCAGCGTGATGGAAGTATCAACCCTCTCATCCTCAAAAATGGACCTATTACGAGCAAGCCATAGAGCCCAAATTGTATTAACAATTGCAGCCGCCCATAAATCAGCGATTTGAGTACTGAAACGTTGAATAACAGCATGATCAACTAGATTCTTAAGAGTCGAGTCTGTGTTAATTCGTCTTCCAAACAATGAGCTAACACCATGCCAAATAAATTTGGAAAACCGACAGGAGACAAAAAGGTGGTCCAACGTTTCAGAATCTAACAAGCACAAACTGCAACGAGAAACAACTTGACAGCCACGCAACTGAAGCTGATCATGTGTTGGCAAATACCCAAGATAAGCCCGCCATCCAATAAGCGAGTGTGCAGGAGGAACACTCTGACACCTTAAAAAACGACTCCAAGGCTCTTGAGTAGGAGGAAATCTAAGCCAAGTGTACAAGAGCTTAACAGTTAAAACCCCACTCGTAGCAGGCTTCCAAACACAAATATCAACATCGTCCCTACCCCGCCTAATATTCCGCAATCTATTCTCCACATCCGCAGGTAACACGGGCAGATTGTGCCAATTATTACCATCCAAATAATCCTCCACCAAATCAAAACAACGACGCTGTTGACTAGCAGATAGGCCAACCTGTGCAGCCAGTGAAGGACGCATCCAGGCCCCATTCCAAAAATTAAGTTCAGAGTGCTGACCAATCCACCAAAAACAGTGATGCTCAACTTCAGAATAAATGGATTTTATCGAGCCCCAAATAGAAGAATTCATGATATAATGTCGTGACTGTCCCGCTTTATTGAGAAAACGAGTTCTAAGTAAGTTAAAGCAGAGAGACTTTTCTTGAAGAAGACCCCAAGCCATCTTTCTATTCAACGCTTTGTTTAGAATAGATAGATTCTTGATTCCAAGACCTCCATCCTTGAAGTTTTGACAACAAATTTTCCAAGGGACAGTGACAAGCTTCTTGCAATTAATGGACCCAGACCAAATAAAATTCCTCATATGCCTAGTCATACGTGTAAGCAGCGCAGAGGGCCACTTATAAATGCTAAAAGAGTGAATGAAGCTACCAGTAATTACAGAATTTACCAGAGCCACTCTCCCAGCCATAGACAAACAATGCCCTTTCCATTTAGCAAAGTGAGCAAGCACCCTATCCATCAAACTAGTCAGATGTCGTGTCTTTGGTAAACCAAAAAACAAAGGGACTCCAAGATAGCGAAATGGAACAGACCCTTGACGAATACCAATAATATCAGCAAGACGATTACCACGTCTAGAAGAAACAAAAGAGCCCAGAAATAATTCAGATTTGTTCCAACTAACACACTGACCCGAGATAGATCCATACAACTCAAATACACCTTTAATAACAGCTAGATTACTCGAAGAGGCTCTGCAGAAGAGAAGAATGTCATCGGCATAAAATAAATGAGTCGGAAACACCTTTGCAGAAGTATATTGCATTGGAGCAAGTCGCCCAGTATCCACGAGGTGAAGCAACCAACGACTAAGAAAGTCCTCGGCAATACCAAACAATATAGGAGACAGCGGATCACCTTGTCGAACCCCTCTTGAACATCTGAAATATCCACTAATGGCTCCATTGTTCAAAATTGAAATCCGAGATGCAGATAAAACATTCAGAATCCAGTCTCTGAATTGAATAGAGAAACCAAAAGCGTCCATCACGGCAAGTAAAAAATTCCAATTTAAAGTGTCAAAAGCTTTCCTGATGTCAACCTTCAAGGCTAAGTTCCCTCCAAAACACTTTTTACGAAGCATATTAGTGCCTTCAGAAGCAAGTGAAATGCATTGGTGAATACTTCGTCCAGGAATAAATCCAAATTGATTCTGAGAAACAATGCGAGATGCAATAGAAGCGAGTCTATCAGCCAAAATTTTTGCAATTATTTTATAACTAAAGTTGCTCATTGCAATAGGCCTATACTGATCAAGAGATATCGCACCCTCCACCTTCGGGATAAGGACCATAATACTGGAGCACAGGCCAGGATGTATCATGCCACTCATAAAGAAGCTTTTGACAACAGAAAACACATCAGCACCAATAATATCCCAAAAAGACTGAAAAAAGACCCCAGAAAACCCATCAGGTCCAGGAGAACTACTGCTATCCATGGCAAAGACTGCCATACGAACTTCATTCATATCCGGACAACGAGTAAGCAAATCATTATCCAAGTCAGAGACAAGATGTGGAACAACCTCATAAACTAGATCATAATTCTGCGGTAAGACCTCGTCATTTTTAAAAAGACTTGAATAAAATTCAGCAATATGCGTCCCAATTTGATTCGGATTAAAGACCAGCTCATCCTCAATTTGAAGCACCGAAATCCCAGAGGCAGCAGCTCGAATAGATGCCATACGATGGAAGAAGATGGTATTTCGATCTCCCTCCTTAAGCCATCTAACTCTGCTATTGTCACGCAAAAAAGCCTCCTTTCTATGCAAAATATTATCCAAGTGTGCATGAGCATTCATCTCCTCATGATGTAGTTCAGGAGTAAACCCATTCTCAGAGATTTCTGCCTGCACACGGGCCAGATCCGTCTCAGCATCAGTGAGACACATATCAATGTTACCAAAAACCATTTTATTCCAGTGACGAAGCACCGGCCGAAGTCGCCTGAGTTTATCGCATAAAGCTTGCATAGGAGGTAAGCTAGGATGCATTCCATTCCAAAAATCAGCAATCACCTCCCTAATCCCCGGATGCAGAATCCACATAGACTGAAATCTGAATCTAGAGATAGGGCGATTCCCCTTAGAGCAGCTAAACATCAAAGGGCAATGGTCAGAGTGATGTCGCGGCAAAGCCAAACTGCAAATCGATTCCCAGAAGTCCGAGAATAAAGCAGATAATAAAACTCTATCCAGACGACATTCAACCCGCGCAGAGCCAGACCTACCATTAGACCAAGTAAAGAAGGCCCCATGAGTAGGACCATCAACAAAAGAACCATAATCAATAAAATCACGAAACTCCATACAAGGACGCAAAGCAGGAGCCCGTCCTGATTTCTCATGAGATCCAAGGACAGAATTAAAATCTCCAAGAAGCACCCAATGCCCATTCAACCTATTTTGATGAGCCAAAATATCATCAAACATAGTGACACGTCTATTTGCCCAAATGCTCCCGTAAACAAAGCAGACAAAAGTATTTAAATTAGACAAACTCAGAATAACAAATTGTTCATGTCTGAAACAAATATTGGTAACCATGGAAGAATTAATCTTTGCAAAAACCCATAGAGTTGGAAGCTCCTTATTATTCATAGCAATTAAAGACAAACCAAGCCTTCTCCAGAAGGCCTCATTAACAGAACTGAACTCCACCATAGGCTCAGCTAAACAAAGAAAATCCGGTTTATGAAGAGAACACAAATGATGCAAGTAACCCTGAGTATCCCTATTAAGAATACCCCTACAATTCCAGTAAAGAAAGATCATTTAAAACGGACCGGAGGTTTACTGGCTCGTTTGTTTCGAGCTGGCAAATTCTCCGTTGTTGTCATAATTTTTTCCCTCCGCCTTACTTTCTTAGTGCTAACTGTGTTCCAGCTATTGTCATCATCCTCTGCCATATCAGCCCAGGATTTAGTACGGGATGATGATTCAGATGCTGAATCAGCTCCCTCATATCTAGTGAGAATATTGTCCATTCCAGGTGAATCTGGCCTATCAGTTTTATCACAACTGAATTCATCCTCCTTCCTAAGTTGCGGGCTGCCAGGTAGAACAACCTCCACCACACAACCAGTATCAACAGGAGGCCTAAGCTCAGAAACAATCCGTGAAGTGGCATGTTGAACAGGCACCTCGGTCTGAATTGCATTAGGCTTTTTCACAAACTTCCTCTCCTGTGAAACCATTGTACGTTTTTTTTCAATAACCGGAGCCTCTAGAACCTTTTCCAATGGTTTTTTATTTTTCCTGCAGTCATAAGCCATGTGGCCAATGTTTGAACAAACTTTACAGAAGCTTGGTAATCTCTCATACACCACATCAATCCAAATTTGTTTTCCTTCTCTCTCAATACCCATTTTAATAGGAAGCTCATTCATCAAATCCACATCAATTAACATTCTAGCATAATGACCAAACTCACCTTCAAGAGTGGTATTATCAAATCGTATAAGCCCTCCAATACCCTTTGAAATATCTGAAAGAATTTGAGGATCCCAATACTCCCATGGAAGAGAATATAATCTAACCCAAACCTGAGCATTTGTAGACTTCTCAGCATAGGGGTCAAAGTCCGGAACCCATGGTTGCAAACGGAAAGTACCTGGCTTAGTATTGATAATGCCCCGCGCTAACAACTGATTCTTGATCTCTTGGGATCCCAAAACCACATGAAAAAAGCCTCTCCCGATAGATATCAGTCGCCAAGAATCCTTCAAACCCCAAACCTTTGTTAAAGTTTCCTTAAGAGAAAGAACCTTCCATGGGGCATCTCCTTTGTTTAAGATTAACCTGCCAATCAGAGATGAGGAGCAAAGGGCCGCACGCCTATCATAGGCAGATTGAGAAATTCTAACCGACCGAAGACCGCCAATATCAGAAATCACAGCAGACGAGCAAGGAGTCGGATCCAGATTCCCAGCAAGGACCTTCGCAAATGACCTGCCCTGCACCGCCAAATTAGGCTTTCTCAAAGGATCCTGTGAAATCGAAGCAATCTGTGGTTGCAGGATACGCGATTGCGAATTATGAAAAGGGGCCTTTGGATTAAAGAGAACCTCTATACCGAGGTAGTTATCTAGATAATCCATGGTGGATCAGTGATATACATTTCAATTTGTTTAAATATGTAAAAAAAAAAATTCAAAACTTAAAAAATAAAGACGTAATTTGTGATTCTAAATCTTTAAAACGAATTAACTTTCTGTTTTCTACATCTTTATGACGTTTTATAGATTTAGAAACTTAATTGTGATAATTTAAGCAAGTTTAGAGGGTTAATATAACACTATATATGTCCAGAGATCAATCAAACCTTTTGGACAGGTTCAAAGGGCATTAAGCCATTTTGGTTCCTTACATAAAAACTAAGGAAACGTATAAAAACAAACCATGTGTTTTCAACAATTTTCAAATATAAACTATGAGTAGAGACTATGGTTACTTTGTTTTCGATAAAATAACTATTACTTTGCGTGTTTTCACATAAGCTATGGTTACTTTGTTTTTTTTATAAAATAACCATTACTTTGTGTGTTTTAACCATTGGATGATGAGATATAAAATTAGAACATACAAAGTAATGGTTACTTTGTTTTTAACAAAGTAACCATAGCTTGATTGGTTATCAGTGTACATGGATTCGACACAAGGGTAAGCCAAATGAAGTTCAAGAAAAGCTTGATCGAGTGTTTATTAATAAAGATTGGCAACAGTGTTTCTCAAATGGTTTCTAGTCAAACACGATGGCCCCTATTTCTGACCATAGTCCTATCGTGCTTCAAACTGACCCAACTATTCATCATCGCTCATGCTGCCTATTTATGTTTGAGAATAAGTGGTTCAGGGAACCTGATTTTGATCCAATGGTACAACAGGAGTGGGCGAATTCGATTAATCGGCCTGTGTTGGAGCGGTTAGAGGTTGTTGCGGATTCCCTGAGTTGTTGGGGACGTAATCTTTTACTGGCAGAGAAAAGTGAGATACGTGCTAATATGCTCAGGATGGAGCAGCTCCGTGGCGAGTCTTCTGAAGCGACAATAGCCGAGTTTGATAGTGCCAGGATTAAGGTTGTTGATAATTTGCTGAAAGTCGAGGATCATGGAGACAGAGAGCAAAACTCCAATGGCTTGTAGAGGTTATACTAACAAAGTATATGATTGACCATCTTGCTAATCTGAACATATTGCGACTCATATCCTAGTAAAAGTAACCAATTAACGTATAGTCATAGACAGAGTACTGTAATTCTGTAGTTCTCATGTGACCCATTTTAGAGTGTACTGACCTCGTTCACAAACAATGTCAAAATATTTAACTTGGGAGTTGTTTTAAGATATTTCTAAGTTTTATTAAGAGGTTTCTTTCAAGATTAATGGGGCTTCATTATGAGCCCATAAACTTGGTGTATATAATTTGGTGTACATAATTTGAGTTGTTAACTTAAGGGCTTAATACATTAGGAGAACCTAAACTTGGATAAATTAAATTGATTGGCCTCCCGAACTTATAAAGTGTCTCGTTAGGCCCATGTACTTGCTTAAAGTGATATGATTAACCCTCTAAGTCCACGTGATAGAAAAAGATTGGTTTTGACCACCTTGAAAGGCATATCACTTTAAGCAAGTTTAAGAGGCCAATTGATCATCATAAGCAAGTTTAGAGGGCTAATAGGTCACTTTAAACAAATTAAAGTGACCAATAGGTTATTTTATGCAAGTTCAAGCGGCTAATTGATGAGGGCATCCCGTCCCTAAGTCCGAGCCCGGCACCAAGAGATGAGAACAACGATAGTCAAGCCACACCATGGAGCACGCGAGGCGTGGAGGGCTCCGTTACAGAACAATTGCCCAGCACCCAAGTCACGCGAGGCGTATCTCCTAGCACGCGGGACGTAAGGACAGAGTCCGGAGTGAAGAGTGCTCAGGAGGTAGAGCACGCGGGGCGCAACGGAGGGGACGCCACGCGTAAAGTCCACCCGGGAGGAACATCACGACCAGAAGCTACCATACGTGGGGCGTGACTCCAGGAACGCCGCGCGTACGAGCCTTTCGAAGATGTCCAAAAATCCAGTACCCAAATCACGCGGGGCGTATACTAGACTACGCGGGGCGTAACCTGCCTGGACAATACTTCTCCTCCAAGTTGTTACTAAGAGGGGGACCATTTCTGCTGATACTTAATTACTGTTTTGCCACTCAACCATTATTACTAGATTGCCATGAACTCTTCCCTTCCCCACTTTACCCTTATGCACAAGCTTTACACCAAAACCCTATTCATGGGCTTTTGGTCCTTATCCTTGTTTTGTTGGAAGGTATTTAAACCCTTCTCTTTGTAATGTTCTTTAACTTTTGATATATTGAATTAAAGAAGCCTCCATTGGAGCACCAAGGTCAATCCTTGTGGGTTAATCCAACCTTCTAGTTAAGCTAGAGAAGATTGCATTCTTTGTTGGTTTAAGATTAAAACCTCCAGTCGATTTCACGCTACATCAGTTGGTATCAGAGACGAGTCGTTTTCCTTGACCGGAGACTTCTTCTCGGAAATGGTTCAACCACGTATCACCACCGAAACCACCGGATCCATGGAGCAACGGATTGAAGCACTAGAAGGCAACATGAAGCATATCACGGAGTCTCTAAGATCGATAGATGAGAGACACGAGACGAGTACCCGAGATTTGCACCACCTCATTGAAGAACTTACAATAGCAACCCGCCAAAATAACAACCCTCTAACCGGAGAACCTCACCGGAAACAAGAGGAACAAACTCGCCATCTACTGGAACGGCAACCGACACCACCACCACGGATAGCTTATGCACCCCACGTAATGGACCCTCGGGTTCAAGAGGTAAGGCGGACTAATTTCGTAATCATTAGAAATGTGGATAGTGATAGTGATGGGGAGTTATTTGATGATTATGATATGCCTAGGATTGCTAGGAATATGGGGATTAGGATGGATGATAATGCCATGAATGATAGACCTAGGCATGATGTGTATGCAAATGATGTTGTTGGTCCCGCGCATGTGCGTGCCGGGAATATGGATGTTGTGCATAATGATGTTGTAGGTGGTTATGAAAGGAGGGAAGTTGGCTTGAATGACCCGTATGGGGGCCGGGGTAATGAGAGGGGCGGATATAGAGGCGAGCCGAATATGAGAATGGGGTATGGAGGAAATTTTGATAGAGATGATGCCTTCAAACTGAAAGTGGACCTACTGTCATTCGGAGGAGAACTCGATATAGAGGGTTTCCTCGATTGGTTACTTGAGGTAGAGCGGTTCTTTGATTATGCGGGAATACCGGAAGATCGGAAGGTTCGGCTAGTAGCTTACCGGTTGAAAGGAGGAGGAAGGGAACCGATTAGATCTTGGTTAAGGATGAAATCGATGTTGAGAGAGAGGTTTCTACCACCCGACTATGAGCAGTACATTTACAGTTCCTATCGGAATTGTTCCCAAAGTGCGAGGAGTGTGCACGAGTACACCTCGGAGTTCTTGCGGCTTTCGGCAAGGGCTAACTTGTCGGAAACCGAAAGCCAAAAGACTTCAAGGTATCTTGAAGGGCTGAGATACAACATCCAAGACCGGATTGGAACGCAAATGGTGATTCGGGTGCAAGATGCCCGTAATTTAGCATTGAAGGCCGAGGCACAGTTGAGCTTGAGGGGACGTGAAGGCTATAGGAGAGCCGGGGTTGAGAACACTTATGGAGGGAGAGAAGCTCCCAAGGGAATTGACAAGGGCAAGGGAATCGCAAGTTCGAGCGATCCCAAGGCGCCGAGTGCGGGAAAAGCACCTAGTGGTGATGTGAGGCCTTTTAAGGCGACACAACCCCCTAGGGGCAACAACCCTTATGCTAGACCGGCTCCATTCAAATGTTTCCGATGCAATGAGCCGGGTCACCGTTCTAATGAGTGTCCCAAGAGGAGAAGTGCCAACATGGTTGAGCGGTACGAAGATGATTATGAGTATGATGATGAAGGGGATGTTTGTTGTGACCCCGTTGATGATGAGTACGAGGGAGAGTATGTTGGTGGGCAAGCCATACATGTTGTGAGGAGACTATTGGTTTCCAGTAAAGTGGAATCGGATCAACGACACCAGTTGTTCCGAACCCGATGTCTAGTGCAAGGGGTGAAGTGCAATGTGATCATTGATAGTGGGAGCCAAGAGAATATTATCAGCGATTCCGCAGCCAAGAGGTTTGGGTTAGAGATTGAAGCGCACCCTAGTCCGTATAGTGTGGGGTGGATCAAGGACGTCGGAGAGCTGAAGGTCACTCAAAGGTGTAGGGTTCCTCTTGAGATAGGGGAATACCAGGATGAAGTTTATTGTGACGTTGTGGAGATGGATGCTTGCCACCTACTATTGGGATGCCCGTGGCAATTTGATAGGGATGCTACCCATGCCGGAAGGAAGAACACTTATCGGTTTATGAAGAACGGGATTCGGTATGTGCTAACACCTCTATTGGGAGAGACCAAAGACAAAGGGAAGTCTACATTGATCATTTGCCCAACTCACAAGGCGTTTATTAACGAGTGTGAGGAAAGCCAAACGGTCTATGTAGTGATGGTAAAGTCGAGCACACCGACGGATGGGGTAGGAAGCGAAGCTGAAGAAGTTCCGAAAGATGTGGGAAGATTGCTCAATGAGTTCCGCGACGTTTTTCCGGAAGAGCTACCATATGGGTTGCCACCTCTACGGGACATCCAACACCATATTGATCTAGTGCCGGGAGCTAGCTTGCCTAGTCTTCCCCACTACCGGATGAGTCCTAAGGAGAGTGAAGTGATGAAGGAGAAGGTGGACGAGCTGATAAGGATGGGCTACATTAGGGAGAGCATGAGTCCGTGTGCTGTACCGGATTTGTTGACGCCCAAGAAAGATGGGTCGTGGAGGATGTGTGTGGATAGCCGAGCCATCAACAAGATTACCATTAGGTACAAATTCTCGATTCCCCGACTTGATGATATGCTTGATCAATTGGGTGGTTCCAAGGTCTTTTCGAAGATTGATTTGAGGAGTGGGTACCACCAAATCCGGATCAAGGCGGGGGATGAATGGAAAACGACGTTTAAGACGCGTGACGGACTGTATGAGTGGCTTGTGATGCCATTCGGGATGACCAATGCACCTAGCACTTTCATGAGGCTAATAAACCAAGTCTTACGGCCGGTGATTGGGAAGTTTGTGGTGGTCTATTTTGACGACATTCTCATCCATAGTAAGACATTGGAAGAGCATGTGGGGCATTTGAGGACCGTGCTAGCATTGCTCCGGGAGAACCAACTCTTTGCCAACACTAAGAAGTGTGACTTCGTCATGGAGAGCTTGGTATTTCTCGGGTATGTGGTCAGTGGGAGTGGTATCAAGGTGGATGAAGAGAAAGTTAGGGCTGTTCGGGAGTGGCCGACTCCGAAGACCATTGGGGACATTAGGAGCTTTCACGGGTTGGCAACCTTCTATAGGCGGTTCATCCGAAATTTCAGTGCTATTGTTGCTCCTATGACCGAGTGCTTGAAGAAGGGTAGGGGTTTCAAGTGGGGAGATGAACAAGAGAACAGTTTCGCCTTGATAAAGGAAAAGCTAAGTACCGCTCCGGTTTTAGCATTTCCAGATTTTGACAAACTCTTCGAGGTTGAGTGTGATGCGAGTGGAGTAGGAGTTGGGGGAGTGTTAATGCAAGAGAAGAGGCCCATAGCATACTTCAGTGAGAAGTTGTGTGATTCAAGATAGAAGTGGGCCACGTACGATAAGGAGTTCTATGCGGTGGTGCGGGCGCTCAAGACGTGGGAACACTATCTCATTGGAAAAGAATTTATGTTGTATACCGACCACCAAGCCCTTAAGTACTTAGGGAGCCAAAAGTAACTCCGGAGCTCCATGCACGCTCGATGGTCCGCTTTTGTGGACAAGTTCCCTTATAAACTCCTCAACAAAGCGGGGCAACAGAACAAAGTGGCGGATGCTTTGAGCCGAAGGGTAGCCCTCTTGAAAACAGTAGCCTTGGAGTTGGTGGACTTTGAGCACATCAAAGGAGAGTATGAGGAGGATCCAGACTTTGGGCTAGAGTGGGAGAAGTGTCGGAGAGGCGCCGAAGAGAGTGAGTATCAGTTAGTGGATGGGTTCCTCATGAGGGGCAACCAATTGTGCCTACCAAGTACGTTCATATGAGAAAGAGTGATCCGAGAACTACATGGAGGGGTGCTAGGAGGCCATTTCGGTCGAGATAAGACCTTGGAAGCGGTTAGCTCTCGATACTTTTGGCCTAGGATGAGGAAAGATGTGGTGTATATTGTAGAGCGATGTGAGAATTGTCAGGCCTACAAGGGGCATACTACTAACGCAGGATTACGGATGCACTTACCGGTTCCGGAAACCATTTGGGAGGATCTCTCAATGGATTTTGTGTTGGGGTTATCAAGGACTCAACGGGGTATGGACACCATCTTTGTGGTGGTTGATAGGTTCTCGAAGATGGCTCATTTCATACCGTGTCGGAAGACTAATGATGCCACCGCCATTGCTAAACTTTTCTTCCATGAGGTAGTGAGATTACATGGGGTTCCGAAGAGCATAGTGTCGGATCGGGACACAAAATTTGTTAGCCATTTTTGGCGAACTCTTTGGGCTATCCTCGAGACCACATTGAAGTTTAGTACCACAGCTCACCCTCAAACGGACGGGCAAACTGAAGCAGTCAACCGGACCTTGGGCAACTTATTAAGGAGCAAGTGTCGGGACAAACCCAAGATGTGGGATTATATACTTGCCCAAGCCGAGTTCGCCTATAACTCCGTCGTGAGTTCAACCACCGGGAAGTCACCCTTCGAAGTGGTGTACACCAAAGCTCCGAACCATTCGCTTGACTTGGGGGAAGTTCCGAAGGGAGAGAAGAAGAGTGTTGCGGCTCAGAACTTGGCCAATGACTACCACCAAATGCACCAAGAAGTTCGGCATCACATTGAGGAGAAAAATAGTAAGAACAAGGCCAAGGTCGACGAACACCGAAGACATGTGCAGTTTGAGGTGGGGGATGAGGTGATGGTATACTTGGGAAAAGAGCGACTAATGCATGCTCCTAGTAGTAAATTGAGGCCGAGGAAATATGGCCCTTACCGGATCACCAAGAAGATTAGTGCCAATGCCTACCAACTAACCCTTCCCAATTGGCTTGGGAAGATGTCTTCTTCTTTTAATGTGCAGGACCTTAGCTTGTGGAAACCGGAGGGAACGTTGCCAACCAAGGCATCGGAGGCGGAGTCCGACTTTTTCAAAGAAGGGGAGAATGATGAGGGCATCCCGTCCCTAAGTCCGAGCCCGGGACCAAGAGATGAGAACAACGATAGTCAAGCCACACCATGGAGCACGCGAGGCGTGGAGGGCTCCGTTACAGAATAATTGCCCAGCACCCAAGTCACGCGGGGCGTATCTCCTAGCACGCGGGACGTAAGGACAGAGTCCGGAGTGAAGAGTGCTCAGGAGGTAGAGCACGCGGGGCGCAATGGAGGGGACGCCACGCGTAAAGTCCACCCGGGAGGAACATCACGACCAGAAGCTACCATACGTGGGGCGTGACTTGACGCGTAAAATCTAGTGGTAGAGTTTCTTACGACGAAATAAATGTGTATTGCGGTGAATGTGCTATGTCTATGGATGTGGTCTTTATAAATTGCTCTTAACTCTACTAGACGCTACGACTACTTAGGGGCAAGTGTACCCCGTCGTATCAAGTAATAATCCGGTTAAGACCGGGTATCGAATCCACGGGATTTATAATTACAAGTATTAGACGACTCGGTTTCGTATGTTATTTAAGCGGTGATTACTTTGGGGTAAAGTAAGACACAACTACACACTATTCCTAACTATTGGCGACTCAGATTCGTGCAGCTAAAACTCTACGAAGCGGGGTGTGTATGATAAGTTATAACCACGATAAATAACGACTCTAAATGTATACGGATAATGGTTTACTCTTGCAAAGACGAACAAGTGTAGTAAGACCGACCCGTGAAGTACTTAGACTACGTGATTCCTAGTCAAGGCGTGTCTAATGCGGGGGAACTAGAAATTAGGGCCCGTAAGTTCCGTGGCTTGTCAATTCCTACGATTTCCGGTTTGTCACTTCCGGTAAGGCAACACCTATATAATTCCCTAAAGATAGCCCGGATGGCGGCGGTAATCGCGTGCTCCTACACAATAATCAATTATCAATATCAAAACAAGCAATAAACATTAACACGTAAAGGGAAATAGAGATTATAAACCATAAATTATAAATATGGAAAGTGTTTAGATGAAATACAACCAAGCCTAGTACATAGGAAGAGTACAAGCTAATTAGCAAGTAAAAAGGGAGAATCCGCCCTTGGAACTAGCTAACCGGACTCAAAGCCGTCTCCTAGGTCGTAGAGGTGGAACTCTCGAGCTTGGTGACGAATGATGGGGCGGAACTTCGATGGAACGCCGGAACAACCGAACAAGCTCTCGAGGGGGAGAGTTTAACTACAAAATCTGAATCTAAATTACAAGGAAGGAAAAGAGTATAGTATAGCTCCCTCTAGTATGTAATTGGTGTCAAATGAAGTTCAAGAGCTTCTTATTTATAGACATCAAGCAAGGGTAGGTTTGTAATTTCACAAAACACAAGTATGTAGCAACATTATTTAGTGCAGAAATCCCATGATACGCCCCGCGTAAATTGGTCTACGCCCCGCGTAAATGCCCATTCCGTCAGAAATCTTCTGCATGTGGACCAATTCGTTGTCTTATTGACTCAAGTACGCCCTGCGTAAAGGGTGGTACGCCCCGCGTGTTTGAGTCTCTAGAGTTTTATCGCTTGAATTGGTGACTTTACGCCGTGCGTAGCTGAAGTACGCCCCGCGTAAAAGAGTCTCTGATCTTTTTATGTTGAAGAACTGCCTTTTACGCCCCGCGTAGGTATAGTTGACAATGGGAGACAATGCAGTCTGACTTTCAGGATTAGGCCAATTATTACCGACATGTGTCATACGCCCCGCGTAGTGTGTCATACGCCCCGCGTATGCTGAGTCAGTTCCACATGGTGCCTGCGGATAAGGCAATTATTTCTGGCACTATGTTTTACGCCCCGCGTACAGGATAATACGCCCCGCGTATTGAGTGGATTTTTGCTCCTTTCTCGTACCTGAAATACAAATCTTGAGAGCTGAGTTAGCTTGACGTTTTTATTTCCTAAACTAATCAAAAACGAGGAAAATAAACTAAAAGTACGAGATTTATTTTTATTTCTTTATTTATCAAAAACACTTTATTTTTGCAATTAAACTTATTTATTTTACCCGAAATCATCCCGTAAATCACGCTAAAAGATAGGGGTAAAATACCCCTATCATGACTCCAGGAACGCCGCACGTACGAGCCTTTCGAAGATGTCCAAAAATCCAGTACCCAAATCACGCGGGGCGTATACTAGACTACGCGGGGCGTAACCTGCCTGGACAATACTTCTCCTCCAAGTTGTTACTAAGAGGGGGACCATTTCTGCTGATACTTAATTACTGTTTTGCCACTCAACCATTATTACTATATTGCCTTGAACTCTTCCCTTCCCCACTTTACCCTTATGCACAAGCTTTACACCAAAACCCTATTCATGGGCTTTTGGTCCTTATCCTTGTTTTGTTGGAAGGTATTTAAACCCTTCTCTTTGTAATGTTCTTTAACTTTTGATATATTGAATTAAAGAAGCCTCCATTGGAGCACCAAGGTCAATCCTTGTGGGTTAATCCAACCTTCTAGTTAAGCTAGAGAAGATTGCATTCTTTGTTGGTTTACGATTAAAACCTCCAGTCGATTTCACGCTACATCACTAATTGAAGTGGCACTTACCATGTCCTGCAAATAACTCAACAACTGGGGCTGTCAGGAATCAAGTATAGGAAGTTAATGATATATTAAGCCTTAATTTAACTTGTATTAATTAATCGAGTTATGTGGTATCTAATTAGGGCAATGTTAAAGACAATTAGAAGTTTAAAATAACTGAAAGATGCGAATGTTCAGCTACTAGAACTATTAAGAGGCTACCACATAAGCCTAAATGAAAGTAGATTATGTTCATGACTTAAAAAGAGGCTCTTGCCTCTCAACATGCTTTTGTTGTCCAGTTATTAAAAAATGATGGAACTAAAATATAAAACATAATGTCATGGACTTCCTAATGTTAAGGGAGAGTTATTTTCGTTTTGGGGTTCAATAGGTGTAGAAATGCAATCACATAGGTTTACTTTAAGATAGTGGGATTTGAAAATGAGCTTGTCTTGGAGAGAAAGACAGCAGGCCTTATGTTTAAAATCAAGAGTAGTGAATTGAAGTAAATGAACATCAGACATAACTATGAAGTGACACTTCATATCTGGCAGACTCAATTGAAAATGTTAGTTTACTATTATTCGAGATCAATCTAGACTCAAAGACAGTAACAGACAATTCCAATTACATAAAAGCATCAATTGAAAATGTTAGTTTACTATTAATTTCTTAGTAAAATGTCATAAAAGGAAACATCAGACTTTCTTCAAAAAAAAAAAAAAAAAAAAATCAGATTTGATACTCTACAAAGCACACATAGTTGAGCTAGAAAACCATATTCAATATATTGCAAAAAAAACCCAGCAAAATACACTGATTGTGACCAATTATCCCAATCAACCCTGTTATATAACACATATTATCTTTGAATTCAGTATATTGCAAAAATAAAAGAGTCTTCAATCACAGAGAGGGTCTTCAATCAAATTGAACCTAACCAACCCCGTTTCAAATAAACAGGTGACTCACTATATAACCTGATAGTTTGCAATAGATTATACAACCAGAACAAAACAATTTTGACTCATAGTTCACTAAACATTTCACTAAGGGATAAAGAACTGCTTAAACCTGATTGTTGCGTTAACATTAGCTGCATCAGATGTTCGTAAATCACTCTTCTGATTTTGATTCCTTCAAATGAAATTAGCCCAACATATTTAAATATTATTGATTGCTTCCTATAGCCTTAGAACTTCGTTCCAACCACCATTGCTTATCTTTTTCCTCCAAAGCTCCGACGAGACACATCTCACCTGCATCCCGATAAATAAAAAATCAAACCCCTAAAACATGTGATTTATATTCAAAGTTTCCAGTTTAGAGACTTTATCAAGTCTACAAAAGTTCGAATGTGATAAGAATAGATTTTGAATAGTTAAAAAAATTTCCATTTGATATTCAAAGATTCATAAGAGAATATGTACGTATAATTAATATGGCAGAGCATAGGAGATTTATACAGCACACATGTCTTTTATGGCATTTTGTAAAGTTGCCAACTTAACATTTTTGAACTAGTACTAGGCACGCTACCAAGTCTCTCTTCAGGTCGTTGAAACAGAGATATGGAATTGTCAGCTGCCCCAATTCCCAACTAGTGTTCGCCAGCATTGATGGAAAATATAGCAGCACAATGGATAGTTACATTCTTCACACATCTTATACCTCCTATTGGTATAATAAGTTCTATTAACAATGCATTTCATATGGGAAATGCAGATATTTAATTGGAGACAATGAAAGGCAATAAATCACCCATTTACACACACTGCAACATTATCCAAGCAAAGACAAATCAAACTGATCGGACATAAAACAAGAGCAATGTAAGATCTAGAGAAGAAAGTGACAAAAGTTTGAAACATAACAGAAGACTGTAACAGAAGTTAAATTTCAAGAGAATTGAGACTGCTCTTGTGGTGGAACTACAACAGTAGTAGTTGTAAGACATGAAATTAATCAATACAATAAGAATAGCTTTGGAATTTGGCTTTTTCTTTTCAATTTCTTGGGAGGCATGTATGCAAAGTATTAATTAATTGTTTGAAAAATTAAAAAGGGTGAAGATCTTGTTATAGCTAACCTTGGAGATTCAAGGGCATTTTTAGGTACAATGAATGAAAACGGAATCATGGCTGAGTAATTAACCAAAATTTGGAAGTCTAGTTAATCAAATAGGACACTATTTTCTTTCTCATCTTATTTTATAAGGCCAAACTCAAGGGACCACGAGTGTAGTTTACTCCACAATTTGACATTTTTTTTTATCAAATTACTCCAAAAATGACAGCCTTAATATACAATTGGGGTTTCTTTGATATATGTATATATATCAATATTTCATGCTAATTTGACTTAAATTGTTAAATTAAGGGATCAAACTGGTACTTAAAGTTCATTTAGAAAATATTGGAGACTAAATTGTACCTTATCCCTAAATATCATTAACCATGGATGAAACTAGGCAACCTTAATATACATATAGTAACACAAGATAATGATGATTAAAATGTGTTAAATTTGTACCATAAGTGCCTAAAATTTGGACCAAGTTTGATCTGTCTGACATTTACACTTACGATAACATTATAACTCCATTTTCAAAATGCCAAAAGGCCATAAGTTTTTAATCATGTTACAATGAACCCAAAACATAGGGATGCATTATCACTGATATAGGAAAAAGAATCAGAAAAAGTACAATAATAGGTTAAGAGTGTAAACCAACAACCTGGTATTAAGTTATCATACACTAATTATCCTTAGCTCAAATAAAACCACTACGGAAGGGTAGAGAAGGGTAAGGAAAGGTAGGGAAAGGGAAGGGTAATTTCTAACCCTTCCAAACCCACCAAATTGGAGGGTTCAAAATTGGATGCAATTAGTAATTCCCCACAAATGTATATCAATTAGTAATTCCGATTCCGATTCGTTTCTGATTCCGAAGTTTAAACTAAATTCCCGCTAACGTTTTGTTTTTTTTTACTGAAATTAACTAAACCGAACTGAATGCTACTGAACTAAATTCTACTGAAACTGAAATAATAATATAATCGTTTAAAAATAGCAATAATTAAAATAAAAAGCTTATAAAAATATAATGGTTCTAATAATAATAATAATAATAAATTATAATTATAATAAGTAATGATAAGTTATAATAATAAATAATTATAATTATAATAAGTAATGATAAATTACTGAACTGAACTTAATGCTACTGAACTAAACTGAACTGATTGATACTGAAATTAAGTAACAAAGAACAGAACCTAAAACCCCTGAACTTGTTCCAAAAATTTAATTGGCTTAAACTTATAAAGTCACACGTTAGTTTTTTAATTTGCTTAAAATAATCTATTGGTCATCTGGATTTGTTTAAAGTGGCATATTGACCTTTTGAACTTACTTGCAGTAATCCATTTAGCGTGGACTTTTTTAAAGTGATATACATTTCAATTTGTTTAAATATGTAAAAAAAAAAATTCAAAACTTAAAAAATAAAGGCCTAATTTGTGATTCTAAGTTTTTAAAACGAATTAACTTTCTGTTTTCTACATCTTTATGACGTTTTATAGATTTAGAAACTTAATTGTGATAATTTAAGCAAGTTTAGAGGGTTAATATAACACTATATATGTCCAGAGGTCAATCAAACCTTTTGGATAGGTTCAAATGGCATTAAGCCATTTTGGTTCCTTACATAAAAACTAAGGAAACGTATAAAAACAAACCATGTGTTTTCAACCATTTTCAAATATAAACTACGAGTAGAGACTATGGTTACTTTGTTTTCGATAAAATAAATATTACTTTGCATGTTTTCATATAAGCTATGGTTACTTTATTTTTTTATAAAATAACTATTACTTTGTGTGTTTTAACCATTGGATGATGAGATATAAAATTAAAACATACAAAGTAATGGTTACTTTGTTTTTAACAAAGTAACCATAGCTTGATTGGTTATCAGTATACATGGATTCGACACAGGGGTAAGCCAAATGAAGTTCAAGAAAAGTTTGATCGAGTTTTTATTAATAAAGATTGGCAACAGTGTTTCCCAAACGGTTTCTAGTCAAACACGATGGCCCCTATTTCTGACCATAGTCCTATCGTGCTTCAAACTGACCCACCTATTCATCATCGCTCATGCCGCCTATTTATGTTTGAGAATAAGTGGTTCAGGGAACCTGATTTGGATCCAATGGTACAACAGGGGTGGGCGAATTCGATTAATCAGCCTATGTTGGAGCGGTTAGAGGTTGTTGCGGATTCTCTGAGTTGTTGGGGACGTAATCTTTTACTGGCAGAGAAAAGTGAGATACGTGCTAATATGCTCAAGATGGAGCATCTCCGTGGTGAGTCTTCTGAAGCGGCAGTAGCTGAGTTTGATAGTGCCGGGATTAAGGTTGTTGATAATTTGCTGAAAGTCGAGGATCATGGAGACAAAGAGAAAAACTCCAATGGCTTGTAGAGGGGGATCATAATTCAAAACTTTTTCATGCTTTTGCTAGTGGGAGGAGAAAATGGAATAAAATCAGTAAGCTTCAGAAGGATGATGGCGAGTGGGTCACGGATCCGGATGGATTGTGTGAGGTGGCTCAGAATTATTTTAATGCTCTTTTTGATGGAGGAAGCAGTGATGATGTATATCCAATTACTGATTTCATTTCAAAAAAGCTTTCTGATGAAGATAATGCTCAACTGCTTCAGCCTTTCTCCCTTGAGGAATTTCGGGTGGCCTTGTTTGAGATGCATACTGACAAAGTGCCCGGGCCTGATGGATTTAATCCTGGCTTCTTTCAACGGTATTGGACTATGATTGGCGGTGAAATATTCAAGCCATGCTCCTTATGGCTAGAATCCGGTACTTTTCCTTCTGAGCTTAATCATACTATTATCTCGCTTATCCCTAAGTGTGACAATCCTACTTCGATGAAAGATCTGCATCATATTGCTCTATGTAATGTGGTGTACAAAATAATTGCTAAGGTCCTAGCTAATCGAATCAAATTGCTACTTCCTAAGCTTATATCTGAAAATCAATCTGTCTTCATAAAAGGCCGTTCTATCCATGATAATGTGCTTCTTGCTTTTGAAGTAATACATATTATGAAAAAGAACTCGGGTACGGCGGATGGGGATGTGGCTCTAAAAATTGATATTAGTAAAGCCTATAATAGGGTGAGTAGGTTTACCTTGCTACTATGTTGAAGAAATTGGGCTTTGCTGACACTTGGATCAAATATATTATGTTATGTGTTACTACGGTAAAGTATTTAGTAAAGATAAATGATAGACTTGTGGGTCCAATCACACCAAAACGGGGTCTGATATAAGAAGACCCGTTGTAGACACCGAGTCGGAGGACCTGTGATAAAAAACCCATAACAGACGGTTAAAGCGGTTGATTCCAATAGTTTAAAAATAAAAATCACGAAAAGGCCCTAAAGGATTGCGTGTCGGTGAGTAGGCAACTAACGACGCCCCTTGGCAGGTGGGCGTCCCTCGAACACCAGACGCAGCGCTCGGCGCGCCAAACGCTCGTCTAGCGAACGTTTGACGCACGCCCAACGCTCGTGGGAAGGCCACCCGACTCCCATTGGGCAGGCGCCCAGCGAACGTGGGGCATCATCCAACGGACGTCGGGCGTACGCCCAACGAGCGCCGATAGCGTGGGGCGCGCGCCTAATGATCGTTGGGCGAGCGCCCAACGACGTGGGGCGGGCGCCCAACAGCGTTGGGAGAGCGCCTGACGGTAGTTGGGCGCGCACCCGACGACACTAGGTGCACGCCCAACGGCAGTTGGGCGTGCGCCCAACCTGCGTTGGACGGTGTTGGGCGCACGCCCTACCGAGGTTGGGCGTCGCCCAACCTACATTGGACGTCCGCCCAACGTCTGTTGGGCGCGCGCCCAACAGAGGTTAGGCGTCGCCCAACAGAGGTTAGGCGTCGCCCAACAGAGGTTAGGCGTCGCCCAGCCTGATGTTGGGTGTCGCCCAACCTGATGTTGGGCGTCCGCCCAACACCCGTTGGGCGCACGCCCAACTTTGGGATCCGTGCCTATAAAAGGCACGGATCCCCATGCATTTGGGGAAAAAAAATTTGGAGCTTCTCTTTCTAGAATTTTTTTTAGAGAGAGAAAATAAATTTTTGGGGAAAAACATTTTTTTCCTAAAAATTGAAAATTTCCAAAAAGTTAAATATTTTACCAAAAACACCAAAAAACACAACTCGTGGAATCAACCGACTTCGACTGTCAATACCGATCTTGAGGTATTATCCGAGGACTAGACTCGTTTAATTTATTTATTTTATTTTATTTATAGTTTCGTTTGTTTATTTGTTTAGTTAGTTATTTATTTATCACGTTTATTTATTTTCTCGTATTTATTTAATTCCCGTCCCGTCTCAAATAAACTTCTTGGTTTTGGTTTAAAATAAAAAACCTCGTTTTAAGTCCCAATACGAACCATGATCCCGTCTAGGGGTAGTTCGGGACTAAAACGTTGTAGATATAAGATTTAAAAATGTTTTCCAAATTAACGTTTTGAAATAAAACATCGTTTTGGGAGATTCCGTTATAGACTATGACCCGATTTGGGTAGTTCGGGGACCAAAATGATAGAATAGATTAGATCTAAAGTATTTTAATAAATCTGGAAAGTTGGGGGACTGATTCTGTATTTCTACCGTTTCTGTCACTAATAGCTGTTTATCGTTAAAGCTGCTGGAATTTTAAAAAGCCTATTTTTGAACCTTTTTCTCACCTTTTTGGCATTTATACTTGTATATATATGCATGTAACTATATAGTATATTTATTAAAATTATTTTTGGGGTATCTAACTAATAATTATTTATTATGTATTTACTTATTTTGTACATTTGGGTATCCTTTTCATTAATTTGATTTTGTAAAACTATATGTATATGTTTTCCCCTAATTCATTTAAACAATATTGGGTATTATTTTAGGGGATTATTTACTTGGGTATTTTGGGGTAATTAATTAGTAAACGTTTTGAGGATAATTATATGTTATTTTGATGTTTAATGTATATTTTGGGGAGGGTTATTTTCTATATATTTATTATAATAGTTATTTTGGGACTTAAGAGTTATTTTCTTATTCTTTATGAACCTTGTTCATTGTTTTACTTATTTTTAATTAAAGCATTATTTTCATTATTATTTTTACTTATCAACAACTATACTATATGTTATTCCTTTGCCTTCTTATTTTTAATCTATAGATATAACTATTATTTTTAACCAAAATGTATATGTATATGTATATTTATTCTAATTTTGAACTTCCTATATGTATATATTTCAAATATATTTGGTTGGGTGAATTTGGATTTAATTTGTTAATTATTGTAATTATGTTCAAGTGAAGGTTAATTGAGTGAAAAAGGGAAAATAAACCACCAAAAAGAGAGTTCAATTTGCTTATTTAAACTAAAGGTTTCTAGAGGTTCCAAATGTAAATAAAAGGTTTCTAGTTCGTTACCATTTAAAAAAAACGACTTCCTAAAATATCACGTTTTGAAACCTTAATCCATTCCAACGACGGATTAAACGAACCTTGTAATTAAAATCGTTTTCTTTGTAAATAATAGAGTTTTGAATCGTTTTTCTATCCAAAACGATTTTGTACAAAAATAAATGGATTTGTATGCTTAATCATGTTTTTTTTAAAACTTCTTATTCCACGTTTTCAAACGCTCGAACCGTTCTAACGGCGATTCGAGTGAAAAGCATGTAAATTAACGGGGTTTTGAAACATATCTAAATCGTTCCAACGGCGATTAAGGTACGAACCATGTAAATAAACCTTCTTTCGGGGAGTGAGATTAATTTAGCTTTAATGTATAGCTTAAGACATAATTCACGTTGTAAATAAACCAATTCTTCCTTCTATCTCCCCCTTTCTTCTATGTATCCTAATTCATGTAAATGGGTGATTCTTTACTAAAGTGGCTTTCAATGACATGCTCAAAACGGCTTTCAAAACGAGAAAGAAAAGGTTTCAAATGAATTTTAAACTTAAAGAAATATGCGATTAGCCCGTTAGCGCCTAACATGCTAAGTAGGAGGCCGGTGGTTCAGAACCGGGCGATGTCGGGGTGCCTAGTAGCCTTTCTCTGGAAAGGAGCTAGCCTTCTCGGCTCGTACCCAAATTTCCCGAACCCTCACCGGTCTTCCGCAAGGGATCGGTGTTCATTTCCCATTCGTGGGTGGCGACTCTTCCATACTCTGAGCTCCGGCCCTGCCGAGCAGCTTGATTCCACGATTGGTTGCTTTCGGTGCCAATCACAGCATCTGTCGTCAATGGTGTCCACCCCCCGGGTCTTCCGGGCGAGGCCGCGGCACCTACAAGTGGCGACTCGGCTGGGGAAGCGAGAAATTTGATTCCGGAAGGCGTGTATTAAGCCTATAACGGGGACGGATCATATTATTTCTTTTCGTATGCATTCATAAGCATTATTGCAAACCTTTTGGGTAATTTCCGCGAAACCTCTATTGAGAGTCCATTCGTCGCTCGAAAGATGCTAGTGTAAGTTCCTCCTTGCAGTAAGGCGCCAAAAGGTCCCCATCCATTCGTTAGGGGCGAATTTGTGCGGTTCTGTGAGGTCCCGCGATCAGCCGTGTCATTACCCGTTACTATTTTTGGTGTGATGAATGAATCAATTCGTGTTTTCAAATTGCCATGATACGTGTCTAATCCTAAAATATGTAAAGAAAATGAAACGATACGTTAATATATACTCTTAAACCGATATATAAACTACCCTAAAACACCGAAACGATTTGAACTAAAGATGACTTAGTCATCTCGTATGAATGAACTTGTGTGACCCGCCTGGTCCCTTTCCATGTCTCGAAGAAGGCACATGTTCAGGAAATACATTGTGACGTAAGCACGTATTAGTACAAGTCGGTTTGGTACTAAGAATAGTTATATCTCGATTCAAAAGACTATATTAACGGTAGCCGTTATTCACATTCTTTAAATACGTTGGGATAAAACGAGATTATGACAAAACGAAAACGAAGAACATTTCTGGTTTGAACGACCCCATTGTAACGTAAAGAGTTTCGTGAACGTGACCCGTCCCTTCCGAATTAAAAACAAGCTCTTACGTTACACCTTGCGTTATTCTGAGGAGCAATGGACATATCAGCAAAAGTGACTAAATAAATAAAAGAAAATAAAAACGACCAAAATCATTCCGTATCTACGATACATGTCAATCCCAAGAGTAGTTAAAGAAAATGAACCAATATCGTTAAATACGTGCCTCGAACTGGTATTTATGCCGCTTAAAATCACGAAGCCGAATTAAGATAAACCGCATAATTGCACCATATGGACGAGACTGTGGGTTTGACTAATGGCTCGATCATTTCGACCGTTACCAAAGCTACAAGAAATGTGGCCCGATTTGCGTGTTTGTTTGATTCGTGCCTAAATGAAAAGAACGGTAATATCCATGCTTCGAATAAGCATGCGATTAAACGAAACGTTGATTTTCTATAACCACGCTAGGATGTTATGTCCCGTAAATTGGAAGAAATAAAGAGTTGTTACTAGCTGAAAGATTATCATGCGCTCGAATAAGACTCGCCGTCTTTTCACGTAGCTAAAATGAGCGAGCGGATTTTGACGCTAGAAACAAACACGTTACACGATGATTCCGTTCCCTAAAATAAAATCCAAAAGTGATATCATCACTAAACAAACACGGGGTTGCGCCTCTCGATAGATCCGAAAGATCCCGTTGTAATCCAAAAATCGAGATACGAACCCATGCGAATAAAAAGGGATGATTCATTGTCAATAACGAACGATTGAACCAAAAGAATAACTCGTACCACGTCTGAATCCGAGATACGCTCAAAGGGAGTCAAAACCCGAACTAATGCGTCTCACGAAATAACAAAAGACGAGTTATTCTAAAGGACAATCCAATTTGGTCGATATCTTAGTCACTAAACGTTGATACATCAGAACGAATTGTATTGTTTGATGAATGATTCATTTTTCGCAATAATCGACGACATCACACGTCCTCTGGACTATAATGTGAGCCCATACCGAAATCCTAGGAAAGAGACTTGGACCAACGAGTGTGTGGAGGAATAAGGATGGAAGAGAGATGATGTGATAATTGAGATTGTTATCTAACGTTTTCTTTCTCTTATTGCGATCTAATTACGCGTTATGTACGATTTTCGCTAACTAGTTTGTTCGTATGGATTTATATTTGGTTGTACATCAGTTGAGTCAGATTTAAGTCATAATGCATCCTATGCTTAACGAATCATTGCAATCACACCATATAGAGTGTCACATGCTAACCAAATTGCGTGCAACCATTCTAGGTTTTGTAGACTTAGGACGTGTTTATTAGGAATGTGAGAAAGAGTTGACCCCAGCGTCGGGTGTTCATCAGGAGGCATACCAGTTATGTCGTGACGTATCCCATACGTCTTTCCCTTGTCGTACCTGTGTGTTGGGACGCATCCTATGCATCCTTGGCACGTCTTGTGCGTCTTTACAGTGTCGTTTGTATGCTAGCTAGGAGGCATGTCCATTATGTCGTGACGCATGATAGGGGTATTTTACCCCTATCTTTTAGCGTGATTTACGGGTTAATTTTAGAAGAAATAAATAAGTTTAATTACAAAAATAGAGTGTTTTAATAAAATAACGGAATAAAAATAAATTTCATGCGTTTAGTTAATTTTCTTTATTTTTTGATTAGTTTAAGAAATAAAAACGTCAAGCTAACTCGGCTCTCTAGATTTGTATTTCAGGTACGAGCGAGGAGTGAAAATCCACTCCATACGCGGGGCGCATCATCCCATACGCGGGGCGTGAAACATAAAGTCAAAAATGATTGCCCTATCCATAGACACCACGCGGAATCTAGTCAGCATACACGAGGCGTATGACACATGTCAGAAATGATTAGCCTAATCCTGAAAGTCAGACTGCATGGTCTCCCTGAGTCAACCATCTCTACGCAGGGCGTACTACCTTACACGCGGGACGTGTAAGGGAATTCTTCAACATAAAAGTTCAGAGACTCATTTACGCAGGGCGTGCCTCAAGCTACGAACGGCGTAAAAGGCCAAATCAAGCAATAAAGAGTCAGAGTCTCAAACACGCAAGGCGCATGCCATTCTACGCGGGGCGTGTTTGAGACAACAAGATCTGGAATTGGTCCACATGCAGGAGATTTCTGACGGAATGGGCATACACGTAGGGCGTACACCACCATACGCGGGGCGTATTATGGGATTTCTGCACAAAATTATGTTCCTCCATGCTTGCACCTTGTGGAATTACAATCTTGCCCCTAGCTTGATCTATAAATAAGAGTGACTAGCACTCATTTAGAGATCTTTAGACCTTGTATACATCTTTTGCTTAAACTCTTGTAGTTTTAGATTTGTTTTTAGGCTTTGTGTAACTAAACTCTTCCATCTTGAGAGCTTGTTCGTTGATCTCAGCATTCCATCGAAGTTCCACTCCATCTCCGCACACCAAGCTCGAGAGCTCCACCATCCAAGTCCTAAGAGACGGCTTTTGAGTCCGGTTAGCTAGTTCCGAGGGTGGATTCTTCCCTTTACACTTGCTAATTAGCTTGATCTCATCCTATGTACTAGGCTTGGTTGTAATTCACATTTACACTCTCTATATTTATAATTTATGATTCATAATCTTCTTTTCTATATATATGTGTTGATGGTTGTTACTTGTTTTGATATTCATAATTGATTATTGTGTAGGAGAACGCGATTTCCGACGCCATTCGGGCTATCTTTAGGGATTCATATAGGTGTTGCCTTACCAGAAGTGACGCTCCAGAAACCGTAGGAATTGACAAGCCACAGAACTTACAGGCCCTAATTTCTGGTCCCAAGTATTAGACATGCCTTGACTAGGAACCACGTAGTCTAAGTACTTCACGGGTCGGTTACACTACACGTAGTCGTCTTTGCAAGAGTAAAACATCAACCGTATATGCATTAGGAGTCGTTATTTGTCATAGTTATAACTTATCGCCATCCATACCATTTCTTAGAGTTTCGTTATATAAATTTGCCTCACCCGTAATTAGGAGTAGTTTGTAGTTGGTTCCCCCATCAACCTCAAAGTATTCACCGCTTAAATAACGTATAAAACCGAGTCGTTTAATACTTGCAGTTATAAATACCGTGGATTCGATACCCGGTCTTAACCGGATTATTACTTGATACGACGGGGTACACTTGCCCCTAAGTAGTGACGTCTAGTAAAACATAGAGCCTTTAGAAAGATCACATCCATAGTCGTAGCGCACTTATCATATACACATTTTGTCGTAGAAAACACTACACTAGACTTCGCGCTATCAACGCATCTTATGCGTCTTCGCCTTAGCAAAATGTACGTATAGTAGCGTACCTCGTACGTTTCTCCAGTATCGTAGGCACTAGTCAGAAGGTACAACCCTTATGTCATGACGTATCCCATACGCCTTTGTTTTGGCATACCCCGTATGGCGCGGCACCTCCAATATGTCCTTACCCTGTCAAGAGGCGTACTGTTCTCTCGTGACGTATCCCCTATGTCCTTGCTGCGTCGTGTCATCATGCGTCCACCCGTCAAGAGTCCCACCTATCATGTGGTGACGTATTCCTTGCGTCTTTACTTTATCGTACCTCGTAGGACGTAACGCACCCCATGCATCTTCCATTAATCATTCAGATACCGATCAAGAGGCGTACCTGTTATGTCGTGACGTATCCCATATGTCTTTTCCCTGTTGTGCCTCGTATATTGTGACCCATTCCTTATGTCTCTACCATGTCATTACACACCGGTCAGAAGGTGTACTATGTGTGTCATAACGCATCCTGTACATCTTCGCCTCATCCCTTACGCTAAGCGAAGGGCATGAGCTTCATGCCCCATATGTCATGGCGTATCATGTGCATTTTCACCATGTTATATACGTTAGACGAGGGGTATACCATTTGGGCCGTGACTTATCCTATACGTCCTTGCCTCGTCCCACCTTCCATATCGTGAAGTGTCCCATGCGTCTCCATCACGTCAGCTATACATTAGTCAGGACGTGTACTCGATACACCGTCCCGCATCGCGTACATCCGGGTATTGTCAAGGTCGTACATCACGATAGGTCGCAGATGCATCTTCCATATCGGATACACTAGTCTAGAGCCATACCCCGTATATCATGACCTGAGTTCTTGCCTTGCTAGGTGCCTAACAGAAGACATACCTCGTATATCACAATGTATCTCACGCGTCTTTACCATGTCTCGCATGCCTGTCGAAAGGTCTACCCCGCATGTTATGTTGTGTCTCATATATTAGTCCGGAGGAGCACCTTTAGACCCTGAGGTATTCCCTATGTCTTCGTCGTGTTATACTTTGTGTGGGATACGCCACGCACATCTTTATCGTCCTGTTTATACCATTAGGGGGTATACCCTGTGCATCGTGACATATCACATGCGTCTTTGCCACCGTGTTTAAGTCATCTGGAGACATGTCCCATGTGTCACGACGTACTCCGCCTCCCTCTATCATGGTTAGGAATACTGTTCGTTAGATATGTATCCTTGACGGATCCAAACTGCTTGGTGGTCATACCCCATTTGTCATAACATTCGCATCGTGGGGCAGCTTTCGTTCACTTTCCGCATGGTCGACTTGAGACACACTATGTGTGTCGCCACGTCACTGATAACATATCGATAGTTCAAAAAAAAAAAGAAACATTGTCACGGCATCGGTTCCCCCGAGACTCGAATTAACCATTCATCATATGTCTCATACACGTCCTACTTACGCCTCAAGACATACCATATATGTCGCTATGCCTTAGCCAACACATCTCAAGATTATGACCGGTACCTTGAACTCAAATAGAACCATAATCTCACGGGTCGTCATCACCTCCCTTTCGTATCTCAAGACATACCCATGTATATCGCCACGCTATACACAATGCCCATGTGATTCCAAATTACGTCGTTATATTATCCGTGCCTCTCATCTCGTAAGTTGTCATCATGACCTCCGTACGCTAAGACATGCCACGTATGTTGGCGTGCCGTGCACCTATACTCCAAAGTTACGTTGTTGTACGATCGGTACCTTAGGGTCGAGTCAACTATTTCACACGAATCTCGCTTACCTATCGTCACTCACATCTGGGGGATGTAGTCCATACATAGCACCTCCGTATTTCAGAGTTATGGGCAATACCCTGAGCTCCGAAGTGAACCCTTAACTTGTGTGTTGTCCACACCTCCCATTTGTACCTTTAGGTGTGCCATGTGGGTCGTCATGGTGCCCCCTCGTATTTACATCGTCCCACTGTCCGGACCCCAGGTTCACATTGACCCTCTGATGCACGTTTCATACGAAGTCATCATGTCATATCCGCACTTTAACTGGCACCTTATATGTCGCCTCGTCACATCTAATAAATCCATGCGTCATTGTACTAACCTCTTAGCTAGTAGGTCATTGTCACACCCCATTGGTACCCTCGGTCGTACCTTGTATATCGACACATCATTGTACTAAGGTAACACGCACATCTTTGACCTTCTTGAGACACCCCGTCGCATCTTCAAAACGACCAAACCAATATGAGACATACCAGGTATGTCACCATATATCGTAACGCGTCAGTATTCCAAACATGTGATGCTAGTGTTTCGAGCGCGTATCAGCTTTCGGTGCATACCCCGTATGTCACCGCTTGCGCTTTAGTCGTACATGGAGCCTCGTCAAAACATACCCTGCGTGTCCCCTTATCGTAGGCAATATTTGTAGTCCGCAAATATGTCATTAGGCTATCAAATTCCAGACCAACCTTTTGACACACGTTCCGTATGTCATTCCTCACACATTGCTTACATATCAAAGGCCGAGTCGTTTATACCATCCAGTCGGGGTTAAGCTTTTGGCACATACCCCATACGCTGTTAGGTATGTCCTATTCACATGTCGACTCACTCGTGTCATCGAGTTCAAGTCGAACCTGGGGCAAGTATCATATATGTCATCACGTGCATCGTGCTTACGTCTCCAATGTCGAGTCATTTGTATCGTCAAGGTCGAGCTGAACCTTTGGCATGTACCTCTTATGTAGAGTGGTTCATATCGTCGAGTCCCAGTCATACCATTGGGCACATACCCTATAGGCTGTCTCGGGCGTCCCCTTCACATATGGACACACCGATTTGTTCATATCATGAAATTCTCATCAAACCTTCGACATGTGCCTAGTAGATTATTGCTTATGCCTAGAGTGCATCTCAAACATACATTTTTTATATTGTCAAATCTTCGGTATGCTCCTCGCATATCATCATCCTCATCCTCCTTACACCCCAAACTTTAGATTGTCTATATTCACGAGTCCGAGACGTATACCCCATATGTCGCTATTTGAGTCTCACTTGTATCAACAGTATCGAGTCATTTGTACCACGTTTAAGTCCAACATTTGGCACTTACCTTGAATGTCTGTCCTTACGTCTTTGTTGTATATCAAGCATTGAGTTGGTCCATGGTGATGAGTTCAAAGTCAAACCATCGATGTCTACCGAGTGTGTCATCGCTGGCATCCCAAATATCGATGATAGACCAAATACGTCATAAATATCCACGTAAGATCTTTAGGGATTCTCATAAAACATTTCGTCATCTAGTTTGCGCTATGAAACAAATTGACCTTTGACACATACCAGGTAAGTCGTCATTTTCATCTCGTTGGTACCTCAATCGGATTAGGATACTCTCATTCTACCAGACGCACCAATATCCGCAAATACATCGAGGTATTTGTGTCTCTAGCTTGAGTTAATCCTTAAACTACACCCTACGTGTCGGTGTCGTGTCTAGCTGACGCCTCCAATGTTGTTAGGAGCTACCTCTTGAGTCATCTCTGTCCAAAGTTGGTCAGATAATACGTGTGTCATATGTGTATCCTATTCGTGTCTCGTACCCAGCATGTCGGATTTCCCCCGCGACGGTCGAAATCCTAAAATCAAGCCATCACATCGTCTGTGAGTTGTGTATAAGTCAATCGTGGGGGCACATCAAGTGGGACTCCCATCATGCCTTTTGGCTACCTCTAAGGCATACCATGTACGTCATCATATTTCCTAAATGCACCATGTTTCAAACCACTCTGTCATGATACTAGTGAGCCAAGTAGGAATTAATAATTGGCACATACCTCATATATTGACATATGCATCCTATTTGGACCTCAAGTGTTGGGTATCTCGTGTTCATTGTCCCGTCAAATAATACCCATCATTGTAATAGTTGCTTTTCGAGAGAAGCTGACAATTGGTGCACATCACATATGTCACTCACGTCTTCCTTATGCCTTAACCTGTTTGGGGCACACCTCGTGTGTTACCACTTTCTGCATAGCACGCCAAGGTTCCGTTGATATGTCTACGTATTTGTATCTTGGGTTTAAACTAACCATTAACCCACGCCCCATATGTGGTGGTCACGTCCCTCTTGCTTCTAGTTTAGGACGCACCCTCTATGTTGGCCTGTTTCAGGAAGCTTGTGTTTCCCAGAAAGGCGGTTCCCTACTATCAGTATCGATACCAAGTAAACTATGGACGCATGCCCCGCACGTCTCCATCATGGTCTGTTTAAGTCTCGGACGTACCATGAGCGTCATATCAGGTCGTGTAACGCCCCGTATCTTCGAAGTACGTCATTACAACCGATGATGACAATCCCTCACATACACCTCATGCACAGTCGCTTATGTTGTTTTTTTAGGTCATGAGTCGTGTCGATGTACCAAGTATGTCATTTCCCCCCACTCATGTCGCTACCCCTCGAATGTATCTACACGTCACGGATATCATCGGGGTACACTCTCATCTACCTAGCGTCCTAGGGAATTTTACTTATCATGAGGGTCGTCTCAATCTCACAAGCGTCAGTCGTGTCGAGCATCATTCAACATTGTACATCTTATAAATCATTGCATAGTAAACTTGTAGGGTTCATACTAATGTGTGTATAGCAGTTGAAATGGTTTCGGGCATCCGCACTTCCAAACAGGTAAGGCAGGACAGACGACCGAAGCGCTGCCGACAGCTCTAGTAAAAAAGGGGTTTAGCTCTATTCAAAATCGTTTTTATGTTGTAAGAAATAAAGCGCACACCACGAATCATGCATAAATCATACATCCATCGATAGGAGGCACAAGTAGATAGCTTTGGCATTCACATCACACGTGCATCGCATCATCAAAATTCATAATGCCTAAAAAGCTCCACTCACCAATCCTTTCTCTTTCCTTATTAGAAACCCAACTCATGGCCTAGTCCAGCAATTCAAACCACAATCTTGAGAGCCGTGTGCAAGGGGCTTTAGCCAAATACTTCTTTTTTGATGAGTTCAAACGCGCTCTTAATGATCCGGAGGCTGCTAAGAATGATGGGGTTGAAAGTTCCCAGGGGATGATAAGAGATTTCAATCTCAGAGCAGAAATCGAGCGAGTTCTTCCCGATATCCTTGCTTCAGATGAATTCAAGATAGAGCTGAAAATGTTGGTCCGGGAGGTCCTGAGTGAGTCACTGGTTGCGGAAATCCCGAAAGCTGCTGTAGAGAAACCTATGTTCCAGTTCGCGTCACAATCTACCCCACAAACATTCACTCCACTAAGGGTAGCCTCACACCATGTTTCACGAACACAACAAGATCCACACCATCGGGGACATGAGATTGCCAGGGTTGTTCGCCCTCCATCACCCGCTCAGTATAGAGGGGAGGGAAGGGAGTTCTCCACTTTCACTCAACCCTTATTTGAAGTGTTGGAGGGTCTACGAATGCATGACATACTTCATCCTCTACTAGCCACGGGAAGTCAAACCACTGAGATAGCCAAACGCAGGGGTTACTGCCACTTCCACCAGAGATATGGTCACGAAACAAGTACTTGCATGAGGTTGAAGCATGAAATTCAAGATCTCATCGAAGCTGGAAAGATAAGTGATCCAGATCCCTCTCATCAGATGAAGCCTTCGACTTGTTCCTTGAACGGTGAAGTCTACAACGGATCAGGATGACCTAAAAAAGAAGTTCTCGAGATTGAGGACACTTATGAAGTGGAAGAACCTAAAGCTTCATGAAGTAGCATGAGAGAGAGGATTGCACTTGTAGTCTTTATCATTGTCTTTTATTTTATCTTCTATTCCACAAGATGTTATTAATCTCCTTTTGAATTCAATGAAATGTCGTTTCCGCAAATTTTATCCCAAACATACGTACTTACATTTGATATCCACTCAATTGAGATAGTCCCGCTTCTGTCATGGCACGGACGTAAGCTCTAGAATGTACTTATTGCTCAGTACTTAACCACTGAAGAGAGAAAATTAAGAGAGTAAAAAAAACAAAAAAAAAACAAATCATGAGAAGCGATTCCCTGGCTCTACGATGATAAGTCGGGCGTAGACCCATCAAACGAAGGGTTCTCACCGGCTTGTGCCAAAAAGAAGACTGAGCGACGATCAACAAAGTCCAAAATGAGAGAAAAAGAAAAGAAAAGAAGGAGCAAGCAACAAGCCCCCAAAACCATGCTAGCACTAAGGCACCGACAAAAATTTCTCCCCCCAAAGGGGACACAAGTACATGGGTGCACCATTCAGAACAAGACAGGGGCAACTAACCTATCAGCGATAAAGGACCCTGTTCCAAGATCAACGAAAGGGTTTAGGTCTATGACGACTCAAAGTTAAAAAAAAAAGGAAAAAGATGATGCTAAAAAGGCCCAGGGGAAAAGTCAAACCAGTCAGAAGTAAAAGAAAATCATTCAACGTGATTGGCCAAGAGGCGTCAAGGTGGAAAGAGCGGTTGACATGGCCCGACAAATGGGTAATCAAATGTACAAGAAAAGCTCACTTTAGCAAAAAAAAGATCAAATACGTAGTCGAATGAAGACAAAGGCGGCGGCAAAATTTAGAATTGCGATCAATCTCAAAGGAACCAAGGAATCTTTCTCATAAAAATAGAAAAAAAGAAAGAAAGAAAATCCCGATAGGTTGAAAATCCACAAAGGACGACCTATGCAACAATAAGGGACACCCCAATAAGCGAAAACCCCACGGGGCGCTTATTTGAAAATTTCGGGGGTAAAAGGAGAGAATTAAAATAACTGAAGTGTGAAAACACGAAAGGGCATACTTTGGTGACAGTGGTCAATAAACTGAGCAATTAACAATTCAGTGTATGTTTGCCAAGTGTTTTATTGAAGCTAGATGGTTGCATTAGCAATGAAAACACCCGCATCAATAGACACCCCATCTCAACTGAAATCACCTTAACACCCATAAACCGATCCAAAATCTAAAAAAAAATAAAAAAAAAGACTATTCTTCTCTCTCATGCTCCATGAAGTTTGGTTCCTCTGCTCCTCTGTAGTCCTCTCAAGAGTCAAACTTTGACCGAAGCATCTCTCCTCCATAACTACTCCCAATGGCAGTATCCATGGCTTGAGCGCACATGAAATCTCACCTCGAGTTTACAGGGGCATGCACTCGTATCAACTTCTAACCCACACCAAGACGGCAACTTCAATTGGGGGCACGACCATAAAATCAGATCACCGTCCATCTCGCTCTAGAAGCTTCTCCATTAACAAAGGCATCACACATGAACTCATCGTCAAATGCTCAGCATAGAAGTGGCCCGTGGATATGAACCCCCTGTGCTATCCGGTATCATTTACAATCAAGAAAGAAAAAAGAAGAAAAAATTGAAAAAAAAGGTTAGATTGAAAACCTCAAAAGAGGCGATCCAAGCAAAAGGAGAGAGAGAGAAAATCAGTGAGATATAAAAAAGATGAATTGAAAACCCCTAGGGGTAGTTCATGCAAAATGAGAAATAGAGAATATCGGAGAGATCCCGTTGAGTTGAAAACCCAAAAAGGGCGGCTCAGGCAAAAATTAGGGAAAAAATGAATACATCAAACTCTGGTTAAAGGCAAGAGCCCCTTGACACAAGCTCATCAAGACCAAATCCTCATCCCTACAACCCTTGGTTTCAAACTTATCCTCGCCCTCATCCTCGCACTCCTTAGGGACGACCTGAAACATCATTTCTCGATATGAAGCTACTAAAATCCTCCAAGCCTATGAAAAGGGAATCCATCCGAGCATCTCATCCACACATACATAGTTGGCATTCACACATGTCCATACATCCGCATAAAGAAAAACGCATAGGCCACACTTACATACATTCAAACACGCGCACAGTCACGTGCATACACACACATAGGTGGTTACATGCATCCATAGATTAGGCTACATCCACCCATCTATATGCATCACTACACCTCATCATTAAGACTAACAAATATCCTCACAAGGGGCATGATTCGCTCGCCCTATGCAGAAAATATAGGTTACAGAATAGCACACCGATCTCCAATCTGCAGTCCGTTCCAGCCTACGATTCATGCCAAACTGTAGCACCTATCGGGGGACGATCACAGAAGACAGTAAAAATTTACCGAATGGCGGCACCAATCAAAGTACAGACGACAGCACATCGAAATCAGACGTAGACAGTCGATCCAGAGACTAGGGGATGAAAGGTCGATCTAGAGACCTGCAAAATGGAGGATCGCTTTAGAAATCTATGCTTGCAGTCGATCAAGAGACTGGGGCCAAATGGTCGATTCAGAGACCTACGAAAGATATATACCTACGGTCGATTTAGAGACTAGGGTCGCTAGAAAGAGCTATATACCTAAGGTCGATTTAGAGACTTAGAAAAGATATATACATGCGGTCGATTTAAAGACTAGGGTCGCTAGAAAGAATCATATTACCTGCGGTCGATTTAGAGACTAGGGTCGCTAGAAAGAGCCATATTACCTGCGGTCGATTTAGTGACTAGGGTCGCTAGAAAGAGCCATATTACCTGCGGTCGATTTAGAGACTAGGGTCGCTAGAAGAGCTATATTACCTGCGGTCGATTTAGAGACTATGGTCGCTAGAAAGAGCTATATTACCTGCGGTCGATTTAGAGACTAGGGTCGCTAGAAAGAGCCATATTACCTGCGATCGATTTAGAGACTAGGGTCGCTAGAAAGAGCTATATTACATGCGGTCGATTTAGAGACTAGGGTTGCTAGAAAGAGCCATATTACCTGCGGTCGATGTAGAGACTAGGGTCGCTAGAAAGAGCTATATACATGCGGTCAATGTAGAGACTAGGGTCCCTAGAAAGAGCCATATTACCTGCGGTTGATTTAGAGACTAGGGTCGCTAGAAAGAGCTAGGGGGAGACGGTCTATGAAGAGACTGAAGACAAGGAAGGAGCTTGCGACATGGAGATCAGATATTTCCCCTCCCACTCTATAGGTGTCTTTTACTTTAATATATTTCCCACTACATGTGTCGCATTCACGAAAAAGTTTTTTCGAAAAAGCACACACGTCACTGTCAAAATAGAAAAGTAGGGGCAACTGTAGACACCGAGTCGGAAGACTTGTGACGAAAACCCATAACAGACGGTTAAAGCGGTTGATTCCAATAGTTTAAAAATAAAAATCACGAAAAGGCCCTGAATGATTCCATGTCGGTGAGTAGGCAACTAACGGCGCCCCCTGGCAGGTGGGCGTCCCCCGAACACCAGACGCAGCGCTCGGCGCGCCAAACGCTCGTCCAATGAACGTTTGACGTATGCACAACACTCGTGGGAAGGCCACCTGACTCCCATTGGGCAGGCGCCAATCGAACCTGGGGCGTCATCCAACGGACGTCGGACGTACGCCCAACGAGCGCCGGGCGCACGCCGATGGCGTGGGGTGCGCGCCTAATGATCATTTGGCGAGCGCCCAACGGCGTGGGGCGGGCGCCCAGCAGCGTTGGGCGCACGCCCGATGGCAGTTGGGCGCGCGCCCAACGGCATTGGACGCACGTCCAACGGCAGTTGGACGTCCGCCCAACGCCTGTTGGGCGCGTGCCCTACCGAGGTTGGGCGTCCGCCCAACGTCTGTTGCGCGCGCGCCCAACAGAGGCTGGGCGTCGCCCAACCTGATGTTGGGCGTCCGCCCAATACCCGTTGGGTGCACGCCCAACTTTGGGATCCGTGCCTATAAAAGGCACGGATCCCCATGCATTTGGGGAAAAAAAAGAAAATTTGGAGCTTCTCTTTCTAGAATATTTTTTTAGAGAGAGAAAGTAAATTTTTGGGGAAAAACATTTTTTTCCTAAAAATTGAAAATTTGCAAAAAGTTAAATATTTTACGAAAACACTGAAAACACCAAAAAACACAACTCGTGGAATCAAACGACTTTGACTGTCAATACCAATCTTGAGGTATTATCCGAGGACTAGACTCGTTTAATTTATTTATTTTATTTATTTTATTTTATTTATAGTTTCGTTTATTTATTTGTTTAGTTAGTTATTTATTTATCACGTTTATTTATTTTCTCGTATTTATTTAATTCCCGTCCCGTCTCAAATAAACGTCTTGGTTTTGTTTTAAAATAAAAAACGTCGTTTTAAGTCCCAATATGAACTGTGATCCCGTCTAGGGGTAGTCCGGGACTAAAACGTTGTAGATATAAGATTTAAAAATGTTTTCCAAATTAACGTTTTGAAATAAAACATCGTTTTGGGAGATTTCGTTATAGACTATGACCCGATTTGGGTAGTTCGGGGACCATAATGACAGAATAGATTAGATCTAAATTATTTTAATAAATATGGAAAGTTGGGGGACTGATTCTGTATTTTTACCGTTTCGGTCACTAATAGCTGTTTAGCGACGGATTTTTCGTCGCTAAAGCTGCTGGAATTTTTAAAAAGCCTATTTTTGAACCTTTTTCTCACCTTTTTGGCATTTATACTTGTATATAGTATGTAACTATATAGTATATCTATTAAAATTATTTTTGGGGTATCTAACTAATAATTATTTATTATGTATTTACTTATTTTGTACATTTTGGTATCCTTTTCGTTAATTTGATTTTGCAAAACTATATGTATATGTTTTCCCCTAATTCATTTAAACAATATTGGGTATTATTTTAGGGGATTATTTACTTGGGTATCTTGGGGTAATTAATTAGTAAACGTTTTGAGGATAATTATATGTTATTTTGATGTTTAATGTATATTTTGGGGAGGGTTATTTTCTATATATTTATTATAATAGTTATTTTGGGACTTAAGAGTTATTTTCTTATTCTTTATGAACCTTGTTCATTGTTTTACTTGTTTTTAATTAAAGCATTGTTTTCATTATTATTTTTACTTATCAACAACTATACTATATGTTATTCTTTTGCCTCCTTATTTTTAATCTATAGATATAACTATTATTTTTAACCAAAATGTATATGTATATGTATATTTACTCTAATTTTGGACTTCCTATATGTATATATTTCAAATATATTTGGTTGGGTGACTTTGGGTTTAATTTGTTAATTGTTGTAATTATATTCAAGTGAAGGTTAATTGAGTGAAAAGGGGAAAATAAACCACCAAAAAGAGAGTTCAATTTGCTTATTTAAACTAAAGGTTTCTAGAGGTTCCAAATGTAAATAAAAGGTTTTTAGTTCGTTACCATTTTAAAAAAAACGACTTCCTAAAATATCACGTTTTGAAACCTTAATCCGTTCCAACGACGGATTAAGCGAACCTTGTAATTAAAATCGTTTTTCTATCCAAAACGGTTTTGTACAAAAATAAATGGACTTGTATGCTTAATCACGTTTTTTTTAAAACTTCTTATTCCACGTTTTCAAACGCTCGAACCGTTCCAACGACGATTCGAGTGAAAAGCATGTAAATTAACGGGGTTTTGAAACGTATCTAAATCGTTCCAACGGCGATTAAGGTATGAACCATGTAAATAAACCTTCTTTCGGGGAGTGAGATTAATTTAACTTTAATGTATAGCTTAAGACATAATTCATGTTGTAAATAAACCAATTCTTCCTTTTATCTCCCCCTTTCTTCTATGTATCCTAATTTATGTAAACGGGTGATTCTTTACTAAAGTGGCTTTCAATGACATGCTCAAAACGGCTTTCAAAACGAGAAAGAAAAGGTTTCAAATGAATTTTAAACTTAAAGAAATATGCGATTAGTCCGTTAGCGCCTAACATGCAAAGTAGGAGGCCGGTGGTTCAGAATCGGGCGATGTCGGGGTGCCTAGTAGCCTTTCTCTGGAAAGGAGCTAGCCTTCTCGGCTCGTACCCAAATTTCTCGAACCCTCACCGGTCTTCCGCAAGGGATCGGTGTTCATTTCCCATTCGTGGGTGGTGACTCTTCCATACTCCGAGCTCCGACCCTGCCGAGCAGCTTGATTCCGTGATTGGTTGGTTTCGGCGCCAATCACAGCATCTGTCATCAACGGTGTCCACCCCCCGGGTCTTCCGGGCGAGGCCGCGGCACCTACACCCGTTGTCACCATATTTGTTCTTAGTTTGTGTGGAGGGTTTATCGGCTCTTATTGCTGCATCTGAGAAAGCAGGCAAGCTACATGGGATTCGGGTTTGCTAGAGAGCTCCATCGATTTCTCACTTATTATTCGCCGATGATGCTTTCTTGTTTTTTAAAGCCATGATTGAGGAATGCAGAGAAGTGAAACAACTGCTGAGTCTGTATGAAGAGGCTTCGTGTCAGGCGGTAAATTTCACTAAATCAGGTATTCTATGTAGCAGTAACGTCGATGCCTTATTATCTGAGGGTATTTCTTCCATCATGGGTGTGTGGCAACCTCTTAATACTGGGCGGTATCTGGGTTTGCCATCCTTAGTTGGCAGGAAAAAGAGAGTAATTTTTTCTCATTTGAAGGACAAGCTTTGGAAAAAGCTATAAGCTTGGCGTGATAAACCTTTGTCCAAAGCGGGTCGGACAATGTTGATCCGTGCAGAGGAATTACAACAGATGTTAAATTCTTTTTGGTGGGGAAACAAGAAGGATGGAGCTCGGGGAATCAATTGGTTGTCCTGGGAGAAATTGTGTGTTTTAAAAGACGGGGGAGGGTTGGGTTTCCGGGACTTCACTGCCTTTAATCTAGCATTACTGGAAAAACAAGAGTGGCATCTGATGCGCCCAACGGATGTTGGCCCGCTGAGCTCACTAAAGGATAAGTGTATGCCGTCGTTATCAAGTAATAAAATCTGGACAAGTCTAGGTATCGAATCCACAGGATTTATTCCTGAAAGTATCGAGCTACTCGGTTTCTAATATTATCTAGGCTTTGGGGGGTTTGAGATTGATTTTGATTAAGTTAAACTACTCCTAACTAAGTTATTCTACTCCTAAGTGATCTCTCACTAAAGTAAATACCCGAAGGGATATGGAATGATACGATAATGATGAATACATGATGTTCAGACAACTGATTAAAAACCTAATCTAAGTCACTTGTGTCCGAGGCGATTAACCCTACTTATCCTTCTGAGGTTAATAGTTCGTGATTCTCTTGTAAGGCCGAAACTAGCTCTAAGGCTCAACAATTTGGGCTTAATCATCTATAAGGTCATCAATCTTATAGGCACTGACTAGGTCAGATTCAGCTCGCAATATGTGCCAACTTAATTTTTGGATTTATGAATGAGTTAAACTAATCAGACAAAGCATAAAACAGATTAAATAAATAAACTAATTGAACAAACAAAAACTATATTATCATTAAAGATGGAGAAATATTGTCACGGAGATACAATTAGCCTAGGATTCATAGACTGTATCAAGAGCTAAACAAGTTATGAAAAAGGTAAGAAAATCCCTTTCAGGGAACCTGTCTACCAGTGCAGGCATCTTCCTAGGACTTAAGGATGAACCTTGAACAATCCTAGGTGAGCGGAGCTTCGAAGGTTCTTCAATGGAGGTTGAAGGAGATGGAGGAGGTGGAGAGGATTCTTCAAGGGGGAAAGCTAGGGTTTTTTTTTACAATAATGAAAGATATTTAATTTACATAATGAAAGTCCTATTTATAGTTGTGGTTCGGACCCCAAATTTGACCTAATTCGTTTCCTTTTGCAGGTGGGAAGAGTGGGGATAGATCGTGGTGTCGTGGGGCCGGGAATCAGTCAAAAGACTGATTCCTGCAGGTCAGCTCGCCGAGCTGGCCTAAAAAGGCCAGTTTCGACGAGCAAAACATGCCCAAATGCCCCGCGTGACTATCGGATGACCCCAAGACGCGATTTTTGCCCGAACTTGTTCCTGTTTTGACCTGCACATGCATATAAACTCCAAACGACATTAGTTCCGATGCTAAATTGACCCACCAATCGCTTGTTTTGAGTGAACACTCCATTTGGTGCGACTTTTGGTGGATCAATTAGCTATAATAGATAACTGAAAGTTAACATACGTGCTAGTTTTGCGATATTTGCCCAAAAATGATCAGAAAACGAACTTAAACCACAAAAGTAAATAAAACATATACAAAATCTAACTAACACACACAAATGCATATAAATGCGAGAATTGCTCGCTTATTGGCGAAAAAGTAAACTAAAACCGTCCTAAAACTGTACCTAAAGATAAGGTTTTTTGACCCCTATCAGCGTCTTCAGTCATCTCCAGATTCTCTTGTCAGTAATGTGTACAAAGCTAAATACTATCCACATGAGGATTTTCTACAAGCCAGGTTGGGTCACTCACCTAGCTTCATTTGGCGGAGTATTTGGGGTTCTCAGTTGTTGCTTGAAAAAGGGATCAGATGCAAAATTGGAGATGGGAATCGAATAAATGTGTGGAAAGAGCTGCGGCTATGGGACGAGCATTATCAGAAGATTACAATGCCCATGCCTGCTGGATTGGAGGAATTAAAAGTTAGTGACCTGTTCATTCCTAATTCAGTCGGCTGGGATTTTGAACTTCTACAGGAACTCTTATCGGAACAAGATATTGCTGCTATTTCTCGATCAACGGTTCGTACAATTTGAAGTCAGGATAGCATTATTTGGCATGGCACCAAGAATGGTATTTATTGGGTCAAGAGTGCTTACCAATTAGCCACTAGAGTTCTTGCTAGTGATGAGGAGCTGAGGGTTGAAGGTGTATGGGATGTGATTTGGGGTGCTCAAGTTCCATATAAAGTTAGATATTTTTGTTGGCGGCTTGTGAGAGAATTGTGTTCCTACCCGTGTCAAATTAAGGAACAGAGGAGTGCATATTGAGGATGCATGTGTATTTTTCTCACTGGACATTGAGGATGCTTGGCATCTCTTTTTACTTTGCCTGAAGGTTCAGGACGTATGGCACGAAGCGGGATTAGATGTGACTGTTGATGTGGCAGTGACTGATGCTGCAAATTTTGCAGAATTTTTCTTTATGATTTGTAGGTTAGCAGATGCAGGAAGAACTTAAAAATTTATGGTAATTCTCTAGTCTTAGTGGAGATCAAGAAATGAGTTACCGTTGCGTCAATCCTGTTTGACGGTGTCTGCTGTTGTTGCTGGTGGACTCAATTGCCTCACGAAATGGCAGCTCGCACAGACCCGCTGTTATCATCATAATTTATAGCATTTTTAGTATTTAATTACTAGTTATTTTGTACCATTTTAATAAATTTTAATAATGGTTTTTGTATATTTTCTTCATTTTATGTATCTAAGCCAATTTGTGTGTTTTCTAGGCACTTTCGTAAGGTTTTTGGCACAAATAACCAAGTCGGGGCTTAAGGAGGAAACTCGAGAGTAAAAGGGACCAGAAAAAAGGAATTTTAGTGACACCCAGCGTGCACTTCGTCGCGGATAGGTGCTGTAAGATAGAGTCCAATTGTTCACACTAGGACAGATTTGACACATTTTCGTATTTTCAACTTATCTCCCTCATACGGACTCAGATTGAGGCGATTCAAAATGCATTGGAAAGCTAAGAGAAAGATGAACAAATGACTAAGGCTAATCATCTCCAAATTCGAAGTGCATCAGGCCCAGAAAATTATCCAAAGTTGATGAATATGTTGAAGCCTAAGATTCCTTTACACATTTCAACTCCTAAATTATTAAAATCTTCCCCCATGCTCTCTTAAATGCTAAATTCAGATGATAAGGAGTGGGAGGCCATAAAGATGACTTGGTCTTTGGAATTATGTGTGCCATTTTACTATAAAAGGAGGCCTTGGGTGCCATTTGGAGACACACCAAGCTTAGGCTTACTTCCTCCCTCTATAATGTTATTTTGTTGATTCTTCTCCTTAAGAATCAGTTGTTTCTGTTGTTCTTATTGTTGTTAGAGTGTTGTTTGTGCAAAAGTTCATCTAATAAAAGTAAGTTTCAAGTTACCGAAGAAGTTCGTTCGGTAATCGTCATTACGGTTTCTTCTAAACTTTAATCTCTTTTATTAATATGAACTCTATTATCTATCTTTCTAAAGTGTGTTTTAATCTAATGATGGGCTAAACCCCTCTTAACTAAGGCTAAAAATGGACCTTAACCTTAATTATGTTGTAATTACGTTTAACCTATTTAAGTTATCTTTATCCTTTTTGAGAACTAACTTATGATTCTTAATGCTTGTAGGAGATGGGCCAACTCTCTACTTGAGTATAATTAATCGTTTATATTAACCGTGATTAAATTGATTAATCGAAATTCATAAGTTGGACCTAATGACCATTTAGTGTGGCTTATTGGTTTTCCAAGGTTTTTTCATGAATCTTATTACAAATATTGATTTATTACTTGAGCCGGACCAAGGGAAAGTAATAAATCGAAGGTTTGGAAATAAGAAAACTTAATGCTTCTTTGGATTAATTACTTGAGCCGGACCAAGGGAAAGTAATAAAAGTTTAGAACTAATTTTAGAACTAATTACTTGAGCGGTTTTTTTCTTGAATCTTAAGTAATCACTTTAGCCGGACCAAGGTAAAGTAGGTTAAAAGGTTTAGATTAAATCTTATTACAAATCTTAGATTTATTACTTGAGCCGGACCAAGGGAAAGTAATAAATTGAAGGTTTGGAACTAAGAAAACTTAATGCTTCTCTTGATTAATTACTTGAGCCGTACCAAGGGAAAGTAATTAGTCAAGAGTTTAGAACCAATCTCGAGAACTAATAGTTAATAAGAAAAATCGCCATCTTAAGAAGGATAAAACAACTTAAAAAAAAGGGGTCAAATGTTATTACCAAGCAAAGAGGTTAAGTGAAGCTAAAAGCCTTAGTTTCTTTCATTATAAGTATTCTCTCATTTAATTTGTGTAATTTTCATTTCATTTCTTGCTTAAGTCTTAGCTTGGTTGTCCAACAAACTCTACATTTCGGTTGTTTAAATAATAGATAGTAAGCAAAGAGATTAGTACTTATAATCACCATCCTCGTGAGAACGATACTCTACTTTCACTTTATTACTTGATACACGACTAAGGTACACTTTCCTTCACATGCACGTATACGTAAAACGCGCATCACCCGCCGATCAGTTTGTAGTGTCAACTCGCCATCGACCTCCTGTATCAGACACTGGCACCGCCCTGCTGCAATGTTGTCTCTTGTTGCTCGGATTTCAGCACTTTCACCCTCCTTGGTAGCTTGGGCAGTGGTGCTGTCATTAGGAACTCAACTGGATCTTTTGTTACGGTGCGCACAACACTGCCAGATGGTATTATGGAGATTCAGGAAGGTGAGACGTGGGCACTGTTACAAGCCTTGCATTGGACTATCAGTTTGGGCTACTATGATGTTGTCTTTGAGACTGACTCCCAACTGACGGTCCAGGCCATCAATTCAGTACAACCGGATTACTCTGAGTTTGGAGATTTAGTTTCTCAATGTCGTTCTCTATTATCAGCAAATAACGGGTTCTCTGTCTGTTTTCTTAATAGTCAGGCTAATAGCTTAGCTCATGCATTTGCTCGAGCGTCTTCACAACAAGTCAGTCCTACTACTTTTGATGTTGTTCCGAGTTTTATTCCCGCTTATGTATTGGATTTCTGTCGTGACCCAACTCATTAATGAATTTTTTTTTCAAAAAAACAAAAAAAAATAGTAACCATAGCTTATGTGATTTAAATAATAAACATATATCTTGATGTTGATTCTGTTAGTAAATACAGTTAAAACAACTAACAGTGTTAAAAAGTCAAAATATCAATCAAAATCAAATCTTAAAAAGATATTTTTATCTTTATATTTTTTTATAATTGATATTTATTTTTTCTAACCAATCACTATCTTACCTTAGTTTTCTGTCCTCAAATTCTTTATCTTCTAATTATTTTTTTTTTGAAACAAAACCCATGCCTTTCATTAAACTAAACAGGATTCAATATCCTGACTGATAACAAATGTTAGCCAGAATGGCATTAAATTGGAAACGAAAAAATTAGCATTGGAACGGGATTGCCTAGCTATTAAGTGAGCAGCCCCATTCGCTAACCTAGGAACATAAGACACCGAGATATCACTATATCTTGAAAGGATATCTCTACAGTCTTGCACAATATTACCAAACTCGGATATGTCATTATTTTGAGAATTTATAGCATCAACGACCCCTTTAGCATCCGATTCAATTTCTACTTTATCCCTCTGACTCGAAATCATCCACGTCAAGCTATTCCGTATTGCCAATGCTTCAATCATTTTTGGTGTAAAGCTTCCTACATAGTAGCAGCTGCTATAGCAAAGGAACTAACCAGTTTCGTCCCTGACTATCGCACCCGTACCACCTGGCCCTAGATCGCGGAACAGGGCTCCGTCGGTGTTGCACTTCATGTAATTCTGTCGCGGTTTTTTCCATCGCCCTGCTGTTTGCTGCTGTCCATTTGTGGCTTCGGTCACCACATGTCTGCTCTCCATCCATTCTTGTAATTGCATTCGGCTTCTTCTGATGCAAGTGGACGCGCTTTGGTCTTCCTTATTCCATAATTTGTTGTTTCTTTGTGTCCAGATTGCGTGAAAGACCAGCACCCTTTTCCGCAGCAGTTCCGCCCTCTCTTTTGTACCAGCCGTCAACAGCCATTGGGCAATTGTCACAAAATCGCCATTTGGTGTTGCAATTCCAGCCTCCCTCCAGCAATTTCCTGCAAAAGAACAGTTAGAAAATAGGTGCCAACATGTTTCTTCCTCCAAGTCACACATCACACAAGCCAACGGAACCGGGATATGCCGTCTTGCAAGGTTAGAGCGCGTCGGCAAACAGCCCCCACACATTTTCCATATCAGCGTTTTCCATTTTGGTGGAACAGTCAATTCCCACAACTGTAGACACCGAGTCAGAGGACCTGTAACGAAAACCTGTAAACAAGACGGTCGAAGCGGTTGATTCCGAAAGTTTTAAAACAAAAATATATAATAAGAAAAGAAAAGTTAATGTGAGTCGCGGTCGTCAAGTGGACGGCTCGCGAGTGCTCAGCGACGTGGTGTGAGCGCCTAGCGGCAGCCGACGCGTGTCCGACGACAGTTGGACGCACGCCCGGCAGCGCCGGGCGCACGCTCGACGTCCGTTGGGCGCGCATGCCCGGCAGTGTGGAGCGTGCGCTCGACAATCGTGGGGCGCGCGCGCCCGACAGCGCATGGCGCACGCCCGATGGCCGCTGGGCGAACGCGCCCGGTAGCCGCTAGGCGAGCGCCCAGCGACGTTGGGCGGACGCCCAACGACCGTTGGGCGAACGCCCAACGTCAGTTGGGCGCGCGCGCCCAACGCTGGTTGGGCGCGCGCCCAACTGAAGTTGGGCGTACACCCAACCATGTTGGGCGTTCGCCTAACGAAAGTTGGGCGTTCGCCGAACATAAGTTGGGCGTTCGCCCAACCGGCTTTGGACGACGTCCAATTTTCTTCGGGCGTCGCCCAAAGTTTCCGGGGATCCGTTGCCTATATAAGGCACGGATCCCCATGCATTTGGGGGGAGGGGGATTTTTGGAGACTTTCTCACTCTAAACATTTTTAGAGAGAGAAAGTGATTTTTTTTGAGAAAAATATTTTTTTTCTCAAAAAGTCTGAATTTCCCAAAAGTTAAATTTTTACTAAAAAAGACGAAAAACACAAAAAACCCGGAAAATCACGATTTGTGGAATCAACCGACTTCGACCGTCAATACCGAACTTGAGGTATTATCCGAGGACTAGACTCGTTTTATTTTATTTAATTTATTTCCTTTATTTATTTATTTTTCATGTTATAGTTTTATTTATTTAGTTGTTTATTTATTTGTCACGTTTTATTTAATTTCCCGCATTTATTTATTTTTATCCCGTGTTAAATAAAAATTCGGTTTTGTTTTAAAATAAAAAACCTCGTTTTGATATTCCAATATGAACCGTGATCCGATTAAAAGGTAGTTCGGGTATTATTAAACGTTGTAATTATAAGTTTAAAAAGATATTTCCAAATAACGTTTTAAAATAAAAACGTCGTTTTAGGAAACTCCGTTATAGACTATGATCCATTTTTGGTAGTTCGGAGATCCCAAACGATCGAATTAGACTTAATTTAAAGCTTTTGAACGAATCTGGAAAGTTTTGGACTATTGCTGTAATTCTCCCTTTTCTGTCACTAATAGCAGATTGGCGATGGATTTTCCGTCGATAATCTGCTGGAAAACGAAAATTCATCTTTTTAGCCCATTTTCTCCACCTTTTGGTATTTGATTCTTATATATATAAGTATGTAATTATATAATATGATTATAAAAATTATTTTTAGGGCTATATAACTATTAATTATCTATTATGTAGTTATTTACTCCATATTTGAAATTTAATTTGTTTTGATTCATTATTTGTACATATATATATATATATATATATATTTTTTTGGGTTATCAAAATGTGGGGTTTAGCTATTATTTGGGGAGGGGTTTTCTATATACTTATTATATCAATTTTTTGCATTTATGGTCTTCCATTACTTTTACATGGTTTTAGTTAGGATGAAAATGTATTATATTTTGTATTCTTTTTCATTTTCTTTATTATATCATATAGTATTTCTCACTTATTTATATATATAAATATATCCTTATTTTTAGATAAAATCATATATATATATATGTATTTCTATTTTATTTTTGGTATACATGTATATATTCCAAATGAGTTTTACTTGGTGAATTTTGGTTTAATTGGTTCATTGGTGTAATTATGTGTGAATAAAGAGTTGATTGAGTGAAAAAGGGAAAATAAAATCACAAAAAGAGACTTTAATTTGTTTATTTAAACTTATGTTTTCTAGATATTCTTAAAGTGTAAATAACGTTTTCTTGACCTTTTTAAACTATTTCCAAAATATCACGTGTTGAAACCTTAATCCGTTCCAACGACAGATTAGGCGAACCTTGTAATTAAAAGCGTTTTTATTGTAAATAATAAAGTTTTGAATCGTTTTCTTAAATGATTTGTACAAAATAAATTGACTTGTATGCCTAACCACGTTTTTGGGTTAAAATTCTTTATTCCACGTCTTCAAACGCTCGAGTCGTTCCAACGGTGATTCGAGTAGATGCCATGTAAATCAACGGGGTTTTGAAACGTACCTAAATCGTTCCAACGACGATTAAGGTACGAACCATGTAAATAAACTCGTTTTCGGAGAGTGAGTTTAGTGTAGGGTTAACATGTGAATCGAAGCATAAGACACACTGTAAAATAAATCAATTCTTCCTTCTCCCCTTCTCTCTTTTATATATATTTGGCATCAATGTAAATGGGTGATTCTTTACCAAAGTGGCTTTCAATAATATATGCTCAAAACGGGTTTCAAAACGAGAAAGAAAAGGTTTCAAATGAATTTTAAACTTAAAGAAATATGCGATTAGTCCGTTATCGCCTAACACGCTGAGTAGGAGGCCGGTGGTTCATAACCGGGCGATGTCGGGGTGCCTAGTAGCCTTTCTCCGAAAAGGAGCTAGCCTTCTCGGCTCGTACCTAAGTTTCCCAAACCCTCACCGGTCTCCCGCAAGGGATCGGTGTTCATTTTCCCATTCGTGGGTGGCGACTCTTCCATACTCCGAGCTCCGGTCCTGTCGAGCAGCTTGATTCCACGATTGGTTGCTTTCGGCGCCAATCACCGCTTATGTCGCCATGAGGTGTCCACCCCCTGGTCTGCCCGGGAGATTAGGCCGCGGCACCTCGTCTAACAAGTGGCGACTCTGCTGGGGAAGCGAGAAATTTGATTCCGGAAGGCGTGTATTAAGCCCTTAACGGGGACGGATCGTATTATTTCTTTTCGTATGCATTCATAAGCATTATTGCAAACCTTTTGGGTAATTTCCGCGAAACCTCTAGCGAGAGTCCATTCGTCGTTCGAAAGAGGCTAGTGTAAGTTCCCCCTTACAGTAAGGCGCCAAAGGGTCCCCATCCATTCGTTAGGGGCGAATTTGTGCGGTCCTGTGAGGTCCCGCGATTAGCCATGTCAGCATATAGTAGCCTTAGAAGTTGCCATAGGATTACCCGTTACCATTTTTGATGTGATGAATGAATCAGTTCGTGTTTTCAAATTGCCATGATACGTGTCTAATCCTAAAATATGTAAAGAAAATGAAACGATACGTTAATATATACTCTTAAACCGATATACAAACTACCCCAAAACATCGAAACGATTCGAACTAAAGACGACTTAGTCATCTCGTATGAATGAACTTGTGCGACCCGCCTGGTCCCTTTCCGTGTCCCGAAGAAGGCACCTGTTCAGGAAATGCGTTATGACATAAGCACGTATTAGTATGAATCGGTTTGGTATTGAGGATAGTTATATCTCGATTCAAAAGACTATATTAACGGTAGCCGTTATTCACATTCTTTAAATAAGTTGGGATAAAACGAGATTATGACAAAACAAAAACGAAGAACATTTCTGTTTTGAACGACCCCGTTGTAACGTAAAGAGTTTCGCAAACATGGCCCGTCCCTTCCGAATAAAAGACGAACTCTTACGTTATGCCTTGTGTCGTTCTTAAGAGAAATGGACGTGTCCGCAAAAGTGACTAAGAAAATAAAAGGAAAGCAAAAATAAACAAATGACCAAAGTCATTTTATATCTACGATATATATCCATCCCGAGGGTAGTTAAAAAAATGAACCAATATCGTTAAATACGTGTCTCGAACTGGTATATACGCCGCTTAAAAATCACAAAGCCGAATTAAACCAAACCGCATGATTGCGCCATATGGACGAGACTGTGGATTTGACTAATGGCTCGATCATTTCGACCGTTACCAAAACTACAAGAAATATGGCCCGATCTGCGTGTTTGTTCAGTTCGTGCCAAAGTGAAAAGAACGGTGATATCCCTGCTTCGAATAAGCATGCGATTAAACGAAACGTTGATTTTCTATAACCACGCTAGGGTGATATATCCCGTAGATTGGAAGGAATAAAAACTTGTTAATAGCCGAAAGATTATCGTGCGCTCAAATAAGACTCGCCGTCTTTTCACGTGGCAAAAACGAGAAAACGGATTCTTGACGCTAAAAACAAACACGTTACGCGATGAGTCTGTTCCTTAAAATAAAAAGTGATTTCATCACTAAACAAACACGTGGTTGCGTCTCTCGATAGATCCAAAAGATCCCGTCGTAATCCAAAAATCGAGACACGAACCCACGCGAATAAAAGGAAACGAGTCATTGTCAATAACGAACGATTGAACCAAAAGAATAACTCGTACCACGTCTAAAAACCGAGATGCGCTCAAAGGGAGTCAAAACCCGAACTAATGCATCTCGCAAAATGACAAAAGACGAGTTATCCCGAAAGGACAATCCGCTTGGTCGATATCTTAGTCACTGAACGTTGATACGTTAAAACGAATTGTATTGCTTGATGAATGATTTACTTTTCCGCAATAATCGTCGGCATCACGCGTCCCCTGGACCGCAATGTGAGCCCCAAACCAAAATCCTAGGAAAGAGACTTGGACCATCGAGTGTGTGGAGGAATAAGGGTGGAAGAGAGATGTTGTGATACGTGTAATTAGGCTAACGTTTGTTCTTCTTATCTTATATATCCGTAAATAAATAAACGCACACACCACGAATCATGCATATAAAATCATGCATACATACTAATGGATGCCATTCGCACAGACTTCATCATTAAGCGGTGGTGGTTTCGTGAGAGTAACTGGCTAGTCGGGCAGTTTGATCAGGTACAGATTGACGGTTCCGAATCGAGAGTGGTGGCTTCTGAATCATCTTCGTTCAAGTCAGCTTAATATTCTGTCAGTATGTCTACACCGGATGAGAGGGTTGCTGGGTTAGAAAGAGTCGTAAACAATTTTAGACCAGCTACCTGGTCTGGCACTGAAGGATAACAAGAGTGGGAGTAAGCGTACTCAGAATGACGTGTGATAACTCGGGGAAAAATCCTTGATCGGAGCACGTCCCTATGAGGCGCCGTTGGGATCGGCCGGGGACACTCCGATGCCAAAGTCAGTAAGGAAGATCAAGAGAGCAAACTGAATTGACAAAGAGTAAGTGAATGTGTACCTTGATAGCCTAGGGATGTAGGCTATATATAGCTAAGAAGTCGTAACCTTCAGCAACTAGAAGGTCTCCATTAATGCTCCATTAATGGCGGTTACTGGTTACCTTTAAGCTGGCGGTTACTGGTTACCTTTAACCTGGCGGTTAGCTAATTGATAGCTTATTAATGGTCTTTATGGCCGAGTCGGCGGTTAGCCGTTACTGTGATGAATCAGGTGAAAGAGGAGATTCGCCTCATAGGTTCGCCAGCGGATCTCACTGAGCTGAACCGTGGAGATCCGCCATCCGGTTCTTCTTGCGGCGTTCTCAAGGTGAATATCCCTTTTGGTCCTTGGGATAATATTCTGTTAGTAAGATGAATATCCCTTTTCGTATTCTTTGATCCGTCAAGGCGTATGTACGCTCTCCTTGAGAGCTATGGCGGGTCTCCGCTACTCGCTCTCATCGGGCGTATCTCGTTATGGTGTATCTCGCCATGGTCCACGTGGCGTGACATAATGCTAGAGACTCCTTCCTTTTCCTCATTATTTGCATATTCTCCCCTGCATTAATTATCATTAATTCCACATTAATCATGTATAAATATATCTTTTAGAAGAAATAATGGTTTGCCATTATTTCTATTAATTTTCCCTTATTCCTTATTCAAGAATAATTTGGGTTGTTATCAGAAGCCCTCCTAAAGGTATAAAAAGCTCTTTAGGGCTGTCTAAATGGTGTTTTATTTTTCTATCTTGGAGGAAAGTGGACCCGCCCTAGATGGGGGATCATATACGGAAATGATGCGCCTTTTGGGGCTTCCTTATGCGGGATCTTATGAACAAGGTCCGCCCTATGTGGGATCATATATGGATATGATGCACTTTTAGGGGCTTTTGCTTCCTGGTGGATAGGTGGCCAACCGTATCCATTGTTATCCTCTAGGGGCTTCTTGAGAGTTATATTTCCTTTAGAAAGGGAATAACCCGCCCTTTATGGGATCATTTGTTCCTATGACATAGGATTATGATTCGCCTTTAGGGACTTCTTTTCTTCAGTTCTGCCATATTGAGGAGAATGACCCGCCCTTAGGGATCAGTAAGAATGATCAGCCATTTAGGGACTTTTATGCATTTTGTGGAGGCGAGACTTTGTTATTTCTATGATGAAGATGAGGATTCATTACTTTGATGAAGACGAGGCTTCATTAATTGGATGAAGACGAGGCTTCATTAATTGGATGAAGACGAGGCTTCATTAATTGGATGAAGACGAGGCTTCATTGATTGGATGAAGACGAGGCTTCATTAATTGGATGAAGACGAGGCTTCATTGTTTGGAGATGAAGACGAGGCTTCATTATTTGGAGATGAAGACGAGGCTTCATTATTTGGATGAACCCTTTGCTTTCCAGAACTATTTTTACTAATGCATTATATCTTTTAGCAAGTAATTTTCTAGAATCTGGTTTAGGATTTCTCCGATTGTTTAGGGTAGGTGGCAAGCCGTACCCCAATGTGTGAACCTTTGTAAAGGTTTAGAAGCTGTTCTATTCCTTCTAGAGGAAGTAAAGCTGCCTAGGGGATCAACTTGCTACCTATCTTTGAGGTGAAGCGATCCGCCCGTAGGACTTGTGAACCCTTCTTTGGGAAGGGAGTGAGAGAGTGTAAAGTCCTTGCGTCCAAGGAATGTTTTAACTCTTTCTCGAATGGTGATCATCTAAAGATGGATCCGCCCATGAGAGTGTTCTCCTATCTTTGAGGAGAAAGTTGAGGGTGTAATGATCTCATGTTTGAGACGATTTTAACCCGCTTTTGATGGTGGTCAATCCTTTTCCTGTCTTTGAGGAGAGAGTTGAGCTTATTTGAAAGCTCCTGAGGATCTGTGCTTCTTATCTTTGTGGAAAGGGGATCCGCCCGTGATGGGATCAATTGTCCTATCTTTGAGGTAATTGATCCGCCTGTGGAACTTTTCATTCGCCAGCCACTGGGCGTATATCAGCACTAAAAGCTAGGCAAATGAATATAAGAAGTATGGCGAGAAAGAATAAATTATAAAATGTAGGATACTATAACAGTTTAATGCACATATAAGAATATGTAAAAATACTGATTTTTAGGCCCATGGTTCCGCCTTTTCCGAGCAACTAGAACCGCATCCTCAATGATGTTTAACTTATGAGTAATCACATCTGGGCTTACTCCTGTGGGGATCTCATTCTCCTATGTAAATATGCTTTCAGACTCAGTGAGGACTTTTTTAACATCCTCTTTGATCTCAAGTTTTAATCCTTTGGCGATCCGCACCCGCTTTCCATCAGCAATAAGGAGCGTTTCTGTGTCGCCCAAAGCTGTAGTGACAAGTTAATATTTCTCACCTTCGTCCTCTTTGGATTGTGGGCGGATTGATAGTGACGCCGAGTATAAGTCTCTTTACCCACCTTTTGGTTCCCGCTAATCATTACTCCTCCTTTGCTGGTGGGAATGTACATTGTCAGACGACGGATGGAAATTAGGGCTGCAACCTCTGGCCCTTGGTCTGGATAGTGTGACCCGTCACTCCAATGATGTCAACAATGGTTGTTTCTATTTGGATCGGATCAACCTTTAGTTTGGCGAATGCACCTTTGGTGATGACATTGCGAGAACTGCCCGTGTCTTTACTTGCTTTATTTTATCTCCCATCCTTGAATCGCCATTGTTACTACCAATGCATCTGCATGTGGAGAGATTACCGGACCTGTTTCTGCGAAAGGAGCAATGGAGGGATGTTTTATCCAGAGCGAATATTTTTGCTTTTTCCACGGGTGGCTGATACACTGGTCCATCTGCTATGACATTAATGACACTTTTGAATTTATTTTTGGGATCTGTCTTCTGCTTGTCATCTTGTTATTTGTTATTCTGGACAAAGCTATCTAGTTTGCCAGCTCCCAGCAAGCTTCAGTGTGGTGGCCAACCAATGTGGTGGCCAACCTGTAGTACGCTTTGGCGTTTCTTCCAACGGTTACATGCTCCCCTCCTTTGGGTTCGGGATATGTAATGTCCCGCTTATATTGAATCTTTTCTTTTATATTGTGGCAAGTTGGAAGCTTTAAACATTCTGTCCGCTTCGTACCCCAAGATCCGTGCTGTGAATGGCGAATTCATGTTAACTTGATGGCGTACCTTTTTGCATTGTTCTCTTGTTTATATAGAGCGACATGCACTCGCCTTTCAATCTCATCATTCGTGTGTTCAATGTTGAATCATGATGGTGAAGCCGGTTCTTGATCTTGATCTCGATCATGTTGAGGTTATGCTTGGAGCTATGGTTTAACGCGGATGGATGTTGTCACAACTGTGGGAGCCATTTTATCTAGCTTCGAATATCTTGTCTCCGCATCCTTCAACATTTTGCTAACATAATAGATGGAGAACTGCTGACCTTCTTTTTCTTGAATAACCACGGTGCATATAGCTTTATCCATGACAGATTGATACAAATGCAGGTCTCCCCTTCAGATTGGTCTGCTCATCAAGGGTGGTTCTGCTAGGAATTGTTTTATACCTTGATATGCTTGTTGACAATCTTTCTAGTATGATGATCCGCCCGTTCAACCTCTGGATCTTTCTCACCCATTATGGGGTTTTCATTTAGGCGCTCTTTTCACCTTTTTCCTCGCATGGCTTTTATTTAGGCGCTCTTTTCACCTTTTTCCTCGCACGACTTTTATTTTATCTGGATTTGCTCTAACTCCTTTTTGGCCGATGACATAGTCAAGGAATTTTTTTGAAGTGACTCTGCATATACACTTCTTTGGATTGAGCTTTATTTTTCATATCAGTGTTTGCACTGGTTGTAGTATTAGCAACTCCCTTGTACCTGTGGGTTAGCACTTGGGGATCAATGGCTTGATCCATGGAACATACTTCATAGCAAAAGAATGTTTGCATTGGCCTTGTTGGCAAATATCATGTATGATGCAATTCTCTTTATGGAATTTTTAGTTCATCTTGGAATCAACTTAATAATTCCTTCACGTTGGTCACTGCCTCTAGAATGAACTTAGTCAAAGGATAAAACCGAGTAAATATTATATGTCAAACAAATTCATAACAGAATTTTAATCGTGCTTGTTTTAGTAATAATATCACGTATAACGGTCATAACCATAAAGATTGCTACTGCACATGAATATCATAATGAATTCTTAATAAATAACCATAATGAGAATGGTTTAAGAATAATGTCCTTTTGTATTTCAATGCGCATTAATATCCAAGATAGCATATTTATTTTAAACGTCATAAAAGTTATGGCATTCTATATTGGGTAAGATATCTTACATAGTTGCTATTTACTTGCAATTAATATTGTGCATCCATACATTAATGGCATTCAGAGATCATTAAAGCCTCATTTGAATGAGGTGTAATTAAAGAAAGGTAAGTGATGATTTAATAGTTATATATAAAATTACTCTTATATCATTTCATTTGTACGAATAAAATAAAGGATAAAGGGTAATTTTGGAAGAAAAATACATGTACCATGATTATCCTCCAATTTGGGGTGTATGGAAAATTACCCAAAATTTATCCTCACATACCTTCATATGCCATCATCCAAACAATCTCTAAGAAACTCTCATGTATATCCTAAGAACTTTGCATAAATTAATGTTCTGATCCGAAACCGACACTTGCACTATTTTGTAGCTAGCTTAGGACATGAAAGTTTTGTTTATCCAATTTGGTAATTCATCAGCCCATAATGGCCTTAATAGTTAGGGACAATTACAGGATAATCACAAATAGACTCAATATTTTCAAGTCTCTTGTGTTGGTAACAGAAATTCTAACAATGTCAAATAAACAGTTTCTATATGAATAGACACATCCTTGTAAAAAAGGGAATGAAATAACTGTTTGACAAAACAATATTAAAAAATATGAATTTCTGATATTAAAAGTACTATATAGGAGAAAAGCCATATATAGATGGTGAATTGTACAAGGAAAAACCAAATATGATTTTTTTTTGTAATTTCTTCTAATAGTTATATGCATGTTCCTCTAAAAGACCGATCAGATCTAAATCATTTGTAATTACATGAACCCTTTTATGATATTTTAATATCAAATGACAAAATCACATTGAATGGATGATTTTTTTTGTAAATCCCAAGATTACGGGTCTTATATATGCGTTTGTACTAATTCAATGATAATATCATATTACACTTGTCATGCATAAAAATATGAGGGCATAGTAAGCATGCAAGATTTAATGAAAGATTTGTGTCTATGACTTCATCTTTCACAGTTTATTAGATTTATCATAATAACATGTAATGATATTCATAGCACTTTATAAGAGTGAGGGATCTCAATTTTCTTTAATTAAAAATAGAATAAGAAATGGGAGGAAACTTATCTTTTTCATCATAAAATTTCAGATTTAATGTAGAAAACTCTTTCCCACCAATATATGGAGAACTGTATGTTTGGATAGATTTGTTGTACTGATTGAGCCAAAGTTTGAGATTGTGATTTCTATTCTGTTGACTCCATTGTTTTGTTCTTTGTGAAACTCTATACAATCAAGATTTTGTGATCTTCTGTTTGTTAGAGATCCACGTTCACCGCACCAATTGATAACTCGGGGAAAAGTCCTTGATCGGAGCACGTCCCTGTGAGGCGCCGTTGGGATCGGCCGGGGACACTCCGATGCCAAAGTCAGTAAGGAAGATCAAGAGAGCAAACTGAATTGACAAAGAGTAAGTGAATGTGTACCTTGATAGCCTAGGGATGTAGGCTATATATAGCTAAGAAGTCGTAACCTTCAGCAACTAGAAGGTCTCCATTAATGCTCCATTAATGGCGGTTACTGGTTACCTTTAAGCTGGCGGTTACTGGTTACCTTTAACCTGGCGGTTAGCTAATTGATAGCTCATTAATGGTCTTTATGGCCGAGTCGGCGGTTAGCCGTTACTGTGATGAATCGGGTGAAAGAGGAGATTCGCCTCATAGGTTCGCCAGCGGATCTCACTGAGCTGAACCGTGGAGATCCGCCATCCGGTTCTTCTTGCGGCGTTCTCAAGGTGAATATCCCTTTTGGTCCTTGGGATAATATTCTGTCAGTAAGATGAATATCCCTTTTCGTATTCTTTGATCCGTCAAGGCGTATGTACGCTCTCCTTGAGAGCTATGGCGGGTCTCCGCTACTCGCTCTCATCGGGCGTATCTCGTTATGGTGTATCTCGCCATGGTCCACGTGGCGTGGCATAATGCTAGAGACTCCTTCCTTTTCCTCATTATTTGCATATTCTCCCCTGCATTAATTATCATTAATTCCACATTAATCATGTATAAATATCTCTTTTAGAAGAAATAATGGTTTGCCATTATTCCTATTAATTTTCCCTTATTCCTTATTCAAGAATAATTTGGGTTGTTATCAACGTGAATACTGATCCCCGCTTTGGGGATGAGGATGACTATCAGGATTACATCCAAAAACGTCTCGAGAAGGAGAAAGTTAAAGGAGAGGAATGGAAGCAGCACATCACTCAGGAGGTGCAAGATTTGCATGAAGGAAGCTCCGGGGGTCAGGATTTTTATGATTTGAAGAACTGTTTATCGGCAACGGCTTTGCCTTTGAAATTCCGGATCCCGAACATGGAAAAGTTTGATGGAACAGGGGATCCTACCGCTCACATGAATCGGTATGTTGCGGTGATGAAGCACACAATCTTGACTGAGGAGCAAGTCTTGGGGCTGTTTAATGCTTATCTGGAGGGAGCTGCCCTCATATGGTTTCATGCGTTGCCGTTGGTAACAAGGAGAAATTGGAAGGAACTAGCAAAGGCATTCATTACCCGATATAGCTTCAGCACTATGTTGGAGGTTACTTGGAAGGAGCTAGAGAGCACCAAGCAGCAAGCGGGGGAGTCCTTGTTTGACTTTGTGGGCAGGTGGAGAGCCAAGGCGGCAGTTATGAAGCAGGAGCCGCTTGAGCAGGATCAAATCCGAATGGTAATTGGCAACACGTCACCGTATATTAAGGAGGAGCTGCGGCATGTGCCTTTCACCAATTTCAATCAAATTTACTACTACACCTTGACAGTTGAGGGAGAGCAGAAAATATCTCATACTAAACGGAGGAAGTTGGGGAATGGTGCCGGAGGGCCGAGTGCTCACGTAGAACCCGTCATAGTAGGAGTTCTTGAACTCAATACCATCGAGAAGACTAGCCATGAGGTAGGTGCAATCGGATCTAAGTTGGAGGAAAACTTGGGGGGAGGGTCATTTTGTGAATTTAAGGAGGAGCTGTTGGACTCCGATGAGAAAAGGAATGTGGGAATTGGTTTATACGTGTCTGTTTTGGAGGAAGAGCCGACGGAAGAGGTGATGGACGATAGAACTGAAACTGAGGAAACTGAGGAAGTATCATCTCGGAGGATCATGCCTGTGTTGAAATTGTTTAGTGGGTTAGAAGACCCCGAAGCTCATTTGTATGGATACGTGTGTGCTATGTTTGGGGAGCCATACAAAGTGGAAAAAGTCGCTCCATGGTTCTATCTCTCGCTGGTGGGCGAACCTTTGAGGTAGTTTCAATCGCTACCTGACTCGACTAAGCATGATTGGTCACTGATGTCAAGCTTGTTTTTGATGAAGTACCGAAGAGACAAAACACAGGCAGGGGAATATAGCGCGATGCAAATTGGGCCTATCAAACGTCCGTTTCCGACTGTCAGCAAGTATAATGAAGGGAAGGACCCCATGGAGCACTTGCATTTTTATCTGTCGGCTATGGGTCCTCTAGGTTTCAAGGAGGAGGAGATCACGAGCTTGTTTTGCAACTCATTGGCAGGAGAGTCACTAATGTGCTACATGTCTCTTCCGATGAACGTTAAAGTGAATTGGGCTGAAATGACTAAGAGATTCATCAAGAAGTACACCACAGGGGGATACCCAGAGGAAGTGCCGATGTTACCCGATGAGGAGACACATGAGGCGGTGTTAACCATGGCTAACTACAAAGGAGGTGAGAACCCCATCGACCACATAAACTGTTTCCGTGCCTACATGTTTGACTCAGGACTCTATCGAAGTGAGTTGGTTCAGCATTTTCCAAAGACACTCGTAGGAGAAGCTTTGATGTGGCACCGAATGCTCTCGGCAAAGGCAAAAGGGGACTGGGGGTCCCTCATGGATGCTTTCGTGCAGAGATATGAGATGTACATCCCATGGACTGGGTCGTTGGAAGATTTAGAAAGGATCAAGCAATTTCCCGAGGAAGCATTCGTGGATTATGCTAGGAGATGGAGGTTCAAGTATGCCTCATGTCGGGTCACCTTGAGCGATCAGGAGCAACTCATGTGTATCCAAAGGGGTGCTATTCCACTCGTCGCTAGAAGAATGAATGTAGTGTTCCTCAGGGACTATGAAGAACTGATAGGCTGGGCCCGGTATGGATCGTCGGACCCTTCATACGTAAATCCGAACGTCCCTCACGTAATGGATCTGATGGTCGTGGATATTTGGGGAAGTTCCTCCGACGAGGAGGGTATCAATCAGAGAGTTTCGATCAACATCTGGGATGAGTCTGATGATGAGCTGGAAATGGCTGCTAGCACCGAAGGAAAGATTCTGCCAGGTTTTGAGATCTTCAATGATGTTACCGACTGGGGCAAAGGAGAAGCAAGCTGTTTCATCGAGGAGATCATGCTGTTAGATCTTAATGCCGAGGAGCAGGTGATCACTATTGAGGCCACCGTGGGAGCGGTGGATGAGCCCAGTACCTCCAAAACTTATGAGAAACCCGAGAACCCTATTGATGACAACTAGATTACCCCTTTTGTTTGAATCTGATGATGTAATCACCAATACTATCAATGGAATGAATTCTGATTTTGCTTACTTGCTTGATGTTGATCGTGATCATTCCATACATTCTCATTCATATAACATGCCTACATTTGAAATCAATACAATAGAAATGTCAACTTTCAATCTTGGTACGGATGAAAATCCTAAACTTATACAAATTGCTCAAGAATTAACTATTGAAGAGAGGAAAGAATTTGAGAGAATAATTAAAAAATACGAAATAGTGTTTGCTTGGACATACGAAGACATGCCAGGAATCGATCAATCAATCGTAACTCACCGTATTCCAACATACCCCGATGCGAAGCCTGTGAAGCAGAAACTCCGACGCATGAGACCGGAATGGGCAGATAAGATCAGAGAAGAAGTGAAGAAGCAGTTAGAAGCAGGGTTCATCGAAGTAATCGACTATCCCCCTTGGGTCGCAAATATAGTGCCCATCGCGAAGAAGGACGGCAAAGTGAGAATGTGCGTCGATTATAGAGATCTTAACAAGGCGTGCCCCAAAGATGAATTCGTGTTGCCTCATATTGACGTGTTGATCGACAGTGCAGCATCAAGCGTCTTACACACGAATGTGGACGGTTTCATGGGCTACATGCAAGTTCAGATGGTTGAGAAACACAAAGCAAAAACCTCGTTCACAACTGAGTGGGGAATATACTGCTATAGGGTGATGCCGTTTGGTTTGAAAAATGTCGGGGCAACTTACCAGCGAATGGCTACGGCACTATTCCATGATATGATACACAAAGAGGTAGAAGTTTATGTGGATGACATGATGGTCAAGTCAGAAACGAGAGAGGGGCATTTCGTTGCACTCGAGAAGTTTTTGGCCCGAATTGCAGAATTCAAACTAAGGTTAAACCCGAAAAAGTGCTTCTTCGGCGTTTCATTGGGGAAAATCTTAGGCTATGTAATCGGAAACAGGGGAATTGAGGTAGATCCCGACAAAGTGAAGGCCATACAAGAAATGCCGACACCAAAGAATGAGAAAGAAGTGAGAGGGTTTCTGGGGCAGGTTCAGTATATCAGTCGGTTCATAGCAAGACTCACCGCAATCTGCGAGCCAATCTTTAAGTTGCTACGGAAAGATCAACCCACGATTTGGAATGATAAGTGTCAGCAAGCCTTGGAGAACCTCCGGAACTATTTGTCTAATCCCCCGGTTCTGAGACCGCCTAAACTTGGAAAACCGCTTGTCCTCTATGTAGCGATCGAGGAGCGATCTATTGGGGCAATGCTGGCCCAAGAAGGGGACACCGGTGTGGAGCACGCGGTGTATTATCTGAGTAAGAAATTCCTGGAATACGAGCTTAAGTATAACATGATCGAAAAGACGTGCGTGGCAGTAGTATGGCTAACAAAGAAACTACGGCACTATTTTCAATCTTACAAAGTGATCATTATTTCCCGGATGGATCCCGTGAAGTATCTGTACCGAACTCCGTCTTTAACAGGGAAACTGGCCCGATGGTTGTTGCTTTTGTCCGAGTTTGATATTGAATATGTAACGAAGAAGGTTATCAAAGGGAGGGCCGTAGCAGAATTTCTGGCCAACCAACCCCTGAACGCAGAAGAGGAAGAGATAAACTATGATTTCCCCGATGAGCACTTAAACGCAATTGAAGTCATACCATGGAAAATGTTCTTCGATGGAGCAGTTAATTCAAATGGAGCCGGAGTAGGAGTGTTACTCATCTCACCAGAAGGAGAAAGGATCCCAATGGCAAAGAAGCTATCCTTCCCTCTCACTAATAATATGGCCGAATATGAAGCGTGCATCTATGGGTTGGAGTCATTAGCGGCACTGGGAGCATCATATGTTGAAATCTGGGGCGACTCAAAGCTGATCATCGAACAGGCACAAGGAAACTGGGAAGTAAGGGAAAAAAGGTTACGTCCATACTTAGACCAGCTAGAAGGGTTGGCACAAAGATTCAATGAATGTCGTTTTTATCACATTCCTCGAGCACAGAACCAGGCAGCGGATGCTTTGGCCACTTTGGTATCATTATGGGATAACCCTTGGAACCTTGCCTCGAAGCCTTTGGTATTGAAGAGGTCTCACAAACCATGCTACGAAGATGTAATGCTGTTGGGGGCAGATGAAAAACCTTGGTATTTCGATATCGTAAACTTCATAAAGAGTGGAATATACCCGGCAGAATCAGAACTTAGAGATCAGGCTGTGATTAGAAGGTTAGCACAGCAGTTCGTCATCCACAACGACTTGCTTTACAAAAGGCACATCGATGGTTTGCAACTGAGGTGCTTGGATGCGGGAGAAGCCCGCGAGGCAATGGAATCGGTACACTCGGGAATTTGTGGAGCCCATATGGGAGGAGCAGTGTTAGCAAAGAAAATCATAAGGCAAGGCTTCTATTGGCTCACATGGAAAGAGATTGTAACGAATATGCGAAGGAATGCCATGATTGTCAAATCCACGGAGATTATAATCATTTACCAGCTATGGAACTGCACGTATTAGCACCCATTTGGCTGTTTGCGGCTTGGGGCATTGACATTATCGGAGAGGTGAGGCCTAATGCTTCGAACGGGCACAAATTCATTGCAGTCGCTATTGATTATTTCACCAAGTGGGTGGAGGCAGAATCATTTAGCAAGTTGGGGTCTAAACAGATGAGGAAGTTCATTGAAAAGCACTTGATCACCAGATTCGGAGTGCCTCATCATATGGTCACGGATAATGGGGTCCAGTTTCAAGGAGAAGTGAAAAGTCTATTCCAAGAGTACGGTATTGAACATCATAGGTCTTCTCCGTATCGTCTGCAAGCTAATGGCGCAGTTGAGGCAGCTAATAAGAACCTTAAAAGGATTCTCGTAAAGACAGTAGAATCGCATCGGAACTGGCACGAACAGCTTCCGCTCGCTTTATGGGCTTATCGCACGACAGTTAGAACGTCAACTGGGGCAACACCGTTCTCCTTGGTATACGGTGCAGAAGCCGTTCTCCCGATTGAGGTTGAAAAGCGATCGTTGAGAATCGCAGTAGAAGCAGAGATTCCCGAGACGGAATGGGTGAAGAAGCGGTATGAACAGTTAGCATTGGTGGACGAGAAAAGGATGGAGGCCCTTTACCATGTGCAGTTATATCAGCGAAGGATGGCCCGAGCCTTCAACAAAAAGGTCAAGGCCAGCCCTATCAAAGAAGGGGATATGGTGCTAAAACAGATCCGTGTGACGCACACCGACCCGAGGGGCAAGTTTAGGCCAAATTGGGAAGGGCCGTTCTTCGTGAAGAAGATACTAAGCAAAGGAGCAGTGAAGTTAACTACTATGGACGGCATGGAATTCTCCGAACCTACCAATCTGGATAGGCTTAAGAAATACTTTTCGTAAAAAAAAAAAAAAAAAAAGAAAAATTCCCGATAGGTCGAAAACCCGCAAAGGGCGGCCTATGCAACAATAAGGGACATCCCAATGGGTGAAAACCCGAAAGGGCACTCATTTGAAAATTCCGGGATAGTAAAAGGAGAGATGAAAAATCGCTGGGATCTGAAAACCGAAAAAAGGCAGGTCCTGGTAACGGTAGTTATATCTTGAGCAATTATAAAAATAATGTATAAGAGGCTAAGTATTTCTGTTGTTTGTAAATAAATAAAGGCATGAGTATATTTGAAGAGAATGATTGGGATCGTTATAATTTACTGAATGCAAGATAATATGAATCATGAGTTATACATTTCTTACCTTTCTTTTCACAATAAAAAGCCTACGTACTATCTACCCCACTCCCTATACACAAGCTATACATCGGGGTAATTCTAATAAAAGCTACGAAGCTATACATGATAAGCCTAATAAGGAGGGAAATCCCAGTGGGCCTCAAAGTCCCTCAGATGTGACGCCCGCTCCGCAGATAGGGTCTCCTCGGTGACTCGAAGTCTCTCCTCGGCAGCAAGGCACCCCGCGGTCTCCTCCCGCACCCTCTCCTCAACAGCAAGGCGTCCCGCGGTCTCCGCCCGCATCACCCCAGACCAGTGGTCGTTCCTCTCCCGATACACCTGGCCAACCCTGGCATCGGCCTCCCGCAGCGTTTCGCTCTGTCTCAGCTCATGTGCACAGAGATCGCTCTGTAAAAAAAAAAAAAAAAAAAAAAACAGATATAAAAAAGAAATACAGACTAGAATAGAAATCATACATACACATGCGCATACATTCCACTACACTAAAATAAAATAAAGATACATACCAGGTGGCTGGCGCAACGCAAGCTGAGTCGATCTCTAAAGAAACCAGATAGCCCCACATAATCGGTGCACGTCTCCCTCGAAGTCTGGAAGAGCGTCTGAGGGATCAAACGGTATCCTCGACGTAAAGGCAGGAGGGGCCATCTCGACACCGGCATAAGCCACTCCAGACTGGTCGTAGCAAACTGTCGCGAAATCCCTCCTAAAGTCAGGGATGGGTACGCCCAAAGGGGACCTCTCCGGTCGGGCGGTGCCGGAGGACTCACCGACATAATAGGGCGGCTCGCTCGCAGACGTCTGAGCTCGGGCATCATCGAAGAAGTCTGACGTGTGGGCACTCCTCCAGGAACCCTCCTGCAAGCAAAGGCACAATAAATACCACTGACCATCTCGTAAATAAAAATAAATAGGCCGAACCACTCACCAGAACTGCCTCCCGACCAAAGACTGCAGCGACAGCCTCCCTCGAAAACACGTCCGCCACGGGGTCCACCTCCATCGCCACCGCTGGGGCATCCCTCGCGCTCAATAATGTCGATAAATAGGGAACACGGCCCCCGACATGAACCCATACATCTCTACCAGTAAAGCGGCAAGTCAAATCCCGACGAATGACCGATAAGGGCATGGTCCGCACCGCAAACATGGAGACGGGGATCTCGCCTGGTGTCCAATGCAAGGCACTAACCCCGGTGACGCCCCGATCTCCCAAGTACCATGCCCACACGCAAGGGCCGGTAAGCACGCTCTGCTGCTCCTGGATCAGGGTGACGTACGCGTAATCGGGACCGAAGTCAAGGTCGTCCCACCTGAATCTAATCTGAAAGCACAAAGAAAAAGTCAGGTCTGATCAAACAAAAATCTAACGGGATTAGAAGATATTTACCTGCCCCAAGGTCCGTGAATCAATCCAATCTAGGAGCTGCGCCACCGTCTGCCTCTCCCCGGTACCTAGACCGAACTCGCTCCACCGAGCCATAAGTGGGGGCTTCACTACCCGTGGCCTGCGCCGACGCTCGCTGGGAAGAATCCGCCTCTCGTAGGCCCAAACCTGCTTGTAAAAACAAAGGTTATGAACAGAAGGCGCGAAGAAGATAAAAGGGGCAAGTTAAGGATGAACCACGTACCAGAAGAGCAAAAGTGTAACCGCCGAAGTCCTTGCGCTTCCGACAAGTCAGGTCCAAAAACTTGTACATGTAATCTAGACCCGCTCCTGCCCAATCGTAAGACGCCACCGCGTCCAAATCACTGAAGGCCTGAATGAGACCCGCATGTATCGTCCCGCTCTTGGTGCGGAAGATCGTCTCGCCTAAAGCATACACCAGGAAGCTGCGGACAGCCAGATCAGTGTCGTCGGTCCCACAAAAGTCCCTACGACTCAAAAGCCTCGAGGTAGTGATGAACTTCACCGGGGTGGATTTGACACCCGTGTAAACTCCCGGCCCGATCAAAGCAGCCAACCTAGCACGGTCAACCCGTGGACGCATCATATCAAAGGAGAAGGGAACCGGAGTACCACTCCCCCGTAGCCCGGTCAGTAAAGAGAAGTCGCGGGGCGAGATCGTCATCTCCCCAAACGAGAGGTGGAAGGTGTGGGTTGAGTCAACCCATCTCTCGCATAAGGCCCGTAGGCCGAAACGGTCGCACACCCCGTTGGCGCGGGGCAGCGCTAAAATAAAGTGCTCAAAGCCCAACTCTCACACACGGGCTCTCGCCGCGGCACCTAGCATGGAATACCACACATGAATATCTGCCGTAGTCCCGGAAATGTCGATGAACTGGAAAGAACGGAACAGGTAAGTTTAAATGTTGTTCCTAGGCTTGCATCTGATGAAAGCACGTTAATCTAGCTATTCTTTCGATCAAATCTAACCTAGAGACATCTTGTCAATTTGGACCGTCATTTTGTTGAATCTCTCCCTTAGGGTTGTTTGCATAGGATTTGATTAATTCATTATTCTTTGATCTACTCTCGTCCGCATTGGCAAAGAGAATTATTCAAGTTTTTACTATTCACGTGCATTAGTCAAGTTTTTACTATTCACGTGCATTATTCGAGTTTTACTATTCACGTGCATTAGTCAAGTTTTTACTATTCACGCGCATTATTCATGTTTTTACTATTCACGTGCACTATTCACGTTTTTACTATTTACATGCATTATTCACGTGCATTAGTCAAGTTTTTACTATTCACGTGCATTATTCACGTTTTTACTATTCACGTGTACTACTCACGTTTTTTACTATTCACGTGTACTATTGACGTTTTCACTATTCACGTTTTTTGTTTACTATTGGCAGGCATTGTTCGTAGTTTTACTATTCACATGCATATAATTCGCATTCTTCCAAAAAGACAAATAAAGTGTTACTTGCAAGCAAAGAAATTCATGTTTTCTAACTAAGGTCTTCTAAGACAACCTAGGGGTTAGCATGCAAATCATGTTCAAAGTAGGGATACTAAAGCCTAGAAATTTAGTCAAAAGACGAGGAAGTAAGAAAGTACTTACCTGGTTACAGCGGGTCCGGCTCAGATGACATGTGGGGTCCTGAAAAGGGTCCACTATAGTAAGGTTCACGAAACCCTCCTCCATGCCCTTCGTGCCATCATGTTGATCCAAATCCATCCCGAGAATAATCCAAATCAGAAGTTAGAGAGAGAGAAGAGAGAGAAGGTGTGGGGTTGGAATGAAACCCCACCACCTTATATAAGGAAAGGGAATGGCATTCTCGTAAATAGTGAAGAAGGTACGATGTGACATAAAGGTAAAAAGTAAATAATTATTTACCAGGTGCACAGACCTCCGATTTGTAGTCCGTTTCAGCCTGCGCTTCTGCCAGACAGTGACCAATAATATCGAGATAGAACTCCAGAGGACAGCCAATTTTTGCAGAACAGCGGCACCAGTCAAAATACAGACGACAGTCAACAGAAAAATAATTGTTAGCTTGAATCATTCCGGACTAAAAAGACATTCCTATCGAACCATTCAAACCTCCAAGACACTAGCTCCAGTGAGAAAATACAGACAACGGTGTTTTAAAAGAATTCAGAATTGTTAGAAAGAACCTTTGCTTTTGAGCCGTTTTGCCCGCGGTCGTGGACCAGGGTTGCTTTTGAGCCATTTTACCCACAGTCGTAGACTAGGGTCGCTTTTGAGCCATTTTACCCACGGTCGTAGACCGGGGTCGCTTTTGAGCCATTTTACCCGCGGTCGTGGACCAGGGTTGCTTTTTAGCCATTTTACCCCGGTCGTGAACCGGGGTCGCTTTTGAGCCATTTTACCCGCGGTCGTGGACCAGGGTTGCTTTTGAGCCATTTTTACCCGCGGTCGTGGACCAGGGTTGCTTTTGAGCCATTTTACCCCGGTCGTAGATCAGGGTTGCTTTTGAGCCATTTCCCCCCCGATCGTAGGCCGGGGTCGCTTTTGAGCCATTTTACTCGCGGTCGTGCACCAAGGTTGCTTTTGAGCCATTTTTACCCGCAGTCAACTTAGGCTAGGGTCCCTAAGAAGAACATCCGCCGGCAGCCGATTCAAAGGCAAGGACGGAAAGAATCGAGAACGATGCCGAAACGCGCAGCGCAAAGGTCAGGTATTCTTCCTCCTACTCTTTACATGTCTCTTACTTTTATATGTTTTACATTGCATGTGTTGCGTTAGCAAAAAAACGTTTTCAAAACACACACATCACTGTCAAAATAGGAAAGTAGGGGCAACTGTAGACACCGAGTCGGAGGACCTGTGACGAAAACCTGTAAACAAGACGGTCGAAGCGGTTGATTCCGGAAGTTTTAAAACAAAAATATATAATAAGAAAAGAAAAGTTAATGTGAGTCGCGGTCGTCAAGTGGACGGCTCGCGAGTGCTCAGCGACGTGGTGCGAGCGCCTAGCGGCAGCCGACGCGTGTCCGACGACAGTTGGACGCACGCCCGGCAGCGCGGGGCGCACGCTCGACGTCCGTTGGACGCGCACGCCCGGCAGCGCGGAGCGCGCGCTCGACGACCGTGGGGCGCCCGCGCCCGACAACGCGTGGCGCACGCCCGATGGCCGCTGGGCGAACGCGCCCGGCAGCCGCTGGGCGAGCGCCCAGCGACGTTGGGCGGACGCCCAACGACCGTTGGGCGAACGCCCAATGTCAGTTGGGCGCGCGCCCAACTGAAGTTGGGCGTACGCCCAACGATAGTTGGGCGTTCGCCCAACCATGTTGGGCGTCCGCCCAACTAATGTTGGGCGTCCGCCCAACGAAAGTTGGGCGTTCGCCCAACTGGCTTTGGGCGACGCCCAATTTTCTTCGGGCGTCGCCCAAAGTTTCCGGGGATCCGTTGCCTATATAAGGCACGGATCCCCATGCATTTGGGGGGAGGGGGATTTTTGGAGACTTTCTCACTCTAGAAATTTTTAGAGAGAGAAAGTGATTTTTTTTGAGAAAAATATTTTTTTTTCTCAAAAAGTCCGAATTTCCCAAAAGTTAAATTTTTACTAAAAAAGATGAAAAACACAAAAAACCCGGAAAATCACGATTTGTGGAATCAACCGACTTCGACCGTCAATACCGAACTTGAGGTATTATCCGAGGACTAGACTCGTTTTATTTTATTTAATTTATTTCCTTTATTTATTTATTTTTCATGTTATAGTTTTGTTTATTTAGTTGTTTATTTATTTGTCACGTTTTATTTAATTTCCCGCATTTATTTATTTTTATCCCGTGTTAAATAAAAATTTGGTTTTGTTTTAAAATAAAAAACCTCGTTTTGATATCCCAATATGAACCGTGATCCGATTAAAAGGTAGTTCGGGTATTATTAAACGTTGTAATTATAAGTTTAAAAAGATATTTCCAAATAACGTTTTAAAATAAAAACGTCGTTTTAGGAAACTCCGTTATAGACTATGATCCATTTTTGGTAGTTCGGAGATCCCAAACGATCGAATTAGACTTAATTTAAAGCTTTTGAACGAATCTGGAAAGTTTTGGACTGTTGCTGTAATTCTCCCTCTTCTGTCACTAATAGCAGATTGGCGACGGATTTTTCGTCATAATCTGTTGGAAAACGAAAATTCATCTTTTTAGCCCATTTTCTCCACCTTTTGGTATTTGATTCTTATATATATAAATATGTAATTATATAATATGATTATAAAAATTATTTTTGGGGTCATATAACTATTAATTATCTATTATGTAGTTATTTACTCCATATTTGAAATTTAATTTGTTTTGATTCATTATTTGTACATATATATATATATTTTTGGGTTATCAAAATGTGGGGTTTAGCTATTATTTGGGGAGGGGTTTTCTATATACTTATTATATCAATTTTTTGCATTTATGGTCTTCCATTACTTTTACATAGTTTTAGTTAGGATGAAAATATATTATATTTTGTATTCTTTTTCATTTTCTTTATTATATCATATAGTATTTCTCACTTATTTTTATATATAAATATATCCTTATTTTTAGATAAAATGATATATATATATATATGTATTTCTATTTTATTTTTGGTATACATGATGTATATATTCCAAATGAGTTTTACTTGGTGGATTTTGGTTTAATTGGTTCATTGGTGTAATTATGTGTGAATAAAGAGTTGATTGAGTGAAAAAGGGAAAATAAAATCACAAAAAGAGACTTTAATTTGTTTATTTAAACTTAAGTTTTCTAGATATTCTTAAAGTGTAAATAACGTTTTCTTGACCTTTTTAAACTATTTCCAAAATATCACGTGTTGAAACCTTAATCCGTTCCAACGACGGATTAGGCGAACCTTGTAATTAAAAGCGTTTTTATTGTAAATAATAAAGTTTTGAATCGTTTTCTTAAATGATTTGTACAAACTAAATTGACTTGTATGCCTAACCACGTTTTTGGGTTAAAATTCTTTATTCCACGTCTTCAAACGCTCGAGTCGTTCCAACGGCGATTCGAGTAGATGCCATGTAAATCAACGGGGTTATGAAACGTACCTAAATCGTTCCAACGGCGATTAAGGTACGAACCATGTAAATAAACTCGTTTTCGAAGAGTGAGTTTAGTGTAGGGTTAACATGTGAATCGAAGCATAAGACACACTGTAAAATAAATCAATTCTTCCTTCTCCCATTCTCTCTTTTATATATATTTGGCATCAATGTAAATGGGTGATTCTTTACCAAAGTGGCTTTCAATAATATATGCTCAAAACGGGTTTCAAAACGAGAAAGAAAAGGTTTCAAATGAATTTTAAACTTAAAGAAATATGTGATTAGTCCGTTATCGCCTAACACGCTGAGTAGGAGGCCGGTGGTTCATAATCGGGCGATGTCGGGGTGCCTAGTAGCCTTTCTCCGGAAAGGAGCTAGCCTTCTCGGCTCGTACCTAAGTTTCCCGAACCCTCATCGGTCTCCCGCAAGGGATCGGTGTTCATTTTCCCATTCGTGGGTGGCGACTCTTCCATACTCCGAGCTCCGGTCCTGCCGAGCAGCTTGATTCCACGATTGGTTGCTTTCGGCGCCAATCACCGCTTACGTCGCCATGAGGTGTCCACCCCCCGGTCTGCCCGGGAGATTAGGCCGCGGCACCTCGTCTAACAACAGCCTTGATCACCCTTCAATTGGTGTTCTGTCATTTAGAAAATTATCAATCGTTCTATAACCCGACTTTGAAGTATAGTTGCCGTCCTTCGTGTGATTCCATATTTGTCTGTCGGCACACTCTCTTAATGGGAGAATGATAGAACATACTTTTTCAGCTTCTTCTTCGCAAAGCCACCCAAAAACTCGTTCTTTATCCCAAAACTTCGCATCTTCGCATAGTAAATCCACAACCTTCTTATTTTCCAGCCCCGGGATAACAACCGATTTAATCGTAAACTCCTCCAGCACCGGCACCCACGGGTCTTTCCACACCACTATGTTTTTCCCATCTCCCACCCGCCATCTAACCCCCAGTTTTAACAACTCAATTGAACACCATACACTCCTCCAAACATAACTAGGATTATTGCCTAATTTGGAAGATAAAAAAGTGTCAGTGTTGTAGTATTTGGCTTTGAACATTCTGTTGACCAGTGTATCAGGTGAATTTAGCAGCTTCCATCCCTGCTTACCTAACAATGAGAGATTAAACAAGTGTAAATCTCTAAATCCCAAACCTCCTTGATTTTTTCCTCGACATAGATTTTGCCAATTAAACCAATGCATGCTCCTTCTCCCTCCCTCCTTTGAACCCCACCAGAACGAGTTCATCATTCTCTCCAATTCATCACAAATAGATTTAGGCAATAGAAAAGTGCTCATGCAAAAAGTAGGAAGAGCTTGAGCTATTGATTTCAGAAGTACCTCTTTTCCCGCATAAAAACAGGAAGCGAAACCCCCAGCTACTGAACTTCTTTCGCAACCTGTCAATAAGAAAAAGAAATATGTTCCTTTTGGATCTCCCAATCAGTGACGGCAGACCAAGATAGCGACCCATATCTAATGGAGTGTGCACATTTAGTACCGAACTGATTGCCTCTCTTACCCCTCCCTGAACGTTTTTGCTGAAAAATATGCCTGATTTATTCAAATTGATTGCCTGACCCGAAGCTAGTTCATACTCTGTTAGTATACTCACAATTGTTTGGGCCTGTTCTGTACTAGCTCCAAAAAACAGGAAGCTATCATCAGCAAAGAATAGATGTGTAATAGAAGGGGCACCTCTGCAAATCTTACATCCCTGCAACTTATTTTCTGTTTCAGCCCTCGTTATCAGTTTAGATAGAACTTCAGCACATAAAATGAACAGATAAGGGGACAAAGGGTCCCCCTGTCTTAATCCTCTCCCCGGATTAATTGGTCCTTTTATCTCATGATTAACCAACACATTATACTGGACTGTAGTGATACATAACATTAACCAATTTACCCATTTTGTGTGAAAGCCCATTTTAATCAGAACACCCTTCAGAAAACCTCAATCCACTCTGTCATAGGCCTTGCTAATATCAATTTTCAGAGCAACCTCGCCTACTGACCCTCTATTATTCCTGTCCATATGATGGATGCTTTCAAACGCAATTTGCACATTATCAATGATAGACCTCCCCGGAACAAAAGCCGATTGGCTCTCATTCACAATATCAGGTAAATAGGCTTTAAGTCTGTTAGCCAGAACCTTTGCAATAATTTTGTACAAAACATTACAAAGGGAGATAGGCCTAAAATCTTTTATTGTAGTGGGTACTTCAACTTTTGGGATAAGGGCAATATTAGTATCATTTAAGTTTGCTGGGAATTCCCCTCTTTCCAGCCATCCCACACAAGCATTAAAAATATCATCTCCTATTTCTCCCCAAAAGTGCTGGTAAAACCCCGGGCTAAGCCCATCCGGGCCCGAAGATTTATCCACATTCATGGAGAAAACAACATTCTTGAACTCTTCCATTCTAAAAGGTGCAATGAGGTCTATGTTCATCTCATCTGTTACCACTCTCTCAAGGACATTCACAGTATTCGGCTGAGAAGATATAGGAGAGAAGAGTTGCTTAAAATAATCACAAATATGCGTACTTAACAGCTCAGGGTCAGCAATTGTGTTGCCATTTTCATCCAGCAAAACTGATATCATCTGCTTCTTTCTCCTGGTCTTTACACATGAGTGAAAGTACCGTGTGTTCTGGTCTCCATGCTTAAGCCAGAAAACTTTTGCTCTCTACTGCCAGTATTGCTCCTCTTGCTCCAAGATTACGTTGTACTGCCGTTGAACATTCAAATACATTAACTCATTTTGTCTGCCCTCCTTATCCCTCAGCAATTGCAATTGTCTAAACAGGCCCTGTTTCTTACTCGTGAACTTCCGGCGGTGCTCTCTTCCCCAACTGTTCATTGCCCCTGTACACGCCTCCAGCTTTGTAGTTACATCCACTCGATTTTGGGTTCTCCATTTCTCCTTAACCATTTCTGTGAAACCTGGCTCTTTTATCCAAGCATTTTCAAAGCTGAATCTGCCCCTCGCTCGCATATTTTCCTGATCAGCCAATTTCAACACAAGTGGTAAGTGATCAGAATAAGTGGAAACAACATTCCTTAACCTGTGATTTGAAAAGCTCTGAATCCAATCTTCGCTTGCAAAGCCCCTATCCAGTTTTTCTCGGACCCATCCCTCCGTCCCTTGACCCCTCTCCCATGTGAATCGACTACCTTCTTCATGTAACTCGATCAAACCGCAGTCGCTAATGGCCCGGGCAAATTCTCTACTCAACACCGGTGGGTAACTGAGTCCTCCTGCTTTCTCCTCGGGGTTCAAAATGCAATTGAAGTCCCCCAATACAACCCATGGTTCCGTGGACTGTTCTACAATGGTTCTCAACAAATCCCACGACTCGCTTTGCCGACCCCTCTCTGCAAAACCATAAAACCCAACAAATCTCCAAAGACCCACCCTCCTGTCCATAATCAGAACATCAATGTGATGGTCTGAATATCCCTGGACGGTAACCTCTAACTCCTCCTTCCATAAGATCGCTAGACCTCCACTCCTTCCACTCGCATTTACTGCCAAACTGCCCTTGTAGTGTAGTTTAGTTCCCATACCTCGAATTTTGTTATCATCAGTAAGTGTCTCCATAAGGAAAATTAAATCGGGTTTGTTAGTCCGAACTACCCCCCCCCCCCAATGCTCGAACTGCGCGAGTATTTCCCAACCCCCGGCAGTTCCAACTTATGCAACTCATAGGTCGTGGCGGACCTGGTGTTCAGGCCTCGCCGACTTTGCAAACATAGGATGCTCCTTATCCATATTGGAAGAGGGGCTACCTGTTTCCATCTCTTGACTTTGAGAAAGAATTTGGTTCTGAGTCTTACTGATATCAGCCAGGATCTTGGGCACTGTTAACCTCAACCCGTCTTCCCTGCGCCTCTTCCTGTCATCCTGAATATCCACACCTTCGTTCTCCTTATTTCCTGCCTCCTCCCCTTCTGGCGTCTCTATCACTATCGGGTTCCCGGAGGAACCTCCTTTAAATTTCATTCTAGTGATCTGGTTGTGAACTGGATGCCTTTTCAGTTGAGAATCAATTTTCAGCCCTCCCATTGCCCTTTGCAACCCAAACTCTTCCCCTTGTCCCGGTTCTCTCAACCACCTAGACCCGTTCTGATCCCCCCCTCTCCGGACTGGAGCCTTCACCCATTCTCCCCACTCCCTTTTGATATCCTTCCCTCCTTGTTCAAACAGACGTGCACAATATTTGTCTGCATGTCCCAACAGACCGCAGAGATAACAGAATATTCCCAACCTTTCGTACTTAAAATTCACAAACTGCCAGTCTCCCTGCGCTCTTCTGATCTTCTTAAATCTCTTCAAAGGTTTCCGAACATCTACGGATACCTTGATGCACATATGTGATCTGTATACACTAATGTCATTGTTCGGATCATACTCTATAAATTCACCTAGGAAGTCTCCTAGTTGTTTCCCTACTCTTTCTGATATTGCTCCAAACGGTAAATCAAACACCTGAACCCAAATTTCCATTGTATCCAATTTTATATTCTCTGGCTTTTCAGTTATCTGAAGAAAATTAGTCACCAAAACGTAATTATCAAAGCTCCATGGCCCTCCTACCATGACTCTATCTCCATGGCCCTCCTACCATGACTCTATCTCGATCCACTTCATGAAAGAACTCAACAGTGTACAAGTTCGTACCTATTTCCTGTATCGTCACTCCTCGTCCCGGTCTCCACAGGTTTGCCAATCGAATTTTCATTGCTGGGAAATTTATGGACTTATCCGATATGAATCGGCCTACCAAGCAAAGGCTTTTTGGAGCTACCGTTTCAACCGGCGCAGACAGGCCCAAGTCGATGCCTATCTCCTCTTCATCTTCTGGTTGATGATTTTCCTCTCTGTGCTCCATTCAGTACCAATCTCCTCTCCTCCCCTTTCCCACCTTGCTAAAACCACTTCGCCTCCCTTCAACAGAAGAAACGCCTCTCTTTACTCGACGGATTAATTGAAAATCGCAATCTGCAATTTCCAGAGAACCACTGCGATGCAAACCCTTTCCCTGCTTTGAGATTACACTAGAAAGAATCAGTGTTTATGGCCAGGAAGCACACAATCCCCTCACCAAAGAAACAATAGTACTCACTCACTCGACAGAAACCTAGAAAGAATTCAGGGAAAAAAACTCGCACAGCAACGGCGGAGAAAAAAAACAACTCGCACTCACAGGGGAAAGCGGCGAGACCTTGGATTTATCTTCTAATTATTCATATTAAATAGAGAAATTTACATAAAAATTCGGGGTAATCCCCAATAGAGGTTTTTGTATAAGTACTTACATCAGTATGTAGGCGTAATTAAAAAATTATTCCTATAAAGAGTTGATTTTAACCGTAATTAAAAAAATTATTAAAAATAGTCTAATTATTTTTATATATAACATTTATTATATTAAATAAATTAATATTTTTATTATAATTATTCATTAAAACTTTGTGTTTGAAAGATTAAAACTTTTATTTTAAAGAATAAAAATTAGTTTTTTTTATTCTAATAAAATTGTTGGATAAAATAAATAAAATTATAAAATTAATTTAAATACCAATAAATATCTCCTTCATTAATAGTCGTGTTCGTTCATGAATAGTTGTGTCAGTCGGTTAACAGTTATATTCGTTCGTGAACAGACATGTCTATTCGAGTTCTATTTATATAGCTCGGAATCAAAACTAGTTGCTTGCCTTTCAAAGGCGTCGATCCTCAAAAAAAGAAATAAGCAAAGTTCTGTCCCTCTTCCAGTTCGAATCGAATGGGAGTTGGCTGGTGTTGGAACATATGCCTTGGTGGTGAAATGGTAGACACGCGGTTCTAGGTGTCACATTCTCCAAAAAGGCAGGACGACTATACAACTATAAAAAAGGAGTCGCTCTCTTCCCGAGAGAAGAGGCAGACTTACCTTATTAGGGTCCTTCTGTACTGACTTCAATAAAGATGCTTCAAGCCGCCGTACCAATAGCGAGAGCATAATTTCCTTCGGATTGAGCAGACATTCGTTACGGTCGTCATTCAATTCAAAGACTGTCAAATTCAAGAACTAGAAAAAATAAAAATACTTTCTGAAATTTTCTGCTTTATGTACGTTTACATTGTTCTTATTTTCCTACTTCAATGTTAACGAGTTTACATGCAGTAGACCTAGGCATGGGCCGGTCAGCCCGCACCGGCCCGCCCAAGTCCAGGCCCATTTAGCCAGAGTTAGATATATGAAAATGCTGTCAGGCCCAGTCCAAGCCCGTATAAGCCCGCCAAAAACTGAGCGGGCTTGGGCTTTATGAATTTTATATCGGGCCGGGTCGACCGGCCTGATATACTATATATATTATAATATATAAATATAAATTATAATATATACTATATATACTATATATATATATTATAATATATAAATATAAATTATAATATATTTTTATAAATTAAGTTTGTTGTGATATATAATTTTTATAAATTAAGTTTGCTATGATATATAAATTAAGTTTATAAATATAGTCTCTGTCAAATTATAATTTTATAAATTAAGTTTATTCTGATATATAATTTATATAAATTATAATATATAAATATAAACATAAATATATTTTTATAAATATTTTAAATTTACTGGTAATTTTTTTTAATATATAGATGGGTTTGGACGGGCGGGTTTGGGATTCATATCTCAGGCCCGAACCTGACTAAATTTCTTACGGATTGGGCTTGACTTGGGCTCGTCAGGCTTTATTAAAAGCCCGACAGACCCGGTCCGAGCCCGGCCCATGCCCAGGTCTAACATGCAGTAACGATGAAATCTGTTATTCTGATTTTATCTAACTCCGTTATTCTGATTCAAGTTTTATCATTTGTACATTTTTCTGTATCTATTTTGCTTTTGGTTTAATCATATCTAATAAAATTCTTAAATTATTATGAATCGTGATTATATATATATATAGGTTCACTCTTAATGGTGATTACATTTTATCACCAGGAATGGTTACTACAATGTAAGCCATTAGATTAAATCTAAGGGTCTATAATTTAATTAATTTAATTTAATTATTTAACTTTTATTAAGTTTACATTTATTAATCATATTTATCTTTCCAAAACATTTATCATGCTTTCCCAACACTTGCACTTTTCGATTTTCGTAGTAATTATGATTGCATTTCTTTTAAAGGACTATTGCATTTTTTTTAAGAAAAAGGAAGATTGCATTATTTTTTTTTAAAATCATACAGTATATTTCTCTAAAAAAAACATAATATATTATGAGATATAATTATAATATGTATTGAAGATTAGTTGAAGAAAATTTTGAGAAATATATGACATAAGTGTCCGAAAACTAGACTGTTTGGATTGTTTTGATTTTTTTTTTTTTTTTTTTTGTCTAGGCCATCGAGTTATTTTTGATCTCCTTACCATTTTATTTACCGTCAAAAAGCCCACATGAGCAGTTTGGGCGATGATCAAAACAGAAAATATTTTTTTTGTTAGAAATATGGGATCACAAACATAAAATAGAGACGTGATTAATCACTGTCCTTAAGGAAATATTAGCCCCCACTATCAATTGCTATTGGGTTTCTGACTAAGTTTCCTCTAGGATTTCCCTAACATAAAATTAATGATAACAATTTCACTAATTTCCCTATGAACGTATTTGAATAATTAAAACAGTAAGTGAAAAGGTATGAAGGATTGAAGATATTTATAGCCAAAAAACTGGTTGTCAAAATACAGATGTCTCCAGACAATACAGATGTCTCTAGACATACAGATGTCTCTAGACAATACAGATGTCTCTTAGACAAAATAAAATACAGATTTCCTTCTTATTCTTTCCATGTGGAATTTCCACAACACCAATATTAAAGACTAATATCTAACAATCCCCCACTTAGGCTTTATGTATTGGTGTTTAAATAAATCTCATTAGAGTTATGCATAAATGTCGGTATCTTGCGATTTGGACCTCCACTTAGTGTAACACTTCAAGGAAAAACGAAATTAATGGCGACTTGCCGCTTTTGAGCCATAATCCCTTTTGTTATACCAGAAGTATCACACACATAACTTCTATATAAACGTACGTTCATAGAAATGGTAGCACTATTATGGCCATGCGCTCACCCTAGACTTCATGGACAATTATAAAAGTAGACCACACTTTCATGAGGAGCGGCACCACTCCTTCTGTCCATATAGGTGAAGTTCAAATACAACATATGAAGCTTCATTAAGAGTCTAAGACTCACCCTAATAATCATATACTATATAATTTATTATTATAGTTAGTATATCAATCAGTTATCAACAACTTGTTTTTACCACATTGAACCTTTACATAGTGATAATACTATACATAGGTTGGGTTTCTGTTGTTGCTGATGTAATCATATAGGTCTTAAACCAATCTCTTTGGACATTTTATATACTATGTCCCTTGGAAGTCCTTTTGTGAAAGGATCTGCCAAATTATTACAAGACTTAACATATACAACAGTTATAATCCCGTCTGATATTAACTGTCGTACATATGAATGTCTTAAGCTAATATGTCTATACTTTCCATTATATATCTTGTTATAAGCTTTAGACAAAGTAGCTTCACTATCGTAGTTCAAAGAAATGGCTGACATCGGTTGTGGCCACAACTTAATATCTAATAACATATTCCTCAGCCATTCAGCTTCTTTTCCTGCTGCTGCTAAGGCCAAAAATTCAGCCTCCATTGTGGAATGAGTAATACAAGTTTGTTTCTTTGAAGCCCAAGAAACAGCTCATCCACCAAGCATAAAAATCCAACCACTTGTGGACTTACTATCACCGATAGTATTTATCCAACTAGCATCTGAATAACCCTCAAGAACTGCTGGAAATTTATTATAATATAATCCAAGGTTTTTGGTTCTTTTTAAGTAACCTAAAACCCTACCAATCGCTTTCCAATGATCTCGGATTACTCGTAAATCTAGAAAGTTTACAGACAGCAAATGCAATATCTGGTCTAGTACTATGTGATGCATACATCATACTTCCTATTGCACTAGCATACTCAAGTTGAGCAACACCTCTTCCCTCATTTTTACTAAGTTTACAAGATGAATCATAAGGGGAATTAGCCTCTTTAAACTTTAAGTGCTCAAATTTATTAAGCACTTTTTCAATATAATGAGATTGACTCAACGCAAAACCCCCACTATGTTTTATAGCCTTGATACCTAAGATAGTATCAACTTCATTTCAATCTTTCATTTTAAAACATGAACTCAAATAGTTCTTTGTCTCATCAATTCCTTTCATATTGGTTCAGAATATATCCTCTACATAGCGCCTCGTCTTCTTCTCGCTTCTTACGTTCAGCCACAATTCCATCAGTATCTTTGTCACTCGGTTCTGGAATAGATTGCAAATCAATGTCCAGAATCTAAAAAAATTTCAGAGTGATCAGAAAAAATTTCATAGTCTCCTTCCAACGAGTGAAATTCGTCCCATCAAACCGATCAAGTTTACCAGCATCACCAACATTCTTCAGCACGTTCTCCATAATATTTCCTTAAGATTGTTAGAAATATGGGATCACAAACATAAAATAGGGTCGTGATTAATCACTGTCCTTAAGGAAATATTAGCCCCCACTATCAATTGCTATTGGGTTTCTGACTAAGTTTCCTCTAGGATTTCCCTAACATAAAATTAATGATAGCAATTTCACTAATTTTCCTATGAACGTATTTGAATAATTAAAACAGTAAGTGAAAAGGTATGAAGGATTGAAGATATTTATAGCCAAAAAACTGGTTGTCAAAATACAGATGTCTCCAGACAATACAGATGTCTCCAGACATACAGATGTCTCTAGACATACAGATGTTCTAGACAATACAGATGTCTCTTAGACAAAATAAAATACAGATTTCCTTCTTATTCTTTCCATGTGGAATTTCCACAACACCAATATTAAAGACTAATATCTAACATTTTTTCATTATTATTTTGGTTATTTTTTTATTATAATTAACTTTGAATATTGTCGTAGGGTTTTTGATAATTTTTTTTAATTATAATTTACTTTTAAACAGTATCCCATAGTTTTTGGTAACTTTTGTTTACTATTTTTCAAATATTTTTGTTTAAATGTGTTGTCCACCTGTTTCTACGATATGAATAAACACTTTAAGGACAATGTTTCATAGTTTTCGGTTAATTACATTACTTATGGATATTAATTTTTACTTGTTTTAATAATATTTCTGTTGAAATGTTTTTTTACACGTTTTTAAAGATCATAAATATACATGTTTTCTATATTAAAACGTTTTATATTACTATTTTAAAATAGTATAATACATATTTTAATTGCATTTATAAACAAAACTCAAAAATGCAAATTCGATTAATCCTGATTAATCATCGACTAATCCCTGATTAATCTCCAAATGCCTTGCCCAGTGCTATATTTCCAACACTTAGGTAAATTATGTATAAATCTAATGGTTTTAGGTAAAGTTCATATTTCAGACTATAAAGTTGTTTTTTTTTTTTGAACCCAAAATAATGCATTTCATAGATGAATAGGATTTGCATCCTCAAAAATAGTGTTAGCTAGCCAATCTGGCACTACAAAAGACAAAAAATCGCTAGCATTGGAATAGGCCTACCTAGCTACCAAATGAGCAGCCATATTCGCTAAACGACTAACAAGCGATACTGAGAAAGTAGGATTAGATTCAAGGATAACTCGACAATCATGAATGAGCGTTCCAAATTCTGAGATATCCTTCTTGTTGGAAAGAATTGCATCAATAACAAGCTTGGCATCTGATTCAAATTCAACATGTGTATAGCGCATAGAAGCAAGCCAGATCATACTAGTGCGTAAAGTTAATGCCTCAACCACCTTAGGTGCTCTAATACTAGCAATGCAACTGCTGCTACAGAACAGAAAGATACCTGTGTCATCTCTGATCACTGCTCCCATACCGCAGCTACCAGTTTCCTTAAAGATAGCACCGTCAACATTGCACTTCACTGATCCCCTGTCTGGCGGCTTCCATATTACCCTTTCCCGAAGCTGGTTAGGAACATTGTTTGCTCGGTTTTGTTCATATACAGGATGACCAGTCGCCGCTGCTGCTGGATCGGAGGATGATCCAGACGCCCCAGCTGCAGTCATGGATGCTGTTTCTGAAGTCACGATCGATGGTGCGCTGATTCCAAGGTGACATCGCTGTTTACTATCCGCCAGAAATCCAGAATTCACCCTTGGCTTATTCTTTGAATTCTGCTGGTAGGCCCGCCAATCCCGCAGTTCGTCGATGCCATGTCTCCAGCTAATGTCCATCGCCCACCATGTCAAGTGCCAAAGGACTCTGTTACGGTGATCCCAAATGGTCTTTAAAGCACAGTAGAGTCTGTCAATGAACTCCAGATTTAGACCGCAAATTGCCTGCAATAACCAATCTGCAAAGTTCGTCCCGTTAGTTTGTGGGATTGGGAGGTTAGCTATTCGCCAAAGATCACCTGCAAAACAACAATCAATAAATAAATGGTTATCTGTTTGATCCTGCTCCACACACACAGGGCATTCAATTGTGATTGGTACACGTCGTTGGGCTAGTCTAGCCCGAGTGGGTAAGCTACCCGAGCAAATTCGCCATATAAATAGCTTCAGTTTAGGGGGCATATTCAGACTCCAAATCCTCCTCCATCCCTTATTCACTACCCTCTCCTCTTCCACCTCCAAACCAGCAATATAACCCGAATGCACATTGTAAAAACCATTTTTTGACCAGTTCCAGACTCTTCTATTCTTACTGACAGTGAAAGGCAAGATAATGTCACAAATAGCATTCACTTCAACTTCACTAAAGCACCCCTTCAATTTGTCCACATCCCATCCCCTCCCATTTTCAAGTAACAAGTTAGCAACTCTTAAATCTTGTAATCCAGGGACCATAAAAGAATTTATGCAAAACTCGCTCAGTTTTGGTACCCATGCATCCTTCCAGACTCTAATTGAACTACCATCTCCCACCTTCCACATTACCCCTTTTCTAAGTATATCCAGGCCACTCCAAATTCTACATAAATTAGGGTTATAAATTTTTAATTGAGTCAAACTCTACACAAAGTAGGGTTATAAATTTTTAATTAACTCTTAATTATTTTTAAAATTATAACAATACATAAATTAATTCCAACTTTACTTAAATCATGTCTAAAAGTAGAAGATTTACATAAAGTGTAAAGATTTACGTAAAATTTGATTTTGCAATCTTTGATCTTTATACGTGAGGTCCACCTGCAACATACCGAGCATAGGTAACTTGAATTCATCATTAGGTCGGAAAAATCCATGCCAACAGTAATTTAATGTAACATAATGTAGCGTAACGAAACTTAATACTATAACTTAGTATACCGTAACTTAGCATAACTTAACTTAACGTAACGTAACGTAATGCGGCGTAACATAACGTAACGTAACATAATGTGACGTAACATAACGTAACTTAACGCAGCGTAACATAACGTAACTTAGCATAATGTAACTTAGTGTAACGTAACTTAGCGTAACATAACTTACCGTTACACTAAGTTAAGTTATGTTAAGTTATATTACCTTAAGCTACACTACGTTACGTTATGTAATATTAAGTTACGTTACATTAAATTACGTTAAATTGTACTAAGCTACGTTACGTTACATCTGCAAAATCAAATTTTACATAAAACATTTGGACTTTAGGTAAATCTCTCTTTTTAGACATAGTTTAAGTAAAGTTGGAATTAATTTACGTAAAGTTGCATTTTTACAAAAAAAAAAGGACTTGATTAAAAATTTATAACCCTAATTTAGGTAAAGTTGGACTTAATCAACACTTTATAACCCTAAATATGATCTTTACCTAAAACCATTAGGTTTATGCATAATTTATACTCAACCCTTGATATCCAGTAATTATATTTTCAATACTCAATTTTTAGTTTTATCAAGCGCAACACTTTACTGTAATTTTCGTATAATATTTATTTTATGTAGTGTTTATTAGGACCGGAATCGAGTCTGACTAAACCGAGCTTTTGCATGCTCATGCTCAGCTCTACAAAAAATGGACAAGCTCGAGTTTGAGCTTAGTTTGAGTTTAACATCCTATTCGAGCTTGGTCATAAAGAAAAATATTTCATCTTGAGCTTCTCGCGACCAACTTGTTTATTTATTGTTAAGCCCAAAATATACCTAAAATATCATATATAAATACGTTAAATTTACATTGAAATCGTGCTAATTATATTCATTTAGAATACTTTTACGTCTTTATTTACTTCTTTGATGCAAGGTACTTAATTATTTGGTTAAATCCAAATAGGAGTGAAAACGGAGCAAAAACGGAGCTAAAATGGAGGAAAAACCTAAAAAACGTACCAAGAATGCATATCAGTCAGAAGAACGCTCAAGGAGGACGAAAAGCAGTCGAGAGACAGGGAAAATTCTCTCTGTCGCGACTGAGATTTTCATAATCTCAGTCGCGACTTACGGAAGCCAGCTCGGGAGAAAGATGAAGTTTTCACTCGCCCTTGCACCCCCTGTCGCGACTGAGATTTTCGGAATCTTAGTCGCGACAGCGAACTGTTCTGCACACAAAACACATGTTTTAAATCGGAAAAACGCGTCTGTTCGTTCGGATAAAAGTGACCCTTCACCAGCGGACACGACCCATCATTTACAACCCTTCAACAACTATAAATAAGTGATCCATTTCAGAATTAAAAAGGTTGGAAAAAGTTAGAGAAATTAGAGAAGAAAGTTATTATGTTGAGTTTCTGATTCAGAAAAGAATCAGAAAGTTAGATTACATTTATGTAAACAAACTTGCTATACACAAGTTGTTATTAGATTAGTTATAAACACAGTATTAGTTTAGTTTCTAAGGTTGATCACAGACAAGTTTTCATTCTGGTAGTGGACCTAGCAGTCTCTATTCCGAAGATCCAGCGAGAAGAATTGACGGCTGAAGCGCATGATGTTTGACGCACCTACGGAGTTTGAGAGAAAGATTGTTAACCCAGATCTCAAAGTTTTCGTTACAATGCTATCCAAGTTTCTACTTCTCTGTTAACTTGTGAAAATTCACATTTCATTAATGATATACTTATTTATTCAATAAATTCTTACTGTTGATTATTTTGATATTGTTCTGACAAAATGATTTTCAAAATGATAAATTGGTGTTTTTATTAAAACGTTCTATTCCATCTTATTCATATAAGAACTTTGTTGAACACTTGACAGATTTAGTTTTTATGGATGACATGATCGCTGATCGCGGCTTATCAGACATAAAATACTAGTTTGATTAAGGTAGGAATCACCTCAACATCAGGGGGATTTCTACGGTTCAAAGCCATTTAATTGAATAAATCGCTATATTGTTACATGTCCATAATCTTTACAAAGTTAAAGTTGTTTTCTTTGCTTTATGAAAATAAGTTTTACACCTTCTATTTATTCCAATTACGGAAGTATCTGTCTCGTAATCAAAATCTCAAGACAGAACTGTTCTCTAAACTCGATATAATACTTCTATCTAATCCTAATTTACCAAAACCAATTCCATCAATTAAACGTATTTCTTTTATTGAACCTAAACACGTGATTAAAACCGAGTTAAATAAAGTTTTAGTTAAAAAGCGTTACCTGTGGGTTTGATATCTTTTATTACTACAAGCGTATACCGTGCACTTGCGGAAATCGCTCAACAAGTTTTTGGCGCCGTTGCCGGGGAACGCCAAAATTTTTGACAAAATTTAAAATTTTTCGTGTTTTATTTCGAATCTAGGTTTAAACATACTTATTTTAACTTTTATAATTTAATAATTTTCATTTACTAATTTATCTATTTTTCAAATTCTGTTTTGTAGGTAGTTTCGGTTCGTGCAAGATTTCAGGTTCATGCGCAGTTCTCGAAGTTCAGGCATTGTACCAGACCCTATAGACCCAGAAATTGAGAAAACCATTAGGAAGAACAAGAAAAACAAGAAAAACAAAAATAAGACCCCAGTAAAAACATTTACAGAGCCAGAAAAAATGGCAGACCCACCAACACTTATGGATTACGCTAGGCCAGGTGTGGCCGGTGTGGCCGGTGTGACCAATAGTATCGTTAGACCCAGAATCACCACAAATCAATTTGAAATTAAGCCAGCTTTGCTTAATATGTTGCAAAATAATGTAACATTTTACGGGTTACCTAACGAAAATCCTAACACCCACTTAACAAATTTCCTTGAAATTTGTGACACTTTTAAAATCCCAGATGTGACTGCAGAAGCAATCAAACTTCGCCCCTTTCCTTTCACTTTGAAGGATCGAGCCAAAGAATGGTTAACTTCTATGCCAGCCGCAACTTTTGCCACTTGGGAACAATTAGCCCAAGCGTTTTTATCTAAATATTTTCCTTTAGCAAAAACCGCAAGAGTCATAAAGGAGTTAACATCTTTTTCTCAAAATGATAACGAGACTCTTTATGAAACTTGGGAACGTTTTAAAGAACTTCAACGTTTATGCCCACACCACCAATTACCCGCTGAACTTTTAATGCAAACATTTTACAATGGACTAAATCCTATAACTAGGGGTTCATTAGATGCTATGTCGAGAGGGCTATTTATGAAGAAAACATCAGCCCAAGCGAGAGAACTTTTGGAGGAAATGGCAATCAACAGCAGTATGTGGCCCGCGGAACGTGGACATATACCGGTGGCAAAACCATCATCCTCAACCTCATCATCAGTTAAAGGTATAGTTGAACTCGATCCAGTCGCGATGTTACAAGCCCAATTTTCTGCTTTATCGCACAAAATTGATAAGTTTATGGCACCACGCGATACCAATGGTAATCCAATCCAAACGGATGTGGATTACGAAAATATGAGTGAGATCGAACAGGTAAATTTTGTCCAAGGGCAAAACCAAACTAATAATCCTTATTCTATTACCTATAATGCTGGATGGAGGAATCATCCTAACTTTAACTGGAAAGATAACAATAACAATAATACAAGTGCTAATCAAAATCGTACCACTAATTATCAAAATCAGTCAAGAGATACGATTAGCACTTTATCTTCTAAAATCGACAAGTTTATAGATGCTATCAGTGGAAAAATAAGTAATCACGACGATGGTTTTAAACGGATCGAAAGTAAATTCGATCAGCTTATTAAAAACCACTCATCTAGCATCCATAATTTGGAGGTTCAAATTGGTCAACTTGCTAAATCAATTCCATCCCGAAAAGAGGGAAGTCTTCCCAGCCATACGGAAGAAAATCCGAAAGAGCAGGTGAAAGCTATTACTCTTCGTTCAGGAAAGAATTATCAAGGGCCTGAAATGCCCAAAGATACAACATTACCAGGAACTGATTTACCAAAGTCCAAAGAAGATATCTTAAACACAAATAGTTCACCATTTGACACAAGTACCAAAACTTTTGTACCCAAGCCACCTTTTTCGCACAAAGTCCGAAATAAGAACTATGATAAACAACTTCTAACGTTTTTGGATAAACTTAAAAATTTGCACATCAATTTGACATTTATGGATGCAATCACACAAAATCCTAACTATGGTAAGTTTTAAAGGATTTGATTTCGAAGAAAATCAGTTGGGAAGGAATTTCATCCATTTCGTTAACTGAAGACTGTAGTTCAATAGTATCAAGTAATTTGCCCACTAAACTTAAAGATCCCGGATGTTTTACTATTCCGTGTAAATTGGGAGATATTGAATTCCCAAGTTGTCTTTGTGATTTAGGAGCAAGTATAAACTTAATGCCATTGTCTATTTTTAACAAGTTAGGTTTAGAAGAAGATATCAAACGTACCAATATGGTTTTGCAATTAGCGGATCAAACCACTAAGAGGCCATATGGTATAATTGAAGATGTTTTAGTCAAAGTCGATAAATTTATTTTTCCTACCGATTTTGTTATATTAGACTTTGCATATGATGTAAATTGTCCTTTAATTTTTGGTAGACCGTTTATGAACATGGGACGCGCTCTAGTAGATGTGTCGGAAGGGAAGGTAGTTTTAAGGATAGGAGAAGATAAGGTCGAGTTTAATATGAACAAAGCGATGAAATACCCTATGGAGGAATTCGCTTGTATGAAACTTGATTTAGTCGAGGAATGTGTCAATGATGTAATTCAGAGTGAAGAAATAATTGAACCTATAATAGGTGAGGAATTAGAAGATAAGGACCCAGAGCCTTTGATTCGAGAAGATGGACCAGTTCCGCCTTCAATTGTAACACCCCCTAAATTAGAACTTAAAGAGTTACCCAGTCATTTGAGGTACGCTTTCTTAGGCGAAGCCGATTCTCTACCTATAATTATTTCTAACAAATTAACAAACGATCAAGAAGAAAAATTGAAAGAAGTTGTTAGAAATAGGATAGGAAGTATGGGATGGCAAATTTCAGACTTAAAAGGAATTAATCCTAGTATAGTAATGCATAGAATTCACTTAGAAGAGGATAAGCCACCTAAAGCGGATAGGCAAAGACGCTTAAATCCGAATATGAAAGAAGTAGTAAAAAATGAGATTACTAAACTTTTAGACAATGGAATCATTTATCCGATCTCAGATAGTGAGTGGGTTAGTCCAATCCATTGTGTACCTAAAAAGGGAGGCATAACTGTTGTAAGAAATGATGAAGGTGAACTGATACCTACACGAACCACCACCGGTTGGAGGGTTTGTATAGACTATAGGAACCTAAACAAAGCAACTAGGAAAGATCATTTTCCTCTACCTTTCATTGATCAAATGATCGAAAGGATAGCCGGTCATGCATTTTATTGTTTCCTAGACGGTTATTCCGGATTCTTTCAAATTTACATTTACCCGGATGACCAAGACAAAACAACCTTCACATGTCCTTACGGAACATTTGCATATAGGAGAATGCCTTTTGGTCTATGTAATGCACCAGCAACATTTCAACGATGTATGACAACAATATTTAATGACTTCATTGAAGACATAATGGAAGTTTTCATGGATGATTTTTCAGTTTATGGAGATTCTTTCGATGCATGTTTACAGAACTTGGATAAAGTATTGTCTAGATGTGAGGAAACAAATTTAGTATTAAATTGGGAAAAATGTCATTTCATGGTAGACGAAGGAATTATTCTAGGTCATAAGATATCTGAAAAAGGTTTAGAAGTGGACAGAGCAAAGACTTCAGTTATAGAAAAATTACCCCCACCAACCACTGTTAAGGGAGTAAGATCATTTTTAGGTCATGCAGGTTTTTACAGAAGGTTTATAAAGAACTTTTCTGTAATCTCTAAACCACTTACTAATTTGCTTATGAAAGATTCAACTTTTGATTTTAATAAAGATTGTTTACAAGCTTTCAATACTCTGAAAACAGCTTTAGTCAGTACACCTATAATATCGAAACCCGATTGGAATCTACCTTTCGAAATTATGTGTGATGCGAGTGACTTAGCTGTAGGATGTGTATTAGGTCAAAGGAAGGATAAGAAACTTCATGTTATATATTATGCGAGTCACACATTGTCCGGTGCACAGTTAAATTACACCACGACTGAAAAAGAAATGTTAGCAGTAGTTTTTCCATGTGATAAGTTCCGATCTTATTTGTTAGGTTCTAAAGTCATCATTTATACAGATCATGCAGCTTTACGATATTTATTTGCTAAGAAAGATGCAAAACCACGTCTTATTAGATGGGTTTTACTATTGCAAGAATTTGACATTGAGATTAAAGACAAAAAAGGAGTAGAAAACCTGGTCGCCGATCATCTATCAAGACTTGAGGATGAAAACGGTCCCATCGATGAAACATCAGGCATTCGAGATGATTTCCCCGATGAACATCTCATGCAAGTACAAAGTGTCATAGCTCCATGGTACGCGGACATTGCCAATTACTTAGCTGCATATATTGTGCCAGATGGATTGACTTCTCAGCAAAAGAAGAAATTCTTTTCAGAAGCTAAGAAATATTTTTGGGAAGATCCATTCTTGTTCAAAACATGCGGCGATGGAATACTTAGGAGATGTGTTAATGAGTTTGAATATGACTCTATAATGTTAGAATGTCATGCTAGCGCTTACGGAGGTCATAATAGCGTAAGCAAAACAACAGCTAGAATACTTGAATGTGGATTCTTTTGGCCTACTCTGTTTAAAGATGTCCGTTCATTTATTACCCGCTGTGATAAATGTCAAAGAACAGGGAATATAGGAAGGAAAGATGAGATGCCTCTTACGAACATATTGGAAGTTGAAATCTTCGACGTATGGGGAATTGATTTCATGGGTCCTTTTCCTCCTTCTTTTGGCAAAAATTATATATTAGTAGCCGTAGATTATGTTTCAAAGTGGGTTGAAGCAATTGCAACCCCGACAAATGATTCTAAAGTAGTTGTTAAGTTTTTAAATTCAATATTCTGTCGATTTGGAGTTCCTAGAGTTATGGTAAGTGACGGTGGTACTCATTTCGTAAATAGAGCTTTTGAGTCACTTATGAAAAAATACGGAGTACACCACCGTATCTCTACACCGTACCATCCTCAAACGAATGGTCAGGCAGAAATTTCAAATAGAGAACTCAAATGGATACTTGAGAAAACAGTTTCGTCTTCTAGAAGAGACTGGGCACAAACTTAACGATGCATTATGGGCATACCGTACTGCATTTAAAACGCCTATCGGAATGACATCTTATAGATTAGTCTATGGTAAAGCTTGTCATTTGCCGGTTGAATTAGAACATAAAGCATATTGGGCTATAAGAACCCTTAATTATGATTTGCAAAGCGCAGGAAAAAAGCGTTTGTTCGACTTAAACGAGTTGGATGAATTACGCTATTTGTCCTACGAAAATGCAAGAATTTATAAGGAAAAAATTAAAAAGTGGCATGATGCCAAAATCAAAATTAAAAACTTTAATGTTGGGGATAAAGTCTTACTTTTTAATTCGGGATTAAAGTTATTTCCAGGTAAGCTAAAATCTAGATGGGCTGGACCATTTTTGGTTGTTAAAACATTTGATTACGGAACTTTGGAGCTAGAAAAGTCTAATGGCGATCGATTTAAGATTAATGGTAATCGTTGCAAGATTTATTTCGACGGAGCTCCAATTCAAGCAATTGAATCCGTGGATAAATTCTACGAAAATTAATTTATTTAGTTTTCATGTTTTTAATTTATAGTTTTTTCTTGTTTTATGTTCATCATTCTTATTCTTATTCTTTTTAATTTATTTATTTTTATTTTTAATTTATTTACTTTAATTTTAATTTTTATTTTTATATTTATTTTTGTGTACAAATAAGTTTTGTTAACATTAAAATTTTAATTTAGTCATGTTTTGAAAATGATTTCATTAAGTGTTAAGTGTTATTGAGAAATTAAATATGCAGAAATCTCAGTTGAGATTTTCCATGTTTCAGGATTTGGAAATCTCAGTTGAGATTCCGAAAATCTCAGTTGAGATTTTCTGTCTTTTTGCAATTGAAATAACTGTAGGGGATTACAGTCTTCTTCCTTTAAAAATTTCTGTCAGTTGAATCAAAGAGGTATCACTTTGGCACCTTTTTCTTTTTAACAGACACAACCTTTCACTTATAGGCCTTATATATTCCTGTAGGATCAGACTTCAATCATTTCATTTTATCTTTCTAACTTTCTTTCTAAAATTCTCAAATCCTACAGACTTCATTTTCTTTTCTCTCACAGACATGACTAAGTCTTTGAAAAATGTTCAAAAACACACTTCTGCTCAAAGCGGGAAAGTTGATATCTCTGATCGTTATGGTGCATGGTTTCCAATTTATAACCATGACGAGGGGAAACGCTTTCTACAATTCAGATATGCTCAATTCTTTGGCATGATGTATCTGGACGAGTTTCTGAACGAGGAACTCGGGATAAGCGAAGACATTGATCGCTATCTGACTAATTTGGGTTGGACAAAATTTGTTTCTATGAAATTTCCTATTATTGGAAATTGGGTTCTGGAATTTTTCTCCACCGTTAGGTTCGTCAACAAGAGACGTGTTCATCTCAGTTTTCGTTGTGAGGGGCAGATATTCACTTTTGGATATCCAGAACTTCATAATTGGTTTGGATTTCCACCCCGAGACACAACTCAACACCATCCTGGAAGGGATATGACTTCTAGAGATATATGGAGGATGTTAACAGGATTTTGGCGATTCAATCCACGTCTTGCCTTCAACAAATCCATTAATTGTAATTCCATGCTGTATCTGCATAAGTTCCTCTGTCACAGCCTTTTTGGTCGAGTCAGTAGCAATATTGTGAAAGATACTGATCTTTATGTGTTGGGCGACATTTTCCAAGGCAACTCAGTGAACTCCTCGAAGATTCTAATGGAGGGGTTAGTTGCTGCTTCCCGTTCGAAGAAACCGAAGATTGGGTTCGCCAACATCATTTGTGGAATAATTTTAGGAGCCAAGGGAACCATTTCTGTCCCTTGGACTGATACAGAACCATTCCCTATTCTAGACTACGAGTTCTTGGAGAACGAGGGGCTTGTAAAACAAGTTTTTCGTTCTGGTCCAACATTCCTTTCTGCACCAGAGAGGCAAGTCTTCATTCAAACGAAGATTAACCGGACCAATGCACGTCGTCTGTCATCTACTTAGGGATATATTATGCGTTTCTGTTTGTTGTTTTATTATATGAGTGTTTTGTTTTTATGAGTAAGATGTTCTTATGTAATATATAATATGGTATTGTTTATATTTTGTTTATAATAAATAAAAGTGCATCAATTCATTAGTTTAATTCTTTTATTTAAGGAACAACCCTTGGTTTTCCTTTAATTGAATGTTTCAGTTTTGTTTATCTCAGTTTCAGGGATTAATATTCACATTAATGTCACTTAATTATAAGAGGAATTGGTTTAGAAGTGTTAAAATCATCAAAAACAGTCTCAATTTTACCCAGATTTTCCAAAATCTCAGTTGAGATTACGAATTCTCAGTTGAGACAGCAGAGGACAAAATTCAGTAAAAATTCGTCCCCCTACCTACTTGCTGTCGCGACTGAGATTTTGAAAATCTCAGCCGCGACTTGCGACTTGCGACTTATAGGGACGGGATTGGGGGCGAATTTTCACTCTTTTTCCTATTCCTACTCTATTTACTTACCTATTCAACTATCCTAATCAATACCTATTTCTTACACCTATTTAACTCACCTCTTTTTACACCAATCAATCATCTTTTCTCTTCCCAATACCAAGATTCACTCATCTTCCCCATAAATCTTTACCCTATTCATCTTCTTCTTCCCCAATTCACCACCATTATCTTTTACTCTTACTTTCATCCTTTCATATTTTCTTCATCCCATTCACCAACTTTCACTTCAAAAAAAAAAAGCCTAGACAAAAGACCGTTGCTAACAAAGCTAAGGCCACCGAAGTCAATCGATTACGGGTTCAATATGGAGCATCGTTCGATATTACGATGGAAGCCGAAGGACGCAAATATCGTCGATTTTCTAATAGCCAAATAGAGTTCGTCGACATGCTTTTTCTTGACACTGACACGGTAAATACACTTTCTTTTACCGAGCATATTGATGAATTTCTTTCCGTTCTTGGTTGGAAACGATTTGCTAGTATGCGTTTTCCAAGTCTTAAATCACATATTATTGAGTTTTTGGTTACTGTAACCTATGACAAGAAGAAAGGAGTTATCTCTTTTCGGAGTGATGGAGTTCGTTATGATGTTGGGTATATGGCCATGAACCGTTGGTTTGGTTTTCCTACTCGGAATTTTTATTCCAAGCTAAAGCCTTTTAATTCACACACGGTTTGGCAATCTTTAACCGGTTTAGATGTTTTTAGTCCAAAGAATACATCTAGTAAGCTACTTAAGGATGATTGTATCTTCTTCTTTCACAAGTTTTTATCATTTTCCTTATTTGGTCGGGTTGAAAGTTCAAAAGTGCAAGTTCGTGATTTGGTTGTGTTAGATGCTATTTTTAAAGGTTTGACCATTGATAGTATTGAGATGATATTTACTAATTTAGTTCGAGCTTCCAAGTCCCGCAATAAGCAAGTGCCTATGGGTAATTTAATTACCGGCATTGTTTTGGGCGCTCGAGGTGAATTAGCGGATTATCAAAATATGCCTCATGTTGGTTTACCTTTCTTGGATCTCACGGCACTTCAAAGGGACAATTTATTGAAGAAAATGGGACCGTCCGCCTTTATATCTTATGTGGATCGCACAAGACGTGTTTTTGCTACCATGGGTAGTGAAGCCTCGGGTTCTCAAGGTTTAGGTGCCCAAGATGATGATGAGGACGATGAAAAGGAGTTTGATGAAGAGGAAGCGGAGGAGGAGCATGTTGATGTTAATGCCAACGAGCAAGCAAATGTAGAACCGAATGAAGAGGACCAAATTGGATGGCAACGTGTTTTGACACAAATGAACGAGCATAACAGTCACATGAATTTGCGGTTAGATGAAGTCGTTGTCAACAATGCCGAAATGAGTTCAAGGATAACCACGGTGGATGCCAATATCACTACTTTGAGACGTGAGCACAAATCTACTCGTCGCCGGTTGCTATCTTTCTTCCGATGTCAAGGAGTTGAGACTACGCCTTCTCCACCGAGTTCACCTTGATAGGTTTTATCCTTTCCATCTTTAACTCATTTTCGTTATTATTATTATGTCTTGTTCAATTTGGTACAATATTTTTAATTATGTTTGGTACGATTCTCTTTATTATTATGTTTGAATGTTATCGTATTTTTATTTTCAATTCTAGTTCGTATGGTTTATTTCGTACTATTTTTCGTGTTTTATCGCTTTTTGCACCTATGAGGACATGGTCCAAATTAAGTGTGGGAGGAGATATTTCATATTCATTTTTAATTTTAAGTACGAATGAATGCAACGAATGAGAATGAATGCTATTTATTTTGCATATTGTTATTCAAGTTTAAGTCAAGTATAATATGCAACATTTTTCAAAAACAAATGCAACAATTTTTAATTTATTTTTTATAAAGTGCAACACTTTTAAAAATAATAGCAATTTTTCATAAACGTAACTTTTTGTTAAGTATATATTTCATATGTTTCAAATAAATTCTATTTTTAAAATAATGTTTAGTATATTTTAAGGTTATCATTATTGTTAGAAATAATATTTCTATACGGGCTATATTTTTATAAATATTTTTACAAATCTCCGATACGATTTTATCAAAAACGTCTCGAGTAAATGTATATAAGTAAAATTTCTTTAGTTTCAAATCTCTACTTTATATCATGAATTCATGATAAATATAAATCTTATTTTCAGTTTTCAATTAGGTTTATAGGCATAAATCAAACTAACAACTTTAGCTTTTTAGCTCGATATTATTTTTCGTCTTACATTAAAAACCAATTGAAGTTTTTAAGGAAACTTTAGCCATAATACATGTTGAATTTCAAGTCAATATAGGATGAATGTGCTATTTTTCTTTTCCCAATTTATAATTTTCATTTTTATAACTCATGTTAATTTAATCAAGTAGTCGTATTCTTAACTTTTGGCCACGATTGAGACCAACCTTATCACAATCGAGGTATGAAAGGGAAGAACATTAAGTACCGTTTACTTTTGACCACGATTGCGACCACCCTTATCACAGTCGAGGTATGAAAGGAACGTTCAAAATTAAAGCAAAATTAAACGTGTTTAAAGTTTTAAGTAACGATTGCGTCCACCCATGGCATGGTCGGTACCTCTTAAACGAACACGAAAGCAAATAAAATGCGTATAAAGTTACAATCGAGACCACCCTTATCTTGGGCATAACTAAGCAAATATATTAAACCTAAGTCCTTAATAAATCCATATTTGTAATAGTTTAGGATTGGGAAAGGAAATTTTGTGCTTTTAATTGCCTTGAGACGAAAGATTCGGAAACATGCGTGCTTACACCGTCCCGAATACTTCAATATAAAAATTGAAATACAATACGAATGATATATCTCTTTTTACACTAGCTAGTTTGATACTTTGCATATAAATTTACCATGAAGAGTTTATCTTTCGGTTTAACTAATTTAAAGAGGAATTTATGGATATATGTTCTATTTATAAAGAGATTGATTAAAGAATAAATTCAGTGAAATTTTGCTCGGGACTTGCAAAAGCTTAAGTGTGGGAGTTTGTTAAGCCCAAAATATACCTAAAATATCATATATAAATACGTTAAATTTACATTGAAATCGTGCTAATTATATTCATTTAGAATACTTTTACGTCTTTATTTACTTCTTTGATGCAAGGTACTTAATTATTTGGTTAAATCCAAATAGGAGCGAAAACGGAGCAAAAACGGAGCTAAAATGGAGGAAAAACCTAAAAAACGTACCAAGAATGCATATCAGTCAGAAGAACGCTCAAGGAGGACGAAAAGCAGTCGAGAGACAGGGAAAATTCTCTCTGTCGCGACTGAGATTTTCATAATCTCAGTCGCGACTTACGGAAGCCAGCTCGGGAGAAAGACGAAGTTTTCACTCGCCCCTGCACCCCCTATCGCGACTGCGAACTGTTCTGCACACAAAACACATGTTTTAAATCGGAAAAACGTGTCTGTTCGTTCGGATAAAAGCGACCCTTCACCAGCGGACACGACCCATCATTTACAACCCTTCAACAACTATAAATAAGTGATCCATTTCAGAATTAAAAAGGTTGGAAAAAGTTAGAGAAATTAGAGAAGAAAGTTATTATGTTGAGTTTCTGATTCAGAAAAGAATCAGAAAGTTAGATTACATTTCTGTAAACAAACTTGCTATACACAAGTTGTTATTAGATTAGTTATAAACACAGTATTAGTTTAGTTTCTAAGGTTGATCAGACACAAGTTTTCATTCTGGTAGTGGACCTAGCAGTCTCTATTCCGAAGATCCAGCGAGAAGAATTGACGGCTGAAGCGCATGAGGTTTGACGCACCTACGGAGTTTGAGAGAAAGATTGTCAACCCGGATCTCAAAGTTTTCGTTACAATGCTATCCAAGTTTCTACTTCTCTGTTAACTTGTGAAAATTCACATTTCATTAATGATATACTTATTTATTCAATAAATTCTTACTGTTGATTATTTTGATATTGTTCTGACAAAATGATTTTCAAAATGATAAATTGGTGTTTTTATTAAAACGTTCTATTCCATCTTATTCATATAAGAACTTTGTTAAACACTTGACAAATTTAGTTTTTATGGATGGCATGATCGCTGATCGCGGCTTATCAGACATAAAATACTAGTTTGATTAAGGTAGGAATCACCTCAACATCAGGGGGATTTCTACGGTTCAAAGCCATTTAATTGAATAAATCGCTATATTGTTACATGTCCATAATCTTTACAAAGTTAAAGTTGTTTTCTTTGCTTTATGAAAATAAGTTTTACACCTTCTATTTATTCCAATTACGGAAGTATCTGTCTTGTAATCAAAATCTCAAGACAGAACTGTTCTCTAAACTCGACATAATACTTCTATCTAATCCTAATTTACCAAAACCAATTCCATCAATTAAACGTATTTCTTTTATTAAACCTAAACACCTGATTAAAACCGAGTTAAATAAAGTTTTAGTTAAAAAGCGTTCCCTGTGGGTTCGATATCTTTTATTACTACAAGCGTATACCGTGCACTTGCGGAAATCGCTCAACAAGTTTTTATCGCATTCATCTCGTTAATTATGTTCATAGACTTTGGTCGTGAATAATTCATTAATTATATTCACAACCTACGTAGTTTTGAAACATATACAAAACAAAAATTTCATACAAAACTATGTAGTTTTACATTTCCCCCTTTATAAAAATACTATTATTACAAAAATAGTCAAACTAAGCTTACTCACGAGCCTGTTCATGAACATTATAATCGAGTTTGTTCATCAGCTTGTTCATGAACCTATAACCGAGCATGTTTGCGAGCTTTCACTTTGAGTTTCACCATGCTCAAGCTCATCTCCTTTATAAATCGAGCCTCAAAATCATACTTAAACTCGACTTGCTTATAAATTGAGTTGAACACCACCAAGCTTTTATCGAGCTGGACGGAAAACCGCATATCTAGTGCTTATAGTTTATGTAATATAAAATTAGATTTAATATATCATTTTTTTCTCTAAACTTGTTAAAAAAGATTGATTGACCCTTGAAATTTCAAAGTGTCCTGATAGTCTCCTCAACTTGTTTAAAATGTTCTGATAGTCTCCTCAAATTGTTTAAAATATAGTCAATTAATCACTCTGTTGCAAAGACGTAAGCTACAAGTGGAATATGTGTTGCATGCGCCTTGAAATGTTATTACATAATTAAAATGATAGATTAAAGTATATTGAAAAAAAATTACTTGATCAACTGTAAAACTTGTCCTCTCTGATATTGGAACTACATACCCCAATCATAGTCGTTTTACTTTTTCAAGGCACGTGCAACACAAATTTTGTTTGCATCTTACGTAAATTGAGAGAGCTACCAGAACAATTTGAAACTTCAGGAGAAAAATGATGTATTAAGCCATTAAATTATGGGATAAGGTGCAAACATACCTCTAATGTTGACAGCTAAGAGCAATTTTACCCCTACCATCTAAAACGGTACAATTTTACCCCTAAGTTGGTAGCCAAGAGCAATTTTACCTTAATGTTGGTAAATTTGGGCCAAGTTGAGAAATAATTCATAAACCTGTCATCTTAGTCACAAATTTTGTCATTTACGCTTTACATGTACGTCATTTTATTATTCATTAATAACAGATCACAAACACATGAATAGACGTGAAAAAAATAAAAATTAAAAAATTATGCTGTATTTTATACGAGTTGGACAAAAAAATTTAAATATTTCATCGAATTTAAAAATATAAATCTCCAATTCTATTACTAAATCACAAAAAAAAAGTGAAAACTTCTTTTTAGAACTAACCGATAGGTAATTGGTGCAGAATAAGTAGCAAAACATCTATATTTTATAAGGGTTAATACACATATTTGCCCTTATATTATCACGGATAAACAGATATACCCTTATATCAAATAACCCACAAAACTATCCCTAAATTTTTCAGAAACCTGCATTTATACCTTAAACTAACAGATCTGTTAACGGTGTTCATATCAAATCTTTTTTATATCCATCAAATTTCAGATTCATCAAACCCAAACTAATAAAACTTATTAAAATAATAAAACATGTTAACATACATGATTAATTGTTGATTAATTATAGTCTTGTGATAATTTTCTCCCATGTACTTACTATATATATTTTGGTTCAATTGGTTGTAACTGATTCTACATTTGTGTTTATGAGTACAATAGTGTAGGGACTTTATTGTAAAAGCTATGTACACAGCCCACTTGCAATGTAAGGGCTGTTAGTATAAATAGGTAAGTATAGGTTAGTTTTAATTACTTTTTCTCTTCTCTCTGTATTCGAGAAACTAGATGAAGAACTCAAGAGTCTTCATCTCTTTCCTTTTCTTCCTTTAACACTTCTTCAAGATTTATATCAATGAAATGATTCATTTTCCTTTCATATAAGTGTTAAGATGGTATCAGAGCAATATGCTTTTCATTTCCGCACCAGATTTACAAAGATCGGTCATTGATCGATCCTCACTCTTTAGGCTTCTCGCCTTCTTCCCTCGATTTTAGGGTTTTTCTCGATTTTTCTTCTGTTTCATTTTCGATCTTCGGGTTTATTCTTTTATTGGAAGTTCTTTCTTCCTCTTCTTGCTTGTTTTCTATCAATTCTTCATTATGGTAAACAGAATTGATGAATCTAGCCCCTTCTTCATTCACTCAAGTGAAAATCCCTCTCTTATTCTTGTCAATCCACCATTATCTGGAACCAACGACTACCATTCATGGAGGCAGAACATGAAGATGTCGCTACTATCCAAAAACAAGACTATAATTAATCAACAATTAATCATGTATGTTAACAAAACAGAAAACAAAAACTAATAAAACTTATTAAAATAACATCTCTTTTGTCGCCCCACACCAAAAGCTAGCTCTTTGGCTTCCCTCTCTATCATCTTCACAACATTGTTTTTACCCGCTAGAGCATATCTATTGTTGACTTGAGCATTCACTTCAAAAGCAAAATATTACCAGGTTTTTATTTCTTGAAGCAAAGTATTACATGTTTTTATTTCTTGAAGATGTACCTTCCTCACCATGACTTATTGTTTGGATCTGTTCCTTGGAAGCTTTAACAATTGCTCATTGCTTTTGCTTGAATTAGATACATAATTTCAATGTTAAACCAAAACAATAAATAGCTTATTTTTACCACACGACTTTCAGCTGTACCTTCCACCACCTGCTGATCGGAATGTCTGCTGATCATTTTTATTTTCATCCAGTGAGATAATTGGAAGATTTGAAATATCAAGAAGTGGTGAATTTCCGGTGGTGGAGAAACTCCATCCAAAAATGTAATGAGAGCTTGCTTTTTCTTTTTTCCCATGTGGAAACTTACATGGTCTCTTTAAGAATCAGAGTTAGATCGCCTTGACCCCGACATGATTTCCGTTTCTATCAGAGGTTTTCTTGAAGCCACGGACTGTATGGAATTCGACTGTGAATAGATGGTTGGAAGGTTGTGAATTGGTGGAAGCATTGAAAAGGCCGAGATATTGTTGGGCTTGAGCTCCGGGAATGTTGAGGGAGATAAGGTGAAGGCAAGGCAGAACTCGCCTTTGCCGGAAGCTAAACGGAGACCATCGGTGTTAGATGGAAATGGTTGTTTGATGAATCTGAAGTTTGATGGAGATAAGAAGGTTTGATGTCAACGTGGTTTAGTAGATCTGTTAGATTAGGGTATAATTGCAGGTTTGTGGAAAATTTAGGGATAGTTTTGTGGGTTTATTTGATGTAAGGGTATATCTGTTTATCCGTGATAATACAAGGGCAAATATCTGTATTAACCCATTTTATAATGATATCTGAAATTGACCAAACTTACCAACATTAGGGGTAAAATTGTTCTTGGCCGCTAATGTTAGAGGTAGAATTGCATTATTTTAATCGTTATGGGTAAAATTGCTCCTGACTGTCAACGTTGTGAGTATTTTTTGCACCTTATCCTTTAAATTATTTACATCTACAATTTTATTAAAATTTATAATATAATGATGTTTAATTGAAATAATTAGTTCTTAGAAAAACAATTAAAGTTTTTTTTATAACAAATTGTTTTTTTTCTTTATAACAAAGTTAAATCAAGAGTTTAATAGTGTAGGAAAAAATAAATTACCCGTAATTGTATGAATACATAGTAGATGTAATGATGTTTTCATTAGTACAATATTTAGTAATATAAAGTAACCGATGTAGTTAAAACTTATTCAAGAAAATAATTAAAGTTCATCAAGATCAATAAAATACTCAATTCCTAATTTTTAGATGTAATTAATTTTTGTTTGGGTTGGAAAAGATGTGTATAATGCACATGTTTCTATATTGTATTTATAATAATATATTTTGTAATTTGGTATTATAAGGCACTCTAATTAATTTACACAGTTTTTCAAAGACACAGATGGGTAATGCCCGTTAAGAAATAATCCATATATATATATATATAATATATAATTATTATGTTTATTTTTTTATGATTTTATTTTAAAAAAATTTTGAATTATCCTAACGGATAATTTTAATTTTTACTATATAGTAATTTTTTTTATTATAAATGTAGTTATAATACTAATTTAAGCCTAAATGATCAAATAATATGATATTTTAGGTTTAAAATTGGCTCAAATTTCTATTTTAAATTTCTAAGTACAATTTCTTTTTATTAAGGGCTTCTTATTTCTTATTTCGTCCGGGCCCATAAAATGTTAGGACTGATCCTGAAAAAGAGTATGAAATTGATATTTTCCATTTATTTTTTAAGTTATGCATTCTGTCCAATTACCCTAACAAATAAGAGTATAAAACAGCGCAAGTCGGGGGCTGGAGCAGTTCTCCGCAACTCTGATGGAGCTTTCATAGTAGGCCGAACAGTCCCAATTGGTGGATTATATTCAATCAAAGAGTGTGAAGGACTTGCTCTTCTAGATGGACTTAATTGGATATCAGAACAACATTTGCAAAATGTGATTTTTGAAACCGATTCAAAATTAGTTGCGGATGCTATTTATTCCATGGATGATGACTTTTCAGAGTTCGGGGACATTATTACTACCTGCAGAACCATACTACTCTCAAACGTATCTTACTCAGTACGTTTTGTTCGAAGATAAGCTAACGAGGTGGTACATGCTTTGGCCCAGTCGTCTCGTTTTTCTACTTGTCCTACTTTATTTAGTTCTATTCCGAGTTTTATTTCTAATTCTTTGTTGAACTTTTGCCCTATGTTGGCTCATTAATGAATTTACTGGGCTTCAAAATAATAATAATAATAATATTACCTACAAATACACATAGAAAAAATATAAAATACATAATATATGTTAGAATGTTAATATAAGAATATATATTTTTACCTACAACAACAACAACAAAGTCTTAGTCCCGAAATGATTCGGGGTCGGCTAACATGAACCATCATATAAAACCGTGAAATCAAGTCGTGTCAGCAACACAAATTCGCTCCCTCCACTCCGTCCTATCCACTACCATATTTTTCTCAATTCCCAGTAAACTCATATCACTCTCGACCACCTGATAGGGGCGTTTCGTCCCTATCTTTTAGCGTGATTTACGGATTAATTTTAAGAGAAATAAATAAGTTTAATTGCAAAAATAGAGTGTTTTTAATAAAATAACGAAATAAAAATAAATTCCGTACTTTCGGTTAATTTTCCTTATTTTTTATTAATTTAGAAAATAAAACGTCAAGCTAACTCGGCTCTCGAGAATTGTATTTCAGGTACGAGCAAGGAGCAAAAATCCTTTGACATATGCGGGGCGTATCACCCCTCACGCGGGGCGTGGAACACTTGGTCAGAAATAATTTTTCAATCCACAGGCACCACGTGGGATCTAGTCACCAATACGCGGGGCGTATCAACAACCACGCGAGGCGTGGAACATGTGTCAGAAATGATAAGTCTAATCCTGAAAGTCAGACTGCATGGTCTCCCTGAGTCAACTACCCTACGCGGGACGTACCACCTTACACGCGGGGCGTGTAAGGAAGTTCTTCAATCCAAAAAGCTCAGAGACTCATTTACGCGGGGCGTGCTTCAGCTACGCGAGGCGTAAAAGACCCAATTCAAGCAATAAAATCTCAGAAACTCAACCACGCGAGGCGCACCCAAGTCTACGCGGGGCGTGGTTGAGACAACAAGATCTGGATTTGGTCCACATGCAGGAGATTTCTGACGGAATGGGCAACTACGCGAGGTGTACTCCACCATACGCGAGGCGTGTCATGGGAAATCTGCAGAAAATCATGTTCCTCCATGCTTGTATTTTGTGAAATTACAATTCTACCCCTAGCTTGATGTGTATAAATAGGGGCTGACTCTTAGACTTTAAAAAACACCATTGATATACAATTTTATTATAGTTAAAGCTCTTGTTATTTTTGTTTGAGATTGTATTTATAGAGTAAAACTCTTCCACCTTGAGAGCTTGTTCGTTGATTCCGGCGTTCCATCAAAGTTCCGCTCCATCTCCGCTCACCAAGCTCGAAAGATCCACCTCCAAGTCCTAAGAGACGGCCTTGAGTCCGGTTAGCTAGTTCCGAGGGTGGATTCTTCCCTTTTTACTTGCTAACTAGCTTGCACTCTTCCTATGTACTAGGCTTGGTTGTATTCCGTATTTACGTTTTCCATATTTATAATATATGATTTGCAATTTCTGTTTCTATATACGTGTTGATGTTTATTGCTTGTTTTGATACTCGTAATTGATTATTGTGTAGGAGAACACGATTTCCGACGCCATTCGGGCTATCTTTAGGGATTCATATAGGTGTTGCCTTACTAGAAGTGACGCTCCGGAAATCGTATGAATTGACAAACCACGGAACTTACGGGCCCTAATTTCTGGTCCCAAGCATTAGACACGCCTTGACTAGGAACCACGTAGTCTAAGTACTTCACGGGTCGGTCACACTACACGTATTCGTCATTGCAAGAGTAAATCATTAACCGTTCATATATTGGAAGTCATTTTTTATCATATTTATAACTTATCGCCTTCTACATCATTTCGTAGAGTTTTGCTATATAAATTTATCTCACCCGTAGTCAGGAGTAGTTTGTAGTTGTTCCCCGAATCAACTCAAGGTATTCACCGCCTAGATAATATATAAAACCGAGTCGTTTAATACTTGTAGTTATAAATCCCGTGGATTCGATACCCGGTCTTAACCGGATTATTACTTGATACGACGGGGTACACTTGCCCCTAAGTAGTGGCGTCTAGTAGAGATAGAGCATTTAGAAAGATCACATCCATAGTCGTAACGCACTTATCATAATACACATTTTGTCATAGAAAAGCTCTACCTAGCCGTTTACGCACACTATCAAGTTTTTGGCGCCATTGCCGGGGATTTATAATTTCTTGCAATATTAGACAAAAACGTTTTATTGTTAGTCTAAGCATTATTTTTGTATAAATTGTTTATATATACTTTTTATATATATACTTTGTACTAACAACATTCTTTCTTGTTTATAATTCATTTCATTTATTTATTTTATGCACACCCGATCTCGGAGTGATTCTCTCGTTCCTATTGATCTTGAAATTGAACGTACTCTTTGTAGGATTCGGAGAGAGAAAATGGCAAACCTCAACAATGAAGCTAACCAGCCCGAGGTCAACCAAAGGCCACCGGTGCAACCCATGAATAACAACCGCAATGGTGGAGGCAATGACATGCGCTCGATGATGGAGATTCTTGCTCCGCACCGTCCTCAAAACCGCAATGGAATCATTGCCCCCACCATTCCGGCCGACATATATGAAATAAAGACTAGCATGATCCAACTAATCCAACAACTTGGTCAATTCGGAGGGGAACCCCATGAAAACCCTAACGAACACCTTGATAAATTTCTTATGTGTGTCGTAACTTCTCGGCAAAACGGTGTTCCGGTTGAGGCCATCCAACTAAAGTTGTTTCCTTTCTCTTTAACAGGGCAAGCGTTGGAGTGGTTGCACTCGTTGGAGGCGGGATCGATCACGTCATGGGAGGAGCTCGAGAAGGAGTTCCTTTCTTACTATTTCCTGCCTTCCAAAACGGTTAAGTTGAGGAACGATATCACGTCTTTTAGGCAACTCGAATACGAGGCCCTCCATTCAGCTTGGGCTAGGTTCCGGAAGTTGCTCCAAAACTGCCCCCACCATGACATCCCTAAGCATGATTTGGTAAGTACCTTCTACCATGGTTTAACTCCCACTAATCGTGCAACTGTTGATTCCGCCGCAGGTGGGGATTTGTTTCGAAAATCGACAAGCGAGGCCTACGAGCTCATGCACGAATTAGCTAGGAAAAGTGTCCAATGGCAAGAAGATCGGCTTGCCGGGCCCTCGCGACATCAAACTTTTGCCGTAGAAGACGAGGCTCCCAAGATCTCTATGATCGAGATGAATAAAAAGCTAGACACCTTAGTGGCGCAATTGAGCCTCCAGAATACAGCACAAGTCCTGATGTGCTCACATTGTGGTGGTGACCACCACGGTAAGGATTGTCAAGCCGGAAGTCCTTTTGTCGGCGATGCCGAGAGCGTAAGTTATTGATAGGGGTCAAAAACCCCTATCTTTGGGTACGGTTTTAGGACGGGTTTCAGCGTTATTTAGTTAATAAGCGAGCAATTCTCGCATTTAAATGCTTTTGTGTGAGTTAGTTAGAAATTGGAAACGTTTTATTTACTTTTCGTTGTTTAGGCTCGTTTTATGATCAATTTAGGCAAATACGGCCAAAATGCCATGCATATTATAATTCCGTTATCTTTTGAAGCTAATTGATCCGTCAAAAGTCGCAGCAAACGAAGCGTTTACTCAAATAAGCGATTGGCGGGTCAATTTAGCTTTTGGACTAATGTTATCTGGAGTTTCTGTACGTGCGCAGGTGTAAGTTCGGGCGAAAAAGGACATCGACGACATTCGGCAAGCATCGAGAACATGCCGGGCGAAAACGCTCGACGAGCGGGCATCCGTGGGCCATTTCTGCTCGCCGAGCAGGCCGCCAGGCGCCTGCTCGGGCGAGTAGGAGCCTGCTCGCCGAGCAGGCCACCAGGCGCCTGCTCGGCGAGCAGGGGGCTGCTCGGCGCGAGTAGCCCTGCTCGTCGAGCAGCTCACCCTGCTCGCCGAGCAGGCCACCAGGCGCCTGCTCGGTGAGCAGGGGGCTGCTCGGCGCGAGTAGCCCTGCTCGCCGAGCAGCTCACCCTGCTCGACGAGCAGGCCTGCGGGAATTGGTCAAAAAGACCAATTTCGCCCCCACAAAGCCACGATGGACCCCACATCTTCCTACACCAATAAGGACACGAAAATAGGTCAAAAAGAGGGCCGAGCCACGCCTATAAATAGAGTTTTTCCAATGTAATTTAGACATCTTTCAATTTTGTAAATTATCTTAGCTTTCCCCTTGTAATTCCTCTCCATTTCCTCCATCTTCTTCGACTTCCATTGAAGCTCCTTCAAAGCTTTTTCTCGAGGAATTATCAAGGTCCGTCCTTAAGATTAAGTCGCCGGCTGCAGAGTAAACAGGTTCCCTGAAAGGGATTTTTGTATCTCCTTTTATCTTTCCTTGTTTGTACTCTTTGATACAGTTGCCGAACTTGACTTATTGTATCTTGTGACATTTATCTTCGCCTTTAATAATAATTTAGCTCTTATTTTGTTCTATGATTATTTGTTTAATCTCTGTCTTACGCTTTATTCAATTGGTTTAACTCATTCAAAAGCCCCAAAATCTAGTAGGCACATATTGCGAGCTGAATCTGACCTAGTCAGAGCCTAGGAGATTGACGACCTCTTAGTTGATTAAGCGCCAATTTACTGAGCCTTAGACCTAGTTTCGGCCTTAGGGAATCACGCGCTAGGAACTTCAGGAGGGTAAGTAGGGTTAATCGCCTTGAATACAAGTGACTCAGATTAGGTTTTTATTCAATAGACCTAATTATCTATCTTCATTATTATCGTTCATACCATGTTCCTTCGGATAATTGCATTAGTGAAAGATCAATTAGGAGTAGTTTAACTTAATTAGGGGTAGAGTAACTTAATTAGGCATAGAATAACTTAGCTAGAATCAGATAACTTAGCTAGGATTAGTATAATTCAACCTAGGAGTAGATTAACTTAAGCAAAACAAACTCAAAACCCCCCCTAAGCTTAGATAACACCTGAAACCGATAGCTCGATACTTGCAGAAATAAATCCTGTGGACGATAACCTGCACTTTCCAGAAATTTATTACTTGATAACGACGGGGTACACTTATCCCTTAGTGAGTTCTCATCTTTAACTTAGGTGAGGGCGCATCAAGTTTTTGGCGCCGTTGCCGGGGATTTATTTCTTCTACAATATCGAACCAAAGGTCGATTTGTTAGTTTAGGCATTCATTGTAAATATCTTTGTTTATATCGTCTATACTTGTTGATATATAATTTCTTTATACTTTTCTATACTTCTTCATATCTGTATACTGTTACTTATCAACCTTTGTGCTAGAACTTCACTTTTTCTCAGCATTCTCTGATCAATGAATTGGCAAGAAAAAGTCGAGTGGCAAGCTCAAAAGTTTACTATCCCATCAAGACAATACATTCATGCCCTGGAGAATGAGGCTCCCAATCCCTCCATGGCCGACTTAAATGAGAAAATGGATATCTTGATGGCGAAACTGAGCCTCAACACCAATGAAAATGTAAGTTTTGTGGGTAATCACCAAAGGTATAATTCTGACCCCAATTCTTACAGCTTTTATGGTAGTGATTGGAGGAGACCTCAACACTCAAATCTGTCCTACGGGAACCCTAACATGTTGAGGCCTCCAAATAGGTTTGTTGATGAGCACAGGGAAAATGAATTGGGAATGTTCCCTTACGAACAAGCAAGCCAAGTTCCTCCACAACCCTCCAGCTCACGAGATGAGGTGCTATCCCTTTTGAAAGGAATATCAACCCGACTTACAATCAACGAGGAGGTTTGCACGGACTTGAGCAACCAATTGGCTCAAATAAACCATGAGATGCAAAAGCAATCCCGAGATGCTCTCCCAGGCATAAAGGAAAACATAGAAATCCCACAAAGGGAATCAGCTCAAACCATCTCTTTGAGGAATGACAAAAAGGTAGAACCAAGTCCACTATCACATGCATCACTCGAGCTAAGTGAAGAACCGGAAGCGGTAAGCAACCCCGGTTCAAAATCTGAAATTCTAAATCATGTGATAGAAATAAACGATCAAATCGAAGCTTGTGTATATCAACTACCTTTTCCTCAAAAGTTTGAAAAGTTTGGATTTACTCCTTGTTCAGAAGTTTTCATTCTCTTCGACCTACCAAGAGAATCCAAATGGGAGCAAACCAAACTTTTTCATAATATGTTTAAATTCGGCCTCCTACTTTCATTAAACTTATTTGAGGCTCTTAATCCGTTTTGTAGGTACGGGTTATTTGTTAAGAAGTTCGAGTTCCTAACGCGAGTAGAAGCATACACCTAGGCGGGAATTCTATGTCGAGCTCACCGACTATAACGTAGCGCTTCTTGGGAGGCAACCCAAGTTTTAATAAAACTTTTCAGGTTTATTTTATTTAGATTATACATTGATTTTTTAGTTTAGTCTTTTTAGTTTTCTTTTACGTTTTTTTAAAAAAAATATTCGTTTAAAAAAAAATAAAAAAAAAATATTTTTTTTAGTTGTTTAGTTTTATTTTATTTTATTTTTATTTTAAAGTTTTCAGGTTTAAAATAAAATTTAAAAAAAAATATATATTTTTTGGCCCAGGAGGCCCAGCTCGCCGAGCTGGGCACTCCAGCTCAGGCGAGCTGGGCACTGCCGCCCAGCTCGACGAGCAGGGCCCTGCTCGCCGCGAGCTGGGCGCTGGCGCCTAGCCCGCCGCTGGGCACTGCGCCCAGCCCGCCGCTGGGCGTTGGCGCGCAGCCTGCCGCTGGACACTGGCGCGCAGCCCGCTGCTGGGCACTGCGCCCAGCCCGCCGCTGGGCACTGCTGCTCGGCCGCGATAAGCAAACTGTTCGAGATTTTTTTAAATCCCGAATGGAGCTGAAAAATAATAATAATAAATAAATAAATAAATAAAAAATTTGCACCGCAAATCACCAAATTTTTGGCGATTGCGATAAAATCCGTAAGTTTTCTTCTCCACCCTAACTTTTTGCACTTGTACTTTATGGTTTGTGATGCAATGTTGGAACTTATTGCATATTTTTAGTGTGAGTAGGAGGGGTAGACAAACTTACAAAAATTGTATAATTTTTAAATTTTTGTTGCGTCGTGTCTAGTTTAGTTTAGCGTTTTCGGGTTTTATTTATGTTCTCGCATGTTTAGGATCTAAAACCGTGAACCTCCTTCGAATCTAAACTTCGTTAGTTGCCCTTGAGGGCTGAGAACCGAATCTAAGATTGCATGACAACTAGTTTAGGTGTAGGACACAATCCTTGTATCTGTAAGAGCATGAGCTAAAGTTTGCATTTAGACCCTACTTTTGAAGAAATGCTAAAATCATTACTTAGGTAGATAACTTAAGAATTGAAGGCATGTGATGTTGAACTTGAGTTTGGGGAAAACTAGTAAACACAAAATTGAAACCCAAAGAATTGTGAGTTGAATTTGAGCCTAAGAGCGAACATCAAAAAACTCTTTTTCTTGACATTTTTGTGTGAATGCTTTGACTTGTGGAAAGATTACAGATTTTGCACCTAATACTGTGTTGAACCTACATGCAATGATTTGAAATGATAAACGATGAATCAGCCTCATTAGAATTAACCCTTTTTCTTTACCTTATTTTCTCTTTTTCATCCACTCTAGGAAGCCCCTTTGAGCCTATATTTTTTTGTAGTTGATAGATTTTTCTTTCGTTCTAACCTATTTTTGCAAACCACAACTTGGTTTGCTACTTAACCCAAGTTTTTGCAAAGCTCAAATTGAGCCTTTGCTTTCTCCTAGCGCTTTTTCTTTGTTTATGGCATTATAGTAGCAAGCCAAAAGGCTAAGAAGTGAATGAGCATCACTATCCCAAAAAGGAAAAAAAAAAGAGAAAAGGGAAAAAGAGAAAAACAGAAAAAGAAAAGGAAAGAAAAGAGACGAACAAAAAGGGGAGAACTTCATTCCCCAGTTCTTAAAATAAAAAACGTCTCAAGAAAACATCCCAAAAAGAGAATAGTGAATAAATAAAAAGCTCAGCCACTTCATACTCGCTAAAGCCATTTTAACTTTGTTTTTCTAGCGCTAGAACTATTAACCCTTGTTGTACCTTTAACCCTCTAACCACATTACAACCCCAATTAGAGGCTGTTTTTGATATCATCGAAGTCATATAGCATAGTAGAGGAACTCGGATGAACGTGCAAAATCAACGTAATCCTAAGCAAGAACATAAGCCGAGAGTAAACACTTTAGCCACCAAAATTGTGTGAATGAGTGAACTACCTATGGTGAGGTGTTCTACTTAGCGATCCCCTCAAGCTCGTTTAATTGAACATGTGTCCTTTTGCTTAAAACTATGACCTATGATAATTGAAATGCGGCTTTTGGATATCGTGTCTCTACTTTGTATTTCCGAATGCATGTAATTACAGATGCTCGAAATTGTGTCAGGCACCTAGTCAAAACCGGGAGGTTTTCTAGCTTGCTTGTGATTACGGGTTTAGTTTTTTAGTTTACTTGGGGACAAGTAAAGTTTTAAGTGCGAGGAGGTTTGATAGGGGTCAAAAACCTCTATCTTTGGGTACGGTTTTAGGATGGGTTTTAGCGTTATTTAGTTAATAAGCGAGCAATTCTCGCATTTAAATGCTTTTGTGTGAGTTAGTTAGAAATTGGAAACGTTTTATTTACTTTTCGTTGTTTAGGCTCGTTTTATGATCAATTTAGGCAAATACGGCCAAAATGGCATGCATATTATAATTCCGTTATCTTTTGAAGCTAATTGATCCGTCAAAAGTCTCACCAAAAGAAGCGTTTGCTCAAATAAGCGATTGGCGGGTCAATTTAGCTTTTGGACTAATGTTATCTGGAGTTTTTGTACGTGCGCAGGTGTAAGTTCGGGCGAAAAAGGACATCGACGACATTCGGCAAGCATCGAGAACATGCCGGGCGAAAACGCTCGACAAGCGGGCATCCGTGGGCCATTTCTGCTCGCCGAGCAGGCCCCTGGAGGCCTGCTCGGCGAGCAGGGGGCTGCTCGGCGTGAGTAGCCCTGCTCGCCGAGCAGCTCGCCCTGCTCGGCGAGCAGGCCTGTGGGAATTGGTCAAAAAGATCAATTTCGCCCCCACGAAGCCACGATGGACCCCACGTCTTCCTACACCAATAAGGACACGAAAATAGGTCAAAAAGAGAGCCGAGCCACGCCTATAAATAGAGTTTTTCCAATGTAATTTAGACATCTTTCAATTTTGTAAATTATCTTAGCTTTCCCCTTGTAATTCCTCTCCATCTCCTCCATCTTCTTCGACTTCCATTGAAGCTCCTTCAAAGCTTTTTCTCGAGGAATTATCAAGGTCCGTCCTTAAGATTAAGTCGCCGGCTGTAGAGTAAACAGGTTCCCTGAAAGGGATTTTTGTATCTCCTTTTATCTTTCCTTGTTTGTACTCTTTGATACAGGTCCCGAACTTGACTTATTGTATCTTGTGACATTTATCTTCGCCTTTAATAATAATTTAGCTCTTATTTTGTTCTATGATTATTTGTTTAATCTATGTCTTACGCTTTATTCAATTGGTTTAACTCATTCAAAAGCCCCAAAATCTAGTAGGCACATATTGCGAGCTGAATCTGACCTAGTCAGAGCCTAGGAGATTGACGACCTCTTAGTTGATTAAGCGCCAATTTACTGAGCCTTAGACCTAGTTTCGGCCTTAGGGAATCACGCGCTAGGAACTTCAGGAGGGTAAGTAGGGTTAATCGCCTTGAATACAAGTGACTCAGATTAGGTTTTTATTCAATAGACCTAATTATCTATCTTCATTATTATCGTTCATACCATGTTCCTTCGGATAATTGCATTAGTGAAAGATCAATTAGGAGTAGTTTAACTTAATTAGGGGTAGAGTAACTTAATTAGGCATAGAATAACTTAGCTAGAATCAGATAACTTAGCTAGGATTAGTATAATTCAACCTAGGAGTAGATTAACTTAAGCAAAACAAACTCAAAACCCCCCTAAGCCTAGATAACACCTGAAACCGATAGCTCGATACTTGCAGAAATAAATCCTGTGGACGATAACCTGGACTTTCTAGAAATTTATTACTTGATAATGACGGGGTACACTTATCCCTTAGTGAGTTCTCATCTTTAACTTAGGTGAGGTCGCATCAGTTATGTAGGAAGACAATCGAGGTATAATTCTAATTACAACTCCTTCCATAACTCGAATGCTTACCACCACCGTAATAATAATAACAACAACGGATGGAGGCCTCAACACCCACACTCGGATTTGTCTTACGACAATAAACAAAAGGTGTTGAAGCCCCCATCCGGATTCCATAATGAGTTCAGGGAGCAAGGTTTGGGCCAATCCCCCAATGACCAAGGAGGACAAAGTTTTAAACCTCCTAGCAACGCGTAAGACTCTACGGTAATTAATCTCCTACGAGAAATATCTTCCCGTCTTGCTGACAATGAAGCTTTTTGCAGGGATTTGGGACATCAAGTGGCCCAATTAAGTCGCCAACGACAAGAGAAACAACATGAGTTTCTCCCGATTAACACCGAACAAAACCCGAGACCAAAGAACCGGGAGACCGCACAAGTAATAACTCTCCGTAGTGGTAAGGGTTTGGAACCACCGGTTCCAAAGGCGACTACAACTGCTCCAAAGGTAAGTGACGAACCGGAAGTGGTAAGCAACCCCGGTTCGGATACGAAACCCACGACTCCCTCGGATAAGAATAAGAATGTGTGTGATCCAATTGGGGCTTACGTACCGAAGCTCCCTTTTCGACAACGACTTAAAAAGGAAAAATTGGATCATCAATATGGCAAGTTTTTGGAAATCTTTAATAAACTTCACATTAACATTCCGCTTGCGGAGGCATTAGAACAAATTCCCACCTATGCGAAGTTTCTTAAGGAAATCCTCGCGAAAAAGAGGAAGTTAGAATACAACGAAACGGTAGCGCTTACGGAGGAATGCTCCACGATTATAACGAATAAACTCCCACCTAAGCTCAAGGATTTAGGAAGTTTTTCTATCCCATGCACGATTGGAAATGTTGAGTTTACTAGAGCTTTATGTGATTTAGGTGCTAGTATCAATCTAATGCCTTTGTCTGTTTTTAGGAAGCTCGGCTTGGGAGAGCCAAAGCCTACCAATATAACGCTTCAATTGGCCGATAGATCCATTGCCCGGCCAAAAGGAGTTGTGGAGGATGTCTTAGTGAAAGTGGACAAGTTCATTTTCCCCTCCGATTTTGTGGTGCTCGACATGGCGGAAGACGATTCGGTACCAATCCTCCTAGGACGACCATTTCTTGCAACGGGTAGGACTCTCATTGATGTCCACGAAGGTAAGCTCATCCTACGGTTGCAAGACGAAGAGGTAGAGTTTAACGTGTACAACTCCATGAAATTCCCATCTCATACCATGGAGGATTGCAACTTTTTAAATTCCGTAGACTCTATTGATATTTTTGTTGAGGATTTTTGTGATAGGTCTTCGATGGGAACCTCTTCGGAAATAGATGGCAATGAGCATTTGGATGAGGAGCCATTGAACAAGCCATTTGAGTACTCCTCCGAGATTGAACAGTGTCTGTTGGCAAGGAGCCGGTTCAAGGGTTTGGACCGGGATAGCAAAGCGAAATCAAAGTCATCTCTCGAAGAGCCTCCGACTTTGGAACTTAAACCCTTGCCTCCTAATTTAAAATATGTGTTTTTGCAACCTCCTAATTTCTTACCCGTTGTTATATCTTCACTTTTGACCGCGGAAATGGAGGAAGCATTGGTTGCGGTGTTACAAAAACACAAGGGCGCATTTGGATGGACCATTCACGACATTAAAGGAATTAGCCCCACCATTTGCACACACTGCATCTTTATGGAGGACAAAGTCAAACCCTTCGTGCAGCCGCAACGACGACTTAACCCCAACATGAAAGAGGTAGTGAAGGCCGAGGTAATCAAACTCCTCGACGCAGGTATAATCTTTCCTATCTCCGATAGTCCGTGGGTTAGTCCGGTCTAATGCGTTCCCAAAAAGGGGGGCACTACGGTGATGGAAAATGATCAAGGGGAATTAATTCCCACACGAAAGATAACGGGGTGGCAGGTATGCATTGATTATAGGAAACTTAATGAAGCCACCCGAAAAGATCATTTTCCCTTGCCGTTCATTGACCAAATGTTGGAAAGAATGGCGGGACATAAATTCTTTTGTACCCTCGATGGCCTATCCGATTATATGCAAATCCCCGTTGATCCTTCGGATCAAGAAAAGACGACATTTACTTGTCCATATGAGACATTTGCATATAGGCGGATGCCGTTTGGGCTTTGTAATGCTCCCGCCACCTTTCAACGGTGCATGACGGCTATATTCTCCGAGATGATTGAGGATTTCATGGAAGTCTTCATGGACGATTTTTCTGTTTTTGGGTCGTCCTTCGAAATTTGTTTGAGCAATCTTGATAAAGTCCTTCAACGTTGCGAGGACACTAACCTAGCTCTTAGTTGGGAAAATTGTCAATTTATGGTTCAAGATTGTATTGTTTTGGGACACAAGGTGTCCGGGGAGGGAATCGCGGTCGATCCGGCCAAGATCGAGGTAATTGAGAAATTGCCTCCTCCAATCAATGTTAAGGGAATCCGGAGTTTCTTAGGTCATGCAGGGTTCTATCGACGATTCATTAAAGATTTCTCCAAAATAGCAACCCCTTTGACCCACCTCCTCTTAAAGGATGCAGAATTTAGTTTTTCCTCCGAATGTTTGCTTGCATTTAACACGCTAAAGGATAAACTAATTAATGCACCCATCATGGTGAAACCCGATTGGAGTCTCCCCTTTGAACTTATGTGTGATGCGAGTGATTTGGCTGTAGGTGCTTGTTTGGGCCAACGGGTGGATAAAATTTTCCGCCCCATTTTTTATGCGAGTAAAACGCTTAATGAAGCCCAACAAAACTATTCCATTACGGAAAAAGAGATGCTTGCTGTCGTTTTTGCTTTCGATAAATTTAGATCATATCTCGTGTTATCCAAAATTATCGTATACACTGACCACACAGCTCTCAATTACCTAATGACTAAGCAAGATGCCAAACCACGGTTGATACGGTGGATTCTACTCCTACAAGAATTCGACATCGAAATTAGGGATAAAAAAGGAGTGGAGAATGTCGTAGCCGACCATCTTTCCCGATTACAAAGCGAGCAAGTCACATCTCCGGAAGTTGTGGGGATCAAGGAGACCTTTCCCGACGAAACTCTCTATGCGGTAACACCTTTACCTTGGTATGCCGATATGGCGAACTTCAAAGCCGGTAATATTCTTCCCCCGCACCTTACTTACGAGCAACGCAGAAAGTTCTTTCACAACGCTAAGAATTATTTTTGGGAAGAACCCTACTTGTTTAAATCTTGTGCTGATAATATCATTCGTAGGTGCATACCGGAAGAAGAGGTAAATCATGTGTTGCATATGTGTCACACCCAAGAGCCGGGGGGCCACTTCGTCCCTAGTCGGACTATGGCAAAGGTTCTACAATGTGGCTTTTATTGGCCTACCTTATCCAAGGATTCCCAAGACTTCGTCAAATCATGTGACGCTTGTCAACGGAGCGGGAACATCTCCCGTAAACATGAAATGCTCCAACAAGGGATCCTAGTTTGTGAACTTTTTGACGTTTGGGGGATAGACTTTATGGGACCTTTCCCTAAGTCGCATAACAACTCCTACATTCTCGTGGCGGTTGACTATGTCTCCAAATGGGTGGAGGCCGTTGCCTTACCTTCAAACGACTCTAAGGTGGTAGGGAAATTTATAAAGAAAAACATCTTTACTCGGTTTGGAACCCCTCGAGCTATCATTAGCGACGGAGGTTCCCATTTTTGCAATCGCCAATTCGACCAACTCTTACAAAAATACGGGGTTGCACACCGATTCTCCACACCCTACCACCCGCAAACTAGTGGACAGGTCGAGGTTTCTAACCGCGAACTAAAACGTGTCTTGGAAAAAACGGTTAGTGCCTCTAGGAAAGACTGGAGCCTAAAGCTTGACGACGCTCTTTGGGCCTACCGCACGGTGTTTAAAACGCCTATCGGGATGTCTCCTTACCGTTTAGTTTTCGGGAAATCGTGTCATTTACCGGTGGAATTGGAACATAAGGCCTATTGGGCTCTGAAATTTTTAAATTTTGATGTGCAGGCCACGGGGGACCAACGTCTCCTCCAACTCAATACCCTCGATGAACTTCGTCTCGGTTCGTACGAAAATGCCAAGATTTACAAGGAACGTACGAAGAAATGGCACGACAAGCACGTGCAAATCAGGGAATTCAATAAGGGGGACCAAGTCCTCCTATATAATTCTCGCCTCCGCCTGTTCCCAGGAAAATTAAAAAGTCGATGGTCAGGACCGTACACCGTTATTAATGCCCACTCGTCCGGAGCGATCGACATCCAAGGTTCCGACAACGCAACTCACCGGATGAACGGCCACCGTCTGAAAATATACTGCGGAGGCACTCTTCCACAACACGACGAAGCCACATTCCTCCAAACACCTTAAGCATGCACACATCTGGAGAAAGTCGAGCTACTCCGACTCTAAACGTACCCTCGGTTTACGTCCCTCAAACCCTTTGCATATATGTATCATATCCGTTTGTTTTCTTTCCTCATACTGACCCAAGTTTCTTACGCGGGGCGTACACACCAGCACGCCCCGCGCTGTTGAGTCTCTGGCACTATTAATAACCTTCACGCAGGGCGTACTCCCTTTTACGCCCCGCGTGTTAGTCATTTTTCTTGCATAAGAATCTCAGAAACTCAAACACGCGGGCCGTCCCTCGTAGTGCGCCCCGCGTATTTGAGTCTCTAGTCCAAATGCACTTAAAACGTACCTCTTACGCGGGGCGCCCCCCTAGGCACGCCTCGTGTAGGACCTGACCTTCAAGGGTCCTATTTTTAATTTAAATTCCATCTTTATTTTTGTTTTTGTTTTTCTTCTCTTTTGCGACGTCCTTGGAATAGACGTCATTTTAATAACGCGGAGGGCCGTGCAACCCCGCACTCACCGTTTGTTTTGTACTAACAAAAACAAAAATAAAAAAATCAAATAACCAACAAAATAATTAAACTAATTTATTGATTCTTAAATTTTTTCCGACACACTACCTCCCTCGGAAATTAATAAAAGTTCCGTTATTTGTTCTTAAATGAAAAGACGTTGACACAAAGGATCGGTTTTAGTAAGAAATTTTAGTCTTTATTCTGAAGTTCTAGGATTTATGCGAAACCTAGGTTCGTACTAAACAAAAGCATTGAGTCCTAACCCACAGGTCATCTCCATAATGAAATTCAAAAAGGCAATAAAAACGGGATAGTTGAAAATTTGACGAGAACTTGAACGTACACAATTAACCCGAAATTTTGTGAGGTAATTTTGAGCCTAAAAGAGTTCGTACGAGAACTCTATTTCTTTCACAACTTTTTGAGAGCTTTGACTTCACTCGACTCATAGAGTTTGCACCTAATACCGGGTTAAGTACACTTATTTTGGTTAAAATGGCAATAGATGATAAAACGAACCCACTTAGTCTAATTCTTTTCCTAAATTATTTTTCTCGTTTTCATCAACCTCTAGGATACCCCCTCGAGCCTATTAACCGACTTTTCTTGTTAATACCCTTTTAACAATTAACCCTTTTTCCTCTTGTTTAAATACCAACAAAATCAAATCGCACCCGAAATAAGCCAAAGCCTTGATAAGTAAGCACCATAAGCTTTCGAAATCGTTTTTGTGCCGCTCTCAAAACAAAAAGGAAAAGAAAAACACAATAAAGAGCAAAAAGGCATTCTCAAGTTCCACCCGAGCAAATTCGAGTTATACTTTATGAACTTACTAAGGCCAAAATAAAAGCACGGTGCAATCATCAAAATGGTGTTTAAACTCGAGTTTCTAAAAATTAACCACTAAAAAAGCCACCCACATTACAACCCCCCTCCGGGTTCATTTTTAATATTGCCTAGACCATAACATAGGAGGAAAAACCCGGATGAAAATGCAAACTCAAAGTGACTTCGAGTAAGTGCAAAGAAGAGTGCAAAAATACCAACCCACCAACATTCGAGTGTAAGAGTGAAACCTTTTGGTGAGGTACTATCGGGTTCTCAAAAGATAATCAACCCTCGTTAATATTGCCTATTAAATTTGATCATGGAGGTTTCAAACAAGTTTTTGGTCACTCATTTGTTTGCGTAGGTACTTGCCGAAAACTTTGCGTAAAACTTTAGCTTCGGAATCACGCATTTGGTAAAACCAACCGACGGTTTGTTTCTTAATAATCTCAATCCCTTGTCTTTCGATTTCTTTTACTTGAGGACAAGTAAAACTTTAAAGTCCGAGGAGGTTTGATAGGGGCGTTTCGTCCCTATCTTTTAGCGTGATTTACGGATTAATTTTAAGAGAAATAAATAAGTTTAATTGAAAAAATAGAGTGTTTTTAATAAAATAACGAAATAAAAATAAATTCTGTACTTTCGGTTAATTTTCCTTATTTTTGATTAATTTAGAAAATAAAACGTCAAGTTAACTCGGCTCTCGAGAATTGTATTTCAGGTACGAGCAAGGAGCAAAAATCCTTTGACATACGCGGGGCGTATCACCCCTCACGCAGGGTGTGGAACACTTGGTCAGAAATAATTGTTCAATCCACAGGCACCACGTGGGATCTAGTCACCAATACGCGGGGCGTATCAACAACCACGCGAGGCGTGGAACATGTGTCAGAAATGATAAGCCTAATCCTGAAAGTCAGACTGCATGGTCTCCCTGAGTCAACTACCCTACGCGGGACGTACCACTTTACACGCGGGGCGTGTAAGGAAGCTCTTCAATCCAAAAAGCTCAGAGACTCATTTATGCGGGGCGTGCTTCAGCTACGCGAGGCGTAAAAGACCCAATTCAGTCAATAAAATCTCAGAACCTCAACCACACGAGGCGCACCCAAGTCTACGCGGGGCGTGGTTGAGACAACAAGATCTGGATTTGGTCCACATGCAGGAGATTTCTGACGGAATGGGCAACTACGCGAGGTGTACTCCACCATACGCGAGGCGTGTCATGGGAAATCTGCAGAAAATCATGTTCCTCCATGCTTATATTTTGTGAAATTACAATTCTACCCCTAGCTTGATGTGTATAAATAGGGGCTGACTCTTAGACTTTAAAAAACACCATTGATATACAATTTTACTATAGTTAAAGCTCTTGTTATTTTTGTTTGAGATTGTATTTATAGGGTAAAACTCTTCCACCTTGAGAGCTTGTTCGTTGATTCCGGCATTCCATCAAAGTTCTGCTCCATCTCCGCTCACCAAGCTCGAAAGCTCCACCTCCAAGTCCTAAGAGACGGCCTTGAGTCCGGTTAGCTAGTTCCGATGGTGGATTCTTCCCTTTTTACTTGCTAACTAGCTTGCACTCTTCCTATGTACTAGGCTTGGTTGTATTCCGTATTTACGTTTTCTATATTTATAATATATGATTTGCAATTTCCGTTTCTATATACGTGTTGATGTTTATTGCTTGTTTTGATACTCGTAATTGATTATTGTGTAGGAGAACACGATTTTCGACGCCATTCGGGCTATCTTTAGGGATTCATATAGGTGTTGCCTTACCGGAAGTGACGCTCCGGAAACCGTAGGAATTGACAAACCACGGAACTTATGGGCCATAATTTTTGGTCCCAAGCATTAGACACGCCTTGACTAGGAACCACGTAGTCTAAGTACTTCACGGGTCGGTCACACTACACGTAGTCGTCATTGCAAGAGTAAATCATTAACCGTTCATATATTGGAAGTCAGTGTTTATCATATTTATAACTTATCGCCTTCCACATCATTTCGTAGAGTTTTGCTATATAAATTTGTCTCACCCGTAGTTAGGAGTAGTTTGTAGTTGTTCCCCGAATCAACTCAAGGTATTCACCGCTTAGATAACATATAAAACCGAGTCGTTTAATACTTGTAGTTATAAATCCCGTGGATTCGATACCCGGTCTTAACCGGATTATTACTTGATACGACGGGGTACACTTGCCCCTAAGTAGTGGCGTCTAGTAGAGATAGAGCATTTAGAAAGATCACATCCACAGTTGTAACGCACTTATCATAATACACATTTCGTCGTAAAAAAGCTCTACCTAGCCGTTTACGCACGCTATCATCACCCTCCTCCAAGTTTGCTTAGGTCTTCCCCTACCCCTCACCACTACATCCCTTTGCCACTCTTCGGTTCTCCTAACCGGCGCATCAAGCACTCTACCTAATAAAAATAAATTCAATGCATAATAGAAATCAATACAGTCAAAACTCATTTTAAGCAAACAGAGAGATATTATAAGCCATGTTAAATAGTAACAGTTTCTGATTTTAGGATATGTTGAAAACTTAATTGATACTTTTTATTTAACTTAAAGATCTAATTGATGATTTTGATAATTTAAAGTTCTAATTAATTTTAAAGCTTTAGTTTCTCGTCCAAAATAGTGTTATGCGAATAATTTATTAAAAAATATTAATTTCTAATTTTGAAAATAAATTTTTAATGAATATTTATAATAAAATATATTTATATAAATATTATTATAATAATTATGTATATAAATAATATAAAGTAAAAACATTTACTTTGCCAACGTTAAAGGAATGGGTAAATTATACTCATGGCCACCCATTTTAATATTGTGGCTACTGAACTTTAATTCTTAACGTTGTGATCATTAAATTTTATACTTTTTAACACTGGTGGCCACTCAACTTTAACTAACTATTCAAGAATTAAAGTTGTTCAGAACCACATTTACAATCAAACCACATTTTTTATTTTCCAAAATCACCTTTTTTAGAGCTTTCTATCTTTAAAAAATCAATCTCTCTCTTCTAATCAAACAATATCTAAATGACATTAAAATAAAAAATTTCAAGAATTAAAGTTCCTTAAAATGTCATTAACTCTTCGAATTTTTTATTTTGAGACCGTCAATGGTCGTTTTGAGGCGTTAAGTGGCCATCAATGTTAAAAAGTGTAAAATTCAGTGGTCATACCATTCAGAATTAAAGTTCAGTTACCATAATATTAAAATGAGTAAAATTCAGTGACCATATATGTAATTTACCGTTGCCAGAATCCATAAAGATTCCTACAACAATTTACTTCATTGCGACATTTCTGCCGCAGCAAGGTAAATGAATAAATTTATTCATTGCGGTTCATTAGGTATTATACCGGGACTATTTTAAACTATGAGTAAAAACAACCCATTATGCAAAAATACTCCTAACGTTTTGGATCAGAAACAATTTTACCTTAACGTCTAAAATTATGCAATTTTATCTCTAATATTGGAAGTTAAGAGCAATTTTACCCCTAACGTTGATAAATTGGGTTAATTTGAGAAATAATTCATCAAACTGTTTTCTCAGTCGTGAATCTTGTCATCTACACTTCACACATTCGTTATTTTATAAGTAACAAATCACAAACATATGTTGGGATGTGAAAAAAAATAAGAAAAAAATATTAAAAATATACTGTCTTTTGTACGAACTAGACAAAAAAATTCAAAAAATTCACCGAAATTATAAATATTAATCTCTAATTTTATTATTAAATTACTAAAAACATTATATCCTTTTTTTTAGAACCAATTGATATGCAATTGGTGCAAAATAAAGGAAAAAAATGGTTGTATTTTATAATAGTATCTGAAATTGATTCAATTTATCAACGTTATGGGTAAAATTGCTCTCGGCTACAAACATTAGGGGTAAAATTGCACCATTTTAGACATTAGGAGTAAAATTGCTCCTGACCCAAAACATTAGATGTATTTTTACACTTTAACCCTTGCCTTAAGGATGTATGCCATCTAAACGCGATGAAAAATTAAATAAAGTTCAAATCTATAATAAAATCAATGATTAAGGGTTCAATATAGAAAAATAATTTATCCGAGACTTCATCCTTAAAACAGATAAAGTTTTACCAATAAACTTCAATTATAGTCCATGGCATATGGATTTTACCATAGCACATATATAAGATATTTATTTCAATGAAGAAAAAAAATTAACGAGAACTAATTTCTCCAATTAGATAAATGAATAATTTATTACTATAATCACTCCAATTTATATATATTTTTAAAAACGATCATATAAACTAAATGCAGAACATTTAATTAATGTCCTTGTCAAAAAAAAAAAATTAATTAATGAAAAAGAACGCCGACTCAGTTTTCAACATCCTCATGAACCCAAGCATACTCCCGGCGATTCTCGGCCTCCTCCTCCGGCGAGACATCATTATCGATTCCGAAGAAAGCTCTTACTCTCTCCACACTCCAGTTCTTAATTCTGTCAGCCACCGCCTGACACAGCATATCCAGAAAGCTTTTAATATCCAGAAAATTAACCGCCAGTAAAATCTCTTTCAGTTCTTCATCGCCCAAACCTTCCACAAATTTGGCGTCGTATTTCAACTTCTCCTCCTGCCGTGCTGAATCTGCTCGGAACTTCAGCTGCTCCTCGATGTACTGGATGATCAGGGACATATATTTACCGGAGACATTCAGCAGCGGAAAAGCAGTTCCGGATTCGGCATCATCGTCGGAAAGAAATGTTCTCACCGTCGCCATTTCCATTGCGATCGATTCCTCCACTTGGAAGTAGGTGTTATCGCTAGTCTTGAGAGTGATCTTCTTGGCCGGAGGAACCGAGACGGCGCGGTTGGTAGTATTTCCGGTTGATGACATTATCACTCGGAAGAGATTTTGCTGTGAAATTGAAGAGGAAGGGTTTTGAATTTTTGAAGAAGATTGAACTTGAAAGGGTTTTGAAGAATTGGGGGAGATTAGTAGCTATTTATATAAATCATATTAAAACCTTATCAATGTTGGAAATAAAAACTGTTCAAAATAATAAAAAAAAAAAACCCACGAAAAAATATTCAATTTCAGTTTGGAAAAGGCTAAAGGTGTTATTGAGCAAAACCTATGTAAATTAATAATGGTTTAAATTAATAATGTTTGAACCATCAAATTTTATTAATATATAGAGACGTTAATTTATGAAGTATTAATTTATTAAAATGTTCCAAGTCGAGACTAGAATAAATTATTATTTTAAAAAAGGTTATTAATTTATTGAGTATTAATTTATGAAGGTTTTACTGTATTAAAATGAATTCATTTGGCGCCTGACCTATTATTCGGTCACATTTGATCCTTGAACTATCTCAATTTGTATGATTTCATGTAATTTAAATGGAAACTTGACAAAACCGTTATCCCCTTTATATGTAGTGATATTTTGACACATGAATTTGACATGTCATATGTCTTTAAGTTTATTTGACACATAAAATAAAACCAAATCCCTAAACAAATTTATCAAATTTAAATGTCAAAATATTGTCACGTGTCAATAGAATAACAATTATGTTAAGTCTCTATTCAAATTGGGTGAAACTGTACCAATTAAGATAGGTAATGGGCCAAATGTGATCAAATAATAAGTTATGGGCCAAATAACAAAATTTTAAATAGATCGAGGGCCAAATAATGGTTTAAGGCTTTGGAAAATCATGGTATTTTTATGGGATAATGTGGTAAAATATCACTAACATTTACAATTAATTTTATTTTTAACGTTTAAATCTCAATTGTAATTGTAACTACTTAGTGTAAAAAAAATGTTTAAAATTAATATTTAAAATTAATTCAGAGTCATTAAACTCAACATTTTCAGAAATTGAAAAGATTCAAATAATTAGAGTCATTTGATGAGATTGCTCACTCTGAGTTCTTTGTGTGATTTCAATGATAAAAGTTAAAAAGAAAGTAAGTCCTTAATGTTATTTATGAATTATGTGTGATTTTTGTTTAGGGTTTAGGTTGTTTGGGTCTTGTGTGTGGGTTTAAGGTTATTTGCGATGTGTATATAATGTTGTGATTTTGTTCTAGGGTTTAGGGTTTTGTTTTGTTTGCATTTATCTTTTTCTTTTTGTGATTTTGGTATAGGGTGTTTGTTGCGTTTTTTGGTATCATTTTTTTTTGCTGGAATGTTATTTCTGATGTATATTTATGCATTGAAACTGAAAAATGTCCTTATTTCACTAGAATGTCCCCTTCATAATCATGAATTTGTTCTGCATTGGATGTAAACTGCGAAGCAAAATCATAGCAGTTGCATCTAATGTGGAACAAATTCAAAACTGTGAAGGTGATTTATGCTTTCGTAGTTGCACAAACTGCGAAGATATTGAATGCGGAGTCGCAATTTGATTCTTGTTTCCCAATTACGCTCAACTACGAACTATCATACATAGACTTTATTTCGCAGTGCAAAGTATTTGTTTGATACTGTGAAGTAGTAATTCTAAGAATGATTCCAAGAAGAGGAAGAGAGTAGTTCTTGATGATAGCGTTAAGGCATCAAATTCTAGTATCCATTCGGCTTGAATACAAAGACATCAATTATAGTGAGGACTGACACCGACGTGATGAAGAAGGTAAAGAGCAAATTGTCAAAAGACCAAATGTTGATGTTTAGGAATTCTTCTTTCGAACATTTGGCGAATATAAAGGTGTGCACGTTATCCACTCCTTTATGCCATGACATAATTATTAGACAGATTACTCCATAGAAACCAAAACATAAAGAAATCTGGTTCAACATTAAAGGAGTTGAACTCGAATTCAATGACCGAGAGTTCAGACTGATCATTGGATTGAGATTTGGTGATACGGCACCAATTTTGCTGAGGGTCGGTAAGTTAAAGAAGACGAACAGATTAAGAGATACGTATTTTGGAGGAAGTCAGAGCTTAACACACAAGCAAATATACGAAGCTTTCGAGAACACAAATTGGTACGAAGAAGAAGACAGGGATGCAGTCTTTATGACGATGTTATATGTTACACATAAGCTGTTCTTCACTATGTATACATAAGCTCTTCTTCACTACACATTCATATCATTCGGTGGATAATAACATCATCAACCTCACTAACTTTCTGAAACTTTTTATTAAGTTTCCATGGGGTGTACTTGAGTGGGAGCAGACTTATAAGACCATGCAAAGGGCTATAACTGGTTCGATCAGAAAGGAAAATTTTGAGAAATTTAGTAAAGGTAAATCCCTAACGTTATTTATAATATTGAGTAAATATATCCTGAGACCACAAAGTATAATCACTAACTGCAACAATAAAAAAAATATCTGAAATTGAGTGAACCTAACAAAAAGAAAGGGAAGGAGTTTCTACGCCCTTAATGGTATATAAAATATTAAAATTTCCTTTTTTCATTGAATCAATATCTAAAAGTAATACTATTAAAAAAAAGAGATTAACTCACTATAATTGGAATTATTTTTCTTTACACATGCAAACTATCGTTTTTGAAATAACCATTTGCTTCAACTATTATATATCTATAATGTTTTTTTAAATATTTTGGCTATCATATCTAAATATAGAGTTTATTATGGAAAAAACGAAAAGGATGGGAAGATGAACGGATTTTGAGGTTCAAATTAAGGCCATTAATAGATGAAATTCTACGAAAGAAGCGAAAAAAGTAGGAAGATGAAGGGATTATGAGGTTTAAAGACTATTAATAGACGAAATTTAAATTGGGAGAAAAAAATGTAACATGACACCTCATTAAACTGATGATGTGAAAGTTTGAGAAAATAACTGGAGATTATAAAAATTAAAAAGAAACATAGAAGTTAGAGAAAGGGTCTAGAATGTTCAACTTATATAGATATGTAGATATATTTTATCTGACCGTTTGGTTTGAGATTCAAATTAAAATCTCTAAATTAAGCAATTATAAAATCTTATCGAAAAAGAATTTTGCGTTTGTTCTCACTCTTGGCTCTGGGAAGATAGAATATTCATTGACTAAATAGAAACAAAGGTTAATTTATATTAAAATTTGTTCATACAAATTAAAATAGAGTAAATTACAAAATTGGCCCAATTAAGAACAAGAGCTTTACATATTTAGACTTATTACAATACTTCTTACCAAACTAGACACTTTTAAAGTTAACTTTCCAAAAATACCCTTAGTATATATACTATCACTTAATATATGTTGTGCATAGCATAATTTGTGAAGATTGTGGAGCAATTTTGTGCGACTTTGGTGCGATTTTAAGGGTTTTCTAGTGATTTAAGACCTTATTAGGGTTAGAGTTATGTTAGAAACTTATTTGGGATGTATTTGCGTGTTTGAATGTTAGAAATCCTCTTAGCAGTCATGAAAACCTTCCGCAGTGGACGCAACTGTGAAATAAATTTATATAAGTCATTTGAATTTCCCATGTGGTTGCTTCGATTGCAAAGGGATTGCAGTAACTGCGAGGACAATTGTCTCCATAGTTTTATCACATGTTTCGCAGTTGTTTCAACCATGAAGTATTTTAAGCTTTGTTTTGTTTCGTAGTGCAAAGGAGTTTATAACTACGAAGTAGTTTTGTTTTCGTGTTTCTCTTATTCATTCTTTGCGACGTTTTTCATTGAATCGCACCAAAATCGCAGAAAAAATGCAGTAACGATCACACTAGAATTGCTCCGTAGTTGTCTCCGCACAAAATATCTTCCATATAAAATATGTTAACTGATAGTATATATATAGTAAGGTATTTTCGGAAAGTTAACTTTGAAAATGTCTAATTTAAAAAGAGATATTGTAATACGTCTAAATATGTAAACGAGTCTCTCAATTGGACCAATTTTATAATTTATCCATTAAAATATAAGTTGAGTATCCAATATTATGAGAAAAAATAAAAATAATTTTTTTTTATTTTTACAATCCATAATTATTTTTTAATTTCTTGAATCTTATTTTTACTTAGTTCATCATTTACAGTTTCTGTCGTTCCATTCTTCATCTCCTCTCACTCTCAAATCCATAATCCACACAAACACATCGGACACATATTTCCCTTTCCGCTGTTAATTTCATCAACTCACTATTGACTCATCATCCCACTCAAAATAAAAATTAGAATTCATTTATTATTTTTACTTTATTTTTTCAATGGTTAGAAACCGAAATAAAAGACTAACCACTTAGTGGTTAATGGAATTTAGTGCACTAGTGTATAGTTAGTATTTTTAAAAAATTGATCAAATGGTTAACCAATCGAATTAATATTATAATGAATTGATTAACCAACCACATGCACTCCTAATTTAAAGTTGTTAACCGCTCAAATTAACCGTAATCCTAATGGTAATTTTAATAATCTTTATAAAATAAACTTCAATTAGGGCTGTTTGGCTACACTTTTTCATTCTAATGTTTCACTTTAAAAGAAAAGTTTTAAATGTTCGGTTAGTGATCTCTTATTGTCTTTTACACCTGAAAAATAGCATTTTATCAAAATAGGAAATCTCTGCTTTTTGAAAAAAACAATTTTTTCTAACAGCAAATTGCAAACAATAAGTAAAACAAACGGGTCTATATTCTATGGCATATGAATTTTACCTTAGCACATATATGCGATATTTATTTTAATAGAAAAAAATTTAATGAAAACTAATTATTAGATTAATGAATTTATTACTATCTTTTCAATTAGTCACTCCAATTTATAGAACATTTAATTAATTAAAAAAAACCACGTTTCAATTTTCAATATGGATGGCAACGGATAGATAGAGTATTCGTAGATAATGTTAATTCCAAACTCTTACCCATTTATTTTTTAATTACACATTCTAATGGATATATTTTTTACATCTCATATCTGTCCCATTTAATTTATCCATAGATATCCTTATCCGTTAAAAATCAATAAATAAAATAAAAAAATTACATTTTTAACAAATTACAAATTTAATAAATTATTCATCTAAAATTAAACAAATTAAATTTTAATCAATAAAAATAAAGTAGTTTAAGATATCACTCGAATAAAAGATTGAGTTTCTTTTTTTTTTTTTTGAGAAAAATACTTGTAATTTCATTAGATAAAAAATGAAGGAGTACAACAAGCAAAATGTAAGGAATAAAACCTCACATAATTACAGACTAAAGCAAATACAATATCCACGAATGGATGAAAATGACTACAAAGAGCAAAAAGAACCCATAAAAAGTACAAAAAACACAATACAACAATATATTCTTCATTAATCCAAATCTGTAGAAAAACATCTGCAATCCAAACTTCATCTTTTAGACCATTTCGAATATTCGGATCTGAGTCGTTTTTTTGTTGCAACCACGTAGATTTATTGATCTACGGATAAGATAAACCATTTCCGCTCATGCTAAATCCGAAAAAAGCATAAACGACAATAGAGAGCAGATACAATCAGACAGATAAAGAGTTTCGAAGAAGGAAGATCATTCATCCTCCTCGAAGTACATCAACAAAATAGAAAGATTGATGGAAAAATTGGAATGAGAAAGAAAGAAGAAAGGAGTTTTTTTTCGGTTTCTGGAGAGGATTTGATCAGTTCATTATAATAAAAGATTGAGTTTCAAATATCAATTCTTACATCTAACAAACAACAATATTTTTTAATATATAAAAAGTTACGACAGACAATGAACACCAAAACAGTTTGAGAAATCCTTATATCCGTCCCACAAAAGGATACGAATAATTCCATTAGAATCGGATAGTGTCACGTAGGGTATAGTAAATGTTGCTATCCCTAATTTTCCAACATCTAGTGAAGCTTGGCCTCCTCCTCCTCCGACGTGAACTCGTTATCCATTCCGAAGAAAGCTCTTAATCTCTCCACAGTCCAGTTCTTAATTCTGTCAGCCACCGCCTGATACAGCATATCCAGCCGCCAGTAAAATCTTTCTCAGTTCTTCGTCGCTCAAACCTTCAACAAATTTCGCATCGTATTTTTTCTTCTCCTCCTGCCGTGCTGAATCTGCGCGGAATTTCCATTGCGATCGATTCCTCCACGTGGAAGTAGGTGCCATCGCCAGTCCTGAGAGTGATCTTCTTGGCCGGGGGAACCGAGACGGCGCCGTTGGTAGTATTTCCGGTTGATGACATTGTCAATTGGAAGAGATTTTGCTGTGAAATTGAAGCGAAAGGGTTTTGATTTTTTTTTTTTTTTTTTTTTTTGGAAGAAGATAGAACTTAAAAGGGTTTTGAAGAATTGGGGGAGTTAATGGAAGTAAACGAAAGTAATAGAAAATTAAATATCATATTAAACCTTTTTTTGTGAGTTGACCGTTGGGAACAATTTTACCTCTAATTTTGGTGGTTTCGGGAGGGAGTTAATGGAAGTAAAAGAGTAATGGAAAATTAAATAGGCTTAAAGCATTATTTGGTCCCTAATCTATCCAAAATTTTATCATTTAGCCCCTAACCTATTATTTGGTCATATTTGGCTCCTGATCTATCCCAATTGGTGACATTTCACCTATTTTGTATTCAAACTTATCCGAATTGTTATCTCATTGATTAATCTAATTAATTATATCCACATAATGTGGTAAAAAAAACTTTAAGAAATATCAAGTTTCAAGTTCAAGTGTCAAAATATCATTACTTGTCAATTAGATAACGATTCCATTAAGTATTAATACAAATTTGGTGCAATATTTTACCAAATGAGATAGATCAGAGGCTAATGTGGCCAAATAATAGGTCAGAGGTCAAATGACAAATTTTTGGATAGGTCAGTGACCAAATAATGCTTTTAGCCAATTAAATATCACATTAACATTGTTTGTGAGTTGTTTGTGGAGGGCTTAATACATTGTTTGCCCGCTGAACTTGTCCAAAAAGTTTGATTGGTCATCTGAACTTTCAAAATGTCCCGATAGCCCCTCAAAAAAAATGCTCTGTTAATCCATGAACTTGTGTAAAATGTAATCAATTGATCATTCAGTTGCAAAAAACTAAGTTAAATGTGGAAGATGTATTCTGCGCATCTTAGAATGTTATTAAATAATTCAAAAATTGATTAAAAATGAAATTATTACTTGCTCAACTATAAAATTTGTCTTCTCTAATATTAGAACTGCATATCTCGATCTTGGTTGTTTTACTTTTTTTTAAGATACGTGTAATAATTGTTCCATATTTAACCTACTTTTTTACAATCGAGTGATCAATTGATTACATTTTATGCAAGTTCAGGGGGTTAACTAAACATTTTATGCAAGTTGAGAGGGTTATTAGGACTCTTTCAAAGTTCATGGGTCAATCAAGCTTTTTGGACAAGTTCAGGGGGCAAATGATATATTAATCCTTTTTGTAAATGAAGGTTAATGGAAGTAAAAAATGTTTACTTCTTTTAACCATCAAACTCTAGCCACCAAATTGGAGGTTAATAGAAGTAACGAAAAGTTCACTCATTTTTTTTTTATTTTACGGAGTAAATTTAACTTTTTTTCCCCTGCATATTTAAACTCTTAAACGAAGTTAAACTTTTAACTTCATTTACATCTTATAAACCCTCGAACAATATTAATTCTTAACTTTAATTTCCTCACTTCACTTTTCTTTCCATTATCTCATTTAACTCTCACGTTGAACTAATTTCATATATTATCTAAACAACACATATATTTTTTACCAGTATTCTGAATCATTTACATATTGTTGGTTTAAAAAAAGATTTTATGATGGATAAGATCTGCGCTTTCCACTCTTACTAAAAATAAAAAGATTATAGAGAACAAATGAAGTTCAAACGGATTAAGAGATCCGGTAAAATATATGAATAAAAATAAAATTAACAAACAAATAAAAAAATAAGGAAACAAAATTGGAGAAAGGAGAAAAAAGGAAAACAAATTTCATTCTTCCTCCTCAAAGTAGATAGTAGCAACGTGGAAGGAAAATCGAGGAAGATGAAAAAATGAGGATTAAGTTAAGACATAAGTGAAAATGGACTAAATTAGTAAATGGATGAAAAATCGAAGAAGGCAAAATTGGTGAGGAGAAGAGAGGGAAAGAGAGACACTAGATTTTTTCAGAAAGTAAAATATAGGTGATATGGTGTATAACGAAGATTGGACCTCAAATGGTTCTTAAGGGCCCACTAACCCATACTTTTGAGCCGACCCATCTAGGGTCCCCAAAGGTATTTAAAAGAAGTGGTAAGAGTGATGGCTTCGGATCGCAATCACACGCTAAAGCCATTTGGAACGGGAATTTAGATTCCGGACCAATATGGTAACGACATGTGTATCCAAATCTAAGCTCAAATGTCTATCAATAGGAACCAAGTTCAAAGAGGAAAGTATACAATTTTATATACTAAAATTCTATTACATTCTCCCTAAGCTTTGTATTCAAATACTAACTTAGGCATCAGAGAAGGTTCGCCGGTCTCCGGGCCCTGTCTAACTATTTTCGGTATTACAGATCATTGAAGGCAGTGTTCAAGTACTTTAAGGGTATTCCGATATCAATAGGCATAAAGATCATTGGAGCCTTTAAACTATACATTCAAAATCAATTAGATCCACAAACTACTAAAATCACCAATTAAGTCATTCACCTATTAAGAAATCAATAATTAACTCTCTCACCATTTCTATCTAACATTATTTTTAAGGTGAACACAAAGACAAATTTTACTGAGAATGAGAATTTGAGTTACATAAACAACACAAAACAAGATTATTTGAAGGGTAAATTTCGAATAAAACTCATGTGGTTTCACTAATTTTCAGATAAAGGATTGTGATTTACTTTTTTTCAAAGTAAGGACTGAAGTTTTCAACTTTAGCAAAATAAGGACTTTTCCGATTGATACTATTAAAATCACCCTTGACGACTTCAAAAATGACATATTTTAAGACTACTAATATTCTAAGCAACTTTAATTCTTCAATTTTTTTATTTTGAGGTTATTTAAATGATGTTTGGTAAAGAGAGAAAGTTAATGTTTAGAGAGAGAAAGTTCCAAAAAAGATGATTTTCGAAAATCGAAAATGTAGTTACATAGCAAATATGATATTGAACAACTTTAATTCTTGAAAATTTTCATTTTCAGGTCGATAAAGATGGTTTTAATAACATTAATTCAAAAGTTCATTGTTTTATTAAAAGTACGAAACCTCAATCCTCGTTTTGACAAAAAGTAAATCACAGTCCTTTATCTGAAAATTAGTGAAACCACATGGGTTTTATTTAAAATTTACCCAATTTTCTACGATAGTAAACTATAGATGCTTGATTTTCCCTTTCCTCAGAAGAGTCGGTAATAAAATATTAATTAATTTGGTTGATTTCCTTGTAAAATTAGAGTTCTTATATTAATTATCTGGTCTTCTATGTCATTCGGAGTACCTTCAATTCATATTTGGACATTTGCAAGGGTGGAGACAGGGAGCCCCTCTAATATTAGTCTATATAGACTCTATGTAGTAATATTTTATTTTTTAAAGGTAGATGAGATGGTTAAAAACATTTGTTTTCTTTTTAAAAGGTTTAGTTTCAATTTCCTCCAATCTCAATTTATTTTAGAAAATGTTTCTTTATTTAAATTTTATTTTTCAATTTTATAACACTATGTTACCATTATTAATTAATTAATTGATCTTCATAACAATTTTGAATTCATTTTTATTATGTCATTTTCATTGTGGTGAAGCTCTTAGCCTATTGGTTGACAGCTTACATGTGATTGTAGAAGTCATGGGTTCGAATCACATGGGTGAGATGGGATGAGAGTTTTTCTTTCTCTTTAATGTAATTTTCCTTTGGTTAATGTAAGTGCACTGCGCACAACTCTAAAAAAAAATTATGTATTTTTCATTAAAAAAAATTATATTTCTTATATTTGAGACTTAAAAAAACTAAATTTCTAAATTAAATTTTAAAATTTTAAAACTAAAAATGTAAAAATGTTATAGTTTTTTTTAGAAACTAGCATTGAACTAATAAAAAAAATTAAATATATCTTATTACGTGTTAGGCTTGTCCAAAATTCAAAATTTCAATATTTTGGACCTATTAGGTACTCCCTAGATCCAAATTTCTAATTTTTTTTTGGTCGGTTAGGTCTCTATAAATCCAAATTTCTAATTTTTTTTGGCCTGTTAGGCCTCCATAAATCTAAATTTCTAATTATTTTTGGACTCTTAAGCCTCCCTAAATCCAAATTATTAATTTTTTTTGGCTTGGTAGGCTATCAGAAATCAAAATTTTTAATTTTTTTACATGTTCAGCCCTCCCTAAATCTAATTTTTTTTTTACATGTTAGGACTATTAAACGAAATTTAGCTTAATTTTGAGAAATTGTACATTAATACTTAAAATTGGTTATTGACCATTCAAATTATAACATACATATATACAAAAAAAAAAGTTAAGCAAGTTCAATTTAGCAAAAAAAAAAATAATTTCCCGAACGCACGTGTAAAATCGCCTCCCCCCCACAACCGAGTAATCATGTATTCGCCACTGGACATTTGTAGTGTGATCCACGTAATAATTAAAATAATAAAGTTTTTTATAATATATATGAGTCCATATTACACGTGTCAAAATATGTATGGAAGGTCCTCCATTTGACATGGAAAACCAGGTGCTTTGCCATAAAATTAGGCTTGTCATGTCTTTGCAATACAAGATGGATTTAACGTGGAAGTTCACTTTAATCTATTTTTAACCTAATTAGATCAGAAATAGTGAGAGGGAGTCCGTTGTTGATTTTTTAATAAATTGAGGGCTTAATTAATAATTTTAGTAGTTTAGGAATATAATTGATTTTTGATCTATAGTTTAGGGTTTTGAATGAGATTTATGCCTAAAATATAAGAACCGTTCAATTTTTAGAATCTCATTCCCCTATTTGAAAAAGATGACATTGTTAGTTTGTATTTAATTAATGGGTTTGTGTTAGCGATATTTTCGGAATATGCTAATTTCAACCTTGTCACGTGTGGTTAAGGTGCGGGCGTGCCAGAGAAATTATTTCTCAATTATGAAAGACGGTTAAGTTTATGAAATTGTGCGCCAAAAACATGAATTCTAATCGAAACGATTGACGAGGGACGCAAGGATTGAAAAAGTCTCTCTTGGGTCTCTAGCGCCGTTATAAAAACTTTGCTAGATTAATTATTTTTATTTAAGCTAAGCGTATAAATTGAAGACGGGTAAAATAAAGAAATTAAAAGTGCGAAATTGACACGAGATTTGGTGAAAAAATTGGTATTTTATTGATTTGACCAAGGTTTGAATACATATGTTCAAAAAGCATGAAATTGAAAATGAATTACAATTGAAAAATTTCTATACTAAACCTATAGACAATCAATTGAATTGGAAAAAACAAATCAATACAATGAATTGAAATGCAATTAAAATAAAATTGAAATTCAACGACAAACTCGAAGCCACAATAGCTATCCCGGCTGGACGTTGAACTATGATGTCGGCTTGAAAATCCTCTAATGCACCACGTTCATTTTGGCCCGTATGGAATACGATCTTGGCAATATCAAAAACGTGTGGTAGGCAAATGGGGCAGATTTAACCTTTGACTTCGGTGGGCTCGTTTGAGTGCTTAAGAATACGGAATTGAACGAGTAAATAGGCTAAATTTAACTTCGGGACGTTAGGAACAAACTTCTATAAGGGATCGAAGGCTAAAACGGACTCTAAATGGACGAAATTGAGTTTTGAATACAACTGGACGAATCTGAAAAATTCTGGGAACAGACTAGCTAAAAGAATTTGGGCTATAAATATTGGCTTGTAACTATAGTTTCTGAGCACGGAATTGGGAAAATAAATATATTAGATTGAAATTCAAGACGTCTGGAACAACTTTGTTGAAGGGATCGAAAGTAAAAAATGAATTTAAATGGATGAAATCGGGCTTTGAAAATACTTGGACGAATCTGAAAAAATTAACTTGCAAAATAATTATAGCTAAGAAATTGAGTGAACTAGAGGCTTAGGAATGCTAAATTGAATTGAAAAACTTGAAAAGAGGCTTGAATTAAAGCTAAAGCACACTAAAAGAGCTAGAAAAAGGAAAGAAGAACTAAGAACTTGAAGAACAAAGAACAAAAACTAGGAATTAAGTATTGGAGCTTTGAGAGGGGGTTTGTGTATTGAATGAGTGTGATTTTTATGAGAGTGAGAGGGCCTATTTATAGTTTTTTGGAAGGGTATTTTGGGTAATTAATTATCAACTAACCTTTATTTTTCTCTCTAACTTTGCCCACTAACTTGCCACCTCACTAACTTCCTCAACCTCCACCAACCACTACCAACTTCCCTGCCACATCACCCCACTACCTTGTGGTTAGAGAGAATTCTAAGGCTTGGGCCTAGGTGTGGGGATGGGCTAGGCTTCGTAAGTTAGCTCGTGGTTGTGTTCGGGTAAGTTTGGAGAAGTCGGGTGGACCGAAACGGGCTCCGGGTGAGGACTGATCTCTCGTTCGCCGTGCTGACTTCCAACTCGCCGAACTGGAGGTTAGTTTACATATATATTTATTTTTATTTTCCATTCATCATTATTATTTTTCTAGAAAAAAAATAGAAACTATACCCTAAAATTAAACATAAGCTTTCTATATACATAAAAATAAACTTTATTTTATTTTGGGCCAACAATTGCCCCCCTCTTTTGTGCATAAATGAATTAGCAAAAATAAAATTTATGCATAAAAGAAGTTTTTATTAAATATCTTTTTTTTTCATCAAGATAATAGAGAAAGAATCCTGCAGGATTTTAGAATTTGAATCCCTTAAAACTCTCTATCTTGATCAATCTGCAATTCTTCTTCCTCTTTTATTCTTTTTTTTCTGCCATTTTCTTTTCTCAAAGCTCAACAAGTATTCAGAATCAAGCTCTCAATCTTTCAATTATGGGTATGCAAACTATCTTTTCTTCTCTATTTTCTTGCTTTGTTGATTTTTCTTTTGCTTTTGTGTTAATTTTACCGCATGCAGAATTATGTTTATTAAAAAACTGATAAATTGAATTGGAATTCAAATGTAAGAGTTTTAGAACTACCACATGTGGGTGAAATTTTGTTGCTGAAATTTTGTATCTGTCTGTCACAGCTACCTGTTCATATTCTGACACCATCCGCGCTGATTCTCGCCTAGGCATAACTCTTGGCTTGCAAGAGGTAATTTTCAATGAATTTTGCAATTTTCTAATCATGTATTTTAAGGTAGCATCCATAGGCTTCAATTAATTGTGTCTATAATTCAATTTCAGGATAGTGTCTTTACTATTAGCCCTGTTGCTGTGAATAACTCCCCCTTGCCTCCTTATCCTTTGAGTAGTGCTACTGAATTGGCCCTTCATATGGAAACTTATCAATTCCTTGAAAATAAGAGAGGGATGATATTCCCTCGTTGTTACACTGGATGGAATGACCTTGTAGATCGTTTAGAGCCAAGATATGCGGGTGTTTGGGATCGAGTTGGCATTAGGGATTTTGTTCGTTTGACTCGTTATGAAATTACTCCTTGTGTGAATGTGCTTGAAGGGGTGCTGAATTATTAGTCGCCGGTATGTAACTCGTTGATTCTCCCATTGGGTCCCATGTCTATCACTTTACGTGATGTAGTTGCCTTGACGGGGTTGCCTATTATTGGAGAGGAAGTCCCAAGTTGTGTCGAGACAAATGCATTCCCTGAAGTGAAGGCTATCTTATCCAAAGAGGCTGGGACGTATGTCCAAATGATTAAGAAGAAATTGGACAAGAGGGAGTTGGATGATGAGGATCATGTGCATTTTTTGTGGATGATGCTTAGTAATTACATCTTCGAGCCATTGGGCCTCAGACCTACTGCAGAAATATTGATTATTGCTAAGGCTTTGGCTTCAGGCCGCCATTTAGCTCTTGGCACCATGTTGTTGGCCTCAACATTCCACCATCTAGCTCTTACTGTTGAGGATAGACCATTCATAAAACCTCGGGGTGGTTTGTGGTTGTTGCAACTGTGGCTTTTCATCTACTTTCCTCATTTGGCCACTGCTTCATCCATGGGGACCTCGGGCCATCTTGGTGTAGACCTTTGCTACTGCTCTTCGAGTCTGGTTGTTAGTGTGGTTGTGAGGTTTCTTCGTACTTTAGTGCCATCTACTCATAATGAGCTGTTTCTTTTTTGGAAAAAAGATAACTCGTGTCTACCATCTTGGGCCCTCTCTTACTTATCTGTTGCCCCCCATGAAGGTGCTGAATGGTGGATGACGATATGTGCAACACGTCGGTTACACCACGGGGTGAACCGAACCAGAACCTCTCGATCATCAAACCCTGGTTTGACCTTATATGCACCTTATCTTTGGGCACGTCAATTAGGCTTTTTCCAATCTATCCCGGGGCAACTCCCATTTCCTACCTCTTCTCAACGGTGTGGGGCTAGTGATGAAGACATAGCCGCTGCGGTTCTGGATGCAGGATATGATCAGGGACCACTTCTGCTTGGATCGGATCAACCTTCGTTCAATGCTTGGTGGGAGACCATTTTTCAGCATTGTATCCCACCTGTTGGTAAGCTCTTTTGCTTTATTTAGTTATTCTTTTTTATTATTATTATTTTTTTTTTATAGATTCAAGCGGTAGCTCAGGAAAGGACAATAATCTGACTCTCCTAGCCCCGAATGTGCTTGATGCAAACGAAAAGGGCAAAGGAAAGGCAGTTATGCTGGATGAGGGAGAGCCGGTGGTTACTGCCGCAGGGCCTTCCGTGAGACAAAGAGAGGAAGAGGACTCTGATGAAGACTTATATTTTGGTTTTGAGGATGAAACACTGGGTCAACTAGGGGCACGCTGGAACGTGACTTCTTCGATTGGAACCTTGTCGCTTGATGATGGCTCGACTGAGGTGGGTATGACTCCATTGCAACTTCCGGAATGAGCCCATCTTCGTTCTGCATCTTCTCTAAACCGAATGATTATTGCACCATTATGTCAGGTTTGTATGATTTTGCTAATCTGTTATTTATGAACCATGCTTAAGATGCTTTAGTCAGATTGATTGATTGAATTGCTATTTTTTTATTTAAATATGGCAGGAATCAACTCTTGTGCGTCCTTTGTTGGTTCCTGTCGGTCTTAAGGCTGATAATCCTTTTGCCAGCTTGGATTTTTCATTTTTGAAAGGACCGTTTACTGCTGCAGCTGATTCATCCTTGCCTAGTGATGACTCTTTGAGTGATGCTCGTGCCAATCTTAGTAAGCTTGTCGCCTCTCCTCTTGACTCTTGGACTCCCACCCGCATTGAAAGAGCAATGATTGATTTTGACCTCATGATGGGTGCGTGTGCTCATCCTTTCAAGACTGAGCCATTGAAATCTGCCAAGAACCATGTATTATTTTGCTATCAGTCTTATGTTACTGAGAAAAACATGGCAGCGGGTCTTGCAGCTCGAGTTAGATCAAACCTGGCAGAGCTTGAGGCCTATAGCAAGAAGTTCAATACTTTGGTTGATGCTGAAGAAGCGGATAGGCAATGATTAGCTAAAATTGCAGCTGTAGAGGAGCGTCTTGTGGCATTAGAGAAGGAGGTGGCTGAAGCTCGAGCATCTAAAGAAGAAATGGTTAGAGCCAGTTCCGAGTTTAAAGCTTGTTTCCCACGGATGGAGGAAGAGTTGGGCCGTGAGAAAGATCGATTGGCCAATCATTATGATGAGATGTTGGAATGGCACCAACAAAGCGAGCAACACAAGGAGGCTGCCTTAAAGCTTTATGAATCTTGGGAGAAATACCCGAAGCCTGATTTCTGTTTATTTCCGTGAGGTACATTCACGGGTCGCCTATACTTTTCCTCTTTTTTTTTGTGTGACTACGTACTTCATAAATAAATAAATAAATAAAGTAGTAGCCTTATTGGATTTTTGTAGTGCATGAATTGTTCGGGCATATGAGATAAAGGAAATTTATACATGATTGCCCCCCCCCAAACATGTTTTATTAGTGCACCTAGACTTAGAAATCGAGCATGTAGATTTTTTGTGTGAACTAGTCCCTAGGGTCCAGCTCGCCGAGCTGGGGGTTTCCAGCTTGTCTCGACGAGACAACATGGTGTCTCGGCGAGACACTAGGCGTCTCGCAGAGACACCGCGTGATGGTTCCTCTCGGAACCATCACTGCCATTACGTCTCGTCGAGACCGAAGGTGTCTCGACGAGACAACATAGTGTCTCGGTGAGACCATAGGTGTCTCGACGAGACAACGTGGTGTCTCGGCAAGATGCTAGGCGTCTCGCCGAGACACCACGCGATGGTTCCTTTTGGAACCATCGCTGCCGCCTCGTCTCGTCGAGACAGGCTGCGTCTCGACGAGACGAGACACTGGGGAGCAATTCCCCAGCGTCTTCTTGCCTGCTGAGCTCCGATTCACCGAGTTGGGGGTTTCCAAAAATGGGATGATTTACTGATTATTAGTTCCTACGTCAATTACGTCCCACATACTTTGAAAATATTTCTTTAAATATCTACCGTTAATGTACCTCCTATGTGGTTCTCCGCCCAAGCTTTTCAACCAATACGCATTCCCGGGAAGCACCTTGTGGATTTGAAACGGTCCTTCCCAGTTGGGCGACCATTTCCCAAGCTCACGATCCTTTGTTCGGATTGGTAGAATTAGCTTCCATACTAGCTCGCCTTCTCGAAAGTTTTTCCTTTTTACTTTCTTGTTGTATACGTCTTCCACTTTCTTTTTCTGAATCATCATGCAATCAAGCGCCTTTTGCCTTTCGTAATCCAAGTCTTCTAGTTCCATAGTCATGGCTTGCACATAATTATCCGATTCTAAATCATTTTAACGCATCACTCGTAGTGAAAGCACGATGACTTCTAATGGTATTACTACATCATGGCCAAAGGTTAGGAAAAATGGACTTACTCCAGTTGCCCGTGTCTTAGACGTTCGCATAGCCCAAAGTGTTTCTGAGAGAACTTTGTGCCATTCTCTAGGATTGTCTTCTAGCATTTTCTCCAAGATTTGGATTAGAATCTTGTTGGACGCCTCAGCTTGACCATTTGCTTGTGCGTAAAATGGAGTGGAATGAATCAATTTGATCCCATACTCTTCCACGAACGCATTCATATCTTCGCCTGTGAATATGGTTCCTTGATCCGTGGTAATGGATTCTGGAATTTCGAATCTATGAATTAAGTTGTCCTTGATGAACTGGATTACTTGTGCTTGGCCGACTTGCTTCATTGGTGCTGCTTCTACCCACTTGGAAAAGTAATATGTGGCAACTATGATGAAACAATGGCCTTTTGACGACGCTGGAAATATTTTCCCAATTAGATCAATAGCCCATCCTCTAAAAGGCCATGGTTTCACAACTGAGTGTAATTCTTCTGAGGGCACCCGTTGGATTTGGACATACAATTGACACTTCTTGCAACCCTTCGCATATATGATTCAATCTCGTAGGATCGTTGGCCAGAAGTACCCATGACGATTTATGAGCCACCGCATTCTCCTTCCGGACTGGTGAGCTCCGCACGTGCCTTCATGGACTTGCTTCATGACCTCCATTGCTTTTGGAAAGCTGAGGCATTTAAGTAGCATTTCGTCGTAGCTCTTACGGTACAAATCACCTGCCATCAACATGTAATTCCAAGATTGAATGCTTAGTGAATATTTTACTTTTTTGGATGGGTCATTGAGGTAATCGATGAATGGTTTCCTCCAATCCTGAGCTAAGTTAATGTCGATGTCGAATGACTCAAACTGGACGCCTCTATCCGCCACGGAAGGATGACCCTGTCTTCTGATGACGACGACTTTGTATGCTGTCTCTTTGGAGATTTTCATTCCAGAAGCGATTTGGGCTAACTCGTCAGCTTCCCAATTGTCATTTCTTGGAATATGCTCCAAACTGACCTCATCAAACATTTCTAGAAGTTGGATTTCAAATGCGAAGTAAGGTAACAAAGATAAACTTGAGCATTTGTATTCTCCTGTTAGGTGCCGGATGACCAATTGTGAATCCCCGAAAATCTTGACCTCTTTTGCTCCTAGGTCGATTAAGATTTCTAAGCCAATGATCAGAGCCTCATACTCGGCTTGGTTGTTCGTGCATTCAAAATCCAAGTTTACAGCTAATATCATTTTAGTCCCGGATGGGGCTGTGATGATCACTCCTGCTCCGTTGGAACTGTCTATGCTTGAACCATCGAACTTTAACTGTCAAGGTTCTTTGTGTGTCAGATAGATTGGAAGTTCCGCCTCTTCGGGATATTGGAAGCTGGTTGGGTGATCGGCTACAAAATCTGCAATTGCTTTCCCTTTTACTAAGGATTGTGGGAGATACGTCAAGGTGAACTCGGCCAATGCTAGTGACCATTTCCCTATTATTCCCGAGAGGATAGGCTGGTTTAGCATGTACTTGATCAAGTCTGTGCTGGCGATCACATAAACTCTCGCTTTGAGCAAGTAATGTCTCAACTTCGTGCAAGCAAAGTAGAGGGCTAAGCACGTCTTCTCAACTGGGCTATATCTCGTCTCTGCTGATAGCAACGTTCAGCTTAGATAGTAGATGGCTTGTTCATGGAAGTTTGCATTGTCTTGGGCAAGTAAGCACCCGATTGACTCGTCGGTTGTTGATATATAGAGCTTGAGTGGAGTGCCCTCCTTTGGTGGCATCAAGACAGGTAGATTACTCAGGTAAGTTTTGATCTCTTCGAACGTCGCTTGATGCTCGTCGTCCCACTTGAAGCTTTCTTCATCTTTGAGCTTCAACAGATTTGAGAATGCTCTAGATTTTCCAGCCAAGTTTGATATGAATCGTCTTAAATAGTTTACTTGGCCCAAGAATCATTGCAACTCCTTTTTATTCTTTGGAGGTTGCGCTTCTTTGATTGCTTTTGCCTTATTATTGTCGATCTCGATTCCTCTTTGATGGACTAAGAATCCGAGGAAGTTCCCTGCTTTGACCCCAAAGGCGCACTTCAGAGGGTTGAGCTTCAGGTTATATTTTCGCATTCGTTCGAAGCTTTTCCTCAAATGGTCGACAGGTTCCGTTTCTCATTTGGACTTAATAACAATATCGTCTACATATACTTCCATGGAAGTGCCAAGTAAATCGTGAAAAATGGCATTCATCGCTCTTTGGTATGTGGCGCCAGCATTTTTTAAACCGAATGGCATGACAACCCACTCAAACGTGCCAATTGACCCTGGGCATCGAAATGCCGTTTTTGCAATGTCTTCTTCAGCAATGGGGATTTGGTTATATCCCGCATAGCAATCATTTCATTTTTAAACACATCATCTACTAACATATCGGCTATAGGCATCACATAGATGTCTTTTGGCGTAGCTAGATTTAAATCACGGAAATCTACGCATACGCGTAATTTACCGTTCTTTTTCACTACAGGAACGACGTTAGATAGCCATACCGCGTACTTTGCTAGTCTGATGAATTTAGCCTTGAAAATCTTTTCTATCTCTTCCTTCACCTTGCCTTCGACCTCTTTGCTCATCCTCCTTGTTGGTTGCTTGAAGGGTTTGAATTCTGGTTTGATCGGCAATCTATGCTCCACCATGTCTTTGCTCAACCCAGGCATTTCATCATAATTCCAAGCGAAACAGTCTTTGAACTCATGAAGCAAACTGATAATGGCTTCTTTTAATGCTGGGCGTAGTAAGCTACTGACAAATGTAACCTGAGGTTCCTATTCCGTTCCTAGATTTACTTCATCTAGAGGATCGACTGCCATGGAACCTTTATCTTCTAACTTTGGGTTTGCCCTTTTCAGATCTTGTAATCGGATTTCTTCTCCTTGAGGATTTAGTTCTGTTGTTCCTTTAGGGGTTTCGACTTCTGAGACCCTCATGTCATTTTCTTAGTACAATTTCTCCACTAGTTGTTGTACATTAAGTTTTGATATAGCGGCTGACGCTACCGCTTCTTTTCTTGATGTTGTCTTAATTATGGAATTTCTTCAATTATCGGTTCATTACGGAATGGCCTTCGACGAGGCATGATTGTCGTTGGCTTTAAGATATTCTTAATCTCTTCGCCACATGATTGCTCTTTGTAATTGGACCCAACTTGGATTGGGCCAACAGATTCCTTATAAAGTCTGGCTTCGACCACATCTGAGTAGGTTTCAAACGGCTTCTCGTTCGCCCGAATAACTTCCACATCGTCTCCCTTCTAAAATAGAAGAAGTTGGTGCAATGACAAGGGGATGCATGAGTTGGAGTGAATCCAATCTCTCCCCAAAAGCGCCTGATAGCTCGCAGTTGAATTTACCATGAAGAAAGCAGCCATGGCGGTGTGAGAGCCAATGGTGAGCTCCAAAGGTAGGACGTCGTATGTCTTCGTAATTTCTCCTGTGAAGGCTGAAACCGACACCTCTGATGAGATTATATCTTCCTCCAATTTTCCTAGGGCTAGGACCATCTTCATCTGCATGATGTTAACGGCTGATCCATTGTCGATGAGCACTTTAGAGATCGGTTTGCCATCTACATGAGCCTTGACGTATAAAGGTTTAATATGGCGGGTCATCCTTGGAGTGGGCTTGTCAAAGTAAACCCTCTTCATACCCTCTTCACCCGATGCCTTCGGTATTGTGTCTTCTTGCTCCTTATGCTCGAGTTCGGGGACTTCCTTCTTGGTGTCCTCACCTCTAAAATCCGAAGGTAAGACTAAAGAGGTAGCTGCACAATCTATCTGTATGATGAAATCTCCAACCCGAATCTGGAGGTTTTTCTCTTGGTTTTTTCCTCCTCCTCTCGCATCATTAGAGTTAACGATGGGTGATTCTTTTTTACTATTTATTTTTTCTACCTCTCTTTTCCTTAATCTTCTTTTTGCATTTTTTGAGAGAGGCCTTGGGAACTTCTTATGGCTATTCAATTGCCATTGATCGATGGGCGACGTGCTCAAAGGTGTCACGAAACGTGGTCGTTGTTGTTGCACATCTCTTTTCTTTGCATTTTGTGATTGCCTTGAACTCTCCTCCAACTTAGATGGCATCGCTTTTGGTACCCATATCTGCCGAGTCCTCAGGTCACAATGTTGCTTTCCTTTGCCCCCCCACACTAGTGAAGTGGCATTGATCATGTTGGCTACCGGGAATGTGTCCTCATCGGTCAGCATGCTTTCCTTCTTTTCCGGGAATTGGAGTATCCCGCGGTTAATCCTATCCTGCACGGCATTTCAAAAACCAAAACAAGCTTGAGTATTATGGCTCCAGTTGTCGTGATACTTACAGTAATCTCGTCCGCATATTTCATCTTTGGATGGGATCACATGTCTAGGCAGTAATGTGATGAACTGCTCTTTTAACAAGTAATCGAAGATCACTTCTGTCTTTGAGACGTCAAAAGTATATTGGGTGGTTGGAACCCTTTTGACTACCTCTGGTGTTTTGGGATTTTTTAACAACACGGGACATGTTCGAGATCCGATGTTCGTTAAATCGGTGATGACTACCTCATGTGTTTGTACATCCCCTTGATAGCTTCCCATAGAGTTCTTCTTACGTCGATGATCTTCCCTCATTAATTCCTCGTACTCTGAAACCTTGGCCACCAATTTATAGTAGTCGTGAAAATCGATTCCCTAAAATTTCTTCCGGTTTTCGAATTCTAGTCCACGTTGGGCAATCTTTACGAATTCGACCTCGGGGATATTGATTCGACATCGATGTCGCATCTTTTTGAATTGGTTGATAAAATTTTCAATCGGTTCCCCATGTCGTTGCGTCATTCGGGACAGCTCCGCAACACAAACCTCAGTCTCCGTTCGATAGAATTGGTTATGGAAAAGCCTTTCCATTTGTTCCCATCCATGAATGGACCCAGATGGTAAAGTGGTGTACCAAGAGAACGCTGGTCCTATTAGTGATCCTAGGAATAAGCGTAAACGCAACATGTCGAAGTTCATATCCATGCTCAAACCACTGCATTGAAAGGTGAAGCGTGCCACATGCTCTATAGTGGATTGCCCTTCTTCTCCTGAAAACAAAGTGAAATCAGGGACTCTAAAATTATGAGGTAAGGGATATAGTTGATCATACTGCCGTGGATACGGTTTTTGGAACTCGGGTCGGTACACCTCCCTCACAGCTGGCCCATAAATTTCTTGGACGATGTTTTTTATTTGTTGGGCTTCTCCTAGGTTGTTGGTGGGCTCCACACGCGTGTGCATCGTCCGTTGTGGGTGAAAGTTGGTTCCTCTCCCATTGCCCCCCATATTACGAGTATAGCTTTCCTCGTAATATTCAGCATGGTTACTAGGCCCGATATGAGACTTAAAATGTTGTTGAGGTGGTGGGACCTGAACGGGTTCTGGGATGATCCTATCACCGCGCTCATTGAACCTGAGATTCTCTTCTCGAGCTGGTGGCGGGATGTACTTTTCACCGGCACCTGAGATCGTGTTCCCTTTCCATTGTCTGCCGGTCCTTGAGATGTTGACTTTTGTGAGAACAGCTCGGCACATTTTTCTGGGATTTTGCCGATCTCTCCGGGTAAATCGACAATTCTCTCCTCGAGAGCTGGAACTTTGTTGGAATTGCTTACCGCCTCATTGTTAGCTTTAAACATGGCTTCGTTGCTAGCTTGCATCATATTACATATAGCCTTATGACTCTCTTTCATGGTTTGTGCAAACCCATGTAGAAATTGGCTGATTTGCTTCTCCATACTTGCCATGATTGATGTCATGTCGAATACGGGTGGCCCTTGAGGTGGTTGTTGGTTTGCACCTTCGATATTGCTCACAGTCTTGGCCACAAAGCCTTCGGGTACTCCAGATTCATTGTTATGATCTCGGTTCTGATTTTGACTCTCTTCGGGATCTGATGGAGTTGGATCTTTCCCGGTGTTCTTCCTAGGAGGCATCCTCCGTGAGTATTGATAGGTGAAAATGATGAAATTAAGTTAGTAATCGAGTTTGAACAAGAAAGAACAAGAAAATAAATGAATACTTATTAATGGAATAAAAAGCAAAGCATGAAAAACAAGTGGTTTAAAAAACTGAGTGTGAAAAATTTGGACTTAAAAACGGGTTCTAAATTTTTTGGCAAAGCTTAAAAATCAAGGTCCCACTGGGCGTGCCAAAAATTATTAGCGTTAGCTAATAAATTTTGGTAAAGTGGAAGTGGGATCACGAGTGTGAAGAGAACAAAAAAATGTGTGTGATGGGTATTCAATTTTTGGTTAAGCCTAAAGAAAAGGTCCCACTGTGCGTGCCAAAAATTGTTAGCGATATTTTCGGAATATGCTAATTTCAACCTTGTCACGTGTTGTTAAGGTGCGGGCGTGCCAGAGAAATTATTTCTCAATTATGAAAGACGGTTAAGTTTATGAAATTGTGCGCCAATAACATGAATTCTAATCGAAACGATTGACGAGGGACGCAAGGATTGAAAAAGTCCCGCTTGCGTCTCTAGCGCCGTTATAAAAACTTTGCTAGATTAATTATTTTTATTTAAGCTAAGCGTATAAATTGAAGACGGGTAAAATAAAGAAATTAAAAGTGCGAAATTGACACGAGATTTGGTGAAAAAATTGGTATTTTATTGATTTGACCAAGGTTTGAATACATATGTTCAAAAAGCATGAAAATGAAAATGAATTACAATTGAAAAATTTCTATACTAAACATATAGACAATCAATTGATTTGGAAAAAACAAATCAATACAAGGAATTGAAATGCAATTAAAATAAAATTGAAATTCAACGACAAACTCGGAGCCATAATAGCTATCTCGGCTGGACGTTGAACTTCGATGTCGGCTTGAAAATCCTCTAATGCACCACGTTCAGTTGGGCCCGTATGGAATACGATCTTGGCAATATCAAAAACGTGTGGTAGGCAAATGGGGCAGATTTAACCTATGACTTCGGTGGGCTCGTTTGAGTGCTTAAGAACACGAAATTGGACGAGTAAATAGGCTAAATTTAACTTTGGGACGTCAGGAACAAACTTCTATAGGGGATAAAAGGCTAAAACGGACTCTAAATGGACGAAATTGAGTTTTGAAAACAACTAGACGAATCTGGAAAATTCTAGGAACAGACTAGGTAAAAGAATTTGGGCTCTAAACATTGGCTTGTAACTATAGTTTTTGAGAACAGAATTGGGAAAATAAATATACTAGATTGAAATTCAAGACGTCAGAAACAACTTTGTTGAAGGGATCGAAAGCAAAAAATGAATTTAAATGGACGAAATTGGGCTTTGAAAATACTTGGATGAATCTGAAAAAATTAACTTGCAAAATAATTATAGCTAAGGAATTGAATGAACTAAAGGCTTAGGAATGCTAAATTGAATTGAAAAACTTGAAAAGAGGCTTGAATTAAAGCTAAAGCACACTAAAAGAGCTAGAAAAAGGAAATGAGAACTAAGAACTTGAAGAACAAAGAACAAAAACTAGGAATTAAGCATTGGAGCTTTGAGAGGGGGTTTGTGTATTGAATGAGTGTGATTTTTATGAGAGTGAGAGAGAGCCTATTTATAGTTTTTTGGAAGGACATTTTGGATAATTAATTATCAACTAACCCTTATTTTTTTCTCTAACTTTGCCCACTAACTTGCCACCTCACTAACTTCCTCAACCTCCACCAACCACTACCAACTTCCATGCCACATCACCCCACTACCTTATGGTTAGAGAGAATTCTAAGGCTTGGGCCTAGGTGTGGGGATGGGCTAGGCTTCGTAAGTTAGCTCGTGATTGTGTTCGGGTAAGTTTGGAGAAGTCGGGTGGACCGAAACGGGCTCCGGACGAGGACTGATCTCTCGTTCGCCGTGCTGACTTCCATCTCGCTGAGCTGGAGGTTAGTTTACATATATATTTATTTTTATTTTCCATTCATCATTATTATTATTCTAGAAAAAAATAGAAACTATACCCTAAAATTAAACATAAACTTTCTATATACATAAAAATAAAATTTATTTTATTTTGGGCCAACAGTTTGATAAAAGTTTAGAGATCCAATTGCTAATTTGAGAAGAATGATGGACTAATTAATTTTTGGGTAAATTACACTCATGACGACTGAACTTTACCATTTTAATATTGTGGCAACTGAACTTCAATTCTTAACAGTATAGTCACCGAACGTTACACTTTTTAATACCGGTGACCACTCAACACCTCAAAACGACCGTTGACGGCCTCAAAATAAAAAATTCAAAAATTTAATGATATTCTAAGAAACTTTAATTCTTGAAAATATGAAATAATGGTCAAACCAATTAAAATTTATCTTGTTTGAAAACATTTAAGTTAAATTTGCAACATTTCATACGTGAGGGTTAAATTGACACTTATTTAGAAACATTAAGATTAGATTTGATCCTCATACCTTTTTCAAAAGAAAACACATATAAGTGAATTTAATCGAATTAAACCACTCAATTGAAATTGGGTCAACTGTTTCAAGATTAACTCAACCGGTTCAAACAGTTTTGACCAGTTTATAAAGGCAAAAAAAAAAAAAAAACTGAACATCCTCCAACCCAAAAATATGACACTCAATCGGTCCGATCCGAATCTGACAACTATGAGTAAAAGACAAATTGATAATCATGGCAACTAAATTATCCTTATAAATTGTGTTACATCCTTGTAAATCATGTTATTATGTCGGAATTTAACAAATCCATTCACTCGCAGTTGTATTGTATATCAAATTAGGGGATCTAGTTCGTCAAATTTGGGGGTGCACATCCCAATCGATAGGCCGAACTATTGTCTAATAGATTTCGACAGCCAGAGATGCATCGGACCCGTGCATCCCTCCCTCTCTGTATGTCAAAAAACGAACTCCGACTTTGATTAAGAATAATTACACCGACATTAGACAATAACCAATTGCACCTATCAAACCTGATTAAATTTGAGAAAGAAAAACTGGATAAAAGAAATAAAAGACTTGATTTTGCTAAAATAAAGTCATGAGGTTCAGAAGCGACATATTCGTCGATTTCATCACACATGAACACCACACACGATGAACACGAAATTCCAACGCTCAACTTGAATTTTCATCGAAATATACCATTTAAAGATCAAAATCGTCACACTTGAATCCATTGCAATTGATAAATTAAACGAACGCGAAATTTGAGCTCTCAACTTGAATTTTCATTGAAATATAACCTTTCAAAGATCAAAATCATCACGCTTGAATCTGTTGCCATTGATGAATTAAACCTGAAGCATATTATACCGTTCTTCTGAGGCCTATATTCAGCCAGTATATCATTATTTCTCATATCTGCATTATCAGAAGAAAATTTCTTACCTAAGATAGTTTACTCCTTAGCTTCACATCACAGAGCCGATGGAGAAAAGGCGGATTAGGCTGTGGGAAATCAGGATTCAAGTATAGATCGCACTTACACACGAGCAGTTTACAAGCACTCCCCCTTGTTGAGATAGCTATTTATGACATTGTTCTGATTTATTTGTTTTTGTTAATTCTCGTTGTCGCTATCGGATTTTTCAAGCACGAACGCCGGAAGCTAAATCGGTTAATAGTTCTTCCTAATTAAAACTATTTTTTAGAGTCGCCACCAATCAGAATTAAGGCGTGATTGGACACCGAAAATGGATAAATTTTAACGGATAAGGAGGTCTGTGAAATAGAGATTTTAGGTTCGTTTGTCGGTTACGTGTAGGGAAGAAAAACTTGATTAATCATCCTACCCCGTCCAAATATTGGTACTAAAAATGTGATTTATGTGTTAACTATTCGTTTCGCTTTGGATTATGAATATAAACCAGGTACTCGTGGGTTTTGGGATTATTGTGTTTTAGGTTTGGATTTGTTTTAATTTGGAATTACGTATATAACATACACGTAATTATATTTATCGAATTAAAACTCCATTTTACTATACGTATATCACATATACGATAAGTAAAATATGAATTTTAATAAGGAATGTTTTAGATGAATTCGAATGACATTTTCACATCGATTCGAATTAATTTAGGCAATTTTATTGATTCGAGATAACATCTCGAATTGATTTATTTTCATTTTTTCAATTACGCATATAACATACCCGTAATCGTATTTTATTGAATTAAAATTTAATTTTATTTTCCGTCTATCACATATGCGATAAATATGATTTGAATTTTAATAAGGAATGTTTTGACTATTTTTTATAAATTCAAACGACGTTTACACATCAATTTGAACCGAGTTCAATTTGTTGAAATTCGAGATAACATCTCGAACCAATTTATTTTGATTTTAGAATCGGGTATATCACATATACACGATATATTTATATTCTGTTTTTTTTATTTAACAAATTAAACGAATTATGTGCATATAAATTTATAAAATACGCAGTATTTAGTAACAAAAAAATATAATAATTTGGGAGATATTTAACTAATTAATATACGTATATGATTAATAAATTGGCGTACGAAAAGTTGAAATTTATAACAAAATAAATGATGTACATAAATCATAAATATTTAAGTAAATAGCAATTAATTAGAGAATACATGAAAATAAATAGGTTGATCTAACAAACTAAATAACTTCAAACTATTGGGATATGAATTAGTTCATGGGAATTAAAATTAAATTAAAAGAAAAAGATTAAATTAATCTCATTAATTTTTTAAATTAAAATGAAAACAATTAATTACACTAACTATAATTATCAGTGCATGAAATAAAAGAAAAATGGGCCAAGAGTTTTACCTCAGTCCTGAGAGGGGCGGATTGGGCCTTGTGGACTCAATGGTTGGGATCAAGAAAATATAGCTTAATAGGTTTTAGGGTTAACCTTAAACCACAACTCAACTCCCCTGCCTCCTCTCGTTCTCTTTCTCTTTTGTTTTCCTCTCCTTCAACTCACGAATTCTTCCATGGCCGCCGATACCAAACTTCCGACCAACAACGAGCCCTCCTCACGTGGTAGTTCGTTCGACGGTGGCTAGGCGGTTCTCGATGGTGTTTTTGCCAACCTCTTCACCGATCTTCTTCGGAGGAAGACCGAGGATATCATTCCGGTCTGCTCCTCGCTACAGCGCCGCCGTCGGTTACACGGTGAGGATCTCATGTCTCTTCTCTTTTTTCTTTTTCTTTCTTTTACGCTTGCATGTCTCTGATTTTTAGCTTCTTCGTGTAGATCTGCTCGTCGTGAATGTCAATAACGGTGGTGACTGAGTCCGGCGGCTAAGATGATCTCCGATGACCACCTCGTGGTGGCTGATGGTGGCAGTCTTCCAGCGGTTCTCCTCTTGCTTCCTCCTTTCTGATGACGACGACATGATGGAGCAGCCGGATACATCTTCCTCCACCGACTCAGTCGATTCCGGTAATGCTTTCTTCATTTTTATTACTTCTGTTTTTGTAATCTTCTTCTTCTTCTTCTCGGATCTTGATTCAATGTCTTTCTTTCTTCAGATTTCTCGTGGACAAATAATAATTGTGTTTGATGGATCTGGTTTTTTTTGGTTTAATTGTTGGTATTGTAAACTTGTTCAAACAGAAGAATGATTTTGGAATTGAAAACAAAAGCCCGTACAGAATAAAGACAAAGTTTTACATCTCCTTTTTCTGGAAAAGTTAGACAAACAGATATGAATGATGAACGTTTTTTCCAACCAAATGAATTTCTGGAAAATCAAATGATCAGAGATGAATGAATTCATGAAAATGAAATGAGTAGATAGATAATTACACTAGATTGTGTAAGGGCAACTAATTTTCATTACTCCATGATTTGATGCAGAAATTCTGCTTATAGAAGTAGAGCTTCACAAATAAGAACTGGTCCCTCTCTAAAGCTTCTTTGTCTAAAATCCGGGGGCTCGTCGGATCTTGGTTTATTTTATTCGGTTATTAACACTTGTTTCTTCCTAATTCATTTCCTGATTTTCCTGTTTTCTCTGTTAACATTTTCATTTTTTGTGCTCTGCTTTCCAGATCTTAGCATAGAGTAGACAAATTGATTATTTTGGTTTTTAAATTGACAGGTTCTTGAGTTTTGTTGTGTGGAAGGTAGCCATTGAGAGGGACCGAGCTTCTTTTCACTTTTGTATTTGCTGGAACAATAGAATAGAAGCTACTGCTGGTATTGATTTATTTTGACAGGAGGGTGGATTTGAGGAGGATACAAGGGGTGTGAAAGGGAACGTTAAGAATAGAGAGAAAGGAAATCACTGCTCTATCTTCTCCTCAAAACCAGAACCTGGCCTTGAAAGGAAGACAGAACTCCTCCAAAGATTACGCAAGAAGAAAAAACAGAACTCAAACTGAAAACCAGATCTTGAAGAAAATATTAAGAAGAAGAAAAGGATGAAGATGGAGGAGATAAGACAAAGATTTAGAAGAAGAATGAGGAAATATGAAGAAGAAAACAGAATGAATTTAAAAATGGAGAGACTCAAACCTTGCTGAAGCTGAAGAATGACACGAAATGAGAGAGCTGAGGATGGAGGACTTTGCTGCCTGCTTGCTCTCTTTTTTTCTGTCTGTTTTGGGTGTCTATTTATAGAAAACCAACAGAACTTGTTGGCTAAGTAGTAACTATATTTTTGTATTTTTGTGGTATTTGAGTTTGTAATTTTTGAGTATTATTGTTGTATTGTAATTTTTGAGTATTATTGCTGTATTGGTTGCTGGTTTGTATTTTGGGTTTCTTGGGTTTACTGTAATAGGCCTTGTGGACTGGGCCTTATTCTTTTGGGCCAATTAATTGTAATTCTAGAATTATAAATAAAATTTCTATTTTTATTTTAGTTCTAAAGAATAAGTGAATTAGATGTTTGTAATTTAAACATTAAGTACCTTATGTTTTTATTTTAATTACTTAACTGTTAGTATTTTATAACTAGACAATGTATTCAAATAAAAAAATAAAAAATTCATATTTAACTAAAGAAATAACATTCCTTTAATTAATAATGAACACTATAACTTAATTGATTAAATCTTTATTATATAAACATTTAATCAATTATAAGGATTATAAGTATAATTTCACTTTGTTTCGCATAATTACTAATTTTTCAACAAATATCAGTATATTAACCAAACATCTACAATGCAAGCATTTACAATAAAATAAATTCATTAGAATTGTAAAATTTCAAAAAAATAAAAATTTACCTCGGACAAAATGGGTATCTACACTCGTTTCTAGTATAAGTTTTTTTTAAAGAAAATTATATTAATGAGCCACCAAAGGGCAAGCATTTAACAAAATAGAAGGAATAAAACTCATTACATCTTCATTAAACATGGGACAAGTGTTAGAACGAGTAGACAACGCAAATGCGTGGACTAGGTCATTCGCGTATCGTATCGCTGAACGAAGCTCGCTAAGAAGGTGGTTTGAAGTGACATGATTAATTTGTCTTAAGTCTGAGTCCACGTGAGAGAGCAATATATTGTTTTAAACAAATTTAGTGGACTAACACTATAAACAAGTTTAGAAGATCAATATAGAAAACTTTAAACAAATTCAGGTGGCAAATATATCAGTTTAAGCAAGTTCATTCAGAGGTCTAACGAGACATACTGTAAATTCATAAAGCGAATCAATTTTTTTGGCCAAGTACAGATGCTTTGGATCTATTAATCCTATAACATTTTTATCAAAAATCTTACATCTGAGAAAAGAATATAGAATTTCGTCTATTTTTCAACTCCTAGTGTAGCGTTACGAGAGAAATACAGATTCGAGCATCAAAAACTAGCTAACAAGTGAAGTAGCATTACTCTTCACCTTCATCAACACAAGCTGAAACCAAAATGAATAAGCAATGAATTTCGTTTATTTTCATGTTTCTCTTATACCTTCTTCCCGACCTTCATCATTGGATCGCAACAAAAATTGCACCAAAATCGTAGAAAAACGCAGTGAAAATCACTCTGTAGTTGTCTCCGCACAAATTATGTTCCACATAAAATATGTTAAGTGATAGTATATATACTAAGGGTATTTCCGGAAATTAACTTTGAAAGTGTCTAATTGATGCGAACCCACGAGGAACAGTGCCTCGAAAACCCGACAACTAGATTTGAACCCAAGGAAAGCTAACGAATCAGGATCGGACAGAAAAGAACCGTTACAAAACTAAGTTGTAAAGATCTGATCCCAGTCTCCAATAGTTAAAGATTTAATCTCGAACTGTTCAAAATAGTGCCTTAAATAACACAGGAGAAATCACTCACAAACTATTTTTTTTAATCAAAAGGTGCCTTTTATAAATGAAAGGGTCCACCCTTAAATACATAAAACACTAGTAAACCATAACTAGAATTGCCCCTTATGTACCTTAAACAATAACAATTGTACAAGGGTAATTAGGGAATTAACTTAGTCAACCATAAAAACAAAATACTACATAAATGTTTCCATAATGAAAAACCAGTAATAAAAAACCAAGTCAATTCATATGGAATTGATAAGGTTCACATTGTGTTGAAATTGCCATTTTGAGCATTGAAATAATTAAATCAATTCATATTGAATTGATTTTATTTTCCCAATAAATCCAAATGGTTGAAGTTCATATGGTGATTTTTGAATCAATTTCACCGCTTGTTTCGTTTAGTCCATGTTCGGTCTCTTTGATGTGTCCGCTTTCCAAGTAACCCGAGAGGTACGACAAAGTTAGAGCTTCCTGAATTTTATTTGTGTCATTTTGCTCCGACATATCTAACATTTGCACCACATATATTTGAAGCTCATCTTCGAACTTCTTTGCGCGTGCTCGTGTAACAGGTCCATCCGGTAAATGTATTCACTCCATGTGAGAATCTAGATTTTTAGTCCGCTTTATATCACTAATTTAGTAAAAAATATTGTAATAGGTCTAAATATGTGAATGAGTCTCTCAATTGGGCCTATTTTATAATTTACTCATTAAAATATAAATTGAATATCCAATATTGTTCTCATAAATAAAAATAAATATTATTTATTTATATAGTCCATCCATGAATTATTTTTTCATTTCTTGAATCATATTTTTACATATTTCATCATTTCCCGTTTATGGAGCCCCCTCTCTGCCGTAATTTTTTCAACTCACTATTACCCCGTTGTCCCACTCGCGATAAAAATTAGAATACTTTTACTATTTTTATTTTTATTTACTAATAGTTAGAAAATGAAATAAAAGGTTACCGATTAGTGGTTAATTGAATTTAGCGGACTAATATATGGTTAGCGTTTTTAAAAAACCGATTAACATCGAATTATATTTAATTATAGGGTAGAATTGGAGATTAAGGGGGTGTTTGTTTCAGTTTTTCAGATCAACGTTTAGCGTTTCACTCAAAACCGCAAGGAATATAGCATTTGATAGGTTTATAAATTATATAACCGCAGTGTTTAATATTTTCTCTAGAAACTGCAGCGTTTTTTAGCTTTTCACGAAAAGCTCATATTTGGAGCTTTTCATAAATAAATGTTTGTAGTTATTTGTTATTAACAAAATTATCCTTCTTATTTCTACAAAATATGTTTCTTCTTATAATATTATTTATATTTCTACAACATAATTACCCGAAGGACAAGGTTTTATTGCGTTCAATAAAATTTTTATTTTTTATATAGATTATTTTTATTAATTTGTGATACATTTTTTATTTTAAAATATGATAAGGTGCAAAAATACCCATAACATCTAAAATGGTGTAATTATATTCCTAACGTTGGCAGTCAAGAGCAATTGCACTCATAATATTGACAAATTGGATCAATTTGAGCAATAATCATCAAAATGTCTTATTGGTTATGAATATTGTCATCTACACTCCATATGTGTATCATTTTATCATCATTAGTATTTCGCCGAATTTATAAATATCAAATCAATTTTATTATTAAATCACAAAATCTATTTTTTAAAACTAACTCACACAACTTGCCAATGTTAGGAATAAAATTACTCATAACTTCCAATATTATGGATAAAATTGCAAAATTTCAGATGTTAAGAGTAAAATTGCTCATAGTTGTAAACGTTATGAGAATTTTTTCACCTTATACTTTTATAATTTCTTTGTTGATTAATTTAAAACATGTCCATATTAGACATTTTAAATCCGAACAACAACAGTTCAATATAATTTTACCAAACAACACTATAATAATTAAACAGCTTACTGCAACTGCAAACAACTGAACCAAACAAACCCTAATATTTATAAATTCGACCAAATAATTTAATTTTTTTTTGTCCAACTCGTACAATCGATATTATATATTTTATTTTATTTTTTAAAAATTTCACATCTAATCACATGTTTATGATCTGTTACTAACGAGTGATAGATGACAAGATTCATGAACGAGAAGACAGTTTGATAAATTATTTCTCAAATTGACCCAGCTTGACAACATTATAGGTAAAATTGCTATTGACTGCCAACGTTAGAGGAAAAACTACACAATTTTAAACATTCCTAATATACATTATAGGTAAAATTGCTAATGGCTATAAAAGTTAGGGTATTCGTGCACCTTATCTCTTATTTCAATAGAAAAAAAAAAGAAAAGTACGAAAAAAAAATACTCATGGTTTGCCCAATTTGCAAATAGAGGCGTGCGGTTTAAAAGTTTACAAATAAAGGTCTGTGGTATGTTTTATTCACAAAACAAAATATTACAATTATACAATTAAATTTTGTTAACAAAAAAAATATTTTTATCTTAAAAAAATTATTCTTACATATCAACAAAACACAACCTCTGAAAAAACTTCCTAAATCGAAACAATAAATAATATTGTAGAATTTTATGTTTTTTACTAATATAATAGTTTGTGAACTAAATTGATACTTAAGTTCATTTTACACAGTTGCAATTTGATTTTGGGATCTGTATTTTGTCAATATATAAATGTAATTGAAAAAAAATTAAAAAATGTTCTTATTGTTATCAATTACTTAAAAGTTTAATTTTAAATATTTTGTTTAAAAAAAAACAATACCACATAACTCTATTTGCAAACTTTTAAACCACGGACCCTGTTTACAAATAAGCCGAAAAAAATTAATGAAAACTAATTATCTATTAGATAAATAAATGAATTTATTACTATCTTTATAATTAGTCACTCTAATTTATAATTTTTAAACAAATAACAAAAAAACTTATCAAATAATAATAGCAGAACATTAAATTAATTAATTAATTAAAAAGAACCACGATTCAGTTTTCAACATCCTCATAAAAACAAGGATACTCCCGGCGATGCTCGGCCTCCTCCTCCGACGAGATATCATTATCGATTCCTAAAAAATCTCTTACTCCCTCTACGGTTCTTAATTCTGTCAGCCACCGCCTGACGCAGCATATCCAGAAAGCTTTTGATATCCAGAAAATTAACCGCCAGTAAAATCTCTTTCAGTTCGTCGTCGCCCAAAACTTCCACAAATTTCGCGTCGTATTTAAACTTCTCCTCCTGCCGTTCTGAATCTGCACGGAACTTCAGCTGCTCTTCGATGTACTGGATGATCAGAGACATGTGTTTAGCAGAAACGTTCAGCACCGGAAAAGCAGTTCCGGATTGGGCACCATCGTTGGAAAGAAATGTTCTCACCGTCGCCATTTCCATTGCGATCGATTCCTCCACGTGGAAGTAGGTGTCATCGCCAGTCATGAGAGTTATCTTCTTGGCCGGAGGAACCGAGACGGCGCCGTTGGTAGTGTTGCCGGTTGATGACATTATCAATTGGAAGAGATTTTGCTGTGAAAATGAAGCGAAAGGGTTTTGAATTTTTGAAGAAGATTGAAGTTGAAAGAGTTTTGAAGAATTGGGGGAGATTAGTAGCTATTTATATAAATCATATTAAAACCTTATCAATGTTGGAAATAAAACTGTTCAATTCTATTTCAGTTTGGAAGGCTAAAGGTGTTATTGAGCAAAACCTATTAATAATGTTAATTTATGAAGTATTAATTTACTAAACTGTTCCAAGTCGAGACCAGAATAAATTACTATTTTAAAAATGTTATTAATTTATTGAGTATTAATTTATGAAGGTTTTATTGTATTAAGTCATTGTTTGGTAAAGAGCGTTTTAGGATAAAAAGAGCGGTTTTGACCAACTTTAGCGGTTTGACCACTGAAACCGTTGATTGGAGTGTTTGGTGGAGAGAGGTTTGGAAGAGAGTTTTGGGATGAAAACGCTAATTTAGAAAAAGCTCATTTTATGAGTTTTTTCAATTAGAATTTTGCAATATTAAAATTAATGGACTTCTTTAACCCTAATAGATAGACTCCTCTTCCAGCCAAATAAACATTTCCACTACAAGAAATCGGGCTATTTTGTGACAATAAATATTGTCGCAGAACCATAAAAAGTTGTTACATAAAAGTTTATGTGACAATAAGTAGTTATCACGGGTGTTGTCACGTAAAAGTCCGTTGCTAAAAGTTTTTGATAAATGTGATGATAAAATGTTGTCACAAAAATTATTATTATTTGTGATAATAAATATGTTGTCACACTACTTTTACTTGTTACAACTTTTATTGTAATTGAAAAGTAAAATGTCGTCACAAATATATAATGTTGTCACACATTATCTTTTAATTTCAACTAAAATTGTGTGATAACTTTAGTTAGATGTCACTGAAAAAAATATTTATCACAATTATTATTGTCACATGTAAATGGTTATATCTAAAACTTAGTATTTATTTTTCACTGGATGTTTAAAAACTATTTCCGTGATCAAATTTTCAATCAGGAACTTGGTTAATATTTGCATAGTTTCTAATGATACATCACTGATATTAGGGGATAATAATTTCATCAGTAATTTAATGGGTTATTTTAACTATTGTAAATTATTATTATTATTATTATTATTATTATTATTTTACTCATTGTAAATTATTATTAATTAAATTTATTGATCATTATATGAAATCATATTGAATTAAATAATGCAAAAAAACTAATTAAACAAAAACACATTACTTAGCAATTCAAAATATCCAAAAGTAAATACAAACAAAAAAATGTTAAACCTAAAAGATACAGTGCCGTCGACATAATCCAACTGAAAAACTTTAAAGAAATCAGAATACTAAGTAAAACTGCTCCGACTCCACCGCTACTCCTCATACCCCCATCACCTCTAATGTTTCAGTCAGTTCTGACTCCGAAACTGCTCTTGCTCATCCTTCCAATTAGCGCCTACTGGTACTCCTAGTGCTTCTGGTAAACTAAAACAATATCGAGCATAAAACTTGAGTGCCCAAACTCAAAAATGGAAAAGCTACAATAAGATAAATATTCCCAATTAGTTAGGATTTTCCAATTTTGAATAATCACAAAGAATAAAGAATAAGGGAAAACAACAGGAACATAAGGGAAAACCGAGTGGTTGTAGAAGAGAGAAAGAAGATCATGAAATTGAGAATAAAGAAGTTTTGAGGGAGTGAATGGGTTGGTTAGGCGAGATCCTTTAACAAACTTATAGTTAGTTGTAGATAATGGGAGTGATGGGTTGGTTAAGTGGAGAGTGTGAGAATAATTAAAAATAATAATTAAATTATGTTTTAGTATTTAGATTCTTCAAAGTAAAAAAATGTTTTATTATTTAGATTAAGTTCATACTTTAATAGAAAAATAAACATTTAAGTCAATGATCAATTTAATTTTTATTTTATCATATTAGTTTTATTGTCACATATTTTAAATTTTTAGTCATAACTAATAATTGTAACAAAATTGTTTTAGCTATAATTAAATTTATTATCACTAAATTAATAAACAATTTTTTTTTTTTGCTTATTGTGACCTTAGGAAGAAATCTGAGAATCTGTTTGTTGGAGAAGAATTTTTTTTTTGAAGAAGCTCTTCATCAAGGAGGTTAGTTGATTAATTTTTGTTTGCTTGCATAAGATTCTCTTCTTATCGATCATATGGTGTAATGATAGAAATTTTAAATAAAGACATGAAAATACTTTTAATTATTTTAAGGGTTAAGGTGCAAAAATACCCCTAACGTTTTAGGTAAGGAGCAATTTTACCCCTAATGTCTAAAATGGTGCAATTTTGCCCCTAACGTTGGAAGTCAAGAGCAATTTTATCCCTAACGTTAATAAATTGGGTCAATTTCAGACACTATTACAAAACACAGATATTTTTGTTCCTTATTCAGCACCAATTGCATAGCAATTCGTTCTGAAAAAAGGATTTCATGTTTTTTATAATTTAATAATAGAATTTGAGATTAATATTTATAAATTTGGTGATTTTTTTGAATTTATTTTGTCTAATTCATATAAAAAGACAGTATATTTTTTTATTTTTTTCACATCCCAACTTATGTTTATGATTTGTTATTGATAAAATGACACATGTATAGAGTGTAGATGACAAGATTCATGATCGAGAAGACAGTTTGATGAATTATTTCTCAAATTGACCTAATTTATTAACGTTAGGGGTAAAATTGCTCTTGGCTTCCAACATTATGGGTAAAATTGCACCATTTTAGACGTTAGGGGTAAAATTGCTCCTGACCCCAAATGTCAGGGGTATTTTTGCACCTTAACCCTTATTTTAAATATATTTTTATGTATTAAAAAAATAAATGCCCTTTATTCGTCTTTTTGCACAAACCGCTATTATCAATGAGCTAATTTTTACCAAACAGGTCAGCACAAACAACTAGTCAAATCAGCTAATGTAATCAGCTAATTTCCAAACAGGGTCTAAAAAAATTCATTTGGCTCCTGACCTATTATTCAATCATATTTGGCCCTTCAACTATCTCAATAAATAAAAACCACAACATTTTCTCTGGAAGAAAAAAAAACTTTCATCATTCTCATCCTTCTCTTCCCAAATCAAAGCGGATCTACTTTAAGGAGGAAGAAGGAATTTTCCTTCTTCCTCCTCCCACCGGGTTAGATTGTGTGTTTTTTTGTTTTCTTATTTAGTATCCATATATTTTACATATCTCTATATTTGTCTGAATTGTATCTTCTCCCAATCATTCTTTTATTTATATCTTTTTCGGATTTAGCAAGTGCGGAAACGATTTATCTTATACATAGATCAATAGATCTATGTGATTGCAACAAAAGAAAGGATTCTGATCCAAATATTCGAAAGGATCTGAATGATGAAGATCAGATTGCTGCAGTTGCTCTTCTACAGATTTTGATTTCCAAGAATTATATGTTTCATTGTTTTTTTGTGTTTTTTATACCTTTTATGAGTTTTTCATGCTCTTTGTAGTCAATTTCGTCCCTTTGTGGTTTTGTTAGGATTTTATTCCTTGTGGTTTTATGATTGTATTGGTACTTTTTTTCATTTAATGAAGAAGTATGTTTATCAAAAAACAAAAAAAAAAAAACTATCTCAATAAATTAATGTACTGGATGATCAGAGACATATATTTAGCAGAGACGGGCACCGGAAAAGCAGTTCCAGATTCGACACCATCATCGGAAATAAAGGTTCTCACCGTCGCGATTTCCATTGCGATCGATTCCTCCACGTGGAAGTAGGTGTTATCGCCAGTCTTGAGCAGGGGCGAATCCAGGATTTCTCCCCCATGGGGGCAAACAATACAACTAATATAAAATTTTATCCAAATAATAATAATAATAATAATACAAATAAATTATGTCAATTAAAATATATTAAATTAAAATACATAACTTAATGCAGTATTTCTCCCCCATGGGGACAAACAATGCGAAGTAGTTTTATTTTCATGTTTCTCTTATACATGCTTTCCGACATTTGTCATTGAATGGTAGAAAAAATCGCAGAAAAAATGCAGTAAAAATCACACCAAAATTACTCCGTAATTGTCTCCACACAAGTTATGTTCCACATAAAATATATTAAGTGATAGTATCCAATATGTTCCGGAAAGTTAACTTTGGAATTGTCTTTTTTTGAATCATCTTTGGAATTGTCTAATTTAGTAAGAGATGTTGTAATATGTCTAAATATTCAAACGAGTCTCTCAATTGAACTAGTTTTGTAATTTATTCATTAAAATATAAGTTGACTATCCAATATTATCCTCATAACTAAAAATAAATATTTTTTATTTATAGAATTCATCCATGGATTATTTTTTTATTTTTTAATCTTATTTTTACTTTGATAATTAATCTTATTTTTACTTAATTCATCATTTCGAGTTTTTGTCGCCTCCTTCTTCATCTCCTTTCACTCTCGAATCCATAATACAAAAACAATAAACACGCATCTCTCTCTCAGCCATTAATTTCTTCAACTCACTATTGACATGTCGTCCTATTCGCAAAAAAAAAATAGAATTCTTTTATTATATTTATTTTTAATTACTAATGGTTAGAAACCGAATAAATGGTTAATTGATTAGTGGTTAATCGAATTTAGTGGACTAATATGGTTAGTGTTTTAAAAAAACTGTTAAAATGGTTAATCAACTGAATTAACCTTAATGGATTGGTTAATCAATCACGTACACCCCTAATTTAAAGTTGTTAACACACTCAAATTAACCCTAATCCTAATTGTAATTTTAATATCCTTTATAAAATAAAGGTAAAAAGCATAATTAAGCTCATGAACATAATTGACTCCCTGAATTTTAACTATTTTAAGGATGAAGCCCCATAATCAATTATTTTTCCACGTTGAGCCCTTGATAATTGATTTTGTTATGGATTCAATCCTACTTTAACTTTTCCATCCAGTTTGGTTGACAAGCATCGTTAAGGGATTCAACATGTTGATGTGTACATTTTTACTTCCATGAGAATAAATAAATAAAAAATAAGTTTCTTGACTAGGGAAAAGATAGTAAGAAAGTAAAAAGAAATTACAAAAATCGATTTTCAATAGGTTTTCTAAGTTGAAAATCGAGCTTGGAAGAACCTGCTGGAAATGGATTTTGGTGTTACGGGAGAAGATCGATTTGGCGATTCTGATGCTGGAAATCCCAGAATGGAGAGTAGAAAATCGAGATTAGAAGAATCTACTAGAAATTAATTTCTATAGTTTCTTTTTACTTTTTACTTTTTTTTATCTCTTGAGAAACTCTTATTTTTATTTATCCATGTCAATATATCGAATTGCTCTAACGATATATGTGTTGATCCCTTATAACGTTACAAGTATAGTTCCAAGGGAGGGGGGTTAGGAACTATTTAAACTTTTTCAATTTAGGGTAGACTTCTTTTCTTAAGAGAAAAGGTTTTTAACAGCGGCGCTGAGTAAATAGCAAGATACTGGCTTTGTCAACTGGTGACTAGGTCAGTTTCTTAACTTGAGTCAGGATATAGCACTTAGAGTCTATTCCTGAGCTCAGATGTTCGATGCGCACAACTCAGCTTGACCTCTTTACTTGGTCAGTTTTTGGTTATTTAAGCAAGCAATATATATAAGGAGTTTAAGGTAAGAAATACGTTACTCAGCAGATTTATCTAGGTTCGGCTTCTAAGCCTACGTCCTGTCCCCGGAACACGTTCCGAGCTTTCGAATCCTCTACCGAGCTCTTTAAAGGTAGAGCCTCAAACCTTTTACAATCTTAGCAACTGAGTATAACAAGAGTACCTTCCTCTATACCTCTGCTCAATCCTAATCTCTCGCTGAGTACTATAACCGAGTACTCAGCCTCTCCTTTCTAATCTCTAGAAATGATAAGTGTTTGTCCTAAACAATGATTGCTAAGACACCTTAGATGATTGAATAATCACTCTAGACTTTTACACAAAAGATATGAAATTTAGTGTAAGATTGCTTTGCTTTTTGCTTGCAGAACTTACGTAGAAATTTGGTCAGCGTAATGGCTTGATCAAATTCTGTGTTGAATGAAGCTTCTGATGGCACTATTTATAGAGACGTCTTGAGGCATCGGTCATTTCGAATTTCGAAATAACCGTTGGAGGGAAACGGCTTCCTGTCGTTGTCATCCTGACTTGCTCAGAGCTCTCGGCCAATCAGATTTGAGTATCTTCTGTCCTCGGTCAGCTTTTGGTCAGCTCGGCAGAATGTCTCTCCTTTTATGGTAAAGTCAACTGGACATCATACTCTGTCGTCTGAACTTTACCCAAAGTGGAAACACTTTGTCTGGAAGTTTTCCTTAGCCAGCTGCTGTCTTGTACGCTTTGTCGAATCAACTCAGCAGCTTCGTTCCGAAGATGTTCCCTGAAGGTCTTCTAGATCCTTCTTCCGCTGAGTTGCGTTTTGTCCATAACGACAACGTTTTGACATACGCGGGCCGAGTTGTCTTGAACCGTTTGACTTGGGCTTTGACTCTTGTATTGGGCTTGGGCCTTTTAATCCTTATGTCTTATAAGCAATTTAACTCAACATTGAACAAACACATTAGTAGAATAAATCAAAGCATTTAAACTTAGTGTGTTTAGAATATGTTTTTAATTATACTTAAACAATTTTGTCAAATCAAAATTATGTGGAAAGATGTTTCAACAAACTCCCCCATTTTGATGTTGGCAAAACTATTCAGCGAGGAACTCAGTGTTGAGCTCCCCCATGATAGTTGACCTAATATAACTTAGCAAACTCCCCCGTAAGGGTTGAGCTACTGACTTAGTTTTACTCTAAACATTTAAAGGTTTTAATCGAGTAAGTCTAAGGTCAGTTTTCAGATATAGGTCAGCTCATGGATCATATTCTATCTTACTCAGTGTTTAAGCGGAAATTATAGCATTCAGAGGGCGCTGAGTAATTTGTTGTTCAATGAGTTTTATAAGACTACATATAAGTCAATGTCAAACATGTTATCAGCATTGGGTTCAATCAATAAATTTTATAAGCCTTTAAACATAGCTGATTTAATTGAAGATACATAATGACATAATACACAGCATCGTATAAAAATAATTCATAACTCAGAGTTTGAACAGAAGATGCAAGTATTGATATTTAATATAGATAGTCAGTGTTTACAAACAAAAGTTCAAGGCAGGCATAGAGACTACATACTTAGCCTATACTGAGCTAGCCTATATCTATTTCTTTCTCTTCTGTTTGGACTGACTAGACTCATGCTGTGTTCTCGCTTGTTCTTTCTCCCCCGTTTTGTCAGCATCGGGAGGAGGAATCCTAAAGGCGTCGGTTAAGACGGCTCTGGTCAGTTCTGTGGACAGCGCTTTAAGTCTATCGGTGCTTTCATTGACACCATCAAAAATAGCCACTCCATTATCTGAGACCTCGGCGGGTATATTAAGCTCAGCAGCGCTGATCATGCTGACTGTGAAGGCTTGAGATTTGCCTATCCATGTAAGTGCATCGGTCAGACCAGCAATGACTTGATGGAATGTTTTGAGTAAGTAGGTGTCATAGTATTGACGCTGAACATTGCTGTGACGTATGTGGTTGAAGGTTTGTCTGGTGATAGACAGCATTTCATTTTGTTTCATAGCGTCAGTATCCATCTCTTGCTTGTTCAGATTCAGCAATCGAACGGCCTCACCAATTTGCTCCACTGAGCACTGAGAATAGGAGACCATTTGCTCGTTGGTTTTGATTTGCTCAGTGTGAAGCTGAGCAAAGAGAATTTTAACTTCATCAGAAGTAGCATAGCGTGTGTTCGCAGCTGATAAAGTCTGAACTTGTTCTTGAAGAGCGTTGAGATGTTGAACTGTTGTCAGCTGGATCTCAGCCAGCTTTGCAATGGAATCCTGCTTAGCTTGCTGTGCTTGAAAGGTAATGATGACATTCAGCAAATTCTTGAATCCCTTAACTTCGTTGAGAAGCTGAGTGACTTGGGAAAGCTGAGTTGTCTCAATAGTGGAAGACCCAGCAGCAAGAGGAGTAGTTTGTTGAAGGTCTTTGATCAATGCTTGCACTGAGTCGATTATTCTTTTGCCAGACTCAGTGGCATTTATGTAACTTTGAGAGCCTTCATTAAGTTGTCCAGTGACATCAGTATGACCGGTTGGAAGAGGAGTCAAGGGAATGACGTGGTCAGTGACTGGAAGTGAGTTTCCAATCTGCACTTGTGTTTCAGGTAGAAATGATTGATCGGCAGAGGTGTTGATTGGAGACGAAGTAATCCGGATGCTGTCAGTGCTAACTGAGGCAGGAATGTTCTGAGTCAGCACAAGACTTGGATTGACAGCATCGACGGGAATTGATTCCACTTGACTCGTAGAATTTGCGGAAGCATTCAAGTCGGCATGTTCCTTTAGTGAAGAAACAGAGGCTTGCTTTTCTAGAGAAGCCGGTGGAGTAGAGGATGGTTGCTTTCTGAAAAATTTCAGCTTAAGTGCAGAGGGGTCCTTGGTTGGCTTCTGAATAATAAAGTCAGGAAGGGTTGGTTGTTGAACAGGAATGTCACTGACTGTGTTCTGACTTGCCTTAACCAATCTTCTTCTGCAAGGAGGAGGGTCAGCTTGAATAGACTCTCTTGAGTGAGATGGAGAAGTTTCTTCTTGATCAGCTTCTTGATCAGCATTGAGCTGGTCAGCTTGTTCTTGTACTTGATCAACATTGTGTTGGTCATGTTCTTGTTCTTCTCCAGCAGCCAACTCAGTATTGGCTTGCTCAGCATCAACCTCACTGGTTGTCTCCTCATTGTCCTCAGCGTCATCCTGACCGCTGGCCTCTTCTTCTTCGTCATCTTCTGAACTGTCACCATCTAGCTCTTCCTCAACTTGTGCAATAAACTGATCGTCCAAATGCACCTCATCTTCTTGATGCTCAGCTATAGTTCCTAGACACTGTGTGTAGTGAGAGTTACCAGGAACAATGACGTCAGTAGGGATTGCGTCAATTGGAGTCAGTGAAGAAGACTTCTGCTTCTTTTGAGGTTTCTCATCAACATCTGGTCTTTCCTCAATTTCAGGCTCATCTTGCCTGCTCATTTTCTCAGCTGACTTAGGTCTCTCCTGACCTGATTCAGCAGCTGACTTAGGCTTCTTTGCCTTAGGCTTAGCCTTCTTTGAAGGGGTCTCAATAGCTTTCTTCTTGTGGGCAGCTGGAGCCTTAGTTCTTCTCCCTTTCTTCGGGACAGCTGTTTCCTCAGCTTGTTGTTCACCAGCAGCAGCAGTTTTTCCTTTCTTTAAAGGCTGATTGAACTTCAAAGCCCTCAGTGAAGCTACTGTGATTTCAGATCCTCTAGCTTTAACTTCATCAGTTAGGTTTATTTGATGATCAATGAGGATCCTGGTGATGAGCGAGCCCAGCCTTAGAGTTGCAGTGCTTCGTAGGAACCCAGCAATCAGGAATACTGGCATGTTGATCGGTTTGTATGTCAGCATATGCCATATGAAGCATTGCTCAAAGTTCGTTACTGAGGTGGTGCAGTTGATCTTAGGATAAATGAAGTAGGTCAGCAGATAGTGAGCCATCTTTTGGTGCTGTCCCATAGAGGAACTGGAGACTTCTCCTGAGTGGCCTTCAGGTTTACAGAAGGTGACTTCGTACCCAGTACCTTCATGATCTCCAGATCTTCTCAGCTTTGCTCCTTCATTTTTCAACTTCAGCAAGTTTGCCAGATGGTTAGGGTTTATGAAAGTGGTCTTTTCTCTTACCACAGTTGCCAGATAGTCCTGGTTGTTATCAGCAACACGGAGATTGTGGTAGAACTCCCTTACTAGGTCAGGATAAGTGTGATCCCTAATAGAGAACAGCTCGGTCCATCCATTTTGCGATATCCATTCGCAGAAGGGTTGCTCGGAAGTCACGAAGGACTCAGAGACCCATCGTGAGAAGTCCACTTTCCATTCGCTAATGTTACCAAAGACCTTGGTATAGGTTCTGGTTTTGGTCGGTTTTTCTTTGGAGGAGGTAGCTTGCCCAGTTTTTCCTTTACTCGGCGTAGTGACCTTGGTAGTTTTAGGCACAGAAGTTTGCCTGGAAGGTTCATCGGAGCTGGTCTTAGGGTGACCGGCACCAGAGATGTTGACGGAAACTTTAGTCATAGTTTCAGAACAAGTTTGGGAAGCTTTGAGAGTTTTTAGAGAGAAAGCTTTGCCTTAGAATTCGATAGGTGTAAAGAAAATAAAGAATGGGGATTTACCCATTATTTATAGCGGTGAAGAGTGGATCTTATCGAATCCATGTGTCAGTTTTGCCTTGGGATTGTCAACCAACAAAGATCCTAGCATTTATGACACATTCGGCGCGTACGTCATCCTAGGTGGCTGTTCACGTGCTTAAGCATTAAGTGCAACGGATCTAACACTCAGCGTTTAGAATACTAAGCATTTTGGATTCTGAGTGGTCAGTAGTATATGAAAGGATGATTTCTCAGTTTAAGATTACTACTCGGTGTGCATATTGACTCAGTATTGATGTGTATTTTGTGTTAAGTACTCAGCATAACAATCACTCAGCATGCATTTGCATAAATCATTCAGCATAGTAATTCACTCAGCATAAATTTACATTTTAGGACAGGAATTTACTGAAGATGATTAAACATACCAATGGCTTCTCTCAGTATGCTGAACTGTTCACGAGCCAGTGGCTTTGTGAAGATATCCGCAAGCTGCTCATCCGTTGGGACGTAGGTCAGCTTTATCTCACCTTTGAGTACATGGTCTCTAATGAAGTGATGCCTTATGCTGACATGCTTCATTCTGCTGTGTTGAATTGGATTCTTTGATAGATCAATTGCACTTTTGTTGTCACATTTGACCTCAATTGTCTTTGTTTAAACACCATAGTCTTCAAGCTGTTGCTTAATCCATAGGACTTGAGCAACACAGTGACCTGCAGCAATGTACTCATCTTCAGTGGTAGACAAGGCTACTGACGCCTGCTTCTTGCTGAACCAAGATACAAGACAGCTTCCTAAGAAATGACATCCTCTAGAGGTGCTTTTTCGTTCTAGCTTGTCTCGACCATAGTCAGCGTCAGTGTATCCAACGAGTGTAAAGCCATGTGTGTTGGGATACCATAAACCTGCGTTCACTGAGCTTTGCAAGTATCTAAGGATTCTTTTTACAGCTATGTAATGAGATTCCTTAGGGTTAGATTGATATCTAGCACAGTAGCATACTGAGAACTGAATGTCCGGTCTACTGGCTGTTAAGTAAAGTAGAGAGCCTATCATACCTCGATACAATTTGCTGTCTACTGACTTACCATTCTCGTCAGCGCAGAGGACAGTGTCAGTGCCCATAGGAGTGGATATTGGCTTGCAATTTTCCAAGTCATATTTCTTTAATATCTCCTTGGTATATTTAGTTTGACTAGTGAAGATGCCATTCTTTCCTTGTTTTATTTGAAGTCCGAGGAAGAAGTTGAGTTCTCCCATCATCGACATTTCAAACTCAGTCCGCATTTGTTTGCTAAATTCCTTGCACATTGATTCGTTAGTTGCACCAAATATTATATCATCAACATAAATTTGAGCCAGCAGGGTATCTTTACCCTTTCTCTTAATGAATAAGGTTGTATCAGCTTTGCCCCTGACATAATTTCTAGTCAGCAGAAAACTGGTCAGCCTCTCATACCAAGCACGTGGTGCTTGCTTGAGGCCGTACAGAGCCTTTTTGAGTTTATAAATGTGGTTTGGGAATTTTGGATCCTCAAACCCTAGAGGTTGATTAACATAAACTTCCTCGTTTATAACTCCATTAAGAAATGCACTCTTAACATCCATTTGGAATAATTTAAAGTTCATGTAAGATGCATATGCACATAAGATCCTAATAGCTTCTAGCCTTGCCACTGGGGCAAAGGTCTCACCGTAGTCAATACCTTCTTGCTGACTGTAGCCCTGAGCTACAAGCCTTGCTTTGTTCCTGACTACGTTTCCTTGCTCATCCAGCTTGTTGCGGAAGACCCATCTTGTTCCAATGGTCTTCTGATTCTTTGGATGTGGCACTAGCTCCCATACATCGTTTCTTCTGAATTGGTCAAATTCCTCTTGCATTGCGCTCATCCAGAATTCATCTTCCTCAGCATCAGCGAAGTTCTTAGGTTCCTGAACTGAGACGAAGGCTACATTGCTGAGGTACCTCCTGAGTTGATTCCTCGTCATCAGGGTATTCCCAGTAGAATCAAGGATTGCACTCTCTGAGTGCCCTCTTGGAATCCTTATCTCTTTAGGTAGATTTATGTCTTGTGCTGTCTGTGTTTCAACAATCTCTGCAGAAGTAGACTGGTCAGTGAAAACAATCTTAGGTTCACTCTTACTCTTGGTCAGCCTTTTAGTAAATGACTCAGCAGCTGGTTCTTGGTCAGCGGTTACTGAGTGTGGATCATCCTCGGTCAGTGGCTGGTATCTACCTGCAGGGTTAGTCTCGTCGAACTCAACATGTACTGACTCTTCTAAAACTTGAGTTCGTTTATTGAAAACTCTGTATGCTTTGCTGTTTGTTGAGTAGCCTAAAAAGATAGCCTCATCAGCTTTTGAGTCAAACTTTGCTAAGCTATCTTTGGTATTCAAAATAAAACATTTACAGCCAAAGGCACAAAAGTATCCAATGTTGGGCTTTCGTCCTTTCCAAAGTTCATAGGGGGTTTTCTTTAATATAGGTCTAACTAGGGCCCTATTAAGAATATAGCACGATGTGTTAACAGCCTCTCCCCAAAAATACTTTGGAAGCCTATGCTCATCCAGCATTGTCCTGGCTATTTCAACCAGAGTTCTGTTCTTCCTTTCAATTAGGAGCAAAAAATTGTGGTCAATGCCGCTGGCTTCACAGAATTCAACAAACTTTTGGTTTTTGAATTCTCCACCATTATCACTTCGGATGTGAGCCAATTTTAGGTCTTTATCATTTTCAATTTTTCTTACCAAATTTGAAAATGTCTCAAAGGTCTCATCCTTGCTACTCAGCAAGATGACCCAAGTGTACCGAGAGAAGTCATCTACAATGACCAAGGAAAATCTTCTTCCACCCAGACTCAGCGGCTGGACTGGACCGAAGAGATCCAAGTGTAGTAACTCTAACGGACGCTTAGTTGAGGCAATGTTTTTGCTGTGAAAAGATAGTTTGGTTTGTTTTCCAGCTTGGCAAGCGTGGCATAATTGATCTTTTTCAAATTTAAGTTCAGGCAGTCCCTCAACCAATTGCTTTCTTGCTAATTTGGCCAGGAGGTCCATGCTTACATGACCAAGTCTCATGTGCCATAGCCAGGAATTTTCTTCCTTTGATACTAAGCATACAGTTTTTGAAAACTTTTTCTCTAAGTCTAGCATAAAGAAATTATCTATGCGAGGGGCAGTTAAAATTAACTCATTTGATTTACCCTCGTATATTTTACATCCAGTAGCATCAAATATAACTTTAGCATCAAATATAACTTTTCTCCCATTGTCACATAGCTGAGCTACGCTGAGTAAGTTATATTTGAGTCCGCTGACTAGGGAGACTGACTCAATAGTAGGATTATCTCCGATGGTTCCTGACCCTACTATCTTACCCTTTTTGTTGTCTCCAAAACTTACACATCCTCCTCGTTTACGCTCAAACGTGATGAACTGAGTTTCATCACCAGTCATATGCCTCGAGCATGCGCTGTCAATATACCACATCTTTGACTTCTCAGCACATCTCAGGCTTACCTGCATTGTAACTAGTTACTTTTAGGTACCCAATTCTTTTTGGGTCCTTGCTTGTTAGGTGCAACAGGTAAAGCATCATATTTTATTTTATGGCGACATACTTGGACAGTATGGCCATTCTTTCCACAGAAGTCACAGCTGACCTTCTGTTTAGGTTGTCTCACTGACGGGTCAGCACCCCAGTGCTGAGCATGCCAGCACACCTTTGTGGTGTGACCTTTCTTCCCACAGAAGTCACACTGGACATTCCGCTGGGGATTCCATCTCTGCTGAGTACCTTGGTACTGAGTTCTCAGAGGAATGTTTCTTTTATTTGGAACCTTTAATTGGTTCTAGATAGTTGTGACGTCCTTTCTCAGTTTCTTTGAAACTGATTGGACTTCAGAGACAGACTCATGTATGATCTTCATGTTATCATGCAAAGTTGAGTTGTCCTGAAGAAGGTATCTGAGGTCACTCAGCTTGACCTCTTCAACCTCGTCACAGCGCCTGCTGAGTGCTCTAATTTTCTTATTACACTTTTTGACAAGTGTATAGAGATCACTCAGGGCATTACCCATTTCGTTTCTGAGCTGGGAAAGTGGTATTACCTCATTTGATTGCTCCTCATCGTCAGATGCAACGGAGGGGTCAGTATGCTCAGAGACGCACGGCTCAGCAAGTTCGTCAGCCATGAAGCATATCTTCGCTGACTCGGTGGCCTCAGCTTCTGTTGATGAAGACTCATCACTGTCGCTCCATGTAGCCACCATTGCCTTTTTGCCGTTCTTCTTATCTTTCCTCAGTGTGGGGCAGCTTGACTTTATATGGCCAGTTTGATGACATTCAAAGCATGTAATGGGCTTTGAGTTGTCTTTCTTGTATTTGCTGTCGCTGGACTCAGCTTTATACTTATCAAACTTTCTGTAAGGCTTCTTAGAATATTTGTCATTTTTCCTGAACAGCCTTTTCATCTTCCTTGTGAACATAGCCATCTCTTCATCATCTGTTGAGCTCCCATCAGTGGAGTCATCTTTCATGACAAGAGATTTCTGCTTCTTGTCTTCAGACTTTTCCTTCACCTCGAAGTTTTTCATTGATATCTCATGGGTCAGCAACGAGCCGATGAGTTCGTAATATTTGTAGGTGGTTAAGTCCTGAGCTTCCTCAACAGCGGTCTTCTTTGCTTGCCAGTCTTTAGGGAGACTCCTGAGTATCTTTTTGACTTGTTCTTCCTCAGTGAAGATCTTCCCAAGTCTCTTGAGCTCATTTATGATGTTGGTAAACCTTGCATTCATGTCAGATATGCCCTCATCATTGTTCATCTCGAACAGCTCGTACAGTCTCATCTGCTGGTTCACCTTGGACTCTTTTACTTTATTGGTTCCTTCGTAGGTGACCTCCAGCTTCTTCCAGATCTCTTGCACCGACTCACAACCTGAAATTTTATTATATTATGCAGCATCGAGCGCACAGTGAAGCATATTAATAGCCGAAGCGTGATTTTGAAGCTTCTTGAGATCATCCTCTGTCCATTTGGCCTCAGCTTTTACAACTGTTTGGCCAGCCACAACTTCGACAGGTACAAATGGGCCTTGCACTATAGATAGCCAGGCACTCATATTTGTAGCCTGAATGAAATTTTTCATCCTATTCTTCCAGAAGGTATAGTTAGACCCGAAGAATAGGGGAGGCCGAATGATGGACAGCCCCTCAGGCACTATCTGAGTTGTTTGGTTTCCTGGGAGAAACCGAGTACTGTTTTCGCCCATAGTGGGGATCAGCTCAAGGTTGTTAAACCTTTTACAGTGAGCTTTTAGGCTCTGATACCACTTGTTGATCCCTTATAACGTTACAAGTATAGTTCCAAGGGGGGGGGGGGGGTTAGGAACTATTTAAACTTTTTCAATTTAGGGCAGACTTCTTTTCTTAAGAGAAAAGGTTTTTAACAGCGGCGCTGAGTAAATAGCAAGATACTGGCTTAGTCAACTGGTGACTAGGTCAGTTTCTTAACTTGAGTCAGGATATAGCACTTAGAGTCTATTCCTGAGCTCAGATGTTCGATGCGCACAACTCAGCTTGACCTCTTTACTTGGTCAATTTTTGGTTATTTAAGCAAGCAATATATATAAGGAGTTTAAGGTAAGAAATACGTTACTCAGCAGATTTATCCAGGTTCGGCTTCTAAGCCTACGTCCTGTCCCCGGAACACGTTCCGAGCTTTCGAATCCTCTATTGAGCTCTTTAAAGGTAGAGCCTCAAACCTTTTACAATCTTAGCAACTGAGTATAACAAGAGTACCTTCCTCTATACCTCTACTCAATCCTAATCTCTCACTGAGTACTATAACCGAGTACTCAGCCTCTCCTTTCTAATCTCTAGAAATGATAAGTGTTTGTCCTAAACAATGATTGCTAAGACACCTTAGATGATTGAATAATCACTCTAGACTTTTACACAAAAGATATGAAATTTAGTGTAAGATTGCTTTGCTTTTTGCTTGCAGAACTTGCGTAGAAATTTGGTCAGCGTACTGGTTGATCAAGTTCTGTGTTGAATGAAGCTTCTGATGACACTATTTATAGAGACGTCTTGAGGCATCGGTCATTTCGAATTTCGAAATAACCGTTGGAGGGAAACGGCTTCCTGTCGTTGTCATCCTGACTTGCTCAGAACTCTCGGCCAATCAGATTTGAGTATCTTCTGTCCTCGGTCAGCTTTTGGCCAGCTCGGCAGAATGTCTCTCCTTTTATGGTAAAGTCAACTGGACAGCATACTGTGTCGTCTGAACTTTACCCAAAGTGGAAACACTTTGTCTGGAAGTTTTCCTTAGCCAGCTGCTGTCTTGTACGCTTTGTCGAATCAACTCAGCAGCTTCGTTCCGAAGATGTTCCCTGAAGGTCTTCTAGATCCTTCTTCCGCTGAGTTGCGTTTTGTCCATAACGACAACGTTTTGACATACGCGGGCCGAGTTGTCTTGAACCGTTTGACTTGAGCTTTGACTCTTGTTTTGGGCTTGGGCCTTTTAATCCTTATGTCTTATAAGCAATTTAACTCAACATTGAACAAACACATTAGTAGAATAAATCAAAGCATTTAAACTTAGTGTGTTTAGAATATGTTTTTAATTATACTTAAACAATTTTGTGGAAAGGTGTTTCAACAGTATGCAATCCAAACTCGACGGAAAAATTAAATAAAGATCTGATCCATCATAAAGTCAATTATTAATAGCTCAATATGAAAAAATAATTAATAAGAAATTTGATCCTTAAACCCAGTAAAGTTCAGGAGCTTAGACTTTTGGCCTAAAATAAACTTCAATTATAGTCTATGGCATATGCATTTTACCTTAGCACGTGTATATGATATTTATTTCAATAGAAGAAAAAAAATTAATGAAAACTAATTAAGTGATAGTATCCAATATGTTCCGGAAAGTTAACTTTGGAATTGTCTTTTTTTTTTAATCATCTTTATAATTGTCTAATTTAGTAAGAGGTGTTGTAATATGTCTAAATATGCAAACGAATCTCTCAATTCGGTTAGTTTTGTAATTTATCCATTAAAATATAAGCTGACTATCCAATATTATCCTGATAACTAAAAATAAATATTTTTTATTTATACAATTCATCCCTGTATTATTTTTCAATCTTATTTTTACTTAATTCATCATTTCGAGTTCGAGTTTTTGTCGCCTCCTTCTTCATCTTCTTTCACTCTCCAATCCATAATCCACACAAAAACAATGAACACGCATTTCTCTCTCCGTCATTAATTCTTCAACTCACTATTGACATGTCGTCCCATTCACAAAAAAAAAAATAAATAGAATTTTTTATTATATTTATTTTTAATTACTAATGGTTAGAAACCGAATAAATGGTTAACCGATTAGTGGCTAATCGAATTTAGTGGACTAATATGGTTAGTGTTTTAGAAAAAACTGATAAAATGGTTAATCAACTGAATTAACCTTAATGGATTGGTTAACCAATCACGTACACCCCTAATTTAAAATTGTTAACACACTCAAATTAACCCTAATCCTAATTGGCAATTTTAATATCCTTTATGAAATAAAGGCAAAAAGCATAACTGAGCTCCTAAACTTTACATGTTTTAAGGATAAAAAAAACATAATTGACCCATTGAATTTTACCTATTTTAAGGATCAAGCCCCCTAATCAATTATTTTTTCACATTGAGTCCTTGATAATTGATTTTGTTATGGATTCAACCCTAATTTAACTTTTCCATTGAGTTTGAACGACAAACATCGTTAAGGGATTCAACATGTTGATGTGTACATTTTTACTTCCATGAGAATAAATAAAAAAAAAAAGTTTCTTGACTAGGGAAAAGAGGGTAAAAAAGTAAAAAGAAATTACAAAAATCGATTTCCAATAGGTTTTCTAAGTTGGAAATCGAGCTTGGAAGAACCTGCTGAAAATGGATTTTGGTGTTACGGGAGAAGATCGATTTGGCGATTCTGATACTGGAAATCGCAGAATGGAAGAGTAGAAGATCGAGATTAGAAGAATCTACTAGAAATTAATTTCTATAATTTCTTTTTACTTTTTACTTTTTTTATCTCTTGAGAAACTCTTATTTTTATTTGTCCATGTCAATATGTCGAATAGCTCTAACGATGTATGCAATTCAATCTCGACAGAAAAATTAAATAAAGATCTGATCCATCATAAATTCAATTATAAATAGTTTAATATGAAAAAATAATTAATAAGAAATTTGATCCTTAAACTCAGTAAAGTTCAGGAGCTTAGACTTTTGGCCTAAAATAAACTTCAATTATAGTGTATGAGGGTGTTTGTTTCAGCTTTTCGGATGAGCGTTTAGCGTTTCACTCCAAACTGTAGGAAATATAGCGTTTGGTTAGGTTTATATAACCGCAGCGTTTAGTATTTTCTCTGGAAACTGCAACATTCTGAAGCGTTTCACGAAAAGCTCATATTTGGAGCTTTTCATAAACAATTGTTTGTAGTTATATGTTATTGACAAAATTATCCTTTTTATTTCCACAAAATATGTTTATTTTTTAACATTATTTATATTTCTACAACATAATTACCGGGGAAACAAGGTTTTATTGCGTCCAATAATTTTTTTTTATTTTTTATATATATTATTTTTATTAATTTGTGTAACACATTTTTTATTTTATAATAGGATAAGGTATAAAAATACTTCCAACATTTGTAGCTAGGAGCAATCTTATCCTTAACGTCTAAAATTGTGCAATTATACCCCTATTATACCCCTTAATATTGGACAAATTTTTTATTTTAATGAAATTCGATCCTTAAACCCATTAAAATTCAGGAAGCTTAGACTTTTGGCCTAAAATAAACTTCAATTATAGTCTCTGGCATATGCATTTTACTTAGCACATGTATAAGATATTTATTTCAATAGAAGAAAAAAAATTAATGAAAAAAAATTATTAGATAAATGAATTTATTACTATATTTTTAATTAGTTACTCCAATTTATAATTTTTAAATAAAAAAAACTGATTGTATAACTAAAAGCAGAACATTTAATTAATAATTAAAGAAAAAGAACGGACGACTCAGTTTTCAACATCCTCATAAACCCAAGGATACTCCCGGCGATTCTCGGCCTCCTCCTCCGGCGAGATATCATTATCGATTCCGAAGAAAGATCTTAGTCTCTCCAGTTCTTAATTCTGTCTTCCACCGCATCACACAGCATATCAAAAAAGCTTCTGATTTCCAGAAAATGAACCGCCTGTAAAATCTCTATCAGTTCTTCGTCGCCGAAAACTTCCACAAATTTCGCGTCGTATTTCAACTTCTCTTCCTGCCGTGCTGAATCTGCTCGGAACTTCAGCTGCTCTTCGATGTACTGGATGATCAGATACATATGTTTAGCAGAAACGTTGGGCACCGGAAAAGCAGTTCTGGATTCGGCACCATCGTCCGAAAGAAATGTTCTCACCGTCACCATTTCCATTGCGATCGATTCCTCCACGAGGAAGTAGGTGCCATCGCCAGTCTTGAGAGTGATCTTCTTGGCCCGAGGAACCGAGACGGTTGATGACATTATCAATTGGAAGAGATTTTGCTGTGAAATTGAAGGGGAAGGGTTTTGATTTTTTTTTTGAAGAATAGTAGCTATTTATATATGTCATATTAAAACCTTATCAATTTGAAATAAAACTGTTCAAAATAAAAATAAAAACCTCGAAAAAAATTCTATTTCAGTTTGGAAAACGCTAAAGGTGTTATGGAGGTTTTAAAAAGGTTATTAATTTATCGAGTATTAATTTATGAAGTTTTTTCTTGTCAAAAAAATTACGAAGGTTTTACTGTATCAAAAAAAATTCATTTAGCTCCTGATCTATTATTCAGTCACATTTGGTCCTTGAACTATCTGAATTTATGAAATTTCATCCAATTTATATGGAGACTTGACAAAACCGTTATCACCCTTTATGTAGTGATATTTTGACACATCACATGTCTTGAAGTTTATTTCACACATAAAAATAAAACCAAATCCCTGAACAAATTTATCAAATTTAAATGTCAAAATATTGTCACGTGTCAATAGAATAACAATTATATTAAGTCTCCATTTAAATTGGGTGAAATTGCACCAATTGAGATAAGTCATGGGCCAAATGTGACCAAATAATAGGTTAGGGGCCAAATAACAAAATTTTGGATATGTCGAGGGCCAAATAATGATTTAAGCCTTTGAAAAATCATGGTATTTTTATGGGATAATGTGCTAAAATATCACTAACATTTACAGTTAATTTTATTCCTAACGTTTAAATCGTAATTGTAATTGTAACTACTTAGTCTAAAAAAAACGTTTAAAATTAATATTTGAAATTAATTCTATTAATTAGAGTCATTAAACTCAACATTTTCAAAAATTGAAGAGATTCAAATAATTAGACTCATTTAATGGGATTGCTCACCGTGAGTTCTTTGTGTGATTTCAATGGCAAAAGTCAAAAAGAAAGTAAGTTCCTAATATTATTTATGAATTATGTGTGGATTTTTGTTTAGGGTTTAGGGTGTTTGAGTCTTGTGCGTGAGTTTAGGGTTATTTACGATCTATTTGCGATTTCTGTGCATATAATGTTGCAATTTTGTTATAGGGTTTAGGATCTTGTTTTGTTTGCATTTAGTTTTTTCTTTTTGCGATTTTGATTTAGGGTGTTTGTTGCGTTTTTTGGTATCATTTTTTGCTGGAATGTTATTTCTGATGTATATTTACGTATTGAAACTGAAAAATGACCTTATTTCACTAGAATGACACCTTCATAGTCATGAATTTGTTCCGCATTGGATGTAAACTGCGAAGCAAAATCATAGCAGTTGCGTCTAATGTGGAACAAATTCAAAACTGTGAAGGTAATTTATGCTTTCGCAATTGCACAAACTGCGAAAATATTGGATGCGGGGTCATACTTTTAACTCTTGTGTCGCAGTTACGCTCAACTACGAACTATAATACATAGATTTTAGTTCGTAGTGTGAAGTATTTGTTTGATACTCTGAAGTAGTTTTCTTTAATTGAAGTAGTAATTGTTTGATACTGCGAAGTAATTCTAAGAAGGATTCCAAGAAGAGGAAGAGAGTAGTTCTTGATGATAGCGTTAAGGTATCAAATTCAAGTATCCATTCAGCTTGAATACAAAGACATCAATTACAGCGGAGTCTGACATCGAGCAAATTGTCAAAAGACCAAATGTTGATGTTTAGGAATTCTTCTTTCGAACATTTGGCGAATATAGAGGTGTGCACTTTATCCACTCCTTTATGCCATGACATAATTATTAGAGAGATTATTCCATAGAAACCAAAACATAAAGAAATATGGTTCAACTTTAAAGGAGTTGAACTCGAATTCAATGACCGAGAGTTCGGACTGATCATTGGGTTGAGATTTGGTGATACGGCACCAATTTTGCTGAAGGTGGGTAAGTTAAAGAAGACGAACAGATTAAGAGATACGTATTTTGGAGGAAGTCAGAGCTTAACACACAAGCAAATATACGAAGCTTTCGAGAACACAAATTGGTACGAAGAAGAAGACAGAGATGCAGTCTTTATGGCGATGTTATATGTTACACATAGGCTGTTCTTCACTATGTATACATAACCTCTTCTTCACTACGCATTCATATCATTCGGTGGATAATAACATCATCAACCTCACTAACTTTCTGAAACTTTTTATTAAGTTTCCATGGGGCGTAATTGAGTGGGAGCAGACTTATAAGACCATGCAAAGGGCTATAGCTGGTTCGATCAGAAAGGAAAATTTTGAGAAATTTAGTAAAAGCAAATCCCTAACGTTATTTATAAAATTGAGTAAATATATCCTGAGACCACAAAGTATAATCACTAACTGAAACAATAAAAAAAATATCTGAAATTGAGTGAACCTAATTGTTAGCGATATTTTGCGAATATGCTAATTTCAACCTTGTCACGTGTGGTTAGGGTGCGGGCGTGCCAGAGAAATTATTTCTCAAAATATTAAAGACGGTTAAGTTTATGGAATTGCGTGCCAAAACTTGAAATCTTAAACGAAGCGATTGGCGAGAGACGCAAGGATTGAAAAAGTCCATCTTGGGTCTCTAGCGCCGTTATAGAAACTTTGCTAGATAAATTGTTTTATTTAAGCTAATGCGGGTAAATTGAAGACGAGAAAATAAAGGAATTTAAAGTGCGAAATTGACACAAGATTTAGTGAAAAATTGGTATTTTATTGATTGAATAAGCGTTTGAAACATGAAATTGGAAATGAATTACAATTGAAGAACTTCTATACTAAACATATAGCTAATTCAATTGAATTGGAAAAACAAATCAAATACGAGGAATTGAAATGCAATTAAAATAAAAATTGGAATTCAACAACAAACTCGGAGCCACAATAGCTATCTCGGATTGATGTTGAATTTTGGCATCGGCGTGAGGTCCTTGGAGAGCTGTAATCGGTCGGGCCCGTACGGTATGTGCTTGGTGCAATGGCAAAACGTTGGTAGGCAAATGGGGCAGATTTAGACCTTAATTTCGGGAGGTTCGTTTGGATGCTTAAGAATGTGGAATTGGGCTTGTAAGTAGTGTAAATTGAACTTCAGAATGTCAGGAACAGCTTTGTATAAGGGATCAAAGGCTAAAACGGACTTTAAATAGACGTAATTGAGGATTGAAAATGACTGGACGAATCTGGAAAAATCTGGACAGAATAGCTAAAAGAATTTGGTGTGCAAAGATTAATTTGTAAATAGAGTTTCTGGACTCGGAATTGGGAAAATAAATATACTAGATCGAACTTCAGGACGTCAGGAACAACTTTGTTGAAGAGATTGAAAGCAAAAAATGATTTAAAATGGACGGAATTTGGCTTTGAAAAAGGTTGGACGAATCTGGAAAATTGATTTGGAAATGAAATTCTAATTGAAAATTGAGCAGAGTAACAGCTTAGGAATGCTAAATTGAATTGAGAAACTTGAAAGAAAGACTATTGGAACTTGAATTGGAGCTAAAAAGGGCTTAAAAAGGGATCAAAGCTAAAAAAAAGCGAAGAACGAAAAGGAAAAACTTGAAGAACTTGAAGAACTTGAAGAACTAGAAGCTAAGAACTTAAAACTTAGAACTAGAAAAGAGAGAGCATTGAAAGGGACCTTTAGAGAGGGGTTTGTGTTTGTGTTGAGTGTGAAAAATAAGGAAGGGGAGGGGTCTATTTATAGTTTTTTAGAGTGGCATTTTGGTAAATAATCAGTGGTATTTTGGTAAATAGTCAGTGGTATTTTGGTAAATAGTCACCAACTAACTTAACCAAACCCAACTAACTCTAATTAACTAACTTAACCTCCTCAAACTGCCGTTAACTGCTTCTGGACGAGACGACACGCCCCGTGTATGCTCTATTACGCCCTGCGTGTTGGCGGACATTAGGCCTAGTGCGTTTCATTGATGGTTTTCACGCGTGGCGTCTCTGGTGTCGCGTCCTGCGTGAAGGATTACGCCCCGCGTCTTGTAGATACGCCCCGCGTATTCAAGCCTCTGATCTTGGAATGCTCTGCGAATGCGTCTTACGCACGGCGTATTGACAGATACATCCCGCGTGAAAAATTACGCCCCGCGTAAGGTGAAGGACGCGCTGCGTGTTTGCGTTTTGACGTTGATTTCTCCGGACGCCTTGTTTACGCGCTGCGTATTGAGGACACGCCCCGCGTGGTGCCGGACTCTCTCATGGGTTGAAGGTTAGCTTACACGTGTATTTTTCATTATTTTCTAGACAAAAATAGAAACTATACCCTAAACTAAACATAAGCTTTCTATATACATAAAAATAAAATTTATTTTATTTTGGGCCAACACTAATAAAAAGAAAGGGAAGGAGTTTCTACACCCTTAATGGTATATAAAATATCAAAATTTCCTTTTTTCATTGAATCAATATCTAAAAGTAATACTATTAAAAAAATAAAAGATTAACTCACTATAATTGGAATTATTTTTCTTTACACATGCATACTATTATTTTTGAAATAACCATTTGCTTCAACTATTATATATCTATAATGTTTTTTTAAATATTTTGGCTATCATATCTAAATATAGAGTTTACTATGGAAAAAAACGAAAAGGATGGGAAGATGAACAGATTTTGAGGTTCAAATTAAGGCCATTAATAGATGAAATTCTACGGAAGAAGCGAAAAAAGTAGGAAGATGAAGGGATTATGAGGTTTAAAGAATATTAATAGACGAAATTTAAATTGGAAGAAAAAAAATGTAACATGACACCTCATTAAACTGATGATGATGTGAAAGTTTGAGAAAATAACTAGAGATTATAAAAAATTAAAAAGAAACATAGAAGTTAGAGAAAGGGTCTAGAATGTTCAACTTATATGGATATGTAGATATATTTTATCTGACCTTTTGGTTTGAGATTCAAATTAAAATCTCTAAATTAAGCAATTATAAAATCTTATCGAAAAAGAATTTTGCGTTTCTCCAAACTAGACACTTTTAAAGTTAACTTTCCAAAAATACCATTAGTATATATATTATCACTTAATATATGTTGTGCATAACATAATCTGTGTAGATTGTGGAGCAATTTTGTGCGACTTTGGTGCGATTTTAAGGGGTTTCTAGTGATTTAAGACCTTATTAGGGTTAGAGTTATGTTAGAAACTTATTTGGGGATGTATTTGCGTGTTTGAATGTTAGAAATCCTCTTAGCAGTCATGAAAACCTTCCGCAGTGGAAACAACTGTGAAATAAATTTATATAAGTCATTTGAATTTTCCATGCAGTTGCTTCGATGGCAAAGGGATTGCAGTAACTGCGAAGACAATTGTCTCCATAGTTTTATCACATGTTTCGCAGTTGTTTCAACCATGAAGTATTTTAAGCTTTATTTTGTTTCGTAGTGCAAAGGAGTTTATAACTGCAAAGTAGTTTTGTTTTCATGTTTCTCTTATACATTCTTTGCGACGTTTGTCATTGAATCGCACCAAAATCGCAGAAAAAATGCAGTAACAATCACACTAGAATTGCTCCGTAGTTGTCTCCGAACAAAATATCTTCCACATATACAATATGTTAACTGATAGTATATATATATATATATATATATATATATATATATATATATAGTAAGGTATTTTTGGAAAGTTAACTTTGAAAATGTCTAATTTAAAAAGAGATATTGTAATACGTCTAAATATGTAACGAGTCTCTCAATTGGACCAATTTTATAATTTATCCATTAAAATATAAGTTGAGTATCCAATATTATGCTAAAAAATAAAAATAAATATTTTTTTATTTTTACAATCCATAATTATTTTTTAATTTCTTGAATCTTATTTTTACTTAGTTCATCATTTACAGTTTTTGCCGTTCCATTCTTCATCTCCTCTCACTCTCCAATCCATAATCCACACAAACACATCGGACACATATTTCCCTTTCCGCTGTTAATTTCTTCAACTCACTGTTGACTCCTCATCCCACTCAAAATAAAAATTAGAATTCATTTATTAATTTTACTTTATTTTTTCAATGGTTAGAAACCGAAATAAAAGACTAACCACTTAGTGGTTAATGGAATTTAGTGCACTAGTGTATAGTTAGTATTTTTAAAAAAATTGATCAAATGGTTAACTTCTATAAAGAGTTATTCAATGAACTGATTAACCAACCACATGCACTCCTAATTTATAGTTTGTACAATTTAATAATATCCATATATGCAGCACATACAACAATTGCAACATCAATTCAATTATAGAGACTCTGCAAGTTTAAACTTCTTGAATTGAATATAAAAATATAGGTAGAAAATATAGAGTTATAGAGACTCTTAAACTTCTTGAATATAAAAATAAGTCTTTTATCATATTAATAATCGTTGTGGTTTTGAATTTGAAGAGGTAACTGAACAGCTGTCCATTCAAAAATTAAAAGTTTAAACCTAATTAAATAATTAATACAGTAGATAATTGTTAACTAATATTTAATAAATTTAATTAATACCTATTTCGGTTCGGTTATTTCGGTTATTTTGTTAAAAAAACCGAACCAACCGATATTACCGATATGTTTCAATATTACAAACCGAAACCGAACCTATTAGACTAAAAACCGAGCTAAAAAACCGAAATTCATCGGTTCGGTCGGTTATTTCGGTTCGATTCGGTTTTTGAACACCCCTAAAAAAATCACGTTTCAATTTTAAATATGGATGGCAACGGATAGAGTATTCGTAGATAATGTTAATTCCAAACTCTTACCCATTTATTTTTTAATTACAATACCTGTCACATTATTCTAATGGATATATTTTTTACATCTCATCCGTCCCATTTAATTTATCCATAGATATCCTGTCCGTTAAAAATCAATAAATAAAATAAAAAAATTACATTTTTAACAAATTACAAATTTAATAAATTATTCATCTAAAATTAAACAAATTAAATTTTAATCAATAAAAATAAAGTAGTTTAAGATATCACTCGAATAAAAGATTGAGTTTCTTTTTTTCTGAGAAAAATGCTTGTAATTTCATTAGATAAAAAATGAAGGAGTACAACAAGCAAAATGTAAGGAATAAAACCTCACATAAAGCAAATACAATATCCACGAATGGATGAAAATGACTACAAAGAGCAAAAAGAATTCATAAAAGGTACAAAAAAACACAAAACAACAATATATTCTTCATTAATCCAAATCTGCAGAAAGACATCTGCAATCCAAACTTCATCTTTTAGACCATTCCGAATATTCGGATCTGAGTCCTTTTTTTTGTTGCAACCACGTAGATTTATTGATCTATGGATAAGATAAATCATTTCCGCTCTTGCTAAATCCGAAAAAACATAAATGACAGAATAATAGAGAGCAGATACAATCAGACGGATAAGAAGTTTCGCAGAAATATATGAACATAGACTTAAAAAAGCAATAAAAAGTTACAGAAATTTAACCCGGTGTAAGGAGGAAGAAGGAAGATCCTTCGTCCTCCTCGAAGTAGATCAACAAAATAGAAAGATTGATAGAAAAATGGGAATGAGAAAGGAAGAAGAAAGGAGTTTTTTTTTTTTTGGTTTTTGGAGAGGATTTGATCAGTTCATTATAATAAAAGATTGAGTTTCAAATATCAATTCTTACATCTAACAAACAACAATAATTTTTAATATATAAAAAGTTATGACAGACAATGAACACCAAAACAGTTTGAGAAATCCTCATATCTGTCCCACAAAAAGATACGAAATAATTCCAGTAGAATCGGATAGTGTCATGTAGGGTATAGTAAATGTTGCTATCCCTAATTTTCCAACATCTAGTGAAGCTTGGCCTCCTCCTCCTCCGGCGTGAACTCGTTATCCATTCCCAAGAAATCTCTTAATCTCTCCACAGTCCAGTTCTTAATTCTGTCAGCCACCGCCTGATGCAGCATATCCAGAAAGCTTTCGATTTCTAGATTATGAACCGCCAGTAAAATCTTTCTCAGTTCTTCGTCGCTCAAACCTTCAACAAATTTCGCATCGTATTTTTTCTTCTCCTCCTGCCGTGCTGAATCTGCGCGGAATTTCAGCTGCTCTTCGATGTACTGGATGATCAGAGACATATATTTAGCAGAGACGTTCGGCACCGGAAAAGCAGTTCCGGATTCGGCACCATCGTCTGAAATAAAGGTTCTCACTATCGCGATTTCCATTGCGATTGATTCCTCCACGTGGAAGTAGGTTCCATCGCCAGTCCTGAGAGTGATCTTCTTGGCCGGGGGAACCGAGACGGCGCCGTTGGTAGTATTTCCGGTTGATGACATTGTCAATTGGAAGAGATTTTGTTGTGAAATTGAAGCGTAAGGGTTTTGATTTTTTTTTTTTTTTTGAAGAAGAAGATTGAACTTAAAAGGGTTTTGATGAATTGGGGGAGATTAGTAGGCATATATATATATATATATACATTTTACGTTGACGGTTGAAAACAATTTTACCTCTAATTTTAGTGGTTTCGGGATAGAGTTATAATGGAAGTAAACGAAAGTAATGGAAAATTAAATATCATATTAAACCTTGTTTGTGAGTTGACTGTTGGGAACAATTTTACCTCTAATTTTGGTGGTTTCGGGAGGAAGTTAATAGAAGTAAACAAGAGTAATGGAAAATTAAATAGGCTTAAAGCATTATTTGGCCCCTAATCTATCCAAAATTTTATCATTTGGCCTCTAACATATTATTTGGTCATATTTGGCATCTGATCTATCCCAATTGGTGACATTTCACCTAATTTGTATTCAAACTTAACCGAATTGTTATCTCATTGATTAATCTAATTAATTATTTCCACATAATGTGGTAAAAAAAACTTTAAGAAATATCACGTTTCAAGTTCAAGTGTCAAAATATCATTACTTGTCAATTAGATAACGATTCCATTAAGCATTCATACAAATTGGATGCAATTTTACCAGATGAGATAGATCAGAGGCTAAATGTGAACAAATAATACATCAGAGATCAAATGACAAATTTTTGGATAGGCCAGGGACCAAATAATGCTTTTAGTTAATTAAATATCACATTAACATTGTTTGTGAGTTGTTTATGGAGGGCTTAATACATCATTTGCCCATTGAACTTGTCCAAAAAGTTTGATTGGCCATCTGAACTTTCAAGGTGTCCTAATAGCCCCTCGCATAAAATGCTCAGTTAATCCATGAACTTCTATAAAATGTAATCAATTGATCATTCGGTTGCAAAAAAACTAAGTTAAATGCGGAAGATGTATTCTGCACATCTTAGAATATTATTAAATAATTCAAAAATTGATTAAAAATGAAGTTATTACTTGCTCAACTATTTGTTTTCCCTAATATTAGAACCGCATACTCCGATCTTGCTCGTTTTACTTTTTTTTAAGATACGTGCAATAATTCTTTCACATTTAACCTATTTTTTTTGCAACTAAGTGGTCAATTGATTACATTTTATATTGGTTAACGGCTCGACAATCAACACACATTCTCCAACTTCCGTCTTTTTTGGGAACAAGAAGCACATGTACGGCACATGGGCTCATCGACTCCCTCACGTACCCTTTAGCAAGTAACTCCTCCACTTGACGTTGTAACTCCTTCGTTTCCTTAGGATTACACCGATATGCTGGACGGTTAGGAATGACTGCCCCAGGTACTAGGTCGATCTGATGTTCAATGCCCCGAATAGGTGGTAATCCTTCAGGCAATTCCTCGGGCATGACATCTTGATATTCCTGCAAAAGAGAAATACAAGAACTAGGCAGGACATTATCAGCTTGACTTACATATGCTTCTCTATAAACAAGTAATAAGACAGGTTTATTTACAGAAAGAGCATACTTAACCTCGTTGGACCTCGCAAAGAAATTAGCCTTACCCCGCCCCACACTGTCATTCTCTCTTGACTCTCCTTTTGCATGTGGCCCCTCTCCTTTTGCAATTTCAGAATTACTTTTACCTCGGCTCTCTCGCTCTTTGGCCACATCATTATCGATTCTCTCATTTTTTTTTTTGAATTTTGCTTTTCTCTCACCAAATCCTTAATTTCATCATTCTTCTCACCATGCTTTTCTCTCAACTCTTGGTTATCATTAGATGATACATGAGTTTTATTAGAAATAGACCCACTATGATTTCTAAGCTTGATTTGGTCTTCATAGACCTCTGTAGGCGTTAAGGGAGCTAAAACAATTTTTTTACCAACATGTTCAAAACTGTAATGGTTCTTTCTCCCTAAATGTATAGCATCTCTATCAAACTGCCATGGTCTACCCAACAAAATATGACCAGCTTGCATGGGTACTACATCACACAGTATTTCATCTTTGTATTGCCCAATTTTGAGGGACACTAAGACTTGTCTATTTACTTTAATCTCCCCGCAATCATTTAACCATTGCAATTTATAAGGGCGCGGGTGCTTTGTGACTGGTAACCCTAGCTTCTCTACTAAGGTGGTACTAGCTACATTAGCACAACTACCACTATCAATAATCACACTACATACCTTGCCTTGCACGAGACATCGAGTGTGGAAGATGTTTTCCCGTTGTATTTTGTCCTCGGCAATCTTCATTTGAGAATTCAATAGACGTAGGACGACTAACGACTCCCCTCGTTGAGCTCTAGTGAAGCATTCCGCCTCCTCAGATTCTTCGTCTTCTTCTTCGGCCTCATCACAATCACTTTCAGTATCAGTGACTACTTCTCCGGCCCTCATGATCATGACTCGTCTATTTGTGCATTCGGATGCTATGTGACCAAATCCCAAACATTTGAAACACTGAAGTTTGCTTGGTCTCGGTTTCTCTTCTCCCTTCTGCTTATTTTTGTCAACTAAGTCTGACTTGTGTTTGGCATTGTCAAACTTTGAAGGAAATCTGCTTCCTCTCTCTTGGTTACCCACCGGTTCTTCCAATTAGAGTTAGAAGATGATGAACCTCCCACGTAGGATTTGTCATACTTTCTCTCCTTGAGTTGTCGTTCTACTATCTTTGCTGCATGTACCATGTCTTCCACGTCTACACAGTGTTGCAACTCGACAATATTAGCTATATCCCGATTAAGACCTGCTAAAAACCGAGACTTAGTAGCTCTTCGATCTTCAACGACATCGGCTCTCAACATCGCTATCTCCATCTCCTTGAAATATGCATCTACACTCTTTGAACCTTGTTGAAGGACTTGCAATTTTCTATATAAACCTTCATAGTAATCATTAGGGACAAACCGCTTTCTCATAACAGTCTTCATTTCATCCCACGTGTCAACTTGCGGCTCTCTACATCTGGTTCTTGTGGTGACAAGTTGATCCCACCAGACTAATGCATAATCCGTGAACTCAATTACTGCTGCTCTCACCTTCTTCTCCTCAGAATAATTGTGACAATCGAATATGAGTTCAATTTTTTTCTCCCATTCTAGGTAAGCTTCAGGATCGCTTTTACCATTGAACGAGGGAATTATCAGTTTTACATTTCCAAGACCCCTGTCGTCTCTAGCATTATCATCCCGTTGTCTATTCCGTCTTTCTTCATTATCACGCCGATTTTCTCCACCAACTCGATTTGCTTCTAGAGCAACTCGATAATTTTCCTCCATGACGTCCATACGTTCCATCAATCGGTTTAGCATCGTTAACACTTGATCGTCTGCCATATTATTGTGCAAAAGAAATTCAAATAGATCAAGTAAAATATAATAATAATAAAAAAACCTCACGATTCACTCTGTGTTTCACTCTTTTTTTTTCTTTTTTTTTTGGCTATTCTCTCTAATATACTCACCACTCTGTGCCTTTTACCGCTCGATTTCTCTTATAGTGTTCTTTAAAGAACTCAGTCGAACAAATTCAGTTTTATAACCCCAATAGTCAAAAACCAAAATCTAATCGTACAACCTAAGAAGCAAGACGCTAAATAATGAACGGAACACGGATAAGCAACTCGAAGACCAAAATATAGTGTTGACGTTATAAATAATAAATAGGAAAAAAATTTATCATTGAGTAAAAAAAAAAATTGAACTTAATTTTGTAATTCCTCAAATTACTATCTATATTAATTGTGTAAGACTTTTTTTTTTATTATTTATTTATGAGAAAGAGAACATAAAATAAGAAAGGAGTACTACACCTTCTTTTTCACACTTGCTGTGATTTGGGAAGTTGTATTTTTTTTTTCTTTTCTTGTTAGTGCATACTTTGTTTTTTTTGTTTTGTTTTTTTAATGCACTTCGATTTTTTTTTTGATATTTTTTTTTAAATTACAAATAAAACAAATTAAAATACTAAATTCAGAAATAGAACTTAAAAAAAACTGATTGAACCTTTTTTTTTTTTATTTAATGAATTTGAATTAGAACAAGAACTAAACCCAATGATTCAAAACTACAGATTAGAATATAAATTCAAATTGTAATGTTTGACGAAAAAAAATAAGAAAGGAAAAAAAAACACAGATAGATAAAACCTGAAAAGTTAGAGCTCGGCTCTGATACCAAACTGATGCGAACCCACGAGGAACAATGCCTCGAAAACTCGACAACTAGATTTGATCCCTAGGAAAGCTAACGAATCAGGGTCGGACAGAAAAGAACCCTTACAAAACTAGGTTGTAAAGACCCAATCCCAGTCTCCAACAATTAAGGATTTAATCCCGAATTGTTCAAAGTAGTGCCCCAAAGAACACAAGAGAACCCACTCACAACTCTTTAAGAGTAATATTTTTATTAAGATGAAACTTGTGTCTTACATATGAAAAAGCTCACCTTTAAATAGGTAAAGCAAATACAAACAATGACTTGAATTGCCCTTACATATCTTTGATGACAATAATAATACAAGGGCATTTAAGTACTTTATTTAGTCAAACCATTAAGACAAAGAAAATCAATACACATAATTTGACAATAATGCAAATGAGAAAACAAGACTCAATTCTCATGGAATTGATTAGGTTCACATTGTTTTGAAATTGTGATTTTGACCATTGAAATAATTAAATCAATTCATATTGAATTGATTTTATTTTCCCAATAAATCCAAATGGTTAAAATTCACATGGTGGTTTTTTTTGACTCAATTTCACCGCTTGTTTTGTCTAGTCCATGTTCGGTTTCTTTGATGTGTCCGCTTTCCGAATAACCCGAGAGGTATGAAAAAGTTATAGCTTCTTGAATTCCACCTGTGTCAATTTGGTCCGACATATCTAACATTTGCACCACATACGTTTGGAGCTCCTCTTCAAACTACTTAGCACGTGCTCGAGTAACAGGTCCATCTGGTAGACGTATTCGCTCCATATGAGAATCCGGATTTTCAACCCGGGTTATATCAATTACCATATTTTCCTCAATTCCTAGTAAACTCATATCACTCTCGATCACCCTCCTCCAAGTTTGCTTAGGTCTTCCCCTACCCCTCACCACTACATCCCTTTGCCACTCTTCGGTTCTCCTAACCGGCGCATCAAGCGCTCTACGTCTCACATGGCCAATCATTTTATTCTCAATAGATGTGACCCCTACTTTTGTCCTAATTATTTTATTAATCACCCGATCCTTTCTCGTATGACCACACATCCATCTCAACATACGCATCTCCGCCACCGACATCTTATGGATGTGGCAGTGTTTCACTGCCCAACACTCCGTACCATATAACAATGCTGGTCCAATTGTCGTACGGTAGAATTTTCCCTTCAATCTATTAGGCATGCCGGGGTCATAAAGGAAACCCGTATCACTCTTCCACTTCGACCAACCAGCTTTAATCCTATGAGCAACATCTCCATCCACTTCTCCATTCGTTTGGATAATAGATCCTAAATACCGGAAGCAATCCGAGGCCTGAACAACTCTCCCATCTAGGGTGATTGTCCCTGCCTCCCTACTCCTATGGCCGCTAAACTTACACTCCAAATATTCTGTCTTACTTTGGCTCAACTTAAAGCCTCTGGATTCTAGAGTTTGTCTCCATAGTTCCAACTTCCTCTCCACTCCTTCTTTCGTCTCATCAACCAACACAATATCATCTACAAACAGCATGCACCATGGTATACCATCTTGAAGTGAACTTGTTAGTTCATCCATAACGATGGCAAAAAGAAATGGGCTTAGTGCGGAACCTTGATGCACTCCAATCATAATAGGAAACTCTTCAGTCTTCCCAACACTAGTACGTACACTCGTGCATGCTCTCTCATGCATGTCCTTTATGATGTCAATATATTTCCGCGAAATGTCTTTCCTTATCAAGGCCCACCAAAGTACTTCCCTTGGTACCTTATCATATGCTTTCTCCAAGTCAATGAAAACCATATGCAAGTCTTTCTTCTTATTTCGATAGTGCTCCATTAATTGTCTCATTAGATGGATGGCTTCCATAGTTGATCTTCCCGACATAGAGCCAAACTGGTTTTCTGAGATCTTCACCGTCCTCCTTAGCCTTTGTTCGATCACTCGCTCCCAAAGTTTCATAGTGTGACTCATTAATTTGATTCCCCGATAGTTGGCACAATCTTGGACATCGCCTTTGTTCTTATACAAAGGGATTAAGATACTTTTCCTCCATTCTGATGGCATCTTATTGTTTCTCCAAATTTTGTTGAAGAACATCATCAACCATTCGATTCCTCTTTCTCCCAAACATCTCCAAATCTCTATAGGGATGCCATCATGTCCTATTGCTTTCTTCAACTTCATCTTTCTTAATGCCATTTTGACTTCACCCTTTTGAATTCTCCGCAGGCATTCATGATTTATCATATCATGATGGATACTTATATCTCCAACATCTTGTCTGCGATCTCCATTAAATAAGTCATCAAAATAGGACCTCCATCGTTCCTTGATATCCTTATCTCCAACTAGGACTTTCTGGTCCACATCTTTCACACATTTAACTTTTCCGAGATCTCGCGTCTTCCTATCTCTCATCCGAGCAATTCTATATATGTCTCTTTCCCCTTCTTTCGTATCCAATCTTGTATACAGATCCTGATTCACCTTTGCTCTAGCATCTCGTATGACCTTCTTTACTTCCCTTTTAGCCTCTTTCTATTTTTCGTAGTTCTCATCACTCCTACATTTCCCCAATATTTTATAGGATTCTCGCTTACTCTTTACTGCTTGTCGTACTTCTTCTGTCCACCAAGATGTGTCCTTACTCGGTGGCATGCTACATTTAGATTCCCCTAGAACTTCCTTCGCCACTTCCCTTATACTATGCTCCATCTTAGTCCATATCGAATCTATATCTAAATCTATATTACAAGTCCAAATATCTTTTTTGGTCATCTCATCCACAAGTTTTTGTTGGTTCTCCCCTTGCAATTTCCACCACTTAATCTTAGTCTCTACTTGTGGTGTTTGTTTTCTTATACATTTCCTACTTCGAAAATCAAGCACCACTACTCTATGTTGGGTGGTCGTACTCTCACTAGGGATCACCTTACAATCAATATAACTCTTTCTCCAAGCACTCCTTACTAAGAATAAGTCAATTTGGCTCGCATTACCACCACTCCGATAAGTCACTAAGTGGGATGTTCTCTTCATAAACCATGTGTTCATGATACTCAAGTCATAGGCTGATGCGAATTCCAAAATATCATTTCCTGCTTCATTCTTATCTCCAAAACCATACCCTCCATGAACACTCTCAAACCCTTAGTATATATACTATCACTTAATATATGTTGTGCATAGCATAATCTGTGAAGATTGTGGAGCAATTTTGTGCGACTTTGGTGCGATTTTAAGGGGTTTCTAGTGATTTAGGACCTTATTAGGGTTAGAGTTATGTTAGAAACTTATTTGGGATGTATTTGCGTGTTTGAATGTTAGAAATCCTCTTAGCAGTCATGAAAACCTTCTGCAGTGGAAGCAACTATGAAATAAATTTATATAAGTCATTTGAATTTCCCATGCGGTTGCTTCGATTGCAAAGGGATTGCAGTAATTGCGAAGACAATTGTCTTCATAGTTTTATCACATGTTTCACAGTTGTTTCAACCATGAAGTATTTTAAGCTTTATTTTGTTTCGTAGTGCAAAGGAGTTTATAACTGCGAAGTAGTTTTGTTTTCATGTTTCTCTTATACATTCTTTGCGACGTTTGTTATTGAATCGCACCAAATCGCAGAAAAAATACAGTAACGATCACACTAGAATTTCTCCGTAGTTGTCTCCGCACAAAATATCTTCCATATAAAATATGTTAACTGATAGTATATATATAGTAAGGTATTTTCGGAAAGTTAACTTTGAAAATGTCTAATTTAAAAAGAGATATTGTAATACGTCTAAATATGTAAACGAGTCTCTCAATTGGACCAATTTTATAATTTATCCATTAAAATATAAGTTGAGTATCCAATATTATGCTAAAAAATAAAAATAAATATTTTTTATTTTTACAATCCATAATTATTTTTTAATTTCTTGAATCTTATTTTTACTTAGTTCATCATTTACAGTTTCTGTCGTTCCATTCTTCATCTCCTCTCACTCTCCAATCCATAATCCACACAAACACATCAGACACGTATTTCCTTTTCCGCTGTTAATTTCATCAACTCACTATTGACTCATCATCCCACTCAAAATAAATATTAGAATTCATTTATTATTTTTACTTTATTTTTTCAATGGTTAGAAACCGAAATAAAAGACTAACCATTTAGTGGTTAATGGAATTTAGTGCACTAGTGTATAGTTAGTATTTTAAAAAAATTGATCAAATGGTTAACCAATCGAATTAATATTATAATGAACTGATTAACCAACCACATGCACTCCTAATTTAAAGTTGTTAACCGCTCAAATTAACCTTAATCCTAATGGTAATTTTAATAATCTTTATAAAATAAACTTCAATTAGGGATGTTTGGCTACACTTTTTCATTCTCATGTTTCACTTTAAAAGAAAAGTTTTAAATGTTCGGTTAGTGAACTTTTATTGTCTTTTACACCTGAAAAATAGCATTTTATCAAAATAGGAAATCTCTGCTTTTTGAAAAAAACAATTTTTTCTAACAAACTGCAAACTGTAAACAATAAGTAAAACAAATGGGTCTATATTCTATGGCATATGAATTTTACCTTAGCACATATATGAGATATTTATTTTAATAGAAAAAAATTTAATGAAAACTAATTATTAGATTAATGAATTTATTACTATCTTTTCAATTAGTCACTCCAATTTATAATTTTTTTTAAAAAAAAAAACTGATCATATAACTAAAAGCAGAACATTTAATTAATTAAAAAAACCACGTTTCAATTTTCAATATGGATGGCAACAGATAGATAGAGTATTCGTACATAATATTAATTCCAAACTCTTACCCATTTATTTTTTAATTACACATACCTGTCACATTATTTTAATGGATATATTTTTTACATCTCATATCTGTCCCATTTAATTTATTCATAGATATCCTTATCCGTTAAAAATCAATAAATAAAATAAAAAAAATTACATTTTTAACAAATTATAAATTTAATAAATTATTCATCTAAAATTAACCAAATTAAATTTTAATCAATAAAAATAAAGTAGTTTAAGATATCACTCGAATAAAAGATTGAGTTTTTTTTTTTTTTTTGAGAAAAATGCTTGTAATTTCATTAGATAAAAAATGAAGGAGTACAACAAGCAAAATGTAAGAAATAAAACCTCACATAATTACAGACTAAAGCAAATACAATATCCACGAATGGATGAAAATGACTACAAAGAGCAAAAAGAACCCATAAAAGGTACAAAAAACACAAAACAACAATATATTCTTCATTAATTCAAATCTGTAGAAAGACGTCTGCAATCCAAACTTCATCTTTTAGACCATTCCGAATATTCGGATCTGAGTCCTTTTTTTGTTGTAACCACATAGATTTATTGATCCACGGATAAGATAAACCATTTCCGCTCTTGTTAAATCCGAAAAAAGCATAAACGACTGAATAATAGAGAGCAGATACAATCAGACGAATAAAGAGTTTCAAAGAAATATATAAACACAGACTAAAAAAGCAATAAAAAATTACGTGTGAGGACGAAGAAGAAAGATCATTCGTCCTCCTCGAAGTAGATCAACAAAATAGGAAGATTGCTAAAAAAATGGGAATGAGAAAGGAAGAAGAAAGGAGTTTTTTTTTCGGTTTCTGGAGAGGATTTGATCAGTTCATTATAATAAAAGATTAAGTTTCAAATATCAATTCTTACATCTAAAAAAACAACAATATTTTTTAATATAAAAAGTTACGACGGACAATGAACACCAAAACAATTTGAGAAATCCTCATATCCGTCCCACAAAAGGATACGAATAATTCCATTAGAATCGGGTAGTGTCATGTAGGGTATAGTAAATGTTGCTATCTTAATTTTCCAACATCTAGTGAAGCTTGGCCTCCTCCTCCTCCGGCGTGAACTCGTTATCCATTCCGAAGAAATCTCTTAATCTCTCCACAGTCCAGTTCTTAATTCTATCAGCCACCGCCTGATGCAGCATATCCAGAAAGCTTTCGATTTCTAGATTATGAACCGCCAGTAAAATCTTTCTCAGTTCTTCGTCGCTCAAACCTTCAACAAATTTCGTGGAATTTCATCTTCTCCTCCTGCCGTGCTGAATCTGCGTGGAATTTCAGCTGCTCTTCGATGTACTGGATGATCAGAGACATATATTTAGCAGAGACGTTCGGCACCGGAAAAGCAGTTCCGGATTCGGCACCATCGTCTGAAATAAAGGTTCTCACTGTCGCGATTTCCATTGCGATTGATTCCTCCACGTGGAAGTAGGTTCCATCGCCAGTCCTGAGAGTGATCTTCTTGGCCGGGGGAACCGAGACGGCGCCGTTGGTAGTATTTCCGGTTGATGACATTGTCAATTGGAAGAGATTTTGTTGTGAAATTGAAGCGTAAGGGTTTTGATTTTTTTTTTTTTTTTTGAAGAAGAAGATTGAACTTAAAAGGGTTTTGATGAATTGGGGGAGATTAGTAGGCATATATATATACATATTTTACGTTGACGGTTGAAAACAATTTTACCTCTAATTTTGGTGGTTTCGTGATAGAGTTATAATGGAAGTAAACGAAAGTAATGGAAAATTAAATATCATATTAAACCTTGTTTGTGAGTTGACCGTTGGGAACAATTTTACCTCTAATTTTGGTAGTTTCGGGAGGGAGTTAATGGAAGTAAACAAGAGTAATGGAAAATTAAATAGGCTTAAAGCATTATTTGGCCCATAATCTATCTAAAATTTTATCATTTGACCTCTAACCTATTATTTGGTCATATTTGGCATCTGATCTATCCCAATTGGTGACATTTCACCTAATTTGTATTCAAACTTAACCGAATTGTTATCTCATTTTTTTTTTTGGTAAGAAGGGAAGAAAAAAAAAAAAAACAAACAAAAACCTAACCCGGGATCAGTCTAGGAAGACTGACCCCAATCCTATCCTCAAGAAGAGAAGGTAACAGAAAAGAAGGAGGAACGGAAAGGGTAGAAACACCTAACATCCCCCCATGCCCAGCAGCTGCCAAGCGATCCGCCACGCGGTTTTGCTCCCTATAAATATGGGAGAAGGTAAGAGAATCGAAGGCAGGACGAAGCCTCAAGATGGCTTTAATGAGATTCTGACTCTTAAGACAAACAGCCTGTCTATCCGAAATCCTGTTGATAGCCTCCAAATTGTCAGACTCCACCGAAAGTCTTTTAACACCCATGCGAATGGCGAGTTTAATGCCAGACAAGATCCCCCAGAGCTCTGCAGTAAAGGAGGAGCCCGTACCTAAGTTATGGGTAAACCCAGCCAGCCAGGCGCCACCAGCATCCCGAAGAACTCCACCAGCAGCAATTCTGCCATTACTAAGGCAGGAGCCATCCGTATTCAACTTGACAACCCCTTCCCTGGGCTTCCTCCAACCAACTAACTGGACCTCTTTAACCGGGGAGGGGTGAACCAGGGGCTCTCCTTCAAAACTCTTTGTAATAACAGAGAGTTTTTTCGAGAAGTAAAACTGGAGGTCAGGAATAAAGACAGTCTTCTCAGCAAATAACTCTTCATTCCTCCATTTCCACATTTGGTGACAAATAATAGCGAAGAGAATAGCCCCGTGCTCCATACTGGCCAACAAATTCCCATTAACGCCTTCAGAGAACCAGTCAATATCAGAGAACCCCATAAAGGAAGGAAGGATGTGGTGAGGAAGGACCCCTTCCCAAACCTTTCTACTATTCGGGCAATCCCTCAAAGCATGGCACAATGTTTCCACATGGTCGTTGCATCTGCTACAGGCACCAGATACAGCCAAGTGCCTTCTGTGTCTATCTGCATTCGTGAGGAGCCTGTCTTTGACTCCCAGCCATAGGAAACTCCTAATGCGGTAGGGGACTTTGAGGGCCCAAATGGAATTCCAAATTTCCAAAGGAGGATCAGCCCTATTAGGGGTAAAAGCTTCATAGGCCGATTTGCAAGAATAAGAACCATTATTAGTCAAGGCCCAGCAGTGTCTGTCCTTATCCTCCTCCTGATTACTAATCTTCACACTTCTAATATTAAGGAGGGTCTCCAGGCTAAGAAAGGAGTCGAACTTAGACCAGATCCAGTCTCCCTCCGAGTCCACCACATCAGCAATTCTCCAGGAGAGGAGATCATTCGGCGGAGGGGCGATGCACACCTCAATCAACGGTTTGTCACCAATCCAGGTGTCATACCAGAAACTAATGGATCTCCCATTACCCACCTCCAAGCCAATCCCCATACAGAACTCAGCAAAAACAGCACTAAGCCCTTTCCAGAGGAAGGAACAGCTGACAACCCTCTCCTTCGGGCCACCAAAGATTCTATCTTTCCTATACTTGCCGCACAGAAGACGAACCCAAAGGGAGGAGGGGGATTGCCACATTCTCCAAAGAAGCTTCATTAACAGGACTTTATTATTGTCCTTAGCTTGCCTTATACCAAGACCCCCCCTGCTCTTAGGCTGGCAGGCTTCCTTCCAAGGGACCAGGTGAATCTTCCTCCCATCCCCAGACTCTCCCCACAGAAAACGCCGATTAATTTTATCAAGGTCGTTGAGGACCGGCTCAGGGAGCTTACAGGCTTGCATGATGTGATTTGGAGCAGCGCAGTTGATAGACTGGATTAAAGTAAGGCGACCTGCAAGGGAAAGAGAATTAGCTTTCCAGCTAGCACACAAACCGTTAGATTTGTCCAAAATATCTTTAAAAGAGGCTTTGGACACCCTGTCACTATGAAGAGGGACCCCAAGGTATTTCCCAAACGATTGAGTCAGGGGAATGCCAGACATCTCACTCAGTCTTCTACACAAGCTATTATCCATATTCTTGGAACAAAGCATACGGGATTTATGGATGTTAATCTTCTGGCCAGAAGCCTCACAAAAGCAATCGAGGATATCCATCACAGCCTTAATTTGTTCCTCATTACCCTCCACAAAAAGCATGACATCATCAGCAAAGAGTAAATGGGTAACAGGGGGGCAATGTCTGTTGATGGAAACAGGGTGGAGAGTCCCTTTGCTCACCGCCTCTTGGATCAGGTGAGACAATCTTTCCATGGCAATAACAAAAAGGAAGGGGCTCATAGGATCCCCTTGACGAATACCCCTGGATGGAGAGAACTCATCCGACATATCCCCATTGATCATAACCTGGAAAACAGGAGAGGAGATACACTTTCCAATCAAATTCCTCCAGTTCAACCTATCATAGGCTTTCTCCAGATCCAGCTTGAGAAATATCACGTTTCAAGTTCAAGTGTCAAAATATCATTACTTGTCAATTAGATAACGATTTCATTAAGCATTCATACAAATTGGATGCAATTTTACCAGATGAGATAGATCAGAGGCTAAATGTGAACAAATAATACATCAGAGATCAAATGACAAATTTTTGGATAGGCCAGGGACCAAATAATGCTTTTAGCTAATTAAATATCACATTAACATTGTTTGTGAGTTGTTTGTGGAGGGCTTAATACATCGTTTGCCCCTTGAACTTGTCCAAAAAGTTTGATTGGCCATCTGAACTTTCAAGGTGTCCTAATAGCCCCTCGCATAAAATGCTCAGTTAATCTATGAACTTGTATAAAATGTAATCAATTGATCATTCGGTTGCAAAAAACTAAGTTAAATGCGGAAGATGTATTCTGTACATCTTAGAATATTATTAAATAATTCAAAAATTGATTAAAAATGAAGTTATTACTTGCTCAACTATTTGTTTTCTCTAATATTAGAACCGCATACCCCGATCTTGGTCGTTTTACTTTTTTTTAAGATACGTGCAATAATTATTTCACATTTAACCTTTTTTTTTTGCAACTAAGTGGTCAATTGATTACATTTTATGCAAGTTCATGGAGCTAACTGGACATTTTATGCAAGTTGAGGGGGCTATTGAGACTTTTTGAAAGTTCAGAGGGTCAATCAAGCTTTTGAGATAAGTCCAAAGGGCAAATGATGTATTAGACCTTTTTGTAGGGTAAATGAAGGTTAATGAAAGTTATTTTTACCTCTTTTAACTTCCAAACTCTAACCACCAAAATAACCATCAAATTGGCGGTTAATGAAAGTAACAGAAAGTTCATTAATTTTTTTTTATAGAGTATATTTAACTTTTCTTCCACTACATATTTAAACTCTCAAACAAAGTTCAACTTTTAACTTCATTTACATCCTACAAACTCTCAAACAATGTTAAAGTTTAACTTTCATTTCCATCACTACACTTTCCTTTTCATTATCTCATTTAGCTCTCACCACAATAACCTCCAAACTCTGACATTGGCAATTTGAACTAATTTCATATATTATCTAAACAACACAGATATTTTGTACCCGTATTCTGAATTAATTCATATTGTTGGTGCTAAAAAAAGATTTTACGATGGATAAGGTCTGATCTATCTTTCCACCTTACTAAGTCCGAAAAGGGTAAAAATGAAAAGATTATAAAGAACATGTACAGTTCAAATGGATTAAGAGATCCCGTAAAATATGTGAACTCCAACAAAAATAAAATTAACAAACAAATCAATAAAATAAGGAAACAAAATTGGAGAAAGGAGAAAAAAAGAAAGAAAGTAAATTTAATTTTTCCTTCTCAAATAGATAGTAGCAACCTGAAAATTGATGTTGACGTGGAAAAACAAGGAAGATGAAAAAATAAGGATTAACTTAAGACCAATGATGTAAACGAGGCGGGGATTGGAGTTCTCATCCCTATTCCCCGACTAAACGGGAAATACCCATACCCGCCCTGCAAAATAAACGGTGACAAAATTCATCCCAGTCCCCGTTCCTGCAGGTATCCCCGTTTACCAATTGAAAGTTTAAAAGAATATATAAAAAAAGAAATAAATGAAAAGAATAGAGGAAAAAAAAAGAAAAAAAGAGAATATGATGAACAAATAGATATAGAGTGGAGGTAAAACATTTGGATCGGATTAATAATAGGTTCAAGTTTTTCTATGCGTATTTTTTATTCTCTGTGATTAATAATATGTTATCGGGGATTAAACGGGTAATCAGTCAGGAATCCCTACGGGGCACAATACGGGACGGGTTCAGGGATCCCCACGGGACGGAGATACCCTTTCCATCCCCGCTAACGGGGTACATATTAGTCCCCATCCCTGCCCATAATAAAACGACAACAATGACTATTCCCTTTCGCAGATGGTTTGCATCTTTATGGGTGGGACTGCTGGCCACAGAAATTCTTTCCATTCCCAAAAGTGAGGATCGAACCCTAGACTTTTGGTTAAGCAAGAGGAGCCTTTTTCACTCCACCACAACCTCGTGGTTAAAATATAAAAATTTATTGAACGCAAAATTTTTTTGTCCCTTTCGATAATTATGTTGTAAAAATAGAAATAATGTTAAAGAAGAAACATATTTTATAGAAATAAGAATGATAATTTTGTCAATAACAAATAACTACAAATAACTTTTCAGGATAAATTACATATGTGTGTAAAATATTTACCCTATTTCACAATTTGGTGTACAATCTTCAATTTTGCACACTAAAATATAGGACCTTAGGGTGACCTCCTACTAAAGTGTACAATCGGTAGTTATGACCGGTCAACTCTGGTCAATGCAAGTCAAACTGTCAAATCATCAATTTTCAACTCATCTATTAAAAAAATGGGACCCACTAAATATATAATTACCCTCTTACCCTTAAATAATTATCCTCATATTCATGTCTCTTCTCCATTTTTGCACTTCTTTCTCTCTTTTTTATATATCACCCTCTCTCTCAAAATATAGAATTTAGTATGATAGGTTGTAAACTCTACAAATATAGAATTTACTATGAAAAATTCTGTAAAAATATAGAATTTTTCATAGCCATCACTTGATTCTGTAAAAAATTCACCATTTTTTATAGCCATATGTCTTCTTCCTTCCTTCGTGGTGATTAACTCTTACCTCTATTCCCCTACTATTAATTTGGACTTCAACTACTTCACCGTCTATTATCTCGATTTCTTCTTTAATTCTCACGTCGATTGCTTTCCTACAGGCTTGCATTAGTGCTTCAATTTTGGACATCTCCAGAGAGAAGATTTCGCTAACGGCGATCATGGCGAAAGGAGTTTCAAGTCTGAGATATTTCTCCAAATCGCCGCATAATCGAAAGTGTAGATCTTAACAAATATGCTTTTAAAAATTACAGATCTGTTCTTAACCTGTAAAACAATCCCAAAATCCCAAACTGTTGCATAATCGATGAACTGTACATGAATCTTCCTTCCAGTCCTTATTTAAAACTATAAATATTTGATTTTTATTGCCTGTAATTAAACCAGTTTTGTTCTTGAAGATCAATTAAAAATTAAGAGAGAATTACGTGAGAGAATAGATTACGGGGTGAGAGGATTAGGAGAGAGAGGGGTTACAGAGAGAAATAAATAAATTTGAACTATGGAGAGAAGAAGATGAAGAGAGTGAGTAATAGATATACATAAAAAGAGAAGGATAAAATTAATTTTTTTTTTTTATAATTTATGGATCCCACTCTTTTATAAAATCTTGGTAAAAAATGATGATGTGTCAGTTTGACAAAGTTTGACAGGTCATAATTACTGGTTGTACACTTTAGTGGGAGATCACTGTAAGATCGTATATTTTAGTGTTCAAAATGGAAAGTTGTACAGCAAAATGTGAAACAAGCTAAAAGTTGTACACCACATATGTAATTTACCCCAACTTTTCCTGAAAAGCTCTAAAATACTTCCGTTTCTAGAGAAAATGCTAAATGATGCAGTTATATAAATCTAACAAATCGCTATATTTCTTCCGGTTTGGAGTGAAACGCTAAACACCCTTCCGAAAAGCTGAAACAAACACTCCTTTATTGATCTTTCTCTTGATCTAGCCCATAAAAGAAGAGGAATTTTGAGTCTTCTTATTTTAGTTTATATCAACTATTTTAAATATCTTTAGAGTTGTAATTTGTAAATATAATTGGTTATATTTTTATTGGATATATAAATATGATTTTCCTTTTAATTTTTAGCTTAGCAATTTACAACCTTTTACTTTGGTATAATTTAAAGCAATAAAATATACTAATATTAAAAGATAATAAATTTTACTTTATTAATTCCCAATTCTGAATTTAAATTAAGTGGAGATTTTTGTTCGGTTACAAAAGGAAGGCTAAGAAATAGTCCAACAAAACGAGATTAAAACAAAAGGGAGAAGATTAGACAAGAATGAGCCTGTCAAAGCCAACTCCCTGAATATCATCAGAAGGAAAACCATGAATGTCTGCAGGAAGCATATTACACGCGGTGATGAACCAAATGGAAATTCTCTGCAAAGTTCACTATTCAATTCGCTACACACTTACCTTTTTTATATGTGTGAATAAACTTGATCTTCCAAGGGCTATCCCGCAGCCCATGACACTTCCTAATAAGACAGGAGAATAGGTGAGAGGCAGTGACCAATCCAGACTTAAACCTTAAGACCGATGTCGAGTCAAGCTCCACTACCACCCGCCGATGATCCTTATCCCATGCAAGTTCTAGACAAAAGAACATGTCCCATATTTCAGCAAGGAAGGCAGAACAAACACCCAAGTTCATTGCAAAACCATCTAATCGTCAGCCCTTCCAATTCAAAATCAAACCACCTGCAGAATCCAAACTCGACCCTCTTTTACTTGCACTATTAGAATTAACTTTTACCCATCCCCAGTCCGGTGGGTGCCATTTAATCTATGTAGTCACACGCTCATGGCCCTGGTCAAGAGAGTGAGACGAGAAAGCTCTAGATTAAGTGGAAATTTTAAATGTATTAATTTTAAATATTGATTAGACTATAACATTATAATCCGCGTATGGCACGGGAATACGTCTAGTACTAATTAGTAATTAGTTACCTACTTAGTTATATTTATCTAATTAAGTAGTTATCTAAATATATGCCGATTATCTTTTTCAAAGTAAAATATAGACAACACCCGTATATTTTTTGTTTTGTATATAAAACAAATTATAAAATCTTATTGAGAAAGAGTTTTGTTTTTCTTCTCACTATTGTCTCTCGGAAGATATAATATTCATTGACTAAATCGAAACAAGATTTAATTTGTGCTAAAATTTGTTTACACGAATTAAAATAGGGTAAATTATCAAAATGTCCCAATTGAGAGGTATGCTTACATATTTAGACTTATTACAACATTTCTTACTAAACTAGACAATTTGAAAGTTAACTTTCCCGAAATACCCTTGGTATATATACTATCACTTAGCATATTTTGTGCAGAAACAATTGCGGAGCGACTTTGTGCAATTTTGCTGCGATTTTTATTGCCTTTTTTGTGTGATTTTTGCTGCGATTTTGGGATTTAGTTTTTCTAGTGATTTAATATCTTATTGGGGTTAGAGTTACGTTAGAAACTTACTAAAAACTTATTTGGGACGTATTTGCGTGTTTAAATGTTAAAGATCCTCTTAGAAGTCATGAAAACCTTAGCAGTGGAAGCAACTGCGAAGTAAATTCGTATAAGTCATTTGAATTTCCTCAACAGTTGCTTCCACCGCGAGAATTGTCTTTACAGTTTTATCATATGTTTCGCAGTTGCTTCAACCATAAAGTATTTTAAGCTTATTTGTTTCGTAGTGAGAAATATTTTATAACTGAAAGAGTTTATGATTGTGAAGTAGTTTTGTTTTCATGTTTCTCTTATACCTTCTTTTTGACCTTTGTCATTGAATCACAGTAAAAATCGCACCAAAAACACAGAAGACACACAGTAAAAATCACACCAAAATCACTCCGTAGTTATCTACGCACAAATTATGTTCCACATTAAAGTGATCCTACATGTACTAAGGTATTTTCAGAAAGTTAACTTTGAAAGTGTTCAATTTAGTAGCTGTTGGTCTAAATATGTAAACGAGTCTCTCAATTAGATCAATTTTATAAGTTACTCATTAAAATATAAGTTGAATATCCAATATTGTCCTGTTAAATAAAAATAAATGTTTTTTATTTACACAATCCATCCATGAATTATTTTTTCATTTCTTGAATCCCTATTTTTACTTAATTCATCATTTCCATAGTCCCTTTTTATCTCCTTTCACTCTCCAATCCATAATCCACACAAACACAATGGACGCACATCTATCTCTCCGCTGTTAATTTCTTCAACTCACTATTGACCCATTGTCCCTCTCACAATAAAAAAAATTAGAATTCTTATTTATTTTTATTTTTATTTACTAATGGTTAGAAACTGAAACAAAAGGTTAACCGATTAGTGGTTAATTGAATTTAGTAGACTGGCATATGATTAGTGTTTTTAAAAAATCGATCGAATTAACCTTAAATTCAGACATTATTTATAGAATAAATAATTTATTAGACCCCACCTTTTTGCGTAACACATTTTTTTGTCCCTCTAGTTTGAAAAACACATTATAAGGTCTCTAACTTTTATCAATATTAACACTTTCGTTCTTTGTGTCTATTTTTTTAGATTTTTGACCGAACTTATTTTAGCTTTCAAGACAGCTATAGTATAATACAAAATGACCATGTTACTCTGTTATTTTTCGTCTATCTGTTTATGCCAAATATAACGGTTAAAATTCTAAAAAAATAGACAGAAGGACCAAAGGGTTAACAGTGACAAAAGATAAGGACCTTATAATGTGTTTTTCAAAATAGGGGACTTAACATTGTGTTACGTAAAAAGTAAGAGACTAATAAATTATTTACCCTTATTTATAAAACACATATTTTGTTCCTTATTTTTCAATAATTGCATATTACAGTTGGTTCTAAAAAATATATATTTCATATTTTATGTTATTTAATAATAGAATTGGAGATTAATATTTACAAATTTAGCTAAATATTTAATTTTTTCTTGTCCAACTTGACAAAAAATAGTATATTTTTTATTTTATTTAAAAAAAATTATGTTTGTGATATATTATTAATGAGTGATAAAATGGTGCACATGTGAATCTTAAATTACAAAATTCCGACTGAGAACATATTTTGTTGAATAATTTTCCAAATTTACCAAACTTATCAATATTATGTGTAAAATTGCTCTTAACTACCAACGTTAAGAGTAAAATTACATTATTTTAGACATTAGAGGTAAAATTACTTTTCACAGTAAACGAGACATTTTTGCACCTTATCCCTAAAATAAACTTTGATTATAGTCTATGGGTAGCATTTTACCTTAGCACATACAGTAAAACCTCTATAAATTAATACTCGATAAATTAATAAACTCTTTAAAATAATAATTTCTTCTGGTCCCGACTTGGACCAGTTCAAAAATGATCAATTTTAATAAATTAATAAGATAATAATTTTCTAGAAACCCTTTATAAATACATTGTATTATTACTTCTATAAATTAATAATTTCTCAAATACATATACGAAATATATATAGATATACATACTCAGGATAATTTAGCAAAAATATGAATCTATAATATCTTGTTTTTTCTTGAAATTTAAATCTAGTTGAATTTCATCTCTAACTATTCTCAGTGCATTCAAAAGTTCCGGCGTATCATTGTCAAATTGTAACAAAAAATTGTAAAGAGTTGATGATGATATAATTGCTTCATTTCTTGTGACTGGTTTCAAAGGTACCGAATCATCCTCAGCTTCATCCTCAATTGAATTTTGCTTAACGATCGACACAATTTCTTCTAAACTTAAGCATTTATTGTTTTCACCTTGATAATCCAATATTTGATTGACATCCATTGGATTGCGGTAACCAAATTGACCAATCATTCCTTCAAGTTCATGAATGTCTTCAGTGGTTGCTTCCTCTAAATTCATTGTGACAGATTCATAAGGAGTCTATTTTTGGTATGATTTGAACAACATTCCATATAAATTTGTATAGCAATTCATTAACTATAATACATTGAATATTTTTAACATAAATACAATGAACTTCCAAATTCAATTAACTTATATAATGCACATTTAATCTTATTTGTTTATTGATTTTAGATAAAAAAAACTTATTTAAATTAGTAATTTAAACTTTATTTTTTTAAAAAAATTAAAATCATTCTATAAATTAATAATTATTAATTTATCGATTAATTAATAACTCTCTGAATTAATAAAATTTTATGGTCCCAACGTTATTAATTTATAGAGGTTTTACTGTATATAAGATATTTATTTCAATGGAAGAAAAAAGTTAATGAAAATTAATTCCTCCAATTAGATAAATGAATAATTTATTACTATATTTTTTTTGGTAGGGATTTATTACTATATTTATAATTAGTGACTCCAATTTATAATTTTTAAACAAAAAAAAAACTGATCATTTTGAAGTTAAAAGGCAAACATGTTTCATGAGCAACCAAACACCCCTAAACACTTAAAAATTTGCCTTTTTTAAGTGTTTAGTTAGAAATCTCTTGTTTGCATTTTATAGCTGAAAATTAGTTTTTTTTATAAAAGTACAGAATATTTGCCTTTTTCACTTTTGGAAAAACTGTTTTTCCAACAATAAATAGCGGATACCCAAACAGATTCTTAATAAACTTTATAAAATAAACTTCGATTATTTGTAAAACGCTCAGCGAATAGGACTGCCCATGCACTTGCTAAAACAGTCGTATCTGTGTCTGTGCTGGGAGAGTGGCAAACGTCGCCTCCGTTCTTTACTGATGTTATTGTTTCTGATATTGATTAATAAAGTTGTTTCCTTCAAAAAAAAAAAAAAAAAAAAAAACTTCAATTATAGTCTATGGTATAGCATTTTACCTTGGCACACATAAGATATTTATTTCAATGGAAGAAAAAAATTAATGAAAACTAATTACTCCAATTAGATAAATGAATAATTTATTACTATATTTATAATTAATCACTTCAATTTATAATTTTTAAACAAAAAAAACTGATCATATAAACTAAATGCAGAACATTTAATTAATTAATATGAAAAAGAACGCCGATTCAGTTTTCAACATCCTCATGAGCCCAAGCATACTCCCGGCGATTCTCGGCCTCCTCCTCCGGCGAGACATCATTATCGATTCCGAAGAAAGCTCTTACTCTCTCCACACTCCAGTTCTTAATTCTGTCAGCCACCGCCTGACACAGCATATTCAGAAAGCTTTTAATATCCAGAAAATTAACCGCCAGTAAAATCTCTTTCAGTTCTTCATCGCCCAAACCTTCCACAAATTTGGCGTCGTATTTCAACTTCTCCTCCTGCCGTGCTGAATCTGCTCGGAACTTCAGCTGCTCCTCGATGTACTGGATGATCAGGGACATATATTTACCGGAGACATTCAGCAGCGGAAAAGCAGTTCCGGATTCGGCATCATCGTCGGAAAGAAATGTTCTCACCGTCGCCATTTCCATTGCGATCGATTCCTCCACTTGGAAGTAGGTGTTATCGCTAGTCTTGAGAGTGATCTTCTTGGCCGGAGGAACCGAGACGGCGCGGTTGGTAGTATTTCCGGTTGATGACATTATCACTCGGAAGAGATTTTGCTGTGAAATTGAAGAGGAAGGGTTTTGAATTTTTGAAGAAGATTGAACTTGAAAGGGTTTTGAAGAATTGGGGGAGATTAGTAGCTATTTATATAAATCATATTAAAACCTTATCAATGTTGGAAATAAAAACTGTTCAAAATAATAAAAAAAAAAAACCCACGAAAAAAAATTCAATTTCAGTTTGGAAAAGGCATTGAGCAAAACCTATGTAAATTAATAATGGTTTAAATTAATAATGTTTGAACCATCAAATTTTATTAATATATAGAGACGTTAATTTATGAAGTATTAATTTATTAAAATGTTCCAAGTCGAAACTAGAATAAATTATTATTTTAAAAAAGGTTATTAATTTATTGAGTATTAATTTATGAAGGTTTTACTGTATTAAAATGAATTCATTTGGCGCCTGACCTATTATTCGGTCACATTTGATCCTTGAACTATCTCAATTTGTATGATTTCATGTAATTTAAATGGAAACTTGACAAAACCGTTATCCCCTTTATATGTAGTGATATTTTGACACATGAATTTGACATGTCATATGTCTTTAAGTTTATTTGACACATAAAATAAAACCAAATCCCTAAACAAATTTATCAAATTTAAATGTCAAAATATTGTCACGTGTCAATAGAATAACAATTATGTTAAGTCTCTATTCAAATTGGGTGAAACTGTACCAATTAAGATAGGTAATGGGCCAAATGTGATCAAATAATAAGTTATGGGCCAAATAACAAAATTTTAAATAGATCGAGGGCCAAATAATGGTTTAAGGCTTTGGAAAATCATGGTATTTTTATGGGATAATGTGGTAAAATATCACTAACATTTACAATTAATTTTATTTTTAACGTTTAAATCTCAATTGTAATTGTAACTACTTAGTGTAAAAAAAATGTTTAAAATTAATATTTAAAATTAATTCTACTAATTAGAGTCATTAAACTCACAATTTTCAGAAATTGAAGAGATTCAAATAATTAGAGTCATTTGATGGGATTGCTCACTGTGAGTTCTTTGTGTGATTTCAATGACCAAAGTTAAAAAGAAAGTAAGTCCATAATGTTATTTATGAATTATGTGTGATTTTTGTTTAGGGTTTAGGGTGTTTGGGTCTTGTGTGTAGGTTTAAGGTTATTTGCGATGTGTATATAATGTTGTGATTTTGTTCTAAGGTTTAGGGTTTTGTTTTGTTTGCATTTATCTTTTTCTTTTTGCGATTTTGGTATAGGGTGTTTGTTGCGTTTTTTGGTATCATTTTTTTGCTGGAATGTTATTTCTGAGGTATATTTGCACATTGAAACTTAAAAATGACCTTATTTAACCAGAATGACACTTTCGCAATCATGAATTTGTTCCGCATTAGACGCAAACTGCGAAGCAAAATCATAGCAGTTGCATCCAATGTGGAACAAATTCAAAATTGTGAAGGTGATTTATTCTTTCGTAGTTGCACAAACTGCGAAGATATTAAATGCGGAGTCGCAATTTGATTCTTGTTTCGCAGTTACGCTCAACTACGAACTATCATACATAGACTTTAGTTCGCAGTGCAAAGTATTTGTTTGATACTACGAAGTAATTCTCAGAAGGATTCCAATAGAGGAAGAGAGTAACTCTTAATGATAGTGTTAAGGCATCAAATTCTAGTATCCATTCATCTTGAATACAAAGACATCAATTACAGTGAGGCCCGACACCGACGTGATGAAAAAGGTAAAGACCAAATTGTCAAAAGACCAAATGTTGATGTTTAGGAATTATTTTTTCGAACATTTGGCGGATATGGAGGTGTGCACGTTATCCTCTCCTTTGTGTCATTGCATAAGTATTACAGAGATTACTCCACAGAAACCAAAACATAAAGAAATCTGGTTCAACATCAAAGGAGTTGAACTCGAATTCAATGACTGAGAGTTCAGACTAATTATGAGGTTGAGATTTGATGATCCAGCACCAATTTCGCCGAGGGTGGATAAGTTAAAGAACACGAACATATTAAGAGATACGTACTTTGGAGGAAGTCGGAGGTTAACACACAAGCAAATATACGAAGCTTTCGAGAACACAAATTGGTACGACGAAGAAGACAGTGATGCAGTCTTTATGACGATGTTATATGTTATACATAAGCTCTTCTTCACTACGTATGCATAAGCTCTTTTTCACTACGCATTCATATCATTTGGTGCATAATAACATCATCGATCTCACTAACTTTCCGAAACTTTTTAATAAGTTTCCATGGAGTGTACTTGAGTGGGAGCAGACTTATAAGACCATGCAAAGGGATATCAGTGGTTCGGTCGGAAAGGAAAATTTTGAGAAATTCAGTAAAGGTAAATCCCTAACTTATTTATAAAATCGGGTAAATATATCCTGAGACCACAAAGTATAATCACTAACTGAAACAATAAAAAAAATATCTGAAATTGAGTGAATCTAATGAAAAGAAAGGGAAGGAGTTTCTACGTCCTTAATGGTGGTGGTGATCATTGAACTTGCATTGAGTAAAAAAGATATAAAATCTCAAAATTTCCTTTTTTTCATTTAACCAACCTCTAAAAGTAATACTATTAAAAAAAATAAGGGATTAACTCACTATAATTGAAACGGATAATCTAACATGTGCCATAAGGTACAAATTTATCTTGTGTGCTTTAATGCATTAATTACTTTTTTGTCAGTAAGTAATTAATATTACTTCCTTTTTGGCTGTAAATATGTATGGTAACCTTTGGACTTCTAGTCCATTTTCCTTCTAGTCCTTCGTCAATTTTCAAATTACTCTAATTTCCACCTTGCAATTAGTATTAGATGGATGGAGACTGTAAATATTTTATCTGAACCATTTTTTTGAGTAAATTTCAAAAGAAATCCCTGTGGTTTCACTTTTTTTTTTGCAAAAAAAGGACTGTGGTTTTTTTCTTTTTAAATACAGGACTTTGGTTTTCTCCGTTACACTATTTACGAATTTGGTGAATATTCCGTTTATTTGCTGCCGTGGCTGAAGGGAAAATATGGGTTTTTTCAAAAAAAAAACTGGGGTAAATTTAAAAAAAACCATGTGGTTTCACTTTTTTTTTTGCAGAAAAAAGATTATGTGTCATATTTGCCCTTCAGCTACGTCATCAAATAAACGACATCTTCACCAAATCCGTAAATAGTGTAACGGAATAAACCATAGTCCTGTATTTGAAAAGCAAAAAACCACAATCATTTTTCTGCAAAAAAAAAAAAAAAGATGAAACCACATGGTTTTTTTAAAAAAAATTTACCCTAGTTTTTTCAAAAATCCATATTTGCCATTCAGCCACGTCAGCAAATAAACGGTATATTCACCGAATCCGTAAATAGTGTAACAGAATAAGCCTAACACGTAATGAGATATATTTAATTTTTTTATTAGTTCAATGCTAATTTCTAAAAAAAAAATTATAATATTTTTTTATTTTTAGTTTTAAAATTTTAAAATTTAATTTAGAAATTTAGTTTTTTAAGTCTAAAAAATATGAAATATAATTTTTCTAATGAAAAAGACATATATTTTTTTAAATGTTGTGCGCAATGCACTTACATTAAACAAATAAAGATTACATTAAAGAGAAAGAAAAACCTCCCACCCTACCTCACCCATGTGATTCAAACACATGACCTCTAAAGTCACAGATAATCTCTCAACCAACAAGCTAAGGGGCTGTTTGGTTAGATAATTTTATAGTAGGGAATGGAAATGAGAATGATTCATTCCGTTTCTTAACGTTTGGTTTTACAATTTTAATCTCGGAATGGGAATCATATTCCATCATCTATGGGAATCATTCATTCCCTCCTCCCTCCCTATCAATCAATTTTCATTCTCATTTCCTTCCAATTTACCGCACAAAGAAAATGATCCACACGTTTATTTTCTTTTGGTGCTAGACCCACGTTTATTTTGTTTAGATACACTACTAAGCAACTACAAATTGCTTTTAATAACTACCCACATATACATAATAATCGTGTGTGTATATATATATATATATATATATATATTTTTTTTTTGAATGAATACTGTATATATTTTTTCATACATATGTTATATAAAATATGATTTATTAAATTATATATTAATATAATATCTTATTATATTATCTAATAAAAATTATATATTAGTTTCAAAAAAAAAAAAGTTTGTTCCGTTTTAATTCTGATTCTAATTCCGAAATTTGAACCAAACAATCTCTTAATAATTGGATTCCAATTCCAAAATTTGAACCAAACAAAAGAATTAAATAGTCATTCCGATTCTGATTCCGTAGCATTCCGATTCCGAAGTTTGAACCAAACGCTCCCTAAGAGCTTCAGTACAATGAAAAAGACATAACAAAAATGAATTTAAAATTGTTATGAAAATCAATTAATTAATTAATAATGGTAACATAGTTTTATAAATATTGAAAAATAAAATTTAAATAAATAAACACTTTCTAAAATAAATTGAGATCAGAGGGAATTGAACTTAAACCTTTTAAAAAGAAAACAAGTGTTTTTAACCATCTCATATAGACTAATATTAGGGGGGCTCCGTGTCTCCGCCCCTGTAAATGTCTAAATATGAATTGGAGGTACTCCGAGTGAGATAGAAGACCGGGTCATTAATATAAGAACTCTAATTTTACAAGGAAATCAACCAAATTAATTAATATTTGATTACTGACTCTTCTGAGGAAAGGGAAAATCAAGCATCTATAGTTTACTATAGTAGAAAATTATCCCAGGAGTCAAATGCACAAAAGGTTATAATTGTAATTTCATCCCTCCTTGATTTTCCTTCGGTCTTCTTTCTGAGCTTGGAACCATGGATTTCACTCTCGGATCAGCAAGAAAGGACTCCATCAAACTGCACAAAACCCATAGAACTAAAATAATTTTGTTTTGTGTTGTTTATGGGGTAATTAGTATCGGCGGTCACTTAAGTTTGGACAATATTTTTAAAAGGTTCTAAAAATTCAATTTTATTAGGATTGATGGTTGAGAGAGATAATTATGGAAACACTCTGAGATAAATTAGGAAATTGATGTCCAATATTTCTATTAGAAAATTTGTAAAGAATTTGAGGTAAATTAGAAAATTTGATAACCGATGCTCATATTTTTAATTAAGTATAATTTTTTTGAATTTAATTTAATGCCAACGTTTTAAATTTGGAAAGAATTTGATTTTTAATCAAAGTACATTTTTCTAAATTTAAGTATAGTTTAAAAACCTTCGTATTATACATTACTATAATTAGACCCCCTCTCATCCCGGGTAGACGTCCCTCATGTCCAATCTGAGGGACGAACCTAACTCTTGGACTAGCAAGAAAGGACTCCATCAAACTGCACAAAACCCATAGAATTAAAATAATTTTATTTTGTGTTGTTTATGTAACTCAAATTCTCATTCTCAGTAAAATTTGTCTTTGTGTTCTCCTAAAAAATAATGTTAGATAGAAATGATGAGAGAGTTAATTGTTGATTTCTTAACAGGTGTGGTGATTTTAGCAGTTTGTGGATCTAATTGATTTTGATTCGTATAGTTTAAGAGCTTGATCTTTATGCCTATTGATACGGGAATACCTTTAAAGTACTTGAACACTGCCTTCAATGATCTGTAATACCGAAAACAGTTAGACAGGGGCCGGAGACCGGTGAACCTTCTCTAATGCCTAAGTTAGTATTTGAATACAAAGCTTAGGGAGAATGTAATAGAATTTTAGTATATAGAATTGTGTACTTTCCTATTTGAACTTGGCTCCTATTTATAGACATTTGAGCTTAGATTTGGATACACATGTCATTACCATATTGGTCCGGAATCTAAATTCCCGTTCCAAATGGCTTTAGCGTGTGATTGAGATCTGAAGCCATCACTCTTACCACTTCTTTTAAATACCTTTGGGGACCCTAGATGGGTCGGTCCAAAAGTATGGGTTAGTGGGCCCTTAAGAACCATTTGAGGTCCAATCTTCGTTATACACCATATCACCTATATTATTTTACTTTCTGAGAAAATCTAGTGTCTCCCTTTCCCTCTCTTCTCCTCACCAATTTTGCCTTCTTTGATTTTTCATCTCTTTACTAATTTAGTCCATTTTCACTTATTTCTTAACTTAATTCTCATTTTTTCATCTTTCTCGATTTTCCTTCCACGTCAACCTCAAATTTCACGTTGCTACTATCTACTTTGAGATGGAAGAATGAAATTTGTTTTTATTTTTTCTTCTTTCCCCAATTTTGTTTCCTTATTTTTTTATTTGTTTGTTAATTTTATTTTTATTGGAGTTCATGTATTTTTATTGGAGTTCATATAAAAAATATATACAGTATTCATTCAAAATATATATATATATATATATATATATATATATATATATATATATATATATATATATATATACACACACGATTATTATGTATATGTGGGTAGTTATTAAAAGCAATTTGTAGTTGCTTAGTAGTGTATCTAAACAAAATAAACGTGGGTCTAGCACCAAAAGAAAATAAACGTGGGATCATTTTCTTTGTGCGGTAAATTGGAAGGAAATGGGAATGAAAATTGATTGATAGGGAGGGAGGAGGGAATGAATGATTCCCATAGATGATGGAATATGATTCCCATTCCGAGATTAAAATTGTAAAACCAAACGTTAAGAAACGGAATGAATCATTCTCATTTCCATTCCCTACTATAAAATTATCTAACCAAACAGCCCCTTAGCTTGTTGGTTGAGAGATTATCTGTGACTGTAGAGGTCATGTGTTTGAATCACATGGGTGAGGTAGGGTGGGGGGTTTTTCTTTCTCTTTAATGTAATCTTTCTTTGTTTAATGTAAGTGCATTGCGCACAACATTTAAAAAAATATATGTCTTTTTCATTAGAAAAATTATATTTCATATTTTTTAGATTTAAAAAACTAAATTTCTAAATTAAATTTTAAAATTTTAAAACTAAAAATAAAAAAATATTATAATTTTTTTTTAGAAATTAGCATTGAACTAATAAAAAAATTAAATATATCTCATTACGTGTTAGGCTTATCCAAAATTCAAAATTTTAATATTTTGGACCTATTAGGTACTCCCTAAATCCAAATTTCTAATTTTTTTTTAGCCTGTTAGGACGTTTCTAAATCCAAATTTCTAATTTTTTTGGCCTGTTAGGTCTCCATAAATTTAAATTTCTAATTTTTTGGCTTCTTAGACCTCCTTAAATCCAAATTATTAATTTTTTTTGGCCTGGTAGGCTATCTGAAATCAAAATTTTTTAATTTTTTTACATGTTCAACCATCCTTAAATCTAAATTTTTTTTACATGTTAGGACTATTAAACGAAATCTAGCTTAATTTTGAGAAATTGTACATTAATACTTAAAATTGGTTCTTGACCATTCAAATTATAACATACATATATACAAAAAAAAAAAAAAGTTAAGCAAGTTCAATTTAGCAAAAAAAAAAAAAAAAATTCCCGAACGCACGTGTAAAATCGCCCCTCCCCCCCCCAACCGAGTAATCATGTATTCGCCACTAGACATTTATAGTGTGATCCACGTAATAATTAAAATAATAAAGTCTTTTATAATATATGTGAATCCATATTACACGTGTCAAAATATGTATGAGAGATTCTCCATTTGACATAGAGAACCAAGTGCTTCTAATAATTTACCATAAAATTAGGCTTGTTATGTCTTTGGCAATACAAGATGGATTTCACGTGGAAGTTCACTTTAATCTATTTTTAACCTAATTAGATCAGAAATGGTGAGAGGGAGTCCGTTGTTGATTTTTTTTTTTTAATAAATTGAGGGCTTAATTAATAATTTTAGTAGTTTAGGAATATAATTGATTTTTGGTCTATAGTTTAGGGATTTGAATGAGATTTATGCCTAAAATATAAGAGGCTCTTAGTGGGCTCTCTAAAAATAATATAAATAATTGACTCTTAGTGATTTAAGAGTGGCTAAGATATATCATCTCCAACAATGGTCCTTATATTCACTCCTTATTTATTATTTTATTATTAAGATTATTCATTATTGTTACATTACCAATAGTGTGAGGAGAGAGACACATCAATAATAAATTATTAATAAAAAATAAAGTTAGGAGACACTAAGAGGTGGAGAGAAGCTCTCTATTAATAGAGAGGATGAACATGCTCTTAGTGATTTGAGGAGCCACTAAGAGGCTATTGGAGATGAATTTTCATTCTCTCTCCTCAAATTTTAACTTAAGAGCCAACTTAAGAGTCTGTTGGAGATGCTCTAAGAACCGTTAAATTTTTAGAATCTCATTCTCCTATTTGAAAAGGATGACATTGTTAGTTTGTATTTAATTAATGGGTTTGACAAAAGTTTAGAGATCCAATTGCTAATTTGAGAAGAATGATGGACTAATTAATTTTTGGGTAAATTACAATCATGATCATTAAACTTTACCATTTTAACATTGTGGTAATTGAACTTCAATTCTTAACAGTATAGCCACCGAACTTTACACTTTTTAATACCGGTGACCACTCAACACCTCAAAACAATCGTTGATGGTCTCAAAATAAAAAAATTCAAAAATTTAATGATATTCTAAAAAACTTTAATTTTTGGAAATATGAAATAATGGTTAAACCAATTAAAATTTATCTTGTTTGAAAACATTTAAGTAAATTTGCAACATTTCATACGTGAGGGTTAAATTGACACTTATTTAGAAACATTAAGATCAGATTGGATCCTCATACCTTTTCCAAAAAAAACACATAGAAGTGAATCTAATCGGATTAAACCACTCAATTGAAATTGGGTCAACCGTTTCAAGATTAACTCAACCGGTTCAAACAGTTTTGACCAGTTTATAAAGGCAAAAAAAACTAAACATCCTCCAACCCAAAAATATGACACTCAATCAGTCCGATCCGAATCTGACAACTATGAGTAAAAGACAAATTGATAATCATGGCAACTAAATTATCCTTATAAATCGTGTTACATCTTTGTAAATCATGTTATTATGCCGGAATTTAACAAATCCACTCACTCGCAGTTGTATAACAAATTAGGGGATCTAGTTCATCAAATTTGGGGGTGCACGTAGCACTCCCAATCGATAGACCGAACTATTGTCTAATAGATTTCGACGGCCAAAGAAGCATCAGACCCGTGCACCCCTCCCTCTCTGCATGTCGGAAAACGAATTCCGACTTCGATTAAGAATAATTAACACCGACATTAGACAAGAACCGATTGCACCTACCAAACCTAATTAGATTTGAGAAAGAAAAACTCGATAAAAGAAATAAAAGACATTATTTTACTAATATAATGCAAATGTTGAAATAAATTCATGAGGTTCAGAAGCGATATATTCGTCGAACACCACACACAATGAACACGAAATTCCATCTCTCGACTTGAATTTTCATCGAAATATACCATTTAAAGATCAAAATCGCCACACTTAAATCCATTGCAATTGTTAAATTAAATTGAAATATACCCTTTTAAAGATCAAAATCGTCACGCTTGAATCCGTTGTCATTGATAAATTAAACCTGAAGCATATTATACAGTTCTTCCGACGCTTATATTCAACCGGTATATCATCATTTCTCATATCTACATTATCAGAAGAAAAATTCTTGCCTAAGACAGTTTACTCCTTAGCTTCACATCACAGAGCCGATGGAGAAAAGGCGGCTTAGGGTGTGGGAATGCAGGATTGAAGTATAGATCACACGAGCAGTTTACAAGCACTCCCCTTGTTGAGATAGCTATTTATGCCATTGTTATGATTTATTTGTTTATGTTAATTCTCGTTTCTTGTATGAGTTTTTTAAAAGGAAATTATATTAATGAGCCACCAAAGGGCAAGCATTTAACAAAATAGAAGGAATAAAACTCATTACATCTTCATTAAACATGGGACAAGTGTTAGAACGAGCAGACAACGCAAATGCGTGGAGTAGGTCATTGGCGTCTCGTATCGTTGAACGAAGCTCGCTAAGAAGGTGGCTTGAAGTGACATGATTAATCTGTCTTAAGTCTGAGTCTACGTGACAGAGCAAGAGAAGATGTAGACAAATTTATATATATATATATATATATATATATATATATATATATATATATATATATATAGAGGTGAGATCCAGTGTGACAATGGGTTATGGTGTGACAAGGAGCTTATTGTGTGACATAAAAAAACTACGTAGTTTTGATGATAATTGAAAAGGGTAAGATGGCAAATTTGTAAATAAAAGGAAAAAAAATGATAGAGAAAATTGTTTTATTTCTTTTCTTTAAAATACATTTTCCCGATATTTCTAACCTCGTTTTTTAAAAAAATTTATACTATTAGACTCGTCTAAATTAGATGGTCATTTTAAGATCCATGAAGCTCAAGTAAAAAAAATTCCGGTGAACGGAATCCGGGTGAGCATTTTCTGGCGAATAAAACTTGCCCAGAAAATTTTCAAAAAATTCCAGAAAATGTAAAACATTATTCTGAGAAACTTTAATTCTTGGGATGAAGCAAGATTTCTTACGGTTTAGTCCCAATAAAATTTGTTCCTTAATTTTATCCATTTTACATGATTCAACAATTTGTTGGGTCAAAACCGTAAGTAATCTCGTTTTGAGCCAAGAATTAAAGTTTTTTAAAATAATTTTTTACATGTTTTGAAATTTTTTGATAATTTTCTGGGTACGTTTTTGTCCTACTTACATTGTTCCGACAGTGTACGAAATTGTTCCAAATCGGTGTACCATTTGTTCCAACATAATACTTATATTGTTCCAACAGAATAAATCAGCGTACCAATTTTTCCAATAAAATAGTTCTATTATTCAAGCATAATACTCTCCGAGCTAGTTTCATTCGGGTGAGGGTCCTCGTGTTCCTCGAGGATCTTCTCTGTGCGGGGATCGGTCCCTGGGAACTCTCCGACGATCAAGATAGTTAGTCGTTCGAGAGTATTAATAATCTATCCAAAGTGAGTTAGAGAGTGTGTTACCCGATCCCTTTGCCTTGGTTGCTTCCTCCTTATTTATAGTCAATCCTCTTGGGCCTTTGAGGCCTCTTCCCCTTTAGCCCGTCGGGCCCATGGGCCTAAAGGGCTCTTTAGATATTCCGAATTAGGTAGTCCCCCCCAACCAGGCCTCTCGAGTATTGCATGCGAGGCATGGTTGGTAGACTGGGATCCTTGTGTTCGCCTGTTGATCGAGGGATAAGCTTTGGGAAACGCTGCTCGCTTCTAGCGAAACAAAAGACCCTTTCAACTTCCGCATGCGCTTCTAGTTTTTAACGCAATATTAATTGCTCGTGCATTAATGCTTCTGCACGCGCTGTAAAGCGTTGTTGGGTACAGTGCTCCGCCGGCGTCCCCTTTTGAGGTATAAATATAGGAGAGAAGGCATTATTTCCTTTTTTAAATCTTCATTCATTGTGCCCCCGTAGCCCATTTGGCTTTTTTGGACTTCCTGCTCTCTTACCGGCGTTGTGGGCTGTTGTTAGTCAAGGTGCCGGATGGCCTCGCCCGGGCGGACCGGGGGGTGGACACCTCATGTCGACGTAAGCGGTGATTGGCGCTGAAAGCAACCAATCGTGGAATCAAGCTGCTCGGCGGGACCGGAGCTCGGAGTATGGAAGAGTCGCCACCCACGAATGGAAAAATGAACACCGATCCCTTGCGGGAGACCGGTGAGGGTTTGGGAAACTTAGGTACGAGCCGAGAAGGCTAGCTCCTTTCCGGAGAAAGGCTACTAGGCACCCCGACATCGTCCAGTTATGAACCACCGGCCTCCTACTCAGCGTGTTAGGTGATAACGGACTAATCACATATTTCTTTAAGTTTAAAATTCATTTGAAACCTTTTCTTTCTCGCTTTGAAAACCGTTTTGAGCATGTTGTTTAAAAGCCACGTTAGTAAAGAATCACCCATTTTGCATAAATTTAAAATACATAGGAGAGAGAGGGGGAGAAGGAAGAATTGGTTTATTCACAGTGTGATTTAGGCTTTTATGTCGTATATTACATCTACGCTAATCTTACTCCAAAAAATGAGTTTATTTACATGGTTCGTACCTTAATCGCCGTTGGAACGATTTAGGCACGTTTCAAAACCCCATTAATGACGTTCACTCGAATCGCCGTTGGAACGACTCGAGCATTTGAAAACGTTGCGCAAACATTTTTAATCTAAAAGCGAGATTAAGCATACAAGTCAATTTATTTTGTACAAAAACCATTTAGTTAGGAAAACAATTCAAAACTTCATTATTCACAAAAGCAATTTTAATTACAAGGTTCGCTTAATCCGTCGTTGGAACGAATTAAGGTTTTAACACGTAATGTTTTAGGAAACGGTTTAAAAACAACAAGAAAACATTATTTACACTTTGGGAATATCTAGAAAAGCTTTAATTTAAATAAGCAACTTGAGCTCTCTTTTTGTGTTTTATTTTCCCTTTTTCACTCAATTAACCTTTGTTTGAATATAACTACAACAATTAATGAATTAAACCCAAATTCACCCAACCCAAATACTTTTAAAACATATATATATATATATATATATATATATATATATATATATATATAGGAAATTGAAAATCGTGACACTTTTAGAAACCGTTTGAAATAGAAAATGAAATTAAAACACTTTATTTATCTTTTTGAAAACATTAAAAACCTTGAGTTAAGAAATCAAATTAAACCATCTCTTTTACAATCTAACCCCCTCCTTAAAGTTTATTAACTAAAAACATGGCTACTTCTTCCAATATACAACACCCCAAAAGGACCCCTCCTAATATAGTTAGGTATATATACATATATTCAAATAATTAGAAAACATAACTATTATACTATACATAATAAGTGGATTATTATTAAAAAATAGTTAGAAAGACAAAAGGTATAAAGACTATATTTAATGTCCAAATATACTCCTATATACATATATGACCTCTAATTTAACCCAAATATATCTATAAACACAAATAATATACTAATGACCCAAAAACTCCCCAAAATAGACCATAAAGTCACCAAATATCAAAACAGTCCCTCCTCTTACCGAAACTCAAAAAAGAATCCCAAAATAAATAGCCAAAAATAATACTCTATATAATACCCTAAAATAATTACCTAGGTTATCTAAATAAACCAAAATGATACCATATTATATACCCTCAAACAATTAGCCCAAAATAGTACCCTATAAATACATATATATATATATATATAAATTAAAATTATTTAGAGCACATAAATATAAATATGCCTATAAATTAAATACTATATATAATGAATAATTTACTAGTGACGTATATGGACACAATCCCTAAATTAGAATAAAATACCCCATAATATAATATCCCAACATACCCATATATAGATATCCACATCCCCTAATACACCTATATATATAATAAATTAATTTTAAAACTATTAAAATAACTAAATAAATATATATATATCTATACCCATGGCCCCAAATGTGAAACCAAAAGCAAAAGTTCAAAAATGGTATTTTAAAAAAGTTCCAGCAGATTTTGTGACGGAAAATCCGTCACTGATCTGCTTTTAGTGACAGAAAAATGGAAAATCTCAGAAACAGTCCCTTTAAAATTCCAGATTTATCAAAACTTATTAGATCTACTCTTTTTCATCATTTTAGCCCCCAAACTACCCCAAATCGGGTCATGGTTTGTAACGGAGGATTCTAAAACAACATTTTATTGAAAATAACGGTTCAAAACACTTGTAAACACACGGATCTACGACGTTTGGATCCTGAACTACCCTTAAATCGGGTCACGATTCGTATTGGGATCCAAACGAAGTTTTTATTTCAAAACCAAAACCAAATACTTGTTCAAATGCAAAACAAAAAATTAACTTAACAAATCTAAACCATAAAAGTGTAAAAAAAAACAAATAAATAAATAGATCTAAACAATAAAATTGCAATAAAGATTAAACGGGTCTAGTTCCTCAGATTATTACCTCTCAATCGGTAATGGGGATGCCAAATCAAGTCGATTGATAGTGTTTTGAGTCGGATTTCTTTATGTTTTTGCTTTGTTCAGGTCTCGTGAAATTTTCCCAGAGGTTCGGGTCTTTTTTTTTTTTCTTAATGCCTTGGGCTCCATCCTATTTATAGGCAAATGAAGCCCTAAACTTAGTTTATTTTTGGCTCCAAGACAACTTGGAACTAAAGATAAGCCAAATTAGCCTAGGAAATTTCATGGAAATATCCATGGCTAATTGCTATCATTACTATTGTTACTATTATTATTATTATTATTATTATTTGATTTTAATTAATTTTTTTTTTAAAATAAATCCTAAACTAAAATTGCACTTGTCATTTGGCCAAGTGCAGCAAAATGCACTTGGCCGAATGCCAAGTGCAGGGGGCTGGGCCGCGGGCCGTCCAACGGCCCGTGAGATAAATACCGGCCCCCAACAGGACCGCGTTTATATATAGTAAAAAAAATAAAAACGTTTAACTAAACAAAATACATTTAAAAATAACCAAAATCAATAACGATTTTCATCGAAAATGATTTTCGTCAAAACTGATTTTATAAAATTAACTTTTATAAAATCGATCTTTTTACAAAACCATATATATTTTTTGGATTGCTCGAATACCAAAATAAAACCCTCTATCATCCCGAGACTTTATTAAAAATAAAATAAATAAGAAAAGGGCGTGAAAATACCCCGAACTCGGCGAGATGATTTAAGATTTCACTCGCAGAACCGATTCGCCCGTCATCTCGATTCGATTTCCGAATTCGATCAAACCGGTCTCCACGGTTCCTTCGAACAACGTTTTTTTTATTTATTATTTTTTTATTGACTCATCATTTATTTTAATTTACTGATTTGGATCCCTTTTTATAATTTTTCTTCATCGGTCCTCCGACCCCGGTGTCTACAGTTGCCCCTACTTTTCTATTTTTGACAGTGACGTGTGTGCTTTTTGAAAAAAACTTTTCTAGAATTCAACACATGCAATGTGAAATATATTAAAGTAAAAGACACCTATAGAGTGGGAGGAGAAATACTTGATCTCCATGTCGCAAGTTCCTATCTTGTCTTCAATCTTCACTTTGGCTGTCCCGTCCTTGCCTCTGAATCGGCTGCCGGCGAACGCTCCTTCTGGGGCCCCTAGTCTCTAAATCGACCGCAAGTAAATCGACCGCATGTAAATGGCTTTTTCTAGCGACCCTAGTCTAAATCGACCGCAGGTAAATATCTTTTTCTAGCGACCCTAGTCTAAATCGACCGCAGGTAAATGGCTTTTTCTAGCGACCCTAGTCTTCACATCGACCGCAGGTAAAGTTGCTTTTTCTAGCGACCCTAGTCTTTATCTCGACCGCAGGTAAAGTTACTTTTTCTAGCGACCCTAGTCTTTATCTCGACCGCAGGTAAAGTTGCTTTTTCTAGCGACCCTAGTCTTTATCTCGACCGCAGGTACAATTGCTTTTTCTAGCGACCCTAGTCTTTATCTCGACCGCAGGTAAAGTTGCTTTTTCTAGCGACCCTAGTCTTTATCTTGACCGCAGGTAAAGTTGCTTTTTCTAGCGACCCTAGTCTTTATCTCGACCGCATGTAAAGTTGCTTTTTCTAGCGACCATAGTCTTTATCTCGACCGCAGGTAAAGTTGCTTTTTCTAGCGACCCTAGTCTTTATCTCGACCGCAGGTACTCTTTCGTTTTGAAATTAATCATTCAACCCTAATCTCCATATCGATCGCAGGCGTCCTTTCGTTTGCGTATCTCCACATCCATCGTTCGACCCTAATCTCTACATCGATCGCAGGCGTTTTCATGTATTACAGACATCCAAATCGAACATCCGACCCTAATCTATACATCGATCACAAACGTCCTTTCGTTTGCATATCTCCAAATCCATCGTTCGACCCTAATCTCTACATCGATCGCAGGTGTTTCCTTGTATTGCAGATCTCCAAATCGAACATCTGACCCTAATCTATACATCGATCGCAGGCGTTTGCTTGTTTCGATTATCTCCAAATTAACTGTTCGACCTTAATCTCTACATCGATCGCAGGTGCTCTTCGTTGATGATAGCTGGGCTTTATCACTCGTCCGAGAGTTGGAATTGAGACCTCGTCCAAGAGGTTTTGACCGCAGTCGCTTTGATATTTAGGCTTTATCACTCGTCCGAGAGTTTGTGACTACAGTCGCTTCATGCCGTAGACTGGAGTCCGTAGCGGGGCCTGTGCCCATTGATAATGCCGTAGACCGCAGTCCGTAGCGGGGCCTGTGCCCATTGATAATGCCATAGACCGCAGTCCGTAGCGGGACCTGTGCCCATTGACGATGCCATAGACCGCAGTCCGTAGCGGGGCCGGTGCCCATAGACCGAATTCTAATTTGCCTATCGAAGCCTGCCTAGACTTGCACAAATTTTGTGGAGCTATCCAAGTATTTCTGCGTGCGGCTTGACTTAAGTCACGCCCATCATCTGGTGAGTATTGTATAACCTAGTGTAGTGATATGTATGCACATGATTATGAATGAATGTATGTATATTTTCTCTTTTTTTTCTTTCTCCTTTTTTACATTGCTTCCCTCCTATTTTTCTTTACAGGGAGGCCTCCATTCTATGGACCGAAGAGTACAGGAGGGCGTGGCGACCGGGCGAGGAGAGTCACTACGGAATGATGACGCTCAGATCGTACATCGTTATCGAGAGATGGAGGATGAGTGCTCCAGCTGGGAGGCCGGGCAACCGAGGAGATGAGCCGTGTGGATATAGAGGTCCAGCGAGCTGCTGAGGAGAGTTTGCGGATTGCGGTAAAGGGTCATCGGGTTGCCGAGGAGGCCTTAGCCGAGGAGTGGGCACCTTAATTCAGAGGCTTTGATTCGCTTGGGGGCTTTTGGGACTTTGGGGTTCCTCCTCCTTGATAGTCCCATCATTGTTTTGGTTTACGACTTTATTAGTACTACCGTGATGTATAGTGGGTATATGTGAAAAAGATGTTTGTATAGGCTTTTTATTTGGTGGTGGGGAAAAGAAATGTATAACTCATGACTTGTAATACCATACATTCAGTCGATCATAATCATTTCAAACATTCTCTTCGAATATATTCATGCCTTAATTTATTTACAAGCAACAGAAATACTTAGGCACTTACACACTATTTCCATAATTGCTCAAGATATAACTACTGTTACCAAGACCCGCCTTTTTTCGGTTTTCAGGTCCCATCGATTTTTCAACTCTCCTTTTATTATCCCAGAATGTTCAAATGAGCCCCTCTTGGGTTTTCACTCATTGGGATGTCCCTTATTGTTGCATAGATCGCCCTTTGCGGGTTTTCAACCTATCGGGAATTTTTATTTCTTTTATTTCTTTTTTTTTTACGAAAAGTATTTCTTAAGCCTATCCAGATTGGTAGGTTCGGAGAACTCAATGCCATCCATCGTGGTTAGTTTCATCGCCCCTTTGCTTAGGATCTTCTTCACGAGAAATGGTCCTTCCCAGTTTGGCCTAAACTTGCCCCTAGGGTCGGTGCGCGTCATTCGGATCTGTTTCAGCACCATGTCTCCTTCTTTGATAGGACTGACCTTAACCCTTTCGTTGAAAGCCCGGGCCATCCTCCTTTGATATAGCTATATGTGGTAAAGGGCCTCCATCCTCTTCTCGTCTACTAATGCCAGCTGTTCATAACGCATCTTCACCCATTCCGCTTTAGGAATCTCTACTTCTACTGCGATTCTCAGCGATCGCTTCTCAACCTCAATAGGCAGAACCGCTTCTGCCCCATATACTAAGGAGAACGGCGTTGCCCCAGTTGACACTCTAACCGTCGTGCGATAAGCCCATAAAGCGAGCAAAACTGCTCGTGCCAATTCCGATGCGATGCTACTGTCTTTACGAGAATCCTCTTAAGGTTCTTATTGGCCGCTTCTACTGCCCCGTTAGCTTGTGGGCGATATGGAGACGATCTATGATGCTCAATACCGTACTCTTGGAAGAGACTTTTCACTTCCCCTTGACACTGGATCCCATTATCCGTGATCATGTGGTGAGGCACCCCAAACCTGGTGATTAGATGCTTTTCAATAAACTTTCTCATCTGCTTCGATCCCAGCTTACTAAACAATTCTGCCTCCACCCACTTGGTGAAGTAATCAATGGCAACTACGATGAACTTGTGTCCATTTGATGCATTAGGCCTCACCTCACCGGTGATATCAATGCCCCAAGCTTCAAACGGCCAAACGGGTGCCAACACGTGCAGTTCCATAGCTGGCAGGTGATTATAATCGCCATGGATTTGACAATCGTGGCATTTCTTCGCATATTCATTGCAATCTCTTTCCATAGTGAGCCAATAAAAGCCTTGCATTATGATTTTCTTTGCTAGCACTGCTCCTCCCTTGTGGGCTCCACAAATTCCCAAGTGCACTAACTCCATTGCTTCACGGCCTTCTCCCTCGTCTAAACATCTCAATTGTAAACCATCGGTGTGCCTTTTGTAAAGCAAATCGTTGTGGATGACGAACTGCTGGGCTAACCTTCTGATCACGGCTTGATCCTTAAGCTCTAATTCTGTCAGACAAGTTCCACTTTTCATGAAGTTCACGATGTCGAAATACCAAGGCTTTCCATCCACTCCTAACAACATTACATCTTCGGAGCACGGTTTGTGAGACCTCCTCAATACCAGAGGCTTTGAGGCAATATTCTGTGGATTATCCCATACCGACACCAACGTGGCCAAAGCATCTGCCGCTTAGTTCTGCGCTCGAGGAATATGATAAAAGCGGCACTCACTGAACCTCTATGCCAACCCCCCTAGCTGGTCTAGGTACGGGTGTAACCTTTCTTCCCTTACTTCCCAAATTCCCTGTGCTTGCTCGATAATCAACTTTGAGTCCCCCAGATTTCAACATACGACGCTCCTAGCGCTGCTAGCGACTCTAACCCGTAGATGCATGCTTCATACTCGACCATATTATTAATGAGAGGGAACGACAACTTCTTTATCATTGGGATCTTTTCCCTTTCCGGTGAGATAAGTAACATTCCTACCCCGGCTCCATTCGAGTTAACCGCTCCGTCAAATAACATTTTCCACGATATAACTTCTATTGCGTTCTGGTGCTCATCGGGAAAACCATAGTTTATCTCCTCTTCTTCCACCCTTAGGGGCTGATTGGCCAGAAATTCCACTACGGCTCTCCCCTTAATAACCTTCTTCGTCACATATTCGATGTCGAATTCTGACAAGAGCAACAACCATCGGGCCAGCTTCCCGGTTAAGGATGGAGTTCGGTACAGATACTTCACGGGATCCATCCGGGAAATAATGATCACTTTGTAAGACTGAAAATAGTGCCGCAACTTCTTCGTTAGTCATACTACTGCCATGCACATCTTTTCGATCATATTATACTTAAGCTCGTATTCTAGGAACTTCTTACTCAGATAATACACTGCATGCTCTACACTAGTGTCCCCTTCCTGGGCCAACATTGCTCCAATGGATCGCTCCTCGATCGCTACATATAGGAGAAGTGGTTTTCTGAGTTTGGGTGGTCTCAAAACTGGCGGATTAATCAAATAGGTCCAGATACTTTCCAACGCTTGCTGGCACTTATCGTTCCAAACCGTGAGTTGATCTTTCCGTAGCAGCTTAAAGATTGGTTCGCAGATTGTGGAGAGTCGTGCTATGAATCGACTGATATACTGAACCTGCCCCAGGAATCCTCTCACTTCTTTCTCATTCTTCGATGCCGGCATTTCCTGTATGGCTTTCACTTTATCGGGATCCACCTCACTCCCCTTGTTGCTGATTACATAGCCTAGGATTTCCCCCGAGGAAACGCCAAAGAAGCACTTCTTCGGGTTCAACCTTAGCTTGAATTCTGCGATTCGGGCCAAAGACTTCTCAAGTGCTACGAAGTGCCCTTCTCTTGTATCCGAATTGACCATCATGTCATCCACATAGACCTCCACCTCTTTGTGTATCATGTCGTGGAACAGTGCCGTAGCCATTTGCTGATAAGTTGCCCCGGCATTTTTTTTTAACCAAATGGCACTACTCTATAGCAACATGTCCCCCACTCAGTAGTGAACGAGGTCTTTGCTTTGTGCTTCTCGGCCATCTGAACCTACATGTAGCCCATGAAGCCATCCACATTCGTGTGCAAGACGCTTGATGCTGCACTGTCGATCAATACATCGATGTGAGGCAATGCGAATTCATCTTCAAGCCTTGTTGAGATCTCTATAGTCGACGCACATTCGCACCTTACCGTCCTTCTTTGCGATTGGCACTACATTTGCCACCCACGGCGGATATTCAATTACTTCGATGAAACCTGCCTCTAACTGTTTCTTCACTTCTTCCCTGATCTTATCTACCCATTCTGGCCTCATGCGTCGGAGCTTTTGCTTTACGGGTTTAGCATCGGGGTATTTTGGAATACGGTGAGCTACGATGGATTTATCGGTTTCAGGCATGTCTTCGTACGTCTAAGCAAACACTATTTCGTATTTTTTTTTAATTATTCTCTCAAATTCTTTCCTCTCTTCAATAGTTAATTCTTGAGCAATTTGTATAAGTTTAGGATTTCATCCGTGCCAAGATTGAAAGTTGACATTTCTATTGTATTGATTTCAAATATAGGCATGTTATATGAATGAGAATGCATGGAATGATCAGAATCAACATCAAGCAAGTAAGCAAAATCAGAATTCATTTCATTGATAGTATTGGTGAGTACATCATCAGATTCAAACAAAGCGGTAATCTAGTTGTCATCAACAGGGTTCTCGAGTTTCTCATAAGTCTTATAGGTACTGGGCTCATCCACCGCTCCCACAGTGGCCTCAATAGTGATCACCTGCTCCTCAGCATTCAGGTCAAGCATCATGATCCCCTCTATGAAGCAGCTTGCCTTTCCTTTGCCCCAGTCAGTAACATCGTTGAAGATCTTAAATCCAGGCAGATTCTTTCCCTCGGTGCCTCGGCCCGACTCTACCATTACGGCAATTTCCGGCTCGTCATCAGACTCATCCCAGATATGGATTGGAGCTTTTTTATTGATACCTTCCTCTTCCGAGGAACTTCCCCAGATATCCACAACAATCAGATCCATCACGTGAGGGACGTTCGGATTTACGTAGGAAGGGTCCGACGATCCATACCGAGCCCATCCTATAACCTCATCATAATCCTTCAAGAACACCCTACTCAACCTCTTTGCCATAAGTGGAATAGCACCCTTTCGGATGCACATGAGTTGCTCCTGATCGCTCAAGGTGACCTGACATGAAGCATACTTGAACATCCACCTTCTTGCGTAATACACAAATGTTTCTTCGGGAAATTGCTTGATCCTTTCTAAATCTTCCAACGACCCCGTCCACGGAATGTACATCTCATACCTTTTCACAAAGGCCTCCATAAGGGACCCCCAGTCCCCTTTTGTCTTTACCGAGAGCATTCGGTGCCACATCAAAGCTTTTCCTATGAGTGTCTTTGGAAAATGCTGAACCAACTCACTTCGATAGAGTCCCGCGTCAAACATGTAAGCACGGAAACGGTTTACATGATCGATGGGGTTCTCATCTCCCTTGTACTTAGCCATGGTTAATACTGCCTCAGGTGTCTCCTCATCGAGTGACTCAGGCATTTCCTCTGGATGTCCCCATGTGGTGCATTTCTTGATGAATCTCTTAGTCATTTCAGCCCAGTTCACCTTAACATTCATCGGAAGAGACATATACCACACCATCGATTCTCCTGCCAACGAGTTGCAAAACAAACTCGTGATTTCCTCCCATTTGAAGCCCAACGGCCCCATCACTGACAAGTAGAAGTGCAAATGCTCCATAGGGTCTTTATTGCCGTTATACTTACTAACTGCTGGCAACGGGCGCTTGATGGGCCCAACCTGCATTACGCTAATTTCTGCCGCTCTCTCTTTAGCCTTCTTATACTTTTCCAAGAATAAACTTGCCAATTGTGACCAATCACCCTTGATGGAATCAGGCAAGGATCGGAACCATTCCAAAGGCTCGCCTATCAACGAAGGGTGGAACCACTGAGCGATCTCATTAATCCCAAACTGTTCAACAAACATAGCACACATATACTCATACAAGTGGACCTCAGGGTCCTCCACCCCACTGAATATCTTTAACTCAAGAATAATTCTCCGAGATGACCCATGCCCGGTCTCTTCGGTGTCATCTTCGTCATATGGCGCTCCATCGCCCAATTCCTCATCTATCATCTCGCCCGCTGTTTCCTCTCCCAGAAAAGACACATACAATCCGCTTCCTATCGTCATTTTCTCATCGGAGTCCAATAGCTCCTCTTCATCCTCCTCAAAGGATTCTACCACCGTACTCTCCTCGAGCCCGGATTCGATCATACTTACCCTATGATTAGGAATGGATTGCGCCTAGTGGAAGGGTTTGCTGATGATGGATCAGCTATCTTTTTCTCCTCAATCAAATTTTGAATCTCATGCTTCAACCTCTCAGAGTTCTCAATAGTGTGCCCGTAGTTGCTATGGAACTCACAGTACCCCCTAGCTTGCATCTGAGGAGTAGATGGTGCTTTGCCATTAGGAGTGAGGGCTTTCAATAATCCCCTTTTCTGCAATCGTTCGAAAACTTTTGCGTAGCTTTGATCAAACTTGGCGAAATGCCTCTTCTCGATAGCGTTAAGTTCAAGCACTTTCACTGCGGCTGATTCTGTACTCGCACTTGGCCCTCCGGCACTATATCCAGACTTCGTCCACTTAGTGTAAGCTTTCTTCGGCTCTCCATCCCCCTCAACTGTCAAGGCACAACTATACATCTGATTGAAATCGGTAAAAGGCATATACCGCAACTCATTCTTAATATACGGCAACGTGTTACCAACTACCATTCGGATCTGATCCTGCTCAAGCGGCTTCTGCTTCATGATTGCCGCCTTGGCTCTCCACCTCCTCACAAAATCGGAAAAAGACTCACCAGTTTGTTTCTTAGTACTCTCCAGCTCCTTCAGAGTAACCTCAAGCATAGTGTTGAAACTATATTGGGCGATGAATGACTTTGCCAACTCCTTCCAATCTCTCTTCGTCACCAGCGGCAACGCATGAAACCATACGAGGGCCGCTCCCTCCAGATAGGTATTGAATAGTCCCAGGACTTGATCCTCAGTTAGGATCGTGTGCTTCATTACTGCGACATACTAATTCATGTGAGCCGTGGGATCCCCGGTTCCATCGAACTTCTTCATGTCCGGGAGCCGGAATTTCAAGGGCAAAGCCGTTGCCGATAAGCAGTTCTTCAAATTATAAAAGTCTTGACTCCCGGAACTTCCCCCACGCAGATCCTGCACTTCCTGAGTGATGTGCTGCTTCCACTCCTCTTCCTTAGCCTTCTCTTTCTCAAGCTGTTTCTGGATATAATCCTGATAGTCATCCTCGTTCCCGAAGCGGGGACCGGTGTTCACTTCATTCTCAGCACGTTTGCTACCACTCTTGTTATGCTTCAATGCTAGCTCAGCGAGCTGGGCCAAAATTGCGGCCAACTAATCATTAATGTTGTTCACAGAGTTTTCCAATTCGGCCACCTTTTCGTCGATCGCAGACATACTGGCAGAAGACTGAGTATACTCGGACGAAGATGATTCAGAAGCCACAACTGTCGATTCGGAATTGTCAATTTGTAGCTGATCAAACTGCCTGACTAGCCGGTTACTCTCACGAAACCACAACCGCTTAATGATGAAGTCTGCGCGAACGGTATCCATTAGTATGTATGCATGATTTTATATGCATGATTCGTGGTGTGTGCGTTTATTATTTATGAATATATAAGATAAGAAGAACAAACGTTAGTCTAATTACACGCATCACAACATCTCTCTTCCACCCTTATTCCTCCACACACTCGATGGTCCAAGTCTCTTTCCTAGGATTTTGGTTTGGGGCTCACATTGCGATCCAAGGGACATGTGATGCCGTCGATTATTGCGGAAAAAGTAAATCATCCATCAGACAATACAGTTCGTTTTAACGTATCAGCGCTCAGTGACTAAGATATCGACCAAATTGGATTGTCCTTTCGGAATAACTCGTCTTTTGTTATTTCACGAGACACATTAGTTCGGGTTTTGACTCCATTTCGAGCGTATCTCGGATTTAGACGCGGTACGAGTTATTTCTTTGAGTTCAATCGTTCGTTACCGATAATGATTCGTTCCCTTTTATTCGCGTGGGTTCGTGTCTCAATTTTTGGATTACGACGGGATCTTTTGGATCTATCGAGAGACGTAACCACGTGTTTATTTAGTGAGAGTATCACTTTTGGATTTTATTCTTAGGGAACGGAATTATCGCATAACGTGTTTGTTCCTAGCGTTAAGATTCGCTTGCTCGTTTTAGCTACGTGAAAAGACGGCGAGTCTTATTCGAGCGTACGATAATCTCTCGGCTAGCAACAAATTTTTATTTCTTCCTATTTACGGGATATACCATCCTAGCGTGGTTATAGAAAATCAACGTTTCATTGAATCGCATGCTTATTCGAAGCAGGGATATTACCGTTCTTTTTCATTCAGGCACGAGTTAAGCAAGAACGCATGTCGGGCCATATTTCTTGCAGTTTTGGTAACGGTCGAAATGATCGAGCCATTAGTCAAACCCACAGTCTCGTCCATATGGTGCAATCACGCGGTTTAGCTTAATTCGGCTTCGTGATTTTAAACGTCGTATATACCAGTTCGAGGCACGTATTTAACGACATTGGTTCATTTTCTTTAACTACTTTCGGGATTGACATATATCGTAGATACAGAATGATTTTGGTCGTTTGTTTATTTTTGCTTTTCTTTTATTTTCTTAGTCACTTTCGCGAATACGTCCATTTCTCCTTAGAACAATGCAAGGTATAACGTAAGAGCTCATTTTTTTATTCAGAAGGGACGGGCCAAGTTCATGAAACCCTTTACGTTACAACGGAGTTGTTCAAAATAGAAATGTTCTTCGTTTTCATTTTGTCATAATCTCGTTTTATCCCAACGTATTTAAAGAATGTGAATAACGGCTATCGTTAATATAGTCTTTTGAATCGAGATACGACTATCCTTAATATCAAATCGATTTGTACTAATACGTGCTTACGTCACAACGTGTTTCCTGAACATGTGCCTTCTTCGGGACACGGAAAGGGACCAGGCGGGTCGCACAATTTCACTCACACGAGATGACTAAGTCGTCTTTAGTTCGAATCATTTCGATGCTTTGGGGTAGTTTATATATCGGTTTAAGAGTATATATTAACGTATCGTTTCATTTCCTTTACATACTTTAGGATTAGACACGTATCATGGCAATTTGAAAACACGAACTGATTCATTCATCACATCAAAAATGGTAACGGGTAATCCTATGGCAACTTCTAAGGCTACTATATGCTGACACGGCTGACCGCGGGACCTCACAGGACCGCATAAATTCGCCCCTAACGAATGGATGGGGACCCTTTGGCGCCTTACTGTAAGGGGGAACTTACACTAGCCTCTTTCGAGCGACGAATGGACTCTCGCTAGAGGTTTCACGGAAATTACCCAAAAGGTTTGCAATAATGCGTATGAATGCATACGAAAAGAAATAATACGATCCGTCCCCGTTAAGGGATTAATACACGCATTCCGGAATCAAATTTCTCACTTCCCCAACAGAGTCGCCATTTGTTAGACAAGGTGCCGGACGGCCTCGCCCGGGCAGACCGGGGGGTGGACACCTCATGGCGACGTAAGCGGTGATTGGCGCCGAAAGCAACCAATCATGGAATAAAGCTGCTCGGCGGGACCGGAGCTCGGAGTATGGAAGAGTCGCCACCCACGAATGGGAAAATGAACACCGATCCCTTGCGGGAGACTGGTGAGGGTTCGGGAAACTTAGGTACGAGCCGAGAAGGCTAGCTCCTTTTCGGAGAAAGGCTACTAGGCACCCCGACATCGCCCGGTTATGAACCACCGGCCTCCTACTCAGCGTGTTAGGCGATAACGGACTAATCGCATATTTCTTTAAGTTTAAAATTCATTTGAAACCTTTTCTTTCTCGCTTTGAAAACCGTTTTGAGCATGTTGTTTAAAAGCCACGTTAGTAAAGAATCACCCATTTTGCATAAATTTAAAATACATAGGAGAGAGAGGGGGAGAAGGAAGAATTGGTTTATTCACAGTGTGATTTAGGCTTTTATGTCGTATATTACATCTACGCTAATCTTACTCCAAAAAATGAGTTTATTTACATGGTTCGTACCTTAATCGCTGATGGAACGATTTAGGCACGTTTCAAAACCCTATTAATGACGTTCACTCGAATCGCCGTTGGAACGACTCGAGCGTTTGAAAACGTTGAGCAAACATTTTTAATCTAAAAGCGTGATTAAGCATACAAGTCAATTTATTTTGTACAAAAACCATTTAGTTAGGAAAACAATTCAAAACTTTATTATTCACAAAAGCGATTTTAATTACAAGGTTCGCTTAATCCGTCGTTGGAACGAATTAAGGTTTTAACACGTGATGTTTTAGGAAACGGTTTAAAAACAACAAGAAAACATTATTTACACTTTGGGAATATCTAGAAAAGCTTTAATTTAAATAAGCAACTTGAACTCTCTTTTTGTGTTTTATTTTCCCTTTTTCACTCAATTAACCTTTGTTTGAATATAACTACAACAATTAATGAATTAAACCCAAATTCACCCAACCCAAATACTTTTAAAACATATATATATATATATATATAGGAAATTCAAAATCGTGACACTTTTGGAAACCCTTTGAAATAGAAAATGAAATTAAAACACTTTATTTATCTTTTTAAAAACATTAAAAACCTTGAGTTAAGAAATCAAATTAAACCATCTCTTTTACAATCTAACCCCCTCCTTAAAGTTTATTAACTAAAAACATGGTTACTTCTTCCAATATACAACACCCCAAAAGGACCCCTCCTAATATAGTTAGGTATATATATATATATATTCAGATAATTAGAAAACATAACTATTATACTATACATAATAAGTGGATTATTATTAAAAAATAGTTAGAAAAACAAAAGGTATAAAGACTATATTTAATGTCCAAATATACTCCTATATACATATATGACCTCTAATTTAACCCAAATATATCTATAAACACAAATAATATACTAATGACCCAAAAACTCTCCAAAATAGCCCATAAAGTCACCAAATATCAAAACAGTCCCTCCTCTTACCGAAACTCAAAAAAGAATCCCAAAAATAAATAGCCAAAAATAATACTCTATATAATACCCTAAAATAATTACCTAGGTTATCTAAATAAACCAAAATGATACCATATTATATACCCTCAAACAATTAGCCCAAAATAGTACCCTATAAATACATGTATATATATATATATATATATATATATATATATATATATATATATATAAATTAAAATTATTTAGAGCACATAAATATAAATATGCCTATAAATTAAATACTATATATAATGAATAATTTACTAGTGACGTATATGGACACAATCCCTAAATTAGAATAAAATACCCCATAATATAATATCCCAACATACCCATATATAGATATCCACATCCCCTAATACACCTATATATATAATAAATTAATTTTAAAACTATTAAAATAACTAAATAAATATATATATATCTATACTCATGGCCCCAAATGTAAAACCAAAAGCAAAAGTTCAAAAATGGTATTTTAAAAAAGTTCCAGCAGATTTTGTGACGGAAAATCCGTCACTGATCTCTTTTAGTGACAGAAAAATGGAAAATCTCAGAAACAGTCCCTTTAAAATTCCAGATTTATCAAAACTTATTAGATCTACTCTATTTCATCATTTTAGCCCCCAAACTACCCCAAATCGGGTCATGGTTTGTAACGGAGGATTCTAAAACAACATTTTATTGAAAATAACGGTTCAAAACACTTGTAAACACACGGATCTACGACGTTTGGATCCTGAACTACCCTTAAATCGGGTCACGATTCGTATTGGGATCCAAACGAAGTTTTTATTTCAAAACCAAAACCAAATACTTTTTCAAATGCAAAACAAAAAATTAACTTAACAAATCTAAACCATAAAAGTGTAAAAAAAAACAAATAAATAAATAGATCTAAACAATAAAATTGCAATAAAGATTAAACGGGTCTAGTTCCTCAGATTATTACCTCTCAATCGGTAATGGGGATGCCAAATCAAGTCGATTGATAGTGTTTTGAGTCGGATTTCTTTATGTTTTTGCTTTGTTCGGGTCTCGTGAAATTTTCCCAGAGGTTCGGGTCTTCTTTTTTTTTTCTTAATGCCTTGGGCTCCATCCTATTTATAGGCAAATGAAGCCCTAAACTTAGTTTATTTTTGGCTCCAAGACAACTTGGAGCTAAAGATAAGCCAAATTAGCCTAGGAAATTTCATGGAAATATCCATGGCTAATTGCTATCATTACTATTGTTATTATTATTATTATTATTATTATTTGATTTTAATTAAATTTTTTTTTTTTTGAAATAAATCCTAAACTAAAATTGCACTTGGCATTTGGCCAAGTGCAGCAAAATGCACTTGGCCGAATGCCAAGTGCAGGGGGCTGGGCCGCGGGCCGTCCAACGGCCCGTGACGTAAATACCGGCCCCCAACAGGGCCGCGTTTATATATAGTAAAAAAAATAAAAACGTTTAACTAAACAAAATACATTTAAAAATAACCAAAATCAATAACGATTTTCATCGAAAATGATTTTCGTCAAAACTGATTTTATAAAATTAACTTTTATAAAATCGATCTTTTTACAAAACCATATATATTTTTTGGATTGTTCGAATACCAAAATAAAACCCTCTATCATCCCGAGACTTTATTAAAAATAAAATAAATAAGAAAAGGGCGTGAAAATACCCCGAACTCGGCGAGATGATTTAAGATTTCACTCGCAGAACCGATTCGCCCGTCATCTCGATTCGATTTCCGAATTCGATCAAACCGGTCTCCACGGTTCCTTCGAACAACGTTTTTTTTATTTATTATTTTTTTATTGACTCATCATTTATTTCAATTTACTGATTTGGATCCCTTTTTATAATTTTTCTTCATCGGTCCTCCGACCCCGGTGTCTACAGTTGCCCCTACTTTTCTATTTTTGACAGTGACGTGTGTGCTTTTTGAAAAAAACTTTTCTAGAATTCAACACATGCAATGTGAAATATATTAAAGTAAAAGACACCTATAGAGTGGGAGGAGAAATACTTGATCTCCATGTCGCAAGTTCCTATCTTGTCTTCAATCTTCACTTTGGCTGTCCCGTCTTTGCCTCTGAATCGGCTGCCGGCGAACGCTCCTTCTGGAGCCCCTAGTCTCTAAATCGACCGCAAGTAAATCGACCGCATGTAAATGGCTTTTTCTAGCGACCCTAGTCTAAATCGACCGCAGGTAAATAGCTTTTTCTAGCGACCCTAGTCTAAATCGACCGCAGGTAAATGGCTTTTTCTAGCGACCCTAGTCTTCACATCGACCGCAGGTAAAGTTGCTTTTTCTAGCGACCCTAGTCTTTATCTCGACCGCAGGTAAAGTTACTTTTTCTAGCGACCCTAGTCTTTATCTCGATCGCAGGTAAAGTTGCTTTTTCTAGCGACCCTAGTCTTTATCTCGACCGCAGATACAATTGCTTTTTCTAGCGACCCTAGTCTTTATCTCGACCGCAGGTAAAGTTGCTTTTTCTAGCGACCCTAGTCTTTATCTCAACCGCAGGTAAAGTTGCTTTTTCTAGCGACCCTAGTCTTTATCTCGACCGCATGTAAAGTTGCTTTTTCTAGCGACCATAGTCTTTATCTCGACCGCAGGTAAAGTTGCTTTTTCTAGCGACCCTAGTCTTTATCTCGACCGCAGGTAAAGTTGTTTTTTCTAGCGACCCTAGTCTTTATCTCGACCGCAGGTACTCTTTCGTTTTGAAATTAATCATTCAACCCTAATCTCCACATCGATCGCAGGCATCCTTTCGTTTGCGTATCTCCACATCCATCGTTCGACCCTAATCTCTACATCGATCGCAGGCGTTTTCATGTATTACAGACATCCAAATCGAACATCCGACCCTAATCTATACATCGATCACAGGCATCCTTTCGTTTGCATATCTCCAAATCCATCGTTCGACCCTAATCTCTACATCGATCGCAGGTGTTTCCTTGTATTGCAGATCTCCAAATCGAACATCTGACCCTAATCTATACATCGATCGTAGGCGTTTGCTTGTTTCGATTATCTCCAAATTAACTGTTCGACCTTAATCTCTACATCGATCGCAGGTGCTCTTCGTTGATGATAGCTGGGCTTTATCACTCGTCCGAGAGTTGGAATTGAGACCTCGTCCAAGAGGTTTTGACCGCAGTCGCTTTGATATTTAGGCTTTATCACTCGTCCGAGAGTTTGTGACTACAGTCGCTTCATGCCGTAGACTGGAGTCCGTAGCGGGGCCTGTGCCCATTGATAATGCCGTAGACCGCAGTCCGTAGCGGGGCCTGTGCCCATTGATAATGCCATAGACCGCAGTCCGTAGCGGGACCTGTGCCCATTGACGATGCCATAGACCGCAGTCCGTAGCGGGGCCGGTGCCCATAGACCGAATTCTAATTTGCCTATCGAAGCCTGCCTAGACTTGCACAAATTTTGTGGAGCTATCCAAGTATTTCTGCGTGCGGCTTGACTTAAGTCACGCCCATCATCTGGTGAGTATTGTATAACCTAGTGTAGTGATATGTATGCACATGATTATGAATGAATGTATGTATATTTTCTCTTTTTTTTCTTTCTCCTTTTTTACATTGCTTCCCTCCTATTTTTCTTTACAGGGAGGCCTCCATTCTATGGACCGAAGAGTACAGGAGGGCGTGGCGACCGGGCGAGGAGAGTCACTACGGAATGATGACGCTCAGATCGTACATCGTTATCGAGAGATGGAGGATGAGTGCTCCAGCTGGGAGGCCGGGCAACCGAGGAGATGAGCCGTGTGGATATAGAGGTCCAGCGAGCTGCTGAGGAGAGTTTGCGGATTGCGGTAAAGGGTCATCGGGTTGCCGAGGAGGCCTTAGCCGAGGAGTGGGCACCTTAATTCAGAGGCTTTGATTCGCTTGAGGGCTTTTGGGACTTTGGGGTTCCTCCTCCTTGATAGTCCCATCATTGTTTTGGTTTACGACTTTATTAGTACTACCGTGATGTATAGTGGGTATATGTGAAAAAGATGTTTGTGTAGGCTTTTTATTTGGTGGTGGGGAAAAGAAATGTATAACTCATGACTTGTAATACCATACATTCAGTCGATCATAATCATTTCAAACATTCTCTTCGAATATATTCATGCCTTAATTTATTTACAAGCAACAGAAATACTTAGGCACTTACACACTATTTCCATAATTGCTCAAGATATAACTACTGTTACCAAGACCCGCCTTTTTTCGGTTTTCAGGTCCCATCGATTTTTCAACTCTCCTTTTATTATCCCAGAATGTTCAAATGAGCCCCTCTTGGGTTTTCACTCATTGGGATGTCCCTTATCGTGGTTAGTTTCATCGCCCCTTTGCTTAGGATCTTCTTCACGAGAAACGGTCCTTCCCAGTTTGGCCTAAACTTGCCCCTAGGGTCGGTGCGCGTCATTCGGATCTGTTTCAGCACCATGTCTCCTTCTTTGATAGGACTGACCTTAACCCTTTCGTTGAAAGCCCGGGCCATCCTCCTTTGATATAGCTATATGTGGTAAAGGGCCTCCATCCTCTTCTCGTCTACTAATGCCAGCTGTTCATAACGCATCTTCACCCATTCCGCTTTAGGAATCTCTACTTCTACCGCGATTCTCAGCGATCGCTTCTCAACCTCAATAGGCAGAACCGCTTCTGCCCCATATACTAAGGAGAATGGCGTTGCCCCAGTTGACACTCTAACCGTCGTGCGATAAGCCCATAAAGCGAGCAAAACTGCTCGTGCCAATTCCGATGCGATGCTACTGTCTTTACGAGAATCCTCTTAAGGTTCTTATTGGCCGCTTCTACTGCCCCGTTAGCTTGTGGGCGATATGGAGACGATCTATGATGCTCAATACCGTACTCTTGGAAGAGACTTTTCACTTCCCCTTGACACTGGATCCCATTATCCGTGATCATGTGGTGAGGCACCCCAAACCTGGTGATTAGATGCTTTTCAATAAACTTTCTCATCTGCTTCGATCCCAGCTTACTAAACAATTCTGCCTCCACCCACTTGGTGAAGTAATCAATGGCAACTACGATGAACTTGTGTCCATTTGATGCATTAGGCCTCACCTCACCGGTGATATCAATGCCCCAAGCTTCAAACGGCCAAACGGGTGCCAACACGTGCAGTTCCATAGCTGGCAGGTGATTATAATCGCCATGGATTTGACAATCGTGGCATTTCTTCGCATATTCATTGCAATCTCTTTCCATAGTGAGCCAATAAAAGCCTTGCCTTATGATTTTCTTTGCTAGCACTGCTCCTCCCTTGTGGGCTCCACAAATTCCCAAGTGCACTAACTCCATTGCTTCACGGCCTTCTCCCTCGTCTAAACATCTCAATTGTAAACCATCGGTGTGCCTTTTGTAAAGCAAATCGTTGTGGATGACGAACTGCTGGGCTAACCTTCTGATCACGGCTTGATCCTTAAGCTCTAATTCTGTCAGACAAGTTCCACTTTTCATGAAGTTCACGATGTCGAAATACCAAGGCTTTCCATCCACTCCTAACAACATTACATCTTCGGAGCACGGTTTGTGAGACCTCCTCAATACCAGAGGCTTTGAGGCAATATTCTGTGGATTATCCCATACCGACACCAACGTGGCCAAAGCATCTGCCGCACTCACTGAACCTCTATGCCAACCCCCCTAGCTGGTCTAGGTACGGGTGTAACCTTTCTTCCCTTACTTCCCAAATTCCCTGTGCTTGCTCGATAATCAACTTTGAGTCGCCCTAGATTTCAACATACGACGCTCCTAGCGCTGCTAGCGACTCTAACCCGTAGATGCATGCTTCATACTCGGCCATATTATTAATGAGAGGGAACGACAACTTCTTTGTCATTGGGATCTTTTCCCTTTCCGGTGAGATAAGTAACATTCCTACCCCGGCTCCATTCGAGTTAACCGCTCCGTCAAATAACATTTTCCACGATATAACTTCTATTGCGTTCAGGTGCTCGTCGGGAAAACCATAGTTTATCTCCTCTTCTTCCACCCTTAGGGGCTGATTGGCCAGAAATTCCACTACGGCTCTCCCCTTAATAACCTTCTTCGTCACATATTCGATGTCGAATTCTGACAAGAGCAACAACCATCGGGCCAGCTTCCCGGTTAAGGATGGAGTTCGGTACAGATACTTCACGGGATCCATCCGGGAAATAATGATCACTTTGTAAGACTGAAAATAGTGCCGCAGCTTCTTCGTTAGTCATACTACTGTCATGCACATCTTTTCGATCATATTATACTTAAGCTCGTATTCCAGGAACTTCTTACTCAGATAATACACTGCATGCTCTACACTAGTGTCCCCTTCCTGGGCCAACATTGCTCCAATGGATCGCTCCTCGATCGCTACATATAGGAGAAGTGGTTTTCTGAGTTTGGGTGGTCTCAAAACTAGCGGATTAATCAAATAGGTCCAGATACTTTCCAACGCTTGCTGGCACTTATCGTTCCAAACCGTGAGTTGATCTTTCCGTAGCAGCTTAAAGATTGGTTCGCAGATTGTGGAGAGTCGTGCTATGAATCGACTGATATACTGAACCTGCCCCAGGAATCCTCTCACTTCTTTCTCATTCTTCGATGCCGGCATTTCCTGTATGGATTTCACTTTATCGGGATCCACCTCACTCCCCTTGTTGCTGATTACATAGCCTAGGATTTCCCCCGAGGAAACGCTAAAGAAGCACTTCTTCGGGTTCAACCTTAGCTTGAATTCTGCGATTCGGGCCAAAGACTTCTCAAGTGCTACGAAGTGCCCTTCTCTTGTATCCGAATTGACCATCATGTCATCCACATAGACCTCCACCTCTTTGTGTATCATGTCGTGGAACAGTGCCGTAGCCATTTGCTGATAAGTTGCCCCGGCATTTTTTTTTAACCAAATGGCACTACTCTATAGCAACATGTCCCCCACTCAGTAGTGAACGAGGTCTTTGCTTTGTGCTTCTCGGCCATCTGAACCTGCATGTAGCCCATGAAGCCATCCACATTCGTGTGCAAGACGCTTGATGCTGCACTGTCGATCAATACATCGATGTGAGGCAATGCGAATTCATCTTCAAGCCTTGTTGAGATCTCTATAGTCGACGCACATTCGCACCTTACCGTCCTTCTTTGCGATTGGCACTACATTTGCCACCCACGGCGGATATTCAATTACTTCGATGAAACCTGCCTCTAACTGTTTCTTCACTTCTTCCCTGATCTTATCTACCCATTCTGGCCTCATGCGTCGGAGCTTTTGCTTTACGGGTTTAGCATCGGGGTATTTTGGAATACGGTGAGCTACGATGGATTTATCGGTTTCAGGCATGTCTTCGTACGTCCAAGCAAACACTATTTCGTATTTTTTTTTAATTATTCTCTCAAATTCTTTCCTCTCTTCAATAGTTAATTCTTGAGCAATTTGTATAAGTTTAGGATTTTCATCCGTGCCAAGATTGAAAGTTGACATTTCTATTGTATTGATTTCAAATGTAGGCATGTTATATGAATGAGAAAGCGGTAATCTAGTTGTCATCAACAGGGTTCTCGAGTTTCTCATAAGTCTTAGAGGTACTGGGCTCATCCACCGCTCCCACAGTGGCCTCAATAGTGATCACCTGCTCCTCAGCATTCAGGTCAAGCATCATGATCCCCTCTATGAAGCAGCTTGCCTTTCCTTTGCCCCAGTCAGTAACATCGTTGAAGATCTTAAATCCAGGCAGATTCTTTCCCTCGGTGCCTCGGCCCGACTCTACCATTACGGCAATTTCCGGCTCGTCATCAGACTCATCCCAGATATGGATTGGAGCTTTTTGATTGATGCCTTCCTCTTTCGAGGAACTTCCCCAGATATCCACAACAATCAGATCCATCACGTGAGGGACGTTTGGATTTACGTAGGAAGGGTCCGACGATCCATACCGAGCCCATCCTATAACCTCATCATAATCCTTCAAGAACACCCTACTCAACCTCTTTGCCACAAGTGGAATAGCACCCTTTCGGATGCACATGAGTTGCTCCTGATCGCTCAAGGTGACCTGACGTGAAGCATACTTGAACATCCACCTTCTTGCGTAATCCACAAATGTTTCTTCGGGAAATTGCTTGATCCTTTCTAAATCTTCCAACGACCCCGTCCACGGAATGTACATCTCATACCTTTTCACAAAGGCCTCCATAAGGGACCCCCAGTCCCCTTTTGTCTTTGCCGAGAGCATTCGGTGCCACATGTAAGCACGGAAACAGTTTACATGATCGATGGGGTTCTCATCTCCCTTGTACTTAGCCATGGTTAATACTGCCTCAGGTGTCTCCTCATCGAGTGACTCAGGCATTTCCTCTGGATGTCCCCATGCGGTGCATTTCTTGATGAATCTCTTAGTCATTTCAGCCCAGTTCACCTTAACATTCATCGGAAGAGACATATACCACACCATCGATTCTCCTGCCAACGAGTTGCAAAACAAACTCGTGATTTCCTCCCATTTGAAGCCCAACGGCCCCATCACTGACAAGTAGAAGTGCAAATGCTCCATAGGGTCTTTATTATCGTTATACTTACTAACTGCTGGCAACGGGCGCTTGATGGGCCCAACCTGCATTACGCTAATTTCTGCCGCTCTCTCTTTAGCCTTCTTATACTTTTCCAAGAATAAACTTGCCAATTGTGACCAATCACCCTTGATGGAATCAGGCAAGGATCGGAACCATTCCAAAGGCTCGCCTATCAAAAAAGGCTGGAACCACTGAGCGATCTCATTAATCCCAAACTGTTCAACAAACATAGCACACATATACTCATACAAGTGGACCTCAGGGTCCTCCACCCCACTGAATATCTTTAACTCAAGAATAATTCTCCGAGATGACCCCTGCCCGGTCTCTTCGGTGTCATCTTCATCATATGGCGCTCCATCGCCCAATTCCTCATCTATCATCTCGCCCGCTGTTTCCTCTCCCAGAAAAGACACATACAATCCGCTTCCTATCGTCATTTTCTCATCGGAGTCCAACAGCTCCTCTTCATCCTCCTCAAAGGATTCTATCACCGTACTCTCCTCGAGCCCGGATTCGATCATACTTACCCTATGATTAGGAATGGATTGCGCCTAGTGGAAGGGTTTGCTGATGATGGATCAGCTATCTTTTTCTCCTCAATCAAATTTTGAATCTCATGCTTCAACCTCTCAGAGTTCTCAATAGTGTGCCCGTAGTTGCTATGGAACTCACAGTACCCCCTAGCTTGCATCTGAGGAGTAGATGGTGCTTTGCCATTAGGAGTGAGGGCTTTCAACAATCCCCTTTTCTGCAATCGTTCGAAAACTTTTGCGTAGCTTTGATCAAACTTGGCAAAATGCCTCTTCTCGATAGCGTTAAGTTCAAGCACTTTCACTGCGGCTGATTCTGTACTCGCACTTGGCCCTCCGGAACTATATCCAGACTTCGTCCACTTAGTGTAAGCTTTCTTCGGCTCTCCATCCCCCTCAACTGTCAAGGCACAACTATACATCTGATTGAAATCGGTAAAAGGCATATACCGCAGCTCATTCTTAATATACGGCAACGTGTTACCAACTACCATTCGGATCTGATCCTGCTCAAGCGGCTTCTGCTTCATGATTGCCGCCTTGGCTCTCCACCTCCTCACAAAATCGGAAAAAGACTCACCAGTTTGTTGCTTAGTACTCTCCAGCTCCTTCAGAGTAACCTCAAGCATAGCGTTGAAACTATATTGGGCGATGAATGACTTTGCCAACTCCTTCCAATCTCTCTTCGTCACCAGCAGCAACGCATGAAACCATACGAGGGCCGCTCCCTCCAGATAGGTATTGAATAGTCCCAAGACTTGATCCTCAGTTAGGATCGTGTGCTTCATTACTGCGACATACTAATTCATGTGAGCCGTGGGATCCCCGGTTCCATCGAACTTCTTCATGTCCGGGAGCCGGAATTTCAAGGGCAAAGCCGTTGCCGATAAGCAGTTCTTCAAATTATAAAAGTCTTGACTCCCGGAACTTCCCCCACGCAGATCCTGCACTTCCTGAGTGATGTGCTACTTCCACTCCTCTTCCTTAGCCTTCTCTTTCTCAAGATGTTTCTGGATATAATCCTGATAGTCATCCTCGTTCCCGAAGCGGGGACCGGTGTTCACTTCATTCTCAGCACGTTTGCTACCACTCTTGTTATGCTTCAATGCTAGCTCAGCGAGCTGGGCCAAAATTGCGGCCAACTAATCATTAATGTTGTTCACAGAGTTTTCCAATTCGGCCACCTTTTCGTCGGTCGCAGACATACTGGCAGAAGACTGAGTATACTCGGACGAAGATGATTCAGAAGCCACAATTGCCGATTCGGAATTGTCAATTTGTAGCTGATCAAACTGCCTGACTAGCCGGTTACTCTCGCGAAACCACAACCGCTTAATGATGAAGTCTGCGCGAACGGTATCCATTAGTATGTATGCATGATTTTATATGCATGATTCGTGGTGTGTGCGTTTATTATTTACGAATATATAAGATAAGAAGAACAAACGTTAGTCTAATTACACGCATCACAACATCTCTCTTCCACCCTTATTCCTCCACACACTCGATGGTCCAAGTCTCTTTCCTAGGATTTTGGTTTGGGGCTCACATTGTGATCCAAGGGACGCGTGATGCCGTCGATTATTGCGGAAAAAGTAAATCATCCATCAGACAATACAGTTCGTTTTAACGTATCAGCGCTCAGTGACTAAGATATCGACCAAATTGGATTGTCCTTTCGGAATAACTCGTCTTTTGTTATTTCACGAGACACATTAGTTCGGGTTTTGACTCCATTTCGAGCGTATCTCGGATTTAGACGCGGTACGAGTTATTTCTTTGAGTTCAATCGTTCGTTACCGATAATGATTCGTTCCCTTTTATTCGCGTGGGTTCGTGTCTCAATTTTTGGATTACGACGGGATCTTTTGGATCTATCGAGAGACGTAACCACGTGTTTATTTAGTGAGAGTATCACTTTTGGATTTTATTCTTAGGAAACGGAATTATCGCATAACGTGTTTGTTCCTAGCGTTAAGATTCGCTTGCTCGTTTTAGCTACGTGAAAAGACGGCGAGTCTTATTCGAGCGTACGATAATCTCTCGGCTAGCAACAAATTTTTATTTCTTCCTATTTACGGGATATACCATCCTAGCGTGGTTATAGAAAATCAACGTTTCATTGAATCGCATGCTTATTCGAAGCAGGGATATTACCGTTCTTTTTCATTCAGGCACGAGTTAAGCAAGAACGCATGTCGGGCCATATTTCTTGCAGTTTTGGTAACGGTCGAAATGATCGAGCCATTAGTCAAACCCACAGTCTCGTCCATATGGTGCAATCACGCGGTTTAGCTTAATTCGGCTTCATGATTTTAAACGCCGTATATACCAGTTCGAGGCACGTATTTAACGACATTGGTTCATTTTCTTTAACTACTTTCGGGATTGACATATATCGTAGATACAGAATGATTTTGGTCGTTTGTTTATTTTTTCTTTTCTTTTATTTTCTTAGTCACTTTCGCGAATACGTCCATTTCTCCTTAGAACAACGCAAGGTATAACGTAAGAGCTCATTTTTTATTCAGAAGGGACGGGCCAAGTTCATGAAACCCTTTACGTTACAACAGAGTTGTTCAAAACAGAAATGTTCTTCGTTTTCATTTTGTCATAATCTCGTTTTATCCCAACGTATTTAAAGAATGTGAATAACGGCTATCGTTAATATAGTCTTTTGAATCGAGATACGACTATCCTTAATATCAAATCGATTTGTACTAATACGTGCTTACGTCACAACGTGTTTCCTGAACATGTGCCTTCTTCGGGACACGGAAAGGGACCAGGCGGGTCGCACAAGTTCACTCACACGAGATGACTAAGTCGTCTTTAGTTCGAATCATTTCGATGCTTTGGGGTAGTTTATATATCGGTTTAAGAGTATATATTAACGTATCCTTTCATTTCCTTTACATACTTTAGGATTAGACACGTATCATGGCAATTTGAAAACACGAACTGATTCATTCATCACATCAAAAATGGTAACGGGTAATCCTATGGCAACTTCTAAGGCTACTATATGCTGACACGGCTGACCGCGGGACCTCACAGGACCGCACAAATTCGCCCCTAACGAATGGATGGGGACCCTTTGGCGCCTTACTGTAAGGGGGAACTTACACTAGCCTCTTTCGAGCGACGAATGGACTCTCGCTAGAGGTTTCGTGGAAATTACCCAAAAGGTTTGCAATAATGCGTATGAATGCATACGAAAAGAAATAATACGATCCGTCCCCGTTAAGGGATTAATACACGCCTTCCGGAATCAAATTTCTCACTTCCCCAACAGAGTCGCCACTTGTTAGACAAGGTGCCGGACGGCCTCGCCCGGGCAGACCGGGGGGTGGACACCTCATGGCGACGTAAGCGGTGATTGGCGCCGAAAGCAACCAATCGTGGAATAAAGCTGCTCGGCGGGACCGGAGCTCGGAGTATGGAAGAGTCGCCACCCACGAATGGGAAAATGAACACCGATCCCTTGCGGGAGACTGGTGAGGGTTCGGGAAACTTAGGTACGAGCCGAGAAGGCTAGCTCCTTTCCGGAGAAAGGCTACTAGGCACCCCGACATCGCCCGGTTATGAACCACCGGCCTCCTACTCAGCGTGTTAGGCGATAACGGACTAATCGCATATTTCTTTAAGTTTAAAATTCATTTGAAACCTTTTCTTTCTCGCTTTGAAAACCGTTTTGAGCATGTTGTTTAAAAGCCACGTTAGTAAAGAATCACCCATTTTGCATAAATTTAAAATACATAGGAGAGAGAGGGGGAGAAGGAAGAATTGGTTTATTCACAGTGTGATTTAGGCTTTTATGTCGTATATTACATCTACGCTAATCTTACTCCAAAAAATGAGTTTATTTACATGGTTCGTACCTTAATCGCCGTTGGAACGATTTAGGCACGTTTCAAAACCCCATTAATGACGTTCACTCGAATCGCCGTTGGAACGACTCGGGCGTTTGAAAACGTTGAGCAAACATTTTTAATCTAAAAGCGTGATTAAGCATACAAGTCAATTTATTTTGTACAAAAACCATTTAGTTAGGAAAACAATTCAAAACTTTATTATTCACAAAAGCGATTTTAATTACAAGGTTCGCTTAATCCGTCGTTGGAACGAATTAAGGTTTTAACACGTGATGTTTTAGGAAACGGTTTAAAAACAACAAGAAAACATTATTTACACTTTGGGAATATCTAGAAAAGCTTTAATTTAAATAAGCAACTTGAACTCTCTTTTTGTGTTTTATTTTCCCTTTTTCACTCAATTAACCTTTGTTTGAATATAACTACAACAATTAATGAATTAAACCCAAATTCACCCAACCCAAATACTTTTAAAACATATATATATATATATAGGAAATTCAAAATCGTGACACTTTTGGAAACCCTTTGAAATAGAAAATGAAATTAAAACACTTTATTTATCTTTTTGAAAACATTAAAAACTTTGAGTTAAGAAATCAAATTAAACCATCTCTTTTATAATCTAACCCCCTCCTTAAAGTTTATTAACTAAAAACATGGTTACTTCTTCCAATATACAACACCCCAAAAGGACCCCTCCTAATATAGTTAGGTATATATACATATATTCAAATAATTAGAAAACATAACTATTATATTATACATAATAAGTGGATTATTATTAAAAAATAGTTAGAAAGACAAAAGGTATAAAGACTATATTTAATGTCCAAATATACTCCTATATACATATATGACCTCTAATTTAACCCAAATATATCTATAAACACAAATAATATACTAATGACCCAAAAACTCCCCAAAATAGCCCATAAAGTCACCAAATATCAAAACAGTCCCTCCTCTTACCGAAACTCAAAAAAGAATCTCAAAACAAATAGCCAAAAATAATACTCTATATAATACCCCAAAATAATTACTTAGGTTATCTAAATAAACCAAAATGATACCATATTATATACCCTCAAACAATTAGCCCAAAATAGTACCCTATAAATACATATATATATATATATATATATATATATATGTATAAATTAAAATTATTTAGAGCACATAAATATAAATATGCCTATAAATTAAATACTATATATAATGAATAATTTACTAGTGACGTATATGGACACAATCCCTAAATTAGAATAAAATACTCCATAATATAATATCCCAACATACCCGTATATAGATATCAACATCCCCTAATACACATATATATATAATAAATTAATTTTAAAACTATTAAAATAACTAAATAAATATATATATCTATACCCATGGCCCCAAATGTGAAACCAAAAGCAAAAGTTTAAAAATGGTATTTTAAAAAAGTTCCAGCAGATTTTGTGAGCGGAAAATCCGTCACTGATCTGCTTTTAGTGACAGAAAAATGGAAAATCTCAGAAACAGTCCCTTTGAAATTCCAGATTTATCAAAACTTATTAGATCTACTCTTTTTCATCATTTTAGCCCCCAAACTACCCCAAATCGGGTCATGGTTTGTAACAGAGGATTCTAAAACAACATTTTATTGAAAATAACGGTTCAAAACACTTGTAAACACACGGATCTACGACGTTTGGATCCCGAACTACCCTTAAATCGGGTCACGATTCGTATTAGGATCCAAACGAAGTTTTTATTTCAAAACCAAAACCAAATACTTGTTCAAATGCAAAACAAAAAATTAACTTAACAAATCTAAACCATAAAAGTGTAAAAAAAACAAATAAATAAATAGATCTAAACAATAAAATTGCAATAAAGATTAAACGGGTCTAGTTCCTCAGATTATTACCTCTCAATCGGTAATGGGGATGCCAAATCAAGTCGATTGATAATGTTTTGAGTCAGATTTCTTTGTGTTTTTGCTTTGTTCGGGTCTCGTGAAATTTTCCCAGAGGTTCGGGTCTTCTTTTTTTCTTTCTTAATGCCTTGGGCTCCATCCTATTTATAGGTAAATGGAGCCCTAAACTTAGTTTATTTTTGGCTCCAAGCCAACTTAGAGCCAAAGATAAGCCAAATTAGCCTAGGAAATTTCATGAAAATATCCATGGCTAATTGCTATCATTACTATTGTTATTATTATTATTATTTGATTTTAATTAATTTTTTTTTTTAATAAATCCTAAACTAAAATTGCACTTGGCATTTGGCCAAGTGCAGCAAAATGCACTTGGCCGAATGCCAAGTGCAGGGGGCTCGGCCTGAGCGGCCCAGCCCCGTCACGGGCCGTCCAATGGCCCGTGACATAAATACCGGCCCCCAACGGGACCGCGTTTATATATACTAAAAACAATAAAAACGTTTAACTAAACAAAATACATTTAAAAATAACCAAAATCAATAACGATTTTCATCGAAAATGATTTTCGTCAAAACTGATTTTATAAAATTAACTTTTATAAAATCGATCTTTTTACAAAACCATATATATTTTTTGGATTGCTCGAATACCAAAATAAAACCCTCTATCATCCCGAGACTTTATTAAAAATAAAATAAATAAGAAAAGGGCGTGAAAATACCCCGAACTCGGCGAGATGATTTAAGATTTCACTCGCAGAACCGATTCGCCCGTCATCTCGATTCGATTTCCGAATTCGATCAAACCGGTCTCCACGGTTCCTTCGAACAACGTTTTTTTTATTTATTATTTTTTTATGACTCATCATTTATTTCAATCGACTGATTTGGATCCCTTTTTATAATTTTTCTTCATCGGTCCTCCGACCCCGGTGTCTACAGCTGTGTTCCGTTGCTTGTCGGAATTCGCTAAGTACCGAGTGCGTCTGTTCACGGCGGTCGTGTGAGGGCGGTTTCTTCTTATTGTCGCGGCGTTGTTTGAGGTCAGTCGTGCCTCTCTTTCATCTTTTCTCTTTCGTTGTTATTTCGCTTGTTTATTCTGGGAGGGAGAGTATGTCAGACGGTTCTTCGTGGGGAGCCTTAAAACGACTGCCTGCAGTGACACCGGGCGACTTCACGCTTCACGACGCCTCCCGAACGCGATCCATAAAACGGAAAAGACGAGTAGGGGTGGAGGGTGAGAGTAGTAACGCTGTTGGAAAGAAAAGGAAAACCGTCGCGGTGCGCGCGGCCCCAGCATTGAGCGGCCGTTAGGAGGAGCTATCGCCGGCGTTCTTGAAGTGACCGTGGTTGTACCGGAGGGCGTGATTACCGAAGAGCGGCCCTTAGCGTTGATTTACGAAGAGATGCGTGAGAGGGTGTGGACCCGGTCGCCGGGTGTGACCAGTGTGGACGGTAAACGCTATGAGGGCAGGCAATGCCCAAAGAGACCGGAGTCCTTTTCGGTGGATGATGCATATAGTATTATAGTGTTTGCGGACTTGGCCGCCATCTCTGTGGTGTATCGACCAGGGAAACCCTATGAGCTGGTCGCGCTTGGAGAAGATGATCGTGCTTGATAGGGTAAACGGCTAGAGAGTTCTTTTCTACGACGAAATGTATATTACGATAAGTGCGTTACGACTATGGATGTGATCTTTCTAAATGCTCTAACTTTATTAGACGCCACTACTTAGGGGCAAGTGTACCCCGTCGTATTAAGTAATAATCCGATTAAGACCAGGTATTGAATCCACGGGATTTATAACTATAAGTATTAGACGACTCGGTTTTATTCGTTATCTAAGCGGTGAATACTTTGAGTTGATTCGGGGAACAACTACAAACTACTCCTAACTACGGGTGAGACAAGTTTATATAGAAAAACTCTACGGAATGATATGGATGGCGATAAGTTATAAATATGACAAATAATGGCTCTCAATATATAAACGGTTAATGTTTTACTCTTGCAATGACGACTACGTGTAGTGTGACCGATCTGTGAAGTACTTAGACTACGTGGTTCCTAGTCAAGGCGTGTCTAATGCTTGGGACCAGAAATTAGGGCCCGTAAGTTCCGTGGTTTGACAATCCCTACGGTTTCCGGAGTGTCAATTCCGGTAAGGCAACTCCTATGTGAATCCCTAAAGATAGCCCGAATGGCGCCGGAAATCGCGTTCTCCTACACAATAATAAATTACGAGTATCAAAACAAGTAGCAAACATCAATACAAATATAGAGAAAGGGATTATGAATCATAAATTATAAATATGGAGAATGTAAATATGAAATACAACCAAGCCCAGTACATAGGAAGAGTACAAGCTAATTAGCAAGTGAAAAGGGAAGAATCCACCCTCGGAACTAGCTAACCGAACTCAAGGCCGTCTCTTAGGACTTAGAGGTGGAGCTTTCGAGCTTGGTGGACGGAGATGGAACGGAACTTTGATGGAATGCCGGGATCAACGAACAAGCTCTCAAGGTGGAAGAGAATTGCTTACATAAACTACAATCTCACACTATCTAACAAGAACTATACTAAGATGTAAGATGTAAGGTTCAAGATTACAAGATTAAGAGATATTCAGAGCTGTCTAAATGAGTGCTAGTCACTCTTATTTATACACATCAAGCTAGGGTAGGGTTGTAATTTTATAAGATACAAGCATGGAGGAACATGATTTTATGCAGATTTCCCATGACATGCCTCGCGTATGGTGGAGTACGCCCCGCGTAATTGCCCATTCTGTCAGAAATCTCCTGCATGTGGACCAAATCCAGATCTTGTTGTCTCAATCACGCCACGCGTAGACTGGGGTGCGCCTCGCGTGTTTGAGTTTTTGAGATTTTATTGCTTGAATTGGGCCTTTTACGCACCGCGTAGCTGAAGCACGCCTCGCGTAAATAAGTTTCTGAGCTTTTTTGATTGAAGAACTTCCTTACACGCCCCACGTGTAAGGTGGTACGTCCCGCGTAGGGTAGTTGACTCAGGGAGACCATGCAGTCTGACTTTCAGGATTAGGCTTATCATTTCTGACACATGTTCCACGCCCCGCGTGGTGGTTGATATGCCCCGCGTATTGGTGACTAGATTCCACGTGGTGCCTGTGGATTGCACAATTATTTCTGACTAAATGTTCCACGCCCCTCGTGAAGGGAGATACGCCCCGCGTATATCGGTGGAATTTCACTCCTTGCTCGTACCTGAAATACAATTCTCGAGAGCCGAGTTAGCTTGACGTTTTTATTTTCTAAATTAATCAAAAATAAGAAAAATTAACCGAAAGTACGGAATTTATTTTTATTTCGCTATTTTATTAAAACACTCTATTTTTACAATTAAACTTATTTATTTCATCTAAAACTAAACCGTAAATCACGCTAAAAGATAGGGACGAAACGCCCCTATCAAACCTCCTCAGACTTTAAAGTTTTACTTGTCCTCAAGTAAAAGAAATCGAAAGACAAGGGATTGAGATTATTATGAAACAAACCGTCGGTTGGTTTTACCAAGTGCGTGATTCCGAAGCTAAAGTTTTACACAAAGTTTTTGGTAAGTACCTACGCAAAAAAATGAGTGACCAAAACTTGTTTGAAACCTCCATGATCAAATTTGATAGGCAATATTAACGGGGCTTGAACATCTTTTGAGAACCCGATAGTACCTCACCAAGGGATTTCACTCTTACGCTCAAATTTTGGTGGGTCGGTGTTTTTGCACTCTTCTTTGCACTTACTCGAAGTCACTTTGAGTTTGCATTTTTATCTAGGTTTTTCCTCCTACGTTATGGTCTAGGTAATATTAAAAATGAACCTGGAGGGGGGTTGTAATGTGGGTGGCTTTTTAGTGGTTAATTCTTTGGAAACTCGAGTTCAAATACCATTTTGATTATCGCACCGCGTTTTTATTTTGGCCTTAGTAAGTTTGTATAACTCGAAATTGCTCGGGTGGAGCTTGAGAATGCCTTTTGCTCTTTATTGTGTTTTTCTTTTTCTTTTTGTTTTGAGAGCGGCACAAAAACGATTTCGAACTCTTATGGTGCTTACTTATCAAGGCCTTGGCTTATTTCGGGTGCGAATTGATTTTGTTGGTATTTAAACAAGAGGAAAAAGGGTTAATTGTTAAAAAGGGTATTAACAAGAAAAGTCGGTTAGTAGGCTCAAGGGGGTTTCCTAGAGGTTGATGAAAATGAGAAAAATAAATTAAGAAAAGAATTAAACTAAGTGGGTTCGTTTTATCATCTATTGCCATTTTAACCAAAATAGGTGTACTTAACCCGGTATTAGGTGCAAACTCTATGAGTCGAGTAAAGTCAAAGCTCTCGAAAAATTGTGAAAGAAATAGAGTTCTCGTACAAACTCTTTTAGGCTCAAAATTACCTCACAAAATTTCGGGTTAATTGTGTACGTTCAAGTTCTCGTCAAATTTTCAACTATCCCGTTTTATTGCCTTTTTGAATTTCATTATGGAGATGACCTGTGGGTTAGGACTCAATGCTTTTGTTTAGTACGAACCTAGGCTTTGCATAAATTCTAGAGTTTCAGAATTAAGACTAAAATTTCTTACTATCCCGTTCCTTTGTATTAATGTCTTTACATCTAAGGACAAATAACGAAACTTTTAATTGATTTCCGAGGGAGGTAGTGTGTCGGAAAAGTTAAAGAATCAATAAATTAGTTTAATTATTTTGTTGTTTATTTACTTTTTATTTTTGTTTTTGTTAGTGCAAAACAAACGGTAAGTGCGGGGTTGCACAACCCTCCGCGTTATTAAAATGACGCCCATTCCAAGGGTGTCGCAAAAGAAAAGAAAAACAAAAACAAAAATAAAGATTGAATTTAAAGTAAAACTAGGACCCTTGAAGGTCAGGTCCTACGCGAGGCGTGCCCAGGAGGGCGCCCCGCGTAAGAGGTGCATTTTTAGCCAATTTTGGCCAGAGACTCAAATACGCGGGGCGTTTATTTGAAAAGGGCTAACCGCCGAAGGTTACGCGGGGCGTGGTAGGAGGTGCGCCCCGCGTAACGTGTCTTTTATTGCGAAAATGAGTCAGACACGCAGATGCGCGGGGCGTACTGGGTTGTACGTCCCGCGTGATTAAGAATTTTTGGATTAAAAATGGGATTTGTTTTTCTTTTGATTTATGAGAAATAAAAAATACAACTAGAAAAAATAATTAAACGGAGGAAACTAAAAATAACATAAAAGAGAGAAACGTAAAAATAAATAAAAGTAGAAACAAATAAAAATAAGTTTATAATACGTATAAACAAGTGGTTCGAGATGTTCAAACCGATGCTACGTTTAGAGTCGAAGTAGCTCGACTTTCTCATGCGGCGGCTTACTGCAAGTTGTCCGAGTTGGAACTTGACGGGTCCGAACTTCTACTATTTAGGAGCGTTATCGCTTGTCCGGACTCCCTATTTTTGCCCCGCGGGTTTTGTTCGGTGTTTGCCGAGAGGGTTCCTAGTGGCCTCTCCTGTTGCTGACGATTCAAGTGGGCTACTTGGCGGCTAAGATCCCTGCAAAACACCTCACTATCGGAAAGACGGGTTAATATATCCTTCAACAAAGACGTGACCGACTGGCCATGTACGTTGTCGGGAGGCGGAGCGTTCCGATTACCGGGCATGGCTTATGATTGCCCTAGCCCGTTTTCTCAATATTCTTGATCAAAGTCGGATGGGGGCCTCAACACATTATTATTATTGCCATATGACAAGTTCGGGTGTTGGTACCGAGGCCTCCAACCGCTGTTATTATTATTGTTGTGGTGATAGGAGTTCGGGTTAGGATTGTACCTTTGATTGCCTCCTACATAACTTACATTTTCGATATCGCCGGCGAAGGGACTACCGGCTTGGCAATTAAGTCCATCATGGTCTCCACCACAGTGATTGCACATCAGGACCTGTGCAACCTTGTTAAGGCTCAACTGGGCTATCAAAGCGTCAAGTTTTTTATTCGTTTCCTCCATGGAACTTTTCGGAGCCTCTTTCTCCACGGCGAACGTTTGATGTCGTGAAGGTCCGGCAAGTCGATCCTCTTGCCATTGCACGCTTTTCCTTACGAGCTCGTGGATGAGCTCGTATGCTTCACTGGCCGACTTCCTAAATAGGTCCCCACCTGCTGCGGAATCCACGGTGGCATGATTAGAAGGTGTTAATCCGTGATAAAAAGTGCTTACCACATTGTGCTTTGGGATATCGTGGTGCGGGCAGCTTCGAAGCAACTTCCGGAATCTTGCCCAAGCCGCATGAAGGGCTTCGTGTTCGAGCTGCCGGAAGGTAGTGATGTCGTCCCTCAACTTGACTATTTTGGAGGGCGGGAAGTAGTAAGAAAGGAACTCCTTCTCAAGTTCCACCCATGATGTAATTGAACCCACCTCCAACGAGTGCAACCACTCCAACGCTTGCCCTGTCAAAGAGAAAGGAAACAACTTTAGTCGGACGGCCTCGACCGGTACACCGTTTTGCCGAGAAGTTTCAGCACACATAAGAAATTTATCTAAATGTTCGTTAGGGTTTTCATGAGGTTCTCCTTCGAACTGGCCAAGTTGTTGGATGAGTTGGATCATGCTAGTCTTGATTTCATATGTGTTGGCCGGGATGGTGGGGGCAACGATTCCGTTGCGGTTTTGAGGACGATGCGGAGCAAGAATCTCCATCATCGAGCGCATGTCTCCACCATTGCGGTCGTTGTTCACGGGTTGCACCGGCGGCCTTTGGTTGACCTCGGGTTGGTTAGCTTCATTGTTGAGGTTTGCCATTTTCTCTCTCCGAATCCTACAAAGAGTACATTCAATTTCAAGATCAATAGGAACGAGAGAATCACTCCGAGATCGGGTGTGCATAAAATAAATAAATGAAATAATTATAAACAAGAAAGAATATTGTTAGTGCAAAGTATATATATAAAAAAGTTTATACAAACAATTTATACAAAAATAATGCTTAGACTAACAATAAAACGTTTTTGTCTAATATTGCAAGAAATTATAAATCCCCAGCAACGGCGCCAAAAACTTGATAGGGTAAACGGCTAGAGAGTTCTTTTCTACGACGAAATGTATATTACGATAAGTGCGTTACGACTATGGATGTGATCTTTCTAAATGCTCTAACTCTACTAGACGCCACTACTTAGGGGCAAGTGTACCCCGTCGTATCAAGTAATAATCCGGTTAAGACCAGGTATCGAATCCACAGGATTTATAACTACAAGTATTAGACGACTCGGTTTTATACGTTATCTAAGCGGTGAATACTTTGAGTTGATTCGGGGAACAACTACAAACTACTCCTAACTACGGGTGAGACAAGTTTATATAGCAAAACTCTACGGAATGATATGGATGGCGATAAGTTATAAATATGACAAATAATGGCTCTCAATATATAAACGGTTAATGTTTTACTCTTGCAATGACGACTACGTGTAGTGTGACCGATCCGTGAAGTACTTAGACTACGTGATTCCTAGTCAAGGCGTATCTAATGCTTGGAACCAGAAATTAGGGCCCGTAAGTTCCGTGGTTTGTCAATCCCTACGGTTTCCGGAGTGTCACTTCCGGTAAGGCAACTCCCATGTGAATCCCTAAAGATAGCCCGAATGGCGTCGGAAATCGCGTTCTCCTACACAATAATCAATTACGAGTATCAAAACAAGTAGCAAACATGAATACAAATATAGAGAAAGGGATTATGAATCATAAATTATAAATATGGAGAATGTAAATATGAAATACAACCAAGCCTAGTACATAGGAAGAGTACAAGCTAATTAGCAAGTTGTTAAGCCCAAAATATACCTAAAATATCATCAATAATTACATCAGTTTTGCTATGAATTCGTGCTATTTATATCTATTTAGAGTACTTTTACTTTCGAATATATTTCTTTCATGTAAGGTACCTAAATATTTGGTAAAATCCAAATAGGAACGAAAAGAGGACAAAAACGAAGGAAAAACCCTAAGTTAGGAGCCAAAAGACGAAGAAATCAGCACACCGATATAAGGAAGACAAGAACGAAGTCACAAACGGAAGAAAAATTCATATTCTCGGTAGAGAATTTGGGGCCGTGACCGAGAATCTCAAATTCTCGATCGCGACACGCGTCGCCAGTCACCTTCCCCCTTTCGTCCGAAGGCTGAAAAATCAATTCCCCATTCTCGGCAGAGAATTTCCATTCTCGGTAAGAGCAGAAATTCTGCCAAGTACAATGAACACATGTTAAAATCCAAGAAACGCGTTCGTTCAGGTGGATAAAGACGTCCTTTCACAACGGACACGACTCTCCACAACGGTCACGACACTTCATTCACGACTCTTCAACATCTATAAATAAAGTATTGGTTTGAGAGTTGAAAAATGATGAGAGAGTTAGAAGAGAAGATTAGTGCGGAGTTTATGCAGAAACTCTGACTCAGAAATGAGTCAGAGATTAGATTTCATTTTTGTAAAAAGCAATATGTTGTACACACATTGTTTATTCAATAATAACAAGTTCAGTAGCGTTTAGACATTGTTCCAATTTAGTTTTCATTTTGGTAGTAGACCGACCAAGTCTCTATTACGAAGATTCAACAAAAAGATTGAGTAGAGGATCCGCCCCTGAGCCTGACAAACTCTAACGAAACCCAAGGAAAGGATTGACAACCCGTTCACTTGCAAGTCGTCGAATGTTTCCATGCTCCATGTTCTTTGTAAACTTGTATCAATTTATATTTCATCTAATAAAGTCCGTTCTATTCGATAGATTTTTATGCAGCACTTATGGTAACCAATCCACTAAAGTGACTGCTGGTGTTTTCATTAAAACGTATTTAATTCAAAATCTTTACAATGAAACTTTGTTGAACACTTATGCAAATTATTACCTCGAAAGAGTTTTAATTTGATTAAGGGCAATTATCCCGGATAGGGTTTTGTCATGTTCAAAGCCAATTAATTAGAGGTTTCGTCATTTATTTCATCTTTATAATTCGTACAAAGTTTAAAGTTGTTTTCTTTGCTTAATGCAAACAAATACATCTGTTTACTTTTCTAAAAAGTACTAAACGTTCCTATCTTGCAAATTCATTCTTAAATCAGAGTATTTTCTAACATTTTCATACTCTAACCTAATTCTCATTCTAGCAATTTCAAAACCAAAACCGATTAAACGATTTTCCATATTATAAACCTTAAAAGTAAATTTAACTGATTATAAATAAGTTTTGTTCGAAAAACGTTCCCTGTGGGATCGATATCTTTTATTACTACAAGCGTATACCGTGCACTTGCGGAAATCGCTCAACAAGTTTTTGGCGCCGTTGCCGGGGAACGCCAAATTTTTAACAAAAATTTATGTTTTTCGTGTTTTATTTCGACCCTTGGTTTATAATATATTTATTTATTTATTTTATAGTTTTATTTTGAGGATGGTCACTAGGACTAAATCCTCGTTGTTATTTAACGTTTGCATTTAAATGTTTGCAGATAAAAAAAATCCAAGTTTTTTCAAAGATAAACTGGAGATTTGATCATCAATATAAATGCACAGAAGGAGTCTACAGAAAAGAAATTCGGCTTGCAGATACATCAGACGGGAAAGCAAATTTTTGAAACAGGATGTCAGACGTGACAGATGACTTTTCCAGAAAATTTACCTTTTCCCCAAACACATTTAACTCTTTTCTATAAACTAAACCCTTCACCAACATATCAAATTTCTTTGTTAAGAAATTTATTCGTTTCCTACAAACCCAAATAAATTCCCTTTTTAATCGCTACCTTAAACACCTACATCTTCTTAGACAAGATATATCAGAAGTAGGATGAAATTACCTTATCCACCAGGAAGGAATTGTATACTTTTAATATAGTTTTGAAAGTTTCGGTTCATGTGCGTAGTTCCAGTTCGTGCACAAAACTAGAAGTTCGGGCATTCAACCGCAATCAGTAGATCCTTAAATTGAGAAAACGTAAAAAAAAAAGAAAAAAAAAACATCTTGTTCCAGGTAAGTTAAATGGACAGGACCATTATTTAAAACCGGTCTAAGTAATTGATTCTGTCCATGATTTTGATTCTCCTTGAGAATTCTTAAGGATTATCACTTTTTTTTTTAGTTTTTAGTTTTTCATATTTTAATTTCTTACATTTCATTTTAGTTCAGTTTATACATTAGTCTTTAGTTTAGTAATAATAGTGAGATTAGAAATAAAAATTTTGTGATCATTGAACGATATTGAATTAAAAGTTACACAAAATTTAAGTTTCATAATTAAAATCTCTGCTGTGACTTTTGTTTGATGTTTTGAAAATTTCTGAACTTACTGAGAATGTGAATTCTCAGTAGAGAATTCAGGATTTTCAAAATTTCAATGGAAAGGAAGAGAAAAAAAAATTTCTGAACTTACCGAGAATCGAAATTCTCTGCCGAGAATTTAAAATTCTCGGTAACTTCAGCAAAAAAAAAAAAAAAATTTCGCGACCGCGGATCGCCATTCACGGTCGCGACACGGGCGGTATTAGACCTGTATTCTTTCTTTCTTCTTCAGTTCATGCACCATTGTTGAAAGTTTTGAAAAATTAAGTTTCTTCATGTTCAAATGGTGTGAATTTACACCTTTTTAATCCCAACGGACACCTTGATTTGTCCTGGATTGGTTATAAATAATTGGAAAAAATCAGATTTTTGTTACTTACATTTTCTATTCATCTCTATCAGACAAAATCTGATTTCTTCTTAGTTATCACACATTTAAAAAAAAACAAAGTTACAGAAACTTTTTCTTCCTTTCAAAACCACCAACAGACATTTTAATTCATCCTAACATCATTATAAACAATTAGAGAAGATCAGATTTTCATACTTTTCATCTCTTTCAGACAAAATCTGATATTCTTCTCCAATTATTCAAACCTTTCAAACAGTTCCAGAAACTTTTTCCTTTTCTCAAAACCATGACTACCAAGCATAAATCTTCCATGAAGATTACTGCTGCATGTCGTATGCGTCCTGATTTTTGAGAATGCTATAGGACATCGTTTCCCATTCACACACATGATGAAGAACGAAGATATTATAAAACCATTTGTTATGTATAGTTTGTATATATGGTTGTTTTTGTGTTTGTTCTTTCTGTAACTTGTATATATGTTTTCTAATTTTAATAAAACTATCAAGTTTGATTCTTTGATTCTTTTTGCTTAAATATACGTTAACCATACAAGTTATATGAATACATCTGAGTCTGTGTTTAAATGAAACAGTATAATTTTTAACATGAATCTGTAATTATTTTTAATGAATCTGTATTCATTTCAGGACTGTTTCTGACCATCTGACTTTTCATATATATTACATGCTCATAAATTATAATCATTAAATATTGAACAAGTACATGAACACTCATTTTATGTGATAAATTCTAAAGGTTTTTTCTGTACATATGTTTTTCAATTTTGATAGCATATCAACTTTGATTCTTTAGTTATCTTTGATTAGTATATGTTCACTATGCAAGTGATTAGAATGAATCTGAATATAATATTAAAATGTATCAGTATAAACTTCAAACATAAATGTGTATATAATGTTAAAATGACTCTGTATATCATTTCATTAATCTGCATAAGTTTCAATGCTTCAGATTTAATATGACTAAAATGATTAATAATTTGTTTTGATTACTTTTAATCTATTTGTTTGTTTCTGTATATAGGTTTGTTTTTCTTGTCCTTGTATATATGTTCTTGTTGATTTATGTAAATATGTGTTCCTGCAAAAAGAATTCAAATTCCTTTCATACTTTAATCTTATGTTCTGGTTTTTGTCTGTTAAAATCTATACACTATTAGCAAATGAATCTGTTCATATATATCTTCAATGCTAATAAGTTATGATCATTGTTAACTATTGAACATAATAATAAATTTTTATTTTTCATGCAATCATTGAGTTTAATTTTACTTATGAAATCATGTACTTATATCATTTTGATTATTGCATATATCAGTATGAACTTATTAAAATAAACCATACAATTTTTCATATGAATCTGTACCAATTAGAATAAGGTTAATGTTAAATGTTTCTTTATTTGAATGCTGCTTTAATTTGAATAAAGATCATGTTTAAAGTTGTAAGCATGCATAAATACCTACAAGTACTTACATTCATTATCTTTTAGACGATTAATTTACCTCATGTGAATTAATGAACAGTGATTCTACTTTAACTCTGTTTAAGACATTTATTGTTTCATTACTCAAAATTTAATAAGGATAAACCTTTGGTTTTCCTTGCATTTAATGTTTTCATTTCAGTTCTTAAGTGCAGGTACAGTTTATATTAAGTTCAGGAGACAATTAATCAATTAAATCACACAAACCTAGTCAAAATGCACCTAAACAGACTTCTATGACCAATTCTCTACCGAGAATTTAATATTCTCGGTAAGTCCAGCAAAAACGGACGGATTTCAGGGGAAAAATTCCCTGAAAATCGCGTGTCGCGGCCGCGGCTTTGCTATTCGCGGTCGCGACACGCGTGATATATGCCCTTTTGATTCCGATTTTGACACTATTTTTGCCTATTCCTATTCCTATTCTACCTATACATTCACCTAATCACCCTATATAACCCTACTTCTTACACAAACCTCACATCACCTCTATTTTTACCCAATCCCTTACTCCAAACTCTTCCCCAAAAACCTACTTTTACTCTTCCCAATTTATTCACTCCAATTTCTATCCTTTTTTCCATTCAATCACTTCCAATTACAACACCCAAACTCATCTTCAAGCTTTACTCTTTCTCTCTAAATTCCTTTTTATTCTTCTTCTTCTTCTCAAACCCTAAACACACTAAACACCATCACCATGGTTAGGACTAAGCGTGTTGGTAACAAGCCCGCTGTTACGGAAGCTAATCGCCTTCGGGTTCAATGTGGAGCTTATTTCGACATCGCTTCGGAGGAGGAAGCCGCTCGTTTCAAACATTTTTCACAAGTCGACCGCTAATTTGTGGATATGCACTTCTTAGACTTCCATTCGGTAAGAGTATTGAATTTCTCTACTAGAATTGATGCTTTTATTGAGGCGTTGGGTTGGCAAGAATTCATTAATATACGTTTTTCGCGTATTAATGAATATGTGGTGGAATTTTTGGTCACTTTGACCATGAACAAGAAGAAAACCTCAATCTCTTTTAGGAATAATGGTACCACATACACCATTGATTATGAAGCAATGGGAAACATGTTTGGTTTCCCTACTTCTGATTTTTATGATAAGCCTGAAGATTTTGATAATGATGCTGTTTGGCAAACTCTTTCGGACCAAGACTATTTTAATTCCAAAAACACTTCAAGCAAGTTGATTAAGGACAATTGTGTGTTCTTCTTTCACAAATTTTTGAGTTTCTCCTTGTTTGGGTGTGTTGAGAGTTCAAAGGTTCAGGTTCGGGATTTGTATGTTTTGGATAGTTTGTTTAAAGGCTTGAGGTTTGATAGCATTGGTATGTTGTTCGATAATTTGTTCCGTGCTTCGAGGGCTACTACCATTCAGATCCCTCTTTGTAATTTTATCACCGTTATTGTGTTGGGAGCTCGGGGTGAATTTGCTGATTTTGACATGTCCACCTACCGTGGGTATGTTCCACTCTTGGATATCTCGGCTCTTGAGCGGGCTCATTTATTGCTTCCGCAAGGTCCCCCCGTCTTTATTTCGTATGCCTCCCGTATTGCCCACCTTCGTGGCACTATGGGTGGTGGCGCTTCAAGTTCTCAATTTGCAGGTACCGAAGGTGGCGGAGAGGCGGCAGGAGATGAAGATGAACCCCAAGCTCAACCACAACCCCAAGTACCTCAAGCGGATGATCCGGTGGATTTGCGGAGGATTTTGAACCAAATCAATTCCAACACTCGTCAAATGAACTTAAGAATTGATGATTTGGTAGAGAACAACATGGTGATGAATGACAACCTCAACCTTTTGAGGCGTGAGCATAGATCGACTCGGCATCGGATACTTTCCTTTTTCCGACGCCGCAATATGGAGACTTCACCTACACCTCCGGATTCCCCGCCTCGAACATAGGTTGTTTCCTTTCATTTTATTTTTATCTTGTTATAAATTGGTACAAATTTTACTTTTCCTCTGTTTGGTACACTTTTCCATTTTTATTTTATGTTGAATATTTCATTTGCTACAATTTCAATCTTTGTTACGTATGCCTTATTTCGTATTTATTTTTTATGTTTTCTCCATTTTTGCACCAATGAGGACATGGTCCAATTTAAGTGTGGGAGGAGATATACATATATCATTTCCACATATACGAATACATGCAACGAAAATATTATTTTGCAAAACAAATAAATGCAACGAATAATTTTTATGCAAATGCAACATATATTGCAACACATTTTTCATATGTTCATAAATTAACCATAAGTTAATATGATTATTTTTTAGGTTATCATTATCGGTAGAAATAATATTTCTATACGGGTAATATTTTTCAAATTTTTCACAAATCTCCGATACGATTTTAAGTAAAATTGTCTCGAGTGAATGCATTTAAGTAATAAATTCTTTATTTCAATCTCTATTTTATATCATGAAATTCATGATACAATAAATCTCATTTTAAATTTTCAATTAGATTTATAGGCATTAAATTGAACTAACAATTTTTTTAGCTCGGTTTGATTTCGTCTTACATTAACACCAATTAAAGTTTTTAAGGAAACTTTAGCCATAATACATGTTGAATTTTAAGTCAATATAGGATGAATGTGCTATCTTTCTTTTTCCCAAGTTACAATTTCAATTTTATAATTCACATTAATTAATCAATTAGTTGAATTCTTAACTTTTGGCCACGATTGAGACCAACCTTATCACAATCGAGGTATGGAAGGAACGTTTAAATAAAAATTACACGTGTTTAAGTTTAAAGTAACGATTACGTCCACCCATGGCATGGTCGGTACCTCTTAAGCAAACACAAAGCAATAACATACGTATAAGTTACAATCAAGACCACCCTTATCTCGAGCGTAACTAAGCAAATAATTAACCCAAGTACTTATTTAAATTTAATATATCTTATATATTAGTTTAGGTTTGGGAAAGGAAATTTTGTGCTTTGAAATGCCTTGAGACGAAAGACTCAATAACATGCGTGCTTATATCGTCCCGAATGCTTCAATTCAAAATTGGAAATACAAGACAAATGATATATCGTATAATATACTAAGTTAGTTTGATATTTTGCGTATAAATTTGCCATGCAAAGTAAGTCTTTTCGGCTTAGCTAATTTAAAAGATAATACAGAGATATATGTTTTATTTTCATAAAGAGATTAGTTAAAGAATAAATTCAGTGAAATTTTGCTCGGGACTAGCAAAAGATTAAGTGTGGAGATTTTTTAAGCCCAAAATATACCTAAAATATCATCAATAATTACATCAGTTTTGCTATGAATTCGTGCTATTTATATCTATTTAGAGTACTTTTACTTTCGAATATATTTCTTTGATGCAAGGTACCTAAATATTTGGTAAAATCCAAATAGGAACGAAAAGAGGACAAAAACGAAGGAAAACCCCTAAGTTAGGAGCCAAAAGACGAAGAAATCAGCACACCGATATAAGGAAGACAAGAACGAAGTCACAAACGGAAGAAAAATTCATATTCTCGGTAGAGAATTTGGGGCTGCGACCGAGAATCTCAAATTCTCGGTCGCGACACGCATCGCCAGTCACCTTCCCCCTTTCGTCCGAAGGCTGAAAAATCAATTCCCCATTCTCGGCAGAGAATTTCCATTCTCGGTAAGAGCAGAAATTCTGCCAAGTACAATGAACACATGTTAAAATCCAAGAAACGCGTTCGTTCGGGTGGATAAAGACGTCCTTTCACAACGGACACGAATCTCCACAATGGTCACGACACTTCATTCACGACTCTTCAACATCTTTAAATAAAGTATTGGTTTGAGAGTTGAAAAATGATGAGAGAGTTAGAAGAGAAGATTAGTACAGAGTTTATGCAGAAACTCTGACTCAGAAATGAGTCAGAGATTAGATTTCATTTTTGTAAAAAGCAATATGCTGTACACACATTGTTTATTCAATAATAACAAGTTCAGTAGCGTTTAGACATTGTTCCAATTTAGTTTTCATTTTGGTAGTAGACCGACCAAGTCTCTATTACGAAGATTCAACGAGAAGATTGAGTAGAGGATCCGCCCCTGAGCCTGACAAACTCTAACGAAACCCAAGGAAAGGATTGACAACCCGTTCACTTGCAAGCCGTCGAATGTTTCCATGCTCCATGTTCTCTGTAAACTTGTATCAATTTATATTTCATCTAATAAAGTCCGTTCTATTCGATAGATTTTTATGCAGCACAATCCACTAAAGTGACTGCTGGTGTTTTCATTAAAACGTATTTAATTCAAAATCTTTACAAGGAAACTTTGTTGAACACTTAGGCAAATTATTATCTCGAAAGAGTTTTAATTTGATTAAGGGCAATTATCCCGGATAGGGTTTTGTCATGTTCAAAGCCAATTAATTAGAGGTTCCGTCATTTATTTCATCTTTATAATTCGTACAAAGTTTAAAGTTGTTTTCTTTGCTTAATGCAAACAAATACATCTGTTTACTTTTCTAAAAAGTATTAAACGTTCCTATCTTGCAAATTCATTCTTAAATCAGAGTATTTTCTAACATTTTCATACTCTAACCTAATTCTCATTCTAGCAATTTCAAAACCAAAACCGATTAAACGATTTTCCATATTATAAACCTTAAAAGTAAATTTAACCGATTATAAATAAGTTTTGTTCGAAAAACGTTCCCTGTGGGATCAATATCTTTTATTACTACAAGCGTATACCGTGCACTTGTGGAAATCGCTCAACACAAGTGAAAAGGGAAGAATCCACCCTCGGAACTAGCTAATCGGACTCAAGGCCGTCTCTTAGGACTTGGAGGTGGAGCTTTCGAGCTTGGTGGATGGAGATGGAACGGAACTTTGATGGAATGCCGGGATCAACGAACAAGCTCTCAAGGTGGAAGAGAATTGCTTACATAAACTACAATCTCACACTATCTAACAAGAACTATACTAAGATGTAAGATGTAAGGTTCAAGATTAAGAGATATTCAGAGCTGTCTAAATGAGTGCTAGTCACTCTTATTTATACACATCAAGCTAGGGTAGAGTTGTAATTTCATAAGATACAAGCATGGAGGAACATGATTTTATGCAGATTTCCCATGACACGCCTCGCGTATGGTGGAGTACGCCCCGCGTAATTGCCCATTCCGTCAGAAATCTCCTGCATGTGGACCAAATCTAGATCTTGTTGTCTCAATCATGCCGCGCGTAGACTTGGGTGCGCCTCGCGTGTTTGAGTTTCTGAGATTTTATTGCTTGAATTGGGCCTTTTACGCACCGCGTAGCTGAAGCACGCCTCGCGTAAATAAGTTTCTGAACTTTTTTGATTGCAGAACTTCCTTACACGCCCCGCGTGTAAGGTGGCACGTCCCGCGTAGGGTAGTTGACTCAGAGAGACCATGCAGTCTGACTTTCAAGATTAGGCTTATCATTTCTGACACATGTTCCACGCCCCGCGTGGTGGTTGATACGCCCCGCATATTGGTGACTAGATTCCACGTGGTGCCTGTGGATTGCACAATTATTTCTGACCAAATGTTCCACGCCCCGCGTGAAGGGAGATACGCCCCGCGTATGTCGGTGGAATTTCACTCCTTGCTCGTACCTGAAATACAATTCTCGAGAGCCGAGTTAGCTTGACGTTTTTATTTTCTAAATTAATCAAAAATAAAAAAAATTAACCGAAAGTACGGAATTTATTTTTGCAATTAAACTTATTTATTTCATCTAAAACTAAACCGTAAATCACGCTAAAAGATAGGGACGAAACGCCCCTATCAGTGCTCATCACACGGGTGAAGCAAACGAGCTGATTGTGTATGAGGAGCAGTTGGAGTTAGGGATGCGGCTACCTCTTCTCCCTTTTTTTGTGGAGGTGTTGAAGGAGTATGACTTGTGTCCTGGGCAGATCCATCCAAATGGGTGGAGGATGATGGTAGCGTTCTACTCATTATGCCGATCGGCTGGATATCGAGCTATTGGGTTGGTGTTTCGCGAGTTTTTCCGTCCGAATAAGGGACCCCGATCACATCATGTGACCTTCTCGCACCAAAAATTCAAGGTTCTTGGCGGGTTGAAGGATAAAATTCTCGAATATCGGCATCGCTACTTCCTCGTGAGGAAATTGGATGGCGATTTCCCTTTCCGGGTGTCATGGAATGGGGATCCCATGGATTCTAGTCGGTGACTAAAAACGCGACCGATGTTGCCATCGGAGGAGCACCTAGTTAAGCACCTAAAGGGTTTGCCAACAGATAAAAAACGTAAGAAAGATGTGGACGAGCTTGTTGGTCATTTTCTCACTACAGGGTATTATATCTGGAACCAGTGGCGGATGGCTCAGCTATCTGGGTGGTCGCCGGCGGACTTCGAGAAGTGGAAACTTGGGTACAACTTTTCGGCATGAGAGCTAGCGGAGTTGAAGGCGATAACTGTAAATGTTCCTGTCGTAGGTGAGGGGTTCGGGTTGTGGGTTTTGTTTTGTCTGTGTTGCGTGTGTTTGTGTGAAATATACTGATCTTCTTGCTACTAATGCAGGTCCAGGTGATCCTCGCGTGAGTATGGATTTCGACCCGAATGAGTTTGGTGTTGGCCTGGAGACTGCGGAGGAAGCATTTGCTGGTGCCTCGGGCTCCTTGGCCTCCTTCTCTTCGCTTGAAGATGCGAATCAAGTGGTTCAGAGCATGGGCGGGGTGCTCGCTGCTGTAGACACTGAGTCGGAGGACCTATGATGAAAACCCACGACAAACGGCCAAGTCGGTTGATTCCATTAATTAGAAAATTTAAAAATAAACAGAAAAGCTCGGAGAGCCGGCACTTGAAAGCCCCGCTAACAAATTCGGCGTCTCGTGAGTGAGGTCGGGCACGTTCACTGTTACGACAGTGAGCGATAAGGCCCCGTAGGCCGAGCGTCAGCCGGTGAGTGACGAATGACGCTCCCAGCAGCGATCATCGCTCCGTAAACAACAGTGCGCGACACGTTGGGCGCCCGTCCGATGAGCCGAGCGTCGGACGTCGCCCATCGGAGAGTGGGCGTCGCCCGTCGAGCGTCGGGCGCGGCCCAACGCACAGTCAACGTCGCTCGACGACCGCTCGGCCGTGTCGAGCATCGCCTGGCCGTCGTCGGGCGATGCCCGACGACGTCGTGCGGACGCCCAACGGTCGTTGGGCGATCGCCCAACGCGAGTTGGGCGTCGCCCAGCATGAGTTGGGCGTTCGGCCAACTGAAGTTGGGCGACGCCCAACTGATGTTGGGCGTCCGCCCAACCTGTTTTGGGCGTCGCCCAACTCCCATCGGGCGACGCCCAAAACTTCTTGGGATCCGTGCCTATAAAAGGCACGGATCCCCATGCATTTGAGGGGGAGGATTTTTGGGAGCTTCTCACTGTAGATATTTTTAGAGAGAGAAAGTTAATTTTTTTGGGGAGAAAACATTTTTTTCCTAAAAATTCAAATTTCCTAAAAGTTAAATATTTTACCAAAACACTAAAATCACCGAAAAATCATAATTCGTGGAATCAACCGACTTCAGCTGTCAATACCGATCTTGAGGTATTATCCGAGGACTAGACTCGTTTTATTTTATTTATTTTTAGGATGTATTTTTATTTATTTATTTAGTTATTTATTTATCATATTTATTTATTTTCCCGTATTTATTTAAAATTCCGTCACGCATTAAATAAACGTTTGGTTTTGTTTTGAAATAAAAAACCTCGTCTTAAGTCCCAATACGAACCGTGATCCCGTTTGAGGGTAGTTCGGGATTAAAACGTTGTATACATATAAATTTTAGAAAAATCCTTTTTAATTAACGTTTTAAAATAAAACATCGTTTAGGGAGGTTCCGTTGTAGACTATGACCCGATTTGGGGTAGTTCGGAGGCCCAAAATGATAGAATAGAGTAGATTTAAAGCCTTCTAATGAATCTGGAAAGTATAAGAACTGATGTTGATATTCTGCCATTTCTGTCACTAACAGCAGATTACCGACGGATTTTCCATCGGTAATCTGCTGGAATCCGAAAATTCCCCTTTTAACCCCATTTTCTCAACTTTTTGATATTTATACTTGTATACATATGTATTTAATTATGTAATATATTTATAAAAATTATTTTTGAGTCCTATAACTATTAATTGCGTATTATGTAGCTATATATTTCATATTTGGAACTTAATTCATTTTGATTTGGTTTTGTAAAGTATTATATTTGTATATATATATAGTTTTTGGCTCATTTAAGTTATATTAGTCATTATTTAGGATGGAAGTTATTTTCTATATATTTATTACTTAAAACTAGTTTGAACCAAATGTTATTCTTCACATTTATGAGCTTTGTTCATTGTTTTACATGTTTTGAGTTAGAATAAGAATGCATTATATTTAGTATTTTTCATTTTCTTTATTATACCATATAGTATCTTTTACTCGTTTTTATCTATAGATATATCCTTATTTTTAGATAAAAATGTATATATATATGTATTTTCACTCTATTTTTGTATATATGTGTATATTTCAAATGTGTTTGGTTGGATGAATTTGGCCTTGATTTGTTAATTGTTGTGATTATGAAGGTTAAAGAAAGTGAAAATGGGGAAAATAAGCCACAAAAGGATTTAAATTCAATTGTGTAAATTAAAGGCATTTGGAGACTTTCAAAATGTAAATAAAGGTTTTTGACTTCTTTTTTGGTTCCGAGTGGTTTTCTAAATGTCACGTTTTGAAACCTTAATTCGTTCCAACGACGGATTAAGCGAACCTTGTAATTAAAATCGTTTTTATTGGTAAATAATAGAGTTTTGAATCGTTTTCCTATTCAAATGGTTTTGTACAAAAATAAATGGACTTGTATGCTTAATCACGTTTTCTTGTTAAAACTTCTCATTTCAACGTTTTCAAACGCTCGAGTCGTTCCAACGGCGATTCAAGTGAACATTATGTAAACTAACGGGGTTTTGAAACGTACCTAAATCATTCCAACGGCGATTAAGGTACGAACCATGTAAATAAATTCGTTTTCAGGAGTGAGATTAGCGTAGATGTAATGTATAATATGAAGCATAACTCACACTGTAAATAAATCAATTCTTTCTTCTATCCCCCTCTCTCTCCTATACGCTTTAAATTCATGCAAAATGGGTGATTCTTTAATAAAATGGCTTTCGATAACATGCTCAAAACGGTTTTCAAAGCGAGAAAGAAAAGGTTTCAAATGAATTTTAAACTTAAAGAAATATACGATTAGTCCGTTATCGCCTAACACGCTAAGTAGGAGGCCGGTGGTTCATAACCGGGCGATGTCGGGGTGCCTAGTAGTCTTTCTCCGGAAAGGAGCTAGCCTTCTTAGCTCGTACCTAAGTTTCCTGAACCCTCACCGGTCTCCCGCAAGGGATCGGTGTTCATTTTCCCATTCGTGGGTGGCGACTCTTCCATACTCCAGGCTCCGGTCCTTCCGAGTAGCTTGATTCCGCGATTGGTTGCTTTCGGCGCCAATCACAGCATCTGTCGTCAACGGTGTCCACCCCCCGGTCCGCCCAGGCAAGGCCGCGGCACCTATAGCTGCGCATGAGGATACTGATGTGGTCGGGAACATACCGCAAGGTATGCCCGTTTTAGAGAGTGAGGCGAAGGAAGCTGCAGAGGTGATAGCCGCTGTGCCGGAACAGGTCGAGAACCAGATTCAGGGAGTGCTTACCCAGAAGCGTAAGAAAGACAAAGGTAAGTCAGTTGTCGGGATCGAAGGCGGGAAAGTATGTGCTGGCGACAATCCTGCGGGGGCCAGCGACGGCCTTAAGCGAGCGTGTACTGACGGTGGGGCCGAGCTTTCACCGGAGATGATAGATTGGGTAGGTGATCATCCAGAGATGATGAAAAGAATGGATACCAAGATTGCCAAGTTTCGGGAGTACGTGATGGGGTTGTCGGTGGACTCGGACATGATGACGTCGGACCTTGCGCGGGCGATGGCTCGTGTTGCTAAGGTGCCCAGAGAAGTTTATCGAATGGACAGTGTGTCCAAAATGAACCTTGGTGTGGAAACCTTGTCGGCACTTGGTATTGTAAGTTCTCTTGCCATGTTCGTTCATGTTTGTTTCTAAGGATCGCTTCCTGATTTGTCTTTTTATGCAGGCTATTCAGAATGCCAACATGGTATTCGACATGCGTGTGAATGATGAGAATTTGTTTCGGGAGATGGAGCAAGGTCTGCGGAACGCTGTGAAGGAGCTGGAAATGGCGAATAAGAAGCTAACCACCGCCGGAGAGTCGTTGGAGCACCGTGAGGGTGAGATTGCAGTGCTGACCGAGCAACTGAAAGTGGAGACAGGAGGTCGAGTGGAGCTATCGAAGAAGTTGGCACAGGAGACTGAGGAGCTTCATTCTTACAAGTTTCTTCTGAGGATGGCCCTCTCTTCTGAGGAGAATGTCGATGAGAGAGCTAGGAGAGCAAATGTGTTATCTGATGAGAATGAGAGACTCAAGCGAGAACTTGAGGTGGCTCGGAAAGAGGCTAGCGAGTTGCGTGCCTTTGCGGGACAGCGCGAGGAAAAGCTGATCAAGATGGACCGAATGATGCTCCTTGCTGCTGCTCACTCTGCCGGGTATGAGGTTCCTCCGGAGGTCATATTCTCTCCGAACGTGTATGATAAAGCTGCCCAGGCGAAGGCCGTAGAGTTTTGTGGCCGTTTTAAGAAGAAATAGTTGTAAATGGAGATAAAAAGAGAGAACAGGCTAGGCCACAGTGAAACAGGTTACTTTCAGCCTCTACACATCCTATTTATTCATGAATGACATAAAGTGAAGTCAAGGTCTCTGTTTTAAAGCTCACTTAAGTCAACTTCCGTGTGTTCTTAAGATTCTAAGATGTACTACAACATTAAGGGCCCTTAATGTTGGTTCTTTCTTGCATTACGAGCGAAACAGCATTTCTGTTTAGAAAACCCTCGATACAATCCCCTAATATTCCTATTTCGGGTCTTGGACGTTTGATAAAAGGTTCCGTGAAGATGGAAGCAGTTTCCTATCATTCATCTAACACTAAGATACATGCATTTAGCAATAGAGTGAAAGCTTTATCAAGCACAACAACATATAGCATCATTCATTCATAAATAAGAAAAATAGAAGACTTACATAACCAGCCCTTGCTGGCCAAGCCCGTTCAGTTGACTACTCACTCATAATGATGAGTGAACAACCACAAAAATTGCAATAACTCCCCATTAATGGAGTTAGGTCTCCAAATTAAAGATAACTCTCCTGGAAGATGAAGTTTCAGCCCCCCAACAAAGTTATTCTCTCTCATTTTACAGTAATTTATTTAATTAGGAGGGAAGAAAAATAAAATATAATAGAAAGTACACTAAACAGACCGTTCTGACAGATTATGGCCACTTGAACACTTCAAGGCCCAAATCTTCTTCAACAAGCTAGATCTCCACTGGTCCCACGTCTTTGCTTGGCTGTCTTCCTACTCTTTACACGCTATTACCCTTTGGTCTATAGATTTTGCTTTTCTTTTTCCTGCAACGGGCTGTTTGACAGCTTTCTTCACAAAATCTGCAATAAGTGTTCTTTAGTCCTAAATTAATAACAATTAACAGCCCATAAGCCCATTTTTAGTGAAATAACATATGGTTATTAGGGTCAATTATGAACCCATCAGTGCTCTTCGTTCATGGGGTGTCCTTGCCTCGTTCATTAGTATTTTTAGGTGCTTGTTTAATTCCTTTGTCGTGTGATGTCACTGCGAGACGTTGTGGATTCCGCTAAGGTGCTTGAGGTGCAGAAAGCAATCTCGGCGATGCCTTACCCATATGTGTATTGTCCGCCGAGGGATGATCATGAACTTGAGAGAAAGGTGCGATATGCCTCCCCGGTGTGGATGAATCGGGGTATTTCGTGAAGAAGCCGAAACGAGGAGAGTGAGAGTTCTGCTCCCTACACCGGATCGACGACAGATTCATGCAACGTGGTCGTCAGTTCCCTATCTTCAACTGAGAAGAAAGTTTGGTCGCAGGACAGGATTGGCTTTCTCAACCCTGACGAGACGGTCGTGCCTGTGACGAATCCGCATCCTGCATGGGTGAGGAGACTTCTTACTGATGAGCTTGACAGGGTGATGAATCTTCCTCCTGAAACGGAAAACCGGCATGTTGGACGCTATGCTTCGCCAACTCGTCCCTATGGAGCGACGTTCGTCGATCCTTTGAAGCCTCGTAGCGTTGTTTTTCTTGAATTCTAGGCAGGGATTTCTGGGGCCTATTCCGGCAGATCCGGCGCATCGAGTGACGCATGTTGGGAAAGCCTGTCTGTATCATAGGCAAAATGGGCACAATACGGACGAATGTACTAATTGGTGGACCGTGCATCAAGCTTTAATGGATGCTGAGGCCATTCCTAACCCTGACCGTGTTAACGTATCTTTGTAGGAGATTGGAGTATTCTGTGTTTTGTGTCTGTCCCTTTTGCTTAATCTACTTAGGTTGTGTTTTACTAGCGATTTCCTTTTACGTTGTCCAACTTTTTGTAGTTTGGCTGTTTGTAATGAAAAACTGCAAATTTGATTCCTTATTGTTATTGCGACCAATGCCGCAGCTCATCTTTCGTGCGAATTTTGACGTGTTTTCAGGATTTTGTCCAGAAAGTCCATTCTGAGGATTATACTGTTTCCTTATGGATGCGCAGCCAACTTGCTAGTGTGTGCGAGATGCTGTTGCAGCTGTGCGGTCCCTCAGGCGTTCGAGATGTGCGAGAAGCCTTGTTATGACTTTTGACGGTATCTGCACGGGAACCGCCTACGGTAGCGCGCTTTGTTAGTTAATCGGAAACAATATGGTATTGTTCGCGCGTTGTGCTAAAAGGCATTCTGAGATGATCGAGAAGCCTGGGAGTGACATTTGGAGTTTATTCAGTGCAAGGACCATATTAGGTAGCTCGCTTCTTGCTTAATCGATAACAACCTAGGGTTGTTCGCGCAATTTAAGAGGCGTTTCGAGATGATCGAGAAGCCTGGGAATAACGTTTTGAGTTATTCTATGCGAGGACCATATCGGGTAGCTTGCTTCTTATTCGATCGGTAACAACATGGGGTTGTTTGCGCGATTTAAGAGGCGTTTCGAGATGATCGAGAAGCCTGGGAATAACGTTTTGAGTTATTCTATGCGAGGACCACATCGGGTAACTCACTTCTTGTTTGATCGGTAACAACATGGGGTTGTTTGCGCGATTTTAAGAGGCGTTTCGAGATGATCGAGAAGCCTGTGAAGTAAGGCGTTGAGGCACTCTTCCTCAAGTCGCTCGCTTGCCTCGGCAAGTTCCGCATTGTTGTCAGCTTCCTCAAAGTTGATCTGCCGAGGAGAGCGAAGGATGACCTCGGATGGTGCCATTGCTTCCATGCCATACGTAAGGAAGAAAGGAGTGCGTCCGGTGCCGGAATGTGGGGTTGTGCGGTATGACCATAATACTGCTGGGATATGGTCAGGCCATACTTGACCTTGGTCGGACAGGCACGCTTTGATTCCTCGCAGGATTGTTCGGTTGCTCACTTCTGTGAGCCTGTTGCTCTGAGGATGCGCTACCAAGGTGTAACGTCCTTTGATACCCCACTCCGCGCAGAACTCGCGGAATTGATTACAGTCGAACTGCCTCCCGTTATCTGTGATGAAAGAGTGGGGGACTCCGAACCGGTAAATGACTGTACGCTTAAGAAAGCTGATTACGTTGTCAGCGGTTATTTTGGCGATTGCTTCTGCCTCGATCCATTTGGTAAAGTGGTCGACTGCTACCACTACAAAACGCTTCTGTGCTGAGGCCATCGGGAAAGGGCCGAGTAGATCAATGCGCCATACTGCAAACGGCCAGGGTGTGATAATGCCTTTGAGCGGAGCTGCCGACGTGTGATGAGTATTGGCATGCAGTTGACAGGCCTGACAGCTTCGAACCAGACGCGTTGCATCAGAGTCCATGGTTTGCCAATAAAGTCCCTGTAGACGGGCTTTCTTTTAACCTTATTCAAAAAGTGGTCCTTGTTGGTCCCTTATAACGTAACAAGTTAGTTCCAAGGGGGGGGGGATAGGAACTATTTAAAATTTTAGTACGTTAAGGATGATTTCTTTTTCTTTGAAAAGATTAACACAGCGTGCTGAGTGAGTTTAAGACAAGCTTAGTCAACTTGTGACTAAGTCAGCTTCTGTCATTAAGTCAGGAGATAGCACTTGAGTCTGTTCCTGAACTCAGCTACTCAGTATGCACAACTCAGCTTGACCTCTTTACTTGGTCAGTTTCAGTTTTAAGCAAGCAATATATATAATAAGGAGTTTAAGGTTAGAAAGATATTACTCAGCAGATTTATCCAGGTTCGGCCTCTAAGCCTACGTCTTGTCCCCGGAACATGTTCCGAGCTTTCGAATCCTCTACTGAGCTCTTTAAAGGTAGAGCCTCAAACCTTTTACAACTTAGACACTGAGTATGACAAGAGTATCTTCCACTATACCTCTACTCAATTCTAATCTCACGTTGAGTACTATAACCGAGTACTCAGCTTCTCCTTTCTACTTCTAGAAATGATAAGTGTTTGTCCTAAACAACAATTGCTAAGACACCTTAGATGATTGTATAATCACTCTAGACTTTTACACAAATGATATAGAGTTTGGTGTAAGAATTTGCTTTGCTTTTCTTCACAGAACTTGAGTAGAATTTTGGTCAGCGTAATGGCTTGATAAATGTTCGGTGTTCTGAATGAAGCAACTGAAAGGCACTACTTATAGAGACATCTGAGGCAACAGTCATTTCGAATTTCGAAATAACCGTTGGAGGGAAATGGCTTCCTGTCGTTGTCACTCAGTCTTGCTCCGAGCTCTCGGCCAATCAGATTTAAGTATCTTCTGTCCTCAGTCAGTGTTGAGCAGCTTTTAGTCAGCTCGGCAGAATGTCTCTCCATTTACGGTAAGGTCAACTAGACAGCGTTCTGTGTCTTCTGAACTTTACCCAAAGTGGAAACACTTTGTCTGGAAGTTGTTCTTGCTCAGCTGTTGTCTTGTACTCTATGTTGATTCAACTCAGCGGCTTCACTCCGAAGTTGTTCAACGAAGGTCTTCTAGATCCTTCTCTTGCTGAGTTGCGTTTTGATCGTAACGACAGCGTTTTGCACATGCGGGCCGAGTTGTCTTGATCTGTTTGACTTGGGCCTTGACTTCCGTATGGGCCTTGGGCTTTTTATTCTTTATGTCTTATAAACAATTTAACTCAACATTGAACAAACACATTAGTTAAATAAATCAAAGCATTTAAACTTAGTATGTTTAGAATATATTTAATTTTACTTAAATAATTTTGTCAAATCAAAATCATGTGGAAAGGTGTTTCAACAAACTCCCCCATTTTGATGTTGGCAAAACTATTCAGCGAGGAACTCAGTGTTGAGCTCCCCCATGATAGTTGACCTATTATTGCTCAGCAAACTCTCCGTCAGGGTTGAGCTACTGACTTGGTTTTACTCTAAACCTTTTAAGTTTTAATCGAGTAGGTCTAAGGTCAGTATTCGGATATAGGTCAGCTCATGGAACATATTCTATTTTACTCAGTATTAAGCGGAAGGTTTAACATTCAGAGAGCATTGAGTAATCATTTTGTTCAATGGGTCTTATGAGACAGTGTTTTATAAACATACAGGACAATGTCAAACATATTATCAGCATTGGACACAATCAACATGTTTTATAAGCATTAAACATAGTTGATGTTTTTGAAGATACATAATAACATAATACACAGCATCATATGTAATAACTCAAGTTTGGATAAAAGATGCAAGTATTGTATCGAATTAAAGTAGTCAGCATACATATAGTGAGCATAAAAGAAACATAGCCTATAGACTAAGTACAAAACTAAGCTAGCTAGCCCATTTCTACTTCTTTTTCTTTTGCTTAGACTGACTGCTTCTAGGAGCCTCTTGCTGAGTCCTAGCTGGTTCTTTCTCCCCCGTTTTGTCAGCATCGGGAGGAGGAGGAATTCTAAAAGAGTCGGTTAGGACTGCGGCGGTCAGTACAGCGGTCAGCTCCTTAAGTTTGTCGGCACTTTCATTAATGCCGTCAAAGACAATAACGCCTTCATCCAGCACATCTTTAGGTATACCTAGTTCAGCGGCGCTGAGTAGGCTCAGGATATAGGCTTGAGACTTACCTACCCAAGTAATTGTATCTGACAGCGCAGCAAACGCTTGATGAAACGTCTTTAGCAGAGCTGAGTCATAGTATTGGCGCTGGATATTATTATGACGCACATGTGTGAAGGTCCTTTGGGTAGTGACCAGAATCCCATTCTGCTTCATCTGGTCAGTGTCCATCTCCTGTTTATTTAAGTTCAGCAGACGAACTACTTCGCTAATTTGCTCCACCGAGCATTGAGAGTAGGAGGCAAGCTGATTGTTTGTCTTGATTTCCTCAGTGTGAAGCTGGGCAAAGAGCATCTTAACTTCATCAGAAGTTGCATACTGAGTATTCGCAGCTGACAAGGTCTGGAATTGGCCTTGAAGAGTGTTAAGATGTTGAACAGTTGTCAGTTGGAGCTCAGCCAGCTTGGTTATTGAGTCCTGCTTGGGCTGATGTGATTGAATTGAAATCATATCACTTAGCAGATCTTTCAGTCCTTTAACTTCACTCAAAAGCTGAGTGATTTGTGATGACTGAGTGGACTCGGTTTGGGAAGACCCAGCAGCAGGTTCAGCATGATGAAGGTTTTGAATTAAGGATTGCACCGAGTTGATCAGTTTTCTACCAGACTCGGTGGCATGAAGATAACTGAGTGATTCATCATCATATTGCCTAGTTTCCTCAGTATGACCAGTTTGTGGAGGAGTCAGAGTTATGATAGGGTCAGTGACTGGAAGTGTGTTTTCAATCTGTACTTGATTTTCTGAAAGAGAGGATTGATCGGCAGTAGTGATGGTCGGTGAAATAGTCATCCTAATGATGTCAGTGTTGACTGGGGCAGGAATGTTCTGAGTCAGCACAGTGCTTGGAGCAACAGCATTAATGAGAACTTGCTCGATCTGGCTTGTTGAGTTAGCGGAAGCATTCAAGTCGGCTTGTTCCTTTGGTGAAGAAACAGAGGCTTGCTTTTCAAGAGAAGCTTGTTGAGAAGAAGGGGTTTGCTTACTGAAGAACTTCAGCTTCAGAGAAGAAGGATCCTTAGTCGGCTTTTGAACAGGGAGATCGATGACTGTTTTCTGACTTGCCTTTACTAATCTTCTTCTGCGAGGAAGAGTGGGATCAGCTTGGATAGATTCTCCTAAGTGAGAAGGAGAGGTTTCTTCTTGATCAGCATCGGGCTGATTAGCTTGTACTTGTACTTTATCTGCAGCCAACTCAGTGTTAGTTGGGTCAGCAGCTTCCTCTTCACTCGCAGTTTCCTCAGCGACATCCTGATCGCTGTCTTCTTCTTCTTTTTCCTCATCATCCTGATCTGAGTTATCTAATTCTTCTTCCACCTGAGTGATGAAGTGATCATCCAGTTCCACATCATCTTCTGGATGCTCAGCTTCAGTTCCTTGACACTGTGTGAAGTGTGAATCACAAGGAACAATGATGTCAGTGGGGATAGCATCAATTGGGGTCAGCTCTGAAGACTTTTTCTTCTTCAGAGGTTGCTCAGCACCTAGTCTTTCCTCTGTATCAGGCTCATCTTGCCTGCTTCTCTTCTCAACTGACTTAGGTCTCTCCTGACCTTTTTGAGAAGCTGACTCTAGCTTCTTTGCCTGAGGCTCAGCCTTCTTTGAAGGAGTCCCAACAGCTTTCCTCTTTCGGGCAGCTGGAGCCTTTGTCCTTTTGCCTTTCTTTGGGACATTTGTCTCCTCATCAGCCTCATCAGCATTTTTGCCTTTCTTAATTGGTTGGTCATACTTCAAGGCACGCAGTGAAGCAGCTGTGATCTCAGAGCCTTGGGCCTCAGTTTCCTCGAAGAGATCAATTTGATGATCTTTGAGGATTCTGGTTATGAGTGAGCCCAGCCTTAAAGTTCCAGTGCTCCTCTGGAAGCCGGCTATCAAGAAAACTGGCATGTTGATGGGCTTGTAGGTCAGCATATGCCATATGAAGCATTGCTCAAAATTTGTCGCTGAGCTAGTACAGTTAATCTTGGGGTAGATGTAGTAGGTCAGCAGATAATGAGCCATCTTTTGGTGCTGACCCATCGAAGTACTGGAGATTTCTCCAGAGTGGCCAGCAGGTTTACAGAACGTGGCATCGTACCCAGTTCCTTCATGATCCCCAGATCTCCTCAGCTTAGTTCCCTCATTCTTTAACTTCAGTAAGTTAGCTAGGTAGGTAGGGTTTATGAAAATGGTCTTCTCCTTTACCACAGTTACCAGATAATCCTGGTTATCGTTAGCAACACGGAGATTGTGGTAGAACTCCCTTACTAGGTCAGGGTAAGTAGGATCTCTAATGGAGAACAGCTCGGTCCAGCCATTCCTCGATATCCATTCACAGAATGGTTGCTCGGTTGTTACGAAGGCCTCAGAGAACCATCGTGAGAAGTCTATTTTCCACTCTCTAACATCTGCGAAGACTTTGGTAGGTTCTGACCTTGGTCGGCTTTCCCTTAGATGAGGTGGCTTGGCCAGCTTTGCCTTTGCTCGGCGTAGTGACCTTTGTAGCTTCAGGCGAAGTAGTTTGCCTGGAAGGTTCGTCGGAACTGGTCTTAGGGTGACCGGCACCGGAGATGTTAACGGAAACCTTAGTCATAGTTTCAGAGAAAGATTGGGAAGTTTTGAGAGTTTTTAGAGAGAGAGAATGCTTATACCAGAGAATTCGGTAATTGAAAAAAGATAAAAATGGGGATTTGCCCATTATTTATAGCAGTGAAAGGTAGATCTTATCGAATCCATGTGTCAGTTTTGCCTTGGGATTGTCAACCGACAATGATCCTGACATTTATGACACATTCGGCGCATACGTCATCCTAGGTGGCTATTCTCGTGCTCTAAGCATTAAACATCGTATCTTGAACTCAGCGTTTAGGATTATGAACGTTCTAAATTCTGAGTAGTCAGTTTTATACAAACGGATGGTTTAAGTAGTTGGTTACTCAGTTTGAGATAACTACTCGGTGCCAATGTTTTCTCAGTATGTGATATTCATTCATTCAGCATTAATCACTCAGCATACATCTATTCACTCAGCAAATAATAGATCACTCAGCATGTTAATTCACTCAGCATGAATATATGTTAAGAGCTGGAATTTACTGAAGAGGATTAAACATACCAATGGCTTCTCTCAGTATGCTGAACTGCTCACGAGCCAGTGGCTTTGTGAAGATATCCGCAAGCTGCTCATCCGTTGGGACGTAGGTCAGCTTTATCTCACCCTTGAGTACATGGTCTCTAATGAAGTGATGTCTTATACTGACATGCTTCATCCTGCTGTGCTGAATTGGGTTCTTTGATAGATCAATTGCACTTTTGTTGTCACATTTGACCTCAATTGTCTTTGTTTGAACACCATAGTCTTCAAGCTGTTGCTTAATCCATAGGACTTGAGCAACACAGTGTCCAGCAGCAATGTACTCAGCTTCAGTGGTAGACAAGGCTACTGACGCCTGCTTCTTGCTGAACCAGGATACAAGACAGCTTCCTAGGAAGTGGCATCCTCCAGAGGTGCTTTTTCGTTCTAGCTTGTCCCGTCCATAGTCAGCGTCAGTGTATCCAACGAGTGTAAAATCATGAGTATTGGGATACCATAAACCTGCGTTCACTGAGCTTTGCAAATATCTAAGGATTCTTTTTACAGCTATGTAATGAGATTCCTTAGGGTTAGATTGATATCTAGCACAGTAGCATACTGAGAACTGAATGTCCGGTCTACTTGCTGTTAAGTAAAGTAGAGAGCCTATCATACCTCGATACAATTTCCTATCTACCGACTTACCATTCTCGTCAGCGCAGAGGACAGTGTCAGTGCCCATAGGAGTGGATATTGGCTTGCAATTTTCAAGATCATATTTCTTCAATATCTCCTTGACATATTTAGCTTGACTGATGAAGATGTCATTTTTCCCTTGTTTGATTTGAAGTCCAAGGAAGAAGTTGAGTTCTCCCATCATCGACATTTCAAACTCAGTCTGCATTTGCTTGCTAAATTCCTTGCACATTGACTCATTAGTATCACCGAAAATAATATCATCAACATATATTTGAGCCAGCAGGGTATCTTTACCCTTTCTCTTAATGAATAAGGTTGTATCAGCTTTGCCTCTGGCATAGTTTCTAGTCAGCAGGAAACTGGTCAGCCTCTCATACCAAGCACGTGGTGCTTGCTTGAGGCCGTACAGAGCCTTTTTGAGTTTATAAACGTGGTTTAGGAATTTAGGATCCTCAAACCCTGGAGGTTGATTAACATAAACTTCCTCGTTTATAACTCCATTAAGGAATGCACTCTTAACATCCATTTGAAACAGTTTAAAGTTCATATAACTTGCATAAGCGCATAAAATTCTAATAGCCTCTAGCCTTGCCACTGGGGCAAAGGTCTCACCGTAGTCAATACCTTCTTGCTGACTGTAGCCCTGAGCTACAAGCCTTGCTTTGTTCCTGACTATATTTCCTTGCTCATCCAGCTTGTTGTGGAAGACCCATCTTGTTCCAATGGTCTTCTGCCTCCTTGGATGTGGCACTAACTCCCATACATCGTTTCTTCTGAATTGGTCAAGTTCCTCTTGCATTGTTCTCATCCAGAATTCATCTTCCTCAGCATCAGCGAAGTTCTTAGGTTCCTGAATTGAGACGAAGGCTACGTTGCTGAGGTATCTCCTGAGTTGATTTCTTGTCATCAGGGTATTCTCAGCGGCATCAAGAATGGCACTCTCTGAGTGTCCTCTTGGTATCCTTATCTCCTTTGGTAGATTGGTGTCTTGTGCTGTCTGTGTTTCAACAATCTCTGTAGGTGTAGATTGGTCAGTGAAAACAATTTGAGGTTCACTTTTACCTTTGGTCAGCCCTTGAGGGAATGACTCAGCGGCTGTATCTTGATCAGCGGGTACTGAGTGTGGATCATCCTCGGTCAGCGGCAGATATTTTCCTGTAGGGTTAGTTTCATCGAACTCAACATGTACTGACTCTTCTAAAACTTGAGTTCGTTTATTGAAAACTCTGTATGCTTTGCTGTTTGTTGAGTAGCCTAAAAAGATAACTTCATCAGCTTTTGAGTCAAACTTAGCTAGGCTATCTTTGGTGTTTAAAATAAAACATTTACAGCCAAAGGCACGAAAGTATCCAATATTAGGCTTTCGTCCTTTCCAAAGTTCGTAGGGGGTTTTCTTTAGTATAGGTCTAACAAGAGCCCTATTAAGAATATAGCACGCTGTGTTAACAGCTTCTCCCCAAAAGTACTTTGGAAGCCTATGCTCACTCAGCATTATCCTGGCTATTTCAACCAGGGTTCTATTCTTCCTTTCAACAACCCCATTTTGTTGAGGCATCCTAGGAGCAGAGAAATTATGGTCAATGCCGCTGGCTTCACAGAATTCAACAAACTGTTGGTTTTTGAATTCTCCACCATTATCACTTCGGATGTGAGCCAATTTTAGGTCTTTATCATTTTCAAGTTTTCTTACCAAATTTGAAAATGTCTCAAAGGTCTCATCCTTGCTACTCAGCAAGATGACCCAAGTGAACCGAGAGAAGTCATCTACAATGACCAAGGAAAATCTTCTTCCACCCAGACTCAGCGGTTGGACTGGACTGAAGAGATCCAAGTGTAGTAACTCTAACGGACGCTTAGTTGAGACAATGTTTTTACTAAGAAAAGATTGTTTGGTTTGTTTTCCAGCTTGGCAAGCGTGGCATAGTTGATCTTTTTCAAATTTAAGTCCTGGCAGTCCCTCAACCAATTGCTTTCTTGCTAGTTTGGCCAGGAGGTCCATGCTTACATGACCAAGTCTCCTGTGCCATAGCCAGGAATTTTCTTCCTTTGAAACTAAGCATACAGTTTTTGAAAACTTTTTCTCCAAGTTCAGCATGAAGACATTATCAATGCGAGGGGCAGTTAAAATTAACTCATTAGTTTTACCCTCGTATATTTTACATCTAGTGTCATCAAATATAACTTTTCTCTCATTATCACATAGTTGAGCTACACTGAGTAAGTTATATTTGAGTCCGCTGACTAGGGAGACTGACTCAATAGTAGGATTACCTCCAACGGTTCCTGACCCTACTATCTTACCCTTTTTGTTGTCTCTAAAACTTACGCTTCCTCCTCGTTTACGCTCAAATGTGATGAACTGAGTTTCATCACCAGTCATATGCCTCGAGCATGCACTGTCAATATACCACATCTTTGACTTCTCAGCACATCTCAGGCTTACCTGCAATGTAACTAGTTACTCTTAGGTACCCAATTCTTTTTGGGTCCTTGCTTGTTAGGTTCAACAGGTAAATCATCATATTTTATTTTATGGCGACATACTTGAACAGTATGGCCATTCTTTCCACAGAAGTCACAGCTGACCTTCCGTTTAGGATTTCTCACTGACTGGTCACCACCCCAGTGCTGAGCGTGCCAGCACACCTTTGTGGTGTGTCCTTTCTTCCCACAAAAGTCACACTGGACTTTCCGCTGAGGATTCCATCTCTGCTGACCAGTACCTCGGTACTGAGTATTCAGAGGAATATTTCTTTTGTTTGGAACCTTTAGTTAGTTCTGGATAGTTGTGACGTCCTTTCTCAGTTTCTTAGAATCTGATTGGACTTCAGAGACAGACTTATGTATGATCTCCATGTTATCATGCAAAGTTGAGTTGTCCTGAAGAAGGAATCTGAGGTCACTTAGCTTGACCTCTTCAACCTCGTCACAGCGCCTGCTGAGTGCTCTAACTTTCTTATTACACTTTTTGACAAGTGTATAGAGATCACTCAGGGCATTAACCATTTCATTTCTGAGCTGGGGTAGTGATATTACCTCATTTGATTGCTCCTCGTCATCAGATGCGATGGAGGGGTCAGCATGCTCAGAGATGCACGGCTCAGCAAGTTCGTCAGCCATAAAACAGATCTTTGCTGACTCAGTGACATCAGCTTCTGATGATGAAGACTCATCACTGTCGCTCCATGTTGCCACCATTGCCTTTTTGCCATTCTTCCTTTCTTTCCTCAGCGTGGGCCAGCTTGACTTGATATGGCCAGTTTGATGACATTCAAAGCATGTAATGGGCTTTGAGCTGTCCTTCTTGTACTTGTTGTCGCTGGAGTCAGCTTTGTAGTTGTCAAACTTCTTATAAGGCTTCTTAGAATATTTGTCATTCCTTTTGAACAGCCTTTTCATCTTTCTGGTAAACATAGCCATCTCTTCATCATCTCTTGAGCTCCCATCAGTGGAGTCAGCTTTCATGACAAGAGACTTTTGCTTCTTGTCATCAGACTTTTCCTTCACCTCGAAATTCTTCATTGAGATCTCATGGGTCAGCAGTGAGCCGATGAGTTCATCATATTTGTAGGTGGTTAAGTCTTGAGCTTCCTCAACAGCGGTCTTCTTTGCTTGCCAGTTTTTAGGAAGACTCCTAAGAATCTTCTTGACTTGTTCTTCCTCAGTGAAGATCTTCCCAAGTCTCTTGAGCTCGTTGATGATGTTTGTAAACCTTGCATTCATGTCAGAGATTCCCTTATCATCGTTCATCTCGAATAGCTCGTATAGTCTCATCTGCTGGTTCACCTTGGACTCCTTTAGTTTGTTGGTTCCTTCGTAGGTGACCTCCAGCTTCTTCCAGATCTCTCGGGCTGACTCACAACCTGATATCTTATTATATTCTGCAGCATCAAGCGCACAGTGAAGCATGTTTATAGCCGAAGCATGATTTTGTAGCTTCTTGAGATCATCTTCTGCCCATTTGGACTCAGCTTTAACAACCGTTTGGCCATCAACAGTTTCAACAGGGACAAACAGGCCTTGGACTATAGATAGCCATGCACTCATGTTTGTAGCCTGAATGAAATTTTTCATCCTATTCTTCCAGAAGGTATAGTTAGACCCGAAGAATAGGGGAGGCCGAGTTATGGACAGACCCTCAGGTAGAATCTGAGTTATCAGATTTCCTGGGAGAAACCGAGTGCTGTTTTCAGCCACAGTGGGGATCAGCTCAAGGTGGTTAAACCTTGTACAGTGAGCTTTTAGAGCTCTGATACCACTTGTTGGTCCCTTATAACGTAACAAGTTAGTTCCAAGGGGGGGATAGGAACTATTTAAAATTTTAGTACGTTAAGGCTGATTTCTTTTTCTTTGAAAAGATTTACACATCGTGCTGAGTGAGTTTAAGACACTAGCTTAGTCAACTTGTGACTAAGTCAGCTTCTGTCGTTGAGTCAGGAGATAGCACTTGAGTCTGTTCCTGAACTCAGCTACTCAGTATGCACAACTCAGCTTGACCTCTTTACTTGGTCAGTTTCAATTTTAAGCAAGCAATATATATAATAAGGAGTTTAAGGTTAGAAAGATATTACTCAGCAGATTTATCCAGGTTTGGCTTCTAAGCCTACGTCCTGTCCCCGGAACACGTTCCGAGATTTCGAATCCTCTACTGAGCTCTTTAAAGGTAGAGCCTCAAACCTTTTACAACTTAGACACTGAGTATGACAAGAGTACCTTCCTCTATACCTCTACTCAATTCTAATCTCACGCTGAGTACTATAACCGAGTACTCAGCTTCTCCTTTCTAAACAACAATTGCTAAGACACCTTAGATGATTGTATAATCACTCTAGACTTTTACACAAATGATATAGAGTTTGGTGTAAGAATTTGCTTTGCTTTTCTTCACAGAACTTGAGTAGAATTTTGGTCAGCGTAATGGCTTGATAAATGTTCTGTGTTTTGAATGAAGCAACTGAAAGGCACTATTTATAGAGACATCTGAGGCAACAGTCATTTCGAATTTCGAAATAACCATTGGAGGGAAACGGCTTCCTGTCGTTGTCACTCAGTCTTGCTCAGAGCTCTCGGCCAATCAGATTTGAGTATCATCTGTCCTCAGTCAGTGTTGAGCAGCTTTTAGTCAGCTCGGCAGAATGTCTCTCCATTTATAGTAAGGTCAACTAGACAGCGTTCTGTGTCTTCTGAACTTTACCCAAAGTGGAAACACTTTGTCTGGAAGTTGTTCTTGCTCAGCTGCTGTCTTGTACTCTATGTTGATTCAACTCAGCGGCTTCACTCCGAAGTTGTTCAACGAAGGTCTTCTAGATCCTTCTCTTGCTGAGTTGCGTTTTGATCGTAACGACAGCGTTTTGCACATGCGGGCCGAGTTGTCTTAATCTGTTTGACTTGGGCCTTGACTTCCGTATGGGCCTTGGGCTTTTTATTTTTTATGTCTTATAAACAATTTAACTCAACATTGAACAAACACATTAGTTAAATAAATCAAAGCATTTAAACTTAGTGTGTTTAGAATATATTTAATTTTACTTAAATAATTTTGTCAAATCAAAATCATATGGAAAGGTGTTTCAACAGTCCTCACTCCATCATCATCCCTCAAATGTCATCATTTCAACAATTTTATCTTTATACACTCAGATTTTCTCAAAAATGTATTTTTCTTTAACTAGAGCAGCTTGTTCTGAGGCATGAGACAAATTCAAGGCGTTTTGGGATTAAAGTGAAGGGAATTGGTTCCTTTAAGTTGTGTTTCAGAAAGAATAGGCTAAGGCACAAGTTGGTTATCCTAAAAGTGTGAGTGCAATGCACGGGTAAGCTTTTTGTGGAGTGAATTTGGGATCTAAATGCCTTTTTCATCCTATGTTCTTCCAAAATTTTACCATTTTGACTAGGCAACCAAAGCAAACCCTACCTAAAGACAATATGTACTAGCCCTCTCATAAAGAATCAATGCATTTACATGCTAATGTAGGCTCAAGTTCTCACAATTTAGGGCTTTTACATGCACTAGGGCTTAAGGTCCTCTAATTGAATTTTGAATTAAAACCTAAAAATTTTCAGAACTTCTATCTTTTGAAAATTGAATAATCACTGGGTTCACCACACACTAAATTTGAGGTGCAAGCATGCAATCATTGATTGGCAATTGAAAGTCTTTTTTTTTCTTTAATATATATATTATTCTGCTGCTATATATAGAAAGAAAGGGAAAACAGAGAGCAAAAACTAGAAACAGAACATGCTGTTCAGAAACAGAGAACAACACAGAATTTGTAGACATTTAACACAAGGTACTAGGAATTAATAAAAACTATGAACATGTACTAACATTTACACGACAGCAAAACGAAAGGGAATGACACAACATTTGGGGTTCGAATGACACACTAACAACCATATCAAGCAAGTGTTTAATTTTGAGTTTCCTCAAATTTTCACAAGCTAATTTCACCTTTCAATCACCGTTTTCATCAAAATTTTAGGGCTTTTCACACGTTCTCACAACAAATATATCAAGATATTCATTTTCTTTTCCCCACCCCCAAATTAAAATGTAACATTGTCCTCAATGTTAAACTTAAATGCCGTGAGAGTGGAAATTTGCAGATTATCAACAAGCATGCAGTAAACAAGAAATTAGAAGTAGGGTTAGATTCGTTACCGAAAGAGGAAGACAGCAAACACCCCCAAATTAATTTGGTAAAAATTCAAACTCCAACCTAATTTTAGGAAATGAAAGTTTAAAACCTTTGCCAACAAAATTTAGGAAGAACCACAAAATTCAACATTAGTCATGTTAGTGCATAAAAATAACAAAATTAAAAAGGATTTTAACACAAATCTAACTAAGGGATAGATAAATTGGGGGTTGCCCAATTAGTTTGCTGCAATTGGTGTTTGCAGCGAACACACTGTTCTCTTTGAGTCATGGTGGATCCTGGAAGTGGACGGTCTCAACTACTCCTGGGACCTCATGTGCAAGGTAGGGTTTCAACCTTTGGCCATTAACTTTGAAAGATTCATTTCCTGGTTTAACAATTTCTACAGCCCCATAAAGGAACACCTTGTTCACAATGTAAGGTCCAGACCATCTGCACTTCAATTTTCCAGGGAACAGCCTCAACCTGGAATTATACACGAGCACTTTCTGCCCTTCATGGAAATCCTTACTTTGAATCTTTTTATCACGCCACCTTTTGTGGGTGGGTATATCAGGTGGTTCTTTGTGTGAGGGCCCAATTGTGTTTGGTGGAAGTGGTGGTTTTGTTGCTGTTTCTAGGGAACAGCCTGTTCCTTCACAGATATTCACTTCTTCCCCCAGTAGTATTTCCAAAGTGTCTTGGTGATAGTCCTGCAAAACAGACGAGGTGTGGCATGCATCCAAAAAATAGCATGTATCATCACTTGAGTTAGCACGCCTCATGGCCTCATTCATCCTAAAAATTATTTCTTCACCATTTATCCTTAAAAACAATTGTCCCTTTTCAACATCTATCAAGGCCCTACCCGTAGCTAAAAATGGTCTCCCTAAAATGATGGGCACATGCAAATCCTCATCTATGTCCATGATAATAAAGTCTACGGGTAATATGAATTTCCCTATTTTAACTAGCACATCCTCCACAATTCCCCTAGGATAACATACGGATCTATCTGCTAATTGAATCGACATCCTAGTAGGTTGAGGTTCTCCCAAGCCTAGCTTAGCATAAATAGAATACGGCATGAGATTGATACTAGCTCCAAGGTCACATAATGCATTTTCAATATTCAATTTACCAATGGAACAAGGGATTGAGAAACTCCCTGGATCTTTGAGCTTTTTAGGAAGCTGCTGCCTGTTCTGCAGTATTGAGGAACAGTCTCGATTCAGTTGGAACATGGAGATGTTCTCAAGCTTTTTCTTGTTGGACAAAATATCCTTCAAGAACTTGGCATACTTTGGCATCTGAGCCAGAAATGGAATGTTGATGTGTAACTTTCTCAATGTATCAAGGATTTTGGAGTTTTGCTCATTCAACTTTTGATTCACAAGCCTTGCTGGATAAGGAACAAGTGGTATATAAGGAGGAGGTGGAATATACTTCTCCCTAGGTTCCTCATGGACTTGAATAGGCTCATGTTCTTTAGCAACATGCCTGGTGGCCTCTGGAACAGTCTGTTCCTTAACAGTTTCAGCTTCTTTTGAGGTACCTGCAACATCAACAACTTTTTTAGTTTTAATGGGGGCAGAGATTTCTTTACCAGACCTCAACGTGATAGCCATGACATCTCCCTTAGGATTAGGCTCGGTATTGCTTGGAATGACACCCTTTCCCTTGGATGAGCATGAATATGCCAATTGATGCATTTGAGTCTCCAGATTCTTGATGGAAGCCTGAGTTTGCTTCATGAACTGTATCACCATGGTTTTCAAATCTGGATCAACCTCTTCTTTAGCCTGAATAGACTGTTTGTACTGTTGCTGAGGTTGTTGTTGGTATTGACCTCTTTGTTGCTGCTGGTATCTAGGTTGTTCTTGCTGATTTTGCTGATGGGTCCACTCAAAGTTGGGATGATTCATGGAACCAGAATTATATGTGTTTGAGTACGGATTGGGTGGATTTCTTTGATTGTACCCAACATAATGACATTGTTCTTAGTTGGCTTTGCTCGGTTTAACTCTTGGGCAATTGATATCGAGGTGTGGACCACCACAAAAGTCACATTCATCAGAAAATGAAGGTTCACTATGAATGGAAGACACATTCATCTTGCTGATTTGCTTAACAAGCTGTTCCACCTGAGCTGTCAGCTTTGAAACAACTTCAAAATCTGAAATCTTCTTCCCATCACTCCTCATCGAGTGCCAATTGTAACTTGTATTGACCACCCTTTCAAAGAGATCATATAGAGCTTGTGGTTCAAGATCTTCAGGGCTACCATTTGCAATGGACTCAATTTGAATTTTATAGGTATTGGTGACTCCAATTGTAGAAATTCTGAACTTGCATCCACATAGGAATGCCATGGTTTGGTACCCTTCTCAAGAGCTCCTTATAACGTTCCCAAGCCTCGGCTAACGACTCATCTTCTTCTTGCATAAAACGAGAAACCTCATTTCTCAACTTGATAGCTTGCCTTGGTGGGAAATACTTCATCAAGAATGCACTAGCCATCTCTTGCCAAGTAGTTATTGATCCGGGTTGAAGGTTCTTCAACCAAACTCTTGCTTTATCCTTTAGAGAGAAAGGAAACAGCTTTAACCTTATAACATCATCGGCTACCCCCCTATTTGTTCTGAAAATGTTACACATTGCAACAAAATCCTGAATATGAGCATTGGGGTCTTCATTGTGGTATCCACCGAACTGAACAACAGTTTGAAGCATTTGTATCATGGATGGCTTAATTTCGAACAGGTTGTTCCCCTCATTAGGCAGCACAATACATGATGAGTGCCCTTCAGTGGTAGGTCTTGAATAGTCTCTGATTCTCATGACTGGTGGATTATTGTTTTCACCTTCTTCTTCTTGAACAGGTTGTTCTGGTACTCTTCCAGCCATTCTTCTTTGTCTTGTTTGTCTAGCTGCTGCCTGGTTCCTTCTACACGTTCTTTCTAACTCAAGATCGATAGGAAATGCTGTAATATTAAACAAACAGATTAATAACACCTTGTTTCACAGAAATTTTCAAATAAAATTGTTCCTTTCAATCCCCGGCAACGGCGCCAAAAACTTGTTGTCCTCAAAACAGACTCTAGCAAGTGCACTAGATACAAGTAATAAAATGATAAGTAGAGTATCGTCTCCTCAAGGATTGATGACCAAATTTTACTAGAAAAACCTTGCAGAATAGGGTGTTCGTGGTGTGTGATTTTCTTTAGTTGAGAAATGATTTGATATGGTGAATAGAAATACTAATGATAAAGATTCAGTCTCAGAAAACGTGTTTTGGTTATGATAAAAAGAGAGAATAGGCTAGGCCACAGCGAAACAGGTTACTTTCAGCCTCTACACATCCTATTTATTCATGAATGACATAAAGTGAAGTCAAGGTCTCTGTTTTAAAGCTCACTTAAGTCAACTTTCGTGTGTTCTTAAGATTCTAAGATGTACTACAACATTAAGGGCCCTTAATGTTGGTTCTTTCTTGCATTACGAGCGAAACAGCATTTCTGTTTAGAAAACCCTCGATACAATCCCCTAATATTCCTATTTCGGGTCTTGGACGTTTGATAAAAGGTTCCGTGAAGATGGAAGCAGTTTCCTATCATTCATCTAACACTAAGATACATGCATTTAGCAATAGAGTGAAAGCTTTATCAAGCACAACAACATATAGCATCATTCATTCATAAATAAGAAAAATAGAAGACTTACATAACCAGCCCTTGCTGGCCAAGCCCGTTCAGTTGACTACTCACTCATAATGATGAGTGAACAACCACAAAAATTGCAATAACTCCCCATTAATGGAGTTAGGTCTCCAAATTAAAGATAACTCTCCTGGAAGATGAAGTTTCAGCCCCCCAACAAAGTTATTCTCTCTCATTTTACAGTAATCTATTTAATTAGGAGGGAAGAAAAATAAAATATAATAGAAAGTACACTAAACAGACCGTTCTGACAGATTATGGCCACTTGAACACTTCAAGGCCCAAATCTTCTTCAACAAGCTAGATCTCCACTGGTCCCACGTCTTTGCTTGGCTGTCTTCCTACTCTTTACATGCTATTACCCTTTGGTCTATAGATTTTGCTTTTCTTTTTCCTGCAACGGGCTGTTTGACAGCTTTCTTCACAAAATCTGCAATAAGTGTTCTTTAGTCCTAAATTAATAACAATTAACAGCCCATAAGCCCATTTTTAGTGAAATAACATATGGTTATTAGGGTCAATTATGAACCCATCAGTGCTCTTCGTTCATGGGGTGTCCTTGCCTCGTTCATTAGTATTTTTAGGTGCTTGTTTAATTCCTTTGCCGTGTGATGTCGCTACGAGACGTTGTGGATTCCGCTAAGGTGCTTGAGGTGCAGAAAGCAATCTCGGTGATGCCTCACCCATATGTGTATTGTTCGCCGAGGGATGATCATGACCTTGAGAGAAAGGTGCGATATGCCTCCCCGGTGTGGATGAATCGGGGTATTTCGTGAAGAAGCCGAAACGAGGAGAGTGAGAGTTCTGCTCCCTACACCGGATCTGCGACAGATTCATGCGACGTGGTCGTCAGTGCCCTATCTTCAACTGAGAAGAAAGTTTGGTCACAAGACGGGATTGGCTTTCTCAACCCTGACGAGACGGTCGTGCCTGTGACGAATCCGCATCCTGCATGGGTGAGGAGACTTCTTACTGATGAGCTTGACAGGGTGATGAATCTTCCTCCTGAAATGGAAAACCGACATGTTGGACGCCATGCTTCACCAACTCATCCCTATGGAGCGACGTTTGTCGATCCTTTGAAGCCTCGTAGCGTTGTTTTTCTTGAATTCTCTAGGCAGGGCTTTCTAGGGCCTATTCCGGCAGATCCGGCGCATCGAGTGACGCATGTTGGGAAAGCCTGTCTGTATCATAGGCAAAATGGGCACAATACGGACGAATGTACTGATTGGTGGACCGTGCATCAGGCTTTAATGGATGCTGAGGCCATTCCTAACCCTGACCGTGTTAACGTATCTTTGTAGGAGATTGGAGTATTCTGCGTTTTGTGTCTGTCCCTTTTGCTTAATCTACTTAGGTTGTGTTTTACTAGCGATTTCCTTTTACGTTGTCCAACTTTTTGTAGTTTGGCTGTTTGTAATGAAAAACTGCAAATTTGATTCCTTGTTGTTATTGCGACCAATGCCGCAGCTCATCTTTTGTGCGAATTTTGACGTGTTTTCGGGATTTTGTCCAGAAAGTCCGTTCTGAGGATTATACTGTTTCCTTATGGATGCGCAGCCAACTTGCTAGTGTGTGCGAGATGTTGTTGCAGCTGTGCGGTCCCTCAGGCATTCGAGATGCGCGAGAAGCCTTGTTATGACTTTTGACGGTATCTGCGCGGGAACCGCCTACGGTAGCGCGCTTTGTTAGTTAATCGGAAACAATATGGTATTGTTCGCGTGTTGTGCTAAGAGGCGTTCCGAGATGATCGAGAAGCCTGGGAGTGACATTTGGAGTTTATTCAGTGTGAGGACCATATTAGGTAGCTCGCTTCTTGCTTAATCGATAACAACCTAGGGTTGTTCGCGCGATTTAAGAGGCGTTTCGAGATGATCGAGAAGCCTGGGAATAACGTTTTGAGTTATTCTATGCGAGGACCATATCGGGTAGCTCGCTTCTTGTTCGATCGGTAACAACATGGGGTTGTTTGCGCGATTTAAGAGGCGTTTCGAGATGATCGAGAAGCCTGGGAATAACGTTTTGAGTTATTCTATACGAGGACCACATCGGGTAACTCGCTTCTTGTTTGATCGGTAACAACATGGGGTTGTTTGCATGATTTTAAGAGGCGTTTCAAGATGATCCAGAAGCCTGGGAATAACGTTTTGAGTTATTCTATGTGAGGACCACATCAGGTAGCTCGCTTCTTGTTTGATCGGTAACAACATGGGGTTGTTTGCGCGATTTTAAGAAGCGTTTCGAGATGAAAACATGTATTCTTATTCATGATTCAGATTACAGGAGTTTATTGATAGTACTTCTTTAGTGTTTGGACGTTCCAGCTATTGTCAAAGACCAACCCGTCTAAGGAGGCGATCTTGTAGGCTCCATTATGGAGGATAGTGTCGATCTTGTAGGGTCCTTCCCATGACTGTCCGAGCTTGCCTTTAGCTAGTGGTGACTGAGCGGCAGCTGCATCTCGGAGCACAAGGTACCCAACTTGGAAAGTGCGGGGCCGGACCCGTCTATCGTGGTATCGAGCTATGCTTTGCTTATGGGCCATGATGTGAAGTAAGGCGTTGTTATCTTGCATTTTCATATAGTTTTTAATATATTTTAATTATAATAATCATACATTTTAAGATAGTTTTTAATATTTTTTAATTGTTTTATGTTTAGTTTTGTGTTTCAAGAACTAATGCTTGTTCAATATGTTTTTAGGTATTATTTGGGGAAAAAAATGCAATTAAGGAATCATTACTCAAGTAAATAAAGTTGCAAAGTTAGAACTCCCTTTAGTTGGTGACCTTGTAGCAGTTGAAGAATGAAGAATCATGACTCTTTAAATAAATCTTTATTGTCATAAATTCCTCAAAAACTATCCAAGGAATGTTATAACTATTTTAATACTATTTAAAGAGTCTTTTGAATGCTCAAGAAGGAGTTACACTACTTAATGCTCTCTTTAATTCTATGAAAGTTAAAAAAGTTACAAAGAAGAATTCAACTCTCCATTAATCTTCTTTTTAACTATATCAAAGTTAGGAAGTTAGAGCAAAGAATTCAATCCTCCATTAATCTTCTCTTTAATGGCATTAAAGTTGGAAGTTACAAGGAATGCATGAAGCATGTGCAACTATAAATACCTACATTGGGAAGCATGAAAGGAGACGTGGAACATACTTCAACACAGAGCTGGAACACATCTGTTAATTTCCTATTATAGTCTTCTTTTGGTTCCTTTTTCTCTTTCTTGTAAACACATTCTAGTTTTTATTTCAAAGTTTATTCTCACTTCATCTTTTCTTCTCTTTACTTTAGTTATGTTTTCTATTACTTTGTTTTCTATTAAATTTCTTAGTTTTGTCCCATCTACCATGAACTAACTCCTCCATAGCTAGAGCTATGGCGGATCCTAATCGAAGTAGATGATTTACTTGCAATCCAATTTCAAGTTCATAATTTATTAAATAGAGAATTAAACTATGGAGCTTAATTTCCTAGTTAGATATCTGATCAATATTTAGCTAAATTACACTTAATTATTTTGGTTGACCGACACTAAGATAATTAATGGAAATACATAGTTTAGACCTGTGTCTATGCGGTGCGGTTTTTCAGGGTTTAGTTTCACGACTTAACTTTGGGGTTATTTCAGAGAACTTAATGCTTTCATTATATCTTTATTCTTGACTTGACCAAAGCTAAGGTAATTGTATGTGAAATAGGATTAATCTTGACTGGCCCAAAGCTAGGTTAATTACTTTAGGAAATAATCACCGTCTCTAGATTAAAACTTAAGAACTTGGATAGGATTGTTGTGTGGATTATATACATTAGGTTAGGTGAAGCCTTGCTCTAGCACATTTATCATAAGAGTTATAAATATTGTTTTTATTTTCTTTAATTAATTGAGTGCAGTTATTTTTGTTTTTAGTTTAGTAATCATCAAATCCAAAATTTATTGCTTAGATAATAGAAATTCATAAAAATCAATAGCTATAAACACAATCCTTGTGGGAATGATACTCTACTTACTTTATATTACTTGATCAGGATAAGGTGCACTTGCCTTTAGTTTTGTACGATACACATTTCGTCCATCAGGCGTTGAGGCGCTCTTCCTCAAGTCGCTCGCTTGCCTCGGCAAGTTCCGCGTTGTTGTCAGCTTCCTCGAAGTTGATCTGCCGAGGAGAGTGAAGGATGACCTCGGATGGTGCCATTGCTTCCACGCCATACGTAAGGAAGAAAGGAGTGCGTCCGGTGCCGGAGTGTGGGGTTGTGCGGTATGACCATAATACTGCTGGGATATGGTCAGGCCATGCTTGACCTTGGTCGGACAGGCGCGCTTTGATTCCTTGCAGGATTGTTCGGTTGCTCACTTTCGTGAGCCCGTTGCTCTGAGGATGCGCTACCGAGGTGTAACGTCCTTTGATACCCCACTCCGCGCAGAACTCGCGGAATTGATTACAGTCGAACAGCCTCCCGTTATCTGTGATGAAAGAGTGGGGGACTCCGAACCGGTAAATGACTGTACACTTAAGAAAGCCGATTACGTTATCAGCGGTTATTTTGGCGATTGCTTCTGCCTCGATCCATTTGGTAAAGTGGTCGACTGCTACCACTACAAAACGCTTCTGTGCTGAGGCCATCGGGAAAGGGCCGAGTAGATCAATGCGCCATACTGCAAACGGCCAGGGTGTGATAATGCCTTTGAGCGGAGCTGCCGACGTGTGATGAGTATTGGCATGCAGTTGACAGGCCTGACAGCTACGAACCAGACGCGTTGCATCAGAGTCCACGGTTTGCCAATAAAGTCCCTGTAGACGGGCTTTCTTCGCGATTGATCGAGCGCCCTGATGCGAGCCGCATACGCCCTGGTGTATCTCCTTCAAACAGTGATCCCCTTCCTCCTCGGATATGCAACGCAACCATGGATGCTCGGAGGACTTTCGATAGAGTAGGTCGTCGTGCATTTCATACCGCCAGGAACGCCGGACCACGAGGGATGCCAGCGTCCGATCCTCTGGCAGTGTCCCATCTTCTAGATATCTGATTATCGGACTCCTCCAACCGCTTGTTGCTGCATCCGCTGTGTCAATTTGTAACGAGCATTCTGTGTTAATAGCTGGGGTCGCAGCAATCTCTATAAGGGTATGCGGGTCATGGGACTGCTCGCCCGCTGCAAGAGCGGCAATGGCATCTGTCTCTTCATTCTCCTCTCGTGGTACAGGCGTAAGGCAAAAGGTTACTCCTTTGTTGTTGAGGTCCTCGAGCAGGGATTTGGCGAGCGCCAGATATTGACACATCACCGGGTCTTTCACTTTGTAAGTACCGCTGATGTGGCTAACGACGAGTTTGGAGTCCGAGTATATTGTCAGGTGCTCGGTTACCATTGTTTTGGCTAACCGAAGAGCTGCGATCAGTGCCTCATATTCTGCTTGATTGTTGGTCGTTGGGAAGTCGAGTCGGATGACGTACCATAGCTGGAGATTATTTGGTCCCTGAATGGCAATGCCTGCGCCTGCCCGCCCTGGGCCGTAAGAGCCGTCCACACTTATGGTCCACATGTCGCCGCTGTGAGCTTTCTTCAGTGTGAGGTCGTTAGTCGATGATCCGGTAAATTCGACAATGAAGTCGGTCAGCACTTGAGCTTTTATCGCTGTGTGGGGCTCAAAACGTACGTCGAACTGCGACAGGCGCACCGACCAGTTGGTGATTCGACTGGAAACTTCTGGCTTCTGGACTGCCTTTTTGAGGGGATAATTGGTCCGAACCACAATCGTATGCGCTTGGAAATATGGCATGAGACGCTCGGACGCTTGCGTGATGGGGAACAGAGCTTTTTCCACCTCGGAGTATCGGATTTCTACGCCCTTCAGGACCCTGCTCAAAAAATAAATTGGGTAGAGCTCCGTCCCCTCTTCTTGAGTTAAGAGGATTGTCGTAGTTTCATCGGCGATGGTGAAGTACAGTTGGATGTCCCGCCCTTGCTTTGGTACCGACAGTAGTGGGGGTGTGGCGAGGAAAGTTTTAATGGCGTTGAATGCCACCTGGCAATCCGTGGACCATTTGAAGGGATGCTCCTTCTTGACTGCTTTGTAAAAAGGCATGCATCGCTGTGCCGAGCAAGAGATAAACCGGCCCAATGCGATAACCCTCCCGTTGAGCCTCTGAACTCCCTGTAGGTTGCGCGGTGCTTCCATTCCTAAGATCGCCTCGATCTTCGCGGGATTAGGCTCGATACCCCTCTCCGAAACTACGCAACCCAGGAACTTGCCGCTACGAATGCCGAAGAAACATTTCTCCGGGTTCAGCTTAAGGTTGTATTCCCTGAAAATGTTAAATACTTCCGCCAAGTCACGCGGGTGGTCACTCTCAACAGCGCTTAGGACGACCATGTCGTCGATGTATACTGATAGGGGTCAAAAACCCCTATCTTTGGGTACGGTTTTAGGACGGGTTTTAGCGTTATTTAGTTAATAAGCGAGCAATTCTCGCATTTAAATGCTTTTGTGTGAGTTAGTTAGAAATTGGAAACGTTTTATTTACTTTTCGTTGTTTAGGCTCGTTTTATGATCAATTTAGGCAAATACGGCCAAAATGGCATGCATATTATAATTCCGTTATCTTTTGAAGCTAATTGATCCGTCAAAAGTCGCACCAAACGAAGCGTTTGCTCAAATAAGCGATTGGCGGGTCAATTTAGCCCTTGGACTAATGTTGTTTGGAGTTTATGTGCGTGTGCAGGTTAAAACATGATCAATTTTAGGCAAAAATCGAGTCTCGGGGACCCCCGGTAGTCGCTCGGCGAATTGAGCATCGACGCGCAGCCCGGGCGCTGCTCGGCGAGTAGCCCAGGCACTGCCCAGGCACTGTGCCTGCTCGCCGAGCAGGCCACCAGAGGCCTGCTCGGCGAGCAGGAGCCTGCTCGCCGAGCAAGCCGCCAGAGGCCTGCTCGCCGAGCAGGGCGCTGCTCGTCGCGAGTAGCCCTGCTCGGCGAGCAGACCTGCGGGAATTGGTCAAAAAGACCAATTCCGCCCCCACGAAGCCACGATGGACCCCACGACTTCCTACATCAATGGGGACACAAAAATAGGTCAAAAAGAGGGCCGAGCCGCGTCTATAAATAGGGTTTTTCCAATGTAAATTAGATATCTTTCGTTTTTGTAAATTATTTTAGCTTTCCCCTTGTAATTCCTCTTCATCTTCTCCATCTTCCTCAACCTCCATTGAAGCTCCTTCAAAGCTTTCTACCGAGGAATTACCGAGGTCCGTCCTTAAGATCAAGTCGCCGGCTGCAGAGTAAACAGGTTCCCTGAAAGGGATTTTTGTATCTCCTTTTATCTTTCCATGTTTGTACTCTTTGATACAGTTGCCGAACTTGACTTATTGTATCTTGTGACAATTATCTTCGCCTTTAATAACAATTTAGCTCTTGTTTTGTTCTATGATTATTTGTCTAATCTCTGTCTTACGCTTTATTCAATTGGTTTAACTCATTCAAAAGCCCCAAAATCTAGTAGGCACATATTGCGAGCTGAATCTGACCTAGTCAGAGCCTAGGAGATTGACAACCTCTTAGTTGATTAAGCGCCAATTTACTGAGCCTTAGACCTAGTTTCGGCCTTAGGGAATCACGCGCTAGGAACCTCAGGAGGGTAAGTAGGGTTAATCGCCTTGAATACAAGTGACTCAGATTAGGTTTTTATTCAATAGACTTGATAATCTATCTTGATTATTATCGTTCATACCATGTTCCTTCGAATAGTTTCATTAATGAAAGATCAATTAGGGGTAGAGTAACTTAGTTAAGAATTAGATAACTTAGCTAGGATTAGCATAATTCAACCTAGGAGTAGATTAATTAAACAAACTAAACTCAAAACCCCCTAAGCCTAGATAACATCCGAGACCGAGTAGCTTGATACTTGCAGAAATAAATCCTGTGGACGATAACTTGGACTTAAACCAGAAATTTATTACTTGATAACGACGGGGTACACTTATCCCTTAGTGAGGTTTCGCAGAAACCGCATCAAGTTTTCTCCGGATTCAGCTTAAGGTTGTATTCCCTGAAAATGTTAAATACTTCCGCCAAGTCACGCGGGTGGTCACTCTCAACAGCGCTTAGCACGACCATGTCGTCGATGTATACTTGCACCGTTCTGCCGATGAGGTGAGCGAACATCTTATCTACTAGCCGCTGGTATGTGGCTCCCGCATTTTTCAAGCCGAAAGGCATCATGTTGTAGCAATATGTGCCTTCATGCGTTATGAAGGAGGTCTTCTCGGCATCGGCCGGGTCTAGTGGGATTTGCTGAAAACCGGCGATGGCATCAAATTGGGACAATATTTTACGACCAGCTGTCTGGTCAAGAAGCTGATCTATGTTAAGCAGCAGGTAGGAATCCTTGGGGCATGCTTTATTGTCAGGGTCTGATCGGCTGCTCTTCTTTTTTGGGAGCTCCCCGGGAGCGGACAGAGCGCTGGCGCTCCTTCCCTTATGACATGGATCTCTCCGTGATACTTTGGTCGCTTCGCTTCATCTGTTCGGCCGGTGTCTCGTTGCTTCGGGCTTTGTTCCTCCTGTCTAATGGTCTTCGGTGGAGCACCTTGCTCTGTGATCCGCTCAATTTCTTTCTGCAGGTGATAGTAGTTCTCCGTGGAGTGTCCGGAGGACTTATGGTATTTGCAGTACTCCTTCTCGACTCGGGTTTTGCCTTTGTCCGCCGGCGGGGTTAGGTGTGTGAATCGGCGGGGCTGGCTCTAAGCACCATAATGTATCTCCTTTCCGCGGGATCTATCCCCCCTCCGCTCAAGGTTTGCTCGCTCGACCCGCGCTGGGAAAGGCATCGGGGCCTCCTTGAGTGCCCGGCCCTCGTCTCGTGCTTCCGCAGTTGGTCTGCTTTTTTCCTGTTTGTGTGCATCTCCCCTGGCCTTGTCCCTTTCTGATTCCTCGTATCCTACCGGCCGGTCGCAGTCATCATACCGGACGAAAGTTTGCGCCATGGTCATGAGTTCTTCGAAGGACCGCGGCATCTTTCGGAAGCACTTCTGCTTTAGGGGCTCACACGAGGTTCCCTTCGCCAAGGCATCATGAGGCCCTTGACCTGAGAGGCCATGTGGTGGAACCTTGAAAGAAAGTTACGCAGTGGCTCGGTTGCTCGCTGCTTGAGTCCGTTGAGGTCCGAGCTGATCTTTCTCACCTTTGCTGTCGCGGCGAAACGGGAGAGGAAAAGGTCCTTTAGCAGATCGAATGAGTCAATCGATTCGGGAGCTAGTCCTCGATACCATTCTTGGGCACTTGATGAGAGTGTGGTGGGGAAAACTTTACACATGATGTCCTCGTCTTTTGAATACAGGTTGATAGTGCTCATGAAGGACGCCACGTGGTCGTTTGGGTCTTCGGTTCCCGAATATTGCGATAGGCGAGGAGCCTTCCAGTCTCGTGGGAACCTCGTCTCGATAATTCTTTGTACCAGCGGTGTTTTGCTGGAGGTAATGCTTCCCCCCATGACGCCTCTGAGGGCTCTCTTGTCCAAAAAGCGCTGGATCTTCAGTTCCAATGCGTCTTCGTTGTTCACAACTGTTGCCTCTTCTCGCGGTCTGCCACCTCCCCCAGTCGTGGCGGCTCCGGCCCTTCTTCTTGCGGGCAACTCGGGCCCTAAGGACTGCTCCGGGGATACGCCTTCCCTTTGTGTTTCCGCGGCCGCCTTGAGGTATTGCCAAATCTTGGCGTTTTCCTCTTGCAAGCTTCTCTGTTGTTCTATGATCTTCATCTGAGCCGCCGTATGAATAGCTTGGGTGTTTTGAAAGCCTTGTATCGCACTGAGGAGCTGCGTGGTATTGTAAGTTTCCTCTTCTTCCGGGCTTACCTCCTCCATTAATGGGGCCAAATTTCTAGGGGAGATTGGGACGATCGGAGCGGGCCGGTCCATGTTTGTCATAGAACTCGTTGCTTCGATTTCCGGCGCCTTTGTTGGGGAGGACTCAACCAGCGTTTGCATCTCGCTGGAGGCTCTGCGGTCACTTGTATTCCACCTTCACCGCACCAAATAATTAGGATATGCAGAACAGTGATCTGAGCTAGCTTCCTTCGGGTGAGGGTCCTTGTGTTCCTCGAGGATCTTCTCTGTGCGGGGATCGGTCCCTGGGAACTCTCCGACGATCAAGATAGTTAGTCGTTCGAGAGTATTAATAATCTATTCAAAGTGAGTTAGAAAGTGTGTTACCCGATCCATTTGCCTTGGTTGCTTCCTCCTTATTTATAGTCAATCCTCTTGGGCCTTTGAGGCCTCTTCCCCTTTAGCCCGCCGGGCCCATGGGCCTAAAGGGCTCTTTAGATATTCCGAATCACTTATATTGTTCCAACTCAAGTTTATAATCTATGTCTTCAATTTCATTTTTGTTTCTTAGTATCTTCAAATTTATATTAGTTATATTATTTAGAAAATAATTCTAATTCTTATATTCTTCCAACAGAATAATTATATTGTTCCAACAGAATAGTTATATTGTTCCAACAAAATATTGCAACACATAGTGCTGAAAGGTAAGACCAAAAAGTGCCTAGAAAAATATCAAAAAATTCTAAAATATGTAAAATATCATTTTAAGAAACTTTAATTCTTGGTTCAAAACGAGATTTCTTACGGTTTTGACCCAATAAATTGTTGAAGCATGTAAAATGGATAAAATTAAGGAAATTGTTTTATTGGGACTAAACCGTAAGAAATCCTGCTTCGACCCAAGAATTAAAGTTTCTCAAAATAATGTTTTACATTTTCTGAAATTTTTTGAAAATTTTCTGGGTACTTTCTGTTTTCTCTCCGGAAAACGCCCACCTGATCGCCGGATTCCGTTGATTTGGGACTAAACCGTAAGGAATCTTACTTTGAGTGAATTAAAGTTTTTCAGAATGATGTTTTACATTTTCTAGATTTTTTTGAAATTTTTTTGAAATTTTTTTTCTCACAGAAAAACAAATCGCCGGATTCTATTCACCGGAATTTTTTTTACCCAAGCTTCTGGGATCTTAAAATGACCGTCTAATTAAGACGAGTCCAACGGTATAAAAGTTTTTGAAAAATGAGATTGGAAAAGTCAGGAAAATGCATTTTAAGAAAAGAAATAAAATAATTTTATCTTTCCTTTTATTTACAAATTTGTCACATTCTCTTGGTTAATTACAAGATTGGTCTTTGTCACACAATAAGGCTTGTCACACCATAAGAAGTGTGTCACATCTGATCTCTACTCTTTATATATATATATATATATATATATATATATATATATATATATATATATATTGCTTTAAACAAATTTAGTGGACTAACACTATAAACAAGTTTAGAAGATCAATAGAAAACTTTAAACAAATTCAGGTGACAAATATATCAGTTTAAGCAAGTTCATTCAGAGGTCTAATGAGACATACTGTAAATTCATAAAGTGAATCAGTTTTTTTGGCCAAGTACAGATGGATGTAGGGGTGGCAATGGGACGGTGGAAAACCGAAAACCGTGGGGATCCGAACCGACGGGGCCGGAGAAAAACTGAAATTTTTGGGCACGAGACTGGGGGTGGGGGAAATTTTAGCCCCGAACATTAAAATTGGGTGGTAGTGGGTGTTACAATCCCCGGACCGTGGAGATCCACAAACCTTTCCCGAAAAACCGACCGTAAAATCTCCCGAAAAATAAAATAATATTATATATATATATATATATTAGATAATATATACACTTTAATTAATGTATTATAAACTAATACTATTATATACATCAATTTAATTTGTTGGTATAAACAGTCTGTTCAACATTAAATTTTAAATTTTTTATAAAAGTATATATAAACTTTTAAATTTTATTTGGGGATTGTGGATACCCGTTATCCATACGGGTGGATGTGAATACTAAAAAATTCCCGAACATTTATTTGCGATTCTCCGAAAACGCATCCGAAAATATTCGCCCCCCATCCCTGTTGCCACCCCTATCTTATCAAAAATCTTAGATCTGAGAACAGAATACGAGTAAAAGACTGAAAGGGTGAAGACTTGGACTATGAGGCATTTTATCAAATGTTTTTTCACAGTTAATAGCAAAACTGTAAAAAATTAATGAAAACTAATTATCTATTAGATAAATAAATGAATTTATTACTATATTTATATTTAGTTCACTCCAATTTATAATTTTTAAACAAATAATAAAAAAAAGAAACTTATCAAATAATAATAGCAGAACATTAAATTAATTGGGAGAAAATCTGATGTCCCTATTTCGGTGTCTCCTTCCATATTCCTCTTACAAAAAGTGGTCCCTTTTAATCATGTAGGTCCTCTTGACTCATAAAATATATTATTTTAACTAAAAAGGACCAATTTTTGTAAGAGGGACATGGAAGGGGACACCGAAATGGGGACAGCAGATTTTCTCTCTAATTAATTAATTAATTAAAAAGAACCACGATTCAGTTTTCAACATCCTCGAAAAAACAAGGATACTCCCGGCGATGCTCGGCCTCCTCCTCCGGCGAGAAATCATTATCGATTTCTAAAAAAGCTCTTACTCCCTCCACACTCAGGTTCTTAATTCTGTCAGCCACCGCCTGACACAGCATATCCAGAAAGCTTTTGATTTCCAGAAAATGAACCGACACTAAAATCTCTTTCAGTTCTTCGTCGCCCAAAACTTCCACAAATTTCGCGTCGTATTTCAACTTCTCCTGCCGTTCTGAATCTGCTCGGAACTTCAGCTGCTTTTCGATGTACTGGATGATCAGAGACATATCTTTAGCAGAGACGTTCGGCACCGGAAAAGCAGTTCCGGATTCGGCACCATCGTCGGAAAGAAATTTTCTCACCGTCGCCATTTCCATTGCGATCGATTCCTCCACGTGGAAGTAGGTGCCATCGCCAGTCCTGAGAGTGATCTTCTTGGCCAGGGGAACCGAGACGGCGCCGTTGGTAGTATTTCCGGTTGATGACATTGTCAATTGGAAGAGATTTTGCTGTGAAATTGGAGCGAAAGGGTTTTGAATTTTTGAAGAAGATGAACTTGAAAGGGTTTTGAAGAATTGGGGGAGATTAGTAGGCCTATATATATATATACATAAAAAATACATTTTAAGTTGAATGTTGCGAAGAATTTTACCTCTAATGTTGGTGGTTTCGGTGGTTTTGGAAAGGAGTCAATGGAGGTAAATGAATGAGAGTAATGGAAACATAAATATCACATTAATCTTATTTATGAGTTGTTTTTGGAGGGCTTAATGCATCATTTGCCGCATGTATTTGTCCAAAAATCTTGATTAGTCCCTTAAATTTTTAAAGTGTCCCGATAGTCTCTTTAACTTGCATAAAATGTAATCATTTGATCACTCGGTTGTAAAAAAAAAACTAAGTTAAATATGGAAGATGTATTCCACGCATCTTAGAATGTTATTAAATAATTCAAAAATAGATTAAAAATGAAGTTATTACTTGCTCAACTATAAAATTTGTATTCTCTAATATTAGAATCGGATACCCCGATCTTGGTCGTTTTACTTTTTTTAAGATGTCATCAATAATTATTCCACATTTAACCTACTTTTTTTTCCAACAAGTGATCAATTGATTACATTTTGTGCAAGTTTAGGGGCTAACTGAACATTTTATGCAAGTTCAGGAGGCTATCGGGACTCTTTGAAAGTTCAGGGGTCAATCATGATTTTTTGGACAAGTTTGGGAGACAAATTATGTATTAAGCCTTTTTAGAGAGTAAATGAAGATTAATAGAAGTTAAATGTTTACTTCTCTCCAAACTCTAACCACCAAATTGGAGATTAATGGAAGTAACGGAAAGTTCATTAAAAAAAATTATTTCACAGAGTAAATTTAACTTTTCTTCCTCTGTGTATTTAAACCGTCAATCGAAGTTAAGCTTTTAATCTAATTTACATCGTATAAACTCTCAAATAATGTTAATTTTTAACTTCCATTTTCATCACTTCACTTTTCTTTCCATTATCTCATTTAACTCTCACCACATTAACCTTCAAACTCTCACATTGGTAAGTTGAACTAATTTCATATATTATCTAAACAACAAACATATTTTGTACCAGTATTCTGAATCAATTACATATTGTTGGTGCTAAAAAAAGATTTTACGACGGATAAAATCTGATCTTTCCACACTACTAAATCCGAAAAGGGTAAAAATGAAAAGATTATAGAGAACAGATGCAGTTCAAACGGATTAAGAGATGCGATAAAATATATGCACTCCAACAAAAATAAAATTAACAAACAAAAAAAATAAGGAAACAAAATTGGAGAAAGGAAAATCAAGGAAGATGAAAAAACGAGGATTAAGTTAAGACATAAGTAGACCTGGGCATGGACCGAGCTGGGCCGGGCTTAGACCGGGCCTGTCGAGCTTTTAATAAAACCTGACGAGCCCAAGCCCAGCCCAGCCCGCAATAAATTGAGTCGGGCTTGAGCCTAAAATATAAATCCAGAGCCTGCCTGTCCAAACTCATTTGTATATAAAAAAAATATAATTAAAATGTCACACCAACTTTTCTTAATAAAAAAAATAGTACACGCAACGCATATCTAGTATATCGAGCCGGCCCTATAGAAAATTCATATAGCCCAAGCCCGCCCAGTTTCTGACGGGCTTATACGGGCTTGGACTCGGACCAGACCTGACACCAATTTCATGTGTCCAAACCCAACTAAATCGGTCTGGACCTGGGCGGACCGAACGGGCTCACCGATCCATACCTAGGTCTAGACATAAGTGAAAATGGACTAGATCTAAATTAGTAAAGAGATGAAAAATCGAAAAAGGCAAAATTGGTGAGGAGAAGAGAGGGAAAGAGAGACGCTAGATTTTATGAGAAAGTAAAATATAGACATAAAGCTCACAAACAAACTACTAAAATCACCAATTAAACCCTTGACCTATTAAGAAATCAACAATTAACTCTATCACCATTTCTATCTAACATTATTTTTAAAGTGAACTTCTCAATGAAGCTCCACATGCTTTGGCAAACCTTTTAACGAACAAAGACAAATTTTATCGGGAAAGAGAATTTGAGTTACATAAACAACGGCTTATTAGTATCGGTGGTCACAAAAGTTTGGACAATGTTCTTAAAAGGTTACAAAAGTTCAATTCGTCTCAATAAAATTGCTTAAGTTTGTTTTTGTCCCCGTAAAGTCACTTTGGACGTTTTTCCAATCATTTTTTCTCCAGAGTTGGTTACGTGACATCTTATCACATGTTCAATGGCATGTGACATAATAAAAATAAATTTACTCACAAAGTAACCCAAGTAAATAAAGATTGTCAATTAAAATTTTAACCACAAATTAATCCACCTAACATTTTTTTAAATATGTCACGTAGCGTTGACATAACATTGAGATGGCACATCAGCAATTTTAACGAAAAGATGATTGAAAAACGTTCAAAGTGACTTTATTGGAACAAAAGCAAACTTAAATGATTTTTTTTAAAATAAATTGAACTTTTGGAACCTTTTAAGAATATTGTCCAAACTTAAGTGACCCCGTAAACAACACAAAACAAAATTATTTTAATTCTATGGGTTTTGTGCAGTTTGATGGAGTCCTTTCTTGCTGATCCGAGAGGGAAATCCATGGTTCCAAGCTTAGAAAGAAGACCGAAGGAAAATCAAGGAGAGATGAAATTACAATTATAGCCTTTTGTGCATTTGACTTCTCGGATCATTTTGTAGGATAGTAAACAAATATTAATCAATTTGGTTGATTTCCTTGTAAAATTAGATTTGTTAGGTCTTTGCCAAGATGGATCTGTTGAATAAATAATTACGTCTGTTTTAAGAATGTTGGATGTGATTAATCAAAAAATAAATCGAACACAGAAAAACACATTAATAATAAAATTAAAAAATAAAAGGAAAGAATTAGATGAATCTGAGGCTTGTATTAGCAATTTCCTTAAGACAGATGTCGTCGCTATTGACGATCGTCTCACAGGATACAACAGACTACGCAAACGAACTCAAACCGTGTGTAGGCCCGTTATCACCGGAGTAGAAAAACAAGAACACTTTGAACAAACAGAGAGTATGAAAATTCCAGAGAATATCTTTACAACAGTTAAGACTCTAGTCACTGAATTTGACAATTCTATTCTATATAAATAGAACTCAAAGGATATGTCTTTTCACGAACGAACACGACTGTAGACTGACAAACACGACTGTTCACGACGAACATGATTGTTCATGAACGGACATATTTGTTGATATTTAAATTAATATATAATTTTATTCAAAATTTTCCAACAAGATCTTCGTGTGGAAATTCACTTTAATCTATTTTTAACCTAATTAGATCAGAAATGGTGGGAGGTAGTCTATTTTTTATTTCTTAATTAGTGATTATAGTAGTTTAGGAATATAATTGATTTTTAGTGTATAGTTTAGGGATTCGAATGAGCTTTATAAGTAAAATATAACAACCGTTAAATTTTTAGAATCTCATTTTCCTATTTGAAAAAAATGACATTATTAGTTTGTATTTAATTAATGGGTTTTGCAAAGTTTAGAGACTCAATTACTAATTTGAGAAGGATGATGGACTAATTAATTGTAACTCTATAATTTAGATAGTCAATAACTTTTTATAAACAACCCTATTATAATTATAGTTTGGAATAAAGTGTAAAAATACCCTTAATGTTTACAGTCAGGATCAATTTTACCCTAACATTTAAAATGGTACAATTTTATCCATAACATTGGCAGCCAATAGCAATTTTACTCTTAAAGTTGGCAAGTTGGATCAATTTCATATATTATTGTAAATGCAGATATGTTGTTTCTTATTCTGCATCAATTTCATATTAGTTTGTTTCTGTGATTTAATAATAGAAATTGGAGATTAATATTTATTAATTCAACTTTTTAAATTTTGTTTGTCCAACTCATAAAATAGACAATATATTTTTTAATTTTTTTTCACGTCTAATCATATGTTTATGATCTATCACTAATAAGTGATAAAATGACTCACATGTGAAGTGCAGATGACAAGATTAATGACCGAGAAGACAATTTGATGACTTATTTCTAAAATTAACTCAACTTGACAATGTTAGGAGTAAAATTACTCTTAACTGTCAAAGTTAAGGCAAAGTTGCACCATTTTAGACGTTAGAGGTAAAATTGCTTTTGGCTGTAAATGTTAGGAGTATTTTTATATGATTTTAATGTACTCAATAGATTTTAATTCCAATTATAAGAAGAAAAAAAACATTTTAACGTGAAATTTCTTCGACTCGGAAAAACTAAAAAGTTTATCGCGTAATCCATATATAATATACCCAATCTATCCGTTTTATATTATTTGTCACTTTAAATTTTGAAAGTATGTTTTTATATATATTTTTTTCTTTATTTTAAGTTTTTTTTAAATCTTATTTTAAGTTTAAAAATATGAAATAATGGTCAAACCAATTAAAATTTATCTTGCTTGAAAACATTTAAGTTAAATTTGCAACATTTCATACGTTATGGCTAAATTGACACTTATTTAAAGACACTAAGATCAGATTTGATCCTCATACCTTTTTCCCAAAAAAACAGGCTTCCTATACATAAATATCATAATTAAATTTAAAATTATGACTAAATCAAATTATCAAATTTAATTCTGAATATGTTATTATTTTTCATATATAATAAATTAAGTATATTTTTACATCCTAATTTAAAATTTTTAAACTTCAATTCATAAATCCTAAACCCTACACAAAATATCCAGATCCATAATTTATAAACTCCAATTCTTAAAGTAGATTAAAAGTAATGATTTTATTAGTTTGACATAATGAGAAATTAAAACTTGACATAACTGTAGATAATTTTTCAAATATAAATTTATATGTAAATTTCCAAAAAAAAACACATATAAGTGAATCTAACCGGATTAAACTACTCAATTGAAATTGGGTGAACCATTTCAAGATTAACTCAACCGGTTCAAACAGTTTTGACCAGTTTATAAAGGTAAAAAAAGACTGAACATCCTCCAACCCAAAAATATGACCGGTTCCGATTGAACCGAGTTGACTCAATCAGTCTGATCCGAATCTGACAACTATGAGTAAAAGACACAGATTGATAATCATGTCAACTAAAATATCCTTATAAATCGTGTTACATCTTTGTAAATCGTGTTTTCATTCTAGAATTTAACAAATCCACTCACTCACAGTTGTATATCAAATTATGGGATCTAGTTCGTCAAATTTGGGTGTGCACATAGCACACCCAATCGATCAGGCCGAACTATATGTCTGAAAACGAATTCCGACTTTGATTAAGAATAATTACACCGAGTTTAGACAATAATCAATTGCACCTTAGATTTGAGAAAGAAAAACTGGATAAAAGAAATAAAAGACTTGATTTTGCTAAAATAAATTCATGAGGTTCAGAAGCGACATATTCGTCGATTTCGTCACACATGAACACCACACACGATGAACACAAAATTCCATCTCTCAACTTGAATTTTCATCGAAATATACCATTTAAAGATCAAAATCGTCACACTTAAATCCATTGCAATTGTTAAATTAAACGAACATGAAATTCGAGCTCTCAACTTTAATTTTCATTGAAATATACCCTTTTAAAGATCAAAATCATTGATAAATTAAACCTGAATCATATTACACAGTTCTTCCGAAGCCTATATTCAGCCGGTATATTATCATTTCTCATATCTACATTATCCAACGAAAATTTCTTACCTAAGACAGTTTACTCATTGGCTTCACATCACAGAGCCGATGGAGAAAAGGCGGCTTGGGCTGTGGGAATGCAGGATTGAACTATAAATCACACTTACACACGAGCAGTTTACGAGCACTCTCCTTGTTCAGATAGCTATTTATCCCATTGTTCTGATTTATTTGTTTTTGTTAATTCTCATTTCTAGTATGAGTTTTTTTTTAAAGGAAAAGCTCGCTAAGAAGGTGGCTTGAAGTGACATGATTAATCTATCTTAAGTCTGAGTCTACGTGACAGAGCAAGAGAAGATGTATACAGATTTATTTATATATATATGGGTGAGATCTGGTTTGACAATGGTTTATGGTGTGGCAATGAGCTTATAATGTAACAGAGTAAAACTACGTAGTTTTGATGATAATTGAAAAGGGCAAGGTGACAAATTTGTAAATAAAAATAAAGAGAAGTAAACGTAGGAGAGAATAGAGGAGGAGAAGAAGGAGGATGATGTCAGCGCTGATATGAGAGAGAAAATTGTTTTATTTCTTTTCTTTAAAATATATTTTCCCGACCTTTCGAAAAAAAAAATTATACTGTTAGACTCGTCTAAATTAGATGGTCATTTTAAGATCCCTAAAGCTCAAGTAAAAAAAAAATCGGTGAACGGAATCCGGTGATTAGATGGGCGTTTTCCGGCGAGAAAAAAAAAGTGTCCAGAAAATTCTCAACCAATTTCAGAAAATGTAAAACATCATTCTGAGAAACTTTAAATCTTGGGTCAAAGCGGGATTTCTTATAGTTTAGTATCAATAAAAAAATTTCTTTAATTTTATCCATTTGTCATGCTTCAACAATTTATTGGGTCAAAACCGTAAGGAATCTCGCTTTGAGCCAAGAATTAAAGTTTCTTAAAATGATGTTTTACATGTTTTAAAATTTTTTTAATAATTTTTTGGGCAGGTTTTTTATCCTACTTTCAGCACTATATGTTGGAAAAACCAGCACATACTGCTGGACGTCAGCACGCTGTTCTAAATCAGTGTATCAATTGTTTCAAATCAGTGTATTAATTGTTCTAACAAAATAATTATATTGTTCTAATAGAATTCTTAAATTATTCCAACAGAATACTTATATTGTTCCGACAGTGTACGAAATTGTTCCAAATCAGTGTGTCATTTGTTCCAACATAATACTTATATTGTTCTAATAGAATAAATTAGTGTACCAATCGTTCCAAATCAGTGTACCAATTGCTCCAACTCAGTATACCAATTGTTCCAACAGAATTAATTATTATATTCTTCCAACAGAATAAATCTGTGTACCAATTGTTTCAAATCAGTGTACCAATTTTTCCAACATAATAGTTATATTGTTCCAATAGAATACATGTATTGTTCCAACAGAATTATTATATTGTTCGAACAAAATACTTATATTGTTGGGTCGTAGCGAGATTCCTTATAGTTTAGTCCCAATAAATAATTTTCCTTAATTTTATCTATTTTACATACTTCAATAATTTATTGGGACTAAATCATAAGGAATCTCACTTTGAGTCAAGAATTAAAGTTTTTTAAAATGATGTTTTACATTTTTCAGAAATTTTTTGAAAATTTTCTGGGTATTTTTTTCTCACAGAAAAACCGTCATAGGATCGCTGGACTTCGTTCACTGGAACTTTTTTTACCTGGGCTTCTGAGATCTTAAAATGACCGTCTAATTAAAATGAGTCTAACGGTACAAAAATTTTCAAAAAACGAGGTTGCGAAAGTCGGAAAAATGCATTTTAAAGAAAAATAAAATAAAATATTTTTCTCTCTCCTACTATAACATCATCATCCTCCTCATCCATTCTCTTATGCGTATCCTTCTTTTTCTTTTATTTACAAATTTGTCATATTGTCCTACTTAATTATAAAAAATTGGTCTTTGTCACACCATAAGCTCTGTCACACCATAAGATTTTTGTCGCTCATGATCTATTTTATATATATATATATATATATATATATATATATATATATATATATATATATATATATATATATAAGTTGAACCATTTAGGCCTTTTCTCAAACTTATCTTTTTATTTTTTATAATCTCTAAACATTTTCTCAAACTTCCACATCATTGTTTTAATGAGATGTCATACTACATTTTTCCTTCCAATTTAAACTTCGTCTATTAATAGTATTTAAACCTCACAATCCTTTCATCTTCCTACTTTTTCCGTTTCTTCCGTAAAACTTCATCTATTAATAGTCTTTGAACCTTAAAATCCCTTCATCTTTCATGTTTTTCATTTTTTCCATAATAAATTCTATATTTAGATATGATAGCCATAAATTTTAGAAAGCATTATAGATATATAATAGTTGAAGCAAATGGTTATTTCAGCATCGATAGTTTGCATGTGCAAAGAAAAATAATTTTAATTATAGTGAGTTAATCTCTTATTTTTTTAATAGTATTATTCAATGAAAAAAAAAGGAAATTTTGATATTTTATATCTTTTTTTTTTCAATGCAAGTTCAGTGATAATCACCACCATTAATGGAGTAGAAACTCGTTCCCTTTTTCTTCATTGGGTTCAATCAATTTCAGATAAAAAAATTTATTGTTTCAGTTAGTGAATATACTTTGTGGTAGACCTGGCAATTATCGTGTTTCGTGTCAAAATCGTGTTATCTCATATTTATGTTCCATATGGTTTTATATGTTATAAATGCTAGAAAAATGATTTTCGTGTCAATTGGGTTGGCTCTGTAATCGTGTTTTCGTGTTAGAAATTGTCACCTCTACCTAGAAGGGGGGTGGTATAAGGAGGTGAGATAAGCTCCTGCGATTTTAATAGGATGGAAAAGTCCATCTTATCCCTCAAATTAATGTTAGGATAAAGTTCAAATAAAACCCCTGTGGTTTCACTAATTTTCAGATAAAGGACTGTGGTTTACTTTTTGTCAAAACAAGGACTGAGATTTTCAAATTTAGCAAAATAATGACTTTTTCGATTGATACTATTAAAATCACCATTGACGACTTCAAAAATGACATATTTTAAAAACTATTAATATTCTAAGCAACTTTAATTCTTCAACTTTTTTATTTCGAGATTATTTAGATGATATTCGGTAAAGAGAGAGATAGTTAATGTTTAGAGAGAGAAAGTTCCAAAAAAGATGATTTTCTAAAATCGAAAATGTAGTTCCATAGAAAATATGGCATTGAGAAAATATGGCATTGAACAACTTTAATTCTTGAAAATTTTCATTTTCAGGTCGTTAAAGATAGTTTTAATAGCATTATTAAAAGTGTGAAACATCAATCCTCGTTTTGACAAAAAGTAAACCATAATCCTTTATCTGAAAATTAGTGAAACCACAGGGGTTTTATTTGAACTTTACCCTTAATGTTATATAGTTTAAATAGGGTTAAAATAGTAAAATGTATTATTTTATCCCCATCCATATCCCACATACCAAACATTGAATAATAATTCTCGACTATCATATTTTTATCCTTACCCCAACCATTTATCCTTATCCATATCCCAACCTTTATCTCTATCCATATCCCAATAGAATACCAAACGCCCTGTTAGTTAATTTTCGTCATTTTGAATAAATAAAATAAAGAAATAAATCAAGTAATCTCGGTGTTCATAACTGTGCTTTGCAGGACAAACGTATGAGATGGAAAAGGCGATGAATGAACATCCACACGCAGCGTAACATGTACCATGCGAAGCGTAACATGTACCACGCGGAGCTTAAATCAGTGAGAAGTGTTTGATAAACATCAGCAAATCATTCACGCGGAGCGTGACCCTTTCCACGCGGAGCGTGGACCTTTTAGAGGACAAAAATACGACTTCAGAAGCTCATCCACACGGGGCTTGGGATATTCCACGCGGAGCGTGAAGTGTCGGTCACCTTGTTCACATTGAGGACAGATTTGACACATTTTTGTATTTTCATCGTATCTCCCTCATACGAACTCGGATTGAGGCGATTCAAAATGCGTTGGAAAGCTAAGAGAAAGATGTACAAGTGACTAATAATGTCATCTCCAAATTCGCAGCGTAACATGCTCAAATAATTAATCTAAATTGCTGGACGTGTTGAAGCTTAGGAAATCTTTCATGGGTGTGAAATATACAAGGGAGAAAATAAGAAAATAATGAAGCATCACATGCTTCATTATTCTACATCAAATTAAAAGTCTTTCTACCACTTTTACACACATTCAAGGTCTCCATTCACATTCAAAGTCTCCATTCACATTCAAAGTCTTCTCTTCACACTATGTAATTACAATTATGACCCAAGCTTGATTTGTGTATAAATATGAGTGCTTGGCACTCATTTAGACATGTAGTTATAGATTTAGATTCAGATTTTTATGTAACTAAACTCTATCACTTTGAGAGCTTGTTCGCTTATCCCGTCACTCCGTCGAAGTTACGTTCCATCCTCTTCCACCAAGCTCGAGAAGTTCCACCTCTAAGACCTAAGAGACGGCCTTGAGTCTGGTTAGCTAGTTCTAAAGGCCGATTCTTCCCTTCTTACTTGCTAATTAGCTTGCACTCTTCCTATGTACTAGGCTTGGTTGTATTCATATTCTTTTCATTCCATATTTATAATATATGAATTGCAATTCCTGTTTCTCTATACGTGTTGATATTTACTACTTGTTTTGATATTTGTAATTGATTATTGTGTAGGGGGACACGATACCCGGCGCCCTTTGTACGAGTCATCTTTAGGGAACCATATAGGTGCTGCCCTACCGGAAGTAACACACCGGAAACCGTAGGAATTGACAAGCCACGGCACTTACGGGCCCTAGTTTTTGATTCCCAGCATTAGACACGCCTTGACTAGGAACCACGTAGTCTAAGCACTTCACGGGTCGGTCGGTCTACACGTAGTCGTCTTTGCAAGAGTAAAATATCAATCATATATGTTCGGAGTCATTGCTTATTATATTTATAACTTATCGCAACCCGTAGAGTTTCGTTTACATAAGTCTGTCTCACCATAGGAGTAGTTTGTAGTTGTGACCCAAACCAACCTAAAGTATTCACCGCCTAGATAACGAATAGAACCGAGTAGTTTAATACTTGTGGTTATAAATCCCGTGGATTCGATACCCGATCTTAACCAGATTATTACTTGATACGACGGGGTACACTTGCCCCTAAGTAGCCGCGTCTAGTAGAGTTTAAGAATACGTACACACATATTACACACTTACTTATATCCACTTACCACACTCCATCATCATTTACCACACCTACTAGGTGCCACGTATCAGTGGTCTCATGATATATTTACTCAATTTCATAAATAACATTAGGGACTTACTGTTATCGTCATAATTTATAACATTTTTCGTACTTAATTACTAGTTATTTTGTACCATTTTAATAAGTTTTAATGATAGTTTTCTTATATTTTCATCATTTATGTATCTAGGTCATTTTCATCTGTTTTCAGGCACTTTCGCAAGGTTTCGTCACAAATAACCAAAATCGGGGCTTAAGGCGAGGACTCGGAAGTGAAACGTGTTGAAACACCTTTCCACATAATTTTGATTTGACAAAATTGTTTAAGTAAAATATTCTAAACACACTAAGTTTAAATGCTTTGATTTATTCTACTAATGTGTTTGTTCAATGTTGAGTTAAAACTGTTTATAAGACACAAGAATTAGAAGGCCCAAGCCCAAGTCAAACAACTCAGTACAACTCGGCCCGCGTTTGTTAAAATGCTGTCGCTTTGGATAAAACGCAACTCAGCAAGAGAAGGATCTAGAAGACCTTCGGGAACAACTTCAAGATGAAGCTGCTGAGTAGTCTCGACAAAGCGTACAAGACAGCAGCTGGCAAATGAAAACTTCCAGACAAAGTATTCCTACTTTGGGTAAAGTTCAGACGACACAGTATGATGTCTAGTTGACTTTACCATAAAAGAAGGGACAGTCTGCTGAGCTGACCGAGGACAGAAGATACACAAATATGATTGGCCGAGAGCTTTGAGCAAGTCAGGATGACAACGACAGGAAGTCGTTTCCCTCCAATGGTTATTTCGAAATTCGAAATGACCGATGCCCAGACGTCTCTATAAATAGTGACATCACAAGCTTCATTCAACACAGAACTTGATCAAGCCATTACGCTGACCAAATTTCTACACAAGTTCTGCAAGCAAAGAAGCAAAGCAAATCTTACACTACAATTCATACATTTGTGTAAAAGTCTAGAGTGATTATTTCAATCGTCTAAAGTGTCTTAGCAAATCATTGTATAGGACAAAACACTTATCATTTCTAGAGATAGAAAGGAGAGGCTGAGTACTCGGTTATAGTACTCAGCAAGAGATTAGGATTGAGTAGAGGTATAGAGGAAGGTACTCTTGTCATACTCAGTTGCTAAGATTGTAAAAGGTTTGAGGCTCTACCTTTAAAGAGCTCAGTAGAGGATTCGAAATCTCGGAACGTGTTCCGGGGACAGGACGTAGGCTTAGAAGCAGCCGAACCTGGATAAATCTGCTGAGTGAAGTATTTCTTACCTTTAACTCCTTATATATATTGCTTGCTTAAAATAACCAAAAACTGACCAAGTAAAGAGGTCAAGTAGAGTTGTGCGCGTTGAACATCTGAGCTCAGGAATAGACTCTAAGTGCTATCTCCTGACTCAAGCTAAGAAACTGACCTAGTCACCAGTTGACTAAGCCAGTATCTTGCTGTTTACTCAGCGCTGCTGTTAAAACCTTTTTCCTTAGAAAAAGAAGTCTGCCCTAATTGCAAAAAAGTTTAAATAGTTTCTAACCCCCCCTTGGAACTATACTTGCAACCTAACAAGGGACCAACAAGTGGTATCAGAGCTTAAAAGCTCACTGTAAAAGGTCTAACAACCTTGAGCTGATCCCTACCATGGGCGAAAACAGCACTCGATTTCTCCCTGGAAACCAAACAACTCAGATACTGCTTGAGGGGCTGTCCATTTCTAGGCCTCCCCTATTCTTCGGGTCAAACTATACCTTCTGGAAGAATAGGATGAAAAATTTCATTCAGGCTACAAACATGAGTGCCTGGCTATCTATAGTCCAAGGCCCATTTGTACCTGTCGAAGTTGTGGAGGGCCAAACAGTTGTAAAAGCTGAGGCCAAATGGACAGAGGATGATCTTAAGAAGCTTCAAAATCACGCTTCGGCTATCAATATGCTTCACTGTGCGCTCGATGCTGCAGAATATAATAAAATCTCAGGTTGTGAGTCGGCGCAAGAGATCTGGAATAAGCTGGAAGTCACCTACGAGGGAACCAATAAAGTAAAGGAGTCCAAGGTGAATCAGCAGATGAGACTGTACGAGCTGTTCGAGATGAACAATGATGAGGGCATTTCAGACATGAATGCAAGGTTTACCAACATCATTAATGAGCTCAAGAGACTTGGGAAAATCTTCACTGAGGAAGAACAAGTCAAAAAGATACTCAGGAGTCTTCCTAAAGACTGGCAAGCAAAGAAGACAGCGGTTAAGGAAGCTCAGGATTTAACCACCTACAAATATGACGAACTCATCGGCTCGTTGCTGACCCATGAAATATCCATGAAAAACTTTGAGGTGAAGGAAAAAGCTGAAGACAAGAAGCAGAAATCCCTTGTCATGAAAGCTGACTCCACTGACGGGAGCTCAACTGATGATGAGGAGATGGCTATGTTCATAAGGAAGATGAAAAGGCTATTCAGGAAAAATGATAAATACTCTAAGAAGCCTTACAGAAAGTTTGATAAGTATAAAGCTGACTCAAGCGACAGCAAATACAAAAAGGACAGCTCAAAGCCCATTACATGCTTTGAGTGCCATCAAACCGGCCATATTAAGTCAAGCTGCCCCACACTGAGGAAAGACAAGAAGAGCGGCAAAAAGGCAATGGTGGCTACATGGAGCGACAGTGATGAGTCTTCATCAACAGAAGCTGAGGCCACCGAGTCAGCGAAGATATGCTTCATGGCTGACGAACTTGCTGAGCCATACGTCTCTGGTCATGCTGACCCCTCCGTTGAAACTGACGATGAGGAGCAATCAAATGAGGTAATATCACTTTCTCTGCTCAGAAACGAAATGGGTAATGCCCTGAGTGATCTCTATACACTTATCAAAAAGTGTAATAAGAAAATTAGAGCACTCAGCAGGCGCTGTGATGAGGTTGAAGAGGTCAAGCTGAGTGACCTCAGATACCTTTTTCAGGACAACTCAACGTTGCATGATAACATAAAAATCATACATGAGTCTGTCTCTGAAGTTCAATCAGTTTCAAAGAAACTGAGAAAGGAAGTCACAACTATCCAGAACCAATTAAAGGTTCCAAATAAAAGAAACATTCCTCTAAGAACTCAGCACCAAGGTACTCAGCAGAGATGGAATAAAGTCCAGTGTGACTTTTGAGGGAAGAAAGGACACACCACTAAGGTGTGCTGGCACGCTCAGCACTGGGGTGCTGACAAGTCAGTGAAACATCCTAAACAGAAGGTCAGCTGTGACTTCTGTGGAAAGAATGGCCATACTGTCCAAGTATGTCGCCATAAAATAAAATATGATGCTTTACCTGTTACACCTAACAAGCAAGGACCCAAAAAGAATTGGGTACCTAAGAGTAACTAGTTACAATGCAGGTAAGCCTGAGGTGTGCTGAGAAGTCAAAGATGTGGTATATTGACAGTGCATGCTCAAGGCATATGACGGGTGATGAAACTCAGTTCATCACGTTTGAGCGTAAACGAGGAGGGAGCGTAAGTTTTGGATACAACAAGAAGGGTAAGATAGTAGGGTCAGGAACCATTGGAGGTAATCCTACTATTGAATCTGTCTCCCTAGTCAGCGGACTCAAATATAACTTACTCAGCGTAGCTCAGCTATGTGAAAATGGGAGAAAAGTTATATTTGATGCTACTGGATGTAAAATATACGCTGGTAAAACAAATGAGTTAATATTAACTGCCCCTCGAATAGATAATGTCTTTATGCTAGACTTAGAGAAAAAGTTTTCAAAAACTGTGTGCTTAGTATCAAAGGAAGAGAATTCCTAGCTATGGCATAGGAGACTTGGTCATGTAAGCATGGACCTCCTGGCCAAATTAGCAAGAAAGCAATTGGTTGAGGGACTGCCCGAACTTAAATTTGAAAAAGATCAATTATGCCACGCTTGCCAAGCTGGAAAACAAACCAAACAATCTTTTCACAGCAAAAATATTGTCTCAACTAAGCGTCTGTTAGAGTTACTACATTTGGATCTCTTTGGTCCAGTCCAGCCGCTGAGTCTGGGTGGAAGAAGATTTTCCTTGGTCATTGTAGATGACTTCTCTCAGTATACGTGGGTCATCTTGCTGACCAGCAAGGATGAAACCTTTGAGACATTTTCAAATTTGGTTAGAAAAATTGAAAATGAAAAAGACCTAAAATTAGCTCACATCCGTAGTGATAATGGTGGAGAATTCAAAAACCAAAAGTTTGTTGAATTCTGTGAAGCCAGCGGCATTGACCACAATTTTTCTGCTCCTAGAACACCTCAGCAAAATGGGGTTGTAGAAAGGAAGAACAGAACTCTGGTTGAAATTGCCAGGACAATGCTGGATGAGCATAGGCTTCCAAAGTATTTTTGGGGAGAGGCTGTTAACACAGCATGCTATATTCTTAATAGGGCTCTAGTTAGACCTATATTAAAGAAAACCCCCTATGAACTTTGGAAAGGACGAAAGCCCAATATTGGATACTTTCGTGCCTTTGGCTGTAGATGTTTTATTTTAAATACCAAAAATAGCTTAGCAAAGTTTGATTCAAAAGCTGATGAGGCTATCTTTTTGGGTTACTCAACAAACAGCAAAGCATACAGAGTTTTTAATAAGCGAACTCAAGTTTTAGAAGAGTCAGTACATGTAGAGTTCGACGAAACTAACCCTGCAGGTAGATACCAGCCGCTGACCGAAGATGATCCACACTCAGTAACCACCGCTGACCAAGAACCAGCTACTGAGTCATTCACTAAAAGGCTGACCAAGAGTAAGAGTGAACCTAAGATTACTTTTACTGACACATCTACTTCTGCAGAGATTGTTGAAACAGAAACAGCACAAGACATGAATCTACCTAAAGAGATAAGGATCCCAAGAGGGCACTCAGAGAGTGCGATCCTTGATTCTGTTGGGAATACCCTGATGATGAGGAATCAACTCAGGAAGTACCTCAGCAATGTTGCTTTCGTCTCAGTTCAAGAACCGAAGAATTTCGCTGAAGCTGAGTACGATGAATTCTGGATGAACGCAATGCAAGAGGAGCTCGATCAATTCAGAAAGAACGATGTATGGGAGCTAGTGCCTCATCCAAAGAGTCAAAAGACCATTGGAACAAGATGGGTCTTCAGAAACAAGATGGATGAACAAGGGAATGTAGTCAGGAACAAAGCAAGGCTTGTAGCTCAGGGCTACAGTCAGCAAGAAGGTATTGACTATGGTGAGACCTTTGCCCCAGTGGCAAGGCTAGAGGCAATTAGAATTCTATGTGCATATGCATCTTGCATGAACTTTAAATTATTCCAAATGGATGTCAAAAGTGCATTTCTTAATGGAGTTATAAACGAGGAGGTTTATGTTAATCAACCTCCAGGTTTTGAGGATCATAAATTCCCTAACCACGTTTATAAACTCAAAAAGGCTCTGTACGGCCTCAAGCAAGCACCACGTGCTTGGTATGAGAGGCTGACCAGTTTCCTGCTGACTAGAAATTACGTCAGGGGTAAAGCTGATACAACCTTATTCATTAAGAGAAAGGGTAAAGATACCCTGCTGGCCCAAATTTATGTTGATGATATAATATTTGGTGCAACTAACGAATCAATGTGCAAGGAGTTTAGCAAACAAATGCAGACTGAGTTTGAAATGTCCATGATGGGAGAACTCAACTTCTTCCTCGGTCTTCAAATTAAACAAGGAAAGAACGGCATCTTCATCAGTCAAGCCAAATATGTCAAGGAGATATTAAAGAAATATGACTTGGAAAATTGCAAGCCAATATCCACTCCTATGGGCACTGACACTGTCCTCTGCACTGACGAGAATGGTAAGTCAGTAGACAGCAAATTATATCGAGGTATGATAGGCTCTCTACTTTACTTAACAGCCAGTAGACCGGACATTCAGTTTTCAGTATGCTACTGTGCTAGATATCAATCTAACCCTAAGGAATCTCATTACATTGCTGTAAAAAGAATCCTTAGATACTTGCAAAGCTCAGTGAACGCAGGTTTATGGTATCCAAATACTCATGACTTTACACTCATTGGATACACTGACGCTGACTATGGACGGGATAAGCTAGAACGTAAAAGCACCTCTGGAGGATGTCACTTCTTAGGAAGCTGTCTTGTATCCTGGTTCAGCAAAAAGCAGGCGTCAGTAGCCTTGTCTACCACTGAAGCTGAGTACATTGTTGCTGGTCATTGTGTTGCTCAAGTCCTATGGATTAAGCAACAACTTGAAGACTATGGTGTTCAAACGAAGACAATTGAAGTCAAATGTGACAACAAAAGTGCAATTGATCTTTCAAAGAACCCAATTCAACACAGCAGAATGAAGCATGTCAGCATCAGACATCACTTCATTAGAGACCATATACTTAAGGGTGAGGTCAAGCTGACCTTTGTCCCAATGGACGAACAGCTTGCTGATATCTTCACGAAGCCACTGGCTCGTGAGAAGTTCAGCATACTGAGAGAAGCTATTGGTATGTTTAATCCTCTTCAGTAAATTCCTGAACTAAATGAATATGCATGCTGAGTGAATTACTATGCTGAATGATTGTTTTTGCTGTGTACTCATTGAAATTAATTAAACAGCAAATACTGAGTAAACTTGCACACTGAGTAAGTTAGTTTAAACTTGAACTTAGAAATCATCCCATTATGCATACCGACCACTCAGAATATCAAACGATTAGTATTCTAAAACGCTGAGTGTTATATCCGTTAGAATCATTGCAAAAGCACGCGTATAGCCACCTAGGATGACGTACGCGCCGAATGTGTCATAAATGCCAGGATTATTGTCGGTTCACAATCCCGAGGCAAAACTGACACATGGATTCGATAAGATCCATTTCTCACCTCTATAAATAATGGGAAATTCCCCATTTTTACTCTCTACGCTTATCGAATACTCTGGCTAAGAAATTCTTTCTCTCTAAAAATCCTCTAAGCTTTCCCATCCTCAATAATGACTAAGGTTTCCTACAACATCTCCGGTGCTGGCCACTCTAAACCCAGCTCCGATGACACTTCCAGGCAAACCTCTGTGCCGGAACCTACCAAAGTCACCTCGCCGAGTAAAGGAAAAGCTGGCCAAACCTCTGGTCAGGGAAAGCCTGTAAAAGTCAGGACCTACTCCAAGGTCTTTGAGAATGTCCGCGAATGGAAAGTTGAGCCCTCAAGATGGGTATCAGAAAACTTCGTACAAAACGAACAACCCTTCTGCGAGTGGATTTCACAAAATGGCTGGACGGAGCTATTTTTGGTTAGGGATGAAACCTATCCTGACCTAGTACGGGAGTTTTACCACAACCTCCCCGTTGCAAATGACAACACTGACTATCTGTGTACAGTGGTGAAAGAGAAAACCATCTTCATCAACCCTCTCTACTTAGGCAATCTGCTCAAATTAAAAACTGAGGGAGTAAGGCTGAGAATATCTGGAGATCAGGATGGTACTGGGTACGAGGTCAACTTCTGCAAGCCTGAGGGTCACTCAAGAGAAGTCTCAGCTTCATCCATGGGTCAGCACCAGAAGATGGCTCATTACTTGCTGACCTACTTCATCTACCCGAAGATCAACTGCACTACATCAGCAACAAACTTTGAGCAATGCTTTATATGGCATATGCTGACATACACACCGATCAATATGCCAGTCTTTCTCGTCGCTGGCTTCCTACGCAGCTCTGGTACGCTGAGGCTAGGATCAATCATCACAAGAATCCTCATTGACCATAAAGTTGATCTCGAAGGTGAGGAGAAGACTCGAGGATCTGAGATAACAGCTGCCTCGCTGAGAGCATTAAAATTTGGACAGCCTTTGAAGACAGGTAAAGCTGCTGCTGCTGCTGGACAAGCTGAGGGAACTGCTGAGCCAAAGAAAGGACGAAGGACTAAGGCCCCAGCTTCCCGCAAAAGAAAAACTACTGAGACTCCTTCCAAAAATGTTGAGTCTCCAGCAAAAAGGCAGAAGTCAGCTGGTAAGTCAGCTGAGAAACGAAGCAGGCAAGGTGAGCCTGGAACTGAGGAAACTGCTGAGCAACCTCAGAAGAAGCAGAAACCTTCTACACTGACTCCCCTCAACGCCATACCTACAGACTTTGTAGTACCGGGTGACTCTCACTTCACCCAATGTCAAGGTACTGTAGCTGAGTCTGAAGAACATGAGGTACAACTGGATGATCACTTCATCTCACAAGTTGAGGAAGAACTTGATGGTGGCAGTACAGAAGAAGAAGAAGAAGAGGCCAGTGGTCAGGATGACGCTGAGGACTCTGAGGAGACAGCCAGTGAGCATGAGCCTGAGCAGGCCAATGCTGGGTTTACTGCTGGAGATGAGCAAGTACTTGATCAACACAATGTTGATCCAGTCCAAGAACAAACTGACCAACCTGCTGATGAGCAATACGAATCTTCTCCTTCTCACTCAGGAGATGCTGCTCAAACTGTCACTCCACCTCGTAGAAGAAGAAAGTTGGTTAAGGCCAGTGAGAAACCTGTCAGTGAACCTCCTGTGCTACCACCAACTCTTCCTGACTTCGTTATTTCAAAGCCAACTAAGGACCCCTCTACAGTCAAGCTGAAATTTTTCAAACGCCAACAAACCTCTACTGCTTCGGCGTCCTTAGAAAAGCAAGCCTCTGTTTCTTCTCAACAGGAACATACCGACCAAAATGCCTCTGCCACCTCAACAAGTCAGGTTGAGCCGATTACTGTTAATGCTATTACTCAAAGCATGGTGCTGACTCCAAACATTTCCGCCCCCGTCAGCACAGACAGTATTCGTATTACCACTTCCCCAACTCAACTCTCTGCCGATCAATCAACTATACCTAAAACTCAAGTACAGATTGAAAATGTTATTCCAGTCACTGACCAGATCACTCCTTTCACTCCTCTTCCTTCCGGTCACACTGATGTCCCTGAAGGCTCTCAAAGCTATGTGAATGCCACTGAGTCCGGCAAAAAGCTCATTGACTCAGTTCAAGCGTTGATCAGAGACCTTCAACATTCCACTCCTCCTGCTGCTGGGTCTTCATCTATTGAGACTACTCAGCTCTCCCAGGTCACTCAGCTTCTCAACGAAGTTAAGGGACTCAAGGACTTGCTGAACGTCATTATCTCTTTTCAAGCACAGCAAGCTAAGCAGGATTCTATCGCCAAGCTGGCTGAGATCCAGCTGACAACTGTGCAACACTTGAACTCTTTACAACAACAAGTTCAGAAATTGTCAGCTGTGAACACCGACTATGCCACTTTATCTGAAGTCAAGATGCTCTTTTCTCAGCTACATACCGAGCAACTCAAGACCAACGAGCAAATGGTTTCTTACAATCAATGCTCAATAGAGCAAATTGGTGAGGCTATTCGCTTGCTTAATCTGAATAAGCAAGAGATGGATACTGACGCAATGAAACAGAATGAGCTGCAGTCTATCATACAACAAACCTTCAACCACATTCGTCATAACAATATTCAACGTCAGTATTACGACACAGCCCTCTTAAAGACCTTTCACCAAATCTTTGTTGGTCTTACTGAAGCTCTCATCTGGCAAGGCAAAGCTCAAGCGTTTAGCGTCAATATGCTCAGTGCTGCTGAACTCAATATACCCGAAGAGGTATCAACTGATGGAGTTGCAATTTTTGACGGTGTCAATGAAAGCGCTGAGAAACTTAAGGAGCTGTCCCAAGAACTGACTCGAGCTGCCTTAACTGATGCCTTCAGACTTCCTCCTCCTGATGCTGACAAAACGGGGGAGAAAGAACAAGAAGCTAGAGCTCAGCATGAGAGAAGTCAGTCGCAACACAAGAAAAAGAAATAGATAGGCTAGCTCAGTATAGACTAAGTCAGATGAAATCTATATGCCTTATCTATAAGTTTTGTTGTGTAAACACTGACTACTATTAATATATCATATTTGCATCTTTTATTCTTATTCATGAGTTATGATATATGTTAATATATGTTACTGTGTACTGAGTCATTACGTATCTTCAATTAAATCAGCTATGTTTTATACGTATAAATCTTATTGACTGAATCAAATGCTGATAACATGTTTGACATTGTCCTATGTGCTTATAAAACATTGTTTGTTAAGAATCCATTGAACAACAGTTTACTTAGCGCACTCTATATGATTAAACCTTCCACTCTATACTGAGTAAATAGAATATGTTTAATAAGCTGACCTATATCTAAGAAACTGACCTTAGACTTACTCAATTAAACCTTTAAATGTTTTGAGTAAAACTAAGTCAGTAGCTCAACCCTTACGGGAGAGTTTGCTAAATTATACTAGGTCAACTATCATGGGAGAGCTCATACTGAGTTCCTCGCTGAATAGTTTTGCCAACATCAAAATGGGGGAGTTTGTTGAAACACCTTTCCACATAATTTTGATTTGACAAAATTGTTTAAGTAAAATATTCTAAACACACTAAGTTTAAATGCTTTGATTTATTCTACTAATGTGTTTGTTCAATGTTGAGTTAAAACTGTTTATAAGACACAAGAATTAGAAGGCCCAAGCCCAATACAAGTGTTAAAGCCCAAGTCAAACAACTCAGTACAACTCGGCCCGTGTTTGTTAAAACGCTGTCGCTTTGGACAAAACGCAACTCAGCAAGAGAAGGATCTAGAAGACCTTCGGGAACAACTTCAAGATGAAGCTGCTGAGTAGTCTCGACAAAGCGTACAAGACAGCAGCTGGCAAATGAAAACTTCCAGACAAAGTATTCCTACTTTGGGTAAAGTTCAGACGACACAGTATGCTGTCTAGTTGACTTTACCATAAAAGGAGGGACAGTCTACTGAGCTGACCGAGGACAGAAGATACACAAATATGATTGGCCGAGAGCTTTGAGCAAGTCAGGATGACAACGACAGGAAGTCGTTTCCCTCCAACGGTTATTTCGAAATTCGAAATGACCCATGCCCAGACGTCTCTATAAATAGTGCCATCACAAGCTTCATTCAACACAGAACTTGATCAAGCCATTACGCTGACCAAATTTCTACACAAGTTCTGCAAGCAAAGAAGCAAAGCAAATCTTACACTACAATTCATACATTTGTGTAAAAGTCTAGAGTGATTATTTCAATCGTCTAAAGTGTCTTAGCAAATCATTGTATAGGACAAAACACTTATCATTTCTAGAGATAGAAAGGAGAGGCTGAGTACTCGGTTATAGTACTCAGCACGAGATTAGGATTGAGTAGAGGTATAGAGGAAGGTACTCTTGTCATACTCAGTTGCTAAGATTGTAAAAGGTTTGAGGCTCTACCTTTAAAGAGCTCAGTAGAGGATTCGAAATCTCGGAACGTGTTCCGGGGATAGGACGTAGGCTTAGAAGCAGCCGAACCTGGATAAATCTGCTGAGTGAAGTATTTCTTACCTTTAACTCCTTATATATATTGCTTGCTTAAAATAACCAAAAACTGACCAAGTAAAGAGGTCAAGTAGAGTTGTGCGCGTTGAACATCTGAGCTCAGGAATAGACTCTAAGTGCTATCTCCTGACTCAAGCTAAGAAACTGACCTAGTCACCAGTTGACTAAGCCAGTATCTTGCTGTTTACTCAGCGCTGCTGTTAAAACCTTTTTCCTTAGAAAAAGAAGTTTGCCCTAATTGCAAAAAAGTTTAAATAGTTCCTAACCCCCCCCTTGGAACTATACTTGCAACCTAACAAGGGACCAACAAAACGGAGCAAAAAATGAAGTTTATTCACTTCTAGCCATGCATCTCATCGAGATGGAAAAGCATCTCGCCGAGATGGGAGATGTAAGTTACAAAGTCATATTTTCACATAGCGGCCAGATTTGACATATTTTGGTATTTTAATCGTATCTCTCTCATATGAACTCGGATTGAGGAGATTGAAAATGCGTTGAAAAGCTAAGAGATATGTGAATAGATGACTAATAATAATCATCTCAAAATTCGAAGTGTAATAGGCTAAAAATATTGTCCTAAGTTGATGTACATGTTGAAGCCTAAGATTATTTTCCCACATTCACACATTTTCAGCTCCTAAATTGTCAAAGTCTTCCACTACCCTCTTTAAAGCTAAATTTGGAAGATTAGGGGGTTGGGGGACATAAGAAGACTTGGTCTTTGGAAGCATATGTTCCATTTTACTATAAAATGAGACCTTGTGAGCCGTTTGAAGACACACCAAGTTTAGGCTTAATTCTTCCCTCTTTCATGTTAGTTTGTTGATTCTTCTCTTTAAGAATCATTTGTGTTTGCTGTTGTAATTGTTGTTATTGTGCTTAAGTTGTTGTTTGTGCAAAAGTTCATCGAATAAAAGTAAGTTTCAAGTCACCGAGAAAGTCCAATCAGCAATCATTATTACGGTTTCTTCTAAACTTATCTCTTTTATTACTATAAACTCCATTATTTATCTTTCTAATGTGTGTTTTAATCTAATCATGGGCTAAAACCCCTTTAACTAAGGCTAAAAGCGGATCTTAAACTTAATTATATGGTAATTACGTTTAACCTATTTAAGCTATGTTTATCCTTTTAAGAACTAACTTATGATTCTTAATGCTTGTTGGAGATGGACCAAATCCCAACTCGAATATAATTAATCATTTATATTGACCGTGATTAAATTGATTAATCGAAACTCATAAGTTGGACCTAATGACCATTTACTGTGACTTATTGGTTTTTCATGAATCTTATTATAAATCTTAGATTTATTACTTGAGCTAGACCAAAGTGAAGTAATAAATCGAAGGTTTGGACCTAAGAAAACTTAATGCTTCTTTGGATTAATTAATTAAGCCGGGCCAAAGTGAAGTAATTAATCGAAAGTTGAGAACTAATTACTCGAGCGGTTTTTGTTGAATCTTAAGTAATCACTTTAGCCGGATCAAGATAAAGTAGGTTAAAAAGGTTTAGATTAATAAAATTTAATGTTTCTCTAGATTAATTACTTTAGCCAGACTAAGGTAAAGTAATTAATCGAGAGTTCAGAACCAATCTCGAGAATCTATTAGTTAATAAGAAAAATCGACATCTTAAAAAGAATAAAACAACTTAAAAAGGTTAAGTGCTATAACCAAGCAAAGAGGTTAAGTGAAGCTAGAAGCCTTAGTTTCTTCCATTATAAGTAATCTCTCACCTAATTTGTACAATTTTCATTTCACTTCTTGATTAAGTCTTAACTTGGTTACCCAACAAACTCTACAATTTGATTGTTTAAATAATAGATAGTAAGCAAAGAGATTAGTACTTATAATCGCCATCATCGTAGGAACGATACTCTACTTTCACTTTATTACTTGATATATGATTAAGTTGCACTTGCCTTCACATGCATGTATACGTAAAATACGCATCACTTACTTGTACTGAATTTCTCAAAAATTTCCTTTCTGATGGAACTAGTTATAACCCTTTGCATGGTCTTATAAGTCTCCTCCCAAGCAAGTACACCCCATGGAGACTTAATAAAAAGTTTTGGAAATTTAGTGAAGTCGATGATGTTATTATCCACTGAATGATATGAATGCATAGTGAAGAATATCTTATGTATAACATATAACATCGTCATAAAGACTGCATCACCGTCTTCTTCGTCGTACCAATTTGTGTTCTCGGAAGCTTCGCATATTTGCTTATGTGTTAAGCTCCGACTTCCTCTAAAGTATATATCTCTTAATCTGTTTGTCTTCTTTAACTTGCCCACCCTCAGCAAAATTGGTGTTGGATGACCAAATCTCAACCCGATGATAAGTCTGAACTCTCAGTTATTGAATTCGAGTTCAACTCCTTTGATTTTGAACCAAATTTCTTTATGTTTTGGTTTCTGTGGAGTAATATCTCTAATAATTTGCCATGTCATAAAGGAGTGGATAACGTGCACACCTCCATATCCGCCAAATGTCTGAAAGAAGAATTCCTAAACATCAACATTTGGTCTTTTCACAATTTGCTCTTTACCTTCTTCATCACGTCGATGTCGGCCCTCACTGTAATTGATGCATTTATATTCAAGCTGAATGAATACTTGAATTTGATGCCTTAACACTATCATCAAGAGCTATTCTCTTCCTCTTCTTGGAATCCTTCTTAGAATCATCAGTCATCACAAAAATAGAACTAAGTATAAGGGAAACAATTAAAGAAAACTACTTCGCAGTATCAAACAAATACTTCGCACTGTGAACTAAAGTCTATATATTATAGTTCGTAGTTGAGTGTAACTGCGAAACAGGAGTCAAACTGTGACTCCACAGTTTATTCAATATCTTCATAGTTTGTGCAACTACGAAAGCATAAATCACCTTCGCATTTTTGAATTTGTTTCCCATTGGACGCAATTGCTATGGTTTTGCTTCACATTTTGCGTCCAATGCGGAACAAATTCATGACTATGAAGGTGTCATTCTGGTGAAATCAGGTCATTTTTCAGTTTCAATGCGTAAATATACATCAGAAATAACATTCCAGCAAAAAATGATACCAAAAACGCAACAAACACCCTAAACCAAAATCGCAAAAAGAAAAAAGCTAAATGCAAACAAAACAAAACCCTAAACCCTAGAACAAAATCGCAACATTATATACAAAGAAATCGCAAATAAATCGTAAATAACTCTAAACCGACACACAAGACTCAAACATCCTAAACCCTAAACAAAAATCACACACAATTCATAAATAACATTAGGGACTTTCTTTCTTTCTCACTTTTGCCATTGAAATCACACAAAGAACTCACGGTGAGAAATTCCACCAAATGACTTTAATTATTTGAATCTCTTCAATTTCTGAAAATGTTGACGTTAATGACTCTAACTAATAGAATTAATTTTAAACGTTTTTTTACACTAAGTAGTTACAATTACAATTGCGATTTGAACATTAAGAATAAAATTAATTGTAAATGTTAGTTATATTTTAGGGAAAATTACATAGAAATTCATCTTTTAGAAACTATTTACAACTATACCAAGTTATAATTTTGAATTATATCAAATTAATAAAATTAGTACTTTTAATATATTTTAAGAATTAGAATTTATAAATTAGAAGTCTAGAATATATTTTTTAGGGTTTATGATTTATGAATTGGAGTCTAATTTTTTTAAATTGTAGTGTAAAATCACAATATATAAAGAATAATGGCATATTAAGAATTAAGTTTGGCAGTATGACTTAGTTATAATTTTGTAGTTAATTATGATATTCATATAATTGACCCTATATTTTAGCACATTGTCCCATAAAAACATCATGATTTTTCAAAGGCTTAAACCATTGTTTGCCCTTCGATCTATCCAAAATTTTATTAGTTGACCCCTAACCTATTTATTTGGTCACATTTGGTCCATGATCTATCCCAATTGGTACAATTTTACCCAATTTGAGACTTAACATAATTGTTATTCTATTGACACGTGATAATATTTTGATACTTAAATTTGATAAATTTTAGTTTAGGGATTTGTTTTTATTTTATGTGTCAAATAAACTTAAAGACATATGACATGTCAAATTCATGTATTAAAATATCACTATATATAAAGGGAGATAACAGTTTTGTCAAGTCTCCATCTAAATTAGATGAAATCTCACAAATTGAGATAGTTCAAAGGCCAAATGTGGATGAATAATAGGTCAAGAGCCAAACAGGGGCGGAGACAGCCCGGAGCTCGGGGGCCGAAGCCTCCCGATCTCCGGTACTACCCCTAAAAAATACTAGTCTGGTCCCGAGAAGCCCCCGTAACAGAGTTAAAACATTAGGACATGATCACATAACATGAAATTGAGTTTGCCTGGTTGGTTTAACTAGTTGTTAGAATGCTACTTACAGTCTTATGGTGCAGGTTTGAACCCTCAACTTGTCACATTTTTTAACCAATTATAAATTTTCCCTTAAATTCCTCTTTAAACTAAAATCTGTTTTTATTTTTTCTATTATTATTTTGATCTAATGATAAAAAAAGTTGTAAATTACTATACACAGCCTCAAATTCCCACCCCTAATCCCGTGAAAAGACCGAAATACCCTTTAGACAATTTTTAAAATTTTCAAATACCCTTTAATCTAATCCGGACTAATTTATCAATAAAAGCATGGATCGGTAAAGGAAAGGGACCTATGATACGTATTTCCGTTTGATTTTGATGTTTTTTTGAAGTTTTTTTCATCAGATTTTGCTGTTATTCAAAATAGGAATCGGGACATGGGGCATGTGGAGATCACGCCGTCACCTCTGGTGCGGCGTATGAATATCACGCCGCACCACAGGTGACGGCGTGATATTCATACGCCGTCACCTGTGGTGCGGCGTGATGTTCATACACCCTCACAATGGTGACGGCGTGATGCCCATACGCCCGTGTGGCGTATGGGCAATTTTTTTTAATTTAGTTGAATTTAATTAAATTTTTGTTATTTTTAATTTGTTTAATCTAGTTTAACTAAATTTTTATATTGTAAATTTAATTTGTTTAAGTTTAGTTGTTGTAAATTTTATTTTATTTAACTAAATTTTTATTTTGCTAATTTATTTTGTTAATTTTAGTTAATATTTATTCATTAAGTTATATTATTGTTACTGGTTTTAATTAAAATTGTATGTTATTTACAGGTTTTAATTAAAATTGTGTAGTTTGAACACATAACATGTATTTACGGGTTTAATTGAATAGCGGACTAATTTTTTTTGCCCTCCCGATACACGGACGTGTGGCTATCACGCCTCACCGTGTGGTCGGACGTGATGGCCACATGCCACACCGTGTGGTCGGGCGTGATAGCTACACGCCCGACCACAAGGTGAGGCGTGTGGCTATCACGCCCGACCACACGGTGAGGCGTGATAGCCATATGCCCGTGTGTCGGGAAGACAAAAAAGAGGCTTTTTCCACCCAAAACCATTGAAAGGGCATTTTCATCCTTTCACGGGGCTAGGGGTGGGAATTTGTAGCTAAGTATAACAACACCAAAAAATTTCCTCAATATTATCATCTATTTTATTTTTTTTATCATTATTATTAATTAATTTTATTTTTTTCCCTTTAAACACAATCTCCACTTGCACAACCTCCTAAATCGAAACAATAAATCATAGTATGGACATTTTACGTTTTTTTACTAGGTTCGAACTCTTAACTCCTCAAATTTTTAACCAATTATAAATTTTCCCTTAAATCCCTCTTTAAACCAAAATTTGTTTTTATTTTTTCTATTACTATTATTTTTGATCTAATGATAAAAAAAATTCCTCAATATTATCATCTATTTTATTTTTTTATCATTGTTATTAATTAATTTTATTTTTTTCCCCTTTAAACACAATCTCCACTTGCACAACTTCCTAAATCGAAACAATAAATCATAGTATGGACATTTTGGCGTTTTTTTACTAATTTGACAGTTTATAAACTAAATTGATATTTAAGTTCATTTTACAAAGTTGAACTTATAGAAAATTAAATATATCTACGCTTTTCACGTTAGAGACTTTTAATTCTTTAGTTAATACACTAAAATGAAACAGTTTTATCATGCTGGAGGTAAAGAAAATTTGCCCAGCCCTGGCGGGCTGGACTTTAGAAAATCACATCTCACAGCAGAGCAAAATAAGCCCCCCCATATATGAAATCCTGGCTCCACCACTGGAGCCAAATGTATTTTTTTTAATACAGTAAAACCTTCATAAATTAATACTCAATAAATTAATAAGCTCTTTAAAATAATAATCTCTTCTGGTCCCGATTTAGACCAGTTCAGTAAATTAATACTACATAAATTAACATCTCTATAAATTTTTTTTTTTTTGATGAAAATGTCTACATCTTCATGAGATACGAAAAGAACAAGTACAACAAGAAACGGAAAAGGTAAAAAACCTTACAAAATCCACAATGGGACGAAAACGACTACAAAGAGCAATAAAATCCATAAAAGGTAGAAAACATACAGAAAAACAATAACACATATACTTCATTGAAATCCTAATCCGTAGAAAAGCAACCGCAATCGAATCTTCATCATTTAGGTCATTCCGAACATTCGGATCTGAGTCCTTTCTTTTGTTGCAACCACGTAGATATATTGATCCACGTATAAAATAAATCGTTTCTGCTCTTGCTAAATCCGAAAAATGTATAAATAGCAGAATAATAGAGAGTAAATACAATTCAAACGGATAATAAGATCTAACAAAATATATAAACAAGGACTGAAAAAACTACAATAAAAAAAATAATATGGTAAATCTAACCCGACGAGAGGAGGGAGAAGCAACTTCCTTCCTTCTTCCTCCTTAAGATAGATCCACAGAAGAAAAGGCTTGAAGACTTCCACAAAATAGTAAGAAAAAACAGAGAAGAAAAGGAGGAGACAGTTTTTCTTTGAGAAAGAGAGAGCAGTTCTTTAGGCCGTTTATATCTCTATAAATTAATAAAATTTGATGGTTCAAAAATTATTAATTTAAACCATTATTAATTTACATAGGTTTTTCTCAATAACACCTTTAGCCTTTTCCAAACTGAAATAGAATTTTTATTTTGAACAGTTTTGATAAGGTTTTAATATGACATATATTCGAACCAAAAAAAAATATATATATATGACATATATTTTCTCAAAAAAAAAAATATATATATATGACATATATAAATAGCTACTAATCTCCCCCAATTCTTCAAAACCCTTTCAACTTCAATCTTCTTCAAAATTTCGAAAACCCTCTCGCTTCACAGCAAAATCTCTTCAATTGATAATGTCGTCATCGTCAACCGGAAACACTTCCAACGCCGCCGTCTCGGTTCCTCCGTCCAAGAAGATCACTCTCAAGACTGGCGATAACACCTACTTCCACGTGGAGGAATCAATCGCAATGGAAATGGCGACGGTGAGAACATTTCTTTCTGACGATGATGCCGAAGCCGGAACTGCTTTTCCGGTGCCGAATGTCTCTGCTAAATATATGTCTCTGATCATCCAGTACATCGAAGAGCAGCTGAAGTTCCGCGCAGATTCAGAACGGCAGGAGGAGAAGTTCAAATACGACGCGAAATTTGTGGAAGTTTTGGGCGACGAAGAACTGAAAGAGATTTTACTGGCGGTTCATTATCTGGAAATCAAAAGCTTCCTAGATATGCTGTATCAGGCGGTGGCTGACAGAATTAAGAACTGGAGTGTGGAGAGAGTAAGAGCTTTCTTCGGAATCGATAATGATGTCTCGCCGGAGGAGGAGGCCGAGAATCGCCGGGAGTATGCTTGGGTTCATGAGGATGTTGAAAACTGAATCGGCGTTCTTTTTAATTAATTGATTAATTTAATGTTCTGCTTTTAGTTATATGATCAGTTTTTTTTGTTTAAAAATTATAAATTGGAGTGACTAATTACAAATATAGTACTAATAAATTCCTGTATTTATCAACCGTCTTGATCACATGCACCTTAATAAGTATGTAGAATTTGCTTATTACCATAGAGTAATTAGTTTTCATTAATTTTTTTTTCTATGGAAATAAAGGATAAGGTGCATAAATACTCTAATGTAGACTTGTTCATGGGTTGGGCCGGGTTGGACTCGGGTCGGGTTGCACCAGACTTATGAATAAAAAGTCTTAGTCAGGCCCAACCCAACTCGTATTAAATATACTTCAGACTCAGGCCGAGCTGGGCTGAATTAGAGATCCTTAATCCCAGACCCAGCCTAAGCCCGACCATACTATTTTTTTATATTTATAAATTTTAATTTTATTTTCATTAAAAATAAATTACAAATATAAATAAAATAGTAATAGAGGGACTTATACAAATATTAGGGGGTGTTTGGTTGCTCATTTTCAGGCTCCTTTTGCCTTTTCACTTCAAAAGGGAGAGTTTTAGGTGTTTGGTTAGTGATCTGTTTACCTTTTACAATTGAAAAGAGAATCTCTGGTTTTTAGAAAAGCAGCTTTTTCCAACAGCAAACAGCAAACCGTAACAACAACAGCAAAAGCAAACCGTAACAGCAAACAATAAACGGTAACAGTAAACAGAAATAGCAAACATTAGGTAAAACAAACGGGCCCTTAAACTCATACTAACAGAGAACAGTAGGCTTATTGTTTTATTACACTATTAATAGAACTGAATCATATAAATTTTATAATTAAATATGAAATAAGTTTTATAACTCAATTAGGTGCATCAACTTTTTATTTTTGAGTTTTATTAAGAAAATATAGTATAAATTGTAATAATATAATATAAATAGATGTGAATAAATTGCGGGCCGAGCCGGGTTGAGGTGGGCTTCTATCATAAATCCCAAGCTCAACCCATTATGGGGTAGTTTCGGGCTTGGACCGCACCGGACTGAATAGAAATTTAGTCTGATCAAGCCCGTCCCATTATCTATGGGCCTGGACGGGCTGGGCGGGCCATCAGGTCCGTGAGCAGGTCTAAGGCCTAATGTTTATAGCCATTACCCTTACGCCCCGTTTGGTACGCCGTAATGAATGTTGTAATGGAATGCCCGTTACAATGGAGGCTCATTACCATGTTTAGATTACCATATTATTTTTGTTGTGATGGAATCACAAATACATCATTCAACTTTTCTTTACAAATTGATGTAATGACCATTACATAAAGAATAGACATAAATCTCCATTACGACTACTCTTGTATTTTTAATATTGATATTTATTATGTACAATTTTTATTAAATGATAAAACAAAAAAACTAGAAAAACATGAAAAATTAGACATGAATCTCCATTACGACTACCCTTGTATTTTTAATATCGATATTTATTATGTACAATTCTTATTAAATGATAAAACAAAAAACTAGAAAAAATACGAAAAATGGAAAAAAAAACATGAAAATTTTAAAAAAAACACGAATAACGAGAAAAAAATTGCAATTTATATTTATCATGTTTTTCTCATTTTTCACGTTTTTATGTTTTTTTGTTGATTTTAATTGTGTAAATAAAATTTTGTGATTACATTTAACTAAACATATAAGTATTGTAATGGTAATTACATTTCATAAATTTTTTTTTTAATTTATCAACCAAACATGGTAATGGAATTTCTATTACATTCCATTACATTACAAGTTTGATTACATTACATTGCATTACGTCATACCAAACGCACCCTTAATATTTAAAATGATGCAGTTTTTCCTCTAACGTTGGCAGCCAATAGTAATTTTACTCCTAATATTGTCAATTTGAGAAATAATTTATCAAATTGTCTTCTCGTTCATGAATCCTGTCATCTATCACTCGTTAGTAACAGATCATAAACATGTGATGAGATGTGAAATTAAAAAAAAAACTTAAAACATATACTATCTATTGTACGAGTTGGACAAAAAACTTAAAATATTTCGCCGAATTTATAAATATTAATCTTCAATTCTATTATTAAATATAATTCGGTCGCTAACCATTTAGTCGGGTTTTTAAAAACACTAAACATATATTAGTCCGCTAAATTTGATTAACCACTAATCAGTAACCTTTTCTTTCGTTTTCTAACCATTAGTAAATATAAATAAAAATAATATAAGAATTCTAATTTTTATCGTCAGTTGGACAACGGGGTAATACTAATAGTGAGTTGAAGAAATTAACGGCAAAGAGGGAGATGTGCGTCCATTGTATTTGTTGGTCCCTTATAACGTTACAAGTATAGTTCCAAGGGAGGGTTAGGAACTATTTAAACTTTTTGTAATTTAGGGCAGACTTCTTTTCTTAAGAGAAAAGGTTTTAACAGTGGCGCTGAGTAAACAGCAAGATACTGGCTTAGTCAACTGGTGACTAGGTCAGTTTCTTAGCTTGAGTCAGGAGATAGCACTTAGAGTCTATTCCTGAGCTCAGATGTTTGATGCGCACAACTCAGCTTGATCTCTTTACTTGGTCAGTTTTTGGTTATTTAAGCAAGCAATATATATAAGGAGTTTAAGGTAAGAAATGCGTTATTCAGCAGATTTATCCAGGTTCGGCTTCTAAGCCTACGTCCTATCCCCGGAACACGTTCCGAGCTTTCGAATCCTCTACTGAGCTCTTTAAAGGTAGAGCCTCAAACCTTTTACAATCTTAGCAACTGAGTATAACAATAGTACCTTCCTCTATACCTCTACTCAATCCTAATCTCTCGCTGAGTACTATAACCGAGTACTCAGCCTCTCCTTTCTAATCTCTAGAAATGATAAGTGTTTGTCCTAAACAATGATTGCTAAGACACCTTAGATGATTGAATAATCACTCTAGACTTTTACACAAAAGATATGAAATATAGTGTAAGATTGCTTTGCTTTTTGCTTGCAGAACTTGCGTAGAAATTTGGTCAGCGTAATGGCTTGATCAAGTTCTGTATGAATGAAGCTTCTGATGGCACTATTTATGGAGACGTCTGGACATCGGTCATTTCGAATTTCGAAATAACCGTTGGAGGGAAACGGCTTCCTGTCGTTGTCATCCTGACTTGCTTAGAGCTCTCGGCCAATCAGATTTGAGTATCTTCTGTCCTCGGTCAGCTCGGCAGAGTGTCTCTCCATTTATGGTAATGTCAACCAGACAGCATACTGTGTCGTCTGAACTTTACCCAAAGTGGAAACACTTTGTCTAAAAGTTTTCCTTAGCCAGCTGCTGTCTTGTACGCTTTATCGAATCAACTCAGCAGCTTCATTCCGAAGTTGTTCCCTGAAGGTCTTCTAGATCCTTCTTCCGCTGAGTTGCGTTTTGTCCATAACGACAACGTTTTGACATTCGCGGGCCGAGTTGTCTTGAATCATTTGACTTGGGCTTTGACTCTTATATTGGGCTTGGGCCTTTTAATTTTGTGTCTTATAAACAATTTAACTCAACATTGAACAAACACATTAGTAGAATAAATCAAAGCATTTTAAACTTAGTGTGTTTAGAATATGTTTTTAATTATACTTAAACAATTTTATCAAATCAAAATTATGTGGAAAGGTGTTTCAACAAACTCCCTCATTTTGATGTTGGCAAAACTATTCAGCGAAGAACTCAGTATTGAGCTCTCCCATGATAGTTGACCTAATATAACTTAGCAAACTCCCCCGTAAGGGTTGAGCTACTGACTTAGTTTTACTCTAAACAATTGAAGGTTTAATCGAGTAAGTCTAAGGTCAGTTTTCAGATATAGGTCAGCTCATGGAACATATTCTATTTTACTCAGTGTTTAAGCAGAAGGTTTTATCATTCAGAGGGCGCTGAGTAATTTGTTGTTCAATGAGTTTTATAAGACAATGTTTTATAAACATACAAGTCAATGTCAAACATGTTATCAGTATTGGGTACAATCAACAAGTTTTATAGGCATTAAACATAGTTGATGTAATTGAAGATACATAATAACTTAATACGCAGCATCGTATATAAAAATAATTCATAAGTCATGGTTTGAACAGAATATGCAAGTATTGATATTTAATATAGGTAGTCAGCGTTTACAAACAAAAGTTGAAGACAGGCATAGAGACTACATACTTAGCCTATAGGCATAGAGACTACATACCTAGCCTATACTGAGCTAGCCTATATCTATTTCTTTCTCTTCTGTTTGGACTGACTAGACTCATGCTGTGTTCTTGCTTGTTCTTCCTCCCCCGTTTTGTCAGCATCGGGAGGAGGAATCCTAAAGGCGTCGGTTAAGACGGCTCAGGTCAGTTCTGTGGACAGCGCTTTAAGTCTATCGGCGCTTTCATTGACACCATCAAAAATAGCCACTCCATTATCTGATACCTCGGAGGGTATATTAAGTTCAGCAGCGCTGATCATGCTGACTATGAAGGCTTGAGATTTGCCTATCCAGGTAAGGGCATCGGTCAGACCAGCAACGACTTGATGGAATGTTTTAAGTAAGGATGTGTCATAGTATTGACGCTGAATATTGCTGTGACGGATGTGGTTGAAGGTTTGTCTGGTGATAGACAGCATTTCATTTTGCTTCATAGCGTCAGTATCCATTTCTTGCTTGTTCAGATTCAGCAATCGAACGGCCTCACCAATTTGCTCCACTGAGCACTGAGAATAGGAGACCATTTGCTCGTTGGTTTTAATTTGCTCGGTGTGAAGTTGAGCAAAGAGCATTTTAACTTCATCAGAAGTAGCATAGCGTGTGTTCGCAGCTGACAAAGTCTGAACTTGTTCTTAAAGAAAGTTGAGATGTTGAACTGTTGTCAGCTGGATCTCAGCCAGCTTTGCGATGGAATCCTGCTTAGCTTGCTGTGCTTGAAAGGTAATGATGAGACTCAGCAAGTCCTTGAATCCCTTAACTTCGTTGAGAAGCTGAGTTACTAGGGAGAGCTGAGTAGTCTCAACAGTAGAGGACCCAGCAGCAGGAGGAGTAGTTTGTTGAAGGTCTTTGATTAATGTCTGCACTGAGTCGATGATTCGTTTACCAGACTCAGTGACATTTATGTAGCTTTGAGAGCCTTCATTAAGTTGTCCAGTGACATCAGTATGACCGGTGGGAAGAGTAGTCAAGGGAATGACGTGGTCAGTGACTGGAGGTGTAGTTTCAATCTGCACTTGAGTTGGTGGTAGAGTTGACTGATCGGCAGATGTGTTGGGTGGAGAGGAAGTAATCCGGATGCTGTCGGTGCCAACTGAGGCAGGAATGTTCTGAGTCAGCACAATGCTTGGATTGACAGCATCGACGGGAATTGATTCCACTTGACTCGTAGAATTTGCGGAAGCATTCAAGTCGGCATGTTCCTTTAGTGAAGAAACAGAGGCTTGCTTTTCTAGAGAGGTCGGTGGAGTAGAGGATGGTTGCTTTCTGAAAAATTTCAGCTTAAGCGCAGAAGGGTCCTTGGTTGGCTTCTGAATAACAAAGTCAGGAAGGGTTGGTTGTTGAACAGGAATGTCACTGACTGCCTTCTGACTTGCCTTAACCAATCTTCTTCTGCGAGGAGGAGTGTCAGCTTGAATAGACTCTCCTGAGTGAGATGGAGAAGTTTCTTCTTGATCAGCTTCTTGATCAGCATTAAGCTGGTCAGCTTGTTTTTGTACTTCTCCAGCAGCCAACTCAGTATTGGCTTGCTCAGCTTCAATCTCACTAGCTGTCTCCTCGGAGTCAGCTTCATCACTGTTTTCTTCTCCCTGTTCCTCATCTTCTTCATCCTCCCCATCCAATTCTTCCTCAACTTGTGCAATGAACTGATCGTCCAAATGCACCTCATCTTCTTGATGCTCAGCTACAGTTCCTAGACACTGTGTGTAGTGAGAATCACCAGGCACAACAATGTCAGTAGGGATAGCATTAATGGGAGTCAGCGTAGAAGACTTCTGCTTCTTTTGAGGTTGCTCATCATCATTTGTTCTTTCCTCAATTTCAGGCTCTTCTTGCCTGCTCCTTTTCTCAGCTGACTTAGGTCTTTCCTGACCTGGTTCAGCAGCTGACTTTGACTTCTTGGTCTGAGGCTCAGACTCCTTGGAAGAGGTCACAACAGCTTTCCTCTTGCGGGCAGCTGGAGCCCATTGTCCTTTGGCTTTGCTTTGGAGCTGTTTCCTCAACTTGTTGTTCAGCAGCAGCTTTTCCTTTCTTTAGTGGCTGATTGAACTTCAAAGCCCTCAGCGAAGCAGCTGTTATTTCAGATCCTCTAGCTTTAACTTCATCAGTTAGGTCTATTTGATGATCAATGAGGATCCTGGTGATGAGCGATCCCAGCCTGAGAGTTCCAATGCTTCTTATGAACCCAGCAATCAGGAATACTGGCATGTTTATCGGCTTGTATGTCAGCATATTCCATATGAAGCATTGGTCGAAGTTCGTTGCTGAGGTTGTGCAGTTGATCTTTGGATAAATGAAGAAGGTCAGTAGATAGTGAGCCATCTTTTGGTGCTGACCCATTCAGGTGCTCGAGACTTCTCCTGAGTGGCCAGCGGGCTTACAGAAGGTGGTATCGTACCCAGTACCTTCATGATCTCCAGATCGCCTCAGTTTTGTTCCCTCATTCTTTAACTTCAGCAGGTTAGCGAGATAAGTAGGGTTTATGAAAATTGTCTTTTCCTTTACCACAGTTACCAGGTAGTCCTGGTTATCATCAGCGACTCGGAGATTGTGGTAGAACTCCCTTACTAGGTCAGGATAGGTGTGATCCCTAATGGAGAACAGCTCGGTCCATCCATTTTGCGATATCCATTCGCAGAAGGGTTGTTCAGATGTCACGAAGGTCTCAGAAACCCATCGCGAGAAGTCTACTTTCCATTCCCTCACGTTTTCGAATACCTTTGTATAGGTTCTGATTTTGGTCGGTTTTCCTTTGGAGGAGGTAGCTTGCCCAGTTTTTCCTTTACTCGGCGTAGTGACCTTGGTAGTTTCAGGCACAGAAGTTTGCCTGGAGGGTTCATCGGAGCTGGTCTTAGGGTGACCGGCACCGGAGATGTTGACGGAAACTTTAGTCATAGTTTCAGAACAAGTTTGGGAAGCTTTGAGAGTTTTTAGAGAGAAAGCCTTGCTTTAGAATTCGATAGGTGTAAAGAAAATAAAGAATGGGGATTTACCCATTATTTATAGCGGTGAAGAGTGGATCTTATCGAATCCATGTGTCAGTTTTGCCTTGGGATTGTCAATCGACAAAGATCCTGGCTTTTATGACACATTCGGCGCATACGTCATCCTAGGTGGCTATACGTGTGCTTTTGCATTTAATGCAACGGATCTAACACTCAGCGTTTAGAATACTAAGCGTTTTGGATTCTGAGTGGTTAGTAGTATATGAAAGGATTATTTATCAGTTTAAGATTACTACTCGGTGTGCATATTGACTCAGTATTGATGTATATTTTGTGTTAAGTACTCAGCATAACAATCACTCAGCATGCATTTGCATAAATCACTCAGCATAGTAATTCACTCAGCATAAATTTACATTTTAGAACAGGAATTTACTGAAGAGGATTAAACATACCAATGGCTTCTCTCAGTATGCTGAACTGTTCATGAGCCAGTGGCTTTGTGAAGATATCCGCAAGCTGCTCATCCGTTGGGACGTAGGTCAGCTTTATCTCACCTTTGAGTACATGGTCTCTAATGAAGTGATGCTTTATGCTGACATGCTTCATTCTGCTGTGTTGAATTAGGTTCTTTGATAGATCAATTGCACTTTTGTTGTCGCATTTGACCTCAATTGTCTTTGTTTGAACACCATAGTCTTCAAGCTGTTGCTTAATCCAAGTGTAGTAACTCTAACGGTCGCTTAGTTGAGACAATGTTTTTGCTGTGAAAAGATTGTTTGGTTTGTTTTCCAGCTTGGCAAGCGTGGCATAATTGATCTTTTTCAAATTTAAGTTCAGGCAGTCACTCAACCAATTGCTTTCTTGCTAATTTGGCCAGGAGGTCCATGCTTACATGACCAAGTCTCCTGTGCCATAGCCAGGAATTTTCTTCCTTTGATACTAAGCATACAGTTTTTGGAAACTTTTTCTCTAAGTCTAGCATAAAGACATTATCTATGCGAGGGGCAGTTAAACTTAACTCATTTGATTTACCCTCGTATATTTTACATCCAGTATCATCAAATATAACTTTTCTCCCATTATCACATAGCTGAGCTACGCTGAGTAAGTTATATTTGAGTCCGCTGACTAGGGAGACTGACTCAATAGTAGGATTACCTCCGATGGTTCCTGACCCTACTATCTTACCCTTTTTGTTGTCTCCAAAACTTACGCTTCCTCCTCGTTTACGCTCAAATGTGATGAACTGAGTTTCATCACCAGTCATGTGCCTCGAGCATGCGCTGTCAATATACCACATCTTTGACTTCTCAGCACACCTCAGGCTTACCTACATTGTAACTAGTTACTTTTAGGTACCCAATTCTTTTTGGGTCCTTGCTTGTTAGGTTCAACATGTAAAGCATCATATTTTATTTTATGGCGGCATACTTTGACAGTATGGCCATTCTTTCCACAGAAGTCATAGCTGACCTTCTATTTAGGTTGTCTCACTGACTGGTCAGCACCCCAGTGCTGAGCATGCCAGCACACCTTTGTGGTGTGACCTTTCTTCCCACAGAAGTCACAATGGACATTCCGCTGGGGATTCCATCTCTGCTGAGTACCTTGATACTGAGTTCTCAAAGGAATGTTTCTTTTATTTAGAACCTTTAATTGGTTCTGGATAGTTGTGACGTCCTTTCTCAGTTTCTTTGAAGCTGATTGGACTTCAGAGACAGACTCATGTATGACCTTCATGTTGTCATGCAAGGTTGAGTTGTCCTGAAGAAGGTATCTGAGGTCACTCAGCTTAACCTCTTTAACTTCGTCACAGCGCCTGCTGAGTGCTCTAATTTTCTTATTACACTTTTTGACAAGTGTATAGAGATCACTCAGGGTATTACCCATTTCGTTTCTGAGCTGGGAAAGTGGATTTACCTCATTTGATTGCTCCTCATCGTCAGATGCAACGGAGGGGTCAGCATGCTCAGAGATGCACGGCTCAGCAAGTTCGTCAGCCATGAAGCATATCTTCACTGACTCAGTGGCCTCAGCTTCTGTTGATGAAGACTCATCACTGTCGCTCCATGTAGCCACCATTGCCTTTTTTCCGTTCTTCTTATCTTTCCTTAGCGTGGGGCAGCTTGACTTTATGTGGCCAGTTTGATGACATTCAAAGCATGTAATGGGCTTTGAGTTGTCTTTCTTGTATTTGATGTCGCTGGACTCAGCTTTATACTTATCAAACTTTCTGTAAGGCTTCTTAGAATATTTGTCATTTTTCTTGAACAGCCTTTTCATCTTCCTTGTGAACATAGCCATCTCTTCATCATCTGTTGAGCTCCCATCAGTGAAGTCAGCTTTCATGACAAGAGATTTTTGCTTCTTGTCTTCAGACTTTTCCTTCACCTCGAAGTTTTTCATTGATATCTCATGGGTCAGCAATGAGCCGATGAGTTCGTCATATTTGTAGGTGGTTAAGTCCTGAGCTTCCTCAACAGTGGTCTTCTTTGCTTGCCAGTCTTTAGGAAGACTCCTGAGTATCTTTTTGACTTGTTCTTCCTCAGTGAAGATCTTTCCAAGTCTCTTAAGCTCATTTATGATGTTGGTAAACCTTGCATTCATGTCATATATGCCCTCATCATTGTTCATCTCGAACAGCTCGTACAGTCTCATCTGCTGGTTCACCTTGGACTCCTTTACTTTATTGGTTCCTTCATAGGTGACCTCCAGCTTCTTCCAGATCTCTTGCGCCGACTCACAACCTAAAATTTTATTATATTCTGCAGCATCGAGCGCACAGTGAAGCATATTAATAGTCGAAGCGTGATTTTGAAGCTTCTTGAGATCATCCTCTGTCCATTTGGCCTCAGCTTTTACAACTGTTTGGCCAGCCACAACTTCGACAGGTACAAATGGGCCTTGCACTATAGATAGCCAGGCACTCATATTTGTAGCCTGAATTAAATTTTTCATCCTATTCTTCTAGAAGGTATAGTTAGACCCGAAGAATAGGGGAGGCCGAGTGATGGACAGCCCCTCAGGCAATATCTGAGTTGTTTGGTTTCCTGGGAGAAACCGAGTACTGTTTTCGCCCATAGTGGGGATCAGCTCAAGGTTGTTAAACCTTTTACAGTGAGCTTTTAGGCTCTGATACCACTTGTTGGTCCCTTATAACGTTACAAGTATAGTTCCAAGGGGGGGAGGTTAGGAACTATTTAAACTTTTTGTAATTTAGGGCAGACTTCTTTTCTTAAGAGAAAAGGTTTTAACAGCGGCGCTGAGTAAACAGCAAGATACTGGCTTAGTCAACTGGTGACTAGGTCAGTTTCTTAGCTTGAGTCAGGAGATAGCACTTAGAGTCTATTCCTGAGCTCAGATGTTTGATGCGCACAACTCAGCTTGATCTCTTTACTTGGTCAGTTTTTGGTTATTTAAGCAAGCAATATATATAAGGAGTTTAAGGTAAGAAATGCGTTACTCAGCAGATTTATCCAGGTTCGGCTTCTAAGCCTACGTCCTATCCCCGGAACACGTTCCGAGCTTTCGAATCCTCTACTGAGCTCTTTAAAGGTAGAGCCTCAAATCTTTTACAATCTTAGCAACTGAGTATAACAAGAGTACCTTCCTCTATACCTCTACTCAATCCTAATCTCTCGCTGAGTACTATAACCGAGTACTCAGCCTCTCCTTTCTAATCTCTAGAAATGATAAGTGTTTGTCCTAAACAATGATTGCTAAGACACCTTAGATGATTGAATAATCACTCTAGACTTTTACACAAAAGATATGAAATATAGTGTAAGATTGCTTTGCTTTTTGCTTGCAGAACTTGCGTAGAAATTTGGTCAGCGTAATGGCTTGATCAAGTTCTGTATGAATGAAGCTTCTGATGGCACTATTTATAGAGACGTCTGGACATCGGTCATTTCGAATTTCGAAATAACCGTTGGAAGGAAACGACTTCCTGTCGTTGTCATCCTGACTTGCTCAGAGCTCTCGGCCAATCAAATTTGAGTATCTTCTGTCCTCGGTCAGCTTTTGGTCAGCTCGGCAGAGTGTCTCTCCATTTATGGTAATGTCAACCAGACAGCATATTGTGTCGTCTGAACTTTACCCAAAGTGGAAACACTTTGTCTGGAAGTTTTCCTTAGCCAGCTGCTGTCTTGTACGCTTTGTCGAATCAACTCAGCAGCTTCATTCCGAAGTTGTTCCCTGAAGGTCTTCTAGATCCTTCTTCCGCTGAGTTGCGTTTTGTCCATAACGACAACGTTTTGACATTCGCGGACCGAGTTGTCTTGAATCATTTGACTTGGGCTTTGACTCTTATATTGGGCTTGGGCCTTTTAATTTTGTGTCTTATAAACAATTTAACTCAACATTGAACAAACACATTAGTAGAATAAATCAAAGCATTTTAAACTTAGTGTGTTTAGAATATGTTTTTAATTATACTTAAACAATTTTGTCAAATCAAAATTATGTGGAAAGGTGTTTCAACAGTATTTGCGTGGGTTATGGATTGGAGAGTGAAATGAGATGAAGAAGGGGCTCTAGAAACGGAAAAGGATGAACTAAGTAAAAATATGATTCAAGAAATGAAAAAATAATTCATGGATGGACTGTATAAATAAATAATATTTATTTTTATTTATCAGAATAATATTGGATATTCAACTTATATTTTAATGAGTAAATTATAAAACATGCCCAATTGAGAGACCCATTCACATATTTAGACCTATTAAAATATTTTTTACTAAATTAGACACTTTCAAAGTTAACTTTCCAAAAATACCCCTAATATATATACTATTATAGATACCCATTTTGTCCAGGGTAAATTTTCATTTTTTTTATAAATTTATCATTTTAACCAATTTATTTTATAAATATTTAGAGTAATTTATTTACTAGATATACCGATGTTTTACTATATTTAGTACTTATATTGTTTTTAATTATATATTCGTATAATTCGTAAAATCAGTTAAATATTTATATGGTAAAGATTCAATCAATTAATTAGAATATTAGTTATTAGTTTAAAAGATATTACCTATGTCTTTAATTAAATATGTTTGAAATAATATTGTATTTTATTTTATAGAGTTATATTAAGTAATTAGAAACAATAAACCTCCATGCTAATTGACGTGTGTGCGTTTGAAAGAACGTAATTAACTTGTTCATAGGATTAAGCTGAAAAAGAAAAAATAAAAATAAAAAAAATTTATTAATAAGTTTTTTATTTTTTATAGGGTTAATGTGCAAAAATACCCCTAACGTTTTGGGTCAGGAGCAATTTTACCCCTAACGTCTAAAATGGTGCAATTTTACCCCTAACGTTGGAAGCCAAGAGCATTTTTACCCCTAACGTTAATAAATTGGGTCAATTTGAGAAATAATTTATCAAATTGTCTTTTCGGTCATGAATCTTGTTATCTACACTTCATATGTGTGTCATTTTATCAGTAACAAATCACAAATATTTGTTGGGATGTGAAAAAAATAAAAAAATATGTCTTTTTGTACGGATTAGACAAAAAAAAATTCAAAAAATCCACCGAATTTATGAATATTAATCTTAAATTCTATTATTGAATTATAAAAAACATGAAATCTTTTTTTAGAACGAATTATTATGCAATTGGTGCAGAATAATGAATAAAAATATCTGTGTTTTATAATAGTGTCTGAAATTGACCCAATTTATCAACGTTAGGGGTAAAATTGTTCTTGATTTCCAACGTTAGAGGTAAAATTGCACCATTTTAAACGTTAAGGGTAAAATTGCTCCTGGTCCAAAACGTTAGAGGTATTTTTGCACCTTAGCCCTTTTTTATAATTAATGGCCAAAGGACCCAGTATTAAGAGACCCAACATGATAAGCCCATTCCTCAGCCAAATACAAACAACCAAACAATACAACAAAATACAGAATAAAAATTTTATCAAAAAATACAGAATATAAAATATAAAATATACAATCCTGATGGTCTACAAACTGAGTTTGTTGGCTCTCTATTTAGAGAGCGCCACGCCACAATGCTTGGGAAGCAGGCACCAAGTCTGTCTCTATTTAGAGAGCAAAAACATACAGCAAAGGGGGACTTTTCTCGGAAAAAAAAAACTTCGTGGTCTCATTTCTTGATCTTCACTTCTTCAAAAGGGGCAAGAGGAGTTGGGTTTCCGAAAACGGACTTTTCTCTGGCTGGAAATATAGAGCACTTTTCTGCTCCCTTCACCTCTTCACAACTTCTTCATTGGTACCTTCCTATTTTTCTTCTTCATCTTTACTTCTTAAATCTGTAAACTTCAAAACCCTGTCAAACGAAGGCATTTTTAACATCAATAAGCAAGGCCAGTAATAACGAATGGGAGAATTCAACCAGATTTATCAAATAGAAAACAATATCAGCAATAACCAGGCAGAGAATCCAACAGGATTCATCAAATAGAAAAAAAAAGCTGGGAACACAAGTGGTTTTTGAGTAAAAAAAGGTAGGGATGGGCACGATTCGGTTAACCGGTCTATTAGGTAAAAAAATTAACCGAACCATTATCAACGGTTTTTTAACCATCCAAACCGAAACCGGTCCATATCAATCGGTTAACCATTAATTTCGGTTAGGTTTTTCGGTTAGGTTTTTAACCAATTATCACCAGTAACCAAAAATCAACGGTTAACCATGATTTTTACCCAAACCTAAAATTTTAAACAATATTAAAATACACATTTCAAAAATTAAAACGAAACGAATTCATATAAAAGTTCAAATTCAAACATAAGTACCGAACTAAAAAACAATCCATCAAATTTACATTTAAAACATAAAGAAATGTAAATAATATTTCGTGAAAATGCTTATTACAACATTAATCCATCAAGTTTACATTCAAGTATAATCTATGTTATATATTTATATTAGTATAGGTTATAATATATGTTAAAGACTTTTTTTTAATCTTATAATCTATGTTATATAATATATGTTATATAATTATATATTAAAAAAAAAAAAAAGGGCGACCCGCATTACGCGTCCCCGCTGAGCGAGGGTCCAGGGAGGGGTCCCACCACAAGGGTGTATTGGGGGCAAGCCTTCCCTTGCCAATTTAATTGGCAAGAGGCCGCTCCTAAGACTCGAACCCGTGACCTCTGGTCACACGGCAACAACGTTTTACCGTTGCGCCAAGGCTCGCCCTCTATATAATTATATATTAATTTTTTTTAAAAAAAAAATTAGTTATATTTATTAAACGGTTCGGTTACCCGTTAACCGCGGTTTGTGAAACTCTAACCCGAAACCGAAACCGAAACCGGTACCTATATATTTTTTTAACCATTAAGAAAACCACCGGTTCGGTTAACCATTTTTTTCAGTTCGGATTACTGGTTTTCGGTTCGGTTCGGTTACCGGTTTGATCGGTTTTGTTGCCCACCCCTAAAAAAAAAGGGTCACAGACAAAAGAAACAAGAAAGGGACTTCGTTTGTTCCCTTGTCTTTTATATACAAATCTAAGTCTCTGTAACAATTAGTTCATTACCTATCACTAAAAAAGACAAAGTGTAGGGGACTTTTGGGGAGTTCCTATGCTATTAGGGACAAACTGAATTTTCTCTTTTAGGAGGACTGTAAATGAATGGAAGGATATGCTATATTCTTTCACATCATTTAAAGTCCAACTGTGCATTTTAAGCATTATTAATGAAAGCATGAATAAATGGAAACATTTGGCTGGTTCCTAAACTCTCAGGCAATCAAAGATATAATCCTTAACCTGAATCCGCTGGAATTCTCTCCATAGAATATGTTTGATTGGTGTTTAATGTAGACATCAGCGCATTTAACAGTAATCTAAAAGCTCTATTTTCATGATTGTTTCAGAAATAAAATTAGAAAAGAAACAATAACTTGAAAGTGCATTTGTTAGTCGATTCAGCAAGCACCTTAATGTTGAATATTCATTATTTTTTAAAACTCCATATCTAGAGATCATCTATTTGACAACAAGGGCAAACCATGTGTTATATATTGAATGACACCATTTCGCACAAGAAATAAAACATTAATATAGCTTCAGGGAATTTCCCAAATTTCATAAACCTGACATAAAACCCAATCAAACAGTGAACCATATTAACCTCGTTAGCATTGTTCAAACTAAACTAACAAAAATCAACCCAAACAGCAAACCCAAAAAGTAAAACCAAAGAAACTCAAATAGAAGCTTTTACCACAAATCAGCAAATGCAATTGACTTATCAAACAAAAACTGGAGAATTAGAAAAACAGAGGAAAATCATACGAACAGATCGAAACATACCTAAGGGGAATCCGGTACTTGTTTCGGTTCTGAACAATCACCCCGTCCACCCTTTCACTTCATGATTCCTTTGAGTTCCGGCGTTGCTGTCTCCTTTCCTCATTCCGGATTTGACGTCGTCGTCCGGTTATAGATATAGCATAATCGCTAGTCTAGAGGAGAGGGGTCGTCGGAATAGAAACATGTCGATGACAGTAAACGATCTAACCACTGTCGAGAGAGACTCGTCGCCATCGAGAACAAATCGCCGTTGAGGGAGGTGGCTGGAATGAGGGAAAGAACCCTAAGGTTTCGTTTTATTCGAGAGAGGAAAAGGAGATTCATAGCTTGAGTGTTAAGAGATGTTACCGTCTTTTGGTATTCTGTTGGCACAGGATAAGGATAAAGGTTGAGATAAGTATAAGGATAAAGGTTGAGATAAGTATAAGAATAAATGATTGGGATAAGGGTAAGAATATGATAGTTGAGAATTATTATTCAATGTTTGGCATGTGGGATAGGAATGAGGATAAAATAATACATTTTACTATTTTAACCTTATTTAAACTACATAACATTAATTTGAAGGATAAGATGAACTTTTCCATCCTATTAAAATCGCAGCAGCTTATCCCACCTCCTTATATCACCCCCCTCCCGGATATAGGATTTGAGGGATAAGAAGCTTATCCCCCATCCGTCTCACTCTTCTATCTCCCAAACAAACACGGGATAACTTATCTCGTCTTTTTTTTATCCTTATCCCACTTTCTATATCCCTCCTAACAAACACCCTCTTAGGATAAAAGATTTGGAAAATGGATTTGGATCAAGTTAGTTGATTGGGCCTTAATTATACTTAGCCCGAATTTATCCATACATCTCCCCTTTTTTTTAAGTTATTTATTTATTTATAAAAAAAATAATTAATAAAACTAGCATTTACCAAAAATAAAATTTCTTGCTACTTAAAATATAAATAATTACCTTTGATGCTATAAAGACAACGACAAACTTTACGTAAATAAATTATCAATTTGTCATTTTTAATTATAAATACAATAAATTTTAAAAAACATTCTCTCTATTTATATAAGTTTGTCCAATTTATACATCTATGTGATAGTGGTATGAATTCGGTCAAAATAAAATTAATTTTAATAAAACGGTTCATTTTATACGTCTATGCTATAGGGGTTTGAAATCGATCTAAAATAAAGTTACTTTAAATGAAACGATCCAAATCCATACGTCTATGTTATAGGGGTATGGAATCGGCAAAATATAATTAATTTAAAGAAACCGACTCAATTCATACATCTATGTCATAGGGGTATGAAAGGCGGTCAAAATCAAACTAGCCAAAATAAAACGATTTACTTTATACGCCTATGTCATAGGGGTGTGAAGTCGGTCAAAAATAAAATTAATTAAAATAACACAAACGGCTTAATTTATACGTCTATGCTATAGGGGTATGAAAGCGGTCAAAATAAAAATAAATAAATAATTTAAAACGGTTCAATTCGTACGTCTATGCTATAGGAGTACGGAATACACCAAAATAAATTTAATTAAAATAAAACGGTCTAATTTGTACGTCTATGTCATAGGGGTATGAAATAGATCAAAAAAATAAAATTAATCGAGACGAACGACTTAATTCATACACCTATGTCATAGGGATATGAAAAACGGTCAAAATAAAATTTATTGAAATCAAACAGATCAATTCATACGTCTATGTTATAGGGGTATGGAATCGATCAAAAACAAAATGAATATAAATTAATCGGCTCAATTCATATGTCTATGCTATAGGGGGTATGAAAGCGGTCACAATCAAGTTAATCGAAATGAAACGACTCAATTCCTACGCCTATGTCATAGGAGTATGGAAAACAGTCAAAATAAAGTTAATTAAACTAAAACGGCTCAATTCATACACCTATGCTATAGGGGTATGAATTCAGTTGAATTAAATTGTCCAAACTTATACTCCTTTATTATAAAAAAAATACATAAACTAAAGGGAAATTAATCAAATAAATCAAGTAAGTTTAATATAAAAAAATCACATCTTTTAGTACCAATTTTGGGCGGGGTAGGGTGATTACTCGAAGTTTTCTTCCCTACACGTAACCGACAAACGAACTTGAAATCTTTATTTCGCAGACCTTCTTGTCCATTAGAATTCACCTAATTTTGGTGTCCAATCACACCTTAATTTTGATTGGTAGCGACTCTAAAAAATAGTTAAAAAACGTAAAAAAAACTATTAATTAACCAAAAACTTTAACGCCCGGCGTCCGCGCCCGGAGAATTCCGGTTGCGACAACTATCACTTAACATATTTTATGTGGAACATAATTTGTGCGGAGACAACTACAGAGCGATTTTTGTGTGATTTTTACTGCGTTTTTCTGCAATTTTAGTGCAATTTTTACTGCGATCCAATGATAAAGGTCGGAAAGAAGGTATAAAAGAAACATGAAAATAAACGAAATTCATTGCTTATTCATTTTGGTTTCAGCTTGTGTTGATGAAGGCGAGGAGTAATGCTAATTCACTTGTTAGCTAGTATTTGATGATCGAATCTATATTTCTCTCATAACGCTACACTAGGAGTTGAAAAATAGACGAAATTCTGTATTCTTTTCTCAGATGTAAGATTTTTGATAAAAATGTTATAGGATTAATACATCCAGAGCATCTGTATTTGGCCAAAAAAACTGATTCACTTTATGAATTTACGGCATGTCTCGTTAGACCTCTGAATAAATTTGCTTAAACTGATATATTTGCCACCTGAATTTGTTTAAAGTTTCCTATTCATCTTCTAAACTTGTTTATAGTGTTAGTCCACTAAATTTGTTTGGGTAAATTACACCCATGGCCACTGAACTTTATCCATGTTAACATTGTGGTCACTGAACTTCAATTTTTAACGGTATGACCACTAAACTTTACACTTTTTAATACCGGTAGCCATTCAACTTTAACCAAGTCCTCAAAATGACCATTAACGATCTCAAAATGAAAATATTCAAGAATTAAAATTGTTAAGAACGATATTTACCATGAAACCACATTTTTCATTTTCCAAAATCACATTTTTTGGAGCTTTCTCTCTCTAAAAATTCACTCTCTCTCCTAACCAAACAACGTCTAAATGACCCCGAAACGAAAATTTTCAAGAATTAAAGTTCCTTAGAATATCATTAAATCTTTGATTTTTTTATTTCAGACCGTTAGCAGTCATTTTGAGGCGTGGAGTGGTCACCGATGTTAAAAAGTGTAAAGTTCAGTGGCCACAATGTTATATGGGTAAAGTTCAGTTGCCATGGGTGTAATTTATCCAAATTTGTTTAAAGCAATATATATATATATATATATATATATATATATTAATTTGTCTACATCTTCTCTTGCTCTGTCACGTGGACTATTGGACTTAAGACAGATTAATCATGTCACTTCAAGCCACCTTCTTAGCGAGCTTCGTTCAGCGATACGCCAATGACCTAGTCCACGCATTTGCATTGTCTTCTCGTTCTAACACTTGTCCCACGTTTAATGAAGATGTAATGAGTTTTATTCCTTCCATTTTGTTAAATGCTTGCTCTTTGGTGGCTCATTAATATAATTTCCTTTTAAAAAAAACTCATACTAGAAACGAGAATTAACAAAAACAAATAAATCAGAACAATAGGATAAATAGATATCTCAACAAGGGGAGTGCTCGTAAACGGCTCGTGTGTAAGTGCGATCTATACTTCAATCCTGCATTCCCACAGCCTAAGCTGCCTTTTCTCCATCGGCTCTGTGATGTGAAGCTAAGGAGTAAACTATCTTAGGTAAGAAATTTTCTTCTGATAATGCAGATATGAGAAATGATGATATACCGGCTGAATATAGGCCTCGGAAGAACTGTATAATATGCTTCAGGTTTAACTTAGCAATGGCAACGGATTCAAACGTGACGATTTTGATCTTTAAAAGGGCGTATATCTCAATGAAAATTCAAGTTGAGAGCTTAAACTTTGTGTTCGTTTAATTTATCAATTGCAACAGATTCAAGTGTGACGATTTTGATCTTTAAATGGTATATTTCGATGAAAATTCAAGGTGAGAGCTAGAATTTCGTGTTCATTGTGTGACGAAATCGACGAATATGTCTAAATTAGTAAAATCAAGTCTTTTATTTCTTTTATCCAATTTTTCTTTCTCAAATCTAATTAGGTTTGATAGGTGCAATTGGTTATTGTCTAATCATGGTGTCATTATTCTTAATCAAAGTCGGAATTCGTTTTCCGACATAGAGAGAGGGGGTGAACGGGTCTGATGCATCTCTGGCTGTCGAAATCTATTAGACAATAGTTCGGCCTATCGATTGGGAGTGCTAGTGCACCCCCAAATTTGACGAACTAGATCCCTAATTTGATATACAACCGTGACTGAGTGGATTTGTTAAATTCTGGCATGAAAACACGATTTACAAAGATATAACACGATTTATAAGGATAATTTAGTTGACATGATTATCAATTTGTGTTTTTTACTCATAGTTGTTAGATTCGGATCGGACTGATTGAGTCAATTTCGGTTCAATCGGAACCGGTCATATTTTTGGGTTGGAGGATGTTCAGTTTTTTTTTTACCTTTATAAACTGGTCAAAACTGTTTAAACCGGTTGAGTTAATCTTGAAACGGTTGACCCAATTTCATTTGAGTGGTTTAATCCAGTTAGATTCACTTATATGTGTTTTTTTTTTTTTTTTTGTAAATTTACATACAAATTCATATTTAAAAAATTATCTAGAGTTACATCAAGTTTTAATTTCCCATTATGTCAAACTAATAAAATCATTACTTTTAATCTATTTTAAGAATTTGAGTTTATAAATTATGGGTCTGGATATTTTATCTAGGGTTTAGGATTTATAAACTGAAGTTTAGAAATTTTAAATTAGAGTGTAAAAATATACTTAACTTATTATATATGCAAAATAATGACATATTCAGAATAAAATTTGATAATATGATTTAGTCATAATTTTAAATTTAAGGCTTAATACCCTCCCAACCCCCTCAAGTTGGCCCAATACTGCAACTGACCCCCGTATGTATACTTTTAACAAGTAATCCCCTCAACTTGCTTATTTGGAACAAATAATCCCTCAAATAGCTCAATTGGAACAACTAACTCCTTAAGTTGCTTATTTAGAACAAATAACCCCTAAACCTAAAAAAACATTTAACATAATATTAAATCAGAAATAAAAGATTTCAAATTATCGGTTGCTACATCTAACTAATCTAGTGATACATTAAGTAAAGGGCAAAAAAACTCCCGAAATAACCTATTTGAGGGGTTATTTGTTTGAAATAAGCAAGTTGGGGGGTTATCTGTTAAAAGTGTAAGTACGGAGGGTCAATTGCAGTATTGGGCCAACTTGAGGGGGCTAGAAAGATATTAAGCCTAAATTTAATTATGATATTTATGTAGAAACCTTTTTTTTTTTTTTGGGAAAAGGTACGAGGATCAAATCTGATCTTAATGTTTTTAAATAAGTGTCAATATAGCCCTAACTATGAAATGTTGCAAATTTAACTTAAATGTTTTCAAGCAGGATAAATTTTAATTGGTTTGACCATTATTTCATATTTTAAAAACTTAAAATAAAGAAAAAATATATATATAAAAACATACTTTTAAAATTTAAAGTGACAAATAATATAAAACTTAGGCCTAATGCTCCTCCAGCCTCCTTTCTCACCCGCTTAACTTGTCCAAATTGGTCATTTTACCACTCCTCAACTTATCGAATGTCCTATTTACCCCTCTTAACTCCATAAAAGTGGTATTTCACACCTCTTATGATCATATTTACCCCCATTAACTCCATAAAAGTAGTATTTCTTACCCCTTTATAGTGCAAAATTAATAGGACTTATTCAAATGAGTTTGAAAATATTTTATTTAATATCAACTTTTTTATTTTGTTTTAATTTGATAATTATATTGATCCTTCATGCGTTTATTACAATAATATTTTGGGAAAGTAAATAGTCTTATGGTTTTTGGGAAAGTATCAATTTAGGTTCCACGTATAAAATAGCACCAATATAGATTTAACGTTTAAAAAATGATATTAATTTAGGCCTCGATAACGGATTGCAATGGGTGAGAAATACCACTTTTGTGGAGTTAAGGGGGTAAATAGAACATTCTATGAGTTGGGGGGTTAATGGACAAGTCGAGGGGGTGAAAAATACTACTTTTATGGAGTTATGGGGTAAATAGGAGATTTCATGAGTTGGAGTGGTAAAATGACCAATTTGGACAAGTTAAGAAGGCTGGGAGAGCATTCGGCCTAAAACTTATTATGAAACGGATAGATTTTGAGTAAATTAAAATCATAATAAGGTGTAAAAATACTCCTAACATTTATAGCCAAGAGCAATTTTACCTCTAACGTCTAAAATGATGCAATTTTACCCCTAACGTTGGCAGTTAAGAGTAATTTTACTCCTAACGTTGTCAAGTTTGGTTAATTTTAGAAATAATTCATCAAATTGTCTTCTCGGTCATTAATCTTGTCATCTACACTTCATGTGTGAGTCATTTTATCACTCATTAGTGACATGTCATAAACATATGATTAGACGTGAAAAAAAATTAAAAAATATATTGTCTATTTTATGAGTTGGATAAAAAAAATTTCAAAATATTTCGTTGAATTAATAAATATTAACCTCCATTTTCTATTATTAAATCACAGAAACAAATTGATACGAAATTGGTGCAGAATAAGAAACAAAATATCTGCATTTACAATAATATATAAAATTGACCCAGCTTGCCACCATTTTAAACGTCAGGATAAAATTGGTCCTAACTTAGGGTATTTTTGTATCTTATCCCTAACTATGATTATAATAGGGTTGTTTATAAAAAATTATTGACTATCTAAATTATAGAGTCAAAATTAATTAGTCCATCATTCTTCTCAAATTAGCAATCGGATCTCTAAACTTTGCAATCGGAGTAGGCTTTGTAAGAGTTGGGTGCCCGTCTTACCGTAAGTTGGAGATGTGGCCACCTTCGAACTACTTCTATCTTCCCCAGGCGGAAAGTATGCTTCTCGGAACTGATTCGATCTTACCCGGGACCCTTAATTGCCTATTCGATAAGCTTTTTTTCTATCTGTAATCCGCCATATAATAGCATACCCGAGCAGCCCCTTTTAGCGTTCCGCAATATCCATCTTCTAGTCAGCCTCCTGTTTAAGGAAGTAAGTCCGTCCCATCCAACAAATAACACTTATATCTATCTCGCATCCTCTGCCCGCCTTTCTTTTGGCTATGCAACTATAGCACGTCCGGATGTCATCCATATTTCCAATTTGACCACCAAGGTTAGTGTGCAGAGGGTATTGGAGTGTATGGCTAACAAACCTTTCGAAATCCCGGATTTACTTTTGAAACCCAGCTGAAAGATGAGAATCCATTACCATGATCGAGAGCAGGTTCGGGCCCATCTCGCTCACAGCTTGTTATGGCGAGACAAGACAATCAAAAGTAATATATATATATATATATATTTAGGGCAACCTGCAAAATATGATCTGCCTAAGCACTAAGAGAGACATCATGTGCAGGAGTGAACAATCAACCATGAGGCAAGGTACCCTTTTTTTAAGATACCGAAAGATCCGCTTCGCTAGTTAAAAGCGAGTGGTCTTATTCTACTTCTACAGGCTAGGGATTACCCTTAATTTATCCTCTAAGCTAGATACATACTCTTTTACATATTTGTATAGGTAGGTCTGGGTAGGCTCCAACTATTTAAGTTTAACGTTAACATCCGCCACTAACTGCGGATGCTTTTTCTTTATTAAGATAAGAGACGGATACTCTGGCCGCCCTCAAGGCTAACCAAGGAAGACTGCATTGGATCCTACTAGTTAGTACGGCTGGCTAGACGTTCGGGGCTTCACTGCCTTAGATTATATTTGAAAGAGTTGCTTGCAACGTGCTTATGGCGGGGATACCTCTCCCGCCGTGTCCCTCAATAGATCATCCTACTGTCATTCCTGCAAAAGAAATGAAAAGGAATGCAACATTTTTGTAAGGAAAGACCATTTCTAGCAACCCGAAGCCAAGTCTTTCTACTATGGAAGAAAAAAGCGAATTCGAAACTCGGGAAAATTGGACGTAACTTCCTTCTCCCCAGTAAGATTGGACTAGCTGGAACTGAGACTAGCTATCAAGGCCAGTCTAGGCACACATGCTATATCTTATCTCTTCAGAAATTACCTATATAAGAGAGAGTATTTACTCGCAGAGTCATCTCCTCTACGGGAGTGATAAAGAAGGGACGAAGACCGGAGCAAGTAGAGAATGAATCTTTACACAGAAGAAAGAGTGTAAGACTACTATACTTTAATAGTATAGCTCAGTAGTCGAAAGATGTGTTCTTTTTCCCATGTGTTGTGAGGTCTTTTAGAAGAGGATAGTTCTTTTTCTGACTAGTTTTTTTCGATTAATGCTCATCGGCTGAATTAGGCTTGTGAGCTCCGTTGTACGTAAAGGCGCATGGCTCTATTTATTTTATTCTATTTGTGCTATTTCATATTCCGGGGTTAGCGAATGCGTTAAGCTTACCACTCGTACGTCCTATCCAAACTAATCGGGCAATGGGTGCTGATATCATAATATCCTCTTTCAGTCATCTCCGACTGTTTCTCCCTTTCGAATCCCTAAACTATAGACCAAAAGTCAATTATATTCCTAAACTACTAAAATCACTAATTAAGCTCTCGATCTATTAAGAAATAAAAAATGGACTCCTCACTATTTCTGATCTAATTAGGTTAAAAATAGATTAAAGTGAACTTCCACCTGAAATCTATTTCATCCAATCTAATTGGAAATATGTGCTTCAAACACTTCATTGTTGTTATCAACAACAACAACAACAAAGCCTTAGTTCCGAAATGATTCGGAGTCGGCTAACATGAACCATCATATAAAACCGTGCTCATTGCTGTTATCAAATTTGATAAATTAAACGAACATGAAATTTGAGCTCTCAACTTGAATTTTCATTGAAATATACCCTTTTAAAGATCAAAATCGCACGCTTGAATCCGTTGCAATTGATAAATTAAACCTGAAGCATATTATACAGTTCTTCCGAGGCCTATATTCAGCCGGTATATCAGCATTTCTCATATCTGCATTATCCGAAGAAAATTTCTTACCTAAGACAAAGTTTACTCATTGGCTCCGATGGAGAAAAGGCGCTTAGGCTGTGGGAATGCAGGATTGAAGTATAGATCACACTTACACATGAGCAGTTTACGAGCATTGATCTACTGTTTCGCTGAATTGATTCTCTTTCTCTTTCTACCTTTCTTCTTCAGCAATCCCTTATCTGCTAGAGTTTTCATCTTTTGCTTTTTTCGTTCCTTCTCTTTCTCCTCGAAGCCATCGTCCATCATCTTCATTGTTGCCACGCGTTTGGCTTTATAAATCTGCGAAAATATATAATCAAAGAATGATCCACTTTATCTCTTACTCCTCTCAGAGATATATCAATTATCTAAAAAAAATGAATCCACTTCCTCTCGACTCTGGAATTAACCATTTAGCGCGCATAGGACACGTTTCTATGTCTGTATGTAGTTCGTGTACAAGATCTTACCTTTGTAATTTCTGAAAGAACTTCCTTCTCTTTACATTCGAATAACTCCATTTTTTTTCCGACCTCAGCTTCTATCTCGTGGATGAGATCTACGTCATTCTGCAAAATTTACGTCGTAAAGTTAAGTTATAAGCAAGTGAAATACAAGCAGCACAAAGGTCCTTCAATTGTTTGAATTAGAACAAAATTGTAATATAAAACCCAAAACGAAAAAACGAAAAAGTTGCAAGCTTCATTTATATACCTCTGTGACAAAACTTACAGCCAGGCCTCCTCTGCCTGCTCGAGCAGTACGCCCAACACGATGAACGTAATCTCTAGGAAACCTGCAATAGAAACAACTTAAAAGTTAAAATCCCAATTACGAACCTTTTCAGGACAAGGACGGAGATATTTGACGATTATAACCTTGGAATATCATAGTTAATAACAAGATCAACAGTAGGAATGTCCAAACCACGAGCAGCAACATCAGTTGCAATTAAGATAGAAGCTTGTCCGGATTTGAATTGATGTAGCGCAGAAAGCCTCAAAGACTGCGATTTGAACGAATGCAATGCTGTCGCTTTTTGATCAAGCTCTTCTAATAATAAACTCAAGAGGTGGCATGTTCTGCTTCCACGTTACAGAAAAGAATTAGTAACGAATAGATCCCGAAACTACGACTATTTAAATACTAGAAAAGGAACAGGATAATCAACTAACGAACAGAACCAGAAGTCAACTCTGCAGGGATTTTAACACAAGAAAAACTACGACTACATCATGAGAAACATCGACAAACAATGACAAGAGTTTTCGGATAAGAGGCAAGTTTACCTGCAGGTCGAGACAAATATTATCACGGATCGGATACCCATATCTTCAATTTTAGATAAAATGTGTACAAGATAAACATCCTTCACATTCTTAGGTATGAAAACATATTGTTGTTTAAGAGAATCAACGGTCTTGAATCCTTCGTAGGCCTCGTAGAAGTATGCGTTGTTAGCAGAAACCTCAAGTAACGACTCTAGATTACTTGTCATTGTTGCAGAAAACAATAAAGTCTGCCTATTTTTCGGTAAGCATTGGAATACTACTCGTAATTCCTCTTCGAATCCGACATCCAGAACTCTATCAGCTTCATCCAAAACTAAGAACTGAAAACACAAAAACAAAAGAGAAATCAACTCACACATAAACCTCCGCACCCCTGGACCAGTGAACATCCACTTGGCTTAAGTGATGAGTAAATTAAACCCATGGCCCCTCAACTTAACTTTATTTTCATTATGACCCTGAACTTCAAAACCGGATATAAAACTCCCTAAACTTTACCATTTGCTAACACAAAAGTCTCTTATGAAAGTAAATGTGAAGGGACCTTTATGAGCCTCTAAAAATATATTTTATACCATGACCATAGGCCTGCTAAAGACGCAAACCACAGAGTACTGATTAGCATATGATTAATGCGAACCCTCCTTCCCACGGTTGGGAAGGAATGATTGGTTCTGTTTATACAGATTTTGGATTTGCTCATAATGATCAAATTATATCTGGTCTTGTTTCCACTTTTCTTACCATAAATTCATGCAAGTTAGTTCAAGCAAGAGGTGCAATTTCTTTTCCATCAAGACATCCCACAATTTGTTAGTGTGTGACTCGTTGGATTTTTAGAGTCCGGATAAAAAAAAGGGCTGACCGTATAAGTATACAACTAATAACCACGACATGAAAACGACCGCTCATGATCTCAAAATTGAAAAGTCTAAGAATTAAAGTTGCTCAGAACCACATTTTCCATGGAACCAAGTTTCCGATTTTCCAAAATCACCATTTTCTGAGCTTTCTCTCTCTAAACATCCACTTTCTATATCCTAACCAAACAACAAATAGATGACCTCAAACCAAAAAGTTCAAGAATTAAAGTTGCTTAGAATATCATTTACATCATCATTACATAATTACAATTGAGGGTTAACTGATATTTGGAGAGGCAATTGGTTAAGCGACTTTTATGTTAGTAAAAGGCAAAGTTGAGGGACTTTTATGTCCGATTTTGAAGTGGATAACGAGTATTGGCTTAGGTTTGATCATACATTTAAACATACTTTTAGGTAGGACTTGCCGCAATGCTTATAGAAGAGAAAATATGGGTGCCAAAGGGAGATGGAGACTTTGGCATAGCGCAAGTTTCTCCTATCAAAACTAGATAAAAATATTTCCTATCAAAATCATTCATTTCAATCATTCTTCTGTTCTATTATTGATGGAACACAATAAAACTAGATCAAAATATCTCACAGGACACCTAATTTCCTCCCAAAAAAAAAGACTTCACAATGATCAAATTCAACAATTACACAAATAAGAACAGAGATTAAAAGGCAAAATTACTTACCTTGGTTCCAGAGAAAACACCTGAGATATCAGGATTATCCTCCAACAAGACCTTAATCCTCCCCGGCGTAGCAATAACTACATGCGGTCTGCTCATCAAGGTCTTCGCCTGAGTCAGCATATCCATACCCCCAACAACCACCGCACACCGCAAATGCAAACAAGACCCAAGAGCCCGGAATTGTTCTGCCAATTGGTACGCCAATTCTCTAGTCGGCGTAATCACTAACGCGAAAATCCCATAAGGAACCTCTGCCAGACGGTTGAGGATCGGCAGCGCAAAAGCCGCCGTCTTACCACTACCAGTCTGGGCTAGACCTAGCACGTCCTTACCGGCTAAAATTTTGGGGATGCAGTGAGATTGAACTGGAGTGGGGCATTTCATTCCCAATTCCTTGCACGTCTGAATGGCCCATTCGGCGAGACCTAGGTCGGAAAACGAAGCTGTGGAGGCTGTGATTGAATCGGGGTTAGGGTTTGTGGATTTTTCTCTTTCAATTTGGGGAATTACGGGCTCTTGGACAGGTTTCGGGGGTTTAGCAGGTTGAAGGGTTTTATTAGGGTTTCTGGAAGGTTTGAAGAAGAGGGGAAAGTTTTTATCAACCAGGATTTCTTCCTCTTGCTCCATTGTTGTATTCAGATGAAGGAAAGGGAAGACCTTTTGCAAACCTCAGTTATGGATTTCTTCAATTTTGTAGCAAAATATTTCCTGTACATCAAAATTACTTTCAAGTTATGGAAAATTCAGAACTTTGCAGACCTCAGTTCCTAATTCAAGGAAAAATAGTTAATACTATTCGGCTCTCCGAACTCGACTAAACTAAAGTTCAAAAGACAATTAGGAATATAAACCGTGAAAATCATCATTTAAGATTAAGTAAAAACCATAAATTGAGTTTCTATTCTACATAAAAAAAAATTAGGATAAATTTTAAAAAAAACCGTGTGTTTTTTATCGATTTCTAAAAAAATCTCTGTGGTTTGTTATTACTAAAAAAAGATTGTGTTATACGCCATTATCCGAAAAACGGAAAATGGTTTAACACCGTTAGTTTGGATGACGTGGCAAGGGGTAAAACGGTCCGAAAAAAAATAATAAAAAGAAAAAAAAACTAAAATCAATATTTTCAGCAAAACTAACAATAAATTAAGCTTCTTCTCTCTTCTTTGTCTTCTTCTCTTCTTCTTCTTATTAATCAAAATATCAGATCAATCAAAACTAAAGAAATTTCAAGTCAGAAAATACACAGAAAGACGGTCGATGAGCGAAGAAAGCACGGAGCAGACAGCGGCCATGGAAGGAGGAGCTTCGCGAAGGCCAATCAGACAAATACCAATCGTCTGCGACTGAGACTCCGAAGAGGATGAAAGACGGTTGATGAGCGAAGAAAGCACGGAGCAGACATAATCTGAACAACTAATTAATTCTAGATTATCAATTTTTTAGAATTTTCTACTCCAAATTTCTTCATTTCGATAAGCATTTTGGGATTCTGAGCTCAATTTTTCTAGTTAATGTTCAAATTTTGATCTATTTAGAGAGAGAGAGAGAGAGGAGCACAATTTTCTCTTTTGCTCAGTTTGTTGTCTCTGCCTCACTGTGTAATTTTCTTTAACTTCAGGTAGAGGAAGCTAATGATGAGAATTCTTGTTCTGAATTAATGATCTGTGTCTTTCAATTTCCTTTTTTCTGTTCTTAATTTTTGCTTTAGATTTGATTTTAGTTACATTTCCACGACTCCGCCGCCAGAAGCCATGAAAGAGTAGGAGAAAAGCTTGGATCCACAGATGTGGCACGCCTGCGTAGGAAGTATGTTTCAGATCCCTCCACGAAGGCCACCATCAACCAAAAAAGCACTTCTGTCGCTCCATTAACAAAAAAAAGCACTTCAATGAGAAGCTTTTGTGAAAATGAGAAGCTCGGTCAGGACTGGTTCTATTTTAAGAGAAAAAGAAAGAAGAACAGAGAAGAGAAAGGGGTGGAGCAAGGAGGACCGTCAGCCATGAGAGGGGAGCTGCGGTTTCTCAAACAAAGAGAAGAAGAAAGAAGGAGAGAGAAAGAAAAATAAAAAAAAAGGTTAAGGTGCAAAAATACCCCTAATGTTTTGAGTCAGGAGCAATTTTACCCCTAACGTTTAAAATGGTGCAATTTTGCCCCTAACGTTTGTAGCCAAGAGCAATTTTACCCTTAACGTTGGTAATTTGGGTCAATTTCAGATATTATTATAAAACACATATATTTTTATTCATTATTTTGCACCAATTTCATATCAATTCATCCTAAAAAAAGAATTTCATGTTTTTTTGTAATTTAATAATAGAATTGGAGATTAATATTTACAAATTCGGTGAATTTTTTGAATTTTTTTTTTATCTAATTCATACAAAAGACAATATATTTTTTTATTTTTTTCACATCCCAGCATATGTTTATGATTTGTTACTGATAAAATGACGCATATATGAAGTGTAGATGATAAGATTCATGACCGAGAAGACAGTTTGATGAATTATTTCTGAAATTGATCCAATTTATCAACGTTAGGGGTAAAATTGCTCTTGGCTACAAACGTTAAGGGTAAAATTGCACCATTTTAAACGTTAGGGGTAAAATTGCTCCAGACCCAAAACGTTAGGGGTATTTTTGCACCTTAACCCTAAAAAAAAATAAAAAATAATTGGTTTTTCCTGTTTTACCTCTTGCCACGTCATCTAAACTAACGGTGTTAAGCCATTTTTCGTTTTTCGGGTAACAGCGTATAACACAGTCCTTTTTTTTTGGTAAAAACAAACCACATGGGTTTTTTTGGAAATCGATAAAACCACAGGGGTTTTTTTTGGAATTTACCCTAAAAATTATTAATTAAGGCCAGAGGTGTGGACGGAGAGATCTAGGGGGCCAGACCCCTCCGGCCCTCTCTAAATCCAAATTTTTAATTTTTTTACCTATTCAGCCCTCTCTAAATCTAAATTTTTTTTACATGTTAGGAATCTTAAATAAAATCTAGCTTAATTTTGAGAAATTGTACATTAATACTTAAAAATTGGTTCTTGACTCAAATTATAACACACATATATACAAAAAAAAAAAAAATTTGAACAAGTTCAATTTAGCAAAAAAAAAAAAAAACAAACGCACGTGAAAAATTGCCCCTCTCCCTAACCGAGTAATCCTATATTTTGCCATTGGGATTGATCTATCTTATGGTTGGATACAGTGGTAGAGCCAGGAATTTAGATTTGGGGGGCTAATTTTAGCCGTGTGGTTGAGGGTAAATTTTCAAGTTTTTTTAGCCTCAAATGTGTTAAAACTGTACAAATGTTATCATTTTTTAAAAACTAGCATTAAACTAATAGAAAATTAAATATGTTTATTTTTTTAATGGTAAACACGTAATAAAAATAAATTCAAAATTATCAAAATAAAGAGTATTTAAATTAATTAATAATGGTAACATGTTTTTATAATTAGTAAAAAATAAAGTTAAAATAAATAAAAACTTTCTAAAAGAAAATGATGTTGGAGAGAATTCAACATAGAATCTCTCAATATGTATCCTTAACCATCCAATCTATCTTTAAATATTAAAATAAGGGTAAAATACAAAAATAATGTTTGTGGTTTGCCTTATCTGCAAACATAGGTATGTAGTTTAAAAGTTTGCAAATAGAGGTCTGTGGTATGATTTGATTTACAAAATAAGTTATTTCAGATTACATTGTTATGTTCTGATGCAATCAATAATATTTTTATTTTATTTTTTAAATTTCATTCACATATTGACAAAATACACATCCAAAAATTAAACTGCAGTTGTGTAAAATGAACTTCAACATCAATTTTAGTTCATAAACCATGAAATTAGTGAAAAACGTAAAATTTTCATCATATGGTATATGGTTTCAATTTAGGGAGCAACGTTTTGGAGGAAGGACCGTGTTTTGTCGATATGTAAGAATAATTTTTTTCAAGATAAAATTGTCATTGGTTGTAACTAGAACTTAATAGTTTAATTTGAAACATCTTATTTTGTAAATTAAATCATATCACAGATCTCTATTTACAAACTTTTAAACAACATACATCTGTTTGCAAATTAGGCAAACCACAAGCATTATTTTTGTACTTTTCCCATTAAAATAATACTACAAAGAGTTAATATATACGAATTTTAGGAGGCTACAAGGGACAAATCGACCAATACTAAAGAGCGGAGCCGGTGGCAGGGGCTCCGGCCCCCCGAATCCTAAGGCTGGCTCCGTCCCTGGTTGGATAGATAAATGTTTGGCTCATATTTTTTTGGTCGCTGCAACTCGGGAAAGTTATATAATACGTTTCTTAATCAGCCTAAATTTAATGGTGAATGATCAAATTGACGTGATTATCAGGATCTATGCAAACACTACCATGTAAAACAAGGGTGTCTTATACAGTTTAACGGTATTGTATGGGCTAATAAGATGTTTTAAGGAGCAAAATGATTAAAATTAGAACTGTAATCGAGTTGAGCCGAACTTTAACCTGTTGAAGCTCGGCTCGCTATAAAATTAACGAGCTCGAGCTCGAGCACGAGCCGAGTTTTGGCTTGCTCAACGAGCTCGAACCGAGCTTCGAACTTGTTTCGAGCCCAAATCCTCTTGGACTTGGTTCATTAAGAAAATTATCTAACCATGAATTGTTTGTGAGTAAATCGTTAACTATACTTGTGAAGTTTGCTCGCAAATAACTCTTTAATTGTGTACATAAACAAGCTCACAAACAAAGTTCGTGAATAAATAAACAAGATGCTTACAAATAGTTCGTCTATTACTCATCTATTATGTTGTGAACAAACTCATCTAATAGCAAATGAAATAATATTAAGTTTAGATATTTGTGAACTAACCCAAAATTATATAGTTTTCTACAAAACTAAAATTTGTTCATAAATGTTCTAATCGAGTCTGCTCGCAAGTTTTGGTCTGCTCAAACTCGGCTCCTTTACGAACCGAACCAATAAATCATGCTCACAAGCGGCTCGTTTATAAATCGAGTCGAGTCGAACATAGCTTTTATCGAGCCGACCACCGAACCGCTCATGAGCGGCTCGCCCTAATTAAAATGTATGAGTTATCCTTCTTTTTAATTTATCCCATTTGTTATTCTCTAACGGGGTGTTTGTTAGAAGAGATATAGGAGGTGAGATAGGGATAAAAAACACGAGATAAGTTATCTCATGTTTGTTTGGGAGATAGAAGAGTAAGACGGATGAGGGATAAGTTTCTTATCCCTCAAATCATATACCCAGGAGGGGGTGGTATAAGGAGGTGGGATAAGCTCCTGCGATTTTAATAGGATGGAAAAGTCCATTTTATCCCTCAAATTAATGTTATTTAGTTTAAATAAGATTAAAATAGTGATTTGTTATTTTATCCTCATCTCTATCCCACATACCAAATATTGAATAATAATTCTCCACTATCATATTTTTATCCTTATCCCAACTATTTATCCTTATCCTTGTTCCAACTTTTATCTCTATCTGTATCGCAATAGAATACCAAACCCCTAGTAAAGTTAACAAGCACACGGATACCACGTGCCACTGTGTTGAAGTAGTCACCGCTGTAGCTTTCGTCTTCTTGTGGAGAAGTTGAGAAGAAGTGAGAGAAACAGTTTTTCTTGTTGAAGAATTGAGAGATAGAGAAAGAGAGAGCTATGGAATCTCCATTTAAAGCAGATATATTGAGAGGAAAGGTTGCTCTGATAACAGGAGGTGGATCAGGAATTGGATTTGAGATAGCAACACAGTTTGGAAAACATGGTGCCTCTGTTGCCATCATGGGCAGACGCAAACAAGCCCTGGATTCTGCCGTCTCCGAGCTCCAATCCCTTCAAATTCCGGTATGCAATTTCTGACTCGGATGAGATTCTCCATCTGAGTTCATTTCCAGGTCTTAATTTTTCATGAAATCTAATGGTTTTGATTGGATTGGATTGGATTAGTTCTCTTTTAGCAACTCATGGATTGAATTTAGGGTTCTGTGATTCTAATTCAGCCATTGATTTTGCTGTTGAACTTGCAGGCTGCTGGTTTTGCTGGGGATGTACGGAAACAGGAAGATGCGAAAAGAGTATTGGAGTCAACTTTTCAACAATTTGGGAGGGTTCACATTCTGGTTAATTCTGCAGCTGGAAATTTTCTTGTATCACCTGAGGATTTATCTCCAAATGGATTTCGAACAGGTTTGTTTTCAAAACAATTGGATTTTTTTTTCTCAGAATAGTGCTTTTTTTGAAGAAAATTCTTTGAATAAGGCCCGTTTGAAAGTTGCAAAGCTGTTTTCAATTGCAAAGAACACTCACGGCTTGGGTCTCAGATGCTGCTTCAACTGGTAAAGGTGTGTCAGATGCTCACTGAACCTACTGATTCAATCAATAGGTTCTTTGCATTTGAAACCAGTAGTTTGAATAGGGCTGTAAATCAGGAGCTCGTTGTTTGCCTCGATTATAAACAAGCCAAGTTTTACCACGGTGAAACTTGAATTGAAGTCTTTCTAGCAGACTCTGTTATACTTTCGTGAACAAGTTCGATTATAATGTTCATGAATACTCTCGTTAGCAAGCTTGGTTCAATGGGGAAATGTAAAACAACCTAGTTTTGTAGGTTTAGGTTGTTTTAACGTAGTTTTGTTAAAGAAATTTCAAATATAATTGATGAGTTGTTTGCGTGTGAAGGCCATGAACAGAATTAAGAAGCTGCTCGAGAGTAAAGTTCGTGAGCAGTTCACAAGCAAACAGAATGTTGAGCTCGAACTCGAGCTTGTCAAAAGCTTGGTTCAATGGGGAAATGTAAAACAACCTAGTTTTGTAGGTTGTTTAGGTTGTTTTAACGTAGTTTTGTTAAAGAAATTTCAAATATAATTGATGAGTTGTTTGCGTGTGAAGGCCATGAACAGAATTAAGAAGCTGCTCAAGAGTAAAGTTCGTGAGCAGTTCACAAGCAAACAGAATGTTGAGCTCGAACTCGAGCTTGTCAATTTTTTGACTAGCCGAGCATAAGCAGTCCAAAGCTCGGCTTGACTCGATTACAACCCTAATTTTGAACACTGGTTTTGTACGTTGACAATCCAAACATGAACATTAAGTTCGGAGTTTTTTTTAATCGGGCCTTACTTTAGGAATTTTCTTCAGAAATAAATAGTATTAAAATCCAAAAACTATACTGTATTTGGAAATCAGATTGAACCAAACTGTATTTGGAAATCAGATTGCCTTGTACAGCTAACTTGGTAACACATTATGAAAACTACTTCAGTTAGGAGTCAGGCAAGTTACTTATGTTATGAATCTGATTCAGAACTATGTTGCACGGAAACTCTTCTTCATTAGTGTTTCCGCGTTTCGTGTCTTTTTCCGTTTCTGTTTTCATTGCGGTTTCCTAGCTATATCCTTTTTAGAAATAACGTTTCCCGTTCCTATTCCCATTCTAGTTCCCGTTACAATATATGTTCCGGTACCGTTCCTGTTTCTGTGCAGCATAGATTCAGAACCATTGAAACAAAACGGATGGATAATGAATTTGGTCCTTACATATAGATATATTTAGGCTCATTACGTAACTAGTTCTCCAACTTACACTCAAATGCCTAATAGCCCTCCTAACTTTCAAAAGGATCTTTCTGCTATCTCAACTTGCTTAAAATGATTTTTCTGCCACCTCAACGTGCTTAAAAAGACCTTACCGTTGCCTCAACTTCCTTAAAAGAATATTTCCGCCCCCTCAACATGCTTGAACTACCAGTGGGTCATAAAGTGTGTGGTACTGCCACGATAAGTGGCTAGATATTATGACAGTTTAAGTAAGTTTAGGGGCAAAAAAGTTGTTTTGAAAGTTGAAAGAGTTAATACGCCTTTGAGTGCAAGTTGGAGAGGCTAAATATGTATTAAGCCAATATGTTCATAATAAACTTTGCAAATCCATTTACTCAGCAACATAAAAAAATTTCTCTTTGTAAAAATACTTCAAAAGTATGTGTCAACATATGATTCGTGGTTCCCAAACACTCATAAGTTACTTTCGTATTTGACAAAAAGAGGTCTAAGTTGTGAATCAAATTGATATGTTTTTTAGGAGGTCTTATTACAGGCACCGGGTGGCGCAATTGCAGTGGGAGGTGTTGGGAACACCCGGTGCGTGCAAGTATTTCCCTTTTTTTTTTTTGGCCAAGTTTAAGTTTAAGAATCAAAATTCTTGTTTATCAAAAACAAAAAGGAGACCGGATTAAGAGCTGATTTCAGGTTTGTGTAGTTCAACTGTTTAGTGGATATTAGCGGATTTTCTTCTAAAATAACTATCAACAGCTGTTTCGAAATCGTAATCACACACTATATATTTATTATTTGGAGTAAAACAACAACAAAAAAACATAAAGCTACAAAAAGGAGAACCAAGCAGGCATTTAGTAGTAACCTATGTTGCACGGACACTTCTCTTTAGCAGCGTTTCATGTCCATGTTCGTGTCTTTTTTGTTTTTGTTTGAAGGCTATTTTATGAAGGTTATGTTTTAGAAATAACGTTTCTGGTATCCGTATCTGTTTCCATGTCCGTGCAACATGGGTAGTAACATCATGAAAATTGCTGCAGTTAGGAATAAGTCAAGTTAATTGCATTCTATGTTGCACGTAAACTCTTCTTCACTAGCGTTTCCACGTTTCGTGTCCATTTCCGTTCCCAATACTGTTTCCTAGCTAAATTTTCTTAGAAATAATGTTTCCCAGTGTCCGTTTCCGTGCAACATAGACTGCACTCTATTATTATGTTGATCTGATTCATCTGAACCTCCTTGAAGAACTGATAATGGAACCAAAAGCTCTTGCAACAATATTTTTGTGTACAAAGATTTCAACTTGATACCTTGTTTAAAGGGATAAGGTACCAAAATAGACTTGTGGTTTTTGTGGAAGTATCAATTTAGGCTCAACGTACAAAATAGCACCAATGTAGGCTTAACGTTTAAAAAAGAGTACCAATTTAGGCCTCGATGACGAAATGTGACACGTCATTCATATTCTCTCCACGTACAATTGACAGAACTTAAGGGAGTAATATAAATGACGTGCCAAGTTCCGTTATCGATGCCTAAATTGGTACTCATTTTTAAACGTTAAGCAATATTGGCGTTATTTTGTACGCGGAGCCCATATTGATACTTCCCCAAAAACGTTAGGCCTATTTTAGTACCTTATCTCTTATTTAAATGAAGGAACTCTTAATTATGCTAATCAACAACTCACAAATTAGTACTTAAGAAGAACAGCTCTTTAACAGATGCTACTGTTTTTTCTACTGCCATTCACAGTTATGGATATTGATACTGTTGGCACCTTCACAATGTGCCATGAAGCCCTTAAATACCTCAAGAAAGGAGGGCTCGGCCGAGGCGCCTCGGATGGAGGGGGATCAATTATAAACATCAGTGCTACTTTGCACTACACAGCAGCCTAGTATCAAATACATGTATCTGCAGCAAAGGTTTGTGAAATTTTTTGCCTCTATTTCTTGCATAGTTTTTTGGGTAAATTGTAGTTTCGGATCTGTTTTAGAAAGGTCAGTGAACTTCACATTGATTTCAATAAAGTCATTTCGGATAATTTATATATAAAAACCCATCAGAATGTTGATGTGGCACGGAAGATAGTTAACTATATCCCAACTAAGCGTCATGATGAATAAAGATATGATTTTTTTTGTAAAGACAAAGAAATTTGTGATGTGCCACACGGCACACACGTCAACCATAAAGTAAGACATGTCCCATAAAAACAACAACAACAAAGCCTTAGTCCCGAAATGATTCGAGGTCGGCTAACATGAACCATCACTGTCACTACCATATTTTCCTCAATCCCCAATAAACTCATATCACTCACGATCACCCTCCTCCAAGTTTGCTTAGGTCTCCCCCTACCCCTCACCACTACATCCCTTTGCCACTCTTCAGTCCTCCTAGCCGGCACATCAAGCGCTCTTCGTCTGACATGGCCAAACCACCTTAGTCGGTTTTCCCTCATTTTATTCTCAATAGATGTAACCCCTACTTTTGTCCTAATTATTTCATTATTCACCCGATCCTTTCTCGTATGACCACACATCCATCTCAACATACGCATCTCCGCCACCGACATCTTATGAGTGTGACAGTGTTTTACTGCCCAACACTCAGTACCATATAACAGTGCTGGTCTGATTGCCGTGCGGTAGAATTTTCCCTTCAATCTATTAGGTATGCCGGGGTCACAAAGGAAACTCGTAGTACTCTTCCGCTTTGCCGAACCAGATTTAATCCTATGAGCAACATCTCCACCTACTTCTCTATCCGTTTGGATAATAGATCCTAAATACCGAAAGCAATCCGATGTCTGAACAACTCTCCCATCTAGGGTGATTGTCCCTACCTCCCTACTCCTATCGCCGCTAAACATACACTCCAAATATTCTGTCTTACTTCGGCTCAACTTAAAGCCTCTAGATTCTAAAGTTTGTCTTCATAGTTCCAACATCCTCTCCACGCCTTCTTTCGTCTCATCAACCAACACAATATCATCTGCAAACAACATGCATCATGGTATACCATCTTGAAGTGAACTCGTTAGTTCATCCATAACAATGGCAAAAAGAAATGGGCTTAGTGCAGAACCTTGATGCACTCCAATCGTAATAGGAACTCTTCAGTCTTCCCAATATGGCACTTAATTGCGATATAGTCAACTGTCTTCTACTATGTCAATATTCTAGTGACTTTTTATACGTAAATTGGCTGAAATGATTTTATTAAAATTAAATGAGAAGTTCACTGATTTCATTGAAGGCCTAATACATTCTTAGTCTGTGTAGTTGTCTAGAATTCAATTGCCCCCTATCTTTTGGAAATGTTCTAGTTATCCCTGAAATTGCTTAAAGTGGACTATTGATCCCCCCAAGTCCACCTGGTAAGATTTCGGACAACTTAAAGTGCTGATACTTTAAGCAAGTTCAGGCGGTCAATATGTCATTTCAAGAAGAGTCAATAGGTCATTTTAAGAATTTAAGCAAGTTTAGGAGATAAATAAGACGTTTCCAAAATATAGGGGGTAGTTGAATTTTCTGAACAAATACAAGGGTGAGTGATGTATTAGGCTTTTTATTGAAAGAAAATGAAGTTCCGCGATGCATTTTAGCCATAGTTTTTATGGCATTATAAAGTGAGCATAATGATATGTTTGAAATAGGCTGCCATTGATGCACTTGGTAGAAACCTGGCACTGGAATGGGGCACAGACTATGATATTAGAGTAAATGGGATTGCTCCTGGTCCGATTGGCGACACGCCTGGAATGAGTAAACTCGTGCCGGATGAGATCAATAAGCAGAGAAAACAATTCCAGCCGTTATATAAATTAGGGGAGAAATGGGACATTGCTATGGCTGCTCTCTACCTTACTTCTGATGCAGGTTAGTGACTTGTAATACTTTGCATATTACCAAATTGATCATAGATAGGGCTGTAAATGAGTCGAGCCGTTCATGAGCGGCTCAGCGTTCGACTCGATTTATAAATGAGCTGAGCTTGAGCACGGTGAAACTCGGCCGAAAGCTCGCGAGCAGACTCATTATACTGTAATGTACTTTCAAACTACATAATTTGTATGAGTGTAATTTACCCATTTAAATTTGTGAGTAAATTACACTCATGGTCAGTGAACTTTATCTCAGCTGAAAAATTATGACCACTGTACTTCAAAACTTAACATAAAAGTCACTCAACTTTGACCACTTCAATATAAGTTAACTTTTAGTGGAAATGATATTCTAAACAACTTTAATTCTTTAGGTTTAATATATCGGTTGCCTCCTGAACTTGTCCAAAAAGCTTGATTGACCCCCTAAATTTAGATGTCTCGTTAGCCCCCTAAACTTGCTTAAAGTGTCAGTATTAAGTCCATAAATCTATAAAAACGACATAAAAGTCTACAAAACAGAAAGTTAATTTCTTTTAAAAAACTTAGAATCACGAACCGGGGCTTTATTTTTGAAGTTTTGATTTTTTTTTTAAGATTTAGACAAATTGAGGGCGAGCCTTGGCGCAACGGTAAACGTTGTTGTCGTGTGACCAAGAGGTCACGGGTTCGAGTCTTAGGAGCGGCCTCTTGCCAAATAAATTGGCAGGGGAAGGCTTGCTCCCAGTACACCCTTGTGGTGGGACCCCTCCCCGGACCCTCGCTCAGCAGGGACGCGTAGTGCGACCGGGCCGCCTTTTTTTTTTAAAAAAAGATTTAGACAAATTGCAATGTATATCACTTTAAACAATTTCAAGGGGTAAATGAATCACTATGGCCAATAGGTCACTTTAAATAAATTCAGGTGGCCAATTGATTATTTTAAGCAAGCTAAAGGGACTAACGAGACACCATGTAAGTTCAAGAAGCCCATCAAGTTTTTTGAATAAGTTCAAGTGGCTTTTGATGTATTAAGCCAATTCTTTAACTTTTTTTTGTTTTGAGATCATTTATGTGTTATTTGGTTAGGAAAGAGAAAGTGAATATGTAGAGAGAAAAAGCTGTGAAAATGATGATTTTGGAAAACAAAAAACGTGGTTCTATGGTAAATGTGGTTTTAAACAACTTTAATATTTGGATTTTTCCATTTTGAGCTCGTAAACGATTATTTTGAGGCGTTAAGTTTTGTGGTTATAATATTAGAAAGTGTAAAATTGAGTGATTTTTATAATATTGTTTTCGAATTTCGAAGAATACTTATAATTTCAATATGAATTTTGAAGGTAAATTTGTGAATGGAACCACAATGGTTGTCGATGGTGGAATTTGGCTGAGTCGTCCTCGTTTCGGACCGAAAGATGCAGTAAAGCAGCTTTCAAGAACTGTGGAAAAGAGATCAAGAGAAGCACCAATTGGACTTCCACCTAGCAAACTTTGACGGATCCAAGAGGTGCTTCTCGATGCTAAATTGATCTAAGTTTCATACACGGTTTTCATAGAATTTTTAGTGTTTTCTAGCAACCAGACGTTGCTCAATTCCTCCTGGATTATTGTCAACAGTCACTTAATCCAGTAGGAACTGTATTTTTATTCTTATACAAATAAATCATTGTAGGTTTGATTGTACAATCTAGACTCGATTCTGCAGATCTTATAATGATTCTGAAAACATTGGAGACGTCAAATACGAGTTTTACTAGCTGAATGCCAAAAAACTAGGATTCTATAAACTCGTTGATTTTACAAATACCAGAAAGGAATACATTGGTGACATTGAATACGAGTTTTACTAGTACCATGTTGATTCGGCTGAATGCCAAACAACTAAGATGGTATAAACTATGTTGATTTTACGAATACCAAAAAGGAAATTCTCTTCGAATTATAATTCAATTTCAGATTACGGCAAAAGTATCTGTTACAAAAGATGATTAAACTCTATTTAAAAAAAAAAAAAAAAAAAAAAACATTTATAAGAAAAACTCATCCTGGAAGCATGTTCATGACTTATTTCATAGATACGAATATTAAAAAGTTAGGATTCTAGAAAGGAATACATCGGCAACATTGAATACGAGTTTTACCAGTACTCTGTTGATTCAGCTGAATGCCAAAAAACTAAGATTGTACAAACTATGTTGAGTTTACGAATACCAAAAAAGAAATTCTCTTTGAATTATTATTCAATTTCAAATTACGGTATCTCTTACAAAAGATATTTAAACTCTATTTATAATTAATGTAACAAAAAGAAACATTTATAGAAAAAAAAAAACTCTCATCTTCGAGGGCACGAACGTGCCTTGTTTCATAGTTTTGGACCAATCTCGTCCTCAAAGCGATGTCGACATCGCCTTGTGACTTTAACTTCCATTTCTTTACAAGATTTTCAACTATTTCCTCCATTTTCACTAGATCAATTCATGTGTATCCATTTCCTTCAGCTTCTTGTAACTCCTGAAATCGGAATTTTGACGCCGCCGGGAAGTGAAGTGAAGATCATGGCATCCACAACCACGTGCCTTCAAGCATTGATGGAATGGTGCAGAAGCTTAAAAGTAGTTGATTGATATCAGAACTTTCAACCGCGATAGAGTGGGGCGGGATAGAACCTTTCAACCGCGATGGAGTGGAGCGGGATAGATGTCCAATGGCTGGTACCTCAACTTGTCATTGTGAGCCAATGGTCCCTCCTGAAAGGTTTAGGCAAAAAATATAGCACATTATTAGCTGGAGACCAATGCGAATTAGAGTTAATGATCGATCAAATTACAGCGCACATTTGCAAAGACATTCCTTTGGTATAAAAGTTTGTAAACAAATGGAGTTACGAGATTTTTTTCGTTTACAAAACAAACTTTTTTCACTAAATCTATCTAAACTTGAACATTCAAACTAAAATTTTAGCGGTTTTTTCGTCGTATTTGTACATCTCTTAACATATAATAACATTTGAAAGAAGAAAACAAAAATGATAAAATGACAAATTCTTATTGTTTACTATCGATTTTAGTGAAAAAGTATGTGTTTGCAAATGTAGGAAACTACGGACCCGTGTTTGCAAAATTTTAAACCTCAAGGACATCAATGCAAATGCATGTAACCGTAAGATTTATTTTGTATTTTTTCCTAAAATTAATAAAGTTGTTTAATGATGAGAAAGGTAATAAGACTAGAGGTGGCAACACCCGACAACACGAACGCACCCAAGTAAACGAATTTAGTGTGTTAGTTTATAAACAAGTAACATGTCATTTTTTGGTTGACACAAGATCGACACGCAGGTTTTCAGGTTAGATTAAGGTTGACTTGTTAATTTGAAAATGATATAAATATTGAAAGGCCGGAAGAAAATCGACGATTGACGACGCGATGACCTAGCCGCCTATCGCCGCCCCTTCCCTCTGCTCCGATCATGCATCAATCGGCGCCCCCGACCTCGCCCTTCTCCATTGCGCACCTTTTCAGTCGTGCTTCCTTCGAAAAGTTCTCCAGATTACAGCCATCAGTTACAAACCCTGCTATAGCACACCTCTTCAGCCGCGACGCACACAGCCATGCGAACCCTCCGCCCCAGTAGCCGCTGTCGTCGAAAGCCCCAACCTTTGCAGCGGCGTTGTCCAAATCGATCTCTCCCACCATTGTTTCAAACGATGATACCCCCGTATCTCAGAAGAAGGCGGGTTCAAGGCTATCTGGGTTCCGCAATCAATCTACAACGACCGAGTTCGTTCATGCCAGCACTCGGTTATCGGCCGTCTGTCGCTCGCCAAAGGTGATTCCCCGTGGAAGCACTCGGATTTAAAGCTGAAACTGAATCAGATTTGGAAGATGGATATGAACTGGAAGCTAATCTCTTTAGGGAAAGGTTTTTTTCACATAATCATGCCTACTGCTCTCTCCCTGCAGGCCGTCTGGGGTACTGGGGCTCTTGCTTTGAAGCCAGGCATAATGAGATTTGCTACTTGGGAGCCAGGATTCAATCCGGACACGCACAAATCAACCTCGGCTCAGGTATGGGTTCGCTTTTATAATTTACCATGGGAATTTTGGGGTACACGGATAATTGCTAGTATTGCTAGGGCTGTTGGGATTCCTTTGAGGTTTGATAATAATACTGTGAATGGGGAGTTTGGACATTATGCTCGTGTCCTGGTGGATGTAGACTTAGCCAAGGATATTCAGACCAAATTAAGGGTAGACACAGATTCGAGTATGCAATGGGTCTATCTAGAATATGAACGTCTGCCTGCTTTATGTTCTATCTGTTCCTCTATTGGCCACTCGGCAGTACACTGCAGGAGAAACTCTACTAACCATCGGGTGAAAAGCACTAACCCAGTTCGTGAGGATGGAAAGTACAGGGGCAGATCGGTTTCTAGGAAGCCAAAGTCTCGTGATAACAGTCGCTCCGGGGAGCCGAATCAAACCAGGCCTGAGCCCGCGGTTCAGAACCTACAGTTAGTTCTCCATAAATCTGCTTTTGAGGACAGTAGCACTCACAAAATGAAATGGGGGGATCAGTGTGACGAAAACAGCGATAATCATAGCAGCGCTACCACAGAGGAGGAACCGCGCTTTCAATTGCACCCGAATATCCTAAAAAAAGGATGGAATCCCCTCCAGGGTCAGTCCTCGGTTAATATGTTGCCTAATGATGATCTGGCTTTAATCCCTCAGACGGAATTGGAATCACAGGATACCCAATTGGCAGATGAGGATGAATGGACTACAGTCAAGAAGAAGGCCAAGGTCCCACAGACCATGTCAGCAACTCGCTCTAAGAGGCGAAGCAGACCCCTATTCGATACCAATGATCGTGCTTTTCTGGAACTGCAGGGGTATACATAACCACAGGACACAACGAGCATTGAAACTGCTCTGTCAATCTAATCGTCCGGACTTTGTTTGTTTGGCGGAACCAATGGTTCAGTATGATCGCTTCCCTGCCACTGTTTGGCTTTCCCTGGGTCTGCAGTTGCTTACTTCTAACAACAATAACTCCCTTTGGATCTTTGCAAGGGTTGATTCAGTTATGGAGGTCTCTGTCTACAGACAGCACGAACAACACATTACCCTGACTGTTACGATTTCTGATAACAGGTACTTTGTTTCTTTTGTTTATGCTAGTAACACGGTTACTGGGCGCAGAGAGCTTTGGTCTGATCTTCTTCAGTTTCCGGCGTCCAAAAGGTTAATTCTGGGGGATTTCAATGCGATGACTGGCTCACATGAAAAAACAGGGGTTCGGCCGTCAGCTACTTCCTGTATGGAGTTCAGAGAGTTCATTCGGAATTGTGAGTTAGTGGAGGTCAGTACCACGGGTCTTCAGTTCACTTGGACTAACAGTAGGCAGGGCGCTGCGCATGTGGAATGCCGGCTTGACCGGGCTTTGATTTCAGACACGTTCCTCGACTGTTGGGACAGGATTCATTGTTCTGCGCTGCCTCGACATAGCTCTGACCATAGCCCTCTGCTGGTTAATTGTTCAAATGGTCCTCCTAGAATTTCACGGTTCAGATTTTTATCCATGTGGTCAACGCATCCGTCCCTGCAAGCTGTAGTTGCTTCTCACTGGGAGTCTTCCCATATATCTCTTCCCCTGCACAACTTTTGTGTCACAAATTAAAGACGCTTCGACCGGTTCTGCGTCTTTAGAACCGCACCGTTTTTGGTAGAATTGAAACAAACATCAAGGATGCTCAGAAGCGATTGGCCGACATTCAAGGGGTGATGGACGCCAATGGGGTTACAGCTGATCTACAATCCCGTGAGGCTTTGGCACAGGAAGAACTGGACCTTCAGCTATACAGACAGGAACTTCTGTTGAAGGAGAAGAGCCGAGTGAAGTGGCTAGCGGCTGGGGACCGCAACACGGCCTTCTTCCACAGAGCGGCTAAAGTTAAAAAGGCTCAGGGCGGCCTGACTGGGGTAATTATCGACGGTGAGATGTCTTATGATGCGGAGCAGATCTCAAGGCACGTAATTGATTTTTACTCTCTTTTCGCTTCGACTACAGCTCTGACCGATCTTAGTCCAATTGCTTCTGTTGTTCCCTCCTTGCTTAGCAGCGCGGACAACGAGGATTTGACCAGGAGACCGAGTCTGGAGGAGATTCAGCTCGCTGTCTTTGCCCTCGATAAGGACAGTGCCCCGGGTCCTGATGGGTTTGGTGGGATTTTTTACCAGCGGTTTTGGGAAATTATCGGAACGGATGTTTGTAATATGGTCCTGCACTTTTACGACACAGGCTATATTCTCCCTGGCATGAACTCTAATCTTTTGGCATTGCTTCCTAAAGTTGAAGGGGCTAATCAGATCACACAGTTTCGCCCGATTGTAATGAGTAACTTCAACTACAAGATTCTCTCAAAAATCCTAGCTGACAGACTGGCTCCCATAGGCTCAAAAATCATATCAGAGAATCAATTTGGGTTTATTGCTGGTAGGAATATACACAATTGCATTGCTGCGGCATCGGAGGGGGTAAACATGTTAGGTAAGCGCTGCTTTGGGGGCAACATGGCCGTCAAGGTTGATATCTGCAAAGCCTTTGACACTATGGACTGGAATTTCTTATTGGCTGTTTTGGAAGCTTTTGGCTTCTCCCTTCGCTTCAGAGAATAGATTTTAAGCATCCTCAGCTCTGCCCGTATCTCCATTTCGATCAACGGTTCGGCCTGCGGTTACTTTGGTTGTTCGAGAGGGGTCCGGCAAGGGGATCCTCTTTCCCCAATTTTGTTTGGAATTGTAGAGGATTTTTTCAGCAGGTGGCTTACAGTTTTAGTGAATGATGGCAGGTTTACTCCAATGCACTACACAGGTGATTCCAATTTTCCCTCACATTTGCTCTACGCTGATGATATGATTCTATTTGGCAAGGCTATTAAAAGGAATATGTTAGCTATCAGGAAGCTTTATCAATTTTATGGCAGAATTTCTGGGCAAGTGGTTAGCTGGGAGAAATCCGCGGTCTACTTTAGCAGCTCTGTCACGAGCCGCAGGGCTACTCGGCTTGCAGCAATACTGGGCATCCGCTCCGCCGAGCCCCCTTTCATGTACCTTGGTGTTCCGTTGTTCCGTGGAACCCCAAAAAGCCATCATCTACTCCAGCTGGCCAACCGTTTTCTTAGTAAATTCAGTTCCTGGAAAGGCAGTTCCCTCTCCTTTGCCGATAGACTGGCTCTGATTAAATCAGCTTTAATAGGGGCGCTGATTCACTCCTTCATGATCTACCGTTGGCCGATTGCTATACTAAACAGGCTAAACCGAGCTGTCAGGAACTTCCTTTGGTCGGGTAGTCGTGAGGTGAGAAAAATGATAACGGTTTCTTGGGAGACCTGTGGCAAAACAATGGATCAGGGGGGCCTGGGTATCAAGAATTTCAGGCATGGTAACACTGCTTTGCTGGGGGAAAGTTTGTTGGGAGCTCCTGCAGGGGGATTCCTTTGTGACTAAATTACTGAGAATGCGGTTCTTTTCGGCCTCCAGTCAGCCGCGACAGTACATAGTAAACTCATCGGTTTGGGGCTCGTGTAAGGCTTGTTATTAAACTATTCACAGTCAAACTCACTGGTGGATTGGTTCTACCTCGTCCTCAACTTTTGGACGGATAATTGGATATCTCCTACGGTGGCAGACCAGCTTGACATTAACACCAAACAGCAGGCAGCTATTGACACTTGTGTGGAGGAGTTTCTTATAGGGGATCATTGGATTAACATTGATTTCGTTCCTGCAGACATCCGCTCGAATATTCAACGCACGCGCAGGGGTCTGGAGGACACCGACCGGTGCGTGTGGCGACCCTCTGAAACCGGGGTCTTCACCGTGAAGAAATTCTATGGTCAGTTAATGGAATCATCCGCACCGACGCCGACATGGTCGAAATTTATTTGGAGCCGACATATCCCTCCGAGTCGTTCTACTTGTTGTTGGCGGATCCTTCTCGGTCGGGTTGCAACCCATGACTTGCTGCAGAAGCGCGGGGTGGTGTTGGCGTCACAATGTATTCTCTGCAAGGAGGATAACGAGTCAATTGATCACCTATTTGTTTCCTACCCTTTTGTTATTGCTCTATGGGATATGGTTTGCGGGTTGTTTGGCTTAAATAGGCCTCCTCTTTCTGCCTTCAACATGTTCTTCGACGAGCTTCAACACTGCAGGGTGCGTCGGGCACTCACAGTTCGGTGGTCTCTGGCTATTGTAACGTGCCCATGGTTGATTTGGCAAGCTCGCAACAGGGTCGTGTTCGATGAAGAGCTCCCTTCAATCCAAAAGTTATGCTTTCGGCTTCGCTAGCTGCTCCGCAAGTCCTACGCGACGACAACGGTAAGGCCTCCATCGGCTCCGGATTATAAACAGGTACGATGGGTTCCGCCTAGCCCGGGCTGGCTGAAAGTCAACACTGGCGGCTCGGCTAGAGGTGCGCCCGGCGCAACAGGGGCGGGAGGGATTTTCCGTACTGGTAGAGGGTTCGCGAGGGGCTGTTTCGCCTTTCCCATACCGGACAGCTATGCGCACGTTGCAGAATTAAGAGCTGTTATCTTTGCTGTTGAGATAACTTGGGAAAAAGATTGGCACCGTCTGTGGATCGAATCAGACTCCTCCATGGTAGTACAACTCTTGAGGCAACGCTCAGTTCAGGTACCTTGGATAATTCGTCAGGAATGGCTTCATTGCTTGCATCTTTGTTCTCTAATGGAGATTGCAGTCACACACATTTACAGGGAAGGCAACCGTGCTGCGGATGCCTTAGCTAGTTTTGGGGTCACTGCTCCCGAGATAACCTGGTGGCACTCGGCCCCAGTCTTTTGTCAGTCTTTTATTTTTGACTACTTATGTAACATTGCTCACATTCGTTCTCTTTAGCTTCTCTCTTGTAATATTTTTTCATTTATTAATATATTCGGGTTTGGTTCGGGTAGAGCTAGGGGATGCCTACATAGTTGGGATGTCCGAATTCTTCCTCTAACCTCGTCCCAGCATTTATTAAAAAAAATGATATAAATATTAAAAATTATTATTATACCCTCTCTTATATTTACATATCTTAACGAAGGTAATAAAATTACAAGTGACTCAAAAACATGACCCGAACCTCCCGTATTTGTATATGTCATCCCTAATAGAGATAATAAAAATTACACATATGATGTGAACACGTTATAGGAATCCAACATGATATTAGTAGATCGGTGGTTTATTAAATATATTTTGGGTCAAACTCAGGGTTAACTGCTAATTCTAAAATAACATAAAAGTATCTCTATATCCTCTTTGTGGTTTAAATGTCTAACGGATATAATAAAATGGGTAAATAATTTATTAGTCCTTACATTTTTTACTAACACACTGTTTAGTCCTCATATTTAACAATACATTGTTTAGTTCTTAACTTTTGTTCTATTCAACAATTTGGTCCCTCAAATATTGAATTATTAAACAGTTTAGCCCTCTGTAAAAGACTAAACTATTAAATAAAATAAAAAGTAAGGACTAAACAATGTATTATTAAAATACACGGATTAAACAATGTGTTAGGTAAAAATGTAGGAACATAAATTATTTACCCTAATAAAATTAGATGTGACACGCGACACGAACCCAATTGGGTTGACACAATTGGGTCACATAATATTTTGGGTTTGGGTTATAGTTGACTCATTTGACAATAATCTAATAATTGACATGACATGAATACGATCACTACATGAATTACCACCCCTAGGTAAGACCACTGTAAAAATGTAGGGACGAATAAATTATTTACCCTAATAAAATTACATGCGACATGCGAACACGACATGGACCCGATTGGATTGATACAATTGTGACACGAAAGTTTTTGGGTTGGGTTACAGTTGACTCATTAGACAAGACTCCAATAATTGACACGACATGAGCACGATCACTACACGACTTACACCCCTAGGTAAGACCACCTTACATTAGTAAAATATGGCAATAGTTATTGAAATTGATAGAGAAGTACCTCATTCAAGTTAATCTGGAATGGCTTGACAAAATCTTCAAACATTTTAGGATCAAGTCCCTTCATTACCTCCTCAACTTCCTGGAAAGATCTCAAACAAGATAATAATGCATTATAAAACTTGAGATAATTGAAACTTCAAAATGAGATTAAGACCCGTTTTTTTTCCGGAAAAAGTTGTGTTTTGGAAAATAAAATATTTTTCGGTGTTTGGCTACAACACCGCAAAACAGGAAGAAGTAGTAGGTCGCTACTGTTTTCAAAAGGGTAAGGAGGAAAGGAGTAGAGTTCCAAAAGCTTAGAAAAATGTTTTACTCTTTTCAAAAGGGTATAACATTTTCCCCGCTTTCTTCATAAATTTTTGGGTAAAAATTTTATTAGTCCCCTCCTTTTTACCTAACACTCTATTTTAAAAAACACGTTATAAAGTCCTTATCCTTTGTCACTATTAACCATTTGGTCATTCTGTCGATTTTTTTTAGATTTTCAACTGTTATATTTGGTATAAACAGACAAAGATAGACAAAAGGACCAAAGTGTTAGTATTGATAAAAGATAGAGACCTTTTTTCAAAATATGGGGACTCAACAGTGTGTGTTTTCTGTTGTCTGATCTAAAATTTTCCAATGACTTAATTTTTCTAAGGGATTAAATGCACAATTGTTCACTGAACTTACATGGTTGTCTCAAAATGGTCAATCAACTTTAATTTGTCTCACTAAAATCACTCAATTTTGAGTTTTGTCTCAATTAGGTCACTCTGCCGATTTCTGCAATTAAAAGGTATCGAAATAATGATATGGGTGACACGTCAACATGAGTCAACTCAAATCTCTGACCGAACGAAACGTGACAGCCACGTGTCGGTTATTTTAATGAAAAAAACTAATTTTCTTTCATAAAAATAACCGACACGTGATAGCTAGGTGGCGCATACGTGGATTTCATGTGTGTTTCAGTCAGAGGCCTGAGTTGACTCGTGCTGACGTGTCACCTATGTCATCATTCCGATACTTTTTAATCACTGAAATTGTCAGAGTGAAGACAAAATTCAAAGTTGGGTGATTTTATTGAGACAAATTGAAATTGAGTGGCCATTTTGAGACAACCATATAAATTCAGTGACTAATGGTGCATTCAACTCTTTTTCTAAGCAAACAAACACCAGAAACTCAGAAAAATATTTTCCCACACAATATTTTCCAGCAAACAAACGGGCCTAACATAGAATAAATTTGTTTTAAATATAGAATTACCAATCCAGTTATCCTTGACTTCTCCAATAGTTCCCTGGTAATCACATCCAGTATGTTCATATTGTCTCTCAATCCTTTCATTGCGAGTTCTTCAGTGTCTTCAACATACTGACACCAACAACATAATTCATGATTTCAGTCAATAAAGAGCAAGTATAGACTGATTTGACAAAAAGATACAAAGTTGAAGGACTAAATTGATTAAAATATCAAATAGAAAGGATCTTTGCTTAAAAAAGCAAGACTTACCCGTGCTAATTCTCGAGTAAATAGCTCTGATACTTCAAGTGACATGTTTGCAGGAATCACATGCGGGTCATCCCACTAAGATCATAAAGGAAAATCCAAACAAAAACAAGTTAAGAAAGGCACTAAGCAGATAAACTTTAAGCGATATACAGTAGGAATGACAATTTGTGCAAGTGAATCCTCTTCGTGTTGTGTCAATTGAGTTAATATCAAACGAGTCAACTCTAATCCAACTCAACTTTTTTGTATCATAATCGGGTCCCACACAAGGGTGTACTGGGGCAAGCCTTCCCCTGCCAATTGTTTTGGCAAGAGGCCGCTCCTAAGACTCGAACCCGTGACCTCTCGATCACACGACAACAACGTTTACCGTTGCACCAAGGCTCGCCCTCCATGTAACTTTACTATATCTTTAAATAATTTTTGGATTAACAGGTTAATTCTAACCAATGTTATCAGACTCGGACCGGACCGGCCGGCCCGACCGGTCTAACCGGAAACCGGATAGAGTTCCAGTCCGAGTCATGCTGGGTTTTTTAATGCACAACAACCCGCTGAGAACCAGAATGGACCATTAACCCGGCGGTCTAACCGGAACCAGAATGACTCCGGTTTTGTGAGAAAAAAATTTGATGAAACAAATTTCCCTCTTTCTCAAGGTGATGACTTTACATCATGGGCCTTGATTAAATGTCTGTTAACCCATCTTGCTTTATAGTAGCTTCATTGCCTCTTCCTCTCCTCACAATTCGATGTGGGATGCTTCTAGTTTGCTTTAATTTTAGCTGAATATTTTTTTTTTCCAATGGATAAAGAAAAGAAAGAATTCAACACTTTTTTTTTAAGTTGAACAACTTAACATTAAAAAAACCAAAAACAGCAATTCTTATCAAATATTCTCAAATATTTAGTTTTTGAGTTATACTAAAATTTATTACTATTTTTAAATGTTACCAAAACATTTTACATTAATAATTTCTAGATTTTTAAAAATAGGATTTTTTTTATGTATAATTTAATTGCTTTATATATTTTTATTACGAATTTTATATTTTCTATTTGGGAAAAAATATAGACGCGAATGCCGCACCGTAATAAGGTCTCATGGCATAGAACACGTGGATATGTTTCAATTTATTTTGAACTTAATTTATTCGTCATATATTTAAGACTCAAATTAACAAAAAAAAAAAAAATAACAAACCAAATGTTGTTTATAATTTATTTTGGATATATATAATGTATTAAAATAATTTTAAATTAGTTATATATATTTAATATATATAAATATTATTTATTTATTTATTACGTCATCCGGTTCGACCAATCCGAGCCATCCGGTCCGACCAAGTGACCCGTGACCCAATTACCAATCCGGTTTGATGTCCGGTCCGGTTCTGATAACATTGATTCTAACCATCTAAAAGTACGACAAAAAATATCTCTATTAGGGATGACATTATAACAATATGGAAGGTTCAAGTTATGTTCGTGGGTCAACCAGAAAATATTACCTCATTTAAGGGGATATGTAAAAATATAATAAAGAGCGGCCCGGTGCACTGCGTGTCCCGGGTGTATTGGGGGCAAGCCTTCCATGCCAATTTTTTGGCAAGAGGCCACTCCTAAGACTCGAACACGTGACCTCTCAGTCACACGACAACAACGTTTACCGTTGCGCCAAGGCTCGACATAACAAAATATAATAATAATTTTAAATATTCGAGTCATTTTTTAATTAGAAAGTCAAACCTTGTCCCAACCCAAAAATTTGTGCCAATTTCATATAACCCAAAATGACACATTACTTAGTCTAGAAAGGGGTAAAAAGTTTTTACGGTCACTAAAGTAGTTTTTTACCCAATAAAGTCACGCAAATTTGCGTCACTAAAGTCACTATAACCGCATCCAACCATCTAGGCCACCGGAAAGCTGATGTGGCTACAATATCAACAACACCTCGTAATATATTTGACATGTGTTGCCACGTGGCAACCATATAATGACACGTGACAATCAAAATAATGAATTTTCTGAATATTCTAATCTGTAACTCATATCCAAAATTGATACATTTCTCTTTTGAAAAAAGTAAATTTAATTGCCATATGGCGACATGTATCATACATATCCTGAGATGTTGATGTGGCAACCACGACGGTTTTTCGATGGTCCAAATTGTCGAATCCGACCATAGTGACTTTATTAATACAAATTTGCTACTTTAGCGACTTTATTGGGTCAAAAACTACTTTAGTGACCACTGATGCACAAAGTCTCTACTTAAGTTACCGTAGAAACTTTTTACCCGTCTAAAAAAACACTAACTCACTAAATTTGAATAGAAGATAAAGAACATACCCTATATTTTATCAATCCGCCATCTGAACTATCTGGTTGATCCATGAGTCCAACTCTCCTTGTTAAAGCAGTAAGTCCCAACCTTGCATTTTGAGGGCTGATTACCATTTCCCTGGCAATCTGAAAGGAGACAGTATGGTGAGACCAGGGCTGTCAATTTCTAACACGACAATACTATTTACAGATATAACCCACCCGACACGACCCATTTAACAGGATTATCATTTTTGTTGTATTTACATCATATACAATCACGTAAAAATATAGATTACATAACACGATTATGACCCGTTTTGACACCCACATAATACAAAGTGTTGCAACAACGGACCTTTGTTATCTTTTCAAGATCGTCAGTGCCTCCATCAGTAATGTCATCACCAAAAATAAGATGTTCAGCACAACGTCCACCGTGAGCTACCACCATTTGCATCTTCATATAGCCGAACGTCGTATAACCTTGGTCTATCATATCTTCTCTAGGATAGAACACTGATATTGCAGTTTCCTGCTCATGAAGAAAGCAAAGGGACAATAGGAGAAATTAAGGGGAAAGCATGGTTATTAAAGGCGCCACGTGATCCTGGAGCCAAGGTGCACGCGTGCGCCTGAGCAACACAAGGTGCACTAAAGAAAAATAATATAATTAAACCATAAACAACAATTAATATTTCTAAAATTCAACAAATAGTCGAATACTAAATCATCCAATTATCCATAATCTTAGGCACATTTTGTGTAGGAAATAAAATATTTTCCGGTGTTTGGCTACAACACCGGAAAACGGGAAGAATTGGCGGGTGGCTATTGTTTTTAAAAGGGTAAGAAAGAATAAAGTACAATTGCAAAAGCTTAGGAAAATGTTCTACTCAAAAGCTTACGAACATATTTTCCTGTATAATATTTTCCGGCAAACAAATGGGGTTTAATCATAAATTTTAGCATGAAATAAATCCCAAATTAACTATTAACTCTTCCATAATCATAATTCATAACAATAGCTTCTAAATCTAAAGACTAAACTTCAATCAAATCTTAAGTTAATCAACTAATAGTTTAATAACTATTTTTAATCAAGACTAAACTCTCCATAGTCCATATTCATCGCTCATCACTACCATCGTGTCCGACATCAAATTCATCTTCAAGGTTTTCAACCTCATCCTCTTCATCTTCAAGATATTTCTTCCTACTTTAGCATGATAAGCACTTTCTTTAATCGTAGATGATATAGATAGGGAAAGGTTGAGATTGGAACAATCACTTTTTAGCTTGAAACTCTAAAAAAAATTGTCTGGCTTATAAATTGCACCTAGACGCACCTCCAACAAGGCACTAGGCTCACAAAGGCATGCTCAGGCACGCGCCTCTTGAACAGAGCCCGCCTTTTGGCTTCTCAGGCAACATGCCTGGAGCCTAGCTAACGCCTTTTGTGCCTGAGGGGCACCTGATAATAATGATGTTATAAAATATAAAAAATTGTTATACTATCCACCTTTCCTCCAGGCAAGAGCTGAGAAAATGCATGCCAATCGAAGTTCGGAAACAAGTGTGCCAATAAAATGTGACCAGCTTCATGTACAGCAAGAAGTCTCTTCTTTTCAAATGACACCTGAAATGTGAAAAAGCTAGCCATATGACTACACAAATTTCATCATAGAAACCACTGCGAACAACAGATAGACTTACACTTTCTTCGCATTTCTGCTGTTCTTCTTCAGTAAGAAGAACACCCATGCCCTCGAGCAATTGCTTATCTAAAACATCAACAATGTCTTCCTGGTTGATCTTGGTATGACCTTTCCTTACCTGCAAGAGGAATTAAAAACTGCCAAATTGAGTGTAGCTCTCTACAAAGTGGAGGTGACTTCAATTCTCATATTTATCGAGAACCCGAAAAAAAAATGTCTATAAATTGCAATGAATTAGAGAACCCTTCACCTTCTTACTGATTTTGGGGCATTAGAATTTGGGATAAGGGCCAAATTTGACCCTAACGTTGTAGGGGAAGTGCAGATTTGGCCCTAACGTACGAAATGGTACAACTTTTACCCTAACGTTTCCAAGCAAGATCAAATTTTTGGCAACCTAGGGCTAAATTTGATCTTGCTTGGGAACGTTAGGGTAAAATTTGTACAATTTCGTACGTTGGGGCCAAATCTGCACTTCCCCAAAAATGTTAGGGTCAAATTTGGCCCTTACCCCTTAGAATTTTGTAAAGCAAATATGGGACACCCCAAACTTACAGTTCAACCTCAAACTGAGGTTAAAAAAAAAAAGGTACATAAGTAATGATTTGTTGAAAAGATTCACTTACAGACATAATTGCAGATTCATTAACAAGATTCCGAATATCTGCCCCGGAGAAGCCAACAGTACGAAAGACAAGCTGTAACATGACAAGGAGAAAATAGTAAGCTGAATTTGAGCGTTATCGATGCAATTATATTCCTAACTGAAAAAGCCGAATGTTAATGGTTGAGTATTCAGCTATCACACTGTAGACATTAAATTGGGCTGTCAATTTCTGACACGACAACACGATTATTCTTACGTTACTATATATGGTAACATAAGTATAATCTTCTTACCTTTCCGAAGTCTACATCTTCTGCAAGTTTTTTTCCTGCACTATGTACACCAAAAATTTGCACCCTTTGCTTAGCATCAGGCAAACCAATGTACATACGACGATCGATACGTCCAGCTCGAACGAATTCCAGGTCCAATTCATCTGGCCTATTGGTAGCACAAATGAATATCACTGCTTGTCTAAGTGAAAATCGATCTACACCAGTTTTTTCCTTCCTGCATTAGAAAGTTTATTGTCAACAACCTTCCACTGATCTATGCTTAACTGGAAAAAAAAAACCTGAACGGAAAAAAAAGAAACATCCAAAAACATATAGTTCAACTAAGTAGCAGAAAAGAGTGTCTCAATCTATGTTACGCGGGAACTCTTCTTCATTAGCGTTTCTGCATTTTCGTTTCCGTTTCAGTTTCTTTTCCGTTTCCATTACCATTTCCTAGCTATATATTTTTTTAGAAATAATGTTTCCCGGTGTCCGTTTCTGTTTCAGATTCCGTTTCCATGCAACATAGATCTAGATTTTCTCCCCCTTCAAATCAAATTTAAGCAAGAAGAATCAGGCTGTAGATGTACTCACTCCCCGTCAAGTTGAGCAATCAGAGCCTCAAATGTTGCCCTTCTTCGAGGGTCCTTCCTTGCATGCCTTCCAGCAATGGCATCAATTTCATCGACAAACACAAAGGAAGGAGCCTGCAAAGAGAGTAGTATATAACTAAAGTCTGTAGCTATGGAAAACACAGAAAATACTATAAGAGAACAGAATGAACTTACGAAAGAATGAGATGTTTATAAAAATTATACCACTATAAAAAAATCTAGCAAATAGTGGAGCTAAAGTATCTAATTATATCTCCTAGTCACTGTAAGCATACAAAAGCTACTGGGGATGGCAATTCGTGTAAGTGGCTCGTGTTCGTGTCATGTCAATTATCGGGTTAGTGTCAAATGGTATCAATTTCATCGACAAACACAAAGGAAGGAGCCTGCAAAGAGAGTAGTATGTAACTAAAGTCTGTAGCTACGGAAAACACTATAAGAGAACAGAATGAATTTACAAAAGAACGAGACATTTATAAAAATTATAAAAAAAAAAGAGCGGCCCGGTGCACTACGCTTCCCCGCTAAGCGAGGGTCTGGGGAGGGGTCCCACCACAAGGGTGTATTGGGGGCAAGCCTTCCCCTGCCAATTTTTTGGCAAGAGGCTGCTCCTACGACTTGAACCCATGACCTCTCGGTCACACGACAACAACGTTCACCCTCATTTATAAAAATTATACCACTATAAAAAAATCTAGCAAATAGTGAAATTATCTAATTATATCTCCTGGTCACTGTAAGCATACAAAAGCTACTGGGGATGGCAATTCGTGTACGTGGGTGGTGTTAGTGTCATCTCAATTATCGGGTTAGTGCCAAATGAGTCAGTCCAAAAATTTCATGTCAAAATCGTGTCAACCCATTCGAGTTAGCCTCTCTTTCGTTTCATGTTCACTGGTTTCATTAAACATGTAATGGGTCACTTTCATTAAAAGTGACCCACCGCCGGTTCACTGCGGTTTTCTGAGGGTTCAAAAACCCAATCCAGCTCGGGCCGGACTGGCTGGCGGTTCCCGGTCCGACCGGCCGGTCCGGTCCGGGCCTGACAACATTGGTTAAAGTTACATTTTACCGTGTTTTTGGCTTGCTTTCCACTTTACCTTCGAAAATTTGCGTATCGATTTCGTGTCAACCCAAAAATGACTCATTACATGTTTAATGAAACACTGACCCACTAACTTCGTGTTGGATTCATGTACACAATTGCCACGTCTAACCACTACTCATATAGCACATAAAAAAAAAAGGGCGGCCCGGTCGCACTACGCATCCCCGCTGAGCGAGGGTCCGGGGAGGGGTCCCACCACAAGGGTGTACTGGGGGCAAGCCTTCCCCTGCCAATTTATTTGGCAAGAGGCCGCTCCTAAGACTCATATAGCACATGAAAATTAAAAATGAAAAACGGCTTACATTTCTTCTAGCAATGGAAAACATCTCATTGATCCTTGCAGCACCGCTTTTTTCACTATCAGTAAACTCTGCACCAGAAGCAAAAACAAAAGGCAACCCGCCTTCCTTCGCAAGTGTCCGGGCAAAAAGTGTCTTACCAGTTCCAGGGGGTCCGGAAAGAAGAACACCCTGTCATTCATACAGCCATGAAGTATTAGACATTTTCTTAAATCTCCGAAAATTCAAAGCATAGCCAAAAAAAAGAAGAAATCAACTCTTTTTTTTCATAAAACATTACCCGAACAAACTTGACCCCTCGTTCATAGTATTGCATTGGATTGCCCATATAAATCATTAATTCATCAAGAAGATCCCAAACATCACCTCCAAGTACAACATCCTTATACATAGATTTTTTTTCACCAACGTCTCCAACTGGCTAAATGAGTACATAGTGATAATCAGGAAATAGCACCGACGAGAATGAAATTTAGATGCACCGAAAGGGATAAAGGCATTACCATGATAAAATTTTCAGCATACGCCATATCAAAAAGTTGATTATACTTCTTGTAAAGAAAACGATTAGAAGTGATGTGCAATAACATCACGGACTCCCTTATAAGCCAGAGGATCACTAATCCAGGCAACAATGCAAACAGAACTTTCAGAAAATAATGGATTTGCTGCTTCTGTAGGAGATCTACTTCAACTCCCGAGCTTGTAATTGCCTCGAACAAGTATGGATCGAGGGGAATATCAACCTATGACATAGAAACAAGCTGGAATTCTACGCCAAAACAGCACGGAGTTCGATTTAAAGCTAACAGAAATCAAATTTAGACTTACAATATATTCCAAAGGAAAACCTTCTTTCATAGTTACGTATAGTCTTTTCAGGTCCTCTGTGAAAACAACAGCAGCTACCTGTACAAAAACAAACAATCGACCAGCCAATCTATCAACGGTAAAATCATCAATAATTTTCTAGTATTTTGCACTCAGCTCAGTGACGGATCCAGGGGGTGTGGGGGGGGGCTTGAGCACCCACGGGTCGCCAGAAAACGCCGAAAATTCTATGGAAACTGTGAATATTGTTTTAATTTTTTATGTAAAAAAAAAACTCAAAAATATTGATTTAGCACCCATAAATAACGATAAGCACCCCCTCTAAGTGAATCCTGTATCCGTCGGCTGCAAAATTACTACTTGCCTAGTGCTCCTGTCTATATAAGTATATATTGTCATATCTAAAGAATGAATTAGGATAAGGCACAAATTTAGCCTTATGGTCATTGGGGAGAACAGATCCAGATTCCGGGTATAAAACCGTGCAATGTTAGCACTGCCTGTTTGTGGATTAGCAATTTCATATTCCACTAACGTCTACGCGACCTAAGGTACAAATTTAGCCTATGGTTATTGGGGAAGAACAGATTTAGACTCCACGCATAAAATTGTGCAATATTAGCACTACATTTGGTTCCACGTGGACAAAAGTGGAGCTTAGGTGACACAGACATGGAACCAAATTAAAAGAACATGGGCTTTTGTTAAATCTATCCGTAATGGAGTCTGAAATTGCTTTTTCTACAAAATGTTAGTGCAAACATTCGTGGTTTTGTACGTGGAGTCTAAATCTTCCTCCAATAACCATAGGCCAAATTTGTACCTTATCCCAATGAATTATATATCCATGTGATCATGAAAACTTAGTTCAACTCAAACGGACCTCTTCTCTACAAGGTATTAAATTTTTTTAAGAACTAAACATTTGAAAATCAAAATCCAAAAACGTCAACATGTGATCATTCAAAAAATGGGAGCAATTACCTCAGAGCAATCGAGCTTTTGAAGAAAATAATTATATGGGAGTTGGGGGCGATAACGCCACCATCTCTTAGATATCCACAACGCTCTGGTTCCCTGTGTGTCACTGACCTTCTCCACAACTTCCTTACGAAGACTGTTTTCAACTTCTTTCATATCAAATTCAACCACAAACTTAGCATTCGGGGCATCTAGTTGGTCGGCTAACTTCTCCTTTCTCAGTATCTCCTTCCATGTGCGGAGCCTTTCACGCCAAGTTCCTTGAATTTCTTGAACATTGCCTGACAAGCAAGCACAAAAAATAAAGCCAAGCAGCAGACAGTAATAGAGAACCATAAACAGCCTTCATCTATTCATATCTTTACCATCTCAAGAGTGTAGATGAAATACGAAAACACTATGAAATAAGAACAAAAGTCATATTACCAACACCAAAGTATCCATCGTGTTTATTTATCCGTAAACACAGATAATTGCAGCCTAACCTGAAAGACCCAAGTCTCCCCTCAATTCTTTCTTTTCTTCTGCAGTTAATCCAACCTCTTTGTCAATAATTTGTTTCAAGTTATCCTGAGGCGGCACCGGGTCATCCTCCCATGCATCTTCTCCAACATAAAAAGTATCACGAACCAATGTTCCATCAGGACCTTCAACAAACTTTTTCATTTTCAGGCCTTTCGGTGTTAGCTTCTTCCACATACCCTTCTTAAACCTGCATTTATCATATTAATAGTTAATTATACTATTGATTATAACCCAATCATACAATAAAGTTCATTACTCCGTCACGAATGAATAAATTGACTGACAACCTCATTGTTCCTAGACATCATGCAATCAACATAAACTAAAAGCTAGACGAGATCCGTGTAAATTAAGCACTAACACAGAAAACGTCTTATACTCATTAGATGGCTGAATACAATTTTTTTTATAACAAATGAGAAAACGCACATACTTCTGGATATTAATAGGGGATGGCTCCAGAATCAATGCCTTCATATAAGCTTCTGTTAATTATACTATTGATTATAAGCCAATCATACAATAAAGTTCATTACTCCGTTCACGAATGAATAAATTGACTCTGGCAACCTCATTATTCCTAGACATCATGCAATCAACATAAACTAAAAGCTAGATGAGATCTATGTAAATTAAACGCTAACACAGAAATGTCTTATACTCAATAGATGGTTGAATACAATTTTTTTTATAACAAATGAGAAAACACACATACTTCCGGAGATTAATAGGGGAAGGCTCCCGAATCAATGCCTTCATATAAGCTTCTGTTAATTATACTATTGATTACAAACCAATCATACAATAAAGTTCATTACTCCGACACGAATGAATAAATTGACTCTGGCAACCTCATTATTCCTAGACGTCATGCAATCAACATAAACTAAAAGCTAGATAAGCTTCCTGTAAATTAAGCACCAACGGGAAATGTCTTATACTCAATAGATGGCTGAATACATAACAAATGAGAAAACGCACATACTTCCGGATATTAATAGGGGATGGCTCCGGAATCAATGCCTCCATATAAGCCTCTGTTAACTCTCTTCTTGCTCGAACTTGGAACGGAGCTCGAATAGCAATATAAGTTCTTTGACAAGCAAAAAATGTAACAAAGATATAGAGAATGAGTACACCGACTCGTTTAGGCTCCCACTTCTTGAAGTCCTGATCACAACAAATTACTGTATCATAGTTTAGTTCCTCAATGAAGTTGAACTTTTTTTTACTAAACACGAAATTAGATAGCCAAAACTAAAGTTTTTAGTTCCTATTCATGAGACCAGTTCTATTCAGATACTGCTGTTTCTTGTTAATTGTAAGGCCTAAACCATAAGGAGCCCCTAAAGTTGTACATTTTGGTCACTTTGCCACCCGAACATAAGGGACAACCTATTAGCCACTCTAACTCCCTAAAAGTGACATAATGTGCCTTTTATTTTGACCACTCGCCTTTCTGTTGCCTTCCCATATGTAATGTGAGTTTTCCCTTCAAAAAAATTTTAGTCCTGCATATTTTGCAATAGCTCCTCTAAACTCATACACACTTTAACATATTATCCTGAAAGGCCACGTTGCAAACTTTTATAAAACGAAAAACCTAATTGCATATGGAAAGTCAACCGAAAGTTGCCTGGTTTTCACGGGTCAACATCTTCCCGATTGAGGGAAAAATAAGGGGCGGTTTATAGCACTTTTATGGAGTTGGAGTGGCTAATGTGTTGTTCTAAGTTCGGGGCAAAGTGACCAAAATGGATTGTCCCTAATTGTAATCATTTTGCCGAATTCAGCTAATCTCAAGCATAACTGTGTATTGAGCATATAGCAATTCAAACTAATTCAAAGAAGAAGAAGAAAAAATTACCTTCCACAGGTCCAATCTATTCCATTCAACAAATTGGGGTAACAACTCGGTCCTAAACCGAGTCAGCTCTGCCTCACCCTTCTCCACCTGACCCTTAACACGCTCGCGAAACTCACTCACTTTCAAATTTGCCTCATCAAAATCCACCCCAGTTTCCCTCTTCACAGACTCGCCGAGTTTCAGCAAAAACCGCCCCGAACCGAGCCGCACAGCTCTACTTAGACGCGGCCACGAAAATCCATCAGAATCATTTGGTGTTGCAGAGGAATATATTCTAAAATTAGGTATGTTTCTGGGAATTCTTGGCCTGTACTTAGGGGGAAACCGGTAAATAATGGGATTTGGACTGGTTTGGATTTGAAATGTTGATGGATTGAGAAGAAATGGATTCTGTTTGTGTGGAATTAAATTCATTTTTTCGGAATTGTTTTTGTTTATCAAGACATTTGAGAATCTGTGATGTTTTTAAGAGTTATCAGTGTGTTTTTCAGTCTCTCACAGTTGAAGAAGAAGAAGAGCAGGCCATTGACATAAATTTGGGGGTTTTTGAGGTTTATCTGTAACTTAGCATTCTAGCAATGGCAATTCTTATATTTTCTTTAAAATAAAAAAGGAAGAGAAAAAGGACAAAATTGATGCCGCCGTTTTGGGTTAGCCCATTGGGCCGTTCAACGGTCCGTTATATGGCCACTGTGCACCGCCGTGAGAGGGGTTGTCGCCGCCGTACGTTAAAATGGAGATTGATATCATGGGCTGACCGGGCCAGCCTCAACTGGGTTAAATACTAAAAATTATCCAGCCTAACACGACCCGTATTTTTCAAAAGTCGGGTTCGGGCCAGGCTCAGCCCATATAAAAAAGGGTCAAATACATGAATATCATAATTAAGTACAACCACGGGGTTGTAGTAGAGTGGTAAAGGCTCATCCTCCCTTAACCAAAGGTCCAAGGTTTGATCATTGCCTTTGGGAATAGAAAGAATTTAACCATTGCTGTCGGTGTTGGATACACTTACGAACAAAAAAAAAAAAAAAAAAATTCAGACCCACCAGAGGCCAAACTTTTTTTAAAAATAAAATTGATTTAGAATTTAGAGCTTTTTACATGAATATCATAATTGTCTACAAAATTACAGTAAAACCTCTATATAGGAATACGTTTGGGACCGGACAATTTGTATAACAATTGGGAGGTTATTCTTATATAGAGTTTGGTACCCAAAAAAAAAATCAACACTTAAAGTTTATAAATTTAACAACAATAAGAACTCTCTGATTTTTATTATTCAAAAAGTAATTATGCAACGTTGTTTGACACATTGGAATTTGTGTGCCAACTCATATTTAATCTCAATAATTTTTAAATTTTTTAATAAATTTTGTTTAAATCCTTAATACATATATACATTATTTACATAATTATTCATATATAGAGATATAGTTTCTAAAGGTGAGACTTGGATTATGTATAACAATTAACATTTGGGAGGTTATTCTTATTTATAACCGGCCCAAGTTGGGACCGAAATTTTTTATAACAAATTGGAGGTTATTCTTATATAGAGTATTCATATATAGAGGTTTTACTGTATAACTAAATCATATCATCAAACTTAATTCTTACGAATAAAAAATAAATAAATTTCAGGCCCACCAGAGGCCAAACTTTTTTTAAAATAAAATTGATTTAGAATTTAGAGCTTTTTACATGAATATCATAATTGTCTACAAAATTACAACTAAATCATATCATCAAACTTAATTCTTAATATGTCATTTTTTTCTATATACCAAATAAAATATGCTTTTACACCTAATTTAAAAAGTTTAAACTCCAATTCATAAATCCCAAACTCTTGATAATATATTCTAGAAGTCTACTTTATAAATTTTAATCTTTAAAAATAATGATTTTATTAGTTTGACATAATTCAAAATTATAATTTGACATAGTTGTAAATAGTTTTTCAAAAGTGAATTTCTATGTAAATTTCCCTGGAATTTAATGGTGAAAGATAGGGCCGTATTGACCTGCTCAAACTCGGTTTATCAGAAAATTGACGAGTTCGAACTTAACATTCTTTTCGTAAGCTATTCGCAAACTTGTTAAGGAGCCTGTTTACGAGCTTTGCTCGCGAGTAGCTCACTAAATTCAGTTCATGAAATTCGCTCGTCAACAACTTATTAATTATATGTTCATTAATTATATATTGATTTAAAAAATTTTGACACAACACTACATAGTTTTGAAATGCGCAAAACTAGAGTTTACTCAAAATTACGTAGTTTTACATTCTCCTTTACAGAAATGTTATTATTAAAAAATATAATTGAAACCAAACTTGTTCACAAGCATGTTCATGAATATTATAATCGACTTTTTTTCATGAATCTATGATTGAGCCTGCTCGTGAGTTTCCGAGTCGAACTTCACCGTGATAAAGCTCGGCAGTTGTCCAATAGAAGTATGGATCAAAATAGTCGGTTAAAATTCAAGGCCTAATAATTAAAAAGTTATTTAAAAAAAATTATGTGAATTAGAATGGTGTATAGTATATTATTTTTTTTTTAATTTATTAACTTATTATAATTATAATTATATACATAAGTTTTGGACTGGATCGAGCCCGAGTTTTAAGATAAACTCTAAACCCAATCTATTTTATATTCGGATTTATGCGGACTTAGGTCGGACAACTATTAAATATTTATGTCGAGACCAAATCTATGAATAGTAACCGTTGGTCCTCCTCCTCCCATTTTCTGTCAAAGTGCTTCAAATCTTTTTTTTTTTGGATCTACTTTTCTTCTTCGTCTTCCACCATATTAAGTTTACTGTATTTTTCTTTATTGTATTTTCTTTTTAGTCAATGTTTATATATTTTATCAGATCTCTTTATCCTATTGAATTATATTTGCTCTTTATTATTCAGCTATTTATAGCTTTTTCGAATTTAGCAAGAACAAAAACAGATTATTTTATCCGTGGATCAATATATCTACGTGGTTGCAACAAAAAAAAGACCTAAATGATGAAGATTCGATTATAGTTGCTTTTCTGCTGATTTGGATTTCCATGAAAATATGTTTTATTATTATTCTGTGTTTTTTATACTTTTTATGCTTTTTGTAGTCGTTTTCATTCCATTATGGAGTTTATAAGATTTTTACCTTTCCCGTTTCTTGTTGTACTTGTTCTTTTCATATCTAATGAAGATATAAACATTTCCATAAAAAAAATTATATTTTTGAAGGAATTATGGGTTTCCTATATGAATATCATAATTAACTATAAAATTACAGCTAAATTAGATTATTAAAGTTAATTCTGAATATATTATTATTTTCTATATATATAACAAATAAAGTATGCTTTTACACCCTAATTTAAAAATTCTAAACTTCAATTCATAAATCTTAAACCCTAGACAATATATACTAGACTCCTAATTTATAAACTCTAATTCTTAAAACATTTTAAAAATAATGATTTTATTAGTTTGATATAATTTAAAATTATGACTTGACATAATTGTAAATAGTTTTTAAAAGTGAATTTAGATGTAAACTTTGTCTTCCCCAACTATTTCAAAAGAATGCTTTATCAAATTAGTATGCATTTTCACACTATTCAAAAATAAGCTTTCTCGTATTATTAAAAACAAGTTTTCACACGTAACCAATTAATCATAAATTAATAGTTAATATTAACATAAACATTTTTTTATGAATATTAACACCCTTAAAGGCCCCAACGACACGGTCTAAAACATTCATGCCTTTATAAAGTTGAACTGATTATGTGAAATAATTATGCTCGAGATGAAATCTAATCGAGAAGTCGGTATTTTAACTGATAAATAATTATCCTGAGACTGAAATTCCTTAAAACAAACGACTTGTACTGCTCAGTAGAGATAGCATATGTGAACTTTGTAATGAGAACCATAAGGTTTGAATTTCGAACTCTAGACATATGGCCTTCACTGAAAAAACAGCGAATCATCTTAGACCTGTTTGGTAAAGAGCATTTTGGGATAAGAAGAGCGGTTTTGACCAATTTTAGAGGTTTGACCACTGACACTGCTGATTGGAGTGTTTGGTGGAGAGAGGTTTGGGAGAGAGTTTTGGGATGAAAACGCTAATTTAGAAAAAGCTCTTAAAATGAGCCTTTTCAATTAGCGTTTTGGAATATTAAAATTAATGAACTTCTTTAACTCTAATAGATAGACTTCCTCTTCTCCTGCGCCAAAATTAACACCCTTATTCATCTTTTTGCACAACCCGCTATTATCAATCAGCTAATTTTTACCAAACAGGTCTACACAAACAGATAGTCAAATCAGCTAATGTAATCAGCTAACAGCTAATGTAATCAGCTAACATCTAACAGCTAATTCCCAAACAGGGCTTTAATATTTCAGAAAGTTTTTTAGTTTTCATTATCGTTTTCTAGCTACATTTTTTCAGAAACAACTGTTTCCCGGTATCCTTTTTCGTTTATGTTTCTGGTTCCATTTATGTCTGAGTTTCCCTTTCCGTGCAATATAAACAATGAGTGATCTGATGAACGTTAGGTAATGCGACACAATGCACCGAATTTCAATAATTGAAAAATGTAAGGTTTCCGATTCTATTGAATCTGCATTCAACCTTATTATTCCTTGTTGGCATAGGACCAAGTGTAGAATACCCAGAGACGGAGACAGAGGAGCCTGGAGGGGCCACACTCCCCTCCCCCCGTCGCCGGAACCACCACTACCATGGATGTTTTCGGTCCCCCTGGCGTTGGAACTATCTCTACTCTATATGGTTTCAGCTCCATGTTTCTTACAAATTAAGGTTCTAGTGGCTAATTAACTAATTGAGTTTGTATTTAATTACAAAATCTAACTTAATTAATATATGATAGGCGGTAAATTTCTCTTAAGTTTATTCAAAACTACTCAGAGTTTACTTTTTTAGTTTAAATCTAGCTTAATTTTGAGAAGTTTTACAGTGGTGCGAAAAAGTTGGTCCTTGATCACTCAGATGATAATATATATATATATATATACACGCAAAAAAAAATGAACTAGTTCAATTTAGCAAAAAATAATAATAATAATAAATTACACACGCACATATAAAATTGACCACCCATTGAGAACACCCCTAAGTATCAAATTTTTTTTTTGGTAGAAAAGGAAAAGAAAAACGAACAACAACAAACTACCCAGGAATTAGCCTAGGAAAGCTAACCCCAATCCTATCTTCTAAGAGAAGATGAGAGATGAAACTAGGGGAAACAGGAAGGGTAGTAACGCCTAACGTCCCTTCATGGCCCGCCGCCGCCAAGCGATCAGCAACACGATTCTGCTCTCTAAAAATGTGTCTGAACTCTACGAACTCAAAGGAGGAGCAAAGCCTTATAATAGCTTTGATGAGGTTGCGACTGTTAAGACCCATAGAATGATTCTCAGAAATCATTTTGATTGCTTCCAAATTATCAGACTCCACAGAGAGCCTCTTAACACCCAGCCTGTTAGCAAGATTGATTCCAGTAAGAATAGCCCAGAGCTCCGCAGAAAAGGAAGAACCCAACCCTAAATTCTGGGAGAACCCAGAAAGCCAGACGCCCCCTACATCTCTAAGCACACCTCCAGCCGCAATCTTACCGTTACTGAGGCAGGAACCATCAGTATTCAGCTTCACAACCCCCTCTCTTGGCCTGCTTCATCCCACGAGATGGACATCACAACACTGAGAGGCTCTGGCAAGGGACTCTCCTTTGAAACTATCGATAATAGAGAAAAGTTTTTTCGAGAAGAAATCAGCTAAGTTTGTCATAAAAACAGTTTTATCTCCAAAAATCTCCTCGTTTCTCCATTTCCAAACTTGGTGACAGATAATAGCAAAGAAAATGTCACCATGCTCCATGTATGGAAGCAACTTTCCTCTAACACCATCAGAGAACCAGTCGACCTCAGAATGTGCCATGAAGGAAGAGAAAATATGGTGTGGGAGAATTTTCCTCCAAACCTCTTTACTATTAGAGCAATCTCTAAGAGCATGGCACAAAGTCTCAACATGGCCTCTGCATCTACTGCAAGCTCCAGAATCAGCCAAGTGCCTTCTGTGCCTATCCGAATTAGTAAGAAGCCTGTCCTTAACGCCCAGCCACAGGAAACTCCTAATACGGAAAGGAACTTTAAGGGTCCAAATCGACTTCCACACATCCGAGGGAGGATCAGATCTAAAGAGAGAGAAAGCTTCAAAGGCCGATTTGCAAGAATAAACTCCATTGTTAGTCAGCGCCCAACAGTGCCTATCCAAGTCTTCCTCTTGATTACTCACCTTCACTCCCCGCATTCTAAGGAGAGTCTCAAGGCTAAAGAAAGTATCAAACTTTGACCAGATCCAGTCCCCTTCCGAGTCAACCACATCGGCAATCCTCCAGTTGCGTATATCACTAGGCGGGGGGGAAGAACACACCTCAATTAACGGTTTATCCCCAATCCAGTTATCAAACCAGAAACTAATGGACTTACCATTCCCCACCTCCAGGCCAACTCCCGAGCAGAACTCATCAAACACAGCACTAAGTCCTTTCCAGAGGAAGGAACAATTAGCAACTCTCTCTTTCGGGCCCCCGAAGATTTTGTCTTTCCGATACTTACCACAAAGGAGGCGAACCCAAAGAGAGGAGGGGTTTTGCCACATACGCCAAAGGAGTTTCATTAATAAAACTTTATTATTGTCATTTGCTTTCCTAATACCCAGACCCCCAGAATCTTTAGGCTGGCAAACCTCACTCCAAGGCACAAGATGGATCTTCCTGCCCTCCGCAGCTTCCCCCCACAGGAACCTACGGTTAATCTTGTCAAGATCATTAAGCACAGGATCCGGAAGCTTACAAGCCTGCATGATGTGATTGGGAGCAGCACAATTAACAGATTGAATTAACGTGAGGCGGCCAGCGAGAGACAGAGTCTTGGCTTTCCAAGTGGCACACTTCGAATTAGCTTTATCCAAAGTCTCTTTGAAGGAGCCTTTAGACACGCGCTCACTATGGAGGGGAACGCCCAGATACTTCCCAAGAGAATCAGTAAGAGGAATACCTGAGAGATCACTTAATCTCTTACAGACTCTCTGATTCATATTCTTAGAGCACATCATCCTAGATTTCTGGATATTAAGCTTCTGCCCAGAGGCCGAACAAAAACAATCCAGAATATCCATAATGACTCTCAACTGCTCCTCATTACCCTCAAGAAAGATAAGGACATCATCTGCAAAGAATAAGTGAGTCACCTGGGGACAGAAGCTGTTGATCGCCACAGGGTGGAAACTCCCATTATCAATCGCATCCTGAATCAGGTGAGAGAGCCTCTCCATAGCAATAACAAAAAGGAAAGGGCGCATAGGATCCCCCTGACGGATTCCTCTGCCCGGGGAAAATTCCTCCGACATATCCCCATTGACCATAACTTGAAACACAGGAGAAGAAATACATACCTTAATTAAACTTCTCCAGCTGTCCGGGATTCTAGCTCTCTCAAGGCTCTCCATCAAGAAATCCCAATTAATTCGATCATAGGCCTTCTCTAAATCCAGCTTCAGAGCCACAATGCCTTTCCTCCCCTTCCTAATCTTCATCGTGTGGACCATCTCTTGGGCGATCACCACATTATCCATCATTTGTCTACCAGGCACAAAGCTACCCTGATTCTGACAAATGATCGCAGGAAGAATGCCACGGATTCTATTAGCCATAATCTTTGTAACAGTTTTGTAAAGAACATTACAAAGACTGATAGGTCTCATATGCAAAAAGGAAGAAGGCTTATCAATCTTAGGAATCAGAACCAGGAGGGTTCTATTAACCAGCTCAATATCCTTCGAACCACTGAACACCCCCAAGACAAAATTATAGATGCCTTCCTTCACTACATCCCAATGCTTATGGTAAAAGCCCGCCGGAAGACCATCAATCCCAGGAGCTTTAGAAGCCCCAATGCTGAAGATAGCTTGGTCAATCTCTTTTCGGGAAATAGGTTGAAAGGCCTCTTGACTACAATCCTCACTGATTAAAGGAAATGTAGCAATAGAGTGAGCCCTCTCCAAAAGAACAGGTTCCTCTTTGAACAGCTCTCTGTAGAAATCCAGGGCTAAGTTCCGAATAACCTCATCTTCATAAACCCAATCACCATTAGAATCCTTAATGGCCTCAATTCTATTTCTCTGCTTTCTGATCAGGGTAGAGAGATGGAAGTATTTGGTATTACGATCCCCATCTCTAATCCAGGACTTCCGAGACTTCTGGAACCAAAGGAACTCCTCCTACCTAAGCACAGCCTCCAGCTCCTTCTGAAGGGTTCTGAGGAGGCCCTCAAGGCTATGATCAAACCTCCCCTCCAACCTGCGTTGAATGCCCTCCATCCTCTTTAATAACTTGTTCTTCCTTCTGATAATATGCCCAAACACATTCCTATTCCACCCCTGCACCTTATTCCTGAACCCTTCAGCAGCTTGCAGTACATACGAATGAGGTCTCCAACTCTCATGAACGAACTCTTTAAACTTAGGATGGGACTCCCAAGCCAACTGATACCGAAACGGTCTCTTACCCCTAGGATGCTTACCTCTCAAAAGTCTAAACAAAATAGGACAATGATCCGAATGACGGAACGGGAGGTTCAACACAGAGCACTCGGGGAAGGAAGTTAGAGCTAAAACATTAGCGTAGACTTTGTCCAATCGAACAAAAGTATTATTACGCTTCCAAGTGAATTTATGACCAGAAGCCCCCAGATCGGAAAGCCCACATAAATCCATACTATTCTTGTGATGCAGACATCGATTAACATAATGATTGGATCCCCCTCTCTGATCACTCATAAAGGCGATATCATTGAAGTCACCGGCCACAAACCAGGGCTCCGAAATGCTGACACTCATAGAATAGAGAACCTCCCAGAGCCGTTTTCGATTAGACAAGATAGGGTCAGCATACACAATGGTAATAAAAAAGGGAGTATTGCCGGAAATACTCACTTTACAATGAATGAACTGCTTATCCATGCTAAGAATATCAAAATGAATCCGATCTGGCCTCCAAAAAAGCCAAATCCCCCCAGCCCGGCCAGTTGCCTCCGATCTAACACAGTGCCAGTTCTTAAACTTCTTAACCACCTCATCTGCTTTCTCACCACTAATCTTAGTTTCCAAAAGAGCAAAACAAGATGGATTAAACTGCTTAATAAGATCATTAATATGGATACGGGTAGCCTTGCTAGCCGCACCCCTAACATTCCAAAATAACAAATCCATAGAAAGGAGGACAACTGACCACACCCCTACCCTAAGCTAGGTATTTACTAGGGGCTCCTGAGAGCCTTACCGAGGTACCCCCGGGCCCCCTCTTATCTGGAAACGCCAAAGTGTTAAGGCCACTTTTTTGTTTTCCTTTAAGCTTTTTCATATTAGTTTTGTTAACTCCCATAGATTTCCCAATCCCAGGATAAATACCAGGAACAGGAATACTAACCTCATTTGAATTCTTCATCCTTCTAGCTGCAAGGGTCAGGGTCCCCCCCTGGGCTTCATCCTTAGAGACAAAAAGCGGGTTCACAGATTCAACCACCTTCTCGACTGGATCTACAGACTCAAATCTTGGAATACTCTCATCCATATGATTCTCATCTTGGTCTGACTCTTGAACTTCCTCAATCATCAGGGCCCCAAATCTGGACCCAGGCAAGGCTACTGAAGAAACCCCAGCCTCCTTTCTAGCTTTGAGGACAGGCTTCTCCTTGACATTTGGAATAACAGTAGCTTTAGGAGAAAGGGACTTAGAATTTGTGTTGATATCAGGAGGACGATTGTGAACCACTGCAGGTTGATTCCTACGTCTAACGGGCCTCTTTGCCACCATCCAGGGACCAAAGTTCCCTTCATACCCCTGGTTCCCTCCAGTAATCCGCACACTACTCTCAACCCTCTCTATAACAACCCTCTCCCTTTTAGGGCAACCCTCCTGAGAATGACCATACATGCCACAATCATAACAGATGTTATGTAAACCTTCATACTCAATAAAGAACACTTTATCCTGAACACAGAACTTAGAAAGTAAAGGTTTAGCCAGATCAACATCTATACATACCCTAGCAAACTTACCCCTAATGGCCCCAATTGTAGTCTTGTCCACATGGTGGACCTTACCAACCAAACATCCTATTTTACTCAGAAAGTTTTCACTGTAGTACTCAATGGGAAGGCCCGGGAATCTTACCCAAGTCAAGATCCTGTTAACCGAACAGTCGTGAGGATTAAAATTAGGAACCCAAGGCCTTAAGGCCAAAACATGATTGGAAATGATATATGGGCCTCCCTTGATAACCGAATTATAATCCTCAACCCTAGTAAATTTAATGACATAGTAGTCATTTTCCAGGTCAGTAATACTGACTTTACCTTTCCTTGCCCACTGCGCTTGTATTCTTTGGGCAAAATAGTTAAAACTAATTCGCTTACCCAGGACAGTAACAATCAAAGACACCTTCCACTTCTCTCTAAGCTCACGCTTCTCTGCAGCGGAAAGTCTAATGACCGGACAGAGAGGATCCTCCTGGCCATTATCTTCCTCATCAGAATCCGAGAACATATCATCAGAATCTCCCACCATTAAAACTTCCTCTAAAACCGGCTCTTTCTCAGCCACCCCCATGACCGTGTCCTTCCAAGAGTTTTTACCAATCTCGCTCATCTGAACCCTAGGTCTGGGGGAGACCGTCTTCCCATGAGCTACTCCTACAACACCCACCCTTCCCGAATTATTAGAAACATCCAGACCCGAGGCAGCCTGCCTCCCCGTCGTAGCCCCTGCCTGCCCCTCACAGCCCGGAGGAGAGGATCCCGCGCAAGGCACTGCGCCGACAGCCCCAGCCCACTGCCCGACCGAGGAGCCGGCAGCGCCTGGGCAGTGCCCGGCACTATCGGCGCATAGCCCTGCGCTAGGCACCCCCTCCCCACTTCTCCCCTCGAGATTGGGGGAGCCTTACCCCCGGCATCAGAAAACCCAGCCGCCCGTATCTCCCATTGATCCGCACCCAGCCGCGACAACCTTGTCGAATCTGCCGCCTGTGGATCACAAAGATCCGTCCCCAGTCGCACGGGCGGCGCCCGCGAGAACCCTGCTGACGCACCATCCATGCCCACGAGATCCCTACCGACGCCCCTGGATTCCCCTGCCTCCACCCCGCCAAGCGCCCCGCCCCGATCTACACCAGGTGCACGCTCGCCGCCAACAAAACTTGCCTCACCCTTCTCGCCCCAAACCACCAGGCCACCGCCCCCTTCCTTGCCGCAAATCCCCTCCAGATCCGACCCCCCCTCGCCGGCCACAGCCCCCCTCTCCCTAGATCTATCCCTAACACGCTTTACCATGAACCCTAGCCGAGAGAGAGAGAGAGAGAGAGGAGATAGATCTAACAGAGAGAAAAAGATCTAAAAGAGAGAAAAAGATATAAAAGAGAGAAATAGATCTGAGAGAGAGAGGATAGATCTAAAAGAGAGAAAAAAGATCTAAAAGAGAGAAATAGATCTGAGAGAGAGAAGATAGATCTCAAAATTCTCCATCTTCATAAAAATTCTTCACCATGACAACAGATCTGAGAGAGAGAAGACAGATCTGAAAAAGAGAAGATAGATCTAAAAGAGAGAGAAAGATCTAAAAGAGAAGAGATAGATCTCAAAATTCTCCATCTTCATAAAAATTCTTCACCATGACAACAGATCTGAGAGAGAGAAGACAGATCTACCCCTAAGTATCAATAACTCACAATAAAGAACTTTTTTTTTTGAACCAAAAAAATCAGATGGAGAGGCACCCGTTTTTTTTGTTAGAAATTTAGTTTGAGGGTTAATTATAAATAACTACTCTATGGTTTGGCCGATTTGTAGATCGGTACCTGTGAGTTTTTTTTTTTTTAGAAACACAGTTCTATAGTTGTAAAATTTTATATGTTTTTTTACTTTGCCAAATTTGGCCGATAACGACCTCAAAATGAAATTTTTCAAGAATTAAAGTTGTTTAGTATCATATTTACTATGCAACCATATTTTTAATTTTAAAAATCATCATTTTTTGAGTTTTCTCTCTCAACGTTATATTTCTCTCTCATAAAAAAACAACACCTAAATGACTTCAAATTTTAAAATATCATTCAACTCTTGAAAATTTTCATTTCGGGGTCGTTATCGACTAAATTCTAACAAAAATAACTCAAATGTAAACTTTTGTAAACCACAGAATTGCGTTTGCAAAATTTTGCAAATTAGATGGTTGCTTTTGTAAAAAAAAAATACCACATATACCAGTCTGCAAATCGGCCAAACCACATACTAGTTATTTGCAATGTTATCAGGCTCGGACCGACCGGCCGTTCCGGCGAGGAAGCCGGTCCGAGCCTGTCCGGTTTTTTCAATGGTCCCGGCAAAAGGAAAAAATTTGGCGGGCTGATTTTTTGTGGTTAGGTGGGCTGAATTTTTTTGGGTTAGACTCTGTATAGGGTTGCTAACAATGGAATTAAAAATTAATAACAAAAGTGGCCAAGTTATGGAACCTTATTACGGTGCGGCATTCGCGTCGCCCACATCGTGCGGGTGCGCCCCTAACCCGATCGTTAATCGATTGCACCCTCCTATGCGTGAGAGAGTCTTTTCCCTAGTAATTGGTTAAAGGCTTGTAAAGCCCATTTACTTACAAACTAGTTAAGTTTCTCCTTTCTTTCCTATATAGGATGTGAATGCTTAATTTCGTTTTATCTTCTTCCAAACCATTTTAAGTCGTTCACTTTTAGCATCAATTTCTCATTCATCATTTGTCCGTTTTGAGTTTATAATATACTTTTAAAAAGATCTTATGACATAGAATACGTTGATATATTTCAATTTATTCTAAACTTAATTTATTCTTTATATATTTAAGACTAAAATTAACCAAAAAAAAATAACAAACCAAAAGTTGTTTATAATTTATTTTGGATATATATAATATATAAAAATAATTTTAAATTAATTATATATATTTAATATATATAAATATTATTTATTTATTTATTACGTCATCCGGTTCGATCAATCCGAGCCATCCGGTCCGACCAAGTGACTTGTAATCCAATCATCAATCCGGTTTGATGTCCTGTCCGGTTCCAATAACATTGGTTATTTGTAATTAATCTTTAGTTTAATGAATAAACTTATAACAATTTAGATTAAAAGCTAAAGTTACGTGAGTTATTGGATGGTTAAGTTACTAGTTGATTTATGTATTTAAGTTAATTTATAGCTAGGATTTTAGAGTTATTTAATCCTAACACTATATATTTATGTTGTTTTGCAAGTTCATATCACAACCTCAACTAACAAGAACATAGTTTCTTCGTGTCTTCTCTACTATTTATTTTGTATTCTTCCTTCTTTACAACAAAGTGATATCAGAGCTTGGCTAAAGGTGTTAACTAGTCTATGTTACTCTACGTTCTTGTTATGTTGATCTCAAACTAAACCATTTCTACATGGATTCTTGGCTAACGTGTTCTTCATATTCCAACCCCTGGATGATATTCATACAGTATTCAAAGCTTTCATCCAAGCAACCTGACCCGTTGGATACACAGTAATCAAACGGATCAGGTTGCTTGGATGAAAACTTTGAATATTGTGTGAAGACCATTTGATGGTTGGAATGTGAATGACATGTTAACCAAGGATTCAAGTTAAAATTGTTGACATGGTTTAATTTAGGGGTGTTCATGGATCAATCCAATAGTTATTGGATAAAAAAACCTAACCAATCCAATGGGTGGAGATCCTCTAGAGTTGAAATCCTCTGGAGTTATATGCCTCTCAACCATTAATTACAAAATGAATGGATGAGATTTGATTGATCAATAAATGACTAATTAAATATTAAAATTTATCAATTAAATCTCATCCATTAATGTTGCAATTAATGGTTGAGATTACAACTCCACCAACTCTAGAGACTTTGCAACTCTAGAGGATCCCTACCCCAATCCAATTAAGGAATGAATTCATGGATTGGTTATAAATAACCAATCCAATCCATAAAAACTCTATAAAATTGGATTGGATTGGTTTTGGTTTGGATTGGTTATTAACCATTAATCCATAAATTAATTTCACCAACCCTATTACATATTATTTTAATTAGATTAAGTAATTTAATTTATTTATTTTCAATTAATATCAAATCTAATTTTTTAATGTCTTCAATTTTAATTTTATTATATTTAATTTTTCATATTTTTTTCTTCCTAATCTGGTAAATTTTGCTCCTAGAGCGTTTGCATTTTTTTCTTATAAATTAATGTAAAGTATTCTTGTAAAGTAATTCAAATTAAATATCAATAATTGTGTTTAAATATCAAATTAGATATTTAATTAATCTATTAATTACAATAAAATTAAATATCTTGTTAATTAAATACGAAAAACATCAAATATTTCAATAGCTAAATATCTAATCATTCACTAATTAAATATCGAGTAAATTACACTCATGGTCACTGAACTCTACTCATTTTCACGGTATAACCATTTAACTTTAAAGTTATTTAAAATGATATTTACTATGAAACCACACTTTTTATTTTCCAAAATCGTCATTTAAGTAGCTTTCTCTCTCCTAACCAAACAACGTTTAAATAGTCTCAAAACGAAATTTTTGAAGAATTAAAGTTTATTAGATTATTATCAATCCTTCGAATTTTTTATTTTGAGGTATTGATTGAAGTTTAATGGCCATAATGTAAAAAAATGTGAAGCTGAATGATTTTTATGTTTTGTTTTAAAGTTTAGGGGCCACATTGTCAAAATGAGCAAAGTTAAGTGGCCTAGGGGTGTGCATCGGTGCGGTTTAAACCGCATACCGAACCGAACCGATTGAATTCGGTTTTTTGGGTTCAATTTTTTTACAATTCGGTTCCGTTTTTAAGTCTTTTTCGGTATTCGGTTTAGTTCGGTTGAGGCTATGCTTACTTTGTTTTTGACAAAGTAAGTCTTATTTTGTTTTTTCCACCATTGGATGGTGATGAAGTTTGATAAAGTAAGCTCATCCAATGGTAGAAAAAACAAAGTAAAGCTTACTTTGTCAAAAACAAAGTAAGCATAGAAGGCGCGCGCGCGCGCGCGCGCGCACACACACACATATATATATATATATATATATATATATATATTTTTGATTTTACAAGTGTCACACCCGACCCTAGACGACCTCAATCGGCATCGGGCGTGAAATAGAAAGATCATAATCATTACTTAAGAGTCTCCAAATTATCCAACGTCATTATATTACAATTGAACTACCAAAGTTCTAACCATAATTCTCACAATAAGCAGCCAACTTCCAAACCCCGCCTAAACGCCTGTACTTTCTCACCTAAAAACAGTAAAACATTTAAAAACGTGAGACAAAAATCTCAGTAAGAAACTATCAGCTTTAAAAACCAACTTTACTTAACATAACTACATATATAAATTTATAAAGGGATTTAATCAAAACCACTCAAAACTTAAATTCATAATATAGTCAAAGGATTAAACCAAAAACCAAAAATATATATAATCTTGTATCCATTCTTGAGTTCAAAACCTTATAAAATATTGTAACCAAATAAGTGTTTTATCAAACCAACTCGTATTTAATCAAACGTAAAACCTTATATCAAAATCAATCATAACCGAAAACATAATCCAAATGAACTTAAACCATTGTATCCATCCTCGAGTTTCTCCCCTTAAGTATCAATCCATAACCACATATATAGTCGAGACGTTTCTTAACATTGCCTATCCCATATGGTCTTACCCAACACTTCACTGTCATACCCAATAGGTCTTCAGACTGTGTACACAGGCCATGTCCCTCACTGAACATGGTCTTCAAATATAAAACCACCGATCCAGATAACTCTCGATGGATATAAAATCATTAAATCATAACGTGCTCAAATTTCCTTTCACAATCAAATTGCAAACTATTTCATAATCATAAATCATTTGGCTTCAATTAGCCCATTTGTATCATAAAAATCATATTTGGACTTCAATCCAAAATAATAACAACAGTAACCGCAACAGATTTCTCAATCCAAAAACAATTCGTAAGAAATCATCAAATTCATTTTGTTCAATATAGATATATATTGAAACCAAAAACATATATGTATATATGTAAATCAACCAAATTAAACCTTAAACCAACATAATCAAGTAAAATCTGAAATTCACATAGAAACATAATCAATAGCTTCATTTGAACCGTAATTTCACAATAAAAAGCAAAAGCATGAAAAACCCCAATTTTACAAAATTCCTGCATAACCCTAAAATACCAATTTCTGAAACTTCTTTGATTATATATATATAACTCAAAATATAGTTGATAGTTACTTACCTTGGCTACTAATTGACCCGATCGATTCTTCTCTAAATTCTGTCTAAGACGTTTTCCCTCCAAACGTTTCCAAAACTCAAAAACTCTTCGGTTAGGACTTAGATCTATAGATAAGAATGCTATGTTTTAAATTTCGAAATTCAGACGGTCGAATATCTGTAAATCAAAGAAACGGTGGAGAAACGGTTCAGAGAAAACTGATGAATTTGGAAGGAATATAAAAAGAAAAGAAAAGAAAAGATAATGATCCTGCACCTCTTCGTCAAATATATATCCAAATATGGAGAATATCCAGTTTGATCCTCCATCTTTATATAATCTTTTAAAAATTACTCTAAACTTTTAATTTATACATAAAATCAGAATTAACTCCAAACTTTTCCCATAGCACCAAATAAAAATCACACGCCTAATAATTATAATATATATTACTATCAAGGTATAAATTCTAAGAATTTAGACATGGACGTGACAATTCTCCCCACCTTAAGAAATTTCGTCCTCGAAATTCACATTCTCTAATCTAAATTCTCTTCCTCAAATAATCTCCAAGATCACAAAATTATTTCAAATTATCAAGATTTGGAAGTTGGCTGCTTATTGTTAGAATTATGGTTAGAACTTTGGTATTTCAATTGTAGTATAATATGATATTATGATATTGGGATAAATTGGAGACTCCTAAGTGTTGATTATGATCTTTCTATTTCACGCCCGATGCCGATTGGGGTCGTTTAGGGTCGGGTGTGACAACAAGTTTAATTTTTTTTTTTATTGTTGAGATAAGAACCCAATATATATATTTTGAAAGTATTTCAACTTTTGTTGTTGTTGAGGTAAATTTAATGAGAAAATATAGTGATTTTTATTTGTCATTTTTTATTTTTAACTTAATCCGGCTTGTTCAGTTCAAACCAAACTGAACAACATATTTCAGTTCGGTTTTAATTCGGTTTTACCTATTATTTGGTTCGGTATCAGTGTGAATTATTTTGATCATTTCGGTATTCGGTTTTTTCGGTTTGGTTTTATACCGATACACACCTCTAAAGTGGCCATAGGTGTAATTTACCCATTAAACATCGAGTAACTAAATAAATACAAAATAAAAAATTATTTTGAATTCCATAACTTTACGTAGTATTGTTTTGGTCCTTTTAGTTTGGGCTTACGTTGATTCGTAATTGTTAGGAAAAAGAGTTTTAGCTGCATTTTAAAAATGTTGGGCTTTTTTTAGTTTGAATTGGTTAATTAACCAGTTAAATTATTTTATCCATGTGAAATTTTTCTATTGGTTTGGTTATAACCAATCCAATATAATAAATAAACCAATAAACTAGATATTTGGGTGTTGGATTAGATTGGATTGGTTAGAATTTTAAACAGCCCTAGTTTTAGATCAATAGGTGTAAAGTAGTTAATATCTTTACCCAAGTTCTGATACCACTTTGTTGAATAGAAGAAAGAATATATATATATATATAATCGTTATATGAGCATGTCATGTTAGCAATGGATGAATTGTCAAAATTTTAAATTAACCCAAAAATCTTCTCCATTAATTAGTTGTCAAATTTTAGAATATTAATGTCAAATTTGACCATTGTTGCTAGAATCGAACGAGTCGACTTGTACGATTCGAGGCTATTCTGTATGATTTCGAGTCGCATCTATGATATGACTCAAAATCATACCGGACATGAATCAGTGGTGAATCGGTCAGTCCATCGATTCAGTCGATTCATGTACTACATCACAAAAATGGTTTTTAATTTAAATGAATTAAAAAAGGCTTAATGCATATTTACACTCTTAAACTTAGCAAGTTTTACCTATTGACACCCTGAACTTTTAAAATAACTTATCACACACTTATAGTTGGCTTTAAAACCCTATCATACACCTATAATTGGTTTTAAAAATATATCACACACCTATAGTTGGTTCATTCGGACATCCTGCACATAAAATCGTTGATTTATCATCTTTGACAGATGAGGCGGTATACAAAACGAACTTACGAGCTTTTCTTTTTTGCTATTCAACTATTAAAGATGGCAGATCAACGATTTTGTATGCAGGAGGTCCGAATGAGCGAACTATAGATGTGTGATAGGTTTTTAAAGCCAACTATAAGTGTGTGATAGGTTCTTAAAGCCAACTATATGTGATAGGTTATTTTAAAAGTTTAGGGTGCCAATAGGCAAAACGTGACAAGTTTAAGAGTCATCATCAAGTCTCAACAATGCAGGTGCAGCAACCTATGTTGCACGGAAACTCTTTTTCAGTAGCGTTTTCCCTTTCCACCGTTTCCTATCTAATTTTTCTTAAAAATAACGTTTCCCAAGTATCTGCTTCCGTATCTCTGCAACATAGGCAGCAACATATATTAGATATCAAATTGACAAAAGACATTCAATTGAGGTTAGTTTTATTAGGGTCGCATTAGATTTGAATTTTAACTTAAGTGTTTGATTGATAACTTGATATAATTTCTATTTTGATAATAAAATTGCATTTTTAGACTAATATTTAAAGTTAAATATGGTTAATATTTTATTTTTTATAATATTTTGAATTTGATCTAAATATTACAATTCGGTTCGATTCAAGAATCCCAATTCATAAAATGATGATTTCGAGTCACGAATTGAATTTCGATTTAATAACTATGATTTTGGCATTGGAAAAGTACAGAGCAAATGTCAGTTTTCTGACTAGTTAATGAACTAAAACAAACTTCAAAAATTTATTTAGATGACCGAGGCTCTGTTCTTAATCACTTAATTTCAGTATCAGTAATTTCAGTTCAGTTCAGTAATTTATCATTATTTATTATAATTATTATTATTTATTATTATTTGAACCATTATTATTTTTATAAGATTTTTATTTTAATTATTACTATTTTTAAAGTTTAAAAATATAATTTCAGTCAGTAAAAAAGAATAAGACCATTGACTCCAAAGGCTTATTTGCTCTATTGGGATATGTTAGACACTCTAAAGATTCTCATAGGAGTGGGAAACTCCGGCATAGGCTTATTTGCTGCAAATTGCAAAACATAATTTGGAAATAGAGCATTTGCTAGAAAATTATAGTAGGGTGTATAAAAACTGGTTTGTAAGAACAAATTTTGAATTTACTAGTACAAATCGATGAAAAACAGCAATAAACACATCTGTAAGCTCGTGCCATGTAATTAGATCGAAAAACAGATGTTAGTAAGACCAAAATAACGAAACTAAAACTGCAGTTGACCTTGGGTAGCTGCGCATTATTCAAACCAAAATTTTAGTCAGTAACTTAACTCTAACAGCTTGTTTGGATGGAGGTATTTTAAAGTAAGTGAGGGTAAGTGAGGGTAGCTAATCTTGTTTGTTTCGAGGTGTAATTGAATGTAATAGTAAGTGAGGGTAGGTGAGGTGAAATTTGGCTGATTTTCTTTACACCCCAAATTGGAGGGTAGGGAGGTGACAGATTTTTTTTTTCCAAAATTACCCTCTATATTTTATTTTAAAATAAGACATTGTTTGGATATAAGAGTAATTTTTTTTTCCAAAATTACCCTCTATATTTTATTTTAAAATAAGACATTGTTTGGATATAAGAGTAATTTTGCATATAACTTACCTTACCTTACTTTACATCAAACCAAACACAATTACATTATTAAACCATCACTTACCTTACATTCTATCCAAACACAACAAATTATTTCATTCACTTCACTTACCTTACTTTACTTTAGAATACCTCCATCCAAACAAGACCCAAAAGACCAACTAAGACATCAAATAACATAATTAGTTTTCAAGAAGAGCATGGAATAAGTATACAAAAAAACCCATCGGAGATAAAAGTATACTAAAATAGAAAGATAGTGACAGAAATCTGTTTTTAGATTTGTATGAGCAAGATATATTCCGATGGTTCTTTTGTATATGTCGTTTAAGTTTTTTTTTTATCAAAACTAATACAATATTAATGAAATTATTAAAATGACTAGTTTACCCTGAGTACTTTTCTTCTGAATCTCTACTTTTTATGTAAAATTCTCTTTTTTGAATATTTAATTAAGATTATTTGCATTAATGATTATAACCCTCTCTTACCATAAATAATGGAAAATTGAAAAAAATATTATAAAAAGTGCATTAGTAATATAAAACGACATAAAAATGAACAAATTAAAAAATCTAGAACGTCATATAATAAAGGGTAAAGTTCAAATAAAACCCATGTGGTTTCACTAATTTTCAGATAAAGGACTGTGGTTTACTTTTTGTCAAAACGAGGACTGAAGTTTTCAAATTTAGCAAAATAAGGACCTTTTCGATTGATATTATTAAAATCACCACTGACGACTTCAAAAATGACATATTTTAAAAACTACCAATATTCTAAGCAACTTTAATTCTTCAACTTTTTTATTTCGAGATTATTTAGATGATATTTGGTAAAGAGAGAGAAAGTTAATGTTTAGAAAGAGAAAGCTCCAAAAAAGATGATTTTCTAAAATCGAAAATGTAGTTCCATAGAAAATATGGCATTGAACAACTTTAATTCTTGAAAATTTTCATTTTCAGGTCGTTAAATATACTTTTAATAGCATTATTAAAAGTGTGAAACCTCAATCCTCGTTTTGACAAAAAGTAAACCATAGTCCTTTATCTGAAAATTAGTGAAACCACAGGGGTTTTATTTGAACTTTACCCTATAATAAAAAACGGAAGGAGTATCAGTTTGAGCAAGGGAGAGGCCCATATGCATAGACCCAAATGAATAGAAATAGTGGATTACTAAACCTAGCCACTAATTCCCACCTCTAGCCCCTAGAATTGACCGAAATACCCTTTGGACTAAATTTCAAAAATTCCAAAACCTCTCTAGAACCCTAAACGTTTTTTGCTCAAATCCGGACAACACATTGAACCGAATCATGGATGGCGAGAGAAGACGTAAAGGAAAAGATAAAATGGTAAGATTCACCGCTTTATTTCGTTGAATTCGAGCTCGTAACGAATCTGTTTGGTTTTTGTTGGAATTCGCCGGAATCGCAGGTCGGGCGTATGAGTATCACGCCCTCCCTACGGTTCGGGCGTATGAGAATCACGCCCTACCAATAGTGAGGGCGTGATTGCCATACGCCCTCACCAACGGTAGGGCGTGATACTCATACGCCCGAACCGTAGGGAGGGCGTGGTGATATCACGCCCGAACCATTGGTAGGGCGTGATTCTCATACGCCCGACCAATGGTTCGGGCGTGATTCCCTTACGCCCACGTGGGTTTTTAAATTTTATATTATTTAAAATTTTATTAATTTAGTTTAATTTATATTATTTAACATTTTATTAATTTTAGTTTAATTTTAGTATAGTATTAGCATGATTTTTACAATTTTATTAATTTAGGGTAATTTTATAATTTTGGTATAAATTGATTAAAACTTTAGTATAATTTATTATAATTTTATAATTATAGTATATTTACAATTTTATTAACTTAGTATAATTTTTTTATGTAGACGGAGCGGCCTACTAGGGGTGGAAAATCCATCCCGTCATCTGCTCGTCGTCTAGATATGGAGGACGAGGATGATACACCACGGCATACGAGATTGCGTGGTATAGATATATCTGGTCGTAGGCGGAGAGGGGCTGCGACGGAGCAGTTGAGGAGAGGGCCGATTGCGGATCAGGCCGATATTCATGACGTAGAGGGGGCGACTGATTTTGATGACAGAGAGCCCGGTAGCGATTCTTTGCAGGACTACCTCGATGTGGCAGCCCGGGCAGTGCGACAGTCCGCTATTGCACATGATCCCGAGGTTGAGGAGAGCGATGAGCAGCCGACCCCGGGGAGACAGCCGACCCAGCGCGTAGGAGGTCGTTTTGCGGGTACAGGTATTTTTTAGTATTTATAGTATAATTTAGTATAATTTAGTATTTTTTAGTATAATCTAGTATATTTAGTATAATCTAGTATAATTGAGTATTTTTTAGTATAATTTAGTATTTTTTAGTATTTTTTAGTATAATTTAGTATTTATAGTATAATCTAGTATGTTTTAGTATAATCTAGTATAATTGAGTATTTTTCAGTATAATTTAGTATTTTTTAGTATAATTTAGTATAATCTAGTATTTTTAGTATAATTTAGTATAATCTAGTATAATTTAGTATAATTTAGTATAATCTAGTATTTTTAGTATAATCTAGTATAATTTAGTATAATTTAGTATAATCTAGTATAATTGAGTATAGTTTTGTATAATTGAGTATAATTTTGTGTAATTTTAGTATAATTGAGTATAATTTTGTATAATTGAGTATTTTTTAGTATAATTTAGTATAATCTAGTATAATTTAGTATAATTTTGTATAATTTTTTATAATTATCAGGGACAAGCAAACGTTCCAAAGCTAATGAGGACGAGAGCTGGGTAGTTACCGGACCGGTTGCTGGTGGTCCCGTTGATGGTTCCGTGATTCCTAGTTTTCTAGGACATGTTGCCTCACGGATGTTGGGAGGGGAGATTCGGTCGTTTCTGACATGCTATAATAGATCAGCAGCATGCAAAGATTTGTGTCAGTGGTTTTCTGATGCGACACCCGAGGTAAGCATAATATAGTGTGTCAATATTTATTGTAATTCGTATTTTTAACTATAAACATACAAAACATTCTGTAATTTTATAATTTTATGTGTCATTTTACAGCTGAGGGAGATGATCGAGAGGACTGGTTTGTCCCACCTTCCACGTGCCATGTTCAGGAACCTCGACACTCCGTTATTGACTGCGTTCGTTGAGCGGTGGCAGCCCGATACGAACTCCTTCCACATGCCGTTCGGTGAGATGACTATCCAGCTGCATGATGTGTGGCATATTCTTCGGATCCCGATCGACGGTCAGATGGTGTCCGAGTCTCCCCCTGTTGACTCGCTTCATGCCATGTGCATGATGATGTTTGGGGTGAGTCAGGCTGAGCTTCTATTGTCGACTAGTCGTTTATGGTCAGGTGGAGGTGTATTTGTTGCGGCTATACAGAGGCTACTGGGTGAGGGTAGGGATGACGCTACTCGGGCAGCGGCGTGGATGTGGCTTATGCTTGGATCCACTCTGTTTGTTGACAAGAGTGGAGATAGGATTAGGCCGGCCCATCTTCATGAGGTTTACAGCGGTGTCAGCGGGGCAGCTGGACTATCATGGGGGTCTGCCACATTAGCCATGTTGTACCGGCAGCTGGGGATAGCGAGCAGAGGAGATTGCTCCGGTATATGCAGATGTTTGACCCTACTGCAGGCATGGATATATGAGTATTTTTCGGTTTTCCGGCCGCATAGAGGAGCTCACCTGATCCCAGCTGACCATGCCCGTGCACTGAGATGGGAGGTCGGGGTCCCAGGCAAGACGACCGCCCGACTAGATACCTTTCGGGGGCAGCTGGATCGAATGACGGCGGCAGAGGTAATTTATAAAATTCTAGAATTTATTTAATTATTATTTATAGTATATTATTTTTATAATTGAGTATTACTTTTTTCCAGGTGACGTGGTTGCCTTATGGTCCTGTCGCTGATGATGATCGGCTTCGGGTGTCCTACGCCGGTTGGATACGGTGTAGAGACATCGTCGAGCCGTTTATGCCCGACCGAGCGCTGCGACAGGTCGGATATACTCAGCCTATCCCAGCTGAGCGTATTAGACCTGATAAAGCAGTACGACCATGGAAGTCGTTATCGTACAAGCTCACGCATTCCTTAGTCACAGTTGAGGATACCTGGCGGAGATTTCCATCGGCTCGAGGCATCGATCGGAGGAGATGCCGACCAGTCGGATACGATCTCACTGCCTGTGATCCTGCTTATATGGGTTGGTATATGCAGTATTCGCATCCTCATCTCCTTCATGCACCACAGGCTGTACCGGTACAACATTCTCGCGCCAACAGCGAATTGGTAAGTTTATTATTTTTTAATATTATTATTTTATATTGGTTTATATGTGTTTAATTTTAAATATTTATTTATACATTTTTTTTACAGTGGGTTAGCTGGTTGTGGCGTGTCACCCAACTAGCGGCTACCCACCGATCTGACGAGGATGTTCCACGCATTAAGAGGGAGATGGATGCGTGGCGTCGGGCGAACTAGATACTCATATATTTGAACACTTTTTGTTGTATATATTACGTTTATAAATGTTTATGTTTATTTTAATTTTTATGTTTTTAAATTTTTTTGTTAAGTACATTTAACGGACTATTTACGGGTTTAACGGCATATATACGGGATACATAACACAATTTTACGGGATACATAACACAATTTTTTGCTCTCTCGATACACGGACGTGTGAAGATCACGCCTTCCCGTGTGGCCGGGCGTGATAGCCCTACGCCTCACCGAGTGGTCGGGCGTGATACTCATACGTCCGACCACTCGGTGAGGCGTAGGGCTATCACGCCCGGCCACACGGGAAGGCGTGATCTTCACACGCCCCACCATGTGGTGAGGCGTGATGCCCATACGCCCTTGCATCGAGAGAGGGAAAAAAAAGTGAATTTTCTACCCCAAAACCTATGAAAGGGTAATTTCGTCCTTTCACGGGACTAGGGATGGGAAAATGGGACTGGGTTTAACAACACCCTAAAAATATAATTATATAAATTTATGTTGTTTTTTTATTGGAAATTTCAATTATTATTAATTTATTGTGCTTAGATCTTGGGTTTTGAGAGGATTTGTTCCATTGGATTGGATTCCCATTCATTCAATTCAAATAAAGACTTTACAAATTGAATTACCTTTGTTCTAGCTGCGTCCTTCTTTGGACTCTCTAAAATCCTACGTTGAACAAATACGGAAACAAACATGGATACAAAAATGTATATAGAAAACGTTATTTCTAAAACATAACCTTCATAAAATAACCTATAAATAAAAATGGCATGGACATAGACACGAAACACAGAAACGTTACTAACTAAAAGTGTCTGTTCAACATAGCTGGAAACTAAGAGCCCGTTTGTTTTACCTACTGTTTATTGTTGCTGTTTGCCGTTTGAAAAAACTGTTTTTTCAAAAAAAAAAAAAACCAGAAATTCCTTGTTTTTGTAAAATACTATTTTTCAAGTGTAAAAGACAAACAAGAACCAAACACTTAAAACCATTCCTTTTAAAGTGAAAAGGCAAATAAAAGTATGAAAAGTAACAACCAAACACCCCTAAATATCTAATGAGTGAGTGTTAATGTTAAATTACCGATAAATGACCAAATCAAAATCTAAGTGAACACTACAATAAATTACTAATTATATAAAACACATTTTTTTTCAAAAGAAAATATCACATTCTTCTACCTACAAGGTTTGTTTTTTTTTTTTTTTTTTTTTTTTTTTTTACTTTTTCCCTAAATTTAAATAAATAATTTTATATTGATAAACCTTCACAACACAAAACACAACAATAAGGAAATAGTTGTACGTTGGAATGAGAAGAAGAAAGTATATAATTATAAAATTTTCAACAAACGTTTTTAATAATATAGAGTGAATAATTTAGTCCAATCAATTTCATTACTTCATTTTAAATTACCGGCATTTGATTATTGTTTTTAATTTATATATTCAAAATAGGATTAGACTATGCTTACTTTGTTTTTTTGGTGATGAACTTTGACAAAGTAAGCTCATCCAATGGTAGAAAAAACAAAGTAAAGCTTACTTTGTCAAAAACAAAGTAAGCATAGAAGGCACCATTCAAAATAATGTAATCCGAATATAGTTTCCATACATACAAAATTAATGCAAACAAATTAACAACCCCCCGTGTATCTAGTTCTATTATTAAATCACAAAAAAAATGTAAATTTTGTTAGAACTAATTGCTATGCAACTGGTGCAAAATAAGGAACAAAATCGTTGTGTTTTACAATGATGTCTGAAATTGACCCAACTTACTAACATTAGAAGTAAAATTGAAGGTATTTTTAAATCTTATCCCGTTGCTTTTCCTTCTAAAATAGCTATCATCCATTGTTTCTTAATCCTAAACAAACACTATATATCTACTGAGTAAAACAACAAAAAAAGTTTACAAAAGGAACAACCAAACAGACATGAATTTCGTGTTATTTGATTAATGAGGTATTCATCCAAGCTTATTAAGTAATTGTTATGCTTTTCTTGGACAACTTTACGAGGGGAGGGGCTGGACCCCCCGGCCTTCGCACCATCCTTGAGGAATAGTGGTTCAGTCCTGAACAACCCCCCAAGATAATTAAGTTAGTACCTATAATATAGGACGTGATTGTATAACACAAAATTAAGTGTACACAGTTGGTCTAAATGGTAGTTAAGGACTCCTTCATAACCATGTGGTTCTAGGTTCGAACCTCCTCCTTACATCAGCTTTTGTGGCAATTTTGGCTTGCCCCGCAGGTTAGTAAGGCGGATAAGGAATTCTTATATCAGATGGACCAATATGTGTCCGCCTATCAAACAGGCAGACGAATATTTCACAATTGTTTGGCTTAGATTCTAATCCAAACAATTGTGAAATTTGATTCTTTGGCTTTTCTCTAGCTTGCCGAGGTTTTTGTCATTCCTTGGATGTGTGCAACAGGCGACAGGCGGACTGATATTGGTCTAAATATAAAAATTCTACATCCAACATGTCCGTCTTTCTAACCGGTGCACCGAGCCAAAACTACCACTAACTCAGAATACTTTGAAATCCACCACCATAAATGGGAAAAATGTTTGGAAAATGACCACAAATGTGTCAATAACCCTAAAAATTCCTTCCGATTTCCGCATCAACACTAAAAAAACGATAAAAAAGAAAAGGGTTTACCTTCTAAGAATCAAGGAGAGAGAAAACACCATTTTCTTTGTCATCTAGAAGACATAGCTTCCTCAATTTCCCTAATTACGACGCTTAAACTGCTACCACGTTCAAGAGCTTTAACAGCAGCACGATGAGCCTGCTTCTGCCACTTCAGTAAGTTGTAAGATTGCAGAACTGACCATCTTGCTTGATTTGACATCTACACAAAATAGTGACAAAAGAAAGAGAGTAAAGTTATAGCAATTAAAAAGGTAAACGAAGCACTGTTTCCGAAAGAAGAACACGTACCTGGGCTATGGATAATGGAGGTTGTAAAAGAACAGAGATGCTTTTAAACAAATTTTCATCATTTTCTCCACCCTCTGCCTCACCATAGACAAGAGCTTCGGCAGCAATTCCGGCAAAAAGCACGGTGCAGTACCTAGACATCACACGATGCTGGAATAATAACAGATTCACTCATAATAAGTAGCTAACTATCTATTGTATAACTTTTTGAGGAAAGTGAGCTTAAAATGCAATGTTCAGTTTTTGCAACAAAGTCACATTAAGCATCTGATTTGAATGATTTAAAACATGTAGCCGGAAAAAATAGCTGCAAATGGGAATCATAGAAACAATTCTTTCTTCTCGTCAAAACATAAAGAACATATACAAACAAGCCTCTAACGGTGACGCCTACCTGTCAAAGGTAGTGCCACTCAATCGTCCTTCAGCAAGCTCGGTACTCATCTTTTCATCCCAAAACTGAGTTCCTGCCTACAAGAATAGATAATTATGAGGTTCTATTGCCAGTTACGAAATGCAGAATTTTTATCATAAGATAGTAGGATGCTAATAAGAATGCAGCAATGATCATTGGGGGGATTTGCAAATGGGTCAATCTGAAAATATGCAAGAAAAAGAAGAAAAAAATGAACACAAAAATGTGATCTTTTATTTCAACTAAACAGCAAAAAAAAAAATATATATATATTGCATGTATCGTGACTTTCAGTTATTGGTTACATCTATTGAGAATAAAATGAGGGAAAATCGACTAAGGTGGTTTGGCCATGTAAGACGACGAGTGCTTGATGCACCGGTTAGAAGGACTGAAAAGTGGCAAAGGGATGCAATAGTGAGGGGTAAGGGAAGGCCTAAGCAAACTTGGAAGAGGGTGATTGAAAGTGGGATGAGTTTATTGGGGATTGAGGAAAATATGACAGTGGATAGAATGGAGTGGAGGGAGAGAATTTATGTCGCTGACACGACTTGATTTCATGGTTCTGTATGACGGTTCATGTTAGCCGACCCCGAATCATTTCGGGACTAAGGCTTTGTTGTTGTTGTTGTGACTTTCAATTATTATAAGGGAACTACAGAGTAAAGTGACATGAACTTATCGGCAAGGGAAGTAAATTCCAACTGAAAAGAAAATAAATGTAAACAGACAGCTGATCCAGAAGCTACTTGTCACTGTACCAAAACTATCTCCAGTTCATGGGGCCGGCCTAGGGCCTCCAATTTAGGGGCCTCTAATTCAAGAATGTGGTGGGGACTGATGAAATGGACCCGACCAATGAAAATGAGATGTATACCACCTCATTGAGAGAAATGACTGGTTTAAATAATAAAGTTATGCAATTGTCATCTTTTCATTGTTAAGATATATTGGACCGAGACCATAGTACAATTTCCATCCAATCTATTTTTTTTTATAAAATATCAAATTTATTTCAATTAATTATTGAGATCTCAATTGCTATAAATTATCCATATAAATAATTATTATCTTATATCTGAGTAATCATCTATGAAAAAATAAGAATACAATTTGATAAAATGAAATCAAAAGTCGACAACAATAGCATACATTCTCTTTTTTCCAATCACCACCTCTCTAACAATACTACAAAGGGGGATTCAAATTTATTTCATAACTTCTCTCTTAACAATAATTGGTATAAGTTCAAATTTAGATCTATATTTAATCGGGGAGAGCAGATTTAGCATTCACGTGCAAAATAGTACAATCTTAAGCCCAACATTTACTAGGCAGTACAATTTCAAGCTTTACTAACAGGATAAGAGTTTTTGTCATTAACATAAGATGTGAAATTTCAAGCCTTTTGGTTCAGGTTGAAGGGTAGCCGGAACATGAAACTACACATGAAAAAGCTCATATTTCATTAATGAGGTTTGAAATTATACATTAGGCTTAAGTTTGCAATGTTTTGTATAGAGGCTAAATCTGTTCTTCCGCAATATCCATGGGCTAAATTTGTACCTTATCCCACAATAATATAGAGCTGCTAATAGTCCCATTCTCTCATTCTCTGCCTAGGGCCCCATGCTCCAGTTTATGACTAGGAATTCTAATTGACTTCATAATCTAGGTTCTCCTTTAAGTTCAACAATTATGAAAGGAGCAGAGTTGCAACTGAAAGGGCTCTTTGAACTCCAGCAATTTGCGCAAATAAACATGAATATAAAGAGAGAACATAAGTATTAAAAATCTATTAGATCTAAGTATTAACAATTACCTAACTAAAGATATTAGCTCCAGGAAAAACAGAGAAAACAAATTTTTTAGGAGTACCTGGCCTTGAATGCCCATTTGCATTGCAACAATTGGATCTAAAATCACACCGCGAATCGGGCAGCCCATAAGATAAGCTGCAAAAAGAATTTCACAATGCTGATTGTTGAAGAATCTCATAAAGCTGAATAATTCCTACATTTGACTCTGTTATCCTTATCTAGTTGCAGCTAAGAAGCTATTTCATTCGTTACATACCTACCAGCAGATGACCAGCCTCGTGAACTAAAATCCGACGTCTGTATGGAGGCCAGTAACTTGAGATTTGAGCTAAGCAAGTACCACCAAGGAAAATAGAGTCTAGAAAGGCCAATCCTAATATGGCTGCAAGGTTAGGTCTGATATCAATCCCTTGAGAGAGGAGAAAAGACGCTCCACCTAGAAAAGCAACCATTGCAAAACTTGAAGGTCCTGAAACACCCCACTTCTTCGGAGAGAATTTAGACACTGGATAATGAAACAGATAAACATATGTATTATATTATACGGATTCACACTTAATCATGAAAGGAATTACATATCTGAACATAACATGCTTTGAAGTGACACAATTAGACAAGCATGAGCCATGAATATGAAAGACACGGTGAAAGTATTTTAAAATATGCACCTTCTAAACCTGTTGATGACTTGAAAACAGTTGGTGTAACATCTCTTGGCCCCTCCAGAACTGCAGAAGGAAAAAAATACATGGAATAAACAAGTAAGGGCTTGGTGCTCCTCTATTTAAAATATATGGGGTCAAAGACAGGAAGGCAGGAGGTTGATCCAGAGATTTAATGCCATTTCCATGAGATAAAGGCAGTAAATATGCCATTTCGGAAACTTGCACGAAACATTTCGGGTCACATTTCTGTAATTTCAAAAAATTGGAAACTCGTTTTTCATTTCCTAGGATGTAATGTGTATTCAGAAGTAGATCAATGCTAATCACATGTTTAGCAAATCCCTAACATTTTCTAGATCATTAAAGTCCCCTTTTTTTCCCTCTTTTACATGATTTGTACATAATTTCTTTTAATGTATATTTATATACAAATTTAAGCATGAATCCTTATAATCTGAAAAATTTATAAATATACCCTTGTATTTTATTATTTACACGTTTTACCACATTTCCATTTCCTATGTTTTTTACAAATATCGTTTCTCTGTGTCCCTTTCTGCTTATCAGTTTCCATGTAACATAGTTCATAAGCACTTCCCTGTTTCCACCTAGTACGAGTCAGGGTAACGTTTTATCAATGTTGCAGCGAAACTCTCTTCATTAGCATTTCTGCATTTCGTGTCAGTTTCCGTTTCCATTAACTAGCTATATTTTATTTAGAAATAAGGTTTCCAGGTGTCCTTGGCGAGCCTTACAGGTTGTTGTCGTGTCACTGAGAGGTCATGGGTTGGAGTCTCAGGGAGCAGCCTCTTGCCAAAAAAAATTGGCAGGGGAAGGCTTGCCCCCAATACACCCTGTGGTGGGACACCTCCCCCAACCCTTGCTTGGCAGGGAATCGTAGTGCACCGAGCCGCCCCAAGCTTTCCCGGTGTCCAGTACATCCCATTCCATTTCAGTTTTCGTTTCTTTGCAACATAGCATTTTATCAAACATTAAGACTTAGTTCAATGATGTTACAAATTCAGAACTATATCATCAAATGGAACCAAAAAAACTAGAAACCAAAACAAACTTTGCATAAAATTTATAACAATTCACATGAATTATCATACTAAATTAGTGAACTTACTAATATTGCTGAATTTTCCAAAATTGGGTAAAAGACCTCTATTCTTGAGGAATCCATAAGCACTGCCTACAAGCCTCATATCATCAGCATTCAAACAAGTATCTAAGACCTCCCAATCCCTTAGCGACCCATCATAGAACCCTAAATCAGAGATTCCACGCTGTGGCGACTCATCCGACAGAGAGTCACTAACTTTCTCAGCTGAATTAGCGGTTTCTACGGATTTCAAGAACCTGAGAGCTCTAGCAAGGTCCTTACGCTTCACAGCATCCTCATACTCGCGCCATTCTTTTAGAGCTTTCGGAACGAGTTTGGTTTTCTTATTACGGGGTGTTTGGATAGAGAGAAAGGAAACTTGGCTAGAAAACAAGTGAGGTGAGCAGAGAAACTGCGGAAAATTTCCAAGGGTTAAAAGAGGAGAGGGGAAATCCATCAATCACAGAAGATTGCTACCAGAACAAAGATTTCAATTCCGATTTTGAAATTGCGAAGTTTCGGATAAATTGGATAACAATTTCTGCCTCAAATTTGTTGCAGATCTTTCCATTTTCATCAATCAAGTGTTTGATAAAATGCGTGAGAGAGAGCAAGCAAGAGACGATTTGCGCAGCAACAAGGAAGTTGGGTTGAAGTTCGCACTGAACTGGGCCGAGGATTGTGGAGACAAGTATTGGACTTAACACTGTATAATGTTTTCTGGGCTTTCTTCTAATGGCCTGTTTGGAGAATTTAACAAAATCTTTTTATAATTTATGGATTCGGTCGAAATTCTCCTATCGTCGTAGATTTAACTCTAACATAAGGAATGATAAAATTTTATTCTAATATTTCCAATCGAAATCAATTTTATCCCAATTGAAATTTCAATAAAATGATGAGTATATATACAGAGTTTGTAACGGTTCCTAGAATATCTTAATTTGAAGTTTGAAATCCCTAACAATTTGATTAGTTATTTGACTGGGTAAAAAGGGTTTGAATGGGTAATTTAATAATATTAATCATATTGATAGATAATTAGATATTATTAACACCCCTTTAAGCCGATGCCGAGACGATAGACTGAGACGTTGACAAAGTCGTTGGAAACGAGATGTCAGAAGCGGCTTGGTTAGTATGTCAGCTACTTGATCATCAGTTGAAATGAAGCGGATTTCAATTGTATCTGATTGGACTTGTTCACGAACGAAATGATAGTCAAGTTCAATGTATTTTGTTCGAGCATGGAACACCAGATTACATCCAGATTAATAGTAAGATAGATAGCACTGGCATTGTCACACCAAAAAGTAACAGACGATGTAGTGGGTACTCGAGGTCCTGTAGTAGGGATCGCAGCTATAATAGTTCGATAGTTGCATTTGCAACTGCTTTATATTCATGCTATGTAGAGGATTTAGCAATGGTTGGTTGCTTCTTAGTGTGCTAGGAAATTAGACTGCGATCGAGATAAATACAGAAAGCGTCAGTGGACTTGTGATCATTTGGACATCCACTCCAATCACTATCATTATAACAATGCATTTGATCAATCGGGGAGCGAGAGAATAGAAGCCCATTGTCGGAATTCCCTTGAATGTAATGAAGTAGTCGTTTGACAGCCTTCCAGTGTTCTGTAGTTGGTTTATGAAAAAATTGGCAAAGCTTATTGACCGAAAAGAATAAATCAGGACGAGTAATTATCAGATACTGAAGGGCGTCGACAACACTTTTATATTCGGTTGCAGAGGGAAGTGGTGTGCCTTGATCACGAGAGAGAGGTGGAGTTGTTGCCATTGGATTGATACATGGTTTGTTGCCGATCATCTACACCCGCTCAAGAATGTTAGTAACATATATGGCCTCACATATGTGAATGCCCTTTTTAAATAGTATATTTCAATACCGAGAAAGTATGATGCACGCCCGAGATTGCGTATAGGAAATTCAGATTCAATTTGTAAGATATTGGATTGAATTCCAGAAGGGTTAGCATGTTATGAGAATATCATCCACATAACAGAGTATGAATAACATATGAAGCCCAAAAGTTTTGACAAACAAGGAGTTATCTACAAGAGACATGACAAAGCCAATCGTAACCAAAAATCCTTTTAGGCATGAAAACCATTCTCGGAGGGCTTATTTTAACTCATATAAGGATTTCTTTAGCCGACAGACAAATGATGATTTGTTAGGATCAGTGAAACCCTGTGGTTGTTCCATAAAGATGGTTTTCGTGAGGTTTCCATATAAAAAGGCATTGGAAACATCAAGTTGATTGACAAACCAGCCTTTTGAAGCAGTAAGTGCGAGAACGGTTCTGATAGTTGTTGCTTTCACTACTAGACTGAAAGTCTCCTTGTAGTCAAGACCTGATTGCTGAGTGAAGCCACGAGCAACCAAGTATGCTTTATAACACTCAATTGTTCTGTCAAACCGTCGTTTTGTTCGAAAGATCCATCGGCTAGTGACAATGTCACGGTTTGCAGGTCGAGGAACAAGTTCCTATGTGTCATTATCAAGTAGAGCCTTGATTTCTCCGCTCACTGCATTTCACTATGCTAAGATCTTATTTGCCTTCGTGAAACAGGTGGGATAAATTAATCCATCCTTGTGAGTGGCTGTGAGGGCAGCAAAGCAGCCAAGAGATTGGTGAGTGGATTGACAAAGGCACATTCTGTGTGTGCATGGGGTTGCTATAATCAGTGGATGTGCTCATAAGGACAGTGTGTTGGCTGTTTGTAATATTGCTAATTCATTGTTGATGTCATTTATTGATCGGTTCTCCAAGGCAAAACACATTAAGTGAGTAGGGAAAAGTAGAGACGATGCTGACAAAGTTGATGAAGCACAGGGGGGAGCAGGAGCCTCAAAAGGAGTTAATGAAAAACATGGGGCAATGATAGGGGTCAAAAACCCCTATCTTTGGGTACGGTTTTAGGACGGGTTTTAGCGTTATTTAGTTAATAAGCGAGCAATTCTCGCATTTAAATGCTTTTGTGTGAGTTAGTTAGAAATTGGAAACGTTTTATTTACTTTTCATTGTTTAGGCTCGTTTTATGATCAATTTAGGCAAATACGGCCAAAATGGCATGCATATTATAATTCCGTTATCTTTTGAAGCTAATTGATCTATCAAAAGTCGCACCAAACGAAGCGTTTGCTCAAATAAGCGATTGGCGGGTCAATTTAGCCCTTGGACTAATGTTGTTTGGAGTTTATGTGCGTGTGCAGGTTAAAACATGATCAATTTCAAGCAAAAATCGTGTCTCGGGGACCCCCGGCAGTCGCTCGCGAATTGAGCATCGGCGCGCAGCCCGGGCGCTGCTCGGCGAGCAGCCCAGGCACCGCCCCGGCACTGCCCGGACACCACCCAGGCACTGTGCCTGCTCGCCGAGCAGGCCGCCAGAGGCTTGCTCGCCGAGCAGGGCGCTGCTCGTCGCGAGTAGCGCCTGCTCGCCGAGCAGCTCGCCCTGCTCGGCGAGCAGACCTGCGGGAATTGGTCAAAAAGACCAATTCCACCCCACGAAGCCACGATGGACCCCACGACTTCCTACATCAATAAGGACACGAAAATAGGTCAAAAAGAGGGCCGAGCCACGCCTATAAATAGAGTTTTTTCCAATGTAATTTTATATCTTTTGTTTTTGTAAATTATCTTAGCTTTCCCCTTGTAATTCCTCTCCATCTCCTCCATCTTCTTCGACCTCCATTGAAGCTCCTTCAAAGCTTTTTTCTCGAGGAATTATCAAGGTCCGTCCTTAATATTAAGTCGCCGGCTGCAGAGTAAACAGGTTCCCTGAAAGGGATTTTTGTATCTCCTTTTATCTTTCCTTGTTTGTACTCTTTGATACAGTTGCCGAACTTAGCTTATTGTATCTTGTGACATTTATCTCCGCCTTTAATAATAATTTAGCTCTTGTTTTGTTCTATGATTATTTGTCTAATCTCTGTCTTACGCTTTATTCAATTGGTTTAACTCATTCAAAAGCCCCAAAATCTAGTAGGCACATATTGCGAGCTGAATCTGACCTAGTCAGAGCCTAGGAGATTGACGACCTCTTAGTTGATTAAGCGCCAATTTACTGAGCCTTAGACCTAGTTTCGGCCTTAGGGAATCACGCGCTAAGAACTTCAGGAGGGTAAGTAGGGTTAATCGCCTTGAATACAAGTGACTCAGATTAGGTTTTCATTCAATAGACCTAATAATCTATCTTCATTATTATCGTTCATACCATGTTCCTTCGGATAATTGCATTAGTGAAAGATCAATTAGGAGTAGTTTAACTTAATTAGGGGTAGAGTAACTTAATTAGGCATAGAATAACTTAGTTAGAATCAGATAACTTAGCTAGGATTAGTATAATTCAACCTAGGAATAGATTAACTTAGCAAAACCAACTCAAAACCCCCTAAGCCTAGATAACACCTGAAACCGAGTAGCTCGATACTTGCAGAAATAAATCCTGTGGACGGTAACCTGGACTTAACCAGAAATTTATTACTTGATAACGACGGGGTACACTTATCCCTCAGATCGGGTTCTTCACGGAATCCGCATCAAGTTTTTGGCGCCGTTGCCGGGGATTTATTTCTTCTGCAATATCGAACCAAAGGTCGATTTGTTAGTTTAGGCATTCCTTTGTGAATATCTTTGTTTATATCGTCTATACTTGTTGATATATGATTTCTTTATACTTTTCTATACTTGTTCATATCTGTATACTGTTACTTATCAACTTTTGTGCTATAACTTCACTTTTTCTCAGCATTCTCTGATCAATGAATTGGCAAGAAAAAGTCAAGTGGCAAACTCAAAAGTTTACTATCCCATCAAGACAATACATTCATGCCCTGGAGAATGAGGCTCCCAATCCCTCCATGGCCGACTTAAATGAGAAAATGGATATCTTGATGGCGAAACTGAGCCTCAACACCAATGAAAGTGTAAGTTTTGTGGGTAATCACCAAAGGTATAATTCTAACCCCAATTCTTACAGCTTTTATTGTAGTGATTGGAGGAGACCTCAACACTCAAATCTGTCCTACGGGAACCCTAACATGTTGAGGCCTCCAAAGAGGTTTGTTAATGAGCACATGGAAAACGAATTGGGAATGTTCCCTTACGAACAAGCAAGCCAAGTTCCTCCACAACCCTCTAGCTCACGAGATGAGGTGTTGTCCCTTTTGAAAGGAATATCAGCCCGACTTACAATCAATGAGGAGGTTTGCAAGGACTTGAGCAACCAATTGGCTCAAATAAACCATGAGATGCAAGAGCACTCCCGAGATGCCCTCCCAAGCATAAAGGAAAACATAAAAATCCCACAAAGGGAATCAGCTCAAGCCATCTCTTTGAGGAATGACGAAAAGGTAGAACCAAGTCCACTATCACATGCATCACTCGAGGTAAGTGAAGAACCGGAAGCGGTAAGCAACCCCGGTTCAAAATCTGAAATTCTAAATCATGTGGTAGAGATAAATGATCAAATCGAAGCTTGTGTATATCAACTACCTTTTCCTCAAAAGTTCGAAAAGTTTGGATTTACTCCTTGTTCAGAAGTTTTCATTCTCTTCGACCTACCAAGAGAATCCAAAAGGGAGCAAACCAAACTTTTTCATAATATGTTTAAATTCAGCCTCCTACTTTCATTAGACTTATTTGGGGCTCTTAATCCGTTTTGTAGGTACGGGTTATTTGTTAAGGAGTTCGAGTTCCTAACGCGAGTAGAAGCATACACCTAGGAGGAAATTCTATGTCGAGCTCACCGACTATAACGTAGCGCTTCTTGAGAGGCAACCCAAGTTTTAATAAAACTTTTCAGGTTTATTTTATTTTATACATTGATATTTTAGTTTTATTTTATTTTATTTTATTTTTATTTTTATTTTTTTTAAGTGTTCAGGTTTAAAATAAAATTTAAAAAAAAAAAAAAATTTGGCCCCAAGAGGCCCAGCTTGCCGAGCTGGGCACTGCCGCCCAGCCCGCCGCTGGGCACTGCCGCCCAGCCCGCTGCTCGGCCGCGATAAGCAAACTGTTCGGGATTTTTTTTTTAAAATCCCGAACGGAGCTGAAAAATAATAATAATAATAAATAAAAAAAAAATTTGCACCGCAAATCATCAAATTTTTGGCGATTGCGATAAAATCCGTAAGTTTTCTCCACCCTAACTTTTTACACTTGTACTTTCTGGTTTGTGATGCAATGTTGGAACTTATTGCATATTTTTAGTGTGAGGAGGAGGGGTAGACAAACTTACAAAAATTGTATAATTTTTAAATTTTTGTTGCGTCGTGTCTAGTTTAGTTTAGCATTTTCGGGTTTTATTTATGTTTTCGCATGTTTAGGATCTAAAACCGTGAACCTCCTTCGAATCTAAACTTCGTTATTTGTCCTTGAGGGCTGAGAACCGAATCTAAGATTGCATGACAACTAGTTTAGGTGTAGGACACAATCCTTGTATCTGTAAAAGCATGAGCTAAAGTTTGCATTTAGACCCTACTTTTGAAGAAATGCTAAAATCATTACTTAGGTAGATAACTTAAGAATTGAAGGCATGTGATATTAAACTTGAGTTTGGGGAGAACTAGTAAACACAAAATTGAAACCCAAAGAATTGTGAGTTGAATTTGAGCCTAAGAGCGAATATCAAAAAGCTCTTTTTCTTGACATTTTTGTGTGAATGCTTTGACTTGTGGAAAGATTACAGATTTTGCACCTAATACTGTGTTGAACCTACATGCAATGATTTGAGATGATAAACGATGAATCAGCCTCATTAGAATTAACCCTTTTCTTTACCTTATTTTCTCTTTTTCATCCACTCTAGGAAGCCCCTTTGAGCCTATATTTTTGTAGTTTATAGATTTTTCTTTCATTCTAACCCAATTTTTGCAAACCATCACTTGGTTTGCTACTTAACCCAAAGTTTTTGCAAAGCTCACATCGAGCCTTTGTCAATTCTAGCGCTTTGTCTTTGTTTATGGCATCATAGTAGCAAGCCAAAAGGCTAAGAAGTGAATGAGCATCACTATCCCAAAAAAAAAGGGGGGGAAAAGAGAAAAACAGAAAAAGAAAAGAAAAGAAGAGAGACGAACAAAAAGGGAAGAACTTCATTCCCCAGTTCTTAAAATCAAAACGTCTCAAGAAAACATCCTAACAAGAGAGTAATGAATGAATAAAAAGCTCGGTCACTTCATATTTGCTAAAGCCATTTGAACTTTGTTTTTCTAGCGCTAGAACTATTAACCCTTGTTGTACCTTTAACCCTCTAACCACATTACAACCCCAATTCGAGGCTGTTTTTGATATCATCGGAGTCATATAGCATAGTAGAGGAACTCGGATGAACGTGCAAAATCAACGTAATCCTAAGCAAGAACATAAGCCGAGAGTAAACACTTTAGCCATAGAAAATTGTGTGAATTGAGTGAACTACCTATGGTGAGGTGTTTTACTTAGCGATCCCCTCAAGCTCGTTTAATTGAACATGTGTCCTTTTTCTTAAAAATATGACCTATGATAATTGAAATGCGGCTTTTGGATATCGTGTCTCTACTTTGTATTTCCGAATGCATGTAATTACAGATGCTCGAAATTGTGTCAAGCACCTAGTCAAACCGGGAGGTTTTCTAGCTTGCTTGTGATTGCGGGTTTAGTTTTTTTAGTTTACTTGGGGACAAGTAAAGTTTTAAGTGCGAGGAGGTTTGATAGGGGTCAAAAACCCCTATCTTTGGGTACGGTTTTAGGACGGGTTTTAGCGTTATTTAGTTAATAAGCGAGCAATTCTTGCATTTAAATGCTTTTGTGTGAGTTAGTTAGAAATTGGAAACGTTTTATTTACTTTTCGTTGTTTAGGCTCGTTTTATGATCAATTTAGGCAAATACGGCCAAAATGGCATGCATATTATAATTTCATTATCTTTTGAAGCTAATTGATCCGTCAAAAGTCGCACCAAACGAAGCGTTTGCTCAAATAAGCGATTGGCGGGTCAATTTAGCCCTTGGACTAATGTTATTTGGAGTTTATGTGCGTGTGCAGGTTAAAACATGATCAATTTCAGGCAAAAATCGTGTCTCGGGGACACCCGGCAGTCGCTCGCGAATTGAGCATCGGCGCGCAGCCCGGGCGCTGCTCGGCGAGCAGCCCAGGCACCGCCCAGGCACTGCCCAGGCACTGCCCAGGCACCGCCCAGGCACTGCCCAGGCACTGTGCCTGCTCGGGCGAGCAGGATGCCTGCTCGCCGAGCAGGCCGCCAGAGGCCTGCTCGCCGAGCAGGGTGCTGCTCGTCGCAAGTAACGCCTGCTCGCCGAGCAGCTCGCCCTGCTCGGCGAGCAGACCTGCGGGAATTGGTCAAAAAGACCAATTCCACCCCCACGAAGCCACGATGGACCCCACGACTTCCTACATTAATAAGGATGCGAAAATAGGTCAAAAAGAGGGCCGAGCCACACCTATAAATAGAGTTTTTCCAATGTAATTTTATATCTTTTGTTTTTGTAAATTATCTTAGCTTTCCCCTTGTAATTCCTCTCCATCTCCTCCATCTTCTTCGACCTCCATTGAAGATCCTTCAAAGCTTTTTTCTCGAGGAATTATCAAGGTCCGTCCTTAATATTAAGTCGCCGGCTGCAGAGTAAACAGGTTCCCTGAAAGGGATTTTTGTATCTCCTTTTATCTTTCCTTGTTTGTACTCTTTGATACAGTTGCCGAACTTAGCTTATTGTATCTTGTGACATTTATCTCCGCCTTTAATAATAATTTAGCTCTTGTTTTGTTCTATGATTATTTGTCTAATCTCTGTCTTACGCTTTATTCAATTGGTTTAACTCATTCAAAAGCCCCAAAATCTAGTAGGCACATATTGCGAGCTGAATCTGACCTAGTCAGAGCCTAGGAGATTGACGACCTCTTAGTTGATTAAGCGCCAATTTACTGAGCCTTAGACCTAGTTTCGGCCTTAGGGAATCACGCGCTAAGAACTTCAGGAGGGTAAGTAGGGTTAATCGCCTTGAATACAAGTGACCCAGATTAGGTTTTCATTCAATAGACCTAATAATCTATCTTCATTATTATCGTTCATACCATGTTCCTTCGGATAATTGCATTAGTGAAAGATCAATTAGGAGTAGTTTAAATTAATTAGGGGTAGAGTAACTTAATTAGGCATAGAATAACTTAGTTAGAATCAGATAACTTAGCTAGGATTAGTATAATTCAACCTAGGAATAGATTAACTTAGCAAAACCAACTCAAAACCCCCTAAGCCTAGATAACACCTGAAACCGAGTAGCTCGATACTTGCAGAAATAAATCCTGTGGACGATAACCTGGACTTAACCAGAAATTTATTACTTGATAACGACGGGGTACACTTATCCCTCAGATCGGGTTCTTCACGGAATCCGCATCAGGCAACCGGTTCTGCTGGGATAATCAAAGAGGAACTTAGGGCAACAGGTGTTGTAGTATTGTTTGCAGAAGAACCTGAGGCAATATGTTATGTGGGCCTAGTCGATGCAGCAAGTGCGACTGTATCTGAACGTGTAGGTGTAGCTGTTGGAGCGGGAATTGTAGCAGTAGTTGCTATTCCATGAATGTCAACAGGGGCTGCAGAATTGGATATGGCTGTGGGATTTTTTGAGCAAAAAAATTCAATAGTAGCAGGCTCATTCAATTCATTACGTGTTGCTGATGTAATGAATTCGGAATGAGGGACGGTTTGAAATAGGTCCAGCAGTAGTACAAGATACATTATTAGGTAAATTGAGATGGTTAGACATAGTTTCTGAGGAAGACGTTATCCGAGCAAGTGATGATGGAGCCATTGTAGAATCGGAAGGTGAGAATCCATATTGTGTCGGTGAGTAAGTTTCAAGCGGGAGAGTAATGGCTGATGGCGCAAGGTCAGAAACTTGGGATGATTTTTTATTGATTTCTTGACCAGGAAATAATGACTCACAAAATTCAACATGTTTACATGTGTAAACCCGTTCAGTTTGAAAGTCTAAACAAAGATCACCATAATGATTATTTGACGGGCCTAGATAAATGCACATTTTTGAGCAATAACCAAATTTGTGTTTATTATAAGGTCGTAGGAATGGGTAAATGGCACAACCAAAAGTGCGTAATTTTGAATAATTGGGATGAACCCAAAAAAAAAGATGAAAAGATGGAGACTCATTTTGTAAGGTTGGTGTTGGAAGAATATTAATTAATCTTATGTTATGTAGTACTGCATAATTTCAAAACTTAAGAGGTAAAAAGGCATTGGCAAGTAAGGTGAGTGTTATGTCAACTATATGTCGGATTTTTCTTTCTGCAATTCCATTTTGGGCATGTGTGTGTGGATACGCAATTTTATGAGTAATGCCCTTTGATTTAAAGAATGGTTGGAGTTTTTGAAACTCACCAACAAAATCCGGATAGAGTGCTTTAATGCTTGCATTAAATTGGTTGATAATCATGGCATCAAATTCCTGAAAGATAGAATAAACATCACTTTTTTATTTGAGACAATATACCCATGAAAAGCGAGTAAATTCATCAATTAGAACAACAAAATAACGATGACCATTGAAAGATAAAATAGGGATAGGACCCCAAACATCAACATGAATGTGTTGGAATGGAATAGTACTAGTGCGAAAAATGGAAACTAAAGGCTTACTAGATGTCTTTCCTAAAGGACAAAAATCACATGCTTTTGGACTGCCGGAAACAGGTAAATTATTTTTGCGGACTATGCTACCAACTGTGGAATTTTGACAGTGTCCTAATCTAGCATGCCATCTTGAAAATGGATTTTTTTCATTGATTAGAGCTTGTTTGAGAGAAGAGGGTAGCATGTATAGCCCGTCCTTACTCAGCCCGCACAATAAGATTTCCCACATTTCCAGGTCCTTCACAAGAAAAAATTTGGCCAAAATTCAAAAAAATAGAAATTATCATGGGTAAATTTTTGTACATAAAGTAAGGATTTGGTTAATTTGGGAATCAACAGTACATCATTTAAATGAAATTTTTTTATAGTTGAGGTACCTGAATGAGAAATTGTCATACCTTGCCCATTACCAACGAACACATTATCATACCCATTATAAAGCACAAGATTGTGAATTTGTTGATGGTTTGCTGTTATGTGGTGAGTTGCACCTCTGTCAGGGTACCAAGATTGTGGTTCCTCAAAATATGGTGCTTGATGTTGACAGGCAAAGTTTGCTTGTGGCCTAGGATTGCGAGTCCTTACACGGGACCTAGACTCAGACATATTTTTATTTCTTTTCTTTTGGCTACACTTGTCAGCCCAATGGTCAATTTCACCATAAAGAAAGCAATGTCCCCTCTTTTTGACAGGACGTTCAGAAGGACTCACAGTTTCAGCCTTAGTACTGATATTTGCCATAACAATTGGACCTGATTGCTTCCCTTTTAATAAAGTTTCATAAGAAACTAATTGGTGATATAACTTATGAAAGTCCATATCAATGGCCGAATTGGACAATAAGGAAGCAATAACAGGATGAAATTCATCATTGACATGTTGAAAAATAAGACCTGGTAATAAATCAGTAGGATAAGGATTTCCAGAAGCAGCCAAATCATCCAAAATAACTTTTAATTTTTGCAAATATTCCTCAACACTATTTCCATTGTGTCTCAAGTTCTGCATTTCAACGGTTAATAACAGCCTTTTGCTGCCAGATACTAGCCCATAAGTTATTTCTAGGGCATTCTATATTGCATTAGATGTGGTCAGATTATGGATTAAAGGATAAATTTCTTTTGTTATGGAGTTTAACAGAAGAGATCGAGCTGTGTTTTTTGTGTTATCACATGCACTAAAAGAAGGATTAATGATGTAGTCCATTGGATTATGTTGATGGTGCAAAAATTTAAATGGAGCAGGAGCAAAACTTAAAACATGTTCATAAAGTCTATGGGTCTGAAGTGTGGTATTGATATTCATCTTCCAAGAATGGTAGTTCTTGGAAGTCAATTTAATGTTGATGATAATATTAGAGGATACTGGTGTAGGCAATGGCATGTGCTGAACAATATGGACCCAAGAGAGTGTGTACCTTATGTAGAATTAATGAGGTTCAGATTTTCACCCAAATGAATTTGCGGATGAAATGTTGTATGAGGCGTCCAAGTGGAGGAGCCGTGGGCGCATCATCGTATGACCTACGATTTGTGTGCGTGGAAATGATGTGAATTGTGGGCCTGTCTGCTGAAACGGTGCTGGGATGGTGGAAATTGGCAGTTCCGTTGTGAGATTTCTAGAAATGTTACCGCTGGGCAGCAGTGTGGTTTGTAATGATGAAGGATTGAGAATTGTGGTTGAGGAAATGTTGCGGGTTGCCATGAAGAGATGAAATTGCTAAAATTCTGTTGATAGTTTAATGGATTCTGAAAGATGAAAGGAGAATTGGGTGTGACGAAGGATGAAACATTATTTGAGATCATGGTATACTCAGCTGTTGAATTGATTACCGAGACAGAATTCGAAGGTGCTGCCATGACTGGCGGGTTAATGGTGACGGTAGGGATGGTATTTGGGGTTAACTCGGATTCTGATACCATGTTGAATATAAAGAATTGAATTTTAAGAATATTGAATTGTATTCTCTGATGTATCGATATACAGCAGTGATGAGTATATATACAGAGTTTGTAACAGTTCCTAAAATATCTGTAATTTGAAGTTTGAAATCCCTAACAATCTGATTAGTTATTTGACTAAGTAAAGGGAGTTTGAATGGGTAATTTAATAATATTAATTATGTTGATAGATAAATAGATATTATTAACAGCCCCAACCCTAATTTGTTTAATTTACGGGGGATGCAAATCGTGTTATCATGTCATAATCTATAATTCTCATATATCAATACACTCAATCAGTATAATCTGTATACATTTTCTTAATGCAAATCATCTTCCATAAAATTATATACATTCATTTTTTAATCGACTTAGTGTATTAATACGACAGTAGAAATTCTCTCTTTCTACCATTCTTTATGATTAGAGCTGACAAAAGTAGATGCTCAATCACATAATCAATAATGTATTTTGAAAGTCTAATTCAGACTTGTGGAAGGTTGCAAGTGGTTGAGTAAATTAATCCAACCAAACTTAATCACTGAGTTCAGACAAATAATTATGCTCAAGTTCCAGTGTTGATGGGTGAACTTGCAACCCAGTTTCAGTCATGTTACAGACCGAATTTGGAAATGTTTTCTTCTACAACATTGAAGTGTTATGTTGTAGCTTTGTACAGAAATTTGAATAACTCAATCTGAACTCGTATAAAATAGTTAAGCCCATATTATGAAAGGACATCGAATCTGAAAAATGTTATGCAAATCGAAATTCATTTCGCTTGATTTTTTTGTCCGAATAACGTTCAAAAGTAATAAAATAACACAAATGAGTCTCATAATATAAAATAATTAAATAATATAAAATTTAAAACAAAACAAAACATGAATGCATGAATTTAATTATAAAACTAAGGTCTCGTTTGGTTTGCGGAACAGAGAGTGAATAAAATATATATTCTTAAAGAATTGTATTCTTATAATTTACAAAATTACCCTCCAATAGATTCTAAACCTTCTCTCTAGCCAATTTCTCAAATCCTAAAATTTTTGGCGAATCCATAATTTATATCATAAAAAAGGTGAAAAATGAGGAAAACGTTAAAAACTGTCAAAATACGAAAAATATGAAACACGAAAAATGTGAAAACATTACAAACACAAGAATATGAAAAAAAACATGAAAAACATGAAAACGTGAACAAAAGCGAAAAACAAGAAAACACAAAAAAGCAAACACGCAAAAAAACACAAAACAGGAATAATGCGAAAATGTGACATAACACGAAATATACAAAAGCTTGAAAAATGCGAAAACGTGAAAAATGCTAAAACACAAAAATGTGACAATACGTGAAAAATACGAAAAATGCAAACAAAACACGAAAACATGAACAAATACGAAAAACATTAAAAAAGGTGAATAACACGAAAAAGTAACAAAATGCGAAAAATACAAAAACACGGAAAAACTGAAAACGCGAAAAAGAGAAAAAACTAAAATGTGAAAACGCGAAAAACCAAAAAAATGCAAAAAACACAATAATGTGAATAACAGGAAAACGTGATAAAATGTGAAAAATATAAAAATATGAACAAACGCGAAAAACAAGAAAACTTAGAAAATACGAAAAAACGTAAAAATGTAAAAAAATGCAAAAAACATGAAAATATGAAAAAACGATATAAACGCATTTTTAACATTTTCGTGTTTTTAATGTTTTCACGTTTTCATGTTTTTCGTATTTTTTTCACGTTTTTTGCTTTTTTCACATTTTAATGAATTTCTTTTTAATATTTTTTTACTTTTCGTGATTTTTGAATTTTTCCCTTTTTTTTTGTTTTCACGTTTTCGTGTTTTTAACAAATTTTCAAGTTTTTTTTTACGTTTTTTCACGTTTTTCTATTTTTAATGTAAAAGAAATAAGAAATTACATTTAAGGGTAGTGTTATCTTTTGAATAAAAAAATTATCTATTCCATTCTATCATATTCCACCAACCAAACATAGGAATAGTTATTCCTAAGGAATTTCTGTTACATTCTTTGTTATTCTATTCCTTCGGAATAGCCATTCTATTCTATTCTATTCCATCCCGCTAACCAAACGACACCTAAATAAAAATATGCATAAAAATACAACCTAACACTCATTATAATATTACTGAACTTTTGAATGGTCAGTATAAACATGTTAATAAAAAAATGATATACTATATTTAGAAATATTATCAATTTTCTTATATTTTTAAATTGCATTATTAACATAGCTACATACAAAGGTTATATGCGACCCAAAAACACTATATGGAATCAACACTGATTTGATTAGGTTGACATAATAATAATTGAAATTCTTTGTTGAATTAGGACCCATTTGTTAGTAAAAAAAATATTGTGTTTTAAAAAATATTAGGTAAGAGAAAAAAAAATTGTTTTTTCTTGTTTATCTACTACATTATAGAATATTTTACAATGTTTGTTTGTGTCGTAGGAAAATATTTTTCTATCACTAATTTTTTTTATGGAAACACTTATATCTTTAATAGATGAACAAGCAAATACAAAAAAAAAAAAACCTTACAAGAAGATCCATAAAGACACTAAAACGACTACAAAAAGCAAAAATAACCATAAAATGTATTAGAAACATAAACTAACAAGAAAATATATACTTTTCATAAATCCAAATCCGTAGAAAAGGATCTGAAATTCAATCATCATCATTTAAGCCGATCTAAACATTCATTTTTTTTGTTGCAACCACGTAGATCCATTGATCCACGGACAAGATAAACCGTTTTCGCTCGTGCTAAATTCGAAAAAGGTATAAACGAAAGAATAATAGAGAGCAAATACAATTCAGACGAATAAAGATATCAGATGAAGTATATGAACACAGACAGAAAAAAAAATAACAACGATAAAAAAACACAAGAAATCTAACCCGGTGGGAGAAGGAAGACAAACTTCCTTTTTCATCTTCAAAATAGATTCACAAAATAAGAAAAATTGTGTATTTGATAGATGACGAGGCTTTAAAAAAAGAGGGGAAAGAGACGAGAAGAAACCAAAAGGAGGTTGGACGGGTTTTTTTTTTTTGAAAACTAGAGAGAATTACAAAATTTTATCTTTTATCACTAACTTAAACTATATAACGTTATATTTATTTATAATTTTTATTTTCTACTAAAATTTATACATTATAATAAATGTAAAAAAATGAAAAAATAATGAAAATTAGGAGATTTGATAAGCCCAAAATATACCTAAAATATCATTAATAATTACATTAATTTTGTATTAAAATCATGTTGATTATATTCATTTAGAATACTTTTATGTCTATATTTGTTTCTATGGTGCAAGGTACTTAATTATTTGGTAAAATCCAAATAGGAGCTAAAACGGAGCAAAAACGAGAGAGAAATAACATTTACAAGCTAACAGCACTTACAATTCAGAAGACCGAAACGAAGAGTTGGGAAACGATCGACAAACGGAGACAAAAGTCCCTGTCGCGACCGAGATTCCCAATATCTCGATCGCGACACGCATTTTTCAGACATGAAAACGCGCGTTCGTGCAACATTCTCCCTCAATCCAAAGCCGCGACCGAGATTCCAATAATCTCGATAGAAACAGCAACTTTCCTGCACTGATTTCACATGTTTTAATTCGAAACAACACGTCTGTTCGTCCGGATAGAAACGACTCTTCACCAGCGAAAATTACACTTCAAACAAGACCTTTCAGCAATTATAAGTAGATGATTCATTTCCAGAATTCAAGGTTGAATAGTTGGATATTTTGTTGAAGAAACTCTGATTTAGAAGAGAGTTAGAGAGTTAGATTTAGTTTTTCATTTCTGTAAAAAGCAAACTTGTTGTACACAAGTTGTTTCATTAGTTTAGATACAAACATTGTTTCATTAGTTTAAGTTCAAGAATTGTTTGAAGACAAGTTTACATTCTGTAGTGGATCCAGCAATCTCTATTTCAAGGATTCAGCGAGAAGAACTAGCGGCTGAAGCGCCTCAGGGTCTGACAAACCTACGAAGTTTGAGGAAAGGATTGACAACCCGGAACTCAAATTAGTTAAAATGCTATCCACGTTTCTTCTTCTCTGTTAACTTGTGACGATTCAACGTCCATTAATAAATTACTTTTCGATTCAATATATTCTCTGTTGTTGTTATTTTCAAGTTTCATCTTGCGATATTCTTTAAAGTAATAAATCGGTATTTTCGATTAAAAACCTTTACACAAAATATATTTCAAAGGAAACTTTGTTGAACACTTAAAAGAATCAGAATTTATGGATGATATGATCGATAACTCGGCTTATCAAACATAAAACACCAATTTGATTAATGTAGTGATCTGTTCCGACCGTAGAAAGATCGTCTGCAGTTCGAAGCCCGTTAATTGTATCAAATGATAAGTTATTGCATATTCATAATCTAATCAAAGTTATAAGTTGCTTTCTTGCTTTATGCAAGCGAGTTTTGAATTCTTCTTATTCTTAAACTTAAGTTCCTGTAATTGTAATTAAAACTGTTGAGAGAATTGAATTCTAAGTCACAGCAACATATTCCATTCAAACCAAACAATAACAGTTTTCTAATTAAACCTAAGAAAGTGAATTTAATCCGAATCAAACAAGTTTTTACAAAAAGCGTTCATTGTGGGTTTAATATCTTTTATTACTACAAGCGTATACCGTGCACTTGTGGAATTCGCCCAACAGAAACGAAAAACGTCAAAATAGAAAAATATACAAAAACGGAAAAAACGATAAAAAAACAAGAAAAAGGAAAAATACAGAAAAAACGTGACAAATAGTAAAAACATGTGAAAAATGAAAAAACATGAAAAACGTTAAACAAACATGAATAAAAACAAAAGATGTGAAAAACATAAAAAAAATATGAAAAATAGTAAAAACGAAAAAGTTGCGGTGGTATCTGTTGAGAATTAATTCAAATCTTATTAAATCATTTTAGCAGCAGACTTAGTCTCCTAACTGCTCTATTATTTTAAATATCTGTTCCTTGATTTTCTGAGATGTAGTTCCTCAAATTTCTCTCCATTAGTTGATAATTTTTAGCCTTTTAGTTTATTCTATAATCCTATTTATAGGCACTTTGTAACCCCCTTACTAGGATCACATGATATCTCACACAATATCAGTTACAAACATGCTTTCAATTCTCAATCATATAAACTTCAATCTCATATAAACTTTACATATTATACATAAGAGAAAGCATTTACAATTTACAATACACGTTTAAGTCATTATCCTACATAGAGGATTTACAAAACAAAAGTACATCACAAGACTCCAAAATGCCTAGATGAGAATGGACTGACACTGCCGGTGCGACCTTAAGCAAGAAGAACTCCACCTAATCTGTAAAATCTGTTGGCAAGGGGTGAGCTGCCTACTCAATAAACATATTACGCATATATGTATATACAAAAGTAATGTAAAGAACACATATCAAAAGATATTATCAGTACCAAGTTAGAATTTATTCACTTGTTTCACTTATTATAGTAATGCTTATTTCAGTAAGTAAGGCCTTGCTGTACTTAGATGATATATATTAAATGGTCCTTGGGCCCAATCTGTATTCCGGCTCACTAAATTCGGAATACAATCATCTGTACTACGGAGGAGTTAAACTCAACTCACGTACTCATATATCTCAACACATGTGCTTCCGGCTCACAATATTCGGATAGCACTCTTAACTTGGAACATTTCACATATTCATCTAAGCAATCTCATATTCATATCTTATCCAACCATTATTCAGTTCCAGTATGTGCACAAGGCTCAACATGCCGTATTTACTCATAACACTGCAACATACTCAATCATATCATTTTCTTATCTATCACAACGTATCACAAACACTCAAACATTATCCACATCATTCACATCAGATTCAACCACATCTCACACTCAACAAGTCATAAGGCACAATACATTAATACACATATATAAGCAATATGCTTACCGTCGCACTCAGTTCGATCTAATCTACACGATCGGGTGTGCGTTCAATTGCACCTTGTCCTCCTAATGTCACATAACATTTATACAATTAGTCTTAATATAAACTTAATGAAAATGTAAACTAATGCATGCTATATGATTTACAAGACACTAACTCCACAAAGTCCATGCAATCTAATCCTTTTGTCTTAGATCATCACGTGACCTACTTGCACACATTCTGCCATAACTTTCTTTATATGCATCCAAATTCCATGTTTCTTGAACCTACTGAAACTAGACATATATGGGTATAACATATCCAAAATTCATATTAATATCACTTCTACACAATATATGGCATGCAAAATTATTCTGTCCTGTTTCCAGCCAAGAAACAGACTACCCAGATTTGCATCTACCATAATTCACTCAACCTATCTCACACTAAACACAATGGATTGCCAAATCCTTTTACAGACATATACTTCAAGTCGTTAGGAACACTTTTGTATAGATAAACGTTCCCAAATTATGATTCTAAGGTCCTCAAAATGCTACATCAACATGGCTGCCTCACATGACATTCAATTTCGAGGCAGTCATGTTCCATCTAGGTTTTCTTCATCTATATATGGAATTAAAGTCCCATATTTTACAGAGGGTTTCATAACATATATAGTAACATAGTTTATTCTTTATATATCTTCAAATTCGAACAATATCAAGATGAAAAACATGCTCCAAGATGACTGAAAGCAGTACCCTAGATTTCTGTTTAGGGCACTTGATACATATCTTTCATTTGGACAGCCTAAAACCACTTTAAACAACACCAAAACTCAACAAACTCAATCACAACTCATCCACAACAAATCCTATGATCATACCTAGGTATTTCAGAATCTCAAACTCATAGAAAACAAGCTAAAACAACATACTAACCTTCAACTTGTGTCTATCACTTAGAATGCTTCCTAACTTGACTTGTTTGGCTTGAAAATGGAAGAAATTGGAAGATTTTTCTTTGGAGAGGTTTAGGGTATGAACAAGGAAGGTTTTGCTGAAGCTTTGGTCAAAATTTGGGAAGCAAAGGATAAGAATTGAGACATATACATCTTTTTAAATCAAAGAGGTGTATTTTGTCTTAATATGGGAGTGACACCTCGTGCTTGCTCACAAACTTCAAATTCAGCCCTCCTAAAGTGTAAGTTAATCAATTTAGGACATATTCATTCATTCATTCATTCATTCATTCATTTAAGTTCTAACTCAATTAACCAATCGTTACATCTTAACGACACATTAATCGCCTACTAATCGCACGGTAATCGCATTATGCATACGAAACTTCTACTGACAATGAGATGAATCTAAAATGTATGTATTCAATTATGAAAACATATATGAATGTGGGAAGACTCATATGTTAGGGTTTTAGGGATGTTACACACTTCTTTTCCTTTGATAATTAAGCAATAAAGGCACAAAGCTTCAGAATATATTCCAAGTTCCTGCATTTCTTCTTGCAATTCCTAACAAAAAGTGGTATCAAAGCTTCGTTCGGTTGTAACTGGGCGTGCTTATGGCAAACAACAATACCCTAAATATTTCCCAACCAACAATTCCTGTTTTCAAAGGAGATTGCTATGAATTCTGGAGCATCAAGATGAAAACCTTGTTCAGATCTCAAGACTTGTGGGATTTAGTGGAAAATGGGTGTCCTGATGAAGATGACGATGCAAAGTTAAAGGAAAATAAGAAGAATGATGCAAAAGCTCTGTTCTTTATTCAGCAGGCTGTTCATGATTCAATCTTCACTAAAATTTCAACAGCAAACACTGCCAAAGAAGCTTGGACAACCTTGCAGACAGCCTTCCAAGGCTCCTCGAAGGTAATCATGGTAAAACTCCAATCCCTTCGTCGTGATTTTGAAACCTTACAAATGAAGAATGGAGAATCAGTACAGGACTACCTTACAAGGGTTGATGCTATTGTCAATCAAATGAGATCCTATGGAGAGGAAATTAAAGATCAAACCGTTGTTGCAAAGATGTTGAGGAGCCTGAATTCAAAGTTCGATCATATAGTGGGAGCAATAGAGGAGTCTAAAGACTTGGAAACTTACACATTTGATGAACTAATGGGATCTCTACAATCCCATGAGGTGAGACTAAAGAAATATGAACCAGATGAAGAAAAGGCCTTTCATATGAAAGGGGAGATGTCTAGCAGAGGACGTGGAAGAGGAGGTTATCATGGAAGAGGTGACCGAGGCAGAGGACGTGAAAATAACAGAAGCAATATCCAACGTTATTATTGCCAACAATATGGGCATGTTCAAGCTGAATGTTGGAAAAGAGATCGAGAAAGGCATGCAAGTTATGCTGTTCAAGAAGAGTAGGAAGAAGAAGAGGAGGAGGCCAAGTTGTTCATGGCCTATCATGATGATACAAAATCATGAGTGATATTTGGTGCCTTGATAGTGGGGTGTTCCAATCACATGACTAACGAATTGTCACATCCGTGTCTAAATTTCTAGAATTTATACATTGATAGTAATATATATTATAATTATTAGGTGTGTGATTTTTATTTGGTGCTATAGGAAAAGTTTGGGGTTAATTCGATGGTTTTAGGTGTAAATTAAAAGTTAGGATAATTTTTAAAAGATTATAGAAAGATGAATGATCAAATGTGATATTTGCCAAATTTGGATATATATTCCAAATTTTCAAGAGGTGGGCGAGGTTATCTCCTTTTTTTTCTCTTTTCTGTCAATTCATCGTTCTTCGACCGTTTCTCCACCGTTTCTTTGATTTACGGAGTTTCAACCGTCCGAATCACTCGAAATTTAAAACATAACATCCTTATGCATAGATCTAAGTCCTAACCGAAGAGTTTTTGAGTTTCGACAGTGTTTGGAGGGAAACGTCTTAGACAGAATTTAGAGGAGAATTGAACGGGTGTGACAGTTTGGTATCAGAGCTCTAGGTTAAATTCTTCGGACCTAAGGTTGATAGTAATTGAGGAATATCGATATTTGGTAATACCTAAGAAATAATTGATAGTAATTGAGGAATATGGATATCTGATGATAGCTAAGAAATACTCGATAGTAATTGAGGAATATGGATATTTGATGATTCTACAAGTTGAAGGTGAGAATTGGTGATAATAAGCAGATGCAAGTTGAAGGAAAAGGAATTGTGGCAATAAACGATGGGCATGGTAATGTCAAGTTTCTATATGATGTTTATTTCATTCCTTCTTTGTCACATAATTTGTTGAGTGTTGGGGCAGTTAATGGGGAGCGGTTTTTCTCTTTTGTTTGATGATAATTCATGTGTAATTAAAGAGAAAAAATCTGGTCATGTTGTAGCTAATGTTTCTATGACTAGAAACAAATTATTTCCTCTTGCTATTTCTAGTGTAGAGTGTCATGCTCTTGCTGTCAAAGAAAACAATGAATCCACACTTTGGCACTTGAGATATGGGCATTTAAATGTCAAGGGGCTGAAATTGTTGAGAGAAAAAGAAATGGTGAATGGGCTGCCTCAAACTGATTCACTTGAATTATGTGAGGGTTGTGTCTATGGAAAGCAAAACAAACATCCTTTTCCTGTAGACAAGTCTTGGAGGGCTCTAAAACTCTTGAATTAGTGCAAGCAGACTTATATGGTCCAATAAACTGCATCATTTAGCGGGAGTCGGTATTTTTTGCTTCTTACTGATGATTACAACCACATGAGTTGGTGTACTTTCAAGAACTCAAGTCAGAAACATTCTCCAATTTCAAGAAGTTTAAGGCCTATGCCGAGAAGCAAAGTGGCACACTCATTAAGGCTTTTCGAACTGACAGAGGTGGTGAGTTTTTATCTAAAGAATTCTCTGCATTTTGTGAAGAAAATGGCATTCACAGGGAATTAACAACACCTTATACACCACAACAAAACAGTGTGGCCGAACGCAAGAACCGCATGGTGGTAGAGATGGCAAGAAGCATGCTGACAGCAAAAAATCTTCCAAATGTTTTTTGGGCAGAAGCAGTAGCCACAACAGTCTATCTACTAAATTTATCTCCAACAAAAGTTGTCCTAAATCAAATCCCATATGAAGCTTGGAGATGAAGAAGGCCTTCGGTAAGCCACTTACGTATATTTGGTTGTATTGCCTATGCTTTAATTGATTCTCATAATCATAGTAAACTTGATGATAAATCAGTAAAATGCATTTTTGTTGGTTACTGTGATCAATCTAAAGCATATAGGCTATATAACCCGATTAGTGGCAAAGTGATTCTTAGCAGTAATGTTGTTTTTGATGAAGAGGAAAGATGGGTATCGAATGAAGAATCAAATGGTGTTAAGGCAGTTGTAATTAAAAATGAAGCTCCACAGAACACATCTGGACTTGTCAGTTCAACTTCAACAACCTCCATATCCTCTAATAGCAGCAACTTCTCAAGTAATTCCATCAATTCAGCCTCAACAAGCTCCATTCATTCAGCCTCAACAAATTCCACATCCTCCCAATCAAGCAGTAATAACTCATCAGATGAAGAAACTCCACCAAGAAAATTCAGATCATTGGAAGATATTTATGAGGCTCCACAAGCGTTATCGGTTGCTGATCCGACAAACTTTGGAGAAGCTATAGATAAAGAAGAATGGTGTAAAGCAATGAAGGAGGAATTGGAGGCAATTAAGAAAAATGCAACTTGGGAATTGGTGAAGCTGCCAGAAGGGAAAAAGGCTATTGGAGTCAAGTGGGTGTTCAGAACTAAGTACAACTCTGATGGAGAAATTCAAAAACATAAGACGAGACTCATGGTCAAGGGATACTCACAGTAGCAAGGTATCGACTATGAAGACACTTTTTCTCCTGTTGCACGTTTTGAAACGGTAAAACTCTTCTAGCCTTGGCTACTAAACTCAGATTAACTGTTTATCGGTTTGATGTTAAGTCTGTCTTTTTACATGGTGAGTTGGAAGAAGAAGTTTATGTAGCCCAACCGGAAGGCTTTGTTGTTCAAGGGGAAGAAGAAAAGGTGTATAGGTTGAAGAAAGCTCTTTTATGGTTTAAAGCAAGCCCCACGTGCATGGTACAACAAGATTGATTCTTATTTCCAAGAGAATGAGTTTGAAAGAAGCAAGAACGAGCCTACACTTTATTTGAAGAAAGCTGGTAAAAAAATTCTCATTGTTTGCCTTTATGTAGATGATATTATTTATATGGGTTCCTCTTCCTTAATTGAAGAATTTAAAGTTTGCATGAAGAACAAATTTGAGATGTCGGATTTGGGTGAATTACATTATTTTCTTGGTTTGGAAGTGATACAAGCTGCTGATGGGATTTTTGTTCATCAAAAGAAATATGCTACTGATCTTCTCAATAGACTTAACATGCTCAATTGTAAAGTTGCTGCTACACCAATGAATTTGAATGAGAAATTGCATCTTGAAGATAGGACTGAACCAACTGATACAAGATATTTCAGAAGCTTGGTAGGAGGTTTGATATATCTAACTCACACTCGACCAGATATTGCTCATTCGGTGAGAGTAATTTCCAGGTTCATGCATTCTCCATCAAAACATCATCTTGGAGCAGTGAAAAGAGTCATGCGCTATATTGCTGGGTCACTTGATTTTGGCTTATGGTATAGTCATGTTGTTAATTTCAAATTGATTGGCTTTACTGACAGCGATTGGGCCGGGTGTTTGGATGATCGGAAGAGTACAACAAGCTATACATTCAATCTTTGTTCAGGTGTGGAGCTCAAAAAAACAACCAACAACAGCTTTGTCATCTTCAGAAAGTGAATATGTAGCTGCAACTTCAGCAGCATGTCAAGCTGTATGGATGAGAAGAATTCTTGAAGAACTTGGTCATGAACAAAGGGAAGCAACTCAGATTTTCTGTGATAATAAAGCAGCAATTTTCATGACTAAAAATCCAGCTTTCCACAGTAGAACCAAGCATATAAGCATTCGTGTTCACTTCATCAGAGATCTTATAGCTGAAGGGCAAATTGGTTTATTTTATTACAACACAGAGCAACAAGTTGCAGACATTCTCACTAAGTCTCTTCCTCGTGACAAGCATGTTTATTTCAGGTCTCGACTTGGAGTTTGTAGGTTTGAATTAAGGGAAGGTGTTGAGAATTAATTCAAATCTTATTAAATCATTTTAGCAGCAGACTTAGTCTTTTAACTGCTGTATTATTTTAAATATCTGTTTCTTGATTTTTTGAGCTGTAGTTCCTCAAATTTCTCTCCATTAGTTGAGAGTTTTTAGCCTTTTAGTTTACTCTGTAATCCTATTTATAGGCACTTCTTTTCCTTTGATAATTAAGCAATAAAGGCACAAAGCTTCAGAATATATTCCAAGTTTCTGCATTTCTTCTTGCAATTCCTAACATTATCCCTACCTACAGTATAATACACACGGTGAACATCGATTCGGTTCATTACCTAAATATACCATATAATTTCACTACCTGAACCGAACATAATTAGTAATCGAATATTATTAACCGATTTTTTTTTTTGTACCAATCAGATAATCGAAATATATAAAATTTTTATTTAAATGTTTAAAATTACAAATTTCTATACAAGATAATATATTTATTTATGGAAAAAGCGTTCTATTTCTTAAAGAATCAAATTTCATTGAAGTTCAATATTAATTTGATATTTTCAATTTTTTTTTGAAATATGATAAATTCAAAATTAAATACACTGGTACATACATTTCGGTTCACTGATTATAAAATAAAATTTACTCTCTAAAAAACAAAGTAACCATAGAAGACACCTATTTATTTATATATAAATTTTGATTTAATTTCGGTTAATCCGACATTTTTTTACAAAATAATAAAAAAGTCAAATCAAAAATAAAAATAATCGAATTAAACTAAAATATTAGTTTGATTATCGGTCACCAATTATTCTTAGAGGTGGTAAAAGTACAAACTATATAATTACACGACACGAAATCGATCACACAATTTTAATGTTTGAGTTTAGCTTAGTAGATAATATATCATTTTTGGGTTGACACGAAACTGACATGTAAATTTTTGGGTTGGGTTTGGGTTGATATTCTAACCCAAAAACGACACGAAATGACATGAATATTTAAAATTATTATTATATTCTCTCGTGTTCTTATATGTCAATTTATTAGTAAAAATAATAAAATTATAATTATTATTTGCAAATATGACTCACGTCCACTAAATTGTTATAAACACATTACATGACCCTCTAATATGATATTAACGGACTTTTTGATGGTTAGCGTTAACATACTAATCTAAAAATAATATAAAATATTTAAAATAATATCATATTCTCTTATATTTTTAAAAGTTATCGTTAATATCACTGTTCGAAATGAAGGCCGTCTGGACCGTTTAGGCACTCAAAATCGAGAATCCGTCCCAATTTTCTATAATTAGTCCCTCTAGCCGTTTTATTGACTCCTATGCGATTTTCAGCCGCTTGGGCTCCACCTAGGCCACCTCGACACCGCCTAGACCGTTAGGTACCGCCTAACTGATAATGAACAAAAGCATTTTTAATTGTGAATTTATTTTTTGTTTTATAATTCACTTTTAAGTTGTTTCAATGATATTGTTGTTGAAATGTTGATGTTTGCACAATTTTAAAGATATATATTACAAATATACTTGTTTTTCTATATTAAATAATTTTATATTATTATTTTTAGATAGTATAATACATATTTTAATTGAATTTATGTAATATTTTTTTGATTAATAAATAAAAAATACAAAAATACAAATCTGATTAATCGCAGATTAATTTCCAACTAATCCTCGAGGGCCCTGTCCGTCCGACTAGCCTAGTGTTTTTTACAACCTTAGTTAATATATGCGTAACAAAATTATATGTAACCCGAAAACACGACACGAAATCGACATTAACCCGAATAGGCTAACACGAATGTGACACGAAAGTTTTTGAATTGGGTTTAGATTTATCCTTTTTAACACGAATCCAAAACGATAGGATATGAACACGACTCGAACACGGTAATTGCCAGATATTTATTCTCTCACACTGCCAGTGTGATCTTGTGTACTATGCGCACCCAAACGTGAGTGAAGATAGTGGATGAAGATAAAAAGTACTATAGTGAAGGCTTAATACATCATTTGCCTCCTGAACTTGTCCAAAAAACTTGATTGATCCCTTGAACTTTTAAAATATTCCGATAACCCTCTCACCTTGCATAAAATGTCCAGTTAGCCTCCTGAACTAGTGTAAAGTGTAATCAATTGATCACTCGGTTGCAAAAAAAAAAAAGTTAAATATGGAATATGTATTCCATATCCACGCATCTTAGAATGTTATTACATAATTCAAAAATAGATTAAAAATGAAGTTATTATTTGTTCAACTATAAAACTTGTCTTTTCTAATATTAGAGCCGCATACTCCGATCTTGGTCATTTTACTTTTTTAAAACGTGTGCAGTACATGTTCCGCATTTAACTTACTTTTTTTTTACAATCGAGTGATCAATTGATTACATTTTTGCGCAAGTTCAGGGGTCAACTGAATTTTTTATGCAAATTGAGAGGGCTATTAAGACACTTTGAAAGTTCAGGGAACCAATCAAGCTTTATGGATAAGCTCAAGAGCCAAACAATGTATTAATCCTAAAATAAAATTATAATTTTTGTTTTATATATAAATTTCGGTTCGATTTTGGTTAATCTAATATTTTTTACAAAATAATAAAAATTAAGGGGTGTTTGATTGTTACTTTTCATGCTCCTGTTTGCTTTTTCATTTCAGAAGGGAAAGTTTTAGATATTTGGTTAGTCACCTCTTGTTTACCTTTTACACCAGAAAAACAGCTTTTTACAAAAGCAGAGAATCTCTTCTTTTTGGAAAAGCAGTTTTTTTCAACAGCAACCCGTAACCGCAACAACAAATGGCAAACCGTAAAAGCAAATAGTATGTAAAATAGACGGATCCTTAATCAAATCAGAACCAATTGTTTAATTTGAGTGGTTAAAGTCACTTAAACTATATTTTGAATTCGAGGTGGATACCTACGAGCCTCGAACCGAATAATCAGACAAACTATAATCGGTTATGGGTTATTCTATTGAGCCTCACACACTGCCAGTGTGATCCTGCGCAGCCAAACGTGAGTGAAGACAGTGGATGAAGATAAAAAGTAGTCTAGTAAAAAAACACACATCAACACTATCAAAACCATCGAACATCTTCAACCTCTCCTCAACGATAAGAAAAAATCCCAAATCCACACATTCCCCATCTTCCATTGTTCTTCCCGTCCACATCCTTCCTCCATCTTCATAATCCCCATTTTCACATCCTCATCACACCCTTCCCTTCCTCCTCCTTTTCTTCAATTTCACTTTCAATGGCTTCCGCTACTGCACCTACTTCCCTTTCCCTCCTCAAAACCTCTGTTTCTGCCTCTTCTTCTTCATCTTCTCGCTCCCGTTCTTCTCTTCTCCCTGTTTCATCATCCTCTGGCCTCCGTTCTAATTCTCTCCGTGGCCTTGGGTTTTCTGCTGCTGATCCTCTTTTTTCGCAGCATGTGATGTCTAAAATTCGATTGTGCGGTTATGGTGGTAAGGCGTCTAGGGCTGTGGTTTCAATGGCGAAGAAGAGTGTTGGGGATTTGACTTCTGCGGATTTGAAAGGGAAGAAGGTTTTTGTTAGGGCGGATTTGAATGTTCCTCTTGATGATAATCAGGTTATTGGTGATGATACGAGAATTAGAGCTGCTATTCCTACTATTAAGCATTTGATTCAGAATGGGGCTAAAGTTATTCTCTCCAGTCATTTGGTATGTATTTTTAATTGAACTTGAGCTCTTAATTTGAATTTTGTTTTGCTGAATTTGCAATTGGGGATTCAATGGAGGTGTTTTTAGTTCGTTTGATGTATTTCCGTTCGTAATTTGATTGTTGCTTGTAAATGTATGTTGCATTTGGTATGCATTCTTTCTTCAAATTGAGCTCTTCCATTTATGGGTTTTTGAATAATTTGAATTTCTTTTTGCTAAATTTTCAATTAGGCATTCGATAGAGCTGCTTTTAGTTCGTTTGATATATTACCATTCTTAGTTCGTTTAATTGAATTTTTAATGAATTTTCAGGGACGTCCAAAAGGTGTTACTCCAAAGTTCAGTTTGGCACCTCTGGTGCCCCGTCTATCAGAACTCCTCGGAATTGAGGTATATCCTATGTTGCACGGATACTTTGATTTTTAAAGCTTTCAGAAACCGAAACTCTCTTACAAAATGTTTCCGGTCATGTTTTCAATTTAAGAAAAATAAAACTTAATCTGTTTTCAAAGTAGATCAATGCTAATTACATATTCAGTAAATCACTAATATTTTCTAGATCATCCTCTATTTCAAAATGAAAATGTTGTTTTTTCTATCTATTAAACTTTTTTAATGTGTATATATGAAAAAACTAAACATATATTCTTATAATTTTGAAAATTTATAGATATACTTATATATTTTCATTCTTTACACATTTTTCCACATTTCCATTTCCTATATTTTTTTTTTACAAATATCATTCCTGATCTCTGTTTCAGTTTCCGTATCCATCTTATGGTTTCTAATTGAACAGGTTGTTAAAGCAGATGACTGCATTGGCCCTGAGGTCGAAAAATTGGTGGCTGCACTTCCCGAAGGCAGTGTTCTTCTCCTTGAGAATGTGAGGTTTTACAAGGAGGAAGAAAAGAATGATCCTGAATTTGCAAAGAAGCTTGCTGCCTTAGCAGATCTATATGTGAATGATGCATTCGGAACTGCACATAGAGCACACGCTTCAACTGAGGGAGTCACAAAGTATTTGAAGCCATCTGTTGCTGGATTCCTCTTACAGAAGGTTGATTTTGACACTCTTGTCTTTCAAGTATCATATGCCTTATGATTTTGACACTCTTGTCTTTCAAGTATCATATGCCTTATGATTTTGACACTCTTGTCTTTCAAGTATCATATGCCTTTTTGAGGGTTAAACACATCTATGGAATTTAAACTTCATTTCATGACATAAAGGTTTTTGAACTTTATATTATACTAACATAACATTAAAGTCCAAATCAATGAAAATATGCTAAAAAGATTAACGAAATGATGACCTGGACAAGTTTAACTACATCATTTACTCTCTTTTTTGTGCGTGTCGCTGTAAATGGACTCGTCCAGGCCAACATTTCGTTGATTTTTTTAAGTTGACTTTCTTTTATTTGGATTTTAATGTTATAACAATGTAAAGTTCAAGGCATTTATGTCGAGAGGTGAAGTTTAGGGACCAATAATGTTAGTAGCGCTGTAGTTAAAAGAGAATTAAGGGTCAAAATAGCCCCTGAAGTTGGCAGGCATTGTCAGTTTAGCCTAAATTAATGTTTAGGTATCAACTCGGTCCTGAAGTTGGCAAAATTGACAAATTAGCCCAAATTTGATAAATTTTTTGGTATTGAAGCATATTGAATTGTGTTAATTTGTCAATTTTTTGCCAACTTAAGGCTGAGTTGATACCTAAACTTCGATTTGGGCTAAAGTGACCCTGTCTACCTACTTCAGGGGCCATTTTGACCCTTAATTCAATTAAAAGGCGATGGAGTTGATGCCTAAACTTCGATTTGGGCTAAAGTGACCCTGTCTACCTACTTCGGGGGCCATTTTGACCCTTAATTCAATTAAAAGGCGATGGATGTATTTTATTCGAGAACATACATTACCATATAGTTCAAGGGTCATGAGTGTAGTTTGTCTGCTTATATTTTTTTAATGGTTTCTTCTTCTATTGTTTTAGGAGCTAGACTACCTTGTTGGAGCAGTTTCAAACCCAAAGAGGCCCTTTGCAGCCATTGTAGGTGGTTCAAAGGTCTCATCAAAGATTGGAGTTATTGAGTCACTCCTTGAGAAGTGTGACATACTTCTTTTGGGAGGAGGAATGATTTTCACATTTTACAAAGCACAAGGCCTCTCAGTTGGTTCCTCCCTTGTTGAGGAAGACAAGCTTGAATTGGCTACAACGCTCCTCGCTAAGGCTAAGGCAAAAGGAGTGTCTCTTTTGTTACCAACAGATGTCATCATTGCAGACAAGTTTGCTCCTGATGCAAATAGCCAGGTTTGTAGTCTAATCTCCTATGTTAAACTCTGTTATTACTCGATAATACGACACAAACTTAACACACATATATTGAGTTGTTGTTTTATTAAACATATAAGAGGCCATTTTGGGTTGGATTGGAGTTTATCTACTAATTTGCAAATGACTATTATATGTTTTCATGTTTTTATACGCCACCTTAAGAGAAGTAAAGCAGTAACATTATAATTGTCATCAATATGTAATCCTTAATAGAGATTGTAAAATTATATGTGACTTGTGAACACATTACACGATCCCAACATAATATAAGCGGATTGGAGGTTTGTTAATCTATTTTGGGCCAAACTTTTTAAAGTCAGAGTTAACATGTTGATCTAAAAATGACCTAAATATTTAGAAGAAGGCCTAACCCGTTAAAGTTGTCCATTTTTGTCACTTTGCCCCCAAACTTAAACTACAACTCATTAGCCACTCCAAACCAAATCCCTCAAAGTGACATAACACGCACCTTATTTTCCCCCCAATCGGAGAAGATTTTGACCACTCGCCTTTCGGTTGACTTCTCCTATGTAATGTGGCTTTTCCCTTCAAAGAAAACTACATTGCATGTGGGATGTCAACCGAAAAGCGAGTAATTCTCACGGGTCAACATCTTCTTCCATTTGAGGAAAAATAAGGGGGGGTTATGGCACTTTCAACAAATTGGAGTGGCTAATGGGTTGTCCTTTAAGTTCGGGGGCAAAGTGACAAAATGGACAACTTTAGGGGACTTCATATGGTTTAGGCCTTAGAAGTTAGAAGTATTTCTATATCCTACTATATTTTTAAATGTCAACGTTACTAAAATTACATGTGACCCATGAACACGACACATAAACAACACTAATCCGATTGGGTTGACACGAAATTTGTTGGACTGGTTATGATTACTCATGTGACAATCTGGTAATTGACACAACATGAAAATGACCACTTACATGAATTGCCACCCTCTACCCCTGAGAATTGTTATGCTTCGCTAAGATATAACCTGATCAGCTATAATTGATGAAAAAAATTCAGATATCCTGAAGTTACATATCGTTTTCTTCGACTGCAGACTGTGCCAGCATCAGCCATCCCTGATGGTTGGATGGGATTAGATATCGGACCCGATTCTGTCAAGACATTCAATGATGCTTTGGAAACTACCAAAACTGTCATCTGGAATGGACCAATGGGAGTGTTCGAATTCCCCAAGTTTGCGGTTGGAACAGAGGTAATACTTCCCTGACCTTACTTTATTTATTTCCTCAAGCTCAGCTACCATTTTTGGAGTCCTTACTATGCTTAAGTTGTGTTGTTGGTTATAAAAAGCTTAATACATTTGTTGCCCTATTTTTCAAAACTTCTATATCAAGAGGTGGTGTGGTACAGGCTATGTGTCTATCAGTTTGTGCAACATTCACAAAGATTCACAGCCAAAGACGTGATCAAATATCCCAAATATAAATAGTTGGGTCTTTGTATCCTTATTTCTAGCTGAGTAATTAATGGCCAAGAAATGGTGCATCAAACGAATAGCAGGATTGAGAAAATAATGAGCTTTAGTCTTAGATGGCTTAAATTTAGGTGCAGACTCAAGTGTAAAATCCTTGAAAATAGGTTCATCATCAAAATTTGTAGGAAAATTACAGTATATGTCAAAATATGCATCAGACTTAGAAAATTGACTATCTGTTAAAACCTAAAGCTATATTGAATTCAGTTATGGATAAATCATGCTTTTGGTTTAACATATAAAAATGAATGGACTTGGTCCCTAAATCAAAGTTGCCATCAGCAAAATCAAAGGTACTGTAAAAATTCATGCAGCAACTTATCAAAAATGGGATAATTCATGGTAAAGAATTTCTTCCAACCTATTCCACGAACAAATTTATCAAAATTAGATCTCAAATTTAACTCAACCAAACCAAAATAGCATCATTTACACAAAGTGAACTTTCAAAAGGCTTGGTTTTCAGAGACACATACCTGGCTTGGTTGGAACTGCAAACTTTCAAAAGTTTCAAATCTATTGTTGTCGAATTGCATTCAATAACCCCCCTAATTCCCAATAGAATTTGTTGGATGCAAAAATGCGAGACACAAGGCATTTGGAGTTTGGAGTTATTGAATGCAATTGGACAAGAACAGGAGGTTTGGAATTTTTTATTTTGAAGTCATCAAAAGTGAAATTGGCAGTGTAAACCTAAAAGTCATTGGTTGTGCAAATGGGCGAGGACCTCAGTCCTCTTTTTGCAACAAAAAACAACTACAAGCGAAAGCACATAAGTTATTTCTGGAATTATTCCATATATATAGTATAAATGAAGTGAAATGGTAATTGTGTTAAACGGGTTGTATCAAACGGATTGTCTCTTGTTAGAAATTGAGTGAACTTATGGTTGCAGTCTGTTGCAAAGAAACTAGCAGAGCTTAGTGGGAAAGGAGTGATAATTGTGGTATATGATTCATATATTCCACAATCGTAACGAACTTGTGTGATAATTGTGTTATATGATTCATATATTCCACAACGGTGAACTTTAGTGGTATAAAAAAGGGTTGTTGTGTGATAATTGTGTTAGGCCCTATTTATTTGGCGGAAAATATTATGCAGGAAAACATTTTTCTGATTTTAATTTATGAACAAAAAATGTTTTAGTAAAATATTTTAGTTTTTAGAACCCTACATCATTCCTTCCTATCCTTTTGAAAACAATAGTCACCCACCACTTCTTTCCATTTACTGGTATTGTAGCCAAACGCCGGAAAACAACATAAAAAAATTTCCTTGCACAATATTTTCTAACAAACAAACGGGCCTTATATGATTCATATATGGGTAAATAATTTACTAGTCCTCTACTTTTTACCTAACACACTCTTTTGGTCCCCTATTTCGAAAAACACATTCTAAGGTCCTTATCTTTTTATCAATATTAACCCTTTGGTATTTCTATCTGTTTCTTTTAGATTTTTAACCGTTATATTTGGCATAAACAGAAAGATAGACAATAGCAGAGTAACATGGTCATTTTGAAAGCTAAAATATGTTCGGTTAAAATCTAAAAAAACTTGACAAAAGGATCAAATGATTAATATTGACAAAACATAGAGACCTTATAATGTGTTTTTCAACATATGGGGACTCATCAGTGTGTTGCGTTAAAAGCATATATTCCACATGAATATAAACGCAACAAATAAATAAGTGTGTCAAAGTTAAACAGATTTGGATTGTCTCTGTAAATCATGTTATCGTGTCAGAAACGAATGACCCTAACCAACTTGTGGTTGCAGTCTGTTGCAAAGAAACTAGCAGAACTTAGTGCAAAAGGAGTGACAACAATAATAGGAGGTGGAGATTCAGTAGCAGCAGTAGAAAAAGTAGGAGTTGCTGATGTTATGAGCCATATATCAACTGGTGGTGGTGCTAGTTTGGAATTATTGGAAGGTAAACAACTTCCTGGTGTTCTAGCTCTTGATGAAGCCACACCAGTAGCTGTGTAAGTTTACTTTTTTACCCCTAATCTCTGTCTAGATTTTCTCATCTATAATTGGAGAAAAAAAGGGTTAATGTTGTTGTAGAGAGATATGAGTTGTTTGTAAATTTTCTTTCTTTGTTCCATTCTTCATTCTAAAATTTCTGAAAGAGACTCTGATGATGATGGTGAAGAGAGCCATCCAAGTTTTTAATAAATGGTTCTTTCTTCACCAACTACTCTTCTTTGTTTGACGTTTTTGGGGAAGTGCAAATTTGGCTCTAATGTTAACGTATGGATTTGGCCGTAACGTATAAAATGGTACAAATTTAAAGATTAGTTTGACCGCTATTTAATTATAACATCAGACCTTCCCAAACAAGTTTGTTGGGTAAATTAAACATATAATCACTGAATTTTACTTATTTTCACTGTATAACCATTGAGCTACACACTGTTCAAAAACAAAGCCGCTTGGACTGTCTAGATCCCGTTTAGGCATTTGAAATTGAGAATCCATTCCGATTAGTCCTTCTAAGCGTTTTTTGGCACCTTGGCAATTTGTAGCCGTCCGGGCTCAGTTTAGGCCACTTGGACGCTGCCTAGACTGCATAAGCGATGATGAGCAAAAGCGTTTTATTCTGTGATTTTTTTTTACTTTATTATAATTCACTTTTGAGTTGTTTCAATGATATTGGTGTTGAAATATTGATGTTTGTATATTTTTAAAAATATATGTTATAAATATACGTGTTTTTCTATATTAAATAATTTTATATTATTATTTTTAGATAGTATAATACATATTTTAATGGAATGTATATAACAATTTGTTGATTAATAAATAAAAAATACTAAAATACAAATTTGATTAATCCTCAATTAATCATCGACTAATCTTCTATTAATCCTCGAGGGCCTTATCCGTTCGATTAGCAACTAGCGTTTTTTACAACCTTGACTCTAATATGTTTTATTAGTCACTCAACTCTATATTTGCTAACATTATAACCATTAAATTTTAATTAACACTCCAACCTGATTGTTCGTGGAATCAAATAGAAATTTTAAGAATTAATTATATTGTAAGACATTTTAAGAATTAATTATATTGTAAGAAATTTTATTCCAAACATTAGATATTTTGTTATTTTCACTACGCATGTGTCAATTTATGTTACAAATTAAAAATCTAAACATCTTTTCGAATTTAAAAATATTAAATTCAAATTTTATTATGAAATTACAAAAAAATATATAAAAAAACTAATTGATTTGCAACTGATGCAATACAGAGTATTTATATATTTTTTTAATGATATTAAAAAATGATTCAAGTTGTCAACTTTAGGAGTATTTTTTTTTTTTTAACTTACCTCTTATATTTGCAAAGGCAACTATCCTTCTCCACACATAAATTGAAAGGTACATTTGATTCCAATATCTGCCTATTCAGTGGCCAGAAACAATCCATAACAGTAGCAAATACATGATTGGTCGGTTGAGACCGATTTTGCACGTGCGTGTGTAAGAATTTTTTTTTTTTTTTAAATCGAATTTGCTAAAAAAAAAATTCATATATATACGTGTTATAATCTGAATGGTCAAAACCAATTTTTAAGTATCAATGTAAAATTTTTCAAAATTAAGCTAGATTATGTCTAAGATTCTTAATATGTAAGAAAAATTGTGTTCAATAAAAAAATAGGATTTATGGAGGGCCTAACAGATAAAAGATATTTGATTTGAGAGGGTCTAACAGTCTAAAAAATTAGAAATTAAGATTTTGGGAGCCTACCAGGCAAAAAAAAAAAAAGAAATTTTGATTTAGGAATGACCTAACACTTCACAAGCCATCTTGGAGGTGCTAAACAAGTATGCTATTAATATTTCTTAGAGACGGGGGCGGAATCGCCCCTGATCTAGCAAATTTATCAAATTCTCAATCAAAGTTCTAGGTCAAATACTTTATTTATCAAATATCTAATCAAAGTTTAGTCAAATTGTCAATTTAACACCTTATTCCTTAAATTTTATGAAGCTACCATTGATCATGGTGGTTTCGCCAGATGGAGGGGCCCGTGCCCTCTGTACATGCCCCTACCAATGAATCTAAAAACTTCATCAACTAGGTGAAGAAAAATTATGCTAGGGAAACTCTTAAAAAGGGATAAGATACAAAATACTCTCTGAACGACATTCTAGAGCTATTTTAACATCTAAAATGCTATTGTTTTATTCTTAGTGTTGGCAGTAAATAACAAATTTACCTCTAATATTGACAAGTTTGATCAATTTGAGAAATCATTCATCCAATTATCACTTCTCAGTTATGAATCATGTACGAGTTGGATAAAAAAAATCCAAATATTCCGCCGAACTTAATAATAAAAATTCTAATTCTACTATTAAATCACAAAAAATGTGAAATGTTTTTTTTAAACCAACTGATATGCAACTGGTACAGAATAAAAACCAAAGTATATATGTTTTATAATGATGTTTGAAATTGACCCAACTTGTTAACTTTATATGTAAAAAAATTGTATTTTGACTGCGAATGTTAAGGATAAATCGTACCATTTTAGATGTTTGAGGTCAAATTGTTTAATTGTCAATGTTATGTGAGAAAATGAAGTTTCTAAAATTTGCTAATTTTTTTTAATAATATGTAGCTACCTATTTTTACCGGGGTTTGACATGTACTATTTAGTCGACGGGTTAAAATAGCTCTTGAAGTTTGGAGACATGATTAATTTAGCCTAAATTAAAATTTAAGTCCCGATTTAGCTCTAAAATTGATAATATTTGATAAATTATTATAAATACATCAGTTTCAATATCAAAAAAATCGTTAAATATTGTCAACTTCAAAATTTAATTTATGTCAAAACTTCAGTATAGACTTTATCAGTGGTGGAGCCAGGTATCTATATTTGGAGGGATAATTTTAGGTTTGCAGTGAGTGCCCGAATCAGATGTATGGAGTTGGACGGAATTTTCTAAAGTCCAATATATTAGGGTGTCTCTAATACCATAAACTTCGTCATCTAGTGTGTTGGAAACTGAGAGCCGCCACTAGACTTAACTAACAACTTCATAGACCTCTTCTAATGTGTTTAGCCAAATAAAAATAGGGATAAGTTTAAATAAAATCTCCGTAGTTTGTTGTTTTGACGATCTGATATCTCTGTGTATTTTTTGAAGTAAAATTAACTCCATAGTTGGTATTTTAGCAATTTCGATCACTTTTTTGAGTTGATTTTGTCAAATTTGGCTATTAACGACTTCAAAATAAAAATTTTAAGTAATTTTTTATCCAACTTGTAAAATAGATAGTATATTAATTAGGGAACGGACTACAGTGATCCGGGCTGCATTCGGGGGTTCTCGTGGCTCTCGGAGATCGTCTCTGTGCGGGGAGCGGTCCCTGTATACACTCCGACGATCAAGATAGTTAGATGTTCGAGGTAATTACTAAAGAATATATTCGAAGAGCTGAGAATGTACCCGATTAAGTAGTGAGTTTCTTGGGGTCCTTTGCCCTCCTTAAGTTGGGGTATTTATAGTGAGTTGTAGTGGTTCCGTGGGCCTTGCATGTGTTGGGGCCGGGCCCATTGGGCCTTTATGAGATTCCGAATCAAGTAGTCCCCCGGCTAGGTTTGACGAGCATTCCATACGAGGTGTGGACTATCTATTGATGCCACCGCCAGCGAGCAGCAAAGGATGAGCATAGGCAGCCTGATTTTTAGGGAAAAGACCCTTCAACTACCACGCATGCGCTTTTGGCTATTGATGTAGCATTAAATGCGTGGCCATTAATGCCCTCTGCATGCGCCGTCATGGCTCCTTGTGTAGAGTGCCCCGCCGGCGCCTCCCTTTTCCTTGGTATAAAAGGTGGGAAAGGAGGCTAAAGGGCATTTTCCTTCTCCTATTTTTCTCTTAGTGCATCTCTTTTCTTCCTCCCGTCCCTGTCTTCGCAAAGTGTCGGCTGTTACGTCTCCGATTGCAGTCACTGTCAAATTAGAGTGCTCGTTGCCCGGAGCTGCACGTGCTTTCTTGTGGGGGCTGTTTCTGACCGTTTCTCTGTGTATTTATGAGGTCAGTCACACCTTCTTTCTAGCTTTTGTATTTGTTTACTGTTTTTGGGGAAAGGGATTATGTCAAAGGGTTCTTCCCGGGGAGCCTTAAGACGATTACCGCCTGTGACTCTGGGGGATTTTACTCTTCGTGATGCCTCACGAACTCGGTCTGCAAAACGAAAGAGACGGATAGAATCAGAGGGGGAAAGTAGTTCTCCCGTCATAAAGGAGAAAAAGAAGAGACCTGCCGTGCCGCGTGCTACGCCTAGCACCGACCGGCCAGTTGGTGGTGTCGCCGCTGGTGTGCTTGAAGTGATTGTGGTGGTGCCGGAGGGTTTAGTCACGGAGGACCGACATCTGGCCGCAATTTATGAAGAGATGCGATGAGGGCGAAATTATGGACGAGGTTGCCAGGCGTTGCGGGCACTGACGGTAAACGCTTCGAGAAGGCACAACATCCAAAGAGGCCAGAGTCTTTTTCTGTAGAGGATGCGCACAACATTATTGTATTCGCAGATTTGGCATCTATTTCGGTGGTTTATCGAATAAGCCAATCGTATGAGCTGGTCGCGCTTGGCGAAGAGGACCGCGCTCATCACGCGGGAGGGGCCAACAAGCTGGTAGTGTATGAGGAACAGTTCGAATCAGGGATGCAGCTTCCTCTCCTGTCGTTCTTCGTTGAAGTGCTGAAAGAATATGACCTTTGCCCTGGTCAAATCCACCCAAACGGATGGAGGATGATGGTTAGCTTCTATTCGTTGTGTAGATCGGCGGGTTTTCGAGCAACTGGTTTGGTGTTCCGTCAGTTCTTTCGCTCGAATAAAGGGTCGTGATCGTAGCACGTCACCTTCTCCCATCAAAAATTCAAGGTGATCGGAGGGCTGAAAGACAAGGTGAATGAATATAGGCATCACTATCTGCTTGTTTGTAAGCTGGATGGGGATTTTCCATTCCGAGTGGTTTGGAATGAGGACCCCATAGATTCAGGTCGATGGCTTAGACCTCGGGAGATGTTGGAATCGGAAGATCAACTGGTGAAGTATCTAAGGGGCCTACCCTCGGATAAGGAACATAAGCAAGATGTGGACGAGCTCGTCGGGCATTTCCTTGCCTCAGGTTATTATATCTGGAACCAGTGGCGAATGGCTCAGTTATCGGGCTGGTCCGTGTCAGATTTTGAGAAGTGGAAGAGGGGTTACAAATTTTCGACTGGTGAGCTTGCCAAACTGGAGTCGATAACTGTAAATGTTGTCGTTGTAGGTGAGGTGTCTGGGTGGTTTGGGTGTTTTGTTAGTAATGTCGCGTTTTTTCTTGAAAATATACTAAGTAGTTGTTCTTTCTTTTTCGCAGGTGCGGGGGATCCTCGTGTAAGCATGGACTTCGATCCTGATGAGTTTGGTGTGGGGATTGATAGTGCCCAAGAGGCGTTTGCTGGTGCCTCGGCTTCCCTGGCTTCTTTTTCCTCGCTCGAGGATGCGAACCAAGTAGTCCAAAGCATGGGCGGGGTGCTTGCTGCGTCCGAGGATGGTGGGCTTGCAGCCGACATTCCCCAAGGGATGCCCGTGGGAGAAAATGAGCTGAAAAAAGCCGGGGAGGAGCCAGAGGTGATCTGTGTTGAGGAAGATAGTGAGGGTGGTGAGGGTCAGATCGAAGCGGTGCTTTCTCGGAAAAGGAAAATGGACAAAGGAAAGAAGGTTGTTGGGGCCGAGAATGAAGAGTTGACCGCTGGTGAGGACGTTGCTGGTGCGAGTGAGGGCTCTAAGTGAGCATGTACCGAGGTAGGGGCTGAGCTTGCGGCAGACCTAGTGGATAGGGTAGGTGACCACCCAGAAATGGTGAAGAGAATGGAAGTGAAACTTGCAAAGTTTCACGATTTTGTCCTGGGGTTGTCGGTGCATTCCGACATGATATCGTCGGACTTGCCCCGTGTGATGGCCCGTGTTGCCAGGGTGCCCGGGGAATCACATCGGATGGAGTGTGTGTCGAAGATGAATCTGGGAATAGAGACCTTGTCGGCACTCGGGGTGGTATGTCTTTCTGACATATGTTGTGTAAATTGCTATGGATCATAATGTGATTTCGTTGTGTGTTTTGTATGCAGGCCATCTCCAATGCTAATATGGTGTTTGATATGTGCGTCAATGATGAGCAAGTTTTTTGGACGATGGAGCAGGGTCTGCGGAATGCTGTGGCCGAGCTGGAGGCGGTGAATGTGAAGTTGGTCAAGGCTGGTGAGTTGTTGGATCGTCGTGAGGCCGAAATTGCAGGTCTGTCCGAACAACTTAGGGTGGAAAAGAGAAGAAAGCCGAGCTGTCGCTGAAGTTGGCCCGTGATGCTGAGGAGCTGGGTTGTCGCAGGGTGCTATTAAAGGCGGCAATTCTCTGGGCTCGTCGTGTCAAAGAAAACTTGTTGGAGAAAACCCAGCAGCTTGCTTTGCTATCCGGGGAGAAGACGATCTTGCAGACTGAGAACGAGAGACTCTAGCGGGAACTCGAGGTAGCCCGCAAGGAAGCCGCCGATCTTCATGCCTTTGCGGGGTAGCGTGAAGAGAAGCTTGTCAAGATGGACCAGATGATGCTTATTGCTGCTGCTCACTATGCCGGATATGCGGTTCCCCTGGAGGTCGTGTTCTCTCCAGATATCTATGACAAAGAGGCCCAAGCGAAGGCCGTTGAATTATGCGGTCGCTTCAAGAAGAAAAAGTAGGCTAAGATAGGCTCTTTTTCTTTTGTCAAAAATGTAATGATGCACTCCTACTTTTGGATCCTTTGTGATCTTTTGGATGGTTTTATTCTATGCTATTATTATAAATTTGCACTTGATTTGATCGTTGCTTTTGTGATGCGTCTTTCACGTCCCGTCCTTTTGGGCTATAAATAGGAGCCGTTTTTGCCTTAACTTGGATTGCGTTGTTTGTTAGCTTGCTTGAATTTTCAGTTGCTCGTTCGTTTGCTTGTAATCTGCCTGTAATGTCTCTTCGGGATGTCGTCGATTCTGCTAAGGTGTTGGAGGTACAGAAAGCCATATCAGTGATGTCGCATCCTTATGTGTATTATCCACCGATGGTGGACCACGCCGGAGACAGGAAAGCCCGATATGCCTCACCTATATTGATGAACTGGGGTGTCTCGTCGAAAAATCGAAACGTGGAGAGTGAGAGTTCCGCCCCTTATACCGGGTCGGTGATGGACTCTTACGACGTGGTAGCTAGTGCCTATCCACGACTGAGAAAACGGTTTGGTCGCAAGATGGGATTGGTTTTCTCAATCCCGATGAGACGGTCGCGCCTGTGTTGAACCTGCACCCCTCGTGGGTTAGGAGGCTTCTTGCCGACGAGCTGGAATGAGTCACGAATCTTCCTGCCGAGTCAGAGTACGGACGTATGGGTCGCCATGCGTCGCCGATGCGCCCTTATGGCCCGACGTTTGTCGATCCCCTGAAACCTCATAGCGTGGTCTTCCTTGAGTTTTCCAACCAGGGCTATCTTGGACCTATTTCGGTAAATCCGAATCATTGGGTGACTCATGTTGGTAACGCGTGCTTGTATCATAGGCAAAATGGACATAACACTGATGAGTGTGCCGATTGGCGAGCAGTGCATCAAGCGCTGATGGATGATGAAGCTATCCTTAATCCAGACCGTGCCATTGTTTGGCCTTAGTAGATGCTGGATCTTTTGTAGTTAACGCGCCTTGTTTGCCATCAGCTCTTTTTGTGTTTGAAAATGTGTTGCCCTGGATTTCTCTTTTGCTTGTTTCATTTATGTGTAATGTTTGACTTTTGAGTTTCAATCTTTATGTGGAATGCCATCGTCTTGCGTTGTTTTTATGATTTGGTGAGGAACTTGTTGGGTATCTACTCGGTGTAATTTTGCACTAGGCGAGGACCTTGTTGGTCCCGTGTGATTAGTTCCAGGGGGGTTAGGAACTAATATAGCTTTTTCGTTTAATAATGCTGACTTAGTCAATTCTTTAAATTACTTAACTCAAATTTTAGTCAGCACGGCCGAGAGATGTAAGGCAGCTTTAGTCAAAGGCTAACTAGAACCGTTTTACTTGTGAGTTGGGAATTAACACTTAAGGTCAGCTTCCAACTCAGCACTCTGATTACTCAGTGTCAGCTTATACAATTTATGTCCTGAGTAATTTAAGCAAACAGCACATACATATATATTGAGAGAAAGGGTTAGAAATTACTCAGCAAGATTTATCCTGGTTCGGCCTCACCGCCTACGTCCAGTCCCCAGAATCCTTCCGGGCTTTTCCAATCCAATACTAAGCTCTTTAAAGGTAGAGCACAAACCGTTTACAAGGCAGTTGAATATGCAAGAGTACCTTCCTCTATTCGTCTACTCAACTCCTACTGAGCGCTATAACCGAACACTCAGATTTTTCTCTACCGCTGAGTACTAAAACCGAGTACTCAGCACCACTCTCTCAATTTTTACAATTGATACAAACTTGTTCTTTCTAGATGAAGAACACTTTAGATGATTAAAAAATTAATCTAGCTTTTACACAGAGATAGAAATTTGGTGTAAGAACTTTTTCTTGTTTGAATGTGCTTTGTATGTATGCTCTTTTTCTTTTTGTATTTCGGCAAAGGATCCAAGTGAAGCACTTGTCCTTTTATAGTTGATTCTGAAGCTCTAATCATTTGAATCTGGAAGTATCCGTTGGATTCAAACGGCTCTCTTGCGTCACACGCTTGGTCAGCATTCAGAATGTGCAGGCCAATCCTGTCGTCTGAAATTAGTAGGCGCCAGGCTTGTCTTCTTCCTACAGGTTCGTCTTCTAGTGCCAGTTTCGTCTTTTAGCCAAATGCCAGTTGACTCATGCGTCTCGAAATTGACTATGTGCGTAATTCCAAAGCTTCTGTTATTGGTGTAGACAGTTGTCGGATCTTGTCTTTTAGCAAACGGATCATTCGCGCTGTCCTGAAGAACACACAGCTTGACTTTAATAGCCGTTGTCTTTGAACTTAGTTTCTGACGACACTGACTTGCATTCTACTAAGCTTCCGTGGCCAGCTTCATTTGCAAGCTTTAGTTTAGAGGAAGACTTCTCTTCTTTGATACTGAGTTGTGTTCTACTCAGCTTCCTTGGCCAGCTTCGTCTTTAATCAGTTTGTTCTGAAGAAGACTTTTCTTCTATTATGCTGAGTCGAGTTATACTCAGCTTCTGTGGCTCATGCTGACTTCATTCTATCGTACTTTTTATTTCTGTTCACTTAAAATTATACTCAACATTGAACAAACACATTAGTACAATTAAATCAAAGCACTTAAATTTAATTGCCCCTTAATCATGGACTAACTTTAAATAATTTTGTCAAATCAAAATCATGTGGAAATGTGTTTCAACAGACCTTAGTGGGTAGCTCGCAATTCTGACAATTGGTAATAACAAGGGGTTGTTAAGCGATTGATTAGAGGCGTTTCAAGATGCTCGAGAAGCCTTTGAATGAAAATAAACCTTGGTATAATTTTTCATTAGGCGATGACCTCATCGGGTAGCTCGTAATTTTGGCAATCGGTATCAACATGGGGTTGTTAAGCGATTGATTAGAGGCGTTTCGAGATGCTCAAGAAGCCTTTGAATGAAAATAAACCTTGGTATAATTTTTCATTAGGCGAGGACCTCATCGGGTAGCTCGCAATTTTGACAATCGGTAACAGCCTCGCAATTTCACATCTAATCGTATGTTTATGATCTGTCACTAATGACCGATAAAAATGACTCACATGTGAAGTATAGATGACAAGATTCATAACCGAAAAGACAGTTTGATTAATTATTTCTAAAATTGACCCAACTTGACAATGTTAAGGGTAAAATTGCTCTTGGTTGTCAACGTTAGGGATAAAATTGAATCATTTTAGACGTTCTGTGTAAAATTGCTCTTGGCTGTAAACGTTAGGGTACTTTTGCACCTTTATCCAAAAATATTACAAATTTAATAAAGTATAAATTTAATAAATAAGTTATCTAAAAATTGAACTTTAATCAATAAAAATAAATTAGCTTAGTGGTACCACTCAGTAATTGAAGAATAAAAGATCGCGGTTCAAATCTCACATCTTACATCTAGAAAAACAAATATATTTCTTAATATATAAAAGAGTTATAACGAATATAGGGTACTCTGAGTATTTCCATACCCGTCTCATTACCCGTTTAATCCATACATGTCATGTCCCAACCCTTTTATGCAGAATACGAGCAACCCATTAAAATCGGATAGTATCAAGTACCTGCTGCCATCCCTGCAAGCAAGAGAGTTGGGTTGAAGTTTGAACTGAACTGAGCCGAGGATTGTGGAGACAAGTATCGGACTTAGCACTTTGTAATGTTTTCTGGGTTTATTTTAATGGCTTCATTTCCTTGCTTAGATAATGGCTCAAATACATGAATATCATAAGTATAAAATTATAATTAAGTCATATCATCAAATTTAATTTTTAATATGTCATTATTTTTTATATATTATGATTTTATACCATAATTTAAAAATTCTAGACTCCAATTCATAAATCATAAACCCTAGAAAATATATTCTAAACTTTTAATTTATAAATTCTAATTCTTAAAATATATTAAAAATACTGATTTTGCTAGTTTGACAGAATCCAAAATTATGATTTGATATAGTTGTAAATAGTTTTTAAAAGATGAATTTCTTTGTAATTTTTCCTTAGATAATTTAGCAAAATCTTTTTATAATTTAGTGAATAAAAGTTCAAATTGGCCCTCAAAGTTGGCATGGAGGGTCAATTTAGCTCAAATATATTTTTTTGTATCAACTAGTTCTTAAAGTTGGTCGAAAAGTCAAATTAACACAGAATCAAAATCAGTCATGAAAATATAATATGTTTTTTATACCTAAATTTTATCATGTTTACTTTGATACTTGAAATCTATTTTTATACTTAAAAACTATTATATCATATGCAGTCGCAGAACGTTTTGGTATCGCCACATTACTATATGTGCTAGTGCATAATATCAATGCACTAATACTATTTTGAGAGGTTCAGTGAAGTTTTTGTTGTCTCTGTTTCAGGGAGTTTCTCTCAGAATTAGTTGTTCGTGGCTGATATCCTACTTCGAGAGATTTCTTTTGTCAGTGCGATTTTTACCTCTATTTATTTTTCTCACATTTTATCACTTAATATAATTATTTCATTAAAAAATTAAAAAATAATATAGTATAATTAAAATTCTAAATTCAATTAATTCTTATCCAAAATTAGATACTTTGCACTGACGCATAAAGTAATGCGTCGAAGCCAAAACGTTCTGCGGTTGCGTAGAATATTATAGTTTTTAAGTATAAAAATAGATTTTAGGTATCAAAATGTAAACATGATAAAATTCAGGTATAAAAAATATATTATATTTTCAGGGCTGATTAGATCCCGAATTAATTTGATCTTTTTGATCAATTTAAGGACTGAGTTGATATATCAACCAATATAATAAAATAAAGAGTAACGTAAAAAAAAGAAAAATTATGCTTTCATCAAACTGGTAATTGAAAAATAAATTATCTAAAAGGTGATTGAGTTTTTTTTGTTTTATTAAAAACGATGATCTTTTAGTTTGATAATATAAAAATGATAATTAACGATTTTAAAATTGAAAATTTTAAAGATTAAAATTGTTTAGTATCATATTTAGTACTGTAACTAAATTTTTTTATTTTTCAAAATCATCATTTTCGGAGTTTTCTCTCTTTAAAATATTCATTTTCTCTCTTATCACCAAACAACACTTAAATAACTTTAAAATTAAAAGTTTGAAAAATTAAAGTTTCTTAAAATATCCTCAAGTCTTTGAATTTTTCAATTTTGAGATCGTTAATCCTCATTTTAATTTTAAGATCCTTGTTTTTAGTAAAACGAAAAATCTCAATCATCTTATTGACAAAACGAAAAAGCTCAGTCAACTTTTGAAAAAAAAAACAATTTTAGCCCTAACATCTAAAATTATGAAATTTTGCCCCTAACATCAGCAGTCAAGAGCAATTTTACCTCTAACGTTGTGAAGTTGGGTCAATTTGAGAAATAATTCATCAAACTATCTTCTCGCTCATGAATCTTGTCATCTACACTTCACATGTGAGTCATTTTATCACTCATTAGTAACAAATCATAAACATATGATTATACGTGGAAATTTTTTAAAAAATATACTGTCTTTTGTACGAGTTAGATAAAAAAAATTCAAAATATTTCACCGAATTTATAAATATTAATCTTCAATTCTATTATTAAATCACAAAAAAATATGAAATATTTTTTTAAACAAACTGATATGCAACCAGGGCCGGCTCTAGGGGGAGGCCACATAGGCGGCCGCCTAGGGCCTCCAATTTACGGGGGCCTCTGATCAAAATTTGTTTCAAATTTGATAATTATTAAAAACTTTATGGTGAAAAACTATATAAACTTAGATTTATAACAAAAAAAATAGTGTTAGACTGAATGGTAAAGACTTGTGGAGGTGTTTGTAAGGGGTGAGAGTTTGATTCTTAGGATTAGCATTTTTTTTTGTTCACATTTTCTCTTATTTTTTCGTTGTTTTTTTTTAACAACATTTGCATTGATTTTTCTTGAACTTTTTTTTTATATTTGGAAACAATATATAAACTATTATTTTATTATTATAGTGATTTTTAAATTTTTTATTTTTTACAAATTACAAGACGAAATTCACTTATGAATTACAATTTGTAATTTGGTGTAAAATGTTATTTAGACTCTGATTTATTTAAAATTTTAATATTTGACCACTAATTTATTATTTGGTCACATTTAGACCATAAACTATTTAAATTAATAAAATTTCACTCAATTTTGATGATTCCTTGGATCGGCATTTTTTTGTTCACATTTTCACTTATTTTTTCTTTCTTTCTTTTGACAACACCTGCACTTATTTTTTCTGAACTTTTTTTCATATTTGAAAACAATGTATAAACTATTATTTTGTTGTTGTAGTGATTTTTTAAATCTTTTATTTTTATAAATTACTAGACGAAATGCACTTATGAATTACAATTTGTAATTTGGTGTAAAATGTTATTTAGATTCTGATTTATTTAAAATCTTAATATTTGGCCACTAATTTATTATTTGGTCACATTTGAACCATAAACTATTCAAATTGATGAAATTCCACTTAATTTTGATGGAGTATTGATAAAATTGTTTTCTTATGATATGTGGTGATATTTTGACATATGGACTTGACATGCCGTACGTTTTAAAGTTTATTTACCCAAATAATTAATGAGATTAAAACAAGAAAACAAATCTATAAACTAAAATTTATCAAGTCTAATTGTCAAAATATTATCATATGTCAATAATTCTATTAAGTTTCCATCCAAATTGGATGAAATTTCACCAATTGGGATAATTCAGTGACCAAATGATAAAATTTTGGATAGATCAAGCGCCAAATGACAAGATTCCTTAGATCAATCGATGTCCAAATAGTGATTTAAGCCTGTATTTCATAATAAAGACGCGACTCAACCAATCTTTAATCACCAAAATAAATTCTTCTCTTTCTTTCCATAGAATCTTGTGATTAGGTTCGAGTTCAGTTGTCCAAGATTAATTTTCAGGAATTAATACTTTGTCATCTGCTTGCTTCTCCCATAGCTGGTGAGAAGAAGAAACTTGATTTTATATATATAACAGAAAACTCGGTTTTACATATACAAAATCAAGAATAATAATAATTTCTTAGCTTTAGGTTATTATTATATGACTTGAATTGTAGTTAATAATATATTGGTTTTACTATTTACTATTTATTTTTTCTAAAATAGTATTAAATTTAGATATGAAAAAAAGTACACAATTTGCCTAGGGCCTCCAAAATGTTGGAGACAGCCTTGTATGCAACTGGTGCAGAATAAAAAATAAAATATTTGTGTTTATAATAATATCTAAAATTGGGCCAATTTGTGAATATTATGGGTAAAATTGCTCTTGGCTACCAACATTAGGAGGTAATATTGCACCATTTTAGATGTTAAGGATAAAATTGCTCCTAACTGTAAACATTAGAAGTATTTACACACCTTATCCCTTTTCTTTTACCGTTACCAGTTTGACAGTAAGTGAAAACATTTTTTTTTGACTTATTATTAATGTATTTAATATTAATGTAATTACACAAATGTATAAAGGGGTAGAATAGTAATTAGACATTGTAAATGACACTATAAATACATGTAAATAATATCATAATGAATAAGAGTGTTTTATTATATTTTACAATTGTCTCTCTTCTCACTTATCCTAAAATAAATATTCTCTCCTTTTACAATATTTTAATTTCACTTTATCAAATGAACCCTTAATAAATATTTTCAGAATTTTTTTTATTTTATTTTGAGTAATAGTCTTTGAATAATTATTTTTTCAATTCTCGAAATATTAAAAAAGAAAATTATATAACGAGATCCGCTAAATTAATGATGGATTAGATCATTTAAATCAAATGTTTTTAAGTGTATAATGTTGTGAGGTATTAGGTGTTTGATAAAAATTCGAAACAACTGCTTTTAATAGAAAATCAACTAATATTTACTACTTACTAGTAATATCAAACAATAAATAACAAACAGTAAGAACAAACACTAAATAGGAACAAGTGAACCAAACTGGCCGTAAGTTAACACGTAATTAGTATTTTGAGTTATAATATTGGAATATATCTTTAACTTATTTAACTTGTTTAAAAAAGTCAACTATTTTCCTATATTTTAAAAATGTTCAATATACCTAAGAATTTGCTTAATTTGACTTATTAAGGCCCTGTTTGGTAAAGAACATTTTGGGATAAAAAGAGCGGTTTTGACCAACTTTAGCGGTTTGACCACTGAAACCGCTGATTGGAGTGTTTGGTGGAGAGAGGTTTGAGAGAGAGTTTTGGAATGAAAATGCTAATTTAGAAAAAGCTCCTTTTAGGAGCTTTTTCAATTAGCGTTTTGCAATATTAAAATTAATGGACTTCTTTAACCCTAATAGATAGACTCCTCCAATATTAAAAAAAAGAAATGCCCTTATTCGTCTTTTTGCACAAACCGCGATTATCAATCAGCTAATTTTTACCAAACAGGTCTACACAAACAGCTAGTCAAATCAGCTAATGTAATCAGCTAACAGCTAATTTCCAAACAGGGCCTAAATCTCTAAGCTAGTCATATAGGTTTTTAAGTGGTTTATTTATTCCAATTAACTTGCTTATAATAATTTATTATTTTTTTTAATATAATTTATTAGTTTCTAAACTTGCTTAAGGTATACGTACATCAATTTATCCAAAATCTCTTATTGTTCTGTCATATAGGTTTTAGGGAGTTAATAATCATTTGTAAGTTTGGAGATTAAATATAATCTCTTAAAATATAGAAGAGAACAAATAAAGAGGGCTAACGATATATTAGACTTATAATATTTATTTTTCATCTTGATTTTAGGGTCTGTTTGGTTTAACTGTTTGATGTTGCTGTTTCTTGTTTGCTGTTTCCTGTTTGATATTGTTGTTTCTTGTTTCCTATTTGATTTGTAGTGTTTGGTAAAGTTATAATTAATTGTTGCTGTTAGTATATAAAATTACTAATATGTACATGCTAACAAATAAATATAGAGATAAGGTTAAAAAATACACATAACGTGGACAATCATAAGCAATTTTACTCGTAATGTTAACAATAAAGAGAAAGTTTACCCATAACATTGACAAGTTTGGCCAATTTCAGATATAATTATAAATCACAAATAAACACAAGTTGCATATCAGTTGGTTCTAAAAAATCACATTTTTTATGATTTAATAGTATAATTAGAGATTAATATTTTTAAATTCAACGGAATATTTGATTTTTTCCCAACTCGTACAAAATACAATATAATTTACTATTTTTAATTTTTTTCATGTATATTCATATGTTTTTTTATCTGTTACTAATGACTGATAACATGACGAATATGTAAAGATTCATGAACGAGAAGTTGGGTGAATTATTTCTCTAATTGACCAACTTTGTCAATGTTAGGGGGTAAATTTGTTTTTTTTTTCTGCCAACGTTAGGTGTAAATTTATACTATTATACTATTTTACACGGGTCAATACTATTTGTTTTTATTGATGGTCGATGTTAAAGGTATTTTAAACGTTATCTAATAAATATATAAAGAAAATTTCAATTGTAAGACAAAAAGATTGTTAATTAATAAAACTAGAATAATATAAGTCAATTAAACAGTATAAATTATCCTAATTAATAATATATTTTATCAACATGTTTATTTTTTTTGGTACAATGTGGTCTATAGACATTTCTCTCAAATTAAAATTGAGAACTAAGAAGGCATGCTAGAAAAAGAAGAGGTGATACTTGAGTATCTCAGTTTTCAAAAAATAAATTGGAAGGATATTTAGGGTAATGAAATTCAAACGGCAGAAGGAGGGGAGAAACAGCAGCAAATTGTTGCTGTCGGAAACAGCAGCCTATTGGCTCGTAAACAGCAAACAGGAGATGTTTTAAATTTTTTACCAAACACTGTTGTAGGTGCCGTTGGAAGTGAAACAGCAAAAAGGAGCTAAAAATTGGAGAAACAAACACCCTCTTAGTACGTATGATTTCTACAAAATTTGCCCTTCCTTTTTTCCACAATGAGCCTATTAATCGGCCCAAACTGTTCAATTAATATTAGATCAACCGGTTTACGGTTCATTCAATCAAGTTGAACTAGCTTGTTCGGATCAGTTCTTACAACCATGCTTGTGATTATTTATTAACCAACTAATTCAAAGTCCACTTTTTGACGTCTCAAAGCATGCTTTGATATATAAAAACGTCATCTTGTAATGTAATTTTATCAAAATTTATACATTCAATTTTTATAAGTTAAGTTAAAAAAACGTAGTTTGATGTTTTGATGATCGGTATATGTAATGTTTTTTGAGAAAAATAATCATATGGTTGACATAATTAGTTAATTTGATCACTTTTGAGTTGATTTTGTTAAATTTGACCGTTAACGATTTCAAAATGAAAATTTTCAAGAATTAAAATTGTTTAGTATCATATTTATTATGAACCACATTTTTTGTTTTTCAAAATCATCATTTTGAGTTTTTTCTCTCTTCTCACCAAACAATACATAAATGACCTAAAACCTAAAAGCTTGAAGAATTAAAAATTCAAAATATGTCGTCGAAAGATTCTATTATTAAATCATAGAAAATATGGATTTTTTTAAACGAACTGTTATGCAATTGGTGCATAATCAAGAATAAAATATGTGTGTTTTATAATAGTGTATGAAATTGACCCAACTTGACAATGTTAGAGGTAAAATTGCTCTTGGCTGCCAACATTAAAGGTAAAGTTTCACCATTTTAGACGTTAGTGGTAAAATTACTCATGACTGTAAACATTAAAGATATTTTTGCACTTTATCCTAATATTTTTTGGGATAAATAATTTATTAGTCCCCTAGTTTTTACATAACACATTGTTTAATCCCCCTATTTTAAAAACACATTTTCAGGTCCCTATTTTTTGCCAATATTAACCTTATGGTCCTTTTATCTATTCTTTTAGATTGTTAACCGAATATATCTTAGCTTTTGGGACAACCATAGTACAATACAAGTTGACCATATTACTCTGTTATTTTATATATATCTGTTTATGCTAAAATATGACGATTACAAGTCTTAAAAAACTAGGACTAAATGGTTAATATTGGTAAAAGTTAATGCTTTTTCAAAATAATGGGACTAAACAGTGTGTTAGGTAAAAAGTAAGAGAATAATAAATTATTTATCTCATTTTTTGTTCTATTTATTGATTCTTAACAGATAAAGATATTAATGGGTATCCGCGAATTAAATGAAATGCAAAAAGTATATTTATTAGGATAATAGAACAACTATGAATAATTAAAAAATAAATCAATAAGATCTTGTTCTTTATCACTTAATTTCAGTAACAATCAGTTCAGTTCAGTTCAATTTAATTCAGTTCAGTTCAGTTCAGTTCAATTCAGTTCAGTTCAGCATTCAGTTTCAGCATCCAGTTTCAGTATTCAGTAATTTATCATTATTTATTATATTATTATTATTTATCTATAATTTATCATTATTTATTATTATTATTATTTATAGTTTATCATTATCTATAAATTAGATAAAAGTCAAGAAATGATAGTTTATTAAAGTATATATCGTTTAATAAAAAAATTAAAACTAAAGTATGCATCCATATTTAAAATTAGGAATGACATCTATATTATGAATTATTTTTCAAATTTACTGAATTTATCAATGTTAGGGATAAAATTGCACCATTTTAGACGTTAAAGGTAAAATTACTCCTGACCCAAAATGTTATTTTTGCACTTTAACCCTTAATTAAAATAAAAAGTTAAGAGTTTGTATTCATATGAAGATTTGTATTTAATTTCATAGGCTTTAAATTATATGTAAATTTGTGTTTGTATGTAATTTGTATTTTTAATTTAAATTAGACTCATTTTTATTTGATTTCATAGGCTTTTATCGAGCCAAGCTTTTATCAACCCGGACTTTTATTTGATTTTCTATTTAGTTTTATCTTTAATAATATATTTATTTATTATTGATATTATTAAATTTATTAGACCCATTATTATTATTATTATAAGTTCATTACTGTCCAATATTATCATGAAAATTATTTTAAAGTCTAATATCATCATTATTATTAAGTTCGGTAGCATTTAGTTAAGTTCAGTAGCATTCAGTTAAATTCAGTTCAATAGTATTTAGTAGCATTCAGTTCAATTCAATTCAGTTCAGTTCAATTTTTTTCAGCGATAAAGAACAGTAAGGATTTGAGATTTGAGATTGACGATCTCTACTAGATGTTTCTAGAACATCACAGGAAGCAGAAAAGTCGAATCCAAATGGCATATGCTCAAAAAGTAAAACCATCAACGGCTAGCCCAAGGTTTCGTCTGGACCACAGAGACTGAACCGACCCGACCCCGACCCGAACCGGAATTACCTTTGTCCTGAGCTGAGATCTTCTCTATAAAAAGTTTCTAAAACCTCTTCACTCTTCCAACTGTATTGTTTCCTTGATCATTTCAGCTAAAAGCTCTCAATTTTATCTCCTTCTTCACCGGTGAGTGCTCCTTCCTTCTGATTTCCGTTTTATCGCATATTTGTGATCTGATCTGGATACTCATTTGTTGATTTGATTGCTTAATCTGGATTTTCTGCAGATTTTATTTATTTATTGAATATGGCTACAAAGAGGAGCGTCGGGACCCTAAAAGAGGCAGATTTGAAGGGAAAGAAGGTTTTTATTAGAGTAGATCTGAACGTGCCTTTGGATGATAACTTAAACATCACCGATGATACCAGGATCCGCGCTGCTATCCCTACCATCAAGTACTTGAAGGACCATGGTGCTAAAGTTATTCTTTCCTCTCACTTGGTATAATCCTAATTCTCTGATTTACGGACTCTATTGATGATTATTGCATTTGTTGATTTAGCTGGAATTTTATTGGGTCGGTTGCTATTTTTGAATCTTATAGTATTTTGCTTGTCATTGTTTGATGGCTCCTTCATTTGTTGTGGTGTTTGGAAGAATTGCTGATTTTGTCTATGGTGTTTGAATAATTATGCTGATTAAGTGTTGTCTCTATGATTGGGCCTTAACTATGAGCTTGAGCTTTGAGCTTTTAGTTCAATTGGTTCCATGACACGGTAGCCGTACTGTCAACCTCATTAATTTAACTATCAGCTTGAGTTTTAGTTCAAACGGTTCTATGACAGTTCGAGCTAGAATTTCCCCTCTTTATTAGATGGTTTATTGTTTCTAGGGTTACTAATGTGCATTCAAGCGTACTTGTTTTTCTGAATTGTGGCTTTTCTTCTACCATTGAATCTCTGAATGGCTGCTGCATGTAACTGTGATATTTTTTCCCCTATGGACTTTTTCTTCTTAGCATTTGCTAGCCCCTGTCTTTGTCTATACATCCAATTGCACCAGTTTTCTGATTGTTTCTGCTGCGAGCCCTTAAATCCGGCGCCTCTATGAAAATAAATATTTTCAACATGGTTTTCCTTGGTGCCAGTGTTTATGAATTTCCACTACAGTTTCGATGATTAATCACTGGTAAATTCTGAAATCTCAGTTAAACTGGTTAACTTGAAAAATGCAAGCGTAAGTGCATTTCACTGCACATAAGTTTTTTGAAATGCGTAAGTGCATTTCACTGCACTTAACTTGTTAGAATGTTTTTTTTTTTTTCATTTTCCTAGAATATCCTTATGAATATGGACGAGTATGGGCCTTCTAACTGTCATGGAGTTCCTTATCAAAACTTTTCTTGGGACTCGGAAACAAAGAGTTATCAGTCTCTTTTTGGGTCTAAATTCACGTCATCATTGTCTTTTTATGGCATAGTTTTTTTTTTTTCAGAATAAAAAAGTTTATATGTAGCTAAGAGATACTTGTATTATTATTCACTTGAATGGATGATGTTTGTTCCACTTCTACTTCTTTTTCTTTGGAAAGTAGCTTTGGAGCAAAAATTGCTGGGTGAGTATATAATCAACATTGTCAGAGATGAATATGATAATGAAAACTATTCTTAGCCTTATCAATTTAAGTTTTTGGGTCAAATGGACTCCATTTGTTAATGAAGTTTCAACACATTCGTGTGTGGGGGTGTGTCGGAGATTATAGTAGAAGCTATACTTTTTTGGGATAAGGTGCAAAAATGCCCCTAATGTTGACAGCTAGGAGTATTTTTGCACCTTATCCCTACTTTTTTTGTCAAATGGTTTCTTGACAAACATTATAGAAGTTGGAATTGATCCCCTCCAAAGTGGTAAAGAAAACATACTAAATAACAGTGTATAGAATCCTAAAATTTGTTTCATTGGTGTTGTTTTGGTTAATCAGTAATTGTATCACTCTTGCTTTTAACTTATTGAGTCAGAGAGGAAAACACCTACGTTGAAACATTGAAGCAAGTGCTAAACGTGTTATATTTGTATAAGTGTTAAAAAATGGGTATGAATATTTGTTTCTAGGGTTACTAATTTGCATTCAAGCATACTTGTTGTTTTTCGGATATCTGCTATTGATTTGATTTGTGGTTTTGTGACTTTTCTTCTATCATCGAAGCTCTGAATATCTTGTTGCATGTAACCGTCATATTTTCCCCTATGAAATTTTCAGTTCCAGATAGGGATATCTACTTATTATGTTTGTAGGGATCTTTCTTAGTATTTGCAAGCCCTTGTTTTTGTCTTTCAGTACTTCCAATTGCACTTGTTTTCTGCTTATTTCTGCTGTGAGCTCTTAGATACGGTGCCTGTATAAAAATAAATATTTTCAACTAGGGCTGTCAATTCCTGACATGACTTAGACCCGTTTGACACGATTACCATTTTTGTTGCTTTTATATCATTTATAACCATGTGGAATATATGGATCATGTACTGCAATTATGACACAACAATCCATCTTGATATTGGTGCTAGTTTTTATGAATTAGAACTACATGGCTTCGATGATTGATCATTGGTAAACTCTGAAATATGAAGTTGAATGGTTAACTTGAAAAAATGCAAGTGTAACTCCATTCAACTGCAAATGTATTTTTTTTTTTCAAAATGAAGAAGTGCGGATAGGACTATATTTTGTAAGATTTCCTTTGTGATTTTTTGTTTCTACCTTTTTTTTTAGTTATTTCTTTTTTTGCATTTTTTAGAATGTGCAAGTGTAACTCCATTTAACTGCAAATGTATTTTTTTTTTCAAAATGAAGAAGTGCGGATAGGACTATATTTTGTAAGATTTCCTTTGTGATTTTTTGTTTCTACCTTTTTTTTTAGTTATTTCTTTTTTTGCATTTTTTAGAATGTCCTTAAGAATATGGACGAGGATGGGCCTTCTAACTGTCTTAGAGTTCCTTATCAATGGCTTGCTTGGGACTAAGAAAGCAAGTGTTATATTAGGTCATATTTCACGTCATCATTGTCTTTTTCTGCCATGATTTTTTTTTTGTGTGTATATGTAGTTAAGATCCTTGTCTGTTATTGACTTGTATGGATGATGTTTGTTCCACTTCCACTTTCTTTTCTTTGAAAAGTAGTTTTGGAGCAAAAATTGTTGGGTGAAAAAGTAATCAACATTGTCAGAGATAATAATAAAAGCTATTCTTAGCCTTATCTATATCAGCTTACGTTTTTGGGTCAAATGGTTCCTTGACATGGTACTAGAGTATCTTTGACCAAGTGGTCGTGTTTTCAAATCCTGAAAACTCCATTTGTTAATGAAATTTCAACACATGGTAAGATGAATGTGTTTAAGCTCAAGGAGCATTCATGTGCAGAGGTGTGTCGGAGATAGTAATAGAAGCTATTCTTGGATCCTACCTATTATCTTAAGGTTTTGGGTCGAATGGTTCCTTGACAAACATTATAAAAATTGGAATTGATCCTCTCTAAAGGGGTAAAGAAAACATATGAATAGTGGATAGAATCCTAAAATTTGTCTCATTAGTGTTTTGTAGTTTAGAGGGCGAGCCTTGGCGCAACGGTAAAACGTTGTTGCCGTGTGACCAGAGGTCACGGGTTCGAGTCTTAGGAGCGGCCTCTTGCCAATTAAATTGGCAAGGGAAGGCTTGCCCCCAATACACCCTTGTGGTGGGACCCCTCCCCGGACCCTCGCTCAGCGGGGACGCGTAATGCGACCGGGCCGCCCTTTTTTAGTGTTTTGTAGTTTATCAATAACTGTACAATTCTTGCTTTTAACCTATTATGGAGTCAGAGAGAAAGACACCTACTGATGGTATACATAAATGTTGAAACAGTGAAGCAAGTGCTAAAACGAGTTATATTTGCGTAAGTGTTAGAAATGGGAATGAACAATGACTGTAATATAACACTATAAGCTGTTGGTTTGGGTGGTTAGGAGCTTCTTCCCCTTAGGGTCTGCTTGGATTGAGGTTAGAGGAGGTTAAAATAATGGAAGGTTAGGGAAGGTGAGGAGATAAAAGGGATGGATTTATGAAGTTAAATAACTTATAATACTTGTTTTGAAGGTTTTATAAAGGGAGGCTAAATAAAACACCCTTAATTTACAGTTCAATTCTTCAATCATCTGACACTCTTTTCTTTTGTTCCTCCATTGCCGACCATTGCACCTTCTCCATTAATATTTATAGTGCAATTCCTCACCGATTCATTCAGATGCAGGCTTCCTTTTCGATAAGAAAAAAGCAGGCTTCCTTTGAGATCTGCTCTTTCAGTCTCCACCAAATTTCAGCTCCAACAGAATAATTTACCAAAGGCACAATCAATAGTCTTTCCTCAAATCTCATGATTTCAGCAATAAAGAGATCCAAGAGATTGATTGATAAATAGCCTTATAAATTCTCCAATGCAGAGTAAAAAACAATCTCCAACAACCTAAATTTGATTAACTCGTAATTACTTGGGTTAGTATGGCCAAAGGAAGACCACGTTCTAGGAAATTGTTAACATAAGATAGGATAATTTGGAGAATGTGAAATGGCCTTATAAATTCTCCAATGCAGAGTAAAATACAATCTTCAACCTAAATTTGATTAACTCTGTAATTACTTGGGTTAGTATGCCAAAAGGAAGATGACGTTCTAGGAAATTGTTAACAGAAGATAGGATAATTTGGAGAATATGAAATTTAGGCAAGGATAAATTTGTCAAGTAAATTTAGTTAACCTCCAGATCCACCGATTTGGTGGGACTGAAATTGGAGGTTCTTTTTGTTAGAATTGAGAAATAGCTGCTTATAGCTATTTCGGAAGGAAAAACAGCTAACATTTACCAACACAACAAATAGTTAATACCAACAATAAACAATAAACAACTCCAGCTGAACCAAACGGGCCCTTAGCTTCTTATGAAGCCGGCTTAAATCAAGATTCAATTGGATGGTTAAATACTAATAAAAATAATAACAGCAGTACCATTTTGGATGAGCGAGACTGAGATTGTGATATTCTGTCCACTTGGTATGAAATAATTAGGACAAAAGTAGGGGTTACATCTATTGAGAATAAAATGAGGGAAAGCCGACTAAGGTGGTTTGACCATGTAAGACGAAGAGCGCTTGATGCGCCGGTTAGGAGGACTGAAGAGTGGCAAAGGGATGTAATGGCGAGGGGTAGGGGAAGACCTAAGCAAACTTGGAAGAGGGTGATCGAGAGTGATATGAGTTTATTGGGGATTGAAGAAAATATGGCAGTGGATAGGACGGAGTGGAGGGAGAGCATTTATGTCGCTGACACGACTTGATTTCACGGTTTTATATGATGGTTCATGTTAGCCGATCCCGAACCATTTCGGGACTAAGCTTTGTTGTTGTTGGTATGAAATCAATGCTTGTCTTCAATTGTGTATCTGTAATGTCCTATTAGTAGAATAAAACATCATGTGATTGTATTGTTCACCAATTTTTTCTTGTGATAATCAATGTACTAATTTTATCTGATTGCGCTTTTCAGGGTCGCCCTAAGGGTGTAACACCTAAGTACAGCTTGAAGCCTCTTGTACCTAGGCTATCTGAACTCCTTGGACTTGAGGTTTGTCACCATACCTATCACATCCCTTTTTGTGCCTAATCGGATAATTTGTGGTGCTTATTTTCTCTACTTCTCCATAATAGGTTAAGATGGCGAATGACTGTGTTGGCGAGGAAGTTGAAAAATTGGTTGCTGAGATCCCTGAGGGAGGTGTACTGCTTCTTGAAAATGTAAGGTTCCACAAGGAAGAGGAAAAGAATGACCCCGAATTCGCAAAGAAGCTTGCTGCACTTGCTGATCTCTACGTCAATGATGCCTTTGGCACTGCTCATAGAGCTCATGCTTCGACAGAGGGAGTTGCAAAACACTTGAAACCTTCTGTTGCTGGTTTCCTCATGCAGAAGGTGCGGTTGGTCGATGGATGATTCTCATCTGTTATCTCTGATGAAGGATTCCTGTGACTGATGTTATTTTTTTTTGGTTTTAGGAACTTGATTATCTTGTTGGAGCCGTGGCAAATCCTAAGAAGCCATTTGCTGCAATTGTTGGTGGATCAAAGGTCTCATCGAAGATTGGAGTGATCGAGTCCCTGTTGAAGAAGGTTGACATCCTTATATTGGGTGGAGGAATGATATTTACTTTCTACAAGGCTCAAGGGCACTCAGTTGGTTCATCCCTTGTCGAGGAAGACAAGCTTGATCTTGCACGTACACTTATGGAACAGGCGAAAACTAAGGGAGTTTCATTGCTACTGCCTACTGATGTTGTTATTGCTGACAAGTTTGCCGCTGATGCTAACAGCAAGGTTTGCTTTTCATTGCCTATGTTAAATAAGTTTTGGGAAAAAAAAGCATATTTAAGTCCCTGGTCTTTCGAATTTTATTGATTAAGCACCTGATGTTTCAATTTGACACATACTTGCCCAATTAAGTTAGTTGTAAACATCTACTTCAGTTTAAAGGTCATTGTTCATTTCAGCTGCATATAGCGGCATTAGACGTATAAAAACTGTTTTTAAACTGTTAAATGCATATTTTGAGCGCATATGAAATGACGCTCCGTTAATCGAGAGCTGACTTTCTTGGGTTACCAAACACGTGTTCCTTAACACAATGTCCAAAGAACATAAAACATAAAAAAACATGTTTTTTTTTTTTCTGATTTTTGTTGATTAAGCCCCTGATAAGCCCCTGATTTTTCAATTTGATACGCTGGGCCCTTGATCTGTTTATAATTGTGTACACACCCGCATTAGCTTGAAAAGGAATGCATAACTTAAGTTATACTCCAACGTTCTTGCAGGTGGTTCCAGCAACCGAAATACCAGATGGATGGATGGGTTTGGATGTTGGACCTGATTCAATCAAGACATTCTGCGAAGCATTAGACACTACCAAAACAGTTATTTGGAATGGACCAATGGGTGTATTTGAGATGGAAAAGTTTGCTGTGGGAACTGAGGTATCTAATGTTTTCTCAGAACCTGAACCTTTATTACAGCAGTAGACTGAAACTAAGGGTAAAAAATGACGCCTAAAGTTGAAAAGCGGGATCAATTTAGCCAAATTGAATTTTTGTACAAATTCAGCCCTAAACTTAACAAATTAGCTCAAGTGCAATCAGCCCTCCTTCTCGTTATATGACGATCTTGACTGTGGGAAACAAAATGTATGTCTTTGCATCTTAACATAGTGGGCATACATATAATTATATATATGCCCACTTTGTTAGAATGTACCTTAGCATTTTATTTCTCACTAAACAAGGAGTGGCAGATGTAGAGGGGTTCTCACTAAACAAGGAGTGGCAGATGTAGAGGGGGGCAGCTGCCTCGTCTTGCCGCCATGCTCCCGTGGTTCCGCCACTGGTTTTAAGGTCCTTTATCCCCTTTTCGGATGCTTTGTTATTGTTATCCCTCGGACTTGGTTAAAGTGATATATTGGTCACTTGAAATTGTTTTAGAGTGACATATTGACCCCTAAATTTGCTTAAACTGCTGTATTCGTCTCCAAAATTCACAAAAAGTTCTATTCTACTACTCACAAGCATGACTTGTGACTAACTCAGAAGAGCTGTTGATTGTACTTGGGACAATTGATCAATTATCCCTAAGTTTAGGATTGAGTTGATACCTAAAATTCGATTTGAGCTAAATTGATCCGTCTCTCAAACTTAGGGACCATTTTAACCCTTAATTTGCTGTAGACCACTGGTTTTTGGCAATGAAATTAAAAATCATATCGTTTTGCAGGCAATTGCCCACAAACTTGCAGAGCTAAGTGGCAAAGGGGTGACAACAATCATCGGCGGTGGCGACTCGGTTGCTGCAGTGGAGAAGGTAGGACTTGCTGAGAAGATGAGTCACATCTCAACTGGAGGCGGTGCTAGCTTAGAGCTTCTTGAGGGGAAACAACTTCCAGGTGTTCTTGCTCTTGATGATGCTTAAGCTGAGTTCTTATTCCCCCTTTTTTCTTTTGCAACTCGAGTTCCGGTATATGGTTGGATTTACAGCCAAAACTAGATTGAACTGGAATATCAATTTAGAGGTAATAGGATGTAGAGTATAAGCAAATAAATGTTTTCTCTTGAGCGTCTTCAATGGCGGATCGGATTGCATTGAATTGGATGGATCAGTTTTGGAACTTCGCTTATCATCCAAATATATGATTTTGTTTCATCAAATTGTTCATTTTCATCCTTTTTTTTTTCTGGATTTTTTTCATGATTGACAATGTTGTATTTTATTATGCATATGACAAAGATAATTAACTTAATTGTAGGCAGCTTTCAAGGCGTTCAAAATTCAGAATTTATTCTGATTTTCCATGCTTAGGCCCTCTGGTTGTTTTTTTGACCCCCTGCCTTTTTCTGGTCACCTAGGCAATATCTAGACTGCCTGGAGGCCACTAGAGGCCGCTTGGGCGGCGATTGGAACAAAGTTTTTATTATTATTATTATTATTTTAATTTTCTTGTTTTATTATAGTTTCCTTTGGTACATTGTCGTGTTTGTTGGTGAATTGTGTTTATTTTTCGGATGCGTTCTTTGTTTGCATGATATCCTAGACTGCCTAGACCACTAGAGGCCGCTTGGGAAGGCGATTGGAACATAAAATATTATTATTATTTTAATTTTCTTGTTCTATTATAGTTTACTTTTGTACATTGTCGTGCTTGTTGGTGAATTGTGTCTATTTTTCGGATTCGTTCTTTGTTTGCATGAATATCCTTTTTCTTTGTTTGCATGAATATCCTTTGAGATTTTAAGAACATTGTTTTTATAGTTTTCGGTAAATGGACATTATTTTTCACTTTCTCAGTTATTTTAGTAATATTGTTATTGTTGTTGAAATGTTATTTTTGATACATTTTCAAGGATATATGTTATAAATATATATGTTTTTTTTTTAATATTAAGTAATAGCTTAATACATCATTTGCCTCTTAAACTTGTCCAAAAGCTTGATTGACTCTTGAACTTTCAAATTGTCTCGATAGCCCTCTCAACTTGCATAAAATGTTTAATTAGTTCTCCGAACTTGCGTAAAATGTAATCAATTGATCATTCGGTTGTAAAAAAAAAGTAAGTTAAATGTGGAACGCATCTTAGAATGTTATTACATAATTCAAAAATAGATTAAAAAGGAAATTACTACTTGCTTAACTATAAAACTTGTCTTTTCTAATATTAGAACCACATATTCTGATTTTGGTTGTTTTACTTTTTTTAAAGACGTGTGCAATAATTCTTTCGCATTTAACTTACTTTTTTTTTTTTTTTTTGCAACCGAGTGATTAATTGACATTTTATGCAAAGGCTAACTGAATATTTTATGTAAGTTGAGGGAGCTATTAGGACACTTTGAAAGTTCAGGGGCCAATCAAGCTTTTTGGACAAGTTTAGAAGACAAATGATGTAGTATGCCTTAAGTAATTTTATTTTATTATTTTTTTAGATAATATAATACATATTTTAATTGGATTTATATAATAATTTGTTTATCTACAAGTAAGAAATTACAAATGCGAATAAAATCTTCGAGGGCTATTTCCGCTCGACTGGAGCGTAGTTTTTAGTTCAGAAACTGAAAAATCAAATCAAATTGAAACAAACTATTCAAACTGGATAGGTTTATAGTTCGGTTTGTATTGTTTATGTAGTTTGATATTCGGTTTGGTGTTCTTAAACCGAATGAAATCGATTGAGTAACACAGTTTGCAACTCTTCTAATGTGCTTAACCTGGACCTCGGAGAAATTGCTGAGCCAATGTTTACTGTCATTGAACAAAACAGAGCCGGAAAAGTCGATATGCGCAGCCCCAATCAGCCCAATCAGCGTGTTAGTTATAGTAAAGTTGTCCGTCTCTAAAATAATCTTCGAACAGTCCCCGTTCCAAGCTGTTGCAGTCATCTCCGCCACTTGACGGAGCCACAGGCGCTGCTACTCCAGCCAAGTTACGCTTCCAAGTTGCGTAAACATTTACCTTATACTAATCCGTTGGTGTACCACCGGGGTAGCCATAACATTAGCCTTATCGTTCATAGACACCCACTTCAAATTTTTTCTAGCATCCCATCTTTCATCTTCATGGATTAAACGATTTCAGATGACGATAAACATACGTAAATTTGACTCCATCTCCTGACCCTAGTGGCGAATACAGATTGGTCGGTTTGGAGGGCCGATTTTACATGTGGGTGTGTATAATTTTTTTTTTTTGCTAAATCGTGCTTGTTTAAATTTTTTTCGTATATATATACATTGTCTAATAGAAAAATTTGGATTTAGAAAAAAATTTAGAAATTTGGATTTAAGAAGAATTTAGAAATTTGGTAGTTCCAGCGGACGGAGGGGGCCCTGTATCCGCCCTTGGTTATAATATATGAAATTTTCAAAACGATCATTCAATTGTCTCAGTATGTTTAAATTGCTGCGGCTAGTTATTCTTCATGTGTCAATAATACTTATTCTTCAAAATGTCGGTATCCCGTACCTACTATTATGTCATGACTAATTTTAAACAAGTTGAGATGACGGAAAAGTATGTTTGATGGTTATTCGATGTTTGAGTGCGACATAATTTCAATTGGTAAAACATATAATTACTGACATTAATTGTAATATTATCTAAACAATCATATGAAGAAAATAGATTACAGAAAAGAAAAAGAACAATCCGCAACTTCCACGAAATCTAATTCGGACGAAATGAAGTAGGAATCAAAACTAGATCCGCTCGTCGCTTTACTACGAGACCAAAAACATCATCCATGTCGAGACTTTCCGGTTTATCATCACCGGGAAGTTTCCAATCAAAATGGTATAATAATTTTGCAAGCAAAGGTTCTATCAAAGCCTGAGTCATCACAATACCCGGACACATCCTTTTTCCAGCTCCAAACGGGATAAGCTCAAAATGGCTACCCTTATAATCAATGGAGTTTCCGAGGAATCTTTCCGGATAGAATCTATCAGGATCTTTCCAAGAATCAGAATCTCTTCCGATAGCCCAAGCATTCACAAGTACTTTTGTTTTCCGTTGAATATCAAATCCACCAAGGTTGAAATTCTCATCACATTCTCTTGGAACCAGTGCTACTGGAGGATGTAATCTTAGCGTTTCTTTGATTACTAACTTCAAGTATTTCGGTTCGTCAGTGATGATATTTCCCTTTTTATCGAAGACTCGCCTTACTTCTTCTTGTGCTTTCTGCATTGTGCTTGGATTCTTCACTAGTTCTGCCAGTGCCCATTCGGCACTTCCTACAGTTGTGTCACTTGCACCGGCAAATATGTCCTGTAATGATTCAGATCGTCAATTTGTAACACGAATTATAGAAATAACCCGATTGTCACGACCTTCTTAATATATAAAGTTGAAAATGCTTATTGTAATGTACCCTAAAGTGTATTTAGAAAAATAATAATAATCTATAATAGATATATTCGTGGGCTGGGTTTTACTTGTTCAGACCTAACCGACTTAGTAATTATGTGTCGTTAGCCCATCTACACCCGTGAATTGGGGTAGAAGCATGATGTGGCGCTTAGGTGTAGAGGAGTTAATGGAACAATCATCTGATGTGTGAATTTATGTCAGTGAAGTCTTTAATTTCACAAATGTTAGGACGGAAATTATACTATTTTGTACGTGAAAGCTAAATTAGCTCTTCCAGAAAATCTCGAGACTATTTTGAAACGTTATTCCTAAATTATATATATGACTTGTTCATTGTATTCACTGGACTGGTCCTATATAGATTGGGCTTGAAAAATAGGCTTAAAGTTTAGGCCCATTCCCAATAATGGTACACATACAATTTTTTACTATCAATATATATATTTGGATAAATGATTTATTAACACACTATTTATACTCGTATTTTAATAAAACATTATTTAATCCTTAATTTTTATTTTATTCAACAGTTTAGTCCCTTAAGTATTTGAATTATTAAATTATTAAGAGATAAGGTGTAAAAATACCCCTAACGTTTACATCCAAGAGCAATTTTACCCCTAACGTTGGCAAGTTGGGTCAATTTCAGACATTATTATAAAACAAAGATATTTTGTTCCTTATTCTGCACCAATTGCATATCAGTTCGTTTAAAAAAAAGATTTCATATTTTATGTGATTTAATAATAGAATTGAAGATTAATATTTATAAATTCGGCGAAATATTTTGAATTTTTTTTTGTCCAACTCGTACACTAGACAATATATTTTTTATTTTAAAAAAGTTCACGTCTACTCGTATGTTTATGATCTGTTACTAATGAGTGATAAATGACTCACATGTAAAGTGTAGAGATTCATGACCGAGATGACAGTTTGATGAATTATTTCTTAAATTAACCCAACTTGACAACGTTAGGGGTAAAATTGCACTGTTTTAGATGTTAGGGGTAAAATTGCTCCTGGTTGTAAACATTATGAGTATTTTTGCACCTTATCCCAATTATTAAACAGTTAGAACTAAATTGTTGAACATAACAAAAGCTAAAGATTAAACAGTGTGTTAAATAAAAATATAGGGACTAATAAATAATTTACCCTATGTATTAACCCGACTCATGAAAAGGTCTAATATGTCTATCCTCGGATGGGACCTATATAAAATAACCGTGAGTAATCCTAGCGTGAAAGACGGGTCTATGCAGGCTGGTCAAGGTCGGGAATACAACCCGACTTTCGGAGTAATAACGAAAAATAGATATTTACTGACGGAAATCCCTGCATCTACGGTAAACATTCCGTCGTAATCCGTCTGTACCGAATTTGAACAAACTCAGCCACAGACGGAGTTACTGACAAACTATTCCGTAATGAATCTTAATCCCCCAAAATCTCTGTTTTCCTTAATTTTTTTTTCTACTGACCCCAAATTTTGGGTTTTGTTTCCGTCACCGCGAGGATGTACCCGAACCCGAACCCGTAAACAATATGTAATTTGTAAAATACTAACCAGAATCAGAGCTTTGATGTTATCTGTAGTTATAGGGAGTTGAAGGTTTCCCTGCTCCTGAATATCCAAAAGAACATCCAGCAGATTATCTGCTTCCGTCTTTGAAACCGCCGCCTTCTTTTCGGCTCTATGTTCGCTAATAATCCGCTCAAGAATATCGTCGACTTGCCGATGAGCCGTGTGAAGCGTAGAGCTAGTTTTACTAAACATCTGTAGCAATTTCACCGACGGAAAAGCATCCGCGACACTGAAACCTCCCGCCGCTCTAATAGCATTATCAACAACTCTCAAAAACTCCTCCTGCTGATCAAATTTCTTCCCGATCGACGCCACCGCGATCATCGAATTCCCTAACGACCGAAACTTTCGACTAAGATTCACCGACGACCCTGAATTTCCGTCAAGAAAAGCGACGAAATTCGAGATTTCGTCGTCAAAAATCGCCTTGAAAGATTGAACTCTCTTTGCACTAAACAGCTCCAGAATTGCAATTTTCTTCATCTGTTTCCAGTAATCTCCATACGCGGCGAACGAGATATCGGTGCGGTTATAAAGCATGATATCGGCGGCAAGAAGAGACGGTCTTCCGAGGAAATAAGATTCCTGAGTTTTTAAAACTTGTTTTGCTATTTCTGCTGATGAAATTACTGCTACCGGAACTTGGCCGAGCTGGATACGCATAATTGGGCCGTAAGTTTTTGATAATTCTGTTAATCGGCGGTGAGGTTCGTGTCCGGCTAACTGATGGATGTTTCCGATGAGCGGTAACGGCTGTGGTCCGGGCGGAGGATTGGTGGATTTGTTCTTTCTGATTAGGTTTTTGATCAGTTTCAGAACTATGAGGAAGAAGAAAGTTATGAGGACTGGAAATGGAAGATTTTTCATCTCCATGGAAGATTTCAGAATAGAAAAAAGTTTGAGGATCTGTTTATTTATATAAAATATTCATGAATGAAGGATCAAATGATTGATTTAATCCGAATCGAATTTTAGGTATATGGAGTTGTTCCAATGACGGATCTAAGATTTACTGGGGATGTTTATTGTGATTTAAGAGTGCTAATTAATATAATTTTAGTGTTTTTACATAAAAAAAAAAATTAAAGTCCCGTTCTCGGTTTTCATAGAATTTTCAAAGTTTTTCGGTGACCAGTGGGGATGCTCAAGTACTCTCTTGCTCCCTACCGGATCCGCCCTTGGTGGAAGATACATAAATTTTTGAAGTAGGATGACATCGGTAAGAAAAAACACAAATGATGAGAAGTGAGGAGATTTTAAACAAATTTAGGGACCAATATGTCATTTAAAAAAAATAGGTGATCAATATATTACTTTAAGCAAATTCGAAGGCTAACGAAATACTCGACAAGGGGAAAAATAATATTTAATAGTAGCGAACCACGGAGGCAAGGTGGCAAGAGGTGGTGGCTGCCGCTGTACCACTCTAAATGCGCCACTGGAGTCAGTCGTGAAGTTGGTAATATTAGATAAATTAGCCTAAATATAATTAGAGGATAAAGTATCAAAATAGCCTTAAAGTCTTTAAGGAAGTGCCAATTTAACCTAAATGTACAAAACAAAAAAAAAAAAAACAGTACCATTTTAGTCTCAAAGTTTGTGAAATCATGCAATTATAGCCATGAGTACTTGAGGCTCCCATTTCGTAGACGTTGAAGTGTCGAGTTCGGTTACGTAAAACTATAATTACACCGTTTCAAAAACAATAAAATTAAAATAGTGATATTTTATACGTAGAAGCTAAATTCACTCTTGTTAAACTTTGAGACTATTTTAGTTCATTACCTCTCTAACTAATATTAATATTTAAGATTTGTAAAATCAATCTGGAACTATTTTGTCCAGCATGAATTTTCACATGCACCTTAATGAGCAAGTGAATTTGCTCATTCACCGTTAGATATAGGCTTATTAAATCTAAGCCTCAGGATGCTTTGAATCTCCACCTTAGGATTCTAATAAGCCTAGATCTAACGGTGAATGAGCAAATTCTACATGCTCATTAAGATGCATGTGATCAAGACTGTTTGTCCAGTATTACAAACTTCAGTTAGTACTTAAAATTTGGGGTAAATAATATATTAGATAAAAATCGCGAATGTCACGCGAACCATTCAAGGAAACCTTATAAATTAGCTACCACATAGACTTCTGGCTCGTTTAGGGTACATAAGTCCTATCTTCCTATAAATAAAAATGTACACAATATATTAAAAATGTAACATTCTTCTAATATTTTTCAACTAAATACTTTTCAGTATCATTTTCTTTTTAGTTTTCGTAATTGGAGCATCAAAGCGGAATCACTGATCTCGAACACTCTTAATTTTTTTTTTTATCTTATTTCCAACATACAGATAACCTCTCACATGATCAGACATCATTCCTAATATTCTAATTGAGCTCAATTTTAAATTGATTCCGCCTGTCTATTTTGACAACAAATAATGACAACAAAAACATGTTAATTTCTTAAACCCCTAATGCATCACCAGCTCCCTGATCTTGTCCATAATAGTAGATTAGTTCCTTAAACTTTATAAGTATCTCACCAGCTTTCTAAACTTGCTTATTTCGTATCACCAGCTCCCTAAACTTGTCCATAAAAATTGATTAGCTTCCTGAATTTTGCAAGTGCCTCACCAGCTCCCTAAACTTGCTTATTTCGTAACAACTAAATACAAAACTCATAATACTAACTCGGATTAAGGTGCTAAAATACCCCTAATGTTTTGGGTTTAGTTGTGCAATTTTATCCCTAAAATTAGTAGCCAAGAGCAAATTTATAAATTTGGTGAATTTTTTGATTTTTTTTTCCAATTCACACAAAAGGCAGTTTATTTTTTATTTTTATTTTTTTTCAATCCCAACATATGTTTGTGATTTGTTACTGATAAATGACAAGATTCATGACGGAGAAGACAGTTTGATAAATTATTTCTCAAATTAATCCAATTTATTAATGTGAGGGGCTAAAATTGCTATTAGCTTCCAACCTTAGGGGTAAAATTGCACCATTTTAGATATTAGAGGTAAAATTACTCCTGGTATTTTTGTACCTTAATCCGAGTTAGTATTATGGTCTTTCTATTTAGTTGTTACAGAATAAGCAAGTTTAGGGAGCTGGTGAGACACTTGTAAAGTTTAGGAAGCTAATCAATTTTTATGGACAAGTTTAGGGATCTGATGATACGAAATAAGTAAGTTTAGGGAGCTGCTAAGATACTTGCAAGGTTCAGAGAGCCAATCTACTATTATGTACAAATCGAGGGAGCTGGTAATGTATTAAGCCTTTCTTAAAGGGTAAATAATTTATTGGTCCCCTAGTTTTTACCTAACACACTGTTTAGTTCTTCTATTTTGAAAAACACATTTTAAGGTCCTTATCTTTTACCAATATTAACTGTATGGTCCTTTTATCTATTTTTTTAGATTTTTAACCGAACATATCTTAGCTTTTAGGACAACCACGGTACAATACAAATTGATCAGGTTATTCTGTTATTTTATATATGTCTGTTTATGCTAAAATATAACGGTTACAAGTCTAAAAAAACTATACAAAAGGACCAAAGAGTTAATATTAGTAAAAGTTAGGGATCTTAAAATGTGTTTTTCAAAATAAGAAGACTAAACAGTGTGTTAGGTAAAAAGTAGGGGACTAATAAATTATTTACCCTTTTTTAAACTAATAAAAACAAAAAACATGTTCATCATTACCTGGTTCTTATCTCTCCTCAATTATTCCTTAAAAGGAAAATAAAATTAGATTTTGATTTTGGCTTTTAATAAACACTACTTGGACTCTCTTTAATTTTTCGGACTTACCATAGAATCCAAATTTTCGAGTCTGTCATTATTATTCTTTTGGTGGATCGAATCTGATAAGTGTAGGTTGTTTATTCTAGTGAGCTGCTAAATACCGCAACCAAATTTCTTATCACCGTCTCTTTTGGACTTTTTTGACCTTATCATAATTTTGATAAAAAACTGAAAATTCTCTCTCCAAAATCATAAACCCGAACAACAATAATTGAAATTATGAAAATAATTGATGTGTGACAATCCGAACCCCAAAAATGGATGATTACGAGTCGGAAACATTAAGATTTACATCTTTTTTATCAAAGAACTCATGAAAATAATACATATTTTTCATGACGATTTTACATTTTTCGTCACAAAAAATAGGAGAATTTTTCATTTTTCGTCATAAAAAATTGAATGATTTAGTATTTTTCGTCACTAAAATTTTTATGATTTTACATATTTCAAAATTTGGCCTAAACGGATGCGGCATACCGTTCGACCCATGGTGGGAACGGATGCGGCGTACCGCTCGACCCATGGTGGGAACGGATGCGGCATACTGTTCGACCCATGGTGGGAACGGATGCGACATACCGCTCGACCCATGGTGGGAACGGATGCGGCAGACGTTCCCGCCATGGGTCGAACGGTATGCCGCATCCGTTTAGCTAAATTTTGAATTTTCTCTCAAATTTTTTTTTTCCAATTTCGAATTTTTTTTATGCCAAGGACAAAATTGTCCAATGGGTTCGGTGATAAGGAATTTGGTTGCGGTATTTAGCAATACCCTTATTATAAGGGTAAATAATTTATTAGTCCCTAGTTTTTATCTAACATACTGTTTAGTCCTCTTATTTTGAAAAACACATTATAAGGTCCCTAGCTTTTGCCAATATTAACCCTTTGGTCATTTTGTCTAATTTTTCAGACTGGTAATCGTTATATTTTAGTATACACAGATATATATATAAAATAACAGAGTAACATGACCAACTTGTATTGTACTGTGGTTGTCCTAAAAGCTAAGATATGTTCGGTTGAAAATCTAAAAAATAGATTAAAGGACCACAAGGTTAATATTGGCAAAAGATAGGAATCTTAAAATGTGTTTTTCAAAATAGGAGGACTAAACAGTGTGTTAGATAAAAACTAGGACCAAAACTACAATGTGTAAACTGTTGGATTTCGTCGTAATTACCGACGATAATATTCCGTCGAAACAATATGGGACAACTTATGTTATTATATATTTTTCAAAAATTAATATTTAGATATAACATTCATTTTATCCTTAAAATGACACTTCAAAATTAATTCGAACCTTGAATTGTTAAAATCATGAATTGAATTTCTAAACTAAGTAAAAATTATCAATTGAGTAGCTTTTATATTCAAAATCAGAAAATGTAACTATTTGATATAGACTGTAATGATTTATGTATTGACTCATAATGGATTTAAAGAAGAGGGTCTGAAACTGGATTTTCAATGATGACTCAATTAATAATTTTTATTTAATTTAGAAACTTAATGAATGATTTTGATAGTTTAAAATTCTAATTAACTTTAAAACTTTAATTTGAGAAGCGAAAATATTATTATTATTATTATTTTAGTGAGGTTAAATATTATATACCCATGTTAGGAATTTCATAATAATAAACAGTAAGCAGTCAATCCATTGGTTTTGTACTTAGATTCTGAATATACTAAAACCTATTCAAACTATATCAACGTACTGTTTACTGGTTGGCAAACTGAGCATGTTCTATCCCTTTGGATCATTATATATATGATGTGCCCCTACAGACCTTCAGGAAACTCTTTCCGATGATTGACAAGGATTATCCACTCCTAGTTTTTTTTTTGGGTAAGTAATTTATTAGTCCCATAGTTTTTACATAAGACGCTGTTTAGTTCTCCTATTTTGAAAAACACATTATAAGGTCCCTAACTTTTGTCAATATTAACCTTTTGGTCATTTTGTCTAGTTTTTTTAGACTTATAACCGTTATATTTTATCATAAATAGACATATATAAAATAACAGAGTAACACGGTCAACTTGTATTGTACTGTGGTTGTCCTAAAAGCTAAGATATGTTCGGTTAAAGATATAAAAAAATAGATAAAAGGACCACAGAGTTAATATTGGTAAAAGATAAGGACCTTAAAATGTGTTTTTCAAGATAGAAGGACTAAACATTGTGTTAAGTAACAACTAGGAGACTAATAAATTATTTAATTTTTTTCTGTTTTCTAGACCTTGAGCCTTCCGTGTTTTAAAAAAAAAAAAACTTAATTACAGAATTCCACATTTAAGGATATTATCTCAATAAATTTTATTTTTATGATAGATAACTACCACATTTAAATGGGTAAATAATTTTATTAGTTCCCTAGTTTTTACCTAACACACTGTTTAGTCCCCCTATTTTGAAAAACACATTTTAAGGTCCCTATTTTTTTTACCAATATTAACCCTGTGGTCTTTTTATCTATTTTTTAATATTTTTAACCGAACATATCTTAGCTTTTAGGACAACCACAGTATAATACAAGTTGACCATGTTACTCTGTTATTTTATATATGTCTATTTATGCTAAAATATAACGGTTACAAGTCTAAAAAAACTAGACAAAAGGACCAAAGGTTTAATATTGGCAAAAGATAGGGACCTTAAAATGTGTTTTTCAAAATAGAAGGACTAAACAGTGTGTTAGGTAAAAACTAAGGGACTAATAAATTATTTACCTATTTAAATTACTATATATTTCAATATTCTGTAAATTATAACGTCAATTGACCACGTTTTCTTCCTATTCCAAATCTTATTATTGTTATCTTTTTGTATATATAATTATCAATCACAAATATTAAGGCCCTGTTTGGTAAAGAGCGTTTTGGGATAAAAAGAGCGGTTTTGACCAATTTTAGAGGTTTGATCACTGAAACCGCTGATTGGAGTGTTTGGTGGAGAGAGGTTTGGGAGAGAGTTTTAGGATGAAAACGCTAATTTAGAAAAAGCTCTTAAAAAGAGCTTTTTCAATTAGCGTTTTGGAATATTAAAATTAATGGACTTCTTTAACCCTAATAGATAGACTCCATCTTTTCCTGCGCCAAAATTAATACCCTTATTCGTCTTTTTGCACAAACCGCTATTATCAATCAGCTAATTTTTACCAAACAGGTCTACACAAACAGCTAATCAAATCAGCTAATGTAATCAGCTAACAGCTAACAGCTAATTCCCAAACAGACCTAAATTAATTTATGGTGTGATATAAACATAAGTATATTAATTTGTTTTATATAATATTATAACAAATTTTCAATTATGTACGAAGGAATTAAAAATACTTTCCATTGATTTTCTGTCTACTTTCTTATAACAATCAGAAATATGGTGTGATATAAACATAGTATAATACTTTTTTTTATATAAAATATTATAACAATTTTTCAATTATGTACAAAGGAATATTATAACATTTTTTCAATTATGTACAAAGGAATTAAAAATACTTCCAATTGATTTTCTTTTTATTTTGTTCTTATTTTTTTTGGCACTTCACACTCCTTAATATATTTAATGTAGAAAATTAACTTATGTTTGACCGATTTACAAAGACAGTTCCCGTAGTTTAAAAGTTTACAAACATATATTCTGCTTTTTTTTTTAAAAAATTATCATTATATAAATCAATTTTTCAATCAAGCAATACTAGTAGTTCAGTTAATTTGCAAAGTCAAACCTTGTATTTTGAGTAATTTTCAAAGTTAGTTTTTTAATTGCTTCAAATCTCTACTTTTTGAGGTAACGACAATCACACTCTATAAATAGACTCTCAACTCTCAATGAACAGGTCTGCAACATTCTCTCTACTTTAATACTCAAACTCTCTTTCTCTCTCTCTCGATTACCGATTTGACCGTCAGAGTGTTCACAGAGACCGTTCCCAGCACAAGGACGTAAAGGGACCCGCTACCTCAATCTCCATTAATTAGTATTAATATTTAAAATTTGTAAAATAAATCTAGGGCTACTTTGTCAAGTATTACGAAATTCAGAGCTCAATTAATACCTAAAATTCGGAATAGATTAATTACACATAGACCTGTCTAAAAGCCCACTGGCCCGCCCAGCCCGTCAAAGCCCGCTCTTCAAAGACTGGCTTGGATGTATATGTTTCGTAATAGGCCCGGCCCGACCCAAGCCCGCTTAGGCTCGCATATAGAGTAGGTTGGACTTGGCCCAGACCTAGCCCAGCCCAACCCGGCCCAAAATTTTAATAATAATATTAATTTAATAACTTTTATAGTTTAGTAAACTTTATATTTCAAAAATAAAAATTTTAAATTTCTTCAACATAAAAATTTCCAAACCATATATTTTTTAGAATTGGTGAACATGTACATATTTTTGTTACTATTTCATTATTACTATTAAAAAAGTATTTTATTTATTTAGGATTGCGTTAATTGATTTTTATTGAAATAATCCTCTAAAATTTAGTTTATTGTATTTTATTATTTATATTTATAGTATAATTTTTTAGTTTAATTTTAATTTTTAAAAAATACAAAGATATTAGTTGGGTCGGGCCGGATTGGGTTTAGGAATTAGTTCTTTTAGCTTGGCCCAGTCCGGTCCGAACCCGGTATAAATATAGTGCGGGCTTGGTTGGGCTTGGACAAAATAATTATGTGACAAGTCCAGGTAGGTCCGGTCCAAGACCAGCCCGGCCCAGCTCATGAACATATCTAATTACACCCACGAGTTATCAACTTTGTCTTTATTTATATCATGGCCACTCAATTCCAATAGTTAACATAAGAATTACTTAAATTTGTCATTTAATATATAAATTTACTCAACATTGATAACTCTGATATCATATAACCATCCATTTTCGAGCTGATGAAAATGATATTCTATATAATTTTAATTTTTTGATTTTAAAATCATTTAAGTATTGTTTGATTGAAAAGAAAGTGATTGTATAGAAAAAGAAAATGATAAAAATAGTGATTTGTAAAATTGAAAAAAAATAGTTCTATGGTAGATATGTTTTAAGCAATTTTAATTTTTTAATTTTTTGTATTTTGAGATCGTTACTGTTACTTTAAAGTTGTTTAATTTCATAAACGGCCGTATTACTAAAAGGAAACATTAAATCACTTTTATACATGTTTGTAAATTGAGTGGTCATAATATGTGAAAAAGAAAATAGTGTTCATGCGTGTAATTTATCCTTCGATATTATACACAAACTATCACGTTACACATTAACCAATAAGACAAATTCTCCTAAAATAGTAACTCCCAACGCCACACATGCACATCAAGGAAGGCCTCGCGCACATTCAATCCCAGTCTTACATCTTAGTTTATGGAAGAACAATTATAGTTGGTGGAACGTTTCAAGTTCACAACAAACCTCCTCCATGAGCAACTACCACATGGATTCCGAGCCGTTTAGGATGCACAACACATATCCTCCTATAAATAGAAAAATACACAGTACATAAAAGGAGGTAAATTACAATTATAGCACATGAACTTTACCTCTTTCACACATTTGATATCTAGATTTCATTTTATCACAAAAAAAAAAATCTAAACTTAAGATGACTAGATATTATAGTACCTATTGACCTGCTACAACACCATTACATATGTAGATAAATTACAACTATGATACCTAAATTTTAACTTCTTTCACACTTCGATACCTATACTTCATTTTTACATAAGATGAACTTTTTAAATAACATATCACACACTTATAGTTGGCATTAAAAACCTATCACACATCTATAGTTGGTTTTAAAAACCTATTACATACCTAAACTTGGCTCATTCGGACCTCTTGCACACAAAATCGTTGATCTGTCATCTTTGACAGACGAGGTCGTTGTGCGTGCTATAGAAAAAAGAAAACCGTATTAGTTCGTTTTGTACGTCACCTCATATGTTAAAGATGATAGATCAATAATTTTGTGTGCAGGAGGTCCGAATGAGCCAACTTTAGGTGCGTGATAAGTTTTTAATGTCAATTATAGGTATATGATAGGTTTTTAAAGCCAACTATAAATGTGTGATATGTTATTTAAAAAGTTCAGAATGCCAATAGGTAAAATTTGACAAGTTTAAAGGTGTAAATATATATTAAGCCTAAAAAAAATAGATAAACAAATACTTCCGATATGTGCAAATAAAAGGGATAAATTACACCCATGGCCACTGAACTTTACTCATTTTAACATTGTGGCCACTGAACTTCAATTCTTAACGGTATGGTCACTGAACTTTATTGTTTTTAACACCGGTGGCCACTGAACTTTAACTAATTCCTCAAAATGACCGATAACGACCTCAAAATGAAAATATTCAAGAATTAAAGTTGTTTAGAATGAAGCCACATTTTTTATTTTCCAAAATCATCTTTTTTGGAGCTTTCTCTCTCTACAAATTCACTCTCTCCTAACCAAAAAACTCCTAAATGATCTCAAAACGAAAATTTTCAAGAATTAAAATTCCTTAGAATATCATTAACTTTTCAAATTTTTTATTTCGAGACCGTCAACCATCGTTTTGAGATGTTAAGTGACCACCGGTGTTAAAAAGTGTAATATTCAATGGCCATACATAATTGAAATTCAGTGACCACAATATTAAATGGGTAAAGTTCGGTGGCCATGAGTGTAATTTACCCCAAATAAAAGATTAGAGGTTTAATGGAAAAAAAAAGAAAGAGCAGGAGAATCTAAATGCTTTTTTCCTAATAGTAACGAAAACAAAAAACATGTTCATCATCGTTATTACCGACAACGAGATCTGATTCTTATTTCTTAATTATTCCTTAGATAATTTTGAGGAAAATAAAATAGATTTTGATTTTGCCATTTTTTAATAAACACTAGTTTTGGACACTTTTTTATTTTTCGGAGTTATCATGCACTCCAAATTTTCCAGTCTGATATTATTTTTTGGGTGGGTCGAATCTGATATTATTATTGTCTTCTTGAATGTAAGGATTATAGCAGGACTGGTATATTAAAATACTTATATTAGGTTGTTGATTATAATAAGTGTAAGTCGTTGTTTTCTATCACTTGCTGATGATGATGCTGAGTCAACAAGTCAGCATTGTAAGTCGTTGTTGTTTTCTATTACAAGAATGATGCTGGGTAATCAAGTCAGCATAATTGTAAGTCAACCCGTCAGCAAGAGTAAAATCAAGAAGTCGGAATGCTGAGTTATCAAGTCAGCATGGCTGTGATCAGCATGGTACTGAGGTGATAATACAAGTCAACATGGTCTTGCTGTGTTACCACTGATCAGTAGGTCTTGCTGAGTTTGTACATTTTTGAGTAAGGATATTTTGGGTATTTTCACAACTTTGTAAAGGCTATAAAAGGTCTGGGTTGGGAAGTAGTTTTATACGAGAGATTCTTAGACTAAGTCATAAGTGTACACTGTGATAATCTGAATTGGGGATTGGGAAAACACGAGAGTTTCTGGAAAAGGAGAAACTGTTTCAATCTTGTTGTAATCTCCATTGATTAGTGAAGTTGCTGGATGTAGGCAGTTAAGCTGAACCAGGGTAAATTCTGTGTGTATTCTTTTGATTGTTGTTTCAAGATCCAATCTGTGATCTTTGTGTACTTTGTTTCTCTGTGTGGTTGATTGATCGTTCGAAGCGTAGTTCAACAATTGGTATCAGAGCTAATCAAGAACAGAGCAATGGGTTTTACAAAGATCGAGATCGAGCGTTTCAATGGTAAGGGAGATTTTGCTCTATGGAGACAGAGGATGAAGGCAATCTTGGTTCAAATGAAGGTTGCGAAGGAGGAGAAAGAAGATCTTCTTGAATTGGCTTACAGTACGATCGTCCTGTATCTTGGCGATAAAGTGGTAAGAGAAGTTTCGAAGGAAACCTCAGCTGCTGGGGTTTGGCTCAAGCTTGAACAGTTGTACATGACGAAGACACTTACCAATCGGGTTTATCTTAAGGGAAAGCTTTTCGGCTTCAAGATGAACGAGGACAAGCCAGTTGAAGACTATCTTGATGATTTCTCAAAGATCATAATTGACCTAGAGAACATAGAGGTAAGGATTGAAGATGAAGATCAGACCATAATGATCTTGAATTCTTTACCCCAGTCTTTCAGTCATTTTGTTGAAACCATGAAGTACGCTAGAGAAACACTAAGTCTGGAAGAAGTTCTGATGGCGCTAAAGTCAAAACAGATTGAGGCCAACACCAACACTGAAGCTGCAGAAGGATTATTTGTTCGTGGAAGGTCTGAGAAAAAGGACTCTCACAAGCCAAAGAATAAGAACGGGAAAAAGTCCAAGACTCCATCCTCAAGTAACAAAGAAGGCAAGGTCTACAAGTGTTTCCAATGCCATAAGGAAGGACACTTCAGGAAAAACTGTCCTGAGAGGAAGAAGAGTCAAGGTCAGCCTAAAGATCAAGGCGAAGCCGCTGTGGTAGAAGAAGGTTATGAGAGCGCTGAGGTCCTTACTGTCACTGATAAAGATCCAAACACTGACTGGATCTTGGACAGCGGATGTACGTTCCATATGACTCCCAACAGGACGTGGTTCGAAGACTTTCAAGAGGAAGGTGGGAGGGTTCTTCTAGGCAACAACAAGTTGTGCAAGGTACTGGGTCAAGGCTCCATTAGGCTGAAGATGTTCGATGGTCAAGAAAGGATTATGACCGGTGTGAGGTATGTGCCAGAACTGAAAAGAAATTTAATTTCTTTGGGTACGCTTGATAAACAAGGATACAATTATAGAGCCGAAGGGGGTATCATAAGGATATCTAGAGGACCTTTAGTTGTTATGAAAGGTACCATGAGTAATGGCCTATACACACTCCTAGGTAGTACTGTGTTAGTCTCTACCGCAAATCTCACCGAATCTAAAACTGATAGAACCAATCTTTGGCACCTTAGACTAGGTCACGTGAGTGAAGTTGGTTTACAAGAACTTAGGAAGCAGGGTTGTCTTGGTAAAGATCACATAGGAAAGATAGATTTCTGTGAGAACTGTGTCTTAGGGAAGTCCAGTAAAGTCAAGTTTCCTAAGTCAGCAATACATAGAACCCAGGACATTCTTGAGTACATTCACTCTGACCTATGGGGGCCAACAAGAACTAAGTCTCATGGTGGGAGGACCTATTTTATGACTCTTATTGATGATTACTCTAGAAGAGTATGGGTTTATATTCTAGCTCATAAGAATGAGGCTTTGCAAACATTCAAGGATTGGAAAGTGTTAGTGGAAAACCAAACAGGAAAGAAAATCAAAAGGTTGAGAACCGACAATGGTTTGGAGTTTCTTGACAAAGATTTCATCACTTTATGCAAGAAGTCAGGTATAACTAAACATCATACCGTTCCTGGAACTCCACAGCAGAATGACCTAGCAGAGAGGTATAATAGGACTATCCTAGAAAGAGTTAGGTGCATGTTAATCTAATCCAGTCTCCCTAAGTCTTTCTGGGCTGAAGCAGTGCAAACTGCGTGTTACCTAATCAATAGGTGCCCATCATCTGCTATAGGTTTTAAAACACCTATGCAAATGTGGTCTGATCACCCAGAGGATTATGAAAAACTTAGAGTGTTTGGTTGTTCAGCTTTTGCACACGTTAGACAGGGAAAATTAGAACCTCGGGCTCTAAGATGTGTTTTTATAGGCTACCCTATAGGAGTCAAGGGCTATAAGTTGTGGTGCCTAGAATCTGGTTATAAGAAATCCATAGTCAGCAGAAATGTTGTGTTCAATGAGATGGATTTTCCTTATCGGAAAAACCAAGAAAAAACTCAGTTAGAACCGAGTAGTCCTAAGTCCATTCAAAACCTTGAGAGTGTTAAGAATGAGGTGGAGCTTGAAGAAAATAGTGAAAACACCTGTAAAACCGAGCAAGAAGTCAGTGATGGTAATGATACTGAGTCCAGTCAAAGCTATAGACTTGTTAGAGACCGTGAAAGAAGAGTCCCTAGGGCCCCGGTTAGATATGGTTTTGAGGACCTTGTAGCTTATGCATTTAGTGTTGCTAAGGAAGTACAAGAGTCTGAACCTGTAACCTATAGGGAAGCTGTGAATTCGGTTGACAAGGAACAGTGGCTTAACGCTATGAAGGATGAGATAAAATCCCTTGATAAAAATGAAACTTGGATTTTGGTAGATAAACCTTTTGATAAGAAGTTGGTCGGTTCAAGGTGGGTGTTTAAAAGAAAGGAAGGGATACCTGGTGTAGAGGAACCTAGGTTTAAAGCTAGGTTGGTGGCCAAATGGTTTACTCAGCAGGAAGGTATAGACTTTAATGAAATCTATTCACCGGTTGTTAAACATAGGTCTATCAGGATTATTCTCTCTCTTGTAGCTCGTTTTGATCTAGAATAGAACAGTTAGATGTCAAAACAGCTTTTCTTCATGGAAACCTGGATGAGGTCATATATATGCAACAACCAGAGGGTTTTGAAATAGGAGATAAAGACCAGCGGGTATGTTTGCTTAAGAAGTCTCTATATGGTCTGAAACAGTCCCCTAGACAGTGGTACATGAAGTTCGATGAGTTTATGATAAGTCAGGACTTTCATAGGTCTAGTTATGACTGGTGTGTGTATAGTAGAGACCTTAGTGATGGCTCTAAGATTTATCTCTTGTTATATGTTGATGGCATGCTTATAGCTTGTCAAAACAAAGCAGCCATAAATCAGTTAAAGGCACAACTAAACACACGGTTTGAGATGAAGGATCTCGGGTCAGCACGGAAAATTTTAGGGATGCAAATTTCTCGAGACAGAGGAAGAAAGAAGCTATTCCTAAGTCAGTCAGTTTATCTGAGCAAGGTGTTAGAACGTTTTGGTATGACGAATTCAAAGGCCGTCTCACTCCACTTGCAAGTCACTTCAAGCTGAGAAGCAAGCAGAGTCCTCAAACTGATGAGGAAAAGGAAGACATGGAGAGGGTGCCATATTCGAGTGTTGTAGGCTGTCTAATGTATGCGATGGTCTGTACACGTCCAGATTTGGCTCATGCTGTGAGTCTCATCAGCAGGTTCATGGCAAATCCAGGAAGAGCTCATTGGTCAGCGGTGAAGTGGGTGCTGAGGTATGTCAAAGGCTCATTGAGTAAAGGTTTGAGTTATGGTGGAGCTGAAGCCCTAGTGGATGATGTAGCAGGTTTTATTGATTCTGATTATGTTGGTAGCATTGACACCAGAAAATCCCAAACCGGGTACGTATTCACTGTGTTTGGAACTGCAATAAGTTGGAGGGCAAGTCTACAATCAGTTGTGACTTTGTCAACAACCGAAGCTGAGTTTATTGCTGTTACAGAGGCAGTAAAAGAAGCTATGTGGCTGAGAGGAGTCTTAACGGAACTTGGAGTGACACAGATTGATGGTTTGAAGATTTACTGTGATAGCCAAGGAGCTATACATCTGTCAAAACATCAAGTTTTTCACGAGCAATCCAAACACATAGATGTGAGAATGCATTTCGTCAGGGATGTGATTAGCACTGGTATTGTTCAGGTGGTGAAAGTGGGAACTGAGGATAACTCAGCCGACATGCTGACCAAATCTGTTTCAAGTAATAAATTTGAACATTGCTTGAAACTGGTTAGGATGGTCAGTGGTCCTTGAGTGTATTTTCTTCACTAGTTGATGGAGTGATTAGAAAGACAAGGTGGAGATTGTAAGTCGTTGTTTTCTATCACTTGCTGATGATGATGCTGAGTCAACAAGTCAGCATTGTAAGTCGTTGTTGTTTTCTATTACAAGAATGATGCTGGGTAATCAAGTCAGCATAATTGTAAGTCAACCCGTCAGCAAGAGTAAAATCAAGAAGTCGGAATGCTGAGTTATCAAGTCAGCATGGCTGTGATCAGCATGGGACTGAGGTGATAATACAGGTCAACATGGTCTTGCTGTGTTACCACTGGTCAGTAGGTCTTGCTGAGTTTGTACATTTTTTAGTAAGGATATTTTGGGTATTTTCACAACTTTATAAAGGCTATAAAAGGTCTGGGTTGGGAAGTAGTTTTATACGAGAGATTCTTAGACTAAGTCATAAGTGTACACTGTGATAATCTGAATTGGGGATTGGGAAAACACGAGAGTTTCTGGAAAAGGAGAAACTGTTTCAATCTTGTTGTAATCTCCATTGATTAGTGAAGTTGCTGGATGTAGGCAGTTAAGCCGAACCAGGGTAAATTCTGTGTGTATTCTTTTGATTGTTGTTTCAAGATCCAATCTGTGATCTTTGTGTACTTTGTTTCTCTGTGTGGTTGATTGATCGTTCGAAGCGTAGTTCAACAATAAGTTTGATAATCGAATAAAATATTTAGCATGTAATCGTTGAATAAAAAGATTCATAAGTTCATCTGATGGAGGATCGGGTCAAGATTCGCGGATCAAAATTATACTGACGGGTTTTATGTCGGTAAATTTCCGGATAGCGTTACTAAACCGTCGAATTACAAACGTATAATGGATTAAGGTTCTTTTTTTTTGTCTCATACATTATTTATTCTATTTACGTATAATGGATTTAATTAAAGCTTATTAATAGCTCAATAAAAACTCGGTTCGATCAAAGGTTGGTTGGATTTGATCAAAGCTCGATTCGAGAGAGCACGACTCGAGATATTAATGAGTCAATACCGAGCATGTCTAGGTTCGGCTCAGCTCCACTTGTTTACACCCCTAGGCACAACGCACTTTCTCGTATTGTAATAAACCATGTAGTAATACACTAGAATACATAGGATACCATGTAGATTAAGAGTCTACATTGATATATTTTACTTGAGAACAATACACACATACATATATATATATATATATATATATATATATATATATATATATATATATATATATATATATATATATATATATATATATGGGTGAGATCCAGCGTGACAATGGCTTAAGTTGTGACAAGGAGCTTATTGTGTGACATAACAAAACTACGTAGTTTTGATGATAATTAAAAAGGGCAAGGTGGCAAATTGGTAAATAAAATGAAAGAGAGGATAGAGAAAATTGTTTTATTTCTTTTCTTTAAAATACATTTTCCCGACATCTCTAACATCGTTTTTCGAAAATTTTTATACTATTAGACTCGTCTAAATTAGACGGTCATTTTAAGATCCCTGAAGCTCAAGTAAAAAAATTTCCGGTGAACGGAATCCGGATGAGCGTTTTCCGGCAAGAACAAAAGTGCCCAAAAAATTGTCAAAAAATTCCAGAAAATGTAAAACATTATTCTAAGAAACTTTAATTCTTGGGTCGAAATAGGATTTCTTACGGTTTAGTCCCAATAAAACTTTTTCCTTAATTTTATCCATTTTACATGCTTCAACAATTTGTTGGGACTATACCGTAAGATATCCCGCCTCGACCCAAGAATTAAAGTTTCTTAGAATAATGTTTTACATTTTTTGGAATTTTTTGAGAACTTTTTGGGCACTTTGTTTCTCGCCAAAAAACGTCCACCCGGATTCCGTTCACCGGATTTTTTTTACTTGAGCTTCATGGATCTTAAAATGACCGTCTAATTTAGACGAGTCTAATAGTATAAAAATTTTCGAAAAACAAGGTTAGAAATGTCGGAAAAATGTATGTTAAAGAAAAGAAATAAAACATTTTTCTGTTGGAACAATGCAAATATTATGTTGGAACAAATGGTACACTGATTTGGAACAAATGGTACACTGATTTGGAACAATGTAAGTAGGACAATAAAATGTGCCCAGAAAATTATCAAAAAATTTGAAAACATGTAAAACATCATTTTAAGAAACTTTAATTCTTGGCTCAAAGCGAAATTCCTTACAGTTTTGACCCAATAAATTGTTGAAGCATGTAAAATGGATAAAATTAAGGAACAAGTTTTATTGGGACTAAACCGTAAGAAATCCGGTTTCGACCCAAGAATTAAAGTTTCTTAGAATAATGTTTTACATTTTTTGGAATTTTTTTAGAATTTTGTGGGCACTTTTTTTCTTGCCAGAAAACGCCCACTCGGATTCCGTTCACCGGAATTTTTTTTACTTGAGCTTTAGGGATCTTAAAATGACTGTCTAATTTAGACGAAATGTATTTTTAAAGAAAAGAAATAAAACAATTTTCTGTTGGGACAATATAAGTAGGACAATAAAATGTGCCCAAAAAATTATCAAAAAATTCGAAAACATGTAAAACATCATTTTAAGAAACTTTAATTCTTGGCTCAAAGCGAAATTCCTTACAGTTTTGACCCAATAAATTGTTGAAGCATGTAAAATGGATAAAATTAAGGAACAAGTTTTATTGGGACTAAACCGTAAGAAATCCCGCTTCGACCCAAGAATTAAAGTTTCTTAGAATAATGTTTTACATTTTTTAGAATTTTTTTAGAATTTTGTGGGCACTTTGTTTCTTGCCAGAAAACGCCCACTCGGATTCCGTTCACCGGAATTTTTTTTACTTGAGCTTTAGGGATCTTAAAATGACTGTCTAATTTAGACGAGTCTAATAGTATAAAATTTTTCAAAAAATAAGGTTAGAAATGTCAGAAAAATGTATTTTTAAAGAAAAGAAATAAAACAATTTTCTGTTGGAACAATATAAGTATTATGTTGGAACAAATAGTACATTGATTTGGAACAACGTAAGTAGGAAAAAAAATGGGTCTAGAAAATTATCAAAAAATTCCAAAACATGTAAAACATTATTTTAAGAAACTTTAATTCTTGGCTCAAAGCGAGATTCCTTACAGTTTTTACCCAACAAATTGTTGAAGCATGTAAAATAGATAAAATTAAGGAAAACGTTTTATTGGGATAAACCGTAAGAAATCTCGCTTCGACCGAAGAATTAAAGTCTTAGAATAATGTTTTACATGTTCTGGAATTTTTTGAGAATTTTCTGGATACATTTTTGCTTGCCGGAAAACGCCCACCCGGATTCCGTTCACCGGAATTTTTTTTACTTGAGCTTCATGGATCTTAAAATGACCGTTTAATTAAGACGAGTCCAATGGTATAAAATTTTTGGAAAAACGAGGTTGGAAAAGTCGGGAAAATGCATTTTAAAGAAAAAAAATAAAACAATTTTCTCTTTCCTTTTATTTATAAATTGCCACCTCCTTTTGGTTAATTACAAAATTGGTCCTTATCACCAAATAAGGGTTGTCACACCATAAGAGATGTGTCACCAAATAAGGGTTGTCACACCATAAGAGATGTGTCACTAGAAAATGCCCACCCGAATTCCATTCACCGGATTTTTTTTTACTTGAGCTTCAAGGATCTTAAAATGACCGTCTAATTTAGACGAGTCTAACAGTATAAAATTTTTCAAAAAACGAGGTTAGAAATATCGGAAAAATATATTTTAAAGAAAAGAAATAAAACAATTTTCTGTTGGAACAATATAAGTATTATGTTCGAACAAATGATGCACTGATTTGGAACAAATGGTACACTGATTTGGAACAATGTAAGTAGGACAAAAAACGTGCCCAGAAAATTATCAAAAATTTCCAAAACATGTAAAACATCATTTTCATAAACTTTAATTCTTGGGTTAAAGTGAGATTCCTTATAGTTTTGACCCAATAAATTGTTGCAGCATGTAAAATGGATAAAATTAAGGAACAAGTTTTATTGGGATTAAGCCGTAAGAAATCTCACTTCGACCCAAGAATTAAAATTTCTTAGAATAATGTTTTACATTTTCTGGAATTTTTTGAGAATTTTCTAGGCACTTTTTTTCTCGCAAGAAAACGCCTACCCGGATTCCGTTCACCGGAATTTTTTTTTACTTGAACTTCAGGGATCTTAAAATGACCGTCTAATAGTATTAAATTTTTCTAAAAACGAGGTTAGAAATTTCGAAAAAATGTATTTTAAAGAAAAGAAATAAAACAATTTTCTGTTGGAACAATATAAGTATTATGTTGGAACAAATGGTACACTGATTTGGAACAATGTAAGTAGGACAAAAAACGTGCCCAAAAAATTATCAAAATATTTCAAAATATTTAAAACATCATTTTAAGAAACTTTAATTCTTGGCTCAAAGCGAGATTCCTTACAGTTTTGACCCAATAAATTGTTGAAGCATGTAAAATGGATAAAATTAAGGAAACAGTTTTATTGGGACTAAACCGTAAGAAATCCCGCTCGACCCAAGAACTAAAGTTTATTAGAATAATGTTTTACATTTTCTGGATTTTTTTGAAAATTTTCTGGGCACTTTTTTTCTCGCCGGAAAACGTCCACCCGGATTCCGTTCACCGGAAATTTTTTTACTTGATCTTCAGGGATCTTAAAATGACCGTCTAATTTAGACGAGTCTATTAGTATAAAAATTTTCGAAAAACGATGTTAGAGATGTCGGAAAAATGTATTTTAAAGAAAAGAAATAAAACAATTTTCTCTATCATCTCTTTCATTTTATTTACTAATTTGCCACATTACCCTTTTTAATTATCATCAAAACTACGTAGTTTTGTTATGTCACACAATAAGCTCCTTGTCACACCCTAACCATTTGTCACACTGGATCTCACCCCTATATATATATATATATATTAAAAAGATCCGGTGTGACAGATTTATTTTAGTGTGACAAGCTTTATTGTGTGACAATTCCCAATTTTCTAATTAACCAGAGGGAGGTGTCAAATTTGTAAATAAAAGGAAAGAGAAAATTGTTTTATTTCTTTTCTTTAAAATGTATTTTCCCGACTTTCATAATCTCGTTTTTCAAAAAATTTTATACCGTTGGACTCGTCTTAATTAGACGGTCATTTTTAAGATCCCAGAAGCTCAGGTAAAAAAAAATTCCAGTTAACAGAATCCGACGATCTGTTTTTCTGTGAGAAACAAATTCCCAGAAAATTTTCAAAAAACTTCATAAAATGTAAAACATCATTCTGAGAAACTTTAATTCTTGACTCAAAGTGATATTCCTTACGGTTTTAGTCCCAAATCAACGGAATCCGGCGATTAGGTAGGCGTTTTCCGGGGAGAAAACAGAAAGTGCCCAAAAAAATTTTAAAAAATTTCATCAAATGTAAAACATTATTCTGAGAAACTTTAATTCTTGGGTCGAAGTAGGATTTCTTACGGTTTAGTCCCAATAAAAAACTTTTCTTAATTTTATCCATTTTACATGTTTCAACAATTTATTGGGTCAAAACCGTAAGGAATCTCATTTTGAGTCAAGAATTAAAGTTTCTTAAAATTATGTTTTACATGTTTTGGAATTTTTTGATAATTTTCTAGGTACTTTTTGGTTCTAACTTTCAGCACTATGTGTTGGAATATTTTTTTGGAACAATATAACAATTCTTTTGGAATAATATAAGTATTCTGTTGGAACAATATAACAATTCTGTTGGAACAATATAAGTATTCTGTTGGGACAATATAACTATTCTATTGGAAAATTGGTACACTGATTTGAAACAATTGGTACACAGATTTATTCTGTTGGAAGAATATAAGAATTAGAATTTTTTTTTCTAAATAATATAACTAATATAATTTGAAGATACTATATTAAATACTAAAAAAACAAAAATGAAATTGAAGACAAAGATAATAAAATTGATGTTGGAAAAATATAAGTATTATGCTGAAATAATATAACTATTTTGTTTGAAAAATTGGTACGCTGATTTATTCTGTTGGAACAATATAAGTATTATGTTGGAACAAATGGTACATTGATTTGGAACAATTTCGTACACTATCGGAACAATGTAAGTAGGACAAAAAACGTATCCAGAAAATTATCAAAAAATTCAAAAACATGTAAAACATCATTTTAAGAAACTTTAATTCTTGGATCATTCAAAAACCGTAAAAAATCCCACTTTGACCCAAGAATTAAAGTTTCTCAAAATAATGTTTTACATTTTCTAGAATTTTTTGAGAATTTTCAGGGCACTTGTTTTCTCGCCGGAAAACGCCCACCTGGATTTCATTCACCAGAATTTTTTTTACCTGAGCTTCAGGGATCTCAAAATGACCGTCTAACTTAGACGAGTGTAATAGTATAAAACTTTTCGAAAAACGAGGTTAGAAAGGTTGGGAAAATATATTTTAAAGAAAAGAAATAAAACAATTTTCTCTATCATCTCTTTCATTTTATTTACAAATTTATCACATTGCCTTTTTCAATTATCATCAAATACATAGTTTTGTTATGTAACACAATAAGCTCATTGTCACACCAGAACTCTTTGTCTCACTGGATCTCACCCATATATATATATATATATATATGAGTAGTAGCTCCTGAAATTACTCCTACAGTCAAGGAGACATACTGACCCTACTAGCAGCCTAAGCATGCCCCAACAGCCCTTCAGCAGCCTTATGCATGTTATTCATTCATTATATTAACTTATACTCTAACAATTACATTGACTTATACTCTAACTCTCCTCCTCAAGCTGAAGCATGGATTTTAATCATGCTCAACTTGCTATAGATACTTATAATATAATCTTAAGACAATACAACTCAAAACAAGAAACTCAAGATACTTTGGAATATAAAAACATAATTTGGGAGATGCAACCTAGAAGAACACATCAAACAGGAGAGACGCAGAGGAACATCAAACTTCGTAGGAAACGGACAAGCAAAACTCAGTCGAAGCAACACGTAAGAGGCTGCTAGCAACATCATTGCATAAAAGGAGATTCACTGACAAACTAACCGGACAGACAGGTCAGAAACAAAGAGGCGACGATAGCAGAAGAGGAACAACGACAATCCGTTGAGGTGAAATCAGACTCTGCTCACAAGGTAGACAGAAATGTTGAAAGAAACAGCCCAAAATTATAAACCCACAAATTCTGCTCACAAGGCAGAAAACAAATTCTGGAATCTTAATCCAGAAACCCAAGAGAGAAGCCGAAATAAGGCTCTGATCCTATGTAAGGAGGACTTTTGTTATAGCGACGACGACATAGGGTGGCCGGAATGTGAGGAAAAGAGAGGATGAACCAGAGGGGTGGTGAGAAAGAATGACGTCCCAACAGTGAGTATTCAAGTGACCAAGCTCTTGATAAAAATGGAACCCTGGAAAATACTACTCAGAAAATATTGAATCCTGGGAAATACTACCCAGCAAATATTGAACCCTGGAAAATACTACCTAGAAAATATTGAACCCTTGTAGAAACACAACTTTGGAAATACTACCCAGAAAAAAGAATTCAGAAACTTTAGACCTTAGGCTCAGATACCATGTAACAAACCATGTAATACACTAGAATACATGGGATACCATGTAGATTAAGAGTTTACATTGATATATTTTACCTGGGAACAATACACAGATATATATACAAGTAGTAGCTCCTGATATTACTCCTACAGTCAATGAGACATACTGACCCTACTAGCAGCCTAAGCATGCCTCAACAGGCCTTCAACAGCCTTAGGCATGTTATTCATTAATTACATTGACTTATACTCTAACACGTATCAACAGGAGACACATGGCTCATTCCACATTGATCTGATGGGAGATCAGATTAAGCTTCGCTAATCGAAATTATACTGCGGATTACACGGTAAATTTCTGGATAGCTTTACTAAACTGTCTGATTACCGATGATAATATTCCGTTGAAGAACATAGGACAACTTATGTTATTATGACCCTGTTTGGTAAAGAGCTTTTTGGAGTAAAATTAGAGGTTTTGACTAGTCAAACCTCTAATAGCGGTGTTTGGTGGAAAGAGGTTTGGAAGAGCTTATTTGGACCAAAAAGCTAATTCTGAAAAAGTTTATTTTAGGAGCCTTTTTCAATTAGCTTATTGCTTCATCTCTTTTTCTGGACATTTTTACCCCTAATTAATAATCTTTAATTCCAAATAAATGCTTTACCATGTCCTTATTTATCATTTATACAAATAGCTATTAGAAATCAGCTAAGTTTTACCAAACAAGTCTACACAATCAGCTAGTCAAATCAGGTAATCAACTAACAACTATTGCAATGAGCTAACAACTAATAGCTAACTGCAAAACAATACCTATATATTTTTCATAAATTATTTATTATTATTACTATTTTACTGAGTTTAAATATCATATACCCATGTTAAAGATTTCATAATAAACAAATAATAGAGATAAGGTATCAAAACATGTTTACGGTTTTTGGAAGATTATTATTTAGGCTTCATATGTAAAGTAGTACCAAGTAGGCTTAACGTTTATAAAAGAGTACCAATTTAGGCACCGATAATGAAACATGACACTAAGTTCTGATTTCTCTCTCCATGTACGATTGACAGAACTTAACTGATTAAACCATGTACTTTCTCAACTACGTGAGTGCCTTTAGCATCAAAGAGGGTTCACCAGATCTCCGCCCCCTTTTCCGACGTTCGTTGTCCTTTCAGGTTACCAAAGACAGAAGAGAATCACGTTTCAGAAAGAAAAACATCACGAAATAAATAAGTAGATTGAATTGAAATAACCATCATATCTTTACAATTATCATGCTCTTGACTAGAGTTGAAGAGGTTGAACAAGCAAAGATATGACATGATTTTTAGTCTCAATATTTTGAGCACCAAAACCATCTCCAAATTGGTAAATACACAAAGACATTCTTGCTAGATTCATTCCCATTCTCATAAATGTTCTTGAGAATTTTGTATTTTGTAATTGATTTTGATTCATTTTATCCCATGCTTCATTGATCAAATGTTGTATGTGCTCTCTAGCTACTTCTTCTGAAACTTCACTTTCATGCATATAACATTCAATTGATTTTGGATTATCCCCTCTCTTCATCTCATGCTGTATCATTACAATTCATAAATTAGAACTCAAGATATAAGCATATACACGATAAATTAATAACATCGATCTTTTTTATTTGTTGATTAAATTTTCGGTTTTTCAATGTAATACAACGAGTTATTGATCAATTATAAGCGTTGTGTGTTAGTGATATGTGCACATCAAACTCGATTAAAAGTACGTTACACATTTTATCGGTATTTAAATTTGCGTTTTCATACAATATAAATATAGCTCCTTATATGTTTGATCATTTAATATATAAAAAATTAGAGTTGAGCAAAATCGAACCAAAAAAATAAAAAAATTAAACTGATCCAATAGTTCATTTCAGTTTGTATTTTTCATATAGTTTAATATTTTGTTAATTTAAACCAAACTAAACCGAACGGAATTCAATTCATAACTTTTAATATAAATTTTAATTTAGGGTTAATTATAAGTAGATGCCCTATGGTTACAAACGCAACCATGTGGTTGCAAAAATTTATATTTTTTTACTTTACCAAATTTGGCCAATAACGATCTCAAAATGAAATTTTTCAAGAATTAAAGTTGTTTATATCATATTTACTATGAAACCATATTTTTAATTTTTCAAAATCATCATTTTTTGAGTTTTCTCTCTCTAAACATTAACTTTCTCTCTCGTAAGAAACAACACCTAAATGATCTCAAACCTAAAAAGTTGAAGAATTAAAGTTGCTTAAAATATCATTTAACTCTTGAAATTTTTTATTTGGAGGTTGTTATCGGCCAAATTTTGACAAAGTGAACCAAAATGTAAATTTTTCAAACCACATGATTGTGTTTGTAAAAAAAATACCACAAGTATCCATCTGCAAATCGGCGAACCACATGACACACACACACATATATATAATTAAACTTTAATTTATATAAAATTCAATTGCTAATTAGTTATATTTAGACATATTACGATTTTCAAAGTATATTAGTATTATCATGATTAACTTTCTATTTTGTACATTTTTACGGCTTTTTTATAGATTTATGGACTTAATCATAACACTTTAAGTGAGTTTAGGGACTAACGAAACACCATATAAGTTCAGAGGACAAACAAGCTTTTTGGACAAGTTCAGGAGGGAACGATGTATTAAGCCTAAATACGTAGTATATTTCAAATTGAACAAATAAAATGTATCATTATTAAAAAAAATGTTCAGTTTATAACCCAAACCGAACTGAACACAAACAATTTAATTTATCCGAAATATAATTCAGTTTGGTTCGGTTTAAAATTCCGCCTCTATGACGTTCATTTTTATTCTGTTCGGTTAAACAATCCTTATACCCCTATAAAAATGCAATTCCGGTCATCGAGTTACGTGTTTTTAATTGTGCAACTATAAGATTGATCAAAAGTTTAACGTGTCAAATTGAAAAATAAAGTCGTGTACCGGTGAGGTTCCGAGATCATCGGCAAGTCTTGTGATCAAAGATGATAATTGAACTACTTCTGGATATGAATCCTTTAAGGAATCTGTGGCTTCATTTGTAATTTGATTAGTTGCAGCAAAATAAGCATGAACTAATAGCAATGGTCCAGAAATAGAAATCCAAGAATTCTTCAAATATTCTTTTAGACTTGTTTTATATCCACTGTGGTACCATTTGGCTTCTAGTAAATAAGATTTGCATAAATCTGCCCACTGAAAAATGTTAAATAAGTTAACTTCCATAAATAGTTTAGCCAAGTATTTTGGAAAATAAAAAAAATAATTGCTCCAATTATTTATATTCATTTCAACATACAGTTAAACCTCGATAAATGAATGTTCGATAAAGTAATAACCTCGTTTATATAATAAATTCTTTCGGTCCCGACTTGGGCCAATGGACTAAAGTAATAACCTCGCTAAATCCTTAAGGGCCCAATGGAAATATAAATTAATAATTATTGAATTACACAATATATATATATATATATATATATATATATATATATATATATATATATATATATATATAGACCAAAACCTTTCAATCAATCAACTAAAAGTCATTTCTTTTGAAAAAATACATCTATAGTTGATTGTTTTGACTCGTTATTTACTTTTCAAACGCCAATTATATGTAAAATATTTATTCTACAGTTAACACAATTTCAAATATCTCGCAAAAATGTCAATATATAAATCTACCAGATACAGATTGATCATAAAAAAAAACTGCCTCAAATATATACTATGCTATTAAAATAGTTATAAAGTCGAATAACTGTCAAGTCAATATGTTCAAATTTCATGTTAAGTATCTATAAAATAATAAATATTGATTTATCGATAAATGAATAATTTATTCATTTATCGATAAATAAATAATCTCGCTTAATGAATATTTTTTTCCGGTCCCAAAGATATGCATTTATCGAGGTTTTACTATAATAACAGGCATAAGGGTAAAGTTAAAAAAAAAATCTTTAGTGTTTTGTCTATAGTATCTGAAATTTCTTTTTTCAAATGGAAACTGAAGTTTTCGTTTGCGACCACAATATAACTGAGAGTTTTGGCTTTACTAAAAATAATTATCTCAAAATTAAAATTAGTCTTGATGATCTCAAAATTGAAACATTCAAATACTTAATGATGTTCTAAGCAACTTTAATTCTTCAACTTTTTAATTTTGAGGTCATTTAGGTGATGTTTGGTGAGGAGTGAGTATATATTTAGCTCCGAAAACGATGATTTTTGAAAATAAAAAATTTGCTTCCATAGCAAATGTGTTACTAAACAATTTGAATTCTTGAAATTTTTCATTTTGAGACCGTTAACTGTCATTTATATAGTGTCAAACTAAATGATCATCGTTTTTAGCTAAACGAAAATGATATATTGTCTGCTATATCATGTACAGTGATTTTTCTTTCTTTCAAAAGTCGTAATGATTGACAAAGACAGTCTCGTGATTTAAAAGTTTGCAAACATGAAACTGTACTTTATGCTGTTTTTAAACTCAAACATTCTGTCAAAAATTGTTGTCCTAATTATTTACTAAGGTAGCCATTTGGAGTAATTAAAAAGGTTTATTTTACAAACTACCCAATATATAAGGCGAGTTTGCAAAATTAATCAAACCATACGTATTCTTTTGACCAAAAAATCTCGGACCCTTATTTTCAAACTTTTAAACTGGAAGACTCTTTGTAAATCGGATAAATCACATGAGCGTTTTTTTTATACTTTCCCTAACAAAAAAATATAAACAAAAAATAAAAATGCATATATTAATTTATTACCGCTTTTTTAAGGTAAGGAATGATGTGAAGTCCTTTCTCCTTAAGACAGTCAAAACCCATTTCGTTTACCGAGTTGTGCAGAGAAAGAAAACATATTTTCATGTAGTCCGGAAGTTCTTCCATTGCATTCACATCCCATCTGCAATTTAAATCATATCAAAATTCAATATTAACATTTAACTTTTTGTTAATAAAAAAGTAACTAATTAGTATATAAAAGAGATAAGTTATAAATTTGACGCGTATGATTATCCCGAGTGAATTTATATAGACTTCACATATCAAACAGAGCAACTGTAAATCTAACATTTATTAGAAGGTGCAATTTCAAACTGCATTAATCAAAGGTAAGGTATTTTTTTCATTAACAAAGAACTTGCAATTTGAAGCTTTATTCGGTAGCGAGAACTGGAGGGCAGATATAATACGAAATTGTACATAAAAACAAACTCATCCTTTGTTAATTAGAGTTGAAATTATACCGTTCATAAACGTTAAGCTTAAGATTGCACTATATTACGTGTGAAGACTAAATTCAATCTCCCTCAATAACCATAGGGACGGGCAGGACAAAGGAGGGTCATAGAGGATCCACTAACCCTCACCAGCCCGCTGGAAAACCCTTGGGAGAGGTGTTTTGGTGGATTCCATGGCTCAGAGTCCCCAACCATGACAGTGTGGAAGACGACGGGTTTTCCAGCCCCCTATTGATTTTTTTCTACTTACAGTCTCGAAACCGTTGGAAAACCCCTAGAAGAGGTGTTTTGGCGGACTCCACGACTCGGAGCCCCCAACCGTCCCAGTGTGGAAGAAGATGGGGTTCCTCAACCCCTGTCTAATTTTTCTAGGATAAATTACGGTGTACAACCTCTCTGCTTTATTTCAGACTTTGATATACAACCTTCAATTTTGCACATAAAACTGTACGACCTTTTGCTGACCTCCCACTAAAATGTACAACCGGTAATTATGACAAATTAACGCGAAGTCAACATGTCACGTCAGCAATTTGACCTCTCTAAAAGTCAAAATTGCTACGTGGCGCGTTGACTTCGTATTGACCGGTCAACTTTTGACTTTTAGGGGGTCAAATTGCTGACATGTCACGTTGAGCTCGTGGTGATTGGTCACAATTACCAGCTGTACATTTTAGTCAGAAGTTATCAAAAGGTTGTACAATTTTATGTGCAAAATTTAAGGTTGTACATCAAAATGTGAAATAGGACAAATATTGTAAACTATATATATAATTTACCAAATTTTTCTACATACAGTAAAGCCTCCCGAACTTTTGGTTCTGGTTTCAGCACTAATCATAGGATAAATTTGTACTTTATTTCTATATAAAACTATTAACAACTAGTAATTAACAGCGGACTAAGCTGGCTTGAACTGAACATTTTTTTAACCCAAAACCCATTAGATCCGACTCGAGCCCCACCCAACCCGACTCATTAACAGGTGTACATAAATAACTATATATTCAACTGATTAATTTGATTGCAAACCTGTCAACAGCTTCAGTGAAAAGTTGAGCTTCATCCAAGGTAGCATAAACATCATAAACATCATCAATAACAGTAATAAGAGCACCAACTCTTGCTAACATTCTTCTTGCATATCCAAATTCAGGTTCACATACTCCACCTATTGTCCATAAGAAACCCTCCATTGGTCTATCTCTAACAAAATCTAACTTTTCCCCAAGTCCTGTCTTCTTCCACCACCTAATTTTAACCAATTTAACAAACTCATAATTAATTAATAACATAAATAATTAATAACATCAAAATCATGAGTATATACACTTAATACTTCAATTTGATATGGTACTAGTGCTGATAGATAGGGATACAAACGTGGCGGGCGAGAATTCCCGGAAGCTAAAAAAGGGCGGCCCCGTGCACTACGCGTCCCCGCTAAGCGAGGATCCGGGGAGGTGTCCCACCACAAGGGTGTACTAGGGGCAAGCCTTCCCTTGCCAATTTTTTGGCAAGAGGCCGCTCCTAATACTCGAACCCGTGACCTTCGGTCACACGACAACAACAACGTTTTACCGTTGCGTCAAGGCTCGCCTTCAATTCCCGGAAGCTAAGCGGGGAAAATTTTATTCCCATTCTCCGTTTCATTGTACTTATATATATATATATATATATATAATCACAATGACATTTGACATAGTATAACGATAAAGAAAAAGATTGAGTTTGAGTGGAAGGGTGGAAAGAAAGAACAAACTTTTTAGCTAACCTAATAACTCTAAAACGACAAATATACATACATATATAAACAAAAAATAAATCTTAAACGTGAAATTAGTCTGAAAATCCGTGGGGATCCATAGGGCATATCGAGAACGGGTACGGGGATCCCCAAAAGACATGGATATGTTCCGTCCTTCGAAACAATCTCCATCCTCGCTTCATAGCGATTCTAATCGGGGATTGCCTGTTTCCGACAGGGGATGAGGAATTCTCGCCGCGTTTCCATCCCTACTGTTAATTCTTTTTTTCTTCCAAACAATATATAGGAGTATTTCGGAAGAAAAATCATATAACATCTAATAGCTATCACTAAACAAAACAGATCCTCAGAATAATCAATTTTAGAGGGTGTTTGGTTACCTACTTTTCGTCTCATCTTTGCCTTTTCATTTTAAAAGACAGAGTTTTAGGTGTTTGCTTAGACACCTCCTGTTTGCCTTTTACAGCTGAAAAGTAGCATTCTACAAAAACAGAGAATTCCTGCTTTTTGTAAAAATAGCCTTTTCTAAAGGCAAACAGCAAATAAACGGCAAACAACAAGTAGCCAAACGGGAATACTAGTACATATTTCCTTCACGCTTTATTCTAAATTGAGATAGATGTGTTAAATATTGATTGAGGCCCAAAAGGCCGATTGGCCTCCTGAAACTTACAGAATGTCTTGTTGGTCTTCTAAACTAGCTTAAAGTGACCTATTGGCCACCTGAATTTATTTAAAGTGGCTTATTTACTCCTTAAACTTGTTATCACTAATCTACTGTGTCCTTGCTGAAAGTAATATAAATTTTAATATATCTTAACATCTCAAATTTGCAAAAAAAATAAACAAATGATGAAATTCTAACCTGGTAGCATGCTTCAAATCTTGCTGATAAGTAGCTTGAACAATATTAAAATCCAACTTAGCAAATTGAAGAAGAACACTGTTTTTAAATGGATTAATCTCATAAACACTGATAAACCATCTTGCCTCTGCTCTTTGCATCCTCCAATGCAATGGAAATTCCAAAGCATGTTTAACCATCTTACAAATATATTCATCTTCACAATTACTAAAATCCACCTTGTTCTTAGCATATTTTTTTAGATTTTTGAGAGCAAATTCTCTTAATTCCTCTAAAATAATCTCTCCTCCTATTGATAGGAATGAAGCTTCATACATATAAATAAGCCCCTTTATATCCTCACAAAGATATGCCTTGAAGTTTCCTTGATCATCTTTTTTTTTTTTTGATAATATTCCTTGATCATCTTTGAATCTGTTAAAAACTTCTGCAATTTTATAAAATTAAGTAATTGTTAGGGCGGATCGGTGTTGACTATAATATATTACGAAACAAAAATTAGACATGCAATCACAAGAATAAGATGTGTAAGTGGTTCGGTTAAGTTCGCATTTATCTACGTACATGAGCTAAACTATAGGGGTCAGTCGACCCCTATCCGGGGAGAAATAAACAAAAAAATAAGATTTAACGACGGAAATATGCGTCTAAATATATAAAATATTTGTTGTAATTTACAATTTGTGACAAATTTGACATTACAGAATTAGCGACATAATTCGTCGCGGATTCTTAGTCCCTCAAACAAATCTTTGTTCCTTATTAAATTTTTGTCCATTTACCTTCCAATTATTTAGTTTTGGTTCAGCTGCATATAATTCATTAGTAATCTGCAAGTTGGTATATCAATAAGAACTTTTTTTTCTTTTCCTAAATCTCTAACTTTGAAATACGGTTAAATTCGATTAAATTCAAAAGTTTGTTTATATATATATATATATAGCAGAACACCAACGAAATCACCTACACTTTCATACACATTCCTTGTTAGAATGTGTAGGTGATTATTGGCGAGATTATTCCCACCCGTAACGTTTATTATAAGTAATTATAAATACACCAACAAAACATACATCTAAACCTATAAGAGATAAATATAATATTAAAAAATAGCGGTACTATAATATTATTTAATAAAAACAAAAAACAAATTAGTATTATAAAGTTTTTTTTCTCTTTTAATTTTTGGAAGTCCTAATTTTTTAACACCAACAAAACTACATGTCAACATAAAATAATGTGTAAGCAAATATAATATTAAAATATTAAAATATTATTAAATAAAAATACTAATATAAATTATTTTTCTCTAAATGCACAAGTTCCTACAAGCACAGTTCTAAAACTCATGCAAGCACAAATTCCTACAAGGACAAGTTTGAAAGCTCCTAAATAAACAAATACAAACTCATTACTTTTGTTAATTATTGTTAGATTTACCTTAACACTGATTAATATAACGATAAATAAATTCCACTGTAAATCCTCATCAGATCTGTGGTTTTTTCTGATCTTGAGAGTGGGTAGACCTATCCTTACCTAAACTTTTTCTAACAAAAAAAGTATAACGATAAATTTTTTATTAGTCCTCATTTTTTATGTAATGTTTCGTCTATCTATGTTAAAAAGCATATTATACAATTTCTATCTTTTATCATGGTTAATCATTTTGTCATTTTGTCTATTTTTTAAGATTTTAAACTAAACGTATTTTAGTTTTTAGGATAGTAATAATGCAATACAAAATATCACTGTTACTCTGTTATTTTCTGTCTATCTGTTTATGCCGAATATAACGGTTATATATATATATATATAAATAGACAGAATGACCAAACGGTTAACAATAATAAAAGATATAGATATTATAATATGTTTTTCAAAATATGTAGACTAAATAGTATGTTAGGTAAAAATAAGATAATTACTAAATTATTTACGTGAACACAAGTAATGACTAAAGTAAAGTATGTTTAAGAGTATAGTTATTTTATTAGGGGATAAAAGCCAAATTTAACCCTAACGTTTTGGTTTTATTTTAATTAGGAAAATCAAACTAAATAGGATTTAGATGTAACTTAAATGGTTTACAAAAAAAAGGTAAACGTCCCTAAAAACAACAACATGTGCTTTTACTTTTTGTTAACCTGATACCTGAATTTATTTTCCAAACAGGATTAAGGTTTTCGTTTTGTTAAAAACGATGATTCTTAAGTTTAACATTGTAAAAATGATGGTTAACGACTTCAAAATAAAAAATTCTAGGAATTAAAGTTGTTTAATATCACATTTAGTACAAAATAATTTTTTTTATTTTTCAAATCATCATTTTCGGAGCATTATTTCTCTAAAACATTCACTTTCTCTCTCGTCGCCAAACAACACCTAAATGACCCCAAAATTGAAAAGTTTAAGAATTAAAGTTGCTCAGAATACCAGTAAGCCTTTCAATTTTTCAAATTTGAGATCATCAACACTCATTTTAACTTTAAGGTCCTTGTTTTTAGTAAAGCAACAAACCTTAGTCATCTCCTAGATGCAACCAAACACCTCAATTTTCCCTTAGGACAATTTTTTTTTTTCAGATACCAAGTTGACAAATAATGAAAACACATAATTTTTTTACTTTACCTTAAAAAATGTAAATAACATCATTAATGATTAATTAGCCAATTTTATTTTTCTTTTATTTAATTAAAAATTTACCTTGAGTAACATTATAACCTTGCTGTCTTAATAGTCTAAATTGAAGAGCTGTGGTGCATATATCCTCTTTGCTATTTTTGATAATATTTTGGTAGTAAATTCTCCTCAGAAATTCATCAATTTCATCCTCAAAATGATAAGATACACCAAGTCTTTGTAAAGCATCAATCATCTCTAGTTTATTCAAATGATTTCTTTCACTCTCAAGCATCATTTTCACTTCATCTTTCAACTTCTTTTGTCTTGTAATATGTTCTTCTCCCTGCATAATACAAAACAAAAATTAATAATAATAATAATTAAATATGCAATATGTTAATTGAGATTATTGATTGTTAGAAATTCGATCCGTTGTTGATTATAATAAGTTTGAAATGCGGAATATGAAATTAGATATGTAATTAGAAGAAAATGAATTTATGTAGTTGGATTAATTTTTCCTAAATTCACAAGCGAGATGCAAAATCATTATACATTAATATGTTGTAAAAGTAATATTTTTGGGTTTTTTTATGGCCTAATACATTACCAGCTCTCTAAACTTTGTTAGTGTCTCACCAATTCTCTGAATTTGCCTATTTTATATCACCAGCTTCCTAAACTTGTTCATAAAAGTAGATTAGCTCATGAACTTTGCAAGTATCTCATCAGCTCATTAAACTTACTTATTCCGTAACAACTAAATACAAAGTTCAGTTGTTAATAAGCAAGTTTAGGGAGTTGATGAGGCACTTGCAAAGTTTAAGGAGCTAATACATTTTTATAGACAAGTTTAAGGAACTCGTGATACGAAATAAGTAAGTTTAGAGAGGTGGTAAGACACTAACAAAGTTCAGAGAGACAATCTATTTTTATTGGACAAGTTCAGGAATCTGTGATGTGTTAGGGTTTTTTTTATTATAAAAATATGACTTTTGGGCTCCTTCCTTTCTTGACGGGTGGATGTGTGATGAGATTGTTTAGAACTAGGATTATTATCGTTGGACCTTTTAAATTTTAATTTCTATATTTTTTTTATAAAAAAATGTTACTTTTAAATCTCTGTCTTTGGTCTTGGACAGACGCTCCTTCTATGCAGGCCCAGAAACAACCTGACTTAAAGATGGAAAATTTTAAAAAGGACCGAGTCTTCTGTAAGACCCCGTTGGGATTGCAACACATGTTACTGTATAAAATTTTATGACACGTGTCACAATTTTAACAAGAGGGTTTTGGGAGGACCCGGAGCCTCGAAGTGTTGCAATCCCCACGGAGAGTCTTGGGAGGACCCGTAAACCATCTTAACGAGTGTTTGATCAACCTCGAATTGATTAATCACATTGGTGTAAAAAGAAAAAGAAAAAAGGAAAGAAAAGAAATGCACAATTCTTACCATATATTCACTTGCGAGAGACTCAACAAAATCAAAATCCCATTTAGAAGGTTGATAATTAGCTGATCTTCTGATAATTGGTTCACTGATTGAAACTGTTGCAGCAGCAACAATGGTGGCTCGAAAACATTGTGAAACGCTCTTTCTGAAGCTTGGTATTTTCAGTCTATGGTGAAGGTTATTGATGGCAGATAAGGAAGATGGTGTGAAATGGTTGAGAGCCATGAAATCTTTTGTTCTTGAGCTTTGTTTTTGGATATACTAATTCAGATCTTTTTCCCACTTTATATAACATATATATTGATACGAGAGAATTTGTGTGAGAGTATTCCATGTTTTCCGATATTTAAATTAAGACAGAAAGATGACCAGCGCGAGACCGTTGACAAGTGGTCTCACTCTGATACAAAAGTTAACAGATATGAGGTCGTATTGTACTGTATTGAATTGTATTACTAGGGAGCTCAAGAGTATAACCGTTAGTCGGTGTTTTAGACATCTCCTGATTCCACGTTGAACAACAAGTGTCACCATGTCAGTGGTGGACATATTTTAGGTAGTTTGTAATATACTTGAATTGGAAATCCTTAATCTTATGCGTGATCACTGTTCAAAACAAAGGCCGCCTGGACCGTCTAGGCGCTCGAAATTGAGAATCCGTCCCGATTTTCTCCAATTAGTCCCTCTAGGCGTTTTATTGACTCCTAGGCGATTTTTATCCACCTAGACGGCCTAAGCCATAATGAACAAAAGTATTTTTTATTATGAATTTATTTTTTTGGTTTATTATAATTCACTTTTAAGTTGTTTTAATGATACTGTTGTTGAAATGTTGATGTTTGTTGTTGAAATGTTAATGTTTGCACATTTGTAAAGATATATGTTACAAATATACATGTTTTTCTATATTAAATAATTTTATATTATTATTTTTGGATAGTATATAATACATATTTTAATTGAATTTATATTACAATTTGCTGATTAACAAAATACATAAAAATACAAATCCGATTAATCTCCGATTAATCCCCAAGGATCCTATCCGTCCGATTAGCACCTAGCATCTTTTACAACCTTGCGCGTGATTAAAGGGTTCTGATCCGAAGAAGATTCGAAGAGTCCGTCGGTGTTTTAGATTAATGATGGATGTATTTTAGGTAGTTAGTTATACACCTGAAAGAAGCTTTAATCTTAGACGTGATAAAGAGTTCTGATCTGAAGATAATTCAGAAAGTGTCCATTAGTCCAAGTGTCTTGAGAGATGTTTATTCGTGTTTAGTTTAATCCGACAGTTCTCATGGATCCGGATGTCGGAGTAGCATAAAATAAGGATACTATGGGCCTGTTTGTTTTACCTACTGTTTGTTGTTGCTGTTTGCTGTTACGGTTTGCTGTTGCTGTTGGAAAAAGATGCTTTTCCAAAAAGCAGAGATTCTCTGCTTTTGTAAAAAGCTGCTTTTCAGGTGTAAAAGGCAAACAGGAAGTCATTAACCAAACACTTAATGCTGCTTTTCAACTGTAAAAGGCAAACAGAAGAAGCCTAACCAAACACCTAAAACTCTGCCTTTTAAAATGAAAAGCCAAACAGGAGGTGAAAAGTAGGTAAACAAACACCCTATATATACATATATATAGTACAGTAATTTCAGATATTAAACATGATTTTGGCAACAAATGAGATAACATGGTAGTAGTCAAAATCAAAATAATAACATGGACAAAAATTATTGGATGTATTAGACTAATTTGGACCTTAGCTTATTTAATTATTGAGTTGTTTCAAATATATGATCTGTCCACTCATTTTCTTAGTAAGGTGGCTATACAAATATAGTTGATATATATCAACAGTCTTGATCACATGCACTAGACTGTTCACATGCACCTTAATGAGCATGTAGAATTTGCTCATTCACCATTAGATCTAGACTTATTAGAATTTTAAGATGGAGATTCAAAAGATCTTGAGGCTTAAATTTAATAAACATATATCTAATGGTGAATTAGCAAATTCACTTACTCATTAAGGTGCATGTAAAAATTCCTGTATATATCAATAAGGTAAACTACATAATGGCCCCTCAATTTTGATTTTTTTTTTTTTATGTCTCAGGAACTTCAAAACCGATATTGAAGTCCTTTACATTGTCATTTATTAACATAAAAATTCGTTATGGAAGTAAACAATGTTGAAGGATGCTGATAAGGATTGATACAGTCATGTTATGTGTTTATTATGCTTATCTATCTTGTTAATATGAGAAAATTATAAAATTAGATTAAATGAGTGAATCATTTACATATTTAACTCATTTATTCAATCTATTATATATTTAGACTGATTTTGTGTGACTTTCCCAAAATACCTTTAACCTTTCATCTTCTCCCTTCCCCTTTCTCTTCCTACGCGAACGGTTTCTCCTCCCCAGATGATTCCCAGACCTTTGATCTTCCTCTCTTCCTTTATATTTCGCAAAATCTGCACCATTTCTCTTCATCACCATGTCTTTCTCTTCTTTCTCTTTTCATCTCTTGATTATTCATCTTTTATTGCTAGAAAACGAAGTCATGGTTCTTCATCTTCGTGTTTCTGCTCGTCTCTTGGTTTCTTTCTTCTTGTGCGTATCGAAGAAATCATTATTCTACGTTATTTTCATCGTTTTTCCGAGTTTATCATATGGTTATTGACGATTTTAATGGTGAAAGGCGGGAAAATGTAAGTATCTACTGTTTTTTCTTCGTTTTTTCCAAAAAAAATCACTTCGCATAATCTTGTTTCGCGAAAGTATGCGAGGAGAAAGAGCCTGAAATGTGACGATTTTATTTCGCGAAAACGGATTACGCGAAGTCTGCGAAGGGAAAAGTTCATCATTTTTCCCTTTCCAGACTTCGCGTAATATGTTTTCGCGAAGTCAAATCGTCACATTTCTACTCACAGACTTCGCGAAATCCTCTTTTCGCGAAGTCAAATCATCATCTTCCTTGCACATTTCTATTCACACACTTCGCGAAATCTTCTTTTCGCGAAGCCAAATCGTCTTTTTTTTTGCCTAACACGATTAAATTTTTCTGAAGGTGGTTGAATACATAACATCCCTTTCAGGAAGGCGGTGTACTGGGATGCAGAGGAGATGACTTTCCTTCTGATACAAGGAGAAATTCCCATCAAGATTTATCACATTGACTTTGAAGTGATTTGTTAGGAGTTTATTGTGGCAATCTTGTTGTAAAGGAGTTAAGGTGTAACCTATGGAACATCCATTCCAAAAGGTCTGGACTTCCATTTTCTATCTCAAAAAGTATGGACTTCCGATACAGGGAGAAATTTCCATCAAGATTGGTCACATTGACCTTAAAATGATTTGTTAGAAGTTTATTGTGGCAATCTTGTTGTAAATTTTGATAATGTTATGATTTTAATGTTAGAATCCATTGTTGTTGTGCCTTTTTTGTTATATACCACTTCGCAGATTTCGCAATATGCGAAGTCTGCAAAGATAAAAAGAATGCTTTAAAACATGTCTTTTATCTTCGCAGACTTTGCATATTGCGAAATCTGCAAATTAAAATCATCTAATGAACCAAACATTATCTTCGCAGACTTCGCATATCGTGAAATCTGTGAATTAAAATGGGAGGGAGATAGACGGGCGGTAAATTTACAAACATATTCAGGGTATTTTAAGCAAATGAGTTAAATATATAAATGAGTCTTCCATTTGACCAAAGTTTATAATTTTTCCTGTTAATATTATTTTGATCTAGCTGTAATTATCTTATGTTACCGATTCCTAATATCTAGTTGTATATCATTAGAACTGTATTCTATATATACGTTTAATCATATATGAATAAAACTACTTCTTATTTCTCTATACGATATCAGAGCTTTTTGATCTTCTTTCCCTCTTCAAAAAAATCTGGCTCCTTCCCGCACGCATCATTAAAGAATTCTAATTTCTCCTCCCAAATACCAAATAACGATGACCCGACTAAACCTTTTACCTTTATCTCTCTTGGGAAATGTAGATTGAAGACATTTGTCACATCCATGTCCCTAATTTTAGTTATTATACTATAATATTGGGTTATATTATAGTTATTTATTAATTGGAGAGTTAATTGAATATTATGGTTATAGTTTGGGAGCCAATTTCATATTTTAAGTGTAAAATTAAAAGTTAAGAGTAAATTTTAAAAGAAGTTAAAGTTTAAAGGGACCAAAATGGGTATTTTCCTTATTGGGAACATGAATTTATACTTCCTAAATCTGTATTTACGGATACCCAAGTCAAAAAAAAAAATGAATTCATTTGAACTCCCCAATTCATCTCCATCATCCTCTCTTTCTCATTCAAACATTTAATTTACCAAGTTTCCATCATACCTTGATATCTAAAAATTGAACCGTCGAATCGAGTTGATTTTTTTACAGTATGTTCTAGACATCCTAATACACATTGTGGTCGGTGTCATTTGGATTTGGAGATTTCTAGCTTGGGTTCGACCTAGGTAGATTAGAGGGACAAATTTGAGGTTTAATGTATTATTTCTCTCAATTATGGCCAATGTAAGTAATTTATCAACTACCTTTTTATGATTTTGATTATTTATACATATATGTTAAGTGATCTTTATAAATTTTATCTCTTAAGCTAATATTTGATTTTAAGATGGTTAAAATAGTGTTTTTGATAACTTATTATTTATGAAATAAAGTTTTTATATATGATGATTTATGTGCTTATTTTTAAGAAATTGAAGTTAGTATTGATAATATATTTTTAAATTATTTATTGGTGATTTTAGTACAATTATGGTTTATGATTGAATATTTTGGAAATTAATTGAGAAAAGTACTTGGAAACTTTATGATGTTGATTTATGATATATTTCTGATTTTATGTTATATTATGAAATTATAATGTTTTTAGTATCCACCAAGAGTAATCCGGATAGGTGGCTTTAATTAAAGTCCGTATTTAGTGAGAAATACGGCATGTGTACACAGTTGAAAGACCTATCGGGTATGGCAAAGAAGTGTTGAGTAAGACCATGCGGGTTAGGCAAAATTATGAGATATCTCGATTCTATTATATTGTGGGGATTGATATATACAGGGATTATCTCTCGGATGGATACGATTTATGAAGTATTTATCGAGATAGGATTTATGAAGTATTTATTGATATACGATTTGTGATGAATTTATTGATATACAATTGATGAAGTATTTTATTAAAATATAGTTTATTGATATACGGTTTATGAAGTATTTATCGAAATACAGTTTATGAGGTATTTATCGAAATACAGTTTATGAAGTATTTATCGAAATACGATTTATGAAGTATTTATCGAGATATGATTTATGAAGTATTTATTGATATACGATTTGTGATGAATTTATTGATATACAGTTGATGAAGTATTTTATTAAAATATAGTTTATTGATATACGATTTATGAAGTATTTATTGAAATACAGTTTATGAGGTATTTATCGAAATACAATTTATGAAGTATTTATCAAAATACGATTTATGAAGTATTTATCGAAATACGGTTTATGAAGTGTTTATCGAAATACAGTTTATGAAGTGTTTATTGATTTACGGTTGATTTTAGTAAATGGTTAATTGCAAAGGTACTTATTTTGTATAGTTGAGATTTTAAGCAAATAAATGTATATAGCAAGCTTGATATTTTAAGTTGCAAATTTTGGAAATATATATATATATATATATAGTTATTTTGAGTATAAGTATTTCATGTAGTTGATAATTGCTTACTGAGATTTTTGTCTCACCTTTTTAAATGTTTTGATGTTTTTAGGTAAGAAAGTACAGGATATAGAGAAGGTTACACACCGATTAGGCAAGGATGGGAAGTTGATGCTTATTGTTAGAATTATCGTTAGAACTTTGGTATTTCAATTGTAATATAATGGAGTTGGTAAATACATTGAGGTTCTTGAATGTAGTAGAAATATGGATTTATTTTATAATATATCTAAGAGGAAGTTTTGAAAAGTGTGATATTTATGACATTTGAATAATTTAGACTACTAAGTGTTGATTGTGATTTTTCTATTTCACGCCTGATGTCGATTGAGGTCGTTTAGGGTCAGGTGTGACAACATTCTTATCGGGCATGACCTATACAAATTCGTTGATGGAACTTTTCTCAAACCCTCTCCTACTGTTACTGTTGGTGGCATTGATCAAACTAGTCCAGAACTTTATTTCTGGGATTGACGGGACAAAACATTTGAGTGCCTTAAATGTGAGATACGTGTTTTGGTTGGCCGCGTAACTTAATTCATTTGCCGTTTTTTTGTTTTCAGACAACCATGACATGCATATATAACTACTGTAATCTCAGGGTTAATTATCTTTTCCATTAAAAGCGTGTTTTTTGAGGATGACAGACGTGTGTCATCGTAACGCCACATGTTATTCGAGGTTCTTTGCATTTAAGCTTTTAGATGACATAAATTTATTATAGTGTCGCGAAAAACATTCAGACGACACGAAAACAAACGTCTGTCATCTATTTTGTGTCATGTGAAAAGAAAAATGACCTAATGCCTTTAAATATTTGAATAAGTTTCAAGAACGGAGAAAATTCCAACTTCTCGAAGCTCTAAGTTATTTCTCGCTTAATAATTTACCTATTTACAGCATTAGCATCATAATAATTATCTAGCAATGAAAGTGGAAAGTAGAACTAATAAAAGAAACCAACTAAGCAATATTTAAGACATTTTAAGTTAAGATAAAATAGTTGATTGTCCATGACCCGTTCTTTGAAGGGTATGATAGTCCAATTGCGATGCCTATTATACTGATTATTCTCAGTGTTAATGGAGACACAGAGTGTCGGTTCTTATTATTCTTCGAAAATGGACATTCGTCCCTTTTAACCAAACCATACACCAATGGTCGATCCCAAAAATTGACATGAACATTTAAATAAGAAAACTTTCGGATCTGGATTTAAATTCCGAAAAAAATTCCGTACTTTTTTTTTTTGTTGCCTTTCTTCATTTTTATACATAAAAATATATGAACTTAAAATGACTGATCGTGTTATCAATCATTAAAAATAAAAATGTTCAACCAATTAAGGTTGGCTTAAGCGATGAACGGCCACAAGTCGCTTAAGTTATGTCTTGAGTTCGAGCTTTAAGGTACGCATAAAGTTTTAACTGTGAAAAGATTCATCTAAAGGATGTCTGATGAGTCTCAAACTGAGAAATCAGACACACTATGAAAAAAAAGGGTCAATTACATGAATGTCATAATTAAGTACAAAAATTACAACTAAGTCATATCACCATACTTAATTCTTAATATGTTATTATTTTCTATATATTATGATTTTATACTACAATTTAAAAATTCTAGACTCCAATTCATAAATCATAAACCCTAGAAAATATATTTTAGACTTCTAATTTATAAATTTTAATCCCTAAAATATATTAAAAGTACTGATTTTACTAGTTTAACATAATCTAAAATTATGACTTGACATAGTTGTAAATAGTTTTTGAAAAATGAATTTCTGTGTAATTTTCCCAAAAAAAGAATATAAATGTTCATGTGATTAATTTTATTAAGTCTTTTAAGTTTTCATGGGTTCCATTATATATATATATATAAATTCATAATTTAACCCTTTTCTCCTATCATTTAAAAAACATTCCTCTTGATTCATTGTGGAATCCATTCCATTTCCAAAATCACCTATTATTTAAAAAAACACTTCTCTTGATTCATTGTGGAATCAATCCCATTTCCAAAATCACCTATTATTTAAAATGATTCATTGTGGAATCAATTCCATTTCCAAAATCAATTCCAAAAACAAAATTTCAATCATTCTTTTGATTCCTTGTGGAATCAATTCCAAAAACCAAATCACAATTTCTTCATTTAGTATCTTTTCCCTCTACCAATTGACCCATCAACTAGGCATATAACAATGAATTACTATTATCTTTTCTTTTTTTTATTACAAGAACCGTAATTCAATGGTGAATATTTCATTGAATATAAAAAAATGGTAATTACTTCAATAAATTAGTTATCCAATAATAGAAACGCACACCACGAACATTGGAGAACTGTAACGACACAGTTTGGAATGGGTGGTAGCGGAATGAAAGGCATGCGTAAGGAGCGGACCTTAGGAATGATGATAGGGTAGGAACGAACTGTCCCACGTCAGAAATGGAGAGAGAGTAACCGAGAGTTATTAATAAGGTGGGAATCCAATACATGTAGACGCATTTTAAATCCGTTAGGTCCAAAGTATTGGATTTGGACCAAAGCGGTCAATATCTACATGGTAATGAGACATGTTGGTAAATTTTGTTTATTATTTTCAGATATTTTTGTTTAATTCCATTTTCTACTTGTTTGCTTGGAAACTTTTAAGGACCTTTTTTTTCATAGTTTTCAGCTAATCATATTACTTCTGGATATTATTTTTTACTTGTTTCAGTGGTTTCAACTATATCATCGTTGAAATGATTTTTTGACACGTTTTTAAGAATATATGTTACGAATATACATGTTTTTATATATTAAATCATTTTAGGTTATTATTTCTAGTTAGTATAATATATATTTTAATTGCATTTATATAAGAAAATACGAAATACAAATCCGATTAATTTATAATTTTGAAGGGGTCTGATCCGTCCGACTAGCGCGTAGCGTATTTTACAACCCTAATATATATATATATATATATATATATATATATATATATGGGTAAATAAATTATTAGTATTCTCCTTTTTACGTAACTCACAGTTTAGTTCTCATATTTTGAAAAACACATTATAAGATCTCTATCTTTTGTCACTGTTAATCTTTTGACCATTCTGTCTATTTTTTTTAACTTTTTAACTATTATATTCAGAAGAAACAGACAAATATAAAATAACATAATAAATTATCATTTTATATCGCAGTATGGCTGCCTTGGAAAGTTAAGATATTTTTGGTTAAAAATCTAACAAAATAGACAAAAAGATCAAAGAGTCACTAGTGACAAAAAAAAAAAGACTAAACAGTGTATTACGTAAAAATATGGAAACTAATAAATTTTTTTTTTTTTGATAAATTTTTCGATTACCCAGTTCGAAGCTCGTCAGACACCATTTAAGTGGATCTTCTTCCAGTTAAAGTTTTCTACATACATAGGACTCGAATACTAATAGATTATTTACTCTCTCTCTCTCTCTCTTTTATATATATATATATATATATATATAGTAATTTTCACTTGGTCACTGATGACCAAGTGAATTTGATCAGTCACGGTTAGATTTACGAAGTATAAATCTTAGCTTTACGATTATTTAAATATCCATTATAGAGTTTTAATAAGTTTAAATCTAACACGGGCTAACCAAAGCCTGACGAGGTAAAAACTAATGCGTGTATATATATATATATATATTATTTTATTTTTTTCAATAGAACGTGGCTACTAGGTTTGAACTGTACAAAGGAGGATGTGGAGAATAAAATGTTCTGATATTAATAATTCACCAACTTAAACTTATTGAGATACATAAGTACCAAAAGAAGAAACAAAAAGAACAGAAACATTATTGAGATATATATTAATTCTTCATATGTGGTCTAATCTTGAAAAAAACAAAACTATAATATATTTTATTTTATATTAGATCCATTATTCTTTTGATATTTGTTAGATTCCATTCAACCAAAAAAACAAAATTAACATATAAAATATATTGTTTAAAAAACATATAAAATATATAAACAATAGAAAAACATGAAATTAAAATACAGAGTTTAGATAAATTTGAGGCATGTATTAGCCGTCTTCTTAAGACAGATTTTATCTCTCCACAACAGATTAGGAAAACACAACAACGTACAGAGAGCAAAAATATTTCAAAGTGTAAATTTTTAAAAGTTTGTAATTTTGACAGCCTCATTCTGTATATATGGAAATTGAATGGACATGCCTGTTCTCGATAACACAACTGTTCGTGAACGAACATGATTGTTCAAAAATTGGCACAACTATTTATAAACGAACACAACTGTTCATGAATAAATACAACTATTCATTAAAAAAGTGTCTATTGGAATTTATATTAATTTCACTATATATATATATATATATATATATATATATATATATTGGGGAGGGATCAAGTGAGAACCTCCTCTTAGGTGAGGACACTTTCTTAGGTGAGAACCACTAAAACTACGTAGTTTTGAGTCTAAAAATTAAAAAAAAAAACGTTGCTGTCATAGGGTTTCAAACCTTGGACCCTTTGTTTACACTTCAAATTACTTACCTTTGTTCGTATGATATGTGCTGCGCTGATTAATATACCATCGCACTGTAGCTTTCATTGTTTAATATTTGACGCATGCACTTATTAATATTGATTAAATATGCATAATAATGAATTATTAATAGAAAAAAAAAAGAAATGTACATAATAATGAATTATTAATAGAAAAAAAAAGAAATGTGCATAATAATGAATTATTAATAGAAAAAATTCAAGAACACGCTCCAATTTCTTATTTATTTAATTCCTTTATATTTTGTAATTTATGTTATATAAGAAAATATATTTTTTTAAACATACATTATAACATATAATTTAACTTTTTTTTTGAAACAACATATATTTTAACTTTTAAAATACGAACTATGAAGTTTAGAACGTACGACATATTTTTTAGAACATACCTTATGTTTTTTAGAACATGTGTTATGTTTTTTCGAACATGAGTTATAAATTATATTTTTGGAACAAATGAAAAAACGATCCAAATATCTACTGATTTTTTTAGAACATTATACTTAATTTTTGGAACACAAACTACAAATTTTAGAACATACGCTATGTTTTTTAGAACATACGTTATGTTTTTTAGAACATGTGTTATGTTTTTTCGAACATGAGTTATAAATTATATTTTTGGAACAAATGAAAAAAAAATCCAGATATCTACTGATTTTTTAGAACATTATACTTAATTTTTGGAGCACAAACTATAAACTTTAGAACATACGTTATGTTTTTTAGAACATACGTTATGTTATTTAGAATATGAGTTATAAATTATATTATAGAAAAAATGCAAAAATGGTCCATATATTTACTGTTTTTTTAAACATTATACTTAATTTTTAGAACACAAATTATAAAGTTAAGAACACATGTAACAATATTTAGAACATCGTCCTTAACATTTTAAAACATAAATTACAAAAATATGGAGGAATTAAATAAATAAGAAATTAGAGCATGTTCTTGGATTTTTTTCTATTAATAATTCATTATTATGCACGTTTATTTTTTTCTATTAATAATTCATTATAATGCACATTTAATCGATATTAATAAGTGCATGCGTCAAATATTAAACAATATAAGCTAGAAGTGCAGTGATATATTAATCAGCGCGACATAATATATAAGAAAAGTAATTAGCTTAGTGGTAAATAATATGAAGTGTAAACAAAAGGTCCAAGATTCAAACCCTCATGGCAGTAGCATTTTTATTTTAATTTTTAGACTCAAAACTACGTAGTTTTAGTGGTTCTCATCTAAGAAAGGGTAAATTTTCTAACAATTTTTTCCTTTTTTTTATCAATAATACCTGCAGAATAATTTAGGTTCTATATGTATTATCTTTATTTAGAAAGGTGAAAATCTTCAATTTCGATTATGGTAAATTAATCTCTAAACGAATTATTGAATAGAGGAATTTCAAGTATGATGTCTCTTCTGTCAATTCCATTCCATACATCAATAATGTTAGCTATGTAATCTTTAGGGGCAAAAAGCATTATTAGATATTAGGCTTAATAGGCATTCAGCCCTCTAAACTTGTAATTTTTTTTCACCTGCCTCCTCAATTTAGGGAACAACCTCTCAACCCCCTAAACTCTCCAAAAACATCACATACAGTCCCTTACATCCCTATGTTCGGTCAAAATATTGACCCGTGTAGAAAACGCGCTTCACTATTGACCACACCAATGTCACGTGTCATTTTTTTTATTAAAATTTTCCATTCTGGCATAAGAATTTTGATCAAAATCCATCTCTGGTAGTTGCTCTCCGAGCACAATTGGGCTTGCTCGCCGAGCAGGTCTCAATGGAAAAATTGAATAAAAAAATGACACGTGGCATTGGTGTGGTCAACAGTCAAGCACGTTTCTATACGGGTCAATATTTTGACCGAACATAGGAGTGTAATGGGCTGTATGTGATATTTTTAGAGAGTTGAAGGGGTTGAGAGGTTGTCCCCTAAATTAAGAGGGCCAGGTAAAAAAAGTTACAAATTTAGGGGGTCGGGTGCCTATTAAGCTTAGATATTATAATTAACTTTTTTTTTTTTTACATTGTAACATGTTGTTAAATTTTATTTATTATTTTCACGTATTTTTATTTAATTATGTTATTTACCTGTTTCCATGATATGATTGGGAACTTTAAAGATATTTTTTTCTTAGTTTTTATTTAATTATATTATTTTTGGACATTATTTTTTATTTGTTTCATGTGTTTCAATTATATTATCATTGGTTTTTTTAACACGTTTTTTAAGAATATATATTACGAATATACATGTTTTTATATATTAAGTCATTTTAGGTTATTATTTCTAGATAGTATAATATATATTTTAATTATATTTATATAAAAAATATAAAAATACAAATCCAATTAATTTTTTATTAATTTCGAAAGGTTATGATTCGCCTGACTAGCGCCTAACGTATTTTACAATATATATATATAAATAATTTATTAGTCCTCTCTTTTTTTACCTAACACACAGTTTACTCCTCATATTTATAAAAACACATTATAAGATCTCTATCATTTGTTACTATTAACCTTTTGGCCATTCTGTCTATTTTTTAGATTTTTAACTGTTATATTCGGCAGAATTAGACAGGCATAAAAGAACATAATAAAATGATAATTTTGTATCGCAGTATGACTGTCCTGAAAGCTAAGATATGTTTGGTTAAAAATCTATTAAAATGGACAACATGATCAAAATATTAATGGTGACGAAAGAGACCTTTTAATATGTTTTTCAAAATAAGGAGACTAAGTAATGTGTTACGTAAAAAAGATGGAGACTAATAAATTATTTAGGAATAAGGTGCAAAAATGTCCCTAACATTTACAGTCAGCAGCAATTTTACTCTTAACGTCTAAAATGGTGCAATTTTACCTCTAACGTTGATAGCAAAGAACAATTTTACCCCTAATATTGGCGTATTGGATCAATTTTAGATATTATTATAAAATGCAGATATTTTATTACTTATTCTGCACCAATTGCAATTATATTGATTCTAAAAAAAGATTTCATATTTTTTTCTGATTTAATAATAGAATTGAAAATTAATATTTTAAATTCGGTTAAATATTTGAATTTTTTTGTCCAACTCGTACACAATACAATATATTTTTTTAATTTTTTTCCACATTTAATCATATGTTTGTGATATGTTACTAACGAGTGATAAAATAACACACATATGAAGTGTAAATGACAAGATTTATGACCGAGAAGATAATTTGATAAATTATTTCTCAAATTGACCCAACTTGACAATAGTAGGGGTAAAAATTACTCTTGATTGTCAACTTTACGAGTAAAATTGTACTATTTTAAACGTTAGAGATAAAATTGATCATAGCTGTAAACATTAGGAGTATTTTTACACCTTCTCCCAATTATTTAGGGTGTTGTTAAACATAGCCTCAATTTCCCACCTCTAGCCCAGTGAAAGGATGAAAATACCCTTTGAGACTTTGAGGTGGGAAATGGGAGAAAATTTCCTCTCCCGGCACGCGGGCGTGAGGTAATCACACCCCACCACAGGATGAGGCGTGAGGTAATCACGCCTCACCACAAGGTGAGACGTGAGGCTATCACGTCCGCACCTATGGTGAGGCGTGATAGCCTCACGCCTCACCTTGTGGTGAGGCGTGATTACCTCACGCCCGCGTGTCTTGGATTGGAAAAAAGGGTGTTGTTAAACATAGCCTCAATTTCCCACGTCTAGCCCCGTGAAAGGATGAAAATGCCCTTTGAGGCTTTGTGGTGGGAAATGGGGGAAAATTTCCTCTCCCGGCACGCGGGCGTGAGGTAATCACGCCTCACCACAAGGTGAGACGTGAGGCTATCATGTCCGCACCTATGGTGAGGCGTGATAGCCTCACGCCTCACCTTGTCGTGAGGCGTGATTACCTCACGCCCGCGTGTCTTGGATTTGAAAAAAATGAGGAAGTTTTAGAAATAAAAATTACGGAATTTAACTAGGATTACCCTTTTACAAATAAAAGTTAACAACATAAATATTAAAATAAATTAATAAACATAAAAGAGTACATATAATATCAAAAGTGTTAAAATGTAATAAGTTCTAATAGATAAACTCATGCAAACATAATTTAGTTCGCTCGACGCCACACGTCCATAAACTCATCCATCTCCCTCTTAATGAGTGGAGCCTCCTCTTCAGATCGGTTGGTAGGTGCTCGCTGGGTGATACGCCACAACCAGCTAACCTACTGTAAAAAAAATAAATAAATAAAACGTGGCTACTAGGTTTGAACTGTACAAAGGAGGATGTGGATAATAAAATATTCTGATATAAATATTCACCTACTTAACTTATTGAGATATTCCATCCAAAAAAAACTTATTGAGATACATACATACCAAAAGAAGAAACAAAAAGAACAGAAACATTATTGAGATGTACATTAATTCTTCATATGTGGTCGAATCTTGTAAGAAAACAAAACTATACTATATTTTATATTAGATCCATTATTATTGTGATAGTTGTTAGATTCGATTCAATCAAAAAAAAACAAAATTAACATATAAAATATATCAACAATAGAATGAGAAAATTACAGATCAGAGTTTAGATAAAATTGAAGTATATCAGTTTTTTTAAGACAGATTTCATCGCTATTGACTATCATTTTACATGATACAACAGATTATGGAAGCGAATTCTTATAGGAAATAGATTCGGGTTATAGAAAAAACCGATTGGAAATTGAGAACAGAAATCGAACTGTGCCTTGGCGGAGGCCACTGCCTTGAAAGCGATTTCGGCAGACCGAGGTGCAATCTGTAATTCCGGTCGCTCCCCAAGGTTAACACAGAAACCTTCGAACTTGTGCACTCAAAGTCGAAGATGATGGAACAACAAGAGTGTATTTTAATTGCCCAGAAAATACGATTGAAGAGATTAAAAGAAAAAACTGTATCTCCAAAGCTGGAAACTAGTTGTAATTATAGGCTTCAGAAATACGAACGTTAGAACGTTCATATACACGTTAGAACGTGGAGTAAGATCAGGAGAAAAATAAGGTTCCGATTTTGATTAAATAAAATGTTGAAGAAAAATTCAAAGAAGTTGAAACGGATAAAAATAAAAATAAAATTCGGGTCCAGTCGGGATGGGCGGGCGTCGCGCGAACGAGCGAGCGCGCGCGTGGTATATTTGCTAAAAACCACTTAACACAATTTAAAGGCTTCTAAAGCCCAATTCTATATATACCCACTCAAACCTTTGTAAGTTTCCTACGTGGGATTGTAAAAGTGCTCTTGAAAGCAAAGTCCCTAAAGACAAATATACCCCCACTTCAAAAGCCATTTTATTCAATCACCAAAGCCATTTATTCTAACAATTCTTACTGAGTGTAGATTCGTTATTACCGGAGTAGGAAAAAACAACAGCGTATAGAGAGCATAAATATTTAAGAGAGCGTATTTTCAAAAGCCTGTAAATTTGACGGCTTCATCTGTATATATAGAACTTGAATGGACATATATGTATTAGGTATTAATATAAGATATATGACTGAGTCTTAACTATCAGCTTGAGTTTTTAGTTCAATTGGTTCCAGATGGTACCAGAGTCTTTTGGACCAAAAACTGAAGGGTTCGAATCCTGACAACCTTATTAATTTGTGGAATTACCATAAAATGTAATGTTAAATATGGGTTGCAATGAATTAGAAGAGTTGAATGAGTTATAAATCTTATATTTAATGGTTTATAATAATCCGTAGTCTAACCCACTCAATCCATATAATTCTCTTTGATTTTTTTATCTCATTTAAATTTTAAAAAAATATGGTTATTCATAATTTGATATTTTCTAAATTGAAAAAATGAAAATTATAAAACCGGCGGTAAAAGAAAATTCTAAAACGAAAAAAAACCCTGAATCGGACATGACGTCCAAATTGGTGGTGAATCGAATGAGTCCACCAATTCTGACGATTCATGTACTCCATTAAAAAAAAAATATGTGTTTAAAATTTTAAATGGATCAAAAAAAACAATATTAGTCTAATTAAAGAGAGATTTGAAGAAAACTAGGAGACTCTGTCTATTACGTTGCAACTAAACACTCTACAAATTTTATTATTACTTCTAAATCCTAACTCTTTTTTTCTCTGTTTCTTTCTCTACTTAAGGCATTTAACCACTAAAGTCAATCTTAATTGGTTATATGAAACAAACTTAGTTATTAAAATTTTAACAATTTTTTTTTTGTAGCTATGTTGGTAAAACACTATATATTTTAGAAATAATTAAAATTTAGAAGGTTCGATGTAACATTTAAATAACATTCAAACATGATTTTCAAATTTTTAGTAATGTAAGAGTAAAATTGATATTGCTTAGAATCGTTAGAAATAAATTTGTATTATTTCGTATATTAAAATCGAATCTACACTTTTCTGTAAATGTTAGGGTCAAATTTAATCTTTATCTCATATCTTATTATTGTTTTTTTTATTATTTGAGATTTGCGGTTCGATAAAAGTAAAAAGAACAAAAATATATCTTAAACCACATAATATCAATTTAACTTTTTTAGTATTTAATCTACATTATTTGAGATAAAAATGAAAAAAAAAATAGTATAGAAAACAAAATAAGTTTCAACCCACTATAACCTACCCTACTCATCCAATCTATCTAAAAAAAATTATTCCAACCTACCTAACCCACCATTACTTACAGTGACGAATACAGGATTGCTCGGTTGGGGAAGCCGATTTTACACGTGGTGTGTAATTTTTTTTTTTTTTTGCTAAATCAGTGTCTAATAGAAAAAAATCGGATTTAGAAAAGGCCTAATAGGTGGAAAAACTTAGAAATTTAAATTTAACAAATGCCTAACAGGCAAAAAAAAATTTACAAATTTGGATTTTATGAGGGCCTAACATGTCAAAAAAAATTAGAAATTTAGACTTAGAGAGGGCCTAACAGGTCCAAAAAAATTGAAATTTTGGATTTAGAGATGACTTAACGGGACCTGGCCAATTTTGAGGTACTAATATAGCACCGAGCTAAATTTCTTGGAAACAGGTGGGCCGGAATCACCACAACCTTAAATTTTGTGGAGACATGGGGCCGAAACTACTCGTGGTCATAGTGGTTCCGGAGGCCGGAGGGACCCGGGCCCCTGTCTCCGCCCTTGATTATTCATCCAACTCATGAAGTAGTATCCTTACATGGGCTGGGTAAAAATCCAATTATAATCCATCCAATCCATATTTGAGCACTCTAACAGAAAAGATAAAAAACCTTACAAAATCCACAGTGGGACGAAAACGACTACAAAAGTATAAAAATACAGTAAATGTAGCGCTGTCAGTTTTTGTCTGAGAGACCTAATGGTAGCCATGTAATCTTGAGAGGTCCCTTCTCAATAACTTTTCTTGTCTGATTGATTAGGTGAACATAATTTTATTTATGCCAAATACACAAATAATCCTCTGAACTTATCCAAATATTTCAATTGTCCTCCAACTTTCAACTGTTATAACTTAACCCTTAAATTTATCCAATTGTAAAACATAACCCCTCAAGCTTGTCCAATTGTAAAACATAACCCCAAATTGGAATTTTTTTTACCTCGTACTTGAAGCAACCGTAAACACGTTTTCCCGGATTCGTATCACGCCATGAAATCTTCAATGGAGCTATTTCTCCACATAAACATCTTTTCACCTCCATAATATCCCAAAACTTTGAATCAAGAAATCGCTAAAAAACGAATAGGAATAACAAAAAAAAATAAGAAGAAGAAGAATGAAGGATTTCTGATTTACTGTTAGGTTGAAGAATTAGGGATTTGGTTACTTAAATACTGATTTTCTTGGGTCCAAAGATCTGATTATCACATTACACGAGCGTTGCAGCTTTTGTATTTCACGTGTTTCTTCAATTTGAGATTATGTTTTACAATTGGACAAGTTTGAGGGGTTATCTTTTACAATTGGACAAATTTGAACGATAAATTGTTACAATTGAAAGTTGGGAAGGAAGCAGTTGCAACATTTGGACAAGTTCAAGAATTATTTTATGTATTAGGCCTTTTATTTAAATCTTAAAATATAGCTTTATTTGACGAAATTATTTCTATGCGAAAAGCCGTCGGTAACCACCTCTTTAAGTTGAATTTCAATGGTCAAGAAGAATATGGTGTTATTAATATGCCCATCCGATTCGGTTTGGCTTGAATTAGGCAAAATCGAGCTCAAAATTGAAAATTTAGGCCTAATATATCATTTGTATTTTTAATTTATCCAAAAAGTTTGATTGGCTTTCTATACTTTTAAAGTGTTTCGATAGCCCTTTTAATTTAGGCTTAATAGGCATCCAACCCCCTAAACTTGTAACTTTTTTTCACCTGGCCTCCTCAACTTAGGGGACAACCTCTCAACCTCCTAACTCTCCAAAAACATCACATACAGCCCCTTACACCCATATGTTCGGTCAAAATATTGATCCGTGTAGAAAACGTGCTTGACTGTTGACCACACCAATGTCACGTGTCACTTTTTTTATTAAAGATCAGAATTCTTATGCCAGAATGGAAAATTTTAATAAAAAAGTGACACGTGACATTGGTGTGATCAACAGTCAAGCGCGTTTTCTACATGAGTCAATATTTTGACCGAACATAAGGGTGTAAGGGGCTGTATGTGATGTTTTTGGAGAGTTGAGGGGGTTGACAGGTTGTCCCCTAAGTTGAGGGGGCCAGGTGAAAAAAAGTTACAAGTTTAGGGGGTTGGGTGCCTATTAAGCCTTTAATTTATATAAAATGCTGAGTTAGCTTCCTAAACTTGCATAAAATATAATCAATTGATCATTCGGTTGAAAAAAAAGTAAGTTAAATGCGGAAAATGTATTGCACCCGTCTGAAAAAAAGTAAAACGACCAAGATCTGGTTATGCGGTTCTAATATTAGAGAAGATAAGTTTTATAATTGAGCAAGTAAAAACTTTATTTTGAATGTATTCTATGAATTATATAATAACATTCTAAGACGCGTGCAATCAGGGACGGATCTATAGTGGGGGCAATGAGGGCACTTGTCCCCACTGAGATCTAGATATCTAAAAAATCTCAAGTTTAAAATTTGAATTTTCTGAGTTTGCCCCAGAAAATCAGAAACAAAGACGCCATTAATGGCTGCAGGAGCTTAAAAACGTGCAAGGAAGAAGTTGATCTCCAGGGATAGATTTTATTTTTATAAAACGACGTGGTCCCACTTAAGTGGAACGACGTCGTTTTGTGTAAGGAATATTACAAAAAAAAATTATATCTTTTTTTTTTTGACAACCAAAGAAGCATATATTAAGAATTAAGAATAATCTGCCCTTTTCGTTTCTTTCACGTAATCTGTCCTTTCTCTCACCACAACATCCTAATCAGTCCCTGCCTCTTTTCCAATTTCAAATTCAAAGCCCCAAGTATCATTTCCTTTTCAATTTGTCTTATAATAAAGTACAACTTACATGCTTAACTAAAGTAAATTTAAATTATACTTTACTTTAGCAAATACAACTTATATGCTTAACTACATTATAGCTTAATAAAATTTGGGAATGATACATATATTTCTTAGTTGTAATTTATTTTGGTATATTGTAATTAAAATTTGGATAAAGTCCAAAAAAACTCATATACTTTCACGTATTATCTAATTGTTACCTGGAAAAAAATTATTCAGAAGGTAACTGAGCTTTTTCATTTTACAAAAAAACGGGACTCTCTTAGTTTGATACTAAAAAATGACCTTTAACGACTTTAAAAAGAAAAATTCCAATAATTAAAGTTACTTAATACCAAATTATTTTCAAAATCATCATTGAAAAATTCAAAGACTTAATGATTTTGAAAAGTAAAAAATTTGGTTTCATAATAAATGTAGTATTAAAGAGGGTGAGCCTTGGCGCAATGGTAAAATGTTGTTGTCGTGTGACCGAAGGTCACGGGTTCGAGTCTTAGGAGCGGCATCTTGCCAAAAAATTGGCAAGGGAAGGCTTGCCCTCAGTACACCCTTGTGGTGGGACCCCTCCCCGGACCCTCGCTTAGCGGGGACGCGTAATGCACCGGGCTGCCTTTTTTTTGTAATAAATGTAGTATTAAACGACTTTAATTCTTAGAATTTTTCATTTTGAAGTAGTTAATGGTCAATTTTTATAGTGTCAAACTAAAGAGCTTCATTTTTAGCAAAATGAAAAAGCTCAGTCACCTTCTGGACAAAAAAAAAATTCCGATTCCTGTTTGACAATACGTAAAAGCACAATGATTTTTTTAATTTGCCCTTAAAATTATTTATTTATGTTGTTATTTTTTTTGTACAATTTTTTTTATATGCATATATAGTTTGCCCCCCCATTGTGTATAAATCTTGGATTCGTCCCTGCGTGCAATACATCTTCCACATTTAATTTATATTTTTGCAACTGAGTGATCAATTGATTACATTTTACGCAAGTCATGAAGCTAACTCAATATTTTATACAAGTTGAGAGAGTTATTCGGACACTTTGAAAGTTTAAGGGGCCAATCAAACTTTTTGGACAAGTCAAAAAAAAATCATATATTAAACCTAGTTCCTAAGTTAGTATGACTATTTTGAATTAAAAATTAATGAAATATATATAGTGATTCAAAATAATTTAGTATGTTCCTGAGTTTCCAACTCGCGTTTAAGAAATATCAGTCTCGAGTCTTTAATGTCTCGAACCGATCCCGAGCTTAAGCCTAGTTATGATCGAGCCAAACCCGAATAACTTGCGAGCTACCTTGGCTCATTAACACCTCTAATCAAGAATGCTATGAGAATTTTTTAATATATAGGGTTAATTAAAGATGTCATGTGGTTTCACGGATTGACAGATAGGTACTTGTAGTATTTTTTGTTACAAATGCCACCTTGTGGTTTGCAAAATTTTCATTTTTTTTGTTGACTTTGCCAAATTTATCGATAATGACCTCAAAATGAAAATTTTCAAGATAAACCCCTGTTTACGTTGCTTTCGTTTTTTTCTTTATTGAATAATTTTTTAATCAATGTATTAGTATCATAGGTTTGGTAGTTTCTCTTTTATTTGAATTTCATTTTTGCTATTTATTGTATTTCTTCCTATATGATAGTCGTGGTCTGTCTCGCTATACAAGTGGTTGTGGTTTGTGTTCCTATATGAGTGTTATCATGTTTTCTTTGATGGAACACAGAAGAGTTTTGTTTGCCATCACATAGATCTCGCCCATTGAAAAATCATGAAGTCATTTTTAGAAGAAAAAAAAGATTTTCACATCAATTCCAAGTGATGTTTGTTTCTCATTGTTGTGTCAATAAAAAGTTTCAAAGTAAAATCTACTAGTGCTCTATTATGATTTATGATATTGAATATGCAGATGAAAATTATACGTAGTTTTTAAATTAATTATGAAGATGTAGTATTTTTTATGAATAAAACAATTGTTTTTCTAAAAAAGAAAAGTTTAAAAAAAAAACAAAAAATAAGTACATAATTAATCAATTCATTTTTTTAATTAAGTCTTTAATATTTTAAATGAGTATATTAAGCCCTTGATTAATTATTTTTTAACACATTACACCCTTAATCTTTTAAATGGGTATATTAAGCCATTGATCAATTATAATTTTCACACATTAAGCCCATATTTTGACACGCTAGTTATGTAAATAATTCAACCTCCGTTTAACAATTGTAAAACTGTCAAGATATCACTACTCCTCTAAAGTAAAACATTAAGAAATTATCTGGTATGAAAATTTATATATAGTGAGATGCTAACAATTCTATTCGCAAGAAATGAATTTTGAATGACACGCATAACTGAATCGTCCAAAAGGAATTTAATATGTTAAAATAAATAAATGATCCAAGACTTAATATCTCCATTTAAAAGATTGGGGGATTCATGTGTTAAAAAAAATTGATCAACGATTTAATTTATCTATTTAAAAGATCAAAAGGCTTAATCAATAAAAATTAAATTGTGGTTGTAGGCAAAGTCGATTGGTCGTAGGCGTCGAGGAGGATCAGGCCCGATGTCAAGGAAGATTGGGGCAGTTCGTAGGCGAGTGGTGAATGGGACATATGAATATCCACTGGATGTAGACTTGAAGAAAGCATAAGAAACACTATAGGGGACAAGGTTACCTGGCGTTGGATTTCCACCAACCCTTGGCCAGTTGTTGGGACTAGTACATCCACCCTAGTCTTTTAAGGATTAGGAGAGTCGGGCATCTGACCTTTGGGAAGGGAGGCAGATGTCTTTGTAGGGTGGAACCCCTACGGACACTTTGGGCCCACGAGTTAGCCCATAGTACGGATCTTTTATGAAGTGAGGTTTAACCATAAGAATCCCCTCCAGGTTGGAATACGATCGAATTGATGGGATGCTTGATGTTCAAAGGGGATAAACCCTTTTAGTAGGAATTGACTAGCCGACACTCGGGGAAAAACTTGGCGCACACGGAGCTTTGACCTGGCTCCAACCAGGCCCATGACAAGTGCTATCAGATATTTAAATATACATTTTTTCTAATTTTAATTGACAAATTGATATTAATTTTTTTTTAAAAAGAAATTAAATATTATATATGCCCATGTTCAGAACTCAGAAAACATGTGGGGTTGTCTAAAATAATGATGGCTTTAATTATATAAATTAGAAAGTACAATTAAAAAAAAAACAATAGTCCATCAATAATCATATCTAATGATGGATCTAGAAATTTCATTTCCATTTCCTACAACTTTTTTCCTCATTATATCCATAATTGCTTCAAAAATATGGAAGAAAAAATCCCTCATTACTCCACCAGGACCTTGGAGATTACCTTTCGTCGGCAATATTCACCAATTAGCAACGGATCAGCCACATCGTCGCCTAACCGAATTAGCGAAAACTCATGGACCAATCATGCATATCCAGCTCGGCCAAGTTCCGACGGTCATAATTTCCTCGGCAGAGTTAGCCAAACAAGTCCTCAAAACTCAGGAACTGCATTTCCTCGAACGACCGTTTCTTCTTGCGGCGGATATCATGCTGTACAATCGTACCGACATCATTTTCGCCCCGTATGGAGATTATTGGCGACGAATGAAAAAAATTGCGATACTTGAGCTACTAAGTGCTAAGCGTGTGCGTTCGTTCAGATCCGTCAGGGAAGATCAGGTATCGAGTTTCGTCGGGAATCTTCGTTTGGAGGCTGAATCGGCGGTCAATCTTAGTAAAGAGTTATTGTCGCTGACGAATTCGATTATTGCGATAATTTCCGTCGGGAAGAAATTCAAGAAACAGGAGGAAATGATTAGTGTTATTACCGATGCGATTGTGGCCGCAGGAGGGTTTAGCGTCGCGGATGCTTTTCCGTCGTTGAATAGAGTGCTGCCTGTGATTACGGGAATGAGGTTTTCGCTTGGGAGAATTCATCGGCAGGCGGATGAGATTCTTGACGAGATTATAAATGAACATAAAGCGATCCGAGCAGCTGAAGTATCCGAGAAGGAATCTGATAATATACTTGATGTTCTTTTGGATATTCAGGAAAATGGAGATCTTGAGTTCTGTTTAACAATGGACAACATCAAAGCCATGATTCTGGTTAGTACTATTTTTTCTAATTTACAAAGTTCTAAATTGAGTAAATTTCAATTAACGTCTCAAAACAATCGTTGATGAACTCAAAATGGAAATGTTCAAGAATTGAAATTGTTTAGAACCACATTTACCATGAAACCGCATATTTTTATTTTCCAAAATCACCATTTCTGAAGCTTTCTATCGGTAAATATTCACATTTTCTCTTCTAACCAAACAATATCTAAATGATCTCAAAACAAAGTATTAAAGTATTAAAGTTGCTTAGAATATCATAAGTTCTTGGAGTTTTCTATTTTGAGATTATCAACAGTAATTTTGAAGCGTTAATTGAAGTTTAATGACTTTTACGTTACGTTTTAAAGTTTAGTTGGGATACTGTGAAAATGAGTAAAGTTCAATGGTCAGGGGTTGGAATTTACCCTTCAAAATTGATTCTTGTGATTAGGTACCAAAATAACCTTTAGGTGAATGGTACAATTTGGTTCGGTCCTAAAGAAACAATCAACGGTTCAATTCAATTCTGAATCTTTTTATTCAGCAAGAATCTCCAAGATCTATGTTTAGTTCCAACTTCCACACTTTACAGTTTGTCTATGAGTTTAAAGTTTCGGACTCAACGATACATTTATATATCTAATGTGTCAATTTTTGTTAATAAAGTTTCCATTACCCTATTGACAAAGATTGGAATTTAAATTCCAATGTTTTATATGTCGCGATTAAATTAACTCTTTCTAAAAATTCTAACACCATTTTAATACTTCGTCCCTTTATTCTTTTTAATCCGGTAGAGGTAAGGACATGGACGCGTTTGTAGTCGATCCCTAATAGCTTAAAAAAATATTCGTATTTGTTGTTTGCTGTTAGCTCTTTGACACGAAAGGTTAAAAAAAATTAAAACAATATAAGTTAAAATGATAATTACAAGAATTCCATTTGATCATAAATTAAATCCATAAGCCCAACTTGCTTTCTTAAAGTCCGGCCCACTATTCCCTTAAATTCAAATATCCAATTACCCATCAAACAAAGTTTGAGATCAATTACAAAAAAGTACATTGAAGTTAGTTTTATTTCAATAAAGTTATTAAACTTTGCTTTTTATTTCAATAAAGTCATTTTAACCAATTCGGATAATTGGATAGTAACTTAACAACCACGTTGGAAAGAATTCTGTAATATATATGACAGTCATGTGGCAACTACATATATGCACCATATGACAGCGAAAAAAATAATAAGAGATATAATTTTTACTATCACGTGACAGTTGAATTAAGTAAATAATAAATATGATTTTTTTTTTCCGTTTGACTGCTATATCTTATGTAAATTCAATAATTGGGAACATGAATGTCCTGTCATTATCCGGGTGATTATATATGTGTAGGATCAGAAGACTTTATATATGTGTAGGATCAGAAGACTTTATTGAAATAAAAATGAAAGTTCCATAACTTTATTGAAATAATATAAAGTTTGGTGACTTTTTAAAATTAATTCTAAACTTCAGTGACTATTAGAGAAATTAAACCCACAAAATTGTGGTTGGAAATAGTTTCAAATATACCATAAATATAGGAAAACAATTTAAGGATTGACAACAAATGTGTTAATATCACCTTGTTAGAGACTTCTAATTTTCTTAAATTATAATTTGGAATATTCTGTGTCCCGATTTGGTGGAATCGGGCAGCTTATAACGATTGGGCTAATTCACCACCGATTCCAACGATTCACATCTAGCTCGCTCAATAGATTCGGCTCGAAATAAAACTGAACCGAATCAAACCGTAACAATGGTTTGTGAAAGAAAGAAAAACTAGTCTATTGATTGATTCTTAAACTATTGTAGGAAATGTTTGGAGCAGCAAGTGATACGTCATCGGCAACAATTGAATGGGCAATGGCCGAAATGATGAAAAACCCTCATGTAATGCAAAAGGCACAAGAAGAAGTGAGACGAGTTTTCAATGAAAAAAGAGCAATTAATGAAGAAGATTTTCACGAACTTAAGTACATGAAAATGATAATCAAAGAAACATTAAGACTTCATCCTCCACTAGCATTAATTCCAAGAGAATGTAGAGAGAAATCTCGAGTAAACGGATATGATATATATCCGAAAACTCGAGTTCTCGTAAATGCATGGGCAATCGGAAGAGATTCGAAGTGTTGGGAAGATCCCGAGAAGTTTTATCCAGAGAGATTTATTGATAGTTGCATTGATTTTAAAGGGAATGATTTTGAATTTCTTCCGTTTGGTGCCGGAAAGAGAATATGTCCTGGAATTGCTATGGCAATGGCTAATGTTGAGCTTATAATTGCAAAAATGTTGTATTATTTTGATTGGAAATTGCCAGACGGAGGTACGTCGGAAAGTTTAGACATGTCAGAGTCTTTTGGGCTTGCTATTAAGAGAAAAAATGACCTTGTTTTGATTCCTATTCCATATGATCCGTCTTTTGCGTGTAAGCTTTAGACGAATTGATTTGACAGTTGTTCGACAGTCATGTAAGATTTTTCAAACAAGTTTGACTATAGACACGAGCAGGTTCTTACATTGTGGCATGTTGTTTATTATTATTGTAATAACATACTAAACATTTTAGTGAGTTTTTTGTGTGTGTGTGTGATTAACTTGTATTTTGAAGATTTAAATATTGATATTTTGTTAGGTTATTTGTAACTGTGTTAGTAATAGAATAAATATTTTAGACATAATTAATGTTCGAAAGGTCTAGTGTTACAGTTAAATAACGAGTCAAATAGTAGTAAATCATCATATTAAAAAAATCCTACCGGGTAGGGGCAAATTGACATTGTTTCCAAACATTAAGAGCAAAATTGTATCAATTCATACATGATGACTCAGGAATAAGCGGTAAATTTGGACATAACCCCTAGTTCCGCAATATAACCGTTGCCAACTTAAATATATTTACCACTGCTATTTTTGTACAATAGTCTTTATAGTAAATTGAACGGATAATGCCCATATGAAATGATGCAATTTTACTCTTAATTTATTGCCAAACAAAACTAATTTTACCTATACCTAACATAAAATTTGAATGGGCAATGTTTGGAGAATGCAAAGAGAAATCTCCAGTAAATATATACAATATATCCGAAAACTCGAGATCTCGTAATTGCATGGGCAATCAGAAGAGATTCGGAATGTTAGGAAGATCCTCACAAGTTTTTTCCAGAAAGATTTGTTGATAGTTGCATTAATTTTAAAGGGAATGGTTTTGAATTCCTTCTATTTGGTGCGGAAAAAAGAATATGTCGTGAAATAGCTATGGCAAGGGCTAATATAATTGCAAAAATATTGTATCTTTTGACTAGAAATTTCCTGCCGGAACTCCATCGGAAAGTTTAGACATATCTGAGTTTTGACTTGCTATTATGAGAAAAAATGACCTTGTTTTGACTCCCATTCTATATGATTCCATCATTTGCTGATAAACTTTTAACAAACTGATTTGACAGTTGTTTGACTATCAGGGCTGGCCCTGGGTCTAGGTCAGGAGTACGATGGCCTAGGGCACAAGGCCGTAGGGGGCCCAAATTTAATATTAGAAATATGTATATTTATAGTGTAAAAAACGATAAATTACATAAGTTAATGAGTATCTTAGTGGTGAAAGCGTATGAGTTTTGCAAAACATATTCATACAACTATTTTTATCATGTTGGGTCCCTTGAGAGCAAATTTTCATACAACTATTTTTACCATTAAGAGCAAATAATTTTTTCTCAAAAAAAACCGTTCATACAAATATTAAAAAAAAGTTAAGAACTTAAATTATGTCAAACTCAGGGCCGGCTTGCTTTTAAGGCAGCCAAGGCCATTGCCTAGGGCCCCAAAAAAAATGCGGCCTCATATATATATTTTTAGTCTAATAGGTTATAAATAGAATTTGGGAAAAATATATATATGAAATTAGTTTCCATTATGAAACTTAAATTTATAAAATATAGGTTACAAATATACAAAAAAAAAATGTATTTGATAAAAATATAAATAATAAAGTAGTGAAAGCATTAGGAATATTTTTGGATTGATTATTATTATTTTCTTTTTGTATATAGTTGATCAATAAATAGCCTCTCGGAAACTAAGATTTGAACAACATTCTTATTATTATTATAATAAAAAAATTGGATTTTTATTTGCTTCAGAAAAATTAAAATTCATAAATGATAATGATTTGAAGAAAAAATATCTTTGAACTAAGTGATTTATTAGAGGATATTGGACACTTTGATAATGATGGTTATGATTTATTTTCAAAGTTAAATGTATTGAAGGTAAAAATACTAAAAAAATAAACTTGTTTCCCAATTCATTTATTATTTATTGACTTTTGCTAACCATTCATGCAAAACAGTTGTAACTACCGAAAGAAGCTTTTTTCAAAATTAAAATTGATTAAGAATTATTTGCGTACTATTTCTTAAGAAAGATTAAATGGATTAATTTTATTATCTATTGAAAATGAAGCATTAAAGGACATTGAATATAAATTTTGTTTTTTTGTAAATAAAAGTTTAGTTAAGGGTAGGTCTACTCACTCTCAAGATCAAGGCAAACCACAGACCTCGATGAATATAAAAATTTAGTTAGTAATTTTACATCTCAAAATGCTAGAGCAATTTTTAGATAAATATTAAATTTTTAGTTTTACATGAATATATATTTTTTTCATCTTTTTTCAATTATAAGGTATTTATACGTCAAAAGAGAAAGGATATTGTATGTCTATAATTTTACTTATGTATAAAGGGCCTACATTTCATATCTCGCCTAGGGCCTCAAATAGTCCCGAGCCGGCCCTGGTCAAACTAATAATATTATGTCAAATTAATAAATTCATTACTTTACTATATTTTAAGGATCAAGGTTTATAAATTAAGAGTCTAGATATATTTACTAAGGTGGTTTTAAAGGATCCAAATAATTAATATTTTAAATTTAAAAGCGGTTTAATTGATTTTTTTTAATATAAATTAATGGTTAATTTAAGAATTAAACATATATTTGATCGATTGGTTAATTTTTTTGGATGGAAAATTAATCGATTTGTTAAATTTTTGTCACTTATGAAAATACTCTAATAGACAAATGTTATCAAATAATACCACATTAGCCAAATGACAAAATTTTGGATACCACATGAGCCAAATAGGGGTTTAATCCATAATTTAAAGAAATTGTGAAACATCTTTTTGATTTTGGATAAACAATTATATTTAGTGAACATAATAATACGTACCGTATAATTGTTGATGAAATACTTTTTTGTTTATAATGTATTGAAATTTATTTTAAATTTTTTTACATACTTTTTTTTTATTAAAATGGTATTTATTTATTATTCCGCTTAGGGCCCCTAAATTATCAGGACCGGCCCTGACTATCACGTCAGATCTTCCAAATAAGTTTACTGATAAGAGGAAGCAGTTTCGTGCATTTTGGCAGATTATTTATAATTATCGTAATAACATAATAAACATTTTAATTAGTTTTTTTTTTGTGTGATTAACTTGTACTTGGCAGCTTTAAATATTGACATTTTGGGAAGTTGTTTCTAACTGCATTAATAACAGAATAAATATTAATGATATAATTGATGTTAGAAATGTTAGTGTCACAAGCTAATTTGTTTCATTTTTGTTAGGTGAGGTAAAATTGGTTGAAAATGTTAGGGTTAAAATTGTTTTATTTCTTATATTAGGAATAAATTTATACTTTCCAGAAAACGATATAGACAAATTTAAACCATCAGTAGTGTTCAGATGGACTCTGATGACCAAATAAATTGTGATCATTCACCATTAGATCTAGGCTGATCAAAATCATGGGATGGAGATTCAAAACATCATAAAGCTTATATTTAATCAAGGGTTAAGGTGCAAAAATACCCCTAACATTTTGGGTCAGGAGCAATTTTATCCCTAACGTCTAAAATTGTGCAATTTTACCCCTAACTTTGGAAGCTAAGAGCAATTTTACCCCCCAAAGATAATAAATTGGGTCAATTTCAGACGCTATTATAAAATACAGATATTTTTGTTTGTTATTATGCACCAATTGTATAACAATTCATTTTACAAAAAAGGATTTCATGTTTTTTATAATTTAATAATAGAATTTGAGATTAATATTTATAAATTTGGTTAATTTTTTAATTTTTTTTTTGTCTAATTCGTACAAAAAAGCAGTATATTTTTTTATATTTTTTTTTCACATCTCAATGTATGTTTGTGATTTTTTACTGATAAAATGACACAGTATGAAGTGTAGATGATAAAATTCATAACCGAGAAGACAGTTTGACAAATTATTTCTCAAATTGACCCAATTTACTAACGTTAGGGGTAAAATTGCTCTTGACTTCCAACGTTAGGAGTAAAATTGAACCATTTTAGACGTTAGGGGTAAAATTGCTTCTGACCCAAAACGTTAGGGTATTTTTGCACCTTAACCCTTTAATCTAGATCTAACGGTGAATGACCACAATTCATTTAATAATCAGGATCCATATGAACACTATTTATGATATGGTTTTTTTTTGGAAACTTTGTTTTGATTGAAGGTTGTCCATACTGTTGACAACTTAAATATATTCGAATTCATTTCTGTCACATAGATCTTTTAAATAAGTGTAACAATAAATAGAAGTAGTTTTGTGTACTTTAACATGTTCTTTATAGCTGATTTGATAGCATAATAAATAGAAGAGTGACAGTTTTTTTTTTGTTTTCGTTTCCTCCATCTATGTAGGATTTTTTTATATTTTATACTTTTAAGCTTATAAGAATGGCTTGTCCCGTTTTTTTTACTTGGCCTAAATCTAATAAATTTAACAAAGTTCCACAGTTTATATTTATGAAATTTTAATTTTCTTTTACATTGAGTTTGCAGAAATTTTTTAAGGTACTTTTGGAGTAATACTTCTGACCAATGAATTTAGGACACATGTATATATATATTTTTTCTTTCCACCAATCATGATCATGTAGTAGTATTCAAAACGATTTTCATAGATAGGGAGTATTATTCTTGGAATACTGTAAAATTTCTCGAATTTGCGTGCTATTATTCTTGCTTTGGTAGAATGAAATTGAGTTATTACAATACTGAAACCCACTGAAGTTCATATAGACAAAATGACCACGAGTTTCAGGTCCTAGGCTTAGGTCCTATCTATGAAAAGAAGCCCATTACAGGATTGATATGTTAATTTTGATCTTGTTTGCATGTTCGAATGCAGGGGAGTAGGAGAAGGGTGTACAAAAAGTTCTCCCGCACAGGCCCCAAATTTAAGGGGCCCAATTTTTATTATTATAGAAATTTAAATAAATTATTGTTTTTTTTCTATGAAACGAAACGATTAAATAAATTATTGTTATTAATTATTATGTAAAAAATTAAGTGAATGTTAATTTATCAAGAAAATCAACGATCTAAGAATCTTAAGGGGCCCAATTTTTTTATTGTTATTATACAATATCTAATTTAATTATTTTATTATATTTATAATGCTAAAAATTAAGTTAAAGGTATTTTGGTGTTTCATTTTGTAGAAACATTATTATTATATAAAAGTATTAATTTTTTTAATGAATAGAGCCATTTTTTTTTCATTTAGCACAGAGCCCCAAAAATGTTTAAGACGGCCCTAGTCAAATGGCTTCTTACTACCTTTTGTTTAGTAAACTTACCATCGCCATCTCCTCCAATAAGGAGTAAATTGCGAAATTTCTCTCACGGATTAGGAGTAGTTTTATAAATAACATCTTTTGTATTCTAATTGCAATGAACTGATTTGATAGTTATTCGATTGTCACATCCGAATTTTCAAACAAGTTTGAGGATAAACGGAAATAGTTTCGTGGATTTTGGGAGGTTCTATATAACTGTTGTAATAACATAATAAGCATTTTAGATAGTTTTTATGACTAAATTATACCTGACAAATATAAATATTGATATTTTGATAGATTTTTTTGTAACTGAATAAATACTTTAGACATAATTGATATTCGAAATGTCTAATATGATAGTTACACAAATGAGATGTGCATTTTAGAGTTAAAACTGTACTGTTCTGTATGTGATGCGAGACTGAGCTAGCAGCGATTATGCGCTCGAGGCGATGACCACTGCTCCGGCCTCTACAACTAAGGGATAAGTGTACCCCGTCGTATCAAGTACTAAATCTGGTTAAGTCCAGGTATCGAATCCACGAAATTTATACATACAAGTATATATTAAACTACTCGGTTCTATATGTTATATAGGCGGTGAATACTTTAGATTTGAGTTGGTGACACAGGTGGCGGTAAGTTACAACATACGACAAATAATATTTCAGAATATATACGAGTAACAATTTACTCTTGCAAAGATGATTATCTATAAACCGAACAACTCTGTGAGGTTCTTAGATCGTAATTCCCTCCGCGTGGAACAAATCAAGCTCCGCGTGGATGGTGGCAAGCTCTGCGTGGATGTGGGAAAATAGACTTGTTTTCATCGTCTTTTGCATCTCGTGTGTGTTTCTCGAACCTGCAAAGCACAACTATAGAACCTGAGATTACTTGTGTCACACCCGACCCAAAACGGCATCGGGTATGAACGGAAAACAGGATAACGAACTTCTAGCACTCTAAACGACAAACTTATTTTTCTGATAGATAAAAATTTATTTGGACTACCTCAAGTTTTATTTAATTATTTGACTTGTACTTGATAGTTCTATCAAGCTTACATATCCCGAACGTCTTTCGATCAACTTGATTTATTTATTTACTTTATTTATAACAAAATGAGATTCAAAATAACTAAATTTAACTAAAAGTACATAATTTATTACTTCTCATTGATTTATTGAAATATGCATAAAACTAAATACTAAACATAATTATTTAACTCAAGAATAAACCGTAAATTATCCCAAAAGATAGGATAAAACGTCCCTATCAGTACGTTAGGCATAAATTTGCACTTTGAAAAAAAATGATAAAATAAAATTTGAACCTTATTCCTAGTTTCCACCGTAATAGAATTGTTCTCATTTTGTAAATTCATGTTTGATATACTTCATCCTGATTTATTCCAATTTGTTGTAAATATATAATTAATTTGTTTACTTACAGCTTTCCATTGTATTAGCATCCATATTAATTAAACAATCCTAGTATTATACAAGATAAACTAAGTATAAAAAATTTAAGATGTTTTAATATTAGATAAGTGAGTGTTCCGGACATATCTCTAAACTGACAGTAGTCGAACAATTTAAATCTAATATACCGAATTTTCCCGGTCTATTAAATTGGGTGAAGACTCAATATTGTTCAACTATATTCTTTTCCAAAATCACATTTAACCGCATCAAATCGAGTCCAACGGTTCGTGATAGAAACTTGCATTCCTTTCGATGAAGGGTAAGCTGGAGTGGTCTTGTATTGAGGTTCTAAAATAGTATCTTTCTTAGGATGGATGCCGATCCAGGGAGCATCATCATCAGGCTTTGTTGAATCTCTGGTTGAAGACGATAGACAAACTCCTTTCTTTGAAGGTTTTATAAAACTCTTGCTAGATATTTACAATAATTTCACAATTTTGTAATATCTTTTTGTCTTTAATATTGTACTTAATCTTTGGACAAATATTTATAAAAAAAATTTTGGTCCAATATCCGTTGTTGGACAATGTTATTAGAATCGAACCGGATATCACATCGAATTTATAATTAGATCATGAGTACTTGGTTCAACCAAATGATTCAGATAGGTCAAACCAAATGACGTAATAAATAAATAAATAAATAAATATATATATATATATATATATATAGGAGAGGGCTCTTATGAGAACCCTTTTTTAGGTGAGGACACTTCTTTATGATGAAAACACTCAAAACTACGTCGTTTTGAGTATGAAAATTATAAAAAAATGCTACTATATATAAATATAGGAGAGGGCTCTTGTGAGAACCCTTTTTTAGGTGAGGACACTTCTTTATGGTGAGAACACTCAAAACTACGTCGTTTTGAGTATGAAAATTATAAAAAAAGCTGCTACTGCTAGGGTCGAACATTGGACTCCTTATCTACACTTCACACTACTTACCACTAAGCCAATTATTTTTCTTATATATTATGTAGCGCGCTGCTTAATATACCACATCCCTTTTAGCTTCTATTGTTTAATATTTGATGCATGCACTTATCAATATCAATTAAATGTGTATAATAATGAATTATTAATAGAAAAAAATGTGTATAATAGTGAATTATTTTTGTTTTGAATCAATAATGAATTATTAATAGAAAAAAAATCCAAGAACATGCTCTAATTTCTTATTTATTTAATTCCTCTATATTTTTGTAATTTATGTTTTAAAATGTTAAGGATGATGTTCTAAATATTGTTACATATGATCTAAACTTTATAATTTGTGTTCTAAAAATTAAGTATAATGTTATAAAAAAAATAGTAAATATATGGACCATTTTTGCATTTGTTTTATAATATAATTTATAACTCATATTCTAAATAACATAACGTAACGTATGTTCTAAAGTTTATATTTTGTGTTCCAAAAATTAAGTATAATGTTTTAAAAAAAATCAGTAGATATCTGGATCGTTTTTTCATTTGTTCTATAATATAATTTATAACTCATATTCGAAAAAACATAACACATGTTCTAAAAAACATAACGTATGTTCTAAAAAATATGTCGTACGTTCTAAACTTCATAGTTCGTGTTTTAAAAGTTAAAATATGCGTTCTAACGTATGTTTTAAAAAATATATAGTTTGTGTTCAAAAAATTAAGTATAATGTTCTAAAAAAATCAGTAGATATCTGGATCGTTTTTTCATTTGTTCTATAATATAATTTATAACTCATGTTCGAAAAAATATAACACATGTTCTAAAAAACATAACGTATGTTCTAAAAAATATGTCGTACGTTCTAAACTTCATAGTTCGTGTTTTAAAAGTTAAAATATATGTTCTAACGTATGCTTTAAAAAATATATTTTCTTATATAACATAAATTACAAAAATATAAAGGAATTAAATAAATAAGAAATTATAGCATGTTTTTGGATTTTTTTCTATTAATAATTCATTATTATGCACATTTCTTTTTTTTCTATTAATAATTCATTATTATGCATATCTAATCGATATTAATAAATGTATGCGTCAAATATTAAACAATAGAAGCTACTAGCACAATGGTATATTAAGCAGCGCGCGTGATATAATGCACAAGAGAAGCAATTAACTCAGTGGTAAGTAGGGTGGAGTGTAGATAGAAGTGCTCATGTTCGAATCCCACTAGTGTATATATATATATATATTAAATAAATAAAAGTTAAAAACATAAATGATCTCAAGAAAACAGTAATTTTTTTTTTTGTAGAGTTCCAGATCAACCCCGGTTCAAGACGGGTTATTCAGACCGTTTGTTAAATAAAGACATAATATCCATTTGGTTCTCCAAACGAAAGCTTCAAAGTCAATTAGAACTTTAAACTATCAAAAACATCAACAAGGTCTATGTATTAAGCAAAATCATCAATTGGGTCATCATCCTAAGCAAAAATCATCAATTAAATCCTCATCGAAAATTATTTAGTTGAATAGTTTTAGACCCTTTTCTCCAAACTCATTTTAAACCAACTCAAAAATTATTACGGTCCATATCAAATAATCACAGTTTCTAATTTTAGAATAGAATACAAATTTAATTGATGATTTTTTTTAATTCGATCCAATTGATGATTTTAATAAATCCTAATTGTTTTAAAATAACAAATGTGTGTTTTTTTAGAAATATCCTTGTATTTTCATTAGATAAAAAAAAAGGGATTACAACAAGCAAAATATAAGAAATAAAAGTTCAAACAAGTAAAGGTTAAAGTCAATTAAAAGATTCACGAAGGGATGAAAACGACTACAAAGAGCAAACAAAACCATAAAAGGTATAAAAACCATCAAACAACAATGTAACATATACTTCTCGTAAATTCAAATATGTAGAAAAACATCTGCAATCCAAATTTCATCCTTTAGGTTATTTCGAAAATTTGGATCTGAGTCCTTTTTGTTGTTGCAACTACGCAAATTTATTGATCCACGAATAAGATAAACCATTTCCGCTCTTACTAAATCCGAAAAAAATATAAACAATAGAATAATAGAAAATAGATACAATGGCTGTCATGCCTCAAATAAACGAGGCAAGTGGAGAATACTAAAAAGAAAATAGTCAACACCTTTTTTTTGGACAAAAATGAGAGGCATCTCAAGAAGCAAGGGATAAAATAATCATATAGTACATTTTAAGTGAGTATTTGATCCATGTGAGATCTTATAAATAATTTTATTTTCTCCTTGAAGAGAGTTTCATAGAAATAAGATAATATATTTTAAACCACTATACTTAACTAATTATTTTGATTCTGCGGATAAGGTATAAAAATATCCTAACATTTATATTCAGGAGCTTACCCCTAACGTTTAAAATTGTATCATTTTACTCATAGCTTTGGCAACCAAAAGCAATTTTATTCCTAACGTTTGTCAAGTTCCGTCATTTTCAGATATTATTGTAAAACACAAATATTTTGTTCCTTATTCTGCACCAATTGCATATCAGTTCGTTTAAAAAAAAAGATTTCATATTTTCTATGGTTTAATAATAGAATTGGAGGTTAGTAATATTTATTAATTTGATGAAATATCTTGAATTTTTTTTGTCCAACTCGTAAAATAGACAGTATATTTTTTAATTTTTTATCACGTCTAATCATATGTTTATGATCTGTCACTAATGAGTGATAGAATGACTCATATGTGAAGTGTAGATGACAAGATTTAGGATCGAGAAGACAGTTTGATGAATTATTTTTAAAATTGACCCAATTTGTAATATTAGGAATAAAATTACACCATTTTAAATGTTGTGGGTAAAATTGTTCCTGCCTATAAAAGTTAGGGGTCTTTTTATACTTTATCCCTTGATTTTTATACAAAGTATTAAAAAAAAATTGGAATATTTCTCTGGATTTATGCATGTCATTTTTGCAAAAGGGAAACTTAGATCATATTTGATAAAATAAAAAAATTGAAAGTTAAATTTTAATTGTTAAATATTATAAATGATAAATAGTGTAACTATTAAAAAATTAATATAATTGTTTGAATAAAGGTAAAGGCTATGCTTAAATATTAAAAATAAATATTAAATTTAAAAGTTTTTTTTTGTAGGCAAAGAAAGAAAAGAAAAAACACAAAACCACAATACTAACCCGGGATTAGCCTGGGAAAGCTAATCCAACCCGATCCTCAAAAAGTAAGGATAAAAGGAAATCTGGAGGCGACGAGAAGGTAGTGACTCCCAACATCCTCACCTGCCCCTCGGCAGTAAGGCGGTCAGCAACCCTGTTCTGCTTCCTAAAGACACGCTCAAAGTTGATGGAATCAAAGGAAGAACATAACCTTTTGATTCCTCTTACTAAATTAAGGTTACTCAAACATAAGGTCTTCTTATCAGAGATAATCTTAACTGCTTCAAGGTTATCCGATTCCACCAGCAGTTTCTTCAAACCCAGATTTTTTACGAGCCTAAGCCCAGAGAAAATTCTCCAGAGCTCAGCAGAGAAGGGAGAACCCACTCTAAGGTTCTGAGCAAAGCCAGACACCCAAGCCCCTCTAGCGTCTCTCAAGACCCCACCATCCGCAATCCTACCATCCGAAAAACAGGAACCATCAGTATTTAACTTCACAGTTCCTTCCCGGGGTTTGCTCCAACCCAATAAGTGAACCGCCTTGCTCTGGCAAGTTTTCGGTAAACCCTCCTCTTTGAAGCTATTAACAATGGCATTGATTTTTTTTAGAGAAAAGAGCAAGTAAATTAGGAAAGATGACTGCCACTTCTCCAAAAATATCAGCGTTCCTCCACTGCCAAAGCTGGTGACAAACAACTGCAAATAGAATATCACCATTATCCAGTTCAGGCAGAAGCAAACCTTTAACACCATCTATAAACCAGTCCTGCCCTGGATAGTCAAAGAAATTAGTCAGCAAATGGCTCGAAATAATATCCTTCCACACTTTTTTGCTCTTCTCACAATCTCTAAGAGTATGGCAGGTTGTTTCAGCCTGAGCTTTGCATCTACTGCAGGTATCAGCCTCCACTAATTAGGGTACATCTTTTTTATTTAAGTAATTAAAAAATTACAATCCAGAAGTACATCAGAGAAGTTTGAATCTGGATCTTCAATATCATAGATCGTGATGGAACAATATCAAATAGTTGGCACAACAACGAGAAACACACTCCACCTAGAATCAATTTCATAATTTTTTTCTCAAGTAATGACCTCATGACCATTCAATAAGCAAGATATATGTGATGATAGACAAAACTCTTCTGTTTTCTCATATGATAACACTCATATAGGGGGACATACTACAACCACCCATATAAAGAGAAAGATAAAAAAAAACAAATAAAGAAGAAACTACCAAATCTACCATATAAATCAATAAAAAACTTTAGGGTAAATTTCAAATAAAACTCTCGTGGTTTTACTAATTTTCAGATAAATGACTGAGGTTTACTTTTTGTCAAAATGAGGATTGAGGTTTTCAACTTTAGCAAAATAAGAACTTTTTCGCTGATTTTCGAAAATCGAAAATGTAGTTTCATAGAAAGTATAACATTAAACAACTTTAATTCTTGAAAATTTTCATTTTCAGGTCGTTAAAGATGGTTTTAATAGCATTAATCCAAGTGCGAAACCTCAATCTTCGTTTTGACAAAAAGTAAACAACAATCCTTTGTTTGAAAATTAGTGAAACCACAAGAATTTTATTTAATAAAGCAAAACAAAGCAAAGAAAACCCTAAACCCTAGATGATGAAGAAGAGAGTTTTTTTTGCGGCTAAATTTAGGTCTTCTTTCTACCTCCTTAATGTATTATCAAATAAGTTAAACACACTTAATGAATTTTAAGTGCTAAAATATGTTATTGAACATAACCCAAAGGATATGGTCGAGCGGTAATGGCTCTTCCACCTTTAATCAAAAGTGAGGGTTTGAACATCACCTTGGGCATGGAGCAATCTTAAATTCTTGGTCTAATTGTCCCATCCATTTGAGGTGTTAGGTGTATTTTTGCACATTATCCCTAAAAATAAATAAATTTGTAACTGGCACAATCTTCTTGTAGAATCAAACTTTTTTTTTTAATTTTTTTTTTAAAAGATCCTTTATCAAATCAAATAGAGAATTTTAGTAAGGGCAAAATTGAGAAAATGAGTGCAATCGAGTAAAAACGACTTAAAATTCAAAAAAATTCCCACTCTCTTAAACGACATATAATTAACTTCTTCCTCTTCTCTTGTTCTCACACTCACTTTTTTCTTTTATTAATATATTACGGGTTTAACAGTTCTTGGGCTATGGATGTTCACCCCGCCCAAGTTCTGTCTCGTCCAGTGGCGGAACCAGAACCCAAACTAAGCCGGAGCTTAAATATTTAATATTAAATTTTTATAACGTTAAAAATATTATATTACGTAAAATTCAATAATTTTTAACACAATAATTTGGGGGGCTAATTTTAACCGTGCGGTTGACGGTAAATTTTCAAAATCCAACCCGTTAGGGCTGGGCAAAATTATTTTAGCCTCCAACGCGTTAAAACTGTAAAAATGTTATTATTTTTTAGAAACTAGCATTGAACTAATAGAAAATTAAACATGTTATATAATTATTGAAAAACAAAATTAAAATAAATAAAAACTTTAAAAAAAAAAGGATGGAGTGAGTTGAACATATGACCTCTCAAATAGAAGTAAATATCTTTAACCATCTCATCTACCTTTAAACATTATAATAATACGACATACAGTCACTATATTTCTCTCCAAAATATTATTAGACACCATTCCTAATTTTTTTTTTCTCATTCTCCAGCGGCCTGCCGGGGCTCGAGCCCACCCCAACCCTCTTGGTTCCGCCTCTGGTCTCGTCCCAATTTCTATATAAAAAAAAAAACAACATATAATTAAGAAGGGAGGAATTAACAATGTGGAAAATGTAAATCATACTTAAAGTGAACATAATATTTTATTATTAATTATAAATATTCTATGTATTTAATTAGTTTATCGTCAATTATAATCTATCATTTGTAACTGCTTGCATTTTAATAATGTTAAAACTAAAAAATAATATCGTGGATCCAAACTAGATATTAGTGAAATATTTTTTATAATAAGTTCGAACGTTACGCTATCAATACACAAATTAATTCTTTAATAATATTTTACAGTTTAACTAATAATTTAAAAAAATAAAATAAAATATTAGTATTCCATAATTAATTAGTTAAACATTTTTAGTAATTATTTATAAAAAATATTACTCCCTAAAAATTAAATCTTAAAATATATCCTAAAATTCTAAATTCTAAAACTATTAAAGTTGATTCGAATAGTCAAGTTTCAAGTTGCTTAATATAGAGATATGGAGTGCTATTTGTAAGATTAGGAGCAATAATTCTTTCTATTAATTGAGGAGGACAAATACACCTATATATATATATATAAAAGTAAACCAAAACCCTCTAGGTTACTGGTTCCTAAATCATTTAGGAATACAATTTCATGTACAAGTCATAGACACATAAGACTTATATATACTACATGGTATATACTTATCACACTCCTCAAGTCGTACAGAAATAGAATGAATGATAAGCTTGTCTCGTAAGAACTGAAAACGACCTCGTGCTGGTGGTTTGGTAAAAATGTTAACTGTTTGATCCCTTGTGCTAATATATCACACTACAAGTGCCTTGGCCCGCACCCGATTTCTGATGAAGTAAATATCAATCTAACGGTGTTTGCTGGAGTTGTAAAAAATGGGATTGTCAGTTAGATATACTGCACTAAGGTTGTCACACCAAAGGACTGATGACAATGGAAAACCCATTTATTTAATAAGCATTTGCAACTAGCTGAGTTCAGATGTTGCCACAACTATAAAGCGGTATTTCGCTTCAGTGGAAGATCGAGAAACAGATCATCTATACAAACACCCCCCGCCCCCCCCCAAATAACATCAGGGAAGACAATGTAATTGTAAAATCGAACCTTTGGTTAGGTACAAGCCGTGAGAAGTGGTCCCATTTATATCGAATGATACGATTTAACCGCACTCTAGTGAGTGTCTGAGCATGCATGAAATCACAGACGTTATTTATTGCAAACGTTGTATCAGAACGAATGAAGGTTAAGTACTGCACACTACCAAATATGCTTCGATAAAGAGGTGAGTACTGAAAAGGTTCCTACCAGCCAACTGTAGTTTCTCTGCAGGGTTTGTTGGAATCGAAACAGGTCGAGAGTCACTCATTTTTTTCCTTACCAATAATCGAAAGGAAGTATTCCGTTTGATGGAGAAATATACCATTTTTAGTGCAGTGGACTTCAATCCCTAGGAAATAATGAACCTTCTCGAGATTCCGAATAGAAAAATTGAACAAGTTGACGCATAAGTGAAGCCGAGTTGCTTGTGATTAAGAGATATCAACATAAATAAGACAATAAACTCGTACGCCCCTTCTGATATAGTAGTATAATGAACTGTCAGTTTTAAAACCTTGAAAACCGAATAATATCAGTTTGGAAGTCAACTTTTCATGCCACTTATAGGGTGATTATTTGAGACGATAGAGAGATTTGTGCAATTTACACATATGATTTTTCCGATTCGGATCAATTAATCCTGGGGGTTGTGCCATGTAAACATCTTTATGTAGATCCATGAAAAAAATGCATTTCAAACATCAAGTTGAAACATAAACGATCCCAAAGAAACTCCCAAAGACAATATTAGGCGAAGAGTTGTTGGTTTAACCACCAGGCAAAAGGTATCTGAAAAATCAATCATAGGAAGTTGATGGAACCTTTTAGCAACTAGTTGTGGTTTATACCGCTCAAGTTTCCCATCGTCTATGGTTTTAACTTTAAAAATCCATCGACAATCAATCAGATTAGAATTGGGTGGTAATGAGACAATAGTCCAGGTACCATTTGAGATCAAGGGATTATAGTCTTCTTCCATGGCCTTCCTTGATTCAAGGGATTTAGAGGCTTGAATATATGTCAGTAGCCTCGGTTCTATATAAGCACATCACATCCTGCCTTTCCATTTACTCTGCCTTTCACCTATTTAGCTCAATTTGATATCATGTGTTACATGAAATTAAAGGCTCAATCAAATTCAAACTTTATGTCTCTCCTTAAAGCTCTAAGCATTTCAGAAAACAGAATGCCAAAAGAAACAAGGTCTGGCCCTATCATTAAAAAGGAAGGTGAAAAGATTACTGGAGCCTCTATATAAAAGTAGAGCATAGTCTCTGACCATAGCCAAGAAATGATCACTAGAGTCACCACTTTCCACAATGCAGAATAGAGAGGGAAATTTGAGAGGTTCAACGAAATGTCTTTTGGAGTTGCTAGACTCATCTGATGGGATAGCTTAAAGAAGGATGGCCTTGATGAGGATGTTTGTGAACTTCTTGCTGGAGTAGGGTTGGAGAAGTTTTCTACGATCTCAAAGTATGTTTGGAAAGAGCTGACAAGAGAATTTGTAGTCGGCTTCACAACTAAGGCCAATATTGAGGACCTAGAAGATGACACACAATACACCTTCCATCTAATGGGAAGGAATGATGTCTTTAAATAGGTTCAACCTGTACCTCGGAGCCATTGAGGAAGGAGAGAAGACCAGTGAAGTGTACATTAATAGTCTCCAAAAGATCCCACCAGAATTCAAATGTCAAGAATTCTGGAAAGATCTTAGAAGACTTGATTCTTACAACCCTAGCGACTCCAAAGCATCTAATAGGAAGAATCATGCTCTCCAATAGATGCAGAAGTACCTAGCGGCATCCTTGTTCACCTGGAACAATTAGAGCAATGTTACCACGAATGGCCTGTTTGTCTTGTGGTGCATGCTAAACAAAAAGAGAGTGAGCATGGGGTACTTGTTGGGAAAATATCTTTCTGATGTTGGCAATACAACATGCAAGCACATCCATTTTGGGTCATTTATTACAAAGCTAGCCGATGGAACATGGATGTTCAACCCGACCAACTATACCCTTATATTCATGCATGATTACTAAGGGAACGGTCTTTCTCGGTGCATTTTCTAACTTTTTTTATCTAACTTGTGCATATATGTCGTATTCTGTAATGAACTTATTCCTTTTTTTGAAATACAAAGTAGACATCTAATGAACAACTTATTCTTATAAGAGCATAGTAATCAGTTCATATAGGTATATTCAAGTCACACCAAAAGATATCTAATCAGTTCATGTTAATTCGTTCATATTTATATTCAAGTCACACCAGAAGACATTTAATAAGTTCATGTTAATCCGTCCATATGTATATTCAAGTCAAACCAAAACATACAAGTAGCCTAAATTGATATAAAAGTTCATACCCAATATAACTCACATATATGTCAAGCAAACATATAAGTATACTTATTCAAATGAATGAAACAGATATGGCTACAACTTCACTTATGACCCTTTACTAGCTACATGCTCAATGAAAATCTAAAGTATAAGAGTATGGCTACAACTTCACTAATGACCCTTTAGTACATACTTCATACACATACTCAATGAACATCAACCAATTTGTAACATGAATTCAAGCATCTTCTTCCTTTACTACAATGCTTCATACATATTTATATTCATACACATACATCACAACCCCTTACTGCATGTTTTCTGGAATAAGATAACAATAAATCACATATACCCAATACCTATTTATTTGTTTAAAGCAAGTTCACAACCCTTTACTACATGCTTAGTCAGTTCATACCAATAGGGTGTATGAAGCAAGTTCAAAACCCCTGACTACATGTTTCATACAAATACTCAATGAATTTAAATGGCAAAATCAGTTCATACCCAATATAACTCAAATATATGACAAACAATAAACATACAAGCTTAGTCAATTCATACCAATTTATTTAGTTGCAGCATACTTTGTTCCTGTGAATGAAATAGATATGGCTACAACTTCACTCATGACCCTTTACATGTCGAAATCAGTTCATACCAATATAACTCACATATATGTCAAGCAAACCTACAAGCTTAGTCAGTTCATACCAATTTATTTAGTTGCAGCATATTTATTCAAGTGAATGAAACAAATATGGATACAACTTCACTTATGAGTTTTACATGGCGAAATCAGTTCATACCAATATAACTCACATATATGTCAAGCAAACATACAAGCTTAGTTAGTTCATACCACTTTATTTAGTTGCAGCATACTTATTCAAGTGAATGAAACAGATATGGCTACAACTTCACTCATGACCCTTTACATGGCGAAATCAGTTCATACCAATATAACTCACATATATGTCAAGAAAATATACAAGATTAGTCAGTTCATATACCAATATAACTCATACTACATGCTTCATACACATACTCAATGGCCATATAAAGTATAAGAGCATGTCCAATTAGTTTATACATATTCAACCATAAACAGAACATCAACCAAAAGAACATGAAGCAAGTTCACAACCCTTTACCACATGCTTCATACACATGCTCAATGAACACCTAAAGTATAAAAGCATGCCTATAACTTCACTGATCATTTACTACATGCTTCATTCACATACTCAGTAAGATGACATTCAATCACATATACTCAATAAGTTAAAGAAATTTTCCAATGTTATAAACATGAACACATTGGCCATCTCTTCAATTAATCTTCCCATGTACATAAGCATTCTTACTATCCTTGTAAATATTAATTTCAACTAAAAGGAGAATCAGATCAGTTCATAATCCCTAATTTTAATAATATTTGCAAACAAAAAAGCAAGATCTACCTATCTTAGCATCACCCACAATAGCATCACGAAGATAAAGACCCACCTGTAACATGAATTTAAATGGCGAAATCAGTGTACGTAAGATAAAGACCAATCCTTTTCATTAGTGAATCCCACAATGAATACAATGAAATCATTGTATCTAAGCAAGAGATCTAACATTTTCAATGGTAAGTCTGAAAATCAATAGATCCTTATTCCAGCAGCTGAAATCCACATCCGCAAGTAAATATGATGATTATTACAGGTTTGATGAGGAAAACATAGATTAAGGAACAATGAAACCCTAATACATCGAGGAACATAGTAAATATGGCTTACCATTTCCGTGTTTCGATCATAGAAACAGAGATTTGCATGTAGAAAGCTATCATGGAGATAGCCAAAGAGAGGGATGGGAGATGAATGTGAGAGCTGAAGGAGAAACCTAATTTACTCTCTAGGTTTTGGTTTATATATGAGCTGAAAATATTTGTCAATATGTTTGAGCGCCTTAAATTTGAGAAGCGTTTTGGTTGGCCACATAACTTAATTCATTTACCGTTTTTTTTTCAGACAACCATAACAGTCATATATAACAAGTGTAATCTGATGGTTAAGTAACATTTCAATTAAAAGCACGTTTTCTTTAGATGACATACGTGTGTCATCGTAAGGCCACATGTGCTTTGAGGTTCTTTTCACATAAGTATTCAGATGACATAATTTTAATATAGTGTCGTGAAAAACATTTAGACGACACAAAAACAAATGTCTGTCATATATCTTGTGTCATGTGAAAGGGAAAATTGCGTAATATACTTTCAACCGAGTTTTATATTAAAAACTAACTTTTTTTTTTATCATCAAGAGTTAATATGACAAAAGAAAAAATATTAAAGAATTAATGTATTGAAATGAAGAATCAGAACCACAATACATCCAGAACCTCCAGATGTAAGAGTATCTTGAAGAGGTTGTCAAGAAACTCGTTGTCTTATTCATCCAACTTTTTATCATTGTCTTTCAACTTTTAGTTAGAATATAACCACATTTTTTGTTGTGTTTTTCTTTTTTTTTTTATTAAATAAAGGCCTAATACACAAATAACCCCCTGAACTTGTCTAACTTGTCTAAATGTTACAACTGCCCCCTCTCTCGAACTTTCAATTGTAACAACTTACCCCTCAAACATACTCAATTGTAAAACATAACTCCTCAAACTTGTCCAATTGTAAAACATAACCCCAAATTGCTAACATGGACTGCAATTGAAGAAACACGTGAAATATAAAAGCTGCAACGCTCGTGGAGTGTGATAATCAGATCTTTAGCGTGATACAAATCCGGAGAAACGTTTTTACGGTTGCTTCAAGTACGGGTAAAAAAATTCTCAATTTGGGGTTATATTTTATAATTGGACAAGTTTAAGGGGTATGTTGTTATAATTAAAAGTTTGAGGGGGCAGTTGCAACATTTGAACAAGTTTGAGGAGTTATTTGTGTATTAGGCCATAAATAAATTGTTATTTTTTTTTAGAGAACCAAAGTTAATTTTTTAATTAGCTAACTAGATGACAAATTGAAATTAAATATTATATATGCCCATGTTCAAAACTCAGAAAACATGTGGGGTTGTCTAAAATAATCCTGGATTCTAATTATATAAATTGGAAAGCATAATTTAAGAAAAAATTATTTCATCAACTCAATCATCTAATCTAATGATGGATCTAGATAAGATTTCATTTTCATTTTTTGCAAGTTTTTTCCTCATTATTATCGTAATTGCATCAAAAATATGGAAGAAAAAATCCATCATCACTCCACCAGGACCTTGGAGATTACCTTTCGTCGGCAATATCCACCAATTAGTGACGGGTCAGCCACATCGTCGCCTAACAGAATTGGCCAAAACGTATGGACCAATTATGCATATCCAGCTCGGCCAAGTTCCGGCTGTGATAATTTCATCGGCAGAATTAGCGAAACAAGTTCTCAAAGATCAGGAAATGCATTTCCTCGAACGACCTTTACTTCTTGCGGCAGATATCATGTTGTACAATTGTAACGACCTGATTTTCGCCCCGTATGGAGATTATTGGCGACGAATGAAGAAAATTGCTGCAGTTGAGCTGCTAAGTGCTAAGCGTGTGCGTTCATTCCGATCTGTCAGGGAAGACCAGGTATCGGATTTCGTCGCAAAACTTCGTTCGGAGGACGAATCACCAGTCAACCTTAGTCGCGAGTTGTTGTCGCTGACGAATTCGATCATCGCTATAACTTCCGTCGGAAAGAAATTTAAGAAACAGGAAGAAATGATCAGTGTTATTACTGATGCTATTGTGGCTGCAGGAGGATTTAGCGTCGCTGATGCTTTTCCGTCGTTTAATAGAGTGCTTCCATTGATCACCGGAATGAGGGCTTCCCTCCGGAGAATTCATCGGCAGGCGGATGAGATTCTTGAAGAGATTATAAATGAACACAAAGCGATCCGAGCAGCTGAAGTGTCTAAGAAGGAAGCTGATAATATACTTGATGTTCTTTTGGATATTCAGGAAAATGGAGATCTTGAGTTCTGTTTAACAACAAACAACATCAAAGCCATGATTCTGGTTAGTACTATCTTTTCTAAATTTACAAATTGGAACTTTCAAAATTCAGTAAATCACCACTAAATTTCAAATTGAAATATAAAAGTCACTCAATTTTATACATTTTAAGCCATTAAATTTTAATTAACGCCTCAAAATAACCGTTGACGATATTAAAATGAAAATATTCAAGAATTAAAGTTGTTTAAAACCACATTTACCATGAATCACATTTATAATTATTCAAAATCACTATTTCTGAAGCTTTTTCCTTTTAAAAATTCATTTTCTCTCTCCTAACCAAACAACAAATAAATGACCTCAAAACGAAAATTTTGAAGTATTAAAGTTGCTGAGAATATTATCAATTTTTGGAATTTTCTATTTTGAGATCATCAACAGTCATTTTAAGGCGTTAATTGAAATTTAGTGGCCATAATATTAGAAAATATATAGTTGAGTGACTTTTTTTGTTACGTTCTGAAGTTTAATGTTCATACCGTGAAAATGAGTAAAGTTCAGTGAGAATGCATATAAATTACCAATTAAATATTTAATCTTGTGATAAGATACCAAAATAATATAAGAAAGAAAAACTAGTCTTTTAATTGTCTCTTACACTATTGTAGGAAATGTTTGCAGCAGCAAGTGATACATCATCGGCAACAATTGAATGGGCAATGGCAGAAATGATGAAAAACCCTCATGTAATGCAAAAAGCTCATGTAATGCAAAAAGCACAAGAAGAAGTGAGACGAGTTTTCAATGAAAAAAAAGCAATTAATGAAGAAGATCTTCATGAATTTAAGTACATGAAAATGATAATCAAAGAGACATTAAGACTTCATCCTCCACTAGCATTAATTCCAAGAGAATGCAGAGAGAAATCTCGAGTAAACGGATACAATGTATATCCAAAAACTCGAGTTCTCGTTTGAGTCTTCTGGGCTTGCTAGCAAGAGAAAATCTTATCTTGTTTTGATTCCGATTCCATATGATCCCATTCTTTGCTTGTAAACTTTGAACGAACTGATTTGATGGTTGTTTAACTATCACGTTGAATTTTTCAAACATGTTCGGTGATAAGTGGAAGCAGTTTCATGCACGTTGGCAGGTTGTTTATAATTATTGTAATAACATAATAAACATTTTAGCCAGTATTTCTTGATCAATGTGTACGTGACATATTAAATTATTAAATATTAACATTTTGATATGTTTTTTATATATAATTGTGTTAGTATTAGAATAAATATTATAGATATAATTGATGTTCAAAATGCCCAATTTGACAGTTAAATAATTAGGTAGTGGAATTCACAAGAACACGTTATGAATAGTGGATTTGTGCACAAATACCTATCGACAACACTTAAAATTCAAGAGAGCTTTGGAAAAATGGAATTTATTTATTGAATATCAAAAGTTAACTATTGCTGCTAAAATTGTTCCTTAAATAGAATAAGAAAAAATTTAGCGATTGACCATAAATGTGTCAATATCACCTTGTTAGAGACTTCTAATTTTCTTAATTACAATTTGGAATCTGTCGCACTAGTTATTATTGTTAGGTTTGATTCAAAGTTTAATAATTAGTTATTTTAGTTCAGTGGTTACGAAAAAATATTTAATATATTTTAATTAGTAGAGGTATTAAAATTAATATGTAATAATAAGTTAAGAGTTATTATTATTATTATTATTTTTTTTAGGAAAGTTACTAAAGTTAATAACTAATAAATAAGTTAGTGGAACTCTCCGCATGAGAGCTCTCTCTCCATCGTGAGAGTCTAGGGTTTTTTGACCCTTTTTCTTCTTTATTTCTGGTTAAAGCTCTAGATCGGCAGCGGCGGCGTGGTTGCGGACGGCAGAGACGGCGTGGTTGCGGACGGCAGAGGCGCTTCCTTGCTACTGGAATCGGACGACACAGATTTGCAGAACCGTTTCTCTGCTACCGGATGCGAACGGCACAACACTTTTCTGGGATAAATTGATTGCTCTTCTCGTTTTTTTCTGTTCTTGGAGCAAGAATCCGATCAAGGCGGCGTGGTTCGAAAGGCAGAATCGATCCCCTGCTATCGTTCGATCCTCTCGGCTTTCCTGTTCTTGTCGATGTTTCTCAATTTTAAAATTCAAAATCTGTTTGTGTTAATTGATTGGTGGATTTGATCTGTTATCAAAATCTTGCTTGTGCGTCTTGATTTTGTTTTGGCTCTGATTCAAGAGCTGTTTGTGTTAATGAACTGGTGGATTTGATTTGTTATCAAGATTTTGCTTGGCTCTTGATTTTGCTTTGTAGACTGAATTAATGGAATCACAGATGGAGAATCTTAACATAAATGGTGACGGTCTGGAATTTGACGGCCTGGTGGAAAATCAGGCTACCGCTAACACGGACCTTTGTCTAATTGGAACCCTAATCTCCGATAAAATGGTAAAAATACAGCATCTCTCAAGTATCATGGCGAGAATTTGGAGACCGGGGAGGAAGATGACTGTCACGGAACTGGAAGGTGGTTTGATCCTTTTCCGATTTTACCATGAATATGATCTTAAATGGGTAATTGATAACAACCCATGGACGTACGATAATTGTTTGCTTCCTGTGCAAATTATCAAGCCAGGACAAGATCCCTCACATGTACCCTTACATAAAGTTGAATTTTGGGTACAGATTTATAATCTTCCCGCGGTTTTTTTCTCTGAAAAGGTCGGTCAGGCCTTGGGTAACCATATTGGAATTTTTGTTGCCTACGATCAGAGGAACAAACGAACATTCGAAAGACCGTATATGAGAATTAGAGTATGTGTGGATATCCGGGAACCTTTGAAGGTTTCTTATAGAGTTAGGAAGAAAGGGGATGAATGGATTGAGTGTGGTTTTAAGTACGAAAAATTACCCAGTTTTTGCTTTATATGTGGTCTCATTGGACATATTGATAGACACTGTGAAATCTTCCTATCTGCAGAGGATCCTGAAAACCTGGTTCGTAAATGGGACTCATCTATAAGGGCACCTTTTAAGAAAGTTGTATCACTAGGAGGGGAACGTTGGTTGAAGGAAGTAGAACCTGATGAAATTGGAGGAAGGAAAGCGGCCTCCGAGATCTCTTACCAAGCTGCCAGTATCGAAAGGCCCAAAAAATCTACAATTCCTCGAAGGGAATCTGGGAAGTTCAAATAAACTCTTGGTTGATTCTAATGATACAATTATACCACCAACAGATAAAAGTATGGGCGGGGTTGAGATAATTGAAGAAAGGAAAAGGCGCAGAGGGAATAGTGATGAAGGTTCTACTGATAACCCCATTATCAATACTATGGAGATTGATGAGGATAGCTCCAAGTCTGGAGTAAATGAGACAGATAATAACAATGACAAGGATTCTATTACTACAGGTACCGATCCAAAAAATGGGAAACAGGCAGGCCTCAAGGAGAAGGTCTGCCTAGGGATATGAAGATTCTGAGCTGGAACTGCCGTGGACTAGGTAATGCCAGGGCAGTTCCCATTTTTTATGAACTTGTTAGAGTTCACAAGCCTGATATTGTCTTTCTCTTTGAAACTTTGGTTTTTAAGTCTCGCATTGATTTTCTTCAAAATAAAATAAAGTTTGATTCTTGCTATTCTGTAGACTGTGTTGGTCGGAGTGGAGGCATATGCATTTTTTGGAAGCACACTAATGATTGTTCTTTGCTTTCTTTTTCTCAAAATCATATTGATATGGAGATTGAAGATGATAAACATGGGAACTGGCGCTTGACTGGTTTTTATGGTGGTCCAGAACGGTCTAGACGAAAGGAATCGTGGCAAATTCTACGAAATTTAGCTTCACAGTCTACTCTTCCTTGGGCTATTATAGGGGATTTTAATGATTTGTTAACTCGTGAGGATAAAAAAGGAATTAATGACCATCCAGAATGGTGTTTTAAAGGGTTCCGTGACACCATGGATGATTGTGGTGTTGGAGTTTAGTGTCCTAAAGACAATTGTTTTAGGATATTAATATTAATGAATAAATTGTTTATTTGATCATTTGATTAATCAGATATATAGCATTAAAATGAAACTATATATAAAGGCAAGAATCTTTCATAAAGAAAGTAACCCTAAGTTTATTTAAGTAGTTATAAAGTGTTCATACAAGCATGAAGTAAGACTGTACTTTAGAATAGACCAATAGACTTAAAGTAAACCCAAGTCAAGTGATATGTTATAGGGGTTGGCATATTACTGTTGAGACTTGCATGTAACAGTGTTTTCTATCGAGACAGAAAGCTAATCTCACAAGCTTTAGATATTCGGATATCTAGACAGTTACATGGATCCGGTGAAGGAGTTCATTAGGATTGGGACCCGACTTGAGATAACAGAATGGATTGATTTATCTAAAGTGTCAAATGTTCATCTCATTGGTATTAGTAGGTATAACTAATCCTTAGACTCAAACATTCGTTAATTAGTGATTCTGGATTATGGAGTTTGATACTTTGATTCTGTGCGAGCACGATCCAATAGGTGAGAGCCTAGGGTGTGTGAGAGCAGGGTTGGGTATCACACAAAGTAATTGCAGAATAGTTAATGTCAGATTGAGCATTCGTCACTCCCGGTAAGTGGGAGATATATCCAAATGGCCGCTTATGGTGAATTGACTGAAATCCTTGCAAGGTGATATAGTTAAGAGTAGAAATGAACATTTCACTTAACTTATCTTTTCAGAGTGAATTCAACATGTACAAGTAAAACCGGACTCTTCGTTATATGTAACCTTGACACATTCCATGTTTATAAGGAATTGACCGACATGATATAGTTGATGAAGGATCGTATTATACTGTACCTAATACCGAAAGGTTAACGTCAGTTATCAACCCGACTTCTTAATTGCTCTGGGGGAATATCATAGGTTCTGCTAGTAACAGCTCGCGACGGTATTCCGTTATATATATGTTGGAATTAATCATGATGAATAATTTCAAAGGATATATACGGCTAGTGGCAATAAAGAACCTAATGGGTCGCATATGGGACTTGGAATCGGAGGACAAAAACGTAATTAGCGGGACACAGACACATGGGCCGAAATTTACATATTAGTTAGGGATATTAATTTAGTTTAATAATTATAATTAGATTATGATTATGAATTAAATTAAAGAATTATCTGATAATATTAATTGGATGTTTTATGCAATTAAAACTCTAATTAATTATCCCCAACATTAATTAATTATTAATTTGATTAATAATAATTATCTAAATATAATTAGTTATTGTTTAGATAATATTAAAGTGTTTATTTAATTATCTAATTAGGAATCCTATTCAGAATAAGATTCCAATTAATTAAATTCCTAACACAACTGGGATTAGGGTTTCAGAAGTCTATAAATAGACCCCTAGCCTCAGTATTTCGGCCAACATAAGAAAAGGAGGAGAAGGAATTGCTCCGTCGTCGTCTCGGCTAATTTACTTTATTTCTTACTCCCTCTTTGATCTCGTATCGATTTCTGTTAGAGGCAATCATTGCAATTACTATTTATTAAAGGTTGATTACTGATTAGTTTTGTTTTGTGTTGAATCAAATGTTCGTGGTTCACGAGTTGATAATAACAAGTTGTGGGCACTTTGTTTGCAACGGTAGATAGTTCTTCGATAAAGGTATTACTTTCTATTCTCTCTTTATATGAAATAACAATTAACAGATCTTGGAAAAAGGGAAATAGATAAAATAGATAAAATTTTATTATTCCGTTATGCATAGGCTTGTCTATTTTCCTTCATTGGTATCAGAGCCTATGTTAATCTGTTATTTCATATATGTAAATAAAAGGGTTATTCAATCAGATTGAATAGATTTATTGTTAGGGCAAATTAATTAATCGGTTAGTTCAATTAATCTAACGATAAATAAGTTTTGATTACTTGTTAATTAAAACTGATTATGCATAGTTCCTGATTATTTCGGTTGATAATCGTTTAAACAAAACCTAAAGGTTTTATAGTTAGATAATTAAAACGTTTTTTTTATTAAATCTAAAAGATAAAACTGTTTTAATATTCTGAAAATTGTTTAGAAACTGTTTTAGAACAATTATATATATATATATATATATATATATATATATATATATATATAATAATAATAAAAAAATATCAATAGCTATTCGGGGTCGCTGCCGCGAGGCGGCGACCTCGACCGCTATTGCAACTGGTTGCTGCCTTGCGGCAGCAACCAGTAGCGGCGGACGCTGCTGCTGCCCTATGGCAGCAGCTATACCATAGGGCTGGGCCGATTAAATCGGCCCAGCCCAATCGATGGTACCGTTTTTAAAAGGTGTTTTAAAAGACCGTTTTTAAATATATATATATATATATATATATATATATGTTTCAGAATATAATAATTTATTTTGATTATCAAAAGCAATTTATTTAAAAGTTTGTTTTACCTAAATATTTGATATAAGTAATTCAAAGCATTAAATGAATTATACGAATTAATTAGGATATGCATAATTAAAATTGGATGAAAATTAATTTAAGTTGTTAATTTGATTAACTCAAATATTACATAAATAGTTTATGTAATCAACCAATTCAATTTAGTTTAATTGAGTTTATGCATGTTTGGTGTTATAGACATATTAGACCCTCTATAATAGTTATTTAGTCTTTTGGTATTTAAATAGGACATGCGTGTCCTGCCTTCTCTTACTCTCTATTGTATTTCTCCTCTCATCCAAATCCCTTCAAGTAATTTGAAGTTTCTTAGAAATAGAATATTGTTGTAATTCAAGGCGCCAAGGAGAAGACGGAGGACCCAAAGAGAAATATGTAATAGTTAGTATTTCCCTAGGGTGACCCTTTATTCCGTTTCTGGCTCAACGGAATAAACTTAGAGATATGTCCATAATTGTCAATGTTGAATGTATGAATGTTTGATATGTGCTAAAGCAAATCAAGACTAGGTTAGATTATGAGACTTAAATAAAATCCCTCACTAATAAAAAGTTAAGTAAATAAGCAAGTTATTAAAATCGGTTGCCCCTCCCTAATATTATAATTCAACTGGCAGTACTGGGGGCCTTTGGGTTGTTGAGTAAACTCAAGCTCAGGGTCTTATGGTAACACCTGAATTATCGAAAAATTATTTTTCACGAATATGGGGTAATGCTTAAATTAGGATAGAATAATTGGATGAGTAAACTCATGTTGTTCTAACCTAATGGGCAATATGGTTGGGATTGATAGACGACACATATCAGTTACTAATGTGGTTAGTAACCCAACAACCTAGAAATCACATGTTTTGATGTGATTGATTACATGAATCTACCCAATGAATGAAACTAGCTTGTTGAGTAAACTCAAGGTGAAATTTCAGGAGTTAGGATTCTAGCTCACTAAAGGAATTGTGAATATCCTTCGAATTAATGTAGAGGGTTATTCATTTGGTAAAATAGTGGGAGCAATTTAAAAACATAAAAGTCCAGCGTATTTAAATTATAAGTGAATTAAACAAATGAATAACATCCGTCACTTTTCTCACTCTCAGGTTAATTTTATCAAATCGTACTCTAAAAACAATCATGTCGAAAACCGATCTAAGAAATATCCTTATCGATAACAAGTTGAATGGTTCAAACTTCGCCGACTGGTTTCGTAACCTCAAAATTGTTTTGAAGTTCGAAAAGATAGGGTATGTACTGGATACATCGATACCCGTTCTTCTGGCCGATGATGCACCCATTGAAGAGATTGATGCCTATCAGAAGCATAAATCCGATGATGAACACGCCGGGTGCATCATACTTGCATCGATGACACCAGATCTGCAAAGGCAACATGAGGAGATGGATGCCTATTCTATTCTCATGCACTTAAAGGAGTTGTTTGGAAAACAGACTCGGTGCGAACGTTTTGAGATATCAAAACTGTTGTTTCGCTGCAGGATGGAAGAGGGCACATCTGTTATGACACATTGTGTCAAGATGATTGGCTATATCACCAAACTTTCAAGTATTGGCTTTGCGATGGATCATGAACTAAGTGTAGACTTGCTTCTTCAATCCCTCCCGGATAGTTATTCACAGTTCACCATGAACTACCAAATGAATGACTTACATACCTCTCTTGAAGAGCTTGCCAATATGCTCAAGACTGTTGAGCCCAACCTGAAGAAAGATAAGGTGGTACCCGCTCTTGTGATTGAGGGATCAAAGAAGAGGAAAGGGAATTTTCCCAATCCTAAATATCCCAAGAAGAACAAGGGAGGCAAGTCAGCCCAGGCCAAAGGAAAGAAAGTCAAGAAGCCCAAAGGGGAATGCCACTTCTGTGGTAAAGATGGGCATTGGAGGAGAAATTGCAAGGAGTACCTAGCTTCTCTCAAGAAGAGAAAGGACGACGCTTCAACTTCTGGTATGTTCTATATTGAAATTAACTCAATTTTGCAGTCTGAATCTTGGGTATTAGATACCGGGTGTGGATCTAATATTTGTATGAATATGCAATAACTAAAGCAGACTAGGGAATTAAAGAAAGGAGACATAAACTTGCGAGTAGGAAATGGAGCAAGAGTTGTCTCTCTCGCAATTGGAGATTATGTTTTGAGTTTGCCCTCTGGGCTTGTAATAGAATTAAGGAACTATTTTTATGTTCCAGAGATGTCTCGTAACATTATTTCTATTAGCTGTCTAGTTGATGATGGCTTTCATGTTTCAATTAAGAACAATGGTTTTGAATTTTATAGAAATAATATTTTCTATTTTTCAGGAATATCATTAAATGGGATTTATATTTTGAATGATAAAGTTTCTGCTTTCACAATTGATACTAGAAGACTTAGATTAGGTAATTCAACTTACTTGTGGCATTGTCGTTTAGGCCATATAAACCAGAGACGCATGCTTAAGCTACATCAAGATGGGCTTATAGACTCAATTGATTGTGAATCAATGGGAACATGTGAGTCATGTTTAAAAGGAAAAATGACAAAGACACCCTTTAGCAATAAAGGTCAGCATGTATCAGACACTCTAGGATTAATACATTCAGATGTATGTGGTCCTATGTCAGTCCAACCAAGAGGAGGATTCAGATACTTCATTAGCTTCATAGATGATCATACCAGATATGGTTATATCTATTTGATGAAGCACAAGTAAGAAGCTTTTGAGAAATTCAAATGCTTTAAGAATGAAGTTGAGAATCAAACAGGAAAGACTATCAAGATACTTCGTTCTCATCGAGGTGGAGAATATCTTTCTGAAGAATTTATGAGTTATCTAAATGAATGTGGAATATGCTCATAATGGACACCTCCTTATACACCACAACATAATGGTGTATCAGAAAGGAGAAATCGCACCTTACTAGATATGGTACGATCCATGATGAGCACCACTTCTCTTCCAAAATCATTCTAGGGCTATGCCTTAGAAACTGCCCTATTTACCTTAAACCGAGTTCCAACCAAATCCGCTAGTTCCACACCATTCGAACTGTTCGTTGGTAGAAAACCCATCTTCTCTTTCATGAGAATATAGGGATGTTCACCATACGTCAAACGTATTGTGTCAGATAAATTAGATCCCAAATCTGACAAGTGTTTCTTCATTGGATACCCAAAGGAAACTATGGAATATTACTTTTATCATCAAGATGACCAAAAGGTAATAGTATCCAAACACACGGTGTTTCTAGAGAAAAAGTTTCTGGAAGAAACACAGAATGGAAGCGTGATTGAACTTAAGGAAGTTCAAGAGGAATCACATGTTGAAAACGCGGAAGAAGTTGAACCCGAACCCGTTTCACTAGATGAAACACAAGTGTCATATCCCACTCGTAGGTCTCAAAGAATTCGTGAGCTCCCAGTTAGATATGGTTTTCTAGTGGGAGATGACGAACTGGTTCCCATGTTAGACGATGAACCCGAAACCTACGAAGAAGCTCTTACTAGTCCAGAATCTAAAGCATGGCTTGAAGCCATGAATTCTGAAATGGACTCCATGTATACTAACCAAGTGTGGACTTTGGTTGATCCACCCGAAGGGATAAAACCCATTGGGTGCAGGTGGATCTTCAAAAAGAAGACAAACATGGATGGAAAGGTTAGTACCTACAAAGCTAGGTTAGTAGCGAAAGGATATCGTCAAAGGCAAGGTGTTGACTATGACGAGACTTTCTCTCCAGTAGCCATGTTCAAATCCATTAGAATATTGCTTGCAATTGCCGCTCATTTTGATTATAAGATTTGGCAAATGGATGTGAAAACAGCTTTCTTAAATGGAAACCTACTTGAGGATGTATACATGATGCAACCTGAAGGTTTCACATCGAAGAATGCAACCAAGGTTTGCAAACTTCAAAGGTCCATTTATGGACTCAAGCAAGCGTCTAGAAGCTGGGACAAACATTTTGATGAAACCATAAAACAATTTGGTTTCGAACAAAACACAGAAGAGGCTTGTGTTTACAAGTAGACGAGTGGGAGCTCAGTCGTTTTCTTAGTACTATATGTTGATGATATACTACTTATGGGCAACGATGTTGCAATGTTGCAAACAGTAAAAGTTTGGTTATCGAGTAATTTCTCCATGAAAGACTTCGGAGAAGCAGCCTACATCTTAGGGATTAAGATCTATCGGGATAGATCAAAGAGACTGCTCAGACTATCCCAGTCTACATATATTGACAAAGTCCTAAAGCGTTTTGACATGCATGAATCGAAAAGAGGTAACTTATCAATGGTCCATGGTGTCAAGTTATCAAATGGTCAATGTCCTAAAACGGACAGTGACAAGAATCGCATGGCTGTAATTCCTTACTCCAGTGCGGTTGGTTCGATCATGTATGCTATGCTTTACACTAGACCTGATGTGGCGTTCGCATTGAGTATGACGAGCCGATATTAAGGGAATCCGGGATTTGATCACTGGATTGCTGTCAAGAACATTCTTAAGTATCTTAGAAGAACTAAAGACATGTTCCTCGTATATGGACAAGGAGAATTGAAAAATTGAAGGATATTCAGATGCTAGTCATCTGACTGATGAAAATGATTATAGATCCCAATCAGGATACCAGTTTATCCTGAATGGAGGTTCAGTTAGTTGAAAGAGTTCCAAGCAAGGAAGTGTTGCTTTCTCGTCAACTGAATCAGAGTACATCACAGCTGCGGAAGCGGCAAAGGAGGCTATTTGGATTAGGAAGTTCATAACCGAACTAGGAGTTGTACCTGACATTGTGAATCCCATTACTCTGTACTATGATAACAATGGAGCCATTGCACAAGCAAAGGAACCACGGTCTCATAATGCATCCAAACATTATCTCAAGCGATATCATCTCATTAGGCAGATCATAGCCAGGGGAGATGTGAGAATAGAAAAGGTGCCCACTGAGGACAACGTTGCAGATCCGTTGACCAAGCCATTACCACAAAGAGCTCACGATAGACATCTTAGTTCTTCTGGTATTAGTTTCAGGAACAATTGTCTTTAGTCCAAGTGGGAGAATGTTGGAGTTTAGTGTCCTAAAGACAATTGTTTTAGGATATTAATATTAATGAATAAATTTTTTATTTGATCATTTGACTAAATCAGATATATAGCATTAAAATGAAACTATATATAAAGACAAGAATCTTTCATAAAGAAAGTAACACTAAGTTTATTTAAGTAGTTATAAAGTGTTCATAAAAGCATGAAGTGAGACTATACTTTATAATAGACCAATAGACTTAAAGTAAACCCAAGTCAAGTGATATGTTATAGGGGTTGGCATATTACTGTTGAGACTTGCATGTAACAGTGTTTTCTATCGAGACAGAAAGCTGATCTCACAAGCTTTAGATATTCGGATATCTAGACAGTTACATGGATCCGGTGAAGGAGTTCATTAGGATTGGAACCCGACTTGAGATAACAGAATGGATTGATTTATCTAAAGTGTCAACTGTTCATCTCATTGGTATTAGTAGGTATAACTAATCCTCAGACTCAAACATTCGTTAATTAGTGATTCTGGATTATGGAGTCTGATACTTTGATTCTGTGCGAATACGATCCAATAGGTGAGAGCCTAGGGTGTGTGAGAGCAGGGTTGGGTATCACACAAAGTAATTGCAGAATAGTTAATGTCAGATTGAGCATTCGTCACTCCCGGTAAGTGGGAGATATATCCAAATGGCCGCTTGTGGTGAATTGACTGAAATCCTTGCAAGGTGATAACATTTCACTTAACTTATCTTTTCAGAGTGAATTCAACCTGTACAAGTAAAACCGGACTCTTCGTTATATGTAACCTTGACACATTCCATGGTTATAAGGAATTGACCGACATGATATAGTTGATGAAGGATCGTATTATACTGTACCTAATACAGAAAGGTTAACGTCAGTTATCAACCTGACTTCTTAATTGCTTTGGGGGAATATCATAGGTTCTGCTAGTAACAGCTCGCGACGGTATTCCGTTATATATATATTGGAATTAATCGTGATGAATAATTTCAAAGGATATATACGGCTAGTGGCAATAAAGAACCTAATGGGTCGCATATGGGACTCGGAATTGGAGGACGAAAACGTAATTAGCGGGACACAGACACATGGGCCGAAATTTACATATTAGTTAGGGATATTAATTTAGTTTAATAATTATAATTAGATTATGATTATGAATTAAACTAAAGAATTATCTGATAATATTAATTGGATGTTTTATGCAATTAAAACTCTAATTAATTATCCCCAACATTAATTAATTATTAATTTGATTAATAATAATTATCTAAATATAATTAGTTATTGTTTAGATAATATTAAAGTGTTTATTTAATTATCTAATTAGGAATCCTATTCAGAATAAGATTCCAATTAATTAAATTCCTAACACAACTGGGATTAGGGTTTCGGAAGTCTATAAATAGACCCCTAGCCTCAGTATTTCGGCCAACATAAGAAAAGGAGGAGAAGGAATTGTTCCGTCTTCGTCTTGGCTAATTTACTTTATTTCTTACTCCCTCTTTGATCTCGTATCGATTTCTGTTAGAGGCAATCATTGCGATTACTATTTATTAAAGGTTGATTACTGATTAGTTTTGTTTTGTGTTGAATCAAACATTCGTGGTTCACGAGTTGATAATAACAAGTTGTGGGCACTTCGTTTGCAACGGTAGATAGTTCTTCGATAAAGGTATTACTTTCTATTCCCTCTTTATATGAAATAACAATTAACAGATCTTGGAAAAGGGAAATAGATAAAATAGATAAAATTTTATTATTCCGCTATGTCTAGGCTTGTCTATTTTCCTTCATGTGGTCTTTCTTCCCTTCCTCTGGAAGGCTATCCGTTCACTTGGATCCGTCATAGAGGTAAATGGAATGAGGTGCAGGAAAAATTAGATCGGGCATTCACGACTGATAATTGGCTTAATATCTTCCCTAATGGCTCGTCTCACAATACCATTGCACCAGTGTCTGATCACTCTCCTATCATTCTCCAAACGGAAGACTCTATTACTTCCCGTTCTAGTAAGCAGTTTTGGTTCGAGAATAAATGGATAAGGGAACCTGAGATGGCAAAGATTGTATTAAATGAATGGCTTAATAGTGGTGATAAGAGTTTTTCTGATAGACTGAAGGCAATTGCAGATAGTCTAGATAAATGGGGCCGTGGAATAAATGTGAATTTCAGGAGAGAAGTTAAATACCTTTCAAATCAGCTTGAGGTTCTGCGCAGCTCCAGCCACAGTCAGACGGCGTCTGAATACGAGAAGGTGCAGGCTGATCTTATTAAAATTCTAGTTTAAGAAGACGACCATTGGCGTCAGCGCTCCAGAATTCAATGGCTCCAAGAAGGGGATTCTAATTCTTGGGTTTTCCACTCATTTGCTAATGGAAGAAGGCGACGTAACTTCATTTCTAAACTTCAGCGTGACGATGGTAGCATTGCTACTGAAGCTGACGATCTTTGTAAGGTTGCGCAAGAGTATTTTGGTTCTCTTTGTTAGGGATTATAGCCAGTTAATCAACTGTAGCGCAGCGGAATTGCGGTTTAAAATTTATTTCTAATCCCTTTTAGTTTGATCTTTGTCCGTTAACCATTGATTGAATAAAACCTTTTGATCCGTTTAAGGATATAAACATACCCAGACTGTCTCTTCTAGAGACGGTTGAAGAATCCACAAGGTAGTAAGATCTCCGTAGTCAGGTGCACGAATAGCTATTGAGCTAGAACCGGTGCTAGCCGAAGAACGAAGAAGAACTGGAGAGATAAGGTAATTCGCCAAGAAAAATTCCACTATTCTCAATATAGTGGCTGCCGATTTAGTATTGCTTTTCAAAGCAAAATAGGTTGGCCGAATAAGTATATAGTTAATTAGGGTTTTAGAGTGTTTTAATTTATATATATATAGTGTATTTCTAAACCTAATTGGTTTAGGGTTAATTGGTTAATTATAAAACTAATCCAATCCTAATCTAATTACATAAATAAATACCAATAATATTTATTCTATGCAATTAGTTATGATTAGATTAAATTTAATTACCCCAATTAAATGAATAACCCTGATTAATAAATTGACGTATTAATCTAATTAATTATTCACTGAATGCGATTTCATTAATTTACAAATTAATTAATTACATTCCGCAAACTAATTAATCAATTAAATACCCAACACTTAAGACCATTAATCAATTACCTTGATACAAAGTATCAATTAATCAATTAATTAACCACCAATTAATTACCTTGACATTTTACTGTCAATCAATTAATTAATTTCATCTCTCCAATGTACCGTTCTATAAGTTCTAACTCAGATGTTTGATGTGCACGATCCTATGGGACTGTCCTTAGCTAGCAGTGGGCTCACGGCCCACAGACAGTAAGTGGGTTCTAGCAAACCATTACTGCCCCTAACCAAGACAAAGTTTCAGCAGTCTAAAGATGCAGGACCCTGTAGTTATCTCTTAACTTCTTTTACCATTTGATATCGATATTATAAACTAGAGGCATGGCGCCTGTCATCCTCTCTGATGTTTATGATATTTCTTGATCTTAAGTAGATTGATGAAACAGATAAGTAAACTACTTATCATGGTGTGGCCACACACTTATCAATCTCACTTATCAAGTGGCCTGTGATATCATCTCACTATTACATGAGTGGTAATTCCATCACTTCATTATCAATACCAACGTGTTCACCTGTTCACCCAATCATACCCGTATTTGGCATCCTGTTACAGACCTGTTAGGCGTATGTCAAAGTGAACCGGATCCCATATTGATATTATAATGAAATTTGGTCTGAAGATAGTTAGAGACCTACTTAAGAAAACTAATGACACAACCACCATGTAGTTTTCTCAGGCGGATCGATCCAGTCACATGTATACAACATGTACCCATATTCACAACTGACTTATCAAGTGCTATGGCGAGTATCAATTACTACCATACAGTCGTCGAATATACAAGTATGTGGTCCTAATCATTCCCATGATAGAATAGACTTGGGATATGGTTTTACGATTATCAATTAGTGGATTCTCTATTCATATTATAGCACAAGATATAAATGAACTAGATTAATGTCTTTATTAATGTAACACAAATAGTGTATCTATGCAAGAATAATCAAAAAGCATGATATAATATACATGAACCAATGCCTAAGAACTAGGGCACACCAACAGTCTCCCACTTGGACTAGTTCCAAGCAGGCATTGCCCTAATCCCTATAGATCTAGTATGACCATCATGTAGGCGCTGTGCAAGTGCCTTGGTAAATGGATCTGCGACATTGTTCTCGGTGTCAACTCTTTGTAATGTAATGTCACCTCTTGCCTGGATCTCCCGGATGAGGTGAAACTTTCTAAGTACATGTTTGGATCTCTTGTGTGATCGGGACTCCAGTGCTTGTGCTATGGCACCGTTGTTATCACAGAAAACATCAACTGCACCTAGGATAGTGGGAACTACACCTAAGTCAGTTATGAACTTCTTGATCCAAACTGCTTCCTTTGCAGCATCACATGCAGCTATGTACTCAGCTTCCGTTGTAGAATCGGCAATGGTAGGCTGCTTCGATGATCTCCAACTAATGGCACCACCATTCAGGAGAAAAACATAACCAGACTGTGATTGTTTCTGGTCCTCATCAGTCTTGAAACTCGCGTCAGTGTAACCTGATACTGCCAGCTCCTCTTGCCCACTAAAAACTAAAAAGAGATCCTTGGTACGTTTGAGGTACTTTAGGATAGCTTTAACTGCCTTCCAGTGCTCCTTGTCGGGATCTGACTGGTACTGGCTAGTCATGCTAAGTGCAAATGCAACATCTGGCCTTGTACATAATATAGAGTACATGATAGATCCTATAGCTGACGCATATGGGACCTTTTCCATGTTCTCTCTGTCCTGCTTTGTCCGAGGACAATCTTTCTTACCAAGTTTCAACCCATGGCGCATAGGCATGAATCCTTTCTTAGCCTGGTCCATGCTGAATCTTCTAAGAACTTTGTCTATGTACGTTGCCTGACTCAAGCCTAGAAGTCTGTTGGATCTATCTCTGTAGATCTTGATCCCTAAGATCGTTTCGACTTCTCCTAAGTCTTTCATTGTGAAGCATTTACTCAACCAATGCTTCACGCCTTGCAGTGTTGGTATATCGCCTCCAATGAGCAATATGTCATCGACATACAATATCAGGAAAGTGGATATGCTCCCACTGAATTTTATATACACACAGGGTTCATCAAGATTCTGCACGAAACCATATTCAGTTATGGCTTCATTGAATCTCTGATTCCAAGACCTAGATGCTTGCTTCAATCCATAAATGGATCTTTGAAGCATACATACTCGGTTATGATACTTCGGATCGATAAAACCCTCTGGTTGTGTCATGTAGACATCTTCGAGTAACTTCCCATTCAGGAAAGCGGTTTTAACATCCATCTGCCATATCTCATAGTTATACCATGCAGCTATGGCTAGTACTATCCTAATGGATTTGAACATAGCAACTGGTGAAAAGGTTTCATCATAGTCAATTCCTTGGATTTGTCTATAACCTTTTGCCACCAGTCGCCCCTTGAAGGTGTTATCGGCTTTTAATTTGAAACACCACCTGCAGCCAATCGTTTTAACACCCAGAGGTGGATCCACCAAGTTCCACACTTGGTTATCACGCATAGACTGCATTTCAGCCTCCATAGCTTTACGCCATTGATCTGATTGTGGGCTTTCAATAGCCTCTTGATAAGTCTTGGGCTCATCCTGGTCATCGACCATTATGTCCCCATCATCAGTCACGACAAAGCCGTACCTCTCGGGCTGATGACGCGTCCTATCTGACCTTCTAGGTTCCTGTGTAACTGGTTCAACCTCCTCAATTTATTGAGGACCTAAATCGGTTACCTGAGCATCCTCAGCATCTGCTGTAGGAGTTGGTGAGTCTTGAATCTCAGCAAGATCAATATTGCTCCCACTATCTACTTTGGAAAGAAATTCCTTTTCCAAAAGACTGCAAACCTAGCCAGGAATGTTTTATTCTCGGCTGGGTTGTATAGTAATAACCCTTAGTTTCCTTAGGGTAACCCACGAACTGGCATTTAACAGATCTGGACTCTAGTTTGCCACTTATCAATTTCTTGACATGTGCATCACAGCCCCAAATCTTCATGAAGAAAACGTTGGGCTTTCGGCTTGTCCATAATTCATATGGTGTTCCTTCAACTGCCTTGCTCGGTGTATTGTTAATTATATGAGCAGTAGTTTCCAAAGCAAATCCCCAAAAGGAGATAGGGAGAGAAGCTTGACTCATCATTGAGCGGACCATGTCGAGCAGGGTCCTATTCCTCCTTTCTGACACTCCATTCCATTAGGGTGTACCAGGAGGAGTGAGTTGGGATACAATCCCACACTCTCTCGGCTCAAGTATTCGCACCCTCTATCAGACCGGAGCGCTTTTACTTTCTTTCCAAGTTGATTTTCTACTTCATTTTTAAAATCTTTGAATCTCAGAAGAGTTTCGGATTTATGTTTCATCAGATACACATACCCATACCGGCTATAGTCATCTGTGAAGGTAACAAAGTACAGAAAACCAGATCTAGCACTTGTGCTCATTGGACCGCATACATCTGAGTGTATCAGCTCCAACAGCTCCGTGGCCCTTACACCAGTTTTGGTGAAAGGCGCCTTTGTCATCTTCCCTCTTAAACAAGATTCACACGTGTCATAAGACTGCATGTCGAATGACCCTAGCGCTCCACTAGAGTAAAGCCTAGTTATGCGTTTCTCATTTATATGGCCAAGACGACATTGCCAGATATATGTAGGATTTAGTTCATTAGTCTTAATCCTTTTAGCGTTTATGTTATAGATGTTGGGGTTTAGTGTCCTATAGACAATTGTTCTAGGATACGAACTTAATGTAAATGAAGTGTTCTTTATATCGTTTGTTTTAATAAGATATGGTTTCATAACTATATAAAGGCAATCCCTTTTTAAGAACTAAATAAAGTCTAATAAAAGGAAATCCATAAGTTTGTTTAAAGTGATTATAAAGTGTTCATACAAGCATGAAGTGAGACGAAACTTTATAATAAACTAATAAACTTAAAACCACCCCAAGTCAAGTAATATGTTTAGGATTGACATATCACTGCTGAGACTTGCATGTAACAATGTCTTCTGTCGAGACAGAAAGCTGATCTCACAAGCTTCATATATACAGATATCTGGACAGTTACGTGGATCCAATGAAAAGGAGTTCATTAGGATTGGGGACCCGACTTGAGATAACAGGATGGGTAGATTCATCCTTGTCACCTGTTCATCTCATTGGTATTAATAAGTATAAGTAATCCTCAGACTCAAAGGAATGTTAATTAGTAATTCTGGATTACGGAATGTGACGCTTTGATCCTGTTGTAACACGATCCATAACAGAGATGACTCTGGGGTGTGAACGGCAAACGTTGGGTATCACAGGAAGTAATTACAGGATAGTTATACATTGGATTAAGCATTTATCACTCCCGATAAATGGGAGATACGTCCATGGATCGCTTGTGGAAGACTTGACTCTAAATCCTTGCAAGGTGATAGCTTAAGACTTGAAATACAGATTTCACTTAACCTATCTAATTGGAGTTGACTCGGCCTGTACAAGTAAAATGAACGTCTCGCTATGTGTGACTTGACATTATCCATAGTCATAAGATTCAGTTCAAAGATGTAGTTGATAAAGGATCGAATTATACTGTAACTAATACGGAAAGGTCAACGACAGAATCAACCTGTCTTCTTATAGCTCTGGGGGAATGTTTCGGATTTGCTAATCACATTTTGCGTACTCATTCCATTATGCAAAGATTAAATATAATTCTGCGAAAATTAATTTAATAGTTGCGTACGGCTAGAAGCAATAATAACCTAATGGGTCACACATAAGACTTGGAACCCAAAAGAGAAACGGATGTTAATTAATTGATGGAAGCCCAACTGAGTCCGCTGAGGCCCAGTACATGGGGTGGGGCGATTTTCATGTATGAAAATACATGAATAATTTAATTTGATTTTAACAATCCTAATTAGATTATGATTGTGAATTAAATTAATTAAAGGATAAATAAGTTAGGAGTTTTAATTAGATTAAATTGCTCCTATTATTATCCTATAAGGTTGCTATTATTATCTTTATATTTAAGATATAATTATAGATAATAAATAAGAATTATATTCCGAATTAAATTCTTATTCAGTAACCTAATTCTATCTAACTAGGTTTTAGATACAAGAGAATATAAATACCCCCATGTGTAATTTTCGAAATACACATACAAAATCGGGAGAGAGAATTTTCGACCCACACCATAAGGACGAGATTATCCACCGTTTCCTTCCTAAGAGTTGTGGGCACTTCGTTTGCAACGGTAGATAGAACTTCTAAAAGGTATTTCCTTCTATCCCTCTTTATATGAAATAACGATTAACGGATCTTGGGTTAATGGAACTAGTTTTATATTTCCGCTGCCAAACGTTAGCCTATTTTCCTTCAATAGATTGATTCACTACGTTTTAGATCAAGGATATACAAACCATTTTCTAGAAATGCGGTTCCATAAACAATATTGCCACGATGTATAGAAATCCTACCACGTCCAATATTAAAATTAAAACCGGAAATATCCAACATAGAAACTGAGATAATATTCATGTGCATTGCAGGTACAACACACCAATCTCTAAGTTCTAAAACTAAACAAGTAGGCATCTCTAAAGTGTAATCTCCGATCTCCAAGGCCTCTACACGAGCACCATTTCCGACTCGAAGATCCACTTCACCAGATCCTAACAACCTCATATTTCTCAGTCCCTGCACATTTGAACAAATGTGAGTACCACATCCAGTGTCTAAAACCCAAGATGTAGAAATAGCTAGATTTATCTCAACAATATAAATGCCAGAACCAGAAGCTTTAGCCTTCTGTTTCTCCCTTAGCTTTGGACACACGTTCTTCCAGTGTCCCTTCTCATTACACTCATGATAGATATCATTTGTCGAGGCCAACCTACCCTTAGGAGTTGCCGCCTTCCTTATCTTTGACTTGGCCTTTTGGGCGTTCGCCTTGGACTTGAACTTGGCCTTTCCCTTAGGCATGTTCCCTTTGTTGGCTGGTAAGGTAGTAGTCAGTACAGATTCCTTCCACTTGTGTCTACAAACCTTTTGCAAGTCCATAGAACAGTCAAGGAAATCAGTCCCTGAAGATTTTTCCTTTTCCAGGAGTGGTCTGAGTGAGTTGTTGCTTATTGCAGTCATTATTTCCTTTTTTTATGTAACTTGGTGATTTTTATCTACGTGGAAAAATTACATTAGAGTTAGAATAAAAGGCTTAAGCCAAAGATCAAATTAATAATCCATTTTAATTTGTTATTGGTGATATTTATTTGGCTCTTGACCAAGATCCACAATCCATCAATAATAGACCGAGCTAGGGCTCCGCCGTCGACCATTGACGATTTGGTAGGATAAACTATCCAATCCTCCACAAGGACTCTTGGTTTGATGGGCTTTGTGACACTTAGCCCATCCGTGCTTAGGGCCCGCTCTGAGCTAATGCTACCCACGTTGAGTCCAACCACCATACACGTGTTAGCCATACCGAAGTATCCTAACCCTCGACGGCCCACTAATTACTATAGCATACCTGCTAGGGCACGTCATACACTGTAGCACTACCTGGGAGGAAGATGTGTGAATCTGGAAAGCACTTTTAAGCGACTCAATATTTTATTATCCGGATTAATTAAGTGATACGACTTTAACATATAATTATCGCGGGTGATGATCTGGTGATCGTTGCTACTTATATTTCATGTTATACTAAGCAATTGTATAATCAAAATAAACATAGAGACTCTATGGGCCTTATAATACATCCTAGTGAAACTAGATATACTATCTAATCTTCACGGGCTTGCTTCAAGTCTCCTTGGGCTCCCACCATGGGCTTGGACCATCTGGGCTTCTTCAAGACCAATTACAATTTTATGAATAGAACCTATTCTAAAATTACATTAATGAAAGAATGGCATGCAGGCCATATTTTCCAAAATAAATTAAATTACAAACCGACTTTAATTTAGGGCCCATAGAACTCTATAACACATTGCTGCACGGTAAGACATATAAATATAATGCATGATCATGGCATTCCAAAATCATCTAATAAAGTTAAGCCGAGTTACTTAGGGTGAAATCGCCAATTTTACCATATGTGACTAAGGCCCATAAAGGCCCAAACGGTTAACATCCATTTGTATGCAAAATTATAATTTCGCTCCCACTGAATTTTAGGATCGTCACATATCTAAAATTTAGCCCTCCCAATGTAAACCGGTGTCACGGTCTATTGGGCCAATTTCGCAGATTAACCATATTCAATTTTACACAAATTATCAATTCGATTAAAATTAAATATGCATGCCAATAAAAAACGTTTTAATACCAATTAATTTTCATTCAAAACACGTTTAATAAATTAAACGGTATTAGGGCCCTGATTTTATTAAAATTACGTGTGAAAAATTTTAAAGATTAAAATCAGTCCCGTTAAATCCCAAAATTAGACTAATTCTGAATTTTGACGGACCCGGGACAGCGACGGGGCTGCTGTCCGCGGACAGCAGCCCCGTGGCTACTGTCTGCCAGACAACAGTAGTGCTGCTGTCCGCCCAACAGCAGCCGCGGGGCTACTGTTCGCGGACAGCAGTCCCGCGACTGCTATTCCGTGTCTGGAACTATTTTTTTTCTTTTTTTTAACAAAAACGCTGCTGTATTTTTTTATTTTAAATTATTAAAATAATTTCAGAACTAAACACACCAAAAATACAAACAAAAATAAAATTGAAAACTTCCTAGAACAATTTCTACACGAGGAATTAATAGGAAATTTCAAAAACTTGATTTGAAAAAATAATAAAACCAAATCATATTAATTTTTCAATCAATCAAAACGGACTAAACCATGGCTCTGATACCACTGTTAGTGATTATAGCCAGTTAATCAACTGTAGCGCAGCGGAATTGAGGTTTAAAATTTATTTCTAATCCTTTTTAGTTTGATCTTTGTCCGTTAACCATTGATTGAATAAAACCTTTTGATCCGTTTAAGGATATAAACATACGCGGACTGTCTCTTCTAGAGACGGTTGAAGAATCCACAAGGTAGTAAGATCTCTGTAGTCAGGTGCACGAATAGCTATTGAGCTAGAACCGGTGCTAGCCGAAGAACGAAGAAGAACTGGAGAGATAAGGTAATTCGCCAAGAAAAATTCCACTATTCTCAATATAGTGGCTGCCGATTTAGTATTGCTTTTCAAAGCAAAATAGGTTGGCCGAATAAGTATATAGTTAATTAGGGTTTTAGAGTGTTTTAATTTATATATATAGTGTATTCCTAAACCTAATTGGTTTAGGGTTAATTGGTTAATTATAAAACTAATCCAATCCTAATCTAATTACATAAATAAATACCAATAATATTTATTCTATACAATTAGTTATGATTAGATTAAATTAATTACCCCAATTAAATGAATAACACTAATTAATAAATTGACGTATTAATCTAATTAATTATTCACTGAATGCGATTTCATTAATTTACAAATTAATTAATTACATTCCGCAAACTAATTAATCAATTAAATACCCAACACTTAAGACCATTAATCAATTACCTTGATACAAAGTATCAATTAATCAATTAATTAACCACCAATTAATTACCTTGACATTTTACTGTCAATCAATTAATTAATTTCATCTCTCCAATGTACCGTTCTATAAGTTCTAACTCAGATGTTTGATGTGCACGATCCTATGGGACTATCCTTAGCTAGCAGTGGGCTCACGGCCCACAAACAGTAAGTGGGTTCTAGCAAACCATTACTGCCCCTAACCAAGACAGAGTTTCAGCAGTCTAAAGATGCAGGACCCTGTAGTTATCTCTTAACTTACTTTACCATTTGATATCGATATTATAAACTAGAGGCATGGCGGCTGTCATCCTCTCTGATGTTTATGATATTTCTTGATCTTAAGTAGATTGATGAAACAGATAAGTAAACTACTTATCAGGGTGTGGCCACACACTTATCAATCTCACTTATCAACTGGCCTGTGATATCATCTCACTATTACATGAGTGGTAATTCCACCACTTCATTATCAATATCAACATGTTCACCTGTTCACCCAATCATACCCGTATTTGGCATCCTGTTACAGACCTGTTAGGCGTATGTCAAAGTGAACCGGATCCCATATTGATATTATAATGAAATTTGGTCTGAAGATAGTTAGAGACCTACTTAAGAAAACTAATGACACAACCACCATGTAGTTTTCTCAGGCGGATCGATCCAGTCACATGTATACAACATGTACTCATATTCACAACTGACTTATCAAGTGCTATGGCTAGTGTTAGGCATGAAATTGACTAAGTTTAACAAATAATTTATAAGGGAATTCGGGTATTTTTATATCATTTTGTAAGGAAAAAGAGCTAATTAATGTCCTTGTGCAGATAAGCAAAGAAAAATACTAAACTCGCTGGAAACAGCTTGTTTCGCTAATGCCAATGAGGAGTGGAGCCTTACTTGTATCCATCGGTCAAACGCCGGATTATCCAATGACGGACAGCGACAGATCGTTGGTGGCAGTGGCAGGAAAGTGGCAGAGCGGCAGGTGAAAGTGTGTGGCGATGGGATAGCCTAAAGAAGCAAGATGATTTGAAGTCTCACCCCCTTGAGTGTTCAAGGGTTAATCTAAAGTTAATCATTTTAGTTTATTTTAATTGTAGTAGGTAGTTGACTCAGTTTGTAGAAAAGGGTACGAAAGTTGTACCGATATTGTGTGGTCTCTGTCTTTTCCCTTTAAATAGGAAAAGCAGAGAAAGATTAGGGATCAGATATTTTCTTAGTTTTGTTTTTAGACAAGTAGAATAGAAGGAAGTAGAGAGCTCCAATGGAGTCTCAAGCTGTATCAGGAATCCTCTTCTGCTCACTGCTCGATATGAGTGAGTAGACATTTTGAATGGGCACGGCCTGGCCGGCCTGGTGATGTAAGCTTTACAACGTTTTTTATGAATATTTAGTGTTTTGCCAATGTCGTGGTCAATGAGGATTTAACTTTCTTGCTTAAGCATATATGTATGTGTTAGATGAATGATAGGACACTGCTTTCATCTTCACCGATATCTCTATTGATCTCTCAACTTCGAAGCTGACAAGTTAGAAGGTTGTGTCAAGGGTTTTCTCATCTAGAAATGTAGTTTTGCTCTTAATGCTAGAAAGAACGCATCTTTAGGACGCTAAATATGTTAGTAAATCTTAGGAGTTTGAGAACACACGACAGTTGACTCATACTCACTTCAAAACTGATACTTTGGCTTCATTTGCATTGTCTTTTATTCATGGAATGTTGTAAGACGTAGCACACCGTGTTCGGTTATGTCAAGCCTGTTCTATTCCCTAAAATCTTTGCAAAGTAACCTCATTTCCTTGTTTTATCATTCTGTCTGAGTTATTAAACAACCAATATTAAACAATCAACCATAAAGGAAGACACTGTTGTAACACACACTGTTTAGCAACGATTTCCGAAATAGATTTGAATCACAATCCCTGTGGAGACGATACTCCCTTATCACTTTATTACTTGTATCTAGTGCACTTGCTAGAGTCTCATCTGAGGACAACAAGTTTTTGGCGCCGTTGCCGGGGATTGAGAGCAACAAATTTATAGCTGAAATTTCTGTAAAACAAGGTGTTTTTAATCTGTGTGTTAAGGCGTGCAGGAACAAAGAAGTCATTTTCTGTTTATGCGTAGAGCTGCACCTCCTGTTTTTCCTATCGATCTCGAATTAGAGAGAACGTGTAGACGAAACAGAGCGGGAGCTCGACGTGCTAGACAGAGAGAAAGGCAAAGAGAGAGAAGAATGGCTGGAAGGGAAGGACCAGAACAACAAGTTCCACCAAACCAAGAAGAGGAAGGAGAAAATAATAACCCTCCTGTTATGAGAATCAGAGACTACTCTAGGCCAACTACCGAGGGACACTCATCATGTATCGTATTGCCCAACGAGGGAAACAACATGTTCGAAGTAAAAGGGTCCATGATACAAATGATCCAAGCCTTGGTGCAATTTAATGGGTTTCAATATGAAGATCCTAATGGGCATCTTCAAGAATTCATCACCTTGTGCAACACATTCAGGTCGAACAGAGGTGTCTCTGATGACGTGATCAGATTGAAGCTGTTTCCTTTTTCACTAAGGGATAAAGCAAAAACATGGCTGCGAAATTTACAGCCTGGAACGATCACGAGTTGGGAAGAGATGGCACGAGCTTTTCTGATGAAGTATTTTCCGCCTCAACAAGCCATCAAGCTACGAAATGAAGTGTCACGCTTCATACAGGACGAAGATGAGTCGCTGGCGGAAGCATGGGAAAGATACAAGGAGCTGCTCAGAAGGGTGCCAAATCATGGTATCCCTATGTGGATGCAAATGCAAAATTTTTACAATGGCGCGACCAACGTTTACAAAATCCAGATCGAATCTATCGCGAATGGTAACCCAGAAGATCTAGAGCCACAAGCTTTATATGATCTAATAGAGAAAGTGGTCAGCACGAGTTACAACTGGCATTCGTCAAGAAGTGAAGGAACAAGGATATGAAACGAGGATGTCGTGTCAAAACTAACAAGCCAAGTAGAACAGCTTACTCGGCAGCTGGGAAAGATAAATGTTTCATCCATTCACAATGAACTGCCATTTAGTGAACCACCATTCAATGACAGTTGTGGTTTTTGCGGAGGAGCTCATTTCAATATCAACTGTCCTGGAGTTAAGCAAGGAAAAGTCATACGGGCCGAATGCGACTACACAGGGTACAATCAGAGGAATCAGCACAACCGTTATTCTAACACCTACAACTCTGAAACCAGGAACCATCCAAATTTTGGATGGACAGGTCAACCAGACCAGCAGGGACCACCACAGTATCAAGATCAGCCGAGGTATCAACAACAGCAAGGAGGACATTACCAAAGACAACCTCAGCAGCATTATAAGCAACCTGTGCCACAAAAGGAAGAAGTCGAACCAGATATGAAAATAATGATGATGCAGTTCATGAAACAGACGCAGGCATCGATCAAGAATCTGGAAACACAAGTCCACCAGAGCACCGCATCCACATCAAAAGGAAAGGGGATAATGCCGAGCAATACTGAGCCAAATCCTAAAGGCGACGTCATGGCAATCACCTTAAGGTCTGGTAAGGAAACTCAACCAGTAGTTTTATCTAACAAGGATGCTGAGCGTGCAGGAACATCCAAAGAAGCTGAAGGGGAACCGGAACAAGCTGTTCCTGGTGATGAAGAAATGAGGAAGGCTAACCAAGCAAGTAAGCCAGACCAAGATGAGGAAAGAGCATGTAAACCACCACAGCCGTATGTCCCACCGGTGCCATATCCGACGTGGCTAATCAACAAGAAGTTGGAGGAGCAGAATTCTAAAGTGTTGGACACTTTGAGGAAACTGCATATCAACATACCTTTTATGGAAGCACTGGCGCAAATGCCAACATATGCAAAGTTCCTCAAAGATATCCTATCGAACAAGAAGAAACTGGAGAACATTTCCATGATACAACTCAACAGAGACTGTTCGTCCATATTCCAAAACAAGCAGCAGCTTCCAAAGAAGCTAAAAGATCCAGGGAGTTTTTCGATTCCTTGTTCAATTGGAAAGCTGACTATTGAAAATGCACTTTGCGACCTAGGAGCTAGCATAAACCTAATGTCGTATTCTGTATATGCACAACTCGGGTTAGGAGAACCACAACCCACTCGTATGTCAATTCAATTAGCTGATCGTTCTGTATGCTATCCTAGGGGAGTAGTGGAAGACGTGTTAGTCCAAGTAGGAAAATTCATTTTTCCCGTTGATTTCATTATAATGGACATTGATGAAGATTTGCATGTCCCTATTATCCTAGGTAGACCATTTTTAGCGACAGGAAAAGCATTGATAGAATTAGGAGAGGGAAAGTTATTCTTAAGGATAAATGGTGAGGAAGTCATATTTAAAATGAATAAAGCAATGAGGCGTGCGAATAATAATGATGACACATGCTGTTTCTTAGATGATTTTCAGAGTCTTACTACTTTGCAGGAACAGGACACATTAGAAACTTTATTGGGGAGAGAGGTGAACATATGCGATGGAACAGGCTGTTCCATTGAAAGCAACTTTCCGACACCTCCGTCAGACCCTGCTGTTCCAACTCATCAAGAACCACCAGAGGTACCAACTATGCCTGTGTCTAAGCCAGAATTGAAGCCGTTTCCTGAACATCTCGAGTACGCTTTCCTTGAACCACCCAGCGGAAGTCCTGTCATCATATCATCAAAATTAACTCCTAACCAAAAGGCGCAACTAATGGCTGTCTTGCGAAGAAACAAGAGTGCAATAGCATGGAAAATAGATGACATCAAAGGAATTAGCCCTGCAGTCTGTGTTAATAGAATCTTGATGGAAAAGGACCACAGACCAACTGTTCAGCCGCAATGAAGGCTAAATCCCCACATGAAGGAGGTTGTGAGAAAGGAGGTGATCAAGCTTCTCGATGTTGGCATTATCTACCCAATATCTGATAGTGTGTGGACAAGCCCTGTTCACGTTGTGCCAAAGAAAGGAGGAACAACCGTAGTCCTAAATGAGAAGGACGAGCTAGTACCCACAAGAACAATAACAGGGTGGAGAGTTTGTGTCGACTACAGAAAGCTTAATAAAGCCAAAAGGAAGGACCATTTCCCCTTACCCTTCATTGACCAGATGTTAGAAAGACTAGCGGGCTACGCATTCTATTGTTTTCTTGATGGGTATTCAGGATATAACCAAATCGCAATTCATTGCGAGGATTAGGAGAAAACCACGTTCACATGTCCGTATGGGACTTATGCTTACAGAAGGATGCCTTTCGGACTGTGCAACGCTCCTGCCACTTTTCAGAGATGTATGATGTCTATTTTTCATGACATGGTGGAGCAGACTGTGGAAATATTTATGGATGACTTCTCGCTCTATGGAAGCTCATTTGATAGCTGTCTGAACAACCTTGAAGCGGTGCTCGCGCGATGCAAGGAGACTAACTTAGTCTTAAACTGGGAAAAGTGCCATTTCATGGTCACTGGGGGAATTGTCCTAGGGCATAAAATTTCTGAGAAAGGAATGGAAGTGGATAAGGCAAAAGTGAAAGTAATCGAGAAGCTGGCTGTGCCTACAAACGTTAAAGATGTGAGAAGTTTTTTGGGGCACGCAGGGTTTTATCGCCGGTTTATAAAAGATTTTTCAAAGATTGCACTCCCATTGTCAGCCCTACTCCATAAGGAAGCCGAGTTCTCTTTCAATGCAGACTGTTTGAAGGCCTTTGAGCTCTTGAAGACTAAGATGATCAACTCACCTATACTGGCAGGACCAGATTGGGAGCAACCTTTTGAAATGATGTGCGACGCAAGCGACACTTGTGTGGGAGCTGTTCTTGGACAGAGGATTGAGAAGAAGTTTCGACCTATCTACTATGCCAGCAAGACATTGAACGAGGCCCAGCAAAACTATACAACTACCGAGAAGGAACTTCTGGCGGTTGTGTATGCTTTCGACAAATTCAGGCCCTACTTGGTCTTATCCAGGGTAATTGTTCACACAGATCACGCAGCGTTGTGATACTTGTTCACGAAAAAGGATGCTAAGCCAAGGTTGATCCGATGGTTGCTATTACTTCAGGAGTTCGATTTGGAAATTAAGGATAAAAAGGGAACGGAGAATGTTGCAGCAGATCATTTGTCAAGGATAGATCACAAAGGCAGGTTTGAACAAGCAGAAATCGTTGAAAGGTTTCCTAACGAGCATCTATATGCGGCATAGTCTGCGCCATGGTTCGCCGATATAGCTAATTACCTTGCAACTTCGCTCAAACCACACAACCTATCCACGAATCAAAAAAGGAAGTTTTTCTCCGAAATCAAATATTACTTTTGGGATGACCCTTACCTTTTCAGGTTGTGCGCGGACCAAATCATTCGAAGATCCATATCGCAAGAAGAAGGACAGGATGTTCTAAGCCACTGTCATAACCGTGAAGCCGGAGGACACCATAGTGCAAGCCGTACCGCGGCAAAGGTTCTCCAATCAGGTTTCCTCTGGCCCACTCTTTTTAAGGGTGCTAATGCATTCGTTGGAACTTGCAATGAGTACCAACGAACTGGAAACATTTTGGCTCGAAATGCTATGCCCCTAAACAACATAGTTGTGTGCGAAATTTTTGACATCTGGGGCATAGATTTTATGGGACCATTCCCAACTTCCCAAGGGAATAAATACATCTTAGTGGCTGTGGATTATATGAGCAAGTGGGTCGAAGCAATAGCTAGTCCCACCAATGACGCCCGTGTGGTAGTCAAATTTCTGAAAAGACTGTTTGCCAGATTCGGGGTCCCGCGAGTGATCATCAGTGATCAAGGGACCCACTTCTGTAATGCGAAATTTGAAAAATTAATGGGGAAACTTGGAGTCTCACACATGGTTGCCACACCATACCATCCACAAACCAGTGGACAGGTGGAGATCTCCAATAGAGAAATAAAAAGAATCTTAGAGAAAACTGTTGGCAACTCTCGGAAGGATTGGGCAAACAAGCTCGATGATTCTCTATGGGCATATCGTACCGCTTATAAAACACCGATTGGAATGTCTCCGTTTCGGTTGTTATACGGGAAATCTTGTCATTTGTCGGTGGAAATGGAACACCGCGCATTTTGGGCGTTAACATTTTTAAATTTTGAGACGTAGGCTGTTGGTGAACAGAGAAGTTTACAACTGAGCGAAATGGAGGAATTCAGACTGTTCTCATATGAAAATGCGGTGAATTACAAAGCCAGGACCAAGCAGTGGCACTAAAAAAAGCTCATGAACAAGGTGTTTCATGAGGGGCAAAACGTCCTTCTGTACAATTCACGATTGAGGCTATTTCCAGGAAAGCTCAAGTCAAGATGGTCCGGACCATTCATTGTAAGCCGTGTATTTGCACATGGAGCTGTTGAAATTTTCAAATACGGGGGTGATCCTTTTAAGGTGAACGGGCAAAGATTAAAACCATATTTAGAGAATGATCACACAAGGATCCCCCAAGTCAGTAAAAGTACATAAACATGGTGTTCGCTACAAACACCAATTGTAGCACAAGTAACTTTGCATGTGATTGATTTTTTTACTTTTACTTTTATTTATTTTAATTTTGTGTCAAAGTTGTTGAATTTTTGTTAATTATCTTCTGGTCAGGCACAATTGTAAAACCCAATAGCCATTTAAAGGGGTGTGGTAGTACAATTGTACCTAGTTAGTGGGGAAAGATTTTATCAAGGAAAGTAGGTCGGTAGGTGGAAACGTCCACTCCTATGCACATAGGCACTCTTACCGCCTATTTTCTCCTCGATAAGATTGAATGGTTGGGGGGCAATAAATTCTCAATTCAAATCGGGACCGTTCATTGCCCCTCATTCTAATTCGAAAATACGCGCCTTTCCGCCAATCTGTCCAGGTGGCATGATCAGATTCGACCTCTTAATGACGGATTGGCGAAGAGACGTCTCTTCTCCCCTACTTAAAGAAGGTTTATCTCATATCAGTTCGTCATTCACCATATTTCTTTTCTTTTCTTTAAGATTTCTTTTCGCACGGCCAGTTCATGATCTGTGCCCTATACCACTGGAAAACCCTACTTAAACTGGAAAGCAAAATGAGAACCCGAGGCTCGGGCAAAAACGTGAAAATAGAGGGATCTTCCAAGAAAGAAAAAGCAAAGGCAAAAATGACGGAACCCAGCACTATGGCTTTTGTCCCTGATGAGAAGCTGGTCAAGAAGATCTCCCAGTTCAAAGACGCAACTGTACAAGCGTACTACGATGAGTTAACAAAGCTTCAGTTCGGACCCATCCGAACAGTTTGCTGGGAAACCCTAAAGCGGGTAAGGCTCGAAGATCGGGTTCACACTCTCATGAAGGCAGGACACTTTGAATGTTTCTTTGAGATGACGGAACCTGCCTATCGGGAACTAACCCTTGAGTTCTTGGCCACTTTTAAGCACAATGTGGAGATAACCGATCTTGATGAAGAGGGAAAGTTTAGCTTCAGACTCATGGGTCACTCCTAGAGGCCTTCACTTAACCTGTTTAACCAGATGTTAGGTGCTGCCGATGATGACGACCTAGAATCCGAGAGCTATAAAGAGGCATTCACCACAACGCCTGATGTTTTTGACCCTGTGTCTTTCTGGGAATCACTTTCCGGACAGAAATATTACAACGGTAGTTCGTCCAAGGCGTCCAATATCGATGATTATGCTGTTCGGTATTTGCACAAATTGATCTCCGGAACAATCTTCGCCCGGGCAAACCAAGCCACCATGCCACATGCAGATCTCACCGCATTGTGGAGTATGGCAGTTGGTCCAAGAATGAATTTGGGATTCTGGTTTGGAGAGTACATCAGCGCTTTTTGCAGGAAAAACTCGTCGATCATCTGTTGTGGGAGCATAGTCACCAGGATTGCGGCGTCGATCGGGGTCTTTAAACCAGAAGACCGATCTCGTCTCACGATTGTGAATCACCCAGACCCAATTGATCTCAAGAGCCTCCAAAAGATGTTATTCGGAAAAATTGTGAACGGGAAGTGGGTCTGGATGTCTGACTTTGTTACGCTTCGGCAGACAGAGAGCCGAAAAAGGAAAAGCGAGCCTAATGTATCAGTATCGTCAGATTCTGAGCAAGTCGAGAAGCCGAAGGACTTGGAATTTTACAAGAAATGTGCAAAGCTGGCCTGACAAGATGTAATGGATCGATTCAACGCCCTGTTTGCCCAGAATATTGCAAACCGCGAAATGATATTCGCCATGGAGCAAAAGTATGCGTCGCAACAAGGCGAGATCGATTTGCTCAAGAGCCTTTGCATTGAGGAATATGCCAAGGAAAGTCCCTCTGGTTTCTCTGTGAAAAGTCCGGTAAAACAAGTGCCCGAAACACCTGCCAGTGCTAATGTTAAGGCTAATGATGCTGCCTCCTCGAAAGAGGAGGGTATTCCTGCCCCTGTGGATAGAGAGGTTAACTCCTCTCTTTCCCAGCACGCCTGATCTGTCCCAATACTCGCTGTCGTAGCATCTGGTAACCTCTAACACCCTTACTCTATCATGTTTTGGTCCGCCTATTTTGTTGTCACCTTATCTACAATCTGCTGCCGTGATTAATAACATTGAGGACAATGTTTTGTTTTCTTTTAGGGGTGGGGATTGTGTGCATCACAATTTATGAGGAAATAACATGATAACTGCTGTTAATCGGTTTGTTTAAATTAGTGATTTGATGTAGAACAAATACCCCTTGAGAATTGTTGTGCATATCCTTGGTAATTATTGTTTGTTTCCATTGTTTTCTCTCCGCTTGTGTATGTTCCATCTAGGGAATTGTTTGGTGTTATGTAGGAATCAAAGAGCAGACTGTGCATGCTTTGGTGTTATGTTGTGTTACTTGCTTGTTTGCATTTTGTGTTCCTTAATTCAGGAAGTTCCAAAAATTTTTTAATTTTTAATTCCTCTGTCAAAATTAGTAATCATGGCCTTACTGCATTTTCCCCAAAAATAGTGAGAACTTGAGCCTTATAATGCATCTATAGTATGCATTGAATTTTTATGAGTGGGCCAGCACTCACTATCTCTAGGGAGAATTTGCCTTGGTGCCCTGTTGAAACGGTGATTGGTTCTGACTTTCATAGGAGGAAAAAGGCATTTAGTTATTCCCTCCGCTACACAAAAGGCACCTGTGCTATGCACCCCAATTATTAGGATAACCAAGTCGAGCCATGACCTGCTCTTTCTGAAAGACCACAAATGATAGCCCTCTCCCTTCACTTATAACTCTAAAATACCCTGAGTTTTGTCTTATGCTTCGAATAGCCAATTGTTTAAAATAAAAATCATGTGCTTAAGTTATGCGAATATAAGAAATTGAGCAAACATTGCTTAAGGAAAAGATTGAAAGAACTGGGGAATGTAATGTGGGGAGGAAGGAACCTTTATTAATATTCAAAAGAGTACTGGGTTATGAGTGAACAGGTTGTGTAGATAAAGTGTGCGTAAATAGCAATCATTATAGGCTGCGTATGTTAAATAAATTGCAAAAGACAGAATTCATACACTGAAATAGCTTTTCACTATCAAACCAGAGCCTAAGCCTAACATTACAACCTTTATAAAGTCCTTTGGACTATGTCTGGAGGAACTTTAACCCATAGATTCGGGACCAATAGGCAAACTCGCACCCTAAGGGTGTGGTGTCTGAGCTGAGGAGTGAAATCGCATTTGTTTTCCTATGGCAAGAAGATGCCATGCGAGAGTGAGTGAAATATTCCATTCCTTAGTGAGGCATGTCTGGCAGTTGGTAACTCTTTGTGAAAGAGGAAGTCTAAATTTTAAGATTTGAGGAATTTCTTGAGCATAAAGGACCCAATTTTTAAAACAAGCTTTTACTTTTCGATGAAACCTTAGCATGCATCTGTTCGTTTCCTAATTGTGCCAAGCATTCTGTGTTTCTGTACTCATCGTTCTCATTCATTAAACTAATTTCATTCCTAACTCTTTTTCTGATTCCTTCTGACAATTTGTTGCTTGAGGACAAGCAAATGTTCGATTTGGGGGTATTTGTTAGGCATGAAATTGACTAAGTTTAACAAATAATTTATAAGGGAATTCGGGTATTTTTATATCATTTTGTAAGGAAAAAGAGCTAATTAATGTCCTTGTGCAGATAAGCAAAGAAAAATGCTAAACTCGCTGGAAACAGCTTGTTTCGCTAATGCCAATAAGGAGTGGAGCCTTACTTGTATCCAGCGGTCAAACGCCGGATTATCCAATGACGGACAGTGACAGATCGTTGGTGGCAGTGGCAGGAAAGTGGCAGAGCGGCAGGTGAAAGTGTGTGGCGATGGGATAGCCTAAAGAAGCAAGATGATTTGAAGTCTCACCCCCTTGAGTGTTCAAGGGTTAATCTAAAGTTAATCATTTTAGTTTATTTTAATTGTAGTAGGTAGTTGACTTAGTTTGTAGAAAAGGGTACGAAAGTTGTACCGATTTTGTGTGGTCTCTGTCTTTTCCCTTTAAATAGGCAAAGCAGATAAAGATTAGGGATCAGATATTTTATTAGTATTGTTTTTAGACAAGTAGAATAGAAGGAAGTAGAGAGCTCCCATGGAGTCTCAAGCTGTATCAGGAATCCTCTTCTGCTCACTGCTCGATATGAGTGAGTAGACATTTTGAACGGGCACGGCCTGGCCGGCCCGGTGATGTAAGCTTTACAACGTTTTTTATGAATATTTAGTGTTTTGCCAATGTCGTGGTCAATGAGGATTTAATTTTCTTGCTTAAGCATGTATGTACGTGTTAGATGAATGATAGGACACTGCTTTCATCTTCACCGATATCTCTATTGATCTCTCAACTTCGAAGCTGACAAGTTAGAAGGTTGTGTCAAGGGTTTTCTCATCTAGAAATGTAGTTTTGCTCTTAATGCTAGAAAGAACACATCTTTAGGACGCTAAATATGTTAGTAAATCTTAGGAGTTTGAGAACACACGACAGTTGACTCATACTCACTTCAAAACTGATACTTTGGCTTCATTGGCATTGTCTTTTATTCATGGAATGTTGTAAGACGTAGCACACCGTGTTCGGTTATGTCAAGCCTGTTCTATTCCCTAAAATCTTTGCAAAGTAACCTCATTTCCTTGTTTTATCATTCTGTCTGAGTTACTAAACAACCAATATTAAACAATCAACCATAAAGGAAGACACTGTTGTAACACACACTGTTTAGCAACGATTTCCGAAATAGATTTGAATTACAATCCCTGTGGAGACGATACTCACTTATCACTTTATTACTTGTATCTAGTGCACTTGCTAGAGTCTCATCTGAGGACAACAGCTAGTATCAATTACTACCATACAGTCATCGAATATACAAGTCTGTGGTCCTAATCATTCCCATGATAGAATAGACTTGGGATATGGTTTTACGATTATCAATCAGTGGATTCTCTATTCATATTATAGCACAAGATATAAATGAACTAGATTAATGCCTTTATTAATGTAACACAAATAGTGTATCTATGCAAGAATAATAAAAAAAGGATGATATAATATACATGAACCAATGCCTAAGAACTAGGGCACACCAACACTCTTTTCTCTCAAAGCAATATTGATTTTCAGGAGGTGGAAAAGGCGGTATCTCGAAAAGTCACTGATAAACAGAATATGGCTCTGTCAGCTCCTTTCTCCTTGGAGGAATTTAAAATCGCGTTATTTGGAATGCATCCCGACAAAGCTCCGGGCCCGAATGGATTCAACCCTCGTTTTTATCAGAAATTCTGGGGTATCCTTGGTCCTGAAATTTTTAAAGCCGGATGCCATTGGCTTGAGTTAGGTACTTTCCTGCCCAATCTTAATGATTCAATTATTGCTCTTATTCCTAAATGCGACTCTCCATCTACTATGCGAGACCTACGCCCTATCGCTCTGTGTAATGTGATTTATAAAATCGTTTCAAAGGTGTTGGCTAATAGATTGAATGGAGTATTATCTGACATTATTTCTAAAAACCAGTCGGCTTTTCTCAAAGGCCGTTCAATTCTTGACAATGTCATGATTTCCTTTGAAACTATTCACAGTATGAGATGTAATGTGGCTAAAAAACAGGGTGATGTGGCTCTTAAAATTGACATGAGCAAAGCCTATGACAGGGTGGATTGGAATTTCTTAAAGGCAATTATGTCGAAACTGGGGTTTAATGAAGCGTGGGTGCACTTAATTATGCTCTGTGTTACTTCTGTTCGGTATTCAGTAAAAGTTAATGACAAAGTGATTGGACCCTTTGTCCCAGAACGGGGAATAAGACAAGGCGACCCATTATCTCCTTACCTTTTCCTTATCTGTGGTGAAGGCTTGTCTGCTTTATTAAATCGTGCTGAATCAGAAGGTAGATTACATGGTAATCGAGTTGTTAAAGGAGCTCATTCGGTGTCTCACTTGTTATTTGCTGACGATGCCTTCTTGTTCTTTAGGGCGTCGATTGAGGAAGCCAAAGAAATAAAGAATATTCTATCCATATATGAAAAGGCTTCGGGTCAAGCAGTTAACTTCTCGAAATCCGGAATTAAGTGTAGCAATAATGTGAACCCTCTTCTAGCTTATGCTATGTCACAAATAATTGGGGTTGATAATTCACTAGATTCGGGCAAATACCTCGGGCTCCCTTCCCTTGTGGGTAGGAAAAAATCCGCTATTTTTGCTCACTTCAGAGATAGGCTTTGGAATAAACTTCAAAATTGGAGGGGTCGTAATTTGTCCAAAGCTGGCAGGGCAACTCTCATTCGGGCTGCTGGACAAGCCATTCCTATCTACTTCATTAGTGTAATTCTATTGCCGGTCTCCACCGCTACTGAACTTCAGAGAATGCTTAACTCCTTCTAGTGGGGTAATAAGCAAGATGGGTCTCGAGGTCTTAATTGGATGTCTTGGGAGCGGCTCTGTATCCCCAAGTGTCAAGGAGGGTTGAGTTTCCGTGACTTCACTGCCTTCAATATGGTGATGTTGGGTAAGCAAGGGTGGTCTATGCTATCCTCTCCAGATTCTTTAACCAGTCGTATCTTCAAAGCTAAATATTACCGTCAAGCGGATTTCTTGAGAGCAAGACTTGGTCACTCTCCTAGTTTTATATGGAAAAGTATCTGGGGATCTCAAATTATCATTCGTGAAGGTATAAGGTGGAAAATTGGAGACGGTAATTCTGTTAATGTTTGGTCGGATCCTTGGCTGAGAAAAGTTGATGGAAAAATGATTGAAACCCCGATGATTGCAGGATTGGAGAATTTAAAGGCCTGTGATCTTTTTATCCCGGGAACTCGCAAATGGGTGATGGGTGTCCGGTGGAGCTCTTAAACGACGAAGTGTATGTTATGATAAGTGTGTTACGACTATGGATGTGATCTTCCTAAATGCTCTATCTCTACTAGACGCCACTACTTAGGGGCAAATGTACCCCGTCGTATCAAGTAATAATCCGGTTAAGACCGGGTATCGAATCCACGGGATTTATAACTACAAGTATTAGACGACTCGGTTTTATATGTTATCTAAGTGGTGAATACTTTGAGTTGATTCGGGGAATAACTACAAACTACTCCTAACTACGGGTGAGACAAATTTATATAACAAAACTCTACGAAATGATATGGAAGGCGATAAGTTATAAATATGACAAACAATGACTCTCAATATATAAACGGTTAATGATGTACTCTTGCAATGACGACTACGTGTAGTGTGACCGACCCGTAAAGTACTTAGACTACGTGGTTCCTAGTCAAAACGTGTCTAATGCTTGGGACCAAAAATTAGGGCCCGTAAGTTCTGTGGTTTGTCAATTCCTACGGTTTCCAGAGCGTCACTTCCGGTAAGACAACACCTATATGAATCCCTAAAGATAGCCTGAATGGCGTCGGAAATCGCGTTCTCCTACACAATAATCAATTACGAGTATCAAAATAAGTAGCAAACATCAACACATATATAGAAAAAGAGATTATGAATCATAAATTATAAATATGGAGAATGTAAATATGAAATACAACCAAGCCTAGTACATAGGAAGAGTACAAGCTAATTAGCAAGTGAAAAGGGAAGAATCCACCCTCGGAACTAGCTAACCTGACTCAAGGCCGTCTCTTAGGACTTGGAGGTGGAGCTTTCGAGCTTGGTGAACGGAGATGGAATGGAACTTTAACGGGATGCCGGAATCAACGAACAAGCTCTCAAGGTGATAGAGTTTTAGCTATATAAAGCCTCAAAACAAAATCTAAAACTATGAAACAAGAATTTAATCTAAAGCAAGAATTCTATATCAAAAAGGTGTTTCCAAGGGTGTTTAAATGAGTGCTAGTCACTCCTATTTATACACATCCAGCTAGGGGGTAGAGTTGTAATTTCACAAAATACAAGCATGGAGGAACATGATTTTCTGCAGATTTCCCATGATACGCCTCACGTATGGTGGAGTACGGCCCGCGTATTTGCCCATTCCGTCAGAAATCTCCTGCATGTGGACCAAATCCAGATCTTGTTGTCTCAACCACGCCTCGTGTAGACTGGGGTGCGCCTCGCGTGGTTGAGTTTCTGAGATTTTATTGCTTGAATTGGGTCTTTTACGCACCGCGTAGCTGAAGCACGTCTCGCGTAAATAAGTCTCTGAGTCTTTTAGGTCGAAGAACTTCCTTACATGCCCCGCGTGTAAGGTGGGACGCCCCGCGTAGGAGCAGTTGACTTTGGGAGACCATGCAATCTGACTTTCAGGATTAGGCTTATCATTTCTAACATATGTCGCACGTCTCGCGTGGTGGTTGATACGCCCCGCGTATCGGTGGCTAGATCCCACATGGTGCCTGTGGATTGAACAATTATTTCTGACCAAGTGTTCCACGCCCCGCGTGAAGGGTGATACGCCCCGCGTATGTCGGTGGATTTTCGCTCCTTGCTCGTACCTGAAATACAATTCTCGAGAGCCGAGTTAGCTTGACGTTTTATTTTCTAAATTAATAAAAAATAAGGAAAATTAACCGAAAGTATGGGATTTATTTTTATTTCATTATTTTATTAAAACACTCTATTTTTGCAATTAAGCTTATTCATTTCATCTAAAACTAAACCGTAAATCACGCTAAAAGATAGGGACGAAACGCCCCTATCAAACCTCCTCGGACTTTAAAGTTTTACTTGTCCTCAAGTAAAAGAAATCGAAAGACAAGGGATTGAGATTATTAAGAAACAAACCGTCGGTTGGTTTTGCCAAGTGCGTGATTCCGAAGCTAAAGTTTTATACAAAGTTTTCGGCAAGTACCTACGCAAACAAATGAGTGACCAAAACTTGTTTGAAACCTCCATGATGAAATTTAATAGGCAATATTAACGGGGGTCGATTATCTTTTTTAAGAACCCGAAAGTACCTCACCAAGGGATTTCACTCTTACGCTCAATTTTTGGTGGGTCGGTGTTTTTGCACTCTCCTTTGCACTTACTCGAAGTCACTTTGAGTTTGCATTTTCATCCGGGTTTTTCCTCCTATGTTATGGTCTAGGCAATATTAAAAATGAACAGGGAGGGGGGTTGTAATGTGGGTGGCTTTTTAGTGGTTAATTTTTAAGAACTCGAGTTTAAACACCATTTTGATGATCGCACCGTGTTTTTATTTTGGCCCTAGCAAGTTTGTAAAATATAACTCGAAATTGCTCGGGTGGAGCTTGAGAATGCCTTTTGCTTTTTATTGTGTTTTTCTTTTTCTTTTTGTTTTGGGAGCGGCACAAAAACGATTTTGAAAGCTTATGGTACTTACTCATCAAGGCCTTGGCTTATTTCGGGTGCGATTTGATTTTGTTGGTATTTAAACAAGAGGAAAAAGGGTTAAATGTTAAAAGGGTACTAGCAACAAAAAGTCGGTTAATAGGCTCGAGGGGGTTTCCTAGAGGTTAATGAAAACGAGAAAAATACATTAAGAAAAGAATTAGACTAAGTGGGTTCGTTTTATCATCTATTGCCATTTTAACCAAAATAAGTGTACTTAACCCGGTATTAGGTGCAAACTCTATGAGTCGAGTGAAGTCAAAGCTCTCGAAAAATTTGTGAAAGAAATAGAGTTCTCGTACGAACTCTTTTAAGCTCAAAAATATCTCACAAAATTTTAGGTTAAATTGTGTATGTTCAAGTTCTCGTCAAATTTTCAACTTATCTCGTTTTTATTGCCTTTTAAATTTCATTAAGGAGATGACGTGTGGGTTAGGACTCAATGCTTTTGTTTAGTACGAATCTAGGCTTTGCATAAATTCTATAACTTCAGAATTAAGACTAAAATTTCTTACTAAAACCGATCCTTTGTGTCAACGTCTTGTCATCTAAGAACAAATAACAGAACTTTTAATTTATTTTCGAGGGGGGGTAGTGTGTCGGAAAAATTTTAAGAATCAATAAATTAGTTTAATTATTTTGTTGTTTATTTGATTTTTATTTTTGTTTTTGTTAGTGCAAAACAAACGGTGAGTGCGGGGTTGCACGGCCCTCCGCGTTATTAAAATGACGTCTATTCCAAGGACGTTGTAAGAGAAAAGAAAAACAAAAACAAAAATAAAGATGGAATAAAAAAGGGACCCTTGAAGGTCAGGTCCTACGCGAGGCGTGCCCAGGGGGGCGCCCCGCGTAGGAGATGCGTTTTTAGCCAATTCTGGCCAGAGACTCAGATACGCGGGACGAACTAAGAGGGGCGCCCCGCGTGTTTGAGTTTCTGGGCTAGTTATACAAGAAACATGGCGAGCACGCGGGGCGTAAAATGGAGTACGCCCTGCGTGAAGGTTATTAATGGTGCATAAACAGAGAAAAATGAACACGAAAAGAGAAAATAAATAAAACGAAACATAAAGGGAAATCATAAATATATTAAAAGAAAAAAGAAAGTACAATAAAAACACAAAAAGAGAAGAAAAACAACAAAAGAAAGACGAACTAAAATAAACACAAAACAAAGGAAAACATAAAACAAAGAAATGGAAACTAAGGTTGAGGCGGAGGAGGATTGCCGTGGATGTTGAAATGTGTGAAGAAGGTGTTGGCGAATGCGTCGAAGCTGGCCCTATCCGCTTGCCTTTGAGCCTCGGCGGCGTCGAAGCGAGCATCAAGGGCGTCGAAGCGCGAGTCGAAGTGGACCCGATCACGTCATTGGTTGTCCTCCAAAATGTCCAACCGGGCGTAGATGTCGTTGAAGTCGTGCTTGGGGGGTGGACTAAAGTTGAGGCCCATGTCCGAGTCCTCATCCTCGTCCTTGTCGTCTTGGGGTTGGGCTGCCCCCGAACTCTCACCCGGGCCGGAAGTAGGGCGCTTGAGTGATTTGAAGGCATTTTTCTCCAAAGGCCGCGGCTCCAAGCTGGGGAGGCAATCAAGAGCAGCTTCGCCAAGAGCGGAGGTGGCGAAGATGGTGATGAGATGGCCCAACCCGATTTTGCCACGTTTTCGGGTGGGCATGTGGTGGAGTTGGACGGCCACGAGGTAGGAAAGGTCGTAGGTGAGGCCGTTTGCACAATAATAAAGGGCCAAAAGCTCATGCTTATTGACCTTAGTGGACTCGGACTTCCCCGAGAAGTAGAAGGAGATGAAGCGGTGGAGAAGTTGAAGGATTGGATCGCGGATGCAGGCCGGGCGGAGGTTGGAGATATCGTAATCGTCGGACCCGGTGATGGAGGTCCAAAAATTACGAGGGGAAACACCCTCGGGCCAATGTGCTATGCCCGCCTCCGCTTGACGGGTGAAATGGTTGCAGAGCCATTATGTGTCAATGGAGAAAGTGTGGTTGTGAAGGCGGAAGTTGAAAAGGGCGGCTCTGGGAACATTATTGGATTCTAGGGTGGTGTAGAACTCCATGACCAATGAAGAATAAACGTGGTGGCGTGCCCGATAGTGATCGAGCCAATTTAGAGCATGGAGGCGGTCCTCGAAAGCACCTCCAACATTATAGCGATCAAGAACGATACGTTCAATATACGGGAGTTCCATTACGTGGGCAACGGAGAGTGTTTGGTAGGATTAGGCTTCTTCTTCGGTGAGAAGATGGAAAGTAGCCCGGTATTGGCGGGTTAGTGGTGGTGTTTCTTCTCGTTCGGGGGGTGGTGGTGATTGGCGTGGTTGGGAATGAGAAGTACGGGCCCGAGTGGACCGCGGGGGGCGCATGTCGGCAATGTGTTTTCATCTTGCCATGGTGTTAGTGAGGGATTGAGAGGGAGTGTAGGAAGAGTGTGGGAAGTTAGAGTGAGTTGTGAGGAAGAAGAAGGGAAAAAGGGGGAGTATTTATAGGGGAGAAGTGGGGAATCCAAGTAAAACTCGGATTCCCAGAGGGGTACACGAGGCGTGAAGGGCCACGCCACGCGTATCCCACCTCCTGCTCATTATTTGACGCAAAAACGGCATGGTACGCGGGGCGTGCGGGGGAGCACGCCTCGCGTATCGCACCTCCTGGTCTTAACTTAGTGGGAGAAAGGCGAGGACGCGGGGTGTACAGGGGGGTACTCCCCGCGTGGAAAAAGGATAATTTTCGATTTTAAGGAGTTTTTTGAATTTTTATGGGTTTTAATTGCTTATTTAATGCTTTTATTATTTTAATGAACAATTAAAAGGGTGGTTAAGACAAAATTTATGATGGAGGGCGGTTGTAGAAATTTGAATTTGAAACGGTGGGAAGAAGAGGTGGAGTGGAGAAGTGGGAAAGATTTTTGGGGAAGAGGAGAGAGTGGTGGAAGAGGAAAAGGTTGCCATGGGGAGTTGTAATTCGCAACTCCCCTAGGATACGCGGGGCGTGCCCTATGGGGCACCCCGCGTGTCCAATACGTGGCATTTATTTGAGAGGGGGCTAATTGCCGAAGGTTACGCGGGGCGTGGTAGGAGGGGCGCCCCGCGTAACATGTCTTTTATTGCGAAAAATGGGGTCAGACACGTAGATGCGCGGGGCGTACTGGGTTGTACGCTCCGCGCGGTTTAATTTTTTTGGATTAAAAATGGGATTTGTTTTTCTTCTGATTTATGAGAAATAAAAATAAAAATAAAAATGAAAATAACTAAAAGGAGAAAACTAAAAATAACATAAAAGAGAGAAACGTAAAAATAAATAAAAATGAAAATAAATAAAAATAAGTTGAAAAACGGTTATGATATATATAAACAAGTGGTTTGAGAAATTCAAACCGATGCTACGTTTAGAGTCGAAGTAGCTCGACTTTCTCATGCGGCGGCTTACTGCAGGTTGTCCGAGTTGGAACTCGACGGGTCCGAACTTCTACTGTTTAGGAGCGTTATTGCCTTTCCGGACTCTCTATTTTTGCCCCGCGGGTTCTGCTCGGTGTTTGCCGGGAGGGTTCCTAATGGCCTCTCCTGTTGCTGACGATTCAAGTGGGCTACTTGGCTGTTAATCGGTTTGTTTAAATTAGTGATTTAATGTAGAACAAATACCCCTTGAGAATTGTTGTGCATATCCTTGGTAATTATTGTTTGTTTCCATTGTTTTCTCTCCGCTTGTGTATGTTCCATCTAGGGAATTGTTTGGTGTTATGTAGGAATCGAAGAGCAGACTGTGCATGCTATTTGGTGTTATGTTGTGTTACTTGCTTGTTTGCACTTCGTGTCCTTAATTCAGGAAGTTCCAAAAATTTTTAAATTTTTAATTCCTCTGTCAAAATTAGTAATCATGGCCTTACTGCATTTTCCCCAAAAATAGTGAGAACTTGAGCCTTATAATGCATCTCTAGTATGCATTGAATTTTTATGAGTGGGCCAGCACTCACTATCTTTAGGGAGAATTTGCCTTGGTTCCCTGTTGAAACGGTGATTGGTTCTGACTTTCATAGGAGGAAAAAGGCATTTAGTTATTCCCTCCGCTACACAAAAGGCACCTGTGCTATGCACCCCAATTATTAGGATAACCAAGTCGAGCCATGACCTGCTCTTTCTGGAAAAAAAACCACGAATGATAGCCCTCTCCCTTCACTTATAACTCTAAAATACCCTGAGTTCTGTCTTATGCTTCGAATAGCCAATTGTTTAAAATGAAAATCATGTGCTTAAGTTATGCGAATATAAGCAATTGAACAAACATTGCTTAAGGAAAAGATTGAAAGAACTGGGGAATATAATGTGGGGAGGAATGAACCTTTATTAATATTCAAAAGAGTACGGGGTTATAAGTGAACAGGTTGTGTAGATAAAGTGTGTGTAAACATCAATCATTGTAGGCTGCGTATGTTAAAAAAAAGTGCAAAAAGACAGAATTCATACACTGAAATAGCTTTTCACTGTCAAACCAGAGCCTAAGCCTAACATTACAACCTTTATAAAGTCCTTTGGACTATGTTTGGAGGAACTTTGACCCATAGATTCGGGACCAATAGGCAAACTCGCACCCTAAGGGTGTGGTGTCTGAGCTGAGGAGTGAAATGGCATTTGTTTTCCTATGGAAAGTAGATGCCATGCGAGAGTGAGTGAATTATTCCATTCCTTAGTGAGGCATGTCTGGCAGTTGGTAACTCTTTGTGAAAGAGGAAGTCTAAATTTTAAGATTTGAGGAATTTCTTGAGCATAAAGGACACAATTTTTAAAACAAGCTTTTACTCTTCGATGAAACCTTAGCATGCATCTGTTCATTTCCTAATTGTGCCAAGCGTTCTGTGTTTCTGGACTCCTCGTTCTCATTCATTAAACTAATTTCATTCCTAACTCTTTTTCTGATTCCTTCTGACAATTTGTTGCTTGAGGACAAGCAAAGGTTCGATTTGGGGGTATTTGTTAGGCATGAAATTGACTAAGTTTAACAAATAATTTATAAGGGAATTCGGGTATTTTTATATCATTTTGTAAGCCAGAATTGAAGCCGTTGCCTGAACATCTCGAGTACGCTTTCCTTGAACCACCCAGCGGAACTCCTGTCATCATATCATCAAAATTAACTCCTGACCAAAAGGCGTAACTAATGGCGGTCTTGCGAAGAAACAAGAGTGCAATAGCATGGAAAATAGATGACATCAAAGGAATTAGCCATGCGGTCTGTGTTCATAGAATCTTGATGGAAAAGGACCACAGGCCAACTGTTCAGCCGCAACGAAGGCTCAATCCCCACATGAAGGAGGTTGTGAGAAAGGAGGTGATCAAGCTTCTCGATGCTGGCATTATCTACCCAATATCTGATAGTGTGTGGACAAGCCCTGTTCACGTTGTGCCAAAGAAAGGAGGAACAACCGTAGTCCTAAATGAGAAGGACGAGCTAGTACCCACAAGAACAATAACAGGGTGGAGAGTTTGTGTCGACTACAGAAAGCTTAATAAAGCCAAAAGGAAGGACCATTTCCCCTTACCCTTCATTGACCAGATGTTAGAAAGACTAGCGGGCTACGCATTCTATTGTTTTCTTGATGGGTATTCAGGATATAACCAAATCGCAATTCATTGCGAGGACCAGGAGAAAACCACGTTCACATATCCGTATGGGACTTATGCTTACAGAAGGATGCCTTTCGGACTGTGCAATGCTCCTGCCACTTTTCAGAGATGTATGATGTCTATTTTTCATGACATGGTGGAGCGGACTGTGGAAATATTTATGGATGACTTCTCGGTATATGGAAGCTCATTTGATAGCTGTCTGAACAACCTTGAAGCAGTGCTCACGCGATGCAAGGAGACTAACTTAGTATTGAACTGGGAAAAGTGCCATTTCATGGTCACTGGAGGAATTGTCCTAGGGCATAAAATTTCTGAGAAAGGAATGGAAGTGGACAAGGCAAAAGTAGAAGTAATCGAGAAGCTGGCTGTGCCTACAAACGTCAAGGATGTGAGAAGTTTTTTGGGGCACGTAGGGTTTTATCGCCGGTTTATAAAAGATTTTTCAAAGATTGCACTCCCATTGTCAGCCCTACTCCATAAGGACGCCGAGTTCTCTTTCAATGAAGACTGTTTGAAGGCCTTCGAGCTCTTGAAAACTAAGCTGATCAACTCACTTATACTGGCAGGACCAGATTGGGAGCAACCTTTTGAAATGATGTGCGACGCAAGCGACACTTGTGTGGGAGCTGTTCTTGGATAGAGGATTGAGAAGAAGTTTCGACCTATCTACTATGCCAGCAAGACATTGAACGAGGCCCAGCAAAACTATACAGCTACCGAGAAGGAACTTTTGGCGGTTGTGTATGCTTTCGACAAATTCAGGCCCTACTTGGTCTTATCCAGGGTGATTGTTCACACAGATCACGCAGCGTTGCGATACTTGTTCACGAAAAAGGATGCTAAGCCAAGGTTGATCCGATGGTTGCTATTACTTCAGGAGTTCGATTTGGAAATTAAGGATAAAAAGGGAACGGAGAATGTTGCAGCAGATCATTTGTCAAGGATAGATCACAAAGGCAGGTTTGAACAAGCAGAAATCGTTGAAAGGTTTCCTGACGAGCATCTATATGCGGCACAGTCTGCGCCATGGTTCGCCGATATAGCTAATTACCTTGCAACTTCGCTCAAACCACACAACCTATCCATGAATCAAAAAAGGAAGTTTTTCTCCGAAATCAAATATTACTTTTGGGATGACCCTTACCTTTTCAGGTTGTGCGCGGACCAAATCATTCGAAGATGCATATCGCAAGAAGAAGGACAGGATGTTCTAAGCCACTATCATAACCGTGAAGCCGGAGGACACGTAGTGCAAGCCGTACCGCGGCAAAGGTTCTCCAATCAGGTTTCTTCTGGCCCACTCTTTTTAAGGATGCTAATGCATTCGTTGGAACATGCAATGAGTGCCAACGAACTGGAAACATTTCGGCTCGAAATGCTATGCCCCTAAACAACATAGTTGTGTGCGAAATTTTTGACATCTGGGGCATAGATTTTATGGGACCATTCCCAACTTCCCAAGGGAATAAATACATCTTAGTGGCTTTGGATTATGTGAGCAAGTGGGTCGAAGCAATAGCTAGTCCCACCAATGACGCCCGTTTGGTAGTCAAATTTCTGAAAAGACTGTTTGCCAGATTCGGGGTCCCGCGAGCGATCATCAGTGATCAAGGGACCCACTTTTGTAATGCGAAATTTGAAAAATTAATGGAAAAACTTGGAGTCTCACACAGGGTTGCCACACCATACCATCCACAAACCAGTGGATATCTCCAATAGAGAAATAAAAAGAATCTTAGAGAAAACTGTTGGCAACTCTCGGAAGGATTGGGCAAACAAGCTCGATGATGCTCTATGGGCATATCGTACCGCTTATAAAACACCGATTGGAATGTCTCCATTTCGGTTGTTATACGGGAAATCTTGTCACTTGCCGGTGGAAATGGAACACCGCGCATTTTGGGCGTTAACATTTTTAAATTTTGAGACGCAGGCTGTTGGTGAACAGAGAAGTTTACAACTGAGCGAAATTGAGGAATTCAGACTATTCTCATACGAAAATGCGATGAATTACAAAGCTATGACCAAGCAGTGGCACGACAAAAAGCTCATGAACAAGGTGTTTCATGAGGGACAAAACGTCCTTCTGTACAATTCACGGTTGAGGCTATTTCCAGTAAAGCTCAAGTCAAGATGGCAGGACCATTCATTGTAAACCGTGTATTTGCACATGGAGCTGTTGAAATTTTCAAATACGGGGGTGATCCTTTTAAGGTGAACGGGCAAAGATTAAAACCATATTTAGAGAATGATCACACAAGGAAGATCGATACTGTTCACTTCCAGGATCCCCTAAGTCAGTAAAAGTACATTAACAAGGTGTTCGCTACAAACACCAATTGTAGCACAAGTAACTTTGCATGTGATTGATTTTTTTTTTACTTTTACTGTTATTTACTTTAATTTTGTATCAAATTTGTTGAATTGTGTTTCTTGTTGATTATCTTCTGGTCAGGCACAATTGTAAAACCCAATACCCATTTAAATGGGTGTGGTAGTACAATTGTACTTGGTTAGTGGGGAAAGATTTTAGCAAGGAAAGTAGGTCGGTAGGTGGAAACGTCCACTCCTATACACATAGGCACTCTTACCGCCTATTTTCTCCTCGATAAGATTGAACGGTTAGGGGGCAATAAATTCTCAATTCAAATCGGGACCGTTCATTGCCCCTCGTTCTGATTCGAAAATACGCGCCTTTCCGCCAATCTATCCAGGTGGCATGATCAGATTCGACCTCTTAATGACGGATTGGCGAAAAGACGTCTCTTCTCCCCTACTTAAAGAAGGTTTATCTCATATCAGTTCGTCATTCACCATATTTTTTTTCTTTTATTTGAGATTTCTTTCCGCATGGCCAGTTCATGATCTGTGTCCTATACCACTGGAAAACCCTACTTAAACTGGACAGCGAAATGAGAACCCGAGGCTTGGGCAAAAACGTGAAAATAGAGGGATCTTCCAAAAAAGAAAAAGCAAAGGCAAAAATGGCGGACCCAAGCACTGTGGCTTTTGTCCCTGATGAGAAGTTGGTCAAGAAGATCTCCCAGTTCAAAGACGCAATTGTACAAGCCTACTACGATGAGTTAACAAAACTTCAGTTCGGACCCATCCGAACAGTTTGTTGGGAAACCCTAAAGCGGGTAAGGCTCGAAGATCGGGTTCGCACTCTCATGAAGGCAGGACACTTTGAATGCTTCTTTGAGATGACGGAACCTGCCTATTGGGAACTAACCCTCGAGTTCTTGGCCACTTTTAAGCACAATGTGGAGATAACCGATCCTGATGAAGAGGGAAAGTTTAGCTTCAGACTCATGGGTCACTCCCAGAGGCCTTAGCTTAACCTGTTTAACCAGATGTTAGGTGTTGCCGATGATGACGACCTAGAATCTGAGAGCTATAAAGAGGCATTCACCACAACGCCTGATGTTTTCGACCCTGTGTCTTTTTGGGAATCACTTTCCGGACAGAAAAATTACGATGGTAGTTCGTCCAAGGCGTCCAATATCGATGATTATGCTATTCGGTATTTGCACAAATTGATCTCCGGTATAATCTTCGCCCGGGAAAACCACGCCACCATGCCACATGCAGATCTCACCGCGTTGTGGAGTATGGCAGTTGGTCCAAGAATGAATTTGGGATTCTGGTTCGAAGAGTACATCAGCGCTTTTTGCAAGAAAAACTCATCGATCATCTGTTGTGGGAGCATAGTCACCAGGATTGCGGAGTCGATCGGGGTCTTTAAACCAGAAGACCGATCTCGTCTCACGATTGTGAATCACCCAGACCCAATTGATCTCAAGAGCCTCCAAAAGATGTTATTCGGAAAAATTGTGAACGGGAAGTGGGTCTGGATGTCTGACTTTGTTACGTCTCGGCAGACAGAGAGCCGAAAAAGGAAAAGCGAGCCTACTGTATCAGTATCGTCAGATTCCGAGCAAGTCGAGAAGCCGAAGGACTTGGAATTTTACAAGAAATGTGCAAAGCTGGCCTGCGAAGATGTAATGGATCGATTCAACGCCCTTTTTGCCCAGAATATGGCAAACCGCGAAATGATATTCGCCATGGAGCAAAAGTATGCGTCGCAACAAGGCGAGATCGATATGCTCAAGAGCCTTTGCATTGAGGAACATGCCAAGGAAAGTCGCTCTGGTTTCTCTGTGAAAAGTCCGGTAAGACAAGTGCCCGAAACACCTGCCAGTGCTAATGTTAAAGCTAATGCTGCTGCCTCCTCGAAAGAGGAGGGTATTCCTGCCCCTGTGGATAGAGAGGTTAACTCCTCTCTCTCCCATCACGCCTGATCTGTCCCAATATTCGCTGTCCTAGCATCTGGTAACCTCTAACACCATTACTCTATCATGTTTTGGTCCGCCTATTTTGTTGTCACCTTATCTACAATCTGCTGCCGTGATTAATAACATTGAGGACAATGTTTTGTTTTCTTTTGGGGGTGGGGATTGTGTGCATCACAATTTATGCGGAAATAACATGATAAATGCTGTTAATCGGTTTGTTTAAATTAGTGATTTGATGTAGAACAAATACCCCTTGAGAATTGTTGTGCATATCCTTGGTAATTATTGTTTGTTTCCATTGTTTTCTCTCCGCTTGTGTATGTTCCATCTAGGGAATTGTTTGGTGTTATGTAGGAATCGAAGAGCAGACTGTGCATGCTATTTGGTGTTATGTTGTGTTACTTGCTTGTTTGCACTTCGTGTCCTTAATTCAGGAAGTTCCACAAATTTTTAAATTTTTAATTCCTCTGTCAAAATTAGTAATCATGGCCTTACTGCATTTTCCCCAAAAATAGTGAGAACTTGAGCCTTATAATGCATCTATAGTATGCATTGAATTTTTATGAGTGGGCCAGCACTCACTATCTTTAGGGAGAATTTGCCTTGGTGCCCTGTTGAAACGGTGATTGGTTCTGACTTTCATAGGAGGAAAAAGGCATTTAGTTATTCCCTCCGCTACACAAAAGGCACCTGTGCTATGCACCCCAATTATTAGGATAACCAAGTTGAGCCATGACCTGCTCTTTCTGAAGAAAAAAAACCACGAATGATAGCCCTCTCCCTTCACTTATAACTCTAAAATACCCTGAGTTCTGTCTTATGCTTCGAATAGCCAATTGTTTAAAATGAAAATCATGTGCTTAAGTTATGCGAATATAAGCAATTGAACAAACATTGCTTAAGGAAAAGATTGAAAGAACTGGGGAATATAATGTGGGGAGGAAGGAACCTTTATTAATATTCAAAAGAGTACGGGGTTATGAGTGAACAGGTTGTGTAGATAAAGTGTGTGTAAACATCAATCATTGTAGGCTGCGTATGTTAAAAAAAAGTGCAAAAAGACAGAATTCATACACTGAAATAGCTTTTCACTGTCAAACCAGAGCCTAAGCCTAACATTACAACCTTTATAAAGTCCTTTGGACTATGTTTGGAGGAACTTTGACCCATAGATTCGGGACCAATAGGCAAACTCGCACCCTAAGGGTGTGGTGTCTGAGCTGAGGAGTGAAATGGCATTTGTTTTCCTATGGAAAGTAGATGCCATGCGAGAGTGAGTGAATTATTCCATTCCTTAGTGAGGCATGTCTGGCAGTTGGTAACTCTTTGTGAAAGAGGAAGTCTAAATTTTAAGATTTGAGGAATTTCTTGAGCATAAAGGACACAATTTTTAAAACAAGCTTTTACTCTTCGATGAAACCTTAGCATGCATCTGTTCATTTCCTAATTTTGCCAAGCGTTCTGTGTTTCTGTACTCCTCGTTCTCATTCATTAAACTAATTTCATTCCTAACTCTTTTTCTGATTCCTTCTCACAATTTGTTGCTTGAGGACAAGCAAAGGTTTGATTTGGGGGTATTTGTTAGGCATGAAATTGACTAAGTTTAACAAATAATTTATAAGGGAATTCGGGTATTTTTATATCATTTTGTAAGGAATAAGAGCTAATTAATGTCCTTGTGTAGATAAGCAAAGAAAAATGCTAAACTCGCTGGAAACAGCTTGTTTCGCTAATGCCAATGAGGAGTGGAGCCTTACTTGTATCCAGCGGTCAAACGCCAGATTATCCAATGACGGACAGCGACAAATCGTTGGTGGTAGTGGCAGGAAAGTGGCAGAGCGGCAGGTGAAAGTGTGTGGCGATGGGATTGCCTAAAGAAGCAAGATGATTTGAAGTCTCACCCCCTTGAGTGTTCAAGGGTTAATCTAAAGTTAATCATTTTAGTTTATTTTAATTGTAGTAGGTAGTTGACTTAGTTTGTAGAAAAGGGTACGAAAGTTGTACCGATTTTGGGGTCTCTGTCTTTTCCCTTTAAATATGAAAAGCAGAGAAGGATTAGAAATCGGATTTTTTCTTAGTTTTGTTTTTAGACAAGTAGAATAGAAGGAAGAAGAGAGCTCCCATAGAGTCTCAAGCTGTATCAGGAATCCTCTTATGCTCACTGCTCGATATGAGTGAGTAGACATTTTGAACGGGCACGGCCTGACCGGCCCGGTGATGTAAGCTTTACAACGTTTTTATGAATATTTAGTGTTTTGCCAATGTCGTGGTCAATGAGGATTTAACTTTCTTGCTCAAGCATGTATGTATGTGTTAGATGAATGATAGGACACTGCTTTCATCTTCACCGATATCTCTATTGATCTCTCAACTTCGAAGCTGACAAGTTAGAAGGTTGTGTCAAGGGTTTTCTCATCTAGAAATGCAGTTTTGCTCTTAATGCTAGAAAGAACGTATCTTTAGGACGCTAAAGATGTTAGTAAATCTTAGGAATTTGAGAACACACGACAGTTGACTCAAACTCACTTCAAAACTGATACTTTTGCTTCATTGGCATTGTCTTTTATTCATGGAATGTTGTGAGACGTAGCACACCGTGTTCAGTTATGTCGAGCCTATTCTATTTCCTAAAATCGTTGCAAAGTAACCTCATTTCCTTGTTTTATCATTCTGCCTGAGTCATTAAACAACCAATATTAAACAATCAACCATAAAGAAAGACACTGTTGTAACACACACTGTTTAGCAATGATTTCCGATATTGATTTGAATCACAATCCCTGTGGAGACGATACTCACTTATCACTTTATTACTTGTATCTAGTGCACTTGCTAGAGTCTCATCTTATGACAACAGTGATCAAAGTCGGATGGGGGCCTCAATACATTATTATTATTTTCATACGACAAGTTAGGGTGTTGGTACCGAGGCCTCCATCCGCTGTTATTATTATTGTGGTGGTGTGAGTAGGAGTTCGGGTTAGGATTGTACCTTTGATTGCCTCCTATGTAACTTACATTTTCGGTGTCGCCGGCGAAAGGGCTACCGGCTTGGCAATTAAGTCCGTCATGGTCTCCACCACAATGATTGCACATCAGGACCTGTGCAACTTTGTTAAGGCTCAACTGGGCTATCAAAGTGTCAAGTTTTTTATTCATTTCCGCCATGGAACTTTTCGGAGCCTCTTTCTCCACGGCGAACGTTTGATGTCGTGAAGGTCCGGTAAGCCGATCTTCTTGCCACTGTACGCTTTTCCTTGCGAGCTCGTGAATAAGCTCATATGCTTCACTGGCCGACTTCCTAAACAGGTCCCCACCTCCTGCGGAATCCACGGTGGCACGATTAGTAGGTGTTAATCCGTGATAAAAAGTGCTTACCAAATCGTGTTTGGGGATATCGTGGTGCGGGCAGCTTCGTAGCAACTTTCGGAATCTTGCCCAAGCCGCATGAAGGGCTTCGTGTTCGAGCTGCCAAAAGGTAGTGATGTCGTTCCTCAACTTAACCGTTTTGGAAGGCGGGAAGTAGTAAGAAAGGAACTCCTTCTCAAGTTCCACCCATGATGTAATCGAACCCGCCTGCAACGAGTGCAACCACTCCAACGCTTGTCTTGTCAAAGAGAAAGGAAACAACTTTAGTCGGACGGCCTCAACCGGTACACCGTTTTGCCGAGAAGTTTCGGCACACATATGAAATTTATCTAAATGTTCATTAGGGTTTTCATGAGGTTCTCCTCTGAACTGGCCAAGTTGTTGGATGAGTTGGATCATGCTAGTCTTGATTTCATATGTGTTGGCCGGGATGGTGGGGGCAACGATTCCGTTGCGGTTTTGAGGACGATGCGGAGCAAGAATCTCCATCATCGAGCGCATGTCATTGCCTCCACCATGGCGGTTGTTATTCACGGGATGCACCGGCGGCCTTTGGTTGACCTCGGGTTGGTTAGCTTCATTGTTGAGGTTTGCCATTTTCTCTCTCCGAATCCTACAAAGAGTACGTTCAATTTCAAGATCAATAGGAACGAGAGTATCACTCCGCGATCGGGTGTGCATAAAATAAATAAATGAAATAAATTATAAACAAGAAAGAATGTTGTTAGTGGAAAAGTATATATAAACAATTTATACAAAAATAATGCTTAGACTAACAATAAAACGTTTTTGTCTAATATTGCAAGAAATTATAAATCCCCGGCAACGGCGCCAAAAACTTGATGGGTGTCCGGTAGAGCGACGAAGTGTATGTTATGATAAGTGCGTTACGACTATGGATGTGATCTTCCTAAATGCTTTATCTCTACTAGACGCCACTACTTAGGGGCAAGTGTACCCCGTCGTATCAAGTAATAATCCGATTAAGACCGGGTATCGAATCCACGGGATTTATAACTACAAGTATTAGACGACTCGGTTTTATATGTTATCTAAGCGGTGAATACTTTGAGTTGATTCGGGGAACAACTACAAACTACTCCTAACTACGGGTGAGACAAATTTATATAACAAAACTCTACGAAATGATATGGAAGGCGATAAGTTATAAATATGACAAACAATGACTCTCAATATATAAACGGTTAATGATGTACTTGATGCGAGTTTCGTCTAGTGGTGTAAATATGAAATGTATATTATGATAAGTGCTTTGACTATAGATGTGGTCTTTCTAAATGCTCTATCTTTACTAGACGTCACTACTTAGGGGCAAGTGTACCCCGTCGTATCAAGTAATAATCCGGTTAAGACCGGGTATCGAATCCGCGGGATTTATAACTGCAAGTATTAAACGACTCGGTTTTATACGTTATTTAAGCGGTGAATACTTTGAGGTTGATGGGGGAACCAACTACAAACTACTCCTAACTACGGGTGAGGCAAATTTATATAACCAAACTCTAAGAAATGATATGGATGGCGATAAGTTATAACTGTGACAAATAACGACTCCTAATGCATATACGGTTGATATTTTGCTCTTGCAAAGACGACTACATGTAGTGTAACCAACCCGTGAGGTACTTAGACTACGTGGTTCCTAGTCAAGGCGTGTCTAATGCTTGGGACCAGAAATTAGGGCCCGTAAGTTCCATGGCTTGTCAATTCCTACGGTTTCCGGAGCGTCACTTCCGCTAAGGCAACACCTATATGAATCCCTAAAGATAGCCCGAATGGCGTCGGAAATCGCGTTCTCCTACACAATAATCAATTATGAATATCAAAACAAGTAACAAACATCAACACATATATATAGAAAAGAAGATTATGAATCATAAATTATAAATATGGAGAGTGTAAATATGAATTACAACCAAGCCTAGTACATAGGATGAGATCAAGCTAATTAGCAAGTGTAAAGGGAAGAATCCACCCTCGGAACTAGCTAACCGGACTCAAAAGCCGTCTTTTAGGACTTGGATGGTGGAGCTCTCGAGCTTGGTGTGCGGAGATGGAGCGGAACTACGATGGAATGCAGGCATCAACGAACAAGCTCTCAAGATGGAAGAGTTTAGTTACACAAAGCCTAAAAACAAATCTAAAACTACAAGAGTTTAAGCAAAAGATGTATACCAGGTCTAGAGATCTCTAAATGAGTGCTAGTCACTCTTATTTATAGATCAAGCTAGGGGCAAGATTGTAATTCCACAAGGTGCAAGCATGGAGGAACATAATTTTGTGCAGAAATCCCATAATACGCTCCACGTATGGTGGTGTACGCCCTGCGTGTATGCCCATTCCGTCAGAAATCTCCTGCATGTGGACCATTTCCAGATCTTGTTGTCTCAAACATGCCCCGCGTAGAATGGCATGCGCCTTGCGTGTTTGAGACTCTGACTCTTTATTGCTTGATTTGGCCTTTTACGCCTTGCGTAGCTTGCGGCACGCCCTGCGTAAATGAGTCTCTGAACTTTTATGTTGAAGAATTCCCTTACACGCCCCGCGTGTAATGTAGTACGCCCTGCGTAGAGATGGTTGACTCAGGGAGACCATGTAGTCTGACTTTCAGGATTAGGCTAATCATTTCTGACATGTGTCATACGCCTCGCGTAGGTTGGCATACGCCTCGCGTATGCTGACTAGATTCCGCGTGGTGCCTGTGGACAGGGCAATTATTTCTGACACCATGTTTCACGCTCCGCGTAAGGGATGAGGCGCCTCGCGTATTTGAGTGGATTTTCACTCCTTGCTCGTACCTGAAATACAAATCTCGGGGTCGAGTTAGCTTGACGTTTTTATTTCCTAAATTACTCAAAAACAAGGGAAATTAACTGAAAGCACGGAATTTATTTTTATTCCGTTATTTTATTAAAACACTCTATTTTTGTAATTAAACTTATTTATTTCTTCTAAAATTGTCCCGTAAATCACGCCAAAAGATAGGGGCAAAATACCCCTATCAAACCTCCTCGGACTTTAAAGTTTTACTTGTCCTCAAGTAAAAGAAATCGAAAGACAAGGGATTGAGATTATTAAGAAACAAACCGTCGGTAGGTTTTACCAAGTGCGTGATTTCAAAGTTAAAGTTTTATGCAAAGTTTTTGGTAAGTACCTACGCAAACAAACGAGTGACCAAAAATTGTTTGAAACCTCCATGATCAAAGTTAATAGGTAATATTAACGGGGGTTGATTATCTTTTGAGAACCCGATAGTACCTCACCAAGGGATTTCACTCTTACGCTCAAACTTTGGTGGGTCGGTGTTTTATCACTCTTCTTTGCACTTACCCGAGATCACTTTGAGTTTGCATTTTCATCCGGGTTTTTCCTCCTATGTTATGGTTTTAGACAATATTAAAAATGAACCCGGAGGGGGGTTGTAATGTGGGTGGCTTTTTAGTGGTTAATTTTTGGAAACTCGAGTTTAAATACCATTTTGGTGATCGCACCGTATTTTTATTTTGGCCTTAGCGAGTTCATAAGATATACTCGAAATTGCTCGGGTGGAGCTTGAGAATGCCTTTTGCTCTTTATTATATTTTTCTTTTCTTTTTGTTTTGAGAGCGGCACAAAAACGATTTCGAGGGTTTAAGGTGTTTACTTATCAAGGCTTTGACTTGATTTTGTTGGTATTTAATCTAGAGGAAAAAGGGTTAAATGTCAAATAGGGTGTTAACAACAAAAAGTTGGTTAATAGGCTCGAGGGGGTTTCCTAGAGGTTAATGAAAACGAGAAAAATGATTTAAGAAAAGGATTAGACTAAGTGGATTCATTTTATCATCTATTGCCATTTTAACCAAAATAGGTGTACTTAACCCGGTATTAGGTGCAAACTCTGTGAGTCGAGTGAGGTCAAAGCTCTCGAAAAATTATGAAAGAAATAGAGTTCTCGTACGAACTCCTTTAGGCTCAAAATTACCTCACAAAATTTCGGGTTTAAATTGTGTACTATCGAGTTTTCGCTAAACTTTCAAACATCCCGTTTTTATTGCCTTTTTAAATTTCATTATGGAGATGACATGCGGGTTAGGACTCGATGCTTTTGTTTAGTATAAACCTAGACTTTGCATAAATTCCCTAACTTCAAAACCAAGACTAAAATTTCTTAACTAAACCGATCCTTTATGTTCCGACGTCTTTACTTTTAAGAACAAATAACGGAACTTTAATTAATTTCCGAGGGAGGTAGTGTGTCGGAAAAATTTAAAGAATCAATAAATTAGTTTAATTATTTTGTTGTTTATTTGATTTTTATTTATTTTTGTTTTTGTTAGTGCAAAACAAACTGAAAGTGCGGGGTTGCACGACCCTCCGCGTTATTAAAATGACGTCTATTCCAAGGACGTCACAAAAGAAGAGAAAAACAAAAACTAAAATAAATATGAAATGAAAAATTAGGCCTTTTAAAGTTTGGTCCTACGCGAGGCGTGCCCAAGGGGCGCCCCGCGTAGGCTTTGCGTTTTGAGCTCTTTTCTGGGCAGAGACTCAAATACGCGGGGCGCAGGAAGAGGGGCGCCCCGCGTGTTTGAGTTTCTGAGTATTTGATACATGAAAACGGTGATCACGCGGGGCGTAAAAGGTAGTACGCCCTGCGTGAATGTTATTTAAGGCATAGAAACTATGAAAAATAAATACGAAACATAAACGAAAACCACAAATATATTAAATAAACAAGGAGAGTACATTAAAAACATAAAAAGCTAACGAAAACAATAACAGAAATACTGAAAACGAAACAAATACGAAAGAAAAAGAAAATACAAAACATAACAAAACAGATGAAAACTATGGTTGAGGGGGAGGAGGGTTTCCGTGGATGTTGAAGTGGGTGTAGAAGGCGTTGGTGAAGGCGTCGAAGCTAGCCCTATCCGCTTGCCGTTGAGCCTCGGAGGCATCAAGGCGAGCATCTAGGGAATCGAAGCGGGAGTCGAAGTGGGCCCGATCACGACGTTGGTTATCCTCCAAAATATCCAACCGGGCATAGAGAGCGTTGAAGTCGTGGAGGGGTGGAGGACTGAAATTGAGGCCCATATCCGAATCCGAACCCTCCTCCTCGTGTGAGTGGGCCGCCCCCGAGGTTTCACCCGGGCCCGAGGTGGAGCGCTTAAGAGATTTGAAAGCATTTTTCTCATAGGGCCGAGGTTCAAGACTTGGGAGGCGATCAAGGGCAGCCTCGCCAAGAGCGGAGGTGGCGAAGAGAGTGACGAGATGTCCCAACCCGATCTTGCCACGTTTCCGGGTGGAAATGTGGTGGAGTTGGACTGCCATAAGATAGGAAAGGTCGTAGGCGCGGTTGTTGGCACAACAATATTAATGCGAAAATGGCATGGTACGCAGGGCGTGAAGGCACTCACGCCTCGCGTATCATGCCTCGTGCCCCTTTTCGATGGAAAAAAAGGCGAGGACGCGGGGCGTATATGGGGTTACGCCCCGCGTAGAAGACAGAAGATGAAGAATTTTTTCGGTTTTAGCAGCTTTTGATTTTTAATTTTGTGATTTATGAATTTTTTAATGAGTTTTTAAATTAATTTTTTTTTTATATTTTTATGTTTTTTTTTTATTTGTAATTAAGGGGGTATTTAATACAAAATTTATTATGGAGGGAGGTTGAAGATTTGAATTTGAAAGGGGGTGATTTGATTGGAGATAGGAAGAGGTGGAGTGGAGAAGTGGGAAAGTTTTATGGGAAAGTGGGAAGATGGGAAGTTAATGGAGAAAAAGATGCCATGGGGAGTTGTAATTCACAACTCCCCGAGGATACGCGAGGCATGCCCTAGGGCACGTCCCACGTGGCGTTATTTAAAAGCGTTAAATGTTAAAGGGTACGCGGCGCGTGATAGGAGGGACGCCCCGCGTATCGTGTCTTTTTATTGCGAATTGGGATCAGACACGTAGATACGCAGCACGTATAGGTGTGTACGCCCCGCGTTGTCATAAAAATTTTTGGATTTAACATGGGATTTGTTTTTCTTTTGATTTTATAAAAATAATAGAAAGTACGATAAAAATAAAATAAAATAAAAATGAAGAGCAAAAAGATGAGAATTAAAGCAAAAATAGAGATGAAAATAAAATTTAAAATAACAACAATTCAAAAGGGGAAAAATAAATAAAAGAGAAAAGAAATAAAAATAAGTTTATAATACATATAAACAAAGGGTTTGAGAAATCCAAACCGATGCTACGTTTAGAGTCGAAGTAGCTCGACTTTCTCGTGCGGCGGCTCAATGTAAGTTGCCCGAGTTGGAACTTGACGGGTCCGAACCTCCATTATTCATGAGCGTTATCGCCTGTCCGGATTCCCGATTTTTACCCCGCGGATTTTGTTCGGTGTTTGCCGGTAGGGTTCCTAGTGGCCTTTCTTGTTGCTGACGGTTCAGATGGGCTACTTGGCGGCTAAGATCCCTGCAAAACACCTCGCTATCGGAAAGATGGGTTAATATATCCTTCAACAAAGACGTGACCGATTGGCCATGTACATTGTCGGGAGGTGGAGCGTTCCGATTACCGGGCATGGCTTGTGATTGCCCGAGCCCGTTTTCTCGATATTCTTGCTCAAAGCCGGATGGGGGCCTCAACACGTTATTATTATTGCCATATGACAAGTTCGGGTGTTGGTATCGAGGCCGCCAACCGCTGTTATCATTATTGTGGTGGTGATAGGAGTTCGGATTAGGATTATACCTTGGATTTCCTCCTACGTAACTTACACTCTCGATGTCGCCGGCGAAAGGGCTACCGGCTTGGCAATTGAGTCCGTCATGGTCTCCACCACAGTGATTGCACATCAGGACCTGTGCACTTTTGTTGAGGCTTAGCTGGGCAATTAACGAGTCAAGTTTCTTATGCATCTCTGCTATGGAGCTTTTCGGAGCCTCTTTCTCCACAGCGAACATTTGGTGTCGCGACGGGCCGGCAAGCCGATCCTTTTGCCATTGCACGCTTTTCCTCACGAGCTCATGAATGAGCTCGTAGGCCTCACTAGCTGACTTCCGAATTAGATCCCCACCTGCAACGGAATCAACAGTCGCACGGTTAGTGGGGGTTAACCCGTGGTAAAAAGTGCTTACCAAGTCGTGCTTCGGGATGTCATAGTGGGGGCAGTTTCGGAGCAACTTCCGGAACCTAGCCCAAGCTGCATGAAGGGCCTCACATTCCAACTACCTAAAGGACGTGATATCGGTCCGTAACTTGACTGTTTTGGATGGTGGAAAATAGTAGGAAAGGAACTCCTTCTCGAGCTCCTCCCATGACGTGATGGATCCCGCCTCCAAAGAGTGTAGCCACTCTAACACTTGCCCTGTCAAAGAAAAAGGAAACAGCTTTAGTCTAACAGCCTCAACGGGAACACCATTTTGCCGAGAGGTGTCGGCACACATAAGGAATTTATCGAGATGTTCGTTAGGGTTCTCGTGGAGTTCCCCTCCGAATTGACCGCATTGTTGTATCAGCTGGATCATGCCGGTCTTTATCTCGTACGTGTTGGCCGGTATCGTGGGGGCGACAATTCCGTTATGGTTTTGGGGACGGTGCAGAGCCAGGATCTCCATCATCGAAAGTGTGTCGTTGCCCCCGCGAATGTTGTTCACATGTGGCCTTTGGTTTCCTTCGGGTTGGTTGACCTCAGCGTTGGGGTTTGCCATTTTCTCTTTTCGAATCCTACAAAGAGTACGTTCAATTTCAAGATCAATAGGAATAAGAGAATCACTCTGAGATCGGGTGTGCATGAAAAGAACTAAATAATGAAATTATAAACAAGAAAAAATGATGTTAGTAAAAGTATATATAAACAATTTATACAAAAAGAATGCTTAAACTAACAATAAAACGTTTTTGTCTAATATTGCAAGAAATTATAAATCCCCGGCAACGGCGCCAAAAACTTGATGCGAGTTTCGTCTAGTGGTGTAAATATGAAATGTATATTATGATAAGTGCTTTGACTATGGATGTGGTCTTTCTAAATTCTCTATCTTTACTAGACGTCACTACTTAGGGGCAAGTGTACCCCGTCGTATCAAGTAATAATCCGGTTAAGACCGGGTATCGAATCCGCGGGATTTATAACTGCAAGTATTAAACGACTCGGTTTTATACGTTATTTAAGCGGTGAATACTTTGAGGTTGATGGGGGAACCAACTACAAACTACTCCTAACTACGGGTGAGGCAAATTTATATAACCAAACTCTAAGAAATGATATGGATGGCGATAAGTTATAACTATGACAAATAACGACTCCTAATGCATATACGGTTGATATTTTGCTCTTGCAAAGACGACTACGTGTAGTGTAACCGACCCGTGAGGTACTTAGACTACGTGGTTCCTAGTCAAGGCGTGTCTAATGCTTGGGACCAAAAATTAGGGCCCGTAAGTTCCGTGGCTTGTCAATTCCTACGGTTTCCGGAGCGTCACTTCCGGTAAGGCAACACCTATATGAATCCCTAAAGATAGCCCGAATGTCGTCGGAAATCGCGTTCTCCTACACAATAATCAATTATGAATATCAAAACAAGTAACAAACATCAACACATATATATAGAAAAGAAGATTATGAATTATAAATTATAAATATGGAGAGTGTAAATATGAATTACATCCAAGCCTAGTACATAGGATGAGATCAAGCTAATTAGCAAGTGTAAAGGGAAGAATCCACCATCGGAACTAGCTAACCGGACTCAAAAGCCGTCTGTTAGGACTTGGATGGTGGAGTTCTCGAGCTTGGTGTGCGGAGATGGAGCGGAACTACGATGGAATGCCAGGATCAACGAACAAGCTCTCAAGATGGAAGAGTTTAGTTACACAAAGCCTAAAAACAAATCTAAAACTACAAGCGTTTAAGCAAAAGATGTATACCAGGTCTAGAGATCTCTAAATGAGTGCTAGTCACTCTTATTTATAGATCAAGCTAGGGGCAAGATTGTAATTCCACAAGGTGCAAGCATGGAGGAACATAATTTTGTGCAGAAATCCCATAATACGCCCCGCGTATGGTGGTGTACGCCCTGCGTGTATGCCCATTCCGTCAGAAATCTCCTGCATGTGGACCAATTCCAGATCTTGTTGTCTCAAACACGCCCCGCGTAGAATGGCATGTGCCTTGCGTGTTTGAGACTCTGACTCTTTATTGCTTGATTTGGCCTTTTACGCCGTGCGTAGCTTGCGGCACGCCCTACGTAAATGAGTCTCTGAACTTTTATGTTGAAGAATTCCCTTACACGCCCCGCGTGTAAGGTAGTACGCCCTGAGTAGAGATGGTTGACTCAGGGAGACCATGCAGTCTGACTTTCAGGATTAGGCTAATCATTTCTGACATGTGTCATACGCCTCGCGTATGCTGACTAGATTCCGCGTGGTGCCTGTGGATAGGGCAATTATTTCTGACACCATATTTCACGCCCCGCGTAAGGGATGAGGCGCCTCTCGTATTTGAGTGGATTTTCACTCCTTGCTCGTACCTGAAATACAAATCTCGGGGTCGAGTTAGCTTGACGTTTTTATTTCCTAAATTACTCAAAAACAAGGGAAATTAACTGAAAGCACGGAATTTATTTTTATTCCGTTATTTTATTAAAACACTCTATTTTTGTAATTAAACTTATTTATTTCTTCTAAAATTGTCCCGTAAAACACGCCAAAAGATAGGGGCAAAATACCCCTATCAGTACTCTTGCAATGACGACTACGTGTAGTGTGACCGACCCGTGAAGTACTTAGACTACGTGGTTCCTAGTCAAGGCGTGTCTAATGCTTGGGACCAGAAATAGGGCCCGTAAGTTCTGTGGTTTGTCAATTCTTACAGTTTCTGGAGCGTCACTTCCGGTAAGGCAACACCTATATGAATCCCTAAAGATAGCCCGAATGGTGTCTGAAATCGCGTTCTCCTACACAATAATCAATTACGAGTATCAAAACAAGTAGCAAACATCAACATATATATAGAAAAAGAGATTATGAATCATAAATTATAAATATGGAGAATGTAAATATGAAATACAACCAAGCCTAGTACATAGGAAGAGTACAAGCTAATTAGCAAGTGAAAAGGGAAGAATCCACCCTCGGAACTAGCTAACCAGACTCAAGGCCGTCTCTTAGGACTTGGAGGTGGATCTTTCGAGCTTGGTGAACGGAGATGGAACGAAACTTTAACGGGATGCCGGAATCAACGAACAAGCTCTCAAGGTGATAGAGTTTTAGCTATATAAAGCCTCAAAACAAAATCTAAAACTATGAAACAAGAATTTATTTATTCTAAAGCAAGAATTGTATATCAAAAAGGTGTTTCCAAGGGTGTTTAAATGAGTGCTAGTCACTCCTATTTATACACATCAAGCTAGGGGTAGAGTTGTAATTTCACAAAATACAAGCATGGAGGAACATGATTTTCTGCAGATTTCCCATGATACGCCTCACGTATGGTGGAGTACGCCCCGCGTATTTGCCCATTCCGTCAGAAATCTCCTACATGTGGACCAAATCCAGATCTTGTTGTCTCAACCACGCCTCGCGTAGACTGGGGTGCGCCTCACGTGGTTGAGTTTCTGAGATTTTATTGCTTGAATTGGGTCTTTTACGCACCGCGTAGCTGAAGCATGCCTCACGTAAATAAGTCTCTGAGTCTTTTAGGTCGAAGAACTTCCTTACACGCCCCGCATAGGAGCAGTTGACTTTGGGAGACCATGCAGTCTGACTTTTAGGATTAGGCTTATCATTTCTGACATATGTCGCACGCCTCGCGTGGTGGTTGATACGCCCCGCGTATCGGTGACTAGATCCCACGTGGTGCCTGTGGATTGAACAATTATTTCTGACCAAGTGTTCCACGCCCCGCGTGAAGGGTGAGACGCCCCGCGTATGTCGGTGGATTTTCGCTCCTTGCTCGTACCTGAAATACCATTCTCGAGAGCCGAGTTAGCTTGACGTTGTATTTTCTAAATTAATCAAAAATAAGGAAAATTAATCGAAAGTACGGGATTTATTTTTATTTCATTATTTTATTAAAACACTCTATTTTTGCAATTAAGCTTATTCATTTCATCTAAAACTAAACCGTAAATCACGCTAAAAGATAGGGACGAAACGCCCCTATCAATGGGATGTGGAAATGTTGAACGAAATATTTATCCCTAGGGATGTGCAAGCAATCCAGAACATTCCTATGAACAGACCTGGTACTGTCGACAAAATTATATGGAATGAAACGCGAAATTGTCTCTACTCGGTAAAGAGTGCTTATCGACTGGGAATGGAAGTAGTGGCTCAAAATGACCAGTGGAGGGTAGCGGGTAATTGGAGGAAAATGTGGAGTATGGAGATTCCAACAAAAGTTCGCTACTTCTGTTGGAGAATTGCCCGAAACTATTTATCGGTACGGGCTAATCTATTGTCACGAGGTTTGTCAATTCCCTCTACTTGTGTGCACTGTAATACTGGATATGAGGACCTTTGGCATCTATTTGTTGCATGTCCATATATAAGGGAAATATGGGCTGACAGTAATCTACTTAATCTAATTGATTCTTTGTCTTTGGATGCTGATGCTGACAGTAATCTACTTAATCTAATTGATTCTTTGTCTTTGGATGCTGATGGTTTTAACTCTTTATTCTTCGAAATCATCAATACTCAATCTAAAGATATATGCTGCAAATTCTTAATGATTTTGTGGAGTTGGTGGAAAGCTCGTAATGATAAGCTATGGAAATGCAAAATAACTAGGAGTCGTCAGGTTATTATAAGGGGTTTGGACTGCCAGTCCAATTGGGTGGCTGCCCGTAATCTTAGGAATATTGCTATTCTGCAGGATCGGCCTGTGGTCTGCTCGAAGTGGCATCGCCCTCCTCAGGGTCTGGTTTGCTGTAGCATTGATGCTGCATTTTTTGCTGCAGCAGGAAAAATTGGTTCTGCTGCTGTTCTTCGATCAGATGAGGGGCGCTTTTTGTCTGCTCGGGTTAATTCTGTAGATGGTCTTCAGCTGGTGCACGAAGGGGAAGCTACAGCTCTGTTGAATGCACTTAATTGGATTAAAATCGGCTGGTTTTGAGCATGTGCTTCTCGAGTCAGATTCGTTAACTGTTGTTCAAGCAGTTAATTCGTCTTTTCCCGACGAAAGCGAGTTTGGTGATATCATTGCTCAGTGCAAATCTTTACTTAGTCTCAACAACGGTTTTTCGGTCCGCTTTGTCAAACGTTTAGCTAACGGTTTAGCTGATGCTTTTGCTCGGCTTTCCTGTTTTCATGCTATTCCTTTTATTTATGATGTTATTCCGGATGTAATCTCTTCTAGTTTGTTGAACTTTTGCCCAATTGTGGCTCATTAATCTATTCCGTTTTAAAAAAAAAAACAAAGTTAGTGGAACTTTATCTTACCAAAAAAAATAAATAAGTTAGTGGCTACTAAATATTATGTTTCATTAGCCTATATATAGGCTTGTTGTTTATGGTTTAAATTACAACCAATACTAAAAATATAATTAAAGTGAATATGTAGCTCATTTGATTTTATTGTTCACACTATTTATTTTTATTTCTTTAGTTCTATCCTAAAAAATCCCAACAATTGGTATCAGAGCACTAATGATCTTATGAGCATGTGAGTTTTGAGAGAAAACACAACCATGGCTTCCAATCACACATCAACTCTCTCTCCTCTAATTTTTAATGGTGAAAATTACAAGTTTGGGCTGTCAAAATGAAAGATCATCTGAGAGCCTTTGGTTTGTTGGCAATGGGATGAATCTGAGAGGGAGATACCACATTTGGGAAACAATCCAAACATTAAATCAAAACAGGGCTTATGAGGATGAAAAAGAGAAGAATGATGAAAAAGTTCCCAACAATTTATTTTTATTTCTTGCCTAAAAAATCCCAACAATTACCACGATTTTTTTAGCTCATTTCTTGATTCGGTGGAATTGGCTAACTCGGCCGATTGGGCTAACTCGAAGTAGAACTGAACCGAATCGAATCGTGAATCATAAGATTATGATAACAATGGTTTGTGAAAGAAAGAAAGACTAGTCTTTTAATTGTTTCTTGAACTATTGTAGGAAATGTTTGCAACACCAAGTGATACATCATCAACAATAATTGAATGGACAATGGTAGAAATGATGAAACCCCTTATGTAGTGCAAAAAGCACAAGAAGAAGAAGAAGTAAGACAAGTTTTCAATGAAAAAACATAAATTAAAGAAAGAAGATTTTCATGAAGTCAAGTACATGAAAATGATAATCAAAGAAACACTAAGACTTCATCCTCCATTAGCATTAATTCCTAGAGAATGCAGAGAGAAATCTCGAGTAAACGGATACGATGTATATCCGAAAACTCAAGTTCTTGTAAACGTATGGGCAATCAGGAGAGATTCAAAATGTTGGGAAGATGCCAAAAAGTTTTATCCATAGAGATTTATTGATAGTTGCGTTTATTTTAAAGGGAATGATTTTGAATTCCTTCCATTTGGTGCTGGAAAAGAGTATGTCCTAGACTTGTTATGTCAATGGCTAATATTGAGCTTATAATTGTAATAATGTTGTATTATTTTGACTAGAAATTGCCTGAAGGAGATACGTCGGAAAGTTTAGACATGTCTGAGTCTTTTGGGCTTGCTATTAAGAGAAAAAAATGAGATTGTTTTGATTCCTATTCCATATCATGATCCCATCATTTGCTTGTGAACTTTTAGTGAACTCGTTTAATAGTTGTTCAACTGTCATATTGAATTTTTTAAATAAATTTAAAAATAAACAAAAGCATTTTCATACATTTGGGCAGGCGGCGGACGAGGAGCAATCTGAAGCCGCTCAATGATTCTAAGGTCATGCCGGGTTGAGCAAAACCCCCATTTAATTCCATTTGATTTACGAGTAAGGAGTCGTAAAGTAGATATAGAGTTTTGGATTGAGGGGAGCTCAGAGTCGAACAAGGCACCATTCCATATCCGCCAGATAAGCCAGACACAGATAACAATCGTCGAGCTCCAAAGATCAGCGGCATGGACGCCGTAGCAGTAAGCATGCAGTCTGTCAAAAAATGAACAAAAGTCAGCAGTAAAATTCATAACCCTATCAAAAATCAGTCCAATCTCCCACCACATTGATCTTGCAAAAGAGCAGTGCAAGAATAGGTGATCAATATTTTCCCCTGCAATTTTGCATAGCACACATCGTGAGGCTAATTGCACCCCTCTTCGCTGAAGTAAGTCATGAGTAGAAATTCTATAATGCACCACCCGCCAACAAATTTCCAATCGAGACGGAGGTATATGTCGACCCTAGACAAATCGGTGTCAGTTCACTGTTACCGACCCTAAAATCAAAGATGAGTAGAATAATTTTACCGTGAAAATACCCTTAGGAGCCGCTCCCAAATACAGAAATATGCATCGTCTAAACCCATTGAGACGACCGTTACAGTGTCTCGAACCTTCATGGGGAATTGGTCCAGATTTTACCACGAGTTCCCATCTATGAATCCCTTGACGCTACTGAATAATCGATGTTGAGCTGCGACTGGTAAACCCATCTGCTCTTCCACCGCTGGTCTGATCCAGTAGTCCGCCCAAAAATTTAACCGAGATGAACGGCCAATTCACCAATGTGTTTGTTCTCGGAGCAAGCTGTAAGAAGGCCTGCAAGAAGTCTATACTGTAGAAGGGGTAATACACAGTTTTGGCATCCTAGATACAGATAAAAATCGAGATCGTAACAAACTGATGGCAAAACTATCCCCTTGAATCAGTTCCCAGCAAGCCTTTCCCAGCCGGGCCTGGTTGAAATGCCAAAAATCCTTGATACCGAGACCTCCCGATTCTAGACTTTTACAGCAAATATTCCAAGGAACCGTGATCAGGTTTCGTCTATCAACACTACCCGTCCAGAGGAAATTCCATGTGCACCGATTTAGTTCAACATGCCATTTGTAAATTAGGAATGAATGAGCCAGAGATCCAGTGATGGCAGATTTGATAAGCGTTAGTCGACCCGCGAAAGATAAAGCAGTACCTTTCTATTGACTAAATTGTGATAGAAACTTGTCAGCCATAATGCTTAAGAACCGAGTACAGGGAGCTCCTTTAAATAGCGGGACACCCAGATAATTGAACGGTAAATTATCCAAATGGATCCCCAAATAGCTAGCTAGGCGATATGTCCTGAATCTAGTAGCATGCTGACCAAAATACATAGATGATTTACCCCAGCTAACCCGCTGACCCGAAACGTTGCCATAAAACTAAAAAAGCTCTTTAAGGGCACACATATTACACATGTTTTGCTAGCCACCTAGAAAAGAAGTATTCTGCAATTCCAAATAGAATCGGTGAGAGCGAGTTCCCCTGTCTGACACCACGAGAACAACCAAAATACCACTTTGCGGCTCTGATGCGAGCCAAACTAGTAGCGAATATGCGCTCGAGGTGATCCCCACTACAACGGCTCTATAATTAAGGGATAAGTGTACCATGTCGTTATCAAGTAATAAATCTGGTTAAGTCTAGGTATCGAATCCACGTGATTTATACCCACAAGTATTAAACTATTCGGTTTTATACGTTATCTAAACGGTGAATAATTTAGATTGGTTTAGTAACAATTATGACTACTCCTAAACTATGGGTGAGACAGTTTTTATGTATTTCAAACCCTTATGGAATGATACGAGTGGCGATAAGTCACAACATATTAAGAGCAATATTTCAGAATATATACGAGTAACAATTTACTCTTGTCAAGACGATTATTTATAAATCGAACAACTCCGTAAAGTTCTGAGGTCGTGGTTCCTTTTGTAAGGTGACTCTAATTCTTAAGTTCAGAAATAGGGCTCGTAAGTTCCGTGGCTTGTCAATTTCTACTGTTTCTGGGTTATCAATTATGGTAAGGAAACACCTATGTGAATCCTAATGTATTTCGGAGTTCGTAAGCGACCTACACAATAATCAATTATGAGAATCAAAGCAAGGAATAAATATCAACAAGTATAGTGAAACTGAAAACAGTAATCATATATTATTACTGTGGAAAGCATAAATGCAGAATACAACCGAATCTAGCAGATAGGAAGAGTACAAACTAGTTAACAAGGTAAAAAGAGAAGAAGAATCAACCTTTAGAACTAGGTAACCGGACTCAAAGCCGTCACTTTGGATTCGGAGGTGGAACACTCGAGCTTGGTGAACGAGGGTGGAACGTGACTTCATCAGGGGAATGGAAGAATTACAACAAGCTCTTAAAGTGTAAGGATATTATTACACAAAAACTGAATGCCTACTTGACTGCCAAGCACTCCTATTTATATACAAATCAAGCTTGGGGTATAATTATAATTATATTTTTGTTCGGTCGTTCACACACTAAAATACTAAATTTTGGGCCCACCCGGCGAGTGGGATAGTCACTCGGTGAGTGGGCTTGCTTCTGGTCCAATTCGGGCAAATTTTGGTGGAATTTGAGCTGCTCCAGGCTGCCCACTCGCCGATTGGATGGTCCACTCTCTGAGTGGGCCATCCCACACGCCGAGTGGGACAATCATTGGGCATGTGGGTTGCCTATTGACTAGGAAATTGCCAAAAAATTCCCGTTTTGACTGCCATTTTTGTCCGTTTCACACCCACTCGTCAAGTTGACTTCCCACACGCCGAGCGAGGCTCTACAAGGGTATTTTCTTGTTCATATGGCATGTGATGCGTCACTTCTATGCTTTTTATCCGTCTCTTGCATCTTGCATGTGTTTCTTAAGCCTGTAAAATAAAATCATTGAACTCGAGATTAAAAAACTTTAGATACGGGGTCTGTGTTTTGTATTGTTTGTACTCGAAAGCTCCTTCTTCCTTAATAATAGCAAAAGAAAAAATTTCGAAGTTTCTGAAGTTCTGAAAAAAAATCCTCTATAATTCTTCAATACATCTATACTTCATCATAATCTTTTATCTGAGGCTTTAATATATCTATGCTGGAATATTATACTATGAGGGGTCTGTACGGAACCATACCCGCGATCTAGACTAGACTTAAGAATTCCCATGAAAGCTCAAAATCAAGATTTTCCTCTTTTATCTTACTTACTTAATATAAGTATTTTTCAAACTTTTAGACTTTGGGAATGGTCCCGTATGGACCCCTCCTTATAGTATAATCCAACATAGACATATTAAAGACTCAGATCAATGATTATGATGAAGTATAGATGTATTGATGAATTACAGAGGACTCAAATGAATCATTGTATTTGTAAAAAAGATTTTTTCTGAATTTCAAAAACTTCGAATTTTTTTCTTTTGCTATTATTAAGAAAGAATGAGCTTTCGAGTGCAGCGTGAAAAGTTCTTCGATCGAAGTCCGTTATAAATTATTGTCGTGACTATTTACCTAAAAAATGAGCAATTCGGAATAATTAAAAAAATAACAATTACCACATATAAAAGATCTAGCTTTGCAAATTAACTAAACCACAATTATTGTTTCACCGAAAAAATTAGCTTGTGGATCTTTTAACTGCAAACTTCACAAACCATAGACACATGTTTATAAGTTTTTAAATCACGGGACTTCTTTTTACAAATCGGACAACCCACACTTTTTTTTAATTCAATTGTTCCTTGATATGGGTCATGTTTGGTAAACAAAGATTTGGTGTAAAATTAGAGGTTTAAACCACTTTTAAAGATTTGAGTAGTCAAAACTTCGAATAGTTGTGTTTAGTGAAAAAACAGTTTAAGAAAATAGGTTGGACTCAAACCGTTAACTTATAAAAGAAACTTGTTTTAAGAGCTTTTCAATTAAGGGCACTAGGTGCAGTAGGCATTAGCGGTATATTTCGCACTTCCCATAGATTTTCACGTGGTTGTTTTGCTTTTCCTGTTACATCTACACTAGTCGAAAACCCGTGCGATGCACGGGTATGAAACTTTTATATAATTTAGATAAATAAAAAAATTGACATATTTACTTTTAAATAATTTTATATCATGCTATGAAAAAAAATTTATTATGTATATTTGAGATTAATATATATTTTTTTAATGATAATTTAAATTAAATTAATTTTAAAAATAATTGATTACTTCTTTTATAGAATTTTAACTAAAGATGAATGATTTATTTATTTTTATAAAATTCAATGATTTGTATTTTTTAAGAATTTTAATATATTTTTATATTCTAAATATTCTGTGAAATAATAATAATAAAATAACAGATTAAATAAAAAATATATTAGAATATAATAAGAAACTAAAAAATCAATTAAAGTATAATTAAAATTAAATATTATATTTACGATACAAAAGAATTACAATATAGGTTAAATAAAAATTGAATTAAATTATAATTAAAATTAAGTATTATATCTACGATACAAAAGAATTACAATCTATGTTAAAATGGAAGCAACATCAATATATTATTCTATAAATTATTACAATCAATACTTTTCTAATGTTGTATATGGAGAAATTTTATAAATTCAATATGTTACATATACAAAAAAAATAAAATTCGTAAGAATTAGTCACAAATTCATTTTGATGATAATTATTTTGGTTGATGGAATTTCATGATCACCAAGTATTCGAATTCAATTATTCATTCTGCTACAATAATCCAATATATCTAATTGAATCAGTTTAAGATGATGATTTCTCCTATTTTCATTTCGTAATATCTCATCAAGACATTCGATCAATTTGTTTTTCATTCTTTCACTATATAGAATATCAGCCATACTTGCACAAATCACTTATTTGACTTCATTAATATTTTCTAATAATTATATATTCTTGAATTTTGTAAGTAAGAAAAACAAATAAAAGAATTGAAAAAAAAATAAAGGGGAGAAAAAGATAATTAGGAGAGAACCATCTTCCTTTCGGGGTTTTTTTTTTTGAAAGTAAGAGAGAATGTCAAGACATAAGCGTATAAAGAGGAGAGTGAGAATATTTTTTGCCCATTAATTAAAAATTTTATTTTTTCTTAATGAATTATTAAGTCCATAAATTAGTTTTCATGTTCGAGTTTCGCTATTGCTGAGGATTATATGAGTCGTTATTTAAATCGGTTGGTTGAAACGGGCAAATTAAAGCCTGCGGAATACATCTCTGGTGTCTTCTTTCCTACTCATTTTCTATATGCTGATGACACTTTGTTATTTTGTAAAGCTACGGTTCAAAACATGAAAACTCTCAGGGATTTTTTCACACTCTATGGGAAAATCTCTAGGCAAATCATCAGATGGGATAAATCTGAAGCCTACTTTAGTCCTTCGATTAATACTGCTAGACTTGCGACTCTTTCTGATATTGTTCATATCCGACCTGGAAATCTCACGTTTATGTACTTGGGTGTTCCTCTTTTCTTTGGCGCTCCGCGTAAACAAATGCTTCAACCAATTGTTGATAAAATTCTGGCTACCTTTTCGAAATGGAAGGGTCGTAGTCTCTCTATGGCAGCTCGAGTGACTCTGGTTAATTCGGTGATCAATAGTTCCTTCATTCACTCCTTTATTGTTTATAAGTGGCCATCAAGTCTTCTTAAATTCATGACAAGAGCCATTCGTAATTTCATTTGGACCGGTTGTATCTCTGAGAGAAAATTAATTACTTCTCCATGGGATCTTTGTTGTCGTCCTTTAAAATATGGGGGGCTTGGTATACGTGATCTCCATGTTATGAATATGGTGATGTTAGGAAAATTGGCTTGGGATTTTGTTTCCTCCAATGATTTTTTAATTGCTCTTCTTAAAAAACGTTTTTTGAATGCTTTAGGTTCCGTGAGAAGCTATCCTATTTTCTCCTCTATTTGGAGTTCGATTAAAGAGGTTTATATGACCCTCTTGAATGACAGCTTTTGGAGCATTGGTGATGGGGAGATATTGACTTTTTGGACTGGTAGCTGGTTGGTACCGACGGTGGCTGCTCAGCTGAATCTCTCTTCTAGTTTGGTTCGTTCGCTCACTGATAGGGTTGCAGATTTTCTGCACGAAGACCGTTGGCATGAGCTTCCACCTCTTCCTTCAGTTGTTCGAAATAATATCCTTGCTGTTCGTCCTTGTAGCGGCTCGGTTGATTCTTGCATTTGGACGGTTGCGGTTGATGGGGAATTTTCGGTCAAGAAATATGTTAAATCTCTTGCCTCGTACCAGCCAATTCGCTGGTGCATCTTTATTTGGCAGTCTTTTATTCCTCTTTCGCATTCTATGCTTTTTTGGCGTGCCTATAGGGGGTATGTTCCAACTCATGAAATTTTAAGGCGTAAAGGGTTGAATATTATTTATCGTTGCTCATTGTGTTTATTAGCCTACGAGGATTTGGATCACCTGCTTGTTCATTGCCGTTTTTCTAAAGCGTTGTGGACCTCGATTGCCTCCATTTTTCAGACTCAGATAAAATTGGATGGCACTCTCAAAGAGTTAATTATGGATGCTATTGAGGCTAAGTTCAGTATGCAGATTCAAGCTTTATGGAATTCAGCAATTGTAAACAATGTTTGGCTAATCTGGCGCACGAGAAATTTGTCTTTTTTTGAAGGCGAGACTGCTAGCATTTTTTTCTGTCTTCACCGACTTTGGGCTCTCATTCGGGAAGCAAATGTCTTTTCCCGCGGAACAGTTTCTAATTGTTTAAAGGACTATGCGGTTCTGAAGCATCTCTCCCTTGACGCTAGACGTCCGGGCATTCCTAAGATCATTTCCGTCATTTGGCGAGCTCCTCCCCCTTGTTGGATTAAGGTTAATTCGGATGGATCTGTTTTTGGCAATCCAGTGATTGTTGGGGCTGGTGGTGTTTTTCGTACTACTCGTGGTTTCCCGCGAGGTTCGTTTGCGTTTCCTGGTCAGACTTCGCTCGCTTATATTGCCGAGCTTCGGGCTGCCATTTTTGCAATCAAAATTGCTTGGGATAAAGGTTGGCACTCACTGTGGATTGAATGTGATTCGAGCTTTGTGGTTCATATTTTAAAATCTAAATCTCACAAGGTGCCTTGGGAAGTGCATGCTGCGTGGTTTGATTGCTTGTTCCATCTTCAACATATGTGTGTGGTCATCTCTCACATTTATCGGGAAGGGAATCGAGTTGCCGATGCCTTAGTGAAGCACGGAGCGACTATTCCTAATTTGGTTTGGTGGAATACTTCTCCATCGTTTTGTAATTCTTTCATTTATGAGGATTATAGTTCGGTTGAGCAGTTTAGAATTTAGTTTTGCTATGTTCTCCTCTTTCTGTTTCTTTATTCCTTTGTATACTCTTCGTTTGCTTTTTAATAATATTCGGGTCCGGGTTTGGGTTGTTTGGCTGGGGATGCCGACCTAGTCGGGATGTCCGGCCTTTCCCTAAACCATCACCCTATCTTTACTTAAAAAAAATTAATTTTAGTTAAATAGAATTAAATCGCAATTGTAACCACTCAGTAGAAAAAAAAACGTTTTATAATTAATATGTGAAATTAATTATATTAATTAGAATCATTATGCTCAACATTTGAGAATTTGAAGAGATTCAAATAATAATATTTTCTTAATTAATATTTTTTAATAATTTGTCCTATGATCATATTTCATTTTCATCTGTTAAAAACTCTTGAAATACTAACAATTTTGTACGAACCATAATATAATAGTTAAAAATTATATAAGCCAATGTTACAAAAGCAATTATCTCAATATCCATAATTAATGTACATTTTTAGGATTATGAGCATCAAAATTTATTTTTATTTACCTTGATTTTGAATTCGTATCTAGCATAATCCACATTCTTCAAGAATAAACATCTTATCAAGCGTATTAGACGCTTACAATCTCCTTGTCTAGAAAATTGGGAGAAAATAACTTCTTGATAATAATAAAAATAATAATAATATAACATAATTTATATTAAAATAAACTTTATTGTAAGTATAATATTCCAATATCTATTTAATATTTTATTTAATATGTCTCAAACTTCAATGAACAACTATCGTGTGAAACTTTATATCTATTTGTACCAAAATGCATAAAAATAAAAAATACAATCCATATCAATTAGCTAAACTCAAACTAAAAAAATGAGTGGATTTCAACATGTTCCGAATTAGAAAAATTAATCTAACTTCAATTAAAACTAAAAATTGAGTTCATAAAAAGCCGAAAATCTAAATTTTAGTTAGAGTTAACAATCAAAACGATAACACCTAGGAATATATACTAAAAAAGAATGCAAATATACAAAATCTTTATTTTAGTCATTTTGAAAAATAAATAAATAAAAAAGAAAACATGGATAAGGTAGTATGTGATAACTTGCTGGATCCGCTTTGATATTCTTTGCCGGAGTTACCTGCAAAACAAAACCGGAGACAGGATCTCCGGGAAAACTCTCCGACGATCAAGTCAGTTTTTGTAAAAATGAGTCTATAATTTAGCAATAGCTTTGTGGGAAAAAATGTGAACGTACCTCCCCCTTATTCTTAAGGCCTTTTATAGGTGTTTTTTGGGTAACCGCCGAGGGCGGTTACTCCTTAGTGAGCCACGTTCTGAGGGCGGTTACCCCTTTTTAGGCCATGTCCCTTTCGTGGCTTTCATGGCAACGAACGTGGTTCTGAGTGGGAGTCTTGACGCTCCGTTTAGGAATTCGGGGCGGTTTACTCGCTGCGCCCGCTTCCTTCATTCGGGTCCCGTCCAATCTTAGCCCATGGGGCTTTAATATGGGCTGGGCTTGCGAAATGAATATAACCCATTTTGGGCTTCGCGGGTTATCACATGCCTCCCCCTTGGTCTAGCAAGAGCCCTTTTAGGGTCTTTTTATAGGGGACGCTTCGTCTTTGTCCGATTATTTCAAAGTTTTGAATTTGTGCATTTCCCCTCTTTCGTTTTCTCCGGCGTCGACCTTTTAATTCCGTTACTTCTTTTCCGGCGTTGACCTCTTAATCCCGTCACTTCACTGTGTTGTCTTTTTCATGTAAGTTTTTCTTTTCACATTTGTTCCTTGTTCGGCTTTTTGCTTCTGTTTTCCTTTTATCGATCATGTCAGACCTCGACTTCGCGCCGTTTGACGACGATTATGTCCGCGAGGTCTCTAACGAGGTCGAAGAGATGGTTGAGGAAGCTTCAACCAGCTCTCCTGGGTGTAATTCTCATCCCGCCGACTTCCTTCATCTGGTGAATACAACCGACGAGGGTTTAGGTTTTGACCCCAAAAAGTTGATTCCGCCACCTGTCCCAACCCCTCGTTTGTTACCAAAGAAGGACAGGTCGGGAAGTCTGGTTTGTCAAGAGACAATCGATGATTTGCGGGAGCATTATCCCTGGCTCCGAGGTCTCGAGACTATCATTCCTGGGGAGGATAGGGGACCGGGCGATTTCCCAAAGGGGTACTTCACTATTTTCGTGGCCCAGATTATCTGCGGCTTCACTTATCCGCTGGCGGATGAGATTGCTTCCGTCCTAGGCGGTTACGGAATCGCGCCCGGGCAATTGCATCCTAACGGCTGGGCCGATTTGACTCTGGACAAATTCTTGGCGGATTGTTTGGAGGTTCCCTTTTCGCCCAAAATCTTCTCCAAGCTCCACCATTTCAAAAGCTCGGCGGGGTATTTCACTTTCATCCGCCAGAGCGGATACTATGGTTTTGACGAGAAGCTGAACAAGATCCGCGAGTGGGATCGATCTTACTTTTTTATCAAGTTTAATGAGGAAAACCTGAACTTCCTTCGTTGCTGGAGCCGACCCAACGTAAAGAGTTTGAACTTCGGGTATCCCAGCAAGGAAGAATCCGCCGTTATCAAGTTCCTGAAGAGCACTCCTCCTTTTGTATGGACATACGATCAGGCCTTTCATATGCTAAGGAGCCGAGTAGCGATTGCGTACCGCGAGGGGGATCGCATTGTCTATATTCCTTATCGCGTTTTTGTGCAAGGTACTTTTTATTTCCAAGTTGATGGTTTCTTTTAACCCTTTGCAGGGGTGATCCTTTATCTCAAATCGCTGCAGATCGGGAGGCTAAAGCCCTGGCGAGAAGAAAGAAGCGGATGACGGAAACCGCTTCCGTTGTAGGGGCGGATCCTTCTGGAGGGACGATTCCTTCTATTGGGGCGGCTTCCCCGGTTAGGGCTTCCGCTTCACAAGGTCCCGCTTCTGCCTCCGAGGATCTTCCTTTAACCAGGAAGCGAAAGATAAGTGCGGATACAGAGTCTTCTCGTTCTAAAAAGAAGAACACTTCTGTGTCCCTTACTGTTGGCGGCGCACCTGTATCCAACTCGTCTAAAGGAAAGAGCAGTACCCCCATTCACGAGGTATCTTGATCTACTCCCTCTCGTATTGCTACTTTTTCCTCATGAGCTGTCTGCCGTTCTCTTGATATTTTTCTTTATGCTTTTGCAGCCAATCCCCGATATTAGCGGATGGTGGACTAGGCCTTTCGGCCTGGCCGTGAACTTCTCTTGCAAGGATATTGTATCTTCCATATGCAATGTCCTCGGGCGACTTCCCTCTGCCTCCCGTGTGCGCGAGCAAGTACCGCTCCCTACTGCTGTGGAAGGGATCGAGAAGCGTTCTGTAGAGGTATATTATTGCTTTGTCCTTCGCTTTCAAATATCTTGTGTTCATTGTAACCGCATATTTCTATTCGCCCATTTTTATTTGTGAGACGTGTTATATGCAGATTATCAATTTCGCTGAGGGCATTCTCCGAAGGGATGCAGAGCGAGCCAAGGAGTTGGAAAGTCTTGGTACGGAATTGGCGACTCAGAAGTCGCTTTATGATGATGTCCAAGGGAAGGTGAAGGTCCTAGAGGGCACCTGTCAAAAGGCCGTGGGCGAGAAGGAGGAGGCCCTTAAATCCCTTTAGGCCAAGTCCGATGAACTGCAAAAAGCCCTCGACGACCTAGCTGCTTTCAAGGAGGCCCAAAAGAAGAGGGTTGAGGAGATTTTGGCTGAAGATGGCGCCCGCATCTACTGGTATGGGGAGCGGATTCATGCCGCTTATGAGCACGGGCATCAGGGTCTAGTACTTAACCGCCCCAAAGTTCCCATCCCTGAAAAGGATTTAACTGGGGAGTGGGATAAGCTGGAAGCCGAGGATGCTGATATGGATGAGGTACTCTTCTTAGATTGGAAGAGTCTTCAGGATCCTACGATTAGCTGCGAGATCCCTATTCAGCCCGCGGAAGGAGAGGCACCCCAAGCCGTTTCTCAACCTGTGCAAGAGGTACCTCTCGCCGAAGAGGTTACTGAAGCGGTTACCGATTCAAGGGTTGAGGATTCGCTTGAAGTAGATCCTCCTACCGGAGGAGATGAGGGAGTCGCCGCAGTCCAGGAGGGCATTAGGGGCGAAGGAGAGGAAGCTGTAGCATAGCTTAACTTATATTTGGACTTTTGTATGTAAAAACCATGTAACAAACCGCTCTGATATATATATTTTCTTTCGGTTGTTGCTTTTCATATGTGTGTGATTGTCACTTTTTTGCCCTTTATATGTGCCCTTTGTCCTTTTGCCGACTCCATATTTGTGTTTCTTCATAGCTAGGGTGGCCAGACCCTTTTTGCAATTTTGAGTACTCGTTTATTCGCTTAATTTTATGCCTTAACTTATAATTCTTCTTTCGAAAATAATCATAAGTTTTGATCATAAGGTTTTGCGAGTGATGCGTAATCATGCATCCGCCTTTCTTTAACAGGCAACACATTTATGTGTTTTTGATTTTAACCCTAAGGTTTTTTGCGAGTGATGCGTAATCAAGCATCCGCCTTTCTTTAACAGGCAACACATTTATGTGTTTTTGATTTTAACCCTAAGGTTTTTTGCGAGTGATGCGTAATCATGCATCCGCCTTTCTTTAAGAGGCAACACATTTATGTGTTTTTGTAAAGAATCCGCATTTTGTTGTAACATACTGAGTGAATGTAATAACTTTTATTGATGACGAGAAAAAGTTTATTACATATGTACACCAATTGTGCGGGATCGAAGCCTCATTAAAACCTTTTATCAGAAAACCCAGTGGGAAAAACTCATAAAAGGAAAAAGAGTACTCGTCATTTCCTCGAACTACTCGGCTTTTCTATATAGGCGTAGATTCTCTAGATTCCAGGTGCGCGGGAGCTTCTTTCCACTCATTTCTTCTATTTCGAAAGTGGCCAGTCCCATCTTCTTGGATACTTTGTATGGCCCGATCCAGTTGACGCCTAGCTTGCCTTTGCCATCTCTAGACTGTATTTTATCTGCTTTTTTCAAGACCAAGTCGTTTTCGTTGATCATTACTTTTCGCACTCTTCTGTCATGGTATTTCTTGATTCTATTGCGGTACATTGCCATTCGCATGTAAGATTTTTCTCTTCGTTCCTCCACAGAATCCAAAGCATCTCTGATGTTGATAGGATTTTGTGTGTCGCAATAATAAATTGTCCGATCTGTGGGCGACTTGATTTCAACAGGTAGGACTGCTTCGGCTCCATAAACTAGCGAGAAAGGTGTTTCACCTGTTGCTGCCTTTACAGAGGTTCTGTATGCCCACAACATATAGGGTATCTCATCCGCCCAACCTGTTTTTTTGTCACCTAGCCGCTTCTTGATGCCTTGAACCATGGCCCTGTTGGTAACCTCCGTCATACCATTTGATTGGGGATGGTTTACAGAAGAAAAATGATTCTTGATTCCCATGCTTTCACAGTATGTTTTGAACTTGGCACAGTTGAACTGGGTGCCATTGTCGGTTATAAGCTTCTGCGGGATCCCAAATCGCATGATAATGTTCTCTCGTAAGAACTCGATCATTCGCTCAGGTGTTTGTGCGGTTACTGCCTCCGCTTCTACCCATTTGCTGAAGTGGTCCACTGCGACTATCAAATACTTCCTTTTCTTTGTTGTTTCTGGGAATGGACCCACTATATCAATTCCCCATGTTGTGAATGGCCACGCCGTCATTATAGTGATTTGTTCAGCTCCGGGAATATGCTTTTCATTTGCATGGATTTGACAGTTGTGACATTCCGCAACCATCTTCTGGGAATCTTCCACCACCTTGGGCCAGTAGTATCCCATCAGTTTGACCTTTCTTGCCAATGCCGCCGAAGCTTCGTGCGCGCCACAAATTCCTTCGTGTAGTTCTCACAGCACATAGTCTCCTTCATTGCGACTAACGCATTTCAACCATGGACATGTGTACGATTTCCGATACAAAGTTCCATCCCGCATTGAGTATCGTGCCGACTGCCCAATTATTTTTCTGGCTAAGCTCTTATCAACTGGCAAATCTCCCTGCTCCAGATATTGACGGATTGGCATCCGCCAATCTTCATCGTCTTCCAGTTCCTCGATGATCATAATCTGATCAACCTCGAATGCTGGTGCCGATTTTATTTCCAAGCTGCATGCTTTTTGACTCCATGGTTCTCTACTTGCCGCTGCTTTTGCCAATTCGTCATCTTTTGCATTTTGGCCTCGTGGAACATGCACCATCTCCCAAACGACTCCCTTGTGCGTTAACTCTTGTGTCAATCGGCTGACCACCTGATGGAATTTTACTAGCTCCTCCTGTTTCACCAGATAATTTTTTGTGATCTGGTTTATCATGAGTTTGGAATCGCTGTAGATTACCACTCTTTCTGGGGTGAGTTCATTGAGCAACCTCAATCCACATATCATAGCCTCGTATTCTGCGGCATTATTGGTAGTTTTGAAAGTTAATTTTGCTGCATAGTACATGCGGATAACCTCCGGACCTTTGATGACGATTCCTAGCCCAGCTCCGTCTGCAGATAAGGCCCCATCTGTGTACATGCTCCACTCTTCTTTTTGTGCCTTTGGACATTCATCATCATCCCAGGTGAATTCGTTCACGAAGTCGGTGAGCACTTGGCTCTTTAGCGCTGGTCTTCCTTCATAGCGGATATCGAATTCGCCCAGGCGAATTGACCATTCCATCAACCGGCCGGATGCGTCAGGTTTCTGCAGTACCTTTCGCATTGGGATGCCAGTTCTCACAATGACAGTATGCGCCTGAAAATATGGTTTCAATCTAGTCGCCGTGGTTATCACCGCGAGGGCCATTTTGTCCAACTTCGAATACCGGAGTTCTGCGTCCTTCAAGACTTTGCTCACGTAGTATACTGGATATTGTTGCCCTTCTTCTTCTCGCACCATCACAGTGCATATCGCCATGCTGGTGACGAATACATAAAGAAACAGATCTTCTCCATCTTCCGGCCTGCTCATTAAGGGCGGATAACATAGTAATCGCTTTATCCCCTCAAATGCTTCTTGACAATCTGGCGTCCATTCAAAGGACTTGGATTTTTTGATGGCATTGTAGAAAGGTAGACATCGCCTAGCTGAGCATGATATGAATCGCCCTAATGCCACCAACCGCCCGTTCAGTCTCTGTACTTCCCTTATGTTCCTTGGCGTCTTCATCTCCATTACTACTTTAACCTTCTCAGGATTCGCCTCCACCCCTTTGCCGCTAACAATGAAACCCAGGAACTTTCCCGCTTTTGCTCCGAATGTGCATTTCTCTGGGTTCAATTTGAGGCCATATTTGATCAACACTTCTAGGATTTCTTTGATATCCCGCGGGTGGTCTTGCATTTTCTTGCTTTTGATGATCATGTCATCAACATAGATCGAGAAGTTCTCACCGGATTTGTCTGAAAATATCTTGTTCATCATCCTCTAGTATGTTGCTCCCGCGTTTTTCAATCCAAAGGGCATCACCTTGAAGCAATAAGTCGCCTGGTGAGTTATGAATGATGTTTTGATTTCATCCGCCTTCTCCATGGGTATCTGATGGTAACTGGATTTCACGTCGGTGAATGATAAAGCTTCATATCCTGCAGTTCCATCTACCAATATATCAATGTTAGGAAGTGGATACATATCTTTCGGACATGCCTTGTTCAAGTCGTTGAAGTCGACGCACATTCTGTACGTTCCATTCGGCTTTTTGACTAGCACCACATTGGCTAGCCATTCCGGATAGGTGACTTCTCGAATCGCATCCGACCTTAGCAAGTCCGCCACTGCTTTTTCAATCGCCTTTTGCCGCTCAGGAGCATGTCCCCTCTTCTTTTGCCGCACTGGGGTTGCCCCTTTGTCTACATTCAATCGATGGGTTGCTACGTCTGGGATTATTCCTTTTAACACTTCATTTGGGGCGGCAAATGCCGACTCACATTGGATCAATACCTCGGTAATGGCCTTCTTTGTTTCTTCTGAGAGTCCAGCCGCTATTCGCACGTTCTTGTCATTCGAGATGGCGAATAGTTCCGTTTCTCCCAATGCTTCTGCCGGCAGCTTCTCTTCGACTTTATCCTCCTCTTCCGGTTTTGGTTCAAGTGATAATGTATAGGCCTGTTGAGATACAAGTTGATCACCTTCAACTATGACTCGCCCTTGGTGTATTGGCAAATGTAACGTTAAATGCTTCATTAAGATGAGCGACTCCGTCTCCGACAGGAATGGCCGTCCCAGAATTATGTTGTAGGCCAGTGGGAGATCAACAATTGCGAATTCTAAATCACCTCGCCATTTTAGATTCTTATCGCCCATTTCTGCCTCCAACACCACCTGCCCACTTGTGTGGGAGGATTGACCCCCAAAACCAGTTACATCCATGAAGGTGTGTTCCACCCGCTCGTCGTTGATTCCCAACTTGTTGAATGCTGTCCGGGTAATGACGTTGCAAGAACTGCCTGTGTCGATAAGGACCCGCTTGACGTCCCATCCTTCAATGGCCATCGTGATCACCAGGGCATCCGCATGTGGCTCCGTGATTCTCGCAAATGAGTAATTGAGGGCATCCCCCCTATGTGTGTTGCTCTTTCGCCGTTCACGGCGAGCTCTTTTTGTTGGAGGCTCGTAGATTCCGCCTGCTATCACGTTTATCACCCCTTTCTTCTGCTTCTTTTCTGGCCGTGTTTCTCCATCATGCGGGAGCGTTGTTTTCTCATCAGCTGTTTCTTTTCTTACAAATTGACTCAGCTTGCCTCTTTCGATCAGTTTTTCTATTTCCTTCTTCAGTTCGTAGCAATCATCTGTGTCATAGCCATTCAACCTGTGGAACCTGCAATACTTACTGGGATAGCGCCCCAAACTGGTTCGGCCTTTCACCTCGGGGAACCGCACATCCTTCTTCAAGGGGCTCCTTTCGATCCAAAGTAACACCTCTTGGCGAGTCGTGTTTAGTGGTGTGTGATATCCTCCACCTTGAAAGGGACGATCGCCTCTTCGAACAAAATTACTTTTGGACTGGGTCTGACGCCGACTGTCCGAAGTGGTTCTAGCGGCATCTCTTTCTCGCCGAGTTTGGGCCCTATGTTCCCTGTTGACATCATCCACTTCCATGAATTCCTTTGCTATCTTCATGAGCTCGGCTACAGTGCGTGGTTTGTTACAGATGATTTCTTCCCGCATGCTCCAATCTGTGGTTCCATCCGCCATGATGTTGCGAATACTCACGATATCTGGGTTCTGCAATCGCACCAGGATATCGTTAAAGGCGACAACAAATTCCCTTAGGGAATTATAGTTTCTCTGTTTGATCTCCTTCAGCTGCCTATCTGTCACATCTGCCGCTTTACAGCCCACGAACTTCGCACAGAAATCCCGACTATATTGTTGCCAATTGTGAATAGATTCTGCCGGTAAAGATCGAAACCAATCAGATGCCGCACCGCCCAAAGTTGTCGAGAATAACCTGCAAATTATGCTTTCGCTTGCCCCTGCAACATCCAGTAACTCTCTGTAGTTCCTGACATGAGCCTCAGGGTCAGAATTTGGATCCCCATAGTATTTTGGTATGGCAGGTGCTTTGATTCTGTGATCTGGAATGAATTCCCGCAACGAAGGGGCAAAAGGTGAATCGCTCTGGACCTCTGCTCTCGGCCGAGGTGAGTACCCCATTCGCTCCATCATGCTCCGTAATTGATCTTCTAAGTCAATATCGGGTACTCGCCGAACCTCTTCCATCCGCTGCTGGTGAATTCTGGATGGCATCCACTCGCCCATCGGTGTTGAGACGGGTGCCTGTTGGTGGACCAATCGCCGTCCCGTTATAGGATCAAAGTTCCATGTGTGCTCACGCCTAGACATAGTTGTGTTAGGCGTCATCAATTCCGAACGTCTGTGAGGAAAAGGGTCCAGTTGTTGTAGCGGAAGAGTGCCTTGCATTCCTGGCAACGGTTGGGATGGCTGCCAGGTTGGAGGTGTCGTCGTAATGAGATCTGGGTGCGAGTAGTTGCTCGGGTGACTGTGTGGATTCGTGCGACTATTCTGGCCCACTTGATTTGGCACTTGAGATGGCTGCGGAAGGACAGGTATGACAGGAATAGTCGGTGATTCTATTGAGATAACCACAGGTTCCTGAGAGGCAGGCGCCATGGCGGTATCGCGTTCGGCGAGGGCGGTTAATAAATTAATCATTCGATCGCCAGCCGCCTGGCTCATATTCGAAGCCAAGACCTGTCCTGCCATCTGCACGAAATCGCTATTGGACATCTCCATTTCATTTTGCACCTGCACTTCCAATAAGGGACCCAATTGTCCCGAGGGGCTTGACGAGGTAGGCACCACAGGCTGAGTACCTACAGGCTGCGAATTTACAATCCGTGAACCTCGTGAGTTCATGCTAGTGGATCTGGTCGTAACACCGGTCGTTCGTGATGGTTCTGACATGTTCTTCGTGTACCTTTAACCAAGTGTTGGTAAAAAAAGGTCCACGTTCACTGCACCAATGATAACTTGCTGGATCCGCTTTGATATTCTTTGCCGGAGTTACCTGCAAAACAAAACCGGAGACAGGATCTCCGGGAAAACTCTCCGACGATCAAGTCAGTTTTTGTAAAAATGAGTCTATAATTTAGCAATAGCTTTGTGGGAAAAAATGTGAACGTACCTCCCCCCTTATTCTTAAGGCCTTTTATAGGTGTTTTTTGGGTAACCGCCGAGGGCGGTTACTCCTTAGTGGGCCACGTTCTGAGGGCGGTTACCCCTTTTTAGGCCATGTCCCTTTCATGGCTTTCATGGCAACGAACGTGGTTCTGAGTGGGAGTCTTGACGCTCCGTTTAGGAATTCGGGGCGGTTTACTCGCTGCGCCCGCTTCCTTCATTCGGGTCCCGTCCAATCTTAGCCCATGGGGCTTTAATATGGGCTGGGCTTGCGAAATGAATATAACCCGTTTTGGGCTTCGCGGGTTATCACAACAATGGAATCTGGATAACGACAGAAATGGAATTTCATCTCTGAAAGATGAAACTATAACAACAATTGTTTAATAAAAATAAAACAACAGCACAATTGAGAAAGCCAAAAATTGAGTTCATATAAAGCCGAAAATCTAAATTTTAGTTAAGAGTTACCAATCGAAACGATAACACCTAGTAACATATACTAAAAAGGAATTCAAATTTACAAAATCTTTGTTTTACTCATTTTGAAAAAAAAGACAAATAAAAAAGAAAACATGGATAAGGTAGCAAGAGGTATGGAACTTGGGTAACGACAGAAATGGAATTTCATCTCTGAAATATGAAAATATAAGAACTATAGTTTAATAAAAAGAAAACAACAACACAATTGTGAACAAAATAACTACAACATATGAAAAAAATCGAATAATTACCTTGAGAAACATAAGAATTTCTTGTAATTTTGACACTTTTGTGTTTTCCGGTTTTAGTTGTTCATGCATCTTCTATTTCTGTCGGATTTCTTCAATTGAAGCTATCAGTTTGGAAAAAAAAAAGACAAATAAAAAATAAAACATGGATAAGATAGCGAGAGGTATAAAACCTGGGTAACAACAGAAATGAATCTGAAAGATGAAACTATAACAACTATTGTTTAATAAAAATAAAACAACAACATAATTGAGAACAAAATAACTACAACATATGAAAAAAATCGAATATTTACCTTCAGAAATATAATACTATCTAACGTGACCAATGAATATAATGGTGGAATTAGGGGTGAGCATATCGGTTAACCGAACCGAAATTTGCTCCATTTTTATAACCGAACCAAACCGAATAAGTTTGGTAACCGAATTTGATTTAACCGAAAATTTTCGGTTCGGTTCGGTTACTGACCGAATAACCGAAAACTCGAAATATTTAAATTTTTGTACATTTTTATTTAATTAGTTTTCTTGTACAAAAGTTACAATTGAATAAATTAAAGGCTATCAAACCCAAATATATATATACAAAGATAAAAGTGTATTTTTTAGGGTTGAACTTTTTATTTATATATATATAAAGATAAAATTATATTTTTATATTTATATATTAAGTTCGGTCGGTTATCGGTTACACCGATATATTTTTTTCAATAACCGAACCGATAACCGATTACCAAATTAAGTTAAAATTAAAACCGAACCGAACCAGAATATTAAAATAACCGAACCAAACTAAGATTTCGGTTCGGTAATCGGTTACCGGTTTTTTTGCTCGCCCCTAGGTGGAATACTATGTATCATGCTTTATATAGAAGTTTATTTGTGACTTTTAGATTTCCTTTGCTTTGTGTTTTTTCATCTTCCCGTAACTCTTGCTTTCTTTTATTATTTTAATTAATAGGCTAGTAATTATTTAATATATTATAGATATTTGTCATTTTTAATTAATTAAATATTTATTTTTAATTAATTAAATATTAAATGGAATTTCATCTCTGAAAAATGAAACTATAACAACTATTGTTTAATAAAAAGAAAACAACAACACAATTGAGAACAAAAATAACTACAAGATATGAAAAAAAAATCGAATAATTACCTTGAGAAACATAAGAATTTCTTGTAATTTTTGATACTTTTGTGTTTTCCGGTTTTAGTTGTTCATGCATCTTCTATTTCTGTCGGATTTCTTCAATTGAAGCTATCAGTTTGGAAAAAAAAGACAAATAAAAAAGAAAACATGGATAAGATAGCGAGATGTATAGAACCTGGGTAACAACATAAATGAATCTGAAAGATGAAACTATAACAACTATTGTTTAATAAAAATAAAACAACAACATAATTGAGAACAAAATAACTTCAACATATGAAAAAAAATCGAATATTTACCATCAGAAATATAATACTATCTATCGTGACCAATGAATATAATGGTGGAATACTATCTATCATGTTTTATATAGAAGTTTATTTGTGACTTTTGGATTTCCTTTGCTTTGTGTTTTTTCATCTTCCCGTAACTCTTGCTTTCTTTTATTATTTTAATTAATAGGCTAGTAATTATTTAATATATTATAAATATAAATTTGTTATTTTTAATTAATTAAATATTTATTTTTAATTAATTAAATATTTTTAATCTGATTTTTTACTACGTTGACAACTCATCAAAAAGACCTCTAAAACACTTCTTCTCATTTCTCTCTGCTTCCGTAATTATATATAGTATAGATTTGCATATATTGCTAAGCTAAAGGTGGTCATGTTTGCACTAGCTTGGAAAAAGAACTGGCATAAACTATGGATAGAATCAAATTCGGCTTATGTGGTTAATTTGCTTAAGCATCGATTTGTGGCGATTCCTTGGTGGTTATGTCAAGACTGATGAATTTTTTTGAATAAAATTATATATTAAATTAAATACCAACAAACGCATCCTTTCATGAACAGTCGTGTCCAGCGTGAATAGCCGTGTTCGTACGTGAACAGTCGTGCCTATCCGTGTACAGTCATTTTCGTTCGTGAAATGACATATTCTTTCGATTTCTATTTATATAGAATGGATTATCAAATTCATAAGCGGTTGAAAAAAGTGGTTAGAAAAAACATTCTTTGGTATTTTTCCTACTCTTTATCTGTTCACAGTGTTTTTGTTTTCTTGTTCCGGTGATAACGAGTCTATACACGATTTGAGTTCGCTTGCATAATTTGTTATATCTTGAAAAACGATTGTCAATAGCGACGATATCTATCTTAAAGAAACTGCTAATACATACCTTATATTTGTCTCAAGTTTTATTATCTATATGTCTACGGTTTTTGATCAATCACTTCTAACAAAGACTAGCTGCGGTTTTTTGCTCAATGCTCGGCTATAGAAATATTCGCGGAAATGAGTTTGTAATGACATCAGGATTAGTTTGAAATGAGTTTCTTTATTATTTAATACAGAGATAACCGTTTTTCTTTTATTTATTTAAAAAAAAGAGTCAACTTTTTCTTTCATAAGAATTGTAAGGGAATGATGGTCAAATACTTATTTTTAATACAAATTTATTAGTTTATTTTAATAGAAGTATCTCTTTCTAGAGGCCTCTATGTATGTAAATATATAAAATAAAATTCTAAAAGTATATAAATATATATATGGTGTGTTTTTATCATTGGATGATGGAGTATAAAATTAATCCAATGGTGAAAACACACAAAGTAAGACTTACTTTGTCAAAAACAAAATAACCATAGCCTTTACCTATATATATATATATATATATATATATATATATATATATATATATATATATTTATTGGGTTAGGCTATACTTTATTTTGTTTTTACCACCATTGGATTAACTTACTTTGTTAAAGTCCACTATCATCTAATGGTAAAAAAAAAACAAAGTAAACTTTACTTTGTCAAAAACAAAGTAACCATACAAGGCACCATATTTATTTATTTATTTATTTAGAGCATCTCCAAGAGACTCTTAGTAAACTCTCTAAAAATAATATAAATAATTAACTCTTAGTGATTTAAGAGTGGCTAAGATATATCATCTCTAATAATGCTCTTTATATTCACTCCTTATCATTAAAATTATTATTTGTTATTATATTTACCAATAGTGTCAGGAGGGAGGCTCATCAATAATAAATTATTAATAAAAAATGAATTAAGAGGCACTAAGGCCCTGTTCTTTATCACTTAATTTTAGTAACAATCAGTTCAGTTCAGTTCAGTTCAGTTCAGTTCAGTTCAGCATTCAGTTTCAGCATCCAGTTTCAGTATTCAGTTTCAGTATTCAGTAATTTATCCTTATTTATTATATTATAATTATTTATATATAATTTATTATAATAATTATTATTATTTATTATTATTTTTATTTATAGTTTATCATTATCTATGAATTAGATAAAAGTTAAGAAATGATAGTCAAGAAATGATAGTTTATTAAAGTATATATCGTTTCATAAAAAAATTAAAACTAAAGTATGCTTCCATATTTAAAAATTAGGAATTGCACTCAAATTTATCGAATTTATCAATGTTAGGGATAAAATTGCACAATTTTAGATGTTAGGGGTAAAATTACCCATGACCCAAAACGTTAGGGATATTTTTACACTTTAACCCTTAATTAGAATAAAAAGTTAAGAGTTTGTATTCATATAAAAATTTTTATTTGATTTCATAGGCTTTAAATTATATGTAAATTTGTGTTTGTATGTAATTTGTATTTTTAATTTAAATTAGACTCATTTTTATTTAATTTTATAGGCTTTTATCGAGCCAAAATTTTATCAAGCCGAGCTTTTATTTGATATTCAATTTAGTTTTATCTTTAATAATATATTTATTTATTTATTATTGATATTATTAAATTTATTAGAACCATCATTATTATTATTATAAGTTTATTAATGTCCAATATTATCAATTAAATTATTTTAAAGTCTAATATCATCATTATTGTTTAGTTCGGTTCAGTTCGGTAGTATTCAGTTAAGTTCAGTAGTATTCAGTTAAATTCAGTTCAGTTCAGTTCAGTATTCAGCAGTATTCAGTTCAGTTCAGTTCAGTTTTTTTCAGGAATAAAGAACAGAGCCTAAGAGGTGAAGAGATGCTCTCTATTAATAGAGATGATGGAGGAGCTCTTAGTGATTTGAAGAGCCACTAAGAAGCTGTTGGAGCTGATTTATCATTCTCCCTCCTCAAATTTTAACTTAAGAGCCAACTTAAGAGGCTGTTGGAGATGCTCTTAACATATATTGTGTTTAACATATTTGATTTTTCTTATTGATAATATATACTGGATATAATTAAAACATTAATAAGTTTTTAAATTTAAATTGTATAAAAAAATTGAAAATTATGATGAAAATTATGAAGAGAAATAAATGTTTGAAGGTATTACACTTATTTAGGTCTCCAAACTAAAGCTTCAAAGTCATTTAGGATTTTAAACTATCAAAATCATCAATCAGATCCATAAATTAAGTAAAAACATCAATTGAGTTATTATTCTATCTTAAAATCAGAAACTGTGACTATTTTATATAGACTGTAATAATCTATACGTTAGTTTAAAATGAGTTTGGAAAAGAGGGTATGAAACTGTTCAACCGAATGATTTTCGATGAGGCTTCAATTGATGGTTTTTGTTTAGAATGAGGACTGAATTAATAATTTTGGGTTAATTTAGAGATCTAATTGATGATTTTGATAGTTTAAGGTTCTAATTAACTTTGAAGCACATCCAAATACATATTATGTCATGTTTGAATAAGTAGAAGAAGAAAAAAAGGAAAAGAAAAAGAAACCAATAGGATAAAAAATTGTAGAGAAAGAAGAAAAACAAAACGATCATTGAGAAATTTCAAAAACAAAAAAAACGAGTGAGTTGAATATATATATATATATATATATATATAAAATTCTAAAGTATATATATATATATATATTAATGAATTCTTTATATACATATGTTTATTTAACACATATTGTGTTTATCATATTTGGTTTTTGTTATTGATAATAGACATAATACTCATTTGGCTTTCTAAACTAAGGTTTAGAAATCAATTAGAACCTTAAACTATCAAAATCATCAATTAGGTTTCTGAATTAATAAAAAAATCATCAATTGAGTCATCGTTCTAAACAAAAATCATCAATTGAAGTCTCATCGATGTTTCAAAAAAAAAAAAAAAATCTCATCGAAAATCATTCGGTTGAACAGTTTCAGACCCTATTCTCCAAACACATGTTGAACCAACACAGAGATTATTACATTCTATATCAAATCGTCACAATTTCTGATTTTAGGATATAATGGGTACTCAATTACTGGTTTTTGCTTAGTTTAGGGACCCGATTGATGATTTTGATAGTTTAGGGTTCAAATTGACTTTGAAGCTTTAGTTTGAGGACTCAAAGGAGTATAATGCCTTGTTGAAGGCATTACACTCGTTTAAGTCCCCAAACTAAAACTTAAAAGACAATTAGAACCCTAAACTATCAAAATCATCAATCAGGTCTCTAAACTAAGCAAAATCATCAATTGAGTCATTATTTTATCCTAAAATCAGAAACTGCGACTATTTTATATAGACTCTAATAATTTATATGTTAGTTTAAAATGAGTCTGGGGAAGAGGGTCTGAAACCATTCAACCGAATGATTTTCGATGAGACTTTAATTGATGATTTTTATTTAGAATGGGGACTCAATTGATGATTTTGGATTAGTTTAGGGATCTGATTGATAATTTTTATAGTTTAATGTTCTAATTAACTTTGAAACCTTAAGTTAGGAATCCAAACGGGTATTACGCCATGTTTGAATAAGAAGAAGAAAAAAAAAGAAAACAACAGGAGAAAAAATTGTGGAAACAGAAGAAAAACAAAACTATACTAGTTTTTGGTCCGTGCGATGCACGGATTCATCTTAATATATAAATATTAATAAAAAATATAATCTAATAATTATTTTATTTTCACATTTACTTTAAATAATCTTCTTATAGATAAATATAATAATAATAATAATAAAATTAAAATTAATATATTATATATTATATTATATTTTTTTATCAGTAAAAATGAGAAGTTCCATCGTTACTGTTTTATATTATATATAGATAGATATATAGAGAACTGTAGAGATTTTAGGGATTAATTTAAACTCTGTAGAACTTTTAGATATAGTACGGATAAAATAATCATTTTATAGATAAATATAATAATACAATTAAAACTAATATATTAAATTTTTTATCACTAAAAAAGGAGGAAGTGACACCTCAGTTCCATCGTTACTGTTTTATATTATATATATAGAGAGAGAATTAGAAAATTAGAAAGATTTTAGGGATTAATTTAAATTCTGTAGAACTCTTAGATATAGTACGGATAAAATATCTTTTTATAGATAAATATAATAATAGAATTAAAATTAATATATTATATATTATATTATATTTTTTATCAGTAAAAAATGAGGAAGTGACACATCAGTTCCATCGTTACTGTTTTATATATGTAGAGAATTGTAGAGATTTTAGGGATTAATTTAAACTCTGTAGAACTTTTAGATATAATACGGATAAAATAATCATTTTATAGATAAATATAATAATACAATTAAAATAAATATATTAAATTTTTTATCACTAAAAAAAAGGAGGAAGTGACATCTCAGTTCCGTCGTTACTGTTTTATATTATATATCGATTTGAGAAATTTAAAAAAAAAAACACCACTGAGTTGAAAATGGTGTAGTCTTGTACGGCGGTTCAAATTTGGATGCGTTTATGTGGTGTATATAATAGGGTAAATTACATCCATGACCACTGAAATTTATCTATTTTAATATTGTGGCAACCGAATGTCAATTCTTAACGGTATGACCATTGAACTTTACAATTTTTAATATTGTTATCCACTCAACTTTAACTAACTCCTCAAAATGATCCTTAATGACCTCAAAATGCAAATATTCAACAACTAAAGTTGTTCAGAACGACTTTTACCATGAAACAACATTTTTTATTTTCCAAAATCACATTTTTTTTGGAGCTTTCTCTCTCTAGAAATGTACTTTCTCTCTCCTAATCAAACAATACCTAAATGACCTCAAAAACGAAAATTTTCAAGAATTAAAGTTCCTTAGAATATCATTACCCCTTTAAATTTTTTTATTTTGAGGCCGTCAACGGTCGTTTTGAGACGTTAAGTGGTCACTAATATTCAAACTGTTAGGTTCAGTAGTCATACTGTTAATAATTGAAGTTCAGTGGCTATAATGTAAAATGGATAAAGTTCAGTAGCCATGGTTTAAAGAAAAAAGGGTTAAGGTGCAAAAATACCCCTAACGTTTTGGGTCAGGAGCAATTTTACTCCTAACGTCTAAAATTGTGCAATTTTACCCCTAATGTTTCTAGCCAAGGGCAATTTTACCCCTAACGTTGATAAATTGGATCAATTTCAGACACTATTATAAAATACAGTCATTTTTTTCTTTATTTTGCACAAGTTGCATATCAATTTGTTCTAAAAAAAAGGATATAATGTTTTTTGTAATTTAATAATAAAATTGGAGATTAATATTTATAAATTCGGTGAATTTTTTGGATTTTTTTGTCTAATTCGTACAAAAGATAATATATTTTCAATATTTTTTTCTTATTTTTTTCACATCCCAACATATGTTTGTGATTTGTTATTGCAAAATAACGCATGTGTGAAGTGTAGATGACAAGATTTATGACCGAGAAGACAGTTTGATGAATTATTTTTCAAATTGACCCAATTTATCAACGTTAGGGGTAAAATTGCTCTTGGCTTACAACATTAGGGATAAAATTGCACCATTTTAGACATTAGGGATAAAATTGCTTCTGACCTGATCCAAAACGTTAGGGGTATTTTTACACCTTAACTCAAGAAAAAAAAAACACGAGTGAGTTGAAAATGTAGTTGAAAAAATTGTAGAGAAAAAAGAAAAACAAAACCATGTATTGATCTTGGCATATTGCGCTGGGACCGGTGTTTGATCACGGTTGCAAAAAATAAAATAAATACTTACTTTTTTACAACTGAGTGATCAATTGATTAAATTTTACGCAAGTTCAAGGGACTAACTGAATATTTTATGTAAGTTCAGGAGGCTATGGAGATACTTTACAAGTTTAGAGGACAAATCAATATTTTTTGGACAAATTCAAATTTTTATATATAATAAAAACTTAAAATTATTTTTCATTATTTTAAATATATTTTTATATATTAATAAAAATTTAAGCTATTAACATGTTTATATATTATTTGATTGATTGTTCCAATCCACAATTAATTTAAGGGGAAAGTAAAAAGATAAACGTTCTGGTTTGAGCCATTTTCAAACATAGATTATGTAGTTTAAAAGTTGACAAACAGGTACCTTGAGATTGATTCTGTTAAAGGACAAATCAATTTTTTTGGACAAATTCAAATTTTTATATATAATAAAAACTTAAAATTATTTTTCATTATTTTAAATATATTTTTATATATTAATAAAAATTTAAGCTATTAACATGTTTATATAATATTTGATTGATTGGTTCCAATCCACAATTAATTTAAGGGGAAAGTAAAAAGATAAACGTTGTGGTTTGAGCCATTTTCAAACATAGATTATGTAGTTTAAAAGTTGGCAAACAGGTACCTTGAGATTGATTCTGTTAACAGACACAGTTTAAATATTAACGATGTTAAAAAAAGGTCAAAACTCAAAAGGAAAATAGTTAATTTTGTCCTTATATTTATTTATTTAATAAAATTAACTCTCTTATTGTCTAATTATCACAAACAAACATCCAAATAAAAAATAAAAATCAAATGCACCATCTTCACCATCTCTGTTTAATTTCTTATTTTTCTTATTCTTTCTCTCTCTTCTCATTGTTAATTTCTCTCTAAAATCAATTGAATTAAAAATTAGATATTAAATGAACCCAATATTCAAAATGTGTTAAGACTACTTCCCAATTTCGATCCCTTAGAACACAACACCAGTTAATCAACCACGCAAAAGGACGGGAGACGAAGGAATCCCATTGCATGAACTCAATAACATTGAGGTAGTCGAGTTCAAAGACGACTGTCGTTGAAAGTAATCAATGGTTAGAATCATGACAATCTCTTTTTTTGATGAGATAATGTATGAAAATACACATGTCGTTACGCCCTAACATTGGCACTCAATAACGAGATTGGGTCAATTTGAGACATAATTAATCAAACCATCTTTTCAATCATGATTAATATCATCTCAACTATGAGTTGAAAAAAAAAATTAAAAACCCAAATACTTCATTAAATTTAAAAATGTATTAATCTTTAATTATGTTATGAAATTATAAAAAATATAATCTTTCTTTCTACAACCAACCGATATGTAACTCATGCAGATTATATGAAAACAATATTTGCGTATTTTTAATAATATCTAAAATTATCCCAAGTTGTCAATATTACTAGTAAAATTGCTCTTAGCTATCATCATTAGAGGTAAAATTACACTATTTTACACATTATAAGAAAAAGGTAAATAATTTATTAGTCCCACATTTTTACCTAACACACTGTTTAGTCCGCTTATTTTGAAAAACACATTACAAGGTTCCCATCTTTTGTCAATATTAACCCTTTGGTCCTTCTGTCTACTTTTTTAAGATTTTTAATAGTTATATTTGGTATAAACAGACAGACAGAAAATAATAGAGTAACATGTTCATTTTGTATGGTACTATGGTTGTCCTGAAAGCTATATATTCGATTAAAAATCTAAAAGTAGATAAAAGGGCCAAATAGTTAATATTGACAAAAGATAGAGACCTTATAATGTGTTTTTCAAAATAAAGAACTAAACTGTGTGATACGTAAAAAGGATGAGACTAATAAATTATTTATCCTAAGAAAAATTATTCATAACTGTTAATATTATGAGTATTTTTACACTTGATCCTTTATTGATAGATTTTCAACATATAATAAGACGAGCGTGTATTAATTTTCTTCGCGTTTGACTTGTCCGAATCTGAAAATTATGGTTATAAATACAAGGATGCATTAAAGTGTATCAAACTCAAAAACTAGAAAATGGATATCACTTCATTTTCTCTTCTTGCAAGTTTTCTCCTCTTTGTTTCTGTACTTTTTAACATATGGAAGAAGAAGAAACTCATCGGAAAACCCTCCGAAACTCTTCCACCGGGGCCGTGGAGATTACCTCTCATCGGAAACATTCACCAATTAGCGACGAATCATCCACACCGTCGCCTAACCGAATTATCCAAAACTTACGGACCAATTATGCACATACAAATTGGCCAAGTTCCTGCTCTCATAATATCTTCATCAGAATCAGCCAAACAAGTCCTCAAAACTCAAGAATCAGACTTCCTCGAACGACCCAATTTCTTCGCGGCGGATATCATGCTCTACAATCGTAGCGGCGTTACATTCGCCGCATACGGGGACTATTGGCGACAAATGAAAAAAATTGTCATCCAAGAAGTGTTATCGGCTAAGCGAGTGAAGTCATTCAGATCAATCAGGGAGAAAGAGGTGAGGAATTTCGTCGAATACCTTACCTCGAAACGCGAATCTCCGGTGAATCTTACGAGCAAGTTGATGTCGTTGACGAATTCGATCATTGCATTGACGATATCGGGGAATAAGTGCAAGAAACAGGAGGAAATTATAGGTGTGGTTGGGAAGGCAATTGAAGCTGCGGGAGGTTTTGGCGTGGCGGATGCATTTCCGTCGTGGAAATTTCTTCCGGTGATTACGGGGATGAGTTCTTTGCTGAGGAGAATCCATGGACAAGCTGATGAGATTCTTGAAGATATTATAAAGGAACATAAAGAGAATAGAGAAGGTGTTAAATTGAAGGAGGAATCTGATAATATTGTGGATGTTCTTTTGGATATTCAGGAAAATGGAGAGCTTGACTTTCCTTTAACAACAGATCATATCAAAGCTATGATTATGGTAAGTACAATGATTGCTGTGATTACTCATATTATTATTTTGGCATTACACTCATTTCCCCCTCTAAACTAAAGCTTTAAAGTCAATTATAACCCTTAACTATCGAAATCGTCAATCAAGTCCCTGAATGATATAAAAATCATCAATTGAGACCTCATTTTATCTTAAAATTGGAAACGGTGACTATTTGATATAGACTGTAATAATCTATATGTTGGTTTAAAATGTGTTTGGGGAAGAAGGTCTGAAACCGTTCAACCGAATGATTTTCTATGAGACCTCAATTGGAATTTTTTGTTTAAAATGTGGACTAAATTGATGATTTTAGCTAGTTCAGGGACCTAATTGATAGTTCAGGGTCCTAATTGACTTTGAAATCTTAGTTTAGGGAGCCAAATGGATGTTATGCCTATTATTTTTAGGCTAAACCCATAATTAAACCCCTAAACTTTCATACTTTGAGCATCTGATTTTTTACTTTTCCAGATTAAGCCCTTAAATTTTAGTTTTCACACACATTGATCGCTTCACTAATGGTATCGTTAGGTAAAGCGTTAGAGAAATGACTGAATACGTGTGAAGATTAAAGATTGAGGGCTTAATCGATAAAACTTATAAAGATCGAAGTTTAATCAATAAAAGTCATAAATTTTAGGGGGCTTAATATGATTTTATCTATAATAATAATAAAAAAAACGAACATGAATTGAATATACTCAATATTTTATAGCGTGCAGTCAAAAAAAAATCATGTGCTTATCAAACAAATACTTCTGAAATCTTTTTAAAAAAAATTCTAAATTCAATTATTAATTCAAACAAAATAAAAGTCATTTTCATGGATTTTTTGTTTTCCATTTCAATTTTTTTACAAAAAATCATGACCTTTCCAATAGGTATAAGACCTGTCCATGGGTCGGGTTGGGCCGGGTTCAGGCCGGGCCTGACGGGCTTTTGTGTAGAAGTGCGCATCCCAAGCCCAACCCAGCCCAGTATTAATTTAGACGGGCTCGAGCTGGGCTGGGCTGGGCTGGGCTCGGGCTTAAAAATCAAATCCCAAGCCCAATCCATATAAGCCCACCTAAAAAAATATTATTAATTTTTAATTATAAAAAATTAAATTTATACTTAAAATAAATATTTAATTATAAATATATAATATTTTTAATTAATATTAATAAGGCGGGCCGGGCTGGACCGGCTCGTGATATTTTCATACGGCCCAAGCCCTCCCAAAAAATAGACGGGCTTTAACGGGCCTGGGCCGGGCTGGGCCTAAGAGTAAATTTCATTGTCCAAGCCCGGCCCAAAAGACACGGGCCTGGACGGACCGGACGGGTACCCGGGCCCGTGGACAGGTCTAGGTATAAGGAATTATGCTGTCAACTCTAGATATATATATTCAAAATTTTAGAAAAAAAAAACTAAAAATTGATTTATTTATTATTTTAAAAGTAATAATAAGTTAATTAAGTAAATAAATATCAAAATATATAATTAAATGTTGAAATTTTAAGATTTTAAGAATTAAGCATATGATCTTTAACTTTTACACAAGTCGAGTTATTATTACTAGGGAAAATTACACAGAAATTCATCTTTTAAAAATTATTGACAACTATGTCAAGTTATAATTGTGGATTATTTCAAACTAGTAAAATCAGTACTTTTAATATATTATAAGGATTAGAATTTATAAATTCAAAGTCTAAATATATTTTCTAGGGTTTATGATTTATGAATTGGAGTCTAGATTTCTTAAATTATAGTGTAAAATCATAATATATAGATAATAATGACATATTAACAATTAAGTTTGGTGATATGACTAAGTTGTAATTTTATACTTAATTATGATATTCATGTATTTGACCGTTATTACTAACAGTTTAATTAACAGAACCGTTAGTGAGAGGCTCTATATGTGTTAGTATTAAAGTTCAGGGGTTTAACCTCCATCTCAACATAAAATTTAGAAAATTGAATAAAGAGTCAAAAATATTTTTTATATTAATTTTTTGGCTTAATTAAACTTGTAACTTTTTTTCATCTGACCCCCTCAACTTAGGGGACAACCTCTCAACCCCCTCAATTCTCCAAAAACATCACATACAGCCCCTTACACCCCTATGTTCGGTCAAAATATTGACCCGTGTAGAAAACGCGCTTGACTGTTGACCACACCAATGTCACGTGTCATTTTTTATTAAATTTTTCCATTGAGACCTCTGATCGGCGAGCAAGCCCATTTGTGCTCAGCGAGCAACTAACAGAGATGGATTTCGATCAGAATTCTTATGCCAGAATGGAAAATTTTAATAAGAAAAGTGACACGGGACATTGGTGTGGTCAACAGTCAAGCACGTTTTCTACACGGGTCAATATTTTGACCGAACATAGGGGTGTAAGGGGCTGTATGTGATGTTTTTGGGGAGTTGAGGGGGTTGAGAGGTTGTCCCATAAGTTGAGGGGGCCAGGTGAAAAAAAAGTTACAAGTTTAGAGGGCTGGGTGCCTATTAAGCCTAATTTTTTTTTATAGAAGTTGGAACGATACAGTAGCAATGATCCTGGAATTCCAATTAGATTATATGAGTAACTAATGGTTTATTAAGCTATTGAATGTGTTTTTAATTTCAATAATTAATGAGGTTGTGAAAACTCAAACATAGAATCAAAATATGATATTCCAAAATAAATTTTAATTTTGAATCTTTTACTTCTAAGGTCATTAGATATTGTTTAGGTAAGAGGAGATATTCCAAAAGAAACTTTAATTTTGAATCTTTTACTTCTAAGGTTATTAGATATTGTTTAGGTAAGAGGAAAAAAAAAAAAAGAGAGAAAAAGTTATGAAAATAATAATTTAAAATTTTGAAAACATTGGTTTTATGGAAAATATGGATTTTACCAGTTTTAACTTTCATTTTGATATCTTCAAATGTCCTCTTGAGGTGATTAACTTTCACAAAAGATTTTTTATGTTAATAAAAAAAAGGTAAAATTCAAGAATTTTTATCTCAAGTTTTTTTTTTTTTTTTTGGTGAAGATCCATTGCCCTGAATTTGTTGAAAAGCTTGATTTGCTCTCAAAACTTATATGGTGTCTTATTAGCTCTATAAACTTGCTTAAAATGTCATTATTAAGTCTCCAAATCTATAAAAACGTCATAAAGATGAATAAAACAGAAAGTTAATTTATTTTAAAGACTTGGAATCACGAATTAGGCCTTTATATTTTTTAATTTTGAATTTTTTTGACGTATTTAGAAAAATTGAAATATATATCACTTTAAAATAGTTTAAGAGGCAAATAGATCACTGTAATCAAGTTTAGGAGTCGGTCACTTTAAACAAATCTAGATGACTAGTAGATTACTTTAAACAAGTTAAGAGGCTAATGAGACACCATTTAAGTTTAGAGGGTCAATCAAGCTTGTTGGACAAATTTATGGGCTCTTGATGTATTAAGCCTAAAAACAATAGGGTAAATTACACACATAGCCACTGAAATTTATCTATTTTAACATTTTAGCCACTGAACTTCAATTCTTAATGGTATACGACACATGTGGCCACTCAATGCCTCAAAATAACCGTTGACGGCCTCAAAATAAAAAATTCGAAGAGTTAATGAAATTCTAAGAAACTTTAATTCTTGAAATTTTTTGTTTTGAGGTCCGTTTAGGTTTGGTTAAGAGAGTGAGAGTGGATTTGTATATAAAGAGCTCTAAAAAACGTGGTATCATGGTAAATTTTGTTCAGAACAATTCTGATTCTTGAATATTTTCATTTTGAGGTTGCTAATGGTTGTTTTGAGGAGTTAGTTAAAGTTGGGTAGACACGGATGTTAAAAAGTGTAAAATTCAGTAACTATAAGTTTAAGAATTGAAGTTCAATGGCCATGGGTGTAATTTACCGAAAAAATAAGTGCAAAGTTTAACTAATGAATATATAGTTTACCAATTAAAATATTAGCATTGTAACTAATTTAAATATCTTAGTTGATTATTTAGATAATTAAATACAAACTTCAAATTATAAATCTAAAATCCTAATAAAACATGAAATTATTTTTTTATTTTTATTTGGCTAAATAATTTATTAGTCCCCTAGTTTTTGCCTAACACACTGTTTAGTCCTATTTTTAAAAACATATTATGAGATCCTTATCTTTTGTCAACATTAACCATGTGGTGCTTCCGTCTATTTTCCTTTAGATTGTTAACCGTTGTATTTGGTATAAACAGACAGGGGCGAATCCAGGATTTCTCCCTCATGGGGGCAAACAATAAAATTAAAATATTTTTTATCCAAAAAATAATAATTATAGAAAACCAGAGGTCAAAGCTTAAGTTCAAGTAAAATAGTAGCAGAAATATAAAGTCAAAATTCAAGCAGGAGCAAAAAATTACCGAAGCAGAGGAAAAGATCGGAGATGGAGTGTCGGACCAACGATCAACGATCCGACTACGGAGCTGCCGATTTTGATTTAATCTTAGTTAGGATTAAGGATTTCAATTTAGGCTTAAGAAGAAAGAGGAATTGATGAAGAAGAACTAAAGAGATTAAAGAGAGTAAGAGAGACCGATGATTTGTTTTAGGACCTATTTAGTTTTACATTTAAATATATTTTTATTTTTTTTATTTTTGTTGTAAACAAAACGACGTAGTTCTAATTAAATAAAACAACATTGTTTTGCTTTAAAACATCATTAAAAAAAATAAAAAGAAAATATTAAATTTAAAACCATTCTTTATCCTCAATTATATAACCAGTAAACCATAAAGCTCCATTGATGAAGGGGGGCAAAACTCTAAAACTTTAAAATTAATACCTGAGTTTTTTAAAAAAATACAAATGTCAGTGGAGGCAACTGCCCCAGTGCCCCCATACTGGATTCCCCTTGTAAACAGACAGACATAAAATAACAGACAGACATAAAATAACATGGTCATTTTGTATTGTAATATGGTCATCTTGAAAGCTAAGACATGTTCGGTTAAAAATCTAAAAAAAAAAAGAAAATTAGACCAAATGGTTAATATTTACAAAAGAAAGAGACCTTATAATGTGTTTTTCAAAATAGAGGACTAAACAGTGTGTTACGTAAAAAGGTGGGGACTAATAAATAATTTACCCTTTTTATTTTTATTTATCTTTTTGATAAAAATGTCATATTTCATTTCATTAAATTAAAAGGTAGAAATGCAGCACGAAAATAAAGAGGAATAAAACCTCCCACCCACACAGGCAACAACCAGTTCGAGATCCATAAAGGGAAGAAAAATAGACTATAAAAGCAATAAAAAGACTACAAAGAGCAATAAAAACCATATAAGCTACAAATACAACAAACATAGAAATCATATTTTTCTCGTAAGTCAAATCCCGTTGAAAAACCGCTGCAATCCATGCTTCATCATTTAGACTAAAAAAGAATAAAAGAAAAAAATATAGCAAGCAGCTATAGATCTGACATGAAATTATTTATCTCATCATATTAATAAATCTATTTCAGGATTTGCTTGGAGCTGCAACTGATACCTCAGCGGTAACAATAGAATGGGCAATATCAGAATTAATCAACAACCCTTCTATAATGATCAAAGCACAAGAAGAAGTAAGAACAATCTGCAGAGGAAGCAAAACAATTAACGAAGAACATCTTCGTGAACTCAAATATTTGAAATCAATCATAAAAGAAACCCTAAGACTTCATACTCCAACACCGTTAATTCCGAGAGAATGTATGCGTAAATGTCGGTTAAATGGATATGTTATTCACCCTAAAACTAGGGTTCTTATAAATGAATATGCAATTGGAAAAGATCCTAAGATTTGGGAGGATCCTGAAAGCTTTATTCCAGAGAGGTTTGATGGAGTTTCAATTGATTTCAAGGGAAATGACTTTGAATTGATTCCGTTTGGTGCTGGGAAAAGAATATGTCCGGGGATTGCTATGGTTGTGGCTAATGTTGAGCTTATAATTGCGGAAATGTTATATCATTTTGATTGGAAACTTCCTGACGGAGCACAGTCCGGGAGTTTGGACATGTCGGAGTCTTTTGGGCTCGTTGTTAAACGAAAAGCTGAACTTATTCTCGTTCCTATTCCATGTCGTATTTGAATGTATTTGAATATGTGGTCGGTGTGTTTTTCAAAATCAACTACTCATGGTCTAGAATTTGTTAGTCTGAAGTTAAAATTTATATAAAATAACAAGTTTATCCACGATGTAAACATTAAATTTCTGTTGTAATAAATGAGTAAGTTTATGATTTTGTATTTTTAACTTTTGATTAGTAGAATTCCGAGATATGTTATACTTATTGTATAAAAATTGTGCAAATTTAATCCTAACGTTTTCAAATAAGAACAATTTTAGCCTTGCGCTATGGAATTTTGAAAACAATAGGTTTACTGTTATTTAATTATGACATCCCTTCCAAACAATTTTGTCGAGAAATTAAGCAGTTTCGTACATTTTCTATTGGTTTTTTTTGTAACTATATTAAATAATTTATACAATTTGACAGAAAAAATTGTAATTAGTTTCTAGGATGTTTTGTAATTTTATATTAATACGCTAAATATCTTTAAAATAATTGATATTTGGAAGGTCTGAAGTGACACTTAAATACTAATCAAACCGTTTTTTTAAATTTTTGATAATGTACCGTTAAAATTGATCTAGCTTGGAAACTTAGGTTTAAAATTGCAACATTTCATACATTAGGCTAAATCTGCGCTTGAAACCTTACCGTTAAAATTGATCTAGCTTGGAAACTTAGGTTTGAAATTGCAACATTTCATACATTAGGGCTAAATCTGCACTTGAAACGTTAGGGTTAAATTTGAATTTTATCCCATAGAATTCTAGATGAAATCGTTTATAAAAGAAACATTGAGACTTCATCCTCCAACACCATTAATTCCAAGAGAATGTATCCACAAATGTCAGTTAAATGGATATGTTATTCACCCTAAAACTAGGGTTCTTATAAATGAATATGCAATTGGAAAAGATCCTGAGATTTGGGAGGATCCTGAAAGCTTTATTCCAGAGAGGTTTGATGGAGTTTCAATTGATTTCAAGGGGAATGACTTTGAATTGATTCCGTTTGGTGCTGGGAAAAGAATATGTCCAGGGATTGCTATGGTTGTGGCTAATGTTGAGCTTATAATTGCGGAAATGTTGTATCATTTTGACTGGAAACTTCCTGATGGACAGTCCGGGAGTTTGGACATGTTGGAGTCTTTTGGGTTCGTTGTTAAACGAAAAGCTGAACTTATTCTCGTTCTGATTCCATATCGTATTTGAATGTATTTGAATATGTAGTCGATTTTTTCAAAATCAACTACTTATGGTCTAGAATTTGTTAGTCTGAAGTTAAATTTTATATAAAATAACAAGTTTATCGACGATGTAAACATTAAATATCAGTTGTAATAAATGAGTAAGTTTATGATTTTGTATTTTTAACTTTTGATTAGTTGAATTCCGGGATATGTTATGCCTAATGTATAAAAATTGTGCAAATTTAACCATAACGTTTCCAAGTAAGAACAATTTTAACCTTGTGCTATCGAATTTTGAAAACACTAGATTAACTGTTATTTAATTATTACATCGGACCTTCCAAATAATTTTGTCGATTAATTAAGCAGTTTTGAACATTTTCTGTTGTTGTTTTTTTTTTTGTAACTATATTAAATAATTTATATAGTTTGACAGAAAAAATTATAATTAGCTGTTAGGATGTTTTGTAATTTTGTTATTAATACGCTAAATATCTTAAACATAATTGATATTTGGAAGGTCTTACTAGTCAAACCGGTTTTTTCTAATTTTTGATAATGTAAGGTTAAAATTGATCTAGCTTGAAAAATTAGGTTTAAAATTGCAACATTTTATAAATTAGGGCTAAATCTGCACTTGAAACGTTAGGGTTAAATTTGAATCTTATCCCATAGAAAATGGATATGTTATTCACCCTAAAACTAGGGTTCTTATAAATGGATATGCAATTAGAAAAGATCCTAATATTTGGCAGGATCCTGAAAGCTTTATTCCAGAGAGATTTCATGGAGTTTCAATTGATTTCAAGGGGAATGATTTTGAATTGATTCCGTTTGGTGCTGGGAAAAGAATATGTCCGGGGATTGCTATGGTTGTGGCTAATATTGAGCTTATAATTGCGGAAATGTTGTATCATTTTGACTGGAAACTGCCTACTGGAGATCCGTCGGGGAGTTTGGACATGTCGGAGTCATTTGGGCTCGTTGTTAAAAGAAAGATGGAGCTTATTCTGGTTCCGATTCCATATCATATTTGAATATGGAGTCGATGTGTTTTATATAAAATGACAAGTTTATCGAACATGTAAACATTAAATATAAGTTGTAATAAATGAGCAAGTTTATCATTTTGTATAAAATTTAACTTTTGATTAGTTGAATTCTGGGATAAGGGTGAAATTTAACTCAAACATTTGAAGTGAAGTGCGGATTTAGTTTTAAGGTATGAAATGGTGCAAATTTAACTCTAACGTTTCCAAGCAAGATCAATTTTAGCTCTGTGCTATCGAAAATTTGATTGTTATTTAACTATCACATCGGACCTTTCAAACAAGTTTATCGATAAATTGAAGCATTTTCATTTATTTTTATGGTTTTTTTTTGTAATTAATAACACAGTAAATAATTTAGACAATTTTGGTAATAAAATTTATGATTAACTTATATGTTTTAGTATTTTAACAAAATTTTTGTAATTTTGTCAGTAGTACACTAAATATCTTAAACATAACTGATATTTCGAAGGTCCGAAGTGACAGTTAAATAACAGTCAAACCAGGGGCGGAGTTTCAATTGATTTCAAGGGAAATGATTTTGAACTGATTCTATTTGGTGCTGCGAAACAGGGGCGGAGCCAGCCCAGTGCCCGCGGGTGCCAAGTCCCCCCGGCCATCGGCTCCACCATTGAGTATCCGTAGTTTCGTCTATCATAGCCTCCCTAATATTAGTCTATATATGAAGTAATATTTCTTTGTTTAAAGGTAGATTAGATAAAGATATTTGCTTTTTTTTTTATTAGATCACAGGTTCAATTCCCCATAACCTCGATTTATTTTAGAAAGTGTTTATTTATTTGAATTTTATCTTCCAATAATTATAAAACTATGTTACCATTATTAATTAATTTATTTATTTTCATAACACTTTTGAACTCATTTTTATTATGTTTTTTCTATTAAAAAAATTAATTTCTTATTTTTGATGCTCAAACAACTTAACTTCTAAATTAAATTTTAAAATTTTAAAATGAAAAATAAAAAAAATGTAAAAATGTTATAATTTTTTAGAAACTATAGCATTGAACTAATAAAAAAATTAGATATGTTTAATCTTTTTACGTTGAACACTTTTAATATTTTAGCGAAAACACAAAAATGATCATGTATTAGCGCGCTAGAGGCTAAAAGAATTTTGCCCAGCCCTCACGGGCTGGATTTTGAAAAATTACCACTAACCGCACGCCTAAAATTAGCTCCCCCAACTCTAATTTCCTGGCTACGCCACTGCTGGGAAAAGAATATGTCCGGGGATAGCTATGGTTGTGGCTAATGTTGAGCTTATAATTGCGGAAAATGTTGTATTATTTTGACTGGAAACTTCCTGACAGAGCACAGCCGGAGAGTTTGGACATGTCAGAGTTTTTTGGGCTCGTTGTTAAACGAAAAAATGAACTTATTCTCGTTCGTCGTTCCTTGCTGGAGGTATTGCGACAATTTAGTGGAATCAATCAATTAAGAGCGCAACATAAATAATATTTTGCAAAGACTAAGGTCATCTCCAACCCATTACGCTATCTCTATCTCCACTTTCTATTTTCTATACATCAAATCTTATTTTTTCTCCAACCCACTATACTATTGATTACATCAAAAAGAATATTCTCCACTCTATTCCATTCTATATAACACTTTTATTAATATTTTATTGTTTTTTACATATATTATTATTATTATTTGAGGACTAATGGTACCAATTAGGCCTCGATAACGGAACGAGACACGTCATTGCTATTACTCCATTACGTTCTCTCAATTGTACGTGGAGTGAGAAATCGGAACTTAACGAACTAATAGGAATAATGTGTCCTATCCGTTTTGGTGGAACAACCAACTTCAACCAAAAATGGTTGAAGTTGGCACTCCACACCTTATTGGCGTGGAGATTTGGCAGTAGTTGGAGTGTCAACCACCGCCAGTTTAGTAATTCCAACTCTCATTTGGTGAGGGTTGAAGTTGCCCTAATAAAAATTTGGAAAAAGAAAATATATTTGCATAATCTAATTTTTATTGAAAATTGATGAGATATTGATACAATTTTCATAGATTACAAAATGAAACTACTGATATAAATTCTAAAACTAAAGTGTGAATAATGTGAATGAACATACAAATAACCACACTATTTCAATTTTGGCCAACTAATGTTTAGACTTCAATTTTGAACATATACATGCATTACTTTTATTTTTTTCAACAAATCACAAGAACTTGCATACATATATACAGTAAAACCTCTATATAGGAATACGTTTGGGACCGGACAATTTGTATAACAATTGGGAGGTTATTCTTATATAGAGTTTGGTACCCAAAAAAAAAATCAACACTTAAAGTTTATGAAATGGGGTCGCTTGAAATTGGTTTATATACACAATGTACAATAGAATAGATTAATATAACAAATTAATGTTTAGCATATCAAGTCTACGAGTTTTATTTCCAATACCTAAAGAATTGGAAGAGTTTTGAGTTTAGTTTCCAATACATAAAGAAAAGAGTTTTATGGGAAAATGGTAAGAATTTATAGTTAAAGTTGGAATTTGTGTGCCAACTCATATTTAATCTCAATAATTTTTAAATTTTTTAATAAATTTTGTTTAAATCCTTAATACATATATACATTATTTACATAATTATTCCTATATAGAGGTATAGTTTCTAAAGGTGGGACTTGGATTATGTATAACAATTAACATTTGGGAGGTTATTCTTATTTATAACCGGCCCAAGTTGGGATCGAAATTTTTTATAACAAATTGGAGGTTATTCTTATATAGAGTATTCCTATATAGAGGTTTTACTGTAGATACATTACCAATATTTATTTGTTGAATTTTGTCAAAGTAGATGCATCACAATAGTTAATGTCATAACTTATTTTATTTTTATTTTTTTTTATGTTTTGATTTATCACTATTTTTTGTTTTTATTATTATTTTTTTAATTTTATGGACAATAATAATTTAATTTTGAACATTTCCGTTCCATATCATATTTGAATGTCTCTGTGTTTTTCAAAATCAACTACTTAGCATCTAGAATTTGTTATATAAAATGACAAGTTTATTGAACATGTAAATATTAAATATCAGTTGTAATAAATAAGTAAAATTTATCATTTTGTATAAAATTTAATTTGATTAGTAGAATTTTGGGATAAGGTCAAATTTAACGTTAATGTTTCAAGTGAAGTGCAGATTTAATTATAATATATGAAATATTGCAAATTTAGCCTTAACGTTTCCAAGCAAGATCAATTTTAGTCTGACGCTATCAAAAATTTGAAAACATTAGTTTGACTGTTATTTAACCATCATATCGGACCTTTCAAACATGTTTCTTGATGAAATGAAGATGTTTCATACATTTTTTGTAACTATATTAATAACACAATAAATAATTTCGAAACTTTGACAATAAAATTTGTAATTAACTTGCCAGTATCAGATAGTCCGACGCTATCAAAAATTTGAAAACATTGGTTTGACTGTTATTTAACTATCACATCGGACCTTTTAAACACGTTTCTCAATGAAATGAAGATGTTTTGTACATTTTTTGTTGGTTTTGTGTAACTATATTAATAACACAGTAAATAATTTGGACAGTTTGACAATAAAATTTGTGATTAACTTACTTATATTAGATTTAGATTTTAGCATTTTAAAGGAATTTTTGTAATTTTTTTAGTAATGCACATTAAATATCTTAAACATAATTGATATTTGGAACGTGTGAAGTGATAGTTAAATACCAGTCAAACCAGTTTTTTTTTTAATTTTTTTATAACTTATTGCTGCAATTGATATTATTTGCATCATTTCTTATGTTAGAGCTAAATCTGCACTTAACTGATGGCTATGCATAGAGAAATGTCAATTAAATAGGGGTGTGCATCGGTACCGAACCGAACCGAAAAAACCGAATACCGAAATGATCAAAATAATTCAAACCGACACCAAACCGAATAATAGGTAAAACCGAATTAAAACCGAACCGAAATATACGGTTCGATTCGGTTTAAACCGAACAAACCGAATTAATTTAAAAATAACAAATAACAAAATAAAATCACTATATTTTCTCATTAAATTTACCTCAACAACAACAAAAATTGAAATATTTCCAAAATATATCTATATTGAGTTATTATCTCAACAATAATAATAATAAAAAAAAAAGTAAACTTGTATAATCAAATATATGTGTGTGTATATATATATAAATATAAAATATGTGTAATTCGGTGCGGTTCGGTTTTTTTACATTGTCAAACCAAACCAAACCGAACCGAATACCGAAATACACTTAAAATTAAAACCGATGCCGAACCGAATTGTTAAAGAAACCGAACAAAAAAACCGAATTCACTCGGTTCGGTTCGGTTCGGTATGCGGTTTAAACCGAACCGATGCACACCCCTGAAATAGATATGTTATATACCCTAAAACTAGAGTCCTTGGAAAAGATCCTAAGATTTGGGATGATCCTGAATGTTTTATTCTAGTGAGATTTCATGGAGTTTCAATTGATTTCAAGGGAACTGACTTTGAATTGATTCCGTTTGGTGCTGGGAAAAGAATATGTCCGGGGATTGCTATGGTTGTGGCTAATGTGAGCTTATAATTGCTGAAATTTTGTATCATTTTGATTGGAAATTTCCTGCTGGAGCTCTGTCTGGGAGTTTAGACATGTCGGAGTCGTTTGGGCTCGTTGTTAAACGAAAAAAGGAGCTTATTCTGGTTCTGATTCCATATCATATTTGAAGGTGGAGTCGATGTGTTTTATATAAAATGACAAGTTTATCGAACATGTAAACATTAAATATCACGTGTAATAAATGAGTAAATTTATCATTTTATATAAAATTTAACTTTTGATTAGTAGAATTCTGAGATACAAGTCAAATTTAACCATATAGTTTCAAGCGAAGGGTATATTCACCTCTAAGATATAAAATGGTGCAAATTTAACCCTAACATTTCTAAACAAGATCAATTTTAGGCTTGCGCTATTGAAAATTTGAAAACACTGGTTTCATTATTATTTAACTATCATATCGGTCTTCAAACATGTTTCTCTATACAATGAAGCAGTTTCGTACATTTTTTGCAACTATATTACACAATAAATAATTTACACAGTTTGACATAAAAACTTGTGATTAACTTATACATAACAGATTTAGTTTTTAGGATTTTAACAGGAGTTTTGTAATTTTGTTATTAATACACTGAATATCTAAGACATAATTGGTATTTGGAAGGTTTGAAGTGACAGTTCTAATTTTTTATAACGTATGGTTAAAATTGATATTGCTTGGAAACGTTAGATTTAAAATTGCATCATTTCATACATTATGGCTAAATCTGCGCTTGAGACAGTAGGGTTAAATTTGACTCTTATACCTGGAGTTTAGATTCCAATTGATAACAACCACTATAAAGTATGAAGGACCAAAACTAGAATATTCCCTGAAAGGGGGACCAAAGGAGATATTCACCAAAACGACAGCGTACCACGATCAATGGAGAAGCAATGGCGTATCGAGCAAGACATTCACGTGGCGAATCCCGTAGATTCCGCCATACGCTACCCATAGTCAAACCTATGGAGACCTGCTATCACATCTCGATCCGCCCTCCAAACGGCAGGGTTAACTCCTAATAAATCTCATTAAAAGCTCATTAATGAGATACTTCAATGAGATTCGTAACCACCATTAATGGACATTAATGGAGGCTTTCCAGTAACCAAGGAGTTACAACTCTACGACTATAAATAGCTTGCATCACAAGCTATTGAGGTACACACACAATATTCTAACCCTACTTTGTCATTACAGTTTATTCTCTTAAGAAGTTTACTGACTTTGGCATCGGAGCTTCCCCCCGTCGAACCCAACGACACCCCCCACAGGGAAGGAATCCGATCAAGGATTTTTCCACAAGTTATCAATTGGTGCGGTGAAGGTGGATCTCTAACAAACAGAAGATCACAAAATCTTGATTGTATAGAGTTTCACAAAGAACAAAATAATGGAGTCAACGGAACAAAAATCTCAATCTCAAACCTTGGCTCTATACGTCCAAACAAATCTATCCAAAGATAGAGTTCTGTACAGATTGGTGGGAAAGAGTTTTCTACATTAGATCTGGAATTTTATGATGAATCAGAAAAGTTTCTTCCCCTTTCTTATTCCATTTTTAATTAAAGAAAATTGAGATCCATCGCCCTTATAAAGTACTATGAATATCATTACATGTTATTATGATAAATCTAATAAATTGTGAAAGATAAAGTCATAGACACAAATCTTTCATTAAACCTTGCATGCTTGCTATGCCCTCATATTTTTAAGCATGACAAGTGTAATATGCCATTATCATTGAATTAGTACAAGATGCATGTATAAAATCCGTAATCTTGGAATTTTATAGAAAAAAATCCATCCATTCAAGGTGATTTTCAGTCTTTTGGATGAACATGCATATAACTATTAGAAGAAATTACAAAAAAAAATCATATTTGGTTTTCCTTATACAATTCAACATCTATGTATGGCTTTTCTCATATATAGTACTTTTAATATCAGAAATTCATATTTTTGAATATTGTTTCGACAAACAGTTATTTCATTCCCTTTTTTATAAGGATGTGTTTATTCATAATAAAAACTGTTTATCTGACATTGTTAGAATTTCTTTTACCAACGTAAGAGAGTTGAACATATTGAATCTATTTCTGATTATCATGTAATTGTCCCTAACTATTAAGGCCATTCTGGGATGATGAATTACCAAATTGGGTAAACAAAACTTTCATGTCCTTAGGATATTGAATTTTGGGTAATTTCCCTTACACCCCGAATTGGAGAAGAATCATGGTACATGTATTTTTCTTCCAAAACTACCATTCGTCTTTTATTTTATTTATACAAATGAAAGGATATAAGCGTAATTTTATATATAACTATATTATTAAATTATCGCTTCCCTTACTTTAATTACATCACATCCAAACTATGCTTTAATGATATCTGAATGCCATTAATGCATGGATGCAAAAAATTGATTGCAAGTAAATAGCAACTATGTAAGATATCTTACCCAATATTAAATGTCATAACTTTTATGATGTCCGAAATAAATATGCTATCTTGGATATTAATGTGCACTGAAATACAAAAAGGCATTGTTTTTAACCATTGTCATTATGGTATGCATTATCAAAAAATTCATTGCGATATTTATGTGCAGTAGTAATCTTTATGGTTATAACCGTTATATGTGATATTATTAATTATTAATGCAATCACAATTAAAATTCCATCATGAATGTGTTTGACATATAATATTTACTCGGTTTTATCCTTTGACTAAGTTCATTCTAGAGTCAGGAACCAACGTAAAGGAATTACTAAATTGATTCCAAGATGAACTAAGAATTCCATAAAGAGACATTGCATTGTACATGATATTTGCCAACAAAGTCAATGCAAATAGTCTTTCATTATGAAGCCAGTTCCATGGATCAAGCCATTGATCCCCAAGGTAAGTGAATATAGCTTTTATGCCTTACCACAGTCTTTTAATAATGGACAGGATATGCCCCACTTCTGGAGTTCTTTATGTACTAACCCACAAGTACAAGGGAATCACTAATACTGCAACCAGCGCCTAACACTGGCATGAAAAGTAAAGCTCAACCCAGAGAGGTGTACATTCAAAGTCACTTTAGAAAAACTCATTGACTACATCATTAGCCAAAGAGGAGTTAGAGAAAATCCAGATAAAGTAAAAGCCCTACGAGGAGAAAGGTGAAAAGAACGCCTAAATGAAAGCCCCACAATGGGTGAGAAAAGATCCAGAGGTTGAACGGGCGGATCACCATACTAGAAAGATTGTCAACAAGCATATCAAGGCATAAAACAATTTCTAGCAGAACCACCCTTGATGAGCAGACCAATCTGAACGGGAGACCTGCATTTGTATCAATCTGTCATGGATAAAGCTATGTGCACCGTGATTATTCCAGAAGAAGAAGGTCAACAGTTCTCCATCTATTATGTTAGCAAAATGTTGAAGGATGCAGAGATAAGATATTCGAAGTTAGATAAAATGGCTCCAATGGTTGTGACAACATCCATCCGCGTTGAACCGTAGTTCCAAGCATAACCTTAACATGATCAAGATCAAAATTAAGAGCTGACTTCGCCACCACTGAACACATGGATGATGAGATTGAAAAGCGAGTGCATACCGCTCTAGATAGATGAGAGAACGATGCAAAAAGATACGCCCATCCAGTTAACATGAATTCACCGTTCACAACACGGACCTTGAAGTATGAGGCGGACAGAATGTTTAAAGCTTCCAACTTGCCACAATATAAAGGAGAAGAGTACAATATAAATGGGACATTAAATATCCCGAACTCAAAGGAGGGGAGCATGTAACCGTTGAAAGGAACGCCAAGACGTATTACAAGTTCCATAGAAGAAATGGCCACCACATTTTGAAGCTTGCTGGGAGCTAGCAAACTAGATAGATTTGTCCAGAATAACAAATAACAAGACGACAAGCAGAAGACAGATCCCAGAAAGAAAAATATCCGCTCTGGATAAAACGTCCCTCAATTTCCCCTTTTGCAGAAACAGGTCCAGTAATCTCTCCACATACAGATGCATTGGTAGTAACAATGACGATTGAAGGATGGGAGATGAAATGAAGTGAGTAATGGTAGACACGGACAGTTCTTGCAATATCATCACCAGAGGTCACACTATCCAGATCAAGGGCCAGGTAACTTTGGAATGCAAGCTAGCGGATGATGATCAAGCGTGGATTGGTGATCTGGAGTTCTCTACTAGACCTGTTCATGGGTTGGGCCGGACTGGGCTCGGACCGGGCCTAACCGGGTTTGACATGTAATTAGTTTGTCCAAGCCCAGCCCAACCCATATTAAATTTGCATCGGGCTCGGGCCAGGCTGGGCCAGATTAAGGGAACTGATTCCCAAGCCCAGCCCAGCCCGCCCAGCTAATTTATTTTACATTTAAAAAAATAAAAAATTAAAAAATTAAATTATAATTAGTATAAAATAACAATCAGCAATTTAATTAAATATAGATTTTTTTATATATTTCTTATAATGTTTCATGAAATATTAATAGTATGCACTATTCTATTTTGTATTTCAAAAGAAAATGTATGTATTGTGCATGGTGTGTATCATATACATTATATTTTATTGGGTTATACTCTCTAACAAATTTTAATATATCAAATATTAATTACTTTTTCAACAAAATAATGATAAAAACATAGTATATAATATAAGGGCGGGCCGGGCCGGGTTGGGCTTGGGAATTTTAGGCAAATCCCAAGCCCAACCCATTATATGTGCGGGCTTGAACGGGCCTGGGCCGGGCCGGGCTAAACATAAAATATACATGTCCAAGCCCAATCCATAAAAGGCGGGCTTGGGCGGGCTGGGCGGGCCAGCGGGTTCTTGAACAGGTCTATTCTCTACTATGGATGGATAGTGGATTGGTGATCTGGAGTTCTCTACTATGGATGGACAATTAGCTTATAAACATCATTCTTGGGCGACCATTCATCTCAGAGGTTGCAGCCCTAATTTCCATCCGTCGTCTGGCAATGTACATTCCCCCCAACAAAGGAAGAGTAATGATTAGCGGGAACCAAAAGGTGGCTCAAGAGACCTACTCGGCGTCACTATCGATTCGCCCATAATCCAAAAATGACGAAGGTGAGGAAGATGAACTTGTCACTACAGCTTTGGGCGACACAAAAATGTTCCTTATTGCTGATGGAAAACGGGTGCGGATCGCCAAAGGATTAAAACCTGAGATCAAGGATGGTGTTACGAAGGTTCTCCTCGAGTCAAAGGACGTATTCGCATGGAAGGTTGAGATCCTCACAGGGGTCAATCCAGATGTGATCACTCATAAACTCCATATCGTTGAAGATGTGATTCTAGTTGTTCAGAAAAGACGGAACCATGGGCCTACAAATCAGTATTTTTACGTATTCTCATATGTGCATTAAACTGTTATAATATCCTATATTTTATAATTTGTTCTTTCTTGCCATGCTTCTTATATATTCATTTGCCTAGTTTTGTTCTATATCTTTCCAAATTCTATAGAAAAAGAAATAGCAAAGCTGAACAGGCGGATGTAATCAAAGAGGGGATATACGCCCAATGACTGGCGAATGAAAAGTTCCACAAGCGGATCAATTACCTCAAAGATAGGACAATTGATCCCCATCACGGGCGGATGCCCTTTCCACAAAGATAAGAAACACAAACCCTCTAGAGCTTTCAAATGAGCTCAACTCTCTCCTCAAAGACAGGAAAAATATTGGTCACCATCAAAAGTAGGGTTAAGATTATCTCAAACATGAGATAATTACACCCTAAACTTTCTCCTATCTAACATAGGAGACCCAACGGCGGATCAAGCCCTGATCACCGCCAGGATTAAAACATTTCTCAAACGTGAGATCTTTACATCCTTCAAAGTATAATTACTTTCTCCTATCTAACATAGGAGACCCAACGGCGGATCAAGCCCTGATCACGGCCAGGATTAGAACATTTCTCAGACGTGAGATCTTTACATCCTTCAAAAAACTTGTCTCAAGAGAGAAGTTTTTTATACCTAATGGCAAACTGATCCACCTCAAAGATAGGAAGCAGATCAGGCGCTTCAGGTAGCTTAACTTCCTCTAAAGGAATAAAAGCTTCAAACCTTCACAAAGGTTCATATCCCTTTCCAAAGAAGGGTTCTAAGACCTAAGGGCGGATCGGTTTACCTCAAAGATAGGAAACAATCGATCACCTGGGGCAGCTTAACTTCCTCACCAGGAATAAAAGCTTTAAACCTTCAAAAAAGGTTCACACATTGGGGTACGGCTGGCCACTTGCCCTAAACAATCAGGAGAAGTCCTAAGTAAACCAGGTTCTAAAAAGTAACTTGCTAAAAGATATAATGCATTAGTAAAAATAGTTCTGGAAAGAAAAGGGTTCATCCAAATAATGAAGCCTCGTCTTCATCTCCAATTAATGAAGCCTCGTCTTCATCTCCAATTAATGAAGCCTCGTCTTCATCTCCAATTAATGAAGCCTCGTCTTCATCTCCAATTAATGAAGCCACGTCTTCATCTCCAAATAATGAAGCCTTGTCTTCATCTCCAATTAATGAAGCCTCATCTTCATCTCCAATTAATAAAGCCTCGTCTTCATCTCCAAATAATGAAGCCTCGTCTTCATCTCCAATTAATGAAGCCTCATCTTCATCATAGAAATAACAAAGTCTCGCCTTCACAAATGCAAAGTAAAAACACTTTGGAAAATGAGTAAATACTAGAGTGCCAAAACGCCCCCACGAGACGCGTAAAAAGCCCCTGAATGGCTGATCATTCTTACTGATCCCTAAGGCGAATCATAATCCTACGCGGATTAATGCAAGGGTGAATATGCAAATAATGAGAAAAAGGAAGGAGTCTCTAGCATTATGCCATGCCACATGGACCATTGCAAGATACGCCATAACGAGATACGCCCGATGAGAGCGAGTAGTGGAGACCCGCCATAGCTCTCAAGGAGAGCGTACATACGTCTTGATGAATCTAAGAATACCAAAAGGCGCCTTTATTAACATCCATAAATGGGAATAAATACAATTAAATGGCAATTAATAGCCATTGAAGGGGAATAAACACTTGACTGTTCGAATACTCCAACTCTGAGGGTTTTAAGGATAAATACTGGGATTAGTGGAGAATTGATAGCATTAAAGATGAGTAATGACATGACTGTTCATCTATATCTCCATAAACATCCAAATATCATACATGGGGAAAAAGGATAAATTGACAAAGAATGAAGGATCCGCCATCAATACTCTTATGGGTAAGGATCCACCAAATGGATTTATGGATTCCTCAACACACCTCAAAGGGTCAAAGGCCTTGGGAGACCCACCGTCAACATCGATACGCCCAAGGAACGGCAAAGCTGATTCCCAATAAAGGCAACTAATAACCCATTAATGAGCTAACGGTCATACTTGAATAAGATCAGTAACCGCCATTAATGAGGCATTAATGGAGACTTTCTAGTTTCCACATTGATGGTTACAAGTATCCTAGTATAAATAGCTTGCATCCTAAGCTATTAAGGTACACTTACTGATTCTCTAACCTTTGTTATCAAATGTGTTTATTCTTTTGTTTGCAGAGTTCACAGACAACATAAAAGTCTCCATACATTGGATCCCAATGAAAGAAATCCATAAAGCTTATCATAAGCTTCTAGGGGTATGGTTGCCCATCTACCTCGAGACATAAGAAGTTTGAAACCTTCGGAAAATTCATAACAAGTTTGAAACCTTCGGAAAATTCATAACAAGTTTGAAACCTTCGGAAAATTCATAACAAGTTTGAAACCTTGAGAAAATTCAGAAGAAGTTTGAACACTTGAAAGATCAATAGCATGGAATATGATGAAAAAGCATTAAAACATGCTTTAGACAGCCCTAAAGAGCTTTTTATACCTTTAGGGGGGCTTCTGATAACAACCACTATAAAGTATGAAGGACCAAAACTAGAATATTCCCTGAAAGGGGGACCAAAGGAGATATTCACCAAAACGACAGCGTACCACGATCAATGGAGAAGCAATGGCGTATCGAGCAAGACATTCACGTGGCGAATCCCGTAGATTTCGCCATACGCTACCCATAGTCAAACCTATGGAGACCCGCCATCACATCTCGATCCGCCCTCCAAACGGCAGGGTTAACTCCCAATAAATCTCATTAAAAGCTCATTAATGAGATACTTCAATGAGATTCGTAACCACCATTAATGGACATTAATGGAGGCTTTCCAGTAACCAAAGAGTTACAACTCTACGACTATAAATAGCTTGCATCACAAGCTATTGAGGTACACACACAATATTCTAACCCTACTTTGTCATTACAGTTTATTCTCTTAAGAAGTTTACTGACTTTGGCATCGGAGCTTCCCCCCGTCGAACCCAACGACACCCCCCACATGGAAGGAATCCGATCAAGGATTTTTCCACAAGTTATCACCAATACTATTTATAGATAACCATTTACCTGAAATGTTATGTGTTTTACATTTGTCAGCACCTGATTGAGTTTGACAATAAGTTGTATATGTGTCAGCTCGTGATTGGCTTCAGACTCTTTCCATTTATATCTTTTCATAATATATGCCTTAATTTAGGGATTACGAGTGTGTCTTTGGGATCCGGAACAACCATTGTTCTACGTGTCTCTTTAGATAGCTTTCTGAAGAAATTCCCATATGAACGGACTTTCGTGAACCTTGTACTATATACTAAGCTCAGGTGGGCTTAGGGATGCAACTGGGGCGAGGAAAACCGGTACCCGTCGGGGGCCCGCCCCGTTTTTTGACAGGGACGGGGAACGAGGACCAATATGGTCCCCGTAAGCGGGTACGGGGCGGGGACGGGAATTGGTATCCCCGCCCCGCGGGGATCCCCGTACTCGTACCATTAATGCCCCGACGGGGATTCCCCCGTTTAAACCCCGTTTAAATATGAAACTAAAAAACATATATGAATGAGGAGGATCGAACCTCTGACCAATTGAAACACAACCAAACATCTTAACCATCTGAACTACTTCTATTTCTTATCAACCATTTACTAATTAATTAACAAATATTAAAAATTTTAAATATTATAATTTTTTCAAAATTAACAAATTGTTAACCTAAAAACACGATTCCTTTCCTTCCTAGACCATCTCCTGTCTGTCTCTACCCATTATCTTCTCTGCTCTCCTCCATCGCCGCCGCCAATCTCCACTCCATCTTCTCTGCTCCTCCATCTCTGCCGCCAATCTCGCACACCGCACGACGCCACCCCGACCTCGCACCACCACCCCGACCTCGCACCACCACCCTTACCTCGCACCACCACTCCGACCTCGCATCACCGCCGCCAATCGGGTATATAGTTATATAAGGTTGAAAATTAGTTGAGAATGTTCATAAATACTTGTTTAATATGTTCTGGATTCATGATGTTTAATACTTCCTGCTCCCAATCTTAATATCCTTTGGATTTACTATTCCCACTGCTGTATGTTCTTCTTTTGTCCCCGCCACCTATAGTTTAACCTTTTGTTTGGATGGGTGTTATAAACTGTTTTCTTCATGTGTTTCACGCTTCATGCCAATCATTTATATGATACTATATATGTTTTTCACATTAAACTATGATCTTAGTTCACTTTAACTTGGACAATAGGAACATTTCATTGATGACCCTTTGAGTCTAAGTCTTCCAATATTCTTCCACCTATTGAGGAATACTATCAACCAGAACCGTATGAGCAGTTTCTTGATAATGATTCAGATGAGGAAAATGTTGTTAAGTCTGAATTAGACTCGTACTTAGAAGAGAGTTTGATACCTAGAAAGTCTAAGGATTTCGATATATTGGGTTGGTGGAAACAAGCTTTTAAGTATCCTACATTGCAATTAATTGCTAGAGATATATTAGCTATTCATATATCCACCGTGGCTTCAGAGTCTGCGTTTAGCACAAGTGGAAGGGTTGTTAGTGATCATCGAAGCAAACTTAAACCGGATACGATAGAGGCATCGATGTGCACCCAAAATTGGTTATGGAGCGAATATAAAGGTATTGAAAATAACTAAAACAATTTCTTTTCTTTTCGTGTTATTTTATTCTTTGCAAAATGATGATTAATTTGAATTAAAATCTCTATCTTATTGTTTTTTTAGGTACTCGTCTGAGTACGGATGTTCTTGCTCAATATAATAAATTGATTGATAATGAAGACCCGGATGATGCGGTAATTTATTTACGAAGTACTAATTTTAAGTTAATTGTATTGTTTTATTATATAGTAGTTTCTAATTTTCATTTATAAATCTTTTAATGTTAGGTATCAACAATTACAACCGAAAGTCAATCTTGAAAAATGAACGGGAATGATCAAGAAAAAACGAAGTTATGAAGGAATGTTTTTTTTAATGTAATTTGGTACTTCTTTTTAATGGAATCGTGGATAATTTTGTTGGTATTTTTAGGTAATTATGGATAATTTTGTTGGTATTTTTAGGTAATTATGGATAATTTTATTGGTATTTTTAGGTGATTGTGTGATTTGGTATTTTTTTTAAATGGAATTATGAATATGGTATTGGTACATTTCAATTTTTAGGTAATTTTGAATTTATAATTTATAATTTTGTACTAAATGGGTAAACGGGGATTCCCCGTACCCATGGGGATCCCCGTGGGGCAGGGACGGGGACAGTTGTCCCCATTTAGTTGGCGGGGACGGGGACAGGGAATCCCTATTTAGGCAGGGACAGGGATGGGAAACCAAATCCCCGCCCCGCCCCGCCCCGTTTATATCCCTAGATGGGCTTTTGCCCGAGCCCATTCGCTTTATACTATATCACTCAATAATCATAACCGTAGTTTATTGTTTTCTTTACCATCAAATTCAACGTATGAGTTATTTTATTTTATTTTTGTAACCATTAATTTGAATATAGAAAATGTTGTAGTTATAGGATATTTAGTTAGCAAAGATGTTGTAATTGAAAATCAATAAGTAAATAAATATACATAAATAAATATTAGTTGGGCGCACCCGAGCTGGGGTTAAAAATTGGGGAATTTAGTATATTTCAATTCGGTCTAAATCTAATGTATAGTACGGGTTGGATTGGACTTGGACTTATTTAGATTAAATAAAAGGGGAAATTACACAGAAATTCATCTTTTAACAATTATTTACAACTATTTCAAGTCATAATTTTCGCTTAAGTCAAACTAGTAAAATCAGTACTTTTTAATATATTTTAAGGATTATAATTTATAAATTAGAAGTCTAGAATATATTTGTAGGGTTTATGATTTATGGACGAATTTTTAAACTATAATATAAACTCATAATATATAGAAAATAATTATATATTAAGAATTAAGTTTGGTGATATGATGTAGTTGTAATTTGACCCATAAATAAAACCAGTTTAAAACTGGCACGGTCCACTCTGGCCCAACCCATCTTTTTTATGATAATTAAGCGGGCTTTGGAAATTATCAGGTGGGCGTTTTTATTTGGGAAATTTACATGGAAATTCAACTTTTAAAAATTATTTGTAACTTTGTCACTTAAAATTATGAATTATATCAAGTGGGTAGTTGGCGATTTTCCACTATAATTTCATCAACTAAAGCAGTTATAAAATTTGACATTTATCAAATAAAAATAAAGATTTATACTTTTGATATTATATTAATTAAATTATCAATATTGACTAAATAATAAATATCATTATATATATGAATTTCATGTAAAAGACCCTTTTTATTTATAAACAATGAAATGGGCTAGCTGAGGTCCCAATTAAATTAAGGGAAAATTACATAGAAATTCATCTTTGAAAAATTATTTACAACTATGTCAAATCATAATTTTGGATTATGTCAAATTAGTAAAATCAGTACTTTTAATATATTTTAAGGATTGGAATTTATAAATTAGAAGTGTAGAATATATTTTCTAGAGATTAGGATTTATGAATTGGAGTTTAGAATTTTTAAATTATAGTGTAAAATCATAATTTATAGAGAATAATGATATATTAAGAATTAAGTTTGGTGATATGACTTAGTTGTAATTTTGTACTTAATTATGATATTCATGTATTTGACCTATTAACTGATTGTTGTTTACTGTCAGTAATGATGGGCGTGCTGTTAATGAGTTGTTAATGAGGTCGAAATTAACTGATTGTTGTTTAGACACAAGCCTTTAGTTCAGTCCCATATCAACCTTTTGGGCTTTTGCCCTAGTCCATTCGCTTTATAAGTATTTGGACTGATTTCATAAAGATCTAATTGATAACAAAGTTGATTTTGGAGCAAATTGACCCGTAAACTAAATGAATAAATAACCACTAACTATTTACAAGTTTTATCTAACTAAATGAATAAACAACCACTAACTATTTACAAGTTTTCTCTAAACTAATTTAATCTTCTCTTTTTACCGGGAGCATGAACGTTGTGACGGTCATGTTCTTCGCTACTAGTCGAACAGGAAGATGCATCATCTTCTTCACTGCAGATGCTCATCCAGGAGTAAGAGCTGTCAAACCGGACTGATGATCCCTGTCTCTCGCCATATACCGGACTACAGATGCTCATCGAGGAGCAAGAGCTGTCAGACCGGACTGATGATCCCTGTCTCTTACTATACACCGGACTGCAGATGCTCATCGAGGAGCAAGAGCTGTCAGACCGAACTGGTGATCCCTGTCTCTCACCATACATCGAGAATTTTGGTGTCGGTGGCTCAGAGTCAGACGAAGCTGCTGCAAAAATAGGGAAAGTAAATACTAAGGATGATGCATTATCTTCTTCTTCTTCGCTGCTCGTCGAAGAGAAAGAGAAAGACGAAACTGTGAGCGAGAAAGTTGGTGTCACAGTCACCATTGGCTCAGAAGAAGCTGCAGAAACAGGGCTATTGCCAATGGCAATATCAGTGCATGATGCATCATCTTCTTCCTCACTACTCGTCGAAGAGAAAGAGAGAGACAGGACTGTGAGCGAGAAAGATGTTGTGGGTGGCTGAGAAGAAGCTGCAGTAGGGAGAGGAATCTTCTGTTGGGAAGTAGAATCCTGTAGGATAATTAGTGAGGGTCAAAACTTGAGTGCAAAAAAATTCTAAAAGATGATATGTATGCAAAAAATAATAAAACAAGAGATAAAAACCTCAGAAGGAGTAGGTGGATTTGTATAAAGGTGCTATAATATTTTTAAAGCCACCCTGGTAGATTCGGCAGGGACTCCTGGAGTAAAGACTTGAGTGTTTTTTGGCTGACTAACTCTAGTACTCCTTTCTAGTGGGTGTTTCAGGCCTGACTCTAACATTAAGCCACAACCTACGAATGGGTCCCACAGATCCGTGGATAGCATTTAGATTTATCTGTGGATGTAGCTATATATGCAGTCCAACAAAGACAAGACTCAGATAATAAAAATCAATGCAGAAACTTAATGAACAAAATATTCATACCCAAGCAGAACACAAAAATTACATGTCTTAAATTCTGCTGAAATGGAGTTGTGATGATGGTAGGGTGCCTAGCAGTATTTCCCTCTAAATGGATGAACTGATGAGACAGAAGAGTTACAAAACTGTTAATTCATTTTTAAAGCATCATATCATATAGAGCATAAAAATGAAACCATAATTTCACATACCCTCGTGGAAGGAATGATTGGGCGAAAATAAGGAAGCCCAAGTATGTTTCTCTGATCCTGATCCTGCACTGTAAGGACATAAGGACATGTAGGGGTTGGCAATGGCTTTACCACAAGCTCATTGCTATCATCTTGCACCTATTGAAACAATTATGTCAATGAACATAAAATTGAATGCATTTACTATACATAAAATGAAACCATATATAATTTCACATACTCTCATCGAAGTGGAATGGATGGTTCTAAAATATGGGGTTGGGGGAAAATAATGAAGCCCAAGTCTGTTTCTCTGATCCCGGTCCTGCACTGTAGGGGCATGAGGACATGTAAGGGCTGGCAATGACAATGTTTTATCACAAGCTCATTGCTATCATGTTGCAGCTGTTGAAACAAAATAATGTCAATGGACCATGAAAATTGAATTCATTTATCATCCATACAATGCATTTATCACACCACCTATGGATTAGAAGCTCTCCAAACAAACAAAAATTAGGAGAAACATCAATATACAATCTTCTAATCAGACAACCATTTTAATGTCAAGGTGTTATACTATACAGGGCTAATTCTGAAGGTCTAGTACTAATTAACCCTTAGATTTTGAGGTACACCTAATTCTGAAAGTCTAAGTACTAAATAACACCATGACAGTGGCTTAAACATGGAAAAAGATAAGATTATATACTTCAATTTTGGTACATTTAGCTCATGTATTTTAATTTTTGTCAAAATAATCAAGACTCAAACCTTCTTCTATCAAGGGTCAAATATTAATTTTTGTAAAAATCATCCATTCACAAACAAGACTCAAATCTTCTTCTTCTATAAAAGAATTCACTATACAAATTCAAGGCGAGCTAAATTAATATAGTTTTTTGTAACTTTTTATAGCTAATTAATTCTTTTTTACACTTTACATAAGATTATTATTTATTTTTTTACTTATTATCAATCTTTTATTTTATACATTAAACAATCTTTTTATTTCACACAAAACAAAATAAGAGTGCTTACATTCTCAGATTGAGATTTAGATTTAGAGAAGAAGGAAACCAATAGCATATTGGCTCCTCCCAAAAACTTAGAGAGCAAACCACTACCGTGTGAGGGAGAAGGAGCATGTGAGGCGCCTCTATTGGGTAGAAATGAAATGATTCTCCGGTTCTTAGTGTCCATGCTTATCTCATACACACTTTTGAGTCCACTATCATCGTACTTCCGCTTCTGGATTCCATATCTATCCATTTTCAATTCTAAAAGCTAAAATATATGATTTTCTTGTGTGTGACAATTGAACAAATCATTCTTTATTTATAGAGGGAGGAAGGGATAGAATCAGGAAATTATTCATATAAATGGAAGAATATCAATTATAATAATGAGCAGTCAATATTATTGGTTGATTCCCCTAAATCATGCTATAGTTTTAGGTAACTTTGAACTTCCCTTTAAATTTATAAAAAAAAAGTCTTATTTGACTCAAATTTGACACTTTATAAAATTTGACTAACTCTAAATTAGATTACTGAGAATGTTTTAGCTTATGTTAATTTATTTTCTTTTAGTATAATTTTCATTAGTCAATTCATTTAGCCAATTTAATTTGCAATAGTCTATATCAATTAGTTTAATTTTAATTAATTGGTCAAATTAAATATATGATTATTTTTTATTTCCATATAATTTATGTTTCATTTTTAATGGTAATATTTATTAATTTTTAGGGTAATATTTATTAATTTCTAACATCAAATTTCCATATCCTATTAAAGGAAGGTAAGCGTGATTAACTCTCAATTCCATTTAATTTAATTTTAATTTTTAAGGTAATATTTTTTTATATCTAATAATATTTTTAATCTATTTTACCTTACATATATACCAAATTGAATTTATTACTTGTTTCTTTTTACGTGTATGTTAAATGTGTGTTGAATTGAATAATTTCATTGGCACTCAATTCAATTTATTTAAATCTACGTTAAATCAATTTGATTTAAAATATTTTGGGTCCCTCTTAAAATCTGAATTAAACTAAATCGATTTAAAATATTATTTTCAATCTTTCATAATTTAAAACTAAAATAAATCGACCTAAAATGTTATCTTAGGTCTCCAAAATATTTTTTAACAAAACTCTATTAGTTCGAGATATTATCCCGAAATTAATTAATTCAAATCAATATGCCAATATTATTTGAATTTCTTTTTCATATTTCATGTAAATAATCTTCATTATTAAAATTATTTCTATCTTGCATATATGCAAATTAAATAATATCATACGTATATTATACATGCGATTCCAAATTAAAATTAAATTAATCTAGGATGTTATCTCATATTTAACTTAATTAATTCCAATTTAAATATGCAAATATTATATGAACTCTTCCATAATATACTCAAATAGCACATTATCATAATTTTTTTTTATTCTTCATATATATGGACTTCAAAAAGAATTTTGATAGATTAACAATATCGTACGTATGTCATACATATGATCCAATTATTTTATAATATATTGAAAATACCTTTATTTAAGATTCATACTTTAAATCTTTTCATATATGTGATATATTTTAAATTAAATTAAATAAGTGCTTAATATTTTAATTAAGTAATTAAGTGGGTTATCAAATAAAGCATAACTTAGCAAAATTTATCTGCGGCCATAATACTTATCTCTCTATGTTTTTCACTTGTTTTATTTACCATCAAATTCAATCGTATGTGTTATTTGTTTTTTTAACCACTAATTTGAATAAAGAAAATGTTGTAGATATAAGATATTATGTCAAGTCATAATTTGAGTAAAATCAATACTTTTAATATATTTAAGGATTAAAATTTATAAATTAGAAGTTTATAATATATTTTATAGGGTTTATGATTTATGAATTGGAGTCTATAATTTTTAAACTATGGTGTAAAATCATAATATATTGAGAATAATGACATATTAAGAATTAAGTTTGATGATATGACTTAGTTGTAATTTTGCAGTTAATTATGATATTCATGTATTTGACCCTTAAAAATTAGTTTTTTTTTTTAGTGCGGTGCAAGCTGATCTGAGCCCGATGTAGTTATATTACGAGTTGGATTGGACAGTAATTAAGTGTTAGGTCAATTAAACCGGTTCGAAATCGATCCGGTCCAACCCATGAATAGGTGAGAGGCTGCCCATTATTTAATGGGGAATTTACATGGAAATTCAAATTTTAAAAATTATTTAAAGTTTTGTCAAAAAAAATTTGAATTGTGTCAAATTGGCGGTTAACGGAATTTCTACTATAAGTTCACCAAGTAAAGCATTTAAAGAATTGATATTTACAGAAAAAAGATTCATATTTTGATATTATACTAATTAAATTATAAATATTGATTAAACAATAAATACTATTATATTTTTGAATTTGTAAAGAACCCTTATTTTATGATGATCAAGTGGGCTTTGGATATTATCAGGTGGACTTTTTTTATTTATAAACAATGAAATGGGATAGCTAAGGTCCAAATTAAGTCAATTACGATGAGCGTGCTGGTAAGTTATGGATAAATTAAAGATAGATAAATTATTTACAAGTGTCTTATTCTTTTAAATAAATTTATTAAAATATTAAATCTGATAGGTTTTTTTTAAAACTGTTTTTTTCCTATAATTTATTAACTGAAAAGTTGACAAAAACAAAATTAAAGTTACGATATTCTAATATTTTAAGATTTAAAATTGTATGATAATAAAATACATAAAAATGATTTTCAAAAATGTAAATAAAATTTAAAATCTGATTTTTAATGTAATTTTCCCATGTTTACATGAATATCATAATTAAGTACAAAATTACAATTAAGTCATATCACCAAATTTAATTCTTAATATGTCATTTATTCTCTATATATTATAATTTTATACCATAATTTAAAAATTATAGACTCCAATTCATAAATTATAAACCTTAGAAAATATATTTTAGACTTCTAATTTATAAATTCTAATCTTTAAAATATATTAAAAGTACTGATTTTACTAGTTTGATATAATCCGAAATTATAACTTGACATAGTTGTAAACTGTTTTTAAAAGATGAATTTCTGTGTAAGTTTCCCTAATTAAAGGTTAAGCCCAATAACACCGGTTTGAAACAGGCCCGGGCCAGCCATGAATAGGTCAAGGAGAGACTGCCCTTTTTGGGGTTGTATGATGATCAGGTGGGCTTTTTTATTTATAAACAATGAAATGGGCTAGCTAAGGTCCAAATTAACTGATTGTTGTTTACTGTCAATTATTAATTTGTTCAATTTTTCGGTTTGAGGTTCGTCAAACACCTTTTAGATGGATCTTCTCTCAATTAAAATTTTATACATACGCTAAAACTCCAGCTCGATATCTAGTTTAAGCGTCTAGAAGCCCTTAACCATAATTCTACTGTCAATTATGATGAACGTGCCGTTAATGAGCCGTTAGCTGTTAAATAATAACCAGATTTGAAGACCTGTTCATGGGTTGGATTCGGCCAGGGTCTAACCAAATTTTATGTCTAATTACTATGTCCAAACTCAGTCCAGTCTGCACTATATTTATATCGAGCTTGATCCAGATTGGGCTAGACTAAAAAAAACTTATTTCTAAACCCACCCTGTCCAACCTATCCACTTAATATATTTATATTAAATGTTTTTTTTTTTAATATAACTTAAAATTAAATTGTTATTATAAATAATAAAAATTCATATATTAAAGTATTATTATAAATAAGAAAAATGTAACAAACATATATTTAGAAATTATAATTTAATAAATAAGAGTTTGCAAGCAACGTTTTAAAAACAAAAAAGAGTTTGCAAGCAACGTAATTTTGTTTTGCAAAAGATCAATCTACTTATCATATCAAAAAAAAAATCAATCTACTGATAATTTACAAACTACTAGTTAATAAGAATGTGTAAATTTTATAGAGTGAGAACGTGAAAATTGAATAATTAAAACTAACATTATAAATATAAATAAAATACTAAATGTAATTAAATTATATAGAATTATTTTATATTTTGAACCGGGTCGGGTCGGGTTTGATTTGGGTTTTGAAATAAATCACAAGTTCAATCCATATCAAGTTTGCGCTTTTGCGGGCTCAAGCCAAGCCAACCTATGTGTTAAATATATTTGTCCAAGCCCAACCCATAAAAGGCGGGCTAGAAGGGTCAACAGACTCATGAACAGATCTAGGTTTGATACATCTATTGCCTCCCATACTTGACCTAAATCTCCAACTACACCCTAAACTTTCAAAAATTTCAAATAACCTCAATCCTTATTCAATTGCTTCAATAACCCCCCATTTTTATCCTGTTACATTCAATAACCCCCTAATCTTGTGTAATTACATTCAATAACCTCAAAACTTCAAATGCCCCGTAAACTTTCAAAAGTTCTTAATTATTTGTCTATTTGGTATTTTCTTTTGATACGCAACGAGCAGATGCAAAATCATTAAAAATAGTGTTTACATCAATATGCTATAACATATTTCTCTCAATAAACAAAATTGCTAAATCATTCAATTTTTCTTGTAACATTGATGATCTTATGTAGTTTTTCAATGATCTTAACTTCGAAAAAATTATTGCAACAGTCACTTATAGCATATAGTTAGGCTCTGTTCTTTATCGCTGAAAAAAAACAGAACTGAACTGAATGCTACTGAATACTGAACTGAACTGAACTGAATTTAACTGAATGCTACTGAACTTAACTGAATGGTACCGAACTTAACCGAACTTAACAATAATGATGATATTAGACTTTAAATAATTTTAATGATAATATTGGACATTAATAAACTTATAATAATAATAATAATGGTTCTAATAAATTTAATAATATCAATAATAAATAAATATATTATTAAAGATAAAACTAAATTGAATATCAAATAAAAGCTCGGGTTGATAAAATCTTGGCTCGATAAAAGCCTATGAAATTAAATAAAAATGAGTCTAATTTAAATTAAAAATACAAATTACATACAAACACAAAATTACATATAATTTAAACCCTATGAAATTAAATAAAAATGAGTCTAATTTAAATTAAAAATACAAATTACATACAAACGTAAATTTACATATAATTTAAAGCCTATGAAATTAAATGTAAATTTGTAATTTTTTTATTAAACGATATATACTTTAATAAACTATCATTTCTTGACTTTTATATAATTTAATAAACTATCATTTCATAATGGGTTTTTCTATCATTCCAAGAATTGTTTAACAAAACAGTAGAATTGTTGGTAAGGAGAAAAGAGAGGAGAGAGAATATATATTCTTTAATTAAACATTTATTGATAATCCCACTAATTAAGTAGGATCTTGAAAATAGAAAGGCTAATAAAGGTTTAATGTGTGCAAAATCTTTTACTATCATGTGCCCTTTGGGCACATGATAGAAAAACCCATAAATAATTATAATATAATAAATAATGATAAATTACTGAATACTGAAACTGAATGCTGAAACTGGATACTGAAATTGAATGCTGAAACTGAATGCTGAACTGAACTGAATTGATTGCTACTGACTGAACTGAACTGATTGCTACTGAACTGAACTGAACTGAATTGAACTGAACTGATTGTTACTGAAATTAAGTGATAAAGAACAGGGCCTTACATCCGAAAAGCAACCGAAAAAATGATATACTGCTTCGACAAACTCAAAAATTTCAAATGCTGACAACAACAAGTTTGACAAAATCATTTACAACACTTCCATTTCTGAAAGAATATCATCTGTATCAATATGCGAAAAATTATTATAAAAAAATGCATGAGATGTGATTGTTTATGTATAGCGATTATAACTTTTTTTTTTTTGTAATCCCTATAAAAAATTTATTTTTAGCCCCCTTCCTCTATTTTTGTAATTTCCCTATAAAAAATTCAGAGCAGTTGAAATTTTATGCCAATTATAGAGACAGCAGATGCATTAAACCTACTAACTGTGATTACTTGGACAAGGTGTCAAGAATATTAGTATAATGGATAAATTACACCCATGGCCACTGAACTTTACCCATTTTCACATTATGACCACTGAACTTCATTTCTTTCCGGGATGGCCACTGAACTTTACACTTTTTAACATCGGTGGCTACTCAATTTTAACTAGTTTCTCAAAATGACCGTTAACGACCTCAAAATGAAAATATTCAAGAATTAAAGTTGTTTAGAGCGACACTTTGGATTTTTTAGTTTTAGCCGTCAACGGTCGTTTTGAGACGTTAAGTGGCCACCAGTGTTAAAAAGTGTAAAGTTCAGTGAAATAAAGTTCAGTGGCCATAATGTGAAAATGGGTAAAGTTAAGTGGCCATGGGTGTAATTTACCCTTAGTATAATTGAATTTGTTATATGTTTTTCTCTTTATAATCTCAATCTAATCTATGTTTATATTTGATATAATAATACTAAGAAGTATGGGTAAGATGTGCAGACGATTGTTGACTGTTAAATTGGCTGATTCCAAACCAAATCACACATGCACATATAGGCTAAATACATCATTTGCCCTCAACTTATCCAAAAAGCTTGATTGGCTACCTGAACTTTCAAAGTGTTTAGATAGTCCTCTCAATTTGCATAAAATATTCAGTTAGCCCCCTGAACTTGAGTAAAATGTAATCAATTGATCACTCGGTCGAAAAAAAATACGTTAAAGGAAAAAGATATATTCCATGCATCTTAAAATGTTATTACATAATTCAAAAATAGATTAGAAATGAAGTTATTACTTGTTCAATTATGAAACTTGTCTTCTCTAATATTAGAACCGCATATCCCGATATTGGTCATTTTACTTTTTTGAAGACGCGTGCAATACATCTTCCGCATTTAACTTACTTTTTTTTTACAACCGAGTGATCAATTGATTATATTTTGTGCAAGTTTAGGAGGCTAACTGGACGTTTTATATAAATTGAGGTGGCTATTAAGACACTAATCAATTTTTTTTTTTTGAATAAGTTGAGAGGCAAATGACATATTAAGTCCTGCACATATATTATAAATTGCTTCATCTAGCGACATAATATCATCTAATTTTATGTCACATAGTTTCCATCAAAACAAATCTGTCCAATTAAAATCCAATGTTTTGAAAACCGGACCGGACCGGCCGGTCGAACCGCGAACCAGTCAAGTGTTTGGTCCGGTTTTAACTATACAGGTTCAACAATATCAAACTGCATCAAACCGGAATTGAACCGCGAACCGGTGTTGAACCAGTGAACAGGATTGATCCTGGTTTTTTGCCATTTTTTGAAAAAAAATATTGAATTAAGGAAAAAACTAAAAAATTAGACAGAGAACAACCTCTTTAATAATTGATGTTAATTAATTTAATTTTAATATTAAGTATTGTGTTAAACTATGAGTTTGATTTTAGATGTGTGAATTTTTAATTAATGTGTTAAATTAAGGATCAGCTACTAATGTGTGAATTTTTATATTATCTATATGAATTTGTAATTTTTAATTAATATGTTAACTTAAAGAATTGTTTATTATAGATGCATGAAATTTTTAATTTTATGTTTAATGAAATATGATTTTATTTTATATATATATATATATATATATATATATATATATATATATTTATCCGGTTGAACCATTCCGGTTCAACCGGTTGAACCTATTAAACCTTGAACTAGTTGTCTCACCGGTTCAACATCGGGTCTGGTTTTTAAAACATTGTTAAAATCTATATTCGTGTACAATAATAATGCGAAAAGTGTCTGTTTCATCTTAATTAGAAAAATCTCTTACAAACTTTTTATAAAACTCAACAGGGCACAGGATTACAAAATGATAGATTTATTATCTTTTAAAACTGATTTTTATATATCCAAAATGGCATGGGTAATACCAAAAAAAAAAAAAAAAATAGATAATCCATCAAATCTCAATCCTTTATTGAATAATGGTGGTAAAAAAGTTCCCTTGTCTTCATAATCAAATAATGTCTTTTCTTTTGAAATATCAAATAAAATCTTTTATAATTATGATTAGTTGGACATAGTAACCCATTGTTTAGTTGACCTAGATCGCCCAACTAGTCGCCTTAAAATTATTTAAACTAGTCGAAAACCCGTGCGATGCACGGGATATGAAACTTTTATATAATTTAGATAAATAAATAAATTGACATATTTATTTTTAAATAATTTTATATCATGCGATGAAAAAAAAATATATATTATATATATTTGAAATTAATATATATTTTTTAATGATAATTCAAATTAAATTAATTTTAAAAATAATTGACTACTTTTTTATAGAATTTTAACTAAAGATGAATGGTTTATTTATTTTTACAAAATTCAATGATTTGTACTTTTTAGGAACTTTAATACATTTTCATATTCCAAATATTCTGTGAAACAATAATAATAAAATAGCAGATTAATTAAGAAATATATTAGAATATAATAAAAAAACCAAAAATTGAATTAAACTATAATTAAAATTAAATATTATATTTACGATACAAAAGAATTACAATATAGGTTAAACAAAAATTGAATTAAACTATTAATTAAAATAATATATTATATCTACGATACAAAAGAATTACAATCTATGTTAAAATGGAAGCAGCATCAATATATTATTCTATAAACTATTACCATTAATACTTTTCTAATGTTGCATATGAAGAAACTTTATCAATTCAATATGTTACATATAAAAAAATAAAATTCGTAAGAATTAGTCACAAATTCATCTTGATGATAATTATTTTGGTTGATGGAATTTCATAATCACCAAGTATTCGAATTCAATTATTCATTCTGCTACAATAACCCAATATATCTAATTGAATCAGTTTAAGATGATGATTTCTCATATTTTCATCTCGTAATATCTCATCAAGACATTCGATCAATTTGTTCTTCATTCTTTCACTATATAGAATATCAGCCATACTCGCAGATATCACTTATTTGACTTTATTAATATTTTCTAATAATTATATATTCTTGAATTTTGTAAGTAAGAAAAACAAACAAAAGAATTGAAAAAAAATGAAGGGACGAAAAAGATAATTAGGAGAGAACCATCTTCCTCTTGGGTTTTTTTTTTTTTTGAAAATAAGAGAGAATGTCGAGACATAAGCATATAAAGAGGAGAGTGAAAATATTTTTTGCCCATTAATTAAACATTTTATTTTTTCTTAATGAAGTATTAAATGTATAAATTAATTTTAGTTAAATAGAATTAAATCGCAATTGTAACCACTCAGTATAAAAAAACGTTTTATAATTAATATGTGAAATTAATTAATTAGAATCATTATGCTCAACATTTGAGAATTTGAAGAGATTCAAATAATAAAATTTTCTTAATTAATATTTTTCAATAATTTGTCCTATGATCATATTTCATTTTCATATGTTCAAAACTCTTGAAATACTAACAATTTTGTACGAACCATAATATAATAGTTATATAAGCCAATGTTGTAAAAGCAATTATCTCGATATCCATAATTAACGTACATTTTTAGGATTTTGAGCATCAAAATTTATTTTTATTTACCTTGATTTTGAATTCGTATCTAGCATAATCCACATTCTTCAAGAATAAACATCTTATCAAGCGTATTAGACGCTTACAATCTCCTTGTCTAGAAAATTGGGAAAAAATAACTTCTTGATAATAATAATAATAATATAACATAATTTATATTGAAATAAACTTCATTGTAAGTATAATATTCCAATATCTCTTTAATATTTTATTTAATATGTCTCAAACTTCAATGAACAACTGTCGTGTGAAACTTTATATCTATTTGTACTAAAATGCATAAAAATAAAAAATACAATCCATATCAATTAGCTAAACTCAAACTAAAAAAAATGAGTGGATTTCAACATGTTCCGAATTAGAAAAATTAATCTAACTTCAATTAAAACTAAAAATTGAGTTCATAAAAACCCGAAAATCTAAATTTTAGTTAGAGTTAACAATCAAAACGATAACACCTAGGAACATATACTAAAAAAGAATGCAAATATACAAAATCTTTATTTTAGTCATTTTGAAAAATAAATAAATAAATAAAAACATAGATAAGGTAGCGAGAGGTATGGAATCTGGATAACGACAGAAATGGAATTTCATCTCTGAAAGATGAAACTATAACAACAATTGGTTAATAAAAATAAAACAACAGCACAATTGAGAAAGCCAAAAATTGAGTTCATATAAAGCCGAAAATCTAAATTTTAGTTAAGAGTTAACAATCGAAACGATAACACCTAACAACATATACTAAAAAAGAATACAAATTTACAAAATCTTTATTTTAGTCATTTTGAAAAAAAAAAAGACAAATAAAAAAGAAAACATGGATAAGGTAGCGAGAGGTATGAAACCTAGGTAACGACAGAAATGAAATTTCATCTCTGAGAAATGAAACTATAACAACTATTGTTTAATAAAAAGAAAACAACAACACAATTGAGAACAAAAATAACTACAACATATGAAAAAAAAAATCAAATAATTACCTTGAGAAACATAAGAATTTCTTGTAATTTTTGACACTTTTGTGTTTTCCGGTTTTAGTTGTTCACGCATCTTCTATTTCTGTCGGATTTCTTCAATTGAAGCTATCAGTTTGGAAAAAAAAAGACAAATAAAAAAGAAAACATAGATAAGATAGCGAGAGGTATAGAACCTGGATAACAACAGAAATGAATCTGAAAGATGAAACTATAACAACAATTGTTTAATAAAAATAAAACAACAACATAATTAAGAACAAAATAACTACAACATATGAAAAAAATCGAATATTTACCTTCAGAAATATAATACTATCTATCGTGACCAGTGAATATAATGGTGGAATACTATCTATCATGCTTTATATAGAAGTTTATTTGTGACTTTTGGATTTCCTTTGCTTTGTGTTTTTTCATCTTCCCGTAACTCTTGCTTTCTTTTATTATTTTAATTAATAGGCTAGTAATTATTTAATATATTATAAATATAAATTTGTTATTTTTAATTAATTAAATATTTTTAATCTGATTTTTTACTACGTTGACAACTCATCAAAAAGACATCTAAAACACTTCTTCTCATTTATCTCTGCCTCCGTAATTATATATAGTATAGATTCACTGTTTTAACAACTTTAAAATTCATTTTCTGATCTTGCCCCCATATATATATATATATATATATATATATATATATCCCAAATTTCACCTCAAATTACGTTAATTTAAGAAATAATTCATCAAATTATATATTCTCAGTCATAAATATTCTCATCCACTCATCAGTTTATCACTCATCAGTAACATATATATACAAGTAAAAAAAATAAAAAAAAAATATGTGTACGAATTGAACAAAAAGAATCCAAATATTTTATGAAATTTAAAAATATTAATCTGCACTTCTATTATGAAATTATAAAAAATGTAATTGGTTAATATGCAATTTATGCATAATTCGGAAACAAAATATTTGTGTTATTTAATAATATGTGAAATTGACCTAACATATAAACATATAGGTAAAATTATTCTTAATCGCTAACGTTATAAGTAAAATTACACTATTTTTTTTAATTGAAATACGGATCTAGCCCAATGGGAAGTCCAACCAGGTTGGCATCCCCGAAAAGGCAAAGAACCAAATATATAAATGAAGAGATGAAAAAAGTATGAAACCAGTACAAAGAATGTTTTAAGAAAATCTAAACATATCCCTACCAAGGGCATTATCTCTAGCAAGATGGGAGCAGAAGTCTGGAAGGGTATTCCACATTTGTAAATCTGAGGCCAGACATCCGTAATTAGCAAGAGCGTCCGCCACTTGATTTCCCTCACGGAACACATGAGAGACAACCACTTGAATATGTGTCATTGAATCTAAACAATTTAACCAATCCACACGCATTGTCCAGGGAATGATCTGCGCACGGGCACGGAAAATTCGAATGACGTAAGTCGAGTCACTTTCAATCCAGAGATGAGTCCATCCACGTGACCTCGCAATTGAAACTGCAAAAATAGCGGCTTGCAATTCCGCCATGTGTACCAAAGCACAATCAAGGGGGAAGGCAAATGACCCAAGGGGATGCCCCTGACTATTTCGAAAAACCACACCGCAACCAGCTCTACCCGAGATCACGGAGGCATTAGTGTTAGCTTTAATCCAATCAGACGGAGGGGGCTGCCATCTAACTTCAATGATTCGAGGGGCCCTATGATGATGAGCGTTTAACCCGAGATTGTGGAGAATAGATAACTCCACAACAGAATTCCAAACCGATCCGTTGCTGATTCTATCAGAGCTACGAATTGCAGACCAAAGACAGCGTAATGCCTCATGAATGTTTGGTGGCTTGCTCTAAAAAATAGCAGCATTTCTTACAGACCAGATCAACCAAACAGCGTTGACAAGCGCGACCTGCCAGAGGGAAAGTGCATTGCGGTTCAAAATTTATTTCTAATCCCTTTGAGTTTGATCTTTGTCCGTTAACCATTGATTGAATAAAACCTTTTGATCCGTTTAAGGATATAAACATACCCGGACTGTCTCTTCTAGAGACGGCTGAAGAATCCACAAGGTAGTAAGATCTCCGTAGTCAGGTGCACGAACATCTATTGAATCAGAACCGGTGCTAGCCGAAGAACGGAGAAGAACTGGAGAGATTTTGTAAAAATCCAAGAAAAATCCCACTATCTCAAAACACATATATGTTTTCACCTCAAATTACGTTAATTTAAGAAATAATTCATCAAATTATATATTCTAAGTCATAAATATTCTCATCCACTCATCAGTTTATCACTCATCAGTAACATATAACAAACATATATATACACGTAAAAAAAATAAAAAAAAAATATGTGTACGAATTGAACAAAAAGAATCCAAATATTTTATGGAATTTAAAAATATTAATCTGCACTTCTATTATGAAATTATAAAAAATGTAATTGGTTAATATGCAATTTATGCATAATTCGGAAACAAAATATTTGTGTTATTTAATAATATGTGAAATTGACCTAACATATAAACATATAGGTAAAATTATTCTTAATCGCTAACGTTATAAGTAAAATTACACTATTTTTTTTAATTGAAATACGGATCTAGCCCAATGGGAAGTCCAACCAGGTTGGCATCCCCGAAAAGGCAAAGAACCAAATATATAAATGAAGAGATGAAAAAAGTATGAAACCAGTACAAAGAATGTTTTAAGAAAATCTAAACATATCCCTACCAAGGGCATTATCTCTAGCAAGATGGGAGCAGAAGTCTGGAAGGGTATTCCACATTTGTAAATCTGAGGCCAGACGTCCGTAATTAGCAAGAGCGTCCGCCACTTGATTTCCCTCACGGAACACATGAGAGACAACCACTTGAATATGTGTCATTGAATCTAAACAATTTAACCAATCCACACGCATTGTCCAGGGAATGATCTGCGCACGGGCACGGAAAATTCGAATGACGTAAGTCGAGTCACTTTCAATCCAGAGACGAGTCCATCCACGTGACCTCGCAATTGAAACTGCAAAAATAGCGGCTTGCAATTCCGCCATGTGTACCAAAGCACAATCAAGGGGGAAGGCAAATGACCCAAGGGGATGCCCCTGACTATTTCGAAAAACCACACCGCAACCAGCTCTACCCGAGATCACGGAGGCATCAGTGTTAGCTTTAATCCAATCAGACGGAGGGGGCTGCCATCTAACTTCAATGATTCGAGGGGCCCTATGATGATGAGCGTTTAACCCGAGATTGTGGAGAATAGATAACTCCACAACAGAATTCCAAACCGATCCGTTGCTGATTCTATCAGAGCTACGAATTGCAGACCAAAGACAGCGTAATGCCTCATGAATGTTTGGTGGCTTGCTCTAAAAAATAGCAGCATTTCTTACAGACCAGATCAACCAAACAGCGTTGACAAGCGCGACCTGCCAGAGGGAAAGTGCATTGCGGTTCAAAATTTATTTCTAATCCCTTTGAGTTTGATCTTTGTCCGTTAACCATTGATTGAATAAAATCTTTTGATCCGTTTAAGGATATAAACATACCCGGACTGTCTCTTCTAGAGACGGCTGAAGAATCCACAAGGTAGTAAGATCTCCGTAGTCAGGTGCACGAACATCTATTGAATCAGAACCGGTGCTAGCCGAAGAACGGAGAAGAACTGGAGAGATTTTGTAAAAATCTAAGAAAAATCCCACTATCTCAAAACACATATATGTTTTCACCTCAAATTACGTTAATTTAAGAAATAATTCATCAAATTATATATTCTCAGTCATAAATATTCTCATCCACTCATCAGTTTATCACTCATCAGTAACATATAACAAACATATATATACACGTAAAAAAAATAAAAAAAAAAATATGTGTACGAATTGAACAAAAAGAATCCAAATATTTTATGGAATTTAAAAATATTAATCTGCACTTCTATTATGAAATTGTAAAAAATGTAATTGGTTAATATGCAATTTATGCATAATTCGGAAACAAAATATTTGTGTTATTTAATAATATGTGAAATTGACCTAACATATAAACATATAGGTAAAATTATTCTTAATCGCTAACGTTATAAGTAAAATTACACTATTTTTTTTAATTGAAATACGGATCTAGCCCAATGGGAAGTCCAACCAGGTTGGCATCCCCGAAAAGGCAAAGAACCAAATATATAAATGAAGAGATGAAAAAAGTATGAAACCAGTACAAAGAATGTTTTAAGAAAATCTAAACATATCCCTACCAAGGGCATTATCTCTAGCAAGATGGGAGCAGAAGTCTGGAAGGGTATTCCACATTTGTAAATCTGAGGCCAGACGTCCGTAATTAGCAAGAGCGTCCGCCACTTGATTTCCCTCACGGAACACATGAGAGACAACCACTTGAATATGTGTCATTGAATCTAAACAATTTAACCAATCCACACGCATTGTCCAGGGAATGATCTCCGCACGGGCACGGAAAATTCGAATGACGTAAGTCGAGTCACTTTCAATCCAGAGATGAGTCCATCCACGTGACCTCGCAATTGAAACTGCAAAAATAGCGGCTTGCAATTCCGCCATGTGTACCAAAGCACAATCAAGGGGGAAGGCAAATGACCCAAGGGGATGCCCCTGACTATTTCGAAAAACCACACCGCAACCAGCTCTACCCGAGATCACGGAGGCATCAGTGTTAGCTTTAATCCAATCAGACGGAGGGGGCTGCCATCTAACTTCAATGATTCGAGGGGCCCTATGATGATGAGCGTTTAACCCGAGATTGTGGAGAATAGATAACTCCACAACAGAATTCCAAACCGATCCGTTGCTGATTCTATCAGAGCTACGAATTGCAGACCAAAGACAGCGTAATGCCTCATGAATGTTTGGTGGCTTGCTCTAAAAAATAGCAGCATTTCTTACAGACCAGATCAACCAAACAGCGTTGACAAGCGCGACCTGCCAGAGGGAAAGTGCATTGCGGTTCAAAATTTATTTCTAATCCCTTTGAGTTTGATCTTTGTCCGTTAACCATTGATTGAATAAAACCTTTTGATCCGTTTAAGGATATAAACATACCCGGACTGTCTCTTCTAGAGACGGCTGAAGAATCCACAAGGTAGTAAGATCTCCGTAGTCAGGTGCACGAACATCTATTGAATCAGAACCGGTGCTAGCCGAAGAACGGAGAAGAACTGGAGAGATTTTGTAAAAATCCAAGAAAAATCCCACTATCTCAAAACACATATATGTTTTCACCTCAAATTACGTTAATTTAAGAAATAATTCATCAAATTATATATTCTCAGTCATAAATATTCTCATCCACTCATCAGTTTATCACTCATCAGTAACATATAACAAACATATATATACACGTAAAAAAAATAAAAAAAAAATATGTGTACGAATTGAACAAAAAGAATCCAAATATTTTATGGAATTTAAAAATATTAATCTGCACTTCTATTATGAAATTATAAAAAATGTAATTGGTTAATATGCAATTTATGCATAATTCGGAAACAAAATATTTGTGTTATTTAATAATATGTGAAATTGACCTAACATATAAACATATAGGTAAAATTATTCTTAATCGCTAACGTTATAAGTAAAATTACACTATTTTTTTTAATTGAAATACGGATCTAGCCCAATGGGAAGTCCAACCAGGTTGGCATCCCCGAAAAGGCAAAGAACCAAATATATAAATGAAGAGATGAAAAAAGTATGAAACCAGTACAAAGAATGTTTTAAGAAAATCTAAACATATCCCTACCAAGGGCATTATCTCTAGCAAGATGGGAGCAGAAGTCTGGAAGGGTATTCCACATTTGTAAATCTGAGGCCAGACGTCCGTAATTAGCAAGAGCGTCCGCCACTTGATTTCCCTCACGGAACACATGAGAGACAACCACTTGAATATGTGTCATTGAATCTAAACAATTTAACCAATCCACACGCATTGTCCAGGGAATGATCTGCGCACGGGCACGGAAAATTCGAATGACGTAAGTCGAGTCACTTTCAATCCAGAGACGAGTCCATCCACGTGACCTCGCAATTGAAACTGCAAAAATAGCGGCTTGCAATTCCGCCATGTGTACCAAAGCACAATCAAGGGGGAAGGCAAATGACCCAAGGGGATGCCCCTGACTATTTCGAAAAACCACACCGCAACCAGCTCTACCCGAGATCACGGAGGCATCAGTGTTAGCTTTAATCCAATCAGACGGAGGGGGCTGCCATCTAACTTCAATGATTCGAGGGGCCCTATGATGATGAGCGTTTAACCCGAGATTGTGGAGAATAGATAACTCCAAAACAGAATTCCAAACCGATCCGTTGCTGATTCTATCAGAGCTACGAATTGCAGACCAAAGACAGCGTAATGCCTCATGAATGTTTGGTGGCTTGCTCTAAAAAATAGCAGCATTTCTTACAGACCAGATCAACCAAACAGCGTTGACAAGCGCGACCTGCCAGAGGGAAAGTGCATTGCGGTTCAAAATTTATTTCTAATCCCTTTGAGTTTGATCTTTGTCCGTTAACCATTGATTGAATAAAACCTTTTGATCCGTTTAAGGATATAAACATACCCGGACTGTCTCTTCTAGAGACGGCTGAAGAATCCACAAGGTAGTAAGATCTCCGTAGTCAGGTGCACGAACATCTATTGAATCAGAACCGGTGCTAGCCGAAGAACGGAGAAGAACTGGAGAGATTTTGTAAAAATCCAAGAAAAATCCCACTATCTCAAAACACATATATGTTTTCACCTCAAATTACGTTAATTTAAGAAATAATTCATCAAATTATATATTCTCAGTCATAAATATTCTCATCCACTCATCAGTTTATCACTCATCAGTAACATATAACAAACATATATATACACGTAAAAAAAATAAAAAAAAAATATGTGTACGAATTGAACAAAAAGAATCCAAATATTTTATGGAATTTAAAAATATTAATCTGCACTTCTATTATGAAATTATAAAAAATGTAATTGGTTAATATGCAATTTATGCATAATTCGGAAACAAAATATTTGTGTTATTTAATAATATGTGAAATTGACCTAACATATAAACATATAGGTAAAATTATTCTTAATCGCTAACGTTATAAGTAAAATTACACTATTTTTTTTAATTGAAATACGGATCTAGCCCAATGGGAAGTCCAACCAGGTTGGCATCCCCGAAAAGGCAAAGAACCAAATATATAAATGAAGAGATGAAAAAAGTATGAAACCAGTACAAAGAATGTTTTAAGAAAATCTAAACATATCCCTACCAATGGCATTATCTCTAGCAAGATGGGAGCAGAAGTCTGGAAGGGTATTCCGCATTTGTAAATCTGAGGCCAGACGTCCGTAATTAGCAAGAGCGTCCGCCACTTGATTTCCCTCACGGAACACATGAGAGACAACCACTTGAATATGTGTCATTGAATCTAAACAATTTAACCAATCCACACGCATTGTCCAGGGAATGATCTGCGCACGGGCACGGAAAATTCGAATGACGTAAGTCGAGTCACTTTCAATCCAGAGACGAGTCCATCCACGTGACCTCGCAATTGAAACTGCAAAAATAGCGGCTTGCAATTCCGCCATGTGTACCAAAGCACAATCAAGGGGGAAGGCAAATGACCCAAGGGGATGCCCCTGACTATTTCGAAAAACCACACCGCAACCAGCTCTACCCGAGATCACGGAGGCATCAGTGTTAGCTTTAATCCAATCAGACGGAGGGGGCTGCCATCTAACTTCAATGATTCGAGGGGCCCTATGATGATGAGCGTTTAACCCGAGATTGTGGAGAATAGATAACTCCACAACAGAATTCCAAACCGATCCGTTGCTGATTCTATCAGAGCTACGAATTGCAGACCAAAGACAGCGTAATGCCTCATGAATGTTTGGTGGCTTGCTCTAAAAAATAGCAGCATTTCTTACAGACCAGATCAACCAAACAGCGTTGACAAGCGCGACCTGCCAGAGGGAAAGTGCATTGCGGTTCAAAATTTATTTCTAATCCCTTTGAGTTTGATCTTTGTCCGTTAACCATTGATTGAATAAAACCTTTTGATCCGTTTAAGGATATAAACATACCCGGACTGTCTCTTCTAGAGACGGATGAAGAATCCACAAGGTAGTAAGATCTCCGTAGTCAGGTGCACGAACATCTATTGAATCAGAACCGGTGCTAGCCGAAGAACGGAGAAGAACTGGAGAGATTTTGTAAAAATCCAAGAAAAATCCCACTATCTCAAAACACATATATGTTTTCACCTCAAATTACGTTAATTTAAGAAATAATTCATCAAATTATATATTCTCAGTCATAAATATTCTCATCCACTCATCAGTTTATCACTCATCAGTAACATATAACAAACATATATATACACGTAAAAAAAATAAAAAAAAAATATGTGTACGAATTGAACAAAAAGAATCCAAATATTTTATGGAATTTAAAAATATTAATCTGCACTTCTATTATGAAATTATAAAAAATGTAATTGGTTAATATGCAATTTATGCATAATTCGGAAACAAAATATTTGTGTTATTTAATAATATGTGAAATTGACCTAACATATAAACATATAGGTAAAATTATTCTTAATCGCTAACGTTATAAGTAAAATTACACTATTTTTTTTAATTGAAATACGGATCTAGCCCAATGGGAAGTCCAACCAGGTTGGCATCCCCGAAAAGGCAAAGAACCAAATATATAAATGAAGAGATGAAAAAAGTATGAAACCAGTACCAAGAATGTTTTAAGAAAATCTAAACATATCCCTACCAATGGCATTATCTCTAGCAAGATGGGAGCAGAAGTCTGGAAGGGTATTCCACATTTGTAAATCTGAGGCCAGACGTCCGTAATTAGCAAGAGCGTCCGCCACTTGATTTCCCTCACGGAACACATGAGAGACAACCACTTGAATATGTGTCATTGAATCTAAACAATTTAACCAATCCACACGCATTGTCCAGGGAATGATCTGCGCACGGGCACGGAAAATTCGAATGACGTAAGTCGAGTCACTTTCAATCCAGAGACGAGTCCATCCACGTGACCTCGCAATTGAAACTGCAAAAATAGCGGCTTGCAATTCCGCCATGTGTACCAAAGCACAATCAAGGGGGAAGGCAAATGACCCAAGGGGATGCCCCTGACTATTTCGAAAAACCACACCGCAACCAGCTCTACCCGAGATCACGGAGGCATCAGTGTTAGCTTTAATCCAATCAGACGGAGGGGGCTGCCATCTAACTTCAATGATTCGAGGGGCCCTATGATGATGAGCGTTTAACCCGAGATTGTGGAGAATAGATAACTCCACAACAGAATTCCAAACCGATCCGTTGCTGATTCTATCAGAGCTACGAATTGCAGACCAAAGACAGCGTAATGCCTCATGAATGTTTGGTGGCTTGCTCTAAAAAATAGCAGCATTTCTTACAGACCAGATCAACCAAACAGCGTTGACAAGCGCGACCTGCCAGAGGGAAAGTGCATTGCGGTTCAAAATTTATTTCTAATCCCTTTGAGTTTGATCTTTGTCCGTTAACCATTGATTGAATAAAACCTTTTGATCCGTTTAAGGATATAAACATACCCGGACTGTCTCTTCTAGAGACGGCTGAAGAATCCACAAGGTAGTAAGATCTCCGTAGTCAGGTGCACGAACATCTATTGAATCAGAACCGGTGCTAGCCGAAGAACGGAGAAGAACTGGAGAGATTTTGTAAAAATCCAAGAAAAATCCCACTATCTCAAAACACATATATGTTTTCACCTCAAATTACGTTAATTTAAGAAATAATTCATCAAATTATATATTCTCAGTCATAAATATTCTCATCCACTCATCAGTTTATCACTCATCAGTAACATATAACAAACATATATATACACGTAAAAAAAATAAAAAAAAAATATGTGTACGAATTGAACAAAAAGAATCCAAATATTTTATGGAATTTAAAAATATTAATCTGCACTTCTATTATGAAATTATAAAAAATGTAATTGGTTAATATGCAATTTATGCATAATTCGGAAACAAAATATTTGTGTTATTTAATAATATGTGAAATTGACCTAACATATAAACATATAGGTAAAATTATTCTTAATCGCTAACGTTATAAGTAAAATTACACTATTTTTTTTAATTGAAATAAGGATCTAGCCCAATGGGAAGTCCAACCAGGTTGGCATCCCCGAAAAGGCAAAGAACCAAATATATAAATGAAGAGATGAAAAAAGTATGAAACCAGTACAAAGAATGTTTTAAGAAAATCTAAACATATCCCTACCAAGGGCATTATCTCTAGCAAGATGGGAGCAGAAGTCTGGAAGGGTATTCCACATTTGTAAATCTGAGGCCAGACGTCCGTAATTAGCAAGAGCGTCCGCCACTTGATTTCCCTCACGGAACAGATGAGAGACAACCACTTGAATATGTGTCATTGAATCTAAACAATTTAACCAATCCACACGCATTGTCCAGGCAATGATCTGCGCACGGGCATGGAAAATTCGAATGACGTAAGTCGAGTCACTTTCAATCCAGAGACGAGTCCATCCACGTGACCTCGCAATTGAAACTGCAAAAATAGCGGCTTGCAATTCCGCCATGTGTACCAAAGCACAATCAAGGGGGAAGACAAATGACCCAAGGAGATGCCCCTGACTATTTCGAAAAACCACACCGCAACCAGCTCTACCCGAGATCACGGAGGCATCAGTGTTAGCTTTAATCCAATCAGACGGAGGGGGCTGCCATCTAACTTCAATGATTCGAGGGGCCCTATGATGATGAGCGTTTAACCCGAGATTGTGGAGAATAGATAACTCCACAACAGAATTCCAAACCGATCCGTTGCTGATTCTATCAGAGCTACGAATTGCAGACCAAAGACAGCGTAATGCCTCATGAATGTTTGGTGGCTTGCTCTAAAAAATAGCAGCATTTCTTACAGACCAGATCAACCAAACAGCGTTGACAAGCGCGACCTGCCAGAGGGAAAGTGCATTGTGGTTCAAAATTTATTTCTAATCCCTTTGAGTTTGATCTTTGTCCGTTAACCATTGATTGAATAAAACCTTTTGATCCGTTTAAGGATATAAACATACCCGGACTGTCTCTTCTAGAGACGGCTGAAGAATCCACAAGGTAGTAAGATCTCCGTAGTCAGGTGCACGAACATCTATTGAATCAGAACCGGTGCTAGCCGAAGAACGGAGAAGAACTGGAGAGATTTTGTAAAAATCCAAGAAAAATCCCACTATCTCAAAACACATATATGTTTTCACCTCAAATTACGTTAATTTAAGAAATAATTCATCAAATTATATATTCTCAGTCATAAATATTCTCATCCACTCATCAGTTTATCACTCATCAGTAACATATAACAAACATATATATACACGTAAAAAAAATAAAAAAAAAATATGTGTACGAATTGAACAAAAAGAATCCAAATATTTTATGGAATTTAAAAATATTAATCTGCACTTCTATTATGAAATTATAAAAAATGTAATTGGTTAATATGCAATTTATGCATAATTCGGAAACAAAATATTTGTGGTATTTAATAATATGTGAAATTGACCTAACATATAAACATATAGGTAAAATTATTCTTAATCGCTAACGTTATAAGTAAAATTACACTATTTTTTTTAATTGAAATACGGATCTAGCCCAATGGGAAGTCCAACCAGGTTGGCATCCCCGAAAATGCAAAGAACCAAATATATAAATGAAGAGATGAAAAAAGTATGAAACCAGTACAAAGAATGTTTTAAGAAAATCTAAACATATCCCTACCAAGGGCATTATCTCTAGCAAGATGGGAGCAGAAGTCTGGAAGGGTATTCCACATTTGTAAATCTGAGGCCAGACGTCCGTAATTAGCAAGAGCGTCCGCCACTTGATTTCCCTCACGGAACACATGAGAGACAACCACTTGAATATGTGTCATTGAATCTAAACAATTTAACCAATCCACACGCATTGTCCAGGGAATGATCTGCGCACGGGCACGGAAAATTCGAATGACGTAAGTCGAGTCACTTTCAATCCAGAGACGAGTCCATCCACGTGACCTCGCAATTGAAACTGCAAAAATAGCGGCTTGCAATTCCGCCATGTGTACCAAAGCACAATCAAGGGGGAAGGCAAATGACCCAAGGGGATGCCCCTGACTATTTCGAAAAACCACACCGCAACCAGCTCTACCCGAGATCACGGAGGCATCAGTGTTAGCTTTAATCCAATCAGACGGAGGGGGCTGCCATCTAACTTCAATGATTCGAGGGGCCCTATGATGATGAGCGTTTAACCCGAGATTGTGGAGAATAGATAACTCCACAACAGAATTCCAAACCGATCCGTTGCTGATTCTATCAGAGCTACGAATTGCAGACCAAAGACAGCGTAATGCCTCATGAATGTTTGGTGGCTTGCTCTAAAAAATAGCAGCATTTCTTACAGACCAGATCAACCAAACAGCGTTGACAAGCGCGACCTGCCAGAGGGAAAGTGCATTACGGTTCAAAATTTATTTCTAATCCCTTTGAGTTTGATCTTTGTCCGTTAACCATTGATTGAATAAAACCTTTTGATCCGTTTAAGGATATAAACATACCCGGACTGTCTCTTCTAGAGACGGCTGAAGAATCCACAAGGTAGTAAGATCTCCGTAGTCAGGTGCACGAACATCTATTGAATCAGAACCGGTGCTAGCCGAAGAACGGAGAAGAACTGGAGAGATTTTGTAAAAATCCAAGAAAAATCCCACTATCTCAAAACACATATATGTTTTCACCTCAAATTACGTTAATTTAAGAAATAATTCATCAAATTATATATTCTCAGTCATAAATATTCTCATCCACTCATCAGTTTATCACTCATCAGTAACATATAACAAACATATATATACACGTAAAAAAAATAAAAAAAAAAATATGTGTACGAATTGAACAAAAAGAATCCAAATATTTTATGGAATTTAAAAATATTAATCTGCACTTCTATTATGAAATTATAAAAAATGTAATTGGTTAATATGCAATTTATGCATAATTCGGAAACAAAATATTTGTGTTATTTAATAATATGTGAAATTGACCTAACATATAAACATATAGGTAAAATTATTCTTAATCGCTAACGTTATAAGTAAAATTACACTATTTTTTTTAATTGAAATACGGATCTAGCCCAATGGGAAGTCCAACCAGGTTGGCATCCCCGAAAAGGCAAAGAACCAAATATATAAATGAAGAGATGAAAAAAGTATGAAACCAGTACAAAGAATGTTTTAAGAAAATCTAAACATATCCCTACCAATGGCATTATCTCTAGCAAGATGGGAGCAGAAGTCTGGAAGGGTATTCCGCATTTGTAAATCTGAGGCCAGACGTCCGTAATTAGCAAGAGCGTCCGCCACTTGATTTCCCTCACGGAACACATGAGAGACAACCACTTGAATATGTGTCATTGAATCTAAACAATTTAACCAATCCACACGCATTGTCCAGGGAATGATCTGCGCACGGGCACGGAAAATTCGAATGACGTAAGTCGAGTCACTTTCAATCCAGAGACGAGTCCATCCACGTGACCTCGCAATTGAAACTGCAAAAATAGCGGCTTGCAATTCCGCCATGTGTACCAAAGCACAATCAAGGGGGAAGGCAAATGACCCAAGGGGATGCCCCTGACTATTTCGAAAAACCACACCGCAACCAGCTCTACCCGAGATCACGGAGGCATCAGTGTTAGCTTTAATCCAATCAGACGGAGGGGGCTGCCATCTAACTTCAATGATTCGAGGGGCCCTATGATGATGAGCGTTTAACCCGAGATTGTGGAGAATAGATAACTCCACAACAGAATTCCAAACCGATCCGTTGCTGATTCTATCAGAGCTACGAATTGCAGACCAAAGACAGCGTAATGCCTCATGAATGTTTGGTGGCTTGCTCTAAAAAATAGCAGCATTTCTTACAGACCAGATCAACCAAACAGCGTTGACAAGCGCGACCTGCCAGAGGGAAAGTGCATTGCGGTTCAAAATTTATTTCTAATCCCTTTGAGTTTGATCTTTGTCCGTTAACCATTGATTGAATAAAACCTTTTGATCCGTTTAAGGATATAAACATACCCGGACTGTCTCTTCTAGAGACGGCTGAAGAATCCACAAGGTAGTAAGATCTCCGTAGTCAGGTGCACGAACATCTATTGAATCAGAACCGGTGCTAGCCGAAGAACGGAGAAGAACTGGAGAGATTTTGTAAAAATCCAAGAAAAATCCCACTATCTCAAAACACATATATGTTTTCACCTCAAATTACGTTAATTTAAGAAATAATTCATCAAATTATATATTCTCAGTCATAAATATTCTCATCCACTCATCAGTTTATCACTCATCAGTAACATATAACAAACATATATATACACGTAAAAAAAATAAAAAAAAAATATGTGTACGAATTGAACAAAAAGAATCCAAATATTTTATGGAATTTAAAAATATTAATCTGCACTTCTATTATGAAATTATAAAAAATGTAATTGGTTAATATGCAATTTATGCATAATTCGGAAACAAAATATTTGTGTTATTTAATAATATGTGAAATTGACCTAACATATAAACATATAGGTAAAATTATTCTTAATCGCTAACGTTATAAGTAAAATTACACTATTTTTTTTAATTGAAATAAGGATCTAGCCCAATGGGAAGTCCAACCAGGTTGGCATCCCCGAAAAGGCAAAGAACCAAATATATAAATGAAGAGATGAAAAAAGTATGAAACCAGTACAAAGAATGTTTTAAGAAAATCTAAACATATCCCTACCAAGGGCATTATCTCTAGCAAGATGGGAGCAGAAGTCTGGAAGGGTATTCCACATTTGTAAATCTGAGGCCAGACGTCCGTAATTAGCAAGAGCGTCCGCCACTTGATTTCCCTCACGGAACACATGAGAGACAACCACTTGAATATGTGTCATTGAATCTAAACAATTTAACCAATCCACACGCATTGTCCAGGGAATGATCTGCGCACGGGCACGGAAAATTCGAATGACGTAAGTCGAGTCACTTTCAATCCAGAGATGAGTCCATCCACGTGACCTCGCAATTGAAACTGCAAAAATAGCGGCTTGCAATTCCGCCATGTGTACCAAAGCACAATCAAGGGGGAAGGCAAATGACCCAAGGGGATGCCCCTGACTATTTCGAAAAACCACACCGCAACCAGCTCTACCCGAGATCACGGAGGCATCAGTGTTAGCTTTAATCCAATCAGACGGAGGGGGCTGCCATCTAACTTCAATGATTCGAGGGGCCCTATGATGATGAGCGTTTAACCCGAGATTGTGGAGAATAGATAACTCCACAACAGAATTCCAAACCGATCCGTTGCTGATTCTATCAGAGCTACGAATTGCAGACCAAAGACAGCGTAATGCCTCATGAATGTTTGGTGGCTTGCTCTAAAAAATAGCAGCATTTCTTACAGACCAGATCAACCAAACAGCGTTGACAAGCGCGACCTGCCAGAGGGAAAGTGCATTGCGGTTCAAAATTTATTTCTAATCCCTTTGAGTTTGATCTTTGTCCGTTAACCATTGATTGAATAAAACCTTTTGATCCGTTTAAGGATATAAACATACCCGGACTGTCTCTTCTAGAGACGGCTGAAGAATCCACAAGGTAGTAAGATCTCCGTAGTCAGGTGCACGAACATCTATTGAATCAGAACCGGTGCTAGCCGAAGAACGGAGAAGAACTGGAGAGATTTTGTAAAAATCCAAGAAAAATCCCACTATCTCAAAACACATATATGTTTTCACCTCAAATTACGTTAATTTAAGAAATAATTCATCAAATTATATATTCTCAGTCATAAATATTCTCATCCACTCATCAGTTTATCACTCATCAGTAACATATAACAAACATATATATACACGTAAAAAAAATAAAAAAAAAATATGTGTACGAATTGAACAAAAAGAATCCAAATATTTTATGGAATTTAAAAATATTAATCTGCACTTCTATTATGAAATTATAAAAAATGTAATTGGTTAATATGCAATTTATGCATAATTCGGAAACAAAATATTTGTGTTATTTAATAATATGTGAAATTGACCTAACATATAAACATATAGGTAAAATTATTCTTAATCGCTAACGTTATAAGTAAAATTAAACTATTTTTTTTAATTGAAATACGGATCTAGCCCAATGGGAAGTCCAACCAGGTTGGCATCCCCGAAAATACAAAGAACCAAATATATAAATGAAGAGATGAAAAAAGTATGAAACCAGTACAAAGAATGTTTTAAGAAAATCTAAACATATCCCTACCAAGGGCATTATCTCTAGCAAGATGGGAGCAGAAGTCTGGAAGGGTATTCCACATTTGTAAATCTGAGGCCAGACGTCCGTAATTAGCAAGAGCGTCCGCCACTTGATTTCCCTCACGGAACACATGAGAGACAACCACTTGAATATGTGTCATTGAATCTAAACAATTTAACCAATCCACACGCATTGTCCAGGGAATGATCTGCGCACGGGCACGGAAAATTCGAATGACGTAAGTCGAGTCACTTTCAATCCAGAGACGAGTCCATCCACGTGACCTCGCAATTGAAACTGCAAAAATAGCGGCTTGCAATTCCGCCATGTGTACCAAAGCACAATCAAGGGGGAAGGCAAATGACCCAAGGGGATGCCCCTGACTATTTCGAAAAACCACACCGCAACCAGCTCTACCCGAGATCACGGAGGCATCAGTGTTAGCTTTAATCCAATCAGACGGAGGGGGCTGCCATCTAACTTCAATGATTCGAGGGGCCCTATGATGATGAGCGTTTAACCCGAGATTGTGGAGAATAGATAACTCCACAACAGAATTCCAAACCGATCCGTTGCTGATTCTATCAGAGCTACGAATTGCAGACCAAAGACAGCGTAATGCCTCATGAATGTTTGGTGGCTTGCTCTAAAAAATAGCAGCATTTCTTACAGACCAGATCAACCAAACAGCGTTGACAAGCGCGACCTGCCAGAGGGAAAGTGCATTGCGGTTCAAAATTTATTTCTAATCCCTTTGAGTTTGATCTTTGTCCGTTAACCATTGATTGAATAAAACCTTTTGATCCGTTTAAGGATATAAACATACCCGGACTGTCTCTTCTAGAGACGGCTGAAGAATCCACAAGGTAGTAAGATCTCCGTAGTCAGGTGCACGAACATCTATTGAATCAGAACCGGTGCTAGCCGAAGAACGGAGAAGAACTGGAGAGATTTTGTAAAAATCCAAGAAAAATCCCACTATCTCAAAACACATATATGTTTTCACCTCAAATTACGTTAATTTAAGAAATAATTCATCAAATTATATATTCTCAGTCATAAATATTCTCATCCACTCATCAGTTTATCACTCATCAGTAACATATAACAAACATATATATACACGTAAAAAAAATAAAAAAAAAATATGTGTACGAATTGAACAAAAAGAATCCAAATATTTTATGGAATTTAAAAATATTAATCTGCACTTCTATTATGAAATTATAAAAAATGTAATTGGTTAATATGCAATTTATGCATAATTCGGAAACAAAATATTTGTGTTATTTAATAATATGTGAAATTGACCTAACATATAAACATATAGGTAAAATTATTCTTAATCGCTAACGTTATAAGTAAAATTACACTATTTTTTTTAATTGAAATACGGATCTAGCCCAATGGGAAGTCCAACCAGGTTGGCATCCCCGAAAAGGCAAAGAACCAAATATATAAATGAAGAGATGAAAAAAGTATGAAACCAGTACAAAGAATGTTTTAAGAAAATCTAAACATATCCCTACCAAGGGCATTATCTCTAGCAAGATGGGAGCAGAAGTCTGGAAGGGTATTCCACATTTGTAAATCTGAGGCCAGACGTCCGTAATTAGCAAGAGCGTCCGCCACTTGATTTCCCTCACGGAACACATGAGAGACAACCACTTGAATATGTGTCATTGAATCTAAACAATTTAACCAATCCACACGCATTGTCCAGGGAATGATCTGCGCACGGGCACGGAAAATTCGAATGACGTAAGTCGAGTCACTTTCAATCCAGAGACGAGTCCATCCACGTGACCTCGCAATTGAAACTGCAAAAATAGCGGCTTGCAATTCCGCCATGTGTACCAAAGCACAATCAAGGGGGAAGGCAAATGACCCAAGGGGATGCCCCTGACTATTTCGAAAAACCACACCGCAACCAGCTCTACCCGAGATCACGGAGGCATCAGTGTTAGCTTTAATCCAATCAGACGGAGGGGGCTGCCATCTAACTTCAATGATTCGAGGGGCCCTATGATGATGAGCGTTTAACCCGAGATTGTGGAGAATAGATAACTCCACAACAGAATTCCAAACCGATCCGTTGCTGATTCTATCAGAGCTACGAATTGCAGACCAAAGACAGCGTAATGCCTCATGAATGTTTGGTGGCTTGCTCTAAAAAATAGCAGCATTTCTTACAGACCAGATCAACCAAACAGCGTTGACAAGCGCGACCTGCCAGAGGGAAAGTGCATTGCGGTTCAAAATTTATTTCTAATCCCTTTGAGTTTGATCTTTGTCCGTTAACCATTGATTGAATAAAACCTTTTGATCCGTTTAAGGATATAAACATACCCGGACTGTCTCTTCTAGAGACGGATGAAGAATCCACAAGGTAGTAAGATCTCCGTAGTCAGGTGCACGAACATCTATTGAATCAGAACCGGTGCTAGCCGAAGAACGGAGAAGAACTGGAGAGATTTTGTAAAAATCCAAGAAAAATCCCACTATCTCAAAACACATATATGTTTTCACCTCAAATTACGTTAATTTAAGAAATAATTCATCAAATTATATATTCTCAGTCATAAATATTCTCATCCACTCATCAGTTTATCACTCATCAGTAACATATAACAAACATATATATACACGTAAAAAAATAAAAAAAAAATATGTGTACGAATTGAACAAAAAGAATCCAAATATTTTATGGAATTTAAAAATATTAATCTGCACTTCTATTATGAAATTATAAAAAATGTAATTGGTTAATATGCAATTTATGCATAATTCGGAAACAAAATATTTGTGTTATTTAATAATATGTGAAATTGACCTAACATATAAACATATAGGTAAAATTATTCTTAATCGCTAACGTTATAAGTAAAATTACACTATTTTTTTTAATTGAAATACGGATCTAGCCCAATGGGAAGTCCAACCAGGTTGGCATCCCCGAAAAGGCAAAGAACCAAATATATAAATGAAGAGATGAAAAAAGTATGAAACCAGTACAAAGAATGTTTTAAGAAAATCTAAACATATCCCTACCAAGGGCATTATCTCTAGCAAGATGGGAGCAGAAGTCTGGAAGGGTATTCCACATTTGTAAATCTGAGGCCAGACGTCCATAATTAGCAAGAGCGTCCGCCACTTGATTTCCCTCACGGAACACATGAGAGACAACCACTTGAATATGTGTCATTGAATCTAAACAATTTAACCAATCCACACGCATTGTCCAGGCAATGATCTGCGCACGGGCATGGAAAATTCGAATGACGTAAGTCGAGTCACTTTCAATCCAGAGACGAGTCCATCCACGTGACCTCGCAATTGAAACTGCAAAAATAGCGGCTTGCAATTCCGCCATGTGTACCAAAGCACAATCAAGGGGGAAGGCAAATGACCCAAGGGGATGCCCCTGACTATTTCGAAAAACCACACCGCAACCAGCTCTACCCGAGATCACGGAGGCATCAGTGTTAGCTTTAATCCAATCAGACGGAGGGGGCTGCCATCTAACTTCAATGATTCGAGGGGCCCTATGATGATGAGCGTTTAACCCGAGATTGTGGAGAATAGATAACTCCACAACAGAATTCCAAACCGATCCGTTGCTGATTCTATCAGAGCTACGAATTGCAGACCAAAGACAGCGTAATGCCTCATGAATGTTTGGTGGCTTGCTCTAAAAAATAGCAGCATTTCTTACAGACCAGATCAACCAAACAGCGTTGACAAGCGCGACCTGCCAGAGGGAAAGTGCATTGCGGTTCAAAATTTATTTCTAATCCCTTTGAGTTTGATCTTTGTCCGTTAACCATTGATTGAATAAAACCTTTTGATCCGTTTAAGGATATAAACATACCCGGACTGTCTCTTCTAGAGACGGATGAAGAATCCACAAGGTAGTAAGATCTCCGTAGTCAGGTGCACGAACATCTATTGAATCAGAACCGGTGCTAGCCGAAGAACGGAGAAGAACTGGAGAGATTTTGTAAAAATCCAAGAAAAATCCCACTATCTCAAAACACATATATGTTTTCACCTCAAATTACGTTAATTTAAGAAATAATTCATCAAATTATATATTCTCAGTCATAAATATTCTCATCCACTCATCAGTTTATCACTCATCAGTAACATATAACAAACATATATATACACGTAAAAAAAATAAAAAAAAAATATGTGTACGAATTGAACAAAAAGAATCCAAATATTTTATGGAATTTAAAAATATTAATCTGCACTTCTATTATGAAATTATAAAAAATGTAATTGGTTAATATGCAATTTATGCATAATTCGGAAACAAAATATTTGTGTTATTTAATAATATGTGAAATTGACCTAACATATAAACATATAGGTAAAATTATTCTTAATCGCTAACGTTATAAGTAAAATTACACTATTTTTTTTAATTGAAATACGGATCTAGCCCAATGGGAAGTCCAACCAGGTTGGCATCCCCGAAAAGGCAAAGAACCAAATATATAAATGAAGAGATGAAAAAAGTATGAAACCAGTACAAAGAATGTTTTAAGAAAATCTAAACATATCCCTACCAAGGGCATTATCTCTAGCAAGATGGGAGCAGAAGTCTGGAAGGGTATTCCACATTTGTAAATCTGAGGCCAGACGTCCGTAATTAGCAAGAGCGTCCGCCACTTGATTTCCCTCACGGAACACATGAGAGACAACCACTTGAATATGTGTCATTGAATCTAAACAATTTAACCAATCCACACGCATTGTCCAGGCAATGATCTGCGCACGGGCACGGAAAATTCGAATGACGTAAGTCGAGTCACTTTCAATCCAGAGACGAGTCCATCCACGTGACCTCGCAATTGAAACTGCAAAAATAGCGGCTTGCAATTCCGCCATGTGTACCAAAGCACAATCAAGGGGGAAGGCAAATGACCCAAGGGGATGCCCCTGACTATTTCGAAAAACCACACCGCAACCAGCTCTACCCGAGATCACGGAGGCATCAGTGTTAGCTTTAATCCAATCAGACGGAGGGGGCTGCCATCTAACTTCAATGATTCGAGGGGCCCTATGATGATGAGCGTTTAACCCGAGATTGTGGAGAATAGATAACTCCACAACAGAATTCCAAACCGATCCGTTGCTGATTCTATCAGAGCTACGAATTGCAGACCAAAGACAGCGTAATGCCTCATGAATGTTTGGTGGCTTGCTCTAAAAAATAGCAGCATTTCTTACAGACCAGATCAACCAAACAGCGTTGACAAGCGCGACCTGCCAGAGGGAAAGTGCATTGCGGTTCAAAATTTATTTCTAATCCCTTTGAGTTTGATCTTTGTCCGTTAACCATTGATTGAATAAAACCTTTTGATCCGTTTAAGGATATAAACATACCCGGACTGTCTCTTCTAGAGACGGATGAAGAATCCACAAGGTAGTAAGATCTCCGTAGTCAGGTGCACGAACATCTATTGAATCAGAACGGGTGCTAGCCGAAGAACGGAGAAGAACTGGAGAGATTTTGTAAAAATCCAAGAAAAATCCCACTATCTCAAAACACATATATGTTTTCACCTCAAATTACGTTAATTTAAGAAATAATTCATCAAATTATATATTCTCAGTCATAAATATTCTCATCCACTCATCAGTTTATCACTCATCAGTAACATATAACAAACATATATATACACGTAAAAAAAATAAAAAAAAAATATGTGTACGAATTGAACAAAAAGAATCCAAATATTTTATGGAATTTAAAAATATTAATCTGCACTTCTATTATGAAATTATAAAAAATGTAATTGGTTAATATGCAATCTATGCATAATTCGGAAACAAAATATTTGTGTTATTTAATAATATGTGAAATTGACCTAACATATAAACATATAGGTAAAATTATTCTTAATCGCTAACGTTATAAGTAAAATTACACTATTTTTTTTAATTGAAATACGGATCTAGCCCAATGGGAAGTCCAACCAGGTTGGCATCCCCGAAAAGGCAAAGAACCAAATATATAAATGAAGAGATGAAAAAAGTATGAAACCAGTACAAAGAATGTTTTAAGAAAATCTAAACATATCCCTACCAAGGGCATTATCTCTAGCAAGATGGGAGCAGAAGTCTGGAAGGGTATTCCACATTTGTAAATCTGAGGCCAGACGTCCGTAATTAGCAAGAGCGTCCGCCACTTGATTTCCCTCACGGAACACATGAGAGACAACCACTTGAATATGTGTCATTGAATCTAAACAATTTAACCAATCCACACGCATTGTCCAGGCAATGATCTGCGCACGGGCACGGAAAATTCGAATGACGTAAGTCGAGTCACTTTCAATCCAGAGACGAGTCCATCCACGTGACCTCGCAATTGAAACTGCAAAAATAGCGGCTTGTAATTCCGCCATGTGTACCAAAGCACAATCAAGGGGGAAGGCAAATGACCCAAGGGGATGCCCCTGACTATTTCGAAAAACCACACCGCAACCAGCTCTACCCGAGATCACGGAGGCATCAGTGTTAGCTTTAATCCAATCAGACGGAGGGGGCTGCCATCTAACTTCAATGATTCGAGGGGCCCTATGATGATGAGCGTTTAACCCGAGATTGTGGAGAATAGATAACTCCACAACAGAATTCCAAACCGATCCGTTGCTGATTCTATCAGAGCTACGAATTGCAGACCAAAGACAGCGTAATGCCTCATGAATGTTTGGTGGCTTGCTCTAAAAAATAGCAGCATTTCTTACAGACCAGATCAACCAAACAGCGTTGACAAGCGCGACCTGCCAGAGGGAAAGTGCATTGCGGTTCAAAATTTATTTCTAATCCCTTTGAGTTTGATCTTTGTCCGTTAACCATTGATTGAATAAAACCTTTTGATCCGTTTAAGGATATAAACATACCCGGACTGTCTCTTCTTGAGACGGATGAAGAATCCACAAGGTAGTAAGATCTCCGTAGTCAGGTGCACGAACATCTATTGAATCAGAACCGGTGCTAGCCGAAGAACGGAGAAGAACTGGAGAGATTTTGTAAAAATCCAAGAAAAATCCCACTATCTCAAAACACATATATGTTTTCACCTCAAATTACGTTAATTTAAGAAATAATTCATCAAATTATATATTCTCAGTCATAAATATTCTCATCCACTCATCAGTTTATCACTCATCAGTAACATATAACAAACATATATATACACGTAAAAAAAATAAAAAAAAAATATGTGTACGAATTGAACAAAAAGAATCCAAATATTTTATGGAATTTAAAAATATTAATCTGCACTTCTATTATGAAATTATAAAAAATGTAATTGGTTAATATGCAATTTATGCATAATTCGGAAACAAAATATTTGTGTTATTTAATAATATGTGAAATTGACCTAACATATAAACATATAGGTAAAATTATTCTTAATCGCTAACGTTATAAGTAAAATTACACTATTTTTTTTAATTGAAATACGGATCTAGCCCAATGGGAAGTCCAACCAGGTTGGCATCCCCGAAAAGGCAAAGAACCAAATATATAAATGAAGAGATGAAAAAAGTATGAAACCAGTACAAAGAATGTTTTAAGAAAATCTAAACATATCCCTACCAAGGGCATTATCTCTAGCAAGATGGGAGCAGAAGTCTGGAAGGGTATTCCACATTTGTAAATCTGAGGCCAGACGTCCGTAATTAGCAAGAGCGTCCGCCACTTGATTTCCCTCACGGAACACATGAGAGACAACCACTTGAATATGTGTCATTGAATCTAAACAATTTAACCAATCCACACGCATTGTCCAGGCAATGATCTGCGCACGGGCACGGAAAATTCGAATGACGTAAGTCGAGTCACTTTCAATCCAGAGACGAGTCCATCCACGTGACCTCGCAATTGAAACTGCAAAAATAGCGGCTTGTAATTCCGCCATGTGTACCAAAGCACAATCAAGGGGGAAGGCAAATGACCCAAGGGGATGCCCCTGACTATTTCGAAAAACCACACCGCAACCAGCTCTACCCGAGATCACGGAGGCATCAGTGTTAGCTTTAATCCAATCAGACGGAGGGGGCTGCCATCTAACTTCAATGATTCGAGGGGCCCTATGATGATGAGCGTTTAACCCGAGATTGTGGAGAATAGATAACTCCACAACAGAATTCCAAACCGATCCGTTGCTGATTCTATCAGAGCTACGAATTGCAGACCAGAGACAGCGTAATGCCTCATGAATGTTTGGTGGCTTGCTCTAAAAAATAGCAGCATTTCTTACAGACCAGATCAACCAAACAGCGTTGACAAGCGCGACCTGCCAGAGGGAAAGTGCATTGCGGTTCAAAATTTATTTCTAATCCCTTTGAGTTTGATCTTTGTCCGTTAACCATTGATTGAATAAAACCTTTTGATCCGTTTAAGGATATAAACATACCCGGACTGTCTCTTCTAGAGACGGATGAAGAATCCACAAGGTAGTAAGATCTCCGTAGTCAGGTGCACGAACATCTATTGAATCAGAACCGGTGCTAGCCGAAGAACGGAGAAGAACTGGAGAGATTTTGTAAAAATCCAAGAAAAATCCCACTATCTCAAAACACATATATGTTTTCACCTCAAATTACGTTAATTTAAGAAATAATTCATCAAATTATATATTCTCAGTCATAAATATTCTCATCCACTCATCAGTTTATCACTCATCAGTAACATATAACAAACATATATATACACGTAAAAAAAATAAAAAAAAAATATGTGTACGAATTGAACAAAAAGAATCCAAATATTTTATGGAATTTAAAAATATTAATCTGCACTTCTATTATGAAATTATAAAAAATGTAATTGGTTAATATGCAATTTATGCATAATTCGGAAACAAAATATTTGTGTTATTTAATAATATGTGAAATTGACCTAACATATAAACATATAGGTAAAATTATTCTTAATCGCTAACGTTATAAGTAAAATTACACTATTTTTTTTAATTGAAATACGGATCTAGCCCAATGGGAAGTCCAACCAGGTTGGCATCCCCGAAAAGGCAAAGAACCAAATATATAAATGAAGAGATGAAAAAAGTATGAAACCAGTACAAAGAATGTTTTAAGAAAATCTAAACATATCCCTACCAAGGGCATTATCTCTAGCAAGATGGGAGTAGAAGTCTGGAAGGGTATTCCACATTTGTAAATCTGAGGCCAGACGTCCGTAATTAGCAAGAGCGTCCGCCACTTGATTTCCCTCACGGAACACATGAGAGACAACCACTTGAATATGTGTCATTGAATCTAAACAATTTAACCAATCCACACGCATTGTCCAGGCAATGATCTGCGCACGGGCACGGAAAATTCGAATGACGTAAGTCGAGTCACTTTCAATCCAGAGACGAGTCCATCCACGTGACCTCGCAATTGAAACTGCAAAAATAGCGGCTTGCAATTCCGCCATGTGTACCAAAGCACAATCAAGGGGGAAGGCAAATGACCCAAGGGGATGCCCCTGACTATTTCGAAAAACCACACCGCAACCAGCTCTACCCGAGATCACGGAGGCATCAGTGTTAGCTTTAATCCAATCAGACGGAGGGGGCTGCCATCTAACTTCAATGATTCGAGGGGCCCTATGATGATGAGCGTTTAACCCGAGATTGTGGAGAATAGATAACTCCACAACAGAATTCCAAACCGATCCGTTGCTGATTCTATCAGAGCTACGAATTGCAGACCAAAGACAGCGTAATGCCTCATGAATGTTTGGTGGCTTGCTCTAAAAAATAGCAGCATTTCTTACAGACCAGATCAACCAAACAGCGTTGACAAGCGCGACCTGCCAGAGGGAAAGTGCATTGCGGTTCAAAATTTATTTCTAATCCCTTTGAGTTTGATCTTTGTCCGTTAACCATTGATTGAATAAAACCTTTTGATCCGTTTAAGGATATAAACATACCCGGACTGTCTCTTCTAGAGACGGATGAAGAATCCACAAGGTAGTAAGATCTCCGTAGTCAGGTGCACGAACATCTATTGAATCAGAACGGGTGCTAGCCGAAGAACGGAGAAGAACTGGAGAGATTTTATAAAAATCCAAGAAAAATCCCACTATCTCAAAACACATATATGTTTTCACCTCAAATTACGTTAATTTAAGAAATAATTCATCAAATTATATATTCTCAGTCATAAATATTCTCATCCACTCATCAGTTTATCACTCATCAGTAACATATAACAAACATATATATACACGTAAAAAAAATAAAAAAAAAATATGTGTACGAATTGAACAAAAAGAATCCAAATATTTTATGGAATTTAAAAATATTAATCTGCACTTCTATTATGAAATTATAAAAAATGTAATTGGTTAATATGCAATTTATGCATAATTCGGAAACAAAATATTTGTGTTATTTAATAATATGTGAAATTGACCTAACATATAAACATATAGGTAAAATTATTCTTAATCGCTAACGTTATAAGTAAAATTACACTATTTTTTTTAATTGAAATACGGATCTAGCCCAATGGGAAGTCCAACCAGGTTGGCATCCCCGAAAAGGCAAAGAACCAAATATATAAATGAAGAGATGAAAAAAGTATGAAACCAGTACAAAGAATGTTTTAAGAAAATCTAAACATATCCCTACCAAGGGCATTATCTCTAGCAAGATGGGAGCAGAAGTCTGGAAGGGTATTCCACATTTGTAAATCTGAGGCCAGACGTTCGTAATTAGCAAGAGCGTCCGCCACTTGATTTCCCTCACGGAACACATGAGAGACAACCACTTGAATATGTGTCATTGAATCTAAACAATTTAACCAATCCACACGCATTGTCCAGGCAATGATCTGCGCACGGGCACGGAAAATTCGAATGACGTAAGTCGAGTCACTTTCAATCCAGAGACGAGTCCATCCACGTGACCTCGCAATTGAAACTGCAAAAATAGCGGCTTGCAATTCCGCCATGTGTACCAAAGCACAATCAAGGGGGAAGGCAAATGACCCAAGGGGATGCCCCTGACTATTTCGAAAAACCACACCGCAACCAGCTCTACCCGAGATCACGGAGGCATCAGTGTTAGCTTTAATCCAATCAGACGGAGGGGGCTGCCATCTAACTTCAATGATTCGAGGGGCCCTATGATGATGAGCGTTTAACCCGAGATTGTGGAGAATAGATAACTCCACAACAGAATTCCAAACCGATCCGTTGCTGATTCTATCAGAGCTACGAATTGCAGACCAAAGACAGCGTAATGCCTCATAAATGTTTGGTGGCTTGCTCTAAAAAATAGCAGCATTTCTTATAGACCAGATCAACCAAACAGCGTTGACAAGCGCGACCTGCCAGAGGGAAAGTGCATTGCGGTTCAAAATTTATTTCTAATCCCTTTGAGTTTGATCTTTGTCCGTTAACCATTGATTGAATAAAACCTTTTGATCCGTTTAAGGATATAAACATACCCGGACTGTCTCTTCTAGAGACGGCTGAAGAATCCACAAGGTAGTAAGATCTCCGTAGTCAGGTGCACGAACATCTATTGAATCAGAACCGGTGCTAGCCGAAGAACGGAGAAGAACTGGAGAGATTTTGTAAAAATCCAAGAAAAATCCCACTATCTCAAAACACATATATGTTTTGCCGAAATTTTACTTCAAAGAATTGAGTGGTGGCTGAATATGAATAGTATTTTTTTTTAATTAGGGTTAGGAATTTAATTTATATATATAGTGTATTTCTAAACCTAGTTGGTTTAGGATTAATTGGTTAATTACAAAACTAATTCAATCCTAACCTAATCACTTAAATAAATACCAATAGTATTTATTTTATGCAATTAGTTATGGTTGGATTAAATTTAATTACCCCAATTAAATAAACAACACTAATTAATAAATTAATGTATCAGTTTAATTAATTATTCACTGAATGCAATTCTATTAATTTACAAATGAATTAATTACATCCTGCGAACTAATTAATCAATTAAACACTTAACTCCTAAGATCATTAATCAATTACCTTGATACAAAGTATCAATTAATCAATTAATTAACCACCAATTAATTACCTTGACATTTTACTGTCAACCAATCAATTAATTCTATCTCTCCAATGTACCGTTCTATAAGTTCTAACTCAGATGTTCGATGTGCACGATCCTATGGGACTATCCTTAGCTAGCAGTGGGCTTATGGCTCACAGACAGTAAGTGGGTTCTAGCAAACCATTACTGCCCCTAACTAAGACAGAGTTTCAACAGTCTAAAGATGCAGAGACCCTGTAGTTATCTCTTAACGTCTTTTACCATTTGATATCGATATTATAAACTAAAGGCATGGCGGCTGTCATCCTCTCTGATGTTTATGATATTTTTTGATCTTAAGTAGATTAATGAATCAGATAAGTAAACTACTTATCAGGGTGTGGCCACACACTTATTAATCTCACTTATCAAGTGGTCTGTGATATCATCTCACTGTTATGTGAGTGGTAATTCCATCACTTCACTATCAATACCAACATGTTCACCTGTTCACCCAATCATACCCGTATTTGGCATCCTGTTACAGACCTGTTAGGCGTATGTCAAAGTGAACCAGATCCCACATCGATATTATAATGAAATCTGGTCTGAAGACAGTTAGAGACCTACTTAAGAAAAACTAATGACACAACCACCTTGTAGTTTTCTCGGGTGGATCGATCCAGTCACATGTATACAACATGTACCCATATTCACAACTGACTTATCAAGTGCTATGGCTAGTATCAATTACTACCATACAGTCGTCGAATATACAAGTATGTGGTCCTAATCATTCTCATGATAGAATAGACTTGGGATATGGTTTTACGATTATCAATCAATGGATTCTCTATTCATATTATAGCACAAGATATAAATGAACTAGATTAATGCCTTTATTAATGTGACACAAATACATTTCATAAGAACCAATGCCTATGAACTAGGGCACACCAACAGTCTCCCACTTGAACTAGTTCCAAGCAGGTATTGCCCTAAACACTATAGATCTAGTATTACCAATTGCCTTGGTAAACTGACCAGCGACATTGTTCTCAGTGTCAACCCTCTATAATGTAATGTCACCGGGTAAGGTGTTACTATCTAAGTACGCGTTTGGATCTCTTGTGTGACATGGGATCCAGTGCTTGTGCTATTGTCCCATTATTGTCACAGAAAACATCAACTGATCTTAGGAGAGTTTGACCTACTCCTAAATCAGTTATGAACTTCTTAATCCAAACTTCTTCCTCTGCATCATCGCATCCAACGATGTACTCAACTTCCGTCATAGAATCGGCAATGGTTGGCTACTTTAAGGATCTCCAACTAATGGCATCGCCATTCAGGAGAAATCTATACCCAGTATGTGACTAGTTATCATCCTTAAAACCTCGGTCAGTGTAACCTGATATTGCCATTCCTCCTACCCATCAAGTACTAAGAAAAACACCCTTGGTACGGTTAAGGTACTTCAGGATTGTCTTGACTGTCTTCTAGTGTTCCTTATCGGGATCTGACTGGCACCGACTAGTCATATTTGGTGCAACACGCAACATTTGGCCTTGTACATAACATAGAGTACATGATGGATTCTTATCTATGTACGATGCCTGACTCAAGCCTAGAAGTCGGTTGGATCTAACCTTGTAGATTTTAATCGGCTTCTCCTAAGTCTTTCATTATGAAGCATTTACTCAACCACTGCTTGATCTTGCAGTGTTAATATATTGCCTCCAATGAGTAGTATGTCATCGACATACAATATTAGGAAAGTGGATATGCTCCCACTGAATTTCATATACACACAGGGTTCATTAGAATTCTATATGAATCTACTTGAAACACCACCTGTATAACCGGTTTAGCCTCCTCAATGTTTTGAGAATCTATATCGGTTCCCAAGCATCCTCAACATAAGCTGCAGGAGTTTGTGAGTCTTGAATCTCAACGAGATCAATATCACTCCCATTGTCTACTTTGGAAAGGAATTCCTTTTCCAAAAAGATTGCAAACCTAGCCAGGAATGTTTTATTCTCAGCTGGGTTGTAGAAGTAATAACCCTTAGTTTCCTTAGGGTAACCCACGAACTGGCATTTAACAGATCTGGACTCTAGTTTGCCACTTATCAATTTCTTGACATGTGCATCAAAGCCCCAAATCTTCATGAAGGAAACGTTGGGCTTTTGGCCCATCCATAATTCATATGGTGTTCCTTCAAATGCCTTGCTTGGTGTATGATTATGTGAGCAACGGTTTCCAAAGCAAATCCCTAAAAGGAGATAAGGAGAGAAGCTTGACTCATCATTGAGCGGACCATGTCGAGCAAGGTCCTATTCCTCCTTTCCGACACTCCATTCTATTGGGGTGTACTAGGAGGAGTGAGTTGGGAAACAATCCCACACTCTCTCAAGAATGAGACAAACTCTTGGCTCAAGTATTCGCCCCCTCTATCAGACCGGAGCGCTTTTACTTTCTTGCCAAGTTGACTTTCTACTTCATTTTTAAAATCTTTGAATCTCAGAAGAGTTTCAGATTTATGTTTCATCAGATACACATACCCGTATCGGTTATAGTCATCTATGAAGGTAACAAAGTACAGAAAACCAGATCCAGCACTTGTGCTCATTGGACCGCATACATCTGAGTGTATCAGCTCCAACAGCTCCATGGCCCTTTCACCAGTTTTGGTGAAAAGCGCCTTTGTCATCTTCCCTCTTAAACAAGATTCACATGTGTCATAAGACTGTATGTCGAATGACCCTAGCGCTCCACTAGAGTAAAGCCTAGTTATGCGTTTCTCATTTATGTTGCCAATACGACAGTGTCAGATATATGTAGGATTCAGTTTATTAGTTTTAATCCTTTTAGCTTTTATGTTATAGATTGATTCGTTATGTTTTAGATCAAGGATATACAAACCATTTTTTAGAAAGGCGGTTCCATAAACAATATTGCCACGATGTATAGAAATCATACCACGTCCAATATTAAAATTAAAACCATAAATATCCAACATAGAAACTGAAATAATATTCCTGCGCATTGCAGGTACAAGATAGCAATTTCTAATTTCTAAAACTAATCCACTAGGTATCTCTAAGAATAATCTTCAATCTTTAAGGCCTCTACATGAGCACCATTGTCGACTCGAAGATCCACTTCACCAGATCCTAGCAATCTCCTATTTCTTCGTCCCTACACATTTGAACAAATGTGAGTACCACATCTAGTGTTTACAACCCAAGATGTAGAAATAGCCAGATTAAATTCAACAACATAAATACCTGAACCAGAAGCTTCGTCCTTCTGTTTCTCCCTTAGCTTTGGACACGCATTTTTCCAGTGTCCCTTCTAATTACACTCATGGCAGATATCATCTGCTGAGGCCAACCTACCTTTAGAAGCTGCCGCCTTCCTAGCCTTGGGCTTGGCCTTTTGGGCCTTCGCTTTGGACTTGGACTTGGCCTTTCCCTTAGGTACGTTCCCTTTGTTAACCAACAACACTTCTGGAGTCCTCTTGCAGGATTGCTCAGCAAGTTTCAACATGCCATGCAATTCTACTACAGACTTATCAACACCCTGCATGTGGTAGTGCATGATAAACTGATTGTAGGATGCCGGAAGTGATCCAAGAATGATGTCGACTGTTAGTTGTGCAGGCACTGGTGAGCCAAGCCTTGACAATGTGTCAATAAAACCCTTCAACTTTAGCACATGTGTGCTAACAGAAGTCCCGGCTTGCATCATAGTGCTGCATAGCGCCTTTGTTGTCAAGTATATTTCCTGACGAGCTTGATCTTGGAACATCCTTTTGAGTTGATCCATGATCTCAAAGGCGTGCTGCTCCATGAACTGTTTCTGAAGATCAGGAACCATGGTACCCAACATAATGCATGACACATCTCTATCATCCTTAACATGTCGGTCGTACTCCGCCATTTGATCAGCGGTTACGCCCCGACCTGTAGGACGAGCTGCTGGTAAGGCAGCAGTCAGCATATATTCCTTCGACTCGTGTCTAAGAACTATTTGCAAGTTCCTGGACCAGTCAAGGAAATTAGTCCCTGAAAGCTTTTCCTTTTCCAGGAGTGGTCTGAGTGAGTTGTTGCTTGTTGCAGCCATTTAATTTTCTTTTTGTGTAATTTTGATGTGGAGTTTAATCTACGTGGAAAAAATTACATTAGAGTTAGAATAAAGGGCTTAAGCCAAAGATCAAATTAATAATCCATTTTAATTCGTTATTGGTGATGTTTATTTGGCTGTCTTGACCAAGATCCACAATCCATCAATAATCGACCGAGCTAGGGCTCCGCCGTCGACCATTGACGATTTGGTAGGATAGACTATCCAATCCTCTACAAGGACTCTTGGTTTGATGGGCTTTGTGACACTTAGCCCATCTGTGCTTAGGGCCCGCTCTGAGCTAATGCTACCCACGTTGAGTCCAACCACCATACACGCGTTAGCCATACCGAAGTATCCTAACCCTCGACGGCCCACTAATTACTACAGCATACCTGCTAGGGCACGTCATACACTGTAGCACTACCTGGGAGGAAGAGGTGTGAATCTGGAAAGCACTTTTAAGCGAATCAATATTTCATTATCCGGATTAATTAAGTGATACGGCTTTAACATATAATTATCGCGGGTGATGATCTGGTGATCGTTGCTACTTATATTTCATGTTATACTAAGCAATTGTATAATCAAAATAAACATAGAGACTCTATGAGCCTTATAATACATCCTAGTGAAACTAGATAGACTATCTAATCTTCACGGGCTTGCTTCAAGTCTCTTTGGGCTCCCACCATGGGCTTGGACCATCTGGGCTTCTTCACGACCAATTACAATTTTATGAATAGAACCTATTCTAAAATTACATTAATGAAAGAATGGCACGCAGGCCATATTTCCCAAAATAAATTAAATTACAAACCGACTTTAATTTAGGGCCCATAGAACTCTATAACACATTGCTGCACGGTAAGACATATAAATATAATGTATGATCATGGCATTCCAAAATCATCTAATAAAGTTAAGCCGAGTTACTTAGGGTGAAATCGCCAATTTTACCATATGTGACTAAGGCCCATAAAGGCCCAAACGGTTAACCTCCATTTGTATGCAAAATTACAATTTTTGCTCCCACTGAATTTTAGGGTCGTCACATATCCAAAATTTAGCCCTCCGAATTTCACAAATTAACCATATTCAATTTTATACAAATTATCAATTCGATTAAAATTAAATATGCATGCCAATCAAAAACATTTTAATACCAATTAGTTTTTATTAAAACATGTTTAATAAATTAAACGGTATTAGGGCCCTGATTTTATTAAAAAATACCCGTGAAAATTTTTTAAAGATTAAAATCAGTCCCGTTAAATCCAAAATTAGACATTCTGAATTTTTGACGGACCCGGGACAGCGACGGGGCTGCTGTCCGCATACAGCAGTCCCGTGGCTGCTGTCCGCATACAGCAGTCCCGTGGCTGCTGTCTAACGGACATCATTAGTGCTGTTGTCCGCCCAACAGCAGCCGCGGGGCTGCTGTTCGCGGACAGCAGTCCCGCGACTGCTATTCCGTGTCCGAAACTATTTTTTTAATCACTGTTTAATAAAAAATGCTGCTGTATTTCTTTATTTAATTTTCAATTATTTCAAAAATAATTTCAGAACCAAATAATACAAAATACAGACTGAAATAATAAATAGAAAACTTCCTATAACAATTTCTACACGAGGAATTAATAGGAATTCTCAAAACTGATTTGGAAAAATAATAAAAACCAAATCTTATTAATTTTCAATCAATCAAAACGGACTAAACCATGACTCTGATACCACTGTTAGGGATTAAAGCCAGTTAATCAACTGTAGCGCAGCGGAATTGCGGTTTAAAATTTATTTCTAATCCCTTTGAGTTTGATCTTTGTCCGTTAACCATTGATTGAATAAAATCTTTTGATCCGTTTAAGGATATAAACATACCCGGACTGTCTCTTCTAGAGACGGCTGAAGAATCCACAAGGTAGTAAGATCTCCGTAGTCAGGTGCACGAACATCTATTGAATCAGAACCGGTGCTAGCCGAAGAACGGAGAAGAACTGGAGAGATTTTGTAAAAATCCAAGAAAAATCCCACTATCTCAAAACACATATATGTTTTGCCGAAATTCTACTTCAAAGAATTGAGTGGTGGCCGAATATGAATAGTATTTTTTTTTAATTAGGGTTAGGAGTTTAATTTATATATATAGTGTATTTCTAAGCCTAGTTGGTTTAGAATTAATTGGTTAATTACAAAACTAATTCAATCCTAACCTAATCATTTAAATAAATACCAATAGTATTTATTTTATGCAATTAGTTATGGTTGGATTAAATTTAATTATCCCAATTAAATAAACAACACTAATTAATAAATTAATGTATCAGTTTAATTAATTATTCACTGAATGCAATTCTATTAATTTACAAATTAATTAATTACATCATGCGAACTAATTAATCAATTAAACACTTAACTCCTAAGATCATTAATCAATTACCTTGATACAAAGTATCAATTAATCAATTAATTAACCACCAATTAATTACCTTGACATTTTACTGTCAACCAATCAATTAATTCTATCTCTCCAATGTACCGTTCTATAAGTTCTAACTCAGATGTTCGATGTGCACGATCCTATGGGACTGTCCTTAGCTAGCAGTGGGCTTATGGCTCACAGACAGTAAGTGGGTTCTAGCAAACCATTACTGCCCCTAACTAAGACAGAGTTTCAGCAGTCTAAAGATGCAGAGACCCTGTAGTTATCTCTTAACGTCTTTTACCATTTGATATCGATATTATAAACTAAAGGCATGGCGACTGTCATCCTCTCTGATGTTTATGATATTTCTTGATCTTAAGTAGATTAATGAATCAGATAAGTAAACTACTTATCAGGGTGTGGCCACACACTTATTAATCTCACTTATCAAGTGGCCTGTGATATCATCTCACTATTATGTGAGTGGTAATTCCATCACTTCACTATCAATACCAACATGTTCACCTGTTCACCCAATCATACCCGTATTTGGCATCCTGTTACAGACCTGTTAGGCGTATGTCAAAGTGAACCGGATCCCACATCGATATTATAATGAAATCTGGTCTGAAGACAGTTAGAGACCTACTTAAGAAAAACTAATGACACAACCACCATGTAGTTTTCTCGGGTGGATCGATCCAGTCACATGTATACAACATGTACCCATATTCACAACTGACTTATCAAGTGCTATGGCTAGTATCAATTACTACCATACAGTCGTCGAATATACAAGTCTGTGGTCCTAATCATTCTCATGATAGAATAGACTTGGGATATGGTTTTACGATTATCAATCAATGGATTCTCTATTCATATTATAGCACAAGATATAAATGAACTAGATTAATGCCTTTATTAATGTGACACAAATACATTTCATAAGAACCAATGCCTATGAACTAGGGCACACCAACAGAAAGGACTTGCGAACTGAACTTGTGTGAGAAGGCGTGTTGTAAGAGGGTCTGTAGAGAAGAATCAAGTACAAGTCTTCTACCAAATAAAGCCGATATACTGAACCAGATTTGGGAAGCAAAGGGGCAATGAACAAGCAAATGGTCACTCGTCTCATAAGCCATAAGAAAGACCGGACAGCGAGATATTAGTGGCAGACCTCTAGCACGGAGCGCATCATGAGTTGGTAAAGCGCCCCAGTATGCACGCCAACAAACTATGGAGTGCGACGGCCGAATAAAAGGTTTCCAAATTGACTGAAAAACCAAAGGCAAAGTCGGAGGAGCACGTAGCCAGTGATAGAATAACTTTACCGTGAAGAGGCCATTGCTCGCAGGTCTCGAAAAACATAAATCATATTCAGAGCCATTTCCATGCATATTCCGGATGCGTTGGTGCAAAGGACTAGCCAGCATCGGAAGATCCCGCCAGTTGCCATTTTCATAAAAATCTGAGATTCTATCAGTGAGCTTCAAACGGTCTGACATAGAAATCCCAAGCTGTTCAGCCAGGGGAGGCAAAATCCATTCCAAATTCCAGAATGACAACTCAGAAGATGATCCAAATGACAAAAAACAATTCTCCCGTAACTTGAGATAGGCGGCCTTGATAGACCACCAAACAGACGATCGCTGCAACCGAAACTTTGGCATACCAGCCCTGTTTAGAAACCGCATCCTCAACAAATTAAAGCATAAAGAATTAGAGGAAAGAAAGCCCCACGCCAATTTACCACTCATAGCCAAGTTAAGGGTCGAGAGGTGTTTAATACCCAACCCTCCTTCCTTTAAGGACTTTCAGCAAACCTTCCAGGGAACAGTAACAAGCTTTTTGGACAAAACTGAACCCGTCCAAATGAAATTCCTCATGTGTCTATTGAGTCTATTTAGCAAACTCACAGGCCATTTGTAAACCATAAAGGTGTGGATCAGAGAGCTAGTGATAACTGAATTAACAAGTGTCAGCCTACCAGCCATAAAGAGAGACGTCCCCGCCCAACCGAGAAAGAGAGAATAATTCTATCTGCAGTCGCCGCAAGGTATTTCGCTCTTGGGATCCCTTGAAAAAGAGGAACGCCCAAGTAATTAAACGGGAGAGATCCAATTTTGATTCCAATTAGACCTGCCAATCTGTTCCGACGTTTAGATCGAATCCCCGAAGAAAATCTCAGACTTTTGCCAATTCACTAATTGTCCAGATAGAGAGCCATATAAATAAAAAATATCCATAAGAGCATGTATGTTCGAGATGCTTGCCCTGCAGAAAACTAAAATATCATTTGCATAAAACAAGTGCGAAGGCATTACAGAAGAAGTAGAATAACCCATCGGAGACAGCGACCCACGCAGGGTGTGAGCATTGATAAAACGGCTAAGGAAATCCTTCGCTAAACCAAATAGAAGAGGAGAAAGAGGACCTCCTTGTCTTACTCCTCGAGAGCAAGAGAAATACCCAGCAGATCCATTAGCAGTGAGAATCGAGATATGAGCCGAAGAGAGTATCGCATGAATCCAATCAATGAATTGAGAGGAAAAACCAAACGACTTAAGAACTTCAAGCAGAAATTGCCAGTTTAACGTATCAAAGGCTTTCCTAATGTCCACCTTCAGGCACATGTTACCACCAAAACATTTTTTATTCAAGAGATTGACACCTTCAGAAGCGATTGCAATGCACTGATGGATTTGGCGCCCTTTTATGAATCCAAATTGATTCTCTGTAACAATTCGGCTAGCAATAATGGCAAGCCTATCAGCTAAGATCTTTGAGATGATTTTGAATGTGAAATTGCTCATAACAATCGGCCTATACTGTTCAATTGTCAAAGCACCAAGGACTTTGGGGATAAGTGCCATCAAGCTTGAATTCAGCCCACCAGAGATTTTCCCATGCTAAAAGAACCACTGAACCATTTTACACACGTCACTGCCCACAATGCTCCAATAGGACTGAAAGAAATGACCGGTGAAGCCGTCAGGGCCAGGAGAGCTAGAAGGATCCATGGAAAAAACCGTATGACGGATGCAATCCTCATCAGGGCAGACAGTTAGAGAAGTGTTCTCAAAATCCGTCACAACCCGAGGAACCATATCAGAAACCAGAGACAAATCCACCGGATTCCCACCTGTGCTGGCGAACATGTTATCATAGTAAGAGATAATATGATTAGAAATAATATTTGGGTCAGTGTGAGAAACCCCATCAATTGTTAAGGCAGAAATTCCCATATACGATTTTCACATTGTAGAGACACGTTGAAAGTAGCGTGTATTACGGTCACCCTCAGCAAGCCACCGCACTCGACTTTTTTCTTTCAAATATGTTTCTTGCTGAAGCAAGTGAAGGTCCAACTTCTCATGAGCGGCCAACTCACGTTCCTGAAGATTCAATGACCATCCAGCAGATTGAATAGTCTGCTGAATATCTGCAAGGGAGCTGCGCGCCTCCTCAATGTTAGCATTGAAGTTACCAAAAATATTAATATTCCAATTTCTCAAAATAGTCCTCAGACCACGTAACTTATAACACAACAAAGGAGCCGGCAGAAGAGCAGGGGCAGGGCCATCCCAATGATTTTTTATTATCCCATAAAGCTCAGGATTACTAACCCACATTTTTTGAAATCTGAACCGAGAAATCCTACCAGAAGTAGTCGAAAATTTGAACAGAAGGGGGTGGTGGTCCGAGTGATGACGCGTCAGCCCCACACAGCATGAATTCCAAGTTTCCGCAAAATCAGCCGAAACTAAAGCCCTGTCAAGCCAAGAATTAACACGTGCCTCACCAGTTCTCCCATTACACCAAGTGAAGAAACAATCAGTAGAGGGAATATCCAGCCAATCCCCATCATCCCCACAAAATTACACTATTTTAAACGTTAATAATAAAATTACTCTTCACCATCAATGTATTATATATATATATGATTATTAATTCTAGAAATATTTGTTCACCTTATATATATATATATATTAAATTTTTTGTTGACAAAATTTCAGAGACACTTAGATTCCCAAATCCACCAAACACACACATATATACAGAGGTAAATAATTTATTAGTCCCCTAATTTTTACCTAATACATTATTTAATCCCCCTTATTTTGAAAAACAGATTATAAAATCTCTAACTTTTACTAATATTAATCCTTTGGTCCTTTTGTCTAGTTTTTTTAGACTTGTAATCGTTATATTTTAGCATAAACAGATATATATAAAATAACAGAGTAACATGATCAACTTGTATTTTATGGTGGTTTCCCTAAAAGCTAAGATATGTTCGGTTAAAAATCTAAAAAAATAGATGAAGAGATCACAAGGTTAATATTGGCAAAAGATAGAGACCTTAAAATGTGTTTTTCAAAATATAGAGACTAAACAGCATGTTAGGTAAAAACTAGGGGACTAATAAATTATTTACCTATATATATATATATATATATATATATATATATAATAGGGTAAATTTCAAATAAAATCCCTGTGGTTTCACTAATTTTCAGAAGAAAAAAAACTGTGGTTTACTTTTTGTCAAAACGAGTATTGAGGTTTTCAACTTTAGCAAAACAAGAACTTTTTCGATTGATACTATAAAAATCACCATTGACAACTTCAAAAATGACATATTTTAAGAACTACTAATATTCTAAGCAACTTTAATTCTTCAACTTTTTAATTTTAAGGTTATTTATATGATGTTTGGTAAAGAGAAAGAAAGTTAATGTTTAAAGAGAGAAAGTTCCAAAACAGATGATTTTCGAAAATCGAAAATGTAGTTCCATAAAAATACATTGAACAATTTTAATTCTTGAAAATTTTCATTTTCAGGACGTTAAAGATGGTTTTAATAGCATTAATCCAAGTGTGAAACCTCAATCCTCGTTTTGACAAAAAGTAAACCACAGTCCTTTATCTGAAAATTAGTGAAACCACGGGGTTTTATTTGAAATTTATCCTATAAAATATATGGCTTGCTTCATGTATTTTATCTAGAATTGTCGGTATGCTGAGCAGACCATTGTTGACTACTAAATTAGCAGATTTCAAAACTTCCCATCACATGCGCATTATTTCTTCTTTATTTTTTCTTTTTAATCTTTTTTTTATGTAGAAATTTTTCTTTTTCAGAATCACATTGGACATTATAAAATCAATATAAATCTAAAAACAAAATCTCAAATATATATATATAAATTCATCACAAATAATCTTCATCCATTAAACAAATTAAACCCCCAAAATCCTAAGAGCTATGGCGACGAAATCTATTGAAATCACACACAAAGAAACAATCAGACCATCTTCTCCAACTCCTCACACTCACAAAACTCTCAAACTCTCCCTAATTGATCAATTCATGCCCGAAACATACACTCCTATAGTCCTTTTCTATTCCGGAGACTCGGAGGAAGATCGGGAGAAAAAGTCCGAGAAATTACGGACTTCTCTTGCAGAAACTTTAACTCAATTTTACCCTCTGACCGGCAGACTTAAAGACAATTCGGTGATTGAATGCGAAGATCAAGGAGCCTTGTATGTCGAAGCTCAAATCGGGTGTTCTCTGAGTGACATTCTGAAAAAGCCTGAAGCTGGATCTTTAGACCAGTTTCTGCCGGCTGCTATAGAATCTTCTGAGTCTGTTACTGGCAGTCTTTTGCTTGTGCAGGCTACCTTTTTCGCGTGCGGCGGATTAGCTATTGGAGTTTGCATTTCACATAAGATTGCAGATGCGGCTACTTTAGCTCAATTTATTAAATTTTGGTCACGGATTGCGATTGGATCAGAGGTTGATGCTCCTGTTTTCTTGGCGGATTCGATGTTTTCTCCGATTGAGTTTTCGGCTCCCGAGAAATCAGTACAGATGCAATATACGAAATGTATAACGAAGAGGTTAGTGACAAATTTATACTTTCGTAGTTAATTAGTAAAAAATTGATTTGTTCTGCTCTCAAGAAAGCAGAGAAAAAAAATCTGCAGTAATGTTTTATCAGTCCGCCTGTCACGTAGGCGGAGTAAATTCAGTCCGCCTGTGTGACAGGCAGCTCACACATGTAAAGAACTGATTTTAATAACAGTCCGCCTATATGATAAACGGACTGATATTGGTCTGTTTGTCACATAGGCAGACTGATGTTGGTCCCCCAGTGTGACAGATGGATTGATAAAAAAAAGAATTGGTTTGTCCTGCTGTCAAGGACGCGAACCTAAAAGCTGCCGGATTTTTGGTCAGTCCGCCTATCACAGAAATGACGGACTGACCTCAGTCCGCCTCTGTGACAGGCAGCTCATACAGGTAAAAAAACTGATTAATATCAATCTACCTATGTGGTAGGTGGACTGATATTAATCAGTTTGTCACACAGGCAGATTGATGTTGGTCCGCCAGTGTGATAGATCCATAGATAAAAAAAAAATTATATTTTTCGTCGGTCTGAATGAGTGACGAAATTAGCTAAAACTATTATGAACTCGGAAATAATTTAAAATCTTTCCTAAATGAAAAAAAATCTGCCGGATTGTTTTGTAGTCCGCCTGTCACATAAATGGACAATCTTTAGTCCACCTGTGTGATAGGCAACTCAGACAGGTAGAGAACTGATTTTAATGTCAGTCTATCTATGTGATAGGCGGACTGATATTAATCGATTTGTGTACTGGTGTGGCTCTGCCAGCAGGATACACAGATTAAAAAAATAAATTAATCTTGTTCGTTGGTCAATAAGACTGGCAAAATTAGCCAAAATTACTATAAAATCAGAAATAGTTTGAAATCCTTCCTAAATGAAAAAATATGCAAGAATCTTATATCTGTCGGCCTGTCATATATACAGACTAATTTCAGTCCGCCTGTGTGACAGGCAGCTCAGACAAGTAAATAAATGATTTTGTGTCAGTCTACCTATGTCATAGGCGGACTGATATTAATCAGTCTGTCACACAGGCAGACTGATGTTAGACTGTCTGTATGATACACAGAGAGAAAAAGATTTATATCTTTGTCGTCGGTCTTAATTAATGACGGCGAAACTAGCCAAAAATGAAAAAAATTCCAAGAATTAACCACAAAATGTGTGAATTTCTCAGGTTTGTATTTGCCGGATCAAAAATAGGAGCACTCAAAGAACTAGCATCCAGCACAGTCGCCCCGAAACCAACAAGAGTAGAAGCAGTTTCAGGACTAATATGGAAAGGAGTAATCACCGCACTAAAAAAATCAAACCCAAACCTAACTAGACCCTCCGTATGGTCAGTATCAGTAAACCTACGTCCGCGATTCACTCCACCGGTCCCCGAAAACCACGCGGGGAACCTAGTCGTGATCGTGACACCGAAAGTCGAGGAAGTAACTGAATTAAAAGACCTAGTAGGAGTAATAAAAGAAGAGATGCAAGAATTTGTTGAACATTATGTGAAAAAACTCCAAGGAGAGGATGGAGTGGAAGCTATATGTGAATTTGGGAGAGAGTTTGCAAGGAAAGCGTTGAGTGGGGATATTGATTTTTTTATGTGTAGTGCTTGGTGTAGATTTGGGTTATATGATGCCGATTTTGGATGGAGGAAGCCGGTTTGGTTGAGTATTGTGAGTACAAATATTAGGAATGTTTGTATTTTGTTGGATACTAAAGATGGAGAAGGGTTTGAGGCTTGGATTACTTTAAGTGAGGAAGAAATGTTTTGGTTTGAATCTGATGAACAAGTTCTTCAATTTTCTGAGGTTAATCCTAGTGTGATAGTTTAGGGATTGATGTGATGGAATTGAGCTAAATAATGTGTTTTTGTTGAAGTTATTGTCAATTTGATCGATGACGATGAGTTGATTCATGAAATTAATTGAAATAATGTCTTTTTATCTTTTCGAGTTTTTGTTGATTGAGTTTGGGTTTTCGGTCTGGGATAAGGTAACAAAACAGACCTAAGGTTTTTGGAAAAGTATCAATTTAAGCTTTATGTAAAAAATAACATTAATATAGGCTTAAAGTTTAAAAAGGAGTACTAATTTAGTGACTGTTATTTGACTGGTTTGACTGGTATTATAAAAAATTAAAAAAAACTAGTCTGACTGGTATTTGACCGTCACTTTGGACCTTCCAAATACCAATTAAGTCTAACATATTTAGTGATATTGTACAAAAATGACATCGTACACGTGGCATCATCACAGCCTCAAGACTATTTACACCATGTGTGATAAAACAAACCTTCAGAAGCTTCTATTCCCCTATGTATGAGGGAATGTATGAGGGAATGTTCAGAACAACTCAGATCTTGCCTGAGGGGCTGTCCATTACTCGGCCTCCCCTATTCTTTGGGTCTAACTATACCTTTCGGAAGAATAGGATGAAAAATTTCATTTAGGCTACAAATATGAGTTCCTGGCTATCTATAGTCCAAGGCCCATTTGTACCTGTCGAAGTTGTGGCTGGCCAAACAGTTGTAAAAGCTGAGGCCAAATGGACAGAGGATGATCTCAAGAAGCTTCAAAATCATGCTCCGGCTATTAATATGCTTCATTGTGCGCTCGATGCTGTAGAATATAACAAAATTTCAGGTTGTGAGTCGGCGCAAGAGATCTGGAAGAAGCTGGAAGTCACCTACGAGGGAACCAACAAAGTAAAGGAGTCCAAGGTGAACCAGCAGATGAGACTGTATGAGCTGTTCGAGATGAACAATGATGAGGGCATTTCAGACATGAATGCAAGATTTACAAACATCATAAATGAGCTCAAGAGACTTGGGAAAATCTTCACTGAGGAAGAACAAGTTAAGAAGATTCTCAGAAGTCTTCCAAAAGACTGGCAAGCAAAGAAGACTGCTGTCGAGGAAGCTTAGGACTTAACCACCTACAAATATGACGAACTCATCGGATCACTGCTGACCCATGAGATATCTATGAAGAACTTCGAGGTGAAGGAAAAGTCTGAGGACAAGAAGCAAAAGTCTCTTGTCATGAATGCTGACTCCACTGACGGGAGCTCAGCAGACGATGAGGAGATGGCCATGTTCACAAGAAAGATGAAAAGGCTGTTCAGAAAGAATGACAGATATTCTAAGAAGCCTTACAAGAAGTTTGATAAGTATAATGCTGAGTCCAGTGACAGCAAATACAAGAAAGACAGCTCAAAGCCCATAACATGCTTTGAATGTCATCAAACCGGCCATATCAAATCCAGCTGTCCCAAGCTAAGGAAAGATAGAAAGAGCGGCAAAAAGGCAATGGTGGCTACATGGAGCAACAGTGATGAGTCTTCATCAACAGACACTGAGGCCACTGAGTCAGCAAAGATTTGCTTCATGGCTGATGAGAATGCTGAACCGTGCATTTCTGAGCATACTAACCACTCCATTGCATCCGACGATGAGGAGCAAACAAATGAGGTAATCTCTCTACCCCTGCTCAGAAATGAAATGATTAATGCCCTGAGTGACCTATACACACTTGTCAAAAAGTGTAATAAAAAGGTTAGAGCACTCAGCAGGCGCTGTGATGAGGTTGAGAATGTCAAACTGAGTGACCTTCGATACCTTCTCCAAGACAACTCAACTTTGCATAGTAATATGGACATTATACATAAGTTTGTCTCGGAGGTCCAAACAGATTCCAAGAAACTGAGAAAGGACGTCACAACTATTCAGAACCAACTAAAGGTTCCAAACAAAAGAAATATTCCTCTGAATACTCAGTACTCAGGTACTAGTCAGCAGAGAAGCAATCCTCAGCGGAATGTCCAATGTGACTTCTGTGGGAAGAAAGGACAAACCACAAAGGTGTGCTGGCACGCTCAGTACTTAAGTGCTGACCAGTCAGTGAGAAATCCTAAATAGAAGGTCATTTGTGACTTCTGTGGAAAGAGAGGACACACCACAAAGGTGTGCTGGCACGCTCAGCACTGGGGTGCTGACAAGTCAGTGAAAAATCCTAAACAGAAGGTCAGCTGTGACTTCTGTGGAAAGAATGGCCATACTGTCCATGTATGCCGCCATAAGATAAAATATGATGCTTTACCTGTTGAACCTAACAAGCAAGGACCCAAAAAGAATTGGGTACCTAAAGGAAACTGATTACATTGCAGGTAAGCCTGGGGTGTGCTGAGAAGTCAAAGATGTGGTATATTGACAGCGCATGCTCTAGGCATATGACTGGTGATGAAACTCAATTCATCACATTTGAGCGTAAACGAGGAGGAAGCGTAAGTTTCGAAGACAACAAAAAGGGTAAAATAGTAGGGTCAGGAACCATCAGAGGTAATCCTACTATTGAGTCAGTCTCCCTAGTCAGCGGACTCAAATATAACTTACTCAGCGTAGCTCAGCTATGTGACAATGGGAGAAAAGTTATATTTGATGCTACTGGATGTAAAATATATGAGGGTGAAACAAATGAGTTAATTTTAACTGCCCCTCGCATTGATAATGTCTTTATGCTAGACTTAGAGAAAAAGTTTTCAAAAACTGTATGCTTAGTTTCAAAGGAAGAAAATTCCTGGCTATGGCACAGGAGACTTGGGCATGTCAGCATGGACCTCCTGGCCAAATTAGCAAGACAGCAATTGGTTGAGGGATTGCCTGAGCTTAAGTGTGAAAAAGATAAATTATGCCACGCTTGCCAAACTGGAAAACAAACCAAACAATCCTTTCACAGTAAAAATATTGTCTCAACTAAGCGTCCGTTAGAATTACTACACTTGGATCTCTTCGGTCCAGTCCAGCCGCTGAGTCTGGGTGGAAGAAGATTTTCCTTGGTCATTGTAGATGACTTCTCTCGGTACACTTGGGTCATCTTGCTGAGTAGCAAGGATGAAACCTTTGAGACATTTTCAAACTTGGTTAGAAAACTTGAAAATGACAAAGACCTAAAATTAGCTCACATCCGAAGTGATAATGGTGGAGAATTCAAAAACCAAAAGTTTGTTGAATTCTATGAAGCCAGCGGCATTGACCATAATTTCTCTGCTCCTAGAACACCTCAACAAAATGGGGTTGTAGAAAGTAAGAACAGAACTTTGGTTGAAATAGCCAGGACAATGCTAGATGAGCATAGGCTTCCAAAGTATTTTTGGGGAGAGGCTGTTAACACAGCGTGCTATATTCTTAATAGGGCTCTTGTTAGACCTATATTAAAGAAAACCCCCTATGAGCTTTGGAAAGGACGAAAGCCCAATATTGGATACTTTCGTGCTTTTGGCTGTAAATGTTTTATTTTGAATACCAAAGATAGCTTAGCTAAGTTTGATTCCAAAGCTGATGAAGCTATCTTTTTAGGCTACTCAATAAACAACAAAGCATACAGAGTTTTCAATAAACGAACTCAAACTTTAGAAGAGTCAATACATGTAGAGTTCGATGAAACTGACCCTGCAGGTAGATACCAGCCACTGACCGAAGATGATCCACAGTTAGTAACCGTTGACCAAGAACCAGCTGCTGAGTCATTCACTAAAAGGCTGACCAAGAGTAAGAGTGAACCTAAGATTGTTTTCACTGACCAGTCTACTTCTGCAGAGATTGTTGAAACACAGACAGCACAAGACATCAATCTACCTAAAGAGATAAGGATTCCAAGAGGGCACTCAGAGAGTGCAATCCTTGATTCTACTGGGAATACACTGATGACGAGGAATCAACTCAGGAGGTACCTCAGCAATGTAGCCTTCGTCTCAGTTCAGGAACCTAAGAACTTCGCTGATGCTGAGGAAGATGAATTCTGGATGAATGCAATGCAAGAGGAACTTGACCAATTCAGAAGAAACGATGTATGGGAGCTAGTGCCACATCCAAGGAGTCAGAAGACCATTGGAACAAGATGGGTCTTCCGCAACAAGCTGGATGAGCAAGGAAATGTAGTCAGGAACAAAGCAAGGCTTGTAGCTCAGGGCTACAGTCAGCAAGAAGGTATTGACTACGGTGAGACCTTTGCCCTAGTGGCAAGGCTAGAGGCCATTAGGATTTTATGTGCATACGCATCTTACATGAACTTTAAACTGTTTCAAATGGATGTTAAGAGTGCATTTCTTAATGGAGTTATAAACGAGGAAGTTTATGTTAATCAACCTCCAGGGTTTGAGGATCCAAAATTCCCAAACCACGTTTATAAACTCAAAAAGGCTCTGTACGGCCTCAAGCAAGCACCACGTGCTTGGTATGAGAGGCTGACCAATTTCCTGCTGAATAGAAATTATGTCAGGGGTAAAGCTGATACAACCTTATTCATTAAGAGAAAGGGTAAAGATACCCTGCTGGCTCAAATTTATGTTGATGATATAATATTTGGTGCAACTAACGAATCAATGTGCAAGGAATTTAGCAAACAAATGCAGACTGAGTTTGAAATGTCGATGATGGGAGAACTCAACTTATTCCTCAGACTTCAAATAAGACAAGGAAAGAATGGCATCTTCATCAGTCAAGCTAAATATGCCAGGGAGATATTAAAGAAATATGACTTGGAAAATTGCAAGCCAATATCCACTCCTATGGGCACTGACACTGTCCTCTGCGCTGATGAGAATGGTAAGTCAGTAGACAACAAATTGTATCGAGGTATGATAGGCTCTCTACTTTACAGCTAGTAGACCGGACATTCAGTTCTCAGTATGCTACTGTGCTAGATATCAACCTAACCCTAAGGAATCTCATTACATAGCTGTAAAAAGAATCCTTAGATATTTGCAAAGCTCAGTAAACGCAGGTTTATGGTATCCCAATAGTCATGATTTTACACTCATTGGATACACTGACGCTGACTATGGTCGAGACAAGCTAGAACGGAAAATCACCTCTGAAGGATGTCAATTCTTAGGAAGCTGTCTTGTATCCTGGTTCAGCAAAAAGCAGGCGTCAGTAGCCTTGTCCACCACTGAATCTGAGTACATTGCTGCTGGTCATTGTGTTGCTCAAGTCCTATGGATTAAGCAACAGCTTGAAGACTATGGTGTTCAAACAAAGACAATTGAGGTGAAATGCGACAACAAAAGTGCAATTGATCTATCAAAGAACCCAATTCAACACAGCAGAATGAAGCATGTCAGCATAAGGCATCACTTCATTAGAGACCATGTACTCAAAGGTGAGATAAAGCTGACCTACGTCCCAACGGATGAACAGCTTGCGGATATCTTCACAAAGCCACTGGCTCGTGAACAGTTCAGCATACTGAGAGAAGCCATTGGTATGTTTAATCCTCTTCAGTAAATTCCTGTTCCTAAATGTAAATTTATGCTGAGTGAATTACTATGCTGAGTGATTTATGCAAATGCATGCTGAGTGATTGTTATGATGAGTACTTAACACAAAATATACATCGATACTGAGTCAATATGCACACCGAGTAGTAATCTTAAACTGAGAAATCATCCTTTCATATACTACTGACCACTCAGAATCCAAAACGCTTAGTATTCTAAACGCTGAGTGTTAGATCCGTTGCATTAAATGCAAAAGCACGCGTATAGCCACCTAGGATGACGTATGCGCCGAATGTGTCATAAAAGCCAGGATCTTTGTCGATTGACAATCTCAAGGCAAAACTGACACATGGATTCGATAAGATCCACTCTTCACCGCTATAAATAATGGGTAAATTCCCATTCTTTATTTTCTTTACACCTATCGAATTCTAAAGCAAGGCTTTCTCTCTAAAAACTCTCAAAGCTTCCCAAACTTGTTCTAAAACTATGACTAAAGTTTCCATCAACATCTCCGGTGCCGGTCACTCTAAACCCAGCTCCGATGAACCTACTAGAAATCCTCCCACACCCAGCAAAGGCAAAGCTGGACAAGCCTCCTCTGGTAAGGCAAAGCCTACCAAAGTCGGGACCTTCTCAAAGGTCTTCAAAAACGTTCGAGAATGGAAGGTTGAGCCCTCAAGATGGGTATCTAAAGCCTTCGTACAATCCAAACAACACTTCTGTGAATGGATTTCACAGAATGGATGGACTGAGCTGTTTTCAATTAGGGATTACACCTATCCTGACCTAGTGAGGGAGTTTTACCACAACCTCCGTGTTGCTGACGATAACCAGGACTATCTGGTAACAGTGGTAAAGGAGAAAACCATCTTCATCAACCCTCTCTACCTAGGGAATCTTCTCAAGTTAAAAACTGAGGGAGCAAGGCAAAGGAGATCAGGAGATCAGGATGGCACTGGGTACACCGTCGACTTCTGTAAACCTGCTGGCCATTCTGGAGAGATCTCTAGTACATCTATGGGTCAGCACCAAAAGATGGCTCACTATCTGCTGACCTACTTCATCTACCCGAAGATCAACTGCACTACCTCGGCAACGAACTTCGAGCAATGCTTCATATGGCATATGCTGACATACAAACCCATCAACATGCCAGTCTTCCTTATCGCTGGCTTCCCTCGAAGTACTGGCACGCTGAGACTAGGATCTCTCATCACCAGGATCCTTCTTGACCACCAGATTGACCTTGATGGTGAAGAAAAGACTCAGGGTTCGGAAATCACAGCTGCCTCCCTCTTTGCCCTAAAATTCAACCAACCAATCAAAAAGGGCAAGATTGCTGCTGTCCAGCCTGCCGAGGAAACCCAGCCTGCTGAAGGGACTTGTTAAGCCCAAAATATACCTAAAATATCATCAATAATTACATCAATATTGCTACGAATTTATGCTGTTCATACATATTTAGAATACTTTTACTCTCGAATATGTTTCTTTCGTGCAAGGTACATAAATATTTGGTAAAATCCAAATAGGAGTAAAAAGAGCTCAAAAATAGAAGAAAAGCCCTACAAAAGGAGTCGAAGACGACGAAAATTAATAACGCCAAGTCGAAGACACGAACAAGAGCTGGAAAACCGAAAAAGCTCCGTGCCGCGACCGCGGCCCTCCCTATTCACGGTCGCGACACGCGTCCTTCAGCCTTTTCTCCCTTCGTCCGAAGTACAATTGATGCTCCCCCATTCTCGGTAGAGAATTTAATAATTCTCGGTACGAGCAGGAGATTTTGGAAGCCTAAGTTACACACTTTCGTTTTCGACGAAACGCGATCGTTCGAGTGGATAAAGATGTCCTTTCGTAGCGGAAACGATCCTTCACAACGGACACGACACTTCAATCAAGACTCTTCAACGTCTATAAATAAAGAGTTGATGGAGAGTTGAAGATATGTAGAAAAAAGAGATTAGTATAGAATTTATGCAGAAATTCCGAATCAAGTGATTCAGAAGTTAGATTTAGATTCTGTAAAAAGCAATATGATGTACACACGTTGTTTACAAATTAATAACAAATTCAGTAGCGTTTAGACATTGTTCCAGTTTAGTTTTCATTTTGGTAGTAGACCGACCCAGTCTCTATTACGAAGATTCAACGAGAAAATTGAGTAGAGGATTCGCCCCTGAGCCTGACAAACTCGAACGAAACCCAAGGAAAGGATTGACAACCCGTTCACTTGCACGCCATCGAAGAATTCAATGCTCCATGTTCTCTGTAAACTTGTATCAATTTATATTTCATCTAATAAAGTCTGTTCTATTCGATAGATTCTTATGCAACACTTTGGTAAATGAGCCGAAGTGGATTGATGCTGATATTTTCATTAAAACATATTTAATTCAAATCTTTACAAGGAAACTTTGTTGAACACTTAGGCAAATTATCATCTCGAAAGAGTTTTAATTTGATTAAGGGCAACTATCCCGAAAGGGTTTTGTCGCGTTCAAAGCCAATTAATTAGAGGTTCCGTCATTTATTTCATCTTTATAATTCGTACAAAGTTTAAAGTTGTTTCTTTGCTTAATGCAAACAAATATACCTGTTTACTTTTCTAAAGTACTAAAACGTTCCTGTTTTGCAAATTCAATCTTAAATCAGATATTTTCTAACATCTTCATATTCTAATCTAATTCTTATTCTAGCAATTTCAAAACCAAAACCGATTAAACGATTTTTCCATATCATAAACCTAAAAGTAAATTTAACCGATTGTAAATAAGTTTTGTTTGAAAAAACGTTCCCTGTAGGATCGATATCTTTTATTACTACAAGCGTATACCGTGCACTTGCGGAAATTGCTCAACAAGTTTTTGGCGCCATTGCCGGGGAACGCTAAAATTTTTGACAAAATTTTAAATTTTTCGTGTTTTATTACGAATCTAGGTTTATTCATACTTATTCAAACTTTTATATTTTTAATTATTTTCAATTACTATCATATTTATTTTTCAAATTCTGTTTTGTAGGTAGTTTCGGTTCGTGCGAAATTTCAAGTTCATGCGCAGTTCTCGAAGTTCAGGCACGTCACCAGATCCTATTGACCCAGAAATTGAAAGAACTCTTAAAAAGAACAAGAAAGAAAAGAAAAAGAAAAACAAAACCCCAATAAAAACTAGAATTACCGAGCCTGAAGTTATGGCCACACTTATGGATTACGCTAGGCTAGGAGTGGCCGGTGTAACCAACAGTATAGTTAGACCCCAAATTAATGCACATCATTTTGAAATTAAGCCTGCATTGCTTAATATGTTGCAAAATAATGTAACGTTTTACGGGTTACCTAACGAAAATCCTAATACCCATTTGACAAATTTCTTAGAAATTTGTGACACTTTTAAAATTACTGATGTAACTGCAGAAGCAATCAAACTTCGCCTTTTTCCTTTTACCTTGAAGGATCGAGCCAAAGAATGGTTAACTTCTATGCCAGCCGCATCAATTGAGACTTGGGAGCAATTAGCCCAAGCATTTTTATCAAAAAAATTTCCCTTAGCAAAACCCGCAAGAGTCATTAAAGAGTTAACATCTTTTTCTCAAAATGATAATGAAACTCTTTATGAGGCTTGGGAACGTTTTAAAGAACTTCAACGTTTATGCCCACACCACCAATTGCCCGCTGAACTTTTAATGCAAACATTTTATAATGGACTAAATCCTACAACAAGAGGTTCATTGGATGCTATGTCTGGAGGATTATTCATGAAGAAAACATCTGCCCAAGCAAGAGAACTTTTAGAGGAAATGGCAATCAACAGCAGTATGTGGCCCGCGGAACGTGGACACGTACCATTAGCGAAACCATCATCCTCAACAACATCATCAGTTAAAGGTATAGTGAATCTTGATCCAGTAGCGATGTTGTAAGCCCAATTTTCTGTCTTGTCGCACAAAATTGATAGGTTTATGGCACCGTGTGATCCTAATGGTCAACCAATCCAAACGGATGTGGATTACGAAGGTATGAGTGAGATTGAACAGGTAAATTTTGTCCAAGGGCAAAACCAAACTAATACTCCTTATTCCAATACATATAATCCTAGATGGAGAAATCATTCTAACTTTAACTGGAGAGACAATAATAATGCTAATGCTAATCAAAATCGTACTACTAATTATCAAAATCAATCAAGAGATTCGATTAGCACTTTATCTTCTAAAATCGACAAATTCATTGATGCGATGAGCGGAAAAATAAGTAATCACGACGATGGTTTTAAACGGATCGAGAATAAATTCGATCAGCTTATTAAAAACCAATCATCTAGCATCCATAATTTGGAGATTCAAATTGGACAACTCGCTAAATCAATTCCATCCCGCAAAGAGGGAAGTCTTCCAAGCCATACGGAAGAAAATCCGAAAGAGCATGTTAAGGCTATCACTCTTCGTTCAGGGAAAAATTACTTAGGCCCGGAAATGACCGGAAATTCGACTTTACCTGGAACTGATTTACCAAAGCCCAAAGAAGATACGTTAAATCAAAAAGATGCACCGATTGACTCTAATACAAAAACTTTTTTACCCAAACCACCTTTTCCACACAAAGTCCGCAAGAAGGACTATGATAAACAACTTTTAACATTTTTAGACAAACTTAAGAATTTGCATATTAATTTAACGTTTATGGATGCAATTACGCAAATTCCCAATTATGGTAAATTCCTCAAAGATTTAATTTCAAAGAAAATCAGTTGGGAAGGAATTTCATCCATTTCACTAACTGAAGATTGCAGTTCGATTGTGTCAAGCAATTTGCCCACAAAACTCAAGGATCCCGGATGTTTTACCATTCCGTGTAAATTGGGAGATATTGAATTTCCCAGTTGTCTCTGTGATTTAGGAGCAAGTATTAACTTGATGCCATTATCTATTTTTAATAAGTTAGGCTTAGAAGAAGACATCAAACGTACCAATATGGTTTTGCAATTAGCGGATCAAACCATTAAAAGACCATACAGTATAATAGAGGATGTTTTAGTTAAAGTTGATAAGTTTATTTTTCCTACCGATTTCGTTATTTTAGATTTTGCTTATGATGTAAATTGTCCGCTAATCTTTGGTAGACCGTTCATGAACACGGGACGTGCTCTAGTTGACGTGTCGGAAGGGAAAGTAGTTTTACGGATAGGAGATGATAAGATTGAGTTTGATATGAACCAAGCGATGAAATATCATATGGAAGATTTCGCTTGTATGAAACTCGATTTAATTGAAGAATGTGTAAATGACATTGTTCAGAAAGAAGAAATAATAGAACCTATAATGAGTGAGGAACTAGAAGATAAGGACCCAGAACCTTTGATTCGTGAAGATGGACCAGTTTCGCCTTCGATTCTAGTTCCACCTAAATTAGAACTTAAAGAATTACCAAGTCATTTGAGGTACGCTTTCTTAGGCGAAGGCGATTCTCTACCTATTATTATCTCTAACAAACTAACACAAGTTCAAGAAGAGAAATTGAAAGAAGTTGTTAGAAATAGGATAGGAAGCATGGGTTGGCAAATTTCTGACTTAAAAGGTATTAATCCAAGTATTGTAATGCATAGAATTCACTTAGAAGAAGATAAGCCACCTAAAGCGGATAGGCAAAGACGCCTAAATCCGAATATGAAAGAAGTAGTAAAAAATGAGATTACTAAACTTCTGGACAATGGAATCATCTACCCTATCTCGGATAGTGAATGAGTTAGTCCAATCCATTGTGTACCAAAAAAGGGAGGCATAACAGTCGTAAGGAATGAAGAAGGAGAATTAATACCCACACGAACCTCCACTGGTTGGAGAGTTTGTATAGATTATAGAAATTTAAATAAAGCAACTAGGAAAGATCATTTTCCTCTTCCTTTCATTGATCAAATGATCGAAAGGATAGCTGGTCATGCTCTCTACTGTTTTCTTGATGGTTACTCCAGATTCTTTCAAATATACATTTACCCGGATGACCAAGATAAAACAACCTTCACATGTCCTTACGGAACATTTACATATAGAAGAATGCCCTTTGGTCTATGTAACGCACCTGCAACATTTCAACGTTGTATGACTGCGATTTTTAATGATTTCATTGAAGATATCATGGAAGTTTTTATGGACGATTTTTCAGTTTATGGAGATTCTTTTGATTCATGCCTAGGAAACTTAGATAAAGTTTTGTCTAGGTGTGAAGAAACAAATTTGGTATTAAACTGGGAAAAATGTCATTTCATGGTTGACAAAGGAATTGTTTTAGGTCACAAAAGATCTGAAAAAGGATTAGAAGTAGATAGAGCAAAAACTTCAGTAATAGAAAAATTACCCCCTCCAACTACTGTTAAAGGAGTAAGATCATTTTTAGGACATGCTGGTTTTTACAAAAGATTTATTAAGAATTTTTCTGTAATTTCCAAACCACTTACTAATTTACTCATGAAAGATTCAACCTTTGATTTTAATGAAGAATGCGTCAAAGCTTTCGAAACATTGAAAACTGCTTTAGTTAGTGCACCTATTTTTGCTAAACCCGATTGGGATTTACCCTTTGAAGTTATGTGTGATGCAAGTGCTCTAGCTGTCGGATGTGTTTTAGGTCAAAGGAAAGATAAGAAACTTCATGTCATTTATTATGCAAGTCACACACTGTCTGGTGCACAATTAAACTACACCACAACAGAAAAAGAAATGTTAGCCGTAGTTTTTGCATGTGACAAGTTTAGGTCATACTTATTAGGTTCAAAAGTTACTATTTACACTGATCATGCAGCATTAAGATATTTGTTTGCTAAAAAGGATGCAAAACCATGTCTAATTAGATGGGTTTTATTGTTGCAAGAATTTGATATAGAAATTAAAGACAAAAAGGGAGTTGAAAACCTTGTCGCCGATCATCTATCGAGACTTGAAGATGAAAACGGTCCTATAGGTGAAACTATCGGTATACGAGATGATTTCCCTGATGAACATCTCTATCAAATGAAAAGTTTCATATCACCTTGGTATGCAGATATTGCTAATTATCTCGCAGCCAATATTGTTCCGGAAGGATTAAATTCCCACCAAAGGAAGAAATTTTTCTTCGATATTAAACAATACTTTTGGGAAGATCCTTTTTTGTTCAAAACTTGTGGTGACGGGATAATTAGGAGATGCGTTGGTGAAAATGAATTTGAATCCATAATGTCAGAATGTCATTCTAGCTTTTATGGAGGACATAATGGAGTTAACAAGACAGCAGCTAGAATATTTGAAAGCGGTTTCTTTTGGCCTACGATGTTTAAGGACGTCCGTTCGTTTATCACTCGTTGTGATAAGTGCCAAAGAACAGGAAATCTATGAAGGAAAGATGAGATGCCCCTCACAACCATATTAGAAGTTGAAATCTTCGACATGTGGGGAATAGATTTCATGGGACCTTTTCCCCATTCCAATGGTAAAACTTACATATTAGTTGCCGTCGATTATGTTTTGAAGTGGGTTGAAGCAATTGCAGCCCCGACAAACGATTCTAAAGTTGTCGTTAATTTTCTTGACGATATATTCTGTAGATTTGGTTGTCCAAGAGTTATCGTTAGTGATGGCGGTACTCATTTTATAAACAAGAGTTTTGAAACACTTATGAAAAAATATGGAGTACGCCACCGCGTATCAACGCCGTACCATCCTCAGTCAAATGGCCAGGCGGAGATATCAAATAGAGAACTCAAATAGATTCTCGAGAAAACAGTTTCATCCTCTAGAAAAGATTGGTCTTCTAAACTCAATAATGCGTTATGGGCATACCGTACTGCATTTAAGACGCCAATAGGAATGACTCCGTACCGTTTAGTGTATGGTAAGGCATGTCATTTGCCAGTCGAATTAGAACATAAAGCCTATTGGGCTATTAGAGAACTTAACTTTGACTTACATCAAGCAGGTAAGAAACGTTTGCTCAATTTAAATGAGTTAGATGAGTTACGTCATCTATCTTACGAAAATGCAAAGATTTATAAAGAAAAAGTGAAAAAATGGCACGATGCCAAAATTAAAGTTAAACACTTTAATGTTGGGGATAAAGTGCTGTTATTTAATTCACGACTTCGTTTATTTCCAAAAAAACTTAAGTCCAGATGGATAGGACCATATTTAGTCGTCAAAACTTTCGATTATGGTTCTTTAGAACTGGAAGGTCCTAACGGAGTTCGATTCAAAGTTAATGGTAATCGATGTAAAATCTATTACGAAAATATTTCACAAATTGAAATTCCGTTCGTAACGAGATTATCTGACGTATAAATTACTCAGTTTTTCTTACGCAGTTTATTTTGTTTTATTGTTTTTATGTTTTTGTTTATTTTAATTTAATTTTATTTTATTTAATTTAATTTTATTTTATTTTTCCAAAATGCCATTTTTATGATTAGATGACTTTATGTTATGATTTAAATACATAAAATATTTATATTTCATGATTTTAGATTTAATTTTTAGATAATTAGGATGAAATTGTAGTTTAAGGCAATTCTCTGCCGAGAATTTGAAATTCCCTGCCGAGAATACTCTTTTTCAGAATTGTCTATTTTGATTCGGATTTCTCTGTTCATGTCGAGAATTTTTAAATTCTCTACCGTGAATCAGAAGGTAGCTTTGATGCCTGATTTCCGTAAGGAAATCAGCGTGTCGCGACCGCGGCTTTGCCATTCACGGTCGCGACACGCGTGTTTCCTGCGCTATCAGGTCTGAAATGTCACAATCCTTTCAACAAACCTCTTGACAAACGAAACATTGAGTTTCTTCATTTCCGAAAGGTGTAATTTTATACCTTTTCATAATTAAAACAACACCACTTTTCATCCTAAACTCTTATAAATTAATCCTAGAGGATTCAGGTTCTGTTACAATTTCTTTTCATCTTTGTCAGAACTCTGATTTTTCTTCACAAATATCGTTCTTTGCTAAAGTAACACAAACTTTGCACCATGCCTACAAAATACAAACCATCTAGGCACAACGCTGCCTCAATCAACAAACGCCCAGACTTATCCAAGTGATATGGGGCGCCTTTTCCTATCTTCAACCACGATGAAGGTAGGCGTTATTGGAATCACCGTTACAAATTCTTCACCGGAATGTTGTATATGGATGAATTTCTTAATAGCCAATTAGGCATTTCTGATGATATGAGCCGCTATATGGAGCGCCTAGGGTGGACAAAATTCGCCCAAATGCGATTTCCAATAATAGGCGACTGGATACTCGAATTCTTCTGTTCCGTGCGTTTTACTAATAAACGACGAGTACGTCTCAGTTTTCGTCGAGAAGGCGAAATCTTCACTTTCGGCTATCCTGAGTTGCATGCTTGGTTTGGTTTTCCCCCGAGGGATACAATCAAATGTCATCCTGGACGAGACATGACATCCTCGGACATTTGGAGAATGCTCACTGGATTCTGGCGATTCAATTCAAAACTCGCCTATAATCACTCTTTTCGCTCCAACTCCATGCTGTATTTACACAAATTTCTGTGTCACAGTTTGTTCGGGCGCAAATTCAGTAGTGTAGTCCGTGACACTGATTTATATGTTCTTGGAGATATATTACAGGGCAATGCAGTGGATTCTTCTAAACTTCTGATGGAAGGTCTTGTCGCCGCTTCTCGATCCAAAGATAAGAAGATTGGGTTCGGCAATATAATCTGTGGAATAATTCTCGGTTCAAAGGGTACTATTGATGTTCCCTAGAGTGATGATGAATTCTTCCCGACAATTGACTATGAATTTCTCGAGCGCAAAGGACTTGTGAAACGTGTCTTTCGAGCAGGGCCTCAATTTCTGTCTGCACCGGAACGTGAAACTTTCGTGCAGTTTCAAATTGATCGTATTAAGGCCAGAAATATCCCGTTAGATAGGGATGAATATGTAGAATAGTTTCTGTTTTTCATTTTATTTTTGTATATGTTTTGTTTTGTATTAATTACTGGTTTGTTTTCATTATTTGTACATATGTTACAAAATAAAGATCTTATTTCTTTCAATTCTTAATTTTTATCCATTTGATCCATTATCTATACTTAGCATATTTCATATGGGTACATTCTAATTTTTCATAATCAAATTAAGATAAAAAGGATTCACATGAATTAATATGGTTTTCTATTTTTCCACACGTATATTCACGTTTAATTCTATTTGTAACTCAATTTATTTTTAATGAATTAGGTTTACATTTAATCAATTCAATTCATGTATTAAATATGTATTAACATGCACTTATTATGCATTTAATATGGTTCTCTTAACTTATATGCATAAATGCACATTTAAGTTTCATTAATTCTTCATAATAAATTTATTTTAATTCAATTTATTAAGGTTAAACCTTTGGTTTTCCTTGCAATTAATGTCATTTATTTTAGTTTTAAGTGCAAGAACACTTAATATTAAGTTCAGGAACCATTCCACGAAAAAAAATGCACAAACCAAGTCAAAAGGCACCAAAATTGGCCATTTCAACCAATTCTCTACCGAGAATTTAGTTTGGACCGATTTCAGGGCGAAAATTGCCTGAAAGTCGCGTGTCGCGGCCGCGGCTATGCCATTCGCGGTCGCGACACGCGTAAAATTTGCCCTATTAAATCCGATTTTGCCACCAAATTTTACCTATTCCTATTCTACCTATTCACCTACCTATACAACCCTATATAAACCTACCTCTTACACAAACCTCACATCACCTCTATTTTTACCCAATCCCTTACTCTAAACTCTTCCCCAAAAATCTACTTTTTGTCTTCCCAATTTATTCACTCCAATTTCTATTTTTTTTTTCCATTCAATCAATTCCAATTCACAACCCCCAACCTCATCTTCAAGCTTTGGTATTTCTCTCAACTTCTTCTTCTTCTTTTTCTTCTCAACCCTAAAAACACCATCACCATGGTTAGGACAAAGCGTGTTGGTAACAAGCCCGCCGTTACGGAAGCTAATCGCCTTCGGGTTCAATGTGGAGCTTATTTTGACATCTATTCGGAGGAAGAAGCCGCTCGTTTCAAACATTTTTCTCAAGCCGACTGCCAATTTGTTGATATGCACTTCTTAGACTTCCATTCGGTAAGAACGTTGAATTTCTCTACTCGAATTGATGCCTTTATTGAAGCATTGGGTTGGCAAGAATTCGTTAATATGCGTTTCCCGCGTATTAATGAATATGTGGTGGAATTTTTGGTCACTTTGTCCATGAACAAGAAGAAAACTTCACTTTCTTTTAGGAATAATGGTATCCCTTACACCATTGACTATGAAGCAATGGGAAATATGTTTGGTTTCCCTACTTCTGATTTTTACGATAAGCCTAAAGATTTTGATAATGATGCAGTTTGGCAAACTCTCTCGGCTCAAGATTATTTTAATTCGAAAAACACTTCAAGCAAGTTGATTAAGGACAATTGTGTGTTCTTCTTTCATAAGTATTTAAGTTTCTCCTTGTTTGGTCGTGTTGAGAGTTCAAAGGTTCAAGTTCGGGATTTGTATGTTTTGGATAGTTTGCTTAAAGGCTTGCGGATTGATAGCATTGGTATAATATTTGACAATTTATTCCGTGCTTTGAGGGCTAGTACCATTCAAATCCCTCTTTGTAATTTTATCACCGCAATTGTGTTGGGAGCTCGGGGTGAATTGGCCGACTATGACATGTCCACCTACCGTGGGTATGTTCCGCTTTTGGACATCTCGGCTCTTGAGCGTGCTCATTTATTGCTTCCCCAAGGACCTCCCGTCTTTATTTCCTATGCTACCCGTATTGCCCATCTTCGTGGCACTATGGGTGGTGGCGCTTCAAGTTCTCAATTTGTAGGCATCGAAGGCGGCGGAGATGCAGAAGGCGAGGAAGATGCACCACCAGCTCAAGCACAACCCCTAGCACCTCAAGCAGCGGATGATCCGGTAGATTTGCGGAGGATTTTGGACCAAATCAATTCCAACAATCGTCAAATGAATTTACGCATTGATGATTTGGTTGAAAGCAATATGGTGATGAATGACAACCTCAACCTTTTGAGGCGTGAGCATAGATCGACTCGGCATCGGATGCTTTCCTTTTTCCGACGCCGCAATGTGGAGACGTCACCCACACCTCCCGATTCACCACCTCAAGCTTAGGTTGTTTTCCTTTCATTTTATTTTTATCTTGTTATATGTTTGGTACGATTTTCATTTTCTTATGTTTGGTACAATTTTCAATTTTTAATTTTATATTGAATGTTTAATTTGCTCAATTTCAATCTTTGTTTCGTATTCTATGTTTTCTCCATTATTTTTGCACCAATGAGGACATGGTCCAATTTAAGTGTGGGGGGAGACATTCATATATTAATTTCTACACAAATACGAAAAAATGCAACGAATGATATTCATTCAAATGCAACACATATATATATTGCAAAACATTTTTCACAATAACTTAACATTATCATAAGTTAGTATGATTGAATCTTAAGGTTATCATTATCGATAGAAACAATATTTCTATATGGGCAACATTATTTTTCAAAAAAAAAAATTCACAAATCTCCGATACGATTTTTAAGAAAAATTGTCTCGAGTGAATGTATTTAAGTAATAAATTCTTTATTTTTAATCTCTATTTTATATCATGCAATTCATGATACAATAAATCTTATTTTAAATTTTCAATTAGGTTTATAGGCATTAAATTGAACTAACAATTTTAGCTCGGTTTGATTTCGTCTTACATTAACACCAATTGAAGTTTTTAAGGAAACTTTAGCCATAATACATGTTGAATTTTAAGTCAATATAGGATGAATGTGCTATTTTTCTTTTTCCCAAGTTATAATTTTATAATTCATATTAATCAATCAATTAGTTGAATTCTTAACTTTTGGCCACGATTGAGACCAACCTTATCACAATCGAGGTATGAAAGGGAAGAAAATTAAGTACTGTTTACTTTTGGCCACGGTTGCGACCACCCTTATCACAATCGAGGTATGGAAGGAACGTTTAAAAAAAATATAATAATAATAAGCGTGTATAAGTTTAAAGTAACGATTGCGTCCACCCATGGCATGGTCGGTACCTCTTAAGCAAACACAGAGCAATAAAATACGTATAAGGTTACGGTTGAAACCACCCTTATTTCAGGCGTAACCAAGCAAAAAAATTAACCCAAGTACTTATTCATTTAATATATTTCATATATTAGTTTAGGTTTGGGAAAGGAAATTTTGTGCTTTGAAATGCCTTGAGATGAAAAACTCACAAACATGCGTGCTTATTTCGTCCCCAATGCTTCAATACAAAAATTGGAAATACAAGACGAATGATATATCGTATTTATACTAAGTTAGTTTGATATTTTGCGTATAAATTTGCCATGCGAAGTTAGTCTTTTCGGCTTAACTAGTTTAAAAAGGTAATACAAAGATATATGTTTTATTTTCATAAAGAGATTAGTTAAAGAATAAATTCAGAGAAATTTTGCTCGGGACTAGCAAAAGATTAAGTGTGGAGATTTGTTAAGCCCAAAATATACCTAAAATATCATCAATAATTACATCAATATTGCTACGAATTTATGCTGTTCATACCTATTTAGAATACTTTTACTCTCGAATATGTTTCTTTCGTGCAAGGTACATAAATATTTGGTAAAATCCAAATAGGAGTAAAAAGAGCTCAAAAATAGAAGAAAAGCCCTACAAAAGGAGTCGAAGACGACGAAAATTAATAACGCCAAGTCGAAGACACGAACAAGAGCTGGAAAACCGAAAAAGCTTCGTGCCGCGACCGCGGCCCTCCCTATTCACGGTCGCGACACGCGTCCTTCAGCCTTTTCTCCCTTCGTCCGAAGTACAATTGATGCTCCCCCATTCTCGGTAGAGAATTTAATAATTCTCGGTACGAGCAGGAGATTTTGGAAGCCTAAGTTACACACTTTCGTTTTCGACGAAACGCGATCGTTCGAGTGGATAAAGACGTCCTTTCGCAGCGGACACGATCCTTCACAACGGACACGACACTTCAATCAAGACTCTTCAACGTCTATAAATAAAGAGTTGATGAAGAGTTGAAGATATGTAGAAAAAAGAGATTAGTATAGAATTTATGCAGAAATTCCGAATCAAGTGATTCAGAAGTTAGATTTAGATTCTGTAAAAAGCAATATGATGTACACACATTGTTTACAAATTAATAACAAATTCAGTAGCGTGTAGACATTGTTCCAGTTTAGTTTTCATTTTGGTAGTAGACCGACCCAGTCTCTATTACGAAGATTCAGCGAGAAAATTGAGTAGAGGATTCGCCCCTGAGCCTGACAAACTCGAACGAAACCCAAGGAAAGGATTGACAACCCGTTCACTTGCACGCCGTCGAAGAATTCAATGCTCCATGTTCTATGTAAACTTGTATCAATTTATATTTCATCTAATAAAGTCTGTTCTATTCGATAGATTCTTATGCAGCACTTTGGTTAATGAGCCGAAGTGGATTGATGCTGGTGTTTTCATTAAAACATATTTAATTCAAATCTTTACAAGGAAACTTTGTTGAAAACTTAGGCCAATTATCATCTCGAAAGAGTTTTAATTTGATTAAGGGCAACTATCCTGAAAGGGTTTTGTCACGTTCAAAGCCAATTAATTAGAGGTTCCGTCATTTATTTCATCTTTATAATTCGTACAAAGTTTAAAGTTGTTTCTTTGCTTAATGCAAACAAATATACCTGTTTACTTTTCTAAAGTACTAAAACGTTCCTGTTTTGCAAATTCAATCTTAAATCAGATATTTTCTAACATCTTCATATTCTAATCTAATTCTTATTCTAGCAATTTCAAAACCAAAACCGATTAAACGATTTTTCCATATCATAAACCTAAAAGTAAATTTAACCGATTGTAAATAAGTTTTGTTTGAAAAAACGTTCCCTGTGGGATCGATATCTTTTATTACTACAAGCGTATACCGTGCACTTGCGGAAATCGCTCAATAGGACTACTGTCCTAAAAGGGAAAAGGACCAAGGCTCCAGCTGCCCGTAAGAGGAAAGCTGATGGAACTCCTTCAAAGAAGGCTGAGCCTCAAGCCAAGAAGTCCAAGTCAGCTGCTGTACAAGGTCAAGAGAGACCTAAGTCAGCTGAAAAGAGGAGCAGGCAAGATGAGCCTGAAACAGAAGAGCATCCTCAGAAGAAGAGTAAGTCTTCACAGCTGACCCCTCTCGATGCTGTTCCTGCTGACTTCTTCGTTCCTAATGGCGCTCACTTTGTTCTAAGTCAAGGAACCTCTGCTGAGCAACAGTAAAAAGAAGCTGATGTGCAACTGGACGATCAGTTCATTGCACAAGTTGAGGAAGAATTGGATGGGGAGGATGAAGAAAATGAGGAACAGGGAGAAGAAAACAGTGATGAAGCTGACTCCGAGGAGACAGCTAGTGAAATTGAAGCTGAGCAAGCCAATACTGAGTTGGCTGCTGGAGAAGAACAAGAACATGACCAACTCAATGTTGATCAAGAAGCTGATCAAGAAGAAACTTCTCCATCTCACTCAGGAGAGTCTATTCAAGCTGACCCTCCTCCTCGCAAAAAAAGATTGGTTAAGGCAAGTCAGAAGGCAGTCAGTGACATTCCTGTTCAACAACCAACCCTTCCTGACTTTGTTATTCAGAAGCCAACCAAGGACCCCTCAGCTCTTAAGTTGAAATTCTTCAGGAAACAACCATCCTCTACTCCACCGGCCTCTCTAGAAAAGCAAGCCTCTGTTTCTTCACCAAAGGAACATGCCGACTTGAATGCTTCCGCCAACTCAACAAGTCAAGTTGAGTCCATTCCTATCAATGCTGTCAATCCAAGCATTGTGCTGACTCCTAACATACCTGCCCCAGTCAGCACAGACAGTATTAGACTGACCTCTTCCCCACTTAACATATCTGCCGATCAATCAACTCTACCAGATCCTCAAGTGCAGATTGCAAGCACATTTCTAGTCACTTACCAAGTCATTCCTTTGACTCCACCTCCCACCGGTCATACTGAGGAATCAATGCAAGTAAATGAAGGCTCTCTTAACTACTTGCATGCCACCGAGTCTGGAAAAAGGATAATCGACTCGGTGCAAACATTAATCAAAGACCTTCATCAATCCACTCAACCTGCTGCTGGGTCTTCTACTGCCGAAACATCTCATCTCTCCAATGTCACTCAGCTTCTCAACGAAGTTAAGGGATTCAAGGACTTGCTGAGTGTTATCGTAACCCTTCAAGCACAGCAAGCTAAGCAGGAGTCCATATCAAAGCTGGCTGAAAACCAGCTGACCATAGTTCAACACTTAAACGCTCTACAACAACAAGTTCAGACTCTGTCAGCTGCGAACACACGCTATGCTACTTCTGATGAAGTAAAGATGCTCTTTGCTCAGCTTCACACCGAGCAAATAAAAACAAACGAGCAAATGGCCTTCTATTCTCAATGCTCAGTGGAGCAAATTGGTGAAGTAGTTCGTCTACTGAACTTAAATAAGGAAGAGATGGACACTGACGCCATGAAGAAGAATGAGATCCTGACTACTGTGCAACGAACGTTTACTCATGTTCATCACAACAACGTTCAGCGCCAGTACTATGACACTGCCCTATTAAAGACATTCCATCAAGTCGTTGCTGGTCCGTCTGAAGCACTGACCTGGATAGGAAAATCTCAAGCTTTCATCGTCAGCATGATCAGCGCTGCTGAACTTAATATACCCTCCGAGGTCTCAGATAATGGAGTGGCTATTTTTAATGGTGTCAATGAAAGCGCCGATAGACTTAAAGCGCTGTCCACAGAACTGACCCGAGCTGTCTTAACTGATGCCTTTAGAATTCCTCCTCCCGATGCTGCCAAAACGGGGGAGAAAGAACAAGCAGCTAGAACACAGTTTGAGCGTAGTCAGCCTCAATTTAAGAAAAAGAAATAGATATAGGCTAGCTCAGTATAGGCTAAGTATGTAGTCTGTATGCTTATCTTGTTTCTTTTGATTGTAAACGCTGACTACCTATATTAATATCAATACCTGCATCTTTCATTCAAACACTGAGTTATGAATTATTTTATACGATGCTGTGTATTAAGTCATTATGTATCTTCAATTGAATCAGCCTTGTTTAAATGCTTATAAAACTTATTGATTGCACTCAATGCTGATAACATGTTTGACATTGATTTATATGATTATAAAATCTTGTCTTATAAAACTCATTGAACAACAAATTACTCAGCGCTCTCTGAATGTTAAATCTTCCGCTTAAACACTGAGTAAAATAGAATATGTTTCATGAGCTGACCTACATCTGAAGAAACTGACTAAGTTAGTAGCTCAACCCTTACGGGGGAGTTTGCTAAGTATATTGGGTCAACTATCATGGGGGAGCTCAATACTGAGTTCTTCGCTGAATAGTTTTGCCAACATCAAAATGAGGGAGTTTGTTGAAACACCTTTCCACATAATTTTGATTTGACAAAATTGTTTAAGTATAATTAAAAACATATTCTAAAACACACTAAGTTTAAATGCTTTGATTTATTCTACTAATGTGTTTGTTCAATGTTGAGTTAAATGGTTTATAAGATACAAAATTAAAAGGCCCAAGCCCAATACAAAAGTCAAAGCCCAAGTCAAATGATTCAAGACAACTCGGCCCGCGAATGTCAAAACATTGTCGTTATGGACAAAACGCAACTCAGCGGAAGAAGGATCTAGAAGACCTTCAGGGAACAACTTCGGAACGAAGCTGCTGAGTTAATTCGACAAAGCGTACAAGACAGCAGCTGGCTAAGGAAGACTTCCAAACAAAGTGTTTCCACTTTGGGTAAAGTTCAGACGACACAATATGCTGTCTAGTTGACATTACCATAAATGGAGAGACACTCTACCGAGCTGACCAAAAGCTGACCGAGGACAGAAAATACTCAAATCTGATTGGCCGAGAGCTCTGAGCAAGTCAGGATGACAACGACAGGAAGCCGTTTCCCTCCAATGGTTATTTCGAAATTCAAAATGACCGATGTCCAGACGTCTCTATAAATAGTGCCATCAGAAGCTTCATTCAATACAGAACTTGATCAAGCCAGTACGCTGACCAAATCTCTACAAGAAGTTCTGCCAAGAAAAAGCAAAGCAACCTTACACTAAAATTTCATATCTTTGTGTAAAAGTCTATAGTGATTATTCAATCATCTAAGGTGTCTTAGCAATCATTGTTTAGGACAAACATTTATCATTTCTAGAGATTAGAAAGGAGAAGCTGAGTACTCGGTTATAGTACTCAGCGGAGTGATTAGGATTGAGTAGAGGTATAGAGGAAGGTACTCTTGTTATACTCAGTTGCTAAGATTGTAAAAGGTTTGAGGCTCTACCTTTAAAGAGCTCAGTAGAGGATTCGAAAGCTCGGAACGTGTTCCGGGGACAGGACGTAGGCTTAGAGGCCGAACCTGGATAAATCTGCTGAGTAACATCTTTCTAAAACTTAAACTCCTTAGTATATTAATTGCTTGCTTAAAACAAAACTGACCAAGTAAAGAGGTCACGCTGAGTTGTTCATACTGAGTATCTGAGTTCAGGAATAGACTCTTCGTGCTATCTCCTGACTCAACGAAAGAAGCTGACTTAGTCACCAGTTGACTAAGCTAATGTCTTAATTCACTCAGCGCGCTGTCCAAATCTTTTCGAAGAAAAAGAATTCAGACTTAACGTGCAAAAAGTTTAAATAGTTCCTAACCCCCCCCCCCTTGGAACTATACTTGTAACGTTATAAGGGACCAACAATGTTTTGGTTTGAATCTGATGAACAAGTTCTTCAATTTTCTGAGGTTAATCCTAGTGTGGTAGTTTAGGGGTTAATGTGATGAAATTGAGTTAAATAATGTGTTTTTGTTGAAGTTATTGTTAATTTGATGGATGTTGATAGTTGATTCATGAAATTAATTGAAATAATGTCTTTTTATCTTTTCGATTTTTGTTGATTGAGTTTGGGTTTTCAATTTGATAAATTGAGTTTGGATTTTCGGTCTGGGATAAGGTAACAAAACAGACCTAAAGTTTTTGGGAAAGTATCAATTTAAGCTTCACCTACAAAATAGCATCAATATAGGTTTAAAGTTTTAAAAAAAGTAGTAATTTAGTTACTGGTATTTGATTGGTATTATCAAAAATTAAAAAAACTGGTTTGACTGGTATTTGATTGTCATTTGGACCTTCCAAATATTTAGTGATATCGTACAAAATGACATCATACACGTGGCATCATCACACCCATCAAGACTATTATTACACCATGTATGATAAAACAAACCTTCAAGACCTTTAGAAGCTTCTATTCTCCTATATATAAGGGAATGTTCAGAACAACTAGAGTTCCACATGACAAAAGACTTCTCCTAGAACAAGACTCCTAATAGGAAAAGTAAATCATATGTCCAAAAAGTCTTATAGCAAAAGAAGGTCTGAACCATACGATATGTTAACTATTATCTCACAACTAGTCCATACTCTTCAACCATTCCTAAGCACTTGACTGACTTAGGCATCAGAGCGGGTTCACGGGACTCCGCCCTCTTTATGACCTTAGTTCTGTTTTATAGGTCAATACAGTAAAGATTCAACAAGACAGTTCAAACAATTAGTCAAACTTCAGATACATGGTTATCATTGGTGCGGAGAGCGTGGATCTGTAAAACAACGATAAATCAGATCATTCAAAGTTGGCTGAATCCAGTCGGTGGTCCATCGGAATAATAAATATGAAACTAACCAGGAAGCAGAGCGTCGGCCATAGTTGGAATCGCAGTACCAACTTTTGTCATTTATAATTTGTTGAACACTATGCGAAAAAACTCCAAGGAGAGGATGGAGTGGAAGCAATATGTGAATTTGGGAGAGAGTTTCCGAGGAAAGTATTGAGTGGGGAAATTGATTTATTTTTGTGTAGTGATTGGTGTAGATTTGGGTTATATGATGCAGATTTTGGGTGGGGGAAGCCTGTTTCGTTGAGTATTGTGAGTACAAATATTAGGAATGTTTGTATTTTGTTGGATACTAAAGACGGAGAGGGGTTTGAGGATTGGATTACTTTGAGTGAGGGAAATGTTTTCGTTGGAATCTGATGAACAAGTTCTTCGATTTTCTGAGGTTAATCCTGGTGTGGTAGTTTAGGGATTATGTGATGGAATTGAGCTAAATAATGTGTTTTTGTTGTTAAAATTATTGTTAATTTGATCCATGATGAGTTGATTCGTGTTTTCGGCTGTTTTGTTGATTGAATTTAGTTTTTCAATTTGATATATTGAGCTGTTTTTCACGGATTTACAGATGTATGTATAAAATTTACATTTTTGTTAAATAAAGATGCCTGAAGTCTAATTGGACCAAACCGCTTAACCGACATTGTGTCAACGGGTTCACGGTTTATCCGGGTGGTTTGAGCGATTCTGACCGGTTTTTAGAGATTAAAAAATTGAACCACCTCCGGTCCGAAATTGTGACAAGTTCCGATCGAACCGGGTTGAATCGGCGGTTGAAACACAATTTCCAAGAGTTTTTTATTCTGAAAAAAATAAATTAATAAGGAAATTAGATCCCAAAAATATTCAAATTCAAGAATTAAATTAAGTTTGAGAGGACTAGCTTTTCTGGAAAGTATCAATTTAGGCTCAACGTACAAAACAACACTAATATATGCTTAACATATAAAAAGAGTATCAATTTAGACCTCGATAACCGAATGTGATGCATCATTTATATTAGTCCGTTAAGTTCCATCAATTGTAGTTGGAGAGAGAAATCGGAACTTAATTAAGCAATATAAATGACGTATCACATTTCGTTATCGATGTCTAAATTGATACTTTTTTTAAACGTTAAGCAGAGGCAAATCTGCAGTAATGTTTTATCAGTCCGCCTGTCACATAGACGGACTAACTTCAGTCCGCCTATGTGACAGGCAGCTCACACATGTAAAGAACTGATTTTAATAACAGTCCGCCTATATGATAAACGGACTGATATTGGTATGTTTGTCACATAGGTAGACTGATGTTGGTCCGCCAGTATGACAGACGGATAGATAAAAATAAAGAATTGAGTTGTCCTACTGTGAAGGATGCGAAAAAAAAGCTACCGCATTTTTTTGTCAGTCCGCCTGGCACAGAAACGATGAGCTAACTTCAGTCTGCCTGTGTGACAGGCAGCTCATACAGGTAAAAAACTGATTAATATCAGTCTAGGCGGACTGATATTAATCAGTTTGTCACACATGCAGACTGATGTTGGTCCGTCAGTGCGATAGATCGATAGATAAAAAAAATTATATTCTTCGTCGGTCTTAATGAGCGACGAAATTAGCTAAAATTACCATAAACTCGGAAATAATTTAAAATCTTTCCTAAATGAAAAAAAATCTACGTGATTGTTTCATAGTCCGCCTGTCACAAAAACAGATTATCTTCAGTCCGCCTGTGCAGGTAGTGAACTGCTTTTGATGTCAGTCTTCCTATATGATAGGTGGACTGATATATTAATGGGTTTGTCACACATGCGGACTGATGTGGGTCTGCCAGTGGGATACACATTAAAAAAAAAAAATCATCTTGTTCGTCGGTCAATAAAACGGGCAAAATTAGTCAAAATTACCATAAAATCAGAAATAGTTTGAAACCCTTCCTGAATGAAAAAAATTTGCACCTATGTTTTATCTGTCCGCCTGTCACATAGACTGACTAATTTCAAAATGATTTTGTGTCAGTCTACCTATGTGATAGTCGGACTGATATTAATTGGTTTGTCACATAGGTAGACTGATGTTGGTCCGCCAAAGCAATAGACGGATAGATAAAAAAAATCATCTTATTCGTCAATCATTAAGACTGATATTGGTCCGCGGTTCCAATAGATGGATAGATAAAAAAATCATCTTAATCTTCGATCTTAATGATCAGCTAAACTAGCCAAATTTACGAAATCTCGAAAAATAATTCGTGTAATTGACCACAAATGTGTGAATTTCTCAAGTTTGTATTTGCCGGATCAAAAATAGGAGCACTCAAAGAACTAGCATCCAGCACAGTCGCCCCGAAACCAACAAGAGTAGAAGCAGTTTCAGGACTAATATGGAAAGGAGTAATCACCGTACTAAAAAAAATCAAACACGAATCTAACTAGACCCTCTGTATGGTCAGTATCAGTAAACCTACGTTCGCGATTCACTCCACCGGTCCCCGAAAACCACGCCGGGAACCTAGTCGTGATCGTGACACCGAAAGTCGAGGAAGTAACCGAATTAAAAGGCCTAGTAGGAGTAATAAAAGAAGAGATGCAAGAATTTGTTGAACATTATGTGAAAAAACTCCAAGGAGAAAATGGAGTGGAAGCAATATGTGAATTTGGGAGAGAGTTTGCACGGAAAGCATTGAGTGGGGATATTGATTTTTTTATGTGTAGTGCTTGGTGTAGATTTGGGTTATATGATGCTGATTTTGGAGGGGGGAAGCCGGTTTGGTTGAGTATTGTGAGTACAAATATTAGGAATGTTTGTATTTTGTTGGATACTAAAGATGGAGAAGGGTTTGAGGCTTGGATTACTTTAAGTGAGGAAGAAATGTTTTGGTTTGAATCTGATGAACAAGTTCTTCAATTTGCTGAGGTTAATCCTAGTGTGGTGGTTTAGGGATTGATGTGATGGAATTGATGAAAATAATGTGTTTTTGTTGAAGTTATTGTCAATTTGATCGAAGATGATGATGATGATGAGTGATTCATGAAATTAATCGAAATAATGTCTTTTTATCTTTTCGATTTTTGTTCATTTTTGGGTTTTCAATTTGATACATTGAGTTTGGGTTATCGATTTGGGATAAGGTAACAAAATAGGTCTAAGATTTTTGGGAAAGTATCAGTTTAAGCTTCACGTAAAAAATAGTATCAATATAGGCTTAACGTTTAAAAAAGAGTATAATTTAGTGACTAGTATTTGACTGGTTTGACTGGTATTATAAAAAATTCAAAAAACTGGTTTGACTGGTATTTGACGTTCACTTCGAACTTTCCAAATATCAATTATGTCTAACATATTTAGTGATATCATACAAAATGACATCATACGCGTGGCATCATCACAGCCATCAAAACTATTATACCATGTGTGATCAAACAAACTTTCAGGACCTTTAGAAGCTTCTATTCCCCTATATATAAGGGACTGTTTAGAACAACTAGAGTTCCACGTGACAAATGACTTCTCCTAGAACAAAACTCCTAACATGAAAAGTAAATCCAATGTCCAAAAAGTATTCTAGCAAAAGAAAGACGGAACCCTATAGTATGTTAACTATTATCACACAACTAGTCCATACTCTTAAGCCCTTCCTAAGCACTTGACCGAATTAGGCATCAGAGTGGGTTCACGGGACTCCACCCTCTGTATGACCTTAGTTCTGTTTTATAGGTCAATATAGAAAAGATTCAACAAGACAGTTCGAACAATTAGTCAAGCTTCAGATACATGGTTATCATTGGTGCGGTGAACGTGGATCTGTAAACCAACGATAAATCAGATCATTCAAAGATGGCTGAACCTAGTTGGTCGTCCATTGGAATAATAAAGATGAAACTAACTAGGAAGCAGAGCGTCAGCCACAATTGGAACCACAATACTAATTTTTGCCATTTATAATTTGTTGAACACTATGTGAAAAAACTCCAAAGAGAGAATGAAGTGGAAGCAATATGTGAATTTGGGAGAGAGTTTGCAAGGAAAGCATTGAGTGGGGATATTGATTTTTTTATGTGTAGTGCTTGGTGTAGATTTGGGTTGTATGATGCTGATTTTGGGTGGGGGAAGCCTGTTTGGTTGAGTATTGTGAGTACAAATATTAGAAATGTTTGTATTTTGTTGGATACTAAAGATGGAGAGGGGTTTGAGGCTTGGATTACTTTGAGTGAGGAGGAAATGTTTTGGTTTGAATCTGATGAACAAGTTCTTCAATTTTCTGAGGTTAATCTTAGTGTGATAGTTTAGGGATTGATGTGATGGAATTGAGCTAAATAATGTGTTTTTGTTGTTGAAGTTATTGTCAATTTGATCGATGATGATAGTTGATTCATGAAATTAATCGAAATAATGTCTTTTTATCTTTTCGATTTTTGTTGATTGAGTTTGGGTTTTCAATTTGATACATTGAGTTTGGGTTTTCAATTTGATACATTGAGTTTGGGTTTTCGATCTGGGATAAGGTAACAAAACAGACCTAAGGTTTTTGGGAAAATATCAATTTAACCTTCACGTAAAAAATAGCATCAATATAGGATTAAAGTTTAAAAATGAGTACTAATTTAGTGACTGATATTTGACTGGTATTAACAAAAATTAAAAAACTGGTTTGACTGGTATTTGACTGTCACTTTGGAGTTTCCAAATATCAATGAAATCTAACATATGTAGTGATATCGTACAAAATGACATCATACATGTGGTATTATCACAGCCATCAAGACTATTACACCATGTGTGATAAAACAAACCTTCAGAAGCTTCTATTCCCCTATGTATAAGGGAATGTTCAAAACAACTAGGGTTCCACGTGATAAAGGAATTCTCCTAGAACAAGACTCCTAACAAGACAAGTAAATCCTATGTCCAAAAAGTCTTCTAGCAAAAGAAGGACTGAACCCTACTGTAACTATTATCTCACAACTAGTCCATACTCTTCAACCCTTCCTAAGCACTTAACTGACTTAGGCATCAGAGTGGGTTCACGGGACTTCGCCATCTTTATGACCTTAGTTCTGTTTTATAGGTCAATACATGAAAGATTCAACAAGACAGTTCGAACAATTAGTCAATCTTCAGATACATGGTTATCATTGGTGCGGTGAACGTGGATCGGTAAAACAAATATAAATCAGATAATTCAGAGATGGTTGAATTCAATCCTATCCAGTCGATGGTCCATCGAAATAATGAAGATGAAACTAACCAAGAAGCAGAGCGCCAGCCACAGTTGGAACCGCAATACCAACTTTTGTCATTTATAATTTGTTGAACACTATGTGAAAAAACTCCAAGGAGAGTATAGTGGCAGCAATATGTGAATTTGGGAGAGAGTTTGCAAGGAAAGCATTGATTGGGGATATTGATTTTTTTATGTGCAGTGCTTGGTGTAGATTTGGGTTATATGATGCTGATTTTGGGTGGGGCAAGCCGGTTTGGTTGACTATTGTGAGTACAAATATTAGGAATGTTTGTATTTTGTTGGATACTAAAGATGGTGAAGGGTTTGAGGCTTGGATTACTTTGAGTGAGGAAGAAATGTTTTGGTTTGAATCTGATGAACAAGTTCTTCAATTTTCTGAGGTTAATCCTGCTGGTCCCTTATAACGTTACAAGTATAGTTCCAAGGGGGGGTTAGGAACTATTTAAAAATTTTAAGCTAGGGCAGGCTTCTTTTTCGTGAGAAAAAGGTTTGGACAGCGGCGCTGAGTGAATAGCAAGATACTGGCTTAGTCAACTAGTGACTAGGTCAGTTTCTTTACTTGAGTCAGGAGATAGCACTTAGAGTCTATTCCTGAGCTCAGATATTCAATGCACACAACTCAGCTTGACCTCTTTACTTGGTCAGTTTTTGTTTAAGCAAGCAATAAATACATAAAGGAGTTAAAGGTTAGAAATATGTTACTCAGCAGATTTATCCAGGTTCGGCCTCCAAGCCTACGTCCTGTCCCCGGAACACGTTCCGAGATTTCGAATTCTCTACTGAGCTCTTTAACGGTAGAGCATCAAACCTTTTACAATCTTTGCAACTGAGTATAACAAGAGTACCTTCCTCTATACCTCTACTCAATCCTAATCTCTTGTTGAGTACTATAACCGAGTACTCAGCCTCTCCTTTCTAATCTCTAGAAATGATAAGTGTTTGTCCTAAACAATGATTGCTAAGACACCTTAGATGATTGAATAATCACTCTAGACTTTTACACAAAAGATATGAAATTTAGTGTAAGATTTGCTTTGCTTTTTCTTGCAGAACTTTGCGTAGAAATTTGGTCAGCGTAATGGCTTGATCAAGTTCTGTGTTGGTGAAGTATCTGGATGGCCCTATTTATAGAGACGTCTGAACACATCGGTCATTTCGAATTTCGAAATAACCGTTGGAGGGAAACGGCTTCCTGTCGTTGTCATCCTGACTTGTTCAGAGCTCTAGGCCAATCAGATTTGAGTATCTTCTGTCATCGGTCAGCTTTTGATCAGCTCGGTAGAATGTCTCTCCATTTACGGTAAAGTCAACTGGACAGCATTCTGTGTCTTCTAAACTTTACCCAAAGTGGAATTACTTTGTCTGGAAGTTGTTCTTTGCTCAGCTGTTGTCTTGTACTGTTTGTCGAATCAACTCAGCAGCTTCATCCCGAAGTTGTTCCAGGAAGGTCTTCTAGATCCTTCTTCCGCTGAGCTGCGTTTTCTACATAACGACAACGTTTTGATATACGCGGGCCGAGTTGCCTTAAACTGTTTGACTTGGGCTTTGACTTCCGTATTGGGCTTGGGCCTTTTAATCCTTGTGTCTTATAAACAATTTAACTCAACATTGAACAAACACATCAGTAGAATAAATCAAAGCATTTAAACTTAGTGTGTTTAGAATATATTTTAATTACACTTAAACAATTTTGTCAAATCAAAATTATGTGGAAAGGTGTTTAAGCGGAAGGTTTTAACATTCAGAGGGCGCTGAGTAATTTGTTGTTCAATGAGTTTTATAAGACAATGTTTTATAAACATACAAATCTATGTCAAACATATTATCAGCATTGGATGTGATGGAAGATACATAATGACTTAATACTCAGCATCATATTGAATAACTCATAACTCATGTATTGGATAAAAGGATGCAAGTATTGATATTAATATAAGTAGTCAGTATACAAGAAAAGATAGGCTAAAGAAATAGGATAACATAATCATAGCATAAATTGATCTAGCCTATTTCTATTTCTTTTTCTTAGACTGTGGCTGACTACGCTCAAGCTGTGTTCTTCTAGCTTGTTCTTTCTCCCCCGTTTTCTCAGCATCGGGAGGAGGAATCCTAAAGGCATCAGTTAAGATGGCTCTGGTCAGTTCTGTGGACAGTGCCTTAAGTCTATCAGCGATTTCATTGACTCCGTCAAAAATAGCAACTCCATCATCTGATACCTCGGCGGGTATATTGAGTTCAGCAGCGCTGATCATGCTTATTATGAAATCTTGAGATTTACCTATCCAGGTAAGTGCTTCGGACAGACCAGCAACGACTTGATGAAATGTCTTTAGCAAGGCAGTGTCATAGTATTGGCGCTGAACGTTGTTGTGATGTACATGAGTAAACGTTCGTTGCACAGTGGTCAGAATCTCATTTTGCTTCATTGCGTCGGTCTCCATCTCTTGTATGTTTAAGTTCAGCAGACGAACTGCCTCACCAATTTGCTCCACTGAGCATTGAGAATAGGAGACCATTTGCTCGTAGGTTTTGATTTGCTCGGTGTGAAGCTGAGCAAAGAGCATTTTAACTTCATCAGAAGTGGCATATCGTGTGTTCGCAGCTGACAAAGTCTGAACTTGTTCTTGAAGAGCGTTGAGATGTTGAACTATTGTCAGCTGGATCTCAGCCAGCTTTGCGATGGAATCCTGCTTAGCTTGCTGTGCTTGAAAGGTAACGATTACACTCAACAAGCCCTTGAATCCCTTAACTTTGTTGAGAAGCTGAGTTACATGGGAGAGCTGTGTTGTATCAACAGTAGAAGACCCAGCAGCAGGTGGAGTGGTTTGATGAAGGTCTTTGATTAAAGTTTGCATCGAGTCGATGATTCTTTTGCCAGACTCGGTGGCATGCAAGTAGCTGAGAGAGCCTTCATGAACTTGCCTGGTTTCCTCAGTTTGACCGGTTGAAAGAGGAGTCAGTGGGATAACATGGTCAGTGACTGGAAGTGTGGTTCCAATCTGCACTTGAGTCTCAGGTAAAGCTGATTGATCGGCAGAAGTGTTGATTGGAGAAGAAGTAATTCGAATGCTGTCTGTGCTGACTGGAGTAGGGATATTTTGAGTTAGCACTATGCTTGTTGTAACAACATTGACGGGTATGGGCTCTACTTGGCTTGTAGAGTTTGAAGAAGCATTTAAGTCGGCGTGTTCCTTTGGTGAAGAAACAGAGGCTTGCTTTTCAAGGGAAGCCGATGGAGTAGAAGATGGTTGTTTTCTGAAAAATTTCAGCTTGAGTTTAGAAGGGTCTTGGGTCGGCTTCTGAATGACAAAGTCAGGGACAGATGGTTTCTGAACAGGAGGGTCAATGACAGACTTCTGACTTGCCTTGATTAATCTTCTTCTTGGAGGAGGAGTGTCAGCTTGTATAGATTCTCCTGAGTGAGAGGGAGAAGTTTCCTCTTGATCAGCATTAAGCTGGTCAGCTTGTTCTTGTTCATCTCCAGCAGCTAACTCAGTGTTGGCATGCTCAGTATCAACATCGCTAGCTGTCTCCTCGGTGTCCTCAGCGTCATCCTGACCGCCTTCTTCTTGTTCTTCATCTTCTTCACTGTCGCCATCTAACTCTTCCTCAACTTGTGCAATGAACTGATCGTCCAGATGCACATCATCTTCTTGATGCTCAGCTACAGTTCCTAGACACTGTGTATAGTGAGAATCACCAGGAACAACGACGTCAGTAGGAATAGCATCAATAGGAGTTGGTGTAGAAGACTTTTGCTTCTTTTGAGGTTGCTCATCAGCATTTGTTGTTTCCTCAATTTCAGGCTCATCTTGCCTGCTCCTTTTCTCAGCTGACTTAGGTCTCTCCTGACCAGGTTCAGCAGCTGACTTAGGCTTCTTGGCCTGAGACTCAGCTGTCTTTGAAGGAGTCCCAAAAGCTTTCCTCTTTTGGGCAGCTGGAGCCTTTGTCCTTTGGCTTTGCTTTGGAGCTGTTTCCTGAGCTTGTTGTTCAGAAGCAGCTTTTCCTTTCTTTAGTGGCTGGTTGAACTTCAAAGCCCTCAGCGAAGCCGCGGTTATCTCAGATCCTCTAGCCTTAGTTTCCTCAGATAGATCAATTTGATGATCTAAGAGGATTCTGGTGATGAGTGATCCCAGCCTGAGAGTTCCAAAACTCCTTTGGAAGCCAGCAATCAAGAATACTGGCATGTTTATCGGCTTGTACGTCAGCATATGCCATATGAAGCATTGCTCAAAGTTCGTTGCTGAGGTTGTGCAGTTGATCTTTGGATAAATGAAGAAGGTCAGTAGATAGTGAGCCATCTTTTGGTGCTGACCCATTGAGGTGCTCGAGACTTCTCCTGAGTGGCCAGCGGGCTTACAGAAGGTGGTATCGTACCCAGTACCTTCATGATCTCCAGATCGCCTCTGTTTTGTTCCCTCATTCTTTAACTTCAGCAGGTTAGCGAGATAAGTAAGGTTTATGAAAATTGTCTTTTCCTTTACCATAGTTACCAGGTAGTCCTGGTTATCATCAGCGACTCGGAGATTGTGGTAGAACTCCCTTACTAGGTCAGGATAGGTGTGATCCCTAATGGAGAACAGCTCGGTCCAGCCATTTTGCGATATCCATTCGCAGAAGGGTTGCTCGGATGTCACGAAGGCCTCAGAAACCCATCGTGAGAAGTCTACTTTCCATTCCCTCACGTTTTCGAATACCTTTGTATAGGTTCTGGCCTTGGTCGGCTTACCCTTAGAGGAGTTAGCATGGCCAGCTTTTCCTTTGCTCGGCGTAGTGACCTTGGTGGTTTTAGGCAAAGTAGTTTGCCTGGAGGGTTCATCGAAGCTGGTCTTAGGGTGACCGGCACCGGAGATATTTACGGAAACTTTAGTCATGGTTTCAGAGAAAAGGTCTGGAAATCTTAAGAGTATTAGAGAGAGAGGGTTTCTTAGCTAGAGAATTCGTTAAGCGTAAAAAAATAAACAATGGGGATTTACCCATTATTTATAGCGGTGAAGTGTGGATTTTATCGAATCCATGTGTCAGTTTTGCCTTGGGATTGTCAACCGACAAAGATCCTGGCATTTATGACACATTCGGCGCAGACGTCATCCTAGGTGGCTATTCGCGTGCTTTAGGCATTAAGTGCAACGGCTTCAATACTCAGCATTTAGAATACTAAGCGTTTTATATTCTGAGTGGTCAGTTTTATAAACGGATGATTTCTCAGTTTGAGATAATTACTCGGTGTGCGCATTCACTCAGTATTTTATATTTATTTATTTGGTGTTAAGTACTCAGCATAACAATCACTCAGCATGCATTTGCATAAATCATTCAGCATAGTAATTCACTCAGCATAAATTACATTTTAGAACAGGAATTTACTAAAGAGGATTAAACATACCAATGGCTTCTCTCAGTATACTGAACTGTTCACGAGCCAGTGGCTTTGTGAAGATATCCGCAAGCTGCTCATCCGTTGGGACATAGGTCAGCTTTATCTCACCCTTGAGTACATGGTCTCTAATGAAGTGATGTCTTATGCTGACATGCTTCATCCTGCTGTGTTGAATTGAGTTCTTTGATAGATCAATTGCACTTTTGTTGTCGCATTTGACCTTAATTGTCTTTGTTTGAACACCATAGTCTTCAAGCTGTTGCTTAATCCATAGGACTTGAGCAACACAGTGACCAGCAGCAATGTACTCAGCTTCAGTGGTAGACAAGGCTACTGACGCCTACTTCTTGCTGAACCAGGATACAAGACAGCTTCCTAAGAATTGACATCCTCCAGAGGTGCTTTTCCGTTCTTGCTTGTCTCGACCATAGTCAGCGTCAGTGTACCCAACGAGTGTAAAATCATGAGTATTGGGATACCATAAACCTGCGTTCACTGAGCTTTGCAAATATCTAAGGATTCTTTTTACAGCTATGTAATGAGATTCCTTAGGGTTAGATTGATATCTAGCACAGTAGCATACTGAGAACTGAATGTCCGGTCTACTTGCTGTTAAGTAAAGTAGAGAGCCTATCATACCTCGATACAATTTGCTGTCTACCGACTTACCATTCTCGTCAGCGCAGAGGACAGTGTCAGTGCCCATAGGAGTGGATATTGGCTTGCAATTTTCAAGATCATATTTCTTCAATATCTCCTTGGCATATTTAGCTTGACTGATGAAGATGCCATTCTTTCCTTGTTTGATTTGAAGTCCAAGGAAGAAGTTGAGTTCTCCCATCATCGACATTTCAAACTCAGTCTGCATTTGCTTGCTAAATTCCTTGCACATTGACTCATTAGTAGCACCGAAAATAATATCATCAACGTATATTTGAGCCAGCAGGGTATCTTTCCCTTTTCTCTTAATGAATAAGGTTGTATCAGCTTTGCCTCTGACATAATTTCTAGTCAGCAGGAAACTGGTCAGCCTCTCATACCAAGCACGTGGTGCTTGCTTGAGGCCGTACAGAGCCTTTTTGAGTTTATAAACGTGGTTTGGGAATTTAGGATCCTCAAACCCTGGAGGTTGATTAACATAGACTTCCTCGTTTATAACTCCATTAAGGAATGCACTTTTAACATCCATTTGGAATAATTTAAAGTTCATGTAAGATGCATATGCACATAAAATCCAAATAGCCTCTAGCCTTGCCACTGGGGCAAAGGTCTCACCGTAGTCAATACCTTCTTGCTGACTGTAGCCCTGAGCTACAAGCCTTGCTTTGTTCCTGACTACATTTCCTTGCTCATCCAGCTTGTTGCGGAAGACCCATCTTGTTCCAATGGTATTCTAGACTTCTAATTTATAAATTCTAATCCTTAAAATATATTAAAAGTACTGATTTTACTAGTTTGACATAATCCAAAATTATAAATTGACATAGTTGTAAATAGTTGTTAGAATATGAATTTCTGTGTAATTTTCACTAAATTTTTTCTTTCTTTGTCTTTCTAAAATTAGGCTCTTACGTGATAACCCAATCTAGCTACTTGAGGTCGATGGGCCAACTATTTGATGGGCTGGACTTAAAATTATCTTCTGATCCTACCCACCCATCATTCTAAGTATGTATAATTTATAAATTTAGATTTTAGATTTTAGATTTTATTTTTAAATTTGAAATGTTTTTATTTTATTTATATATTAATTTTGAAGCAGAAATTTATAGAAAATATAAATTAGTTTAGAGTGGACTTACAACTAGACTTGTTCACGGGTTTAGGTATCCGCCCGGCCCGTGTCCTCTGGCCAGGCTTGGACAAGAAAAATTGTCCTTAAGTCTATGCCCGTTAAAATCTACCTATATTTTGGACGAGTTTGAGATTTAAAAAATAGCACGGGCTGGTCCGTCTATTAATATTAATTAAAATTTATATATTTATATATTAATATATTTTTTAAGTACAAATTTTATTTTTTAATAGTAAAAATTATATATATATATTATATATATATATATATATATATATAGGTGGGCGTATATGGACTGGGTTTGGGATTTGATTCAGTCCGAGTCCAGCCTGGCCAGACTGAGCATTTTTAGATAAAAGTCCGCTAGATCCAATCCATGAACATGTCTACTTACAACTAATTCTTATAGTGTTCAGTTCAGATAGACCTTAAATAAACATCTCATATATATAGAAATAGATATTCACCATTCATCATGGAAAAACAAAGTATAGTTTTATTTGATTTAAATTTTGGAAAATTTACAAAAATAAATCTTATATTTTGGTCAATTTGTAAAAGCAGTCTTCAGGGTTTAAATGTTTGTAAATATGAGTTACGCGCTTCGTGAAATTTGCAGTTAAAGGATATATTAGTCAATTTTTCATTCAAACACTTATAGTTTAGTTAATTTATAAATTCAGACATTGTATTTTGAGTAATTTACAAAATCAGTGTTTTATTTGCTCCAAATCACCCCTTTTACGGTAAATAGTCATGACAAAAAAATTTTACAAAATGACTGAGTTTGTAAATCACTCCCCTGTTTGCAAAGTTTTAATTTCTTCAAATCACTTCTATGTTTGCATACTTTTAAACTATAGGGACTGTTTTTTAAAATTGTCCAAATTTTATTTTTATACTTTTCCTTTAAAAAAAATTCATAACAAATCAATGAAACAAACCAATCACACGTCATTAAAAAAGGATAGTTATGCGGGTGAATTTAACGATAAGGAAGTGACTCTTATAGTAGGGGTGACTTTAGTATTTTAGAAGCCCTAAACCTAGTTTTTATACTCTATTTTTTTTTTATATAAATTCAACAAATATAAAATTTAATTAATTTTATACTCGACCAAAAAGAACTAAATAAATATTAAATCTTCAGGAAAATTTGTAGAGAACCAACCAGTTAGAAGCCATATTAATGTTAGGGTATTTTAGAAAAACAAACATATATGCTTTGATCTTTTTACAAACACAATCTCGTGATTTAAAAACTTGCAAATAAAGGTATGTGATTTTGTGCAGTTAGCAAACTCGTGCATTCGGTCAAAATTTGTTATTAAGTATGACTTTGCAAATTACTCCATACATAATACCGGATTTTACAAATTAACTACACCAAAAATATATTTTTATTGCCATATTCACTCCAAAATCTTTTAACTGTATACTACACAATCATAAATCATTGTTTGCAAATTTTTAAATTGCATAATTATGCTAACCAGGCAAATGTTTTCCTTTATTTTATCCTTGTAGTTAAGACTTAAGAAAAGTTTTGAAATTCCCCCTAGTATCTTTATTGTTGTTGAGAGCCATCGATCTAAAAAAAATTAACAAGATAATTTTGGCTATTATTGTCGATTTTCGATTCTATTTTAAAAGATTACGTTTTAATTTTTAATAGATATTTAATTAATATTAAATTCAAATAAAGAATAATGATTATTTACAAGTACAATTTTAATAAGTGAGATATCAGTAATTATTGTAACAAAAATAAGTTTTGAATTAACCACAAAATGTGTGAATTTCTTAGGTTTGTATTTACCGGATCAAAAATTGGAGCACTCAAAGAACTAGCATCCAGCACAGTGGCCCCGAAACCAACAAGAGTAGAAGCAGTTTTAGGACTAATATGGAAAGGCGTAATCACCGCACTAAAAAAAATCAAACACGAACCTAACTAGACCCTCTGTATGGACAGTGTCAGTAAACCTACGACCGAGATTCACTCCACCAGTCCCGGAAAACCACGCGGGGAACCTAGTCATGATCGTGACACCGAAAGTCGAGCAAGTAACTGAATTAAAAGGACTAGTAGGAGTAATAAAAGAAGAGATGCAAGAATTTGTTGAACATTATGTGAAAAAACTCCAAGGAGAGCATGGAGTGGAAGCTATATGTGAATTTGGGAGAGAATTTGCAAGGAAAGTATTGAGTGGGGAAATTGATTTTTTTATGTGTAGTGCTTGGTGTAGATTTGGGTTATATGATGCTGATTTTGGGTGGGGGAAGCCTGTTTGGTTGAGTATTGTGAATACAAATATTAGGAATGTTTGTATTTTGTTGGATACTAACGATGGAGAGGGGTTTGAGGCTTGGATTACTTTGAGTGAGGATGAAATGTTTTGGTTTGAATCTGATGAACAGGTCGTTGAATTTGCTGAGGTTAATCCTAGTGTGGTAGTTTAGGGGTTGAGGTGATGGAATTGATGAAAATAATGTGTTTTTGTTGAAGTTATTGTTAATTTGATCGATGATGATGAGTTGATTCATGAAATTAATCGAAATAATATCATTTTATCTTTTCGATTTTTTTGTTGATTGAGTTTGGGTTTTCAATTTGATAAACTGAGTTTGGGTTTTCGGTTTGGGATAAGGTAACAAAACAGACCTAAAGTTTTTGGAAAAATACCAATTTAAGCTTTACGTACAGAATAACATCAATATAGGAGTAAAGTTTAAAAAGGAGTACCAATTTAGTGACTAGTATTTGACTGGTTTGACTGGTATTATCAAAAATTAAAAAAACTAGTTTGACTGGTATTTGACTGTCACTTAAGACCTTCCAAATATCAATTATGTCTAACATATTTAGTGATATCGTATAAAATGACATCATACATGTGGCATCATCACAGCCATTACACCATGTGTGATAAAACAAACCTTCAGAAGCTTCTATTCCCCTATGTATAAGGGAATGTTCAGAACAACTAGGGTTCCACGTGACAAAGGAATTCTCCTAGAACAAGACTCCTAACAGGACAAGTAAATCCTATGTCCAAAAAGTCTTCTAGCAAAAGAAGGACTGAACCCCTAGTGTATGTTAACTATTATCTCACAACTAGTCCATACTCTTCAACCATTCCTAAGCACTTAACTGACTTAGGCATCAGAGCAGGCTCACGGGACTCCGCCTTCTTTATGACCTTAGTTCTGTTTTATAGGTCAATAGAGGAAAGATTCAACAAGACAGTTCGAATAATTAGTCAAGCTTCAGATACATGGTTATCATTGGTGCGGTGAACGTGGATATGTAAAACAATGATAAATCAGATCATTCAAAGATGGCTGAATCCAGTCGTTGGTCCATCGGAATAATGAAGATGAAACTAACCAGGAAGTAGAGCGCCAACAACAGTTCGAACTGATAAGCCCAAAATATACCTAAAATATCATTCATAATTACGTCAAGTTTATATTGAAATCGTGGTAATTATATTCGTTTAGAGTATTTTTACGTCTTTATATGTTTCTTTGATGCAAGGTACTTAATTATTTGGTTAAATCCAAATAGGAGCTAAAACAGAGCAAAAACGAGAGAAAAGCCTAAGTTACGAGCCAAAAAGTATGTGTAATTCAGAAGACCGATACGAGAAAACGGGAAGCGGACGAGACCGGGAATAAACACTAGTGTCGCGACCGAGATTCCCACATCTCAGTCGCGACACGCTAACTTCAGACACGGAAAATGACTTTCATTCAACAATAATGCTCAGCCTCAGGTCGCGACTGAGATTCTATAATCTCGGTAGCAACAGCAGTAATTCCAGCACTGATTTCACATGTCAAAAATCCAAAAAACGCGTTTATTCGTTCGGATAGAAACGACCCTTCACAGCAAACACGACCCTTCAACCACAACCCTTCAGCAACTATAAATAAGTGCTTCATTTCAGAATTTAGGGTTGGTTGTTAGAGTTTTCGAGATTTGTTCTTATGTTGACGAAGTTCTGATTCAGAAGAGAGTCAGAGTTTAGTTTTTCATTCTGTAAAAGCAAACTTGCTGTACACAAGTTGTTCTTACATTAATTACAAACACAGTAGCATTTAGTTTAGACTTAAGAGTTGTTCGAAGACAAGTTCACATTCTGATAGTGGATCCATCGATCTCTATTTCGAGGATTCAGCGAGAATGATTAGCGGTTGAAGCGCCCTAGGGTCTGACAAACCTACGAAGTTTGAGGAAAGGATTGACAACCCGGAACTCAAATTAGTTAAAATGCTATCCAAGTTTCTGTTGGTCCCGTGTGATTAGTTCCAAGGGGGGGTTAGGAACTAATATAACTTTTTCGTTAATTATTTATGCTGACTTAACAGTTTTGGTGAGTTTGTCAACTCAGCTTTGGTCAGCTTGGCCGAATTTAGCGTAAGACAGCTTTAGTCAGATATTGACTAGAACTGTTTTACTTGTGAGTTGAGAATTGACACTCACAGAGGTCGGCTTTCAACTTAGCACTCTACTTTACTCAGAGTCAGCTTAATCAGTTTAGATGCTGAGTAAGTTTACCATACAACACATACAGATATATATATATAGAGAGAGAGTTAGAGATTACTCAGTATCACTTATCCTGGTTCGGCCTCTCTGCCTACGTCCAGTCCCCAGAGTCCTCCGGGCTTTTAGAATCCAATACTGAGCTCTTTAAAGGTAGAGCACAAACCGTTTACAAGGAAGTTAAATATGCAATAGTACCTTCCTCTATTCGTCTACTCAACTCCTACTGAATGCTATAACCGAACACCCAGATTTTCTCTACCACTAAGTACTCAACACCGAGCACTCAGCATACTCTCAATATTACAATTGATAAGAACTTGTTCCTTTTCAAACAAAAAACACTTTAGATGATTACAATCAATCAATCTAGCATTTATACAAAGAATGGAAGTTTGGTGTAAGATCTTTTTCTTGTTTTTGAGTGCTTTGGATTTGTATCTTTCTCACTTATGATTTTCTGTAAATTGGCAATCTTCCAAATGAAACCTTTGTCCCTTTTATAATTGAAATGTAGGAAACAAATCATTTGAAATTTGATTTGTCCGTTGAGTCCAAAACGGCTCTTTTAGGGGACAAAACTCTGGTCAGGTTCAGATGTGCAGGCTAATCCTGAATTCTTCAGACGTCAGGTTTGTCTTCTTCCTGCAGACTTTGTCTCTTTGCGGCAGTTCGTCTTTTAGCCACGGACAGTTGACCCATTCATCTTGGAATTTGGCTTTTGTGTAATTCCGAGGTTTCTATTATTGGCGCAGAGGATTGGCAGTCTTTGTCTTCTAGCCAATGGACTTTTCATGCTGTCCTGAAGATAACTCAGCTTGACTTCGTTGTCCACTGCCTTTGATTGTTTGCCAGATTTCATACTGAGTTCTCCCGTACTTAGCTTCCAAGGTCAGCTTCGTTCGGTAAGACTTCATTCTGAAGCAGACATTTCTTCTTTTATGCTGAATTCCGTTTTACTCAGCTTCTCAGATCATCTTCATTCTTAGCCTGTTGTTGTGACGATGACTTATCTTTAATGATGCTGAGTTGCTCTTTACTCAGCTTACGTTGTGTCTTTGTCCTGTCTTATTTTTATTTCCTTTTGCATTTATATTTGTACTCAACATTGAACAAACAGATTAGTACAATTAAATCAAAGCACTTAAATTTAATTGTCTCTTAATCATGGATGATTTTGTCAAATCAAAATCTTGTGGAAAGGTGCTTCAACAAACTCCCCCATTTTGATGTTGACAAAATACATAATTATGGAACTCAGGTTTGAAATTCCCCATGATTGATTTATTTTTCATATTTCTGAAATTGCTCCCCCGTAAGGGTTGCATCTATTAACTTGACTCTAAACCTTCCAAGATTTGATTGAGAGAAATTAAAGATATTTGTACTGACTAAGTTCAATCCTAGATCTTCTAAGATCAGATAGGTCAGTTTTCAGAAATGGTCATTTTATTACTTCAGTTTACTTATGTGTGAAGATGTATACTGAGTATTATGATTTGTTTGTTCAATTTGGACAGATCAGGATATACTACTAAGCATGGTTTTAAGACAGGTTGGATAAAGTGATGCTTATCATAAATTTACTTGGCATGAAACACAAATAAAGCACAAAAGAAGTATGGGCTAAGATCTAATATTTTAGACTAGACTACTTCTTCTTCTTCAGACTGGCTTCAGCTTGATACTTGCCTTTTCCTTTGTCTTTACTTCCTGATGCACCACCGGCGTGCTGAGTTCCATCTTGGCTTTTCTCCCCCGTTTTGCCATCATCGGGAGGAGGAGGAAGGAAGGTATCATTTCTAGCAGCACCAGACAGAACGTTTGAATAACGCTTCAACCTTCTTGTACTCTCACTTAGGCCATCAATAAATGGAACACAGTCATCTTGAATAGTTCGAGGAACCCGTAGGGAGCTACTTAGTATGCTGATGAGGCATTCATGAGATTTGTTGCTCCAGGAGATGGACTCAGTGAGCTGGGCAAAGGATTGATGGTACATCTTGAGCAGAGCTGACTCGTAGAATTGGCGTTGAGCATTTGTGTAGCGTACTGAGCGAAGGATGGTTTGTGAGAAGCTCAGAAGGGTTTCATTAGTGATGGGGTCAACATCCATCTTTTCTTTATTGACATTGAGAAGACGCACAACTTCACTTAGTTGATCAATGGTACACTGAGAAGTGGAGGAAATCAATTCACGTGTGCAGGTCAGGTCAGAGGTCAACTTGGAGAAGTATTGCTCAATCTCAGCAGAAGTGGCATACTCAGGATGAACCGAAGATCCAATGTTGGCTAGATCTGTGGCCAGCTTAGCAAAGTGATCCTTAAGCTCAGTAGAGGTAGCATACCCCGGATGTACTGCAGATAGACTCTCGATTTTGCCTTTGATTGAATTCATGTGGTTGACCAGCATGAGCAATAATTCAGTCAGCTTGGCAATTTGGTCTTGCTTGGGTTGCTGTGTCTGGACCGTGGTCATTACACTTATGATATCTTTGAGACTCCGAATTTCACTCAGAAGCTGAGTGATGGATGAAATTGGGGAGGACTTATGATTCGCAGACCCAGCAGCATCAGCATGAGGAGGATTCAAATCCTGAAGAAGAGATTGAGCAGAGGCAATGATTCTGCGCCCAGACTCAGTGGCACTTAGATAGGCAAATTGGCCAGCAGGATTGGACTCAGAGGCTGGAATTGAAGTTGAGCTTGAAGGTGGTGGAGTTGGCTGCTTGTTAGTTTGGTTAGGTTGGTCAATTGTTGGTTCTAGCGGTAGCTCAGTATGAGGAACTGAGTGGTCAACAAACTGTGTATTTTGAGTTTGAGGGGAAGGACTTACAGAGATGTTGACCTGCTCAACATGAGGTGGAAGTTGAGCAGTTTGTGCCACAGTTGGCTCCCCGTCTTGAGCAACTTGGACTTCGAGCACCTGCTCGGCAAAATTTGGATGTTCCAGAGTCTTGGCTTGTTCCTCAATATGAGTAACAGAGGCTTGATTTTGCCCAGATTCCCTAAGAGGAGACTCAGTATCATGGGAAAAGTATTTAAATTGGATATCGGAGAGGTCAGTAAGTGGCTCTCGAGGTGGGGAATCATCCAGAAGATCAATAGGTGTTTGCTTGTGTGCCTTCTTCTTAAGTCGTCAAAATTTCTTAACTTTTGGGGGTGAAGGATCAGCTTGAATATCTTCACTGGAGCTAGACGATGATTTTTCCAAAAGTTCATCATTGAGTTCATAATCTTGCACATCATTCCCTGGTTATTTAGCACTTTCCTCCTGATGTTGCTCAACATCATCTGGCTCAGCATGGTCTGCTTCCTCAGTATCAGGCTGAGTGGCATTATTTCTCTGTTCTCTTTCTTCTTGCACAACAGGGGTTTGTTCAATGTCAATCCCAAGGCTTTTGACGAAGTGTGACTAGGGAGTGACAACCCAGTTGACGGGGTCAGCTTCAATGACTTTCAAACCAGAGCTTTTCCTTTTCTGTAGAGGTTGATCTGGTGTTTCTTCACTCTCCTCTTCGGGCTCAGCTTGCCTCTTTCTCTTCTCTACTGACTTAGGTGTAACCTGAGTTTGGTCAGCATCAGCTTTCTTCCCCTTAGACACTGCTCGTACCTTTCTTGGGACAGTGTCAACATCTTTTGAGCACGTTTCAAGTGCTTTTCTCGTCTTCTTTGTTGTTGTTGGCTCAGCAGACTTAGCAGTAGCTTTCTTTCCTTTAGGTTCTACTTCTACTTCTTGCTCAGCTTCTGCTTCTTGTTCAGCATCGTTTTCTTCCTCATCTTCCTCAGCACCTTCAGTCCCCTTCAAAGGTTGGTTGAATAACAATCCGAACAGTAGAGCCGCTGTGATTTCACTTCCCAAACTGTCAGTCTCATTGATGGTCTCAATTTTCTGATCCTCGAGGATTTTTGTGATTAGAGAGCCTAGTCTGAGTTTCTTACCTCCCCGTTGAAGTGCACCAACCAGGAACACAGGCATATTGAGTGGGTTGTAGGTCAGCATGTGCCATATGAAGCACTGCTCGAAGTTGGATGCCGACAATGCTGAGCTGAGCTTTGGGAAAATGAAGTTAGTCAATATGTAGCCATCTTCTGATTTTGGCCCATACAGGTACTGGGTATTTCTCCCTTGTGATTCTTGGGCTTACAAAATCCCTTGACATGGTCAAGCTTTTCTTTGGTTGTTCTAAATTCTTTCCCTGCTTCTGGCAGTTTGAGTAGGGTTGCTAAGTAAGATAAGGTGATTGTTATCTTGTGCCCCTTGACGGAAGTTTCCAAATAGTCAGCATCGTCTTCGTCGACAAAAAGGTTGGAGTAGAATTCCCTAACTAATCTAGGATAGGTTTTTCCAGAGAGAGAAAAGATTCCTACCCATTCATTCTTCTCAATCCACTCACAGAAGGGTTTTTCAGTGGTGATGAAGCTTGGAGAGAACCATCTGCATTTTAGAACTTCCAGATTATTGACCTTCTTGTGAACTTTGATCATGTTCCTTTCCCTGGGCTTCTTTGAAGAGCTTGCTGGGTCAGCTTGATGGTTTTTGTTCGGAGTTTGGTTAAGCTGAGGATGGGATTTTGGATTTTCATCGGTGTGATGTTTGCCAGAATCACCACCGGAGATATTTTGAGGGTTCGACATTTTCTTCTCAGAGATTCTTAGGAATTTTGAAATTTAGAGAGAGAGGAATTCGAATGCCAAAAGATTCAAGCGTAAAGAGGATTAAGTGGGAAATCTTCCACTATTTATAGAGATTGAAATCGATCCTATTCGTTGAACTAGCCGTTTCATCTTAGGACATTCAATCGACAGGGATTCTGTCATTTATGACACGTTCGACGCATGGGTTTTTCCATTATTGCTTACGTTATCCTAGGTGCTATTTGTTACATGTGTTAGCATTTAATGGTCCAAGTGGGCTTTTACTCAGTTTTGCTAGAATTCGAAGCATTTGTGATATTGAGTATCTAGCAAATGAATTTCTTCTCTTAGTAACTTAGCATAGAGTAATCACTTCAACAGGTATGTCTACTCAGCATAAAGTGATTTTCTATATTTTAAGCTCAGTATGTAGTAGTTACTAATTTTGAATTAACTCAGCATGGCAATCATTCAACATTCAATTTTTCACTTAGAATTATTGAAGAGGATTAGACATACCGATAGCTTCCCTCAGTATGTTGAATTGTTCACGGGCCAATGGCTTGGTGAAGATATCTGCAAGCTGTTCATCTGTTGGCACATAGGTCAGCTTGATCTCACCCTTGAGTACGTGATCTCTAATGAAGTGATGCCTTATGCTAACATGCTTTATCCTGCTGTGTTGAATTGGATTCTTAGATAGATCAATGGCACTCTTGTTGTCACATTTGATCTCTATTGTTTCGGTTTTCACTCCATAATCTTCAAGCTGTTGCTTTATCCATAGGACCTGAGCAACACAGCTTCCAGCAGTTACGTACTCAGCTTCAGTTGTAGATAGGGCTACGGATGATTGCTTCTTGCTGAACCAAGATACTAGACAGCTTCCAAGGAAATGACATCCTCCTGAAGTACTTTTACGTTCTAGCTTATCTCGTCCATAGTCAGCATCAGTATATCGAATGAGTGTGAAGTCATTTGAGGTTGGATACCATAAACCTGCATCAACTGAGCTCTGCAAATATCTAAAAATTCTTTTTACAGCAATTAGATGAGATTCCCTAGGGTCAGCTTGATATCTTGCACAATAACATACTGAGTACTGTATATCAGGTCTACTAGCCGTGAGATAAAGTAAGGAGCCTATCATACCTCGATAAAGTTTACTATCTATTGACTTACTTTTCTCATCTTTGCATAGGACAGTATCAGTACCCATAGGGGTTGATATGGGTTTGCAATCTTCCATGTCGAATTTCTTTAATATCTCTTTGGTGTACTTAGACTGACTTATGAAGATGCCATTCTTACCTTGCTTAATCTGAAGTCCAAGGAAGAAGTTGAGTTCACCCATCATGGACATCTCGAACTCAGTTTGCATCTGTTTGCTAAATTCTTTACATAAAGATTCATCAGTAGCACCAAATATTATATCATCTACATAGATTTGTGCAAGTAGGGTATGTTTACCCTTTTTCTTAATGAACAAGGTTGTGTCAGCTTTTCCTCTGACATAGTTCCTGGTCAGCAAGAAGTTGGTCAATCTCTCATACCAAGCTCTTGGAGCTTGCTTCAGGCCATACAGGGCCTTCTTGAGTTTATAAACGTGGTTTGGAAATTTTGGATCTTCAAACCCAGGAGGTTGGTTAACATATACCTCTTCGTTTATAAAGCCATTTAGAAATGCACTTTTAACATCCATTTGATATAATTTAAAGTTCATAAAACTGGCATAGGCACACAATATACGTATAGCTTCTAGCCTAGCAACTGGTGCAAAAGTTTCACCATAGTTAATGCCCTCTTGCTGACTATAGCCTTGAGCTACAAGTCGAGCCTTGTTTCTGACTACATTTCCATGCTCATCTAGTTTGTTTCTAAAGACCCACTTGGTTCCTATGGACTTTTGATTCCTAGGCTTAGGTACTAAATCCCATACCTCATTTCTTGTGAATTGGTCGAGCTCTTCTTGCATAGCATTGATCCAGTATTCATCGTGCTCAGCATCAGCAAAGTTCTTTGGTTCATGTACTGATACAAAAGCCACATTGCTTAGATACTTCCGTAGCTGATCTCTTGTCATTACCTTGTTTTCAGCAGCATCCAGAATAGATTTTTCTGAATGTCCTCGTGGAATTCTTATTTCTTTGGGCAATACTGAGTTATTTAGAACAGGTGTTTCTGCAATCTCTACAGGAATAAATTGGTCAGCAAATGTAATTTCAAGTTCTTGCTTACTTGTGGTCAGTCCTTGTATTGATGACTCAGAGGCTCCTGGATGATCAGCTGAAGCTGAGCTTGGTTCATCTTCTTCGAGCTGAGCTAACTTTCCTGTAGGGTCAGCGTCATCGAACTCAATATGTACAGACTCTTCTACAACCCGAGTTCTTTAATATATACTCTATATGCTTTACTATTTGTTGAGTACCCTAAAAAGATCGCTTCGTTAGCTTTAGCATCAAATTTTCCAAGGTTATCCTTTGTATTGAGTATAAAACACTTACACCCAAAGGCACAAAAGTAGCCAATGTTGGGCTTTCGTCCTTTCCAAAGTTCATATGGAGTTTTCTTAAGTATAGGTCTAACTAGAGCCCTATTAAGTATGTAGCATGCTGTGTGGACAGCTTCACCCCAGAAGTACTTTGGAAGCCTATTTTCACTCAGCATGGTTCTAGCAATTTCGACAATAGTTCTGTTCTTCCTTTCAACAACCCTATTCTGTTGAGGTGTTCTAGGAGCAGAGAAATTGTGGTCAATACCACTGGTTTCACAGAATTCGTCAAACTGTTGGTTTTTGAATTCTCCACCATTGTCACTTCTAATATGAGCTACTTTTAGGTCTTTGTCAATTTCAAGCTTTTTAATCAATGTGGTAAACATCTCAAATGTTTCATCCTTGCTACTCAGCAAGATGATCCAAGTGTACCGAGAGAAATCGTCTACAATGACCAAGGAAAATTTCTTACCTCCCAAGCTGAGTGGCTGGATAGGTCCGAAAAGATCCAAGTGTAGTAATTCCAATGGTCTCTTGGTTGAGATGATGTTTTTACTTTGAAATGACTTCTTAGTTTGTTTGCCTTGCTGACAAGCTTTACACAATTGATCTTTTTCAAATTTAAGTTTGGGTAAACCCTCAACTAATTGTTTTCTAGCTAATTTGGCAAGAAGGTCCATGCTAACATGCCCAAGTCTTCTATTCCATAGCCAGGAGTTATCCTCTTTAGACACTAAGCATATGTTTTCATAAAACTGTTTTTCTAAATTTAGCATGTATACATTGTCTACACGAGGGGCAGTTAAAATCAATTTATTTGTATTTCCCTCGAGTATTTGACACTTAGTATCATCAAATACAACTTTTCTGCCGCTCCTGCAAAGTTGAGCTACACTCAGCAGATTGTATTTGAGACCTTTAACTAGGGAGACCGAATCTATAGTTGGGTTACCTCCGATAGTACCTGAGCCGACTATCTTACCCTTCTTATTGTCTCCAAAGCTTACACTTCCACCTCGTTTAAGCTCTAGTGTGATGAATTGTGTTTCATCACCTGTCATGTGTCTTGAGCATGCGCTGTCTATGTACCAAAGTTTTGACTTCTCCACGCATGTCAAGCTGACCTGCAGTTTAAACTATTCATCTTTAGGTACCCAATTCTTTTTGGGTCCTTTCTTGTTAGTATAAACAGGTGCAAAGTCATATTTTAGTTTGTGACGGCATACTTTTATAGTGTGGCCATTTTTACCACAGAAGTCACAATAACTTACCCTTTGAGGGTGACGCTGAGTGTGGTCATCATTGTTATGCTGAGCATGCCAACATACCTTAGTGGTATGTCCTTTTCTTCCGCAGAAGTCACATTGGACAATCCGCTTGTTGAACCAACACACATCTTTTGTGTGTCCCCTTTTCCCGCAATAGTCACACTGGGTGAACTGTTTATGCTGACTAGTACTTGCATACTCAGCATGGGATTTATTTTTATTTGAGCCTTTTACTTGACTCTGTAGGGTTGTAACGTCCTTTCTAAGTTTCTTTGACTCAGATTGAACCTCCGTGACAAACTTATGCATTATTTGAATGTTGCTATGTAAATCTGCATTGTCTTGGAGGAGATATCTGAGGTCACTCAGCTTGACCTCTTCAATCTCGTCACACCGCCTGCTGAGTGATTTGATTTTCTTGTTACACTTCTTAGTTAGTGTATATAAATCACCCAGGGCATTTACCATTTCGTTTCTAAGTAAAAGTAAGGATGTTGCCTCATTGTTGTGTTCCTCCTGGTCAGTTTCATCAGAGAGGTCAGCTTGCTCAGATTGAGAGTGATCAGCATCATCGGCCATGAAGCATATGTTTGCCGTTTCATTTGCATCAGCTTCGGATGATGTTGACTCATCACTGTCACTCCATGTTGCTACCATTGCTTTCTTGTTTCCTTTCTTATCCCTTTTTAGGTTTGGGAAGCTTGACTTGATGTGCCCAGTTTGGTGGCACTCAAAACATGTGACAGACTTGGAGCTGTCCTTCTTATATTTGTCACTGGACTCAACTTTGTACCTATCACCTCTCTTGTATGGTCGTTTGCTGTTTCTGTCATTTCTTCTGAACAGCTTCTTCATCTTTCTAGTGAACATAGCCATTTCCTCATCATCAGTTGACTCAGCTTCTGTGAAGTCAGCTTTCATCACTAGTGATTTCTGTTTCTTTTCTTCGGACTTTTCTTTAGCTTCAAAGTTTTTCATGGAGATTTCATGGGTCAGCAAGGATCCGATCAACTCATCATATTTGTAGGTAGTCAAGTCCTGAGCTTCTTCTACAGCTGTTTTCTTTGCTTGCCAGCTCTTAGGTAGACTTCTCAGGATTTTCTTCACCTGTTCCTCTTCAGTGAAGTTCTTTCCGAGTCTTTTGAGCTCATTTATGATGTTTGTGAATCTTGAGTTCATTTCCGAGATGTCTTCGTTCTCATTCATCTCGAACAGCTCGTAGAGTCTCATATGCTGAATGACCTTGGATTCCTTAACCTTACTTGTGCCTTCATAAGTCACTTCCAGCTTCTTCCAAATCTCCTGTGCTGACTCACAACCTGAAATCTTATTGTATTCTGCAGCATCTAAAGCACAGTGAAGCATATTTATAACCGAAGCATTATTTTGTAATTTTTTAAGGTCATCCTCTGTCCACTCAGCTTCGCTCTTAATAACTTTCTCGTTATCAACAGTTTTATATGGCACATGTGGACCTTGAACAATTGCAAGCCATGCACTCATGTTTGTGGCTTGAATGAAGTTTTTCATCCTATTCTTCCAGAATGTGTAATTAGACCCAAAGAATAGGGGAGGCCTAGTAATTGATAATCCCTCAGGGAGTATCTGTGTTGTTTGGTTTCCTGGAAGGAAACGAGTGCTGTTCTCAGCCATTTATGGGGATCCGCTCAAGATAGTTATATCTTAGAGTAGTGAGCTTAGGCTCTGATACCACTTGTTGGTCCCGTCTGATTAGTTCCAAGGGGGGGGGGGGGGTTAGGAACTAATATAACTTTTTCGTTAATTATTTATGTTGACTTAACAGTTTTGGTGAGTTTGTCAACTTAGCTTTGGTCAGCTTGGCCGAATTTAGCATAAGACAGCTTTAGTTAGATATTAACTAGAACTGTTTTACTTGTGAGTTGAGAATTGACACTCACAGAGGTCAACTTTCAACTTAGCACTCTACTTTACTCAGAGTCAGCTTAATCAGTTTAGATGCTGAGTAAGTTTACCATACAACACATACAGATATATATATATATATATATATAGAGTTAGAGATTACTCAGTATCACTTATCCTGGTTCTGCCTCTCTGCCTACGTCCAGTCCCTAGAGTCCTCTGGGCTTTTAGAATCCAATACTGAGCTCTTTAAAGGTAGAGCACAAACTGTTTACAAGGAAGTTGAATATGCAAGAGTACCTTCCTCTATCCGTCTACTCAACTCCTACTGAATTCTATAACCGAACACCCAGATTTTCTCTACCACTAAGTACTCAACATCGAGCACTTAGCATACACTCTCAATATTACAATTGATAAGAACTTGTTCCTTTTCAAACAAAGAACACTTTAGATGATTACAATCAATCAATCTAGCATTTACACAAAGAATGGAAGTTTGGTGTAAGATCTTTTTCTTGTTTTTGAGTGCTTTGGATTTGTATCTTTCTCACTTATGATTTTCTGTAAATCGGCAATCTTCCAAATGAAACCTTTGTCCCTTTTATAGTTGAAATGTAGGAAACAAATCATTTGAAATTTGATTTGTCCGTTGAGTCCAAAACGGCTCTTTTAGGGGACAAAACTCTGGTCAGCTTCAGATGTGCAGGCCAATCCTGAATCCTGAATTCTTCAGACGTCAGGTTTGTTTTCTTCCTGCAGACTTTGTCTCTTTGTGGCAGTTCGTCTTTTAGCCACGGACAATTGACCCATTCATCTTGGAATTTAGCTTTTGTGTAATTCCGCGGTTTCTATTATTGGCGTAGAGGATCGGCAGTCTTTGTCTTCTAGCCAACGGACTTTTCATGCTGTCCTGAAGATAACTCAGCTTGACTTCGTTGTCCACTGCCTTTGATTATTTGCCAGATTTCATACTGAGTTCTCCCGTACTTAGCTTCCAAGGTCAGCTTCGTTCGGTAAGACTTCATTCTGAAGCAGACATTTCTTCTTTTATGCTGAGTTCCGTTTTATTCAGCTTCTCAGATCATCTTAATTCTTAGCCTGTTGTTGTGACGATGACTTATCTTTAATGATGCTGAGTTGCTCTTTACTCAGCTTACGCTGTGTCTTTGTCCTGTCTTATTTTTATTTCCTTTTGCATTTATATTTGTACTCAACATTGAACAAACGGATTAGTACAATTAAATCAAAGCACTTAAATTTAATTGTCTCCTTAATCATGGATGATTTTGTCAAATCAAAATCTTGTGGAAAGGTGTTTCAACAGTTTCTTCTTCTCTGTTAACTTATGAAGATTCACAATTCAATAATAATACATTTTTCTATTCAATATATTCTTTCCGTTGTTATTTTGATGTTATTCTGACAAAATGATTTTCAAAGTAATATACTGGTGTTTTCATTAAAACGTTTTACACAAATATATTTATAAAGAAACTTTATTGAACACTTAAAAAGATTAGGATTTATGGATGATATGATCGATAGCTCGGCTTATCAGACATAAAACACCAATTTGATTAAGGTAGCGATCTTGCCCGATCGTAGGAAGATCGTCTACAGTTCGAAGCCCGATAATTGCATAAAATAATGAATTGTTACATGTTTATAATCTTACCAAAGTTATAGTTTCTTTCTTGCTCAATACGAGCAAGTTTCGTGTACTTTTTATTCTAAACACGATAGTTCCTGACTTGTAATTAAATCTCAAGACAGAATTGAATTCTAAGTTTCAACATATTAATTCCATCTAAACCAGACCAATACAATTAATTAAACGATTTTCTACTGTTAAACCTAAAGACGTGAATTAAACTATATTAAAATAAGTTTTTCGTGAAAAAAGCGTTCCATGTGGATCCGATATCTTTTATTACTACAAGCGTGTACCGTGCACTTGCGGAAATCGCTCAACACGAACCGCAATACCAACTTTTGTCATTTATAATTTGTTGAACACTATGTGAAAAATGTTGAAACACCTTTCCATATGATTTTGATTTGACAAAATTATTTAAGTTAATCTGTGATTAAGGGGCAATTAAATTTAAGTGCTTTGGTTTAATTGTACTAATGTGTTTATTCAATGTTGAGTATAATTTTAAGTGAACAGAAATAAAAAGTACGACAGAATGAAGTCAGCATGAGGCACAGAAGCTGAGTAGAACACGACTCAACATATTAGAAGAAAAGTCACCTTCAGAACAAATGCTTGAAGATGAAGCTGACCAAAGAAGCTAAGTGGAACACAACTCAGCATAATAGAAGAAAAGTCTTCTTCAGAACAAATGCTTGAAGACGAAGCTGACCGAAGAAGCTGAGTAGAATATGACTCAGCCTCGTCAAAGACAAAGATCGAAGGCAAAGTCTATTAGAGTCAAGCTGAGTGTTCTTCAGGACAGCGCTAATGATCCGTTTACTAAGAGACAAGATCCGACAGAGATCTGCGCCAATTCAGAAGCCTTGGAATTATGCAAGGAGACAGTTTTGAGATGCATGGGTCAAATGGTTGTTGGCTAAAAGACGAAACTGGCGCTAGAAGACGAACCTGGCGGAAGAAGACAAGCCTGACGCCTGCCAATTTCAAACGACGGGATTGGCCTGCAAAATCTATATGCTGACCAGTGAATGACGCAAGGAGCCATTTGAATTCAACGGATACATCCGAATTCAAATGATTGAGGCATCAAAAGTTCACTATAAAAGGACAAGTCTAACTCTTGGATCCTTTGCCCAAGTAAAAAAAGAAAATAGCATACATACAAAGCACATTCAAACAAGAAAAGAAAATCTTACACCAAATCTCTATCGCTGTGTAAAAGCTAGATTGAATTTGTATTCATCTAAAGTGTTCTTCATCTAGAAAGAACAAGTTTGTATCAATTTTAAAAATTAAGAGAGTGGTGCTGAGTACTCGGTTTTTAAGTACTTAGTGGTAGAGAAAATCTGAGTGTTTTTAAGTTCAAGGCCCATATGTGCCTTACAAAACAGTAGACAACGAAAAAGTTGTTAAGAGTGAAACTGAGTGGTTAGAGGATGACCTTAGAAAACTGCAAAATAATGCTTCGACTATCAATATGCTTCACTGTGCGTTAGATGCTGCAGAGTACAACAAAATTTCAGGTTGTGAGTCAGCACAGGAAATATGAAAGAAGCTGGAAGTAACCTATGAAGGTACCAGCAAGGTCAATGAGTCAAAAGTGAACCAACACATGCAAATATACGAGTTGTTCGAGATGAATGACAATGAAGACATCTCTGGAATGAACGCAAGATTCACCAACATTATAAATGAGCTGAAGAGACTCGGCAAGAACTTCACAGAAGAAGAGAAAGTAAAGAAAATCTTGAGAAGTCTACCCAAAAGTTGGCAAGCTAAGAAGACAGCTGTGGAAGAGGCTCAGGACTTGACCACATACAAATATGACGAGCTGATCGGATCTCTGCTGACCCATGAGATCTCAATGAAGAACTTTGAAGCTAAAGAAAAGTCAGAGGACAAGAAGCAAAAATCATTTGTCATGAAAGCTGACTCAACAGAAGCTGACTCATCAGATGATGAGGAGATGGCCATGTTCACAAGAAAGATGAAGAAGCTGTTCAGAAAGAATGATAAGAACAGCAAAAGGCCATTTAGAAGAAGCGATAAATACAAAGCTGAGTCAAGTGACAGCAGATACAAAAAGGACAGCTCCAAGCCTGTCACATGCTTTGAATGCCATCAAACTGGGCATATTAAATCAAGCTGCCCCACACTGAAGAAAGATAAGAAAGGTAGCAGAAAAGCTATGGTGGAAACGTGGAGCAATAGTGATGAGTCAACCTCATCAGAAGCTGATGCCACTGAGTCGGCGAACATCTGTTTCATGGCTGACAAAGCTGCTGACCTATGCCAATCTGAGCAAGCTGACCTCTCAGATGACACTGACCAAGAGGACCACTCCAATGAGGTAACATCTCTTCTTTTGCTCAGAAATGAAATGGTTAACGCCTTGAGTGATCTCTATACACTGACCAAAAAGTGTAATAAGAAAATTAGAGCACTCAGCAGGCGATGTGATGAGATCGAGGAAGTCAAACTGAGTGACATCTGACATCTCCTTCAGGACAATACTGTTGGTCCCTGGTAATTAGTTCTAAGGGGGGGGGTTTAGGAAATAATATAACTTTTTTGTGTTTTAATTGAGCTGGCTGCATGTTATTTTGAGAGTTTATTAACTCAGGCTTTGGTCAGCTTGGTGAGATATATCATAGGACAGCTTTAGTCAGATGTTGACCAAGGTTGTTTCCTTGAGAGTTAGGAATTGACACTCTTGGAGGTCAGCTTCTAACTCAGCACCACTTACTTACTCAGGATCAGCTTAGGCAATTTATATGCTGAGTAAATAAAGCAAACAACACATGCAATTATAAGAGAGAGTTTAGATATTACTCAGTATCACTTATCCTGGTTCGGCCTCTCTGCCTACGTCGAGTCCTCTGGGCTTTTTGAATCCAATACTGAGCTCTTTAAAGGTAGAGGACAAACCAATTACAAGGCAGTTGAATATGCAAGAGTACCTTCCTTTATTCGTCTACTCAACTCCTACTAAGTGCTACAACCCAGCACCTAGATTTCTCTACCACTGAAATGCTTACAACCAAGCACTCAGCTTTACACTCTCAATATTCCTATTGATCACAAACTTGTTCTTTTTGAACTAAAGAACACTTTAGATGATTACAGCTCAATCTAGCATTTACACATAGGATAGAAAAGTCGGTGTAAGATTCGTTTTGTATTTTGAGTGCTTTTGAAACTTTCTCTCTTGTATTTTTCTTTCGATGCTTCAGTCTCTCTTTTTTCAGTTTTTTCGATTGTCCTTTTATAGAAGGAAATCTGTAGATTTGATCGTTTGAAATGTCTTGACCGTTAATGTCAAAACGGCTCTTTTGGGGAACAATTTCTGGATAGCTTCAGACTGCACCGCCACTCCTTTTCTCTGTTTTCTTCAGGCGTCAGGTTTATCTTCTAGCGTCTGGTTTGTCTGTTTGCGTCAGTTGTCTATTTCCAATAATCCATCGTCCCATGACTCTTGGAATTAGTCTTTTAGGTGTCTTCGAGGTTCCAATTATTGGTGCAGAAGATTGGCAGGCTTCGTCTTTTAGTGAACGGATCCTTCATGCTGTCCTGACTATTACTCAGTTTCGTTTGTTCTTTTCGAATGTTCGTCATACATGCTGAGTTCCTTCTAGGTCAGCTCCGTTCTGTTTAATCACTCCTTAAGAAGTCTTCAACTTTAGTCAGCTTCGTTTTGCTTCTGAATCTTTACTCTACTCAGCTTCTATTCTATCATGCTGAGTTACTTTTCCACTCAGCTTTGCTTATGTTGACTTTTGTCCTGTCTTTACTTTATATATTTTTGCACTCAATATTGAACAAACATATTAGTACAATTAAATCAAAGCATCTAAATTTAATTGCCTCTTAATCATGGATGATTTTGTCAAATCAAAATCTTGTGGAAAGGTGTTTCAACAAACTCCCCCATTTTGATGTTGGCAAAATACATAATTACGGAACTCAGTTATAAGTTACCCCATGATTGATATTTTTGATATGACTCCCCCGTAAGGGTTGCATACATTTTGTTTTAACTTTATTCTAAACCTTCCAAGATCTAATTTAATTAGATTTAAGACATTTGTGTGTACTGACTTAGTTTTGGAAGGATGTTGACTCTCAGTTTATTTTTGAGTTAATGTGTTTAACCTTTTTGATTTGAACTGTTCAAACTAGATTAGTCAGATCAGAAAGAAAACTAATGCTTGCTATATTGAGTTTAAGCAACAAAAGAAACATATTAACCTAGACAACAAACAACCAAGAATTTAAAGACAGGATATTAAGCTAAGTCTTAAGCTAGAAGCTGAGTCTTAAGCTAGGTTTACTTCTTCTTTCTCTGAGCTGAGTGATCGGCATGGGCAATTCCTTTTCCTTTGCTTCCAGACGCAGTTCCTAAAGGCTGAGGCTGAGTTCCTCTTTTACTTGTCAGTCTTAAGCTAGGTTTACTTCTTCTTTCTCTGAGCTGAGTGATCAGCGTGGGCAATTCCTTTTCCTTTGCTTCCAGACGCAGTTCCTAAAGGCTGAGGCTGAGTTCCTCCTTTACTTGTCTCCCCCGTTTTGCCATCATCGAGTTTGTAGAGGAAAGTTTCATTCCGTGCGGCAGAGGATAGATACTGAGAGTAGCGCTGGAGCCTTTTGGTGCTTTCACCCAAGCTATCAATGACTGGCACATTGTCGTCCTGGATATGCCAAGGGACCCTGATAGAGCTGCTGATCATACTGAGGAGGCATTCATGAGATTTGCTCAGGCAGGTGAGGCAACTTGTGATCTGTCCAAAAGCTTGATGAAATAATTTGAGCAGAGCAGAATCATAAAACATGCGCTGGCCATTGTTAATACGCATTGTCTTCATGATAGCTTGTGAAAAGCTCAGGAGTTCAGTGTTGGAAATGGGATCAACATCCATTTGGGCTCGGTCAATGTTGAGTAGTCTGACAGCCTCACTCAATTGGTCAATAGTACACTGAGAAGAGGAGGATACTAGATCACGTGTACTGGTCAGCTCAGTATGAAGTTGAGTGAAACATTTTTGAAGTTCGGCAGAGGTGGCAAACTCATCATGGCCGGGTGGACTTAATTTTGTCAGCTCAGCATTCAATTTGGAAAAACAGTCTTGCAATTCAGCAGACGTAACAGATTCAGGATTGGCAAAGGCTCTCGAGGTGGTCAGTTCCGCTGCTAGCTTAACAAAGTAGCTTTGAAGCTCAGTGGAAGTGACATACCCTGGATTGATTTCTGACAGTTGGTGAATTTTGCCTTCAAGCGAATCCATATGGGTGGCCATTGTAAGCATTAGTTCAGTCAGTTTTGCAATTTGCTCTTGATTTGGTTGCTGAGTTTGAACCGCAGTGATAACGCTAACCAAATCCTTAAGCCCTCGAAGTTCATTCAAAAGCTGAGTAATACCTGTCAGGTGAGAGGACTTAGCTGGAGTAGATTGGGGACCATCAGCTTGAGTAGGATGGAAATCTTGAAGCAAGGACTGAGCAGAATCAATGACCCGTCGGCCAGACTCAGTAGCATTCAAGTATGCAAACTTAGCAGTATTGGACTCAGAGGCTGGTACAGAATTTGATGGTGGTGGAGGAGTTGGTTCTCTGCCAGATTGAGTACCTTGATTGGTACCTGGACTTTGATTGGTTGGATGAGCTGAATCATCAACATGTTGTGTTGAGGGTGGAACTTGATTCGATAAGTTACTTTTTTCAGCTTGAAGAGGTGAAGTGGAAACAGGAAGTGTGTCACCTTGAGTAGCTTGAGTTGGATTTGCAGGGTTTTTGGCTTGTTCCTCATCCTGAGTAACAGAGGCTTGCTTTTCCACTAAATCTTCTGGTGGAGACTCAGTTTCATTCGAGAAGTACTAGAACTGGATTGTAGAGAGGTCAGTTTCAGGTTCGTCAATGGGAAAGTCGTCCATGAGATCAATTTGCTTTTGGGCTTTCTTTTTGAGTCTTCGCCGTGTTTCTGCTCTTGGCGGTGAATGGTCAGTTCGAATACCTTCACTGGTCTCAGTAGCAACTGTCTCCTCTTCTACCGGTTGCTCAATAGGACCTTCAACAACATTACTTTCTTTCTTTTTCTGCTCAGCATCATCATGGGGTTCTTCAACGTTGGGATGTTCTTCCTGCTCAGTATTAACATGTTCCTCAGTTTCTTCCACAGCTTCCTTTTCTTGGTCAGTTCCATGACCTTCAGGTTGAGTGGAGGCTAATGGGACAGCTTCTAAAGAGTTACCCTTTTTCTTTTTCTTTAAAGGGGTTTCTGGAGTTTCTTCGTTCTCATCCTCAGGCTCTTCTTGCCTCTTTCTTTTCTCAACATGCTCCTCAGCTTTAGTTTTCTGTCTTGATGAAAGCCTTATTTTCTTTGGGACAGCATGAATGTCCTTGGAGCAGGTTTCTACAGCCTTCCTCTTCTTTCTCTTCTCGGGCTGAGCTGTCTCTGGTGACTCAGTATGAGCTTCAACCATTTTTGCAGGCTCAGCTTCAGGCTCAATTTCTTGCTGCTCATCTTGTTCATCTTCCTCAGCATCTCTAGTTGTTTCATAACCCTTCAAGGGTTGATTGTACAACAGTCCATCCAGCAGAACTACAGTAATTTCACTCCCTAAGCTACTTGTTTCACTTTTCGTTTCAATCTGCTTGTCTTCAAGAATCTTTGTGATTAGAGATCCCAGCCGGAGTTTCTTACCACTTCGTTGAAACGCACCAACTAGAAAGACAGGAAGATTGAATGGAGTGTATGTCAACATGTGCCAGATGAAGCACTGTTCGAAATTCGATGCGGATGAAGCTGAGCTGAGTTTGGGAAAGATAAAGTTGGTCAGCATGAAGTGGACCATCTTTTGTTCTTTACCCATGCAGGTGCTGGGTATTTCCCCCTTATGATCTTTGGGTTTGCAGAACCCCTTTAGCTTATCAGATATGGCTTTTGGTATTTTTTCTTTTGTCGTTCTAAATTGAATTCCTTCGTCTGGTAATTCTAGCAGTGTGGCTAGATAAGCAGGGGTTATGACGATTTTCTGACCTTTCATAGTGGTCTCCAAATAATCAGAGTCGTCTGCATCAACACGTAAATTCGAGTAGAATTCCCGTACTAACCTGGGGTAAGCTGTTCCTGAAAGAGAGAAGAGACCTTTCCATTTGTGCTTCTTGATCCATTCACAGAATGGTTTCTTAGATGAGACGAAACTTGGAGAAAACCATCGGCACTTTAAAACCTCCAGATTATTGACCTTTGAGTGTACCTTGATCATTGTCCTTTAGATTTCCGTTGAAGGACCAGCGTGGTCAGTGGATTTGTCTGTGGTTTGAGTTTTAGGGGATTTGTTTTTGCCAGAAGCCATTTTTGAAGGTATTGAAGTTTTTAGAGAGAAGGAAGTTCGATTTTAGGGGATTATAGGTGTAAGGGATGAAGAGTGGGGATTCTTCCACTTTATACAACTCTACGACTCCCCTTAATCACTAACTAGCCGTTTCTACCTAGGGAGGTTCAACCGACACAAATTCTGTCAATTATGATATCTTCGGCGCATGGGATTTGCCATTAATGTGCGTCTTCCCAAGGTGCCAGAGGTTTACACGTGTAGATTCACTTTATGCGAGTGGGTTTTTACTAGGTTTTACTGGAATTCGAAACATCCTAGATATTGAGTGCCTAACTTTTGTGAAGATTATTTCTCTATTTCAACATACGTCACTCACTCAGCATGTGCATTCACTCAGCATAGAGTGATTACTCAATATGTTTATCTACTCAGCATAGGATGTTTACTCAACATTTGTATCTACTCAGTATAACCACTCAATGTTTATGTCTGTTTAGCATGAGGTTATTTTTAAACTTAATAGAGAGTAGATATTTATTGTTAATTTACTTAGCATGGCATTTGCACATTCATTCAAATTTCTACTCAGTATAGAAATCATTCAATCAAACAGAATTATTTAGAGTGGATTTGACATACCAATTGCTTTCCTCAGTACATTGAATTGTTCTCGTGCTAGGGGCTTAGTGAAGATATCTGCAAGCTGATCATTTGTTGTCACATAGGTCAGCTTGATCTCATCTTTTAATACATGGTCTCTGATGAAGTGATGCCTTATGCTAACATGCTTCATCCTGCTGTGTTGGACTGGATTCTTAGATAGATCAATGGCACTTTTGTTATCACATTTGATCTCTATTGTCCTTGTTTTGACTCCGTAATCCTCAAGCTGTTGCTTTATCCATAGGACTTGTGCAACATAGCTTCCAGTAGCCACGTACTCAGCTTCAGTTGTAGACAAAGCTACGGATGATTGCTTCTTGCTGAACCAAGATACTAGACAGCTTCCAAGGAAATGACATCCTCCCGAAGTACTCTTCCGTTCTAGCTTATCTCGTCCATAGTCAGCATCAGTATATCCAATGAGTGTGAAGTCATTTGAGGTTGGATACCATAGACCTGCATCAACTGAGCTTTGCAAGTATCTAAAAATTCTTTTTACAACAGTTAGATGAGATTCCCTGGGGTCAGCTTGATATCTAGCACAATAGCATACTGAGTATTGAATGTCCGGTCTACTAGCAGTGAGATAGAGTAAAGAACCTATCATACCTCGATAGAGTTTACTATCAACTGACTTACTCTTCTCATCTTTGCATAGGACAGTATCAGTACCCATGGGGGTTGATATTGGTTTGCAATCTACCATGCTGAATTTTTTAACATTTCCTTGGTGTACTTAGACTGACTTATAAAGATGCCATTCTTTCCTTGCTTGATTTGAAGTCCAAGAAAGAAGTTGAGTTCACCCATCATGGACATTTCGAACTCAGTTTGCATCTGTTGGCTAAATTCTTTACTCAAGGATTCGTCAGTAGCACCAAAGATTATATCATCAACATATATCTGTGCAAGTAGGGTATGTTTACCCTTTTTCTTAATAAACAAGGTTGTGTCAGCTTTTCCCCTGACATAGTTCCTGGTCAGCAGGAAGTTGGTCAACCTCTCATACCAAGCTCTTGGAGCTTGCTTTAGGCCGTACAGGGCCTTTTTGAGTTTATAAACGTGATTTGGAAATTTTGGATCTTCAAATCCAGGAGGTTGATTAACATATACCTCTTCGTTTATAAGTCCATTGAGAAACGCACTTTTTACATCCATTTGGTATAGTTTAAAATTCATGTAACTGGCATAGACACACAATATACGTATAGCTTCTAATCTAGCAACAGGAGCAAATGTTTCTCCATAGTCTATACCCTCTTGCTGACTATAGCCTTGGGCTACAAGTCGAGCTTTGTTTCTAATCACATTTCCATGCTCATCTAGCTTGTTTCTAAAGACCCATTTGGTTCCTATGGGCTTTTGATTCCTAGGTTTAGGTACTAAATCCCATACCTCATTTCTGGTGAATTGGTCAAGCTCTTCTTGCATAGCATTGATCCAATATTCATCTTGCTCAGCATCAGCAAAGTTCTTTGGCTCATGTATTGAGACGAATGCAACATTGCTGAGGTATTTTCTGAGTTGATCTCTGGTCATTAATTTGTTGTTGGCGGCATCAAGAATGGCTTGCTCTGTATGTCCTCTTGGGATCTTTATTTCCTTGGGCAGTGTTGAGTCGTTTGGAAGAGGTGTTTCTACAATCTCTATAGGAATAGATTTGTCAGCAAATGATATTTCAATTTCTTGCTTACCTTGAGTCATCTCCTGCTTAGATAACGCAGAGGCTTCTGGTTGATCAGCGGAAGCTGAGCCTGGTTCATCTTCTTCAGGCTGAGCTGACTTACCTGTAGGGTCAGTTTCATCGAACTCAACATGTACAGATTCTTCTACAACCTGAGTTCTTTTATTAAATACTCTATATGCTTTACTGTTTGTTGAGTACCCTAAAAAGATCGCCTCGTCAGCTTTAGCATCAAATTTAGCAAGGTTATCTTTTGTGTTGAGTATAAAACATTTACACCCAAAGGCACGAAAGTATCCAATGTTGGGCTTTCGACCTTTCCAAAGTTCGTATGGGGTTTTCTTAAGTATAGGTCTAACTAGAGCCCTATTCAGTATGTAACATGCCGTGTGAACAGCTTCACCCCAGAAGTACTTTGGAAGCCTATTTTCACTCAGCATTGTCCTAGCTATTTCGACAATGGTTCTGTTTTTCCTTTCAACGACCCCATTTTGTTGAGGTGTTCTAGGAGCAGAGAAGTTGTGGTCAATACCACAGGTTTCACAGAATTCATCGAACTGTTGGTTTTTGAATTCTCCACCATTGTCGCTTCTAATGTGAGCTACTCTTAGGTCTTTGTCATTTTCAAGCTTTTTAATCAGTATGGTAAACATCTCAAAAGTTTCATCCTTGCTGCTCAGCAAGATGATCCAAGTGTACCGAGAGAAATCATCTACAATAACCAAGGAGAATTTCTTACCTCCCAAGCTGAGTGGCTGGATAGGTCCGAAAAGATCCAAGTGTAGTAATTCCAATGGTCTTTTGGTTGAGACAATATTTTTGCTATGAAATGACTTTTTAGTTTGTTTGCCTTGCTGACAAGCTTTACACAGTTGATCTTTTTCAAACTTTAATTTGGGTAATCCCTCAACTAATTGCTTTCTAGCTAATTTGGCGAGAAGGTCCATGCTGACATGCCCAAGTCTTCTATGCCATAGCCAGGAGTTGTCCTCTTTAGACACTAAGCATATGTTTTTAGAAAACTGTTTTTCTAAGTTTAACATATATACATTTTCTACACGAGGGGCAGTTAAAATCAGTTCATTTGTATTTCCCTCGAGTATTTGACATTTAGTATCATCAAATACAACCTTTCTGCCGCTCTTGCAAAGCTGAGCTACACTCAGCAGATTGTATTTGAGACCTTTAACTAAGGAGACAGACTCAATAGTTGGGCTACCTTCGATAGTACCTGATCCGACTATCTTACCCTTCTTGTTGTCTCCAAAGCTTACACTTCCACCTCGTTTAAGCTCTAATGTGATGAACTGAGTTTCATCACCTGTCATATGCCTTGAGCATGCGCTGTCTATATACCATAGTTTTGACTTCTCCACGCATGTCAAGCTGACCTGCAGTTCAAACTATTCATTTTTAGGTACCCAAATTCTTTTTGGGTCCTTTCTTGTTAGTATAAACAGGTGCAAAATCATATTTTAGCTTGTGACGACATACTTTTATGGTGTGGCTTACCACAGAAATCACAAAAGGGTACCCTTTGTGGGTTGAACTGAGTATAGTCAGCATTATTGTGTTGGGCATGCCAACATACTTTTGTGGTATGTCCTTTTCTTCCGCAGAAGTCACATTGGACAGTCCGCTTGTTATGCCAGCACACATCCTTTGTGTGTCCCCTTTTTCCGCAACACTCACATTGAGTAACTTGCTTATGCTGACTAGTATTTGCATACTCAGCATGGGCTTTATTTCTTTTTGAGCCCTTCTCTTGACTCTGTAACGTTGTGATATCCTTTCTAAGTTTCTTTGACTCAGATTGAACCTCCGTGACAAACTTATGTAAGATTTGCATGTTGGTATGCAAGTCAGAGTTGTCCTGGAGAAGATATCGGAGGTCACTCAGCTTGACCTCTTCAATCTCATCACAGCGCCTGCTGAGTGCCTTAATCTTTTTGTTACACTTCTTAGTTAGTGTATATAGGTCACTCAAGGCATTTACCATTTCGTTTCTAAGCAAAAGTAAGGATGTTACCTTATTGTTGTGATTCTCCTGGTCAGTTTCATCAGAGAGGTCAGCATGCTCAGATTGGGATTGGTCAGCTCCATCATCTACCATAAATCATATATTGGCCGTTTCATTTTGCTCAGCTTGAGATGATGTTGACTCATCACTGTCACTCCATGTGGCTACCATAGCCTTTTTGCTTCCCTTCTTCTCTTTCTTGAGGTTGGGACAGCTTGATTTGATGTGTCCGGTTTGATGACACTCAAAACATGTGACAGATTTCGAGCTGTCTTTCTTGTACTTGTCACTTGACTCAGCTTTGTACTTGTCATTTCTTCTAAATGATCTTTTGCCGTTTCTATCATTTCTCCTGAACAGCTTTTTCATCTTTCTGGTGAACATGGCCAGTTCCTCATCGTCAGTTGACTCCGCTTCAGTTGAGTCAGCTTTCATGACAAGGGATTTTTGTTTCTTATCTTCTGATTTTTCTTTCTCTTTGGCTTCAAAGTTTTTCATGGAGATTTCATGAGTCAGCAGTGATCCGATCAGCTCATCATATTTGTAGGTAGTCAAATCTTGGGCTTCTTCTACGGCTGTTTTCTTTGCTTGCCAGCTCTTGGGCAGACTTCTCAGAATTTTCTTCACCTGTTCTTCTTCAGTGAAGTTCTTTCCAAGCCTTTTTAGCTCATTTATAATGTTTGTGAACCTTGCGTTCATCTCTGAGATGTCTTCATTCTCCTTCATCTCAAACAGCTCATAGAGTCTCATATGTTGATTGACTTTAGACTCCTTAACTTTGCTTGTGCCTTCATAGGTTACTTCAAGCTTCTTCCAAATCTCTTGTGCTGACTCACAACCTGAAATCTTATTGTATTCTGCAGCATCTAACGCACAGTGAAGCATATTTATAGCCGAAGCATTATTTTGTAATTTTCTGAGGTCATCCTCTGTCCACTCAGCCTCACTTTTAATAATTTTCTCATTGTTAACAGTTTTGTATGGCACATGTGGACCTTGAACAATTGCAAGCCATGCAGTCATGTTTGTGGCTTGTATAAAGTTCTTCATCCTATTCTTCCAGAAAGTATAGTTTGACCCAAAGAATAGGGGAGGTCTAGTGATCGATAACCCCTCAAGGAGTATCTGCGTTGTTTGGTTTCCAGGAAGGAAATGAGTGCTATTCTCACCCATTTTTAGGGATCAGCTCAAGATTGTTAAATCTTTGAGTAGTGAGCTTAAGCTCTGATACCACTTGTTGGTCCTTGGTAATTAGTTCCAAGGGGGGGGGGGTTAGGAACTAATATAACTTTTTTTGTGTTTTAATTGAGCTGACTGGATGTTATTTTGAGAGTTTATTAACTCAGCCTTTGGTCAGCTTGGTGAGATATATCACAGGACAGCTTTAGTCAGATGTTGACCAAGGTTGTTTCCTTGAGAGTTAGGAATTGACACTCTTGGAGGTCAGCTTCTAACTCAGCACCACTTACTTACTCAGTTTCAGCTTAGGCAATTTATATGCTGAGTAAATAAAGCAAACAACACATGCAATTATAAGAGAGAGTTTAGAGATTACTCAGTATCACTTATCTTGGTTCGGCCTCTCTGCCTACGTCCAGTCCCCAGAGTCCTCCGGGCTTTTTGAATCCAATACTGAGCTCTTTAAAGGTAGAGCACAGACCAATTACAAGGCAATTGAATATGCAAGAGTATCTTCCTCTATTCGTCTACTCAACTCCTACTAAGTGCTACAACCTAGCACCTAGATTTCTCTACCACTGAAATGCTTACAACCAAGCACTCAGCTTTACACTCTCAATATTCCTATTGATCACAGACTTGTTCTTTTTGAACTAAAGAACACTTTAGATGATTACAGCTCAATCTAGCATTTACACATAGGATAGAAAAGTCGGTGTAAGATTCGTTTTGTATTTTGAGTGCTTTTGAAACTTTCTCTCTTGTATTTTTCTTTCGATGCTTCAGTCTCTCTTTTTTCAGTTTTTTCGATTGTCCTTTTATAGAAGGAAATCTGTAGATTTGATCGTTTGAAATGTCTTGACCGTTAATGTCAAAACGGCTCTTTTGGGGAACAATTTCTCGATAGCTTCAGACTGCACCGCCACTCCTTTTCTCTGTTTTCTTCAGGCGTCAAGTTTGTCTTCTAGCGTCTGGTTTGTCTGTTTGCGTCAATTGTCTGTTTCCAATAATCCATCGTCCCATGACTCTTGGAATTAGTCTTTTAGGTGTCTTCGAGGTTCCAATTATTGGTGCAGAAGATTGGCAGGCTTCGTCTTTTAGTGAACGGATCCTTCATGCTGTCTTGACTATTACTTAGTTTCGTTTGTTCTTTTCGAATGTTCGTCATACATGCTGAGTTCCTTCTAGGTCAGCTCCGTTCTGTTTAATCGCTCCTTAAGAAGTCTTCAACTTTAGTCAGCTTCGTTTTGCTTCTGAATCTTTACTCTACTCAGCTTCTATTCTACCATGCTGAGTTGCTTTTCCACTCAGCTTTGCTTATGTTGACTTTTGTCCTGTCTTTACTTTATATATTTTTGCACTCAATATTGAACAAACATATTAGTACAATTAAATCAAAGCATCTAAATTTAATTGCCTCTTAATCATGGATGATTTTGTCAAATCAAAATCTTGTGGAAAGGTGTTTCAACAAATACTAGGCAAGATGAAAAGTTAAAAATAATGCATGGATTTGTCTCTGAAGTCCAATCAGACTCTAAGAAGCTGAGAAAGGACATCACAACCATACAGAACCAGCTGAGTACATCGGCTAAGAAAAGGCTCTATCCCAATGCTGAGTATCAAGGTACTGGTCAGCATAGACAATACACTCAGCAGAACAGTTAGAGTGACTGTTGTGGGAAAAGAGGGCACACCATTAATGTGTGTTGGTACACTCGGCGGAATGTCCAATGCGACTTCTCCGGAAAGAAGGCCATACTACTAAGGTATGCTGGCATGCTCAGCACAATCGTGCTGACCAAAAACAAAATCACCCTCAAAGGGTAATCTATTGTGACTTCTGTGGTAAAGCTGGCCACACCATAAACATATGTCGTCACAAATTAAAATATGATGCTACACCTGTTCATGCTAACCAAGGAGGACCCAAAAAGAATTGGGTACCTAAAGATGAATAGTTTAAAATGCAGGTGAGCCTGAGGTGCGTGGAGAAGTCAAAGCTTTGGTATATTGACAGCGCATGCTCGAGGCATATGACCGGTGATGAAACTCAATTCATCACACTTGAGCGTAAACGAGGTGGAAGTGTAAGCTTCGGAGACAACAAGAAGGGTAAGATAGTAGGTTCAGGTACTATCGGAGGTAACCCTACTATTGAGTCTGTCTCCTTAGTCAGAGGTCTAAAATATAACCTATTGAGCGTGGCTCAGCTGTGTGACAGTGGTAGAAAGGTTGTATTTGATGCCGCTGAGTGTCGGATACTCGAGGGAAAAACAAACGATTTGATTTTAACTGCCCCTCGCGTTGACAATGTGTACATGTTGAGTTTAGAAAAGAATTTTTCGAAAAACATATGCTTAGTGTCAAAGGAGGACAACTCCTGGCTATGGCATAGGAGACTTGGTCATGTAAGCATGGACCTCCTTGCCAAATTAGCAAGAAAGCAATTGGTTGAGGGTTTGCCCAAACTTAGATTTGAGAAAGATCAATTATGTAATGCTTGTCAGCAAGGTAAACAAACCAAAAAGTCTTTTCAAAGTAAAAATATTGTCTCAACCAAGCGTCCATTGGAATTACTACACTTGGATCTTTTCGGACCTGTCCAACCACTCAGCTTGGGTGGTAAGAGATTTTCCCTGGTCATTGTGGATGATTTCTCTCGGTACACTTGGGTCCTCTTGTTGAGTAGCAAGGATGAAGCTTTTGAGACATTCTCAACATTGATCAGAAAACTTGAAAATGACCGAGATTTAAAATTAGCTCACATCCGTAGTGATAATGGCGGAGAATTAAAAAACCAATAGTTTGATGAATTCTGTGAAGTCAGCGGCATTGACCAGAATTTTTTTGCTCCTAGAACTCCTCAATAAAATGGGGTAGTTGAAAGGAAGAACAGAACATTAGTTGAAATAGCTAGGACAATGCTGAGTGAGAATAGGCTTCCAAAGTATTTCTGGGGTGAAGCTGTCAACACAGCATGCTATATACTCAATAGGGCTTTAGTTAGACCTATTCTTAAGAAAACCCCCTATGAACTTTGGAAAGGAAGAAAGCCCAACATTGGATACTTTCGTGCTTTTGGTTGCAAATGCTTTATACTCAATACAAAAGACAACCTTGCCAAATTTGATTCTAAAGCTAACGAAGCGATCTTTCTAGGGTACTCAACTAACAGTAAAGCATATAGGGTGTTCAATAAATGAACTCAAATCGTAGAAGAGTTTGTCCACATCGAGTTCAATGAAATTGACCCTGCAGGAAAGTCAAGTCAGTCTGCCGAAGATGACCCAAGCTCAGCTTCCGCTGACCAAAATGGAGCCGCTGAGTCATTACCACACGGGCTGACCAAAGGTAAAAATGAACCTGAAATTACCTTTGCTGACCAATCTAAAACTGCAAAAATTGTTGAAACACCTGCTCCTGACAACTCAACATTACCCAAAGAAATCAAAATTCCAAGAGGACACTCGGAGAAGTCCATTCTTGATGCTGCTGAGAACAACCCGATGACAAGAAATCAACTCAGGAGATATCTTAGCAATGTTGCGTTCGTCTCAGTCCATGAACCAAAGAATTTCACCGATGATGAGCACGACGAATTCTGGATCAATGCTATGCAAGAAGAGCTTGATCAATTCAAGAGAAATGAGGTATGAGATTTAGTACCAAAACCTAGGAATCAAAAGACCATAAGAACTAAGTGGGTCTTTAGAAATAAACTAGATGAGCAAGGCAATGTAGTTAGGAACAAAGCCTGACTTGTAGCTCAAGGCTATAGTCAGCAAGAAGGCATTGACTACGGTGAGACCTTTGCTCCCGTTGCTAGGTTAGAGGCTATACGAATATTATGTGCATATGCTAGTTTCATGAACTTCAAACTATATCAAATGGATGTTAAGAGTGCATTTATTAATGGATTTATAAACGAAGAGGTATATGTTAGTCAGCCTTCAGGGTTTGAAGATCCAAAATTTCCAAACCACATTTATAAACTCAAGAAGGCCCTGTACGGCCTGGAACAAGAACCACGTGCTTGGTACGAGAGGTTGACCAGTTTCCTGCTGACCAGGAACTATGTCAGGGGCAAAGCTGACACAACCTTGTTCATTAAGAAAAAGGGTAAAGATACCCTGCTGGCACAAATTTACGTAGATGATATTATCTTTGGTGCTACTAATGAAACTATGTGCAAGGAATTTAGTAAACAGATGCAAACTGGGTTCGAAATATCAATGATGGGCGAACTCAACTTCTTCCTTGGACTACAAATCAAGCAAGGGAAGAACGACATCTTCATTAGTCAATCTAAGTATGCCAAAGAAATGTTAAAGAAATTCGATATGGAAGAATGTAAGCCCATATCTACCCCAATGGGTACTAACACTGTCCTTTGTGCTGACGAGAAAGGTAAGTCAGTAGACAGCAAGTTATATCGAGGTATGATTGGCTCTCTACTTTATCTTACTGCTAGTAGGCCTGACATTCAGTACTCAGTATGTTATTGTGCAAGATATCAAGCTGGCCCCAGGGAATCTCACCTTATAGGTGTAAAAAGAATTTTTAGATATTTGCAGAGCTCAGTTAATGTAGGTTTATGGTATCCAAATACAAATGACTTCACACTCATTGGATACACTGACGCTGACTATGGACGAGATAAGCTAGAGCGTAAGACTACTTCAAGAGGATGTCAATTCCTTGGAAGCTGTCTAGTATCTTGGTTCAGCAAGAAGCAATCGTCAGTGGCCCTGTCAACAACTGAAGCTGAGTATATTGCTGCTGGAAGCTGTGTGGCCCAGGTCTTATGGATTAAGCAACAACTCGAGGATTATGGAGTACAAACTGATACAATCGAAGTCAAATGCGACAACAAGAGTGCCATTGACTTATCCAAGAATCCAATCTAACACAGCAGGATGAAGCATGTCAGCATTCGGCATCACTTCATTAGAGACCATGTACTCAAAGGAGAGATCAAGCTGACCTACGTACCAACCAATGAACAGCTTACGGATATCTTTACGAAGCCTCTAGCTCGTGAGCAATTTAACATACTAAGGGAAGCTATCGGTATGTCTAATCCTCTTCAATAAAATTCTATGTTTAAATGAATGTTGAGTGATTTGTGCGAAATTAGTAACTATTGCATGCTGAGCTAATATGAAATACATAGAATCACCTTATGCTGAGTAAACATATATACTGAGTGGTTATCATAAGCTGAGTTACTAAGCACACAAATACTTCCTCTACGTTAAACTGTGCACTCAGAGTGACAAAAATGTTTAGTATTCTAGATATTGAGTAAAGCCAGTAAAAACAATAAATGCTAGCACGCACATTAAATAGCCACCTAGGATGACGTAAGTGCAATAATTAGAAAACACATGCGCCGAATGTGTCATAAATGCCAGTGATAACTGTCGATTGATCATCTCGATGTCTAACCACCATTCCGACCTATCAGATCAACTCGGCACCTCTATAAATAGTGGACGAATTCCCACTTATCCCTCTTTACATCTGAAATCTTTGGCATTCAATCCTTCTCTCTCTCAAATCCCAAATCTCTCAAAATCTCTCAAAGAATCATGTCTGACAATTCACATTACATCTCCGGTGCCGATTACGATGACAATCGCTCCGATGAAAATCCTCCTTCCCCTGCTCAGCAGGACTATGAAGAGACTTCAAGTGAGTCTCAAGGGGATGGTCAGCATGACCAATCTAAGGTCAATACTCCGAGTAAAAACCCTAAAGCTGACCAAGCAACACCTTCGAAAAAGAAGAAGGAAAAGAAGAACAAGCCACCTAAGGAGAAGGTATTCCTCCCTATATACAACAACGTTAACGGTTGTGAGGTACTCCGCTATCGTTGGTTCTCTAAAGGGTTTGTAGAGGCTGAGAAACCCTTCTGTGAATGGATCTCCAAAAACGGATGGTCTGAACTCTTCTCTCTCCCCGGCAACACCTATCCACATCTGGTAAGGGAATTTTACACAAACCTCAGAGTTAACGAGGACAATGTTGACCACTTAGTGACCAGGGTCAAAGGCAAGGACATCACAATCACTCCATCCTATCTAGCAACTCTGCTAAAGCTGCCGGCCAAAGGTGCAAAATTCAGGACCACGAATGACCATGCCAAAATTGACTATCCTGTTGAGTTCTGTAAGCCAAAGACCCATAAGGGAGAAATAGCCAGCACGTGCATGGGTCAGCCTCAGAAAATGGCTCATTACATCCTGACCAACTTCCTATTCCCGAAGGTCAACTCCTCCTCATCGGCTTCAAACTTTGAGCAATGCTTCATTTGGCATATGCTGACCTACCAACCACTCAATATGCCCGTCTTTCTTGTTAGCGCATTCCAACAAAGTACCGGGAAACTCAGGATGGGCCCCCTCATCACGAAAATCCTTCAGGACCACCAAGTAAGCATGGTTGAAGAAGTTGAGACTTGGGGAACAGAAATCACAGTGGCACTGCTATTTGGATTAGCCTATAACCAGCCGATTAAATCCAAGAAAGGAAAAGGTGCAGAAGAAAATGAAGAAGGGGATCATGTGGTTGAAGCTGCACAAGATGTGCCAACCAAGAAAGGAAAGAAGGTAATGGTTGAACCCGCTGACCGAACAAGGCAAGATAAGAAGCGGAAAGCTGACCAATCCGCAAGGGATGTCAACACTGCTCCAAGGAAGCTGAGAATAATCTCTAGCAAAGCTGCTGCTGCACAAACTCAAGGTGAACCTAACTCAGCAGAGAAACAGAAAAGGCAAGTTGAGCCTAAGGAAGAAAGTGAAGAAACCCCTGAGCAACCTTTGAAAAAGAAGAAGAAAAATTCTGGGTTAAAGCCAATTGATGCACCTCCTCTTGACTTTGTAATCTCTGAAGACTCACACTTTGTAAGAAGCCAAGAAATTGATCTTGAGAAAACTCCTACTGACCAAGAAGAAGAAGAACTGGGTGACATTGGAGGTCAGTTTCACGCTGACAAGACTGGCTCTGCTGAGCCAAGTGAGAAAGTTGCTGCTGAGCAAAAAAAAAAGTTGATGCTGAGCAGACTGAGAATCAAACTAAGCAACAAGTACAGGACAAGGTTGTGGAAGGCCTTGATGCTGACCTTGGTCCTATTTCTGCCTCTGAGTCACTTGACTCTATTGCTGCTGACCCCCATTCTCAAACCAACAAGGACAGCACAGGCAAACGACTTAAACGAAAGGCTCAGAAATCTCCAGTCATCGACCTTCTAGACGATTCTCCACTAAGGGAACCAATCACTGACCTTACCAAACTCCAGTTTCAATTCTTCTCCACTGTCACTGAGCCAACTCCAGACCAATTCAAGGAAAAGCAAGCCACTGTTTCTCAAACTGAGGAACAAGCCGACCCCACAGTTCTTAAGGGTCCAATGTCTGCCGACACTTCTGCTCAACTCCCCACTAAGCAAGTGCTCGAAGTTCCTGCTGCTCAAGACAAAGAGTTAGCAAAGGAAAAATATGCTCAAGTCAGCTCCAAACTGCCTCCACCTTCTGCAAGTACTCAGCTTTAGACTGACACTGAGCACGTCAACATCTCTGTTGATCCACCTCTTCCAAATCCTTCAACGCAGAATGATAACCAGTCAGCTCCTGCTGCTGACCTAAATAAAAGTCCAGCTGCTGACCATGCTGGCACTTCTGTTTCTAGATAGCACCAAACACCTCCTCCATCCGGTGCTACTCATATTCCGGCCTCTGAAACACACAATGACGAGTCCTATGCGTACTTAAATGCTTCTGAGTCTGGACGAAAGATTATCGACTCAACTCAAGCTCTTCTCCAGGATCTTCATCAAACTCAAGCCAATGCTGCTTGGTCCATTAATATTGAGCCAACCAACTCTCCTCTGTCACTCAACTTCTCACTGAAATCAAAGGTCTCAAGGACTTGATGAGTGTCATGACATCCTTTTAATCTCAACAACCCAAGCAAGAATCAATAGTGAAGCTGGCTGAACTCCAGCTGATGATGGTAACTCATATGGATGCCATCCAAGGTCAACTCAATGCCTTATCAGTTGCGAACTCAACTTATGCAACCTCTGCTGAGGTCAATCAATACTTCACCCAGCTGACCTCTGAGCTCACCGGAGCTCGTGAGCTTATCTCCTCCTCCTCCCAGTGTTCCATCGAACAAATAGGTGAAGCCGTTCGCTTACTCAATCTGAATAAACAGGAAATGGATACTGACCTAGTGAAGACCAACGAGATTCTACAGTATACTCAATCTACCCTTAAGCAGGTTCGACATACCAATGTTCAATGTCAACAATATGATACTGCTCTGCTCAGGATGTTTCATCAATCGTATGCCAGAATGACAGAATCTATCACTTGGATCGGGAAATCTCAAGAGTATCTCCTAAGTATGCTCAGTGCCAACATTAAGATCCCTGCTTCCACTATGACCGATGGCATGGCAGTCTTCGACGGTCTTCGGGAAAGTACGAGTCAACTTCAAATGTACTCATCCAAATTGGCTCGTGCTGCTGATGTGTGTCGTCTAGTGTAGTGTTTCTTACGACGAAATGTATGTTACGTTTAGTGCGTTATGACTATGGATGTGGTCTTTCTAAATGCTCTATGTTCACTAGACGTCACTACTTAGGGGCAAGTGTACCCCGTCGTATCAAGTAATAATCCGGTTAAGACCGGGTATCGAATCCGCGGGATTTATAACTGCAAGTATTAAACGACTCGGTTTTATACGTTATTTAAGCTGTGAATACTTTGAGGTTGATATGGAAACCAACTACAAACTACTCCTAACTACGGGTGAGGCAAATTTATATGACGAAACTCTTAAGAAGTGATACGGTTGGCGCTAAGTTATAACTATGACAAATAACGACTCCTAATACATATACGGTTAATGTTTTGCTCTTGCAAAGACGACTACGTGTAGTTCGACCGACCCGTGAAGTACTTAGACTACGTGGTTCCTAGTCAAGGCGTGTCTAATGCTTGGGACCAGAAATTAGGGCCCGTAAGTTCCGTGGCTTGTCAATTCCTACGGTTTCCGGAGCGTCACTTCCGGTAAGGCAACACCTATATGAATCCCTAAAGATAGCCCGAATGGCATCGGAAATCGCATTCCCCTACACAATAGTCAATTACGAGTATCAAAACAAGCAACAAACATCAACACATATATAGAAAAAGAGGTTATGAATCATAAATTATAAATATGGAAAGTGTAAATATGGATTACAAACAAGCTTAGTACATAGGATGAGATCAAGCTAATTAGCAAGTGTAAAGGGAAGAATCCACCCTCGAAACTAGCTAACTGGACTCAAAAGCCGTCTCTAAGGACTTGAATGGTGGAGCTCTCGAGCTTGGTGTGTGGAGATGGAGCGGGACTTTGATGAAATGCCGGGAGCAACGGACAAGCTCTCGAGATAGAAGAGTTTAGTTACACAAAGCCTAAAAACAAATCTAAAACTACAACAATCAAAACAAGTATAGTTTGCTCTCTCTAATGGTGTGTCAAGATGTATCAAGAGCTGCCTATTTATACATATCAAGCTAGGGCAAAATTGTAACTTTGCAAGGTACAAGTATGGAGCAACATTATTTGTGCAGAAATCCCATAATACGCCTCGCGTATGGTGTGGCACGCCTCGCGTAGATGCCCATTCCGTCAGAAATCTTCTGCATGTGGACCAATTCTAGATTTGTTGTCTCAAATATGGCCTGCGTAGACTGGGATACGCATGGCGTGTTTGAGATTCTGACCTTTTATCGCTTGCTTTGGTCTCCGTACACCGTGCGTAGCTTGAGGCATGCCTCGCGTAGATGAGTCTCTAGACTTTTTGCACTGAAGAATTCCCTTACACGCCCCGCGTGTAAGGTGGTACGCCCTGCGTATAGGTCGTTGACTAGGGGAGACCATGCAGTCTGACTTTTCAGGATTAGGCAATCATTTCTGACATTTGATTATACGCCTCACGTAGGTTGGCATACGCCTTGCGTATGCTGACTCGATCCCACGTGGTGTCTGTGGATAGGGCAATCATTTCTGACTTGATGTTTCACGCCCCGCGTATGGGATGATACGCCCCGCGTATTGGCATGAATTTTGCTTCTTCCTTGTACCTAAAATACAATTCTTGAGAGCCGAGTTAGCTTGACGTTTTTATTTCCTAAATACATAAAAAACAAGGGAAATTATTCGAAAATACGGAATTTATTATTATTTCGTTATTTTATTCAAAACACTCTATTTTTGCAATTAAACTTATTTATTTCTTCTAAAATTAACCCGTAAATCACGCTAAAAGATAGGGGTAAAATACCCCTATCAGCTACTCAACAAGGAATCTTCTTTCCTCCTTCTCCCAATCCCGATGCTGGCAAAACGGGGGATAAAGAACGCGCTGCTGGAACTCAGCCGAGACAAGGGGAGACTTCAAGTCAACAACAAAGAACCGCCAAAGGCAAAGGCAAACTTCAAGTCAACATAAAAAGATAGATTAGGAATAGTCCTAGCCTTGTAACTTCATATGTGGCATGCTCTATTTTGTTGCTGACTATCTATATAAGCATCTTTTCTTTTCCAAACTGACTTATCTATATGCGATGCTTACTTAGTATGATTCTATGCTGATCTGTCATACTTAAACTAAACATTGAACAAAGTAAAAATCTTGTGAACATAAGGAAAATACAAGTAAAATATACTCAGCACATATAAATCTGATACCCACACAATAACTCTGATACATATGTGCCACACTGAGTGATAACTATATGTTCCAAGTATTGACCATCTTCTGAAAGCTGACCTAGGCTCATCTGAATTAGATCTTGGAAGGTCTAGAATTGAACTAATTCAGTATAGGCATGTCTTATTTTTACTTGATTAAATCTTAGAAGGTTTAGAGTTAATTTAAGTCAACAAATGCAACCCTTACGGGGGAGAAATTTCAGAAGTATAAAAAGTGATTCAATCATGGGGAACCTTAATGCTGAGTTCCACAATTGAATATTTTTGCCAACATCAAAATGGGGGAGTTTGTTGAAACACCTTTCCACATGATTTTGATTTGACAAAATTATTTAAGTTAATCCGTGATTAAGGGGAAATTAAATTTAAGTGCTTTGGTTTAATTGTACTAATGTGTTTGTTCAATGTTGAGTATAATTTTAAGTGAACAGAAATAAAAAGTACGACAGAATGAAGTCAGCATGAGGCATAGAAGCTGAGTAGAACACGACTCAGCATATTAGAAGAAAAGTCACCTTCAGAACAAACGCTTGAAGATGAAGCTGACCAAAGAAGCTGAGTGGAACACAACTCAGCATAATAGAAGAAAAGTTTTCTTCAGAACAAATGCTTGAAGACGAAGCTGACCGAAGAAGCTGAGTAGAATATGACTCAGCCTCGCCAAAGACAAAGATCAAAGGCAAAGTCTATTAGAGTCAAGCTGAGTGTTCTTCAGGACAGTGCCAATGATCCGTTTACTAAAAGACAAGATCCGACAGAGATCTGCGCCAATTCAGAAGCCTTGGAATTACGCAAGGAGACAATTTCGAAATGCATGGGTCAAATGGCCGTTGGCTAAAAGACAAAACTAGTGCTAGAAGACGAACCTGGCAGAAGAAGACAAGCCTGACGCCTGCCAATTTCAGACGACAGGATTGGCCTGTAAAATCTGTATGCTGACCAGTGAATGACGCAAGGAGCCGTTTGAATTCAATGGATACATCCGAATTCAAATGATTAAGGCATCAGAAGTTCACTCTAAAAGGACAAGTCTAACTCTTGGATCCTTTGCGCAAGTAAAAAAAGAAAATAGCATACATACAAAGCACATTCAAACAAGAAAAGAAAATCTTACACCAAATCTCTATCTCTGTGTAAAAGCTAGATTGAATTTGTATTCATCTAAAGTGTTCTTCATCTAGAAAGAACAAGTTTGTATCAATTGTAAAAATTGAGAGAGTGGTGCTGAGTACTCGGTTTTTAAGTACTCAGCGGTAGAGAAAATATGAGTGTTTGGTTATAGCGCTCAGTAGGGGTTGAGTAGACGAATAGAGGAAGGTACTCTTGCATATTCAACTGCCTTGTAAACGGTTTGTGCTCTACCTTTAAAGAGCTCAGTATTGGATTGAAAAAGCCCGGAAGGATTCTGGGGACTGGACGTAGGCGGTGAGGCCGAACCAGGATAAGTCTGCTGAGTAATTTCTAACTCTCTCTCAATATATATATGTATGTATTGCTTGCTTAAATTACTCAGGATATAAATTATATAAGCTGACACTGAGTAATCAGAGTGCTGAGTTGGAAGCTGACCTAAGTGTTAATTCCCAACTCGCAAGTAAAACGGTTCTAGTCAGCCTCTGACTAAAGCTGTCTTACATCTCTCTCGGCCGTGCTGACCGAAACTAAGTTAAGTAATTTAAAGAATTGATTAAGTCAGCATTATTAAACAAAAAAGTTACATTAGTTCCTAACCCCCTGGAACTAATTACACGGGACCAACAAAAAAAACTCCAAGAAGAGGATTTAGTGGAAGCTATATGTGAATTTGGGAGAGAGTTTGCAAGGAAAGCATTGAGTGGGGATGTTGATTTTTTTATGTGTAGTGCTTGGTGTAGATTTGGGTTATATGATGCTGATTTTGGATGGGGGAAGCCTGTTTGGTTGAGTATTGTGAGTACAAATATTAGAAATGTTTGTATTTTGTTGGATACTAAAGATGGAGAAGGGTTTGAGGCTTGGATTACTTTGAGTGAGGAGGAAATGTTTTGGTTTGAATTTGATGAACAAGTTCTTCAATTTTCTGAGGTTAATCCTAGTGTGATAGTTTAGGGATTGATGTGATGGAATTGAGCTAAATAATGTGTTTTTATTGTTAAAATTATTGTTAATTTCATCGATGATGAGTTGATTCGTGTTTTCGGCTGTTTTGTTGATTGAATTTAGTTTTTCAATTTGATATATTGAGCTGTTTTTCACGGATTTACAGATGTATGTATAAAATTTACATTTTTGTTAAATAAAGATGCCTGAAGTCTAATCGCACCAAACCGCTTAACCGACACTGTGTCAATGGGTTCACGGTTTATCCGGGTGGTTTGAGCGATTCTGACCGGTTTTTAGAGATTAAAAAATCGAACCACCTCCGGTTCGAAATTGTGACCAGTTCCGATCGAACCGGGTTGAATCGGCGGTTGAAACATAATTTCCAAGAGTTTTTTATTCTGAAAAAAATAAATTAATAAGCAAATTAGATCCCAAAAATATTCAAATTCAAGAATTAAATTAAGTTTGAAAGGACTAGCTTTTCGGGAAAGTATCAATTTAGGCTCAACGTATAAAATAGCATTAATATATGCTTAACGTTTAAAAAAGAGTATCAATTTATACATCGATAACGGAACATGACACGTCATTCATATTACTCCCCTAAGTTCTTTCAATTGTAAGTGGAGAGAGAAATCAGAACTTAATGGACCAATATGAATGACGTGTCACATTTCATTATCGATGTCTAAATTGGTATTCTTTTTAAACGTTAAACCTATATTGATGTTATTTTATACATGAAACCTAAATTAATACTTTTCAAAAAACCTTAAGTTTATTTTGATACATTATCCTTTTCAATTTGTACACTGAGTTATATGTTAATTTATACATTGAGTCATTTGTAAAATAAAATAAAGGCTTCGTCTCCCTAAACTGTATTCTTTCTCAGTCTTGATCACATGCACCTTAATGAGCATGTAGAATTTACTCATTCACCATTAGATCTAGATTTATTAGAATCCTAAGGTGGTGATTCAAAGCATCATGAGGCTTAGATTTAGTAAGCAAATTCACTTGCTCATTAAGGTGCATGTGAAAATTCCTGATTTTTTTATTAGTTCGGAATTTTTGAAATGTTTTGATAGCACATTAATTTACTTAAAATGTTCTAATAACGTCATCAATTTGCTTAAAATATAGTAAATTAATTCATTGATTGCAAAGAGATAAACTATATACGGAAAGTGTGTTGTACGTGTCTGACCAAGTCCAATGTGTCGCTTACGTGTCAAAAAGATTGAAGAGGCTATTGAGATGTTCAAACAAGTTGAGATGACTATTAGAATATTTTAAAAGTTCGGACATTCAATCAAACTTTTTAGACAAGTCTAGGATGCATATGATTTATTAAGTCGAAAATAAAATAAAACTTAAGGAATAAAACTTAACAAGTACATGCTAAAGCTAATAAAAATCCACGAAAGGAACAAAAAGACTATAAAGAGTAAAAATAGTCATAAAAAATAGAACTACCACAACGAAGGATAAGTCATATACTTCTCATAAATTAAAATCCACAGAAAAACATCTACAATCTAATCTTTTTATCATTTAGACCTTTCCGAATATTTGAATTTGAGAAATTTCTTTCACAACCACGTAGATGATGGGTGTCGAATCCACCAAAAATAAATATAACTTTACTTGACCGAAATATGGATTTGTAAAAAGGATAAGCAAAAGTCGAACCCAAGGGATTAGTACTGATTTAACTAAATTAATAACCAAGAAGACAATGAAAGTAAAATTGGGGGTTTTGAATTGTGAAGATTAATTATGCTAATTAAAACTGAAATATGAATAAAAGAAATTGAATGAATTAAATCAATGGGTGAAAACTTCAGTCAAGGGAGATTCTCGCAAGCTAAGCAATTTATTTTCTATCGATCACAGACTGTGAAACATATTCTTAATTAAAATAATCCGAACTAGTTATAATCGTTCCTTATTCATTCCCGATCTTATCTTTCCTTAATTTATAAAGTTAATCCAAGTATTCCTAAAGATTAACCTCTTTTCCATTAGACAGTTCCTCCTTAGCGGTAGGAATTTAATCAATCGAAAGCGTTAAAACCTAGAAAGACCTAGTCTAAGTTAACCGAATTCTTAGCGACTCCGATTTAAACCAAATTACACATTCATACGCTTAATCTTGTTAGAATATTCAGATGATCACAAATCCTATCTTCTAACATTAATCGATTGAAGGAAAAGTGAAGACCCGACCGGATTCTTACCTGAGCTTTCAATGGATGCCTGATTTTATAGATTAATAAATGTGCAAACAGATTATAATCACAAGAAATAAAGATGAAGATCAACGATCTCACGATAAAGAATAAAAGCTCGCCTTTGATTCAATCCCTTAACCGAATAAGAATTTAGCTACTCATAACCATGGAACTCGGTTATGATAACTTTACAAAACCTGGAAGATAAACGAGTTCTCCCTATTCTGGAATTCTAAGCAAAGCTGAATGCTAAAAAAAACGTGCCTCTCTCAAAACATAGTGAGGCCTTAAATAGAGTTTTTCCCTCCTTAGTCATCTAGGGCAAAGGAAAAGGATCTCAAGACTCCTATTCTAACAAGACTTCTTCATTCCCCACGAAATTAGGTAATTTGGACACTCCTTGGCACATTAGGATGCTTGTTGGGAAAGTAAATCCCGAATCTGCTGAGTTGGCAATCCTGCTTCTGTCGACCTTCCTTAGTCTTGGGCCAGACTAAGTCATCTCTGATCCAAATTCTTCAACTTTAGGTAAAAATGCCCAGTTAAGCCCCAAATAGCTTTACTTTCTCCAAATTGGTTCCTGCAAGTACCTTATGATAATAACAAGTAAAAAGCTCTAAAATCAAGGAATCAGAATGCGAATAAGTGCGAGAATAAAGCATGTTTACTTGCTATTTTTTGCACTTATTAGTAGATCATGTGATCTGATGACTTGTGGAGAAATTCCGATCAGCTTCCGTCCATGTGGGGGCGTCGTTGGGTTCGACGGGGGGAAGCTCCGATGCCAAAGTCAGTAAGGAAGAACAAGAGAGAAAACTGAATTGACAAAGGGTAAGTCAGTGTGTACCTGGATTGCCTGAGATGTAGGCTATATATAGTCATGAAGTTGTAACCTCCAGTAACTAGAAAGTCTCCATTAATGCCCCATTAATGGCGGTTACTGGTTACCTTTAAGTTGGCGGTTAGCTAATTGATAGCTCATTAATGGTCTTTATGACAAGGTCGGCTCAGCCGTTCTCATGGCGGATTGAGAGCTTATGGAGATTCGCCTTACAGGTTCGCCAGCGGGTCTCTCTTGGCGAGTACCAGGTGATCCGCCCGTCGGATCTCTTTACTTCGATACCCCATGGAATTCTCGTATCAGGTGGCCAACATGTGGCGTTCTTTAGGCGAATATCCCTTTTGATCCTTGGGATAATATCACGATGTTATCAGAAGCCCCCCAAAGTTCCCTTAAAGTCCTTTAGGGCTTTTGAGATTCTTTGCACGCCGTCATGATTACCTGCATTAATGAGCACTCTGTTCGATGCCAATCATGGAGTGACATGTGTAGCAGGCGCATCACCCGAGGAGAGAGAAGACGCCTTCTTCTTTTTCTGTTTTCTCTTTCTTCCTCATTCGTTCTTCTTCTTTATTTTCTTTCGCATCTTCTGTGCAGAGCCTCTTCGGAGTTTTTCCAGAATATTTTAATCTTCATGTAATTTCATCTTTTCGTTCTATATATTGTGTTTTGAATGTTTAGAAGCTCTTCTACATCCTCCGGGTCAACCTCTGAACTTTTTAATTTGTCCTCTCCTTCCGAGGTTGTATTTAGCTGGACCTCTTCTTCGTTGGAAAATTCTATTTCCTCCGAAGGTACGGTTAACTCCAATTTAGCTGAGTTGCTTGGCTCGGTGTGTAATCACGGTCGGACTCGTTTAGGTAGTAGTAGTCAAAACCTCTCCACCCTGGTCACCGGAACTGCTCCGGCCGTAGATCTTAGGCATTTTTCTAGGAGGATGGCCTCTTCTTCTGCCCTACCTAGAAAAAAGACACCTTGAGCGGAGTCCACTCCGTCTCGTATGAGTGCCGCGGATCTAGCGGATCTGGCGAGTAGATTCCCCTGGATAAATAACTACGAGACCCAATTGGCGGAGGCTCATCAATGACCCGCCTGTCCGCCAAGCGGATTCTTGTTAGTGTACTATAGTCATGTAGAAAGAGGATTTCGATTGCCTCTTCCCAAGATGATGGCGGACATCCTTGCTTATTTTGACATTACTACTAGCCAATTACATCCTAATGGCTGGTTAGACATAGCTTTAGATTGCTATCTGGCCTCGAACTTAGGAGTAGTGTACACTCCTCGTATCTTCAGAGCCTTCCATAAACCGTCAAAGCGAAAGTCTGAGTCTTTCCTTACTTTTGCAAAATTTGGAGTGTATTCGCCGTTTAGTGGCAAAATGTCCAACGTCCATTGCTGGGACGAAAAATTCTTCTACGTGAAGATAAATGAGGGCGAATCTCTAGGCTTCCCAACATATTGGAATCCCAAACCTTTACATATGGCGTGAGATATGCGTATTCTGACGAATAGTGATGAGGTGGTGGCGGAGCTCATGAAAAGTGTCAAGGTGGATGCCTGGACATATGCTGATGCCTTAGATTTCATGATGAACGATATCCCCCTGATCCGCCGGGAAGGGGACAAGTTTATTTACTCAAGGATTGCCTAGTTTGATCAAGGTAACTTTGTTTTCTTCTTGAACCTTGATTACTTTATTGTTTTCCTTGGCAGGGGTTTATCTAAGGCCAATCATGCTCTTGCAGAGAAGCGTAGGAAGTTGTTGGAGGATGAGGCTCGTAAGAAAGCTCAAGTGGCGAATCCCCAAAAGGACACTGGGAAACGTCTGGCGGAGACAGCGGCCGATCCGCCTCTAAAAAGGAGGAAACCTGCAGCTTCTGGTGGCCTAAAGATTATGGCGGATGCCATGCGATCCGCCATGCCCGTGGTGGAGATGAAACAAGTAGGTGGTCTTTATCTCTTATCTGTTAGCTATGTTTGGAATCTAAGTTTTGATCCTTACATTTTCGTGCAGATGGCGAAGCCTGACCTAGGCAGATACTGGTCCGCCAAGTATAGGGTCCAGGGATCTTTGGAGAATGAATATGTTATCAATGACCTAGATGAGGCGCTGGGTCAGCTGGGCGAGGTACAGAGGAATCAGAACCAGATTCCAGGATCAATCCATGCTCAAAGGGGAAAGACGGAGCTTCTTACGGTAGGTCCCCTTGCTAGAATGAATCTCTTTGTTTTTAGAAAAAGTTTGTACCTTTGTTCCTTCATTTTGACAAAACTATTTGTCTTTGACAGATGTATACTCGCATACGTGCTATGGAAGCTGAGCTCCTTCAAGGCGTGGCGGACAAGGCTACCATAGAAAGGTTGGAGAAAGAAATAGCTGATGCCAGGGCGAATATCGCATCCGCCACGTCCGCCATGGCCCTTAAGGATGCCGAGATAAAGAAGCTAAATGAGAAGATTGAGGCAGATGCCAAGGAGCATGAGAATGCTTTAGAAGAAGCAGAGTACATGGCTGGTGAGCAAACTTTCTTTTACGGCGGACTGATCATGGCGTATGTCGCGCTGGCGCATCCTGAGATCGACTTTACAGATCCGCAGTTTGCCGTTCCGGACCCAGAGGATGTTCTTAAATTTAACAAAATCCCAGACATCAAAGACTACCTCCGTGACTATGTTCGAAAATGGATGAAGGGACCCATCGAGGAAAGCAAACCTTCCACCAACGTCAAGCTAGTGGACCTCGAGGAAGTGCCTCCGAAGTCAGATGAGGAGCCGATAACTGATGGCACCCCTCTTCCTGGGGAAACATCTTCTGTGGAAAAAGAGGTCTCCTTGGTGGGCGTATCTGGGGCTGCCGAGCAGGAAGCTTCGCAAGCAGGTGCTTCTGGCGAGAAGAATGTTAAGGAGAATGCTCCTGTTGTTATTTGATGTTTATTTGTTGTAAAACTTTAAGTACAATTTTTAATCCTTATGTTTGCTATTTATGTTACCTTTACGTTTGCGTAAGTAAATATATATGCCTTTAGGATTTATTTTGGAGTAGGTGGCCAGCCATACTCCATTGTGCGAACCTTTGTGAAGGTTTGAAGCTGTTTTATTCCTTTAGAGGAAGTAAAGCTGCCTTTAGGGATCAACTTGCTACCTATCTTTGAGGTGAAGTGATCCGCCTGTAGGACTTGTGAACCCTTTTTTGGGAAGGGAGTAAGAGAGTGTAAAGACCTTGCGTCCAAGGAACGTTTTAACTCTATCTCGAATGGGGATCATCTTCAGATGGATCCGCCCATGAGATTGTTCTCCTATCTTTGAGGAGAAAAAGTAGCTATGAGATAGCAGTACTTTTTAATGTGGAGAGCGCGTTTGATGCCCCCCCTCTTTTTTAGACTGGAATATTTATATTGCTGCAAGAAAATACTTAAAAAGAATATGGACATAGAACAATTGCCTTATATTAATAGGAGATACGCTTCAGTACAGCAAGCAGGTCTTATATGTGAGCCTCATTAAAACCTTTAACAAGAAAAAACCACATGGGAAAAAAGCTTATTAAAGGAAAAAGAGTACTCAAGACCTTGTTTACATTCTATTTCCTGGCGAAGTACTTGCGGAGATTTTGGAGATTCCAAGTGCGTGGCAATGTATTTCCGTCCATGTCCTGGATTTTAAATGTGGCGAACCTAATCTTGTCCACTATGCGATATGGACCAGTCTAGGTGAGCCCTAGCTTGCCCTTTCCTTCTTTTGATTGGATTTTGTCGGCCTTGCGGAGCACGAGATCTCCCACATTCAATTCTACAAGTCTGGCATTTTTGTCATGATAAGCTGCGATCCGCTGCTTATAAGCCGCCATACGCACATATGCCTTGTCTCTCTTATCTTCCACTTGATCAAGACTTTCTCTTAATCTCCGACCGTTGTCCTTCTCGCAATAGAATGCAACTCTGTCATTCGGAACCAATATCTCGACTGGGATCACAGCTTCCACACCATGAGAAAGGGCGAATGGGGTTTCGCCTGTGGCCGTGCGAGGAGTAGTACGATATGCCCATAAGACGCTTGTTAACTGATCCGCCCATTTCTTATCATGCTCCCCCAGTCTTTTCTTTATTCCTTTTACGATTGTCCGATTTGTGACTTCAGTCATACCGTTGGATTGTGGGTAGTATACGGAGGCGAATCTGTTTAAAATGCCCAATTTTTCACAGAAAGCTTTGAACTCACCACAGTTGAATTGCGTTCCATTTTCGGTGATGATCGTGTGCGGAACTCCATATCTCCCCATAATATTATCTTTGACGAAATTCACCATGCGTTCAACATTAATGGAGGAGACAGCTTCAGCCTCTACCCATTTAGTGAAATGGTCTACTGTCACTACCACGTACTTCCTTTGTCTACGAGTAGGAGGAAATGGTCCAACAATGTCAATTCCCCAGACAGCAAAGGGTTGACCTTCAATGATGGGCCTCTGGAGATGTTTGGCGATATGGGATTCATTTGCATGAATCTGATAACTATGGCAAGATTCCACCAGTTTCTGTGCGTCCAGTTCCGCTGTGGGCCAATAAAACCCTGCTAACCTCGACTTCTTCAAGATGGAGGCGGATGCCTCATGGGCTCCACATGTTCCCTCGTGCAGCTCCTTGAGAACCTGTTGTCCCTCTTCTGGCAAAATGCATTTCAACCAGGGATGGCTAAAAGATTTTCTGTAGAGGCAATCATTTACTATAGAGAAATAGGCCGCCTTCCTGACTATCCGCCGAGCTTCCTCCTTGTCCATAGGTAGTGCTCCATCTAACAAATACTGGCGGATGGCAGACCTCCAATCACCTTCTACTGTCGTGAGTAGGGATACTTCTTCCAAGGCGAAGGCCGGAGCTGCTTTAATTTCGAACAGACATTGTGGATCCGCCTAGTTTTCCTTGCTGGAAGCCATTTTAGCTAGATGATCCGCTTCGGTATTTGAACCGCGAGGTACATGGATCAACTCCCATTTAGTTTCTTTGGCTTCAAGGTGATCCAGTAATTTTTTAACCTCGGCAACGTATTTGGCCAAAACATCATCTTTTACCTCGTAGTTTTTGATCACCTGGTTGACCATCAACTTGGAGTCACTATAGATCACAATCCGCTCGGGAGTGATTTCTTTCAGCAGGCATAGTCCCAGTATTAAGGCCTCGTACTCCACTGTATTGTTGGTTGCTATGAAATCCAATTTTGCTGCATACCTTAGTTTTATATATTGGGGGCCTGTGATTACGATGCCTATACCAGCCCCTTCTACCGAGGAAGCTCCGTCTGTGTACATCGTCCATTCCTCGACTTGAGATTTGGGGAGATTCATCCCTTCTTCTGTAAATTCATTCACAAAGTCTGCCAAGACTTGACTCTTCAAGGCTGATCTGCTTTCGTATCGTACATCAAACTCTCCAAGGCGAATTGCCCATTCCATCAATCGGCCTGAAGTGTCCGGCTTTTGCAATACCTTCCTCATTGGTATGTTTGTTCGAACTATGACAGTATGAGCCTGAAAGTATGGCCTAAGGCGGATTGCCGTGGTGACAGCAGCCAACGCCATTTTATCAAGACGGAGTATGCCCAGTACCTCCCTTACATCATCTGCATGCTTTTCCACAGTGGTACTCTTGATGATCATGTCATTTACATAGACGGAGTAGTTATCACCTTTGCTTTCCGCGAATATTTTATTCATCATCCGTTGATAGGTTGCACCTGCGTTCTTAAGTCCGAAGGGCATGACTTTGAAGCAATAAGTGGCTTGGTGAGTCACGAACGAGGTTTTGATTCTATCTGAGGGCTCCATTGGGATTTGGTGATAGCTGGATTTCACGTCAGTAAAGGAGTACATAGCGTGTCCCGCAGTTCCATCTACGAGGATATCGATACACGGCAAGGGGTAGTTGTCCTTTGGACAAGCTTTATTGAGATCTGTAAAGTCAATACACATGCGGTAGGATCCGCCTGCTTTCTTCACTAGGACGACATTCGCCAGCCATTGTGTATAAAGTACCTCTTCAATGGCGTCCGCCCGTTGGATTTCTTCCTCTATCACCTTCTGCCTTTCTAGGCCATGGTTTCTCCGCTTTTGGGTAACCGGGACTGCATCTTTGTCGATGTTGAGTTTGTGAGTGATCACATCTGGACTAATCCTGGGGAGGATCTCATCCTTCCAAGCAAAGACGTCTTCTGCTTCATGGAGAACCTTGGTGATTGCTTCTTTAATTTCTCCTTTGAGCCCTTTAGCCATCCGTACCTGCTTTTCATCTGCCATGAGGTACATTTCCGTTTCGCCCAAGGCCATTGTGACGAGTTCTTCTTCGTCTTCTTCTTTTGACTGGGGGCGAATCATTAAGGATGCCGAGTATGTCTCCTGAGCTACTTTTTGATTCCCTCTGATCATTACACCTCCCTTGGCCGTGGGGATGTAAAGAGTTAAGTGGCGAATGGAGATAAGGGTCGCCGCTTCGGAGATAAAAGGTCGTCCCAGGATCATATTATAGGCTAACTGACCATCCAGGATAGAGAATTCCAGATCGCCTTTCCAGACTTGTTCGTCATCCGCTAACTCACAATCTAACGTTACTTGGCCCTTCGTGCGAATGGTGTGTCCTGTCACTCCCAGGATGTCTACTATGGTGGTTTCCACCTGGATCGGGTCTACCATTACTTTGGCGAATGCTCCCCTTGTGATAACATTGCACGAACTCCCAGTATCTATCATCACTCTTTTCATCTCCCAGCCTTCCACCATCATAGTAATGACCAAGGCATCTGCATGAGGAGAGATCTCTGGACCTACATCTGCAAAGGGGCGATTCAGTGATGCCCTGTCAAGAGCGGTGGTCTTTTCCTTTTTCAGTACTGGTTGGTACCCAGGTCCGCCTGCTATGACATTGATGATCCCTTTTCCTTTCTTCTTGGGGTCATCCCTGGATCTATCACCATCTCCCTTCTTTCCATCATTTTGGATGAACCGATCCGGTTTGCCTCTCTCAATGAGACGCTCTATTTCCCGAGCTAACTCCCAGCATGCATCTGTGTCATGGCCATTTTTCCTGTGATATTTACAATAATTTTTAGGATTTTTACCAGTGTTGGTGTACTCCCCCCCTTTTGGTTCGGGGTATGAAATGCTCCGTTTATGCTGGCTGTTCTCTATCCACATGAGCACTTCGCTCTTAGAGGCATTGAAAGGCGTGAAGGACGTGACAAACGTCGATTTGTTCTTCGAACCCCTTCGCCGGCTTCTAGAGGAGGAGTCTTGGTGCTTCTCCTTTTCTCTATCTCGGTGGCGAGATTCGCCTTTGTCCTTTCTAGGCGGAGATAGTGATTCGCGGCGAATATCATCCACCTCCATAAAGTCCTTGCAGCGCTCCATCAATTCTGCCATGCTGCTGGGCTTCTTTCGAATTAGATCCTCTTGTAAACTCTTACAAGTTGTGTTCTTTACCAGAGATTCCACTGCCATGGAGATATCCACATCAACAATTTGTATACACAATTTGTTGAAAGTGTTTACATACTCTCGAAGGGATTCGTTCGCCTTCTGTTTTAATTCAAAAAGCTTCCGTGATTTGACCACTGGAGGAATACAGCCGGCAAATTTAGCACAAAACTCTCTGCTTAGTTGATCCCAACTGTCTATCGAGCCAGGAGGTAGAGATTGGAACCAGTCATAAGCGGGACCCCCTAACGTGGTGATAAACATTTTGCATACCACTAGTTCCGTTGCACGGTTAAGGCGAAGCAGTATTCGATATTTCCTGGCGTGGGCCTCTGGGTTGTCCGCACCCGTATATATAGGGAGATTATGTATTTTAAAATGCATATCAGTTTCTTCTGCCTCGATCCAAGCCATGAAGGGCGAATCTCTATTGGCGAATGGGTTATGCCTGGAATTCTCCTCATTCATGCGGAGCACTGCAGCTCGAACTCTATCGTCAAAATTCTCCGGACCCGCCCTTGGGCGTCCCTTCCGTGGAGATCTACTTGGAGAAGATGAAGAGCTGGATCCAAAAGACGGATCCGAGGGTGATCGTCCGCCTTCGCTTCCACGTCCGCCTCCTCCTCCACCTCCACCTCCTCCACCTTGTCCGCCCGGGGGAGCTTGACCGCTACCCCCTCCAGAGCCTCCTGAAGGGATGTGCCCATCATTCCCTTGGTGTGGTGGTGGCGGTGGCCCATTCGAACGTGGTGTCTCTATTGGCCTTTTGCTCTGTCTACGTCTAGTAGATGGGGGTGATCTACCCTTGCGGGAGGATTTCGGTCTCCGAGGCGAAGGTGATTCGGACCGCCTACGCTTCTCTTTTTTACGCTTTTTGTGCCTTCGCCCTTCTGATCCACCCAAAGAGAGATTCGACCGTGGCCGCCTTGGGACACTTAATCCGCCCAGGTTTATCCCCTGGCTTACAGACCCGCCAGGAAGAGTTTGATCGTTCCTCTGACTTCCTCCTGCGCCAGTAGGGAATAATTCCCGATTGAGCGGTCGATCCCCAAGCGCTGCCGTGGAAGTTACCATGGATTCTGTATTATGAGCTTGGAGAAACGAAGAATTGAGGGCATTTGATCCTATTGTCGCCTGGGACCATGAAGATACCGTAGACGTGGGCGTCATGCTCCAAAATGGAGGAATGATCATGAATGACCGTAGGCTACTACCCATCTCAGGGCCAAACTCCCTTCCTATTGCTTCAGCACACATGTTGATGAATGCGTCTGGTGACACACTACTTTCAGCTTGTGCTGTGGGTGCATTCGAAACAACGCGTCCAGCACTAGTTATAGGTTGACTCGATGGTGTTACTAATGGTGTTTCTTCCCCCGATGTGGGGTTCGGTTCCCCATTTGCCATGTCTTTTTAAAGTGAACGAAAAACCCTTTATTTGATTAAGGATTCCACCTTCACCGCACCAATTGATGACTTGTGGAGAAATTCCGATCAGCTTCCGTCCCTGTGGGGGCGTCGTTGGGTTCGACGGGGGGAAGCTCTGATGCCAAAGTCAGTAAGGAAGAACAAGAGAGCAAACTGAATTGACAAAGGGTAAGTCAGTATGTACCTGGATTGCCTGAGATGTAGGCTATATATAGTCATGAAGTTGTAACCTCTAGTAACTAGAAAGTCTCCATTAATGCCCCATTAATGGCGGTTACTGGTTACCTTTAAGTTGGCGGTCAGCTAATTGATAGCTCATTAATGGTCTTTATGACAAGGTCGGCTCAACCGTTCTCATGGCGGATTGAGAGCTTATGGAGATTCGCCTTACAGGTTCGCCAGCGGGTCTCTCTTGGCGAGTTCCAGGTGATCCGCCCGTCGGATCTCTTTACTTCGATATGCCGCGGAATTCTCGTATCAGGTGGCCAACACGTGGCGTTCTTTAGGCGAATATCCCTTTTGATCCTTAGGATAATATCACGATATTATCATGATCTAAAATCAATTGTTTCCGTTCTTACTAAATAAAAAAAAAGTATAAATAAACAAAATATAGTTCACAGATGCGATCGGACGAAAAAGAAAATCCTGGGTCAAATACATGAATATCATAATTAAGTACAAAATTACAATTAAGTCATATCAGCAAACTTAATTCTTAATATGTCATTATTCTCTATATATTATGATTTTATACCATAGTTTAAAAATTCTAGACTCCAATTCATAAATCATAAACCCTAGAAAATATATTCTAGACTTCTAATTTATAAATTCATATCCTTAAAATATATTAAAAATACTGATTTTACAATTCGATATAATCCAAAATTATGACTTGACATTGTTGTAAATAGTTGTTAGAATATGACTTTCTGTGTACTTTTCCCTAAATTTTTTCTTTCTTTATCTTTCTAAAATTAGGCTCTTACGTGATAACCCAATCTAGCTACTTGAGGTCGATGGGCCAACTATTTGATGGGCTGGACTTAAAATTATCTTCTGATCCTACCCATCCATCATTCTAAGTATGTATAATTTATAAATTTAGATTTTAAATTTTATTTTTAAATTTGAAATGTTTTTATTTTATTTATATATTAATTTTGAAGCAGAAATTTATAGAAAATATAAATTAGTTTAGAGTAGACTTACAACTAGACTTATTCACGGGTTTAGGTACCCGTCCGGCCTGCCTAGACCCCTGTCCCCTGGCCAGGCTTGGACAAGAAAAATTATCTTTAAGTCTAGGCCCGTTAAAGTTTGCCTATATTTTGGACGAGCTTGGAATTTAAAAAAGAGCACGGACCGGTCCGTCTATTAATATTAATTAATAAATTTATATATTTATATTTATTTTTAAGTACAAATTTTATTTTTTATTAGTAAAAATTATACATATATATTTAGGTGCCTTATATGGACTGCGCTTAGGATTTGATTCAGTTCGAATCCAGTCCGACCCGAACCCGCTTAAATTAACAGCGGGCTGGATTGGACCTAGACTGAGCATTTTTAAATAAAAGTCCGCTAGGCTCGATCCATGAACATGTCTACTTACAACTAATTCTTACGGTGTTCAGTTCAGATAGACCTTAAATAAACATCTCATATATATAGAAATAGATATTCACCATTCATTATGGAAAAATTGATTTAAATTTTGGAAAAATTATAAAAATAAATCTTATAGTTTGGTCAATTTGCAAAAACAGTCCCCGGGGTTTAAATGTTTGTAAATATGAGTTATGTGCTTTATGAAATTTGCAATTAAAATATATATGAGTCAATTTGTAGAGAACGAATCAGTTAGAAGCCAAATTAATGTTAGGATATTTTAGGAAAAAAGCATATGCTTTGATCTTTTTACAAACACAATCTCGTGATTTAAAAACTTGCCAATAAAGGTATGTGTTTTGTGCAGTTAGCAAACTCGTGCATTTGGTCAAAATTTATTGTTATTAAGTATGACTTTGCAAATTACTCCATACATAATACCGGATTTTACAAATTAACTGCACCAAAAATATATTTTTATTGACAAATTCACTCTAAACTCTTTTAACCGCAAACTACGCAATCATAAATCATTGTTTGCAAATTTTTAAACTGCAGAATTATGTTTGCTAACCAGGCAAAACACAATGGTTTTAATTCACTCTCTATTATTTTTATTGTCGTTGAGAGCCACCAATTTAAAAAAAAAGATAATTTGTGCTATTATTATCGGTTTTCAATTATATTTTAAAAGATTACGTTTTAATTTTTAATATATAATTAATATTAAATTCAAATAAAGAATAATGATTATCTATAAATACACTTTTAGTAAGTGAGATATTAATAGTTATGGGTAACTCAAATATGTTTTGAATTAAAAATCTCTTAAATAGATTGCTGCTTTTAATCGGAGAGCTCCCTAAATTTGAGGCCCTAAACAAGCGTCTAGTCAGTTCTTTTAGCTCAGTCTTATGACCTCTTTATATGTGTTCGATTCTCGCTGTTATTGTTGGAGTTCGATAAACGGAGCCCTTTTGTAGCGATTGAGACTTTTGTAACCTTGGACTAAAATACTCCTCCTCTCTTTCTCTCTCTAAACTTTTATTTACTAAAAATATTAAAAAATCCATTCCCATCTATGCCTAAATTCAGAAGGGATTAACACATTTGTAATAAAAAAAATCACATTAATTATATTGCATAGTTTTTTTTAAGTCTATAATAAAACTATGTGCTTTCACGTTTTTTTTAAATAAGTATTTGTAGATTTTTTTTTTCCAAACAAGATTATTGAGATTTTCGTTTTGCACTATAAAAATAATGTTTCACAGCTATAAAATGGAAAATTTCGAGAATTAAAGTTGGTTAGTGTCATATTTACTATAAAACCAAATTTTTATTTTCCAAATTCATAATTTTTGAAGTTTTCGGTCTCTAAATATTTATATTCTCCCTCCTTACTAAATAACACCTAAATAACCTCAAAATTAAAAATTTTAAAAATTAAAATTGGTTAAAATATCATCGATTCTTTGAATTTTTTAATTTTGAGATCGTCAATGATCATTTTAATTTTGAAGTGATTGTTTTTAGTAACGCGAAAAACCTCAATCATCTCATGACTAAAAAAACCTCACTCTCTATCTGAAAAAAAAAAAAAAAAATCTATACATACTAATCTGATAAAACATGAAAGTGCATTATTATTTATTTAGTTTACCCTTTTTTTTCTCAGAATTATTTATAATTTTTTAAAAATATTTTTGTTTCACCACCGACCTATTTGAGGTGTATATAGTCATCTGCCAATCATAGAGGTAGGTATTGCTAATGGATCTCTTTGTATATTTTATATTCGTATAATAGAGAAATGAAAAGTGATAAACGTGAATATATTTTTAACAATTTATTGTATAAACAAACAAATTAAAACATATATTATATTATCTAAAAAAACTAATAATATAAAATACTTTAATATAAAAAACATTTATATTTATAACGTATAATAAAATTCATTTGATTAGTTAGGGTAAGTTACATATGAGGTATATGTTGTACATTTATATATAATTTATCCGACCACTAATTATTAAATTAAAACTTTAGGCTGAAGAAATTAACTGATCCTCTAGGGTCCTAAACTGATAGTGACGGACTAAACTGATAAGGTAAACATTACCGTTTTAATATATATTTTTAAAAAATTTGTGACCAATAATATTTTAAGAAAAATAAATTAGTAAAAAATAATATACGTACATAATATAATTTACCAAACACTATAAAATAATATCTTTAAAAACTTCTAAATCCTAACATTGAAACAAGTAGAACGTACAATTAAACAAAAATATTCGAAAATATTTCATTAATAATCATAGAACAATGTTAAAAAAGGAATCATCATAATAAAGCAAAAATAATAAAGTTTTTTTTCAAGGCATCGCACAAGCGATAAAAAAAAGGTCCAGGGGACCAAATCGGGGAATATCGAATCAACTTCTCGGTTTCAGACGTTTAGGCGGACTAAGGGAGTCTCTTACCGTCATGTATTTGATGGAATTCTTCATTTTGTCAAACAATTCGATTTCAACGGTTAAGGAAACAATTGGATTTCTGCATAATTGTCGACGAAAATATGTCCGTCAATAGATAGTTTTCTTTTTAATAGTGTTTCAATCATTCAACCTTGACGAAAATATGGTGTAAAAATACCTCTCACATTTACAGCTAAGAGCAATTTTACAACTAACGTATAAAATAATGCAATTTTATCCCTAAAGTTGGCAACTAAGAGCAAGTTTACCCCTAACTTTGATAGTTAAGTGAATTTGAGAAATGATTCACCAAATTATCTTATTGGTTATAAATATTGTCATTTACACTTCCTATGTGCGTTAATTTTATTATTAATTAGTAATAGATCACAAACATGTGAATATATGTGAAAAAAATTATAAAATTATATTGTATTTTGTACGAGTTTACAAAAAAAAAAAATCAAATACCTCACCGTTTAAATATATTAAGGGCAAAATTGCTCCTAGCTACCAACATTAGCGGTAAAATTATATCATTTTAGACGTTATGGGTAAAATTGCCCCTGACTGTAAATATTAATGGTATTTTTATATCTTATTAAAAAAAATTAAAAAGTACAATTTTATTTATTAATAAAAACAAAGAGACAAGTGAACACAAAAACTACGTAAGAGAATGAAGCACACCTTATTTCATCTTCACTAGACAAATTGCTTTAAATTTTAGAAAATGGAATCGGAATCAAATAAAGGTCTTGTTTTCTAGCCAGAGCACCGCGATAAATTTCCGTCATGTCAAGATTTTCGGGGTTGATTCCGTCAGGAAATTTCCAATCAAAATGATATAATAAGTTTGCAAGGAGAATCTCCACATAAGTTGTCGCTAATGAGATTCCTGGACATATTCTTTTCCCAGCACCAAACGGTATTAATTCCATATTTGCGCCTTTATAATCTATTTGGCTGTCATCGAATCTTTCCGGGTAAAACTTTTCCGGTTCAGGCCAAACTTTGGGGTCTCTTGAGATTGCCCATATATTGACATGAACTACAGTTTTGGGGTAAATATCATATCCATCGACTTTTGTTTTCAATCTGCATTCTCTTGTGACGAAGGTCGCTGGAGGGTGTAATCGTAGAGTTTCTTTGATGATTGATTTGAGATATTTTAGTTCTTGTACTCTTGATTCCTCAACTATTCCAGTGTCACTGAAGACCCGTCTCACCTCTTCTTGTGCTTTTTTCATTGATTCTGGGTGCTTCATTAAATCCGACATTGCCCATTCCACGGTTTTTGAGGATGTATGACTACCTCCAAAAAATATTTCCTGTAATATTTGGATGGTAAAAATAATAATCATGCATGTGTATATATTAAAGTTATTATTTGATTTTACCTATCAATTTAAATGGGTAATATCAAAGTTTCGTAGATCAAATAGTCGAATGTTCAGATTCTGACAATTTTATTTATTAATGGAATCTATTAACTCTTTGGTCATTTTTTCTCATTTTTTTTAGATTGACTAAGAGATAGGGACTTTATAAGGTGTTTTTCAAAATAGTTGGACTAAACAGTATGTTAGGTAAAAAAAATGGGGATTAATAAATTATTTACCCTATAATATAATAGATAAAGTAAATAATTAATTAGTCTATATATTTTTACTTAACACGCTATTTAGTCCTCGTATAATTGTTTAGTCTTTAACTTGTGTTCTATTTAAAAGTTTAGTCCCTCAAATATTTATATTATTAAACAATTTTAGTCTCTATATAACGAACTAAACTATTGAATAAAACAAAAGTTAAAGACTAAACAAGATGTTCTTAAAATATGAATACTAAATAATGTGTTAGACGAAAATGTAGGCACTAATAATTTATTTATGCTAATAAATTTATTATGTTTGAAAGATGAGAAATCTCCTAGGTACACTACTAATAGTGGTCCCTCCACTCAAATGATACCATGTCAATACTTGGATTAACGTGATATCATCTGTGTAGTCGGAACTAGTACTAGTCCTCACAGTTTAGTCCCTCAAATATTTATATTATTAAACAATTTTAGTCCATGTATAACGAATTAAACTATTGAATGAAACAAAACTTAAAAACTAAACAATATGTTAATAAAATACGAATACCAAATAATGTGTTAGAAAAAAATGTAAGCACTAATAAATTATTTATGCTAATAAATATATTATGTTTGATGGATGAGAAATCTCGTGGGTCAATATTAGTAGTGGTCCCTCCACTCACATGATACCATGTCAATACTTGGATTAACGTGATATCATCTGTGTAGTCGGCACCAGTACGAGTATAAATTTTCTTGATAATTATTTTTTAAAGAACAACCAGTTTGATGACTAACAACATCAAATCAAATCAACAACAGCTACCAATAACATCAAACAATATGTAAATACGAATAACCGTATCAAATAAGCATATAAGACGTCTAACCATAATATTGGCTTTGATGACTTCATCCGTCAATGGAAGTTCAAGATCTCCATTTTTCTGCAAATCCAACAAAACCTGCAAAAGATTATTATCTCCAAACTTATGATGAACTTTATGTTCTTTAAGAATATCTTCAAGCATCTCATCCATTTCTTTCTGAACTCTCTCCATCCTTGATTTTTGCCCATTCAAATACTGAATAAATCTCAGAGATGGAAACAGATCCGTACCACTACTCGTGTCTAAAACCGCCTGTTTCACCTTCTCCAACAAAACCAGCAAACTTTCCTCACACTTTCCATAAGTTTTAATAAGCATAATCGAACTCGTCAAATCACCGACGGATTTCGTCAGATTTACCGACGAATTAGCTTTACTGAGGAGAAATTTAATGAACTCCGAAACGTTTTCTTCCCTCACTGATCTGAACCCCTGAACGCGTTTCAAACTCAGAAACTCCAGTGTACAGATTTTCCTCATCTGTCTCCAGTGATCTCCGTACGGCGCAAACACGATATCTTTGCAATCGTAGTACAGGACGTCTCCGGCAGGCGCGTGTGGCCGTCCGGCGAACTCTTCACCTTGGACTTTGAGGACTTCTTTGGCTAATTCGACTGATGTGATTACAACAGCGGGGATTTGGCCTTGTTGGATACTCATGATTGGGCCGTGGATTTTGGCTAAATCTGCTAGTCGTTGATGGAATAGACCGCCGAGTAACTGTGGAATGTTGCCGATGATCGGAAACTGCCATGGTCCCGGAGGGAAATTTGTGCCTTGATTTTGTTTTCTCCGGCGGATTTTTAGTATGGTGAAGATGATAAGGAGAAAGGAGAAGAGGATTGGGAAAGAGGGGATTTGAAGCTCCATTTTTTGGAGTGAGAGAAGAGAGATACTGTTGGATACAAGATTTAACTGCACACTTGTACTTCTACATATATATTAATGGTGGTTTTGTAGATTTCCATGTGTAGATCCAAATATTATTGTTTTAAGGGAAAATTACAAAATTGGTTAAAATGGGAGATCAATTTACATATTTAGATCATTTTTTCAATCCATTACCTATTTAGACTATATTTTGTAACTTTCCAAAAATACCCTTCATGTATATATGACACTTAGAAAATTTTTAGTCTTTTTCATTTTCCTGACTTTTACTTCTCAAATTCGCAATATGCTAATCAGCAAAATCGATTTTACTTCGCATATTGCACAATATGCGAATGATTTTACTTCGCAAATTCGCAATATGCTTCGCATATTGCACAATATGCGATATGATTTTACTTCGCAAATTCGCAATATGCTTCGCATATTGCACAATATGCGAAGTGAGATGTAACATTCGGATTATAACAATGGTGAAAACATTACTGCAACTGCTCCGCTTTCTACTTTCTTTCATTTTCGAACTAGAAGTTTTCTACAAGTTCGAGCCTTACGGAATAGACTCCAAGGAAGTATGTTGTTCCTAGTATTGTTCCTTTTCTCTGTTTCGGATCCACTAATCCCGCCTGAAAAATTATCTGTTGTTTTTGCTGATACTGATGTGCAACCTGCTGCGTATATGAGCGAAATGGGCATCGAGCCGATACTGGCAAAACCAATATTGAATCGTTAACGAGTCTGGTAGGGGAAGAGAAATCGTGAATTTGGAAGATGAAGGGGAAGGGGAAAATGGAAGATTGGGGTATTTTAGGAAAGTTATAAAATATAGTCTAGATAGGTAATGGATTGGAAAAATGGTCTAAATATGTAAATGGGTCTCACAATTTACCCAATTTTGTAATTTTCCCCTGTTTAAATACAAGACTAATTTTATATATAAAATAATGGGATAAGGACATAGTATGTTTAGTAGCTACTTGTTTTTGTTTGTTTTTTTCTTTTCAAAATTGAGAGTTTTAAGTGGTTGGTTAGTTATCTTCTGCTTGTCTTTTAGACGTGAAAAGTAACGTTTTACAAAAGAAGTGAATATCTGCTTTTTGGAAAAACAGATTTAGCGCACATTTGTTTTACCTACTGTTTACTTTTGCTGTTTGCTGTTAGAAAATGCTGTTTTTTCAAAACGCGTATATTTCCTACTTTGTAACATGCTATTTTTCAGGTGTAAACGGAAAACATGAACATGAAAATGAGCAATGAAACACCCCTTAGTCCTAACGTTAGAAATTGTGCAAATTTAACAACAACGGTTTCCGTCAATATCAATTTCAGCTATGCGCTATCGAAAATTTGAAAAGACAAAGTTGACTGTTATTTAACTGTCACATCGGACCTTCTAATTTTTTTTTCAAATTTTTAATAGCGCGTGACTAAAATTGATATTGCTTGAAAATGTTATGGTTAAATTTACATAATTTCCTATGTTTAAACTAAATATGCACTCGTTTGAAGCTTTGGAGTTAAATTTGACCGTTATCCGTATATCTAATTAATAATAGATGAATAAAGTTTTTGGTCTAATTTACCCAGTTGTGAGTGGAAAATATTGTATAGGAATTTTTTTTAAAAAATTTCATAAAATCATAAGCTATTTAATATGAAAATATAGGAAGAAATTAAAGAAAATGTTTAATCTTATTGAGAAAACAACGGTACATCGTAACATAAGTAATTAAAAAATTACGATATGAAAGTATATCAAAAAAGTTTAAATCTGCATTTTTAATATTTAATATCACTAATCGTGATAGAAGCTAGTCAGCATAAAAATATATAAAGAAAGTAAGAAAGAGTGGTTGCATTGTCTCAACATTTGCTCTAGGATGAACATTATCTTTTCACATATCTTTAGGGAAGGAAATAGAGTTGCTGATGCACTCGCAAGTTTGGAGTCTCTTCATTCGTGATCAATTGGTGGCCTTCAGCTCCTGTTTTTTTTTACCACAGGTTTATCAATGATGACATTTGTAATATTTCACAATTGTGTTTTTCTTGACATTTCCTATCTTTTCTTCTCCCTCTTCTTTTGTTTGTTCTCCTTCATCTTCTCTTGTTCAAACACTCACTTTTCTTTTATTTATATATTGTGGGTTTGTCAGTTCTTGGGCCATGGGTGGTCACCCCACCCAAGTTCTGTCTCGTCCCAATTTCTATAAAAAAACATAAAAAAATAGTAAATATCAACATAAGTAATTAAAAACTTACAATCTATACGTGTATTAGAGAAGTTTGAATCTGAATCTTTAATGTCATAGATCGTGATATAAGCTAATCAACATGAAAATATATGAAGAAAGACAATTATTTCATTTCTAGGAAAATAGTAGATCTGGACATAAGTAATTGAAAACTTACAATCCATAAGTACATCAGAGAAGATTGAATCTGAATCTTCAATATCATAAGTTAATCAACACAAAAATATATGAAAAAATAAGAAAAATGTATAACTTTTATTTTTAAAAGACGAGTTATTGTTTCATTCATGAAAAAAATAGTACATTTGGACATAAGTAATTAAAAAATTACAATATAAGATTGCATCAGAGAATATTAAATATGCATCTTCAATATCATAGATAGTGATAAAGCAATAATAAACAGTGTTTAAAACCGTTTTTGGCACAACGAAGAGAAACACACTCCATCCATAATCGATTTCATTGATTTTTATTTAGGAATGACTTCATGGTCTTTCAATAAGCCAGGTCTATGTAATAATAGATAAAACCCTTATGCGGGTGATTATACGCATTGATATCACGCGAATATAAAATCACCATGTGGCACTTAAGAGACCCGAACCAATACTTGTGGAAATGGAACATGTGGTGTCTCCATAGCTAAACTGGACATATGACTCCATATTAGATACCTCGAACTGGGAAGCCTCAAATAACCAAGTCAATAATCTATTTGTTACAACAATCATGCTCGATCTCATGAATCTCGAACCTAGTATGCTTGAGGAATATCATGCCGTATTATTTTGGCGCATATTCACCTGTCAATAGGTGATCCATAGCACATCCCATTCCTACATCCAAAACTGTCTTCTGAAGTTCGATCACAGTATAAATAGAGTAAGCTCAACTCAAGGTACTTTACTCGATTCATTCATTAAGGTTACATTATAGTTTTGATTTACTATTGTGTTCATTCTCGAATCTTACCTCGAGCGAGTTAGTCAGACAATGGCCCCATTTTGACATTGTTTTTGTCCAATTGCAGGTCTCCAAGTGAACTTTCAGGATTCAACCACATCAAATTGGTGCGGCGTGTAGAACTAACATAACAATGACTTACTTAAGTAGTTTCATCATACTTCCATCATTCAGTACTCCATATGACCAAAACCCAGATCAGTGCGGAAGAAGAAGCACGAAGAAAGTTTCAGCCCGATCACGATCTAGCCCTGGAAATGGTAGAGGATGTCAAGGACCTAAATGCCCAACAACAAAGAATCCTAGGCACAATCTCCCATGAAATGAGAAAGAACAAAAAACTACAAATAAAGAAGAAACTATTAAATAAATAAATCAAATATATCAACCTAAATGCCCAACAACAAAGGCTCAAGATCAACCACATCATTTATATAGGCAGACAAAAGACAACGACACATATAAAGACGTATATGACAACTATTCATAAAATGAGAAAGCACGAAAAAAATACTATAAATAAAAAAGAAACTATCAAATCAAATATATCAATTAAAAAATTTATTCAATAAAAAAGAAGTGCAACAAAGCAAAAAATTGGTTTACCTTCTAGCTAGAAGTGGAATGAAATTCCTAAAAAATGGATGAAAAAACGAAAGTTTCTTGGCGACTAGGTTTATATATCGAATGATACAATATTAATTAAATGAGCCCAACATTCAAAATAAATACCTGCAACCCGAAATTAGCAGTATGGCCTAATTCAAAAAGCCCCTAATTGATGGAGATGCAAAGGCCCGATTATGAGGAATCTTGTTTAGGAGCTGACTAAGCGGACACGAGGACCAATAGCGGTGTAGATTGAAATCGACTGGAGGTTTTATTCGTAAACCAACAAAGAATGCAATCTTCTCTAGCTCAAACTAGAAGGTTGACTAAACCCAAGGATTGATAATCCAAGCTCCAATGGAGGCTCTTTAGTTTTAATTCATTCAAAGTTACTAAACATTATAAAAAAGAGAGTTTAAATACTCTCCAAAATAACAAGACAAAATAATAAAAGCCCATGAATAGGGTTTTGGGAAAAACATGTGTATAAGGGGTAGGATATGAAAGGACAAAGTCCATGGTAGTTTAGTAATAAGGGGTTGGTGGAAAAACAGTAAATAAACACCAACAGTAATGGTCCCCTCTTGGTAAGAACTTGGAGGAGAAATATCCTTCCAGCATAGTACGCCCCGCGCCCCAGGAATTACGCCCCACGTATTTGAGTCTCTGAACTTGGGGACGTTCGATGATGCTCCTTACGTGTGGCGTCTTCGGGACTATGCCCTGTGTAGTTGAGCTCCTGAACTTTGGTGTTCCGTAGCTTGGGATTTACGCGTGGCGCCTTCGGAGTTACGCTCCACATAGTTGACCTCGTAAACTTGGTGGCTCTGTGGATTGGAATCTACGCGTGGCGTCCTAGGCATGTGCCCCGCGTATTTGACCTCCTAATATGATTCTCGCTCGAAGCTGCTACTTGTGCCCCATGTACAAGTTGGGACGCCCCGCATCCCTGAGTTTCTTGACACTCCTTCGGAAATGGGGCTCACCATGCTTCGTGTCTTGCTAGTCATGCCTCGCATGCTCTGTTGGTTGTCTTGGCTCACGCCTTCCTTCAGTGGATTCTCCCGTGTTCCGCCTTGTAACTCCGGGTTCGAGCTTAGAGGAAGGATGCCCTCATCATTCTCCCCTTCTTTGAAAGAGTCAGACTCAATCTCGGGTACCTTAGTTGGCAAAGATCCATCCAGCTTCCACAAGCTCAAATCCTGCACGTTAAAAGAATAAGATATTTTCCAAAGCCAATTGGGAAGGGTTAGTTGGTACACGTTGGAACTAATTTTCTTCGTGATCCGGTAGGGACCATACTTCCTCGGCCTCAACTTGCTACTTGGAGCATGTATAAGTCATTCTTTCCCCAAGTACACCATCACCTCATCCCCAACCTCAAATTGTACATCCTTTCGGTGCTCATCCACCTTGGTTTTGACCCGACTATTTTTCTCCTCAATACTATGTCGAACTTCTTAGTGCATTCTATGATAGTCGTTGGCCTAGTTGTGTGCGGCTACACTCTTCTTTTCCCCTTTGGGAACCTCGCCCAAATCAAGTGAATGGTTGGGTGCTTTAGTGTATACTATCTTGAAAAGGGACTTCCCGGTAGTAGAACTCACGGCGAAGTTGTAGGCAAACTCGGCTTGGGCGAGTACATAAGCCCACATCTTGGGTTTACCTCGACATTTGCTTCTCAATAAATTTCTCAAGGTCCAGTTTACCGCTTCGGTCTGTCCATCTGTTTGGGGGTGAGCCGTGGTGCTAAAATTCAACGTGGTTCTAAGGATGGCCCAAAGAGTCCGCCAAAAGTGGCTTACAAACTTCGTGTCCCTATCCGAAACTATGCTCTTTAGGACCCCATGCAGCCTCACTACCTCACGGAAGAATAACTTGGCGATGGCGGTGGCGTCATTAGTCTTCATACACGAGATAAAGTGGGCCATTTTTTAGAATCTATCCAAGGATGGAATCCATACCCCGTTGAGTCCTTGGCAGCCCCAACACAAATTCCATGGAGAGGTATTAATAATCTCCAGGATTGGGAGATGCATACGTAATCCGGAATTCGTAGCATGCCCCTTGGAGGTTTGGCACGCCTCATATTGCTCCACGATGTGTGCCATGTCTCTCCTTACTCTAGGCCAATAGTAACGGGAGCTAACCGCTTTAAAGGTTTTGTCCATTCCAAAGTGTCCCCCCAACACCCCTCCGTACAACTCTCAGATCATTCTTTCTCATATGGACGTATTTGGAAGGCACAATTGGCTACCCCTCATGAGAAACCAATCCACTAACTGATATCCACTCTCTTCGGTACCTCACCTACACTTCTCCCATTCAAGCCCAAAGTCCGGATCCTCCTCATATTCTCCCTTGATGTGCTCAAAATCCACTAACTCCAAGGCTACTGTTTTCAAGAGAGCTATCCTTCGGCTCAAGGCATCCGCCACTTTGTTTTGTTGATCCGCTTTGTGAATAAGCTGGTAAGGGAACTTATCCATAAAAGTGGACCATCTAGCATGCATGGAGCTCCGAAGTTGCTTTTGACTTCCCAAGTATTTGAGCGCTTGGTGGTTGGTGCATAATATAAACTCCTTTCCGATGAGATAGTGCTCCCACGTCTTGAGAGTTTGCACTACCGTATAGAATTCCTTATCATAGGTGGCCCACTTCTGTCTCGAGTCACACAACTTCTCACTGAAATAAGCTATGGGCCTCTTCTCTTGCATTAATACTCCCCCAACTCCTACTCCACTCGCATCACACTCAACTTCGAAGAGGTTTGATAGGGGTATTTTACCCCTATCTTTTAGCGTGATTTATGGGATAATTTTGGATGGAATAAGTAAGTTTAATTGTAAAAATAAAAGTATTTTGAATAAATAAAGGAATAAAAATAAATCTCGTACTTTTAGTTAATTTCCCTTGTTTTGATTAGTTTAGGAAATAAAATCATCAAGCTAACTCGGCTCTCAAAAGTGTTGTATTTCAGGTACAAGAAATGGGCAGAAATCCACCTCATACGCGGGGCGTAAAAACCCCTACGCGCGGCGTGAAACATGGTGCCAGAAATAATTGCCTTATCCGCAAGCATCATGTGGAATTGACTCAGCATACGCGGGGCGTATGACAATTTACGCGGGGCGTATGACATTTGTCGGCAATGATTGGCCTAATCCTGAAAGTCAGACTTCATTGTCCCTTTTGGTCAACCACCTATACGCGGGGCGTATAAGACAATTCCTTAATGCAAAAAGATCAGGGATACATTTACGCGGGGCGTAACCCATTTACGCACGGCGTAAAATACTCCAATTCCAACAATAAACTTCAGAAACGCAAATATGCGGGGCGTACTTCAGCTACGCAGGGCGTATTTGGGACAAATAGACAAGGAATTGGTCCATGCGCAGGAGATTTCTGACGGAATAGGCATCCACGCGGGGCGTACACCTATCCACGCGGGGCGTATCATGGGTTTTCTGCACTAAATAATGTTGCCCCATGCTTGTATTTTGTGAAATTACCATATTACCCTTGCTTGATGTGTATAAATAGGAAGCTCTCCAACCCCAAAAGACACCAATTACATGCTAGAGAGCTAAAATTATACTCTTTTCCTTTCTTGTAATATAGATTCAAGTTTTTGTAGTAAACTCTCCCCCTCGAGAGCTTGTTCGGTTGTTCCGACGTTCCACCGAGGTTCCGCTCCATCATTCATCACTAAGCTCGAGAGTTCCACCTCTACGACCTAAGAGACGGCCTTGAGTCCGGTTAGCTAGTGCCGAGGGCGGATTTCCCCTTTTTACTTGCTAATTAGCTTGTACTCTTCCTATGTACTAGGCGTGGTTGTATTTCATCTATTCACTTTCCATACTTATAATTTATAATTCATGATCTCTATTTTTCTTACGTGTTGATTTTTATTACTTGTTTTGATATTGATAATTGACTATTGTGTAGGAGCACGCGATTACCGCCGCCATCCAGGCTATCTCTAGGGAATTATATAGGTGTTGCCTTACCGGATTTGACAAACCGAAAACCGTAGGGATTGACAAACCACGGAACTTACGGGTCCTAATTTCTAGTTCCCCCGAATTAGACACGCCTTGACTAGGAATCATGTAGTCTAAGCACTTCACGGATCGGTCTTTTCACACTTGGTCATCTTTGCAAGAATAAACCATTTTCCGTATACAATTAGAGTCATTATTTGTCATAGTTATACTTCATCGCATACACCCCACTTCATAGAGTTTTAGCCACATAAATTTGTGTCGCCTATTATAGGAATAGCGTGTAATTGTGTCTTACTTTACCCAAAAGTAATCACCGCTCAAATAACTTACGAAACCAATTAGTTTAATACTTGTAATTATAAATCCCGTGGATTCGATACCCGGTCTTAACCGGATTATTACTTGATACGACGGGGTACACTTTCCCCTAAGTAGTCGTGACGTCTAGTGAACTTAGAGCACTTATAAAGATAAAATCCATAGTCTCGTAGCTCACTCATATCACACCAACATCCGTATAAAATAAAACACCACTAGACTCGCGGCGCATCAAGCTTATCAAAATATGGAAACGCTAAAACCGGAGTGGTACTTAGTTTTTCCTTTATCAAGGCAAAACTGCTCTCTTGCTCATCTCTCGAATTGAAGCTTCTACCCTTCTTCAAAAACTTGGTCATAGGAGCCACAATAGCGCTGAAATTCCAGATGAACCGTCTATAGAAAGTAGCCAACCCATGAAAGCTTCTAATATCCCCAACGGTCTTTGGAGTCGGCCACTCTCGAATAGCTCTAACTTTCTCTTCATCAACGCGGATACCACTCCCACTAACCACATACCCGAGAAACACCAAGCTCTCCATCACAAAGACACACTTCTTAGTGTTGGCAAAGAGTTGGTTCTCCCGGAGCAAAGCTAGTACGGTCCTTAAGTGCTCCGCATGTTCTTCTAACGTCTTACTATGGATGAGAATATCATCAAAGTAGACCACCATGAACTTCCCAATCACCGGATGCAATACTTGGTTCATCAACCTCATGAAAGTGCTTGGTGCATTGGTCATCCCGAATGGCATCACTAGCCACTCATACAACCCATCATGCGCCTTAAAGGCCATCCTTCATTCATCTCCTGCCTTGATCTGGATTTGGTGGTACCCACTTCTCAAATCAACCTTGGAAAAAACCTTGGACCCATCCAATTAATCAAGCATGTCATCAAGTCGGGGAATCAGAAACTGGTACCGAATAGTGATCTTGTTAATGGCTCGGGTATCCACACACATCCTCCACAACCCATCTTTCTTGGGTGTCAACAAAGCCGGTACCGCATATGGACTCATGCTCTCCCTAACATAGCCCATTCTTATCAACTCTTCCACCTTCTCCTTCATTACTTCACTCTCCTTGGGGCTCATCCTATAATGAGGTAGACTAGGCAAGCTAGCTCCCGGCACAAGATCGATATGGTGTTGGATGTCCCGTAGGGGTGGTAGCACATATGGTAACTCCTCCGGGAACACACATCATGGAACTCATTAAGCAAATTCCTGACTTCTTTCGGAACTTCTTCTCCTTCGCTACCTACCCTCTCCGATGGTGTACTAGATTTCACCATCACTACATACACCATTTGAATTTCCTCACACTCATTGATAAACGCCTTGTGAGTTGGGAAAATGATAACGTAGATTTCCCCTTAGTCTTGGATTCCCCTACAAGAGGTGTGAGCACATAATGAATCCCGTCCTTCACAAACCGATAGGTGTTATTTCTTCCGGTATGGGTAGCATCCCTATCAAATTTCCATGGACGTCCCAACAATAGGTGGCAAGCGTCCATCTCCACAACGTCACAATAGACTTCATCCCAGTACTCTCCTATCTCAAAAGGTACCCTACACCTTTAAGTGACTTTCAGCTCTCCTACGTTCTTGATCCACCCCACACTATTGATGCGCCCTCACCTAGTCTGAGATGAAGACTCACTAAGGGATAAGTGTACCCCGTCGTTATCAAGTAATAAATTTCTGGTTAAGTCCAGGTTATCGTCCACAGGATTTATTTCTGCAAGTATCGAGCTACTCGGTTTCAGGTGTTATCTAGGCTTAGGGGGGTTTGAGTTTGTTTGTTTAAGTTAATCTACTCCTATGTTGAATTATACTAATCCTAGCTAAGTTATCTGATTCTAACTAAGTTATTCTATGACTAATTAAGTTACTCTACCCCTAATTAAGTTAAACTACTCCTAATTGATTTTTCACTAATGCAATTATCCAAAGGAACATGGTATGAACGATAATAATAAAGATAGATTATTAGGTCTATTGAATAAAAACCTAATCTGAGTCACTTGTATTCAAGGTGATTAACCCTACTTACCCTCCTGAAGTTCCTAGCGCGTGATTCCCTAAGGCTGAAACTAAGTCTAAGGCTCAGTAAATTGGCGCTTAATCAACTAAGAGGTCGTCAATCTCCTAGGCTCTGACTAGGTCAGATTCAGCTCGAAATATGTGCCTACTAGATTTTGAGGCTTTTGAATGAGTTAAACCAATTGAATAAAGCGTAAGACAGAGATTAGACAAATAATCATAGAACAAAACAAGAGCTAAATTATTATTAAAGGCGAAGATAAATGTCACAAAATACAATAAGCTAAGTTCGGCAACTGTATCAAAGAGTACAAACAAGGAAAGATAAAAGGAGATATAAAAATCCCTTTTAGGGAACCTGTTTAATCTATAACCGGCGACCTAATCTTAAGGACGAACCTTGATAATTCCTCGAGAACAGCTTTGAAGGAGCTTCAACGGAGGTCGAAGAAGATGGAGGAGAATTATATGGGGAAAGCTAAGATAATTTACAAAAATGAAGGATACTAATTTATATTGGAAAAACTCTATTTATAGGCGTGGCTCGGCCCTCTTTTTGATCTATTTTCGTGTCCTTATGCAGGTAGGAAGTCGTGGGGTCCGTCGTGGGGCCGGAATTGTTCTTTTTGACTAATTCCCGCAGGTCTACTCGCCGAGCAGGGCGAACTGCTCGGCGAGCAGGCGCTACTCGCGGCGAGCAATGCCCTGCTCGGTGAGCAGGCATCCTGCTCGGCGAGTAGGCCTCTAGGGGCCTGCTCGGCGAGCAGGCATGGCCTACGGAGGCCCGCTCGTCGAGCATTCTTGCCCGGTATACCCCCGCGTGCTTGCGAACTGCCGAGTATGCCTTTTTCGTCCGAACTTATACCTGCGCATATACAGAAACTCCAGATAACATTAGTCCAAAGGCTAAATTTACCCACCAATCCCTTATTTTGAGCAAACGCTTCGTTTGGTGCGACTTTTGGAGGACCAATTAGCTTCAAAAGCTAACGAAATTATACTGTGCATGCTATTTTGGCCGTAATTGCCTAAATTGGTCATAAAACGAGCCTAAACGATGAAAAATAAATAAAACGTTTCTAATTCCTAACTAACTCACACAAAAGCATTTAAATGTGAGAAATGCTCGCTTATTAACTAAATAATGCTAAAACCCATCCTAAAACCGTACCCAAAGATAGGGGTTTTTGACCCCTATCAACTGTACGGACTAGGGTGTGCTTCAATCACCAACCCAAACCTCTTAGCCGCGGTGTCGCTAATGATGTTCTTTGGGCTGCCACTGTCGATGATCATGTTACATTTCACCCCTTGCACTAGACATCGAGTTCGGAAAAATTGATGTCTTTGGTCCGTCTCCACTCTACTCAAGATCAAGAGTCTTCTCACAACATGTATGTCTTGCCCCTCTTCATACTCTCCCTCATATTCATCATCAATGGGGTCATAACAAATATCCCCTTCATCATCGTACTCATCATCATCTTCATACCGCTTAACCATGTTGGCACTCCTCCTCTTGGGACACTCATTGGAATGATGACCTGGCTCATTGCATCAGAAACATTTGAATGGAGCCGGTCTCGCATAGGGGTTGTTGCCCCTAGGGGATTGTGTCACCTTAAAAGGCCTCACTCCTTTCGTGTACTTGACGCCTTGGGATCGCTTGAACTTGCAATACCCTTGCCCTTACCAATCCTCTTGGGAGCTCCTCTCCCTCCATAAGTACCTTCAGTCTTGGCTCTCTTATAGCCTTCACGTCCCCTCAAACTCAATTGTGCCTCGGCCTTTAATGCTAAATTACAGGCGTATTGCACCCCAATCACCATTTGCTCCCAATCCGGTCTTGGATGTTGTACCTCAATCCTTCAAGATACCTTGAAGTCTTTTGGCTTTCGTTTTCTGACAAGTTAGCCTTTACCGAAAGCCGTAAGAACTCCGAGGTGTATGATAGCTCCCATTTGTATGGGGGTTTTAGGCCCCTTTTAGCTTCCTTTTGTTTTATTTCCTTTTAATTTCAGTAGCGTTTTATTATCTTTTAGTTTAAATTAGCAATTTCCCTTATTTTTGGCATTTTCGGTGTTTTCAGGGATTTTCATGGACCTTTCGTGCATTTCTGAACCAGACCCAAGCCTATTGGAGCATTTCCGGATCATTCAGGGACCATCAGAGCACTTTTAGGATTCATCAGGGACCATTAGAGCACTTTTTGGAAGCCTATGAACCTAATCAGATAAAAGCCGGAGCCACAGTTCCTCAAATAGGACCTGTCTCGACGAGACATCACCTGTCTCATCGAGACAGGCCCTCGTCTCGTCGAGACAGGCCTTGTCTCGACGAGACGAGGCGGGGGAAGGCGTGCCTGCGCCTTCCCTTTTGCTGAAATTCACGGACCAGGGCCCTAAAAGCCCATTTAACACTTTGTATATGCCATTTTTACCCCTAAGGCATTAGGATTTCCTTCCTAACTCTATAAATAGGGAGCTAATCCTAATCTTTCAGGGGGGATTAGCCACTTAATAAATCAGAGAGCCGCTAGGGCTTTCTCTCCTCCATAATGTAGTTTTATTTCTTTTTAGATTAGATTTTCCTGCTTTCTAGGTTAGGTTTATTTTCTGTTTTGTTATTTCTTTCAAGAACAATTGATGGGAGAAGCTCCAGATCTTCTATTTTTGTAATCGGATCAGACAAAGCGGGTTTTAGATTTCTATCTCTTTCCCTTTTATTTTTTGCGATTATATTCAATTGAAGATGTTTTTCCATTATTCATATTTTCCTATTGCTATGATTGGTTTGTCTATGAACTGATCTCCATCCAATTTGGGATGGGGATGAAATTGATTATATGAATATGTATGATTAGGGATCTAGGACCTTTGATTGATCAGTTTATGCATGCTTAATGCCTAGATATTGTTAGGAACAAGATTTATGCTAGAATGAACATTGATAATGATCAACTAGCCTGTTTATGTATATAATATGCTTAATGCCTGTGACCCTGACATTAAATAGGATTATAGATAGATGAGAACCTGACCATGGAATCGTCTATACCGAATTTATATTAACCTGACTTCGCTAGAGACCAATAGGAATGAGGCTTTGTGGCTGGGTTACGACTTTAACCTTAGTTGTCAATAAACCTAATGCTTTGCATGACCTAGGGTATATGCCTAATCAAGCCGTCATCTGAATGCATGTGAATAGGAAGGACAATTATGATCAAATTAGTCTTTCACTTAGGACAATTACCTTCAATCATTGGTAAAACACAAATCTGAACTCCCTAAACTCATACCTAGGATTTAATCAAAGGAATCCTCAACCTATATTGTGCCATCCATTAATTCACCTTCTACCCTGTCAATTGTTCCCTTTATTTTGTTATTTCAATTCATTTAATTTTGTTTATAAAAAAACCCAACATTTATCCAACCCTCTAAACAATTAGATCATTCTAGGTAGATTTGCTAGTTATAACGAATAGTCCTTGTGGTTCGATCTCGTGCTTAGCACTTTATTACTTGTTGCGATAGGATACACTTGTCCTATTAACTGCTATATACTTTACGAGCATCAGTGTATTCTTGCACACTCCTTGCACCTTGTGAGCAATTCCGATAAGAACTGTAGATGTATTGCTCATAGCCGGATGGTAGAAACCTCTCCCGCAACATCAACTTCATGCTAAGCCAAGATCTAATCGGCTCCCTTCCTCATCTTCTTCTCCATTCACTACAAGAATTTAAGCTTGTTGCGACAATTTAATTTGTCAAAATAAGTTATATTTTTGTCATAAGAAACTTCTTGTTACAAAGTGTGTTGTCACCACCCTAGTCACAATAAGCTCGTCTTAATAAGTTTTTAGTGACAAAATTGTATTATCTCATAATTAGTTTTTAATTATTATTACAACTATAATTTGTCATTAATCTAGCTATTATGACAAAATTTAAATAACCGTGAAATATGATTTATTATGACTACATAATATAGTAAGAAAAATGTTACATACACACCCCCATACGCAAATGCCCATTGGGCTTGCAGCTTGTACAACACATGCCCAACCCGCTAAATCGTAAATCTTATATTAATCTCTGACACACCTCCACATGCAAATGCCCATTGGGCTTACAGCGTGTACAACACAGGCTCAACCCGCCATGTGTTTTTAATTCTACAAATTTATGAGGTTGCCAGGACTCGAACCCTCGACCGTTTGGTCCAAGCAACTCTAATACCATGTCATGGAACCGTTTGAACTAAAAGCTCAAGATGATTAAGGCTTAATCGTATATCTTATATTAATCTCTGACACATTCTAATCCCCAAATAAATATGAAAATTTGTAAATTGATTTCCGAAACAATAGATTAGTCTAATTTGATAAATATTACTGTCATAATTTGGTTTTCTTTTTTCATTTTTTTACTAATTGTAATTTTGTCATAATAAGTACATTAATTGCGAAAACAGTTATTTTATCGTATGAATGTTTCGTTACATCTTTATATATTTATGACAAAAATGACGTGGCAATTTGTTTTTATCATAATACGTATTAGTTCTACTTTCTTGTGATAAATATTTCGACAAAATATTTTTTTCTCACGATTTCTTTTGGTTTTTTTACCCTTTCTTACTAATTATTATTTGATCACAATAAATACATTAGTTGTGATAAAAAATTATTTTTACGTATGAATTTTTGTCACAACCTTATGTATTTATGACAAAAATGTGTGACAATTTTTTTTTGTCATAATATCGATTGACTGGTGCTTTATTGTGACAAATATTTGGACGAAACATTATTTTGTCATAATTTTGTTTGGAATTTTCACTTTTTTTACTAATTATTTTTTTGTCACAATAAGTACATTAATTATGACAAAATTTATTTTGTCAGACGAATTTTTGTCACAATATTAGATATTTGTTGTAGTGATTCCTTCATATTATCCCACCAAACCGAAGCTCCTCCTTTCAACCGATAACCTACTAAGCGGACTTTCCGATCCTCCGCTATTCCTGCATAATCAAAGAACCGTTCCACCTCTAACAACCAATCAAGGAAACCCTCTATGTTGAGTTCTCCCCTAAACGACGGTAAATCTACTTTTAACTTAAAAGCATTATCCCACTCAAAGTTACCTCCATATGCCCTTCTCACATTCGGCTGTCTCCCATATCCGCCTCTTTCATTGCCTTGACCCTCATACAGATCATTCAACCCCACATTCTCCCTCTCATAACCACCTACAATATTATCATGCACAATATCTATATTCACGGAACGCACATGCACGGGACCAACAACATCATTCACATGCATGTCATTCCTATGCCTATCATTCAAAACATCATCATTCATCCTAATTCCCATATTTCTAGCAATCATAGGCATATCATAGTCATCGAATAAATCCCCATCACTATCACTATCCACATTTCTAATGACTACGAGATTGTTTCGTCTTACCTCTTGAACCCTAGGGCCCATTGGTAGTTGTTGTGCATGATTCCTTTTAGGAGGTGGAGTGGGTTATTGTTCAAGTTAAAGTCGGGGGTGCTCTTCTTATCGTCGGTGGGGTTCTACGGCTGAAAAGCTTGAGTGTTGCGGTGTCCGATCTTTAGTTCTTCAAGGGCAAGAAGAATCTCTCGGGTACTCGTATCATATCTTTCCTCAAATTTTCTTAGAGGCTCCGTTAGATGCTTTATGTTGCCTTCTAACGCCTCAACTCTTTATTTCGTGGATCCGGTGGCTTCATTTTTGATACGTTGTTGAACCATTTCCGAGCAGAAGTCTCCAGGAAGGAAAACGACTCTGCTCTGATACCAACTGATGTAGATTGAAATCGACTGGAGGTTTTATTCGTAAACCAATAAAGAATGCAATCTTCTCTAGCTCAAACGAGAAGGTTGAGTAAACCCAAGGATTGATAATCCAAGCTCCAATGGAGGCTCTTTAGTTTTAATTCATTCAAAGTTACTAAACATTACAAAGAAGAGAGTTTAAATACTCTCAAAAATAACAAGAGAAAAGACTAAAAGCCCATTAATAGGGTTTTGGGCAAAACATGTGTATAAAGGGTAGGATAAGAAAGGAAAGAGTCCATGGTAGTTTAGTAATAAGGGGTTGGTGGTAAAACAGTAAATAAACACCAACTATAATGGTCCCCTCTTGGTAAGAACTTGGAGGAGAAGTATCCTTCCAGCAAAGTACGCCCCACACCCCAGGAATTCCACCCCACGTATTTGAGTCTCTGAACTTGGGGACGTTCGATGATGCTCCTTACGCGTGGCGTCATTGGGACTACGCCCCGCGTAGTTGAGCTCCTGAACTTTGGTGTTCCTTAGGTTGGGCTTTGCGCGTGGCGCCTTCGGAGTTACGCTCCGCGTAGTTGACCTCCTGATCTTGGTGACTCTGTGGGTTGGAATCTACGCGTGGCGTCCTAGGCTTACGCCCCGCGTATTTGACCTCTTGAGATGATTCTCGCTCGAAGCTGCTACCTGCGCCCCACGTACAAGTCGGGACGCCCCGCGTCCCTGAGTTCCTTGACACTCCTTCGGAAACGGGGCTCACCACGCTTCGTGTCTTGCTAGGCACGCCCCGCGTGCTCTGTTGGTTGGCTTGGCTCTCGCCTTCCTTTGATGGATTCTCCCGTGTTCCGCCTCGTGGCTCCGGGTTCGGGCTTAGAGGAAGGATGCCCTCATCACTTAGCTCCCACCAAATGCGGAGCTTTATGTTGGGTTGCGAATCTAATAGAAGGCTGCCACGTATAAAGTACGCAAACCTTTAGGTAAGTCACTAATAAATAGTCTTGAAGTAAGGACCTTAGGTAAACATTATTCTCATTACATACTATCTCCTAATCACTACTTTCAAGTTAATTTCATACTCCTCGATACCATTCCGACTTAAGCATCAGAGAGAGTTCACTTGACTCCGACCCTGTTTTGACTATTTGTTACCATCTCAGGGTCGCCGAAAGCGGTTTGAAGACAAAATTCAAAATAGAAGACATCATCCAACCACTTTTTTAATCTGAAAATGTTTAATCTGTTAAAAAGAGTAAAATATTTTTTAAAATATTTGAAATTTTATTTCTATACGTGTTTTAATTTTTCTAAATTGTATGATTTGGTAGGTCACGTGGTTGTTTGCATTTGTTTGATTCCGCCTTCAAATTTAGTGGTTAAATTAATTTTTTATGACTTTAATCTGCCTTCGAAATTTATAGTTTTAACATTTTAAATTTTTTTTTTTTTGCAGTCTTTTTCGGTTTTCCCGCTTTTTCATTTATTATAATATGTAAATTTTAGTTGAAAATAAAAATAAAAATAAAATAATATTATATACTTTAAATTAGTGACACTGTATAAATAAAAATCGAAAAATAATTTTTGGTATATGATGGTTCATGTTAGCCGATCCCGAATCATTTCGGGACTAAAACTTTGTTGTTGTTGTTGTTATTGTAAAAAATATCAAAAAATATTTTATTTCCATCAATAAATTTTCTTTTATTCACTACTTTTCAAAACACAATATTTTCCGGTAAATAAACGGAATCTAAATTATTAAATTTACTGACATAGCAAAAAGCCTTTTTTAGACTTTGTCTATTGATGTTCTTCTTATCTCGTTTTGAAGCTTTATTAGATTAAGTGTCCGTTTTTTTAAACAAATGATTTGAACAGAAAAATCAACTTTAAAAAAAAAAAAAAATTACGCACAATGTGCTTACATTAAAGAAAAAAGAAAAATCTCCACCAGATCCGAATGTGATTTAAACTCATGACCTCCCTAGTCATAGATAAGCTCTCAACCACTAGGCTAAGAGTTTCACCACAACATATCAGTAACAACAAACAGTAAATATGAACATCTAAAGTAAACATGCCCTTAGTTATTATCGCCGAAATAATATGATTTTACTTCATTCTTATTATTTTTTGTTTATTTAGATTATTTTTATTATTTTTATGTATTACGAATTTTATTAATATAATTTATTTGTTAATTAATTTTATTATTTATTGAGTTATTCAATTATTTTTCAATAAACACGTTTTTTTTACGTTATTTATATCTCTATAATATTAATGACGAAAGGATAAGCTTTTGCTTCATTCAATAAATTGTTATTTTTAATTTTTATGTAGTTATTTAGGTTTTTTATTAGTTTGTTAAGGATTTTTTCTGCTCTATGGACAGTTATCCGATTAGTAGGTTAGTTGGGATAAATCTGCTATCTTTTTTGGTTCTTAGGTGAGTTCTCCTCGTTCGGCTTGCTAACTGTCTGCATCCGTTTGGAGTCTCTCCCCTTCAGTTACTTAGGAGTCCCTCTATTTAAAAGTGCTCCTAGGGCCCGTCACCTCAGCTGCCTTGCGGACAAATTTCTATCTCAATTTAGCAAATGGAAAGGTAGCTCTCTTTCATTTGCAGGACGTTTAACTCTAATTAAGTCTGCTATTACCGGCCCTCTGGTTCATCCATTCTTGATCTATAAGTGGCCAATGGGTTTGTTGAAAAAGCTCAATAGAAGTGTTAGGAATTTCCTTTGAACGATTGTATTGATCAGAGGAAGTTAATCACGGTTTCCTGGCAAAATTGTTGTAAAAGTTTGGAGGGTGGTGGATTGGGCATTAAGGATTTCAGGATCTTTAACCAGGCTCTCTTGGGTAAGATGTGTTGGGATTTAATTCAAGGCAACAATCTTGCTATTTCTCTGATGAAGTCTAGATTTATGGATGCCTCTGGTTTGCCTAAAGCTACCATTGCTCCTTCCTCGATTTGGTCTTCTTGTAAGTTTCTTTATTCATCCATTTGGGACCAGAGCTTTTGGTGGATTGGCCTGTCTTCAACGCTCAATTTCTGGACTGATAGGTGGATAATTCCATCGGTTGCGGACATATTGGGTCTTAATCATCAGGATAAGCGTTCACGCTTTAATTCTGTTGATGATTTTTAGGTCAATTCAGAATGGCTTGGCTTAGGCACTCCGCCTTCGGTTGTTCAAGACAGTATTCGATCTATTCACATGGGTAGAGATTATTTTGATTTATGCGCTTGGCAGCCCTCTACGAATGGTATTTTCTCTGCCAATAAGTACTATTCGATTATCAGTCCTCGTTCCTACTCGATGGACTGGTATTAATTTGTTTGGAATGCTCACACCCCCCCTTCTCACTCCTTCACATCCTGGAGAGTTTTGCATGGAAGGGTTCCGACTCATGACCTCATGCGGAATCTAAGCTTCTCTTTTTCCTCTTGTTTATTAATTAGCTGTTATTTTGCAGATTCTTTGTGGAGGGCCCTTGAAATCCATTTTGACTGCGCTTTACCTCGTTATTCCCAATTCATCCACTTCTTCAGCATTCATTTTAGCTCACAGGTGTCGATGGTCTGGCGTGTTGCCGCTGTCTCTTGCATCTGGTTAATCTGGCATTGCAGGAATGAAGCAATCTTTAAGGAGGTTTCGCCTTCTATTCAACACTCGAAGATCACCCTATTTCAAATGATTCGAGAGTCTTTTGCCTCTTCTAAAGGTTTTTGCTCTTTGAGGAAAGATGCTGATATCTTATCCCATCTTCTGGCTTCTCCAAGGACGCCTCCGCCTCCCAACATTTCCGGTCCATTGGCTTAAACCTCCTCCGAGTTGGGTTAAAGTCAATGTGGATGGCTCTACTATTGGTAATCCTGGCGAGGCGGGAGCGGACGGTATCTTTCGTAACTATCACGGCTTTCCCAAAGGTTGTTTTGCTTTTTCTACCCCTCATTCTTTTGCTTATTTGGCTGAATTGAGAGCCGCTATTTTCGCAGTTGAACTTGCTTGGGAGAAAAATTGGCATCATCTTTGGGTTGAGTCAGACTCCATGTACGTAGTTAATCTGCTTCGACTTTGTTCCATGGATGTTCCTTGGAGTATTCGACAAGAGTGGTTGCACTGTCTCAACATTTGCTCTAGAATGAACATTATTTTTACTCACATCTTTAGGAAAGGAAATCGCGTTGCTCATGCTTTAGCAAAGTTTGGAGTCTCTTCCTCAGTGATCAATTGGTGGCCTTCAGCTTCTGCTTTTTGTTACATGTTTATCAATGATGACATCTGTAATATTTTTCATTTGTGTTTTCCTTGACATTTCCTAAACTTTTCTCCTTCCTCTTTTTCTTGTTTGTTCTCCTTCTCTTTTCTTGTTCAAACATTCACCTTTTCTTTTATTAATATATGGCGGGTTTAACAGTTCTTGCGCCATGGGTGCTCTCCCCACTTAAGGTCTGCTTCGTCCCAATTTCTATAAAAAAAAATTATATTTTAAATTTTTTATAATTTGCTTGTTGATTAATTTAGAACATCTTATATACTAACATCAATCGTTGATCATAATTTTATTAAATACTAATAATTAATAAACTAATAACAAACAGCTAACAATAATAGTAAATACGTAAATATAACAGCAAATAATTAATAACAACAATAACTATAAACTAACTGTTTAACCAAACAAATCATTAATTATATCCAACAATATAAATAAACAAACGTTACTATATATAATGTGAAATATTAGCGCAAAATTGGAATCCTCTCAACAATGTATTGTCGGGATTTATAGTCCCTATTTTTTTTTTTCAAAATTTTCTATCGGGACTTCAAGCTCCGGAAAAGGAGCATTCTAATAATGTGTTTCAGTATATAAAAAGAAAAATGTGTTTGAGATTCAAATTCTCAAACACCCGATCTGTGTTGATTACCCTACAATTAGAAAATTTATATTATAAAGGGATAAAGTGTAAAAATACTTCTAATGTTTATATTTAGGAGCAATTTTACTCCTAACGTCTAAAATAATGCAATTTTACCTTTAACGTTGGCAACCAATAGCAATTTTATCCCTAACCTTGGATTGAGTCAATTCCTAATTTTGTCATCTATACTTCAAATGTGTGTAATTTTATCATTTATTAGTAACAAATTAGAAATATATGATTAGACGTGAAAAAATTTAAAAGAAAATTAAAAAATATACTGTATTTATACAAGTTGTACAACAAAACAATCAAATATTTCACCGAATTCAAAAATATTAATCTCCAATAATATGATTTTTTTTAGAATCAACTGACATGCAATTGGTGCGGAATAAGAAACAAAATATATGTATTTTATAACAATGTCTGAAATTGACCCAACTTACTATGTTAGAGGTAAAATTGCTAATGGCGGCTAACGTTGAAGTACAATTACATTATTTTAAACGTTAAGAGTAAAATTGTTCCTGTCACACTTAAAGGTAAAATTACATTATTTTTTCTCACTTACCTTAAACTGACAATATATATGATTCAGACATTTTCCTACCCTCCTAGATATGTCCCTATATGTATAAAAGAATGAACTAAGGATAGGAACTAAATATAAAAATGGAGTTGAATATTCACTCAACTTCAATTTCTTTAAATAAAGTTATTTAATTTTGTTTTGTCTCAATCCAATTACTTTGACGATTTCAAGAGTAAATACTGCACGTCAATAGTAGTCAACTTTCACCGCTGATCGAAATGACACGTGATTACTACTAGCGGACTAAAATGACATGTAACTGCCACCTAGACTGCATGTATCGTTTCGGTCAGCTAGATGAAAGTCATGTGTCATCTGGTAGCCACATATTGATTTGGTTAGCGGTGAAAGTGTATTACTGCTGATGTAACAGTCATGTTGCTTTTCCGATATTTTTTGCTCTTGAAGTTGCTGAAGTGACTATAATGAAATAAAATTTAAAGGTGAATGATTTTATTGAAACAAATTAAATTTCAGTAAGTATTTTGAAACAAACATAAAAATTCAGTTACCAACCGTGTATATAACCCGATAAAAATGAGTTATGAAGTTGTCAGGTAGAATCAGTGTTGCACAAATCGAAATTTAGATATTAATTTAGTCGTGAAGTTAGCAAAATTTGACAAGCCGATTCAAATTTAACAAACGTTTACATATTCAAACTAATTTCTTTTTGACTAATTTATTTAATTTTCCGATTTCAGAACTGAGTTGATGATTTTCTAGCAATTCCCTTGATTCATAAAAGAATATACAATTTACATGATAGCAGTGGCTGATGCAGAGGCAGAAGGGGCAGCTGCCCCTTTGCCCAGAAAAATAACATAAAAAATAGTGTAGTTAATTTTTAGCTTAAAGCCTAATTATATTACTAATTTATATCTTAAAAATTAATTATATCTCTAATATTTTGAAGTCATTAATTAGGTCAATTTATAATTTGAAAGTCAATTAGATATTACTCCATCCATTTCATATTATTATATATCTTTGGAAAGAGTCGTACAAAAATAAAAAAGGTTAGAAAACAACTTTGATGTGATTTATTTATTGATTTCACTATTTATTTATTTTAGAGTAATTAATTTATTAATCCTTTTATTTCTATTTGGTATAAACATAAAAGCAGAAAATAACAGAGTAACATGGTCATTTTGTATCGTACTATGACAAGAATTTTTATATGTACCTTAATGAGTTTGCTCATTCACCATTACATATAGGCTTATTAAATCTAAGCCCTAGAATACTTTGAATCTCCACCTTAGGATTCTAATAAGTCTAGATCTAATGGTGAATGGGCAAATTCTATATTCTCATTAAGATGCATGTGATCAAGACTGCGTACGATAGATGGATATCCTGAAAGCTAAGATATGTTCGGTTAAAAAACGAAAAAAATAGACAAAAAGACCAAAAGGCTAATATTGACAAAAGTTAGGTACTTTATATGTGTTTTTTAAAATAGATAACTAAACAGTTTGTTCCGTAAAAATGTGATAACTAATAAATTATGTACCCTTTATTTTATAATGATTTCAGTATTCTAATTAATCTCCATAAACCCATCTTTTATAACATAAAAAATGTGACTTAATGTATATTGGTTATATTAAAATGATATGTATTTTGGAAAAAAAAAACTCTAGAAAGACATGTAATATGAAACGGATGGAGTATCTTTTAAAATGGTCAATTAGCTTCTCAATGTATGTTGAAACTGCTAATTGGAGCTCTTCCACAATTAAAATAAAAAATTGAGTCCATCTTTATATATGTTTGTCGATTTGGTTTATTAGTATTATATGTTATAACGCTAACAAAATTAGAAAAACTATGTAAAAACGCTAACAACTAAGTGCTCGTTTTCCATTTTCTGAAACTGCCTTTTGCTTTTTAAAGTCTAAACATGAGACAAAAAGTGTTTAGTAAAAATTCGAAACAACTGCTTTTAACAGAAAAACCAACTAATATCTGCTACCTATCAGAAACAGTCAAGAGCAAACAACAAACATGAAAATGTACAACAAACCGCATCTAAGTCTGCTACATATAAATTAATCACAATTTCTTTTATCAAACTGTCTAAAATATTTATCGTGTTATTGGTATAGTTACAAATAACCAACAAAAAAATATACCAAACTACTTCAATTTATCTACATACTTGTTTGGAAAATCCGATTTAATAATTAAATAACATTCAAACTCAGTCTTTTTAATTTTTCAGTTAAATAGAGCTAAAATTATTCTCTCTTTGAAACGTTAGGGTTATATATACATCATTCTGCATTTCCTTTAAAACTTTATGATTAAATTGGTCGTTATTTAGTTTTTTCCTTGGTAACAATGGTAGAGTTAGATCTCAAGAACACAAAAACGAACGAGAAAGCTAGAAACACCCTCATGTATGAGTCATTCTAGAAAGACATATACCACAAAAGTCTGAAAATATAATATCCTGAATGCCTCCAGGAAACAGATCACGCTCGTGAAGACCTAAATTCAAACTCCCTGCATAGTTTGTCAACCAATCTACGGCCAGATCTCTTCATGCAAGACATGGACAAACCGCAAACCGCAAATCCCAATCTCTACTATATAGCTCACAACATGATGAGATTAACCAATAAAATCAGTGTCTGTGAATCATGTCATAACTAACAAGCCTAACGAGTCGATCTCAAAAACCACCCTATGATAATGTAAAAAATTAGTTCAAATAAAAAATAAAAAGTCAAATTACATTTGAGCTGTCTATATTTGACCACAAAACGAATCTGAAAAAGAAATATTAGTTAATTTTTAATTATTTTTCTATATATAATAATATATATTTTGAGTAGTGTTAGGAACTGGATCAATTTAAAATTGGATCATATGTAACATGGCTCCTTGTGCATACTTATGCATAGAAAACAACATAGTTTGTTAACTTATCTTTTTCTTATGATGATCAAATTGAAATATAATATACATTTATAGCTTTTATCGAGAAATATAATATATTTTTGGTTTTAGAACTAAAACAAAAATATACATTATTGATAAGAGTAAATCTGTGGGTAATTCTCTGATTTGAATCGAGAGTTTTTCGATACACGAAAATAGAAAGTGAGATAAAAGGAGAAGTTGAGAATGGGGGATCCGCTCTAATGCTAAAGTTACTAAAGTTTAGAAAAGATTAACACCGATTGATAATCAATAAAATCTAAAATGCAAGGAATGTTGGTGTGTACTTTAGTTGTGTGACATCTTGTTCTATTGATAAGGAATAGAGAAAAATTTGCTTGTCGGTGTTGTACCCTAGCTTTACTTCATTCGTTCATGTGACTTGAAGGTTGTATAACTTTATTCAACTTGATCTGGAGGCTTCCTCATGACACGTGTCCTTAATTTTTGTAATGGAGACACATGTCTAACTCTATATATTTTCTTAATATTATATACCCATTCGTCTTATAAAGTTCTTTAGAGTTTCATTCTGCCACAATGCTAAATATTAACGAGAAAATGGAGCATATTGTGTTTGTATAAGACCTGATCATTCCTCTAAGGTAGGTGAGACATCTAGGCGCATTATCCAAAATTAACGTTAATTCACGAAGCGTGCTAATTTATATATAAATTAAAACCATATATTATATATTATATTTTTCTCCACTGAAATAGTATAAATTAAAACTATATATATAGGGGTGAGATCCAGTGTGACAAGGGTTAGAGTGTGACAAGGAGCTTAGACGGTCATTTTATATTATTCGACTCGTCTAAATTAGACGGTCATTTTAAGATCCCTGAAGTTCAAGTAAAAAAATTCCGGTAAACGGAATCCGGGTGTGCGTTTTCTAGCGAGAAAAAAAGTGTCCAGAAAATTCTCAAAAACTTTCAAAAAATGTAAAACATTATTTTAAGAAATTTTAATTCTTGGATCGAAGCAGGATTTCTTACGGTTTAATCCCAATAAAATTCCGGTGAATGGAATCTAGATGGATAAAATTAAGGAAAACGTTTTATTGGGACTAAACCGTAAGAAATCCTATTTCGACTCAAGAATTAAAGTTTCTGCAAATAATGTTTTATATTTTCTAGAATTGTTTGAGAATTTTCTGGGCACTTTCGGTTTTTTTTTATCGGAAAACGCCCATCTAATCGCCGGATTCCGTTGATTTTGGACTAAACCGTAAGGAATCTCATTTTGAGTCAATAATTAAAGTTTCTCAAAATAATGTTTTACATTTTCTGAAATTTTTTGAGAATTTTCTGAACATTTTTTTCTCACAGAAAAACAGATCGTCGGATTCCATTCACCGAAATTTTTTTTACCCGAGCTTCTGGGATCTTAAAATGACCGTCTAATTAAGACGAGTCCAATGGTATAAAGTTTTTTGAAAAACAAGGTTGGAAAATTTGAGAAAATGAATTTTAAAGAAAAAAATAAAACAATTTTCTCTTTCCTTTTATTTACAAATTTGTCACCTCCTTTTGGTTAATTACAAAATTGGTCATTGTCACACAATAAGGCTTGTCACACCATAAGAAATATGTCACACCTGATCTCATATATATATATATATATATATACTCAACTATAAATCATATTACGGTATTGACATTTTATCACTGGTCATTTCCATTCATAATCGTATAACTATAATATGCATCCAGAGTTACTCTAAAGTACATAGGACCAAACTTTCTATGTGATCGATCATGTACACCTATATGACAATGGTTGTAGGCCTAAACGTTAATTTCGACTTGTAAATTTTAAACAAAATCATGCAAGTCTTTTATAATCAACCAAATCAAATAACAATCTCATATACGATGTTAGAGAACGTAATAAGGTACTCAATAGATCATTTTCTCTATTCGATATCATGTCTTAGAATAAGGCACGAAAGTGTCACCCTTATATACGCTTGGATATTCTTTGATCCCTTAGGGCACTGATAAGATCAAATAAACAATAGTTTCATTCAGGTATGGCCACAAGATTCTCAGCTTCACTAATTAAGTGGCCGATGATATCGTTTCTTTTATTGAAGAGTAGTAATCCCTTTACTATTGCTCATAGTTTCTAAGCATAATTCATAGCATACCTAATCAAGCCCATATTTAGCACTCAGTCACGAGCCCGTTTGACGGATGGTCAAAGCATATTATGTCTCGTCTAGGCCCTATAGAGGTTCTAGGTCTAAGGACGCAATAATGAGTATCACGTGAGTTACACCTATGCCACATATTAGCATGTGGTGCTTTCATAGTTGATCGATCTAGTGCTTACTATTTCATAAGCCTGAATGTCCATAGTTTGACATCCGATGCCTATGATCGGTGAAACACCATCATAACCAAGACGTATACTAATCTTTTGTTCATTTCCATTTCCATGGTAATACCAGATCAAGGATGTTTCTAATTAGGATCTTATTGCCTCATTATTGTACTCTCTCAGGTCCTCAACCCATCAAACATGGGCAGAGAACTAATCATGGATTCTCTATATGACTGATTCACACTTTTACCTTATAATTAGGCATTGTCTGGACTATAATATCTCGGTACTAGGGCATACACCGACAATATGAAAGGGTTTTGATTTTTCAAAAAGAGCAACCCTAGAAATATCCATTAAATGTGTCATGTCGTTGCCTTGGTATATAGTCTCTATAAGAAAATGGGCTTTAGGTGAACAATTTCATTCTTCTTGAGGTTTTTGACTTATTCAAGCTTTTTGTAATTTATGATTTCCACTAGACTGTTTCTTAGTAAGTTTGTTTCTCTCTTCTCATTTCCCTTTGTTATATAGAAGTTTTGGGATGGAAGAATTCTCAGACTCGATAAATCCTAGTCATTGTTGATCAAACTTTCTCTAGCGACTCTAAATCTTGGCTCCCAAGAAGCAAAATCTTCAAATGAAAATTCCTCTTCAGAATCCCAAATCCTCTTCAAACGAAAGCTTGTTCAATGATAAAAGTGTCTTGTAGAACTATGGAAAGTGGTTTCATTAAAGTACAAGATCATACACAAATATGATTATATACAAAAGATTATATGTAATCTGCAAGGACAATTTAAAATATAGCTTAAACCTTTCTGTCTCAATTACCGAATGTAGTTTCTAAAGCAATGGAACTTAGGTTAGATGTTGTGATACATCTGAACTGATGCTTTCATGTATTGTTGAGACAGAAAGGTTTAAGTTATATTTTACATGTCCTTCCTTCAAAAATAAGGAATCAACACCATAACATATGTATTCACATCATGTGTTTTTAACGACCCTGAAATGGAAAAGACTGATCTCAACTTTTGCTAGTGTGAGACTCACTCTTGAAACTATGATTCTTTTAAATGTTATCCTCACAACCTTAACTGATTCTGAAAGTATCATTTAATGTGGTTACGTTAGAAAGATATTGTCATGAGCTACGTGACAATTCAGCTCAGGCAGGGGCCAACTAGATAAGCAAATTAAATTATGATGGAACGAATAAAGTTGAAGGGGAAGATTGCCATTTATTCACATCTTCAAGTTTCTAATTTTCACTACCCATGTAATTATGCACATGTGTAATTGTGATAGTAGAAAACTGTATAAATATCTAAGTAATTATGGTGGATGTGATATGGATTATAGGTAACACATGAAACTTTTCAATTAAATTTCATCAAGAGGCTATATATCTCTAACATGTGTGTATGGTACTCTTTTATACATGTTAACTAATATGTTGTATATCCTTAACATGCATATGTTTAATCGAGACAATATATATCTCTAACAAGTGTATAACGCGAGCTCTCAATGGTATGCTGGTCCCACGAATTATTTACGAGTATGAATGAGGAGAGACGAAACTTAAATATTTAGTTACGTGCGAGTGGAAAATATAGGAATTGTCCACCCATAACTAAATCGAATTGGGTGGATAAATATGGATTCAGATTTATATCTAATTATATTATTAAGATATATAAGAATCCTAACTATCTAAAATGGTAGAATAATATTATAAGATTTAGAATTATAATTAACTAAAGTTTACTCTATGTGACTGTGATTAGCATTAGTCGTTATCCTCCTTTATAAATAGAGCATCAGTCAGACCATGATTAATAATGATGGATGCGTGTCTCTCCCAACCTCTCTATTTCTCTCTCAACGTTCATTCTTAGTTCATGGAATTATCGCAGCTCCTCCTGATCAACATTCACGTAGGAATGTGTGACAGGTAATATGAGATCTCGGTTCGATTCTTCTGCTATAATAACTCACCGATATTCTACACTACAAGAGATCTTCATAACCCTTGTTTGATATTCTTATTATATGGAGGAATTCCTTAAAAAAAATTACATTAAATTCCAATTATATATGTAAGATAATTATATAATATCAGTGAAATTTGCTGGATTCATAACTAAAGTTCTCAAATTATTTAATTTAGAGATCTCAACCAACTTGATGTAGTAATAGACTTTAATTGAAAAAGAAAACCTGTAATATTTAAATATTTGAACAGCTTTTGAACTGATTAAATTAAGGCATAATGTCTATTTGGCTCCTTAAACTAAGGTTTCAAAGTCAATTAGGACCTTAAACTATCAAAATCATCAATCAGATCCTTGAACTAACAAAAAATCATCAATTGAGTCTACATCCTAAACAAAAATCATCAATTAAGACCTCATATAAAATCATTCGGTTAAACAGTTTCAGACCCTCTTTACCAAACCCGTTGTGAACCAACAGAGATTATTATGATATATATCAAATAGTCACAGTTTCTGATTTTAAGATATGATGAGGATTCAATTGATGATTTTTGCTTAGTTCAGGGACATGATTGATGATTTTGATAGTTTAAGGTCCTAATTGACCTTGAAGCTTTCATTTGGGGACCTAAATGAGTTTAATGCCTTAGAATAATGTTTTCCCACTTGTAGCTGCTTATATTATAAAATGGATTCAACAGTGAAGAAATGGTTATTGTAGTATTGATATTTGAGAAATTTTAGTCTACTTGTGGTATGATTAAAAATAATAGTTGAATGACATGTTACATATTTTAAAATTCATTTATAGTTTATATTTTAGAATTTACAATTTTATATAAATAAATAAATAATTAATTATATATAATATTAATATTTGTATTGATTAATGTATCACATGTCATATAGGGGGATTTGGTGGGAAGGGATTTGGTGCAGGTGCTGTGTATGTAGGAAGGTGGGTAGGAGGTATGTGGGAAAGAAGCCGGATCAGAAATATAGGGGGCGGGTGTTCGATCGGCTGGTGTTTGTGAAAACGGGAATTGACATTCGTCAAACGCGATATGATAATTTTATTTGTGGATGGGTCGTAGCATTTGTAACCTCTATGATAACCTAAGAAGACACAAGGAGAGGAACAAGCCTGTAATTTATGACGATAGGAAGATAGGATAAGAAGAAAACATAAACAGCCAAAAACTCGTAAATGAGAGTAACACGGATCTCGTTGGTAAAGAATTTTGGTGGGAGATTGATAGCTTAGAATTTTATAAGGATAAATGTTAAGGAGATACTAGCAACACTAAGAGAATGGTGCAAAAGAAAAAGGAATTGATGCAAGGTTGAGTATAGTTCGCATTACAATATTGATAGTGTGAATTGTACGTTCAGATTTTCCATTTTGGGAGGATGTATAAGGACAGGAAAAACGGAATTGCATACCATGAGGATACTGAAAGGAGGAGCTGTGATTTGTTTGACCAGAATAACGTCCGTCTCTCCCGCGATGGAATCGGCCGCCGTTCCTCCCACCTTTGTGAAAATAGTTGTTGCCATTAAAAGGAGGGCGATATGGCGGAGGAAACGTAGAGGGAGGCGGAGTCGATGAGGCAACACACAGGGATGCCGATTTCGCGGATACTGTGTGTTTACGAGCACGAGCCGTTTCTTCCAATACTAGCATTGAACGAGCCTTATGAAACAGAGGAAGAGAATCCCCATGACGAATCTGAGTTACAACTGTGTCATAGGCATCGGTTAATCCTGACATAAGTTGCAACACCATTTGATCATTTGAAACAGGGCAATCAACATTAGTTAATTGATCGGATATAGATTTTAAGTGCAGACAATAGGATGAAATATCATAGAAGTCCTCCATTTTAATTTTGGAAAATTCCTGTTGAAGAAATAGGGCACGAGAATGCTTATTATCAGAGAATATATCCTGGAGACAGGTCCATGCTTTAGCAGCTGTAGAGTCAATTTCGATGATAGTGTGGAGTAAATCAATTGAAATTGTGCTATAAATCCATTGAAGGAGGACAGCGTCAATTCGAGCCCATAGGCCGGGATTGGTTTGTTTCAGGGAAGTGGCGGATGTTTCTGTAGCAAGAGGGGATATGTGGTCGAGAACTTGAAATGTCGGGCATGTAGTTTGAAAAGGGCAGCTCATGTTGGATAGTGACCTTTGTCAATGTCACAAGTGATTTTGATGAAAGTGGAGATATTAGAAACAGTTAGGGCAGGATGAATTGATACAGGTGGAGGGTTAGAATTTGTGTTGGTTTCTGCCATGGGAGGGAAGAAAAATGGTCGAAAATTTGAGGAAGAGGGAGAAGGGAAGAGAGTCGGCCAGGGTAGAGAGAGAGAGAGGGTGGGTTAGATTTAGGTCTCTGATACCATGATAGAGTTAAACTCTTGTTGATTTATTAATCATAAAAAATGTATATATACAAAATACAGTTTAATCCTAGATTTTAGGCTAGAATCAAGCAACTAATCTTATCTTGTGAGATACAGAAAATATCTAATAAAATACATATAAAACATACATAGCTAATACAAACTATTAATTCAATATACGAATTAAACCGTATGATAAAATCTTTGATGTTAATAAAACTTTAATATGTAGAGTGAAATGTAAAATTCCACCATAAACTGACTTTTAGAGTGCAGATATATTTCCCCTACGTTTTTTTCTATAGAAATATGAGCAGCAGTGGAGTCAGGAATTAATATCTGAAGAAACTAATTTTTGTCTTGCGGTTTAGAATAATTTTTCAAAATCCTATTCCGTTACGGCTGCATAAAATTTTGTTAGCTTCCTAAAACTTCGATGTTTTAGTGTGTCGGCTAAAAAATTAAAAGTGCCTAATGTGAAAGAGTAGATATATTTAATTTTGTATAAGTTCTACGTTAATTTTTTAAAAATTATAATTTTTTTATTGTTAGTTATAATTTTTTTAATTAAAATTTAATTTTAAAATTAAGTTATCTGAGTTTCAAAAGTAAAAAAAAATGATATCTTTTTATGGAAAAGAGGTATCGTAAAAGTGAGTTTAAAAATATTATGAAGATAAATAGTCCACTCAAAATAATTAATAATGGTAACATAGTTATATAATTTTTTTTTAGAAATTAAAGTTTAAATAAATGAAATTTAAAAAATAAAATAAGATTTATTAGATTTGAATTCATGATCTCTTAAACTAAAATATAAATTTTAAACTAATTCAATCATTTTGAAATATTGAAATAATACTATAAATATAAACTACTATTAGTGGGGTTATAAATGGCAGAACCATCACTATTCAAAGATATAGTCGGTGGTGAGGGGAACACCGACTCTCTAAGCTCTAGACTGACTCCGACCTGAATAAGATATAATTGTTTTTTTTCTAACACCTTGATTGCAATTTGCAATTCTATCATTAGCGATGTGACCGAGTTATGTAAATCCATTTATAAACTTGTAATTAATAGCATAAATAATGTCAAAAAGAGATTGTAATTCGGTTAATCCATTCCGATATCTAAGTCAGTTTTGATAAGATATTTGAGGATGAATGCAACAGTAAATCAACACTATAAACTAAACTTAATGAATGAATGAAGTCTCCTATCTTGAGTTGTGCTTACTTCATTTATATTGTGCTCGAGTTGTAAAAGACGATTATTTTAGGAGCCGGACTTGCTATGTATCACTTGTTGATAGGTGAACATGTGTCCGTATATCGGGGTATGATATTCTTTAAGCACATTAGGTCTGTGATTCGAGATCAGACATAATAGGTGTTTTGAGACTTCCAGAGTCAATGCCTTTAAGACGAGATCGTATTAAGCAGCTTTGATGTGGTGACTCCATATGTCCTTTTTCCTGGGTGAATAGTACCTAGAAAAAAATATTTTCGTCTGATATTTTTTTTTTGGTAGGAATAGGAAAAGAAAAGGAAAAACCAAAAAACAAAAACTAGCATTGGATTAGCATAGAGAAGCTAACCCCACCTCATCTTCAAAAATAAGAGAAGAAAGAAAAACAAGAGGATAAGAAAAGGTCGTGACGCCCAGCAACCCCTCATGACCAGCAATCGCCGAGTGATCCGCAACCCGGTTCTGCTCTCTGAAGATATGGCTGAATTCTATGTAATCAAAAGAAGAGCAAAAACTTCTAATACCTTTGATAAGATTTCGGCTATTTAAACAATTTGTATTATTATCGATTTTCGTCTGATATTAATTACTTTTGTTAATTTTCTAATTTTTATTTTTATTTTTATTAAAAAAAAAAGTTCATCAAATGAAATTTTTGAATATGAAACTATCATAATTTTAAAGTAAAAAATATCATTATGTCTTATGGAACTTTTTTTCTGAAAAAGTAAAATAGAATATTATATTATTTAAGAATGATTCTTATTTTAATTAAATCTTTCGATTATAGTGCGGTAATGATTATTAGCATGGTCCAAGTAATAATTTCATCTTTATCTGTTTTTTAGTTAGTCAAATTTTTAATTATTATAAATTGTTTATTTTATAGTTTGTCCGGTTTTTCAATTGGAGACTAGCGACATACTTTTTTAGGTAGATTATCATCCAATTAAAACTTTATGGATATGTTAAAACTCGAACTCAATATCTAATTTAAGTAACTTGAAGTAACTTAAAATTTTTAACCACTCAAATCAACTTTGTTGGATTATAGTGGACTCTTTTAATACCCACTAGCTTTATAAACATGCACATTTTTTTTCGATCTAATTTTAGAGTATGTAATTTATTAGTTTCCAAATTTTTACGTAAATCATTATTTAGTTTTTCTATTTTAGAAAACACATTATAAAGTCTATATCTTTTTATCAGCGTTAATCTTTTGGTTCTTTTGTCTATTGTTTTAAATTTTTAACCAAACTTGTCTTAGCTTTCAATAGAGTTATATTGTGATACAAAATGGTCATGTTACTCTGATATTTTCTGTTTGTTTGTTTATTTCGAATATAACAATTAAAAATCTACAAAATAAATAAACAGAATGTCAAAAAGGTTAACAATGATAAACCATATGGATCTTATAATGTGTTTTTTAAAATAGGATGGCTAAACATTGTATTAGGTAAAAAGAAGATAACTAATAAATTACTTACCCTTAATTTTATATTCTATGTATATTTTATATTTTGTTGATATTGCTTATTACCTGATAACTGTGTTTATGAACTTATGATGGACCGTGTGAATGCCTTGTTGTATTTTCCTGGTCAAACTTGCAAAATAGAGCCAACGGTTGGAGAGGGGTCGGAGTCTAGCGAACCTGCTCTGATGTCTAATTTGGCAGATGCTTAGGAAGGATTTAAGAGTAGGACTAGTAGTATGTTGTAGTGTTAACGTACCGTATGATGTGGCTATACATTTTATTTATAAGGTTTGCTGTGAATCCCTTATCTTTTAAGAATCCTTTTAGTATCAGGAGTCCTTCTTTTAATAAAAATCTGGCTTTATGACGAGCCCCCTCCCCCCTCCCCAATCATGTAGAGTCGCTGACCTAGCTGCATGGGGTTTTCCTCTAAAGAGAAAACATTCCATAGAAGCTTCATAATAGATCTAATGACCTACATTGGGACACATGACAGTTGATCGGAAGGCTCCAGAGATGCCACGTGCCTGGTTTATTTTATACGATATCATATGTCCTCCTCTCTCCTGAAATCTTATAGGGTTCAATGCACATGGGAGCAGTGAAATGGCCTATTTGGCCTTCAACTTGCCTTTAATCATCTTTGCCTTCAGTCATAACTCCTCTCTTTTGACATGTGTTATTTGTGTGTTGAAACACAATTTTCACATTAATTTTGATTATGATAAAAATACTAAATGAAATTAATATCTCCGTAATAAATAACACATTAAATTTAAATGTTTATTTATTTATACTAATGTGTTTGTTGAAGTGTGTTGATGAATTAAGTTTAAGTTTAAAGAAATAAAGAAAATGCCTTAAGCCTTGAATCAAAACCCATAAGCTAAAGGCTAATAGGCAGAAGGATCCAGAAGCAACCTTAGCTGTCTCAAAGATGAGACAAACTTGGAAGACATATCAAGCCACGCCGGACAACATCAAGAGTTGACCGTGCAAATCATGGTCGTTATTTTTACAATGCAAGCAGTAGAAGAAGACTATGGAGGAAAGCAAGGTAGAAGAACACGGTGGATGGGAGAGCTGAGAGAAAGAGGAGAGGTGAAGTGTCGGGTAGAGATTTTAAAATCTAAAAATATAATAAAATAGAAAATAAATAAAATGACAAAAATGCCCCTTTTACTTTTTGACTTTGACTGCCACCTCATCATTTTTAACACTGTTAGACGGAAATGCCTATGTTTGCTAACGAAATAAAGTACATGGTACCACTTTGTAAACTTTTAAACCACATGGGTGCAGTTCGAAAATGGACCAAACCACAAGGTTTATTTTTGTACTTTTCCCTAAAAAATTTCAACCGTCGTATTAGTTTTTCTAAATATTTTTTTTATATGGAATGTAATTATCATTTATAACGTCTCTAATGATTTTTTTTTATAGAATATGAAAGTAATGAGTATATCTGTTTTATAGGTATTATAAAAAAATTTCAACTGTTGTGTTGGTTTTTCTAATTTTTTTTTTATATATAGAATGTAATTATCATATGTAACATTTGTGATGATTTTTTTTATAGAGTATGAAAGTAATTAGTATATCTATTTTATAGAGAATATAAAACTTTTCAACAATTGTTTCATAAAAAAAAAACTTTTCAACCATTGTATTGTTTTTTCTAAATATTTTTTTTTTTTGTATGAAATGCAATTATCATATGTCACGTTTCTGATGGTTTTTATAGAATATGAAAGTAATCCGTATATCTGTTTTAGAGAATATAAAATTTTTCAACCGTTGTATTGGTTTTTCTAAATATTTTTTTTATATGGAATGTAATATGTAATGTCTCTGATGATATTTTTTTAATAGAGTACGAAGGTAATCAGTATATCTGTTTTATAGGGAATATAAATTTTTTCAACCGTTATATTGGTTTTTCTAAATATTTTTTTATATGGAATATAATTATCATATGTAACATCTATTATGATTAACAATGTCTCGAACATTGACTTAAAATTTGCACAATATTCGAAACATTGAACCCTAACATTACATTGTTTTTCATGTTGGAATCATATTTCTTCTATTACGCTTATAAGAATCAAAAGTACACATTGAATTGTTTTTTATGTTTGAATCATATTTCTTTTACTACGTTTGTAAGAACCAAAATATAAAGAATTTTACATAGAGTTCATCTACATAACTTCAATGATAGGTTTACGCACTCGAGGTATAGATACTACAATGATAGATTGTATGGTTGACTTTGACACACATAAGTTAATTAGCACTAACACCAAAAGTTTAATTATACTCAACAAGGTGCAGAAATATTGCAACTCCCATTCAATGATTTAATTAATAATTTAGAAAAAACTAAAAAAAATACATAGTTTTTTTAACTATAATCCATATAAATTCATAACCATAAAGCCCAATTTAACAACACAATATTAAATATCAATGATTTAAAATTCTCTAAGTTTTTTCTTCTAACCACCATACTAGAAAGTTCACTATTTAGTATCTTTGTAACTAACATAAACATGTGTTGTGGTTCTACTTGATAAGCGACCTAGCATAGTGTGTAGAAAATAAACTGTTGCTAAATAAGTAAAAAACAATATTGTAGGTGAAACTAAAATTAAGAGGAGTATGTGATACGGTGAGGATATTGGTCTAATAAAAAGTTTTATATTTCATTCCATTAAAAATTTGGGGGTCTCAGAAAAATCCCATAAACAGTGTGAGAAAACTTTTTAACTTTTTAAACAGTGTGAGAAAAATCCGTATATCGGGGTATGATATTCTTTATAACCCATAAGCCAAAGGCTAGTGGATCAAGCTCCAGCCCAATAGGCAAAAGGGTCCAGAAGCAACCTTAGTTGTCTCAAAAATGAGACAAACTCGGAAGACATATCAAGCCACGTCGGACAAGATCAAGAGTTGACTGTGCGCAACTGACAAAGTCTCACCATAAAAGGAAAGTTTCAGAAGCACCAAATAGCTTATCCACTCGTCAACCAGAGAACATTGCCTGATTTGGTTAGACAACCAGTCTACTTCCGACCAAGCTTGAAGGACAATGCAACACACAAATCAATAGTAAAAGATAGAAGACCATTGGCTGTTGACACTAGCCTCTGAAGAGTGAAAGCGGCAAAAGAGCGTTTCCATCCAACGGTTATTTCGAAATTTGAAATGACCCCAGCCTTCAAATGTCAACTATAAAAGCCCCCTCATTTGCAACTTTGGAACTTGATCTTCAACGCTGAAATTCTCAGTGAATTCAATGGTAAGTTTACGCACTCCAAGCATAGATACTACAATGATAGATTGTATGGTTGATTTTGACACTCATAAGTTAATTAGCACCAACACCAAAAGTTTAATTACACTCAACAAGATACAGAAAAATTGCAAGTCCCACCAAATGATTTAATTAATAATTTCCAAAAAACTAAAAAAAATTATACAGTTTTTTTTAAGTTTAAACCACCTAAATTCATAACCATAAAGCCCAATTTAAGAACACAATATTAAATATCACCGATTTAAAATTCTCTAAGTTTTTTCTTCTAACCACCATACTAGAAAGTTCACTATTTAGTATCTTTGTAACTAACATAAACATGTGTTGTGGTTCTACTTGATAAGCGACCTCGCTAGTGTGTAGCAAATAAAGTGTTGCTAAACAAGTTAAAAACAATATTGTAGGTGAAACTAAAATTAAGATGAGTATGGGATATGGTGAGGATATTGGTCTAATAAAAAGTTCTATATTTCATTCCATTAAAAATTTGGGGGTCTCCGAAAACACCATAAATAGTGTTAGAAAACTTTTTAATTTTTTTTCTCATAAATAATGAGATAGAGAGAAGAGTTTACTATCTAAACCGAGATAGTTCACGGCTTGTAAGAAGCAATCATGAAGCCAATTAGTCCATATCACCTTCGGCTTCTTGGGTGCTACAACAACAGCAGAACTCTCAACTTCAATGATATTCAAAGCTTCACCTTCACACAAAAAAAAAAATTAAGTTTAAAAATGACATTTAACTCAGAATCTTCAATTTATAAATTATGAATTACATACCTCTGTGATTTTCCATAGGAATTAATTTTTTGAGAAAGGAGAAAGGAGAGATGGATGGTAAGATTCTGAACACTAAGTAAAAGCTTAGTTCAGTTTCTTACTGAACACTAGCAGCCTGAACCTCCAACCCCCTTTTTTTTATAGAGTATGAAAGTAATCAGTATATCAATTTTATAGGGAATATAAAAAATTTCAACAGTTGTATTGGTTTTTCTAAATATTTTTTCTATATGGAATGTAATTATCACATGTAACGTCCCTGGTGATTTTTTTATAGAGTATGAAAGTAATCAGCATATCTGTTTTATAGGGAATATAAAAAAATTCAACCGTGGTATTGGTTTTTCTAAATATATATTTTTTATATGGAATGTAATTATCATATGTAACATCTCTAATGATTTTTTTTATAGAATATGAAAGTAATCAGTATATATGTTCTATAGGGAATATAAAAATATTCAATCGTTGTATTAGTTTTTCTAAATATTTTTTTATATGCAATGTAATTATCATATGTAACGTCTCTGATGATTTTTTTATAGAGTATGAAAGTAATTAATATATCTGTTGTATAGGGAATATAAAAATTTTCAACTATTGTATTGGTGTTTCTAAATATTTTTTTTTATATGGAATGCAATTATCATATGTAACGTCTCTGGTGATTTTTTTATAGAGTATGAAAGTAATTAGTATATTTGTTTTCTAGGGAATATAAATTTTTTCAACCATTCTATTGGGTTTTCTAAATATTTTTTTTATATGGAATGTAATTATCATATGTAACGTCTCTGATATTTTTTATAGAGTACGAAAGTAATCAGTATATCTGTTTTATAGGGAATATAAAAAATTTCAACCGTCGTATTAGTTTTTCTAAATATTTTTTTATATGGAATGTAATTATCATTTGTAACGTCTCTGATGATTTTTTTTATAGAATATGAAAGTAATCAGTATATCTGTTTTATAGGTATTATAAAAAAATTTCAACCGTTGTATTGGTTTTTCTAAATATCTTTTATTTATATAGAATGTAATTATCATATGTAACATTTGTGATGAGTTTTTTATAGAGTATGAAAGTAATTAGTATATCTGTTTTATAGAGAATATAAAACTTTTCAACCATTGTTTTGTTTTTTCTAAATATTTTTTTGTATCGAATGCAATTATCAAATGTCACGTCTCGGATGGTTTTTATAGAATATGAAAGTAATTAGTATATCTGTTTATAGGGAATAAAAAAAATTTCAACCGTTGTATTGGTTTTTCTAAATATTTTTTTTATATGGAATGTAATATGTAATGTCTCTGATGATTTTTTTGTATAGAGTGCGAACGTAATCAGTATATCTGTTTTATAGGGAATATAAATTTTTTCAACCGTTATATTGGGTTTTCTAAATATTTTTTTATATGGAATGTAATTATCATATGTAACATCTATGATGATTAATAATGTCTCGAACATTAACTTAAAATTTGCACAATATTCGAAACGTTGAACTCTAACATTACATTGTTTTTCATGCTGGAATCATATTTCTTCTATTACACTTATAAGAATCAAAAGTACACATTGAATTGTTTTTTTTATGTTTGAATCATATTTCTTTCATTACGTTTGTAAGAACCAAAATATAAAGAATTTTACGTAGAGTTCATCTACATAACTTCAATGGTAGGTTTACGCACTCGAGGTATAGATACTATAATGATAGATTGTATGGTTGACTTTGACACTCATAAGTTAAATAGCACCAACACCAAAAGTCTAATTACACTCAACAAGGTGCAGAAAAATTGCAACTCCCACTGCATGACTGAATTAATAATTTAGAAAAAACTAAAAAAATATACAATTTTTTAACTATAATCCACATAAATTCATAACCATAAAGCCCAATTTAAGAACACAATATTAAATATCACCGATTTAAAATTCTTTAAGTTTTTTCTTCTAACCACCATAACCACCATACTAGAAAGTTCACTATTTAGTATCTTTGTAACTAACATAAACATGTGTTGTGGTTCTACTTGATAAACGACCTAGCTAGTGTGTAGCAAATAAAGTGTTGCTAAATAAGTAAAAAACAATATTGTAGGTGAAACTAAAATTAAGAGGAGTATGGGATATGGTGAGGATATTGGTCTAATAAAAAGTTTTATATTTCATTCCATTAAAAATTTGGGGGTCTCAGAAAAACCCCATAAACAGCGTTGCAAAACTTTTTAATTTTTTTCTCATAAATAATGAGATAGAGAGAAGAGTTTACTGTCTAAACCAAGATAGTTCTCGACTTGTAAGAAGCGATCATGAAGTCAATTTGTCCACATCACCTTCGGCTTCTTGGGTGCAACAACAACATCAGAACTCTCAACTTTAATGATATTCAAAGCTTCATCTTCACACACAAAAAAAAAATAATAATTAAGTTTAAAAATGACAATTAACTCAGAATCTTCAATTTATAAATTCCGAATTACATACCTCTGTGATTTTCCATAGGAATTAATTTTTTGAGAAAGGAGAAAGGAGAGATGAATGCTAAGATTTTGAACACTAAGTAAAAGCTTAGTTCAGTTGCTTACTGAACACTAGCAGCCTGAACCTCCAACCCTTTTTTTTTATAGAGTATCAAAGTAATCAGTATATCTATTTTATAGGGAATATAAAAAATTTCAACAGTTGTATTGGTTTTTCTAAATATTTTTTATATAGAATGTAATTATCATATGTAACGTCTCTAGTGATTTTTTTTATAGAGTATGAAAGTAATCAGTATATCTGTTTTATAGGGAATATAAAAAATTTCAACCGTTGTATTGGTTTTTCTAAATATATTTTTTTATATGGAATGTAATTATCATATGTAACGTCTCTGATGATTTTTTTATAGAGTATGAAAGCAATCAATATATATAGGGAATATAAAAAATTTCAATCGTTGTATTAGTTTTTCTAAATATTTTTTTATATGGAATGTAATTATCATATGTAACGTCTTTGATGATTTTTTTATAGACTATAAAAGTAATCAATATATCTGTTGTATAGGGAATATAAAAATTTTCAACTGTTCTATTGGTGTTTCTAAATATTTTTTTATATGGAATGCAATTATCATATGTAACGTTTCCAATGATTTTTTTTATAGAGTATGAAAGTAATTAGTATATCTGTTTTCTTGGGAATATAAAATTTTTCAACCGTTGTATTGGGTTTTCTAAATATTTTTTTTATATGGAATGTAATTATCATATGTAACGTCTCTGATATTTTTTTATAGAGTATGAAAGTAATCAGTATATCTGTTTTATAGGGAATATAAAAAATTTCAACCGTCCTATTAGTTTTTCTAAATATTTTTTTTATATATAGAATGTAATTATCATATTTAACGTCTCTAATGATTTTTTTTATAGAATATGAAAGTAATGAGTATATCTGTTTTATAGGTATTATAAAAAAATTTCAACCGTTGTTTTGGTTTTTCTAAATATTTTATATATATATAGAATGTAATTACCATATGTAACATTTGTGATGATTTTTTTTATAGATTATGAAAGTAATTAGTATATCTGTTTTACAAGAGAATATAAAACTTTTCAACCATTGTTTCATTAAAAAAAAAAATTTCAACCATTGTATTGTCTTTTTTAAATATATTTTTTTTGTATGGAATGCAATTATCATATGTCACGTCTCTGATGGTTTTTATAGAATATGAAAGTAATCAGTATATCTGTTTATAGGGAATATAAAAAATTTCAACTGTTGTATTGGTTTTTCTAAATATTTTTTTATATGGAATGTAATATGTAATGTCTCTGATGATTTTTTGTATAGAGTACGAAAGTAATCACTATATCTGTTTTATAGGGAATATAAATTTTTTCAATCGTTATATTGGTTTTTCTAAATATTTTTTATATGGAATGTAATTATCATATGTAACATCTATTATGATTAACAATGTCTCGAACATTGACTTAAAATTTGCACAATATTCGAAACATTGAACCCTAACATTACATTGTTTTTCATGCTAGAATCATATTTCTTCTATTACGCTTTGTTAAGCCCAAAATATACCTAAAATATCATTAATATTTATATCATTTTTTATTACATATTCGTGTTATTTATATCTGTTTAGATTACTTTTACTTTCGAATATCTTTCTTTCTTGCAAGGTACCTAAATATTTGGTAAAATCCAAATAGGAACGAAAAAGGATCTAAAACAGAAGAAAAACCCTACAAAAGAAGTTAAAGACGACGTAAATCGAAAGCGCCAAGTCGAGGACATGAACGAAAGCAAGAAGTAAGAAAACTTGCCGGGCCGCGACAGTGGATCCTTAACCCGCGGCCGCGACACGTGTGGTATAGCCATTTCTCCCATTCGTCCGTCGCTCAGCTCAGTGCTACGTCATTCACGGCCGCAGATTACTATCCTCGGTAAGTGCAGAAATTTTACAAAGAGCATTTAACACATGCTGAAATCCAAGAAACGCGTTCGTTCAAGTGGATAAAGACGTCCTTTCACAGCGGGCACGACTCTTAACCAAGGAACACATCACTTCAAACTCAACCCTTCAACATCTATAAATAAAGAGTTGATGTTGAGAAGAAAAGATGTTATGTGTGAAATGTTATAATATAGATATAGAAATCAGAGCGTAGAACTTATGTTGAAGTTCTAAGTAAAAAGATTTCGAGAGTTAGAAATTAGATTCTGTACAAAACAAGATGAGGTACGCATATTGTTTATAGTTTAATTACAACTCAGTAGCGTTTAGACATTGTTCCAGTTTTAGTTTGCATCATGGTAGTGGCCGACCGAATCCCTATTACGAAGTTACAGCGAGAAGATTGAGTAGAGTGTTCGTCCCCGAGCCTGACAACCTCCTAGGAAACCCAAGGAAGCGGAACCGATCAAGCCCTTCACTTGCACGCCCTCGAAGAACTCGATGCTCCTTATTCTCTGTAAACTTGTATCAATTTATATTTCATCTAATAAAATCCGTTCTATTCGACAAATCGTTATGCAGCACTTATGGTAACCAATCCAATATAAGTGAGGCTGGTGTTTTCATTAATATGCACTTGAATTTAAAATCATTACAAGAAAACTTTGTTGAACACTTAGGCAAATTATCATCTCGAAAGAGTTTTAATTTGAGTAAGGGCAACTATCTCGAAAGGGTTTTGTCGCGTTCAAAGCCAATTAATTAGAGGTTCCATCATTTATTTCATCGTCATAATTGATACAACGTTTAAGTTGTTTTCTTTGCTTAATGCAAATGAATAAATTCAATCGTTTTTCTAATAAGTTCTAAATGTTTCTGTTTTGTAAAATTCATCCTTTGAATCAGAAGATCTTTCTAACAATCGATTTATTCTAAATATAAAATCTTATTCCAACATTTTCAAGTACTCAAATTTCACAAATTCAATTAAACCAATTTTCACTTTTCATTTACATTTAATAATAAACCTAACAAGTTCGAAATTAATAATTCAAAAATAATTTTATTACTACAAGCGAAACCGTGCACTTGCGGAAACTGTGGGATCGATATTTTTATTACTACAAGCGAAACCGTGCACTTGCGGAAATCGCTCAACAAGTTTTTGGCGCCGTTGCCGGGGATACGCCAAAATTTTTGACAAAATTTTTATTTTTCGTATTTTATTTTCGAATATAGGTTTATACATTATTTTTATACAACCTTTACATTTTATTTATTTTCAGTTTATATAACACATTTGTTTTCAATTTTGTTTTGAAGGTAGTTTGGTTCGTGCAACAATTTCAAGTTCATGCGCAGTTCGCGAAGTTCGGGCACGCCACCAGATCCTCTTGATCTAGAAATTGAAAGAACACTTAAGAAAAACAAGAAAAACAATAAAAACAAAAACCATACACCCTTAAAAACCAAAGTATTTCAGACAGAAAATATGGATTATGCTAGGCCAGGAATGGCCGGTGTAACTAATAGTGTAGTTAGACCCCGTATAAACGCAAATCAATTTGAAATTAAACATGCTTTGCTTAATATGTTGCAAAACAACGTAACGTTTTATGGATTGCCTAATGAAAACCCGAATGCACATTTGACAAATTTCTTAGAAATTTGTGACACTTTTAAAATTACTGATGTAACAGCCGAAGCAATCAAACTTCGCCTCTTTCCTTTCATTTTGAAGGATAAGGCAAAAATTTGGTTAACTTCTATGCCTGCTGCAACATTTGAAACTTGGGACCAATTAGCTCAAGCATTTTTACAAAAATATTTTCCCTTAGCAAAAACCGCAAGAGTCATCAAAGAGTTGACATCTTTTACACAAAATGATAATGAAACTCTTTATGAAGCTTGGGAACGTTTTAAAGAACTTCAACGTTTATGCCAGATGCACTTTTAATGCAGACATTCTATAATGGATTAAATCCTACGACTAGAGGTTCATTAGATGCTATGTCTGGAAGATTATTTATGAAGAAGACGTCCGCCCAAGCAAGAGAACTTTTGGAGGAAATGGCAATCAACAGCAGTATGTGGCCCGCAGAGCATGGACATATACCAACGGTGAAACCATCATCCTCAGGTACATCATCAGTTAAATGTATAATGAATCTTGATCCTGTAGCAATGTTACAAGCCCAATTTTCTGCCTTATCGCACAAAATTGATAAGTTTATGGCACCGTGCGATCCTAATGATCCGATCCAGAGAGACATTGATTACGAAGGTATGAATGAGATAGAACAGGTAAATTTTGTCCAAGGACAAAACCAAACTACTAATCCTTATTCTAATACTTATAATCCTGGATGGAGAAATCATCCTAACTTTAACTAGAAAGATGGTAATAATAATAATAATGCAAATGCTAATCAATATCGTGTAAATAATTATCAAAATCAAACAAGAGATACGATTAGCACTTTATCTTCAAAAATCGACAAATTTATAGATGCGATGAATGGAAAGGTAAGTAATCAAGATGATGGTTTTAAACGGATCGAAAATAAATTCGATCAGCTTATCAAAAACCAATCATCTAGCATCCATAATTTGGAGGTTCAAATTGGACAACTTGCTAAATCAATTCCATCCCGCAAAGAGGGAAGTCTTCCCAGCCAAACGGAAGAAAATCCGAAAGAGCATGTTAAGGCTATCACTCTTCGTTCGGGGAAAAACTACTTAGGTCCGGAAATGCCCGGAAATTCAACTTTACCTGGAAATTATTTACCAAAGTCCAAAGAAGATACGTTAAAACAAAAAGATATGCCAATTGACTCTAATCCAAAACCTTTTGTACCAAAACCACATTTTCCACACAGGATCCGAAATAAGGACCATGATAAACAACTTTTATCATTTTTAGACAAACTTAAAAATTTGCATATAAATTTAACATTCATGGATGCAATTACGCAAATTCCTAATTATGAAAAATTCTTGAAAGATTTAATTTCAAAAAAGATTAGTTGGGAAGGAATTTCATCCATTGCTCTTTCTGAAGATTGTAGTTCGATAGTATCGAGCAAATTACCTACTAAACTCAAAGATCCCGGATGCTTTACCATTCCGTGTACATTGGGAAATATGGAATTCCCAAGTTGTCTTTGCGATTTAGGAGCTAGTATAAACTTGATGCCATTGTCTATTTTTGAGAAATTAGGTTTAGAAGAAGACATCAAGCGTACCAATATGGTTTTGCAATTAGCGGATCAATCCACTAAAAGACCATATGGTATAATTGAAGATGTTTTGGTGAAAGTTGACAAATTTATTTTTCCTACTGACTTTGTTATCTTAGATTTTGCTTATGATGCTAATTGTCCGCTAATCTTTGGTAGACCATTCATGAACACGGGACGTGCTCTAGTTGATGTGTCGGAAGGAAAAGTAGCTTTAAGGATAGGTGATGATAAGATCGAGTTCGGTATGAATCAAGCAATGAAATATCCTATGGAGGATTTTGCTTGCATGAAACTTGATTCAATTGAAGAATGTGTTAATGACATTGTTCAAAGAGAAGAAATAATAGAACCTATAATGGGTGAAGAATTAGAAGATAAGGACCCAGAGCCTTTGATTCGAGAAGATGGACCAGTTCCGCCTTCAGTAATAGTTCCACCTAAATTAGAACTTAAAGAATTACCTAACCATCTGAGATACACTTTCCTAGGCGGAAGTGATACTCTACCTATAATCATCTCTAACAAATTAACAGAAAATCAAGAAGAAAAATTGAAAGAAGTTGTTAGAAATAGAATAGGAAGTATGGGATGGCAGATTTCAGATTTAAAAGGAATTAATCCTAGTATTGTAATGCATAGGATTCACTTAGAAGAAGATAAGCCACCTAAAGCGGATAGACAAAGACGTTTAAATCCGAACATGAAAGAAGTAGTCAAAAATGAGATTACTAAACTTTTAGACAATGGAATCATTTATCCTATTTCGGATAGTGAATGGGTTAGTCCAATCCATTGTGTACCCAAAAAGGGAGATATAACTGTAGTAAGGAATGATGAAGGTGAATTAATACCTACACGAACCACCACCGGTTGGAGGGTTTGTATAGATTATAGGAACCTAAATAAGGCAACTAGGAAAGATCATTTTCCTTTACCTTTCATCGATCAAATGATCGAAAGGATAGCCGGTCATGCATTTTATTGTTTTCTTGATGGTTATTCCGGATTCTTTCAAATATATATTTACCCGGATGACCAAGATAAAACAACCTTCACATGTCCTTATGGAACATTTGCATATAGAAGAATGCCTTTTGGTTTATGTAATGCACCAGCAACTTTTCAATGTTGCATGACTGCAATTTTTAATGATTTCATCGAAGATATCATGGAAGTATTTTATGGATGATTTTTCAGTTTATGGAGATTCTTTTGATGCATGTTTAAAAAACTTAGATAGAGTTCTTTCTAGATGCGAAGAAACGAATTTGGTATTAAATTGGGAAAAATGTCATTTCATAATCGACGAAGGAATTGTTTTAGGTCATAAAATATCTGAAAAAGGATTAGAAGTAGATAGAGCAAAAACTTCAGTAATAGAAAAATTACCCCCACCACAACTGTCAAGGGAGTAAGATCTTTTCTAGGACATGCAGGTTTTTACAGACGATTTATAAAAAACTTTTCTGTAATTTCCAAACCACTTACTAATTTGCTTATGAAAGATTCAACCTTCGATTTTAATGAAGATTGTATTAAAGCTTTCGAAACATTGAAAACAGCCTTAGTCAGTGCACTCATAATTGTTAAACCCAATTGGGATTTACCTTTTGAAATTATGTGTCATGCAAGTGACCTAGAAGTAGGATGTGTTTTAGGTCAAAGAAAAGATAAAAGATTACATGTTATTTATTATGCAAGGCACACATTGTCCGGTGCACAATTAAATTACACAACAACAGAAAAAGAGATGTTAGCCGTAGTATTTGCATGTGATAGGTTTAGGTCATACTTGTTAGGATCTAAAGTTATTATTTATGCGGATCACGCAGCTTTACGTTATCTGTTTGCTAAGAAAGATGCAAAACCGCGTCTGATTAGATGGGTTTTGTTGTTACAAGAATTTGATATAGAAATTAAAGACAAAAAGGGAGTAGAAAACCTTGTCGCCAATCATCTATCGAGACTAGAAGATGAAAACGGTCCTATAGGTGAAACTATCGGTATACGAGATGATTTCCCCGATGAACATCTCTATCAGGTAGAAAGTATCATGTCACCATGGTATGCAGATTTTGCTAATTATCTTGCAACCAATATTATTCCGGAAGGATTATCTTCCCAACAGAGGAAGAAATTTTTCTTCGATATTAAACAATATTTTTGGGAAGATCCCTTTCTATTCAAATCATGTGGTGACGGGATAATTAGGAGATGTGTTGGAGAAAATGAATATGAATCTATAATAACGGAATGTCATTCCAGCTCATATGGAGGACATAATGGAGTTAATAAAATGGTAGCTAAAATATTGGAATGTGGTTTCTTTTGGCCTACAATGTTTAAGGACGTTGGTTCATTTATTACTCGTTGTGATAAATGCCAAAGAACGGGAAATTTAGGAAGGAAATATGAGATGCCCTTCACAAACGTGTTGGAAGTTGAAATCTTCGACATGTGGGGAATTGATTTCATGGGACATTTTCCGCCTTCCAATGGTAAAATTTACATATTAGTAGCCGTTGATTATGTTTCAAAGTGGGTTGAAGCAATTGCAACCCCTACGAATGATTCTAAAGTAGTAATTAATTTTCTTGACGATATATTTTGTAGATTTGGTTGTCCTAGATTCGTTGTTAATGATGGCGGTACCCATTTCATAAATCGGAATTTTGATATGCTTATGAAAAAATATGGAGTACGCCACCGCGTATCAACACCTTACCATCCTCAGTCGAATGGTCAGGCGGAGATCTCAAATAGAGAACTCAAATGGATTCTAGAGAAAACTGTTTCATCATCAAGAAAAGATTGGTCACAAAAACTCAATAATGCGCTATGGGCATACCGTACTGCATTTAAATCACCAATAGGAATGACTCCATACCGTTTGGTGTATGGAAAAACATGTCATTTACTAGTTGAATTAGAACATAAAGCCTATTGGGCTATTAGAAAATTTAATTTTGATTTACAACAAGCAGGAAAGAAACGTTTGCTCAATTTAAATGAGTTAGAGGAGTTACGACATCTATCATATGAAAATGCGAGGATTTATAAAGAAAAAGTGAAAAAGTGGCACGATGCCAAAATTAAAGTCAAACACTTTAATGGTGGAGATAAGGTGCTGTTATTTAATTCACGGCTTCGTATATTTCCAGGAAAACTTAAGTCCAGATGGGACGGACCGTATTTAGTCGTCAAAACATTCGACTATGGTTCTTTGGAACTTGAGGAAACCAACGGTAATTGATGTAAAATCTATTACGAAAATATTTCCGAAATAGGAACTAATTTCGTAACAAGATTTCCTGACATATAAATCATTTCATTTTTCTAATAGTTAGTTTTTATTATTTTTATTTATTTTTATTTTTATTTTGTTTTGTTTTAGATTATATCATTTTATATTAGAATTTTAGATATAGAAAAATATATTCGAGTCATGATTTTAATTAATTTTTAGGAATTTCATGTGAATTAGGAAATTCAGTGATTCTCACTTGAGAATTTGAAATTCTCAGTTGAGAATTCACATATTTAGCATTCTTTAGAAGGTAAGAAATTTCTGAACTTATAGAGAATTTAAAATTCTCAGTTGAGAATTTGGGTATAACTAGCAGCTAGGAAAATTTCTATTAATTTTCTTGACGATATATTTTGTAGATTTGGTTGTCCTAGATTCGTTGTTAATGATGGCGGTACCCATTTCATAAATCGGAATTTTGATATGCTTATGAAAAAATATGGAGTACGCCACCGCGTATCAACACCTTACCATCCTCAGTCGAATGGTCAGGCGGAGATCTCAAATAGAGAACTCAAATGGATTCTAGAGAAAACTGTTTCATCATCAAGAAAAGATTGGTCACAAAAACTCAATAATGCGCTATGGGCATACCGTACTGCATTTAAATCACCAATAGGAATGACTCCATACCGTTTGGTGTATGGAAAAACATGTCATTTACTAGTTGAATTAGAACATAAAGCCTATTGGGCTATTAGAAAATTTAATTTTGATTTACAACAAGCAGGAAAGAAACGTTTGCTCAATTTAAATGAGTTAGAGGAGTTACGACATCTATCATATGAAAATGCGAGGATTTATAAAGAAAAAGTGAAAAAGTGGCACGATGCCAAAATTAAAGTCAAACACTTTAATGGTGGAGATAAGGTGCTGTTATTTAATTCACGGCTTCGTATATTTCCAGGAAAACTTAAGTCCAGATGGGACGGACCGTATTTAGTCGTCAAAACATTCGACTATGGTTCTTTGGAACTTGAGGAAACCAACGGTAATTGATGTAAAATCTATTACGAAAATATTTCCGAAATAGGAACTAATTTCGTAACAAGATTTCCTGACATATAAATCATTTCATTTTTCTAATAGTTAGTTTTTATTATTTTTATTTATTTTTATTTTTATTTTGTTTTGTTTTAGATTATATCATTTTATATTAGAATTTTAGATATAGAAAAATATATTCGAGTCATGATTTTAATTAATTTTTAGGAATTTCATGTGAATTAGGAAATTCAGTGATTCTCACTTGAGAATTTGAAATTCTCAGTTGAGAATTCACATATTTAGCATTCTTTAGAAGGTAAGAAATTTCTGAACTTATAGAGAATTTAAAATTCTCAGTTGAGAATTTGGGTATAACTAGCAGCTAGGAAAATTTCTAGACTTGTAGAGGATTTCGGATTCTCAGTTGAGAATTCTGATTTCAGATTGAAAGGAAAATTTCTGAACTTACCGAGAATGAGGATTCTCGGTAGAGGATCAGAAATTTGTAGTTTTGACAACTGATTTCCGCAAGGAAATCAGCGTGTCGCGACCGCGGGTCAGGATCCTCGGTCGCGACACGGGGAAATTATGCCCAAATTGACCCTTTTTCCAGCAGCCACAACTTTTCGGAAACAAATAATTGCGTTTCTTCATTTCTAAAAGGTTTGTTTCATGCCTTTTCACTTCAAAACAACACCTCTTTTCGTCCTAGGATCTTATAAATAGGTTCTAGAGGTTCCGTTTTCTGTCACTTTCTTTTCATCTCAATCAGAACTATCTCTGATTTTCTTACCATTCAACAATGCAGAAACTACGTTCAGAACCTTTCTTCCTTAATCATTCAAACACCATGACTTCCTCAAACACTTCATCTAAGAAAGTTATTGCTTCACGCAATAAACGTGTTGATATATCAGAGCGTTATGAATGTAACTTTCTCATCTTCAATCACGATGAGGGAGGACGCTTCTTGAGGCTTCGATACACGTTCTTTGTCGGAATGCTATACATGGACGATTTTCTCAATGATCAATTAGGAATCAAAGAAGATATGAGTCGCTACATGGAGCGTTTAGGATGGACCAGATTTGTCGATATGAAGTTCTTCTGCACAGTGCGTTTTGTTAACAAGCATCAGGTGCGTCTCAGTTTTCGTCGGGATGGCAAAACTTTCACTTTTGGATATCCTGAATTGCATGCTTGGTTTGGTTTTCCCTTGAAGGATGCTACCAAACGACATCATGGAAGAGATATGACGTCCACTGATATTTGGCGAATGCTCACCGGCATCTGGCCTTTCAACTCAAAACTTGCCTATAATAAGTCTTTCTATTCCAACTCTATGCTATATTTGCATAAGTTTTTGAGTCACAGCCTATTCGGTCGCACGTTCAGTAGTGTCGTCCAAGAATCTGATCTTTATGTCCTTGGCGATATATTTCAAGGCAACGTGGTTGATTCTTCAAAAATTCTGATGGAGGGTCTTGTTGCCGCATCTAGATCCAAGGCTAAGAAAGTTGGGTTCGGGAATATTATATGCGGAATAATTTTAGGGACCAAGGGCAGTATTTCTATTCCTTGGAGTGATGCTGAATCTTTTCCAATGCTATACTATGCGTCTTTAGAATACGAAGGTCTAGTGAAGCGAGTATTTCGATCCGGACCAAATTTTCTTTCTGCACCCGAACGTCAAGCCTTCGTGCAGTTGAAAATAGAACGCTATAGGGCTAAGAAAATCCTGATTGAAAGGGACGAATTTTTGGCATAACTTATGTTTCGTTTGTTTGTAAATATATTTCTATTCAATAAAAATCTTTCTCCTTTGCATTATTTCCTGTATTTTTTTTGGTTCAACTTACATTTAATTCCATAATTCTACACTAATGCACTTATTAAATGCAAACTTAATCCATTCATTACAAATTAAATGATTAATAACTAAATTTCAAGTTCCTTAAATAAGATTCATTTAACTTAAATTAATAAATGCACATAAATGCTTCAATTAATTTTAGTTCCAAACCTTTCATATTTCTAATTTTAACATTCATTAATTAAAGCATTTTCATTTATTTTTCCATTAATAAGGATAAACCTTTGGTTTTCCTTATCATTTAATGTTTTACATTTATGTTTTTAAGTACAGATAACATTTTTAAGGAGTCCAGGATCAAATTTATCAAAGAAATTACACGAATTGAAGTTAATATGCAGAATTGGGTGACCAAAGGGTGATCCGCGGCCGAGAATTAATGGATTCTCGGTAACTTCAGCAAATTCAGACAAAAAATTCGCTGCCTCACGCGATTCGCGGCCGCGAATAGTGGATTCTCGGTAACTTCAGAAAATTCTTCGAAATTTCAGAGACAAAAATTGGTTGAAAAACGCGATCCGCGGCCGCGGATACCCATCCACGACTGCGACACGCGTGTTTAAGGCAACTCCAAGTCCGGATTTTTGGCCTATTTTTCCACCTCTTCCCATTTTTCCTATACCTATTCCTCTTCCCATTCAACCTCTACCTAATTACTCTTCCTATTTCAACTCTACCTATTCCAATTCCTATTCCTACTCTACCTATTAATCTTCTTATTCAACCCTATATATACCTATTACTTACACAAACCTTACATCACCTCACATTTTAATCAATCCCCTACTCTTACCTCTTCCCAATACATTACTTTTACTCTTCCCAATTTCATCATTAACCTTTTCAATCACCTACACCTTTCAACTTTAAGTCTCCACAACACTTCTACTTCATCTTCAACCTCAAGCTTTTCTCTCTTTTAATCTTTTTCATACTAAACCCTAAACACCATAACCATGCCTAGAGCTAAGCATGTTGGACACAAGCCGGCTGTCACTGAGGCTAATAGCCTAAGGATTAGTTGCGGAGCTTATTTCGACATTCATTCTGAGGAAGAAGTTGGACGTTTCAAGCACTTTTCAAACCCCAATCGTAAGTTCGTGGATATGCAGTTTCTTGACTTTGATTTGGTAAGAAAGTTGAACTTCACTACACAAATTACTGCTTCTATTGAAACTTTGGGATGTGAAACTTTTTCTTCTATGCGTTTTCCACAAATTCAAGAGTATGTGGTTGAGTTTTTGGTTACCTTGAGGATAAATAAACAAAAAACAACAATTTCTTTTCGGAATAATGGTGTTACTTATACAGTTGATTATGAGGCTATGGGTAATATGTTTGGTTTCCCTACTAGTGATTTTTATGATAAGCCTAGGGATTTTGACAATAACTCTTTTTGGCAAAATTTTTTCGACCAAACTTCTTTTGACTCTAAAAACACTTCAAGCAAGTTGATTAAGGATAATTGTGTGTTCTTCTTTCACAAGTATTTGAGTTTTTCACTTTTTGGTCGTGTTGAGAGTTCAAAGATTCAAGTCCGGGATTTGTTTGTTTGGGATTGTTTGTTCAAGGGTTTGCGGGTTGATAGCATTGGAATGCTTTTTGACAATTTGTATCGTGCTTCGAGGGCTCACACCACTCAAGTCCCTCTCAGTAATTTGATCACCGCTATTGTTTTGGGAGCACGGGATGAACTGGCAACTTATGATATGTCCAACTACCATGGCTATGTTCCGGTTTTGGACATTGCGGCTCTTGAGCGGGCTCATTTATTGGTTTTTGCGGCTCCTCTGGTTTTTATTTCGTATGCTACCCGTATTGCACATCTTCGTGGCACTATGGGTGGAGGTGCTTCTAGTTCTCATAATGTAGGTACCAAAGAAGGAGGTGAGGAGGAAGGAGCAGATGCTGCCCCACAAGCCCAAGCAACCCAAGATATTGATCCGGTGGATTTAAGGCGGATTCTAAACCAAATCAATGCGAATAATCGACAAATGAATTTGAGAATTGATGATTTGGTGGAGAACAATATAGTGATGAATGACAACCTCAATACTTTGAGGCGTGAGCATAGATCGACTCGGCATTGGATTCTTTCGTTTTTCCGTTGCCACAATGTGGAAACTTCACCAACACCTCCGGATACCCCGCCACATGCTTAGGTTTTATCTTTTATTTTATCTTATCTTGTTTTATTTTTAGTTTCGTACATTTTCATTTTTATCTTTATTATGTTTCATACAATTTAAGTCTTACTTTACTTTTATGATGAATGCTTTCTTTGCTATATCTTTCGTTTGTTTCCGTTTGTTTTATCTTTAATGTTTTATCTTCATTTTGCACCAATGAGGACATGGTCCAATTTAAGTGTGGGAGGAGATATATACATATATCATTTTTATGCAAACAAATGAATGAATGAATGTATGCAATACTTGTTTTTCAAAAATACAAATGCAACACATATTGCAACACTTTTTAACAATATTGTAACAATTTTAAAAAATTTATTTTTTTATATACATTTATAAATTAAACATAAGGTATACATCTTTTATGCTTATTTTTTAGGTCATCATTATCGATAGAAATAATATTTCTATACGGGTAATATTTTTCAAAAAAAATTTTTCACAAATCTTCGACACGATTTTAAGTAAAATTGTCTCGAGTAAATGTATTTAAGTAAAAAATTCTTTATTTTCAATCTCTATTTCATATCATGAAATTCATGATACAATAAATCTTATTTTAAATTTTCAATTAGGTTTATAGGCATTAAATTGAACTAACAATTTTTAGCTCGGTTTTGATTTTGTCTTACATTAACACCAATTGAAGTTTTTAAGGAAACTTTAGCCATAATACATGTTGAATTTTAAGTCAATATAAGATGAATGTGCTAATTTTCTTTTTCCCAATTCATAATCAATAAATCGCATTCTTAACTTTTGGCCACGATTGAGACCAACCTTATCACAGTCGAGGTATGAAAGGGAAGAAATAAATAAGTAAAGCGTACTTTTGGCCACGGTTGCGACCACCCTTATCACAATCGAGGTATGGAAGGAACGTTTAAGCAAAAAATTAAGCGTGTTTAAAGTTTAAAGTAACGATTGCGTCCACCCATGGCATGGTCGGTACCTCTTAAGCGAACACAAACAAAATGCATATAAAGTTACGATCGAGACCACCCTTATCACGGGCGTAACTAAGCAAATAAATTAAACTTAATACTCATATATAATAATTCAAGTTTGGGAAAGGAAATTTGGTGCTTTGAAATGCCTTGAGATAAAAAACTTAATAACATGCGTGCTTACATCATCCCGAATACTTCAATTTAAAAATTGAAATACAAGACGAATGATATATTGTATTTATACTAAGTTAGTTTGATATTTTTCATATAAATTTGTCATGCGAAGTTAGTCTTTTCAGCTTAACTAATTTAAAAGGTAACACAGAGATATATGTTTTATTTTCATAAAGAGATTAGTTAAGGAATATATTCAGTGAAATTTTGCTCGGGACTAGCAAAAGATTAAGTGTGGAGATTTGTTAAGCCCAAAATATACCTAAAATATCATTAATATTTATATCATTTTTTATTACATATTCGTGTTATTTATATCTGTTTAGATTACTTTTACTTTCGAATATCTTTCTTTCTTGCAAGGTACCTAAATATTTGGTAAAATCCAAATAGGAACGAAAAAGAATCTAAAACAGAAAAAAAACCTACAAAAGGAGTCAAAGATGACGTATATCGAAAGCGCCAAGTCGAGGACACGAACGAAAGCAAGAAGTAAGAAAACTTGTCGGGCCGCGACAGTGGATCCTCAACCCGCGGCCGCGACACGCGTGGTATAGCCATTTCTCCCCTTCGTCCGTCGCTCAGCTCAGTGCTACGTCATTCACGACCGCGGATTACTATCCTCGGTAAGTGCAGAAATTTTACAAAGAGCATTTAACACATGCTGAAATCCAAGAAACGCGTTCGTTCAAGTGGATAAAGACGTCCTTTCACAGCGGGCACGACTCTTAACCAAGGAACACATCACTTCAAACTCAACCCTTCAACATCTATAAATAAAGAGTTGATGTTGAGAAGAAAAGATGTTATGTGTGAAATGTTATAATATAGATATAGAAATCAGAGTATAGAACTTATGTCGAAGTTCTAAGTAAAAATATTTCGAGAGTTAGAAATTAGATTCTGTACAAAACAAGATGAGGTACACATATTGTTTATAGTTTAATTACAACTCAGTAGCGTTTAGACATTGTTCCAGTTTTAGTTTTGCATCATGGTAGTGGCCGACCGAATCCCTATTACGAAGTTACAGCGAGAAGATTGAGTAGAGTGTTCGCCCCCGAGCCTGACAACCTCCTAGGAAACCCAAGGAAGTGGAACCGATCAAGCCCTTTACTTGCACGCCCTCGAAGAACTCGATGCTCCTTATTCTCTGTAAACTTGTATCAATTTATATTTCATCTAATAAAGTCCGTTCTATTCGACAAATCGTTATGCAGCACTTATGGTAACCAATCCAATATAAGTGAGGCTGGTGTTTTCATTAATATGCACTTGAATTCAAAATCATTGCAAGGAAACTTTGTTGAACACTTAGGCAAATTATCATCTCGAAAGAGTTTTAATTTGAGTAAGGGCAACTATCCCGAAAGGGTTTTGTCGCGTTCAAAGCCAATTAATTAGAGGTTCCGTCATTTATTTCATCGTCATAATTGATACAAAGTTTAAGTTGTTTTCTTTGCTTAATGCAAATGAATAAATTCAATCGTTTTTCTAATAAGTTCTAAATGTTCCTGTTTTGTAAAATTCATCCTTAGAATCAGAAGATCTTTCTAACAATCGATTTATTCTAAATATAAAATCTTATTCCAGCATTTTCAAGTACTCCAAGTTCACAAATTCAATTAAACAAATTTTCTAAATTCAATTAAACCAATTTTCACTTTTCATTTACATTTAATAATAAATCTAACAAGTTCGAAATTAATAATTCAAAAATAAGTTTTTCGTTAAAAAACGTATCTCTGTGTGATCGATATTTTTATTACTACAAGCGAAACCGTGCACTTGCGGAAATCGCTCAACACGCTTATAAGAATCAAAAGTACACATTGAATTGTTTTTTTTATGTTTGAATCATATTTCTTTTATTACGTTTGTAAGAACCAAAATATAAAGAATTTTACGTAGAGTTCATCTACATAACTTCAATGGTAGGTTCACGCACTCGAGGTATTGATACTACAATGATAGATTGTATGGTTGACTTTGACACTCATAAGTTAATTAGCACTAACACCAAAAGTTTAATTACACTCAACAAGGTGCAGAAATATTGCAACTCCACTCAATGATTTAATTAATAATTTAGAAAAAACTAAAAAAAATACATAGTTTTTTTTAACTATAATCCACACAAATTCATAACCATAAAGCCCAATTTAAGAACACAATATTAAATATCACTGATTTAAAATTCTCTAAGTTTTTTCTTCTAACCACCATAACCACCATACTAGAAAGTTCACTATTTAGTATCTTTGCAACTAACATAAAAATGTGTTGTGGTTCTACTTGATAAGCGACCTAGCATAGTGTGTGGAAAATAAAGTGTTGCTAAATAAGTAAGAAACAATATTGTAGGTGAAACTAAAATTAAGAGGAGTATGCGATACGGTGAAGATATTGGTCTAATAAAAAGTTTTATAATTCATTCCATTAAAAATTTGGGGGTCTCAGAAAAATCCCATAAACAGTGTGAGAAAACTTTTTAACATTTTTCTCATAAATCATGAGATAGAGAGATCTTACTATCTAAACCGAGATAGTTTATGGCTTGTAAGGAGTGATCATGAAGCCAATTAGTCCACATCACCTTCGGCTTCTTGGGTACAACAACAAAAACAACATCAGAACTCTCAACTTTAATGATATTCAAAGCTTCACCTTCACACACAAAATAATAATAATAATAGAGTTTAAAAATGATAATTAACTCAGAATGTTCCATTTATAAATTCTGAATTACATACCTCCGTGATTTTGCATAGGAATTAATTTTTTGAGAAAGGAGAAAGATGATCTCAAGGAGAAAGGATGAATGCTGAAGTAAGAGAGATGGATGCAAGTAAGGAGAAATGATGGATGATGAAGGATGGATAGATGCTGAGTAGACCTCACCATGGGCCGATGAGCCCGTCCTCCCGGCCCAAGCCCATGCCCATTTAGCCGAGCCTGGACACATAAAATTAGTGTCCGGTCCGGTCCGGTCCAAGCTTGAATAAGCCCGCCTAGAAAATGGGCTGGCTTGGGCTATATAAATACCTATCGGGCCCAGCCCGGCCCGACCCATTATCTATATATATTTATAAATTTAATATTTATTTAAATGCCTCATATTAACTATTATGTTTTTAATTTTTTATTAAAAAAAGTTAGTATTTTATTTTAATTAATTTTTTTTAATATAGATATGGGCTTGGACGGGCGGGCTTGAGATTCCTTTTTGAGACCCGAGCCCACCCGAGCCCGACTCTAATTAATGTGGGCTTGGGATGGACTTGGGATTATCATGTTTTATCAAAAGCTCGACAGGTCCGGCCCGAGCCGGGCCCATACCGAGGTCTAATGATGGGTTTAAGAAATATAGTGATATAAAGGATAGAGTTGGAATTTTTTTTTTTATAGAGTACTGGTTTTTTAGTTGTTAGTAAATATTATATATGAAAGTAAATATTATATAGTTTTTATATGGAATATAAATTATCAACAGTTATATTGTTTTTCTAATTTTTTTTATAGAAAAGTAAATATTATATGAAAGTAGATATTATATATCATATATGAAAGTGAATATTATATATTTTTTATGTAGAATGTTGGGTCTCTCTATCTTTTCTTCTCTTCCGGTCTTTATTTCTTCTATGATCTTGGAGGATATGGTGGGGTCAGTTTTCCTAAGCTGATCCCAGGTTGAGCGACTTTTGTTGTTTGTTTTTCTTTTCCTATCCTACCAAAAAAATATATTTTTTTTATATGGAATATAAATTATCAACCGTTATATATTTTTTTCTCAATATTTTTTATATGAAAGTAAATATTATATATTATATATGAAAGTAATTATTATATTTTAAGTACGTTGTATTATATTCACATATAGATATCTTATATTAGTTTGCAAGTACGCCATATTGTGTTCACATGTAGATATATATAATAGTAAATAACGTAAATAACCATAGATATATTTTTACAAATATGTCGTATAATATTCACACGTGGAGCTAGATTCCTTAATTGTGCTTAATTTCATGAGAAGTGTGATGGTCGCTAATCATTTCTTTTGTCTGGTTTATTAGATTGCGTCATCAATTAAAAGATTAAAATTTGGAGCTTATCTTTATTCATGTGTAACATGAGAGCAAGTTTTTTGCTTGTTGGATGGTAAAATTCATAAGAGATCTTTAGAGCATCATGATCATGAGTATGACGTGCCTTCTAAATATTTTATTCCAAATTTAGTGTGGTTTGTGTCAAAACTATGTTTTTATGTCCTGATAAACAAAAAGTATTATATTATAGAAGTATTTAAATTAAAAGTTTAAATTGATAAGTTTCAAAAAAATAATTTTTACCATGCTTTATTCGTGCCAACCTAAATATTGTTTGAATTAAATATTTTAATATTATATAAAATAATGTTCGGGATTGAGAACGTAACCGGATGTATTTCACAATGGGAATCCTCATTTTTAAAACAGTGATCAAATGTATTTGACTCGAACATCCTTATATATGGAAATGAAAATAACGATTTTGAATATGTCTTATTGAAGATGATGAAAATGTTTTATTGAATTAATAGAATATATATATATATAGTAAAAGTCAATCTTTTTTTTTAAACAATTGTGATAATTTATATTCAGACAATAAAAATTACAACCATTATAATCATCACAACCATTATCTAGACATTTTCACGTATAATCACCACAACCGTTATATATGGAAATGTATGGATATTCATTAAGAATTTTTTTCGATTGTGATAATTTATATTCCATATATAAATATTTCAAAAAAAAAAAAAAACTCTTAATAAATATAATAATAGGTTAATGTTATGCTTACTTTGTTTTTTACAAAGTAAACCTTACTTTGTGTATTATCACCATTTGATTAATTTTATGCTCCATCATCCAATGGTGAAAACACACCAAGTAATTGTACTTTGTCAAAAAGAAGTAATCATAGAAGGCACCTATAATAATAATCACACCGTTTAAAAAGAAAATTCTTAATCTTTATAAAAAGATTATTTTTATCTGTACTATTTCTAAGAGTTCTACAAAATTTAAATTAATCCCTAAAATCTCTCTAATTCTCTGCATATCTATATCTAAAAGTTCTACATAATTTAAATTAATCCCTAAAATCTTTCTAATTTTTTGTATATCTATATCTAAAAGTTCTGCATAATTTAAATTAATCCCTAAAATCCCTCTAATTCTCTGCTTATCTATATTCTATATTATATAATATAAAACAGTAACGATGGAGCTGATGTGTCACTTCCTCATTTTTTACTAATAAAAAATATAATAAAAAGTATAATATATTAACTTTAGTTATATTATTATATTTATTTATAAAAAGATTATTTTATCCGTACTATATCTAAGAGTTCTACAGAATTTAAATTAATATCTAAAATCTCTCTAATTCTCTGCATATTTATATCTAAAGTTCTGCATAATTTAAATTAGTCCCTAAAATCTCTCTATTTCTTTGCATATCTATATCTATATATAATATAAAACAGTAACGATGGAGTTGAGGTGTCACTTCCTCCTTTTTTATATCATTAATTGTAATTATTAACTATATTTTTATTAATGTTTATATATTAAGATGAATCCGTGTATCGCACGGATCAAAAACTAGTTAATAGGCAAACATTTCCCTATATAAGTAGATATGTTTAAATGGATTGACATTTTGAGAGTATAAATGGATTAATATACAAAGGGAGGATAAATGGATTTCAACCGTTTAAAAAAATTGTACATGAATTAAATCTAATCAAAATTAATTAGATTGAATTTTCAACTATTACTGATTAATATAAAATAACTGACACAACAATTGAAGTAAGAAAAATGCTTAATACACAAATAATCTATTGAACTTGTTCAAATGTTGCAACGGCTCCCCTTAACTTTCAATTGTAACAACTTACCCTTTAAACTTGTTCAATTGTAAAGCATAACCCAAATTTAGAATTTTTTTACTCTGTACTTGAAGCAACAGTAAAAGCGTTTCCCCGGATTCGTATCACACCAAAGATCTGATTATCACACTCCATGAGCGTTGCAAATTTTACATTTCACGTGTTTCTTCAATTGCAGTCCATGTCAATAATTTGGGGTGATATTTTACAATTGGATAAGTTTAAGGGGTAAATTGTTACAATTAGACGAGTTCGAAGGGTAAGTTGTTACAATTGAAAGTTGGAGGGGACAGTTGCAACATTTGAATAAGTTCAAGAGGTTATTTGTGTATTAAGCCTAAGAAAAAGTATGAAACAATCGACAATTCCGAATATTATTTTATATATAATATATATTAAAATGTCAACTATTTAGCTATTTTTTAATAGTGAATAAAAAAGTGATGGAAAATATTTATTTATTTTATTGACAAAGTTTAGGAATATGAATGCTAATATTTAGGTGCATGAAAATTTCAAGTTTTATAAATAAAATTTTTATTTTTTTCATTTGTGTAAATGAAATAAAATAAAAGGGCAATGTTGAAAAAAAAAATTGCACCTAGTGTCTAACAAAACTAGACTTAATGCATCAAGAGCCTATTGAACTTGTAAAAAAAAACGGATTAAACCTCTATTAGAGGCTTAAATTAGAGATTATTACATGATTGGTCATAATTGAAATTTATTTTCCAGGAGGAACTGTTTCTCAACCATGGTTGGAAAATGTAACCATTCCGGCGCACTTGGTTGATTGGTCTTTTAGGGCTAAAAGCAACTAACACGTCTACACTCGATGGGGGGAGGCTGTAGATTTCAGAATGCTAATGCCCTAGGGACCATAACCCTATATTTATACTGAAAACCTAATTGTCGCAATTACTAATCTGCCCATCATAGTATTAGTAAATTACAACTTGGTATCTACACATATTTAAGCCCATACCCATTATATATGCCACAGGCCCATAAACTAATTTAGATCACTTAATCGGGCTCATACATATGATAGCCCATAATTACAATTATACATGTAAAGCCCATAACGTTGGATTTTAATCCAACAATCTCCCACTGGACGAAACATGTATATTCCTGTAAATTATGAATCCTTTATGACGTCAAAATATGCAATCATATTTACTATAGGCATATACCAACAATTCCGTCCATTAATCATACTAACATAGAACCAAAGCAGAATCAATGACCTTTAGTGTAACCTTACCAACAATGATCACATATGTTAGCATAATCAAATGACATGAATTAAGTATGGATGTGTAGCATGGAAATTACATGTAATGTGACCTTAACATGCTTATTTCCAACTGGTCCTACTTTAGTGGAGATCAAACAACATATCAGAATGGGGAAAACAACATAAAAGCTTTTATTAATTCAACAAACAGAAAACTGCATAATGTGTCAAATACAAGCACCAAAACATAAACTCCCACTGAGCTCAAATATCATCAAACATCAAAACACCCATATGAGCAGTATGCTCATGAAAGACCTTGGGTGGTAAACCTTTAGTGAGCAGATCCGCTATCATGGAGTCAGTTCCAATGTGCTCTACTGACACTTGACCATTCTGAATTCTTTCTCTAACTACCAGATACTTAATATCTATGTGCTTATTACTGGTAGAACTCCGATTGTTATTGGAGAACATGACTGCTGATTTATTGTCATAATATATCCTAAGTGGTCTTTCAATACCATTCACAATACGCAGCCCAGTGACAAAATTATGCAGCCACAATGCATGACCAGATGCCTCATAACACGTTATGTACTCTGCTGCCATGGTGGAGGAAGTAGTAAGCTTTTGCTTAGCACTTTTCCAAGAAACAGCTCCTCCAGCCAATAAATAGACATAACCAGAAGTGGATTTGAGGGTATCTTCACATCCAACATGATCAGAATCAGTATACCCAATGACCTCCAATTGATCTGATTTTCTATATGTGAGCATGTAGTCCTTTGTTCTCTGTAAATAGCGCAATACCCTTTTGGCTGCTTTCCAATGTTCCATTCCAGGATTGCTCAAGAATCTGCCTAGCACCCCAACTATGAACGCAATATCTGGACGCGTACATACTTGAGTATACATAAGACTCCCTACAACAGAGTGGATCTCCTTAAAGGCATATATTATTGAGGTTGTTGAGGTTGTTCTTCTTGAAGAGGAGGAATGATATTGTCTTGTTCTTTATCTGCTTCTGCAACAATGTCAGGAATAATATTTGTATCCTGATCATTATCAGGAGCAATTGGAGAAATATTTATTTCTTCCTCCTCAAAGACAATATCTTTAACCAAATTTCCCCCCCGCAAACTCAACATCCTCAAAGAATACTGCATTGCCCGTCTCAAAAAATGCCTTAGTAGTGGGATTAAAAAAGTTAAAACCCCTAGACTTTTCAGAGTAACCAACAAAATAACAACTAATTGTTCGAGAGTCCAATTTCTTTTCGTTTGGCCTATATGGCCTAGCTTCAGCTGGACACCCCCACATATGCAAGTGCTTTAGACTAAGTTTTTTTTTTTTTGCCTGTCCAATGATCATAAGGAGTTTTAGATGTTGCTTTTGTTGGTACCCTATTAAGGATATAAGCTGCAGCTTTTTTCCTTTTATGAACATTCTTAGAGGCAACAACCAAATGAGCACTTTCAATCTTATCTTGCTGCAATCTCTCCTCTTCTTGCACACAATGAGAGATGAGCTCATTCAATGTCCATTTTTCCTTTTGACAATTATAGCTCACTCTAAACTGACTGAATTGTGCAGGAAGAGAGATCATTACCAGATGCATGAGCAAGTCTTTAGACAGCTCTAACTTAAGTGCCTTTAATTTAGCAGCAAGATGAGACATCTCCATGATGTACTCCCTAATGTTTCCTTTCCCTTTATACTTCATTGAGAGGAGACTTTCCAACAAGGTGCTGGTTTCAGCTTTTTCATTCTTTGCAAATCTCTTCTCAATTTCATCAAGGAAACCCTTAGCTGTTACTACCTCATCAGACATAGTGCTCCTAAAGGCTTCAGGAATGGCACATTTCATGATCATTAGACTCATGCGATTTTATCTTTCCCACTTCTCATGACGATTTTTATCATGAGGAGTACTAGATGCCGTTAAGGCAGCAGGTTGATAAGTCCTCAATGCAAGGTCTAGATCCATCACACCGAGAACTATCATAATGTTCTCTTTCCAAGCTTTGAAGTTTGTGCCATTGAGCACATGGATTGAATTGATGCTAGTTGAAATGTTGGCAACAGATGCGTTAACTGAATAGAGAAATAAAACAAGCTCACATAAGTTTATTATCAGAAAATGGGCAAAACACAAAATCAAATCATGGTTAATCCCATCACAAGACACCTAGCACAACATCAATATTTAGCCTTTGGACAGAAATATTGACTTGTAAGTGGTCATCTTGTTGTAGCAATCAAACATTAACAATAAGTCCTGTCAAATAATAAAGTTATCTTTGGACAAGTTTATTATTCACATGGTAAATCAAAATAATTTTTACATATTTATTGCCACAGATGCATATGTAATTCGGCCAGATACTAGCCTTCCTTTGGGCCGGATAATATCCACATGAATTAGCATATACACAAACTAAATAGACATCATATAATAAAGTAACCTACACAAGAGAGCCCACTTTGGCGGGATGTTGTTTCAATCAATTTATACATAATATCTATACCATGATTTGAGTAATTTGGAACAAAATATATCATAAACACAATAGCCCAAACTTTAAATACACAAAATATATATGTTGTTCCAAATTACACAGAGTTAATAATAAAACTCAAAATTAAGTTCAAAATCAAATATTATAAAAAGAAACGGAATGTAAAATCATGTCAAACCAAAAGGATTAGTATCAAAATTCCAAAATTTAAGTTTCTGGATCAAACTTGAATTCCAAATTTTAAGTTTAAAACAAAACAAAATCAAAACCCCTTCAAGATAATTAATTGAATAATTAAGAAAAGGATTCTGATTCCATAAAAACCAAAAATATTTTTGACAATATATAAATATTTAGTCATAACAAACTCCTATAACAAAAGTATGGTCATCGAAACTAAATAACTGCATAAAATGATTATGCCCAAAATATTTTTTCTTTAATTGACATAATCTCCCAATATTATATATTTGTTTCAAATAAAATCACAAAAGTTTATAACCAAAACATTAATGTAAGGAAAACTGAAGTTATTATTAAAATTTGTAACCAACACATTAATGTGAGGAAATAAATACCGAAATTGTTACAAAAATTTTGTAACCAAAACATCAATTAACCGAAAGACCAAAGTTGTTACAAAATATTTGTAACCAAAACATTAATTTTAACCGAAATGCCAAAGTTGTTACAAAATATTTGTAACCAAAACATTAATTAACCAAAATACCAAAGTTGTTACAAAAAAATTGTAACCAAAACCTTAATTTAATTAAAGTACCAAAGTTGTTACAAATATTCTTTATAACCGAAATACTAAAACACAAAAATTTCAAAAAGTCTAAAACTATGAAATTCTATGATTTAAAAATAATACAAAAGACATTAATGTCTAAAACTTCTGATTTGTAATAAAACAAATCAACTGAAATGTTTGAAGAATTCATCAAATTAAAGTCTCTGGATCAATGTTTAAAACCTAAAATAAATACCATAAATGATTCTGAAATCTATAATAAATAAGTAAAAAAAAACTTGATCCAAGAGCAAGACCATAAGATTTTTCCATGTTTAGAAACAAGGGAAAAACACAATGAACTGAAAACATTAATGAACTAGAACATAAGAAAACCAACTTTAAACGAATATTGATATTCAACTGAATGTCTCTGAATCAAATAATCTTGATTCTTAAATCCTTAGCATAAGGTTTGAGAAAACCAAAAGAAAATCTTTTCATCGAAGTAAAACAAAATCTCAATGAATTAAAACATGAGCGGCTCTGATACCAATTGTTGGAATTAGATTCACACAATATAAAGCTTAAACTCACGTTAATTCATCAAGATCAAATGCGGAAGCGTACCTGATTCCATAGCGCAGCGGATTCAGCGGAATCGGAAGCGACGTAGGTTGATTGGTCTTCTAGGGTTAAAAGCAACTAGCACGTCTACACTCGATGGGGGGAGGCTGTAGATTTCAGAATGCTAATGCCCTAGGGACTATAACCCTATATTTATACTGAAAACCTAATTGTCGCAATTACTAATCTGCCCATCATAGTATTAGTAAATTACAACTGGGTATCTACACATATTTAAGCCCATACCCGTTATATATGCCACAGGCCCATAAACTAATTTAGATCACTTAATCGGGCTCATACATATGATAGCCCATAATTACAATTATACATGTAAAGCCCATAACGTTGGATTTTAATCCAACACGTAAAGCTAATCTAGCTAGTATTGCAAAGTTAAGTTGGAGAATGATAACTGAACTGAATTGTTTTTGGGTCAAAGTGATGAAAGGGATTTATGGAGGAAATCGAAACAGCCTCAATATGTTCAGGAAAAAAATCAACAGAGCGGAATGTGGAAAAATATAATGAAAGGAGCGACGATTCTAAAACTAGGCGTGCGATGGCTAATGAAAAATGGAAAGGAGACTATGTTCTGGAATGAGCGATGGATAGGGGAGACGACGCTGGACTTCCATGTAACCAATACGTTACCTACGGAGGAAAGGGAGAAAACCGTCGACGCTTATTGGAATGACGATCACAAATGGAATTGGAATTGTTTGACGAAGTGGCTACCTCCTGATGTTCTTTATAAATTAGTGATTGTGCATCTATTTTGCACTAATAATAAAGAGGACAGGTGGATGTGGGAGTTGACGAAATCCGGAAATTTCAGAGTGGCAGATGTTGTGGTGAGTGGAGGTGATTGAAAGGATATGCTACTTCATGTGGACGGTTGGAAACGAAGCTGGAATGACAAACGTTAATAGAAGACGACGGTAGATCAGTAATGATGAAAGTTGTGCGAGCCGTAGGGGAAAGGAAGACTTGCTCCATCTCTTGCAGGACTGTTCAGAGGAAAAACGCATTTGGAAGTTTTTTGTTCCTTTAAATTGGCAAGATTGTTTTTTTTGCAGGGGATCTGATAAGCTGGGTAATGAGAAATCTGCAGATTACTGATTGATGGAGCAGAATCATCTGGCCTATAGTGTTCTTAACAATCTGTTGGAATATCTGGAAATGGAGAAAAGAGGTATCTTTCAATGACTTAGCTTGGGGAGTAGTAGAGAAAATCGATCGCACCGTCAGTCAGGTAAAGGAGAGGGAAAATTTGAATGGGAGCAGAAATGGAGCTGGTCTGTCGACAATGCGGACACAGCCGAATTTGATGGATCGTGTTGTGAAGTGGTTGCCTCTGGAGCGTGATTGGGTCAAAATTAACAATGATAGGGCATGCAGCGGAGATCCGGGGTGGGCAGCATGTGGGGGCCTAGCAAGAGACAGTGCAGGTGACTCGTTAAAGGGTTTTAGATGTAATCTGGGCATTTGCACGACTCTTCTTGCGAAAATTTGGGGGATGTACTACGAGTTTGAGTTAGCTTGGAGGATGGGATGGAGGAAAGTGATTTTTGAAGTGGACTCGATGATGGTGGTTAAGTTGATGAATCAGGAAACACAAAGTTCGCATAGGTACTCTTGGCTGATTGAAGAGTGTCGGAAGCGAAGGAGTCTAGATTGGGACGTCAGAGTTGTTCATACTTTACGTGAAGGTAATAGATCAGTAGATGTTTTGGCAAATTTCGCAGGATCTGAGAGTTTTGGGTATCACGTGTGTGATGAACTCCCTGCAGGCCTTATGGACCTCCTTGATTCAGACAAGTTCGGGAATGACATACTTAGTATATATATATATATAAATAGTTTACTGTTAAGCCCAAAATATACCTAAAATATCATTAATATTTACATCATTTTAATTACGAATTTGTGTTATTTATATCTGTTTAGATTACTTTTACTCTCAAAAGTCTTTCTTTCTTGTAAGGTGCCTGAATATTTGGTAAAATCCAAATAGGAACGAAAAAGGACCAAAAACAGAAGAAAAACCCTACAAAAGGAGTCAAAGACGACGTAAATTGAAAGCGCCAAGTCGAGGACACGAGCGAAAGCAAGAAGTGAGAAAACTCAGCATGCTGCGACCGCGAATCCACAACCCGCGACCGGGACATGCGTGGTTTAGCCACTTTTCCCCTTCGTCCGTCGCTCAGCTCAGTGCTACGTCATTCACGGCCGCAGATTACTATCCTCGGTAAGTGCAGAAATTTACAAAGAGCATTTAACACATGCTGAAAATCCAAGAAACGCGTTCGTTCAAGTGGATAAAGACGTCCTTTCACAAACGGACACGACTCTTCACAAAGGACACATCACTTCAGTCACAACCCTTCAACATCTATAAATAAAGAGTTGATATGGAGAGAAATGTGTTGTGAGGTTATGTTATGTTATGTTATGTAATATAGAGAGAGATTAGTGCAGAGTTTATGCAGAAACTCTGACTCAGAAAAGAGTCAGAGTTTAGATTTTATTTCTGTTCAAAGCAATATGCTGTACACACATTGTTTACTCAATAATAGCAAGTTTAGTAGCGTTTAGACATTGTTCTAGTTTAGTTTTGCATTTTGGTAGTGGCCGATCGAATCCCTATTCCGAAGTTACAGCGAGAAGAATTAGTAAAAGGATCCGCCCCAGAGCCTGACAACCTCCTAGGAAACCCAAGGAAGTGGAACCGATCAAGCCCTTCACTTGCACGCCCTCGAAGGATCCATGCGATTTCACTCTGTAAACTTGTATCAATTTATATTTCATCTAATAAAGTCCGTTCTATTCGATAAATCGTTATGCAGCACTTATGGTAACCAATCCAATATAAGTGAGTCTGGTGTTTTCATTAATATGCACTTGAATTCAAAATCATTACAAGGAAACTTTGTTGAACATTTAGGCAAATTATCATCTCGAAAGAGTTTTAATTTGAGTAAGGGCAACTATCTCGAAAGGGTTTTGTCGCGTTCAAAGCCAATTAATTAGAGGTTCCGTCATTTATTTCATCATCATAATTAATACAAAGTTTAAAGTTGTTTTCTTTGCTTAATGCAAACGAATACATTTATTTGTTTTTCTAAAAAGTTCTAAACGTTCATGTCTTGCAACTTCACTTTTAAATCAAAAATAATTTCTAACATCTAAAATACTCTAATCTAATTCTATTTCTAGAAATTTCAAAACCAAATCCAATTTCAAATAACGTTTATCTATTCAATAAACCTTAAGTCGTATTTAAACTAAATTAATATAAATTTTCGTTAAAAAGCGTTCTATGTGGGATTGATATTTTTATTACTACAAGCGAAACCGTGCACTTGCGGAAATCGCTCAACAAGTTTTTGGCGCCGTTGTCGGGGATACAATAATTAAGTATACGGTATATGGTGCCGTTCCCGCAACTTTGCCTCAACAAGTTTTTGGCGCCGTTGCCGGGGAACGCCAAATTTTTAACAAAAATTTATGTTTTTTTGTGTTTTATTTCGAACTTTGGTTTATATATCTATTTATTTATTTTTATAGTTTTTATTTAGTTTTTGAGGATGGTCACTAGGACTAAATCCTCGTTGTTATTTAACGTTTGCAATTAGATATTTGCAGATATAAAAATCCAAGTCTTTTCAACAATAAATTGGAGATTTGATAATCAATGAAATTTACAGAAGGAGTCTACAGAAAAGAAATTCAGCATGCAAATACATCAGAAGGAGAAGAAGAATTTTTGAAACAGGATGTCAGACGTGACATATAATTATTTCCATAAAAATTACCTTTTCCCAAACACATTTACCCATTTTCTATACATTTAACCCTTCACCAAAATATCATATCTCTTTGTTAAGAAATGTATTCAATTCCTACACTAAACCCAAATAATTTCCTTTTTATCATTCCCTTAAAACACCTACATTTATCTCTCTAAGAAACAGCCGATCAACTCTTCTCAGACAGATATATCAGAAGTAGGACGAAATTATCTTATCCACCAGGAAGGAATTGTATAGTTTTAATATAGTTTTGAAAGTTTCGGTTCATGTGCGTAGTTTTTGTTCATGGGCAGAACCAGAAGTTCGGGCATTCAACCGAAATCATTAGATCCTTAATTTGAGAAAACGCTATAAAAAAAGGTGCCTAAAAAAGAGAAAATACCAAAAAAAAAACCCCAAAAGAAACAAAAATATAAAAATAATTTCAAAGTTTGGGATGCAGTTCTACTTTTTGATTCCAAATTGAAATTATTTCCAGGTAAGTTTTCAAACCTTTTGTTGTTTATTTTTAGTCTTGTTTGTTGTTTTATTTTCATCTTTACTTATTTTAAATTTAATTTACATTTGTTTATGATTTTTAATTTTTAGTTTTTCGAGTTTTAAATCAATAAAAATTTATTTAAGTCATGTTCTAAGTTTGTCCAAGCAAAAGGAAGAAAAAAATATATTTATGAACTTACTAAGAATGTGAATTCTCAGTTGAGAATTTTATTTTCAAAGCCTTAAATGTTTCTGAACTTACAGAGAATCTGAATTCTCAGTTGAGAATTCAGAATTTCAAAATTTCAAGGGAAATGAAGAGAAAATAAAAATTTCTGAAGTTACCGAGGATTGAAATCCTCGGCCGAGGATCAGAATTCTCTGTAACATCAGCGGTAAAAAAAAAAAAAAAATTTAGCGTGCCGCGACCGCGGCTCAGTATCCTCGGTCGCGACACGGTAAATTCCTACAGAATCAGACCTGTATTCTTCTTTTCCTGCAGACACAACTTTTCAGAAACGAAAAATTGAGTTTCTTCATCTTTAGGAGGTTTGATTAACACATTTTCACATCAAAACAACACCTCCTTTCATCCTAGGATTTTATAAATAAGTTATAGAGGATCAAAGTTCTGTTACATTCTTTTCATCTCTGTCATAAATCTCTGATTTTCTTATATCTTTATTAACCAGAAACTAAGTTCAGAGAACTTTGCTTCCTTACCTATTTTCAAAACACCATGACTTCTGTTTCAGACAGTAAACGTCCTGACTTATCAGCACGCTATGGTTGTTTCTTTCCGGTGTATAATCATGATGAGGGACGCCGTTATTATCAATTTCGATATATAATGCCCGTCAGGATGTTATTTATGGACGAGTTCTTGAATGATGAACTCGGAATAAGCGACGATATGAATCGCTATTTGGAGAAATTGGGGTGGACTAATTTTGCTCATATGAAATTTCCAATAATTAGAGATTGGATTCTGGAATTTCTCTGTTCTGTACGTTTTTTTAACAAACGTCGGATGCGTCTTAGTTTTCGCCACGATGGCAAAACTTACACATTTGGTTACCCAGAGTTACATGCCTGGTTTGATTTTCCACTATGGGATACATCCACACATCGTCCTGGCAGAAATATGACGTCTAGAGACATCCGGTGAATGCTATCTGGTTTTTGGCATTTCAATCCCAGACTCGCCTACAATAAGAGTATGAAATCCAATTATATGGTTTATTTACATAAATTCTTGTGTCACAGTTTGTTTGGACGCACTTCTAGTAGTATGGTCCAAGACACAGACCTGTATGTCTTAGGCGACATCTTCCGAGGCAATACCGTGAATTCATCAAAGATTTTGATGGACGGTTTGGTTGCCGCTTCTAGGTTGAAAGGGAGAAAGTCAACGGGATATGGGAATATAATCTGTGGCATTATACTCGGAGTGAAAGGATTAGTCGATGTTCCGTGGACCGATCTAGAACCCTTTCCATTTATGGATTATGAATACATGGAAAATGAGGGCCTGGTTAAAAATGTTTTTAGGATTGGCCCACAATTTCTTTCTGCAGAAGAAAGACAGATCTTCGTGCAAGTGGAGATTGATCGTTATCGGGCTATGCGGTTCCCAATTCAACGGGATGACGCTTTAATTTGCTTTTGTGATGTTTAGTATTTTTGTTTTCACACAGTATGTAAATAGGTTTGTTTGTTTATAATTAAATTCATATTTATTTCATGCAATTATAATAAATTCATTCTTTTTATTATTTCATCTGAGTTCTAGTTTTATGCCTGTTTAAATTTTCTCAGAGATAATTAATCGATGACAATAATTCTAAGTTTATATTTAACAACTTATGAATCTATTAAATAAGACATTAATAAGTACATGACTAAATTAAATGTAAATGACTAAATATAGATTCATTTAACTTACATAATTAAATGAACATAAATGCTTCAATCGATTTTTTTAATGTTTTTTCATAACCTTTGATATGCTTATCTTCATTGAATTAATTATATCATTTATTTTTTCCATTAATAAGGACAAACCTTTGGTTTTCCTTATCATTTAATGTTTTACATTTACGTTTTTAAGTACAGATTACATTTTCAAGGAGTTCAGGATATAATTTCTCAAGAAATTACACAAAACAGAGTTAAAATGCAAAATATGGATGATCAGGGGCTGATCCGCGGCCGAGAATGTCAAATTCTCGGTAACTTCAACGAGCAACGCAAGAAAATTCAGAGAAAATTTCTATGAATACCGCGTGTCGCGGCCACGGATGGGTATCCTCGGTCGCGACCCGCGGCCTATAGAGCCACCGGTTCCGGATTTTTGACACATTTTTGGTCAGTTCCTATTCCTATTCAACCTCTACATCTCCCTATATTCATACCTATATGTACCTATCCCTTACACAAACCTAACATCACTTTCTATTTTTCCCAATTACATAACCCAATCTCTTCCCAGTACAATTAATTCCACACCATATCACCTTTACTTTTACCAAATTTTTTATAATTCTTTCCCACCAACAACATTCGTAGCTTAAAATGCATAGACAACGCAGATTACTCTTTCCCATGCTACCAAGGAATGAGAGGATTACATATAGGGATTTAAGTTAATTTATGAAGTTGGGGATGAAAAGATGCGTATTTAGTTTGGACATATTTTGCCTCGTTTAGCCGAATTTAAAGTACACTTGTAGCACACACCTCCTAAAGAATAATAGTCCATGCTTCCAGTTTCAACACATAAGCATGTTACTATGCGTACTTTGATTACGGGTATTGTTTTGGATGCTACGAGTATTATGGAAACGTTTTCAAACATTTTCTCATAAGTATTTTCCAATGTTGGATTATGCCTCATATTTTACACATTCATTTAGTGGTTGCGCCAATGTTGGTTAGTTTTGCAAGTTCGATGTTGGTACGACAAGTTCACAGGGCAATGGTATTAAAGAGGATGGTAATGAGCAGACCCATTTTTGGTAAGGATGACGATATGCCATATGACGATGAAGCAGATGCACAAGGGCATGTTGTTACCCAAACACAAGCACGAGAGCATGTTGGTAATGAGCGTAATGCTCATGATCACGTTAATAAGCCATCAATTTTCAACCAAATAAATGACCAGCACCGACACATGAATTTACGGTTGGATGATATTAATGAATGCAACAAAGAGATGAGTTTAAGAATTTATATGGTGGATTCCAATATCATACTTTAAGGAGCGAACACACGTCAACCCGACGCCGGTTATTATCATTTTTCCGTCGTCAAGGCGTAGCGACCGCACCGTCTCCACCGGATTCACGATCACGTAATCAGGTTATATCTAATCTTTTCTTTACTCATTTATTTTTCTTTGTTACCATACACCTATTTTATATTATGTTTGGTACACTTTTAATATCTTAATTTGGATACTTTAATTTCATACTTTTTCTTTCTTCATTCGTATGATTTATTTTCATACCATTTTTCGTGTTTTATAAATTTTTGCACCAATGAGGACATGGTCCAATTTAAGTGTGGGACGAGATATTGCATATATCATTTTTAGTACGGATAAATGCAACGAATAAGAATAATTTTTAAAGCAACATTTATAAATGCAACATATATTGCAAAACAATTTATTTTAACATTATTTTAAAATATATTTAACTTATGATTATTTTTAGGTTATCATTATCGATAGAAATAATATATTTCTATACGGGTAATATTTTTCAAATTTTTCACAAATCTTCGACACAATTTTAGGTAAAAGTTATCTCGAGTGAATGTATTTAAGTAAAAAATTCTTTATTTTTAATCTCTATTTCATATCATAAAATTCATGATACAATAAATCTTATTTTAAATTTTCAATTAGGTTTATAGGCATTAAATTGAACTAACAATTTTTAGCTCGGTTTTGATTTTGTCTTACATTAATACCAATTGAAGTTTTTAAGGAAACTTTAGCCATAATACATGTTGAATTTTAAGTCAATAAAGGATGAATGTGCTAACTTTTTTTTCCCAATTTACAAGTTATAATCAATAAATCGTATTCTTAACTTTTGGCCACGATTGAGACCAACCTTATCACAGTCGATGTATGAAAGGGAAGAAATAAATAAGTAAACCGTACTTTTGGCCACGGTTGCGACCACCCTTATCACAATCGAGGTATGAAAGGAACGTTTAAATAAGAAAAATTAAGCGTGTTTAAAGTTTAAAGTAACGATTGCGTCCACCCATGGCATGGTCGGTACCTCTTAAGCGAACACAAATCAAATGCATATAAAGTTACGATCGAGACCACCCTTATCACGGACGTAACTAAGCAAATAAATAAAACTTAATACTTATATAATAATTCAAGTTTGGGAAAGAAAATTTGGTGCTTTGAAATGCCTTGAGATGAAAAACTCAATAACATGGGTGCTTACATCGTCCCAAATACTTCAATTTAAACATTGAAATACAAGACAAATGATATATCGTATTTATACTAAGTTAGTTTGATATTTTGCGTATAAATATGCCATTCGAAGTTAGTATTTTCGGCTTAACTAATTTAAAAGGTAAACACAAAGATATATGTTTTATTTTCATAAAGAGATTACTTAAGGAATAAATTCAGTGAAACTTTGCTCGGGACTAGCAAAAGATTAAGTGTGGAGATTTGTTAAGCCCAAAATATACCTATAATATCATTAATATTTACATCATTTTCATTACGAATTTGTGTTATTTATATCTGTTTAGATTACTTTTACTCTTAAAAGTCTTTCTTTCTTGTAAGGTGCCTGAATATTTGGTAAAATCCAAATAGGAACGAAAAAGGATCAAAAACAGAAGAAAAACCCTACAAAAGGAGTCAAAGACGACGTAAATCGAAAGCGCCAAGTCGAGGACACGAACAAAAGAAAGAAGTGAGAAAACTCAGCATGCCGCGACCGCGAATCCACAACCCGCGACCGCGACACGCATGGTTTAGCCAATTTTCCCCTTCGTCCATCGCTCAGCTCAGTGCTACGTCATTCACGGCCGCGAATTACTATCCTCGGTAAGTGCAGAAATTTACAAAGAGCATTTAACACATGCTGAAAGTCTAAGAAACGCGTTCGTTCAAGTGGATAAAGACGTCCTTTCACAAACGGACACAACTCTTCACAAAGGACACATCACTTCAGTCACAACCCTTCAACATCTATAAATAAAGAGTTGATATGGAGAGAAATGTGTTGTGAGGTTATGCTATGTTATGTTATGTAATATAGAGAGAGATTAGTGCAGAGTTTATGCAGAAACTTTAACTCAGAAAAGAGTCAGAGTTTAGATTTTATTTATGTTCAAAGAAATATGCTGTACACACATTGTTTACTCAATAATAGCAAGTTTAGTAGCGTTTAGACATTGTTCCAGTTTAGTTTTGTATTTTGGTAGTGGCCGACCGAATCCCTATTCCGAAGTTACAGCGAGAAGAATTAGTAAAAGGATCCGCCCCCGAGCCTGACAACCTCCTAGGAAACCCAAGGAAGCGGAACCGATCAAGCCCTTCACTTGCACGCCCTCGAAGGATCCATGCGATTTCACTCTGTAAACTTGTATCAATTTATATTTCATCTAATAAAGTCCGTTCTATTCGATAAATCGTTATGCAGCACTTATGGTAACCAATCCAATATAAGTGAGTCTGGTGTTTTCATTAATATGCACTTGAATTCAAAATCATTACAAGGAAACTTTGTTGAACACTTAGGCAAATTATCATCTCGAAAGAGTTGTAATTTGAGTAAGGGCAACTATCCCGAAAGGGTTTTGTCGCGTTCAAAGCCAATTAATTAGAGGTTCCGTCATTTATTTCATCATCATAATTAATACAAAGTTTAAAGTTGTTTTCTTTTCTTAATGCAAACGAATACATTTATTTGTTTTTCTAAAAAGTTCTAAACGTTCATGTCTCGCAAATTCACTTTTAAATCAAAAATAATTTCTAACATCTAAAATACTCTAATCTAATTCTATTTCTAGAAATTTCAAAACCAAATCCAATTTCAAATAACGTTTATCTATTCAATAAACCTTAAGTCGTATTTAAACTGAATTAATATAAATTTTCGTTAAAAAACGTTCTCTGTGGGATCGATATTTTTATTACTACAAGAGAAACTGTGCACTTGCGGAAATCGCTCAATATTTACACACACATATATATATATATATATATATATATATATATAATAATAATAATAATAATAATAATAGTTTACATCATTTGACCCGTGAACTTGTCCAAAATGGTTGATTAGCCCTCTGAACTTTCAAAGTGTCTTGATAGCCCCTTGAACTTGCATAAAATGTTCAGTTAGCCCCCTGAACTTGTGTAAAATATAATCAATTAATCATTCTATTGTAAAAAAGCAAGTCAAATATGGAAGATATGTTACACGTGCCTTAGAATTTTATTACATACTTCACAAAATAAATTAAAACATGTTAAAAAGAATTTATTACTTATTCAATTATAAAACATTTTCTTCTCTAATATTATAATCGTATACCCCGATCTTGGTCGTTTTACTTTTTTTAAGAGAGTGTAATATATCTTCCGCATTTAACTTAATTTTTTTTACAACCGAGTGATTAATTGATTACATTTTATACAAGTTCATGGGGTTAACTGAATATTTTATAAAAGTTCAGGGGGCTATCGAGACACTTTGAAAGTTCAGGGGGGCCAATCAACCATTTTGGACAAGTTCAGGGGGCAAATGATGTATTAAGCCTAAATAAAAACATACAATTAAAAACTATATACATCTAATATACCATGTATTAATATATTTTAATTTTAATTGAATACATAATAATTATAATTTATATGTTCTAAATATAAAAGAATTATTATTTTTTGAAAAATCATGTTTAACAGACAGCCCTCCGAACGGTCCAACTATGGAGTGACAATGAACAATTTGCAGATTCACTGTTCACCAGATAACTTCTTACAATTTTTATCTATTTGATTTAAAACAAAAATCAATTTTCTGGAAACTCCAAACCCGGGCAGTTTGTTTAGAGGATGAAGTGAGGGAACTTTATGTTTTTATGCTTAATCAAAGCATAAAGTGTTCATAAAAGATGAGGTACGGGAAGTTTTTATGACTATAACTTAATTGATAATAAACTTAAAGTAACTCAAGTAAAGCATCGTGTTATAGGATTGACATGATGTTGTAGAGACTAGCATGAAGCAATGTTTCCTATTCCTGAATAGGCAGCTCATCTCACAAGCTATAAATACGTGCATAACTAAACAATTACATGGATGTACATGAAAAGGTTTATGTGCATCAGGGACCCTACCATAATGGATCAATCTAACTAAAGTCATCTAGTTGTCTCATTAATGATAGTATTAATCCTCAAACTTAAATAATCATCATTATAATTTTGGATTATCTAGTGTGATACTTTGATGCTATTATCGAGCATGATCTGGTATCACTGAGTGTGCCATGAGTAGTAATTGGGTACTGCATGAAATAATCGTAGGATATATCTTAGGGAACTTGTAGGAGAATTGTTCTAAATCCTTGCTAGGTAATAGATTAAAGGTTGAAACATTAGTTTCATGTGATCTATCTAGTTTGAACAACTCAACCTCGACAAGTAAACAAACGTCTTTGTATTTGTGACCTCATATATTCCATGGTCATGATTCGTTTGGATATATTTGATGAAGTATGCAATGCCACTATTAGAAAGAGCTATGTATGTATTACTTCGGTTAATTAGACGATGATTTATTTGAATTTAGATTAATCCTAAAATAAATAATTTTCTAATTAGGAATAAGTAATTATTATTGTTTAGGAAAGAAAAATAAACCCTAATTAAACTACATGTGGGGCGGCACACATACGGGAATTAAAGCACTATATATTATTCTCATGAAATTAAGAATAACATAATTTACATAAGTTAAATTTTTAAATATACCTTAGCCGAATTCTCTCTTTCTATGTCTACGTTCTTCCTCGTTCTTCATTCTTGTATATCAACGCCAGAAATACTGGATTACGGGTATCATAAAAGTTTGTAAGAAGTTTTTGTGAATCACCCATCCAATTGCAATCAACAACCTAATTTTACTAACCTAACAATTTTAAATTAGTTATTGATATCAAATATATAATTATAACTTGATCCGGGTTTAATGGAAATAGAAAAAATTTAAATTCTACCTTGCCTTAGCATGATTCCATTCCCAAACAGTTGTATCAAAACCTAAGTTATAATCGTTATTTGATATATTGGTTTTATTATGAGTTGAGTTTAGGGGCTGTTTTGCTTTTAACAGTTAAGAATCATTAAGAACAAAATTTATGATTGTGGTGATTTGGAGAAATTTAGTTTGGGGCTATATTAGTATCTAAAAATTGGCTCAGTCCTATTAAGTCATCTCTAAATCCAAAATTTCAATTTTTTAGAGCCTGTTAGGCCCTCTCCTAATTTCTAATTTTTTTCATCTATTAGGCCTTAATTAAATCTAAATTTCTAATTTTTTTTATTTATTAGGTCTTCTCCAAATTCGAATTTTTGCTATTAGACAACGATTTAGCAAAAAAAAAAAATTGTTTTTTACACACCAAGTGTAAAATCGGCCTCCTAAGGGAGCAATCCTGTATTCGGCAATGGTTTTAGTATCAGCAAAAGTTTCCAGTACCACACAAAACAATACATTTTATAAATCAGAACCCAGTTTTAAAAACAGATCCTCCAAATTACATATCAGAATAAGTTCTATTACCACATAGAACAATCAATCAAAAACTAAACAATTATAGATTTTTCTCCACCTGTTTAGAAAGCAATAACAAGAGAAAAACATGCACATAATAGATAATACTAATCTCATAGAATAGCAACAAGAAATTCCAAATGAAAATTATCCAAAAAAGAAAAAGCATAACACAATGAGATATAGAAGTTTATTACAGTTCCAAAAAGAACAACATTGATAGCAACACAAACCCTTATATTTCATGGCCTTCGAGGAGTTGCAGTTGGCAGAAACTCGTACATGGGGGGAGCATCATGAGTTGGCAGTTCGCCAGGCTCAGAAGAGGCATTACTTTTGGCTTCAGTGCGATGGATAGAATCCCATCTTGCAATAATGTCAGAATTAGAGCGTAGAAAAGTGAGAGATGTCTCTAACTCTATGATTTTTTCATTCTGCTGATTGATGGCATTATTTAGGTCTGCAAATCCTTCCTTCACAATAGTAGTTAAATCATTGAGTTGCAAGGAGAGCTTTTGAATGTCAGTTGTACCAGATGAGGTGGAGGAGGAGCTTGGTTTGGATTCAGATTTATGAATGAAATCTTCTACAAGCTTAAGGCTAGAGATTAAGGGAAAGACCATTGATCTTGCTTTGGACAGAACATGTGTGGGACTAAAGGAGGATTGTGAAGTGGTGATAGGTGCAGAAATAGTTGGACAAGTGATAATTGAATCTATGAAACTTGGTGGATTCAAACTTAATGAAAGAGATGGACTAGATTGACTCATTGAAGATATTAGAGCATCAGCAATGTATTCATGTGGATTATCATTGCAATCATAAGTGTCTTGAGCATCATCAGATTCAGGGTTCATATTTGTTAACTCAATACATCTATCTTCTTCTCCTCTGTGATTGTCCATATGAATTAATTTTTTGAGAAAGGAGAAAGGAGAGATGGATGCTAAGATTTTGAACATTAAGTAAAAACTTAGTTCTGTTGCTTACTAAACCCTAGCAACCTCAACATCCAACCCCCTTCTCTTTGTAATCATTATATATGTTTTATAGGAAATATAAGAAATTCAGCCGTTATATTTGTTTTTCTAAATTTTTTTTATATGGAATGTAATGATCATTTAACGTCTCTGATGAATTTTTTAAAAAACCATTCTTTTAATATGGAATGTAATCATCAACGTAACGTCTCTAACAATTTCTTTTTTATAAAGTATGAAATCTGTTTTATAGGGAAAAATCCAAGTTTCTTTTGGAGAGGATTGTGGGAGGCGCGGAAAATATTTGAGGGTGGTCTAATTTGGAAAATTGGACGGGGTCAGCGTGTACACATTTGGAGGGATCGATGGGTTCCGAGTTTAAACGCCAAAAGACCATTGATAGCATGCAGGGTGCAGCGACCAACCATGGTTAGTGAACTTATCGACTATGACGCGGGACAATGGAAGCATAATTTTGTGAAGGAATCATTTGGGGAGGAGGAGGCACATGCTATTTTGAAAATTAAGTTAAACTTCTGGTGGCCTGATGACGAGCAATGCTGGGAACGGACGAGCTCTTGGATTTTTTCTCTAAAATCATGTTATTATCTGGCTAAGGAAAAAACGAGATAGCTTAATCTGAGGCCATCTCCATCGTTTAGAAGCAGTGACATATGGAAAATATATGGAGATTGTGGGTTCCTCCCAAAGTTCAACATTTTATGTGGAAGTTTGTTCACAGTGCGTTACCAGTATTTAGTAACTTGAAACACCGATGAATTGAGGTGGACGCGCAATGTCGTAGCTGTGGGTATCCCTTCGAAGACGAGGAGCACATTTTTTTGAGATGCCCAGCTGTGAAAGAAGTTTGGAAAGCAAAGCTGTTACCGACTCGAGTGGATAAGAGAAGTTATAGCTCGGTAGTGGATTGGTGCATTGATATTTTATCAAGTTCTTTACCTTCGGAGCAACATGTCTTCTCGATCATGCTATGGTGGATTTGGTTTCGAAGAAACTGCTTTGTTTATGAAAATGTCCAAATTTCAGTCAGCAGCGCAACAACAAAAATCAGATAGTTTGTGAATGAATGGGAAAGATGTGCAATGGGTTTGCGCGAAGAGACACAGGTGCAAGCTCGTGCTATCACAAGACCTGCTGCTAGGTGGACCGTCCCGCCTAATGGATCGATTAAACTTAATTGCGATGCTGGGTGGAGTTGTGGCGGAAATAAATGCAGTGTTGGAATAATTGCTCGCAACTCTGAGGGCTTATTGATGGCATCTGCGGGCAGACTGATCAGTGTGTGTACGTCAGTAGAGGAGGCTGAACTTGTGGTTGTGATCGAAGGATTGCAATTTGCTCGTGACTATTGCTTCAATCCATAATCCTGGAATCTGATTCTGGAATTATAATTAAAAAACTTCAAGATGTATGTATCCCTCAGTATCCACTCTCCTTCCTGTATGAGGATGCTTTAGTTCTTAGTCGAGCTTTCTCATCCTGTTTATTTTCTATTACACCTAGAACATGAAATGGTGCTGCTCATGCCTAATGGGCAAAGGATTTATCTTCCACTGTTGTTTTTATGGAAGATTGTCCACCCCAGATTTGGAGTCTTGTATGTAATGAGCATGGCGTTGTCTTAAATAAGATCAATGTTTTTCATCCAAAAAAATAAAATAAAATCAACCATTGTATTGGTTTTTCTAAATATTTTATTTATATGGAATGTAATTATCATATGCAACGTCTCTGATGATTTTTTTTATAGAGTATGAAAGTAATATGTATATCTGTTTTATAGGGAATACAAAAAATTTCAATCGTTGTATTGGTTTTTCTAACTATTTTTTTTATATGGAATGTAATTATCATATGTAATGTCTCTGGTTTTTATATAGAGTATGAAAGTAATCAGTATATATCTTTTTTATAGGGAATATTTCACTATAATGAATGAGATACAGATTACAGAGAAAGTGGTTACATTTATACTCCTGAAACCCTAATCGTCCAAAAAAAAATTTTGGATCGCTGCAGTTGGGCCCATCGCTTCAGTTGGGCCTATTATATTAGTCTCCATAAGCCCAACAATCTCCCACCTGGAGACTAAATCCTTTATCTGATGGTAGTGTCGGGCCTTTAACTCAATTACCAAGGCCAGCTGAAGCCATACAAAGCTTCAACTTCTCTAAGGTTACAACCTTAGTCAACATGTCTGCAGGATTCTCTGTGCCTGGAATCTTCATCAACTGCAATATCTTTTTATCCAAGAGATGCTGTATGCAGTGATACTTCAACTCTATATGCTTTTTCCTTTAGTGAAAGGCGGGATTCTTTTCCAAATGAATGGCACTCTAACTGTCGCTGTAGAGAACCAGATCCTTCTGTTCCTTCCCCAATTCACTCAAGAAATTCTGCAACCATACCATCTCCTTACTGGCCTCAGTTACTGCGATGTACTGAGCTTCTGTAGTAGATAAGGCCACCACCTTCTGCAGCTTTGAAGCCCAAAAGACAGTAGTACCACCTAATGTGAAGACATATCCGGTTGTACTTCTTCTCTTGTCAAGGTCATTGGATGCCAAATCTGCATCCTCATATCCTGTCAACATAACTTCTTTGCCCTCAAAATATAGGGCTTGTTTAGTGGTTCCCTTCAGGTATCTCAGAATCCACTTTACTGCTTCCCAATGCTTCTTACCAGGGTCTCCCATGAAACGATTAACAACTCCCACAGCATGTGCAATATCCGGCCTTGTGCACACCATTGCATACATCAGGCTGCCAATTGCTGAGGCATACAGAGTTCTCTCCATCTAGACTCGCTCTTCATTGCTCTTGGGTGAGTCCTGTCTAGATAGCTTGAAATGGCTACCCAAAGGAACCGTAGCTGGCTTGGCATCTTGCATGCCAAATCTAATCAGGACCTTTTTGATATACTCGGCTTGTGAGAGATATAACTTTCCAGCCTTCCTATCTCTCTCAATCCTCATGCCCAAGATCTGCTTAGCTTTTCCAAGATCTTTCATAGCAAACTGCTCAGATAACTGCTTCTTCAGTTTTCTCACTTCTCGAGCACTCCACCCTGCAATCAACATATCATCAACATATAACAGTAAAATTATGTAGCCTTCATTCAGTTTCCTGAAGTAAGAACAATGATCAGCTTCACTCCGCACGAACTCAATTTCATGCATGAATCCATCAAATTTCTTGTACCACTATCTTGGAGCTTGTTTCAGACCATACAAGCTATTGTTCAACTTGCACACAAGCTCAGCGTTATTAGACCCACAGCCTTGAGGTTGCTTCATATAGATGTCTTCATATAAATCCCCATGAAGAAATGCCGTTTTTACATCCATTTGCTGCAGCTCCAAATCTTCTGCAACTACCATACTCAATATTAAACGAATAGTAGTCAGCTTCACCACTGGAGTAAAAACGTCAGTATAATCTATGCCATACCTCTGCTAAAAGCGTTTCACAACTAGTCTTGCCTTGTAGCGCTTGCTACCATCAGCCTCTTCTTTGATTCTGAAAATCCACCTGTTTTGTAGAGCCTTCTTACCCTTTGGAAGCTCAACAAGTTCCCAGGTGCCATTTGTCATCAAGGAATCCATCTCATCATCTATGGCATGCTTCCACTTGTTCGCATCCTCTCCATGAGATGCCTCGAAGTAGCTTTCTGGTTCACCACTATCAGTCAGCAACATGTAGTTGCTTGTAGGCATGTACCTGTCGGGTGCTCTACGCTCTCTAGTGGATCTGCGTAGTGCAACCGCTGGAGTTTGAGGTTCTTCTTCCTCCTCAACAACTGCCTCCTCAACAACTACCTTCTTGCTCCCACTAGAGTTCGTGATGTCTAGATCCACAACCTCTGGTTCTGAATTAGCAGTATCAGATGCTCCCAGACTATCCTTGTACATCGTATGCTCATTGAAAACAACATCCCGACTGCGAATAATCTTCCTGTTCTGACTATCCCAGAACCGATATCCGAAATCATCACCACCGTATCCAATGAACGTACACTTAACAGACTTTGCATCTAACTTACTTCTCTCAAGAGGAGCAATATGAACATATGAATCACATCCAAATACTCGTAGAAAGGACAGATTTACCTGCTTGCCACTCCAGGCCTTTTCTGGAATGCCACTCTGCAAGGGAGCTGATGGCCCTCTATTGATCAAGAATGCAGTAGTGTTAACTGCTTCTGCCCAAAACATCTTCAGAAGTCCGCACTCCAGCCTCATGATTCTAGCACGCTCACACAAAGTTCTGTTCATTCGTTCTGCAACTTTGTTCTCCTGCGGAGTTCCTTTCAGAGTCTTCTCCATGCGAATTCCATTCTCAGCACAGAATTCCTTGAATTCCCTAAGCTCATACTCCCCACCATTGTCTGACCTCAAGCACTTCACCTTCAGACCTATCTCGTTCTCAACCAGGGCCTTCCATTTTCGAAAGCAATAAAAAACATCAGATTTCGTTCTCAGAAAATGGATCCACAATTTCCTAGTAGAGTCGTCAATGAGGGTCATGTAGTACAAGGCTACACCAAGAGATTTCACAGGTGCAGGACCCCATAGATCGCTGTGGACTAACTCCAACTTCTCTTTCTTCAAAGTTCTGCCACCCTTAGAGAAGCTGACCCTTTTCTGCTTCCCGTAGATGCAATCCTCACACAGCCCAATATCAGCAGATTTTAGACCTGGTAACAGACCCTTTGAATACAACACTTTCATCCCCTTTTCACTCATGTGACCGATACGACAGTGCCACAAATCTGCATTGACATTCTCGCTCACGACATTAATGCTATTGAAAATATTGTCTGTAAAGTACAACGATCCAACCTTCTCACCACGGGCAACCACCATGGCTCATTTGGTCATTTTCCAAGCACCACCTGCAAATATTATACAATAACCTTCATCATCCATTTGCCCAATTGACAACAGATTTCTCTTTAGGCTAGGAACATGTTTTACTCCAGACAACTTTATCACAGATCCATTTGGGGATTTGATCGAAAGTCTCCCTTCCCCACAATCTCCAAAGGCTCATTATCAGCAAGATAAATCTTTCCGAACTTCCCAGGGGCATAGTTTTCCATCAAATCTGCACTACCACATGAGTGAAATGAAGCTCCTGAGTCTAACACACAAGACTCCAGAGGACTTCTAACACTCAAAACCACGGCTTCTGCTGCTGTCTCTACAGTTGAATTACTCAGCATCAGTGCATCACCAAAATCCTCGCTGGCTGAGTTCACAGACTTCTCCTTCTGCGGTGCCTTACATTCACTCTTGTAATGACCATTCTCATTACAATTCCAGCACTTGATGTGGCTCTTGTCCTTGGCAGGTTTCCCTCTCCCTTTGGACTTAGACCTACCACGATTCTGTTTTGACCTATGATCTGATCTGCCCCGATTTTCTGCATTCAAGGCTGATCCAGATGTAGAACCTAACTCTTTCCTGCGAATCTCCTCGCTTATAATCAGATCCCTTACATCATCAAACCTAAGTTTTTCTTTCCCTGCTGAAGCACTTAGGGCAGTTACCGTGCCACTCCAGCTCTCGGGTAAAGAAGATAACAAAATTAAGGCTAATACCTCGTCGTCGAAATCAATATCTACATAACTCAATTGAGTGATCGTCATATTAAAATCATTCAGATGCGTCGCAACTGCTATATTCTCCATCATCTGCAGATTAAACAATCACCACATCAGATGAACTTTATTTGCCACGAAGGGCTTCTCATACAACGAACTCAAAATCTCCAACATCTCTTTTGTGGTCTTTGCCTTCACCGTGTGATGCGCCACATTTCTAGACAGCGACAGGAGAATCACGCTCATCGCTTTTCTGTCCAACAGCTTCCACTCTTCATCATACATATCTTTCGGCTGGTCACCTAGAGGCTGGTACAGATCTTTACCGTACAGGTAATCCTCGATCTGCATCTTCCAGAAACCGAAATCTGAACCATCGAATTTCTGCACAGGTGTTTTTCCATCTACCATCGTAATTAACCTCGCTCTGATACCAATTGTTAGGAATAAATACGAAAACGAAAATCAAACACACAAGAATTTTTTACCCAGTTCGCCACTCGATTAGAGATGACTACGTCTGGGGGCACTACCAAGCCAGGATATTTCACTATAATGAATGAGATACGGATTACAGAGAAAGCGGTTAGATTTATACTCCTGAAACCCTAACCGTCTGAAACCCTAATCGTCCAAAGTTGGATCGCTGCAGTTGGGCCCATCGCTTCAGTTGGGCCTATTATATTAGTCTCCATAATCCCAACATACAAATAATGGCCTTGGAGGAACTGCAGGAGGCAGAAACTCATACATGGGGGGAGCATCCTGAGTTGGCAGTTCTTCAGGCTCAGAAGAGGCATTGCTTTTGGCTTCAGTGCGATGGATAGAATCCCATCTTGCAATAATGTCAGAATTGGAGGGTAGAAAAGTGAGAGATGTCTCTAACTCTATGATTTTTTCATTCTGTTGATTGATGGCATTGTTTAGGTCTGCAAAGCCTTCCTTCACAATAGCAGTTAAATCATTGAGTTGCAAGGAGAGCTTTTGAATGTCAGTTGTACCAGATGAGGTGGAGGAGGAGCTTGGTTTGGATTCAGATTTATGAATGAAATCTTCTACAAGCTTAAGGCTAGAGATTAAGGGAAAGACCATTGATCTTGCTTTGGACAGAACATGTGTGGGACTAAAGGAGGATTGTGAAGTGGTGATAGGTGCAGAAATAGTTGGACAAGTGATAATTGAATCTATGAAACTTGGTGGATTCAAACTTAATGAAAGAGATGGACTAGATTGACTCATTGAAGTTATTGGAGCATCATCAATGTATTCCTGTGGATTATAATTGCAATCATAAGTGTCTTGAGCATCATCAGATTCAGGGTTCATATTTGCTAACTCAATACATCTATCTTCTTCACCTCTATGATTGTCCATATAAATTAATTTTTTGAGAAAGGAGACAGCTTAATCCGAGGCCATCTCCATCGTCTAGAAGCAGTGACATATGGAAAAATATATGGAGATTGTGGGTTCCTCCCAAAGTTCAACATTTTATGTGGAAGTTTGTTCACAGTGCGTTACCATTATTTAGTAACTTGAAACACCGAGGAATAGAGGTGGACACGCAATATCGTAGCTGTGGGTATCCTTTAGAAGACGAGGAGCACATTTTTTTGAGATGCCCAACTGTGAAGGAAGTTTGGAAAGCAAAGCTGTTACCGACTCGAGTGGATAAGAAAAGTTATAGCTCGGTAGTGGATTGGTGCATTGATATTTTATCAAGTTCTTTACCGTCGGAGCAACATGTCTTCTCGATCATGCTATGGTGGATTTGGTTTCGAAGAAACTGCTTTGTTTATGAAAATGTCCAAATTTCAGTCAGTAGCGCATAAACAAAAATCAGAGAGTTTGTGAATGAATGGGAAAGAAGTGCAATGGGTTTGCGCGAAGAGACACAAGTGCAAGCTCGTGCTATCACAAGACCTGCTGCTAAGTGGACCATCCCGCCTAATGGATCGATTAAACTTAATTGCAATGCTGGGTGGAGTTGTGGCGGAAATAAATATAGTGTTGGAATAATTGCTCGCAACTCTGAGGGCTTATTAATGGCATCTGCGGGCAGACCGATCAGTGCGTGTACGTCAGTAGAGGAGGCTGAACTTGTGGTTGTGATCGAAGGATTGAAATTTTCTCGTGACTATTGCTTCAATCCGTAATCCTCGAATCTGATTCTGAAATTATAATTAAAAAACTTCAAGATGTATGTATCCCTCAGTATCCACTCTCCTTCCTATATGAGGATGCTTTAGTTCTTAGTCTAGCTTTCTCATCCTGTTTATTTTCTTTTACACCTAGAACATGAAATGGTGCTGTTCATGCCTTAGTAAAATGGGCAAATGATTTATCTTCCACTGTTGTTTTTATGGAAGATTGTCCACCCCAGATTTGGAGTCTTGTATGTAATGAGCGTGACTTGGCGTTGTCTTAAATAAGATCAATGTTTTTCATCCAAAAAAATAAAATAAAATCAACGATTGTATTGGTTTTTCTAAATATTTTATTTACATGGAATGTAATTATCATATGCAACGTCTCTGATGATTTTTTTTATAGAGTATGAAAGTAATATGTATATCTGTTTTATAGGGAATATAAAAATTTTCAATCATTGTATTGGTTTTTCTAACTATTTTTTTTTTATATGGAATGTAATTATCATATGTAACGTCTCTGATTTTTATATAGAGTATGAAAGTAATCAGTATATATCTTTTCTATAGGGAATATAAAAATTTTCAACTGTTGTATTGGTTTTTCTAAATATTTTTAATGTGTTGTGCGGAGTTAACGAAAGATAAATAAGTAAATAATCGAAACACAGATTTACGTGGTTCACCAGCGTTGTGTTGGCTAGTCTATGGGCAGCAGGAGAATAGTATTTATTAGGAGGCAGAAAAAACTGATTACATTATTAGGTTTACATAATGGGGTATTTATAATACCCAATCTAAGCTAATCCTACTAGGAACCCATGATCCTAATCCAACTAAGAACCCATGATCCCATAATGTCCCCACGATTCCGAATCCAACTAGAAATCCGAAACACAATACTACTCCGAATAGGAAACATGGTATACTGTTTCAAGGCATTACGACAAATCTCCACCTTCACTTGAATGCTCCTGAAAACATAATAGATGCACCCATGACAGTGCCAGATGAACAGAGTTCTCCCTTTGCCTCAGAGTTGCCCAAAGGCAACTAGTAATCTCTGATGTTTAGCAAGTCCAAACAATGTTGAAACTTACTCTACAGAACGGGCTTGGTAAACATGTCAGCAGGATTGTCGGCAGTGCAATTCTTCTTCACCTTTACCCTCTTCTCACTTCTCATAAAATGATACCACACATATATATGCTTTTTCGTCTTATGATGAACCTGATCCTTGCTAAACAGATTGCACTCAAACTATAAAAATACATTGTATCCTGATTATGATGTAGACTAAGATCACTAACCAGTCCTTTAAGCCAAATGCCCTCCTTAGCAGCTTCAGCTATTGCCATATACTCTGCTTCATAGTAGACAAAGTCATTGTAGGCTACAAAGTAGCTTTCCAACTGACAACTAAACCGTAAAGAATGAAAACATAACCAGTCAAAGATCTTCTACTGTCAACATCTCGAGCGTAATCAGAGTCTGAAAAGCCTATCACCAAACACTCTGTATCACCTCTATAAATGAGACCTATGTCAATTGTACCTTGTAGGTACCTAGAAATCCTCTTCACAGCTTGCCAATGCTCCTTGCAGGTTCACCCATAAACCTGCTAATAACACTAACAGACTGTGCAAGATCAGGTCTAGTGTAGACCATCGCATACATCAAGCTTCCTACTGCACTAGCATATCGAACTCGAGACATGTATTCTTTCTCTTCAGTAGACTTAGGTGCAAAAGCAATAGACAGACGTGTGTAACTATACATCAAAATCCTGAAAGGATGTCTTTACATACAGAAAGGATGTCTTTACATCAAGTTGCTCAAGCTCTAAATCCTGATGTGTAACTATAGCTAGCAACACTCTAATAGAGGTGTGTATGACTACTGGTGAGAATATCTCATTATAATCCACTCCCTCTCTTTGATTGAAGCCTCTAGCAACAACTCTAGCCTTATACTTGACTCCATCTGCATGTGATATCCCTTCCTTTATCTTGAGAACCCACTTGCAAATTATAATCTTTCTTCCTAGAGGTGGTGTGACTAAATACCATGTCTGATTCTTGTGAAGGGACTCCATCTCATCTCCCATAGTAGCAAGCCATTTCTCAGAATCGGTGCCTGAAACAGCTTCTTTGTAAGTTGATGGTTCACGAGTGTCCACCTCTTCAGCAACCTGTAGTGCATAGCCCACCATGTCCTTAAAACCATACCTCTTTGGTGGCCCAACTCCAACCCTCCTTAGTCGATCTTGAGCTAAGCTACGTTGTGTTGCTTCAGATGGTTAAGAAACTGATGGTGTAGATTCTAGTAGCTCTATTTCTGCTTCTAACTCTTGTTCTTTCAAGCCACTCTCACTCTGTATGACCTGAAGCTGCACCTATTTATCAATGCTATCAGTTTCTATTGCAGTTGTAGGCTTCATAATGGGTCTAAGCACAGATTTTTCGTCAAAGACTACATTTCTGCTCAGAATGACCGTTTTCTCTGATGCAGACCAGATCCTGAAGCCTTTAACTCTATCTCCATAGCTTATAAACACTCCCATCTTGGCTCTAGCTTACCCTCATTAACGTGATAGTAGACTATGCACCCAAAAGCTTTTAAATTTGAGTAATCAGTAACCTTTCCTGACCATATTTCTGTAGGCGTCTTGAGCTGTATGCCAGTGTGTGGTCCACGGTTAATCAGATAACATGTTGTGTTCACCGCTTCAACCTAGAATCTTCTATCTAACCCAGCGTCAAAGATCATGCACCTTTCCCTCTCTAGTAATGTTTGGTTCATTCGTTCAGCTACATCATTCTGTTGCGGTGTATTCCTGATTGTGTGATGCGGAGCAATCCCTTCATCCTTACAGAACTGATCAAACTCAGACGAGCAGAATTCCAGACCATTATCAGTTTGTAGCCTCTTTATCTTTTTTCCTGTTTGGTTTTCCACTGCTTGAAATTCTTAAAAGCTTCACTTTTATGCTTCATCATCATGACCCAAGTCATCCTTAAATAATCATCAACCAGGGACACAAAATACATGTGACCTTGCAAAGACGAAACTCGAGATGGACCCCAACAATCAGAGTGGATGTAATCAAGTGTGCCTTTTGTTATGTGAATAGCTTTGGGAAACTTGCTAGAATGTAATTTCCCAAAGACACAGTGTGCACAAAATTCCAGACTCTTGATTTTATGACCACCAAGAAGTTCATCCTTTGATAGAATCTGCATCCCTTTTTCACCCATATGACCAAATCTCATATGTCATAGCTTTGTCATATCTTCCTGGTGAATCTCTGACGATGCAACATCAGCTGAACCTGTGCTTCACACCTTTCAGAATCACATCAGAACCTTCACAAACATGCAGAACTCCATTTTTTCCTGACCAGCTGAGACCCCTATCGTCTAGAAGACTCATAGATATCACATTCTTCGTCATCAACGGAACATGTCTGACTTCGTTCGACATGCAGAACTTACCATAATGTGTCCTCAACTTGATTGAGCCTATTCCAACTGCCTTGTAGATGACTATTACCCATTGAAATGTTACCTCCATCTACATGCTTATAAGTTGAAAACCACTCTCTTATTGGACAAATACGATAAGATGCTTCTGAATCAAGAACCCACACATTAGAGTGATGAGTGTGTCCATCAGCAACTAGAGCAATATCATTTTCAGAGATGGTGTCGCCATCTTCTAGAGCAGCAAAACCTGATTGATTTTCTGATTTCTTCTTTTACTTTGGACAATCAGTTTTCCAATGTCCTTTCTCCTTACAGTAATTACAGGTGTCGTCTGGCTTGGGACCCTTTGAGAACGGCTTCTTAGAGTTCTTTTTTCCACCGTTTCCCTTTCCCTTACTGCTGCTGGCAAACAGTCCAGAGGCTTGATATCTATACCTGTATTTTTCACCTTATGAAGAGACGACCTAACTTCTTCCAAAGTCATAGTATCTTTACCAACAATACATGATTGAAAAAAAATTCTCATATGAAAGCGGTAAAAACACAAACAGAATCAAAGCAACATCTTCATCTTCAACTTTCACATCAATATTATGGAATTCTAATAATAATGTGTTCAGTTGATCTAAATGATCCCTAAGTTGCATACCTTCCTGCATTCGCAGGCCAAACAGACGTTGTTTCAGAAGAAGTTTGATTGTTAGAGATTTCATCATGTATAAGCTCTCTAACTTCATCCACGGACCATCAGCAGTTGCTTAATTTGAGACCTTAGTGATGACGTCATCTGCGAGGAACAACATAATTATCGAATGTGACTTTTCTTCCAGAATAGCCACCTCAGCGTTGACCTCTCATGTTGTCTTCTTCAACGACGTCCACAAACCTTGTTGTTTTAACAAAGCCCGCATTTTAATCTGCCATAGACTGAAACTATTTCTCCTAGTAAACTTTTCGCTTTTCACGTTCATAGCAGACATCTTTCTCTCTAGAAAACAAAACACTGATTGGAAACCAAAAGCTCTGATACCAGTTTGTTGTGCGGAATTAATGAAAGATAAATAAGTAAATAATCGAAACACATATTTTCATGGTTCACCAACGTTGTGTTGGCTAGTCCACGGGCAGAAGGAGAATAGTATTTATTAGGAGGTAGAAAAAACAGATTACATTATTAGGTTACATAATGGGGTATTTATAATACCCAATTTAACTTAATCCTACTAGGAACCCATGATCCTAATCCAACTAGGAACCCGTGATCCCATAATGTCCTCACGATTCCGAATCCAAGTAGAAAACTGAAACACAATACTACTCTGAATAGGAAACAATATATACTGTTTCAAGGCATTACGATAATATGAAATGTAATTATCATATGTAACTTCTCTGATGATTTTTTATAGAGTATGAAAGTAATCAGTGTATTTGTTTGATAGGGAATATAAATTTTTTCAACCGTTGTATTGGTTTTTTAAATATTTCTTTATATGGAATGTATTATGTAACGTCTTTGATGATTTTTTTTATAGAGTATGAAAGTAATCAGTATATCTGTTAGGGAATATAGATTTTTTGAACTGTTATATTGATTTTCCGAAATATTTTTTGGTGTGGAATGTAATTATCATATGTAACATCTCTCATGATTAACAATGTCTCAAACATTGGCTTAAAATTTGCACAATATTCGAAACATTGAACCTAACATTACATTGTTTTTCATGTTTGAATCATATTTCTTCTATTACGCTTGTAAGAATCAAACGTGCACATTGAATTGTTTTTCATGTTTGAATCATATTTCTTTTATTACGTTTGTAAGAACCAAAATATAAAGACTTTTACGTAGAGTTCGTCAACATGACTTCAATGGTAGGTTTAGGCACTCGAGGCATAGATACTATAATGATATATTATATGGTTGACTTTGACACTCATAAGTTAATTAACACTAACACCAACAATTTAATTACACTCAATAAGCAAAAAAATAATATTGCAGGTGAAACTAAAATTAAAAGGAGTATGCGATATGGTGAGGATATTGGTAAAATAAAAAGTTTTATATTTCATTCCATTAAAAATTTTAGGGTCTCCGAAAAACCCCATAAAACAGTGTAAGAAAACTTAAATTCTTTTCTCATAAATCATGAGATAGAGAGAAGAGCATACTGTCTAACCCGAGATAGCTTACGTCTTGTAAGAAGCGATCATGAAGCCAATTAGTCCACATCACCTTGAGCTTCTTAGGTGCAACAATAACAAGAACATCAGAACTCTCAACTTCAATGATATTGAAAGCTTCATCTTCACACACAAATAATAATAATAATAATAATAAAGTTTAAAAATGACAATTAACTTAGAATCTTTCTGAATTACATGCCTCTGTGATTTTTCATAGGAATTAATTTTTTTGAGAAAGGAGAAAGATGATCTCAAGGTGAAAAGTTGGATCTTGAAGTAAGAGAGATGGATGCAAGTAAGGAGAAATGATGGATGATGAGTTTAACAAATATGGTGATATAAAGGAGAGAGTTGGAGTTTTTTTTTATAGAGTACTGGTTTTTTAAGTGTTAGTAAATATTATATATGAAAGTAAATATCATATATTTTTTATATGGAATATAAATTATCAACCGTTATATTGTTTTTCTAAATATTTTTTAATATGAAAGTAAATATTATATGGAATATACTATTTTATATGAAAGTGAATATCATATATGAAATTAAATATTATATATTATATATGAAAGTAAATATAATATTTTATATGAAAGTAAAGATTATATTATATATTTTTATATGGAATATCTGTCCGCGATAGGAAGGGCGAAAAAACCCTAGACCAATGCTGCTCCTCCAGCTGCGTCTTCAGGCCTTTGTGACGATCGGAATCATCTCTGATCTCCCTGTCGCAGTCTACCAGTCAAGATCGATGATGCGTTTGGGAGGGCGCTGCTAAGAGTTTCTTGGTTAATTTCTTCTCCTCCCATTCTTGATATCTTATGGACTACTATAGTCATGTTGATCTCTTTGCTCCTCTATCTCGGCCAATTTCTCCTGGGAGGGCAGTACGACTACTGATTGCCTTTCTTGCAAAGGGGAAAGTGCTTCTGTTGATCAGTGGTGGAATAACTTCCCCTTTTTTTGCTCTATATATGTTTTTAACAATTTTAATGGAACATAATATAGAAGATATATCTAGCTTCTAGTCTAGGATATGTTGTCCTTTAGAGTTCATCTTTTTACTACGTTCTTTTATTTTCGTTGTATTTTTGCTTCCTATTTTAATAAATTGGTTGGCCGGCGGCACAATGACTGGTGCTTTTCTTTTTAGGATATGCCAAAATTACTTTACCTTTCACCTACAACTTTCACTTAAAAAACATATTATATGTTATATATGAAAGTAAATATTATATATTTTTTATATTGAATATAAATTATTGACCGTTATATTTTTTCATATAATATTTTTTATGAAAGTAAATATTATATATGAAATTAATTATTATATTTTAAGTACGTCGTATTATATTGACATATAGATATATTAGATTAGTTTGCAAGTACGTCATATTGTGTTCACATGTAGACATATTTAATTGTAAATAACCATAGATATATTTTCACAAATACGTCTTATAATATTCACACGTGGAGCGAGATTCCTTAATTGCATTTGATTTCATGAGAAGTGTGATGGTCGCTAATCATTTCTTTTGTCTCGCTTATTAGATAACATCATCAATTAAAAGATTAAAATTTGGAGCTTATCTTTTTTCATGTGTAACATGAGAGCAATTGTTTTGCTTGTTGGATGGTGAAATTCATAGGAGCTCTTTAAAGCATCGTGATCATGAGTATGACGTGCCTCCTAAATATTTTATTCCAAATTTAGTCTGGTTTTTATCAAAGCTATGTTTTTATGTCTTAGTTTTCTTTTTTGTTATAAGCTTTATGTCGTGATAAAAAAAAAATTATATTATAGAAGTATTTTAATTAAAAGCTTAAATTGAAGTTTGAAAGAATAATTTTTACCATGCTTTATTCGTGCCAACCTAAATAATGTTTGAATTAAATATTTTAATATTATATAAAATAATGTTCGGAATTGAGAAAGTGACTAGATGTATTTGACAATGGGAATCCCCATTTTTGAGAAAGTAACTAGATGTATTTGACTCCAACATCCTTATATATGGAAATGAAAATAACGGTTTTGGAAAGGTATTATTGAAGATAATGAAAATGTTTTGTTCAATAGAATATATATATATAGTAAGAGTCAACCTTTTTTCTAAACGGTTGTGATAATTTATATTCCAGACATTAATTATCACAACCGTTACCCAGACATTTCCATATATAATCACAACCATTGGCGAGCATGATCTGGTATCACTAGGTGTGCCTTGTGTAATAATTTGGCATCACATGAAATAATTCACCATTTTAAGGAATAATTAATTTAATGTTTAAGAGAAATATATGGCTAGTTGTACAACATCCATGCACTAAAAGGTAAAACATCAAATCAACTTTACTATTTAAGGCTTTGGGGGAATGGGAATTCCCTTACTTTATTAGTTTTGGTACACTCATTCGGTTCCAGTGCTGATCACATGCACATTAATGAGCATGTAGAATTTGCTTATTCATCGTTAGATCTAGGTTTATTAAAATCCTAAGGTGGAGATTCAATGCATCCTGGGGCTTAGATTTAATAAGCTTATATCTAACGATGAATGAGCAATTTCACTTGCTCATTAAGGTGCATGTGAAAATTCCTGCATTCGGTTATACGTTTAGTTGGATTAATTTGGAATAAATTAATGGATATAAGTTAAAGAGTTAATTTTCTATCCAATTTAGTATTAACTAAATTGCAATATATGGCTAGTTGTGGTAAGGACCTAATGGGTCACACATTAATAAAACAAAAAGGAATAAAATGATTCCAAATGATTAAGTAAAGACTTAGTTCTGTTGCTTACTAAACCCTAGCAACCTCAACCTCCAACCCCCTTCTCTTTGTAATCATTATATATGTTTTATAGGAAATATAAAAAATTCAGCCGTTATATTTGTTTTTCTAAATTTTTTTTATATGGAATGTAATGATCATTTAACGTCTCTGATGAATTTTTTAAAAAACCATTCTTTTTATATGGAATGTAATCATCAACGTAACGTCTCTAACAATTTCTTTTTTTATAAAGTATGAAATCTGTTTTATAGGGAAAAATCCAAGTTTCTTTTGGAGAGGATTGTGGGAGGCGCGGAAAATATTTGAGGGTGATCTAATTTGGAAAATTGGACGGGGTCAACGTGTACACATTTGGAGGGATCGATGGGTTCCGAGTTTAAACGACAAAAGACCATTGATAGCATGCAGGGTGCAGCGACCAACCATGGTTAGTGAACTTATCGACTATGATGCAGGACAATGGAAGCATAATTTTGTGAAGGAATCATTTGGGGAGGAGGAGGCACATTCATTTTGAAAATTAAGTTAAACTTCTGCTGGCCTGATGATGAGCAATGCTGGGAATGGACAAGCTCTTGGATTTTTTCTCTAAAATCATGTTATTATCTGGCTAAGGAAAAAAGGAGACAGCTTAATCCGAGGCCATCTCCATCGTCTAGAAGCAGTGACATATGGAAAATATATGGAGATTGTGGGTTCCTCCCAAAGTTCAACATTTTATGTGGAAGTTTGTTCACAGTGCGTTACCAGTATTTAGAATTAAGGTGGACATGCAATGTCGTAGCTGTGGGTATCCCTTAGAAGACGAGGAGCACATTTTTTTGAGATGCCCAGCTGTGAAGGAAGTTTGGAAAGCAAAGTTGTTACCGATTCGAGTGGATAAGAGCAGTTATAGCTCGGTAGTGGATTGGTGCATTGATATTTTATCAAGTTCTTTACCGTTGGAGCAACATGTCTTCTCGATCATGCTATGGTGGATTTGGTTTCGAAGAAACCGCTTTGTTTATGAAAATGTCCAAATTTCAGTCAGTAGCGCAACAACAAAAATCAGAGAGTTTGTGAATGAATGGGAGAGAAGTGCAATGGGTTTGCACGAAGAGACACAGGTGCAAGCTCGTGCTATCACAAGAACTGCTGCTAGGTGGACCGTCCCGCCTAATGGATCGATTAAACTTAATTACGATGCTGAGTGGAGTTGTGGCGGAAATAAATGCAGTGTTGGAATAATTGCTCGCAACTCTGAGCGCTTATTGATGGCATCTGCGGGCAGACCGATCAGTGCGTGTACGTTAATGGAGGAGGCTGAGCTTGTGGCTGTGATCGAAGGATTGAAATTTGCTCGTGACTATTTCTTCAATCCGTAATCCTCGAATCTGATTCTGAAATTATAATTAAAAAACATCAAGATGTATGTATCTCTCAGTATCCAATCTCCTTCCTGTATGAGGATGCTTTAGCTCTTAGTCGAGCTTTCTCATCCTGTTTATTTTCTTTTACACCTAGAACAGGAAATGGTGCTGCTCATGGCTTAGTAAAATGGGCAAAGGATTTATCTTCCACTGTTGTTTTTATGGAAGATTGTCGACCCCAGATTTGGAGTCTTGTATGTAATGAGCGTGACTTGGCGTTGTCTTAAATAAGATCAATGTTTTTCATCCAAAAAAAAATCAACCATTGTATTGGGTTTTCTAAATATTTTATTTATATGGAATGTAATTATCATATGCAACGTCTCTGATGATTTTTTTATAGAGTATGAAAGTAAATGTATATCTGTTTTATAGGGAATATAAAAAATTTCAACCGTTGTATTGGTTTTTCTAACTATTATTTTTTTATATGGAATGTAATTATCATATGTAACGTCTCTTATTTTTATATAAAGTATGAAAGTAATCAGTATATATCATTTTTATAGGGAATATAAAAAATTTCAACCGTTGTATTGGTTTTTCTAAATATTTTTTAATGTGTTGTACGGAATTAACGAAAGATAAATAAGTAAATAATCGAAACACAGATTTACGTGGTTCACCGGCGTTGTGTTGGCTAGTCTATGGGCAACAGGAGAATAGTATTTATTAGGAGGCGGAAAAAACTGATTACATTATTAGGTTTACATAATGGGGTATTTATAATATCCAATCTAAGTTAATCCTACTAGGAACCCATGATCCTAATCCAACTAAGAACCCATGATCCCATAATGTCCCCACGATTCCGAATCCAATAGAAATCCGAAACACAATACTACTCCGAATAGGAAACATGATATACTGTTTCAAGGCATTACCATAAATCTCCACCTTGACTTGAATGCTCCTGAAAACATAATAGATGCACCCATGACAGTGCCAGATGAACAGACTTCTCCCTTTGCCTCAGAGTTTCCCAAAGGCAACTAGTAATATCTGATGTTTAGCAAGTCCAAACAATGTTGAAACTTACTCTACAAAACGGGCTTGGTAAACATGTCAGCAGGATTGTCGGTAGTGCCAATCTTCTTCACCTTTACCCTCTTCTCACTTCTCATAAAATGATACCACACATCTATATGCTTTGTCGTCTTATGATGAACCTGATCCTTGCAAAACAGATTGCACTCAAACTGTCACAATACACTGTATCATGATTGTTGGGGTTTAGTGTCCTATAGACAATTGTTGCAAGATACAAACTTAATGTAAATGAATTGTTCTTTATATCATTTGTTTTAATGAGATATATGTTTTATAACTATATAAAGGCAATCCCTTTTAAGCACTAAATAAAGTCTAATAAAAGGAAATCCATAAGTTTGTTTAAAGTGATTATAAAGTGTTCATACAAGCATGAAGTGAGACAAAACTTTATAATAAACTAATAAACTTAAAACCACCCCAAGTCAAGTGATATGTTTAGGATTGATATATCACTGTTGAGACTTGTATGTAACAATGTCTTCTGTCCGACAGAAAGCTGATCTCACAAGCTTCATATATATAGATATCTGGACAGTTACATAGATCCGATGAAACGTCGTTCATTAGGATTGGGGATCTGATTTGAGATAACAGGATGGGGAGATTCATCCTTGTCAACTATTCATCTCATTGGTATTACTAGGTATAACTAATCCTCAGACTCAAAAGAATGTTAATTAGTCATCCTGAATTACTGAATGTGAGACTTTGATCCTGTAGTCCCACGATCCTTAACAAAGATGACTCTGGGGTGTGAACTGCAAATGTTCGGTGTCACAGGAAGTAATATCAGGGTAGTTATACATTGGATTGAGCATTTATCACTCCCGATTAATGGGAGATACATCCAAGGATCGCTTGTGGAAGACTCGACTCTAAACCCTTGCAAGGTGATAGCTTAAGAGTAGAAATACAGATTTCACTTAACCTATCTATTTGAGTGGACTCGGCCTAGACAAGTAAAATGAACGTCTTGCTATATGTGACTTGACATTACCCATAGTCATAAGATTCAGTTCAAGGATGTAGTTGATAAAGGATCGGATTATACCGTAACTAATACGGAAGGGTTAACGACAGAATCAACCTGTCTTGTTAACGGACTCTGGGGGAATGATTACAGACTTGCCAATAACATACTCAGTACATCATTCCGTTATGCAAGGATTAAATATAATTCTTGAAGAAATTAATTTAATAGTTGCATACGGTCAGAAGTAGTAAGAACCTAATGGATCACACATAAGACTTGGAACCAAAAGAGAGATGGATGTCATTAATAGATGGAAGTCCAAATGAGCCCAGTAAGGCCCATTTAATTAGGGGAGGCCTAAATTTATATATAATAAATTAGGGAATTATTTTAATTCCATTAATCCTAATTTGGTTAGGTTTGTGCATTAAATTAATTAAGAGATAATTAAGTTAGAAGTTTTAATTAGATTAATATACTTCTATTATTATCTAATTAGGTTATTTATTATTATACTAAATATATTAGATATATTATAAGATAATAATTAGGAATCCAATTCCGAATTGAATTCCTATTAAGTAACCTATTCCTATCTAACTAGGGTTTAGATACAAGGTATTATATGTAACCCCCCTAACATGTGAATTTCGACTAAGCCCTAACCCTCCCCTCTATGTGATTTTCGAAACCTACATCTAAAGAGAGAAAGTGAATTCGCACCCCCTAGTTCGTGGACAAGAATTCATACGGCTTCCGTCGATTGATTAATTTCATTCATCTCCTTTTCTCTTTGATCTTGTGTTGGTTGATTAGAGAGAATCTATTTTGGTTGCATCTCATAAGGGTTGATTCTAATTTAACCTCACCGTGTTATACTTCGTGCTTGGGAACTCGGAGAATAATTGTGGGTGCTTCTTTAACAACGGTAGATTGTTCTTCAAAAGGTATTCCTTCTTATCCCTCTTTATATGAAATAACGATTAACGGATCCTATGGTTAAAAGGAAGTAGGCTAAATTTTTTATATTTCCGCTGCTATATCTTAGCCTTAATTTCCTTCAGTGGTATGAGGGCCATCATTAAATCCATTATTTCATATATGAAAATTTAGAAGTTTTTCAATAGGATTGAATAAATATTTATGGTTAGGATTAATTAACAAATAGTTTGATTAATTAATTCTAAAGATAAATAAATTTTAGTTAATTGTTAATTAAAATAGATTATGCATATGTTCCTAATTATTTCGGTTGATAATCATTATTACAAAATCTATTAGTTTTATAGTTAGGTTAATAAAATTAGTTTTATTAATTCTAAAAGATAAAACGGAAATCTATTGTAGTTTTTCCTATTTCTGAAAAACGTTTTTAAAATCGTTTTAAAATCTGATATATATAGGTTTATATATATTTTATAAAAAATAAATAAATAAATAAATATCAAAGCGTTAAATGAATTGAAATCAAAATAATTGGGACATGCATAATCAACGTTTTATATGGTTATATTAATCTAAGAATTAATATAAAGATACAAAACGATTAGAAGTAAACTTGGATGAAAGTTAATTTGACGAGTTAATGTGATTAACCTAAATATTACATAAATCGGTTATGTGATCAACCAATTAAATTTATTTAATTGAGTCTTTGCATGTTTGGAGTTATGGACATATTTGGACCCTCTTTTAGTCTTTTGGTATTTTTGAAATAGGGTCTGCGCGTCCTGCCTTTCTACTATCTATTGTAATTTCTCCTCTCATATAATTCCCTTCAATTCAGTTGAAGTTTTCTTATAGTAGTATAGAAATTAATATGTAATTTCAAGGCGTCATGGAGAAGACGGAGGACCTAAAGAGAAATATGTAATAGTTAGTATTTCCTTAGGTTTGCCCTTTTTATTCCGTCTCTGGCTCGACAGAATAATTTAGATGATATGTCCATAACACCGATGTATGTGAATGTATGTGTGTCTGATGTATGCTAAAGCAAATCAAGACTAAGTTAGATTATGAGACCTAAATAAAATCCCTCGTTAAAAGGTTAAGTAAATAAGCAAGTTATTAAAATCGGTTGCCCCTCCCTAATATTATAATTCAGCCGGCAGTACTGGGGGCCTTTGGGTTGTTGAGTAAACTCAAGCTCGGGGTCTTATGGTAACACCTGAATTATCGAAAAAATCATTTTTCATGAATATGAGGTAATACTTAAATTAGATTATGATAATTGGATGAGTAAACTCATGTTGTCATAAACTAATGGGCAAGACGGTTGGGATTAATATGAATAACATATTAGTTACTAATGTGGTTAGTAACCCAATAACCTAGGAATCACATTAGAGATGTGATTGATTATATGAATCTACCTAATGAATGAGACTAGCTTGTTGAGTAAACTCAAGGCGAAATCTCAGGAGTTAGGATCATAGCTCACTAAAGGATTTGTGAAATTCTTCGAATTAATATGGAGGGCTATTAATTTGGTAAAATAGTGGGAGCAATCTGAAATAAATTAAAAGGCCTACAATTTTAGATTGTTATACTTTAAAGCAAATGAATGACATACGTTTACTCTTTCTCACATCTCAGGTTTTATTAAAACACACTCATAAAATCATGACTAAAACCAATCTGCAAAATATTCTTACCGATAACAAACTGAATGGTTCAAACTTTACCGACTGGTTTCGTAACCTCAAAATTGTTTTGAAGTTGGAGGAAATTGGGTATGTACTTGATACATCGATACCCCCTGTCCCGGGAGATGATGCTCCCATCGAGTAAATTGATGCTTATCAGAAGCACAAGGCTGATGATGATCATGCCGGTTGCATCATACTTGCATCGATGACATCGGAATTACAAAGGCAACATGAGGAAATGAATGCCTATTCCATCATCATGCACCTAAAGGAATTGTTTGGGAAACAAACCAGGTCCAAACGCTACGAGATATCCAAATTGTTATATCGTTGCAGGATGTAAGAGGGCACATCTGTCATGACACATTGTGTCAAGTTGATAGGCTATATTACCAAACTTTCTAGTATTGGATTTGCGATGGACAACGAATTAAGTACCGACTTGATTCTTCAGTCCCTCCCAGAGAGTTATTCACAGTTCATCATGAACTACCAAATGAATGACTTGCAAACCTCTCTTGAAGAGCTTGCAAACATGCTCAAGTCAGTTGAGCCCAATATGAAGAAAGACAATGCCATACCGACTTTTGTAATAGAGGGATCGAAGAAAAGGAAAGGGAATTTTCCCAATCCTAAACATCCGAAGAAAGGTAAGAAAGTTGTGTCCAAGGGAAAGGAAGTTAAGAAGCCGAAAGGAGAGTGCCACTTCTGTGGTAAAGACGGGCATTGGAAGAGAAACTGCAAGGAGTATCTAGCCACCCTCAAGAAGGGAAAAGGCGGTGCTTCTACATCTGGTATGTTTTATATTGAAATAAATACGGTTTCACTGTCTGAATCTTGGGTACTTGATACCAGATGTGGATCTCATATTTGTAGAAATATGGAGGAGCTAAAACAGATTAAGGGAACTAAAGAAAGGAAGCATAAACTTGCGAGTTGGAAATAGAGCAAGAGTTGCCACCCTCGCAATTGGAGATTATGTTTTACCTTTGCCCTCTGGGCTTGTAATAGAATTAAGGAATTGTTTATACGTTCCTGAGATGTCTCGTAACATTATTTCTATTAGCCGTCTTGTTGACGACGGTTTTCATATTTCAATAAAGAACAATAGTTGCAATTTTTATAAAATTCGATCTTTTATTTTTCAGGAACATCACAAAATGGGATTTATGTGTTAGATGATAAAAATCTTGTTTTTGCAATTGATACCAAAAGACATAAGCTAGATAATTCAACTTACTTGTGGCATTGTCGTTTAGGCCATATGAACAAGAGACGCATGCTAAAGCTACATTCAGATGGACTTATAGATCCAATCGATTTTGAATCATTGGAAACATGCAAATCATGTTTAAAAGGTAAAATGACAAAGACACCCTTTAGAAACAAAGGTGAGCGTGTATCAGACACTCTAGGACTCATTCATTCAGATGTATGCGGTCCTATGTCAGTCCAAGCAAGAGGAGGATTCAGATTTTTCATTAGCTTCATAGATGACCATACTCGATATGGTTACATATACTTGATGAAGCACAAATCAGAAGCTTTTGACAAGTTCAAATGCTTCAAGAATGAAGTAGAAAATCAATTAGAAAAGAAAATAAAGACACTTCGATCTGATCGAGGTGGCGAATATCTTTCTGATGATTTTCTGAATTATCTAACTGAATGTGGGATATGCTCACAATGGACACCTCCCTATACACCACAACACAATGGTGTATCCGAGAGGAGAAACCGTACCCTATTAGATATGGTACGATCCATGATGAGCATGGCCTTACTTCCAAAGACGTTCTGGGGCTATGACTTAGAAACTGCCCTCTTCACCCTAAATCGAGCACCAACTAAATTCGCTAGTTCCACAACATATGAATTGTTCATTGGTAGGAAACCTGGGTTCTTTATCATGAGAGTATAGGGTTGTTCAGCGTTTGTCAAGCGCATTGCATCCGACAAACTAGATTCAAAATCTGATAAATGTTTCTTCATTGGATACCCTAAGGAAACTAAGGGATATTACTTCTATCATCCAGATGATCAAAAAGTAATCGTATCCAAGCATGCAACCTTCTTAGAGAAAGAGTTTCTCGAAGAAACACAAAAGGGAATCATGATTGAACTTGACGAAGTTCAAGAAGAAGAAATGCCAACTGAAACAACGGAGGCGATCGAGGTACCCGAAGGAGTCCCATTAGATGAGACTCCAGTGCCACCTATTCGTAGATCACAAAGAGTTCGTGAACTCCCAGTTAGATATGGTTTTCTAGTGGGAGATGATGAGGTTCCCGTGTTAGACGATGAACCCAAAAACTACGAAGAGGCTCTTACTAGTCCAGATTCTAAAGCATGGCTTGAGGCCATGGTTTCTGAAATGGATTCCATGTATACTAACCAAGTGTGGACTTTGGTTGATCCACCCGAAGGGATAAAACCCATTGGGTGCAGATGGATCTTCAAAAAGAAGACTGAAAGGTTAGCACCTACAAGGCTAGGTTGGTAGCGAAAGGATATCGTCAAAAACAAGGTGTTGATTATGACAAAACCTTCTCTCCTGTTTCTATGTCCAAATCAATCAGAATCATGCTTGCTATTGCCGCTCACTACGATTATGAGATTTGGAAAATGGATGTGAAAACAGCTTTCCTAAACGGAAACCTGCTTGAGGATGTATACATGATGCAGCCTGAAGGTTTCATATCAAAGGATGCAAATAAAGTTTGCAAACTTCAGAGATCCATTTATGGACTCAAGCAAGCATCTAGAAGCTGGAATAAGAGGTTTGACGAAACCATAAAACAATTTGGTTTCTAACAAAATTGCGAAGAAGCTTGCATTTACAAGAAAGCAAGTGGGAGCTCTATAGCATTTCCCATACTATATGTTGACGATATACTGTTAATGGGAAATGACATTGCTCTATTACAGTCAGTGAAAGTATGGTTATCCGGTAACTTCTCAATGAAAGACCTTGGTGAAGCAGCCTATATACTTGGTATAAAGATCCATAGAGATAGATCACGTAGACTGCTTGGTCTTTCACAGGCTACATACATTGAAAATGTGCTAAATCGGTTTAGCATGCTTTAATCGAAACGAGGTAACTTACCCATGCTACATGGAGTAGAGTTAAACAATCATCAATGTCCTAAACCTGATGATGAAAAACGACGCATGGCTGCAGTCCCGTATGCCAACACGATCGGTTCGATTATGTATGCTATGCTATGCTATGCACTAGACCTGACGTAGCGTTCGCGTTATCTATAACGAGTCGTTACCAAGGGAATCCGTGAGACGAGCATTGGAGTGCCGTCAATAACATTCTTAAGTACTTGAGAAAGACTAAAGACATGTTCCTAGTGTACGGAGAATGAGATCTGAAAATTGAAGGATTTTCAGACTCTAGTCATCTAACAGATAAGAATGATTTTGAATCCCAATCAGGATACATGTTTATCTTAAATGGGGGCGAGGTGAGTTGGAAAATTTCCAAGAAGGGAAGTGTAGCTTTCTCTATGACCGAGTCAGAGTACATCGCTCCTGCGGAAGCAGCAAAGGATGCAGTTTGGATTAGAAAGTTCATTACAAAACTAGGTGTGATGCCTGACATTGTCAATCCCATTACTCTGTATTGTGATAACAATTGAGCCATTGCGCAAGAAAAGGAACCACGGTCTCATAATGCATCCAAGCACTACCTTAAGCGATACCACATCATAAGAGAGATTGTGGCTAGAGGAGATGTGAGAATAGAAAGAGTACCTACAGAGGACAACGATGTAGATCCGTTGACAAAACCTTTAACCCAGAAAGTACATGATCGTCATTTAACTTCTACTGGGATAAGTTTTAGAAACAATTGGCTTTAGTCTAAGTGGGAGTATGTTGGGGTTTAGTGTCCTATAGACAATTGTTGCAGGATACAAACTTAATGTAAATGAATTGTTCTTTATATGATTTGTTTTAATGAGATATATGTTTTATAACTATACAAAGGCAATCCCTTTTAAGCACTAAATAAAGTCTAATAAAAGGAAATCCGTAAGTTTTGTTTAAAGTGATTATAAAGTGTTCATACAAGCATGAAGTGAGACAAAACTTTATAATAAACTAATAAACTTAAAACCACCTCAAGTCAAGTGATATGTTTAGGATTGATATATCACTGTTGAGACTTGTATGTAACAATGTCTTTTGTCCGACAGAAAGATGATCTCGCAAGCTTCATATATATAGATATCTGGACAGTTACATAGATACGATGAAACGTCGTTCATTAGGATTGGGGATCCGATTTGAGATAACAGGATGGGTAGATTCATCCTTGTCAACTGTTCATCTCATTGGTATTACTTGGTATAACTAATCCTCAGATTAAAAAGAATGTTAATTAGTCATCCTGAATTACTGAATGTGAGACTTTGATCATGCGGTGCCACGATCCTTAATGGAGACGACTCTGGGGTGTGAACTGCAAAGGTTGGGTGTCACAGGAAGTAATGTCAGGGTAGTTATACATTGGATTGAGCATTTATCACTCCCGATTAATGGGAGATACATCCAAAGATCGCTTGTGGAAGACTCGACTCTAAACCCTTGCAAGGTGATATCTTAAGAGTAGAAATACAGATTTTCACTTAACCTATCTATTTGAGTTGACTCGGCCTAGACAAGTAAAATGATCGTCTTGCTATATGTGACTTGACATTACCCATAGTCATAAGATTCAGTTCAAGGATGTAGTTGATAAAGGATCGAATTATACCGTAACTAATACGGAAGGGTTAACGACAGAATCAACCTGTCTTCTTAACGGACTCTGGGGAAATGATTACAGACTTGCCAATAACATACTCAGTACATCATTCCGTTATACAAGGATTAAATATAATTCTTAAAGAAATTAATTTAATAGTTGTATACGGTCAGAAGTAGTAAGAACCTAATGGATCACACATAAGACTTGGAACCAAAAGAGAGATGGATGTCATTAATAGAAGGAAGCTCAAATGAGCCCAGTAAGGCCCATTCAATTAGGGGAGGCCGAAATTTATATATAATAAACTAGGAAATTATTTTAATTCCATTAATCCTAATTTGATTAGGTTTGTGAATTAAATTAATTAAGAGATAATTAAGTTAGGAGTTTTAATTAGATTAATATACTCCTATTATTATCCAATTAGGTTATTTATTATTAACCTAAATATATTAGATATATTATAAGATAATAATTAGGAATCCTATTCCGAATTGAATTCCTATTAAGTAACATATTCCTATCTAACTAGGGATTAGATACAAGTTATTATATATACCCCCCTAACATGTGAATTTCGACTAAGCCCTAACCCTCCCCTATATGTGATTTCCGAAACCTACATCTAGAGAGAGAAAGTGAATTCGCACCCCCTAGTTCGTGGACAAGAATTCACACAGCTTCCGTCGATTGATTGATTTCATTCATCTCCTTTTCCCTTTGATCTTGTGTTGGTTGATTAGAGGCAATCTATTTTGGTTGCATCTCATAAGGGTTGATTCTAATTTAACCTCACCGTGTTATACTTCGTGCTTGGGAACTCGGAGAAGAATTGTGGGCGCTTCTTTAACAACGGTAGATTGTTCTTTAAAAGGTATTCCTTCTTATCCCTCTTTATATGAAATAACGATTAACGGATCCTATGGTTAAAAGGAAGTAGGATAAATTTTTTATATTTCCGCTGCTATACCTTAGCCTTAATTTCCTTCAATAAGTATGATGTAGACCAAGATCAGTAACCAGTCCTTTAAGCCAAATGCCCTTCTTAGCAGCTTCAGCTAGTGCCATATACTATGTTCCATAGTAGACAAAGTCATTGTAGGCTACAAAGTAGCTTTCCAACTGACAACTAATCCATCAAGAGTAAAAACATAACCAGTCAAAGATCTTCTACTTTCAACATCTCCAGCGTAATCAGAATCTGAAAAGCCTGTCACCAAACACTGTATATCACCTCCATAAATGAGACCTATGTCAGATGTACCTTTTAGGTACCTAAAAATCCTCTTCACAGCTTGCCAATGCTCTTTGCATGTTCACCTATAAACCTGCTAATAACACTAACAGACTGTGCAAGATCAGGTCTAGTGTAGACCATCGCATACATCAAGCTTCCTACTGCACTAGCATAGGGAACTCGAGACATGTAACTATACATCAAAATCCTGAAAGGATGTCTTTACATACAGAAAGGATGTCTTTACATCAAGTTGCTCAAGCTCTAAATCCTGATGGGTAACTATAGTTATCAACACTCTAATAGAGGTGTGTCTGACTACTGGTGAGAATATCTCATTATAATCCACTCCCTCTCTTTGATTGAAGCCTCTAGCAACAACTCTAGCCTTATACTTGACTCCATCTGCATGTGATATCCCTTCCTTTATCTTGAGAACCCACTTGCAAATTATAATCTTTCTTCCTAGAGGTGGTGTAACTAAATACCATGTCTGATTCTTGTGAAGGGACTCCATCTCATCTCCCATAGTAGCAAGCCATTTCTCAGAATCGGTGCCCGAAACAGCTTCTTTGTAAGTTGATGTTTCACGAGTGTCCACCTCTTCAGCAACCTTTAGTTCATAGCCCACCATGTCCTTAAAACCATACCTCTTTGGTGGCCCAACTCCAACCCTCCTTGGTCGATCTTGAGATAAGCTACGTTGTGTTGCTTCAGATGGTTAAGAAACTGATGGTGTAGCTTATGGTAGCTCTATTTCTGCTTCTAACTATTGTTCTTTCAAGCCACTCTCACTCTATATGACCTGAAGCTGCACCTGTTTATCAATGCTATCAGTTTCTGTTGCAGTTGTAGGCTTTATAATGGGTCTCAGCACAGATTTTTTGTCAAAGACTACATTTCTACTCAGAATGACCGTTTTCTCTGATGCAGACCAGATCCTGAAGCCTTTAACTCTATCTCCATAGCTTAGGAACACTCCCATCTTGGCTCTAGCTTACCCTCATTAACATGATAGTAGACTGTGCACCCAAAAGCTTTCAAATTTGAGTAATCAGTAACCTTTCCTGACCATATTTCTGTAGGCGTCTTGAGCTGTATGCCGGTGTGTGGTCCATGGTTAATCAGATAACATGTTGTGTTCACCGAGACTACCTAGAATCTTCTATCTAAACCAGCGTCAAAGATCATGCACCTTTTCCTCTCTAGTAATGTTTGGTTCATTTGTTCAGCTACACCATTCTGTTGCGGTGTATTCCTAACTGTGTGATGCGGAGCAATCCCTTCATCCTTACCAAACTGATCAAACTCAGACGAGCAGAATTCCAGATCATTATCAGTTTGTAGCCTCTTTATCTTTTTTCCTGTTTGGTTTTCCACTGCTTGAAATTCTTAAAAGCTTCACTTTTATGCTTCATCATCATGACCCAAGTCATCCTCAAATAATGATCAACCAAGGACACAAAATACATGTGACCTCGCAAAGACGAAACTCGAGATGGACCCCAACAATCAGAGTGGATGTAATCAAGTGTGCCTTTTGTTATGTGAATAGCTTTGGGAAACTTGCTAGAATGTAATTTCCCAAAGACATAGTGTTCACAAAACTCCAGACTCTTGATTTTATGACCACCAAGAAGTTCATCCTTTGATAGAATCTGCATCCCTTTTTCACCCATATGACCAAGTCTCATATGTCATAGCTTTGTCATATCTTCCTGGTGAATCTCTGACGATGCAACATTAGCTGAACCTGTGCTTCACACCTTTCAGAATTACATCAGAACCTTCACAAACATGCAGAAATCCATTTTTTCCTGACGAGCTGAGACCCCTATCGTCTAGAAGACTCATCGATATCAGATTCTTCGTCATCAACGGAACATGTCTGACTTCGTTCGATATGCAGAACTTACCATAATGTGTCCTCAACTTGATTGAGCCTATTTCAACTTCCTTGTAGATGACTATTACCCATTGAAATGTTACCTCCATCTACCTGCTTATAAGTTGAAAACCACTCTCTCGTTGGACAAATATGATAAGATGCTCCTGAATCAAGAACCCACACATCAGAGTGATGAGTGTGTCCATCAGCAACTAGAGCAATATCATTTTCAGAGATGGTGTCGCCATCTGCTACAGCAGCAGAACCTGGTTGATTTTCTGATTTCTTCTTCTACTTTGGACAATCAGTTTTCCAATGTCCTTTCTCCTTACAGTAATTACAGGTGTCGTCTGGATTGGGTCTGGCTTGGGACCCTTTGAGAATGGCTTCTTAGAGTTCTTCTTTCCACCGTTTCCCTTTCCCTTACTGCTGCTGGCAAACAGTCTAGAGGCCTGATTATCTATACCTGTATTTTTCACCTTATGAAGAGACGACCTAACTTCTTCCAAAGTCAAAGTATCTTTACCAACAATACATGATTGAACAAAATTCTCATATGAAAGCAGTAAAGACACCAACAAAATCAAAGCAGCATCTTCATCTTCAACTTTCACATTAATATTACGGAATTCTAATAATAATGTGTTCACTTGATCTAAATGATCCCTAAGCTACATACCTTCCTGCATTCGCAGGCCAAACATACGTTGTTTCAGAAGAAGTTTGATTGTTAGAGATTTCATCATGTATAATCTCTCTAACTTCATCCACGAACCATTAGCAGTCGCTTCATTTGAGACCTCAGTGATGACGTCATTTGTGAGGAACAACATAATTATCGAATGTGACTTTTCTTCCAGAATAGCCACCTCAGCATTGACCTCTCATGTTGTCTTCTTCAACGACGTCCACAGACCTTGTTGTTTTAACAAAGCCCACATTTTAATCTGCCATAGACTGAAACTATTTCTCCTAGTAAACTTTTCGATTTTCACGTTCATAGCAGACATCTTTCTCTCCAGAAAACAAAACACTAATTGGAAACCAAAAGCTCTGATACCAGTTTGTTGTGCAGAATTAATGAAAGATAAATAAGTAAATAATCGAAACACATATTTTCGTGGTTCACCAACGTTGTGTTGGCTAGTCCATGGGCAGAAGGAGAACAGTATTTATTAGGAGGCAGAAAAACCAGATTACATTATTAGGTTACATAATGGGGTATTTATAATACCCAATCTAACTTAATCCTACTAGGAACCCATGATCCTAATCCAACTAGGAACTCGTGATCCCATAATGTCCCCACGATTTCGAATCCAAGTAGAAATCCGAAACACAATACTACTCTGAATAGGAAACAAGATATACTGTTTCAAGGCATTACGGAAATATGAAATGTAATTATCATATATAACGTCTCTGATGATTTTTTTATAGAGTATGAAAGTAATCAGTGTATTTGTTTGATAGGGAATATAAATTTTTTCAACCGTTGTATTGGTTTTTTTAAATATTTCTTTATATGGAATGTATTATGTAACGTCTTTGATGATTTTTTTTATAGAGTATGAAAGTAATCAGTATATCTGTTAGGAAATATAGCTTTTTTGAACTGTTATATTGATTTTCCTAAATATTTTTTGGTGTGGAATGTAATTATCATATGTAACATCTCTGATGATTAACAATGTCTCAAACATTGGCTTAAAATTTGCACAATATTCGAAACATTGAACCTAACATTACATTGTTTTTTATGTTTGAATCATATTTCTTCTATTACGCTTGTAAGAATCAAAAGTGCACATTGAATTGTTTTTCATGTTTAAATCATATTTCTTTTATTATGTTTGTAAGAACCAAAATATAAAGACTTTTATGTAGAGTTCGTCTACATGACTTCAATGGTAGGTTTAGGCACTCGAGGCATAGATACTATAATGATAGATTATATGGTTGACTTTGACACTCATAAGTTAATTAACATTATAACACCAACAGTTTAATTACACTCAATAAGTAAAAAATAATATTGCAGGTGAAACTAAAATTAAAAGGAGTATGCGATATGGTGAGGATATTGGTAAAATAAAAAGTTTTATATTTCATTCCATTAAAAATTTTAGGGTCTCCGGAAAACCTCATAAAACAGTGTAAGAAAACTTAAATTTTTTTCTCATAAATCATGAGATAGAGAGAAGAGCATACTGTCTAACCCGAGATAGCTTACAGCTTGTAAGAAGCGATCATGAAGCCAATTAGTCCACATCACCTTCGGCTTCTTAGCAGCAACAACAATAAGAACATCAGAACTCTCAACCTCAATGATATTGAAAGCTTCACATTCACACACAAATAATAATAATAATAATAATAATAATAATAATAAAGTTTAAAAATGACAATTAACTCAGAATTTTTCTGAATTACATACCTCTGTGATTTTCCATAGGAATTAATTTTTTTTGAGAAAGGAGAAAGATGATCTCAAGGTGAAAAGTTGGATCTTGAAGTAAGAGAGATGGATGCAAGTAAGGCGAAATGATGGACGCTGAAAGATGGATGGATGATGAGTTTAACAAATATGGTGATATAAAGGAGAGAGTTGGGGTTTTTTTTTATAGAGTACTAGTTTTTAAGTGTTAGTAAATATTATATATGAAAGTAAATATCATATATTTTTTATATGGAATATAAATTATCAACCGTTATATTGTTTTTCTAAATATTTTTTAATATGAAAGTAAATATTATATGGAATATAATATTTTATATGAAAGTGAATATCATATATGAAATTAAATATTATATATTATTGATAACTTGCCGAATTTGATTTGATGATCCTCGTCGTAGTTACCCGCAAAACAAAACAGGAGACAGGATCTCCGGGAAAACTCTCCGACGATCAAGTCAGTTTTATATGGAATTTAGTAGATCGATAATCGTATTGAGGAAAAAGTGTGAAGTTACCCCTCTTTTGGCTTTCTTATCTCTTTTATAAGCACTTCTAGGTAACCGCCGAGGGCGGTTACTCTTCCTGTGCCACGTCCTCCACGCAGTCATAAACGTGGTCCTGTTTCTCTGAGTGGGTGGTTTAGTGCCTTGTTAGGATTTTGGGGCGGTTAGTCCTTTCCTTTATTAGGAGCCCATTTATTCTTAAACCATGGGCTTAAGTTATCTTAGGTTGGGCCCGTGTTTCGGATTCGGCCCGGTTGGCTTTGCGAATCATCAATTATGTATGAAAGTAAATATAATATTTTATATGAAAGTAAAGATTATATTATATATTTTTATATGGAATATCTGTCCGCGATAGGAAGGGGAAAAAACCCTAGACCAACGCTGCTCCTCCAGCGGCGTCTTCTCCACTCATCCTCCACTAACGGCGGCATCTTCAGGCCTCTGTAACGATCGGAATCATCTCCGATCTCCCTGTCGCAGTCTACCAGTCAAGATCGATGATGTGTTTGGGAGGGCGCTGCTAAGGGTTTCCTGGTTAATTTCTTCTCCTCCCATTCTTGATATCTGATGGACTACTGTAGTCATGTTGATCTCTTTGCTCCTCTATCTCGGCCAATTTCTCCTGGGAGGGCAATACGACTGCTGATTGCCTTTCTTGCAAAGGGGCAAGTGCTTCTGTTGATCAGTGGTAGAATAACTTCCCCTTTTTTTGCTCTATATATGTTTTTAACAATTTTAATGGAACAGAATATAGAAGATATAGCTAGCTTCTAGTCTGGGACATGTTGTCCTTTAGAGTTCATCTCTTTACTACGTTCTTTTATTTTCATTGTATTTTTTCTTCCTATTTTAATAAATTGGTTGGCCGGAGGCACAACGACTGGTGCTTTCCTTTTTAGGATATGCCAATATTGCTTTACCTTTCACCTACAACTTTCACTTAAAAAAAATATTATATTTTTTTATATTGAATATAAATTATTGACCGTTATATTTTTTTCTAAATATTTTTTACATGAAAGTACTCCATATAATATTTTATATGAAAGTAAATATTTTATATGAAAGTAATTATTATATTTTAAGTATGTCGTATTATATTGACATATAGATATATTAGATTAGTTTGCAAGTATGTCATATTGTGTTCACATGTAGACATATATAATTGTAAATAACCATAGATATATTTTCACAAATACGTCGTATAATATTCACACATGGAGAGAGATTCCTTAATTGCGTTTGATTTCATGAGAAGTGTGATGGTCGCTAATCATTTCTTTTGTCTTGCTTATTAGATTGCGTCATCAATTAAAAGATTAAAATTTGGAGCTTATCTTTTTTCATGTGTAACATGAGAGCAATTGTTTTGCTTGTTGGATGGTGAAATTCATAGGAGCTCTTTAAAGCATCGTGATCATGAGTATGACGTGCTTCCTAAATATTGTATTCCAAATTTAGTCTGGTTTTTATCAAAGCTATGTTTTTATGTCTTAGTTTTCTTTTTTGTTATAAGCTTTATGTCGTGATAAAAAAAAATTATATTATAGAAGTATTTTAATTAAAAGCTTAAATTGAAGTTTGAAAGAATAATTTTTACCATGCTTTATTCGTGCCAACCTAAATAATGTTTGAATTAAATATTTTAATATTATATAAAATAATGTTCGGAATTGAGAAAGTGACTAGATGTATTTGACAATGGGAATCCCCATTTTTGAGAAAGTAACTAGATGTATTTGACTCCAACATCCTTATATATGGAAATGAAAATAACGGTTTTGAAAAGGTATTATTGAAGATAATGAAAATGTTTTGTTCAATAGAATATATATGTATAGCAAGAGTCAACCTTTTTTTAAACCGTTGCGATAATTTATATTCCAGACATTAATCATCACAACCGTTACCCAGACATTTCCATATATAATCACAACCATTGGCGAGCATGATCTGGTATCACTAGGTGTGCCTTAGGTAGTAATTTGGCATCACATGAAATAATTCACCATTTTAAGGAATAATTAATTTAATGTTTAAGAGAAATATATAGCTAGTTGTACAACATCCATACACTGAAAGGTAAAATATCAAATCAACTTACTATTTAAGGCTTTGGGAGAATGAGAATTCCCTTACATTATTAGTTTTGATACACTCATTCTTGCATTCAGTTATACGTTTAGTTGGATTAATTTGGAATAAATTAATGGATATAAGTTAAAGAGTTAATTTTCTATCCAATTTAGTATTAACTAAATTGCAATATATGGCTAGTTGTGGTAAGGACCTCATGGGTCACACATTAATAAAACCAAAAGGAATAAAAGGATTCCAAATGTCACGGTTAGAAAGATGTGTGTATTAATTTGTTTTAATGAATTATATAGAGAATTATAATTAATATAATTCACCATTTTAAGGAATAATTAATTTAATGTTTAAAAGAAATAAATAAATTTAATTTATTTAATTTTTTAAAGCTAATAAATTGATTATATCTATTATAATAATTTATATACGTGACATTGGATAGGAAGAAGGTTTATTTGAAATTAAATTAATCCTAACCAAAAACAATCCACACATAGGAGAACTAAAAGGGTATATATTGTTCTCATTTCAAGAATAACATAATTTACATAAGTTATATATACCCTAGCCAAACTCTCTCTTTCTATGCCTCTGTTCTTCCTCGTTCTTCATTCTTGTGAAGCAACGTCAGAGATACTCGACTTCGGGTATTATAAAAGTTGACATCAACTCGTTATTTTTACTAAACTAACTAATTTTGGTTAGTTCTTCATATTAAATATATTATTATAACTTAATCCTGGTTTAGTGAGATTGACATCAGGATAAATATCGATCACAGGCATATTGATTTATTTCCATGTTTCACCATTCTGCAAATTAGAATGCTTTTGATTCTGAATAACAGTTCCTGCTAGCGGCGGAGACAGGCCCGGCCACCGGAACCACCATGGCCACGAGTAGTTTCGGCTCCCTTCATAAAATTTAAGATTATAGTGATTCCAGCCCTCCTGTTTCCAAGAAATTTAGCTTGGGTGTTATATTAGTATCCAAATTGGTTTACCTCCGGTTAAGTCCTCTCTAAAATTTCAATTTTTTAGGGCCTGTTAGCCCCTCTACTATTTATGCCCAAATTTCTAATTTTTTTTTTTTGCCAGTTAAGCTCGAATTAAATCCAAATTTCTAATTTTTTTTTATTGTTTTAAATCTAAATTTCTAATTTTTTCCACCTATTAACCCATCTCTCTAAATCCGAATTTTTGCTATTAGACACCAATTTACAAAAAAAATAAAAATAAAAAATTACACACCACATGTAATTCGGCCCCCAACCGAGCAATCATGTATTGGCCACTCGTTTTAGTATCAACAAAAGTTTCCAGTACCACACAAAACAATACATTCTATAAATCAGAAACGATTTTTGAAAATAGATCCTCCAAATTACATATCAGAATAAGTTCTATTACCGCATACAACAATCAATCAAAAATCAACAATTATAGATTTTTCTCCACCTGTTTAGAAAGCAATAACAAGAGAAAATCATGCTCATAATAGATAATACTAATCTCATAGAATAGCAACAAGAAATTCCAAATGAAAATTATCCAAAACGAAAAAAGCATAACACAATGAGATATAGTATTTTATTACAGTTTCCAAAAAGAACAACATTGATAGCAACACAAACCATTACAAATCATGGCCTTGGAGGAACTGCAGGAGGCAGAAACTCATACATGGGAGTTCTTCAGGCTCAGAAGAGGCATTGCTTTTGGCTTCAGTGCGATGGATAGAATCCCATCTTGCAATAATGTCAGAATTGGAGGGTAGAAAAGTGAGAGATGTCTCTAACTCTATGATTTTTTCATTCTGTTGATTGATGGCATTGTTTAGGTCTGCAAATCCTTCCTTCAAAATAGCAGTTAAATAGAAAAGTGAGAGCTTTTGAATGTCAGTTGTACCAGATGAGGTGGAGGAGGAGCTTGGTTTGGATTCAGATTTATGAATGAAATCTTCTACAAGCTTAAGGCTAGAGATTAAGGGAAAGACCATTGATCTTGCTTTGGACAGAACATGTGTGGGACTAAAGGAGGATTGTGAAGTGGTGATAGGTGCAGAAATAGTTGGACAAGTGATAATTGAATCTATGAAACTTGGTGGATTCAAACTTAATGAAAGAGATGGACTAGATTGACTCATTGAAGATATTAGAGCATCAGCAATGTATTCATGTGGATTATCATTGCAATCATAAGTGTCTTGAGCATCATCAGATTCAGGGTTCATATTTGTTAACTCAATACATCTATCTTCTTCTCCTCTATGATTGTCCATATGAATTAATTTTTTGAGAAAGGAGAAAGGAGAGATGGATGCTGAGATTTTGAACATTAAGTAAAAACTTAGTTCTGTTGCTTACTAAACCCTAGCAACCTCAACCTCCAACCCCCTTCTCTTTGTAATCATTATATATGTTTTATTGGAAATATAAAAAATTCAGCCGTTATATTTGTTTTTCTAAATTTTTTTTATATGGAATGTAATGATCATTTAACGTCTCTGATGAATTTTTTAAAAAACCATTCTTTTTATATGGAATGTAATCATCAACGTAACGTCTCTAACAATTTCTTTTTTATAAAGTATGAAATCTGTTTTATAGGGAAAAATTCAAGTTTCTTTTGGAGAGGATTGTGGGAGGCGCGGAAAATATTTGAGGGTGGTCTAATTTGGAAAATTGGACTGGGTCAGCGTGTACACATTTGGAGGGATCGATGGGTTCCGAGTTTAAACGCCAAAAGATCATTGATAGCATGCAGGGTGCTGCGACCAACCATGGTTAGTGAACTTATCGACTATGACGCGGGACAATGGAAGCATAATTTTGTGAAGGAATCATTTGGGGGAGGAGGAGGCACATGCTATTTTGAAAATTAAGTTAAACTTCTGGTGGCCTGATGACGAGCAATGCTGGGAACGGACGAGCTCTTGGATTTTTTCTCTAAAATCATGTTATTATCTGGCTAAGGAAAAAACGAGATAGCTTAATCTGAGGCCATCTCCATCGTCTAGAAGCAGTGACATATGGAAAATATATGGAGATTGTGGGTTCCTCCCAAAGTTCAACATTTTATGTGGAAGTTTGTTCACAGTGCGTTACCAGTATTTAGTAACTTGAAACACCGATGAATTGAGGTGGACGCGCAATGTCGTAGCTGTGGGTATCCCTTCGAAGACGAGGAGCACATTTTTTTGAGATGCCCAGCTGTGAAAGAAGTTTGGAAAGCAAAGCTGTTACCGACTCGAGTGGATAAGAGAAGTTATAACTCGGTAGTGGATTGGTGCATTGATATTTTATCAAGTTCTTTACCTTCGGAGCAACATGTCTTCTCGATCATGCTATGGTGGATTTGGTTTCGAAGAAACTGCTTTGTTTATGAAAATGTCCAAATTTCAGTCAGCAGCGCAACAACAAAAATCAGATAGTTTGTGAATGAATTGGAAAGAAGTGTAATGGGTTTGCGCGAAGAGACACAGGTGCAAGCTCGTGCTATCACAAGACCTGCTGCTAGGTGGACCGTCCCGCCTAATGGATCGATTAAACTTAATTACGACGCTGGGTGGAGTTGTGGCGGAAATAAATGCAGTGTTGGAATAATTGCTCGCAACTCTGAGGGCTTATTGATGGCATCTGCGGGCATACTGATCAGTGTGTGTACGTCAGTAGAGGAGGCTGAACTTGTGGTTGTGATCGAAGGATTGCAATTTGCTCGTGACTATTGCTTCAATCCGTAATCCTGGAATCTGATTCTGGAATTATAATTAAAAAACTTCAAGATGTATGTATCCCTCAGTATCCACTCTCCTTCCTGTATGAGGATGCTTTAGTTCTTAGTCGAGCTTTCTCATCCTGTTTATTTTCTATTACACCTAGAACATGAAATGGTGCTGCTCATGCCTAATGGGCAAAGGATTTATCTTCCACTGTTGTTTTTATGGAAGATTGTCCACCCCAGATTTGGAGTCTTGTATGTAATGAGCATGGCGTTGTCTTAAATAAGATCAATGTTTTTCATCCAAAAAAATAAAATAAAATCAACCATTGTATTGGTTTTTCTAAATATTTTATTTATATGGAATGTAATTATCATATGCAACGTCTCTGATGATTTTTTTTTATAGAGTATGAAAGTAATATGTATATCTGTTTTATAGGGAATACAAAAAATTTCAATCGTTGTATTGGTTTTTCTAACTATTTTTTTTATATGGAATGTAATTATCATATGTAATGTCTCTGGTTTTTATATAGAGTATGAAAGTAATCAGTATATATCTTTTTTATAGGGAATATTTCACTATAATGAATGAGATACAGATTACAGAGAAAGTGGTTACATTTATACTCCTGAAACCCTAATCGTCCAAAAAAAAATTTTGGATCGCTGCAGTTGGGCCCATCGCTTCAGTTGGGCCTATTATATTAGTCTCCATAAGCCCAACAATCTCCCACCTGGAGACTAAATCCTTTATCTGATGGTAGTGTCGGGCCTCTAACTCAATTACCAAGGCCAGCTGAAGCCATACAAAGCTTCAACTTCTCTAAGGTTACAACCTTAGTCAACATGTCTGCAGGATTCTATGTGCCTGGAATCTTCATCAACTGCAATATCTTTTTATCCAAGAGATGCTGTATGTAGTGATACTTCAACTCTATATGCTTTTTCCTTTAGTGAAAGGCGGGATTCTTTTCCAAATGAATGGCACTCTGACTGTCGCTGTAGAGAACCGGATCCTTCTGTTCCTTCCCCAATTCACTCAAGAAATTCTGCAACCATACCATCTCCTTACTGGCCTCAGTCACTGCGATGTACTGAGCTTCTGTAGTAGATAAGGCCACCACCTTCTGCAGCTTTGAAGCCCAAAAGACAGCAGTACCACCTAATGTGAAGACATATCCGGTTGTACTTCTTCTCTTGTCAAGGTCATTGGATGCCAAATCTGCATCCTCATATCCTGTCAACATAACTTCTTTGCCCTCAAAATATAGGGCTTGTTTAGTGGTTCCCTTCAGGTATCTCAGAATCCACTTTACTGCTTCCCAATGCTTCTTACCAGGGTCTCCCATGAAACGATTAACAACTCCCATAGCATGTGCAATATCCGGCCTTGTGCACACCATTGCATACATCAGGCTGCCAATTGCTGAGGCATACGGAGTTCTCTCCATCTAGACTCGCTCTTCATTGCTCTTGGGTGAGTCCTGTCTAGATAGCTTGAAATGGCTACCCAAAGGAACCGTAGCTGGCTTGGCATCTTGCATGCCAAATCTAATCAGGACCTTTTTGATATACTCGGCTTGTGAGAGATATAACTTTCCAGCCTTCCTATCTCTCTCAATCCTCATGCCCAAGATCTGCTTAGCTTTTCCAAGATCTTTCATAGCAAACTGCTCAGATAACTGCTTCTTCAGTTTTCTCACTTCTCGAGCACTCCACCCTGCAATCAACATATCATCAACATATAACAGTAAAATTATGTAGCCTTCATTCAGTTTCCTGAAGTAAGAACAATGATCAGCTTCACTCCGCACGAACTCAATTTCATGCATGAATCCATCAAATTTCTTGTACCACTGTCTTGGAGCTTGTTTCAGACCATACAAGCTATTGTTCAACTTGCACACAAGCTCAGCGTTATTAGACCCACAGCCCTGAGGTTGCTTCATATAGATGTCTTCATATAAATCCCCATGAAGAAATGCCGTTTTTACATCCATTTGCTGCAGCTCCAAATCTTCTGCAACTACCATACTCAATATTAAACGAATAGTAGTCAGCTTCACCACTGGAGTAAAAACGTCAGTATAATCTATGCCATACCTCTGCTAAAAGCATTTCACAACTAGTCTTGCCTTGTAGCACTTGCTACCATCAGCCTCTTCTTTGATTCTGAAAATCCACCTGTTTTGTAGAGCCTTCTTACCCTTTGGAAGCTCAACAAGTTCCCAGGTGCCATTTGTCATCAAGGAATCCATCTCATCATCTATGGCATGCTTCCACTTGTTCGCATCCTCTCCATGAGATGCCTCGAAGTAGCTTTCTGGTTCACCACTATCGGTCAGCAACATGTAGTTGCTTGTAGGCATGTACCTGTCGGGTGCTCTACGCTCTCTAGTGGATCTGCGTAGTGCAACCGCTGGAGTTTGAGGTTCTTCTTCCTCCTCAACAACTGCCTCCTCAACAACTACCTTCTTGCTCCCACTAGAGTTCGTGATGTCTAGATCCACAACCTCTGGTTCTGAATTAGCAGTATCAGATGCTCCCAGACTATCCTTGTACATCGTATGCTCATTGAAAACAACATCCCGACTGTGAATAATCTTCCTGTTCTGACTATCCCAGAACCGATATCCGAAATCATCACCACCGTATCCAATGAACGTACACTTAACAGACTTTGCATCTAATTTACTTCTCTCAAGAGGAGCAATATGAACATATGAATCACATCCAAATACTCGTAGAAAGGACAGATTTACCTGCTTGCCACTCCAGGCCTTTTCTGGAATGCCACTCTGCAAGGGAGCTGATGGCCCTCTATTGATCAAGAATGCAGTAGTGTTAACTGCTTCTGCCCAAAACATCTTCAGAAGTCCGCACTCCAGCCTCATGATTCTAGCACGCTCACACAAAGTTCTGTTCATTCGTTCTGCAACTTCGTTCTCTTGCGGAGTTCCTTTCAGAGTCTTCTCCATGCGAATTCCATTCTCAGCATAGAATTCCTTGAATTCCCTAAGCTCATACTCCCCACCATTGTCTGACCTCAAGCACTTCACCTTCAGACCTATCTCGTTCTCAACCAGGGCCTTCCATTTTCGAAAGCAATAAAAAACATCAGATTTCGTTCTCAGAAAATGGATCCACAATTTCCTAGTAGAGTCGTCAATGAGGGTCATGTAGTACAAGGCTACACCAAGAGATTTCACAGGTGCAGGACCCCATAGATCGCTGTGGACTAACTCCAACTTCTCTTTCTTCAAAGTTCTGCCACCCTTAGAGAAGCTGACCCTTTTCTGCTTCCCGTAGATGCAATCCTCACACAGCCCAATATCAGCAGATTTTAGACCTGGTAACAGACCCTTTGAATACAACACTTTCATCCCCTTTTCACTCATGTGACCGATACGACAGTGCCACAAATCTGCATTGACATTCTCGCTCACGACATTAATGCTATTGAAAATATTGTCTGTAAAGTACAACGATCCAACCTTCTCACCACGGGCAACCACCATGGCTCATTTGGTCATTTTCCAAGCACCACCTGCAAATATTATACAATAACCTTCATCATCCATTTGCCCAATTGACAACAGATTTCTCTTTAGGCTATGAACATGTTTTACTCCAGACAACTTTATCACAGATCCATTTGGGGATTTGATCGAAAGTCTCCCTTCCCCACAATCTCCAAAGGCTCATTATCAGCAAGATAAATCTTTCCGAACTTCCCAGGGGCATAGTTTTCCATCAAATTTGCACTACCACATGAGTGAAACGAAGCTCCTGAGTCTAACACACAAGACTCCAGAGGACTTCTAACACTCAAAACCACGGCTTCTGCTGCTGTCTCTATAGTTGAATTACTCAGCATCAGTGCATCACCAAAATCCTCACTGGCTGAGTTCACAGACTTCTCCTTCTGCGGTGCCTTACATTCACTCTTGTAATGACCATTCTCATTACAATTCCAGCACTTGATGTGGCTCTTGTCCTTGGCAGGTTTCCCTCTCCCTTTGGACTTAGACCTACCACGATTCTGTTTTGACCTATGATCTGATCTGCCCCGATTTTCTGCATTCAAGGCTGATCCAGATGTAGAACCTGACTCTTTCCTGCGAATCTCCTCGCTTATAATCAGATCCCTTACATCATCAAACCTAAGTTTTTCTTTCCCTGCTGAAGCACTTAGGGCAGTTACCGTGCCACTCCAGCTCTCGGGTAAAGAAGATAACAAAATTAGGGCTAATACCTCGTCGTCGAAATCAATATCTACATAACTCAATTGAGTGATCGTCATATTAAAATCATTCAGATGCGTCGCAACTGCTATATTCTCCATCATCTGCAGATTAAACAATCACCACATCAGATGAACTTTATTTGCCACGGAGAGCTTCTCATACAACGAACTCAAAATCTCCAACATCTCTTTTGTGGTCTTTGCCTTCACCGTGTGATGCGCCACATTTCTAGACAGCGACAGGAGAATCACGCTCATCGCTTTTCTGTCCAACAGCTTCCACTCTTCATCATACATATCTTTCGGCTGGTCACCTAGAGGCTGGTACAGATCTTTACCGTACAGGTAATCCTCGATCTGCATCTTCCAGAAACCGAAATCTGAACCATCGAATTTCTCCACAGGTGTTTTTCCATCTACCATCGTAATTAACCTCGCTCTGATACCAATTGTTAGGAATAAATACGAAAACGAAAATCAAACACACAAGAATTTTTTACCCAGTTCGCCACTCGATTAGAGATGACTACGTCTGGGGGCACTACCAAGCCAGGATATTTCACTATAATGAATGAGATAGGGATTACAGAGAAAGCGGTTAGATTTATACTCCTGAAACCCTAACCGTCTGAAACCCTAATCGTCCAAAGTTGGATCGCTGCAGTTGGGCCCATCGCTTCAGTTGGGCCTATTATATTAGTCTCCATAAGCCCAACATACAAATAATGGCCTTGGAGGAACTGCAGGAGGCAGAAACTCATACATGGGGGGAGCATCCTGAGTTGGCAGTTCTTCAGGCTCAGAAGAGGCATTGCTTTTGGCTTCAGTGCGATGGATAGAATCCCATCTTGCAATAATGTCAGAATTGGAGGGTAGAAAAGTGAGAGATGTCTCTAACTCTATGATTTTTTCATTCTGTTGATTGATGGCATTGTTTAGGTCTGCAAAGCCTTCCTTCACAATAGCAGTTAAATCATTGAGTTGCAAGGAGAGCTTTTGAATGTCACTTGTACCAGATGAGGTGGAGGAGGAGCTTGGTTTGGATTCAGATTTATGAATGAAATCTTCTACAAGCTTAAGGCTAGAGATTAAGGGAAAGACCATTGATCTTGCTTTGGACAGAACATGTGTGGGACTAAAGGAGGATTGTGAAGTGGTGATAGGTGCAGAAATAGTTGGACAAGTGATAATTGAATCTATGAAACTTGGTGGATTCAAACTTAATGAAAGAGATGGACTAGATTGACTCATTGAAGTTATTGGAGCATCATCAATGTATTCATGTGGATTATCATTGCAATCATAAGTGTCTTGAGCATCATCAGATTCAGGGTTCATATTTGCTAACTCAATACATCTATCTTCTTCACCTCTATGATTGTCCATATGAATTAATTTTTTGAGAAAGGAGACAGCTTAATCCGAGGCCATCTCCATCGTCTAGAAGCAGTGACATATGGAAAAATATATGGAGATTGTGGGTTCCTCCCAAAGTTCAACATTTTATGTGGAAGTTTGTTCACAGTGCGTTACCAGTATTTAGTAACTTGAAACACCGAGGAATAGAGGTGGACACGCAATATCGTAGCTGTGGGTATCCTTTAGAAGACGAGGAGCACATTTTTTTGAGATGCCCAACTGTGAAGGAAGTTTGGAAAGCAAAGCTGTTACCGACTCGAGTGGATAAGAAAAGTTATAGCTCGGTAGTGGATTGGTGCATTGATATTTTATCAAGTTCTTTACCGTCGGAGCAACATGTCTTCTCGATCATGCTATGGTGGATTTGGTTTCGAAGAAACTGCTTTGTTTATGAAAATGTCCAAATTTCAGTCAGTAGCGCATAAACAAAAATCAGAGAGTTTGTGAATGAATGGGAAAGAAGTGCAATGGGTTTGCGCGAAGAGACACAAGTGCAAGCTCGTGCTATCACAAGACCTGCTGCTAAGTGGACCATCCCGCCTAATGGATCGATTAAACTTAATTGCAATGCTGGGTGGAGTTGTGGCGGAAATAAATATAGTGTTGGAATAATTGCTCGCAACTCTGAGGGCTTATTAATGGCATCTGCGGGCAGACCGATCAGTGCGTGTACGTCAGTAGAGAAGGCTGAACTTATGGTTGTGATCGAAGGATTGAAATTTTCTCGTGACTATTGCTTCAATCCGTAATCCTCGAATCTGATTCTGAAATTATAATTAAAAAACTTCAAGATGTATGTATCCCTCAGTATCCACTCTCCTTCCTATATGAGGATGCTTTAGTTCTTAGTCTAGCTTTCTCATCCTGTTTATTTTCTTTTACACCTAGAACAGGAAATGGTGCTGTTCATGCCTTAGTAAAATGGGCAAATGATTTATCTTCCACTGTTGTTTTTATGGAAGATTGTCCACCCCAGATTTGGAGTCTTGTATGTAATGAGCGTGACTTGGCGTTGTCTTAAATAAGATCAATGTTTTTCATCCAAAAAAATAAAATAAAATCAACGATTGTATTGGTTTTTCTAAATATTTTATTTATATGGAATGTAATTATCATATGCAACGTCTCTGATGATTTTTTTTATAGAGTATGAAAGTAATATGTATATCTGTTTTATAGGGAATATAAAAATTTTCAATCATTGTATTGGTTTTTCTAACTATTTTTTTTTATATGGAATGTAATTATCATATGTAACGTCTCTGATTTTTATATAGAGTATAAAAGTAATCAGTATATATCTTTTTTATAGGGAATATAAAAATTTTCAACTGTTGTATTAGTTTTTCTAAATATTTTTAATGTGTTGTGCGGAGTTAACGAAAGATAAATAAGTAAATAATCGAAACACAGATTTACGTGGTTCACCAGCGTTGTGTTGGCTAGTCTATGGGCAGCAGGAGAATAGTATTTATTAGGAGGCAGAAAAAACTGATTACATTATTAGGTTTACATAATGGGGTATTTATAATACCCAATCTAAGCTAATCCTACTAGGAACCCATGATCCTAATCCAACTAAGAACCCATGATCCCATAATGTCCCCACGATTCCGAATCCAACTAGAAATCCGAAACACAATACTACTCCGAATAGAAAACATGGTATACTGTTTCAAGGCATTACGACAAATCTCCACCTTCACTTGAATGCTCCTGAAAACATAATAGATGCACCCATGACAGTGCCAGATGAACAGAGTTCTCCCTTTGCCTCAGAGTTGCCCAAAGGCAACTAGTAATCTCTGATGTTTAGCAAGTCCAAACAATGTTGAAACTTACTCTACAGAACGGGCTTGGTAAACATGTCAGCAAGATTTTCGGCAGTGCAATTCTTCTTCACCTTTACCCTCTTCTCACTTCTCATAAAATGATACCACACATATATATGCTTTGTCGTCTTATGATGAACCTGATCCTTGCTAAACAAATTGCACTCAAACTATAAAAATACATTGTATCCTGATTATGATGTAGACTAAGATCACTAACCAGTCCTTTAAGCCAAATGCCCTCCTTAGCAGCTTCAGCTATTGCCATATACTCTGCTTCCATAGTAGACAAAGTCATTGTAGGCTACAAAGTAGCTTTCCAACTGACAACTAAACCGTAAAGAGTGAAAACATAACCAGTCAAAGATCTTCTACTGTCAACATCTCGAGCGTAATCAGAGTCTGAAAAGCCTGTCACCAAACACTCTGTATCACCTCTATAAATGAGACCTATGTCAATTGTACCTTGTAGGTACCTAGAAATCCTCTTCACAGCTTGCCAATGCTCCTTGCAGGTTCACCCATAAACCTGCTAATAACACTAACAGACTGTGCAAGATCAGGTCTAGTGTAGACCATCGCATACATCAAGCTTCCTACTGCACTAGCATATCGAACTCGAGACATGTATTCTTTCTCTTCAGTAGACTTAGGTGCAAAAGCAATAGACAGACGTGTGTAACTATACATCAAAATCCTGAAAGGATGTCTTTACATACAGAAAGGATGTCTTTACATCAAGTTGCTCAAGCACTAAATCCTGATGTGTAACTATAGCTAGCAACACTCTAATAGAGGTGTGTATGACTACTGGTGAGAATATCTCATTATAATCCACTCCCTCTCTTTGATTGAAGCCTCTAGCAACAACTCTAGCCTTATACTTGACTCCATCTGCATGTGATATCCCTTCCTTTATCTTGAGAACCCACTTGCAAATTATAATCTTTCTTCCTAGAGGTGGTGTGACTAAATACCATGTCTGATTCTTGTGAAGGGACTCCATCTCATCTCCCATAGTAGCAAGCCATTTCTCAGAATCGGTGCCTGAAACAGCTTCTTTGTAAGTTGATGGTTCACGAGTGTCCACCTCTTCAGCAACCTGTAGTGCATAGCCCACCATGTCCTTAAAACCATACCTCTTTGGTGGCCCAACTCCAACCCTCCTTAGTCGATCTTGAGCTAAGCTACGATGTGTTGCTTCAGATGGTTAAGAAACTGATGGTGTAGATTCTAGTAGCTCTATTTCTGCTTCTAACTCTTGTTCTTTCAAGCCACTCTCACTCTGTATGACCTGAAGCTGCACCTATTTATCAATGCTATCAGTTTCTATTGCAGTTGTAGGCTTCATAATGGGTCTAAGCACAAATTTTTCGTCAAAGACTACATTTCTGCTCAGAATGACCATTTTCTCTGATGCAGACCAGATCCTAAAGCCTTTAACTCTATCTCCATAGCTTATAAACACTCCCATCTTAGCTCTAGCTTACCCTCATTAACGTGATAGTAGACTATGCACCCAAAAGCTTTCAAATTTGAGTAATCAGTAACCTTTCCTGACCATATTTCTGTAGGCGTCTTGAGCTGTATGCCAGTGTGTGGTCCACGGTTAATCAGATAACATGTTTTGTTCACCGCTTCAACCTAGAATCTTCTATCTAACCCAGCGTCAAAGATCATGCACCTTTCCCTCTCTAGTAATGTTTGGTTCATTCGTTCAGCTACACCATTCTGTTGCGGTGTATTCCTGATTGTGTGATGCGGAGCAATCCCTTCATCCTTACAGAACTGATCAAACTCAGACGAGCAGAATTCCAGACCATTATCAGTTTGTAGCCTCTTTATCTTTTTTCCTGTTTGGTTTTCCACTGCTTGAAATTCTTAAAAGCTTCACTTTTATGCTTCATCATCATGACCCAAGTCATTCTCAAATAATCATCAACCAGGGACACAAAATACATGTGACCTTGCAAAGACGAAACTCGAGATGGACCCCAACAATCAGAGTGGATGTAATCAAGTGTGCCTTTTGTTATGTGAATAGCTTTGGGAAACTTGCTAGAATGTAATTTCCCAAAGACACAGTGTTCACAAAATTCCAGACTCTTGATTTTATGACCACCAAGAAGTTCATCCTTTGATAGAATCTGCATCCCTTTTTCACCCATATGACCAAATCTCATATGTCATAGCTTTGTCATATCTTCCTGGTGAATCTCTGACGATGCAACATCAGCTGAACCTGTGCTTCACACCTTTCAGAATCACATCAGAACCTTCACAAACATGCAGAACTCCATTTTTTCCTGACCAGCTGAGACCCCTATCGTCTAGAAGACTCATAGATATCACATTCTTCGTCATCAACGGAACATGTCTGACTTCGTTCGACATGCAGAACTTACCATAATGTGTCCTCAACTTGATTGAGCCTATTCCAACTGCCTTGTAGATGACTATTACCCATTGAAATGTTACCTCCATCTACATGCTTATAAGTTCAAAACCACTCTCTTATTGGACAAATACGATAAGATGCTTCTGAATCAAGAACCCACACATTAGAGTGATGATTGTGTCCATCAGCAACTAGAGCAATATCATTTTCAGAGATGGTGTCGCCATCTTCTAGAGCAGCAAAACCTGGTTGATTTTCTGATTTCTTCTTTTACTTTGGACAATCAGTTTTCCAATGTCCTTTCTCCTTACAGTAATTACAGGTGTCGTCTGGCTTGGGTCTGGCTTGGGACCCTTTGAGAACGGCTTCTTAGAGTTCTTTTTTCCACCGTTTCCCTTTCCCTTACTGCTGCTGGCAAACAGTCCAGAGGCCTGATATCTATACCTGTATTTTTCGCCTTATGAAGAAACGACCTAACTTCTTCCAAAGTCACAGTATCTTTACCAACAATACATGATTGAAAAAAAATTCTCATATGAAAGCGGTAAAAACACAAACAGAATCAAAGCAACATCTTCATCTTCAACTTTCACATCAATATTATGGAATTCTAATAATAATGTGTTCAGTTGATCTAAATGATCCCTAAGTTGCATACCTTCCTGCATTCGCAGGCCAAACAGACGTTGTTTCAGAAGAAGTTTGATTGTTAGAGATTTCATCATGTATAAGCTCTCTAACTTCATCCACGGACCATCAGCAGTTGCTTCATTTGAGACCTTAGTGATGACGTCATCTGTGAGGAACAACATAATTATCGAATGTGACTTTTCTTCCAGAATAGCCACCTCAGCGTTGACCTCTCATGTTGTCTTCTTCAACGACGTCCACAAACCTTGTTGTTTTAACAAAGCCCGCATTTTAATCTGCCATAGACTGAAACTATTTCTCCTAGTAAACTTTTCGCTTTTCACGTTCATAGCAGACATCTTTCTCTCTAGAAAACAAAACACTGATTGGAAACCAAAAGCTCTGATACCAGTTTGTTGTGCGGAATTAATGAAAGATAAATAAGTAAATAATCGAAACACATATTTTCATGGTTCACCAACGTTGTGTTGGCTAGTCCACGGGCAGAAGGAGAATAGTATTTATTAGGAGGTAGAAAAAACAGATTACATTATTAGGTTACATAATGGGGTATTTATAATACCCAATTTAACTTAATCCTACTAGGAACCCATGATCCTAATCCAACTAGGAACCCGTGATCCCATAATGTCCTCACGATTCCGAATCCAAGTAGAAAACTGAAACACAATACTACTCTGAATAGGAAACAATATATACTGTTTCAAGGCATTACGATAATATGAAATGTAATTATCATATGTAACTTCTCTGATGATTTTTTATAGAGTATGAAAGTAATCAGTGTATTTGTTTGATAGGGAATATAAATTTTTTCAACCGTTGTATTGGTTTTTTAAATATTTCTTTATATGGAATGTATTATGTAACGTCTTTGATGATTTTTTTATAGAGTATGAAAGTAATCAGTATATCTGTTAGGGAATATAGATTTTTTGAACTGTTATATTGATTTTCCGAAATATTTTTTGGTGTGGAATGTAATTATCATATGTAACATCTCTCATGATTAACAATGTCTCAAACATTGGCTTAAAATTTGCACAATATTCGAAACATTGAACCTAACATTACATTGTTTTTCATGTTTGAATCATATTTCTTCTATTACGCTTGTAAGAATCAAACGTGCACATTGAATTGTTTTTCATGTTTGAATCATATTTCTTTTATTACGTTTGTAAGAACCAAAATATAAAGACTTTTACGTAGAGTTCGTCTACATGACTTCAATGGTAGGTTTAGGCACTCGAGGCATAGATACTATAATGATATATTATATGGTTGACTTTGACACTCATAAGTTAATTAACACTAACACCAACAATTTAATTACACTCAATAAGCAAAAAAATAATATTGCAGGTGAAACTAAAATTAAAAGGAGTATGCGATATGGTGAGGATATTGGTAAAATAAAAAGTTTTATATTTCATTCCATTAAAAATTTTAGGGTCTCCGAAAAACCCCATAAAACAGTGTAAGAAAACTTAAATTCTTTTCTCATAAATCATGAGATAGAGAGAAGAGCATACTGTCTAACCCGAGATAGCTTACGGCTTGTAAGAAGCGATCATGAAGCCAATTAGTCCACATCACCTTGAGCTTCTTAGGTGCAACAATAACAAGAACATCAGAACTCTCAACTTCAATGATATTGAAAGCTTCATCTTCACACACAAATAATAATAATAATAATAATAATAAAGTTTAAAAATGACAATTAACTTAGAATCTTTCTGAATTACATGCCTCTGTGATTTTTCATAGGAATTAATTTTTTTGAGAAAGGAGAAAGATGATCTCAAGGTGAAAAGTTGGATCTTGAAGTAAGAGAGATGGATGCAAGTAAGGAGAAATGATGGATGATGAGTTTAACAAATATGGTGATATAAAGGAGAGAGTTGGGGTTTTTTTTTTATAGAGTACTGGTTTTTAAGTGTTAGTAAATATTATATATGAAAGTAAATATCATATATTTTTTATATGGAATATAAATTATCAACTGTTATATTGTTTTTCTAAATATTTTTTAATATGAAAGTAAATATTATATGGAATATACTATTTTATATGAAAGTGAATATCATATATGAAATTAAATATTATATATTATATATGAAAGTAAATATAATATTTTATATGAAAGTAAAGATTATATTATATATTTTTATATGGAATATCTGTCCGCGATAGGAAGGGCGAAAAAACCCTAGACCAATGCTGCTCCTCCAGCTGCGTCTTCAGGCCTTTGTGACGATCGGAATCATCTCTGATCTCCCTGTCGCAGTCTACCAGTCAAGATCGATGATGCGTTTGGGAGGGCGTTGCTAAGAGTTTCTTGGTTAATTTCTTCTCCTCCCATTCTTGATATCTGATGGACTACTATGGTCATGTTGATCTCTTTGCTCCTCTATCTCGGCCAATTTCTCCTGGGAGGGCAGTACGACTACTGATTGCCTTTCTTGCAAAGGAGAAAGTGCTTCTGTTGATCAGTGGTGGAATAACTTCCCCTTTTTTTGCTCTATATATGTTTTTAACAATTTTAATGGAACATAATAGAGAAGATATATCTAGCTTCTAGTCTGGGATATGTTGTCCTTTAGAGTTCATCTTTTTACTACGTTCTTTTATTTTCGTTGTATTTTTGCTTCCTATTTTAATAAATTGGTTGGCCGGCGGCACAATGACTGGTGCTTTTCTTTTTAGGATATGCCAAAATTACTTTACCTTTCACCTACAACTTTCACTTAAAAAACATATTATATGTTATATATGAAAGTAAATATTATATATTTTTTATATTGAATATAAATTATTGACCGTTATATTTTTTCATATAATATTTTTTATGAAAGTAAATATTATATATGAAATTAATTATTATATTTTAAGTACGTCGTATTATATTGACATATAGATATATTAGATTAGTTTGCAAGTACGTCATATTGTGTTCACATGTAGACATATTTAATTGTAAATAACCATAGATATATTTTCACAAATACATCTTATAATATTCACACGTGGAGCGAGATTCCTTAATTGCATTTGATTTCATGAGAAGTGTGATGGTCGCTAATCATTTCTTTTGTCTCGCTTATTAGATAACGTCATCAATTAAAAGATTAAAATTTGGAGCTTATCTTTTTTCATGTGTAACATGAGAGCAATTGTTTTGCTTGTTGGATGGTGAAATTCATAGGAGCTCTTTAAAGCATCGTGATCATGAGTATGACGTGCCTCCTAAATATTTTATTCCAAATTTAGTCTGGTTTTTATCAAAGCTATGTTTTTATGTCTTAGTTTTCTTTTTTGTTATAAGCTTTATGTCGTGATAAAAAAAATTATATTATAGAAGTATTTTAATTAAAAGCTTAAATTGAAGTTTGAAAGAATAATTTTTACCATGCTTTATTCGTGCCAACCTAAATAATGTTTGAATTAAATATTTTAATATTATATAAAATAATGTTCGGAATTGAGAAAGTGACTAGATGTATTTGACAATGGGAATCCCCATTTTTGAGAAAGTAACTAGATGTATTTGACTCCAACATCCTTATATATGGAAATGAAAATAACGGTTTTGGAAAGGTATTATTGAAGATAATGAAAATGTTTTGTTCAATAGAATATATATATATAGTAAGAGTCAACCTTTTTTCTAAACGGTTGTGATAATTTATATTCCAGACATTAATTATCACAACCGTTACCCAGACATTTCCATATATAATCACAACCATTGGCGAGCATGATCTGGTATCACTAGGTGTGCCTTGTGTAATAATTTGGCATCACATGAAATAATTCACCATTTTAAGGAATAATTAATTTAATGTTTAAGAGAAATATATGGCTAGTTGTACAACATCCATGCACTGAAAGGTAAAACATCAAATCAACTTTACTATTTAAGGCTTTGGGGGAATGGGAATTCCCTTACTTTATTAGTTTTGGTACACTCATTCGGTTCTAGTGCTGATCACATGCACATTAATGAGCATGTAGAATTTGCTTATTCACCGTTAGATCTAGGTTTATTAAAATCCTAAGGTGGAGATTCAATGCATCCTGGGGCTTAGATTTAATAAGCTTATATCTAACGGTGAATGAGCAATTTCACTTGCTCATTAAGGTGCATGTGAAAATTCCTGCATTCGGTTATACGTTTAGTTGGATTAATTTGGAATAAATTAATGGATATAAGTTAAAGAGTTAATTTTCTATCCAATTTAGTATTAACTAAATTGCAATATATGACTAGTTGTGGTAAGGACCTAATGGGTCACACATTAATAAAACAAAAAGGAATAAAATGATTCCAAATGATTAAGTAAAGACTTAGTTCTGTTGCTTACTAAACCCTAGCAACCTCAACCTCCAACCCCCTTCTCTTTGTAATCATTATATATGTTTTATAGGAAATATAAAAAATTCAGCCGTTATATTTGTTTTTCTAAATTTTTTTTATATGGAATGTAATGATCATTTAACGTCTCTGATGAATTTTTTAAAAAACCATTCTTTTTATATGGAATGTAATCATCAACGTAACGTCTCTAACAATTTCTTTTTTTATAAAGTATGAAATCTGTTTTATAGGGAAAAATCCAAGTTTCTTTTGGAGAGGATTGTGGGAGGCGCGGAAAATATTTGAGGGTGATCTAATTTGGAAAATTGGACGGGGTCAACGTGTACACATTTGGAGGGATCGATGGGTTCCGAGTTTAAACGCCAAAAGACCATTGATAGCATGCAGGGTGCAGCGACTAACCATGGTTAGTGAACTTATCGACTATGATGCAGGACAATGGAAGCATAATTTTGTGAAGGAATCATTTGGGGAGGAGGAGGCACATTCATTTTGAAAATTAAGTTAAACTTCTGCTGGCCTGATGATGAGCAATGCTGGGAATGGACAAGCTCTTGGATTTTTTCTCTAAAATCATGTTATTATCTGGCTAAGGAAAAAAGGAGACAGCTTAATCCGAGGCCATCTCCATCATCTAGAAGCAGTGACATATGTAAAATATATGGAGATTGTGGGTTCCTCCCAAAGTTCAACATTTTATGTGGAAGTTTGTTCACAGTGCGTTACCAGTATTTAGTAACTTAAAACACCGAGGAATTAAGGTGGACATGCAATGTCGTAGCTGTGGGTATCCCTTAGAAGACGAGGAGCACATTTTTTTGAGATGCCCAGCTGTGAAGGAAGTTTGGAAAGCAAAGCTGTTACCGATTCGAGTGGATAAGAGCAGTTATAGCTCGGTAGTGGATTGGTGCATTGATATTTTATCAAGTTCTTTACCGTTGGAGCAACATGTCTTCTCGATCATGCTATGGTGGATTTGGTTTCGAAGAAACCGCTTTGTTTATGAAAATGTCCAAATTTCAGTCAGTAGCGCAACAACAAAAATCAGAGAGTTTGTGAATGAATGGGAGAGAAGTGCAATGGGTTTGCACGAAGAGACACAGGTGCAAGCTCGTGCTATCACAAGAACTGCTGCTAGGTGGACCGTCCCGCCTAATGGATCGATTAAACTTAATTACGATGCTGAGTGGAGTTGTGGCGGAAATAAATGCAGTGTTGGAATAATTGCTCGCAACTCTGAGCGCTTATTGATGGCATCTGCGGGCAGACCGATCAGTGCGTGTACGTTAATGGAGGAGGCTGAGCTTGTGGCTGTGATCGAAGGATTGAAATTTGCTCGTGACTATTTCTTCAATCCGTAATCCTCGAATCTGATTCTGAAATTATAATTAAAAAACATCAAGATGTATGTATCTCTCAGTATCCACTCTCCTTCCTGTATGAGGATGCTTTAGCTCTTAGTCGAGCTTTCTCATCCTGTTTATTTTCTTTTACACCTAGAACAGAAAATGGTGCTGCTCATGCCTTAGTAAAATGGGCAAAGGATTTATCTTCCACTGTTGTTTTTATGGAAGATTGTCGACCCCAGATTTGGAGTCTTGTATGTAATGAGCATGACTTGGCTTTGTCTTAAATAAGATCAATGTTTTTCATCCAAAAAAAAATCAACCATTGTATTGGGTTTTCTAAATATTTTATTTATATGGAATGTAATTATCATATGCAACGTCTCTGATGATTTTTTTTATAGAGTATGAAAGTAATATGTATATCTGTTTTATAGGGAATATAAAAAATTTCAACCGTTGTATTGGTTTTTCTAACTATTATTTTTTTATATGGAATGTAATTATCATATGTAACGTCTCTTATTTTTATATAAAGTATGAAAGTAATCAGTATATATCATTTTTACAGGGAATATAAAAAATTTCAACCGTTGTATTGGTTTTTCTAAATATTTTTTAATGTGTTGTACGGAATTAACGAAAGATAAATAAGTAAATAATCGAAACACAGATTTACGTGGTTCACCGGCGTTGTGTTGGCTAGTCTATGGGCAACAGGAGAATAGTATTTATTAGGAGGCGGAAAAAACTGATTACATTATTAGGTTTACATAATGGGGTATTTATAATATCCAATCTAAGCTAATCCTACTAGGAACCCATGATCTTAATCCAACTAAGAACCCATGATCCCATAATGTCCCCACGATTCCGAATCCAATAGAAATCCGAAACACAATACTACTCCGAATAGGAAACATGATATATTGTTTCAAGGCATTACCACAAATCTCCACCTTGACTTGAATGCTCCTGAAAACATAATAGATGCACCCATGACAGTGCCAGATGAACAGACTTCTCCCTTTGCCTCAGAGTTTCCCAAAGGCAACTAGTAATCTCTGATGTTTAGCAAGTCCAAACAATGTTGAAACTTACTCTACAAAACGGGCTTGGTAAACATGCCAGCAGGATTGTCGGCAGTGCCAATCTTCTTCACCTTTACCCTCTTCTCACTTCTCATAAAATGATACCACACATCTATATGCTTTGTCGTCTTATGATGAACCTGATCCTTGCAAAACAGATTGCACTCAAACTGTCACAATACACTGTATCATGATTGTTGGGGTTTAGTGTCCTATAGACAATTGTTGCAGGATACAAACTTAATGTAAATGAATTGTTCTTTATATCATTTGTTTTAATGAGATATATGTTTTATAACTATATAAAGGCAATCCCTTTTAAGCACTAAATAAAGTCTAATAAAAGGAAATCCATAAGTTTGTTTAAAGTGATTATAAAGTGTTCATACAAGCATGAAGTGAGACAAAACTTTATAATAAACTAATAAACTTAAAACCACCCCAAGTCAAGTGATATGTTTAGGATTGATATATCACTGTTGAGACTTGTATGTAACAATGTCTTCTGTCCGACAGAAAGCTGATCTCACAAGCTTCATATATATAGATATCTGGACAGTTACATAGATCCGATGAAATGTCGTTCATTAGGATTGGGGATCTGATTTGAGATAACAGGATGGGGAGATTCATCCTTGTCAACTATTCATCTCATTGGTATTACTAGGTATAACTAATCCTCAGACTCAAAAGAATGTTAATTAGTCATCCTGAATTACTGAATGTGAGACTTTGATCCTGCAGTCCCACGATCCTTAACAAAGATGACTCTGGGGTGTGAACTGCAAATGTTCGGTGTCACAGGAAGTAATATCAGGGTAGTTATACATTGGATTGAGCATTTATCACTCCCGATTAATGGGAGATACATCCAAGGATCGCTTGTAGAAGACTCGACTCTAAACCCTTGCAAGGTGATAGCTTAAGAGTAGAAATACAGATTTCACTTAACCTATCTATTTGAGTGGACTCGGCCTAGACAAGTAAAATGAACGTCTTGCTATATGTGACTTGACATTACCCATAGTCATAAGATTCAGTTCAAGGATGTAGTTGATAAAGGATCGGATTATACCGTAACTAATACGGAAGGGTTAACGACAGAATCAACCTGTCTTGTTAACGGACTCTGGGGGAATGATGACTTGCCAATAACATACTCAGTACATCATTCCGTTATGCAAGGATTAAATATAATTCTTGAAGAAATTAATTTAATAGTTGCATACGGTCAGAAGTAGTAAGAACCTAATGGATCACACATAAGACTTGGAACCAAAAGAGAGATGGATGTCATTAATAGATGGAAGTCCAAATGAGCCCAGTAAGGCCCATTTAATTAGGGGAGGCCTAAATTTATATATAATAAATTAGGGAATTATTTTAATTCCATTAATCCTAATTTGGTTAGGTTTGTGCATTAAATTAATTAAGAGATAATTAAGTTAGAAGTTTTAATTAGATTAATATACTTCTATTATTATCTAATTAGGTTATTTATTATTATACTAAATATATTAGATATATTATAAGATAATAATGAGGAATCCAATTCCGAATTGAATTCCTATTAAGTAACCTATTCCTATCTAACTAGGGTTTAGATACAAGGTATTATATGTACCCCCCCTAACATGTGAATTTCGACTAAGCCCTAACCCTCCCCTCTATGTGATTTTCGAAACCTACATCTAAAGAGAGAAAGTGAATTCGCACCCCCTAGTTCGTGGACAAGAATTCATACGGCTTCTGTCGATTGATTAATTTCATTCATCTCCTTTTCTCTTTGATCTTGTGTTGGTTGATTAGAGAGAATCTATTTTGGTTGCATCTCATAAGGGTTGATTCTAATTTAACCTCACCGTGTTATACTTCGTGCTTGGGAACTCGGAGAATAATTGTGGGTGCTTCTTTAACAACGGTAGATTGTTCTTCAAAAGGTATTCCTTCTTATCCCTCTTTATATGAAATAACGATTAACGGATCCTATGGTTAAAAGGAAGTAGGCTAAATTTTTTATATTTCCGCTGTTATATCTTAGCCTTAATTTCCTTCAGTGGTATGAGGGCCATCATTAAATCCATTATTTCATATATGAAAATTTAGAAGTTTTTCAATAGGATTGAATAAATATTTATGGTTAGGATTAATTAACAAATAGTTTGATTAATTAATTCTAAAGATAAATAAATTTTAGTTAATTGTTAATTAAAATAGATTATGCATATGTTCCTAATTATTTCGGTTGATAATCATTATTACAAAATCTATTAGTTTTATAGTTAGGTTAATAAAATTAGTTTTATTAATTCTAAAAGATAAAACGGAAATCTATTGTAGTTTTTCCTATTTCTGAAAAACGTTTTTAAAATCGTTTTAAAATCTGATATATATAGGTTTATATATATTTTATAAAAAATAAATAAATAAATAAATATCAAAGCGTTAAATGAATTGAAATCAAAATAATTGGGACATGCATAATCAACGTTTTATATGGTTATATTAATCTAAGAATTAATATAAAGATACAAAACGATTAGAAGTAAACTTGGATGAAAGTTAATTTGACGAGTTAATGTGATTAACCTAAATATTACATAAATCGGTTATGTGATCAACCAATTAAATTTATTTAATTGAGTCTTTGCATGTTTGGAGTTATGGACATATTTGGACCCTCTTTTAGTCTTTTGGTATTTTTGAAATAGGGTCTGCGCGTCCTGCCTTTCTACTATCTATTGTAATTTCTCCTCTCATATAATTCCCTTCAATTCAGTTGAAGTTTTCTTATAGTAGTATAGAAATTAATATGTAATTTCAAGGCGTCATGGAGAAGACGGAGGACCTAAAGAGAAATATGTAATATTTAGTATTTCCTTAGGTTTGCCCTTTTTATTCCGTCTCTGGCTCGACAGAATAATTTAGATGATATGTCCATAACGCCGATGTATGTGAATGTATGTGTGTCTGATGTATGCTAAAGCAAATCAAGACTAAGTTAGATTATGAGACCTAAATAAAATCCCTCGTTAAAAGGTTAAGTAAATAAGCAAGTTATTAAAATCGGTTGCCCCTCCCTAATATTATAATTCAGCCGGCAGTACTGGGGGCCTTTGGGTTGTTGAGTAAACTCAAGCTCGGGGTCTTATGGTAACACCTGAATTATCGAAAAAATCATTTTTCATGAATATGAGGTAATACTTAAATTAGATTATGATAATTGGATGAGTAAACTCATGTTGTTATAAACTAATGGGCAAGACGGTTGGGGTTAATATGAATAACATATTAGTTACTAATGTGGTTAGTAACCCAATAACCTAGGAATCACATTAGAGATGTGATTGATTATATGAATCTACCTAATGAATGAGACTAGCTTGTTGAGTAAACTCAAGGCGAAATCTCAGGAGTTAGGATCATAGCTCACTAAAGGATTTGTGAAATTCTTCGAATTAATATGGAGGGCTATTAATTTGGTAAAATAGTGGGAGCAATCTGAAATAAATTAAAAGGCCTACAATTTTAGATTGTTATACTTTAAAGCAAATGAATGACATACGTTTACTCTTTCTCACATCTCAGGTTTTATTAAAACACACTCATAAAATCATGACTAAAACCAATCTGCAAAATATTCTTACCGATAACAAACTGAATGGTTCAAACTTTACCGACTGGTTTCGTAACCTCAAAATTGTTTTGAAGTTGGAGGAAATTGGGTATGTACTTGATACATCGATACCCCCTGTCCCGGAAGATGATGCTCCCATCGAGGAAATTGATGCTTATCAGAAGCACAAGGCTGATGATGATCATGCCGGTTGCATCATACTTGCATCGATGACATCGGAATTACAAAGGCAACATAAGGAAATGAATGCCAATTCCATCATCATGCACCTAAAGGAATTGTTTGGGAAACAAACCAGGTCCAAACGCTACGAGATATCCAAATTGTTATATCGTTGCAGGATGTAAGAGGGCACATCTGTCATGACACATTGTGTCAAGTTGATAGGCTATATTACCAAACTTTCTAGTATTGGATTTGCGATGGACAACGAATTAAGTACCGACTTGATTCTTCAGTCCCTCCCAGAGAGTTATTCACAGTTCATCATGAACTACCAAATGAATGACTTGCAAACCTCTCTTGAAGAGCTTGCAAACATGCTCAAGTCAGTTGAGCCCAATATGAAGAAAGACAATGCCATACCGACTTTTGTAATAGAAGGATCGAAGAAAAGGAAAGGGAATTTTCCCAATCCTAAACATCCGAAGAAAGGTAAGAAAGTTGTGTCCAAGGGAAAGGAAGTTAAGAAGCCGAAAGGAGAGTGCCACTTCTGTGGTAAAGACGGGCATTGGAAGAGAAACTGCAAGGAGTATCTAGCCACCCTCAAGAAGGGAAAAGGCGGTGCTTCTACATCTGGTATGTTTTATATTGAAATAAATACGGTTTCACTGTCTGAATCTTGGGTACTTGATACCAGATGTGGATCTCATATTTGTACAAATATGGAGGAGCTAAAACAGATTAAGGGAACTAAAGAAAGGAAGCATAAACTTGCGAGTTGGAAATAGAGCAAGAGTTGCCACCCTCGCAATTGGAGATTATGTTTTACCTTTGCCCTCTGGGCTTGTAATAGAATTAAGGAATTGTTTATACGTTCCTGAGATGTCTCGTAACATTATTTCTATTAGCCGTCTTGTTGACGACGGTTTTCATATTTCAATAAAGAACAATAGTTGCAATTTTTATAAAATTCGATCTTTTATTTTTCAGGAACATCACAAAATGGGATTTATGTGTTAGATGATAAAAATCTTGTTTTTGCAATTGATACCAAAAGACATAAGCTAGATAATTCAACTTACTTGTGGCATTGTCGTTTAGGCCATATGAACAAGAGACGCATGCTAAAGCTACATTCAGATGGACTTATAGATCCAATCGATTTTGAATCATTGGAAACATGCAAATCATGTTTAAAAGGTAAAATGACAAAGACACCCTTTAGAAATAAAGGTGAGCGTGTATCAGACACTCTAGGACTCATTCATTCAGATGTATGTGGTCCTATGTCAGTCCAAGCAAGAGGAGGATTCAGATTTTTCATTAGCTTCATAGATGACCATACTCGATATGGTTACATATACTTGATGAAGCACAAATCAGAAGCTTTTGACAAGTTCAAATGCTTCAAGAATGAAGTAGAAAATCAATTAGAAAAGAAAATAAAGACACTTCGATCTGATCGAGGTGGCGAATATCTTTCTGATGATTTTCTGAATTATCTAACTGAATGTGGGATATGCTCACAATGGACACCTCCCTATACACCACAACACAATGGTGTATCCGAGAGGAGAAACCGTACCCTAATAGATATGGTACGATCCATGATGAGCATGGCCTTACTTCCAAAGACGTTCTGGGGCTATGACTTAGAAACTGCCCTCTTCACCCTAAATCGAGCACCAACTAAATTCGCTAGTTCCACAACATATGAATTGTTCGTTGGTAGGAAACCTGGGTTCTTTTTCATGAGAGTATAGGGTTGTTCAGCGTTTGTCAAGCGCATTGCGTCCGACAAACTAGATTCAAAATCTGATAAATGTTTCTTCATTGGATACCCTAAGGAAACTAAGGGATATTACTTCTATCATCCAGATGATCAGAAAGTAATCGTATCCAAGCATGCAACCTTCTTAGAGAAAGAGTTTCTCGAAGAAACACAAAAGGGAATCATGATTGAACTTGATGAAGTTCAAGAAGAAGAAATGCCAACTGAAACAACGGAGGCGATCGAGGTACCCGAAGGAGTCCCATTAGATGAGACTCCAGTGCCACCTATTCGTAGATCACAAAGAGTTTGTGAACTCCCAGTTAGATATGGTTTTCTAGTGGGAGATGATGAGGTTCCCGTGTTAGACGACGAACCCAAAAACTACGAAGAGGCTCTTACTAGTCCAGATTCTAAAGCATGGCTTGAGGCCATGGATTCTGAAATGGATTCCATGTATACTAACCAAGTGTGGACTTTGGTTGATCCACCCGAAGGGATAAAACCCATTGGGTGCAGATGGATCTTCAGAAAGAAGACTGAAAGGTTAGCACCTACAAGGCTAGGTTGGTAGCGAAAGGATATCGTCAAAAACAAGGTGTTGATTATGACAAAACCTTCTCTCCTGTTTCTATGTCCAAATCAATCAGAATCATGCTTGCTATTGCCGCTCACTACGATTATGAGATTTGGAAAATGGATGTGAAAACAGCTTTCCTAAACGGAAACCTGCTTGAGGATGTATACATGATGCAGCCTGAAGGTTTCATATCAAAGGATGCAAATAAAGTTTGCAAACTTCAGAGATCCATTTATGGACTCAAGCAAGCATCTAGAAGCTGGAATAAGAGGTTTGACGAAACCATAAAACAATTTGGTTTCTAACAAAATTGCGAAGAAGCTTGCATTTTCCATACTATATGTTGACGATATACTGTTAATGGGAAATGACATTGCTCTATTACAGTCAGTGAAAGTATGGTTATCCGGTAACTTCTCAATGAAAGACCTTGGTGAAGCAGCCTATATACTTGGTATAAAGATCCATAGAGATAGATCACGTAGACTGCTTGGTCTTTCACAGGCTACATACATTGAAAATGTGCTAAATCGGTTTAGCATGCTTTAATCGAAATGAGGTAACTTACCCATGCTACATGGAGTAGAGTTAAACAATCATCAATGTCCTAAACCTGATGATGAAAAACGACGCATGGCTGCAGTCCCGTATGCCAGCGCGATCGGTTCGATTATTATGCTATGCTATGCTATGCACTAGACCTGACGTAGCATTCGCGTTATCTATAATGAGTCGTTACCAAGGGAATCCGTGAGACGAGCATTGGAGTGCCGTCAATAACATTCTTAAGTACTTGAGAAAGACTAAAGACATGTTCCTAGTGTACGGAGAATGAGATCTGAAAATTGAAGGATTTTCAGACTCTAGTCATCTAACAGATAAGAATGATTTTGAATCCCAATCAGGATACATGTTTATCTTAAATGGGGGCGAGGTGAGTTGGAAAATTTCCAAGCAGGGAAGTGTAGCTTTCTCTATGACCGAGTCAGAGTACATCGCTCATGCGGAAGCAGCAAAGGATGCAGTTTGGATTAGAAAGTTCATTACAAAACTAGGTGTGATGCCTGACATTGTCAATCCCATTACTCTGTACTGTGATAACAATGGAGCCATTGCGCAAGAAAAGGAACCACGGTCTCATAATGCATCCAAGCACTACCTTAAGCGATACCACATCATAAGAGAGATTGTGGCTAGAGGAGATGTGAGAATAGAAAGAGTACCTACAGAGGACAACACTGCAGATCCGTTGACAAAACCTTTAACCCAGAAAGTACATGATCGTCATTTAACTTCTACTGGGATAAGTTTTAGAAACAATTGGCTTTAGTCTAAGAGGGAGTATGTTGGGGTTTAGTGTCCTATAGACAATTGTTGCAGGATACAAACTTAATGTAAATGAATTGTTCTTTATATGATTTGTTTTAATGAGATATATGTTTTATAACTATACAAAGGCAATCCCTTTTAAGCACTAAATAAAGTCTAATAAAAGGAAATCCGTAAGTTTTGTTTAAAGTGATTATAAAGTGTTCATACAAGCATGAAGTGAGACAAAACTTTATAATAAACTAATAAACTTAAAACCACCTCAAGTCAAGTGATATGTTTAGGATTGATATATCACTGTTGAGACTTGTATGTAACAATGTCTTTTGTCCGACAGAAAGATGATCTCGCAAGCTTCATATATATAGATATCTGGACAGTTACATAGATACGATGAAACGTCGTTCATTAGGATTGGGGATCCGATTTGAGATAACAGGATGGGTAGATTCATCCTTGTCAACTGTTCATCTCATTGGTATTACTTGGTATAACTAATCCTCAGATTAAAAAGAATGTTAATTAGTCATCCTGAATTACTGAATGTGAGACTTTGATCATGCGGTGCCACGATCCTTAATGGAGACGACTCTGGGGTGTGAACTGCAAAGGTTGGGTGTCACAGGAAGTAATGTCAGGGTAGTTATACATTGGATTGAGCATTTATCACTCCCGATTAATGGGAGATACATCCAAAGATCGCTTGTGGAAGACTCGACTCTAAACCCTTGCAAGGTGATATCTTAAGAGTAGAAATACAGATTTTCACTTAACCTATCTATTTGAGTTGACTCGGCCTAGACAAGTAAAATGATCGTCTTGCTATATGTGACTTGACATTACCCATAGTCATAAGATTCAGTTCAAGGATGTAGTTGATAAAGGATCGAATTATACCGTAACTAATACGGAAGGGTTAACGACAGAATCAACCTGTCTTCTTAACGGACTCTAGGGAAATGATTACAGACTTGCCAATAACATACTCAGTACATCATTCCGTTATACAAGGATTAAATATAATTCTTAAAGAAATTAATTTAATAGTTGTATACGGTCAGAAGTAGTAAGAACCTAATGGATCACACATAAGACTTGGAACCAAAAGAGAGATGGATGTCATTAATAGAAGGAAGCTCAAATGAGCCCAGTAAGGCCCATTCAATTAGGGGAGGCCGAAATTTATATATAATAAACTAGGAAATTATTTTAATTCCATTAATCCTAATTTGATTAGGTTTGTGAATTAAATTAATTAAGAGATAATTAAGTTAGGAGTTTTAATTAGATTAATATACTCCTATTATTATCCAATTAGGTTATTTATTATTAACCTAAATATATTAGATATATTATAAGATAATAATTAGGAATCCTATTCCGAATTGAATTCCTATTAAGTAACATATTCCTATCTAACTAGGGATTAGATACAAGTTATTATATATACCCCCCTAACATGTGAATTTCGACTAAGCCCTAACCCTCCCCTATATGTGATTTCCGAAACCTACATCTAGAGAGAGAAAGTGAATTCGCACCCCCTAGTTCGTGGACAAGAATTCACACAGCTTCCGTCGATTGATTGATTTCATTCATCTCCTTTTCTCTTTGATCTTGTGTTGGTTGATTAGAGGCAATCTATTTTGGTTGCATCTCATAAGGGTTGATTCTAATTTAACCTCACCGTGTTATACTTCGTGCTTGGGAACTCGGAGAAGAATTGTGGGCGCTTCTTTAACAACGGTAGATTGTTCTTTAAAAGGTATTCCTTCTTATCCCTCTTTATATGAAATAACGATTAACGGATCCTATGGTTAAAAGGAAGTAGGATAAATTTTTTATATTTCCGCTGCTATACCTTAGCCTTAATTTCCTTCAATGAGTATGATGTAGACCAAGATCAGTAACCAGTCCTTTAAGCCAAATGCCCTTCTTAGCAGCTTCAGCTAGTGCCATATACTATGTTCCATAGTAGACAAAGTCATTGTAGGCTACAAAGTAGCTTTCCAACTGACAACTAAACCATCAAGAGTAAAAACATAACCAGTCAAAGATCTTCTACTGTCAACATCTCCAGCGTAATCAGAATCTGAAAAGCCTGTCACCAAACACTGTATATCACCTCCATAAATGAGACCTATGTCAGATGTACCTTTTAGGTACCTAAAAATCCTCTTCACAGCTTGCCAATGCTCTTTGCAGGTTCACCTATAAACCTGCTAATAACACTAACAGACTGTGCAAGATCAGGTCTAGTGTAGACCATCGCATACATCAAGCTTCCTACTGCACTAGCATAGGGAACTCGAGACATGTAACTATACATCAAAATCCCGAAAGGATGTCTTTACATACAGAAAGGATGTCTTTACATCAAGTTGCTCAAGCTCTAAATCCTGATGGGTAACTATAGCTATCAACACTCTAATAGAGGTGTGTCTGACTACTGGTGAGAATATCTCATTATAATCCACTCCCTCTCTTTGATTGAAGCCTCTAGCAACAACTCTAGCCTTATACTTGACTCCATCTGCATGTGATATCCCTTCCTTTATCTTGAGAACCCACTTGCAAATTATAATCTTTCTTCCTAGAGGTGGTGTAACTAAATACCATGTCTGATTCTTGTGAAGGGACTCCATCTCATCTCCCATAGTAGCAAGCCATTTCTCAGAATCGGTGCCCGAAACAGCTTCTTTGTAAGTTGATGTTTCACGAGTGTCCACCTCTTCAGCAACCTTTAGTTCATAGCCCACCATGTCCTTAAAACCATACCTCTTTGGTGGCCCAACTCCAACCCTCCTTGGTCGATCTTGAGATAAGCTACGTTGTGTTGCTTCAGATGGTTAAGAAACTGATGGTGTAGCTTATGGTAGTTCTATTTCTGCTTCTAACTATTGTTCTTTCAAGCCACTCTCACTCTGTATGACCTGAAGCTGCACCTGTTTATCAATGCTATCAGTTTCTGTTGCAGTTGTAGGCTTTATAATGGGTCTCAGCACAGATTTTTTGTCAAAGACTACATTTCTACTCAGAATGACCGTTTTCTCTGATGCAGACCAGATCCTGAAGCCTTTAACTCTATCTCCATAGCTTAGGAACACTCCCATCTTGGCTCTAGCTTACCCTCATTAACATGATAGTAGACTGTGCACCCAAAAGCTTTCAAATTTGAGTAATCAGTAACCTTTCCTGACCATATTTCTGTAGGCGTCTTGAGCTGTATGCCGGTGTGTGGTCCACGGTTAATCAGATAACATGTTGTGTTCACCGCTTCAACCTAGAATCTTCTATCTAACCCAGCGTCAAAGATCATGCACCTTTCCCTCTCTAGTAATGTTTGGTTCATTTGTTTAGCTACACCATTCTGTTGCGGTGTATTCCTAACTGTGTGATGTGGAGCAATCCCTTCATCCTTACCAAACTGGTCAAACTCAGACGAGCAGAATTCCAGATCATTATCAGTTTGTAGCCTCTTTATCTTTTTTCCTGTTTGGTTTTCCACTGCTTGAAATTCTTAAAAGCTTCACTTTTATGCTTCATCATCATGACCCAAGTCATCCTCAAATAATGATCAACCAAGGACACAAAATACATGTGACCTCGCAAAGACGAAACTCGAGATGGACCCCAACAATCAGAGTGGATGTAATCAAGTGTGCCTTTTGTTATGTGAATAGCTTTGGGAAACTTGCTAGAATGTAATTTCCCAAAGACATAGTGTTCACAAAACTCCAGACTCTTGATTTTATGACCACCAAGAAGTTCATCCTTTGATAGAATCTGCATCCCTTTTTCACCCATATGACCAAGTCTCATATGTCATAGCTTTGTCATATCTTCCTGGTGAATCTCTGACGATGCAACATTAGCTGAACCTGTGCTTCACACCTTTCAGAATTACATCAGAACCTTCACAAACATGCAGAAATCCATTTTTTCCTGACGAGCTGAGACCCCTATCGTCTAGAAGACTCATCGATATCAGATTCTTCGTCATCAACGGAACATGTCTGACTTCGTTCGACATGCAGAACTTACCATAATGTGTCCTCAACTTGATTGAGCCTATTTCAACTTCCTTGTAGATGACTATTACCCATTGAAATGTTACCTCCATCTACCTGCTTATAAGTTGAAAACCACTCTCTCGTTGGACAAATATGATAAGATGCTCCTGAATCAAGAACCCACACATCAGAGTGATGAGTGTGTCCATCAGCAACTAGAGCAATATCATTTTCAGAGATGGTGTCGCCATCTGCTACAGCAGCAGAACCTGGTTGATTTTCTGATTTCTTCTTCTACTTTGGACAATCAGTTTTCCAATGTCCTTTCTCCTTACAGTAATTACAGGTGTCGTCTGGATTGGGTCTGGCTTGGGACCCTTTGAGAATGGCTTCTTAGAGTTCTTCTTTCCACCGTTTCCCTTTCCCTTACTGCTGCTGGCAAACAGTTTAGAGGCCTGATTATCTATACCTGTATTTTTCACCTTATGAAGAGACGACCTAACTTCTTCCAAAGTCAAAGTATCTTTACCAACAATACATGATTGAACAAAATTCTCATATGAAAGCAGTAAAGACACCAACAAAATCAAAGCAGCATCTTCATCTTCAACTTTCACATTAATATTACGGAATTCTAATAATAATGTGTTCACTTGATCTAAATGATCCCTAAGCTACATACCTTCCTGCATTCGCAGGCCAAACATACGTTGTTTCAGAAGAAGTTTGATTGTTAGAGATTTCATCATGTATAATCTCTCTAACTTCATCCACGGACCATTAGCAGTCGCTTCATTTGAGACCTCAGTGATGACGTCATTTGTGAGGAACAACATAATTATCGAATGTGACTTTTCTTCCAGAATAGCCACCTCAGCATTGACCTCTCATGTTGTCTTCTTCAACGACGTCCACAGACCTTGTTGTTTTAACAAAGCCCACATTTTAATCTGCCATAGACTGAAACTATTTCTCCTAGTAAACTTTTCGATTTTCACGTTCCTAGCAGACATCTTTCTCTCCAGAAAACAAAACACTAATTGGAAACCAAAAGCTCTGATACCAGTTTGTTGTGCAGAATTAATGAAAGATAAATAAGTAAATAATCGAAACACATATTTTTGTGGTTCACCAACGTTGTGTTGGCTAGTCCATAGGCAGAAGGAGAAGAGTATTTATTAGGAGGCAGAAAAACCAGATTACATTATTAGGTTACATAATGGGGTATTTATAATACCCAATCTAACTTAATCCTACTAGGAACCCATGATCCTAATCCAACTAGGAACTCGTGATCCCATAATGTCCCCACGATTTCGAATCCAAGTAGAAATCCGAAACACAATACTACTCTGAATAGGAAACAAGATATACTGTTTCAAGGCATTACGGAAATATGAAATGTAATTATCATATATAACGTCTCTGATGATTTTTTATAGAGTATGAAAGTAATCAGTGTATTTGTTTGATAGGGAATATAAATTTTTTCAACCGTTGTATTGGTTTTTTTAAATATTTCTTTATATGGAATGTATTATGTAACGTCTTTGATGATTTTTTTTTATAGAGTATGAAAGTAATCAGTATATCTGTTAGGAAATATAGATTTTTTGAACTGTTATATTGATTTTCCTAAATATTTTTTGGTGTGGAATGTAATTATCATATGTAACATCTCTGATGATTAACAATGTCTCAAACATTGGCTTAAAATTTGCACAATATTCGAAACATTGAACCTAACATTACATTGTTTTTCATGTTTGAATCATATTTCTTCTATTACGCTTGTAAGAATCAAAAGTGCACATTGAATTGTTTTTCATGTTTAAATCATATTTCTTTTATTATGTTTGTAAGAACCAAAATATAAAGACTTTTATGTAGAGTTCGTCTACATGACTTCAATGGTAGGTTTAGGCACTCGAGGCATAGATACTATAATGATAGATTATATGGTTGACTTTGACACTCATAAGTTAATTAACATTATAACACCAACAGTTTAATTACACTCAATAAGTAAAAAATAATATTGCAGGTGAAACTAAAATTAAAAGGAGTATGCGATATGGTGAGGATATTGGTAAAATAAAAAGTTTTATATTTCATTCCATTAAAAATTTTAGGGTCTCCGGAAAACCTCATAAAACAGTGTAAGAAAACTTAAATTTTTTTCTCATAAATCATGAGATAGAGAGAAGAGCATACTGTCTAACCCGAGATAGCTTACAGCTTGTAAGAAGCGATCATGAAGCCAATTAGTCCACATCACCTTCGGCTTCTTAGCAGCAACAACAATAAGAACATCAGAACTCTCAACCTCAATGATATTGAAAGCTTCACATTCACACACAAATAATAATAATAATAATAATAATAATAATAATAAAGTTTAAAAATGACAATTAACTCAGAATTTTTCTGAATTACATATCTCTGTGATTTTCCATAGGAATTCATTTTTTTTGAGAAAGGAGAAAGATGATCTCAAGGTGAAAAGTTGGATCTTGAAGTAAGAGAGATGGATGCAAGTAAGGCAAAATGATGGACGCTGAAAGATGGATGGATGATGAGTTTAACAAATATGGTGATATAAAGGAGAGAGTTGGGGTTTTTTTTATAGAGTACTAGTTTTTAAGTGTTAGTAAATATTATATATGAAAGTAAATATCATATATTTTTTATATGGAATATAAATTATCAACCGTTATATTGTTTTTCTAAATATTTTTTAATATGAAAGTAAATATTATATGGAATATAATATTTTATATGAAAGTGAATATCATATATGAAATTAAATATTATATATTATTGATAACTTGCCGAATTTGATTTGATGATCCTCGTCGTAGTTACCCGCAAAACAAAACAGGAGACAGGATCTCCGGGAAAACTCTCCGACGATCAAGTCAGTTTTATATGGAATTTAGTAGATCGATAATCGTATTGAGGAAAAAGTGTGAAGTTACCCCTCTTTTGGCTTTCTTATCTCTTTTATAAGCACTTCTAGGTAACCGCCGAGGGCGGTTACTCTTCCTGTGCCACGTCCTCCACGCAGTCATAAACGTGGTCCTGTTTCTCTGAGTGGGTGGTTTAGTGCCTTGTTAGGATTTTGGGGCGGTTAGTCCTTTCCTTTATTAGGAGCCCATTTATTCTTAAACCATGGGCTTAAGTTATCTTAGGTTGGGCCCGTGTTTCGGATTCGGCCCGGTTGGCTTTGCGAATCATCAATTATGTATGAAAGTAAATATAATATTTTATATGAAAGTAAAGATTATATTATATATTTTTATATGGAATATCTGTCCGCGATAGGAAGGGGAAAAAACCCTAGACCAACGCTGCTCCTCCAGCGGCGTCTTCTCCACTCGTCCTCCACTAACGGCGGCATCTTCAGGCCTCTGTAACGATCGGAATCATCTCCGATCTCCCTGTCGCAGTCTACCAGTCAAGATCGATGATGTGTTTGGGAGGGCGCTGCTAAGGGTTTCCTGGTTAATTTCTTCTCCTCCCATTCTTGATATCTGATGGACTACTATAGTCATGTTGATCTCTTTGCTCCTCTATCTCGGCCAATTTCTCCTGGGAGGGCAATACGACTGCTGATTGCCTTTCTTGCAAAGGGGCAAGTGCTTCTGTTGATCAGTGGTAGAATAACTTCCCCTTTTTTTGCTCTATATATGTTTTTAACAATTTTAATGGAACAGAATATAGAAGATATAGCTAGCTTCTAGTCTGGGACATGTTGTCCTTTAGAGTTCATCTCTTTACTACGTTCTTTTATTTTCATTGTATTTTTTCTTCCTATTTTATTAAATTGGTTGGCCGGAGGCACAACGACTGGTGCTTTCCTTTTTAGGATATGCCAATATTGCTTTACCTTTCACCTACAACTTTCACTTAAAAAAAATATTATATTTTTTTATATTGAATATAAATTATTGACCGTTATATTTTTTTCTAAATATTTTTTACATGAAAGTACTCCATATAATATTTTATATGAAAGTAATTATTATATTTTATATTTCATTGTATTTTTTCTTCCTATTTTAATAAATTGGTTGGCCGGAGGCACAACGACTGGTGCTTTCCTTCTTAGGATATGCCAATATTGCTTTACCTTTCACCTACAACTTTCACTTAAAAAAAATATTATATTAATTTATATTGAATATAAATTATTGACCGTTATATTTTTTTCTAAATATTTTTTACATGAAAGTACTCCATATAATATTTTATATGAAAGTAAATATTTTATATGAAAGTAATTATTATATTTTAAGTATGTCGTATTATATTGACATATAGATATATTAGATTAGTTTGCAAGTACGTCATATTGTGTTCACATGTAGACATATATAATTGTAAATAACCATAGATATATTTTCACAAATACGTCGTATAATATTCACACATGGAGAGAGATTCCTTAATTGCGTTTGATTTCATGAGAAGTGTGATGGTCGCTAATCATTTCTTTTGTCTTGCTTATTAGATTGCGTCATCAATTAAAAGATTAAAATTTGGAGCTTATCTTTTTTCATGTGTAACATGAGAGCAATTGTTTTGCTTGTTGGAAGGTGAAATTCATAGGAGCTCTTTAAAGCATCGTGATCATGAGTATGACGTGCCTCCTAAATATTGTATTCCAAATTTAGTCTGGTTTTTATCAAAGCTATGTTTTTATGTCTTAGTTTTCTTTTTTGTTATAAGCTTTATGTCGTGATAAAAAAAAAATTATATTATAGAAGTATTTTAATTAAAAGCTTAAATTGAAGTTTGAAAGAATAATTTTTACCATGCTTTATTCGTGCCAACCTAAATAATGTTTGAATTAAATATTTTAATATTATATAAAATAATGTTCGGAATTGAGAAAGTGACTAGATGTATTTGACAATGGGAATCCCCATTTTTGAGAAAGTAACTAGATGTATTTGACTCCAACATCCTTATATATGGAAATGAAAATAACGGTTTTGAAAAGGTATTATTGAAGATAATGAAAATGTTTTGTTCAATAGAATATATATGTATAGCAAGAGTCAACCTTTTTTTAAACCGTTGCGATAATTTATATTCCAGACATTAATCATCACAACCGTTACCCAGACATTTCCATATATAATCACAACCATTGGCGAGCATGATCTGGTATCACTAGGTGTGCCTTAGGTAGTAATTTGGCATCACATGAAATAATTCACCATTTTAAGGAATAATTAATTTAATGTTTAAGAGAAATATATAGCTAGTTGTACAACATCCATACACTGAAAGGTAAAATATCAAATCAACTTACTATTTAAGGCTTTGGGAGAATGAGAATTCCCTTACATTATTAGTTTTGATACACTCATTCTTGCATTCAGTTATACGTTTAGTTGGATTAATTTGGAATAAATTAATGGATATAAGTTAAAGAGTTAATTTTCTATCCAATTTAGTATTAACTAAATTGCAATATATGGCTAGTTGTGGTAAGGACCTCATGGGTCACACATTAATAAAACCAAAAGGAATAAAAGGATTCCAAATGTCACGGTTAGAAAGATGTGTGTATTAATTTGTTTTAATGAATTATATAGAGAATTATAATTAATATAATTCACCATTTTAAGGAATAATTAATTTAATGTTTAAAAGAAATAAATAAATTTAATTTATTTAATTTTTTAAAGCTAATAAATTGATTATATCTATTATAATAATTTATATACGTGACATTGGATAGGAAGAAGGTTTATTTGAAATTAAATTAATCCTAACCAAAAACAATCCACACATAGGAGAACTAAAAGGGTATATATTGTTCTCATTTCAAGAATAACATAATTTACATAAGTTATATATACCCTAGCCAAACTCTCTCTTTCTATGCCTCTGTTCTTCCTCGTTCTTCATTCTTGTGAAGCAACGTCAGAGATACTCGACTTCGGGTATTATAAAAGTTGACATCAACTCGTTATTTTTACTAAACTAACTAATTTTGGTTAGTTCTTCATATTAAATATATTATTATAACTTAATCCTGGTTTAGTGAGATTGACATCAGGATAAATATCGATCACAGGCATATCAAAATGTTTTATTTCCATGTTTCACCATTCTGCAAATTAGAATGCTTTTGATTCTGAATAACAGTTCCTGCTAGCGGCGGAGACAGGCCCGGCCACCGGAACCACCATGGCCACGAGTAGTTTCGGCTCCCTTCATAAAATTTAAGATTATAGTGATTCCAGCCCTCCTGTTTCCAAGAAATTTAGCTTGGGTGTTATATTAGTATCCAAATTGGTTTACCTCCGGTTAAGTCCTCTCTAAAATTTCAATTTTTTAGGGCCTGTTAGCCCCTCTACTATTTATGCCCAAATTTCTAATTTTTTTTTTTTGCCAGTTAAGCTCGAATTAAATCCAAATTTCTAATTTTTTTTTATTGTTTTAAATCTAAATTTCTAATTTTTTCCACCTATTAACCCATCTCTCTAAATCCGAATTTTTGCTATTAGACACCAATTTACAAAAAAAATAAAAATAAAAAATTACACACCACATGTAATTCGGCCCCCAACCGAGCAATCATGTATTGGCCACTCGTTTTAGTATCAACAAAAGTTTCCAGTACCACACAAAACAATACATTCTATAAATCAGAAACGATTTTTGAAAATAGATCCTCCAAATTACATATCAGAATAAGTTCTATTACCGCATACAACAATCAATCAAAAATCAACGATTATAGATTTTTCTCCACCTGTTTAGAAAGCAATAACAAGAGAAAATCATGCTCATAATAGATAATACTAATCTCATAGAATAGCAACAAGAAATTCCAAATGAAAATTATCCAAAACGAAAAAAGCATAACACAATGAGATATAGTATTTTATTACAGTTTCCAAAAAGAACAACATTGATAGCAACACAAACCATTACAAATCATGGCCTTGGAGGAACTGCAGGAGGCAGAAACTCATACATGGGAGTTCTTCAGGCTCAGAAGAGGCATTGCTTTTGGCTTCAGTGCGATGGATAGAATCCCATCTTGCAATAATGTCAGAATTGGAGGGTAGAAAAGTGAGAGATGTCTCTAACTCTATGATTTTTTCATTCTGTTGATTGATGGCATTGTTTAGGTCTGCAAATCCTTCCTTCAAAATAGCAGTTAAATAGAAAAGTGAGAGCTTTTGAATGTCAGTTGTACCAGATGAGGTGGAGGAGGAGCTTGGTTTGGATTCAGATTTATGAATGAAATCTTCTACAAGCTTAAGGCTAGAGATTAAGGGAAAGACCATTGATCTTGCTTTGGACAGAACATGTGTGGGACTAAAGGAGGATTGTGAAGTGGTGATAGGTGCAGAAATAGTTGGACAAGTGATAATTGAATCTATGAAACTTGGTGGATTCAAACTTAATGAAAGAGATGGACTAGATTGACTCATTGAAGATATTAGAGCATCAGCAATGTATTCATGTGGATTATCATTGCAATCATAAGTGTCTTGAGCATCATCAGATTCAGGGTTCATATTTGTTAACTCAATACATCTATCTTCTTCTCCTCTATGATTGTCCATATGAATTAATTTTTTGAGAAAGGAGAAAGGAGAGATGGATGCTGAGATTTTGAACATTAAGTAAAAACTTAGTTCTGTTGCTTACTAAACCCTAGCAACCTCAACCTCCAACCCCCTTCTCTTTGTAATCATTATATATGTTTTATTGGAAATATAAAAAATTCAGCCGTTATATTTGTTTTTCTAAATTTTTTTTATATGGAATGTAATGATCATTTAACGTCTCTGATGAATTTTTTAAAAAACCATTCTTTTTATATGGAATGTAATCATCAACGTAACGTCTCTAACAATTTCTTTTTTATAAAGTATGAAATCTGTTTTATAGGGAAAAATTCAAGTTTCTTTTGGAGAGGATTGTGGGAGGCGCGGAAAATATTTGAGGGTGGTCTAATTTGGAAAATTGGACGGGGTCAGCGTGTACACATTTGGAGGGATCGATGGGTTCCGAGTTTAAACGCCAAAAGATCATTGATAGCATGCAGGGTGCAGCGACCAACCATGGTTAGTGAACTTATCGACTATGACGCGGGACAATGGAAGCATAATTTTGTGAAGGAATCATTTGGGGGAGGAGGAGGCACATGCTATTTTGAAAATTAAGTTAAACTTCTGGTGGCCTGATGACGAGCAATGTTGGGAACGGACGAGCTCTTGGATTTTTTCTCTAAAATCATGTTATTATCTGGCTAAGGAAAAAACGAGATAGCTTAATCTGAGGCCATCTCCATCGTCTAGAAGCAGTGACATATGGAAAATATATGGAGATTGTGGGTTCCTCCCAAAGTTCAACATTTTATGTGGAAGTTTGTTCACAGTGCGTTACCAGTATTTAGTAACTTGAAACACCGATGAATTGAGGTGGACGCGCAATGTCGTAGCTGTGGGTATCCCTTCGAAGACGAGGAGCACATTTTTTTGAGATGCCCAGCTGTGAAAGAAGTTTGGAAAGCAAGGCTGTTACCGACTCGAGTGGATAAGAGAAGTTATAGCTCGGTAGTGGATTGGTGCATTGATATTTTATCAAGTTCTTTACCTTCGGAGCAACATGTCTTCTCGATCATGCTATGGTGGATTTGGTTTCGAAGAAACTGCTTTGTTTATGAAAATGTCCAAATTTCAGTCAGCAGCGCAACAACAAAAATCAGATAGTTTGTGAATGAATTGGAAAGAAGTGTAATGGGTTTGCGCGAAGAGACACATGTGCAAGCTCGTGCTATCACAAGACCTGCTGCTAGGTGGACCGTCCCGCCTAATGGATCGATTAAACTTAATTGCGACGCTGGGTGGAGTTGTGGCGAAAATAAATGCAGTGTTGGAATAATTGCTCGCAACTCTGAGGGCTTATTGATGGCATCTGCTGTAAGTGTTGTATGCCCTAGGCCATTCCTTTTGTATATTTTACAGTGTGAATTTTGTATCCAGATGGCAGTTAATAAAATATGTATTCATATGTAATTATTTGTATTGTTTAATTACTTAATGAATATACATATTAGTCCAAAGATTATTTACAAAGAGATAATATTATTAAGAGTTAATAATAATGAGATATATATTTCTTTGGTAAAATAATAATCTTAAATGTTCATAGTCGGTGGATAATGAATTGGACACTCATGTATCCTTAGACTATCACCTCTGTTTATTTTCTTGATTAGTATGAGATATTAATCAGAAACAGAAAATCTCATTGTGTTTGATATGTTGATATCAGAATAAATATGTGGACATTTGAAGAGGCGAATGCTTCGAACCATGACGTTAGATAATAATTGCACAAAGGTTTACTCCTAGTCAACATAATTATTATCTAGGTCATAACAGTGCATATAGTCCTTTGACTTGAGGAAACTTAGTTGTTCTTGCGCAGGTAATTATAGTTTGTTCCTGCTTTGTACTGGGATCTTAATTTTGGTAATCCGGCAGTGAATCGCTATAGTTAGTTGTGTAGTGTAACAAGAGTTTGCTAAGAGAGGATTCATTACTCTAAGTAAATAGAGATAAATCCTAAGATAGTTATTGATTAGTTTTTTGATGGAATGAGTTCCTGGCCAGGACAATAAGACTCATCTTATGAGATAAGTATCAAAGAATGGTTCTTTGATAAGAGTCTTATTTTATCAAAGACTTAATCAATATTTCTTAGTATCTTGACGATTAGAGTTTGACACTTTGTGACTCTAGTCAAGATCGGGATTTTTAATGAAAGGACTTTAGTGCATGGAAATTATGATCGATGGTTCATAATTAGTTTAATTATGAATTTACTTTAAGTAACTTCATTCTTTAATTGAGACGTCATGGCGCAGTGTGTTAGCTGGAGATCATGACCTTTAGAGGACTATAAGTATATATAAGCCAAGCTTATATAGGATACACTTGTAGTACAAGGAATTGGATTCCTAACATAATTAATAAGTGTTATTATTATGCCTCTAATGCCAGTTAAAGATGAACCTAGAAAGTCACACACTTATAAGTTGTCTGTATCAAGCTTTAGTTAAATTGATTAATTAAAAGTGTTTTAATTAATTAATTGACACAATTGAATATGTCAATGGGATTGACAAAACATTCTAACACTATTTGATATTCAATTGAGGAAATTATAAATTATTATTCTTGCTCAATTTAAATTGATGGCTTTTTCCAAAAACAATAGTCAAGTGTTGACTGTTGAAATAAAGGATATAATAGTAATTAATTAAGTTATTAATTAATTATTATTAAAAATAAATAATAATATAATTAATTATTATATAATAATTATATTATATATATATATATATATATATATATGTGAAAGATGAAGTAGGACACTACGTGTCCTACTCATCCATTATATATATATATATATATAACTTTGGAAAAGTTATCTACAGATAATTTTGTCCAAAGAGTTATATATACATAATACAATCAAAAGGGTTTTGATTGTTTTTCGTGTGGTTCGATTAACGTTGAGTAAGACTAATCCGTTTCTTCGAGGCTTGATCTAATCGACTTAGTGAACTGACTAGAGGCTTCACTAGTAGAGAAGTTTTAATACCTGATTGGAATCTACAAGAGGTATTTTTCAATCTCGTAGTATAAATATCAATTTGATTATTAAAGAATTTAATGATCTTGGTTAAGGATTTGATGTCAGACATCGGATGTTTGACTGTTAATCAGAGTGATTGGATCACACTGATTGTTTGCTTAGGGAAATTTTTTGAAATTCGTCTCCTAAATACCGACATGTTTCCGCTTCAAATCCTTCAAGTGGTATCAAAGCCATCTAAGTTCTTTTATAGTTAATTGATATTGTGTTCTATTGATTGATATAATTATGGATTATTGGGGCTTTTCTTTTATTATATTGCTCTTGTTGTAATTGTGGAGCAAAGTTGAAGAAACGACAAAATTGACAGATTGCAGAATTTATGGCGTGGGCATGCTTTAGACAATTTTTAGTTGTCTAGTTTATATGTTGTCTATTGTTATAAAATTGAAATGTGATTACAATTATATATTGGCCTTAAATGTAAGTGTTACATTTAGGAACAATTGAGGGTCAATTGTACGAAAATGGCCAATTGTGTAATAAAATCAATTTTGATTTTACTACATAAATATATATAATTTTATTAATTACATGTTCAATTTTATCCAATCCATAATTATACCAATAAGACTATATGAATGCTAAGATTGATCACCACAATGCATGTTATTGGATAATGTGCAAACATTAACTAATAAATTGAATTAAGTGTTAATTCAAGATAAATTTCTTTTTATGCAAAATTGCATGTTAGAAATTTAAATTGGTTAATGTGCAAAGTGAGACCTTAAGTTAAATTTAATTTAACTGCAAGACCGGAAATCTTCCAAATAAATATTAAATCCGATAAAGATACAAGAGTTGTATCGAGGCTCTCCACTGGTGCATTAATACACAAATAGTTTGTGTGATTAATGTGAAAATTAATTCCCATTGAATTAATTTGTGGGTTACATTGAGCAATTAACATTGTAAGAATGCCAATGTGAAGCTGAACAATGTTAATTCGGGCTTAATATAATCTGCTGATCTAGTGGGTTGGATTTATCTAGTGTTGAAATCCAAGAACGTCAAAGGGAAACTGAGGATTAAAACACTAGGAGCTAGAAAAGTATTAAATTGAATTTCACAGCATAGTGCAAGGTGATTGACAAGTGTTGTCAACTTATGAATTTATTGGTTATCCCAAGAATACCAATGTGAAGTTGAGGGAGAACCTAATAGAATTTATAAGAATTCGATTTACCCACTAGTAATTCATTCCAAAGAATTATCGTTTCCTATTTGGAAGTATAGGATTCTCCAAATTAGTGGGAAACCATTATGATAAAAGTCCATGTCATATTGGTTCGTATAATTCACCTTAAATATATAATTGACTAGCAATCTTTATTTTCTTCAGTTACTCTTTGATTCCAAACATGTTATCAACACCTCTCCAATCGATATTAGACCGTAATAGGCTCACAGGGCCGAATTATGTGGACTGGCTGAGAAACCTTAAGGTTGTGCTAACTCAGCAACGTTTATTATATGTAATTCTAAAGCCTAAGCCTGCATTCCCTAAAGAGGATGCAGCAAAGGCTTTACATGAGGCATGTGATAAATGGGTAGATGATGATACCCAGGCCAAATGCTATATTATTGCTTCTATGGATAATGAATTACAGAAGCATTATGAAATTATAGCAACATCTTTTGAAATCTTATCGGGCTTAAAAGACCTATATGGTGAGACCAGCAGGACTATGCGATATAAGATATCAAGTAAGCTCTTTAGGATGAAGACGAAAGAAAGCCAAAATGTTTCTGATCATGTTGGAGAAATGATCCATTTAATCCAAGCTTTGAAAAATTTGGATTTTGCAATGGCTCATGAACTCCAAATTGATCTCGTGCTTTCTTCGCTCCCACGTTCATATGGAGGTTTTGTTTCAAACTTCCAATTAAACAAAGTGGAGTGTACTTTGGCTCAGTTGCTGCAGAATCTGGTTGTTCACCAACAGAATGTGGTGGACCAAGATAAAAAGAAAGATGGCGTTGTAATAGTGGCTGCATCTTCTTTTAAGAGGAAGGGTAAGACCCAACCTAAAAAGAAGAAAAAGAAAGTTCAAAATACCACTAATGCAAGTCCATCGTTTGTGAGGCCAAAAACCTCAACACAACTTAAGGGTGCTGTTAAGCAGGGATGTTTCCAATGTGGAATGGAAGGTCACTTTAAGAGAAATTGCCCAATCTTTCTGAAAAGTTTAGAGAAGGGTAAGGGTGCAGCTTCTGCATGAGGTATTTCTCTTAATAATTATTTAAATGTTGATTTAAATAATGATCTTTCTTATAACTCATCTAATGCCTGGATTTTAGACACTGGAGCAACTTCTCATATTTGTTCCTATGTTCAGGATCTGGCAAATAGAAGGTTGTTGGAAGATGGTGAAGTGGAACTCACACTGGGAAATGGTGCAAGGGTTGCAGCCAAGGCAGTGGGAGATATTTCACTTATGTTAGACCATCATGTTTTGTTATTGAAAGATGTATTGTATGTACCAGGAGCATATAAAAATGTAATATCTGTATCTAGTTTGACAAAAAGGAATTATGAATTCTGATTTTGTAATAAAGCTTGTACAGTATATTTTGATAATGTGATTATCGGTTCTAGTGTTTTACATCGTGGTTTATTTTATGTTGATAAAAATATACCAAATAACAAAAATGAAAATAAGCAAGTTTTGCTTGGCAACCTAAAAGAGATGAATAATAATTCCACAGATAAACAGTCAGAATTTAATTCAAAATATTTATGGCATCTCCGTCTAGGACATATTTCTAGTAATAGACTCACTAAGTTGGATAAGATGGGAATTTTAACAAATTTTAATTCTCAATCCGATTATTCAACATGTGAATCATGTTTACAAGGAAAAATGACTAGAATACCATTTGTGGGACAAATGAAGAGAGCCAATGAAATATTAGAATTAATACATTCTGATGTTTGCGGGCCATTTAGTGAAATAGCTCGTGGAGGTTATCACTACTTCGTAACCTTTATTGATGATAAATCAAGATATGGTTATTTGTATTTAATGAAATACAAATCTGAAGTTTTTGAAAAGTTCAAAGAATTCAAAGCTAAAGTAGAAAATCAAATTGGGAAAAATATTAAATCACTAAGGTCAGACCGAGGTGGTGAATATATGAGTACTGAATTTGATGATTTCCTCAAAGAAAACGGAATTATCTCTGAACTCACTCCTCCTTACACACCACAATTAAATGGAGTATCTGAAAGGAGGAATCAGACTTTGTTGGACATGGTTCGATCGATGATGAGTTACACTGATTTGCCTATCTCATTCTGGGGATATGCAATTGAGACAGAACTTTACATTCTCAATCGTGTTCCTTCTAAATCTGTTTCTACCACACCATATGAAATATGGGTTGGAAGGGCACCAATTTTGAATCATGTTAAAATTTGGGGTTGCCCTGCTTATATAAAAAAGCAGAAAACATAAAAATTAGAGGAACGGTCTACTAAAGGACGATTTGTTGGATACCCTAAATCGAAAGGATCTATGGGTTATTATTTCTATCTCCCTGATGAATAAATTGTTATTATCAGTAGGGATGCCATTTTTCTTGAGAAAGAGTTTCTGCAAGAAGGTGGTAAAGGTAGAAAGATTTTATTAGATGAGGAATCATCTAATAAAGAAATCCAACATGCTGAACCAATGCAAATTGATCAGCCAGATGAGCCTACCAAAACAACAGATATCATCACTCCAACTCTTAGGAGGTCTGAAAGGGTTTCATATCCTCCTAATAGGTATGGTTTTATTACTGACCATGAACAAGAGTTATTTGTTTTTGGTAGTACTGACCATCCTGATGATCCAGTTACTTATGAAGAAGCAGTATGTGATACTGACTCTTCTAAGTGGTTAGAAGCAATGCAAAGTGAGATTGATTCCATGTATAAGAATGAAGTTTGGGAAATTGTTAATCCACCTGAAGGAATAGTTCCTATAGGTTGTAAGTGGGTATTCAAACGCAAACTGAATTCTGAAGGAATTGTGGATACTTATAAAGCAAGGCTTGTGGCGAAAGGTTATCGCCAACGGGAGGGAATTGATTTTGAAGAAACATTCTCACCCGTAGCTATGTTTAAAAGTATTCGAATAATGTTATCTATTGCAACACACTTTGACTTTGAGATTTGGCAAATGGATGTTAAAACTGCATTTCTCAATGGATTTCTTGAAGAAGAAATCTATATGGAACAACCGAAGGGTTTTATATCCAAGGAAAGTTCTCAAGTGTGTAAGCTTAAGAGATCCATTTATGGACTTAAGCAAGCTTCAAGGAGTTGGAATAAAAGATTTGATGAAGCCATACAGAGTTATGAGTTTGTCAAAAATCTTGATGAGCCATGTGTTTACAAGAAGGTTAGTGGGAGAGCTATCACTTTCCTTGTCTTGTATGTTGATGATATTCTGTTAATTGGGAATGATATTGGTATGTTAACTAATGTTAAGGTCTGGTTATCCTCTACCTTCTCTATGAAAGATTTGGGAGAAGCCGCTTATATTCTTGGAATTAAGCTTTATAGAAATAGAGCTAAAAGAATATTAGGGCTATCTCAAAAACTCTATTTGGAGAAAATTCTAAAGAGATTTAGAATGGAAGACTCCAAAAGAGGATTGATACCTGTTAGACATGGTTTGCAACTCTCCATGGAGCAATCACCTAAGACTCCAGCGGAGAGAGCATAAATGGCCAAGATTCCTTATGCTTCTGCTATAGGAAGTCTTATGTATGCTATGTTGTGTACAAGGCCAGATATTGCATTTGCTGTTAGTCTAATAAGCAGATATCAATCAAATCCAGGTATGACTCACTGGATTGCTGTTAAGGCTATCTTTAAGTACTTGAGAAGAACTAAAGATATGATCTTAACATATGGAGGAGGTGATATGTTAATTGAAGGCTTTACAGATTCTAGCTTTCAATCAGATAACGAGAAACTTATATCCACTTCAGGATATGTGTTTACATGTAATGGAGTTGCAGTTGTTTGGAAGAGTTCTAAACAAGATACTGTAGCTGATTCCACTACTGAGGCTGAATATATTGCCGCCTCAAGTGCCGCTAAAGAAGCAGTGTGGTTGAAGAACTTTATCACCGAACTTGGTGTGGTTCCTTCTATTGTTAGTCCAATCCCTTTGTATTGTGATAACAATGGAACGATTGCACAATCCAAGGAACCAAGGTCTCACAAGAACTTCAAACACGTGCTTAGGCGGTATCACTTAATCAGAGAGATTGTTGGACGAGGAGATATCTCGGTGCAGAAAATAGCATCAGCTGCTAATCCAGCTGATCCCTTTACTAAGCCAATGACTCAGTCACAGTTAGACCGTCATCTTGAGAAGATAGGTCTTAAATATTGTACTGAATGGCTCTAGTGCTAGTGGGAGATTGTAAGTGTTGTATGCCCTAGGCCATTCCTTTTGTATATTTTACAGTGTGAATTTTGTATCCAGATGGCAGTTAATAAAATATGTATTCATGTGTAATTATTTGTATTGTTTAATTACTTAATGAATATACATATTAGTCCAAAGATTATTTACAAAGAGATAATATTATTAAGAGTTAATAATAATGAGATATATATTTCTTTGGTAAAATAATAATCTTAAATGTTCATAGTCGGTGGATAATGAATTGGACACTCATGTATCCTTAGACTATCACCTCTGTTTATTTTTTTGATTAGTATGAGATATTAATCAGAAACAGAAAATATCATTCTGTTTGATATGTTGATATCAGAATAAATATGTGGACATTCGAACTGTGATGTTAGATAATAATTGCACAAAGGTTTACTCCTAGTCAACATAATTATTATCTAGGTCATAACAGTGCATATAGTCCTTTTGACTTGAGGAAACTTAGTTGTTCTTGTGCAGGTAATTATAGTTTGTTCCTGCTTTGTACTAGGATCTTAATTTTGGTAATCCGGCAGTGAATCGCTATAGTTAGTTATGTAGTGTAACAAGAGTTTGCTAAGAGAGGATTCATTACTCTAAGTAAATAGAGATAAATCCTAAGATAGTTATTGATTAGTTTTTTGATGGAATGAGTTCCTGGCCAGGACAATAAGACTCATCTTATGAGATAAGTATCAAAGAATGGTTCTTTGATAAGAGTCTTATTTTATCAAAGACTTAATCAATATTTCTTAGTATCTTGACGATTAGAGTTTGACACTTTGTGACTCTAGTCAAGATCGTGATTTTTAATGAAAGGACTTTAGTGCATGGAAATTATGATCGATGGTTCATAATTAGTTTAATTATGAATTTACTTTAAGTAACTTCATTCTTTAATTGGGACGTCATGACGCAGTGTGTTAGCTGGAGATTATGACCTTTAGAGGACTATAAGTATATATAAGCCAAGCTTATATAGGATACACTTGTAGTACAATGAATTGGATTCCTAACATAATTAATAAGTGTTATTATTATGCCTCTAATGCCAATTAAAGATGAACCTAGAAAGTCACACACTTATAAGTTGTCTGTATCAAGCTTTAGTTAAATTGATTAAGTAAAAGTGTTTTAATTAATTAATTGACACAATTGAATATGTCAATGGGATTGACAAAACATTCTAACACTGTTTGATATTCAATTAAGGAAATTATAAATTATTATTCTTGCTCAATTTAAATTGATGGCTTTTTCCAAAAACAATAATCAAGTGTTGACTTTGGAATAAAGGATATAATAGTAATTAATTAAGTTATTAATTAATTATTATTAAAAATAAATAATAATATAATTAATTATTATATAATAATTATATTATTATATATATATTATTATATTTAATAATATATATATATATGTGAAAGATGTGGCATACTCATCCATTACATATATATATATAACTTTGGAAAAGTTATCTACAGATAACTTTTGTCCAAAGAGTTATATATACATAATACAATCAAAAGGGTTTTGATTGTTTTTCGTGTGGTTCGATTAACGTTGAGCAAGATTAATTCGTTTCTTCGAGGCTTGATCTCATCGATTTAGTGGATTGACTAGAGGCTTCACCAGTAGAGAAGCTTTAATACCTGATTAGAATCTACAAGAGGTATTTTGCAATCTCGTAGTATAAATATCAATTTGATTATTGAAGAACTTAATGATCTTGGTTAAGGATTTGATGTCAGACATCGGATGTTTGACTGTTAATCAGAGTGATTGGATCACACTGATTGTTTGTTTAGGGAATTTTTTTGAAATTCGTCTCCTAAATACCAACATGTTTTCGCTTCAAATTCTTCATCTGCGGGCAGACTGATCAGTGCATGTACGTCAGTAGAGGAGGCTGAACTTGTGGTTGTGATCGAAGGATTGCAATTTGCTCATGACTATTGCTTCAATCCGTAATCCTCGAATCTGATTCTGAAATTATAATTAAAAAACTTCAAGATGTATGTATCCCTCAGTATCCACTCTCCTTCCTGTATGAGGATGCTTAATTCTTAGTCGAGCTTTCTCATCCTATTTATTTTAATTTACACCTAGAACAGGAAATGGTGCTGCTCATGCCTTAGTAAAATGGGCAAAGGATTTATCTTCCACTGTTGTTTTTATGGAAGATTGTCCACCCCAGATTTGGAGTCCCTCTACTCTTTATGTCCAAATTTTTAGAGCCTGTTAGCCCCTCTACTCTTTATGTCCAAATTTCTAATTTTTTTTGCCAGTTAAGCTCTAATTAAATCCAAATTTCTAATTTTTTTGATTGTTAGGTCATTTTTAAATCTAAATTTCTAATTTTTTCCACCTATTAGGCCCTCTCTCTAAATCTGTGATGCGGACATCCTAACTAATAGTACTGATCACGCGCGCTCTGGCGGGTCCTTAGACATCAAACCCACGGAGGTGACATCGAGGAGGGCGGATCCCCAGGATACGCGAGCGGGGCGGATCTAGGCGCACGCCAAGAGACGCATCAACAACTACCCTTGGTGGATCTCTAGGTTTACTTCCTGCCAAAGTAATTCCCCAACAACCCCTGACAATCCGTACATGTACCAATTTACTATTGTCGGGACGTATCACCCATTTTACCCTTTTAGGGATAGCCTTATCGTAACCCTAGTAGGGGTAAACTTTGTCTTTTATTATCATTAAGGGGAAGTATTTAAGCACTCATTTTGTAAGAATGAAACAACTTTATCAATAAAAAATCATTCTCTTTGAGAACCTAAGGTTTACACCTTGTTATCTTGGGATTCACTCCTTCAAGTTTAGCTTGAGAAGAACATCTTTGTTGGTTTACGATTGAAACCTTCATTTGTCGTTTTCAATCTGTATCAGTTGGTATCAGAGCCAACCATTTCCTGACCCGAAACTTCTTTGGCAATGGTTCAACCCCGACAACCGCAAGATTCCATGGAAACCAGTGACTGGAGGTATGAGGAGCTGAGGGAGCACCTCGCGGAACAGATCCAAGCCAGCCATGAACGGCAGACGCAGACCGATCAACGGTTCCTGGAGCTAACCACCTCCTTAGAAAACTTCAAGCTAGAGGTTCTAGCGCTAATCGACCAACCGCGGAAGGATCGACTCAGAGAAAGGAAGGAGCCCTTCAACAACCACTTCCACAAATGGGTCCTAGAGAGGTAAGAAGACCTGACTATGTCATTGTGCATAACGATGATAGTGATAGTGATGACTTTGAGGGTATCGGAAATGATGATCCCGTTAGAACTATGAGGGATGTTAGGCCTTTTGACAACCGACGTGTGGAGGTTGTTAGGGGATATCCAGGTCAAGGGAACTTTGATAGAGATGATGCATTTACGCTAAAAATAGACTTACCGTCTTTTGGAGGCGAACTGGATATAGAGGGGTTCTTAGACTGGTTATCGAAAGTTGAACGTTTCTTTAAGTATGCTGGGATTCCCGATGAGAGGAAGGTGAGGCTGGTGGCATATCGCCTGAAGGGTGGCGCATCAGTTTGGTGGGATCAGATGAGGGAAGAACGAAGAAGAGGGGGCAGAGATCCGATTAGATCTTGGCAAGGGATGAAGGCGATGTTGAGGGAGCGGTTCTTACCGCTGGATTATGAGCAGTATATTTACAGCTCCTACAAGGGATGCTCTCAAGGGACCTGAATTGTCCATGAGTATACATCTGAGTTCTTGAGCCTGTCGGTGATGCGGATTCCGCGAAGAACCCGATCTGAGGGATAAGTGTACCCCGTCGTTATCAAGTAATAAATTTCTGGTTTGAGTCCAGGTTATCGTCCACAAGATTTATTTCTGCAAGTATCAAGCTACTCGATCTCGGATGTTATCTAGGCTTAGGGGGTTTTGAGTTTGGTTTGTTTAATTAATCTACTCCTAGGTTGAATTACACTAATCCTAGCTAAGTTATCTAATTCTAACTAAGTTATCTAATTCTAGCTAAGTTATTCTAATCCTAACTAAGTTACTATACCCCTAATTGATCTTTCACCAAAGCAATTAACTGAATGAACATGAAGGAATACGATGATAACAATGATAGAATGTTTAAGCAATTGAATTGAAACTAAGTCGCTTATGTCCAAGGCGATTAACCCGACCTATCCTCCTAAAGTCCATAGTTCGTGATTCCCTTGTAAGGCCGAAACTAGCTCTAAGGCTCAGTAATTTGGGTTTAATCTTCTATAGGGTCGTCAATCCTATAGGCATTGACTATGTCAGATTCAGCTCGCAATATGTGCCAACCTAATATTGGGATTATCGAATGAGTTAAACCAGTCAGACAAGGCGTAAGACAAAGATTAAAACATCAAAACAATTGAATGAACAAAAACTATATTATTTATCAAAGATGAATGTATTGTCACGAAGTTACAATAAACCTAGAATTCATAGCATGTATCAGAGGCTAGACAGAATATAAAAGAAGAAAAATCCCTTTCAGGGAACCTGTCTACCAATGCAGGCGTCTTTCTAGGATTTAAGGATGGAGCTTGAGTAATCCTCAGAGAACGGAGCTTCGAAGGTATCTTCAATGGAGGTTTGAAGGATATGGACGAGGTGGAGAGGATTTCTCAAGGTGGAAGCTAAGCTAATTACAAAAGTAAAAGATATCTAATTTACAATTGAAAATTCCTATTTATAGACGTGTCTCGGGCCTCGTTTTGACCTATTTTCGCGTCCTTGTTGGTGTAGGAAGACGTGGGGCCGAACATGGCTTCGTGGGGGTGGAATTGGTCTTTTTGACCAATTCCCGCAGGGCTGCTCACCGAGCAGGAAAGGCTGCTCGGCGAGCAGGGCTGCTCACGCCGAGCAGCCCCCTGCTCGGCGAGCAGGCGCCTGGCGCCCTGCTCGGCGAGCAAAAATGGCCCGTGGGGCCCTGCTCGCCGAGTGTTTTCTCCCGAAGTGCGCTCGATCCAAGCTCGATGAGTTTCGCGACCTTTTTCGTCCGACTTCATACCTGCACACGCATAAAAACTCCGGAAAACATTAGTCCAAAAGCCAAATTGATCCGTCAATCGCTTATTTTGAGCAAACGCTTCGTTTGGTGCGACTTTTGACGGACCAATTAGCTTCAAAAGATAACGGAATTCTAATACGCATGCTATTTCGGCCGTATTTGCCTAAATTTATTACAAAACGAGCCTAAACGACGAAAAGTAAATAGAATGTTCTCAATTCCTAACTAACTCACACAAAAGCATTTAAATGCGATTATTGCTCTCTTATTAGCCAAATAACCCTAAAAACCGTCCTAAAACCGTACCCAAAGATAGGGGTTTTTTGACCCCTATCAGACCTCATCGCACTTAAAACTTTACTTGTCCCCAAGTAAACTAAAAAACTAAACCCGCCATCACAAGCAAGCTAGAAAACTTCCCAGTTTGACTAGGTGCTTGAAACAATTTCGAGCATCTGTAATTACATGCATTTGGAAATACAAAGTAGAGACACGATATCCAAAAGCCGCATTTCAATTACAATAGGTCATAGTTTTAAGCAAAAAGGACGCATGTTCAATTAAACGAGCTTGAGGGGATCGCTAAGTAAAACACCTCACTATAGGTAGTTCACTCATTCACACAATTTTTGGTGGCTAAGGTGTTTACTCACGGCTTATGTTCTTGCTTAGGATTACGTTGATTTTGCACGTTCATCCGAGTTCCTCTACTATGCTATATGACTCCGATGATATCAAAAACAGCCTCTAATTGGGGTTGTAATATGGTTAGAGGGTTAAAGGTACAACAAAGGTTAAATGTTCTAGCGCTACAAAAACAAAGTTTAAATGGCTTTAGCAAATATGAAGTGACTGAGCTTTTTATTCATCCCTTATTATTTTCTTTTTGGGATGTTTTCTTTGAGACGTTTTTTGATTTTTTTCTAAGAACTGGGGAATGGAGTTCTTCCCCTTTGTTCGTCTCTTTTTTTTTGTTTTCTGTCTTTCTCTTTCTCTTTTTTTCTATTTTTCGGATAGTGATGCTCATTCACTTCTTAGCCCTTTGGCTTGCTACTGTAATGCCATAAACAAAGATAAAGCGCTAGAAGAAAACAAAGGCTCAATTCGATCTTTGCAAAAACAAAGGTTAAGTGGAGAACCAAATTGTGGTTCGCAAAAACGGGTTAGAACGAAAGAAAAATCTACAAACTACAAAAAATGTTGGCTCAAAGGGGCTTCCTAGAGTGGATGAAAAAGAAAAACAAGGTAAAGAAAAGGGTTAATTCTAATGAGGCTGATTCATCGTTTATCATCTCAAATCATTGCATGTAGGTTCAACACAGTATTAGGTGCAAAATCTGTAATCTTCCACAAGTCAAAGCATTCACACAAAAATGTCAAGAAAAAGAGCTTTTTGATGTTCGCTCTTAGACTCAAATTCAGCTCACAATTCTTTGGGTTTCAATTTTGTGTTTACTAGTTTTCCCCAAACTCAAGTTTAATATCACATGCCTTCAATTCTTAAGTTATCTACCTAAGTAATGATTTTAGCATTTCTTCAAAAGTAGGGTCTAAATGCAAACTGTAGCTCATGCTTTTACAGATACAAGAGTTGTGTCCTACGCCTAAACTAGTTGTCATGCAATTTTAGATTTGGTTTTCAGCCCTCAAAGACAAATAACGAAGTTTAGATTCAAATGAGGTTCACGGTTTTAGGTCCTAAACATGCAAAAACATAAATAAAGCAAAAATAAAACACCAAAACGCAAACCTAAACTAGACACGACGCAACAAAAATTAAAAAATTTATACAATTTTTGTAAGTTTGTCTACCCCTCCTCCTCACACTAAAAATATGCAATAAGTTCCAACATTGCATCATAAATCATGAAGTACGAGTGTAAAAAGTTAGGGTGGAGAAGACAACTTACTGATCGGCCGGGGGGTATGGCCAAGGCATGTTGTAGCGCTCGCACTAATCAGCCGCTACGTATTCAAGACCCGAAAGCCTTCGGTCCATATTCTGCTCAAAGTTGGTGAACCGTTGGTCCATCTGTTGAACAGTGTTAAAGGTCCGTAGGTTAAGATCCCACATTTCTGTCATCATGGTGTTGATGGCTTGGAACTGGGCCTCCGTCCCCGGCGCTTGGTGTTCCCTTTGGTCTCCTGCTGTTGCAGGTTCTTCTTCCTTGGGTTCCTCGTCCCTTTGTTGTTGTGGACCCCGTGCTCTTTTTCTTCCCCCTCCGCTGGAGCTTGCTCCTCCAGTTGGGTTCCTGTTTAAGACTTCTTGAAAAGTAGATTTCCCCAAAAACTTGGAGTTAAGCAAAGTAGGGTAAATAGCAATTTCGGGGTTGTCCAAATTTTTAAATTGGCTCTCAAGCAGGTTGGTAACTAAGTGCCCAAGACCTAGGGAACCACGTTTCCTGCTCGTTTAGCTTGAGAAGCCTTCAAAAATGGTCTTAACATTATCCACATGCTTGTGGTTGGCCACACACCATAGTATGAGCAATTCCGTCTTTGAGACTTTATTGCTCTCATTTTTGCCCAACAAGTTATGGGCCACAAACTTGTGAACGAGATTGAGAAGTGGGTCTCGGAGAACGACTGGGCTAGCAGTCTGGGAGTCAAATGTTGATACGCCTGTCAATTGTTCCCAAGTGATATCTTTTGTTATAAGCCTCTCAAAATCTGAGATCACCTCTGGGTGATTATAAACTCTCATTAGGGCTGCTAGTGTGGTGGCATCAAGGCGGTAAGGTTTACCGTTTAGCCTAAAGGAATGCTTCCCACCGCCCAAGGATAGCTCCTTTTTCCAAGTGGTCAAGAATTCTATGGTAAAATTGTGATAAACCGGAGTCTGTGCTGTGGCTAGTCTATACCAGCCGTGGAATTTGAGGATTTCATTGAAATCCTTCTTTAAGCCTAGACTCGATAAATAGGTTTGATCGACAACTACATGTGTAGCAAGGTCTTGCTTGGAAAACCTATCATACAAAATTCCCTCTCGTTCATTAATAAGACCAAAGGGTGGATCATACTTAGCTTGGAGGCTCTCGTCGAACTCGACCTCCGATTCAGCTTCGTTCTCGACAACGACCTTAGCTTTTCCTGTCTGACCCATATTTCCTGAGGAATAGACCAAAAAAATGGAAGAGTTAGAAAATATTTACAAGTTTCAACATAAACCCCCAATAAACCATTCATAGGCAACAATCATAGCTTTAGGCACTTAGGGACTAAACCACAAGTATTTGGTCCCTAAGTGTTTTACCCGAAATTCACAAAATTCATGCAAAATTGAAGATACCCAAATGACTAAAACATAAAAAGAATTCAATTCACAACTATATTGACAAGTTTCTAACTATAATTTGAATAGTTGAACTTTGAGCTAAAATGAGGATTTTGCCCAAATTGAGCAATTTCTCCAAATATTCACAAATTGAGAATAGAAATCACACCCAAACTATAGATTAATCATTATGTTAACATAAATTGCAAGGAAATCAAGAATTTAAAAGCAAAAAAGACATTAATTTGAGAAAAGGGAAAAAACCCAAAACTTAGGTTTTTCTCAAACCTCAAAAATTATCACCCTAAGCTAAAATCTAAGCCTATAAACATGTTAGAAATCAAAAATAGGTAAAGATTCATACCTTATATCTTGAATTCGGGTTAGAATGGTGAATTTGGGGGGTTAGGTTTTGAAGAAGCAAAAGAGGAAGGAGAAGGGAAGAATGGAAGAATATGATAAAAAGAAAGAAGAGAGAAAGGAAGAAGAAGGTGGGGAAGGGGATGATGAGTCACCCCCCCCCCCCCCTTTTTCTTTTCTTATTCTTTTCTCTATTTTATTTTTTTTTCTTCTTTCTTTCTCTCTTTTTTTGGTTCGGGATTTTTAAAATCCCGAATAGCCCGTGTCGGCCGACCAGCCCGGCGAGCTGGGCAGTGCCTAACTCGCTCGGGTTGGGCGAAATTCTCTTTTTTTTTATAATAGAGTGTGGGGGAACAAAGTTTGACAGTTTAAATAAACAAACGAGATTAAAATTCAATTAACCAAAATAATAAAAGGAAATAAGAGCAAAATAAAAAAAAAGAAAAAGAAAATGCAGAATCAAATTGTTCAAACTTTGGATTAAAAGCCGAGGAGAACCCGATTTCTCCCCCTTACTCAATCCTTTCTCAGGATCTTTGGGTTCTTCTCCGTTGTGCTCGAGAGAGAACCCTGTGGCCTTTCTTGCCTGTCCCTATTAATCTGAGCCACCTGATTGCTCAAGTCCTTGCAGAAGGCTTCGTTGTTGGCAAGCCTAGTTGAGATCTCCTTCAGAAGAGTAATCACTTCGTCAGATTCCTTAGGGTGTTGCACTGGCCCTTGATTTTGCTGTTTGTATGGGGGCATGCCAAGCCCCTGCTCTCTATGCTCTTGAACAAATCCGCTAGGAGGTCGGAGCACATTCTGATTTGAATTCCCGTAGGAGAGGTTCGGGTGCTGAGGCCTCCTGTAGTTGCCATTGTTGTTGTAGGAGTTGTAGTTGTTAGGGTTACCGTTGTTGTAGTTCTGATTGTATCTCGGCTGTCCCCCAACGTAATTGACCATCTCCACCCCATCTCCAGCGAAAGGGCTACCTGCTTGACAATGCTTTCCATTGTGGTCGCCGCCACAGTGCACGCAGGTGGGAGGTCGGCTAAGCGTAGCCAACAGTACATCCATCTTCCTACTCAAATCTGCAACAGCTGGATTTTTTTTCCTGCTCTTCCACAGCAAATGCCCGCTGCCTAGTGGGACCGGCGAGCTTCTGTTCTTGCCACTGCACACTCTTTCTGGCCAGCTCATTAATCATGTCATATGCCTCTGCTGCTGTCTTTCTAAATAAATCTCCACCCGCTGCGTAGTCGACAATGGCTCTGTTGGTGGGTGTCAGTCCGTGATAGAAGACGCTCACTAACTGATGCATAGGTATGTCATGATGAGGGCACATGCGTAGCATTTTCCTGAATCGAGTCCAAGATGTGTGGAGCGCCTCATGCTCGGATTGGTGGAAGGATGTGATCTCACCCCTGAGCATTGCTGTCTTCGAGGGAGGGAAGTAGTGGGACAAGAATTCCTTCTCTAACCCTGCCCATGTTGTGATTGAACCAGGCTCTAGTGTTCTCAGCCATTCCAAAGCTTGCCCCGTCAGAGAGAATGGGAAAAGTTTCAGTCTAGCAGCATCTTGGGGGACCCCGTTGGTCCTTGCAGTGTCTGCGCACATTAGGAAGCGATCCAGATGATCATTCGGGCTTTCATGTGCTTCTCCTCCAAACAGTCCAGTCTGTTGGATCAAGTGAATTATTCTAGACTTGATTTCGTATGTATTTGTCTGAATGTTTGGAGCAGCAATGCCTGATAGATGCTGATGTCGGTGTGGTGCCAGGATCTCACTCATCAAATGAGTGTCGGTTTCTGGTCCGGTGTTCTCAGGGTTCCGCTCATTGTTCCGTTCATTGTCAGTCATCTTGAGAGGTTTGATAGGCTCGATGATCTCGTCTTACTTCAGCTTTTCGATCTGTTTGCTCTTGCGAAGAGTACGTTCAAGTTCAGGGTTAAGAGGGAAAACCGGTATTTTCGCTGAGAAAAGGTAAATACAGAAATAAATGAAAGCTGAAGGGAAATCATACAAATCATACCGTTTTGTACAAGTATAAGAATGGTACAGATAAATATATACAGACACGTATAGGTGAAGTTGATAGCTACATGTTCGTACAAACGAATACACACAAGCGTAAGTATAAACAAGGATGGTTATCATAAATGAGTATATATAAATAAGTGTATATAAACAAGTATAAATGGTATAGATACGTAATACAAAGAATCATGATTATAAACAAGTGTATATGATATTAACAAAGAAAGTATTCACAAAGAATGCCTAAACTAACAAGTCGACCTTTGGTTCGATATTGCAGAAGAAATAAATCCCCGGCAACGGCGCCAAAAACTTGATGCGGATTCCACGAAGAACCCGATCTGAGGGATAAGTGTACCTCGTCGTTATCAAGTAATAAATTTCTGGTTTGAGTCCAGGTTATCGTCCACAAGATTTATTTCTGCAAGTATCAAACTACTCGATCTCGGATGTTATCTAGGCTTAGGGGGTTTTGAGTTTGGTTTGTTTAATTAATCTACTCCTAGGTTTAATTACACTAATCCTAGCTAAGTTATCTAATTCTAACTAAGTTATCTAATTCTAGCTAAGTTATTCTAATCCTAACTAAGTTACTCTACCCCTAATTGATCTTTTACCAAAGCAATTAACTGAATGAACATGAAGGAATACGATGATAACAATGATAGAATGTTTAAGAAATTGAATTGAAACTAAGTCGCTTATGTCCAAGGGGATTAACCCAACCTATCCTCCTAAAGTCCCTAGTTCGTGATTCCCTTGTAAGGCCGAAACTAGCTCTAAGGCTCAGTAATTTGGGCTTAATCTTCTATAGGGTCGTCAATCCTATAGGCACTGACTAGGTGAGATTCAGCTCGCAATATATGCCAACCTAATATTGGGATTATCGAATGAGTTAAACCAATCAGACAAGGCGTAAGATAAAGATTAAAACATCAAAATAATTGAATGAACAAAAACTATATTATTTATCAAAGATGAATGTATTGTCATGAAGTTACAATAAACCTAGAATTCATAACATGTATCAGAGGCTAGACAGAATATAAAAGAAGAAAAATCCCTTTCAGGGAACCTGTCTACGAATGCAGGCGTCTTTTTAGGATTTAAGGATGGAGCTTGAGTAATCCTCGGTGAACGGAGCTTCGGAGGTATCTTAAATGGAGGTTTGAAGGATATGGACGAGGTGGAGAGGATTTCTCAAGGTGGAAGCTAAGCTAATTACAAAAGTAAAAGATATCTAATTTACAATTGAAAATTCCTATTTATAGACGTGTCTCGGGCCTCGTTTTGACCTATTTTCGTGTCCTTATTGGTGTAGGAAGACGTGGGGCCGAACGTGGCTTCGTGGGGGCGGAATTGGTCTTTTTGACCAATTCCCGCTGGGCTGCTCGCCGAGCAGGAAAGGCTGCTCGGCGAGCAGGGCTGCTCGCGCCGAGCAACCCCTGCTCGCCGAGTAGGCGCCTGGTGGCCTGCTCGGCGATCAGGCTCATGCTCGCCGAGCAGGCGCCTGGCGCCCTGCTCAGCGAGCAGGCCTGTGGCGGTCTGCTCGGCGAGCAGAAATGGCCCGTGGGGCCCTGCTCACCGAGCGTTTTTGCCCGAAGCGTGCTCGATCCAAGCTCGATGAGTTTCGCGACCTTTTTCGTCCGACTTCACACCTGCACACGCATAAAAACTCCGGAAACCATTAGTCCAAAAGCCAAATTGATCCGTCAATCGCTTATTTTGAGCAAACGCTTCGTTTGGTGCGACTTTTGACGGACCAATTAGCTTCTAAAGATAACGGAATTCTAATACGCATGCTATTTCGGCCGTATTTGCCTAAATTGATTACAAAACGAGCCTAAACGATGAAAAGTAAATAGAATGTTCTCAATTCCTAACTAACTCACACAAAAGCATTTAAATACGAGAATTGCTCGCTTATTAGCCAAATAACCCTAAAAACCATCCTAAAACCGTACCCAAAGATAGGGTTTTTTTGACCCCTATCAGTCGGCAAGGGCCAACTAGTTAAAAACTGAAAGCCAAAAGACCTCTAGGTACATAGAAGGGTTGAGATACAACATCCAGGATCGTATTGGTACACAGATGGTGGTTCGGGTACAAGATGCCAGGAATTTAGCCCTGAAGGCTGAATCTCAACTAACCGGGAGATCTAGGAGATCCGCCACTATTGAGTATACGCCTAGAGGAGGAGGCAATGTGAAGTCCTATGACAAAGGCAAACAGGTGGCAAATGCCAGTGGGGCAAAATTTAGCAACATTGGCAGAGGATTTGGGGGAGATACCAGGCCTTATAAGGAGGTGTCCATGCCACCAAAGAACAACAAACCATACGCCCAGCCTGCACCTTTTAAATGTTTCAGGTGCAATGAACCAGGTCATAGATCCAACGAGTGCCCTAGGAGGAAGAGTGCCAACATGGTGGAAAGATATGAGGATGACTATGACGAAGGGGATGAAGTGTTTTGTGAGCCCCTAGGTGAAGAAGATGACGCGGTGGATGAAGAGAGATACGCCATTCATGTGGTAAGGCATTTGTTAGTCTGCAGCCGGATAGAGGGAGATCAAAGGCACCGACTATTCAGAACCCGCTGTCTTATGAAAGGTGGGAGCCAAGGGAACATTGTGAGCAGCAGCGCCGTTCAGAAATTTGGGTTGATGGCGGAGGCGCATCCCGACCCCTATAGAGTGGAATGGATCAAAAACGTGGGAGAATTGAGGGTGACCTAGAGATGCAGTGTACCTATGGTGATTGGTGATTACAATGACGAAGTTTGTTGTGACGTGGTCGATATGGATGCCTGCCACCTATTGTTGGGCCGGCCCTGGCAGTTTGACAACGACGCCACCCACGCAGGAAGAGAAAACACTTACAGATTTGTGAAGAACGGGGTGAAATTCGTCCTCACGCCGATGATAAGAGAGCCAAAGGCAGAGGAGAAGTCTACCTTGGTATTCTGTCCGACACACAAATCATTTGTCAGCGAATGTGAAGAGAGCCAGATGGTGTATGTGGTAATGGTTAAGGCGAATCACGAATCCGCCCAAAGGGACGGAAGGGAGATGCCGATCGAGGTGACCCACCTACTTAGTGAATATCAAGATCTGTTCCCGAGGGAGCTGCCAAGTGGGTTACCAGCTTTGAGGGACATCCAACATCATATCGATCTTGTGCCCAGGGCTAGTTTACCAAGCCTTCCTCATTATCAGATGAGTCCAAAGGAAAACGACATCATGAGGCATAAAGTGGAGGAGCTCATTGAGATGGGATACGTTAGAGAAAGTATGAGTCCATGCGTCGTTCCAGCCCTACTTACGCCCAAGAATGATGGGTCTTTGCGGATGTGCGTGGACAGTAGGCTATCAACAAGATCACTATCAAGTATAAGTTCCCTATTCCAAGGCTGGATGATATGCTAGACCAGCTTGGCGGATCCCGAGTCTTCTCCAAGATTGATCTCAGGAGCGGTTATCATCAGATACGTATTCGAGCTCGGGATGAGTGGAAGACTGCTTTCAAGACCAGGGATGGATTGTATGAATGGTTAGTTATGCCCTTTGGGATGACCAATGCCCCCCAGTACTTCTATGAGGCTGATGAATCAGGTGCTTCTCCTGATGATTGGGAAGTTCGTAGTTGTGTATTTTGATGATATTTTGATTCATAGCCAGACCTGGGCGGAACATGAGGAGCACTTGCAGACAGTATTTGACCTGTTAAGGAAACACCAGCTATACGCCAACACCAAGAGCTTGGTTTTCCTTGGATTCGTGGTCAGTGGGGATGGAATCCAAGTTGATGGGGAGAAGGTAAGAGCCATCCTAGAATGGCCTACTCCAAGGAACGTGGGAGATATCATGAGTTTTCATGGGCTAGCAACATTTTATCGCCGATTCATTAAGAACTTCAGTTCCATAGTGGCCCCATTGATGGAGTGTTTAAAGAAGGGAAAGGGGTTTGAGTGGGCGGATGCCCAAGAAGAGAGCTTCGCCTTGATCAAGGAAAGCTGAGAACGGCGCATGTACTGGCATATCCCGATTTGGGATTGGTGGTGTCTTAATGCAAGAAAAGAGGCACATTGCATACTTCAGTGAGAAGCTCTGTGAGGCACGACAAAAGTGGGCAACGTACGATCAAGAGTTTTATGATGTAGTGAGGGCATTGAAAGTATGGGAACATTACTTGGTGGGACAAGAGTTCATTCTCTACACTGACCATCAAGCTCTCAAATACCTAGGAAGTCAGAAGCAACTTCGAAGCTCCATGCATGCCCGGTGGTCCGCCTTCATAGATAAGTTTCCCTATAAGCTTATCCACAAGGATGGAAAACAGAACAAAGTGGCGGACGCCTTGAGTCGAAGGGTGTCACTAATAAAAACAGTCAACCTGGAGACCGATTGTTTCGAACACATCAGAGGAGAGTACTTGGCGGATCTTGACTTTGGGAGTATCTGGGAGAAGTGTCAGCACCAACCTGGGAATGGGGCGTATCACTTGATGGATGAGTATCTAGTGAGGGGCAACCAACTTTTTTTACCCTGCACTTCCATCCGCGAGAAGGTTATCTGTGATCTACATGGCGGATCCCTGGGGGACATTTTGGGCGAGACAAGACCTATGAAGCAGTGAGTTCCCGTTATTTCTGGCCCAAGATGAGGAGAGATGTGGCGTACCTGGTAGAACGATGCTATATCTGCCAGACCGCCAAGGGACACGCTACAAATGCTGGCTTGTAGCTACCCTTTCCTGTACCAGAAACCATATGGGAGGATCTGTCCATGGATTTTGTCCTAGGATTACCCAGAACAGGGGCATGGATTCCATCTTTGTGGTTGTTGACCGGTTTTCGAAAATGGCACACTTCATACCATGCCGTAAAACTAACGATGCCTCAGCAACTGCCAAACTTTTCTTCAAGGATATCGTCAGACTACATGGGGTACCGAAGAGCATTGTCTCAGATCGTGACATGAAGTTCCTGAGTCACTTCTGGCGGACCTTGTGGGCTCTTTTTGATACTTCTATGAAGTTTAGTACCACCTCCCACCCTCAGACAGACGGACAGACAGAAGTGGTGAATCAAACTTTGGGAAACTTACTGCGCAGCAAGTGTAGGGATAAGCCCAGAATGTGGGACGTGGTTTTAGCACAGGCTGAGTTCGCCTACAATGGGTCTGTACATTCGGGAACTGGGAAGTCATCATTTGAGGTGGTATACACGAAGACCCCGAATCACGTCCTTGACATAGCCCATCTTCATAAAGGAAACGTGACGGCCAACCAGCTAGCCAAAGACTATGTACAGATGCACTAAGAGGTAAAGGTAACTCTTGAGGAGAGAAACCAGAAATTAAAGGCTAAGGCGGATGAACACTGCAGGGACCTACAGTTTGAAGTTGGGGATGAGGTTATGGTGTACCTGGGCAAAGAGAGACTTGCCAACGCCACAAGCAGCAAGCTTCGACCTAGGAATTACGAGCCATACAAGGTCACCAAGAAGATCAATACCAATGCCTAGCATATAGCATTGCCGAATTGGCTCGGTAAAATCTCACCAGCGTTCAACATCCGTGACCTTAGCCCCTGGAAGCCCGAAGGTCCTTTGGAGTTCAACAAAGACGAAGCAGTTTCGAGATCTTTTAAAGAAGGAGAGAATGATGCGGACATCCTAACTAATAATATTGATCACGAGGAGGGCGGATCCCCAGGATACGCGAGCGGGGCGGATCTAGGCGTACGCCAAGAGGCGCATCAACAACTACCCTGGGGGGATTTCTAGGTTTACTTCCTGCCGAAGTAATTCCCCAACAACCCCTGACAATCCATACTTGTACCACTGTACTGTTGTCGGGGCGTATCACCCATTTTACCCTTTTAGGGATAGCCTTATCGTAACCCTAGTAGGGGTAAACTTTGTCTTTTATTATCATTAAGAGGAATTATTTAAACCCTCATTTTGTAAGAATGAAACAACTTTATCAATCAAAAATCATTCTCTTTGAGAACCTAAGGTTTACACCTTGTTATCTTGGGATTCACTCCTTCAAGTTTAGCTTGAGAAGAACATCTTTGTTGATATACGATTAAAACCTTCATTTATCGCTTTCAATCTGTATCAATCTGAATTTTTGCTATTAGACACCAATTTACCAAAAAAAAAATAAAAAATTACACACCACATGTAAAATCGGCCCCCAACCGAGCAATCCTGTATTGGCCACTCCTTTTAGTATCAACAAAAGTTTCCAGTACCACAAAAAAAACAATACATTCTATAAATCAGAAACGATTTTTGAAAATAGATCCTCCAAATTACATATCAGAATAAGTTCTATTACCACATACAACAATCAATCAAAAATCAACAATTATAGATTTTTCTCCACCTGTTTAGAAGCAATAACAAGAGAAAGTCATGCTCATAATAGATAATACTAATCTCATAGTATAGCAACAAGAAATTCCAATTGAAAGTTATCCCAAACGAAAAAAGCATAACACAATGAGATATAGTACTTTATTACAGTTTCCAAAAAGAACAACATTTATAGCAACACAAACCATTACAAATCATGGACTTGGAGGAACTGCAGGAGGCAGAAACTCATACATGGGGGGAGCATCCTGAGTTGGCAGTTCTTCAGGCTCAGAAGAGGCATTGCTTTTGGCTTCAGTGCGATGGATAGAATCCCATCTTGCGATAATGTCAGGATTTGAAGGTAAAAAAGTGAGAGATGTCTCTAACTCCATGATTTTTTCATTCTGCTGATTGATGGCATTGTTTAGGTCTGCAAATCCTTCTTTCACAATAGCAGTTAAATCATTGAGTTGCAAGGAGAGCTTTTGAATGTCAGTTGTACCAGATGAGGTGGAGGAGGAGCTTGGTTTGGATTCAGATTTATGAATGAAATCTTCTACAAGCTTAAGGCTAGAGATTAAGCAAAAGACCATTGCTCTTGCTTTGGACAGAACATGTGTGGGACTAAAGGAGGTTTTTGAAGTGGTGATAGGTGCAGAAATAGTTGGACAAGTGATAATTGAATCTATGTAACTTGGTGGAGCAATAGATAAGCTACCTGGACTCAAACTTAATGAAAGAGAGGGACTAGATTGATTCATTGGAGCTATTGGAGCATCTGGAACGTATCCTAGGAGGTGTTCATGTGGATTATCATTGCAATCATAAGTTTCTTGAGCATCATCAGATTCAGAGTCTGTGAACTCAAGATAGCTATCTCCTTTAGGATTGTCCATAAACTCTATTATTCTGTGTATTACTTGTAAAGGGAGAAAGAGATTTACAACCTATTTATACATAAAGATATCGGTTATACGATGTAAGTAACAGTCAGCTATACTGGTGATTGACGGATTGACTAGCTAATTTTGATTTTTAACCGTTGATTTTCCAATAAGTGTATTATTGACCGTTGACCGTTGAATGTATACTTATTGTATCGTCAACCGTATTACTATATGAGATATATTTCTAATTAAGATTAGGGTAGAGAAATTTTTCTAATTAAAATAAGAAATATTGAAATATTTCAAATTTGAAATTTATCAACAGTCAATATTAAATTTGTTATATAGTAAACAGTCAAAAAATACACTATTGTAAAGTCAACAATCAATCCTATGTATAGCTAGTTATTAGTTACATTTACAAGTATATAGTTTTATGTGTAAATAGTGTTTTTTCCTCGACATATAATATACAAGAATAAAAAGTTTATTCTCTTTATTCTTTACATGTAAAGTCAACAATCAATCTAACTAATGTTTTATTTGGGGCATTTTTCAAGCATTAACGGTTTAATCTAAAGTTCCAACAAATTCATAAATTATATTAGTATATAATTTTTTTTATCTGACATATGATTTATTCGAGAAATTACGGTTTAAATCAAATTTTTGAATCTCAATATAATTATCAAATTATATTCGGGATACATTTTATTCAAATAAAGATATATTTCTTAATTTATCATAAATTATATTGGAGAAATAATTTATTAAATTCTAAGTATGATTTTAAAATGGTCATGCTTCAAATTATAATTCATTAAATAAATTCTAAAATTATTTCTTAAAATTATATAGGATAGCTTAAATATGTTTTATTTTTATAAATATGTTTACAATATAATTAGTTTAAAAAATTAATTTATTACAAATGAATTAATAATTAGAATGTAATTACATTCTAATTATTAATTCATTTGTAATAAATTAATTTTTTAAACTAATTATATTGTAAACCATTAAACTAGGGACATTCAGTGATAGGATGGCGAAACCCAAAAACTACTCTGTGAGACCTCAGGCGGCGCTAGAGAGAGGAGATCTAGACGGCCGTTCTGTGCAAGGTCTAGTGGATCGGACTGGGGAGAGGGCGTTGGACGCGGATTTGGTGACGGAAGGGCCGGCGGCGGATGGAGACGGGAGATCGGCGAAGTCGCAGTATGTAGGGAGATCGGCGGTCGATGAGGGGAATTTGGGGACTTCTTCACGAGATAGGCGGAGGAGCGGTGAGCGAGTGAGGGAGAGGTCGAGGGAGAGAGATAGGTCGGCTAGGGATGGGGGTGTTAAACCAGATATGGCAGGGAGTTTGGCGTGTGCAGGGGAGGTAGGGAAGGATCGGGGCAGGGAGCGAAGTCTGTGGGCTATGGCGTTCGGTTCAGGGAGAGGCGGGCAGGAGGTGTCTAGGACCTTTGGGGTACAGGCTTCCACTAAGGCTAGGAATCTTAGTCCTGGAACGCTGGAGTCCTATGAATTTGGTGGAAAGGGGCCTGATGCTAGTGTGGTTGAAGGCAGAGGACTACTATTACAGACCTGGAGAATGACTACTATGTCATTAAATTCACAAGAGCAGAGGACTATAATGCGGTTGTTAATGGTGGCCCTTATATCATATCCAATCATGTTTTGGCTATAAGGCCATGGGTTCCAAATTTTAACCCTCATGACTGCTCAGTAAATAGGATCCTTACTTGGGTCAGATTCCCAGGTTTGCCTATTGAATACTATAATGAGAGATTCCTTAATAAAATTGGAGGCCTTGTTGGGAAAGTTCACCACATAAACAAGACTACCGTTGAGGCAGAGAGAGGCAAGTTTGCCAGGGTTTGTATCGATATTGATCTTGCTAAACCTCTTTTGTCTAAATTCTGTATTCAGAATAAGGTCTTTTATATCGAATATGAAGGGATCCACAATATCTGCTATGAGTGTGGCATGTTTGGCCACACTTATGATGGCTGTCCTAAGAAAAGAAAGATGGATGAGAAAGTGGTGGTAGTGCCTAACATAGGTAAAGGTGAGGAAAATCAAGGTGAAGGGAAAAATTTTGGCCCTTGGATGCTGGCCAAAAGGTCGGTCAGAAGGAAACCTCGAGCTAATATTGGTCGGAACCATTCTCCAGACATCAGTAAGGAGATGAATTCTCTTCAAATTGCTCCTGTGATCAAGGTCAAGCCCCCTGACATCAAGATTGGTGCTGGTGTTGAGTCAACTTTCGGTTCAGGGTCAAGCTTCGGAGTCCTGTCTATTGAGAATGGACAGAATCTGGAGTTATCTGATGAGCGTAGGGAGTTAAGCAAGCTTGGCCTAGAATCTGCTGAGCCTGCTACCATCCTTGGTGATTCCATTAATCCTCTGTTCGACTCCAAAGCTATTGCTAAAGGGAAATCCAAAATAACTGGATCAACAGGAAGAGTTATGACTTGTGAGGTTAGTAATTCGAAAAAGCTTGTTAATATCCAGTTAGGAAAGACTATTGGAGTTAATAAGTTGCATCTGAAAAAACCTAAAACTAACCCTAAAAAACACCATAATTCTTTGGACTCTTGGGATAAAAGGGGGCCTGCTAGCACCTCCTCTAGGCTCTCAGGAGCCCCGAATAAATACCTAGTCTAGGGTTGGGGCCTGGGATCTGTAGTCTCTTTTCTGATGAACTTCTTTGTTTGGAATGTTAGAGGTGCGGCTAGCAAGGCGACCCGCATCCATGTTAAAGATCTAATTAAACAATTTAATCCTTCTTGTTTTGTCTTGCTTGAAACCAAGATTAGTGGTAGCAAAGCAGATGAGGTGGTTAAAAAGTTTAAAAATTGGAGTTGTGTCAGATCTAAAGCTACGGGTCGGGCAGGGGGGATTTGGCTTTTCTGGAAGTCAGATCGGGTTAATATTGACATTATTAGTATGAATAAACAGTTTATCCATAGCAAGGTTTGTTACCCTGGTAATTCTCCTTTCTTCTTTACTTTTTTTTACACTGATCCCGTTTTGGCTAACCGCAAAAGGCTGTGGGAGATCCTGCATTCTATTAGTACTTCCATGGTGGATGTTTGGTTGGTAGTTGGGGACTTTAATGATATTTCCCTTATAAGTGATCAGAAATGGGGGGGGGAATCATTATGTGAACCGTTGCCTTAATCACAAACAGAATATGGATTTATGCGAGCTTTCTGATTTGGGAGCCGCTGGCCATAAATTCACTTGGAAAAGGAATAGTGTGTTTGTTCGGTTGGATAAAGTCTAAGCAAACGTAGCAGCTATCTATAGATTCCCTGAAGTTAATGTTCTGAATCTTCCTTTCCGCCATTCTGATCATTGTCCTATCCTCGTTAATCTGGTTAAATGTCATCGGATTAAAGGCAATAGACCCTTTAGGTTACTTGCATTTTATCGTCTCTTATATAGTATAGGAAATTTTTTCAATGAGAATTGCGGCTCAGAAAAGTTTCAGTTGTAGCTTGGGAGTCCCATCCTGAGTTTAAAAATTTTGTCAAGAATAATTGGCAGCCTCATTCTAATGTTCTCCTTGCTGCTGAGGGGTTCATGAGGAATGTGGTGGGATGGAATAAAAACATCTTTGGCCATATTATCAGAAGAAAAAATAAACTTTTAAGAAGAATGGAAGGCATTCAACATTATTTGGAGAACCGCTTCGATCATAGTCTAAATTGTCAGCTTAGATCTCTCCAAAATGAGTTGGAAGCTGTGCTTAGACAGGAAGAGCTTCTTTGGTTCCAGAAATCTAGGAAGGCTTGGATTAAGGACGGAGACCGGAACACCGGGTTTTTCCACCTCTCAACGATTATTAGGAGGCAGAGGAACAGGATCGATGCTATCAAAGATTCCAATGGTAATTGGGCCTTTGAGGAAGAAGTTATTCGCCGCCTTGCCCTTGATTTCTATAAAAAACCTCTTTAAAGAGGAAGAGGTGGACCTGAATAGTGCCCACTCTGGGATTTCCTTCCCCAGGTTGGAGGAGGATGCTATTAAAGAAGCCTTCCATCCTATCGACCAGAAAGAAATTGATCTTGTCTTCTCCAGTATTGGAGCTACTAAGGCTCCTAGGATCGATGGTATTCCTGCTAGTTTTGACCATAAACACTGGGATACTGTGAATGAGGGCATTTACAGTTTTATTTTAGGTGTTTTTGGTGGGTCCAACGATATTAGGCTGGTTAATAAAACCCTCATGGTTCTTATCCCGAAAGTTGATAAGCCTTCCTCCTTTCTTCAGATGGGGCCGATCAGTCTGTGCAATGTGTTATATAAAGCTATCACTAAAATTGTGGCTAGTAGAATCCGGAGAATCCTTCCGGAGATTATAAGCCAGAATCAAGGGAGTTTTGTTCCTGGCAGACAATTGATGGAAAATGTAGTCATTGCCCAAGAGATGGTCCATTCCATGAAAATGAAGAAAGGTAGGAAAGGGATCGTGGCTCTCAAACTTGATCTGGAGAAAGCTTACGATCGTTTAAACTGGAGTTTTCTTCTGGATAGTTTGAAAAAAGCTGGTATTTCGGATAACTGGAGGAATTTGATTGAGGATTGCATTTCCTCTCCTGTTTTCCAGGTCTTGATCAATGGTGATATGTCTGAGGAGTTCTCTCCCTCTAGGGGAATTCGTCAAGGAGATCCTATGAGCCCCTTTCTTTTTGTTATTGCTATGGAAAGATTGTCTCACCTGATCCAAGAAGCTGTTAGCAAAGGGAGTCTCCATCCTGTTTCCATCAACAAATATTGCCCCCCATATTACCCATCTATTCTTCGCTGATGATGTGATGCTCTTCGTGGAAGGGAATGAGGAGCAAATTGGTGTGGTGATGGATATCCTTAATTGTTTCTGTACTGCCTCTGGCCAGAAGATTAATATCCAAAAATCTCGAATGCTTTTCTCTAAGAACATGGACAAAGGCATGTGTAGAAGGCTAAGCAATCTTTCTAGAATTCCCCTTACGCAGTCTTTGGGGAATTATCTTGGGATCCCTCTCCATAGTGACAGAGTCTCAAAAGCTTCCTTGAAAGAAACTTTGGACAAAACTAGTGGTTTGTGTACTAGTTGGAAAAATAATTCTCTGTCCCTAGCAGGCCGTCTTACTTTAATCCAGTATGTCAATTGCGCGGCTCCTAATCATATCATGCAAGCCTGTAGATTTCCTGAGCCAGTTCTCAACGAGCTTGACAAAATTAAGCGGCGTTTCCTTTGGGGAGAGTCTGGAGAAGGGAAAAAGATTCACTTGGTCCCTTAGAAGGAGGTTTGCCAACCGAAAAGCAAGGGGGGTCTTGGTATCAGAAAAGCTAATGACAACAATAAAGTCCTTTTAATGAAACTTCTCTAGAGAATGTGGCAATGTCCATCCTCTCTGTGGGTTCATCTTCTCTGTGGTGGCCCTAAAGAGAGAGTTGCCAACTGTTCCTTCCTCTGGAAAGGGCTTAGCGATGTTTTTACAGAGTTCTGCTCGGGGGTGGGTCTAGAGGTGGGTAATGGTAAATCCATCAGTTTCTGGTATGATACTTGGATTGGTGACAAACCTCTAATTGAGGTGTGTAGCTCCCCCCCGCCTAATAACATCCGTCATTGGAGAATTGCCAATGTGGTGGACTCTGAGGGAAACTGGATCTGGTCAAACTTTAATACCTTCTTTAACCTGGAGACTCTTCTTAGAATTAGAGGAGTTAAGATTAGTAATCATGAGGAAGACAATGATAGGCATTATTGGGCCCTGACTAACAATGGTGTCTATTCTTGCAAATTAGCCTTTGAAGCTTTTACCCCTAACCGGACTGATCCCCTCTCGGATACTTGGAAATCCATTTGGGCTCTTAAAATCCCTTACCGTATTAGGAGTTTCCTTTGGTTTGGAGCCAAGAACAAGTTGCTTACTAATTCGGATAGACACAGACGGCACTTGGGGGATTTAGGAGCTTGCAGTAGATGCAGAGGCCATGTTGAAACTTTGTGCCATGCTCTAAGGGATTGTTCTAAAAGTAAAGAGGTGTGGAAGAAAATTCTTCCTCACCATATTCTTCCTTCCTTCATGACCTACTCTGAAGATGACTGGTTCTCTGATGGTGCAAGTGGGAAATTATTGGCTAACATGGAGCATGGTGACATTTTCTTTGCTATCATCTGTCACCAAATTTGGAAGTATGCTATCATCTGTCACCAAATTTGGAAGTAGAGGAATGAGGAGATTTTTTCTAATAGAACTGTCTTTATTTATGACTTATTTGATTTCTTCTCTAAAAAACTCTCTATTATTACTGAGAGCTTCAAAGGGGATCCCCTTGCCAGGTCTACCCAGAGAAGAGAGGTCCACCTCATTGGTTGGAGCAAGCCAAGAGAAGGGGTGGTGAAGTTAAATACGGATGGCTCCTGCCTTAGTAATGGCAAGATTGCTGCCGGTGGAGTTCTTCGTGATGCGAGTGGCGCCTGGTTGTTTGGGTTTACCCAGAACCTGGGGATGGGTTCTTCTTTTTTGGTGGAGCTTTGGGGTATTCTCTCAGGTATCAAGCTTGCCATAATCTTAACAGCCAAAATCTTATCAAAGCTATTTTAAGGCTTCGTCCTTCCTTCGAGCTCTTAAATTTCAGCTACATCTACAGGGAGCAGAACCGGGTTGCGGATCGCTTGGCGGTGGCTGGGCATGAGGGGTTGTTAGGTGTTTCTACCCTTTTTTATCCCCCAGTTTTCTTTCGTCTCTTCTTTTTAAGGATAGGATTGGGGTTAGCCTTCCTAGGCTGATCCCGAGTTAACTTTTGTTTGTTGTTTGTTTTCCCTGTTTCTACAAAAAAAAAAAAAAATTAGAATGTAAATCAAATTATTAAATAAGAATTGAAAAGAAAAGTAAGACAAATTAGAACTTTTATTAATAAATAATTAAAATTTTCAAACTAATGTCATTTTGCATCTCTTCACTCATAGATAAATAAAATGTAGATGAAAATTGGGCCAAATCCATGTTAGAATTGGGTCAGGATCCACATCAAAATTTAAATTTTTTTATTTTCAAGTTTAATCAGATGGTTTGAATACGTTTGAGGCTATAGGCGATTAATGCATCTTATACATTTGGACCATTTGGGTCTTTATCTCACTAACTACCTTGTTAATAGATTATTAGTTTTATCTAAAACCTTCAAACTAATTCCACATTTCTCATTTCTCATTTGTTTCCACAATACTTGATTTCTTTAAACTAATTTCACATTTCACATTTTTTCGGTATATGTCTTAACAGGGTGTTTGTTAGGAGGGATATATGAGAAGGGATAGGGATAAAAAATACGAGATAAGTTTTCCCGTGTTTGTTTGTGAGATAGAAGAGTGAGACAGATGAGGGATAAACCTCTTATCCCTCAAATCCTATACCCAGGAGGGGAGTGGTATAAGGAGATGGGATAAGCTCCTGCAATTTTAATAGGATGGAAAAGTCCATCGTATCCCTCAAATTAATGTTATGTAGTTTAACTAAGGTTAAAATAGTAAAATGTATTATTTTATCCCAATTCCTATCCCACGTACCAAACATCGAATAATAATTCGGGACTTTCGTATTTTATCCTTATCCCAACCATTTATCTTTATCCTTATCTCAACCTTTATCCTTATCCCTATCCCCATAAAATACCAAACGCCCCATAAATGTATTCAAGCCCATTTAAGTTTTGTTACTACTCTTAGGTGTCGTTGGATTTGCGGAATAGAATAGAATGACTATTCCAAAGGAATGGAATAGTAGAAAATGGAATAGATATTTTTAGGAATAACTATTCCTATATTTGGTTAGTGGAAGAAAATAGAATGGAATAGATAAAAAAAATTTATCCAAAAGACAACATTGCCCTCTAATGAAATTTTTTATTTCTTTTAAAATTTTAATTATTACTATAAATTATTCAAATATTTAATATTTTTAAAAATATATAAAAAAACAGAAAAATAGGAAACATGAAGCACACGAAAAAACGTTAAAAACATGAAATCGTTAAAAAATATGGAAAACAGTAAACCTGACAAAAACGCAAATAAAAAATGTGAAAATTGTTAAAAATATGAAAGCATGAAAACACAAAAAGTGGAAATATCCAAAAATCACGATAAGTAAAAAAATGTTAGAAACAGAAAAATATGAAAAGTGGAAAAACACAAAAATATGTAAAAAGCGAAAAACACGAAAACGTGAAAAAAATACGTTAAAAACACAAAATTGTGAAAAACATTTTAAACGTTAAAAAACGAAAAAATGTGAAAAACTACGTTTATAACGTTTGTTCATATTTTCATATTTTCTGTGTTTTGTCATGTTTTCGTGTTATTCACGTTATTGTGTTATTTTGCGTTTTCTTTTTCGGGTTTTTCCCTTCGTGTTTTGTGTTTTCGCACATTATCGTGTTTTTACGTTCGCATTTTCATGTTTATCGTGTTTTTCATGTTTTTCACGCTTTTTTTGTCCGTTTTTCGTATTTTTTTATGTTTTTTCATGTGTTTCGATTTTTTGCATTTTCGTGTTTTTTTTTGCGTTTTTCGCATTTTCATATTTATTGTGTTTTTCACGTTTTGTCACATTTGTATTGTCGTTCTTTTAATATTTTTGTATTTTTGTGTTATTCACATTTTTGGGTTTTCATTTTTTTTTGTTTTCTCACCTTTTCGTTTTTTTTTTCATTTTTCGCATTTTCATGTTTATCATATTTTTTTTTTGCATTTTTGCATTTTTCATTTTTCCGGGTTTTCATGTGTTTTCCCGTATTTGTATTTTGTCATTTGTCATGTTTTTTTCGATTTTTTCATGTTTTTGTGTTTTTTTTTCATTTCTCACCTTTTCTTTGTTTTTGTGTTTTTTACGTTTATCAAATTTTTGCGTTGTCGTGTTTTTCACGTTTTTGTATATTTTCGTGTTGTTCACGTTTTTGCATTTTTCATATTTTTACGTTTTTTGGGTTTTCGTGTTTTTCGTGATTGCTCACATTTTCTTTTTATTAACGTTTTTTCACGTTTCGTATTTTTCTTTTTTTGCGTTTTCTCACCTTTTTGTTTTTTAGTTTTTTTCATGTTTATCGCGTTTTTAACGTTTTTGTGTAGCCGTGTTTTCACGTTTTTTTCACATTTTTGTATTTATCGTGTTATTCACGTTTTTGCTTTTTTTTTGTTTTGTTTTGTTTTTTTTCGTTTGTTCATGTTTTTCGCGTTTATTTTTTTATTTTTTAACATTTGTGTTATTCACATTTTTTGTGTTTTCATTTTTTTTTTGCATTTATAATGTTTTGTGTAAATTAGGAATGAATGGACTAGGGATCCAGTAATTGCAGATTCGATAACGTTTAGTCGACCCATTTACTAAATTGTCATAAAAACTTGTCGGCCATATTGTTTAAGAACCGAGTACAGGGAGCTCCTTTGAAAAGCGGGACACCCAGGTAATTAAAAGGTAAATTATCCAAACGGATCCCGAAACAGTAAGCAAGGCGAGCTGCACGTAATCTTGTAACATGTCGGCCAAAATGCATAGATGATTTACCCCACCTAACCCAAATGCTACCATAAAACTGACAGAGCTCTTTAAGGGCAAACATATTACGCAATGATGCCTTGCCGAAAAGCAACATATCATCATCGTAACGAATGGTAAGGGAAAGCATTACCTCCAGAATAGTACATGACGAGTATACACCATCATTTTCAAGCTTTGCTAGCCATCTAGAAAAAAAAAGTCTTCTGCAATACCAAATAGAATTGGTGAGTGCGGGTCCCCCTATTTGACACCACGAGAACATCCAAAATACCCTTTTGCGACTCCACTCAACATAACAGAGATACGAGATGATGCTAAAATATTGAGAATCCAATCCCTGAAAGTCAGTGAGAAGTCAAAAGCTTCTAAAACAGCAGAAAATTCCAGTCTAGGGCATCAAAGGCCTTCCTGATATCGACCTTTATAGCCATGTGCCCTCCAAACCCGCGTATGTCGAGTATATTGATCCCTTCTGTTGCAACAATAATACATTGGTGCACACTGCGACCCTTAAGAATGTTGAAAGTAGTTGGTTTGAGTTAGGATTTGTTTGTTAGAATAAGATCCTATTGTTTAGGATAATTTGATTTTGAATTTTCTGTTTTGTTGTTACCCAAATCACGTTGTGTATTTGGTTCCTATTTTTTCTCTGTTTCAGTTTTCTGTATGGCTATATAAGCCTTTGGTATTTATTAATAAAGCTCAGATGATTGAGTCAAGTGCATTCTCTTCTATTTGTCTCTACAATTGGTATCAGAGCCTAACCAGGGCCTGATCGTTGAAAATTGAGTGTGTGAGGTTAGGAACTGCAGTATCCTAACGTAAGGAGAGTGAAAACACATTTGAGTGAAACACCTGTGTGTGAAACATTGAGAGATGGCAACAGAAGCAAATGCTAGCTTTGTTCAAGCCAACATTCCTAGGTTTGATGGAGATTATGATCACTGGAGCATGCTGATGGAGAATTTCCTAAGATCAAAGGAGTACTGGAATCTCATTGAAAATGGGTGTGATGCTGAAAATGAAGAGGGGACTACTGCTGCACAGAAAAAGACGTTAGATGAGCTCAAACTGAAAGATTTAGAGGTAAAAAATTCTCTCTTTCAGTCCATTGACAAATCAATCCTGAAGACTATCCTTCAAAAGGATACATCCAAACAAATTTGGGAGTCAATGAAGAAGAAGTTCCAAGGGAATGAAAGAGTAAAACGTGCACAACTTCAAGCACTTCGACGGGACTTTGAAGTTTTGGAGATGAAAGTTGGAGAGACTGTCTCTGACTATTTTTCAAGAGTGATGACAGTCACTAATAATATGCGAAATTATGGAGAAGACGTGGCTGATGTTAAAGTAGTCGAAAAAATTCTTCGCTCTTTAACAGAACAATTTAATTACATTGTTTGTTCCATTGAAGAGTCGAAGGATATCGATTCTCTATCGGTTGATGAGTTGCAAAGCTCTTTGATCGTACATGAACAAAAATTTTGAAAGAAAAATGGTGAGGAACATGCTTTGAAAGTAAGTTCAGCTGGAAATTTTTCCACTAGAGGACGAGGCAGAGGCACCTTCAGAGGACGAGGTAGAGGAAGGGGAAGACATGGCTTTAATCGAGCCACAGTTGAGTGTTACAAATGTCATGATCTTGGGCACTTTCAATATAAGTGCCCTTCATGGGACAAGGAGGCGAATTATGCTGAGGTTGATGACAAAGAAGAGATCTTGTTGATGTCATACGTGGAGATGAACAAACCCAAGAGAGATGAGGCGTGGTTCCTTGATGCGGGATGCTCAAATCACATGTGTGGAGAAAAGTTCAATTTCAGTGAGATGGATGATTCGTTCAGACATATTGTAAGGCTTGGGAATAACACTGAAATGCAAGTGCTTGGAAAGGGAAATGTGAAGTTGATGTTGAATGGAATAGCTTATGTGATCACTGATGTGTTTTAGATACATGAACTTAAGAATAATCTCTTGAGTTTGGGCCAATTGCAAGAACGAGGTTTGGCTGTCCTAATTCAATCAGGGATGTGCCGAATTTATCATCCTCGCAGAGGTTTGATTATTCAAACGAAGATGACAGCAAATAGAATGTTCGTATTGTTTGTTCAAACCCAAAGTCAATCATGTTTCAATGCTACTGCACCAAATATCAATGAACTATGGCATAGTAGATATGCTCATCTCAGTTGCAAAGGCTTGAAGATACTGCAGACAAAGGAAATGGTTAAAGACCTTCCTGAATTTCCAGATTCTGCAGTGGTGTGTATTAACTGCATAAAGGGTAAACAACATCGTGATTCCATTCCTAAGGAGAGTACATGGAGAGCAAATCAAAAACTTCAACTAATCCACGCTGACATATGCGGTCCTATTACTCCAGTTTCAAATAGCAACAAGAGGTACATATTATGCCTTATTGATGATTATTCGAGAAAAGCATAGATATATTTTCTGTCAGAAAAATCAGAAACATTTTATTTCTTTAAATGTTTCAAAACTCTTATGGAAAAGGAAACCAGTTTGCCTGTTAAGTGTTTGCGTACAGATAGAGGAGGAGAATTTAATTCTCTAGAATTCAATGAGTATTGCCAGCAGAATGGGATAAAAAGGCAGCTAACCACAGCTTACACTCCGCAACAAAATGGAGTGGTTGAACGCAAAAATCGAACTGTGATGAATCTTGTTAGATCAATGTTGTCAGAGCAAAGATTGCCAAAAAGTTTCTGGGCTGAGGCAGTTAGATGGGCGGTGTATGTATTGAATCGTTCGCCTACGATATCTGTGAAAAACCAAACGCCAAAAGAGGCTTGGAGTGGTGAAAAGCCTTCGGTAAGACATTTTCGAGTATTCGGATGTGTGGCACATGTCCATACACCTGATGTTAAGAGAACAAAGCTCGACAACAAAAGTGTTAGTTGTGTGCTTCTTGGTGTGAGCGATGAATCCAAAGGGTACAGATTGTTTGATCCCATTGCCAATAAAATTATTGTGAGCCAAAATGTAATTTTTGAAGAAAATAAACGATGGGATTGGGATGCAAGTTATGAAAATGAGATGTTGATGGATATAGAATGGAATGACAACGAACATGTGGAGGAGGAATATGGAGAAAATACAGAAGAAGAGGAGGCTGGAGCAGGAGAATCTGAAAGTGAAATTGAAGGAGCTGAAGCAGACGACACTGAAAGTGAAACTGAAGGAGCTGAAGCAGACGACACTGAAATTGAAGAAGTCATTGAAGCTGAACATGTCCCTACCAGCACAAACAATGAAGAAGGGGTAAAAAGAAATCAACGTCCTCCCTCGTGGATGAAAGATTATGTTGCAGGAGAAGATTTATCTGAAGAAGAGGAGATGAATTTGGCATTTAATATATCTTCAGATCCATTGAATTTCAATGAAGCAGTAAAAAGTTCAAAGTGGTGTTTGGCTATGGATGATGAAATTAAGTCCATTGAGAGAAATCATACTTGGGAGTTAGTCGATTTACCAGCTGGAGCGAAAAAAATAGGAGTAAAATGGCTCTTTAAGACTAAACTCAATGAGCTTGGAGAGGTTGATAAATACAAAGTGCGGCTGGTTGTTAAGGGATACTCGCAGCAACATGGAGTAGATTATACAGAGGTTTTTGCACCTGTATCTAGAATGGACACTGTCAGGCTAATCATAGCACTTGCTGCAAATAAAGGCTGGAAACTCTATCAACTAGATGTCAAATCTGCCTTTCTACATGGAGAGTTAAGTGAAGAGGTTTACGTGGAGCAACCCTTGGGATATGAAAAGAAAGGAAGCGAGCAGAAGGTCTACAGGCTATGCAAAGCTCTTTACGGACTAAAACAGGCCCCAAGAGCTTGGTTTAGTCGAATTGAGTCTTACTTCATCAAGGAGGGGTTTCAGAAAAGTCATAGTGAAGAGACTTTATTCATCAAAAGGAACAAAGGTAAAATTCTCATTGTGAGTATTTATGTTGATGACCTGTTGTTCACTAGTAATGATGAAAATATGCTGTGTGAGTTTAAATGCTCCATGAAAAGGGAATTTGATATGACTGATTTAGGGAAAATGAGATTTTTCCTTGGGATTGAAGTGCTGCAAAGAACAAATGGCATTTTTATATGTCAAAGAAAATATGCAGCTGAAATATTAGATCGTTTTTGTATGAAGGAGTGTAATTCAGCCTGCAATCCAATAGTTCCAGGTCACAAATTATGCAGGGATGAGAAGGGAATCAAAGTTGATGAAACGTTGTACAAACAAATTGTCGGAAGTTTGATGTATCTCACAGCAACACGGCCGGATCTTATGTATGTTGTAAGTTTGATTAGTCGCTTTATGTCTAATCCAACTGAGTTACATCTACTAGCAGCAAAGAGAGTTTTGAGATATGTAAAGGGAACCATGAATTATGGAATCCTATACAAGAAAGGAGGAGATGATAATTTAGTGGCTTTCACAGACAGTGATTATGCAGGTGATGTGGATGATCGGAAAAGCACATCTGGCTATGCCTTTTTGATAAGTAAAGGTGCAGTAGCCTGGTCATCAAGGAAGCAACCCATTGTTACTCTATCAACAACTGAGGCTGAATTTGTGGCAGCAGCAGCTTGTGCATGTCAAGCAATTTGGATGAGAAGAGTGTTGAAAGAACTTGATCACTCACAAGAAGGAAGCACTGTGGTGCAATGTGATAATAGTTCTACTATTAAGCTTTCAAAGAATGCAGTGTTACATGGTCGATCTAAACACATAGATGTACGATTTCACTTCCTCAGAGATCTCACCAAAGAAGGGGTTATTAATTTAATTCATTGTGGAACCCGAAATCAAGTCGCAGACCTGATGACAAAACCGTTGAAGCTGGAAGAATTTCAAAGATTTCGTCAAGAACTTGGAGTTAGTATAGTTCCAGATATGAACTGATTGTTTTAGAAGCAATAAGTTCAAGAGATGGATTGTTGAAAGTAGTTGGTTTGAGTTAGGATTTGTTTGTTAGAATAAGATCCTATTGTTTAGGATAATTTGATTTTGAATTTTCTGTTTTGCTGTTACCCAAATCACGTTGTGTATTTGGTTCCTATTTTTTCTCTGTTTCAGTTTTCTGTATGGCTATATAAGCCTTTGGTATTTATTAATAAAGCTCAGATGATTGAGTCAAGTGAATTCTCTTCTATTTGTCTCTACAAAGAAACCCAAATTGATTGCACGAGATAATTCGAGTTGCGATGCCTGCCAACCGATCTCCAAGAATTTTTGCGATGATTTTAAAGCCGAAATTGCTCATTACTATCGGTCTAAATGTCTCAATTTTGTCCGCTTCAGCAAATTTAGGAATCACTGCCATCAGATTGGAATTCAGCCCAGGAAAGATAAAACCATGATCGAGAAAAGCTTGAACCATTTTGCAAACGTCTGAGCCAACCATATTCCAGAAATTCTGATAAAAAGCACCTCCGAAGCTATGGGTAATTATGTATCATTTTGTTAGTAGATCATACTTAATTATATTAATCTTCCATGTGTATCGGTGAACTGGACTGGCTCATACATATTAAATTAAATTATTTTAACAATGATTACAACTTTTTTTTTAAAATTTTATACTAATAAATCAACATTAATAATATTTCTCAGATATATAAATTTAAACAAAAAAATCATCCTTTCAGAGCTAAAGATATTCGTATCAACTTCTTAAATAAAAAATATTCGTATCAACAAGATCTGAAGTGTTATTTCATATTTATATAATATAAGCATTAGAAACGAGACTATCAATGCAATTCTATTCTAATTTATTTAAATCTGATACCTAAATTTGACTTAAACAATATAATTAATCAACTTACTTCAAAATGGATTTCAGATATTTATTTACAGTTGGTTTAATTCTAAAAGTACTTATGTGTGATTTTTTAATTTTTTTTTTAATTCTAAAAGCTACATTAAAAGGTTAGTATTATCTCGCATATTTAAGGAGTTATATAGCTTTCTAATTTAGCAATATAGGATGATACACTATTAATTTGGTACCTGTCGCTAATATTAACGGAGATCCCAACATTGAACCATAGCTTTGATACTATGTAAACCGTGCCTAACTAACCCCAAAAAGTACATAGAAGAATTAGGTTTATCTCACAGAAACCATATATCTTTTCAATTTGATTGGGTGATTAAAGCCCTCAAATCAGTTTGAAATTTCAAATTAAAAATACTAATTTACGCATAAAACTAAAATAGAGATCTCTTGAACATAGAAATGGGATAATTGTTTTAGTTTTTTTTAAAGAAAACAAAGGCTATTTATCTTATTCTCACTAGGCTAGCTGATTAAATTTGACTTCTTAGTGTAGAAATACTTTCAACATAACTTGTAATAAACAATTTTACTCCTAAAGTAGGTATAAAATTGTTCAATTTTACCATAACGATAGAAACAATTAGAAGAATAATGTAATTAGAAGAATAATATTTTACATTAACGTTTAATTACTGGTGATTAGAATAATATTTCAGCAGTTTAGCTGTATTGTTTTGAAAAGAATCTTTTAATTGTTTATTATTTTAGGGATTTGATTAGTATAAATATTATCTCATTTTCATCACCAAATCAATCAAACTAATCCATTATCAAAATCTTCCAATCCCAATCAATTATCATAATGCTACAATTCCAATTTCCCTCTTCAGAATTAGCAATAATCTCAATTTTAACCCTCTTCTTCCTTATTCTAACATTGAAGAAAATCAAAACAAAACATTCAACCCCAAACCTTCCCCCAGGTCCATGGAGACTACCACTATTAGGAAGTATGCACCATTTAATCGGAGGTTTACCGCACCAAAAAATGAGAGATTTAGCCGAAAAACACGGCCCAATTATGCATCTTCAGCTCGGCGAATTTACAAATATCGTCATTTCATCTCCGGAAATCGCTAAACAATTCCTCAAAACACATGATTCCATCTTTGCTCAAAGGCCACAAATGAGTGCCGCTAAAAGTGTTACTTATGGCTACAAAGACGTCACTTTTGCTCCGTACGGAGACTATTGGCGACAACTACGAAAGATTTCAACGACGGAATTGCTCGCGGTGAAACGCGTTATGTCATTCCGATCAATCAGGGAGGAAGAAACAACGAAGCTCATCGAATCAATTTCATCGAGTGCTAATTCGGTTATCAATTTTAGTCGGGTGATCACGTCTTTAACGTATCGAATGACTTCGAGAGCGGCTCTCGGGAAGATATTAAAAGGGGAAGATGTGTTTATTACATGTTTAGAGAAGATAATGATGGAATTAGGGAGGGGGTTTAGTATTGGTGATGCTTATCCTTCTATGAAATGGATGGAGATGTTTAGTATGACAAGGATTAGAGTTGATAAACTTCAGAAACAACTTGATGGGATCTTTGAGAGTATACTTGATGAACATAGAGCTTCTAGAAAGAATTGTAATGATGAAGATGAAGATGAAGATGAAGAAGATCTTGTAGATGTTCTTTTGAATCTCCAAGATAATGGGGATCTTGAAATACCTTTAAGTGATGACTCCATCAAAGCTCTCATCTTGGTTAGTATCTATTTTTTTTAATCTTATAAATTTTTGGTTTGCGAATTTACATTGATTTTTTTATTTTTTTATTTTGGTAAAAAGCACAATTAAACCCTTAAACTTTATCTGTTTTAAGGATTAAACCCATGATCAATTATTTTTCTATATTGAACTCTTGATCATTGATTCTGTTAATGTTTTCGTCGAGTTTGGACGGCACGCATCGTTAGGGCCATTCGGCTTATTGACATAGACAAATAAAATTAAGGGTTTATTGACTATGATAGATAGAGAGTAAAAAGTAACAAGAAATTATTGAAATTAATTTCCAGTAGTTCTTCCAAACTCGGTCTTCTCCTCTCCCATTATGTGATTTTTAACATTAGAATCGCCGATCGATCTTCTCCTCTCCCAAACTCGGTGGAAAAGTTTAATAAAGCCAATTCCATAACAAAATCAATGATCAATGGTTTAATATGGAAAAATAATTCATTAGAGACTTGACCCTTAAAACAGGAAAAGTTCAGAAGCTTAATTACACATTTTTTTTTTTATTATTTTTTAACATTGATTAAAATAAATCCAATTGCATGCAACCCTTAATTATAGAGATTATGGAAATGGTTGTTTAACAAAGGTTACTTCTTGTTAAAATAATGATTTGAAAAATCGATAATGGTGATTCACGAAAAATGTAGTTCTAAAAGATTTCAATTCTTGATTATTTATAATTGAGGAGAAATATTTTATTATACCATAGGTCAATACATCCGTCAAATCAAATAGTAACACTTCTACATATTTATTTTTTAACATCAATCATCTCTAATTAATTGGTATACAACATTTTTTTAATTGATTGGGTATATTACACCCGATGTATAGTAGAAGTTTCTAATTTGAGATTGTGCTTACTCATTTTGACTTCGTCAATAGTAAAAGGTATTATACTAGCTAGTAAAGTGCAAAGTATAGAGACCATAATACCATAGTTGAAACTTGAGGGGTTATAATGAAAGTAAATATAAAATTTAAGAACCATGGATGTAATTTACCCTTAAATAAATGGCATTTTTTCTATCAGATCACACTTTACAGAATCTAGACATTCCATTTAACTGTTTCAGCAAGCAGACTACTTCAAGTAGTTATTCTTTTATTAGAAAATTTTATAAATTTTAGACAACAAAAAATTGGTTTTATGTTTCCAATTATATTAAAAATTAACTTATTTTGCAATATTTTATTTTAAATAAATTCCACAATTGATTTGGTAAAAATGCTCAAGCTAATATCATCAATTTTAACAATAACGTTTGTCCTTTTCGTTAAAATCGATTTTATAAATTTTAGACAAATAATCGGCTTTATATTTACAATTATATTAAAAAAAATACTTATCTTGCGATATTTTATTTTGAATAAATTATACCAGAGAAAGATTGATTTGATAAAAATCATCTTGCTTAACCGTAACATTTGTCCTTTTTATTAAAATCTAAAATTTTATAAATTTTAGATAAATAATTGGTTTTATGTTTGGAATTATATTAAAAATTATCTCTTATCTTGGATATAATGTTTTGAATAAATTCCATGAAAGAAAGATTGATTTGATAAAAATCGGCTTGCCCATGTTATCAAAACCGTAATATTCATCTTTTTTATTAAAATTGAAAATTTTATAAATTTTTGACGAATAATTAGTTTTATATTTGTCATTATATTAAAAAATTCTCTTATCTTGTAATATATTGTTTTGAATAAATTCCACAAGAAAATGATTGATTTGATAAAAATCATCTTGCTCATGTCATCAATTTTAACTGTAACATTTGTCTTTTTTATTAAAATTGAAAACCACAAGTAATAATAATTTGTCACAACAAAAGTTCCACGACTCCCAAATCAAAACCGGAAATGCCATTTGTTTTTTCTTTTTTACTTTTCCTATATACACCTTTTCAGTAGATATATCGGGGTGTCAGTCTAACTGGAATACCTGTAATCTGCACTCTCTGATTGCCAGCCTTTCAATTAAAAACGTTTTCAGTAGATATACCTAATTAATTACTTAATAGAATTTAAACTCGAGACATAAATTAAACAACTGACGTCAAATCAACCTTAATTGGTTATATAAATACGCATTTTAATTTGTTCATTACATTCTCGTTGAAAATTGATTAATATGAGTTAAAAATAAATTCATAATTGTTTAGTTTTATAAAATCTAACAAGCCTATGCATATTTTATTTACAGGACATGTTTCTTGCTGGTGTAGATGCTTCAGCTGCAACAATAGAATGGGCAATGTCTGAACTGATAAAAAAACCCAAATCAATAGAAAAAACCCAATCAGAAATAAGAAACAAATTCAAATCAAAACAACACATAAACGAATCAGATTTACAAGAATTAACCTATCTAAAACTAGTAATCAAAGAAAGTTTAAGACTCCATCCACCTGGACCATTATTAGCAAGAGAATGCAGAGAGAAATGTGTGATTAATGGATATGATATTCCTGCAAATTCTAAAATCATTATCAATGGATGGGCTATGGGAAGAGATTCAAAGTATTGGGATGATCCTGAGGAATTTAAACCAGAAAGATTTGTTGATAGTTTGGTTGATTTTAGAGGGAATAATCTTGAATTTGTACCATTTGGTTCTGGAAGAAGAAGTTGTCCTGGAATTGTGTTTGGGTTAGCTAATGTTGAGCTTCCACTTGCTAAGTTGTTGTTTCATTTTGATTGGAAAGTTGTTGATGGGTTGGAGTTTGAAGATCTTTATATGAGTGAAGAGGTTGGAGTTAGTACTAGAAGGAAATTTGATCTTTGTATTGTTCCTATTCCATATCTTCATTCAAGTTCATCCAATTAGTAAAAATTGTGCATGTTTGAGTAATAAAATTGTAGGAGTTATTATGGAAGGTTTTTTATTTGTTAAATTATGTTACTAGGAATTAATTTTTGCGTGTTTTGTCACAGATAATAATAAAAACTATGGTTGATTAAAAAAATCATATAGTTACTGATTTATATATAAATGACTAGATTTTTTGTTGTCAAAACGAGCACTGTTTTTCTTGATATTCGTAAAATTGATATAATTTCCTGTTAACAACTACAAAAATGAAAAATTTCAAATGTTGACAAGCACAGTGATCGTTTTGGCAACAAAAAAACCATTGTCATTCATCTGCAAATCAGTCCACATAAGTTTTTTTTTTTAATTAACCCTAAAAACTATTCTTAGCTTTTACATATAGGTTTAAGCCTTTGGGTCAATTGACTCTTTAACGTGATATCTTAACTCCTTAGGCTAATTGTCGTGTAGGGATCCTCTAGAGTTGAAAAGCCTCTCGAGTTGGTGGAGTTGTAATTTCAACCATTAATTGCAACATTAATGGATGGGATTTAATTGATAAATTTTAATATTTAATTAGTGATTTATTGATCTATCAAATCTCATCCATTTATTTTGTAATTAATGGTTGAGATGCCTATAACTCCACCAACTCTAGAGGATTTCAACTCTAGAGGATTTCTAGCCTGTATTGTCATTGATGGTTCAAATATCGATATTGTTAATAATAGAATATCAATATATGGTGATGAGTTATTAGGATTTGAACAATGATTGTCTCCTAGATTATGTGCTGGGAGCGGTCCTTGAATACATTCCGAGGTTTCGATCTGGTTGTTCTTATTTATAGATATTGGCTGAAGCTTTTAAATTAATTACAGCTAAACCCCGCCTTGCCTCGGCCCGGTTAAGCTCTTGGAAGGGTTCCTAAGTAATAATGGGGACCTTTTTGAGAGCCTTGGGCCTTCTAGTTCGACAGGGACCGCTTCGGGAGCCTTGGGTTTTTTGGATGGTCCAAATGCTTCATTATACGGTAATTAAAATGATTCTACATAGCAAAAACGGTGATGAGTCCGGACTTGAATGATGTCACTTTTGAAATTGATGCAATTAACCAATCATGTGAGGCGATATCTGAGGTCGGAGATATATTGTAACGATCCGGTCCGGAGTGGGTGGCGCCGGGGTAGAAGGCCTGAGCAAGGAACGGCCCTAAGAGATGGCGATGGGGACAGGAATGAACTGAATCCCACATCAGAAATGGAGAGGGAGTGATTAGGGCTTATTAGTAAGATGTGAATCCAATACATGCAGACGCGTTTTAAAGCCGTGAGGCCCAATGTGTTGGATTTGGGCCAAAGAGGACAATATCTACATGGTATTGGACCAGGGTGTTACAATTGGTATCAGAGCCGACTCTCCACGTACGATGTGTGGTTCGGGGACGAACCAGACGGAAGCTGGTGGGCCTATAACGACCCGGTCCGGAGTGGATGGCGCTGGGGTAGAAGGCATGAGCAAGGAGTGGCCCTAAGGGATGACGATGGGGACAGGAATGAACTGAATCCCACATCGGAAATGGAGAGGGAGTGATTGGGGCTTATTAGTAAGATGTGAATCCAATACATGCAGACACGTTTTAAAGCCGTGAGGCCCAATATATTGGATTTGGACCAAAGTGGATAATATCTACATGGTATTGAACCAGGGTATTACAATTGGTATCAGAGCGGCCCTAAGGGATGGCGATGGGGACAGGAATGAACTGAATCCCACATCGGAAATGGAGAGGGAGTGATTGGGGCTTATTAGTAAGATGTGAATCCAATACATGGAGACGCGTTTTAAAGCCGTGAGGCCCAATGTGTTGGATTTGGGCCAAAGCGGACAATATCTACATGGTATTGGACCAGGGTGTTACAATTGGTATCAGAGCCGACTCTTCACGTACGATGTGTGGTTCGGGGACGAACCAGGCAGAAGCTGGTGGGCCTGTAACGACCTGGTCCGGAGTGGGTGGCGCCGGGGTAGAAGGCCTGAGCAAGGAACGGCCCTAAGGGATGGCAATGGGGAGAGGAATGAACTGAATCCCACATCGGAAATGGAGAGGGAGTGATTGGGGCTTATTAGTAAGATGTGAATCCAATACATGCAGATGCGTTTTAAAGCCGTGAGGCCCAATGTGTTGGATTTGGGCCAAAGCGGACAATATCTTCATGGTATTGGACCAGGGTGTTACATATATAACAATGACAATTACTCTGTCTTCTTAGTTCGAAGGCAACCTAACAAGATGTCTCACGCGTTTGAGCAGTCCTCTCATTTTTCATCTTGTCCTGTTTACTTTGATAATTTACCAAGTTATATTTCGTCAGTAATGTGTTCAACTTGCCCCATTGAGGCTTCTTAATGAAATTTGAGTTAAAAAAAAAATGATTCCATAGTGTACACGCTTCAACTTAAACACATGCATATAAAAATATGTTAGGGGTTATAATAAAATCTATTTTTTGGTATTGCCAATGAACTTAAGTTTTTAAGTCGAACGGGCTCTTGCATGTTTTAATTTACATTCTCAATTTTGATTCTACGAGTTACCTTTTTTTCTATTATTACCTATGTGGCTATGTAACATATATAGTATTAAACATTTTCAAACTAAACTATAATGTGAAACATTAAAATGTTTCACAATTGTTTTAAGAAGCTTCGTATGAGTTTAAACCAATTTCACGCCAGTAAAATAGTTTCAAAGTGAGTAAAATTTGTATGAAATGACATTCAAACCTATTGAAATACAAATTAAACGTTGGACTTAATGTAAGTAAAATAGTGTGAAATTGTAACTCAACACGTTGAAACTCAATTATAATTTGATGAAACTTTGGATTAATGTTTAAAAATAGTTTTAATCCGTTTTATATGAGTTTTAATCAATTCCACCAAATTTCACATGAATGAAATTCACGTGAAAGTGAATTTAAACTTGTTTAACCTCATCTATAATTTGATAAAAACCTTAGAATTAAAATTTCATTATAGTTTTAATTAATTTTACATGAGTTTCAGTCAATTACACTCAATTTCACATTAGAGAATCATGTGAAAGTGAGTAAAGTTTTTGTGAAATAAAATTTAAACTTTTTCAACCTTAATGTTGTTGTTTGATTGAACCCTTGAGACTATAAATATATAGGGAAGGTGGCCATGTGTATTTTCTTGTTATACTTTAGGCTAGATTATAATAATGAAGGTCGCGGCTTCCACTTTTTGACTATTTGGAGTGCCTGTATTGTTTTTTCTATATGATTTTTAAAACAATTTATGTTTAACATGTGAATATATGAATATTATAATAATGCATATACATTTAAAATTATTTAAGAACTTTTTATTAATTTTATAATAACAAAACAACAAATATTGCACAAATATATAAAAACAAACCTACCTGGAAGCTAAGAGATAAGAAACAAATGTAAATATAAAAAAGAGAAATGAAGAATATTTACAGAAGGTGAAGGTCTTGGCCTGTTGTGTGATGGGATGTTTCCTTTATCGGACATTAATATAAGATCTATTATTGGATCGTAACTACCATGTTAAACTTTTAGTTTAATTGGTTCTATCATATGATACTAGAGTGTTTTGGACCAAACTAAATCCGGGAGAGATTTCATAGAGCTAAAGAAAATAGCTACAATCCAATTTTCATATATAATGTATTTCAATTGAAAAGAAAAACATTAACACTAACAAAACAAACACCAAAACTACGAGGATGAACACGTTGATACGACTATGAAGAAGATCTAGTTACTTTTTTCTTAGATAAAATGACAAATCTGTTGTTATTGGATTTAAGATTTAAGAAAACCTCTCTCTCATTTTGCAAATTTCTTTTTTGTGATTGCAAATCAGAGTTTTCACTTGGGAACCCTACAAGAGGTATTTATACTGTGAAATTAATCTTCATAGTTCGTCATTCTGTTGATACGATTATGATGTTTGATTCATGTTTTATAATCTTGGACTTGATTAATTGTGCGTTAATCTATTAATAATTCAACAAGCAGGAACAAGAAAGACAAACTTACCTTCTCCATTCTCCTAGTAGATCTAGTTACTTTTTTCTCAGATAAAATGATAGATATGTTGTCACTGACCAAAAAGAGCATTACCATAGATCTCAAAGCCTTTCGGAGTTTTCGGCTTCTAGAAAAATTTTGAAGCAAAGATTTCTCCCATCTGCCTAAAAGATTGTAATAGATGAGTCGATACCTCCATTTGTTAATGGAATATCATAATGTTGTAATTAAGATGATTATATGTTATATATACACACTTCAAGCCAACATACACTTGCATAGAAAGGTAATAAAAACTATTTTTGAATCTTACCAATACACATAAGTTGAAGTCAAACGGTTTAACACATGCATTCTCAACTTAGATGTAATATATATTGGATTTTTTTTTTCACCCGAGTGATTAAGTAACTACATTTTAAGCAAGTTGGAAGAGAGGATTTTAGGGATAATTTAAAAGTTCAGATGATCAATCAACTTTTTGATAAATTAGGGTGCTTAAGCCAACAATATATAATTCATGAAAAATGAATGGCATAAATGTTATTATTGATTTAGACATTAACTATTCATTTTGCATGAACAAGTCATCTTGTAAACATCTAGTACAATTTCTTCTACACATGTATAGAGGAAATAAACCCAAAATATCATAGAGACTAATCAAAACAAGAAGTACATACTTGAGAGAATATGAACTTCACCCATGGCTTAAGGAGAAAATGGAATGGAAACCAAGTAAAGGTCTTCTTTTCTGTTAAGGGTACCACAAAAAAATTCCGTCATATCAAGAGTCTTTTGTGTAATTCCATCAAGAAATTTCCAATCGAAATGATATAATAAGTTTTCCAAGAGAAGCTCAAGGTAAACTACGGCTAATGTCACATCTAGACATATCATTTTTTTCAGCACCAAATGGTATCATGGCCGTCCATAAGCCTGCCAATGAGTATCAACAAATCCACTAATAGGTGAAGGAAACTCTTCAGGAGCGGAACAAAAAACTAAAGGCAAATGTTGATGTGCATCGGAGGTACATTTAGCTTGTAGTTGGGGATGAGGTTATGGTGTATTTGAGCAAGGGGCAGCTCGCTAGCGCACCAAGTAAAAAACTTCGGCTAATGAGGTATGGCCCTTACAAAGTCACCAAAAGGATCACTGACAATGCCTACCACATTTCTCTTTTGAATTGGCTAGGTAAGATGTCATCGTCGTTCAATGTACGTGATCTTAGCCCATGCCAACCGGATGGTCCTCTCGAGTTTACTAAGGATGAATTTGAGTACAACTCTTTCGAAGAATGGGAGAATGATGAGGGAATCTCCTCACACAAGTTGTGTGAGCCAGTAGCTGGACGCAGAATTCACAGAGGGCGAGCCACATGACATGTTAGACCTACACACGTCGTGTGGGAGCCAGACGTATCACCTTATTACATGCCTTGTAGGAAATAAAGGGGTATTTCGTCGAAGATATTCACCAACAAGTTTGAGCCCAAGGCTCACGGAGGAAAATAGTTCAAAACAAGCCACACGATGTGTCAGATAGACCACACGATATGTCAGATAGACCACACACCGTATGGACTGCCTTAGCCACCAAGTTCTGCGTATTCTTGGCCAAATCTGCCACAACTTTTTACTATTTTACCACCCGATATTTACTGTCTTGCCATTTAGGGTTATTTGCTATTTTACCACTAGTTTAATTCCTCTAAATTTACCTCATTATCTTATACTATCTTGTAACCCTAGTAAGTAAGGGCTTTTGGATAGTTTCTTACCTATTGTATAGAGGTATTTAAGGTTCTTTTTGTGAGGGAGAAATAAATTTTTATCAATCAATACAAATTTCCTCTTGAAATCAAGGTTTCTAATCTATTTGGGATTAACTCCTACTAGTTAGCTAGTCAATAAAATATCCTTTGTTGATTTAAGATTAAAATCATCAATATCGTCATGAATCTTTATCATGAATGGAGCGGATAGAATTTACATTAAAGCAAATAAGAACTTCATTTTTAATATGTTCTAATCTATAATGTGAATTATGTAATATTGCGAGGCGCATGAAAAACACATTTTCCATGTAGCTTATTTATTTGCAAGGAGTGATTAAATTACTACATTTTAAACAAGTTGAAGCTCTATAAGAACACTTTAAAAGTCCAGAACGCTAATCAATTTTTTTAATAAGTTCATGAGATAAATTATTTATTGAGCCAACCATATTTAATTCACAAAAAATGAATGGCATACATGTTATTATTGATTTAGACATCCACTATTCATTTTTCATGAACAAAAGTCAGCTTGAAAAACAACTAATACATTTTCTTCTACACATATATATAGAGGAAATAAACCCAAAACATCACAGAGACTAACCAACACAAGAAGTACATACTTAACAGAATAGGATCTTCACCAATGGCTTAAGGAGAAAATGGAATGGGAATCAAGTAGAGGTCTTCTTTTCTGTTGAGGGTACCACGAAAAAATTCCGTCATATCAAGAGTCTTTCGTGTGATTCCATCGGGAAATTTCCAATCAAAATGATATAATAAGTTTGCCAAGAGAAGCTCAATGTAAACTATAGCCAATGTCACGCCTGGACATATCCTTTTTCCAGCTCCAAATGGTATTAATTCCATATGTGCACCTCTATAATCAATTTCACTATCTTCAAATCTGTCTGGGTTGAACTTTTCGGGCTCGGTCCAAACTGTCGAATCTCTTCCGATCGCCCAAACATTGATGTAAACTGTAGTGCCGGGAAGAATCTCATACCCATTGACTTTAGTTTTCTCTCTGCATTCTCTTACAACCAATGGTCCTGGAGGATGTAATCTGAAAGCTTCTTTGACAACATTTCTCAAGTATTTACATTCTTGGATTCTTGATTCGTCAACCCTTCCAATTTCACCGAAGATTCGCCTCACCTCTTCTTGTGCTTTTCTCATTGTTTCCGGTGTCCGCATCAGCTCCGCCATTGTCCACTCTGTAATTTTCGAAGATGTATGGCTCCCAGAAAGAAACATTTCCTAGATTAACCAATCGAGTTTCCAAATTTTAAGTAAGGAACCATTTAGGAAATACGAAATGCTAGGATTTTCAACAGGGCTAAGATTCTCAATCCCTGTTAGGGATCCATCTAATGAAAACAAAAAACTGTGACCATAATGAGAATACGATATTTTTGCTTCACATGATTTTATCTACAACTTCCTAAAGATTTGAAAAAATATTAATAATTTTATATTTCTATTTTTTTTATGGTTTTTATATGTGCCGCTCTAAGAGCTGTATATAAGCATTAAATATTTAGTGTTTCAATGCAGATTTAGTATTTCAATGCATATTTTTTTTTTGTGATTTATTTCAATATCATTTGGTGTTTCTGTGTATTATTGAAAATTAGTAAAAATATTTTATATATTTAATACTTATATATAACATTTAGAGCTGCGTATATCAAAACCGGTTTTTCCAATGCTAATATGATTTTATACTTGATAGATTTAGTCATAACATAAATTATAATATTTATACACATAATTTGTTTTTAATTAAAATATAAAATTATTATAATTATTTTTTTTACTTCGGATTTTATTTTATATAAATTTACTTTTCAATTAATATTCTAAGAAAAATAAAGAAAAAAAGGGAACCATTATCATTAGCTGTCCATACTCCACCATGCTTATAACTATATAAAATGTTTTAAAGTCAAATTTTGTTGTGCACTAAAGCAAGTGAGAGGGTATATTACACAGGTGGCAACTTAACTTTATGTTTACTAACATTTGACCACTTAACTTCAAAATCTAACATATATATCACTCAACTTTATATTTATTAATATAAAAGTAACTAAAATTTGCATTTACTAACATTATGGTCATTTATAAAAGTAAACAACCTCAAATAGAAAATTCGAAGAATTAACATTATTTAAAACCATAATTCCATAAAATCCCGTTTTTAAAAATTCCAAATCGTCATTTTCAGATCCTTCTATCTCTAAATTATTACTTTCGCTTAACCACCAACAATATCTAAATTTCCTCAAAATCAAAAAGTTCAAGAATTAGAGGTTTTTAGAACCATATTTTTTTATGGAAACACGTTTTCTAAAATTCCAAATCACCATTTTGGAATCTTTCTCTCATAATCTAACAATAAATAAACTGACTTTATATTGAAAAAGTTGAAAGAATTCAAATTGTTAAGAATATCATTTCTATTCGCTCTACAATTCAGGATTACAATATAGAATCTCAAATAGCCTTTTAGTTTGATTCTTAAGTTAAAATTTGAGTAGAGAGAACTAAAAATCAGCTCAGACTCTTAGTGGCTCATCAAATCACTGGGAGGCTCTCCATCATCTCTATCTCTCCGCCTCTTAGTGTCTCCTAACTTTATTTTTTATTAATAATTTATTATTAGAGAGTCTCTCTCATTTCACTATTGGTAAATATAACAATCATTAATAATTTTAATTATAAAATAATAAATAAGGATTGATCATAAAAAGTACTGTTGGAAATGATATACCTTATTCACTCTTAAATCACTAAGAGTCAGTTATTTATATTATTTTTAGAGAGTGCGCTAAGAGTCTTTTAGAAATATTCTTATGTTCTTATATTCGACATAAACAGACAGAAAACAATAGAGTAACATTACCATTTTTCATCATATTATCACTGTTCTGAAAACTAAGATCTGTTTCGTTAAAAATCTAAGAAAATAGATAAAATGACAAAAAAAAAAACATTAAGGATGATAAAAGATATAAATCTTATAACATGCTATAAAGGTGGGACTAATGAATTATTTACGGTAAAAACAAAGTGGAGTGGTGATGATATAATTGAATATACTAACCAGCATATTGGCTTTGATCTGTGCAGTTGTCAAAGGAACATGAAGGCCTCCATTTTTCTGAAAATCCAGAAGAACCTGCAAAAGATTCTCTCCAATGGTAGCCTTATTAGCTTTATGTTCTTCCAAAATTTCATCAAGTACAACATCAATCTCCTTATGTTCTTTCATCATCCTCGCCTTAGCTCCACTCAGATCCGCAATAAACTTAAATCTCGGAAACAAATCAGCAATAGTTCCATCAACAACAGCCTCCCTAATCTTATCCAGATTCAATTTCTCCCTAGATTTACAGTTCTTCCCAAACGCAGTAATCTGAATAATCGAATTCGTTAATCGATACACCGTCTTCGTCAGATTCGTCGCAGATCCACCATTAGACCGAAGAGATCCGATGAATTTTGATATCTGTTCTTCCCTAACTGGTTTAAAAGAAGTTACTCTTTTAGCACTTAGAAACTCTAGCGTCGAGATTTTCCTCATTTGTCGCCAATAATCGCCGTATTCAGTGTATGCAATATCTTGAGCATCATAAAATGTTATATCTAGAGCCATGGTGGATGGCCGGCCGGCGAACTCTTCGCCTTGGATTTTGAGGACTTCTTTTGCGGTTTCTACTGAGGAAATTACGACGGCGGGGATTTGGCCTTGTTGAATGCTCATGACAGGGCCATAGGTTTTGGATAACTCTGCTAGGCGTTGATGGACTGGTGCGCCGGTTAACTGAGGGAGGTTTCCGATGAAGGGATATTTTCTTGGACCTGGTGGAGGGACTGAGTTGGGATCGGTTTTCTTCCATAGTTTTAAGAGCATGAAGATGAAGAGGAGGAAGGTGAAGAGGAGGGGAAGAGGAGGGGTTTGAAGAAGTAGATCCATTTTTTGGTTTTGGTAGAATGTGCGAAGGACTTGATTTCAAGTATGGAAGTATATATTGATGGAGTGAGACCTTAGTTTGTTGTTTTGTTTAGTAATTAAAGCAGGAAAAAGTACGAAAAAACAAAAAAATGCACGTGGTTTAAAAGTGGTATGTGGTTTAAAAGTTTACAAATAAAGTCTGTAGTATTTTTTATTTACAAAATAAAGTATTACAATTACACAGTTAAGTTCTGATTACGACTAAAGACATTTTTATCTTAAAAAAAATTATTCTTATATATCAGCAAAATATAATCTTTGGAAAAAAACAACTTCCTAAATCGAAACAATAAATAATATAGTGGAATTTTACGTTTTTTTTATTAATCTGACAGTTTATGAACTAAATTGATAATTAAATTCATTTTACACCGTTTCAATTTGATTTTAGGATCTGTGTTTTGTCAATATATAAATATAATTGAAAAAAAATGAAAAAAAATACTCTTATTATCATAAATTACTTAAAAGTTTAATTTTAAATACTTTATTTTGTAAAAAAAAAGCATACCACATACCTCTCTTTGCAAACTTTTAAACCACGGACATCTATTTGCAAATAAGGCAAACCACGAGCATTTTTTTCGTACTTTGCCCATTAAAGTAATTAATGTAATTAAGTAGTGCTTATTGTGGTGAAGCTCTTAGCCTAGTGGTTGAGAGCTTACCTATGCCTTGGGAGGTCATGAGTTCGAATCACATCCGAGTCTGGTGGGGATTTTTCTTTCTTCTTTAAAACGCATTGCGCAAATTTTAAAAAAAAAAAATTAAGTAGTGCTTATTGTCAAGGAATCACTTAGATACACGTGAATATCAATTGAGTTACAGTTTGTTGTTAGAAAATGTTGGAGACTCCACTCAATAGTAGTAGGGCTCGAGCTGAGGTGGGAGCACAATTGGCTTGTGCGCTTTCGGCTAAGACCCATTCTCATCGATGACCACTTGGTCTAATAAAATGTTTTAGTGTTATGTTAAAGAACCATTTGACAAAAAAAAAAAAAGAGATAAATTACAAATTTAGCTTTATGGTTATGTACAAGTATATTTTAGCTTTCATGTACAAAACAATGCAGTATGAAACGAAACAATAACAAATAGTGTAATTTCAAGCATAGTTTACAGTATGACTAGAATCTTTCTAAATAGAATAAGATTTAAAAACTTTATTTTTAATTGAATCATCTTAAGGAAATGTTTGGGAAAAGTACAAAAATAAACTTTGTGCTTTGGACCATTTTCAAACATAAACCACAGGTTCTAAAAGTTAACAAACATGCACCTTGAGGTTCATTCCGTTAGTAAACATTGTCCAAAAAGACTAGTGGTCAGAAGCGTATTTTTGTTATTTCATTTATTTATATATTTTATAATTTATTTTATTTTTATAATCTTAAGCTTTACTCAATCCCCTACTTACACCTTAGCTCCCATCTTTCTCTCACATATGATGCCTGATGGACAGTGGCGGAGCCAGGATTTAAGGTTTAGAGGGGCTAATTTTAGTTGTGTAGTTTGCGGTATTTTTTTAAAAGTCCAGCCCATTAGGGCTGGGCAAATTTTTTTTAGCCTTTAGTATGATAAAACTGCTTCATTCTGACCAATATGAAAATCGTAAACTTATTTAATTTTCTGTATGTCCAATGTTGATTTCTTAAACTAAAGACACCTAAATTTTCATCGTTTTTAATGCTAAAAAATTAAAAATGTTAAGGTTAAAAAAAGTAGAAATTTTTAATGTTTTTATAAATCCAACATTAATTGCTTAAAAATTATATTTAGAAAAAAAAGTTTAAAAGAGCAAAAAAAATGAGGTTGAGGGGGTTTGAACCCATGACCTTTCATGGCAAAACAAGTCTCTTAACCAAACCAACCATCTCAACATATTATTATAATAATACAAACGCGTATTAATATATTATAATTTGGTGGGGGGGGGCTATCAACTGCCGAATAAATTCTACTCAAGGGTGGAGCCGGCGGTCGGGGGGCCGGAGCCCCCCCGAGCCCTGGGCTGGCTCCGCCCCTGCTGATGGAGTACTTCCATGGATGGTACAGAATGCTGACAATGAAGCCCTCTCAAATCAGATTGCGTATACTCTGTCAATTGACATATTATAGCATCCCTAATGTATAAGAATTGATTGTTACTTTCACATGTGGAGTTGTAAGAGCATCTCTAATAGAGGGTGCCCAAAAGAGTGCCAGCTGATGTGGCATCAGCTTTGGCAACTTTTAAAGGATGCCCACTATTGGAGTGATTTTGGGTGCCAAGGAAAGTTGCCAATTTTTGACAACCTCTTGGCAACCTTGTTTATTATTTTTTAATATGAAATAGGTGGTCCCTTTCCTAGAAATAATAAAATATGTAGCTTTTTATTTTAATATTTTTAATAAAATAATAATTTCTAAGCTTATAATGGCAACTTTTCAAGCAACCTCTATTGGAGTATTTTTTAAATAAAGGTTGTCAAAAGTGATGTGGATGAAAGAGACAATAAAATATTATATTTTAAAATTATGTGTCAAGTTTTGGCACTCTTTTGGGCACCCTCTATTGGAGATGCTCTAACCCACCACCATTAGATTACTTGTTACATTTTGTAGTTTGTTACTAAAAAGTGTTACAAACTGTTTCTTTCAAATTATAAAATTAAAAAAACCATCACGGGAGGCGTGCGCATCTGGCGCGTGTTTGACACGTGTCAGGTGAGACATGTCAGACGCCTCCCAAAGCAGCAAATAATACTGCTTTTTACTTTTTGGGGTTTTTATAAGTTTAATCCTTATTTTTTAATTAAACTATTTTTTTTGTACTCAGTAATATTTTGAAATAACAATCTATTCTGCTGATATGTTACTTTTAACTTCTTACTTTTCGTATGTCACTTTGAAAAGTTACAAAGTTTGTAACTTGGAACTTGCTCTTATACTTCCTTTCCCTCTTATGAATTTCATGTGTCCCACAAAGCTCACCCGTCATAATTCTGTCTCCAGCGCCGTCCTCTTCTCCAATCCATCCTTCAACGCTGACTAGTTCTTTTTCACCGGTGGCTGGTCATTAGTCACTCTACCATTCTCTCTTTCTCTATCCTCTCCTCCGTTTGGATTTATGAAAAATCACACAATTAGATGACTTTGTTTTTGCCACTGTTTATGTTTAATGGTTGTGTTTTCTATATGATTTAGTTGGATCAATTTCTTGAATTCGTTGTAATTGTTGTCCAGTTCTTCAAACATTGAATTTGAACTTCTTTTTGAATTGTAAATTTGAATTTATGGCATAAAATAAGCCATTTACGTCTTCTTTGTAGACCATGTATCATGTACAAGGTAATGCTCTAACATAGTATTAAATTATTGTATTTTCCCAATTCTTTGTAACAAATTGGAGATTCAGATGCCATAAGCTTTAACTAGTACTGTTCTGAACAGTAAGAAAAGCATTTATTTAAAGATTCGAATTAGAATAAGGTTTGGCATTAATGGTTTTCTAGTATTTAAACCTTCTTCAATACCTATACATTTAAGTTTTAAAGTGTCAAAAGTAAATGGTGAACCGTTGAGAGATAGACAATTGATTTAAAAGCAACTAGAACTGTAGCATTCCCAAGGTAAACTGGAATTTCTGCTTTAGGCTTCAACCATATATTTCTTTCTTAGATAAAAATACAAGTTAACACAATTGCATTGCAACAAACTTTAGAGACGGACACCGACTTTAATTGGAATGGTGGTGATGCTCACTAAGATAAGAAAACTTGCAACTATTCAAGTGAAAACAGAATCCCTAAAGTATTGAACATCTATGTCTAATGGTTTGGCATGTTATGCTACTCATGACATGTTCGAAACAACTATTGAACTTCTATGAATTGATTCTGACCTCGATGAGTCCATCCAAAAAAAGTACTTAACCATTCAATCAATTTTAGAAATTGTTATATATGCAACAAAAAAAGTTTTAGATAAACAACAATAATAATTCCAATACAAAAAATCTATGAACTTTTATGATTGTTTGGCATGTTATGCTACCCACGAGTTTTAGACTAACAACAACAGCAATTCCAATACAAAATCAATAACATTAGAATTTACTACATTCACCAAACCCAATTCATAAAAGTCACAACTCTAAAAGATCAAAATACCCTTTAATCATTCTTCTCAAGTAGATCTAACTTGTTAATATCCCTACAAATTGATACAGATAGAGACTCGGATCAATTCATATCTATTCAAGTGAAAACAGAATCCCTAATGTTAATAATACTAGCAAATTCAAAGAGCAAGATCTACCTAACTCAGCAGCACCCACAATAGTTTCACGAAGTATATTCCTAGTTATAAGGAATTTCATGTGTAGCTAAGAGAAAGACCCACCTGTAATAGATTCAATGTATCTCTAACGCACTAAGAAAATAACAATACCGAAAAGAAAGAAATATGAAAAAACCAAACCAAAGAGACACATGAATAATGTACTATGTGAACATTTTGCTTGACACCATATACATCCTTATTCTAGAAGCTCAACAACTATAGCAATAGTAAATATGATGATTATTACAACGTAGATCAGGAAAAAACTCAATTAAGGAACAATAAAACCCTAGTAGATTAAGGAAGAGAACAAATAGAACTTACTACTTCTATGTTTCAATTTAAGAAATGAGATTTGCATGTTGAAGCTTCCATGGAGTTAGGCAAGAGAGAGATGTGCGAGCTAAAAAGAATCATCGAGCTTGGGAGAAACCTAATTTTCTCTGCAGAATAAATTAGGTCTTTCTTTTTTTGTTTAGATATGGCTGAACTAAAACGTTTGAGCGTGTTATATTTTGGGGAAAAAATTCCTCCCCCACGAAACGTACAAAATGTGCTGGTTTTTTTTGTTAACAATGGCAGTTATATATAAAGAGTGTCATATAGGGCTGGGCACAGTTCGGTCCAAGTCGGGGATTCATGAATCTCCAGTATTAGATTGAAATTCGGAGATTAATAAAAGGAAATCTCCAGGATTGGATTAAAAGAATAAATCTCTAGAATTGAATTGTCCTAAAATTTCAATCCAGTCCAGTTCGGGGATTCGGATATTCAGTTCCGGTCCAGTCCAATATAATTTTTCGGTGATTTGGATAAATATCTAATATTTTAAATCATAAAAAATAAATTAAAAATTTAATTTACGAGATGATAAAATATAGAATTTTATTATCTTACATAACTTGGAATAAATAATATTGTTTTAGGAAGTAAACAACATTCATTAAAAGTTACAGTAGACAACAAAGCTAAAACAACCCACAAAAATCAAAGTTACAAAATAACAAATCAATAAAAACAAACAACCTTTAATTTAAAAAAGACAACACTTTATTAGCAAAATATGATCATACCACAATCTCTATAATCATCATCCAAATTTGTAATTGAATCTTCTTAACACAACAAATTCTTTGTTTTCCAAAGGAAATGCAGTAAAAGCCAAACATCAACCTGAACATATAAAATTTATCATATTAGTGAATCAACAAATGTTAAATTAATTAGCTTTCACTTCAATAAAATTAATCAACACACTAGCAAAAAGTAAAAGGAAAAAAAATATGATTACCAAAGTGCTTTTGTTTCAGTTAAAAAACCTTAGATATCCAATTGAAATATGGATAAAAGAGACGGTGCAACTTCAGGATCAGAACTAATTTCTACAAATTAAATAACAATTATATAGTTAGTATTCATAAACATTTAATTAAAATAAAACTATGAAATATAATTGCTAAGTAAATATTACCTTCTGCAATAGCTTCAAGATCTTCAACTTCTTCTTCATGCTTGAAAGATTGAGTTGAAGTTTTCAACCAATCTTGACAACAAATCAAAACCGCAGCTATAGCAGGAGTTAAAGAACTCCTAAATTCATCCAAAGTTCTACCACTTGTGCTAAACGTAGATTCAGAAGTCACAGTTGAGCATTGAATTGCAAAAACATCTTTTACAACTTTGGATAAAGTAGAATATCTTATAGCATTGACCTTCCACCACAATAGAATGTCAAACTCAATTACATATTTTTCAGGTGTCTCATTGACATATCTTTTCCATTCTCCCTCAATTGACATATCTTTATCAATATTCAAAAAATAATCATCAATATCATCATCAATGTCATCATCCGCTTCATCCAAACTAGAAGAATTTGTGTTCCAAGATTCACATTTTCTTGCACATTTTGCACTATATACTCATCTAACAATGCAATAATAATCTTTGTGACTTGTGCCACCAACTTATTAGCATCGTTCTCACTATAAAATTCAGTGTACTTAGCCATCAAGTACTTAATTTTATACTTTGGGTCAAAAACCACCCATACAAAAAGCATCACATTCATTGTGTCAATAGAACCCCAATACTTATCAAATTTTTCCCTCATTTGAGTTCCCATGTATTTTAAGGAAGGATTTTTACTGTTTTGACATATTGTAATATCCTTGAGAATTTTCATTACCTCGGGAAAATAAAGGCTAGAGGTAGGATATGATGAACCTGAGAATTTACAAGTTATATCATAAAATCTTTTCAAAAACCTACAAAGGTTCTTAATACTCAACCAATCACTCTCAACAAGAATATCATTCGCAAAATCTTTTGCATATTTCTTATCAAGATCTTCTAACTTGTCAAATGTCTTTTGATATCCTAATGCAACATCTAACATCAAATAGGTTCTATTCCACCTAGTGGGGCAATCGTAGCATAATGCAATATTTATTATTGCTAAACTTTCGGTTATTTCACTAGTTCGGTCCAATTCAATCCAATTCGGTTATCGGTCCAGTCTTGGATAAATTTTGGTCCAGTTTGGTCCAGTTCTTTGACGAAAAGTCAACGGTCCAATCTAGTTAGGTTCTCCAAAAAAAGTCAACGGTCCGGTCCAATTCCGGACTTTTTCCTCGGATATTCGGTCTAGTCCAGTATCTCTAGGATCTGCTATGTTTATGTACGTTTTCAGTTAAAATCTAGTTTTCTTAGAATGACAAATGTGTGTCATCGTAAAGCCACATGCAATTTGAGGTTCATTGCACTTAATCTTTCAGATGACAGAAATTTAAAATATAGTGGGCGAAAAAGAATTAGATGACAGGAAAAAAATGTATGGCATATATCTTGTGTCATTTGAAATGGAAAATGACATAATGAAGCCTTCTTTTATTGCTTTGAAACAGAAATAAAAACCTAAGGGGCACGAAGTTTTACATTTGATGAGTTGAGCGGACTAATAAGATGCGTTAGAAGAGTTGATGGGGCTAATAAATATTATGTACGAACATAAAAGGGTACAAAATGTTAAATTTGTTTGGTTGAAAAGACAGATAAGTTGACCACTAAATAGATAGAATAAATGACAAAATGAGATAAGTTAATGGGAGAACCGAGGTATTAAGCCTAATATTTTTCTATTTTTACAAAAAAAACATCGAGAGTTTTCACTTTTAGCCTATAAATATGTAATATTTAAAGGGAAAATTATAAAATTGGGTCCAATGGGAAACTTTATTTAAATATTTAACTCATTTACTCAACCTACTGCATATCTAGACTATGTTTGTATGACTTTCCCAAAATACCCTTAAAATGTTTGTAATTTTATGTCGCATTTGTCTCCCTCTCGTCTGACTTCGCAGATTTCACGATATGTGAAGTCTGCGAAGATAATGTTTGGGTTATTAGATGATTTCAATTCGCAGATTTCTCAATATGCGAAGTACGAACGTGTTTTTTGCGAAGTGGTATATAACAACAAAAAGGCACAACAACAACGGATTCCAACACTAAAATCATAACATTATCAAAATTTACAACAAGATTGCCATAATAACAACATGAAAATCATAACATTATCAAAATTTACAGCAAGATTGCCACAGTAAACTCCTAACAAATCGTTTTAAAGTGAACGTGATGAATCTGGACGGAAATTTCTCCCTGTATTGGAAGTCCAGACCTTTTGGGATGAGAAATGGAAGTCCAGACTTTTTGGGATGGATGTGTCTCACAGTACAGAATAAGATTGGCACAATAACTCTTAACTAATCACTTAAAGTTGAATGGGACCAATCATGATGGGAATTTCTCCCTGTATCAGAAGGAAAGTCATCCCATCTGCATCCGAGGACACCACCTTCTTGCGGGATGTTATGTATTCAACCACCATCAGAAAAATTTAATCGTGTTAGCCAGAAAAAAGGAAGATTTGTCTTCGCAAAATGAGGATTCACGAATTATGCGAAGATAAGATGATTTTACTTAGCAAAACGATGATTTCGTGACGTCACGAGGAGAAATGTGACGCTCTGACTTAGCGAAATGATGATTATGAGGAGTCTGCGGGAGAAATTTATCGAATTACCTCGCATACTTCGCGTAATCATCGTTCCGTGAAGTTAAATCGATAAATTTCTCCCTGCAGACTTCGCGAAAATGGCATACGCTAAGTGAATTTATGGGGAAAACGCAGAGAAAATAGTATATACTTACATTTTTCGACAAAAACAATATGATAAACTGGAAAAAACAATGAAAATAACGTAGAATCACCATTTTTTTGATGGTCACAAGAAGAAAGAAACCAAGAAACGAGCAGGAACAGGAAGATGAAGAACCATGACTTTGTTTTCTAGGATTAGGAAGATGAATAATCAAGAGATGAAGAGAGGAAGAAGAGAAATACATGGTGATGTAGAGAAATAGTGCAGATTTCACGTAATTTAAAGGGAGAGAGGAAGATCAAAGGTTTGGGAATCATCTCGGGAAGAGCAATCGTTCGCGTAGGAAGAGAAAGGGGAAGGGAGAAGATGAAAGGTTAAGAGTATTTTGGGAAAGCCACACAAACATAGTCTAGATATATAGTAGGTTGAGTAAATGAGTTAAATATGTAAATGGATCTCCCATTTGATCCCATTTTTAATTTTCCCATATTTAAATTGTAAAACTCAATCAATCTTAATATCAATGAAATATTATTTTTAAAGGTTAAACATTTATTTGAAAATGAATTTTCATTTTGTCCTTTGATATTCTAACAAGTTTATTCAACTTAAATCTAAGAATTCTTCTTGATTAAAACTTTCACACTTATTTTTTTCAATCCACTTTCGATATGTATCATCATTAGTGTTTTTTTTACACTTATCAAATTTTTAATGGTTTAGCATATATATAGGTGATATCCCAGACACATAGTAAAATTTCTCTTGGGACTTGATAATGAATATGATGTTTTTTTACTAGGGTAAATAATTTATGGCAAATGATATATACAGCCCTTAGGGTTGTATATAAGCATTAATTATTCTTATATTTTCAATAAAAAAAGTCTTAACTCTAAAATAAGCATTTATTTGGACTTAACCGAAACAAAACCGACATAGAGGTTTTTGTTGAAAACCCTAGCCGTCAAGCCCGCCATCGCCTCCTGTCGGCGATCCTGGGATTTCTTGGTCGGCATGGCCAATCCGAACGGTTCTGTCTTCGATGATGACTATCTGGATATCAGAGTTCTCTTCAATCCAAAATTAAGGCTAGCTAATCAGATGGTTGCTGCGCAGCCACCGCCAAAGACGTACGCCGGAATTCCAAAGAACAATATTATCGAAACCCCACCTTCATCAGCGGCGATTTCTGACATTGGCGGAATTAAGACAGTGAGGATCTCTCAGAAGGCCTATGATAGGCGACTTGCGCTTTGCTCGACTTCTCTAATCGGAAGGATAATCCTGAATAAGGGAGATGCGCCATGGAAGGTTGCTGACCTAAAACGGACTCTTACAAATATCTGGGGGATAAATGATGCCTGGAGGCTGATATCAATAGGATGTGGGTTCTATCACATTATCCTGGAAACACAGACACTGAAAAATCAAGTTTTGGCAAAAGGAGTTCTGAATGTTAAACCTGGGACTTTCAGATTGCAGCCTTGGGTTCCGGATTTCGATCCCTTCGCGGAGAAATCAATAACTGCACAAGTTTGGGTCCGACTGTACTCTCTTCCATAGGAATACTGGGACACACAGATCCTAGCTAACATTGTAAGCTGGATTGGTGGACTGATCAGGGTGGACAGAGCTACATTGGTGGGAGACTTTGGGCACTTTGCAAGAATGCTGGTGGATGTGGATTTAAGTTCAGACCTGCCGGTTAAATTGGGCATTGAGCGGGAAGGCAAACAGTTGTGGATTGAGGTGGCCTATGAGAAATTACCAAGTTTTTGCAAGGTGTGCTCAAATATTGGGCATATGGCTTACGATTGTAAGTGAAATAAAAAACCAATGCTGGAAATGGATAAAAAAGTCGCGCCTACAGGTCCGCAAAGCAAGAAATTTTCTAAAGAACCATCCCGGATGGATATCCCGATAAAAAGAGTAACAAATAGAATTATTGGGGATTTACAACTCTGCGAGACGGGTAAAGGCGGTAATGAGGAGATGAAACGATCGGTGATGGATGAGGAAGAGGTCTCGCCATGTGAGGAGGAAGGGACAGTGGTCTCGGAGGAAGAACATGAGGAGGAGGCGGCGGCGGAATCGCCGAGGGATGACCATGACCATCAATTAGCTCTCGTAGGGGAAGAAGGGGCAGTGGTCTCGAAACATGAGGAGGAGGAGGCTGAGGAATCGTCGAGGGATGATCACGATCATCAATTAGCTCTCGCAGGCAGTCCACAACTGCTGGACGGGCTGAGTATAGTAAACTTTGATCCGGTAGATAGGTCAATATCACGAGGAGCGGATAATTTGACGAACGTTTCATCTACACAGGATACCCAATCATGGGCAGATATGGCAGAGGATGAGAGTGGGATGTGGGAAACAGCTGGTTCAAAGACGGCTAAACAGAAAGCGGAGAGGAAAGACACAAAGACAGGATCAACTCGGGTCAAACGGGTCAGTAATTTGCATAATAGATATAAATGAATGTTTTATATTGGAATTTGTACGGTGAAATTGGAATTCTCAAGCTCAGAATGACAGGCCCATGGGTGGTTATGGGAGATTTTAATGCTATTCTTGGATCACATGAGAAAACAGGTAGAGCTCCGGCTGTCAGGCCATGTCATGAATTCAGGAACTTTATTGAGGGGGCTAAGCTTATTGAGGTTGCAAAACAGGGGCTGATGTATTCTTGGAGTAACGGTCGAATGGGTTCGGCTAGGATGGAAAGTAAGCTGGACCGATCTCTTATTTCAGAAGATTTTTCAAAATATTGGGATATTTACAGTAGCGTGGCTCTGACTCGGCATCACTCTGATCATTGTCCACTCCTCTTCAGAAGTATACAGAGAATTCGAAAGCCTGCGCGGTTTCGGTTTCAGAATATGTGGGTGCAACATCCGAATTTGCGTGAGGTTGTTAAGACTTGGAGTAGCTATGATACGAGACTTCCGCCTATGCAAAATCTTGGCGCGAAATTAAAACAGTTGTGCGAGATCTTATGCAGATGGAATAGAGAGGTTTTTGGGCACTTAGACGTCAGAATTGAGGAAGCCAACAACACTCTTAATCAGATTCAATGGGAAATTGCTCGCACCAGTTTCTCTCTAGAGCTTCATCAGCAGGAATTAGCCGCGTATACTGAACTGGATGCGGTTCAAAGCCAAAAGGAAACGTATCTTCGTGATAAGAGCAGAATTAAGTGGTTAAAGGAAGGGGACAGGAACTCGGGCTTCTTTCATAAAATGGCTACTATTCGATCAGCAAACGTCGGAATCAATTTTCTGCGGGTTAATCATGAAATTACCTCGGACCCCCAACGAATTGATGACCATATTGAGAGTTATTTTCAGGATCTGTTCAAGGCGGATGGCAATTTCCCACAGGAGCATGCGAAGATCTTCGAAGTAGTCCCGCGGCTAGTTACGGCTTCGGATAATGACGACCTGACAGCTTGCCCGGGAATTTCTGAGGTGCGCAGAGTGGTTTTTGATATGGACAAGAATAGTTCTCCTGGGCCGGACGGCTTCACGGGTCAATTTTTTCAGACATGCTGGGATATAGTGGGCTCAGACATTTATGCCATAGTTAAAAGCTTCTTCGACATGGGTCAGGTCATCCCGGGGCTGAACTCTAGTTTAATGGCGCTCATTCCTAAATCGGAGGACGCAATTTCAATTGATCAGTACAAGCCAATCGCTATGAGCAACTTCGGTTATAAAATTATCTCTAAGCTGCTCGCTGACAGATTGTCACAGATTATGTCTCGGATTATTTCACCTAACCAATTTAGGTTCATTGTAGGTAGAAGTATCCATCAGTGTATTGCTTTGGCTTCTGAAGGTACCAATATGCTGAAGAAGCGCTGCTTTGGAGGTAATATGGCAGTTAAAATTAATATTCGGAAAGCGTTTGATACCTTAGACTAGAACTTCTTGTTAACTGTGATGGAAGCTTTTGGGTTCTCAGTTCAATTTTTGGATTGGATCCTCAATATCCTGTCATCTGCACGTATTTCAATTTTGTCTGGTGTTATTCAGATGCTCCAGAGGGGTCAGACAGGGGACCCTCTATCCCCTCTTCTGTTCGCCATTGCTGAAGACCATTTAAGTCGGTGGCTAATGCAATTACAACTGTCAGGCAAACTTACTCCGATGAACTATTCAAGGGATAAGCATTTCCCGACACATTTACTATATGCAGATGATGTTCTTCTATTTTGCAAGGCTTCTTTGAGCAATTTAAGGGTTTTAAATGAAGTTTTTGCTCTTTACGGTTTGATGTCGGGTCAGCATGTTAATTGGAACAAGTCAGAAATGTTTCTCAGTGAGTTTATCAGTGCGCGCAGGAGAGCAAAATTGGCTGAGAAACTTGGTATCAACTTGGGCTCTCTCACATTTTGGTACTTAGGTGTTCCGCTGTTTACTGGGCTTCCTCATAAGCACCATCTTTAGGGGTTAATGGACAAAATTTTAGCACACTTCTCGTGATGGAAGGGTCACTCTCTGTCAATGGTAGGGAGAGTTGCGTTGGTTAACTTGGTGGTCTACAACAGCTTTATTCACTCATTTATAGTGTATAAATGGCCTAGAAACTTGCTCTCTCATATGAATAATTGTATTCGGAACTTTGTCTGGACGGGTTCAATTGACAGTAGGAAATTGGTTGCTGTTTCCTGGATGAAGTGATGTAAGCCTGTGCAGGAGGGTGGCCTTGGATTGAAGGACCTTCATATTCTGAATCAAGCCTTACTTGGGAAGATAGCTTCGGGGATTATTAGAGATGATTCATTTTGTTTCTTGCTGCTCCGGTCTCGTTTTGTCAACTCGGCGGGGCTGCCTAAGAACTATGTTATAACCTCCTCAAATTGGAGCTCGGTGAAGCTTGTCTTTAAAATTCTGAACCTCCATTGTTTCTGGTGGCTTGGGCGTAATTCAATGCTCAGTTTTTGGAACGAAGCATGGATCAATCCACCCATAGCAGAACAGATGGGATTATCGGCTCGTCAAAGACGGGAGGCAACCGATGTGGTTAGCGATTATCTAAAAAACGATGAATGGCATAGCCTGCCGGTAATGCCAAGCGAGGTTGACTATAGGGTCAGGGCGGTACGATCAGGGAAAGACAGTGATGATATTTGCATTTGGAGACCGGCGATTAATGGCGTTTTCAAGGCTAAACTGTTCTATGCTTGGATGCAGGGCAGCTCCATGCCTTTAAGGTGGTGTCATTTTATTTGGAATTGCTATATCCCGCCTTCGCACTCGTTGATTTGTTGGAAGGAAGTTTTGGGAGCGCTTGCAACGCATGACCGGTTGCTGGTTAGGGGCTGTCACGTTGTCTCTCGCTGTAGCCTCTGCAGAGCGGACATGGAAACAACGTTACACCTTTTTCTAACTTGCCCTTTTTCTTTGCAGGTATGGAATTCAATTGAATCTCTGTTTGGACGTACTTTATATAAACTGGGATCGTTGCTGGATCTGTTAATTGATGCGAGCAAGCAGAATTTTAGCACGCAAATACGTGCACTCTGGAGATCCGCCATTGTCAATAGAGTCTGGGTCATTTGGATGACCAGAAACAAAGCAATATTTGAAGATGAGGACCCCTGCATTTCATTAATGCTGTGAAAGCTTTGGCGCTCTATTCATGAATCTGGTAGCTTGGTCATGGATCTATGTGGAACTCGACAACGGAGCTGCACACGCTGAAGGAACTTCATCTGCCAGTTTTAAAACACTGTGCACCATGAATAATTCCAGTTCGTTGGCAACCTCCGCCGGTCAATTGGATGAAGGCCAATACATATGCTTCTGTAAATGGCAGCTCGGGCTCAGCGGGATGCGGGGGATATACATGTCGGCGAGCGATGAGTTTTGCGGGGCATTTTAATATCAGCTGGAATCGACCTTCTCTTATGCTGCTGAGCTCTCGGCAGCTATATCGGCCATTAACATGGCGTTTGACAGGGGGTGGCTAAGGTTATGGCTCGAGAGTGACTCAACATTTGTTGTTAATTTGCTGCGAAGCAGAAGCAAACTGGTTCCTTGGTTCCTTTGGTTGCTACTGTTTTCTTTATTCTTTTTAATAAATTGGTTTAAGGATTGGGTGTGGAGAGCAGGGGTGCCAGCCTAGCTGGGATGTCTGTAATTTGCACTCCCTGATTGCCAACCTTTCAACAAAAAAAAAAAAAAATAAGCATTTATTTTGTATTGAAAATGTAACAAAATATTATGACTCTATATATTTCAGTATTAAAATATGTAAGTATTAACAAGTTTTATGTATTGAATAGCTAAATAAATACTAAAAATAGAAATTTTGGGTTTTTATTTACAGCCCTAAGGGCTGTAAATATCGGAACCCATAATTTATTAGTCCTCTAGTTTTTACCTAACACACTGTTTAGTCTCCATATTTTGAAAAATACATTTTAAGGTCCATATCTTTTGCCAATATTAACCTTGTGGTCCTTTTATCTATTTTTTTAGATTTTTAATCGAACATATCTTAGCTTTTAGAACAACCGCAGTACAATACAAGTTGACCATGTTACTCTGTTATTTTATATATATATCTGTTTATGCTAAAATATATCGATAACAAGTCTAAAAAAACTAGATAAAGGGATCAAATGGTTAATATTGACAAAAGTTATGGACCTTATAATGTGTTTTTTAAAATAGGAGGACTAAACAGTGTGTTAGGTAAAAACTAGAGGACTAATAAATTATTTCGTCTTTTTACTATTGTCTATTTGGATTTCTAATAATACATTGTCTTTCTCTAGTTTATAATTGTAGATAAAATTATCACAATTATTTAAATCTTTTACTCTTGTGATGATATGTCTAACCTTTTGATCTGCAATAGTCAACTGATTTAATTTCTTTTTTTTTTTTTTTGAAAAGGAACTGATTTAATTTCTAATGATATATAATTAATGCATATTAAAATTGACTTGTCTCAGTCATATGTATATGTATAATTGAAAAAATACATAAAAGTGACCTACTATTTTTGTCCCTATGCTTGCTACATCTTTTTTTATTGTTAAATGATTAGGTAGTTGTGGAATCACTTTATATCTTAATTTTATGTTGTTAAACTATTCGATTTTTAAAAGTTTAAGTTAGGTATAAATACCCATTTCGATCCCTAAACTAAGGTTTTAAAATCAATTAGAACTTTAAACTATCAAAATCATCAATCAGATCCTTAAATTAACAAAAAATCATCAATTGAGTCTCATTCTAAATAAAAATCTTCAATTTAGGTCTCATCGAAAATCATTCAGTTAAACAGTTTTAAACTCTTTTCTCTAAACTCATTTTGAACCAACACAGAGATTATTACCTTCTATATCAAATAATCACCGTTTCTGATTTTAGGATATCACGAGGATTCAATTGATAATTTTTGCTTGATTCAAGAATGTCATTAATGATTTTAATAGTTTAGAATCCTAATTGACTTTTAAGTTTTAGTTTGAATATCTAAATGGGCGTGATGCCTTTAAATTATATTGATAAAAAAAAAAAGTAAAGAAAGTTTAAGTTATCGGTTAAAAAAATTAGTTTATTATTATTATTATCTCTAACATGCTTATAATGTGAAATGTACACAATACAGAATAGTCAAAATTGGACGTCCAAAAAAACAATACTGTATGGACACTGTAAGATGCACCTTATCATATATAAAAAAAAAAAAAAAAAAAGTCATGTGATACTATAATGATACAATACTATAATGATACTATAATGATACAATACTATAATGATACAATAGTTCTCTGAAGGCGTTAATGGGAATTTGTTGGCCAGTATGGAGCACGGGGCTATTCTCTTCGCTATTATTTGTCACCAAATGTGGAAATGGAGGAATGAAGAGTTATTTGCTAAGAAGACTGTCTTTATTCCTGACCTCCAGTTTTACTTCTCGAAAAAACTCTCTGTTATTACAAAGAGTTTTGAAGGAGAGCCCCTGGTTCACCCCTCCCCGGTTAAAGAGGTCCAGTTAGTTGGTTGGAGGAAGCCCAGGGAAGGGGTTGTCAAGTTGAATACGGATGGCTCCTGCCTTAGTAATGGCAGAATTGCTGCTGGTGGAGTTCTTCGGGATGCTGGTGGCGCCTGGCTGGCTGGGTTTACCCATAACTTAGGTACGGGCTCCTCCTTTACTGCAGAGCTCTGGGGGATCTTGTCTGGCATTAAACTCGCCATTCGCATGGGTGTTAAAAGACTTTCGGTGGAGTCTGACAATTTGGAGGCTATCAACAGGATTTCGGATAGACAGGCTGTTTGTCTTAAGAGTCAGAATCTCATTAAAGCCATCTTGAGGCTTCGTCCTGCCTTCGATTCTCTTACCTTCTCCTATATTTATAGGGAGCAAAACCGCGTGGCGGATCGCTTGGCAGCTGCTGGGCATGGGGGGATGTTAGGTGTTTCTACCCTTTCCGTTCCTCCTTCTTTTCTGTTACCTTCTCTTCTTGATGATAGGATTGGGGTCAGTCTTCCTAGACTGATCCCGGGTTAGGTTTTTATTTGTTTGTTTTTTTTTCGTTCCCTTCTTACCAAAAAAAAATAATGATACAATAGTATTTTATATCGGTTATTCAAAAAAAAAATAGTATTTTATATCGGCAAGTTGGACACTATATAATACAATTCTTATCATCCATAAAACTTCTCTTAGTATAAAAATCTGGGTTTAAAGGGTACTAGAATATTGAGATAATTACAAAACTAGCCGTATTTTAAAATCCATTTACATATCTAGTCTAGTTCTCCAACTTCTTACAAATCTAGACAGTTTCACTACATTTAGACAAAAATACCCTTATCTTTCCAAATTTAAATATATGAATATAGTCTGTCGTACCTGTCGTATTTTGTTAAAATGCGACAAACGACAGAATATATAATTTTTCGTACCTGTCGTATTTAAAAAAAATACGACAGACGACAGAATATATTGTCTGTCGTACCAATCGTATTTTTTTAAAATACGACAGAAAATATATTATGTCGTACCTGTTGTATTTTCATAAATATTCTAGAAATACAAGGAACATATCTCGAATAAAATTCATAATAGGTTAAAATTATACATTAATTCTATTAAGTTACGTTTTGAATATAATTTGGTATTTTTACCGATTTATATCAAAACATGACAAATTAGCTTTAATATCATAATTTTCTCCTTAACAAATTATTTCCGAGACAATACCGTATATTCTGAATAATTTACGAATTATTCAAATTTCAAGTATTTTTTATTAAAAACTTAAAAATTGGGCCGAACAAAAATGGATATCAACAAAGTGAATAGTGCAATATACAATACACATTCAATAGCACATGCTGAGCTAAAAGAAATAATATCAGCTTCCTTTTCACACTTATCACACAAAGTATGTATTTGAATAATCACTAGAGGCCTTTAGTTAAATTTCACAGAATAACAAGATGCAATTTACCTAGCTTTTTTAGGTAGAATTCTGCTCTCCAGGTCACTTGAGTGCGGCTTAAAATTAAGCTTCTCTTCATCCTTGCTTTCCAACCATTCATGTATCTTTTGAAGAAAGTGTCTACCATTCACTTCAGATGCAACAAGCTTCTCCCTTAGGCATCACTGGAGCTTGCATATTAAGGGTCTCGGCCAAACTGCATATAAAAGATATACGTTGCCATAGAAAACAATGATATAGAAAAGATGCATATACATAGTTTCAAGCCTTTTAAATAGAAGAATTACAGAAGATCTGGGGGTTCAGTATCATCGAACTAGAAGTATTTCATTCATTCCTATTCGCGCATCATTAGGGACATCCTGCTAAATTAAGTCATTAAGTCTGTTGCAAATATTGGAACTTGGCTTTGTTGTTTAAATTGTGTCAATGATGAGTCTTCCATGCATGTCATTGTGTTCCAAATTATAAGCCTTGGAACTTCATCTATTCTTTGCAATATATATATATATATATATATATAATAAATTGAAGAAATTTTGTATGGTCCTAAGCCTTCCATTATTTGTTAGGTTTATCATTTGCATTTTTTAAAAATACGATAGGTACGACAGACAGTATATTATGTTATTTGTCGTATTTTTTAAAAATGCAACAGGTCCGACAGACTATATATTCTGTCGTCTGTCGCATTTTAACAAAATACGACAGGTACGAAAGACTATATATTCTGCCATCTGTCGTATTTTAACAAAATACGATAGGTACGACAGACTATAGCCATATACATGAATTTGGAAAGACAAGGGTATTTTTTTCCAAATGTAGTGAAACTGCCTAGATTTGTAAGAAGTTTGAGAACTAGGCTAGATATGTAAATGAGTTTTAAAATAGGGCTAGTTTTGTAATTATCCCCTAGAATATTCTAAGAGCATGAAAATCATTTTTAGCTTAGAATTAATTTAGTTAACACTACAAGAAATACAAAAAAAAAACAGTAGTTAGGACTGAAAATATGGTGGCAAATTCGTTAGTAAACGGGTTTACTGACCAATTTCATGAGTTACCGGCCGGATTTGATTCAGTTAGTAACTAACTGGTTGGTAATCTGTGAATGACTTTTTTCGATTGAGTCGCAAACCTTGTGACCAACAATTTGTAGTTTTAAAAGTAGTTGTTGTAAGTGTTGTATGCCCTAGACCATTCCTTTTGTATATTATACAGTGTGAATTTTGTATCCAAATGACACTTAATAAAATATGTATTCATGTGTAATTATTTTGTATTGTTTAATTACTTAATTAATCAATATATATATACATTAGTCGAAAGATTATTTACAAAGAGATAATATTATTAAGAGTTAATAATAATGAGATATATATGTTTGGTGAAATAATAATCTTAAATGTTCATAGTCGGTGGATAATGAATTGTATATTCATTTATCCTTAGACTATCACATCTGTTTATTTTCTTGATTAGTATGAGATATTAATCGGAAACAGAGAATCTCATTCTGTTTGATATGTTAATATCAGAATAAATATGTGGACATTCAAAGAGGTGAATGGTTCGAACTGTGACGTTAGATAATAATTGCACAAAGGTTTACTCCTAGTGAACATAATTATTATCTAGGTCATAATAGTGCATATAGTCCTTTGACTTGAGGAAACTTAGTTGTTCTTGCACAAGTAATTATAGTTTGTTCCTACTTTGTACTAGGATCTTAATTCTAGTAATCCGATAGTGAATCGCTACAGTTAGTTGTGTAGTGTAACAAGAGTTGATTCATTACTCTAAGTATAAGGAATTGGATTCCTCACTTACTACGAGTTAGTACGATGCCTCTAATGCCAGTTAAAGATGAACCTAGAAATTCACATACTTATAAGTTGTCTGTATCAAGCTTTAGTTAAATTGATTAATTAAAAGAGTTTTAATTAATTAATTGACACAATTGAATATGTCAATAAGATTGACAAAACATTGTAACACTGTTTGATATTCAATTGAAATGAGGAAATTATAAATAATTATTTTTGCTCAATTTAAATTGATGTCTTTTTCGAATGCAATAGTCAAATGTTGACTATTAATATTGAGAGGTATCTTAAATTAGCTCCTCTAAGATTTTACTAAAGGATATAATAGTAATTAATTAAGTTGTTAATTATTATTATTATTATTATTATTATTATTATTATTAATTATAATAATAATATAATTTATTAAATGGATATAATAATATTTAATATTTTATTATTATTAATATTACTATTATTATTATAATGTATGTAGTGTCCTACTACATCCATTATCATTCTTATCATCCATTGGATGATAAGAATGTATATACATATAAAATATATATATTCTAGGAGACATGATATTTTTGAGAAAAAGAAATATACAGAATATTGAAAAACCAATTTTGGTTTTTGTTTTTTTGAGCTTCGAATTCTTTGAGCAAAAATAATCAATCTCTTCAAAGTTTGATCTAATCGACTTAATGGACTGATTAGAGGTTTCACCACTAGAGAAGCTTTAATACCCGATTGGAATCTACAAGAAGTATTATTCCAATCTCGTAGTATAAATATCAATTTGATTATTAAAGAACTTAATGATACTGGTTAAGGATTTGATATCAAACATCAGATGTTTGACTGATTAATTAATGTGATTGGATCATACCCATTGTTTGTTTTTGAAAAAAAAATTGATATTCGTTTCCTAAATACCAACATGCTTCTGCTTCAAATCCTTAAGTTTTTATGTTACTGACCATATATTCAATTGCAAACCCATAAAATCGGTCACTAAATGTGCTTTAGAGATGTTTCGCATCCTTGATTTAGCGACAGATTTGACATATTTGAGACAAGCCAAAATCTAGTTATGGGGAGGATGATAGCACATGAACCTCATCATAGACATATTTAGAGGGAACTAAGGGAACATGGCATTTTGGTCCACGATGTCTAAATAAAAATTGTTGAGGTTCTAGCTTTAGAGTTCTCCACAACCACGTTAGCATCCATAAGGACTCTCAAACAGGCTAAGATGGCACACGAAGAGACATGTTAGAAGAGGTACATGCACCTAAATCCCAAAACAGAAACAAGTTAAAAGTTCATTCACTTTCGTATAGCTTTTTCTAGCCGTTAGTATCTTTATAAAAAATATTTCCCTTCGAGTAACGAAAGGCTAAAGGAATATTTTCTTAGATCATCTTCAACATATAGCAAAAATTCCATTGAACCGAGAATTTAAGCAAGAGCTTGGAGTAAACTTTTTTTCATCTGTCAACTCTTATATGCCTTTCCAAGTAAGTGAAATACTTTGATCTCTTTAGCACGTAGTATCAAAAGGAAAGCCACCATCATAAATTCCATCTTTGATGGAAGGGTTACCCTTTAGTCAAAAGTATATTGGCTTGAAGTCCTTAACACTATGTAGTTTTCTAGTTTAAAAGGCCTTTCAGCAAAGTTCATTTGCCAATAAATCACATCATCCACATATTTCCTTGTGGATTTCCAACAAGTCTAAAACAAAGGTCCAATCAAGTTAATGTAGACCTTGATGAAGGCCAAGAATTGAAAACATGCATTTGGCAAGATTAGGCATGGGCAGAGGTTGAACTCCTTCAATACATTGACCATTCTGCCTAAAATGGGAAATCTCAACCCCCACTTATTCAGTAGCATGAATACCTTCAAGTGACCATTGTAGCCGAAATAGGCCCTCTAATCTTTATTGGGAAGACTTGCCTCAATTAAATTAATCTCATGGTAGGTAGCCACCGTGATTTGTCCATAGTCTGTGGACACTCAAGGTTGAAGACTGCTCCCAAACTTAAGGATGCGTTTGTTTGGAAGCAGCGACTTTCTCAGCATCTTTCAACTTCCCATTGTCCATACAAGAAAAGGAAAACAAATGGAAAAAGGAAGTAGAATGGAGATAGATAATTACTAGGTTTTGAAGAAAAACGTGCAGAACACTTAAAGAAAATAGGCTTAATACCTTCTCAGCTCATTCCCCAAGTTGTCCCAATACTGTAATTGACCCTCCGAACTTAAAAGGAAGAAATGGAGGCGCGCAAGTAAGAAGGCAATTAGTAATCATTACACCGTTTTAAAGTCACTCAAGGTTCGGAACCACATAAGAAATACACTCACTAATGACATCGGTTAAAGGCAACTACACGCTGATTTAACACTTGTCACGAATTCAGATATTCGTCAAAATAAGTAGGGTGACATCGCACTTCAGGTTCACATGGTGTGTCAACATTTACACGACTCTCCAACTCCTTCATCATTTTGTCCTGCAGATATACTTTTCCAAGGTAAAAAGCATGAACCTACGCAATGCAAATAACTTACCCGAATGATGTTTTGATCTTGCACAAACATCGAAGGCTCACTTCGGTCAAGTTAAAGCTGAAGCTCATGCTAGCAAATCTCTTCTTTGGTCATCCGCTACAACGAAGTTGTAAAGCACTTTGACCTATCAACTTGTACGTGGGGGGCTAATAACATCACATAATTATCACGTTACAAGTGGGCCCATCAAACACCATACGGACTAATCAAGGAAGACCTCAAGGTCACACACATTGAACCGTTGTCTTGCACCTTGATTTGTGAACAACAGTTACAATCGGTACAACTGTTTTAGGTTAACAAACCTCTTCCATTCAGTTGCTGCCATGTGGAATCTGACTCATTTAGGACACATAATCATGCTAGCTTATAAATAGAAAGGTACATAGTACACTAAAGGTATCATTCTCATAGCACATTTTACCTACATACTTTTGAGTATCATTCTCATTTTTTTAGCTTTCCGAACTTAAGCATTAAAATAATTATGTCATCCTATGAATAGAAATGCCCCTCCTTGATAATTTTTCTATCTTATTTCAAGCATTGGAAGGACTCCAAAAGGCTCATATATGATTATTAGACATCAGAATCGTCAAAAAAAGCTACTTTACTTTCTGTATTTGTTTATTTTCATTCTTTTGTCAAAATGATATCATCTACGTACACTAATAAACAAACAAGTTAAAGCAATATCTATTCTTTTAATAAATAAAGTAATATCAAAAGAACATTGCTTATAACCAAAACTTAATAAAGAGTATTTATTTGGTATTCCATTAGCTTGTTTAAGTCCATATAAGGACTTCTATCACAATATGATATCATATAAAATGAATCAGAACTATCTACTGGACACTATGCTCAAATAAACTTTTTTTTTATCGGTAGTTTCCATTACAATCAAATTCCTGAAATATGATGGTAGTTTCTTTACTCATCCAGATGTCCTAGTAATAAAAAAAAAAAAAAAGGGCGGCCCGGTCGCATTACGCGTCCCCGCTGAGCGAGGGTCCGGGGAGGGGTCCCACCACAAGGGTGTATTGGGGGCAAGCCTTCCCTTGCCAATTTAATTGGCAAGAGGCCGCTCCTAAGACTCGAATCCGTGACCTCTGGTCACACGACAACAACGTTTTACCGTTGCGCCAAGGCTCGCCCTCCCAGATGTCCTAGTAATAATCAATAATTTTTTTTACGGTAGTTTCCATTACAATCAAATTCCTGAAATATGATGGTAGTTTCTTTACTCCTTCAGATGTCCTAGTAATAATGAGAGGCTCACTATGTTGAACATTCTATACAGATAAAACAAACACAACTATCTACTGTTATAACATCAGAAAAACTAATTTTATTTATTGGAATAGATAAAATAGAAACATTATTATGCTGAGTCGAATGCATATTTGTACCACTATGAACCATATCATCATACTAGTCAATATATGAATTGATTCTCCCATATTAACTAAACCAATCCAATTATCTTCTTACTTATAAGATCTTGGAAAAAACCACATATTTCAAGCATAATTTAATGAATAATAATTGTCCGAAATTAAATTGATAAGTAATAAAAGATTATCCTGAAAACCTGGCATGTATACAACTTTTTTGTTTTGTTACAAAAAGTTTAGCTAACGGTAAGTTTGCTCACTCTATTCACTCCCATGATCAGGACAAACCACTTTATATATAGAATGAATTTGTTAAAAACACTTCCCCTTTTTGAAAAACTTTAATAGGCTCACCATTTCTCAAAAGAAATATAGTAATAGATTGCACTATTGTAAAAATAGATACACTATTAGCTACATGGTCTGTAGAGCCTGTCGGGTTTAGCTCAACGAACAAACATTCAAAGGACCGATCCGACTGACCTCTATGATAGGTTTGGATTAGGAATCCAATTGAGAAACAACAACTAGGCACGGTCTGTATTGGAGAAAGAATTGCCATTTGATTTTAAATTTAAGAATGTTACAAATATTGAGTTCCGAAAGTTATGTACATTTTGGCAAGTTTAATATTCCGTCACTGATGTGGGGCATCTCCTTGGAGGATCGGGTACGGACGAGGGAAGTCGGAGGAAGAACCAAGCACGAGCAACAAGCGAGTAAAGAGGCTAAAACAGTGCCATACAACAGCTCAGTCACGCTCTGCGTGAATGAAAGCATGCTCTGCATGAAGGAAGGTTTGATCCGGAGAAAAGTCCAGCAGCCAATCCACGCTCTTCTTGAGGGAAAGCACGCTCCGCGTGAATGAAGGATTGATCCGGAGAAAAGTCCAGAGACCAATCCACGCGGAGCTTGGAATTAGGCACGCTCCGTGTGGACTCATTTTAATGAACTTGTTCCTTACTCCAGCTTCCTCCTTAATTACAATCCTGTCACTCCTTATTTACACCTTTGCCACTCCCTAATTACAACTCTATCACTCTTATATTTACACCTATGCCACCTCCTTATTATTACCCCATTTTACCCCTAACCTTACTCTTTAATTAATTACGTAAATTAGCCTTTTATGTAATTTTGTTTTAGGGTTTGAGATGGTATAAATACATCTCTTTCTTGTAATTGTTCCTTAACTTTTTATCAATCAATTTATCATCTTCTTCAAGAAGCTTGTTAAGGTTTTAAACCTTCAACAATGGGGATTTCATTATTCCTATGGATTTAGTCTATAAAACCGGGATTAACTTCTTCTAGTTTAGCTAGAGAAGAAATATTTTTGTTAGTTTACGATTAAAACTAACACATCCCGAAACCGATCTCTATCAGTTGGTATAAGAGCCGATCGTTTACCTAACGGAGACTTTTTTCGACAATGATTCAAACGAGTTTTTCACAAGCCTTAAAGAAACGTCTTGAAGCCGAGACAAGGGAGATGGAGCTCCAATATGTCGAGATGATGAGAAAGACAAGAGAGAACTTGGAGCAAGAAGAGATGGAGAGACTCCAAAGGGAAACCCGAAATAGTAGGAGATGACAACGTCGAGCCCAACGAAAAAAGGATGAAGAAACCTCTCTTTTGCATCCTCAAGGTTCATCCCAAACCTTTCCTCCATTATACAAGAAAGAGGTAAACCCAACATTTTCAAATTCTCATTTGGAAGTTATGGATGAATTTATTTCTAGTGAGGGGTTGGATGTTGGTGATGTTATTTGTGAACTAGATTCTCATTTTGGGTTATTCGATAATGATGTTGTGAATAAGAATGTGGATCTATGTGTGGATGAGGAGGAAGGAGTGTTGGTAGGGGAGGATGTTGGGAAAAACAATGTAGCAAGTGATGCTCCCCAAGTGTTTGATGAAATGTCTCTTAAGTATAGCTATATATGTATGCTTAAGGACATTGAGGATATTTGTCTTGAAGAGGGGGAGGAGTTTGGGCTTATTAATCTCTTTGAGGAGAGTGCTAAAATTGCATTGTGTGTGGAGATTGATGGCTATGGAGATTGGAGAGATGTTGGTGGTTCTACCATATTGGGTTGTAGCATGTCTTTTGAGTCGGGCAACTTGGCACGTGAATTAGTCGATTTGAATTATGAAGAGGAGTGGGAGGAAACGAAAGGTCATAGGAAAAGATGGTTCGTGGATGAAGAGGGAAATGAATTTGAATATGATCATGAAGAAGAGGAGTTTGAAGAAGAAATTGATGAAGAGGAGAACCAATCCGAGAATGAGCTAGAAAGAAATGAGGAACGTGAATATTGTGAAGGCGAATTCGAGGATTAGGTTGAAGAGAAAGAGAGCGCTTTTAAAGATGAAATATGTGAGGATGGTGAATTCTATCATTGTGCAAATGAATTTGATTATGATGAAGATGGTAGAGCTTACTATGAGGAGGATGAACGTCGAAGGATTGAGTGGAACCAATATGGGGTCGCTTATTAGGAAGACGAAGATGGGGTCTACTATGATGAGAGTGAGCGTCGGTGTGTTGATTGGGATCGACATGGGGCTCCGTATAAAGATGATGAAGGTAGATTGCATTGTGATGATGAGTTGGAGGATGTTGACCGGTCCTATAACGAAGATATTTATGAGTATAATGGAGGTAGGGTCCATTATAACGATGAGTCAGGAAATGTTGGGTGGAACCGAAATGAAGAAGCTTATGATGGTGAAGAAGGTCGGTTCCAAGATGAAGATGAGTCGGGAAGTGTTGAGTGGAGCCAAGTTGAAGACACCTATGAAGTTGATGATGATGGCAATGAGCACAATGTGTATTTGGTAACGAGGGTGCCAATGCCCAGTGAAGAGGAGCATAGCCAACATCATCGATTATTTAGAACTCGATGCTTAGTTCTTGGGAAGAAGTGTGAGATGGTGATCGACAGAGGAAGCCAAGTGAATATCATTAGTCGGTCCGCCATTAGCAAGTTTGGGTTGGTTCCCGAGCCACATCCTAGACCTTACCGCCTTGGTTGGGTCAACGAGGTGGAAAAACTTCAAGTTACTCATCGGTGTAAAGTTCCTTTCACTATTGGAGCTTATGGGGATGAAGTTATGTGTGATGTTTTGGAGATGGGTGCTTGTGATGTGCTACTTGGTAGGCCATGGCAATTTGATTGTGATGCCTCATATGCGAGAAGAAGAAACACCTACACCATACGCAAAGGCAGAATCCGATATGTCCTTACACATTTGAAGAGTTCTCCTAGTAAGAAAAGGGAGACCACTTTGGAAGATTGTCCAACTCAGGAGTTGAATGTGAATGGGTGCATTGGTGGAACGGTTGAGGCATTAAATCATCTTGACTTGGGTTCTATGGATGAGTTAGCTAGCCATTCTCCTAATGAAGTCAAATCCAAAGAGGAGAATGAGGTTGATAAAGGGGAGATCAAAGTGAAAAGTGAGAAAGTTGAGCCGATGTCCGAGGGGGATAAGCACATGCCTTTCAACGAGCCACTTAAGGGGCTTCCTAAAGGGCTTCCACCTTTGAGAAAGCTAGCACGAGACATAGCATGAGATCCGGAAGATAGTGCACCTAGTCCTACATATGGTGAGTTGAGCTCTAAAGAGGAGGATGAAGGTTACTCTATAGTGCCTATTGATAGCACCGAGATGCCTAACACATGCCACATGTAAAAGAATCGAGCCACTCACTTGGTAAAATCTGAACTTATTCTTTTGTGCTTTGTTGAAATATTTGTGTTAGAATCTTGGGTGTGTATGTTGAGGAAGAATATTTCCTATGATGAGCCCATTAGAGGTGATCTTGTAGTGAGGAATGTGGGCTTTATTGACTATTTATTGAAGGGGAATGGCTTCTCGAAGAATATAGAGAAGATGGAAGGAAGTCAAGACTTGGTAAATTCGGAACTCACTATTGTGTGCTTTATTGACATGTATGTGTGTGGGTATATGTTGTGCTTGTTGAGGAAGCATCAACCCTATGAGGAGTCAATGAGAAGCGATCTTGTGGTGAAGAGAGTGGGGTTTATGAAGTCTTTGATGAATGTGGATAGCTGCCCGAGAGATATTGAGAAGATAGATGAAATTCAAGACTTGGGGAGTAATGGCCAAGTTAGTAAAGTGGCAAGTCTTGAAGTTACGGGTTTGTTAACCCAATGTGAGGGAGGAGCTAATCTAAGTGTGCTTGAGTTCACTATGAAGTGGGTTGACAAATGTCATCAGGATATTCCATTTGATGTGGGCCATGGGCAAGGAGAGATTGAGCACGGTAGCCGGGTTAGTGGCATGAATGATAGCAAAGTCCGGGCCTATTCAATTCAAAATCATGTTTGGGTTATGAAGAGTACTCAAGGGATCGCTCCAATTTGGGTTGATATATGGCACCTGGAAATTCCATTTGAGGTCGGCTATGAGCGAGTGGTGGTTGAGTCTAGCATCCGGGTTGATGGCATGAGGTACATAAAGGTTCGGGCATATTATGTTGGTCCCTTGTTTAGTTGCAAGTATAGTTCCAAGGGGGGGTTAGGAACTATTTAAACTTTTTACAATTTAGGCAGACTTCTTTTTCTAAAGAAAAAGGTTTGAACAGCAGCGCTGGGTAAACAGTAAGATGCTGGCTTAGTCAATAGGTGACTAGGTCAGTTTCTTAGCTTGAGTCAGGAGATAGCACTTAGAGTCTATTCCTGAGCTCAGACGTTCAACGCGCACAACTCAACTTGACCTCTTCACTTGGTCAGTTTTGATTATTTAAAGCAAGCAATATAAATAAGGAGTTAAGGTAAGAAATACTTCACTCAGCAGATTTATCCAGGTTCGGCTTCTTCTAAGCCTACGTCCTGTCCCCGGAATACTTCCGAGATTTCAAATCCTCTACTGAGCTCTTTAAAGGTAGAGCCTCAAACCTTTTACAATATCAGCAATTGAGTATGACAAGAGTACCTTCCTCTATACTTCTACTCAATCCTAATCTCTCCGCTGAGTACTTAAAACCGAGTACTCAGCCTCTCCTTTCTATCTCTAGAAATGATAAGTGTTTTGTCCTAATACAAAGATGTGCTAAGACACTTTAGACGATTTTACAATCACTCTAGACTTTTACACAGATGAGAAAATTGTAGTGTAAGAAATTTGCTTTGCTTCTTGGCTTGCAGAACTTGTAGAGATTTGGTCAGCGTAATGGCTTGATCAAGTTCTGTCCCTTGTGAAGCTTCTGATGGCACTATTTATAGAGACGTCTGGCCATTCGGTCATTTCGAATTTTGAAATAACCGTTGGAGGGAAACGGCTATATGTCGTTGTCATCCTGACTTGCACAGAGCTCTCGGCCAATCAGAATCGTGTATCTTCTGTCCTCGGTCAGCTCAGCAGATGGTCTCTCCTTTTATGGTAAAGTCAACTAGACAGCATACTGTGTCGTCTGAACTTTGCCAAAAGAGGAAACACTTTGTCTGGAAGTTTTCTTTTGCCAGCTGCTGTCTTGTACGCTTTGTCGAGACTACTCAGCAGCTTCACTTTGAAGTTGTTCCCGAAGGTCTTCTAGATCCTTCCGTTTGCTGAGTTGCGTTTTGCATCAAAACGGCAACGTCTTGACATACGTGGGCCGAGTGTACTGAGTTGTTTGACTTGGGCCTTGGCTTCCGTATTGGGTTTGGGCCTTCCAATACTTATAACATTTATAACTCAACATTGAACAAACACATTAGTAGAATAAATCAAAGCATTTAAACTTAGTGTGTTTAGAATATGTATTTTAATTTATACTTAAACAATTTTGTCAAATCAAAATTATGTGGAAAGGTGTTTCAACAAACTCCCCCATTTTGATGTTGGCAAAACTATTCACCAAGGAACTCAGTATGAGCTCCCCCATGATAGTTGACCTAATATAATTTAGCAAACTCCCCCGTAAGGGTTGAGCTACTGACTTAGTTTTTCTTAAAACATTTAAGGGTTTAAATGAGTAAGTCTAAGGTCAGTTATATCACATATTCTATTTACTCAGTGTTAAGCGGAAGTTTTAGACATATAGAGCGCGCTGAGTAATTTGTTGTTCAATGAGTTCTTATCAGAATGTTTCACAAGTACATAGGTTAATGTCAAACATGTTATCAGCATATCATTTAGTCAATAAATATTATAAGTGTTAAACATAGCTGATGAAGATACATAATAACTCAGTACTTAATAGCATATATCATAACTCAGTATTTGAATAAAAAAATAAGTATGATATATATTGAAAGAAATCAGCAATTACACAGGAAGGAAAATAAACTAACAAATAGATATGGCCTAAGTTATGCTAGCCTATCTATTTCCTTTTCTTGCTCTGTGACTGACTTAGCTCGTACTGACGTCGCTCATGCTGAGCTCTAGCAGCTTGTGCTTTCTCCCCCATTTTGTCAACTTTAGGGAGCTTGAACGCATCGGTTAAGACAGCGCGAGTCAGTTCTTGTGAAAGCTCTTTGAGCTTGTCGGCACTATCATTGACGCCATCAAAAATGGCAACTCCATCAGCTGATACTTTTACTGGTACTCGAAGATCAGCATCACTGAGCATATTGATGCTGAAAGCTTGCGCTTTGGCTTGCCAGATGAGAGCTTCAGAGAGGCCAGCAAAAACTTGGTGGAATGTCTTCAAGAGAGCTGAGTCATAATGATGACGTTGGAGATTATTATGACGGATGTGGTTAAAAGATTGCTGTGCGAGAGACATCAACTCATTCTGCTTCAATGCGTCAGTATCCATCTCTTGCTTGTTGAGGTTAAGTAGCCGGATGGCCTCACCGATTTGCTCGACGGAGCACTGACTATAGGACACCATTTGCTCATTTGTCTTAAGTTGCTCAGTATGAAGCTGAGCAAAGAGCATTTTGAGTTCTGAGGAAGTGGCGTAGTCAGTGTTCACAGCAGACAACTTCTGAACTTGCTGATGGAGAGAGTTCAGGTGTTGAATTGTTGACGGCTGTATCTCTGCCAACTTGGCAAGTGAATCCTGCTTAGCTTACTGGGCTTGGAATGACACGACTACATTCAGCAGATCCTTGAGTCCCTTGACTTTGTTGAGAAGTAGAGTGACTTGGGAGAGCTGAGTTGTCTCAGGAATTGAAGATCCAGCAGCAGGCGAAGCGGAATGTTGAAGATCGTGGATGAGTGCTTGTACTGAGTCAATGAGCTTTTTGCCGGACTCAGTGGCATCCCGATGTATATCAGTATGACCAGAAGAAAGTGGAGTGAAGGGAGTGCCCTGGTCAGTGACTGGATGACTTGGCTCAATCTGCACTTGACTTGGAGGTAATGTTGATTGATCAGCAGAGAGGTTTGTTGTGGAAGTAATAACCCGAACACTGTCTGTGCTGACGGCGGAAGGATGGGGAGTCAGCACCATGCTTGAGGAGACGGCATAAGCAGTGGTCGGTTCAACCTGACTAGTTGAAGTGGTTGAAGTGTTATGGTCGGCATGTTCCTGTTGAGAAGAAACAGAGACTTGTTTTTCTAATGGCGCGGAGGAAGTTGAAGTGGATTGCCGCTTGAAGAATGTCAGTTTGACAGTAGAAGGATCCTTTGTTGTCTTGGAGAGGACAAGTTTAGGAATAGATGGTGATTGCACAGGAGGTTCACTGACCATCTTCTCACTGGCCTTAACCAGCTTTCGCCTTCTGTGTGGTGGAGTGAAAGTAGGAGCAGCTTCTTCTTCTGAGTGAGTAGGAGTAGGTTCCTTTTCCTCAGTATAGGTCTGGTTAGCTTGCTCAACTTGCTCAACCCCAGCTGCCAACTCAGTGTCAGTCTGCACAGCTCCACCTGCTAACCCAGTGTTAGCATCCTCAGCTTCAATTTCACTGTCATATTCCTCAGATTCATCAGCGACATCCTGATCGCTGGTTTCTCCTTCGTCTTCAGCAGTGCTATCTCCATCAAGTTCTTCCTCAACTTGGGAGATGAAGTGGTCATCTAACTGGACCTCATGCTCCTCAGACTCATCACCTGTACCTTGACACTGGGTGAAGTGAGAATCACTCGGTACAATGAAGTCTGTCGGTATGGCTTCTAGAGGTGCCAGTGTTGAAGGCTTCTGCTTCTTCTGAGGTAGCTCAGCAGCTTCCTCAGTGCCAGGCTCATCTTGCCTGTTTCTTTTCTCAGCTGACTTACCAGCTGACCTTTGCCTCTTTGCTGGAGACTCAACGTTTGGTGAAGGGGTCTCAGCAGATTTTCTCTTGCGAGAAGCTGGGGCCTTAGTTCTTCGCCCTTTCTTTGGCTCAGCAACAGCTTCGTCAGCTTGGTCAGTTTGCTCAGTAGCAGCAGCTTTTCCCTTCTTCAAGGGTTGTCCAAATTTAAGTGCCCTCAGCGAGCCAGCTGTGATTTCTGTGCCTCTGAAGGATTCCTCTCCTTCGAGATCGATCTTGTGGTCGATGAGGATCTTGGTAATGATTGACCCTAACCTCAGTGTACCTGTGCTGCGTAGGAACCCAACAACAAGGAAGACAGGCATGTTTATGGGGGTGTATGTCAGCATGTGCCATATGAAGCACTGTTCAAAGTTGGTTGCTGACGTAGTGCAGTTGATTTTTGGGTAGATGAAGTAACTCAGCAGGTAGTGAGCCATCTTCTGGTGCTGACCCATTGAAGATGCTGAGACCTCTCCTGAGTAGCCCTCAGGTTTACAGAAGGTATGGTCGTAGTTTGTCTTGTCTTGATCTCCTGATCTCCTCAGCCTTGCTCCCTCAGTTTTGAGCTGGAGGAGTTTTCCTATGTAGAGAGGATTGACGAAGATGGTTCTCCCTTTTACCTCGGTGCATAGGTAGTCAGCATTGTCATTTGCGACCTTGAGATTGTGGTAGAACTCCTTCACAAGGTCAGGATAGGTTTTATCTCTGACGGAGAACAGTCCAGTCCACTCATTTTTGGAAATCCATTCAGCAAATGGATGTTCGTGTTGCACGAAATGCTCAGAGACCCATCTGGAGGGCTCAACATTCCATTCGCGGACATTTTTGAACACCTTGGAATAGGTCCTGATCTTAACAGCTTTCCCTTGGCCAGAAGTTTGGCCAGTTTTACCCTTGCTCGGTGTAGAGGGGTTTCATGAAGGTTCATCGGAGCTGGACTTTTGGTGGCCGGCACCGGAGACATTGCAGGAAATCTTAGTCATAGTTTGAAGATGGGAAAGGTTTTAGAAGGGTTTAAGAGAGAAAGAGTATTCTTTGCCTTAGAATTGATTAAGCGTAAAGAGTAAAAGATGGGGAAATACCCATAATTTATAGACGGAATGAACGGTGTGGATCTTAATCGAATCCATGTGTCAGTTTTGCCTTGGGATCATGTACCGACAATGATCCTGACATTTATGACACATTACGGCGAATACGTCATCCTAGGCTATACGCGTGCTTTGCATTTATGCTAACGGATTAATCACTCAGTATTTAGAATGTCAAGCGTTTGATATTCTAAGTGGTCAGTGCATCATTTAGGGATGATTTTAAGTTCAAGTTCTAAACTAATTTACTCAGTGTGCAAGTTTACTCAGTATTGTATATTTAGTCAGTTTCAATGAGATACTCAGCAAACAAAACAAAAAAAAAATTCAGCATGTAATCCACTCAGCATTCATATTCATTTAGCAAGGAATTTACTGAAGAGGATTAAACATACCAATTGCTTCTCTCAGTATGCTGAACTGCTCACGGGCCAGTGGCTTCATGAAGATATCAGCAAGCTGTTCGTCCGTTGGGACAAAAGTCAGCTTGATCTCACCCTTGAGTACATGGTCTCTAATGAAGTGATGTCTGATGCTGACATGCTTCATTCTGCTGTGTTGAATTGGGTTCTTGGAAAGATCAATTGCACTCTTGTTGTCACATTTGACTTCAATTGTCTTCGTTTGAACACCATAATCTTCAAGTTGTTGCTTGATCCATAGGACTTGAGCAACACAATGACCAGCAGCAATGTACTCAGCTTCAGTGGTGGACAGGGCTACTGACGCCTGCTTTTTGCTGAACCAGGATACAAGACAGCTTCCTAAGAAGTGGCATCCTCCAGAGGTGCTTTTTCGTTCCAGCTTATCTCGTCCATAGTCAGCGTCAGTGTATCCAATGAGTGTAAAATCATGAGTATTTGGATACCACAAACCTGCGTTCACTGAGCTTTGCAAATATCTAAGGATCCTTTTTACAGCAATGTAATGAGATTCCTTAGGGTTAGATTGATATCTAGCACAGTAGCATACTGAAAACTGAATGTCCGGTCTACTGGCTGTTAAGTAAAGTAGAGAGCCTATCATACCTCGATATAACTTGTTGTCTACTGACTTACCATTCTCATCAGCGCAGAGGACAGTGTCAGTGCCCATAGGAGTGGATATTGGCTTGCAATTTTCCAAGTCATATTTCTTTAAGATCTCCTTGGCATATTTGGCTTGACTGATGAAGATGCCATTCTTTCCTTGTTTAATTTGTAGACCGAGGAAGAAGTTGAGTTCTCCCATCATGGACATTTCAAACTCAGTCTGCATTTGTTTGCTAAACTCCTTGCACATTGATTCGTTAGTTGCACCAAATATTATATCATCAACATAAATTTGGGCCAGCAGGGTATCTTTACCCTTTTTCTTAATGAATAAGGTTGTATCAGCTTTACCCCTGACGTAATTTCTAGTCAGCAGGAAACTGGTTAGCCTCTCATACCAAGCACGTGGTGCTTGTTTAAGGCCGTACAGAGCCTTTTTGAGTTTATAAACATGGTTTGGGAATTTAGGGTCCACAAAACCTGGAGGTTGATTTACATAAACCTCCTCGTTTATAACTCCATTAAGAAATGCACTTTTGACATCCATTTGAAATAATTTAAAATTCATGTAAGATGCATATGCACACAGTATTCTAATTGCCTCTAGCCTTGCCACTGGGGCAAAAGTCTCACCGTAGTCTATACCTTCTTGCTGACTGTAGCCCTGAGCTACAAGCCTTACTTTGTTCCTGACTACGTTTCCTTGTTCGTCCATCTTGTTCCTGAAGACCCATCTTGTTCCGATGGTCTTTTGACTCTTTGGATGAGGCACTAACTCCCATACATCATTTCTTCAAAATTGATCGAGCTCCTCTTGCATTGCATTCATCCAGAATTCATCGTACTCAGCTTCAGTGAAATTCTTCAGTTCTTGTACTGAGACGAAAGCAACATTGCTGAGGTACTTCCTGAGTTGATTCCTAGTCATCAGGGTATTCCCAGCAGAATCAAGGATTGCACTTTCGGAGTGCCCTATTGGAATCCTTATTTCTTTGGGTAGATTTATGTCTTGTGATGTTCCTATTTCAACAATCTCTACAGAAGTAGATGGGTCAGCAAAAGTAATCTTAGGTTCACTCTTACTCTTGATCAGCCTTTTTGTGAATGACTCAGTAGCTGGTTCTGGGTCAGCAATGGTTACTGAGTTTGGATCATCTTCGGTCAGCGGCTGGTATCTACCTGCAGGGTCAGTTTCATCGAACTCTACATGTATTGACTCTTCTAAAACTTGAGTTCGCTTATTAAAAACTCTGTATGCTTTGATGTTTGTTGAGTAGCCCAAAAAGATAGCCTCATCAGCTTTTGAATCAAACTTTGCTAAGCTATCTTTGGTATTTAAAATAAAACATCTACAGCCAAAGGCACGAAAGTATCCAATATTGGGCTTTCGTCCTTTCCAAAGTTCATAGGGGGTTTTCTTGAGTATAGGTCTAACTAGAGCCCTATTAAGAATGTAGCACGCTGTGTTAACAGCCTCTCCCCAAAAATACTTTAGAAGCCTATGCTCATCCAGCATTGTCCTGGCTATTTCAACCAGAGTTCTGTTCTTCCTTTCTACAACCCCATTTTGCTGAGGTGTTCTAGGAGCAGAAAAATTGTGGTCAATGCCGCTAGCTTCACAAAATTCAATAAACTTTTGGTTTTTGAATTCTCCACCGTTATCACTACGGATATGAGCTAATTTTAGGTCTTTTTCATTTTCAATTTTTTTAACCAAATTTGAAAATGTCTCAAAAGTCTCATCCTTGCTGGTCAGCAAGATGACCCACGTATACCGAGAGAAGTCATCTACAATGACCAAGGAAACTCTTCTTCCACCCAGACTCAACGGCTGGACTGGACCAAAGAGATCCAAGTGTAGTAACTCTAACGGACGTTTAGTTGAGACAATGTTTTTACTATGGAAAGATTGTTTGGTTTGTTTTCCAGCTTGGCAAGCGTGGCATAATTGATCTTTTTGAAATTTAAGTTCAGGCAGTCCCTCAACCAATTGCTTTCTTGCTAGTTTGGCCAGGAGGTCCATGCTTACATGACCAAGTCTCCTGTGCCATAGCCAGGAATTTTCTTCCTTTGTTACTAAGCACAGAGTTTTTGAAAACTTTTTTTTCTAAGTCTAGCATAAAGACATTATCTATCCGAGGGGCAGTTAAAATTAACTCATTTGTTTTACCCTCGTATATTTTACATCCAGTAGCATCAAATATAACTTTTCTCCCATTGTCACATAGCTGAGCTACGCTGAGTAAGTTATATTTGAGTCCGCTGACTAGGGAGACAGATTCAATAGTAGGATTACCTTCGATGGTTCCTGACCCTACTATCTTACCCTTCTTGTTGTCTCCAAAACTTACGCTTCCTCCTCGTTTACGCTCAAACGTGATGAACTGAGTTTCATCACCCGTCATATGCCTTGAGCATGCGCTGTCAATATACCACATCTTTGACTTCTCGGCACATCTCAGGCTTACCTGCATTGTAACTAGTTACTTTTAGGTACCCAATTCTTTTTGGGTCCTGACTTGTTAGGTGCAACAGGTATAGCATCATATTTTATTTTATGGCGACATACATGGACAGTATGGCCATTCTTTCCACAGAAGTCACAACTGACCTTCTGTTTAGGATTTTTTACTGACTTGTCAGCACCCCAGTGCTGAGCGTGCCAGCACACCTTAGTGGTGTGTCCTAACTTCCCACAAAAGTCACACTGCACTTTTCGCTGGGGATTCCATCTCTGCTGAGTACCTTGGTACTGAGTTCCCATAGGAAAGTTACTTTTCTTAGGAACCTTTAGTTGGTTCTGGATAGTTGTGACGTCCTTCCTCAGTTTCTTTGAAACTGACTGGACTTCAGAGACAGACTCAGCAATGATTTTCATATTATCATGCAGAGTTGAATTGTCCTGAAGAAGGAATCTGAGGTCACTGAGTTTGACCTCTTCCACTTCGTCACAGCGCCTGCTGAGTGTTCTAACTTTCTTATTACACTTCTTGACAAGTGTATAGAGATCACTCAGGGCATTAACCATATCATTTCTGAGCTGGGGAAGAGAAATTACCTCATTTGATTGCTCCTCATCATCTGATGCGATAGATGGGTCAGCATGCTCAGAGACGCATGGCTCAGCAAGTTCGTCAGCCATGAAGCATATCTTCGCTGACTCGATGGCCTCAGTTTCTGTGGATGAAGACTCATCACTGTCGCTCCAAGTAGCCACCATTGCCTTCTTCCCACTCTTCTTGTCTTTCCTCAGCGTAGGGCAGTTTGACTTAATATGGCCAGTTTGATGGCATTCAAAGCATGTAATGGGCTTTGAGCTGTCCTTTCTGTATTTGTTGTCACTTGAGTCAGCCTTATACTTATCAAACTTTTTGTAAGGCTTTTTAGAGTATTTGTCACTCTTCCTGAATAGCCTTTTCATCTTCCTTGTGAACATAGCCATCTCCTCATCATCAGTTGAACTCCCGTCAGTGGAGTTAGCTTTCATGACAAGTGACTTCTGCTTCTTGTCATCAGATTTTTCCTTCTCCTCAAAGTTTTTCATGGATATCTCATGGGTCAGTAATGAGCCGATGAGTTCATCATATTTGTAGGTGGTTAAATCCTGAGCTTCCTCAACTGCTGTCTTCTTTGCTTGCCAGTCTTTCGGAAGACTCCTGAGTATCTTTTTGACTTGTTCTTCCTCAGTGAAGATTTTCCCAAGTCTCTTGAGCTCATTAATGATGTTGGTGAACCTTGCGTTCATGTCTGAAATGCCCTCATCATTGTTCATCTCGAACAGCTCGTACAGTCTCATCTGCTGATTCACCTTGGATTTCTTTTACTTTGTTTGTTCCCTCGTAGGTGACTTCCAGCTTTTTCCAGATCTCTTGTGCCGACTCACAACCTGAGATTTTGTTATATTCTGCAGCATCGAGCGCACAGTGAAGCATATTGATAGCCGAAGCATGGTTTTGAAGCTTCTTAAGATCATCCTCTGTCCATTTGGCCTCAGCTTTTATAACTGTTTAGCCAGCCACAACCTCGACAGGTACAAACGGGCCTTGGACTATAGATAGCCAGGCACTCATATTTGTAGCCTGAATGAAGTTTTTCATCCTATTCTTCCAGAAGGTATAGTTTGACCCGAAGAATAGGGGAGGCCTAGTAATGGACAGCCCCTCAGGCAGTATTTGAGTTGTTTGGTTTCCAGGGAGAAATCGAGTGCTGTTTTCGCCCATGGTAGGGATCAGCTCAAGGTTGTTAGACCTTTTAAAGTGAGCTTTAAGCGCTCTGATACCACTTGTTGGTCCCTTGTTTAGTTGCAAGTATAGTTCCAAGGGGGGGTTAGGAACTATTTAAACTTTTTACAATTTAGGCAGACTTTTTTTTCTAAAGAAAAAGGTTTGAACAGCAGCGCTGGGTAAACAGTAAGATGCTGGCTTAGTCAACAGGTGACTAGGTCATTTTCTTAGCTTGAGTCAGGAGATAGCACTTAAAGTCTATTCCTGAGCTCAGACGTTCAACGCGCACAACTCAACTTGACCTCTTCACTTGGTCAGTTTTGATTATTTAAAGCAAGCAATATAAATAAGGAGTTAAGGTAAGAAATACTTCACTCAGCAGATTTATCCAGGTTCGGCTTCTTCTAAGCCTACGTCCTGTCCCCGGAATACTTCCGAGATTTCAAATCCTCTACTGAGCTCTTTAAAGGTAGAGCCTCAAACCTTTTACAATATCAGCAATTGAGTATGACAAGAGTACCTTCCTCTATACTTCTACTCAATCCTAATCTCTCCGCTGAGTACTTAAAACCGAGTACTCGGCCTCTCCTTTCTATCTCTAGAAATGATAAGTGTTTTGTCCTAATACAAAGATGTGCTAAGACACTTTAGACGATTTTACAATCACTCTAGACTTTTACACAGATGAGAAAATTGTAGTGTAAGAAATTTTCTTTGCTTCTTGGCTTGCAGAACTTGTAGAGATTTGGTCAGCGTAATGGCTTGATCAAGTTCTGTCCCTTGTGAAGCTTCTGATGGCACTATTTATAGAGACGTCTGGGCATTCGGTCATTTCGAATTTTGAAATAACCGTTGGAGGGAAACGGCTATATGTCGTTGTCATCCTGACTTGCACAGAGCTCTCGGCCAATCAGAATCGTGTATCTTCTGTCCTCGGTCAGCTCAGCAGATGGTCTCTCCTTTTATGGTAAAGTCAACTGGACAGCATACTGTGTCGTCTGAACTTTGCCAAAAGAGGAAACACTTTGTCTGGAAGTTTTCTTTTGCCAGCTGCTGTCTTGTACGCTTTGTCGAGACTACTCAGCAGCTTCACTTTGAAGTTGTTCCCGAAGGTCTTCTAGATCCTTCCGTTTGCTGAGTTGCGTTTTGCATCAAAACGGCAACGTCTTGACATACGTGGGCCGAGTGTACTGAGTTGTTTGACTTGGGCCTTGGCTTCCGTATTGGGCTTGGGCCTTCCAATACTTATAACATTTATAACTCAACATTGAACAAACACATTAGTAGAATAAATCAAAGCATTTAAACTTAGTGTGTTTAGAATATGTATTTTAATTTATACTTAAACAATTTTGTCAAATCAAAATTATGTGGAAAGGTGTTTCAACATATTAGACTCAAGGCCATGTTGGGGTTTTGAACAATATTTGTGGGATTGAGCCTAATTGGGTTGATACGTGTCGTCGGGACATTCCATTTGAGGTAAGCCATAAGAGGAAGAAGATTGTGTTGATTCCTCAAGTTTGTGATGGGGAGATCAAGAGGATCCAAGGGTGGTATGTTCAACGAAATGAGGGGTGTTGGAAGACCATCCAAGCATTTATTGGGAAGTGGTTTGACAAGCTTCGCCAAGACATACCTGTTGTCCTCCGAACAGACTCTAGCAAGTGCACTAGATACAAGTAATAAAGTGATAAGTTGAGTATCGTCTCCACAGGGATTGATGACTAAATTTTTACTAGAAAAACATTGCAGAACAGGGTGTTCGTGGTGTGTGAATTCTTTATAGTGAGAGATATCGTGAATAAGTGACAGAATCAATGATTTAGCTTATAAAAACGATTACTTTAAGTCCCTAAACACCCTATTTATTCATGAATGACACAAAGTGAAGTCAAGGTCTCTGCTTTAATGCTCACTTAAGTCAACTCTCGTGTGTTCTTAAGATTCTAAGACTTACTACAACCATAAGCGTCCCTAAGGTTGGTTCTTTCTTGCATTACGACTGAAACAGCATTTCAATAAAGAAAACCCTTGATACAACCACCTAACAACTCTACTTCGGGGTTGGATGTTTGATGAAAGGTTCGGTGAAGATGAAAGCAGTTCCCTATCATTCATCTATCACTAACATACATGCATAAGCAATGGAATAGAAAGCTTCATCAAACACTTCATAAATTAACATCATTCATTCATAAATAGAAATTAGAGAACTTACATAACCGGCCCCTAATGGCCGAACCTATTCAAAATGACTACTCACTCATGCTACTGAGTGAGCAGTCTGCTTCCATTCTACAGAGCTCCATCAATGGAGTCATCTTCCTTGAGAGCTCTTCTCTCTACCAACACGTCTATTTTTCAGTTCAACAAAAGATCCTCCTCTTCCTTTCCCCACTACGTCTATTTAAGGGAAAAGAAAAGGTCAACACGGTACATAAAGTATCCGAGAAAATATTACAAAATCAACCAAATTGTTCATAAATCCTCATGGTATGTGCGAAACAGGCTGCTTCCAGACTGTTCGACTTAATCTTTCCTTATCTGCACAAAAACACTTATAAGACCTTCTTGTTGGGGTTTAGTGTCCTATAGACAATTGTTCTAGGATACAAACTTAATGTAAATGAATTGTTCTTTATATCATTTGTTTAATGAGATATATGTTTTATAACTATATAAAGGCAATCCCTTTTAAGCACTAAATAAAGTCTAATAAAAGGAAATCCGTAAGTTTATTTAAAGTGATTATAAAGTGTTCATACAAGCATGAAGTGAGACAAAACTTTATAGTAAACTGATAAACTTAAAACCACCCCAAGTCAAGTGATATGTTTGGGATTGACATATCACTGTTGAGACTTGTATGTAACAATGTCTTCTGTCCGACAGAAAGCTGATCTCACAAGCTTCATATATACAGATATCTGGACAGTTACAAAGATCCGATGAAACGTTGCTCATTAGGATTGGGGATCCGATTTGAGATAACAGGATGGGTAGATTCATCCTTGTCACCTGTTCATCTCATTGGTATTAATAGGTATAACTAATCCTCAGACTCAAAGGAATATTAATTGGTATTCTGGATTACGGAATGTGATGCTTTGACTCTGGTGTAACACGATCCTTAACAGAGATGACTCTAGGGTGTGAACAGTAGACGTTGGGTATCACAGGAAGTAATTGCGGAGTCGTTATATATTGGATTGAGCATTTATCACTCCCGATAAATGGGAGATACATCCACGGATCGCTTGTGGAAGACTCGACTCTAAATCCTTGCAAGGTGATAGCTTAAGAGTAAGAAATACAGATTTCACTTAACCTATCTTTTTGAGTTGACTCGGCCTGTACAAGTAAAACGAACGTCTCGCTATATGTGACTTGACATCACCCATAGTCATAAGATTCAGTTCAAGGATGTAGTTGATAAAGGATCGAATTATACTGTAACTAATACGGAAAGGTTAACGACAGAATCAACCTGTCTTCTTATAGCTCTGGGGGAATGATTACGGACTTGCTAATCACATACTCTGTACATCATTCCGTTATGCAAAGATTAAATATAATTCTTTGAAAATTAATTTAATAACGTTGCATACGGCTAGAAGCAATAAGAACCTAATGGATCACACATAAGACTTGGAACCTAAAAGAGAGATAGATGTTAATTAATTGATAGAAGCCCAATTGAGCCCAATAAGGCCCATGGACATAAGGGGGTCGAAATTCATGTAATAGAATACATGAATAATTAATTTGATTTTGTTATTCCTAATTAGATTAGGATTATGAATTAAATTAATTAAGAGATAAATAAGTTAGGAGTTTTAATTAGATTAAAATACTCCTATTATTATCCAATAAGGTTATTATTATTATCCTTAATATATTAGATATATAGCGAGATAATAATTAGGAATTCTATTCCGAATGGAATTCCTATTCAGTAACCTAATTCTATCTAACTAGGGATTAGATACAAGAGATTATAAATACCCCTTCCCTTGAGATTTTCGACATCCGAGGAAAGCCATACCCTACTTGTGATTTTCGAAATTCACCTAGTCCAAGAGAGAGAAAATTCGACACCCCTAGTTCGAGGACGAGATTTCTCTACGGCTTCGTTTGATCAATTGATTTTCATATATTTCTTTTATCCTTGATCTTGTGTTGATTAGTTAGAGGCAATCTACTTTGGTTGCTATTCAACGGTTGATACTAAATTAATCTTCCCGTGTTTTATTTCGTGTTTGGGAACTCGAAGAAGAAAAACAAACAAAAGGGAGAAATTCGTTTTACTAATCCTACATCAGGTCAGTTCACGATTTCGCGGATTCCCGGAGATTGAACCGTCGGATCGTCGCGATTTTTGGACAGGAGCTTCTAGACATATTCTTCCACGTTTCCACTGAAGGGATTGTCGTTCGGAGGTCTGGAAGGTCTGTTTCGGATAGAGGCAGATTGGTAGACAGTTTCTATCTCTTTTGAAGTTGTGGGCACTTCATTAACAACGGTAGATTGATCATCAAGAGGTAATTCTTCTTATCCCTCTTTATATGAAATAACGGTTAACGGATCTTGTGGTTAAATGGAAATAGGTTAAAATTTTTATATTTCCGCTGCTATACCTTAGCCTAATTTTCAACAGTGGTATCAGAGTCATTGTTAAATCCGTTATTTCATATATGAAAATTTAGAAGTTTTTCAATAGGATTGAATAAATATTTATAGTTAGGATTAATTAACAACTTGTTTTGATTAATTGATTCTAAAGATAAATAAGTTTTAATTAATTGTTAATTAAAAGAGATTATGCGTATGTTCCTAATTATTTTGGTTGATAATCATTATAACGAAATCTATTAGTTTTATAGTTAGATTGATAAAATCAGTTTTATTAATTCTAAAGATAAAACGGAAATCTATAGTAGTTTTTCCTATTTCCTGAAAATCGTTTTAAAACCGTTTTAGAACTGATATATATATATATATATATATATATATATTTAAAATCGTTTTTATATTTAAATATATATGTTTCAAAAATTGATAGTTTTCTGTTTTGATTATCGAATGAAAAATTCGTTTAAAAGTTTGTTTTACCAATTTGTAAATCAAAATGTTAAATGAATTAAAATCAAAATAATTGGGACGTGCATAATTAAAGTTTTGTATAGTTATATTAATCTAAAGATTAATATAAAAGATACGAAAACTATTAGAAGTAAAATTGGATGAAAGTTAATTTGATATGTTAATGTGATTAACATAAATATTACATAAGATTTTTTTTTGGTAAGAAAGGAAAGGAAAAAAACAAAACCAACAAAAAACCTACACCGGGATCAGTCTAGGAAGGCTGACTCCAATCCTATCCTCTAGGAGAGAAGGCAAAAGAAAAGAAGGAGGAACAGATAGGGTAGAAACACCTAACATTCTCCCATGCCCAGCAGCTGCTAAGCGATCCGCCACGCGGTTTTGCTCCCTAAAAATATGGGAGAAATTAAGATACTCAAAGGCAGGACGAAGCCTCAAAATAGCTTTGATGAGATTCTGGCTCTTCAGACAAACAGCCTGGCTATCTGAAATCCTGTTAATAGCCTCCAGATTATCAGATTCCACCGAGAGCTTTTTAACACCCATGCGAATGGCGAGTTTAATACCTGACAAGATACCCCAGAGCTCCGCAGAAAAGGAGGAGCCCGTCCCCAAGTTATGGGTAAACCCCGCCATCCAATTGCCACCAGCATCCCGAAGAACTCCTCCAGCAGCAATTCTGCCATTGCTAAGGCAGGAGCCATCAGTATTCAACTTAGCAAACCCTTCTCTAGGCTTACTCTAGCCAACTGGCAGGATCTCTTTATCCGGGGAGGGGCGAACAAGGGAATCTCTTTCAAAGCTTTTAGTAATAACAAAGAGCTTCTTCGAGAAGAAAAACAGTAAATCAGGAATAAAGGATAGCCTTACCCGCAAATAATTCTTCATTCCTCCACTTCCAGATTTGGTGACAAGTAATAGCAAAGAGGATGGCACCGTGCTCCATGTTGGCCAGCAAGTTCCCCTTGGCTCCTTGAGAGAACCAGTCCCCTTCAGAAAAGGCCATGAAGGAAGGGAGGATGTGATGAGGGAGGATCCCTTCCCAGATCTTCTTACTATTTGGGCAATCCCTCAAGGCATGGCACAAGGTTTCCACATTGCCTCTGCATCTACTACAGGCACTAGACTCAGTCAAGTGCCTTCTGTGCCTATCCACATTCGTAAGGAGCCTGTCTTTGATACCCAGCCAAAGGAAGCTCCTGATACGGTAAGGGATCTTGAGGGACCATATGGACTTCCAAATCTCCAAGGGAGGATCAGCCCTATTAGGGGTAAAAGCTTCATAGGCCGATTTACAAGAATAAGTACCATTATTCGTCAAGGCCCAACAATGTCTATCCTTATCCTCCTCTTGATTGCTAATCTTCACTCCTCTAATGTTAAGAAGGGTCTCCAGACTAAAGAAAGAGTCGAACTTTGACCAGATCCAGTCTCCCTCCGAGTCCACCACATCAGCAATTTTCCAGGAAAGGAGATCAGCCGACGGAGGGGCATTACACACATCAATCAACGGTTTATCACCAATCCAGGTGTCATACCAGAAGCTAATAGATCTACCATTACCCACCTCCAGGCCAATCCCCGTACAGAATTCAGCAAACACGGCACTGAGCCCTTTCCAGAGGAAGGAACAGCTAACAACCCTCTCCTTCGGGCCACATAAATATTACATAAGATAGTTATGTAATCAACCAATTAAATTTATTTAATTGAGTCTATGCATGTTTGGAGTTATGGACATATTTGGACCCTCTTTAGTCTTTTGGTATTTTTGAAATAGGGCCTGTGAGTCCTGCCTTTCTACTATCTATTGTAATTTCTCCTCTCATCTGATTCCCTTCAATTCAATTGAAGTTTTCTTTAGTAGTATAGAAATTAATATGTAATTTCAAGGCGCCATGGAGAAGACGGAGGACCTAAAGAGAAATATGTAATAGTTAGTATTTCCTTAGGTTTGCCCTTTTATTCCATTTCTGGCTCGACGGAATAATTTAGATGATATGTCCATAACGCCAATGTATGTGAATGTATGTGTCTGATGTATGCTAAAGCAGATCAAGACTAATTTAGATTATGAGACCTAAAATAAAATCCCTCATTAAAAAGTTAAGTAAATAAACAAGTTATTAAAATCGGTTGCCCCTCCCTAATATTATAATTCAGCCGGCAGTGCTGAGGGCCTTTGGGTTGTTGAGTAAACTCAAGTTCGGGGTCCTTTCGGTAACACCTGAATTATCGAAAATCATTTTTCATGAAGATGGGGTAATACTTAAATTAGATTATGATAATTGGATGAGTAAACTCATGTTGTCATAAACTAATGGGCAAGACGGTTGGGATTAATATGAATAGCATATTAGTTACTAATGTGGTTAGTAACCCAATAACCTAGGAATCACATTAAAGATGTGATTGATTACATGAATCTACCTAATGAATGAGACTAGCTTGTTGAGTAAACTCAAGGCGAAATCTCAAGAGTTAGGATCCTAGCTCACTAAAGGATTTGTGAAATTTTTCGAATTAATATGGAGGGCTATTAATTTGGCAAAATAGTGGGAGCAATCTAAAATAAACTAAAAGGCCTATAATTTTAGATTGATATACTTTAAGCAAATGAATGACATACGTTTACTCTTTCTCACTCTCAGGTTTAATTAAACCCACTCTTATAATCATGACTAAAACCAATCTGCAAAACATTCTTACCGATAACAAATTGAATGGTTCAAACTTCACCGACCGGTTTCGTAACCTCAAAATTGTTTTGAAGTTCGATAAAATAGGGTATGTACTTGATACATCGATACCCCCTCTCCCTGCTGATGATGCTCCCATTGAGGAAATTGATGCTTACCAGAAGCATAGGGCTGATGATGATCATACCGGATGCATCATACTTGCATCGATGACACCGAAATTACAAAAGCAACATGAGGAAATGGATGCCTATTCCATCATCATTCACCTAAAGGAATTGTTTGGGAAACAAACCATGTGCGAACGCTACGAGATATCCAAGTTGCTATATCGTAGTAGGATGCAAGAGGACACATCTGTCATGACACATTGTGTCAAGATGATTAGCTACATTACCAAACTTTCTAGTATTGGATTTGCGATGGATAACGAATTAAGTGTAAACTTAACTTTTCAATCCCTCCCAGAAAGTTATTCACAGTTCATTATGAACTATCAGATGAATGACTTGCAAACCTCTCTTCATTGGATACCCTAAGGAAACTATGGGATATTACTTCTATCATCCAGATGATCAGAAAGTAATCGTATCCAAGCACGCAAACTTCTTAGAGAAAGAGTTTCTCGAAGAAACACAAAAGGGAAGCATGATTGAACTTGACGAAGTTCAAGAAGAAGAAACACCGACTGAAACAACAGAAGCGGTTGAGGTACCCGAAGGAGTCCCATTAGATGAGACTCCAGTGCCACCTATTCGTAGATCACAAAGAGTTCGTGAACTCCCAGTTAGATATGGTTTTCTAGTGGGAGATGATAATGAGGTTCCCGTGTTAGATGACGAACCCGAAAACTACGAAGAGGCTCTTACTAGTCCAGATTCTAAAGCATGGCTTGAGGCCATGGATTCTGAAATGGATTCCATATATACTAACCAAGTGTGGACTTTGGTTGATCCACCCGAAGGGATAATACCCATTGGGTGCAGGTGGATCTTCAAAAGGAAGACAGACATGGATGGAAAGGTTAGCACCTACAAAGCTAGGTTAGTAGCGAAAGGATATCGTCAGAAGCAAGGAATTGATTATGACGAAACTTTCTCTCCTGTGGCTATGTCCAAATCAATCAGAATCATGCTTGCAATTGCCGCTCACTACGATTATGAGATTTGGCAAATGGATGTGAAAACAGCTTTTCTAAACGGAAACCTGCTTGAGGATGTATATATGATGCAGCCTGAAGGTTTCATATTGAAGGATGCAAATAAAGTTTGCAAACTTCAGAGATCCATTTATGGACTCAAGCAAGCATCTAGAAGCTGGAATAAGCGTTTTGACGAAACCATAAAACAATTTGGTTTTGAACAAAATTACGAAGAAGCTTGCATTTACAAGAAAGCAAGTGGGAGCTCTAGAGCATTTCACATACTAATGGGAAATGACGTTGCTCTCCTACAGTCAGTGAAAGTATGGTTATCTGGTAACTTCTCAATGAAAGACCTTGGTGAAGCAACTTATATACTAGGTATAAAGATCTATAGAGATAGATCGAGAAGACTACTTGGTCTTTCACAGGCTACATACATTGAAAAGGTGCTAAATCGGTTTAGCATGCTTGAATCGAAACGAGGTAACTTACCCATGTTACATGGAGTAAAGTTAAACAATCATCAATGTCCTAAAACCGATGATGATAAACGACGCATGGCTGTAGTCCCGTACGCCAGCGCAATCGGTTCGATTATGTATGCTATGCTATGCACTAGACCTGACGTAGCGTTCGCGTTATCTGTAACGAGTCGTTACTAAGGGAATCCGGGAGACGAGCATTGGATTGCCGTCAAGAACATTCTTAAGTACTTGAGAAGAACTAAAGATATGTTCCTAGTGTATGGAGAAGGTGATCTGAAAATAGAAGGATTTTCAGACGCAAGTCATCTCACAGATGAGAATGATTATAAATCCCAATCAGGATACATGTTTATCTTGAATGGGGGCGCGGTCAGTTGGAAGAGTTCCAAGCAGGGAAGCGTAGCTTTCTCTACGACCGAGTCAGAGTATATCGCAGCTGCGGAAGCAGCAAAGGAAGCGGTTTGGATTAGAAAGTTCATTACAGAACTAGGTGTGGTGCCTGACATTGTCAATCCCATTACACTGTACTGTGATAACAATGGAGCCATTGCGCAAGCAAAGGAACCACGGTCTCATAATGCATCCAAGCATTACCTTAAGCGATACCACATCATTAGAGAGATTGTGGCTAGAGGAGATGTGAGAATAGAAAGAGTACCTATAGAGGACAACGTTGCAGATCCGTTGACAAAGCCTTTAACCCAGAGAATACATGATCGTCATTTAACTTCTACTGGGATAAGTTTTAGAAACAATTGGCTTTAGTCCAAGTGGGAGTATGTTGGGGTTTAGTGTCCTATAGACAATTGTTCTAGGATACAAACTTAATGTAAATGAATTGTTCTTTATATCATTTGTTTAATGAGATATATGTTTTATAACTATATAAAGGCAATCCCTTTTAAGCACTAAATAAAGTCTAATAAAAGGAAATCCGTAAGTTTATTTAAAGTGATTATAAAGTGTTCATACAAGCATGAAGTGAGACAAAACTTTATAGTAAACTGATAAACTTAAAACCACCCCAAGTCAAGTGATATGTTTGGGATTGACATATCACTGTTGAGACTTGTATGTAACAATGTCTTCTGTCCGACAGAAAGCTGATCTCACAAGCTTCATATATACAGATACTTGGACAGTTACATAGATCCGATGAAACGTTGTTCATTAGGATTGGGGATCCAATTTGAGATAACAGGATGGGTAGATTCATCCTTGTCACCTGTTCATCTCATTGGTATTAATAGGTATAACTAATCCTCAGACTCAAAAGAATATTAATTGGTATTCTGGATTACGGAATGTGATGCTTTGACTCTGGTGTAACACGATCCTTAACAGAGATGACTCTGGGGTGTGAACAGTAGACGTTGGGTATCACAGGAAGTAATTGCGGAGTCGTTATATATTGGATTGAGCATTTTTCACTCCCGATAAATGGGAGATACATCCATGGATCGCTTGTGGAAGACTCGACTCTAAATCCTTGCAAGGTGATAGCTTAAGAGTAAGAAATACAGATTTCACTTAACCTATCTTTTTGAGTTGACTCGGCCTGTACAAGTAAAACGAACGTCTCGCTATATGTGACATGACATCACCCATAGTCATAAGATTCAGTTCAAGGATGTAGTTGATAAAGGATCGAATTATACTGTAACTAATATGGAAAGGTTAACGACAGAATCAACCTGTCTTCTTATAGCTCTGGGGGAATGATTACGGACTTGCTAATCACATACTCTGTACATCATTCCGTTATGCAAAGATTAAATATAAGTCTTTGAAAATTAATATAATAACGTTGCATACAGCTAGAAGCAATAAGAACCTAATGGATCACACATAAGACTTGGAACCTAAAAGAGAGATAGATGTTAATTAATTGATAGAAGCCCAATTGAGCCCAATAAGGCCCATGGACATAAGGGGGTCGAAATTCATGTAATAGAATACATGAATAATTAATTTGATTTTGTTATTCCTAATTAGATTAGGATTATGAATTAAATTAATTAAGAGATAAATAAGTTAGGAGTTTTAATTAGATTAAAATACTCCTATTATTATCCAATAAGGTTATTATTATTATCCTTAATATATTAGATATATAGCGAGATAATAATTAGGAATTCTATTCCGAATGGAATTCCTATTCAGTAACCTAATTCTATCTAACTAGGGATTAGATACAAGAGATTATAAATACCCCTTCCCTTGAGATTTTCGACATCCGAGGAAAGCCATACCCTACTTGTGATTTTCGAAATTCACCTAGTCCAAGAGAGAGAAAATTCGACACCCCTAGTTCGAGGACGAGATTTCTCTACGGCTTCGTTTGATCAATTGATTTTCATATATTTCTTTTATCCTTGATCTTGTGTTGATTAGTTAGAGGCAATCTACTTTGGTTGCTATTCAACGGTTGATACTAAATTAATCTTCCCGTGTTTTATTTCGTGTTTGGGAACTCGAAGAAGAAAAACAAACAAAAGGGAGAAATTCGTTTTACTAATCCTACATCAGGTCAGTTCACGATTTCGCGGATTCCCGGAGATTGAACCGTCGGATCGTCGCGATTTTTGGACAGGAGCTTCTAGACATATTCTCCCTTTTGTTTCCACTGAAGGGATTGTCGTTCGGAGGTCTGGAAGGTCTGTTTCGGATAGGGGCAGATTGGTAGACAGTTTCTATCTCTTTTGAAGTTGTGGGCACTTCATTAACAACGGTAGATTGATCATCAAGAGGTAATTCTTCTTATCCCTCTTTATATGAAATAACGGTTAACGGATCTTGTGGTTAAATGGAAATAGGTTAAAAATTTTATATTTTCGCTGCTATACCTTAGCCTAATTTCCAACAGTGGTATCAGAGCCATCGTTAAATCCGTTATTTCATATATGAAAATTTAGAAGTTTTTCAATAGGATTGAATAAATATTTATAGTTAGGATTAATTAACAATTTGTTTTGATTAATTGATTCTTAAGATAAATAAGTTTTAATTAATTGTTAATTAAAAGAGATTATGCGTATGTTCCTAATTATTTTGGTTGATAATCATTATAACGAAATCTATTAGTTTTATAGTTAGATTGATAAAATCAGTTTTATTAATTCTAAAGATAAAACGGAAATCTATAGTAGTTTTTCCTATTTCCTGAAAATCGTTTTAAAACCATTTTAGAACTGATATATATATATATATATATATATATATATATATATATATATTTAAAATCGTTTTTATATTTAAATATATATGTTTCAAAAATTGATAGTTTTCTGTTTTGATTATCGAATGAAAAATTCGTTTAAAAGTTTGTTTTACCAATTTGTAAATCAAAATGTTAAATGAATTAAAATCAAAATAATTAGGACGTGCATAATTAAAGTTTTGTATAGTTATATTAATCTAAAGATTAATATAAAAGATACGAAAACTATTAGAAGTAAAATTGGATGAAAGTTAATTTGATATGTTAATATGATTAACATAAGTATTACATAAGATAGTTATGTAATCAACCAATTACATTTATTTAATTGAGTCTATGCATGTTTGGAGTTATGGACATATTTGGACCCTCTTTAGTCTTTTGGTATTTTTGAAATAGGGCCCGCGAGTCCTGCCTTTCTACTATCTATTGTAATTTCTCCTTTCATCTGATTCCCTTCAATTCAATTGAAGTTTTCTTTAGTAGTATAGAAATTAATATGTAATTTCAAGGCGCCATGGAGAAGACGGAGGACCTAAAGAGAAATATGTAATAGTTAGTATTTCCTTAGGTTTGCCCTTTTATTCCGTTTCTGGCTCGACGGAATAATTTAGATGATATGTCCATAACGCCAATGTATGTGAATGTATGTGTCTGATGTATGTTAAAGCAAATCAAGACTAAGTTAGATTATGAGACCTAAAATAAAATCCCTCATTAAAAAGTTAAGTAAATAAACAAGTTATTAAAATCGGTTGCCCCTCCCTAATATTATAATTGAGCCGGCAGTGCTGAGGGCCTTTGGGTTGTTGAGTAAACTCAAGCTCGGGGTCCTTTCGGTAACACCTGAATTATCGAAAATCATTTTTCATGAATATGGGGTAATACTTAAATTAGATTATGATAATTGGATGAGTAAACTCATGTTGTCATAAACTAATGGGCAAGACGGTTGGGATTAATATGAATAGCATATTAGTTACTAATGTGGTTAGTAACCCAATAACCTAGGAATCACATTAAAGATGTGATTGATTACATGAATCTACCTAATGAATGAGACTAGCTTGTTGAGTAAACTCAAGGCGAAATCTCAGGAGTTAAGATCCTAGCTCACTAAAGGATTTGTGAAATTTTTCGAATTAATATGGAGGGCTATTAATTTGGCAAAATAGTGGGAGCAATCTAAAATAAACTAAAAGGCCTATAATTTTAGATTGATATACTTTAAGCAAATGAATGACATACGTTTACTCTTTCTCACTCTCAGGTTTAATTAAACCCACTCTTATAATCATGACTAAAACCAATCTGCAAAACATTCTTACCGATAACAAATTGAATGGTTCAAACTTCACCGACTGGTTTCGTAACCTCAAAATTGTTTTGAAGTTCGATAAAATAAGGTATGTACTTGATACATCGATACCCCCTCTCCCTGCTGATGATGCTCCTATTGGGGAAATTGATGCTTACCAGAAGCATAAGGCTGATGATGATCATGCCGGATGCATCATACTTGCATAGATGACACCGGAATTACAAAGGCAACATGAGGAAATGGATGCCTATTCCATCATCATTCACCTAAAGGAATTGTTTGGGAAACAAACCATGTGCGAATGCTACGAGATATCCAAGTTGCTATATCGTAGTAGGATGCAAGAGGGCACATCTGTCATGACACATTGTGTCAAGATGATTAGCTACATTACCAAACTTTATAGTATTGGATTTGCGATGGATAACGAATTAAGTGTAAACTTAATTTTACAATCCCTCCCAGAAAGTTATTCACAGTTCATTATGAACTATCAGATGAATGACTTGCAAACCTCTCTTGAAGAGCTTGCAAATATGCTCAAGTCAGTTGAGCCCAATATGAAGAAAGACAAAGCCATACCGGCTCTTGTCATTGAGGGATCAAAGAAAAGGAAAGGGAGCTATCCCAATCCTAATTATCCTAAGAAATGTAAGAAAGCCGTGCCCTACAAAGCTAAGGGAAAGGAAGTGAAGAAGCCCAAAGGAGAGTGCCACTTCTGTGGTAAAGACGGGCATTGGAAGAGGAACTGCAAGGAGTACCTAGCCTCCCTCAAGAAGGGAAATGGCGGTGCTTCAACATCTGGTATGTTTTATATTAATAAATACAATTTCACTGTCTGAATCTTGGGTATTAGATACCGGATGTGGATCTCATATTTGTACAAATATGCAGGAGCTAAATCAGACTAGGGAACTAAAGAAAGAAAGCATAAACTTGCGAGTAGGAAATGGAGCAAGAGTTGCCGCCCTCACAATTGGAGATTATGTTTTAAATTTGCCCTCTGGGCTTGTAATAGAATTAAGGAATTGTTTATACGTTCCTCAAATGTCTCGCAACATTATGTCTATTAGCCGTCTTGTTGACGACGGTTTTCATATTTCAATAAAAGACAAGAGTTGCAATTTTTATAAAGATTCGATCTTTTATTTTTCAGGAATTTCACAAAATGGGATTTATGTGTTAGATAACAAAATTCCTGCTTTTGCAATTGATACCAAAAGACATAAGCTAGATAATTCAACTTACTTGTGGCATTGTCGTTTAGGCCATATAAACAAGAGACGCATGCTAAAGCTACATTCATATGGGCTTATAGATCCAATCGATCCCGAATCATTGGAAACATGCGAATCATGTTTAAAAGGTAAAATGATAAAGACACCCTTTAGCAATAAAAGTGAGCGTGTATCAGACACTCTAGGACTCATTCATTCAGATGTATGTGGTCCTATGTCAGTCCAAGCAAGAGGAGGATTCAGATTCTTCATAAGCTTCATAGATGACCATACCCGATATGGTTACATCTACTTGATGAAGCACAAGTCAGAAGCTTTTGAGAAATTCAAATGCTTCAAGAATGAAGTAGAAAATCAATTAGGAAAGAAAATAAAGACACTTCGATCTGATCGAGGTGGCGAATATCTTTCAGATGATTTTCAGAATTATCTAACTGAATGTGGGATATGCTCACAATGGACACCTCCCTATACACCACAACACAATGGTGTGTCCGAGAGGAGAAACCGTACTCTATTAGATATGGTACGATCCATGATGAGCATGGCCTTACTTCCAAAGACGTTCTGGGGCTATGCCTTAGAAACTGCCCTCTTCACCCTAAATCGAGTACCAACTAAATCCCCTAGTTCCACACCATATGAATTGTTCGTTGGTAGGAAACCTGTGTTTTCATTTATGAGAATATGGGGTTGTTCAGCCTTTGTCAAACGCATTGCATCCGACAAACTAGATTCGAAATCTGATAAATGTTTCTTCATTGGATACCCTAAGGAAACTATGGGATATTACTTCTATCATCCAGATGATCAGAAAGTAATCGTATCCAAGCACGCAACCTTCTTAGAGAAAGAGTTTCTCGAAGAAACATAAAAGGGAAGCATGATTGAACTTGACGAAGTTCAAGAAGAAGAAACACCGACTGAAACAATAGAGGCGGTTGAGGTACCCGAAGGAGTCCCATTAGATGAGACTCCAGTGCCACCTATTCGTAGATCACAAAGAGTTCATGAACACCCAGTTAGATATGGTTTTCTAGTGGGAGATGATAATGAGGTTCCCGTGTTAGACGACGAACCCGAAAACTACGAAGAGGCTCTTACTAGTCCAGATTCTAAAGCATGGCTTGAGGCCATGGATTCTGAAATGGATTCCATGTATACTAACCAAGTGTGGACTTTGGTTGATCCACCCGAAGGGATAATACCCATTGGGTGCAGGTGGATCTTCAAAAGGAAGACAGACATGGATGGAAAGGTTAGCACCTACAAAGCTAGGTTAGTAGGGAAAGGATATCGTCAGAAGCAAGGAATTGATTATGACAAAACTTTCTCTCCTATGGCTATGTCCAAATCAATCAGAATCATGCTTGCAATTGCCGCTCACTATGATTATGAGATTTGGCAAATGGATGTGAAAACAGCTTTCCTAAACGGAAACCTGCTTGAGGATGTATATATGATGCAGCCTGAAGGTTTCATATCGAATGATGCAAATAAAGTTTGCAAACTTCAGAGATCCATTTATGGACTCAAGCAAGCATCTAGAAGCTGGAATAAGCGTTTTGACGAAACCATAAAACAATTTGGTTTTGAACAAAATTGCGAAGAAGCTTGCATTTACAAGAAAGCAAGTGGGAGCTCTATAGCATTTCTCATACTATATGTGGACGATATATTATTAATGGGAAATGACGTTGCTCTCTTACAGTCAGTGAAAGTATGGTTATCTGGTAACTTCTCAATGAAAGACCTTGGTGAAGCAGCTTATATACTTGGTATAAAGATCTATAGAGATAGATCAAGAAGACTACTTGGTCTTTCACATGCTACATACATTGAAAAGGTGCTAAATCGATTTAGCATGCTTGAATCGAAACGAGGTAACTTACCCATATTACATGGAGTAAAGTTAAACAATCATCAATGTCCTAAAACCGATGATGATAAACGACGCATGGCTGTAGTCCCGTACGCCAGCGCAATCGGTTTGTATATGTATGCTATGCTATGCACTAGACCTGACGTAGCATTCACGTTATCTGTAACAAGTCGTTACCAAGGGAACTCGGGAGACGAGCATTGGATTGCCATCAAGAACATTCTTAAGTACTTGAGAAGAACTAAATATATGTTCCTAGTGTACGGAGAAGGTGATCTGAAAATAGAAGGATTTTCAGACGCAAGTCATCTCACAGATGAGAATGATTATAAATCCCAATCAGGATACCTGTTTATCTTGAATGGGGGCGCGGTCAGTTGGAAGAGTTCCAAGCAGGGAAGCGTAGCTTTCTCTACGACCGAGTCAGAGTATATCGCAGCTGCGGAAGCAGCAAAGGAAGCGGTTTGGATTAGAAAGTTCATTACAGAACTAGGTGTGGTGCCTGACATTGTCAATCCCATTACACTGTACTGTGATAACAATGGAGCCATTGCGCAAGCAAAGGAACCACGGTCTCATAATGCATCCAAGCATTACCTTAAGCGATACCACATCATTAGAGAGATTGTGGCTAGAGGAGATGTGAGAATAGAAAGAGTACCTACAGAGGACAACGTTGCAGATCCGTTGACAAAGCCTTTAACCCAGAGAATACATGATCGTCATTTAACTTCTACTGGGATAAGTTTTAGAAACAATTGGCTTTAGTCCAAGTGGGAGTATGTTGGGGTTTAGTGTCATATAGACAATTGTTCTAGGATACAAACTTAATGTAAATGAATTGTTCTTTATATCATTTGTTTAAAGAGATATATGTTTTATAACTATATAAAGGCAATCCCTTTTAAGCACTAAATAAAGTCTAATAAAAGGAAATCTGTAAGTTTATTTAAAGTGATTATAAAGTGTTCATACAAGCATGAAGTGAGACAAAACTTTATAGTAAACTGATAAACTTAAAACCACCCCAAGTCAAGTGATATGTTTGGGATTGACATATCACTGTTGAGACTTGTATGTAACAATGTCTTCTGTCCGACAGAAAGCTGATCTTACAAGCTTTATATATACAGATATCTGGACAGTTACATAGATCCGATGAAACGTTGTTCATTAGGATTGGGGATCCGATTTGAGATAATAGGATGGGTAGATTCATCCTTGTCACTTGTTCATCTCATTGGTATTAATAGGTATAACTAATCCTCAGACTCAAAGGAATATTAATTGGTATTCTGGATTACGGAATGTGATGCTTTGACTCTGGTGTAATACGATCCTTAACAGAGATGACTCTGGTGTGTGAACAGTAGATGTTGGGTATCACATGAAGTAATTACGGAGTCGTTATATATTGGATTGATCATTTATCACTCCCGATAAATGGGAGATACATCCATGGATCGCTTGTGGAAGACTCGACTCTAAATCCTTGCAAGGTGATAGCTTAAGAGTAAGAAATACAGATTTCACTTAACCTATCTTTTTGAGTTGACTCGGCCTGTACAAGTAAAACGAACGTCTCGCTATATGTGACTTGACATCACCCATAGTCATAAGATTCAGTTCAAGGATGTAGTTGATAAAGGATCGAATTATACTGTAACTAATACGGAAAGGTTAACGACAGAATCAACCTGTCTTCTTATAGCTCTGGGGGAATGATTACGGACTTGCTAATCACATACTCTGTACATCATTCCATTATGCAAAGATTAAATATAATTCTTTGAAAATTAATTTAATAACGTTGCATACGGCTAGAAGCAATAAGAACCTAATGGATCACACATAAGACTTGGAACCTAAAAGAGAGATAGATGTTAATTAATTGATAGAAGCCCAATTGAGCCCAATAAGGCCCATGGACATAAGGGGGTCGAAATTCATGTAATAGAATACATGAATAATTAATTTGATTTTGTTATTCCTAATTAGATTAGGATTATGAATTAAATTAATTAAGAGATAAATAAGTTAGGAGTTTTAATTAGATTAAAATACTCCTATTATTATCCAATAAGGTTATTATTATTATCCTTAATATATTAGATATATAGCGAGATAATAATTAGGAATTCTATTCCGAATGGAATTCCTATTCAGTAACCTAATTCTATCTAACTAGGGATTAGATACAAAAGATTATAAATACCCCTTCCCTTGAGATTTTCGACATCCGAGGAAAGCCATACCCTACTTGTGATTTTAGAAATTCACCTAGTCCAAGAGAGAGAAAATTCGACACCCCTAGTTCGAGGACGAGATTTCTCTACGGCTTCGTTTGATCAATTGATTTTCATCTATTTCTTTTATCCTTGATCTTGTGTTGATTAGTTAGAGGCAATCTACTTTGGTTGCTATTCAACGGTTGATACTAAATTAATCTTCCCGTGTTTTATTTCGTGTTTGGGAACTCGAAGAAGAAAAACAAACAAAAGGGAGAAATTCGTTTTACTAATCCTACATCAGGTCAGTTCACGATTTCGCGGATTCCCGGAGATTGAACCGTCGGATTGTCGCGATATTTGGACATGAGCTTCTAGACATATTCTTCCACGTTTCCACTGAAGGGATTGTCGTTCGGAGGTCTGGAAGGTCTGTTTCGGATAGGGGCAGATTGGTAGACAGTTTCTATCTCTTTTGAAGTTGTGGGCACTTCATTAACAAAGGTAGATTGATCATCAAGAGGTAATTCTTCTTATCCCTCTTTATATGAAATAAAGGTTAACGGATCTTGTGGTTAAATGGAAATAGGTTAAAATTTTTATATTTCCGCTACTATACCTTAGCCTAATTTCCAACACTTCTTTCTTGTAATTTAACCCAAAAACACCCTTAATTCATTATAAATAACATGTTAAATTGTAGTCAAATTCATGCCTAACAAATACCCCCAAATTGAATCTTTGCTTGTCCTCAAGTAAACAACAGATAGAAAACAATTTAACTATAGGAAAAGAGTTAGGAATGAAAGAATACGGAAGAGGGGTTTTGAGTGTTTCACGGAGAGGAAGGGATTATAACAGATCATTTTGTTCTCGGGAAATATCAACAGAAAAACACAAGTCACAATATTTGATGAGGTTATGCCAGTGTTAGATCATGTAACCTACTCAAGAAATTCCTTAAAGCTTAAAGTTAGACCTCAATTTTCACAATGAACAACCTGTTTGCCTCTTATGCCTCACTAAGGAATGGAATTTTCACTCACTCACGTATGGCTCTTTCGCCATAAGGAAGGGAATGCAACTTCACTCCTCAGCTCAGTAAATACACCAGTAGGGTGTGAGTTTGCCTTTTGGTCCAATTTCTATGGATCAAAATTTTCCAAACAGAGTCCAAAGGTCTTTTATGGGTTGTAAAGCAAGGTTCAGGTTCAGGTGTGGAAGTGAACGGCTTTTGTGTGTAAGAGTTCTGTCCTCATGCACTTTACACCAATCCTTTATTTCTCACATACAACGTGGCGCAGCTTGTTTTGTCAAATGACTTCCCCACTTTTTCATTAACTCCTACCACTAAACAACCAATTCCGATGATTTGGGCATACATTGTGATAGTGTGCCATGAGTGAAGAGGTTCTTTACAGATTTGTCTTTTTCCTCTCGCTCATTTTCTTTTATTCACTATTTTATTTTAGTATGGGTGCGAGTTTCCTCAGCCAAATTATATTTTTAACTGGTAAGGCTTGTATGAGGCAGATTCTCAGCTCTTTAAGCTCATAGTGAAGGGATTATGGTTATTCATAGGCTATGTTAACGAAAAAAATATGGGTAAGGCTCAAATGGTTCATCCTACTATATGGGTGCAATGCACGGGTTAGGTCTTTTAAAGGTTGAGTTAGGTGCCTAATGCCTTTATCATTCTAGGTTTGTCAAAAAAATTTCCATTTCTATAGGGCATACCAAAGCAAAGTCTCCCTAAAGATAGTAAGTACTGGCCCACTCTTTAAAGAATCAATGCATTTTTAAATGCAATTGCAGGCTCAAGTTCTCACTATTTTGGGGGTTTTTGCATTAAGGCAAAAGGTCCCTCTTGTGAGAGTTGATTTAGAACTTCAAAAATTTTGGAACCTCAAGACTCGGGTAGTTAAGATCAACACAAGGCTATCACCTCACATTTTAATCATGACAAGCGTAGTCTGTTTAGTGGATACTACAGGACCTAAACAATCGAAATACTAGAATATTTACAAGGAAATGAACACAGATGAAGAATATTTACTAAGGACAGTTAAAGGTTTCTTTTTGTACAAACAAAAGATCACAAGGGGAAACTTGTTATTCAGAAAATTACTACACTAACAACTTGTTCAAGCTTTTATCATGTTTATGCATACATATATTGTAATTTGTACTTTCCCACCCCCAAATTAGAATGAAACATTGTCCTCAATGTTATTACGAACAAAAGAAAAGGGAAAACAACATAAGCAAGATAAAAGATGAGTGTAAAAAAATGCAAAGAAGGGGTATAAGTGTTACCAGATGCTAGGACAACAGCATATTGAATGATCAGACAGGCGGGGAAAGAGAGGAATCAACCTCTCTATCCGCAGGAGGATTAGCGCCATCCCCTTTCGAGGAGGCAGCGGCGTTGGCAGTTGTTTCAGTTTTAGCTCTTACCGGACTCTTGATTGAGGCACCAGAGGGACTCTCCTTCCCATGTTCTTCCACACAGAGGTGTTTGAGCATGTCAATCTCGCTCTGATGCACGGCATTTTTATGTTCCAGAGCAAAGATCTGTTCTTTGCAAGCTTAGGTTTGTGCAAACAGGGCGTTGAACTTGGACAGGATGTCTTCATTGGAGAGCCTGGCACATTTCTGGTAAAAGCCCAGATCTTTGGCTTGCTCGATTTGTTCCGACTCGGATGACACCGATACAGTAGGCTCATTTTTCCTCTTCCTACTTTCAACCCTTCTGGCCTCCACAAAGTCGGACATCCAGACCCACTTCCCATTCACCATTCTCCCGAACAACATGCTTTGAAGGCTTTTCACATCTATTTGGTCTGGGTAGTTGACCACCGTGAGCCGATTCTTGTCTTCTGGCTTGAATACCCCTAAGGCCTCCGCTATCCGAGTCACAATGCTACCACAGCAAATGACGGACGAGTTCTTCTTTCCAAACGTGCTAATGTACTCCCCGAACCAAAAGCCAAGGTTCATCCCGCGTCCCTGTACCATACTCCACAGAGCTGTAAGGTCTGCGTGAGGGATAGTGGCCTGGTTCTCGCGCGCAAAGATGGTGCCTGAGACCAGTTTATTCAAGTACCGGATGGCGTAGTCCTGTATACCAGATGCCTTGGATGCACTCACGTCGTAACTTGGCTGGCCCGAGATTGAATGCCAAAAAGTTGATGGGTTAAACTCGTCCGAGGTTTCAATGAAAGCCCCTTTATACCCTTCAGACTCCAAGTCATCGTCATCCGCAGCGCCGAGAAGATTATTGAATGTGTTTAAGGATGGCCTTTGGGGATGGTTCATCAGGCGGAAACTAAACTTTCCTTCTTCCTCTGGGTCAGTGATCTCCGGATCATGCTTAAAAGTGGCCAGAAACTCCAAAGTGAGTTCCTTATACGCTGGTTCTGTCATCTCAAAGAAGTAGCCAAAATGGCCTGCTTCCATGGGTTTCTTTACTCGTTCCGCAAGTTTGAGCTTTTTCAATGTATCCCAGCATGCAGTTCGTACCGGACCAAATTCGAGCTGAGCCAGATCCTCATAGTATTGTTGCACCGTGGCATCCTTAAACTGAGACAGTTTCTTGACTAGTTTCTCGTTAGGTACAAACGCGACTGTGCTTATGCCCACCATCTTGCTCTTCCTTCTGTCTTTCTTTGTTCCTTCAACTTTTACTTGTTTCCCCGAACCTCGAGTCCTCATCCTGTTATAGCGACTAAATAGGGACACCCAAAGATAATTATCAAACGATATATGGGGAACGGTGTGAAAAAGAAAAAGAGTGTAAAATAATTTTGAACTAGCGTCCGTAATGCAGTCAATCCCTTAAGTAGAAAAATGAGTGAAACAGCCTATTGCCAGAACCGTCATTATGACGACGTTTCAATGAGCGGCACCTGTAAGTGTGGTTGTAGCAACAGCCGCGTCCAGTCGAAAGGACGCCTGGAGAAGCAAACGGGTTCTTTTCGAGTTTGAAATTACTATACCCTACCCACTTTGGGTTTACCGAGAAAGGTGCAATAGTATAATAAGTACCAAACAAACAGATTGATTTGATGTTCACTTTATCTGCCCTATGTTTACTTACCCAAGGTCTTCACCTCAAAATATATATTTTTTTTTCAGTCGCCCCTTTTTAAACAAGTAAAAAGTTAAAACTTTTCCCATAAGGAAGGGTAAAAGTTTTACATCTTTGCTCGTTCAAAGGGATTAACTTAATTTCGGGCCCTCATATGACACAGTACTAATCTTAACCAGACTAAGCAATGCTAACTAAAATATTTCAAAAATTTAAAATAAAGTACAAAAGTGCAAGGTTACTTGTGCTGCAATTGGTGTTTGCAGCTGACACCCTGTTCTTGATTCTACTGGCTCGGGGGGTCTTGGAAGTGGACAGTGTCAATCTTCCTTGTGTGATCATTCTCGAGATAAGGTTTTAGCCTTTGCTCGTTCACCTTGGAAGGTTCATGACCCTCCTTGCCAATTTCAACAGCCCCGTGACCGAACACCTTGTTCACTATATACGGCCCTGACCATCTTGATTTCAGTTTTCCAGGGAACATTCTGAGCCTTGAGTTATACAAAAGGACCCTCTATCCTTCTTGAAAGTTTTTCTCCTGGATTTTTCTGTCGTGCCATATCTTGGTCTTTTCCTTATAATTCACGGTGTTTTCATAGGAAAACAGCCTGAATTCTTCCATGTCACAGAGTTTCAATCTTCTTTGTTCGCCCACAGCCTATTTCTCAAAATTTAAGAAAGTTAACGCCCAAAAGGCTCGATGTTCCATCTCTACCGGAAGATGACAGGATTTTCCATACAACAATCTAAATGGGGACATGCCAATGGGTGTCTTATATGCAGTTCTGTATGCCCATAAAGCATCGTTAAGCTTGTTTGCCCAGTCTTTCCTAGAATTGCCAACTGTTTTTTCCAAAATTCTTTTGATTTCACGATTTGAAATCTCTACCTGTCCACTAGTTTGTGGATGGTAAGGCGTGGCAATTCTATGAGAGACTCCAAGCTTGCCCATCAGCTTTTCAAATTTAGCATTGCAAAAGTGGGTTCCTTGATCACTAATGATCGCTCGTGGGACACCGAATCGGGCAAACAGCCTTTTCAGGAATTTTACAACCACACAGGCGTCATTGGTGGGACTAGCAATTGCTTCAACCCACTTGCTCACATAGTCGACTGCAACTAGGATGTATTTATGCCCAAAAGACGTAGGGAATGGTCCCATGAAGTCTATGCCCCATATATCAAATATTTCACAACCAACAATGTTATTGAGGGGCATGGCATTTTGAGCTGAAATATTGCCTGTTCGTTGGCACTCATTACAAGTGCGAAGAAACTCATTGGCATCCTTGAAAATGGTTGGCCAGAAAAAACATGATTGAAGCACTTTGGCTACAGTTCTTCTTGCGCTATGATGTCCTCCTGCTTCTCTATCGTGACAATGGCTCAACATAGCCGGTCCTTCCTCTTGAGAGATGCACCTGCGAATGATTTGATCGGTGCACAACCTGAAAAGATAGGGTTCCTCCCAAAAATAATATTTGATCTCTGCATAGACCTTCTTTCTTTGGTTAGTGGACATGTTATGAGGTTTTAGTGAACTAGCAAGGAAATTTGCAATGTCAGCAAACCATGGAGAAGGCTGTATAGTATACAGACACTCGTCTGGAAATATTTCGACAATTTTTGATTGTTCCTTGCTGCTTCGATGAGAAATTCTGGACAAATGATGAGCGGCTACATTTTCGGTTCCCTTCTTGTCCTTGATCTCGAGATCAAACTTTTAAAGTAAGAGTAACCACCGTATCAGCCTTGGCTTTGCATCTTTCTTTGCGAACAGGTAGCGTAACGCAGCATGGTCTGTGTAGACAATGACTTTGGACAAAACCAAGTAAGGACGGAATTTGTCAAAAGCATATACTACTGCAAGAAGCTCCTTCTCTATAGTGGTGTAATTCTGTTGAGTCTCGGTTAATGTTTTGCTTGCATAATAGATGGGCTGGAATTTCTTCTCAATCCCCTGCCCAAGAACAGCTCCCATGCAAGTATCACTAGCATCACACATCATCTCAAACGGCTGTTCCCAGTTGGGTCCTGCCAGTATAGGTGAGTTGATCAGCTTGCCCTTTAATAGTTCAAATGCCTTTAGACAGCTTGTATCAAATAAGAATTCCGCATCTTTATGTAGCAAGGCTGACAAGGGTAATGCGATCTTCGAGAAATCCTTGATAAACCTTCGGTAGAACCCTACGTGCCCAAGGAAACTTCTTACATCCTTGACATTAGTTGGAACAGCAAGTTTCTCTATCACCTCCACATTGGCTTTGTCCACTTCCATTCCCTTTTCAGAGATTTGATGCCCGAGAACTATTCCACCGGTAATGATGAAGTGGCATTTCTCCCAAATCAAGACTAAATTGGTCTCCCTACATCGCACTAACATAGCCTCAAGGTTGTTCAAATAGCTCCCAAAGGAATTTCCATAGACAGAGAAATCGTCCATGAATATTTCCACAGTCCGTTCCACCATATCATGAAATATAGACATCATGCATCTTTGAAACGTAGTTGGGGCATTGCATAATCCAAATGGAATGCGTCTGTAGGCATACGTCCCGTAGGGGCACGTAAAAGTTGTCTTCTCTTGATCTTCGCTATGGATGGTAATCTGATTGTACCCCGAGTATCCGTCAAGGAAACAATAAAATGCATACCCTACTAAACGTTCTAGCATCTGATCAATGAAGGGCAAAGGGAAATGATCCTTCCTTGTTGCCTCGTTGAGGTTCCGATAGTCCACACAAACTCGCCATCCTGTTATGGTTCTTGTGGGGACCAACTCATTTTTCTCATTGAGAACCGCTGTGGTTCCTCCTTTCTTGGGCACAACATGAACATGGCTCATCCAGATACTATCAGAGATGGGATAAATGATTCCTGCATCCAACAACTTGATCACTTCTTTCCGCACAACCTCCTTCATGTGGGGGTTCAGTCTGCACTATGGCTGGATAGAAGGCTTGTGATCTTTCTCCATCAGAATTCTATGAACGCAGACTATCGGACTAATACCCTTGATATCATCAATTTTCCACGCAATCGCGTCCCAGTTTCTTCACAGTACCTCCATAAGTTGAGCTTTCTGATCAGGGGTTAGCTTTGAAGATATAATCACCGGGCTTTCGCTAGGTGGTTCCAGAAATGCATACTCTAAGTGTGATGGTAAAGGTTTTAGTTCTGGTTTAGTTAATGGCACAGTGGGTATTTCAGGTGGTTCTTGATGAGTGGGAACAGTGGGATCTAGAGGAGGTGTAAGCAAGTTAGTTTCAATGGAACATCATGTTCCTTCACATAAATTCACCTCTTCTCCCAAGAGAGCCTCTAGAGTGTCCTGTCCCTGTTCCTGCAAAGTGGAAAGACTTTGGAAATCATCTAAGAAACAACATGTGTCATCACTAGTGTTAGCTCGTCTCATAGCCTCATTCATTTTGAAAATGATTTCCTCCCCATTAATTCTTAAAAATAGTTGTCCCTCTCCTACATCTATCAATGCTTTACCCGTTGCTAAGAACGGTCTACCCAAGATAATAGGAACATGGAGGTCCTCATCTATATCCATTATGATGAAATCAACAGGCAATATGAATTTCCCTACTTTGACCAACACATCTTCCACTACTCCCCTAGGGTAACATACCGACCAGTCAGCCAACTGAATGGACATTCTGGTTGGTTGTGGTTCTCCTAGTTCTAGCTTAGCATACACAAAATATGGCATAAGGTTTATGCTAGCTCCTAGGTCACATAGTGCATTTTCAATATTTAACTTGCCAATTGAACAGGGAATAGAAAAACTCCCTGGATCCTTCAGCTTTTTCGGAAGCTGCTGCTTGTTCTGGAGTATTGAAGAACAGTCCCATTTTAGTTGGATCATCAAGATGTTTTCCAACTTCTTCTTGTTTGACAAGATATCTTTTAAGAATTTTGCATATGTCGGCATCTGGGCAAGTGCTTCCACGAAGGGAATGTTGATATGCAGCTTCTTCAAGGTGTCTAGCACCTTAGAATTTTTCTCTTCAAGCTTCTTGTTTATCAACCTCGTCGGATAAGACACATGTGGTACATAGGGTGGAGGTGGTTTGTACCTCTTTCCTTGTTCCTCATGGTTTTGATCAATGGTCAATTCTACCCCGACGGGTTCTTCATAACTAGGAACAGTTTGTTTCTTTTCTTCTTCAACATTTCGAGAGGTACCTGCACACTCAACATTTTCATCAGTGAGAAAAGGGGGTTGAGTCTTCTTACCAGATCTCAGAGTGATGGCCATGACATCTCCTTTGGGGTTTGGTTCGGTATTACTTGGCATTATCCCTTTTCCTTTGTACAAAGATGCAACGAGTTGATGGACCTGTATCTCCAGATTTTTAATTGACGCTTGTGTCTGCTTCATGAATTGCATCATCATGGTCTTCATGTCCGGTTCTATATCTTCCTTCGGTGGAACAGGCTGTTTGTAGTGTTGTTGAGGTTGTCTCTGGTACTGTCCTCCTTATTGCTGCTGATACCTTGGTTGTTCTTGATTTGGCTGCCCAGTCCATCCGAAGTTCGGATGATTTCTTGTGGCTAGGTTATAGGTATTTGAGTATGGGTTTGGTGGGTTCCTTTGATTATATCCGGCATAATCACATTGCTCCTGTTCACCTTTCCCTTGCTTGACTCCAGGACAATTTATGTTGAAATGAGGTCCTCCACAAAAATCACAAACATCATTGAACGGTGGTTCGCTGTGAATGGATGATACATTAACCTTGCTGAGCTGCTTTGCAAGCTGTTCCACATGGGTGGTTAGTTTCGACACAACATCATCAGTCCCCGCTCTTTTTCCTTCACTCCTAGCGGAGTGCCAGTTATAGCTCGTGCTTACTACTCTCTCAATAAGGTTGTACAAGGCTTGTGGTTCAAGATCTTCGGGGTTACCATTGGCAATGGATTCAATCTGTATTTTATAAATGTTGGTGACTCCATTGTAAAAATTATGCACTTGCATCCACATGGGGATGCTATGATTTGGTACCCTTCTTAATAATTCTTTGTATCTTTCCCATGCTTCGGTTAAGGATTCATCCTCTTCCTGGACAAAATGGGATACCTCATTCCTGAGTTTGATGGCCTGTCTAGGTGGAAAATATTTCATTAGAAAAGCACTGGCCATTTCTTCCCATGTGGTGATCGTCCCTGGCTGTAGATTCTTTAACCAGTTCTTTGCTTTGTCCTTGAGCGAAAAAGGAAACAGCTTTAGCCTGATCACATCATCGGAAACTCCTCGGTTGGATCTGAAAGTGTTGCACAGTGTGATGAACTCCTGGATATTCCCGTTTGGATCTTCCGACTAGTATCCATTGAATTTGCACATGTTGTTTCCTTCGTTAGGCAACACAATGCACGACGAGTGTCCTTCCGTGGTCGGCCTGGAATAGTCTCTGATCCTCATAACTGGAGGATTGTTGTTCTCTCCTTCCTCTTCTTGATTAGGTTGAACTGGTTGTTCTGGTTGCACTCTTCCAGCCTTCCTTCTTTCTCTTTGTCGCTCTCTTTGTCTTGCTCGTCGAGCTCCCGCTCAGTTTCGTCTACATGTTCTCTCTAGTTCGAGATCGATAGGAAAAATTGGAGGTCCAACTCTGCGCATAAAGAAATGGAGAACTCCTTATGGCTGCACTATTTTAGCAAACAAATTAAAAACACCTTGTTTCATAGAAATTTTCAGATAAATTTTGTTGCTTTCAATCCCCGGCAACGGCGCCAAAAACTTGTTGTCCTCCGAACAGACTCTAGCAAGTGCACTAGATACAAGTAATAAAGTGATAAGTTGAGTATCGTCTCCACAGGGATTGATGACCAAATTTTTACTAGAAAAACATTGCAGAATAGGGTGTTCGTGGTGTGTGAATTCTTTATAGTGAGAGATATCGTGAATAAGTGACTGAATCAATGATTTAGCTTATAAAAACGATTACTTGATAATGATAAAAAGGTAGAACAGGCCAGGCACAGCGGAACAGGTTACCTTAAGTCCCTAAACACCCTATTTATTTATGAATGACACAAAGTGAAGTCAAGGTCTCTGCTTTAATGCTCACTTAAGATTCTAAGACTTACTACAACCATAAGCGCCCCTAAGGTTGCACTATGTCATTTTCCCTTTCACATGACACAAGATACATGAGAGACATTTGTTTTCGTGTCGTCTGAATATTTTTCGTGACAGTATTTTAACTCTATGTCATGTGAAGGCGTAATTAAAAATGCGCTCGATTCTCAGATGACATTACGATTATAGTCTTCTGTCATCTCAAAAGAACGCGATTTTGATGGAAAAGACGCTTAACCATCAGACGACACTACGAATAAATGACTGTCATTCTTATATGAAAATAAAAAAGAGGCAACCAAATATTAGAAAAGTGGGGGAGCAAAAGAGCAAAAATTTTAACGCGCGCTCAAAACTCAAAACCTAAAATCGATTCCCCCTCTTCTCATTTCTAATTTCATATCCTCTTTTTCTATCTCTACATCTTTCTTCCTCAAACTAAAGATCTCCAAATAGTTTCTCTCTCTTCCTTCCTCTCAAAAAAGCTTTGATGGCAACACCTTAGAGCAACCATGGTCTCCCTTTTCCTACTTTGCTTTATATGTTGTCTTTGTTCCTCCATTTTCTTTAGCTCTTAGAGGATTGATTTTAAAGCTGGAGGTAAGGTTCCCCATATTTTGAATCAATGGTTTACCTATCTCGCGGTGGCCCTAATTTATGTATATTTCCTCTAGGGTTTATACATAATCTACAATATCTACATGTTTAATCTTTTTGTTATCTTTTTCTCTCTCTCTCTAGGCTGATCTGCAGATCCAATATGGCATTAGTCTCCTTACCTGTGGATCTAACAAGTTCTGTCCATTTGTTCATGGCCTTATTGAATTCAAGTTCTGGTAGGTTCGATCTGAATTTTTGCGCTATAATAAATTTATGTCATCTATTATGCGTTTATCAGTTTTGTGCATAAATTGGTGATTGATCTTGTGAAGGAGTTTTTGGATTATTGTTGAACTAGGCAGTTTGGGTCTTGTGATTTGTCAATTCCTTCAAATTGTTTCATAGAGATGATTTTAGATAATTGCTTCAGGTAACTTTTCGCATTCTGAAATGCACACCAAGTGTTTGTTTTTATGACTAACAGAAATTTTCTACAACAGACAGGCCAACAAAACATGTGTATGTATGCGTGTATGTTTGTGTATAATTGGTTATTGTGACCTTCATCTTCATCTCTTATAAACGATCCCTTTTGATGTTCCGTTATGATATATTCCCCTATTTCTAGGATTTGCTAATTTGACCTTGCTAGGGTGTGCTTTTGGTGAATCCTTCTAATTTGCATAACCAATGGCATGTGTTGCCATGGCTCAAAGATGTTTGCTTTATATGGTTACTATCAAATGCTGATGAAGATCAGTAAATTCAGATTTTGGCTATGTAATTAAGCAAATATACATGTTTTGATGAAAGGATGTTATGTTATTTAGAGAAGCATGCAGTCGAAAGAAGACATAACTAGCAAAGACTACCTATCAATATGTTTCCTCTGTAACTTTAATAATTAACTTCACCCATTTCTAATCTATACAAAGACAAAATCATTATCCTCTCTTTAATTAGGATAGTTTGGAATCATATATATTTTGCTGTAAGTTCGAATTTAAAAGAAGTTTGTTTTTTGGTTTGTAAGAAGATATTTGTCTTATATATAGAAAAAGGTGGAGATGATAATCATATGGGTAACATGTATAAATACTAGTACATGTATAAACACCCTTCTTTGCTTTTTTGCCCCTTAATCACACCAATCTAATTATTTTCCAATTTTACAATTAAAGTTGTGAAATTAGAGTTTGTTCTCACTATATATGTAATCAGATTTTACAATTAAATGCTTGTTCCATACATACCTGATTGAGTTAGCAAGTTAATGTCTGAACTCTACATTGCATATTTCAGGAAAGTTTGGCGCCTTCTTTGCATCTATTCCTCTACAAATATTCGCCGCCATATAATGCATTTTATTCGGCATAGTCCGTAAGTGATTGTGTCAATATTAATCAATGTGTTACATCTATTGTGTTGCTATATAAAATTATTAAATTATCGGAAAGATAAAGACTTTCCATTATATGCTTACAATCTGATGGTGGTAGCGTTGATGATAGAAATTGTCGGGCGATGATTTTGAAGTAGATACCAGACCGATCAGATCAATAACAAGTAGTTCTGCTGTGAGCTGTTTGGTGTATTGGGAAGGAAAGCTTTTTGCGGATTATGGTGATAGGATTGTCAAGGTATACTATTATGGAGAGTGATCAAGATCTGGCCAGGTATTTAATGCACTAATTATGTGGCTTTGTTGTTTGTTAGTCAAGATAATTTTATTTTTCAATCCCTGTTTGATCTCGAACCATATTTTTCGATCTCTGTTTGATCAGTCATTGAACTTGATGCATCAAGATACATAACATATATTGAAGTTTCTTAGTAAAGGCTGCAGATATGTTCAGCATAATATTTGTGCTTGCTGGTTGCTTCAGTTTCATCCTGTTATGTGATTTCAGTTTGTGTCAATGTTCTTTCACATTTGGCTATGTTAACAGAGGGTTTGATTATATGAAATGTTTCTTTACAAGAAATGAAAAATGGTGTAAGAGAAGCAACCCTTTTACTTCTTTATATTTATATGCACAATGATGAGAATAATTTTTTAAACTTAAAATAATATAAGATCCATTTTAACCTAAATTGTGTTTGTCATGTTTTTGTCCATATGAGTTTATTTCTTGTTGGTAGATATCACGTTCCCCAAATAAATTCTACCTTTGTTCTTGTTCCCCAAATGAATTTGGGTCTGGTTTCTATTAATGGATTTGCTATGAATTTGGGTGAGATTTTGAAATTTTTGCTATTTTTGGATGGTGTATTGTAGTTGGAGACATCAATGAATCAGGGGCTGAATCAAAGAGCTCCTTTGTTTAAAGGGATAAGGTGCCAAAATAGGCCTATGGTTTTTAGGGAAGTATCAATTTAGGCTTAATGTACAAAATAGCACCAATATAGGCTTAACGTTTAAAAAAGGGTACCAATTTAAGTCTCAATAACGGATTGGACACGTCATTCCTATTACTCCGTTAAGTTCTGATTTCTCCATCCATATGTCTCGTTCCATTATCGAGGCCTAAATTGGTACCCTTTTTTAAACGTTAAACCTATATTGGTGCTATTTTGTATGGAGCCTAAATTGATACTTCTCCAAAAACCTATTAGACTATAAGCCACATTAGACAATCCATGAACTTGTTGCTAAATTTAGGCTAAATTTAGGCTCCAGAGAACTTGTTGCTTTGTATAGGCATTGACTTTTGTGATTATTACGAACTTGTTGCTTGGTCCAGAGGGCTTGTTTAAGAAACCTTGTAAAGTTCACATTAGATCTAACATATTGGCTAATGTTATTTTTTTCTTTATATGTGGTTGTACATCTATATTCATCCTGTGCAGGTTGATTTGTCTATATTCATCCTGTTTGGATTTCTACCGGTTTCACTTCTATGTTCATGACCATGCATAAATAAAATTATGCAGGAGTTTAGCACATGTATGCAACTAATTGATCAGCTTGTGATAGAGAATATGAATTTGAGCTATTGTGTCAAAATCATGTTATATTATCTATATGTTTCTTACGATTAAATATGATGCAAATGATAATCGTGTCAATTCCAACTTTAGCAAGCATATGGAGATCAGTTGTCTTTGCTTTAAGCTTTCATATTTGATAATATGTTGAATCACTTCATATAGGAATTCAGCAGCTCTTGTGATCCTGTTAGCGCAGGTGGCGTGGTCTTGCACGAGTTATGAAAGTCCGCATAGAATGGACAACCCAAGTGTATTTTATGTTGCAGGGAGCAAAGGGATGAAAGGAAATATGCAAAGAATGGGCATAACAAGTCAGGAGATTCAAGGTTTAGATGTTTAAGTTTCTTATATAGTTAACTGTTAGTTTTGTAATGAGAAACCTTTGGTTAGAATTGTGATCTTCACATATGTACAAGTTTATTGTTATATATAAAGGTTATTTGCACATTATTTGCAATCTACTTTGATTATATATACAGGTTCATGGAAGAGGTAAAAACAAAAAAAAAACAATGACAGAATTCTTATAAGAAAATGGCATCTTACTTTCTATCTAACGATACCGAACTGATAACAAACTGCCATACTAATTATGTTCCAACAACAGAATTTAATACAAATTATATCATGTGAATTAAGTTATGATGACAGTCGAGAAAACAAAAAATGTCATAACATAACATAACACCTCCATTTTAACTTAATATTTTGACAGATTATTTAAAAATCGTGTCATGAGAACATATATTCTGTGACAGTTGTTATTAGATAATCCGTATATAAGTAGTGGTTAGATGACAGGTCACTATTTGGTCGTTGTCATATGAGGCTATTATAGATGACAGAGCGCGACCATCGTCTGATGCCTTATTAGACGGCAGCGAGCCCTGTGACAGATTTATATCGTGCGGGACGACGGTTTTTAACCGTCATCTGAAGAGGGTTTTGGCGTAGTGTTGGTTCTTTCTTGCATTACGACTGAAACAACATTTCAATAAAGAAAACCCTTGATACAACCACCTAACAACTCTGCTTCGGGGTTGGATGTTTGATGAAAGGTTCGGTGAAGATGAAAGCAGTTCCCTATCATTCATCTATCACTAACATACATGCATAAGCAATGGAATAGAAAGCTTCATCAAACACTTCATAAATTAGCATCATTCATTCATAAATAGAAATTAGAGAACTTACATAATCGGCCCCTACTGGCCGAACCTATTCAAAATGACTACTCACTCATGCTACTGAGTGAGCAGTCTGCTTCCATTCTACAGAGCTCCATCAATGGAGTCATCTTCCTTTAGAGCTCTTCTCTCTACCAACATGTCTATTTTTCAGTTCAACAAAAGATCCTCCTCTTCCTTTCCCCACTACGTCTATTTAAGGGAAAAGAAAAGGTTAACACGGTACATAAAGTATCCGAGAAAATATTACAAAATCAACCAAATTGTTCACAAATCCTAAAATGCTAAAAGTGGTTAAGATCCTTTTGACCCTTGAACACTCAAGGGTCGAACTTTCATTTCATCTTGCTACTTTTCTGCTCTTATCCGCCTTTCTGCCTGCTGCTCCTGTCGCACCTGCCTTCCGTCCTGTCGCTGTCCATCATCAGAAATTCCAGCGTTAGACCGCTGGGTCAAAGAATGGTTCAACTCCTCATGGTATGTGCAAAACAGGCTGCTTCCAAACTGTTCGACTTAATCTTTCCTTATCTGCACAAAAACACTTATAAGACCTTCTTTTTTGTAATTTAACCAAAAACACCCTTAATTCATTATATATAACATGTTAAATTGTAGTCAAATTCATGCCTAACAATACCCTTCGATGTCGGTAGAGGTTGGGAGATGAGTCACACGGAAGATGAAGTCCGGGGTGAGGCACTAGTTGAGATATGGGGAGAAGCTCTTGAGGAGATGACGAATCCGGCAATATGTGGAGTGGACTTCTTGAATTCATCTTGAACAACACCTTGGTTTGATTTGAGGGCTTGGGTCCGCTCAAAACGAGCATGTCTCATCAATACGTGGCAAGCAACTTGGGGTCAAGTTCTTTTTAAGAGAGAGTGTATGATGCGGGGCATCTCTTTGGAGGATCGGGTTCGGACAAGGGAAGTCGGAGGAAGAACCAAGCACGAGCAACAAGTGAGTAAAGAGGCTAAAACAGTGCCACACAGCAGCTCAGGCACGCTCTGCGTGAATGAAAGCACGCTCCGCGTGAAGGAAGGTTTGATCCAGAGAAAAGTCTAGCAGCCAATCCACGCTCCGCTTGGATTTGGGCACGCTCCGCTTAAGGGAAAGCATGCTCCGCGTGAATGAAGAATTGATCTGGAGAAAAGTCCAGAGAACAATCCACACAGAGCTTGGAATTAGGCACGCTCCGCGTGGACTCATTTTAATGAACTTGTTCCTTACTCCAGCTTCCTCCTTAATTACAATCCTGCCACTCCTTATTTACACCTTTGCCACTCCCTAATTACAACTCTATCACTCCTATATTTACACATATGCCACCTCCTTATTATTACCCAATTTTACCCCTAACCTTACTCTTTAATTAATTATGTAAGTTAGCCTTTTATGTAATTTTGTTTTAGAGTTTGAGATGGTATAAATACATCTCTTTCTTGTAATTGTTCCTTAACTTTTTATCAATCAATTTATCATCTTCTTTAAGAAGCTTGTTAAGGTTTTAAACCTTCAACAATGGGGATTTCATTATTCCTATGAATTTAGTCCATAAAATCGGGATTAACTCTTTCTAGTTTAGCTAGAGAAGAAATATCTTTGTTAGTTTACGATTAAAACTAACACGTCTCGAAACCGATCTATATCAGTGACAAAGAAATATAAGCACTCTAAAATCGTCTGGTCAACCACGAGCATTTGACTTAGCATTTCTAAACACATTATCTTTCTTTTAAGCTTTTAAATTCATTTTAAATGTTGATTTTATTTTTAAAAATCATGTTTATGTCATATTGCACAACAATATACACACCCAAAAAACAATACACATAAATAAACAACAAAATAATTAGGGTAAAGTAAAAAAAAAAACCTAGTGCTCTCACATTTTCCCAAACAAGTATTTGTTGAAATCTTTTTTGTTCATACGGGACTGATGTTTTTTTTTACCTGAATATGACTGGGGTTTTTCGTTTTTCGAAAAACAAGGATCTTAAAATTAAAATTAGTGTTGACGATCTCAAAATTATAAAATTATAAAATTTGGTGATATTCTAAGCAACTTTAATTTTGGTGAGGAGAGAGAAAGTGAATGTTTGGTGATATTCTAAGCAACTTTAATGATGATTTACGAAAATAAAAAATTTCGTCCATTAGAAAATGTGGTACTACTAAATAACTTTTAATTCCTGAAAATTTCAATTTTAAAACCGTTTACCGTGATTTTTATAGTGTTAGACTAAAAAATCACAATTTTTAGCAAAACGAAAACTTCTATTTCCGTTTGGATAAAACAAATTTAATATGTATGTGTTTAACAAAACATAAAAGCACATAGTTTTGTTTGAACCAAATAATTATAATCTCAACAGAAAAAATTAAATACAATTATATTCGGATTGTTCAACCTTCAAAATACCACGGATAATTATTATAAGATTTGAAAAACTCGAATTGAGAGCAAAAAAATAATTTAAATTGACAATGAAATAGAGAAAAATACAAGTAACTAGCATATTTTAAGGATTATGACTTCACATAAACCATCACATATAATATGGGTAAATTATATTTACGGCCACTAAACTATACCTATTTTAATATTATGACTATTGCTCAACGAGCCTGAGCCGAGCTTCGAGTTTGTTTTGAGTCCAAAATCCTCTTTTGGACTTGGTTCATTAAGAAAATTATCTAACCATGAATTGTTTGTGAGTAAATTGTTAATTATATTTGTGAAGTTTGCTCGCAAATAACTCTTTAATTGTGTACATAAACAAGCTCACAAGCAAAGTTCGTGAATAAATAAACAAGATGCTTACAAATAGTTCGTCTATTACTCATTTATTATGTTTATGAACGAACTCATCTAATAGCAAATGAAATAATATTAAGTTTAGATATTTGTGAACTAACACAAAACTATATAGTTTTCTACAAAACTAAAATTTGTTCATAAATGTTCTAATCGAGCCTGCTCGCGAGCTTTCGAGCCGAGCTTTGGCCTGCTCAAGCTTGGCTCGTTTACGAACCGAGCCAGTAAATCGTGTTCACAAGCGGCTCGTTTACAAATCGAGCAGAGTCGAACCGAGCTTTTATCGAGCCGATCACCGAGCCGCTCATGAGCGGCTCTGTTCATTTACAGCCCTATTAACGGCTATACTGAACTTTACATTTTTTAACACCGGTGACTACTTAATTTTAACTACCTCCTCAAAATGACCATTAACGACCTCAAAATGAAAATATTCAAAAATTAAAGTTGTTCAGAACAACATTTATCATGAAACCATATTTTTTATTTTCCAAAATCACTTTTTTAAACTTTTTTTCTCTAAAAATTCACTCAGTCTTCTATTACATTTTTCTCAGTCATCGAGTGAGTACGGTTCGATATAATTGAGATATTTGAAAATTTCAAGATTGTATTTAATAAAATTAACAAATACAATTCGGTTCCTAAACAAAAAGCCAATGGTTCAATCTAGTTCTGAATTTCTTTTTGGATATTGGATTTAGTTCTAAAATCTCCAACTTAGTAATATTAGAAATTTAAAAATCTCCAGATATGTATATAATTAAATCAAGTTACAATTCGGTTCGGTCATCAACAAAAAGTCAACAATTCAATTCAATTTTAAATCTTTCTATTCGGATATTCGGTCTGGTTCAAGAATCTCTAAGATTCATGCTCAGCCCTAAAGATATCCATTGATTTCAAATCGTGTTTTCACATAATCGAATATCCTCACGAACTTTTAAACCGTATCTCATCATATTCAAACTTAACTCGTTTATAAATCCAACCGAATATCATCAAACTTTTATAGAGTTACACTCCGAGCTCATTTAAAACACTAGTTTCCATTCCAGACTTCGTCCTCGATTTTATCTTTGTCCATCTTGTAGTATCTCACACAAATACACAACTAGCTGACTAATTTTGACTGAAGTCAATATTCTTTTTTATTTTATTTTATTGTTATTATTTCAGTAACAGTGTCTTAACTAGTTTGTCCTTATTTAAATCTAAAATGCCTATAATGCAATTAAATTATTATTTTCTAGCTGTCTACTATCCAATAAAAAATATTAAAATATATTAGCAATTCATCGATTTTGCCATCTTAAACGTGGCTAGCTAACTAATATTTGTCATTTTTGTAATAAAAAATTTAAAATATACCAAGTGTACATAGTGCACATTATTGGTTATTAAAATAAGATTTGTCCCCTACTTTTTTTTTTTTTTTTTTTTTTTGCATAATACCTATTTGGCTCCCTAAACTAAGACTTCAAAGTCAATTGGACCTTAAACTATCAAAATCATCAATCAAGTTTATAAATTAAGCAAAAATCATCAATTGAGCCTCTATGCTAACCAAAAATCATCAATTAAGGTCTTATCGAAATTCATTCGGTTGAACAGTTTCAGACTATATTCCCCAAACTCATTTTGAACCAACACAGAGATTATTATAGTCTATATCAAATAGTCACATTTTCTGATTTTAAGATAAGATAGGGACCTAATTGATAATTTTTACTTAGTTTAGGAACTTGATTGATGATTTTGATAGTTTGAGGCTTTAATTGATTTTGAAACTTTAGTTTAGGGACCAAAGGAGTGTAATGTTTTTTTTTAATAAACTGATTTACTTGGGATGTTGAGGGTGTTGGAATTCGAGTCCTGGACCCATGTTCTAATCAGATCCTTCACTAAAAGAAATAAAAAACTCATGATTTAATGACGGTTTTCTGCGTCTCTAAATGTTTACCTACGCATTTTTAAACGTCATTCCAAGTATCATGAAATTAGTGTTGTTAAATATTAGCGACACATAAATAGCATTTTTTTTTATAAAAATACTGTCAATATTGGCAGCGAAAATTTTTTTTAACAATAATATCATAAATGGTGCGGTTATACTCCAGTTGATCAATTTTATAACTGATTTTAATTATAATTACACTTAACTCACACGTATGTCATGCTATCATGCATTTGTAATAGATAAAATATACACGTAAAATTTTTAGAAAGTTCAAAAAAATATCTCGTGTAAATACGTCTTTGATCTTGTATAAAATATAATATGATTAACTTAACCTTTTAATATGTCATTATTTATTATTATTATTATTATTATTATGCGAATATAGATTTACTACTGATTAGTGATAACTATTCAAAACCAAGTGTATCTGGATCGTCTATCCCCGATTAATCTTCAAGTGTCTTATCCGTCCGACTAGTGTCTAGCGTTTTTAACAACCTTGATGCAAAGTAACGTGAACATAATAAGATTCATAATTGCATAGAGTATTTCGTTAATAATGACAAAAAAAATACCTAATTTTTAAATGCAAAAAATTATAATTGATCCGCCTTGAATATATTAAGCGTGAAAGTAATATTATAGATAAAATTGGTTTTACTGTGAATATTAAAATTATTTTTACAAATAAAAAACAAATACATTCCTTTGGAGCAGGTTATTGTTGAATGATACTTTGTTTTATTGTATTAAAAAAATATCCATCTATGTAATCTTAATTATTTATTCCTTGATAAGAAAATAATTGAATCTGAATTCTAGTTGTTTGGACTTATTAAGCTGTACAAAATGAGCATACAGTGTGAAACCAAATCAAATATTTGAATTTAATAATAAATATATAATTTTTTTATTAAACATTAGGCGGAAAAATAATTTGTTGCCAATGGGATGCCAACCGACAAAATTACCGACGCATATATCTTCTGTCGGTAAATTTATTTTTTCCTTATATGCTTCCTTGGAATTGAATCTCACACAATCCTCTCTAAAAAAACATGAAATTTACAAATTGGTCATTTGATTTGTTGGAATATTAACTCAAAAAGAAGAATTATGAAAATATTTTCCTAATTTTTTGGTATTTGTTTGCCTTAAAAATAAGTCAACGAAATTTTTTAGGTTAGTTATCAACAAAATTTATGAAAAAAGTAAGGAAAATGTTTCTCTTTTGATAAGAGTAAAACATTTTTCGTAATATTTTTGAACTATACTCTATAATTTTTTACCCTTTGAAAAATAATAGTAACTCACAATTTTTTCTCGTTTTTGGTATTGTACCCAAACACCAAAAAATATTTATTTTCCAACACAAAATGTTTCGTTGCCTATTATTTTCCACTCGTTGCTGTATATAGATTAGGATATGCAATGCAATATTATAAAATATTGTATAATAGAAGGGATGATTAAAAATAAACTGAATTGTTATTAGAAATTGAGATTATTAAATAAGTTTGAATATGATTTCTTTTGTAATTGTTTTTGTTTGTTATAATACATATTCCTCCTCTTCCGTGGATGCAGATATATTTAGTCAAACCACATAAATATTATGTTTTAAGTTCGCTTATAAATTTATTTTCGCTTATCAAACTTGTTTAATTGATACCTGATAAATTTCAATTCCTAACAACTATTATGATATTAGTATTAAAAAATATGTCATATTGTGTTTTTACGAGTAAATGACTATATAGTATTTAATCTTAAAGATTGAATTTAATAAGTCTAGATCTAACGGTGAATGGATAAATTTATTTGGCCATTAAAATAATTTGATTTGCTATCAAATTAAGATGTGACATAAACAAAGTTAATAAAATTAGTTTGTTACATTTGTGAAATATTATGTTTCAATGTATCGTAAAAAAAAAAAGTGCCGATTTAGTTTTCTATAGATATTTTAATTTTTTCCTTTTACTAATAAATATAAAATTATTTGTTGTTGTAGCAAGATGTTTGTTATTAACTGTTTAATTAAATTATTAGTGTTTTATCTGAATTGCTGTTTTTAATATGTAAAATGACAATATAAACAAAATATAATAAAAGAAAAAATGTATTACACAAATTAATACAAATAATCGAAATAAATAAATCAAAAATTTAAAATAAAATTTTATTTAACGAAGCAAAGCATTGTTCTTTCAGTAATGAGTAAAGGCTATGTTTACTTTGTTATTGACAAATTCAGTAATGATATTATTGAAACATAAATAATGTTAAAGAAGAAAGATGATGATGTTTTCTAAACTTAGCCAAACAATATATATTCTTTTTTTCGATTTAGTATTTCGAAATGGTGAAACAATTACCCCCTTAAAAACACAAATGTTGATCGTGTGAAACTATCACTTTCCTTGGTTCTCTCATTTGCGCTCCACATCTGTTTTTTTTTTTTGTAAATCTTGCGGATTTTCATCTGATCTATTTTGTTGTCTTTTTTTTTCCTAATTCCTTTTTGTTTCGAGTCTATATCGTTTTTTCTGAACAAGATTTGTATGTATAATTATTTTTATTTATACATTTTTTCGAATTTAGCAAGAAGAAAACTATTTTATATTGTCCGTAGATCACTAGATCTATGTGGTTCCAACTGAAAGGAGTCAGAATGTTTGGAAATTCGTTAATGATAAAAACTAGATTACAATACTTTTTTTTTGTGGATTGTGGATTTACGATAAATATGTTATTTTTTTTATATTGTAAGTGCATTTTTATGATTTTTTTTTCTTTATGTTATTTTATTCAACATTTTTAATGTTATAATTTTTTTTGGTTAATGGAACAATACAATTTTTCTACCTTAAAAAAAGAAACAAATTTTAATGTTTGAAAACAAAATTAGTTAACATCAATATATATTTTATTAAATAACAGAACCAAGACTTTAAGATTATTGATTGAATTTTTTAATTTACTAAAATATAAAAGACTTAATTTAATTCTTTACGATAAGATATCATATTTTTATAATTGCAAGATGTGAAATACTCTTTTTTCGTTTTCTTATTTATTCATGGGTAAATTTCAAATAAAACCCTTATAGTTTCACTAATTTTCAGATAAAGTACTGTGGTTTATTTTTTTATCAAAACGATGATTGATGTTTCGCACTTTTAATAAAACAATAACATTTTGAATTAACGCTATTAAAATCATCTTTAACGACCTGAAAATGAAAATTTTCAAAAATTAAAGTTGTTCAATATCATATTTACTATGGAACTACATTTTTTATTTTCGAAAATCAATTGTTTTTGGGAACTTTCTCTCTCTAAACATTAACTTTCTCTCTCTTTACCAAACATCATCTAAATAATCTCAAAATAAAAAAGTTGAAGAATTAAAGTTGCTTAGAATATTAATAGTTCTTAAAATATGTCATTTTTTAAGTCGTCAATAATGATTTTAATAGTATCAATCGAAAAAGTCTTTATTTTGCTAAAGTTGAAAACCTCATTTTGAAAAAAAAAAAAAAATCACAGTCCTTTATCTGAAAATTAGTGAAATCACAGGGGATTTTATTTAAAATTTACCCTTTATTTATTTTATATTTTATTCCTCTCACTCTCTTGTTATAAGCTTCCAAATCACTGACCAAGGAATATTAATAAAATGAAAAATAGAATCTCTAGTTAAAGTGACAATCTAGAAGTCAAATATTGGGAGCTGCACATGTGAGATTAAGATAACTTATTATAGGAAAAGAAATATTTTTATCCAAATTAATCTATTGGACAAATAATTTATTAGTCATATATTATTATGATATTATTATGGCATAATATCCAATTGATTCCTAAACTAAGACTTTAAACTCAATTAGGATCTTAAACTGTTAAAATCATCAATCAGGTCTATGAACTAACAAAAAATCATGAACTGAGTCCAAATTCTAAACAAAAATCTCCAATTGAAACCTCATGGAAAATCATTCGGTTGAACAATTTCAGACAATTTTCTCCAAACTTATTTTGAACCAACACATAAATTATTACACTCTATATGAAACAGTCACAGTTTCTGATTTTAGGATAAATTGAAGACTCAATTGATGATTTTTTATTAGTTCAGGGACCTGATTGATGATTTTGATAGTTTAAAATCTTAATTTACTTTAAAACTTTAGTTTCAGCATCCAAATGAGTGTAATGTCTGTTATTATCTAAACATTGTTTTTTTTTTTTTTAAACAAAATAGGTATTCATTCCTTAAACCGAATCAACAGAAATAGTCTCCTGCAATCAAACCGGAGCAGAAAAAGATACAAACTCGCTAACATTGAACAGGACATGTCGTGCAACAACATGAGCACCCCTGTTCGCTAAGCGTGGAGAAAAAGACGTCTTATAATCGTGTCGACTACTTAACAAAAACTTACAATCCTGGATAATTGACCCATAAACAGACAAGTCTGGATCGACAGGTTTGACACTATTAACCACAATCAAGGAATCACTTTCAAACATAACATTAATACAATTAAGATAAACACACCATTGCAAGGCATCTCGGAGGGCTAACGCTTCAGCCTCCCTAACATTGTTTAGTTTTTATATTTGTAAAAATATTTTAAAGTCCTAACGTTTAACTGTTTGGTCCAGATTTGATCAACAGTATATTAAATTTTTTTTTTTCCAAATATGGAGACTCACAGCCGCTGTGAAATCGGTTCGGTTTAAACCGCATACCGAACCGAACTGAGTGAATTCAGTTTTTTTGTTCGATTTTTTTAACAATTCGGTTCGGCATTGGTTTTAATTTTAAGTGTATTTCGGTATTCGGTTCGGTTCGGTTTAACAGAAAATGTAAAAAAAACGAACCGCACCGAATTACATGTATTTTACATTTATATATATATATATATACACATATATTTGATTATACAAGTTTAATTTTTTATTATTGTTGTTGAGATAATAACTCAATATAAATATATTTTGAAAATATTTCAATTTTCGTTGTTGTTGAGGTAAATTTAATAAGAAAATATAATAATTTTTATTTGTTATTTCTTATTTTTCACCTAATTCGGTTTGTTCAGTTTAAACCGAACCGAATCACATATGGTTCGGTTTTAATTCGGTTTTACCGAATATATTAATTTATCTTTGTAGGGTAAAATTATAATCAAACCTTGAATTACAGCGTAAATAATATTATAGCTTTTATCATAGCGTCACTAATATTATTATAATATAAAATGTACATCAACAAAATTTTATTAAAAGATTAAGGAAATTATAAAAGCAAAATATTAATTTCACTATAGTTTATGATAATATAGATTAAAAAATTAATAATATAGTTAAATTTGTCAATATCATCATTTAGTTATTTTTCATAAAGAGAGTTTAGTTGATTTCGACATAAATATTTGTGGTGTCAAATCATATTATAATTATGTTATCTAATCTATTATTTCACATCAGATATCACAAAAATGATATTCATATTAAATAGGTCGTATTAATCAGATTATTTATATATTATAAAATAACTAATTAAACTAAAAGTTTTTGGTTCAAAAAAAAAAATTAAACTAAAAGTTTAGCTAATAGTTGATGTTCTAATAATAATTTTTATATCATCATTAGAATAACTGCTTTCTCAGACCAAAAAAACCCACCGGCCATCCTTCTCCTCCCTTTCATCTCTTCGGTTTCTTTTTTTCTATTTGTCTTCAAGCCTTTCTCTCTTTTGTGGATCTATTTTAAGGAGGAAGAAGGAAATTCCTTCTTCCTCCTCTCAACGGGTTCGGTTTACTGTTTTTTATTGTATTTTCTTTAATCAGTGTTTATATATTTTCTTGGATTTCTTTTATCGGTTTGAATTGTATCTTCTCTCAATTATTCTGCTATTTATACCATTTTCGGATTTAGCAAGAGCAGAAACGATTTATTTTATACGTGGATCAATATATCTACGTGGTTGCAATAAAAGAAATGACTCAGATCTGAATGTTCGGAAGGGCCTAAATGATGAAGATTTGATTGGAGTTGCTTTTATGCGGATTTTGATTTCCATGCAGTATATGTATTTTTGTTTTTCTGTGTGTTTTATACCTTTTATGGCTTTTTATGCTCTTTGTAGTCGTTTTGGTCCCATTGTGGATTTTGTAAGGTTTTTTACCTTTTTCATTTCTTGTTGTAATTGTTGTTTTCGTATTTAATGAAGTTATAAGCATTTTCATCAAAAAAAAAAAAATAATTTTTATATTAATTTTTATTATATCTCCACACCCAAATATTCCAATAGATTTGCAGTGTGTATATATCACATGTTTATCTCAACATGTATTTTTAGTTTTATTAATTAAAGAGGTTCGGAATTCAAACTATTGATTTTTTTAATCTAAAAGGCTTTGATACCATATGATAGAACAAATTAAACTAAAAGATTAAACTAATAGTAACATCAAATAATAGTTTTTATATTAATATCTGACATATATATTGCGTTGCTTTATTAGAAATTGATAGGGGTAGTTAACATTACTAATTTAAAGATTTTTATGCCAAAAACCTGAAGTTTAGGTGTCATATTAATAGGCGCTAAAGATTAAATTTGACTCTATTATTTTCGAAAATGTACATATTTGACCATAACATATGAAATAGTACAAATTTATGTCTAACATTTCGAAGTAAAACCCAGACGTTATTGAAAATTTGAAAAAATAGGCATAACCGTTGTTGAACTGTTACATCAGACAATCCAAATATCAACAATAAATATATTAATTATATTCAAGATATATTTAGGGTATTAGACACATATTTACAAAACCGACGTGCTAAAATACAAACAACTAAGTTTGCTACATTTAAATTAATTACAATTCTTTTTTGTCAGTATCGAAAATGTTTTGATATAGATTAAAGTCGTCTGAGAGTTTTAATCTTAAACTCACAAAGAATACAATCTTCTCTAGCTAAACTAGAAGGTTGAATAAACCCAAGGATAGAAATCCAAAGCTCCAATGGAGGCTATAGTTTTTAATTCATCAAAAAGTTGGTCTTCATTACAAGGAGGGAGAATTTATACATTCTCCAAATTTAAAAATGAAATGTCTAAAAGCCCTCACTAGGGTTACAAGTGTAGTTAAACCTCTAGGAATTAAAGAGGGATGAAAAGTGATAAGGGTAATTCAGTAAACAAAAGGAAGGATTAAATAGTAAATTGATAAGTGGTCCTTCATAGTAATGGGGCACGCTCCGCGCATCCTCTTCACGCTCCGTGTAAGTGTGGCTTTGGACTTCACGGCTCTCGCTGGTGGCCTTCACGCTCCGCGCCTTTGGGAGCACGCTCCGTGTACCTGACCTCCTGGACCTAGTTCTCTTTGAGGGCTCGATCCACGCTCCGCGTGTTTGGTTGGCTGGCTGCCTCCTCCTTGGTTGGCTCTTCTTTGCCCTCACGAGCTTTGAAACCATGGCCCGCATCTTTTGGCTCCGGTTCCGCAGCTAAAAGAGGGATATCCTCATCATGTTTGCTAAGTTACTAATGTATTTACAAATAACCAATGAAAAGGGTAAGAAACTCCATTTTAGCGACAAACGTATTTTAAAGGTCGACACGACAGTCATCCATTCAAATTTTCCATTAAATAAGTAAAAGATTTTGAGATTAAAATAATAGTATTTGAGCACTATAAGAAAATGGACTAATCGGAATCCCGAGTAATCGGCAAAGCCGCTAAAGTAGCTAAAGTGGTTGATAAATCTTGTAAGTAATATGAGTCGTGTAGAAAATTCATCTATTTCAAATCTCGGAGTACAAATAAAAAAAAGGTATCTATAAGAGAAATTTGATCTTACTTGAAAACGTTAGAAGTAAATGTGTACCATTTCGTAAGTTACGGTTAAATTTTCGCTTTCCGAAAACCATAGGTCGAATTTGCCCCTTATCCCTACTATTAGTACCTATAATTCAAAGGGTCAAGAATGTAATTTACCCAATCTTACCCCAATCTCTACAATATATATTGCATTACTCCCCATAGCTAATTCCTTCTCCAAATCAATTCCAAAAATCACATACTAATCAAACAAATGGGTAACCAAAAAAAGGTCTGTGTAACTGGAGGTTCTAGTTACTTTGGTTCTTCCATTGTTAAGAAGCTTTTAGAGAAAGGCTACACAGTTCATGCTACCTTAAGAAACTTAGGTACTCTCTCTTTCTATTTTTGTTCTTCCTTTCTGATACAAATTAATTAAATTAGTTAATGGTAATTTGTTGAATTAATTTGCAGAGGATGAAGCCAAAGTGGGATTACTTAAATCACTACCAAATGCAGAGACTAATCTTGTTCTTTTTCAAGCTGATGTTTATAACAACTGTGAGTTTCAGCCTGCCATTGATGGTTGTGAAGTTGTTTTTCATCTTGCTACTCCTCTGCAACATGACCCCAATAGCACTCAGGTTTTATTATTATTATTTATTCTATTATTTTTCGGGAATTTCAATATTAATGTCATTTAGTGTTGTTTAAATAAATAATTTAAATCTATTGTCATCATGACATCAGTTTATATATATATATACCTGCTTTATTTGGCCGAATGGGAGCAATGCAGAATACTTATTTATTTAGAGAGCATCTTCTGTCTTAGTATACTCAACAAACTTTAATTGGGGACCATTAGTACCTAACGAGATTTAATTTAAATCGAGTAATCGGATAAATTATTAGAGATCATAAAAAACAAATGTTATTTATAGCTAGGAAGACAGTGTTATTGAATATAGTTATTTATCTCATCTATAATGCTAACTCGGACTTTAACAAGTATAGATAGATTAAACAACTAAATTCACGATCACAAAATTGTTCCATGTATAGAAAGAGATTTCAGATTCAAGTTTTACTAAATTCATGTATAGAAGGAGTGAGAAGTCTTAATAGTGACTAAATTCGATCATGATTATCTCATGACTATCCCCAAACTACTTATTACGGTTTTCATTTGAACAATTTTTCCCTTTTTATAATTTTTTTTCCAAACTGAATTTTCTTTTTGAGAGAATCGGCTAAAATTTGGCAGGTGCAAAATCTTACAATTCTTAATGACGAAAAATACTAAATTGTTCAATTTTTTATGACGAAAAATGTAAAACAATTCAATTTTTTGTGACGAAAAATGCAAAAAAGGTAAATTTTAATGTTTCCAACTCGTAATCATCCATTTTCGGAGTTCGGGTTGTTACACATCAATTATTTTCATAATTTCAATTATTATTGTTCGGATTTATAATTTTGGAGAGAGAATTTTCAGTTTTTGATCAAAATTATGAGAATGCAAAAAAGTCTAAATGGGGGTAATAACTGTTGGAGATGATTATTGTTAATTATCTCTTTACGTATCATCCGATACTAACAGATAACTATTATGCTTGTTTAGAATTATTTAACAATTAGTGTTTATGTTTATCTATATTACGTACGGTCAATTCTAGTTAAACTCTAACTCATGTAATCTACTATATATATATACAAGGCTCTATGATCAACCCTAATTGAAGGAAATTATTCATTAAACATTATATCTTTCTATCTTATCTTTGTAGTATATTCAACAGTAACTGTAAAAAAGGGACCGTATTTAACAACCCACAATATAGAGCTCTTGTTTTGACCATAAAAAAAAGGAAGTAGATCTTTATTTTTTTGACAATAAAAGGAAGTAGATCTAATTAGTATATTTAATCAAACCTCAAAGCTATTAGAATTAACAACAGAAAATGTTGACGCTAAATGCAATAAGTAATTTTGCTCTTTCAGAATTTGGGACTGATTTTGAATTAGTTGCGGATTCCACTCTGCGGTTGATGCTTGATAAAAAAAATAAGTAAATTTTAACATATTTGCGTACTTTGGACTCTCGTATAATTGTTTCAACCTCTGCCATTGATCTAATATGTATGTACATATGTTTTTATGTTCAAAAACAGTTTAAGGACCGTGTTGAATCAACGGTGGCAGCTACAAAAAGCGTCGTTGATTCGTGCATTAACTCCGGAAGTGTTAAGCGTCTTATCTACCCGGGCATCATTCTCGCAGTTTCGCCTTTAAACGAAGACGGAACTAGCTACGACAAACCTTGCGCGGACGAATCCTGCTGGACTCCTCTCGACATCTCCTATTCGTATGCCAATGAATTCACAATGGTATAAACATATAGCTAATTAATGGGTTAAATGCACTGTTAGTCACTGAATTTGAATGGTTGTCTCAAAATGGTCACTCAACTTCAATCAAAAAAATCGTTCAACTTTGAATTTTGTCTAGATAAAGACACTTTGGGGACATCAAGAGCACTAGTCAACTTTCAGTGATGATAGAAAAGACACGTGGCTTCTACCTAGATGACACGTGACTTCCACTTAGCTTATCGAAACGGCACGTGTCAGCTAAGTGACACCCGCATGTCATTTTGGTTAGTTAGGTAGCACCCACCTATCGTTTCGGTCCTCAGTGAAAGTTGACTAGAGTTTTATTTGCTCTTGAAGTCTTTATTTGCACGTTATATTTTTAGTGTTTTTATTTGCTCTTGAAGTCGCCGGAGTGATTTTTCTGAAACAAAAAATTGAATGATTTTATCGACATAAATTAAGTTGGAACGATTTTATTGGGACAAATCACCTACATGGCTGTCACCTAGCCGATCGGAACGACACATGTACTCTAGGTGGTAGCCACATATAATTTTGGTCAGTTAGGTGGCAATTATGTATCATTTCAGTCAGTAGTGAAAGTTGACTACTGCTACCTGATATTTTTGGCGTTTTCTTACTCTTAAAGTCGCCGAAGTGACTTTATTGAGACAAAATTGAAAGTTGAATGATTTTATTAACATAAATTGAAGTTGAGTGACCAGTTTGAGACAACCATAAAAGCTGAGTGACGTGCATTTAACCCGCTAACCAATCATAGCACGTAGATACACACATTGATTTGAATTCTGATTTTTTTTTTCTTCAATCATGAAGGATCATTTGAGAGCAAAAACTCTTGCAGAGAAGGAAGTTTTGAATGCACAAGATGATGATAAATTAGATGTAGTAACTCTTGCAGTTGGCTTAGTAGGAGGTGAAACAAGTCTTCCAAGTGTTCCATTAAGTCTTGATTTGATGATTTCACAAGTTAAAGGGAATGAATTTGGGTATAATGGAATGATGTTTATACAACAACTTCTGGGTTCTGTTCCTATTGTACACATTGATGATGTAAGTGAAGCACATATTTTTTGTATGGAAAATCCATCAGTTAAAGGTAGATTCATTTGTGCTGGTGCCACTCCAACTACTAAGGATTTATCAACATACCTCACTCAAAATTACCCTGAGTTCAAGATTGATGACAAGTAAGTTTTAATTTCTTCCTCCTATCTTTATTTTGTTTTGGAAAAAAATGAATTGCATGCGTTTTATGATGTTTTTGGCCTAATTAATTTGTTGCCTTGAACTCGGTTAAAAACATTAACGGTCTCCTGAAGTTTCAAAAGTATCATATGATCTCATATTCTTACCCACTTACATTTAATAATTTTCTATTTTTCATGGAATTTGGTGAATGCTGAAATGGGAGACACGGTCCACCACGTGTCAAAGTGTTTGCTATGTATCAAACAGAAAATCTCAAATAGATAAATAATTAGGACTTTTGAAAGTTTACGAGGTAGTTGAAGTTTTAGAGTTATTGGATATAATTGGACAAGAATATGGAGTTATTGAATGCAATTGAGTAAGAATAGGAGGTTATTGAATGTATTTGAAAAAAAAATATAGGATTATTGAATATAATTAGATAAGAATAAGAAGTCATTTGGAACATTTAAAAGTTCAGAGTGACCGTCGAAGTTTTGGAAGAAGTTTTGATTTTCTTTTTATTGCAAGAGAACCATGTGGTTTCCATAATCGTTAGCAAGAAAAAAAGTACTAAAATCATTTACAATGTCATTAAGTTAATACGTCATATCAGTAAATGTAAAAACATAATCATTGCCCCCACATTAATATAGTCAAACTTGTCAATTATGGCATCTTTGTGAAAAATAATTTATTAATCTCTATATTTTTACTTAACATACTGTATAGTCTTTATATTTTAATAATACATTATAAATTCTTAAATTTTGTTTTATTCTATAATTTAGTTTTTGAAATATTAGAATTATTAATCAGTTTAGTTTTTTTTATAAAGGACCAAATTATTGAATAAAACAAAAAAATGAAGGACCTTATAATATACTATTAAAATATAAAGATTATACAGTATATTAGATAATGTTGGGATTAACAAATTATTCAGATCTATAACATAATTTTTTATGGGTACTTTTCCTTTTTCTTTTTTATATAGTATTTGTAACTCTACTAATGAGTGAATTTTTTTAATTTTAGATTAATTGGAGAAGATGGAGAAAAAATTCACTTGGATACATCAAAATTGACAAATTTGGGCTTTGTTTATAAGTATGATATGAAGAAGATTTTAGATGAGAGCTTGGAATGTGCAAGGAGATTAGGCGCTCTTTAATTGGTTCAATCCTTATTATTTGGTTGCATCATGTTCAACTATGGCCAAGTTCAAGATCTTCTTATTGTTGTTCTTGTTTTCCTTGTTTGTCTTATTTTGTAATAAAATTATTTTGCATTAGTTGTGAGTTTTATTAACTCAAGTTTATATTTGAATGATATTTATGTTCTCAAAAAATTGAAATATAGTGTAATGGTAGATAATAACTTAAAGGTGTTACCTATTCCGTTAGGAACCATTGTTACTTAATAATTAACGGGTTAAAAAGTTGATTCCCGTAGGCCAGCTCACCGAGCTGGCCTCTGAGAAATAGATTTAACTTAATTAGGAGTAGATTTAACTCAATTCCGTTGTCATCCATTAGGCAAGGGATCAAATTGACATACTTCCTCCTATAAATGCGTTCAACAATTAGACTCTACGTGAATGATTGTCCGATATTTCACTGTTTCAGGGTCTGTTTTTTATAGGGATGATATTTCGCTGTTTCGGGGTCTGTTTTTGATACAGATTAATTCGGGACGAGTTAGTTTTAATCGTAAACTAACAAAGATGTTCTTCTCTAGCTAAACTAGAAGGAGTGAATCTCGGGTTTTACGGACTAATTCTGTAGGAAATCAAAGATTCCCCATTGTTGAAGGTTTCAAACCTTAACAAACTTCGCAAAGAAGAAGATATAATTTTGATTGATGAAAAATTAAGGATTACAATAGAAAGAGATGCATTTATAGCATCCAAAACTAGTTAGCAAATTACATAACTAATTAAAATGGTAAAGGTAAGGGTAATTTGGGGTAAAAGTAAAGGGGTGGTATGGGTGTAAATATATAGTGGCATGGGTGTAAATAGAGAATGGTATGATTGTAAATGTTGAGTGGCATGGGGTTGTAAATAGGGAGTGGTAGAGTTGTAATTAAGGAGTAAACTGGAGTATGGAGCAATGTCTTTTAAATGAATTCCAAGCGGAGCGTGGATTGGTTGCTAGTCTTTCTCCGGATCAACCCTTCATTCACGCGGAGCGTGTTTTCACTCAATCGGAGCGTGCCTAATCCAAGCGGAGCATGGATTGGTTGCTGGTCTTTCTCCGGATCAACCCTTCATTCACGCGGAGCGTGCTTTCACTCAATCGGAGCATGGCCAATCCAAGCAGGGCGTGGATTAGTTGCTGATCTTTTCAGTGCCGTTTCCCCCGGATCACTCAGGCTCCACGCGGAGCGTGCTTTTACTCACGCGGAACGTGCCTTAGCTGCTGAAAGGAGATGCTCGGTTCTTTGCTCCGACTTCGCTCGCCCGGACTACTTTGGCCCCTTTGCTCGTTTGATCTTTCGTGCTCGGTTCTTCCTCCGACTTCGCTCGTCCGGACTCGATCTTCAACGGAGATGCTCCTCATCAGTTTTCGTTGTCGAAGTTGCTGGACGGGTTGCTGAAAAAATGGTGCAAATTTATCCCTGATTTTATTATTTCTTTTTCTTTTCTTTTTTATTTCTGTTTTCTTTTTTATAATAATCTTTTGATATTATTTCTGATTTTTTATCACATTTTTATTTTGTTGAGAGATGAATTTAATTAAATAAAAATAACTATAAAGTAAAATTATAATCTATGCTAACAATATAAAAATTAAATTACCCCAACAGTTAGTTTACGATTAAAACTAACTCGTCACGAACTAATCTGTATCACCAACTCTCTGAATTTGTCCACAAAAGTATATTACCTTCATGGACTTTATAAGTGTCTCACAAACTTCTTAAACTTGCTTAATCGGTAACAACTAAATACAAAAACCATAATACTAACTCTCAATCCCTATCCATCTGATCTCTCAAACCTGTAAAACTAACTCTTATAATAGATTGAATATATGAGAAGAGAAAAAAAATTACATCTCGAATAGATGAAGATGTATTTTTAGAATTTAGGTTTAATAAGTTTTTCTATGGGAAAATTACATAGAAATTCATCTTTTAAAAAAAATTACAACTATGTCAAGTAATAATTTTGGATTATGTCAAACTAGTAAAATCAGTACTTTTAATATATTTTAAGGATTGGAATTTATAAATTAGAAGTCTAGAATATATTTTCTAGGGTTTATGATTTATGAATTGGAGTCTAGAATTTTTAAATTATGGTGTAAATTATAAAGAATAATGACATATTAAGAATTAAGTTTGGTAATATGATTTAGTTGTAATTTTGTACTTAATTATGATATTCATGTATTTGACCCTTTTTCTATTTAGTTGTTAGGAATAAGAAAGTTTATGGAGTTGGTGAGACATTTATAAAGTTGAAGGAGCGAATCTACTTTTATGAATAAGTTTAGGAAGTTGGTGATATGGAATAGTCAAGTTCAATGAGCTGATAAGCATTTACAAAATTCAGAAAGCTAATCTACTATTATGAACAAGTACAGAGAGCTGGTGATTACGGAAAACATCATTAAATATAGATCTATAAAAAAAGGCAGCCCGGTGCATTACGCGTCCCCGCTTAAGCGAGGGTCTAGGGAAGGGTCGTATTTTTAGAATTTACGTTTAATAAGTTTTTGTATTTAGTTGTTACGGAATAAGCAAGTTTAGGGAGTTGGTGAGATATTTATAAAGTTTAAGGAGGTAATATACTTTTATGGACAAATTCAAGAAGTTGGTGATACGTAAATAGTCAAGTTCAATGAGCTGATAAAACATTTACAAAATTCAAAGAGTTAATCTACTATTATGAACAAGTTCAAATTCAGAGAACTAGTGATTATGGAAAACATCATTAAACATAGATCTATAAAAAAAAAAGCGGCTGAGTGCATTACGCGTCGCCTCTTAAGCTAGGGTCTGAAGAGAGGTCCCACCATAAGAGTGTAAGGGGCAAGCCTCCTCTGTCAATATTTTAATAAGAGACCGCTCTTAAAATTCGAACCCATGACCTTTCAGTCACACGACAACAACATTTACCGTTGTATTAAGGCTCGTCCTCACATTAAAGATAGATCTATATTTGGAGAAAAAGTATCTCTTGCTTGGAACTGGCATGATGTCACACAAAATTCCACAACTAGCTGACTAATTTTGACTGAAATTATTTTATTGATGTTATTTCACTACAAGTGTCTTCAATTTATTTTATCAGATACAAGTGTCTTCACTAGTTTAATTTCTCATTTTCTAATCTAAATTATATTTTTTTAGCTGTCACCTATCCAATATAAATGTTAAATATATTGGCAATTCATCGATTTTGTCATCTGTTAACGTGGCTGGCTAACTAATATTTGTCTTTTCTACTGAAATTCTAATATAAAATTAAAATATACAAAGAGTAGTGCACATTATTGTTAACTAGAAAATAAAATATTGTCAAGTTTTTGTTTTTAGTAAATTTATAATATATTATATTTTTTTATTGGGATGCTGATTGGGAACCATGGTCTAAGATTCCTTGATTTTTATATTATTATAAGATGTTGTTTGAAGAAATATTATAAGAGTAGATACACAATTAAAAATATATGTATAATTTACGGACAAAAATGAGACAATATTCAAAAATAAATTATAATAAAATAATTTTTTTTATTTCCTTGATCATTGTCCAGGCGCAACTTAGACAGACTCAGATACGGCCAAAAAATGCCTAGGAGGGAAGAATCAAGGAAAATCAGACGGGCTTCTTGATTTCAGGCGTATAGACGGACTAGTCGGTTGATTTCTTAGACACTGCATCTATGAATGTTAGCTCTTAAAGCTCTTTGAAGACAAACTTTTGTGGCTTTAGATAATATAAGTGATATAGATTGAAAGCGATAAATGAAGGTTTTAATTATACCAACAAAGAGTTTCTTCTCTGGCTAAACTAGGAGTGAATCCCAATAACAAGGTATAAACCTCGGTTCTCAAAGAGAATAATGTTTGATTGATTAAAAGTTGTTACATCCTTACAAAATGAGGGTTTAAATACCTCCTACTAATGATAATAAAAGACAAGGATTACCCCTACTAGGGTTCCGATAAGGCTATCCATAAAAGGGTAAAATGGGTGATACGCCCCGACAATCAGTACAATGGTACAGGTACGGATTGTCAGGGTTGTTGGTGAATTACTTCGGGAGGAAGTAAACCTTAGAGATCCGCCCAGGGTGGATGTTGATACGCCTTCGGGCGTACTCCTAGATCCGCCCCGCTTGTATGTCCTGGGGATCCGCCCTCTTAGGTACAACCTCCGTGGGTCTGATGTTTAAGGATCCGCCAAAGCGCGCGTGATCGGTGATCCCAGTTAGGATGTCCGCATCATTCTCTCTTTCTTTAAAAGACCTCGACACTGATCCGCCCTGGTTGAACTCCAAAGTACCATCCGGCTTCCAGGGGCTAAGGTCACGGATGTTGAATGCTGGTGAGATTTTACCAAGCCAATTCGGCAGTGCTATATGATAGGCATTGGCATTATCCTTCTTAATGATCTTATATGGCCCGTATTTCCTAGGCCGAAGCTTGCTACTTTGGGCGTTGGCGAGTCTCTCTTTGCCCAGATATACCATAACCTCATCCCCAACTTCAAACTGTAGGTCCCTACGGTGCTCATCCGCCTTAGCCTTTAATTTCTGATTTCTCTCCTCAAGAGTCTCTCTCACCTCTTGGTGTATCTGTACATAATCCTTAGCCAACTGGTTGGCAGTCACGTTTCCTTTAGGAAGATGGGCTATATCAAGGACGTGATTTGGGGTCTTTGTGTATACTACCTCAAATGGGGATCTCCCGGTTCCCGAATGTACAGAGCCGTTGTAGGCGAACTCAGCTTGGGCTAAAACCACATCCCACATCCTGGGCTTATCCTTACACTTACTGCACAGTAAGTTTCCCAAGGTTCTATCGACCACCTCGGTCTGTCCGTCTGTTTGAGGGTGGGTGGTGGTACTAAACTTCAGAGACGTATCAAACAGAGCCCACAACGTTCGCCAGAAGTGACTGAGGAACTTCGTATCACGATCCGAGACAATGCTCTTAGGTACGCCATGTAGCCTGACAATCTCTTTGAAGAATAGCTTAGCAGTCGCTGAGGCATCATTAGTCTTGCGACATGGTATGAAGTGAGCCATCTTTGAAAACCGATCAACTACGACAAAGATGGAATCCATGCCCCTCTGAGTTCTGGGTAACCCTAGGACGAAGTCCATGGACAGATCCTCCCATATGGTCTCTGGCACAGGCAAAGGTAACTGCAATCTAGTATTTGTAGTGCGTCCCTTGGCGGTCTAGCAAATATAGCATCGTTCGACTAAGTAGGCAACATCTCTCCTCATCTTAGGCCAGAAATAACGGGAACTCACTGCTTTATATGTCTTGTCTCGCCCAAAATGCCCTCTAAGGGATCCGCCATGTAGATCACGGATAACCTTCTCGCGGATGGAAGTGCAGGATAAGCAAAGTTGGTTACCCTTCATGAGATACTCATCCATCAGGTGATACGCCCCATCCCCATGTTGGTGCTGACACTTTTCCCAGATACTGCCAAAATCAGGATCCGCCAAGTATTCTCCTCGGATGTGTTCAAAACAATCGGTCTCCAGGTTTACTGTCTTGATTAGTGACACCCTTCGACTCAAGGCGTCCGCCACCTTGTTCTGTTTTCCAGCCTTATGAATAAGCTTATAGGGGAACTTATCTATGAAGGCGGACCACCGGGCATGCATGGAGCTTCGAAGTTGCTTCTGACTTCCCAGGTACTTGAGAGCTTGATGGTCAGTGTAGAGGATGAATTCTTTCCCCACCAAGTAATGTTCCCAAACTTTCAACGCCCTCACTACAACATAAAACTCTTGATCATACGTGGCCCACTTTTGCCGTGCCTCACAAAGCTTCTCACTGAAATATGCAATGGGCCTCTTTTCTTGCATCAAGACTCCACCAATCCCAACTCCACTGGCATCACACTCAACTTCGAACAATTTATCAAAATTGGGATACGCCAGCACTGGCGCTGTGCTCAACTTTTCCTTGATTTGGGCGAAGCTCTTCTCTTGGGCATCCGCCCACTCGAACCCCCTTCCTTTCTTCAAACATTCCGTCAACGGGGCCCCTATGGAACTGAAGTTCTTGATGAATCGGCGATAAAACGTTGCTAACCCATGAAAACTCCTGATATCCCCCACATTCCTCGGAGTAGGCCATTCTCGGATGGCTCTTACCTTCTCCCCATCAACTTGGACCCCCTCGCCACTAATCACGAACCCAAGGAAAACCAGACTTTCCATGACGAAGTCACACTTCTTAGTGTTGGTGTATAACTGGTGTTTCCTTAATAGGTCAAACACTATCTGTAAGTGCTCCACATGATCCACCAAGGTCTCGCTATGAATCAGGATGTCGTCAAAGTACACAACTACAAATTTTCCAATCACCGGGCGGAGTACCTGATTCATCAGCCTCATGAAAGTACTAGGGGCGTTAGTCATCCCAAATGGCATAACTAACCACTCATACAATCCATCCCTAGTTTTGAAGGCTGTTTTCCACTCATCCCCAGATCGAATTCGTATCTGATGATAACCGCTCCTGAGGTCAATCTTGGAGAAAACTCGGGATACGCCAAGCTGGTCTAGCATATCATCCAGCCTTGGAATAGGGAACTTATACTTGATAGTGGTCTTGTTGATAGCCCTGCTGTCCACACACATCTGCCAAGATCCATCCTTCTTGGGCGTAAGTAGCGCTGGGACGGCGCATGGTCTCATACTTTCTCTAACGTATCCCATCTCAATGAGCTCTTCCACTTTCTGCCTCATGATGTCATTTTCCTTTGGACTCATTCGATAGTGGGGAAGGCTTGGCAAACTAGCCCCGGGCACAAGATTAATATAATGTTGGATGTCCCTCAAAGGTGGTAACCCACTCGGCAGTTCGTTAGGGAACAGATCTTGATATTCGCCAAGTAGGCGGGTCACTTCATTTGGCATCTCCCTTTCGCCCCTATGGGTGGATTCGTGATTCGCCTTAACCATCACCACATACACCATTTGGCTCTCTTCACATTCGCTGACAAACGATTTGTGTGTAGGACAGACTACCAAGGTAGACTTCTCGTCGGCCTTTGGCTCTCTCATCATTGGCGTAAGGACGAACTTCACCCCATTCTTCACAAATCTGTAAGTGTTCTCTCTTCCTGCATGGATGGCATCGTTATCAAACTGCCAGGGTCGGCCCAACAATAGGTGGCAGGCATCCATATCGACCACATCATAACAAACTTCATCACTGTAATCACCAATCATAATAGGTACCCTGCATCTCTGGGTCACCCTAAGCTCACCCATGTTTTTGATCCATCCCACTCTATAGGGGTCGGGATGCGCCTCCGCCAATAACCCGAACTTCTGAACGGCGCTGCTGCTCATAATGTTCTCTTGGCTCCCACTATCTATTATCACATTGCATCGCCCACCTTTCACAAGACAGCGGGTCCTGAATAGGCAGTGCCTCTGATCTCCCTCTACCCGGCTGGAGACTAACAAACGTCGTACCACATGAATGGCGTATCTCTCTTCATCCGCCTCATCATCATCTTCTCCTAAGGGTTCGTAAAATACTTCATCCCCTTCGTCATAGTCATCCTCATACCTCTCCACCATGTTGGCGCTCTTCCTCCTAGGACATTCGTTGGATCTATGGCCTGGCTCATTGCACCGAAAACATTTGAAAGGTGCTGGCCTCGCATACGGATTGTTGCTCTTAGGTGGTATAGGTGCTTCCTTGTATGGCCTAGTATCTCCAACAGATCCCCTTCCCACACTGTTAACCTTGGCCCCACTGGCACTCGCCACCTGCTTGCCTTTGTCATAAGACCTCACGTTATCTCTTCCTCCAGGCGTATACTTAGTAGTGGCGGATCTCCTGGATCTTCCGGTTAGTTGAGATTCAGCCTTGAGTGCTAAATTCCTGGCATCTTGTACCCAAACCACCATCTGTGTGCCAATACGATCCTGGATGTTGTATCTCAACCCTTCTAGATACCTAGAGGTCTTTTGGCTTTCAGTTTCAGACAAGTTGGCTCTCGCCGAAAGCCTCAAGAACTCTGAAGTATACTCATGGAAACTTCAGGTCCCTTGAGAGCATCCCCTATAGGAGCTGTAGATATACTGCTCATAATCCGGCGGTAGGAACCGCTCCCTCAACATCGCCTTCATCCATAGCCAAGATCTAATCGAATCTCTGCCCCCTCTTCTTTGTTCTTTCCTCATCTGATCCCACCAAACTGATGCGCCACCCTTCAGGCGATACGCCACCAGCCTCACCTTCCTCTCATCAGGAATCCCAGCATACTCAAAGAAACGTTCCACTTCCGATAACCAGTCTAAGAATCCCTCTATATCCAGTTCGCCTCCAAAAGACGGTAAGTCTATTTTTAACTTAAAGGCATCATCTCTATCAAAGTTTCCTAAACCTGGATATACTCTAGCAACCTCCACACGTCGGTTGTCAACATGCCCAACATCCCTCATAGTTCTAACGGTATCTGTTGAAACACCTTTCCACAAGATTTTGATTTGACAAAATCATCCATGATTAAGAGGCAATTAAATTTAAATGCTTTGATTTAATTGTACTAATGTGTTTGTTCAATATTGAGTGCAAAAATATATATAAAGTAAGACAGGTCAAAAGTCAGCATAAGCCAAAAGCTGAGTGGAACGGAACTCAGCATGAAAGGATAGAAGCTGAGTGAAGTAGAACTCAGCATCAGAAGCTTCTTTCAAAATTACCAGAATGAAGCTGACTAAATCAGAAGACCCCTTCAGAATTAACAAGAACGGAGCTGACTAAGAAGGAACTCAGCATAGAAGTTGAACATTCGAAGATAACGGATGAAGCTGAGTGACAGTCAGGACAGCATGAAAGATCCGTTCACTAAAGGACAAAGTCTGCCAATCTTCTGCACCAATAATTGAAGCCTCGAAAGCACACAGAAGAATAATTCCAAGAATCATGGGTCTGTGGATTATTGGTAAAAGACAACTGGCACAAAAGACAAGTCTGATGCAAGAAGACAAAACCTGACGCCTGAAGAAAACAGAAGAAGGGAATGGCGAAACAGTTTGAAGCTGACCAGAAGCTGTCTCCTAAAAGAGCCGTTTTGGACACAACGGCTAAACAAATTCAAATGATCCAATCTTCAGAAATTCATCTATAAAAGGACAATGAGAGTTCTTGGATCATTTGCTCAAGCATCAAAAGAAAAATACAAGAGAGAAAATTCTGAAAGCACTCAAATACAAAAAGATCTTACACCAATTTTTCTATTCTTTGTGTAAATGCTAGATTGATTGTTTTGCAATCATCTAAGGTGTTCTTTAGTTGAAAAAGAACAAGTGTGTGATCAATAGGAATATTGAAAGTGTTGAGCTAAGTACTTGGTTCTAAGTATTCAGTGGTAGAAAAATCTAAGTGCTGGGTTGTAGTACTTAGTAGGAGCTGAGTAGACGAATAGAGGACGTACTCTTGCATACTCACTGCCTTGTAAAGGGTTTGTGCTCTACCTTGAAAGAGCTCAGTATTGGATTGAAAATCCCAAGAGGAACTGGGGACTGGACGTAGGCAGAGAGGCCGAACCAGGATAAGTCGTGCTGAGTAACTTCTAAACTCTCTCTCTCTCAATATATATATATATATATATATATATATGTGCATGTGTTGCTTGTTGTATTTACTCAGCTTATAAATTGTTAAAACTGAAACTGAGTAAATCTGAGTGCTAAGTTGGAAACTGACCTTTCAAGTGTCAATTCCCAACTCTTAAGTCAAGCAGTCTTAGTCAGCATAGAACTAAAACTGTCTGACTAATCAAACACCCATGCTGACCAACACGCTGAATTATCAAACTCTTAAAATAACATTAATTCAGCATAATTAAAAGAGAAAAAGTTACATTAGTTCCTAACCCCCCCCCCCTTGGAACTAATTACTAGGGACCAACAAGTGGTATCAGAGCCTAAGCTCACTACTCAAAGATCTAACAATCTTGAGCTGATCCCGAAAAATGGGTGAGAATAGCACTCGTTTCCTCCCAGGAAACCAAACAACACAGATACTCCCTGAGGGATTATCAATCACTAGACCTCCCCTATTCTTTGGATCCAATTATACATTCCGGAAGAATAGGATGAAGAACTTTATTCAAGCCACAAACATGAGTGCATGGCTTGCAATAGTTCAAGGTCCACATGTACCTTATAAAGCTGTTGATAATGAGAAAGTTATCAAGAGTGAAACTGAGTGGACAGAGGATGACCTCAGAAAATTACAAAATAATGCTTCGGCTATCAATATGCTTCACTGTGCTCTAGATGCTGCAGAATACAATAAGATTTCAGGTTGTGAGTCAGCACAGGAGATCTGGAAAAAGCTGGAAGTAACTTATGAAGGCACTAGCAAGGTCAAGGAATCCAAAGTGAACCAACACATGCGATTGTATGAGCTGTTCGAGATGACTGACAATGAGGACATCTCAGCAATGAATGCTAGGTTCACCAACATAATAAATGAGCTTAAAAGACTCGGTAAGAATTTCACTGAAGAAGAACAAGTGAAGAAGATCTTACGAAGTCTTCCCAAAAGCTGGCAAGCTAAGAAGACAGCTGTAGAGGAAGCTCAGGACCTGACCACATACAAATATGATGAGCTGATCGGTTCCTTGCTGACCCATGAAATCTCTATGAAAAAATTTGAAGCTAAAGAAAAATCTGAGGATAAGAAACAGAAATCACTTGTGATGAAAGCTGACTCCACAGAAGGTGAGTCAACTGATGATGAGGAAATGGCCATGTTTACTAGAAAAATGAAAAAGCTGTTCAGAAGAAATGAAAGAAATAGTAAGCGGCCATACAAGAGAGGAGATAGATATAAAACTGAGTCCAGTGACACCAGATACAGAAAGGATAGCTCTAAGCCTGTCACATGTTATGAATGCCATCAAACTGGGCATATTAAGTCAAGCTGCCCTAATCTGAAGAAAGATAAGAATGGAAGCAAAAAGGCAATGGTGGCCACGTGGTGTGACAGTGATGAGTCAACATCATCTGAAGCTGAGCAAAATGAAACAGCCAACATATGTTTCATGGCAGATGATGGAGCTGACCAATCTCAATCTGAGCAAGCCGACCTCTCTGGAGATTCTGAGTAGGAGGAAAACAACAATGAGGTAACATCCTTACTTTTTCTTAGAAACGAAATGGTAAATGCCCTGAGTGACTTATATACACTAACTAAGAAGTGTAACAAAAGGATTAAGGCACTCAGCAGGCGCTGTGACGAGATTGAGGAGGTCAAGCTGAGTGACCTCCGATATCTCCTCCAGGACAACTCAGATTTACATACGAACATGCAAATCTTACATAAGTTTGTCACGGAGGTTCAAACTGAGTCAAAGAAACTTAGAAAGGATGTCACAACTTTACAAAACCAAATAAAAGGTTCAACTAAGAATAAACCCCATGCTGAGTACTCAGGTACTGGTCAGCATAAACAGTTTAGTCAATATAGCTGTTGTAGGAAGAAAGGACACACAAAAGCTGTGTGCTGGCATAACAAACAGACTGTCCAATGTGACTTCTGTGGTAAGAAAGGTCATACTACCAAGGTATGCTGGCATGCTCAGCACAACAATGCTGACCACACTCAATATCACCCTCAAAGGGTAACTATGTGTGGCTTTTGTGGTAAAAGTGGCCATACTGCAAAAGTATGTCGTCACAAGTTAAAATATGACTTTGCACATGTTTACACTAACAAGAAAGGACCCAAAAAGAATTGGGTACCTAAAAACGAATAGTTTAAAATGCAGGTCAGCTTGACATGCGTGGAGAAATCAAAACTCTGGTATATAGACAGCGCATGCTCAAGACATATGACAGGTGATGAAACTCAGTTCATCACATTAGAGCTTAAACGAGGAGGTAGTGTAAGCTTTGGAGACAACAAGAAGGGAAAGATAGTTGGCTCAGGAACTATCGGAGGTAACCCTAAAATTGAGTCAGTCTCCTTAGTTAAAGGTCTCAAATATAATCTTCTAAGCGTATCTCAGCTTTGCAAGAGTGGAAGGAAGGTTATATTTGATGATACTAAGTGCCAGATACTCGAGGGAAAAACAAATGATTTGATTTCAACAGCCCCTCACGTAGAAAATGTTTACATGTTGAGTTTGGAAAAACAATTTTCAAAAAGTATATGCTTAGTGTCAAAAGAGGACAACTCCTGGCTATGGCATAGGAGACTTGGGCATGTCAGCATGGACCTCCTTGCTAAACTAGCTAGAAAGCAATTAGTTGACGGATTACCCAAATTAAAATATGAAAAAGATCAACTTTGTAATGCTTGTCAGCAAGGTAAACAAATTAAAAATTCATTTCATAGCAAAAAGGTTGTCTCAACCAAAAGGCCATTGGAATTACTACATTTGGATCTTTTCGGACCTATCCAGCCACTTAGCATGGGAGGTAAGAAATTTTCCTTAGTTATTGTAGATGATTTCTCTAGGTATACTTGGGTCATCTTGCTGAGTAGCAAAGATGAGACATTTGAGATGTTTACAACATTAGTCAAAAGGCTTGAAAATGACAAAAACCTAAGAGTAGCTCGCATTAGAAGTGATAATGGTGGAGAATTCAAAAACCAATTGTTTGATGAATTCTGTGAAACTAACGGTATTGACCACAATTTCTCTGCCCCTAGAACTCCTCAACATAATGGAGTTGTTGAAAGGAAGAATAGGACAATAGTAAAAACTGCTAGGACAATGCTGAGTGAAAATAGGCTTCCAAAGTATTTTTGGGGAGAGGCTATCAATATAACATGTTATATATTGAATAGGGCATTGGTAAGACCTATATTAAAGAAAACCCCTTATGAACTTTGGAAAGGACGAAAGCCCAATATTGGATACTTTCGTGCCTTTGAGTGTAAATGCTTTATACTCAACACTAAGGATAATCTGGCAAAGTTTGATGCCAAAGCTGACGAAGCGATCTTTTTGGGATACTCAACAAACAGTAAAGCATATAGAATTTATAATAAAAGGACTCAGGTAGTAGAAGAGTCAGTCCATGTAGATTTCGATGAAACTGACCCTGCAGGAAGAACAACTCAACACACAGAGGAAGAACCCAACTCAGCTCATGCTGACCAGAATGGACTGTTGGGGTTTTGTGTCCTATAGTCAATTGTTGCAGGATACAAACTTATTGTAAATGAATTGTTCTTTATATCATTTGTTTTAATGAGATATATGTTTTATAACTATATAAAGGCAATCCCTTTTAAGCACTAAATAAAGTCTAATAAAAGGAAATCCGTAAGTTTGTTTAAAGTGATTATAAAGTGTTCATACAAGCATGAAGTGAGACAAAACTTTATAATAAACTAATAAACTTAAAACCACCCCAAGTCGAGTGATATGTTTAGGATTGATATATCACTGTTGAGACTTGTATGTAACAATGTCTTCTGTCCGACAGAAAGCTGATCTCACAAGCTTCATATATACAGATATCTGGACAGTTACATAGATCCGATGAAACGTTGTTCATTAGGATTGGGGATCCGATTTGAGATAACAGGATGGGTAGATTCATCCTTGTCAACTGTTCATCTCATTGGTATTAATAGGTATAACTAATCCTCAGACTCAAAGGAATGTTAATTGGTCATCCTGAATTACTGAATGTGAGACTTTGATCCTGTGGTCCCACGATCCTTAACAGAGATGACTCTGGGGTGTGAACTGCAAAGGTTGGGTGTCACAGGAAGTAATTTCAGGGTAGTTATACATTGGATTGAGCATTTATCACTCCCGGTTAATGGGAGATACATCCAAGGATCGCTTGTGGAAGACTTGACTCTAAACCCTTGCAAGGTGATAGCTTAAGAGTAGAAATACAGATTTCACTTAACCTATCTTTTTGAGTTGACTCGGCCAATAACAAGTAAAATGAACGTCTCGCTATATATGACTTGACATTACCCGTAGTCATAAGATTCAGTTCAAGGATGTAGTTGATAAAGGATCGTATTATACCGTAACTAATACGGAAGGGTTAACGACAGAATCAACCTGTCTTCTTAACGGACTATGGGGGAATGATTACAGACTTGCCAATAACATACTCTGTACATCATTCCGTTATGCAAGGGATTAAATATAATTCTTGAAGAAATTAATTTAATAGGTTGCATACGGCCAGAAGTAGTAAGGACCTAATGGATCACACATAAGACTTGGAACCAAAAGAGAGATGGATATGATTAATAGATGGAAGCCCAATTGATCCCAATAAGGCCCAAATACAAGGAGGGGGCCGAAATTTGTATGTATTAGTAAGGGATTGATTTTATTCCATTAATCCTAATTTGATTAGGATTATGAATTAAATTAATTAAGAGATAATTTAATTGGTAGTTTTAATTAGATTAATATTCTCCTATTATTATCCAATTAGGTTATTTATTATTATCCTAAATATATTAGATATATAGTGAGATAATAATTAGGAATCCTTTTCCGAATTGGATTCCTATTAAGTAACCTATTCCTATCTAACTAGGGTTTAGATACAAGCTAATATATATATACCCCTCCCTATAGTGAATTTCGACCAAGCCCTAAGCCTCCCCACTTGTGATTTTCGAAATTGCTTAGAGAGAGAGAGAAAAGAATTCTAATCCCCAAGTTCGTGGACAAGAATTCATACGGCATTCCATCGATTGATTAATCTTATTCATCCCTCTTTCTCCTTGATCTTGTGTTGGTTAATTAGAGGCAATCTATTTTGGTTGCATCTCATAAGGGTTGATTTTATCTTAACCTCACCGTATTCTACTTTGCGGTTGGAACCTCGGAGAAGAATTGTGGGCGCTTCTTTAACAACGGTAGATTGTTCATCGAAAGGTATTCCTTCTTATCCCTCTTTATATGAAATAACGATTAACGGATCCTATGGTTAAAAGGAAATAGGCTAAAAAATTTATATTTCCGCTGCTATACCTTAGCCCTAATTTCCTTCAGTGGTATCAGAGCCATCGTTAAATCCGTTATTTCATATATGAAAATATAGAAGTTTTCAATAGGATTGAATAATTATTTATGGTTAGGATTAATTGACAAATAGTATTGATTAATTAATTCTAAAGATAAATAAAGTTTTGATTAATTGTTAATTAAAACTGATTATGCTTATGTTCCTAATTATTTCGGTTGATAATCATTATAACAAAATCTATTAGTTTTATAGTTAGGTTGATAAAATTAGTTTTATTAATTCTAAATGATAAAACGGAAATCTATTGTAGATTATCCTATTTCTGAAAACCGTTTTAAAATTGTTTTAGAACTGATATATATAAATATATATATATATATATATATATATATATATATATATATATATATATATATTTAATATAAAAAAAATATGACAGCAGCCCGAGTCGCGCCTCACGGTGCGACTGGTCGCTGTCACGCGGCTGCTGCCTCGCGGTAGCAGCCGCGTGCGGCGCAGGGGCGCCGCTGCCGCAAGGCGGCAGCGCCCCGCGTGCCCTAAGGGCTGCTGCCAATCGGCAGCAGCCCGCCCTCGGGCCCGGCCCGATACCCACTGGATTTTAAAATAGGTTTAAAATCGTTTTATGTTAAATGTATATATATGTTTCAGAAATTAATAGTTTTCTGTTTTGATTATCGAATAAATAATTCGTTTAAATGTTTGTTTTTACCAATATGTAAATCAAAGTGTTAAATGAATTAAAATCAAAATAAATGGAACAAGCATAATCAACGTTTTATATGGTTATATTAATCTAAGGATTAATATAAAGATACAAAACGATTAGAAGTAAAATTGGATGAAAGTTAATTTGACGAGTTAATGTGATTAACCTAAATATTACATAAGCCGGTTATGTAATCAACCAATTAAATTTATTTAATTGAGTCTATGCATGTTTGGAGTTATGGACATATTTGGACCCTCTTTTAGTCTTTTGGTATTTTTGAAATAGGGACTGCGCGTCCTGCCTTTCTACTATCTATTGTAATTTCTGCTCTCATCTGATTCCCTTCAATTCAATTGAAGTTTTCTTATAGTAGTATAGAAATTAAAATGTAATTTCAAAGCGCCAAGGAGAAGACGGTGGACCTAAAGAGAAATATGTAATAGTTAGTATTTCCTTAGGTTTGGCCTTTTATTCCGTCTCTGGCTCGACGGAATAATTTAGATGATGTGTCCATAACGCCAATGTATGTGAATGTATGTATGTCTGATGTATGCTAAAGAAAATCAAGACTAAGTTAGATTATGAGACTTAAATAAAATCCCTCATTAAAAAGTTAAGTAAATAAGTAAGTTATTAAAATCGGTTGCCCCTCCCTAATATTATAATTCAGCCGGCAGTACTGGGGGCCTTTGAGTTGTTGAGTAAACTCAAGCTCGGGGTCTTATGGTAACATCTGAATTATCGAAAATCATTTTTCATGAATATGGGGTAATACTTAAATTAGATTATGATAATTGGATGAGTAAACTCATGTTGTCATAAACTAATGGGCAAAACGGTTGGGATTAATATGAATAGCATATTAGTTACTAATGTGGTTAGTAACCCAATAACCTAGGAATCACATTAGAGATGTGATTGATTATATGAATCTACCTAATGAATGAGACTAGCTTGTTGAGTAAACTCAAGGCGAAATCTCAGGAGTTAGGATCCTAGCTCACTAAAGGATTTGTGAAATTCTTCGAATTAATATGGAGGGTTATTAATTTGGAAAAATAGTGGGAGCAATCTGAAATAAATTAAAAGGCCTATAATTTTAGATTGTTAAACTTTAAAGCAAATGAATGACATACGTTTACTCTTTCTCACTCTCATGTTTTGTTTAAACACACACTCTTAAAATCATGACTAAAACCAATCTGCAAAACATCCTTACCGATAACAAATTGAATGGTTCAAACTTCACCGACTGGTTTCGTAACCTCAAAATTGTTTTGAAGTTCGAGAAAATTGGGTATGTACTTGATACATCAATACCCCCTGTCCCAGAAGATGATGCTCCCATCGAGGAAATTGATGCTTATCAGAAGCACAAGGCTGATGATGATCATGCCGCTTGCATCATACTTGCATTGATGACGTCGGAATTACAAAGGCAACATGAGGAGATGAATGCCTATTCCATCATCATGCACCTAAAGGAATTATTTGGGAAACAAACCAAGTGCGAACGCTACGAGATATCAAAACTGTTATATCGTTGCAGGATGCAAGAGGGCACATCTGTCATGACACATTTTGTCAAGATGATAGGCTATATTACCAAACTTTCTAGCATTGGATTTGTGATGGACAACGAATTAAGTACCGACTTGGTTCTTCAGTCCCTCCCAGAGAGTTATTCACAGTTCATCATGAACTACCAAATGAATGACTTGCAAACCTCTCTTGAAGAGCTTGCAAACATGCTCAAATCAGTTGAGCCCAATATGAAGAAAGACAAGGCCATACCGGCTCTTGTAATCGAGGGATCGAAGAAAAGAAAAGGGAACTTTCCCAATTCTAAACATCCCAAGAAAGGTAAGAAAGATGTGTCCAAGGGAAAGGAAGTTAAGAAGCCCAAAGGAGAGTGCCACTTCTGTGGTAAAGACGGGCATTGGAAGAGGAACTGCAAGGAGTATCTAGCCACCCTCAAGAAGGGAAAAGGCGGTGCTTCTACGTCTGGTATGTTCTATATTGAAATAAATACGGTTTCATTGTCTGAATCTTGGGTACTTGATACCGAATGTGGATCTCATATTTGTACAAATATGCAGGAGCTAAAACAGACTAAGGAACTAAAGAAAGGAAGCATAAACTTGCGAGTGGGAAATGGAGCAAGAGTTGCCGCCCTCGCAATTGGAGATTATGTTTTACTTTTGCCCTCTGGGCTTGTAATAGAATTAAGGAATTGTTTATACGTTCCTGAGATGTCTCGTAACATTATTTCTATTAGCCGTCTCGTTGACGACGGTTTTAATATTTCAATAAAGAACAATAGTTGGAATTTTTATAAAGATTCGATCTTTTATTTTTCAGGAATATCACAAAATGGGATTTATGTGTTAGATGATAAAACTCATGTTTTTGCAATTGATACCAAAAGACATAAGCTAGATAATTCAACTTACTTGTGGCATTGTCGTTTAGGCCATATAAACAAGATGTTGGTCCCTTATTTAGTTGCAAGTATAGTTCCAAGGGGGGGTTAGGAACTATTTAAACTTTTTCTCAGTTTAGGCAGACTTCTTTTACTAAAGAAAAGGTTTGAACAGCAGCACTGAGTAAACAGCAAGATACTGGCTTAGTCAACAGGTGACTAGGTCAGTTTCTTAGCTTGAGTCAAGAGATAGCACTTAGAGTCTATTCTTGAGCTCTTACGTTTTAATGCGCACAACTCAACTTGACCTCTTGACTTGGTCAGTTTTGATTGTTTAAGCAAGCAATATAAATAATGAGTCAAAGGTTTAGAAATACTTCACTCAGCAGATTTATCCAGGTTCGGCTTCTTCTAAGCCTACGTCCTGTCCCCGGAACACGTCCGAGATTTCAAATCCTCTACTGAGCTCTTTAAAGGTAGAGCCTAAAACTTTTTACAATATCAGCAATTGAGTATTACAAGAGTACCTTCCTCTATACTTCTACTCAATCCTAATCTCTCCGCTGAGTACTTAAAACCGAGTACTCAGCCTCTCCTTTCTATCTCTAGAAATGATAAGTGTTTTTTTCCTAATACAAAGATGTGCTAAGACACTTTAGACGATTTACAATCACTCTAGACTTTTACACAGATATGAAAAAAGTAGTGTAAGAATTTTGCTTTGCCTCTTGCTTGCAGAACTTGTAGAGATTTGGTCAGCGTAATGGCTTGATCAAGTTCTGTATTTTGTGAAGCTTGTGATGGCACTATTTATAGAGACGTCTGGTCATTCGGTCATTTCGAAATTCGAAATAACCGTTGGAGGGAAACGGCTATGTGTCGTTGTCATCCTGACTTGGACAAAGCTCTCGGCCAATCACAATTGTGTATCTTCTGTCCTCGGTCAGCACAGCAGATGGTCTCTCCTTTTATGGTAAAGTCAACTGGACAGCATACTGTGTCGTCTGAACTTTGCCTAAAGAGGAAACACTTTGTCTGGAAGTTTTCCTTTGCCAGCTGCTGTCTTGTACGCTTTGTCGAGACTACTCAGCAGCTTCATCTTGAAGTTGTTCCCGAAGGTCTTCTAGATCCTTCCGATTGCTGAGTTGCGTTTTGAATGAAACGGCAACGTCTTGACATACGCGGGCCGAGTGTACTGAGTTGTTTGACTTGGGCCTTGGCTTCCGTATTGGGCTTGGGCCTTCCAATCCTTATGACTTATAACATTTAACTCAACATTGAACAAACACATTAGTAGAATAAATAAAAGCATTTAAACTTAGTGTGTTTAGAATATGTATTTTAATTTATACTTAAACAATTTTGTCAAATCAAAATTATGTAGAAAGGTGTTTCAACAAACTCCCCCATTTTGATGTTGGCAAAACTGTTCAGCAAGGAACTCAGTATGAGCTCCCCCATAATAGTTGACCTAGTATAATTAAGCAAACTCCCCCGTAAGGGTTGAGCTACTGACTTAGTTTTTCTTAAGGCATTTAAGGATTTAAATGAATAAGTCTAAGGTCAGTTTTTAGAAATAGGTCAGCTATATCACATATTCTATTTACTCAGTGTTAGGCGGAAGTTTTTAGACATATAGAGCGCGCTGAGTAATTTGTTGTTCAATGAGTTCTTATCAGAATATTTCATAAGTGTATAGGTTCATGTCAAACATGTTATCAGCATATCATTTAGTCAAATATTATAAGTGTTAAACAAAGCTGATATAAATGAAGATATATAATAACTCAGTACTTATTAGCATATATCATAACTCAGTATTTGAATAGGAAAAGTAAGTATGATATATAAGTTGAAAGAAGTCAGCAGTTACACGGCAAAAGAAGAAATAAACAACATAGATTACAAATGTTAAGACCTAGCCTATCTATTTCTTTTTCTTGCCCTGTGACTGACTTCGCTCGTACTGACGTCGCTCATGCTGAGCTCTGGCAGCTTGCGCTTTCTCCCCCGTTTTGTCAACTTCAGGGAGCTTGAACGCATCGGTTAAGACAGCATGAGAAAGTTCTTGGGAAAGCTCTTTTAGTTTATCAGCACTTTCGTTTACGCCATCAAAAATGGCAACTCCATCAGCTGATACTTCTACTGGTATATGAAGATCAGCAACACTGAGCATATTTACACTGAAAGCTTGAGCTTTGGCTTGCCAGATGAGAGCTTCAGAGAGGCTAGCAAAGACTTGGTGGAAAGTTTTTAAGAGAGTTCAGATGTTGAATTGTTGACTGCTGTATCTCTGCCAACTTGGCAAGTGAATCCTGCTTAGCTTGCTGGGCTTGGAATGATAAGACTACATTCAGCAGATCCTTGAGTCCTTTGACTTCGTTGAGAAGTAGTGTGACTTGGGAAAGCTGAGTTGTCTCAGGAATTGAAGATCCAGCAGCTGGCGAAGCGGAATGTTGAAGATCGTGGATGAGTGCTTGCACTGAGTCAATGAGCTGTTTCCCGGACTCAGTGGCATCCCGATGTACATCAGTATGACCAGAAGAAAGTGGAGTGAAAGGAGTACCCTGGTCAGTGACTGGATGACTTGGCTCAATCTGCACTTGAGTCGGAGGTAAGGTTGATTGATCAGCAGAGAGGTTGGTGATGGAAGTCATAACCCGAACACTGTCTGTGCTGACGGCAGAAGGATGAGGAGTCAGCACCATGCTTGAGGAAACAGCATGTACAGTGCTTGGTTCAACCTGACTTGTTGAAGTGGTGGAAGTGGTATGCTCGGCATGTTCCTGTTGAGAAGAAACAGAGGTTTGTTTTTCCAACGGCGTTGTAGTAGAGGAAGTTGAGGGCCGTTTGAAAAATTTTAATTGGACGGTAGAAGGATCCTTTGTTGTCTTGGAGAGGACAAGTTCAGGAATAGATGGTGATTGCACAGGGGGTTCACTGACCATTTTCTCACTGGCCTTAACCAGCTTTCGCCGTCTACGTGGTGGAGTGGTATGATGAGCAGGTTCTTCTGAGTGAGTAGGAGTAGGTTCCTTTTCCTCAGTATGGGTCTGGTCAGCTTGATCAACTTGCTCAACCCCAGCAGCTAACTCAGTGTCAGTCTGCACAGCTCCTCCACCTAACCCAGTGTTAGCGTCCTCAGCTTCAATTTCGCTGTCATACTCTTCAGACTCCTCAGCGTCATCCTGACCGCTGGTTTCATCGTCTTCTTCTTCCTCCTCAGTATTATCTCCATCAAGTTCTTCCTCAACTTGGGAGATGAGGTGGTCATCTAACTGGACCTCAGGTTCGTCAGCATCAGTACCTTGGCATTGAGTGAAATGAGAATCACCCGGTATAATAAAATCTGTCGGCATGACGTTGAGAGGTGCCAGTGTTGAAGACTTCTGCTTCTTCTGAGGTAGCTCAGCAGCTTCCTCAGTGTCAGGCTCATCTTGCATGCTTCTCTTCTTAGCTGACTTTCCAGCTGACCTCTGCCTCTTTGCTGGAGACACAACATTAGGTGCCTCAGCAGATTTTCTCTTGCGAGAAACTGGGGCCTTAGTTCTTCGCCCTTTCTTAGGCTCAGCAGTAGTCTCCTCAGTCTGATCAGCTTGGCCAGCAGCAGTAGCAGCTTTTCCTTTCTTCAAGGGCTGTCCAAATTTAAGTGCCCTCAGAGAGGCAGCTGTGATTTCGGTTCCTCTGAAAGATTCCTCACCTTCGAGGTCAATCTTGTGGTCGATGAGGATCCTGGTGATGATTGATCCCAACCTCATTGTACCCGTGCTGCGTAGAAACCCAGCAACTAAGAAAACCGGCATGTTGATGGGGGTGTACGTCAGCATGTGCCATATGAAGCACTGTTCAAAGTTGGTTGCTGATGTAGTGCAGTTGATCTTTGGGTAAATGAAGTAGCTCAACAGGTAGTGAGCCATCTTCTGATGCTGTCCCATCGAAGATGCTGAGATCTCTTCTGAGTGACCCTCAGGTTTGCAGAAGGTATGGACGTAGTCGGTTTTGTCCTGATCTCCTGACTTCCTCAGCCTTACTCCCTCAGTTTTGAGCTGGAGGAGATTTCCTATGTACAGAGGGTTGATGAAGATGGTTTTCCCTTTTACTTCAGTGCTCAGGTAGTCGGCGGAGTCACTGGCAACCTTGAGGTTGTGGTAAAATTCCCTCACTAGGTCAGGATATGTCTCATCCCTGACCGAGAACAGCCCAGTCCATTCGTTCTTGGAAATCCACTCAGCAAATGGCTGTTCGTTCTGTACAAATTGCTCCGAAACCCATCTGGAGGGTTCTACCTTCCATTCACGTACATTGTCGAAGACCTTGGAGTAGGTCCTGATCTTAACAGCTTTCCCTTAGCCAGATGTTTGGCCAGTGTTACCCTTGCTTGGTGTAGAAGGGTTTCGTGAAGGTTCATCGGAGCTGGACTTTTGGTGGCCGGCACCGGAGACGTTGAAAGACAACTTAGTCATTCTTCGAATATGGAGGAATTAGAGGAATTTGAGAGAAATGAAGTTCTAAGTGATTTCTTTGCCTTAAGAGTTGATTAAGCGTAAAGAGCAAAAGATGGGGAAATACCCATAATTTATAGACGAAATGAACGGTGTGGATCTTAATCGAATCCATGTGTCAGTTTTTCCTTGGGATCATGTACCGACAATGATTCTGGCATTTATGACACATTACGGCGAATACGTCATCCTAGGCTATACGCGTGCTTTGCATTTATGCTAACGGATTAATCACTCAGTATTTAGAATGTCAAGCGTTTGATATTCTGAGTGGTCAGTGCAGTATTTAAGGATGATTTTAAGTTCAAGTTCTAAACTAATTTACTCAGTATGCAAGTTTTACTCAGTTATTGTATATTCAGACAGTTCCGATGAGTAACTCAGCAAACAATAAATCATTCAATATGTAATTCACTCAGCATTCATATTCATTTAGCACAGGAATTTACTGAAGAGGATTAAACATACCAATTGCTTCTCTCAGTATGCTGAACTGCTCACGAGCCAGTGGCTTCATGAAGATATCCGCAAGCCGTTCGTCCGTTGAGACAAAGGTCAGCTTGATCTCTCCCTTGAGTACATGGTCTCTAATGAAGTGATGTCTGATGCTGACATGCTTCATTCTGCTGTGCTGAATTGGGTTCTTGGACAGATCAATTGCACTTTTGTTGTCACATTTGACCTCAATTGTCTTCGTTTGAACACCATAATCTTCAAGTTGTTGCTTGATCCATAGGACTTGAGCAACACAGTGACCAGCAGCAATGTACTCAGCTTCAGTGGTGGACAAGGCTACTGACGCCTGCTTTTTGCTGAACCAGGATACAAGACAGCTTCCTAAGAAGTGGCATCCTCCAGAGGTGCTTTTACGTTCCAGCTTGTCTCGTCCATAGTCAGCGTCAGTTTATCCGATAAGTGTAAAATCATGAGTATTTGGATACCACAAACCTGCGTTCACTGAGCTTTGCAAATATCTAAGGATTCTTTTTACAGCAATGTAATGAGATTCCTTAGGGTTAGATTGATATCTAGCACAGTAGCATACTGAAAACTGAATGTCCGGTCTACTGGTTGTTAAGTAAAGTAGAGAGCCTATCATACCTCAATATAACTTGCTGTCTACTAAATTACCATTCTCATCAGCGCAGAGGACAGTGTCAGTGCCATAGGAGTGGATATTGGCTTGCAATTTTCCAAGTCATATTTCTTTAAGATCTCCTTGGCATATTTTGCTTGACTGATGAAGATGCCATTGTTTCCTTGTTTAATTTGAAGACCGAGGAAGAAGTTGAGTTCTCCCATCATAGACATTTCAAACTCAGTCTGCATTTGTTTGCTAACCTCCTTGCACATTGATTCGTTAGTTGCACCAAATATTATATCATCAACATAAATTTGGGCCAGCAGGGTATCTTTACCCTTTTTCTTAATGAATAAGGTTGTATCAGCTTTGCCCCTGACGTAATTTCGAGTCAGCAGGAAACTGGTCAGCCTCTCATACCAAGCACGTGGTGCTTGTTTGAGGCCGTACAGAGCCTTTTTGAGTTTGTAAACATGGTTTGGGAACTTAGGGTCCTCAAAACCTGGAGGTTGATTTACATAAACCTCCTCGTTTATAACTCCATTAAGAAATGCACTTTTGACATCCATTTGGAATAATTTAAAATTCATGTAAGATGCATATGCACATAATATTCTAATTGCCTCTAGCCTCGCCACTAGGGCAAAGGTCTCACCGTAGTCTATACCTTCTTGCTGACTGTAGCCCTGAGCTACAAGCCTTGCTTTGTTCCTGACTACGTTTCCTTGTTCGTCCATCTTATTCCTGAAGACCCATCTTGTTCCGATGGTCTTTTGACTCTTTGGATGAGGCACTAACTCCCATACATCATTTCTTCGAAATTGATCGAGCTCCTCTTGCACTGCGTTCATCCAGAATTCATCGTACTCAGCTTCAGCGAAATTCTTCGGTTCTTGTACTGAGATGAAAGCAACATTGCTGAGGTACTTCCTGAGTTGATTCCTCGTCATCAGGGTATTCCCAACAGAATCAAGGATTGCACTTTCAGAGTGCCCCCTTGGAATCCTTATTTCTTTGGGTAGATTCATGTCTTGTGCTGTTCCTGTTTCAACAATCTCTGCAGAAGTAGATGGGTCAGTAAAAGTAATCTTAGGTTCACTCTTACTCTTGGTCAGCCTTTTCGTGAATGACTCAGTAGCTGGTTCTGAGTTAGCGATGGTTACTGAGTTTGGATCATCTTCGGTCAGCGGCTGGTATCTACCTGCAGGGTCAGTTTCATCGAACTCTACATGTATTGATTCTTCTAATACTTGAGTTCTCTTATTAAAAACTCTGTATGCTTTGCTGTTTGTTGAGTAGCCTAGAAAGATAGCCTCATCAACTTTTGAATCAAATTTTGCTAAGCTATCTTTGGTATTTAAAATAAAACATCTACAGCCAAAGGCACGAAAGTATCCAATATTGGGCTTCCGTCCTTTCCAAAGTTCATAGGGGGTTTTCTTGAGTATAGGTCTAACTAGAGCCCTATTAAGAATGTAGCATGCTGTGTTAACAGCCTCTCCCCAAAAATACTTTGGAAGCCTATGCTCATCCAGCATTGTCCTGGCTATTTCAACCAGAGTTCTGTTCTTCCTTTCTACAACCCCATTTTGCTGAGGTGTTCTAGGAGCAGAAAAATTGTGGTCAATGCCGCTAGCTTCACAGAATTCAACAAACTTTTGGTTTTTGAATTCTCCACCGTTATCACTACGGATATGAGCTAATTTTAGGTCTTTTTCATTTTCAATTTTCCTAACCAAATTTGAAAATGTCTCAAAGGTCTCATCCTTGCTGGTCAGCAAGATAACCCACGTATACCAAGAGAAATCATCTACAATGACCAAGGAAAATCTTCTTCCACCCAGACTCAGCGGCTGGACTGGACCAAAGAGATCCAAGTGTAGTAATTCTAACGGACGTTTAGTTGAGACAATGTTTTTACTGTGAAAAGATTGTTTGGTTTGTTTTCCAGCTTGGCAAGCATGGCATAGTTGATCTTTTTGAAATTTAAGTTCAGGCAGTCCCTCAACCAATTGCTTTCTTGCTAATTTGGCCAGGAGGTCCATGCTTACATGACCAAGTCTCCTGTGCCATAGCCAGGAATTTTCTTCCTTTGTTACTAAGCACACAGTTTTTGAAAACTTTTTCTCTAAGTCTAGCATAAAGACATTATCTATCCGAGGGGCAGTTAAAATTAACTCATTAGTTTTACCCTCGTATATTTTACATCCAGTAGCATCAAATATAACTTTTCTCCCACTGTCACATAGCTGAGCTACGCTGAGTAAGTTATATATGAGTCCGCTGACTAGGGAGACAGATTCAATAGTAGGATTACCTCCAATGGTTCCTGAGCCTACTATCTTACCCTTCTTGTTGTCTCCAAAACTTACACTCCCTCCTCGTTTACGTTCAAACGTGATGAACTGAGTTTCATCACCCGTCATATGCCTTGAGCATGTGCTGTCAATATACCACATCTTTGACTTCTCGGCACATCTCAGGCTTACCTGCATTGTAACTAGTTACTTTTAGGTACCCAATTCTTTTTGGGTCCTGACTTGTTAGGTGCAACAGGTATAGCATCATATTTTATTTTATGGCGACATACATGGACAGTATGGCCATTCTTTCCACAGAAGTCACAACTGACCTACTGTTTAGGATTTTTTACTGACTTGTCAGCACCCCAGTGCTGAGCGTGCCAGCACACTTTAGTAGTGTGTCCTAACTTCCCACAAAAGTCACACTGGACTTTTCGCTAGGGATTCCATCTCTGCTGAGTACCTTGGTACTGAGTTCTCAGAGGAATGTTATTTTTCTTAAGAACCTTTAGTTGGTTCTGGATGGTTGTGACATCCTTCCTCAGTTTCTTTGAAACTGACTGGACTTCAGACACATACTCATGCATGATCTTCATGTTATCATGCAGAGTCGAATTGTCCTGAAGAAGGTATCTGAGGTCACTCAGTTTGACCTCTTCCACTTCGTCACAGCGCCTGCTGAGTGCTCTAACCTTTTCATTACACTTCTTAACAAGTGTATAGAGATCACTCAGGGCATTAACCATATCGTGTCTGAGCTGGGGAAGAGAAATTACCTCATTTGATTTCTCTTCATCATCTGATGCGATGGATGGGTCAGCATGCTCAGAGATGCATGGCTCAGCAAGTTCGTCAGCCATAAAGCATATCTTCGCTGACTCGGTGGCCTCAGTTTCTATTGATGAAGATTCATCACTGTCACTCCAAGTAGCCACCATTGCCTTCTTCCCACTCTTCTTGTCTTTCCTCAGCGTGGGGCAGTTCGACTTAATATGGCCAGCTTGATGCCACTCAAAGCATGTAATGGGCTTTGAGCTGTCCTTTCTGTATTTGCTGTCGCTTGAGTCAGCCTTATACTTATCAAACTTTTTGTAAGGCTTTTTAGAATATTTGTCGTTCTTCCTGAACAGCCTCTTCATCTTTCTTGTGAACATGGCCATCTCCTCATCATCAGTTGAACTCCCGTCAGTGGAGTCAGCCTTCATGACAAGTGACTTCTGCTTCTTGTCATCAGATTTTTCCTTCACCTCAAAGTTTTTCATGGATATCTCATGGGTCAGCAATGAACCGATGAGTTCGTCATATTTGTAGGTGGTTAAATCCTGAGCTTCCTCAACTGCTGTCTTCTTTGCTTGCCAGTCTTTTGGAAGACTCCTGAGTATCTTTTTGACTTGTTCTTCCTCACTGAAGATTTTCCCAAGTCTCTTGAGCTCATTAATGATGTTGGTGAACCTTGCGTTCATGTCTGAAATGCCCTCATCATTGTTCATCTCGAACAGCTCCTACAGTCTCATCTGCTGATTCACCTTGGATTCTTTTACTTTGTTTGTTCCCTCGTAGGTGACTTCCAGCTTCTTCCAGATCTCTTGTGCCGACTCACAACCTGAGATTTTGTTATATTCTGCAGCATCGAGCGCACAGTGAAGCATATTGATAGCCGAAGCATGGTTTTGAAGCTTCTTGAGATCATCCTCTGTCCATTCAATCTCAGCTTTAACAACTGACTGGCCAGCAACAAATTTCACAGGTACGAACGGGCCTTGGACTATAGATAGCCAGACACTCATGTTTGTAGCTTGAATGAAGTTCTTCATCCTATTCTTCCAAAAGGTATAGTTTGACCCGAAGAATAGGTAATATCTGAGTTGTCTGGTTTCCAGGGAGAAACCGAGTGCTGTTTTCACCCATGGTATGGATCAACTCAAGGTTGTTAGACCTTTAGTAATGAGCTTTTAACCTCTGATACCACTTGTTGGTCCCTTATTTAGTTGCAAGTATAGTTCCAAGGGGGGGTTGGGAACTATTTAAACTTTTTCTCAGTTTAGGCAGACTTCTTTTACTAAAGAAAAGGTTTGAACAGCAGCGCTGAGTAAACATCAAGATACTGGCTTAGTCAACAAGTGACTATGTCAGTTTCTTAGCTTGAGTCAGGAGATAGCACTTAGAGTCTATTCCTGAGCTCTTACGTTTTAATGCGCACAACTCAACTTAACCTCTTGACTTGGTCAGTTTTGATTGTTTAAGCAAGCAATATAAATAAGGAGTCAAAGGTTTAGAAATACTTCACTCAGCAGATTTATCCAGGTTCGACTTCTTCTAAGCCTACGTCTTGTCCCCGGAACACGTCCGAGATTTCAAATCCTCTACTGAGCTCTTTAAAGGTAGAGCCTCAAACCTTTTACAATATCAGCAATTGAGTATGACAAGAGTACCTTCCTCTATACTTCTACTCAATCCTAATCTCTCCGCTGAGTACTTAAAACCGAGTACTCAGCCTCTCCTTTTTATCTCTAGAAATGATAAGTGTTTTTGTCCTAAGACAAAGATGTGCTAAGACACTTTAGACGATTTACAATCACTCTAGACTTTTACACAAATATGAAAAAAGTAGTGTAAGAATTTTGCTTTGCCTCTTGCTTGCAGAACTTGTAGAGATTTGGTCAGCGTAATGGCTTGATCAAGTTCTGTGTTTTGTGAAGCTTGTGATGGCACTATTTATAGAGACGTCTGGTCATTCGGTCATTTCGAAATTCGGAATAACCGTTGGAGGGAAACGGCTATGTGTCGTTGTCATCCTGACTTGGACAGAGCTCTCGGCCAATCACAATTGTGTATCTTCTGTCCTCGGTCAGCACAGCAGATGGTCTCTCCTTTTATGGTAAAGTCAACTGGACAGCATACTGTGTCTTCTGAACTTTGCCAAAAGAGGAAACACTTTGTCTGGAAGTTTTCCTTTGCCAGCTGCTGTCTTGTACGCTTTGTCGAGACTACTCAGCAGCTTCATCTTGAAGTTGTTCCCGAAGGTCTTCTAGATCCTTCCGATTGCTGAGTTGCGTTTTGAATGAAACGGCAACGTCTTGACATACGCGGGCCGAGTGTACTGAGTTGTTTGACTTGGGCCTTGGCTTCCGTATTGGGCTTGGGCCTTCCAATCCTTATGACTTATAACATTTATACTCAACATTGAACAAACACATTAGTAGAATAAATCAAAGCATTTAAACTTAGTGTGTTTAGAATATGTATTTTAATTTATACTTAAACAATTTTGTCAAATCAAAATTATGTAGAAAGGTGTTTCAACACAAGAGACGCATGCTAAAGCTACATTCAGATGGGCATGCGAATCATGTTTAAAAGGTAAAATGACAAAGACACCCTTTAGCAAAAAAGGTGAGCGTGTATCAGACAGTCTAGGACTCATTCATTCAGATGTATGTGGTCCTATGTCAGTCCAAGCAAGAGGAGGATTCAGATACTTCATTAGCTTCATAGATGACCATACTCGCTATGGTTATATCTACTTGATGAGGCACAAATCAGAAGCTTTTGACAAGTTCAAATGCTTCAAGAATGAAGTGGAAAATCAATTAGAAAAGAAAATAAAGAAGCTTCGATCCGATCGAGGTGGCGAATATCTTTCTGATGATTTTCTGAATTATCTAACTAAATGTGGGATATGCTCACAATGGACACCTCCCTATACGCCACAACACAATGGTGTATCCGAGAGGAGAAACCGTACCCTATTAGATATGGTACGATCCATGATGAGCATGGCCTTACTTCCAAAGACGTTCTGGGGCTATGCCTTAGAAACTGCCCTCTTCACCCTAAATCGAGTACCAACTAAATCCGCTAGTTCCACGCCATATGAATTGTTCGTTGGTAGGAAACCTGTGTTCTCTTTCATGAGAGTGTGGGGTTGTTCAGCATATGTCAAACGCGTTGCGTCCGACAAATTAGATTCTAAATCTGATAAATGTTTCTTCATTGGATACCCTAAGGAAACTATGGGATATTACTTCTATCATCCAGATGATCAGAAAGTGATCGTATCCAAACACGCAACCTTCTTAGAGAAAGAGTTTCTCGAAGAAACACAAAAGGGAAGTGTGATTGAACTCGATGAAGTTCAAGAGGAAGAAACACCGACTGAAACAACGGAGGCGGTCGAGGTACCCGAAGAAGTCCCATTAGATGAGACTCCAGTGGCACCTATTCGTAGATCACGAAGAGTTTGTGAACTCCCAGTTAGATATGGTTTTCTAGTGGGAGATGATGACGAGGTTCCCGTATTAGATGACGAACCCGAAAACTACGAAGAGGCTCTTATTAGTCCAGATTCTAAAGCATGGCTTGAAGCCATGGATTCTGAAATGGATTCCATGTATACTAACCAAGTTTGGACCTTGGTTGATCCACCCGAAGGGATAAAACCCATTGGGTGCAGATGGATCTTCAAAAAGAAGACTGACATGGATGGAAAGGTTAGCACCTACAAGGCTAGGTTGGTAGCGAAAGGATATCGTCAAAAACAAGGTGTTGATTATGACGAAACCTTCTCTCCCGTTGCTATGTCCAAATCAATCAGAATCATGCTTGCAATTGCCGCTCATTTTGATTATGAGATTTGGCAAATGGATGTGAAAACAGCTTTCCTAAACGGAAACCTGCTTGAGGATGTATACATGATGCAACCTGAAGGTTTCATATCAAAGGATGCAAATAAAGTTTGCAAACTTCAGAGATCCATTTATGGACTCAAGCAAGCATCTAGAAGCTGGAACAAGCGTTTTGACGAAACCATAAAACAATTTGGTTTCGAACAAAATTGCGAAGAAGCTTGCATTTACAAGAAAGCAAGTGGGAGCTCTATAGCATTTCTCATACTATATGTGGACGATATACTGTTAATGGGAAATGACATTGCTCTATTACAGTCAGTGAAAATATGGTTATCCGGTAACTTCTCAATGAAAGACCTTGGTGAAGCAGCCTATATACTTGGTATAAAGATCTACAGAGATAGATCGCGTAGACTGCTTGGTCTTTCACAGGCTACATACATTGAAAAGGTGCTAAATCGGTTTAGCATGCTTGAATCGAAACGAGGTAACTTACCCATGGTACATGGAGTAAAGTTAAACAATCATCAATGTCCTAAAACTGATGATGACAAACGACGCATGGCTGTAGTCCCGTACGCCAGCGCAATCGGTTCGATTATATATGCTATGCTATGCACTAGACCCGACGTAGCGTTCACGTTATCTGTAACGAGTCGTTACCAAGGGAATCCGGGAGACGAGCATTAGATTGCCGTCAAAAACATTCTTAAGTACTTCAGAAGAACTAAAGATATGTTTCTAGTGTACGGAGAAGGAGATCTGAAAATACAAGGATTTTCAGACTCTAGTCATCTCACAGATGAGAATGATTTTAAATCCCAATCAGGATACCTGTTTATCCTAAATGGGGGCGCAGTCAGTTGGAAAAGTTCCAAGCAGGGAAGCGTAGCTTTCTCTACGACCGAGTCAGAGTACATCGCTGCTGCGGAAGCAGCAAAGGAAGCAGTTTGGATTAGAAAGTTCATTACAGAACTAGGTGTGGTGCCTGACATTGTCAATCCCATTACTTTGTACTGTGATAACAATGGAGCCATTGTGCAAGCAAAGGAACGACGGTCTCATAATGCATCCAAGCACTACCTAAAGCGATACCACATCATAAGAGAGATTGTGGCTATAGGAGATGTGAGAATAGAAAGAGTACCTACAGAGGACAACGTTGCAGATCCGTTGACAAAGCCTTTAACCCAGAAAGTACATGATCGTCATTTAACTTCTACTGGGATAAGTTTTAGAAACAATTGGCTTTAGTCCAAGTGAGAGTATGTTGGGGTTTTGTGTCCTATAGTCAATTGTTGCAGGATACAAACTTATTGTAAATGAATTGTTCTTTATATCATTTGTTTTAATGAGATATATGTTTTATAACTATATAAAGGCAATCCCTTTTAAGCACTAAATAAAGTCTAATAAAAGGAAATCCGTAAGTTTGTTTAAAGTGATTATAAAGTGTTCATACAAGCATGAAGTGAGACAAAACTTTATAATAAACTAATAAACTTAAAACCATCCCAAGTCGAGTGATATGTTTAGGATTGATATATCACTGTTGAGACTTGTATGTAACAATGTCTTCTGTCCGACAGAAAGCTGATCTCACAAGCTTCATATATACAGATATCTGGACAGTTACATAGATCCGATGAAACGTTGTTCATTAGGATTGGGGATCCGATTTGAGATAACAGGATGGGTAGATTCATCCTTGTCAACTGTTCATCTCATTGGTATTAATAGGTATAACTAATCCTCAGACTCAAAGGAATGTTAATTGGTCATCCTGAATTACTGAATGTGAGACTTTGATCCTGTGGTCCCACGATCCTTAACAGAGATGACTCTAGGGTGTGAACTGCAAAGGTTGGGTGTCACAGGAAGTAATTTCAGGGTAGTTATACATTGGATTGAGCATTTATCACTCCCGGTTAATGGGAGATACATCCAAGGATCGCTTGTGGAAGACTTGACTCTAAACCCTTGCAAGGTGATAGCTTAAGAGTAGAAATACAGATTTCTCTTAACCTATCTTTTTGAGTTGACTCGGCCAATAACAAGTAAAACGAACGTCTCGCTATATGTGACTTGACATTACCCATAGTCATAAGATTCAGTTCAAGGATGTAGTTGATAAAGGATCGTATTATACCGTAACTAATACGGAAGGGTTAACGACAGAATCAACCTGTCTTCTTAACGGACTCTGGGGGAATGATTACAGACTTGCCAATAACATACTCTGTACATCATTCCGTTATGCAAGGGATTAAATATAATTCTTGAAGAAATTAATTTAATAGGTTGCATACGGCCAGAAGTAGTAAGGACCTAATGGATCACACATAAGACTTGGAACCAAAAGAGAGATGGATATGATTAATAGATGGAAGCCCAATTGAGCCCAATAAGGCCCAAATACAAGGAGGGGGCCGAAATTTGTATGTATTAGTAAGGGATTGATTTTATTCCATTAATCCTAATTTGATTAGGATTATGAATTAAATTAATTAAGAGATAATTTAATTGGTAGTTTTAATTAGATTAATATTCTCCTATTATTATCCAATTAGGTTATTTATTATTATCCTAAATATATTAGATATATAGTGAGATAATAATTAGGAATCCTTTTCCGAATTGGATTCCTATTAAGTAACCTATTCCTATCTAACTAGGGTTTAGATACAAGCTAATATATATATACCCCTCCCTATAGTGAATTTCGACCAAGCCCTAAGCCTCCCCACTTGTGATTTTCGAAATTGCTTAGAGAGAGAGAGAAAAGAATTCTAATCCCCAAGTTCGTGGACAAGAATTCATACGGCATTCCATCGATTGATTAATCTTATTCATCCCTCTTTCTCCTTGATCTTGTGTTGGTTAATTAGAGGCAATCTATTTTGGTTGCATCTCATAAGGGTTGATTTTATCTTAACCTCACCGTATTCTACTTTGCGGTTGGAACCTCGGAGAAGAATTGTGGGCGCTTCTTTAACAACGATAGATTGTTCATCGAAAGGTATTCCTTCTTATCCCTCTTTATATGAAATAACGATTAACGGATCCTATGGTTAAAAGGAAATAGGCTAAAATTTTTATATTTCCGCTGCTATACCTTAGCCCTAATTTCCTTCATGGACATGCTGAGTCACCAGTACAAGAACTGACCAAAGGTAAAATCGAAACTGAAATTATCTTTGCTGACCAATCTGTCCCTGCAGAGATTGTAGAAACACCTGTTCCAAACAACTCAACATTACCCAAGGAGATAAAAATTCCAAGAGGACATTCAGAAGAGTCCATCCTTGATGATGCAAACAACAAAGTTATGACTAGAGATCAGCTTAGGAAGTTTCTTAGCAACGTCGCCTTCGTATCAGTCCATGAACCTAAGAACTTTGCTGATGCTGAGCATGATGAATATTGGATCAATGCTATGCAAGAAGAGCTTGATCAATTCACAAGAAATGAGGTATGGGATTTAGTACCTAAACTTAGGAATCAGAAATCCATAGGAACTAAGTGGGTCTTTAGAAACAAACTAGATGAGCATGGAAATGTAATCAGGAACAAAGCTCGACTTGTAGCCCAAGGCTATAGTCAGCAAGAGGGCATTGATTATGGTGAAACCTTTGCACCAGTTGCTAGGCTAGAAGCTATACGTATATTGTGTGCATATGCCAGTTTCATGAACTTTAAATTGTATCAAATGGATGTTAAAAGTGCATTTCTTAATGGTTTTATAAACGAAGAGGTATATGTTAATCAACCTCTTGGTTTTGAAGATCCAAAGTTTCCAAACCACGTTTATAAACTCAAGAAGGCCTTATATGGCCTGAAGCAAGCTCCAAGAGCTTGGTATGAAAGGTTGACCAACTTCCTGCTGACCAGGAATTATGTCAGAGGAAAAGCTGACACAACCTTGTTCATTAAGAAAAAGGGTAAACATACCCTACTTGCACAAATCTATGTAGATGACATAATATTTGGTGCCACTGACGAATCTTTGTGTCAAGAGTTTAGCAAACAGATGCAGAATGAGTTCGAAATGTCTATGATGGGAGAACTCAGCTTCTTCCTTGGACTTCAAATCAAACAAGGTAAGAACGACATCTTCATTAGTCAGTCCAAGTACACCAAGGAGATGTTAAAGAAATTTGATATGGAAGATTGTAAGCCCATATCAACCCCTATGGGTACTGATACTGTCCTATGCAAAGATGAGAAAAGTAAGACAATAGATAGTAAACTTTATTGAGGTATGATAGGCTCCTTACTTTATCTCACTGCTAGTAGACCTGATATACAGTACTCAGTATGTTATTGTGCAAGATATCAAGCTGACCCAAGGGAATCTCACTTAATTGCTGTAAAAAGAATTTCTAGATATTTGCAGAGCTCAGTTGATGCAGGTTTATGGTATCCAGCCTCAAATGACTTCACACTCATAGCATACACTGATGCTGACTATGGACGGGATAAGCTAGAACGTAAGAGTACTTCAGGAGGATGCCATTTCCTTGGAAGCTGTCTAGTATCTTGGTTCAGCAAGAAACAGTCATCAGTTGCTCTGTCTACAACTGAAGCTGAGTACGTTGCTGCTGGAAGCTGTGTAGCTCAAGTCCTATGGATAAAGCAACAGCTTGAGGATTATGGAGTAAGAACTGAGACAATAGAGATCAAATGTGACAACAAAAGTGCCATTGATCTATCCAAGAATCCTATTCAACACAGCAGGATGAAGCATGTCAGCATAAGGCATCACTTCATCAGAGATCACGTACTAAAGGGTGAGATCAAGCTGACTTATGTATCAACAAATGAACAGCTTGCAGATATCTTCACCAAGCCTTTGGCTCGTGAACAATTTAACATACTAAGGGAAGCTATCGGTATGTTTAATCCTCTTCAATAATTCTAAGTATTTGAATAAATGTTAAGTGATTGTCATGTTGACTGATATTAATCTAGTAACTACTGCACAATGAACTTAATAGTCTATGCTGAGTAGATACAAATGCTGAGTAAATATTCTATGCTGAGTAGATAAACATATTGAGTAATCACCTTATGCTGAGTGAATGTACATGTTGTGTGATGAACGTATGTTGAGTTACTAGAGATAGGAAATCCATCTACGTAGAATTAAATACTCAGTATCATAAACGATTCATATTCTGGAAAACTGAGTAAATGCACACTTGCACCGATAAACAATGACACGTGTAACAAATCATACCTAGGAAAACGCAAGTAATGATGAATACCCATGCGCCGAACCTGTCATAAATGGCAGAATCATTGTCGATTAGAGTCCCAAGATGAAAACGGCTAGTTTATTAATGACTAAAAACTCTATAAGTAGCGGAAGGATCCCCACTCATTCCTCTTTACGCTTACGATCCTCTGAAATCTAATTCTCCTCTCTCCCTAAATCTTAAGAACCTTCCTCGGTAACAATGGCTTCCGGCAAGAACGAAATCCCTAACCTCACCACTCAGCCTGGCCAAACCTCTGGCAACCCACTCAAGCTGACCCCGCTGGTTCTTCGAGGCAAATCGAAAGGAATATGATCAAGGTCCATAAAAAGGTCAATAACTTGGAAGTATTGAAATGTAGATGGTTCTCTCCAGGTTTCGTCACTTCAGGGAAACCGTTCTGCGACTGGATCGAGAAGAACAAATGGACCGGTCTCTTCTCACTCACCGGAAAAACGTACCCCAGGTTGGTCAGAGAATTTTACTCTAACATGCTCGTTGATGAGGATGATGCTGACTACTTGGAGACTACAGTCAAAGTTCAGAAAATCATCATAACCCCTGCCTATCTAGCTACTTTGCTTGATTTACCAGACGAAGGAATAGAATTTAGGACCACAAAAGAGAAAGTACCAAAGGAAAAACTTGAAAAGATCAAGGGGTTCTGCAAACCCAAAGATCATAAAGGGGAAATACCCAACACGTGTATGGGGCAAGACCAGAAGATGTCTCACTACATGCTGACCAACTTCATCTTCCCCAAACTCAACTCAGCCTCATCTGCCTCAAATTTTGAACAATGCTTCATATGGCACATGTTGACCTACACTCCACTCAACATGCCTGTCTTTCTGGTTGGGGCTCTTCAACGCAGTGGAAAGAAGCTCAGGCTGGGTTCTTTGATCACTAAGATTATTGAGGACAAACAGATTGAGACAATCAATGAAACTGACACTTTGGGAAGTGAGATCACAGCAGCTCTGCTGGTTGGACTGTTGTACAATTAACCGTTGAAGGGATACGAAGAAGTTGTTGATGATGAAGATGAGCTAGACATTGAGCCTGAAAATGAGCCTGAAAAAGAAGTGGAGGTTCCTGCTGAGTCGCCTAAGGAAAAGAAGACGAAGAAGAGAAAGGCCATTGAAACATGCTCCAAAGACATCCATGCTGTCCCAAAGAAAGTGAGACTAGTGTCTCAAGAAAAGGCTAAAGCTGACAAAGCTAAAGAAAAAGCTGAGTCGACAGAGAAGAGAAAGAGGCTAGAAGAGCCTGAGGATGAAGAAGAGGGTACTCCAGAATCCCCCTTGATGAAAAGGAAGAAGGTTAATTCCTTACAAATAGTTGAAGCTGATCCCCTAGATTGGGTTGTATCGTCCAAAGGTCATGGAACTGACCTAGAAAAGGAAGCTGAGCAAGAAACTGAGCAACAAGCTGAGAAAACAAATGTTGAAGAAGAAAGGGAAGCTGAGAAAGAAACTCATATTGAGGAGAACGTCCATACTGAGCAGGAAGAACCTACTGATATTGAGCAGCCTCAGGATGATGTTGAGCAAAGAGTTGAGGAAGAAGAAAACGTTGCTGTTGAGGATCATGCTGAGCAGCATGAGCATCCAACCATGGTAGAGGAGACAGTTGATACTGATGAGGAAGACATTGATACTGACCCTTCTCCTCCCAAGGAACAAAGGTTCAAGCGGCTTAAGAAGAAAGCCCATAAAACTCAGGTTATTGATCTTCTTGCAGATTCTCCTCTTCCAGAACAATTCACTGGCATGTCTGAACTACAGTTCGCATACTTTGCAAATGACCCTGAGTCTCCCTCAAAGGAAAAACAAGCCTCTGTTACTCAGGATGAGGAACAAGCCAAAACCCTTGAAGATCCAAATCCAGCTGTTCAAGAAGGAACAAATCCTGCCTCAACTTCACCCACTCAGGATGAGCATGTCAACATGACTAACCAAACTCCACCTCCAACTCAGCATGTTGATAACTCAGCTCCTGAAGGTAATCTGCACCAAAGTCCAGTCATCAATCAAGGTGATCAATCTGGCAAAGAGCAAACTCCTCCACCATCAAGCTCTATTCCAGCCTCTGAGACTAATGCGGCTCAATTTACCTACTTGAATGCCACTGAGTCAGGCCGACGCATCATTGCCTCGGCTCAGTCCTTGCTTCAAGATTTGAACACCTCTCAAGCTGATGCTACTAGATCGTCTCATGCTGAGTCCTCCCACCTATCTGGCATCACTCAGCTTCTTAATGAACTGAGAGGACTCAAGGATCTGGTAAGTATTATAACAACTGTTCAAACTCAGTAACCAAACCAAGATCAAATAGCAAAGCTGACTGAACTAGTTCTCTCCATGGTAAACCATCTGAACTCAATTGAAGGCAAAATCCAACAACCCTCAGAAGTCAATCCAGGGTACGCCACTTCTGCTGAACTTTAAGGATATTTTGCCAAGTTAACTGCAGAACTGACCAAATCGAGCGCCCCTGGCAATGCTGAGTTTGCCACTTCTGCTGAACTTCAAGAATGCTTTGTTGAAACACCTTTCCACATAATTTTGATTTGGCAAAATTGTTTAAGTATAATTGAAATACATATTCTAAACACACTAAGTTTAAATGCTTTGATTTATTCTACTAATGTGTTTGTTCAATATTGAGTTAAAATTGTTTATAAGACACAAGAATTAAAAGGCCCAAGTCAAACAACTCAGTACAACTCGGCCCGCGTTTGTTAAAACGTTGTCGCTTTGGACAAAACGCAACTCAGCAAGAGAAGGATCTAGAAGACCTTCGGGAACAACTTCAAGATGAAGCTGCTGAGTAGACTCAACAAAGCGTACAAGACAGCAGCTGGCTAAGGAAAACTTCCAGACAAAGTATTTCTACTTTGGGTAAAGTTCAGACGACACAGTATGCTGTCTAGTTGACTTTACCATAAAAGGAGAGACAGTCTGCTTTGCTGATCGAGGACAGAAGATACACAAATCTGATTGGCCGAGAGCTCTGAGCAAGTCAGGATGACAACGACAGGAAGCCGTTTCCCTCCAACGGTTATTTCGAAATTCGAAATGACCGATGCCCAGACGTCTCTATAAATAGGGCCATCAGAAGCTTCATTCAATACAGAACTTGATCAAGCCATTACGCTGACCAAATTTCTACACAAGTTCTGCAAGCAAAGAAGCAAAGCAAATCTTACACTACAATTCATATATTTGTGTAAAAGTCTAGAGTGATTATTTCAATCGTCTAAAGTGTCTTAGCAAATCATTGTATAGGACAAACACTTATCATTTCTAGAGATTAGAAAGGAGAGGCTGAGTACTCGGTTATAGTACTCAGCGTGAGATTAGGATTGAGTAGAGGTATAGAGGAAGGTACTCTTGTTATACTCAGTTGCTAAGATTGTAAAAGGTTTGAGGCTCTACCTTTAAAGAGCTCAGTAGAGGATTCGAAATCTCGGAACGTGTTCCGGGGACAGGACGTAGGCTTAGAAGAAGCTGAACCTGGATAAATCTGCTGAGTAAAGTATTTCTTACCTTTAACTCCTTATATATATTGCTTGCTTAAAATAACCAAAAACTGACCAAGTAAAGAGGTCAAGTTGAGTTGTGCGTGTTGAACATCTGAGCTCAGGAATAGACTCTAAGTGCTATCTCTTGACTCAAGCTAAGAAACTGACCTAGTCACCAGTTGACTAAACCAGTATCTTGCTGTTTACTCAGCGCCGCTGTTAAAACCTTTTTCCTTAGAAAAAGAAGTCTGCCCAAATTGCAAAAAAGTTTAAATAGTTCCTAACCCCCCCCTTGGAACTATACTTGCAACCCTACAAGGGACCAACAAGTGGTATCAGAGCTTAAAAGCTCACTGTAAAAGGTCTAACAACCTTGAGCTGATCCCTACCATAGGCGAAAACAGCACTCGGTTTCTCCCTGGAAACCAAACAACTCAGATACTGCCTGAGGGGCTGTCCATTACTAGGCCTCCCCTATTCTTCGGGTCTAACTATACCTTCTGGAAGAATAGGATGAAAAACTTCATTCAGGCTACAAACATGAGTGTCTGGCTATCTATAGTCCAAGGCCCATTTGTACCTGTCGAAGTTGTGGCTGGCCAAACAGTTGTAAAAGCCGAGGCCAAATGGACAGAGGATGATCTTAAGAAGCTCCAAAATCACGCTTCGGCTATCAATATGCTTCACTGTGCGCTCGATGCTGCAGAATATAATAAAATCTCAGGTTGTGAGTCGGCACAAGAGATCTGGAAAAAGCTGGAAGTCACCTATGAGGGAACTAATAAAGTAAAGGAGTCCAAGGTGAATCAGCAGATGAGACTGTACGAGCTGTTCGAGATGAACAATGATGAGGGCATTTCAGACATGAATGCAAGGTTTACCAACATCATTAATGAGCTCAAGAGACTTGGGAAAATCTTCACTGAGGAAGAACAAGTCAAAAAGATACTCAGGAGTCTTCCTAAAGACTGGCAAGCAAAGAAGACAGTTGTTGAGGAAGCTCAGCATTTAACCACCTACAAATATGATGAACTCATCGGTTCATTGCTGACCCATGAGATATCTATGAAAAACTTTGAGGTGAAGGAAAAATCTGAAGACAAGAAGCAGAAATACCTTGTCATGAAAGCTGACTCCACTGACGGGAGCTCAACTGATGATGAGGAGATGGCCATGTTCACAAGGAAGATGAAAAGGCTATTCAGGAAGAATGACAAATACTCTAAGAAGCCTTACAGAAAGTTTGATAAGTATAAAGCTGACTCAAGCGACAGCAAATACAAAAAGGACAGCTCAAAGCCCATTACATGCTTTGAGTGCCATCAAACCGGCCATATTAAGTCAAGCTGCCCCACACTGAGGAAAGACAAGAAGAACGGCAAAAAGGCAATGGTGGCTACATGGAGCGACAGTGATGAGTCTTCATCTACAGAAACTGAGGCCACCGAGTCAGCGAAGATATGCTTCATGGCTGACGAACTTGCTGAGCCGTGCGTCTCTGAGCATGCTGACCTATCCGTTGCATCAGATGACGAAGAGCAATCAAATGAGGTAAGCCTGAGATGTGCTGAGAAGTCAAAGATGTGGTATATTGACAGCGCATGCTCGAGGCATATGACTGGTGATGAAACTCAGTTCATCACGTTTGAGCGTAAACGAGGAGGAAGTGTAAGTTTTGGAGACAACAAGAAGGATATCAGCCGCTGACCGAAGATGATCCACACTCAGTAACCGCTGACCAAGATCCAGCTACTGAGTCATTCACGAAAAGGCTGACCAAGAGTAAGAGTGAACCTAAGATTACTTTTACTGACCCATCTACTTCTGCAGAGATTATTGAAACACAGACAACACAAGACATGAATCTACCTAAAGAGATAAGGATCCCAAGAGGGCACTCAGAAAGTGCAATCCTTGATTCTGCTGGGAATACCCTGATGACAAGGAATCAGCTCAGGAAGTACCTCAGCAATGTTGCTTTCGTCTCAGTTTAAGAACCGAAGAATTTCGCTGAAGCTGAGTACGATGAATTCTGGATGAACGCAATGCAAGAGGAGCTCGATCAATTCAGAAGAAACGATGTATGGGAGCTAGTGCCTCATCCAAAGAGTCAAAAGACCATTGGAACAAGATGGGTCTTCTGGAACAAGATGGATGAACAAGGGAATGTAGTCAGGAACAAAGCAAGGCTTGTAGCTCAGGGCTACAGTCAGCAAGAAGGTATTGACTACGGTGAGACCTTTGCCCCAGTGGTAAGGCTAGAGGCAATTAGAATTCTATGTGCATATGCATCTTACATGAACTTTAAATTATTCCAAATGGATGTCAAAAGTGCATTTCTTAATGGAGTTATAAACGAGGAGGTTTATGTTAATCAACCTCCAGGTTTTGAGGACCATAAATTCCCTAACCACGTTTATAAACTCAAAAAGGCTCTGTACGGCCTCAAGCAAACACCACGTGCTTGGTATGAGAGGCTGACCAGTTTCCTGCTGACTAGAAATTACGTCAGGGGTAAAGCTGATACAACCTTATTCATTAAGAGAAAGGGTAAAGATACCCTGCTGGCCCAAATTTATGTTGATGATATAATATTTGGTGCAACTAACGAATCAATGTGCAAGGAGTTTAGCAAACAAATGCAGACTGAGTTTGAAATGTCCATGATGGGAGAACTCAACTTCTTCCTCGGTCTTCAAATTAAACAAGAAAAGAATGGCATCTTCATCAGTCAAGCCAAATATGCCAAGGAGATATTAAAGAAATATGACTTGGAAAATTGCAAGCCAATATCCACTCCTATGGGCACTGACACTGTCCTCTGCGCTGACGAGAATGGTTTATGGTATCCCAATACTCATGATTTCACACTCATCGGATACACTGACGCTGACTATGGACGGGATAAGCTGGAACGTAAAAGCACCTCTGGAGGATGTCACTTCTTAGGAAGCTGTCTGGTATCCTGGTTCAGTAAAAAGCAGGCGTCAGTAGCCTTGTCTACCACTGAAGCTGAGTACATTGCTGCTGGTCATTGTGTTGCTCAAGTCCTATGGATTAAGCAACAGCTTGAAGACTATGGTGTTCAAACGAAGACAATTGAAGTCAAATGTGACAACAAAAGTGCAATTGATCTTTCAAAAAACCCAATTCAACACAGCAGAATGAAGCATGTCAACATCAGACATCACTTCATTAGAGACCATGTACTCAAGGGTGAAATCAAGCTGACCTTTGTCCCAACGGACGAGCAGCTTGCGGATATCTTCACGAAGCCACTGGCCCGTGAGCAGTTCAGCATATTGAGAGAAGCTATTGGTATGTTTAATCCTCTTCAGTAAATTCCTGAACTAAATGAATATGCATGCTGAGTGAATTACTATGCTGAATGATTGTTTTTGCTGTGTACTCATTGAAATTAATTAAACAGCAAATACTGAGTAAACTTGCACACTGAGTAAGTTAGTTTAAACTTAAACTTAGAAATCATCCCATTATGCAATACTGACCACTCAGAATATCAAACGATTAGTATTCTAAACGCTGAGTGTTATATCCGTTAGAATAATTGCAAAAGCATGCGTATAGCCACCTAGGATGACGTACGCGCCGAATGTGTCATAAATGCCAGGATTATTGTCGGTTCACAATCCCGAGGCAAAACTGACACATGGATTCGATAAGATCCATTCCTCACCTCTATAAATAATGGGTAATTCCCCATTTTTATTCTTTACGCTTATCAAACTCTCTGGCAAAGAAATTCTTTCTCTCTAAAAACCCCTCTAAGCTTTCCCATCCTCAACTATGACTAAGGTTTCCTACAACATCTCCGGTGCCGGCCACCAAAAGTCCAGCTCCGGTGAACCTACAGGGAATCCTCCCACACCCAGCAAAGGAAAAGCTGGCCATTCCTCTTCTAGTAAGGGCAAGAATGTCAGGACCTACACAAAGGTCTTCGAAAACATACGGGAATGGAAGGTTGAGCCCTCAAGATGGGTATCTGAAGCCTTCGTACAGAACGAACAACCCTTCTGTGAGTGGATTTCACAGAATGGATGGACTGAGCTGTTTTCGATTAGGGATTACACCTATCCTGACCTGGTAAAGGAGTTTTACCACAACCTCCGTGTTGCAAATGACAATCCTGACTATCTGTCTACAGTGGTGAAAGAGAAAACCATCTTAATCAACCCTCTCTACTTAGGAAATCTGCTCAAATTAAAAACTGAGGGAGCAAGGTTGAGGAGATCTGGAGATCAGGATGGAACTGGGTATGCAACTAACTTCTGTAAACCTGAGGGACACTCAGGAGAAGTCTCAGCTTCATCTATGGTCAGCACCAGAAGATGGCTCATTCCTTGCTGACCTACTTCATCTACCCGAAGATCAACTGCACTACCTCAGCAACGAACTTCGAGCAATGCTTTATATGGCATATGCTGACGTACACACCAATCAATATGCTAGTCTTTCTTGTCGTTGGCTTCCTACGGAGTACTGGTACGCTGAGGCTAGGATCAATCATCACAAGAATCCTCATTGACCATAAAGTTGATCTTGTCGATGAGGAGATGACTCGAGGATCTGAGATCACAGCGGCTTCGCTGGGAGCATTAAAATTCGGACAGCCTTTGAAGAAAGGTAAAGCTGCTGCTGCTGCTGGACAAGCTGAGGAAACTGCTGTCTCAAAGAAAGGGAGAAGGACTAAGGCCCCAGCTTCCCGAAAAAGAAAAGCTGCTGAGACTCCTTCCACAGATGTTGAGTCTCCAGCTAAAAGGCAGAAGTCAGCTGGTAAGTCAGCTGAGAAACGAAGCAGGCAAGGTGAGCCTGGAACTGAGGAAACTACTGAGCAACCTCAGAAGAAGCAGAAGCCTTCTACACTGACTCCCCTCAACGCCATACCTACAGACTTTGTTGTACCTGATGACTCCCACTTCACCCAGTGTCAAGGTACAGTAGCTGAGCATGACGAACATGAGGTACAACTGGATGATCATTTCATCTTCCAAGTAGAGGAAGAACTCGATGGTGACAGTACAGAAGAAGAAGAAGAGGCCAGCGGTCAGGATGATGCTGAGGACACTGAGGAGACAGCCAGTGAACATGAGACTGAGCAGGCCAATACTTTGTTGGCTGCTGGAGAAGAGCAAGTACTTGACCAACACAATGTTGATCAAGTCCAAGTGCAAGCTGACCAGCCTCATGATGAGCAACAAGAATCTTCTCCTTCTCACTCAGGAGATCCTAGTCAAACTGTCACTCCACCTCGTAGAAGAAGAAAGTTGGTTAAGGCTAGTGAGAAGCCTGTCAGTGAACCTCCTGTGCCACCACCAACTCTTCCTGACTTTGTTATTTCAAAGCCAACTAAAGACCCCTCTACAGTCAAGCTGAAATTTTTCAAACGCCAACAAACCTCTACAGCATCGGCGTCCTTAGAAAAGCAAGCCTCTGTTGCTTCTCAACAGGAACATGCCGACCAAAATGCCTCTGCCACCTCAACAAGTCAGGTTGAGCCGATTACTGTTAATGCTATTACTCCAAGCATGGTGCTGACTCCAAACATATCCGCCCCCGTCAGCATAGACAGTATTCGAGTTACTACTTCTTCAACTCATCTATCTGCCAATCAATCAACTATACCTGAAACTCAAGTGCAGATTGAAAACGCTATTCCAGTCACTGACCAGGTCACTCCTTTCACTCCTCTTCCTTCCGGTCACACTGATGTCCCTGAAGGCTCTCAAAGCTATTTGAATGCCACTGAGTCCGGCAAAAGGATAATTGACTCAGTGCAAGCATTGATCAGAGACCTTCAACAATCTACTCCTCCTGCTGCTGGATTATCAACTCTTGAGACTACTCAGCTTTCCCTGGTCACTCAGCTTCTCAACGAAGTTAAGGGACTCAAGGACCTGCTGAACATCATCATTTCTTTTCAAGCACAGCAAGCTAAGTAGGATTCAATCGCCAAGCTGGCTGAGATCCAGCTGACAACTGTGCAACACTTGAACTCTTTACAACAACAAATTCAGAACTTGTCAGCTGTGAACCCCAACTATGCCACTTCATCTGAAGTCAAGATGCTCTTTGCTCAGCTTCACACCGAGCAACTCAAGACCAATGAGCAAATGTTTTCTTACAATCAGTGCTCAGTAGAGCAAATTGGTGAGGCTATTCGCTTGCTGATTCTGAATAAGCAAGAGATGGATACTGACGCAATGAAACAGAATGAGATGCTGTCTATCACACGACAAACCTTCAACCACATTCGTCATACCAATATTCAACGTCAGTATTACGACACAGCCCTTTTAAAGACCTTTCACCAAGTCTTTGCTGGTCTTACTGAAGCACTCATCTGGCAAGGCAAAGCTCAGGCGTTTAACGTCAACATGATCAGTGCTGCTGAACTCAACATACCCGAAGAGGTATCCACTGATGGAGTTGCAATTTTTGACGGCGTCAATGAAAGCGCTGAGAAACTTAAGGCGATGTCCCAAGAACTGACTCGAGCTGTCTTAACTGATGCCTTCAGACTTCCTCCTCCTGATGCTGACAAAACGGGGGAGAAAGAACAAGCAGCTAGAGCTCAGCATGAGCATAGTCAGTCTCAGCAAAAGAAAAAGAAATAGAGATAGGCTAGAACTAGAACGTTTTTTTTATGTTATTCCTTGTACCTATTTCTGTTGTTTCTAATGCACTGACTACTTATATAATTACTTGCATCGTTCATTATATGAGTTATGAGTTATTTTACCTTGATGCCAAGTATTAAGTCATTATGTATCTTCAGTTAATCAGCCATGTTTAATACTTATAAAACTTATTTATTGAATCAAATGCTGATAACATGTTTGACATTGACCTATATGTTTATAAAACATTGTCTTATAAAACTCATTGAACCAACAAATTACTCAGCGCACTCTAAATGATTAAACCTTCCGCTTAATACTGAGTAAATAGAATATGTTGAATAAGCTGACCTATATCTGAAAACTGACCTTAGACTTACTCGATCAAACCGTTAAATGTTTAGAGTAAAACTAAGTCAGTAGCTCAACCCTTACGGGGGAGTTTGCTAAGTAATACTAGGTCAACTATCATGGGGGAGCTCAATACTGAGTTCCTCGCTGAATAGTTTTGCCAACATTAAAATGGGGGAGTTTGTTGAAACACCTTTCCACATAATTTTGATTTGACAAAATTGTTTAAGTATAATTGAAATACATATTCTAAACACACTAAGTTAAAATGCTTTGATTTATTCTACTAATGTGTTTGTTCAATGTTGAGTTAAAATTGTTTATAAGACACAAGAATTAAAAGGCCCAAGCCTAATACGGAAGTCAAGGCCCAAGTCAAACAACTCAGTACAACTCGGCCCGCGTTTGTTAAAACGTTGTCGCTTTGGACAAAACGCAACTCAGCAAGAGAAGGATCTAGAAGACCTTCAGGAACAACTTCAAGATGAAGCTGCTCAGTAGACTCGACAAAGCGTACAAGACAGCAGCTGGCTAAGGAAAACTTCCAGACAAAGTATTTCTACTTTGGGTAAAGTTCAGACGACACAGTATGTTGTCTAGTTGACTTTACCATAAAAGGAGAGATAGTCTGATGTGCTGACCGAGGATAGAAGATACACAAATCTGATTGGCCGAGAGCTCTGAGCAAGTCAGGATGACAACGACAGGAAGCCGTTTCCCTCCAACGGTTATTTTGAAATTCGAAATGACCGATGCCCAGACGTCTCTATAAATAGGGCCATCAGAAGCTTCATTCAATACAGAACTTGATCAAGCCATTACGCTGACCAAATTTCTACACAAGTTCTGCAAGCAAAGAAGCAAAGCAAATCTTACACTACAATTCATATATTTGTGTAAAAGTCTAGAGTGATTATTTCAATCATCTAAAGTGTCTTAGCAAATCATTGTATAGGACAAACACTTATCATTTCTAGACATTAGAAAGGAGAGGCTGAGTACTCGGTTATAGTACTCAGCGTGAGATTAGGATTGAGTAGAGGTATAGAGGAAGGTACTCTTGTTATACTCAGTTGCTAAGATTGTAAAAGGTTTGAGGCTCTACCTTTAAAGAGCTCAGTAGAGGATTCGAAATCTCGGAACGTGTTCCGGGGACAGGACGTAGGCTTAGAAGAAGCCGAACCTGGATAAATCTGCTGAGTAAAGTATTTCTTACCTTTAACTCCTTATATATATTGCTTGCTTAAAATAACCAAAAACTGACCAAGTAAAGAGGTCAAGTTGAGTTGTGCGTGTTGAACATCTGAGCTCAGGAATAGACTCTAAGTGCTATCTCCTGACTCAAGCTAAGAAACTAACCTAGTCACCAGTTGACTAAGCCAGTATCTTGCTGTTTACTCAGCGCCGCTGTTAAAACATTTGTCCTTAGAAAAAGAAGTCTGCCCAAATTGCAAAAAAGTTTAAATAGTTCCTAACCCCCCCCCCCCTTGGAACTATACTTGCAACCCTATAAGGGACCAACATGCTTTACCAAGCTTACTGCTGAGCTGACCAGTACGCGTGACTTAGTATCTTCCTCTTCTCAGTGTACAATTGACCAACTGAGTGAAGCAGTCAGCCTACTCAACATCAACAAAGCCCAGATGGATGTTGATCCAGTCTCCAACAGTGAACTCTTGAGCTTTTCACAAGCAATCATGAAGGCAATGCGCATCAACAATGCCCAGCGCATATTTTATGACTCTGCCTTGCTCAAGATGTACCACCAATCTTTTGGTCAGCTCACCAGCTCGCTCACCTGGCTTAGCAAATCTCATGAATGCCTGCTCAGTATGATTAGCAGTTCTCTTCGAGTTCCTCGCCATGTCCAAGATGACAGTTTTCCTATCATTGATGGCTTGCGAGAAAGTACTAAGCGGCTCCAGCGTTACTCCACTCACCTCTCCGCTCATGCTCGCACTGACACATTCATTTATAAACCCGATGATGGCAAAACGGGGGAGAACAGCCAAGAGGGAACTCAGAGACAAGGAGGAACTCAGCTTGCAGGTAATGCCTCAGGAAGTAAAGACAAAGGCAAAGGAATAGCTCAAGCTGACCACCAAGCTCAGAAGAAGAAAAACAAAAAATAGTCTAGTAAATGTTTAGAACTTAGCATAGAAACTTTCATATATGTGTTTGCTTTATTTAATCTATGCCTAGTACTATTTTCTCACTATAGTCGATAAAATTGAACAAACAAATTAAGAAGTAAAACATACTCAGTATACATTAACACTAAAACACTTAGGTAATAAACTAAGTAACAACATACTTCTAATATTTTTGAAAGCTGACTTAAATTCAAAAAGTTCAGATCTTAAAAAATCCAACATTAAACTAAGTCAGTATACACAAATGTCTTAAAGATAATTCAATTAAATCTTGGAAGATTTAGAATTAAGTTAAGACAATATGTGCAACCCTTACGGGGGAGTCATTTCAAAAATATATCAATCATGGGGTAACTTATAACTGAGTTCCATAATTATGTATTTTGCCAAAATCAAAATGGGGGAGTTTGTTTAAACACCTTTCCACAAGATTTTGATTTGACAAAATCATCCATGATTAAGAGGCAATTAAATTTAAATGCTTTGATTTAATTGTACTAATGTGTTTGTTCAATATTGAGTGCAAAAATATATATAAAGTAAGACAGGTCAAAAGTCAGCATAAGCCAAAAGCTGAGTGGAACGGAACTCAGCATGAAAGGATAGAAGCTGAGTGAAGTAGAACTCAGCATCAAAAGCTTCTTTCAAAATTACCAGAACGAAGCTGACTAAATCAGAAGACCCCTTCAGAATTAACAAGAACGGAGCTGACTAAGAAGGAACTCAGCATAGAAGTTGAACATTCGAAGATAACGGATGAAGCTGAGTGACAGTCAGGACAGCATGAAAGATCCGTTCACTAAAGGACAAAGTCTGCCAATCTTCTGCACCAATAATTGAAGCCTCGAAAGCACACAGAAGAATAATTCCAAGAATCATGGGTCTGTGGATTATTGGTAAAAGACAACTGGCACAAAAAGACAACTCTGATGCAAGAAGATAAAACCTGACGCCTGAAGAAAACAGAAGAAGGGAATGGCGGAACAGTCTGAAGCTGACCAGAAGCAGTCTCCTAAAAGAGCCGTTTTGGACACAACGGCTAAACAAATTCAAATGATCCAATCTTCAGAAATTCATCTATAAAAGGACAATGAGAGTTCTTGGATCATTTGCTCAAGCATCAAAAGAAAAATACAAGAGAGAAAATTCTGAAAGCACTCAAATACAAAAAGATCTTACACCAATTTTTCTATTCTTTGTGTAAATGCTAGATTGATTGTTTTGCAATCATCTAAGGTGTTCTTTAGTTGAAAAAGAACAAGTGTGTGATCAATAGGAATATTGAGAGTGTTGAGCTGAGTACTTGGTTGTAAGTATTCAGTGGTAGAAAAATCTAAGTGCTGGGTTGTAGTACTTAGTAGGAGCTGAGTAGACGAATAGAGGACGTACTCTTGCATACTCACTGCCTTGTAAAGGGTTTGTGCTCTACCTTGAAAGAGCTCAGTATTGGATTGAAAATCCCAGGAGGAACTGGGGACTGGACGTAGGCAGAGAGGCCGAACCAGGATAAGTCGTGCTGAGTAACTTCTAAACTCTCTCTCTCAATATATATATATATATATATATGCATGTGTTGCTTGTTGTATTTACTCAGCTTATAAATTGTTATAACTGAAACTGAGTAAATCTGAGTGCTAAGTTGGAAACTGACCTTTCATGTGTCAATTCCTAACTCTCAAGTTAAGCAGTCTTAGTCAGCATAGAACTAAAACTGTCTGACTAATCAAACACCTGTGCTGACCAACACGCTGAATTATCAAACTCTTAAAATAACATTAAGTCAGCATAATTAAAAGAGAAAAAGTTACATTAGTTCCTAACCCCCCCTTGGAACTAATTACTAGGGACCAACAGTATCATCATTCCCGATACCCTCAAAGTCATCACTATCACTATCAGCGTTATGCACAAGGACAAAGTTGGGTCTTCTTACCTCAGGATCCCTAGGATCCATTTTTGGAAGCTGTTGTTCAGGAACTCCTTCCTTTCTTTGGGTTGATCCTCCCGCGTTTGGTCGGATTAGAGCCCGAACCTCCAGTTTGAAGTTTTCTAGGGAGGTAGCCAGCTCCAGGAACCGTTGGTCGGTTTGCCTCTGCTGCTCATGGCTGGCCTGGATCTGCTCCGCGAGGTGCTCCCTCAGCTCCTCATACCTCCGGTCACTGGTTTCCATGGAATCTTGCGGTTTTCGGGGTTGAACCATTGCCAAAAGAAGTTTTGGGTCAAGAAACGATCGGCTCTGATACCAACTGATACAGATTGAAAGCGATAAATGAAGGTTTTAATCGTAAACCAACAAAGAGTTTCTTCTCTAGCTAAACTAGAAGGAGTGAATCCCAATAACAAGGTATAAACCTCGGTTCTCAAAGAGAATAATGTTTGATTGATTAAAAGTTGTTACATCCTTACAAAATGAGGGTTTAAATACCTCCTACTAATGATAATAAAAGACAAGGATTACCCCTACTAGGGTTCCGATAAGGCTATCCATAAAAGGGTAAAATGGGTGATACGCCCCGACAATCAGTACAATGGTACAGGTACGGATTGTCAGGGTTGTTGGTGAATTACTTCGGGAGGAAGTAAACCTTAGAGATCCGCCCAGGGTGGATGTTGATACGCCTTCTGGCGTACTCCTAGATCCGCCCCGCTTGTATGTCCTGGGGATCCGCCCTCCTAGGTACAACCTCCGTGGGTCTGATGTTTAAGGATCCGCCAAAGCGTGCGTGATCGGTGATCCCAGTTAGGATGCCCGCATCAATAAGGGTTTCAAGTCGATTAAACTATAGCTTTGGACACAATATTAGCAATATAAACACATAAATATGGCTTTGGACAACATAATGCTATTGTCTGCAGTATGTTGCACCTTGGTTTAATGACATATTTCTCTAGTGTTAAGAAAGCCATAAATGAATTTTTGTTGAAAAAAAAGCTAGAATTTCTAAATAAAAAGAGTGAATGAGAGTAAAAACAATAATAAGAGTAACTAGAACAATTAAGAGCCAAAAGTCTAACGTTAGCCAACTGAAATATTTTCCATTTATGAGATAAGATGTTTATTTTTCAAACAAACGGTGACTATTGTTCAAGAAAACAACTGCTTGAATTATATATATGCACTCGAACTATATATATGCACTCGAAATGGAGAATTCATTTTGATTTTCCACCCCTAAGATTTTTTAAGCTACCGATGTGTTTTTTGGCTGCCTGGGCCACTTATGAGAGTCAATTTGTGCTAAGAATAGTATCGAAATAGGTTGTGCAAACTCATAATTCATAACCATTGTGTTAATATAAATAGGTTTATTGCGTTAATTTTATTTGTGTACGCCCAAAGGAGGATGAAAAACATTTCAAACAGAAAGGAGCATTTTTTTGACAAGAATGGAACGTGTATTGAGCAGTTATATAAAGGATGGGACAAGGAATCTCGTTTGTCACCTATTTAACAATTCTGTTTTTACAACAGACATTCCTACAACAGACATTCCTGCTGTTTTAGGGTATATTCGGTACATTATCACCATTTGCTTCACGGCAAAGGTTTTATATTTTGAGGAGGTGGCCTATTTAAAGAACCATTTGGGATCTTTAGGGCATACAATTTCCTCCATTTCTATCCAGAATAATTAGTTTTAGTACACTTTATAATATTTTATTTTCGCCATTATCGTCCTTACTGGAGCCTTTAAGCTTCTCGTTATTCTATTGATATGAGGTTGTGCAATCTACTCGTTCTTTATGGTTTGTTTATCATGAAAGGTGAGTAGGTCCATCTATATGGGGTAGGCATCAAAGGCAGAGTGGGTAAGGTTTATGTTCATTTGCTTATTTATTTTTATAGTATTCTTAGGTTGTGAATTAAATATAACCGGTCATTAACACATATTGCTTGTTGATGGTTGCTTTGAGAGAAGGATAATCATTATAGAGTTATGATTAGCTTGTTTAGTATAAGGTTGGATAAAGACGACTTAAAATGCAAGATAGATGATAAGTTTGATAAGTGATTATACACTTATTATTCACTGTGCGTAAATAAATGCTATTTACCAGATGCATAGAGATATGGTTTTGAATATCTTGCTTTATGCGTGAATGAAAAATATACATTCATATATTACTTTATGCTCTGCCTGTTTAAGTCTATCCCATTTACTGAAATCAGTTTTCGATAATCAAAACTCTCAACAAATGATTTTTAGTTAAATTACTCTTTTAAATCTAAGCGAATATAGTACATCAATCCATATTTTTCCTTGTGGACCAATACTTTAACTTCCATTTTAATATACTATGATTGATGATCCATGCGTAGTATAACTATTACAATGTGCTGAAAAGTGTGCATAAGTCACGATCAGAACAGAAAATAATATTTTATTTTTTTCTTTATTATAATTGAACTTTCAACTTTATCGCATGGTTGTCGGTAAATTATATTTTTTTATATATATTTTTGTTTAGTTGCGTTCGTCACTTCTATGATATGGTTAGAAAATTAACGACATTGTTCCACAGTTTTTGAGCAATTACATTATCTATAGATTTTTTTTTTACTTATTTGAGTTGTTTCAATGATATTGTTATTGGTACATTTTCAAGGATATATATTATTGATAAGCCCAAAATATACCTAAAATAACATACATAATTATGTCATTTTCGTGTGAAAACTATGTTAATTATATTCTTTTAGAAGGATTTTACGTTGGTATTTGTTTTTATTGTGCAAAGTGCTAAATTATTTGGAAAAATCCAAATAAGAGCTAGAACGGAGCAAAAACGAGTAAGAAATCAAGTTTTCAATGAAAGACGCTTCAGAGATTCAGCGAACAAATAAAGGAAGACAGGGAAAGTCTCTGTCACGACCGAGATTCCCATAATCTCGATCGTGACACGCGTTCTGATGCCTCAAAAACGCGAATTCCAGCCACTTCTCCCTTACTCCAAAGCCGCGACAGAGATAATCAAAATCTCTACAAAAACAACAACTTGTTAAGACATATTTTACATGTTTTAATTTCGAAACGACGCATCCTTTCATTCAGATAAAGACGACTCTTCACCTACGGACACGTTCCTTCGACACACCTCTTGAACAACTATAAATAGAGGAGACATTTCAGATTAAAAGGAGTTAGAGATTTCTAGTTTCAATTTGTAAGAAGCATACTTGTTAAACAAGTTGTTCAAATAGTTAGATACAAGATACAGTTTTTATAGTTTACGTTAGAGTTTTGTTCGAAGACGAGTTTATGCTCTGTAGTGACCGAGTAGGTACTATTTCGAGGATTCAGCGAGATGAACCAGTGTAGGATGCGCCCCCGAGTCTGACAAACCTACGAAGTTGAGGAAGGGATTGACAACCCGGAACTCAATTAGTTAAAATGCTATCCAAGCTTCTTCTTCTCTGTTAACTTGTGACGTTTCAAATCAAACTAATGAATTATCTTTTCAATACAATTTTTTCTTTACTGTTGTTATTTTAAGTTTGATCTAGGCGATACTCTTAAGTAATTTAACTGGTGTTTTCATAAAAACATTTATAAACAAATCTGACATTTTACATGAAAACTTTGTTGAACAATTAAGCAAATTCACGTTTATATTTGATTATTGAGGGAGTACTGAATAGTCGGTTTAGATTCCGAATTTGATTAAGGTTTTCAGTCTTAGGCCGAGAGAAAAGATTGATTACAGTTCAAAGCCTATTAAATTGAATTAATTGATAAATTGTTACATCTCAATAATCAGATCAAAGTTATAAGTTGTTTTATTACTTAGTATAAATAAGCCTTGAATATTACTTTAATCTAAACATAATTTCTATAAATTGTAATCTAAACTATTGGCAAAATTAGAATCAGAATCCATACCTTTTAAACCATTTAACGAGTTTTCTATTAATCTCGAGAAAACGAATTTAATCAAAATTATAAGTTTTTATTTATCAAAGCATTCCCTGTGGGATCGATATCTCTTTATTACTACAAGCGAAAGCCATACACTTGCGGAAATCGCTCAACAATTATAAATATATATGTCATTCTATATTAAATTATTTTATATTATTATTTTTAGATAATACAATACATATTTGAATTTAATTTATATAATAATTTGTCATTAACATTTAAGAAAATACAAAAGTACAAATCTGCTTACCCTCGATATATGCCCGACTTGTCACATATTAATCTCCGAGGCCTTGTCTACTCGACTAGTGCTTGACCTTTTTTACAACGGTAGTCTTTACATGAAAATACATGTTTCTTTTCGGATGATCATAGTTTTTACTTGTATTTAAAATACAATTTTTGTTCTTACACATAAAATTACAAGATAATACAACATTTATTGGTATATCAAGTCTCTTATAATGCATGTTTAGTTAATTTTTAGGCAACAGAAAAAAAGGAATTGGAATCAAGTTGAGTTTTTGTTTTCTGCTCAAGGAACCACGAAATACTTCAGTCATATCAAGAGTGTCAGGTGTGATTCCGTCAGGAAGCTTCCAATCAAAATGATATAACAAATTTGCAAGGAGAAGCTCAACGTAAACTATGGTTAATGAGATTCCAGGACATATTCTTTTTCCTGCACCAAATGGTATTAGTTCCATATGTGCACCTCTATAATCAATTTCACTATCTTCAAATCTTTCTGGGTAGAACATTTCAGTCTCTATCCAGATGCTGGGATCTCTTCCAATTGCCCAAGCATTGACCATAACTGTAGTTTTGGGATAAATATCAAATCCATTCACTTTTGTTCTTTCTCTACATTGTCTTGCAATCAAGGCCCCTAGAGGATGCAACCGAAAAGTTTCTTTGATAACTAATTTCAAGTATTTCAATTCATGAAGTCTTGATTCCTCAACTTTTTCCTTTTCCCCAAAGACTCTCCTCATTTCTTCTTGCACTTTTTTCATTGCTTTTGGATTTTTCATCAACTCACACATCACCCACTCTATAAATTTAGAGGTTGTATGGCTCCCAGCGCCAAATATTTCCTGAAACGCAATTCCAAATGATCAACATGTTTAACTTTTGTTTATATGGTTAGAGCCTCTTAACTTAAGTGGTCGAAATGTAAAATTTTATTTTTGAACTTTTCACGTTTTTTTTTGTTTTTTCATTTTTACGTCTAATAATATATTTTATATATTATTTTTGACATTATCGCTGCGCATAAATACCAATTAACTTTGAAGTATACACCACATGCTCAATGAAATATTTAAAGGAAAGCATAACAAAGATGTACTTACCAAAATGTTGGCTTTGATGCAATCATTCGTGAGAGGTATTTGAAGGTTTCCTTTCTTCTGTATATCCAAAAGAACATCTAACAAGTTATTAACTTCACCATTAACATCATCCTCCTCCTTTCTTCTATGTTCATCTATTGTGCTTTCAAGTATCCGGTCCGCCTCTGAGTGCCATCCCCGGAGTCGTGACATAGCTCTACTAGTGAGATATTGAACGAATTTGAAAGAAGGGAAGAAATCAGCAAAAACAGTAACTGATGTTGCTTCCTTAACTCTGTCCAAAATGTTCAATAAATGTTGTTTTGTTTTTCCATTCTCACCAAATGTAGCAAGTAACATGAATGTGTTTGTCCAATTAACGACGGCCTCGGTAAGATTTACCGTCGAACCGGCTTTTAATTGAAGGAATTGTATCACCTCCGAAACTTGTTCTTCACGGAGTGATCGGAAAGATTGAACACGTTTTGCGCTTAGAAACTCCAATGCTGAAATTTTTCTCATTTGTGTCCAGTGATCTCCGTACGGCGCAAATGCAATATCAAGGCCATTATAAAGGGTAATTTGATGAGCCTGCATTTAGGAGTGTCAAAATGGATAGTGTTAGGTCGCTTATATATTTTACATTATTAATTAATATGATGTAAATGGAATAAAAATAATAATCGTGTTAAGAAATATGTAAATTGTACCAATTTTCATTGGAGTTTAGTTTTGAAAAAAGGTTAATGAACTTAATATTGTTTCAATTAATTTATTGAACTTTCATATTTATTTTAATAAAATCATTTTCACCATTTCACACAAGAAAATGAAACAATGGAATAGTGAACAAATATGTTGAAAAGAATAAAAATATATTTTTCTTTGTGGCACGTAAAAGTTTGAAGCAGTTGAATTAAAAAAAAAAAATATATATATATATATATATAACTTCCTACCAAAAAAAATATATATATATATAACTTTTTTTTTTGTCATTCTTGCTGTAATATCACACGTAAAAGTGAATAAATTTCAACGTGACTGTCATTGTATTGAAACAAAATAAAGTTCAATGGCGTTTGTGAAACTAACTCAAAACTTCAGTGACCAAGGTGTAATTCTCCCGTAAAGCTATTGGTAAGGATAAATTACGCCTATAACCACTAAACTTTACTCATTTTCACAGTATGACAAATAAACTTTAAAAAGTAACATAAAGTCACTCAACTTTGTATTTATTAACATAAAAGACACTTAACTTTGTAGTTACCAACATTGTGTCCACTTAAGAAAGTAAACCACCGCAAAATGAAAAATTCTAGGAATTAAAGTCATTTATAAACGCATTTACTATGGAACCACGTTCTTCGAAAATTCTAAATCACCATTTTTGGAGTTTTTTCTCTCTAAACCATCACTTTGTCTCTCTTACCTGTAATGTGTTAAGTAAATTGTATTATCCTGTTAGAAATTGATAACTCTACCTGCGTTGTAGGTCGTCCGGCAAAGACTTCACTCTGAGTTCTGAGGACTTCTTTGGCTGTTTCAACAGAAGAAATGACAACAGCTGGAACTTGGCCTTGTTGAATGCTCATAACAGGTCCATAAATTTTAGCCAAATCTCTTAGGCGTTGATGAGGTTCAGCACCAAACAACTGAGGAAGGTTACCTAAAATAGGAAACTTGAATGGTCCTGGAGGAAGAAGGTCTGAGTTTTGACTGTGTTTTTTCCATGTCTTTAATACCATAAATATGAAAAGGATGAAGCTTAAGAAAATGGGGAAATAGGGAATTTGCAGCTCCATTTTTCTGATACTTGTTTCACTTCCATATCACATATATATATATATGATTGGTAGGTATTACCTAATAGGTACTAAAGTTAAAGAAGACAGGTATTTTAATGCTTACTATAAAAAGATAGTAGGAACGTTAGATATTTGTGAATTACTGTGCAGGTGGTGGAGTCAGTAATCCATACTCGAAGGGCTAATTTTATCAATCCAGTTGGGGTAAATTTTCCAAGTCCAACCGGTCAGGATACGGTGATTTTTTTTTGCTCCAGTGCACTAAAACATCGTTGTTTTGGCAATAAATTAAAGTGCCCAATGTGAATGTACATATTTAATTTTTTTTATAAGTTCAATACTAATTTCATATATTTATAACATTTTGAGTTTTTTATTTTTAATTATATATATATTTTATTTTTATAAATTATAATTGAATTCAGAAATTAATTATTTTAATCTCAAAAGTAAAATATTGATTTCTAAAAGAGATATCGTAAAAGTAAGTTTAAAAGTATTATGAAAATAAAAAGCTTATTTAAAGTAATTAATAATGGTAACACAGTTATATAATCTTAAAAATAATTCAAATAAATAAAGAATTTATAAAATAAAATAAGATTCATGAGATTTGAAGATATGATATTTTATATTTTATTTAAAGTAATTAATAATGATAATATAGTTTTATAATTGTTTTTGACAAAAAATAAAAATAAAAAAAAACTTTATAAAATCAAATCAAATTCATAAGATTAATTTGAATACACATCTCTTATATTAAAGCATGCCCGTTAAACCAATTAAAGAGGTGGAACTGGTGGTCACCTACCTATTCAAGAAACTAATTGATCCCACTACTTGGCAAAAGCTTCGACTTGGTGGGATGTTGTCCCGGATTTTTGTGGATCGGTCTTTTTTCATGATCGTGTAGGACGTTACGTTTATCGCTTTTCCTAATTTTTTAGCTTCATTTTATTCTTTATTCTTTTTGTATTATGACATTTATTTACTCTTTTAATAAATTTGGTTCAGGCCTTTTTTGGGTCTATGGTGGGGGTGCCAGTATAGCTGGGATGTCCGCCGCTTTCCCTTCCTCGCTAACCAATCTTTAATAAAAAATAATAAAAAAAAATAATCCCAATACTCGGTGACAGTTAAAATTGAAAAATAACTTTTATTAATATTAACTTTGACACAATCTTTTCACATGAATATTCTCTATGTTTGAAGCGTGTAAAATATATGCACATCTCATCATGTATTGAAATTTTATCAATTAAATGAGTTGTCAAGATCCGAATATTCAACCGCTTAATTTCATAGGATCTGATAATAGGGAAAATTACAAAATAGGATCAACTGGGAGACCCGTTTACATATTTAACTCATTTATTCAACCTACTACTTATCTAGACTATTTTTGTATGACTTTCCCAAAATACTCTAACCTTTCATTTCCTCCCCCTTTCTCTTCCTTGGCGCACGACGGTATCTCTTCCCCAAGAGATTTCCAGACCTTCGATCTCTCTCTCTTCCTTTATATTGAGAAATCTGCACCATTTTCTTCATCACCATGTCTTTCTCTTCTTTCTATTCCATCTATTGATTCTTCATCTTCCTATTGCTAGAAAATTAAGCCATAGTTCTTCATCTTCCTGTTTCTGCTCGTCTCTTGGTTTCTTTGTTCTTGTGCGGATTGAACAAATTGTTATTCTACGTTATTATCATCGTTTTTCTGCGTTTATCATATGGTTATTGACGATTTTATTCGTAAAAGGCGGAATAAATGTAAGTAATCTACTATTTTTCTTCGTTTTTTCTAGAAAATCACTTCGCGTAACCTGGTTTCGCCAAGGTCTGCGAAGAGAAAGAGCCTGAAACGGACGATTTTACTTCACAAAAACGGATTACGCGAAGTTTGCAAAGAGAAAAGTTCATGATTTTTCCCTTCGCAGACTTCACATAATCTGTTTTCGCGAAGTAAAATCATCACATTTCTCCTCGCAGACTTCGTAAAATCCTCTTCGTAACACGATTAAATTTTTCTGAAGGTTGTTGAATACATAACATCCATTTCAAGAAGGTAGTGTGCTGGGATGTAGAGGATGAATTTTTCTTGGATTCTCTTTTGATACAGGGAGAAATTTTTGTCAAGATTCGCCACATTGACTGTGAAATGATATGAATGTTGTTATTCTGGCAATCTTGTAAATTTTAATAATGTTATGATTTTAATGTTGTTATTGTTGCAATATTGTTGTAAATTTTTATAATGTTATGATTTTAATGTTAGAATCTCTTATTGTTATGCCTTTTTGTTATATACCACTTCACAGATTTCGTAATATGTGAAGTCAGCGAATATAAAAATGCTTAAAAACACGTCTTTTATCTTCGCAGACTTCGTATATTGTAAAATCTGCAAATTAAAATCATCTACTGAACCAAATATTATCTTCGCAGACATCGTATATTGCGAAATCTGCGAAGTTAGACGGGATGGAGAAAGACAAACGGCTAAAAAATCTCTAAGTATTATACATATTAAGAGAATTTTCGGAAAGTGACACAAAAATAGTCTAGATATGTAGTAGGTTGAGTAAATGAGTTAAATATGTAAATAGATCTCCAATTTGAACCAATTTTATAATTTTCCCTCTGATATATCATATCATACAAAATAATAATATTTTTTTTTATCTCAGAACAAATATTATATCTTTTGATCTTGAATTGAAATGTATATAAATTACCCACCTATTTTACTGTCTTGGAATTTTATCAACAGATAAAATTATCATGGTTTAAATCCTTTGAGCACTTAATTTAAAAGGTCTAATCATATATCAAAGAAAAAATTTATTTAAACTCTTAAACTTATTTATATAAAAATATAGCTGTTTTTGTTATTATTATTATTATCACTACATCATGGCCTACCTTTGGAGTACTCAAGTTCCTGAAATATATTAACATATAATTGAAGTTTTTTTATTATAAAATGAAACCCAAGTTGCTTACATTATTATTAGAATTATATAATATTTGAAATGTGATGTGTAACCCACTCCACTGGTAGATTTGTTTTACAATATTTTAATGAAAAGGATTGGTTCTAATTATTTTAAGAATTCAAATACTAGTAATGTTGACAGGACGGGGCAAAAGAGAAAATTGTAAAACTGCATCAAATGTACCAATTATCCGACCTATTACGTATCTAGGAAATCCATTACATACTTTCAGTGTTTTGTTTCACATTTTATAAAAACTGCGAAGCAAACTCATTCTGTGATGTTATTTTCTAGAGAAAATACTACTTCAGTGGAGGAGTTTGCTTCCCAGTTTTCATAAAATATGAAGCAAACTCATTCTCCGAAATCATTTTCTAAAAAGAGAAGAAGATAAAGAGAAGAAGATGAACCTAGAAATACAACGGGCTATGTTCTAATCCCATGCAGGGTTATAACATAGGATTAATGTTGTTGATATTATTTTATCTCCAAAATATAGCAATTATTTCTCAAAAAAATCTAATTGAACTCTCTCCACACAGTATGGCATATGTGTATGATTATAATCAGATCATATTTCAGATAAATTTCAAATTATTGTTTGTAACCTAGCACGTAAATTTTGTTATAATCCTGCTCGAGTGATAAAATTCAAGATTTATGGGAATATTTCAAATTACTCGAGTACATGGCTTATATTTAGAATGATAATAAGCCGTGAAGCACATAACATCATAACAGTACCGACTTGTCGAATGGATTATGGTGAGACTACTTCTCTTCCTTACACATAATCGAAAACTGAACTCTGATCTCTATACAGACTATCTCTATATCCAAATTACTCTAAAAAAAGAGACAAATAAAGAATCGCCATCTAATCATGCCGAACAAGATGATTAGTTGCGACTCGAGCTCCAACATGGATCGGCTTCCCAGAGAGACTATTCCCCTCTTAAAAAAATAGACACAGCGTAGGCCCCTCAACGGACACCTCGTACCCTGCGACATTGGGTGGGACAAACGTAGCACGAGCTTGTTTCCTCAAAAACCTTTACCTAGATTGGTGAAAACTGATAGAAAAAACACCTAGAGCATAGTGACAATAATTGTGCTTTTGACAGAAATTCTGTAAAGTTTCGACTCTCTAAATTTTTGTCCCCCCTAAAAAAACTGATTTTAGATTCATATTTATAGAAAAAATTAGAATTTAAAAGCATTAAAAAAATCTAAAACTTTAAAAACGTAAAAAGAACATGATCCATCAGGCATAGTTGTAGCTGACAGACCAGGTCGTCGGCCCCTTTATGGTAGATGTCGGAATGGAGTATCATCCCGATGCCCCTATGGGAAAAAGACCCCATATACCCCATGGGTAAGAAGTGGCGACACGCAACTTATTCCCGTGCTAGACATGGCAGATGATGAAGACTACCGTATAGGGAATGCGATGAGACAATTTTTCATTTTACGACACCAAAACCGAGAATTTTATGATCTTTATAAAAAACAACCACTCGAAACTTCTACGAGTCTTAAAAAAATCCCTAGACCACTTAATTGAACACGAAAAGATGCATTGAAACCATCTTAAAAGATACTGTATTCACTAAGATATCACGTGATTCAAAACATATAAACAAAAAAGAGTCCTTTCGAGGGACAGTTGATTTTGACACTTTTTGAGTAACATTTTTTATAATTTAATTCAATAGATTGTTCTTTTTCGTGAAAACTTTTCAGACTTCCAAAAATTATTCAAAACCCCTAAAATAAGATCACTATAAGCTCGAAGGAAAGAACGAAATTAAAAAGGTAGAGAGAAAAGAAGAAGAATATTATTCCTGTATGTACTGCTGATAAAATAGCAGGTATTTATACAACTAGGTTTGGGTTTTGGCTAATTACAATATAACTCCCTCAGCTAATATTATTCTCTAAGACCCCCTCCTCAAGATGAAATACTTTTCATCTTGCCTTTCACAACTGTGTTGTTACTGGAGTTATTTTCATTTGCAGTAAAAGAAGAAGAAACATCTGCAGTGTGGTACAAATGGATTTGATGCAAGGCTGAAGCCATCTGAGCTCTTATAAGAGGCTTTGTCAACAAATCGGCAAGCTGATTAGCAGAAGTAATATACGGAGTATGTATAAATCATGCCTCAATATATTGTCTAACAAAATGACAATCGATTTCCACGTGCTTCATCTTCTCGTGGAAAACATGATTGGCTGCTATATATATTGCAGCTTGACTATCACAAAACAATGTGATTGGTAATTGGGGTGCAACATGAAATTCAGTCAACAAATATGTCAACCATTTCAATTCGCAAGATGTGATTGACATAGCTCTCTATTCTGCTTCTGTGGAACTTTTGCTAACTGGCCCTTGTTTCTTTGATTTCCAAGACACAAGGCAATCTCCCACAAACACACAATAGCCTGTCACTGACCGTCTAGTAACTGAACATCTACCCCAATTCGAATCACAATAGCCTCTCATTTGAGATAAATTAGAATTGATTGTGTAATACAGACCCACCGTAATAGTGCCCTTCAAATATTTCACAACATGCTTGGCTGCCTCCATTTGAATACAAGTAGGGATGCTCATGAACTGACTCAATTGTTGTGTAGCAAAAGCAATACTAGGCCCGGTAAAGCCTAAATATAGTAATCTCCCAACTAATCTTCTATAGCTTTTTGGTTTGTCATAAACGGGAGATTCTTCATCTAACTTTAACCCCGTGGGAAAAAGGATTATCAACACTATGAGCTTCACTCAAACCAGCATCATTGATCAAATCCCTTATATATTTAGACTGTGAAATAAACAACCCCCTATCAGGCCTGGCTAGTTCAACGCCAAGGAAAAATTTAGCCTCCCCCATATCCTTTATAGTAAAGCTTGCATCCAAAGCTTTTTTAACTTCTTAAATTAGTATCATGGAAGTTCCATTGATTAACACATCATCCACATAGACTATAAGTGCCAAAAAATTCTCATCTTCAGTTTGTTTGGTAAACAAACAATAGTCATGAACAGACTTTACAAATCCCAACTGTAAAAGGTTTTCTGAAAATGCTTTATTCCATTGTCTCCCGGCTTGCTTCAAGCCATACAAGGACTTATCAAGCCTGCACACAAGATTAGAATTAGAATTGATATACCCCTCTGGTGGTTGCATATATAGTTCTTCTTCAATAGAACCATGCAAATAAGCATTCTTGATGTCAATTTGTTGTATTGGCCAACCATTCGTAGTTGCCACTGCAAGAAACACCCTTACTGTTGTGATTTTAGTGACTAGAGAATAGCTATCATGGTAATCTACACCAATTTGCTGATCATAACCTCGAGCAACTAATCTTGCTTTGTATCGAGCAACCGATCCATCTAGAGCATATTTAATTTTAAAAATCCACCTGGAAGTAATTGTACATTTACCCTGTGGCAATTGCACCATTGTTCAGGTTTTGTTTTTCTCTAAAGCAACAACCTCTTCTGCCATAGCTTTTTCCCATTGAGGTTGCCCTTTTGCTTCTTTATAACTTCTTCGTTCATGCTCTTTACTCATAGAAACCAAAGAAGCTTGGTAATTACTTCTATATTGAATAATATTGTCATCATGAGTCACTTGATTGACAACAAAATCTTGTAACCACGAAGGTTTTTGAGTGACCATGGTAGATCTCCTTGCTGAAATTTCATTTGCAGCAACTACCATATTATGATCAGTTGTTGATGAATCAGTTCTGATAATATCTGATGAAGGCATTTGAGGTGTATTTTCTACTGAATAATCATCATTTTGAGCATTGTGAAAAGGACCAGGAGGCTGCGAAGAGGTGCTTTCTTCAGTATCAATAATACCTTGATCATTATCAAGCGAAGACTGAAACAATACGGGTGATGTTAGAGGCATGTCATGTACTGAAACAATAGTGTTAGACAAATAAGGAAAAATATACTCATTGAAATGAACATCTCTTGACACACACAAATGGTGAGTTGCCATGTTATACATCTTCCATCATTTTTGCCCAGTTAAGATTTCAACATAGATACATTGTTCAGATCGATCATCAAATTTTCTTCTCTAAGGATTGTTGTTCAACACATATCCTTGGCAACCAAAAATCTTCAAGTCTGTCAAACTTGGTTCCTTCCTATATAACAGAAAATGAGGAGATTTCCACTTCAACACCTTAGTCGGATAGATATTGAGAAGTGTAGTGGCATATAACATAGCTTCACCCCAAAATTTAATAGCCAATCCCCCTTGCTTGAGTAATGCCCTTGCCACAGTAGTAAGAATTCTGTGTTGCCTTTCTACCACCCCAGTTTTCTGATGCGTGATACCATGTTTTGCAAACACTAACTATGTTGAATACCCCACAAATTCGGCCTCATTATTACTTCTAACTGTCTTGACTTTAGTGTGAAACTGAGTATGAACCATAGTAATAAAACCATCAAGTAATCTTGGCACTTGGTCTTTGTGTTTAAATAAAATAGTCCATATCACACGGGAAAAATCATCAACTATAGTCAACATATATCTATCACCACCAGTGGTGGACCCAGGAATCAATATATAGGAGAGGGGGTCTAATTTTAGCCATATGACTAGTGTCGTGAGGTCAATTTTAGCTATGGAATTGCGATAATTTTTTTAAAGTGTAGCTTGTTCGGGCTAGGCAATTTTTTTTGGCATTCACTCCATAAAACTTCGTTGTTTTAGTGTATTGGCAGGTAAAAAAGGAAAAAAAAAGCCTTCAACCCTATAAAACCTTGCTGTTTTGATATACTGACAGTTAAAAAATTATTAATGCTAAACCTAAAAGGATTATAGTATTTAAGGTTTTATAAGTTGAATGCTTAAAAAATTATAAAACGATTATGAATTAATTAATCTTTAACCAAAAAATTACAAGTCCAATTGATGCAGGGCATCTTTCCCTAGGATCGGGTCCGGACGAGGGAAGTCGCAGGAAGACCCAAGCACGAGCAACAAGCGAGTAAGGAGGCCAAAACAGTGCCACACAACACACCGGCAGATCAAACACGCTCCGCGTGGACAAAAGTACGCTCCATGTGAAGGAAGGTGACCCGGAGGAGAGTTCATCAGCCAATCCACGCCCCGCGTAGATCTGGACACGTCCCGTGTAAAATGGCTACTGATCCAGAGAAGGGCTCATCAGCCAATCCACGCCCCGCGTAGATTTGGGCACGTCCCGCGTACTTTCACTTTTCAGGAACTTGTTCCTTACTCCAACTCCTCCTTATTTACAATCCTACCACTCCTTATTCACACCTTTGCCACTCCCTAATTGCAACTCTACCACTCCTATATTTACACCCATGCCACCCCTTATTATTTAACCCAATTTACCCCTATATTATTATTTTGATTAGCTATGCTCTTTACCCTTTTATGTAATTTAGCATTTAGGTTTTAGATGATATAAATCCATCTCTTTCATTGTAATTGCTCAACTTTTTATCAATACACTTAAATCTTCTCTCTTGTTAAGGTTTTATCCTTCAACAATGGGGAATCTTGATTTCCTACGGATTTAGTCTGTAAAACCCGGGATTAACTCCTTCTAGTTTAGCTAGAGAAGAACCTCTTTGTGAGTTTAAGATTTAAAACTCTCAGTGGATTCCACGCTGCATCAATTGGTATCAGAGTCGATCGTTTTCCTTGAATGGAGACTTCTTTCGACAATGATTCAACCGAGTTATTCACAAGCCTTAAAGGAACGTCTTGAAGCCGAGACAATGGAGATGAAGCTCCAATATGTTGAGATGATAAGAAAGACAAAAGAGAACTTGGAGCAAGAAGAGATGGAAAGACTCCAAAGGAGAATCCGAAGTAGCCGGAGGCGACAACGTCGAGCCCAACGAAAAAGAGATGGCGAAACCATTATCTCACCTTCTAAGGATTCATCCCAAATCTGTCCTCTATTGCACAAGGAAGAGGTAAATCCAAAGCTTTCAACTCTTGATGTGGAAGTTATGGGTATGCTTATTAATAGTGAGGATTTGGTTGGTTGTGATGTTGAAGTAGATTTAAGATCTCATTGTGGATTTATTGTTAATGAAATTGTTGATGAGGATTTAAATGTATGTGTGGATGAGGAGGAAGGGATGCTTATACATGAGAACATGGGGAATGTTGAATTTGTGTGTGGTAATTTTGAGGAAACCCATGTTGAGAAGGGTACTCCCCAAGTGTTTGATGAAATGCCCCTTAGGCATAGCCACATATGTATGCTTAAGGACATTAAGGATATTTGTCTTCAAGAGGGGGAGAAGGAGTTTGGGCTTATTAATCTCTTTAAGGAGAAAGATGAAATTAGTTTATGTGTGGAGATTGATGGCTATGGTGATGGGAGAGATGTTGGTGGTTCTACCATGTTGGGTTGTAGCATGTCTTTTGAGTCGGACGACTTGGCACGTGAATTAGTCGGTTCGAATTATGAAGAGGAGTGGGAGGAAATGAAAGGTCGTGGGAAAAGACAGATCGTGGATGAAGAGGGAAATGAATTTAAACATGATCATGAAGAAGAGGAGTTAGAAGAGGAGATTGATGAAGAGGAGAACCAATCCGAGAATGAGCTAGTAAGAAATGTGGAATGTGATTATTATGAAGGCAAATTCGAGGATGAGGTTGAAGAGAGAGAGCACGCTTCCGAAGATAAGATATGTGAGGATGGTGAACTTTGTCATGGTGCATATGAGTTTGATTATGATGAAGATGGTAGAGTTTACCATGGGGAGAATGAACGTCGACGCATTGAGTGGGACCAATATGGGACCGCTTATGAGGAAGACGGAGATGGGGTCTACTATGATGAGAGTGAGCATCGGTGTGTTGAGTGGGATCGACACGGGGCTCCGTATGAAGTTGATGAGTGTAGATTCCATTGTGATGATGAGTTGGAGGATGTTGACCGCTCCTATAATGAAGATATTTATGAACATGATGGAGGTAGGGTCCATTATGACGATGAGTCGAAAAATGTAGAGTGGAACCGAAATGAAGACACTTATGAGTATGATGAAGGTCGGTTCCGAGATGACTATGAGTCGGGGAATGTTGGGTGGAACCAAAATGAAGATGCTTGTGATGATGAAGAGAATCAGTTCCAAGATGAGGAAGAGTCGGGAAGTGTTGAGTATGAAGACACATATGAAGTTGATGATGATGGAAATGAGCACAATGTGTATTTGGTGACTAAGGTGCCAATGTCGAGTGAAGAGGAGCCTAGCCAACGTCATCGATTATTTAGAACTCGATGCTTAGTTCTTGGGAAGAAGTGTGAGATGGTGATCGACGGAGGAAGCCAAGTGAATATCATTAGTTGGTCCGCTATGATCAAGTTTGGGTTGTTCCCGAGCCACATCCTAGACCTTACCGCCTTGGGTGGGTCAACGAGGTGGAGAAGCTTCAAGTTACTCATTGGTGTAAAGTTACTTTCACTATTGTAGCTTATGGGGATGAAGCTATGTGCGATGTTGTGGAGATGGGTGCTTGTGATGTGCTACTTGGTAGGCCATGGAAATTTGATTGTGATGCCTCACATGTGGGAAGAAGCAACACCTACACCATACGCAAAGGCGGAATCCGATATGTCCTTACACCTTTGAAGAGTTCTCCTAGTAAGAAAACGGAGACCACTTTGGAAGATTGTCCAACTTGGGAGTTGAATGTGAATGGGTGCATTGGTGGAAGAATTGAGACATTAAATCATCTTGACTTAGGTTCCATGGATGAGCTAGCTAGCCACTCTCCTAGTTAAGTCAAATCCAAAGAGGAGAATGAGGTTGAGAAGGGGGGTAGCGAAGTTAGAAGTGAGGAAGTTGAGCCGATGTCCGAGGGTGACAAGAACATGTCTTCCAACGAGCCAGCTAAAGGGCTTCTTAAAGGGCTTCCACCTTTGAGAAGGCTACCACGAGACATAGCATGGGATCCGGGAGATAGTGCACCTAGCTCTGCATATAGTGACTTGAGCTCTAGAGAGGAGGAGGAAGGTTGGTCTATGAAGCCTATTGATAGCACCGAGATGCCTAGCACATGCCACATGCAAAAGAATCGAGCCACTCCATAGGTAAAATCTGAACTTATTCTTTTGTGCTTTGTTGAAATATATTGTATTGGAAGCTTGGTTGTGTATGTTGAGGGATAACCTTTTCTATGAGGAGCCCATGAAGGATGATCTTGTCATGAGGAATGAGAGTTTCATATTGAGGGAGGATCTTTCCTATGATGAGCCCATGAGAAGTGATCTTGTTGTGAGGAGTGTGAGCTTCGTTTTGAGGGAGAACATTCCCTATGATGAGCCCATGAGAGATGATCTTGTTGCGAGGAATTTAGACTCTATGTTGAGTGAGAGCCTTCCCTATGATAAGCCTATGAGAGGCAAGCTTGTTATGAGGGATGTGAACTTATTATTGGGGGAGAACATTTCCTATGATGGGACCATGAGGGGTGATCTTGTTGTGGGCTTTGGTGGTTGTTTGTTGAGGGGGAATGGCTTCCCGGGGAATATAGAGAAGATGGAAGGAAGTCAAGACTTGGTAAATCCGGAATTCCCTATTGTGTGCCTTATTGACATGAATGTGTGCGGGTATAAGTTGTGCTTGTTGAGGAAGCATCAACCTTATGAGGAGTCAATGAGAAGCGATCTTGTGATGACGAGAGTGGGGTTTATGAAGTCTTTGATGAATGGGGATAGCCGCCCGAGAGATGTTGAGAATGTAGAAGAAATTCAAGACTTGCGGAGTAATAGCCAAGTTAGGAAAGTGGCAAGTCTTGAAGTTCCGGGATTGTTAACCCAAGGTGAGGGAAGAGCTACTATATGTGTGCTTGGGTTCACTATGATGTGGGTTGACAAGTGTCACCAGGATATTCCGTTTGATGTGGGCCATGGGCAAGGAGAGATTGAGCATCATAGCCGGGTTAGCGGAATGAGTGATAGCAAAGTCCGGGCATATTCAAGTCAAAATCATGTTTGGATTGTGAAGAGTACTCAAGGGATCGCTCCAATTTGGGTTGATATATGGCGTGAGGACATGTCACTTGAGGTTGGCTATGAGCGAGTGGAGGTTGAGCCTAGTATTTGGGTTGATGGCGGGAGGTACATTGAGGTCCGGGCATATTCAACTCAAGATCATGTTAGAGTTTTGAAGAATATTTGTGAGATTGATTCTAATTGGGTTGATACGTGTCATCGGGGCATTGAATTCGAGGTAGGCCAAGAGCGGAAGAAGCTTGTGTTGATTCCTCAAGTTCGTGATGGGGAGATCAAGAGGGTCCATGGGTGGTCCGTGCAACCAAATGAGGGATATTGGAAGATCACCCAAGCAATTATGGGGAAGTGGTTTGACAAGCTTAGCCAAGACATACCATTCGATGTTGGTAGAGCATCCGAGATTGAAGGAGATTGGGAGATGAGTACCACAGAAAATGAAGTCCGGGGTGAGGCACTTGTGGAGATATCGGGAAAAGCTCGAGAGGAGGAGATGAGTCCGGCAATATTTGGAGTGGACTCCTTGAATTCATCTCGAACAACACCTTGGTTCAATTTGAGGGCTTGGGTCCGTTCACAATGAACACGTCTCATCAATATGTGGCAAGCAACTTGGGGTCAAGTTCTTTTTAAGAGAGAGTGTATGATGCGGGGCATCTTTCCCTAGGCTCGGGTCCGGACGAGGGAAGCCGGAGGAAGACCCAAGCATGAGCAACAAGCGAGTAAGGAGGCCAAAATAGTGCCACACAACACACCAGCAGATCAGACACGCTCCGCGTGGACAAAATTACGCTCCGCGTGAAGGAAGGTGACCCGGAGGAGAGTTCATCAGCCAATCCACGCCTCGCGTAGATCTGGGCACGTCTCGCGTAAAATGGCTACTGATCCAGAGAATGGCTCATCAGCTAATCCACGCCCCGCGTAGATCTGGGCACGTCCCACGTAAAATGGCTACTGATCCAGAGAAGGGCTCATCAGCCAATCCACGCCCCACGTAGATTTGGGCACGTCCCGCGTACTTTCACTTTTTAGGAACTTGATCCCTACTCCAGCTCCTCCTTATTTACAATCCTGCCACTCCTTATTCACACCTTTGTTACTCCCTAATTACAACTCTACCACTCCTATATTTACACACATGCCACCCCTTATTATTTAACCCAATTTACCCCTATATTATTATTTTGATTAGCTATGCTCTTTACCCTTTTATGTAATTTAGCATTTAGGTTTTAGATGATATAAATTCATCTCTTTCATTGTAATTGCTCAACTTTTTATCAATACACTTAAATCTTCTTTTTGAAGCTTGTTAAGGTTTTATCCTTCAACAATGGGGAATCTTGATTTCCTACAGATTTAGTCCGTAAAACCCGGGATTAACTCCTTCTAGTTTAGCTAGAGAAGAACCTCTTTGTGAGTTTAAGATTTAAAATTCTCAGTGGATTCCACACTGCATCACCAATATACACATTTTTTTTATTAGGATGTATTTATTTTAGTTAATTGGATAATAAAAGTTATTTCAATTTAGTTTTGAGATGTAAAAATTGAATACCATTGATTTATTGTCTTTTTATGTTTTGTCTTTTTCTTTGAGATACATATATGTAAGGTGAGGAAAGGAAAGGAAGATATTTTGTTCATAAAAAAAAATATAAAAGGCAGATAGTTTTATTGCTTATGTACCAAAATGGACTGTCTAATTTAATTTGTTTTTTAAATTGGGCGCCGGACCAAACGGTGTAGTTTTAACTGGGGCCAATTTAAAAACAAATTGTGCACAGCCCAGCTGGGCACATTCTTCTTCGTCTCAAATGAAGAAGAACAATTAACCCTAATAACCAGAGTAGGGGTGGCGAAATAATTGCAGAGGGGTGGATTTTCAGGGGCAGAACAGTACCCTATCAAGGGGTTCCACCGGAGTAAGGGGGGCTTCGCCTCCCCCCCCCCCCCCCCCCCCCAAGCTGCGGGCTGTCTCCGCCCCTGATCAGAATTAATAGATGTTTGTTTGTAAGGCCCCCAACCATCAACATGAATCATGTCAAACACTTGCAAGGTCTTAATGGAACTTAATCCAAAAGAATTTCTAATTTGTTTAAGCAAAGATCACAATCAACAAAACTAATGATAGAACTCTTAGGAAAGTTAAAAACATGTGACAATTTCTCATGTGAGATATGACCCAAACGTTTATGCCATAATTCGATATCAACATTATTGTCTATAACGGATAAAGACAAATCAGTTTGTCTTACAACGATTTGAATTACATTCTTATCAAAAGAATCTTTAGCAATATAATACAAACCTCCCTTCAATATTCCAACTGCAAACCGTTGATTAAAATTTCGGCCCTGCAAGAGACAATATGTGACCCAAAAACATAGTGAGACTCTTTGATCTTGTAGCAGTTTACTAACTGACATCAAATTGTATTTGAATTTGGAAACATAAAGCACATTCAATAATTTGAAATTCTCAGCAATAATACTTCTCCTTTATGGCTGACTATTTGAGCCTCACCAGTTGGTAAAAATACTCTCTTAGGAACATCTAATTTGACCATATTCCTCAATAAATCAACATTATATGTCATATGAGTTCTTGCTCTTGAATCAATTATCCATTCATCAATTCTAGGAGAACAAGAGCCAGAAATGTTACCTGCACATGCCCCTGCAAATGCTGAAAACTCATGTGGAAGATAATCTTGTGTTGTTTTCCATTTGAGTATCCTCTGTACTTCTCTTTGCACTAATTCTTGTACAGATTCTTTCTTAGCAGAACTTGCTTCACCTTCTTCAAAATCATCCACTGGAGAAAACTCTTGTTGCTCATAAGACATATGTGCCTGATGATTAACTGGACCTGGACCTGTAACTCTCTTTCCTTTAAACCAATCAGGATATCCTTTAATACGAAAACATTCACTCTTCTCATGTCCTCCTTTCCTGCAATAAGAATAAAAATTTTCCTCCTTGCTTTTCACTGAGGAATTAGCATTATTACTCAGATTTCCACCATTATTACTACGATTAGCATTTCTAGTTTTTCGATTACTAAAATTTCGGCTTCCAGTTGTTAAATTCACAAAATCATTCTAAATAGAAGCAATGAAATTAGGATTTCTCTGCTTTTCGATATGTATAAGCATCGAATAAGCTCTATTGACTACAAGTAGAGGATCCATCAACAATATTTGATCTCTCACATGATCAAACTCAGGATTTAATCCAGATAGCAATTGCATAAGTTGCTCTTCCTGGACCTACTCTTGTACTAATTTCCTTGCCTCACAAGAACAAGCAATTGGAGGCTTCACAATAGCATATTCATCCCACATTCGTTTCATTTTATTGAAGAAATTAACCAAAGACATACATCTTTGATTCAAGCTACAGATCTCATGATGCATTTGAAAAATCAATGGTCCATTGCTATCGCCATATCGTTCCTCCAGCTCCATCCATAATTTTCTGGTCGTCGGTGCGTACAAGAACACATCAGCTAAATATTTGGACATCGCATTTATAATCCATGAAAAAACAAGATCATTCTCCCATTTCCACTTCTTATATGCATCTGAGGTCTTATCTGCCGGTTCTTCATCTTGAATAATATGATTTGACTTGCGTTTGGCACTTACAGCGAGCAACATCGATCTCCGCCACGGTATGTAGTTCAATCCATTCAAAATCATGCTGACAATAACAAGTCCGGGATTATCATTGCTATTGTTGACAGTTGATGAATTCGATTTTTAATTCATTATTGAATCGCCTTCTCTTTCTCTGGAATTTGAGATGCGATTAGTATTGGAATCGCTACTTTCAGATGTCTCTTTAGATTCACTCAAGTCTTCTTCTCTTATGTTCTAACTGGAATTCAACTCATCAACATATGATTTGCGCTTTCTATTCATGATAAATCTCAATAATGAACATCAAAGGATCTGCCATTGTTGCTTTGATGCCATAAAAAAGATAAGAGAGAAAAGAAGAAGAATATTATTCCTGAATGTACTGCTGATAAAAGAGAAGCTATTTATACAATTAGGTTTGGGTTTTGGCTAATTACAATATAACTCCCTCGGCTATTATTATTCTCTAACAGAAATGTTAAGGAGAAAGAGAATCTCCATGTCGGAAACCTCTCACCGGCTTAAATTACAATCACTTTTTCCCATTCCACAAAACATTCAGTTAAAAAATTAATAAACTTAATTTTGATGTAAAAAATAATAAATAAAAATTAAATAAAAAAGACATGTGATGATGACAAAGTCTTGGTATGGGTTTGTGTACCAATCTATATTATTGATGTCTTAAATGTCAAAGTCATTGTATGGGGTTTGTTTTTTTATTTGTCATATATGTCCAAAATGTCAAAGTAGTAGTATGGGTTTAGTTTTTCCTTATCCAGAAAATAAATTCTGCCATTGGTATGGTGCAAGTAGTATATATATATATGTATGTAAATACTCAATATTGAGTGTAGGTGGAGTAAGAAAAATAGCGAAGCCTTTATGTTTTTGTATCATATGTATCCTGGAATGTAACATTTAATTTTTTCATAAAGTAATTAGTCCCTCTAGTCTAACAAAGTGGTATCAGAGCCACGCCACGAGAGTCAGTCTTCCGCAAAAATAATTATATTGTCTCAAAACCAAGTGTTCCAAAGACCAAATAAAAATGTCAGACGGTCTCAAACTTCCTTATCAATACCCTCAGCTCACCAAAACCAATTATACAAATTGGTGTATTCGAATGAAGGAGTTACTCTGATGTCAAGATGTCTGGGACATTTTTTAAAAAGGCTACGTAGTCTCAGCAAACGAGGCAGCGTTGCCACAAGCAGAAAAAGATACTCTGTAGAAAAATCGCAAAAGCGATCAAAAGGCGCTTACTCTCATCCATCAAGGTTTGGATGAATTAATGTTCGACAAAGTAGCCGAAGCTACCACTGCCAAACAAGCGTGGGAAATCCTACGAGTTTCTCTTCAAGGGGAGGAGAAAGTTAAAAAGGTTCGTTTGCAGATGCTGAGAGACGAATTTGAGATGATGTGGATGAAAGGGACGAAGGCCATTAGTGATTATTCATCCCGAGTAAAATCTATCGTAAATCAGATATGGAGTATGGAGAAAAAATTGAAGAGTCCAGAATTGTCAAAAAAATTCTGCAATCACTACTACCAAAATTTGATTACGTAGTGGTGGCTATGGAGGAGTCGAGAGACATCACTGAAATATTCGTTGATGAAATTGTAGGGCCATTACAAGCACGTGAGGAGCGATTTGAGAAACGAAGAGAAGATTCCACAGAACAAGTCTTAGCAACGAAGACTGTATTTAAAAATGGTGAAAGTAGTCAGTCCGACAGAGGACGCAGAGGAGGTCGAGGAGAAAATGGTAGAGGAAGAGGACGTGTCAGAAGTCAATGTAGAAATGAAAATGGGAACCACAACACTGACAGAAGCACTCAATTCACAAGAGGCAGAGGCCGAGGTCGAGGACGCGGTTAAGGAAGAGGAAACTGGAGGCCGAATAAAGGATGCGACAAGTCTAGTATTCAGTGTTATAATTTCTCCAAGTATGGTCACTACGTGGTAGAATGTTGGAGTCCTGCCAAGGAGGTGGAGAAGACTGCCAATAATGTTCAAGATGAGGAAGTAACTGGCACAGTGTTCCTTACCTACCAAGGTGAAGAAAATCGCGAAAATAATATATGGTATCTTGACAATGCAGCAAGTAACCATATGTGTGGTGACAAGAAGATGTTCGAGGAGCTCTATGAATCTGTTCACGGTAGTGTTGTATTTGGAGATTCCTCCAAGGTTCCTATTACATGCAAGGAACCATTCTTATTCGGCTAAAAAATGGCGCTCACTAGTTTATTGATAATGTTTATTATGTTCCTAACATGAAAAGCAATATTTTGAGTTTGGGACAGTTACTAGAGAAAAATTATGAAGTTCATATGGCGGACCGGAAACTACTCCTGTTGAATGAGAAAAAGGAGGTGATTGCACGAGTACCCATGGCGAAAAACAGGATGTTCACAATTAACATTCAGAAGAACGTGGCCAAATGTTTGAAAGCTTGTGTGCAAAGTCCCCCCTGGCTTTGGCATTTGCGGTATGGACATCTTAATTTTGGAGGTCTGAAGTTGTTGGGCCAAAAGAAAATGGTAAATGGCTTGCCTCACATTGACCAGCCTCATCAACTGTGTGAATGATGTCTTGTTGGAAAACAATTCAGATCTAGTTTTCCAAAGGAGTCCCTGTCAAAAGCAAAGGCACCGCTTGAGCTAGTTCACACAGATGTGTGTGGACCGATCACTCCACAGTCCTTGGGTAAAAATAAATATTTTATACTTTTCATTGATGATTATAGTAGACAAACTTGGGTGTATTTTTTGAAGGAAAAAACAGAAGTTTTTAAGACATTTAAAAAATTCAAAGCCCAAGTGGAGAAAGAAAGTGGCCATTTTATTAAGGCACTCTAATCAGACAGAGGCGGTGAATACATGTCCATCTCTTTCAAGAAATTTTGTGAAGAGAATGGAATCAGTCATTTCCTTTCAGTCCCCATATCACCTCAACAAAATGGCATAGTCGAAAGAAAGAACAAAATTGTGCTCAACATGGTGAGGGGCATGTTAAAAAGCAAAAAATTGTCGAAGGAGTTATGGGCTGAAGCAGTAGACTGTGTTGTCTACCTGTTGAACAGATCGCTAGCTGTTAGTGTTTGGGATTAAACTCCACAAGAAGCACGGAGCGGAATAAAGCCCAGTATTTCTCATTTGCGTGTTTTTGGCAGTATTGCTCATGTCCATGTACCAGATGAAGAACGTAAGAAGTTAGATGATAAAAGCAAGAAATGCTTGTTTATAGGCTATTCAGAACATTCCAAAGGATACAAAATCTTCGATCCACAAACTCAAAAAATCATCATCAGCTGAGATGTCACCATGGACGAAGAAGCAGTTTGGGACTGGACCAGTGAAAAAGAAAACAACTACAGTTTTTATCCTTTTATGGATGAAGACAATGAGCAGGAAGAACCAGCTACAGCCGCAGCCATAACACCAACAACCAGTTTGACATCAGTAAGCTCATCTAGTTCGAGTTTGTCCTCGAGTGATAAAGACAGTTCAGATGAACATCCGCTCGGAAAGCCAAAAAAAATCATACCTATTAAAGATCTTTGTGATGTTACAAAAAATCTCAATGATGAATTAACTCTTTATTGTCATTTTGTTAATGATGAACCAACAGATTCAGAAGAAGTAATGAAATATGAAAAATGAAGAAAAGCCATGGAAGAGGAGATTCATTCGATCGAGAAAAATCAAACATAGGAACTGACATCACTTACGACCTGTCAAAAACCCATTGGAGTTAAATGGGTGTTCAAAGCAAAAAAAGATCCAAACGGTGAAATTGTCCAATATAAAGCAAGATTGGTGGCGAAAGGGTTCAGTCAACGACCCGAAATTGACTACAATGAAGTTTTTGCTCCTGTTGCCAGAATGGAGAGTATCAGACTGATAATTTCTGTAGCTGCTCAACACGGGTGGAGAATCCATCAAATGGACGTGAAATCCGCATTTATCAACGGATATCTGGAAGAGGAAATTTATATCGAGCAACCACCTGGGTATGTTGTCAAATGTCAAGAAAATAAAGTGCTAAAATTGAAAAAGGAACTTTACGGGCTCAAGCAAGCACCACGAGCCTGGAACGGCCGCATTGACAAATATTTTCAAGAAAATGGTTTTGTCTAAGGCCCACATGAATATGCCATGTATGCAAAAGTGAAAAATGGAGATATGTTACTTGTTTTTTTTTGTATGTAGATGATCTTATTTTTAGAGCGAGTAATAAAAAAAATGTTTAAAGAGTTTAAGCAGACTAAGACTCGTGAGTTCGAGATGACTCCCATTGGTCTAATGTCATATTATCTTGGCATTGAAGTGAAGCAAAATGACAAACTAATTTTTATTTTTCAAAGTGGGTTTGCAAAGGAGATCTTAAAGAAGTTCAAGATGGAAAATTCTAATTCCGCCAGCACGCCAGTCGAATGTGGAATCAACTTGACAAAAGATAAATTCGGAGACAAAGTCAACCCGACATTATTCTGAAGCATGGTCGGAAGTCTCAGATACTTGACATGTACGAGACCGGAAATTCTCTATGCAGTCGGCTTAGTAAGTCAATACATGGAAGTCCCAACTGTGTCACATTAGAGTGGAGCCAAAAGAATTCTTCGTTACGTGAAAGGTACAACTAATTTCGGTGTATTTTATTCAAAATCTGACGATTTCAAATTAGTTGGTACAGTGATAGTGATTGGGCCGGTGACAAAGATGACTAAAAAAGTACAACTGTATTTGTATTTTTTCTAGGTGACACGACATTCACATGGAGTTCAAAGAAGCAACCGATCGTGATGTTATCTACATGCAAAGCTGAATATGTTGCTGCAACATCATGTGTCTGTCATGCAATATGACTTCGAAGATTGTTAAAAGAATTTCAGATGGAAGAACGAGATTCGACGGAGATTTTATGTTGATAACAAGTCTGTATTGGTAGTAGCTAAAAATCCAGTGTTTCATGACCGGAGTAAACATATTGACATGAGGTATCATTTTATCCGGGAGTGCATTGAGCAAAAGGATGTTGACATTTTCACGAAGCCGCTAAAGTATGATGTGTTCAGTCATTTGAGACCTCAACTGGGAATCGTGGAAAATTAAGTTTAAGGGAGCATGGTAAAAAATTAATAAACTTAATTTTGATAAAAAAAATAAAAAAAAATAAAAAAAAATGTGATGATGATAAAGTTTTGGTATGGGTTTGTGTACCAATCTATATCATTCATGTCTTAAATGTCTGTCATTGGTATGGTGCAAGTAGAATATATATATATGTAAAAAAAATAGTGAAACTTTTAAGTTTTTGTATCATATGTATCCTAGAATGTAACATTCAGTATGTCATTTTCCCTTTCACATGACACAAGATACATGACAGACATTTGTTTTCGTGTCATCTAAATATTTTTTGTGATAGTATTTTAACTGTACGTCATCTGAAAGCGAAATAAAAAATGCGCTCGATTCTCAGATGACATTACGATTACATAATCCTGTCATCCAAAGAAAACGCGCGTTTTTGTTAAATTTCACTTACTCAACAGATGACACTTCTAATAAATGAATGTCATTGTTTGCCGAAAACAAAAAAGCAGCAAATGAAATTTCACTTACGCGGTCAATCCCCAAATTTTAGGCGCTCTTGTTTAACTGAAATATCAGTTGATACTACAACAAATATCCAATATTGTCACGAAAATTCGTCTGACAAAATAATTTTTGTCACACTTAATGTACTTATTGTGACAAAACATAATTAGTAAAAAAATGTGAAAATTCCAAACAAAATTATGACAAAATAATATTTCGTCCAAATATTTATCACAATAAAGCACCAGTCAATCAATATTATGACAAAAAAAAATTGTCACACATTTTTGTCATAAATACATAGGGTTGTGACAAAAATTCATACGTAAAAATAATTTTTTTTTATCACAACTAATGTATTTATTGTGATCAAATAATAATTAGTAAGAAAAGGTAAAAAAACCAAAAGAAATCGTGAGAAAAAAATATTTTGTCGAAATATTTATCACAAGAAAGTAGAACTTAATACATATTATGATAAAAACAAATTGCCATGTGATTTTTGTCATAAATATATAAAGATGTAACGAAACATTCATATGATAAAATAACTGTTTTCACAATTAATGTACTTATTATGACAAAATTACAATTAGTAAAAAAATGAAAAAACAAAACCAAATTATGATAGTAATATTTATCAAATTAGACTAATCTATTTTTTCGAAAATCAATTTACAAATTTTCATATTTATTTGGGGATTAGAATGTGTCAGAGATTAATATAAGATATACGATTAAGCCTTAATCATCTTTAACTTTTAGTTCAAACGGTTCCATGACATGGTATTAGAGTTGCTTGGACCAAACGTTCGAGGGTTCGAGTCCTGGCAACCTCATAAATTTGTAGAATTAAAAACACATGGCGGGTTGGACCTGTGTTGTACACGCTGCAAGCCCAATGGGTATTTGCCTGTGGAGGTGTGTCAGAGATTAATATAAGATATACGATTTAGCGGGTTGGACCTGTGTTGTACAAGCTGCAAGCCCAATGAGCATTTGCGTATGGGGGTGTGTATATAACATTTTTCTTACTATATTATGTAGTCACAATAAATCATATTTCACGGTTATTTAAATTTTGTCATAATAGTTAGATTAATGACAAATTATAGTTGTAGCAATAATTAAAAACTAATTATGAGGTAATACAATTTTGTCACTAAAAACTTATTAAGACGGGCTTATTGTGACTAGGATGGTGACAAAAAACTTTGTAACAAGAAGTTTCTTATGACAAAAATATAACTTATTTTGACAAATTAAATTGTCGCAACAAGCTTGAATTCTTGTAGTGAAACCCTCTCTCTAATCCCAAACCCCAGTTTAGGTTACACAAGAGCTTCATCCGTCTCATCCCTCTCATCCCTCTCTATCGCCATGGCTGATTTGAACATGCAATCACTGAGTGAGCTATAAACACGGTACTAGTAAGTATCTATTGATTTTCATTGTTCCTTACTCTATCTTTTCCTCATCCGATTTACTTTTGTGTATGTTGATTTCAGCAGCTGGAATAAGGATCTATTGATTTTCAGAGCTATGATTTAAAGGGTTAGATCTCTCGCTTAGAAACTGATTTTATTGTATTCATTGTTAGATTCACCACTGAAATTCTTAGGTCATTATCTTTTTTAACCTAGGGCAATACATTGCCGGTTGCTGGAAGATGTTCTGATTTCTTTTTATTTGAACATATTGTAGGGATAGTAAGAATGCTACATGCGAAGGCTGACTGAAGAGATTGTCAATCGGTTCATGCCTTTAGCATATGGGAATATTTCTTTAACTTACTGAATATATATTAATCTTAAGTTGGTTTGAACTGATTGGTCATGCCTTTAGAAGTGTTTGTGTATGTTTGATGTACTGTTTTGGAACCTAGAACTCATTGATTTAGGAAACTAGCCTGATTTAGTATATATATATATTGTTATGTGGGTTTGAACTGAACGATTACATATATGTATGATGTTTTGGGTGATGATGAAATGATTGGTATGAACTGATTGGTTAGATATAACTGCTTAGAAAGGTAAGACTCATAGAGTTTATGTATGAATGATCATTAAGCATGTGACTGATTAGACATACTCTAAAACTTTGAATGTTCATTGAGATTGGCACTACTTTTACACTTATGAGTTATACTGCTAGAAGTGATTGAGTGTGTGTATGTGTATGAAACATGTTTATGTATGATGTTCTGTTGATGTTTATGTTTGAGGTTCTGTATGAGTATGTGTACGATTGTTCATTTGGGCATGTAGCTTATGAATCATGCATCAAGTATTAGAGGAACATTGTAAAAGGGTCATTGAGCATGTATGAAACATGTATTAAAAGGTAAATTTATGCTAATTGCATGTACTGATATGACTTGCAAATGATAAGATATCATCATACTCTTTTTTATTTGAACATGACCTATGATGATAAGTAAGGAATAAGTTGTCTACTTGTTATAGTATGTTCACTTGAATATACATGTCTGCTTGAATAAGTTTTCTACTTGTTATATCATGTTAGGCATACTCCTAATCTCTATTACTATGTATCATGTCACTTGGCTTGTTATGCTTATGGAAATGTGTTTAACATGGTGATGAAGTTGTATGATTCTAACAACACAAGTTTATGACTAATCTTGTGGTGACAGTATCATACACTTCATCACCATGCTAACTTCATCATGAACTGTACAATCCAAGTGGCAGGTACATAGTGGTGGCTTTATGATGCTATGAGAACAAGTTTTAGACATGCACGAATAAGTTGTCTATTTGTTATAACATGTTAGGCATACTCTTAAAGCTGGAAATGTTATCAAACCATTCAGGATGGTGATGAGATAAGTTTACAATATACCTTCCACTTGGCTTGTCATCTGATTGAAACCATTCAGGATGTTGATGGGTTTTCGATGCTATCAACATAAGTTATGAACTTGATACTATTTTAACATGAGTTATGCTGATGGGACATATGTTTCATGTAAATTTAGCATGTTATGTGTTATGTGTCTATGCATGAAGCATGTTGGCTTGTTTTATGTTATGTTTATGAAGTAACTGATTCAGGAATAGACATATGTTTCATATCAATTTAGCATGTTATGTGTTAGGAAGTATAACTGATTCAATTTAATAGACATAAACAAATAAGTTGACTACTTTGTTATATCATGTTATGATCCACTTGAATATACATATATATGTCTACTTCAATAAGTTGTCTACTTTGTATTGCCTATAAAAAAGGATAGCATGCAAGGGGGGCATTATGATGTGACGTGCGAATAGCGTACAAGGGGGGGCGTGATGCACGATTAGAAAGGAGATTTTGATGCTAAATAAACACTAGAGCTGGATGGATGGAGTGGAGTACTGGAAGGGCATGGAGCCAACATTGAAGATCAGATTGATTACTAAGTACATTTGTAATTAGTAATCATTCTGTTCTTCAAGAATGGCTCTATGCCCATCCAGTAGTCCACACCATCCAACTCAGTGTTTCTTTGGCATCCAAATCTCCTTTCTTCAAGAATGTGCAGATGGTAAACAAGGATATCGGGATGATGGGGAACCATTAGAGTTAAATGGCGTCAAATACTGGAGGGGCATGGAGCCAACATTGAAGATCAGATTGATTACCAAATACATTTGTAATCAGTAATCATTCTGTTCTTCAAGATTGGCTCTATGCCCATCTAGTAGTCCACACCATCTAACTCAATGGTTGCCCAGCATCCAAATTTCCTTGCGAATAGCGTACAAGGGGGGGGGCGTGATGCACGATTAGAAAGGAGATTTTGATGCTAAATAAACACTAGAGCTGGATGGATGGAGTGGAGTGGAGTACTGGAGGGGCATGGAGCCAACATTGAAGATCAGATTGATTACTAAGTACATTTGTAATTAGTAATCATTCTGTTCTTCAAGAATGGCTCTATGCCCATCCAGTAGTCCACACCATCCAACTTAGTGTTTCTTTGGCATCCAAATCTCCTTTCTTCAAGAATGTGCAGATGGTAAACAAGGATATCGGGATGATGGGGAATCATTAGAGTTAAATGGCGTCAAATACTGGAGGGGCATGGAGCCAACATTGAAGATCAGATTGATTACCAAATACATTTGTAATCAGTAATCATTCTGTTCTTCAAGATTGGCTCTATGCCCATCTAGTAGTCCACACCATCTAACTCAATGGTTGCCCAGCATCCAAATTTCCTTGCTATTCGCACATCACGCCCCCCCCCCCCTTGTATGCTATGATGGAAAATAGGCAAACGTTTGGTAGCAGGAATATAAATTTTTTACCTATTTCCTTTTCCCAAGATGCGTTAATCGTTATTTCATATAAGGAGGGATTGAACAGAAATACCTTTATGACGATCAATCTACCGTTGCAAACGAAGTGCCCACAACTTCAAAAGAGATGGAAACTGTCTACCAATCTGCCCCTACCTGAACAGACCTTCCAGACCTCCGAATGACTATCCCAACGGTGGAAACGTGGAATAATATGTCTAGAAGCTCCTGTCCAAATATCGCGACGATCCAACGGTTCAATCTCCGGAAATCCGCGAAATCGTGAACTGACCTGATGTAGAGAAGCAAAACGAATTTCTCCTTTTGTATGTCTTTTCTACATTAATGAACATAACAAAACATATAAGTAAACGATTAGAACTCAACCAAGTAATAGCAATCAAGATAGATTGCCTCTAGTTAATCAACACAAGATCAATGAGAAAAAGAAAGAGATGAAATTAATTGATTCGGAAGCAATCGGTGGAATTCCGTCCTCTACTGTAGGGGTCGAAATTCTCAGTCTGCAGGAGAGACTAGGGTTGGCCGAAATTTACAATAAGGGGTATATATAGCCTCTTCCATCTAAACCCTAGTTAGATATAAGTAGGTTACTGAATAAGAATTTAATTCGGAATAAAATTCTTATTGTTATTATCTATAAAAATATAAAGATAATAACTTATTGATAGGATAATAATAGAAGCAATTTAATCTCATTAAACCTCCTAACATATTTATCCTATAATTAATTTAATTCATAATCATAATCTAATTATAATTGTTTGAATTAAATCAATTCTTTTGTGTATTTAATACACTAAATTCGCCCCCTATACTACTGGGCCTTAGTGGACTGAGTTGGGCTTCCGTCAATTAATTAACATCTGTTTCTCTTTTGGGTTCCAAGTCTTATGTGTGACCCATTAGGTTCTTATTGCTTCTAGCCGTATACAACTATTAAATTAATTTTCTCAGAATTATATTTAATCTTTGTATAACGGAATGAGTACGCGAACTTTGATTGGCAGATCCGAAACATTCCCCCAGAGCTATAAGAAGACATGTTGATTCTGTCGTTGACCTTTCCGTATTAGTTACAGTATAATTCGATCCTTCATCAACTACATCCTTGAACAGAATCTTATGACTATGGGCAATGTCAAGTCATATATAACGAGACGTTCATTTTACTTGTACAGGCCGAGTTAACTCCAATTAGATAGGTTAAGTAAAATCTACATTTCAAGTCTTAAGCTATCACCTTGCAAGGATTTAGAGTTAAGTCTTCCACAAGCGATCATTGGATGTATCTCCCATTTATCAGGAGTGACAAATGCTCAATCCAATGTATAACTATCTTGCAATTACTTCCTGTGATACCCAACGTCTGTCGTACACACCCCAGAGTCATCCCTGTTATGGATCGTGTTACAACAGGATCAAAGCATCACATTCCATAATCCAGAATCACTAATTAACATTCCTTTGAGTCTTAGGATTACTTATACCTATTAATACCAATGAGATGAACAAGTGACAAGGATAAATCTACCCATCCTGTTATCTCAAGTCGGGTCCCCAATCCTAATGAACTCCATTCATTGGATCCATGTAACTATCCAGGTATCTGCATATCTGAAGCTTGTGAGATCAACTCTCTTTCTCGACAGAAAACATTGGTACATGCAAGTCTTAACAGTGTTATGTCAATCCCTATTCAAAAGATATCACTTGACTTTGGGTGGCTTTAAGTTTATTAGTTTATTATAATGTTTCGTCTCACTTCATGCTTGTATGAACACTTTATCATCACTTTAAATAAACTCAGGGATTTCCTTTTATTAGACTTATTTAGTTCTTTAAAGGAGGTTGTCTTTATACATTTATAAAACCATATCTTATTAAAATAAATGACATAAAGAACAATTCATTTACATCTGATTTATATCCTAGAACAATTGTCTATAGGACACTAAACCCCAACACGCTATTCGCACGTCACATCATAATGCTCCCCTTGCTTGCTATTTGCACATCATATATCCACTGCATGCTCTTCAGTCCATCTCCTGGCAGTTGCTACGTAACCTGCCCTGTTACTGATGTATCGTTCAGCAATTCGCTCTCGGCCATGAAATGGCCCCTCAATGAAGGGCTCTACCAGCAGTCCATAAATATTCCACAGCAGCTATAAAATGCATAGATAAATTAAATTAGACGCCAAACATGAGTAGATAAACTAGACCCCAAACATGAATAGATAAATTTACGGGTAAAAAATACATGGATTTACATCTTACCGTGGGAATACTATGGGTAGGGCGATCAAGTAGCTGGGGCATAGAAACATGCCCCAAGGGACCGATATTAGGATGGTAAATTTTGGTCCTGAATATGACCTGCGAACAATAGTAATATCATGAGTGTATTTACAAAGATATGAACTGATTTATGTGTGTTAACAAGTTTATGCATGTTCTTACAACTGGAGGTGTGGAGGGGAAATCGACAGGGAAGTCCATTTGGACTATGAATACACCTCCTTCATAAGGGGTGTTTGGAGGGCCATTCGTCAAAGCAGTCCATTGCTGCCGGTCAGGACCATGTATATTGACAAGCCACCCAAGTGCCTCATATCGGAGTTGGTCAATCTGAAACTCAACATTACGATAGAGGTTCCTTCTATCCATGCTCGAAATAACAAACTGTAAGTATAGTGTTAGGTTGCCCTAGGTGACTATTGAGAATTGGTAAACGCTTCCTATTTATAATGTGGGTGAGTAAGTGAATGGTCTCAGAATGGAGAAAGGGTAAAAGGAGATTAATTAGGTCTATCTGTATACGGTATGTAATTAATGAGCATCATCAATTGGTTTTGCAGATATCAAGACTTGGGATTCTAGGAGATGATGCCTTAGATATGCTTCAGTTCAAGTTGGATTTGGCTTTCCAATCAACACCACCACGCCTCTGACTATATATACAGATTTGGAGATGTACATTAATTGCTTAATTTTTTTTACCCTACATTCATTCAGTTATTTGTGTAGTTCAAATGTAAACAGATTATGAGCATTAGTCTCCAGTAAAATTAAAATAATTAATATACATAAATTCTTGTTCATTTGATAATTATTGTTCATTTCCAGAATCATTCGAAGAAGAAGGCAAGGAGTGACATTTACGTTTAAAAAAATATCATGTAAACAACAATAAAAAGACATTAAATTAAAAGAATCTGTCATCTAAAACAAATATCTTGACATGATTGATTAAGACCTATGCTATCTGATACAAGTTACTATGACAGAAATTATTATAAAAATTATCACCGCGAATACCAATATGCCAATTTCTCATATAGCGACTTGACATTTTTAATTATTAGTATGTCATGTGATGACATTAAAAGTGACGTTAATAAATAAAAAGATGGATCGTAACAATGTTCACATGACAGTACGAAACTAGGCTGATGTCATGTATAGTATCTTCAAATGACAGAACCTAACCGTCGTCTGAAGGTGCAATAGACGGCAGCGAGCCCTGTGACAGATTTATATCTCGCGGGATGACAGTTTTTAACCGTCGTCTGAAGGGGGTTTTGGCGTAATAATTTAATTTTTCCATAAAGTAAGTAGTCCCTCTAGTCTAACACATTCATCTTAGAAGAGATAACAAGAGAAAGTTAAACTAATAGTCTTAGATACTAAATATTCCATTTATCAGAAAGAGATAAATCAATGCCATCAATGAATAATTCAATTCCTGTAACCACATCTTATCTTGTATAGTGGTCTGGCCCTCAGATATAATGATTAAGAATTATGTATTACTTTCTTCCAAATATTTTATTATATATCAATGGCAATTGACCCACATTAAAATAATTTATAAAGAAAAGTCCAATATGCAATCGAATTCATGATTTTATCTTTTATTTTTTTTTTATAAAAACAATATCATTCCATTAATTTAACAAGTATAAATAGAACACCAGAATAAAACCTTTCATCCATATAGCTACATCTATAAAAGAAAGAAAATAAATATAAATTATAAAAAGCAATGGAAAAACTACAAAGAGCAGTAAAAACTATAAAAGATACAAATAAAACAAACAAAACAAACAAAGAAATCATATATATCCTTCTCGTACGTCAAATCCCATATATTGAAAAACCTCTGTAATCATGCTTCATCATTTAGGCTCTTCTGGACATTCGGATATGTCCTTTCTATTTTTGCAACGACGCAGATCTATAGATCTACAGACAAAATTAACTTTTTCCGTTCTTGCTAAGACCGAAAAAACAATAAATAAAAGAAATATAGCTAATGGGTGTAAATCTGATGGAAAAAGTTCAATAAGGAATATGAACTTTCAACAAACAAGAAAAAATAGATCTGAAACTAAAAACTAAATCTAAACACAAATGAGAAGAGGAAAAAGGAAGAAGGACAAACTTCCTTCTTCCTTATCTAAAAAATCTGATAAGAAAACAAAAGATCGGAAACATTAAACGACAATAACAGTGACGAAGAGTTGTAGAATCGAAAATTTAAAAGAGAAAATTAGATAAATTAGATAGAGAAGCTAGAGAGAAGTGACGGTTTCTCTCACTCCACCGAATTCATGATTTATATGATATAAAAATTAGAAAAATGTATATAAAAATTTAAAATTTAATTTTTTTATCTATAATTATAACAAATGATAATTTAAATAATATAATTATGTTTAATAAATTAAGAGTAAAGATATAATTATAAATTAAGTTGTAAAATTTATAAATTCGGACATAAATTCATATTTTATTTATAATATATAAAAAATAATACATAATTAAGAATTGAGTTTTGTGATATGATTTAATTATATTTTTATAATATAACTTTTTTTTTATGTAATAACCCTAAAGATTAGACATAATTAATTCTCTATTTAAATATCGATGATTTGCTGCTTCGTGTCTTGATTGAGAATTAATCATTAGATTACTTCAATGATAGCTTTGCTGCTAATTGGCCTTTGGTAAGGCACACTCGTCATTGGCTTCAGGATTATCTTAATCTGATTGCCACATTATTTATTTTCTTTGGTCCCAAATTTTATGGGATCCACACTTTTCTCGGAGAGCATGGCTTTCACCTTGTTTTAATATGCTTCAAAAAACCTATTGTTTCTTCATACAATCTCTTAGGAGAGGCTCTAAAGGGAGGACACATAGGTGGCCCTGCCTTCCGTTTAGGAGGGCTCTGATCTAAAAAAGTTTTAAGTTTTTTTTTTATAAAATTCAAAACTAATTTTAATTAATTATTGAATATTTATTTAAATTTCAATTATTGAAAAATTATGTTGGTGGGATTTGTGGGAAAACTTGAAAACTAAAGGAAAGCAATTGATTTTTGGAGAATTAAACATAGAAAATGGAGATTAATAAGGGTGGAAAAAAGTTTTAGGTTTTGGGTTTTGATATGTTTTTGTGCTGTGCCTTTTCAAGTGAAGAGTCAACTCTTTTTATAGTTGATGTTGTCCAGGGACAGCCCTGGGCGTAGGCAAGAAGTGCAGCCGTCTAGGGTCCTAAGAAAAAACGGGCCCAATTCTTTTTATACTATATATATAGTAATTTCTTTTTATTATAAATGTAGTTATAAAAACATTAGGTCTAAAAGGGGACCAACTAATATAAGATATTTTAGGCCTAAAACAGGTCCAATTTTCTACTTTAAACTTTTAAGTACAATTTATTTTTAATTAAGGGTAATTTATTTCTTATTTCGCCTATGACACCTAAAATGTCAGGACCAGCCGTGATATTGACAGAAATCTATTGGAAGCATGGTGTTCCACTACTCCATTTTAGCTAAGATTTTTGTGGCACGTTCTCCATATCTTAGGGAACCGTCATTTCACTTCAAAACATGGTTTAGAGTTGGTTCCATAGCCAGTTGTTGAAAAAGCAGAGCTTTTCTTCCTTTTGGGACAAATTCGTTGGAAGCAAGATTTTCCACTACTCCACATTGACTAAAACAATTATGGTACATACTCCATACTACGGGGAACCATGATTCCACTTCAAAACATGGATTCAAATTTCTTAAAGTTATTGACAAAATTAATTTTCAAACAAACACATTTTTTAGTAAAATGCCTCATTCTCCTTCAATACTTCTCCGTTTTGGCTTCATAAATACCCTTGGACTGTGAAGACCTAAGGAACAAAGATTCCATTATAACTAGAAGGATTCTAACGATTTATTCTTCAAAATATTAGTGTTTGGAAGAAAATGTGATGCTGAGAAATAAACTTTTTAAATTGAATTCTTCAATTGCCCAACTCCTAAAAGTATCTCTAAAAAACCAAGTTTATCTTTATGATTTTAGAGATAAATAATTGCATTTATTTATAAAAAATAAATAAAGTGATTAGCCAATTAAAAATATTTATGGATAAGGAAGATTGATACGAAAAGGAAGCAACATTATTATTATTATTGTTCTGTTATTATTTTCTCTTTGTTTTCTTGTCTATTTATTTTTTTTAATATATATATTTTATTATTTTTTATTTTTTTTATATTATATCCAAAATTATGGAAGCAGTTGAAACGCATGAGAATGAAAATCAATTTCTTTGAAACCGCCACTAAAATTTGGGTAGCTCTTCCAAATTAATAGGTTTCTCTGTTCTCTTTTTTCTTTAACATATATATATATGGGCTGTTCACGTAAAATCCTAGAAAATGTAGTTTATAATTTTAAATTGGCTTAATGCTTCTCCAGCCCCCTTAACTTGTCCGAATTGGTCATTTTACCCTTCCAACTCATCGAATGTTCTATTTACCCCCTTAACTCCATAAAAATGGTATTTCTCGCTCTCTTAACTTGTCCAAATTTATCATTTTACCCCTTCTCAACTCATCGAATATCTTATTTACCCCCTTAACTCCATAAAAGTGGTATTTCTCACCACTTATGATCCTATTTACCCTCTTAACTCCATAAAAATGGTATTTCTTATCCCTTTATAGTAGTAAAAAAAGTTGAAAAGAGAAAGAACGAATAAAAAATACAAATAACAAGCACATTAATATAAATAAGTTAAATACATTATATGTAGGGATAATGTACCAAATAGGCCTATGATTTTTGGGGAAGTATCAATTTAGGTTCCACTTACAAAATAGCATAAATATAGGTTTAACGTTTAATTTTTTTTATCAATTTAGGCTTCGATAACGGATTGTAAGGGGTGAAAAATATCACTTTTATGGAGTTAAGGGGGTAAATAGAACATTCTATGAGTTGGGGGGAGAAATGGACAAGTTGAGGGAGTGAGAAATACCACTTTTATGGAGTTAAGGTGGTAAATAGGATATTCGATGAGTTGAGGGGGTAAAATGACCAATTTGGACAAGTTAAGGGTGCTGGAGAAGTATTAGGCCTTTTAAATTGTATTAAAAAAAATACCTCAATTGAGTTAAAAAAAAAATCCTTCTACAACTAGATTTAAAAAATCACCCAAAATTATGGTGTCCAAAATAATATTTTTTAAATAATTTAATAATCAACCTATATGGGCTCTTAATTATTGTATATATCATAAACTTCTAATTTATAAATTTTAATCCTTAAAATATATTAAAGTACTGATTTTACTAGTTTGATATTGTAAATAGTTTCTAAAAGATGAATTTCTGTGTAATTTTCCTATAATATTTATATTGTTTTTGTTTTAATTTCAGTCATACAAATAAATGAAGATAAAACCAATCAAAATTACAAAAACAACAACAATTTAACCAATAATTATTGAATTTCACTTTCATACCAACTAATAATGACAAAATGTAAAGTACAATTCCTTTGAAAATTTTCTAATAAGTTTTAACAAGAAAAAAAAATTGAAATCAGCAACATCTTATTCCATTTTTGTAACAGCCAATTCTATTGGAGCATGATTAATTTTTAGGGGCCGGATGAAAGGGAATTGGAATCAAGTTGAGGTCATGTTTTCTACACAAGGCACCTTGAAAAACTTCAGCCATATCAAGATTTTCCGGTGTGATTCCATCAAGAAATTTCCAATCAAAATGATATAATAAGTTTGCAAGCAGAAGCTCTACATAAGTTACAGCTAATGAGATTCCTGGACATATTCTTTTTCCCGCACCAAATGGTATTAGTTCCTTATTCGCACCTTTGTAATCTATTTTATTATCTTCAAATCTTTCTGGATAAAACTTTTCAGGTTCAATCCAAACATTAGAGTCTCTTCCCATTGCCCACACATTAACCATTATTGTAGTTTTGGGAAAAATATCATATCCATCAACTTTTGTTCTTTCTCTAGACTCTCTTGTAATCAAGGATGCTGGAGGACGTAATCTGAAAGTTTCTTTGATAACTAATTTCAAGTAGTTCAATTCTTGGATTCTTGATTCCTCAACGTTTCCATTTTCTCCAAACACTCGTCTCACCTCTTCTTGTGCTTTTTTCATTGCTTTTGGGTTCCTCATCAACTCCGACATTGCCCATTCTACAAGTTTAGAGGATGTATGACTCCCAGCACCAAATAATTCCTACAATACAAAATAATGAAATTAGGTCTTTGTTTAAATGATATCTGAGTGGTTAGACCAAGTAGTCGAGGGTTTAAATTTAGAGAACGCATGTTAATAAAGGCGGAGAGACATGGATGTACTTACCACAATGTTGGCTTTGATGCAATCATTTGTGAACGGCATTGGAAGGTTTCCTTTCTTTTGTATACCCAAAAGAACATCTAAAAAGTTATCAACTTCGGCATCATCATCCTTCTTGTTGGCTTTGTGTTCATGTATGGTGTCTTCAAGTATCCGATCCGCCTCCAAATGCAATCTTTGCAGTCTTGACATAGCTCTACTAGTGAAATATTGAATGAATTTGAAAGAAGGGAAGAAATCGGCAATACTAACAACTTTTCCCGCATCCTTCAAACTCTCGAGAATAGTTAATAAATGTTCTTTTGTTTTTCCATTTTCACCAAACGTAGCTAGTAGCATGACAGTGTTTGTTAAATCAACCACCATGTTTGTAATATTGACCGTCGATCCAGCTTTCGATTGAAGGAATTTGATCACTTCAGAGACTTGTTCTTCCCGGAGTGACCGGAAAGACTGAACACGTTTAGCACTTAGAAACTCCAATGTAGAAATTTTCCTCATTTGTCTCCAGTGGTCTCCATATGGTGCAAATGCAATTCCAACGCCGTTATAAAGGGTAATTTCAATTGACTGCATTTAGAGGTGTCAAAATGAATTATATATATCGAAATTGTGTTATTAGACTAACATGTTCACTTGATCATGTATAATATAAATGTAATAGAAATAAAAAATTATGCCACACATGGTGTAATCAGCATCGAAAGTCACATAAGTTTCAACAACAAAATAACAGTGGACGTTTTCCGATCATCTTCTCACTGGAAATGCTAATATGATATATATTCACATGTCTCAATAACAAATAAACACCATTTGTTGTTATGTCATGAGAGATCACAGTCTCCCAATACACTTTTATGGTGGGACCCATCTCCAGACCCTCTCTTAACAAGGACGTGTAGTGCACTGGACCTCTTTTTTTTTATGCCGTAATCAGCATCGAAAGTCACATAAGTTTCAACAACAGAATAACAGTGGACGTTTTCCGATCATCCTCTCACTGGAAATACTAATATGATATATTTTCACATGTAGAGAATGGATTCCTTTGACAGAACCAAACATTTTGACATCGATGTACATCTCATCCGAGAACATGTATGAGAATGGATTCCTTTGCACTATTTATGTTTCTTCAGAATGTCAACTAGCAGATCTATTCACAAAATCTCTGTCTGCTTCACAGATGTTTGATGCTTTGGTTTAAATGGGATTAGTTCAATTGCCTACTGTTTAGGCTTAAGGGGGAGTGTTAATATTTTCCTTTTTTGGGTATTTTAGTCTTTTATGCATTTTCTCAATAAGGCTATAAATAGTATGTGTATTGGTACTTTGAAGATATATAAAAATTGAGTAAATAGTTTGTGGCTATTTTCTCTCCAAAAGATCTGTGTTCATTCTATTATTCATTCTATTTCTTTTCTACTATTCTATTGTTTCACACTCAATAACAAATAAATACCATGGCCGCGCCATGTGGGGTTCAAAGTTATGTTATCATGTCAAAAATTGATAGCTCTATATACCTGGGGTGCTGGTCGTTCCGCGAACACTTCACTCTGATTTCGAAGAACCTCATGGGCAATTTCAGCGGAAGAAATGACAACTACCGGAACTTGTCCTTGTTGAATGCTCATAACAGGTCCATAAGTTTTAGCCAAATCGCTTAGGCATTGATGGATTTCAGCACCAAACAATTGAGGAATGTTGCCTAAAATAGGAAATTTCCATGGTCCTGGAGGAAGGACTATGTTTTGGGTATGTTTTTTCCATATCTTTAATACCATAAAGATGAAAAGGAAGAAGCTTAAGATAATAGGAAAAGAGGGAATTTGCATGTCCATTTTTCTGATACTGTGTATGTTTCAATTCCATATGATATGGTATTTAAATAATTAAAGTGATACCTTGATAGTGTCCATGTGACCATATATGAGTTATTTTAATGGTTATTTTAAGAAGATATCATATGATTTTATGTCCCGCTGATATCTTTTGACCAATGAAAGTGGGAAAGATTGATATCATGTGTTAATATTATGTACACAATTTAAAATAATATTAAAAGAATCACTGTTTCACGTTTGTACAAAATGTGATTAGGTTAAGGTCTAAAAAACTGTGATTTCACGTTTTCTGTTTGTACCAAACTAATAACTGAGTTTTTTTTTCTTTGTGGATAGAAGAAATGAATGTGGTTTTTGGATTTGCTAAAACAAATAACTTCATTCGATGAAAACACAATAAGTACAACAAAAAAGCAACAGTAAAAAATCAAACCTCATAAGATCTACAAAGAGACTAAAATGACTACATAGAACAAAAAAAAGACCATAAAGGCATAAAAAACACAACAACAATGAAACATGTATTTCTCGTAAATCGAAATCTGCAGAAAAATAGATGCAATCCAATCTTCAGTATTTAGGTCATTTCAAATATTCGGATCTGAATCCTTTTTGTCGATGCAACCAGGTAGACGTACAAATCCACGAAGAAAATAAATCGTTTCCGTTATTACTAAATTCGAAAAAGTATAAATGAAAGAATAATAAAAAGCAGACATAATTGAAACAAATGAAGAGATCTGATGAAATATATGAAACCGACTAAAAAGAATAATGCAACAAAATAAAATGCATAAAATCTAACTCGAAGTGGGGTAGGAAGAAGGAAGACAAATTTCCTTCTTCTTACTTAAAGTAGATCGTTAAAAAAAAAAAAAAAACTTTGAAACTTGATAAATGATGAAATTTGAACAGAAAATAAGAAAAAAATAGTCGAAAGAATTGAGGAGAAGGGGCGGTTATTAATTTAGTAGAGAAGGGGACAAGTAGTTCCTATAGTTTATTTTGTGGAGTTTTTCTACCAAAAGATCATATAACTCAAAACTTAAAATGAAGTGTTAATAATTTTAAAATTAAAAAATTTAAAGATTTAAGGATATTTTAAATAATTTTAGTTTTTTAATTTTTTAATTTCCAAATGATTGAGATGCTTTTTTTTTTATAAAAAGAGAGTGAATATTTAACCAGTGAAAACTCTCAAATAATTATCTTTAAAAATAAAAAATTTGATTACATAATTAATGTGGTACTATAGTGTTAAAAGAGCATCATTTTAAGATACTAATAATTAATTAAGTGATTAAGGTAAACTGCGTATCAGGGGTATTGAGGAATGTTTGCATATAGGGGCGATGACCTAGTCTAGCTCTACTTGCGATCTCCGTCGCCAAGGCCACTAGCTCCGCCATGCCTGACATAGCGCCTTTCTCCATTACCCATTTATTCGAAAGACATGCTTTCTCTCGGCTGGTATCACCTGAACCAAGTGGCGGCGCCAAACCCGCGCTATCATTTGCGAGCGCCTTGAAGAAATCCATCGCGCCAACAGGCATTCCAGCTCCATCTCAGCCTATGGTATCAGAGGAAGGGGGTTTCAAATCCATTAAGGTTCCTCAAGCCATCTACGATGAGCAGGTTAAGTCTTTTCAACACTCAGTCATTGGTCGATGAACATTAAGCAAGGGGGATCGCCCTTGGAAGCACGCAGAGCTAAAACAAAAGCTAAACCAGGTATGGAATCGAAACATGGATTGGAATCTTATTTCCCTTGGAAGGGGATTTTATCAAATCATTATGCCTAATAATGATGTTATTCAATCTGTTTGGGGGTTAGGACCTATCCCCTTAAAACCTGGTATAGTGAGATTCTCTCATTGGGCTCCGGGTTACAATCCCGACTCATATAAATCAACTTCCGCACCGGTCTGGGTCCGTTTTTGCAACTTACCCTGGGAATTTTGGGACACTAGGATCATAGCTAGCATTGCTAGAGTTGTGGAAACTCCGATTCGCTTTGATCATAATACGGTGAATGGTGAGTTTGGTCATTATGCAAGGGTTTTGGTAGATGTTAACCTTGCACGGGATATTCAGACAAAGCTTCGAGTCGACACAGATAGACATAAACACTGGGTTTATGTGGATTATGAATACTTGCCTGCAATCGGAACTTGCTCTGCTATTGGCCATACTTCAGCATCATGTAGACAGAATGCTCCTCGTCCGCAGTTTCAGCAAAAGAAAGTGCTGAAAACTAGCACAATTGTCGCTAAGGTAAATTCGCAGCTAGAGGAGCACGGGCAGAATGCCTCTTTGTAAACAGAAAATGTGAATCTAGAGCCCGTGAATGAAATGGAAGTTGAGGGGGGACCGGAGAAGGATCAGATACAAATCGCGGCTTATGAAAATGACGATGAGGCACCGAACACTTTGCAATTGATAGTGCATCAGCCTGTCATGGGCTCTGAAGGGATTGAAAGCCAGGATGAAGCAAGAAAATGGGGTGACTATAGTGAGGAGGAAAAATCAGAATCTGAAGGATACACCTTGCAACCTCCGGAAACTAAAATAGGGAGTATCAGACCGGCCAGGAATGAGGTTGTCTGCAGCTCGAGCATTCTTGATTCTGGGACCTCGGCCTAGATTACCACCAGGAAAAAACAGAAAGCAAAAATCACTGGTATGTCTTCCGATTCCCGCTCTAAAGTGCGGATTAGACCCCCTATTCGTTTTATATGATAGTTTTATACCGGAATTGTCGCGGGATCAGTAATCGGGATACTCAGAGAGCATTAAAGCTCATTTGTAGTGTTAATCGCCCTGATTTGGTTTGCATTTCTGAGCCTATGGTGATGTTTGATATGATCCCTCTTTTTTTTTGGAATTCGCTTGGTTTGGAGCTGATATGCAGCAATTCTATTAATTCTATTTGGGTTTTCTGTCGCACTGGTTACCTCAATTGTTGTATAGTTATTACAGAGCATGAACAACACATCACAATCAGGTTTATCTTGGGTATCGTTTCCTTCCAATTTTTGTTTGTTTATGGTAGCAATTTTTTTGGCAGGCGCCGATTCCTTTGGAACTCTGTTGGTTCTATTAGAGCTTGCAACAAGAGAATTGTCATGGGGGATTTTAATGCTTTAACTGGGGCTCATGAGAAGACTGGCAGGGCCTCTTCTGAGGTGAGCTGTAGGGAATTCCGTGGTTTTATCAGTAATAATGACCGAGTGGAAGTTGATAGCACTGGGCCTTAGTACACGTGGTATAATGGAAGATTGGGAACAGAGAATGTGGAAAGAAAAATTGACAGAGTTCTAGTAAATGGGGACTTTATGGACTCTTGCGATAGAATCAACTGCACCATCCTCCCCCGTCACCTTTCGGATCAATGTCCGCTCCTCCTCTCTTGCACGACGGGCATGGCTACGTGGCCGCGGTTTCGGTTTTAGGAAATGTGGACTACGACGAATTCGATTAACAAGCTGGTTGCTGATCACTGGCATGATTCGCATATATCACTTCCTCCGGCTCAGCTTCTCTGTCACAAGTTAAAATCCCTTAAGCCCAAGCTTTGCACCTGGAATAAGGAAGTTTTTGGAAGAGTCGATGTGAATATTGTTGTCGCAAAGCTTGGTTTAGAGAACATTCAAAAGCTTATTTCTGATCTTGGTTTGAATGAGGAGAGGAGGGACCTAGAGGTAACGGCGCAGGGGGTGCTTGACCTCCAGTTATACCGTCAGGAGCTATTGGCTCGTGAGAAAAGCAAGGAAAAATGGTTAGCTGCCAGGGATAGAAATTCAAAAGGTGAATTCCTCTCTGGATAACTTGCTTATTAATAGTACATTAACTTCTGATGAAAACGCTATTGCTCAGCATGCGGTAGGTTACTACTCTTCCTTATTCAATCCGGACCGCTTACATATTGATTATCCGGCCATTCTAGCAGTTATCCCTCCACACGTCACTGACGAGGCTAACAGCCAGTTATTGCGTCGGCCCTCTTAGGATGAGATTCGGACTACGGTTTTCGCAATGCACCGTGACAGTTCACCTGGCCCGGATGGGCATAGAGGAGTGTTTTATCAACATTTTTAGGGAATTGTCGGGGATGATGTGTGTAACATGGTTCAGGACTTCTTTGACACCAGTTATATGCTACCTGGCATGAATTCCAGTATCATGACGCTGCTTCCAGAGGTTGAGGGGGCTAATGAAATTCACCAATTTAGACCCATTGCGATGGGAAATTTCAGCCACAAGATCATCTCCAAAATTCTATCGGATATATTGGCACTGATTCCTTCAGGGATTGTTTCAGATAATCAGTTTGGATTCATTAATGGTCGAAGCATCCACCACTGTATTGTTGCAGCCTCTGAGGGAATAAATATTTTAAAGAAGAGGTGCTTTGGTTGGAATATGGCTTTGAAGTTAGACATTAAGAAAGCGTTCGATACTCTGGACTGGAACTTTATGTTGGCTTTTTGGTTTTTCCTTACAATTCAGGAACTGGATCCTAGAAATTCTCTGATCTGCGCGGATCTCTATTGCTTTCAGCGGGGGAAATAAAGGCTACTTTTCCTGTTCTCGCGAAGTGCGTTAGGGTGACCCATTATCGCCTATCCTCTTTGGCTTGGCTGAGGACTTTTTCAGTCGTTGGATGGACGACCTTGTGAGGGAAGGAAAATTTGTTCAGATGGTCTACTCTAGGGACTCTAATTTTTCCCCGCACCTCTTGTATGCGGATGATATGTTACTCTTTGGAAGAGCTACATCTGGTAATATGCATTGTATTCGGGAGCTTTTTGACTTTTACGCCTCTATATCGTGCCAGTCGGTAAATTGGGATAAATCTTAGGTCATTTTTGGGAACCATATCAACAATGAGCGTCATTTTTGGGAACCATATCAACAATCACCGTCAACTTACTTCTTGCAAAGTCCACGGAGGTTCCCTGGAAGGTTAAACAAGATTGGTACAGGTGCCTAACTCGGGTGTCTGCTATGAACTGCCGAATCACACACATTTACAGGGAGGGTAATCAAGCGGCGGATCGGTTAGCAAGCTTTGGTAAGACGGCTTCTTCGATTGTTTGGTGGACGTCAGCTCCTTACTTCTGCCAATCTTTCGTTTTTGATGACATCTGTAACTTAGCTCATGTTCGTTTCCTTTAGTTCTTTTATTTCTTTTTTCCTTTCCTATCTTCCTCATTCTTTGTAATTTTTTCGATTCTTTTAATAATATTTGGGTTGTTGGTTTGTTCTGGGGGTATCAACCTAGTTGGGATGTCCGACCTCTCCTTCCCGTCCCATCCTTTTAGTTAAAAAGAGAGCATCATTTTAAGAAAACGAAAACCTCAATTCCAATTTAAAAAATAATAATTATAAATAATTACTGGACAAAACAGGTAAGTACAAGGTTACCATGTATATATATTTGGAAAAATATCTATACCTAACGATGTGTGCAAATGATACGAAATGTATGCTCATGAATAGAATAGTTCACACATTTGGTGTATATTAAAAGTTTGTTAAGATGATCTTGACTAATAATATTAGTTTATTCAATTATTATTGTGTAAACTAATGATCTCTTCTGGACACCCATTATTAAACTCATTATTAAAGTATTTGGCAAATGTTATTTGTTACAAATTGATATGGAATGGTGGTGAGAAGTTCTTCCATGCCTTGAGTAAGATTGGAAAAAGATCAAAATGATATTGTTGACTAGTAACCCAATCATGATGCTTACGATTAAGAGAGTATATGATGACAACCAGTGGCGGAGCTTTGCATGAAGATTTTTTTTTTCTTAATAACGATTTAAGGAGTTGATTTATAATATAGTCAAATCAAAGTTTTCAATTTTTTTTTTTTGATAATATAAGGGTAAATTTGATCATAATTGGAAACATTAAGGTACAAAATAACTGAGATTCAATATAAAGTAAGGATAAAGTGTAAAAATATTCTAATGTTACACCTAAGAACAATTTTATCCGTAACGTATAAAATGGTGTAATTTTACCCTTAAAGCTGGTAGCTAAGAGCAATTTTATCTCTAACATTGACAAGTTTGGTCAATTGGAGAAATTATTAATCAAATTGTCTTCTCGGTCATGAATTTTGTAACTAAAAAAATACAATTAAAAATAATAAAAGAGAATGAGGTTAATAATGATTAAAAATGATACTTAACATTGATATTCTTAAAGGAGAATGAGGTTTAAGGGAAAAAATTAAAATGAGATAAAAAGTAAAGAGAGGGGGATTCGAACATAGGACCAATTGGATGTAGAGATTCCTATAATTATCACCACAAACAACTATGCAAACTTATTTTTATATCATATAATCACATTCTACATTATAAGTACTAATTTTAACTATTTTAGGGGCTGCTCGGGACTGAACCACTGTTCGTCAAGAGTGTTCCCGAGGGTTGGAGGGTCGGGAGACCCTTCCCTACCCCCCTAGCTCCCCCCTGATGACAACATCAAGAAATTGAGAATATATTGCAATAATAAATGTGTGTATGTAGTTTGATAAAAAAAAAATTGTGTTCTATTTAAGTAAGGTGTATGCGCTAACTTTTTGGAGAACATATATAAGCTCTTACATGATGGATGTATTTTAGGCAGGTGGTAGTATACTCGAATTATAACTTTTTAATCCTATGTGTGAATTAGAGGTCGTTTGTAGAGGATTTAGAAGGTGTCATATTGGCCCACATGTTTTGAGGATATTTAATCTTATTTAGTTTGATCCGATAATTTTTTTTGCTCTGAACATACATATTAGTCTAAGATAAGGATATGTGTATCTAATATTATTCGTGTGATATCGCCGGTTGGTTCTCCAAGCCTTTAAGCTCCATTTCCATATGTTTGCATGTCCATTTTTCTGATACTGTGCATGTTTCAATTCCATATGTTATGGTATTTAAATAATTAAAGTGATACCTTGATAATCTCCATCTGGCCATAAATGACTTATTTTAATGCTTATTATAAGAAGATATCATATAATTTAATGTCCCGTTGATATCTTTTGATCAATGAAAGTGGGAAAGTTTATTAAAAGGATCACCTTTTCACATTTGTACAAAATGTGATTAGGTTAATATGGTTTTTCGATTTGCTAAAACAAATATTCAATTTTTTTTTTATGAAAATGATTATAACTTCTTTAGATTAAAATACAATAAATATAATAAGAAATCAAATCTTACAAGATTTATAAAGAGACTAAAACGATTACATAGAGTAAAAAAGGTCATAAAGACATAAAAAACACAACAACAATGAAACCACGTAGATCTATTAATCGACGAACAAGATAAATTGTTTCCTTTTTACTAAATTCAAAAAAGGTATAAATGAAAAAATAATAGAAAGCAGATATAATTCAAACTGATTAAGAGATCTGATGAAATATATGAAACCGACTAAAACGAAAAAAGAAACAAAAGTAAAACATATAAAATCTAACCCGGAGCGGGGTAGGAAGAAGGAAGAGAAACTTTCTTCTTCCTAATCAAAGTAGATCGTCAAAAGAAGAAAACTTTGAAACTTGATCCATAATGAAATTTGAATAGAAAATGAGAAAAGAATAGTGGAAAGAATTGAGGAAAGGGGACGGTTATTAATTTTGCATAGAAGGAGATGAAGCAGTTTCTATAGTTTATTTTATGGAGTTTTTCTGCTAAAAATCAAATAACTCAAAATTTAAAATGATTGTTAATAATTTCAAAATTTAAAAAATTAAAATTTAAAAATTTAAAGATTTAATGATATTTTAAATAAATTTGATTACCTAATAAATGTGGTACTATAATGTTAAAAGAGTATCATTTTAGAAAAATGAAAACCTCAATTCCAATTTGAAAAAAAAAATTATAAATAATTACTGGACAAAACATGTAAGTACAAGGTTATCATTATATATAATTGGAAAAATATCTATACCTAACGATGTGTGCAACTGATTCCAAATATATGCTAATGAATAGAATAGTTCATACTTATTTTATGTATATTAAAGTTTGTTACGATGATCTTGACTAATAATATTAGTTTATTCAATTATTATTGTGGAAACTAATGATCTCTTCTAGACATCCATTATTAAAGTATTTGGCAAATGTTATTTGTTTCAAATTGATATGATTAAATATGTACACCATATTACTCTAATGGTGGTGAGAAGTTGTTCCATGACTTAAGTAAGATAGGAAAAAGATCAAAATGATATCGTTGACAAGCAATCTAATTATGATACTTAAGTTACGAGAGTACAATATGAGAGCACTAAGAAATTGATAATATATTGTAATAATAAATGTGTGTATGTATTTTGACCATAAAAAATTGTGTTCTATTTATGAGATGTTAGAGGTAAATTTGGAAGTAAGGTGTATACCCTAACTCTTTGAAGGATAGATGTAAGTTCTTACATAGTTGATGTATTTTAGGCAGATGGTAGAATACCCGAATTATAATTCCTTAATCCTATGCGTGAATTAGGAGTCATTCGATATCAAAATTAGAGAAGCAAAGAAATAAGAGAATCAAGGAAGAATTTCATTAATGAAGATTCAAGAACATTACAGAGAAAAGAAGATCAAGAGCAGAGAAGGGAAAAGGGAAGAGTTTGGAGAATCAAAAAAATTGATTCGATTACAGAGAAGAGAATAAGCTTTATAGGCTTACTAATTACATAATTACAAAATTGACCCTAATTATATATAATATTTCTATTCTACCCAAGTCAATAATTAAATCCTAAAACTGAATTAATTTAATACCCCCCCTCAAGTTGGACTGTATATTGATTTCAGTCCTAGTTTGTTCACAAGATCTTCAAATTAAGGCCTTCCAAGAGGTTTTGTCATGAGGTCAACAAGTTGAGTTGAAGTTGAAACATGTAGAAGGTGGATTACCTGAGCTTGTATCTTCTCCCTAATAAAGTGGCAATCAAGCTCTATGTGCTTGGTGCGTTCATGAAATGTTGGATTATTGGCGATGTAGATGGCTGAGAGGTTGTCGCAATATATTGTGGCTGCTTGCTGATGTTGGACCCCAAGATAATCAATCATATAGAGAAACCATTGTAGTTCACATGTTGTGAGTGCTAATGCTCTATATTGAGATTCGCTAGAGCTTCTGGCCACAGCTGGCTGCTTTTTACTTTTCCAAGAGACAAGAGAATCTCCAAAAAATACATCAAAAGCAGGAACTGATCTCCTAGTGTCGACACAGCTTGCCCAATCAGAATCACTGAATGCCTTCAAGTGAATGCTGCCTTTACTGGGGTAGAAGAGACCTTGAGCAGGTGTTTTCTTGAGGTATCTCAAGATCCTATGTGCTGCTTGCAAGTGGATGTATGTAGGACAGTCAAGGAATTGACTCAGAGAACTAACACAAAAGGATATGTCTGGTCGTGTGTTAGCTAAATATATTAGCTTGCCAATTAACCTCCTGTCAGGGACGGCCCAGGGCTATGAAACGAGGGGCGTCCGCCCAAGGCCCATAACGATAAGGGGCCCAAAAAAATATTTTTATAGTATATTTATAAAATATTTTATAGTGTATATATAAATACAGATATGAATATGTAACATTAAGAGTAATTGGTTTAGTTGGTAGGAGGAGTTATCTATTGTTTTCATTTTAGCTTGAGGTTGAGGGTTCGAACCCCGTTCTTCACATTTCTTTTAATTACTTTCAAATATTTTTTTCCTCCACCACCTAATTTTATCATTATCAAATATATTTTTTTCGATTTATTGAGGTTGAGAATTCAAACCTCTAGGTTCAAAAAAAAAAAAAAAGTTCAAACCTATTTCTACCAATTTTTTAAGGGTAAATTACACCCATGGCCACTGAACTTTGCTCATTTTCATATTATGGCCACTTAACTTCATTTCTTTCCGGTATGACCACTGAACTTTACACTTTTTAACACCGATAGCCACTCAATGCCTCAAAACGACCGTTAACAACTAAGAATAAAAATTCCAAAGCATTAATAATAACCACCTTATTTTATCACTATCAAATTTTTTTTTTCACTATCAAGGTTGAGAGTTCAAACCTCTTTCTACCAATTTTGTAATGGTAAATTACACCCATGGCCACTAAACTTTGTCCATTTTCACATTATGGCCCCTGAACTTCATTTCTTACCGGTATGACCATTAAACTTTACACTCTTTAACACCAATGGCCACGCAATACCTCAAAACGATCGTTGACAGCTAAGAATAAAAATTCCAAAGCATTAATAATATTCTAAGTAACTTTAATTCTTGAAATTTTTCGTTTTGAGGTCATTTAAGTGTTGTTTGGTTAGGAGAGAGAAAGTGAATTTTTAGAGAGAGAAAGCTCCAAAAAATGTGATTTTCGAAAATAAAAATATGATTTCATGCTAAATGTCGTTCTGAACAACTTTAATTCTTGAATTTTTTCATTTTTAGGTCGTTAACGATCGTTGTCATTTTCAGAAGTTAGTTAAAGTTGATTAAAAATGAGTTTTTCCCATTAACATTAAAAATGAATTATTTCCATATTGAGTGACCAGAACGGTGGAGGTTGCAGTGAGGATAGGACAAGAAATTAAACATAAAAGATCTCATTTTCGTCAATTAAGCTTGAAAATGTACCAATTGATAAACATTAGGCTAAAAATTGCAATATTTTGTTTATGAATGCTAATTGCTCTCTCCTAATAACCATATGACTAAATTAGTACTTTATTCCTTGTGATAAAAAAAATCATTCACTCTCCAACTTAAAAATGTATATAAAGGGGCCCAAATTTATCATCTCGCCCCGGGCCTCTAAAAGGTCAGGAACGACCCTGCCTCCTGTATTGTTGTTTATCTTCCAAGAGAGTTCCATTTTTCTTGGACAATTTGAGAGTAGAATCCATTGGTGTATCTGTTGGCTTGCATGCTAGGAATCCTGTTTCAGAAAGTAAATCCAACACATATTTCCGTTGACAGATGTATAATCCTTCCCTATTCCTAACAATTTCTAAGCCTAAGAAAAATTTAAGATTGCCTAGGTCTTTAGTCTTAAATTTGTTGTCCAAAACAGTCTTAGTAGTATCATTACCTGTCATAATGATGTCATCAATATAAACAAGTAACAAAGTAATTTTATTCTGCTGCCTTTTTATGTATAATGAATGATCAAAAGGACACTTTTGATATTGATGAGCTAATAAAGTATCAGACAGTTTGGATGCCCATTGTCTACTAGCTTGTTTCAAGCCATAAAGGGACTTAGTAAGTTTACAAACTAAATTTGGTCCAGTTTTCTCAATGCCTAAAGGCAACTGCATATAGACTTCTTCTTTTAAGTCCCCATGCAGGAATGCATTATGGACATCTAATTGGAACAACCCCCAATTGTACATACTAGCTAATGCTGAAATTAATCTGACAGTGGTCATTTTGACAACAGGGGAGAAAGTATCTAAGTAGTCAATGCCCTTAGTTTGTGTGTATCCTTTCGCAACTAAACGGGCTTTGTACCTCTCTATAGTCCCATCTAACCTTAGACTGCTTGGTAATTAGCTTAGACTGGACATTATTACAATGAAACTCTTTAAGATATTCAGGTGCTTTCCTAACTCTATCAGACTTTCTAGTTCCTTGAATAGGACAAACATCATCAACAACTTGCTGCTCAACATTATCCACAATATCACTAGGCACAACATTATAAGGCATATCAACAACAAAATCATCATCACTGGTAGCATGCAAACCAACTGTTTTACTATCATTAGAGTTATTTAGAGTAGAAGCAGGACTGTTAACATGCCTTGATATGTTAGGATAAAGCAATTGTGCTTGAAAATCAATATTAGGAAACAATGGCAGATTGAGAATTTTGATTCTTATCAAGATATGGAAAAGAGGTTTCATAAAGTGAAACTTCCCTATAAATAACATACTTTTTATCAACCAAATCATATAATCTATATCCTTTTGTATTCAAAGGGAAACCTAAGAATATTAAAGGATGAGCTTTGGCAACAAATTTAATAAATTTCAGACTAAGAATGGTCATGAAACTAAGACACCCAAAGACTCTTAAGTCATTATATGTAGGTTGCTGCTGATATCATGCAAAATATGGTGAAATATTGTCTAATAGAGGTGTTGGAGTAATATTAATAAGATGAACTGCATGCACAATACAATCAGACCAGAAATGTAAAGGAATGCCAACTTGTAATCTTAAACTTCGTGCAACATTTAAAATGTGTTGATGTTTTCTCTCAACTATATTGTTTTGCTGTGGGGTATGAGGGCAACTAGTTTGATGAACTATGCCCTTTTCTTGATAAAAATCATGCAAATGGAGTTCATAAGCATTATCAAACCTCAAAGTTTTAATACAACAGCTAAAATGATTAAAAACATAATTGCAAAAGCTTTTAATTGCATTAGAAGCTTCTGATTTATTCTTAAGCATGTACACCCAAGTATATCTAGTGTAGTCATCCACTATAGTCAGAAAATATTTATAACCAGCAATTGAAACAGTTTTAATAGGTCCCCAGACATCAACATGTATAAGATCAAAACAACTTTCTGTTACAGTTTCACTAATAGGAAAGGGTAACCTCTTTTGCTTAGCAATGGGACAAATTGTACAAGCTAGAGTATCACACGCTTCAAAATTATCTAAGTATGTGGACAAGAATTTCAACCTAGAATGTGCAAGATGTCTTAACCTATAATGCCATAAAGGGAAATTGCTAAGTTTATTATCACTCTTTACAGTATTTAAAGACCTATGTAGAGAATCAACTTTATGCTTCTGAGTGAAGACATATAAGCCATCTGCCATATCAGCTATACCAATCTTCTTCAATGTCATAATGTCCTGAAAATGACAATTATCATGGGTAAACGACACCACACAACTCTTGTCCTGTAACAATTTATTGACAGAGATAAGGTTGAAATGAAACTCAGGTGTGAACAGAACATGGTGCAAACAGATTTGATCATTCAATTGAACTGGTCCTATTTTATGAACTAACACGGAATTACCATTAGGCAAATACACTTTAATACCAAAGACATGTTCAACATTAAACAATAAACCAATATCAGTTGCAACATGATCTGTTGCTCCCGAATCAAGAATCCATGTCACGGCATCACGTTTGGCAATATTAACATAAGAATTATAAGGGAATTTAGGAATACATGTGTAGTTTGCATTACCAAAATCTGTCTGTAAAGTTGGCCCATCAGTTTTGTTATTTCTCTGTACCATCGGAGCTACTGAAAAAGCATTAACACTAGGCTGTGGCAGCATATGAGCAGTAGTTGTGGCATAAGAATTTGCAGACTTGGCTTGCATCTGTCCAGTCTCAAAAAGATGCAACATATTCATAAGAGTTCCTAACTTCTCAGAAGGAATGGAAACAATGTCCTGCAATCCTGCTTCAGAATCATCCTCTTCAGCAACAGTATTTGCCACAAACTTCTTTTTTTCTTTAAAATTCGGTGGAAAGCCATGCTTCTTATAGCACTGGTCCACATGTGCCAGTCCTTGCCACAGTAGCTACACTTTTTAATAGCCCCCTTCTTAAAACCAGAGTTATTTCCTTGTGGAAAATTAAGACTATTCAAAGACTGATTTCCTGCATTTGCATTTGTAATGCCTAGAGAACCTAGCAAACTCAAATCAATACCTTCATAAACTTGTCTTTCATATTGAATGACCAGATTGAAGGTTTTCTCTATACTAGGCAATGGTTCCATCATAAGCACTTGAGTTTTAATCATACTAAAATTGCTATTCAATCCCCTAAGAAATTTGATAACATGATCTTGCCTCTGCTGAGTTCTCACATTCTTGATAGCAGTACATGTTGCAGCACCAGTTGGAACACAATCACAATTCAAGATAGGTCTAAAATTGACTAAATCCTCCCATATAACTTGCAATTTGGTGAAATAATCAGTAACAGATAGACCCCCTTGACTTAAAGATGCAAGTTCATCATGCAATTCAGCAATACGCAAATAATCAGATTGCGAAAAATGATTTTGTAAGTTTTTCCAAACCTGATAAGCATTCTCAAACCATGTGATGCTTTGTGAAATTGACGCAGATATAGATTGATTCAACCAAGATAAGACGAGTTGGTTGCATCGATTCTATGCCAATCTATTTGCTTCTTCAACATCATCTTGCTTCAGAGATCCATCCACAAACTTCATCTTGTTCTTGGCCATTAAAGATCGTTTGAAAGCTCGTGCCTAGGAATGGTAATCCTTGTTACCAGTTAACTTGAGTGAAACCAAAGACTGATTAGTATTTTCACTGGGATTTATATAGTAGACGCTGGTAGGATTCGACGATTGATCAAGAATTGTGGTATTATTTGTGTTATTGTTAGCCATCTTGAAATTAATCGAATAAGATGAACCAGGAAAAGAGATTTTGACCTAAATCGTAGATCAAAAGAAATGAACAATAGAAAGATCTAACAGGAAGATCTTATAAAAAAAAATCAACAAATAGATCAGAAAAAGTGATCTAATATTACGATCTAACAAGAAGATCGACAATAAGAAATATGAAAAATGAATCTCAAGATCCAATGAAATCCAAGCGGGAGTTATTGCTCTGATACCTTATCAAAATTAGAGAAGCAAAGAAATAAGAGAATCAAGGAAGAATTTCATTAATGAAGATTCAAGAACATTACAGAGAAAAGAAGATCAAGAGCAGAGAAGGGAAAAGGGAAGAGTTTGGAGAATCAAAAAAATTGATTCGATTACAGAGAAGAGAATAAGCTTTATAGGCTTACTAATTACATAATTACAAAATTGACCCTAATTATATATAATATTTCTATTCTACCCAAGTCAATAATTAAATCCTAAAACTGAATTAATTTAATATCCCCCCTCAAGTTGGACTGTATATTGATTTCAGTCCTAGTTTGTTCACAAGATCTTCAAATTAAGGCCTTCCAAGAGGTTTTGTCATGAGGTCAACAAGTTGAGTTGAAGTTGAAACATGTAGAAGGTGGATTACCTGAGCTTGTATCTTCTCCCTAATAAAGTGGCAATCAAGCTCTATGTGCTTGGTGCGTTCATGAAATGTTGGATTATTGGCGATGTAGATGGCTGAGAGGTTGTCGCAATATATTGTGGCTGCTTGCTGATGTTGGACCCCAAGATAATCAATCATATAGAGAAACCATTGTAGTTCACATGTTGTGAGTGCTAATGCTCTATATTCAGATTCGCTAGAGCTTCTGGCCACAGCTGGCTGCTTTTTACTTTTCCAAGAGACAAGAGAATCTCCAAAAAATACATCAAAAGCAGGAACTGATCTCCTAGTGTCGACACAGCTTGCCCAATCAGAATCACTGAATGCCTTCAAGTGAATGCTGCCTTTATTGGGGTAGAAGAGACCTTGAGCAGGTGTTTTCTTGAGGTATCTCAAGATCCTATGTGCTGCTTGCAAGTGGATGTATGTAGGACAGTCAAGGAATTGACTCAGAGAACTAACACAAAAGGATATGTCTGGTCATGTGTTAGCTAAATATATTAGCTTGCCAATTAACCTCCTGTCAGGGCCGGCCCTGGGCTATGAAACGAGGGGCGTCCGCCCAAGGCCCATAACGATAAGGGGCCCAAAAAAATATTTTTATAGTATATTTATAAAATATTTTATAGTGTATATATAAATACAGATATGAATATGTAACATTAAGAGTAATTGGTTTAGTTGGTAGGAGGAGTTATCTAATGTTTTCATTTTAGCTTGAGGTTGAGGGTTCGAACCCCGTTCTTCACATTTCTTTTAATTACTTTCAAATATTTTTTTCCTCCACCACCTAATTTTATCATTATCAAATATATTTTTTTTCGATTTATTGAGGTTGAGAATTCAAACCTCTAGGTTCAAAAAAAAAAAAAAAGTTCAAACCTATTTCTACCAATTTTTTAAGGGTAAATTACACCCATGGCCACTGAACTTTGCTCATTTTAATATTATGGCCACTGAACTTTACACTTTTTAACACCGATAGCCACTCAATGCCTCAAAACGACCGTTAACAACTAAGAATAAAAATTCCAAAGCATTAATAATAACCACCTTATTTTATCACTATCAAATTTTTTTTTTCACTATCAAGGTTGAGAGTTCAAACCTCTTTCTACCAATTTTGTAATGGTAAATTACACCCATGGCCACTAAACTTTGTCCATTTTCACATTATGGCCCCTGAACTTCATTTCTTACCGGTATGACCATTAAACTTTACACTCTTTAACACCAATGGCCACACAATACCTCAAAACGATCGTTGACAGCTAAGAATAAAAATTCCAAAGCATTAATAATATTCTAAGTAACTTTAATTCTTGAAATTTTTCGTTTTGAGGTCATTTAAGTGTTGTTTGGTTAGGAGAGAGAAAGTGAATTTTTAGAGAGAGAAAGCTCCAAAAAATGTGATTTTCGAAAATAAAAATATGGTTTCATGCTAAATGTCGTTCTGAACAACTTTAATTCTTGAATTTTTTCATTTTTAGGTCGTTAACGATCGTTAACGGTCATTTTCAGAAGTTAGTTAAAGTTGATTAAAAATGAGTTTTTCCCATTAACATTAAAAATGAATTATTTCCATATTGAGTGACCAGAACGGTGGAGGTTGCAGTGAGGATAGGACAAGAAATTACACATAAAAGATCTCATTTTCGTCAATTAAGCTTGAAAATGTAGCAATTGATAAACATTAGGCTAAAAATTGCAATATTTTATTTATGAATGCTAATTGCTCTCTCCTAATAACCATGTGACTAAATTAGTACTTTATTCCTTGTGATAAAAAAAATCATTCACTCTCCAACTTAAAAATGTATATAAAGGGGCCCAAATTTATCATCTCGCCCCGGGCCTCTAAAAGGTCAGGAACGGCCCTGCCTCCTGTATTGTTGTTTATCTTCCAAGGGAGTTCCATTTTTCTTGGACAATTTGAGAGTAGAATCCATTGGTGTATCTGTTGGCTTGCATGCTAGGAATCCTGTTTCAGAAAGTAAATCCAACACATATTTCCGTTGACAGATGTATAATCCTTCCCTATTCCTAGCAATATCTAAGCCTAAGAAAAATTTAAGATTGCCTAGGTCTTTAGTCTTAAATTTGTTGTCTAAAACAGTCTTAGTAGTATCATTACCTGTCATAATGATGTCATCAACATAAACAAGTAACAAAGTAATTTTATTCTGCTGCCTTTTTATGTATAATGAATGATCAAAAGGACACTTTTTGATATTGATGAGCTAATAAAGTATCAGACAGTTTGGATGCCCATTGTCTACTAGCTTGTTTCAAGCCATAAAGGGACTTAGTAAGTTTACAAACTAAATTTGGTCCAGTTTTCTCAATGCCTAAAGGCAACTGCATATAGACTTCTTCTTTTAAGTCCCCATGCAGGAATGCATTATGGACATCTAATTGGAACAACCCCCAATTGTACATACTAGCTAATGCTAAAATTAATCTGACAGTGGTCATTTTGACAACAGGGGAGAAAGTATCTAAGTAGTCAATGCCCTTAGTTTGTGTGTATCCTTTCGCAACTAAACGGGCTTTGTACCTTTCTATAGTCCCATCTAACCTTAGACTGCTTGGTAATTAGCTTAGACTGGACATTATTACAATGAAACTCTTTAAGATATTCAGGTGCTTTCCTAACTCTATCAGACTTTCTAGTTCCTTGAATAGGACAAACATCATCAACAACTTGCTGCTCAACATTATCCACAATATCACTAGGCACAACATTATAAGGCATATCAACAACAAAATCATCATCACTGGTAGCATGCAAACCAACTGTTTTACTATCATTAGAGTTATTTAGAGTAGAAGCAGGACTGTTAACATGCCTTGATATGTTAGGATAAAGCAATTGTGCTTGAAAATCAATATTAGGAAACAATGGCAGATTGAGAATTTTGCTTCTTATCAAGATATGGAAAAGAGGTTTCATAAAGTGAAACTTCCCTATAAATAACATACTTTTTATCAACCAAATCATATAATCTATATCCTTTTGTATTCAAAGGGAAACCTAAGAATATTAAAGGATGAGCTTTGGCAACAAATTTAATAAATTTCAGACTAAGAATGGTCATGAAACTAAGACACCCAAAGACTCTTAAGTCATTATATGTAGGTTGCTGCTGATATCATGCAAAATATGGTGAAATATTGTCTAATAGAGGTGTTGGAGTAATATTAATAAGATGAACTGCATGCACAATACAATCAGACCAGAAATGTAAAGGAATGCCAACTTGTAATCTTAAACTTCGTGCAACATTTAAAATGTGTTGATGTTTTCTCTCAACTATATTGTTTTGCTGTGGGGTATGAGGGCAACTAGTTTGATGAACTATGCCCTTTTCTTGATAAAAATCATGCAAATGGAGTTCATAAGCATTATCAAACCTCAAAGTTTTAATACAACAGCTAAAATGATTAAAAACATAATTGCAAAAGCTTTTAATTGCATTAGAAGCTTCTGATTTATTCTTAAGCATGTACACCCAAGTATATCTAGTGTAGTCATCCACTATAGTCAGAAAATATTTATAACCAGCAATTGAAACAGTTTTAATAGGTCCCCAGACATCAACATGTATAAGATCAAAACAACTTTCTGTTACAGTTTCACTAATAGGAAAGGGTAACCTCTTTTGCTTAGCAATGGGACAAATTGTACAAGCTAGAGTATCACACGCTTCAAAATTATCTAAGTATGTGGACAAGAATTTCAACCTAGAATGTGCAAGATGTCTTAACCTATAATGCCATAAAGGGAAATTGCTAAGTTTATTATCACTCTTTACAGTATTTAAAGACCTATGTAGAGAATCAACTTTATGCTTCTGAGTGAAGACATATAAGCCATCTGCCATATCAGCTATACCAATCTTCTTCAATGTCATAATGTCCTGAAAATGACAATTATCATGGGTAAACGACACCACACAACTCTTGTCCTGTAACAATTTATTGACAGAGATAAGGTTGAAATGAAACTCAGGTGTGAACAGAACATGGTGCAAACAGATTTGATCATTCAATTGAACTGGTCCTATTTTATGAACTAACACGGAATTACCATTAGGCAAATACACTTTAATACCAAAGACATGTTCAACATTAAACAATAAACCAATATCAGTTGCAACATGATCTGTTGCTCCCGAATCAAGAATCCATGTCACGGCATCACGTTTGGCAATATTAACATAAGAATTATAAGGGAATTTAGGAATACATGTGTAGTTTGCATTACCAAAATCTGTCTGTAAAGTTGGCCCATCAGTTTTGTTATTTCTCTGTACCATCGGAGCTGCTGAAAAAGCATTAACACTAGGCTGTGGCAGCATGTGAGCAGTAGTTGTGGCATAAGAATTTGCAGACTTGGCTTGCATCTGTCCAGTCTCAAAAAGATGCAACATATTCATAAGAGTTCCTAACTTCTCAGAAGGAATGGAAACAATGTCCTGCAATCCTGCTTCAGAATCATCCTCTTCAGCAACAGTATTTGCCACAAACTTCTTTTTTTCTTTAAAATTCGGTGGAAAGCCATGCTTCTTATAGCACTGGTCCACATGTGCCAGTCCTTGCCACAGTAGCTACACTTTTTAATAGCCCCCTTCTTAAAACCAGAGTTATTTCCTTGTGGAAAATTAAGACTATTCAAAGACTGATTTCCTGCATTTGCATTTGTAATGCCTAGAGAACCTAGCAAACTCAAATCAATACCTTCATAAACTTGTCTTTCATGTTGAATGACCAGATTGAAGGTTTTCTCTATACTAGGCAATGGTTCCATCATAAGCACTTGAGTTTTAATCATACTAAAATTGCTATTCAATCCCCTAAGAAATTTGATAACATGATCTTGCCTCTGCTGAGTTCTCACATTCTTGATAGCAGTACATGTTGCAGCACCAGTTGGAACACAATCACAATTCAAGATAGGTCTAAAATTGACTAAATCCTCCCATATAACTTGCAATTTGGTGAAATAATCAGTAACAGATAGACCCCCTTGACTTAAAGATGCAAGTTCATCATGCAATTCAGCAATACGCAAATAATCAGATTGCGAAAAATGATTTTGTAAGTTTTTCCAAACCTGATAAGCATTCTCAAACCATGTGATGCTTTGTGAAATTGACGCAGATACAGATTGATTCAACCAAGATAAGACGAGTTGGTTGCATCGATTCTATGTCAATCTATTTGCTTTTTCAACATCATCTTGCTTCAGAGATCCATCCACAAACATCATCTTGTTCTTGGCCATTAAAGATTGTTTGAAAGCTCATGCCTAGGAATGGTAATCCTTGTTACCAGTTAACTTGAGTGAAACCAAAGACTGATTAGTATTTTCACTGGGATTTATATAGTAGACGCTGGTAGGATTCGACGATTGATCAAGAATTGTGGTATTATTTGTGTTATTGTTAGCCATCTTGAAATTAATCGAATAAGATGAACCAGGAAAAGAGATTTTGACCTAAATCGTAGATCAAAAGAAATGAACAATAGAAAGATCTAACAGGAAGATCTTATAAAAAAAAATCAACAAATAGATCAGAAAAAGTGATCTAATATTACGATCTAACAAGAAGATCGACAATAAGAAATATAAAAAATGAATCTCAAGATCCAATGAAATCCAAGCGGGAGTTATTGCTCTGATACCTTATCAAAATTAGAGAAGCAAAGAAATAAGAGAATCAAGGAAGAATTTCATTAATGAAGATTCAAGAACATTACAGAGAAAAGAAGATCAAGAGCAGAGAAGGGAAAAGGGAAGAGTTTGGAGAATCAAAAAAATTGATTCGATTACAGAGAAGAGAATAAGCTTTATAGGCTTACTAATTACATAATTACAAAATTGACCCTAATTATATATAATATTTCTATTCTACCCAAGTCAATAATTAAATCCTAAAACTGAATTAATTTAATACCCCCCCTCAAGTTGGACTGTATATTGATTTCAGTCCTAGTTTGTTCACAAGATCTTCAAATTAAGGCCTTCCAAGAGGTTTTGTCATGAGGTCAACAAGTTGAGTTGAAGTTGAAACATGTAGAAGGTGGATTACCTGAGCTTGTATCTTCTCCCTAATAAAGTGGCAATCAAGCTCTATGTGCTTGGTGCGTTCATGAAATGTTGGATTATTGGCGATGTAGATGGCTGAGAGGTTGTCGCAATATATTGTGGCTGCTTGCTGATGTTGGACCCCAAGATAATCAATCATATAGAGAAACCATTGTAGTTCACATGTTGTGAGTGCTAATGCTCTATATTCAGATTCGCTAGAGCTTCTGGCCACAGCTGGCTGCTTTTTACTTTTCCAAGAGACAAGAGAATCTCCAAAAAATACATCAAAAGCAGGAACTGATCTCCTAGTGTCGACACAGCTTGCCCAATCAGAATCACTGAATGCCTTCAAGTGAATGCTGCCTTTACTGGGGTAGAAGAGACCTTGAGCAGGTGTTTTCTTGAGGTATCTCAAGATCCTATGTGCTGCTTGCAAGTGGATGTATGTAGGACAGTCAAGGAATTGACTCAGAGAACTAACACAAAAGGATATGTCTGGTCGTGTGTTAGCTAAATATATTAGCTTGCCAATTAACCTCCTGTCAGGGCCGGCCCAGGGCTATGAAACGAGGGGCGTCCGCCCAAGGCCCATAACGATAAGGGGCCCAAAAAAATATTTTTATAGTATATTTATAAAATATTTTATAGTGTATATATAAATACAGATATGAATATGTAACATTAAGAGTAATTGGTTTAGTTGGTAGGAGGAGTTATCTAATGTTTTCATTTTAGCTTGAGGTTGAGGGTTCGAACCCCGTTCTTCACATTTCTTTTAATTACTTTCAAATATTTTTTTCCTCCACCACCTAATTTTATCATTATCAAATATATTTTTTTCGATTTATTGAGGTTGAGAATTCAAACCTCTAGGTTCAAAAAAAAAAAAAAAGTTCAAACCTATTTCTACCAATTTTTTAAGGGTAAATTACACCCATGGCCACTGAACTTTGCTCATTTTCATATTATGGCCACTGAACTTCATTTCTTTCCGGTATGACCACTGAACTTTACACTTTTTAACACCGATAGCCACTCAATGCCTCAAAACGACCGTTAACAACTAAGAATAAAAATTCCAAAGCATTAATAATAACCACCTTATTTTATCACTATCAAATTTTTTTTTTCACTATCAAGGTTGAGAGTTCAAACCTCTTTCTACCAATTTTGTAATGGTAAATTACACCCATGGCCACTACACTTTGTCCATTTTCACATTATGGCCCCTGAACTTCATTTCTTACCGGTATGACCATTAAACTTTACACTCTTTAACACCAATGGCCACGTAATACCTCAAAACGATCGTTGACAGCTAAGAATAAAAATTCCAAAGCATTAATAATATTCTAAGTAACTTTAATTCTTGAAATTTTTCGTTTTGAGGTCATTTAAGTGTTGTTTGGTTAGGAGAGAGAAAGTGAATTTTTAGAGAGAGAAAGCTCCAAAAAATGTGATTTTCGAAAATAAAAATATGGTTTCATGCTAAATGTCGTTCTGAACAACTTTAATTCTTGAATTTTTTCATTTTTAGGTCGTTAACGATCGTTAACGGTCATTTTCAGAAGTTAGTTAAAGTTGATTAAAAATGAGTTTTTCCCATTAACATTAAAAATGAATTATTTCCATATTGAGTGACCAGAACGGTGGAGGTTGCAGTGAGGATAGGACAAGAAATTACACATAAAAGATCTCATTTTCGTCAATTAAGCTTGAAAATGTAGCAATTGATAAACATTAGGCTAAAAATTGCAATATTTTATTTATGAATGCTAATTGCTCTCTCCTAATAACCATATGACTAAATTAGTACTTTATTCCTTGTGATAAAAAAAATCATTCACTCTCCAACTTAAAAATGTATATAAAGGGGCCCAAATTTATCATCTCGCCCCGGGCCTCTAAAAGGTCAGGAACGGCCCTGCCTCCTGTATTGTTGTTTATCTTCCAAGGGAGTTCCATTTTTCTTGGACAATTTGAGAGTAGAATCCATTGGTGTATCTGTTGGCTTGCATGCTAGGAATCCTGTTTCAGAAAGTAAATCCAACACATATTTCCGTTGACAGATGTATAATCCTTCCCTATTCCTAGCAATTTCTAAGCCTAAGAAAAATTTAAGATTGCCTAGGTCTTTAGTCTTAAATTTGTTGTCCAAAACAGTCTTAGTAGTATCATTACCTGTCATAATGATGTCATCAACATAAACAAGTAACAAAGTAATTTTATTCTGCTGCCTTTTTATGTATAATGAATGATCAAAAGGACACTTTTGATATTGATAAGCTAATAAAGTATCAGACAGTTTGGATGCCCATTGTCTACTAGCTTGTTTCAAGCCATAAAGGGACTTAGTAAGTTTACAAACTAAATTTGGTCCAGTTTTCTCAATGCCTAAAGGCAACTGCATATAGACTTCTTCTTTTAAGTCCCCATGCAGGAATGCATTATGGACATCTAATTGGAACAACCCCCAATTGTACATACTAGCTAATGCTAAAATTAATCTGACAGTGGTCATTTTGACAACAGGGGAGAAAGTATCTAAGTAGTCAATGCCCTTAGTTTGTGTGTATCCTTTCGCAACTAAACGGGCTTTGTACCTCTCTATAGTCCCATCTAACCTTAGACTGCTTGGTAATTAGCTTAGACTGGACATTATTACAATGAAACTCTTTAAGATATTCAGGTGCTTTCCTAACTCTATCAGAATTTCTAGTTCCTTGAATAGGACAAACATCATCAACAACTTGCTGCTCAACATTATCCACAATATCACTAGGCATATCAACAACAAAATCATCATCACTGGTAGCATGCAAACCAACTGTTTTACTATCATTAGAGTTATTTAGAGTAGAAGCAGGACTGTTAACATGCCTTGATATGTTAGGATAAAGCAATTGTGCTTGAAAATCAATATTAGGAAACAATGGCAGATTGAGAATTTTGCTTCTTATCAAGATATGGAAAAGAGGTTTCATAAAGTGAAACTTCCCTATAAATAACATACTTTTTATCAACCAAATCATATAATCTATATCCTTTTGTATTCAAAGGGAAACCTAAGAATATTAAAGGATGAGCTTTGGCAACAAATTTAATAAATTTCAGACTAAGAATGGTCATGAAACTAAGACACCCAAAGACTCTTAAGTCATTATATGTAGGTTGCTGCTGATATCATGCAAAATATGGTGAAATATTGTCTAATAGAGGTGTTGGAGTAATATTAATAAGATGAACTGCATGCACAATACAATCAGACCAGAAATGTAAAGGAATGCCAACTTGTAATCTTAAACTTCGTGCAACATTTAAAATGTGTTGATGTTTTCTCTCAACTATATTGTTTTGCTGTGGGGTATGAGGGCAACTAGTTTGATGAACTATGCCCTTTTCTTGATAAAAATCATGCAAATGGAGTTCATAAGCATTATCAAACCTCAAAGTTTTAATACAACAGCTAAAATGATTAAAAACATAATTGCAAAAGCTTTTAATTGCATTAGAAGCTTCTGATTTATTCTTAAGCATGTACACCCAAGTATATCTAGTGTAGTCATCCACTATAGTCAGAAAATATTTATAACCAGCAATTGAAACAGTTTTAATAGGTCCCCAGACATCAACATGTATAAGATCAAAACAACTTTCTGTTACAGTTTCACTAATAGGATAGGGTAACCTCTTTTGCTTAGCAATGGGACAAATTGTACAAGCTAGAGTATCACACGCTTCAAAATTATCTAAGTATGTGGACAAGAATTTCAACCTAGAATGTGCAAGATGTCTTAACCTATAATGCCATAAAGGGAAATTGCTAAGTTTATTATCACTCTTTACAGTATTTGAAGACCTATGTAGAGAATCAACTTTATGCTTCTGAGTGAAGACATATAAGCCATCTGCCATATCAGCTATACCAATCTTCTTCAATGTCATAATGTCCTGAAAATGACAATTATCATGGGTAAACGACACCACACAACTCTTGTCCTGTAACAATTTATTGACAGAGATAAGGTTGAAATGAAACTCAGGTGTGAACAGAACATGGTGCAAACAGATTTGATCATTCAATTGAACTGGTCCTATTTTATGAACTAACACGGAATTACCATTAGGCAAATACACTTTAATACCAAAGACATGTTCAACATTAAACAATAAACCAATATCAGTTGCAACATGATCTGTTGCTCCCGAATCAAGAATCCATGTCACGGCATCACGTTTGGCAATATTAACATAAGAATTATAAGGGAATTTAGGAATACATGTGTAGTTTGCATTACCAAAATCTGTCTGTAAAGTTGGCCCATCAGTTTTGTTATTTCTCTGTACCATCGGAGCTGCTGAAAAAGCATTAACACTAGGCTGTGGCAGCATGTGAGCAGTAGTTGTGGCATAAGAATTTGCAGACTTGGCTTGCATCTGTCCAGTCTCAAAAAGATGCAACATATTCATAAGAGTTCCTAACTTCTCAGAAGGAATGGAAACAATGTCCTGCAATCCTGCTTCAGAATCATCCTCTTCAGCAACAGTATTTGCCACAAACTTCTTTTTTTCTTTAAAATTCGGTGGAAAGCCATGCTTCTTATAGCACTGGTCCACATGTGCCAGTCCTTGCCACAGTAGCTACACTTTTTAATAGCCCCCTTCTTAAAACCAGAGTTATTTCCTTGTGGAAAATTAAGACTATTCAAAGACTGATTTCCTGCATTTGCATTTGTAATGCCTAGAGAACCTAGCAAACTCAAATCAATACCTTCATAAACTTGTCTTTCATGTTGAATGACCAGATTGAAGGTTTTCTCTATACTAGGCAATGGTTCCATCATAAGCACTTGATTTTTAATCATACTAAAATTGCTATTCAATCCCCTAAGAAATTTGATAACATGATCTTGCCTCTGCTGAGTTCTCACATTCTTGATAGCAGTACATGTTGCAGCACCAGTTGGAACACAATCACAATTCAAGATAGGTCTAAAATTGACTAAATCCTCCCATATAACTTGCAATTTGGTGAAATAATCAGTAACAGATAGACCCCATTGACTTAAAGATGCAAGTTCATCATGCAATTCAGCAATACGCAAATAATCAGATTGCGAAAAATGATTTTGTAAGTTTTTCCAAACCTGATAAGCATTCTCAAACCATGTGATGCTTTGTGAAATTGACGCAGATACAGATTGATTCAACCAAGATAAGACGAGTTGGTTGCATCGATTCTATGCCAATCTATTTGCTTCTTCAACATCATCTTGCTTCAGAGATCCATCCACAAACTTCATCTTGTTCTTGGCCATTAAAGATCGTTTGAAAGCTCGTGCCTAGGAATGGTAATCCTTGTTACCAGTTAACTTGAGTGAAACCAAAGACTGATTAGTATTTTCACTGGGATTTATATAGTAGACGCTGGTAGGATTCGACGATTGATCAAGAATTGTGGTATTATTTGTGTTATTGTTAGCCATCTTGAAATTAATCGAATAAGATGAACCAGGAAAAGAGACTTTGACCTAAATCGTAGATCAAAAGAAATGAACAATAGAAAGATCTAACAGGAAGATCTTATAAAAAAAAATCAACAAATAGATCAGAAAAAGTGATCTAATATTACGATCTAACAAGAAGATCGACAATAAGAAATATGAAAAATGAATCTCAAGATCCAATGAAATCCAAGCGGGAGTTATTGCTCTGATACCTTATCAAAATTAGAGAAGCAAAGAAATAAGAGAATCAAGGAAGAATTTCATTAATGAAGATTCAAGAACATTACAGAGAAAAGAAGATGAAAAGCAGAGAAGGGAAATGGGAAGAGTTTGGAGAATCAAAAAAATTGATTCGATTATAGAGAAGAGAATAAGCTTTATAGGGTTACTAATTAGATAATTACAAAATAGACCCTAATTATATACAATATTTCTATTCTACCCAAGTCAATAAATAAATCCTAAAAATGAATTAATTTAATATTCGAAAATGATTTAGAGGTATCATATTGGTCCACATGTTTTGAGGATATTTATTCTTATTGAGTTTGATCCGACAATCTTCTTTGCTCTGGACATACATGTTAGTCTAAGATAAGGATATGTGTGTCTAATATTGTTTGTATGATATCACATTCTCCATGGTTCTCCAAGCCTTTAGGCTTCATTTCCTGAACGTTTTGTGGGGGATGTTACAACTCCTCATAGTTAATCCTTGGCTGGAGCTTGGCTCTTGTGCTTTCAATTCACAAATACCCACCGCCACTTTGATTAATCTTAGCAATTATTTTTGAACTCTATTTATTAATACGATCATACCCTTGATGCATATAAAATGCATGCATGCCTCTAGGTCACAAATGTTTATTAGTATCTCAATAAAATAATTTATCTTTGGTTTTGTTCGATTAAAATCACATTCGATATTTTTCGACAACCCTCTCACTGATAATATTACATGGTATCTACTCACATGTCTCATTGACACGTCAGCACTATGTGAGCGCCACGTTATATTAAAAATTTAATCTAATGAGTTAGGTTAGGATTTTTTTTTTAATGATATCGGTTAGGTTAGGTTAGGTTAGGCTATGTAGTAGGTAAAAACATCTATCTATAATGTTGTATAATGAACCACTCATTATACCCATGTATTTAAGCTCTCTCTTATTGAAGGCAGTTTAGTAGATAAAACACTTAATCAACCACGGAATAAAGAATGAGTTGTTGTTTAAGCCTTTTGACTACTTTTATATAAATATAAATATATATATATATATTTATTTATTTATTTATTTATTTATATTTTAAATAATGTCATATAGAGTTTAATTAATTGGTATTATTTTGTTTAGACTTGTTTTTTTAAGTAATCAAAGACTTTTCTTTAGCATTTCAGGCAGTTGTGACTTTATTTAGATTATTGTACTTATGTGACTTTTGGTGTTAATTACTCGTCAAACATATCGTGTCAAGCTTGTTTTCTATGTAAATTTTGTTACCATGTCGAAGATTAATAGCTCTAACTGCCTAGTTGAATGCTCATAACAGGTCCGTAAGTTATAACCAAATTGCCTAGGCGTTGATGGATTTCAGCAACAAACAATTGTGAACTGTTATTTAAAATATATGAAACTTTATTGAGAAGATTTATTATTATTATAAACATTCGAATGAGGATAAAATTAATTTCATTGTATGTTAACAACGAGAACACTTTCCTCTCAATACATTTTTATTAGGGGATCTTTATAATGAAGGAAGTTATGAGAGTAATTATTCTCATTAAAAATTGTTTAACAAAAACATTTAGACTTCTAATCACGATTTCCTCTCATTAAAAGTGTTTTTTTTAAGTGCATGGCCTCGAGGAAGGACTGAGTTTTGGGAGTGTTTATAGGAAGAAGCCTATGATATGGTATTTAAATAGGAAAGATGGAATCTGCAGATCCATTTTTATGATGTGTATGTTTCAGTTTCGTATATGATATGGTATTTAAATAATTCAAATGATTCCTTGATGATCTGCATGTGATCAATGAAATATTTTAATGGAGTATTTATAATACCCAATCTAACCTAATCCCACTAGGAATCCATGGACCCACGATGTCCCCACAATTCCGAATCCAAGTAGAAATCGCAACACAACACTACTCTGAATAGGAAACACAATATAATGAGGCCTCGTTGCTTCCTATCGTAATGTGTTTGCTATATATTTGCTATAATTTGAGTAATATATTTGCTATAATTTTTTTGTTAGTCTTTAGCTTTTAATTAAAAAAAAAAACTAGAAAAGTCTAAATGTTAGCGCATGTTGTACAAAATTTATTCTTTTAAATAATTTTTTTAGCCAATGAAATAATAATATTAAGCAACCTATAATATAAATAAATTTCAGATATATTTTATTTATAAACAGAGCGTGAGGATAAGAATTAAATTTATAATTTTAACTCTATTAATTTTTAAATTTTTTTTGGCTAATGAAATAATTATATTAAGTGATAAAGAATAAGAAAAATAAATAAAGTGCAAAACTATATTAATAAAAAAAATCTCTAAAAATCCCTGGAAATATGAGTATAGGTCACATATAATTAATTCTGATAAAAACTCACTAAATCCCTCAAAATAGTATTAGTGCATCGATATTTTGTATTGGCGCATAAAGAAATGTGCTGACGCCAAAATGTTATGCGGTTGTGCAAACTATTTTTTTTTTTTTTGCAAAGAATGAAACCAGTAGAAAGAATGTTTTAAGAAAATCTAAACATATCCCTACCAAGGGCATTATCTCTAGCAAGAAGGGAGCAGAAGTCTGGAAGGGTATTCCACATTTGTAAATCTGAGGCCAGATGTCCGTAATTAGTAAGAACGTCCGCCACTTGATTTCCCTCACGGAACACATGAGAGACAACCACCTGAATATGCGTCATTCAATCTAAACAATTTAACCAATCCACACGCATTGTCCAGGGAATGATCTGCGCATGGGCACGGAAAATTCGAATAACGTAACTCGAGTCACTTTCAATCCAGAGACGAGTCCATCCACGTGACCTCACAATTGAAACTGGAAAAATAACAGCTTGCAATTCCGCCATGTGTACCAAAGCACAATCAATGGGGAAGGCAAATGACCCAAGGGGATGCCCCTGACTATTTCAAAAAACCACCCTGCAACAAGCTCTGCCCGAGATCACGGAGGCATCAGTGTTAGCTTTAATCCAATTAGACGGAGGGGGGTGCCATCTAACTTCAATGATTCGAGGGGCCCTAGGATGACGAGTGTTTAACCCGAGATTCTGGAGAATAGATAACTCCACAACAGAATTCCAAACCGATCCGTTACTGATCCTATCAGAGCTCCGAATTGCAGACCAAAGACAGTGTAATGCCTCATGAATGTTTGGTGGCTTGCTCTAAAAAATAGTAGCATTTCTTACAGACCAGATCAATCAAACAGTGTTGACAAGCGCGACCTGCAAGAGGGAAAGGACTTGCGAACTAAACTTGTGTGAGAAGGCGTGTTGTAAGAGGGTCTGTAGAAAAGAATCAAGTACAAGTCTTCTACCAAATAAAGCCGATATGTTGAACCAGATTTGGGAAGCAAAGGGGCAATGAATAAGCAAATGGTCACTCATCTCATAAGCCATTAAACAAACTGGACAGCAAGATATTAGTGGCAGACCTCTAGCACGGAGCGCATCATGAGTTGGTAAAGCGCCCCAGTATGCACGCCAACAAACCATGAAGTGCGACGACTGAATAAAAGGTTTCCAAATTGACTGAAAAACCAAAGGCAAAGTCGGAGGAGCACGTAGCCAGTGATAAAATAAATTTACCGTGAAGAGGCCATTGCTCGCAGGTCTCCAAAAACATAAATCATATTCAGAGCCATTTCCATGCAAATTCCGGATGCGCTGGTGCAACGGACTAGCCAGCATCAGAAGATCCCGCCAGTTGCCATTTTCATAAAAATCTGAGATTCTATCAGTGAGCTTGAAATGGTCTGACATAGAAATCCCAAACTGTTCAGCCAGGGAGGCAAAATCCATTCCGAATTCCAGAATGACAACTCAGAAGATGATCCAAATGACAAAAAACAATTCTCCCGTAACTTGAGATAGGCGGCCTTGATAGACCACCAAACAGACGATCGCTGCAACCGAAACTTTGGCATACCAGCCCTGTTTAGAAACCTCATCCTCAACAAATTAAAGCATAAAGAATTAGAGGAAAGAAATCCCCACCCCAATCGACCACTCATAGCCAAGTTAAGGGTCGAGAGGTGTTTAATACCCAACCTTCCTTCCTTTAAGGACTTTAAGCAAACCTTCCAGGGAACAGTAACAAGCTTTTTGGACAAAACCGAACCCGTGCAAATGAAATTCCTCATGTTTCTATTGAGTCTATTTAGCAAACTCACAGGCCATTTGTAAACCATAAAGGTGTGGATCATAGAGCCAGTGATAACTGAATTAACAAGTGTCAGCCTACCAGCCATAGAGAGAGATGTCCCCGCCCAACGCGAGAAAGAGAGAATAATTCTATCCGCAGTCGCCGTAAGGTATTTAGCTCTTGGGATCCCCTAGAAAAAGAGGAACGCCCAAGTAATTAAACGGGAGAGATCCAATTTTGATTCCAATTAGACCCGCCAATTTGTTCCGACGTCTGAGTAAGATAGAGAGCCATATAAATCAAAAATATCCATGAGAGCATGTATGTTCGAGATGCTTGCCCTGCAGAAAACTAAAATATCATCTGCATAAAATAAGTGCTAAGGCATTACAGAAGAAGTAGAATAACCCATCGGAGACAGCGACCCACGCAGGGTGTGAGCATTGATAAAACAGCTAAGGAAATCCTCCGCTAAACCAAATAGAAGAGGAGAAAGAGGATCTCCTTGTCTTACTCCTCGAGAGCAAGACAAATACCCAATAGATCCATTAGGAGTGAGAATCGAGATATGAGCCGAAGAGAGTATCGCATGAATCCAATCAATGAATTGAGAGGAAAAACCAAATGACTTAAGAACTTCAAGCAGAAATTGCCAGTTTAACGTATCAAAGGCTTTCCTAATATCCACCTTCAGGCACATGTTACCACCAAAATATTTTTTTATTCAATAGATTGCCACCTTCAGAAGCGATTGCAATGCAATGATGGATTTGGCGCCCTTTTATGAATCCAAATTGATTCTCTGTAACAATTCGGCTAGCAATAATGGCGAGCCTATCAGCCAAGATTTTTGAGATGATTTTGAATGTGAAATTGCTCATAATAATCGGCCTATACTGTTCAATTGTAGAGGCACCAGGGACTTTGGGGATAGGTGCCATCAAGCTTGAATTTAGCCCACCAGAGATTTTCCCATGCTGAAAGAACCACTGAACCATTTTACACACGTCATTATCCACAATGCTCCAATAGGACTGAAAGAAATGACCGGTGAATCCGTCAGGGCTAGGAGAGCTAGAAGGATCCGTGGAAAAAACCGTATGACGGATGTAATCCTCATCAGGGCAGACAGTTAGAGAAGTGTTCTCAAAATTCGTCACAACCGAGGAACCATATTAGAAACCAGAGACAAGTCCACCGGATTCCCACCTTTGCTAGCGAACAGGTTATCATAGTAAGAGATAATATGATTCGAAATAATATTTGGGTCAGTGTGAGAAACCCCATCTATTGTTAAGGCAGAAATTCCCATATACGATTTTCCCATCGCAGAGACACGTTGAAAGTAGCTTGTATTACGGTCACCCTCAGCAAGCCACCGCACTCAGCTTTTTTCTTTCAAATATGTTTCTTGCTGAAGCAAGTGAAGGTCTAACTTCTCATGAGCGGTCAACTCACGTTCCTGATGAAGATTCAATGACCATCCAGCAGATTGAATAGTCTGCTGAATATCTACAAGGGAGTTGCGCACCTCATCAATGTTAGCATTGAAGTTACCAAAAATATTAATATTCCAATTTCTCAAAATAGTCCTCAGACCATGTAACATATGACCCAAAAAAGGAGCCAGCAGAAGAGCAGGGGCAGGGCCATCCCAATGATTTTTATTATCCTATAAAGCTCAAGATTACTAACCCATATTTTTTTAAATCTGAACCGAGAAATCCTACCAGAAGTAGTCGAAAATTTGAACAGAATGGGGTGGTGGTCCGAGTGATGACGCGTCAGCCCCACACAGCATGAATTACAAGTTTCCACAAAATCAGCCGAAACTAAAACCCTGTCAAGCCGAGAAGTGACATGTGTCTCACCAGTTCTCCCATTACACCTAGTGAAAAAACAACCAGTAGAGGGAATATCCAGCCAATCCCAATCATCCACAAAATTCCTGAAGTCATGATAAGGTCTCGTAGCCAGAGGCCGTCCTGTTTTCTCATGAGCCCCAAGGATTGCATTTAACTCCCCAATTAACAACCATCTACCTTGTAAATTCAATTTGAGAGCATTTAGAGTCTAAAAGAGGTCAACACGTCTGTTTGCCCAAATACTGCCATACACAATTCCATGATAATGTTTAATACCCTGCACATCCTGTTGTAAAACCACAAACTGTTTATGATGAAGAATTACAGAGATTGCATCAGTCATAGCAATCCTTTGAAGAATCCAAAGAGTTGCTTTATCACGTAGATTAACAGAGATCAGTCTCATGCCAATGTTGGCCCAAAATGAAGGTGAATTGCCTCAAAATCAACCATTGGTTCAGCTAAACAAAGAAGATCAGGTTTATGTTGCCTACATAAATCCGAAAGGTACCTCTGAGTGTTAGGGTTGAGGAGTCCGCTACAGTTCCAGAACAAAACTGTCATTCCAAATGAATAAGGGGTTTGATGGCCCGTTTCACCCGGGATTTCTTTGCCTCATGTTTTCCGCCTTTGCGTGCTTTAATTGACGTCACAGTGTGCCACATTTCATCCTCTTGCTCTGCCTGGTCTTCCCAGGAAAGAGTGGGAGAAATATTATTGTTGCCAAGAGAGTCAGGCCTCTCCACTTCATCAACCGGCTCTAATTGTCCCAAGGGGCTCCCAGCGAACACAAGCTCTTTGTCAGGGCTGACCTTCTCAACATCAATTTTCTCAGCAAGGTCAAACAATTCTGGCCGTGGCAATTGCCACCGGGACAATTGCACGATTATCATCAACAGGAGAAGGTTTCTTAGTCGGCGGTTTTTGAAAAGATCGACTCTCCGGTGGTTTTTTATTTTTCGTGCAGTCATATGCCGAATGACCAATAAAGGAGCAAACTTTACAGAACTAAAGAAGCCTTTCATAAACCACTTCAATCCAGATGTTTTTCCCTGCTCTCTCAACTCCAAGCTTCGTCGGTAGTTCTACTGCCAAATCCACATCCAATAGCAGTCTAGCAAAATGCCCAAAATCACCCTCAAGGGTGGCTTTGTCAAACCGAATCAATCCCCCAATCCCTGTTGCAATGTCCAAAAGAATTTATCTATCCCAATATTCCCATGGAAGAGAGTAGAGGCGAACCCAAACATGTGCATTAGTGGAACGTTCGGCATAAGGATCAAAATCTGGCACCCAATGTTGAAGACGAAAAGTGCCCGGACGGGTATTCACAATCCCCTTGTTGACAACCATATCATGTGCTTCTTTGGAAGGCAAGATTACTTGAAAATATCCTTTACCAATCGCAATAAGCTCCCCTGAGCAGTGATTCCCCAAATTTTGGTTAAACTCCCCTTGAGGTCCGTCACTTGCCAAGGGGAATCCCCTTTAGATAGAACAAGTCTTCTGATAAGAGCGTGTGAGCAGATAGCTAATCTCCTCTCATAGGCAGATTGCGAAAATCCGAAGGATTTCATGCCTCTAATGTCAGTAACCGTAGCAGAGGACTGATGAACCTCATGAAATGCCTCGTTTAACAACAGAGGAGAAATTCGGTACGGGTTTGTCACTAGTAAGGGGCTGATGAGGCAGATCCGAAGCAAAACGGAGCTTAGGATTGAAGAGAACTTCGAGACTAAGGAAATCATCCGGAAGAGGAGCCATGATCACAAAAGAGAGAGATAGATCTGCGATCTAAATGAGAGAGATAGATCTGAGTGAGAGATAGATCTCAAAACTCTCCGTGTTAATAAAAATTCTTCACCATGACAACAGATCTTAGTGAGAAAGAAGACAGGTCTGAAAGACAGAAGATAAATCTAGAAGAGAGAGAAAGATCTAAAAAAAAAGAGATAGATCTGAGAGAGAGAAGATAGATCTCAAAACTCTTCATCTTCATAAAAATTCTTCACCAACCCGGCTGTGCAAAATATAATTCTTTTTATGTATAAAAATAGATTTCACGTATCAAAATATAAACATGATAAAGTTCGGGTACCAAAAATATATTATACTTTTAAGACTGGTTTGATCATGGGTTAATGTGACTCTACATGCCAATTTGAAAATTTGAATTGATACCCAAAGATTGATTTGAGCTAAATTTGCCATTACAACCACTTTGAAAGGTGAATTTGACCTGTTATTCTTTACTTTTTGTCGATGTATCATCTTTGTTTTAGTAAGCTATTTACACCTCTGGAATCCGATTCTATAAATTTCTGTTTGGTTCATCTGTTAGTTGATAGTCATTGTTGTTGTTGCTATTAGCTATTGCAGTTAGGTGTTTATTATTAGTTGATTAAGTATTAGTGTTTGATAGAATTTTGATAAACTGTTGCTATTAATATGTAAATTTTTTAATATGAATGTGGTTTAAATCAATCAACAAATAAATTATAAAAATAAAAATTATAATACACACAAATTCATAAAAATAAACTAAATAATTGAAAAAAAAATTAGTACTAAAGTAAAACCTTGGTTTTCAACAAAAATATTAGGGTAATTAATTTATTAGTCCCTATATTTTGACAAAACACATTGTTTAGTCCTTATATTTTAAAAAACACATGGTAAAGTCCCTAACGTTTTTCTTTGTGAACTGTTTAGTCCCTAACGTTTTTCTCAGTGAACTGTTTAGTCCCCGCCGTTAGACTCTCATGGAGATTCTGTTAGTCAATTTGGATTTGCGTTCTTCTTTTCCTTTATTTTTCTTTCATTTAAACTCTAATGCATCTGAAATTAACTTTGAATGTTCTTCTTCTTGATTTTCTTCTTAATTGTTCAAATTCGTAAGCATTGGATCTGTTCTTTTTCTTATTCTCCATACAAATAGATTCTTCTTCTAAATTGGATTTCCTCTTCTGAAGTGTGAAGGTAAATAGTAAAGAGTAATTTAGTCATTTCCAAAGTCATAAAACGGTAAAAAAACCTAACAGACAGACGGAAGGACTAAACAGTTCACAGAGAAAAAGGTTAGGGACCTTACCATGTATTTTTAAAAATACAAGGACTAAACAGTGTGTTTTGTCAAAATATAAAGACTAATAAATTAATATCCAAAATATTACAAAGATTGGAATAACCTTAAAAAATAAACAAATGTTTTATGAAAATTATGAGAAACAATAATAAAAGTTATTCTTGAACTTTAACTATCGCCTTAAATTTTTTGTTCAAATTGTTTTTGACATGATATTAAAGCCTTTTAGACCAGACGATCGAGAGTTTAAATCCCGACAACCTCATTTATTGATGAAATTAAATACATGGTCAGATGGACCTTTGTTGTACATGCTTCAAGCCCGAGATAATAATAAAAGTTATTTTTGGATCTTAACTATAAGCTTAAAATTTTGATTCAAACAGTTCATTAACAAAAATACCAAGGATGATTTTGTAAAAGTTAAATAAATATAAACATTATATTTTTTACGGTTTGAAATTAAATGTTAAATACTGTTCCGAAAAGTTAAAATAAACCTTATATGATATAGAAAGTAATGGTTATTTCTTATAAACACCCCAATTTTCGATTAGTGATTTTTCAAAATGTATTTGACTAGAAATTTTAGTAAGGAAAGAGTCGTTTGTTTTGCTAAGGGACAAATCAAGCAATTGTGTCAAAGCGGCATTCTAGTTTTTTTTACTGAACATATATATATATATATAAATAATGTGTGTTGTTCGTGGTTAACCCTAGAAAATGTAGATTATAAATTTAAATTGTATTAGAAAAGCACCTCAATTAAGTTAGAAATTTCCTTTTACCACTAGATTTAAAGAAATCACATTAAGGAGGAAGAAAGAAGTTCCTTCTTCCTCCTCTCAACGGGTTAGGTTTATTATAAATTTTTTATTGTATTTTTTTCGGTCAGTGTTTATATATTTTTATTAGGTCTCTTTATCCGTTTTAATTGTATATGTTCTCCATTATTCTACTGTTTATACCTTTTTTGGATTTAGCAAGAGCAGAAACGATTTATTTTATATGTGGATCAATATATCTACGTGGATGCAACAAACGAAAGGACTCAGGTCCGAATGTTCGGAAGGGCATAAATGATGAAGATTCGATTGCAGTTGCTTTTATGCGGATTTGGATTTCAATGAAGTATATGTTTTTTGTTGGTTTTGTACATTTTATGGCTTTTTATGCTCTTTGTAGTCATTTTCGTCCCATTGTGGATTTTGTAAGGTTTTTTACCTTTCTCGTTTCTTGTTGTACTTGTTGTTTTCGTATCTAATGAAAATATATGCATTTTTATCAAAAAAAAAAAAAAAAAAATTATATCACATGAAATCATGGTGTGCCAAAAATCATTTTATTCAATAATTTAATAGTAGAATATACGTGGGCTCTTAAATATGATATATTTTTTTTAATTCAAAGTAGTCAGCTGATAAGACCAAACCACGGATATCCCAACTAGGTTGGCACCCCTTAAAGAACAGACCGAGATCATTGTCGATTTTATTAAAAAGAAAATAAAGAACATAATATCCAGCCAAATGAAAACTAAAAAAATCGGTACACGTGTTGCCTGATTTCCTTCCCTGTAAATGTGTGATACCACAAGTGATAGCCAATCCAAATCTTGTATACAATCTATCCATTCCTATCTGAGAGTCCATGGAACTGCATTCGAATGGCTACGGATGATGTTCACAACGTAAACTGAATCACTCTCCATCCAAAGCTTAGTCCAGCCTCTTTGTATGACTGTTTTGATAGCAAAAATGGCAGCTTTCAATTCAGCTATGTAAGGGAAAGTCCGTGTAATGGAAAAAGCAAAATCACCTATAAAAGTTCCATTTGAGGCACGAAATACACCTCCACAGCCCGCTTGTCCCAGACTATTTACAACTGAAGCGTCTGTATTTACCTTAAAAGTCTGCCACTGAACTGGAATTATACACGGATGTTTGCTTAGCTTCCTGTTGATACCCAACTCTTTTAAAAATCTGATTTCGACAGTGGAATTCCAAGTCGAACCAATGCTAATGTAGGAAGCCTCACGGACTGCATGCCACAACCTGCGCAATGAATGGAAATGTTAGGCGGCTCATCCTCAAAGATACATTTGTTACGAGCTGTCCAAATAATCCAGATTGCATTAACATTCGCCCAAAGAGCTGCAACTTGCGTGCTGAATTTTTGCTTAGATGTCGTGAGGATGAGATCTCCAATCGTTGAACTCGAGATACCACGACCAAAAAGTGAGTTGACAGCCCTCCAAATCTCCTACGCAAAAATACATTCTAGAAATAGTTGTTGACCCGTTTTAACTGCCGATTCACACAAATAGCAGCGAGAAACAATGTTCATTCCACGAGCGTTTAACCTGTCATGAGTAAGAAGAAATACGAGCAGTTCCCTCCAACAAATTAGGGATTTAGCAGGTGGAATATGCTTGCCCCAGATAAAATGGTTCCAAGACTGGATTTTCCCCATTGGTTGTAGCCACTCGTAGAAGAATCGTGAGCTAAAATCCCCCTTCACTGATGGATTCCAAATACACCGGTCCTCTTCGTCAATACTGCGGCTTACTTGTTTGATTTGCCGCACAATTTCATGTGGAAGAGCTGGTAAATATTCCCAACCCGCATCGCCTAAAAATTCATCAACGCCATTCATACGGCGACACTGCTCCTTGGGAGGCAAATTAATTTGAACAAACACAAGAGGGCTAAGCCATTTTCCATTCCAGAAATTAAGGTTTGATCGTCTGCCGATCCACCAAAAACAATTGGAATTAATAGTGCAAAAAAAGGCTTTAATTGAGCACCATATTGTCGAATTCATAATCGCATCCTGCGCCTGCCTACATAGAGAAAACGAGAATGTAGAAGTTTAAAACAAAAGGATTTACCATGAATGACCCCCCAGGCTAGCTTGCCTATCAAAGCCTTATTTAAGAGTTGTATGTTTTTTATACCCAGTCCATTTTCCTGGAATTTTCGACAACAGATCCGCCAAGGTACCACAATTAATTTTTTTGACTTAATAGATCATGTCCACACAGTTCTGTATGCAACTTGAGATCCGCTTTAAGCAAGCCATCAACCATTTATAGACGATAAAAGAGTGTATAAAACTTCCATTGATAACCGAATTCACCAAAGCAATCCTAACCGCCATCAAGAGGGTGTCCCTTTCCATTTAGAGAATTGTGCAAGGACTCTATTCGTAAGCCTTTGTAGATGCCTAGTCTTAGGGGCGCCAATAAACAACGGGATGCCTAGATATTTGAATGGAAGAGCACCTCTATGCATATTTATTAGCCCAACTAGTTGTGAACTGTGCCTATTCGAGATACTAGGTCCTAGAAATAATTTTGATTTTCCCAATTAACATTCTGGCCCAAGATCGATCCATAAAGGCGAAAGACATCACGAATAACCTGCATATTTGCAATTGAGACCTTGCAGAAGAGAAGAGCATCTTCTGCATAGAGTACATGGGTTGGGAAATTGAATATCTTAGAGTAACCCATAGGTAATAGATCACTAAGCCGGAGCAACCAGCGACTGAGGAAGTCCTCCACAATTGCAAAAAGTAGAGGGGATAGAGGATCTCCTTGCCACACTCCTTTAGAGCAATTGAAGTAGCCCGTAGCAGTAGACCCTGTCAAGATAGAAATTCTAGCAGACGAAAACATATTGAGGATCCAATCTCTAAATTGCAGGGAGAACCCAAAAGCCTCTAACACGGCCGGCAGAAAGTTCCAATTCAGCGTATCAAAAGCTTTCCGTATATAAATTTTTAAGGACATATTACCGCCAAAGCAGTGTTTATTCAACATGTTTGTGCCTTTCAAAGCCATTGCAATACATTGATGTATGTTTCAACCATTGAGAAAGCTAAATTGATTACTTGAGATCACCCGGGAAGCAAATTGTGAAGGCTCTCAGCCAATATTTTTGCAATAATTTTGTAACCAAAATTGCTCATAGCAATTGGCCTAAATTGCTCAATTGACATTGCCCTTTCAATTTTAGGTAGCAATACCATATTGCTAGAATTCAGGCCCGGTGTCAAAGCTCCAGATGTGAAAAAACTAGTAACCATCGCGACAACATCATTCCCGACTACATCCCAAAAATCCTGGTAAAAGGCACCAGTGAAACCATCTGGACTCGGAGCACTGCTGTAATCCATGTCAAATATGATCCTATGAATTTCAGAAGGATCCGGCACTCTGACCAAACTATCGTTCTCCTCGTTAGAGACCAGTCTCGGAATTACGTCAAAGACTTCAACATAATTCACTGGCGGACCTACCTCATTATGAAATAGAGAGGTATAAAAATCAGTTATATGTGCAGAGATTCGAGCCATATCAGTTACAACCTGACCGTCGATTTGCAGAGCATGTATACCAATCCCAAACTTCCTGACACTACACCATAAAACTCCTACTGCAACCAAGTGAAATTGTTGGCTTAGACCCATTTTTGAGTTGCAGTAGGCCAAAAATAGGCCAAACGCAACAAAAATCCAATTGTTGCGGAAGCTCCTGTAGCATTATTTGCTAATGCAACAATTTGTAAGTAGTAGCAACAACTAACAATTGTTGGATATTTTTTAATTAGTTGCAACAAATTTTTAATAAAAGCAACAAATTTATAAAAAAATGCAACAAATAATTATTGTTGCATTAAATCGAATGCAACTAATTTATTTAATTTGCAACAATTTTAATAGTTTATGCAACACAAATATTACTTCTAATGCAACATTTATATTACTTAGTGCAACAAATTTTATGACTTTTGCAACAATTTAATCGATTTTGCAACATTTATAATTGAAATTAATTTGCATCTTTTTGTTGCAATATTTTTAATAATTCAAACCTGTAATAAATGCAACTTTTGATTAATTTCGGAAAGTGTAATATAAAATATGCCAAATATATTTACAAACAATGATCCAAGTCATACATACAGAATCTCTTACAAAATAAAATAAGATCTCTTACAAAATAAGATAGGAGTCTCATAATATATGTCCAATACATAGTTTTCAAATTCTAAGAAACCATAATCTTTCATCGATGACACTCGTTAGCTTCTCCTCTTCCCAGGCAGGTCCCTGTAGACCAAAAAGCTCGACAGCAAGCCTCAACTCAGGATCAACTAAGAGTATGAATGATTGACAAACAGTATAAGACCTGCATGACCCCAAAGTTTTGATGAAGGAATAAGCATGGATATGAAATATTGATGAAAAGATTGAAGATTTCAATAATAGAAGTTACATAAATAACGAAGGAAAAACATATACCTAATGTATCCTAGTCAAAGACCCACTAATTTTCTTTTACTTTTAAATAGAGTCAGACCTCTATGAGATTAGAATTTGGAATCAGTGCTAAGTCATGTAGAGAACATAATCTGCAATTAAATAAGAAACAACAACTATTGGGACTTCTAATTAGCTCTTTCACAAAATAAAGGCATACTTTGAATGAAGTCTCCATAATAAATCTGCCATCCTGTGATACACTAGGTATGGTGCCTTGCTCGAAGAAAGTGACCTGCATTTGAAAATAATGTTGTTCAAATGAACAAAAACTGTAAGAGGAGTATTTGTCTTTTTACAATCAAGTCCATGAAAGTATTAATCTAACTTGAACAACAAATTTATCTCAGTTTATCAAGATTAGTAATGACATTACATAATAAGACTTGAAATTACTCGTTGACAACGAAACATAGGGCATTAGTCATACCATAAGTATAGTTGCAGAGATATTAGAAGAGAATTTTGCTATCTCTATGCAGGCATGAGTTCTAACTCAGTAGATAGATGTAAAGAAATCCAAAAAGAGTATATTGCACAAATAAAACAACAGAATTGTAAAAGAATAAATAAGAAAGTTATGACCAAGCAAAGAATTGGAGTAGAAAGATGTCAAATTAGCAATCTTCACCTTTAATATTTCAATGAACAATAGCTAATATTAAGAAAGGTAAAATATTTCAATGATAACATCAGGGTTTTTGAGAACTTGGGTAAAAAATAAGACAGAAACAACTATGAGGGCGACAGTTGAATAAAAACAACAACAAAGCACAAAACTTCACATGATTTTAGGTATACCCCTTCAAATTCTCCAAAGCTTCACATATCAATACTTGCACATTGAAAAAAGCATTCTCTTTATACATCTTTTCCCAGAGAAAATTAGAGTTGATTCTGTTTTACTATTGAAATTTCCAACTAGGAATGATGATCAGATGTAATTTTGAAACCATTGCATTTGTAACTATTTTCCACCAGGGCAGGCCATTGGCAAGGCTAATAGTCCAAAAATATATATATCCATATAAAAAAAGAGTTTGCTGATTCAAACTAAGAACTTACTAATGTAATCAGTAACAATCATATTGCTCTTGAGGAAATTGAAGATTTCCACAATGTATTACCTGGCCACGACCTAGACAAGTTGTTGTTGGCTTGACAAGTTCATCCCCTGTGGAAAGCAAATCAATTGTAGGTGTAAGGTATACCTGAAGCAGATTGTTGACCTTAGAGATTTCATGAATTCATGAACCACAAAAAGAGATTCAAGCCATACCTTCACCATCAGAACACCAACAGTAACAAGTAAACCAATTTCTGAAACATCAAGTCGTTCTCCAGATTTTAACACAACAACATCTTTCTCAATGTCACAAACCTGTATAAAACAGAGACTTCTTACAACTTCAAAAAAAAAAAAAAAACCAGTTCAAAGTAAACACAAGTTAACCAAACACAGAAATATAGACCATATAGTTAATTTTTATTAATGTGTAGTGAAGTAACCGGATCAAATGACAATGTAGGATAATGCATCTCAATATACTATCCATTACTCTCATGAGAACATGGTCAATAAATACATAAGGTTTCTAGCAGGATCCAAGAATATACCCCTGTCTTACCAGTTAAACACATGAATAATTCCTCGATTGAAACACACACAAACAATGCTCTATTGTCCAAGAATATACCCCTGAGTCATTTAATTCATACAACTAAAATGTCCTTCATTGGATGATTGTAAAGTTTTCCTTCTAATAGCTCCAGCTCCAAGTTGTTGGAATAATTTCATTCATAATAATTTTAGGAATTGGTAATTCTTTCCATTAAATTTTATTGGTAATTTCATTCATAATAATTTGAATTGGTAATTTCATTCATAATAATTTGAATTGGTAATTCTTTCCATTAAAGTTTTCGGTGCATACCTTTCACGATGAGTCGAAGCAAGTAACAGTCATCAAGCCGAGGGCCTCCGACGACCAGATGATGGCGGCACGGTGTTGACGGCGCCGGCAGTGAGAAAATCAATGGAGACAAGTGGAAGAGAGGCGGTGAGGGAGGGAGAAGAGCAATGGAGAAGTGGAGGAGAGGCTCAGAGGCGGAAGAAGTTCGAGAGTTTGAGGAGAGAATAGAAGAGAACAAACGATGTGGTTGCTGTAATTTTAGGGTTTTATTTTATATGAATAATAACGAAATTAATATAATATAAAAGTTACGATTTACATGTAAACCAAAATAGCAAGGTGGCAAAGTGGTAATGCCAAATTCTAACAATTAGAAGAGTATGGGTTTGAGTCCCATAGGTATGTATATTAATTTTTTTTTTTACATATTTGAGGGAAATGGGTAGCGTGTAACGTCGGAAATTTCTTTTTTTTTTTTTATATATAAGGGAAATGGGTAGCGGGTAACAGGTACCCGTTAGATATATACCGTGTATCCAGGGGTCTTCCCATATCCATGACGGGTAGTATTCTTAATCTCATAACCGTCTCATACCCTCTAAACCAAGGTTCGGGAAGTCCCATTAGGGTCGGATAATGTCGGGTACCCGCGGGTATACTACCCGTTGTCATCCCTAAGTACGGGGATACCATTTCCTGATCCCGTCGCGTACCTGCCTACGGGGACCAATCTCATCCCTGCCAAAAACAGGGCAAGGCCCCAACGGGTACGGGTATTCTCTGTCCCAGTTGCATCCCTAGTTCTTCTCGACTAATTTTCCCCAGAATGAACGATGATATTATCAAGTCCTGCCCGACCTAAGCTCGTCAAAAAATGAACGGGCTTGGGCTTTACAAATTTTACATCGGCCCGGTCCGATATATATATATATATATATATATATATATATTAAGTTTTAACTTTGATATTTATATTAATTATAATATATATATTTATTTTAATTATAATATATAAGTATAAATTATAATATATATAAATATAGATGGGTTTGAATGTTCGGGCTTGGGATTCATATCTTAGGCCCGAGCCCAGTCCGAGCCCGAGCCCGATTAAATTTATTACGGGTTGGGCTGGACTTGGTAATATCATCGTTCGAGCCGAGTCCGAGCCCGAGCCTGGCCCATGCTAAGGTCTAATAAAAATTAAAAAATTTCTTTTACAAGTTTAAATATTAATAAAAATATTAATATTTAATATTATATAATTGTTTCCAAAATTTAATATTATAATTGTTCTCAAAATTTAATATTTATATATATTAATAAAATAGTAAATTCTTTTGACTGCAATATTATATATTTGTTAGTTTTTTTTTTTTGCATTGGATCACTTAAATGTCAATGCAACAATTATAATTTTGTTGCTTTCTCGGTTTTACCTTATTTTTTGTACAATTTAAACAAATTGTTGGATTAACTTGCTTATAAGCAACATGTCAAGCAACAATGAATATTTTTGTTGCATATTTTTTAATAATTTTGCTAATTTGAAGATTATTTCAACATAAATGCAACATTATTGAAATACAACAAAATAAACTCATTTAATGCATCAATTTTCATGCAACAAATTCAAATTTGGTTGCATTAGGGGTTTTATGGTATAGTGTGATAGTGGCCATTCGATGGAAGAAGGCACTGTTTCTATCTCCAACAGTCAACCACTTTATGCCACTTTTTTCCTTTATGTAGGTATGCTTTCTTTTCATCGCCTCATCTTGACGCGTGTGAGCCTCAAGTTCACGAAAATGCAATTCATCAGAAAAACCCACTGATTCAAAGTTTGATTGTACATGTGCTAAATAAGTTTCTGCCTCCTTGATGTTGAGGTCTAAATTCCCAAAAGTTTCCATATTCTAGTTGTGTAGAACTAGTCGACGCCCTTTGAGTTTTTCGCCCAACAACTGCATTGGGGTAAGCTGATTTGTCTGCTCTTCCAATACCCTGTAACTAATTCTCGAAGACTAGGGTGCCCAATCCACATTTTTTGAAATTTGAATCTACCATGAGTCACATACCCACTGTTGCATCTTACCAAAAACGGACAGTGATCAGAATGGTGCCTAGCCATGACGGTGTTGTTAACCACATCCTAGAACTCTATAAAGTCGGTTGAAAACATAGCTCTATCAAGCTAGCTTTCCACCCTAGCGATACCACGTCTCCCATTACACCAAGTGAAATACAAGCATGTAATGATTCCTTTATTTAGATCCCCACTCTCCACAAAATTTCTAAAGTCCCTACAAGGATGAGCAGCTAGCATCCACCCTTTTTTCATGTGAGCCGAGCACAGCATTGAAATCTCCCATTACTACCCAGCGACCTGGTAATTGATTAGTACCACATATTGTTCATAGCACGTTAAAACTGTAATATAATTCAAAAACTTCGATGTGGAAAACACCCATAGAGATGGTGTATCTTTATAATTTTTTACAATAAAAGTTAGGCCTAAATGAAACCAGTAGGAAGGTTCAGTTTTGTCAAAATGAACCATTGGTTCAGCTAAGCAAGCAAAATTCGGCTTATGTTGGAAACACAAATTAGATAAATGACATTTGGTATCCTGGTTAAGAATACATCTGCAATTCCCATATAAAACATTCATTTAAAATGAATAGGTATTTTACTAGCTCGGCGAGGCCGAGTTGTTGCGTCTGTACCGGCTGCACGTTCTCTTTTTGTCTGTCTGTTTTATGGTGAACAGTTTGAAATATCCCTTCAGGCTCCGCTTCTTCATCTTCCACCGAGTCAGCCCGTGATTTTGTTCCTATTGATGGTGATTCCAAGTCATCTCTAGGAGAGATCCTAGGCTTAAACAAGATTAGATTGTCATTAACCAGTGATTGAGGTCGCTCTGGCATATCGAGAATGAATTCCTCACCAGCCCCTTGAGGACTATTTGGAAAAACAATAGAGGAATCTACCAGAATATTAGCGTTTGGAGTAGCTTTCTTTTGATTATTAGATACTGAAACACTTGTATCAAGCCCCCTGGTATCTGATTCAATTCTTTGTAGAATTCGGGTAACAAGAATCTCAAAACTAGTGGTCCTTTTAGGCAGCCGCTTAACCTGATTAGTTGTATCATTCTCCTTTCTCCTATCCCCTTGCGGTGGTTTTTTTATTTCTTCTGCAATCATAGGCCATATGCCCAATTGAGGAGCATACCTACAAAAGCTAGGGAGCTTCTCATATACAACCTCAATGCATAGTTGCTTTCCATCTCTTTCAATTCCTAATTTAACTGGTAGCTCCGCGTCTAAATCCACATCCAACAACATTCTAGAAAAGTGCCCGAGATCCCCATCTAGTGTAGCTTTGTCAAAACGTAGCAATCCTCTAATACATTTAGCAATATTAGACAAAATTTTCACATCCCATTATTCACAGGGTAAAAAGTAGAGTTTTACCCAGACTTGAGCATTTGTCGATTTTTCAGCGAATGGGTCAAAATCGGGCACCCATGGTTGGAGACGAAATGTCTCAGGCTTAGTGCTGATGATGCCGCGTGCAAAAACCATGTTTTTTTTCCTCTATGGAATTAAGAATAACATGAAAGTAACCTCTTTCAATCGAAATCAAACATCAAGGTTCTGTTATGCCCTTTAAATCAGCAACCTTCCATGGCGTGTCGCCCTTAATGAGAATCAAACGCCCAATCCAAGAATTGGAACACAAAGCGATCCAATTTTCATAGGCCGACTAAGAGATACGCACTGATTCTAATTCCCCCGATATCTGTAATGGATGCAGATGACGGCTGAGCTTCCACAAAGTGTTTCCGTAGCACCCCGGCGTATGAATGAGGGTGGGGGTTTATAGTGGGAGGTGATTCGATAGAAACCGAATTTTTGAATTGAAGAGAGTTCTTATGTTTCGATAATCCTCAGGAGCGGCCGAGGAAGACAAGCTTGGGTCTACCATTAAAGACGGCAGGCAAACGACGACGAGTGAAGGGTGGCAGTGGTGGCGGTTGAGATGCTAGGTCATCATCCAAAAGTTTTGTCTTAAACATTATATATATTATGGAATTTCAACAATACAAACAAATGAATTTAAAAACAATCAAAAGTAAAAAAACTTTTATTAATTAATAATGACAATAAGAAACATACAATTCTTAAGAAAAAGAAACTGAGTTGAGAAACATTTTATTCCATTTTATTCCACTTTCAAGTTTGTTGATAAATGATTAGTTTTTGGGGAAGGGATCGAAAGGAATTGGAATCAAGTTGAGGTCGTGTTTTCTGCTCAAGGCGGCACCTTGAAAAACTTCAGCCATATCAAGATTTTCAGGTGTGATTCTATTAGGAAATTTCCAATCAAAATGATATAACAAGTTTGCAAGCACAAGCTCCACGTAAGTTGTGGCTAATGAGATTCCTGGACATATCCTTTTTCCCGCACCAAATGGTATTAGTTCCTTATTTGCACCTTTATAATCTATTTTACTATCTTCAAATCTTTCTGGATAAAACTTTTCAGGTTCGATCCAAACATTAGAGTCTCTTCCCATAGCCCAAATATTGATCATAATTGTAGTTTTTGGAAAAATATCATATCCATCTACTTTTGTTCTTTCTCTAGACTCTCTTGTAATCAAGGATGCCGGAGGACGTAGTCTGAAAGTTTCTTTGATAACTAATTTCAAGTAGTTCAATTCTTGGATTCTTGATTCCTCAACGTTTCCATTTTCTCCAAATACTCGTCTCACCTCTTCTTGTGCTTTTTTCATTGTTTTAGGGTTCCTCATCAACTCCGACATTGCCCATTCTATAAGTATAGAGGATGTATGGCTCCCAGCAGTAAATAATTCCTGCAATATCGAATGATAAGGTTAGGTCTTTGTTTATATCTGAGTGGTTGAGTGGTTAAATTTTGACAACATATGTTAATAAAGGCCGAGAGACATGGGTCAACACCTGTCTCACCCCAACCTATGCGAGAAATAAAAAAAAAAAACTTAAAATCATAGACATAGATTTCTATCAGTAAATGTATAATTCCTGTCAGTAATTTCAACTATTCAGAATTTGTAACAGATCTATGATGGAATAATCCAAATGAATGTAGATTCAATTAACTTACATTCTAAACTAACAGTTTAGGTTTAAGAATGATTTTTATATACTATATAACACACCTCTTCAAGCAAATATCCCTTCATCTTAATGCATATATAACACAAACTCATTTTATCATGCGATTTAAATTTCACTAATAAATGGAATTGATAAGGTTTAAGCTAAAATGTAGATGGAATATTTACATAAAAACATATTATGGATGTACTTACCACAATGCTGGCTTTGATGCAATCATTTGTGAACGGTATTTTAAGGTTTCCTTTCTTCTGCATATCTAAAAGAACATCTAAAAAGTTATCAACTTCACCATCATCATTCTTTGTGTTGGCTTTGTGTTCATGTATGGTGTCTTCAAGCATCCGGTCCGCCTCCGAATGCAACCTTCTCAGTCTTGACATAGCTATACTAGTGAAATATTGAATGAATTTGAAAGAAGGGAAGAAATCGGCAATGCTAACAATTTTTCCTGCGTCCTTCAAACTCTCGAGAATAGTTAACAAATGTTCTTTTGTTTTTCCATTTTCACCAAATGTAGCTAGTAGCATGACGGTGTTTGTCAAATCAGCAACAGTGTTTGTAAGATTGACAGGTGATCCGCCTTGGAATCGAAGGAATTTGATCATTTTTTAGACTTGTTCTTCCCTGAGTGATCGGAGTGATTGAACACGTTTAGCACTCAAAAACTCCAATGTAGAAATTTTCCTCATTTCTCTCCAATAGTCTCCATATGGTGCAAATGCAATTCCAACACCGTTATAAAGGGTAGTTTCAAGAGACTGCATTTAGAAGTGTCAAAATTAATTATCACATATTATAACCATGTTATTAGACTCATATATTCTTTTTGATCATATATAATATAATTTTTTTTTATCATTTTCCCGACAAAGCCAAAGTTAAATTAACTTTTTTTTTAAGTATCAACGATAGCATTTCTGACAGTCGGTGCTAATTATTTGGACTTTTTTCTAAGTATCAACTATAGCATTTTTTTTAAGAATATTGTAAGAAACTTACGTGAACTTTGGTGCTAATTATCGGTCTGTGTCATGTAAATTGTATTACCGTGTAAAAAATTGATAGCTCTATATACCTGAGGTGCTGGTCGTTCGGCGAACGCTTCACTCTGAGTTCCGAGAACCTCATGGGCAGTTTCAGCACAAGAAATGACAACTACAGGAACTTGGCCTTGTTGAATGCTCATAACAGGTCCATAAATTTTAGCCAAATCGCTTAGGCATTGATGGATTTCAGCACCGAACATCTGAGGAATATTACCTAAAATAGGAAATTTCCATGGCCCTGGAGGGAGGACTATGTTTCGGGTGTGTTTTTTCCATATCTTTAACACCATAAAAATGAAAAGAAAGAAGCTTAAGATAATAGGAAAAGAGGGAATTTGCATGTCCATTTTTCTGATAATGTGTATGTTTCAATTCCATATGATATGGTATTTAAATAATTCAAGTGATACCTGGATAATCTCCATGTGACAATATATGAAGTATTTTAATACTTATTATAAGAAGATTTCATATGATTTAATGTCTCGCTGATGTCCTCTGACCAATGAAAGTGGGAAAGATAAGATTGATATCAGTTGGTTGTGATGTGTTAATATTCTGTCCCCAATTTAAAATAATATTGAAAGAATCAATTATTGTAAGGTCTAGAAAACTGCGATTTCACGTTTTTTTGTTTGCACAAATGGAGGACTGAGTTTTTTTCTTTGCGATGAGAAGGAATGACTGTGGTTTTTCAATTTGTTAAAACAAGAAACTTACCATTAAAATAAGCATTAATGATTTTAAAATTGGAAAATTTAAAGATTTAATGTTTTTTTAAGTAATTATAATTCTTTAACTTTTAAATTTTTAGATTATCTAATTGTTTTTTAGGAGAGAGAAAGTGAGTGTTTAGTGAAAAAACTCAAAAAATCATAAGTTTTGAAAATAAATAACATGGTTTCATAATAAATATGGTACTAGGATATTAAAAGAACATCATTTTAGCAAAACAAAGACATAATTGGACAAAATATTTTTATAAATAGTTGTTAGATAAAACATATAAGTACAATGTTTTATTAGACTTTACCATTAAATATTTTTGGAAAAATATATATACGTAACGATATGTGCAAATGATTCGAAATATATACTCCTAAACAGAAATAATTGGTTCACACTTATTTTATGTATATTAACAGTTTATTACGATTATCTTGACTAATAATATTCATTTTCTCAATTATTATTGTCAAGACTAATGATCTCTTCTAGACACTAATTATTAAAGTATTTGACAAATGTTATTTGTTACAAATTGATATGATTAAATCTATGTGGCGATAGTACTCTATTCTTCTTCTATGCTTGAAGTAAGATAGAAAAAGATCAATGTGAGATCTGACCAACAACTTTCAATTATGATCTGGCTAGCAACCGAATTATGATGATTAAGTTAGCAGAGTATATGATGAAAGCACTAACTAATTGAGAATATATTATAATAATAGATGTTTATATGTACTTTGAGCATAAAAAATTGTGTTCTATTTAAAAGATGTTAGAGGTAAATCTAGAAGTACGGTGTATGTCTAGCTCTTTTGGAGGACACATGTAAGCTCTTAGATGGTGGATGTCTTTTAGGCAGGTGGTAGTATACCCAATTCATAATTCCTTAATCCTATGTGTGAATTAGGGGTCATTCGAAGAAGATTTAGAAGGTATGCTATTAGTCCACGTGTCTTAATGATATTTATTCTTATTTAGTTTGATCTGACGGTTTTCTTTATTCTAGACGTACAAGTTCATTTAAGATAAGGACATGTATATCTAATATTACTTGTATGCTATCACATGCCCTTCTCCAAGCGTTTAGGCTTTGGGACCTGATACAACTCTTGAGAGTTAATCCTTGGTTGGAGCTTCTTGCATTGAACAAGCTTTTCACGCATTTCGGCTGCTTTCAAACAAATTTAGGTTATGTATTGGGTGGAGAGTAATAGAAAGCATATTAAATATCCTCCTAAGCTCAAGTCATCGAGAAGAAGGCACAACGGCTTACATTGTGAATTTCATAAAAGCGAAGGACACGATACTGAAGATTGTAGGCAGTTGGCGGTTGAGCTGAATAAAACGGCAAAAGAAGGAAAGCTTGACAAATTTCTCAAAAATGCTATAAAGGCTAAAGAGCCGAAGGAGAAACATCAAAATGATCGTCCTCTAAGGAGGGGGGGTGATCAATGTGATTGTTGGTGGAATGGGAGATCATTCTGCAATGCGCCGAAGGTTGGAAAAGGGAAAAGAGAATATTTCTAGCTCAAGGGCAGATTTTTCTTTCGGAAGTTTTAATTGACAGGCACATAACGATGCCTTGGTAATTGAAGCCATTGTAGAGGAATTTAAGGCGCATAGTCTTCATTGATACTGGGAGCTCTGTGAATATTATTGCAAGAAAGGCTTTTGAAGTTTTGAATCTTGATCATGATCGGCTTAGTCCTGCTATCTCACCATTGGTAGAAAATTTCGGTCATTCGGTGCCTTTACTGGGAAGTGTATATTTGCAAATTTCAATTGGTGATGGACCAGTTAAATGGAGGTTGAGAGCAGAGCTTTTGGTTATTGATTCTACGCTTCCATACAACATTATCATAGGGCGACCGCTTTTGGCCAAATCCGAAGGGGCTTTGTTAATTCATCATTTGGCATGGGAAATTCCTACTAAGGAGGGCATGTTGGTAGCTCAATCATATCAAGTTGTGGCATAAGAAACTTATTTGGCATCTTTAAAAATGAATCCAATTCAGGATCCTTTAATTGAGGAGCGTGAGCGTGCAAAGCATGTTGGTGATTTGGAGACTGTGTGGTTGGCCAAAGGTAAATAAGTCCAAATGGCTTCAGGTATCTCTAAGCAACCGAAGGCAGATATCGTTGATACTTTGAAAGAAAATGTGAATGATTTTTCCTGGTGTCCTATGGATATTACATGTGTCTCGCCAGACCTAATGATGCACTTGTTGATTATCTAGAAGGGAGCCAAGTCAATCAAGCAAAATTTGAGAAATCACAGCCTCGAGAAGCAATAGGTGATTAAGGCCGAAGTGAAGAAGCTGCTAGATTGTAAGTATATTAAGAAAGTTGTTTATGCAAAGTGGATCACTAATGTAGTGTTAGTGAAAAAAGCGAATGGCAAGTGAAGGATGTGTGTTGATTTTGTAGATTTAAATAAGGCATGTCCAAAAGATTCGTATCCTCTTCCTTGTATTGGCATTTTGATTGATTCAACCACTGGACATAAAATCTATTCACTTCTAGATGTCGCAGCTGGGTACCATCAGATTCCTATGAATCCCAAAGACCTTACAAATGTTTGTTTTCGGACTGAAGAAGGAACTCATGGTTACAACGTGATGCCTTTGGGATTAAAAAATGCATGTGCAACTTAACAAAGACTGGTAAACAAGATTTTTGGAGATGTTATTGGTGATAAAGTGGAGGTATATGTTGATGACATGATCATTGAGAGCAGATCAGTCGAGGAGCATGCAACGGATTTGGCTAAAGTTTTTGCTACGTTACAAGAGCATAACTTGAAACTAAATCTGGAGAAATGTACCTTTGGTGTATCGTCTGGAAATTTTTTGGGTTTTATGATTTCACAAAGAGGAAACGAAGCGAATTCGGACAAAATCCAGGCAATCATCAACATGGAGGCACCAAAAAAGATAAACGATGTTCAAAAGCTAAATGGAAAGATAAATGCTTCGGGACGTTTCATTTATTGTTTTGCTAGAAGGTGCATGCCATTCTATAAGAGTTTGAAGGGGATGAAGAATTTTAAGTGGACCAGTGAGTGTTAGGCATCTTTTGAAAAATTGAAAGAGTTTTTAGCAACACCTCCACTCTTGAGTAGGCCCTTGCCGAATGAAACATTATATTTATGTATTAGTGTGTCGGAGGAGGCAGTGGGCACGATGCTGATTAGAGAAGAAGGATCAGAGCAATTTCCTGTTTATTATGTGAGCAGGGTTTTAAAGTCAGCTGAAGTTCAGTATCCGAAGTTGGAAAAATTGGCATTTCGAGTCGTATTTACGGATCAGAAGTTAAGACACTATTTTCAAAGCCACTCATCATGGTACGAACAAATATGTCGCTTCAGGGAGGATTGTTGAATGCCCTTTAAAACTCACTGAGTTTGATATCAAGTATGAACCGTGGAAGGATTTTAAGGCTCAAGTAATGGCATATTTTTTTATAGAAGTACCAGAGGACACGAATTTAATTTCTGGTAAGTCGAAGGTTTATGAAGTGTTTGTTCATAGAAGTTCAAATAAGGATGGATCAGGAATTGGTGTCTTTGTGCGAGGGCCTCAAGGAATCAGTCTTTGGTATGCGGCCTCATTGAGTTTCACGGCTTCTAATAATGTGGCAGAATACGAAGCTTTGTTGCAAGGATTACGAATTTTGAACATCATAAAGCCAAATAGGGCAGTTTTGAAAAGCAATTCTCAGTTGGTAGTCTGCCAATTGACGGAAAATTTTGAAACTCGAACTGAATCAATGAAAAAATACTTGGCGTTTGTCAAAAATTTGTTGGTGGAAAGTAAGGCCGAATGCCGAAATTTGGAGGTTCAAAGAATTCCGAGAGAAGAAAATGAGGAGGGTGACTATTTTGCGAAGCTTGCTTAGACTCCGGATGGGTCAAGTAATTGTGCTTGTAGAATCAAACGAATTCTCACACCAAGCACTGATCAAATTGAAGTCATGGCCATCGATAAGTCTTCTGAATTGTATCACCCTATTCTTATTTACTTACGGGTGTTTTAGCTAACGATAAGTTAGAGAGTGTAAAGATCCAAAGAAAGTCTGGAAGGCATTCGGTGGTTGAAGGCATCTTATACCGAAGTTCATTTGATCGACTATGGTTGAAATGCATCGAATTTGATGAAGGAAAACTCATCTTACAAGAAATTCATAAGGGAATCTATGGGGCACATAAAGGCAGAGATGCTCTAGCAAGGAAAGCACAACTCTAGGGTTTTTTTAGCCTGAGATGACTTCGGACGCAACTGATTTGCTTAAAAAATGTGTACAGTGTCAACAATTTTCACCGATTGTACAATCACTAGCGACAGCCATGAGGGTAATTCAACCGATGTGGCCATTTGCAACTTGGGGCATTGATATTGTTGGAGCTTTCTCAAAAGCTATGAATCAGAAGAAGTTCTTAGTAATGGGAGTTGATCATTTCACTAAGTGGGTGGAAGCCGAAGCAGTAGCTTTCATTACTTCAACACAAATTATAACTTTTGTGGAAAAAAATGATTTTTTGCAGATTCGACGTCCCTCACACTATTATAACTGATAATGGCAAACAATTTGATTGCAAGGCATTTCTGGAATCCTGCAATTATCTGAATATCAAGTTTCGGTTTACTTCAGTAGCTCGTCCACAGAGTAATGGGGTGACTAAGGTGACAAACCAAACCATTGTTCAGGGTTTAAAGAAGAAGTTAGGCAAGGAAAAGGATCATGGGTAAAAGAGTTACAACATGTCCTTTGGGCATATAGAACAGCTCCAAGAGCAGCAACAGGGGAAACACCTTTCTCTTTGACGTATGGAGGTGAAGCCTTCGTCCTAGTAAAAATTGGGAGTTTGACCTCGAGGGCAACATATCATTTTGAAGAAGACAACAAAGAAAGAATGAGATTGAAGCTTGATTACTTAGAGGAGAGAAGAAAGCAAGCAGCTATCAAAACAACAGCTTACAAACAACGAATTAAGGCAACTCATTACAAACGGGTTCGGCCTAGACAATTCTTTCAGGGAGATTTGGTAATGAGAAATGCCGAAGCCTCACAATCCAGGTAAGATAAAAGAAAACTTGGAAGAAATTGGGAAGGACCATTTCAGATTGAAGAATGCGTGGGTACTGATACGTGCAAATTATGTTATGATAATTACGGAATAATGGCTGAAAAGAGTACTAATTAGACTTAATTAATTGCCAAAATCCTCATAATTTGCCTTATCTTTGAAGGTTGTTCTCAAAAGCTTCTGCCTGCGCTGAGAAAGAAACAGTCAAACTAGTGGATAAAGGGGGGATCATATGACTAGACTTAGGGAATGAGAGAAAGGACTCCCAATGCTGAAATCACAAGTCTCCAAGAAGAAAAGTCATTGCATGTGTTTTTAAAAGTCATTGTCTTTTATAGGAAGTTTTTGTCTGCTTGTGCTATTTTTTCCTGATTCAGCAGGATTGTCTTTTTCTGTAAACTTTGTCTATTCTACCAGACTGCTTCCACATGCAGCAGATTTTTCTTTCCGGATTTCCTAAGCTTTGTTTGTATTTTCTTTTTCTTTTGTTTCCCTTTATATAGCCTCTTGTAGGAAGCGAGGGGATCATCAATTTACTTAATTTCAGCATTTGTTTTGTGTTTTGTGTACTCTTGGGACTGAGATTCTTAGAAATCTCACACCCTTTTCAATTTAATTGTCTTTGGATGTGTTTAATTACCTTTTATGATCAAATTATGAGCATGAGTGAGTAGTCACTTGATAGGGGTAAAAAACCTCTGTCTTTGGGTACGGTTTTAGCACGATTTTAGCGTTATTTCGTGAATAAGCGAGCAATTCTCGCATTTATATGCTTTTGTGTGAGTTAGTTAGAAATTAGAAATGTTTTATTAATTTTTCGTTATTCAGGCTCGTTTTCTGGTAATTTCAGGCAAATATGGCCAAAATAACATGTACGTCAGATTTCCATTATCTTTTATAGCTAATTGATCCGCCAAAAGTCACACCACACGGAGTTTTTATTTAAAATTAGCGATTGGCGGGTCAATCTAGCCTTTGGACTAATGTTGTTTGGAGTTTCGTGCATGTGTAGGAACCAGTTCGGGTGAAAAACGCATTTTGGGAAATTCGGTAGATACGCACAGGCATTCTGGGCATTGTCGCGCGACGAACTGGCCTTCGTAGGCTAGCTCGCCGAGCAGGCCTTAAGCGGCCTGCTCGGGCAAGCTGGCATGGCCAGCTCACGACGAGTTGGCCTTCATAGGCCAGCTCACCGAGCAGGCCTCCAGGGGCCTGCTCGGGCAAGCTAGAGGCCAGCTTGCGGCGAGATGGCGTACTAAGGCCAGCTCGCGGCGAGATGGCGTACTAAGGCCAGCTCGGCGAGCTGACCTGCGAGAATCAGTCAAAAGACTGATTCCCGACCCCACGAGGACACGTTTGACCCCATGTCTTCCCACCTGAAAAAGGATACGAGTTATGTCAGAAAGAGGGCCCGAACCGCGTCTATAAATAAGAATTTCCAATTGTAAATTAGATATCTTTCATTATTGTAAATTACCTTAGCCTTCACCCTTGAAGATTCCTCTCCACCTCCTCTATCTCCTTCAACCTCCATTGAAGCACCTTCGAAGCTCCGCTCACCGAGGAATATTCAAGGTCCGTCCTTAAGACCTAGCAAGCTAGCTGTAGAGTAGACAGGTTCCCTAAAAGGGATTTTCGTATCTCCTTTCATCTAATTTTGTTTGCACTCTTTGATGCAGTCTATGAATCCTAGGCTAATTGTATCATGTGACATTGTTCTTCGCCTTTAATAATATTTTAGCTCATATTTTGTTCTGTGATTACTTGTTTAATCTTTGTCTTACACTTTATTCAATTGGTTTAACTCATTCAAAAGCCCCAAAATCGAGTAGGCACATATTGCGAGCTGAATCTGACCTAGTCAGAGCCTATGAGATTGACGACCTCTTAGTTGATTAAGCCCAAATTGCTGAGCCTTAGACCTAGTTTCGGCCTTACAAGGGAATCACGCACTAGAGACTTTAGGAGGGTAAGTAGGGTTAATCGCCTTGAATACAAGTGACTTAGATTAGGTTTTTTAATCTGTTGACCTAATAATCTATATTCATTATTATCGTTCATACCATGTTCCTTCGAGTAATTGCATTAGTGAAAGATCACCTAGGAGTAGTTTAACTTAATTAGGAGTAGGATAACTTAATTAGGAGTAGAATAACTTAGTTCGAATTAGAATAACTTAGCTAGGAGTAGCATAATTCAACTAGGAGTAGATTAACCAACTCAAAACCCACACAGCCTGGATAACACCTGAGACCAAGTAGCTCGATACTTGTAGTAAATAAATCATATGGATTCGATACCTGGACTTTCCAGATTTTATTACTTGATAACGACGGGGTACACTTATCCCTTACCGAGCCTCGCTGTACCGAACACCGCGAGGCGCATCAAGTTTTTGGCGCCGTTGTTGGGGTTTAGTGTCCTATAGACAATTGTTCTAGGATACAAACTTAATGTAAATGAAGTATTCTTTATATCATTTGTTTTTAATGAGATATATGTTTTATAACTATATAAAGGCAATCCCTTTTAAGAACTAAATAAAGTCTAATAAAAGGAAATCTGTAAGTTTGTTTAAAGTGATTATAAAGTGTTCATACAAGCATGAAGTGAGACGAAACTTTATAATAAACTAATAAACTTAAAACCACCCCAAGTCAAGTAATATGTTCAGGATTGACATATCACTATTGAGACTTGCATCTAACAATGTCTTCTGTCCCGACAGAAAGTTGATCTCACAAGCTTCATATATACATATATCTGGACAGTTACATGGATCCGATGAAAAGAAGTTCATTAGGATTGGGGACCCGACTTGAGATAACAGGATGGGTAGATTCATCCTTGTCACCTATTCATCTCATTGGTATTAATAGGTATAAATAATCCTCAGACTCAAAGGAATGTTAATTGGTCATTCTGGATTACGGAATGTGACGTTTAGATCCTGTTGTAACACGATCCTTAACAGAGATGACTCTAGGGTGTGAACAGCAGATGTTGGGTATCACATGAAGTAATTGCGGGATCGGTATACATTGGATTAAGCATTTATCACTCCCGATAAATGGGAGATATGTCCATGGATCGGTTGTGGAAGACTTGACTCTAAATCCTTGCAAGGTGATAGCTTAAGATTGAAATGCAGATTTCTCTTAACCTATCTAATAGGAGTTGACTCAGCCAGAACAAGTAAGATGAACGTCTCGCTATATGTGACTTGACATTATCCATAGTCATAAGATTCAGTTCAAGGACGTAGTTGATAAAGGATCGAATTATACCGTAACTAATACGGAAAGGTCAACGACAGAATCAACCTGTCTTTCTTATAGCTCTGGGGGAATGATTACGGACTTGCTAATCACATACTTTGTACATCATTCTGTTATGCGAAGATTAAATATAATTCTTTGAAAATTAATTTAATAGTTGCATACGGCTAGAAGCAATAAGAACCTAATGGGTCACACATAAGACTTGAAACCCAAAAGAGAGACAAATGTTAATTAATTAACGAAAGCCCCACTGAGCCCAATAAGGCCAAATTAATAGGGGGGCGATTTATGTATATTAATACATAAATAATTAGTTTGATTTTATTAATCCTAATTAGATTAGGCTTATGAATTAAATTAATTAAAGGATAAATAAATTAGGAATTTTAATTAGATTAAATTACTCCTATTATTATCCAATAAGGTTATTATTATCTTTTATATTTAGATATATTAATAGATAATAATTAAGAATTCTATTCCGAATAAAATTCTTATTTCAATAACCTAATTCTATCTAACTTAGGATTAGATACAAGAGAGATAATAAATACCCCGTATAGGGATTTTCGAAATCAAACCCTAGCCATCAAGAGAGAGAATTTCGACCCCTAGCTCAAGAACAAGATTTTCTACCGCTTCCTTCCGTTCAATTGATTTTCATCTCTTTTTATTTATCCTTGATCTTGTGTCGATTAATTAGAGACAATCTACTTTGGTTGTTATAAACGGTTGATTCTAACTTGATCTTCCATTGTTTTGTTTTGTGCTTTGAACTCGAAGTAAGAGTTGTGGGCACTTCGTTTGCAACGATAGATAGAACTTCTGAAAGGTATTTCTTTTATCCCTCTTTATATGAAATAACGATTAACGGATATTGGGGTTAATGGAAATAGGTTAAATTTTGTATATTTCCGCTGCTATACGTTATCCTATTTCCCTTCAACCGTTGCTGGGGATTTATTTCTTCTACAATATCGAGCCAAAGGTCGATTTGTTAGTTTAGGCATTCATTTGTAAATATTCTTTATTCCTACCATCTATACTTGTCTCAATTTATACTGGTTTATATTTATACTTGTCTATATTCATACTTATTCATGTTTATACTTATATCTATACTTGTTCGTAGCCCTTACATCTATCTATACTTGTTTAAACTCATCTATATACTTGTTTACATCAGTCTATATCTGTCAATATAAGCTGATAAGAATACTTTTGTAACATTGTGTGAACTTGTATGATAGCATTGTATAATGTACTAAATGTTTGTACCTTCCTTCCCTAGGGAAAATTTCTGCTTTCATTTATATCTTGTATTTATTTCTTCTCAGCATATGCCTACGCGATCAGTGGGAATACCGTGTGTCCCTCTTAACCTTGAACTTGAACGTAATCTTCGCAGGAGCAGACAGATTGGAACTATCAAGCCAGAAGAGATCATTAAACCTATCAAGATGGCCGAGACCAATCCTCCTAACAACAACCGGAATGCCGAGAATACCGGACCGGAAACTGACACTCGTTTGATGAGTGAGATTTTAGCGCCACACCGACACCAGCACTTGTCCGACATCGCTGTTAAGCCCAAAATATACCTAAAATATCATTAATATTTATATCATTTTTATTACATATTCGTGTTATTTATATCTGTTTAGATTACTTTTACTTTCGAATATCTTTCTTTCTTGCAAGGTACCTGAATATTTGGTAAAATCCAAATAGGAACGAAAAAGGATCAAAAACAGAAGAAAAACCATACAAAAGGAGTCAAAAACGACGTAAATCGAAAGCGCCAAGTAGAGGACACGAACGAAAGCAAGAAGTAGGAAAACTTGCCGGGCCGCGATAGTGGATCCTCAACTCGCGGCCGCGACACGCGCGGTTTAACTATTTCTCCCCTTCGTCCGTCGCTCAGCTCAATGCTACGTCATTCACGGCCCGGATTACCATCCTCGGTAAGTGCAGGAATTTTACAAAGAGCATTTAACACATGCTGAAAATCCAAGAAACGCGTTCGTTCAAGTGGATAAAGACGTCCTTTCACAACGGACACGACTCTTAACCAAAGGAACACATCACTTCAAACTCAACCCTTCATCACCTATAAATAAAGAGTTGATATGGAGAAAAATAAGTTGATATATGAAATGTTATAATATAGATATAGAAATCAGAGCGTAGAACTTATGTCGAAGTTCTAAGTAAAAACATTTCGAGAGTTAGAAATTAGATTCTGTACAAAACAAGATGAGGTACACATATTGTTTATAGTTTAATTACAACTCAGTAGCGTTTAGACATTGTTCCAGTTTTAGTTTGCATCATGGTAGTGGCCGACCGAATCCCTATTACGAAGTTACAGCGAGAAGATTGAGTAGAGTGTTCGCCCCCGAGCCTGACAACCTCCTAGGAAACCCAAGAAAGCGGAACCGATCAAGCCCTTCACTTGCACGCCCTCGAAGAACTCGATGCTCCTTATTCTCTGTAAACTTGTATCAATTTATATTTCATCTAATAAAGTCCGTTCTATTCGACAAATCGTTATGCAGCACTTATGGTAACCAATCCAATATAAGTGAGGCTGGTGTTTTCATTAATATGCACTTGAATTCAAAATCATTACAAGGAAACTTTGTTGAACACTTAGGCAAATTATCTTCTCGAAAGAATTTTAATTTGAGTAAGGGAAACTATCCCGAAAGGGTTTTGTCGCGTTCAAAGCCAATTAATTAGAGGTTCCGTCATTTATTTCATCATCATAATTGATACAAAGTTTAAGTTGTTTTCTTTGCTTAATGCAAATGAATAAATTCATTCGTTTTTCTAATAAGTTCTAAATGTTCATGTTTTGTAAAATTCATCCTTAAAATCAGAAGATCTTTCTAACAATCGATTTATTCTAAATATAAAATCTTATTCCAGCATTTTCAAGTACTCAAAGTTCACAAATTCAATTAAACAAATTTCCTAAATTCAATTAAACCAATTTTCACTTTTCATTTATATTTAATAATAAATCTAACAAGTTCGAAATTAACAGATTCAAAAATAAGTTTTTTTCGTTAAAAAACGTATCTCTGTGGGATCGATATTTTTATTACTACAAACGAATCTGTGCACTTGCGGAAATCGCTAAACAAGTTTTTGGCGCCGTTGCCGGGGATACGCCAAAATTTTTGACAAAATTTTTATTTTTCGTATTTTATTTTCGAATATAGGTTTATACATTATTTTTTATACAATTTTTATATTTTATTTATTTTCAGTTATATAACATATTTGTTTTCAATTTTGTTTTGAAGGTAGTTTGGCTCGTGTAACAATTTCAAGTTCATGCGCAGTTCGCGAAATTCGGGCACGCCACCAGATCCTTTTGATCTAGAAATTGAAAGAACACTTAAGAAAAACAACAAAAACAACAAAAACAAAGACAAAACACCCTTAAAAACCAAAGTAGACCAGCCAGAAAATATGGCCGATCCACCGACACTTATGGATTATGCTAGGCCAGGAATGGCCGGTGTAACTAATAGTGTAGTTAGACCCTGTATAAACGCAAATCAATTTGAAATTAAGCGTGCTTTGCTTAATATGTTGCAAAACAACGTAAAGTTTTATGAACTACCTAACGAAAACCTTAATGCACATTTGACAAATTTCTTAGAAATTTGTGACACTTTTAAAATTACTGATGTAACAGCCGAAGCAATCAAACTTCGCCTCTTTCCTTTCACTTTGAAGGATAAGGCAAAAATTTGGTTAACTTCTATGCCTGCTGCAACATTTGAAACTTGGGACCAATTAGCCCAAGCATTTTTACAAAAATATTTTCCCTTAGCAAAAACCGCAAGAGTCATCAAAGAGTTGACATCTTTTACACAAAATGATAATGAAACTCTTTATGAAGCTTAGGAACGTTTTAAAGAACTTCAACATTTATGCCCACACCACCAATTGCCAGATGCACTTTTAATGCAGACATTCTATAATGGATTAAATCCTACGACTAGAGGTTCATTAGATGCTATGTCTGGAGGATTATTTATGAAGAAGACGTCCGCCCAAGAAAGAGAACTTTTGGAGGAAATGGCAATCAACAGCAATATGTGGCCCGCAGAGCGTGGACATATACCAACGGCGAAACTATCATCCTCAGGTACATCATCAGTTAAAGGTATAATGAATCTTGATCCTGTAGCAATGTTACAAGCCCAATTTTCTGCCTTATCGCACAAAATTGATAAGTTTATGGCACCGTGCGATCCTAATGATCCGATCCAGAGAGGCATTGATTACGAAGGTATGAATGAGATAGAACAGGTAAATTTTGTCCAAGGACAAAACCAAACTACTAATCCTTATTCTAATACTTATAATCCTGGATGGAGAAATCATCCTAACTTTAACTGGAAAGATGGTAATAATAATAATAATGCAAATGCTAATCAATATCGTGTAAATAATTATCAAAATCAAACAAGAGATACGATTAGCACTTTATCTTCAAAAATCGACAAATTTATAGATGCGATGAATGGAAAGGTAAGTAATCAGGACGATGGTTTTAAACGGATCGAAAATAAATTCGATCAGCTTATCAAAAACCAATCATCTAGCATCCATAATTTGGAGGTTCAAATTGGACAACTTGCTAAATCAATTCCATCCCGCAAAGAGGGAAGTCTTCCCAGCCAAACGGAAGAAAATCCGAAAGAGCATGTTAAGGCTATCACTCTTAGTTCGGGGAAAAACTACTTAGGTCCGGAAATGCCCGGAAATTTAACTTTACCTGGAAATGAGTTACCAAAATCCAAAGAAGATACGTTAAAACAAAAAGATATGCCAATTGACTCTAATCCAAAACCTTTTGTACCAAAACCACCTTTTCCACACAGGATCCGAAATAAGGACCATGATAAACAACTTTTATCATTTTTAGACAAACTTAAAAATTTGCATATAAATTTAACATTCATGGATGCAATTACGCAAATTCCTAACTATGGAAAATTCTTGAAAGATTTAATTTCAAAAAAGATTAGTTGGGAAAGAATTTCATCCATTTCTCTTTCTGAAGATTGTAGTTCGATAGTATCAAGCAAATTACCTACTAAACTCAAAGATCCCGGATGCTTTACCATTCCGTGTACATTGGGAAATATGGAATTCCCAAGTTGTCTTTGCGATTTAGGATCTAGTATAAACTTGATGTCATTGTCTATTTTTGAGAAATTAGGTTTAGAAGAAGACATCAAGCGTACCAATATGGTTTTGCAATTAGCGGATCAATCCACTAAAAGACCATATGGTATAATTGAAGATGTTTTGGTGAAAGTTGACAAATTTATTTTTCCTACTGACTTTGTTATCTTAGATTTTGCTTATGATGCTAATTGTCCGCTAATCTTTGGTAGACCATTCATGAACACGGGACGTGCTCTAGTTGATGTGTCGGAAGGAAAAGTAGTTTTAAGGATAGGTGACGATAAGATCGAGTTCGATATGAATCAAGCAATGAAATATCCTATGGAGGATTTTGCTTGCATGAAACTTGATTTAGTTGAAGAATGTGTTAATGACATTGTTCAAAGAGAAGAAATAATAGAACCTATAATGGGTGAAGAATTAGAAGATAAGGACCCAGAGCATTTGATTCGAGAAAATGGACCAGTTCCGCCTTCAGTAATAGTTCCACCTAAATTAGAACTTAAAGAATTACCTAACCATCTGAGATACACTTTCCTAGGCGAAAGTGATACTCTACCTATAATCATCTCTAACAAATTAACAGAAAATCAAGAAGAAAAATTGAAATAAGTTGTTAGAAATAGAATAGGAAGTATGGGATGGCAGATTTCAGATTTAAAAGGAATTAATCCTAGTATTGTAATGCATAGGATTCACTTAGAAGAAGATAAGCCACCTAAAGCGGATAGACAAAGACGTTTAAATCTGAACATGAAAGAAGTAGTAAAAAATGAGATTACTAAACTTTTAGATAATGGAATCATTTATCCTATTTCGGATAGTGAATGGGTTAGTCCAATCCATTGTGTACCCAAAAATGGAGGTATAACTGTAGTAAGGAATGATGAAGGTGAATTAATACTTACGCGAACCACCACCGGTTGGAGGGTTTGTATAGATTATAGGAACCTAAATAAGACAACTAGGAAACATCATTTTCCTTTACCTTTCATCGATCAAATGATCGAAAGGATAGCCGGTCATGCATTTTATTGTTTTCTTGATGGTTATTCCGGATTCTTTCAAATATATATTTACCCGGATGACCAAGATAAAACAACTTTCACATGTCCTTATGGAACATTTGCATATAGAAGAATGCCTTTTGGTCTATGTAATGCACCAGCAACTTTTCAACGTTGTATGACTGCAATTTTTAATGATTTCATCGAAGATATCATGGAAGTATTTATGGATGATTTTTCAGTTTATGGAGATTCTTTTGATGCATGTTTAAAAAATTTAGATAAAGTTCTTTCTAGATGTGAGGAAACGAATTTAGTATTAAATTGGGAAAAATGTCATTTCATGGTTAACGAAGGAATTGTTTTAGGTCATAAAATATCTGAAAAAGGATTAGAAGTGGATAGAGCAAAAACTTCAGTAATAGAAAAATTACCCCTACCAACAACTGTCAAGGGAGTAAGATCTTTTCTAGGTCATGCAGGTTTTTACAGAAGATTTATAAAAAAAATTTCTGTAATTTCCAAACCACTTACTAATTTACTTATGAAGGATTCAACCTTCGACTTTAATGAAGATTGCATTAAAGCCTTCGAAACATTGAAAACAGCCTTAGTCAGTGCACCCATAATTGCTAAACCCGATTGGGATTTACCTTTTGAAATCATGTGTGATGCAAGTGACCTAGCAGTGGGATGTGTTTTAGGTCAAAGAAAAGATAAAAGATTACATGTTATTTATTATGCGAGTCACACATTGTCCAGTGCACAATTAAATTACACAACAACAGAAAAAGAGATGTTAGCCGTAGTATTTGCATGTGATAAGTTTAGTTCATACTTGTTAGGATCTAAAATTATTATTTATACAGATCACGCAGCTTTACGTTATCTGTTTGCTAAGAAAGATGCAAAACCGCGTCTGATTAGATGGGTTTTGTTGTTACAAGAATTTGATATAGAAATTAAAGTCAAAAAGGGAGTAGAAAACCTTGTCGCCGATCATCTATCGAGACTAGAAGATGAAAACGGTCCTATAGGTGAAACTATCGGTATACGAGATGATTTCCCCGATGAACATCTCTATCAGGTAGAAAGTATCATGTCACCATGGTATGCAGATTTTGCTAATTATCTTGCAACCAATATTGTTCCGGAAGGATTATCTTCCCAACAGAGGAAGAAATTTTTCTTTGATATTAAACAATATTTTTGGGAAGATCCCTTTCTATTCAAATCATGTGGTGACGGGATAATTAGGAGATGTGTTGGAGAAAATGAATATGAATCTATAATAACAGAATGTCATTCCAGCTCATATGGAGGACATAATGGAGTTAATAAAATGGTAGCTAAAATATTGGAATGTGGTTTCTTTTGGCTTACAATGTTTAAGGACGTTGGTTCATTTATTACTCGTTGTGATAAATGCCAAAGAACGGGAAATTTAGGAAGGAAAGATGAGATGCCCCTCAAAAACGTGTTGGAAGTTGAAATCTTCGACATGTGGGGAATTGATTTCATGGGACCTTTTCCGCCTTCCAATGGTAAAACTTACATATTAGTAGCCGTTGATTATGTTTCGAAGTGGGTTGAAGCGATTGCAACCCGTACGAATGATTCTAAAGTAGTTATTAATTTTCTTGACGATATATTTTGTAGATTCGGTTGTCCTAGATTCGTTGTTAGTGATGGCGGTACCCATTTCATAAATCGGAATTTTGATATGCTTATGAAAAAATATGGAGTACGCCACCGCGTATCAACGCCATACCATCCTCAGTCGAATGGTCAGGCGGAGATCTCAAATAGAGAACTCAAATGGATTCTAGAGAAAACTGTTTCATCATCAAGAAAAGATTGGTCACAAAAACTCAATAATGCGCTATAGGCATACCGTACTGCATTTAAATCACCAATAGGAATGACTCCATACCGTTTGGTGTATGGAAAAGCATGTCATTTACCAGTTGAATTAGAACATAAAGCCTACCGGGCTATTAGAAAACTTAATTTTGATTTACAACAAGCAGGAAAGAAACGTTTCCTCAATTTAAATGAGTTAGAGGAGTTACGACATCTATCGTATGAAAATGCGAGGATTTATAAAGAAAAAGTGAAAAAATGGCACGATGCCAAGATTAAAGTCAAACACTTTAATGTTGGAGATAAGGTGCTGTTATTTAATTCACGGCTTCGTATATTTCCAGGAAAACTTAAGTCCAGATGGGACGGACCATATTTAGTCGTCAAAACATTCGACTATGGTTCTTTGAAACTTGAGGAAACCAACAGTAATCGTTTCAAAGTTAACGGTAATCGATGTAAAATCTATTACGAAAATATTTCCGAAATAGGAACTAATTTCGTAACAAGATTTCCTGACATATAAATCATTTCATTTTTCTAATAGTTAGTTTTTATTATTTTTATTTATTTTTATTTTTATTTTTATTTTTATTTTGTTTTGTTTTAGATTATATCATTTTATATTAGAATTTTAGATATAGAAAAATATATTCGAGTCATGATTTTAATTAATTTTTAGGAATTTCATGTGAATTAGAAAATTCAGTGATTCTCAGTTGAGAATTTGAAATTCTCAGTTGAGAATTCACATATATAGAATTCTTAAGAAGGTAAGAAATTTCTGAACTTATAGAGAATTTAAAATTCTCAGTTGAGGATTTCGGATTCTCAGTTGAGAATTCTGATTTCAGATTGAAAGGAAAATTTCTGGACTTACCGAGGATGAGGATTCTCGGTAGAGGATCAGAAATTTGTAGTTTTGACAACTGATTTCCGTAGGGAAATCAGCGTGTCGCGACCGCGGGTCAGCATCCTCGGTCACGACACGGGGAAATTATGCCCAAATTGACCCTTTTTCCAGCAGATGTAACTCTTCAGAAACGAAGCATTAAGTTTCTTCATTTCTAAAAGGTTTGTTTCATGCCTTTTCACTTCAAAACAACACCTCTTTTCATCCTAGGATCTTATAAATAGGTTCTAGAGGTTCAGTTTTTTGTCACTTTCTTTTCATCTCTATCAGAACTATCTCTGATTTTCTTACCATTCAACAATCCAGAAACTAAGTTCAGAACCTTTCTTCCTTAATCATTCCAAACACCATGAATTATATGCGGAATAATTCTAGGGACCAAGGGAAGTATTTCTGTTCCTTGGAGTGATGCTGAATCTTTCCCGATGTTAGACTATGAGTTCTTAGAATATGAAGGTCTAGTGAAACGAGTATTTCGATCCGGACCAAATTTTCTTTCTGCACCAGAACGTCAAGCCTTCGTGCAGTTGAAAATAGAACGCTATAGGGCTAAGAAAATCCCGATTGAAAGGGACGAATTTTTGGCATAGCTTATGTTTCGTTTGTTTGTAAATATATTTCTATTCAATAAAAATCTTTCTCTTTTGCATTATTTCCTGTATATTTTTGGTTCAACTTACATTTAATTCCATAATTCTACAATAATGCACTTATTAAATGCAAACTTAATCCATTCATTACAAATTAAATGATTAATAACTAAATTTCAAGTTCCTTAAATAAGATTCATTTAACTTAAATTAATAAATGCACATAAATGCTTCAATTAATTTTAGTTCCAAACCTTTCGTATTTCTAATTTTAACATTCATTAATTAAAGCATTTTCATTTATTTTTCCATTAATAAGGATAAACCTTTGGTTTTCCTTATCATTTAATGTTTTACATTTATGTTTTTAAGTACAGATAACATTGTTAAGGAGTCCAGGATCAAATTTATCAAAGAAATTACACGAATTGAAGTTAATATGCAGAATTGGGTGACCAAAGGGTGATCCGCGGCCGAGAATTAATGGATTCTCGGTAACTTCAGCAAATTCACTCCAAATTCAGACAAAAAAAATTCGCAGCCAAACGCGATTCGCGGCCGCGAATAGTGGATTCTCGGTAACTTCAGAAAATTCTTCGAAATTTCAGAGACAAAAATTGGCTGAAAAACGCGATCCGCGGCCGCGGATACACATCCACGACCGTGACACGCGTGTTTAATGCAACGCCTAGTCCGGATTTTTGGCCTATTTTCCAACCTTTTTCCTATTCCTACTCTACCTAATTACTCTTCCTATTTCAACTCTACCTATTCCAATTCCTATTCCTACTCTACCTATTTAACTTCCTATTTAAACCCTATATATACCTATTACTTACACAAACCTTACATCACCTCAAATTTTAACCAATCCCCTACTCTTACACAAACCCTATATATATACTTTGAGGCGTGAGCATAGATCGACTCGGCATCGGATGCTTCCATTTTTCCGTCGCCGAAATGTGGAGACTTCACCAACACCTCCGGATTCTCCACCACATGCTTAGGTTTTATCTTTTATTTTATCTTATCTTGATTCAATTTCAGTTTCGTACATTTTTATCTTTATTATGTTTCGTACAATTTAAGTCTTACTTTACTTTTATGATGAATGTTTTCTTTGCTATATCTTTCGTTTATTTTCGTTTGTTTTATCTTTAATGTTTTATCTCCATTTTGCACCAATAAGGACATGGTCCAATTTAAGTGTGGGAGGAGATATATACATATATCATTTTTATGCAAACGAATGAATGAATGAATGTATGCAAATGAATGAATGAATATATGCAACACTCACTTGTTTTCAAAAATACAAATGCAACATATATTGCAACAAAAAAAAAAAACTTAACATATTTTTTATGAAATATCATTTTTACATTTATCAATTAATCATAAGTTAAATTTTTCTTTTATGATTATTTTTAGGTTATCATTATCGATAGAAATAATATATTTCTATACGGGTAATATTTTTTCGAAATTTTTCACAAAATCTTCGACACGATTTTAAGTAAAAATTGTCTCGAGTAAATGTATTTAAGTAATAAAATTCTTTAATTTTAATCTCTATTTCATATCATGAAATTCATGATACAATAAATCTTATTTTAAATTTTTAATTAGGTTTATAGGCATTAAATTGAACTAATAATTTTTAGCTCGGTTTTGATTTTGTCTTACATTAACACCAATTGAAGTTTTTAAGGAAACTTTAGCCATAATACATGTTGAATTTTAAGTCAATATAGGATAAATGTGCTAATTTTCTTTTTCCCAAGTTATAATCAATAAATCGTATTCTTAACTTTTGGCCACGATTGAGACCAACCTTATCACAGTCGAGGTATGAAAGGGAAGAAATAAATAAGTAAAGCGTACTTTTGGCCACGGTTGCGACCACCCTTATCACAATCGAGGTATGAAAGGAACGTTTAAATTAGAAAAATTAAGCGTGTTTAAAGTTTAAAGTAACGATTGCGTCCACCCATGGCATGTTCGGTACCTCTTAAGCGAACACAAATCAAATGCATATAAAGTTACGGTCGAGACCACCCTTATCACGAGTGTAACTAAGCAAATAAATTAAACTTAATACTCATATATAATAATTCAAGTTTGGGAAAAGAAATTTGGTGCTTTGAAATGCCTTGAGATGAAAAACTCAATAACATGCGTGCTAACATCGTCCCGAATACTTCAATTTGAACATTGAAATACAAGACGAATGATATATTGTATTTATACTAAGTTAGTTTGATATTTTGCGTATAAATTTGTCATTCGAAGTTAGTCTTTTCGGCTTAACTAATTTAAAAGGTAACACAAAGATATATGTTTTATTTTCATAAAGAGATTAGTTAAGGAATAAATTCAGTGAAATTTTTCTCGGGACTAGCAAAAGATTAAGTGTGGAGATTTGTTAAGCCCAAAATATACCTAAAATATCATTAATATTTATATCTGTTTAGATTACTTTTACTTTCGAATATCTTTCTTTCTTGCAAGGTACCTGAATATTTGGTAAAATCCAAATAGGAACGAAAAAGGATTGAAAACAGAAGAAAAACCCTACAAAAGGAGTCAAAAACGACGTAAATCGAAAGCGCCAAGTCGAGGACACGAGCGAAAGCAAGAAGTAAGAAAACTTGCCGGGCCGCTACAGTGGATCCTCAACCCGGGGCCGCGACACGCGCGGTTTAACTATTTCTCCCCTTCGTCCGTCGCACAGCTCAATGCTACGTCATTCACGGCCCGGATTACCATCCTCGGTAAGTGCAGGAATTTTACAAAGAGCATTTAACACATGCTGAAAATCCAAGAAACGCATTCGTTCAAGTGGATAATGACGTCCTTTCACAACGGATACGACTCTTAACCAAAGGAAGACATCACTTCAAACTCAACCCTTCATCACCTATAAATAAATAGTTGATATGGAGAAAAAGAAGTTGATATATGAAATGTTATAATATAGATATAGAAATCAGAGCGTAGAACTTATGTCGAAGTTCTAAGTAAAAACATTTCAAGAGTTAGAAATTAGATTCTGTACAAAACAAGATGAGGTACACATATTGTTTATAGTTTAATTACAACTTAGTAGCGTTTAGACATTGTTCCAGTTTTAGTTTGCATCATGGTAGTGGCCGACCGAATCCCTATTACGAAGTTACAGCGAGAAGATAGAGTAGAGTGTTCGCCCCCGAGCCTGACAACCTCCTAGGAAACACAAGGAAGCGGAACCGATCAAGCCCTTCACTTGCACGCCCTCGAAGAACTCGATGCTCCTTATTCTCTGTAAACTTGTATCAATTTATATTTCATCTAATAAAGTCCGTTCTATTCGACAAATCGTTATGCAGCACTTATGGTAACCAATCCAATATAAGTGAGGCTGGTGTTTTCATTAATATGCACTTGAATTCAAAATCATTACAAGGAAACTTTGTTGAACACTTAGGCAAATTATCTTCTCGAAAGAATTTTAATTTGAGTAAGGGAAACTATCCCGAAAGGGTTTTGTCGCGTTCAAAGCCAATTAATTAGAGGTTCCGTCATTTATTTCATCATCATAATTGATACAAAGTTTAAGTTGTTTTCTTTGCTTAATGCAAATGAATAAATTCATTCGTTTTTCTAATAAGTTCTAAATGTTCCTGTTTTGTAAAATTCATCCTTAAAATCAGAAGATCTTTCTAACAATCGATTTATTCTAAATATAAAATCTTATTCCAGCATTTTCAAGTACTCAAAGTTCACAAATTCAATTAAACAAATTTCCTAAATTCAATTAAACCAATTTTCACTTTTCATTTACATTTAATAATAAATCTAACAAGTTCGAAATTAACAGATTCAAAAATAAGTTTTTTTCGTTAAAAAACGTATCTCTGTGGGATCGATATTTTTATTACTACAAGCGAATCCGTGCACTTGCGGAAATCGCTCAACAATCGCTGCCCCGAATATCTCGGCCAACACATACGAAATCAAGTCAGTCATAATTCACTTGATTTTGTGCCTCTATCAAAACAAAGGATACAATAAATAATAAGGCATTCTCAAAGCTCCCCTCCCCCCGAGCAATTTTGAAGTCCGTCTTGTAAAATTCGCCAAGGCCAAAATAAGCAATGATACGGTGCAATCACAAAACGGTATTTTTGAACTCGAGTTTCTTTAAACTGACCACTAAAGTAGCCATCCACATTACAACCCCCCTCCGGGTTCATTTTTAATATTGCCTAACCATATTTTAGGAGGAAAAACCCGGATAAAAATGCAAATTCAATATGATCTCGAGTAAGTGCAAATAAGAGTGATAAAACACCGACCCACCTAAAATTGAGCGTAAGAGCGAAATCCCTTGGTGAGTTACTATTGGGTTCGCAAAAGATAATCAACCACCGTTAATATTGCCTATTAAATCTTGATCATGGAGGTTTCAGACAAGTTTCGTACTCAATTGTTTGCGTAGGTACTTACCGAAACCTTTGCACAAAACCATAACTTTGAAATCACGCACTTGGCAAAACCAACCTTCGTTTTGTTTCTTAATTTTCTCAATCCCTTGTCTTTCGATTTCTTTTACTTGAGGACAAGTAAAACTTGAAAGTCCGAGGAGGTTTGATAGGGGTATTTTATCCCTATATATTAGCGTGATTTACGGGTTGATTTTGGATAAAATAAATAAGTTTAATTACAAAAATAGAGTGTTTTGATAAAATAAAGAAATAAAAATAAATCTCATACTTTCAGTTTATTCTCCTCTTTTTTGATTAGTTTAGGAAATAAAAACGTCAAGCTAACTCGGCTCTCAAGTTTTGTATTTCAGGTACGAGAAAGGAGCAAAAATCCACTCCATATGCTGGGCGTATAATCCCCTACACGGGGTGTGAAACATGGTATCGGTAATGATTGCCTTATCCGTAGAAGCCATGTGGAACTGACTCAGCATACGTGGGGCGTATGCCACTCTACGCGGGGCGTATGACACATGTCGACAATAATTGGCCTAATCCTGAAAGTTAGACTGCATTGTCTCCCAGAGTCAACTCTCCTTACGCGGGGCATACCACCATATACGCGGGGCATAAAAGGCAATTCTTCAACGTAAAAAGATCAGAAACTCTTTTACGCGGGGCGTACTTCAGCTACGCAGGGCGTAAAAGCACCAATTGAAGCAATAAAACTCTAGAGGCTCAAACACGCGGGGCGTACAATCCTTTACACCGGGCGTACTTGAGACAACAAGACAACGAATTGGTCCACATGCAGGAGATTTCTAGACGGAATAGGCATTTACGTGGGGCGTAGTCCAATTTACGCGGGGCGTATCATGAGATTTCTGCACCAAATAATGTTGCTCCATACTTGTTCTTTGTGAAATTACAAACTTGCCCTTGCTTGATGTCTATAAATAGGAATCTCTTGAACTTCATTTACACCAATTACATAATAGAGAGCTACACTATACTCTTTTCTTTCCTTGTAATTTATATTCAGATTTTGTAAGTTAAACTCTCCCCCTCAAGAGCTTGTTCGTTGTTCCGGCGTTCCATTGACGTTCCGTTCCACCATTCGTCACCAATCTTGAGAGTTCCACCTCCACGACCTAGGAGACGGCTTTGAGTCCGGTTAGCTAGTTCCAAGGGTGGATTCTCCCTTTTTACTTGCTAATTAGCTTGTACTCTTCCTATGTACTAGGCTTGGTTGTATTTCATCTAATTACTTTCCATATTTATAATTTATGATTTATAATCTCTATTTCCCTTTATGTGTTAATGTTTATTGCTTGTTTTGATATTGATAATTGATTCTTGTGTAGGAGAACGCGATTACCGCCGCCATTCAGGCTATCTTTAGGGAGTTGTATAGGTGTTGCCTTACCGGAAGTGACTAACCGGAAACCGTAGGAATTGACAAGCCACAGAACTTACAGGCCCTAGTTTCTAATTCCCCCGCATTAGACACGCCTTGACTAGGAATCACGTAGTCTAAGTGCTTCACGGGTCGGTTCTACTACACTTGGTCATCTTTGCAAGAGTAAACTATTATCCGTATGCATTTAGAGTCATTATTTATCATGGTTATAACTTATCATATTCATCCTGATGCGCCCTCACCTAAGGTTGAGATGAAGACTCACAAAGGGATATGTGTACCCTGTCGTTATCAAGTAATAAATTTCTGGCTAAGTCTAGGTTATCATCCACAGGATGTATTTCTGCAAGTACCAAGCTACTCGGTCTCGGATGTTATCTAGGCTTAGGGGGTTTTGAGTTGGGTTGCTTAAGTTAATCTACTCCTAGGTTGAATTATGCTAATCCTAGCTAAGTTATCTGATTCTAACTAAGTTATTCTACGCCTAATTAAGTTACTCTACCCCTAATTGATCTTTCATTAATGCAATTATCCGAAGGAACATGGTATGAACGATAATAATGAAGATAGATTATTAGGTCTATTGAATAAAAACCTCATCTGAGTCATTTGTATTCAAGGCGATTAACCCTACTTACCCTCCTAAGGTTTATAGCGCGTGATTCCCTAAGGCCGAAACTAGGTCTAAGGCTCAGTAAATTGGCGTTTAATCAACTAAGAGGTCGTCAATCTCCTAGGCTCTGACTAGGTCAGATTCAGCTCGTAATATGTGCCTACTAGATTTTGGGGCTTCTGAATGAGTTAAACCAATTGAATAAAGCGTAAGACAGAGATTAGACAAATAATCATAGAACAAAACAAGAGCTAAATTATTATTAAAGGCGAAGATAAATGTCACAAAATACAATAAGTTAAGTTCGGCAACTGTATCAAAGAGTACAAACAAGGAAAGATAAAAGAAGATACAAAAATCCCTTTCAGGGAACCTGTTTACTCTGCAGCCGGCGACTTAATCTTCAGGACGGACCTTGATAATTCCTCGAGAAAAAGCTTTGAAGGAGCTTCAATGGAGGTTGAAGAAGATGGAGGAGATGGAGAGGAATTACAACGGGAAAGCTAAGATAATTTACAAAAATGAAAGATATCTAATTTACATTGGAAAAACCCTATATATAGACGCGGCTCGGCCCACTTTTTGACCTATTTTCGTGTCCTTATTGGTGTAGGAAGTCGTGGGGTCCATCGTGGCTTCATGGGGGCGGAATTGGTCTTTTTCACCAATTCCCACAGGCCTGCTTGCCGAGCAGGGCTGGCGGCCTGCTCGGCGAGTAGAAATGGCCCATGGAGGCCCGCTCGTCGAGCGTTTTCGCCCGGCATGGCCTCGATGCTTGCCGAATGTCGTCGATGTCCTTTTTCGCCGGAACTTACACCAGCGCACGTACAGAAACTCCAGATAACATTAGTCCAAAAGCTAAATTGATCCGTCAATCGCTTATTGTGAGCAAACGCTTCGTTTGGTGCGACTTTTGACGGACCAATTAGCTTCAAAAGATAACGGAATTATACTATGCATGCTATTTCGGCCGTAATTGCCTAGATTGGTCATTAAACGAGCCTAAACAATGAAAAATAAATAAAACGTTTCCAATTCCTAACTAACTCACACAAAAGCATTTAAATGCGAGAAATGCTCGCTTATTAACTAAATAATGCTAAAACCCGTCCTAAAACCGTACCCAAAGATAGGGGTTTTTGACCCGTATCACATCGCACTTCATAGAGTTTTAGCTACATAAATCTGTGTCGCCAATAGTGATGTATAGTGTGTAGTTGTGTCTTACTTAACCCCAAAGTAATTACCGCTTAAATAACATACGAAACCGAGGCGTCTAATACTTGTAATTATAAATCCCGTGGATTCGATACCCGATCTTAACCGAATTATTACTTGATACGACGGGGTACACTTGCCCCTAAGTAGTCGTTGCATCTAGTAGAGTTAGAGCATTAGAAAGATCACATCCATATTAGTAGCACATTCATCAGAGTACACATTTAAGTCGTCGTAAGAAACTCTACCACTAGGCGCCGCGCCATCATTCCCCAAGATGCCGCCAGGCTGAAGTTGTTTCCATTTTCACTAACTGGGCAAGCTTTGGAATGGCTAAGGACACTAGAGCCCAGGTCAATCACAACTTGGGCAGGATTGGAGAAGGAGTTCTAATTCCCCCGCATTAGACACGCCTTGACTAGGAATCACGTAGTCTAAGTGCTTCACGGGTCGGTTCTACTACACTTGGTCATCTTTGCAAGAGTAAACTATTATCCGTATGCATTTAGAGTCATTATTTATCATGGTTATAACTTATCATATTCATCTTGATGCGCCCTCACCTAAGGTTGAGATGAAGACTCACTAAGGGATATGTGTACCCTGTCGTTATCAAGTAATAAATTTCTGGTTAAGTCTAGGTTATCGTCCACAGGATTTATTTCTGCAAGTACCAAGCTACTCGGTCTCGGATATTATCTAGGCTTAGGGGGTTTTGAGTTGGTTTGCTTAAGTTAATCTACTCCTAGGTTGAATTATGCTAATCCTAGCTAAGTTATCTGATTCTAACTAAGTTATTCTACGCCTAATTAAGTTACTCTACCCCTAATTGATCTTTTATTAATGCAATTATCCGAAGGAACATGGTATGAATGATAATAATGAAGATAAATTATTTGGTCTATTGAATAAAAACCTAATCTGAGTCATTTGTATTCAAGGCGATTAACCCTACTTACCCTCCTGAGGTTTCTAGCGCGTGATTCCCTAAGGCCGAAACTAGGTCTAAGGCTCAGTAAATTGGCGCTTAATCAACTAAGAGGTCGTCAATCTCCTAGGCTCTAACTAGGTCAGATTCAGCTCGCAATATGTGCCTACTAGATTTTGGGGCTTTTGAATGAGTTAAACCAATTGAATAAAGCGTAAGACAGAGATTAGACAAATAATCATAGAACAAAACAAGAGCTAAATTATTGTTACAGGCGAAGATAAATGTCACAAAATACAATAAGTTAAGTTCGGCAACTGTATCAAAGAGTACAAACAAGGAAAGATAAAAGAAGATACAAAAATCTCTTTCAGGGAACCTGTTTACTCTGCAGCCGGCGACTTAATCTTCAGGACGGACCTTGATAATTCCTCGAGAAAAAGCTTTGAAGGAGCTTCAATGGAGGTTGAAGAAGATGGAGGAGATGGAGAGGAATTACAATGGGAAAGCTAAGATAATTTACAAAAATGAAAGATATCTAATTTACATTGGAAAAACCCTATATATAGACGCGGCTCGGCCCACTTTTTGACCTATTTTCGTGTCCTTATTGGTGTAGGAAGTTGTGGGGTCCATCATGGCTTCATGGGGGCGGAATTGGTCTTTTTCACCAATTCCCGCAGGCCTGCTTGCCGAGCAGGGCTGGCGGCCTGCTCGGCGAGCAGAAATGGCCCATGGAGGCCCGCTCGTCGAGCGTTTTCGCCCGGCATGCCCTCTATGCTTGCCGAATGTCGTCGATGTCCTTTTTCACCGGAACTTACACCTACGCACGTACAGAAACTCCAGATAACATTAGTCCAAACTCTAAATTGATCCGTCAATCGCTTATTTTGAGCAAACGCTTCGTTTGGTGTGACTTTTGACGGACCAATTAGCTTCAAAAGATAACGGAATTATACTATGCATGCTATTTCGGCCGTAATTGCCTAGATTGGTCATAAAACCAGCCTAAACAACGAAAAATAAATAAAACGTTTCCAATTCCTAACTAACTCACATAAAAGCATTTAAATGCGAGAAATGCTCGCTTATTAACTAAATAATGCTAAAACCCGTCCATAAACCGTACCCAAAGATAGGGTTTTTTGACCCGTATCACATCGCACTTCATAGAGTTTTAGCTACATAAATCTGTGTCGCCAATAGTGATGTATAGTGTGTAGTTGTGTCTTACTTAACCCCAAAGTAATTACCGCTTAAATAACATACGAAACCGAGTCGTCTAATACTTGTAATTATAAATCCCGTGGATTCGATACCCGGTCTTAACCGAATTATTACTTGATACGACGGGGTACACTTGCCCCTAAGTAGTCGTTGCATCTAGTAGAGTTAGAGCATTAGAAAGATCACATCCCTATTAGTAGCACATTCATCGGAGTACACATTTAAGTCGTCGTAAGAAACTCTACCACTAGGCGCCGCGCCATCATTCCCCAAGATGCCGCCAGGCTGAAGTTGTTTCCATTTTCACTAACTGGGCAAGCTTTGGAATGGCTAAGGACACTAGAGCCCAGGTCAATCACAACTTGGGCAGGATTGGAGAAGGAGTTCTAATTCCCCCGCATTAGACACGCCTTGACTAGGAATCACGTAGTCTAAGTGCTTCACGGGTCGGTTCTACTACACTTGGTCATCTTTGCAAGAGTAAACTATTATCCGTATGCATTTAGAGTCATTATTTATCATGGTTATAACTTATCATATTCATCTTGATGCGCCCTCACCTAAGGTTGAGATGAAGACTCACTAAGGGATAAGTGTACCCCGTCGTTATCAAGTAATAAATTTTTGGTTAAGTCCAGGTTATCGTACACAGGATTTATTTCTGCAAGTACCAAGCTACTTGGTCTCGGATGTTATCTAGGCTTAGGGGGTTTTGAGTTGGTTTGTTTAAGTTAATCTACTCCTAGGTTGAATTATGCTAATCCTAGCTAAGTTATCTGATTCTAACTAAGTTATTCTACGCCTAATTAAGTTACTCTACCCCTAATTGATCTTTCATTAATGCAATTATCCGAAGGAGCATGGTATGAACGATAATAATGAAGATAAATTATTTGGTCTATTGAATAAAAACCTAATCTGAGTCATTTGTATTCAAGGCGATTAACCCTACTTACCCTCCTGAGGTTTCTAGCGCGTGATTCCCTAAGGCCGAAACTAGGTCTAAGGCTCAGTAAATTGGCGCTTAATCAACTAAGAGGTCGTCAATCTCCTAGGCTCTGACTAGGTCAGATTCAGCTCGCAATATGTGCCTTCTAGATTTTGGAGCTTTTGAATGAGTTAAACCAATTGAATAAAGCGTAAGACAGAGATTAGACAAATAATCATAGAACAAAACAAGAGCTAAATTATTATTAAAGGCGAAGATAAATGTCACAAGATACAATAAGTTAAGTTCGGCAACTGTATCAAAGAGTACAAACAAGGAAAGATAAAAGAAGATACAAAAATCCCTTTCAGGGAACCTGTTTACTCTGCAGCCGGGGACTTAATCTTAAGGACGGACCTTGATAATTCCTGCAGGCCTGCTCGCCGAGCAGAATTGGTCTTTTTGACCAATTCCCGCAGGCCTGCTCGCCCGAGCAGGCCTCCAGGGGCCCGCTCGGCGAGCAAAAATGGCCCACGGAGGCCCGCTCGTCGAGCGTTTTCTCCCTCGATGCTTGCTGAATGTCGTCGATGTCCTTTTTTGCCCGAACTTACACCTGCGCACGTACAGAAACTCCAGATAACATTAGTCCAAAAGCTAAATTGATCCGTCAATCGTTTATTTTGAGCAAACGCTTCGTTTGGTGCGACTTTTGACGGACCAATTAGCTTCAAAAGATAACGGAATTATACTATGCATGCTATTTCGGCCGTAATTGCCTAGATTGGTCATAAAACGAGCCTAAACAACGAAAAATAAATAAAACGTTTCCAATTCCTAACTAACTCACGCAAAAGCATTTAAATGCGAGAAATGCTCGCTTATTAACTAAATAATGCTAAAACCCGTCCTAAAACCGTACCCAAAGATAGGGTTTTTTGACCCGTATCACATCGCACTTCATAGAGTTTTAGCTACATAAATCTGTGTCGCCAGTAGTGATGTATAGTGTGTAGTTGTGTCTTACTTAACCCCAAAGTAATTACCGCTTAAATAACATACGAAACCGAGTCGTCTAATACTTGTAATTATAAATCCCGTGGATTCGATACCCGGTCTTAACCGGATTATTACTTGATACGACGGGGTACACTTGCCCCTAAGTAGTCGTTGCATCTAGTAGAGTTAGAGCATTAGAAAGATCACATCCATATTAGTAGCACATTCATTGGAGTACACATTTAAGTCGTCATAAGAAACTCTACCACTAGGCGCCGCGCCATCATTCCCCAAGATGCCGCCAGGCTGAAGTTGTTTCCATTTTCACTAACTGGGCAAGCTTTGGAATGGCTAAGGACACTAGAGCCCGGGTCAATCACAACTTGGGCAGGATTGGAGAAGGAGTTCTTGTCCTACTACTTTCCTCCCTCGAAGACAGCAATGCTCAGGGGTGAGATTATCTCATTCCACCAACTTGGTACGAATCGCTCCACACATCTTGGACCCGATTCAGAAAAATGATGTGCATATGTCCTCATCATGACATACCTAAACATCAATTGGTAAGCGTCTTCTATCATGGTTTGACACCCACTAACAGAGCTACTGTAGACTTCGCAGCGGGTGGAGATTTGTTCAGGAAGACAGCAACAGAGGCATATGACATGATTAATTAGCTGGCTAGGAAGAGTGTGCAGTGGCAAGAGGAGAAACTCATTGGCCCCATAAGGCAGCGGGTGTTTGCTGTGGAAGAACAAGAACAAAATCCGGTTGTTGCGGATATGAGTAGGAAGATGGACGTCTTGTTGGCTAAATTTAGCCAACCTCCCATATGTTTGCACTGTGGCGGCGACCACCATGGAAAGGACTGTCAAGTAGGTAGCCCTTTCGCTGGAGATGGGGTAGAGATGGTCAATTATGTAAGGGGGGCAACTGACATACAACCAGAACTATAACAATTACAACCCCAACAACTACAACTCCTACAACAACAACAACAACTATAGGAGGCCTCAGCACCCGAACCTATCCTACAGAAATTCAAACCAGAATGTGCTTAGACCTCCCAGTGTCTTTGTTCAAGAACACAGAGAGCGGGGACTTGGCATGTCCCCATATCAGCCACAAAATCAAGGGCCAAATTCAACCTTCCAAGGAATTTGACGAGGTGGTGACGTTCCTTAAGGAGATTTTGGCCATGCTTGCCAATACCAAGGCCTTCTGCAAGGATCTCAGTAATCAGGTGGCCCAGATTAATAGGGACAGACAGGAAAGGCCACAGGGTTATCTTCCAAGCACAATGGAGAAAAACCCAAAAATCCTGAGAAAGGACTAAGTAAGGGGGAGAAATCGGGTTCTCCTCGGTTTAAATTCAAACTTGAACAATTATTTTTTCTGAATTCCTTTCCCTTTTTGTTAATTTTGATTGTTTGTTTTCATCATTCTCATGTTTATTGCTGAATTGTCAAGTTTTGTGCCCCATATGCGTGTTAAAAAAAACATGTTTTTCGCCCAAGGAGGCCTAGCTTGCCGAGATGGGCACCCTAGCTCGAGCGAGCAGGGCACTGCCGCCTAGCTCATCGAGCTGGCTACCCCAGCTCGGGTGAGCAGGGCGCTGTCGCCCTGCTCGCTGAGCTGGTCGGCCGAGCCAGCCAGCTCGACCGATGCGGGGCGATTCAGGATTTTTAATCCCGAACGAAAAAAAAAGATTTTCTTTTTACAGGGGATGACTATTCATCCCCTTCATCACTTTCTTCTTCTTTCTTTCTTCCTTTCCTTCTTTTTTTTTTCTTTCCTTTTTTCCTTTTCACAACCCCAACCCCCAAATCCACAAATCTAACCCGAATTCAACAAACAAGGTATGGATTCTTACCTATTTTTTATTTCTAACATGATTCTAGGATTAGATTTTAGTTTGGAGCATTGATTTTTGAAATATGAGGTAACCCTAGGTTTTGGGGATTTTTTTTATCTCTTTTCAATTAATCACTTGTTTGCTTGTTTTTCTTGATCTTCTTGCAATGTATGATATTGTTAAGATCAATTTATGCTTTGAGTATCATTTGAGTTCTTAATTTATGAGTTTTTGTAGGAGTTGCTCAAATTGGATAAAACCTCCATTTTTAGCTCAAAATTCAAGTATGCGGTTTATAGTTGAAAACTTATCAATATGATTCATTTTCATACTCTTAGCAGATTTTGGTCCCTGGGCCTCATTGATTTTGCACGGATTAAGAGTTACGGGTTAATCTTAGGGACCGACACCTTCCATTTTGGTCCCTAAAATTCTAAACTTTAACTTATAGGTTGGATATTTGGACATTTGGGTTTTTAACTATCTGAATATATGCTAACTGGTCCGTTTGGTCTACCTCTCAGGTGCTATGGGCAGGAAAGGTAAAGCTAAGGTCGTGGTTGATAATGATGCCGACTCCGACATTGAATTCAAAGACGCCTTACAAGCTAAGTATAATCCTCCTTTTGGGTTAGTCAATGAGCGTGAGGCGCTATTATACGATTGGTTTTCTAGACAAGACCATGCTACCCGAGACATTATTGATCAGAAATACCTGGCGTCTCTAGGATTGGAAAAGGATTTCAAGGAAATCCTAAAATTCCAAGGCTGGTATCACCTAGCCACAAAGAGAACTCTATCATATGATAACTACACCGTAGAATTTCTGACCACCTTGAAAAAGGAACTGCCTATTGATAGGGGCGTTTTGTCCCTATCTTTTAGCCTGATTTACGGTTTAATTTTAGATGAAATAAATAAGTTTAATTGCAAAAATAGAATGTTTTAATAAAATAACAAAATAAAAATAAATTCCGTACTTTCGGTTAATTCTCCTTATTTTTTATTAATTTAGAAAATAAAACGCCAAGCTAACTCAGCTCTCGAGAATTGTATTTCAGGTACGAGTAAGGAGCAAAAATCCACCGACATACACGGGGCGTATCTCCCTCTACTTGGGGTGTGGAACACCAAGTCAGAAATGATTGCTCAATCCGCAGGCACCACGTGGGATTCACCCACTGACACGTGGGGCGTGCTACCTTACACGCGGGGCGTATAAGCAATGATAAGCTCAATCATAAATGTCAGACTGCATGGTCTTCCAGGTCAACTGCTGTCACGCGGGGCGTCCCAACCTACACGGGGGGCGTATATGAGAAGTTCTTCAATTTAAAATTCTAGGGACTCATATACGTGAGGCGTCCGCCAGGCCACGCAAGGCGTAAAAGACACATTTCGAGGAATTAAATCTCAGGAGCTCAACCACGCGGCGCGTACCCCGGTCTACGCGGGGCGTGGTTGAGACAACAAGATCTGAATTTGGTCCACATACAGGAGATTTCTGACGGAATGGGTCAATAGGCGGGACGTATCATGGGAACTCTATAGAAATAATATATCTCCATGCTTGTATCTTGTGAATTTACAATTCTACCCCTTGCTTGATGTGTATAAATAGGAGTGACTAGCACTCACAATAAATCAATCAAGAGGATACAATCTAGAATTTCTTGTATTGAGCTCTTGCTACATAGTTTTAGATTTTATTTTTAGACTTTACATAGCAAAACTCTATCACCTTGAGAGCTTGTTCGTTGATTCCGGCATTCCGTCAAAGTTCTATTCCATCTCAATTCACCAAGCTCGAGAGTTCCACCTCCAAGTCCTAAGAGGTACCCTTGAGTCTGGTTAGCTAGTTTCGAGGGTGGATTCTTCCCTTTTCACTTGCTAATTAGCTTGTACTCTTCCTATGTACTAGGCTTGGTTGTATTCCATATTTACATTCTCTATATTTATAATTTATGATTCATAATCTCTTTTTCTATATATGTGTTGATGTTTGTTACTTGTTTTGATATTCGTAATTGATTATTGTGTAGGGGAACGCGATTTCCGACGCCATTCGGGCTACCTTTAGGGATTCATATAGGTGTTGCCTTATCGGAAGTGACGCACCGGAAACAGTAGGAATTGACAAGCCACGGAACTTACGGACCCTAATTTCTAATCCGAGCATTAGACACGCCTTGACTAGGAACCACGTAGTCTAAGTACCTCACGGTTTGGTCACACTACACGTAGTCGTCATTACAAGAGCAAAATCATTAACCGTATATATATTAGGAGTCATTGTTTGTCATATTTATAACTTATCACCATCCATATCTTTTCGTAGAGTTTTTGTTATATAAATTTGTCTCACCCGTAGTTAGGAGTAGTTTGTAGTTGTTCCCCGAATCAACTCAAAGTATTCACCGCTTAGATAACGTATAAAACCGAGTCGTTTAATACTTGTAGTTATAAATCCTGTGGATTCGATACCCGGTCTTAACCGGATTATTACTTGATACCATGGGGTACACTTGCCCTTAAGTGGTAGCGTCTAGTAGAGATAGAGCATTTAGGAAGATCACATCCATAGTCGTAACGCACTTATCATAATATATATTTCGTAAGCTCTACCTAGGCGTCGCACGCATCAAGTTTTTGGCGCCGTTGCCGGGGATTTGTAATTTCTTGCAATATTAGACAAAAACATTTTATTGTTAGTCTAAGCATTATCTTTGTATAAATTGTTTATATATACTTTTACTAACAACATTCTTTCTTGTTTATAATTTGTTCCATTTATTTATTTTATGCACACCCGATCTCGGAGTGATACTCTCGTTCCTATTGATTTTGAAATTGAACGTACTCTTTGTAGGATTCGGAGAGAGAAAATGGCAAACCTTAACAATGAAGCTAACCAACCCGAGGTCAACCAAAGGCTGCCGGTGTAACCCGTGAATAACAACCGCAATGGTGGAGGCAATGACATGCGCTCAATCATGGAGATTCTTGCTCCGCACCGTCCTCAAAATCGCAACAGAATCATTGCCCCCACCATTCCGGCCAACACATATGAAATCAAGACTAGCATGATCCAACGCATCCAATAACTTGGCCAGTTCGAAGGGCAACCCCATGAAAACCCTAACGGACATCTAGATAGATTTCTTATGTGTGCCAAAACTTCTCGGCAAAATGGTGTTCCGGTTGAGGTCGTCCGACTAAAGTTGTTTCCTTTCTCTTTGACAGGACAAGCGTTGGAGTGGTTGCACTCGTTGGAGGCAGGTTCGATTACATCATGGGAGGAGCTTGAGAAGGAGTTCCTTTCTTACTACTTCCCGCCTTCCAAAATGGTTAACTTGAGGAATGACATCACTACCTTTCGTCAGCTCGAACACGAAGCCCTTCATGCGGCTTGGGCAAGATTCTGAAAGTTGCTTCGAAGCTGCCCGCACCACGATATCCCCAAGCACAATTTGGTAAGTACTTTTTATCACGGATTAACACCTACTAATCGGGCCGTCTTGGATTCCGCAGCAGGTGGGGACCTATTTAGGAGGCCGGCTAGTGAAGCATATGAGCTCATCCACGAGCTCGTAAGGAAAAGCGTACATTGGCAAGAAGATCGGCTTGCCGGACCCTCGTGACATCAAACATTCACCGTGGAGAAAGAGGCTCCAAAAAGTTCCATGGCGAAGATGAATAAAAAACTTGACGTTTTGATAGCCCAGTTGAGCCTCAACAAAGTTGCACAGGTCCTGATGTGCAATCATTGTGGTGGAGATCATGACAGACTTAATTGCTAAGCCGGTAGCCCTTTCGCCGGCTACACTGAAAATGTAAGTTACATAGGAGGCAATCAAAGGTACAATCCTAACTCCTACTCACATCACCATAATAATAATGACAGCGGATGGAGGCCTTGGTACCAACACCCTAACTTGTCGTACGGCAATAATAACAATGTATTGAGGCCCCCACCTGACTTTCATCAAGAATATCAGGAAAATGGGCTAGGACAATCACAAGCCATGCCCGGTGGCTGGAACACTCCGCCTCCCGACAACGTGCATGGCCAGTCGGTAACGTCCTTGTTAAAGGATGTCTTAACCCATCTTGCCGATAGTGAGGTGTTTTGCAGGGACCTTAGCTGCCAGGTAGCCCACTTGAATCGTCAGCAACAAGAGAGGCCATTAGGAACTCTCCCGACAAACACTGATCAAAACCCGCGGGGCAAAAATAGAGAGTCCGGACAGGCGATAACTCTCCTAAACGGTAGAAGTTCGGACCCATCAAGTTCCACCTCGGACAGCCTGCAGTAAGCCGCCGTATGAAAAAGTCGAACTACTCCGACTCTAAACGTACCATCAGTTTGAATTTCTCAAACCCCTTGTTTATATGTATCATAACCGTTTTCACCTTATTTTTATTTTTTTTTCTCTCTTTTATGTTATTTTTATTTTTCTCTTTTTAGTTATTTTATTCCCTCCCGTCTCAAAAATCAAAAGAAAAATAAATCACATTTTTAATCCAAAAGTAAGCCACATGGAGCGTACACACCAGTACGCCCCGCGCAGCTGCGCGTCTGCCCCATTTCCAAAATAAAGGATGACATACGCGGGGCGTCCCTCCTACCACGCCCCGTGTAACCTTCGGCAGTTAGATCTCTCCCAAATAAACGCCACGTGTTGGGTCACGCGGGGCGCCCCATAGGGCACGTCCTGCGTATCCTAGGGGAGTTGCGAATTGTAACTCCCCATGGCAGCCTTTTCCTCTTCCACCTCTCCCATCACTCTTCCCTCTTCCCCAAAAGTCTTTCCCATTTCTCCACTCCACCTCTTCTACCCTCCAATCACCTCCCAGCTTTTCAAATTCAAAACTTCTTTAACCTCCCTCCATCATCAATTTTGATTTAACCACCTCTTAATTACTCTTTAAAAAATAATAAAAAATTAAATAAGCAATCAAAACCCATAAAAATTCAAAAACTCCTTAAAATCGAAACTTGCTTTTTCCACGCGAGGCTTACCCCCAGGCATGCCCCGCGCCTGCGCCATTTTCCCACATGTGTATGGCCAAAAGGTGCAACATGTGTGGCATGCCTGCCTGCACGCCCCGCGTGCCATGCCTAATTTTGCGTTAAATAAACTCAGGAGGTGGGATTCACGTGGCGTGGCCCCATCACGCCCCGTGTACCCCTCCTGGAATTCCACTCCTCCCCTATATATACTCCCCTTTCCTTCTTTTTCCCCACAACTCACTCTAACACCCCACACTCTTCCTACACTCTTTCTTAATCCTTCCCTACCCACCATGACAAGACAAAAGCATGTAGCCGACATGCGCTCACCACAGTCCACTCGGGCCCGCTCCTCCCATTCCCAACAACACCAATCACCACCACCCCCTGAAAGAGAAGAAACACCGCCACTCAGACGCCAATATCGGGATCCTTTCCATCTCCTCACCGAAGAAGAGGCCCTAACCTACCAAAATCTCTCCGCTGCCACTATCATGGAACTCCCGTACATCCAGCGCAGCACGCTTGATCGGTATGACCTCGGCAGCACTTTTGAGGCTCGCCTCCATACCCTCGGTTGGTACGATCACTTTTGTGCGCGCCAACACGTTTACCCTTCACTAGTCTTAGAGTTCTACACCACCCTTACTTCCAATGGGGTTCCCGGATCCGCCCTCTTCAACTTTCGCCTCCACAACCACCGCTTCTCCATCGACACACAATGGTTCCGCAACCATTTCACCCATCAAACGGAGGACGGCATCGCCCATTGGCCTGAGGGTGTCTCCGCTTAAGACTTTTGGACCTTAATCACTGGGTTCGATGGTTACGACGTCTCCAACCTCCGCCTAGCCTACATCCTCGATCCAATCCTCCAACTTCCCCACCGCTTCATCTCTTTTTACTTCGCGGGGAAGTCCGAGTCCACCAAGGTCAATAAGCACGAGCTTTTGGCCCTCTATTGTTGTGCAAACGGTCTTACTTACGACCTCTCCAACCTCGTGGCCGTCTAACTACACCACATGCCCACTCAGAAACATGGCAAACTCGGGTTGGGCCATCTCATCACCACCTTTTCCACCACCGCTCTCGGTGAAGCCGCCCTTAACCACCTTCCAAGCCTTGAGCCGTGGCCCTTGGACAAGAACGCCTTCAAATCACTCAAGCTTTCAACCTCCGGCCCGGGTGAAACTTCGGGGGTGGCCCACTCCAACGAGAACGAGAGATCGGACTCTGACATGGACCTAAACTTTAGCCCAACACCCAACCATGACTTCAACTCCATATATGCTCGGTTGGACGCCTTAGAGGGACACCAACGTACCGATCGCGCCCACTTTGATTCTCCAGTTCGCCACCCTCAACACCTGTTTTGATACCCTTGAGGATAATCGCCTCATGGACCATTCCACCTTCATCACCCACTTCAACTCCATTGAGGCCCAACGGCGTGAGGGTCAGGCCCATCTCGATGCTCGCTTCGATGCCCTCACCAACACATTCTCCTCCTACTTCAACATCCACGTCAATCCTCCTCCGCCTCAATCCTAGTTCTTCTTTTCTGTTTTTATGATTTTGTTCTTTCGTGTTTTTATTCCGTGTTTTTCTGTTATTTCTTTTGTGTTTTCTTTTCTTATACTTTTCTTTACTTTAATATATATTTCCCTTTCGTATGCCTTCTCCTTGTGTTATTTCATTTATTTTCCAATTTCGTGTTGTTTCTTTTATATGTTTATTTTAGTTACTAATGAACACGCGGGGCATGCCCCATACTACGCCCCGCGTGCCCCGCCGTTTTTCCTTTATAACTAGCCCAGACCCCTTAGTGCGCCCCGCGTATCTGGTCTCAGAAACTTAAAACGCACCTCCTACGCGTAGGACCTGACCTTCAAGGCCCCTTTTTAAATTCCATCTTTAATTTTGTTTTTGTTTTTCCTTTCTTTTGCGACGTCCTTCAAATGGAGGTCATTTTAATAACGCGGATGGTCATGCAACCCCGCACTCACCGTTTGTTTTGCACTAACAAAAACAAAAACAAATAATCAAATAAACAACAAAATAATTAAACTAATTTATTGATTCTTAAATTTTCCGACACACTACCCCCCTCGGAAACCAATTAAAAGTTATGTTATTTTTTCTTAAATGAAAAGACGTTAACACAAAGGATCGGTATAAGTAAGAAATTTTAGTCTTAATTCTGAAGTTGTAGAATTTATGCAAAGCCTAGATTCGTACTAAACAAAAGCATTGAGTCCTAACCCACAGGTCATATCCATAATGGAATTTAAAAAAGGCAATAAAAACGGGATAGTTCAAAATTTTACGAGAACTTGAACATACACAATTTAACCCCAAATTTTGTGAGATATTTTTGAGCCTAAAAGAGTTCTTACGAGAACTCTATTTCTTTCACAATTTTTCGAGAGCTTTGACGTCACTCGATTCATAGAGTTTGCACCTAATACCGGGTTAAGTACACTTATTTTGGTAAAAATGGCAATAGATGATAAAACGAACCCACTTAGGCTAATTATTTTCTTAACTTATTTTTCTCGTTTTCATTAACCTCTAGAAAACTCCCTTGAGCCTATTAACCGACTTTTTGTTGCTAAATACCTTTTTAACATCTAACCCTTTTTCCTCGTGCTCAAATACCAACAAAATCAAATCGCACATGAATTACTCGAAACAAGCCAAAGCCTTGATAAGTAAGCACCATAAGATTTCGAAATCGTTTTTGTGCCGCTCTCAAAAAAAAAAAAGAAAAAGAAAAACACAACAAAGAGAAAAAAGCATTCTCAAGCTCCACCCGAGTAATTTCGAGTTATATTTTACGAACTCGCCAAGGCCAAAATAAAAACACAGTACGATCATCAAAATGGTGTTTGAACTCGAGTTTCTAAAAAAATAAACCACTAAAAAGCCACCCACATTACAACCCCCTCCGGGTTCATTTTTAATATTGCCTAGACCATAACATAGGAGGAAAAACCCGGATAAAAATGCAAACTCAAAGTGACTTCGAGTAAGTGCAAATGAGAGTGCAAAAACACCGACCCACCAAAATTTGAGCGTAAGAGTGAAATCCCTTGGTGAGGTACTTTCGGGTTTGCAAAAGATAATCGACCCCTGTTAATATTGCCTATTAAATTTGATCATGGAGGTTTCAAACAAGTTTTGTTCACTCATTTGTTTGCGTAGGTACTTGCCAAAAAATTTGAATAAAACTTTAGCTTTGGGATCACGCACTTGGTAAAACCAACCGATGGTTTGTTTCTTAATAATCTCAATCCCTTGTCTTTCGATTTCTTTTACTTGAGGACAAGTAAAACTTTAAAGTCCGAGGAGGTTTGATAGGGGCGTTTCGTCCCTATCTTTTAGCGTGATTTACGGTTTAATTTTAAATGAAATAAATAAGTTTAATTGCAAAATAGAATGTTTTAATAAAATAACAAAATAAAAATAAATTATGTACTTTCGGTTAATTCTCCTTATTTTTGATTAATTTAGAAAATAAAACGCCAAGCTAACTCAGCTCTCGAGAATTGTATTTCAAGTACGAGTAAGGAGCAAAAATCCACCGACATACGCGGGGCGTATCACCCTCTACGCGGGGCGTGGAACACCAAGTCAAAAATGATTGCTCAATCCGCAGGCACCACGTGGGATTCACCCACTGACACGCGGGGCGTCCTACTTTACACGCGGGGCGTATGAGCAATGATAAGCTCAATCATAAATGTCAGACTGCATGGTCTTCCAGGTCAACTGCTGTCACGCGGGGCATCCCAACCTACACGCGGGGCATATATGGGAAGTTCTTCAATCTAAAATTCTAGGGACTCATATACGCGAGGCGTCCGCCAGGACACACAAGGCGTAAAAGACACATTTCGAGCCATTAAATCTCAGGAGTTCAACCACGCAGGGCGTACCCCAGTCTACGCGGGGCATGGTTGAGACAACAAGATCTGAATTTGGTCCACATGCAAGAGATTTCTGACGGAATGGGTCAATACGCGGGGCGTACTCCACCATACACGGGGCGTATCATAGGAACTCTGCAGAAATAATGTATCTCCATGCTTGTATCTTGTGAATTTACAATTCTACCCCTAGCTTGATGTGTATAAATAGGAGTGACTAGCACTCACAATAAATCAATCAAGAGGATACAATCAAGAATTTCTTGTATTGAGCTCTTGCTACATAGTTTTAGATTTTATTTTTAGACTTTACATAGCAAAACTCTATCACCTTGAGAGCTTGTTCGTTGATTCCGGCATTCCATCAAAGTTCAGTTCCATCTCCCTTCACCAAGCTCGAGAGCTCCACCTCCAAGTCCTAAGAGACGGCCTTGAGTCCGGTTAGCTAGTTCCAAAGGTGGATTCTTCCCTTTTCACTTGCTAATTAGCTTGTACTCTTCCTATGTACTAGGCTTGGTTGTATTCCATATTTACATTCTCCATATTTATAATTTATGATTCATAATCTCTTTTTTTATATATGTGTTGATGTTTGTTACTTGTTTTGATATTCGTAATTGATTATTGTGTAGGGAAACGTGATTTTCGATGCCATTCGGGCTATCTTTAGGGATTCATATAGGTGTTGCCTTACCAGAAGTGACGCTCTGGAAACCATAGGAATTGACAAGCCACAGAACTTGTGGGCCCTAATTTCTAATCCCGAGCATTAGACGCGCCTTGACTAGGAACCATGTAATCTAAGTACCTCAAGGGTCGGTCACACTATACGTAGTTGTCATTGCAAGAGCAAAATCATTAACCGTATATATATTAGGAGTCATTGGTTGTCATATTTATAACTTATCACCATCTATATCTTTTCGTAGAGTTTTTGTTATATAAATTTGTCTCACCCGTAGTTAGGAGTAGTTTGTAGTTGTTCCCCAAATCAACTCAAAGTATTCACCGCTTAGATAACGTATATAACCGAGTCATTTAATACTTGTAGTGATAAATCCCGTAAATTCGATACCCGGTCTTAACCGGATTATTACTTGATACGACGGGGTACACTTGCCCTTAAGTGGTAGCGTCTAGTAGAGATAGAGCATTTAGGAAGATCACATCCATAGTCGTAACACACTTATCATGAATATATATTTCATAAGCTCTACCTAGGTGCCACATACATCACCTATAGGAACTAATAAATATTCTTTCAGACTGAACGGTAAACCTTATCGTCTCAGTGAGACTGGGATAGCAGCGTGTATGGGAGTCTATAACTCACCTGAAGCAGTCTCGGGTTTGATGAACCCATGATAGTGAGCAAAGCCTGGTACCAATTAACGAGGTCATCAAATTATTACTCCCACACTGCTAGCCCAGTCTCTCTCATAGACCTACTGTTGAACCTTGTACACAAATTTGTAACACACAACTTGCTAGGCAAAAACGAGAGCAACAAGGTCTCGAGCATAGAATTGCTCATATTATGGTGTGTGGTCAATCATAAACCCATTGATAATGTGAAATCTATCTTTGAAGGTTTTCAGAGCTAAACAAGTAGAAAACGCAGCTCACTTGGGCTTGGATACTTGGTAACCCACTTCATTGATGACCAATTCAAAGATTTGGACATCGAGGAAGAAGGTTTCCACCCTCAATTGCTTAACTCCAAATTTTTGGGAAGATCTAATTTTCGTGAAGTTTTAAATAGGGACCCATCTGGAGACGCAAGCTCAAGCGGAAGGGCGCGGAAACGAGTGCGGAATCCACCACAACAAAGAGAGGAAGAGCAAGGAGAATCTGAGGAGGAAGAAACTGCAGCTGCAGCAGTAGTGGACCACATGGAATATCAAGAGCCGAGGATGCATGCCCAATTCCAATTAGTGAACATAATGATGACAGAGACGAGGGACCTTAATCTCCGAACCTTTAACAATGTTCAACAAATGGACCAACGATTTACCAATTTTGAACAGAACATGGATCGGAGACTTACAGGGCTTGAGTGTGTAGCGAAAGACTGATGTGAGCGCTACAACATGCCATGGCCATACCCCCCGGCCTATCAGTAAGTTGTCTTCTCCACCCTAACTTCTTTCACATGCGTTGTAGTGTTTTATATGCAGTGTTGGAACTTATTGCATGATTTAAGTGTGAGGAGGAGGGGTAGACAAACTTACAAAAATTTGTATAATTTTTAAAACTTTTGTTGCGTCGTGTCTAGTTTAGTTTAGCATTTTCGGGTTTTATTTATGTTTTTGCATGTTTATGACCTAAAACCGTGAACCTCCTTCGAATCTAAACTTCATTATTTTTCCTTGAGGACTGAGAACCGAATCTAAAATTTCATGACAACTAGTTTAGGTGTAGGACACAACCCTTGTATCTATAAAAGCATGAGCTAAAGTTTGCATTTAGACCCTACTTTTGAAGAAATGCTAAAATCATTACTTAGGTAGATAACTTAAGAATTGAAGGGATGTGATATTGAACTTGAGCTTGGGGAAAACTAGTAAGCACAAATTTGAAACCCAAGAACTGTGAGTTGAATTTGAGCTTAAGAGCGAACATCAGAAAGCTCTCTTTCTTGACATTTTTGTGTGAATGCTTTGACTTGTGGAAAGATTACAGATTTGCACCTAATACTGAGTTGAACCTACATGTAATGATTTGAGATGGTAAATGATGAATCAACCTCATTAGAATTAACCCTTTTCTTTACCTTATTTTCTCTTTTTCATCCACTCTAGGAAGCCCCTTTGAGCCTGTATTTTGTAGCTTATAGTTTTTCTTTCATTCTAACCCAAATATTTGCAAACCATCACTTGGTTTGTTGCTTAAACCCGAGTTTTTTTTGCAAAGCTTACGTTGAGCCTTTGTTTTCTTCTAGCGCTTTATCCTTGTTTATGGCACCATAGTAGCAAGCGAAAAGGCTAAAAAGTGAATGAGCATTACTATCCAAAAAGAAAAAAAAAAGAGAAAAAGGAAAAACATAAAAGAAAAAGAAAAGAGACGAACAAAAGAAGGAGAACCATATCTCCCAAATCTAAAAAATTAGAACGTCTCAGAAAAAAGACGTGAAATAAAAAGCTCAATCACTTCACAATTTGCTAAAGCCTTTTTAAACTTTGTTTTTCTAGCGCTAGAACTCATAAACCTTGTTGTACCTTTAACTCTCTAACCACATTACAACCCCAATTCAAGGCTGTTTTTTTATATCATCGGAGTCACATAGCATAGTAGAGGAACTCGGATGAACGTGCAAAATCAACGTAATCCTAAGCAAGAACATAAGCCAAAATTGTGTGAATTGAGTGAACTACCTATGGTGAGGTGTTTTACTTAGCTATCCCCTTAAGCTCGTTTAATTGAACATGTGTCATTTTTCTTAAGCATATGACCTGTGATAATTGAAATGCGGCTTTTGGATATCGTGTCTCTACTTTGTATTTCCGAATGCATGTAATTACAGATACTCGAAATTGTGTCAAGCACCTAGTCAAACCAGGAGGTTTTCTAGCTTGCTTATGATTGCAGGTTTAGTTTTTTAGTTTACGTGGGGATAAGTAAAGTTTTAAGTGCGAGGAGGTTTGATAGGGGTCAAAACCCCTATCTTTGGGTACAGTTTTAGGACGGTTTTTAGCGTTATTTCGTGAATAAGCGAGCAATTCTCGTATTTATATGCTTTTGTGTGAGTTAGTTAGAAATTGGAAATGTTTTATTAACTTTTCGTAATTCAGGCTCGTTTTCTGGTCATTTCAGGCAAATATGGCCAAAATAACATGTATGTCAGATTTCCATTATCTTTTATAGCTAATTGATCCGCCAAAAGTTGCAGCACACGGAGTTTTTACTTAAAATGAGCGATTGGATGGTCAATCTAGCCTTTGGACTAATGTTGTTTGGAGTTTCGTGCATGTGCAGGAACGAGTTCGGGTGAAAAACGCATTTTGGGAAATTTGGCAGATACGCACGGGCGTTCTAGGCATTGCCGCGCGACGAACTGGCCTTTGTAAGCGAGCTCGCCGAGCTGGTTGTTCCAGCTCGCAACGACCAGCTCGCCGAGCAGAGCTGGCCTTCATAGGCCAGCTCACCGAGCAGGTCTCTAGGGGCCTGCTCGGGCGAGCTGGAGGCCATCTCGCCGAGCTGGAGGCCAGCTCGCCGAGCTGGCTCACGCAGCTCGATGAGCTTACTTGTGGGAATCATTTAAAGAATGATTCCCCACGCCACGAGGACACGTTTGACCCCACGTCTTCCCACCTACAAAAGGATACGAGTTAGGTCAGAAAGAGGGCCCGAACCGCGTCTATAAATAAGAATTTCCAATTGTAAATTAGATATATTTCATTATTGTAAATTACTTTAGCCTTCACCCTTGAAGATTCCTCTCCACCTCTTCCATCTCCTTTAACCTCCATTGAAGCACCTTCGAAGCTCCGCTCACCGAGGAATATTCAAGGTCCGTCCTTAAGACCTAGGAAGCCGGCTGCAGAGTAGAGAGGTTCCCTGAAAGGGATTTTCGTATCTCCTTTCATCTAATTTTGTTTGTACTCTTTGATACAGTCTATGAATCCTAGGCTAATTGTATCTTGTGACATTGTTCTTCGCCTTTAATAATATTTTAGCTCCTATTTTGTTCTATGATTACTTGTTTAATCTTTGTCTTACTCTTTATTCAATTGGTTTAACTCATTCAAAAGCCCCAAAATCAAGCATGCACATATTTCGAGCTGAATCTGACCTAGTTAGAGCCTAGGAGATTGACGACCTCTTAGTTGATTAAGCCCAAATTGCTGAGCCTTATACCTAGTTTTGGCCTTACAAGGGAATCACGCACTAGAGACTCCAGGAGGGTAAGTAGAGTTAATCGCCTTGAATACAAGTGACTTAGATTGGGTTTTTTAGACCTAATAATCTATCTTCATTATTATCGTTCATACCATGTTCCTTCGAGTAATTGCATTAGTGAAAGATCACCTAGGAGTAGTTTAACTTAATTAGGAGTAGGATAACTTAATTAGGAGTAGAATAACTTAGTTCGAATTAGAATAACTTAGCTAGAAGTAGCATAATTCAACCAGGAGTAGATTAACTTAAACAAAACCAACTCAAAACCCACACAGCCTAGATAACACCTGAGACCAAGTAGCTCGATACTTGTAGTAAATAAATCCTGTGAATTCGATACCTGGACTTTCTAGATTTTATTACTTGATAACGACGGGATACACTTATCCCTTAGCGAGCCTCGCGGTACCGAACGCCACGAGGTGCATCATCACTCAACGGGCTGAGGCCGGCCTAAGGCTGGCCGAAGTAAGTAGTGTCCACCCCTATTATATACAAGCATATGATTAGATGATTGTTAGGTCGGGTTCCTAATTCATGATACCGGAGGCATGCTCTTAGAAGAATCCTTGGAACATGGGAGACCCGACTTTGGTGAAATTAGTGAGAGTTACTTAGGGTCTATGTCCTTAATATTGCGTAATAAGGGAAACTTGCTTGTTCGCCAAGCCGCCTGGTTGCGACTCCTGCCTGTTCTTTTAATAATTGAAAGCAACTTTAGTCAAATTGCATGTCTAGTTACCCATCATTTCAAATCACTTGCTTTAGAATAGTACACTTAATTTATTTAAACATCTCGTCTTTATCAATAGCTTCACTTATACCTTTTGTTCTAAGAATCTGATTGTTCTCTGAATAATCTCGTGGTTTCTAACACTCCTATCCCTGTGGATACGATAACATACTTACATTTTATTACTTGGACTCTCGTGCACTTGCTAGTGTCACTCCATTTTGGAGGCAACAAGTTTTTGGCGCCGTTGTCGGGGATAGGATATTTTGAAATCACTATTAATTAGTTATCAGTCAGTTTTTACATGTGTGTTTAAATGTGCAGTTGTTCGAGCAAATTGTCCTCTGTTTATGCAACGAGCTGGAACCCCTCTTTTTCCCATTGACTTAGAGATCGATGCCACCTTGAGAAGGAGAAATGCAGCCAGAAGAAGGAATAGGCGAATCGAGAAGAGTGAACAAGACGGGAGCATTAATGATTAATTTTTAAAAGGAAATCCTATAGGATATCTTTAGATTAAGCTTTGGAGGGGGGACTACTGATATGGTAAATAATAGGGTAAAACCCATAACTCTCCCTTTGGGCCGACTCATCATGGGTCCCCAAAAGGGTCCATTTATGTAACAAGGCTTCAGATCTCAGAAATGCGCTAAGCTCATTTGAGGAGAGAATTTAGGCTCTGGACTAATATGAGACTGACACGTGTCTATGAGGTGAAGCCCAAAACACTATAAATAGGAGCTTGGTCTAGGAAGAAAGGTACATCACTTTCACATATTACAGTATATAGTCCATTCCTTATTAAGTCGTATATTCTCATATTGACTTAAGCTTTTGAGAGGGTTCGCCGGTCGCCGGCTCCCTATCTGACAATGTATAGTTTTACTGGTATCTAGACATCGTGATTGGATATTACGACATCATATATATATATGTATTAATTAGATTATTTTAATATGTGGTTATCTAACTAATTATATACAAATTGGGAAGGAAATATAATTGAATTTAAAAAGGATTGAGATGGAAATTTTTTTCCCCAACCCACATATGTATGTGTCGTCCCTCTCTCTATTCTAGCCTAATTTCTATATATGTTGGTAATATATTATATTATATACAGTTAAGCCGCATTTGTACGAATTATGAGCTCTTTGTAATTCAAAGAATATAAAAACTCTTTTGTTTCTTCAATTGATTAGATGAATTGAATCAATTGTTGATAAATCGTGCTAACACATTATGGACTCGGTCAGAATCTTGCTGCGTGAGATGGTACACACGAAGTTCGCATTTCAACTCCACAATCTTATTATAACGGGATGACAGTCATTGCATACGAAGAATTATAAACACATTATTTCCATGTTAAATATACTAGTGATCTTCGATAATTTATTTTCAACGAAAAGTTTTCCCCATTGTTTTCCTTGTTAAAATCCTTCATATTTACAGTTGTTCCACTCGTTATTTGCAACTGTTGTCATCCACCTTATTAGAGTTCTATCACTTAGTATTTAGTACCTTGTCATTACTTTGTACTTTTTACACTTATGTTAGAATAGTTTATTTTTAAGAGATTTATTGTATTTTCCTTCTTAAAGTTTAATGATTATATAAATCCAAATTTCATCTTTTAAACGCATCTTTTATCAATCAAATTTACAATTCTCCAATAAAGATATAGTTCATCTCTTTATCAATTTGGTTCAAGCTTAGCTTGAGAATCCAATTGGAGGTCTTATATTCTTTTTAAGTATGGCTTGATAATCATTTCTTTATTAGTTTAAGGTTAAAATGTTCAAATAATTTCTACTCTAAACCCTTCTCGGCATCAAATATGGGTTGTTTCGTGGCTAACCCAGAAAACATAGATTATAAATTTAGATTGGTTAGGAAAGTACCTCAATGAAGTTAAATTGCCTGGAATTATTGTGTGCCAAAAATAATTTAGTAGTGAAATCTATATATATATAATTTTTATTTTTATTTCGAATTTCAGCATACAAATAACTGAATTTAAAAACAAGCAAAACGTTTTTGAAAAAAAAGAGCAACAATTGGATCAATATCATGGAATTTAATGAACATAAACTTCTAGTACATTTTAACAAGAACAACAAAGCCTTAGTCTCGAAATGATTTGGGGTCGGCTAACATGAACCATCATATAAAACTGTGAAATCAAGTCTACTGATACACGACTAATATTTTGGGTAACATTTTATTCCATTGGTATGAACCAACTGCTGAAATATGATTAATTTTTAGGGAAGGGAAGAAAAAGATTTGGAATCAAGTTGAGGTCCTGTTTTCTGCTCAAGGCCGCACCTTGAAAAACTTCAGCCGTATTGAGATTTTCAGACGCTATTCCATCAGGAAGTTCCCAATCAAAATGGTATAAAAAGTTTGCAAGCACAAGCTCCGCGTAAGTTATGGATAATGAGATTCCTGGACATATTCTTTTTCCCGCACCAAATGGTATTAGTTCCTTATTTGCATCTTTGTAATCTATTTTAGTATCCTCAAATCTTTCTGGATAAAAAATTTCAGGTTCCGTCCAAATTTTGGAGTCTCTTCCAATTGCCCATGCATTGACCATAATTGTTGTTCGGGGAAAAATATCATATCCATCTACTTTTGTTCTTTCTCTAGATTCTCTTGTAATCAAGGCGGCTGGAGGATGTAATCTGAAGGTTTCTTTGATAACTAATTTCAAATAGTTTAATTCTTGGATTCTTGATTCCTCAACATTTCCACTTTCTCCAAATACTCGTCTCACCTCTTCTTGTGCTTTTTTCATTGCTTTGGGGTTCCTCATCAACTCCGACATTGCCCATTCTATAAGTACAGAGGTTGTATGGCTCCCAGCACCAAATAATTCCTGCAATAGAGAATCATGAGATTAGTTCTTTGTTTAAATGGTTTAGGGTTTAAATTTAGAGAACGTATGTTAATAAAGGCTTAGACACATGGGACATCCCTTGCCCCACCCCAACATATGAGAGAAATAAAAAAATTTAAAATCATATATATAAATTTCTCCCAATAAATATATAATTCCCGTCAGTAATTTCAACTATTCAGAATGCCTAACAGATTTAGCTTCAGTGACAAGATCTATGATCGAATAATCCAAATGAATGTAGATTCAATTAACTTAAATTCTTAAAGTAATGGTTAAAGTTTAAGATTGATTTATACTATTTCTAACACACCTATGTATACAAATATCCCTTCAACTTAACGCATATATAACACAAACTCATTTTACCATGCATTGAAATTTCACTAATAAATGGAATTGTTAAAGTTAGCTAAAATGTGAATGAAATATTTATATAAAAACATATCATGTATATACTTACAATAATGTTGGCTTTGATGCAATCATTTGTGATCGGTACTCGAAGGTTTCCTTTCGTCTGTATATCTAAAAGAACATCTAAAAAGTTATCAACTTCGCCATTATCATCCTTTTTGTTGGCTTTGTGTTCATGTATGGTGTCTTCAAGTATCTGGTCCGCCTCCGAATGCAACCTCCGGAGTCTTGACATAGCTCTATAAATATTTAATGAATTTGAAAGAAGGGAAGAAATCGGCAATGCTGACAACTTGTCCAGCGCCCTTCAAACTCTCGAGAATAGTTAATAAATGTTGTTTTGTTTTCCATTTTCACCAAATGTAGCTAGTAGCATGACAGTGTTTGTCAAATCAATAATGGTTTTTGTAAGATTGATCGGTGATCCGACTTTTAATTGAAGGAATTTGATCAATTCTGAGACTTGTTCTTCCCGAAGTGATCGAAAAGATTGAACACGTTTAGCACTCAAAAACTCCAATGTAGAAATTTTCCTCATTTGTCTCCAGTAATCTCCATATGGTGCAAATGCAATTCCAAAACCGTTGTAAAGGATAATTTCAATAGACTGCATTTAAAGGTGTCAAAATCAATTATGATATAAGTATAAGTATGTTATTCGACTCATATATTCTACTTGATTGTATATAATATAAATGCAACAAAAAAAAAATGATAATTATGTTAAACATGAGGTAACAAGCATCAAAATTCACGTAAGTTTCAGCAATGTCGGAAAAGGTGAGAAATTTTTATTTTATATCAATAAAATCCGTTGTAACGATCCGATCCGGAGTGGGTGGCGCCGGGATAGAAGACCTAAGCAATGAGCGGCATTAAGGGATGACAATTGGAACAGGAATGAACTGAATCCCACATCGGAAATGGAGAGAGAGTGATTGGAGTTTATTAGTAAGATGAGAATCCAACACATGTAAACTTGTTTTAAAACCGTGAGACTCAATGTGTTGGATTTGGACCAGAGCGGATAATATCCACATGATTTTAATAGAATGAGTACATAATATAGTTATTAGGTGAAATTTATGAATACTAGATAATATAATTATTAAAAAATAGTTTTCTCCCTCAATTTAAGTATTTTATAAAACCACAACCTTATAGAACTTGGCATTTTTTAAAACTGATCAATTAAGATTTTATTTATAAATTTCTGGCTTATTAAAATAATTTGATTAGATTTACCATATTAAAATACAAATTTGACTAGTATTATAATTTAGAGCAACAATTTATTGGTCCCAAGTTTTCTTTGGTTAACTCTTTAGTTTTTCTGTCAAAGTCAATGGTAAATTAGATGAAATAATTTTTTCATGTAATTCAAGTCTCTAGTATTTAGTAATTGATTTATAAAACTATAAATAGAAATACATAAAAATTGTAAATATAAATTTTTTATCTTTATAATTTTATGGTTAAAATGAAAAGTATAACTTTTTAAAAAATTATGGAGATACATAATTATATTTAATGTTAGTTTACGATGTGATGTGATATTTTTGCAATATATTTATATGGTTTCAAAAATTGCAAATACGAGTTTGTAATTTGTGCAGTTTAAATTCAGTTATTTCGTAAAAAATTGTTGTTGTTGTTTACCGAAAAAGAAACAATTTGAAAGAATTAAAAAAACAAACTTTGCAAGTCACATATATAAAGTCTGAATTTGAAAATTAATTAAACCATAAAGGTGAAGAATGTACAAGAGTTAGACCCATTTGATTCTATTTTTCGAAATTACATTTTATCTTTCAAATCTAAACATGGAATAAACATATTTGATAAAATTTTGAAACACATATTTTTAGAAAAATAATCAACTAATATCTATTAACTATCAACAACAAACATCAAATACGAAACATGTTAACTAAACCGGCTTTTAGACATCCTTTCCTCTCTTGTCGAGAGAGGTTTTACATCCGCCTGTCATAATGGTGGGGTGAAATAAATTCACCCTAAATTTGGAAAAATCTTCAATTTTACCTTATTATTGTAAATAAGATACTGAACTACCCCACAACAATAACAACAACAAAGTCTTAATCCCGAAATCGGCTAACATGAATCATCATATAAAACCGTGAAATCAAGTCGTGTCAGCGACACAAATTCTCTCCCTCCACTCTGTTCTATCCACTACCATATTTTTCTCAATCCTCAATAAACTCATGTCACTCTCGACCACCCTCTTCCAAGTTTGCTTAGGTCTTCCCCTACCCCCTCACCAATACATCCCTTTGCCACTCTTCAGTCCTCCTAACCGGCGCATCGAACACTCTTCGTCTTACATGTCCAAACCACGTTAGTCGATTTTTTCTCATTTACTCTCATGATACTAAACTACCCGAATTTCATAAAATTGAAAATTAAATGTTCAAAAAAATAAGGACTGAAATTTAAACATTGAAAATTATAAGTCTTGAAACAATTAAATCATATAAGTGTTTGATAAATATTAAAAATAAGATCCGAATATATAAATATTGGTTGATAATGTTTAACTTAAAGTTTTAAGTATAATACTTTGTCTTATCAAAATAAGTGATGTAGTTTAATTGAATAATCTAAGTCATTAACAAAAAAAAAACCCATTATGAAACATAATTAAACTAAATAAATGTTTAATCTATTAATTTAAGGGATAAGGTACAAAAATATGCCTAAGGTTTTTGGGGAAGTACCAATTTAGGTTCAACGTTCAAAATAGCACCAATATAGGCTTAACATTTACAACAAAATATCAATTTAGGCTTAACGTTTATAATATAACATCAATTTAGACCTCACGTACAAAATAGCACTGATATAGGGTTAACGTTCACAAAATAATACGAATTTAAGCTTAACGTTTACAAAATATATCCAATTTAAGCTAAACGTCATAATTAAATTAACCATATTATATTCTTTTCCTATTAACTTTATATGTTATCTTTTTATTTAGTTGTATATTCTTATTTATTACAATACAATTAATTAGTAATTGAATATACATAATATTTCGAACATATATATCAATATTATTTTAACTAGTGTTCGAAATATTCAATTACTTTTGGTTTGTATATATTACATGAGCCATGCAATTTAAGAGTCATGGAATGATTGATGAAAAACAAATATAATGTTTTAATGGGAAGAATACTAATTAATTGTATTATAATAAATAAGAAAATAGAACTAAATAAAACGATAACATATATAGTTAATAGAAAAAGAATATAATATGATTAATTTATTTGTGACGTTTAGCTTAAATTGGATATATTTTATAAACTTTAAGCTTAAATTCGTATTATTTTATAAACATTAAGTCTGTATTGGTGCTATTTTGTAGGTGATGTCTAAATTGATGCTATATTGTAAACGTTAAACCTAAATTGATATTATGTTGTAAACGTTAAGCCTATATTGGTGCTATTTTGAACGTTCAGTCTAAATTGGTACTTCCTCAAAAACTTTAAGCCTATTTTGGTACCTTATCTCTTAATTTAAATGATTTTTTTCGTTATCAAACATGACCTAACTGTGTCATTTTCCCAAACAAAAGCAAAGATAAGTTATTTTATTTAGACTTTTTTTTAGTATCAACTATAGCATTTCTAACATTTATGACTTTTTTTAGAATATGGTAAGAAACTTATATGAACTTTGGATCGATTGTGTATGTAAATTATGTTTTTTTGTGGCAAAAATTGATAGCTCTATATACCTGGGATGTTGGTCGTTCCGCGAATACTTCACCCTGAGTTCGGAGAACCTCATGGGCAGTTTCAGCTGAAGAAATGACAACTACTGGAACTTGGCCTTGTTGAATGCTCATAACGGGTCCATAAGTTTTAGCCAAATCGCTTAGGCATCGATGTATTTCAGCACCAAACAATTGAGGAATGTTGCCTAAAATAGGAAATTTCCATGGTCCTGGAGGAAGGACTATGTTTTGGGTGTGTTTTTTCCATATCTTTAATACCATAAAGATGAAAAGCAAGAAGCTTAAGATGATAGGAAAAGAGGGAATTTGCAGATCCATTTTTCTTGATAATGTGTATGTTGCAATTCCATATCATATGGTATTTAAATAATTCATGTGGTACTTGATATCTCCATGTGACCATAAATGAGTTATTTTAATTCTTATTATAAGAAGATATCATATGATTTTATGTCCCGCTCATGTCTTTTGACCAATGAAAGTGGGAAAGTTAGATATGAATTATTTTAAGGATAAATAATTTATTTGTCTCCACCTCTTTAAATAATACAGTTTAGTCTTTTTATTTTGAAAAATATATTATAAAGTCCTAATTTTTATCAATATTAATCTTTTAGCCTTTTGTCTTATTTTAGATGTTTAACCGAACATATCTTAACTTTCAAGATAGCTATAGTCTAATATAAAATGTTTACGTTACTCTATTATTTTCCATATGTCTGTTTATGCCAAATATAACGGTTAAAAATCTGAAAAAAAAGACAGAATGATCAAATGGTCAATAATGACAAAAGATAATAACCTTATAATTTGTTTTCTAAAATATGGGGACCTAACAGTGTGTTATTTACCGTTATTTTAATGGTTATCATGTGTTACAGTTCTGTCAACAATCTCAAATAATAATAAGAAAATCAACTAAATATATTTTACAAGAAAATATAAACTTGACAGATATGGACAACTGAAAACCTATTACAATTTATTATTGTTGGTTTTAAAAACATATCAATGACATATGGTTAGCTTTAAAAACATATCACACATTTATAATTGGTTCATTTTGATCTTCTGCACATAAAATCGTTGAATTATCATCTTTGACAGATGCGGTGTAGAGAAAAAAATCGTGTAAGTTCATTTGACATGATACCTCATTTATCAAAGAAGACAAGTAAACGATTTTGTGTACAGGATATCTGAATAAGTCAACTATAGATGTGTGATTTTTAAATATATCAATGATAGGTTATTTTAAAAGTTTGACATATCAATAAAAGAAATTTATTAAAAAGTGTAAAAATGCAACAAATATATTAGATTTGTGTTATAATATATTCTATATGTATTAGTTCACCCTGTTTTATTTTATGTATTTTAAAAGTTTATTATGATTGTGTGGGCTCAAAAGATTCCATTTAGTCAAATTATTATTATCGAAATAATGATCTCCTTTTGTTTTTTTAAGGAAGCAAACATATATTGTTAAAATATTATGAGTTGTCAGAAATTAATATAAAACTATTAATTATGAGTTTCGATTTTTAGTTCAATTGGTTCCATGATATCGTATTAGAATCTCTTATTTTATCAAATAAGTATCTGTAGAATTTTGTTTATCCAAGCCGGAATTGAAGTTTTATTTCTTTTTTATCACGAAAAGATGACTGTGATTCTTAGTTTTGTTAAAAACAAGGGTAATTAATTATTAGTCTCTATATTTTGATAAAACATACTGTTTAGTCTCTGTATTTTTAAAAACACATGGTAAGGTCTCTAACCATTTTCTCAGTGACCTGTTTAATCCTTCCGTCTGTTTGTTAGATTTTTTACGTTTACGAATTCGGAAATAACTAAATTACTCTTTACTATTTACCTTCAAACTTCAGAAGAGAAAATCCAATTTAGAAGAAGAAGCTATTTGTATGGAGAACAAGAAAAAGAACAGAATCCAAATTGACCTCCAGGTTGATTTTAGATGCATTAGAGTTTAAAGTAAAGGAAAATAAAGGAAAAAAAGAACACAAATCCAAATTGACCAACAGAATCTTAATGAGACTCTATCCCTAAATATATTTAGAAAAATATCTATACCTAACTTAACGATCTGCAGAAATCATTTGAAATATATACTCCTATACAAAAAGTAGTTAGTTCACACTTACTTTATGTATATTAAAAGTTTGTTACCATTACCTTGACTAATAATATTTATTTAGTCAATTATTATTGTGGAAACTAACAATCTCTTCTCGACACCAATTATTAAAGTATTTGGCAGATGTTATTTGTTACAAAATTGATATGATTAAATCTAGTGTGCACAATACTACTCTAATGGTGGTCTCTAATGGTGATGAGAAGTTTTTCTACTATTGAAGTAAGATAGAAAAAATAGAAAAAAGATTGAAAAAAGATCAGTATTATATTGTTGATCATCACTCCATTCTGATATTTAAATCAGTAGAACATATAACGAGAGCATTAAATAATTAAAAATATGTTGCAGAAGATCTGTTTGATCTGACAGTTTTATTTGCTTTAGTCATACATGTTAGTCTAAGATAAGAACATGTGTATCTAATATTACTCGCATGTTTATAAAAAAAAAAAAAAAAATATTACTCGCATGATAACACATGTCCCTCTTTGGTTCTCGTAGCCTTTAGACTTCGTTTCCTGAATGTTTTGTGGGGCCCTGTTACAACTCCTGAGAGCTAATCCTTGGTTGGAGTTTATGGCTCTGGACAAGCTTTTCTCACATTTCGGTTAGTTTCTCTTTCAATTCACAAATTCCCAACGCCACCACGTTACCTAGTGTCGTGGATTCCTATTTATTCATGTCTTAGAATAGCCGTTATTTTGGAACTCTATTTACTGATATGCTGATTAACCTTTGATGCGTATAAAATCACAATAAAAACGTGCTTTTAGGTATTATTTATTAGTATCTCAATAAAAACATTTATTTTTGGTTTTGCTCTATTAAAATCACATTCGATGGTTTTCGAACACCCTATTACCGAAAATATTAATATGGTATCTACTCACATGTCTCAATAAAACGTCAGCACCATGTGGTATTAAAATTTAATCTAATGGGTTAGGTTATTTGTAATTCTTTTTAAATAATATGGGTTAGGTTAGGTTATGTTAGTATGCTACCAACATCCACAATGTAGTATATTGAAGGTAAAAAGCATAATTAAGTTCTTGAACATTGGCTGTTTTAAAGATTAAGTCATTGATCATTTATTTTTTCACATAGAGTCCTTGATCATTGATTCTATTATGGATTAGGCTTTTATTCAACTTTTATGTCGAATTCGGACTACATATATTGTTAGGACGATTCAGATTGTTGATATGGACAAATACAAATAAGAATTCATTGACTATGAGAGTTAAAAAAATTAAAAACTAAAACGAAATTATAGAAATTAATTTCGAGTATATTCTTCCAAACTCGGTTTTCTTCTCTCCCATTTTGTGATTTTCAACATTAGAATCGCCGAATCGATCTTCTCATATCCTAAACTCGACGGAAAAGTTAAATAAGGGTCAAATCCATAACAAAATAAATGATCAGGGGCTCAATGTGGAAAAATAATTGATCAGGGACATGATCCTTAAAACATATAAAGTTCAAAGACTTAATTATGCTTTTTTCCTATAATGAATCACTCAATATGCCACTATATTAAACTTTGTCCCATTGAAAACAATTTAATAGATGAAACGCTTAATCAACCACGGAATAGATATTGAGTTGTTGATTAAACATTTTTAATATATATATATAGGAGTGAGATCAGTGAGATAAGGGGTTCTGGTGTGATAAAAAGCTTATTGTATGACATAACAAAACTACAGTTTTAATAATAATTGAAAATGGCAAGGTGACAAATTTATAAATAAAAAGAAAGAGAGGATAGAAAAAATTGTTTTATTTATTTTCTTTAAAATACATTTTTCCAGCCTTCTAAACTCGTTTTTCAAATTTTTTATATTATTAGACTCGTCTAAATTAGACGGTCATTTTGAGATCCCTGAAGCTCAGATAAAAAATTTCCGGTGAACGGAATCTGGGTCGGCGTTTTCCAGCGAGAAACAAAAGTATTCAAAAAATTCTCAAAACATTCCACAAAATGTAAAATATTATTTTAAGAAACTTTAATTCTTGGTCGAAGCGATATTTCTTACGGTTTAGTCCCAATAAAACGTTTTCTTTATTTTTATCTATTTTACAAGCTTCAACAATTTATTGGGTCAAAACCGTAAGGATTCTCATTTTGAGCCAACAATTAAAGTTTCTTAAAATGATATTTTACATATTTTGAATTTTTTTGATAATTTTCTTGGTACGTTTTTTGTCCTACTTACATTGTTCCGACAGTTTACGAAATTGTTCTAAATCAGTGTACCATTTGTTCCAACATAATACTTATGCTGTTCCAACATAATAAATTAGTTTACCAATTGCTCCAAATCAATTTTATTATCTATCGTCTTTAATTTTTTTTTTTAATATTTAATCTAGTATCTTCAAATTTATATTAGTTATATTATTTAGAAAATATTTCTTAATTCTTATATTCTTCCAACAGAATAAATCTGTGTACCAATTGTTTCAAATCAGTGTACCAATTTTTCCAACAGAATAGTTATATTGTTCCAACAGAATACTTATATTGTTCCAATAGAATACTTATATTGTTTCAATAGAATTGTTATAGTGTTACAACAAAATATTCCGACACATAATGCTAAAAGGTAGGACCAAAAAGTGTCAAACCCGACCTAAAATGAGATCAGATATGACGGTGAAACATTACCACTGACTTATTATATAAACCAGTGACAGTATCTCGCAAATAAGAAGAAAAATCAAAGCAAAAATTAAATTCTGGTTTAAAGCTAAACGGACCAACATATGTCGTTTCCAACATAACTGTTTCATACGGAGTCTGATTAAGGCGATTCAAAAATCCCTGGAAACGTAAGATAATAATAAAGAACTTTCATTTAGGACTCCATGACAGATTCGACCTATATCTGGTCGAAAAATGCATCACAAGATTCAAGTATGAATCTGATTTTCCAGCAGCACCTATATAGATAATTCTGTATATCTGTAGCTCAAAGTTATGACTTACTCATAATCCATCTCACACCAATCCACAAGTTCTTAACTTCAGCTATATATATATATATATATACAGTCAAACCTTCATAAATTAATACTCGATAAATTAATAACCTCTTTAAATTAATAATTTCTTCTAGTCCCGACTTGGACTAAATCACTAATTTTATACTCGATAAATTAATAACCTTTATAAATTAATAAAATTTCATGGTCTCAACATTATTAATTTATAGAGGTTTTACTGTATATATATATATATATACACACACATGTAGATAATAGAAACCAAACAAAAGAACACTACCAGGAACAAGTTATACAAGTGTCCTTATATTATCCACATATATGTACATGAACAAAATGGATGCAATACCCTAGAGACGACTTGAACCTTGTAGCTATAACCGAACCTCGCCCTAGGATCGAGTACTCCTCTCGGTACCTTGCACTTTTTCGCCTAAAACAAAACATTAAAAACATTTGGAAAAATGAGACAAAAATCTCAATAAGAAACTATCAGCTATAAAAACCAACTTTACTTAACATAGCTACATATATACGTTTATAAAGGATTTAATCAAAACATTATAAAAGATACTCAAAACTGAAATTCATAATATAGTCAAAGTATGAAACAAAAAACATAAAATATATAATCTTGTATCCATTCTTGAGTTCATCCTCTTATAATTCAAATCACAATTCATAACATATACGAGATGTCTCTTAACATTGCCTATCACATATGCTCTTATCCAACACTTCTCTGTCATACCCAATAGGTCTTCAGACTGTGTACACATGCCATATTTCTCACTAAATATGGTCTTTAAAATTAAATCCACCAGACCGGACTACTCTCAATGGATACCAAACATTTTATTCCATATATATATATATTGAAACCAAAAACATATATGTATATATGTATATACTTTACTTGAGCATAATCAAGCTCACACGTTTTCAATTCTCCAAAATATCAATCCTTAATCAAATAGAATTCCAAAGTTAATCAACCAACGAAACCTCAAATCAATATAACCCAGTAAAATCTGTAATTTACATATAAACATAGTCAATAGTTCATTTGAACTATAATTTCACAATAAAAAGCAAGATCGTGAAAAACCCCAATTTTATCAAATTCCTGTATAACTCTAAAATATCAATTTCTGAAAATTCTTTGATTATATATATATATATATATATATATATACATAAAACTCAAAATATAGTTGATATTTACTTACTTGACTGCTAATTGAAGAAAATATACCCGTTCAATTCTCCTCTAAATCCTGTCTAAGACGTTTTCCCTTCAAACGCTTCCGAAACTCAAAAACTCTTCGGTTAGGACTTAGATCTATACTTAAGGATGCTATTGTTTAAGTTTCGAGTGATTTGAACGGTCGAATCTCCATAAATCAAAGAAACGGTGGAGAAACGGCCGAAGAACGACGAAGAGGCAGAAAGGAAAAAGGAAACAGAAAAGAGAAGATAAAAAAGAAAAGATGGCGATGATCATATCTGGAACAATTTGGGATTTATATCCCAAATTTGGCAATTATCCATTTTGGTACTCTATCTTTATATAATCTTTTAATAATTATCCCAAACTTTTAATTTACACCTAAACTCATCGAATTAACTCCAAAATTTTCCTATCACACCAACTAAAAATCACATACCCCATAATTATAATATATATTAATATCTAGATATAAATTCTAGAAATTTAGACACGGACGTGACAAAAAGTGTCCAAAAAATTTGAAACATGTAAAACATCATTTTAAGAAACTTTAATTCTTGGCTCAAAACGAAATTCCTTACAGTTTTGACCCAATAAATTATTGAAAAATGTAAAATGGATAAAATTAAGGAAAACTTTTATTGGGACTAAATCAAATAAAATATTACTTACGGTTTTGACCCAAGAGTTAAAGTTTCTCATAATAATATGGGTTAATTACAAATAACTACCATGGGGTTTTTTGGCCAATTTGCGATGTGGTACCTGTAGTATTTTTTTTGCAAACACCTCTTTGTGGTTGTCGCCGTTATACAAATCACAGGGGCAATTTGGGAAAGAAAAATGTTGACTTTTTTTCTTAATTTTTAAGTTGACTACATTTTCTTCTTCTCTTCTTTGTTCTTCTTTCTTCTTCTTCCTCCATTTCCTCTTATTCTTCTTCCATTTTATGTTCTTCTTCTTCCATTTTCTCCTCTTCTTCCTTTCTTGTCTTCTTCTTTTTCTTCCTTATTTCTTCTCTTCATCTTCCCCTTTTTTCTTTTTTTCTTTTTTTAATTATAGAAATTCAAGATTTCTGGAAATTCCAGACGTGATTCACGTTTGGAATTTTCAGAAATCTGGAAATTCCAGAATCAAAAAAAAAATTAGAAAAAAACAAGAAAAAATAGGAAGAAGAAGAGAAGAGAGGAGGAGGAGGAAGAAGAAGAAGAAGAAGAAAATAGAGGAGGAGGAGGAGGAAGAAGAAGAAAAGATTCTAGGTGAAGAAGAACAATAAAAGAAAAAGAAGAGAATCAACGATGAAAGAGAGAGGAGGAGAGAGAAAAAAATTAAAAAAAATTAAAAAATCGAATTTCCTAAAATGCCCATGTGCCACATCAGCTTTTTTAACAGATTTTATGTCGCCTCCTTGATTTGTATAACGGCGACAACCACGGGGAGGTGTTTGCAAAAAAAATACCACAGGTACCACATCGCAAATCGCCCAAACCACAGGGTAGTTATTTGTAATTAACCCTTATAATATTTTACATTTTCTGAAATTTGTTGAGAATTTTCTAGGCACTGTTTTTTCTCGTCGAAAAACACCCACATAATCGCCGTATTCCGTTCACCGGAATTTTTCTCAGAATTTATTATCTATTGTCTTCAATTTTATTTTTGTTTTTTAGAATTTAATATAGTATCTTCAAATTTATATTAGTTATATTATTTAGAAAATAATTTTAATCCTTAAATCAACAATTTATTGAGACTAAACTGTAAGATATCTCACTTCGACCCAAGAATTAAACTTTCTCAGAATAATTTTGTATATCTTCTGGAATGTTTTCAGAATTTTCTGGGTACGTTTTTTTCTCGCTGGAAAACGCCCACCTAATCGCCGGATTCGGTTTATTTGGGACTAAACCGTAAGGAATCTCACTTTGGGTGAATTAAAATTTCTCAGAATGATGTTTTACATTTTCTAAAAAATTTTGAAAATTTTCTGGGTATTTTTTTCTCATAAAAAAACAGATTGTCGGATTCCGTTCACCGGAAATTTTTTTACCTAAGCTTCTGGAATCTTAAAATGACAATCTAATTAAGACGAGTCTAACGGTGTAAATTTTTTTGAAAAATGAGGTTGGAAAAGTCGGGAAAATACATTTTAAAGAAAAATATAAAACAATTTTCTATTTCCTTTTATTTACAAATTTTCCACCCTCCACTACTTAATTACAAAATTGGTCATTATAAGACTTCTCTCACCATAAATTTTTTATCACACTAGATCTCTTATATATATAGTTTAATTAATTATAATTTATTTAGTGGTTGAAGAGTTTAATCATTGGAGGAGATATTTTAATAAAATGAAATTTATTGAATGAGTCTCACAATAAGGTTATATGGCTCATGTGACATGTGTCTTGAGTAGTTGTGCTGTATTGATTCTCAATTTGATCTTCAATTTGCCATTGATGCCTCTCCAGAACTCGACACCATCCAACTCCAATGTTTGTTTAGCATCGAAACCTCATTGGTTGTTATTTGCACATCATGCCCCTTTGCACGCTATTCACACATTATCATGCCCTCCTGGAAGTTGAAACATAAGATGCCCTGTTGCTGATGTATTGCTCAACAATTTGTTCTTGGCCAGGAAATGGTCCCTCGATAAAGGGCTCTAACAGTATTCCATAACAACGGCTAAAAAATGCATAGATAAATTAGACCCCAAACATGCATAGACAGATTAGATCTCAAACATAGACAAATATATAGATTTATGACATCATTTTACCATGGCAGCAAGAAAGGAAGGGCGAGGAAGAGATATACTCCCCGAAGGACTGATATTAAGATGATAAATCCTAGTTGATGCGTGCGGTCTAGGTGTGATGATAATACGGATGTTGGTGTGATATTAATGAGCTACGGGACTATGGATTTTATCTTTATAAGTGCTCTAAATTCACTAGACGTCACGACTACTTAGGGGCAAGTGTACCCCGTCGTATCAAGTAATAATCCGGTTAAGACCGGGTATCGAATCCATGGGATTTATAATTACAAGTATTAAACTACTCGGTTTCGTAAGTTATTTAAGCGGCGATTACTTTGGGGTAAAGTAAGACACAATTACACGCTATTCCTACGATAGGCGACACAAATTTATGTAGCTAAGACTCTATGAAGTGGGGTGTGTATGATAAATTATAACTACGATAATTAACGACTCTAAATATATACGAAAAATGGTTTATTCTTGCAAAGACGACCAAGTGTAAAAAGACCGACCCGTGAAGTGCTTAGACTACGTGATTCCTAGTCAAGGCGTGTCTAATACGGGGGAACTAGAAATTAGGGCCCATAAGTTTCGTGGTTTGTCAATTCCTACGGTTTCCGGTTTGTCAATCCCGGTAGGGCAACACCTATATAATTCCCTTAAGATAGCCCGAATGGCGGCGGTAATGGCGTGCTCCTACACAATAGTCAATTATCCGTATCAAAACAAGCAATAAACATCAGCACGTAAAGGGAGATAGAGATTATGAATCATAAATTATAAGTATGGAAAGTGCATAGATGAAATACAACCACGCCTAGTACATAGGAAGAGTACAAGCTAATTAGCAAGTAAAAAGGGAGAATCCGCCCTTGGCACTAGCTAACCGGACTCAAAGCCGTCTCCTAGGTCGTAGAGGTGGAACTCTCGAGCTTGGTGGTGAATGATGGAGCGGAACTTCAAAGGAACGTCGGAGCGATCGAACAAGCTCTCGAGGGGGAGAGTCTAATTACAAAAACATGAATCTAAATTACAAGGAAAGAACAAGGTATAGTCTAGCTCTCTAGCATATAATTGGTGTTCTTTGAGGTTTGAGAGCTGTCTATTTATATACATCAAGCAAGGGCAAATTGGTAATTTCACAAAGTACAAGCATGGAGCAACATCATTTAGTACAGAAAACCCATGATACACCCCGCGTAAGTAGGTTTACGCCCCGCGTAAGTGCCCATTACGTCAGAAATCTCCTGCATGTGGACCAATTCCATGTCTATTTGTCCCAAACACGCCTCGCGTAGCTGAAGTACGCCCCGCGTGTTTGAGTCTCTGAAGTTTATTGCTGGAACTGGAGTGTTTTACACCGTGCGTAGATGAGGTACGCCCCGCGTAAATGTGTCCCTGATCTTTTTGCGTCAAAGAACTGCCTTATACGCCCCGCGTATGGGTAGTTGACTATGGGAGACAATGCAGTATGACTTTCAGGATTAGGCCAATTATTGCCAACAAGTGTCATACGCCCCGCGTAAAATGGCATATGCCCCGCGTATGCTGAGTCAATTCCACATGGTGCCTGCGGATAAGGCAATTATTTCTGGCATCATGTTTCACGCCCCGCGTAGGGGTTTCTACGCCCCGCGTATGAGGTAGATTCTTGCTCATTTCTTGTACCTGAAATACAACACGTAAGAGCCGAGTTAACTTGACGTTTTTATTTCCTAAACTAATCAAAAACGACGGATTTAAACTAAAAGTACGAGATTTATTTTTATTTCTTTATTTATTCAAAATACTTTATTTTTACAATTAAACTTATTTATTCTATCCAAAATCATCCCGTAAATCACGCTAAAAGATAGGGGTAAAATACCCCTATCAAACCTCCTCGGAATTTAAAGTTTTACTTGTCCTCAAGTAAAAGAAATCGAAAGACAAGGGATTGAGAAAATTAAGAAACAAACCGAAGGTTGGTTTTGCCAAGTGCGTGATTTCAAAGTTACGGTTTTGTACAAAGGTTTTGGTAAGTGCCTACGCCGACAATTGAGTACAAAAACTTGTTGGAAACCTCCATGATCAAGATTTAATAAGCAATATCAACGGGAGTTGATTATCTTTTGAGAATCCGATAATACCTCACCAAGGGATTTCACTCTTACGCTCAATTTTGTTTTTGGTGGGTTTGTATTTTATCGCTCTTCTTTGCACTTACTCAAGATCATGTCGAATTTGCATTTTCATCCGGGTTTTTCCTCCTACATAGTGGTTAGGCAATATTAAAAATGAACCCGGAGAGGGTTTGTAATGTGGGTGGCTTTTTAGTGGTTAGTTTAAAGAGACTCAAGTTCCAAGATACCGACTTTGTGATCGCACCGTATTTTGCTTCAGCCTTAGCGATTTTTACAAAATATCCTTCAAAATTGCTCGGGTAGAACTTTGAGAATGCCTTTTTGTTTTTATTGTATCCTTTGTTTTGATAGAGGCACAAAAATAACATTTTGAAGGTTTTTGGTGCTCGTTTCTTAAGGCCGTGACTTTTTCCGAGTGTTTTGGGTGCAGATTGATTTTGTCGGTATCCGAACAAGAGAAAAAAAAAGGTTAAATGTTAAAAAGGGTTTTAACAAAAAAACAAGTTCGTTAATAGGCTCAAGGGGGTTTCCTAATGGTTAATGAAAAACGAGAAAAATAAATTAAGAAAAATTAGCCTAAGTGGGTTCCGTTTATCATCTATTGCCTTTTTACCACAAATACGTGTACTTGACCCGGTATTTGATGCAAATTCAATGAGTCGAGTGAAGTCAAAGCTCTCGAAGATTTGTGAACGAACTAAAGTTCTCGTACGAACTCTATTAGGCTCAAACATACCTCACAAAGATTCGGGTTTACATTGTGTACTATTGAGTCGTCGCTAGACTTTCGCACATCCCGTTTTTATTGCCTTTTTAAAGTTCATTATGGAGATGACAATTGGTTTAAGATTCAATGTCTTAGTTTAGTACTAACCTAAGCTTTGTACAATTTCATAATTTCAAAATCACGACTAAAATTACTTAGTTGAATCATTCCTTTATGTTCCGACACTTCTATTTTTGATGACAAATAACAGAACTTTAATTAATTTCCGAAGGAGAGGTAGCGTGTCGGGAGAATTTAAGAGAAACAATAAATTAGTTTAATTATTTTGTTGTTTATTTTATTTTTGTTTTTGTTTTTGGTAGTGCAAAACAAACGTTTAGTGCGGGGTTGCACGTCCCTCCGCGTTATTGAAAATGACGCCTACTCCAAGGGCGTCGCAAAAAGGAAGGAAACAAAAGCAAAAACAAAAATAAAGGGAAAAAGAAAGAAAAAAAAAGATGACCTTTAGTGGTCAGGGGTTACGCGGGGCGTGCCCATAAGGGCGCTCCGCGTAACCAATTTATTATTCAGTGTTTTTGGGCAGGGACGCAAATACGCGGGGTGCAATGAGGGATGCCCCGCGTGTTTCTGTTCCTGAACTATGTTAGACACGGAAAGGCATTCAGACGCGGGGCTTAGGGAAGAGTTACGCCCTGCGTAAGCGATAGCCCCGAAAGAATCGTGGATCAGAGACACAAATACGCGAGGCGTGCGTAGGGGGACGCCCCATGTATGGTGTCGATTTGGGGTTGGATTTCTGTGGCTGGGATACAAAATAGGAGAAGGAATTTTAACAGATAAATACAAGGGGTTTGAGAGGGTCAAACCGATGCTACGTTTAAAGTCGGAGTAGCTCGACTTTTCTTCATGATGTGCAAGCTTACGGTGGTGCGAGGGGGGTGGTTTCTCCTTGTTGTGGAAGGTCACAGCCGCAGTATATTTTCAGGCGGTGGCCATTGACTCGTAGGATTGCATTGTTGGGACCTTGGATTTAAATTGCTCCGGAGGGATGCACGTTGATGATGGTGTATGGTCCCGACCACCGGCTCTTCAATTTACCGGGGAATAACCGGAGGCGAGAATTATAGAGGAGAACTTGATCCCCCTTGGTGAACTCGCGAATTTGGATATGCTTGTCGTGCCACCGCTTGGTACGTTCTTTGTTGAGTTTAGCATTTTCATATGACCCCAAACGGAGTTCATCAATAGTATTGAGTTGGAGGAGGCGGTGTTCTCCTGCAGCCTGCAAGTCAAAATTCAAAAATTTAAGTGCCCAGTAGGCTTTATGTTCTAGTTCTACAGGTAAGTGACATGACTTTCCAAAGACTAAACGGTAAGGGGACATCCCGATGGGTGTTTTAAACGCGGTGCGGTAAGCCTAGAGAGCTTCATCGAGCTTCAAGCTCTAGTCTTTCCTAGAGGCGTTAATCGTTTTTTCTAAGATGCGTTTTAGTTCTCGGTTAGAAACCTCAACTTGCCCACTAGTTTGCGGGTGGTAGGGCGTAGAGACTCGGAGTGGAACCCCGTATTTAAGTAACAGTTGGTTGAATTGTCGGTTGCAAAAGTGGGATCTCCCGTCGCTCATGATAGTCCTAGGGGTCCCGAACCGAGTGAAAATGTTCTTCTTTATGAATTTCCCGACCACCTTAGAGTCGTTTGAAGGTAAGGCAACGGCCTCCACCCATTTGGAGACATAATCAACTGCTAGAAGGATGTAAGCGTTGCCATGCAACTTAGGGAAAGGTCCCATGAAGTCTATCCCCCATACGTCAAAAAGTTCGCAAACTAAGATTCCCTGTTGGAGCATTTCATGTTTTTGGGAAATGTTGTCGCTCCGCTGACAAGCGTCACATGATTTGACGAAGTTGTGGGAATCTTTGGATAAAGTAGGCCAATAAAATCCACATTGTAAGACTTTTGCCATTGTCCGACTAGGGCCAAAATGACCCCCCGGCTCTTGGTTGTGACACATATGGAGCACATGATTAACTTCATCTTCCGGTATACACCTACGAATAATGTTATCAGCACAACATTTGAATAGAAAGGGTTCTTCCCAAAAATAATGCTTAGCATCATGAAAGAATTTCTTACGCTGCTCATATGCAAGGTGCGGGGGAAGAATATTACCGGCTTTGAAGTTTGCCATATCGGCATACCAAGATAAAGATGTTACCGCGTAGAGTGCTTCATCGGGAAAGGTCTCCTTAATTTCAATTGCTTCCAGATATTCGCCTTGCTCGCCTTGTAAGCGGGAGAGGTGGTCGGCCACAACATTCTCCACTCCTTTTTTGTCTTTGATTTCGATGTCGAATTCTTGTAGGAGTAGGATCCACCGTATCAAGCGTGGTTTGGCGTCCTGCTTAGTCATCAAGTACTTGAGAGCTGCGTGGCCAGTGTATACAATAATTTTGGATAACACAAGATATGACCTAAATTTATCGAAAGCAAAAACAACAGCAAGCATCTCCTTTTCCGTGATGGAATAGTTCTGTTGGGCCTCATTGAGCGTTTTGCTCGCATAGTAGATAAGGCGGAAAAGTTTATCCACCCGTTGGCCCAAACATGCACCGACAGCCAAATCACTCGCATCACACATTCATTCAAAGGGGAGGCTCCAATCGGGTTTTACCATGATAGATGCATTAATTAACTTATCCTTAAGTGTGTTAAACGCAAGTAAACATTGGTCGGAAAAATTAAATTATGCATCCTTCATGAGGAGCTGGGTCAAGGGAGTTGCTATCTTAGAGAAGTCTTTGATGAACCGTCTATAGAACCCCGCATGACCTAAAAAACTCTGAATTCCTTTTACGTTAATTGGCGGAGGTAGTTTTTCAATTACCTCGATCTTGGTCGGGTGGACCTCGATCCCCTCCCCGGACACTTTGTGTCCCAAAACAATATAATCTTGAACCATAAATTGACACTTTTCCCAACTAAGAGCGAGATTAGTGTCTTCGCAACGTTGGAGGACTTTATCAAGATTGCCTAGACAAATATCAAAGAACGACCCAAAAACAGAAAAATCGTCCATGAAGACTTCCATGAAGTCCTCAATCATTTCAGAGAATATAGCCGTCATGCATCGCTGAAAAGTGGCGGGAGCGTTACAAAGCCCGAACGGCATCCGCCTATATGCAAATGTCCCATATGGACAGGTGAACATCGTTTTCTCTTGATCCGACGGATCAACGAGAATTTGCATATAGCCGGATAGGCCATCGAGGGTGCAAAAGAATTTATGACCCGCCATTCTTTCCAACATTTGGTCGATGAATGGAAAGGGGAAATGATCTTTTCGAGTGGCTTCGTTCAGTTTTCTGTAATCAATGCATACTCGCCACCCGATTACCTTTCGTGTGGGGATTAATTCCCCTTGATCATTTTCTGTCACCGTTGTGCCTCCCTTTTTGGGGACACATTGGACCGGGCTAACCCATGGACTGTCAGAGGTAGGGAAGATTATACCTGCGTCGAGGAGTTTGATTACCTCGAATTTCACTACCTCCTTCATATTGGGGTTAAGTCGTCGTTGCGGCTGCACGGAGGGCTTGACTTTATCCTCCATAAAGATGCGGTGTGTGCAAATGGTGGGGCTTATCCCTTTTATGTCGTGAATGGTCCATCCAAATGCGCCTTTGTGTTTTTGTAACACCGCGATAAGTGCTTTCTCCATTTCTGTTGTCAAAAGCGAAGAAATAACAACTGGTAAGAAATTAGGAGGTTGCGAGAACACATATTTTAAATTAGGAGGCAAGGGTTTAAGTTCCAAAGTCGGAGGCTCCTCAAGGGAGGACTTCGGCTTTGCTCTGCTATCTCGGTCCAAACCCTCAAACCGGCCTCTTGCCAACAAACATCGTTATATTTCGGAGGAGTATTAAAATGGCTTGTTTAATGGCTCCTCATCCAAATGCTCATTATTACCTATTCCCGAAGAGGTTTCCGCGAAAGCCCTACCACAAAATTCTTCAACAAAAATATCAATAGAGTCTACGGAATTTAGAAAGTTACAATCCGCCAAGGTATTAGATGGAAATTTCATGGAATTATAAACGTTAAATTCTACCTCTTCGTCTTGCAACCGTAGGATGAGCTTACCTTCGTGGACATCAATGAGAGTCCTACCGGTTGCAAGAAATGGTCGACCTAGGAGGATTGGTACCGAGTCGTCTTCCTCCATATCGAGCACTACGAAATCGGCAGGAAAAATGAACTTGTCCACTTTCACTAGGACATCCTCCACCACTCCTTTTGGCCGGGCAATGGATCTATCGGCCAGCTGGAGCGTCATATTGGTAGGCTTTGGTTCCCCCAAGCCGAGCTTCCTGAATACAGATAAAGGCATTAGATTGATGCTAGCACCTAAATCACATAAAGCTCTTCTAAACTCAACATTTCCAATCGTACAAGGGATAGAAAAACTACCTAAATCCTTGAGTTTAGGGGGGAGTTTGTTTGTTATGATTGCGGAGCATGCCTCCGTGAGCGCTACCGTTTCATTATAATCCAACTTCCTCTTTTTGGCGAGGATTTCTTTAAGAAACTTCGCATATGTGGGCATTTGCTCCAATGCTTCCGCAAGGGGAATGTTAATATGAAGTTTCTTATAGATTTCCAAAAACTTGCCGTATTGGTGGTCCAATTTTTCCTTTTTAAGTCGTTGTGGAAAAGGGAGCTTTGGTACGTAAGCTCTAATTGGGTCACACACATTTTTATTCTTTTCCGAGGAAGTTGAGTGTTCTGGATCTGAACCGGGATTGCTCACCACTTCCGGTTCATTACTTACTTGTGGAGTTTGTGGGATCGCCTTCGGAACCGGTGGTTCCAAACCCTTACCACTACGGAGAGTTATTGCTTGTGCGATCTCCCAATCTTTTGGTCTCGGGTTTTGTTCGGCGTTACTCGGGGGCGACCCATGCTGTCCCTTTTGTTGTTGGCGACCTAATTAGGCCACTTGATGTCCCAAATCCCTGCAAAATGCTTCCTTGTTAGCAAGACGGGAAGATATTTCTTTAAGAAGGTCAATTACCATTGCGTCTTGCGCACTGCTAGGGGGATGTGAATTTTTTTCTTCTTGGTTAAGATAAAATTGGCCCAACCCTTGCCCTATAAATTTACCATGGGGTTCGGATGGTGGTTTTAACATGTTTCGCTTGTTATCGTAAGATGACAAGTGTTGAAGTCTCCTTCCGTGATTGTTATCGTTATGGTGGTGGAAAGCGTGCATATTAAGATAAGAGTTATGACGAGAATTATACCTTTGTTGCTCCCCTACATGACTTACACTTTCGAAGTCACCGGTAAAAGGGCTACCAGCTTGACAATCCTTACCTTGGTGGCCATCACCACAATGAGAACACATTAAGATTTGTGCTGAGTTTTGGAGGCTCATTTGCGCCATTAAGGCTTCCAATTTTTTGTTCATTTCGACCATGAAGGTGGTACGAGCCTCATCTTCTACGGCAAAGGTTTGGTGTTGCGAGGAACCGGCAAGCCGATCTTCTTGCCATTGGACGCTTTTCTTAGCTAATTCGTGAATGAGCTCATATGCCTTGCTTGCCGATTTCCGAAATAGGTCCCCACCTGCAGCGGAATCAACAGTTGCACGGTTAGTGGGGGTTAACCCGTGGTAAAAATTACTTACCAAGTCGTGCTTTGGGATGTCATGGTGGGGGCAGTTTCGGAGCAACTTTCGGAATCTAGCCCAAGCTGAGTGAAGGGCCTCGTATCTAAGTTGCCGAAAGGAAGTGATATCTTTTCGCAATTTAACTGTTTTAGAGGGCGGGAAGTAGTAAAATAGGAATTCCTTTTCGAGTTCCTTCCATGATGTGATTGATCCCGCCTCTAATGAGCGCAACCATTCCAACGCTTGCCCTGCCAAGGAAAAAGGAAAAAGTTTTAGTTGGACGGCCTCTACCGGAACATTATTTTACCGTGAAGTCTTGGCACACATAAGAAATTTATCAAGGTGTTCGTTAGGATTTTCATGGGGTTCCCCTCCGAATTGACCAAATTGTTGGATTAATTGGATCATGCTAGGCTTTATTTCGAATGTGTCGGCCGGAATGGTGGGGGCAATGATTCCGTGGCGGATTTGAGGACGATGTGGAGCAAGAATCTCCAACATCGAACGCGTGTCGTTGCCTTCACCATTACGGTCGTTATTCACGGGTTGTTCCGGCCCCCGTTGGTCGAGCTCAGGCTGGTTAGTCTCGACGTTGGGGTTTGCCATTCTTTTCCTGCGTAACCTACAAAGAGTACATTCAATTTCAAGATCAATAGGTATGAGAGAATCACTCTTAGATCGGGTGTGCATAAAACAAACAAATATAAAAGAATTATCAACAACAGAATAATGTTAGGAAATGTATATATAAACACTTTATACAAAAAGAATGCTCAAACTAACTATAAAACATTTTTGTCTAATATTGTAGGAAATTATAAATCCCCGGCAACGGCGCCAAAAACTTGATGCGTGCGGTGTGATGATAATACGGATGTTGGTGTGATATGAGTGAGCTACGGGACTACAGATTTTATCTTTATAAGTGGTCTAAATTCACTAGACGTCACGACTAATTAGGGGCAAGTGTACCCCGTCGTATCAAGTAATAATCCGATTAAGACCGAGTATCGAATCCACGGGATTTATAATTACAAGTATTAAACTACTCGGTTTCGTAAGTTATTTAAGCGGCGATTACTTTGGGGTAAAGTAAGACACAATTACACGCTATTCCTACGATAAGCGACACAAATTTATGTAGCGAAGACTCTATGAAGTGGGGTGTGTATGATAAATTATAACTGCGATAAATAACGACTCTAAATGTATACGGAAAATGGTTTATTCTTGCAAAAATGACCAAGTGTAAAAAGACTGACCCGTGAAGTGCTTAGACTATGTGATTCCTAGTCAAGGCGTGTCTAATACGGGGGAACTAGAAATTAGGGCCCGTTAGTTCCGTGGTTTGTCAATTCCTACGGTTTTCGGTTTGTCAATCCTGGTAGGGCAACACCTATATAATTCCCTAAAGATAGCCGGGATGGCGGCGGTAATCGCGTGCTCCTACACAATAGTCAATTATTAGTATCAAAACAAGCAATAAACATCAACACGTAAAGGGAGATAGAGATTATGAATCATAAATTATAAGTATGGAAAGTGCATAGATGAAATACAACCACGCCTAGTACATAGGAAGAGTACAAGCTAATTAGCAAGTAAAAAGGGAGAATCCCCCCTTGGCACTAGCTAAACGGACTCAAAGCCATCTCCTAGGTCGTAGAGGTGGAACTCTCGAGCTTGGTGGTGAATGATGGAGCGGAACTTCAAAGGAACGTCAGAGCGAGCGAACAAGCTCTCGAGGGGGAGAGTCTAACTACAAAAACTTGAATCTAAATTACAAGGAAAGAACAAGGTATAGTCTACCTCTCTAGCATATAGTTGGTGTCCTTTGAGGTTTGAGAGCTGTCTATTTATATACATCAAGCAAGGGAAAATTGGTAATTTCACAAAGTACAAGCATGGAGCAACATCATTTAGTATAGAAAACCCATGATACGCCCCGCGTAAGTGCTCATTCCGTCAGAAATCTCCTGCATGTGGACCAATTCCATGTCTATTTGTCCCAAACACGCCCCGCGTAGCTGAAGTACGCCCCGCGTGTTTGATTCTCTGAAGTTTATTGCTGGAACTGGAGTGTTTTAAGCCGTGCGTAGATGAGGTACGCCCCGCGTAAATGTGTCCCTGATCTTTTTACGTTAAAGAACTGCCTTATATGCCCCGCGTATAGAATGGTACGCCCCGCGTATGGGTAGTTGACTATGGGAGACAATGCAGTCTGACTTTCAGGATTAGGCCAATTATTGCCGACAAGTGTCATACGCCCCACGTATGCTGAGTCAATTCCACATGGTGCCTGCGGATAAGGAAATTCTGGCATCATGTTTCACGCCCCGCGTAGGGGTTTCTACACCCCGCGTATGAGGTAGATTCTTGCTCATTTCTTGTACCTGAAATACAACACTTAAGAGCCGAGTTAGCTTGACGTTTTTATTTCCTAAACTAATAAAAAACGACGGATTTAAACTAAAAGTACGAGATTTATTTTTATTTCTTTATTTATTCAAAATACTTTATTTTTACAATTAAACTTACTTATTCTATCCAAAATCATCCTGTAAATCACGCTAAAAGATAGGGGTAAAATACCCCTATCACTAGTCCTGAATATGAACTCAGAATAATAATTTCAAGAGTGTATATGCATATATATGAACTAATTACAATGTATTAATAAGTTCGTGTTCTTACAATTGGAGGTGTGGAGGGGAAATCGATAGGGAAATTGATATCACTCTGTATACACCTCCTTCATAAAGGGTGTTTGGAGGGCCCTTCATCATGACAGAATTGCAGATGGTCGCTATTCTCAGAACCTGCATACATATATAACTTTAATCAATAAAGCTATATATAAGTAGTTGTTTATGTATGGTTGAGGTGCTGGACAACAGAGGCAGGTTGTGCGACATAAGGCTCGACATATGGGTAAATCTCTACATTAAAGTTTTTCTTGAATCTGAATAATATGATGATCTTGGTTACAACCAATGTCAAAATGTTGTATGCTAGAATTAGAACGCATACTTATGGTTTCTTACAGAATGCATTTAAGATGCGTGAGAGTGTGAGGAAGAACTTCCCTCATCTCGATTATTGGTTCACCCTTTGAGCATGAAAATGCTAAGGGTAATGTCTTAAACTTCACTACTAATATATTGATGTAAAGAACTTTGATTAATAATATTGGTAGCTATTATCCTCTAGTTAGAACTAACCAATGGATTAGTTATAAGGTGAGATATAACCGATTCATGTGTAGAGAAGAAATCCATTCATGGAACATGTTGCATGACTGTGCATCTCTAGACTTCAACATGTGCAGTTTTTAACATAGTTTTACCACAACTGCAACTTTATTATTAGATCTAGCTATTACTCTGTAATCTATTTGTTATAAATAGAATCTTCACATAAAAAATAATGTTTCTCTATTAAACTCTTTTAGGTTAGTAATCTTGTGTGTTTTAGTTCCAGTACGTCCCTATGGAGATGATGCTCGATATTTGATTATAACTTTATTACTTTTGTGATTGGTGCATTTGCCAATAGTGTAATTAACGCACAATAAGTTTTTGTTGCCATTGTCTGTGATCATATTTGTTGACGAACTGCTAGGTTATTTGTGTTCAAGGGTTTAATTTGTTTGTTAGAGTGTAGATCTACTGTTTGTCCGCATTTTTGTTTATTTTAGGCGTAGAAGTGGACAACTTTCTCATTCATACAATCGTTAGATTACATTTCTAACAGACAAGTCTATTTCCATGTGATTAATTTTTTGGGCAACATTTTATTCCATCTCTAGGAGCCAAGTCTACTTATACAACATTATTTTTAGGGAAGGGATAAAAAGGAATAGGAATCAAGGTGAGGTCGTGTTTTCTACTCAAGGCGGCACCTTGAAAAACTTCAGTCATATCAAGATCTTCAGGTGTGATCCCATTGGGAAGTTTCCAATCAAAATGATATAACAAATTTGCAAGAAGAAGCTCCACATAAGTTATGGCTAGTGAGATTCCTGGGCAAACTCTTTTTCCTGCACCAAATGGTATTAGTTCCTTATTTGCACCTCTGTAATCTATTTTACTATCTTCGAATCTTTCTGGATAAAACTTTTCAGGTTCCTTCCAAATATTGGAGTCTCTTCCAATTGCCCATACATTGACCATAATTCTAGTTTGGGGATAAATATCATATCCAGCTACTTTTGTTCTTTCCCTAGACTCTCTTATAATCAAGGCTCCTGGAGGATGTAATCTGAAAGTTTCTTTGATAATTAATTTCAAGTAGCTCAATTCTTGGATTCTTGATTCCTCAACTTTTCCCTTTTCTCCAAATATCCGCCTCACCTCTTCTTGTGCTTTTCCCATTGCTTTGGGGTTCCTCATCAACTCCGACATTGCCCATTCTATAAGTTTAGAGGATGTGTGGCTCCCAGCACCAAATAATTCCTATAATATAAAATGAGGGTGTTAGGTCTTTGTTTACCTTGGATGAGAATATTTTATACCAAATGGTCGAAAGTTCAAACTAAGACAACTGTATTTGTTAAAAAAAAACTTCAAACAAGTTCATAAGGGAGGAGAGACAATGGTCAACCCACCACCACCCATCCAATGGGAGAAATAAAAGACTTAGAATCACAAACCGAAATTTCAATAACTATATGTATAATTTTTATTTTATAATTTCAAATTATTCAGAATTTGTAACAAATTTAGAATCATTGACGATATCTATGATGTAATATATGTCCCTAACGTGTAATAAAAAAAGAATCTGTAATTTCTAACAAACTATGTTCCATTGAAACCCTCGAGTATTTTGTTTCAACTCCTCCACTGCATGGTAAGACAGACTTTTGTATATCATAGTCACTTAGACTGTGTGGTCGAGGATTCAAATCATGACTCAAGTTGTAAATAGAGAATCTATTTTTTGGCTTTACCTATCAACTTGTTCCTCTCACAGGAAGAAACCATAGACTTTAAAATCCATATACAATAATGTATGATGAAAAAATAAACCTAAAAATCAAATTCAAGATAATATTCAAGAATATTTTTTAGATATTAAATTTGACACATCCGTACACACAAATATCCTTTTAAGTTTGAAGCTTATACAACACACATGATCATCATGTGCTCAAATTTTTAGGGTTTTTTCAATATTTCATCTAAATGTTATTTTTATTTTTATTTTTCGAAATCATCAAGTCTTTGAATTTTTCAATTTTGAGGTCGTCAATTTTTCAAAAATAATTTCGAAAAATCAAAAAATTTGTTTCATAGTAAATATGGTACTAAACAACTTCAGTTCTTGGAAGTTTTCATTTATTGGGTCATTTTTATAATGTTAAACTAAAAGAGCTCGTTTTTAGCAAAATGAATTCAGCCACATTTTGGACAATTTTTTTTTCCAGATAAGTGAAAGCACAATACTTTTTACTTTACCCTTAAAAATATATGTAACATTTAGATGAAATATTGAAATAAAATTATATTTTGGATGTACTAACCTCAATGATGGCTTTGATGCAATCATTTGTGAATGATATTTGAAGGTTTCCTTTCTTCTGTATATCTAAAAGAACATCTAAAAAGTTATCAACTTCGTCATCATCAGACTTTTTACCAAACTTCTTGTTGGCTTTGTGTTCATCTATGGTGTCTTCAAGTATATGGTCTGCTTCCCAATGCAACCTCCGAAGTCTTGACATAACTGTACTAGTGACATAATGAATGAATTTGAAAGAAGGGAAGAAATCGGCAATGCTAACAATTTTTCCTAATTCCTTCAAACTCTCTAGAATAGTCAATAAATGATGTTTTGTTTTTCCATTTTCACCAAATGTAGCTAGTAGAATGATGGTGTTTGTCAAATCAACAATAGTGTTTGTAAGATTGACCGGCGATCCGGCTTTCGATTGAAGAAATTTGATCACTTCTGAGACTTGTTCTTCCCGGAGCGATCGAAAAGATTGAACACGTTTAGCACTTAAAAACTCCAAAGTAGAAATTTTTCTCATTTCTCTCCAATGATCTCCATATGGTGCAAATGCAATTCCAACACCGTTATAAAGGGCAATTTCAAGCGCCTGTCAAAATGAATTATAATATATCACAATCGTGTTAATATAGATTCATATGTTCTACTTGTTTATTGATGCGGTTGAAGAGTAAGCCCTAAAATTTATAAAGAAATATGATTTAATAGCAAACAAATAAATTGTCAAGTAGCGAAGTTTCGGTTTTTTGCGATTTTGGACCCTATTTGGCAATGAAACGGGCCTGAGAACAAAACACACTGCTTTATCATGACATGTGGGGTTTTTTTAGCCAAATTCGGCCAATAAGACCCTTAATTTCACAATTTGATTTTTTAGACGTTTTTAAGTTGTCCTATCTTTCGGTTTCGGTCCACAATTTGGATTTCCATTTCCGTTTCTAATTAGGATTTTTATTTTCTTTAGGACTTCTGTTTTACCTATTTAGAGGTTTGTTCTCCCTGTGTTGAAGCAGTTGATTATTAATGAAATTGTGAGCTTCGAAATACCAAAGTTCTTGAAAATTTTGATAGTTTCTAATAGGGTATTAATCAGTCGAATTAACTATTAGCAACAATCTGTTTTATTCGTAACATCTATTTATATTATATAAATAGAACAAAAGCGATAATTAACAAAAACGATAATTATATCGAACATTGAAAGTCACGTAAGTTTCAATAATGTCCTAAAAATGTCAGATATTTATATTGTCTCGTAAAAACATTAATCTTGTTTTGCTCCAATAAAATCACATTGAGCATTTTTCAATTACTATGAATAATAACATGAATAATAACATGTATCTACTTACATGTCTCAATTACACGTCAGCACCATGTGAACGTCATGTGGCATTAATATATTATATTAATATTTTAATATAATATGTTAGATCTTTAAGCTTAAAATGGGCAGGGTTAGAATTTTAAGGTTATGAGTTAAATTTTTTAATGCCATGTGGTGCTGATATGGAAATGATGCGGTGTCAGGGGGCGGAGACAGGAGGCCAGAATGACGAGTAGTTTCGGCTCCCCTGTCTCTACAAAATTTGAGGTATTGTGGTGTTTCGGTTTTCCTGTTTTCAAAAAATTTAGATGGGATGTTGAATTACCACTCCAAAATTGGTCCAGGTGCTGTTAGGTTCACTCTAAATTCAAAATTCCAATTTTTTTTGGCTTATTAGTCATTCTTTAAATCCAAATTTCTAATTTTTTTTTACGTGTTAGCAACTTATTAAATCCAAATTTCTATTTTTTAGTATATTAGTTATTTCTAATTTTTTGGCCTGTTAGGCACTCATTAAATCTAAATTTCTATTTTTTATTTTTTGGCCTGTTAGGTTATTCTTAAACCTAAATTTCTAATTTTTTTTACCTATTAGGCCCGGTCTAAATCAGAACTTTTTCTATTAGACACCGATTTAACAAAAAAAATTTTTTACACACCACGTGTAAAATCGGCCCCCAACGGAATAATTCTGTATTCGCCACTATGTAGTGTTAACATGTCATTAAAACATGTAAGTTGATGTTATGTCCGCATTTTCGGCGAAAAGATGATCGGAATACAGAAAACGTTCAAAATGACCAAAGATAAATCTGCTTATTACCAAATACATCCGGTATCGAAATATGTTGTCTATATAAATTATGTTATCGTGTCGAAAATTGATAGCTATACCTGTGTTGTCGGTCGTCCCGCGAACACTTCACTCTGAGTTCGGAGAACCTCATGGGCAGTGTCAGCTGAAGAAATGACAACTGCCGGAACTTGGCCTAGTTGAATGCTCATAACAGGGCCATAAATTGTAGCCAAATTGCTTAGGCGTTGATGGATTTCAGCACCAAACAATTGAGGAATGTTGCCTAAAATAGGAAACTTCCATGGCCCTGGAGGAAGGACTATGTTTTGGGTGTGTTTTTTCCATATCTTTAATACCATAAAGATGAAAAGGAAGAAGCTTAAAATAATAGGAAAAAAGTGAATTATAAGCTCCATTTTACTGATAATTTGATCTGTTGGTGTATGTTTCAATTCCATATCATATGGTATTTAAATAATTCAAGCAATACGTTGAAAATCTGCAGGTGTCAATATATGAATTATGTTAATGCTTATAATACCTTGAAAATCTGCAGGTGTCGATATATTTCAATGAAAGAGGCAAACTTTGATATCATTTGGTTATGATGTGTCTGATATCTAAAGAAACAAGCAACGAAGTAATTTTTTTTTTTTTTTTTAATATTCACCGATAGACAAAGTATATTGTCCCAACAGTTGCGTTCACATGGACCCCAATGACCATGTAAATTTGGTCATTCACCGTTAGATCTAGGCGGATTAAATAGAAGCGTTAGGATGTTTTGAATCTCCAGCTTAGGATTTTAATCCGCCTAGATCTAACGGTGAATGACCAAATTTATATGGTCATTGGGGTCCATGTGAATGCAACTGATTATCCCAAATAGAAATAAATATTTGGCAGATGATAGACAAAGTATATTATCAGAAATAAAAAAAATTACTGATAAAAAAAATAAAAAATAAAAAAGATTAAGGTGCAAAAATGCTTCTAACGTTTTGGATTTGGATCAATTTTATCTTTAACATCTAAAATTGTGCATTTGTACCCTTAACGTTTGTAGCCAAAAATAATTTTATCTTTAATGTTGATAATTTGGGTCAATTTTAGACACTATTGTGAAACACATATTATGGTTCTTTATTTTGCACGAACTGCATATCAATTCGTTCTAAAAAAAGGATTTCATGTTTTTTGTAATTTAATAATACAATTGGAAATTAATATTTATAAATTCGGTGAATTTTTTGAATTTTTTTTTATCTAATTCGTACAAAAAAACAGTATATTTTTTTTATTTTTTTCTATTCAAATCCCAACATATATTTGTGATTTGTTACTGATAAAATGACGTATGTGTGAAGTGTGGATAACAATATTCATGATCGAGAAAACAGTTTGATGAATTATTTCTTAAATGGACTCAATTTACCAATATTAGGAGTAAAATTGCTCCCGACTTCCATTGTTAGGGATAAAATTGCACAATTTTAGATGTTAGAATTAAAATTACTCCTGGTCCAAAATGTTAAAGGTATTTATATCTTAAACCAAATAAAAATAATTATTTCACACTTATTTATGAGAAGTCATGGATCTTGATTTAGTATGAAATAAATGGGTTATGCCGAACCAGTAAATTGGAGTAAATTGGGCTTTCATAAGTCCACATCAACTCAAACCAATAAGTTATAGGAAAATCCGCATGAAATTCATTTTTGAAAAATTATTTATAATTATATTAAGTAAGAATTTCAATTATGTTAAACTAATTAAATCATTATTTTTATTATATTTTAAAAATTAAAGTTTACAAACTAGGGTTGTAGGATTTATTTTTTTGAGTTTACAATTTATGAGTTGGGATACAAAATTCTTAAATTAGGATATAAAATTATACCTTATGATATATAGAAAATAGTGACATATTTGATGTGCAGTTTTCGCAAATCGCGAAGCAAACTAATTCTTCAAAGCCATTTTCTGAAGAAACTACTACTTCAACACATGAGTTTGTTTCGCAGTTTTCGCAAACTGCGAAGCAAACTCATTGTGCGAAGTTGTTTTTTGGAAAAAAAAATGGCCTCCATATACTATCATTTTGAACTATCTCTAAGTTGCATTTCGCAAAATATAGCTAAAAAACGAAAAAGCACAACTAAACTATAAACCAAAATCGCACAAACTGATAACACGAAAATATAAAACCCTAAAAATATTAAAACCACAGAAATCTAGTGGATATTTACCTTCTTTCTGCATTTTTCTATTGAAATCGATAATTAACAATATGATAAATGCAGAAAAAATCGTTTCTGCAAAGAAAATGGTACCTTCGAGTTCGCATAAGAAGAAAGCAACCAAGAGAGGAAGATGAAACGATGCATTCGATTCGCACAAGAAGAAAGAAACCAAAAGAGGAAGATGAAATGACAACTTTTATAGAAGAGTGATTTTTTTTTTATATAAATTATGTATCTTAAATTTTATATTTACTTTTATGGCTGTTAAATTTTAAAATTGAAATTACAACTTTTGAACTTTATATTTTACTAGCATACTAATTATTTTTATTATGACCAAGTTAAAATAATTGATTACCATCTCAAAGTAGAAACATCTATAAATTTTATTTTTTTCCAAATGACCATTGTTGAAACTTTCTCTCACTAAACAATAATTTTCTCTCTTTTAATCAAATAACATTAAAATGACCTCAAAATAAAAAATTCAAAAATTAAAATTTCTTAAAATATAATTTTTATTAACTATATAATGAAGGAAGTGTTACCTATTATTGAATTGGTCATATTGGTTAACGTTAAAATCAAAATCAAAGGCTGTAATGTTGGATTATGAAGTTCAGAGGCTATATCAGAAGTAAAAACAAGGTTTAATAACTTCGCTACTCTTGAAGTTTTACGTTTTGTCACTTAGCCTCCTCTATTTAGTGGTCAATCTATCAGCTACCTCGACTTACCAAATGTAATACTTTGTGTTTTTTTATGTGTCTATATGACATTGATTAGCCTCGCCAACTCATCGTATGTATCTTATTAGCCCTTTCAACTCACCAAAAGTAACACTTCATGCCTCTTAGATTTTTATGTCTAGTTCAAAGTAACGAATGAAAGATTCACATTAGGATGGAGAAAGGTGTATTGAATGGATGTTAAAGATATTTTGAGAGGTATACTCAATGTAATTTTTATGTGATAATTTTTGTGTCAAGAGAGTGATAGGATTGCTACTAAATAAATGATAATTTTTAGGCCTTAGACCTGAAAATTATCGTATTCGAGTCATGTTCGTATCGTGTCATTTTTTAGTTCGTGTTAAAAAGAGCAAAATCAAACCCAACCCAAATACTTTCGTGCAATCGGGTTAACTTGTTCGGGTTAGTGTCGATTACGTATCATATTTTCGGATTACATATTTTTTATGTATATATATTAATGATAACTTTTAAAAATATAAAAAGATATGATACTATTTTTAAATATTTTATAACATTTTTAGATTAATATATTAACACTAATCATCGGTTAATGTTATATTAGTTGGTCATGTAAAGTACTTATAACAATTTAGGATGTTCGAATCATGTTTGCAAGTAATAATTATAATTTTATCATCTTTATTAATAAAGTGACATATAAAAACACGAGAGAATATAACAATAATTATAAATATTCGTATCATTTTCGGATTATCATATCACCCATAACTCAATCCAAAAATTTATGTGTTAGTTTCGGGTCATCCCAAAAAATAACACATTATCTACTAAATTAAACAGAAACATTAAAATTATGTGTCGGTTTTGTATCGTGTAATCGGATTGTGTGTACTTTTCTACCTCTATTAAGCCTAAAAATAAAGTCGTGTGATTTAGTTTTTTCTTTTGGTTTGTTTGAATTTGACACAAAGAAGGATGCGGAGTATGATGATTTGAATGGAAATCATGTGAGGAATTTGATGAAAATGAAATATATCATATGAATTATAATTATTTGACCAAAAAAAAAACCTTAATACATCATTTCCCTCCTGAATAGATCCAAAAAGCTTCATTAATCTCTAAACTTTTAAAGTCTTTCTATAGATTTATGAACTTGTATAAAATATTCAGTTATCCCCTGAATTTGCATAAAATATAATCAATTAATCACTCATTCGTAAAAAAGTAAAGGCCCGTTTGTTTTACATAGTGTTTGCTGTTTGCTGTTTGTTGTTGCTACTTGCTGTTTGCTGTTACGATTTGATGTTGGAAAAAGCTGCTTTTCCAAAAAGCAGAGATTCTCTGCTTTTGTAAAATGCTGATTTTCAGGTGTAAAAAGCAAACAGGAGATCACAAACCAAACACCTAATGCTGATTTTCAAGTGTAAAAGGCAAACATGAACTCACTAACCAAACACCTAAAACTCTCCATTTCGAACTGAAAAGGAAAACAGGAGCACGAAAAGGAGCACCCAAACACCTCCTAAGTTGAATGCGGAAGATGTATTCCACGCGTCTTAGAATATTATTACATAATTCAAAAATAAGTTAAAAATGAAGTTATTACTTGTTGAATTATAAAACTTGTACTCTCTAATATTAGAACCGAATATCCCAATTTTGTTCGTTTTACTTTTTTTAAGAGTCGTATGTTTAAATTATTTTTTTTTGCAACCAAATGATCAATTAATTACATTTTATGCAAGTTTAGAGAGTTATTGAGATTATTTAACAGATTTCAAAACGTGAATCAAACTTTTTTTACAAGTTCAGAACAAATGATATATTAAGCAAAAAAAAAAAAAAATACAAAACAAGACAAAAAGAATAACATACAATTCAATCATTAAAATTATGGACCCTTATGCCCATATTTCACTCAACAAAGAAACAAAAGAAAATGTAATAATTTTAATTGAAATAAAAGAGGTGTCCATACCCCTACCCACATGTAATTTATCAGATACATTGCTGCGTCTTGTGTCAGCATCAGATAATATAAGGTAGTGAGTAAGCCGAAATTTGAATAGTGCTTTTATTTATTTATTTATTTTTTTGATGAAGTGCTTTTATTTATTTTACACCTATATAATATTAATATAACATTTGCATATCTTTTTTTTTTTGATTAAACATTTGCATATCAACTTATAAAAAAAATTATGAAAAAAAAACTTCTTGATTTGCTCTATTTTCAAATACAGCTCATTGATTTAAAAGTTTGTAAATAAAAATATATGATATGTTTTTCTTATAAAACAAAGTATTTAAAATTAAACTTTTAAATAATTGATAACTTAAAGGTATTTTTTAATTCTTTTCCAATTATATTTATATATTGACATCACACATCCCCAAATCAAATTGCAATTATGTAAAATGCATTTAAATATAAATTTAGTTCATAAACTGTCACATTAGTAAAAAAAACGTAAAATTTCGCCATATTATTTATTATTTCGATTTAGGAAGTGTTTTTTTTTTGTGTTTTACTGATACGTAAGAATAATTTTTTAAAAATAAAAATGTCTTTGATTGTAATAAGAACTTAATTGTAATACTTTGTTTTATAAATAAAACATACCATAAACCTTTATTTGTAAATTTTTAAACTACATATATCTGTTTACAAAATTGGGCAAAGCACAGCCATTTTTTCTATATGTTTCCAAAAAAAACTAATTGATTCTTGAATACAACTTTAATTTATTTTACACGTATTTAACATTGATTTTATGTTTATTACAAATAGATATGTTTTAAATATCTTATTTTTTAATATATTATTGCAAGTGGTATTAGAGTTAAATGGATTTATACTATTTTTTTTTTACTTTTCTCCAAATAACTAATATGGAAGTAGAAAATAGTATGGTAGTGTTAGCGATATTTCGCGAATATGCTAATTTTTAACCTTGTCACGTGTGGTTAGGTGCGAGCGTGCCAGAGAAATTATTTCTGAATAAATATGTACGGTTAAGTTTATAGATTTGCGCGTTAAAACTTGAAATCAAACAAAGCGATTGATGAGGACACAAAGATTGAAAAAGTCCATCTTGAATCTGTCGTTATAAAAACTTTGCTAGATAATTTAATTCTATTTAAGCTAGTTCGAATAAGTAAGAGACTGGTAAATAGAGGAATTTAAAAATGTACGATTGACACGGGATTTGACAAAAATGGGTATTTATTGATATAAATATCGGTCGAAGTACATATGTTCAAAGTAAATAATGGAATTGATGACCATTGAAATAATTTTATATTAACATATAGTTAAATCAATTGAATTGAGAAAAACAAATCAATATATATGAATTGAAATGTAATAAGAAGAATATAAAATTCCACGACAAACTCAGAGCCCCTATTAGCTATCTCGACGAGTCGTTGAATTTGATGTTGGCTTGATATTCATGAACATCGTGGCCGGTTGGTAAGGAATGAGGCTGACTTCATTAGCAAATTTGTGATTTGAGTGGACAAGTGTGGTGGTAGATTTGGCTTAACTTTGGAGGACTCGTACGAGAGTTTTCGGATGCGGAATTGAATAAATTAAAAGGCTAAAATGAAGTTGAGGAAGTCAAGAATGAGTTTATACAAGAATTGGGGACAAAAACGAACATTAGAGGCTCAAGAACGTGTAAAAAAAATAAGTGGGTAGATTGTATGAAAGCTGAAAACAGAATGTATAAAAACATTTAAGGTACAAATATTCGCTCGTAAATTAATTTTTCGGACATGGAATCAGGCAAAACGAAAGGTTAAATTTAACTTTCAGAAGTCATGAACAAATGTTTAGAAGGGATCAAAACCAAAAAAGAACTTCAAATGGTCTGAAACGGGAATGAAAAATTACTGGGTAGATTGTTATAAAAGTTGGGAAAAATAATTGTAATGAGATTCTAGCTAATGAATTGATGACTTTGGGCTTAGGAATTATGGCGTGAATCGAAAGAACTTGAAAAGAGCTATTAAGAAATTGAATTGAAGTTAAAGCAAGCTAAAAAAATGAAATTGAAACTAGAAATTAGGAAGAACAAAACGAAGAAACTAAGAACATGACATTTGGGAGAGTTGGGATGTTTTTGTGGTGTGTTGATTTAGTAATTTCGAATGAAGAATTGGGGTACTATTTATAGCTTTTTGGTGAGGGTTAGTTGATGTAATTAGCTATCAACTATCCTTATTTTTCTCTCAGAAATTACTCACTACCTTGCCACATCACCCAACTACTCTAACTTTTCCAACTTCCTCATCTTTTCACTCAACTATCTTGTCACATTATCCAACTAACTTTACGGTTTAGAGATGGTTTGAGACTAGGCATAAGTGTGAGTAGAGATTCAGACTTCATGTGTTAGCTATTGGTTTCGGTTCGGTGTGCGTTGGTGCATCTCGTACGTCTCATGTCATTGAGTCGAGGTGAGAAATAATGCTTGCTGAAATTCCAAGCCACACAGCTTATGGATAGGGCCGACTCTAGTATTTGTCAGTCTTGATAATTTTATGAGTTTTAGACGAAAAAAGAGATAAAAGAATCCCTTAATACAAAAAAAAATTGTACTTAAAAATGTAAAATAGAAAATTTGGCTTATTTTAGACCTAAAATATTATATTAATTAATTATTTTCATGTTAGGAATGAGTGTTATAACTACTTTAAAAAAAATATTATATAACTACTTTAGGCTCCTTTTGGCTCACGTATAGGCAGTCGCACTCCTGACCTATTCTCACGGTCGGACAATAAACTGAAATAGAGGTAGAGTTTTGAGTATACCTGAAAGATTCCCTTATTAAATCTTCTATTTATTACCTCGGTATTCAGAGTACCAAATGGTATATGGTGAAAATTTTGAAAAATTTATCTCAAAGTACCTCCTCCTCGATTTGGTGGTTCCTACAAATAGACGAGTTGTTGATTGCCTGACATAAGCACTTTGATGTTTAAGTTAATACCACTTTTAGAATAGTGACAAAGAAATAGATGCAGAGTTTTTGAGTTTTGACCCTAGATCTTAGTTGAGATTTGCCATATGACATTCCACATGTCATTACTTATTAAGCTACTACATACCACAAAATATTAAAAAACATTACATCTTGAGATGGTGAGTATAAACTAGTTTTATTTGAAATTAAATATGAATACTCTATTCATCACAATGACATTATTACAAACTATAAAAACAACTTAAAACAAAAATTCAATTTCCAGGCAAAGGATGAAATGGAATAGGAATCAAATTGAGATCTACTCTTCTCTTAATAGCACCACCAACAACTTCACTCATATCAAGTTCCCGAGGGTCTTTTCCGTCGGCCATTTGCCAGTCAAAATGATACAACAACTGTGCTAGAAAAAGCTCTAAATTAGTTATCCCCAAAGCCATACCTGGACATATCCTTTTTCCTGAACCAAATGGAGCAAATTCACAGTGATTTCCTTTGAAATCCATTGAACTATTTTCAAATCTTTCTGGTATAAACTTCTCTGGTTCAGGCCAAATTGATGGGTCTCTTGAAATTGCCCAAATGTTCACTAGGGCTTTAGTTTTTGGAAGAATGTCATATCCATTTACTTTGGTTTTTTCTCTGCATTCTCTTGGGATTAGAGGGATTGCTGGATGTAATCTGAGTGTTTCTTTGATGACTAGTTTTAAGTATTTTAATTGGTTTAGTCCTTCTTCTTCTACATTTCCGGTTTTACTGAAAACTTTTCTTACTTCATCTTGTGCTTTCTTCATTGCTTCTGGGTGTCTTAGTAACTCTGATAATGCCCATTCTGTTGATTTGGAGGATGTGTCACTTCCTGCTCCAAACATGTCCTGAAAGTAGAGAACATATATTCAATTAACAAACATTCTAAAAAAGAATTAAGGATTAATTTGGTGTCTGAAATTTGCTAGTACTATCAGTTTAGTCCAAAATTTAGTTTAGGTATCAATTTGTCATTTTTAACTTGACTTTTGAGATTGAATTAGTAAAAAACGGACACGTGTTAGGTCATGCTCTTTATTACTTAATTTCAGTAACTTATCATTAGTTATTATAATTATAATTTTTTTTTATAATTTTTTTTATTTTTTTATTAGAAACATTATTATTTTTATAAGATTTTTTATTTTAATTATTGTTATTTTTAAAGTATTATATTATTATTTCAGTTTCGGTAAAATTTAGTTCAATTCAGTTTAGTTCAGTTTTTTTTCAGTAAAAAAGAACAGAACCTTAGTATGAGGCAGTTACACGTGTCAAATAAATGTCAATCGTTTACTGACACGTGTAATTTTGGAGTAATTCGACTCTAGATACTAAGTTGAAGAGTTAAATTGATATTTAAATTTAATATTAATATTGGACCAAATTGATCATACTAACCGACTTAAAGAGTCAAATTGATGCTTAACATGGAGAACTGACACGTATTAAATAAATGTCAATCATATACTAGCATGTGTCATTTTGGACTGATTCAATCCAATCAATATTGATCACATGCACCTTAATGAGCATGTAAAATTTGCTCATTCACCGTTAGATCTAGGCTTATTAGAATCCTAAGGTGGAGATTCAAAGCATCCTAAGGTTTGGATTTAATAAGCATATATCTAATGGTGAATGAGCAAATTCACTTGCTCATTAAGGTGCATGTGAAAATTCCTGTCAATCCTAGATACTAAACTGAAGGGCTAAATTAATACTCAAACTTAATATTTAAGTAAATTGATCATGCTACTAAGTTGAGAGGCCAAATTAATCCTTAATCCACCCAAAAGAAAAATGAAGATTTAATGTTTTTTTGGTTGTTTCTATTTAGGGTAATTAATTTATTAGTCCCTATATTTTGACAAAACACACTGTTTAGTCCCTGTATTTTCAAAAACACATGGTAAGGTCCCTAACCTTTTTCTCAGTGAACTGTTTAGTCCTTCCGTCTGTTTGTTAGTTTTTTTTTACCATTTATGACTTCGGAAATGACTAAATTACCTTTACTATTTACCTTCAAACTTTAGAAGAGGAAATCCAATTTAGAAGAAGAAGCTATTTGTATGGAGAACAAGAAAAAGAACAGACCTAATGCTTACGAATTTGAACGATTAAGAAGAAAATCAAGAAGAAGAACACTCAAAGTTGATTTCAGATGCATTAGAGTTTAAAGGAAAGGAAAATAAAGGAAAAGAAGAACGCAAATCCAAATTGACTAATAAAATCTTCATGAGAGTCTAATGACAGGGACTAAACAGCTCACCGAAAAAAACGTTAGGGACTAAACAGTTCATCGAGAAAAATGTTAGAGAATTTATCATGTGTTTTTGAAAATACAGGAACTAAACAGTGTGTTTTGTCAAAATATAGGGACTAATAAATTAATTACCCTTCTATTTATAGTTTTTTGTTGTTTTTTTCTTCCAAACAGCAGATATGGACTATTGGATTAGCCATGATAATTGTTTAAGGTTATTTTGAAAGGAAAATTAGTTAACATTTATCAGATAACAACTAACATAAATAATATCAATAAACATCAACAACAACTGATCGTAATAAGCAAATTAATGTATTTGAAACTCCGATCGCAATTCCGGTGATGTGATAGCAGATACCAATGCTCTTAATGCTTGTTTGATTGGGTATCTGTAGCTCCTTTAAACGGTAGTTTTCATTTAATCAGTCACCACCGTTTATATCTAATTCTTATAATGATTTTAATATTTATGCTAAGATTCTAAATCTAATCTATAACTAGCCAAATTCATTTTATCACTCACTCACTGATCAAGTTTTTCTGATGATGGATATAAAATAGGGTAAAGTTCAAATAAAACCCATGTGGTTCACTAATTTTCAGATAAAGGACTGTGGTTTACTTTTTGTCAAAACTATGATTGAGGTTTTCAACTTTAGCAAAATAAGGACTTTTTCGATTGATACTATTAAAATCACCCTTAACAACTTCAAAAATGACATATTTTAAGAACTACTAATATTCTAAGCAACTTTAATTCTTCAACTTTTTTATTTCGAGATTATTTAGATGATGTTTGGTAAAGAGAGAGAAAGTTAATGTTTAGAGAGAGAAAGTTTCAAAAAAGATTATTTTCTAAAATCGAAAATGTAGTTCCATAGAAAATATGACATTGAACAACTTTAATTCTTGAAAATTTTCATTTTCAGGTCGTTAAAGATAGTTTTAATAGCATTATTAAAAGTGCGAAACCTCAGTCCTCGTTTTGACAAAAAGTAAACCACAGTCATTTATCTGAAAATTAGTGAAACCACAATGGTTTTATTTGAACTTTTCCCTATAAAATATTTGGTTAGGATAGAAAAAAAAAACTACTGATAACTGTTTAAAAAAAATAATTTCAAATATGTCGTCTATCAGCAATAGCAAACAACGAATATTATCCTCCCTAATTAGATTTCAACTTAACATATCATTTAATACATCATAACCATTAATTATAAAATCACTAGTTGAGACTTAATTATTCAATAAATAATTAATTAATTTTAAAATTTAGTAAATCTTAATTATTAATTTTGAAATTAATAATAGAGATTTCAACATTAGGATGAAACTAGCTAACGGTAACTAAAAATGTTCATTGGTTGTCCTAGGTTCAATGTTCATTAGTTGTCCTCGGCCTAATTAGGTTCTAGGTTAAACTAGCTTGTCTAATCTCAATTTAATCTGTATTATATTTAAAAGGTGTTTGGTTACCTGCTTTTCATTTTAAAAGGCAGTGTTTTAGGTGATTAGTTAGACACCTCCTTTTACCTTTTACAGTCAAAAAGTAGTTTTTTATAAAAGCAGAGAATCTCTGCTTTTTGGAAAAGCAGTCCTTTCTAAAGGCAAATAGTAAACAGCAACAGTAACAGTAAGTAGCCAAACACACCCTTATAATGGGCTCAGATCGGGTTGGGTTAAAGTAAGAAAACTGATTCACATGTCAACCAAGCCTCTCAACTAATATATACTTATATTAAAAAATTAATTAAAAATAATATTAAAATACAAATATGAACGATAAAATACAACAAATTAAAATTTTAGTTAATCAATTCAATAAAACTCAATAAAAAGTAATTTATTATAATTGAAAAATATTTAACAAACAAGTAAATTTTAAATAGGGATAACAAAATTATATTAAGATGTATATAATATAATGGTCGGCCGGAATAGGTTGCCTTCAGGCTTTTAATACAAATTTCCAACTCAATTCATTTTTATGCGGTTGTCTTGACAGGATTCAGACTGAACTGGACCAATAATCAAGGATCAAATACATAAATATCATAATTAAATATAAAATTAGGACTAAATCATATCACCAAACTTAATTTTTAATATATAATTATTCTTTATATATTATGATTTTAGACTGTAATTTAAAAAATTTAGACTCCAATTCATAAATTATAAACCCTATATTTTAAACTTTTAATTTATAAATTTTAATACTCAAAAGTAGTGATTTGACATAGTTGTAAATAGTTTTTAAAAGATGAATTTCGGTGTAGTTTTCCCAATAATCAAATATATATGTCCAAGTTTGTTCGCGGATTTGGGCAAACTGAGCGGGCCATCCTATTCTTGAAAAGATCTAATGTAACTAAACACTACCAACTTAACCAAATATAGTTAATTTGAATCGTTAAGAATTAAAGTCGTTTAATCTAGAGATCCGAATGTTAATCCTAGCATTAACCATCATCCAACTGAGTAATAGATTAAAGAATTTTAAAAAAGAAAAGGTTATGTATACTAACCAGAATAGCACCTTTGATGCTGTCATCATTTAAAGGAACTTCAAGATTTCCATTTTCCTGAAGCTCCAGAAGAACATCTAGAAGATTCTCAGCTTCACCTTCATCACCACCACTTCTCCTAACAGCTCTATGTTCCCCAATAATCTCATCAAGTACTAAATCAGCATCTCGCCGTAAACTCTCTAGCCCAGACTTATCTCCGGTTATATCATGAAGAAACACGGCCGACGGAAAAACATCTGCAACACTAAAACCACCTCCGGCCGCCACAACTCCTTCAATTACTCTCAAAAGTTTATCCTGATCTCTGCATTTTTTCCCAATCGATGTCCTCAACATAATCGAATTCGTCAGAGCAAACAATTTCTCAGTCAGATTCACCGGCCGTCCAGCTTTTGAGTAAATCCATTTGATGAAATCTGAAACTTCCTCTTCCCGGACTGATTTGAAAGATTGAACTCGTTTTATACTTAGTAATTCCATTGTGCAGATTCGTCTCATTTGTCGCCAATGATCTCCGTAAGCCCCGAAAACAATGTCCTGACGATTATAGAGGACGATTTCCGATACTAGGACGGGCGGCCGGTCGGCGAAATTCACATCCTGAGTTCTGAGAACTTCTTTAGCTGTTTCTACTGATGAAATTATCACTGCATAGACTTCCCCGAGTTGAACACTCATAACCGGTCCATATATGGTCGCTAAATCTCTTAGGCGACGATGGGGCAAATCTCCGACGAGTTGGAGAATATTACCGATGAACGGTAATTTCCACGGCCCCGGAGGTAGCCGCACCGCCGAATCATCTTCCTTTTCATCTGGTTTTGAACTTGACTGAGCAACCTATCAATTAAATCAAAATTACTAACCGAATTCGCGACGATATATTCCGTCGTTAATAAACTAGATAAAAAAATTCAACTTACAGATCGATTAGCCATGGGACAAACTCCTCCAGGCTGAGAATTTGAAGATAAACATGCTTGAATTGTTCTTCTTTTTGATGATTTAGATGAAGAAATTAAAGAAGGAAGATTGAAATTACATGAAGGTTTGTTTAACAATGGATGAATTTTTTGGTTCTGCAAATTTGGTTGCAAAATCGGTTGCAAAGATGACATATTTTGGGGGAACTTTTGATCTGTGATAGCTCTGAAATTGTGAGTGAACTCAGTTTTTTCAGTCTATGGATTTCTTAGATTTAATTTTATATCATAACCAAATAAATGTTTTAGCTAGACACGTGTTTTTTCAGTGGATGTTTACTTATTTTAGTGAACTCACTCCATGTGTTCAATATTTGATGTAATATTATAATTGAATTCATAGCATACAAATGTTGACAATTTATATATTTTCTTATTTCTTTTTCTTAATTAATTTTATCAATCGGTTCGAGATTCTTCCAATTTTTTCGTTTTGAGGTCATCTAAATATTGTTTGGGATAGGAAAAAAATTTGAATATTTAGAGAGAAAAATAGTGAATTTGGAAATTAAAAAAATGGTTGTTCATGAAAAATGTGATTTTAAATAAATTCATTTTAAGAAATATGTATAATATTAGTGGTAATTAATTTGAGTTATTTTTATGTTAGGTTTTGAAATTTAGTGGTTATATCATAAAAATGAAAAAAAAGTTGAGTGACTATAGTGTAATAATTAAAGTTTTGTATTCGTTTTATACCCTAGTTAATTTTTTTTAAAGAAAAAAGAAACGGATATTATTATTATTATAAAAACGAAACATAGACAAACATTTGAGCACTTATAGAAGTGGATTCAGAATGTCAAACTATAGGAACAGATAAGGTACTACTCGCTGAACAATACACTGTTTTATTAACTGGTCTTTTGACAACAAAAAAACAGAAATTTCAAAACGATTAACAAATAACTTATAATATGAATTAATTAATGTTTGCATCAAATTTTAATGGATATTGCATATTGGATCAAACCGCCAGAACTATTTTTTCCGTGTTAATTTCAATAATGATATTCGACCACCTCTTATCCGTAATGAACACCAACGCCTCATAAACATTCAATGCCTCAGCCATCTTGAGAAAGAAACTGAATTTTTTAAACATGTAAGCACAAAGAAAACGCCATCCATAAACTTTGTTTTCTTCAATAAAATTATTAAATAATCTTAGTTTTGATTTCAATAAAATGATATTTGATCAAATTATGGAAAAACTCATTGTAAACGTTGAGTGGGGCACAAAAAAAACACATTTCAGTATGTTTGATTTTTATGATGACAAGTCAAAAACATGACACTACGTGTGGGTGTCATGTCACACTTATAAATCATAGAAAATTAAAAGGCTTAATATATCAGATTAAACCAATGTTATCAGAACCGGACCGGACATCAAACCGGATTGGTAACTGGATCACGGGTCACTTGGTCGGATCGGATGGCTCGGATCGGTCGAACCGGATGACGTAATAAATAAATAAATAATATTTATATATATTAAATATATATTATTAATTTAAAATTATGTTTATAAATTATATATATCCAAAACAAATTATAAACAACTTTTGGTTTGTTATTTTTTGTCAACTTGAAACTTAAATACATAACGGATAAATAGAATTTAGAATAACTTGAAGTATGTAAACGTATTCTATGACATGCGATCTTTTTAACAGTATATTATAAACTCAAAACGGACAAGTGGTGAATGAGAAATTGACGCTTAAAGTGAACCATTTGAAATGCTTTATAAGAAGATAAAAATAAACTAAGCATTCTTATCCCACATAGGAAAGAAATGAGAATGTTAACTACTCCCTCCATTCCATTATATAGGTCATTCTACTAAATTAGTTTTTTCCCTAAATATAAGTCATTCTAGGATTCCAATGCTTATTGCCCAATAGTGACATGAGAGAGAATTTTTTTTAGTTAACCAATATATTTCTTAATTTGTGTGAAATACCCTAGAATGACTTATATAATGGAATGGATGGAGTAGTTTATAAGTAAATGGTCTTCACAAGCCTTTAAGTAATTACTAAGGGAAAGGCTCTCTCACGCGCAGGGAGGGTGCAGTCGTTCCACCATCGGATTAGGAGCGCACCCGCACGACGTGGGCGACGCGAATGCCACACCGAACTGAGCTCTCTTAGCCCGGACGCGAATGCCACACCGAAGGGTCTATTCCACCCTTAGGGAAAGGTGGGTAAGTCATAGGAACCCGAAACTTCCAAGGAGAAGCTGTTGAATCAAGCACCTACTTTTTTTAGTAACGGAAAAGTGGGATTCCTGCCTACTATAAAAAAAAATTATATGTTTTATAAAAATAAAAATAAAATTTATAAAAAGAATTAATTTATTAATTTATAAAAATAAAAATAGAATTATATATAAATTATACTGATGTTATTAAATTAGCTACATCGAACCTTCTAAACCACTTTGTCGATAAATTGAAATAGTTTTATACATTTTTTTGTAATTGTATTAATAACACGGTAAAATATTTTAGACAGTTTCAAAAAAAATAAACCTGCTATATATAAATTAATCATAATTTTTTTAAAATTGTCGAAAATATTTTACTGTGTTATTAATATACTAAATATTTTTTTGTTAGTAATGCACTAAATATTTAACCGTAACGTTTCAATCGAAGTACAGATTTAGCCCTAATGTATGAAATTATGCAAATTTAGCACTAACGTTTTCAAGGAAGATCAATTTTAACCATACGCTACCGAAAATTTAAAAAAAATTTGTTTGACTGTTATTTAGCCACGTCAGACCTTCTAAACTAGTTTGTCGATAAATTGAATCAGTTACATTTTTTCGTAACTATATTAATAATATAGTAAAATATTTTAAACAGTTTAAAAAAACTGAACTTGTTACGTATAAATTAATCATAATTGCTTTGAAAATGTCTAAAATATTTTACTCTATTATTAATATGCTAAATATTTTTTTTTTTAGTAATACACTAAATATTTAACCGTAACGTTTTAAGTGAAGTACAGATTTAGCCCTAACGTATGAAATTGTGCAAATTTAATCATAACATTTTCAAGCAAAATTAAATTTTATTTTTAATCAAATTTTATAAAATACAAATTCAATAACATTATTATAATAATAATTTTATTTTTATAAAATGATAAATTAATTTCTTTTTATATTTATTTTTATAAAATAATACTTTTTTTTAATATTTATTGGGGCAATGGCTTACCTAAACTAACTATGGTCAGAAAAACAGCCCCTCCCGAAGAATTATTTTCTAACCCCACTCAACATTGAAATTATTCTCAAATTTAACCCCAAACAGAGGTTTAATCCTAATACATCACCAGCTTTCGTAACTTGTTCAAAATAATAGATTGGTTTTCTAAATTTTACAAGTATCTCATCAGATCCCTAAATTTACTTATTTCGTATCACCAGCTCCCTAAACTTGTCTATAAAAGTAGATTAGCTCTCTGAACTTTAAATGTCTCACCAAATCCCCAAACTTTCTTTAATAACTAAATACAAAAACCATAATACTAACTTTTGATGCTCATCTATTCAATCTCTTAAACTTGCAACACTAACTCTTATAATATATTGAAAGGTATGAGAAGTGAAAAAATTACCTCTCGAATAGATGAAGATGTATAATTTAAGTTTAATATTCATAAAAAAAATAATTTAAGTTTAATAAGTTTTTGTATTTAGTTGTTACAGAATAAGCAAGTTTAGGTAGTTGGTGGGACACTTGCAAAGTTCAAAGAGCTAATCTACTTTTATGGACAAGTTTAAGGAGTTGATAGTGGGAAATAAGTAAATTTAGGGAGCTGGTGAGACAGTTGTAAAGTTCAGAAAGCCAATCTATTATTTTGCACAACTTCTGCGGAGCTGATTATGTATTAAGCCAAATTAAAACAAACAAAATATTAAAAAAATCACATCATTGTTTGTAACTTAACACTTGGTTCGCATCTCAATTGACTCTTGTAACACCATTAATATTGGATAAATTACACTCATGGCCATGAATTTTAATTATTTCCACAATATCGCTAATAAACTTCAAAAATTTCAGCATTAAAGTTTTTAATATTATGACTATTACACTACAATCAATACCATAAAATGACTATTAACGACTTCAAAATAAAAAATTCAAGAATTCATAATATTATAAACAATTTTAATTCTTCAAAATCTTCGTTTTGATATCATTTAGATGTTTTTCAAAATCGTCGACTTTTCAAGTTTTTTTCATTTAATATTATAAACAATAAAGTGATGTGACTGTCACATCAGTAGTAATCAACTTTCACCCCTGACTGAAATGACATGTCGATACCACTTAGGTAAAACGTGGTTGTCACCTAGCTGGCTGAAACGCCACATGTCAACTACGTGTTGTTTCGGTGAGCTAGATGGAAGTCATATGTGTCGTTTCGGTTACTTAGGTAGCAACCACCTATCGTTTTGGTTAACGTTGAAAGTTGGTTAGTGGTGATGTGGAAGCCGAATAATATTTTTAATGTATTTTTACTGTTAAAGTCCACAAAGTGAGTTTATTGAGATAAATTTTAAAGTTGAATAATTTTATTAAATTAAATTGAAATTGAGTGATTATTTTAATTAAAGTAATCATAAAAATTCAGTAATCAATTATGCATTTAACAAAAAAAAATGTTTAGTGAATTTTTGACATTTTTTAAGACTAGAATGATTAGGAATGACTTCTAAATTAAATTAAGACGGTGTACATAACAATTGTGTAAATTACGTTTGTATCCATTAAATTTTATCTCTATTAATATTATAGTCACTAACATTTAAAACGTGATATAAAGATCACAAAATTTTACAATTTCTAATGTTATAACTACTAAACTTTAATTAAAACCTCAAAATCACAGTTGAGAAGAATTCAAGAATTGAATTTTTTTAGAACTCAATTATCATGCAAATTGATGTGTTACAATCTATGCTAGTTTATTTTCGTTAATGGCTGTGCTAATTATTGAATTTCAAGCATTTGGACTTCAAAATTGTGCTTATTGTGATTTTAGTTTTATCCCTTTTGCTTTTAGATATTCCTATATTTTTCTCATTTTTGCTTTAGGATTAAGTTTCCTTGTGTGAAGCCTTTATAAAAATAACGGTTTGATCCTTTGAGTATTGATTTTATCCTGCATTTACTAATTCCTCCATTGTTAAGTACTAGAGCTTCAACTCAATTTTATATTAAGCATTTTTATTCCTTTATTATGGGCTTCTGCATTCTACTTCTTCGTAATCTCGCTATTATGAAGAATGAGTAGATCATCCAATATGGAATAGGTGTAAGAAAGATAGAGCTAGATAAGAATCCTTTGTTTAGATATTAATTTATAAAGTGTTTTTAGGTCTATGCTTATAGTCTGTGTTAATGGTCGTGACATTGTTTGTTGTTCGATTATTGCTTTGAGAAAAGGATAATTGATAGAGTAAGATCTAAGATGTTTAATGTTGAGTTGAATAAAGATATTAACATAAATGCTATATACAATATTTTTTATAAGAAATTATAGATCTATTAGTGGTTGTGCTAATTCTGCAAATCATTGATTTCATTTCTTTGGCTATGGAGATGTGAGAAGAATATCTTATTAATGTCTCACTTGTGATTCTATAAAAATAACCAGCTTATTATAGTTTATCTCGTGTTCTGTGTGTCTGAAGCTTATTCCATTTGTCTTTTATCAATATAATTAATACAATCTTTAGATCTGTGCGTTTAATTCACTTTCTTTAATTTATTACTCAAAAATCTTTAGAAACCCCTTTTTGGTTACTTTACTCTTTTAGATCTTAACATTTAGAGTCATTCCGACTCATATTTCCCTGTCAATCGACACTTATATTGAAATTGATGGCATATGCGTAATATAGATATTACCATGTGCTTAATTCACGCATCAAAACTACCTTTTAATTTTTTTTTATATAAATGTCATGTATCATTTCATTAATTAATATACAAATACATTATGAAAATTAGGAGGAATAAAATCCTATAATCATACAGGCTAAAAGCAATATAAAATCCATTAAGGGTAAAAAAAAAAAGACTACAGAAACCAATAAAACTATAAAAGGTAAAACTAACAAAAAGAAAATGTAAATCATATACTTCTCGTCAGTCAAATCTCATTGAAAAATCATTTCAACTTATTTTTCATCATTTAGCCTATTTCATACATTTGAACGTGAGTTTTTTTTTCAACCACGTAGATTTATAGGTCTACGGACTAGATGAACCTTTCTTCTCTTGTTAAATCGAAAGAAGTATAAATGATAGAAGTACACCTAACAGATGTAGATCTGGAAAAATAAATACGACAAGGTACATAGATTTGAAATCAGCTAAAGTTACAAGAAAAAAACAAATGCAAATGTGAAGCTAAAGAAAGGAGAGAAAAGGAAAAAGTGGTGGCGACAACGACAGCAGCAGTAACGATGGCTGAGCTTTTAGAGAAAGAAAGAAGAGAGATTGAGCATCTCTCTAAAATTGCCTCACTCTTTCTTTCTATTTTTTTTATTTTTTAAAATCAATATTTTCATAACTTTCTCTCTTTGAATAATTTCTCTTTAATAACCAAATATATCTAAATAACATAAAAATCAAAACACGAAGAATTGAAGTTATTTAGAATATTATTTCCAATAGTTTTATTATTAAGAATTATCTGTTATTAAAGTTGTCAAAATTGACAGACTTTAATGTGGTAAATTATATCAATGGGTACTGAACTTTACTTTTTTCACTGTATAACTAATAAACTTCAAAACCTGATATAAAATTTATCCAACTTTATACTTTTTGACATGCTACTAATCTTAAATTAACGCCTCAAATAACTTTGTCGGCCTCACAATGCAAACATCCAAGAATTAAAGTTATTTAGAACTATATTTATTATGGAACTATATTTTTTATTTTTTGAAAATCACTATTTTTGGAGATTTTTCTCTCTAAACATTCACTTTTTCACTCCTAACCAAATAACAACTGAATGACTTCAAACGAAAAATTTATAGAATTAAAGTTGGTTAGAATATCATCGTTTCTTAGAATTTTCTATTTTAAGGTCATTAACGGTTACTTTGAGGCGTTAATTGAAGTTTGGTAGCTATGATGTTAGAAAGTGTAAAGTTCAATGACATTTATATTATGTTTTAAAATGTATTCGTCTTATTGTTAAACAAGGTAAAGTTCAATGGTCATTAGTGTAATTTTACTCTTTAGAAAGTATAAAGTTAAGTGACTTTTATGATAAATTACATTCAAAGCCATTGAATTTTACTCATTTTCATGATATAACCACTAAACTTTAAAATATAACATAAATCCACTTTAAACTTTATGATATTATGACTACTAAACTTTAACTAACGTCTCAAAATGACCGTTTACGATATCGAAATGGAAAAATTTAAGAATTAAAGTTGTTTAGAATGACATTTACCCTTGAAACCACATTTTTTATTTTCCAAAATCACCGTTTCAAGAGATTTCACTCTCTAAAAAAATCATTTTTCCTCTTCTGATCAAACAACGGCCAAATGATATCAAAATGAAAATTTTGAAGAATTAAGGTTGATTCGAATATCATCAATTCTTGAAAGTTTTTATTTTAAGTTCGTCAACGATTATTTTGAAGCGTTGATTTAATTTAATGATCATAATATTTAAAAGTATAAAGTTGAATAACTGTTATAAAAATGAGTAAAAACCAGTGACCATAGATGTAATTTATCATTGGTTTTTATATTATGTTGTGACTTAGTCTAGATCAAATATTAACTATTAAATACTTTTTGGCACTTGACCTGTTCAAAATTTATGCATTTAGCTATTGACTTATTATTTGGTTACATTTAACCCTAACCTATCCAAATACATAAAATCTAATCCACATTGGATGAAAAATTAATATTGTTAGAATCTGTTAATGATGTGGCAGCAATCACCAATACAAAAATAACATATGGTACATAAATAAATTATAATTTTCATATAGATAAATGACATGTTAAAAGTAAATATGTTACACAGTAAAAAAAATCTAAATTCAAACATAAATTTTTTTACTGAATCACTTTCCTTCCTTGACATATCGTTCAGACTCCACCGATTCCGTTCAACTTTGCAACTTTCTGCTCCAGTGATTCTACATCTTCGACGATTGCAACGTTCTGCTCCAACGATTCCGTTCCACTTCGACTTCTGCAACTTTTCATATTAAAACAGCAGAAAGTTGCAGAAGTAGCACGGAATTGGTGGAGCCGAACACTATATTGAAGGAAGGAAATTGATTTAGTAAAAAAATTTGGTTTTAATTTAGATTTTTTTTTACTTTGTAACATATTTACTTTTACTATGTCATTTATCTAGATGGAAATTAGAATTTATTTATATGTCACGTATTAGTGATTGCTGCTATATCATTGACAGATTCTAACACTTAACTTTCAATTCAACGTGGGTTGGATTTTATCTTTCTGGATAAGTCATGAGCTAAATGTAACCAAATAATAGATCAGTGACCAAATATACAAATTTTGGATAGGTCAGGGATCAAAAAGTACTTTAAACCTAAATATATTAATAGATGTATATCAGAAATATAATTTGATGGATTTTATTAAAATCAAATGTAAAATTCAGTCACGTATTCAAAGGAATTTTTTTTTTGACTAACTTTTGAAATATATTCTATGGTTGTTGGTAATTTCCACGTCAAACTTAAGACCTCTAAATTAAAATTATGTACCTAATAATACCAAAGAAAAAGAACAAATCTACTTTTCTACCAAAAAAAAAACTAATCTACTATTAATGGCTGTAAATGGAATATTTTAATCACTTTTTTAAGTTACTAAAATAATTATTAGACTTAATACATCATTTGCCCCCTAACTTGTCCAAAAAGTTTAATTGGTCTTCTGAACTTTCAAAATGTCTCTATAGCCCCCTGAACTTGCATAAAATGTTCAGTTAGCCTTCTGAAATTCCGTAAAATGTAATTAATTGATCACTCGGTCGCAAAAAAAATTAAGTTAAATGCGGAAAATGTATTGTACGAGTCTTAAAAAAAAGTAAAACGACCAAAATCGGAGTATACAGTTCTAATATTAGAAAATACAAGTTGTATAATTGAGCAAGTAATAACTTCATTTTTAATTATGGCCTTGTTTGGGAATTAGCTGTTAGCTGATTACATTAGCTGATTTGACTAGCTGTTTGTGTAGACATGTTTGGTAAAAATTAGCTGATTGATAATAGCGGTTTGTGCAAAAAGACGAATAAGGGCATTAATTTTGGCGCAGGAGAAGAGGGAGTCTACCTATTAGGGTTAAAGAAGTCCATTAATTTTAATATTGCAAAACGCTAATTGAAAAAGCTCATTTTAAGAGCTTTTTCTAAATTAGCGTTTTCATCCCAAAACTCTCTCCCAAACCTCTCTTCACCAAACACTCCAATCAGCGGTTTCAGTGGTCAAACCTCTAAACTTGGTCAAAACCGCTTTTTTTTATCCCAAAACGTTGTTTACCAAACAGGGCCTATGTAATAACATTCTAAGATGCGTGGAATACATATTTCGTATTTAACTTAATTTTTTTGTGACCGAGTGATCAATTGATTACATTTTACGCATTTTCAGAAAGCTAACTGAACTTTTTATACAAATTCAGAAGCTATCAGGACACTTTGCAAGTTCAGGACCAATCAAGTTTTTTAGACAAGTTTAGGTAGCAAATCTTGTATTAAACCTAATTATTAAGAGAATAAGAGATCACATCACATGCATACATTAGATTCATTTAATTTAATCAAAGTTGATTTCTATAACTTTGGTCAAAATTGGCTTGCTCCTGCCAGATGATATATTGGATTATGTGTTACCACATTCATTTGTTTTCGAGTGGTTTAATTATAAAAGTTAAAATTATGGTGGGAGAAAAAATATTCTAAGCCCACTTGACTAAATGTTAAATACGTAATTGAGTTTATTAATAATAAAATTATGGCATTTTGAAACTTGTGACAAATAATTATTAAATATAGTGTAATAAATAGTGTAATAGAATAAAATTACTTTAAATAAAATAAAATTACGTGGGAGAAAAAATATTCTAATAGAAGCAGCCCACTTGACTAAATGTTAAATACGTAATTGAGTTTATTAATAATAAAATTATGGCATTTTGAAACTTGTGATAAATAATTATTAAATATAGTGTAATAAATAGTGTAATACAATAAAATTACTTTAAATAAAATAAAATTACGTGGGAGAAAAAATATTCTAATAGAAGCAGCCCACTTGACTAAATGTTAAATACGTAATTGAGTTTATTAATAATAAAATTATGGCATTTTGAAACTTGTGACAAATAATTATTAAATATAGTGTAATAAATAGTGTAATAGAATAAAATTACTTTAAATAAAATAAAATTACGTGGGAGAAAAAATATTCTAATAGAAGCAGCCCACTTGACCAAATTTTAAATACGTAATTAAGTTTGGAATTTTGAGGTTGTGACAAACATTTAATTCTAACTTTAAAAGTGTAAATTTAATATTAATCCATGAAATAGTACAAATTTAATTTTAAAGTGTTTAAGTAAGATTAATTTTAATTATATAATATTGAAAATTAAAAAAAAAACTAGTTTGATTGGTATTTAACTGCATTTTAAACCTTACAAATCTCAATTATATCTTGAAATATTTAATATAATAATAAAATTATAATTTTTTTTTAAAATAATAAAAACTAAATTTGCTACATGAATCATATTTTTTTTTTGTTAAACTGTCTAAAATATTTATTATGTTATTAATATAGTTACAAACAAACAAAAAAAAATGTACGAATTTATCGGCAAACTTGTTTTGAAGGCCTGATAATAGTTAAATAACAGTTAAACCAATTTTTTAAAATTTTCGATAACGCATAACTAAAATTGATCTTACTTAGAAATATAAGGATTAAATTTATACTATTTCGTACATTACAACTAAATCTACATTTTAAGATTAAAATGTTGGATAGTCCTGTTTAATTTTAAGGTAAAATATATGTTTCTTTTGAACTTGACAAAGCTATACAACTTTGAACTTTCATTTTAACTACCTCTTCAAATTTTATGTGTTTGTATATTATATATTAAAAGGTATAAGAACAAATTTAACCATTACGTTTCAGAGGAAGTATAGATTTAGTCCTAATATATGAAATTGCAGAAATTTAATCTTAATATTTTCAAGCAAAATCAATTTTAATCTTATGTTACTGAAATTTTGGATACACTAGTTTGATTGTTGCTTCAGACCTTGAGAACATCAATTATTTCTGAGATATTTAATGTGTTATTAACACAATTATAACAAAAAATCTGTTAAAATACTAACAACTAAATTTGCTACATATTTACATATAAGTTAAAACAATTTTTTTTACAAAGTATCTAAAATATTTGCAGTGTTACAAATATAGTTACAATATAACCAACTAAAAATGTACAAAAATACATAAGTTTATCGAAAAACGTGTTGAAATGTCTGATTTGACAGTTAAATGACAGTCAAATTAATTTTTTACGGTTTGCTGGCAGCCACCTCCGTTTGGTTGGACGAAGGTTAACAATGATGCTTCAGTGGTGGAATGCCCTGGTTAGTCTGGCTGTGGTGGAGTTTTTCGATCAGTTGATGGCTCATTCTTGGGGGCCTTTGCATTTCCGCTATATCGTTATCGTTCTCTTATCTGGCCGAGTTGTCTACTGTGATTTTTGCAATTCGTACGACATATGCCAAGGATGGACAAAGCTATGGGTTGAGAGTGATTCGATCTATGTGGTGCATATTTTACGAAGCCGCTCTAAATCGGTAACCTGGTCAGTTAGACATGACCGGTTGCAATGCTTACAGCACATGTGGTCAATGACAATGACTTTGGTTTCCTCGCATATATATCGGGAGGTGAATCAAGTAGCTGACATTTTAACAAATTATAGATGTATCGCTTCTGCTTCAGTTTGGTGGGATGTTATTCCCCCATTCTGTTCTTCCGCTTTCTTTCATAACGTAGGAGGTCGTTCTGTTTATCGCTTTACCTAGGTTTCTTTACTTTCCACTTGTATTAGTTACATTGCTTTCTGATTTTCTAATAATACCGGTATTGGGTTCGGGTGTGTTTATAGGGGTCCCAACGTAGTTGGGATGTATGTCGATCATTCTTCCCTGCTACCAACTTTCATTAAAAAAAAATCAATATTTTCAAATTTTCGACTAACATAGAGCTAAAATGAACTTGCTTAAAAATATTAAAATTAAATTTCTACTATTTTACGTTAAAGCTATATATGTACTTTTCTTAAAACATTAGGATTTAACCCAAATCTATGAACTTTCTGTCCAACTATATAAACTTTTATCACAGTCAAATTTATTTTGATGTACCAAATCTATGAACTTTGTAGTCAAAATATATGAACTTTGTCACAGTCAAACTTATTTTGGTCTACCAAATCTATGAACTTTGTAGTTGAAATCTTTCAAGTAATTTTTTTTTGACCAATTTTATCACGTGGAATATTACACAGAAATATATACAATTTATACGCAGAAATTATACGTTTATGAAATAATTTATCATTTATGAAAAGTAACCATAGCCTTTACCTTCTTCTAAAGCTTAATATTTCATTTGCCCCCTAAACTTGTCCAAAAAGATTGATTGGCCTCCCGAACTTTCAAATGTCCCGATAGCTCCTTGAACTTGCATAAAATGTTCAGTTAGCTCCTTGAACTTGAATAAAATGTAATCAGTTAATCATTCGGTTGTAAAAAAAGTAAGTTAAATGCGGAAGATGTAGTTACATAATTCACAAAATATATTAAAACATATTAAAAAAGAAGTTCTTACTTGTTCAACTATAAAAAATTTTCTTTTTTAATATTAGAATCACATATCCTAACCTTTGTCGTTTTACTTTTTTTAAGATGCGTGCAATACATCTTCCGCATTTAACTTACTTTTTTACAACCGAGTGATTAATTGATTACATTTTACGCAAGTTTAGTGTGCTAACCGAACATTTCATGCAAGTTCAGGGGGCTATCTGAACACTTTGAAAGTTCAGGGGCCAATCAAGCTTTTTAAACAAGTTCAAGGAGCAAATGATATATCAAGCCTTCTTCTAATTTTTTTTTTTTTTTACAATTTATATGATTAAAGCAGAAATCATATTTTCATAATTGTACAATGTACAAATTCATGTAGATCTCATCAATTTATAAATCACTTAATAAGTAAACGTAGAGACAATATTAAATTGCAAATAAATATGAAAGTGAACAAGTAAAATAATAGAATATGCAATGAGATCAGTCTAGATTCAGTGTAAAAGAAAAGCAACGGCAAAAACATTCCAGATTTCCTGCTGCGGTTTGGCATATTTATATATCATATCACATCATATTTTCACATTTATCTTCATTTTCATAATTTTTAAATAAAACACAAAAATAAATTAGATCACAGTCTATATATTTTAAAGTAATTTAACTCATTAAATCAAAATATTGCAATTTTAAATTTAACGTTTATCAGTAATTTCAAGCATTCTTAATGAAAAATGAATTTTTTTTTCATTAATTGAAAATGTATAATTTGAAATTTTATTAGGTAGGTTGAAGAATGATCAGAACATAAAATAATATAAAAAAACTCATTTTCTCTTAATGTGATTTAAAATTGCACATTATGATAAATATTAGAATTAAAATTATACATTTTTTTATACGTAAAGGGTAAATCAGTTCCCCATAATAACTACGTGATTAAATTCGTACCTTATACGTTAATGATTGAAATATTTTACTTCAATAAAAAATTCTCTCCATCAAATTCTGTGGAAAAGAAAAATGTATTTTCTTTTTCTGGAAGAAATTGGAATAAATGTATTTTTAGTATTAATTTGATGGAGAGAGAAAAAACATAAAGAAAAAAGAGAAAAAAAAGGAAAAATAAATTGAGAGTGTTTATTTTTTGGAAAAAAAAAATATAGATGGAAGGACTATATATTATTTTAAGGGTAAAATAGGAATGGAAAAGCAAAATGAGAGTAGAGAATATGAGATTGTTTATTTAAAAATGAGCTAAAGGTCATAATAACTAGTCAATAGATATAATGATTTTTATTTTAAAAATATAAGTTCAATAGTTTTTATGTAAAATAAGTGAAGTTTAGTGTCTCTGAGTGTAATTTACCTATTAGTAAAGTGTTCGGAGCCCATAATAAAAAATAAAAGTGAAGTTTAGGGGTATGATCGTAATTTACACAATGATAAATACACATAAAGTTTAGAGACATGAAAGTATAATCCATACCAAATTTTAAATAAAATAATAAAGACAAATTGAAACTTCAAGGTATTGTTATTCATCGTTCCCATTTTGACAATCTGAGTCATGTATGTTAATCTCATCCACGTCCATACCAATATCATCCTGCCTCTCGGCTCCTCCGAGTAAAGACAATGACGCCACATCAGGTAGTCTTCCGCTGTCCAGAACTACCTCCTATATCAAAACTCTAATTGAAATCCATTCCTAAACCCTAAGCATTTTCGTTATTATTTACTCTAAGAATTTTATCTAATGGAGTTACGTTCTTATTTAATATCAATTTCACAACTTACGTCAAAAAACTTTACACTTAATATTCTATTTGTACATACTAATTTACGTTAATTAACGAAAAATAAATACAAATTAAAAACAACAATTGGACGGTTCGGTATAGGCATTTTTCTAATTTCGAGTCCCGCTAAAGGAGGCCCACCAAAATATCGAAAAAAATTTCAATTTCGGCAGGCGTTTTTTCTATACGCCAAGCAAGCGGAACTCGATTTCCGTCTCCAAATCCGGAGACGAAACTCATATTTTCGAATGAATTTTTGCAAAAAAAAAAAAAAAAAACAATATATGTCGCTATAAACCGGTTCTTTTCCTTTAGCGTGATTTCTCGACATGATTCTCGTTTCGAAATTTGATTTTGGGAGAGATTAGAGAGAATGAAAAGTTTTGATAAAAATAAATGATAATAGTAAAATAGTCTTTATGGTGAAGTAACAAGTAAATGTTACATTCTTGAACCAGGTGTTACTCATTTCTGCTCCCTCCGGTTGATATTTGAAGGCTGCTGCGAAATGATCTCGTGAGAGCTGGCTTTTCTAGAATGGTTCTGCCTTAGTTTCTTTTCGTGTTTTTTTTTCCTTTCTTTTTTTTATCAAAAAAAAATAATTTGGTGAATATCAATCAAGAACTTCAATCATTTCAAAAATATTTTTATATGTTTTTTGAAGGGGTAATTAATTTATTAGTCCCTATATTTTGACAAAACACACTGTTTAGTCCCTGTATTTTCAAAAACACACGGTAAGGTCCCTAACCTTTTACTCAATGAACTATTTAGTCCTTCCATCTGTTTGTTACATTTTTTTTACCGTTTATGAATTCAAAAATGACTAAATTATCTTTTATTATTTATCAGTCAAAAACAATTCACACCTCTATGTCTTTAATGGAGAAATGATTGAATCCCTAACCCATAATCGAATCACTCATGCTCACTCTTCCTGTTCGAATTGAAGGTAGAAATCGACTCAAATCTCTCTCGCTTACTCTTCCTGTTAGAATTGAAGGTGGAAATCCTCTTACTATCAATGACAAGTTTAATTTCCTCTATATTCTCAAAAGAGCCTAACGGCAGGAATTAAACAGTTCACCAAGAAAAACGTTAGAGACTAAATAATTCATCGAGAAAAATATTAAGGATCTTATTGTGTGTTTTTAAAAATACAGAGACTAAACAATGTATTTTGTCAAAATATAGAGACTAATAAATTAATTACCCAACTTTAAAGAGAAAAAGATATTTGTATATTAAGTAACATGTGTTGAAGAATAGAAAAAGACAACTTTTTGTCTATCCAAAAAATGTCATCATGGATTGATTATTTTATGCCACTCTAATTGTGATTTTCAAGAAAGCTGTCAACGAAGTAGTCAACAAAAGTCTGCTACTAAATAGTATTCAAAATTCGGATATTTTTTTTTTTTGGTTACCAAAATTCGGATATTTTGTATCTTAATTCACTATAATTAACTAATCTACTAGTTATTACTTGTAAAATGTGTATTGCTAATTTTTTTTTGGCAAAATACATCATTTCGTCACTAAATTTATCTAAAAAAATTGTTTGGTTTTCCAAATTTTCTAAGCATTTTTTGAATTTACATAAAATGTTCAGTTAGTCTCATGAATTTGTATAAAATGTAATCAATTGATTAATAGTTTGCCAAAAAAAAAAAAAAAAGTTAAATGCGAAAAATATATTGCACACATCTTAAAAAAAGTAAAATAATAAAGATCCGGTATTGCGGTTGTAATATTAGAGAATTCAAGGTTTATAGTTCAGCAAGTAATAACTTCATTTTTACTCTATTCTTGATATTTTAAGACACGCGGAATACATTTTTCGCATTTAACTTACTTTTTTGCAACGAAGTTATCAATTCATTACATTTTACGCAAGTTGAGGAAGATATCAGATACTTTGAAATTTTAGGGGACCAAACAAACTTTTGGGACAAGTTGAAAGAGCAAATGATGTATTAAACCTATTTTTTTTATTGATGTTACAAACCAGTCATGTCATGAAATCTCCATTCCATTACAAGTTATATTCATGTTGTCCTCAATTATCAATCTCAATTATGAATACGATATAACAATCAATTTGTTTTTTTTTTATGAAAATAAATCTTCCAATTAACAAATAAAATATTGGTCGTATGAATTGCTTAAGATAAATTATGCGTAGGTTTACATGGAGAAAGTTCAAAAGATGTTCATTAATGATGAACCATGTTCATTAATTCATGTTGTCTTGCATCATCGGTTTCAATTATAAGTATAATAAAACAACCAATATATTTTTTCATGAAAATAAATCTTTCGATTAACAAATTAGATATTGGCTGAGTGAATTGCTTAGAAGGAATTGTGTAAAAATTTGCATGGAGAAAGTTTCGGAAGACGTTCATTCATGATAAACAATGCATATCTTCTGACAATGACTACAATTTTCAAGAATAGATGTTCCTTGTAACTGGCTAAAATAAAAAAGCTGCATTGCAATTTTATCTAAATGTAGCGGGTTGGAATTACATCACTAATTAGTACTTTTTGTCCAAATGTAATGGGGGTATAAGAGAAACACGCTGCAATTACATTACCAATATGTAACGATACAAAAGAAGCACCTTGCAAAATCTGGTTTTGTATTGTGTACTTTGATATTGATATACATCTTACTAAACTATTTTAATGTAACGAGTTCAAATAACTCGCAGTTCGTAACGGCCGCATCCGTTATTTAAACCCCCATTTTTTTTACTGTTTTTCTTGGTTCTTCTTCAAGTGGTAAGAGCTCAAAGTGAAAGTGGTAATGGGATTTAGACTTAACATGCTAGTTTTCAATTATTTTTGGCCAATTATTAAAATTTTCGAGAATATAGTGTATTAATTAGAAATCCGCCTGTGAGGGTCACTTGGTGGCATTTACAGCCGGTCCCAAGGCCGGACAAAGGAGGAGAGTTGCGGTAGGTTTGTGGCGGCCAGCGTAAAACTTAGCCACATCTTATGACATGAACCAACATATGAATATCGTGGGGGCGTTCCCTACTCAGCGACGTGCTGCACTTCTTAGACCCGGGTGTAGTGAAAAATGTGCAAGGGTTACTAGGTCGTCGCCCCGAAGCGGCGCGCCACCCCAGGACCCGAGGGTGGTGTCAAATATGCAAGGGTTGTGGGTAAATAAGCTAGTCCACGGTAACGGTAATGGTAAGGGTAGGGGTAGGGGTAATAGGTTACGCTTTGGGATATGGAACATAGACTCTCTGACAGGAAGATTAGTTGAAATTGTAGATGTTATGAAGAGGAGAAGAATAAATATAATGTGCCTACAAGAAACCAAGTGGGTTGGAGCCAAGGCTAGAGAGATAGCTCCTTGGGGTTATAAACTTTGGTACTCAGAAAAGGATAGGGGTAGAAATGGAGCAGGTATTCTTATTGATCGGGGGTATATTGATGATGTAGTAGCGGTGTCTAGAAAGAGCGATAGAATTATGAGTGTTAAGCTTGTGATAGGGGACGAGGTTGTGAATGTCATAAGTGCATATGCACCACAAATAGGATTAGATGTCTCTATAAGACAAGCCTTTCGGGAGGACTTAGAGGAAGTGGTGCAACAGGTTCCTAGGGATGAAAAGATGGTACTGGGTGGTGATCTCAATGGACACGTGGGTTCTAGGCGAGATGGGTTTGAGAGTGTCCATGGAGGGTATGGTTTTGGAGATAAAAATGAAGCAGGAAATGATATCTTGGAATTGGCAACAGCCTATGATTTGAGTATCATGAACACATGGATTATGAAAAGAACATCCCACTTATTGACTTATCGGAGTGGCGGTAATGCGAGCCAAATTGACTTCTTCCTAGTAAGGAGTGCTTAGAGAAAGAGTTATATTGATTGTAAGGTGATCCCTGGTGAGAGTGCGACAACCCAACATAGAGCAGTGGTGCTTGATTTTGGAAGTAGGAGATGTATGAGAAAACAAACACCACAAGTAGAGACTAGGATTAAGTGGTGGAAACTGCAAGGGGAGAATCAACAAAAATTTGTGGATGAGATGGCCAAAAAAGATATTTGGACGTGTAATATGGATTTAGATATAGATTCGATATGGACTAAGATGGAGCATAGTATAAGGAAAGTAGCGAAGGAAGTTCTAGGGGAATCTAAAGGTAGCATGCCACCGGGTAAGGACACATCTTGGTGGACAGAAGAAATACGACAAGCAGTAAAGAGTAAGCGAGAATCCTATAAAATATTAGGGAAGTGTAGGAGTGATGAGAACTATGAAAAGTACAAAGAGGCTAAAAGGGAAGTAAAGAAGGTCATACGAGATGCTAGAGCAAAGGTGAATCGGAATCTATATACAAGATTGAATACGAAGGAAGGGGAAAGAGACATATATAGAATTGCTCGGATGACAGCTAGGAAGACACGAGATCTCGAAAAAGTTAAATGTGTGAATGATGTGGACCAAAAAGTCCTAGTTGGAGATAAGGATATTAAGGAACGATGGAGGTCATATTTTGATAATTTATTTAATGGAGATCGCAGACAAGATGTGGGTGATATAAGTATCTCTCACGATATGGTAAATCGTGAATGTATACAGAGAATTCAAAAGGGTGAAGTCAAAATGGCATTAAATAAGATGAGATTGAAGAAAGCAGTAGGACCTGATGGCATCCCTATCGAGATTTGGAGATGTTTGGGAGAGAGAGGAATTGAATGGTTGACGACGTTCTTCAACAAAATTTGGAGAAACAATAAGATTCCATCAAAATGGAGGAAAAGTATCCTAATCCCTTTGTATAAGAACAAAGGCGATGTCCAGGATTGTGCCAACTATCGAGGAATCAAATTAATGAGTCACACTATGAAAATTTGGGAGCGAGTGATCGAACAAAGGCTAAGGAGGACGGTGAAGATCTCGGAAAACCAGTTTGGCTTTATGCCGGGAAGATCAACTATGGAAGTCATCCATCTAATAAGACAATTAATGGAGCACTATCGAAATAAGAAGAAAGACTTGCATATGGTTTTCATTGACTTGGAGAAGGCATATGATAAGGTACCAAGGGAAGTACTTTGGTGAGCCTTAATAAGGAAAGGCATTTCGCAGAAATATATTGACATCATAAAGGACATGTATGAGGGAGCATGCACGAGTGTGTTGGTCCTGTGCGATTAGTTCCAAGGGGGGGTTAGGAACTAATGTAACTTTTTCGCTAAATAATGCTGACTTAATTAATTCTTTAAGTTACTTAACTTAGTTTAGGTCAGCACGGCCGAGAAATGTAAGACAGCTTTAGTCAGATGCTGACTAGAACTGTTTTACTTGTGAGTTGGGAATTAACACTTGAGGTCAACTTCCAACTCAGCACCAAGATTACTCAGTGTCAGCTTTTACAATTTATATCCTGAGCAATTTGATCAGACAACACATATATATAGATATATTGAGAGAGAGAGTTAGAAATTACTCAGCACGACTTATCCTGGTTCGGCCTCTCCGCCTACGTCCAGTCCCCAGAGTCCCTCCGGTCGTTTTCAATCCAATACTGAGCTCTTTAAAGGTAGAGCACAAACAGTTTACAAGGCAGTTGAATATGCAAGAGTACCTTCCTTTATTCGTCTACTCAACTCTTACTAAGTGCTATAACCGAACACCTAGATTTCTCTACCACTGAGTACTTAAAACCGAGTACTCAGCACCACTCTCTCAATTTTACAATTGATACAGACTTGTTCTTTCTAGATGAAAAACACTTTAGATGATTACAAAATCAATCTAGCTTTTACACAGAAATAGAAGTTTGGTGTAAGATCTTTTTCTTGTTTTAATGTGCTTTGTATCTTTTCTCTTTTTCTCTTGTATTTTTCTTGGCAAAATCGGCAATGATCCAAGCATGAACTTGTCCTTATATAGTTGAGATCTGAAGGCACAATCATTTGAATCCGGAATTATCCGTTGGATTCAAACGGCTCTTTCTTGCGACATTCTTCTGGTCAGCTCCAGATTTGCAGGCCAATCCTGTCGTCTGAATTTTGCAGGCGTCGGGCTTGTCTTCTTCCCGCAAGTGTGTCTTCTAGTGCCAGTTCATCTTTTAGCTAGCGGACAGTTGACCTATGCATCTCGAAATTGACTCTGTGAGTAATTCCAAGGTTTCTATTATTGGTGCAGACAGTTGTCGGATCTTGTCTTCTAGAAAACGGATAATTCATGCTGTCCTGGCGAACACTCAGCTTGACTTTATTGACGTTGCTTTTGTTCTTTGTTTCTGAGTCACTCTTACTCAGCTTCCGTGGTCAGCTTCGTCTGCAAGCTTTAGTTTAGAGAAGGACTTCTCTTCTTTGATACTGAGTTGCGTCTTATTCGGCTTCTTTGGTCAGCTTCATCTTCAAATATTTGTTCTGAAGATGGCTTTTCTTCTGCTATGCTGAGTTGCACTCCACTCAGCTTGTGCTGTGTTCTCATGATGACTTCGTCCTGTTGTAGACACCGAGTCGGAGGACCTATGATGAAAACCTGTAAACAAGACGGTTGAAACGGTTGATTCCGGAAGTTTTAAAAACAAAAAATATATAATATATAATAAGGAAGGAGAATTTGCACTAGGTCGCAGTCGTCGATTGGGCGGCTCGCGGGTGCCCAGCGGCGCGGCGCGAGCGCCTAGCGACAGCCGACGCGCGTCCAACGATAGTCGGACGTCCGCCTGGCAGCACGGGGTGCGCGCTCGACGTCCGCTGGACACACGCGTCCGACTACGAGTGGCGCGCGCTCGACGTCCGTTGGACGCACGAGCCCGGCGGCGCAGAGCGCCCGCTCGACAGCCACGGGGCGTGTGCGCCCCACAGCGCGAGACGCGCCCCGACAGGCGTCGGGCGAGCGCGTCCGGCAGCCGTTGGGCGAGCGCCCAACGTCGGTTGGGCGCTCGCCCAACTCTGTTGGGCGACCGCCCAACAATTGTTGGGCGACCGCCCAACTATTGTTGGGCGATCGCCCAACAATGTTGGGCGATAGCCCAACAGAGGTTGGGCGGCCGCCCAACCCTTTTGGCTGACGCCCGATCTTGCTCGGGTGTCGTCCATTTTCTCCGGGGATCCGATGCCTATAAAAGGCACGGATCCCCATGCATTGGAAGGGGAGGCTTTTTGGGAAAGATTTTCTCACTCTAAACATTTTTAGAGAGAGAAAATTGATTTTTTGGAAAAAACATTTTTTTTCCTAAAAATTCCAAATCTCCTAAAAGTTAAAATTTTACCAAAAACACCGGAAAAGCACGATTCGTGGAATCAACCGACTTCAATCGTCAATACCGAATTTAAGGTATTATCCGAGGACTAGACTTGTTTTATTTTATTTAATTTATTTCTTTTCCTTTATTTATTTTTATGTTATAATTTTATTTATTTAGCTATTTATTTATTTACCACGTTTTATTTAATTTTGCGTATTTATTTAATTTTCGTCTCGTGTTGAATAAAATTTGGTTTTGTTTTAAAATAAAAACCTCGTTTTGATATCCCAATACGAACCGTGATCCGATAAAAAGGTAGTTCGGGTATTAAAAGACGTTGTAATTATAAGTTTCTAAAAAAAGAAATTTCTAAATAACGTTTTAAAATAAAAACGTCGTTTTAGGAACTTCCGTTATTGACTATGATCCATTTTTGGTAGTTCGGAAATCCAAAACGATTGAATTAGACTTAATTTAAAGCTTTTGAATAAATCTGAAAATAATTGGAGTGCTGCTGTAATTTACCGTTTCTGTCATTAATTGCTGTTTACCGACGGATTTTCCGTCGGTAAATCTGCCAGAATGTAAAAATGCTGTTTTGGTCCCTCTTTCTCAACTTTTAAGCTTTTGATCCTTTGTATATATATGTATTATTATGTAACATTTACTTTCAAGTTATTTTTAAATACCTTATACATATAGTTATTTAATGTGTTTATAAATTATTTTTCATTAATTGGATTTGATAAAGTATATGTATATATATTTTCTTTTTTCATTCATTTAAATTATATTGGGTTTTATTTTAAAATGTTATTTACTTGGGTATTTTGAGGTAATTAATTACTAGATATTTTGAGGATAAATAGGCATTATTTTAATGTTTAATGTATATTTGAGAAAGTCATTTTCTATAGTCATTTTGGGATATAAAGTTTATTTTCTTATTAACAATGAATTTTGTTTATCATTTTACATGTTTTTTTTTAGTATATTTAGTACCTTTTATTTTCATTATTATGTATATATTTAGCTATTGAGTAGCATCCTTTACTTGGTTTTCTAAAGTTATATGTATATCATTATTTTCAAATACATGTGTATATATATGTATATGATTTTCCCTTATTCTCTTTGGACATTTATTGGTCCATATTTTAAATGGGTTTTATTTGAAGTGAATTTTGATTTAATATGTTCATTGTGGGAATTATGACAAGTAAAGAGTCTATTGAGTGAAAAGGGGAAAATAAATCACAAAAAGAGTTTTCAATTTAATTATCTAAACTAAAGGTTTTTTAGAGGTTCCTAATGTAGATAAATAGTGTCTTCTTGATATTTTAAATCATTTCTTAAAACATCACGTTTTAAAACCTTAGTCCGTTCCAACGACGGATTAAGCGAACCTTGTAAATTAAAATCATTTTCATTGTAAATAATGGAGTTTTTTTCGTTTTTCTTAAATGATTTATACAAAATAAATTGACTTGTATGCTTAACCATGTTTTCTGATTAAAGGTTTTTCTCTTAATGTTTTCAAACGCTTGAGTCGTTCCAACGGCGATTCGGGTGAACTTCATCAAACGGGGTTTTGAAACGTACCTAAATCATTCCAACGGCGGTTAAGGTGCGAACCATGTAAATGAACTTGTTTTGGGTGAATGAGTTAGTATAGAATTAACATGCAACACGTAATGTAAATCCCGTTGTAAATAAATCAATTCTTCCTTCTTCCCCTCTCTTTTATATGTATATTGAACTGATGTAAATGGGTGATTCTTTACTAAAGTGGCTTTTCAATAATGTATGCTCAAAACGGTTTTCAAAACGAGAAAGAAAAGGTTTCAAATGAATTTTAAACTTAAAGAAATATACGATTAGTCCGTTATCGCCTAACATGCTGAGTAGGAGGCCGGTGGTTCATAACCGGGCGATGTCGGGGTGCCTAGTAGCCTTTCTCCGGAAAGGAGCTAGCCTTCTCGGCTCGTACCTAAGTTTCCCAAACCCACACCGGTCTCCCGTAAGGGATCGGTGTTCATTTTCCCATTCGTGGGTGGCGACTCTTTCATATCTCCGAGCTCCGGTCCTGCCGAGCAGCTTGATTCCACGATTGGTTGCTTTCGGCGCCAATCACCGCTTACGTCGCCATGAGGTGTCCACCCCCCGGTCCGCCCGGGAGATTAGGCCGCGGCACCTCGTCTAACAAGTGGCGACTCTGCTGGGGAAGCGAGAAATTTGATTTCGGAATGCGTGTATTAAGCCCTTAATGGGGACGGATCGTATTATTGCTTTTCGTATGCATTCATGTGCATTATTGCAAACCTTTTGGGTAATTTTCACGAAACCTCTAGCGAGAGTCCATTCATCGCTCGAAAGAGGCTAGTGTAAGTTCCCCCTTACAGTAAGGCGCCAAAGGGTCCCCATCCATTCGTTAGGGGCGAATTTGTGCGGTCCTGTGAGGTCCCGCGCTCAGCCGTGTCAGCATATAGTAGCCTTAGAAGTTGCCATAGGATTACCCGTTACTATTTTTGGCGTGATAAATGAATCAGTTCGTGTTTTCAAATCGCCATGATACGTGTCTAAATCCTAAAGTATGTAAAGAAAATGAAATGATGCGTTAATATATACTCTTGAGTCGACATACTAATTACCCTAAAACATCGAAACGATTTAAACTAAAGACGACTTAGTCATCTCGTATGAATGAACATGTGCGGCCCGCCTTGTTCCTTTCTGTGTCCCGACGAAGGCACATGTTCAGGAAATGCGTTACGACGTAAGCACGTATTAGTATGCGTCGGTTTGGTGTTAAGGATAGTTACATTTCGATACAAAAGACTATATTAACAGTAGCCGTTATTCACATTCTTTAAATAAATTGGGATAAAACGAGATCATAACGAAACGAAAATGAAGAGCATTTCTGTTTCGAACGACCCTGTCATAACATGAAAAGTTTCGCGCACGTAGCCCGTCCCTTCCGAATAAAAGACGAGCTTTTACGTTATGCCCCGTGTCGTTCTTAAGAGAAATGGATGTGTCCGCAGAAGTGACTAAGAAAAGAAAAGCAAAAAATGAACTAAACGACCAAAATCATTCCGAATCTACGATATGTCAATACCGAGAGTAGTTAAAGAAAATAAACCAATGTCGTTGAATACGTGCCTCGAACGAGTGTATACCCCGTTTAAAATCACGAAGCCGAATTAAGCCAAACCATATAATTGCGCCATATGGATGAGACTGCGGGTTTTGACTAACGACTCGATCATTTCGACCGTTACCAAAACTGCAAGAAATATGGCCCGATGTACGTGTTTGCTTAATTCGTACCTAAAGGAAAGAAAACGGTGATATCCTCGCTTCGAACAAACACGCGATTCAACGAAACATTGATTTTCTATAACCACACTAAGATGATATGTCCCGTGGATTGGGAAGAACAACGAACTGTTGCTAGCCGAAAGGTTACCGTGCGCTCAAAATAAGACTCGTCGTCTTTTCACGTAGCTAAAATGAGCAAACGGATCCTCGACGCTAAGAACCAACGCGTTACGCGATGAGTCCGTTCCCTAAAATAAAATCCAAAAGTGATTTCATCACTAAATAAACACGTGGTTACGTCTCTCGATAGATCCAAAAGATCCCGTTGTAATCCAAAAATCGAGACACGAACCCTCGCGAATAAAAGGGAACGAGTCATTGACAATAACGAACGATTGGACTAGAAGAATAACTCGTACCACGTCTAAAAACTGAGATGCGCTCAAAGGGAGTCAAAACCCAAACTAATGCGTCTCACGAAAGGACGAAAGACGAGTTATTCCGAAAGGACAATCCAACTTGGTCGATTTCTTAGTCACTGAACGTTGATATGTCAAAACGAACTGTATTGTCTGATGAATGATCTACTTTTCCGCAATAATCGACGGCATCACGCGTCCCCTGGACCGCAATGTGAGCCCCAAACCAAAATCCTAGGAAAGAGACTTGGACCATCGAGTGTGTGGAGGAATAAGGGTGGAAGAGAGATGTTGTGATACGTGTAATTAGACTAACGTTTTTTCTTCTTATCTTATATATCCGTAAATAATAAACGCACACACCACGAATCATGCATATAAAATCATGCATACATACTAATGGATACCGTTCGCGCAGACGTCATCATTAAGCGATTGTGGTACCGAGAGAGCAGTCGGCTAGTTAGGCAGTTTGACCAGTTACAGATTGACAGTTCTGAATTGGTAGTTGTGGCTTCGGAATCATCTTCGTTCGAGTATACTTTGTCTTCAGCCAGTATGTCTGCGACCGACGAAAAAGTGGCCGGATTGGAAAACTCTCTGAACAACATTAATGAGCAGTTAGCGGTGATAGCGGCCCAGTTAGCTAAGCTGGCCATGAGAGATGACAAAAGTGGCAGTAAACACGCTGAGAATGAGGGGAACGATGGACCTCGCTTTGGGAATGAGGATGACTATCAAGATTATATCCGGAAGCAGCTTGAGAAAGAGAAAGCTAAGGAAGAGGAGTGGAAGCAACACATCACTCAGGAGGTGCAGGATCTACGTGGGGGAAGTTCCGGGAGTCAGGACTTTTATAACTTGAAGAATTGTTTATCGGCAACGGCTTTGCCTTTGAAATTCCGGCTCCCTGGCATGAAAAGGTTCGATGGAACTGGGGATCCCACTGCCCACATGAATCAGTATGTCGATGTAATGAAGCACACGATCCTGACCGAGGATCAAGTCCTGGGGCTGTTTAACACCTATCTTGAGGGGGCTGCCCTCACATGGTTTCATGCATTGCCGATGGTGACGAAGAGGGATTGGAAAGAGTTAGCGAAGTCATTCATCGCTCAGTATAGCTTCAACACCATGCTTGAGGTCACTTTGAAGGAGCTTGAGAGCACTAAGCAGCAGACTGGGGAATCCTTCTCCGATTTTATGAAAATATGGAGGGCCAAGGCCGCGGTTATGAAGCAGAAGCCGCTTGAGCAGGATCAGATCCGAATGGTAGTCGGTAACACCTTGCCGTATATTAAGAATGAGCTGCGGTATATGCCTTTTACCGATTTCAATCAGATGTATAGTTGTGCCTTAACTGTTGAGGGGGATGGAGAACCAAAAAAGGCGTACACTAAATGGACGATGTCTGGGTATAGTGCCGGAGGGCCAAGTGCGAGTGCGGAATCTGCAGCAGTGAAAGTGCTTGATCTTAATGCTATCGAAAAGAGGCAGTTCGCCAAATTTGATCAGACCTACGCAAAAGTTTTCGAACGATTGCAGAAAAAGGGGTTGCTGAAAGCTCTTACTCATTATAACAAGACACCGCCTCCTCCGCAGATACAAGCTAGGGGATATTGCAAGTTCCACAGCAATTATGGGCACACTATTGAGAACTGTGAGAGATTGAAGCACGAAATCCAAGATTTAATCGAGGAGAAAAAGATAGCTGATCCTTCATCAGCGAACCCTTCCACTAGGCGTAATCCATTGCCTAATCATAGGGTGAGCATGATCGGAGTTGGTTTGACAGAATGCGTAGTGATGGAATCCTTCGAGGAGAACGTAGAGGAGTTGCTGGATTCCGACGAAAGGAACAATGTAGGAAATGGTCTATATGTGTCCTTCATTGGCGAGGAACAAGAGGATGAACCGATGGGAGAGGGATTGGATGGTGGAGCACCGTATGATGAAGATAGTGCCGAAGAGATCGGAGAAGGGTCATCTCGAACTATTGTGCCTAATTTGGGTCTGTTTAGTGGAGGGGGGAATCCCGAGGTGCATTTGCGTGAATATATGCGCGATATGTTTGTTGAATCCTTCGGGGTGGATGAGATTGCTCAGTGGTTCCACCATTCGCTGATAGGCGAGCCTTTGGGGTGGTTTCACTCATTACCCGACTCTTGCAAGTATGATTGGGATCAATTGTCAGATCTATTTCTAGAAAAGTATCAAAGAGCTGAGGACAGGACTGCAGAGCGCTTTGCGATGCAGATCGGACCTATCAAGCGTCCTCTACCGAGGGTCAGTAAGTATAATGGCAACAAAGATCCGATGGAACACCTTCATTTCTACTTGTCGGCCATGGCGCCCTTGGGTTTTAAGGAAAAGAGATCACCAGCTTGTTCTGTAATTCATTGATGGGTGAGCCGTTGATGTGGTATATGTCACTTCCGATGTATGTTAAGACCGATTGGGCGGCAATGACGAAGAGGTTTATCAAAGAGTATACGGTATGGATGTTGGCGGATCAAACCCCGGACTCCCCCTCTTATGAAACGCCCGAGGCAGTGTTGGCAATGCCTAGGTATGGTGGATACCAGGATCCTATTGAGCATGCGAGGTTATTCCGCAACCATATGTATGACGCCGGATTCCCGCAATGTGAATTACATGAACATTTCCCGGAAACTTTAATGGGAGAAGCCTTGTTGTGGCACCAAGGCCTATCAGAGGAGGAAATGGGTCATTGGATACCGCTTAGGAGTGCTTTTGTGGCGAGATATGAGATGTATGTTCCATGGAAGGGATCCCTGGAAGATCTGGATAGGATCAGGCAATTCCCCGAGGAACCATTCGTGGATTATGCTAGGAGGTGGAGGCACCGGTATGAACAGTGTCACGAAACAATGAGTGATAAGGTGCAGCTTATGTGCATACAGAGAGGAGCTATTCCGTTGGCAGCTAGAAGGATGAGCAGAGTGTCCCTCCGAGATTACAATGATCTGATAGGTTGGGCTTTGTATGGATCAGCGGATCCTTTTTATTTGAATCTGAATGTTCCTCACGTTATGGATTTAATGATTGTGGATATTTGAGAAAGTTCCTCAGACGAGGAAGATGCTAATCGGAGGATTCCTATCAATATTTGGGGTGAATCGGATGATGAGCCAGAAATCGCCGCCATGATAAGGTCAGGACGAGTGGCCGAGGGAAAGGCACCTATGGTTGAGACTGAGATAGGGGAAGGGTCGGCTCTTAAGCCCGATGACCAAGTTCTTGAGCAGTTGAAGAAGACACAAGCTAAGTCCGCAGTGTGGGAAGTTTTATGCCATTCTAAGTACCACCGTGAAAACCTGATGAAAGAGCTGCAGAATTTGGTTATTTCTACCGATACCGAACCGGCAGCACTAGTAGGGGCAATCATGGCTCGAAATAAAACTGAAATCACGTTTACCGACGAGGATCTCCCAGAAGAAGGGAAGGCTCACAATAAGCCTTTGTACATCCGAGCGGAAATCAACGGGAAGAAGACTAGCTGTGTGATGGTCGATGATGGATCGGCTATTAATGTCTGCCCGTTGAAACTCTTGTCTAAGTTGGGAGTGGAAAGAGGAGACTTGACAGCCTCGGAAACTGTGATTAGGGCTTATGATGATAGCCGTAGGCATATTGAAGGAGTCTTTAAGGCCAAGTTGAAAGTGGGGCCGCATGAAGAAGAAACTGAGTTCACGGAGCTGGATATCCCGGTAACCTTTGCTGTATTGTTGGGACGCCCATGGTTCCACAAGTTGGGAGGTGTGCCCTCCACGCTCCATCAGATGATCAAGTTCCCCTTCGGGGAGGAGATAGTGACGATCAGAGCAGAAAAATTGAGCTCGGTGGCGGCATTGGGAATTGAGCCTCAGCTTTTCTCCGGATTCCAAGTTTCTGGGATTTACGAGTCTAGCATGACCTCCGATGTGGTGAAAATGATGAAAGGGGGTTTCATCCCCGGTATGGGCTTGGGAGCACACCATCAAGGGTTGCCAGAATTTCCGGATTTCAAGAGTCAGAAAACCCGAAGGGATTTAGGATATGAACAGGGAGGTCCGTCCAACGCAAGTAGTGAAGGAAAAGTGGGCCTAAGGAAGTATTTCGTGAATGAAGGGCATGGAAAGGTTTATTCAGGGACCCCTGAGTCGTGGACTAGCACCGAAGGGAAGATTCTGCCAGGGTTCGAGATCTTCAATGATGTGACTGACTGGGGCAAAGGAAAAGCGAGCTGCTTTGTCGAGGAGATTATGATGTTAGACTTGAATGCCGAGGAGCAAGTCATCACTATTGAAGCAACTGCAGGAGCGGTGAATGAGCCTAGTACCTCCAAAGCTCATAAGAAACCCGAGGACCTCGATGATGAAAATTGTATTATGGCTTTATTTGAATCAGATGATGTACTCGCCAATACTATCAATGAAATGAATTCTGATTTTGCTTACTTGAATGATGTTGATCGTGATCATTCCATGCATTCTCATTCATATAACATGCCTACATTTGAAATCAATGCAATAGAAATGTCAACTTTCAATCTTGGCACGGATGAAAATCCTAAACTTATACAAATTGCTCAAGAATTAACTATTGAAGAGAGGAAAGAATTTGAGAGAATAATAAAAAAATACGAAATAGTGTTTGCTTGGACATACGAAGACATGCCAGGAATTGATCAATCAATCGTAACTCACCGCATTCCAACATATCCCGAGGCGAGGCCCGTAAAACAGAAGCTCCGACGCATGAGACCAGAATGGGCAGATAAGATCAGAGAAGAAGTGAAGAAGCAGTTAGAAGCAGGGTTCATCGAAGTAATCGACTATCCCCCTTGGGTCGCAAATGTAGTGCCCATCGCAAAGAAGGACGACAAAGTAAGAATGTGCGTCGATTATAGAGATCTTAACAAGGCATGCCCCAAGGATGAATTCGCATTACCTCATATTGACGTGTTGATCGACAGTGCAGCATCGAGCGTATTACACACGAATGTGGACGGTTTCATGGGCTACATGCAAGTTCAGATGGCCAAGAAACACAAAGCAAAAACCTCGTTCACAACTGAGTGGGGAACATACTGCTACAGGGTAATGCCGTTTGGTTTGAAGAATGCCGGGCAACTTACCAGCGAATGGCTACAGCACTGTTCCATGATATGATACACAAGGAGGTAGAAGTTTATATGGATGACATGATGGTCAAATCAGAGACGAGAGAGGGGCATTTTGCTGCACTCGAGAAGTTTTTGGCCCGAATTGCAGAATTCAAACTAAGGTTAAACCCGAAGAAGTGCTTCTTCGGCGTTTCATCGGGGAAAATCTTAGGCTATATAATCGGAAACAAGGGAATTGAGGTAGATCCCGACAAAGTGAAGGCCATACGAGAAATGCCGGCACCAAAGAATGAGAAAGAAGTGAGAGGGTTTCTGGGGCAGGTTCAGTATATCAGCCGGTTCATAGCAAGACTCACTGCAATCTGCGAGCCGATCTTTAAGTTGCTACGGAAAGATCAACCAACGATTTGGAATGATAAGTGTCAGCAGGCCTTAGAGAAGGTCCGGGATTACTTGTCTAATCCGCCAATTCTGAGACCGCCTAAACTGGGAAAACCGCTGCTCCTCTATGTGGCAATCGAGGAGCGATCCATTGGGGCAATGCTGGCCCAGGAAGGGGACACGGACGTGGAGTACGCGGTATATTATCTGAGTAAGAAGTTCCTGGAGTACGAGCTCAAGTATAACATGATCGAAAAGACATGCATAGCAGTAGTATGGCTAACAAAGAAACTACGGCACTATTTTCAATCTTACAAAGTGATCATTATTTCCCGGATGGACCCCGTGAAGTATCTGTACCGAACTCCGTCTCTAACAGGGAAGCTAGCCCGATGGTTGTTGCTTTTGTCCGAGTTTGATATTGAATACATAACAAAGAAGGTTATCAAGGGGAGGGCCGTAGCAGAATTTCTGGCCAACCAACCCCTGAGCGCAGAAGAAGAAGAGATAAACTATGATTTCCCCGATGAGCACTTGAAATCAATAGAAGTTATACCATGGAAAATGTTCTTTGATGGAGCAGTTAATTCGAATGGAGCCGGAGTAGGGGTATTACTTATCTCACCAGAGGGAGAAAGGATCCCGATGGCAAAGAAGCTATCCTTCCCTCTCACTAACAATATGGCTGAATACGAAGCATGCATCTATGGGTTGGAATCACTAGCAGCACTAGGGGCATCATATGTTGAAATTTGGGGCGACTCAAAGCTGATCATCGAACAAGCACAAGGACACTGGGAAGTGAGGGAAGAAAGGCTACGTCCATACCTAGACCAGCTAGAAGGGTTGGCACAAAGATTCAAGGAATGTCGTTTTTATCATATCCCTCGAGCACAGAACCAGGCTGTAGATGCTTTGGCCACTTTAGTGTCAGTTTGGGACAACCCTCGAAACCTTGCCTCGAAGCCGTTGGTATTGAAGAGATCTCACAAACCATGCTACGAAGACGTAATGATATTAGGAGCAGATGAAAAGCCGTGGTATTTCGATATCGTGAACTTTATGAAAAGTGGAACATACCCGGCAGAGTTAGAACTTAGGGATCAAGCTGTGATTAGAAGGTTAGCTCAGCAGTTCGTCATCCACAACGACTTGCTTTACAAAAGGCACATCGATGGGTTACAACTGAGATGCTTGGATGCGGGAGAAGCCCGCGAGGCAATGGAATCGGTACACTCGGGAATTTGTGGGGCCCATATAGGAGGAGCGGTGTTAGCAAAGAAAATCATAAGGCAAGGCTTCTACTGGCTCACCATGGAAAGAGATTGTAACGAATATGCGAAGAAATGTCACGATTGTCAAATCCACGGCGATTGTAGTCATCTTCCAGCCATGGAATTACATGTGTTAGCACCTATTTGGCCATTTGCTGCTTGGGGCATTGACATCATTGGGGAGGTAAGGCCTAATGCTTCAAATGGGCACAAGTTTATTGCAGTCGCCATCGATTACTTCACCAAATGGGTAGAGGCAGAGTCGTTTAGCAAATTGGGATCCAAGCAGATGAGAAAGTTCATTGAGAAACACTTGATCACCAGGTTCGGAGTGCCTCATCACATGATTACGGATAATGGGGTCCAGTTTCAGGGGGAAGTAAGAAGTCTCTTCCGAGAATATGGCATTGAACATCACCAGTCTTCTCCGTACCGTCCACAAGCTAATGGGGCAGTAGAAGCAGCTAATAAGAACCTTAAGAGAATTCTCATAAAATCGGTGGAATCACATCGGAATTGGCATGAGCAGCTCCCACTCGCGTTATGGGCTTATCGCATGACAGTTAGAACCTCAACTGGGGCAACGCCATTCTCCTTGGTATACAGAACAGAAGCAGTCCTCCCGATTGAGATCGAAAAGCGATCGTTGAGAATCGCAGTGGAAGCAGAGATTCCCGAGACGGAATGGGTGAAGAAGCGATATGAGCAGTTGGCTTTGGTTGACGAGAAAAGGATGGAAGCCCTTTACCATGTGCAGCTATATCAGAGAAGGATGGCCCGAGCCTTCAACAAAAAGGTCAAGGCCAACCCTATCAAAGAGGGGGACATGGTGCTGAAACAGATCCGTGTGACGCACACCGACCCTAGGGGCAAGTTTAAGCCTAACTGGGAAGGGCCATTCTTCGTGAAGAAGATACTAAGCAAAGGAGCGGTGAAGTTAACTACTATGGACGGCATGGAATTCTCCGAACCTACCAACCTGGATAGGCTTAAGAAATACTTTTCGTAAAAAAAAAAAGAAAGAAAAATTCCCGATAGGTTGAAAACCCGTAAAGGGCGGCCTATGCAACAATAAGGGACATCCCAGTGGGTGAAAACCCGAAACGGCACTCATTTGAAAATTCCGGGATAGTAAAAGGAGAGGAGAAAAATCGCTGGGATCCGAAAACCGAAAGGCGGGTCCTGGTAACAGTAGTTATAACTTGAGCAATTACAAAAACAATGTATAAGAGGCTAAGTATTTCTGTTGTTTGTAAATAAATAAAGGCATGAATATATTTGACGAGAATGATTGGAATCATCATAATCTACTGAATGCATGGTAATATGAATCATGAGTTATACATTTCCTACCTTACTTTTCACAATAAAAAGCCTACATGCTATCCACCCCGCTCCCTATACATCAGATATACATCGGGGTAATCCTAATAAAAAACTACTACAAAGCCATAAAGCCTAATAAGGAGGGATATCCCAGTAGTCCTCAAAATCCCTCAAGCGTGACGCCCGCTCTGTAGATAAGGCCTCCTCGGCAACTCGGAGTCTCTCCTCGGCGACTCGTGCTCTCTCCTCGACAGCAAGGCGACCCTCAGTCTCCCTCCGCATCACCTCCGACCAGTGGTCGTTCCGCTCTTGGTACACCTGGCCAACCCTGGCATCGGCCTCCCGCACCGACTCACCCCGTCTCCGCTCATGGGCATGAAGATCGCTCTAAAAAGGGAACAAAAAAAAAGAAGAAAAACAGATGTGAAAAAAAAAGAAGCAGCATAGGCAAGAACAGAAATCATACATACATGCATGCATTCCACTACACTAAAATAAGGCAAGGACACATACCAGGTGGTCGGCACAGCGCAAGCTGAGGCGGTCTCCGAGGTAACCGGACAGCCCCACGTAGTCAGTACAAGTCTCTCTCGTTGTCTGAGAAGCGTCGGAAGGGTCAAATGGTACCCTCGATGTGAAGACGGGAGGAGCCATCTCGACACCCGCGTAGGCTACCCCAGACTCATCATAACAAAGGGTCACAAAATCTCTCCCGTAGTTCGGAACGGGCACACCCAAAGAGGATCTCTCCGGTCGGGCAGCGCTGGAGGACTCGCCGACATAGTAGGGGGGCTCGCTCGCAGATGTCTGAGCCCGAGCGCCATCGAAGAAGTCTGACAAATGAGCACTCCTCCAGGACCCCTCCTGCAAATGAAAACACAATAAATACCGCTAGCTATCTCGTGAATAAACGTAAATAGACTGAACCACTCACCGGGACCTCCTCCTGACCGAAGACTGTCGCGACAGCCTCTCGCAAAAACACGTCTGTCACGGGATCCACATCCATCGCCACCGCTGGAGCATCCCTCACGCTCAAAAAAGTCGATAGGTAAAGATCACGGCCCCCGGCGTGAACCCACACCTCTCTACCCACGAACCGACGGGTCAAGTCCTGACGGATAACTGACAAGGAGCATTAGTCGAGTTTTTACTATTCGCGTGCATTAGTTAAGTTTTTACTATTCACATGCATTAGTTAGGTTTTTACTATTCACGTGCATTAGTTAAGGTTTTTACTATTCACATGCATTAGTTAAGTTTCTACTATTCACGTGCATTATTCACGTTTTTACTATTCACGCGCAGTAGTTAAGTTTTTACTATTCACGTACATTATTCACGTTTTTACCATTCACGGGCATTAGTTAAGTTTTTACTATTCACGTGCACTATTCACATTTTTACTATTCACGGGCATTAGTTAAGTTTTTACTATTCACGCTTTTACTATTCACGTGCACTATTCACGTTTTCGCTATCCACGTGCACTATTCACGTTTTTTACTATTCACGTTCACTATTCATGTTATTTTTACTGTTAGCATGCATAAAGTCGTAGTTTTACTATTCACAATGCATATAGCGCACATTCTTACACAAAAGTAAACAAGTGTTACTTGTAAGTAAAGAAATTCACGTTTTCTAACTAGAGTCCTCTAAGGCAATCTAAAGGTTAGCATGCAAATCATGTTCGGATAAGGATACTAAAGCATAGAATTTGAACCAAATAACGAAAAAGTGAGAAAGTACTTACCTCGTTACAGTGTGTCCGGCTCAGATGCGTCGTAGGGTCGTGGAAATGGTCCACTCTAGCAAGGTTCACGTAAACCTCCTCCATGCCTTTCGTGCCATCGCATTCATCCAAATCCATCCCGAGAATAATCTAAATCAAAATCTAGAGAGAGAGAGAAGAAAGAGAAGGTGTGGGGTTGAAATGGAACCCCACCACCTTATATAGGAAAGAGGAATGACATTCCCGTAAATAGTGAAAAAAGTACGATGTGACATAAAGGTAAAAAGTAAATAATTAATTACCAGGCGCACAGACCTCCGATTTGCAGTCCGTTTCAGCCTGCGTTTCTCCCAGACAGCGACCAATACTGTCAAGATATGAACTCCCAATGACAGCCAATTTTTACAGAACAGTGGCACCAGTCAAAATACAGACGACAGTCAATAGAAAAATAATCGACAATGTGAATCATTCCAAACCAAAAAGACATTCCTACCAAACCATTCGAACCTCCAGGACACTAGCTCCAGTGAGAAAATACAGACAACGGTGTTTTAAAAGAATTCAGAATCGTTTGAAATAACCTTTTTGCCCTTGAGCCACCTTACCTACGGTTCACGGCCGAGGTAGCTTTTTTACGCTTCACGACCGAGGTAGCTTTTTAGCCATCTTACCTACGGTTCACGACCGAGGTAGCTTTTCAGCCATCTTAGCTATGGTTCACGACCGAGGTAGCTTTTTAGCCATCTTACCTACGGTTCACGACTGAGGTAGCTTTTTAGCCATCTTACCTACGGTTCACGACCGAGGTAGCTTTTCAGCCATCTTACCTACGGTTCACGACCGAGGTAACTTTTTAGCCATCTTACCTGCGGTTCACGACCGAGGTAGCTTTTTAGCCATCTTACCTACGGTTCACGACCGAGGTAGCTTTTCAGCCATCTTACCTACGGTTCACGACCGAGGTAGCTTTTTAGCCATATTACCTACGGTTCACGACCGAGGTAGCTTTTTAGCCATCTTACCTACGGTTCACGACCGAGGTAGCTTTTTAGCCATCTTACCTACGGTTCACGACCGAGGTAGCTTTTTAGCCATCTTACCTACGGTCCACGACCGAGGTTGCTTTCGAGCCAATTTTACCCACAATCAACGTACGCTAGATTCCGAGAGAATACATCCACCGACGGCCGATTCAGAGGCGAGGCTGGAAAGAATCAGAGAACGACACCGGAACGCGCATTGAGAAAGTTAGGTATTCTTCCTCCTACTCTTTACGTGTCTTTTACTTTTATATGTTTTACATTGCATGTGTTGCGTTAGCAAAAAACGTTTTCAAAACACACACATCACTGTCAAAATAGGAAAGGAGGGGCAACTGTAGACACCGAGTCGGAGGACCTGTGACAAAAACCTATAGACAAGACAGTTGAAACGGTTGATTCCGGAAGTTTTAAAAACAAAAAAATATAATATATAATAAGGAAGGAGAAGTTGCACTGGGTCGCAGTCGTCGATTGGGCGGCTCGCGGGTGCCCAGCGGCGCGGTGCGAGCGCCTAGCGACAGCCGACGCGCGTCCAACGACAGTCGGACGTCCGCCCGGCAGCACGGGGTGAGCGCTCGACGTCCGCTGGACACACGCGTCCGACTACGAGTGGCGCGTGCTCGACGTCCGTTGGACGTACGAGCCCGGCGGCGCAGAGCGCGCGCTCGACAGCCACGGGGCGTGGGCGCCCGACAGCGCGAGACGCGCCCCGGCAGGCGTCGGGCGAGCGCGTCCGACAGCCGTTGGGCGAGCGCCCAACGTCGGTTGGGCGGCCGCCCAACATGGCTTGGGCGGCCGCCCAACCCTTTTGGGCGACGCCCGATCTTGCTCGGGCGTCGCCCATTTTCTCCGGGGATCCGATGCCTATAAAAGGCACGGATCCCCATGCATTGGAAGGGGAGGCTTTTTGGGAAAGATTTTCTCACTCTAAACATTTTTAGAGAGAGAAAATTGATTTTTTGGGAAAAAACATTTTTTTCCTAAAAATTTCAAATCTCCTAAAAGTTAAAATTTTACCAAAAACACCGGAAAAGCACGATTCGTGGAATCAACCGACTTCAATCGTCAATACCGAATTTAAGGTATTATCCGAGGACTAGACTCGTTTTATTTTATTTAATTTATTTCTTTTCCTTTATTTATTTTTATGTTATAATTTTATTTATTTAGCTATTTATTTATTTACCACGTTTTATTTAATTTTGCGTATTTATTTAATTTTCGTCTCGTGTTGAATAAAATTTGGTTTTGTTTTAAAATAAAAACCTCGTTTTGATATCACAATACGAACCGTGATCCGATAAAAAGGTAGTTCGGGTATTAAAAGACGTTGTAATTATAAGTTTCTAAAAAAAGAAATTTCCAAATAACGTTTTAAAATAAAAACGTCGTTTTAGGAACTTCCGTTATTGACTATGATCCATTTTTGGTAGTTCGGAAATCCAAAACGATTGAATTAGACTTAATTTAAAGCTTTTGAATAAATCTAGAAATAATTGGAGTGCTGCTGTAATTTACCGTTTCTGTCACTAATTGCTGTTTACTGACGGATTTTCCGTCGGTAAATCTGCCAGAATGTAAAAATGCTGTTTTGGTCCCTCTTTCTCAACTTTTAAGCTTTTGATCCTTTGTATATATATGTATTATTATGTAACATTTACTTTCAAGTTATTTTTAAATACCTTATACATATAGTTATTTAATGTGTTTATAAATTATTTTTCATTAATTGGATTTGATAAAGTATATGTATATATATTTTCTTTTTTCATTCATTTAAATTATATTGGGTTTTATTTTAAAATGTTATTTACTTGGATATTTTGAGGTAATTAATTACTAGATATTTTGAGGATAAATAGGCATTATTTTAATGTTTAATGTATATTTGAGAAAGTCATTTTCTATAGTCATTTTGGGATATAAAGTTTATTTTCTTATTAACAATGAATTTTGTTTATCATTTTACATGTTTTTTTAGTATATTTAGTACCTTTTATTTTCATTATTATGTATATATTTAGCTATTGAGTAGCATCCTTTACTTGGTTTTCTAAAGTTATATGTATATCATTATTTTCAAATACATGTGTATATATATGTATATGATTTTCCCTTATTCTCTTTGGACATTTATTGGTCCATATTTTAAATGGGTTTTATTTGAAGTGAATTTTGATTTAATATGTTCATTGTGGGAATTATGACAAGTAAAGAGTCTATTGAGTGAAAAGGGGAAAATAAATCACAAAAAGAGTTTTCAATTTAATTATCTAAACTAAAGGTTTTTTAGAGGTTCCTAATGTAGATAAATAGTGTCTTCTTGATATTTTAAATCATTTCTTAAAACATCACGTTTTAAAACCTTAGTCCGTTCCAACGACGGATTAAGCGAACCTTGTAAATTAAAATCGTTTTCATTGTAAATAATGGAGTTTTTTTCGTTTTTCTTAAATGATTTATACAAAATAAATTGACTTGTATGCTTAACCATGTTTTCTGATTAAAGGTTTTTCTCTTAATGTTTTCAAACGCTTGAGTCGTTCCAACGGCGATTCGGGTGAACTTCATCAAACGGGGTTTTGAAACGTACCTAAATCATTCCAACGGCGGTTAAGGTGCGAACCATGTAAATGAACTTGTTTTGGGTGAATGAGTTAGTATAGAATTAACATGCAACACGTAATGTAAATCCCGTTGTAAATAAATCAATTCTTCCTTCTTCCCCTCTCTTTTATATGTATATTGAACTGATGTAAATGGGTGATTCTTTACTAAAGTGGCTTTTCAATAATGTATGCTCAAAACGGTTTTCAAAACGAGAAAGAAAAGGTTTCAACTGAATTTTAAACTTAAAGAAATATACGATTAGTCCGTTATCGCCTAACATGCTGAGTAGGAGGCCGGTGGTTCATAACCGGGCGATGTCGGGGTGCCTAGTAGCCTTTCTCCGGAAAGGAGCTAGCCTTCTCGGCTCGTACCTAAGTTTCCCGAACCCACACCGGTCTCCCGCAAGGGATCGGTGTTCATTTTCCCATTCGTGGGTGGCGACTCTTCTATATCTCCGAGCTTCGGTCCTGCCGAGCAGTTTGATTCCACGATTGGTTGCTTTCGGCGCCAATCACCGCTTATGTCGCCATGAGGTGTCCACCCCCCGGTCCGCCCGGGAGATTAGGCCGCGGCACCTCGTCTAACACCTGTCTTACTTTTTGATTCTGTTTTCATTTATACTTATACTCAACATTGAACAAACATATTAGTACAATTAAATCAAAGCACTTAAATTTAATTGCCCCTTAATCATGGATTAACTTAAATAAATTTGTCAAATCAAAATCATGTGGAAAGGTGTTTTAACAAACTCCCCCATTTTGATGTTGGCAAAATATTTAATAAATGGAACTCAGTTTTGAAATTCCCCATGATTGAGTTATTTTTCATTCTTCTGAAGTTACTCCCCCGTAAGGGTTGCATCTATTGACTTAAATTAACTCTAAACCTTCTAAGATTTAATTGAGTAAAATTAAGACATGCTTATACTGACTAAGTTCAATTCTAGACCTTCCAAGATCTAATTCAGATGAGCCTAGGTCAGCTTTCAGAAGAGTTCAAAATTTTGGAACATATTTTTACTCAGTTTGATACAAGGATAGTTTAGATATCAGAGTTTATGGAGGATTGTATCAGAGCTTATTAATCATGTATCAGAGCAAATGAAAGGATGTATGAAAGCAAATGTGTACTGAGTATATTCCATTTTAATTTTGTTTGTTTGTTCAATTAAGACAAATCAACACATAGCACAATAGGTAAGTAAGTATCAAATAAGATTTGTCAATTTCAATAAAGGATGCATGGATATATATAGATGGTCAGCATTGACAAAACATAACACGCCAGATAAAACTACAAGTCAAAAGCTACAACTAGCAAATCTATTTTTTCCTGTTGACTTGAGCTTGGTGAGCAGGATTTACTTTGCCTTTCCCTTTGGCGGTTCTTTGTTGCTGACTGCCGGATGCTTCCCCCATTTGCTGAGTTCCATCAGTTGTTCTTTCTCCCCCGTTTTTCCAGCATCAGATGAAGGGGGAAGAAATGTCTCACGGAGAGCAGCACGAGTGAGTTTTGCGGAGTATGCTCGGATTTGACTCGTACTCAGTAGATACTCCTGCGACTTCCCGATCCAAGTGATGGATTCTGTCAGATTGGCATATGATTGATGGTACATTTTGAGCAGAACCGAATCATAGAAATGACGTTGGGCATTTGTATAGCGGACATGGTTAAGGATGGCTTGATAATACTGCAGTATCTCATTAGTCTTGACTTGGTCATTATCCATTTCTTCTTTACTCAAGTTGAGTAGGCGAACAGCTTCGCTAATTTGCTCAATGGAACACTGGGAGGAGGAGGAAACTAATTCACGAGTTTCGGTCAGTTCAGAACTTAGCTGGGTAAAGAGTTGATGAACCTCAGCAGAGGTTGCATAGAGTGAGTTCGTAGCTGACAAAGTGTTGAGTTGGCCCTGGAGGGAGTTTATATGATTTACCATTGTCAGCTGGAGTTCAGCCAGCTTTACTATAGATTCTTGCTTGGGTTGTTGAGATTGAAAGGATGTCATGACACTCAGTAGATCCTTAAGACCCTTGATTTCAGATAGAAGCTGAGTGACAGAAGAAACGTGTTGAGGCTCAATATGGACAGACCCAGCAGCATCGGCATGAGATTGGTTAATGTCCTGAAGTAGTGATTGAGCTGAGTCGATGATTCTTCTCCCAGACTCAGTTGCATGCAAGTAAGCGTAAGTCCCATCAGGATGATGCTTAGCGGCCGGAATTGGAATAACACCGGATGGAGGAGGAGTTTGGTGCTGTCCAGAATGAGATGTGCCAGCATGGTCAGCGGCTGGAATTTGATTCAGATTACCAGCAGGAACTGACTAGTTTTTATTCTGCCTTGAAGGATTTGGAAGAGGTGGATCGGCAGAGATAGTGACCTGTTCAGAGTCAGCTTGAAGTTGATTTGAAGGTGAAGGTAGCTCAATGCTGGCCTGAGCAAGATTTTCCTTTGCTAACTCTTGATTTTGAGCAGCTTGGACTTCGAGCTCTTGCTCGGCAGGAATTGGATTCTCAAGAGTCTTGGCTTGTTCCTCATCTTGAGAAACAGTGGCTTGCTTTTCCGTGAGTTGGTCCAAATTTGGTTCAATGGCATTGTTGAAGAACTGGAACTGGAGTGTGGTAAGGGCAGAAATTGGTTCCCTTAACGGAGAGTCGTCCAGAAGATCAATGATTGGAGACTTTTGAGCTTTTCTCTTGAGTCGTTTGCCAGTGCTGACTTTTGGAGGAGAAGGATCAGCAGGAATGGAATCAAGTGACTCAGAGGAGGAGTTCATCCCAAGGTCTTCCACAGCTATGTCTTTCTCTGTGAATTCGGCATCAACTGTCTTACTCGACACAATTGGATTCTCAACCTGCTCAGCTTCAACTTCTTTACATAGCTCAATGTCATCTACTCTTTCATCATTAAATTGACCTCCAAGATCACCCAATTCTTCTTCTTGGTCAGCAGGAGTTTTCTCAAGATCAATCTCTTGACTTTTCACAAAGTGTGAATCCTTAGAGATTACACAGTCAAGCGGCAGTGCATCGATTGGGGTAAGTCCAGAGGATTTCTTCTTCTTCTTTCTTAGAGGCTGCTCAGAAGTATCTTCACTCTCTTCCTCAGGCTCAACTTGCCTTTTCAGTTTTTCTGCTGACTTAGGTGCCTCTTGACCTTGCTCGGCATCACATTTCCTTGTACTGGACACAATTCTTAGCTTTTTAGGAGTTGTGTTCATCTCCTTTGCTGACTGGTCAGCTTTCCTCTTCTTGTCCTGCCTTGTGCGATCAGCAGGCTCCTTGCTTGCCATCACCGCCTTTCCTTTCTTGGGTTTAATGGGTTGGTCATAGGCCAAACCAAACAGTGCGGCCGCAGTAATTTCTGTACCCCAAACATGTATTTCCTCAACTAAGTTCACCATGTAGTCTTTGAGTATCTTGGTGATTAGTGAACCTAACCTGAGTGTGCCCGTACTTCGTTGGAAAGCACCGATGAGGAACACAGACATGTTGAGTGGCTGGTAGGTCAGCATGTGCCAGATGAAGCACTGCTCAAAATTAGATGCTGAGGATGTGGAGTTAACCTTGGGAAATATGAAGTTCGTCAGAATGTAATGGGCCATCTTCTGATTTTGACCCATAGAGGTGCTAGAGATTTCTCCTACGTGACCAGCGGGTTTATAGAACTCCGAAGGGTATTTGATTTTACCGTGATCGTTGGTGGTTCTGAGTTTAGCTCCTGTATTCTTTAGTTTAAGCAAAGTGGCAAGATATGGAGGGTTGACGAAGATTTCTTTGCCGCTGACCTTTGTGACCATGTAGTCAGTGTCATCAACAGCAGCTCGTAAGTTGGTGTAGAATTCCCTTACCAATTCAGGATAAGTGGCTTCTCGGACGGAAAATAGCTCGGTCCAGCCATTCTTAGAAATCCATTCGCAAAAAGGTTTTTCTGCTTCTACAAAACCCTTAGAGAACCAGCGGGAATGGTCTATCTTGTATCCCCTCACACTGTTGTAGACCGGAGAATAGGTTCTTTCCTGTGGTATCTTGCCCTTCCCCTTTTTCTGCTTCTTATATGGTGTTGCTTGGTCAGCTTGGGGTTTCTTACTCGGAGTGATGACCTTAGATTGGTCATGCTGATCATGACCTTGAGATTCTCCTGAGGTTTCTACGTATTCCTGCTGAGCGGGAGATGGAGGATTTTCATCGGAGCCATTTTGGTCGTAATCAGCACCGGAGATGTTTTGAGAATCAGACATGATTTTCTCAAGAGTTTTAGAGAGGTTCTGGGATTTGAGAGAGAGAGAGAGATTGAATGCCAGAAATTTTGAGTGTAAAGAAATACAAGTGGGAATTCGTCCACTACTTATAGAAAAATCGAGTTGATCTGATACGTTGGAGTAACCGTTTTACCTCGAGATGATCAATCGACAATAATTCTGGCATTTATGACACAATCGGCGCATGTGTTTTCTAATTATTGTGCCTACGTCATCCTATGTGGCTATTAATGCGCGTGATAGCATTTATTGTGCATAAGAGTTTTACTCAGTTTCGATAAGCCTAAATGTTTGAGATTCTAGGAAGTCAGGTTTACGTAGAAGGAATGTTCGCGTGGTTAGTAACTCAGCTTGTGTTAATCACTCAGTATATATGTCTACTCAGCATGGAGTGATATAGTTCATACTTAGCTCAGCATGTAATAGTTACACATATAGCACAGCTCACTCAGCATGGTAATCACTCAACAGTCAATTTAAACATATAATTTTTGTGAAGAGGATTAGACATACCGATAGCTTCCCTTAGCATGTTAAATTGCTCACGAGCCTGAGGCTTTATGAAGATATCCGCAAGCTGTTCATCTGTAGGAACGTAGGTTAGCTTGATCTCACCCTTGAGTACATGATCCCTTATGAAGTGGTGCCTTATGCTGACATGCTTCATCCTGTTGTGTTGAATTGGATTTTTGGATAAGTCAATGGCACTCTTGTTGTCACATTTGACTTCTATTGTTTCTGTTTTTACACCATAATCCTCAAGCTGTTGCTTTATCCATAGGACTTGAGCCACACAGCTTCCAGCAGCAATGTACTCAGCTTCATTTGTTGACAAGGCCACTGATGATTGCTTCTTGCTGAACCAAGATACTAGACAACTTTCAAGGAAGTGACATCCTCCTGAAGTACTCTTACGCTCTAGCTTATCTCGTCCATAGTCAGCATCAGTGTATCCAATGAGTGTAAAATCATTTGTATTTGGATACCATAAACCTGCATTAACTGAGCTCTGCAAATATCTGAAAATTCTTTTTACAGCTATAAGATGAGATTCTCTAGGGTCAGCTTTATATCTCGCGCAATAACATACTGAGTACTGAATGTCAGGCCTACTTGTTGTAAGATAAAGTAGAGAGCCAATCATACCTCGATATAACTTGTTGTCTATAGGCTTACCTTTTTCGTCAGCACAAAGGACAGTGTCAGTACCCATTGGGTTTGATGTGGGCTTACATTCTTCCATATCGAATTTCTTTAACATTTCTTTGGCGTACTTAGTCTGACTAATGAAGATGCCATTCTTCCCTTGCTTGATTTGAAGTCTAAGGAAGAAGTTGAGTTCGCCCATCATCGACATCTCGAACTCAGTTTGCATCTGTTTACTAAATTCTTTGCATATAGATTCGTCAGTAGCACCAAAGATTATATCATCTACGTAAACTTGTGCCAGCAGGGTATTTTTACCCTTCTTCTTAATGAACAAGGTTGTGTCAGCTTTACCTCTGACATAGTTCCTGGTCAGCAGAAATTGGTCAACCTCTCATACCAAGCATGAGGTGCTTGTTTCAGGCCGTACAAGGCCTTCTTGAGTTTATAAACGTGGTTTGGAAACTTTGGATCTTCAAACCCCGGAGGCTGACTAACATATACCTCTTCGTTTATAAATCCATTAAGAAAAGCACTTTTAACATCCATTTGATATAGCTTGAAATTCATGAAACTAGCATATGCACATAATATACGTATAGCCTCTAATCTAGCTACGGGTGCAAAGGTCTCACCATAGTCAATGCCCTCTTGCTGACTATAGCCTTGGGCTACAAGTCGGGCTTTGTTCCTGACTACATTGCCTTGCTCATCTAGTTTATTTCTAAAGACCCACTTAGTTCCTATGGTCTTTTGATTCCTAGGTTTTGGCACTAAATCCCATACCTCGTTTCTTTTGAACTGATCAAGCTCCTCTTGCATAGCATTGATCCAATGTTCGTCGTGCTCAACTTCTGAGAAGTTCTTCGGTTCATGTACTTAGACGAATGCAACATTGCTGAGATATTTTCTAAGCTGATCTCTCATCATCAGCTTGTTTTCAGCAGCATCAAGAATGGACTTCTCCGAATGTCCTCTTGGAATTTTGATTTCTTTGGGCAATGTTGAGTTGTCTGGAATAGGTGTTTCTACAATATCTGCAGGAGTAGATTGGTCAGCAAAGGTAATTTCGGGTTCGTGTTTACCTTTGGTCAGCCCTTGTGGTGACGACTCAGTAGCTCCATTTTGGTCAGCGGAAGCTGAGCTTGGTTCATCTTCGGCAGACTGAGTTGTCTTTCCTGCAGGGTCAGTTTCATCGAACTCGATATGGACAGACTCTTCTACAACTTGAGTTCGTTTATTATACACCCTATATGCTTTACTGTTAGTTGAGTACCCTAAAAAGATCGCTTTGTCAGCTTTAGCATCAAATTTAGCAAGGTTATCTTTTGTGTTAAGTATAAAACATTTACACCCAAAGGCACGAAAGTAGCCAATGTTGGGCTTTCGTCCTTTCCAAAGTTCATAAGAGGTTTTCTTGAGTATAGGTCTAACTAAAGCCCTATTCAGTATATAACATGCTGTGTGGACAGCTTCACCCTAGAAATACTTTGGAAGCCTATTTTCGCTCAGCATTGTCCTAGCAATTTCGACTATGGTTCTGTTCTTCCTTTCAACTACCCCATTTTGTTGAGGCGTTCTAGGAGCAGAAAAGTTATGGTCAATGCCACTGATCAGAATTCATCAAACTGTTGGTTTTTGAATTCTCCGCCATTATCAATTCTAATATGAGCTACTCTTAGGTCTTTGTCATTCTCAAGCTTTTTAATCAATGTTGTGAACATCTCAAATGTTTCATCCTTGCTACTTAGCAAGATGATCCAAGTATACCGAGAGAAATCGTCTACAATGACTAAGGAAAATTTCTTACCGCCCAAGCTGAGTGGCTGGACAGGTCCGAAAAGGTCCATGTGTAGTAATTCCAATGGTCTCTTGGTTGAGACAATATTCTTACTTTGAAAAGACTTCTTCGTTTGTTTACCTTGCTGACAAGCATTACATAATTGATCTTTCTCAAATTTCAATTTGGGCAATCCCTCAACTAATTGCTTTCTAGCTAGTTTGGCAAGGAGGTCCATGCTGACATGACCAAGTCTCTTATGCCATAGCCAGGAGTTATCATCTTTAGACATTAAGCATATATTTTTAGAAAATTGTTTTTCTAAACTCAACATATATACATTGCCAACATGAGGGGCAATTAGAATTAAATTGTTTGTTTTTCTCTCGAGTATCCGACACTGAGTGGCATCAAATACAACCTTTCTACCGCTGTCACATAGCTGAGCTACGCTCAATAGGTTATATTTGAGACCTTTGACTAAGGAGACTGACTCAATAGTAGGGTTACCTCCGATAGTACCTGATCCAACTATCTTACCCTTTTTATTGTCTCCAAAGCTTACGTTACCACCTCGTTTAAGCTCAAGTGTGATGAACTGAGTTTCATCACCAGTCATATGCCTCGAGCATGCACTGTCAATATACCATAGTTTTGATTTCTCCACGCATCTCAGGCTCACCTGCATTTTAAACTATTCATCTTTAGGTACCCAATTCTTGTTGGGTCCTCGTTTGTTAGTGCGAACAAGTGAAGCATCATATCTTATCTTGTGACGACATAAATTTATGATGTGCCCTTGTTTACCACAGAAGTCACAATAAGTTACCCTTTTAGGGTGACTTTGTCTTTGGTCAGCACCATTGTGCTGAGCATGCCAACATACCTTAGTGGTATGACCTTTCTTTCCGCAGAAGTCACATTGGACAGTCCGCTTATTATACCAACACACATATATTGTGTGTCCTCCTTTCCCACAACAGTCACACTGAGTGAACTGTCTACGCTGACCAGTACCTGAGTACTCAGCGCAGGATTTATTTTTAGTTGAACCTTTTATTTGGTTCTGTAGGGTTGTGACATCCTTTCTCAGTTTCTTTGAATCTGATTGGACTTCCGAGACAAACTTGTGCATGATTTCCATGTTGTCATGCAAAGTTGAGTTGTCTTAGAGAAGATATCGAAGGTCACTGAGTTTGACCTCTTCAATCTCGTCACATCGCCTGCTGAGTGCCTTTATTTTCTTGTTACATTTTTTAGTCAGTGTATATAAGTCACTCAGGGCGTTAACCATTTCATTTCTAAACAAGTGTAGAGATGTTACCTCATTGGAATGTTCCTCTTGGTCAGAACCGTCAGAGAGGTCAGCTTGCTCAGATTGACTTTAGTCACCAGCGTCGTCGGCCATGAAGCATATATTTGCTGTCTCATTCGCATCAGCTTATGATGAGGTTGACTCATCACTGTCACTCCATGTGGCCACCATTGCCTTTTTGCTTCCCTTCTTCTCTTTCTTGAAGTTAGGGCAGCTTGACTTAATGTGCCCAGTTTGATGGCACTCAAAGCACGTGACAGGCTTGGAGCTGTCCTTTTTGTATTTGTCACTGGACTCAGCTTTGTACCTATCGCCTCTTTTGTATGGCCTCTTGCTGTTCTTTTCATTCTTTCTGAACAGCTTCTTCATCTTTCTAGTGAACATGGCCATATCCTCATCATCTGATGAGTCAGCTTCGGTTGAGTCAGCTTTCATGACAAGTGATTTCTGCTTCTTGTCCTCTGATTTTTCTTTAGCTTCAAAATTTTTCATAGAGATCTCATGAGTCAGCAGAGATCCGATCAGCTCGTCGTATTTGTATGTGGTCAAGTCCTGAGCTTCCTCCACAGCTGTCTTCTTAGCTTGCCAGCTCTTAAGAAGACTTCTTAGGATTTTCTTCACCTGCTCCTCTTCTGTGAAGTTCTTTCTAAGTCTCTTAAGCTCATTTATAATATTGGTGAACCTTGAGTTCATCTCCGAGATGTCTTCATTTTCATTCATCTCGAAAAGTTCGTATAATCTCATATGTTGGTTCACTTTGGATTCCTTGACCTTGCTTGTGCCTCCATAGGTCACTTCGAGCTTCTTCCATATTTCCTGTGCTGACTCGCAACCTGAAATCTTATTGTATTATGCAGCATCTAGCGCACAGTGAAGCATATTGATAGCCGAAGCATTGTTTTGTAATTTTTTAAGGTCATCTTCTGACCACTCAGTTTCACTCTTGACAACCTTTTCGTTGTCAACAGTTTTATAAGGCACATATGGGCCTTGAACTATTGCAAGCCACGCACTCATGTTTGTAGCTTGAATAAAGTTCTTCATCCTATTTTTTCAAAATGTATAATTTGATCCGAAAAACAAGGGTGGCCGACTAATTGATAATCCCTCAGGGAGTATCTGTGTTGTTTGATTTCCTGGAAGGAAACGAGTGTTGTTCTCAGCCATTTATCGGGATCAGCTCAAGATAGTTATATCTTTGAGTAGTGAGCTACTTAGCTCTGATACCACTTGTTGGTCCCGTGTGATTAGTTCCAATGGGGGGGGGGGTTAGGAACTAATGTAACTTTTTCGCTAAATAATGCTGACTTAATTAATTCTTTAAGTTACTTAACTTAGTTTAGGTCACCACGGCCGAGAAATGTAAGACAGCTTTAGTCAAATGCTGACTAGAACTGTTTTACTTGTGAGTTGGGAATTAACACTTGAGGTCAGCTTCCAACTCAGCACCAAGATTACTCAGTGTCAGCTTTTACAATTTATATCCTGAGCAATTTGATCAGACAACACATATATATAGATATATTAAGAAAGAGTTAGAAATTACTCAGCACGACTTATCCTGGTTCGGCCTCTCCGCCTACGTCCAGTCCCCAGAGTCCCTTCGGGCTTTTTCAATCCAATACTGAGCGCTTTAAAGGTAGAGCACAAACCGTTTACAAGGCAGTTGAATATGCAAGAGTACATTCCTCTATTCGTCTACTAAACTCCTACTAAGTGCTATAACCGAACACCTAGATTTCTCTACCACTGAGTACTTAAAACCGAGTACTCAGCACCACTCTCTCAATTTTACAATTGATACAGACTTGTTCTTTCTAGATGAAGAACACTTTTGATGATTACAAAATCAATCTAGCTTTTACACAGAAATAGAAGTTTGGTGTAAGATCTTTTTCTTGTTTTAATGTTCTTGTATCTTTTCTCTTTTTCTCTTGTATTTTTCTTGGCAAAATCGGCAATGATCCAAGCATGAACTTGTCCTTATATAGTTGAGATCTGAAGGCACAATCATTTGAATCCGGAATTATCCGTTGGATTCAAACGGCTCTTTCTTACGACATTGTTCTGGTCAGCTCCAGATTTGCAGGCCAATCCTGTCGTCTGAATTTCGCAGGCGCCAGGCTTGTCTTCTTCCCGTAGGTGTGTCTTCTAGTGCCAGTTCGTCTTTTAGCTAACGGACAGTTGACCCATGCATCTCGAAATTGACTCTGTGAGTAATTCCAAGGTTTGTATTATTGGTGCAGACAGTTGTCGGATCTTGTCTTCTAGCAAACAGATCATTCATGCTGTCCTGACGAACACTCAGCTTGACTTTATTGACGTTGCTTTTGTTCTTTGTTTCTGAGTCACTCTTACTCAGCTTCCGTGGTCAGCTTCGTCTACAAGCTTTAGTTTAGAGAAGGACTTCTCTTCTTTGATACTGAGTTGCGTCTTATTCGGCTTCTTTGGTCAGCTTCATCTTCAAATATTTGTTCTGAAGATGGCTTTTCTTCTGTTATGCTGAGTTGCACTCCACTCAGCTTTTGTTGTGTTCTCATGCTGACTTCGTCCTGTCTTACTTTTTGATTCTGTTTTCATTTATACTTATACTCAACATTGAACAAACATATTAGTACAATTAAATCAAAGCACTTAAATTTAATTGCCCCTTAATCATGGATTAACTTAAATAAATTTGTCAAATCAAAATCATGTGGAAAGGTGTTTCAACAGAGTGTATGTATCACTGTTGGGAAGACTGAAGAGTTCCCTATTACGATTGGAGTGCATCAAGGTTCTGCACTAAGCCCATTTCTTTTTGCCGTCGTTATGGATGAACTAACGAGTTCACTTCAAGATGGTATACCATGGTGCATGTTGTTTGCAGATGATATTGTGTTGGTTGATGAGACGAAAGAAGGCGTGGAGAGGAAGTTGGAACTATGGAGACAAACTTTAGAATCTAGAGGCTTTAAGTTGAGCCGAAGTAAGAAGAAATATTTGGAGTGTAAGTTTAGCGGCGATAGAGTAGGGAGGCAGAGACAATCACCCTAGATGGGAGAGTTATTCAGGCATCAGATTGCTTCCGGTATTTAGGATCTATTATCCAAACGGATGGAGAAGTAGATGGAGATGTTGCTCATAGGATTAAATCTGGGTGGACGAAGTGGAAGAGTGCTACGGGTTTCCTTTGTGACCCCGGCATGCCTAATAGATTGAAGGGAAAATTCTACCGCACGGAAATTAGACCAGCATTGTTATATGGTACGGAGTGTTGGGCAGTGAAACACTATCACATTCATAAGATGTCGGCGGCGGAGATGCGTATGTTGAGATGGATGTGTGGTCATACGAGAAAGGATCGGGTGAGTAATGAAATAATTAGGACAAAAGTAGGGGTTACGTCTATTGAGAATAAAATGAGGGAAAACCGACTAAGGTGGTTTGGCCATGTAAGACGAAGAGCGCTTGATGCGCCGGTTAGGAGGACTGAAGAGTGACAAAGGGATGTAGTGGTGAGGGGTAGGGGAAGACCTAAGCAAACTTGGAGGAGGGTGATCGAGAGTGATATGAGTTTATTGGGGATTGAGGAAAATATGGTAGTGGATAGGATAGAGTGGAGGGAGAGAATTTGTGTCGCTGACACGACTTGATTTCACGATTTTATATGATGGTTCATGTTAGCCGACCCCGAATTATTTCGGGACTAAGGCCTTGTTGTTGTTGTATAGTGTATTAATTAGAAAAGGTTTGGGCGTTAAAAATATAAACGGTAAAGAAAGTTGTGCAAAAACGTTAGAAAGAAAAATTGACATTTCTAACATAAAAAAACTAATTATATTACCTAATTTAATTAAAGATATTATTGTAATTTTAGTCTAAGCGAAACAATTTGGGTCAAAATTAATTTATTGTAATTTAAATTAATTTGGGCTAAATAGTTTTGTATTAAAAATAATAGGTTTCAATTATAAAATTAAGGGGTATATAAGGAAAAAAAAAAGAAAGAGGCTAGTTAGCTCAATAATTAAATGATAAATTACATTTATGATCTTTTAATTTTACATTGATTTATTTTTAATAGGGTTAAGGTGCAAAAATACCCCTAACGTTTAAAACGGTGCAAATTTACCCCTAACGTTTAAAACGGCGCAAATTTACCCCTAACGTTGGAAGCCAGGAGCAATTTTACCCCTAACGTTGATAAATTGGTTCAATTTGAGAAATAATTCATCAAACTATATCCTCATTCATGAATTTTATCATTTACATTTCACACGTCTGTCATTTTATCAGTAACAAATCACAAGCATATGTTGGGATGCGAAAAAAATAAAAAATATACTGTCTTTTTGTACGAATTATACAAAAAAAATCAAAAAATTCACCGATTTTATAAATATTAATCTCCAATTCTATTATTAAATTATAAAAAATATGAAATCATTTTTTTAAAACGAATTGTTATATAATTGGTGCAGAATAAGAAATAAAAATATCTGTGTTTTATAATAGTGTTTGAAATTGACCTAATTTATGAACGTTAGGGGTAAAATTGCTCCAGGCTTCCAACGTTACGGGTAAAATTACACCATTTTAGACGTTATGGGTACAATTGCTCCTAACCCAAAACATTAGGGGTATTTTTGCACCTTAACCCTTTTTAATATAGCTCTCGAATTCAAAATTTGGTACTTTTTTTTAATCAAACAATCAATGAATTTAATTAATGAACCCGAACTGGGCAAAAATGTAGCATACAAGGAGTAATAAAACTCGGTAATGAATTAAAAAATAATGGACAAGGGTGTAATCGAGCTGCCTTTGCTAGAGCATGGGCTGCGCCATTAGCTTGTCTACGGATCCATTTGACTGAGTAAGAGTCATTTTTTCTCAAAATTTCCTTGCATCTATCAATTGTATCCCCAAATTCTGATATATCTACTACTGTGGACTGTTAACATCAATCACTGTTTTTACGTCCGATTCAAAGATTACGTTGCCAATGTTGTTCAATCAGATCCAATTCATAGCGCGGAGGAGTGCCTCTGCTTCATAGTCTTTCGCTGTTACTGTATTTGGGATAACCTCCACTCTGCCTTGTGAGAATGTCCCAGCTGAGTTCCGGAGGATTGCTCCTATTCCCGCCGTCCGGTCCCCTTCCGCGAATGCAGCGTCAGTACAGCAGGAGAGCGCGACGTCGGTCGGTTGGTGCCAGTCATTACAGCGGCTACTGTAATTATCGACTCGCCTGCTGCTGTCCTGGCTCAACGCCTCCTTTTTCAATATTCTCGCCCTACGCCAGTCCCCCCGAACTTCTTCTGATCTGTATAATATAACGTCCGACATTATCGGTTTCGAGTTCCACAGACAGTCATTCCGGGCACGCCATAAGCTCCAGTTAATCATCAAAAATTGGTTTCCTCTTTCCTCGTTCAGTTCCACCAAAACTTTATGGAACCAGTCCCCAATTCCGCCAGCTCTTCTAGCCTGTTCCTGCACCACAAAAAGAAAACCAACTTTGTGCCAAATCTGGGCAGCCACTGCACACTCAGTAAAACAGTGCCATTCATTTTCCCATCTCCCATTACACAAGACACAGTTGGTCTGTAATTGAATGCCTCTCCTTTGTAAATTCACTTTGACAGGTAAGCAATTTCGCGCCAGCTGCCAATTGAAGTAACGGATTTATGTGGCATATCAGCATTCCATAGTCGTTTCCAATTACCTTCCACCTAGTACTGACCATCATCTTCCATTTTTGTCGCCACTCCGTACGCGCTTTTTACTGAGTAAATACCATTTGCCTGTGCTTGCCAGATAATTTGATCATGATTTCCTGACAATTTTGCCGAGAGCTTGCTTATTTCTCTGACATCTCTATCGTTGAATACCTCTTCCAACAGTTCAAAATCCCATTCTAAGGTATTGGGGATAAGTAAGTCACATACCTTAAGATTTTCAAGACCCTCCACCATAGGCGTTTGGATGAAGCCGTTATCTTCATTGCGCAGCCATCTGTCTTTCCAAATGTTCACTGAACCTCAACCTCCAATTTTCCATTTGACCCCCTCCTTAAGAATAAGTTGAGAATTCTAGATACTTCGCCATATAAAGCTAGGAGAGTGCCCCAACGAAGCACTCAAAAACTCCCCTTTCGGATAATATTTAGCTTTGAAGATTTGACTGACTAGCGAAGTGGGTTCGGTAATTAACCGCCACCCTTGTTTTCCCAACATAGCCAAGTTAAAGGCCGTAAAGTTTCTGAAGCTGAGCCCACCACTCTGTTTGTGAGTACAGATTTTGTCCCAAGTCATCCAATTTAAACCCCTTGCTCTTGATTTTTTATTTCCCCACCAAAAAGAGTTAAGCATCTTCTGCAATTCATCAGCAGTAGAAATAGGAAGGAGGAAGACACTCATAAAATAGGTGGGGATAGCCTGCCCAGTAGCTCTGATGCGTGTAGCTTTACCTGCTTTTGACATCCCTTTCCCTCTCCAATGCTAAAGTCTCTGCCAAAGACGGTCTCTGAAGTGGGCGAAAATGGCTCTCTTCGATCTACCTACAAGAGAGGGTAGCCCCAGATATTTCCCATTATTGAGAGGATGGAAAATTCCCATGATACTACTAACTCCCTGCGCTAATTCACCATCCACGTTTCTACTGAACATAATACCCGATTTGCTGAAATTGATCGCTTGCCCCGAAGCTGCTTCGTAATTTCTCGATAACTCATTCACCTCTTTAGCTTCAGCGATACTTGCCTGACAGAATAAAAAGGCATCGTCAGTGAAGAGAAGATGTGACACAAACGGTGCGCCCTTGACAATCTGGCAACCATGTAATTTTCCCCGCCGTTCAACATCTGTAATCAGTGTGGTTAGTCATTCCATACGAATTAAGAACAGGTAGGGTGAGAGTGGATCACCTTACCGTAAACCTCTTTTAGGCACCACCGGACCTACCAGCTGATCATTAACTCTAACCATGTATTCCACAGACGATACACATTCCATTACCAGGCTGACCCATTTGTTATCAAAGCCCAATTTCAATAATATGGAACACCCTTCATAATAGTGTCATTGCCAGCAAACTTAAGGATGCATATGTAATATCCTGGTCCAATAACATGTAGATATTGTCCGCTTTGCCCAAATACAAAATCTTGGGCCTCATGGCTTTAAAACGTGTTGGCATGTATTGGATTCGCACCTTACTAATATAAGCCTCAGTCACTCTCTCTCCATTTTTTATGTGGGATTCAGTTTATTCCTGCCCCATCGTCATCCCTTAGGACCGCTCCTTACTCAGACTTCTTATCCTAACGCCATCCACTCTGGACTCAGTTGTTACAGACCCACCAGCTTCTGTCTGGTTCGTCCCCGAACCACACATCGTACGTGGAGAGTCAGATCTGATACTAATTGTAACATCATGGCCCAATACCATGCAGATATTGTCCGCTTTGATCCAAATCCAATACATTGGGTTTCACGGTTTTAAAACACGTCCGCATGTATTGCATTCCCAGCTTACTAATATAAACCTTAGTCACTCTCTCTCCATTTCCAATGTGGGATTCAGTTCATTTATGCTCCCATCACCGTCCTTGAGGACCGCTCCTTGCTTAGACTTTCTATCACGGCGCCACCCACTCTAGACCGGTTTGTTACAATATTATGACTAAATAGATGCAAAATACACACGTCAAAGCATGCTTAGAGATGTCATGGCAACAAACGGTGATCGAAGAGAGCTAGGTTAAAGAAGACGTCATTGGCCCATCAAACTCATGCTTTTTAAACACGGATATAAAATTAATATAAAACATATATTAAAACAAAATATTCATATTTTTTAATGATATCTGAATTTTAAACAATTTATTACAATTAGACCATCAATTATATTATTTATAACATAATAGATAAAATTAATCATAATTTTTTTGATTGAAAGTGGGGGATAAAGGAAGAAGACCCAGGCATCCCAACAAGATTGACATCACCTAAGCCTCCAAACCCAAACCCGAATATATTAAAAGATAGAAAAAATCACAAAAAGTCAATAGAGATAAAGAAACAACCCACAAACTAAGCAAACCGATACAAGGCTCGGTCGTTAAAATTGTCCCAGAGAAAGCTAGAACAAAAAATCGGAAAAGAGTCCCACCACATAGCATTAGAACAAGTCCTACCAAAGTTTGTCAGGGAATCAGCAACCTGATTCCCTTCGCGGTAGACGTGCGAAACCGCAAAATGCATGCTAGAAATTATACATCGACACTCGATCCAATCTTGACGTAATTCCCAAAGAATCGCGATACCCGTGTCACGAAGAAGAGCAACAACGTACCTGGAATCACTCTCTGAACAGAGCACCGCCAACCTAGATTGAAAGCCGTGCGGGTCGTGAAAAGGGTAGCATAAAGCTCCACAACGTGTACCAAACGCTAAGACGAAGGGAAAGGAAAAGAACTTATTGGTCCTGTGTAACTTAATATGATTAGTTCCAAAGGGGGGGGGGTTAGAAACTAATATAACTTTTTCGCTTAATGATGCTGACTTAATTAAATGTTTGATAATTTAACTCAGCTTTAGGTCAGCAAGGTTGAGTGAAGTGTGAGACAGCTTTAATCAGACACTGACTAGAGCTGTTTCAATTATGAGTTGGGAAATAACACTTTAGGTCAGCTTCCAACTCAGCACTCTGATTACTCAGCGTCGGCTTATATAAATTATATACTGAGTAATATAAGCAAGCAACACATACATATATATCAAGAGAAAGGGTTAGAGATTACTCAGCAGTCTTATCATGGTTCGGCCTCACCGCCTAGGTCCAGTCCCTAGAATCCCTCTAGGCTTTTTCAATCCACTACTGAGCTCTTTAAAGGTAGAGCACAAACCGTTTACAAAGCAATTGAGTATGCAAGAGTACCGTCCTCTATTCGTCTACTCAATCCTACTGAGCGCTATAACGGAACACTCAGATTTTCTCTACCATTGAGTACTAAAACCGAGTACTCAGCTTCACTCTTCTAACCTTTACAATTGATACAAAATTGTTCTCTCTAAATGAAGAACACTTTAGATGAATACAAATTCACTCTAGACTTTTACACACTGATTGGAAATTGGGTGTAAGAACTTGCTTTCTTTTCAGACAGCTTCTATTTTGGATTTTCACTCTTGTGAAGAATTGCTTTTCTATCTGTTTTTGCTTGTATGTGTCGTAAGGATCCAAGTGATGAACTTGTCCTTTTATAGTGAATTCTGAAGCTTCAAATCATTTAAATTTCGACATATCTGTTGGGAGTAACGGTCTTCAAACGTCATTCATTAGTCAGCTTCCAGAATTACAGGCCAATCCTGTCGTCTGATTTTAGCAGGCGTCAGGCTTGCCAGTTTCATCTTCTTACGCCAGGTTCGTCTTCTAGCGTCAGTTTTGTCCTCTTGCCAAATGCTAGTTGATCCATGCGTCTCGAAAAGGTCTCTAGGCAGATTTCCGAGGCCTCTGAATTGTTGCAGACCTGTGTCGGACTTTGTCTTCTCCTGACGACTACTCAGCTTGACTTGATCGGCTTTGCCTTCAATCTTTTTCTTTATCTATGCTGAGTTACATTCTACTCAGCATCTTCGGTCGGCTTCGCCTTCAAGCGTTATTCTGAAGAAGACTTTTCTTTTAACAAGGTTGAGTTACATTTTACTCAGCTTCTACAGTGTGTCTTTGCTCATGCTGACTTCGTTCTGTCTTTTCTTTTTATTGAACACTTAGTTCCTGTTCTCGTTAGTAAACTTACTCAACATTGAACAAACTCATTAGTACAATTAAATCAAAGCACTTAAATTTAATTGTCTTAATCATGGGATCATCTTAAATAATTTTGTCAAATCAAAATCATATGGAAAGGTGTTTCAACAAACTCCCCCATTTTGATGTTGGCAAAAGTATTTAATTATGGAACTCAGCGTTGAGGTTCCCCATGATAGTTGACCTTTCTTATTCTTCTGAAATTACTCCCCCGTAAGGGTTGCATCTATTGACTTAATTCAACTCTAAACCTTCTAAGATCTAATCGAGTGAAACTAAGGCATGCCTTTACTAACTTAGTTCAATTCTAGACCTTCCATGATCTAATTCAGATGAGCCTAAGGTCAGTTTTCAGAAGTAGGTCAATGCTTGGAATATTCAGTCATTACTCAGTTTCAAATATAGGTATCAGAGTTGGAAGTGTGCTGAGTATATTAACTTGTTTAATTTTTGTGTTCACAAGCTTTGTTTGATCGTTGTTCAATGGATAATTATATCAGACAGTTCAGCATATGAACACAGCAAGTAAGCATCGCATAAATATAGTCAGTTTGGATAAAGGATGCATATATATAGATAGTCAGTGTAACAAAGATATGCCAGATACAAAATCACAAGTCATAAGCTAAGACTATTGCTAATCTATCTCTTTATGTTGACTTGAACTTGGTTGGATTTGCCTTTGCCCTTGGCTGATCTTTGTTGCTGACTTTGATTTCCTGGGACATCAGAAGTTGAACCAGGCTTCTACTGAGTTCCGGCAGCTAGCTGCTTAGCTTTGTCATTCTCCCCCGGCTTCTGCTGAGTTCCAGCAGCTTGCTTAGCTGGATTTTTCTCCCCCGTTTTGCCAGCATCAGAAGAGTGAAGGGGAGGAGCAAGGAACTGTCCTTGTTGAACAGCACGAGTCAGTATGGATGAATAGTGTTGCATGTGACCCGTACTTTCCCTAAGACCTTTAAAGACTTGCATGCCATCAGCCATACTTGAAGCAGGGATCTTGATATTGGCACTGAGCATGTTGAGTAGGTACTCAAGTGACTTCCCAATCCAGCTGATTGAGTCCGTCATCCGTGCATAGGACTGATGATACATCCTGAGGAATGCAGTATCATATGACTGACGTTTAATATTTATATGTTGGACATGCGCAAGTGTTGATTGAGTGCATTGCAGAATCTTGTTGGTCTTGACTTGGTCAGTGTCCATTTCCTCTTTGCTCAGGTTGAGTAGGAGAATGGCTTCACCAATCTGTTCTATGGAGCATTGAGAAGAGGAGGAGATATGATGATGAGCTCCGGTCAGCTCAGAGAACAGAGGGAGAAAAGTTGATTGACCTCAGCAGAGGTTGCAGATGTTGAGTTCGCAGCTGATAAGGCATTAAGTTGTCCTTGGATGGAGTTCATGTGATTCACCATCATCAGCTGGAGTTCAGCCAGCTTCATTATGGATTCTTGCTTGGGCTGCTGAAAGATTAAGGAAGTCATGACACTCATCAGTTCCTTGAGACCCTTAAGTTCGGTCAGAAGTTGAGTGACAGAGGAGAATTGGGTTGGCTCAGCAGGAATAGACCTAGCAGCATCGGCGTGAGACTGATGAATATCTTGAAGTAAAGCTTGAGCTGAGTCAATGATTTTCCTTCCAGACTCAGAAGCATTCAGATAAGTGTAGGTGTAACGTCCGTGTCCAAATTTTTATCTCGGTATTAAATTGTATTTTTTATTTATTTATTAATTAACCAATTGGATGTTAAAAGTATATTATTGGAGTTAATTCAATTGTTTTTAGGAGTAAATTGGAAGTTTTGAGTAAGTATTATAAAAATTTAAAATTTAGAAAATCTCTTTGAATAATTATTTATATAGTATAAAAAGACATGTAATTGATCTTTATAAAAGAAAACGAATTTTACTTCAAAATTTTATATTAAATTAGTGGTTCTAACCAATTTCAAATGTTATTTAATAATATATATATATATATATATATATATATATATATATAAAAGTTTAATAATTACATTATAGATACATGTGTTGATTTTTATTATTTTAGTTAAATCAAAATGTTTCATTAATTGAGAAATATATCCCATACCTAAAATTCATATTATTATATTCATGTATGTATTTTTGTGAAAATAGGTGGCATACATAAGTTGTATGTGTCATGCATGCATTTTGTTAAAAAACACTTATCATGCATAGAATTTAAAATAAAACATGTGTCTTACATCATGTTATTTTGTAGACACATGGTCTTTTAATTGTTGTAATATTGCCATATGGCATATAAATTTTTAATGGACAAATTTTGTTTTGCTTAAATTTCTATATAAATAGCATATGAATCCTATGATGGGTTATTCTCTTTTGAGGTATATTTAGATTAAAAAGAATGGTATTATGATATCAAATGGAAATAAAATGTTTTTGAGTGTTTTATATATATAATCATTTAAAATAAAATGTTATTTTGTTTTAAAATGCTATTTTATTTTTGAGTTAAAGTATGAGAAATAAAAGAGAAATGTAATATATTTTTATGAACAAAATGTTTTCTTCAATTAGTTATAAAAAGAGAAGAAGGAAAGGAAGATTAGGATTTTCTTTGAAAAGGTTTTTGGAGCACAATGTTTTTCATTTTGAAGGAAAAATTTAAAGAAAAGGAGTTTGAATTTTGATATTGAGTTTGGTTAAATAACACTTACTACCTTTATCGTTTAAACGTATTACTATCATGAGTTTTGAATTCAATTTCTTACTTAAGGATACTTATTATTTCCTTAGTTTTGATTTCAAGAACACTTATTATTTTCATTAGTTTTGATTACTTACTATTTTTCATGACTTTCGATTTCAATTCCTTATTGGATAAATAAGAACAATGATACATGCATTTATTAAATAAAACAAATTCATTTACTTATAAAATTCATAATATTATTGGAAATGAGTATAAATAAATAAAGAAGACATAAATTGTAATTATGTATCAATTAATAAGCAAAAGTGAGTTACAAGTGTCAATTATAAATTAAAGTAAATTACAAGTGTATAATCTTATATATATTGGACCAATAAATGCATGTGATTTATAAATTCAGTTTTAATCTTATTTATTTAGTGTACAAACATAAATTAAAAATTAGTAGTTGCATGAATGTTACCTAACTAGCCTATTCACAATTATGAGAAGTGCATGAATGACACTTGGTATTGAATAAGAAAACACTTGTCTTTAATTGTATAAATCAATGACACTTAGTATGGAATAAAAAAGAAACTATGTTTTATTTAAGGAGGGATTTCATCCAAATCCAGGACATCTAATAAAAATTTAAGGGGAGAGTTTTGTAAAAGAGTTTTAAACTGTTTTTATGGAAAAATTAAAAGGATAAAAAAAAAGTGATTTTTATTTATTTATTTCTTTTCTTCAATTAGAGAAAAGAAATTCTATTTGCTTATCAAATTAATCACTAATGTCAGAGTTTTGAGATCTATCTTCTCTTTCTCAGATCTATCTCTCTCTTTTAGATTTTTCTCTCTCTTTTAGATCTATCTTCCTTCTTTCAGATGTCTCTTCTCTCTTTTAGATCTGTTGTCATAAGAAGAATTTTTATGAAGATTGAGAGTTTTGAGATCTATCTCTTCTCTTTTAGATCTTTCTCTCTCTTTTAGATCTTTCTCTCTCTTTTAGATCTATCTTCTCTTTTTCAGATCGGTCTTCTCTCTCTCAGATCTGTTGTCATGGTGAAGAATTTTTATGAAGATGGAGAATTTTGAGATCTATCTTCTCTCTCTCAGATCTATTTCTCTCTTTTAGATCTATTTCTCTCTTTTAGATCTATCTCCTCTCTTTCAGATCTCTCTTCTCTCTCTAAAACACAGGATCAATTTTATAACTCAATTTTTTTTTCTCTCTCTGCTAGGGTTTTATGGTGAAAAGAGTGATGGACAGATCTAGGGAGAGGGGGGCGGCTGGTGGCGGTGAGGGAGTGGTGGCGACTAGGGCTTGGGCGGATCGGGATGGGGAGATCGGCGGGGACGGCCTGGAAAGGAGGAGCGTGATGGGCGAGGAGGGGAAGGAGGGTGGGGGGCGCTCGAAGGAGATGGAGCTGGGTGGGGAGATGGGCGGCGCGGCAGGGGGGATTTGGGGCGATGGGAGGGGGGACGTGTGGGAGGCGAGGGAGGTGCCGTTGGATGTGGCGCTGCGGCTGGGGGAGAGTGCTCGGAAGGACTGGGTGGCTGGATTGGCGCCTATTTCGGACGCAGGGGGCAAGGCGCCTCCGATCGCAGGGGGCGAGGCTGGGCGCCGGGTGTGCCTGGCGCCGGGTGGAGCGCCGATGAAGCTGGGCAAGGCGCAGGCAGCGCCGGGCAGTGCGCTAGAAGCGCCGGCAGTAATGCTGGGCGGTGGTGTCTGTTGAAACACCTTTCCACATAATTTTGATTTGACAAAATTGTTTAAGTATAATTTAAAATACATATTCTAAACACACTAAGTTTAAATGCTTTGATTTATTCTACTAATGTGTTTGTTCAATGTTGAGTTAAAACTATTATAAGACATAAGAAGTAAAAGGCCCAAGCCCAATACGGAAGCCAAGGCCCAAGTCAAACAACTCAGTACAACTTGGCCCGCGTGTGTCAAGACGTTGCCGTTTTGAACAAAACGCAACTCAGCAAAAGGAAGGATCTAGAAGACCTTCGGGAACAACTTCAAGATGAAGCTGCTGAGTAGTCTCGACAAAGCGTACAAGACAGCAGCTGGCAAAGGAAAACTTCCAGACAAAGTATTTCCCCTTTGGACAAAGTTCAGACGACACAGTATGCTGTCCAGTTGACTTTACCATAAAAGGAGAGACAGTCTGCTGAGCTGACCGAGGACAGAAGATACACAATTCTGATTGGCCGAGAGCTCTGAGCAAGTCAGGATGACAACGACATATAGCCATTTCCCTCCAACGGTTATTTCGAAATTCGAAATGATCGATGCCCAGACGTCTCTATAAATAGTGCCATCAGAAGCTTCACTCAATACAGAACTTGATCAAGCCATTACGCTGACCAAATTTCTACAAGTTCTGCAAGCAAAGAAGCAAAGCAAATCTTACACTACAATTCTTATATCTGTGTAAAAGTCTAGAGTGATTGTCGCAATCGTCTAAAGTGTCTTAGCAAATATTTGTATAGGACAAAACATTTATCATTTCTAGAGATAGAAAGGAGAGGCTGAGTACTCGGTTTTAGTACTCAGCGTGAGATTAGGATTGAGTAGAGGTATAGAGGAAGGTACTCTTGTCATAATCAGTTGCTGAATTTGTAAAAGGTTTGAGGCTCTACCTTTAAAGAGCTCAGTAGAGGATTCGAAATCTCAGAACGTGTTCCGGGGACAGGACGTAGGCTTAGAAGAAGCCGAACCTGGATAAATCTGCTGAGTGAAGTATTTCTTACCTTAACTCCTTATATATATTGCTTGCTTAACATAACAAAAAAAAAACTGACCAAGTAAAGAGGTCAAGTTGAGTTGTGCGCGTTAAACGTCTGAGCTCAGGAATAGACTCTAAGTGATATCTCCTGACTCAAGCTAAGAACTGACCTAGTCACCAGTTGACTAAGCCAGTATCTTGCTATTTACTCAGCGCCGCTGTTAAAACCCTTTTCTTTAGAAAAAGAAGTCTGCCCTAATTGCGAAAAAGTTTGAATAGTTCCTAACCCCCCCTTGGAACTATACTTGCAACCTTACAAGGGACCAACAAGTGGTATCAGAGCTTAAAAGCTCACTTTAAAAGGTCTAACAATCTTGAGCTGATCCCTATCATGGACGAAAACAGCACTCGGTTTCTCCCTGGAAACTAAACAACTCAAATACTGCCTGAGGGGCTGTCCATTACTAGGCCTCCCCTATTCTTCGGGTCAAACTATACCTTCTGGAAGAATAGGATGAAAAACTTCATTCAGGCTACAAACATGAGTGCCTGGCTATCTATAGTCCAAGGCCCATTTGTACCTGTTGAGGTTGTGGCTGGCCAAACAGTTGTAAAAGCTGAGGCCAAATGGACAGAGGATGATCTTAAGAAGCTTCAAAATCACGCTTCGGCTATCAATATGCTTCACTGTGCGCTCGATGCTGTAGAATATAATAAAATCTCAGGTTGTGAGTCGGCACAAGAGATCTGGAAAAAGCTGGAAGTCACCTACGAGGGAACCAACAAAGTAAAGGAGTCCAAGGTGAATCAGCAGATGAGACTGTACGAGCTGTTCGAGATGAACAATGATGAGGGCATTTCAGACATGAATGCAAGGTTTACCAACATCATTAATGAGCTCAAGAGACTTGGGAAAATCTTCACTGAGGAAGAACAAGTCAAAAAGATACTCAAGAGTCTTCCTAAAGATTGGCAAGCAAAGAAGACAGCAGTTGAGGAAGCTCAGGATTTAACCACCTACAAATATGACGAACTCATCGGTTCATTCCTGACCCATGAGATATCCATGAAAAACTTTGAGGTGAAGGAAAAATCTGAGGACAAGAAGCAGAAATCCCTTGTCATGAAAGCTGACTCCACTGACGGGAGTTCAACTGATGATGAGGAGATGGCTATGTTCACAAGGAAGATGAAAAGGCTATTCAGGAAGAGTGAAAAATACTCTAAAAAGCCTTACAGAAAGTTTGATAAGTATAAGGCTGACTCAAGTGATAGCAAATACAAAAAGGACAGCTCAAAGCCCATTACATGCTTTGAGTGCCATCAAACCGGCCATATTAAGTCAAGCTGCCCCACACTGAGGAAAGACAAGAAGAGCGGCAAGAAGGCAATGGTGGCTACTTGGAGCGACAGTGATGAGTCTTCATCAACAGAAGCTGAGGCCACCGAGTCAGCAAAGATATGCTTCATGGCTGACGAACTTGCTGAGCCATGCTTCTCTGATCATGCTGACCCCTCCGTTGAAACTGACGATGAGGAGCAATCAAATGAGGTAATATCACTTTCTCTGCTCAGAAACAAAATGGGTAATGCCCTGAGTGATCTCTATACACTTATAAAAAAGTGTAATAAAAAAATTAGAGCACTCAGCAGGCGCTGTGATGAGGTTGAAGAGGTCAAACTGAGTGACCTCAGATACCTTCTTCAGAACAACTCAACGTTGCATGATAACATGAAAATCATACATGAGTCTGTCTCTGAAGTCCAATCAGTTTCAAAGAAATTGAGAAAGGAAGTCACAACTATCCAGAACCAATTAAAGGTTCAAATTAAAAGAAACATTCCTCTGAGAACTCAGTACCAAGGTGCTCAGCAGAGATGGAATCCCCAGCGAAAAGTCTAGTGAGACTTTTGTGGGAAGTTAGGACACACCACTAAGGTGTGCTGGCACGCTCAGCACTGGGGTGCTGACAAGTCAGTGAAACATCCTAAACAGAAGGTCATCTGTGACTTCTGTGGAAAGAATGGCCATACTGTCCATGTATGTCGCCATAAAATAAAATATGATGCTTTACCTGTTGCACCTAACAAGCAAGGACCCAAAAATAATTGGGTACCTAAAAGTAACTAGTTACAATGCAGGTAAGCCTGAGGTGTGCTGAGAAGTCAAAGATGTGGTATATTGACAGTGCATGCTCAAGGCATATGACGGGTAATGAAACTCAGTTCATCACGTTTGAGCGTAAACGAGGAGGGAGCGTAAGTTTTGGAGACAACAAGAAGGGTAAGATAGTAGGGTCAGGAACCATTAGAGGTAATCCTACTATTGAATCTATCTCCCTAGTCAGCGGACTCAAATATAACTTACTCAGCGTAGCTCAGCTATGTGACAATGGGAGAAAAGTTATATTTGATGCTACTGGATGTAAAATATACGAGGGTAAAACAAATGAGTTAATTTTAACTGCCCCTCGGATAGATAATGTCTTTATGCTAGACTTAGAGAAAAAGTTTTCAAAAACTGTGTGCTTAGTATCAAAGGAAGAGAATTCCTGGCTGTGGCACAAGAGACTTGGTCATGTAAGCATGGACCTCCTGGCCAAACTAGCAAGAAAGCAATTGGTTGAGGGACTGCCTGAACTTAAATTTGAAAAAGATAAATTATGCCACGCTTGCCAAGCTGGAAAACAAACCAAACAATCTTTTCATAGCAAAAATATTGTCTCAACTAAACGTCCGTTAGAGTTACTACACTTGGATCTCTTTGGTCCAGTCCAGCCGCTGAGTCTGGGTGGAAGAAGATTTTCCTTGGTCATTGTAGATGACTTCTCTCGGTACACGTGGGTCATCTTGCTGACCAGCAAGGATGAAACCTTTGAGACATTTTCAAATTTGGTTAGAAAAATTGAAAATGAAAAAGACCTAAAATTAGCTCACATCCGTAGTGATAATGGTGGAGAATTCAAAAACCAAAAGTTTGTTGAATTCTGTGAAGCCAGCGGCATTGACCACAATTTTTCTGCTCCTAGAACACCTCAGCAAAATGGGGTTGTAGAAAGGAAGAACAGAACTCTGGTTGAAATAGCCAGGACAATGCTGGATGAGCATAGGCTTCCAAAGTATTTTTGGGGAGAGGCTGTTAACACAGCATGCTATATTCTTAATAGGGCTCTAGTTAGACCTATATTAAAGAAAACCCCCTATGAACTTTGGAAAGGACGAAAGCCCAATATTGGATACTTTCGTGCCTTTGGCTGTAGATGTTTTATTTTAAATACCAAAGATAGCTTAGCAAAGTTTGATTCAAAAGCTGATGAGGCTATCTTTTTGGGCTACTCAACAAACAGCAAAGCATACAGAGTTTTTAATAAGAGAACTCAAGTTTTAGAAGAGTCAGTACATGTAGAGTTCGACGAAACTGACCATGTAGGTAGATACTAGCCGCTGACCGAAGATGATCCACACTCAGTAACCACCGCTAACCAAGAACCAGCTACTGAGTCATTCACGAAAAGGCTGACCAAGAGTAAGAGTGAACCTAAGATTACTTTTACTGACCTATCTACTTCTGCAGAGATTGTTGAAACAGAAACAGCACAAGACATAAATCTACCTAAAGAGATAAGGATCCCAAGAGGGCACTCAGAAAGTGCAATCCTTGATTCTGCTGGGAATACTCTGATGACGAGGAATCAACTCAGGAAGTACCTCAGCAATGTCGCTTTCGTCTCAGTTCAAGAACCGAAGAATTTTGCTGAAGCTGAGTACAATGAATTCTGGATGAACGCAATGCAAGAGGAGCTCGATCAATTCAGAAGAAACGATGTATGGGAGCTAGTGCCTCATCCAAAGAGTCAAAAGACCATTGGAACAAGATGGGTCTTCAGAAATAAGATGGATGAACAAGGGAATGTAGTCAGGAACAAAGCAAGGCTTGTAGCTCAGGGCTACAGTCAGCAAGAAGGTATTGACTACGGTGAGACCTTTGCCCCAGTGGCAAGGCTAGAGGCAATCAGAATTCTATGTGAATATGCATCTTATATGAACTTTAAATTATTCCAAATGGATGTCAAAAGTGCATTTCTTAATGGAGTTATAAACGAGGAGGTTTATGTTAATCAACCTCCAGGTTTTGAGGATCATAAATTCCCTAACCACGTTTATAAACTCAAAAAGGCTTTGTACGGCCTCAAGCAAGCACCACGTGCTTGGTATGAGAGGCTGACCAGTTTCCTGCTGACTAGAAATTACGTCAGGGGTAAAGCTGATACAACCTTATTCATTAAGAGAAAGGGTAAAGATACCCTGCTGGCCCAAATTTATGTTGATGATATAATATTTGGTGCAACTAACGAATCAATGTGCAAGGAGTTTAGCCAGCAAATGCAGACTGAGTTTGAAATGTCCATGATGGGAGAACTCAACTTCTTCCTCGGTCTTCAAATTAAACAAGGAAAGAATGGCATTTTCATCAGTCAAGCCAAATATGCCAAGGAGATATTAAAGAAATATGACTTGGAAAATTGCAAGCCAATATCCACTCCTATGGGCACTGACACTGTCCTCTGCGCTGACGAGAATGGTAAGTCAGTAGACAGCAAATTATACTGAGGTATGATAGGCTCTCTACTTTACCTAACAGCCAGTAGACCGGACATTCAGTTTTCAGTATGCTACTGTGCTAGATATCAATCTAACCCTAAGGAATCTCATTACATTGCTGTAAAAAGAATCCTTAGATATTTGCAAAGCTCAGTGAACGCAGGTCTATGGTATCCAAATACTCATGATTTTACACTCATCGGATACACTGACGCTGACTATGGACGGGATAAGCTGGAACGTAAAAGCACCTCTGGAGGATGTCACTTCTTAGGAAGCTGTCTTGTATCCTGGTTCAGCAAAAAGCAGGCGTCAGTAGCCCTGTCTACCACTGAAGCTGAGTACATTGCTACTGGTCATTGTGTTGCTCAAGTCCTATGGATTAAGCAACAGCTTGAAGACTATGGTGTTCAAACGAAGACAATTGAAGTCAAATGTGACAACAAAAGTGCAATTGATCTTTCAAAGAACCCAATTCAACACAGCAGAATGAAGCATGTCAGCATCAAACATCACTTCATTAGAGACCATGTACTCAAGGGTGAGATCAAGCTGACCTTTGTCCCAACGGACGAACAGCTTGCGGATATCTTCACGAAGCCACTGGCCCGTGAGCAGTTCAGCATACTGAGATAAGCAATTGGTATGTTTAATCCTCTCCAGTAAATTCCTGTGCTAAATGAATATGAATGCTGAGTGAATTACTATGCTGAATGATTGATTGCTTGCTGAGTAACTCATCGAAACTGACTGAACATCAAATACTGAGTAAACTTGCACACTGAGTAAATTAGTTTAAACTCAAACTTTAAAATCATCCGTAAAAGCAATACTGACCACTCAGAATATCAAACGCTTGACATTCTAAACGCTGAGTGTTAGATCCGTTAGCATAAATGCAATAGCACGTGTATAGCCCTAGGATGACGTATTCGCCGTATGTGTCATAAATGCCAGGATCTTTGTCGGTACACAATCCCAAGGCAAAACTGACACATGGATTCGATTAAATCCACACCGCTCATTCCATCTATAAATAATGGGTATTTCCCCATTTTTTATTCTTTACGCTTAATCAAATTCTAAGGCAAAGAAACTCTTTCTCTCTCAAGATCCTTCTAAACCTTTCCATCCTCGAAAATGACTAAGGTATCCTACAACGTCTCCGGTGCCGGCCACCAAAAGACTAGCTCCGATGAACCTACTGGAAATTCTCCTACACCGAGCAAGGGAAAAACTGGCCAAACCTCTGGTCAAGGAAAGACTGTGAGGGTTAGGACCTACTCCAAGGTCTTTGAGAATGTACGAGAATGGAAAGTTGAGCCCTCTAGATGGGTCTCAGAACACTTCGTACAGAACGAACAACCTTTCTGCGAATGGATTTCACAAAACGGCTGGACGGAGTTGTTTTCGGTTAGGGATGAAACCTATCCTGACCTAGTGAGGGAGTTTTACCACAACCTCAAGGTTGCAAATGACAACACTGACTACCTGTGCACTGAGGTGAAAGGCAAAACAATCTTCGTCAACCCTCTCTACATAGGAAATCTTCTCAAGCTAAAAAATGAGGGAGCAAGGCTGAGAAGATCGGGAGATCAGGATAAAACTGACTATGCACACAACTTCTGCAAACCTGAGGGTCACTCAGGAGAAGTCTCAGCTTCATCAATGGGTCAGCACCAGAAGATGGCTCACTACTTGCTGACCTACTTCATCTACCCAAAGATCAACTGCACTACATCAGCAACAAATTTCGAGCAGTGCTTTATATGGCACATGCTGACGTACACTCCCATCAACATGCCCGTCTTTCTCGTTGCTGGCTTCCTACGCAGCACTGGCACGATGCGACTTGGTTCAATCATCACCAGAATCCTGATTGACCACAAAGTTGACCTCGAAGGTGAGGAGAAGACTCGAGGAACTGAGATAACAGCTTCCTCGCTGAGGGCACTAAAGTTTGGACATCCCTTGAAGAAAGGTATAGTTGCTACTGCTGCTGGTCAAGCTGAGGAAACTGCTGAGCCAAAGAAAGGGCGAAGGACTAAGGCCCCAGCTTCCCGCAAGAGGAAAACTGCTGAGACTCCTTCTAAAAATGTTGAGTCTCCAGCAAAGAGGCAGAAGTCAGCGGGTAAGTTTATAGGGGTCAAAAACCCCTATTTTTGGGTACGGTTTTAGGACGGGTTTTAGAGTTATTTAGTCAATAAGCGAGCAATTCTCGCATTTAAATGCTTTTGTGTGAGTTAGTTAGAAATTGTAAACGTTCTATTTACTTTTCGTCATTAGGCTCGTTTTGTGATCAATTTAGGCAAATACGGCCAAAATAGCATGCATAATATAATTCCGTTATCTTTTAAAGCTAATTGGTCCGTAAAAAGTCGCACCAAACGAAGCGTTTGCTCAAAATAAGCGATTGACGGATCAATTTCGCTTTTGGACTAATGTTATTTGGAGTTTTTATACGTGCGCAGGTGTAAAGTCGGGCGAAAAAGGGACTTAAAAGACACTCGGCAAGATTCGAGCACGCTCCGGGCGAAACGCTCGGCGAGCAGGGCCCCGTGGGCCATTTCTGCTCGCCGAGCAGGAGCCTACTCGCCGAGCAGGCCGCTAGGCGCCTGCTCGGCAAGCAGGGGGCTGCTCGGCGCGAGCAGCCCTGCTCGCCGAGTAGCCTGCCCTGCTCGGCGAGCAGCCCTGCGGGAATTGGTCAAAAAGACCAATTCCGCCCCCACGAAGCCACGTACGGTCCCACGTCTTCCTACACCAACAAGGACACGAAAATAGGTCAAAACGAGGCCCGAGACGCGTCTATAAATAGGATTTTCTTCATTGTAATTATATATCTTTCGTTTTTGTAAATTATTTTAGCTTTCCCCTTGTAATTCCTCTTCATCTTCTCCATCTTCCTCAACCTCCATTGAAGCTCCTTCAAAGCTTTTCCTCGAGGAATTATCAAGGTCCGTCCTTAAGATCAAGTCACCGGCTGCAGAGTAAACAGGTTCCCTGAAAGGGATTTTTGTATCTCCTTTTATCTTTCCATGTTTGTACTCTTTGATACAGTTGCCGAACTTAACTTATTGTATCTTGTGACAATTATCTTCGCCTTTAATAATAATTTAGCTCTTGTTTTGTTCTATGATTATTTGTCTAATCTCCGTCTTACGCTTTATTCAATTGGTTTAACTCATTCAAAAGCCCCAAAATCTAGTAGGCACATATTGCGAGCTGAATCTGACCTAGTCAGAGCCTAGGAGATTGACGACCTCTTAGTTGATTAAGCGCCAATTTACTGAGCCTTAGACCTAGTTTCGGCCTTAGGGAATCACGCACTAGGAACCTCAGGAGGGTAAGTAGGGTTAATCGCCTTGAATACAAGTGACTCAGATTAGGTTTTTATTCAATAGACTTGATAATCTATCTTGATTATTATCGTTCATACCATGTTCCTTCGAATAGTTTCATTAATGAAAGATCAATTAGGGGTAGAGTAACTTAGTTAGGCGTAGAATAACTTAGCTAGGATTAGATAACTTAGCTAGGATTAGATAACTTAGTTAGAATTAGATATTTTAGCTAGGATTAGCATAATTCAACCTAGGAGTAGATTAATTAAACAAACCAAACTCAAAACCCCCTAAGCCTAGATAACATCCGAGACCGAGTAGCTTGATACTTGCAGAAATAAATCCTATGGACGATAACCTGGACTTAAACCAGAAATTTATTACTTGATAACGACGGGGTACACTTATCCCTTAGTGAGGTTTCGCAGAAACCGCATCAAGTTTTTGGCGCCGTTGCCGGGGATTTATTTCTTCTGCAATATCGAACCAAAGGTCGACTTGTTAGTTTAGGCATTCTTTGTGAATATATCCTTTGTTAATATCATTTATACTTGTTTATATATATATTCTTGTTTATAGTAACTATACTTATTGATTACTTATTTGTACTTACAAAATCGTTCTTTCAGCAACTATGGATAACAGAGCGTCAAATCCATCCATGAACGATCTTAATACAAAAATGGATTTCCTTGTAGCCTCATACAGCCATAATGACCAACCAAGGACACCATTTTGCGAGAGATGCGGCCAGAATCACCCCGGTAGGGTATGCCACATCAACTATTACGTACCTAGAGGTGAGAATGTAAGTTATTTGGGTAATCATCAAAGGTATAATTCTGAACCCTTAACTTACAACTACTATGATCAGGAGCATACACGATATCCACCGACGCCCTACATGGCACCCGTGGATACCCTTCCATATCCCCATTCTAACTCTGACTTTTATGGTAGGCAAACAGAGTACTCAAGAGGAATAATGACCCTCTTAAGAGAGATATCCGTCCGATTGGCAGCCAACGATGAGGCATGCAGAACCCTGAGTAACCAGCTTGCCACGATCAGACAAGAGGAAAGGGAGTGCCAAGAGGCGTTCCTCTTATAAGAAGAGGCAATTCACGCCATAGCCCTAAGGAGCGGCAAGGAAGTGGACACACTCGTGGCATCTCCATCGCAAACGTATCCGTCACCTCAGGTAAGTAGGGAACCGGAAGTGGTAAGCAACCCCGGTCCCGCATCTGAAACTCCAACTCCTGAAGTAGCTGTAGAAAAAGTAGTTAGGCCTTATACACCAAAACTTCCATTCCCTCAGAAGCAGAAAAATGCCAACTTAGATAAGAAATTTGCTCGGTTTTCGGAAATCCTTAGTAGATTAGAAATAAACATTCCATTAATGGAAGCACTAGAGGAGATGCCAAACTATGCAAAATTTCTTAAAGACATGTTGTCGAAAAAAGAAAAAGTTTGGGGAAAATGAGATAGTGGCTTTAATAGAACAATGCTCGGCCATAATCACCCATAAATTACCCCCCAAACTTAAAGATCAAGGGAGCTTTACCATCCCGTGTAGGATAGGCAATATGCACATAGATAGGGCATTATGCGATTTAGGAGCAAGTATTAATCTTATGCCTTTATCGATTTTCAGGAAATTGGGACTCGGAGAGCCTAAACCGACAAACATGACACTGCAGTTGGCAGACAGGTCGATCGCACGACCTAGAGGCATAGTTGAAGATGTATTGGTGAAGGTGGACAAACTGATCTTCCCGGTCGATTTTGTGGTCCTCGATATGGAAGAGGATGACTCCGTCCCCATTCTCCTCGGGAGACCATTTCTTGCAACCGGTAGGACACTGATAGACGTTCATGGAGGTAAATTGGTCCTAAGGGTGCAGGACGAAGAGGTAACATTTAACGTTTATGAGTCTATGAAATTTCCTCAAGAGCGCTCCAAAAGTTGTAACTTTGTAGATGCGCTAATAGATGAATGTATTGAGGAAGTTGACCTCGACATAAGAAATGCCTCTTTAGAACTCGGTCTAGGTGGTGAGGAATGTGAAAACTCGAATGAACCATTCGAAGATCTCCCACCTGAAAAATGTTATTGGGTTAAGGGTAGAAAAGAGGACCTTGATCGTGAGATCAAACCTAAACCCAAAACCTCGTTAGAGGAACCTCCAAAATTGGGGCTTAAACCCTTACCCAATAATCTGAAATATATTTTTCTTCAACCTCCCACAGATCTACCCGTTATTATTTCTTCTTTGTTGATAGATGAACAGGAAGAAAGATTGGTGGAGGTGCTGATGGAACATAAAGGGGCCTTTGGATGGTCAATCCACGACATCAAAGGCATCGACCCCAAAATCTGCACGCATAGAATTATCCTTGAGGAAGAGATCAAGCCATCTGCCCAACCTCAACGACGGCTCAACCCTAACATGAAAGAGGTGGTAAAAGTCGAGGTTATAAAACTCCTCGACGCAGGTATCATCTTTCCGATTTCTGATAGCCAATGGGTAAGCCCGGTTCAATGCGTGCCTAAAAAAGGGGGGACAACGGTAATGGAAAATGAAAAAGGGGAATTAATCCCAACTAGAAAGGTTACGGGTTGGCGTGTATGCATAGATTATAGGAAATTAAACGAGGCCACCCGTAAAGACCACTTTCCCTTACCGTTTATTGATCAAATGTTGGAACGGCTAGCAGGGCATGAATTTTTTTGTACTTTAGATGGGCTATCCGGCTACATGAAAATTCCTGTGGACCCTTTGGATCAAGAGAAAACCACATTCACTTGCCCCTATGGAACTTTTGCATATAGGCGGATGCCTTTCGGATTGTGTAATGCCCCTGCCGCATTCCAACGTTGTATGATGGCTATGTTTTCTGACATGGTCGAGGAGTTCCTAGAAATTTTCATGGATGATTTTAATGTTGTAGGACCTACTTTCGACCAATGTCTTGAAAACTTGGACCGAGTCTTAGAACGTTGTGAAGACAGGAACTTGGCACTTAATTGGGAAAAGTGCCAGTTCATGGTCCAAAATTGTATAGTGCTAGGACACAAGGTGTCGGGAAAAGGGATCGAGGTCGATCCGGCAAAAATTAAGGTAATTGAAAAACTGCCACCTCCTACCAATGTAAAATTGGTTAGGAGCTTTTTAGGACATGCGGGGTTTTATAGACGGTTCATAAAAGACTTTTCAAAAAATCACTAAACCCCTCACTCAATTATTACTAAAAGATGCTGCTTTTAATTTCAATGAAGAATGTATGTCTGCATTCAAATTATTGAAAAAGAAATTAATCGAAGCACCTATTATGGTAAGCCCGGATTGGTCCCTTCCCTTTGAGTTAATGTGCGATGCCAGTGATCTGGCCGTAGGAGCCTGTCTTGGGCAGAGGGTGGATAAACTTTTTCGCCCAATCTTCTATGCTAGCAAAACCTTGAATGATGCACAGCAAAATTATTCAATAACTGAAAAGGAATTGCTAGCCGTAGTCTTTGCTTTTGACAAATTTAGATCCTATTTGGTGCTATCTAAGGTAATTGTTTTTACTGACCATGCAGCCTTGAGATATCTGATGGGCAAGCAGGATGCAAAACCTAGGCTGATCCGTTGGATCCTACTACTCCAAGAGTTTGACATCGAGATCAGAGACAAAAAAGGAGTGGAAAACGTAATAGCGGACCACCTATCCCGATTAGAGTCAGATCAACAAACCTTAGAGCACGAGACAATCAAGGAGGTATTTTCGGACGAAACATTGTATTCGGTACGATCTCTCCCCTGGTTTGCGGACATCGCGAACTACAAAGTCGGTAACATTCTTCCCCCTGATTTAGATGCAAGCAAAAAACGTGAACTACGGCTGACTCAGCTGCACAAGCTGGATGAGCTCCGGTACAACTCTTACGAAAATGCCAAGCTATACAAAGAACGAACCAAAAGGGTGCATGATAGGAAAGTACAAAAGAAAACCTTTGAAATAGGTGACCAAGTACTACTATACAACTCCCGACTGAGATTCTTCCCGGGCAAACTCAAAAGTAGATGGCACGGGCCATTCTCGGTCATCAACGCACACCCCTCCGGAATGGTTGAAATCAAAGGGAGGGATGGAGCCACCCAAAAGGTAAATGGGCACCGCCTAAAGCTTTATCTTGGCAAGAACGATTCGGACATACAAGTTCTGCGCCTACAGACAAGCACAGAATGGGCGGCCGATCAGTAAGCTGTCTTCTCCACCCTAACTCTTTACACTCGTACTTCATGATTTGTGATGCAATGTTGGAACTTATTGCATATTTTTAGTGTGAGGAGGAGGGGTAGACAAACTTACAAAAATTGTATAAATTTTTAATTTTTGTTGCGTCGTGTCTAGTTTAGGTTTGCGGTTTGGTGTTTTATTTTTGCTTTATTTATGTTTTTGCATGTTTAGGACCTAAAACCGTGAACCTCCTTCGAATCTAAACTTCGTTATTTGTCTTTGAGGGTTGACAACCGAATCTAAAATTGCATGACAACTAGTTTAGACGTAGGACACAACTCTTGTATCTGTAAAAGCATGAGCTAAAGTTTGCATTTAGACCCTACTTTTGAAGAAATGCCAAAATCATTACTTAGGTAGATAACTTAAGAATTGAAGGCATGTGATATTAAACTTGAGTTTGGGGAAAACTAGTAAACACAAGATTGAAACCCAAAGAATTGTGAGTTGAATTTGAGCCTAAGAGCGAACATCAAAAAGCTCTTTTTCTTGACATTTTTGTGTGAACGCTTTGACTTGTGGAAGATTACAGATTTTGCACCTAATACTGTGTCGAACCTACATGCAATGGCTTGAGATGATAAACGATGAATCAGCCTCATTAGAATTAACCCTTTTCTTTACCTTATTTTCTCTTTTTCATCCACTCTAGGAAGCCCCTTTGAGCCTATATTATTGTAGTTTGTAGACTTTTCTTTCGTTCTAACCTGTTTTTGCAAACCACAACTTGGTTTGCTATGTAACCCAATCTCTTTTTACAAAGCTCAATTAGAGCCTTTGTTTTCTTCTAGCGCTTTATCTTTGTTTATGGCATTTCAGTAGCAAGCCAAAAGGCTAAAAAGTAAATGAGCATCACTACCCCAAAAAAAAGGGAAAAAAAGGGAAAAAAGAAAGAGAAAAACAGAAAAAGAAAAAAGAAAAGAAAAGAGACGAACAAAAGGGAAGAACTCCATTCCCCAGTTCTTAGAAAAATCAAAAACGTCTCAAAGAAAACATCCCAAAAAGAAATAATAAGGGATGAATAAAAAGCTCAGTCACTTTATATTTGCTAAAGCCATTTAAACTTTGTTTTTGTAGCGCTAGAACTTTTAACCCTTGTTGTACCTTTAACCCTCTAACCACATTACAACCCCAATTAGAGGCTGTTTTTGATATCATCGGAGTCATATAGCATAGTAGAGGAACGCGGATGAACGTGCAAAATCAACGTAATCCTAAGCAAGAAGCCGAGAGTAAACACTTTAGCCACCCAAAATTATGTGAAATGAGTGAACTACCTATGGTGAGGTGTTTTACTTAGCGATCCCCTTAAACTCGTTTAATTGAACATGTGTCCATTTGCTTAAAACTATGACCCATGATAATTGAAATGCGGCTTTTGGATATCGTGTCTCTACTTTGTATTTCCGAATGCATGTAATTACAGATGCTCGAAGTTGTGTCAAGCACCTAGTCAAACCGGGAGGTTTTCTAGCTTGCTTGTGATGGCGGGTTTAGTTTGTTTTAGTTTACTTGGGGACAAGTAAAGTTTTAAGTGCGAGGAGGTTTGATAGGGGTCAAAAACCCCTATCTTTGTGTACGGTTTTAGGACGGGTTTTAGAGTTATTTAGTTAATAAGCGAACAATTCTCACATTTAAATGCTTTTGTGTGAGTTAGTTAGAAATTGGAAACGTTCTATTTACTTTTCGTCGTTTAGGCTCGTTTTGTGATCAATTTAGGCAAATACGGCCAAAATAGCATGCATAATATAATTCCGTTATCTTTTAAAGCTAATTGGTCCGTCAAAAGTCGCACCAAACGAAGCGTTTGCTCAAAATAAGCGATTGACGGATCAATTTAGCTTTTGGACTAATGTTATTTGGAGTTTTTATACGTGCGCAGGTGCAAAGTCGGGCGAAAAAGGGACTTAAAAGACACTCTGCAAGATTCGAGCACGCTCCGGGCGAAAAGGCTCGGCGAGCAGGGCCCCGTGGGCCATTTCTGCTCGCCGAGCAGGCCGCCAGAGGCCTGCTCGGCGAGCAGGAGCCTACTCGCCGAGCAGGCCGCCAGGCGCCTGCTCGGCGAGCAGGGGGCTGCTCGGCGCGAGCAGCCCTGCTCGCCGAGTAGCCTGCCCTGCTCGGCGAGCAGCCCTGCGGGAATTGGTCAAAAAGACCAATTCCGCCCCCACGAAGCCACGTACGGTCCCACGTCTTCCTACACCAACAAGGACACGAAAATAGGTCAAAACGAGGCCCGAGACGCGTCTATAAATAGGATTTTCTTCATTGTAATTATATATCTTTCGTTTTTGTAAATTATTTTAGCTTTCCCCTTGTAATTCCTCTTCATCTTCTCCATCTTCCTCAACCTCCATTGAAGCTCCTTCAAAGCTTTTCCTCGAGGAATTATCAAGGTCCGTCCTTAAGATCAAGTCACCGGCTGCAGAGTAAACAGGTTCCCTGAAAGGGATTTTTGTATCTCCTTTTATCTTTCCATGTTTGTACTCTTTGATACAGTTGCCGAACTTAACTTATTGTATCTTGTGACAATTATCTTCGCCTTTAATAATAATTTAGCTCTTGTTTTGTTCTATGATTATTTGTCTAATCTCCGTCTTACGCTTTATTCAATTGGTTTAACTCATTCAAAAGCCCCAAAATCTAGTAGGCACATATTTCGAGCTGAATCTGACCTAGTCAGAGCCTAGGAGATTGACGACCTCTTAGTTGATTAAGCGCCAATTTACTGAGCCTTAGACCTAGTTTCGGCCTTAGGGAATCACGCACTAGGAACCTCAGGAGGGTAAGTAGGGTTAATCGCCTTGAATACAAGTGACTCAGATTAGGTTTTTATTCAATAGACTTGATAATCTATCTTGATTATTATCGTTCATACCATGTTCCTTCGAATAGTTTCATTAATGAAAGATCAATTAGGGGTAGAGTAACTTAGTTAGGCGTAGAATAACTTAGCTAGGATTAGATAACTTAGTTAGAATTAGATAACTTAGCTAGGATTAGCATAATTCAACCTAGGAGTATGATGCGGTTTCTGCGAAACCTCACTAAGGGATAAGTGTACCCCGTCGTTATCAAGTAATAAATTTCTGATTTAAGTCCAGGTTATCGTCCACAGGATTTATTTTTGCAAGTATCAAGCTACTCGGTCTCGGATGTTATCTAGGCTTAGGGGGTTTTGAGTTTGGTTTGTTTAATTAATCTACTCCTAGGTTGAATTATGCTAATCATAGCTAAGTTATCTAATTCTAACTAAGTTATCTAATCCTAGCTAAGTTATTCTACGCCTAACTAAGTTACTCTACCCCTAATTGATCTTTTACCAATGCAATTAACTGAATGAACATGAAGGGATACGATGATAACAATGATAGAATGTTTAAGCAATTGAATTGAAACTAAGTCACTTGTGTCTAAGGCGATTAACCCGACCTATCCTCCTAAAGTCCCTAGTTCGTGATTCCCTTGTAAGGCCGAAACTAGCTCTAAGCCTCAGTAATTTGGGCTTAATCTTCTATAGGGTCGTCAATCCTATAGGCACTGACTAGGTCAGATTCAGCTCGTAATATGTGCCAACCTAATTTTGGGATTATCGAATGAGTTAAACCAATCAGACAAAGCGTAAGACAAAGATTAAAACATCAAAACAATTGAATAAACAAAAACTATATTATATATCAAAGGTCGAAATATTGTCACGAAGTTACAATAAACCTAGAATTCATAGCATGTATCAGAGGCTAGACAGAATATAAAAGAAGAAAAATCCCTTTCAGGGAACCTATCTACCAATGCAGGCGTCTTTCTAGGATTTAAGGATGGAGCTTGAGCAATCCTCGGTGAACGGAGCTTCGGAGGTGTCTTCAATGGATGTTTGAAGGATATGGAGGAGGTGGAGAGGATTTCTCAAGGTGAAAGCTAAGAAAATTACAAAAGCAAAAGATCTCTAATTTACATTGGAAAAACCTTATTTATAGACGCGGCTCGGCCCTCTTTTTGACCTATTTTCGTGTCCTCATTGATGTAGGAAGTCGTGGGGTCCATCGTGGCTTTGTGGGGGCGGCATTGGTCTTTTTGACCAATTCCCACATGTCTGCTTGACCTATCATCGTATCCCTTCATGTTCATTCAGTTAATTACATTGGTAAAAGATCAATTAGGGGTAGAGTAACTTAGTTAGGCGTAGAATAACTTAGCTAGGATTCGCATAATTCAACCTAGGAGTAGATTAATTAAACAAACCAAACTCAAAACCCCCTAAGCCTAGATAACATCCGAGACCGAGTAGCTTGATACTTGCAGAAATAAATCCTGTGGACGATAACCTGGACTTAAACCAGAAATTTATTACTTGATAACGACGGGGTACACTTATCCCTTAGTGAGGTTTCGCAGAAACCGCATCATAAGTCAGCCGAGAAAAGAAGCAGGCAAGGTGAGCCTGGAACTGAGGAAGCTATAGAGTAACCTCAGAAAAAGCAGAAGTCCTCAACACTGACTCCACTGAATGCCATACCTACGGACTTCGTTGTACCGGGTGACTCTCACTTCACCCAGTGTCAAGGTACCGTAGTTGAGCATGATGAGCACGATGTACAACTGGATGATCATTTTATCTCCCAAGTTGAAGAAGAACTTGATGGTGATAGCTCAGAGGAAGAAGAAGAGGAAGAAGCCAGCGGTCAGGATGACGCTGAGGACTCTGAGGAAACAGCCAGTGAGATTGAGGTTGAGCATACCGATACTGAGTTGGCTGCTGGAGTTGAGCAAGTACTCGACCAACACACTGTTGATCCAGCTGAAGAGCAAGCTGACCAGCCTCACACTGAGCAACAAGAATCTTCCCCTTCTCACTCAGGAGAACCTGATCATACTGTCACTCCACCTCGTAGAAGGCGAAAGTTGGTCAAGGCCAGTGAGAAGCTAGTCAGTGAACCTCCTGTGCAACTACCAACTCTTCCTGACTTTGTCATCTCAAAGACAACTAAGGACCCTTCTACCGTCCAACTCAAGTTTTTCAAACGCCAATCCACTTCCACTACATCGGCGGCATTAGAAAAACAAGCCTCTGTTTCTTCTCAACATGAACATGCCGACCCCAATGCTTCTGCAACATCAACCAGTCAGGTTGAGCCGTCTACTGTTCATGCTATTTCCTCAAGCATGGTGCTGACTCCACACACCTCTGCCGTTAGCACATACAGTATTCGCATTACAACTTCTGCAACTCAACTCTATGCCGATCAATCAACTATTCCTATAACTCAAGTGCAGATTGAGAATACTATTCCAGTCACTGACCAGGTTACTCCCTTCACTCCTCTTCCTTCCGGTCATACTGATGTCCCTGAAGGTTCACAAAGCCATCTGAATGCCACTGAGTCCGGCAAAAAGATCATTGACTCAGTACAAGCACTAATCAGAGACCTTCAATACTCCACTTCTCCTGCTGCTGGATCTTCAATTCTTGAGACCACCCAGCTCTCCCAAGTCACTCAGCTTCTCAACGAAGTTAAGGGACTCAAGGATCTGCTGAACGTCGTCTTATCCTTCCAAGCACAGCAAGCTAAGTAGGATTCTATTGCCAAGTTGGCTGAGATCCAGCTGACAACCGTGCAACACCTGAACTCTCTCCATCAACAAGTCCAGAAATTGTCAGCTGTGAACACTGACTATGCCACTTCGTCTGAAGTCAAAATGCTCTTTGCTCAGCTTCATACTGAGCAACTTAAGACCAACGAGCAAATGGTGTCGTACAGTTAGTGCTCAGTAGAGCAAATTGGTGAGGCTATAAGATTTCTTAATCTGAATAAGCAAGAGATGGATACTGACGCAATGAAACAGAACGAGATGATGACTCTCGCACAACAGACCTTCAATCACATTCGTCATAACAACATCCAATGTCAGTATTACGACACAGCTCTGTTAAAGACTTTTCACCAAATCTTTGCTGGCCTTACTGAAGCTCTAATCTGGCAAGGCAAAGCTCAAGCATTCTGTGTCAATATGCTTAGTGTTGCTGATCTCAATGTACCCGAAGAGGTCTCAGCTGATGGAGTTGCCATCTTTGATGGCGTCAATGAAAGCGCTGAGAAGCTTAAGGAGCTATCCCAAGAACTGACTCGCGCTGTATTAACTGATGCTTTCAGACTCCCTGAAGTTGGCAAAACGGGGGAGAAAGAACATGCAGCTAGAGCTCAGTATGAGCGAAGTCAGTCATCGCAACACAAGAAAAAGAAATAGATAGGCTAGCCCAGTTTTAGACTGAGTCACTTGTAATCTAATTCTATTTGCCTTATCTATAAAAATTTATGCTGTGTAATTACTGACTTCTATCTATATATCATATTTGCATCTCTTATTCAAATCCTGAGTTATGATATATGTTATTAAGTACTGAGTCATTATGTATCTTCAATTAAATCAGCTATGTTTAATACTTGTAACGTTATTGACTAAATCAAATGCTGATAACATGTTTGACATTGACCTATGTGTTTATAAAACATTTTGATAAGAACTCATTGAACAACAAATTACTCAGCGCGCTCTATATGACTAAACCTTCCGCTTAATACTGAGTAAATAGAATATGTTGAAATAGCTGACCTATATCTGAAAACTGACCTTAGACTTACTCATTTAAACCTTTAAATGTTTTGAGTAAAACTAAGTCAGTAGCTCAACCCTTACAAAATTATACCAGGTCAACTATCATGGGGGAGCTCATACTGAGTTCCTCGCTGAATAGTTTTGCCAACATCAAAATGGGGGAGTTTGTTGAAACACCTTTCCACATAATTTTGATTTGACAAAATTGTTTAAGTATAATTTAAAATACATATTCTAAACACACTAAGTTTAAATGCTTTGATTTATTCTACTAATGTTTTTGTTCAATGTTGAGTTAAAACTGTTATAAGACATAAGAAGTAAAAGGCCCAAGCCCAATACGGAAGCCAAGGCCCAAGTCAAACAACTCAGTATAACTCGGCCCGCGTGTGTCAAGACGTTGCCGTTTTGAACAAAACGCAACTCAGCAAAAGGAAGGATCTAGAAGACCTTCGGGAACAACTTCAAGATGAAGCTGCTGAGTAGTCTCGACAAAGCGTACAAGACAGCAGCTGGCAAAGGAAAACTTCCAGACAAAGTATTTCCCCTTTGGGCAAAGTTCAGACGACACAGTATGCTGTCTAGTTGACTTTACCATAAAAGGAGAGACAGTCTGCTGAGCTGACCGAGGACAGAAGATACACAATTCTGATTGGCCGAGAGCTCTGAGCAAGTTAGGATGACAACGACATATAGCCGTTTCCCTCCAATGGTTATTTCGAAATTCAAAATGATCGATGCCTAGACGTCTCTATAAATAGTGCCATCAGAAGCTTCACTCAATACAGAACTTGATCAAGCCATTACGCTGACCAAATTTCTACAAGTTCTGCAAGGAAAGAAGCAAAGCAAATCTTACACCACAATTCTTATATCTGTGTAAAAGTCTAGAGTGATTGTCTCAATCGTCTAAAGTGTCTTAGCAAATATTTGTATAGGACAAAACACTTATCATTTCTAGAGATAGAAAGGAGAGGCTGAGTACTCGGTTTTAGTACTCAGCGTGAGATTAGGATTGAGTAGAGGTATAGAGGAATGTACTCTTGTCATACTCAGTTGCTTATATTGTAAAAGGTTTGACGCTCTACCTTTAAAGAGCTCAGTAGAGGATTCGAAATCTCGGAACGTGTTCCGGGGACAGGACGTAGGCTTAGAAGAAGCCGAACCTGGATAAATCTGCTGAGTGAAGTATTTCTTACCTTAACTCCTTATATATATTGCTTGCTTAACATAACCAAAAAAAAACTGACCAAGTAAAGAGGTCAAGTTGAGTTGTGCGCGTTAAACGTTTGAGCTCAGGAATAGACTCTAAGTGCTATCTCCTGACTCAAGCTAAGAACTGACCTAGTCACCAGTTGACTAAGCCAGTATCTTGCTGTTTACTCAGCGCCGCTGTTAAAACCTTTTTCTTTAGAAAAAGAAGTCTGCCCTAATTGCGAAAAAGTTTGAATAGTTCCTAACCCCCCCTTGGAACTATACTTGCAACCTTACAAGGGACCAACAGTGTCCGGGTGCCGGCGTTGGGACAGGCGCTGGAAGCAGGTCCCCAGGTAGTGTCGGGCAGGCTGAGGCAGCGGCAGGGGGGCAGGCTGCCTCGGGTCAGGTCCATATTAATAGAGCGGGTACTTTTGGTGTTGAGTGTGGTGCTCAGGTCTAGGGAAACGCGGTTTCCCCTAGATCTAGGGTTAGTATAAACGAAGTAGGGAAAAGTTCTTAGAAAGATACGGTTATGGGGGTGGTCGATGAGGAGCCTTGTATGGAGGAAGTGTTGATGGTGGGTGAGTGTGATGATATGTACTCTGATTCTGATGAAGAGGAGGGTGTCAATTTGAAGTCTTCCCTATCTAAGCCTATTGCCTTTCCTAGTGTCAAGGAGAAGCCTATCCCCAAAGCAAGGGAGGAGTCTGGAGCCGTTTCAGCTTTAACGTCAGGATCTAGATTTGGGGCCCTGACGATTGTGGAAGTTCATGATCCTGACTAGGGGGATGAGCATATTGTTCAAAGCATGCCAGGTTTGGAGTCTATTGAACCATCTGAGAAGGTGGTTGAATCTGTTAATCCCCTCTTTGTTTCCAAGGACGAAGCCCATGGGGGGACCCTGGCCCTGGCTGCTCGAAGGATGAAGAAGATAAATGAGGTTAGTATTCCTATTCTTTGTGGTGATCCTGGGATTGGGAAGTCGATGGGAGTTAATAAAACTAGTTTGAAAAAGCTAAAGGGTAAACAAAAAAGTATCCAGAATACTTTGGCTTTACCAGAGAAGAGGGGGCCTGCGGGTACCTCGGCGAGGCTCTCAGGAGCCCCTAATAAATACCTGGCTTAGGTGTGTTGGTGCGGTCAGTTATCCTCCTTTCTATGGATTTGTTGTGTTGGAATGTTAGGGGTGCGGCTAGCAAGGCTACCCGTATCCATGTTAATGATCTAATTAAACATTTTAACCCTTCTTGTTTTGCTTTAATAGAAACTAAGATTAGTGGAGATAAAGAAGATGAGGTGGTTAAAAAGTTTAGGAGCTGGAACTGTGTTAGATCGGAGGCTACTGGCCGAGCTGGGGGGATTTGGCTTTTTTGGAAGCCAGATCAGGTTCATTTCGATATTATTAGCATGGACAAGCAGTTTATTCACTGTAAAGTGAGTGTCTCCGATAATAATTCTTTTTTAATTACCCTGGTGTATGCTGACCCTATTTTAGCCAATCGGAAACGGCTTTGGGAGGTTCTTTACTCTATGAGTGTCAGCATATCTGAGCCCTGGTTTGTGGCGGGTGACTTTAATGATATTGCTTTTATGAGTGATCAAAGAGGGGGTTCGCATCATTATGTTAATCGCTGCCTTCACCATAAGAATAGTATGGATTTATGTGGGCTTTCTGATCTTGGGGCCTCCGGTCATAAGTTCACTTGGAAGCGCAACAGTACCTTTGTTCAGTTGGATAAAGTTTACGCTAATGTTTTAGCTCAGACTTCTTTCCTTGAGAGTTCTGTGTTAAATCTCCCATTCCGCCATTCGGATCACTGTCCTATTTTATTTAGGCTGTTGAAAGGCAATCGTCCTACGGGTGAGAGACCGTTCCGTTATCAATTAGATTGGGAGTCTCATCCTAAGTTTAAGGATTTCGTTCATGATAATTGGAAACCTCACTCGAATGTCCTTCAAGCTGCTGAAGGATTCAGGAATAATGTGCTAGGGTGGAATAGAAATGTCTTTGGGCACATTATTAGAAGGAAGAATAAGTTATTGAATAGGATGGAGGGTATTCAGCGTAGGTTGGAGGTGAGGTTTGATCACGGTTTGGATGGCCTCCTTAGAACCCTTCAGAAGGAGCTGGAGGTTGTGCTCAGGCAGGAGGAGCTTCTTTGGTTTCAAAAGTCTAGGAAGTCCTAGATAAGATATGGGGATCGTAATACCAAGTATTTCCATCTTTCTACCATTATTAAAAGGCGGAGGAATAGAATTGATGCCATTAAGGACTCTAATGGTGATTGGGTGTATGAAGATGAGGAGATTCGGAGATTGGCCCTGGAATTCTATAAGGATCTGTTTAAAGAGGAGCCTGTTTATCTAGAGAGGGCTCACTCTGTTGCTACCTTTCCTATGATTGGAGAGGATAGCATTCAGGATGCCTTTCACCCTATCTCCCTGAAGGAAATAGACCAAGCCATTTTTAGTATTGGGGCTACTAAAGCTCCTGGGATAAGTGATGCGCCTTCCTAAGAAGGCTCACTAAGGGATAAGTGTACCCCGTCGTTATCAAGTAATAAAATTCTGGAAAAGTCCAGGTATCGTCCACAGGATTTATTTCTGCAAGTATCGAGCTACTTGGTCTCAGGTGTTATCTAGGCTTTGGGGTTTTGAGTTTGGTTTTTCTTAAGTTAATCTACTCCTAGGTTGAATTATACTACTCCTAACTAAGTTATCTGGTTCTAACTAAGTTATTCTATGCGTAATTGAGTTACTCTACCCCTAATTAAGTTAAACTACTCCTAGGTGATCTTTTACCAATGCAATTATCCGAAGGAACATGAAGGGATACGATGATAATGAAAATAGATTGTTTAGACAACGAAATTAAAACCTAATCTAAGTCACTTGTGTCCGAGGCGATTAACCCTACCTATCCTCCTGAGGTCCCTAGTTCGTGATTCCCTTGTAAGGCCGAAACTAGCTCTAAGGCTCAGCAATTTGGGCTTAATCTTCTATAGGGTCGTCAATCCTATAGGCACTGACTAGGTCAGATTCAGCTCGTAATATGTGCCAACCTAATTTTGGGATTATCGAATGAGTTAAACCAATCAGACAAACCGTAAGACAAAGATTAAAGCAATAAAACAATTGAATAAACAAAACTATAATATATATTAAAGATGAAAAGTATTGTCACGAAGATACAATGAGCCTAGGATTCATAACATGGATCAGAGGCTAGACAGAATATAAAAGAAGAAAAATCCCTTTCAGGGAACCTGTCTACCAATGCAGGCGTCTTCCTAGGACTTAAGGATGGAGCTTGAGCAATCCTCGGTGAGCGGAGCTTCGGAGGTGTCTTCAATGGAGGTTTGAAGGATATGGAGGAGGTGGAGAGGATTTCTCAAGGTGAAAGCTAAGAAAATTACAAAGATAAAAGATATCTAATTTACAATGGAAAAGTTCTATTTATAGATGTAGCTCGGACCCTCTTTTTGACCTATTTCGTGTCCTTATGCAGGTAGGAAGTCGTGGGACCGGTCGTGGAGTCGTGGGGTCAAAATTGGGATTTTTGACCAATTCCCACAGGCCAGCTCGTCGCGAGCTGGCCATGCCAGCTCGCCCGAGCAGGCCTCCAGGGGCCTGCTCGGCCGAGCAGTGCCTGGGCAGCTTGGCCGAGCAGTGCCTGGGCAGCTCGTCGAGCAGCGCCTGGGCCACGCGCCGAGCAGCGCCTGGGCTGCGCACCGATGCTTAATTCGCCGAGCTACTGTCGGGGGTCCCCGAGACGCGATTTTCACCCGAACTCGTTCCTGCTTTAGCCTGCACATGCACGAAAACTCCAAATAACATTAGTTCCGAGGCTAAATTGACCCGCCAATCGCTCATTTTGAGTAGACACTCCGTTTGGTGCGACTTTTGGCGGATCAATTAGCTATAAAAGATAATGGAATTTTAACATACATGCTATTTTGGCCATATTTGCTTAAAATAACCAGAAAATGAGCCTAAACAACGAAAAGTAAATAAAACATTTCCAATTTCTAACTAACTCACACAAAAGCATATAAATGCGAGAATTGCTCGCTTATTCATGAAATAATGCTAAAAACCGTCCTAAAACTGTACCCAAAGATAGGGGTTTTTGACCCTTATCAAACCTCCTTGCATTTAAAACTTTACTTGTCCCCAAGTAAACTAAAAAACTAAACCCGCAATCACAAGCAAGCTAGAAAACCTCCTGGTTTGACTAGGTGCTTGACACAATTTCGAGCATCTGTAATTACATGCATTCGGAAATACAAAGTAGAGACACGATATCCAAAAGCCGCATTTCAATTATCACAGGTCATATGTTTAAGAAAAAGGACACATGTTCAATTAAACGAGCTTAAGGGGATAGCTAAGTAAAACACCTCACCATAGGTAGTTCACTCAATTTACACAATTTTGGTGGCTAAAGTGTTTACTCTCGGCTTATGTTCTTGCTTAGGATTACGTTGATTTTGCACGTTCATCCGAGTTCCTCTACTATGCTATATGACTCCGATGATATCAAAAACAGCCTCGAATTGGGGTTGTAATGTGGTTAGAGGGTTAAAGGTACAATAAGGGTTAGGAGTTCTAGCACTAGAAAAACAAAGTTAAAAATGGCTTTAGCAAATTGTGAAGTGATTGATCTTTTTATTCACATATTTTTTCTGAGACGTTCTAATTTTAAGACTTGGGAGATATGGTTCTCCTTCTTTTGTTCGTCTCTTTTCTTTTTTTATTTTTTTTTTATTTTTTTTTATTTTTTTTTTCTTTTTATTTTTTTTTTCTTTTTGGATAGTGACGCTCATTCACTTTTTAGCCTTTTGGCTTGCTACTATGGTGCCATAAACAAGGATAAAGCGCTAGAAGAAAACAAAGGCTCAATGCGAGCTTTGTAAAAACTTCGGTTAAGCAACAAACCAAGTGATGGTTTGCAAAAATTTGGGTTAGAACGAAAGAAAAATCTACAAACTACAAAAATACAGGCTCAAAGGGGCTTCCTAGAGTAGATGAAAAAGATAAAATAAGGTAAAGAAAAAAGGTTAATTCTAATGAGGCTGATTCATCGTTTACCATCTCAAATCATTGCATGTAGGTTCAACTCAGTATTAGGTGCAAAATCTGTAATCTTTCCACAAGTCAAAGCATTCACACAAAAATGTCAAGAAAAAGAGCTTTTTGATGTTCGCTCTTGGGCTCAAATTCAACTCACAGTTCTTGGGTTTCAAATTTGTGCTTACTAGTTTTCCCCAAACTCAAGTTTAATATCACATGCCTTCAATTCTTAAGTTATCTAACTAAGTAATGATTTTAGCATTTCTTCAAAAGTAGGGTCTAAATGCAAACTTTAGCTCATGCTTTTACAGATACAATGATTGTGTCCTACACCTAAACTAGTTGTCATGCAATCTTAGATTCGGTTCTCAGCCCTCAAGGACAAATAACGAAGTTTAGATTCGAAGGAGGTTCACGGTTTTAGGTCCTAAGAATGCAGAAACAGAAATAAAACCCGAAAGCGTTTAACTAAGCTAGACACGACGCAACAAAAATTTAAAAATTATACAAATTTTTGTAAGTTTGTCTACCCCTCCTCCTCACACTTAAATCATGCAATAAGTTCCAACATTGCATCTAAAACCATCAAGCGCATGTGCAAAAAGTTAGGGTGGAGAAGACAACTTACTGATTTTATCGCAATCGCCAAAAACTTGATGATTTGCGGTGCCAATTTTTTTTTTTTTTATCTATTTATTTTTTTTCAGCTCCGTTCGGGAAAAAATCCCGAACTGTTGCTTATGTCGCCCGAGCTGGGGTGCCCGGCGGGCTGCGCGGCAGTGCCCAGCTCGCCCGAGCTGGGCCTCCTGGTGCGAAATTACGATTTTTTTTTATTAAAACCCGAGCACTAAAAAAAACGTAAAAGAAAACTAAACAAACCTAAAAGTATATCTATAAAATTTATTAAATAGTAAAAACCTGAAAGTTGTATTCAAACTTGGGTTGCCTCCCAAGAAGCGCTACTTTTATAGTCGGTTAGCTCGACGTAGAGTTCCTTCCTAAGTATAAGCTTCTATCCGCGTTAGGAACTCGAATTCCTTAACAAATAATCCGTACCTACAAAACGGATTAGGAGCCTCAAATGAGTTAAATAAAAACAAGAGGCCAAATTTAAACAGATTATGAAAACGTTTGGTTTGCTCCCTTTTGGATTCTCTTGGTAGGTCGAAGAGAATGAAAACTTCTGAATAAGGAGTAAATCCAAACTTTTCTAACTTTTGAGGAAAAGGTAGTTCATATACACAAGCTTCGATCTGATCATTTATTTCTATCACATGATTTAGGATTTTAGGTTTTGAACCGGGGTTGCTTACCGCTTCCGGTTCCTCACTTACCTTGAGTGATGAATGTGACAGTGGGCTTGGTTCTACCTTTTTGTCGTTCCTCAAGGAGATGGCTCAAGCTGATTCCCTTTGTGGGATTTCTATGTTTTCTTTTATGCCTGGGAGAGCATCTCGGGATTGCTCTTGCATCTCATGGTTTATTTGAGCCAATTGGTTGCTCAAGTCCTTGCAAACCTCCTCGTTGATTGTAAGTCGGGCTGATATTCCTTTCAAAAGGGACAACACCTCATCTCGTGAGCTAGAGGGTTGTGGAGGAACTTGGCTTGCTTGTTCGTAAGGGAACATTCCCAATTCGTTTTCCCTATGCTCATTAACAAACCTATTTGGAGGCCTCAATATGTTAGGGTTCCCGTAGGACAGATTGGAGTGTTGAGGTCTCCTCCAATCACTACCATAAAAGCTGTAAGAATTGGGGTTAGAATTATACCTTTGGTGATTACCCACAAAACTTACACTTTCATTGGTGTTGAGGATCAGTTTCGCCATCAAGATATCCATTTTCTTAAGTCGGCCATGGAGGGATTGGGGGCCTCATTCTCCAGGGCATGAATGTATTGTCTTGATGGGATAGTAAACTCTTGAGCTTGCCACTCAACTCTTTCTTGCCAATTCATTGATCAGAGAATGCTGAGAAAAAGTGAAGTTCTAGCACAAAAGTTGATAAGTAAAAGTATATAGTTATGAACAAATACAAAAGATATGAACAAGTATAGAAGTTATAAAGAATTATATATAAACAGGTATAAACGATATAAACAAAGGATATTCACAAAAGAATGCCTAAACTAACAAATCAACCTTTGGTTCATATTGCAGAAGAAATAAATCCCCGGCAACGGCGCCAAAAACTTGATTATTGGCGGTTGTCGGGTATTTATAGATTTAATCTACTTTCCCTGGCAACGGCGCCAAAAACTTGATTATTGGCGGTTGTCGGGTATTTATAGAATTAATCTACTTTCCCCGGCAACGGCGCCAAAAACTTGATTATTGGCGGTTGTCGGGTATTTATAGAATTAATCTACTTTCCCCGGCAACGGCGCCAAAAACTTGATGCGCCTTCCTAAGAAGGCTCACTAAGGGATAAGTGTACCCCGTCGTTATCAAGTAATAAAATTCTGGAAAAGTCCAGGTATCGTCCACATGATTTATTTCTGCAAGTATCGAGCTACTTGGTCTCAGGTGTTATCTAGGCTTTGGGGTTTTGAGTTTGGTTTTTCTTAAGTTAATCTACTCCTAGGTTGAATTATACTACTCCTAACTAAGTTATCTGATTCTAACTAAGTTATTCTATGCCTAATTGAGTTACTCTACCCCTAATTAAGTTAAACTACTCCTAGGTGATCTTTTACCAATGCAATTATCCGAAGGAACATGAAGGGATACGATGATAATGAAAATAGATTGTTTAGACAACGGAATTAAAACCTAATCTAAGTCACTTGTGTCCGAGGCGATTAACCCTACCTATCCTCCTGAGGTCCCTAGTTCGTGATTCCCTTGTAAGGCCGAAACTAGCTCTAAGGCTCAGCAATTTGGGCTTAATCTTCTATAGGGTCGTCAATCCTATAGGCACTAACTAGGTCAGATTCAGCTCGCAATATGTGCCAACTTAATTTTGGGATTATCGAATGAGTTAAACCAATCAGACAAAGCGTAAGACAAAGATTAAAGCAATAAAACAATTGAATAAACAAAACTATAATATATATTAAAGATGAAAAGTATTGTCACGAAGATACAATGAGCCTAGGATTCATAACATGGATCAAAGGCTAGACAGAATATAAAAGAAGAAAAATCCCTTTCAGGGAACCTGTCTACCAATGCAGGCGTCTTCCTAGGACTTAAGGATGGAGCTTGAGCAATCCTCGGTGAGCGGAGCTTCGGAGGTGTCTTCAATGGAGGTTTGAAGGATATGGAGGAGGTGGAGAGGATTTCTCAATGTGAAAGCTAAGAAAATTACAAAGATAAAAGATATCTAATTTACAATGGAAAAGTTCTATTTATAGATGTAGCTCGGGCCCTCTTTTGACCTTTTTCGTGTCCTTATGCAGGTAGGAAGTCGTGGGACCGGTCGTGGAGTCGTGGGGTCAAAATTGGGATTTTTGACCAATTCCCGCAGGCCAGCTCGCCCGAGCAGGGTGCCTGCTCGGCGAGCTGGCCATGCCAGCTTGCCCGAGCAGGCCCCCGGCGAGCTGGCACAGCCAACTCGGTGAGCTGGCCTCCAGGGGCCTGCTCGGCTGAGCAGTGCCTGGGCAGCTCAGCCGAGCAGTGCCTGGCCAGCTCGCCGAGCAGCGCCTGGGCTGCGGCCGAGCAACGCCTGGGTTGCTCACCGATGCTCAATTTGCCGAGCGACTGCCGGGGGTCCCCAAGACGCGATTTTCACCCGAACTCGTTCCTGCTTTAGCCTGCACATGCACGAAAACTCCAAATAACATTAGTTCCGAGGCTAAATTGACCCGCCAATCGCTCATTTTGAGTAGACACTCCGTTTGGTGCGACTTTTGGCGGATCAATTAGTTATAAAAGATAATGGAATTTTAACATACATGCTATTTTGGCCATATTTGCTTAAAATAACCAGAAAACGAGCCTAAACAACGAAAAGTAAATAAAACATTTCCAATTTCTAACTAACTCACACAAAAGCATATAAATGTGAGAATTGCTCGCTTATTCATGAAATAATGCTAAAAACCGTCCTCAAACCGTACCCAAAGATAGGGGTTTTTGACCCCTATCAAGAAGCCTTCTTCCTTTTTGCATATGAGACCTATCAGTCTTTGTAATGTTCTTTATAAGACTGTTACAAAGATTGTGGCTAATAGAATCCGTTGCATTCTTCCTGAGATCATCTGCTAGAATCAGGGAAGTTTTGTGCCTGGTAGACAAATGATGGATAATGTGGTGATTGCCCAAGAGATGGTCTACACGATGAAGATCAGGAAGGGGAAGAAAGGCATTGTGGCTCTTAAGTTGGGTTTGGAGAAAGCCTATGATCGCATCAACTCGAGTTTCCTGATGGAGAGTCTGGAAAGAGCAAGGATCCCTGACAGTTGGAGAAGGTTAATTAAGGTTTGTATCTCTTCTCCTGTTTTTCAAGTTATGATTAATGGTGATATGTCGGAGGAATTCTCTCCGGGTCGGGGTATCCGTCAGGGTGACCCAATGAGTCCCTTCCTTTTCGTTATTGCTATGGAGAGGTTGTCTCATCTGATTCAAGATGCTATTGATAATGGGAATTTCCACCCAGTGGCTATCAATAGTTTCTGTCCCCAAGTTACTCACTTATTCTTTACAGATGATGTCCTAATCTTCCTGGAAGGTAATGAGGAGCAGTTGAATGTTATTATGGATATTCTTGATTGTTTCTGTTTGGCCTCTGGGCAGAAGCTTAATCTCCAGAAGTCTAGGATGATGTGCTCTAAAAATATGAACCAGAGAGTCTGTAAAAGGTTAAGTGATCTGTCGGGTATTCCTCTGACTGGCTCCCTAGGGAAGTATCTGGGTATTCCCCTCCATAGTGAGAGAGTGTCTAAGGTGTCTTTTAAAGATACTTTGGATAAAGCTAATATGAAGTGTGCCACGTGGAAAGCCAAGACTCTCTCTCTTTCACTGGTCGCCTTACATTAATTCAATCTGTTAATTGTGCGACTCCCAATCACATTATGCAGGCTTGTCATCTTCTGGATCTTATGCTTAAAGATCTTGATAAAATTAACCGTAGGTTCCTGTGGGGGGAAGTTGAGGAGGGGAGAAAGATCCATCTTGTGCCTTGGAGTGAGGTTTGTCAGTCTAAAGATTCAGGAGGTCTGGGCATTAGGAAAGCTAAAGATAATAATAAAGTCTTATTAATGAAACTCATGTGGCGAATGTGGCAGTGTCCTACAACTCTTTGGGTCCAGCTCTTATACGGGAAGTATCGGAAGGATAAGGTGTTGGGGGGGCCTAAGGAGAGAGTGGTTAATTGTTCCTTTCTTTGGAAAGGCATTAGTGATGTGTTTGCTGAATTTTGTTCTGGGATTAGGTGGAATATGGTTAATGGCAGGTCCATCAGTTTCTGGAAGGATATTTGGGTAGGTAAGAAGCCTTTATTGGAGGTTTGTACTTCCTTGCCTCCGTTGGACGTTCAGGACTGGAGGATTGCTGATGTTGTGGATTCTGAGGGTGAGTGGATTTGGGATAAATTTGATTCATACCTCAGTCTGGAATCGCTCCTTTCTATTAGAGGGGTTCACATTAGTAATCAAATTGAGGATCAGGATAGTTACTGTTGGGCGCTGATAAATAATGGGGCCTATTCGTGTAAATCTGCTTTTCAGGCATTCTATCAGGGTTTGGATTCTTCTTCCCCATGGGTGTGGAAGACGATTTGGGGCTTGAAAGTACCATACCGCATTAGGAGCTTCCTGTGGCTTGGGGCTAGGAATAGGTTGCTTACTAACTCGGATAGAAAAAGGAGGCACCTGGTGGATTCTAGAGCCTGTGGCAGATGCAGAGGGTTTGAGGACACGTTGTGCCATGCTCTTAGGGATTGTGAGAAAAGTTTAGAGGTTTGGAGAAGAATTCTCCCTAGGGATGTGCTTCCTTCCTTTTTAGCCCATTCTGAAAATAATTGGTTTGTTGATGGTATTAATGGGATTCTTCTGCCTGGGAATCAAGGTGTTCTTCTTTTTGTGGCGGTGTGCCATCAGATTTGGAGGTGGCGGAACGAGGAGATCTTTGGAGGAGGAGTGGTTTCTATTCCAAATGTCCTTGATTTCTTTTCTAAGAAGATTAGTACCTGGGTTGAGAGTTTTGGTGAGGACCCCTTAGCTAGGGTGTATCAGAGGAAGGAGGTCAATCTTTTAGGCTGGTGTAGGCCGAGTGAAGGTGTGGTTAAGCTCAACACTGATGGTTCTTGTCTGAGAGATGGGAGAATTGCTGCAGGAGGGGTCCTTAGAGACGATGGAGGCAGGTGGGTTTCTGGCTTCTCTCAGAATTTGGGTATTGGTTCTTCCTTTTCTGTAGAGCTTTGGGGGATTCTCTCTAGCCTGAAGCTGGCTAAGGATCTAGGGGTGAAGAAGCTTCTGGTTGAGTCAGATAACCAAGAAGCGGTTAAAATGATTTCTGAGGGCAAGTTTGTTTGCCGGAATAGCTTGAATATTAGTAAAGGCATTAAAAGGATTGGGTCCTCCTTTGAGTCTATTAAGTTTGTTCATATTTATAGGGAGTAGAACCGCGTCGCGGACCGTCTTGCAATGGAAGGGCACTCTGGTTTGTTGGGTCTTTCTACCTTTTCTTCTCCAGCGGGCTTCATTTCTTCTTTGATCTTGGAGGATGTGGTGGGGGTCAGTTTTCCTAGGCTGATCCCGGGTTGAGTTGTTTTGTTTATTTTTTTTTCTTTCCTTTCCTACCAAAAAAAAAAATTAATCACTAATGTCAAGAGTTTAACAGTATCCGGATCGTGCCGGTTAAGAGTTACGATTTTAATCGGTAAGAATATTTTGATTTAAATTATTTTAAATTTTATTTATATTGTGTTTGAACAATATAATTCTTTGAGTTCGATTAAATGTGGATTTGTGATTTTATAAGAATTTTTAAAGATTATAGTATATCAACTAAATTATTTGAATAATTTTTACTTGAACCATTAAGATTTATGGTTATGGGTTAATTTGGAAATTTGATTGTGAAAAAAAGGATTTGAGTACACTATGATTTTATATCCATCTAGAGTAATCCGGATCGGTGGTTTTATATTTGAAGTCCATGTTCAGTTAGGGACATGGCATGTGTACACAGTTGAAAGACCTATCGGGTATGGCAAAGAAGTGTTGAGTAAGACCATGTGGGATAGGCAAAGTTATGAGATATCTCGATTCTATTGTGGGGATTGATATGTAAGGGGAGAAACTCTAGGATGGATATAATGTTAAGTTTGTTGATTACGAATTTGGTTTGCTAAACCGTTTGTTTGATTATGAATTTGGTTTGGTAAAACGTTTATTTGGTTACAAATTGGTTTGATAACCCGTTTATTTGGTTATGAACTCGTTTAATAAAGAGTTTATTTGATTATGAGCCATATTTGATAAACATTTTATTACGGTTTATTTTGTTAATTCGAAAATATCGATATTTATTTGTGAATTGATTTCATTTGTGATACGAGTTGATTTGATAAAGTGATTTGGGAACTTAAAAGTTTATCGGTTTTGATCAAATATTTATTTATATCTTTTATAAAATATATTTACATTTTAAGAGGATTATATTATATGAATTATCATAAATTCGAGATACTAAATATTAATTCATGCTCAATAATTTTATTTTATTGTGAACAAGAATAAAATTATATAATAATAAAGTGAAATATACAATTAAATGATTAATGAGTCAAAGAAGATGTGAATAATTAAAGAGAACTACCTAATTTAAGAGAACGATCTAAAATAGATAGAACTACGTGGCTTTGATTCCCGATTTAAAGATTTAAAAAGTTCGGGATACGTAGGAAGCTTGATAGAATTATCGAGTTCAAGCCAAATAATAAATAAAATTTTAGGTAGTCCGAATAAATTTTTATTGAATAGAAAATAGGTTCGTCTTTCAGACTCGTTATCCGGTTTTCCATTCATATCCGATGCCGTTTAGGGTCGGGTGTGACAGTAGGATTCACCAGCGTTATGCTCAGGGGCCGTAATGTTGTCAGCATCGGATGGAGGAGGTGTTTGGTGCTGCGCGGAAGTGGCGGTGCCAGCTTGGTCAGCAGCTGCATTTTTATTTAGGTCAGCAGCAGGAACTGACTGGTTTTCTGTCTGCTTGATAGGAGTAGGAAGAGTTTGATCAGCAGAGTTATTAACCTGCTCAGTGTCAGTCTGAGGTTGAGTAGAGTTTTGAGGATGAGGCAACTCAGAGCTGGCTTGAGCAGGAGGGGTTTCCTTTGCTAACTCATCGGGGTTGAGCAGCATGGACTTCGAGCACTTGCTCAGTGGAAGGATAAGCAGAAGTGTCGGCAGAGATTGGACCCTTAGTAGCTTTTGGGTCGGCTTGTTCCTCAGCCCGAGAAACAGAGGCTTGTTTTTCCTTCACTTGGTCGGGAGTAGGTTCAATGATGTCTGTGAAGAACTTGTTGGGGTTTAGTGTCCTATAGACAATTGTTCTAGGATACAAACTTAAATGTAAATGAAGTGTTCTTTATATCATTTGTTTTAATGAGATATATGTTTAATAACTATATAAAGGCAAACCCTTTTAAGCACTAAATAAAGTCTAATAAAAGGAAATCCGTAAGTTTGTTTAAAGTGATTATAAAGTGTTCATACAAGCATGAAGTGAGACAAAACTTTATAATAAACTAATAAACTTAAAACCACCCCAAGTCAATCAATATGTTTAGGATTGACATATCGCGGTTGAGACCAGCATGTAACAATGTCTTCTGTCCGACAGAAAGCTGATCTCACAAGCTTCATATATATAGATATCTAGACAGTTACATGGATCCGATGAAAGGTAGTTCATTAGGATTGGGGACCCGACTTGAGATAACAGGATGGGTAGATTCTTCCTTGTCACATGTTCATCTCATTGGTATTAATAGGTATAAATAATCCTCAAACTCAAAGGAATGTTAATTGGTATTCTGGATTACGGAATGTGACGCTTTGACTCTGGTGTAACACGATCCTTAACAGAGATGACTCTGGGGTGTGAACAGCAGACGCTGGGTATCACAGGAAGTGATTGCGGGATCGTTATACATTGGATTGAGCATTTGTCACTCCCGATAAATGGGAGATATGTCCATGGATCGCTTGTGGAAGTCTTGACTCTAAATCCTTGCAAGGTGATAGCTTGAGATTGAAATGTGATTTCTCTTAACCTATCTAATTGGAGTTGACTCGGCCATAACAAGTAAAACGAACGTCTCGCTATATGTGACTTGACATCACCCATAGTCATAAGATTCAGTTCAAGGATGTAGTTGATAAAGGATCGAATTATACCGTAACTAATACGGAAAGGTCAACGACAGAATCAACCTGTCTTCTTATAGCTCTAGGGGAATGATTACGGACTTGCTAAGCACATACTATGTACATCATTCCGTTATGCAAAGATTAAATATAATTTTTTGAAAGTTATTTAATAACGTTGCATACGGCTAGAAGCGATAAGAACCTAATGGGTCACACATAAGACTTGGAACCCAAAAGAGAGACAGATGTTAATTAATTGATGGAAGCCGAACTGAGCCCAATAGGGCCCAGTAACCAAGGTGGGGGGCAAAATTTATGTAGTGAAATACATAAATGATTAATTTGATTTTATCAAATCCTAATTAGATTAGGATTATGAATTAAATTTATTAAAGGATAAATAAGTTAGGAGTTTTAATTAGATTATATTACTCCTATTATTATCCAATAAGGTTATCATTATTATCTTTTATATTTAGATATATTAATAGATAATAATTAAGAATTCTATTCCGAATTGAATTCCTATTAAGTAACCTAATTCTATCTAACTAGGGTTTAGATACAAGTGATTATAAATACCCCCTACTAAGGATTTTCGAAATCCACCATTAATTCCAGGAGAGAGAATTCAAACCCCCCTAACCGAGGACGAGTTTTCACCGCTTCCATCCGTTCAATTGATTTTCATCTCTTTCTCTTTATCCTTGATCTTGTGTTGATTAATTAGAGACAATCTACTTTGGTTGTTATAAACGGTTGATTCTAACTTGATCTTCCTTTGTTTTGTTTTGTGCTCGGGAACTCGAAGTAAGAGTTGTGGGCACTTCGTTTGCAACGGTAGATAGAACATCTAAAATGTATTTCTTCTTATCCCTCTTTGTATGAAATAACGGTTAACGGATCTTGGGGTTAATGGAAATAGGTTAAAAATTTTATATTTCCACTGCTATACGTTAACCTATTTTCCTTCATTGGAATCAGAGCCTGCGTTAAATCCGTTATTTCATATATGAAAATTTAGAAGTTTTTTCAATCAGATTGAATAAATATTTATAGTTAGGTTAATTAACAAAACTGTTTTGATTAATTAGTTCTAAAAGATAAATAAGTTTTAATTAAGTGTTAATTAAAATAGGTTATGCACATGTTCCTAATAATTTTGGTTGATAATCATTGTAACAAAATCTATTAGTTTTATGGTTAGATTGATAAAATCAATTTTATTCATTCTAAAAGATAAAACGGAAAATCTATAATAGTTTTTCCTATTTTCTGAAAATCGTTTTAAAACTGATATATATATATATATATATATATATTATAAAAAAAATTTACAGCAGTTCGGGTCACGCCATACGGCGCGACCCGACTATTGTCGCGGTTGCTGCCGCGCGGCAGCAACCTCGCGCGGCGCCTGGCCGCCGCTGCCGCAAGGCAGCGGCAGGTCAGACGCCCAGGGCTGCTGCCAAACGGCAGCAGCCCAACCTCGGGCCCGGCCCGAGACCCACTTAGTTTTGAATCGTTTAAAAACTAGTTTTAAATATATATATATATGTATATGTTTCAGAAATTAATAGTTTTTCTATTTTGATTATCGAATGAAAATTTATTTAAAAGTTTGTTTTACCTATTTGTAAATCAAAAAGGTTTTAAATGAATTAAAATCAAAATAATTAGGACGTGCATAATTGAAAGTTTTGTATAGTTATATTAATCTAAAAGTTTAATATAAAAGGATACGAAACTATTAGAAGTAAAATTGGATGAAAGTTAATTTGTTGAGTTAATGTGATTAACCTAAATATTACATAAAATACTTATGTAATCAATCAATTAAATTTATTTAATTGAATCTATGCATGTATGGAGTTATGGACATATTTGGACCCTCTTTAGTCTTTTCGTATTTTTGAAATAGGGCATGCGAGTCCTACCTTTCTACTATCTATTGTAATTTCTCCTCTCATCTAATTCCCTTCAATTCAATTGAAGTTTTCTTTAGTAGTATAGAAATTAATATGTAATTTCAAGGCGCCAGGGAGAAGACGGAGGACCTAAAGAGAAATATGTAATAGTTAGTATTTCCTTAGGTTTGCCCTTTTATTCCGTCTCTGGCTCGACGGAATAATTTAGATGATATGTCCATAATGCCAATGTATGTGTCTGATGTATGCTAAAGCAAATCAAGACTAAGTTAGATTATGAGACCTAAAATAAAATCCCTCATTAAAAAGTTAAGTAAATAAGCAAGTTATTAAAAATCGGTTGCCCCTCCCTAATATTATAATTCAGCCGGCAGTACTGAGGGTCTTTGGGTTGTTGAGTAAACTCAAGCTCGGGGTCTTACGGTAACACCTGAATTATCGAAAATCATTTTTCATGAATATGGGGTAATACTTAAATTAGATTATGATAATTGGATGAGTAAACTCATATTTTCATAAACTAATGGGCAATATGGTTGGGATTAATATGAATAGCATATTAGTTACTAATGTAGTTAGTAACCCAATAACCTAGGAATCACATTAAAGATGTGATTGATTACATGAATCTACCTAACGAATGAGAGTAGCTTGTTGAGTAAACTCAAGGCGAAATCTCAGGAGTTAGGATCCTAGCTCACTAAAGGATTTGTGAAATTCTTCGAATTAATATGGAGGGCTATTAATTTGGCAAAATAGTGGGAGCAATCTGAAATAAACTAAAAGGCCTATAATTTTAGATTGATATACTTTAAAGCAAATGAATAACATACGTTTACTCTTTCTCACTCTCAGGTTTAATTAAACACTCTTAAAATCATGACTAAAACCAATCTGCAAAACATTCTTACCGATAACAAGTTCAATGGTTCAAACTTCACCGACTAGTTTCGTAACCTCAAAATTGTTTTAAAGTTCGATGAAATAGGGTATGTACTTGATACAATGATACCCCCTATCCCAGCTGATGATGCTCCCATCGAAGAAATTGATGCTTACTAGAAGCACAAAGCTGATGATGATCATGCGGGATGCATCATACTTGCATCGATGACACCAGAATTACAAAGGCAACATGAGGAAATGGATGCCTATTCCATCATCATGCACCTAAAGGAATTGTTTGGGAAACAGACCAGGTGCGAACACTACGAGATATCAAAATTGCTATATCGTTGCAGGATGCAAGAGGGCACATCCGTCATGACACATTGTGTCAAGATGATTGCCTATATTACCAAACTTTCTAGTATTAGATTCGCGATGGATAACGAACTAAGCATAGACTTAATTCTTCAATCCCTCCCGGAGAGTTATTCACAGTTCTTTATGAACTATTAGATGAATGACTTGCAAACCTCTCTTGAAGAGCTTGCAAATATGCTCAAGTCAGTTGAGCCCAATATGAAAAAGGACAAGGCAATATCAGCTCTTGTCATAGAGGGGTCAAAGAAAAGGAAAGGGAATTTTCCCAATCCTAAATATCCCAAGAAAGGCAAGGGAGCCATGCCCGCTAGAGCTAAGGGAAAAGAAGTGAAGAAGCCCAAAGGAGAGTGCCACTTCTGTGGTAAAGACGGGCATTGGAAAAGGAACTACAAGGAGTACCTAGCCACCCTCAAGAAGGGAAAAGGCAGTGCTTCAACATATAGTATGTTTTATATTGAAATAAATACAGTTTCACAGTCTGAATCTTGGGTACTTGATACCGGATGCGGATCTCATATTTGTACAAATATGCAGGAACTAAATCAAACTAAGGAATTAAAGAAAGGAAGCATAAACTTGCGAGTAGGAAATGGAGCAAGAGTTGCCGCCCTCACAATTGGAGATTATGTTTTAAATTTGCCCTCTGGGCTTGTAATAGAATTAAGGAACTATTTATACGTTCCACAAATGTCTCGTAACATTATTTCTATTAGTTGTCTCGTTGACGACGGTTTTCATATTTCAATAAAAAAAAACCATTGCGATTTTTATAGAGATTCGATCTTCTATTTTTCAGGAATATCACAAAATGGGATTTATGTGTTAGATGACAAAATTTCTATTTTCGCAATTGATACCAAAAGACATAAGCTAGATAATTCAACTTACTTGTGGTATTGTCGTTTAGGCCATATAAACAAAAGACGCATGCTTAAGCTACATCAAGATGGGCTTATAAATTCAATTGATCCTGAATCATTGGAAACGTGCGAAGCATGTTTAAAAGGTAAAATGACAAAGACACCCTTTAGCAATAAAGGTGAGCGTGTATCAGACACTCTAGGACTCATTCATTCAGATGTATGCGGTCCTATGTCAGTCCAAGCAAGAGGAGGATTCAGATACTTCATAAGCTTCATAGACGACCATACGAGATATGGTTATATCTACTTGATGAAGCACAAGTCCGAAGCTTTTGAGAAATTCAAATGCTTCAAGAATGAAGTAGAAAATCAATTAGGAAAGAAAATAAAGACACTTCGATCAGATCGAGGTGGCGAATATCTTTCAGATGATTTTCTGAATTATCTAACTGAAGGTGGGATATGCTCACAATGGACACCTCCCTATACACCACAACACAATGGTGTGTCCGAGAGGAGGAACCGTACCCTACTAGATATGGTACGATCCATGATGAGCATAGCATTACTTCTAAAGACATTCTGGGGCTATGCCTTAGAAACCGCCCTCTTCACCCTAAATCGAGTACCAACTAAATCCACTAGTTCCACACCATATGAATTGTTCGTTGGTAGGAAACCCGTGTTCTCATTCATGAGAGTATGGGGTTGTTCAGCATATGTCAAACGCATCGCGTCCGACAAACTAGATTCTAAATCTGACAAATGTTTCTTCGTTGGATACTCTAAGGAAACTATGGGATATTACTTCTACCATCCAGATGATCAGAAAGTAATAGTATCCAAGCACGCAACCTTCTTAGAGAAAGAGTTTCTTGAAGACACAGAAAAGGGAAGCATGATTGAACTTGATGAAGTTCAAGAACAAGAAACACCAACTGAAACAACAGAAACGGTTAAGGAACCCGATGAAGTCCTATTAGATGAGACTCAAGTGCCACCCCTTCGTAGATCATAAAGAGTTCGTGAACTCCCTATTAGATATGGTTTTCTAGTGGGAGATGATGATGAGGTTCCCGTGTTAGACGACGAACCCGAAAACTACGAAGAGGATCTTAACAGTCCAGATTCTAAAGCATGGCTTGAAGCCATGGATTCTGAAATGGATTCCATATATACCAACCAAGTGTGGACTTTGGTTGATCCACCCGAAGGGATAAAACCCATTGGGTGCAGATGGATCTTCAAAAGGAAGACTGACATGGATGGAAAGGTTAGCACCTACAAAGCTAGGTTAGTAGCGAAAGGATATCGTCAGAAGCAAGGAATTGATCATGACGAAACTTTCTCTCCTGTGGCTATGTCCAAATCAATCAGAATAATGCTTGCTATTGCCGCTCACTATGATTACGAGATTTGGCAAATGGATGTGAAAACAACTTTCCTAAACGGAAACCTGCTTGAGGATGTATACATGATGCAACCTGAAGGTTTCATATCAAAGGATGCAAACAAGGTTTGCAAACTTCAGAGATCCATTTATGGACTCAAGCAAGCATTTAGAAGCTGGAATAAGCGTTTTGACGAAACCATAAAACAATTTGGTTTCGAACAAAATAGCGAAGAAGCTTGCATTTACAAGAAAGCAAGTGGGAGCTCTATTGCATTTCTGATATTATATGTGGACGATATATTATTAATGGGAAATGATATAGCTCTACTACAGTAGGTAAAAGTTTGGTTATCTGGTAACTTCTCAATGAAAGACCTTGGTGAAGCAGCTTATATACTTGGCATAAAGATCTACAGGGATAGATCAAGAAGACTGTTTGGTCTTTCACAGGCTACATACATTGAAAAGGTGCTAAAGCGGTTTATCATGCTTGAATCGAAACGAGGTAACTTACCCATGGTACATGGGGTAAAGTTAAACAATCATCAATGTCCTAAAACCGATGATGATAAGAAGCGCATGGCTGTAGTCCCGTACGCCAGCGCAATCGGTTCGATTATGTATGCTATGCTATGCACTAGACCTGACATAGCGTTTGCGTTATCTATAACGAGTCGTTACCAAGGAAATCCGGGAGACGAGCACTGGATTGCCGTCAAAAACATTCTTAAGTACTTGAGAAGAACTAAAGATATGTTCCTAGTGTACGGAGAAGGGGATCTGAAAATAGAAGGATTTTCAGATGCAAGTCATCTCACAGATGAGAATGATTTTAAATCCCAATCAGGATACCTGTTTATCCTAAATGGGGGCGCGGTCAGCTGGAAGAGTTCCAAGCAAGGAAGCGTAGCTTTCTCTACGACCGAGTCAGAGTATATCGCTGCTGCGGAAGCAGCAAAGGAAGCAGTTTGGATTAGAAAGTTCATTACTGAACTTGGTATGGTGCCTGACATTGTAAATCCCATTACACTGTACTGTGATAACAATGGAGCCATTGCACAAGCAAAGGAACCACGGTCTCATAATGCATCCAAGCATTACCTTAAGTGATACCACATTATAAGAGAAATTGTGGCAAGAGGAGATGTGAGAATAGAAAGAGTACCTACAGAGGACAGCGTTGCAGATCCGTTGACAAAGCCCTTAACCCAGAAAGTACATGATCGTCATCTAACTTCTACTGGGATAACTTGTAGAAACAATTGGCTTTAGTCCAAGTGGGAGTATGTTGGGGTTTATTGTCCTATAGACAATTGTTCTAGGATACAAACTTAAATGTAAATGAAGTGTTCTTTATATCATTTGATTTAATGAGATATATGTTTTATAACTATATAAAGGCAAACCCTTTTAAGCACTAAATAAAGTCTAATAAAAGGAAATCCGTAAGTTTGTTTAAAGTGATTATAAAGTGTTCATACAAGCATGAAGTGAGACAAAACTTTATAATAAACTAATAAACTTAAAACCACCCCAAGTCAAGCAATATGTTTAGGATTGACATATCGCGGTTGAGACTTGCATGTAACAATGTCTTCTGTCCGACAGAAAGCTGATCTCACAAGCTTCATATATATAGATATCTGGACAGTTACATGGATCCGATGAAAGGTAGTTCATTAGGATTGGGGACCCGACTTGAGATAACATGATGGGTAGATTCTTCCTTGTCACCTGTTCATCTCATTGGTATTGGTAGGTATAAATAATCCTCAAACTCAAAGGAATGTTAATTGGTATTCTGGATTACAGAATGTGACGCTTTGACTCTGGTGTAACACGATCCTTAACAGAGATGACTCTGGGGTGTGAACAGTGATGCGCCTCGTGCCGTTCGGTACCACAAGGCTCACTAAGGGATAAGTGTACCCCGTCGTTATCAAGTAATAAAATCTGGAAAGTCTAGGTATCGAATCCACAGGACTTATTTACCACAAGTATCGAATTACTTGGTCTCAGGTATTATCTAGGCTTTGTGGGTTTTGAGTTTGTTTGTTTAAGTTAATCTACTCCTAGGTTGAATTATGCTACTCCTAGCTAAATTATACTAATTCTAGCTAAGTTATTCTACGCCTAATTAAGTTAAACTACTCCTAATTAAGTTATACTACTCCTAGGTGATCTTTCACTAATGCAATTACCCGAAGGAACATGGTATGAATGATAATAATGAAGTTAGGTTATTAGGTCTATTGATTAAAAACCTAATCTAAGTCACTTGTATTCAAGGCGATTAACCCTACTTACCCTCCTGAAGTTCCTAGTGCGTGATTCCCTTGTAAGGCCGAAACTAGGTCTAAGGCTCATCAATTTGGGCTTAATCAACTAAGAGGTCGTCAATCTCCTAGGCTCTGACTAGGTCAGATTCAGCTCACAATATGTGCCTACTCGATTTTGGGGCTTTTGAATGAGTTAAACCAATTGAATAAAGCGTAAGACAAAGATTAAACAAATAATCATAGAACAAAACAAGAGCTAAAATATTATTAAAGGCAAAGAACAATGTCACAGGATACAATTAGCCTAGGATTCATAGACTGTATCAAAGAGTACAAACAAGGAAAGATAAAAGGAGATACGAAAATCCCTTTCAGGGAACCTGTCTACTCTGCAGCCGGCTTCCTAGGTCATAAGGACGGACCTTGAATATTCCTCGGAGAACAGCTTTGAAGGAGCTTCAATGGAGTTTGAAGAAGATGGAGGAGATGGAGAGGAATTTCAAGGGGAAAGCTAAAGTAAATTACAATAATGAAAGATATCTAATTTACAATGGAAAAGTTCTATTTATAGTTGTAGCTCGGGCCCTCTTTTTGACCTATTTCGTATCCTTATGCAGGTGGGAAGTCGTGGGACCGGTCGTGGAGTCGTGGGGTCAAAACTGCTAATTTTGACCAATTCCCGCAGGTCAGCTCGCCGAGCAGGGCGCGCTGCTCGGCGAGCTGGCCCCCAGCTCGCCCGAGCTGGCCTAAAAAGGCCAGTTCGACGAGCCGTTTTGCCCTGCACGGTTGCTCGATGTTCCACGATGTAATTTTCGCTCGAATTTATCCCTGCGCATGCACGAAAACTCCAAATAACATTAGTCTCGAGGCTAAATTGACCCGCCAATCGCTCATTTTAAGCAAACGCTCCGTTTGGTGCGACTTTTGGCGGATCAATTAGCTATAAAAGATAACAGAATTATAACATACATGCCATTTTGGCCTTATTTGCCTAAAATGATCAGAAAACGAGCCTAAACAACAAAAAGTTAATAAAACATTTCCAATTCCTAACTAACTCACACAAAAGCATATAAATGCGAGAATTGCTCGCTTATTCATGAAATAATGCTAAAAACCGTCCTAAAACCTTACCCAAAGATAGGGGTTTTTGACCCCTATCAAACCTCCTCGCACTTAAAACTTTACATGTCCCCAAGTAAACTAAAAAACTAAACCCGCAATCACAAGCAAGCTAGAAAACCTCCTGGTTTGACTAGGTGCTTAACACAATTTCGAGCATCTGTAATTACATGCATTCGGAAATACAAAGTAGAGACACGATATCCAAAAGCTGCATTTCAATTTCATAGGTCATATGTTTTAAGAAAAAGGACACATGTTCAATTAAACGAGTTTAAGGGGATAGCTAAATAAAACACCTCACCATAGGTAGTTCACTCAATTCACACAATTTTGGTGGCTAAAGTGTTTACTTTCGGCTTATGTTCTTGCTTAGGATTACGTTGATTTTGCACGTTCATCCGAGTTTCTCTACTATGCTACATGACTCCGATGATATCAAAAATAGCCTCGAATTGGGGTTGTAATGTGGTTAGAGGGTTAAAGGTACAACAAGGGTTAGGAGTTCTAGCGCTAGAAAAACAAAGTTTAAAGATGGCTTTAGCAAATTGTGAAGTGATTGAGCTTTTTATTTACATATATATTTTTTTCTTTTATGAGACGTTCTAATTTTAAGAACTGGGAGATAGAGTTCTCCTTCTTTTGTTCGTCTCTTTTCTTTTTCTGTTTTTTTTTTCTTTTTGGTTAGTGATGCTCATTCACTTCTTAGCCTTTTGGCTTGCTACTATGATGCCATAAACAAAGATAAAACGCTAGAAGAAAACAAAGGCTCAATGCGAGCTTTGCAAAAACTCGGGTTAAGTAACAAACCAAGTGATGGTTTGCAAAAATTGGGTTAGGACGAAAGAAAAATCTACAAACTATAAAAATATAGGCTCAAAGGGGCTTCCTAGAGTGGATGAAAAAGAGAAAATAAGGTAAAGAAAAGGGTTAATTCTAATGAGGCTGATTCATCGTTTATCATCTCAAATCATTGCATGTAGGTTTAACACAGTATTAGGTGCAAAATCTGTAATCTTTCCACAAGTCAAAGTATTCACACAAAAATGTCAAGAAAAAGAGCATTTTGATGTTCGCTCTTAGGCTCAAATTCAACTCACAATTCTTTGGGTTTCAATTTTGTGTTTACTAGTTCTCCCCAAACTCAAGTTTAACATCACATGCCTTCAATTCTTAAGTTATCTACCTAAGTAATGATTTTAGCATTTCTTCAAAAGTAGGGTCTAAATGCAAACTTTAGCTCATGCTTTTACAGATACAAGGATTGTGTCCTACACCTAAACTAGTTATCATGCAATCTTAGATTCGGTTCTTAGCCCTCAAGGACAAATAATGAAGTTTAGATTCGAAGGAGGTTCATGGTTTTAGGTCCTAAACATGCGAAAACATAAATAAAACCCGAAAACGCTAAACTAAACTAGACACGACGCAACAAAAATTTTAAAAATTATACAATTTTTGTAAGTTTGTCTACCCCTCCTCCTCACACTAAAAATGTGCAATAAGTTCCAACATTGCATATAAAACACTAAGCGCAAGTGCAAAAAGTTAGGGTGAAGAAGACAACTTACTGATCGGCTGGGGGATACGGCCACGGCATGTTGTAGCGCTCACAGTAGTCTGCCACTACATATTCAAGGCCTGTGAGCCTCCGGTCCATGTTCTGCTCGAAGTTAGTGAACCGTTGGTCCATTTGTTGAACAGTGTTGAAGGTCCGAAGGTTAAGGTCTCTCATTTCTGCCATCATGGTGTTGATGGCTTGGAATTGGGCCTCCGTCCCCGGCTCTTGGTGTTCCGTTTGGTCATCTGCTGCTGCAGCTTCTTCTCCCTCAGGTTCGTCGTGCTCTTTCTCTCTTTGTCGGGGTGGGTTTCTTGCCCGTTTTCTTGCTCTCCCGCTTGAGCTTGCTCCTCCAGATGGGTTCCTATTTAAAACTGCATGAAAAGTAGACCTTCCCAAAAATGTGGAGTTAAGCAAGGTGGGGTGGAAACCATCTTCGTTGATTTCCAAATTTTTGAATTGGTTATCAAGGAAGTTGGTTACCAAATGTCCAAGACTAAGTGATCCGCGTTTTCTACTTGTTTGGCTTTGAAAGCCTTCAAAGATGGTTTTGACATTATCAACGGGTTTATGATTAGCTACACACCACAATATGAGAAATTCCATGCTCGAGACCTTATTGCTCTCGTTTTTGCCTAGCAAGTTGTGAGCCACAAACTTGTGTATAAGGTTTAACAATGGGTCTAAGAGAACGATCGGGCTAGCAGTGCGGGAGTCATAATCTGATGAGCCTGTTAATTGGAGCCAAGCATCATCTGGTGTCACGGGTTCCTCAAAACCCGAGACTGCCTCTGGGTGGTTGTAGACTCCCATTAAGGCTGCTATCACAGTGTCACTGAGATGATAGGGTCTACCGTTCAGTCTGAAAGAATACTTTCCCGATCCTATGGGCGGTTCCTTTTTCAAGGTGGTCAGAAATTCCATAGTAAAGTTATAATACACTAGGGTCCCTTTTGTGGCCAGTTTATACCAGCCTTGGAATTTTAGGATTTCATTGAAATCCTTTTCCAAACCTATAGATGCTAGGTATGACTGATCAACAATGATTCGAGTGGCAAGGTCCTGCTTAGAGAACCGTGCGTACAACAACCCCTCACGCTCATCAACCAGTCCAAAAGTAGGATTATACTTAGCTTGGAGGGCGTCGCTGAATTCGACGTCAGAGTCGGCTTCATTGTTAACCGTAATCTTGGCCTTGCCTTTCCTGCCCATAGTACCTGAGAGATAGACCAAACGGACTAGTTAGAATTTCTTCACAAACATAAACATAAACCCCCAAACAACCAACAATTAGGCATAAACCATAGCTTAGAAACTTAGGGACCAAAACCATGAGCTTTCAGTCCCTAAGTAATTTACCCGTAATTCCAAATTCGTGCAAAATCAAGGATGCCCAGTGACCAAAATGCGTTAAGAATGTGATATAGAATTCCATTCGCAAGTTTTCAACTATAAACTGAATAGTTGAACTTTGAGCTACAATGGAGATTTTACCCAAATTGAGCAATTTCTCCAAATATTCACAAATTAAGAACAAAAATCATACCCAAACCACATATTGATCATAATGTTACTATATATTGCAAGAATGTCAAGAATTAAAAGCAAATAAAAGGTTATTTGAGAAAAAAGATAAAAAAAACCCAAAACTTAGGTTTATTTCAAATCTCAAAAATTAACACCCTAAACTAAAATTTAAACCTAGAAACATGTTAGAAATCAAAAATAGGTAAGAATCCATACCTCGTTTGTTGAATTCGGGTTAGTATGGTGGATTTGGGGGTTAGGTTGTGAAAGAAAAGAAAAAGAGAGAAGGAAAGAAAGAAGAGAATAAAGAAGAAGAAGGTAAGGAAGGGAATGATGAGTCATCCCCTATCCTTATCTCTTTTTTTTTTAATTCGGGATTTTTAGAAATCCCGAATGGCCCCGTGTCGGCCGAGCTGGCTGGCTCGGCCGATCGGCTGGGCGAGCAGGGCATCAGTGCCCAGCTCGCCCGAGCTGGGTGGCAGAGCCCAGCTCGCCCGAGCTGGGGTGCTGGGCGAAATATATATATATATTTTTAAGAGAGTATGGGGGTGCAAAACTTGACAAATTAATAACCAAAGAGAAAATTATGAAAATAACAACCAAAATTGACAAAAAGAAAAGAAAAGATGCATAAATAATTGTTCAAGTTTTGGATTTAAACCGAGGAGAACTCGATTTCTCCCCCTTACTCAATCCTTTCTCAGGATCTTTGGATTCTTCTCCATTGTGCTTGGGAGAGAACCCTGTGGCCTTTCCTGCCTGTCCCTATTGATCTGGGCTACCTGATTGCTCAGATCCTTGCAGAAAGCTTCATTGTTGGCAAGCCTAGCCGAGATCTCCTTCAAGAGGGTAACCACCTCGTCAGATGCCTTAGGAGGTTGCATTGGCCCTTGATTTTGCTGTTGATATGGGGGCATGCCAAGCCCCTGCTCTCTATGTTCCTGAACAAAACCGCTGGGAGGTCGAAGCACATTCTGATTTGAATTTCCGTAAGATAGGTTTGGGTGCTGAGGCCTCCTATAATTGTTGTTGTTGTTGTAGGAGTTGTGGTTGTTGGGGTTGTAGTTGTTATAGTTCTTGTTGTATCTCGGTTGCCCCCCAACATAATTGACCATCTCCACCCCGTCTCCAGCGAAAGGGCTACCTGCCTGACAGTCCTTTCCATGGTGGTCGCCGCCACAGTGCACACAGGTGGGAGGTTGGCTGAATTTAGCCAACAGGACGTCCATCTTCCTACTCAAATCCGCAACACCTGGATTTTGTTCTTGTTCTTCCACAGCAAACACCCGCTGCCTTGTGGGGCCAGCGAGTTTCTCCTCTTGCCACTGCACACTCTTCCTAGCCAGCTCATTAATCATGTCATACGCCTCTATTGCTGTCTTCCTGAACAAATCTCCACCCGCTGCGGAGTCTACGATAGCCCTGTTAGTGGGTGTCAATCTGTGATAGAAGACGCTCACCAATTGATGCTTGGGTATGTCATGATGAGGGCACATGCGCAGCATTTTTTTGAATCGGGTCCAAGATGTGTGGAGCGCTTCGTGCTCGGGTTGGTGGAAGGATGTGATCTCACCCCTGAGCATTGCTGTCTTCGAGGGAGGAAAGTAGTAGCACAAGAATTCCTTCTCCAATCCTGCCCAAGTTGTGATTGATCCGGGCTCCAGTGTTCTTAGCCATTCCAAAGCTTGCCCAGTTAGAGAAAATGGGAACAACCTCAGCCTAGCAGCATCTTGGGGAACCCCATTTGTTCTCGCAGTTGTTAGACAAGGTGCTGCGGCCTAATCTCCCGGGCGGACCGAGGGGTGGACACCTCATGGCGACGTAAGCGGTGATTGGCGCCGAAAGCAACCAATCGTGGAATCAAGCTGCTCGGCAGGACCAGAGCTCGGAGTATGGAAGAGTCGCCACCCACGAATGGGAAAATGAACACCGATCCCTTGCGGGAGACCGGTGAGGGTTCGGGAAACTTAGGTATGAGCCGAGAAGGCTAACTCCTTTCCGGAGAAACGTTACTAGGCACCCCGACATCGCCCGATTATGAACCACCGGCCTCCTATTCAGCGTGTTAGGCGATAACGGACTAATCGCATATTTCTTTAAGTTTAAAATTCATTTGAAACCTTTTCTTTCTCGCTTTGAAAACCGTTTTGAGCATGTTATCCGAAAGCCATTTTATTAAAGAATCACCCATTTTGCATAAATCTAGAGTATACAAGAGAGAAAGGGAGAGAAGAAAGAATTGATTTATTTACAGTGTGTTTGTGCTTCATATTATACACTAACTCTAAACTAATCTCATTCCCCAAAACGAGTTTATTTACATGGTTCGTACCTTAATCGTCGTTGGAACGATTTAGGTACGTTTAAAAACCCTGTTTAATGATTTTCACTCGAATCGCCGTTGGAACGACTCGAGCGTTTGAAAACGTTTGAGCCAATATTTTTAATCTAAAAGCGTGATTAGGCATACAAGTCAATTTATTTTGTTCAAAAAAACATTTAGTTAAGAAAACGATTCAAAACTCTATTATTTACAATGAAAACGATTTTAATTACAAGGTTCGCTTAATCCGTCGTTGGAACGAATTAAGGTTTTAACACGCGATGTTTTAGGAAATGGTTTAAAAAACGTCAAGAAAATATTATTTACACTTTAGGAATATCTAGAAAACTTAAGTTTAAATTAACGAATTAAACTCTTTTTGTGATTTATTTTCCCCTTTTTCCACTCAATTAACTCTTTACTTAACATGATTACAACAATAAACCAACTAAACCAAAATTTGTCAATTGGAAACCAATTTAAAACATATATCCCCAAATGCCAAAAGGATAAGGAAAAGAATATATATATATATATATATATATATATATATATATTAGATAAAAATAATGATATATCTATAACTTTAAAAACCAAGTAAAGAATACCATATAATATAGCTAAGTATATGTATAATAGTGAAAATAACACTAAGTATGATACATTATAATCAAAACATGTAAAAATAATGAACAAAGTTCATAAATAAGAAAAACAACATGTTTACCTCAAACTAGTTTTACATAATAAAAATAACTTCCATCCTAAATAATATCTAATATAGCTCAAAATAGCCAAAACTATATATATATACATATATACTACTTTATAAAACTAGACCAAAACAAATTAAATCTCAAAATGAAGTAAATAGCTACATAACACCTAATTAGTAGTTATGTAACTCAAAAATAATTTTAACCAATATATTACATAATTATATACATGTATATAAGAGATTCAATATAAAAGAAAATGAGAAAATGGATTTAAGAGGAGATTTTCAGTTTCCAGCAGATTACCGACGGAAAATCCGTCGTCAATCTGCTATTAGTGACAGAAAAGGTAGAATTACAGCAGCAGTCCAAAACTTTCCAGATTTATTCAAACACCTTAAATTAGATCTATTCTATCGTTTTGGATCTCCGAGCTACCCAAATTGGATCATAGCCTATAACGGAGACTCCTAAAACGACGTTTTTATTTTAAAACGTTATTTTGAAATACTTTTAAAACTTATAATTACAACGTTTTTAATTCCCGAACTACCTTTAAATCGGATCACGGTTCGTGTTGGAATATTAAAACGAGGTTTTTATTTCAAAACAAAATCGAACATTTATTTAACACGTGACGAAAATTAAATAAATACGGAATAATAAATAAAACGTTATAAATAAATAACTAAATAAATAAAAAACTATAACATAAAAATAAATAAATAAGGAAAAATAAATTAAATTAAATAAAACGAGTCTAGTCCTCGGATAATACCTCAAGATCGGTATCTGACAGTCGAAGTCGGTTGATTCCACGAGTTATGATTTTCCAGTTTTTTTGTGTTTTTGATAAAATATTCAACTTTGGAAAATTTGGAATTTTTTTGGGAAAAAAAATTTTTTCTCCAAAAAATTGACTTTCTCTCTCTAAAAATGTCTAAAGTGAGAAATATTGGGGTTTTGTGTCCTATAGTCAATTGTTGCAGGATACAAACTTATTGTAAATGAATTGTTCTTTATATCATTTGTTTTAATGAGATATATGTTTTATAACTATATAAAGGCAATCCCTTTTAAGCACTAAATAAAGTCTAATAAAAGGAAATCCGTAAGTTTGTTTAAAGTGATTATAAAGTGTTCATACAAGCATGAAGTGAGACAAAACTTTATAATAAACTAATAAACTTAAAACCACTCCAAGTCAAGTGATATATTTAGGATTGATATATCACAGTTGAGACTTGTATGTAACAATGTCTTCTGTCCGACAGAAAGCTGATCTCACAAGCTTCACATATATAGATATCTGGACAGTTACATAGATCCGGTGAAACGTTGTTCATTAGGATTGGGGATCCGACTTGAGATAACAGGATGGGTAGATTCAACCTTGTCAACTGTTCATCTCATTGGTATTAATAGGTATAACTAATCCTCAGACTCAAAGGAATGTTAATTGGTCATCCTGAATTACTGAATGTGAGACTTTGATCCTGTGGTCCCACGATCCTTAACAGAGATGACTCTGGGGTGTGAACTGCAAAGGTTGGGTGTCACAGGAAGTAATTTCAGGGTAGTTATACATTGGATTGAGCATTTATCACTCCCGATTAATGGGAGATACATCCAAGGATCGCTTGTGGAAGACTCGACTCTAAACCCTTGCAAGGTGATAGCTTAAGAGTAGAAATTCGGATTTCACTTAACCTATCTTTTTGAGTTGACTCGGCCAATAACAAGTAAAACGAACGTCTCACTATATGTGACTTGACATTACCCATAGTCATAAGATTCAGTTCAAGGATGTAGTTGATAAAGGATCGAATTATACTGTAACTAATACGGAAGGGTTAACGACAGAATCAACCTTTCTTCTTAACGGACTCTAGGGGAATGATTGCAGACTTGCCTATAACATACTCAGTACATCATTCCTTCCGGATCCTTTTCTCTATCAAAACGTATGCAAGGATTAAATATAATTCTTGAAGAAATTAATTCAATAGTTGCATACGGCCAGAAGTAGTAAGAACCTAATGGATCACACATAAGACTTGGAACCAAAAGAGAGATGGATATGATTAATAGATGGAAGCCCAATTGAGCCCAGTAAGGCCCATTTATATAGAGGGGGCCGAAATTTATATATAGTAAATAAGGAATTATTTTAATTCCATTAATCCTAATTTGATTAGGTTTGTGAATTAAATTAATTAAGAGATAATTAAGTTAGGAGTTTTAATTAGATTAATATACTCCTATTATTATCCAATTAGGTTATTTATTATTATCCTAAATGTATTTGATATATTTGTTAACGGGTGAGGAAATTCCGATCAATATCCGTCCCTGTGGGGGGCGTCGTTGGGTTCGACGGGGGGAAGCTCCGATGCCAAAGTCAGTAAAGCGATTCAAGGAAAACAAACTGAATTGACAAAGACCGTGAGAATGTGTGTGTACCTTGATAGCCTAGGGGATCGGGCTATATATAGCTGGAAAGTTGTAACCTCTAGGTAACTGGAAAGTCTCCATTAATGCTTCATTAATGGCGGTTATGAGTTATCTTTAACCTGGCAGTTTAGCTAATTAATAACTCATTAATGATCTTTTATGGCTGAGTCGGCGGCCAGCCGTTATAGAGGCGAATCATGTGAATGGAGAGGTTCGCCTCATCGGTCTGCCAGCGGATCTCTTAGAGCTGATCCATGGAGATCCGCCAGCCAGCTTCCCTTTGGGGATCCCTACGTGGCGTACTTTGAGGTGAATATCCCTTTTGGTCCTTGGGATAATATCTCGATATTATCAGAAGCCCCCCCCCCAAAATGCTCTTAAAGTCCTTTAGGGCTTTTGAACTTCCGCGTGCCGTCATAAACATTTGCATTAATGAGCACGCTGTTCAATGCTAGTGGATGATCGACACGTGTAGTGGACACACTGTCCCAGGAAGGAGAAGACTCCTTTCTTCTTCTTACTCTTTCTCTTTCTTCCTCATTTCTTCATTTTCCTCCTGCGTTCGAAGCTTTTTCTGGGATTTCTTCAAAGTTTCGCATCAAGCTTCCGATTTCTCATGTAAGTTCGTTTTCTTTCGTTTAACTTTTTCCTGGATGTTTAGAAGTTCATCTTCATCTTCTAGATCAACTTCAGGACTTTTTAATTTAACCTCCCATTCTGAAATAGAAGTCGATTTTAGTTGGACCTCCTCGTCATCGGAGAATTCCCATTCTTCAGAGGACACGATTAATTCCGATTTAGCTGAGTTTGATAACTCGGCGCGTAATCACTATCAGACTCGTTCCACTAGAAATCCATCCTTTTTTACTTCTATCTCCGGCGCCGCTCCGATCGGTGCCCATAGGTGGTTTCCGGGATCAATGGCATCTTCTTCGATTCCCCCTAGGAAAAAGAATCCCAGAGCGGAGTCCACTCCGTCTCGTATGAGCGCCGCGGATTTAGTGGATCTGGCGAATCTCTTTCCCTGGATTAAAAACTATGAGACTCGGCTCGTCGCGTCTCATCAACGTCCTTCATGTCCGCCTAGCGGCTTCCTCACAGTACATTATAGTCATGTGGAGAGAGGGTTCCGACTTCCTCTTCCAAAGATGATGGCGGACATCCTCTCTTACTTTGACATCACAGTCAGCCAGCTACATCCTAACTGCTGGTTGGACATAGCTTTAGACTGCTACCTTGCCTCGAATTTAGGCGTTGCATATACAGGCCGTATCTTTAGAGCTTTTCACAAACCTTCAAAAAAGAAGTCTGAATCATATCTCACGTTCGCCAAATTCGGAGTATATTCGCCCTTTAGTGACAAAATGTCTAATGTCCATTGCTGGGACGAGAGATTCTTCTACGTGAAGATAAAGGATGGCGAGCCACTGGGTTTTCCTTCAGTCTGGAATCCCATGCCGCTACATATGGCGGGTGACATACGTATCCTAACGGATAGTGATGAGAAGGTGGCGGAGCTCATGAAGCAAATCAAGGCGGATGCATGGACATATGCGGATGCCTTAGCCTTCATGATGAGTGATATCCCACTGATTCGCCGTGAAGGGGATCAATTCATTTATTCAAAGATTACACAATTTGACCAAGGTACCTTTCATTTCTTCATGAACCTTGTTTATTTTAATGTTTCCTTTGGCAGGGGTTTATCTAAGGCCAATCACACTCTTGCAGAGACGCATAGGAAGTTTTTGGAGGCCGAAGCATGCAAGAAAGATCAAGCGGCGAATCCTTAGACTGTTACTAGCAAACGTCCTGCGGAAATGGGGGTTGATCCGCCGTTGAAGAAGAGGAAACCTAACACCACTGGAATTCCTAAGCTTATGGCGGATGCCATGAGGTCCGCCAGACCTGCTGGGGAGATTGCACAGGTAGGTTCTCTTTGATTTCCATTGTTCATCAAGCTCTGGATCGGAGTTCTGACTCTTTCATGTTTGTGTAGTCGGCGAAGCCCGATATTGGTGGATACTGGTCCGCCAAATTAGGAGCCCAAGGTTCTTTCGAGAACGAATCCATCCTAAATGATTTGGATGAGGCCTTGGGTCAAGTGGGCGAAGTGCAGAGGAACTATAACCAGATTGCTGGTTCAATTCATGCCCAAAAGGGGAAGACGGAGCTCCTTTCGGTGAGTTTCTTTAGAAAGGATACAGTCAATACTAGTTCCTTAATCCTTTTTGCTTTTTTATCGAATCGTTTGTTTTTGACAGTTGTATGCTCGCCTACGTGCCATGGAAACTGAGCTCATTCAGAATGTGGCGGATAGGGCAACTATCGAGAGATTAGAGAAAGAGATAGTGGAAGCCAATTCCACTATGGCTTCTATCAATGCAGGTCTTGCCTCTGCGAATGCAAACCTTGCTTCTGCCACAGCCGCCTTAGTTCTCAGGGATGAGGAAATCAAGAGTTTAAAGGCAAAGATTGCGTCTGATGCCAGGAGCCATGAAGACGCCCTTGGAGAAGCTGAATACACGGCGGGTGTACAAGCTTTTTATTATGGCGAGATGCTTATGGCCTATTTCTCCTTGGCGCATCCTGAGACTAACTTCACGGACCCGCAGTTCACCGTCCCCGAACCAGAAGAGGTGGCGAAGTTTAATGAAATGCCAGACGCTAAGGAGTACATCCGTGATTACGTTCGGAGATGGATGAAGGGGCCTGTGGAAGAAACCAAACCCTCTACTACGGTCTTGGCGGATGAGCCTGGTGACGTGTCCCTCAAGGCGGATGCAGAACCAATCCCTGATCAGGCTCTTCCCCTTGACCCCACATCTTCGGGGGATAAGGAGGTATCTCCTAACGGCAAGTCAGCGGACGTGGAGAAGGAGAATCCCCAAGCAAGCTCTATGGGCGGAGAAAGCGCAAAGGAGGATGCTCCTATTGTTGTTTAGCTTGCTTTTATTTGCGACATTGTAAAAACATTTTTTAAGTACAATTTGTTTTGATGCGTTTACGGAAGCTATGTTATTTTTACCTTTACGTTTGCGCAAGGAAATATATAGGCATGTAGGATTTGAAGTAGGTGGCCAGCCATACTTCATTTTATGAACCTTTGTGAAGGTTTAGAAGCTGTTCTATTCCTTCTAGAGGAAGTAAAGCTGCCTAGGGGACCAATTTGCTACCTATCTTTGAGGCGAAATGATCCACCCGTAGGACTTGCGAATCCTTCTCTGGAAAGGATAAAAGAGTGTAAAGACCTTGCGTCCAAGGATCATTTTAACTCTATTGGAGATTGGGATCCGCCTAGAGACGAATCCGCCCATAATATTGACCTTCTTATGTCCGCAAGGCGAAAAGAACGTAGCTATAAGATAGCGATCCGTTGTAAATGTGGAGAGCGTTGGGTGCCCCCCCTCTTTTTAAGACTGGAATATTGATATTGCTGAAATAATCGGTAAAAAGAGCATAGATAATAGAACAAATGATGTTTATTAATGGGAAAAATGCCTTATTACAGCAAGTAGGTCTTATAGGTGAGCCTCGTTAAAACCTTTAATAAGAAAAACCACATGGGAAAAAGCTTATTAAAGGAAAAAGAGTACTCAAGACCATATGTACACTTTATTTTCTGACAAAATATTTGCGGAGATTTTGGAGGTTCCATGTGCGTGGCAGTGTATTGCCCTCCATGTCTTGGATTTTAAATATGGCGGATCCAATCTTGTCCACTATCTGATATGGACCTGTCCAGTTAAGCCCTAACTTGCCCTTGCCTTCTCGAGACTGGACTTTGTCCGCCTTTCGGAGCACAAGATCACCCACATTTAGATCCACAAGCTTGACATTTTTATCATGATAAGCTGCAATCCGCTGTTTATACGCCGCCATGCGCACATAAGATTGGTCCTTGCGATCTTCTATCTGATCTAGGTGCTCCCTTAGCCGTTTGCCGTTGTCTTCTTCACAATAAAAGGCCACTCGATCACTGGGGACTTGTATTTCAACTGGGATCACGGCTTCCACACCATGAGAAAGGGCGAATGGTGTTTCCCCTGTGGCCGTCCTTGGGGTGGTGCGATAAGCCCATAGAACACTTGTCAGATGGTCCGCCCATTTCTTATCATGCTCTCTCAATCTCTTCTTTATCCCCTTTATGATTGTTCGATTGGTAACTTCAGTCATCCCGTTGGACTGGGGATAATAAACGGAGGCGAATCTGTTCAGGATGCCCAACCCTTCACAGAAAGCTTTGAACTCGCCACAGTTGAACTGTGTTCCGTTATCGGTGATGATGGTATGTGGAACACCGTATCTTCCTACAATGTTGTCTTTGACGAATTCCACCATTCGTTCTGCAGTAATGGAAGAAACAGCTTCGGCTTCTACCCATTTGGTGAAATGATCTACTGCCACTACCACGTACCTCCTTTATCGGCGAGTCGGAGGAAATGGGCCAACAATGTCAATTCCCCAGAGGGAGAATGGACGTCCTTCTATGATTGGCCTCTGGATATGTTTGGCAGTATGTGATTCATTCGCATGAATCTGGCAACTGTGATAAGATTCTACTAATTTTTGGGCATCCAATTCAGCCGTGGGCCAGTAGAAACCTGCTAACCTGGACTTTTTCAAGATGGCGGCGGATGCTTCATGTGCCCCACATGATCCCTCATGTAGCTCCTTGAGGATTTGTTGTCCTTCTTCCGGTAGAATACACTTCAACCAAGGATGACTAAAGGATTTTCTGTAAAGGTAGTCGTTGATCACGGAGAAATAAGCCGCTCTCCTAACTATCCGCCGTGCCTCTTCTTTGTCCTCAGGTAAGGTTCCATTCAGCAGATATTGGCGGATGACCGATCTCCAATCATCTTCCACTGTTGTGAGTAGGGAGACTTCCTCTGAGGCAAATGCTGGAGCAATTTTAACTTCGAAGGGACAATCCGGATCCGCCCAGCTCTCCTCACAAGAGGCCATTTTGGCCAAATGATCTGCCTCTGTGTTGGACTCCCTCGGTACGTGAATCAGTTCCCATTTAGTTTCCTTAGTTTCAAGGTGGTCCATCAACTTTTTGACTTCCGCTACGTATTTGGCTAGAACCTCGTCTTTTACCTCGTAATTCTTGATTACTTGGTTAACCATTAGTTTAGAGTCGTTATAGATCACAATCCGCTCTGGAGTGATTTCTTTGAGTAGGCGTAATCCCAATATCAGAGCTTCATATTCAGCAGCATTATTAGTTGCATGGAAATTTAATTTTGCTGCGTACCGTAATTTTATGTATTGGGGACCCTTGATCACAACGCCTACGCCAGCTCCATCCGCCGAGGAGGCACCATCGGTGTACATCAACCATTCCTCAATCGGAGGCTTGGGATGATCTATCCCTTCATCAGTGAATTCATTCACGAAGTCCGCCAAGACTTGACTTTTTAAAACTGACCTGCTTTCATACCTCACATCGAATTCGCCCAGGCGGATTGCCCATTCCATCAGCCTTCCCGAAGTGTCTGGTTTCTGCAACACCTTTCTCATTGGTATATTTGTTCGAACCACTACAGTATGCGCCTGAAAATATGGCCTAAGGCGGATTGCCGTGGTTACAATAGCCAGTGCCATTTTATCAAGCTTTGAATACCTGGTTTCGGCGTCTTTCAGAACTTTGCTCACGTAATAGATTGGAAACTGTTGGCCATCCTCTTCTCGTATCACGATCGTGCATACGGCTTTGTCCGTAACCGATACATACATGTAGAGGTCCTCTCCCTTCAAAGGTCGACTCATCATGGGTGGTTCCGTGAGGAACCGCTTGATTCCTTCGAAGGCTCTTTCACAATCCTCATTCCACTCGAATGCCTTTTGATTCTTAATGACATAGTAAAAGGGCTGACATCTGCGGGCTGAACAAAAGATAAACCTGCCCAAGGCTATGATCCGCCCGTTAAGGCGTTGTACTTCTCTGATATTTCGTGGTGCCTGCATTTCCAGAACTGCCTTAACTTTGTCCGGATTTGGGCTAACTCCCTTTTCGCTGATCATGAAACCTAGGAATTTTCCATACATTGCCCCGAAAGTGCACTTCTCTGGGTTCAACTTAATGTTGTGGCATCGGAGTACGTCCAGTACCTCCTTTATATCATCCGCATGCTTTTCTATGGTCGTACTTTTGATGATCATGTCATCTACATATACAGAATAGTTATCCCCTTTATTATATGCAAATATCTTGTTCATCATCCTCTGATAAGTTGCCCCTGCGTTCTTAAGCCCAAAGGGCATGACTTTGAAACAATAAGTGGCTTGGTGTGTTACGAACGAGGTCTTGATTCTGTCAGAGGGCTCCATAGGGATCTGATGATAACTAGACTTTACATCAGTAAAGGAGTACATTGCGTGACCGGCAGTTCCATCTACAAGCATATCAATACATGGCAAAGGATAGTTGTCTTTGGGGCAAGCTTTATTGAGATCTGTAAAGTCAATGCACATACGGTAAGATCCGCCAGCCTTTTTCACCAAAACGACGTTCGCCAACCACTGAGTGTAAAGCACTTCCTCAATGGCATCCGCCTTCTGGAGCTTGGCGATCTCTTCCTCTATCACCTTCTGTCTTTCCGGGCCATGGTTTCTCCGTTTCTGAGCCACGGGAACTGCATCTTTATCAATGTTGAGCTTGTGAGTGATTACGTCTGGACTGATTCCGGGGAGAATTTCATCCTTCCATGCGAAGACATCCTCCGCCTCACAAAGAACTTTAGTGATTGCATCTTTGATTTCACCTTTGAGCCCTTTAGCCATTCACACCTGCTTTTCATCTGCCATAAGGTACATTTCAGTCTCGCCTAAGGCCATTGTGACGTGTTCCTCTTTGTCTTCCTCCTTAGATTGCGGGCGAATCATTAGTGATGCCGAATATGTCTCCTGAGCCGCCTTTTGGCTACCTCTGATCATTACACCTCCCTTGGTCGTGGGAATGTAAAGTGTTAAGTGGCGAATGGAGATAAGAGCTGCAACTTCGGAGATAAAGGGCCGTCCGAGGATGATATTGTAAGCTAACTGACCATCCAAGATAGAAAATTCTAGATCTCCCTTCCAGATTTGATCATCATCTGTAAGCTCACAATCTAGAGTGACTTGGCCTTTTGTTTGAATAGTATGTCCCGTCACTCCCAAGATATCGACCATAGTTGGCTCTACTTGAACAGGATCAATCATGAGTTTGGCGAAAGCACCTCTGGTGATGACATTGCATGAACTCCCAGTATCAATCATTACCCTTTTCATCTCCCAGCCTTCCACCGTCATAGTGACGACCAGTGCATCTGCATGGGGTGGTATTTCAGGACCTATATCGAAAAAGGGGCGATTTAACGACGTCTTGTCAAGGGCGGTAGTCTTTGCCTTTTTCAACGTTGGCTGGTACCCAGGTCCGCCCGCTATGACATTGATGGTACCCTTTCCTTTCCTGTTTGGGTCCTCCTTGGATCTATCACCATCTCCTTTCTTGTCCTCAGTTTGGATGAACCGATCCAATTTGCCCCTCTCTATGAGGCGCTCTATTTCTCGAGCTAAGTCCCAGCATGCGTCAGTGTCATGGCCATTTTTCCTGTGATATTTACAATAGTTTTTAGGATTTTTACCATTATTGGTGTACTCCCCTCCCTTTGGTCCGAGGTATGAAATGCTCCGTTTGTGTTGACTGTTCTCAATCCACATAAGAACTTCACTTTTAGAAGCATTGAGAGGTGTGAAAGAGGTGACAAACATTGATTTGCCCTTAGAATCTCTTCGCCTGTTTCTAGAGGAAGAGTCCTGACGTTTGTCCCTGTCTCTATCTCGAGGACGAGATTCGCCCTTGTCCCTTTTCGGCGATGATGGTGAACCTCGGCGAATGTCATCCACTTCTATGAAAACTTTACAACGTTCCATCAACTCTGCCATGCTGGTGGGTTTCTTTCGGATGAGATCTTCCTGCAAACTCTTACAGGTGGTGTTTCTTACAAAACATTCCACAGCTACAGAGATATCCACATCAACGATTTGTATACACAACTGGTTGAAAGTGTCCACATACTCCCGAAGGGACTCATTCTCCTTTTTCTTTAACTCAAAAAGCTTCCCAGATTTCACCACTGCAGGAACACAACCGGCGAATTTAGCGTAAAATTCCCTGCTCAACTGATCAAAGTTGTTAATCGAGCCTGGAGGTAGAGATTGAAACCACAAATAGGCTGGGCCCCCCAGCGTGGTGACAAACATTTTGCAGAGCACGGGCTCGGTAGCTCAGTTGAGCCTAGCCAGTATTCGATACTTTCGAACGTGAGCTTCTGGATTATCCCTGTCTGTGTATATTGCGAGATTGGGAATCTTAAAAGCTCTTTCCGTCTCCTCCGCCTCAATCCAAGCTGCGAAAGGCGAATCCCTATTGGCGAACGGGTTGTGCCTGGCATTTTCTTCATTCATACAGAGCACCAGGGCCCTTACTCTATCATCAAAATTTTCCGGATCCGCCCTAGGGCGGCCTCTTCGTGGCGATCTACTTGGAGAAGAAGAAGAAGAAGAAGAAGAACTTGAATCAGACGATGGATCTGATGGCGAACGTCTTCTTCCATTACCGCGTCCACTTCCTCCTCTGTTTCCTCCACCTGGGGGAGTCGGACCGTTTCCTCCCTCCTGGCCTTCTGACGGGAAATGCCCAACCGTTCCTGAAGGCGGCAGCGGTGGTGGTCCACCTACATGGGATGTTTTTTCTAGCCTTTTACTTCGTCTACGGCTAGTAGATGGGGGCGATCTACCATGACGGGAGGATCTCGCTCGCCGAGGCGAAGGTGACCTTGTCCGTCTACCTTTCTCTTTTCTATGCTTCTTGCGAGTTGGCCCTCAGATCCGCCAAGGGATAAATTCGTCCGTGGACGCTTGGGTATATTGGACCCACCAAGATTCAACCGTGGACCCCTAGATCCGCCAGGAAGGGTCGTGTCATTTCTTTGACTTCCTTCAGCGCCATCAGGAAATAACTCACGATTGATGTGCCGTTCACCAGCTGACGTTGTGGAGGTTATCATAGAATCCGTGACGTGAGCTTGGAGGAATGAAAAATTCAGGGTGCCCGGTCCAAAGTTTAACAAGGGCCGAGATGATACAGTCGATGTGGACGCCATGCTCCAGTGTGGAGGCATAGTCATGAACGACTGCAGGCGATCCCCTATCTCGGCTCCAAACCGCTCATCAATGGCTTGCGCACATATGCTGATGAAGGCATCAGGGTTCGTACCACTTTCAACGTGTGTCGCAGGAGCAGTTGTGTTTGTGCGGCTAGCACTAGATAGTGTAACTAATGGTGTTTCGATCCCTGAAGAAGGATTCGGATCTCCAGTCGTCATAGTTTCTTATTGTGAACAAAAAACCCTTTGTTTGATTAAGGGTCCACGCTCACTGCACCAATGTTAACGGGTGAGGAAATTCCGATCAACGTCCGTCCCTATGGGGGGCGTCGTTGGGTTCGACGGGGGGAAGCTCCGATGCCAAAGTCAGTAAAGCGATTCAAGGAAAACAAACTGAATTGACAAAGACCGTGAGAATGTGTGTGTACCTTGATAGCCTAGGGGATCGGGCTATATATAGCTGGGAAGTTGTAACCTTTAGGTAACTGGAAAGTCTCCATTAATGCTTCATTAATGGCGGTTATGAGTTATCTTTAACCTGGCAGTTTAGCTAATTAATAACTCATTAATGATCTTTTATGGCTGAGTCGGCGGCCAGCCGTTATAGAGGCGAATCAGGTGAATGGAGAGGTTCGCCTCATCGGTCCGCCAGCGGATCTCTTAGAGCTGATCCATGGAGATCCGCCAGCCAGCTTCCCTTTGGGGATCCCTACGTGGCGTACTTTGAGGTGAATATCCCTTTTGGTCATTGGGATAATATCTCGATGTTATCAATATTATAAGATAATAATTAGGAATCCTATTCCGAATGGAATTCCTATTAAGTAACCTATTCCTATCTAACTAGGGTTTAGATACAAGCGACTATATATACCCCCTCCCTATGAGAATTTCGACCAAGCTAAGCTAATCCCCTCCCCTTATTGTGATTTTCGAAACCTACATTAAGTGAGAGAGATTGAATTCGCATCCCCTAGTTCGTGGATAAGAATTCATACGGCTTCCGTCAATTGATTAATCTCATCCATCTCCTTTTCTCTTTGATCTTGTGTTGGTTAATTAGAGGAAATCTAATTTGGTTGCATCTCATAAGGGTTGATTCTAACTTAATCTCACCGTGTTCACGAAAGAAGGAAAAACAATCAAAAGGGAGAAATTCGTTTTTCTTTGCCTACATCAGGTCAGTTCACTATTTCGCGGATTCCCGGAGATTGAACCGTCGGATCGTCGCGATTTTTGGACAGTAGCTTCTAGACATATTCTTCCACGTTTCCACCGAAGGGATTGTCGTTCGGTGCTCTGGAAGGTCTGTTTCGGATAGGGGAAGATTGGTAAACAGTTTACATCTCCTTTGAAGTTGTGGGCACTTCATTTGCAACGGTAGATTGATCATCGAAAGGTATTTCTTCTTATCCCTCTTTATATGAAATAACGATTAACGGATCCTATGGTTAAAAGGAAGTAGGCTAAAATTTTTATATTTCCGCTGCTATACCTTAGCCTTGATTTCCTTCAAGAAAGCTCTAAAAAATTCCCTCTTTTCAAATGCATGGGGATCCGTGCCTTAAATAGGCAACGGATCCCGGAAGCTTTGGACGACGCCCAAATAAAATTGGGCGTTCGCCCAACGAGCGTTGGGCGTCCATCCAACGTCGCTGGGCGCTCGCCCAGCGGCTGCCGAGCGCGCTCACCCCAGCGGCCGTCGGGCGTGCGCCCCGCGCTGTCGAGCGCGCGCGCCCAACGGTCGTCGAGCTGCGCTCCGTGCTGCCGGACGTGCGCGCCCAGCGGACGAAGCGCGTGTGCTCCGTGCCGCCGGGCGTGCACATCCACCGGACGTCGAACGTGCGCCCCGTGCTGCCGGGCGTGCGTCCGACTGTCATCGGACACGCGTCGGTATGCCGCTAGGCGCTCGCACCACGTCGCTGAGCACTCGCGAGCCGTCCACTTGACGACCGTGACTCCCATTAACTTTTCCTTTCCTTTTTTTATTATATATTTTTTCTTCTTTTTTTAAATTTCCAAAACCAACCGCTTCGATCGCTTTGTTACAGGTTTTCGTCACAGGTCCTCTGACTCGGTGTCTACAGTTGCCCCTACTTTCCTATTTTGACAGTGATGTGTGTGTTTTGAAAACGTTTTTTGCTAACGCAACACATGCAATGTAAAACATATTAAAGTAAAAGACACGTAAAGAGTAGGATGAAGAATACCTGATCTCTGCGCTGCGCGCTCCAGCTTCGTCTTCGATCCTCCTCGTCTTTGCCTTCGAATCGGCTGCTGGCGGATATTTTTCTTAAGGACCCTAGCCTAAATTGACTACGGGTAGAAAGCTCTTCCTAGCGACCCTAGTCTCTAAATCGATTATGGGTAAAAATGGCTCAAAAGCAACCCTGGTCCACGACCGCGGGTAAAATGGCTCAAAAGCGACCCTAGTCTACGACCACGGGTAAAATGGCTAAAAAGCAACCTTGGTCCACGACCGCGGGTAAAATGGCTCAAAAGCAAGCCTGGTCTACGACCGTGGGTAAAATGGCTAAAAAGCAACCCTGGTCCACGACCGCGGGTAAAATGGCTAAAAAGCAACCCTGGTCCACGACCGCGGGTAAAATGGCTAAAAAGCAACCCTAGTCCACGACTGCGGGTAAAATGGCTAAAAAGCAACCCTGGTCCACGACCGCGGGTAAAATGGCTAAAAAGCAACCCTGGTCCACGACCACGGGTAAGATGGAGAAAAAGCAACCCTGGTCCACGACCGCGGGTAAAATGGCTAAAAAGCAACCCTGGTCCACGACCGCGGGTAAAATGGCTAAAAAGCAACCCTGGTCCACGACCGCGGCTCAAAAGCAAAAGGTTCTCTCTAACAATTCTGAATTCTGAAGCATTGTCGTCGGTATCTTTACTGGAGCTATCGTCTCGGGTATTCGAGTTGCTTGATAAGAGCGTTCTTATCTTTTTGTCTGGAACGATTTAGACTAACAAATATTTTTCTGTTGACTGTTGTCTGTATTTTGACTGGCACCACTGTTCTGTAAAATTTGGCTGTCGTCTGGAGTTATATCTTCATGTTATCGGTCACCGCCTGGCAGAAACGCAGGCTGAAGCGGACTGCAAATCGGAGGTTTGTGCACCTGGTAATTAATTATTTACTTTTTACCTTTATGTCACATCGTACCTTTTTCGCTATTTACGGGAATGTCATTCCCTTTTCTTATATAAGGTGGTGGGGTTTCATTTCAACCCCACACCTTCTCTCTCTTCTCCCTCTCTTTAACTTCTAATTTGGATCATTCTCGTGATGGATTTGGATAAATACGATGGTACGAAGGGCATGGATGCGGGTTTTGAGAACCTGACTACAGTGGTCCCTTTCCAGGATCCTGCTTCACATCTGAGCCGGACCCATGCTAACCAGGTAAGTACCCCTTACTCTTTTATTCTTTGACTAGACTTCTAGGCTTTAGTAGCCCTACTTTGAACATGATTTGCATGCTAACCTCTAAGCCGTTTAGAAGACCTTTAGTTAGAAAACGCGAATTTCTATGCACGTGAGCCATGCTTTATTTATTTTTTGAAAGAATTTTGACTTATATGCATGTGGATAGTAAAAATACAAACAATGCATGCCAACAGTAAAAACGTGAATAACACGTGAATAGTGAAAACGTGGATAGTGCACGTGAATAGTAAAAACGTAAAATGTGCACGTGAATAGTAAAACACACAACGTGCATGTGAATAGAAAAAACATGAATAGTGCACGTGAATAGTAAAAAACGCAAAATGTGCACGTGAATAGTAAAAACACAAAACGTGCATGTGAATAGTAAAAACATGAACAGTGCACGTGAATAGTAAAAAATGCAAAATGTGCACGTGAATAGTAAAAACACAAAACGTGCGTGTGAATAGTAAAAACGTGAATAGTGCACGTGAATAGGAAAAAACGCAAAATGTGCACTTGAATAGTGAAAACGTGGATAGTAAAAATGTGAATCATGCAAAAATGACTAAGTTAAACACTCTTAGCCTAAGTTAGAATTAGATTATGCTCCTTGCGAACACGCGGGAGAGTGGAACACCAAAGAATAACGAATTAATTAAATTATATACAAATGATCCTATGAATGACACCTCACGGGGTAACGACCCTAACTGACTGGTGGTTCTAAGTTAGACCTAAGCATGACCGAAAGAACAACTAGGTTAACATACTTTTATGCGTCGAAGCGAGATTCTCGAGGAGTAATGATTTTAGCTGGGCCCCTTTCCTTACCCGTCCTGTTTCTTCCAGGTTCTTGAGATTTCTGGGACCACCGAGGGTATCCACCTCTGGCATGCCATGCTTAGCCTGGCGGCCAAAGCCCGGGTCCGAGAGTTGGGCTTCGAGCCCTTCATCCTGGCACTGCCACGCGCCAATGGAGTATGTGATTGTTTCGGCCTGCGTGCCTTGTGTGAGAGATGGGTAGACTCGACCCCCACCTTTCACTTTTCGTTTGGGGAGATGACGATCTCGCCTCGAGACTTCTCCCTGCTGACCGGGTTGCAGGGGAGCGGTACCCAGGTTCCCCTCTTTATTGATATGGTGCGTCCCCGGGTCGACCGCGATGAGCTAGCTGCTTTGATCGGACCAGGAGTCTATACAGGGGTCGGGTCCACCCCGGTGAAGTTTATCACCACATCAGGACTACTGAGTCGCAGGGACTCCTGCGGGCTGGACGACACCGATCAGGCTGTTCGCAGCTTTCTTCTGTATGTTTTGGGCGAGACAGTCTTCCGCACCAAGAGCGGGACGATACACGTGGGTCTCGTCCAGGCCTTTCGTGATTTGGACGCCGTGTCGTCTTATGATTGGGCAGGAGCCGGCTTGGCTTTTCTGTACAAGTTCTTGGACCTGACTTGCCGGAAGCGCAAGGACTTCGGTGGTTACACCTTTGCTCTCATGGTAGGTCTTTCATCCTTAACTTGTTTCTTTGTTCTTTTCACGATTTCCGTTAGTAACCTTTGTTTCTGCGAGTAGGTTTGGGCCTATGAGAGGAGGATCCTTCCGTGCGAGCGTCGGCATAGACCGCGGGTGGTTAGGCCTCCACTTATGGCTCGGTGGAGTGATTTCAGTCTAGGCGCCGAGAAGAGGCGGACGGTGACGTGATTCTTAGCGTGGATCGACTCACGGACTTTGGGGGAGGTGAACGTCTTCTAACTACGCTAGATTTTCGTTTGATCAAACTTGACTTTTCTCTTTTGTTTTCAGATTCGGTTTAGGTGGGATGACCTCGACTTCGGTCCCGATTACGCGTACGTCACCCGCATCCAGGGGCAGCAGTGCGTACTTACCGGCCCCTGCGTGCGGGCATGGTACTTGGGCGACCGGGGCATCACCGGGGTTAGTGCCTCACATTGGACACCGGGTGAGATCTCCGCCTCCATGTTTGCGGTGCGGACCATGCCTCTGTCGGACATTCGTCGTGATTTGACCCGCCGCTTTGCCCCTAGAGATGTATGGGACCATGCAGGGGGCCGCGTTCTCTATTTATCGACACTATTGACCCCGATGGGTTCCCCTGAGGTTACGATGGAGGTGGACTCTGTGGAAGACGTGTTTTCAGCGGAGGTTGTCGCTGCAGTCTTTGGTCGGGAGGAGGTTCCGGTGAGTGGTTCTACCTATTTATTTTTATTTACGAGGTGGTTAGTGGTATTTATTGTGCCTTTGCTTGCAGGAGGGTTCCTGGAGAAGTGCCCACACGTCAGATTTTTTTGATGGGGCCCAGGCTCAGACGTCTGCGAGCGAGCCGTCACATTGTACCGGCGAGTCTTCTGGCGCTGCTCGACCAGAGTGGCCCCCTTTAGGCGTACCTATCCCCGACTTTGGGAGAGACTTCTCGACAGTTTGCTATGACGAGTCCGGAGTGGCCTATGCCGGTGTTGAGATGGCTCCTCCTACTTTCACGTCGAGGATACCGTTTGATCCCTCAGACGCTCTCCAGACTTCGAGGGAGACGTGCACCGACTATGTGGGGCTATCTGGTTATTTCCGAGAGCGACTCAGCCTTCGTTGTGCCAGCCACCTGGTAATATCCTTATTTTATTTTAGTGTAGTGGAATGTATGCACATATGTATGTATGACTTCTGTTGTTGCCTTGTTTCAATGTTCTCTTTTCTTTTTTCTTTTTTTTACAGAGCGATCTCCATGCAAACGAGCAGAGGTGGAGTGATTCGCAACGGGAGGCCGATGCCAGGGTCGGCCAGGTCTATCGGGAGAGAAATGACCATTGGTCCGGGGTGATGCGAGCGGAGACCGAGGGGCGTCTTGCTGCGGAGGAGAGGATGCGAGCGGAGACCGCGGGGCGCCTTGCTGCCGAGGAGAGACTTCGAGTTGCCGAGGAGGCCTTATCTGCGGAGCGGGCTTCTCGTGTGAGGGACTTTGAGGATTACTAGGATCTTCCTCCTTATTAGGCTCATTATTTATGGCTTTGTAGCTTTTTATTAGAATTACCCCGATGTATAGCTTGTGTATAGGGAAAGGGGTGGATAATACGTAGGCTTTTTATGTGAAAAGAGAGGTAAGAAATGTATAACTCATGATTCATATTACCATGCATTCAGTAGATTGTAATGATTCCAATCGTCCTCTTCAAATATATTCATGCCTTTATTTATTTACAAACAATAGAAATACTCAGCCGCTTATACATTATTTTTATGATTGCTCAAGATACAACTACTGTTACCAGGACCTGCCTTTTTTCGGTTTTCAGATCCCAGCGATTTTCCATCTCTCCTTTTACTATCCCGGAATTTTCAAATGAGTGCCCTTTCGGGTTTTCACCCATTGGGATGCCCCTTATTGTTGCATAGGTCGCCCTTTGCGGGTTTTCAACCTATCGGGAATTTTCATTTCTTTTTTTTTCTTTTTTTCTTTATTTTTTACGAAAAGTATTTCTTAAGCCTATCCAGATTGGTAGGTTCGGAGAACTCCATGCCGTCCATAGTAGTAAGCTTCACCGCCCCTTTGCTTAGGATTTTCTTCACGAGGAATGGTCCTTCCCAGTTTGGCCTAAACTTGCCCCTAGGGTCGGTATGCGTCATTCGGATCTGTTTCAGCACCAGATCCCCGTCTTTGATAGGGCTGGCCTTGACCTTTTTGTTGAAAGCCCGGGCCATCCTTCTCTGATATAACTGTACATGATAAAGAGCCTCCATCCTTTTCTCGTCCACCAATGCTAACTGCTCATATCGCTTCTTCACCCATTCCGTCTCGGGAATCTCTGCTTCTACTGCGATTCTCAACGATCGCTTTTCAATCTCAATTAGGAGAACGGCTTCTGCACCATATACCAAGGAGAACGGCATTGCCCCAGTTGACGTTCTAACCGTCGTGCGATAAGCCCATAAAGCGAGCGGAAGCTGCTCGTGCCAATTCCGATGCGACTCCACTGTCTTTACAAGAATTCTTTTAAGGTTCTTATTAGCCGCCTCTACTACACCATTAGCTTGTGGGCGATACGGAGAAGACCTATGATGCTCAATACCGTACTCTTGGAAGAGACTTCTCACTTCTCCCTGAAACTGGACCCCATTATCCGTGATCATATGATGAGGCACTCCGAACCTGGTGATTATGTGCTTTTTAATGAACTTCCTCATCTGCTTAGACCCCAACTTGCTAAATGATTTTGCCTCTACCCACTTGGTGAAGTAATCAATGGCGACTGCAATGAATTTGTGTCCGTTCGACGCATTAGGCCTCACCTCCCCGATGATATCAATGCCCCAAGCCGCAAACGGCCAAATGGGTGCTAGCACGTGTAGTTCCATAGCTGGTAAGTGATTATAATCTCCGTGGATTTGACAATCATGGCATTTCTTTGCATATTCGTTACAATCTCTTTCCATGGTGAGCCAATAGAAGCCTTGCCTTATGATTTTCTTTGCCAATACTGCTCCTCCCATATGGGCTCCACAAATTCCCAAGTGTACTGACTCCATTGCCTCATGGGCTTCTCCCGCATCCAAGCACCTCAGTTGTAAACCATCGGTGTGCCTTTTGTAAAGCAAGTCATTGTGGATGACAAATTGTTGAGCTAACCTTCTGATCACCGCTTGATCCCTAAGTTCTGATTCTGCCGGGTACGTTCCACTCTTCATGAAGTTTACGATATCGAAATACCAAGGCTTTTCATCTGCCCCCAACAACATTACATCTTCGTAGCATGGTTTGTGAGACCTCCTCAGCACCAAAGGCTTTGAGGCAAGATTCTGGGGATTATCCCATACCGACACCAAAGTGGCCAAAGCATCTGCTGCCTGGTTCTGTGTTCGAGGAATGTGATAGAAACGACACTCGCTGAATCTCTGCGCTAATCCCTCCAACTGGTCTAGGTATGGACGCAACCTTTCTTCCCTTACTTCCCAGTTTCCCTGTGCTTGTTCGATAATCAGTTTTGAGTCGCCCCAGATTTCAATATATGCTGCTCCCAGTGCTGCTAATGACTCCAACCCATAGATGCACACTTCGTATTCGGCCATATTATTGGTGAGATGGAAGGATAACTTCTTAGCCATTGGGACCCTTTCTCCTTCTGGTGAGATAAGTAGCACTCCTACTCCGGCTCCATTTGAGTTAACCGCTCCATCGAAGAACATTTTCCATGGTATAACTTCTATCGTGTTCAAGTGCTCATCGGGGAAATCATAGTTTATCTCTTCCTCTTCCGTATTTAGAGGCTAATTGGCCAGAAATTCCGCTACAGCTCTTCCCTTAATAACTTTCTTTGTTACATATTCGATGTCAAATTTGGACAAGAGCAACAACCATCGGGCTAGCTTTCCTGTTAGAGACGGAGTTCGGTACAGATACTTCACGGGATCCATTCGAGAAATAATGATCACTTTGTAAGATTGAAAATAGTGCCGCAGTTTCTTTGTTAGCCATACTACTGCCACGCACGTCTTTTCGATCATGTTATACTTAAGCTCGTATTCCAGGAACTTCTTACTCAGATAATACACCGCGTGCTCCACACCGGTGTCCCCTTCTTGGGCCAGCATTGCCCCAATAGATCGCTCCTCGATCGCTACATAGAGGAGAAGCGGTTTTCCAAGTTTAGGCGGTCTCAGAACCGGTGGATTAGACAAATAGTTCCGGACACTCTCTAATGCTTGCTGGCACTTATCATTCCAAACTGTTGGTTGATCTTTCCGCAGCAATTTAAAGATCGGCTCGCAGATCGCAGTGAGTCGTGCTATGAACCGACTGATATACTAGACCTACCCCAGAAATCCTCTCACTTCTTTCTCATTCTTTGGCGCCGGCATTTCTTGTATGGCCTTTACTTTGTCGGGATCCACCTCAATTCCCTTGTTACTGATCACATAGCCTAAGATCTTCCCCGATGAAACGCCAAAGAAGAACTTCTTTGGGTTCAACCTTAGCTTGAATTCCGCGATTCGGGCCAAAAACTTCTCAAGTGCAGCAAAATGCCCCTCTCTCGTCTCCGACTTGACCATCATGTCGTCCATATAGACTTCCACCTCTTTGTGTATCATATCATGGAACAGTGCCGTAGCCATTCGTTGATAAGTTGCCCCGACGTTTTTCAAACCAAACGGCATTACCCTATAGCAGTACATTCCCCACTCAATCGTGAACGAGGTCTTTGCCTTGTGCTTCTCGGCCATCTGAACTTGCATGTAGCCCATGAAACCATCCACATTCATGTGTAAGACACTGGATGCTGCACTTTCAATCAATACATCGATATGAGGCAACGCAAACTCATCTTTGGGGCACACTTTGTTAAGATCTCTGTAATCAACGCTCATTCTCACTTTTTCGTCTTTCTTTGCGATTGGCACTACATTTGCGACCCACGGAGGATAGTCAATTACTTCGATGAAACCTGCCTCTAACTGTTTCTTCACCTCTTCTCTGATCTTATCTGCCCATTCCGGCCTCATGCGACGGAGCTTCTGTTTCACGGGCTTAGCATCGGGGTATGTTGGGATACGGTGAGTTACGATTGATTGATCAATTCCTGGCATGTCTTCGTATGTCCAAGCAAACACTATTTCATATTTTTTAATTATTCTCTCAAATTCTTTCCTCTCTTCAGTGGTTAATTCTTGAGCAATTTGTATAAGTTTAGGATTTTCATCCGTGCCAAGATTGAAAGTTGACATTTCTATTGCATTGATTTCAAATGTAGGCATGTTATATGAATGAGAAAGCATGGAATGATCAGAATCAACATCAAGCAAGTAAGCAAAATCAAAATTCATTTCATTGATAGTATCAGCGAGTACATCGTCAGATTCAAATAAAGCAGTAATACAATTTTCATCATCGGGGTTCTCAGGTTTCTCATAAGCCTTGGAGGTACTGGGCTCGTCCACCGCTCCCACAGTTGCTTCAATAGTGATGACCTGCTCCTCAGCATTCAGATCTAACATCATGATCTCCTCGACGAAACAGCTTGCCTTTCCTTTGCCCCAATCGGTAACATCATTGAAGATCTCGAAACCCGTCAGTATCTTTCCTTCGGTGCTAGTCCATGACTCAGGAGCCCCCGAATAAACTTTCCTGTGACCCTCATTCACAAAATACTTCTTTAGGCCCACTTTTCCTTCACCACCTGTGTTGGACGGACCTCCCTGCTCATACCCCAAACCCCTCCGGGTTTTCTGACTCTTGAAATCCGGAAATTCTGGCAACCCTTGATGGTGAGCTCCTAAGCCTATACCGGGGATGAAACCCCCTTTCATCATCTTCACCACATCGGTGGTCATGCTAGACTCGTAGATCCCAGAAACTTGGAATCCGGAGAAAAGCTGAGGCTCAATTCCCAATGCCGCCATTGAACTCAATTTCTCAGCTCTGATCATCACTATCTCCTCCCCGAAGGGAAATTTGATCATCTGGTGGAGCGTGGAGGGCACACCTCCCAACTTGTGGAACCATGGACATCCCAACAACACGGCAAACGTCACCGGTATATCCAGCACAGTGAATTCAGTCTCCTCTTCATGCGGCCCTACTTCTAGCTTAGCCTTAAAAACTCCTTCAATGTGCCTACGACTATCATCATAGGCCCTGATCACGGTTTCCGAGGCAGTCAAATCTCCTCTTTCTACTCCCAACTTGGACAAAAGTTTCAGTGGGCAAATATTAATGGCCGATCCATCATCGACCATCACACAGCTAGTGTTTTTCCCGTTAATTTCAGCTCGGATGTACAAAGGCTTGTTGTGAGCCTTCCCCTCTTCTGGGAGATCTTCGTCAGTGAACGTGATTTCGGTCTTCTTCCGGGCCATAATTGCCCTACTAATGCTGTCGGCTCAGTATCGGTAGAAATAACCAAATTATGCAGCTCTTTCATCAGATTTTCACGGTGGTATTTGGAATGGCATAAGACTTCCCACACCGTAGACTTAGCTTGTGTTTTCTTCAACTGCTCGAGGACCTGGTCATCTGGCTTGGGAGCCGATCCTTCCCCTATCTCAGTCTCACCCACGGGTGCCTTTCCCTCGGCCACCCAACCTAATCTTGTCATGACAGCAATTTCTGGCTCTTCATCAGATTCATCCCAAATATTGATAGGAATTCTCCGATCAGTATCCTCCTCATCCGAGGAACTTTCCCAAATGTCCACAATCATCAGATCCATTACGTGAGGAACGTTTGAATTCAAATAAAAGGGATCCGCTGATCCATACAAAGCCCAGCCTATTAAATCATCATAATCCCTGAGGGATACTTTGCTCATCCTCCTTGCCGCCAACGGAATTGCGCCTCTCTGTATGCACATGAGCTGCACCTTATCACTCATCGTTTCACGACACTGCTCGTAGCGGTGCCTCCATCTCCTAACATAATCCATGAATGGTTCCTCGGGGAATTGCCTGATCCTATCTAGATCTTCCAGGGATCCCGTCCATGGAACATACATCTCATATCTTGCCACAAAAGCATCCCTAAGCGGTATCCAATGGCCCATTTCCTCCTCTGATAGGCCTTGGTGCCACAACAAGGCTTCTCATATGAGGGTTTCCGGGAAATGTTCATGTAATTCACATTGAGGGAACCCGGCGTCATACATATGGTTGCGGAATAACCTTGCATGCTCAATAGGATCTCGGTATCCACCATACCTAGGCATTGCTAACACTGCTTCAGGTGTCTCATAGGAGGGCGAGTCCGGTGTTTGTTCTGCAAGCATCCATACTGTATACTCTTTGATAAACCTCTTCATCATCGCGGCCCAATCGCGCTTAATATGCATTGGGAGAGACATGTACCACATCAGCGGCTCCCCCATTAGTGAATTGCAAAACAGGCTAGTGATCTCTTCTTCCTTAAAATCCAAAGGCCCCATGGCCGACAAGTAGAAGTGAAGATGTTCCATCGGATCTTTGTTGCCATTATACTTACTGACCCTCGGTAACGGACGCTTGATAGGTCCAATCTGCATCGCAAAGCACTCTGCGGTCCTGTCCTTAGCTCTCTGGTACTTTTCTAGGAATAGATCAGACAGTCGTTCCCAATCATGCTTGCAGGAGTCGGGCAACGAGTGGAACCATCCCAAAGGCTCGCCTATCAGCGAATGGTGGAACCACTGAGCGATCTCATCCACCCCAAAAGATTCAACAAACATATCGTGCATATACTCACGCAAGTGCACATCGGGATCTTCCCCTCCACTAAACAAACTTAATTCTGGCACAATAGTCCGAGACGACCTTCCCCGGTCTCTTCAGCACTATCTTCGTCATACGGTGCTCCACCGTCCAACCCTTCATCCATCGGTTCACCCTCCTGTTCTTTGCTAAGGAAGGACACATATAGACCAGTTCCTACATTGCTTTTCTCATCGGAGTCCAACAACTCCTCTTCATTTTCCCCGAAGGATTCCATGACTAAACTTGCCCTGAGTCCAGACCCGATCATGCTCACCCTATGGTTAGGCAATGGATTACGCCTAGTGGAAGGGTTCGCTGACGAAGGATCAGCTATCTTCTTTTCCTCGATCAAATCTTGGATCTCGTGCTTCAACCTCTCACAGTTCTCAATAGTATGCCCATAACTGTTGTGGAATTTGCAGTATCCCCTAGCTTGTATCTGTGGAGAAGGTGGTGCTTTGTTATAAGGAGTGAGGGCTTTCAACAATCCCTTTTTTTGCAATCGTTCGAAAACTTTTGCGTAGGTCTGATCAAATTTGGCAAACTGCCTCTTTTCGATAGCATTAAGATCAAGCACTTTCACTGTGGCCGATTCTGTACTCGCGTTTGGCCCTCCGGCACTATATCCAGACTTTGTCCACTTGGTATAAGCTTTCTTCGTCTCACCATCCCCCTCAACTGTTAAGGCGCAACTATACATCTGATTAAAATCGGTGAAAGACATATACCGCAACTCATTCTTAATATATGGCAACGTGTTGCCAATTACCATTCGGATCTGATCCTGCTCAAGCGGCTTTTGCTTCATAACTGCCGCCTTGGCTCTCCACCTCCGTACAAAATCAGAAAAAGATTCCCCGGCCTGCTGCTTAGTGCTCTCTAGCTCCTTCAGAGTAACCTCAAGCATAGTATTGAAACTATACTGAGCGATAAATGACTTTGCCAACTCCTTCCAATCTCTTTTGTTAACCATCGGCAACGCATGGAAACATATGAGGGCAGCCCCCTCCAGATAAGTGTTAAACAGACCCAGGACTTGATCCTCAGTTAGGATCGTGTGCTTCATTACTGCGACATACTGATTCATGTGGGCGGTAGGATCCCCACTCGGACGAAGATGATCCGACAGCCACAACTGCCGATTCAGAACTGTCTATCTGTAGCTGATCAAACTGCCTGACTAGCCGATTACTCTCGCGAAACCACAACCGCTTAATGATGATGTCTGCGGGAACGATATCCATTAGTATGTATGCATGATTTTATATGCATGATTCGTGGTGTGTGCGTTTATTATTTACGAATATATAAGATAAGAAGAACAAACGTTAGTCTAATTACACGCATCACAACATCTCTCTTCCACCCTTATTCCTCCACACACTCGATGGTCCAAGTCTCTTTCCTAGGATTTTGGTTTGGGGCTCACATTGCGATCCAGGGGACGCGTGATGTCGTCGATTATTGCGGAAAAAGTAAATCATCCATCAGACAATACAGTTCGTTTTAACGTATCAACGTTTAGTGACTAAGATATCGACCAAATTGGATTGTCCTTTCGGAATAACTCATCTTTTGTTATTTCACGAGACGCATTAGTTCGGGTTTTGACTCCCTTTCGAGCGTATCTCGGATTTAGACGCGGTACGAGTTATTTCTTTGAGTTCAATCGTTCGTTATTGATAATGACTCGTTCCCTTTTATTCACGTGGGTTCGTGTCTCGATTTTTGGATTACAACGGGATCTTTTGGATCTATCGAGAGACGTAACCACGTGTTTGTTTAGTGAGAGTATCACTTTTGGATTTTATTCTTAGGGAACGGAATTGTCGCGTAACGTGTTTCTGTCTAGCGTTAAGATTCGCTTTCTCGTTTTAGCTACGTGAAAAGACGGCGAGTCTTATTTGAGCGCACGATAATCTCTCGGCTAGCCATAAATTTTTACTTCTTCCAATTTACGGGATATATCATCCTAGCGTGGTTATAGAAAATCAACGTTTCGTTGAATCGCATGCTTATTCGAAGCAGGGATATTATCGTTCTTTTTCATTCAGGCACGAGTTAAGCAAGCACACATGTCGGGCCATATTTCTTGTAGTTTTGGTAACAGTCGAAATGATCGAGCCATTAGTCAAACCCACAGTCTCGTCCATATGGTGCAATCATGCGGTTTAGCTTAATTCGGCTTCGTGATTTTAAACGGCGTGTATACCAGTTCGAGGCACGTATTTAACGACATTGGTTCATTTTCTTTAACTACTCTCGGGATTGACACATATCGTAGATACAGAATGATTTTGGTCGTTTGTTTATTTTCCTTTTCTTTTCTTTTCTTAGTCACTTTTTGTGGATACGTCCATTTCTCTTTAGAACAACGCAAGGCATAACGTAAGAGCTCGTCTTTTATTCGGAAGGGACGGGCCACGTTTGCAAAACTCTTTACGTTACAATGGGGTCGTTCAAAACAGAAATGTTCTTCGTTTTCGTTTTGTCATAATTTCGCTTTATCCCAACGTATTTAAAGAATGTGAATAACGTCCATCGTTAATATAATCTTTTGAATCGAGATATATCTATCCTTAATATCGAATCGATTTGTACTAATACGTGCTTACGTCACAACATATTTCCTGAACATGTGCCTTCTTCGGGACACGGAAAGGGACCAGGCGGGCCGCACAAGTTCATTCATACGAGATGACTAAGTCGTCTTTAGTTCGAATCGTTTCGATGCTTTGGGGCAGTTTATATATCGGTTTAAGAGTATATATTAACGTTCTGTTTCATTTTCTTTACGTATTTTAGGATTAGACACGTATCATGGCAATTTGAAAACACGAATTGATTTATTTATCACACCAAAAATAGTAACGGGTAATCATATGGCAACTTCTAAGGCTACTATATGCTGACACGGCTGACCGCGGGACCTCACAGGACCGCACAAATTCGCCCCTAACGAATGGATGGGGACCCTTTGGCGCCTTACTATAAGGGGGAACTTACACTTGCCTCTTTCGAGCGACGAATGGACTCTCGCTAGAGGTTTCGCGGAAATTACCCAAAAGGTTTGCAATAATGCTTATGAATGCATACGAAAAGAAATAATACGATCTGTCCCCGTTAAGGGCTTAATACACGCCTTCCAGAATCAAATTTCTCGCTTCCCCAGCAGAGTCGCCACTTGTTAGACAAGGTGCCGCGGCCTAATCTCCCGGGCGGACCGGGGGAGTGGACACCTCATGGTGACGTAAGCGGTGATTGGCGCCGAAAGCAACCAATCGTGGAATCAAACTCCTCGGCAGGACCGGAGCTTGGAGTATGGAAGAGTCGCCACCCACGAATGGGAAAATGAACACCGATCCCTTGCGGGAGACCGGTGAGGGTTCGGGAAACTTAGGTACGAGCCGAGAAGGCTAGCTCCTTTCTGGAGAAAGGCTACTAGGCACCCCGACATCGCCCGGTTATGAACCACCGGCCTCCTACTCAGCGTGTTAGGCGATAACGGACTAATCGCATATTTCTTTAAGTTTAAAATTCATTTGAAACCTTTTCTTTCTCGCTTTGAAAACCGTTTTGAGCATGTTATCCGAAATCCATTTTAGTAAAGAATCACCCATTTTGCATAAATCTAGAGTATACAAGAGAGAAAGGGAGAGAAGAAAGAATTGATTTATTTACAGTGTGTTTGTGCTTCATATTATACACTAACTCTAAACTAATCTCATTCCCCAAAACGAGTTTATTTACATGGTTCGTACCTTAATCGCCGTTGGAACGATTTAGGTACGTTTAAAAACCCCGTTTAATGATTTTCACTCGAATCGCCGTTGGAACGACTCGAGCGTTTGAAAACGTTTAAGCCAACATTTTTAATCTAAAAGCGTGATTAGGCATACAAGTCAATTTATTTTGTTCAAAAAAACATTTAGTTAAGAAAACGATTCAAAACTCTTATAAGGTTTTTTTTACTGAAATCATTTTTGCGAGATTCCAATTAGTAGAACTCTATTATTTACAATGAAAATAATTTTAATTACAAGGTTCGCTTAATCCGTCGTTGGAACGAATTAAGGTTTTAACACGCGATGTTTTAGGAAATGGTTTAAAAAACGTCAAGAAAACATTATTTACACTTTAGGAATATCTAGAAAACTTAAGTTTAAATTAACGAATTAAACTCTTTTTGTGGTTTATTTTCCCCTTTTTCCACTCAATTAACTCTTTACTTAGCATGATTACAACAATAAACCAACTAAACCAAAATTTGTCAATTGGAAACCAATTTAAAACATATATCCCCAAATGCCAAAAGGATAAGGAAAAGAATATATATATATATATATATATATATATATATATATATATATATTAGATAAAAATAATGATATATCTATAACTTTAAAAACCAAGTAAAGAATACCATATAATATAGCTAAGTATATGTATAATAGTGAAAATAACACTAAGTATGATACATTATAATCAAAACATGTAAAAATAATGAACAAAGTTCATAAATAAGAAAAACAACGTGTTTACCTCAAACTAGTTTTACATAATAAAAATAACTTTCATCCTAAATAATATCTAATATAGCTCAAAATAGCCAAAACTATATATATATACATATATACTACTTTATAAAACTAGACCAAAACAAATTAAATCTCAAAATGAAGTAAATAGCTACATAACATCTAATTAGTAGTTATGTAACTCAAAAATAATTTTAACCAATATATTACATAATTATATACATGTATATAAGAGATTCAATATAAAAGAAAATGAGAAAATGGATTTAAGAGGAGATTTTCGGTTTCCAGCAGATTACCGACGGAAAATCCGTCGCCAATCTGCTATTAGTGACAGAAAAGGTAGAATTACAGCAGCAGTCCAAAACTTTCCAGATTTATTCAAACACCTTAAATTAGATCTATTCTATCGCTTTGGATCTCCGAGCTACCCAAATTGGATCATAGCCTATAACGGAGACTCCTAAAACGACGTTTTTATTTTAAAACGTTATTTTGAAATACTTTTAAAACTTATAATTACAGCGTTTTTAATTCCCGAACTACCTTTAAATCGGATCACGGTTCGTGTTGGGATATTAAAACGAGGTTTTTATTTCAAAACAAAATCGAACGTTTATTTAGCACGTGATGAAAATTAAATAAATACGGAATAATAAATAAAACGTTATAAATAAATAACTAAATAAATAAAAAACTATAACATAAAAATAAATAAGGGAAAAGTACAAAAATAAACCTTGTGGTTTGGCCTATTTTCGAACTGCACCCCTGTGGTTTAAAAGTTTGCAAAGTGGTACCATGTACTTCATTCCGTTAGCAAGCACATACCAAATTGACTAACGGTGTTAAAAGTCAAAGGGAAAAGAGTTAATTTGGTCCTTATATTTATTTATTTTTATAAATTGACCCCCTTATTATCTAATTATCACAAACAAACCCCAAAATAAAAAATAAAAATCAAATATACCATCTTCTCCATCTCTCTTTAATTTTTTTTTTCCTTTTTTCTCTCCTCTCTCTCTTAATTTCTCTCTAAAATAAATCTAGCCTACGGTACAGTTTGAATATGGAAAATGCATTTAGCAAATTTACATATGAAGCATTCACAGAACCATAGGCTAAATTTTAAGGCTGAGCATACAAACACAATCCAGTAAGCACCAGGAAGGAATCATGAATGCATCTAGCCAGGAATTGGAAGAATACTAAAAATAAAATTAAAAAATGAAAATCTAACCATACCAACAAGATTGCAGCTATAACTCCTAGTAATTAAAACTGGAATAATGATTTTCTCATACACAACCCCGGCATGTATGCGTAGTAAATAAAGAAAAAAAGACCCAATTTCAGTTACGAACTTATTGACTGAAGAATCACCACTAATCAAATACGGAAGACGGAATAAATTTTATTTTTTAAAAAACTATCTCCAAAATCGTATCTAGAGCTAATCCGATGGTCATTTAAGATCCTAATAATCATTAACCTTAACAACAATGGAAGAAAATAAAACAGAGAGAAGTCCCAAAATAGTCTCTTATATATTATAGTTATCATGGTAGCTTTATTTTAGAGAGAGAAATTAAGAGAGAGGAGAGAGAAAGAAGGAAAAAAAAGAAATTAAAAAGAGATGGAGAGGATGGTATATTTGATTTTTATTTTTTATTTTGGGGTCTGTTTGTGATAATTAGATAATAAGGGGGTCAATTTATAAAAATAAATAAATATAAGGACCAAATTAACTCTTTTTCCTTTGACTTTTAACACCGTTAGTCAATTTGGTATGTGTTTGCTAACGGAATGAAGTACATGGTACCACTTTGCAAACTTTTAAACCACCGGGATGCAGTTCGAAAATGGACCAAACCACAAGGTTTATTTTTGTGCTTTTCCCAATAAATAAATAAGGAAAAATAAATTAAATTAAATAAAACGAGTCTAGTCCTCGGATAATACCTCAAGATCGGTATCTGACAGTCGAAGTCGGTTGATTCCACGAATTATGATTTTCCGGTTTTTTTGTGTTTTTGATAAAATATTCAACTTTGGAAAATTTGGAATTTTTTTGGGAAAAAAAATATTTTCTCCAAAAAATTGACTCTCTCTCTCTAAAAATGTCTAGAGTGAGAAATGTTGGGGTTTTGTGTCCTATAGTCAATTGTTGCAGGATACAAACTTATTGTAAATGAATTGTTCTTTATATAATTTGTTTTAATGAGATATATGTTTTATAACTATATAAAAATGTCTAGAGTGAGAAAGCTCCAAAAAATTCCCTCTTTTCAAATGCATGGGGATCCGTGCATTAATTAGGCAACGGATCCCGGAAGCTTTGGGCGACGCCCAAATAAAATTGGGCGTCGCCCAAAGCCAGTTGGGCGGACGCCCAACTTATGTAGGGCGAACGCCCAACTATCGTTGGGCGCTCGCCCAGCGGCTGCCGGGCGCGCTCGCCCCAGCGGCCGTCGGGCGTGCGCCCCGCGCTGTCGGGCGCGCGCGCCCAACGGTCGTCGAGCGCGCGCTCCGCGCTGCCGGGCGTGCGCGCCCAGTGGACGCCGCGCGTGTGCTCCGCGCCGCCGGGCGTGCACGTCGAGCGGACATCGAACGTGCGCCCCGTGCTGCCGGGTGTGTCGTCGGACACGCGTCGGCATGCCGCTAGGCGCTCGCACCACGCCGCTGAGCACTCGCGAGCCGTCCACTTGACGACCGCGACTCCCATTAACTTTTCCTTTCCTTTTTTTATTATATATTTTTTCTTCTCTTTTTTTTTAAAATTTCCGGAACCAACCGCTTCGACCGCTTCGTTACAGGTTTTCGTCACAGGTCCTCCGACTCGGTGTCTACAGTAGTGTCTGCGCACATTAGAAAGCGATCCAAATGATCATTCGGGCTTTCATGTGCTTCCCCTCCAAATAATCCGGTCTGTTGAATCAAGTGAATTATGCCTGACTTGATTTCGTATGTGTTGGCTGGAATATTCGGAGCGGCAATGCCGGACAGATGCTGGTGTCGGTGTGGTGCCAGGATCTCACTCATCAGACGAGTGTCAGTTTCTGGTCCGGTGTTCTCAGTGTTCCGTTCATTGTCAGTCATTTTGATAGGCTCGATGATCTCGTCTTGCTTCAGTTTTCCAATCTGTTTGCTCCTGCGAAGAGTACATTCAAGTTCAGGGTTAAGAGGGACACACGGTATTCTCGCTGATCTTGTAGGCATATGCTGAGAAGAAATAAATACAAGAAATAAATGAAAGCAGAAATTTTTCCTATGAAAGAAAAGTATACACATCATACAAGGTCGCACAGTTTTATACAAGTATTCTTATTGGTTTATATTGACAGATATAGATTGGTGTACATGGTACAAACTAGTAGAGATAAACAAGTATGTATAAGTATGAATTAGAATATGAACAAACATAAATATAAGAATGAACAAGTATAAAAGGTATAAACAAGCACAGACAGACAAGTATAGATGAATTTAACAAGTATAAATATACGTTTGTATAAACAAGTATAAATAAGAATAGGTATGAACAACTACGCATGTTATGAGAAAACACGGTAGATATAAACAAGTATGGAAAGGTCATATATACTGAGGTATAAATGAATAAACAAGTATTTGCGTATATAAGTATGAATATGAACAAGTATAAGTATGAACGATATAGACAAAGAATATTTACAAATGAATTGTATATAAACAAGTATATGTATAAACAAGTATAAACCATATAAACCATATAAACAAGGGTATTCACAATGAATGCCTAAACTAACAAATCAACCTTTGGTTCGATATTGCAGAAGAAATAAATTCCCGGCAACGGCGCCAAAAACGTGATGCGCCTCACGGCGTTCGGTACCGCAAGGCTCACTAAGGGATAAGTGTACCCCGTCATTATCAAGTAATAAAATCTGGAAAGTCCAGGTATCGAATCCACAGGACTTATTTACCACAAGTATCGAATTACTTGGTCTCAGGTGTTATCTAGGCTTTGTGGGTTTTGAGTTTGTTTGTTTAAGTTAATCTACTCCTAGGTTGAATTATGCTACTCCTAGCTAAATTATACTAATTCTAGCTAAGTTATTCTACGCCTAATTAAGTTAAACTACTCCTAATTAAGTTATACTACTCCTAGGTGATCTTTCACTAATGCAATTACCCGAAGGAACATGGTATGAATGATAATAATGAAGTTAGGTTATTAGGTCTATTGATTAAAAACCTAATCTAAGTCACTTGTATTCAAGGCGATTAACCCTACTTACCCTCCTGAAGTTCCTAGTGCGTGATTCCCTTGTAAGGCCGAAACTAGGTCTAAGGCTCAGCAATTTGGGCTTAATCAACTAAGAGGTCGTCAATCTCCTAGGCTCTGACTAGGTCAGATTCAGCTCACAATATGTGCCTACTCGATTTTGGGGCTTTTGAATGAGTTAAACCAATTGAATAAAGCGTAAGACAAAGATTAAACAAATAATCATAGAACAAAACAAGAGCTAAAATATTATTAAAGGCGAAGAACAATGTCACAGGATACAATTAGCCTAGGATTCATAGACTGTATCAAAGAGTACAAACAAGGAAAGATAAAAAGAGATACGAAAATCCCTTTCAGGGAACCTGTATACTCTGCAGCCGGCTTCCTAGGTCTTAAGGACGGACCTTGAATATTCCTCGGAGAACAGCTTTGAAGGAGCTTCAATGGAGGTTGAAGAAGATGGAGGAGATGGAGAGGAATTTCAAGGGGAAAGCTAAAGTAAATTACAATAATGAAAGATATCTAATTTACAATAGAAAAGTTCTATTTATAGTTGTAGCCCGGGCCCTCTTTTTGACCTATTTCGTATCCTTATGCAGGTGGGAAGTCGTGGGACCGGTCGTGGAGTCGTGGGGTCAAAACTGCTAATTTTGACCAATTCCCGCAGGTCAGCTCACCGAGCAGGGCGCGTTGCTCGGCGAGCTGGCCCTTGCAGGCCAGCTCGCGGCGAGCAGGCCCCCAGCTCGCCCGAGCAGGCCCCTGGAGGCCTGCTCGGCGAGCTGGCATAGCCAGCTCGATGTTCCACAATGTAATTTTCGCCCGAATTTATCCCTGCGCATGCACGAAAACTCCAAATAACATTAGTCTCGAGGCTAAATTGACCCGCTAATCGCTCATTTTAAGCAAACGCTCCGTTTGGTGTGACTTTTGGCGGATCAATTAGCTATAAAAGATAACGGAATTATAACATACATGCCATTTTGGCCTTATTTGACTAAAATGATCAGAAAACGAGCCTAAACAACAAAAAGTTAATAAAACATTTCCAATTCCTAACTAACTCACACAAAAGCATATAAATGCGAGAATTGCTCGCTTATTCATGAAATAATGCTAAAAACCGTCCTAAAACCGTACCCAAAGATAGGGGTTTTTTTACCCCTATCAAACAGCAGACATTGGGTATCACATGAAGTGATTGCGGGATCGTTATACATTGGATTGAGCATTTATCACTCCCGATAAATGGGAGATATGTACATGGATCGCTTGTGGAAGTCTTGACTCTAAATCCTTGCAAGGTGATAGCTTGAGATTGAAATGAGATTTCTCTTAACCTATCTAATTGGAGTTGACTCGGCCATAACAAGTAAAACGAACGTCTCGCTATATGTGACTTGACATCACCCATAGTCATAAGATTCAGTTCAAGGACGTAGTTGATAAATGATCGAATTATACCGTAACTAATACGGAAAGGTCAACGATAGAATCAACCTGTCTTCTTATAGCTCTAGGGGAATGATTACGGACTTGCTAATCACATACTCTGTACATCATTCCGTTATGCAAAGATTAAATATAATTCTTTGAAAGTTATTTAATAACGTTGCATACGGCTAGAAGCGATAAGAACCTAATGGGTCACACATAAGACTTGGAACCCAAAAGAGAGACAGATGTTAATTAATTGATGGAAGCCCAACTGAGCCAAATAGGGCCCAGTAACCAAGGGTGGGGGGCGAAATTTATGTAGTGAAATACATAAATGATTAATTTGATTTTATCAAATCCTAATTAGATTAGGATTATGAATTAAATTAATTAAAGGATAAATAAGTTAGGAGTTTTAATTAGATTATATTACTCCTATTATTATCCAATAAGGTTATCATTATTATCTTTTATATTTAGATATATTAATAGATAATAATTAAGAATTCTATTCCGAATTGAATTCCTATTAAGTAACCTAATTCTATCTAACTAGGGTTTAGATACAAGTGATTATAAATACCCCCTACTAAGGATTTTCGAAATCCACCATTAATTCCAGGAGAGAGAATTTGAACCCCCCTAACCGATGACGAGTTTTCACCGCTTCCATCCGTTCAATTGATTTTCATCTCTTTCTCTTTATCCTTGATCTTGTGTTGATTAATTAGAGACAATCTACTTTGGTTGTTATAAACGGTTGATTCTAACTTGATCTTCCTTTGTTTTGTTTTGTGCTCGGTAACTCGAAGTAAGAGTTGTGGGCACTTCGTTTGCAACGGTAGATAGAACATCTAAAAGGTATTTCTTCTTATCCCTCTTTGTATGAAATAACGGTTAACGGATCTTGGGGTTAATGGAAATAGGTTAAAATTTTTATATTTCCGCTGCTATACGTTAGCCTGTTTTCCTTCAGAACTGGAATTGAAGCCCAGTGAGATCAGTGATTGGGTCCCTCAGCGGAGATTCATCCAATAAGTCGATGACTTTGAATTTCAGAGCTTTGCGTTTGAACTGCTTTTCTGTGTTGTCCTTTTGAGGTGAAGGATCAGCAGTAATAGAGTTAAGGGAATCAGAGGAAGAGTTGAGTCCAAGGTCAACATCAAGGCCTTCCACAACCTTGTCCTTCACTGGTGACTCAGCTTGGTTCTCAGTAGGTTGTTCAGCAGCACCTGTGTTACTTGGCTCAGCAGAATCCATCTTGTCAGTTTGAGGCTGACCCTCAGTACCGCCCTGTTCTTCCTCCTGATCACAAGGAGTTTTCTCCAAATCAATTTCTTGACTTCACACGAAGTGTGATTCCTTTGTAATCACAAAGTCAAGTGGGTTAGCATCTATCGGCTTCAACCCAGAGGTTTTCTTCCTCTTCCGAGGCTGATCAGGTGTTTCCTCACTTTCTTCCTCAGGCTCAACTTGCCTTTTCTGTTTCTCAGCTGACTTAGGTTCCCCTTGAGCTTGTTCAGCAAAAGCAGCTTTCTTTGCACTAGATACTATCCTAAGCTTTTTCGGAGATGTGTTAATGTCTTTGGTTGAGGATTGGTTAGCTTTCCTCTTTCTGTCCTGCCTAGTGCGCTTAGCATGTGCTTCTTCAACCATATTATCCCCTTCAACCATATCTTCAGCGGGTGCTTCTTCAACCATAGCCCCCTTTCCTTTCTTAGGTTTAATGGGTTGGCTGTGAGCTAAGCCGAACAGTACGGGTGCGGTGATCTCAGTGCCCTCGATCTCAATTTCTTCTATTAAACTGACCTGGTGATCCTGAAGTATTCTGGTGATGAGAGAACCCATCCTGAGGATCCCGGTGCTGCGTTGAAAAGCCCCAATGAGAAAGACGGGCATGTTGAGCGGTTTGTAGTTCAGCATGTGCCAGATGAAGCACTGCTCAAAGTTCGAAGCTGAGGAGGAGGAGTTGACCTTGGGGAATAGGAAGTTGGTCAGGATATAGTTGGCTTGTTTTTGAGGCTGACCCATGCAGGTGCTGGCGATTTCTCCTTTGTGGTTCTTGGGTTTACAGAACTCAACAGCGTAATTAACGCGAAGGTAGTCGTTCGTGCATCTGAGTTCAGATCCTTTTTCCTTCAGCTTTAACAGTTTAGCAAGATACGACGGGGTTATGATGATGTCCTTGTTCTTGACCTTGGTGATCATATAGTCATCATTATCATCGGTAACTCTTAGATTCGTGTAGAATTCCATCACCAACTGCGGGTAAGTGGTTCCAGGGAGAGAGAAGAGTTCAGTCCAGCCATTCTTTGAAATCCACTCGCAAAATGGTTTCTCAGCTTCTACGAATCCTTTGGAGAACTAGCGGGAATGGAAAACTTTAAGATTTTTGACGTTTTTGAAGACCGGTGAGAACATCCATTTCTTAGGTTGCTCATTCGTTTTCTCCTTCTTCTTTTTCGATGGTGTTGCCTGGTCAGCTTGAGGGTTTTTACAAGGCATGCTGATCTTGGGAACAGATTGGTCATGCTGACCATGGGTTTGTTCTTGAGACTCTATGGAAGTCTCTTGATATTCCTGCTCAGTAGGAGACGGAGGGTTCATATCGGAGCGATCGTCGTCGTATTGGTTGTCGGAGTTGTTCTGGGAATCGCTAGACATGTTTTCTAGAGGATTTTTGAGAGATTTAGAAGATAAGGGAATTCAGAGAGAGAGAAATCGAGTGCCAAAGATTTCAAGTGTAAAGAGGAATTAGTGGGAAATCGTCCACTATTTATAGTTGTTTTGAGTTGATCTGATAGGTCGGAATGGCGGTTTGTCCTCGAGTTGATCAATCGACAGTTATCTCTGGCATTAATGACACATTCGGCGCATGGTTTTCTAATCATTACGCTTATGTCATCCTAGGTGGCTACTTAAATGCGCGTGCTAGCATTAATTGTGCAAGTGGCTTTACTCAGTATCTAGGATACTAAACGTTTGGAGTTCCGAGTATGTTGTTTTGTATAAAAGGGATGTTTAGCATGCTTAGTAACTCATCATTTAGTAATCACTCAATATATATATGGCAACTCAGCATACAGTGATTTCATAGTATTCAGTTTTACTCAGCATATAATAGTTACTCAACATGTAATGATTACATGGCATATTATAATCACTCAACATTTATTTAGCTCAGAAATTTATTGAAGAGGATTAGACATACCGATAGCTTCCCTTAGTATGTTGAACTGCTCACGGGCCAGTGGCTTCATGAAGATATCCGCAAGCTGTTCTCCTCTTGGAACATAGGTCAGCTTGATCTCATCTTTGAGTACATGATCTCTGATGAAGTGATGCCTTATGCTTGAAGGAAAATAGGCTAACGTTTGGTAGCAGAAATATAAAATTTTTAACCTTTTTCCATTAACCCAAGATCCGTTAATCGTTATTTCATATAAAGAGGGATAGAAGGAAATACCTTTTGAAGTTCTATCTACCATTGCAATCGAAGTGCCCACAACTCTTACTCCGAGTTCCCGAGCACAAGACAAAAATACAATTCAAAATCAAGTTAGAACTCAACCGTGCAAAAGCAATCAAGAATACATTGCCTCTAATTAATCAACACAAGATCAAGGAATGAGAGAAAGAGATGAAAATCGATCGAATCGGAAGGAATCGGTGAATGAACTCGTCCTCAACAAGGGGGTCAAAATTCTCTCTCTCCGGTAGACTAGGGTTTGGTCGAAATTCTACCATAAGGGGGGTATATATACTCTCCTGTATCTAAACCCTAGTTAGATAGAATTAGGTTTACTGAATAAGAATTTAATTCGGAATAAAATTCTTATTAGTTATTATTTATAATTATATCTAAATATAATAATAATAACTTATTGGTAGGATAATAATAGGAGCAATTTAATCTCATTAAACCTCCTAACTTATTTATCCTTTAATTAATTTAATTTATAATCATAATCTAATTAGGATTGCTTAAAATCAAATTAATTTCTTTATGTATTTTATACATAAATTTCGCCCCCTATACACTAGGCCTTAGTGGACTCAGTTGGGCTTCCATCAACTAATTAACATCTGTTTCTCTTTTGGGCTCCAAGTCTTATGTGTGACCCATTAGGTTCTTATTGCTTCTAGCCGTATGCAACTATTAAATTAATTTTCACAGAATTATATTTAATCTTTGCATAACGGAATGAGTACGCGAGATGTGATTGGCAAATCCGAAACATTCCCCCAGAGCTATAAGAAGACAGGTTGATTCTGTCGTTGACCTTTCCGTATTAGTTACAGTATAATTCGATCCTTCATCAACTACATCCTTGAACTAAATCTTATGACTATGGATAATGTCAAGTCACATATAGCGAGACGTTCGTTTTACTTGTACAGGCCGAGTTAACTCCAATTAGATAGGTTAAATGAAATCTGCATTTTAAGTCTTAAGCTATCACATTGCAAGGATTTAGAGTCAAGTCTTCCACAAGCGATCCTTGGACGTATCTCCCATTTATCGAGAGTGACAAATGCTCAATCCAATGTATAACTATCATGCAATTACTTCCTGTTATACCCAACGTCTGCCGTTCTCACCCCAGAGTCATCTCTGTTATGGATCGTGTTACAACAGGATCAAAGCATCACATTCCATAATCCAGAATCACTAATTAACATTCCTTTGAGTCTTAGGATTACTTATACCTATTAATACCAATGAGATGAACACGTGACAAGGATAAATCTACCTATCCTGTTATCTCAAGTCGGGTCCCCAATCCTAATGAACTCCCTTTCATTGGATCGATGTAACTGTCCAGATATCTGCATATCTGAAGCTTGTGAGATTAGCTCTCTGTCTCGACAGAAGACATTGTTACATGCAAGTCTCAGCAATGATACGTCAATCCTATTTCTAAACATATTACTTGACTTGGGGTGGTTTTAATTTTATTAGTTTATTATAAAGTTTCGTCTCACTTCATGCTTGTATGAACACTTTATAATCACTTTAAACAAACTTAGGGATTTCCTTTTATTAGACTTATTTAGTTCTTAAAAGAGGTTGCCTTTATATAGTTATGAAACCATATCTTATTAAAACAAATGATATAAAGAATACTTCATTTACATTAAGTTTATATCCTAGAACAATTGTCTATATGACACTAAACCCCAACATACTCCCACTTGGACTAAAGCCAATTGTTTCTACAACTTATCCCAGTAGAACTTAGATGACGATCATGTACTTTCTGGGCTAAGGGCTTTGTCAATGGATCTGCAACGTTGTCCTCAGTAGGTACTCTTTCTATTCTCACATCTCCTCTTGCCACAATCTCTTCTTACAATGTGGTATCTCTTTAGGTAATGCTTGGATGCATTATGAGACCATGGATCTTTTGCTTGTGCAATGGCTCCATTGTTATCATAGTACAGAGTAATGGGATTTACAATGTCAGGCACCATACCAAGTTCTGTAATGAACTTCTTAATCCAAACCGACTCCTTTGCTGCTTCTGCAGCAGCGATGTACTCTGACTCGGTCGTAGAGAAAGCTACGCTTCCCTGCTTGGAACTCTTCCAACTGACCGCGTCCCCATTCAAGATAAACAGGTATCCTGATTGGGATTTAAAATCGTTCTCATCTGTGAGATGACTGGCATCTGAAAATCCTTCTATTTTCAGATCCCCTTCTCCGTACACTAGGAACATGTCTTTAGTCCTTCTCAAGTACTTAAGAAAGTTCTTGACGGCATTCCAATGCTCGTCTCCCGGATTACCTTGATAACGACTCGTTATGCTCAACGCGAACGCTACGTCAGGTCTAGTGCAAAGCATAGCATACATAATCGAACCGATTGCGCTGGCGTACGAGATTACAACCATGTGTTTCTTATCATCTTCGATTTTAGGACATTGATGATTGCTTAACTTTACTCCATGTACCATGGGTAAGTTACCTCGTTTCGATTCAAGCATGCTAAATTGCTTTAGCACCTTTTCAATGTATGTAGCCTGTGAAAGACCAAGCAGTCTTCTTGATCTATCTCTGTATATCTTTATACCAAGTATATAAACTGCTTCACTAAGGTCTTTCATGGAGAAGTTACCTGATAACCATACTTTCACCGACTGTAGTAGAGCTATATCATTTCCCATCAATAATATATCGTCCATATATAATATTAGAAATGTGACTGATCTCCCACTTGCTTTCTTGTAAATGCAAGCTTCTTCACAATTTTGTTCGAAACCAAATTGTTTTATGGTTTCGTCAAAACGCTTGTTCTAGCTTCTCAATGCTTGCTTGAGTCCATAAATGGATCTCTGTAGTTTGCAAACCTTGTTTGCATCCTTTGATATGAAACCTTCAGGCTACATCATATATACATCCTCAAGCAGGTTTCCGTTTAGGAAAGCTGTTTTCACATCCATTTGCCAAATCTCGTAATCGTAGTGAGCGGCAATAGCGAGCATTATTCTGATTGATTTGGATATAGCCAGAGGAGAGAAATTTTCATCATAATCAATTCCTTGTTTCTGACGATATCCTTTCGCTACTAACCTAGCTTTGTAGGTGCTAACCTTTCCATCCATGTCAGTCTTCTTCTTGAAGATCCACCTGCACCCAATGGGTTTTATCCCTTTGGGTGGATCAACCAAAGTCCACACTTGGTTGGTGTACATGGAATCCATTTCAGAATCCATGGCCTCAAGCCATGCTTTAATTCTGGACTGGTAAGAGCCTCTTCGTAGTTTTCGGGTTCGTCGTCTAACACGGGAACCTCATCATCATCTCCCACAAGAAAACCATATCTAACTAGGAGTTCACGAACTCTTTGTGATCTACGAGTAGGTGGCACTTGAGTCTCATCCAATGGGACTACTTCGGGTTCCTCAACCGCCTCTGTTGTTTCAGTCGGTGTTTCTTCTTCTTGACCTTCATCAAGTTCAATCATGCTTCCCTTTTCTGTTTCTTCGAGAAACTCTTTCTCCAAGAAGGTAGCGTGCTTGAGTACTATTAATTTCTGATCATCTGGATGATAGAAGTAATACCCCATAGTTTCCTTAGGGTATCCAATGAAGAAACATTTATCAGATTTAGAATCTAGTTTGTCTGACGCTACGCGTTTGACAAACGCTGAACAACCCCATACTCTCATGAATGAGAACATTGGTTTCCTACCAATGAACAATTCATATGGTGTGGAACTAGCGGATTTAGTTGGTACTCCATTTAGGGTGAAGAGGGCAGTTTCTAGGGCATAGCCCTAGAATGTCTTTGGAAGTAATGCTATGCTCATCATAGATCGTACCATATCTAGTAAGGAACGGTTCCTCCTTTCGGATACACCATTGTGTTGTGGTGTATAGGGAGGTGTCCATTGTGAGCATATCCCACATTCAGTTAGATAATTCAGAAAATCATCTGAAAGATATTCGCCACCTCGATCGGATCTAAGTATCTTTATTTTCTTTCCTAATTGATTTTCTACTTCATTCTTGAAGCATTTGAATTTCTCAAAAGCTTCCGATTTGTGCTTCATCAAGTAAACATAACCATATCTGGTATGGTCGTCTATGAAGCTTATGATGTATCTGAATCCTCCTCTTGCTTGGACTGACATAGGACCGCATACATCTGAATGTATTAATCCTAGAGTGTCTGATACACGCTCACCTTTATTGCTAAAGGGTGTCTTTGTCATTTTACCTTTTAAACATGCTTCGCATGTTTCCAGTGATTCAGAATCAATTGAATTTATAAGCCCATCTTGATGTAGCTTAAACATGCGTCTTTTGTTTATATGGCCTAAACGACAATGCCACAAGTAAGTCGAATTATCTAGCTTATGTCTTTTGGTATCAATCGTGAATACAGAAATTTTGTCATCTAGCACATAAATCCCATTTTGTGATATTCCTGAAAAATAGAAAATCTCATCTCTATAAAACTCGCAATGTTTGTCTTTTATTGATATATGAAAACCGTCGTCAACAAGACGGCAAATAGAAATAATGTTTCTGGACATTTCTGGAACATACAAACAGTTCCCTAATTCTATTACAAGCCCAGAGGGCAAACTCAAAGCATAATCTCCAACAGCGAGGGCGACAACTCTTGCTCCATTTCCTACTCGCAAGTTTATGCTTCCCTTCTTCAATTCCTTAGTCTGATTTAGTTCCTGTATATTCGTACAAATATGAGATCCACATCCGGTATCAAGTACCCAAGATTCAGACTGTGAAATTGTATTTATTTCAATATAAAACATACCAGATGTTGAAGCACCGTCTTTTCCCTTCTTGAGGGTGGCTAGGTACTCCTTGTAGTTCCTTCTCCAATGCCCGTCTTTACCACAGAAGTGGCACTCTCCTTTGGGCTTCTTCACTTCCTTTCCCTTATCTCTAGCGGGCATGGCCCTCTTGCCTTTCTTGGAATGTTTATGTTGGGGTTTAGTGTCCTATAGACAATTGTTCTAGGATACAAACTTAATATAAATGAATTGTTCTTTATATCATTTGTTTTAATGAGATATATGTTTTATAACTATATAAAGGCAATCCCTTTTAAGCACTAAATAAAGTCTAATAAAAGGAAATTCGTAAGTTTATTTAAAGTGATTATAAAGTGTTCATACAATAATGAAGTGAGACAAAACTTTATAATAAACTGATGAACTTAAAACCACCCCAAGTCAAGTGATATGTTTAGGATTGATATATCACTATTGAGACTTGCATGTAATAATGTCTTCTGTCCGACAGAAAGCTGATCTCACAAGCTTCATATATACAGATATCTGGACAGTTACATGGATCCGATGAAAAGTAGTTCATTAGGATTGGGGATCCGATTTGAGATAACAGGATGGGTAGATTCATCCTTGTCACCTGTTTATCTCATTGGTATTAATAGGTATAACTAATCCTCAGACTCAAAGGAATATTAATTGGTATTCTGGATTACGGAATGTGACGCTTTGACTCTGGTGTAACACGATCCTTAACAGAGATGACTCTGGGGTGTGAACAGTAGACGTTGGGTATCACAGGAAGTGATTGCGGGATCGTTATATATTGGATTGAGCATTTATCACTCCCGATAAATGGGAGATACATCCAAGGATCGCTTTTGGAAGACTCGACTCTAAATCCTTGCAAGGTGATAGCTTAGCTATATCGTTGCAGGATGCAAGAGGGCACATCTGTCATGACACATTGTGTCAAGATGATTGGCTACATTACCAAACTTTATAGTATTGGATTTGCGATGGATAACGAATTAAGCATAGACTTAATTCTTCAATCCCTCCCAGAGAGTTATTCACAGTTCATTATGAACTATCAGATGAATGACTTGCAAACCTCTCTTGAAGAGCTTGCAAATATGCTCAAGTCAGTTGAGCCCAATATGAAGAAAGACAAAGCCATACCGGCTCTTGTCATAGAAGGATCAAAGAAGAGGAAAGGGAATTCTCCCAATCCTAAATATCCCAAGAAAGGTAAGAAAGCCATGCCCAACAAAACTAAGGGAAAGGAAGTGAAGAAGCCCAAAGGAGAGTGCCACTTCTGTGGTAAAGATGGGCATTGGAAAGGAAACTGTTGGTGTACCTAGCCTTCCTCAAAAGGGGAAGAAGCTGGGACTTCAACATCTGGTATGTTTTATATTGAAATTTCACAGTCTGAATCTTTTGGTACTTGATACCGGATGCAGCCTGAGGATATTCCAGGAATATCTAGAAATATTATTTCTATTAGCCGCCTTGTTGACGACGGCTTTTCATATTTCAATAAAAGACAAACATTGCGATTTTTATAAAGATTCGATCTTTTATTTTTCAGGAATATCACAAAATGGGATTTATGTGTTAGATGACAAGATTTCTATTTTCGCAATTGATACCAAAAGACATAAGCTAGATAATTCAACTTACTTGTGGCATTGTCGTTTAGGCCATATAAACAAGAGACGCATGCTAAAGCTACATTCAGATGAGCTTATAGATCCAATCGATCCTGAATCATTGGAAACATGCGAATCATGTTTAAAAGGTAAAATGACAAAGACACCCTTTAGCAATAAAGGTGAGCGTGTCTCAGACACTCTAGGACTTATTTATTCAGATGTATGCGGTCCTATGTCAGTCCAAGCAAGAGGAGGATTCAGATTCTTCATAAGCTTCATAGATGACCATACCCGATATGGTTACATCTACTTGATGAAGCACAAATCAGAAGCTTTTGAGAAATTCAAATGCTTCAAGAATGAAGTAGAAAATCAATTAGGAAAGAAAATAAAGACGCTTCGATCTGATCGAGGTGGCGAATATCTTTCAGATGATTTTCTAAATTATCTACCAGAATGTGGGATATGCTCATAATGGACACCTCCCTATACACCAAAACACAATGGTGTATCCGAGAGGAGAAACCGTACCCTACTAGATATGGTACGATCCATAATGAGCATGGCCTTACTTCCAAAGACGTTCTGGGGCTATGCCTTAGAAACTGCCCTCTTCACCCTAAACCGAGTACCAACTAAATACGCTAGTTCCACACCATATGAATTGTTCGTTGGTAGGAAACCCGTGTTCTCATTCATGAGAGTATGGGGTTGTTCAGCATTTGTCAAACGGATTGCGTCCGACAAACTAGATTCTAAATCTGATAAATGTTTCTTCATTGGATACCCTAAGGAAACTGTGGGATATTACTTTTATCATCCAGATGATCAGAAAGTGATAGTATCCAAACACGCAACCTTCTTGGAGAAAGAGTTTCTCGAAGAAACACAAAAAGGAAGCATGATTGAACTTGACGAAGTTCAAGAAGAAGAAACACCGACTGAAACAACGGAGGCAGTTGAGGTACCCGAAGTAGTCCCATTAGATGAGACTCCAATGCCACCTATTCGTAGATCATGAAGAGTTCGTGAACTCCCAGTTAGATATGGTTTTTTAGTGGGAGATGATAATGAGGTTCCCGTGTTAGATGACGAACTCGAAAACTACGAAGAGGCTCTTACTAGTCCAGATTCTAAAGCATGGCTTGAGACCATGGATTCTGAAATGGATTCCATGTATACTAACCAAGTGTGGACTTTGGTTGATCCACCCGAAGGGATAATACCCATTGGGTGCAGGTGGATCTTCAAAAAGAAGACAGACATGGATGGAAAGGTTAGCACCTACAAAGCTAGGTTAGTAGTGAAAGGATATCGTTAGAAGCAAGGAATTGATTATGACAAAACTTTCTCTCCTGTGGCTATGTCCAAATCAATCAGAATCATGCTTGCAATTGCCGCTCACTACGATTATGAGATTTGGCAAATGGATGTGAAAACAGCTTTCCTAAACGGAAACCTACTTGAGGATGTATATATGATGCAGCCTGAAGGTTTCATATCGAAGGATGCAAATAAAGTTTGCAAACTTCAGAGATCCATTTATGGACTCAAGCAAGCATCGAGAAGCTGGAATAAGCGTTTTGACGAAACCATAAAGCAATTTGGTTTCGAACAAAATTGCGAAGAAGCTTGCATTTACAAGAAAGCAAGTGGGAGCTCTATAGCATTTCTCATACTATATGTGGACGATATATTATTAATGGGAAATGACATTGCTCTACTACAGTCGGTAAAAGTACGGTTATTGATAGGGGTATTTTACCCCTATCTTTTAGCGTGATTTACGGGATGATTTCGGGTAAAATAAATAAGTTTAGTTACAAAAATAGAGTGTTTCTGATAAAATAAAGAAATAAAAATAAATCTCGTGCTTTCAGTTTATTTTCCTCGTTTTTGATTAGTTTAGGAAATAAAAACGTCAAGCTAACTCGGCTCTCAAGTTTTGTATTTCAGGTACGAGAAAGGAGCGAAAATCCACTCCATACGCGGGGCGTATAATCCCCTACGCGGGGCGTGAAACATTGTGCCAGAAATAATTGCCTTATCCGCAGGCACCATGTGGAACTGACTCAGCATACGCGGGGCGTATGACACACTACGCGGGGCGTATGACACATGTCGGCAATAATTGGCCTAATCCTGAAAGTTAGACTGCATTGTCTCCCAGAGTCAACTATACCTACGCGGGGCGTACCTCAGCTACGCACGATGTAAAGGCACCAATTCAGGCAATAAAACTCCAGAGACTCAAACACGCGGGGCGTATGATCCTCTACGCAGGGCGTACTTGAGTCAACAAGACAACGAATTGGTCCACATGCAGAAGATTTCTGACGGAATGGGCATTTACGTGGGGCGTAGACCAATTTACGCGGGGCGTATCATGGGATTTCTGCACCAAATAATGTTGCTCCATACTTGTGCCTAGTGAAATTATAAACCTGCCCTTACTTGATGTCTATAAATAAGAAGCTCTTGAACTTCATTTAACACCAATTACATACTAGAGAGCTATACTATACTCTTTTCGTTTCTTGTAATTTAGATTCAGATTTTGTAGATAAACTCTCCCCCTCGAGAGCTTGTTCGGTTGTTCCGGCGTTCCATCGAAGTTTCGCTCCATCATTCGTCACCAAGCTCGAGATTTCCACCTCCACGACCTAGGAGACGTCTTTGAGTCCGGTTAGCTAGTTCCAAGGGCGGATTCTCCCTTTTTACTTGCTAATTAGCTTGTACTCTTCCTATGTACTAGGCTTGGTTGTATTTCATCTAAACACTTTCCATATTTAAAATTTATGGTTTATAATCTCTATTTCCCTTTACGTGTTAATGCTTATTGCTTGTTTTGATATTGATAATTGATTATTGTGTAGGAGCACGCGATTACCGCCACCATCCGGGCTATCTTTAGGGAATTATATAGGTGTTGCCTTACCGGAAGTGACAAACCGGAAACCGTAGGAATTGACAAGCCACGGAACTTACGGGCCCTAATTTCTAGTTCCCCCGCATTAGACACGCCTTGACTAGGAATCACGTAGTCTAAGTACTTCACGGGTCGGTCTTACTAGACTTGGTCGTCTTTGCAAGAGTAAACCATTATCCGTATACATTTAGAGTCGTTATTTATCGTGGTTATAACTTATCATACACACCCCGCTTCGTAGAGTTTTAGCTACATGAATCTGAGTCGCCAATAGTTAGGAATAGTGTGTAGTTGTGTCTTACTTTACCCCAAAGTAATCATCGCTTAAATAACATACGAAACCGAGTCGTCTAATACTTGTAATTATAAATCTCGTGGATTCGATACCCGGTCTTAACCTGATTATTACTTGATACGACGGGGTACACTTGCCCCTAAGTAGTCGTAGCGTCTAGTAAAGATAGAGCATTTATAAAGATCACATCCATAGTCATAGCACTTATCATAATATACACACATTTTATCGTAGAAAACACGACCACTAGGCGCGCCGCATCAGTTATCTGGTAACTTCTCAATGAAAGACCTTGGTGAAGCAGCTTATATACTTGGTATAAAGATCTACAGAGATAGATCGAGAAGACTGCTTGGTCTTTCACAGGATACATACATTGAAAAGGTGCTAAATCGGTTTAGCATGCTTGAATCGAAACGAGGTAACTTACCCATACTATATGGAGTAAATTTAAACAATCATCAATGTCCTAAAACCGATGATGACAAAAGACGCATGGCTGTAGTCCCGTACGCCAGCGCAATCGGTTCGATTATGTATGCTATGCTATGCACTAGACCTGACGTAGCATTCGCGTTATCTGTAACGAGTCGTTACCAAGGAAATCCGGGAGACGAGCATTGGATTGCCGTCAAGAACATTCTTAAGTACTTGAGAAGAACTAAAGATATGTTCCTAGTGTACGGAGAAGGTGATCTGAAAATAGAAGGATTTTCAGACGCAAGTCATCTCACAGATGAGAATGATTTTAAATCCCAATCAGGATACCTGTTTATCTTGAATGGGGGCGCGGTCAGTTGGAAGAGTTCCAAGCAGGGAAGCATAGCTTTCTCTACGACCGATTCAGAGTATATCGCAGCTGCGGAAGCAGCAAAGGAAGCAGTTTGGATAAGAAAGTTCATTACAGAACTTGGTATGGTGCCTGACATTGTAAATCCCATTACACTGTATTGTGATAACAATGGAGCCATTGCGCAAGTAAAGGAACCACGGTCTCATAATGCGTCCAATCATTACCTTAAGCGATACCACATCATAAGAGAGATTGTGGCTAGAGGAGATGTGAGAATAGAAAGAGTACCTACAGAGGACAACGTTGCAGATCCGTTGACAAAGCCCTTAACCTAGAAAGTACATGATCGTCATCTAACTTCTACTGGGATAAGTTGTAGAAACAATTGGCTTTAGTCCAAGTGGGAGTATGTTGGGGTTTAGTGTCCTATAGACAATTGTTCTAGGATACAAACTTAATATAAATGAATTGTTCTTTATATCATTTGTTTTAATGAGATATATGTTTTATAACTATATAAAGGCAATCCCTTTTAAGCACTAAATAAAGTCTAATAAAAGGAAATCCGTAAGTTTGTTTAAAGTGATTATAAAGTGTTCATACAAGCATGAAGTGAGACAAAACTTTATAATAAACCGATGAACTTAAAACCACCCCAAGTCAAGTGATATGTTTAGGATTGATATATCACTGTTGAGACTTGCATGTAACAATGTCTTCTGTCCGACAGAAAGCTGATCTCACAAGCTTCATATATATAGATATCTGGACAGTTACATGGATTCGATGAAAAGTAGTTCATTAGGATTGGGGATCCGATTTGAGATAACAGGATGGGTAGATTCATCCTTGTCACCTGTTTATCTCATTGGTATTAATAGGTATAAATAATCCTCAGACTCAAAGGAATATTAATTGGTATTCTGGATTACGGAATGTGACGCTTTGACTCTGGTGTAACACGATCCTTAACAGAGATGACTCTGGGGTGTGAACAGTAGATGTTGGGTATCACAGGAAGTGATTGCGGGATCGTTATATATTGGATTGAGCATTTATCACTCCCGATAAATGAGAGATACATCCAAGGATCGCTTGTGGAAGACTCGACTCTAAATCCTTGCAAGGTGATAACTTAAGACTTGAAATACAGATTTCACTTAACCTATCTATTTGAGTTGACTCGGCCTATACAAGTAAAATGAACATCTCGCTATATGTGACTTGACATCATCCATAGTCATAAGATTCAGTTCAAGGATGCAGTTGATAAAGGATCGAATTATACTGTAACTAATACGGAAAGGTTAACGACAGAATCAACCTGTCTTCTTATGGCTCTAGGGGAATGATTACGGACTTGCTAATCACATACTCTGTACATCATTCCGTTATGCAAAGATTAAATATAAATCTTTGAAAATTATTTAATAACGTTGCATACGGCTAGAAGCAATAAGAACCTAATGGGTCACACATAAGACTTGGAACCTAAAAGAGAGATAGATGTTAATTAATTGATGGAAGCCCAATTGAGCCCAATAAGGCCCATGGACCATAGGGGGTCGAAATTCATGTAGTCAAAATACATGAATAATTAATTTGATTTTATTAATTCTAATTAGATTAGGATTATGAATTAAATTAATTAAGAGATAAATAAGTTATGAGTTTTAATTAGATTATAATACTCCTATTATTATCCAATAAGGTTATTATTATTATCTTTAATATATTAGATATATAATGAGATAATAATTAGGAATTCTATTCCGAATTGAATTCCTATTCAGTAACCTAATTCTATCTAACTAGGGATTAGATACAAGAGATTATAAATAAAACCTCTATGGGATTTTCGAACTCCACTAGCCAAATCCCTACTGTGATTTTCGAAATACTCAGTGCAACCGGGAGAGAGAATTTCGACACCCCCAGTTCGAGGACGAGATTTTCCACGGCTTCCTTCCGATCAATTGATTTCATCTATTTCTTTTATCTTTGATCTTGTGTTGATTAATTAGAGGCAATCTACTTTGGTTGCTATTCAACGGTTGATTCTAACTTAATCTTCCCGTGTTTTATTTCGTGCTTCGAAACTCGGAGAAGAGTTGTGGGCACTTCATTAACAACGGTAGATTGATCATCAAAAGGTAATTCTTCTTATCCTTCTTTATATGAAATAACGATTAACGGATCCTAGGGTTAATGGAAATAGGTTATAAATTTTATATTTCCGCTGCTACACCTTAGCCTAATTTCCAACAGTTTAGGATTGGGAAAATTCCCCTTCCTCTTCTTTGATCCCTCTATGACAAGAGCCGGTATTGCCTTGTCTTTCTTCATATTGGGCTCAACTGACTTGAGCATGTTTGCAAGCTCTTCAAGAGAGGTTTGCAAGTCATTCATCTGGTAGTTCATAATGAACTGTGAATAACTCTCTGGAAGGGATTGAAGAATTAAGTCCACACTTAGTTCGTTATCCATCGCGAATCCAATATTAGAAAGCTTGGTAATATAGCCAATCATCTTGACACAATGTGTCATCACAGATGTGCCCTCTTGCATCCTGCAACGATATAACAATTTTTGATATCTCGTAGCGTTCGCACCTAGTCTGTTTCCCAAACAACTCCTTTAGGTGCATTATGATGGAATAGGCATCCATTTCCTCATGTTGCCTTTGCAATTCCGGTGTCATCGATGCAAGTATGATGCATCCCACATGATCATCATCAGCCTTGTGCTTCTGGTAAGCATCGATCTCTTGGATGGGAGCATCATCCGCCGGGTTAGGGGGTATCGGTGTATCAAGTACATACCCTATCTTATCGAACTTCAAAACGATTTTGAGGTTGCGATACCAGTCGGTGAAGTTTGAACCGTTCAACTTGTTATCGGTAAGTATATTTTGTAGATTGGTTTTAGTCATGATTTTAGGAGCGTTTTAATTTAACCTGAGAGTGAGAAAGAGTAAACGTATGTTATTCATTTGCTTTAAAATACATCAATCTAAAATTATAGGTCTTTTAATTCATTTTAAATTGCTCCCACTATTTTGCCAAATTAATAGCCCTCCATATTAATTCGAAGAATTTCACAAATCCTTTAGTGAGCTAGGATCCTAACTCTTGAGATTTCACATTGAGTTTACTCAACAAGCTAGTCTCATTTGTTAGGTAGATTCATGTAATCAATCACATCTTCAATGTGATTCCTAGGTTATTGGGTTACTAACCACATTAGTAACTAATATGCTATTCATATTAATCCCAACCATATTGCCAATCAGTTTATGATAACATGAGTTTACCCATCCAATTATCATAATCTAATTTAAGTATCACCCCATATTCATGAAAAACGATTTTTCAATAATTCAGGTGTTACCATAAGACCCCGAGCTTGAGTTTACTCAACAACCCAAAGGCCCCCAGTACTGCCGGCTGAATTATAATATTAGGGAGGGGCAACCGATTTTAATTTTTTTTTGGTAGAAAGCAACCGATTTTAATAACTTGCTTATTTACTTAACTTTTAATTAGTGAGGGATTTTTATTTTAAGTCTCATAATCTAACCTAGTCTTGATTTGCTTTAGCATATATCAGACACATACATTGGCGTTATGGACATATTATCTAAATTATTCCGTTGAGCCAGAAACAGAATAAAAGGCCAAACCTAGGGAAATACTAACTATTACATATTTCTCTTTAGGTACTCCGTCTACTCCATGGCGCCTTGAAATTACATGTTAATTTTTATACTACTAAAGTAAACTTCAATTATCTTGAAGGGAATTAGATGAGAGGAGAAATTACAATAGATAGTAGATAGGCAGGACTCGCATGCCCTATTTCAAAAATACCAAAAGACTAAATAGAGGTTCCAAATATGTCCATAACTCCAAACATATATAGACTCAATTAAATAAATTTAATTGGTTGATTACATAAAATATTTATGTAATATTTAGGTTAATCGCATTAACTTATCAAATTAACTTTCATCCAATTTTAATTCTATCAGTTTCGTATCTTCTATATTAAATCTAATTAAATGTATCAATTACATATTAGATTAATATAACTATACAAAACCTTATTTATGCATATCCCGGTTATTTTGATTTTAATTCATTTAATACTTTTGATTTACAAAAAGGTAAAACAAACTTTTAAATAAATTTTCATTCGATAATCAAAACAGAAAACTATTAATTTCTGAAACATATATATAACTATATTTAAAAACATATTTTAAAACATACATGTTCCGGGCCGGGCCCCGAACACGTGGCTGCTGCCGTTTGGCAGCAGCGACGCGTCTGGTCTGCCGCTGCCTTGCGGCAGCGGCGGCCAGACGTTACGCGGTTGCTGTCGCGAGGCAGCAAGCGCATGACGGCAGTCGGGTTGCGCTGTGAGGCGCAACCCGAACTGCTGTCCTATTTTTTTTATAAATATGTGTATATATATATATTGGTTTTAAAACGGTTTTAAAACGATTTTCAGAAAATAAGAAAAACCTATTAAAGATTTTCCGTTTTATCTTTAGAATTAATAAAACTAACTTTTATCAATCTAACTATAAAACTAATAGATTTTGTTATAAGGATTATCAACCAAAATAATTAGGAACATATGCATAATCTATTTTAATTAATGATTAATTAAAACTTATTTATCTTTAGGATTAATTAATCAAAACAGTTTCGTTAATTAACCTAACTATAAATATTTATTCAATATGATTGAAAAACCTTTTAATTTTCATATATGAAATAACGGATTTAACGCAGGCTATGGTACCACTGAAGGAAAATAGGCTAACGTTTGGCAGCGGAAATATAAAAATTTTAACCTTTTTCCATTAACCCAAGATCTGTTAATCGTTATTTCATATAAAGAGGGATAGAAGGAAATACCTTTTGAAGTTCTATCTACCGTTGCAATCGAAGTGCCCACAACTCTTACTCCGAGTTTCCGAGCACAAGACTAAAACACAATTCAAAATCAAGTTAGAACTCAAACGCGCAAAAGCAATCAAGAATACATTGCCTCTAATTAATCAACACAAGATCAAGGAATGAGAGAAAGAGATGAAAATCGATCGAATCGGAAGGAAGCGGTGAATGAACTCGTCCTCAACAAGGGGGTCGAAATTCTCTCTCTCCGGTAGACTAGGGTTTGGTCGAAATTCTACCATAAGGGGGGTATATATACTCTCTTGTATCTAAACCCTAGTTAGATAGAATTAGGTTTACTGAATAAGAATTTAATTCGGAATGAAATTCTTATTAGTTATTATTTATAATTATATCTAAATATAATAATAATAACTTATTGGTAGGATAATAATAGGAGCAATTTAATCTCATTAAACCTCCTAACTTATTTATCCTTTAATTAATTAATTTACAATCATAATCTAATTAGGATTGCTTAAAATCAAATTAATTTCTTTATGTATTTTATACATAAATTTCGCCCCCTATATACTGGGTCTTAGTGGACTCAGTTGGGCTTCCATCAATTAATTAACATATGTTTCTCTTTTGGGCTCCAAGTCTTATGTGTGACCCATTAGGTTCTTATTGCTTCTAGCTGTATGCAACTATTAAATTAATTTTCACAGAATTATATTTAATCTTTGCATAACGGAATGAATACGCGAGATGTGATTGGCAAATCCGAAACATTCCCCCAGAGCTATAAGAAGACAGGTTGATTCTGTCGTTGACCTTTCCGTATTAGTTACAGTATAATTCGATCCTTCATCAACTACATCCTTGAACTGAATCTTATGACTATGGATAATGTCAAGTCACATATAGCGAGACGTTCGTTTTACTTGTACAAGCCGAGTTAACTCCAATTAGATAGGTTAAGTGAAATCTGCATTTCAAGTCTTAAGCTATCACCTTGCAAGGATTTAGAGTCAAGTCTTCCACAAGCGATCCTTGGACGTATCTCCCATTTATCGGGAGTGACAAATGCTCAATCCAATGTATAACTATCCTGCAATTACTTCCTGTGATACCCAACGTCTGCCGTTCACACCCCAGAGTCATCTCTGTTATGGATCGTGTTACAACAGGATCAAAGCATCACATTCCATAATCCAGAATCACTAATTAACATTCCTTTGAGTCTTAGGATTACTTATACCTATTAATTCCAATGAGATGAACAAGTGACAAGGATAAATCTACCCATCCTGTTATCTCAAGTCGGGTCCCCAATCCTAATGAACTCCCTTTCATTGGATCCATGTAACTGTCCAGATATCTGCATATCTGAAGCTTGTGAGATCAGCTCTCTATCTCGACATAAGACATTGTTACATGCAAGTCTCAGCAGTGATATGTCAATGCTATTTCTAAACATATTACTTGACTTGGGGTGGTTTTAAGTTTATTAGTTTATTATAAAGTTTCGTCTCACTTCATGCTTGTATGAACACTTTATAATCACTTTAAACAAACTTAGGGATTTCCTTTTATTAGACTTATTTAGTTCTTAAAAGAGGTTGCCTTTATATAGTTATGAAACCATATCTTATTAAAACAAATGATATAAAGAACACTTCATTTACATTAAGTTTATATCCTAGAACAATTGTCTATAGGACACTAAACCCCAACAATGCTGACATGCTTCATCCTGCTGTGTTGGATTGGATTTTTATATAAGTCAATGGCACTTTTGTTGTAACATTTGACTTCGATTGTTTTTGTTTGTAATCCATAATCCTCCAGCTATTGTTTAATCCATAGGACTTGTGCCACATAGCTTCCATCAGCAATGTACTCAGCTTCAATGGTTGACAGGGCAACTGACGACTGCTTCTTGGTGAACCAAGACACTAGACAGCTTCCAAGGAAGTGACATCCTCCTGAAGTACTTTTACGCTCCAGCTTGTCTCGTCCATAGTTAGCGTCGGTGTATCCAATGAGTGTGAAGTCATTTGTGTTTGGATACCATAAACCTGCATTTACTGAGCTCTGCAAATATCTAAAAATTCTTTTCACAGCTATATAGTGAGATTCCCTGGGGTCAGCTTGATATCTAGCGCAGTAGCATACTGAGTACTGAATGTCTGGCCTACTTGCAGTTAGATAAAGTAGAGAGCCAATCATACCTCGATATAACTTATTGTATACTGACTTACCTTTCTCATCAGCACAAAGCACCGTGTCAGTGCCCATTGGGGTAGATATGGGCTTACATTCTTCCATATCAAATTTCTTTAATATCTCCTTAGCATACTTAGTCTGACTAATGAAGATGCCATTTTTACCTTGTTTGATTTGAAGTCCAAGGAAGAAGTTGAGTTCTCCCATCATTGACATCTCAAACTCAGTTTGCATCTGTTTGCTAAACTCCTTGCACATAGCTTCGTTAGTAGCACCAAAGATAATATCATCTACATATATTTGTGCCAACAAGGTATCTTTACCCTTTTTCTTAATGAATAAGGTTGTGTCAGCTTTTCCCCTGACATAGTTCCTGGTCAGCAGGAAACTGGTCAACCTTTTATACCAAGCACGTGGTGCTTGCTTCAAGCCGTACAGAGCCACATCCATTTGGAATAATTTAAAATTCATAAAGCTAGCATATGCACACAGTATTATAATTGCTTCTAATCTAGCTACGGGTGCAAAGGTCTCACCATAGTCAATACCTTCCTGCTGACTATAACCTTGAGCTACAAGTCTGGCTTTGTTCCTGACTACGTTACCTTGTTCGTCTAGCTTATTGCGAAATACCCAATTTGTTCCTATGGTCTTTTGGTTTTTCGGTTTAGGCACTAAATCCTATACTTCGTTTCTCTTGAATTGATCAAGTTCCTCTTGCATTGCGTTTATCCAAAATTCATCGTGCTCAGCTTCTGAGAAGTTTTTCGGTTCATGAACTGAGACGAACGCAACATTACTGAGATATCTCCTGAGTTGATTTCTGGTCATCAGGGTGTTCTCAGCAGCATTAAGAATGGACTTCTCTGAGTGTCCTCTTGGGATTTTGATCTCTTTTGGCAGTGTTGAGTTTTCAGGAATCGGTGTTTCAACAATCTCTGAGAATTATATTTGTCAGTAAAGGTAATATGAGGTTCACTTTTACCTTCGGTCAGCCCTTGAGGTAATGACTCAGCGGCTCCATTTTGGTCAGCGGAAGCTGAGCATAGGTCATCTTCGGTAGACTGACTTATTTTCCCTGCAGGGTCAGTTTCATCGAACTCAATATGTACAGACTCTTCTACGACCTGAGTTCGTTTATTAAACACTCTATATGCTTTGCTGTTTGTTGAGTACCCTAAGAAGATAGCTTCATCAGCTTTTGAATCAAACTTAGCAAGGTTGTCTTTTGTATTAAGAATAAAACATTTACAACCAAAGACACGAAAATATCCAATGTTGGGTTTTCGTCCTTTCCAAAGTTCATAGGGGGGTTTCTTAAGTATAGGTCTAACTAAAGCCCTATTGAGTATATAGCAAGCTGTGTTGACAGCTTCACCCCAGAAATACTTTGGAAGCCTATTCTCACTCAGCATTGTCCGGGCTATTTCAACTAAGGTTCTGTTCTTCCTCTCAACTACCCCATTTTGTTGAGGAGTTCTAGGAGCAGAAAAATTATGGTCAATGCCGCTGACTTCACAGAATTCATCACACTGTTGATTTTTGAATTCTCCGCCATTATCACTTCGGATGTGAGCTAACTTTAGGTCTTTGTCATTTTCAAGTTTTCTAATCAGTGTTGAGAACGTCTCAAAAGCTTCATCCTTGCTACTCATCAAGATGACCCAAGTATACCGAGAGAAATCATCTACAATGACCAAGGAAAATTTCTTACCACCCAAGCTCAGTGGCTGGACCGGTTCGAAAAGATCCAAGTGTAGTAATTCCAATGGACGCTTGTTTGAGATAACATTTTTACTTTGAAAAGACTTTTTGGTTTGTTTACCTTGTTGACATGCGTTGCATAATTGATCCTTCTCAAATCTAAGTTTGGGCAAACCCTCAACTAATTTCTTTCTTACTAATTTGGCAAGGAGGTCCATGCTTACATGACCAAGTCTCTTATGCCATAGCCAGGAATTATCTTCCTTTGACACTAAGCATATATTTTTCGAAAACTTCTTTTCTAAACTCAGCATGAAGACGTTGTCAACACGAGGGGAAGTTAACATCAATTCATTTGTTTTGCCCTTGAGTATCCGACACTCAGTGGCATCAAATACAACCTTTCTACCGCTGTCGCACAGCTGAGCTATGGTCAATAGGTTATATTTGAGACCCCTGACTAGGGAGACTGACTCAATAGTAGGATTACCTCTAATAGTACCTGATCCTACTATCTTACCCTTTTTGTTGTCTCTGAAACTTACATTTCCTCCTCGTTTATGCACAAGTGTGATGAACTGAGTTTCATCACCAGTCATATGCCTCGAGTATGCACTATCAATATACCATAGCTTTGACTTCTCAGCACATCTCAGGCTCACCTCATTGGGGTGTTCCTCATGATCAGACTCATCAGAGAGGTCAGCTTGCTCAGATCGGCAGTCGTCAACATCTTCGTCAGCCATAAAACAGATGTTTGCTGACTCAGTGGCATCAACTTCTGATGAGGTTGACTCATCACTGTCACTCCATGTGGCCACCATTGCCTTTCTACTACCATTCTTTTCTTTCTTCAGAGTAGGACATCTTGACTTGATGTGCCCAGTTTGATGGCACTCGAAACAAGTAACAGGCTTGGAGCTGTCCTTCTTATGTCTTCTGTCACTGGACTCAGCTCTGTATTTGTCACTTCTTTTGAATGGCCTTTTGATGTTCTTGTCACTTTTTCTAAATAGCTTCTTCATCTTCCTGGTAAATATGGCCATTTCCTCATCATTTGATGAGTCAGCTTCGGTTGAGTCGGCTTTCATGATAAGAGATTTTTGCTTCTTGTCCTCAGTTTTCTCTTTAGCCTCAAAAAATTTCATGGAGATCTCATGGGTCAGCAGAGATCCGATCAGCTCATCATATTTATACGTGGTCAGGTCCTGAGCTTCTTCAACAACTGTCTTCTTAGCCTGCCAGCTCTTAGGGAGACTTCTCAAGATTTTCTTCACTTGTTCTTCTTCTGTGAAGTTCTTGCCGAGTCTTTTAAGCTCATTTATGATGTTGGTGAACCTTGCATTCATTTCAGAGATCTCTTCGTTATCTTTCATCTCGAACAGCTCGTAGAGCCGCATAGGCTGATTCACTTTGGACTCCTTGACCTTACTAGTTCCTTCATAGGTAACCTCCAGCTTCTTCCAGATTTCCTGTGCTGACTCACAACCTGAAATTTTATTGTACTCTGCAGCATCTAACGCACAGTGAAGCATATTGATAGCCGAAGCATTATTTTGTAATTTTTTAAGGTCATTATCTGACCATTTATCCTCACTTTTGACGGTTTTTACACCATCAATAGTTTCATAAGGAACAAACGGGCCTTGGACTATAGCTAGCCATTGTTGCTTGGATAAAGTTTTTCATCATGTTCTTCCAGAATGTATAATTTGACCCGAAGAACAGAGGAGGCCGGCTAATTGATAATCTCTTAGGGAGTATCTGTTTTGTTTGATTTCCTGGAAGGAAACGAGTGCTGTTCTCAGCCACTTACAGGAATCAGCTCAAGAGAGTTTTATCTTGGATAGTGAGCTACTGACCTCTGATACCACTTGTTGGTCCCATGTAACTTAATATGATTAGTTCCAAGGGGGGGGGGGGGTTAGGAACTAATATAACTTTTTTCGCTTAATGATGCTGACTTAATTAAATGTTTGATAATTTAACTCAGCTTTAGGTCAGCAAGGCTGAGTGAAGTGTGAGATAGCTTTAATCAGACACTGACTAGAGCTGTTTCAATTGTGAGTTGAGAAATAACACTTTAGGTCATCTTTCAACTCAGCACTCTGATGACTCAGCGTCGGCTTATATAAATTATATACAGAGTAATTTAAGCAAGCAACACATACATATATATCAAGAGAAAGGGTTAGAGATTACTCAACAGTCTTATCTTGGTTCGGTCTCGCCGCCTACGTACAGTCCCCAGAATCCCTCCGGGCTTTTTCAATCCACTACTGAGCTCTTTAAAGGTAGAGCACAAACCGTTTACAAAGCAATTGAGTATGCAAGAGTACCGTCCTCTATTCGTCTACTCAATCCTACTGAGCGCTATAACTGAACACTCAGATTTTCTCTACCGCTGAGTACTAAAACCGAGTACTCAGCTTCACTCTTCTAACCTTTACAATTGATACAAAATTGTTCTCTCTAAATGAAGAACACTTTAGATGAATACAAATTCACTCTAGACTTTTACACACTGATTGGAAATTGGGTGTAAGAACTTGCTTTCTTTTCAGACAGCTTCTATTTTGGATTTTCACTCTTGTGAAGAATTGCTTTTCTGTCTGTTTTTGCTTGTATGTGTCGTAAGGATCCAAGTGATGAACTTGTCCTTTTATAGTGAATTCTGAAGCTTCAAATCATTTGAATTCCGACATATCCGTTGGGAGTAACGGTCTTCAAACGCCATTCATTGGTCAGCTTCCAGAATTACAGGCCAATCTTGTCGTCTGATTTTAGCAGGCGTCAGGCTTTCTAGTTTCGTCTTCTTGCACCAGGTTCATCTTCTAGCGCCAGTTTTGTCCTTTTGCCAAATGCCAGTTGATCCATGCGTCTCGAAAAGGTCTCTAGGCAGATTTCCGAGGCCTCTGAATTGTTGCAGACCTGTGTCGGACTTTGTCTTCTAGTCAACGGGTCATTGGCGCTGTCCTGATGACTACTCAGCTTGACTTGATCGGCTTTGCCTTCAATCTTTTTCTTTATCTATGCTGAGTTACATTCTACTCAGCATCTTCGGTCGTCTTTTCCTTCAAGCGTTATTCTGAAGAAGACCTTCTTTTAACAAGGCTGAGTTACATTTTACTCAGCTTCTACTGTGTGTCTTTGCTCATACTGACTTTGTTCTGTCTTTTCTTTTTATTGAACACTTAGTTCCTGTTCTCGTTAGTAAACTTACTCAACACTGAACAAACTCATTAGTACAATTAAATCAAAGCACTTAAATTTAATTGTCTTAATCATGGGATTATCTTAAATAATTTTGTCAAATCAAAATCATGTGGAAAGGTGTTTCAACAGAACCAACCACGTGGCCAGAATGATTTCTGAAAACACCCCCGCAGCCATAATTCACCAGGATAACTAATGCATCAGAATTGGCCTTAATCTATCCATGCGGCGGCGCAGACCAACGAATAGGCAGAATCCGAGGAGCTGATGAATGACGAGGCAATATATTAAGCGTCTCCAAAATCTGCAGCTCCACCATACAGTTCCAGACATTGCCAAATGATAAGAGATCCGCCCGAAGGATTTGCAACCACAACAAACGCAAATCAGAATGAATGCAAGGAGTCGTATCTGAGAAAGTGGCATCATTGCTGGTCCACCAGATAACCCAAACCACATGAAGAATAGTGTTGCACCATAAATCATAGATTTGGCTGCTAAAACGTTGGGCCACGACCCAAAAGAGCAAATCTGCAAGTGAGATAGAAACGTCAATTCAACGTCCAAATAAGAACATACAATGCCAAAGAGTCCGAGCAAAGCTACAATCTATAAAAATATACTGCAACGACTCCATATGATCAAGGCACAAGAAGTGTCGTGAGGTCACATTAATGCCACGAGCCTTAAGGGCATCATGAGTGGGCAAAAACTAAGAAAAGCACACCAACACCAGAAAGAATGAGCCAGAGGAATAAATTTATTCCAAAGAAAGCGATAAACCTCCAATGAGGAAGGTGCTTACCCCATCCATGAATAAAATAGTTTAACAGTAAAATTTCCCTTTTCACACGGGTGCCATATGCAAGTATCCGAAGACTCATGACTCCTTCGGATAGAAGTGACTGCGCTATGAACATCATATGGGAGATCGGGCAGCCCCATCCAGGTGTCACCAAGCAAAAAATTAGTAACCAGATGGCGCTGAATTAAAGGAGAGAGGCCAAGACGATCCGCAACAGTTGGAATAATCCACTCGGAAGACCAAAAATTCAAATTCATTTCAGTTCCAATCCACCATATACAGTGTTGACGAAGGAGACTATACACAGTACTGACTAATCCCCAAATGGTAGAACTAACAACCCTGCCACGAGGTAAACTAGAAGGCTCCAAAAAACGGGTGCGAAGTAAAGAGAACCAAGAAGAGGAAGATGAGAGCAAGCCCCAAGCTAATTTGCCCATCAAAGCATTATTAAATCTGAATAAATCCTTCAACCCCAAGCCCCCATCGGAGACCGATCGGATACAGGTATGCCACGGGACAGTTATGAATTTTTGCTCCAAAATATCTCCAGTCCAGATGAAGTTTCTAATCTAGCGAGTCAACCGCTTTAGAAGACTCGAAGGCCATTTGTACACAATGAAAGAGTGAGTCAAAGAGCTAGTGATCACAACATTAACCAAAGTGAGTCTACCAGCCATGGAGAGCGACTTGTCTTTCCATTGCGAGAACTTCCCGAAAATACAATCTGCAATACCCGCCAAATGAGAAAGTCGCGAGGCACCACGAAAAAATGGAACACCAAGATAGCGAAACGGTAGAGAACCAATCCGGATACCACATATATCAATAAGCCAGGAGCGCCTCCTGGCCGTGATGGCACTACTAAAAAAGGACTCAGATTTCTGCCAATTAACATGTCATCCAGAAAGAGATCCATAGAGAGAAAAGGTCTCATGAAGAATTTTAACATTAGAAATAGAGGCTTTGCAGAAGATCAGAAAATCATCAGCATATAGGAGATGTGTGGGAAATTGTGAGGAACGGGAATAATTCATAGGCACCAAAGCACCCGAAGTCACTAAAGAAGAAATCAATCTACTAAGATAGCCTCGGCAATCCCAAACAGAAGTGGGGATAATGGGTCCCCCTGACGCTCACCTCTGGAGCAGAAAAAGTAACCCCGGAGGCCAGAAGAAGTCATAATAGAAATACGAGCTGAAGAGAGAATGTTGAGAATCAAATTCCGAAACTTCAGAGAAAAACCGAATGCTTGAAGAACCTCAAGAAGAGTATTTATTTAGCTTATTCAAAAACATAAAATAATAAGTACGTTTGTGATCAGAAATGTTTTAGTGATATGCAAAATAATAAGTACGTCTATGACCAAAGTAATATACTTACGAGTCCATTAATGTCATATATACATTTTTTTTCTTTCAAACTATGTAGTGATATGCAAAACGATTTTTTTAGTCAGGTGTATTACTCATGTAATACACTAAAATATATCCTTTAATAATACCAATTAAATAATATCAATGGTAGATCTCAAGATGCCATATATATTGCAATTGCACAATAATTTAGAAATTTCATAGTATAAAAAAAATTCCCAACACAATAATTTTGAAACTCAATCAATACATTCTTTAATACAACATAAGTAGAATGAAATTTCATTAGTTATTATTATTCATAACATATATTTATAAACACTTGAAACATAATTAATTAAAAATAGTTTTCAAAGTGGAATTGGATCAACAAACAAGCCTTTGACGTAGTGTCTCAATTGTTGAGAATCAGTATATCCATCTCCATATTTGTAACTCACATCTGTAAGACGAACAAGATTTACAATTCTCATTAGAAGATCTACTGGAAATTGTGTTGGTCTCATCACTTCTTCATTCATTTCTTTCCAACATTCTCTAGCCATTTTCTCAAGAGCTTTCACTGCTATTTCTTTTGTCACTCCATGTTGTTTCATGTAACAATCTATGCATGACGCCACGTGTCCTCTTGCTTGCTCTGTCTGTAATGCGGAAGAGAAAATTAGCCATATAGTTATGAAAATAAGAGATTTATGTATTTCGGTTATTTTCTTGCTGTAACTAGTGAAGAATACACATAGTTCATTTAAATTGGTACATTTAAATTGGTACAACAGTAAGGAAATCTCATACATTATAACTCTCACGAGTCTGGATTATACTCAATGTTCATACGTGCATATCACAAGAGCACAAGTCTAAACTTACAGAGTGTCTTATTGGCTCTCTGAACATGTTTAAAGTAACATGATTAACTCATTATGTCCAAGTGGCAGAACACAAGTTGATTTTGACAAATTGAAAATATACGGACAATTATTACTCTAAGAAATTTCACAACTCAGGTGATCCATAGATTACTTTAAACAAGTTTAAAGAACTAACAAGACACGGCCAACATGCTTTTTGAATCAAGTTAAAGGAGCTCCTAATATATTAAACCAATATAATTCTTTTTCATAATAAAATTCACTTATAGAGAAATTTTTAATTCTAAATAGAAATCTAAACTTATCTTAACATTTATTTAAAAAAAAGGGCGGCCCGGTCGCACTACGCGTCCCCGCTGAGCGAGGATCCGGGGAGGGGTCCCACCACAAGGGTGTACTCGGGGCCCCGAGGCTATCCTAGTTCCAGTTTCGCTAACAGTCTTCCCCTGCCAATTTATTTGGCAAGAGGCCGCTCTTAAGACTCGAACCCGTGACCTCTTGGTCACACGACAACAACGTTACTTATTAAAAATATTACTAATAATTATGTGTATTAAAGATAATAACAATAATAATTATTCTTCTTTAACTTTCCCTATCAATTTAAATTTTAAATCAATTAATTAACATAGATGATGTAATAATTACCAAAAGAAATTGATTTCTTAGTAAATTTTGTTGATAATTACTTAAAAATAAATAAAATTAACATTAATCCTAACAATAAAATTGATTATCTCCCAATAATTTTACCAACAACTAAATTCAGTTCTCGTTTTCAGGGACATAGTTTAAATTTAACCCTAATATATAAAATAACAATAAAACCCGATATAATATATATTAAAATGACATCGATAATTTAACGAGATGAATAATTTACCTTGTGAGAAGTTAGGTCATTCACTAATCTGATAAAAGCACCAGAGACATAACTGAGTTTAGGATAAGTTTTCAGCCAATCAAATTCTTCAGTTCCTTTAATTTTTTCAACTCCCATAAATCCAACAGTACTGACAAGTGGCAATCCAGTAGTCATTGATCCATTATACATGTACTCATCGAACGATGGAACTTTCCCCTCATTAAGCCACTTTGCTTCCAAGTAATATCCCCTCACTAATTCCTGGTACTGAAATAAGAATTAATTTAAATTAATCAGTTAATTATGATAATTATTATGGTAATTAAATGGTTAATTTTTTGTATTTTTACCGCTTCTTTCCCAAATTTAACTGAGTAAGATTTTCCTTGATCTTTCAACTCTTTCTCAAAGTCAGAAAATGTGTTCAGTAACAATGTGTAGAATCTTTTCATGTAGTCTGGTAAGTCTTCAAGACAACTTATGTCCCACCTGAAAGAATAATAATAATAATAATAAAAATATTATAATTGAGAAGAAAAGTATCCTTAATTAATCTATTTTGGTAGACTGAATTATAGTATTAATTTTCTTAAATTTGCAATTGAAATTTATAGTAATTTCCAACAAATTTTCAGTGGATTCCCTAAAAAAAAAAGTAAAATTGAACTAGGGAAAATAAAGTGCGACAGCAATTATTTTATTTCAAAGACCGCAAGAAAAACTATTTTTACTTTCTTTCTATAATTAAATTCTAAATTATTATATTTTTCGTTTTATTAATTGGACATTTTTCTTAAATTTTATATAAAGCACTCGAAATTATAGGACCAATTCTATAGTGGACTTTACATATTAATCCACCTATATAGATATTTTCCGTGATATGAAGTGAGGATATTATAAGAATCAATTCCTTATCGTTGACCTTGTCGTTATATGAAAAAAAAAAACCTTAAGTTCAAAATTGAGATAAGGGTTTATTTTTCCCAAGGTTATTGGGGAAATTAAATTGTACCCTCATTATACAAAATGACTCAATTTTTTCTCTATGGTAGAAACTCTATCTAAAGGATTCTGTTACTATTTTCGTCGGTAAGTACCTATAAAACGATAAAATTGAACTAAATTTTCTTTTATGAGATTAAAATTGAGCTAAAGTTTTTTACCACACGGATCAATTGAGTTATTTTATACGATGACGATAAAATTAATCTTTTGTAAAGTAAAAATAAAAACCTCTCAACTGCATCAGCAAGACGATGGATTTCATCAATGGTTGCATAAGCATCGATCGTATCATCAACTAGTGATATAAGCAAAACAACTCTTGCGATGATCATTCGACAATGTGCATATTTTGGCTCAAAATAAGTGGAACTAGCCCAGAAGAATATTTCGGCCATTCTGTCTCTTGCGTAAGGAATCTCCGACTTAAGGTCCAACTTCTTCCATAACCTACAAAAACAATCAAATACTAAAATTTAGTGGCGGAACCAGAGGTACACGGACTCATCGGAATTCTATCTGAGAATAGGGACGAAGGGATTGAGTTAAGGAGGAAATTTCTATCGGTTAATGTATAATATCCATCACTAATGATTTTAAAAGAGTTTGTAAAATCACGGAATAAATTTGCGACGGAATTATCCGTCGCGGATTCTTAGTCCCTAAAAAATATGTATAAAAACGAAGAAAATGTTAATTAATTACCCGGAATAGTGGTTGATTTCTTGTTGATGTATGAACTGCACCCTATTGAAATCCAACTTGGCAAACTCAAGCAAAATGTCGTTTCGGGATTCATCGTTTTGGTATAAATCGATGAACTTCCTTGCTTCTAATCTCGGTATACCATTGTGATAAGGTTGTTCCAAGGCGTTCGTTATGTGTTGTTTGAGATCGGGGAAGGATTCAATTGCCGATGATTGTAGAAATGCCTTCGAGAAATCGTAAGCTTCGTCGAGAATGTCTTCTCCGGGGATACTCAAATGGGTTGCTTCATAAAGGCTAAGTAAACCTTTAGCGTCGTTTAGTAGCGACGATTTGAACTTTCCGTCGGTATCTTTGAACTTGTTGAATACATCTGATTCATAGTCCATTAAAAAGATTCTCACAATCGGTGTTGAATAAGAAAAAACAAAAAAAACAAATTTTTATACTAATAGATAACATTTTAAAAATAATGTTCATTATTTTCACACAACTCTTTATAATAAAATGTTATTTGGACTTATAGTGTGTACCGGTTCAAACCCAGTCTACCTTATTTGAAACTTTATTAATAAATAATTATCAGGAATCTTAAACTATAGTGCATCAGCATTACTAAGGATTAATGAAAAATAACAAAAAAACTGGGTGTTTTTTAATCCTAATAAAATATTTTATTATGTACTGTTTGAAGTAAAATAATAAAAACCAAAATGAGACTTGGTTTAGGAAGTTTTAATTTTAGATTCAGTTTGTTTTATATAGAGTTTTTATTTTTTTGATAAATTATATAATTTGCATAAAATGGATCAATAAATTAATAAATTAAAGAGTAAAGTAGGAAAAAATATGTAGTTTGTTTTATTTGTAAATATATATATTTTTTTTGAGTTCTAAATATAGATCTGTAATATGTTGTTTTATAAAATAAAGTATTTTAAGTTATACTGTTAAATTCCGATTATAATGAACGACATCTTTATTTTTTAAACTACATTTATATATTGACAATATATAGGTCTCCAACCCGATTTGGAACTTTATAAAATGGATTTAAAAATCAATTTAGTTTATAAACTGTCAAATTAATAAAATAAAAAACGTAAAATGTCTATCATAATATTTAAGGTTTCGAATTAGGGGACTGTGTTATGGGAAGATTGTGTTTTGTTGATATGTAAATATTATTAAATTATTTATTAATTTATTATTAAAATACGAGACTAAAAAATATATTATTAAAATACGGAAACTAAAACCATGCATTCGGTAAAAGTGTAGGGACCAATAAATTATTTACCAAACAAATAAATAAACTACCAACCTGTAGACATTTTGAATCCATGTTGTCTCAGAACCCGAAATGCAAGAGAAACAGTGTAGAGATCATAATCATTTTCATCAAAAATCTGAAGTTGATCATTGAAAATACATTCTAACTGTTCTTCAATGGTTTCCTCAAAATGATACGATACACCGAGACGACACAGTGAGTCAATCAAAACGATTTTCTCCACAAAATCAACAGCTGAATCCAACATAACCGCAATGTTTTCTCTAAGAGATTTCACTTGTCTCTCATACCATTCAAATTTCTGCACAAAAACTTAGTTTTCAAACATAAAATAAAACGGAAATGGATACAGAAACAGACATAGAAATGGAGTTAAAACGTACCGAGTCATTGAAGTTTAAGGAGCTAAAGCGATCGCCCCAAACAGTGGGAGGAAAATTAGCTACTCGACGATCTTCTTGTTGCTGTGATTTTGAAGTTAAACAAGCTCTTGCTTGTTTATTAATGGAGAAGTTAATTTTCGGAGAAAAATAGGTTGATTGATTGAAAAATCCGAGGAAACTTTGCTTTTGTGTGTTGATTGATCGAAAAACTGCTGGTTGCAATGCCATTTTTGAGTTTAGAGAGAGTTAAGTGAATTGAACCACTTTTTTTTCTTTCAGATTTGATGTTTTTGATTGAGGAGTTTTAAGGTCTCAACAGCTTTTTATAGAGACCAATGTCTTTAGAAGACACATGTCTTTTTAGGAATAAAACCGTATTTGGTATTTTGGTACCTAAAATCTTACTATTTTGCCTCATTTTAGTACTATTTGGTACGATTTAGTCCTTGGGATTAAATTTAGCTTTGGTCACTGAATTTTAATGGTTATATCAAAATAAACCTTCAACTTCAATTTGTATGAATAAAATCATTCAATTTTGAGTTTTGTTTCAATATAGTCACTCTAGAGACTTCAAGAGTAAAAGACACCGAAAATTTGAAGTGGTTTCCACATTAACATTAGTCGACTTTCACCGCTGGCCGAAATGATATGTGATTTTCACCTAAATGACATGTGGCTACCACATAGCTACTCGAAACGACATGTGTCAGCTAGGTGGCAGCCGCGTGTTGTTTCGGCCAGCTAGGTGGCAACCATGTGTCATTTATTTAGCCAGGTGGCAGTCACATATTGTTTCGGTCAGCGATGAAAATTGACTAATAGTGACGCGAATGCCTTTGTATTCTTGGAGTCGTCAAAGTGACTTTTATTAAGACAAAATTCAAAATTGAATATTTTTATTGAGATAAATTGGAAATCATTGAGACAACTATTAAAGTTCAGTGACCCATAGTGTATTTAACCTTTGCCCTCTATAGTATTGCCCTTTGGATTAAAAAAAAAAGTAGGGGATAAGTTAACTTTTGTCACGTGACATATATACATGGTAATTATTTTAAGAGTTAGTGTCAAATAAATGCTATGTGGTTTCATATTTTTTTTAGATCGGTACTTATGGCTAGAAAAATTTTCATTTTTCTAAATTTGGCCGATAACGATCTCAAACTGAAAATTTTCAAGAATTAAAATTATTTAGTATCAAATTTATTATGGAACCACATTTTTTATATTTCAAAATCATCATTTTTTCAGTTTTTTCTCTTTAAACATTAACTTTCTCTCTCATAAAAAACCATCTAAATAACCTCAAACCTAATAAGTTGAAGAATTAAAGTTTCTTAAAATATCTTTTAATTCTTGAAAATTCTTATTTTGAGATCGTTATCGGCAAAATTTAGAAAAATGAAAATTTTGCCAACGACAATAGATACCGATCTGCAACAAATGTAAAACCACGGAGTTTTATTTAAAAATAATCCTTATTTTAATTTTTTTCTATATACAGTTAATATATGAGTAAATAAAAAAATTTAATTCTTTATTTATCTATCTATATTAAGTTTATATGAAAAAATAGAACAATTGCCACATTTAGATATGAGTGTCAAAAATTGTATCATGTAACCAAAATTAACAAATCATTTAATTTTTCTTTCAAAATTGGTTAATATCATTTATGGAAATATCTTAGAGGGAAATATTACTAAATAATATTATATGGAGCAATGACAAGATTTTGGATATTACAAAGACTAAATATATCGAAGTCTTTATTATGTTTTGCAAAATGGTTAAGTTGTCCTTACAGAAAAAAAAACATCTTTTAGGTCTTCACCGTTTAAGGATTAAACACTTGATTTTTAATTTCCACTGTAAACCCTCATCCTGATTTGGGAGTGAGTAGACCTATCCTTACCTAAATTTTTTCCTACCAAAGAAAAGAAAATAGTTTATTTTTTTCGTGCATACGCCAAAAACAAGGCACCTCATGCGCTCCTAAATTTTCTAAATTTTGTTATTGAGTTTCTATCCTTTTATTATTATTATTATTATTTTTATAAGGTTGCTATTTATTTATTTATTTATTTGAGGAATTTATAAGGTTATTATTATTATTATATCTTTTATATTATTAAAATTAATTTTAAATATGTCAATTTTTTCTATATATCATATATTTATATCCTAATTTAAAAATTCTAAACCTCAAATCATAAATTCTAAATTTCTAAAAATATATCATAGACTAGTAACTTATAAACTTAGTCTTTCAAATATATTAAAAATAATATTACTTAGTTTAATATAATTAAAATTATTACACTTAATATATCTGTAAACAAGTTTAAAAAATGAATTTCCATGCAAGTTTCCATTATTATTATTATTATTATTATTATTATTATTATTATTATTTTCTATGACTCAATGAAATAGTAAATAATAATAATATATAATATAATATAATTAATGGTAACCAAACTAATAATAATAATATAATAAGCACTGAATAAGAAAAAATAAAGATGTGTATAAGTTTAGAAATCTAAAATGTAATTCTACATAATAAAGTATGATTAAGATCCAATTGTGTTTGTTTAAATGTAAAAAGAAATCAATTAAATTAAAAAATTCTTTGAAATTTGCAATGGCTAATTAAACTGAATTGTATAAAAATTAAACAATTCAAGGCTCAACCTACAAGAATAAAAAAATATGAAAGACTTAACAACAAGACACACTAAAAGTTAGTAAACATATACAATTTGATTTCATTTTAGGAAAAATACAAAAACAATGCTTATAATTTGCCATATTTACAAATATAGGTCTATAATTTAAAATTTGCAAATAAAAGTATGCAGTATGTTTTATTTACAAAACAAAATATTTTAAATTATACCGTTAAGTTTTGATTACAAGCAAGAATTTGTTTTTTTTTTTATCTAAAACTTATATATATTTATATATCGATAAAGCACTATCATTTGTAAACACATTATAAACATTTTACGTTTTTTACTAATTTGATACATTATGAATTAAATTGATGTTTAAATTCATTTTGCCCAGTTACAATTCCATTTGGAGATCTACGTTTTGGAATTCAACCGTGTAGTTAAAAATACTTATTTTTATTTGTATAAACACACATACCATATATCTCAATTTATAAAAAAAAACACAAGCAATTTTTATATATTTTACCATTCATTTTATAACAAATTAAGATGGATTATCATATTATTGTTTCTTGGAATAAGGTGCGAAAATACTCATAACTTTAATAGTCGATAACAATTTTATCCATAACGTAATGCAATTTTACTCCTAATATTAGCAAGTTAGATCAATTTTAAATATAATTAAAAAAAATACTTTTACTCTCGTATTCTGCATCAGTTATACATTAGTTTGTTCTAAATTTTGTTTACGTTATGAAAATTTCATAATTGAATTAGATATTAATATTTTTAACTTCGACAAATATTTGAATCTTTTTGTCCAACTCGTACAGGAAAAAAAATCAAATTTTTCTACTTGTATACATATATTTGTGATCTGTTCCTGATTATTGATAAAATAATGTACGTATGCATGTAGTGAAAATGACTGAGAAGACAAGTTGATGAATTATTTCTCAAGTTAACTCAACTTGTCAATATTAAAGATAAAAGTACTTTTTGTCGCCAATATTAAATCTAAAATTGTATTATTTTAAATGTTACGGATATTTTAAATCTTATCACTTATTTATTTAATTAATCAAGTACCATTATTGCCTTGTTGATATATTTATTATGATAAATTAATTTATTTAGTTTTTTTGGTTATTGATAAATTAATTTATTAGTAACATATAGATACAGCATATCCTCACTATTTTGTCCCCCAACAGAAAAAAAATATTCCTGTAATATTTTATTATTTATTTCAGTGGTCAAAAATAATATGCTAGTATCCAGCAATTTAGTCAAGAAACATCTGCTAACATAGCACACCTAAAATCAATATTAAAATAATATTTTTCCATCTATATGTTTGACGTGGGACACGTGTGAATTTGAATTATGCAAGGCTTGACACACTTACTCATAACTTGGCACAGTGGAGTTTATAATATATAAATAGGCTGTAAACGGGGCGAGACAGTATTGCATTGACCATCTCCGATCACTAGTCTATCAGAGATTTCCATTTCTGTTCTTGTCTCCGAATTATAAATGGAAAAAAATTTGGCTATCATCCCCACTCCACGGGCAATCTCCATCCCCCGCAGGGAATTTCCGTTCTCGTTTAAGTTTTAAATTTTTTACTTTTTTTCTTATTTTTTTTTTTTTGGTAAGAAGGGAAGAAAAAAAATAAACAAACAAAAACCTAACCCGGGATCAGTCTAGGAAGACTGACCCCAATCCTATCCTCAAGAAGAGAAGGTAACAGAAAAGAAGGAGGAACGGAAAGGATAGAAACACCTAACATCCCCCCATACCCAGCAGCTGCCAAGCGACATATAAAATCATAAACTACTGGATATAGTATATAATTTTTTTCTTATTGATAGTATATAATTTTTTTTTAAAGTCATAAACTACTATTCCAAAGGGACATATAAAATCATAAACTACTGGATATAGAAAATTAAGTAAATAATAACAAATAAAAGTTCAAAGAATAAAATAAAAATAAGTCTAAAATAAATTAATAATATATATATTTTTTAGTTTTTTTTTATATTCGAATATTTAGTTAGGGATCCCATTGGGGACATTCGAGGATGGGGATGTGGATGGAGACGGGGATGAGACACTTATAACCATCCTCGCCTCATGGGGATCCTAAACGGAGATTCTCCATCCCCAGTGGGGCGAGTCTCTAATGTGGATGAAGAATCTCTAACTAATTGACAGCCCTATATATAAATAAGAATAAGTCCGTACCGCTTAGGCGTTCAAAATCAAGAGAATCTGTTTCGGTTTATTCGTCTAGGTTCTCTAGACATTTTTTACTCTTTAGTCGGGTTTTGGCCACCTAAGTGGTAACTAGGCCGTCTGGAAGCCATCTAGCATGGATAAAAAAACGATTCATTATTATTTTGATATATTTATAATTCACTTTTGAATATTTTCACATGATTTTTGGTGAAGTATGTTTATTGTTTTCGGATATTTTTATTAAATTATGTTGTTTATTTATTTCAGTGATGTAGTTTAAGACTTTATTAAGTACAATATTTCATAGTTTTCAATTAATTATATTAATTATGGATATAGGTTTTTACTTATCTAAGTTGTTTCAATGATTTTGTTATTGAAATATTTTCTTATGTGTTTCACTTTTCAGTTAATTATATTACTTATAGATATATTGTGCAAATATACCCCTAACGTTTATGTCTAGGAGAAATTTTACCTCTAGCGTCTAAAATGGTGCAATTTTACCATTAACATTGGCAGCTAAAAGCAATTTTATCCCTAACATTGACAATTTGGGTCAATAAATCTTGTCATTTACACTTCACATGTACATCATTTTATCACTAATTAGTAACAGATCACAAATATATGGTTAAAGGTGAAAAATAAAAAAAAATAAGAAATATATATTGTATTTTGTACGAGTTGGACAAAAAAATCAAATATTTCACCGAATTTAAAAATATTAATATGCAATTCTATCATTAAATCACAAAAAATATGAAATCTTTTTTTAGAATCAACTTATGTACAATTGGTACAGAATAATATTTGAAATTAACCCAGCTTGCCAACATTAGGAGTAAAATTGCTCTTGACGGCTAATTTTAGGGTAAAATTGTACAATTTTAGACATTAAGAGTAAAATTGCTTCTGTTTGTAAACATTAGAACCTTATTTATTTTTAAGGATATATGTTACAAATATATATGTTTTTTATATTAAATCATTTTATAATTTTATTTTAGATAGTATAATACATATTTTAATTATATTTATATAAGAAAATATAAAAATATAAATTCGATTAATCAATGATTAATTCCGTATTAATCTCTAAGGGCTCTGACCATTCGACTAGCGTCTAATATTTTTACACGGGTGGCAACAAAGAGAAAATTTATGCCTGACATTGACGAGTTTTAAGAAATACGAGTAATTCACAAAGTTATCTTTCCAGTCATGAATCTTGTAATCTCCGTCATTTTATCATTCATTAGTAATAGATCACAAATATATAATAAATATTAAATAAGTAAACTTCAAAATTTAAAAATTATATTGTATATTTTGTACAAATTAGACAAAAATAAATCTAAATATTTTTCCAAATTGAAAAATATTAATCTCTAATTTTATGTGATTTAAATCACATAAAATGTGAAATTTTTTTTATAACCAACTCATATATAACTGGTGCAAAATATGGAATAAAACATATGTGTTTTATAATTATGTTTGAAATTGATCTAATTTGTCAATGTTAGGTGTAACATTACTCTTGTTTTATAACCAACTCATACATAACTGGTGCAAAATATGGAATAAAACATATGTGTTTTATAATTATGTTTGAAATTCACCTCATTATGTTTTATAATTATGTGTTTTATAAAATATCTAATGCCTGTCAATGTTAGGTTTATTCTTAGACTATATATATATATATATAAAGATTTTAGTAATCTCATATTTAATTTCTACCTTGTGCAATAAATTTTAATGGAGAGAGAATCCATCTAACGAACTTAATAAATCAACTTTCATTATGGTAACGTTATTATGTGGTATTATTAATGATTTAGTATTAATAAGGGTAAATGAAAAAAAAAAAAATTGATTATACGAACTGTCAAATGCATGCTTGTGTTTTTTTTTCCGACCAAAAGATGATCGAGGTTTATCGCATTGCTAAAAACGAAAATCTTTTAGTTTGACACCGTAAAAATTATCGTTAACGATTTTCAAAAATTAAAGTTGTTTAGTATCACATTTAGTATGAAACTACGCTTTTTATTTTTCAAAATCAACAATTTTTAGTTTTGTCTCTTTAAACATTCACTTTATCTTTTCTCACAAAACAAAAATGATCTCAAAATTAAAATTTTTAAAAATTAAAGTTGATTAAAATTATTTTAATTCTTGTAAATTTTTATTTTGAGATTGTGAATGGTTAAAATGTTGAATTAAAAAATCTCGCTTTTGAAGCGATGAACCTGAGTCATCTCTTCATTAAAAAAAAAAGACATATATTTGATATTCATGTAACTACAAATTTACCCTATTAATAATTAATAAGTTTAATTTATTTCACATATCATCAACAATGTTTTTGAAATGTATATTAATTACATATATGAGTTGGTTAAAAAAAATAAGGATATACATTAAAGCTCCATATACTATTTGTTTTTTTATTATTATTATATTAGACTGAATGATAAAGAATCCAAATAAGATGATCCACCATGCCATGTGTACATATGTGTATATATTTTCAAGAATCATGCATGTTTGTTATACATAAATCCAAAAGAAAAGTTGGACATTTTAACTCTTAGTGTGCACTAAAATAAAAAATAATAATAATAAATATTGAGTCGGTTACTTCTAACAAATATAAAATGTTAATTATGTAAATAATATAGTATCCTAAAAAATAAATGTTTTTCATGTTCAATATTCTACAAGAATATTGATCTACACAAATGGGCTTAAGTCTTGAGTCATAAAGCCCACCTAAAAGAGTATCCACCCCAAATATAACAAGAGGCCAATTTTATAATAAGGTATGCATTTTATATTTTATAATAAGATACTCTTTCATATTCCACCTAAATAAATACAACCTCACTAACTTGATCAATGGAGTTTATACTAGGAGTCAACCGCACCCGAAAACTAGAACGGACTACATTACCTATTATGGTATTCGAATATTCGATACTCAAATATTAGTAGATCAGCATGGAACGATTACATTCACTCTTCGAATAGACTTAGGCATCAATCCTGAAATCGTAAATCTTGTTGGACCTACCCCCACTAAAAGGGTAGACTCGGGAAGTGTGATCATCTCAAGTAACATATCTCAATCCGCTTATAATTCTTCACATCAGGGATCTTCTCATAATGGAGAGATGAGGAAAGAAATGGAAGGTGATGGTGCTCCAAATGCGACATTATTAGATACCCTCTGTTATAGGAATCTCGAGCTCAATATGTTAAAACACAATAACGAATAGATGAGGCTCAACTATAGATTCAGAATGAGCAACGCCAAATATGGAGATTTCTTATGAAAAGAGAAAATAGTCATACTTGAGAAATACCTTGTAGGATAATAGAGCCTCGTTCGAAGTGGCACAAGCAGACTGGAGAAATGAGACAAGAAAAAAAATCTCCTCGATGTGTTTCACCTTCACCTAACACATGTAGTTCAGATAAGTAGCTAGAGGCATATGACACGTAAGGTATTAGATTCCTTCTCATTCGGCTCTATCCCAAAATTTCATTGATACATCGCTCCCTTTAAACTGGAAACATCTCGTTTACCAATCTATGTTGGAGTTGAAGACCAAATGAGCATTGTGCATGTTGGTGTATGCCTTAGTCCCGAGACATTGTTTCTTACATTTTATCAATAATAAGAGGCAATCATATATTATGTTGTTTACTTGTGCAAATAAACTTAATATAGTGTCCAAGAATATGTGTTTACTCATGTTTATTAGATGCGTAATCTAGGCAATAAAACCTTGAGCATATAAGAATACCATTCTGAATGTCTATAGTTTGTTGTCATTGTAGGAACGATGATGAAATAAAGACTAGTATATGCCTTGGGTGATGATGGTGTTTTACCGATTATAGACATAGGATGTCAATCAAGGGCGTATGTACTCACAAAGGTTATTGAGTACTAGATCGATTCGATAATGAGAACACTACATGGGCATGGATCATATGTGTATCTCAAGTAATGCTTATATATGAATTCTTAGACCCGAAATTACTATGGGTCCTAGATAATACACATTATACTTTGATGTTCGTCTAATGGGCCTGTAAAGGGTGCCAAGTATAGGTATAGTTAGGTATGCTCTGAATCATGTTGAGGACTATGAGTAAAGAGTGAGAGATTTCTACTCCCCTTAAGGGAGAATAGATTTCATTGGCTACTTGATTATATGAGACTACGGAGTGTGTGGCCACTCCAAAATGAGGTAATAAGAGTTATTACTCATTTGAACTAATCATTTCACTTAGACATTAAGGAACATTTGAGCACAGAATGATGGTGACAATATAATTCCTCGTGCCAGAATGGATATCACGTCAGTAAAGGGTCATAAAAGATTACAATAGTCATTCATTAACTTATATGAAACATTCATCTAATTTAGATAGTGGTAATATCTTGTTAGAGTCCACTTACGACTTATCGAATGAAAACCAACTTCAGGCCCATTGTTAATATTATGTCAACCTACAAGAACACACACAAGAAAGCTTGGAGGGATTATGCGTCAAATTATTGGTTTTCTTATCACAACATGGGATATTTTGGTAATGAAATTCCTAAGACGATGATGTACAAAAGAGAAATCCATTATTTTCGCCAGACTTTCAAACAAAATCTAAATGATGGATGGGCGAGATTCCACCTTTTACTGAAATGTTCGCACATCATGGATATTACATGCATCAATTGGTAAATTTTATGGAGGTTTACGTGCTTTTGACCGTGCTACTCTTGACTTTGAGTTAACCCTATGAGGAAGTCCAATAGGAATGCATATAACTTGATTCAAGAACTGGAAGAGATGTTCTCTCACTAGAATGAGGATAAGGCCTTATAGAAAAGAGAAAATGCATATTTAGTAGATTCTCGATCAACTACAAGCATTGAAGAATTGAAAAAAGATCCACTTGTTGATGGAAAATCTTGATTCCATCATGTTATTGTTATTATCGTCTTCATTATGAACTAAACCTCCATAGCTACAACTATGACATATCCTAATCAATATGCATGTGTAAAATTCGCTCCCAAACGTATTAGTCATGTATTGGCTATTGACACAAGTACATGTTAAGTGAAATAACTACATTAAAGATATGAGTTCGTAAATATTGATGTCCGGAATATACTTTATACGATTTATATTGTTAAAAGTAACACGTCCTTTATATATATATATATATATATATATATATATATATATATATATATATATATATATATATAAATAAATGTGATATTCAAAATCATGCATGTTATGCATAAATCCAAGAGAAAGAGTAGGTAAATTATTTATTAATTATCAAATCTCGAGTCAATATAAATGATAAGAACAAGAAAAGAAAGTAGATCAACTCCTTCCTACTTGTTTACTAAAAAAAATATTGGACTAATATTTTGTTTTGAAAAGAAAATCTTAACTCTTTGCCTGCACTAAAATTAATGATAAATTTATTGGGGTTGGTTGCTTCTAATCAATATAAAATGTAATTATATAAATAATCTAATATCCTAACAAATAATCTTTTACAGTAATTTGAATTATATTAAACTAAATAAATTATTTTTTCTAATATATTTTAAATATTAAAATTTATAAATTAGAAGTTTTGGATATTTTTTGAATTAAGATTTATTAATTGATATATAATTTTTTTTTAAAACATACTTTATTTTTTTATATATATATGAATTAATAACATAGATAGTGATATATTGAGAATAATTTTGATAGTATGATTAATTATAATTTTATAGATTTTTATGTAAAAAGCTCTATAATTTTTGGCTTTTTATATGAATATCACAATTGGTTATAAAATTACAATTAAATCATATTATCAAACTTAATTCTTAATATGTCACTATTTTCTATATATAACAAATAAAATATACTTTTATATCTAAATTTAAATTTTTGGCTTAAAGCATTATTTGGTCTCTGACCTATCCAAAATTGTGTCATTTGGTCCCTGGCCTATTATTTGGTCACATTTGGCCCATGATCTATCCCAAATTGGTGAACTTCCACCCAATTTGGATTCAAACTTAACCGGATCATTATCTCATTGATAAGTAACGATATTTTGACACTTGAACTTGAAACGTGTTATTTCTTAAAGTTTTTTTCCACATTATGTGGAAATAATTAATTAGATTAAAAAAACAAAAAAAAAACAAAAAACAAATCCTAAACTAAAATCTATTAAGTTCAAGTGTCAAAATATCGTTACTTATCAATGAGATAATGATTCGGTTAAGTTTGAATCCAAATTGAGTGAAAGTTCACCAATTTGGGATAGATCATGGGCCAAATATTGCTTTAAGCCTGAATTTTTTGAACCCCAAATCATAAATTTTTAACCCTAGACAATATATGTTAGACTCCTAATTTATAAAGTCCAATCCTTAAATATATTAAAAATAATGATTTTATTAGTTTGACATAATTGAAACTTATGACTTGTAGATAAGTTTTTAAAAGTGAATTCTATGTAAATTTCCCTATAATTAATTTTTGAGCATTTTATATGAATATCACAACTGGTTACAAAATTCCAACTGAATCCTATTATTAAACTTAATTATGCCACTATTTTCTATATATAATAAATAAATATATTTTTATACCTTAATTCAAAATTCTGATCTCAAATTTATAAATCCTGAACCCTAGATAATATATCATAGATTTCTAATTTATAAACTATAATCCTTAAAATATATAAAAAAAATGATGATTTTAATAATTTGACATATGATTGATATAATTGTAGATAAATTTTTAAAAGTGCATCTCCATATAAATTTGGGTCAAATATATAAATATCATAATTAAGTACAAAATTACAACTAAGTCATATCACCAAACTTAATTCTTAATATTTCATTATTCTCTATATATTATGATTTTACATCATAATTTAAAAATTCAATACTCCAATTCATAAATCATAAACGGTAAAAAAATATATCCTAGATTCCTAATTTATAAATTCTAATCCTTAAAATGTATTAAAAGTACTGATTTTACTAGTTTGATATAATCCAAAAATAATTTGACATAGTTGTAAATATTTTTTAAAATATGAATTTCTGTATAATTTTCCCTTAATTTTTTTTTTTTAAAGATGGGATTAATTCTAGGAATGGGCCTAACCTGTCTTGAGTAAAAACCCACCTAAAAGAGGAACCCGCTATGCATCCTAGCCCAAGGTAACATAGCTAGCCCACGATTCACAACTAGTGGCATCACCATCATTTTGTATCCACCCCAAATTTATATGGGAAAATTTCACAGAAATTCATCTTTTAAGAATTATTTACAACTTTTATCAAAAAAAAAAAAAATTATTTACAATTATATCAAGTCATAATCTGGATTATGTCAAACTAATAAATTCACTATTTTTAATCTATTTTAAAAACTAGAGTTTATAAATTAGGGTCTAGAATATATTGCTTAGCGTTTAAAATTTATGAATTGGAATTTGAAAATTTTAAATTGAGTTGTAAAATCATATTTTATTTATTATATATAACAAATAATGATATATTCAAAATTAAGTTTGATAATCTGATTTTGTTGTAATTTTGTAGTTAATTATGGTATTCTTGTAGGAAGCGCAATTTATATATAGCAAGAGGCCACTTTTATACACGGTATGCATGTATTTTTCCTCTAAATTAAGATGCTCTTTTGTATTCTGCTTAAATGCATACAATATCACTTACTTGATTTTTGGAGCGGATCGAATCAGATTATGAGGATGTTTATTACTCTCTTTTCTTATTTTGTTTGTATTTTCACTTTAAAATTGAGAATATTAGGTGTTTGGTTAGAAATCTCATATTTACATTTTATACCTGAAAATTATAATTTTACAAAAGCAGTTTTTTTTTTCCAACAACAAACATCAAACCATAACAGCAAAGAAAAGGTAAACCAAACATGACTTACAGTTCTATCTTATGGTATTCCAATATTTGACACTCAAACATTGGTACGTGAGTGTGGAAAGAATATATCTGCTCGTCAAATAGACTTATGCCTCTAATAGAGTTGAAATTGTAATTAGAAATATAATAGAGGTATGTAAGTATGTTGTAAAAAGTCTAAGGATGTATTAGCATTGGTATCTGTTACACACACACACATATATATATATAGATAGGGGGCCTTCTTAATGGAGAGTATTAAATTATTTCCATCTATGGGGAGTGTTTAATAGTCATTGGATCAAAATCTAATGGTCCATGATTTAAGTTGTGATTTAATATTAAAATGAGTTTTACCTGATGACATGTCAATTGTAACTTAGAATATTGTGTTTTAAAAACGTTTTCTCTTTTCTCAAGATTTATTCCAACTTCCAAGATATAACCAACTTTCAAGAAATAACTTTTTTTCTTCGGATGTTTTTATTTGCATAAGAAGACGTCTTTTTTTGAGTAATTTTGTATCTGTATAATCAATGTTATATGCATTAAATTTATTTCTCTTAATAAATGATTATTCATTGGGAACGCTTGACATTGAAAATGTACAATATTATTTATGACAATCAAATACAATATCATTTATATAGGGGCTATCTCCATTTTTCTATCTTTTTTTTTTCATTCAACTCTTTTTTTCTTTTGTTTTTCTAATTTCCTTCCTAAACATAAGCACTCTACATCTTTCCCTTATTTCTTTTTTCTTCCTGAACTCATTTTTTTTTCTTTCTCAGACCCTATCCTCATTTTCCAGTTTTCTTCTCCTCTAGATCTGTCCCATTTAAGTCCTACAACTCTTTTCTTTTATTTAGTCTAACTCCTCTTTTAATTTATTCTATTTTTTTCTTTAATATCTTCACAAATCATACCCAATTTTTTCCGCACCCCCTATCTCTTACCCTTTTTTTTTTGAGATTTGGTCTTCTAATTAATGGTGTTGTCCCCCTATTTATTACCTCAATCTCTTGTCTCTGCCTTTTCTCTTTCCAAGTCCCCTCCTCTCTTTCTTCCATACTTTTTTCTTTTATTGATTTTCTTGTTTTAACTTAAAACTAAGTAATAATAAGTGTAATGGAATTAGGTAAACTAAAAACTAATAATAATAGTAGTAATAGAAAAAAAACCAGTGTAAATTATGAAAACGCTAATAAAAGATTATAGATATCAAGAGCTTGTGTTTTGAATTCACGAGAGTCTGAAACGTTTTCTTTCTTCGGATTTTCCACATTTTCAAACTACTGAGACAATGAGTCGTTTCTAGCTTTTCTCATCGTGTTCCAAACCGTGATCCCATACGACGAGATGTGGGGCCCACCTGCAACATGCTGAGCAAAGACAACTATAATTTTATCACGAGGGTCGAAAAAGTCTGTGCTAATAGTAACATAACATAACGTAATGTAAAGTGACGTAACGTGATGTAACGTGACATGACGTAACATAATCTAATGTAACATAACGTAAGGTGACATAACGTAACTTAACGTAACGTACCATGACGTAATGTAACGTAACGTAACATAACGTGACATAACGTAACGTAATGTAACGTAACGTAACGTAATGTAAGATAACTTGATATGACGTAATGTGACGTAACGTAATGTCACGTAACGTAAGATAAGTAATCTAACGTAACATAACGTAATCTAACATAACATAATGTAATCTAACATAACGTAATGTAACATAAGGTAACATAACTTGACATGACGTAACGTAACATAATAATATAAGCTCAATTTACGTAAAGTTATTATGTTACAAAATCAAAATCACATCTTTAAAGATAATTTATATAAAGTTGGACTTAATTAGCGTAAAGTTGTACTTTTGCAAAAAAATCATTAACATTGCGAAAAATCGAGTTTTATGTAAAACATTTGAACTTTACGTAAATCTTATATGTTTAGATAATGTTACATTACATTACGTTATGTTACGTTACGTTATGTTAGGTTACATCACGTCATGTCCTATCATTATTGAAACACCTTTCCACATAATTTTTTATTTGACAAAATTGTTTAAGTATAATTAAAAACATATTCTAAACACACTAAGTTTAAATGCTTTAATTTATTCTACTAATGTGTTTGTTCAATGTTAAGTTAAATTGTTTATAAGACACAAAATTAAGAGGCCCAAGCCCAATACAAGAGTCAAAGCCCAAGTCAAATGATTCAAGACAACTCGGCCCGCGAATGTCAAAACGTTGTCGTTATGGACAAAACGCAACTCAGCGGAAGAAGGATCTAGAAGACCTTCAGGGAACAACTTCGGAACGAAGCTGCTGAGTTGATTCGACAAAGCGTACAAGTCAGCAGCTGGCTAAGGAAAACTTCCAGACAAAGTGTTTCCACTTTGGGTAAAGTTCAGACGACACAGTATGTTGTCTAGTTCACATTACCATAAATGGAGAAACACTCTGCTGAGCTGATCAAAAGCTGACCGGGGACAGAAGATACTCAAATCTGATTGGCCGAGAGCTCTGAGCAAGTCAGGATGACAACGACAGGAAGTCGTTTCCCTCCAACGGTTATTTCGAAATTCGAAATGACCGATGTCCAGACGTCTCTATAAATAGTGCCATCAGAAGCTTCATTCATCACATAACTTGATCAAGCCATTACGCTGACCAAATCTCTACAAAAAGTTCTGCAAGAAAAAGCAAAGCAATCTTACATTATTCAATCATCTAAGGTGTCTTAGCAATAGTTGTTTAGGACAAACACTTATCATTTCTAGATATTAGAAAGGAGAGGCTGAGTACTCGGTTATAGTACTCAGCGAGAGATTAGGATTGAGTAGAGGTATAGAGGAAGGTACTCTTGTTATACTCAGTTGCTAAGATTGTAAAAGGTTTGAGGCTCTACCTTTAAAGAGCTCAGTAGAGGATTCGAAAGCTCGGAACGTGTTCCGGGGACAGGACGTAGGCTTAGAAGCCGAACCTGGATAAATCTGCTGAGTAACGCATTTCTTACCTTAAACTCCTTATATATATTGCTTGCTTAAATAACCAAAAACTAACCAGTTAAAGAGATCAAGCTGAGTTGTGCGCATCAAACATCTGAGCTTAGGAATAGACTCTAAGTGCTATCTCCTGACTCAAGCTAAGAAACTGAGCTAGTCACCAGTTGACTAAGCCAGTATCTTGCTATTTACTCAGCGCCGCTGTTAAAACATTTTCTCTTAAGAAAAGAAGTCTGCCCTAAATTACAAAAAAGTTTAAATAGTTCCTAACCCCCCCTTGGAACTATACTTGTAACATTATAAGGGACCAACAAGTGGTATCAGAGCCTAAAAGCTCACTGTAAAAGGTTTAACAACCTTGAGCTGATCCCCACTATGGGCGAAAACAGTACTCGGTTTCTCCCAGGAAACCAAACAACTCAGATATTGCCTGAAGGGCTGTCCATCACTCGGCCTCCCCTATTCTTCGGGTCTAACTATACCTTCTGGAAGAATAGGATGAAAAATTTCATTCGAGCTACAAATATGAGTGACTGGCTATCTATAGTGCAAGGCCCATTTGTACCTGTCGAAGTTGTGGCTGGCCAAACAGTTGTAAAAGCTGAGGCCAAATGGACAGAGGATGATCTCAAGAAGCTTCAAAATCACGCTTCGGCTATTAATATGCTTCACTGTGCGCTCGATGCTGCAGAATATAATAAAATTTCAGGTTGTGAGTCGGCGCAAGAGATCTGGAAGAAGCTGGAGGTCACCTACGAAGGAACCAATAAAGTAAAGGAGTCCAAGGTGAATCAGCAGATGAGACTGTACGAGCTGTTCGAGATGAACAATGATGAGGGCATATCTGACATGAATGCAAGGTTTACCAACATCATAAATGAGCTCAAGAGACTTGGGAAGATCTTCACTGAGGAAGAACAAGTCAAAAAGATACTCAGGAGCCTTCCTAAAGACTGGCAAGCAAAGAAGACCGTTGTTGAGGAAGCTCAGGACTTAACCACCTACAAATATGACGAACTCATCGGCTCGTTGCTGACCCATGAGATATCAATGAAAAACTTCGAGGTGAAGGAAAAGTCTGAAGACAAGAAGCAGAAATCTCTTGTCATGAAAGCTGACTCCACTGATGGGAGCTCAACAGATGATGAAGAGATGGCTATGTTCACAAGGAAGATGAAAAGGCTGTTCAAGAAAAATGACAAATATTCTAAGAAGCCTTACAGAAAGTTTGATAAGTATAAAGCTGAGTCCAGCGACAGCAAATACAAGAAAGACAACTCAAAGCCCATTACATTCTTTGAATGTCATCAAACTGGCCACATAAAGTCAAGCTGCCCCACACTGAGGAAAGATAAGAAGAACAGCAAAAAGGCAATGGTGGCTATATGGAGCGACAGTGATGAGTCTTCATCAACAGAAGCTGAGGCCACTGAGTCAGCGAAGATATGCTTCATGGCTGACGAGCTTGCTGAGCCGTGCATCTCTGAGCATGCTGACCCCTCTGTTGCATCTGACGATGAGGAGCAATCAAATGAGGTAATACCACTTTCCCAGCTCAGAAATGAAATGGGTAATGCCCTGAGTGATCTCTATACACTTGTCAAAAAGTGTAATAAGAAAATTAGAACACTCAGCAGGCGATGTGATGAAGTTGAAGAGGTCAAGCTGAGTGACCTCAGATACCTTCTTCAGGACAACTCAACTTTGCATGACAACATGAAGATCATACATGAGTCTGTCTCTGAAGTCCAATCAGTTTCAAAGAAACTAAGAAAGGATGTCACAACTATCCAGAACCAATTAAAGGTTCCAAATAAAAGAAACATTCCTCTGAGAACTCAGTACCAAGGTACTCAGCAGAGATGGAATCCCCAGCAGAATGTCCAGTGTGACTTCTGTGGGAAGAAAGGTCACACCACAAAGGTGTGCTGGCATGCTTAGCACTGGGGTGCTGACCAGTCAGTGAGACAACCTAAACAGAAGGTCAGTTGTAACTTCTGTGGAAAGAATGGCCATACTGTCAAAGTATGCCGCCATAAAATAAAATATGATGCTTTACCTGTTGAACCTAACAAGCAAGGACCCAAAAAGAATTGGGTACCTAAAAGTAACTAGTTACAATGCAGGTAAGCCTGAGGTGTGCTGAGAAGTCAAAGATGTGGTATATTGACAGCGCATGCTCGAGGCACATGACTGGTGATGAAACTCAGTTCATCACATTTGAGCGTAAACGAGGAGGAAGCGTAAGTTTTGGAGACAACAAAAAGGGTAAGATAGTAGGGTCAGGAACCATCGGATGTAATCCTACTATTGAGTCAGTCTCCCTAGTCAGCGGACTCAAATATAACTTACTCAGCGTAGCTCAGCTATGTGATAATAGGAGAAAAGTTATATTTGATGATACTGGATGTAAAATATACGAGGGTAAATCAAATGAGTTAATTTTAACTGCCCCACGCATAGATAATGTCTTTATGCTAGACTTAGAGAAAAAGCTTTCAAAAACTGTATGCTTAGTATCAAAGGAAGAAAATTCCTGGCTATGGCACAGGAGACTTGGTCATGTAAGCATGGACCTCCTGGCCAAATTAGCAAGAAAGCAATTGGTTGAGGGACTGCCTGAACTAAAATTTGAAAAAGATCAATTATGCCACGCTTGCCAAGCTGGAAAACAAACCAAACAATCTTTTCACAGCAAAAACATTGTCTCAACTAAGCGACCGTTAGAGTTACTACACTTGGATCTCTTCGGTCCAGTCCAGCCGCTGAGTCTGGGTGGAAGAAGATTTTCCTTGGTCATTGTAGATGACTTCTCTCGGTACACTTGGGTGATCCTGCTGAGTAGCAAGGATGAGACCTTTGAGACATTTTCAAATTTGGTTAGAAAACTTGAAAATGATAAAGACCTAAAATTGGCTCACATCCGAAGTGATAATGGTGGAGAATTCAAAAACCAAAAGTTTGTTGAATTTTGTGAAGCCAGCGGCATTGACCACAATTTCTCTGCTCCTAGAACACCTCAACAAAATGGGGTTGTTGAAAGGAAGAACAAAACTCTGGTTGAAATAGCCAGGACAATACTGGATGAGCATAGGCTTCCAAAGTACTTTTGGGGAGAGGCTGTTAACACAGCGTGCTATATTCTTAATAGGGCTCTAGTTAGACCTATATTAAAGAAAACCCCCTATGAACTTTGGAAAGGATGAAAGCCCAACATTGGATACTTTCGTGCCTTCGGCTGTAAATGTTTTATTTTGAATACCAAAGATAGCTTAGCAAAGTTTGACTCAAAAGCTGATGAGGCTATCTTTTTAGGCTACTGAACAAACATCAAAGCATATAGAGTTTTCAATAAACGAACTCAAGTTTTAGAAGAGTCAGTACATGTTGAGTTCGACGAGACTAACCTTGCAGGTAGATACCAGCCACTGACCGAGGATGATCCACACTCAGTAACCGCTGACCAAGAACCAGCTGCTGAGTCATTCACTAAAAGGCTGACCAAGAGTAAGAGTGAACCTAAGATTGTTTTCACTGACCAGTCTACTTCTACAGAGATTGTTGAAACACAGACAGCACAAGACATCAATCTACCTAAAGAGATAAGGATTCCAAGAGGGCACTCAGAGAGTGCAATCCTTGATTCTGCTGGGAATACCCTAATGACGAGGAATCAACTCAAGAGGTACCTCAGCAATGTAGCCTTTGTCTCAGTTCAGGAACCTAAGAACTTCGCTGATGCTGAGGAAGATGAATTCTGGATGAACGCAATGCAAGAGGAACTTGACCAATTCAGAAGAAACGATGTATGGGAGCTAGTGCCACATCCAAGGAGTCAGAAGACCATTGGAACAAGATGGGTCTTCCGCAACAAGCTGGATGAGCAAGGAAACGTAGTCAGGAACAAAGCAAGGCTTGTAGCTCAGGGCTACAGTCAGCAAGAAGGTATTGACTACGGTGAGACCTTTGCCCCAGTGGCAAGGCTAGAGGCCATTAGGATTTTATGTGCATATGCATCTTACATGAACTTTAAACTGTTTCAAATGGATGTTAAGAGTGCATTTCTTAATGGAGTTATAAACGAGGAAGTTTATGCTAATCAACCTCCAGGGTTTGAGGATCCAAAATTCCCAAACCACGTTTATAAACTCAAAAAGGCTCTGTACGGCCTCAAGCAAGCACCACGTGCTTGGTATGAGAGGCTGACCAGTTTCCTGCTGACTAGAAATTATGTCAGGGGTAAAGTTGATACAACCTTATTCATTAAGAGAAAGGGTAAGGATACCCTGCTGGCTCAAATTTATGTTGATGATATAATATTTGGTGCAACTAACGAATCAATGTGCAAGGAATTTAGCAAACAAATGCAGACTAAGTTTGAAATGTCGATGATGGGAGAACTCAACTTCTTCCTCGGACTTCAAATAAAACAAGGAAAGAATGGCATATTCATCAGTCAAGCTAAATATGCCAAGGAGATATTAAAGAAATATGACTTGGAAAATTGCAAGCCAATATCCACTCCTATGGGCACTGACGCTGTCCTCTGCGCTGACGAGAATGGTAAGTCAGTAGACAGCAAATTGTATCAAGGTATGATAGGCTCTCTACTTTACTTAACAGCCAGTAGACCGGACATTCAGTTCTCAGTATGCTACTGTGCTAGATATCAATCTAACCCTAAGGAATCTCATTATATAGTTGTAAAAAGAATCCTTAGGTATTTGCAAAGCTCAGTGAACGCAGGTTTATGGTATCCCAATAGTCATGATTTTACACTCATTGGATACACTGACGCTGACTATGGTCGAGACAAGCTAGAATGGAAAAGCACCTCTGGAGGATGTCAATTCTTAGGAAGCTGTCTTGTATCTTGGTTCAGTAAGAAGCAGGCGTCAGTAGCCTTGTCCACCACTGAAGCTGAGTACATTGCTGCTGGTCATTGTGTTGCTCAAGTCCTATGGATTAAGCAACAACTTGAAGACTATGGTGTTCAAACAAAGACAATTGAGGTCAAATGCGACAACAAAAGTGCAATTGATCTATCAAAGAACCCAATTCAACACAGCAGAATGAAGCATGTCAGCATAAGGCATCACTTCATTAGAGACCATGTACTCAAAGGTGAGATAAAGCTGACCTACGTCCCAACGGATGAGCAGCTTGCGGATATCTTCACAAAGCCACTGGCTCGTGAACAGTTCAGCATACTGAGAGAAGCCATTGGTATGTTTAATCCTCTTCAGTAAATTCCTGTTCTAAAATGTAAATTTATGCTGAGTGAATTACTATGTTGGGTGATTTATGCAAATGCATGCTGATTGATTGTTATGCTGAGTACTTAACACAAAATATACATCAATACTGAGTCAATATGCACACCGAGTGGTAATCTTAAACTGAGAAATCATCCTTTCATATACTACTGACCACTCAGAATCCAAAACGCTTAGTATTCTAAACGCTGAGTGTTAGATCCGTTGCATTAAATGCAAAAGCACGCGTATAGCCACCTAGGATGACGTATGCACCGAATGTGTCATAAAAGTCAGGATCTTTGTCGATTGACAATCCCAAGGCAAAGCTGCCACATGGATTCGATAAGATCCACTCTTCACCGTTATAAATGATGGGTAAATCCCCATTCGTTATTTTCTTTACACCTATCGAATTCTAAAGCAAGGCTTTCTCTCTAAAAACTCTCAAAGCTTCCCAAACTTGTTCTGAAACTATGACTAGAGTTTCCGTCAACATCTTCGGTGCCGGTCACCCTAAGACTAGCTCCGATGAACCCTACAGGCAAACTTCTGTGCCTGAAACTACCAAGGTCACTACGCCGAGTAAAGGAAAAACTGGGCAAGTTACCTCCTCCAAAGGAAAATCGACCAAAATCAGAACCTATACAAAGGTATTCGAAAACGTGAGGGAATGGAAAGTAGACTTCTCGCGATGGGTCTCTGAGACCTTCGTGACATCCGAACAACCCTTCTGCGAATGGATATCGCAAAATGGATGGACCGAGCTATTCTCCATTAGGGATCACACCTATCCTGACCTAGTAAGGGAGTTCTACCACAATCTCTTAGTCGCTGACGATAACCAGGACTACTTAACAATAGTGGTAAAGGGGAAAACGATTTTCATCAATCCCACCTATTTGGCAAATTTGCTGAAGTTAAAGAATGAGGGAACAAAACTGAGGAGATCTGGAGATCATGAAGGTACTGGGTACGATACCACCTTCTGTAAGCCTGCTGGTCACTCAGGAGAAGTCTCCAGCACCTCAATGGGTCAACACCAAAAGATGGCTCACTATCTACTGACCTTCTTCATTTATCCAAAGATCAACTGCACAACCTCAGCAACGAACTTCGAGCAATGCTTCATATGGCATATGCTGACATACAAGCCGATAAACATGCCAGTATTCCTGATTGCTGGGTTCATAAGAAGCACTGGAACTCTCAGACTGGGATCGCTCATCACCAGGATCCTCATTGATCATCAAATAGATCTAACTGATGAAGTTAAAGCTAGAGGATCTGAAATAACAGCTGCTTCGCTGAGGGCTTTGAAGTTCAATCAGCCACTAAAGAAAGGAAAAGCTGCTGCTGAACAATAAGATGAGGAAACAGCTCCAAAGCAAAGCCAAAGGACAAAGGCTCCAGCTGCCCGCAAGAGGAAAGCTGTTGTGACCTCTTCCAAGAAGTCTGAGCCTCAGACCAAGAAGTCAAAGTCAGCTGCTGAACCAGGTCAGGAAAGACCTAAGTTAGCTGAGAAAAGGAGCAGGCAAGAAGAGCCTGAAATTAAGGAAAGAACAAATAATGATGAGCAACCTCAAAAGAAGCAGAAGTCTTCTACACTGACTCCCATCAATGCTATCCCTACTGACGTTGTTATGCCTGGTGATTCTCACTACACACAGTGTCTAGGAACTGTAGCTGAGCATCAAGAAGATGAGGTGCATTTGGACGATCAGTTCATTGCACAAGTTGAGGAAGAATTGGATGCGGAGGATGAAGAAGATAAGGAATAGGGAGAAGAAAACAGTGATGAAGCTGACTCCGAGGAGACAACTAGTGAGATTGAATCTGAGCAAGCCAATACTGAGTTGGCTGCTGGAGAAGAACAAGAACATGACCAGCGTAATGCTGATCAAGAAGCTGATCAAGAAAAAACTTCTCCATCTCACTCAGGAGAGTCTATTCAAGCTGATTCTCCTCCTCGCAGAAGAAGATTGGTTAAGGCAAGTCAGAAGGCAGTCAGTGACATTCCTGTTCAACAACCAACCCTTCCTGACTTTGTTATTCAGAAGCCAACCAAGGACCCTTCTGCGCTTAAGCTGAAATTTTTCAGAAAGCAAGCCTCTGTTTCTTCACTAAAGGAACATGCCGACTTGAATGCTTCCGCAAATTCTACGAGTCAAGTGGAATCAATTCCCGTCGATGCTGTCAATCCAAGCATTGTGCTGACTCAGAACATTCCTGCCTCAGTTAGCACCGACAGCATCCGGATTACTTTCTCTCCACCCAACACATCTGCCGATCAGTCAACTCTACCACCAACTCAAGTGCAGATTGAAACCACACTTCCAGTCACTGACCACGTCATCCCCTTGACTACTCTTCTCACCGGTCATACTGATGTCACTGGACAACTTAATGAAGGCTCTCAAAGCTACATAAATGTCACTGAGTCTGGTAAACGAATCATCGACTCAGTGCAGACATTAATCAAAGACCTTCAACAAACTACTCCTCCTGCTGCTGGGTCCTCTACTGTTGAGACTACTCAGCTCTCCCTAGTAACTCAGCTTCTCAACGAAGTTAAGGGATTCAAGGACTTGCTGAGTCTCATCATTACCTTTCAAGCACAGCAAGCTAAGCAGGATTCCATCGCAAAGCTGGCTGAGATCCAGCTAACAACAGTTCAACATATCAACTCTCTTCAAGAACAAGTTCAGACTTTGTCAGCTATGAACACATGCTATGCTACTTCTGATGAACTTAAAATGCTCTTTGCTCAACTTCACACCGAACAAATCAAAACTAACGAGCAAATGGTCTCCTATTCTCAGTGGAGCAAATTGGTGAGGCACTTCGTCTACTGAACTTAAACAAATAAGAGATGGACACCGACTCCATGAAGCAAAATGAAATTCTGACCACTGTGCAACAAACGTTTACTCATGTACATCACAACAACGTTCAGCGCCAATACTATGACACTGCCTTGCTAAAGACATTTCATCAAGTCGTTGCTGGTCTGTCCGAAGCACTTACCTGGATAGGTAAATCTCAAGCGTTCATAGTAAGCATGATCAGCGCTGCTGAACTCAATATACCCGCTGAGGTATCTAATGATGGAGTTGCTATTTTTGATGGTGTCAATGAAAGCGCCGATAGACTTAAAGCGCTGTCCACAGAACTGACCCGAGCCGTCTTAACCGACGCCTTTAGGATTCCTCCTCCCGATGCTGACAAAACGAGGGAGAAAGAACAAGCGAGAACACAGCATGAGTTTAGTCAGTCCAAACAGAAGAGAAAGAAATAGATATAGGCTAGCTCAGTATAGGCTAAGTATGTAGTCTCTATGCATGTCTTCCACTTGTGTTTGGAAACGCTAACTACCTGTATTAAATATCAATACTTGCATCTTTTGTTCAAACCATGACTTATGAATTATTTTTTTTATATACGATGTTGCGTATCTTCAATTACATCAACTATGTTTAATGCCTATAAAACTTGTTGATTGTACCCAATACTGATAAGATGTTTGACATTGACTTGTATGTTTATAAAACATTGTCTTATAAAACTCATTGAACAACAAATTACTCAGCGCCCTCTGAATGATAAAATCTTCCGCTTAAACACTGAGTAATATAGAATATGTTCCATGAGCTGACCTATATCTGAAAACTGACCTTAGACTTACTCGATTAAACCTGCAATTGTTTAGAGTAAAACTAAGTCAGTAGCTCAACCCTTACGGGGGAGTCTGCTAAGTTATATTGGGTCAACTATCATGGGGGAGCTCAATACTGAGTTCTTCGCTGAACAGTTTTGCCAACATCAAAATGGGGGAGTTTGTTGAAACACCTTTCCACATAATTTTTGATTTGACAAAATTGTTTAAGTATAATTAAAAACATATTCTAAACACACTAAGTTTAAATGCTTTGATTTATTCTACTAATGTGTTTGTTCAATGTTAAGTTAAATTGTTTATAAGACACAAAATTAAGAGGCCCAAGCCCAATACAAGAGTCAAAGCCCAAGTCAAATGATTTAAGACAACTCGGTCCACGAATGTCAAAACGTTGTCGTTATGGTCAAAACGCAACTCAGCGGAAGAAGGATCTAGAAGACCTTCAGGGAACAACTTCGGAACGAATCTGCGGAGTTGATTCGACAAAGCGTACAAGACAGCAGCTGGCTAAGGAAAACTTCCAGACAAAGTGTTTCCACTTTGGGTAAAGTTCAGACGACACAGTATGCTGTCTAGTTGACATTACCATAAATGGAGAGACACTCTGCCGAGCTGACCAAAAGCTGACCGAGGACAGAAGATACTCAAATCTGATTGGCCGAGAGCTCTGAGCAAGTCAGGATGACAACGATAGGAAGCCGTTTCCCTCCAACGGTTATTTCGAAATTCGAAATGACCGATGTCCAGACGTCTCTATAAACAGTGCCATCAGAAGCTTCATTCATCACAGAACTTGATCAAGCCATTACGCTGACCAAATCTCTACGAAAAGTTCTGCAAGAAAAAGCAAAGCAATCTTACACTATACTTCATATCTTTTGTGTAAAAGTCTAGAGTGATTATTCAATCATCTAAGGTGTCTTAGCAATAGTTGTTTAGGACAAATACTTATCATTTCTAGATATTAGAAAGGAGAGGCTGAGTACTCGGTTATAGTACTCAACGAGAGATTAGGATTGAGTAGAGGTATAGAGGAAGGTACTCTTGTTATACTCAGTTGCTAAGATTGTAAAAGGTTTGAGGCTCTACCTTTAAAGAGCTCAGTAGAGGATTCGAAAGCTCGGAACGTGTTCCGGGGATAGGACGTAGGCTTAGAAGCCGAACCTGGATAAATCTGCTGAGTAACGCATTTCTTACCTTAAACTCCTTATATATATTGCTTGCTTAAATAACCAAAAACTGACCAGTTAAAGAGATCAAGCTGAGTTGTGCGCATCAAACATCTAAGCTCAGGAATAGACTCTAAGTGCTATCTCCTGACTCAAGCTAAGAAACTGAGCTAGTCACCAGTTGACTAAGCCAGTATCTTGCTGTTTACTCAGCGCCGCTGTTAAAACCTTTTCTCTTAAGAAAAGAAGTCTGCCCTAAATTACAAAAAAGTTTAAATAGTTCCTAACCCCCCCCCCCCTTGGAACTATACTTGTAACATTATAAGGGACCAACAATCATGTCACGTCACGTAACGTTACGTTATGTTACGTTACGTTACTTCAGGTTACGTTACGTTACATTATGTTACGTAACGTAACATAACGTAACGTAACATAACATAACGTAACGTAACGTAATGTAACGTGACGTGACGTGACATGACGGGACGTGACGTGACGTGACATAACGTAACATAACGTAACGTAATGTGGCGTAACGTAACGTAACATAATATGAAGTAACGTAACGTGGTGTAACATAACGTAACATAATATGAAGTCACGTGAAGTAACGTAACGTAACGTAACATAATATGAAGTAACGTAACGTGGTGTAACATAACGTAACATAATATGAAGTCACGTGAAGTAACGTAACGTAACGTAACGTAACGTAACGTGAAGTAACGTAATGTAACGTAACGTAACTTGACATGACGTAACGTGACGTGACGTAGCATAACATAACGTAACGTAATGTAACGTGACGTGACGTAACGTAACATAATGTTATGTAACTTAACGTGACGTAATGTAACGTAACATAATAATATAAGCTCAGTTTATATAAAGTTATTATGGTACAAAATCAAAATCACTTAGTTTCACGAAAAATGTTATTTTCATGTAAGATTTTTGAACTTTACACTTTTTAACAATTGTGGCTACTTAATGTCTCAACACGACCATTAATGGTCTAAAAATAAAAATTCTAAGAATTAATAATATTATAAACAATTTTAATTTTTGAAAATTTTCATTTTCAGACCATCTAGGTGTTGTTTGGTTAGGAAAGAGAGTGAATTTTTAGAGAGAGAAATCTCCAAAAAATTATGATTTTGGAAAATAAAAATTGTGGTTTTATGGTAAATATCGTTCCGAACAACTTTAATTCTTGAATATTTTTATTTTGAGTTTGTTAAGGGTCATTCTGAAAAATTATTTAAAGTTTAGTGGCCACAAATATTAAAAAGTGTAAAGTTGAGTGACTTTTATATTAAATTTATGAAATTCAGTAGTAATATCGTTAAAAAAAAAATAAAACTTAGTGGCAATTGGTGTAATTTACACTATAATAAAGTATCAGCCATAAAATATATAAAAAAGCACAATAGAAAATTAAATAAGAATTACAAATGAAAATTATATTATATTATAAATGCAAATTAGTTAAAAACTTATTTAATCATTAGCTGCTTAATTTTTTATTTATTTTATTATATGGTTTTTTTTTATACTACATGGACAAAACAAAAAATGTAATTCATGGTGATTTTGATTTGATTCAAAATTGGAAGCATGATTTGGTATATCTAATAACAATATCCACAATTTAAAAAACAAGATTTAAATTTATTTTTAGTTTTTTTATTATGTTTTATAAGAAAAACCGTGACAATTAATATGAGAGAGAAATATTATGATTTTGGTTTTATTATGGAAAGAGAATTATGTTTTTAGGTAACCTGATAATCTGTTGGTAACCTCCTATAGCAGGTCATTTATTCAGAATATAATAGTCTCTATGGATGGAGACTCACCATTGAGAACGTGGGTTACTAAATCCAGCCCCATATTCACACTTTCATCCCCGAAAAAACCTAACCGCCCTTTGAACAAAAACTGAAAATTTGAATCCCTCCCAAACTCTCTCAAAGGCTTCCAAATACATTTTCATCCGAATCAAAGACAACACGTTTGATGGAAGACAATCCGTTATCACCGATAGTAGACAGGAGTGACGCTACGTCTGAATTCGAGGTATTTTTCCGATTTAACTTCCTTGCATTTCTGTAATTTGAATTGGAAAAAAAATTCTGGTTCGGGACTCGGGCGTGTAGGCATCACGCCCCACCATGTGGTGGGGCGTATGAGTATCACGTCCCACCATGTGGTGGGGCGTGATAGGCACACGCCCCACCATGAGGTGGGACGTGATTTTCATACGCCCCACCATGAGGTGAGGCGTGATGTTCATACGCCCCACCATGAGGTGAGGTGTGTTACTCATACGCCCCACCATGTGGTGGGGCGTGATGCTCACACGCTCGAGCATATTTGTGGCTGTTTTTCGGCTTTAGACATCGAAACGCTGTAGAAATGTCACGTTTTGGAATGTAATGTTCGTTATTAATCATTTACAGGAGGTTTCGTGGTAAGAATTTGACGGAAACGGCATAGATTACAGCTCACAGTTTTTTCCCAAACAAACATTTCAAACATATCATGAAGCTGTTAACTGGGCAAAACAGACGGCAATTGGGATCGGGTTTGAGTTAACCACAGCGTCGCACAAGACGGGGCGCAAGTCAAAGTGGATATTGGTTAAATGTGCTCGTGGTGTTAAGAATTATAAAAGGAAAAAGGATGTGGATATGGATGTTATACTAAGGAAGAATACAAAAATAAAGTACTGTGGTTGCAAATTCCAGATAAAGGTTATGGAAATCGCTGAATTGGGCGGTTGGGTGGTGAATGGGATTCCTGGAGATAGAGGACAGCACTGTCATCAGTTGGCTGTATATCGTCAGGGCTACAGACAGATGAGCGGACTAAGCCCGGCTTCCAAAAAACTTGTTCGTGAAATGAGTTCAGCTCAAGCTAAGCCTTGTGCTATTTTTTCTACAATCAAAGAAAAACATCCGGAGGATTGCCCGACACAAAGACATATCTATAACTATAGGGAGAAAATCAGGACTGAGAGCTTTGAGGGTCGGGATGTAATCGGTCAGTTTTATCGACTTGCTATAGATAAGGACTATATACATTGGATGCAAGCGGTGCCGGGCAGCAATGTCGTGACTCACTTATTTAAGGCACATCCAACATCGATCACACTGTTCCGATCTTATTACTTGTTTGTTGGTATGGATTCAACATATAAAACAAACAAGTATAAGATGCCATTCTTTGAAATCATTGGAATGACGCCTTTTAACAAAAACTTCTTGATCGCCTATGCAATCATGAAGGATGAAACCGAGGGTAGTTACATGTGGGTGTTACAAAAATTGAAGCTTTTGCTCCAACCTGATGTGCATCCGATAGCCATTGCTACAGACCGGGAGTTAGGACTGATGCGACCGGTTCGTGAGGTATTTCCTCATTCTCATCATTTATTGTGCACATGGCATATTAATAAAGATGTGGAGGATAGAGTTGGCAAGTTGAGTGGAATGAAGAAGTTTGGTGAATTTTTTAAGAATTCCAAATCGAAACGTATAATTGAAGCCCCGACAGAAGCCGAATATGAGGCGGCAGTGGTAGCTATGAAGAATACTACTGGCAACTGGCCTGGTGTGATTCAGTACGTGGAGACCACGTGGCTAGTGCATAAAGAGAAGTTTTGTCGAGCATGGACGAACAAGGTGTTGCACTTAGGAAACACCACAACCTGTCGAGTGGAGAGTTCACATGCACAGTTGAAACAGTGGTTGAATTCATCTACTGGTGCACTTGATACAGTGTGGGCGAAGGTGCACAAGGACATTGAGGCTCAGATCGAGGCGATCAAGTAAGACATTTATTCTGTTATTTGCTTTAATCTTTTAAAATTTAATACATTAATTTTGTAATCCTTCATTGTATATAATCAGATACTCACTCGAGGACTCGAGAAGAAGATCTGCGATGAATCACTGTGGAGAACCTTTCGCGTATCTCGACTTACACGTTTCACATTACTGCTTGGCTGTACTAAATGATGAGCTTAAGCGTATGCACGGATTGAGTATGGATGTGGTAAGTGAATGCGGATGCGTGTTGCCCATGACTCATGGCATTCCGTGTGCATGTGAGCTTAAAACATATATTGACACAAATGAATCGGTCCGTGTTGACCGCATCCATCCTTTTTGGAGATCTCTTGCGTTTGAAGGGTTGAGTGACATACCAGTTACTGCTCCAGTATATGCTGACGGGTCTGAGGATCATCGATTTTTTCAATCTCTTATGGAAAAGGTTGAAAAATTAGATCCTTCAATGGTGCGTAGCATATCGATGTACATTCATGATCAGATAAACCCGGAACAAAGTGGCTTTAAAGAACCTGAGGTCAAAGACACTGTTAGGGGTAGACCAAAGGGAAATTCATCAACAAAACGAAATCCGAGTGCATGGGAGTACAATCAGTCACCACGAGGTCGAGCACGGTCCTCAGGTTCGAGGAGTAGTCGTAGTCGAGGCCGTTCTTCATCCTCATCTGTGCATAACAGCCAGATGCCGGGTATATTTTATTTCATTTATATATATGTTGAAGTTAAAGTAAATATATTTTTATTGATAAATTTCATATATTAATATTTTCAGTCGGATTTGATGCGGATATCGCCAGGTACCACCATTTACATCGGGTTCAAGGTCTCATCGTACCATTTATTACTGGATTCCATGATGTTGTAGCAGATGGTAACTGTGGATTTCGTGTTTTAGCCGATGCAATCACCTGTAACCAAGAGGAGTGGAAGCTGATGAGAGTGCTTATAGAGATTGAGATGCGGGCAAACCGTGATCCGTATGCGCCAATGTACGGGAACAGATTTGATGCTGCCCTCACACATATTAAATGGACAGGAGCGGGTTGTGGTGAGTCCCACTGGATGGTGAGTCCGGATGACTTATTTGCTGCTGCATCTGTATTGAACGCAGTAATTTTCCTCTTTACTACAGAACAATTAGGATGTTGCACTATACTGCCGATGCATTCGGACGATGGAAGACCACCAGAGCGAGAGATTTTGATTTGTCATTTGGGGAGTTATCATCACTACATACGTCTTTATTTACATCCTGCATTTCCAGTGCCTCCCATTGCCACCCAATGGCGATTATTTTATCATCAGAGTGTTCGTCACTTGGAGAATCTATACGCTGAAAGGAGAGAGGCTTGGACTAGATTATATTAGTTTTATATATTGTGATTAATAATATTTATTAATTAACTTATATTATTTTTTGGTTTTAAGTACAATTTTGTAGTTACGGATTTAACCGCATATTTACGGGTTTAACGGCCTATTTACGGGTTTAACGGCCTATTTACGGGATAAAAAAGCTATTTTTTTTACCAATTCGACACGCGAGCGTGTGGCCATCACGCCTCACCTCGCGGTCGGACGTGATAGCCTCACGCCTCACCACGCGGTCGGACGTGACAGCCACATGCCCGACCTTGCGGTCAAGCGTGAGGCTATCACGTCCTACCACACGGTGAGGCGTGAGGCTATCACGTCCGACCGCGAGGTGAGGCGTGAGGCGTGAGGCTATCACGTCCGACAGCGAGGTGAGGCGTGATGGCCACACGCCCGCGTGTCGAATTGGCAAAAAAAATAGCAATTCCCCTCCCAAAACCCATGAAAGGGCATTTTCGTCCTTTCACGGGGCTAGGGGTGGGAAAATGGGGCTGGGTTTAACAACACCCTTGAGAACTCTTCAATCATTTTTGTGCTGTTTCGAATCTTTATCTTGTTTTTGTTTCTCACATCAAAATGACTGAATCAAACACAGAAATAGTAGTCAATATAACTGTGGGAGCAACAAATCTTTCTAGTGCCTATTATTTGCACGCTGGAGAAAATCTTGGAGTTGTGAATTCAAGTGAGAATTGCATGCAATGAACTAGAAATCTTTTATTGCTGGATCTCTTTCCATGCTTGCGGACTGAGATGTTAATCGTGCTGTTTAGGATCACTATAACACCGTGATTTTCTCATGGATTAAATAGATTTGTAGTTCCATCAATTGCTAAGAGCATTCACTGGTTTAAGAATTATAGTGATGCTTGGAGTAATCTAGAAAAGTGCTTTCCATAGGCAAATTCAATCAAGATTTCAGAATACTTTCACCCAATGATCTTTGTTTGTCACTGATTATTAGACACAATAGACGAAATTACTCACACGAGTGTTTATCCTCATTTGATTATTAGACACAATAGACGAAATTACTCACACGAGCGTTTACCCTCATTTAAAAATCCTTAGGCTTTTTTTTTTATTTCTTTTAAGCTTTCATTTATTTATAAGAAAGCATTAAGCTTATAATCCCTTATGTAACGTAACATAACGTAAGCTTAATTTATAAATTATTGGGATTGTGAGCTCAATCTCTCATCTAACCTAACCTAACATAACGTAAAGTAACATAATGTAATAAATATAAGCTCAATTTATAAATCATTAGGATTGTAAGCTCAATTTATAAATCCTTAGGATTGTAAGCTCAATTTCTAAATCCTTAACATTACTGAACCGAAACATCCCTGAACTAAAATATTACTCAACTAAAACATCACAGAAATGAATCATTACTAAACTGAAACATTACTATATTGAAACATTACTAAACTGAAACATTACTAAACTCAAACATTACTAAACTAAGACATTATTGAACTGGAACAATACTAAACTCAAACATCACTGAACTGAAACATTACTAAATTGAAACATTACTAAACCGAAACATTACTCAACTGAAATATCACTAAACTGAAACATTACTAAACTGAAACATTCCTAAACTGAAACATTCCTAAACTGAAACATTACTAAACTAAAAACATCACTGAACTGAAATATTACCGAACTAAAATATTACTGAGTTGAAACATCACTAAATTGAAACATTACTTAACTGAAACATCATTCAACTGAAACAACACTGAACTGAAACAACACTGAACTGAAACATCACTAAATTGAAATATTAATCAACTGAAACATCACTGAATTAAAACATTACTGAACTGAAACATCACCGAACTAACACATTACTGAACTCAAACATTACTAAATTGAAACACTATTGAACTGAAAATCATTGAACTGAAATATTACTGAACTCAAACATTACTGAACTAAAACATTACCGAACTGAAATATTACTAAACTGAAATATCACTCAACTAAAATAATACTGAACTGAAATATTACTGAACTGAAACATCACTGAACTAAAATATTACTAAAATGAAACATTACTGAACTAAAACATCACTGAATTGAAATATTACTAAACTAAAAATCAATCAACCGAAATATCACTGAACCGAAACATCAATGAACTGAAACATCACTTAACTAAAACATCGTTGAACTGAAATATGACTAAACTGAAACATTAGTCAACTAACAAATTACTGAACTGAAACAATACTAAATTGAAACATTACTAAACTGAAATATTACTGAACTAAAACATCACTGAACTGAAATATTACTAAACTGAAATATCACTGAACTCAAACATTACTGAACTAAAACATTACTAAATTGAAACATCATTGAACTGAAACATCACGCAACTGAAACATCACTGAACTGAAACATCACTAAACAGAAATATTACTGCACTGAAACATAACTGAACTGAAATATTACTGAACTCCAACACCATTGAACTGAAACATTATTGAACTCAAACACCACTGAACTAAAACATTACTGAATTGAAACATTACTAAACTAAAATATTAGTGAACTGAAATATCACTGACCTGAAATATACTAAACTGAAAACATCACTGAACTGAAACATCACTAAACCGAAACATTACTCAACTGAAACATTACTGAACTCAAACATTATTAAACTAAAACATTACTCTGAAACAACACTTAACTGAAACATTACTAAACTAAAACATTACTGAACTAAAACATCACTCAACTAAAAAATCTCTAAACTGAAATATTACTGGACTAAAACATCTCTGAAGTGAGACATTACTGAACTCAAATATCACTAAACTGAAACATTACTAAACTAAAACATTACTCAACTGAAGTATTACTAAACTAAAACACTACTAAACTAAAACATCGCTGAACTGAAATATGACTGAATTGAAACATTACTAAACTTAAACATTACTGAACTGAAACATCACTGAACTAAAACATCACTAAAATATTATTGAACTAAAACATCACTGAACTGAAACATCACTAAACTAAAGTATTACTAAACTGAAATATCACTAAACTGAAACATCACTAAACTCAAACATTACTAAACTAAAATATTACTGAACTGAAACATCACTCAACTGAAACATTACTAAACTAAAACATTACTGAACGGAAACATCACTAAACTGAAACATTACTAAACTGAAACATTACTTAACTGAGATATTACTGAGCAGAAATATTACTGAACTCAAATATCATTGAACTGAAATATTACTAAACTGAAACATCACTAAACTGAAACATCATAGCACTGAAACATCACATAACTAAAACGTCTATGAACTGAAATATCACTCAACTGAAACATCTCTAAAATAATATTACTGCACTAAAACATCGGTAAAGTGAAACAATACTGAACTCAAACATCATTGAACGCAAACATTACTAAGCTAAAACATTACTGAACTAAAACATTACTGAACTAAAACATTACTAAAATAAAACATCGCTGAACTGAAATATGACTGAACTGAAACATTACTAAACTGAAATATTAGTGAACTGAAATATTACTGAACTGAAACATCACTAAAATGAAATATTACTGAACTGAAACAACACTCAACTGAAATATTACTGAACTGAAACATCACTAAACTAAAACATCACTAATCACAAACATTACTAAACTGAAACATTACTAAACTGAAACATCACTCAATTCAAACATTACTAAACTGAAACATTACTGAACTGAAACATCACTCAACTGAAACATTTACTAAACTAAAACATTACTAAACTAAATATTACTTAACTGAAATATTGCTGAACTAAAACATTACTAAACTAGAGCATCACTGAACTGAAACATTACTAAACTGGAATATCACTGAACAGAAACATTTCTGAACTTAAACATCATTTAACCGAAACATCACTAAACTAAAACATCATTAACTGAAATATCACTGAAATAAAATATTACTAAACTGAAACATTAATCTTACGTAACTTAATGTGACGTAATGTAATGTAACATAACTTAGAATAATGTAACTTAATGTAACTTAGAATATCATGACATATAATAACGTATCATATCGTAACATAATGTAATGTAACATAACACAACGTAACATAACGTTACGTTACGTAACTTAACGTAATGTGACGTAACGTAATGTAACGTGACGTGACGTAACGTAACGTAACATGACATGACGTAATATAACGTGACGTAACGTAACATCATGTAACGTAACATAACGTAACGTAACGTGATGTAATATAACGTTACGTAATATAATGTAATGTAATAATAATATAACATAACATAACATAATGTGACGTAACGTAACGTGACATAACGTAATGTAAGGTGACGTAACGTAACATGACATAACATGACGTAACATAACGTAACATGACGTAATGTAACGTAACGTAATCTAACATAACGTGACATAACGTAACGTAACGTGACATAACACGATATAACGTAATATAACGTAACGTGACGTAACATAACGTAACGTGACATAACGTGACGTAACGTAACGTAACGTGACGTAACGTAATGTAACATAACATAACGTAATGTAACGTAACGTAAAGTAACATGACGTAACGTGACGTGACGTAACGTAACATGACGTAATGTGAAGTAACATAAAGTAACATAACGTAACATAACGTAACGTGACGTAACGTAATGTAACGTAACGTAACGTAACGTAACGTAACGTAACGTAACGTAACGTAACGTAATGTAACATAACCTGAAGTAACGTAACGTAACCTGAAGTAACGTAACGTAACGTAACGTAACGTAACGTAACCTAACGTAACGTTACATGAAGTGACATGACGGAATGTGACGTGACGTGATGTAACGTAACATAACGTAACGTAATGTGGCGTAACGTAACGTAACATAATATGAAGTAACGTAACATAATATGAAGTAACGTGAAGTAACGTAACGTAACATAACATAACGTAACTTGACATGATGTAACGTAACGTGACGTAGCGTAACATAGCGTAACGTAATGTAACGTGACGTGACGTAGCGTAACATAATGTTATGTAACTTAACGCGACGTAATGTAACGTAACATAATAATATAAGCTCAATTTATATAAAGTTATTATGTTACAAAATCAAAATCACTTAATTTCACGAAAAATGTTATTTTCATGTAAAATTTTTGAACTTTACACTTTTTAACAATTATGGCTACTTAATGTCTCAACACGACCATTAATGGTCTAAAAATAAAAATTCTAAGAATTAATAATATTATAAACAATTTTAATTTTTGAAAATTTTCATTTTCAGACCATCTAGGTATTGTTTGGTTAGGAAAGAGAGTGAATTTTTAGAGAGAGAAATCTCCAAAAAATTGTGATTTTGGAAAATAAAAATTGTGGTTTTATGGTAAATATCGTTCCGAACGACTTTAATTCTTGAATATTTTTATTTTGAGTTTGTTAAGGGTCATTCTGAAAAATTATTTAAAGTTTAGTGGCCACAAATATTAAAAGGTGTAAAGTTGAGTGACTTTTATATTAAATTTATGAAATTCAGTAGTAATATCGTTAAAAAATTAAAGCTTAGTGACAATTGGTGTAATTTACACTATAATAAAGTATCAGCCACAAAATATATAAAAAAGCACAATAGAAAATTAAGTAGGAATTACAAGTCAAAATTATATTATATTATAAATGAAAATTAGTTAAAAACTTTTTTTTTTTGAAACTAAATTAGTTAAAAACTTATTTAATCATTAACTGCTTAATTTTTTATTTATTTTATTATATGGTTTTTTTTATACAACATGGAAAAAACAAAAAATGTAATTCATGGTGATTTTGATTTGATTCAAAATTGGAAGCATGATTTGGTATATCTAATAATAACATCAAAATGACTGAATCAAACACAGAAATAGTAGTCAATATAACTGTGGGAGCAACAAATCTTTCTAGTGCTTATTATTTACACGCTGGAGAAAATCTTGGTCTTGTGCTTATTACGCAATTACTCAAGGGGAATACCTATAATTCTTGGAGTTGTGAATTCAAGTGAGAATTGCATGTAATGAACAAGCAATCTTTTATTGATGGATCTCTTTCCATGCTTGCGGAATGAGATGTTAATCGTGCTGTTTAGAATCACTATAACACCGTGATTTTCTCATAGATTAAATAGATTTGTAGTTCCATCCATTGCTAAGAGCATTCACTGGTTTGAGAATTATAGTGATGATTGGAGTAATCTAGAAAAGTGCTTTGCATAGGCAAATTCAATCAAGATTTCAGAATACTTTCACCCAATAATCTTTGTTTGTCACTGATTATTAGACACAATAGTCGAAATTACTCACACAAGCGTTTACCCTCATTTGGTTAAATGTGGCGACAAAGATAAGGATGAGGCGAGTTTTAAAGTAAATGACAGCTTGCTCAACAATTGATGCCGTCTTTCAGTAGTAATATCTAAGTTCATTAGTTTGCATGATAAATATATACATACAAGTGGATACGTATGCATACAAAAGATTATTTATAATATGAGATTTCAATCAGAGTCGTTTGAATGAAATCTTTTGTCTGAGATAACTGAAGGTAGTCCAATAATGAGAGAGACTAAGGTTAGATGTTGTGACACATCGAAACTGAAACCTTCGTATGGTGTTGTTTTGAGCACAAATATGTGCTTCTTTTATATGGAAGGATTTGAACAACATAGAACATGTTTTTCATACCATGTGTGCCAAGAGATGGAAAAAGAACAATCTCATCTTTTTCCGAGAGTGAGACCCTATTCGTGAATATCATGTTTTTCTCGAAACGTTATCATTGACACCCTTAACTTTAGAACGATGCTCTCAAGAGCTAGGTGCTAATTCAGCTCAGAAAGAGGCCGACTAGGCAAGTAAAATGAATTAATATGAAAAGAACGTAGTAAGAGGGAAAAACTTTATCAAGTTCACATCTTGTGCACACTTGTGAAAATATGATAATGGTTATAGTGGATGTGATATGAAGTCTATGGTAAAGCCTATGTTTTCTTAATTACACACGTAATTCAAGATATTGTATATTTCTAACGAGTATGCAATGTCTGAGTTCTCAATTGTATGCCGATCGCACAAACTATTTGCGAGTATGAACGAGACAGAGTAATGGAGTATATTTCTGTTACGTGCGAATGAGAGATGTAGGATTAAACACAGTAAACAGGCTTGACCCATTTATCGATCCATTTATGGCATGTTCGTAACCTAATCAGTTAGGGTTAGGGTTAGGTCTTTAGGTTTAGTCTATCTATAAATAGATAGCTATGGAGGCTAAACCTAACACTTTAATTAATTTATTCATAGAGTTTTAGAATACTGCAAAAGATAATTCAACTCTCCCTTTTCTCCCTAGCCACCACCCTCCTCTGTCTTCGGAGTGCGTTTTTTATTTTCTGGAACAACGACGATTGCTCCCCTGGTGTAGCAGTCTCCTAGATCGGTGATACAAAGTCAATACCAATTTTTTTCCTTGCTATTCAACAGATGTGACTACAAAAAGTAACGCTAAATCTGTTGTTTATTTATTGATAAATCTAGACTCATTATACGTATCTTATGAATGGACCGTATAAAAACTCTCATTTTAATGAGTTGTCTATGATTACTTAGAAATATCTCCTATTCCTCTATCAAAGCTTTTGTTTGGCTCAAGTTTAGAATATTACTATACACATGTTTAATTAATTGATATATAAAGTTGTCCCATTTTTATTTAAACAAATTTTAGCACTTAATCACATTATTCTTTTTTTTCTTGGAAGAGCATTTTACTTTAAACAATATTTTTTTTCTTTTATAAAATTCACAAGATCATGAGTAGTCATTATTACTCTCTTTTACTGTAGAATGAATCATTAGTGGATTTAGTGGCAAAACCTTTTTCATTATTTTAGAACATTAAGTAAACTTTTCTTTTTTCTGAAAATGAATAACAAAGTAAATTAAAATAAAGCATTTGTCATGTCACCGATGGATGTTTCTTGGTAATTTTAATTTTCTACTATGTTCTCTGTTCACTCAAATTTAACCTTTTTAGTTTAGGAGTTGCATATTCCATAAAAACCTCCAGGCGTTTGTTCGATAAAATCGGATGAGAATAAAGATAGAGGTCCGCTCTTTTCTTTGTCGGTTTATATTTTTATATTAAAAACAAAGAGTTTTAGATGTTTGATTAGAGAATTATTGTTAAAAATTGTTTTTTTTTTTCAAAGCTGAAAATCCCTACTTTTTTGGAAAACCAGCTATTTCCGACAGCAAACAGCAAACCGTAACAACAAACAACAGATATACCAAACATCCCTTTAATCTTTAGGCGTGCTACTGTATCTTTGAACTTGAGAGTATCTAATAACTCACTTGCATGAACACTTTCTCATTGTATCCAAAATTTTCGGGTCAGGGTGTTGGCGTATATACGGGTAAAGATTTTCTTTCCCGATCGTAGAGTTATAGTCAAACAGTTTCGAGGAACTCTAACACACCTATTTTCTAGACTGCTCATGCACAACAACACAGCCTATGTGTAGTTGTTCTCGTGAATGTCACACGGTGCATCTAGGATTCTCTTAAGCTTATCATGTTGCAACGATTCGTAGAGTCGCTCGTACCGGATCCACTCATGGTACCCTCTGGATAAACCACTTGCCCAAATGCACTATTGCATCTGAGTATGTAATGACTCCATGTGACGCGTAATTGTCTCAATGTCATTCTAGATGATATGCTTAACTAAGTGGCACCTTTTAATGCTCCTCTTATTTGTCTAGCTCTAATCCGTTGCTCGAGAAAATGAGTGGGACTCTTGTAATGCCGACTATAGCTGTCAAGGCAAACAAGAAAAAAGAAAGATTAGATCATGAACTAAATCTTTCAAGGTACAAAAACTAACTTCGACTCATTTCTTTGAGAAACATTCGATTCAAGATAAAAAAAAAACAATTTTTCAGATTACGTGTGTGTATGACTTTATTAGTTACACAATATTTATAAACAGATTATGTCACGTCCGTGTCCAAAAATATTAATTATAATTTGATATTAGGTTTATATAATATTTTTAGTTTAATAATTAACTAATTTGTGTTAAAAAGGTAGAATAAGAGTTATTTTTATGTTAAGGAGTTATATCAATTGTTTAATGTTGGAAAAATTCTTATAATTAAGATAACTTAATATAATGGAATTAGATTTAAAAAAAAATTAATTAATTAAGGGTTATAATATTAAGTTAATATGTATAACATCATAATTAGATAAGTTTGGGGTACAAAAGGAAAATATATAGGAAAAATGTGGTAGGAAAATGACTGATTATTTTGTTAAGGATTATTTTGGATTTTAGGAAATTGGAATTAAAAAGGGGAGTTTCTCTTATCCGGGTATCCTCTCTTTTCTTTGTCTCTCTCTCCCTATCTCGAGTACACGAAGGGATTCTAGAAGGTCCGATTCTTTTTCCTCAGATCATGGTTGCCTATGAAATAGACCTTATTATTCATTCATAGAGGGATTTTATTTCGGTCTGAGTCGATCTCTGTTTGGTTCCGGCTAATTTGAACGGTTCCTTTTAGTTTCGAATGGTTTCAGTGAGTTTCACTTGCTTTCACCGGTGGGAAATTAAGCTTCTAGCTTAGATTCCTTGTTTTTCTTGGTTCTATGACCCTTTTCAGGAGAGATTGGTTATAGATCGGTGAATTTTTCTAGATCTCCTCTGGTCTGATCTGGGCATGCAGGTAAGGAGGTAAGTCATTCTAGTTGTTCGGGTTCTATCTGTTTTTCTTTTGGTAATTTATGACTTCTTTTTATGATTTTTGTGGATTAAGAGCTTTAAGGGTCTGATTTGTGGGGATATTTAGTTCAAGGGTTTCTACTACCTTCTTTATTATAAATTGAAATCAATATTTTATTTCCTTATAGGAATTTCTATATGATTTGCATTGAGGATTACTATAGTTCATATATGAACTTCCTGGTATATTTTTCAATACATGTTGCTGTTACATGTTTTATTCATCTATTGTTTTCCTTGGTAAATAATAGATTAATAAGGAAGTTGTGCTATGAACTTCTTAAGTTTATAAGAAGATGAACGTATGAACATCTAGATTGTTGGAGTCGCTAAAATTAGAAATTCGTGAATGCTAGAAATATGATAGTCGTTTTTGGTAAAAAAAGTCGTTTTAGGACTTTGAGATGTTTTTGAACCGGGTTTGTCCGGTAGAATGAGTAGTTTTAGAATTAAGACTTGATTTGGATTTGTTTAGGTTAAAGATACGTTTGTACTTTAATTAAATCCATATGGTAAAAAAAAAAGAATTGCTTAGTCCCTGAGTTGAATTGTCTTGAAAAAAAAAAGAGTTGTTTATGGAGGAAAACGAGTTCGGTTCAATATGTGAAATTAACAATTACTATAATAAAAATTAAATAAATGAAATAAGATAATCAGATGATATAAATTTATTTTATATATCATTGTTATGATAAAAATATTACAGTGTTTAAGTTCGTAAGTGGTTGGAAGATATTAAGAGTGTAAATTATTTAGGATATAAACATTTGACTAGAGTCAAAATTGATATTATAAAAGAGTAGGTATCGTATTAGATGTAAAAAGATAGACATGCTAAGATTAAGAGAACTACGTGGCTTTGATTCCCTATTTCAGAATATCGGGATACGTAGGAAGCTTGATAATAATGTATTATCGAGTCCAAGCCAAGTAGATACCTTAACTTTGAGAGTTTAAGGAAAATGTTTATTTCGGTTTATTTGATTATTGGATTAGAAGAGTAAAGATACAAGTGTTAAGATTGTGGTATTCGTGTGGTGTGATTTTATGATAGAGCTATAGATTTTGTAATATTGTAGAGAGAATCCGAGTTTGAGAATAAAATAACGACTAGAGAGCAAAAGTAAAGGAAATTAGTTATAATTCGACTTGTCAAGAGTTTATTAGACTATGAGATTAGCTAATATATATAATTTCAATATCATTTGTTCGTGTAGTGTAGGAATTAAGTGACAGAAATATAGATTTAATGTTACCGCTGAATGAAACTGGTTTTGAAGAATAGTTTGATGATTAGATAATGGGAAATAAAATTTACTGCTGATTGTGATGCCCAGGTGCGGTTTTATAGTATTAAGTTATGAGATAATTTTTGTTAAATTACTGGTGATAAACTGGATAAAGGTTTATATATTAAGTTACATGTCATTTTACTTAGAATTGGGACCGTACTGTAAAGGGTTATGTGTTCGTTATCTCGTCTTTTTGTTCTGCCCGATGTTGTTTAGGGTCGGGTTTGACAGATTACATTCATACAGTTATATAATGGACGATATATAATTTAGTTCAAAATAATCTTTAATTATCTATAATGAATTAATAATCAATTAATTAGAAAAATATTTCTAATAATTATTTTTAATCGCACGTACATTCAAAATATATTAGAAATACATTTTAAATATTTAAAAATTAAAAAGTATAATCAATCGTTTATTAATTTTACTCTAATCAGAAACATGTCTCTGAAAAAATTAATTTTTAGAATATGAAAAATGTTTTACTTTTCTGTAATTTAATTTTAATTTATATAAATTTCTGAGTATTTAAAATAATTTTTACACATTAAAAATAATTACATAATACTGATTAAATCAATATTAATTCTTCCGTACATCCAAAAATAAATTAAATATTACAAAAAATCCCAAATATTCATATGAGTCTACTGGTAAAATTCGACGTCAAATGGACATCGGGAGAGGCCGCACGCGCCACACACACTGCGCGTATGAGCGGTGGCCTGGTGCCGCTTGTCCCGATGTACGACGGTCTCCTACTTTTGGCTAGTGGGAGTTTTCATGGTCTAGAAATTCGATGGTGTGGTCGGTTTCGAGTTTAGGCGACTAGGAATTAGCAAAACAATACAAACAAACCTTAAATCGCTAAAACGCACCAGAAATTTCCAGCAGCCACGGGGCGAATTTCAACAGTCTAAAATCATCCGACATGAACAAAAGACGTAGATCTGAGACATGACTCGACCAAATATGCATTTGTTCAATTAAACTAATCAAAAGCATCTAAAAAATATGCAAAAAAGGTTCATAACAAACGAAACACGAAGCTAAAAGGCTCTGATACCAATAATAGCTTTTACACAGCCGATACATATTATCTCTAACCTCAAAGCGACGAGTAATGAACTCAGAACTATCAATAAAGAAACAACAGATTTAAGGTTACTTCTTTAAGCATAGATCGGTTGAATAGAAGCGGAAGAAATTGACATTGACTCCATATCACCGATTTAGGAGACTGCTACACCAGATGAGCAATCATCGTTGTTCCACGAACTAAGAACGCACTCTGAAGACAGAGGGGGCGGCTAGGGAGAGCAGGGAAAGTGAAATTGTCTTTTGCAGTATTCTAAATCTCTGTGAATGATTAATTAAGATGTTAGGTTTAGCGTACATAGCTATCTATATTTTATAGCTAGGCTAAATCTAAAGGTCTAACTCTAACCCAAACTGATTAGGATGGACCATAAATAGATTGGTAAATAGACCAAACTCGTTTTACTCTATTTAATTCTATGTAAAAAAAATATCGTTGTTGGGAGATGACTGCTGTTAAAAAGTAAATATGCATATTTGATATCAATCAAATTTTACTAGGTATATTACTCCAAGTATATTATAGATTTACATATCCCGTCCCATGAAAAACTTACAATAATATATAATTTATAGGAAAAATATAAAAATAAATCTTGTGGTTTGACCGATTTATAAAAAATAAATTTATCGTCTAAAAGTTTACAAATAAAGGTTTGTGATTTGTACAGTGTGTAAACTCAGAAATTCCATCAACAATAGTTGTACTAGTCATTTATCTCAAAAGGAGCGATTTAAGATCTCACTTTATCTATTGTAAATTAACTAAACCATAATTATTGGTTTAAAGATTGACTCATATATTTTTTAACGGCAAAAACAAACTTTAAACTCTTGTTTGTAAGGTTTTAAACTATCAAACTGCATTTACAAATCGAGCAAACTTGTCCCAAACTAGCAATAATTAAAAAAAAAATGATAAATGTAAGTATTAAGGTTTTTTAATGTAAAAAAAGAAAAAATTGTCTCAAACTAGCAAAATAATAAACGTCAAGAAATTTGCTCTAAAACAACAAAAAACGTGAAAACTAACAAAATAAAAATGAAACTATAAAAAATGATAGAAATAAATAATATAGAAAATGACAAAAAAGAAACCAGTAAAAGATTTAAAAACACAGGCATGTTAGAGATAAAATAGACTTTTTATGCTAATTTCACGTCCAAAATTACAACCAGTTCACACTCACTTTGGCAAGCTTGAATTTCAATAGTTTATGGAGATGTTAACAAAATCGATATGGAATCTATGTAGGTTGATATTTGGTAGAACCGGTAATTATTGTGTTCGAGTCGTGTCATTTTAGGTTTGTGTTAAAAAGAATAAACTCAAACTCAAGTCAAAAACTTTCGTGTCATAATTGTGTTAATCTATTCGAGTAAGTATCGATTATGTGTCGTGTACTTTTCGGTTACATGTAATCTTGTAATGCGTTTACATTAATGATAACTTTTAAAATTATAAGAAAATATGATATTATTTTTAAATACTCTATGTCATTTTTAGATTAGTATATTAACCATCTAAAAATCCGTCAATATCGTGTTAGGGGGTCATGTAATGTGTTTATAACAATTTGGGAGGTTCAAATCATATTTGCAAGTAATAATTATAATTTTATTATCTTTATTGATAAAGTGACATATAAAAACACGTGAGAATATAACAATAATTTTAAATATTCGTATCATTTTATGTTGTTTTTGGGTTGCATATCAATCCTAACCCAATCTAACGTGACAGTTTCTTGTCAACCCAAAAATTATACATTACCTACTAAGCTAAACTCAAACACTAAAATTGTATGTCGATTTCGTGTTGTGTAATCAGATCATGTGTACTTTTGTCACCTCAAATATTTGGCTTGTTAATGTTTTGAGTTGAGTTTTGACTAAGCAATCTTTTACCGAGCTTAACGACCTTTAACCAAATTCACCATACGAGCTTTTTTATGACATCTCGAAGATATTTCTAATAATTACTCGGTTATTGAATTTGAATTATTTGTGTTTCACATCTTTCCCCGTGTAGCACTCCCACTCCGTATATTCCATATCTATTTTGTATGAGCCCATACTTGAGTTCTATATGTATCGAGTTCGGCATTCCAAAAGCATCCAAAGACGAGCTCATAAGCCTACAACCCTAACTGTTATTATTTTACAGGTTTTAATGGATACATATATAATTAGAATTGTTCCAATGTTGTAGATCTCAGTTTCGTATTTTGTATCCCCTTATTTATCCTTATTGTAAATATGCAGAGGAAGAATCAGGTCTTTTATCTCCATTAGATGACCACATGCTAAAGAATATGTCCAAACTTCAAAGATGGACCAATGTTTTCTTAAGACCACCAGTACAGAACGATATGTCACCTTAGAGATTCTTATTTCTTTCATTTCAAAATGGAGGCAATAAGGATACTCTCATTTCCATCTTGGAGCACTACGGATTATTTTGTCTCTTCATGGTAGGATGAGTCTTCCAGTTACAGCAAGAGTAAGCTTGTTGGACACCATATTTCTCAAGTTTGAACAGGTTGTCATTCGCACAGTTCTAAAAACATTAAATGCTGGCACTGCTGTTTTAATGTTTTTCCCCAAATTTCAACCTTTCGTTACACGATTCTAATCTCCCGTCCACATTTAAGATCCAATTGCAATTAATTGGTGTTGAACAAATTCATATAGCTGTTGCAGCAACAATTCATCACCAACTAATTTATCGACTTCAAAATCACGCTCTTGACATGCCAACACATGGTTCTTCATTTGAAGGCTTGTTCTTGATTGCTGAAGAAGATGATAATCCAACGATTGTTCAAATTTCTCAACAGATCTCCAGAGATGAGCTTGTTCAGTTGATGCCCCTTGAGTAGCTTACTGTGTATGAGAAATTACATTAGATTTCTCAGTCTGTCCAAACCACTTATTCCCTCTTTCCAGAATAGAGAGGATGGACTGGTAAAGGCAGTTTTCCCGCATCCAAGACACTCTTTTCACCAACCATGATCTCCCCAGTTTCTTTTCCTAGGAAAAAAAATTCTTATCCATATTTTTTAGCCTGATGGTAGACACATTTATGTTTCACATATACATGGTCATTTTATCTAGGATGTCACTAGTAGTGGGATGTGTGATCCATAATCTAGATATTCGGAAGACCTTGACTCTGATGATGATTCTTATGATAATCACTCTCGCAGGAAAATAACAAAACCTTCCAAGAAATGAGTTTGTCTTTGGAGGGCCTAGTAGGATGTTTTGGTTGGGAGGATCTTCTTCAAATGAGCCAGAAGAAGATAAATATTTCGTAGGTGGAGCTTAAAGTTGTTCATGGATTAACTGGAAAGGAGTGTAGGCTTGTATTGGAGATGAAAAAGGTGAAAAATGATGACATGATCTGGAAAATGGATTAAGAAATTCCAGAGGCGAATTCGATGACCAAGATTGAACTTTTGCCAAGCCTTCTTCCACTTAGGCCAATTGATATTTTAGCCTCCTAACTTCAGTTTCATTTTGGCTGAGTTCCTAGTCAAATCTTCACTAAGAAATCAGAGTGCAAAGATTATTTTCGACCTTGCAATAATCACCCTAGCAGGAAAAAACCGAAACCTTCTAAGAAAGGAGTTTGTCGCTCGTCTTCAACCAGAGCTCCAATAAAACCTGATGATGACGATGCTCGCTGAATCAATGATGCGAGTAAAAAGACCAAATTTATGAGGATGATCATTCATGGAAAAGAGCGTCAAAGTTCTAGTTTTCAACCAGAAGTGGAAGAAACAGGCAGAAATTACAATTCAAGCAGGAATCCTCACGAAAAGCCTCTCAGTAGAACAGAACAGCTTAAACAGCAGCATTAACGGGTCATTTGGAAGGAAAACGGATAAACGCGCGGGTCGAGCAAGTTATAGGAGAGAGAAAGAGAGAAAAACGTGGAAAGCAAGACAACTTTCCATCTTGCGCCAAGTGTAGGAGGATTGTTTACTTGTCCTTGTTTTTACCTTTTTGTGACTTTTTGCCCTTGTAATTAAGGTTGATGTAAGGGGAATATAAATAGGAGGAAGATTATTGTAATAGCATCTCTCGGCATTACCGCCACCACTAGTTTTTATATTTTGTTTTTATTTTCCGTTGCAAGAATGTTTTTGGGAAGAACAAGCTGTTCACTCATGACAATGAGTGAGTAGTTCTTCTGCAGGCCTAGCTAGCCATTTAGACGGCGACTGTAAGTATCTTTTATCAATGAATGAAGTATTTTTATCCATGATTTAGTGTTATTAGCATGCTTAAAGAATAGATTAAGATCGAGTCTATTTGATAGTTACCGAGGATGACACGACAGTGCTCCGACGTAATGGAAACAGCTAATCGGCATATGTTGTAGTGGATAGACACGAAAACTACCACATATTGGGGTTTCTTTATGAATGCTCTCTGTTACTTAATGCTTGTTTGTATGTTAGCACAAGGACACTTGGTTAATATTACTTACTTAGTATCTTTGAAAATGGGACACCGGACCTTAGTGACTAATGAGAGAGAGACCCAACTCAGGAATATAGATCTCATTCATTTAGCGATAAAAGTTAGGCACAGTTGTTCATTAGGCGTATGGCTAGATCTGTGTTTGTTTATCTTGGATTCATTTATTTCACTTTTCGCTTGTTTTTGTTTATGTTAAGTTCTCACACATTATTCATCCAATTTGGTGGCCAATCTATACTATATATAATTACGGAAGCAGAGAGAAATGAGAAGAAGTGTTTTAGAGGTCTTTTTGATGAGTTGTCAACGTAGTAAAAAATCAGATTAAGAATATTTAATTAATTAAAAATAAATATTTAATTAATTAAAAATAACAAATTTATATTTATAATATATTAAATAATTACTAGCCTATTAATTAAAATAATAAAAGAAAGCAAGACTTACGGGAAGATGGAAAAACACAAAACAAAGGAAATCCAAAAGTCACAAATAAACTTATATATAAACATGATAGATAGTATTTCACCATTATATTCATTGGTCACGATAGATAGTATTATATTTCTGAAGGTAAATATTCGATTTTTTTCATATGTTGTAGTTATTTTGTTCTCAATTATGTTGTTGTTTTATTTTTATTAAACAATAGTTGTTATAGTTTCATCTTTCAGATTCATTTCTGTTGTTACCCAGGTTCTATACCTCTCGCTATCTTATCCATGTTTTCTTTTTTCTTTGTCTTTTTTTCCAAACTGATAGCTTCAATTGAAGAAATCCGACAGAAATAGAAGATGCATGAACAACTAAAACCGGGAAACACAAAAGTGTCAATACAAGAAATTCTTATGTTTCTCAAGGTAATTATTCGATTTTTTTCATATGTTGTAGTTATTTTTGTTCTCAATTGTGTTGTTGTTTTCTTTTTATTAAACAATAGTTGTTATAGTTTCATTTTTCAGAGATGAAATTCCATTTCTGTCGTTACCCAGGTTCCATACCTCTCGCTACTTTATCCATGTTTTCTTTTTTATTTGTCTTTTTTTTTTCAAAATGACTAAAATAAAGATTTTATAAATTTATATTCTTTTTTAGTATATGTTGCTAGGTGTTATCGTTTCGATTGCTAACTCTTAACTAAAATTTAGATTTTCGGCTTTATATGAACTCAATTTTTGGCTTTCTCAATTGTGTTGTTGTTTTATTTTTATTAATCAATTGTTGTTATAGTTTCATCTTTCAGAGATGAAATTCCATTTCTGTCGTTATCCAGATTCCATACCTCTTGCTACCTTATCCATGTTTTCTTTTTTATTTATTTATTTTTCAAAATGACTAAAATAAAGATTTTGTATATTTGCATTCTTTTTTAGTATATGTTCCTAGGTGTTATCGTTTTGATTGTTAACTCTAACTAAAATTTAGATTTTCGGCTTTTTATGAACTCAATTTTTAGTTTTAATTGAAGTTAGATTAATTTTTCTAATTCGGAACATGTTGAAATCCACTCATTTTTTTAGTTTGAGTTTAGCTAATTGATATGGATTGTATTTTTTATTTTTATGCATTTTGGTACAAATAGATATAAAGTTTCACACGATAGTTGTTCATTGAAGTTTGAGACATATTAAATAAAATATTAAAGAGATATTGGAATATTATACTTGCAATGAAGTTTATTTCAATATAAATTATGTTATATTATTATTATTATTATCAAGAAGTTATTTTTTCCCAATTTTCTAGACAAGGAGATTGTAAGCGTCTAATACGCTTGATAAGATGTTTATTCTTGAAGAATGTGGATTATGCTAGATACAAATTCAAAATCAAGGTAAATAAAAATAAATTTTGATGCTCAAAATCCTAAAAATGTACATTAACTATAGATATTGAGATAATTGCTTTTGCAACATTGGCTTATATAATTTTTAACTATTATATTATGGTTCGTACAAAATTGTTAGTATTTCAAGAGTTTTTAACAGATGAAAATGAAATATGATCATAGGGCAAATTATTGAAAAATATTAATTAAGAAAATATTATTATTTGAATCTCTTCAAATTCTCAAATGTTGAGCATAATGATTCTAATTAATATAATTAATTTCACATATTAATTATAAAACGTTTTTTTTGTGTGCTGAGTGGTTACAATTGCGATTTAATTCTATTTAACTAAAATTAATTTATGGACTTAATACTTCATTAAGAAAAAAATTAAATGTTTAATTAATGGGCAAAAAATATTTTCACTCTCCTCTTTATACGCTTATGTCTCGACATTCTCTCTTATTTTAAAAAAAAAAAAAAACCCGAGAGGAAGATGGTTCTCTCCTAATTATCTTTTTCGTCCCTTCATTTTTTTTTTCAATTCTTTTGTTTGTTTTTCTTACTTACAAAATTCAAGAATATATCATTATTAGAAAATATTAATGAAGTCAAATAAGTGATATCTGCGAGTCTGGCTGATATTCTATATAGTGAAAGAATGAAGAACGAATTGATCGAATGTCTTAATGAGATATTACGAGATGAAAATAGGAGAAATCATCATCTAAAACTGATTCAATTAGATATATTGGGGTATTGTAGCAGAATGAATAATTGAATTCGAATACTTGGTGATCATGAAATTCCATCAACCAAAATAATTATCATCAAGATGAATTTGTGACTAATTCTTACGAATTTTATTTTTTTATATGTAACATATTGAATTGATAAAGTTTCTTCATATACAACATTAGAAAAGTATTGATTGTAATAGTTTATAGAATAATATATTGACGTTGCTTCCATTTTAACATAGATTGTAATTCTTTTGTATCGTAGATATAATATTTAATTTTAATTGTAGTTTAATTTAATTTTTGTTTAATCTATATTATAATTCTTTTGTATCGTAAATATAATATTTAATTTTAATTATAGTTTAATTCAATTTTTGGTTTTTTATTATATTCTAATATATTTCTTAATTAATCTGTTATTTTATTATTATTGTTTCACAGAATATTTGGAATATGAAAATGTATTAAAATTCCTAAAAAGTACAAATCATTGAATTTTATAAAAATAAATAAATCATTCATCTTTAGTTAAAATTCTATAAAAAAAAGTAGTCAATTATTTTTAAAATTAATTTAATTTAAATTATCATTAAAAAATATATATTAATTTCAAATATACATAATATAAATTTTTTTTCATTTCATGATATAAAATTATTTAAAAGTAAATATGTCAATTTATTTATTTATCTAAATTATATAAAAGTTTCATACCCCGTGCATCGCACGGGTTTTCGACTAGTGAATATAATGATGAAATACTATATATCATGCTTTATATATAGGTTTATTTGTGACTTTTGCATTTCCTTCACTTAGTGTTTTTTTATATTCTTGTAACTCATACTTTCTTTTTTTCTTTAATTAATGGGCTAATAATTGACAATAAATAATGTGTTAATATAGTACTTATGATATAGAGATAATAAAAGTTCATTAACTCATTTTTTTTTTTAAAAAAAATTCATTTATTTTTTTTGTTCCTGCGATGCCAATTAAACTAAAAAGTATCTAAAACACTTCTTGTAAATTCTCACAGCTTCCACTAGTATAGATTGAATAGCTCTAAATGTACACTCTTAAAACCAAGGGACAATTTTTTCAAATTGTCAAACTCTATGATTTTCTTTTTTTTTTCTTACTTTTGTCATTTTTTTTTTAATTGTTAAAATGATTATAAAAATTGTGCATGTCTTCATCATAACTTCCAAAACATTAATATAATACCTAAAACCTCATCTTCAACATATTTAATTATATTCCTTCAAGTCTTCTCTATATCAATCCTTCTCTCCTCTCCAGATCTTCCCTGGAAACATTTTCTCCGATCAAAAAACAAAAATGGCCGATCAATACAAATCAATCTCCATCCAACAAAAAACCCCAAACTCAAGAGTCTTTTACCTATACCTTAACCGTCCATCTCAATTCAACGCCTTACCACCGGAATTCTTCACAGAATTCCCGGCCGCCCTTTCTTCTCTCGACAAAAACCCCGATGTCGGCGTCATAATCCTCTGCGGCGCCGGTGATCACTTCTGCGCCGGCGCTGACATCAAAGTACTCAATTCCGTAGTCGAAAACAGCAGCTCAACTGAGAAGAGCCGCGCTAACGAGTGGCTCCGGCGAGAGATTAAGATTTCACAGGAAGCGTTCACGGCGGTGGAGAAGTGTAGGAAACCGGTGATAGCAAGTATCCATGGATATTGTATCGGAGGAGCATTTGATCTAGTGACTGCCTGTGATATAAGGTTTTGTACGAAGGATGCTGTTTTTACCTCGAAGCAGATTGATGTCGGGTTTGCGGCGGAGATAGGGATATTGCAGAGGTTGCCGGCAATAGTCGGGTATGGTAACGCCATGGAAGTGGCGTTGACTGGTCGGAAAGTTTCGGGTCAGGAGGCTAAGGATATGGGTCTGGTTTCTCGGGTTTTTGAGTCTAAACAAGCTTTGGATGAAGGAGTTAGACTCGTTGCTGAAGGTAAGTTAATTACAATTTAATTACGGGTTAATTATCAAGTTTAACGTTTTAAGGGGCAGATTTAGTCATAAGTTATGAAAATATGGCTAACACCTAACAAAAAAAATAACAAAATGACAAAATGCATGTATACATGGAAATTTGGCTACATCTCAAAACAATTGAAAAATAGATAAATAAAAATAATCAAAACACTTTGTTATATATAGGGCTTAATACATCATTTGCCTCTGGCCCCTCAACTTTCAAAGTGTCATGATAGCCTCCTAAACTTATATAAAATGTTTAGTTAGTTCTCTAAACTTACGTAAAATGTAATCAGTTGATCACTCGGTCGCAAAAAGAAAAGTTAAATCCGAAAGATGTATTGTACGAGTCTTAAAAAAAAGTAAAACGACCAAAACCGGGATATGCAGTTCTAATATTAGAAAAGACAAATTGTATAGTTGAGCAAGTGATAACTTCATTTTTAATTTATTTTTTAATTATGTAATAACATTCTAAGATGTGTGGAATACATCTTCCGCATTTAACTTACTGTTTTGCGACCGACTGATCAATTGATTACATTTTACTCAAGTCCAGGGAGCTAACTGAACATTTTATGCAAGTTCAGGGCTATCGGGACACTTTGAAAGTTCAGAGGGCCAACCAAGCTTTTTGGACAAGTTCATGGGGCAAATGATGTGTTAAGCCTTATATATAGTATGTCGGGCCGGACCGGACCTGCCCGATGTAAAATTCGTAAAGCCGAAACCCATCGAGTTTTTTGACGGACTTATACGGGCTTGGTCCGAACCGAGCCTGACAATATTTTCATGTGTCTAAACTCGGTTAAATAGGCATGGGCCTGAACGGGCCGGACGGGCTCGCCAGCCCATGCCCATGTCAAGTCATAACATATAAAATTATATAAATTTAAATTTAACGTTTTTAGTAAGTAAGATCAATTTAACTCAACGTTACCAAATATTTGAATATACCAGTTTAGTTGGCTGGTTATTTGAATACAGTAAATATTTTACGGACACTTTGACAAATTTTAGTGTGATTAAGAAATTTAATTGATAATATTTTAATATGTTTTTTCTTTTTGTTTTTTAATTATTTTAGTAACATACTGAAGATTTTTGAAATAATTAATGTTTGGAATTTGTGAAGTGACAATTAATAATAAACAATCCGTTTTTTAAATTTTTTGATAATGTAGGTCAAAAAATGATATTGCTTAAAAACTTTATGATTAAATTTATACAATTTCCTAGGATTTAATTTACATGTTTTCAAAAAAACATTATGATTAAATTTGAACCTAATCCTTTAACTATTTATTCCAAATTTCTCTGTATACATGCATTTTGTCATTTTTTTTTAAAACTTTATGATTAAATTTATAAAATTTCCTAGGATTTAATTTACATTTTTTTTTTAAAAACATTATGATTAAATTTACATTTTTTTAGGAAAGATATCCCTTTAACTATTAGTGAGGTTTGTTCAAAAAAAAAAAAAAAAACTATTAGTGAGGTATATAAAAGCTATATTTAACCCAAACGTTTTTTAGGAAATGCAGATTTGACTTTAACGTAAAATAGTACAAATTAGGGATAATTACAAAACTAACACATTTTAAGGTGTTAGTTTTCTTTTCTAACTCCTTTTGAAAAACTCACCAAAACTAACACATTTCAAAAAGTAACTTCCAAGTTTACCCTCATCTTCTTCCTTAACATAACTGTGTCTTTGTCTTTCCTCCTCTATCTCTTTCTCACGCTTTCTCTCTCTAAAGAACAGAATAATCTACAGAACAACTTGAATACTACAACAATCAATCCAACCCACAGTTTATATAACAAAATTTCTACAATCATATAAGTTTTTCATTGGGTTTTAGTTTTATTGAAAAGATTTAAAGCTTAGTCCATTCATCGTTATGGTGAACGGCGAACGGAAGAGGAGGAAGAAGCGACCATTTTTTCCAGCAATCTCGTCCCAATATATATTGCTTCTCTTCCCTTTTCATGTTTTTCCTGGTCGTGCGAATCCAAAAAACAGTGACATTGTTATCTGAAAATGGATTTGAGTTGGAATATCAATTTCAGATTTTTTCCCCGACAGTGTCTATATCTATAGATATTTGTCGATATTTGTAGATATTTGTAGATATCTGTAGATATTTGTAGATATCTGTAGATATGTGTAGATATTTGTAGATATCTGTAGATATGTGTTGTCGATATCTGCAGATATCGACACATATCGACAAATATCTACAACACATATCTACACATATCTACACATATCGACAGATATCTACAAATATCGACAGATATCTACAAATATCTACAGATATCGACACTGTCGGGGAAAAAATCTGAAATTGATATTCCAACTCAAATCCATTTTCAGATAACAATACCACTGTTTTTTGGATTCGCACGACCAGGAAAAACATGAAAAGGGAAGAGAAACAATATATATTGGGACGAGATTGCCGGGAAAAAATGGTCGCTTCTTCCTCCTCTTCCGTTCGCCGTTCACCATAATGATGAATGAACTAAGCTTTAAATCTTTTCAATAAAACTAAAACCCAATGAAAAACTTATATGATTGTAGAAATTTTGTTATATAAACTGTGGGTTGGATTGATTGTTGTAGTATTCAAGTCGTTCTGTAGATTATTCTGTTCTTTAGAGAGAGAAAGCATGAGAAAGAGATGGAGGAGAAAAGACAAAGACACAGTTATGTTAAGGAAGAAGATGAGAGTAAACTTGGAAGTTACTTGTTGAAATATGTTAGTTTTGGTGAGTTTTTCAAAATGAGTTAGAAAAGAAAACTAACACCTTAAAAGGTGCTAGTTTTGTAATTGTCCCTACAAATTATGCTTAACGTTTTCAAACAAAATCTATTTTATCCGCACATTATAGAAATTTTGAAAAAACGAATTTTACTGTTATTTAATTGTCACATCAGACTTTTCAAATATCAATTATGTTTAAGATATTTAAAGTCTTACTGAGACAGTTACAAAAAAAAAAAAAAAACATATTATAATGCTACTAATTAAGTCTACCATATTTATATATATATATATAAATTAAGTCTTCCATACATAAGTTAATCGTAATTTTTTTATAACAGTATTTAAAAGATTTAATGTGTTATTGATATAGTTAGAAATAACCAATAAAAAATGTATAGAACTGGTTTATATATCGATATACTTGTTCGAATTGTTCGTTCAAATTTTTATTAAATAAGGATAAAATTTATCTTGTTTGGAAATTTTAGGAGTAAATTTATACCATTTCATATGTTAGGATCAAATTTAGTCGTTATCCCATTAATTAATTATAGTCGGTTACTGTTAACTCTTAATTAATTATGTAATTAATCAATTAAGGTTGAGAATAGTTGTTGATAGTTATTTTAAAAAGGAAATCATCTAATATCTACTAGTGATATCAAGTATGAATGTATATTTGTTTGCCTAAAAATATTAGGTAAGTGAAAGTTTTTTGTTAGAAAATAAAATATTTTCCGGTATTTAACTACTACATCGGAAAACGGTAAGAAGTGGTGGGCGGCTAATTCTTTTAAAAGGTAAACATGAACGAAGTATGGTTCGAGTCGTAGTGTACGTAGCAAACTTTAGTTGGTGTCTAACGAATCTCGAGCCGAGAAATCGGACAAACTATAAAAAAATAAATAAAAAAGAATTGAAGTATGGTTCCAAAAGCTTATGAAAAATGTTTTACTCTCTATGAATGAGAAAATTTGTGGTGTGACAGGGATTGCTGCAAAGTCTCCCATAGCTGTGGTAGGGACAAAGGCAGTGTTGTTAAGAAGCAAGGACTTAACTATAGAACAAGGTTTAGATTATGTTGCAACTTGGAATGCTGCAACAGTTTATAGTTCTGGTGATCTAATGGAGGCTCTAAATGCAATGGCTCAGAAAAGAAAACCTCATTTTTCAAAGCTTTAATTTTAGTATTTGATACATCTTCGAACAAGTTGCAGTAGATCAAACTTGTAACTGATATGAGAAGTTTTACAATGGATCGTGATTTAACGGAAACATACTACTTGATTAAGAATCGACTGATTTAAACAAATTGCATAATTGGAATATTTTAATAAGTAAGATCCAATAAACCCGTATGATAATAAAATTTGTTCGTGTTATATTTTTATTGTCAATTAGATCATATTCTCTCTAAAATAACATCTTTATAATTTATCTTTTAGAAGTTTTTAACTTTATCCTTTAATTTATTATTTCTTGTAACTTAAATGATCTAATAAATCGGTATCAATATACATTTTTTAAATAACGATCTTTTTAATACATCCATTGTTTATTAACTTTTGTATGATATTTTTTATTTTTTTATAATAGAATATATTTATTAATTTGTAACATAAAACTCGTCACATGCATATTGAAGTTAGTTGTGATGGATTAGGAGATTAGAGGAATTTAAGATAGATTAGAATATGTGAATAATATTATTTCCCTTGATCAAGAAGTATATTGATTAAGGTATAAATAGAGAGATAGATTAGTTACAAGTTAGCGTAAAACTCTATGAGATAAATAAAAATAATAACTAAACAAATATATATCGAAAGATATTAAGAGATAATAATATATAATACTGAGAGAATTCTCTTTCCAGATTGTTTAGGCCCTTCACATGCTTTCTCATTTATATTACCGTATACTTCATCCCTTTTCTTTAATTCCTTCACTTTACTCCCAACTTTTACTACCACTCCACTAACATCATATCCTGAAATAGTCTACACTCATAATTTAAGTTCATAATTTGATTAGTGTAACTCTACTATCATATAATTAAATTAATTGAAAGTAGAACTTGCAATTTTTTTTTCTCAACAAACAACACAATTGCTAAATGGTAGTTAATTGAAATTTGAAGAATTACCGGAAGAGGAGAATCAATGGCTTTGAACTTGCCCTGCCTTCTCTTAGCATCAACAGGGTTAAGAGCAGCATCTATAAATTTAATCAAACTTCGAGCCTTCAAATGTGAGAGTAAGGTGGAATTAAGCAAAATACTAGTATCTGAAATCAAGGCAAAAGATTCACAATTAACATGGCTCACAAAATCGGAAGAGAAACAGAATCAATCTAATCGGCAATTAGAAACATCCGTCAAAGCCATGGAAAGAAAAAAGAGGACGATCAAACAAATATGAAAAGGTCAATCAAAGAAGAACCAATGTAGGAGTCATGTGATTGAATATAGAATGAATGCTTGAAAAGAGAGTAAGAAACAACTTACACTATACATCATCATCGTCATCAAAGCATTGATCATTGATCGCCATGCATTTGAAGGGAAAATAACGAGAGTTAATATGAGATCTGTGGAACCTAATGGTTCTCAGAATTACAGATTAGAGAATAAGGAGATGGGAGGCGGCTGTAAATGATAAATTAACCCTAAAATCCAAATTTCTACTAACATTATTTGCATCTGTTTGTTATAAAGGACCGATGCATTGGCCCATTTAAAAGAGACGATGCAAATAACACAGTTATTTGCATCGGTCATATTAAGGGGCCGATGCAAATAATTCAATTGATATTTGCACCGGTCCTTTTAAAAAGGCTGATGCAAATAATACAATTATTTGTGTTGGTCTGTGTTAAAGTACCGATGCAAATACTAAATGTCATGACATTTCTGTCGACTAAAAACAAAGGGCCGATGCAAATTGACCTTTTGCATCACACTTTATAAGGGCTGATGCAGATAGGTCGATGTAATTGGTAATTTTTCCACTAGTGAAAGTAGGAAACAATGGTGTTGGACCAAGAATAGACAGTCGCTGATGACATGTGCTTCCCGAGGAATTAGCTTTAATTGGAGAATGAGTTGAAGTGATAACTATAAGAAAAGTATCCTCACGATATTCAACAACTTTGCAAGCATAAATACGACCAGTATCGAATTCCAAGCAAATATCTCCAAAATGATTGGGGGAAGGACTAAGATAAACTCCAAGGTTTAAGCGAAAACTGTATTTGTGATTATTGTAAGGACGAAGGTATGGAAAAATTCCACACCCAAAAACTCAAAGAGAATAAAAATTAGGTTGCTTAGCATACAATTTAAAGTAAGGCAAGGAATTGGCAAGTGATTTGATAGGTATTAAATTGATTAGTCTTATGCTATGAATAAGTGCATAATTCCATAATTTGAAAGGTAATTAAGCATTAGCTAATAATATGAGGGATGTATCTACTAAATGTCTGGTTTTACATTCAGGGCGATGCCATTCTATGCATGAGTATATGGACATGCAAGTTTGTGTATAATTCCTTTACTTTTGAGAAAAGGTTGAAGTTTTTTATATTCACCCCCAAAATCAGAATATATATTTGTTACTTTAGCATCAAATTGAGTCGTCATCATGGCAAAGAATTCACAAAAAGTGGAAGTAACATCACTTTTACTTTTTAGACAAAGTATCCATCCAAACCTAGAAAACTCATCAATAAAAACTAAAAAATAACGATATCCAAGACTAGAGATTATATGGGCTGGGCCCCAAACATCCGAGTGCAAATTTTCAAATGAAAAAGAACAAGAACGATTCAATGCAGGTAAAAGTAAACGAGTAGATTTCCCTAATGGACAATAGGGATATTCACTAACTAGAGGAGATGTTGCTTGGCAATTGTGCTTACTGTTTTATTTTGACAATGACCAGCCGAGTATGCCACCTTTCAAACGATATATTTTCTTCCACTAAAGCCTATTTCAAGATAGAAGGAAGCACATAAATTGCACCTTTAATCAATCCGTCCAAGATTGCCCCAGTTCCATGATCCTTCACCAGAAAATTGTTAGACCAAAATTCAAAATAGCAGTTATTATCTTTTGTATTTTTTTAACAGAATGCAAAGTCTAGCCTTGGTAAGTTAAAGAACTAGTGCATTATAAATTTTCAAATTATGAATTTTAGATTGGATATAATTAGAAATGTTCAAACCTTGACCATTGCCAAATTGCACAGTGTCATATCCTAGGTAGTTGTACAGGTGCTGCAATTATGATGAGTCAGCAGTCATATGATGTGTTGCATGAGTGTCCAGGTACCATGATTGATTTGGTCCACATAAGGGATCATGTTGTTGTTTCCATGCAAAGTGGTCCTTAGGATAAGGGCTAAAGTTACGAGTAGGATTGACTGGGACATTTGTCTACCGAGTGATTTACATCACCATATTTGAAGCACCGACCCCATTTCTTCTTGCCTTCTATTTATGTTGCCAGTTGAGCCAGTGGTGCTGAAGTTAGCCTCATGAATTGCAGAGGATGGTCGTAGTACATCAGAGGCACAAACACTATTCAGCAGTCCTTCATATGACACAAGATGATCCTGAAGGTCATGGAAATCAATACTAGCTCTTTTGTGAGTGATTAATGCCTCGATGGTTTTATGATAGTGTTCCCCAAGATTTTTGAATGGTAGAGGAGGAAGCAGATGGACTTGGAAAGCGTTCCTAGAAGTAGCCAAATCATCTAGTATCAGGTTTACGTTCTATATATAAGCATCAATAGACAAACCAGTCTTTTTGAGATAATACAAATCTAGACTAAGTCAAAATTATATTCTCCCTGAGACAATCCTATAAGTTTTTTCAAGTTCCACCCATATAACATGTGACAATTTGATTCCAGTGATAACTAGATAAACCTCTTCAGTGATAGAATTGAGTAGAAGTGCACGAAAAGAATTTTCAACATCCTATCACCGAAAAATGAGGGATTAATCACATAATCATTGATGTTTGTGGGATACGAGGTAAGTATTCAGGTGGAGGATGAGAAGTGCTCATGACATGATTGAAGAGATGATATGAGACTACAAGATTGCTTCAATGCTCATTCTCCATGAGCGATAATTATATGGTGTTAATTTAATGTACATATTTTTATTGGTAAGAGATGGACGAGGTAAGAGAATGGATTTTGGTGGAATAGTGGAGAAAGTAGAAGAATGGGGTTGAAAGGTAGAATGTTAAAGAATAAGACTAGTGTGGAAAGAGGATTTAGGGCTTTACATAACTAGAGATTGCATGGAAACAATTCATTTATTTTGCCAGGGGGATGAAAGTTAGGTCGTGGAATAGGGGTATGATTCACAGTTGATGCAAGTAGAACGTAGCGATGCAGTTAAGGTGATCACTACTCCAACTCTACAACTAAGGGATAAGTGTACCCCGTCGTATCAAGTAATAATCTGGTTAAGTCCAGGTATCGAATCCGGGATTTATACCTACAAGTATTAAACTACTCGGTTCTATACGTTATCTAGGCGGTGAATACTTTAGATTTGGTTTGCTAACAACTATAAATTACTCCTAAACTCTGGGTGAGACAATTTTCTGTAGTTCAAACTCTTAGGGAATGATACAGGTGGTGGTAAGTCACAACATACAACAAACAATATCTCAGAATATATGCGAGTGACAATTTACTCTTGCAAAGATGATTATCTATAAACCGAACAACTCTATGAGGTTCTTAGGTCGTGGTTCCTTCATAAGGCGACTCTAATTCTTAGGTTTAGAAAATAGAGCCCGTAAGTTCCCTGTCTTGTTAATTCCTATGGTTTTCGATTTGTCACTTCCGGTAAGGCAACACCTATCTGAATCCTAATGGATTTCGGAGTTCGTAAGCAACCTACACAATAATCAATTATAAGTATCAAAGCAAGTAATAAACATCAACACGTATAGTGAAACTGAAAATTGTAAATCATATATTATTACTGTGGAATATGTAAATGTGAAATACAACCAAATCAAGTACATAGGAAGAGTGCACACTAGTTAACAAGATAAAAAGGGAGAAGAATCTGCCCTTAGAACTAGCTAACCGGAATGCAAAACCGCCATTTCAGATTTGGAGGTGGACCTCTCGAGCTTGGTGAACGAGGGTGGAACGTAACTTCGACGGAGTGTCGGGAGGATTATACAAGCTCTCAAAGTGGTCGAGTTGTATTATACAAAAACTGAATAAATATTTGAGTGGCAAACACTCCTATTTATACACAACCCAAGCTTGGGGCATAATCATAAATTAGAAAGGTCTTTCGATTGTTCACATTTGATGCTGAGAATAAAGGCCACGCTCCACGTGGGATATATCATGCTCCGTGTGGTATGTTTTCCTTCATGACCTGCAGTTTTCACACCACTAAAATACTTATTCCTCTTTATTTGACCTGGTCCACGCTCCGCGTGATGATAGCCAAGCTCTATGTGAATGAGCTTATGAAGTTTATCATCGTTTATCAGAGGTGCCACGCTCCGCGTGGTACATATCACGATCCGCGTGGAGTGTATGTTAACTGGGGGACAAAGATCAGCTTGACTTCATTGACTGCCATAATTCAGTGGGCATTGTGGTATTAAGTCAACGCTACGCGTGGGACATGTCACACTCCATGTGAGTGTAAGGAGAAAACCTCCTCTATTCACATGTTCCATGGTGCTTCTTGCTTTTATCGTCTTTTGCATCTTGTGTGCATTTCGTGAACTTGCAAAGCATAACCATTGAACCCGAGATTACTTGATTTCTTTATTTTACTGAAATATGATTAAAAAGAACAAAAAATTATCAAGAGTATATATTTTAGTATTTTTCTACTAATTAAATGAAACACACTTGTTTTTTAGGAATTAAACTTAATTATTAGCTCAAAATAGACCGTGAATCACCCTAAAAAGATACGGACAAAATGTCCTTATCAATGGTATGTGGTTCTGATTGGGATTGAATGGATGTAGGTGGAGTGGACTGATAGGGAACAAATGGCGGAGTAATCGGCCGGGGAAAGGTTGAAGCAACTATGTTAGAAAATAAGTAGGAGCTTGTTGGGGTGGATGGCGGGGGTTAAGGTTGTTCGGGTTGAGAAAACAGAGACAGGAACCGCCATGGAGGAAGGGAAACTTGGGACAAATCAATGGATGTTATAAGGGTGTATTTCAATTCGCCTATGAAGGAGTGCGGTTGCGGGAAGGGTTGTAGTAGGTGCAACGATTGGGTGAATAATGACTGCCGAAATACCAAACACAATAGAATGGGATGGGTTCGAGTGGCCATGGGCCAGGGATGAGGCGAAAGCAACACTGGTTATGGCACGCGTGGTGGCCGCCACTGAAGCCAAAAAGAAGGGAGATGATTCGACGGTAGTAGAGGTGGTATGAGGGTTTGTTTGCTTTGATACCATGATAAATTAAAAGATTAGAGGAGTTTAAAATAGATTAGAATAGGTGAATAATATTATATCCCTTACTTAGGGTATAAATACAGAGATAGACATTATTAAAAAAAACAAGACCATTAGACGCTTGAAATCGAGAATTCTCCGATTTTCTCCGATCAATCCCTCCATGCATTTTTTTTACTCCTAGAAATTTTTTAGCAGTCTAGACTCCGCCTACCGCTTAGGCATCGCCTAGGTGACGATGAGCAAAAATGTTTTTTATTGTGGTTTTTTTGCTGCTTATTATAATTCACTTTTGAGTTTTTTCAATGACATTGTTGTTGAAATGTTGATATTTGCACATTTTTTAAAATACTATATTTAGACCCGTGCAATGCACATAATTTTTTTCATTTTAATTAAATTATATTTTTTCGTTATAATTTTATTATAAACATCTATTATATATTTGCAATACTACGTATGAAATAATTTTATACTTATAAATTAAAAAATGCTAAATAAATTTATTTAAAAGTATAACTGATATAATAAAAGATTCAATTGATATTATTAAAAACTTCATTGAAAACTACATTCTGAGTATAACTTTTTGTTTTATTTCCTTATCACAAATAAGGATTTGCAAACCTCTTTTACTTGTAACTCTAGAAATTGCTACATATATTTGACCATGGCAAAAAGCTGGTCGAGAGAGATATAATCCAACATGTACAAGCACCTGACCTTGGCTTTTATTTATTGTCATGGCAAAGTAGACAACCAATGGATATTGTATTTGTTAAAATATGAATGGTAATTTTATATCTGAGGGAGTCAAAGCAAGTCGAGCAATGAAAACCTTTTGTCCAATATTACAACCCGTAATTTTCCTTGCTTCAATGACATGTTTTCCTAATTGAGCTACCACTGAACGGGTGCCAATACATAAGCCTGAAGTTTGATCTATATTACGAAGTAGCATGGCATGTATTCAGTTTTCAATTTTAACTTGTGAATCGGCAAACCCGACGATTTTATAATATTTAGAAATTTTGGAGTGTAGACATCATCCTGGCTTGATGAAGCATTTTCAACTCGGTAAATAGTATCTGAACTTAAATAGCATACTTCATCACCAGCCAAACAGACAACATATATTCGTTGACTCTATTTACAATAACAAAAGTTGGTACAAGAATTGCACGTTCTTGTAAGTACTTTGGATCGATGCTATTCTCCAACAAACTTGGATATGTGCTTTGGACAATTGCTCCAATTGGATCCCATATATCTTTAATGAGCAAATCTTCAGGTAAGCAAAATGTAACTTCACCATCATTTGGCTCACCAATGGTTCCATTCTCAATGCTTAAAATCTATTCAGAAACCCATCTTAACTCTTCTGTATCCTTAAGTGTGTCCCCAGATTGAGGTCGCATGTTCTTTGTTAGCTTAAGAACTTTACAATATTTCCACAAATAAGAAGCATTTATAGTAGCTGATACTATATTTTGTCTATTGCCTTTTTCAATGATATGCAATATTTGTCTGAAGTCTCCACAAAAAACAACCACTTTTCCACCAAATGGCAAATTCATGCTATTGCTGGTATGAAACTGTAGGATATCTAGTAAAGTTTTGTCAAAAGCTTCAAAACAATGTTTATGTACCATTGGCGCCTCATCCCATATAATAAGTTATGCTCTAATAATTAGCTCAGACAAAAGACTTCCTTGTTTGATGTTGCAAGTTGAATCTTCATTTATAACAATAGGTATACCAAACCTTGAATGCGCAGTTCTGCCACCAGGCATAAGAAGTGAAGCTATTCTGCTTGATGCTACAATGAGGACAATATCACATTTAGATCTTAAAACAGATGAAAGAGTTCTCCATACGAATGTCTTCCTAGTACTTCCATATCCATAAACAAATAAAAAACGCCGCCATCTTTCATTCCTATTGCATCAATAATTGTTCGGAAAACCATTCTTTGATCATCAACAACATAACATTTTGACTTTCTTATGCCAAAGACCGTATGTCGTAACGAAGTTCATCTTGAATGAGACTGTTGCTTCCTTCATAGATAAGATCAGATATTATCTATACGTTCATTCAACAAGGCATATTAAATTTTCAGAAAACTTAAAATTCTAATTGATTGATACATCAGCCTCCTGCTTTCTTAGTGTGTCACATCATTTTAGTGTGTTTAATATCATGTCATGTGTTATTTTTGTTCCATATTTTATATATATAATAGATAGATATGTATATAAATATACGTGTTTTTCTATATGAAATAATTTTATATTATTATTTTTAAATAATGTAATATATATTTTAATTGAATTTAAATAACAATTTATCGATAATAAATAAAAAATATATAAATATAAATTTGATTAATCCCAAATTATTCCCGATTAATTCTCGAAAGTTCTAGCTATCCGATTAGCATCTAATGTCTTTTATAATCTTGGAATAAACCGGTTCCAAATTAAAAAAAAAAAAAACTCTAATAAATAAATACAAATAATAACTAAACTAATCTCCATCTGTTAAATGGATACCAAGTTGCACCTCCAATTTCTTTTGACCTGAATTTAATAAATTTAACTAACCGAAAAAAGCATGATGAGATGCCAAGTCTATCACTTTCTTTTGACATATACGAGGCACATTAACAAATAAAAGTCAATAATTTTTTCTCATTAGCCCAAGTGGCCAATTATGAATACGAATCTTTTTCCTTAATTAGTATTTCAACTTGCTTAGAAATTACTAATATTCAAGACTCCAGGTGTTTCATTTAATAATAATAATAATAATAAAACCCTAATGTGTATCCTCTTTGTAAAATATAGAAATAAAATTCAAATTTGCTTCCAAAAAGTGAAAATTGGTGAAAATTTACTCATAACGGATATTGCAAAAGTTATACTATTAACATTTCAAAGCAATATAGAAAATTGGCAAAAAGTATTATTAGGTCCCTGATTTTTCATTTTTTGGTTCATTAGACCTTTGATCTTTTATTTGGATACATTAAACCTCTGATCATTTATTTTTAGTCTCATTAAGCTCATGATGACCAAATTAGTAAGTTTTGAACATCTAATTCAGTTAAAAATACGTTATTAACTTCATCTGTATTTGAAATTATTAAAAAAACATATTTTTTACAATTTGAATTAACGTTTTTACAGTTTTCCTATAACCACATTACACATCCAAAACTGCTTTCAAACAGTGAAAAAATACAAATTTCGAATCCAGGTATAATGAATAACAGTATGTTAACCGAATTTTATGTTCAATTTTTTTTTTGGTCATCAAGGGCTTAATGAGACCAAAAATAAATGACGTGGGGCTTAATGTATCTAAATAAAAGATTAAGGGCTTGATGAACTAAAAAATGAAAGATCAGAGACCTAATAATGCTTTTTGCCTAGAAAATTTGACCGGATTAATTTGTATGTGACAGAGTTACTTTTAATATTTTCGCAGATTATTAATATGAATGAGGTAAGATATTCTTAAATCCCTTAAATTCTCATTAAAAATAAAATCCTCTAATCTATTACATTTATATCTTAATGCTAGGTTTGTCCACCAAGTAAACTTAATGAACAAGAGAATAAAGAAACAAGTGTCTTGATATGAGCCCTTTGATGAGATGAATGGTGGAGATTTGTTTGAGGTATGATTGAGTGTGGTGATGAACACAATGACTTGATGAGGTCCTTCTAGAATGTGTCAATGAGTGAGAGATGACGAAAATTCCCCTGGTTAATGCAAAAAGACGCATATGCCTTGAGCTATGCCTGGCGTGTAGATAAAGACTTCAAGTCTTCATTAAGTGTACTTTACTATTTTCATTTATTCGAGAAAGGAAATCCAAAAGCCTCAAGGCTCTCTTCTTCTTCCTCCGTTTGATCTTCTTCCTCATGTATGAAACCTTCTGTCATTCTGTTGAAAACTCATCCGCCTTGTGTTCGTATCTTCAATATCCTCCCTCAAACTAGACTTGATACTGGTTCTTCAAGCCTAGTTTGCTCAAAAGGAACCTTAACTGCGACGAGTGTTGTGCTTTGGTGAACAAGTCGGCGAGTTGTAAGGCGAACGGAATCGGCATGAGACGGATAAGGCCGGCCTGGACTCTTTCACGAACGACGTGGCAATCGATGTCTATATGCTTCGTTCTCTCGTGAAAAACGGGGTTCTGGGCAATATGCATGGCTGATATATTATCATAGAAGAGGAGAGAGGCGGTGGTCGGCGGTGAGTGAAGATCTCAAAGGAGATTTGTGAGCCAATGGAGCTCGCAGAAGGTGGAAGCCATGGCATAGTACTCTGCTTCCGACGAGGATCGTGGCACTGTATTTTCTTTCTTCAATCTCCACGAGATCAAAACGGATCCGAGGAAGACAACATACCCAGTCACCGATCTTCGTGTTTCTATGCAATTTACCCAGTCAGAGTCCGTAAAAGCTTGTAGCTGAAGGTCGTTGATGACGGGGAAGAACAAGCCTAGCCCAACGGTCCCCTTGAGGTAACGTAACACCCTTTGAGCTATATTTTGATCTTTTGTGGTTGGTTGTACAAGACGTTGTGATAATTGGTTTACAATGAATGAAACATCTGACCTTGTATGTGTGAGGTAGAGTAATTTTCCGATGAGTTGTCTGTAGGGTGTGTTATCTGGTAATAGTGTTTCGTTTTGGCTGGGCTTGTAATTTGGTAGTGCTGGGGATGAGGCTGGCTTACAGTCGATGAATCCCATTTCATGTAATAGCTCTAACGCATATTTCCTTTATGACATGTGGAGACCATGGTTGGTGCGCGTGAACTCAAAGCCAAGGAAGTAATGTATGATCCCCAGGTCTATAATGCTGAAGGTGTTGTTCAGATGGGTTTTGACCATTGTGATGGCCTGCATGTCGCTTCTTGCCAGTATAACATCATCTACATAAACCAAAATTGCAGTTGTGTGTTCTGCTTTATTTTTGGTAAATAAGGAAGGGTCAGCTGTGGATTGAGTAAAGCCCATTTGCTTGATGGTTGCCGTAAGCTTGGCATTCCATTGTCGTCCAGCTTGTCATAGCCCATACAGGGCTTTGCTGAGTTTGCAAACCTGCCTGCTGTGTAGCGGCTTGATCCCTGGAGGCAAAGTCATGTAGACATCCTCACTTAGGTCTTCGTGCAGGTAAGCGTTGTCGATGTCTAACTGATGTATGTGCCAATTTATTTTTATGGCTAGAGTTAAAAGTGTTATAATAGTTGTGAACTTTGCAACAGGGGCAAAGGTCGCGTGAAGTCCACACCCTCCTGCTGGGTATACCCTTTTGCCACCAGTCTGGCCTTATACCTCGAGATGCTACCGTCCACTTTATGCTTGATCTTATACACCCATCTGCATCATATGGGTCGTTTTCCTTCAGGTAAAGTGACCAAGTGCCACATTTGGTTTGCTTCTAGGGCCACCAACTCGTTTTTCATAGCTCTCACCCAATTCTGATCTGACTGAGCTTCTTTGAATGTTGCAGGTTCTTTGTGACAAGTAAGGTTAAGAGAAAAAACTCTCTTGGCCGGAGATAACCTCTCATATGAAACGTGTTTGGAAAGGGCATGGGGGGAATTTGTAAGACAAGGCAATAGTGAACCTTGTATCAGGGCCAAATGATAGTCTCTCAGATAAGTTGGTGTTCTTCTGGTTCTTGGTGGTCTTTCACTGGCTGGTTGAATATTTGTGTTATGTGTTTCTATGGGTTCACGATTGTCTGTCTGTATTGAATCCACATGTTATGTTGTTTTCGGTATCCTTGCTTGTGTGTCTGTGTCAAGGGTCTCTTCCTCATCGTCAAGCATGGTTGCAATGTGCAACGAGTCTAATTCTTCTTCACTGCAAAACTTTTCTGTTCCTTGATTGGCTTCTGAAAATGGGAAGCATTGCTAAAAAAAATTGACATGCCTGGAAAAGAAAACGACATTAGTGTTTAAATTTAAGAGCTTGAACCCCTTTGCGCCATGCTTGTATCCCATAAATACACATCTGATTGCTCTCTCTGTGAATTTGTTCTTGTGTCTGTCTAAGGACGATGCATATGCTAGGCACCTGAAGACCTTGAGATCCTCTAGGTTGCTTGTTTCTCTGTACAACCTTTGATAAGGAATCTGTCCTAGGATAGGTGTTGACGGTAACCTATTTATGAGATAAACTGCATGATTGACTGCCTCAGGCCAAAACTCCTTTGGCAAAGAACTTTGGAACATAAGTGCCCTTGTGGTGTTCATGATGTCTAGATGCTTTCTTTCTACCCTGCCATTTTTTTGTGGTGTTTCTGGACATGATGTTTGATGTATGATTCTGTTTGTGGCGAAAAAATCCTTCATGATGAACTCAGGGCCATTGTCCGTTCTAATCATCCTTATGTCCTTGTTGAACTGTCTCTTAACGTAAGTGCAAAATTGTTGTAATGCTGTGCTTGCTTCCCCCTTCGTTTGCATTAATGTTACCCATGTATACCTGCTATGATCGTCAAGTATGGTTAGGAAATAACATGTGCTAGAGTGTGATTCTATGGCAGGGCCCCATATGTCCACATGTATTAGGTCAAAACACTCTTTTGCTATGCTGTGACTGCTTGAGAATGGTGTCTTTTTCTGTTTGGCTTTTTGGCAAATGTCACATGGTATTTCACACACATGGACCCAGTTATCACAACACACAGTTCACCAGTGTCTAGCAATTTACTAGTGGATATGAGGTTGTAATCAAAAGCAGGTATGCACAGGACATTATGCAAAACGAGTCATGGACTTAAGGTCACAGTACCAACCTACTCTGCCTTGACCTTTTCTCCATTAGGCAAGTTTACCCAACATTTGTCAATTTTTGTGTATGAAGTGTATAATTTCGTTTCACAAATGATGTGGTCCGTGGCTCTTGTGTCTATTATCCAGCATGATGAAATAGAGTTAGGGTTTAGGCTTTTACCAGAACTGTCTCCCTTGACAAAGGTGTTGACGCTGCTGCCTGAGGCCGGGGCCTTTCCTGAATGGCTCAGTGGCAATAAGGCAACTAGCGTCTGATACTGGTCCTTGGTTAGAGTGAACGGTTCTGCTTTTGCCTGCCTATTATCTTCCTTACCAGAATCCTCATTGTCTCTGCCGTGATTCACTGCTGAGTTGGCATTGGGTTGAGTAGTTCTGAAAGGATTCCCTTTATTTCTATTTCCATAGTTTGGTGGATAACCATGTTTCTTGAAACAAATATCTTTAGTATGACCTGTATTTCCACAATAAGTGCACAAAGATGTATTTTTGTTGTTGTTTTTCTGATTCCCATACCTCGAGTTGTTGTTGTGATTGTTGTTTTGTCTGCACTGTGTGTTAGTGAACCCTGCGAACGAATTGCTTTCACTTCCCTCTCCATGTTTGGCAGGTACTAGACCAATCTGTCGTTCATGTTGAATAGACAAGGCATAAACCTTGTTGAGTGATGGCAGTGGCTCCATAAGGAGTATCTGGGAGCATATAGTGGAATAGGACTCATTCAATCCTTGCAAGAAGGTGATCACTTGATCTGCGTCCTGTTGATCTCGCAAAACCTTGAAAGTGCCGCAATTGCAAGCCGTACGGCATGTACACTTGGGCATGGGTCGCAGGTTTAATAACTCATCATAGAGTATTTTTAGATTAGTGTAATACTCAGTAACATTTCCGTTACCTTGTTTCAGGCTATGAATCTCCCGCCGGAGTTCCAAAATCCTCAACGAATCTGCTTGAGCGAAACACTCCTTCAAGTCGGCCCATATCTGATCAGCCTTATCTAACCACATAACGCTCCGAGCAATGGAGGGAGAGATAGCATGGTTTATCCACGAGATAACCATGTCGTTGCATCTCTCCCATTGATTGTACATCGGATCTTCCAAAGCTGGTGCCTTGATGGTTCCATCAACAAATGAAAATTTGTTCTTGGACATGAGGGCAACTTTAACAGCTCGAGACCATTGATGATAGTTGGATCCAGATAGCTCATGCGAGACAAGAGATAGGGTTAGAGTTTCATTTGGTGGAAGGTGATAGGGACTGCCAGAGTTGATGATAGGAGCAGCCATTGGTGCTTACTCAACAAGCGATGAGATTCAGTTTTGCTCTGATACCATATTAATTTGAATGAGGTAAGATATTCTTGAATCCCTCAAATTCTCATTAAAAATAAAATCCTCTAATCTATTACATTTATATCTTAATGCTAGGTTTGTCCACCAAGTAAACTTAATGAACAAGAAAATAAAGAAACAAGTGTCTTGATATGAGCCCTTTGATGAGATGAATGGTGGAGATTTGTTTGAGGTATGATTGAGTGTGGTGATGAACACAATGACTTGGAGGTCCTTCTAGAATGTGTCAATGAGTGAGAGATGATGAAAATGCCCCTGGTTAATGCGAAAAGACGCATATGCCCTTGAGTTATGCCTGGCGTGTAGATAAAGACTTCAAGTCTTCATTAAGTGTACTTTACTGTTTTCATTTATGCGAGAAAGGAAATCCAAAAGCCTCAAGGCTCTCTTCTTCTTCCTCCGTTTGATCTATGAAACCTTCTGTCATTCTGTTGAAAACTCATCCGCCTTGTGTTCGTATCTTCAATGCAGATTACTTGCAATTACATATTATTTTCTGATTATTCGGTTCGAGATTCGTCAAGTATCTTTAGATGAATTTTCTCTCAATTAAATTTTTCTATATACATTAAGGTTTCAAACCGAGATCACTAATTTATGCGACTTGATGTCCTTTCTATATACATTAAGGTTTCAATTAACCACTCAAACCACGTTACTGGACATTAAATTAATACTTTCGATTATATTAATTGTGTTTCTGAAATATCTTAAAAGAATTTATAAAAGAAAAAGGAGGAAGAATTTTTTTTTAACAGAAACGCGCCGTCTTTCTCGTTCCAGAAACCTTCGTGCGATCGCCGCTCGCTTGCGCTACCTAGGCTGCGCCGTCGCTGTCCGTTCTGCTGCCGGTGAGAGTGTCCTTCCACATCGGTGAAGGTATGTCTCACCTCTGTGTGGGTATAGTTGTAGTTTGCTATGGATGTGTTGGTTAATTAATAATGGTTCTTGATTGATTTCCGATGGCGTACTTGATTCTTGGATTTATGTTTTTGTTGTGAATTAATAGTTGGTATTTGGATTGGAGGGATTGTTGAGGGTTTGTACTTGATTTCCATAATCTGGGCTTGGTTTATGGTTTTTGATTATATTTGCTGTTGTCTTGGGCGAGTGGCAGCGATCTGGTCTGTTCCGTTTGCGTAATTGATTCTTGGATTTGTGGTTTTGTTGTGAATTAGTAGCTGGTGTTTGGATTGGAGGGCGTGTTGAGGGTTTGTCTTTGTTTTCCATAATCTGGGCTTGGTGTATGGTTTTTTGATTATATTTGCTGTTGTCTTGGGCGAGTGGCAGCGATCTGCTCTGTTCCGCTGGTCGGAGTTATTCGGCAGGGCCTGGTATCCGAGGGGCTTGTAGGCGTTGGAGGGGTCGGTGAAGATTGATTGTTTGTCCGCCTTATCTTGGGTTGTGGAGGTAATCGGGTTAGGCGCTGTATTTTTTGGGGACAGTAGTGAAGGCTTATTTGGTTTGAAATGGAGAGGGAAATCGAGGGACTTAGAATTGAAGGGGAAGAAGGGGGTCATCTAGAAATGGAAGCGCAGACTGTAGCAGAGGGTGTGGTGGACTCGAGCCTTCGCTTTCTGGGAAGGTTTGTTGCTGATAGACCACTCAACTTCTTGAGTATGAGGAACAGGCTGGCAGTGCTTTGGAGACCGGTGAGAGGCGTCGAAATCCAAGAGGTAAGTTCCAACCTCTATTCCTTTGAGTTCTTTCATCCGATTGATAGAGATAGGGTGATTGCTGGAGGCCCATGGTCCTTTGATAATTATGTGCTGATTATGAATAACTGGAACTATGGCATCCATGTGGATGATGTGCCTCTACTGTATTATTCTATATGGGTTCAAATTTATGGTCTGCCTGTTGGGACTATGTCCGAGAAAATTGGGAAACAACTAGGGAACTTTCTTGGGGTGTTTGAGGAGTATGACGTGAATAATAATATTGGTATCCACAGACAGTTTATGCACATCAGAGTCAGGCTAGAGTGTGACCGACCGTTGAAAAGATTTAAGAAAATAAAGAGCTCAGGAAATGTCTAGGCTTTAGCAACTTTCAAGTATGAACGCCTGGGGATTTTCTGCTATGTCTGTGGCTGTCTGGGCCATAGAGAACGCTTTTGTGAAAAAGTTTTTAACCTGCAGGGGGTGGAAGTTCAGAGGGAATGGGGGGACTGGCTAGAGGCACCAGTTAGGAGAGGGGGGGGGTCAAAGTGGGGCGAAATGGCTACGGGATAGCACTGGAGGCAGTATGTTAGGAGGGAGACAGAGTGGGATTAGAGGTGGAAGGGGAGGTGGGATGGGAGCCCTGAGGGACATAACTAATATGGGGAGAGGGAGAGGGGTGAGGGGGTCAAACAAACGGGTGGGGGAAGGGGAGAGGGAGGTTCTGATATGCCCAATCTCAGGGCCATTTTTTAAAATAACGTCAGAAAATGAGGGTAAGGGTGAGGGAGGAGAGGGAGGGTCAAACAAGGGGGTCCTTGAGGACACTGAGATGGAGTTAAATGACATTAAGAAGAGGAGAAGGGAGGGGCAGGAGCAGGAGGAAGTGCGGGAAGGAGAGAGGATGCAGGGGGAGGGAGTCTCTATTTTGTCAAAAGATAAGGGGATTCTTGACGAAAATGGATCGGCGAGCCCTAAACCACAGGGCCGCCGGGGAGAATGAGTTGCTTAAGTTGGAACTGTCGTGGTTTGGGGAACCACCGGGCAGTTCGTTCTTTGAAGTAGTTAGTTTCTTCCCAAAAACCCGCTATTGTATTTTTAATGGAAACACTTGTAGAAGATCAGCGTTTAATTGTAATAAAACAGCAATTGAAGTTCGAGGGAGCATTCCCTGTTAGTAGAAGAGGCCGTAGTGGAGGGTTAGCTTTACTATGGAAGGCAGGAGTTCAGGTGATCGTTAAGAGCTTCTCGGATCACCATATTGAGGCAGTTATTACTGATACGGCATATGGAGATTGGAGACTAGTTGGCTTTTATGGGCTAGCGGATCGCAGTAGGCATGGAGAGTCATGGGAGTTACTGGGAAGACTGGCAAGTGAGTCGTCTCTACCGTGGGTGGTGTTAGGGGATTTTAACTGTATCCTAAACAATTCTGAAAAGGTGGGTGGAGCTATTTACCCTACTTATCTAATGCAGGATTTTGCCAAAGTTGTTGAAGATTGTGGTTTAAGTGAGCTGGAGCTGAATGGTAATCCGTTTACTTGGGAAAGAGGTAGGGGAACGACAATGTGGGTGAGAGAAAAGCTTGATAGGGGCTTCGCTTCGGCTGAATGGCTGGATCGGTTTGGAAATTACCACCTCAGATCTTGTATGTCGGGATACTCAGATCACCTACCACTTACACTTAATCTGGAAAGGGAAATTAGCAGAAACAAAGTCAACAGATTCTTTTTTGAGGAGTCGTGGCTCAAGGAGCAGGAGTTTAAGGTGTTGGTTGCAAGGCATTGGAGAGGGCAGGGAAGCAAGCCGATGCAAGAGAAACTGAAGAGTTGTGTCCAGAAAATGGCAGAATGGGGTAAGGGGTTTAACACGAGGGTCAAAAGTCAGATCCAAAAATGGAGGACCCAAATGGAGTTTTTACATGGTAGCACTGATAAGGAGGTTGTTGCTTTATACTTCCTTGCCAAAAGAAAACTTAATGAGACCCTGGAAGCAGAAGAAAGCTACTGGAGACAGAGGGCTAAGGCTTTTTGGTTGACAGAGGGAGATAGAAATACATAATTTTTTCACGCTAGTGTTAAAGCAAGAAGGCAACAGAATTCTATAGAATCTCTGAACGATGAACTAGGGGGAGTGGCCGAGGGTCAGGCTGCGATGCTGAGCCTTGCACAGAATTACTTTCAGACCGTCTTCTCCGCTTCGAATTCGATAAGGGGTGAAACGGTTCAGGTAATTGACAATCTCATTGACCCTACAGCTAACGAGCTCCTTACTGCACCCTTTGAATTGGAGGAATTCAAACAAGCCCTTTTCTCAATGAGTCCTAATAAATCCCCTGGACCTGATGGGCTTAATCCAGGTTTCTACCAAGCATTTTGGGACACATTGGGAGTGGATTTGGGTGCTGCTTGTGCAAAATGGCTCCAGGATGGAGAATTTCCTAATGGGATTAATGACACCACAATTGTCCTAATACCAAAGATTGATAACCCTCAAATGCTCAAGGACTTCCGCCCTATTTCTTTGTGCAATGTTATTTACAAGATAATGGCCAAAGCTTTGGCTAATTGCCTGAAACAGATCCTCCCTCAAATTATTGGTGAAACTCAATCTGCTTTTGTCCTAGGTAGATCCATAATTGACAATGTCCAGGTAGCCTTTGAGAGCTTACACTTCATGAAAAGATTGAATAGAGGGAAGAATGCCCAGGTTGCCTTAAAGATTGATATCAGCAAAGCTTACGATAGAGTTGATTGGGAATTCCTGAGAGCGGTTATGACTCGGATGGGCTTTCATGAGACCTGGATCCGCTGGATAATGCTATGTATTACAACTGTGGAGTACAAAGTTGCAGTGAATGGGGACAGATCAGATCTGATCACCCCAGGAAGGGAGCTAAGACAGGAAGACCCGTTGTCACCTTATCTTTTCATCCTGTGCGCTGAAGTCTTATCTAAACTAATACGGAACGCCGAAGGGGAAGGGCTCATCTCAGGATGTAGGATATGTAGCAGGGCACCGGCAATTACACACCTTTTCTTTGCTGACGACAGTTTCTTATTTTTTGGGGCATCTGCAACTGAGGCTAGAAAGGTGATGGAAATTCTGTCTGAGTATGAAGTGGCGTCAGGGCAGGCCGTGAATTTGAACAAATCTGGAGTTTTCTTCAGCTCAAATGCGCCAGAGGGTGTGAGAAACGAGGTAAAATCGATATTGGGAGTGTGCACTCCTCTAGACACGGGTCGCTATCTAGGGTTGCCTTCTCTTATAGGATGCTCTAAATGGCGGATTTTCACCTTCCTGGTTGATAGGCTGCGAAAGAAACACTATACCATAAAACCTCTAATGCAACCAAATTTGATTTTGTTGCTTGAAAATTGATGCATTAAATGAGTTTATTTTGTTGTATTTCAATGATGTTGCATTTTTGTTGCAATAATCTTCAAATTAGCAAAAGTATAAAAAATTATGCAACAAAAATATTAATTGTTGCTTGTAATGTTGCTTTTAATGAAGTAAATCCAACAATTTGTTTAAATTGTTACAAAAAATAAGGTAAAACCGATGAAGCAACAAAATTATAATTGTTGCATTGGCATTAAGTGATCCAATGCAACAAAAATAAAGAAAAACTAACAAATATATAATGTTGCAAGTAAAATAATTTATTATTTTATTAATATATATATATATAAATATTAATTTTTAAGAACAATTATATAATATTAATTTTTGGAACTAATTATATAATATTAAATATTAATTTTTTTTATTAATATATAAACTTGTAAAAAAAATTTACTAATTTTTATACAAAATTTTTCTAGGACGGGAACGGGGACCAATATGGTCCCCGTAGGCGGGTACGGGACGGGGCCGGGAAATGGTATCCCCGCTTCACAGGGATCCCCGTACCCGTACCCGTACCCGTAAAGAAATTTACTAATTTTTATACAAAATTTTTCTAGGACGGGGACGGGGACCAATATGGTCCCCGTAGGCGGGTACGGGACGGGGCCGGGAAATGGTATCCCCGCTTCAGAGGGATCCCCATACCCGTACCCGTAAAGCCCCGACGAGTAATCCCCGATTATATATAAATAAAATAAAAAACATTTACTTAAATCCTCGACGAGTAATCCTCTATTAATCCCCGTTTATATATAAATAAAATGAAAAATATGTACTTAAATCCCCGACGAGTAATCCCGATTATATATAAATAAAATAAAAAACATTTACTTAAATCTCCGACGAGTAATTCTCGATTAATCTCCGTTTATATATAAATAAAATGAAAAATATTTACTTAAATCCCCGTTTATATATAAATAAAATGAAAAATATTTATTTATATGTGGACATGGAGAATCAAACCTCTAACCAATTGAAACACAATCTAACATCTCAACCATCTGAACCGATTCTATTTCTTGTTAACAATTCACTAATTACGTAACAAATATTATAAGTTTTGAACAATTCATAAAACTTAAAAGTAGTAGATGTATTCTCTCGTTCGTATCTCCTGCTTTAGGCTTTGATTGGATGGAAGGTTTTGAAGGGTAATTAAAGGGAGGGTAGGGAAGGGTTAGTGGAAACCCTTGTTTGGAAGATTAAAAAATGGGAGGGTAAGGGTTTTGAAGGGTTAATGAAGGGTTTTGAAGGGTTCAAAATCAATAGGTTTTTAATGGATTTTCAACCCACCAAATTGGTGGGTTTTGAAGGGTTTTAATGAACCCTTCCCTTTCTCCCAAACAAGGGTAAGGGTAATACCCTCTCTCCCCCTCCTTCTCCTTCCTTACCCTTCTCTACCCTTCCTTTAATTACCCTTCAAAACCTCTCATCCAATCAAAGCCTTACTTATTTTCTTCTTTTCTAGGGTTCTAACTTCTATCGCCGCTCCACTCCATCGCCACCTCCACCTTGCACACCGCCACCTCCACTTCGCACTGCCACCTCCACCTCGCACCACCACCTCGCACACCGCCGTTGGTATCTCCAGTCGTTCCACTTCTCACGGCCCCGGAAGAAGGAGCGGCTTCTCCTACTCGCTCTCCACTCCATCGCCGCCTCCACCTCCTTGGTTCATCTCCACCTCTTCTACACAAAATCTAAACTCCGGTAAGTTTGTATTTGGTTAGAGATGATTTGTATTTGGTTATAGATGATTTGTGATGGTTATTGATTTATTTTCTCCCTCCGTTTTTTGAAGTTTAACATTCAATACAAGGTGAATGGACGTTTCTTTTCGAATGCGAGCTTCTGAAATGGTTTGTGCAAGAGGTTAGTGACTGCGAGTCAACATATCAGAAACTCTAGCGTGTTCTCCTGTTTCTTAGTGACTGCAAGAGGTTAGTGACTGTGATGGTTGTTGCTTTTGCCAGCTATTTTAGCTTCTGAGCATGTTGATTTTGCTTATACGATGTGAAATTCTTGTGCCTTATTCAAATTTAGTCCTTAATTACATTAATGCAGATCGTGGATATTATTCTGTGGAGACTGTCACACTTTTAGTGGCCCTGAAAGTTCGATATAGAGATAGACTTACAATTCTAAGAGGAAACCATGAGAGCAGGCAGATCACTCAAGTGTAAGATTGATGTTTTGCTTTGTCAAATTAAGTGATCATAGTTTTTGTTCCTTTTGAATTGTGATACACCTGTCCTCAAGGAGCATTATTTTTCTCTCTTTCATTTGTTCATAAGCTTGCAAGTTGTTGCGGTTATTCTAATGTGTTGGTAGAGCATGAAATAGTTTTGTCATATTTTTTGCTCAGTGCCACATTGTCGGTATTATGGTGTAATGTGGTCACTTAAAAGTTAAACAATCATGTATCATTTATTATAAGTTAACTTTGTTAGGAAGCCTCGTTGTTTGGTAGATATGGTTCACTGGAATGAGAATAAGTGATTGAGTAGAGATCATATGCTTGCATCAGAAAATCACGTTAGGGCAGAAATGAGGCTATGTTCGTTATTGCACTGAAATAATTTATGAAGCCAGTGTTAAACGATATTCTATTCAATTGAAAAGAGAGATTGTATAGCCATTTGAATGTCATCTGTTTCTAGGGTGGGAAATTATTGTCTTAATGTTATATCTTATCATTTAATTATAATGTGAGACCCACTATCCAACAAAAAGTGTCAACTAAGTGATTGAAACTATCCATGTTGTCTAAGTATATGATTGTGATCTAAATATGAGATATTCACTGCTTTACTACTTATAAGCCGCCCAACAAAATGAATGTCAAATGATGTCACCCATTGAAGGAAAAATGGGTGTATTTGGTGATCATTTTCTGCTGGTTATATAAGTTTGATATTATACTTAATCACCCATGGTAGGCTGAATTTGTCCTGAAAATAAGCAAATTAGGTGATCATGTATTTTGTTCCCATGAGCCTCTTACCCCGTGTCATTTGTGACTGAATTTGCAGATTGCTAATTATTTTGCTATTGAAAATTAATTCATCCTTGGTTTAATTCCACTTTCAGCTATGGTTTCTACGATGAGTGCTTAAGGAAATATTGAAATGCCAACGTGTGGAAGTATTTTACTGATCTTTTTTATTATCTACCTCTCACAGCCTTCATAGAGAGCCAGGTGGGAGTCGTTTGCTGACTAGTCATCTACATGGATTTAACTAGGTCTTCACTTCTAACTGAAGAACTGTCTTGTAGATCTTCTGTTTGCATGGTGGACTTTCGCCATCTCTGGATACTTTAGATAATATCCGAGCTTTGGACCGTGTACAAGAGGTATTGCCTAATGCTTGTCATATTTACTTCTGGATTGAACAATATCATAAATTCATTTTTTTTTGTCAATCATTCTTGTTATGCTTCATCAAATCTTCAACTAGGTCTCGAGGATTTTAAGGAACAATTGATGAGGTATCCTGGTAGTTATTTCCTCTTCAACTAGGTCTTCAGGGTCTTAAGGAAGAAACCATGTCAAACTATTAAACCTTTGTCTTCTACGTGTCACAATGCTAGAGTTTTCGAGAATTTTATAACATGCATTACGATGAGATTGTAGAGCCTTGGAGAGCTCAATGTTTGGTCCAAAATTGAACTTGAAAATTAAAATATGTGCTTTTTCTTCTACGGTTCTACCTGGTTTAGTCAGGTTATCACGGGTGGTAAAAGAGTTGATGTTTTAATATATGATATTGTGGTTGAAAATGTATTCCTCTTAACATCAGTGACCAGATAGGTATTTCTTATTTGTGATACGGGCTTTACAATTTCTACACGTGTTGATAATCTAAATGTGTCTTCATATTCATGCTGATGGAATTTTAGCTACTGGTCAGTCTCTTCCCGTTGATGAATCTAGCATGATTGGGAAAGCAAGATAGTAAGGGTTCTTTGCATATTCTATTTTGAGTCATAATTCCATAGGGGTACTTATCTCATAAGTGTTATTTCAGCAGGTTTACAAGAATTCCAGTGGCAGTATGGTAAATATATAATATAATTTTATTATAATATAATTTCATAATGAGATAATTTCATAATGAGAATTTGCAATTGACATGAGTTATACGTCAATTTTTTTACAAGATGATGATGGGAAAGATAACGATGAGGAAGATAACGAGTGATATCAGTGAAGATTCTCGTTTCTTAGAATTTGAAAATAATGTATTGGACATATATTATGATACTCTATTTTATTTTGTAAGAGATTGTGTATGTATGTTTTGCATCATTGTTTAGAAGTATATTTTATATATATATCAGATTACACTTTCCGAAATTAGTCAAAATTTGCATTTATTACAGTTCTAAATTATTGAAAAGAAATGCAACAAAAAAGATGCAGATTGCAATTGTTGCAAAATTCAATTATAAATGTTGTAAAAATCTATCAAATATGTTGCAAACTCCAGTTAAAATTGTTGCAAATGCTGAGAAATATGTTGCAGATGCCAGTTAAAATTGTTGCAATTTCAATCAATTATGTTGCAAATTTGAACTAAAATTGTTGCAAATTCATAACATTTGTTGCAAATAGTAATATAAATGTTGCATTAGAAGCAATATTCGTGTTACAGAAACTATTAAAATTGTTGCAAAACTAAATAAATTAGTTGCATTTGATTAAATGCAACAATAATAACATGTTGCATTATTTCGTAAATTTGTTGCTATTATAAAAAATTTGTTGCAATTAAATAAAAAATATCCAACAATTGTTAATTGTTGCTATTGTTTATAAATTGTTGCATTAGCAAATAATGCTACAGGAGCGTCCGCAACAATTGGATTTTTATTGCGTTAGGCCTATTTTTGGCCAACTGCAACTCAAAAAGGGGTCAAAGCCAACAATTTCACTTGGTTGCAGTAGAGGTTTTATGGTGTAGTGAAATTTGGTGCTTGGGGTCTTAAATTCCTTTCCCAGGTGGGGAAAGAGGTATTGCTCAAGTCGGTGGCTCAGGCCTTGCCAACTTTTTGTATGAGTACGTTCCTTTTACCCTTATCTATCTGTGATGAATTGCAAAAATTAATGAATTCCTTATGGTGGGGCTTGAAACCTGAGGGGAGGAAAAACATTCATTGGTTTGATTGTGGTAAACTTTGCATGCCAAAAGATACCGGGGGGATGGGTTTTAAGGACCTACATGTGTTTAATTTGGCAATGTTAGGCAAACAGGGATGGAAATTGCTAAAATTCTCAAATACTATAGTAAGTAGAATGTTCAAAGCTAAATATTTTCCCAAGGATGACTTACTTACCTCCAAATTAGGCAATAATCCTAGTATGGGTTGGAGAAGTATATGGGAGGGGCTTAGCATATTGAGAAAAGGGATTAGATGGAGGGTGGAAAATGGTAGATCAATCAGAGTTTGGGAGGATGCTTGGGTACCTAATTTAGCGAACTTTCGCATAAATTCCTTTTTAGTCCCTGGATTGGAAAATTTGATGGTTTCTGACCTATTATTGGAGGATGGGAAAGGGTGGGATGTGGAGAGATTTTATGGGTGCTTCAGTGAAATTGAAGTGCAAGCCATCAGTGATATTATTTTGCCATACAATGTTGGGGAAGATGTGAGAATCTGGCATTGGTCAAAGGATGGGAACTATAATGTGCATTCAGGCTACCTAGCTGGTGTGGGCTTGGGTGATGATAGTAGGGCTCAGGATGGCTGGAAGAAATTGTGGAGGTTGAGGATTCCCCCTAAGCTGAAACAGTTTATCTGGCGTATTTGCTCGAAATGTATTCCAACTAGAGCTCGGTTGGCTCAGAGAAGAGTTCCTATTACAACCGAATGCCCTGTTTGCGTGGAGCAAGAGGAGATGGATAACCATTTATTTACTGAGTGTTGTTTTGCAGGTGACATTTGGCGAATTGCAGGCGTTCCCTCCCCGACGGTGGGCAACTCGAACCTGTCTGAGTGGCTCCTGCAAGAGTTATGCAGCTCAAACCGGGTGAAAATTGTCAGAATATGCTGTGCCCTGAAAGCAATTTGGGACCACAGAAACAGAGTTCTTTGGCAAATGAGGTGGTGGCCGGCTGACACTAGTTGGCGGACCAGTTTGGAGGCGGCTCAAGATTGGACAGCATACCAACAACCACTGGCTCCCAGACAACCAGGAGCGGTATCGCCGCACATCAGAGAGGGACAAAATCACCACGACCCCAACAGCGCCCAATCGTCGGCTCTCGATCCCGAGTCGGAGCAGCGGCGTCCAGTGCCGATCAATTCCGTTCAGACGCACATTGGAGCGGTAACACGGGGGCAATCGGCTTCGAGCAGCAGGTCAGTATCAGGGGTCCAAGAGGTGTCAATTAACAGGATTACGAGACAACCGGCCCCGATTCAGAAATGGAGGCCACCAAATCCAGGCTTTGTCAAATGTAACATCGATGGGGCAATTTTCAAAGAATTGATAAGCAGCGGCATGGGCGCGGTAATCAGAGACGAAAGTGGATCCTTCTTATTCTGTAGCAGCAGTTTTATCCCAGGTATCAAAGATCCTAGCACTATTGAAGCTCTTGCTATTCGTACGTGCTTGATATGGCTTGGTAATTTGGGTTATACATCTGTTGAGTTCGAGTCTGATGCAAAACTCGTCGTCGATGCTATTCTAGATGAAAAACACGATATATCTGAGTTCAGAATGATTATACAGGACTGTCGATTATTATTAGGATCCAACCCACATTTTAAATTAGCTTTTATTCCTCGTTTAGCGAACAGTGCAGGTCATTTGGTAACTAGGCTTGCCTGTTCCAATGCTAGCGATTTCTTTTCAACTATTATACCGGAATGACTTTTGAACACTATTGTTATGGACGCTAGTCATCTATATGATTTTCCTTTTTTCTGGTTCAAAAAAAGAATTTTTTTTATGAAGTAATTGTAAACAACATCACAAATTTAATATTAATTAAATTGCCTCGTTTCGAACGCTTACATATAATAATAACATCATGAGTTAAGTCTCCAACAAATTTTTTTTTTTTTTTTAAATAAAGTCTCCAACAATTTATTATTCAAAATCATCATCATATGCCACTTGTATGTTTCAATATTTTCTTAAGGCTGAATACAGGTAAAATTTTACTAATGTTTCCAAGTAAATCACAAAAATTAGAGAGTTAATAGATTTTTTTTTTAAATTTTTATAAACAAACTAAATGTAGTAAGAAGTGAAAGAGGTGCTTGATTGTCTGGTTTTGCTCAGAATCTGTGTTTGGGCTTTTCGTTTATTGCTGATCTCTGGGGTATATTTTCTAGGTTTAGGATGATAGAGGGTCTGGGGATTAGGAAGCTGCTCGTGGAGTCAGACAATCTCGAAGTAGTCAATTTAATTTCTGATAAAAGGACTTTGTGCTTAGGGAGTCAGAATTTAGTCAAGACAATTAGAAGAATTTGCTCCTCTTTCTATAGTATCAACTTCTACCATGTTTACAGAGATCAGAATCGGATGACAGATCGGCTTGTTACAGAAGACCATGAGAGGGCTTTGGGCGTCTCGATTTTCTCGTCTCTCCTTAATTTCCTTTTGTCTTTGCTTTCGGAAGATAATGTGGGAGTTAGCTTTCCTATGCTAATAACGGGCTAACTTGTTGTGGTGTTTTTTTTTTCTTCTTTTCCCTACCAAAAAAAACCACAACCAGTCATAATACATTAAAATTTCCATATGTGAGAGAGAAACCGCCTATACGGCTAAATTATGAGCTACCGAATTATCAACAAGTCTTCATGCATGAATTGGATATGTGAAAAAACAACAGCTTCTGCTGAAATATCATTAACAACGATTCCTATCCAATTTGTAACATTGATATCACCACGAACAAAATGAATAGTTGAAACTGAATCTGACGTGGCTAGAATTGAACAAAAACTAGACTCACGAACTACCTGAAAAAAAAAAGGAATGCTTGCAACTCAACATGCAAAACAGACATCGCTAAACCAATAGGACCTTTACCCGAAAGCCCAACCAAACCACAACAATCTGAAACAACTAATCTAAACATGTCCTAATAAATGTATCACAAGGGATATGAGAAACAATTTTATAGAGCATAAAACACTTTGAATAAATTGCAGTGGAAGAACGAAACCACAATTGATGTATTAACAGTCACGAATCAACTATCATGATATTAATAAACAGAATACACAATGAAATACGAATTAAGAATGAACTTTTGAGAGAGAGAAAGAGAAGGGGTGATGACGCGCCGTGTAGGGAGCGAAAATGGGATCAACTTTTACTTTCTCTAATGAAGTCTCTCTAAAGGTTGAGAGTGTTTCAGGTTAGGATTATAAATATGTAAACTTTTTTTCTTTAGAGATTGTAATATTTGGTTTTAATAAAATTATAGGTCTTCCAAATGAATTCAGTCTGTTAGAGATAAAAATTAACTTTCTCTTATCTTTTATCTCCTCTTCTAATTATCCTAATTTAATTATATATTTATCTTATATCTCTTACACACTATACATTAAAATAGCCTCTTATATATACTTAAGAGGTTGATAGTTGAAATTACCATATAATATAAATATTTCAACAAGTTGTAACAAAAAAAATTATTTGAACAAGTTGACCAAATCACATTTACATGTGATTTTGAAGATATTTAATTATAGGGTAAATTACACTCATGGCTATTCAACTTTACCCATTTTAACATTGTGGCCACTGAACTTCAATTTTTAACGGTATAACCACTGAACTTTATACTTTTTTAACACTGGTGACCACTCAATTTTAACTAACTCCTTAAAGTAACCGTTACGACCGTTAACGAACTCAAAATGAAAATATTCAAGAATTAAAATTGTTCAGAACGACATTTACCATGAAACTATATTTTTTAATCTTCCAAAATCATATTTTTTGGAGCTTTCTCTCTCTAAAAATTCACTCTCTCTCCTAACAAAACAACACCTAAATGATGTCAAAACGAAAATTTTCAAGAATTAAAGTTTCTTAGAATAACATTAACGCTTTGGATTTTTTATTTTTAGGCCGTCGACGGTCGTTTTGAGGCGTTGAGTGACCACCGATGTTAAAAAGTTTAAAATTCAGTGGTTATGTTAAGAATTGAAATTCAGTGTCCATAATGTTAAATGGGTAAAGTTTAGTAGCCATGGGTGTAATTTAGCATTTAATTATATACTTCTCAAGTGGACCAAGAACTTCTTTAAGTAAACTATGTAGTTTTTCATGGCAGATCATGAGATTCAATCTCTCCTTCTCTCAAAAAATTTCTGATCAGAAAAGAAAAATAAAAAACAACCCAATATGGAGAAATACAAATCAATCTCCATCCAACAAAAAACCCCAAATTCAAGAGTCTTTTATGTATACATTAACAACCCATCTAAACTCAACGCCTTTCCCTACGAATTTTTCACCGAATTCCCCGTCGCCATTTCTTCTCTCGACGAGAATCCTGATGTCGGCGTAATTGTCCTCTCGGGTGCCGGTGATCACTTTTGCGCCGGTATTGACCTCAAAATACTCAATGACATCGCAAAACATGGCCTCTCATCTGAAAAGAGCCGCGCCAACGAGTGGCTCCGGCGAGAGATAAAGTTCTTACAGGTAGCGTTCACCGCGGTGGAGCGGTGTAGGAAACCCGTGATAGCAAGTATTCATGGGTATTGTGTTGGAGGAGGAATTGATCTAGTGACTGCTTGTGATATAAGGTTTTGTACTCATGACACGATTTTTACTGCCAAGCAAATTGATGTCGGGTTCACCGCCGATATGGGGACGTTGCAGCGGCTGCCCGCGATAGTCGGGTATGGTAACGCGATGGAAGTGGCTTTGACTGCACGGAAATTCTCGGGCCAAGAGGCTAAGGATATGGGTCTAGTTTCTCGGGTTTTTGAGTCTAAACAAGCATTGGATGAAGGTGTTATGCGTGTTGCTGAAGGTACGTTCCCTTGAAAACTAAAAATAACTTAGTTTCTTAATGTTCATATCTACCAAGAAATACTTCTATTATACTCCTGAAGTAATACACTAAATCAACGAAATAATAAATGCATATTATTTATTGAAAGGCGGTTGATATTAAAAAATAATTATATACACGTAACATTACCGTATTGTAGAATTTCTCTTAATATGAGATGCTAAGTTTGTATTAATTAAATTACTTTTCATATTATTTTCATGAACATCTAGCATATTTTTGGAGTAAGATTACAAGATATATGATAACATACAATATAGACAATTCCTTGATATCCGGAATAATTTTTTCATCGGATTTCCGGTGATAGGTGGATGAATTAGAAAGTATTGAAAATACTAAATAAGTTTAATAGCATTTAGGGTACAAAATATAAAATTAAGGGATTGTAGGTGAAACTTACCCATTATTTTAAATTCATCTTCTCTTTTTATTGAAAATATTAAATAAGTTCAACAGGCGTCCACATGGATCTTAATGATCAATATATTTCTAGCTGCTTCAAGTTGTTTAAAACTGCAACTGACTCAGCGAACTTCAAAAGGTTACAACTAATCCCCCAACCCAAGTTACTTATTTGGAACGAATAAACTCTGGGTAAATTTCATCAATAGTGTACAATATTTGTCATGTGTCACACATTGATGTATAGCATGTAAAAATGATATGTTCTGCAAAAAGCCTCCTTCTGATTCTCGAAAGGTATCGTTTTTCTACTAAACAAATTCAACTTCTCCAAATTCATTTTTATTTATTTCCCTTATTTGGGTATTCGTTTTTTTTTTGGAAAATTAAGATGTGAGTTTGTTGAATTTTCGTTTTTAGATTAAGATTTACTTCAATTTATTGTGTTGTAATTTTAATTTTGAGAGTAATCAATCGAATTTGTTATCTGGACTTTGCTTTTGAATTTTTACTAGTTACGAGAGTTTGCTTTTTAGAGGAATTTTTATTTTATGTCTTGCACTCAGTGGCAGAACCAGGACCTCGGATGACTCGGGGCTCAAACATATCAATAAAAAAAATTTCAAAACGTCAAAAAAAAATCGAAATTAACTGTGTGGTTGACTGTAAAAATTTTTTAGCCTCCAACGCATTAAAACTGTAAAAATGTTATCATTTTTTTTAGAAACTAGTATTGAACTAGTAGAAAATTAAACATGTTTTTAATTTAAAAAAAATGAGGTTGAAGGAAGTTGAATATCTCTCAAATAGAAGTAAGCATCCTTAACCATCTCATCTACATTTAAACATTGAAATAATACTATATAGAATCAATGTAATTCTTTTCAAAATATAACCAGACACCATTACTAAAAAAAATTTCTCAATTTTCCGACGCAGAATCCAACCCCTTTGATTCCGTCCCTGCTTGCACTATTCAAATAGGTTGACCTGGTAAAAAGTGCCTCCATTAATTTTTCTTTTGTGCTTCCTCCATTAATTAATATGACTTGGTAAACTCAACCAAGAATATACATAAATAAGATAATGTGGGGAGTTATTAATTAATTTCAAATGGATTGACCATTTTAATCTAAGAGTGGATCTGATTTCTCTAAATAAAATAAAGATATTTTAGAGATTTCAATTTTAGGGATGTCATGTTTTTAAATGAGAGATTAAAAAATAATGACATGACATGTTGAGTGGTCATTTTAACCGGTCATACACCAAAGTGAGATATCACCTATTAGTTCGCACATATTAGTGAGAAAAATTGAAAGTTGTACCCCAAATTGTGAAATTAGGTAAAATTATACATTATTGATGAAATTTACCAATAAACCCTCAAGTTGCTTGCTTAGAACAAATAATCCTTAAACTTAAAAAAAGCATTCAAAATAATATTACATCAGAGTTAAAATATGTCCAAAATATTGGTTACTACATCGTACATTAACAAAAAGTTAAAAAAAATTCCCAAAATCACAAATATTAACCTATTTGATGGATTATCTTTTTCAAATAAGCAAGTTGAGAGAGTTAATTGTAACATTTTAAAGTTTAAGGGATCAACTGCAGTTTTGGAACAACTTGGAGGTGATATATTAAGCCTGTTATAAAAATTTATATTCAAATTCTAAAACATATCATTTTGGATGCAAAATAATGAAATTAACTGCATATTTTTAAGTCATTTTGAAGTATATATAACTAGTTTTCTTGTTAGTTATGAAATCAATGTGTTTGGCTATATATATTTGATCAATGTGTGAGATAAAATTTGTGATTTTACAGGAATTGCTGCAAAATCTCCCATAGCTGCGGTAGGAACGAAGGCTGTGATGTTAAGGAGCAAAGACATGACTGTAGACCAAGGATTAGATTACATTGCAACTTGGAATGCTGCAACTGTTTATAGTTCTGGTGATCTAATGGAGGCCTTAAATGCAATGGCTCAAAAAAGAAAACCGATCTTTGCCAAACTTTAATTTCAGTATTTGCTATATCTATGTAGAATAAGTTTTCTTGTTCACTATGAATAAATTAAATGGTAATTAGCCTTGTAACTGATATTATGTTTTTGTGTATTTTGTACCAAATTATAATTATTTGGATTTATGAGAGTATTTGATTATTATTATAATAGAATTTATTCGTTTAGACTTGTATGGAATTATTTATACTGTTAAATACAACTAAGTGAAAGAGAAAAATCTGCCTATAAAATAGCATAAATATATTCCCAAAAATCTATAAAAATCCACAATAATTAGTTTATGAGAGTATTTGATTATTATTATAATAGAATTTATTCGTTTAGATCATGTGATACATGTTGCTCCCAAAAGAGGGATGATACTAGTAAGTATACTAGGCCACAATAATTAAGTTATAAGTAGAGTATCATTCCACTAGAGACATAGCCGGTCAGATTATTCACTCATAAGAGCTAAAACAGTTGGTGTTGAGAGAAAGTAACCTCTTTTATAAATCGTTTGTGTTGGTTCTCCTTTATAACTGATAAGGACATCTCTAACACCGGCCCGAAGAAAATCACCGACTGCCCCGACGCTAGCGACACGGCTCGAAGAAATGGGGAGGAGGCTGAAATTCCAGCTGACACGCCGTGTCAGTTGGAATAAGAAGTTCCTAGAACTTTTTTGTATATCTTATATTAAGATCTGACATACCCCCACATGCAAATGTCCATTGGGCTTGCAGCGTGCACAACACAGGCCCATCCCGCCATGTGTTTTAATTCCACAAATTAATGAGATTGCCTAGACTCGAACCCTCGACCGTTTGGTCCTAGAGGCTCTGATACCATGTCATGTAACCGTTTGAACTAAAAGCTCAAGGTAATAGTTAAGACACAATCATATATCTTATATTAATCTCGGACAATATGTACAAGGAATTTCTCATTAGATTGGTCAAAGAACAGTTTTCATTTTACTAAGAATCCTACGAAAACATTTTAACCAAGTTTATTTATCATTAATTAGTTCCTTCCATGTATTAAGTTCAAGTGAGCATTCTAAATAGAACGAAGTAAGAAAAGAACCCTTATCATTTAGCTAATGGTGTTCCCAACCCTAGCAACATATGCCTAATGATAATCCAGTTTTTTAGACCATTTTCACTTGTTACCTACTTGACTTAATATAGGCTGATGAGACCTATAAACATTAAGCACTTGAATGTTCAAACAAAGGCGAACTTTTCACCAAACTAAAGTTGGTGAAAAGGCAAAGTTTTCAGAAATGAATCCTTAAAGATGGAAGAGAAGATGGAATCCTAAAAAATTTGTCTTCCCTCCTAATTAAGCTATTTATAGCCTTTAAATAAGAATTGTCTTCCCTCCTAATTAAGGTATTTATAGCCTTTAAATAAGAATAGCCTTTAAATTTGTCTTCCCTACTAATTAAGGTATTTATACCGGTATACAAAATGGATCCAATGGTTAACATTAAACCATCTAACCAGTGGCGGAGCCAGAGCTCAAGGTCGGGAGGGGCTCCATATTGCATGAAGATTTTTCAATTATGATCAAATTTTTGATAATATAAGGGTAAATTTGATCATAATTGGAAAATTAAGGTACAAAACAACTAAGATTCAATATAAAGTAAGGATAATGTGCAAAAATACTCTAATGTTTGCCCCTAAGAACAATTTTACCCCTAACGTATTGCAATTTTACCCTTAACGTTGGCAGCCAAGAGCAATTTTATCCCTAACGTTGACAAGTTTGGTCAATTGAAGAAATTATTCATCAAATTGTCTTCTCGGTCAAAGATTCTTTTAATTATCACTACAACCAACCATGCAAACTTAGTTTTATGTCATATAATCACATTCTACATTATAAATACTAATTTTAACTATTTTGAGGCTGCTCGGGACTGAACCACTGTTCATCAATAGTGTCCGGGAGGGTCGGGAGACCCTCCCCTACTCCTGGCTCCGCCCCTGCATCTAACTACATACTATGGTCTGAAATTATTCTAACAAATTTAACTAAAAGCAGAAAGATAGAATCGAATAATTAAGATTCTTATATCTTGTCCAAATTGATTTCCTTCTCTCTCATGTGCACACGTTAACCTAGCTCCTCTAATTGGGCATGCAAAATAATGTCACACATCAACAAGCTTTCAGCTCTTTCTCTACCCTCTTTTCGGCTATTTCTCTGCCTAATCTTTTCACCTACAAAACGAGCAGGCTAAGACCACTCTAGTTTTCACCAAACTAATTGGAAAATATTTGTACCATAAATAATTGTTGGCTTTTAATTATTTTAAATATATTAATTGGCCTAATTTACATCTAAATAGATTTTTCAATAGGAAATACCGAGGGAAAACTATTTTCTAGGATTAACCTCAAGGGGAACCTAAGGTAAATCAAATGGACATCAGAAGGCCAGTTAATATTTTAACGTGTATTTTTGTAAGCCAATTAGAATGTAGGAAAGTTAGAAAGCGCCATAATCAATTTCATCGTGGAAGTCAAAGTGGAACGGTTACTCAATGTGATAGAGAACGTGGATTAGTGGAAAGAAGCAGGAAGTTAACTCCAACGTCTATAAAAGGAAGAAATCACGATGAACAAAGCCCCAACTCAACAACTCAACAAACGCAAGCAAAAACTCTAGCAAATTACCTTTAGACTTTAGCTTTTTACAATTCTTAGTTATTCCCTTAGATTTAATTTTCATTCAAGTTCAAGTTCATTCAAGCTTCCAGTACATTTTTATTTTTATTTGTTGTTCAATCATTTTCTGTAAGGTTTATATCGTTTTGATAATCGAAGCTTTAGGAATTTTCGGTCTCTTTAATTCTTACAGTCGTTTGATATTTAGAAGTTAGAAAGCGCACTCAATTTCATTCCATAGTTTGATAATACTATAATTATCTGGCATGCCCACAATTTCCCACAAAAGAGCCAAACAAAAATTGGCACGCTTGGTGGGACTGAAATCACAATGCCGCCGAAGAAAAGCGATAAGAGCAACAAAGATCCTGTAGTTGCAAGTTCTGAAGAAGAGGAGGTCATGACAATAGGCAATGTTCCACAAATGGTAGGACGAATCGAAGGAGAAAAGGTTGCTAGCCCCAGAGGAGAATCATGGATCTCTACAGAGATCCAAAATTCACCATTCTTGGAAAGGCGTTTCAATTCCATCGAGAAGAATATGGAATCTCTGCGGAGTGATATGGATTCGAAGATGGATAAAATACTCCAGAAGCTGTCAGAACCAGGGGTAATCAAGAATGGAGAAAACCATGTTCCTCAAGGTTCCCCAGATTCCAATGGGGGACGTGGGGTGTCCGGCGCTGAGAAAATACTGGTAAGTCACCTGTATCTCAATATTTTGGAAACACTAATCATACCTCCCACACAGTTTCGTATCATGAGGAGGCAAGAGGCCACCATATCACTTGGGACATGGGGGGCAACTATAGAGGCAATGGAAGGAACACTGGATTTCTTCATATGCCTTACGGTCACCATCAGAATGGTATACCTCAACAAACTCCAGCATTCAATATGGAGGGAGTGAGAGAAGTTGTCCAAGAGCTGTATGGGCATGGCCTTCGTCAATTTGGCCGCCCTGAGTTCCACAAGCCTTACCCTCATGTGATTGACATGGAGAATCCTTACCCAAGGGGATACAGAGTACCTGACTTCTCCCTATTCTCTGGGAAAGATGGTTTGTCAACTTTGGAGCACGTAGCAAGGTTCACGATCCAGTGTGGAGAACTTGCCAACTACCCTAACTTCAACCATCTCAAGTTGAGGCTCTTCCCAAATTCTCTGACGGGACCAGCCTTCACTTGGTATGCTACTCTCCCTAGGGACTCCATCCATGGTTGGCAAGATATGGAGGGGAAATTTCACACTCAATTCTTCCGAGCAGAGCTAGAAGTATGTGTTGCAGAACTTTCTAGGCATACTCAGAAGGGAGGTGAAAGAGCAGACCAATTCATTTCTCGTTTCAAAAAGATGAGGAACAGATGCAATGTCTATCTCCTAGAGGTGGAGTATGTGAAGATGGCCTAGAGGGGACTTGACATCGAGCTGAGGAAGAAGTTCCAAGGAATGGAGTTCAGAGACTTTTATGAGTTAGCTGCCAAGGTGACAGAGTACGAAGATCTGTTGAGGGAAGAGAGTCACAGAAAGAAGAGTGCCATGGGAACTTATTGCCAAGAGATATACCACGAGGTTGCAGTGGCAGATCTTAAAAGTCCAGGGACTCATGTTTGCCCCTTACTCCAGTCCACTGGAGGACATGATGCAGCAAAGAAATATTTCAATGATAAACCTTCGCAATTCAGCTTTGATGTGTCCAAGAGTGATGCTCTCTTTGACTTTCTCTTAAAGGAGAAGTTTATTACTTTGCCTGCAGGTCATAAATTGCCAACAAAAGAGGAAACCAAAGGGAAGACATATTGCAAGTATCATGATTCCTGGAATCATGCAACCAACAATTGTTGGGGCTTTAAGAATGCAGTTCAGGAAAGAATCAACAAGGGAATTCTTAAGTTCCCAGAGAAGAAAGAAGCAATGTTGGTTGATGAAGATCCTTTTCCACCGGTGGTGACTATGAACATGGTGGCAGTAGATATGCGAGATGTCCTCAATAGGAAGAAGGAAGACCTTCGTTTGAGACTTACAGAGTCCAAGAAGGAGAAAGGCAAAAGTTACCATACTTGGATCCCTAAGGAGTATCTCAGAGGTCCTGATGAACTTCCGGCTAAAATCAAGGAGCAAGGGGGGCAGAAGTCAGAAATTCGAGTAGAAGTGAAGAGCATCGGAGGGAATCACTATGAAAGAAGGGTTCAGACTGAGAGGAATCAAAAACCTCTAAAAAGTGAATTTCACCAAGAGAAGTATTCCCCAACTGCCAATCAGGGGAGACCTCGTTTTGTGGTGCCTCAAGCAGAAACTTCTGGTAAGTGGCGCGTGGTACGCCATAAAAAGTTCCCCCAACCTCTTACAAGAACACAGAAGAGAAGGATGCAACATAAGAGGGTAGCTGTTGAAAGACACCATGATGAGAAAGATGAAGTAGGGGAACCGGTGGAAAAAGAAGAAGTGAAAGCTGGTGAGCCAGAACCAATAGTTTCAGAGGAGGAGCCAGAGGAAATCATTTAAAACGTGCGAATTGGTGACATGGTGATACCTATCAGGTGTGCAACAGCTTCAGTGACATTGCTAGTAGATTTCCTAGGAAATTCAAGGGATCATCGTGTTGAAGAGGAGAAAAGTTCACCTATTCCTGAGAAGAGAGATTCATTCACCAGTGGGGTCTCAATTCAATCGAGTGGCCCAGGAGAACCAAAAAGAGTGGTTTTTGAGAAACATGCAGATAGCATGACCAAACATATCAGGCCTCTTTACATGAAGGCACATCCGAATGGCAAGCCAGTATCAAAAGTGCTGATCGATAATGGCTCTGCAGTGAATATCATGCCATTTAGGATGATGAAGACCCTGGGGAAGTCAATAGAAGATCTAATTGCCACAGAGGTTATGGTGTCAGCTTTCATAGGGGAAACCACCAAAACCTTAAGAGTTCTGCTAGTAGATATTACTGTGGGAAGCAACACATCTATGGCAGCATTCTTCGTTGTTGATTCAACAGCAAGCTATCAAATCTTGCTAGGGAGAGACTGGATTCATGCCAATTGGTGTGTGTCGTCCTCATTCCATCAATTCTTGCTTTTTTGGAAAGGAAATGAAGTAGAAGTTGTTGAAACACCTTTCCACATGATTTTGATTTGACAAAATTATTTAAGTAAAATATTAAATATATTCTAAACACACTAAGTTTAAGTGCTTTGATTTATTACACTAATGTGTTTGTTCAATGTTGAGTTAAATTGTTTATAAGACATAAAGACTAAATGGCTTAAAGCCCAATACGGAAGTCAAAGCCCAAGTCAAACAGATCAAGACCACTCGGCCCGTTTGTGCAAAACGCTGTCGTTATGAACAAAACGCAACTCAGCGAGAGAAGGATCTAGAAGACCTTCGTTGAACAACTTCGGAATGAAGCTGCTGAGTTAAATCGACAAAGAGTACAAGACAACAGTTGAGCAAGAACAACTTCCAGACAAAGTGTTTCCACTTTGGGTTAAGTTCAGAAGACACAGGACGCTGTCTAGTTGACCTTACCATAAATGGAGAGACATTCTGCCGGACTGACTAAAAGCTGACCGAGGACAGAAGATACTCAAATCTGATTGGCCGAGAGCTCTGAGCAAGACTGAGTGACAACGACAGGAAGCCGTTTCCCTCCAACGGTTATTTCGAAATTCGAAATGACTGATGCCTCAGACGTCTCTATAAATAGAGCCCTTCAGTTGCTTCATTAAACATAGAACTTCATCAAGCCATTACGCTGACCAAAATTCTACTCAAAGTTCTGTGAGAAAAAGCAAAGCAAATACTTACATCAAATTATATATCTTTCGTGTAAAAGTCTAGAGTGATTATTCAATCATCTAAGGTGTCTTAGCAATTGTTGTTTAGGACAAATCTTTATCATTTCTAGAGATTAGAAAGGAGAGGCTGAGTACTCGGTTATAGTACTCAGCGAGAGATTATGAGTGAGTAGAGGTATAGAGGAAGGTACTCTTGTTATACTCAGCTTCTAAGTTGTAAAAGGTTTGATGCTCTACCGTTAAAGAGCTCAGTAGAGAATTCGAAAGCTCGGAACGTGTTCCGGGGACAGGACGTAGGCTTAGAGGCCGAACCTGGATAAATCTGCTGAGTAACATCTTTCTAACCTTAAACTCCTTAATATATATATTGCTTGCTTAAACAAAACTGACCAAGTAAAGAGGTCACGCTGAGTTGTGTTGCATTGAGTATCTGAGTTCAGGAATAGACTCAAGTGCTATCTCCTGACTCAAAAAAAGAAGCTGACTTAGTCACCAGTTGACTAAGCTAGTGTCTTAATTTACTCAGCGCACTGTGTAATCCTTTTTCAAAGAAAAAGAAGTCAGCCTTAACGTATTAAAATTTTAAATAGTTCCTATCCCCCCCTTGGAACTAACTTGTTACGTTATAAGAGACCAACAGAAGTTGTTTGGGCAGATGGGAAACCATTTACAACTCAAGCTGATTCCGTGGAGGCAAGGTACTATGATGGAGTTGTGGGTCCAATAGAGTTCAGAGGTGAAAGCAAGAAAGGAGGACCCAAAAGTATCACCTGGAAGAAGCAATGTCAGAACAAAGGGAAAGCTATCCTCCAACCATCAGCCATCGTTCCATCCAAAGCTTGGGGAGCGTTGGGAGAACCGATCATCGAAGAAATCGATGATTATTAAGCATAATGAGAAAGAAATGGCAGTAGCTGCCGCTACCATAGAAAAAGCCCAAGTGCAGTAGGTGTTGGAGGAATTGCAGAAGGAAGAAGGTCTGGAGGCTCTGGGTGCTGAAGTAATCTATGAAGAAGAGCCTTTGGAAGAAGAAAGTGAAAATGTCATCCAGATAGATGAATTGAAACCAGCTCCTTCACCACTAGAGGATGACAAATCATTAGCCAGAGATCAATTGGAGGAAGTGAACTTGGGAACTTCTAAGAACCCAAGATGTACATACATCAGTAGAATTTTGGATCCACACAGAATTCAAACCTTATAAACAACCTCCCAGAAGAATGTCCGAAGAGGTAGAATTGAAGGTGAAGGAAGAAATTGAAAAGTTGCTAAAAGCTGGATTCATAAGACCCATCAGGTATGCTCAATGGTTATCTAATGTTGTACCGGTGGTAAAGAAGAATGGCAAGCTACGAGTTTGTGTGGACTTCAGAGACCTTAATACAGCAACTCCGAAGGATGTGTATGTGATGCCCATGGCAGACATGTTGGTGGATGCAGTAGCTAACAGTGAGCTTTTATCTTTTTTAGATTGTGTGGCAGGATATAATCAAATTGCCATTACTGAAGAAGATACTTCAAAGACCGCCTTTCGATGTCCAGGTGCTATTGGGACATTTGAGTGGCTGGTCATGCCTTTTGGCTTGAAGAATGCAGGTGCTACCTACCAAAGAGCAATGAATGCCATTTTCCATGATATGATTGGAAAAAATCTTGAGGTTTACATTGATGACATCGTCATAAAGTCCAAAAAAGAAATGGAGCACATAGATCGCTTGAGATGTGGTTTTCAAAGGATGAGGGAGCATCAACTAAAACTCAATCCCCTCAAGTGTGCTTTTGGGGTGAAAGCTGGAAACTTCCTTGGGTTCCTGGTGCACCAAAGAGGCGTGGAGATAGATCAAAACAAAGCCAAGGCGACCATAGAGTCCAAATCCCCTTAAAAAAAGGAGCTTCAGCGGTTCTTGGGGCAAGTGAATTATCTCAGGAGGTTCATCTCCAACTTGGCTGGAAAATCTAAGACATTTTCTGATTTGCTGCGATTAAAGAAGGAAGATGAATTCAAATGGGAGGAACACCATCAGTAAGCCTTCCAGAGTATCATTGAGTATCTATGCAAACCTCCTATACTTATGCCTCCAAGGCCATGTGTACCTCTGAAACTTTATCTATCTGCCGCTCATGATTCCATTGGATGCTTGTTAGCACAACACAATTCCAAAGGATATGAGCAGGCAATATATTATTTGAGTAGATTCTTGAATGCAACTGAGGTAAAATATTCACCAATGGAGAAACTCTGCCTTACATTGTATTTTGCCTGTACCAAACTGCGGCATTATATGATTGGGGCAAGGGTGTTGGTAGTATCTCAGACTGACTTGATCAAGTACATGTTGAAAAAGACGCTCATAACTGGGAGGATTGGAAAGTGGTCTCTGGTTTTGGCAGAGTTTACTCTGGTGTACTATCCTCAAAAATCAGTGAAGGGGCAAGCACTTGCAGATTTCCTTGCAGATCACCCTTGTCTTGATGTGAAGGATGAAATAGATCAAGATCTACCAATCTTCAGTGTTGAAAAATCCCGCTGGATTTTGAAATTTGATGGATCTAGCACCGAGACATCTGCAGGAGCAGGAGTAGTCATTATATCCCCCGTGGGAACCAAAACAACAATGTCTTTCAACCTGGATTTCAAATGTATGAACAATCAGGCTGAATATGAAGCTGCGGTCATTGGCCTAGAGATCTTGAGGGAGTTAGGAGCAGATGAAGTCTTGATCCAAGGGGATTCCCAACTCGTGCTGAGGCAACTATCAGGAGAATACAAATGCACTAGTCTCAGCTTAGCTCCATATTATAAAGCCGTTGTTCAACTACTGCAGGAATTCAATGACTTCTCCTTTCTTCATGTTCCAAGAGAGATCAATTGGGAGGCTAATGAGCTAGCTCAAATAGCCTCTTGTTTGAAAATGTCAGAAGAACTCACCCATAAGTTGATAATGATCAAGAAGCTCAAACATCCTTCTATCATGGAGAGGGGAATTCAAGTGGAGACATTTAATACAGATGTCAATCTAGCTACTGACTGGAGGAGTCCCATCAAGGAGTATTTGTCGAACCCAGGAAGACGAGTACCTTATTCCCTCAAGATTAGATCATTGAACTTCTTATTGATGGAAGGTGACTTGTACCACAAAAATGTAGATGGACTTTTACTGAAATGCTTAGGATTTCCAGACAGCATGGAAGTTATGAAACAAGTCCACGAAGGAGTGTGTGGAGCTCATTAGGCAGGCATCAAGATGAAGTGGCTCATCAGGAGACATGGGTACTTCTAGCCATCTATGCTGAAGGATTGTATGTATTATGCAAAAGGATGCTGCCAATGCCAAAGATATGGGCAGATTCAAAGAGTTCCTGCAGATGAGATGCACGCAGTCGTCAAGTCGTGGCCCTTCAGAGGATGGGCAATTGATTTGATAGGGAAAATTTATCCTGCATCATCAAAAGGGCACAACTTTATGATCGTGGCAACAGACTACTTCACAAAATAGGTGGAGGCCTTACCAATAAAGAAAGTGGACCAGAGAGATGTTGTGAAGTTCATCAAGGAGAACATCATTCACAGGTACGGGATCCCTCAGTCAAATACCACAGAACAAGGAACCATGTTCACCGGAGATGACATGAAGGACTTCATGGAAGATTATGGAATCAAGTTGTTGCACTCTACTCCTCATTATCCACAAGCTAGCCTCCAATAAAGTTCTCATCAACATCCTTGAAAAGATGATCGAAGATAACCCTAGGGAATGGCACGTCTTACTTTCAGAAACTTTATGGGCATACAGAACATAAAAAAGGAGTGCCACAGGCGTCAGTCCTTTCTCATTAACATATGGACATGATGTCGTGCTTCCTATGGAGGTATTAGTGTCGTCCCTCAGAGTAGCCAGACAAAATGAACTCACTCCAGCAGAATACACAAAAGCTATGATGATGGAACTTGAAGAATCTGATGAAGCTAGAATGCAAACACGTGATCGAATGATCGCCCAGAAAAAGAAAGTAACCAAAGCATACAATAAGAGAGTGAAGAAAAAGACCTTTGAAGAAGGAGGCATGGTTTGGAAACTCATCTTACCAGTTGGAAGTAAATATAGAGCATATGGAAAATGGTCTCCAAATTGGGAAGGACCATTCAAAGTCTTCCAAGTTCTAAAAAGAAACTCTTATTGGTTAGCTAGCTTGCAAGGGCAACCGCATAAGAGGTTCATCAACGGGAAGTACCTCAAGAAATTCTACCCCACCCTTTGGGAACTGAGGGAGCATCAGCCATAGGATATAGGCAATATGTATTTGATGTAATGCAAAGCAATTTTAATTTGTAAATTGTAAAGCTGGCTTATAGCCGCTATTCTGTTTGCAATAAAATAATAGCAGGCCTCAAGGCCGCAATTTATTCATCAAGTAATGTCTATCAAGTCTATCTAACAAAGAAATCTCTCTGAGGAGAATTTACCTTTCCTTTGATGGAATCATGTTGATTTTCTCCATTGAATTGATTGATTCAGCCTCTACTCCTTGGCACCGGCAAGCCCATCGTCAGCATAGGGATTGGTAGTGCACTGATGTCTACAACAACTTTATTAACAAGTTCTATTTCTCCATTGAATTGATTGATTCAGCCTCTACTCATTGGCACCGGCAAGCCCATCGTCAGCATAGGGATTGGTAGTGCACTGATGTCTACAACAACTTCATTGACAAGTTTTATTTCTCCATTGAATTGATTGATTCAGCCTCTACTCCTTCTCACTAGGAAACTTTTCGTCAGAATAGGTACTGGTTGTGCACTTATGTTCAGAGTTCTCTACTTTATGGCACCGACAAACCCTCTGTGAGAATAGGGACTGTTTATGGACTTATGTTCAAGAGCTTTAATCCAATGTGCAAGCAGGCCGAATGATGGAATCTTCATCAACAATACTTGGTAGTGCAACATGAACAACTTGATAGCACTGTGATTACAGGAAACATGTCAATTGATTGTTTCGGCCTCTACTCTTTGGCACCGGCAAACTCATCGTCGGAATATGGATTGGTAGTTCACCGATCTACACAGCAACCTTATTAACAGCTTTGTTCATACTCCAATCCAATGTGCAAGCAGGCTAAAGGATGGAATCTTCATCAACAATACTTGGTAGTGCAACACGAACAACTTAGTAGCACTATGATTAAAGGAAACCGATCAGTTGACTGATTCGGCCTCTAATCCTTGGCATCAGCAAATCTTTCGTCCGAATATGGATTGGTAGTGCACCAATGTCCACAACAGTTTCATTGACAACTTGAATTGGTGATGAAATCACAAGCAACTTAATTAAAGGAAATTGATCAATGATTGATCCGGCCTCTAATCCTCCTCACCGGGAAACTTTTTGTCAGGATAGTTACGGGTTGTGCACTTATGTTCAGAGGCCTCTACTTCTTGGCACCGATGAACCCTTTATGAGGACATGTCAAGAGCTCTAATCCAACGCCGAATGATGGAAACTTGATCAACAAGAGTTGGTGATGCACACACAACATGGTAGCACCGTGATTAAAGGAACTCGATCAATGATTGATCCGCCCTCTAATTTCGGATACTAGCAAGCTTTCCTGTCATAATAGGGACTGTACATGTAATAATATACACAGCAGCCCCAAAGACGCTTTGTCAAGAAGCAGCAATCCAAGTCCAACAAACGGAACAACCGATGATTTTTGAAGACAGAATCTGGAAATACAACATCATCAGTATTAAAAAAAATAGAACAATAATAACAATGAAGAAAGTGGAACAGAGGGGAGATGTTGTAAACTTAGAATGAGGGGAGATGACCCTCTTCCAGAAGAACTTTGTTGCAAAACATGTTATCAAATATAAACTCTCAGTACAGATGATTCTTCAGGACAGATTTCCCTCAAACTTTTTCTCTGCCTCCTTTTTCTTTTTCATCACATCATTCAACGAAGTCCCTGATTCAGACCCGCCATCTCTGCTGTAGCTGAAAATTTGAGTTTTCAGTAATGGTCATTCATCCTCATTTGACTCCAGCTCGATCAAACCGTCTACAACTTCGGTTGCTTCTACAGGCTTCTGGGATCTGATCCTTACCTCCATGAGGGTTCTTAAAGCTGTAAAAAGGGCAGCAATCAGTGCGGCAATTGCAAACTTAATTTGGAGATGGAGGAAGAATAAAAGCAGCAACAGTGAGAGCGAGGCAGGTGGATCAAACTTCATGTTGAAGCTCTCAAGGTAAGGTAGGTAAACAAAACTCAATTATCTACTGTACCGCTTTCTCTTCAATGAGTTGCTATTGAAAATATTTAATTATTTTCAAGTTGGTTTTTTATGCGGTATATAGAGTTTGTGTTTATTAAGGTTTCTTTTGCATTATGGTTTCCTAGTCCATTTAAAACTTTAAATTTTTGTTCTGCTGAAATTTTATCCCTTTATTATTTTCTTCATTTATTTTTAATCTTAGGTTTAGATCTATTTAAATTGAAAGACTTCTATTCTATTGCATTAATAGCATAACTTTTTGACTTTTCGTTTATTTTTATTTTTTGATCTTTCCAATCCTAAGTTGTTTTCTTTTCTAATTAAAACTCTAAAAAAAAAAAAAAATTAATAAATAATAATAATAATAATCCGTAGATGTCCTTAGTTTCTAGCTTTGTGTTATTTCTAATTAATTATTTAAGTTTATTCTTTTTTTCCTTTTTGTTATGATACTCAGGTAGAGATAGATTTTTAGTATTTAATTCAATTGATAGACTTCATTTAAATTTATAGTATTTCAATTAAATTTTTTATTTTTGTTTATTTTGTGTTTGTGCATTTTTTAACTTTCAAAGTCTAAAAGATTTTGTTAAGCGATTCAAGCATAATTTTCGTTTCTCAAATCCATGCTTGTGGGGGGCAATTGTTTGCACCATAAATAATTGTTGGCTTTTAATTATTTTAAATATATTAATTGGCCTAACTTACATCTAAATAGATTTTCCAATAGGGAATACCGGGGAAAAACTATTTTCTAGGATGAACCTCAAGGGGAACCTAAGGTAAATCAAAGGGACATCAGAAGGCCAGTTAATATTTTAACGTGTATTTTTGTAAGCCAATTAGAATGCAGGAAAGTTAGAAAGCGCCATAATCAATTTCATCGTGGAAGTCAAAGTGGAACGGTTACTCAATGTGATGGAGAACGTGGATTAGTGGAAAAAAGCAGGAAGTTACCTCCAATGTCTATAAAAAGAAGAAATCACGATGAACAAAGCCTCAACTCAACAACTCAACAAACGCAACAAAAACTCTAGCAAATTACCTTTAGACTTTAGCTTTTTACAATTCTTAGTTATTCCCTTAGATTTAATTTTCATTCAAGTTCAAGTTCATTCAAGCTTCCAGTACATTTTTATTTTTATTTGTTGTTCAATCATTTTCTGTAAGGTTGGTATCGTTTTGATAATCGAATCTTTAGGAATTTTCGGCCTCTTTAATTCTTACAGTCGTTTGATATTTAGAAGTTAGAAAACGCACTCAATTTCATTCCATAGTTTGATAATACTATAATTATCTGGTACGCCCGTAATTTCCCACAAAAAAGCCAAACAGAAAATAACCATAGAATTGTGTTATATATATATTTTTTTTTTTGCTTATCAAACATCCCCAAACATAAATATTTTGTTATCCTCAAGGAACAAAGCACAAAAGAAAAAAATAACAGATTAACAAGGAAGAATTTTTAAGGAGTACTTTTAGACATGGGAGAAGAACAAAATACATCATAAGCATAAACAACATCGCAAATTATTCATCATTTGAGAGTCTTGTTAAATTAAAGTATATGAAATTCTTAAGAATGTGAAAATCAAGAAGCTTGAAGTTTACAGAAATGAATTACAAAAATGTAATGATCGTATGTGCTAGCAGTTGCTCTTTATATACAACTGTATGGACAGTTAGAAATAACAAACTCTAAATAGAAAATTGTGACTAACTGTAACAAGTGGATGAAACTGTTTAATGAGCTGTAATCTTCTGTGACTGATTCACTGAAGTAAAATAAATCTGTTTTCTCAACAGAAATAAACAACTAGTCCCTCCATTTCAAAATAATTGTCACTTTTGATCAAATTTTTTCATTTCATATTATTTGTCAGGTTTAGTTTTCAATGTAACTTTTTCCTATTTTACCCCTATTAATGAGCTTAATATTAATTACACTTTTTGCTATTTTAAGTTTTCAATGTATGGAGAGAGGTTTAATTTAATGAGAGACACAAAAAATGATAATTATTAATGAAGAGAGATAGAGGGTATTCTAGTCCATATTGCATAAATTTAATACAAATCAATCATTTTCTTAATATGTGTGCTTTGGTCAAATGTGACAATTATTTTAAAATGGAAGGAGTATAAAATACCAAGTAAATTACGTTGAGACTTCCCTTTCTAGTTGGTCTTCTCATTAAACTTATACAGATTCTAATAATTTATAGGGAAGACTACCAATGTGTTTATGTCAATTGTGTTTATGTCATTTGTGTTTATACAAATGGCGACTACTTTAATTAAGGGCAGCAAATATCAAGAGATCTTTAAATTGGTTGTAATGGTTTGGAAATGGTAAATTTTTAAGTTAAGAGAACTACCAGAGTCAATGATGCTTGACCAATGCATATTTCCAATTGTTAATTTTTTAGTTTGTGCTGGTTTGTACCCGTATGGACCCTCCATATAGTACAATCGGAATAGATATATGAAGACTTAGATAAAAATTATGATAAAATATAGAAAAATCCTTTCCTATTATTATGGTTCTTTTCTTTTTTCCTTATCCAAGATCCATTCATCTGATTTTTCTATACTTCATCATAATCTTTATCTAAGTCTGCATATCTATTGTGATTATACTATACGGAGGGCCCCATATGGGTCATATAGTATAATCAGAATAGATATATAAAGACTAATTTTTATAAGGCCATCAAAATCTTATTTTTACCTTTATTATATTTTTGGAAAAAGGTTCAAAATATAGAATTTTTGTTCTTTTGCAAGTAGACAAGTGGCTCACTATTTCAGTTGGGTCTTATCAAAATTTGAAGTAGAATGAGCACAAATGACTTTGCATACACAATGTGATGTTAATGTCGCGCCCCCTGCCCGAGCCGAACATAAAACGAATCCGCTGGATCAGACCCCCTTTCGAGTGGTTGAAGGTTAATACGGACGGATCTGCCCTAGGAGCCGCGGGAGCAGGAGGGTCGGGCGGAATTTTTAGAACACACCACGGCTTCGCCAGAGGCTGCTTCGCGTTTTCGATCCCTACTGCTTTTGCATATATGGCAGAGTTACGGACTGTTATTTTTGCAGTCGACATTGCATGGGAGAAGGGTTGGCACAGATTATGGATCGAGTCGGACTCAATGTTGGCGGTCACTCTTCTCAGGAATCGATCGAAGAATGTCCCTTGGCCTGTTCGTCAACAATGGCTAAAATGCCTTGATCAATGTTCACGGATGGATATAGTAATCTCTCACGGCAATCGGGTCACCGAAGCCCTTGCTCGATTTGGCGTCACGGTTCCTACCATTACCTGGTGGCATTCTATTCCACAGTTACTCTTCAACTCTTCTAATTTTTTATTTTTTCCTCTCCTTATATCATTTTTTTCATTTATTTATAGATTTGGGTTTTATTTGGCTTGCGGCTGGGGTGCCAACCTAGTTGGGATATCGGCCAATAGTTCAAGTATCGTCCCAATTTTTATTCAAAAAATAAGGATAATTGCAAACAGACTACATGTGTTCCTGATTGATGTTTTGGGGTTTGACTGAGTGGCTTAGGCACAGAAGAGTGGGAGAAGGGTGTATAAGGAGCTTTCCCGCACAAGGTTCCAAATTTAAGGGAGCCTAATTTTTATTTTTATACAAATTTAAATAAAATATTATTATTAATTATTATGTGAAAATTAAGTGAATTTTAACTTATCCAGAAAATTAACGCTCTAAGAGTCTTAAGGGGCCCAATTTTATTATTATTATTATTATACAATATCTAATTTAATTATTTTTTTATTATATTTATTATGTTAAAATCAAGTTAAAAGTAAGTATTTTGGTGTTTCATTTTATAGAAATATTATTATTATTATACGAAAGTATTAATTTTTTTTAATGAATAGAGCCCAATTTTTTTCATTTAGCACAGGGCTCTAAAAATGTTTAAAACCGCCTACTTAGGCAGATTCATAGGTTAACCAATAAAAATATATAGGGGAAAGTTCAAATAAAACCCATGTGGTTTCACTAATTTTCAGATAAAGGACTGTGGTTTACTTTTTGTCAAAACGAGGACTGAGGTTTCGTATTTTTAATAATGCTATTAAAACTATCTTTAACGACTTGAAAATGAAAATTTTCAAGAATTAAAGTTGTTCAATGTCATATTTTCTATGGAACTACATTTTTGATTTTAGAAAATCATCTTTTTTGGAACTTTCTCTCTCTAAACATTAACTTTCTCTCTCTTTACCAAACATCATCTAAATAATCTTGAAATAAAAAAGTTGAAGAATTAAAGTTGCTTAGAATATTAGTAGTTCTTAAAATATGTCATTTTTGAAGTTGTTAAGGGTGATTTTAATAGTATCAATCGAAAAAAGTAAACCACAGTCCTTATTTTGCTAAAGTTGAAAACCTCCGTCCTCGTTTTGATAAAAAAGTAAATCACAGTCCTTTATCTGAAAATTAGTGAAACCACGGGGATTTTATTTGAACTTTACCCAAATATATATTAGCCTCAACTTGGCTTATGCAGGAAAAATAGCTTATGAGTAAGGGTAGACTATTTAAGCTGTAGGCTAAAACTAAATTTTTCCATAACCATGTAGTCTAAGGTGTTGTTTGATAAAACTGAAAATTAAGTGCTGAAAAAATAAGTACTGAATTTTAAGTGCTGAATATTATAAGTGCTGGAAATATTGAATGATTTAATTTTTAAAAAAGTATGAGTTGATAATGTTTAACTTAAAATGATAAGTTAAATATTTTGACTTATCAAAATAAGTGGTTTTTAACTTAATTAACTAATATAAGTGGTGAAAAAACAACTATTATCAAACGCACTTAAATTAAATAAGTGCTTAACATTTTAATTTAAGCAATTAAGTGCTTTATCAAACAATGCTAAATTGCCTTATTCAAAGCAAGTTATAGACTCTGTCAGTGACAACTTGCTCAAAACAAACCACATAACATTTTAATGTTTTCCTTCAAATCCAATTCTCACAAAATTTTGTTAAATTTGTTGTTTTATTCCTAAGCATGGAACTTTATTTCACAATCATGAATTCTTAAAATTTTATCTAGCTCTCTCTCATGTGCATGAACTGCAGTTAGGACAAGTGTATAAAGTGAAAGTAAAGGTAGACCCCATAATAGCATCTCTAATAAAAGTTTTTATAAAGATTGTACAAACGCCCTGTTTGGGAATTAGCTGTTAGCTGTTAGCTAATTACATTAGCTGATTTGACTAGCTGATTTAATTAGCTGTTTGTGTAGACCTGTTTGGTAAAAATTAACTGATTGATAATAGCGGTTTGTGCAAAAAGACGAATAAGGGCATTAATTTTAGCGCAGGAGAAGAGGGAGTCTATTTATTAGGGTTAAAGAAGTCCATTAATTTTAATATTGCAAAACGCTAATTGAAAAAGCTCATTTTAAGAGCTTTTTCTAAATTAGCGTTTTCATCCCAAAACTCTCTTCTAAACCTCTCTCCACCAAACACTCCAATTAGCGGTTTCAGTGGTCAAACCTCTAAAGTTGGTCAAAACCGCTCTTTTTATCCCAAAACGCTCTTTACCAAACAGGGCCAAAATTAACACATCATATTAAAATATAATATTTTATTTTCCAACTCATCCATATCATGTTTGGTAACTTTTGTTAACAAAGTATATAATTTTAAAATTTGTCACAATTAGGGACGGATCCAAGATTTTCAACTAGTGGGGGCAAACTATACAAATAAAATAATAAATTGACAATCAGAGGGTGTTTGTTTCAGTTTTTCGGGGAAGCGTTTAGCATTTCACTTCAAACTGCAGAAAATATAGCGTTTGGTTAGGTTTATATAACCGCAACGTTTAGCATTTTCTACGGAAACTGTTGTTTGTAGTTATTTGTTATTGATGAAATTATCTTTTTATTTCCACAAAATATGTTTCTCCTTTAACATTATTTATATTTCTATAACATAATTGCCGTAAGGACAATGTTTTGTTATGTTCAATAAATTTTTTATTTTTTATATAAATTATTTTTATTAATTTACGTAACCTAATTTTTTATTTTGTAATAGGATAAAGTGCAAAAATACCCCTAACATTTATAGCTAGGAACAATTTTACCCTTAACGTCTAAAATTGTGCAATTATACCCCTAACGTTGGCATCCAAGAGCAGTTTTACCCTTAATATTGACAAATTGAGTCAATTTAAGAAATAATTCATCAAACTATCTTCTTGGTTATGAATATTGTCATATGCACTTCACATGTGCATCATTTATCATCGTTTGTAACAGATCACAAACATATGATTGGACGTGAATGTTTTTTTTTTAAATAAAAAGTATATATTGTCTTTTGTCCCCCCACCCAAACTTTATCTAGCATTTAAATGGTAAATTACACACATAGCCACTGAACTTTATCCATTTAACATTATGGCCACTGAACTTTAGTTCTTAACATTATGACCATTGAACATTACACTTTCTAACACTGGTGGCCACTCAACGCTTTAAAACGACCACTGAGGGTCTGAAAATAAAAAATTCAAAGAGTTAATGATATTCTAAGGAATTTTAATTCTTGAAAATTTTCGTTTTGAAGTCATTTAGGTGTTGTTTGGTTAGGAGAGATAAAGTGAATTTTTAGAGAGATAAGGCTCCAAAAAATGTGATTTTGGAAAATAAAAAATGTGGTTTTATGGTAAATGTCGTTCTCAACAACTTTAATTCTTGAATATTTTCATTTTGAGGTCGTTAACGGTCATTTTGAACACTTGTTTAAAGTTGAGTGGCCATCAGTGTTAAAAAGTGTAAAGTTTAATGACCATACCGTTAAGAATTGAAGTTCAGTGGCCACAGTGTTAAAATGGATAAAATTCAGTGGCCATTGGTGTAATTTACCCGGCATTTAACAAAGGCAAATTCATGAAATAATTAAGCTTCATCCTACTCAAGGCGTCTTTTATCCATCCAACTCTCAACTTCAACTCAAAGGTTTCATTGACGGTGATTGGGGAAATTGCAAAATCACACGAAAGTCAGTCACGGGTTTTGCTATCTTTCTTGGAAATTCTCTAATTTCCTGGAAATCGAAGAAGCAAAACACTATTAGTAGTCGCTCTTCATCAGAATTTGAATACTGGGCCATGGCTTCAACTGCCTGTGAGCTACAATGGCTTCTATTTCTTCTAAAAGATCTACATATGTATCACCCTAAACCCGCTCTACTATATTGCGATAATCTATCCGCTATTCATATAGCCAAAAACCCGGGTTTCCACGAAAGAACCAAACATATCGAAATTGATTGCTATTTTGTTCGCCACAAGGTTCAAGCTGGAATTGTACACCTCCTGCCTGTACCTTCTGCTGATCAATTGGCTGATTGCTTTACTAAACCACTCCATCATCCTGCTTTTCACTCCTTTCTTCATCGACTTGGAATTTTAGACGTGCACACTTCTTAGCTTGCGGGGGATGTAAGACTAAATCAACGATCCAAAATAAAAGTCAACCAAACAAAGCTACGATTGAGATTAGAGATCTAGAAGAGGAAGAAATCTCCTGCTCTACTTTTGCTATAAAAAGCCCAAGCTAGTTGCAGTCATCACTTACTTTTCATTTTCCTGTAATCTTAGTTTGTTATAGTTAAGATAAGCGGTTCTGATACCATGTTATGGAAGCAATTAAACTAAAAGATCAAACTAATAGTTAAAACTTAATCATAGATCTTATATGAATCTCTGACAATATTATCACTCATATATAAAAGATCAAATGCATGTTTACATTTTAGTAATTCTTCTACCAAAATGTCGATATAATTCTCCCTGCTCCAATATACTCAATTCGTCTACTTCTATTGATTGCCTGCTCCAACGTTCTCTAACCATGACGGGGAAAAGAGAGAATTCAATTACTAAAATGTATGATAAAATCATAATATTCCTAGTAAAGCATGCATTACCATTTTTTAACTTCACTTTGAATCATACTATTTTAGAGTGCTTCTTCTCCTTTAGTTTAGTAGGCTTGTTAAATGTGGCATTGTTGAATCATACACAGACAAGTGAATAAACAAATAAAATAACAGAGCAACAATCAATAGAAAGAGTATTCAAGGGAGGACAACGAGACTGGTCGAATAACTTGAAAAGTATGTGTTAATGATGAATTAATATTGGAATGGTCAACATGTTTACCTTAACAACAAAGAAGTTAATTGCACAACCATAGAATTATTGTTGTAATCTATAGTTGGTAATGCCTAGTATAGATAAAAATATGTAAAGACTCTTGTGCACATATTTTCTGATATAGAAGCAACCATTATGTATGAGCCAAGTGCGGATGCGAAGAAAGAAGTTGAATTCTGCTGCATAAAACCAGCATAAAACAAAGAAAAAAAATATGTTTTTGTGCTTGATTATGTTGAACAGGGCTATGCTCAAAGCTGTTGTATTTGACCCATAGCCTTCACTGTACAGGTTTCCATACCCACAAGTTCCTCCTACACACAACAAAGAACCGATTAAGTATCGGAAAATAAACTCATCTTCAATTAATAAGACTTGAAATCCACTCTTACCCATTGTAGCAGAAGCATCACTGCCTCCATAGAAGGTAGCATGTGCACTAGACCCCTTATTTCCATACCTAAAAAATTGTTTTGGAGATGGCTAGTAGCAGAGTTACTAAATAAATTCCAAGATAAGCCATTTTCCTGCAGAATTTGAGCAAAGAAATCCAATTTCAAAATTTATTAGTATGAGCAAGTGTGGAAGTGATAGTGAAATGTAATGAAAATGTAAGGGGGAAGAAGCAGCATTTATAGATATGCAAAACAAAAGAATATTTGCTAATTAACAAGGATATAAATAAATTAATGGTATCTTTTTCCTTGAATTTTATAGAGTTGTCACATTTGCTGCATTCTTGTTAAAGAAATAAAGCAGCAACAAATCAATTAGCCGATGTCCCTTGTATACATTTGATATTTAGCACTAATTATCAAGGAAACTAATTGAATTCAAGCTTTGATCCCCAAAAATCATACATACATAGAGGCCAGTAATTGATACTTGAAATGTTTAAGTAGACTATTTCATTTTAATGGCCATCCATGATTTAGTTACTGGCTTAAGAAAAACAATTAGACACTAGAATCTCAAATAGCCATAAAGGAAGATATACTATAATATATAACAACATAAACATTAAACAACAATTTGAAGTGAATATCCAAAAGCATGTTTAAGCACCTGGAATATACAACTCCTGGTTTTGATATCTGAAAAGGAGGAAATTCAATCTTCCTGTCTATTATATCAATCTAGGAATATTATGGCAGTTACAAAATATTTGTTTGTATTTTCTCGCCGGCAGTTTATCAATTGCTGTTTAAAAAAATTACTCTGACATTTACAAAATAAAGATTTATATTTTTGATATATTAACAATTAAATCACCAACATTAATAAAATAATAATATTATTAATATTTGTGATTTTCATGTAAAGGATCCTATTTATTAATGGTTATAGTATAATTGTAGTTAGAAGTAAAATTAATCTAACTCACAATAATCTAATTTATAATTTATGACTTAATTTAAAGTATAAAAATCAAATCTCAAAAGATATAACAATGATAATCAAAAGATATAACAATGATATTCTTAAGTCCGAATAATCTCACTACACATCAACAGCTTAAAGGACTAAAGACCTAAAAGTAATAATTTTATAAAAAAAAAAAATACAGAAATTTTATTTTTTAGAGCTTATTGATGCATAATAATTTTCTAGATTTGCTCACAATGTTTTCTAGAAGTAATCTAGTATTAAAGCGGAATAAATTATATTTTTCACATGAAATTAAATGTTTTTATTTGATTCGGTTGTTTCAATCTAATGAAAAAAAGTAATTTCAAGCAAATTTTCTTTTAAGGAATTGATTTTGCTATTTTATTTATTTTTCAACCTTATCTCTTGTTTAGGCTTTTCTAATTAAATATTTCTGTGTAAATTTGGATTCGAATTTGAAAATCTGTGCTTAAACGATTTGAGACTTTTAACCACTCCAATCAATCTTATTAATAATATTTTAACAAGTTCAATAAAGGAGAAACATGTGATTTTGAAGATATTTAATTAGTTTAATACATCAATAACTCCATGAATTGGTCTAAAACATTTGATTGATCCTTGAACTTTTACAATGCGTCAATAGCCCCTCTCGACTTATTTAAAATTAATATTCCGATAACTTCTTCAACTTGTTTAAAATATAATTAATTATCACTCGATTGTCAAAAAGTAAGTTGCATGCAGAAAGTATGTTGCACGTGCCCTGAAAAAGTAAAATGACCAAGGTCGGAATATGTTGTTCTAATATCGGAGATGATACGTTTTACATTTGAGTGAATAAGAATTTCTGTTTTAATATGTTTTGTGAATTATGTACAAAACATCTTTCGCATTTTTTTTCCAACCGAGTTACAAATTGATTACATTTTAAACAAGTTTAGAGAGTTATCAGAACAATTTGAAAGTTCACTAGGTTAATCAATTTTTCTTGTACAAGTTCAGGGGATGATGTGTCAAGCCTATTTAATATATATGGTAATTTTCACATGTTCAGTGACTGATCAACTGAATTTGGCTCATCGCTATTAGATCTAAATTATTAAAAACTTAAGATGGAGCTTAAATCATCGTATAAAGCTTAGATATAGTAAATTTAAATTTAAACACTGAGTAACCGGTCACTGAATAAATCGTTATATTTATATAGGGTAAATTATAAAACTGATTCAATTGATAGACACGTTTACATATTTAGACCAATTACATTACCTCCTATCAAATTAGACACTTTCAAATTAAACTTTTCCAAAATATCCTTAATATATATATTATGACTTAACCAATATTTTCACTCTAATTTTCATCATTTGCAATCCAAGTTCAGTTTCATACATCAATTAAAGATCCATAAATTCCTCTATATATGTTGGTGTTTTAAGTTAGATTGCACCATTATCGAATGATATTTGGATATTTTATTCAACACGATAGATTCACAGTTTATGATCTTGCTTTGCAGTGGTGTCAACTGCTAATTAATAGTCATTGTTAATTAGCAGTTGACCCAATTGCGAAGCAAAATCGTAAATTACTAATTGTAAACTTGGAAAATATATTGCGTAGCAGCTATGCCATGTCAAGAGATGAATGAATTGACTAATCATTTTCGGATTCCGAAGCAATTGACATGGGCACAAAGCATAATGACTGCACTGTAGGAAATTTTTTGGGAAGAATGGAAGAAGAGGAGAAGAAATGTTCTAGTGGGTTATTAGATGAAATGCATAGGATGGAAAAATTAGGACAGAGTTTGATTGAATTCGCAGGGAGTTTCAATTTCCGGTGGAGACGGAAAAGATGGATGAAGTAACATCACAAATGGCAAAACTGATTGAAAATTACCCGGAAAATGGAAGAAAGATTAGTGCCGTTACAGATGCGTAAGAGAGGTTTTTCATAGAATTGTATGTTGGAGACGAATGTGCTTTAAATGGTAGATCATGCTGGTAAAGTTTCACAACCTGTAGTATACTATATTTGCATTTTCCTGGCTGGATTTGTTTATTGGGTATATGAACTTGAATCTGACGTGGATTTTTATATATATAGTAAAAATATTTAGATAAAGTCTAATTTGCAAAGAGTCAATAAATTGAGTCAATTTTATAATTTATCCTTTTATAATTTATCCATTTATATATTCTCAAGTACCATACAGTTTTTCTTTCGCACTTCATCAAATTCTCTCTCTAGACTCCATTAATCCTCTGAACATTTCTCCGATCAGAAAAAAGAGAGCCCAAAATGCAGAAGCAGTATAAATCAATATACATCCAACAAAAAACCCCAAATTCAAGAGTCTTTTACATATACCTTAACAATCCAACTAAACTCAACGCTTTCCCCTACGAATTCCTCACCGAATTTCCAGACGCCCTTTCATCTCTCGACAAAAAGCCTAATGTCGCCGTCATAGTCCTCTGCGGCGCCGGTGATCACTTCTGCACCGGCGAAGACATCACCAAAAACGGCCTCTCAACTGAAAAGAGCCGCGCTAACGAGTGGCTCCGGCGGCAGATCATGTTCATTCAGGAATCGGCGACAGCGATGGAGAAATGTAGGAAACCGGTCATAGCAAGTATTCATGGGTATTGTGTTGCAGGAGGAGTTGATATAGTGACTGCCTGTGACATAAGGTTTTGTACGAAAGACACTGTCATGTTAATGTGGGATTCACGGCGGATATGGGGACGCTGCAGAGGTTGCCGGCGATAGTCGGGTATGGTAACGCAATAGAATTGGCTTTGACGGGTCGGAAGTTTTCGGGTCAGGAGGCTAAGGATATGGGTTTGGTTTCTCGGGTTTTTGAGTCTAAACAAGCATTGGATGAAGGTGTTAAATTCATTGCTGAGGGTAAGTTCTCATTTGCAAACTAAAAAGTAGTACTAATTTAGGGATAATTGCAAATTACTGAATTTTGAAATAGTTTAAAAAAAAATGACTGAATTTTATTTTGTTTTAATAAAAGGCTAGAGCCGGTTCTAAGGGGTGAATTTAGGGGCGACTGTCTATGGTCGCTAAATTTATACCTATCCATTTGTGAAAGTAAAATTTTGTTGTTAAAGTTTTAAGTAGGACCAAATTATGTCTAAAATGTTTACCGTTGTAAAACAATAAAAAAAAAAAAAAAAAAGGGAAATTTACATAGAAATTCAGGTTTAAAAAATTATTTACAATAATATCAGAAAATAATTTGAATTTTATCAAATTAAATAAACCATCATTTCCTAGAAGTAACATCCCCTAAATGGTAGGAATTTTGAAATTCATATTTTATTTAACCGGCTGACATTTTCAAAATAGTTTTAATATTTTTGATATATTATAAATTAAATTATCACTCATGATTAAATTATAAAAATTATTACTATTCATGTCTTTTATGTAAAAAACCCAAAAAAAAACCCCAAAATGTAAAATATTAAGTCTGCACTGGAAAAAATTAGTATTACCTTATTGGCACAGTTAAAAACGGTCTGAAATAAATTATAAATATATTTGAAAAATCTATTGTGACAGTTAAATAAAGTTCAAACTAGTCTATTCGAATTTTTCGACAAATAGGGATACATATATCTTTCCGTTCTTTGTTATTCTTTATAGGGTAATTAATTTATTAGTCCCTATATTTGGACAAAACACACTGTTTAGTCCTTATATTTTCAAAAACAGACGGTAAAGTCCTTAACGTTTTTCTCGATGAACTATTTAGTCCCTAACGTTTTTCTCGGTGAACTGTTTAGTCCCTGCCATTAGACTCTCATCAAGATTCTGTTAGTCAATTTGGATTTACGTTCTTCTTTTCCTTTATTTTCCTTTCCTTTAAACTCTAATGCATCTGAAATCAACTTTGTGCGTTCTTCTTCTTGATTTTCTTCTTAATCGTTCAAATTCATAAACATTGGGTCTGTTCTTTTTCTTGTTCTCCATACAAATAGCTTCTTTTTCTAAATTGGATTTCCTCTTCTAAAGTTTGAAGGTAAATAGTAAAAGGTAATTTAGTCATTTCCGAAGTCATAAACGGTAAAAAATCTAACAAACAGGCGGAAGGACTAAACAGTTCACTGAGAAAAAGGTTAGAGACCTGTGTTTTTGAAAATATAGGAACTAAACAGTGTGTTTTGTCAAAATATAGGGACTAATAAATTAATTACCCTTCTTTATATGTGTTTAAAATTATATATATATATATATATATATATATATATATATATATATATATAAAGGAGATCAAGTGTGACACAGACAAGCCTTATTATGTGACAATGATCAATTTTGGAATTAACCAGGGGGAGGTCGCAAATTTGTAAATAAAAGGAAAGAGAAAATTGTTTTATTTCTTTTCTTTAAAATGCATTTTCCCGACTATTCCAACCTCGCTTTTCAAAAACTTTTATACCGTTGGACTCATTTTAATTAGACGATCATTTTAAGATCCTAGAAGCTTAGGTAAAAAAAATTACAGTGAACAGAATCCGGCGATTTGTTTTTCGATGAGAAAAAATGCCCAGAAAATGTAAAATATTATTCTGAGAAACTTTAATTCTTGACTCAAAGTGAGATTCCTTACGGTTTAGTTCCAAATCAACGGAATCCGTCGATTAGGTGGGCGTTTTCCGGTGAGAAAACAGAAAGTACTCAGAAAATTCTTAAAAAATTCCAGGTACTGTAAAATATTATTTTGAGAAACTTTAATTCTTGGGTCGAAGCATAATTTTTACGGTTTAGTCCCAATAAAACAACTTACTTAATTTTATCCATTTTACATGCTTCAACAATTTATTGGGGCAAAACCGTAAGGAATCTCATTTTGAGCCAAGAATTAAAGTTTCTTAAAATGATGTTTTACATATTTTGAAATTTTTTGATAATTTTCTGAATACGTTTTGGTCTTACCTTTCAGCACTATGTGTTGCAATATTTTATTGGAACAATATAACAATTCTGTTGGAACAATATAAGTATTATGTTGGAACAATATAACTATTCTGTTTGAACAATATAATTATTCTGTTGGAAAAATTGGTACACTGATTTGAAACAATTGGTAAACAGATTTATTATGTTGGAAGAATATAAGAATTAGAATTATTTTCTAAATAATATAACTAATATAAATTTGAAGATACTATATTAAATACTAAAAAACAAAAATGAAATTGAAGACATAGATAATAAAATTGATTTGGAACAATTGGTAAACTGATTTATTATGTTGGAACAATATAAGTATTATGTTGGAATAATATAACTATTTTGTTGGAAAAATTGGTACGCTGATATATTTGTTGGAACAATATAAGTATTATGTTGGAACAAATGGTACACTGATTTGGAACAATTTCGTACACTGTCGGAACAATGTAATTAGGACAAAAAAACGTGCCCAGAAAATTATCAAAAAATTCCAAAATATGTAAAACATCATTTTAAGAAACTTTAATTCTTGGCTCAAAGCGAGATTCGTTACAGTTTTGACCGAACAAATTGTTGAAGCATGTAAAATGGATAAAATTATGGAACAAGTTTTATTGGTACTAAACCGTAAGAAATCCCTCCTCTACCCAAAAATTAAAGTTTTTTAGAATAATATTTTATATTTTTTGAAATTTTTTGAGAATTTTCTGGGTACTTTTTTTCTCGCCAGAAAACGCCCACCCGGATTCCGTTCACCGGAATTTTTTTTTAATTGAGCTTCAGAGATCTTAAAATGACCGTCTAATTTAGACGAGTCTAATAGTATAAAAATTTTCAAAAAACGAGGTTAGAAATGTCGGGAAAATGTATTTTAAAGAAAAGAAATAAAATAATTTTCTGTTGGAACAATATAACTATTATGTTGGAACAAATGAAACACTGATTTGGAACAATTTCGTACACTGTCGGAACAATGTAAGTAGGAAAAAAAATGTACCCTGAAAATTATCAATTAATTCCAAAACATGTAAAACATCATTTTAAGAAACTTTAATTCTTGGCTCAAAGCGAGATTCCTTACAGTTTTGGCCCAACAAATTGTTGAAGCATGTAAAATGGATAAAATTAAGGAACAAGTTTTATTGGGACTAAACCATAAGAAATTAAGGAACAAGTTTTATTGGGATCTAATTTAGACGAGTCTAATAGTATAAAAATTTTCGAAAAACGAGATTAGAAATGTCGGGAAAATGTATTTTAAAGAAAAGAAATAAAACAATTTTCTTTATCATCTCTTTCCTTTTATTTACAAATTTGTCACCTTGTCCTTTTTAATTATCATCAAAACTACGTAGTTTTGTAATGTCACACAATAAGCTTCTTGCCACAACTAGATTCATTGTCACACTGGATCTTATGTAACTGGCTCAAATTTATTATGTCTCCCAGTGCCAATAAAAAGTTAACGAAAAAAAATGATGACACGACAATATTGTAAAAAATGATTAACATTTACATATAACACAACAATTAGATGATATTAAAAAAAATATTTTTTTTTATTTTTACTTAATTCAACTGTTTCAAACTATCACATAGATGTAAAAAATATATATTTATATTTTTAGTTGTCGTGTGGGTGTCATGTTATAAATATCTCACGGAGTTCTTTTGAGTCTACTTGACACGCCACTAACTCACTGATTAGTTTGAATGCTTATTTTGTATTGATTTGTGTTTCTTATTTATGGTATTTAGGCTCGGGTTATAGAGTTGTTGGGGACGCCAACCTGGTTGGAATGTCCCGAATTCTCAATTTCTGTCCCCTGCTTTTAATTAAAAAAAATATATATAACAAATTTCAGTGATTTTTATTAAAATAAAATGAAGTTTAATCACCTTTTTTTAACAGGCCGCTGCAAATTTAAATGTCCACGTCCATTGGTGTAATTTAACCTACTAAATAATGAATTAAATATTAATATTTTAATTTATCCTCTGAAATTCAGGGACATTTTTTAAGACATTTTTTTAAACTAATTCTAAACTTTAATTACAATTTAATTTGCCATATTAAATCATTGTTTAAATATAATTGGAATAATGTACTAAAATAGGTTTATTATTTTTGAAAAACTATAAATTCAGGCTACACCTACAAAATAGTACCAATGTAGATTTAACATTTAAAAAAGAGTACTAATTTAAGCCTTGATAACCAAATGTGACAAATTATTCATATTATTCAATTAAGTTTTGATTTCTCTTTCCACGCAAAATTGACAGAACTTAATGGAATAATATGAATGATGTGTCACGTTCCGTTATCGAGGCCTATATTGGTACGTGTTATTTTGTACGTAGAGCCTAAATTGATACTTCTCCAAAAACCATAAGCCTATTTTAATACACTATCCCATTATAATTGCATACACTTAGTCCTTGATTAACCATACAACAAATATTATACAACTCCAACTCAACCAAACAGACATTATAAACAGGGGCGGAGCCAGAGGGGGCGGGGAGGGTCGGCCGACCCTCCGGCCGCCAGCAAACCTCAAGTAGAGGTTGGCCGGCGTAATTCTGCCCCTGGTCTGCCATGGCTGGAAGCCCCTCTAGCCATGGCAGATCTGAAGCTTCGAAGAAGAAGCAGGGGGCCTGAGCCCCATCTTCTATTACTTTTTTAAGTTTTTCCTAACCAAAACGGCGTAGTTTTAGTTAGGGCAAATTTAAAACAGAAAACTATAAATGGGCTATTCATTTGTCTAAGTATGGGTCTAGACATCTAATTTATAAAGAAATGAGTAGATGACTGAGGGCATGAATTCGGCTTCCAATTTAAGTGTATGGAGGCTCCATATTGCATTTGAATTTTAGTAAATATGATGAAATAACTAAATTGAATTATTTCTTTCTAAAAAACTAAATTGAATTATTAAAACTAATAATAATGTTCTCTTCCAAAAAAACTAATAATAATATTTATTCTATACAGTTGTCTTTTTTTTCTTTTTGAAGAATACAATTTTTTTTTTCAACTTATACGGTTTTTGGTTTTATTTTAATTAATTATTAAATTATTTAATTATTAGTCTCTTTGTTTCATATTACATGTCGTTTTAGAGAGTTGCATAAAAATTAAGGATATTAGAGAAAAGACAGCATTGACCCTTATTTATTGATTCCATTATTTATTTATTCTATAATAAGTGTATTATTCTAATTAATTTTCATGAACCCACGTTCTATAGCAGGAAAAAAGATGTCTTATTCATCATATAAAACAAAATGACATGTATAATGAAACAAAAAAGAGTCTCTGAAAAGACATATAATATGAAACGGAGGTAGTATAAAATAATAATTTGTTATACATTTATTTGATTGAAACAATTTTTTGGTTAACAAAACATTTTTTTTTCTTTTCTTATTTTATATTTCTCAATAGGACTAATAGTGAGAGAATACTTTAAATGAGACTAAAAAAATCAAACCCTTAAATCGTCATCGTTTTTTTTACGCCTAGTGAAGCCCCTCCGAACTTTCAGTCCTGGCTCTGCCACTGGACTTGACTTTAGATCAAGATGTGGATTATCTTCCAATTTGGAATGCTGTAACAGTTTATAGTTCGGGTGCTTTAGTGGAGGCCTTAACATCAGAAGCTCAGAAAAGAAAACCTCATTTTGCGAAACTTTAACTTCAGTATTTGATACTTCCACCCTCCTATTTAGAAAGTGAATTTTTTAAATTAACCAATGTAAAATTTATTTATTTTTTTTTGGTAAGAAGGGAAGAAAAAAAAACAAACAAACAAAAACCTAACCCGGGATCAGTCTAGGAAGACTGACCCCAATCCTATCCTCAAGAAGAGAAGGTAATAGAAAAGAAGGAGGAACGGAAAGGGTAGAAACACCTAACATCCCCCCATGCCCAGCAGCTGCCAAGCGATCCGCCACGCGGTTTTGCTCCCTATAAATATGGGAGAAGGTAAGAGAATCGAAGGCAGGACGAAGCCTCAAGATGGCTTTAATGAGATTCTGACTCTTAAGACAAACAGCCTGTCTATCCGAAATCCTGTTGATAGCCTCCAAATTGTCAGACTCCACCGAAAGTCTTTTAACACCCATGCGAATGGCGAGTTTAATGCCAGACAAGATCCCCCAAAGCTCTGCAGTAAAGGAGGAGCCCGTACCTAAGTTATGGGTAAACCCAGCCAGCCAGGCGCCACCAGCATCCCGAAGAACTCCACCAGCAGCAATTCTGCCATTACTAAGGCAGGAGCCATCCGTATTCAACTTGACAACCAATGTAAAATTTATTAATTAAGCTTTATATTTTTTATTTTTTAATTTATGTGAAAAAACTCTATAATAACAACGTATATAATGGAACAGATATAGTAATTGTTTAGAATAAGTTGATTTTTTTTGTTAACTATAGGGCGTCCAAATAGTGAGGACACCAAAAATATTACATGGATTAATTTTATTATATATTAAGCATTGTTTGCTTCATGACATTTGATTATAAGTTTTTAAATTAGTGATTTTCTTTAAAAAAATGTAAATTTTCACTTGATTATGGGTAATTTTATTCTGAGCTGTTATCTTTTTTTTTTGGGTAAATAATTATAAGGTCTCTGAGTTTTTACTTAATATATTAGTCAGTCCCTCTATTTTTAAAAATAATTATATAGTCCTTCAATTTTTGTGTTCATCAATTCCTTAGATCTTATGTTTGAGTCAATGGTCAAATTATACCAAATAAATTTTAAAATACCAAAATTACCATTTACTCTAATAAAACATCCATTTTTCCTATTTTATGTTTTTTCTCATTTTTTCCTACATAATCTCTACAATATTGAGTAATTAATTTATTGAATTTTATATAATTATAGAACTTTAATTCAGTAGCCTAAAATTTATTGACTAAAAAATAAAAGAAAAATATTTCAAAAATTATCAAAATATGAGCAAAACTATATAAATTTTGTAAAAAGTAATCTTTATTTATCTCTAATAAAATTTATAAATGAAAAAAATTATGATTTTTTAAAAAAATATTAATACTTAATGTTAGTTTAAAGACATTATATTAAAAAATAAAAATTTAAGAGAATCAAAGTATATTTTTAATGATTAATATATACAATTATATAAATTTTGGTGTATATATACTTCATAAACTTTATTAAAACTAAATTTTGATATTAAAAGATAAGTTTTTTTTATGTAAATAACTAGGGGTAATTTGGACTTTCATCTACAAAAACAGATGGAAGGACTAAAGAGTTTATTAAAATAAAACTTAAGGACCTTATAATAATATGATGGACCTACTAGTATATTAAGTAAAAACATAAGGACTTTATAATTATTTACCCTTTTTTTTTAATAAAATACTGGAACGCGATTAAAGGTTGAACACATGACATCCCAACTAGGTCGGCACCCAACGAAGAACCCCAATGAACCCGAAAGAAATAAAAGATGAAAAAAAATACAAAGAAAGAGTTAAACGAAACGAACATGAGATACATTACAAAGATCATCAAAAATAAAAGAATGACAGAATGATGGTGCGACATGCCACCAAATCAAATTCGTTGTCGTGGTGCCAAATCTAGCCAAGCTGTCAGCAGCCTGATTCCCTACGCGGTAAATATGAGTAATTCTGAAATTAATGTGCGCACAAAGTGTAACCCCCGTCCCGGGTCACATTAAAAACACACACGAACCCAACCAATTATCATAATTGCATACAAAGAGCAACATAACTAAATAAAGTCTCCTTGTTCATTATTGCCTATCAAAAATCAATATTCAAAAGGTTCAGTAACCAATAAAACAATGTAAAATGGATAAAATTAAGGAACAAGTTTTATTGGGACTAAACCATAAGAAATTAAGGAACAAGTTTTATTGGGATCTAATTTAGACGAGTCTAATAGTATAAAAATTTTCGAAAAACGAGATTAGAAATGTCGGGAAAATGTATTTTAAAGAAAAGAAATAAAACAATTTTCTTTATCATCTCTTTCCTTTTATTTACAAATTTGTCACCTTGTCCTTTTTAATTATCATCAAAACTACGTAGTTTTGTAATGTCACACAATAAGCTTCTTGCCACAACTAGATTCATTGTCACACTGGATCTTATGTAACTGGCTCAAATTTATTATGTCTCCCAGTGCCAATAAAAAGTTAACGAAAAAAAATGATGACACGACAATATTGTAAAAAATGATTAACATTTACATATAACACAACAATTAGATGATATTAAAAAAAATATTTTTTTTTATTTTTACTTAATTCAACTGTTTCAAACTATCACATAGATGTAAAAAATATATATTTATATTTTTAGTTGTCGTGTGGGTGTCATGTTATAAATATCTCACGGAGTTCTTTTGAGTCTACTTGACACGCCACTAACTCACTGATTAGTTTGAATGCTTATTTTGTATTGATTTGTGTTTCTTATTTATGGTATTTAGGCTCGGGTTATAGAGTTGTTGGGGACGCCAACCTGGTTGGAATGTCCCGAATTCTCAATTTCTGTCCCCTGCTTTTAATTAAAAAAAATATATATAACAAATTTCAGTGATTTTTATTAAAATAAAATGAAGTTTAATCACCTTTTTTTAACAGGCCGCTGCAAATTTAAATGTCCACGTCCATTGGTGTAATTTAACCTACTAAATAATGAATTAAATATTAATATTTTAATTTATCCTCTGAAATTCAGGGACATTTTTTAAGACATTTTTTTAAACTAATTCTAAACTTTAATTACAATTTAATTTGCCATATTAAATCATTGTTTAAATATAATTGGAATAATGTACTAAAATAGGTTTATTATTTTTGAAAAACTATAAATTCAGGCTACACCTACAAAATAGTACCAATGTAGATTTAACATTTAAAAAAGAGTACTAATTTAAGCCTTGATAACCAAATGTGACAAATTATTCATATTATTCAATTAAGTTTTGATTTCTCTTTCCACGCAAAATTGACAGAACTTAATGGAATAATATGAATGATGTGTCACGTTCCGTTATCGAGGCCTATATTGGTACGTGTTATTTTGTACGTAGAGCCTAAATTGATACTTCTCCAAAAACCATAAGCCTATTTTAATACACTATCCCATTATAATTGCATACACTTAGTCCTTGATTAACCATACAACAAATATTATACAACTCCAACTCAACCAAACAGACATTATAAACAGGGGCGGAGCCAGAGGGGGCGGGGAGGGTCGGCCGACCCTCCGGCCGCCAGCAAACCTCAAGTAGAGGTTGGCCGGCGTAATTCTGCCCCTGGTCTGCCATGGCTGGAAGCCCCTCTAGCCATGGCAGATCTGAAGCTTCGAAGAAGAAGCAGGGGGCCTGAGCCCCATCTTCTATTACTTTTTTAAGTTTTTCCTAACCAAAACGGCGTAGTTTTAGTTAGGGCAAATTTAAAACAGAAAACTATAAATGGGCTATTCATTTGTCTAAGTATGGGTCTAGACATCTAATTTATAAAGAAATGAGTAGATGACTGAGGGCATGAATTCGGCTTCCAATTTAAGTGTATGGAGGCTCCATATTGCATTTGAATTTTAGTAAATATGATGAAATAACTAAATTGAATTATTTCTTTCTAAAAAACTAAATTGAATTATTAAAACTAATAATAATGTTCTCTTCCAAAAAAACTAATAATAATATTTATTCTATACAGTTGTCTTTTTTTTCTTTTTGAAGAATACAATTTTTTTTTTCAACTTATACGGTTTTTGGTTTTATTTTAATTAATTATTAAATTATTTAATTATTAGTCTCTTTGTTTCATATTACATGTCGTTTTAGAGAGTTGCATAAAAATTAAGGATATTAGAGAAAAGACAGCATTGACCCTTATTTATTGATTCCATTATTTATTTATTCTATAATAAGTGTATTATTCTAATTAATTTTCATGAACCCACGTTCTATAGCAGGAAAAAAGATGTCTTATTCATCATATAAAACAAAATGACATGTATAATGAAACAAAAAAGAGTCTCTGAAAAGACATATAATATGAAACGGAGGTAGTATAAAATAATAATTTGTTATACATTTATTTGATTGAAACAATTTTTTGGTTAACAAAACATTTTTTTTTCTTTTCTTATTTTATATTTCTCAATAGGACTAATAGTGAGAGAATACTTTAAATGAGACTAAAAAAATCAAACCCTTAAATCGTCATCGTTTTTTTTACGCCTAGTGAAGCCCCTCCGAACTTTCAGTCCTGGCTCTGCCACTGGACTTGACTTTAGATCAAGATGTGGATTATCTTCCAATTTGGAATGCTGTAACAGTTTATAGTTCGGGTGCTTTAGTGGAGGCCTTAACATCAGAAGCTCAGAAAAGAAAACCTCATTTTGCGAAACTTTAACTTCAGTATTTGATACTTCCACCCTCCTATTTAGAAAGTGAATTTTTTAAATTAACCAATGTAAAATTTATTTATTTTTTTTTGGTAAGAAGGGAAGAAAAAAAAACAAACAAACAAAAACCTAACCCGGGATCAGTCTAGGAAGACTGACCCCAATCCTATCCTCAAGAAGAGAAGGTAATAGAAAAGAAGGAGGAACGGAAAGGGTAGAAACACCTAACATCCCCCCATGCCCAGCAGCTGCCAAGCGATCCGCCACGCGGTTTTGCTCCCTATAAATATGGGAGAAGGTAAGAGAATCGAAGGCAGGACGAAGCCTCAAGATGGCTTTAATGAGATTCTGACTCTTAAGACAAACAGCCTGTCTATCCGAAATCCTGTTGATAGCCTCCAAATTGTCAGACTCCACCGAAAGTCTTTTAACACCCATGCGAATGGCGAGTTTAATGCCAGACAAGATCCCCCAAAGCTCTGCAGTAAAGGAGGAGCCCGTACCTAAGTTATGGGTAAACCCAGCCAGCCAGGCGCCACCAGCATCCCGAAGAACTCCACCAGCAGCAATTCTGCCATTACTAAGGCAGGAGCCATCCGTATTCAACTTGACAACCAATGTAAAATTTATTAATTAAGCTTTATATTTTTTATTTTTTAATTTATGTGAAAAAACTCTATAATAACAACGTATATAATGGAACAGATATAGTAATTGTTTAGAATAAGTTGATTTTTTTTGTTAACTATAGGGCGTCCAAATAGTGAGGACACCAAAAATATTACATGGATTAATTTTATTATATATTAAGCATTGTTTGCTTCATGACATTTGATTATAAGTTTTTAAATTAGTGATTTTCTTTAAAAAAATGTAAATTTTCACTTGATTATGGGTAATTTTATTCTGAGCTGTTATCTTTTTTTTTTGGGTAAATAATTATAAGGTCTCTGAGTTTTTACTTAATATATTAGTCAGTCCCTCTATTTTTAAAAATAATTATATAGTCCTTCAATTTTTGTGTTCATCAATTCCTTAGATCTTATGTTTGAGTCAATGGTCAAATTATACCAAATAAATTTTAAAATACCAAAATTACCATTTACTCTAATAAAACATCCATTTTTCCTATTTTATGTTTTTTCTCATTTTTTCCTACATAATCTCTACAATATTGAGTAATTAATTTATTGAATTTTATATAATTATAGAACTTTAATTCAGTAGCCTAAAATTTATTGACTAAAAAATAAAAGAAAAATATTTCAAAAATTATCAAAATATGAGCAAAACTATATAAATTTTGTAAAAAGTAATCTTTATTTATCTCTAATAAAATTTATAAATGAAAAAAATTATGATTTTTTAAAAAAATATTAATACTTAATGTTAGTTTAAAGACATTATATTAAAAAATAAAAATTTAAGAGAATCAAAGTATATTTTTAATGATTAATATATACAATTATATAAATTTTGGTGTATATATACTTCATAAACTTTATTAAAACTAAATTTTGATATTAAAAGATAAGTTTTTTTTATGTAAATAACTAGGGGTAATTTGGACTTTCATCTACAAAAACAGATGGAAGGACTAAAGAGTTTATTAAAATAAAACTTAAGGACCTTATAATAATATGATGGACCTACTAGTATATTAAGTAAAAACATAAGGACTTTATAATTATTTACCCTTTTTTTTTAATAAAATACTGGAACGCGATTAAAGGTTGAACACATGACATCCCAACTAGGTCGGCACCCAACGAAGAACCCCAATGAACCCGAAAGAAATAAAAGATGAAAAAAAATACAAAGAAAGAGTTAAACGAAACGAACATGAGATACATTACAAAGATCATCAAAAATAAAAGAATGACAGAATGATGGTGCGACATGCCACCAAATCAAATTCGTTGTCGTGGTGCCAAATCTAGCCAAGCTGTCAGCAGCCTGATTCCCTACGCGGTAAATATGAGTAATTCTGAAATTAATGTGCGCACAAAGTGTAACCCCCGTCCCGGGTCACATTAAAAACACACACGAACCCAACCAATTATCATAATTGCATACAAAGAGCAACATAACTAAATAAAGTCTCCTTGTTCATTATTGCCTATCAAAAATCAATATTCAAAAGGTTCAGTAACCAATAAAACAATGTAATCGATCAATAAAAGTTCACTTAATCTAAATAAAATAATCCAGTTCAACAATACATTAAATCCTAATAAATGTCCATAAATTTTCTAATGAAAATGAGACGCTTGTGCTGGCTAGTCTGAATGCAGAATAAACCTGCTGAAAATCTAGCAAATAGGAGAACCTCTGAACCTAGCCTGAAAACGTGGCAAGAGATAAGCTGGCTATATATATATATATATATATATATATATATATATATATATATATATATATATATATATATATATATATAATTAATGTCATGCATCTTAACATTTAATAAATCAAAAAATCCATCATCAATCAATCAAGAAAAAGATATAGGCTCTGTTTGGGAATTAGCTGTTAGCTGTTAGCTGATTACATTAGCTGATTTCACTAGCTGTTTGTGTAGACCTGTTTGGTAAAATTTAGCTGATTGATAATAGCGGTTTGTGCAAAAAGACGAATAAGGGCATTAATTTTGGCGCATGAGAAGAGGGAGTCTATTTATTAAGGTTAAAGAAGTCCATTATTTTTAATATTGCAAAACGCTAATTGAAAAAACTCCTTTTAAGAGCTTTTTCTAAATTAGCGTTTTCATCTCAAAACTCTCTCCCAAACCTCTCTCCACCAAACACTCCAATCAGCGGTTTCAGTGGTCAAACCTCTAAAGTTGGTCAAAACCGCTCTTTTTATCCCAAAACGCTCTTTACCAAACAGGGCCATAAACATAGATCGTATGTGACTCAATTTACTTCAAACCACAAAATTATAATTTATTATCTTTATTTTTAAGGGCCCAACTAGACCTAAGTGAAATATACTCAATGTTTTCATGGTTAACAATATTTCAACATATGTGTACGCTATCGCCCTCAGTTTCAGGACACGTACCATTTTAACCTCATAATGATTTCTTTTTCCTTTTTTAATAATACGGTACTGCTATCGCCCTCAGTTTCAGGACACAGTACAAACTCAATTGGAGTAAAATAACACCCTACCCAGGTGCCTGTGATCACAGTATCAACAAAGCTTCAAACCATTGAATATACTCACCCAAGCTACCTATTTATGTTTTTTCTAACTCAAACATAGTCCAATACAATTACGTAATTCATAATCTTCCGAACTCATATGCATTCTCATTCTATCATGGTATAATTTCACGACTAATACCTCAATAGGTAAATACATGAGTCACATGATTTTAAAAGGAACAAAGCCTTATATTAATAAATTCAACCATACGTAGAATATTTGAAACTCCACATCTCAAATCACCATATATATCTAAATGAAGTACCAATTAAATGATCATCAAATACTCAACATTCATTCAACATACATTTAATTATTCTATGACAAAATATCAATCGACACTCACATATATATATATAGTTGTTTTCAATGGTGAGCACTAAATTATCTCCATACATGGTGACTTTTTAATATCCATTGGATCAAGATCTAATGGTCCATGATTTAAGTTGGCATTTAATATTAAAATGGGTTTTACCTGATGACATGTCAGTTGTAACTTGGAATATTGTGCTTTGAAAAATGTTTTGTCTTTCCTCAAGATATAACCAACTTCCAAGAAATAAATTTTTTCCGGATGTTTTTATTTTACATAAGAAGACGTCTCCTTTTAAGTAATTTTGTATCCGTCTAATCAATGTTATATGCATTAAATCTTAATAAATGATTATTCATTGGGAACACGGAAAGTTTTACATTGAGAATGTACAACATTATTTATAATAATCAAATACAACATTAATGATGTTCTAATTAATGGTGTTGTCCCCTTATTTATTACCTTAGAATTTTAAGCTCAATTTATAAATTTCTAGGATTGTAAACTCAATTTGTAAATCTTTAGGATTCCAAAATTAATTTGTAAATCCTTAAATTTTTTTATTTCTTTAAGCATTTATTTATTTATAAACAATCATTAAATTTACCATTTCTATAATTCATATATTCTAATGTCACAATAATGACAATAATAAATGTCTAATACCATCCATTTAGATGTCGTATTAAATACTACTCCTTTCATGCGGTTGATTCATATCCTCACGCAAACGTAATGTAACGTAACGTGAATATCACTGAATAGAAAACTTTACGGAACTGAAACATCACTGAACTGAAACATTACTTAACTGAAACATTACTGAACTGAAATATTACTGAACTGGAACATCACTGAACTGAAATATTTTGAATTGAAACACCACTGAACTGAAACATCACTTAACTGAAATATCACTGAACTGAAATATTACTGAACTGAAACATCACTAAACTGAAATATTAATGAACTCAAATATTACTGAACTGAAACATCACGAAAATGAAACATCACTGAGCTGAAACATTACTGTACTTAAACATTACTGAAGTGAAACGTTACTAAACTAAAACATTATTGAACTGAAACATCACTCAACTGAAACATTACTAAACTGAAATATCACTCAACTGAAACATTACTGAACTAAATTATTACTAAATCGAAACATTACTAAACTAAAACATCACTTAACTGAACTATTACTGAACTGAAACATTACTGAACTGAAATGAAATATTACTAAATTGAATATCACTGAAACGAAACATCACTCAACTGAAATATTACTGAACTGAAATATTACTGAACTGAAATATTACTAAACTGAAACATCACTGAACTGAAATACTACTAAACTGAAACATTACTCAATTGAAACATTACTGAACTGAAACCTCACTAAATTAAAATATTATCGAATTGAAACATTATTAAACAGAAACATTACTGAACTGAAACATTACTGAACTGAAATATTACTGAACTAAAACATCATTGAACTGAAATATTACTGAACTGAAACATCACTAAACTGAAACATCACTTGTCAAACCCGACCTAAAAGAAGATCAGATAAGACGGTGAGACATTACCACTGACTTATTATATAAACCAGTAGCAGTATCTCTCAAATAAGAAGAAAAATCAAAGCAAAAACCAAATCGTGGTTTAAAGCTAAAATGACCAACATATATCATTTCCAGCATAACTTTTTCATACGGAGTCCAATTAAGACGATTCAAAAACCCCTGGAAACGTAAGATAAAAATAAAGAACTTTCATTTAGGACTCCATGAAAGATTCGGCCTATATCTGGTCGAAAAATGCATCACAAGGTTCAGGTACGAATCTGATTTTCCAACATCACCTAAATAGACAAGTTATGACTTACTCATAACCCATATCACACTACTCCACAAATTCTCAACTGCAGCTAATTATATATATATATGTAGACAATACATATCAAACAAAAGGACACTACCAAAAACAAGTTATACAAGTGTCCTTATACTATCCACATATATGTACATGAACAAAATGGATGCAATACCCTAGAGACGACTTGCACCTCATAGCTGTAACCGAACCTCGCCCTAGGATCGAGTACCCCTCTCGGTACCTTGCACTTCTTCGCCTAAAACAAAACATTAAAAACATTTGGAAAACATGAGACAAAAATCTCAATAAGAAACTATCAGCTATAAAAATCAACTTTACTTAACATAACTACTTATATATACATTTATAAAGGATTTAATCAAAACCTTGTAAAATATACTCAAAACTAAAGTTCATCATAGAATCAAGGTATTAAACCAAAAACCAAAAATATATAATCTTGTATCCATTCTTGAGTTCATCCCCTTATAATTCAAATCACGATTCACAACATATACGAGACGTCTCTTAACATTGCCTATCCCATATGGTCTTACCCAACACTTCTCTGCCATACCCAATAGGTCTTCAGACTGTGTACACATGCCATATTTAAAATTAAATCCACCATACCGGACTACTCACTGAACTGAAACATCACTAAACTGAAACATCACTGAACTGAAACATCACTGAACTGAAATATTACTAAACTGAAACATTACTGAACTGCAACACCACTAAACTGAAATATTTCTAAACTGAATATCACTGAACAAAAACATCACTGAATAGAAACATTACTGAACTAAAACATCACTAAACATAAACATCACTTAATTGAAATATTACTAAACTGAAACCACACTCAACTAAACATCATTGAATTGAAACACTGTCGAATTGAAACATTACTGAACTGAAATATTACTGAACTAAAACATCATTGAACTGAAATATTATTGAATTGAAACATCACTAAACTGAAATATCACTAAACTGAAACATCACTGATTTGAAATATTACTGAACAGAAATATCACTGAATTGAAACATTACTGAACTAAAAGATTACTAAACTAAAACATTACTGAACTAAAATATCACTAAACTGAAATATTACTGAACTGAAATATTACTGAACTGAAATATCACTGAACCGATACATCACTGAATTGAAACATCACTGAACTGAAATATTACTAAACTGAAACCTTACTCAACTGAAATATTACTAAACTAAAACATCACTGAACTGAAACATTACCGAATTGAAATATTACTAAATGGAAACATTACTGAACTGAAATATTACTGACTTCAAACATAACTGAATTCAAACATCACTCAACTGAAACATTTCTGAACTGAAACATTACTAACCTGAAACATTACTAAACTGAAACATTACTGAACTGAAACATCACTGAATTGAAACATTACTGAACTGAAATAATACTGAACTAAAACATCACTAAACTGAAATATTACTAAACTAAAACATTAATGAACTAAAACATCACTGAAATGAAATATTACTGAACTGAAACATCATTGAACTGAAATAACACTGAATTAAAAGATTACTAAACTGAAACATTACTGAACTAAAATATTACTAAACTCAAATATTAATGAACTGAAATATTACTGAACTCAAACACCACTCAACTTAAACATTACTAAACAGAAACATCATTCAACTAAAACATTAATGAACTGAAACATTACTGAACTTAACGTTACTCAACAGAAACATCACCGGAGTGAAATCTTACTAAACTGAAATATTAATGAACTAAAATGTCACTGAACTGAAGTATTACTAAACTAAATATCACTGAACTGAAATATTACTAAACTGAAACCTTACTCAACCGAAACATTATTGAACTAAAACATCACTAAACTGAAACATTACCGAATTGAAACATTATTGAACTGAAACATTACTGAACTAAAACATCACTGAAATAAAATATTACTCAACTGAAACATCACTAAACTGAAACATCTCTGAATCGAAACATCACTGAACCGAAACATCACTAAACCGAAACATCATTCAACTAAAACATTACTGAACTAAAAATATTACTGAACTAAAACATCATTGAACTAAAACATTACTGAACTGAAACATTATTGAACTGTAACATCATTGAAACATTACTAAATTGAAACATTACTAAACTAAAACCTTACTGAACTCAAACATCATTAAACAGAAATATTACTGAACTTAAACATTACCAAACTGAAATATTACTGAACTGAAACATTAGTAAATCGAAACATTATTGAACTGAAACATTACTGAACTAAAATATTACTGAACTAAAACATCATTGAATTGAAATATTACTGAAATTAAACATTATTAAACTGAAATATCACTGAACTGAAACATTATTGAACTGAAATATTACGAAACTGACACATTACTGAACTGAAACATTACTGAACTGGAACATTACTAAACTGAAACATTACTAAACTGAAACATTATTTAATCGAAACATTATTAATCTGAAATATTACATCACTGAACTGAAATATTACTGAACTAAAACATTACTAAACTCAAAGATTACTCAACTAAAACATTACTGAACTGAAACAATACTAAACTCAAATATTGCTGAACTGAAATATTACTGACTTCAAACATAACTGAAATAAAAAAATCACTCAACTGAAACATTACTGAACTGAAACATTACTAACCTGAAACATTACTAAACTGAAACATTACGGAACTGAAACATCACTAAACTGAAATATTACTGAACTGAAATATTACTAAACTAAAACATCACTGAACTAAAATATTACTAAACTGAAACATTAATAAACTCAAACATAACTGAACTGAAATACTACTGAACTGAAACATCACTGAACTGAAACATTACTGAACTAAAAAAATTACTAAACTGAAATATTATTGAACTGAAACATTACTAAACTCAACTGAAACATAACTGAACTGAAATACTACTGAACTGAAACATTACCGAATTGAAACATTAATAAACTGAAACATTACTAAACTGAGACATTACTGAACTGAAATATTACTAAACTAAAACATCATTGAACTAAAATATTACTGAACTGAAACATCACCAAATTGAAACATCACTGAATTGAAACATCACTGGACTGAAATATTACTGAATTGAAACATCACTAAACTGAAATATTATTGAACTGAAAGATTATTAAATTGAAACATTACTGAACTGGAGCATCACCACACTAAAACATTACTGAACTGAAACATTAATGAACTGAAAGATCACTGAACTGAAATATTACTGAACTGAAATATTACCCAACTGAAACATTACTGAATTGAAACATCACTGAATTGAAATATTACTAAACTGAATATCACTGAACCAAAACATCACTGAACCGAAACATCGCAGAATCGAAACATCACTAAACCGAAACATCACTAAATTGAAACATCACTGAACTGAAACATTACCGAATTGAAACATTAATAAACTGAAACATTATTGAACTGAAATATCACTGAACTGAAACATCACTGAACATCACTAAATCGAACCATCATTGAACTGAAACATCACTTAACCAAAAAATCATTGAACTGAAATATTACTGAACTAAAACATTAACAAACTGAAATATTATTGAACTAAAACATTAGTAAACTTGAACATTACTAAACTGAAACATTATTGAACTGAAACATTACTAAACTGAACGTAACGTAACGTAACGTAACGTAACGTAACGTAACGTAATATAACATAACGTAACGTAACGTAACGTGACGTTACGTGATGTGACGTGACGTGACGTGACGTAATGTAATGTAACGTGACGTAACATAACGCAACGTGACGTAACATAATGTAACGTGACGTAACATGACGTGACGTAAGATAACGTAACATGACGTAATGTAACGTGATTTAACATAACATAACGTGACGTGATGTGACGTGTCGTAACATAACGTGACGTGACGTGACGTAACGTAACGTAACGTGACGTAACGTAACGTAACGTGACGTAACGTAACGTAACGTGACGTAACGTGACGTGACGTGACGTAACGTGATGTGACGTAACGTAAGGTGACATAACATAATATAATGTAATGTAACGTAACGTAACATAACGTAACGTAACTTAGATTAATGTGACATAACTTATTTATAAATCCTTATGATTGTAAGCTCAATTTGTAAATCCTTATGATTGTAAGCTCAATTTGTAAATCCTTATGATTGTAAGCTCAATTTGTAAATCCTTATGATTATAAGCTCAACTTGTAAATCCTTATGATTGTAAGCTCAATTTGTAAATCATTGAGCTTACAATCCCTAATGTAACGTAATAAATATAAGCTCAATTTATAAATCTTTATCCTTAGGATTATAAGCTCAATATATAAATATTTATGATTGTAAACTCAATTTATAAATCCTTAGGGGTTGTAAGCTCAATTTGTAAATCCTTAGATTTTCTTTATTTGTTTAAGCTTTTTTTTTATTTATAAACAATCATTGAGCTTATAATCTCTAATGTAACATAATAAATATAAGCTCAATTTATAAATCCTTATGATTGTAAGTTCAATTTATGAATCTTTGGATTTTGTTATTTCTTTAACCTTTCCATTATTTATAAACAATCATTGAGCTTACAATCCCTAAAATAACATAAAGTAGTAAATATAAGCTCAATTTACAATTCCTTAGGATTGTAAGCCCAATTTATAAATCCTTACGATTGTAAGCTCAATTTATAAATCTTTAGGATTGTAAGCTCAATTTGTAAATCCTTAGTGATTTTGTTTTCGTAAAATAATAACTTACGTAAATTTAGTCCAACTTTATATAAATTTTGTCTAAAAATAGAAGATTTACATAACGTTCAAATTTTTTATGTGAAACTCGATTTTTCGCAAAGTTGATGATTTCTTTTTGTAAAAATACAACTTTACCTAAATTAAGTCCAACTTTATATAAATTATGTCTAAAAATAAAAATTAGAAGATTTATGTAAAGTTTAAAAGTTCAAACGTAACATTACCTAAACAATCATTGAGCTTACAATCCCTAATGTAACGTAACGTAACTTAATGTGAGCTCAAGTTGTAGATCTATAGCACTGTAAGCTCAATCTATAAATCCTTAAGATTGTAAGCTCAATCTATAAATCCCTAACATAACGTAACATAACTTAGAATAATGTAACCTAACGTAACATAACATAAATTAGAGAAGCATAATGTAAAATAACATAATGTATCATAACGTGACCTAACATAACATGACGTAACGTAATGTAACGTAACGTGACATAACGTAACGTACCATAACGTAAGAGAACGTAATGTAACATAAGATAACGTAATATAACGTAACTTAACACAAGGTAACATAACGTAACGTAACATAATATAATTTAGCGTAACGTAACGTAGAAAATCGTAACTTTGCTCAATATAACATAACGTAACGTACGTAACGTGACGTAACGTAACGTAACATAATGTAACCTAACGTAATGTAACGTAACGTAAGATAAGATAAGATAATGTAAGATAACATATTTATCATAAGGTAACATATCGTAATGTAACTTAATATAACGTAACGTAACGTAACGTAACATAACGTAACGTAACGTAACGTAAATAACATAGCGTAACATAACGTTAGTTGAATGGGTTTCTAATGTATTAAGCCTTAATAAATCATATGAATGTAGAGATAAAGTGCAAAAATACCCCTAACGTTGGTAGCTAAAAGCAATTTTACCCTAACGTTGGTAATTTGGATCAATTTCAGACATTATTATAAAACACAGATATCTTGTTCCTTACTTTGCACCAATTGCATATCAATTATAGTTCTTAAAAAAAATTCATGTTATTTATTTAATAATAGAATTGAAGATTAATATTTATAAATTCGGTAAAATATTTGAATTTTTTTTATCCAATTTGTACAAAATATAGTATATTTGTTTTTATTTTTTTCACATCACATATGTTTGTGATTTATTACTATTGAGTGATAAAATGACGCACGTGTAAAGTATAGATGACAAGATTTATGACCGAGAAGACAATTTGATGAATTATTTCTTAAATTGACCCAACTTATCAATGTTAGGGGTAAAATTGCTCTTGGCTACCAACATTAAGGGTAAAATTAAATCATTTTAGATATTAGGGATAAAATTGCTCCTGACCCAAAACGTTAGGGGTATTTTTACACCTTAACCCTATCAATTTAACTTCAAAAGAAATTATATATTACTTTTTTTAATTAACTAACTAAATATAATATATGCATCAAAATATCATTAAAAATTTTAATTCAAGTGTTAAAAAAAAAAAAAAGTAGAGCTAAAGGCTTCCAAGGCCTATAAATAGAATAGAAGTTCTTTATCTATTTGGCAAAGTAGGCAAGGAGGAAGAGAGAGTTGGCTAAATCTAGTGTGCATTTGATTTTCTAATAAAAAAATAGGAGTAACATGAGATGAGGTGGTATTGGAGAGAACCACTTGATTGCCGAAAGTGAGACATTACTGAACTGACGGAAGAGAACCACATCGACTGCCGGAAGTTTGTTGGAGGTGTCGGAATCGGGAACCGAGACTATCACGAGATAGCCAACGATCAAGGAAGTCCAAAAGTACACTCTTTTTACAATTAAAACCGCCTAAAAGGTCGGGATCTAACACTTTCTCGGTGAAAAAGACCTGTTCCGATCACCAAATTTTTCGATCAGAAAAATATCAATAGTGGTCTCAAAATGTTCCTTACGAAACAAAGAATTTAATGATATAATTTTCGTTACAAAATATAGAGTAATGAATTAAAATAAAATGGAACAAAATAGAAAATCGGAAGAAGGAAACATGTGCAGCAAAAGAAAAAGAAAAGAACTGCTCACCTAATACTAAAACTAATTAACCTCTCTCTCTCCAATAAGAATACTAAAACTAATACTAATATAATAAATATAATAATAATAATTAAATAAGAAGAATAATAATAGTAAATAAATAAGATATAATAATAATAATATAAATATAAAAACAATAGGTGGGTACACTTGTAATAATTTTATAAATTTTTGTTTTCTAATCTTATAATTATAATATATATACTATAGTTTTATTTTGTAAAACGCTGTCTATAAAATTAGGGATGTTACACGATGTAACAGATCCTGTAACCATTCCTGCCGAACCTGCCAAGGCACCCTCACGTCCCTGCCATTAACCAGATTTACCACATAAGCCGAATCTGACTCGACCCAAAGACTATGTCATTCCCTCTCCCAGGCGGATTCAATTGCACAAAGAATTGCTTTGAGTTCAGCAATGTACACGTAGGAGTTGTTGATGCGAAACGCAAAACATCCCCTGACGAAGCCTCGAGAGTTGCGGAAAACTCCCCCCGCACCCGCATTACTTGTCAAACCAATGGTTGAACCATCTGTATTAATTTTAATCCCCCCCGCAGGTGGCGGCACCCACCTAACGAACTTGTAATTGGGCTCAGGCGGTGGTCTATTCCAATCCGGATCAGAAGCAGTTCCGCTATCTGTTAATTCTGGGCGTTTGGTTTGCGGTCTTTAGAAATGGGAATGAGAATGAGAGAGTTTCATTCCCTTTGTTCTTGTTTGTTTACAAAAAAAACTCATTCCCTTTACCCACTTTGGTTAAACCATTACCCCACTTTAGGTTAAGCCATTACCCCATGCCTTCTAGGGAATTGGATTCCCTTTACCCGCATTCCCCTTCCTAAACATATCCAAACACATAGGGGAATTAATGGTTATTCATTTCCTTTCCTTTAGTTTCCCTTTCATGATTCCTTTTCCCTTACTCCTGTGAACCAAAGGCCCTCTTATAGTGATTTTATTTAAAAAAATATAAATTCTCAAATATTATAACCCTCTCATTAATTACCAATGTTTGCATACATAATACTGTTGGACATAAATAATTTTCAGATGTAATTGCCTTGCGGTAAGGAGTCTTTTTCTAAATTATTTTGACTTGGGTACAGATTAATGATATTCAAGGCTGAGGCTCCATTTCTATTTCCATGTGTGTGACTCGTTATTACCGTAGTAGGAAAACAAAAACATCATTAACAAACAGAGAGAATATTTTTTCAACAGTATGTGAATTTGACAATTCATTCTATATAAATAGAACTCGAAAGGATATGCCTGTTCAAGAACGAATATGATAGTACACCGACAAACACGACTGTTCACATACGAACACAAGATTATTCACGTGTGAACACAACTGTTCATGAAAAGAGATGTTTATTGATATTTTAATTAATATATAATTTTATTCAAAATTTTCCAACAAATCCAATCCACCTATTTTATGAATTAGGATATCATTAAATGGGTCATGACCCACCTCTAATTATAACTATCTAATTAGTGATTTTATTTTAAAAAATATATATTCTCAAATATTATAACCCTCTCATTAATTACCAGTGTTGGATACATAATAGTGTTGGACATAAATAATTTTCAGATTTTCATAAAAAAAAAATAATTTTCAGATATAATTGCATTGAGGTAAGGAGTCTTTCTCTTAATTATTTCGACTCGGCTCCATTTCCATGTGTTTTCTGTATATGAAATGTAAAAAATATCGTAAGAAATAATTGGAGTAATAATATCATGAGATATATCTCATTTTGTGAATTGGGACTCGTGAATCGAATCGAATCGAATTGTAAGATTCGGATCAAATTCAAAATATTATAAAAAATAAAATCTTAACCATATTTAATTTAAATATGAGTCTAAAAATACAATTTTAATATCCAAATAGAAATAATATCAATAATATCAAGTTATCGTCGAAATACTTAAGTTAAAATTCAAATTTAATGAAATCCTAATAAAAATAATTGTTTTCTTCTCTTCTATTTTCTTATTATTTTCTGTCAAGGTCTTCAAGTCTTTATCTCTTTTGTGGATCTACTTTGAGAAGGTTCTTCCTCCTCTAACCGGGTTAGATTTGCGGTATTTTTCTGTATTGTATTTTTTAGTCAGTGTTTATATAGTTTATTGGATCTCTATATTCGTTTGAATTATATCTTCTCTATATTATTCTGCTATTTATATCTTTTTCGGATTTAGCAATAGCGGAAACCATTTATTTTATACGTAGATCAATATATCTACGTGGTTCAAACAAAAGAAATGACTCAGATCCGAATGTTCGTAATGATTTAAATGATGAAGATTTGATTAGAGTTGCTTTGCTGCAGATTTGGATTTTAATAAAGTATATGTTTTGTTGCGGATTTGGATTTCAATAAAGTATATCTTTTATAGCTTTTTATGCTCTTTGTAGTCGTTTTCGTCCCATTGTGAATTTTGTAAGGTCTTTTACCTTTTCATGTTTCTTATTGTTGGAAAATTTTGAATAAAATTAATATAAATACCAATAAACACCTCCTCTCATGAACAGCCGTGTTCGTACGTGAATAGTCGTGTCTGTCATAAACAGTCGTGTTCGTACATGAACAGTCGTGTCGTGTCTGTCCGTGTACAGCCGTGTTCGTTCGTGAAAAGACATATCCTTTCGAGTTCTATTTATATAGAATGGATTAACAAATTAACAAGTTGTTGATAAAATAAATATTCTCTGAATGTTTATGTTTTCTTGTTTTCCTACTCCGGTGATAATGAGCCTACACACGGTGTGAGTTCGCTTGCTCTGTTGTATCCTAGAGAAAATCGTCAATAGCTACGTCATCGTCTTTAGGAAACTGCTAATACAGGCCTCAGATTTGTCTAACTCTTTCCTAATATATTTTGTGTGTTCATTTTAATCACATCCAACATTCTTAAGACAAACGTAATTATTTGTCCAACATTTTTAAGACAGATTATTGTTTTATTAAGAATCTAATATTCTTAAGACAAACTTTTGTTTTCTTAAGAATAACAAGATAGGTAGATTAATTATTTTATGATCTATAAAAAAATACACAGACAAATAGAAAAAAATATACAAATTACAGATGATTATCTAAATTTGCAGAAAAATTAATATGTTTATTTAAGTATTCGACTTCATGCTCATAGTTTTACTGTTTATAAAATGGCTTAATACATACGCAGCTTCTTGAACTTTTTTTTTTTCATTTTACCCCCTTAAGGGGACAACCTATTGGCCCCGTAAACTTCCAAAAAGTCACCCAATTTACCCCTCTTATCCGAGGTGGCGTTTGGATTATTGCAGCTTTGCATTTTACCAGGTCAGCGGCACGTCGGAGAGGAGGGGTAAATTGGATAGTTTTTTGGATATTTAGGGAGTCAATAGGTTGTCCCTTAAATTTAGGGGGGTAAAATGAAAAAAAAGGTACAAGTTCAGAGAACTACGTATTAAGCCTTATAAAATAATATGGTATACGGTATGACAATCAATGGTATACGTTATATAATTTTGGTGAAAATTCAGGACTTTCATTGTAATTTTTTTTTTTTTTTTTTGGTGCTATATTTTCGAAATTGGGATAAGAGTAATATAATATTCCTGCACCAAGCCAATTTGGCTTAATAATCCAGATTATGCACCATATATCAATAGTCATATCTGAAACATGTTGATATGAATTATAGTATATATCACATGTTTTCTTTTATATATTAAGCAAAGTGTTGATATAATGATTCGTTTGATATTTGTTGTCAATTATTTGTTAAGTTTTTGGTTATTTAAACACATTTAATTTTCTGTTTCTGACTTTTGGTTTGTTTAGAATTTCAGGAAAAAAAGGTAGATTAATTTTATTAATTGCCGTTTGACATGCGTTGGTACATGATGGATCTGGTATTAAGAACACTGTCATTTTAAAGGTTTTAGGCCTATTTGTACCTGTGCCAACATGTAGTCCACAACGAAAGTCTAGAAAATTCATTGGTGTGAATTTTAAAATTTGGCCATAGTTGGTCATGATGATGATGATATGTGAAAATTCTATATTTTGACATTCTCACGCGTAGGGGTTGATTTACATTAAAAATGTGAAATATCATAAATTGACAAATCTGAGCAATGATGTTATCTAGCCGAGTTAGACGCTGGTAGATGAACATTAGTCGGCTATATATAATTTGTGAAAGTCAAAGAATATGGAGAAATCAAATCATCTTAAAATGAGTACGTCACAATAATGAGAGTGAAGCAAAAATATCATATCAATTGGTGAATATGCGGTTTAAAAAGATTCTGAATGATGAACTCGGGTAGAAAAGCTTCCGTGTGATAATACCATTAGTCAATTGATCTCAACGAGTGTCATTCTAATTGATTTTGTAGAATCAAAGGATAACACATCAAATCCGCTAACCTATAGGTTAAATCGAGATCAAATTGAAAAGTCATCTAAAGGAATGAGATTAAAGCCCATTGGAAGAGGCGTTATGTGAAGGAAAACCCTACCTAGTTGACTGGAGATCCCAAGATCTAGGTTCAAAGGGACAATCTAATTGCATAAACCTTGTGCGTTCACTGTGGGGGTTAAACTCAAGTCCGTTCCTAGATGTAAACAGTGACACAAACGGGAAAAATGTTAAGCTATATGCTTTTAATGATATATTATGCGTCAGAGATTCTAAGCAAATAAATCACCTATGTCAGAGTGAAGTGGGGTCGCTTCAAAGGAGACTAGTGGGGCCTAATTCTCTTAAACTCTCGTAGAACCAGGCAATGTCCATGACCATAACGAACAAAACCATGAGAACCAATATCATGATATGTTGGTATCGGTGTGGGGTATATCATCGTTTACACAAACTACAGAATAGTTCAAAGACATCGTGTCTACTAATCAGCAGTAAAGTAAATATACTTTCACAAGGGAAGATTCAAGGCACATTAGCTACTTATCCTATGCAGATATATTCTGTAGAAAGTTATCACCACGTCGTAATCGTCTCGATTCCAATTTTATTCATGTGGGGGATTGTTGGAAAATTTTGAATAAAATTAATTTAAATATCAATAAACACCTCCTTCACGAGCAGTCATGTCTGTCGTAAATAGTCGTGTTTGTACGTGAACAGTCGTGTCTATCTGTGTACAGTCGTGTTCGTTCGTGAAAAGACATATCTTTTCGAGTTCTATTTATATAGAATGAATTGTCAAATTCACAAATTGTTGATAAAATAAATATTCTCTGAATATTTATGTTAGATGTCTGTTCATAGTGTTCTTGATTTCCTACTCATGTGATAATGAGCGTACACACGGTTTGAGTTTACTTGCATAATCTGTTATATCGTGGGAAACGATCGTTAATAGCGACGACATCGTCTTAAGGATACTGCTAATACAGGCCTCAGATTTGTCTAACTCTTTCATTTTAATTTCTAGTTTTATTATCCATATATTTTCTGTGTTCGTTTTGTTTTTTGGTTAATCACATCCAACATTTTTAAGACAAACCTAATTGTTTGTCTAACACTTGTTGTACCAATATAGATTTAATCGTTTACAAAATATGTCCAATTTAAACTAAAGGTCACAATTAAATTAACCATATTATATTCTTTTTCTACTAGCTTTATATGTTATCTTTTTATTTAGTTCTATTTTCTTATTTATTATAATACAATTAATTAGTTTTCTTGCTCATTAAAATCTTTTATTTGTTTTTCATCAACCATTTCATGACTTCTAATTTCCATGGCTCATGTAATATATGTAAACTAAAAGTAATTGAATATCCACAATATTTCGAACACTGATATAGTGTTTATAATAAATAAGAATAGAACTAAGATAAATAAAATGATAACATATAAAGTTAATAGGGAAAAAATATAATATGATTAATTTAATTATGACGTTTAGCTTAAATTGTATATATTTGGTAAAACGTTAAACTTAAATTCGTATTATTTTGTACACGCTAAGCCTATATTGATGTTATTTTACACGTGAGGCCTAAATTAATACTATATTGTAAACGTTAAGCCTAAATTGATATTATATTGTAACGTTAAGCCTATATTAGTACTATTTTGAACGTTGAGTCTAGATTGGTACTTCCCCAAAAACCTTGTGGATAAGAAGAAAATAAGTTAATAACAAATAACAGAAGAGAAGTTTGGGAATATGTAACATTTTCATAAAAGTTGAAGAGTATTTCATAACTTTTTTTTTTGTTTTATAAAAATTCAAGAGTCATCTGGAAACACAATTCTGTGTACATTTATCCAGTTTTTAAAAATTGATTTTTTTACATGGTGCCATGAATCGATTGAATCGGGTCGGTCGAGTCACCACTGATTCAGTCGATTGATGGCCGATTCATGAAGGTTTCGAGTCGTACCATAGATACGACTCGAAATCTTCATGAATCATATCAAATCGTACGAGCTGACTCGCAACTCGTACAATTCTAACAACTATGCCCCTTAACGACCTGTAATTTGAAACGTTTACATATGTTGAATATCCTACGTTGTTTAATTAAGAAGCTAAGTGAGAATGCAGTTATGTTCGCAGTTGATGTTGTCTACGAGCGTAATTGGATGAAGCTTTGTATTGAAGCTGACTTTACTTATGTCTAACTCAATGTGCTTCAGTGGAAATTGTTACGACCTACATATATATCGCGAAGGAAACCGTGTTGCTGATGCCTAATAGTGATAAAACATATCTACTCCGAAGAGCAAGTGAACTTTATCGTTATAAAGTCGTAAACGTTCCTAAGAATGGTATCGATCCCACCAAGACTCTTGTTGTTTTGTTTTTCTAATTCTAAACTGGAAGTAAAAGACTATCATTTAAATGTCTAGCTCCTATGGTATCAAGTTATGTAGTGATGTGACAAAGATAAAACTATAAAGACAGTAACTTTCCTTAAGAAGTAAATAACCTTGGCCTAAGATTATTAACTCTAAGTTAATAGAAAGCATGAATATTAATGAAAGCTAAAGCTAAGTCGTGACTTAGGCTACAAAGCCGCAATATCCGATTAGGGTATATGTAAAGTTAGGTTTGCTTGATTGAATTGATTACTTGATTAGGCTTCACAATTCAACTCATATACTAATTACTGATAGGTTTCTTAGTATAGAAAGACAATTATTCCTGACTTAATCTTCTAATTAGTTTCTTTTCACAACACAATTTAAACTTTACCTTGATTTAAACCATATTCGTTAAAATCGGTTCACCTTTACTCTCAGACAAAGGGTGATTTAGCTCATGATGAAGCTAAAACACAGATTAGGGATAAGATGTAGAGGAGGTGAGACCATGTTTATCAAATACTCTCTTAAGATTCAATGTGAAATAGAATACGAGATGAAGAGAATTAAATTTTAATGTTCAGCTACAAAAGCTTGAGAGAGTGCTCGAAACCTTGAAGATGAAGATATGAGAATCTATAACTGACTATTTTAGAAGGTTAATGGTCACAACAAAGTATATGAGAAACTATGGGGAAACTATGGAAGATGTCAAGATTGTCGAAAAAATACTTTGAACATTAACATAGAATTTCAACTTTGTTGTATGTTTAATGATTGAAGATTCAAAGGACATTGATCAACTCAAGGTCGATGAATTACATAGTTCACAGCTTATGCATGAGCAAAAGGTACAATTTAAGGGAGTTAAAGAATAAGTGCTAAAAGTTGAATATGACTACAACCATGGGCGTGGCAGAGGAAGGAGTAACTTTGCAAGAGGAAGCGGCAGTAGTTCACGAGGAAGAGGGAGAACCATACAAAGCTTTAATAAAGCCACCATCGAATGCTTCAGGTGTCACAAGCTCGAGTACTTCCAATACGAGTGTCCCAACTTTGAAAAGGCAACAAACTATGTCGAATTTGATGAAGGTGAACAAGTGCAACTAATGGCTCATACAGAGATCGAAAGGGCTGGAAATAAAAGGTTATGGTCCCTTGATTCTGGTTGTTCAAACCACATGACGGGCAATAAAAATTGGTCGATTGAAATTGATCAGAGCTTCAAACATATAGTAAAATTGGGGAATAACTAAAAAATGGGTGTTATAGGAAAAGGAAACTTCAGATTTGAGGTCGGGGGCATAAATCAAACAATATCTGAGGTGTTATTTACTCCAGAGTTAATGTCTAAAGGTAGAAGAAGGGGAAATAGCAAGTCTTTGGCACAAGCATTATGGGCACCTGAATAATAAAGGCTTTAGAATCATACAATCAAGAAAATGGTGAAAGGGTTACCTCAATTAAAAGGGGAAACTAAGGTATGTGAAGTATGTAATGTTGGAAAGCAACATCAGGAGGTCCAATTAATTCATGAAGATTTGTGCGGTCCCATATCTCTTACTTCCCATAGTGGAAAAAAGTACATATTTGGTCTTGTTGATGATTTCACTCACAAAATTTGGATATATTTTCTCTGAGAAAATAATGAGACTTTTGATATGTTTAAAATTTTCGAAAGTCTTATTGAGAAAGAAGTGGGAAAATGCATATGTTGTTTCAAAACAGCTAGGGGAGGAGGAGAATTTACTTAGCCGAAGGGAGAAATCATACAATAATAAACATGGTCCGATGTTTACTCTCAGAAAGGGGATACCAAAGAAGTTTTGGCCCGAGGATACGAAGTGGATATCTCACGTACTAAAGAGGAGCTTCACAAATACTGTGAAGGATATAATGTTAGAAGAATGTTGCAGTGGGATTAAACCTACTGTTGGTATTTGAGGGTGTTCAGTTGCATTGGTCATGTACATGTTCCTAAATAGCAAAGAATAAAACTCGATGACAGAAGTCATAAATGCATTCTGCTTGGAATGAGAATGAATCAATGGCTTATAGACTATATGATCCCATCTTAGAGAAGATAATCATTAGTCGGGAGGTCATATTCGAAGAGGAAAAAAGGGACTGCAATGCATATGAAATAGAGTCCAGATTTGACATTCTAGATTGGGGTGAAGAAGGGACACCAACAGAGGCAGAACATAAAGAAGAAGAAGAGGGTGATAGAGAATCTGCCATTGATGAAGAACCTACATCTAAAGTAGCAGAATCTAGAAACTCATCTGAACTAGATTTGCTACGAAGGAGAAACAGAACAAGGAGAAACAGAACAGAACCAGCCTGGATGCATGATTACGAAAGGGGGAAGGTTGATAAGCCCAAAATATACCTAAATTAGCATGCATAAATCTATCAATTTCATGTAAAAAATATGTTAATTATATTATTTTGAAAAGATTTCACGTTGGTATTTATTATTTGTATGCAAGGTGTTAATTATTTGGAAAAATCCAAATAGGAGCAAAAATGGAGTAGAAATGAGTGAGAAATCAAACTTTCGGTGGAAATCACGTACGAGAATCAGAGGCCGCGTCAAATAATTGAAGCACATAACCAAAAGAGGAAAAGAATAGTTTCTTTCTGTTAACAATCGTATACCCAATGTAGGGGAGAATAGCACTAAGTTTGTACATAGGCTGTGGAAAGTTTATGAGAGAAAGAAGGGTAGACATGTGGCACCGTAGCAGTGGTCAGTTAGTTAGAGAGTGTGTGTTTGTCCCTAGTGAGTTGGGAAGGAAATAAAGGAGAGAGGTCTGTAGTGTGGAAATCAGGTGGTGTTTAGTTATTTTGGGACCTGCTGTATTGTTGCAGAGGTCTGGGGAGGGGCTTGTCCCTGTGGGTGGGTATATTCATTGTAATTACTTACTTCCCTGTATGGTTATCTCCATTAGTAATATTACTTACAACATTCCTTCTCAAGTCTTGACATTTATTGTGTATTTGTTGCTGCTTTCTATCAATTGGTCCGACCTGCCGGATGTCTAACGCCGGCGAGATGGATCCCAGCATACAGAGTAAACTTGATTCACACGATGCTAGGTTTGTGGGGGTTGAGAGACAACTAACCGCTATGGGAAACCAAGTCAGCATGCTGTCTAAGTCTATGTCCTTTATGCAAATAGCTTTTGAGGAATTTCAGGTCAAGATGATGAACTGGATGAAGAAACAGGACAAGCAGCCGCAAACGGTCAATGAGTCTGCTCCGCGAGGAGGGGCTATGCAAGTTGGAGCAACAGAAGAAAGCACTGGTGATGAGACCTCGATGGGTCAGAACACCACACCAGTTCCAAGGAGACACCTCGAGCTGGGTAACCAAACTCCAGGGAGTTCTGCTACGAATCCGGTGACTGGACAACACTTAGGCGGACGGAAGGTAAAATTACCTATGTTTGATGGCATTGATCCCAAAGGATGGTTGACGAGAGCAGAGACGTATTTTTGTATCAATCAGACCCCATCGGAGCTCCTTATTGACAACGCTGAGATTTGTATGGAAGGTCCAACTATCCACTGGTTTACAATCCTCAAGGAAGCCACACCTCAGCTCACGTGGGAGGTGTTCAAGGAAGAGTTCTTACAGCGTTTTGGTCAATCGGAAACTCAAAACCCATATGAAGACCTTGCAGCAATAACACAAGAAGGAACTGTGGCAGATTTTATCGAAGAATTTGAGATGATGGCGTCGATGGTTCCACGGCAGCCAGAGATGCAATACGTCGGTTATTTCCTCAAAGGACTCAAGGAGGAAATTCGTCATCAGGTTCGTATGCATAATCCGATGACACGGCTTGAGGTGATGCGTTTGGCCAGAACGGCATAGTCGCCGGAAAACAGAGAAAGAGGAAGTCGATCTGGAAATTGGGGGGCAAAGGAGAAGGGTGGCAGCAGTCACGTGACTACTAAAACCTGGAGAGGGTTTAACCTAAGTGGGGGATCTATGGGCCCAAACACACAGAATTGGGCCGGATCAGTGAGAAAAAATTATTCATCTTACTTAAACCCTAAAATAGACAGCCCAAGACCCAGTAACTCTTCTGTAGCACAGAATTCTTCAATACGTGATAGAGGCACCAAACACATCACTCAACGCGAATGGGATGAACGAAAAAAAGGGATTATGTTTTCGTTGTGCGCAGCCCTATTCTCCCTCTCATCGATGCTCTGAAGGGCGATTAAGAATTCTTTTACTAGCCGATGATGAAGACGTCAACGCTGAAGGGGAAATTGTTTTGGCCGAGGCTCTGAACCCAGGAGACGAGGAGGATATTGAGTTCAAAGGGGGGCAATGTCAGGTCTTGGAATGGAATGGGATGGTGGAGCACAGTGGAGAGGAGTTAAAGACGTTTAAAATTGAAGGGTCTGTCCAAGGCATTCCAATTTCCGTCCTTGTGGACAGCGGAGCCACACATAATTTTATCTCAAAGGCTTTGGTTCAATCCCTGGGGCTGGAGGTCGAGATCGGCGAGGCGATAGTAATTAGACTAGGAGATGGTTTTCAGGTAAGAATCACTGAATTCTGTCCCGTGATTAATTTAGCTATGGAGACATTTGAGTGTCAGATCAAAGCCTTAGTTTTCGATTGGGAAGTTAGATGTGATTCTGGGTATTGAATGGCTACGAACTCTAGGAGAAGTTTGCCACAATTGGAAGAAAAGGCGGATGAAGTTCTGGCACGGAGGAAAATTAGTAGAGTTGTCTGAAGAAGCAAGGGGGAAAAGTGGAGCTAGTTCATCATTACACTGCCTCCTAAATACAGAATCATGTGCGATTGTAGTAAGGGAGTCCCAAAGCAAAGGTAATTGTCAGAAACTCAAAACAGAACAACTGAGGCAAATGGACCTACTGTTACTTAAATTTGAGGATATATTCCGGGAACCCCGAGGGCTGCCCCCACCAAGAAAAATTAATCATGCTATCACTCTAGCTGTCGGTAGCGGTCCTGTATGCGTCCGTCCGTATCGTTATCCTCACCATCATAAGGATGAGATCCAACGACAAGTCTCGGACATGTTGGAACAGAGAATAATCAGAAACAGTTGCAGTGCCTACTCTAGTCCGATTTTTCTTGTTAAGAAGAAGGATGCATCGTGGCGGCTTTGTGTTGACTACCGAGCCTTGAACAAATTAACGGTGCCGGATAAATATCCAATCCCGGTGGTAGAAGAATTGCTTGATGAGCTCCATGGGTCACAATATTTTACAAAGGTGGATTTGAAGGCCAGCTACCATCAAATTCCCATGAAGAGGGCTGATGTGGAAAAGACAGCGTTTCGGACACATGACGGACACTACGAGTACTTGGTCATGCCTTTTGGATTGATGAACGCTCCGGCAACTTTCCAGGCCACAATGAACGAGATATTTAGGCCTCATTTGCGTAAGTTCATTTTAGTGTTCTTTGATGATATTTTAATATTCAGTAAGCATTGGGTTGATCATTTGAAGCATGTGGAGATTGTTTTACAAATATTGAGAAAGCATCAGTTTGTTGCTAATTTTAAAAAATGTCAGTTTGGAGGCCATAATGTCGAATATTTGGGACACATTATTTCTGGTACTAGAGTAGCAATGGATCCCAAAAAAATAGAGGCAGTCGTGAACTGGCCAGTGCCACGGACAGTGAAGGGGTGAGGGGATTCCTTGGACTCACGGGTTACTACCGGAAGTTCATTACCGACTATGGGAAAATTGCTCAACCTCTCACGGAATTGACAAAAAAAAGAAGGATTCGTGTGGACTGACAAATCTCGGCAAGCCTTTGAAGAACTTAAGAAAGCACTTACAACAGCCCCTGTTTTAGCGTTACCAAATTTCAACGAAACGTTTGATGTGGAGTGTGATGCATCGGGTAAGGGGGTGGGGGCAGTTCTTATGCAGAATGGACGACCTATAGCTTTCTTTAGCAAGGCTTTGGCAACCCGCAACCTACACAAATCCGCTTATGACAAGGAAATCATGGGACTGGCTCTTGCGATTCAGCATTGGAGAGCTTATTTGCAGGGTCGGAAATTTCGAATTTTCACGGACCAAAAGAGTCTCAAACACCTCTTAAATCAACGCATTAATACTTGCGATCAGCAGAATTGTGTGGCCAAGCTCCTAGGCTACCAATTTGAAATATTTTACAAACCAGGCAAACTAAACATGGCAGCGGATTCCCTCTCACGCCGTGGTGACGAAGGAGACTTTTCTGTTATGATTGTTTCATATCCACGTTGGGAAGATGGGGCACAGTTGATGAAGGAGGTCGAGAAAGATGGCCAATTGGAAAAAATTAGGACTAACTTAGAGAATAATCCGAGCTCACATTCCGGGTTCAGATTGAAAGAGGGCATACTTCTGTACAAAAACAGGCTTGTCATCTCCTCTCAATCAGCCCTCATCCCAGCTCTCCTTCAAGAGTTTCATTCCACTCCAACAGGAGGTCACTCGGGATTCTATCGGACTTATCGAAGATTGGTGGCTAACATTTATTGGGTCGGAATGAGCAGGACAGTCCAAGAGTTTGTGCGTAACTGTGATGTTTGTCAACGCTTCAAGGCTTCCACTTTAGCCCCAGCGGGCCTTTTACAACCCCTGAATATTCCGGACGTGGTTTGGCAGGACCTGTCCATGGATTTCATCACAGGTTTGCCAAAATCAATGGGATTTGATGCTATTTTTATAGTCGTGGACAGACTGAGTAAGTACTCACATTTCATCTTACTTCGGCATCCCTATACAGCTAAGTCTCTTGCAGATATTTTTGTCAAAGAAGTGGTTCGATTACATGGCATTCCGAAAACAATTATCAGCGACTGTGACCCGATATTCGTAAGCAATATCTGGACCGAATTGTTCCGAATGCAAGGTACGGTTCTCAGCATGTCGTCCGCTTATCATCCGGAAACAGACGGTCAAACGGAGGTCACAAACCGTTGTGTAGAAGCCTACTTGCGCTGTTTTGTTGTGGAACAGCCACAGACTTGGGCTCATTGGCTACCTTGGGCGGAGTACTGGTTCAATACCTCTTTCCATATATCTGCTGGAATGTCCCCTTTCGAAGTAGTTTATGGTCGGAAGCCTCCCACACCTTTCCAATTCATTCCTGGCGAGATCAAAGTTGAATGGGTAGTAAGAGAACACCAAGACAGAACAGAGATACTAAACCAGTTGAAGTTCAATCTAAATAAAGCGCAACACTCAATGAAAACTCAGGCCGATAAACATCGAAGGGACGTGGAGTTTGCGGAAGGAAATTGGGTTTTTCTTAAATTAAGACCCCACCGGCAGCAATCAGTCGCCCGGAGAGTGAATCAAAAATTAGCAGCTAGGTTTTATGGTCCTTTTCAGGTGAAGCGACGTATTGGTCAGGTCGCCTATGAGCTCCAACTTCCGGAGCAGTCGAAAGTGCACCCCGTCTTTCATGTGTCGATGCTGAAGTTGGCTAACAAACCACGAGTTGTAGAGCCTTCTTTGCCTGCTGGTTTTGAAATAGATGTTGCAGCATCCACACAGCCAGAGAAGGTCCTGGCCTCCAAAAAAATTCAGCGCAACGGGGAAACTGTGGACCAAGTTCTCATTCAATGGAATGCACGCAGCATTGAAGAGGCCACATGGGAGGATGAACTTCACATCAAGACTCAATTTCCAGCCTTTAGTCTTGAGGACAAGACTGCTTCTCATGGGGGCGGCAATGTTAACAATCGTATACCCAATGTAGGGGAGAATAGCACTAAGTTTGTACCTAGGCTGTGGAAAGTTTATGAGAGAAAGAAGGGTAGACATGTGGCACCGTAGCAGTGGTCAGTTAGTTAGAGAGTGTGTGTTTGTCCCTAGTGAGTTGGGAAGGAAATAAAGGAGAGAGGTCTGTAGTGTGGAAATCAGGTGGTGTTTAGTTATTTTGGGACCTGCTGTATTGTTGCAGAGGTCTGGGGAGGGGCTTGTCCCTGTGGGTGGGTATATTCATTGTAATTACTTACTTCCCTGTATGGTTATCTCCATTAGTAATATTACTTACAACATTCCTTCTCAAGTCTTGACATTTATTGTGTATTTGTTGCTGCTTTCTATCACTTTCACTATAGAGATTCTAAAAATCTCTATAGCGACATGCACAGCAGCCAGCCTTCCGCTCTCCTTCCCTCCTTCCCACTGTCGTGTACGAGATTCCTAAAATCTCTACAGGGACAGCAAGTGTTTAGGCACATTTAACACATTTATTTCTCCAAGCGACGCATCCTTTCATGCGGATAGAGGCAACTCTTCACCAACGAGCACGTCTCTTCAGCGTACCTATTGGGATATTATAAATAGAAGAAGAATTCTGTTGAAAATGTTGTTCATTTGTTCGTTGTTATTAGTTACACAAAATAATCAATTGTGACTAAAACACAAATAGTTATAGATACAATATGTAGATCTTATTATTTACATTAGAGTTTACTCAAATCGAGTTTATACTGTAGATCGAATGAGAGGTGCTATTTCGAGGATTCAGCGAGAAGAGCCAGTATTGGGGGCAACCTATAGTCTGACAAACCTACAAAGTTGAGTAAAGGATTGACAACCCGTAACTGTTCCTAGTCAAAAGCCATTCAAACTTCTTCTTCTCTGTTAACTTAAGATGTTTCAACTCAAACTAATAAATATCTTTTAGTTCCATTCCATCTTTACTATTGTTTCATTCTAAAGTTTGATCTGTCAAGCGACATTTTTTGAGAAGTTCTAACGGGTGTTTCATGCAAAGTATTTATAAAGATCTTGGTATTTTTCATGCTAACTTGTTGGGAACTTAAGCAAATTTGGATTTATATTTGGTCATTACAAGAGATCGATTAATCGGATATAAACACCGCATTTGATTAAGGTTTTCAGTCTTAGACCGAGAGGAAAGATTGATTACAGTTCAATGCTTTTAAATTGAGTAAATCGATAATTTGTTATATCTTTCTAAACAAATCAAAGTGATAAGTTGTATTTTCGCTTAGTATAAATTAGCCTTGAAATGAACTTTAATCTAAACATAATTTCTATAAATTGTAATCTTAACTATAACCATAATTAGAATTAGAAACCATTTAACCCATTAACGATTTCCTATAAACCTCGAGAAAACAAATTTAATCAAAACAGTAATTTTTAATCAAATTATCAGACGTTCTCTGTGGAATCGATATTCTTTTATTACTACAAGCGAAACTGTGGACTTACGGAATTCGCCCAACAAGTTTTTGGCGCCGTTGCCGGGGAACGGTGTTGAAATTTGATTTTTTTATTATTTTTTTATTTTATTCCGAATCTTGGTTTATAGACTTATATAATTAAGGATGGTCATTAGGACTAAATCCTTGTTGTTATTTAACATTTGCATTTAGATTATTTACAAATAAACAGGAAAAAAACGAAGTTCTCTCAAAGAGAATGAAATGGAGATTTGATGAAAGGAAATTTTTTAAAAGCTTATTAGACGTGACAGATGTTTTTTCCAGAGAAATTTTTTCTCTTCCACTACGCCAAAACCCTCTTTAGACGACGGTTAAAAACCGTCGTCCCGCGAGATATAAATCTGTCATGGGGCTCGCTGCCGTCTATTGCACCTTCAGATGACAGTCAGATTCTGTCATCTTTCATCATCACACATGACATTAGCCTATTTGCTTAATGTCATCTTACCTTTGTTACGATGCAGCTTATTTATTACTGTCGTCACCTTTAATGTCATCACATGACATTCTAACAATTAAAACCGTCAGGTTAGCGTGTGGGAAATTGGCATATTTAATTTGAGATGACAGTTCATATAATAATTTCTGCCGTTATAGCATGTTTAGATGACACAGGTCTTAATCAATCATGTCAAATGATTTTTTTTCATATGATAGATACGTTTATTTTAATGTATTTTTATTCCTGTTTAGATGACATTTAAAAAAATTAAAATGTCACTTTATTCCTTCTTCTTCGTTTGAATTTCTGGTTTTTATACCTGAATACATAAACATTCTAAAATATGAAGATGAAATTCTGTATATCAATGGTTTTAATTTTATTGGAGATTAATACTCATAATATGTTTACATTTGTGCCTATAACGTCAAATCCATATCTTGAATAACCAATACATTTCTGAATTAAAACACACACAAAAAAAAACCAATCTTCCATAAGTCAATCCATATCTTGGAGTAATAATTAGGCCTATAATCCTAAAGGTCTTGGTATCTGCAAAAGCCAAGCAAGTCATTAATATTACACACATCTCTAAACTCAGTAGTAATTACGTGACCCTTCCCCTTTCACAACCTTTCACTTACCACAATCATATCACTATAAATATATGCATCATAAACGTTCAATCCATACCTTCAAGAACCATAAAACTTACCCTGTAATAATGGATCCCCTTGTTGAAACTCCATAAAAGATAATTGCTGACATGGAGAAATTGTACATGGACCATCTGTGTATTTCTAATGTCCCTTATTGGATGATAACGTACAGGTCCTCTCAATGGTCACTTCTTCAAATGGTCGATCAGAAGGAAAGGCCCCCAATACACCCCATATGAAAGGGGTGTATTTGAAATCAGAGTCAGCTACTCTCCGGATTTCCCAGACAGTCCTGCAAGAGTAAATATTAACTCAAATTAGTAAGATATAATCACCTACATGAAACACAAACTAATAAATCTCTCTTCTTATTCTCAGTTTTGCTTCTGGAATAGGATATATCATCCTAATATGGCTCCTCAGGGGTTGATTCAACTTCCCTGTATCCTTAATAACCATCGCTTTTCCACTGCCATGGTATAATGCAACCATTTATCTATTTTATTTGATAAACATACAACATCATATTTTTGTTCTAATTATTCTATGCATTTTTAGTGTCTGTGGCACCTATATGATCTACTTCTACAGCCCCACATTGAGGAGCCTTATCCTGGGCAAGAAGCAGTTGTTGAGCAATATCGCAGCAACAGGGAAGAGTATGAGGGGCTCGCCCGGATATGGACTGAGGAGTATGCAAAGTGGATATGAGGGTGTCCAAATCTCCTAAACTATCTTGAGTGAGGGAAAGGAGAATCGAAAGGCAATACGAGCTCCAAATGTGGTTCTCATTCCAATTCAAAATTTCCTTTCTCCACTCAAAATAGTTAAGGAGATTTGGACCTTTAATTCCCCCCCTTTTGTAATATAACGTAGAGCTTTGTGCTCCTAAACTGACCTTTTTGCTCCTTCCACTTGGGTTGTACTCGTTGTACTCTAAACTTGGTAATGAGGGTTATGATGCTGTCACCACAAGGGACTCTGTTTGTGCTGAATATGAAGGGTGTTCAAATCTCCTAAGCTGTCCTGACTAAGTGAAAGGAGAATCGAAAGGCAATGTGACCTCCAAATGTGGTTCTCATTCCAATTCCAAATTTACTTTCACTAGTCAGAACAGCTAAGGAGCTTTGGACCATCAATTACAACCGAAAGGCAACACTCATCCCCCCTTTTGTAATATAACGTAGAGCTTTGCTATTCAGTTTGTATGTATGTGCAAGTAGACTAAACTGGCCCTTTTACAATGCTCCTTCCACTTGGGTTGTACTCGTGGTACTCTGAACTTGGTAATGAGGTTGATGATGCTGTCAAAACAAGGGGCTCTGTTTGTGCTGAATGCATCATAAACCTATCACCATGTTTAATGTTGTTGTTACGATATCAAACTGAGTGGAAAGGAACATAGTAAGAGTATGGCCAATGCACATACATAACCCTTTATGTAGAGCTTGTTATTCAGTTCGTATGTATATGTATATTCTATCTAATCAAAATATATCTTATCATTTGCAAGCCATATCAGTACATGCAATTAGCCTAAATTTACCCTTTAATACATGCTTCATACATGCTTCATAAACGAATTACATTCAGAATCCTTACTTATCAGCATAACTCATGTTCAAATAAAAATGAGTCAGTTGAGTTCATAACATTTTCAGCTTTAAGAGTATGTCTAACATGTTATAACAAGTAGACAACTTATTCAAGTAGACATATGTATATTCAAGTGAACATGCTATAACAAGTAGACAACTTATTCGTGCATGTCTATTCCTTACTTATTCAGGACAACTTATTCCTTACTTATCATCATATGTCATGTTCAAATAAAAAGGAGTATGGTGATATATATTATCATTTGCAAACCATATCAACACATGCAATTATCCTAAATTTACCCTTTAATACATGCTTCATACATGCTCAATGACCCTTTTACAAATGTTCCTCTAATACTTGATGCATGATTAAGGTATATTGTAAACGAATTGCATTCAGAATCCTTACTTATCATCATAGGTCATGTTTAAATAAAAATGAGTCAGTTGAGTTCATAACATTTTCAGCTTTAAGAGTATGCCTAACATGTTATAACAAGTAGACAACTTATTCAAGTAGACATATGTATATTCAAGTGAACATGCTATAATAAGTAGACAACTTGTTCGTGCATGTCTATTCCTTACTTATTCAAGACAACTTATTCATTACTTGTCATTATAGGTCATGTTCAATAAAAAAGAGTATGGTGATATCTTATCATTTGCAAGCCATATCAATACATTCAATTAGCCTAAATTTACCCTATAATACATGCTTCATACATGCTCAATGACCCTTTTACAATGTTCCTCTAATACTTGATGCATGATTAATAAGCTACATGCCCAAATGAATAATCGTACACATACTCATACAGAACATCAAACATAAACATCAACAGAACATCAAACATAAACATGTTTCATACAAATACACATACACATACTCAATCACTTCTAGTAGTATAACTCATAGGTGTAAGAGTATTGCCAATCATAATGAACATTCAAAGCTTTAGAGTATGCCTAATCAGCCACATGCTTAATGATCATTCATACATAAACTCTATGAGTCCTAGGTTCCTAAACAATTATATATAACCAATCAGTTCATACCAATCATTTCATCATCACCCACAACATCATACATATATGTAATCATTCAGTCCAAACCCACATAACAATATATATACTAAATCAGGCTAGTTTCCTAAATCAATGAGTTCTAGGTTCCTAAACAGTACATCAAACATACTCAATCACTTCTAAAGGCATGACCAATCAGTTCAAACTAATATAACATTAATATATATTCATTAAGTTGAAGAATTCTTCCCATATGCTAAAGGCATGAACCGATTGACAATCTCTTCAGTCAGCCTTCCTATGTACTGAAGCATTCTTACTATCCCTGCAAATATTGTGTTCAATTAAAAAGGAATCAGTTGAGTTCATACCATCTACTGCATCAGGCACTGTCTTGCCCTAGATTAAAAAAGATAAAGACCCAAGCTTTTCAGCAGTGAATCTAAATACAATAAAATCAGTGTAGCTAAGCGAGAGATCTAAACCTTTCAACGATAGGTCTGAAAATCACAAGATCCTTATACCAGCTGCTGAAATCGACATACACAAAAGGAGAATCAGATGAGGAAAAGATAGAGTAAGGAACAATGATACTCTAATACATCTAGGAACGAAGAAAATATGGCTTACTAGTACCGTGTTTCGAGCTCACCCAGTGACTGCATGTTCAAATCAACCATGGAGATAAAGAGGGATGAGAGGGATGAAGCTCTTGCATAACCTAAACTGGGGTTTGGGATTGAGAGAGGGTTTATATATCAGTTGAAATTTCAGTCAAACAATATAGAGCGCCTAAAATTTGGTATGCCCGCGTAAGTGAAATTTCATTTGCCGCTTTTTTGTTTTCGGCACACAATGACATTCATTTATTAGAAGTGTCATCTGTTGAGCGCATCAAATTTAATGAAAACGCGCGTTTTCTTTAGATGACAAGATTCTGTAATCGTAATGTCATCTGAGAATCGAACGCATTTTTTTATTTCACCTTCAGATGACATACAGTTAAAATACTATCATTGTTGAGCGATTTCCGCAAGTGCACGGTATACGCTTGTAGTAATAAAAGATATCGAACCCACATGGAACGCTTTTTAACTAAAACTTTATTTAATTCGGTTTTAATCACGTGTTTAGGTTTAACAAAAGAAATACGTTTAATTGATTGTATTGGTTCGGATAAATTAGGATTAGATAGAAGTATTATATCGAGTTTAGAGAACAGTTCTGTCTTGAGATTTTGATTACAAGACAGATACTTCCGTAATTGGAATAAATAGTAGGTATAAAACTCATTTTCATAAAGCAAAGAAAGCAACTTTAACTTTGTAAAGATTATGGACATGTAATAATATAGCGATTTATTCAATTAAATGGCTTTGAACCGTAGAAATCTCTCTGGATCGGAGCAGATTTCTACCTTAATCAAACTAGTATTTTATGTCTGATAAGCCGCGATCAGCGATCATGTCATCCATAAAAACTAAATTTGTCAAGTGTTCAACAAAGTTCTTATATGAATAAGATGGAATAGAACGTTTTAATAAAAACACCAATTTATCATTTTGAAAATCATTTTGTCAGAACAATATCAAAATAACAACAGTAAGAATGTATTGAATAATTAAGTATATCATTAATGAAATGTGAATTTTCACAAGTTAAAAAAGAGAAGTAGAAACTTGGATAACATTGCAACGAATACTTTGAGATCCGGGTTGTCAATCTTTCCCTCAAACTCCGTAGGTGCGTCAAACCTCATACGCTTCAGCCGTCAATTCTTTTCGTTGGATCTTCAGAATAGAGACTGGTCAGTCCACTACCAGAATGAAAACTTATCTCTGATCAACCTTAGAAACTAAACTAATATTGTGTTTATAACTAATCTAATAACAACTTGTGTATAGCAAGTTTGTTTACACATAAATGAAATCTAACTTTCTGATTCTTTTCTGAATCATAAACTCAACATAATAACTTTCTTCTCTAATTTCTCTAACTTTTCCAACCTCTCAATTTCTGAAATGAATCACTTATTTATAGTTGTTGAAGGGTTGTAAATGATGGGTCGTGTCCGTTGGTGAAGGGTCGCTTTTATCCAAACGAACAGACGTGTTTCTCGGATTAAAACATGTGAATTATGTGCAGAATACTTCGCTGTCGCGACTGAGATTCTGAAAATCTCAGTCGCGACAGGGGGTACTGGGGCGAGTTGAAGACTTCGTTCTTCTTCCGTGATGCCTTTCGTAAGTCGCGACTGAGATTATGAAAATCTCAGTCGCGACAGAGAGTTATCTCCCTGTCTCTCGACTGCTTCTCGTCCTCCTTGAGCGTTCTTCTGACTGATATGCATTCTTGGTACGTTTTTTAGGTTTTTCCTCCATTTTAGCTCCGTTTTAGCTCCTATTTGGATTTAACCAAATAATTAAGTACATTGCATCAAAGAAGTAAATAAAGACGTAAAAGTATTCCAAATGAATATAATTAGCACGATTTCAATGTAAATTTAACGTATTTATGTATGATATTTTAGGTATATTTTGGGCTTAACAAACTCCCACACTTAAGCTTTTGCTAGTCCCGAGCAAAATTTCACTGAATTTATCCTTTAATCAATCTCTTTATAAACAAAACATATATCCATATATTCCTCTTTGAATTAGTTAAACCGAAAGATAAACTTTTCATGGTAAATTTATACGCAAAGCATCAAACTAGCTAGTATAAAAGAGATATATTACTCGTATTGTATTTCAATTTTTATATTGAAGTATTCGGGACGGTGTAAGCACGCATGTTTTTGAATCTTTCGTCTCAAGGCATTTCTCAGCACAAAATTTCCTTTCCCAAACCTAAACTATTACAAATGTAGATTTATTAAGGACTTAGGTTTGATATATTTGCTTAGTCACGTCCGTGATAAGGGTGGTCTCGTCCGTGACTTTATATGAATTAATTTGCTTTCGTGTTCGTTTAAGAGGTACCGACCATGCCATGGGTGGACGTAATCGTTACTTAAAACTTTAAACACGTTTAATTTTGCTTTGATTTCTAACGTTCCTTTCATACCTCGACCGCGATAAGGGTGGTCGCAATCGTGGCCAAAAGTAAACGGTACTTAATGTTCTTCCCTTTCATACCTCGATTGTGATAAGGTTGGTCTCGATCGTGGCCAAAAGTTAAGAATACGACTACTTGATTAAATTAAAATGTAAAAATAAAATTGGGAAAGAAAAATAGCACATTCATCCTATATTGACTTGAAATTCAACATGTATTATGGCTAAAGTTTCCTTAAAAACTTCAATTGGTTTTTAATGTAAGACGAAAAATAATATCGAACTAAAAAGCTAAAGTTGTTAGTTCGATTTATGCCTATAAACCTAATTGAAATTTTGAAAATAAGATTTATATTTATCATGAATTCATGATATAAAATAGAGATTTGAAATTAAAGAAATTTTACTTATATACATTTACTCGAGACATTTTTGATAAAATCGTATCGGAGGTTTGTAAAAATATTTGTAAAAATATTGCCCGTATAGAAATATTATTTCTAACAATAATGATAACCTTAAAATATGCTTAACATTAATTTGAAAGTAGAATTTATTTGAAACATATGAAATATATACCTTAACAAAAATTATATGTTTATGAAAAATTGCCATTATTTTTGAAAAGTGTTGCACTATATATAAAAAAATGTTGCATTTCTGTTTTGAAAATGTTGCATTATATACTTTACTTAAACTTGAATAACAAAATGCATTTATACTTTTAAATAAATAGATAGCATTCATTCTCATTCGTGGCATTCATTCGTACTTAAAATTAAAATGAATATGAAATATCTCCTCCCACACTTAATTTGGACCATGTCCTCATTGGTGCAAAAAGCGATAAAACACGAAAAATAGTACGAAATAAACCATACGAATTAGAATTGAAAATAATAGTACGATAACATGCAAACATAATAATAAAGAGAATTGTACCAAACATAATTAGAAATATTGTACCAAATTTAACAAGACATAATAATAATAACGAAAATGAGTTAAAGATGGAAATGATAAAACCTATCAAGGTGAACTCGGTGGAGAAGGCGTAGTCTCAACTCCTTGACGTCGGAAGAAAGATAGCAACCGGCGATGAGTACATTTGTGCTCACGTCTCAATGTAGTGATATTTGCATCCACTGTGTGTATCCTCGAACTCATTTCGGTATTGTTGGCAACGACTTCATCTAACCGCAAATTCATATGACGGTTATGCTCGTTCATTTGTGTCAAAACACGTTGCCATCCAACTTGTTCTTCTTCATTCGGTTCCACATTTTGCTTGCTCGTGGGCATGAACATCAACATTCTCCTCCTCCTCTTCTTCTTCATCAAATTCCTCTTCATCTTCCTCATCATCATCTTGGGCACCCAAACCTTGAGAACCCGAGGCTTCACTACCCATGGTAGCAAAAACACGTCTTGTGCGATCCGCATAAGATATAAAGGCGGGCGGTCCCATTTTCTTCAATAAATTGGCCCTTTGAAGTGCCGTGAGATCCAAGAAAGGTAAACCAACATGAGGCATATTTTGATATTCTACTAATTCACCCCGAGCACCCAAAACAATGCCGGTAATTAAATTACCCATTGGCACTTGCTTATTGCGGGACTTGGAAGCTCGAACTAAATTAGTAAATATCATCTCGATACTATCAATGGTCAAACCTTTAAAAATAGCATCTAACACAACTAAATCACGAACTTGCACTTTGGAACTTTCAACCCGACCAAATAAGGAAAATGATAAAAACTTGTGAAAGAAGAAGATACAATTATCCTTAAGCAATTTACTAGATGTATTCTTTGGATTAAAAACATCTAAACCGGTTAAAGATTGCCAAACTGTGTTTGAATTAAAAGGCTTTGGTTTGGAATAAAAATTCTGAGTAGGAAAGCCAAACCAACGGTTCATGGCCGCATACCCAACGTCATAACGAACTCCATCATTCCGAAAAGAGATAACTCATTTCTTCTTGTCATAGGTTAGAGTAACCAAAAACTCAATAATATGCGATTTAAGACTAGGAAAACGCATACTAGAAAATCGTTTCCAACCAAGAACGGAAAGAAATTCATCAATACGCTCGGTAAAAGAAAGTGTGTTTACCGTGTCGGTGTCAAGAAAAAGCATGTCGACGAACTCTATTTGGCTATTAGAAAATGGGCGATATTTGCGTCCTTCGGCTTCCGTCGTAATATCGAACGGTGCTCCATATTGAACCCGTAATCGATTGACTTCGGTGGCCTTGGTTTTGTTAGCAACGGTCTTTTGTCTAGGCATTTTTAGTGAAATTTGGGTAAAGGAGATGAAAATATGAAAGGATGGAAGGAAGAGTAAAAGATAAGGGTTGTGAATTAGGGAAGAAGAAGATGAATAGGGTAAAGATTTATGGGGAAGATGAGTGAATCTTGTTATTGGGAAGAGAAAAGATGATTGATTGGTGTAAAAAGAGGTGATTTAAATAGGTGTAAGTAATAGGTATTGATTAGGATAGTTGAATAGGTAAGTAATTAGAGTAGGAATAGGAAAAGAGGGAAAATTTTGCCCAAATCCCGTGACTGGAAGTCGCAAGTCGCGACTGAGATTTTCAAAATCTCAGTCGCGACAACAAGTACGTAGGGGGTCTAAAATTTTGCTGAAAGTGGTCCTCTTGCTGTCTCAACTGAGAATTCGAAATCTCAACTGAGATTTTGGAAATTCTGGGTAAAATTGGGACTGTTTTTGATGATTTTAACACTTCTAAACCAATTCCTCTTATAATTAAGCGACATTAATGTGAATATTAATCCCTGAAACTGAGATAAACAAAACTGAAACATTAACTTAAAGGAAAACTAAGGGTTGTTCCTTAAATAAAAGAATTAAACTAAGGAATTAATGCACTTTTATTTATTATTATCAAAAATATAAACAATACCTTATTATATTAAAAACATCTTACTCCTAAAAATACAAAAGATAAACACTCATATATATAATGAAACCAAAACAGAAACTCATATTATATCCCTAAGTAGATGACAGACGACGTGCATTGGCCCTATTAATCTTCGTTTGAATGAAGACTTGCCTCTCTGGTGCAGAAAGGAACGTTGGACCAGAACGAAAAACTCGTTTGACAAGCCCCTCGTTCTCCAAGAACTCGTAGTCTAGAATAGGGAATTGTTCTGTATCAGTCTAAGGGACAGAAATGGTTCCCTTGGCTCCTAGTATGATTCCACAAATGATGTTGGCGAATCCAATCTTCCGGTTCTTCGAACGGGAAGCGGCAACTAACCCCTCCATTAGAATCTTCGAGGAGTTCACTGAGTTGCCTTGGAAAATGTCGCCCAACACATAGAGATCAGTATCTTTCACAACACTGCTACCGACTCGACCAAAAAGGCTATGATAGAGGAATTTATGCAGATACAGCATGGAATTAGAATTGATGGATTTGTTGAAGGCAAGACGTGGATTGAATCGCCAAAATCCTGTTAACATCCTCCATATATCTCTAGAAGTCATATCCCTTCCAGGATGGTGTTGAGTTGTGTCTCGGGGTGGAAATCCAAACCAATTATGAAGTTCTGGATATCCAAAAGTGAATACCTGCCCCTCACAACGAAAACTGAGATGAACACGTCTCTTATTGACGAATCGAACAGTGGATAAAAATTCCAGAACCCAATTTCCAATAATAGGAAATTTCATAGAAACAAAATTGGTCCAACCCAAATTAGTAAGATATCGATCAATGTCTTCGCTTATCCCGAGTTCCTCGTTCAGAAACCCGTCCATATACATCATGCCAAAGAATTGAGCATATCTGAATTGCAGAAAGCGTTTCCCCTCGTCATGGTTATAAATGGGAAACCATGCGCCATAACGATCGGAGATATCAACTTTCCCACTTTGAGCAGAAGTGTGTTTTTGAACATTTTTCAAAGACTTAGTCATGTCTGTGAGAGAGAATAAAATGATGTCTGTAGGATTGAGAATTTGAGAAGGAAATTCAGAAAGATAAAATGAAATGGTAGAAGTGTTGAGCGATTTTCGCAAGTGCACGATATACGCTTGTAGTAATAAAAGATATCGATCCCACAGGGAACGCTTTTTTAAACAAAATTTATTTATAATCGGTTAAATTTACTTTTAGGTTTATGATATGGAAAAATCGTTTAATCGGTTTTGGTTTTGAAATTGCTAGAATGAGAATTAGATTAGAATATGAAGATGTTAGAAAATATCTGATTTAAGATTGAATTTGCAAAACAGGAACGTTTTAGTACTTTAGAAAAGTAAACAGGTATATTTGTTTGCATTAAGCAAAGAAACAACTCTAAACTTTGTACGAATTATAAAGATGAAATAAATGACGGAACCTCTAATTAATAGGCCTTGAACGCGACAAAACCCTTTCGGGATAGTTGCCCTTAATCAAATTAAAACTCTTTCGAGATGATAATTTGCATAAGTGTTCAACAAAGTTTCCTTGTAAAGATTTGAATTAAATACGTTTTAATGAAAACACCAGCATCAATCCACTTCGGCTCATTTACCAAAGTGCTGCATAAAAATCTATCGAATAGAACGGACTTTATTAGATGAAATATAAATTGATACAAGTTTACAGAGAACATGGAGCATTGAATTCTTCGACGGCGTGCAAGTGAACGGGTTGTCAATCCTTTCCTTGGGTTTCGTTCGAGTTTGTCAGGCTCAGGGGTGAATCCTCTACTCAATCTTCTCGCTGAATCTTCATAATAGAGACTGGGTCGGTCTACTACCAAAATGAAAACTAAACTGGAACAATGTCTAAACGCTACTGAATTTGTTATTAATTTGTAAACAATGTGTGTACATCATATTGCTTTTTACAGAATCTAAATCTAACTTCTGAATCACTTGATTCGGAATTTCTGCATAAATTCTACACTAATCTCTTTCTTCTACACATATATCATTATATGTCATTATTCTCTCCTCAACTCTCCATCAACTCTTTATTTATAGATGTTGAAGAGTCTTGATCGAAGTGTCGTGTCCGTTGCGAAAAGACGTATCCGTTGTGGAGAGTCGTATACCTTGTGAAGGGACTTTCTTATCCACCCGAACGATCGCGTTCCGTCGAAAACGAAAGTGTGTAACTAGGCTTCTAAATCTCCTGCTCGTACCGAGATTTATCAAATTCACTACCGAGAATGGGGGAGCATCAATTGTACTTCGGACGAAGGGGAAAAGTGACTGGCGACGCGTGTCGCGACCGTGAAAAGGGGCAGCCGCGGTCGCGGTATGGAGCTTTTTTCGTTTTTCAGCTCTCGTTCGTGTCCTCGACTTGGCGTTATTAATTTTTATCGTCTTCGACTCCTTTTGTAGGGCTTTTCTTCTATTTTTGAGCTCTATTTACTCCTATTTGGATTTTACCAAATATTTATGTACCTTGCATGAAAGAAACATATTCGAGAGTAAAAGCATTCTAAATAGGTATAAATAGCATAAATTCGTAGCAATATTGATGTAATTATTGATGATATTTTAGGTATATTTTGGGCTTAACAAATCTCCACACTTAATCTTTTGCTAGTCCCGAGCAAAATTTCACTGAACTAATTCTCTAACTAATCTCTTTATGAAAATAAAACATATATCTTTGTATTACCTTTTAAATTAGTTAAGCCGAAAAGACTAACTTCACATGGAAAATTTATACGCAAAATATCAAACCAACCTAGTATAAATATGATATATCATTCGTCTTGTATTTCTAATTTTGAATTGAAGCATTCAGAACGATATAAGCACGCATGTTATTGAGTCTTTCATCTCAAGGCATTTAAAAGCACAAAATTTCCTTTCCCAAACCTAAACTAATATATAAGATATATTAAAATGAATAAGTACTTGATTTTAATTTATTTGCTTGGTTACGCCCGAAATAAGGGTGGTTTCAACCGTAACCTTATACGTATTTATTACTTTGTGTTCGCTTAAGAGGTACCGACCATGCCATGGGTGGATGCAATCGTTACTTTAAACTTATACACGCTTATTTTTTATTTAAACGTTCCTTCCATACCTCGATTGTGATAAGGGTGGTCGCAACCGTGGCCAAAAGTAAACGGTACTTAATTTTCTTCCCTTTCATATCTCGATTGTGATAAGGTTGGTCTCAATCGTGGCCAAAAGTTAAGAATTCAACTAATCGATTAATTAACATGAATTATAAAATTGTAAGTTGGGGAAAAGAAAGATAGCACATTCATCCTATATTGATTTAAAATTCAACATGTATTATGGCTAAAGTTTCCTTTAAAAACTTCAATTAGTTTTAATGTAAGACGAAATCAAACCGAGCTAAAATTGTTAGTTCAATTTAATGCCTATAAACCTAATTGAAAATTTAAAATAAGATTTATTGAATCATGAATTGCATGATATAAAAATAGAGATTGAATAAAATTTTTCTTACTTAAATACATTCACTCGAGACAATTTTACTTAAAATCGTATCGGAGATTTGTGAAAAAAATTTGAAAAATATTATCCGTATAGAAATATTATTTCTATCGATAAAATGTTAAGTTATTGTGAAAAATGTTTTGCAATATATATATATATATATGTGTTGCATTTGCATGAATATCATTCGTTGCATTTATTATTTTGTTTTGCAAAATAATAATATCTTTGTTGAATTTATTCGTATTTCATATTTATGTAGAAATTGATATATGTATGTCTCCTCCCACACTTAAATTGGACCATGTCCTCATTGGTGCAAAAATAATGGAGAAACTATAGAATACGAAATAAGGCATACGAAACAAAGACGTAAATTAAGCAAATGAAACATTCAACATAAAAAAAAAAATTGTACCAAACATAATAAAAGGAAAATGTATCAAACATATAACAAGATAAAAAAAAAAAATGAAAGGAAAAACAACCTAAGCTTGAGGTGGTGAATCGGGAGGTGTAGGTGACGTCTCCACATTGCGGCATCGGAAAAAGGAAAGCATCCGATGCCGAGTCGATCGATGTTCACGCCTCAAAAGGTTGAGGTTGTCATTCATCACCATATTGTTTTCAACCAAATCATCAATGCGTAGATTCATTGAGCGATTGTTGGAATTGATTTGGTCCAAAATCCTCCTCAAATCTACTGGATCATCCTCCGCTTGAGGTGCTTGGGGTTGTGCTTGAGCCGGTGGTGCATCCTCCTCTCCTTCCGCATCTCCGCCGCCTTCGGTACCTACAAATTGAGAACTTGAAGCGCCACCACCCATAGTGCCATGAAGATGGGCAATACGGGTAGCATAGGAAATAAAGACGGGAGGTCCTTGGGGAAGCAATAAATGAGCTCGCTCAAGAGCCGAGATGTCCAAAAGCGGAACATACCCACGGTAGGTAGACATGTCATAGTCGGCCAATTCACCCCGTGCTCCCAACACAAGACCGGTGATAAAATTACAAAGAGGGATTTGAATGGTACTAGCCCTCGAAGCACGGAACAAATTGTCAAACATGATTCCAATACTATCAATCCTCAAACCTTTAAGCAAACTATCCAAAACATACAAATCCCGAACTTGGACCTTTGAACTCTCAACACGACCAAACAAGGAGAAACTCAAAAACTTATGAAAGAAGAACACACAATTGTCCTTAATCAACTTGCTTGAAGTGTTTTTGGAATTAAAATAATCTTGATCCGAGAGAGTTTGCCAAACAACATCATTATCAAAATCCTTAGGCTTATCGTAAAAATCAGAAGTAGGGAATCCAAACATGTTTCCCATTGCTTCATAATCAATGGTATAAGGGATACCATTATTCCTAAAAGAAATTTGAAGTTTTCTTCTTGTTCATGGATAAAGTGACCAAAAATTCCACAACATACTCATTAATACGCGGGAAACGCATATTAACGAACTCTTGTCAACCCAAAGCTTCAATAAAGGCATCAATTCGAGTAGAGAAATTTAATACTCTTACCTAATGGAAGTCTAAGAAGTGCATATCCACAAATTGGCGGTCGGCTTGTGAAAAATGTTTGAAACGAGAGGCTTCTTCCTCCGAATAGATGTCAAAATAAGCTCCGCATCGAATCCGGAGGCGATTAGCTTCCGTAACAGCGGGCTTGTTACCAACACGCTTTGTCCTAACCATGGTGATGTTGTTTAGGGGCTTATGGTATGAGAAAAAGAAGAAGAAGAAGTGAAAGACCAAAGCTTGAAGATGAGTTTGGGGTTGTGAAATGGAAGTGATTGAAAATAGGAAATTGGATAGAAATTGGAGTGAATAAATTGGGAAGATAAAAAGTAGATGTTTGGGGAAGAGTTTAGAGTAAGGGATTGGGTAAAAATAGAGGTGATGTGAGGTGTTGTGTAAGAGGTAGGGTTATATAGGGTGATTAGGTAAGTGAATAGGTAGAAATAGAATATGAATAGGCAAAAATATTGGCAAAATCGGATTTAATAGGGCAATTTGGACGCGTGTCGTGACCGCGAATGGCATAGCCGCGGCCGCGACACGCGATTTTCAGGCAATTGTTTTTGCCCTGAAATCGGTCCAAACCTGCTGCTCATACCGAGAATTTCTTAATTCTCGGTAGAGAATTGGTTGAAATAGCCAAATTTGGTTCCTTTTGACTTGGTTTGTGCATTGTTTTTGTTGAAATGGTTCCTGAACTTAATATTAATTGTTCCTGTACTAAAAACGTTAAATAAATGACATTAATTGCAAGGAAAACCAAAGGGTTTACCTTAATAAATTGATTTATGAGTAATTAATGAAACTTAAATGTTCATTTATGCATATAAGTTAAGAGAACCATATTAAATGCATAATAAGTGCATGTTAATACATATTTAACACATGAATTAAAATGATAAAAAGATAACTTAATTTATTGAAAATAAATTAAGTTACAAAATAAAATTAAACGTGGATAAATGTGTGGAAAAAAACAAAAAAAACACATATTTAGTTCAAGTGAATCTTTTTAATCTTAATTTAAGTAAGAAAAAGTAGAAAGTACCCATATGAAATATGCTAAGTATAGATAATGGATCAAATGGATAAAAATTAAGAATTAAACTAAATAAGATTTTTATTATATAAACATATGTACAAAATAATGAAAACAAACCAATAATCAAAACAAAACAAAACATATACAAAAAAACAGAAACTATTCTACATATTCATCCCTATCTAACGGGATATTTCTGGCCTTAATACGATCAATTTGAAACTGCACGAAAGTTTCACGTTCCGGTGCAGACAAAAATTGAGGCCCTGCTCGAAAGACACGTTTCACAAGTCCTTCGCGCTCGAGAAATTCATAGTCAATTGTCGGGAAGAATTCATCTTCACTCCAGGGAACATCAATAGTACCCTTTGAACCGAGAATTATTCCACAGATTATATTCCCGAACCCAATCTTCTTATCTTTGGATCGAGAAGCGGCGATAAGACCTTCCATCAGAATTTTGGAAGAATCCACTGCATTGCCCTGGAATATATCTCCAAGAACATACAAATCTGTGTCACGGACCACACTACTGAATGTGCGCCCGAATAAACTGACACAGAAATTTATGTAAATACAGCATGGAGTTGGAGCGAAAAGAGTGATTATAGGCGAGTTTTGAATTGAATCGCCAGAATCCTGTAAGCATTCTCCAAATGTCTGAGGATGTCATGTCTCATCCAGGATGACGTTTGATTGTATCCCTCGGGGGAAAACCAAACCAAGCATGCAACTCGGGATAGCCGAAAGTGAAGATTTCACCTTCTCGATGAAAACTGAGACGTACTCATCGTTTATTAGTAAAACGCACGGTACAGAAGAATTCGAGTATCCAGTCGCCTATTATTGGAAATCGCATTTGGGCGAATTTTGTCCACCCTAAGCGCTCCATATAGCGGCTCATGTCATCAGTAATGCCTAATTGGTCGTTAAGGAATTCATCCATATACAACATTCCGGTGAAGAATTTGTAACGGTGATTCCAATAACGCCTACCTTCATCGTGGTTGAAGATAGGAAAAGGCGCCCCATATCGCTTTGATAAGTCTGGGCGTTTGTTGATTGAGGAAGCATTGTGCCTAGGTGATTTGTATTTGGTAGGCATGGCGCAAAGTTTGTGAAACTTTAGCAAAGAACGGTATTTGTGAAGAAAAATCAGAGTTCTGACAAAGATAAAAAGAATTGTAACAGAACCTGAATCCTCTAAGATTAATTTATGAGAGTTTAAGATGAAAAGAGGTATTGTTTTAATTATGAAAAGGTATAATTTGTACCTTTCTGGAATGAAGAATCTTAATGTTTCAATTGCTAAGAGGTTCGTCGAAAGGGTGAGAGTGTTTCCGGCCTGATAGTGCAGGAAATACGCGTGTCGCGACCGCGAATGGCAAAGCCGCGGTCGCGACACGCTGATTTCCTTGCGGAAATCAGGCATCAAAGCCACCTCCTGATTCACGGTAGAGAATTTAAATATTCTCGGTATGACCAGAGAAATCCGAATCAACATAGACAATTCTGAAACAGAGTATTCTCTGCAGGGAATTTCCAATTCTCGGCAGAGAATTGCCTTAAACTACAAAATCATCCTAATTTTCTAAAAATTAAATCTAAAATCATGAAATAAAAATATTTACGTTACTAAATCATAACATAAAGTAATCTAATCATAAAAATGGCATTTTGAAATAAAATAAAATAAAATAAAATAAAATAAAAATAAAATAAATAAAATAAAATAAACAAAAACATAAGAAAAACAAAATAAACTGTGCAAGAAAAACTGAGTAATTTATACGTCAGATAATCTCGTTACGAACGGAATTTCAATTTGTGAAATATTTTCGTAATAGATTTTACATCGATTACCATTAACTTTGAATCGAACTCCGTTAGGACCTTCTAGTTCCAAAGAACCATAATCGAATGTTTTGACGACTAAATTTGGTCCTAACCATCTGGACTTAAGTTTTCCTGGAAATAAACGAAGTCGTGAATTAAATAACAGCACTTTATCCCCAATATTAAAGTGTTTAACTCTAATTTTGGCATCGTGCCATTTTTTCACTTTTTCTTTATAAATCTTTGCATTTTCGTAAGATAGATGACGCAACTCATCTAACTCATTTAAATTGAGCAAACGTTTCTTACCTGCTTGACGTAAGTCAAAGTTAAGTTCTCTAATAGCCCAATAGGCTTTATGTTCTAATTCGACTGGCAAATGACATGCCTTACCATACACTAAACGGTACGGAGTCATTCCTATTGGTGTTTTAAACGTAGTACGGTATGCCCATAACGCATTATTGAGTTTAGAAGACCAATCTTTTCTAGAAGATGAGAACGTTTTCTCGAGAATCCATTTGAGTTCTCTGTTTGATATCTCTGCCTGACCATTTGACTGAGGATGGTACGGCGTTGATACGCGGTGGCGTACTCCATATTTTTTCATAAGCGTTTCAAAACTCTTGTTTATAAAATGAGTACCACCATCATTAACTATAACTCTTGGACAACCAAATCTACAGAATATATCGTCAAGAAAATTAACGACAACCTTAGAATCACTCGTTGGGGTTGCAATTGCTTCAACCCACTTTGAAACATAATCAACGGCAACTAATATGTAAGTTTTACCATTGGAAGGGGGAAAAGGTCCCATGAAATCTATTCCCCACATATCGAAGACTTCAACTTCTAATACGGTTGTGAGGGGCATCTCATCTTTCCTTCCTAGATTTCCTGTTTTTTGGCACTTATCACAACGAGTAATAAATGAACGGACATCCTTAAACATCGTAGGCCAAAAGAAACCACTTTCAAATATTCTAGCTGCTGTCTTGTTAACTCCATTATGTGCTCCATAAGAGCTAGAATGACATTCTGACATTATGGATTCAAATTCATTTTCACCAACGCATCTCCTAATTATCCCGTCACCACAAGTCTTGAACAAAAAGGGATCTTCCCAAAAGTATTGTTTAATATCGAAGAAAAATTTCTTCCTTTGGTGGGAATTTAATCCTTCCGGAACAATATTGGCTGCGAGGTAATTAGCAATATCTGCATACCAAGGTGATATAAAACTTTTCATTTGATAGAGATGTTCATCAGGGAAATCATCTCGTATACCGATAGTTTCACCTATAGGACCATTTTCATCTTCAAGTCTCGATAGATGATCGGCGACAAGGTTTTCAACTCCCTTTTTGTCTTTAATTTCTATATCAAATTCTTGCAACAATAAAACCCATCTAATTAGACGTGGTTTTGCATCCTTTTTAGCAAATAAATATCTTAATGCTGCATGATCAGTATAAATAATAACTTTCGAACCTAACAAGTATGACCTAAACTTGTCACATGCAAAAACTACGGCTAAGATTTCTTTTTCTGTTGTGGTGTAGTTTAATTGTGCACCAGACAGTGTGTGACTTGCATAATAAATGACATGAAGTTTCTTATCCTTCTTTTGACCTAAAACACATCCGACAGCTAAATCACTTGCATCACACATGATTTCAAAGGGTAAATCCCAATCGGGTTTAGCAATAATAGGTGCACTGACTAAAGCAGTTTTCAATGTTTCGAAAGCTTTAACGCATTCTTCATTAAAATCAAAGGTTGAATCTTTCATGAGTAAATTAGTAAGTGATTTGGAAATTACAGAAAAATTCTTAATAAATCTTCTGTAAAAACCAGCATGTCCTAAGAATGATCTTACTCCCTTAACAGTAGTTGGAGGGGGTAATTTTTTTATTACTGAGGTTTTTGCTCTATCTACTTCTAATCCTTTTTCAGATATTTTGTGACCTAAAACAATTCCTTCCTCAACCATGAAATGAAAATTTTCCCAGTTTAATACCAAATTTGTTTCTTCACACCTAGACAAAACTTTATCCAAGTTTTCTAGGCATGAATCAAAAGAATCTCCATAAACTGAAAAATCGTCCATAAAAACTTCCATGATATCTTCAATGAAATCATTAAAAATCGCAGTCATACGACGTTGAAATGTTGCAGGTGCGTTACATAGACCAAAAGGCATTCTTCTATATGCAAATGTTCCATAAGGACATGTGAAAGTTGTTTTATCTTGGTCATCCGGGTAAATGTATATTTGAAAGAATCCGGAGTAACCATCAAGAAAACAGTAGAAAGCATGACCATCTATCCTTTCGATCATTTGATCAATGAAAGGAAGAGGAAAATGATCTTTCCTAGTTGCTTTATTTAAATTTCTATAATCTATACAAACCCTCCAACCAGTGGTGGTTCGCGTAGGTATTAATTCACCTTCTTCATTCCTTACAACTGTTATGCCTCCCTTTTTAGGTACACAATGGATTGGACTAACCCATTCACTATCCGAGATAGGGTAGATGATTCCATTGTCCAGAAGTTTAGTAATCTCATTTTTTACTACTTCTTTCATGTTCGGATTTAGGCGTCTTTGCCTATCCGCTTTAGGTGGCTTATCTTCTTCTAAGTGAATTCTATGCATTACAATACTTGGATTAATACCTTTTAAGTCTGAAATTTGCCAACCCATACTTCCTATCCTATTTCTAACAACTTCTTTCAATTTCTCTTCTTCAACTTGTGTCAACTTGTTAGAGATAATTATAGGTAGAGAATTGCCTTCGCCTAAGAAAGCGTACCTCAAATGACCTGGTAATTCCTTAAGTTCTAATTTAGGTGGAACTATAATCGAAGGCGGAACTGGTCTATCTTCTCGAATCAAAGGTTCTAGGTCCTTATCTTCTAGTTCCTCACTCATTATAGGTTCTATTATTTCTACTTTTTGAACAATGTCATTTACACATTCTTCAATTAAATCAAGTTTCATACAAGCGAAATCCTCCATAGGATATTTCATCGCTTGATTCATGTCAAACTCAATCTTATCATCTCCTATTCGTAAAACTACTTTCCCTTCCGACACATCAACTAGAGCACGTCCCGTGTTCATGAACGGTCTACCAAAGATTAGCGGACAATTTACATCATAAGCAAAATCTAAAATAACGAAATCGGTAGGAAAAATAAATTTGTCAACTTTAACTAAAACATCCTCAATTATACCGTATGGTCTTTTAGTGGTTTGATCCGCTAATTGCAAAACCATATTAGTACGTTTGATGTCTTCTTCTAAGCCTAACTTATTAAAAATAGATAATGGCATCAAGTTAATGCTTGCTCCTAAATCACAAAGGCAACTTGGGAATTCTATATCTCCCAATTTACACAGAATGGTAAAACATCCGGGATCTTTGAGTTTTGTGGGCAAATTGCTTGACACAATCGAACTGCAATCTTTAGTTAGTGAAATGGATGAAATTCCTTCCCAACTGATTTTCTTTGAAATTAAATCTTTGAGGAATTTACCATAAATGGGAATTTGCGTAATCGCATCCATAAACGTTAAATTAATATGCAAATTCTTAAGTTTGTCTAAAAATGTTAAAAGTTGTTTATCATAGTCCTTGTTGCGCACTTTGTGTGGAAAAGGTGGTTTGGGTACAAAAGTTTTTGTACTAGAGTCAATCGGTGCATCTTTTTGATTTAACGTATCTTCTTTGGGCTTTGGTAAATCAGTTCCAGGTAAAGTCAAATTTCCGGGCATTTCCGGACCTAAGTAATTTTTCCCTGAACGAAGAGTGATAGCCTTAACACGCTCTTTCAGATTTTCTTCCGTATGGCTTGGAAGACTTCCCTCTTTGCGGGATGGAATCGATTTAGCGAGTTGTCCAATTTGAATCTCCAAATTATGGATGCTAGATGATTGGTTTTTAATAAGCTGATCGAATTTATTCTCGATCCGTTTAAAACCATCATCGTGATTACTTATTTTTCCGCTCATCGCATCAATGAATTTGTCGATTTTAGAAGATAAGGTGCTAATCGTATCTCTTGATTGATTTTGATAATTAGTAGTACGATTTTGATTAGCATTAACATTATTATTGTTATTATCTCTCCAGTTAAAGTTAGGATGATTTCTCCATCCAGGATTATATGTATTGGAATAAGGGTTATTAGTTTGGTTTTGCCCTTGGACAAAATTTACCTGTTCAATTTCACTCATACCTTCGTAATCCACATCCGTTCAGATTGGTTGACCATTAGGATCACACGGTGCCATAAACCTATCAATTTTGTGCGACAAGGCAGAAAATTGGGCTTGCAACATCGCTACTAGATCAAGATTCACTATACCTTTAACTGATGATGTTGTTGAGGATGATGGTTTCGCTGATGGTAGGTGTCCACGTTCCGCGGGCCATATACTGCTGTTGATTGTCATTTCCTCCAAAAGTTCTCTTGCTTGGGCAGATGTTTTCTTCATGAATAGCCCTCCAGACATAGCGTCCAATGAACCTCTAGTTGTAGGATTTAGTCCATTGTAAAATGTTTGCATTAAAAGTTCAGCGGGCAATTGGTGGTGTGGGCATAAACGTTGAAGTTCTTTAAAACGTTCCCAAGCCTCATAAAGAGTTTCATTATCATTTTGAGAAAAAGATGTTAACTCTTTAATGACTCTTGCGGTTTTTGCTAAAGGGAAAATTTTTGATAAAAAATGCTTGGGCTAATTGCTCCCAAGTCTCAATTGATGCGGCTGGCATAGAAGTTAACCATTCTTTGGCTCGATCCTTCAAAGTAAAAGGAAAAAGGAGAAGTTTGATTGCTTCTGTAGTTACATCAGTAATTTCTTAAAGTGTCACAAATTTCTAAGAAATTTGTCAAATGGGTATTAGGATTTTCGTTAGGTAACCCGTAAAACGTTACATTATTTTGCAACATGTTAAGCAACGCAAGCTTAATTTCAAATTGATTTGCATTGATTTGGGGTCTAACTATACTGTTTGTTACACCGGCCACTCCTGGCCTAGCGTAATCCATAAGTGTGGCCATTACTTCTGGCTCGGTAATTTTAGTTTTTATTGGGGTTTGGTTTTTCTTTTTCTTTTCTCTCTTGTTCTTTTTAAGAGTTCTTTCAATTTCTAGATCAATAGGATCTGGTGACGTGCCCGAACTTCGAGAACTGTGCACTGGCGACGCGTGTCGTGACCGTGAAAAGGGGAAGCCGCGGTCGCGGCACAGAGCTTTTTTCGTTTTTCAGCTCTCGTTCGTGTCCTCGACTTGGCGTTATTAATTTTCGTCGTCTTCGACTGCTTTTGTAGGGCTTTTCTTCTATTTTTGAGCTATATTTACTCCTATTTGGATTTTACCAAATATATATGTACCTTGCATGAAAGAAACATATTCGAGAGTAAAAGCATTCTAAATAGGTATAAATAGCATAAATTCGTAGCAATATTGATGTAATTATTGATGATATTTTAGGTATATTTTGGGCTTAACAAGAAGTCTGATCCTACAGGAATATATAAGACCTATAAATGAAAGGTTGTTTCTGTTAAAAATAAAAAGGTGCCAAAGTGATACCTCTTTGATTCAACTTGCAGAAATTTTAAAGAAAGAAGACTGTAATCCCTTACAGTTATTTCAATTGCAAAAAGACAGAAAATCTCAACTGAGATTTCCAAATCCTGGAACATGGAAAATCTCAACTGAGATTTCTTCAAATTTAATTTGTCAATAACACTTATCACTTAATGAAATAATTTTCAAAACATGACTTAAATTAAAATTTTAATATTGACAAAACTCATTTGTACACAAAAATAAATAAAAATAAAGAAATAAAAATAAATAAATTTAAAAAAAAGTAAAATAAAAATTATGAACATAAAATAAATAAATTAAAAAAGAAAAAGAATAAAAACTATGAACATAAAAGAAGAAAAACTATAAATTAAAAACATGAAAACTAAATAAATTAATTTTCATAGAATTTATCCACGGATTCAATTGCTTGAATTGGAGCTCCGTCGAAATAAATCTTGCAACGATTACCATTAACCTTAAATCGATCGCCATTAGACTTTTCTAGCTCCAAAGTTCCGTAATCAAATGTTTTAACAACCAAAAATGGTCCAGTCCATCTAGATTTTAGCTTACCTGGAAATAACTTTAATCTCGAATTAAAAAGTAAGACTTTATCCCCAACATTAAAGTTTTTAATATTGATTTTGGCATCATGCCACTTTTTAACTTTTTCCTTATAAATTCTTGCATTTTCGTAGGACAAATAGCGTAATTCATCCAACTCGTTTAAGTCGAACAAACGCTTTTTCCCTGCGCTTTGCAAATCATAATTAAGGGTTCTTATAGCCCAATATGCTTTATGTTCTAATTCAACCGGAAAATGACAAGCTTTACCATAGACTAATCTATAAGGTGTCATTCCGATAGGTGTTTTAAATGCAGTACGGTATGCCCATAATGCATCGTTAAGTTTATGTGCCCAGTCTCTTCTAGAAGACGAAACTGTTTTCTCAAGTATCCATTTGAGTTCTCTATTTGAAATTTCCGCTTGACCATTCGTTTGAGGATGGTACGGCGTAGAGATACGGTGGTGTACTCCGTATTTTTTCATAAGTGACTCAAACCCTCTATTTACGAAATGAGTACCACCGTCGCTTACCATAACTCTAGGAACTCCAAATCGACAGAATATTGAATTTAAAAACTTAACAACTACTTTAGAATCATTTGTCGGGGTTGCAATTGCTTCAACCCACTTTGAAACATAATCTACGGCTACTAATATGTAATTTTTGCCAAAAGAAGTAGGAAAAGGACCCATGAAATCGATCCCCCATACGTCGAAGATTTCAACTTCCAATATGTTCGTAAGAGGCATCTCATCTTTCCTTCCTATATTCCCTGTTCTTTGACATTTATCACAGCGGATAATAAATGAACGGACATCTTTAAACAGAGTAGGCCAAAAGAATCTGCATTCAAGTATTCTAGCTGTTGTTTTGCTTATGCTATTATGACCTCCGTAAGCATTAACATGACATTCCAACATTATAGATTCATATTCAAACTCACTAACACATCTCCTAAGTATTCCATCGCCACATGTTTTGAACAAGAATGGATCTTTCCAAAAATATTTCTTAGCTTCTGAAAAGAATTTCTTCTTTTGCTGAGAAGTCAATCCATCTGGCACAACATGTGCAGCTAAGTAATTGGCTATATCCGCATACCATGAAGCTATGACACTTTGTACTTGCATGAGATGTTCATCGGGGAAATCATCTCGAATGCCTGATGTTTCACCGATGGGACCGTTTTCATCCTCAAGTCTTGATAGATAATCGGCGACCAGGTTTTCAACTCCCTTTTTGTCTTTAATCTCAAATTCTTGCAATAATAAAACCCATCTAATAAGACGCGGTTTTGCATCTTTCTTAGCAAATAAATATCGTAAAGCTGCATGATCTGTATAGATGATGACTTTAGATCCTAACAAATAAGATCGGAACTTATCACATGCAAAAACTACTGCTAACATTTCCTTTTTAGTTGTGGTGTAATTTAACTGTGCACCGGACAATGTGTGACTTGCATAATATATAACATGAAGTTTCTTATCCTTCCTTTGACCTAATACACATCCTACAGCTAAGTCACTCGCATCACACATAATTTCGAAAGGTAGATTCCAATCGAGTTTCGATATTATAGGTGTACTGACTAAAGCTGTTTTCAAAGTATTGAAAGCTTGTAAACAATCCTTATTAAAATCAAAAGTTGAATCTTTCATAAGCAAATTAGTAAGTGGTTTGGAGATTACAGAAAAGTTCTTTATAAACCTTCTGTAAAAACCTGCATGACCTAAAAATGATCTTACTCCCTTAACAGTGGTTGGTGGGGGTAATTTTTCTATAACTGAAGTCTTTGCTCTGTCCACTTCTAAACCTTTTTCAGATATCTTATGACCTAAAACAATTCCTTCGTCTACCATGAAATGACATTTTTCCCAATTTAATACTAAATTCGTTTCCTCACATCTAGACAATACTTTTTCTAAGTTCTGTAAACATGCATCGAAAGAATCTCCATAAACTGAAAAATCATCCATGAAAACTTCCATTATATCTTCAATGAAGTCATTAAATATTGCTGTCATACATCGTTGAAATGTTGCTGGTGCATTACATAGACCAAAAGGCATTCTCCTATATGCAAATGTTCCGTAAGGACATGTGAAGGTTGTTTTGTCTTGGTCATCCGGGTAAATGTAAATTTGAAAGAATCCGGAATAACCGTCTAGGAAACAATAAAATGCATGACCGGCTATCCTTTCGATCATTTGATCAATGAAAGGTAGAGGAAAATGATCTTTCCTAGTTGCTTTGTTTAGGTTCCTATAGTCTATACAAACCCTCCAACCGGTGGTGGTTCGTGTAGGTATCAGTTCACCTTCATCATTTCTTACAACAGTTATGCCTCCCTTTTTAGGTACACAATGGATTGGACTAACCCATTCACTATCCGAGATCGGATAAATGATTCCATTGTCTAAAAGTTTAGTAATCTCATTTTTTACTACATCTTTCATGTTCGGATTTAAGCGTCTTTGCCTATCCGCTTTAGGTGGCTTATCCTCTTCTAAGTGAATTCTATGCATTACGATACTAGGATTAATTCCTTTTAAGTCTGAAATTTACCATCCCATACTTCCTATCCTATTTCTAACAACTTCTTTCAATTTTTCTTCTTCATCGTTTGTTAATTTGTTAGAAATAATTATAGGTAGAGAATCGCCTTCTCCTAAGAAAGCGTACCTCAAATGACTGGGTAACTCTTTAAGTTCTAATTTAGGGGGTGTTACAATTGAAGGCGGAACTGGTCCATCTTCTCAAATCAAAGGCTCTGGGTCCTTATCTTCCAATTCCTCACCTATTATAGGTTCAATTATTTCTTCACTCTGAATAACGTCATTGACACATTCCTCGACTAAATCAAGTTTCATACAAGCGAATTCCTCCATAGGGTATTTCATTGCTTTGTTCATATTAAACTCGATCTTATCTTCTCCTATCCTTAAAACTACCTTCCCTTCCGACACATCTACTAGAGCGCGTCCCGTGTTCATAAACGGTCTACCAAAAATTAAAGGGCAATTTACATCATATGCAAAGTCTAATATAACAAAATCGGTAGGAAAAATAAATTTATCGACTTTGACTAAAACATCTTCAATTATACCATATGGCCTCTTAGTGGTTTGATCCGCTAATTGCAAAACCATATTGGTACGTTTAATATCTTCTTCTAAACCTAACTTGTTAAAAATAGACAATGACATTAAGTTTATACTTGCTCCTAAATCACAAAGACAACTTGGGAATTCAATATCTCCCAACTTACACGGAATAGTAAAACATCCGGGATCTTTGAGTTTAGTGGGCAAATTACTTGACACGATTGAACTACAGTCTTCAGTTAACGAAATGGATGAAATTCCTTCCCAACTGATTTTCTTTGAAATTAAATCTTTTAAAAACTTACCATAGTTAAGAATTTGTGTGATTGCATCCATAAACGTCAAATTGATGTGCAAATTTTTAAGTTTATCCAAAAACGTTAGAAGTTGTTTATCATAGTCCTTATTTCGGACTTTGTGCGGAAAAGGTGGTTTGGGTACAAAAGTTTTGGTATTTGTGTCAAATGGTGAACTATTTGTGTTTAAGATATCTTCTTTGGACTTTGGTAAATCAGTTCCTGGTAATGTTGCATCTTTGGGCATTTCAGGCCCTTGATAATTTTTCCCTGAACGAAGAGTGATAGCTTTCACCTGCTCTTTCGGATTTTCTTCCGTATGGCTGGGAAGACTTCCCTCTTTTCGGGATGGAATTGATTTAGCAAGTTGACCAATTTGAACCTCCAAATTATGGATGCTAGATGAGTGGTTTTTAATAAGCTGATCAAATTTATTTTCGATCCGTTTAAAACCATCGTCGTGATTACTTATTTTTTCACTGATAGCATCTATAAACTTGTCGATTTTAGAAGATAAAGTGCTAATCGTATCTCTTGACTGATTTTGATAATTAGTGGTATGATTTTGATTAGCACTTGCATTATTGTTATTGTTATCTTTCCAGTTAAAGTTAGGATGATTCCTCCATCCAGAGTTATAAGTATTAGAATAAGGATTATTAGTTTGGTTTTGCCCTTGGACAAAATTTACCTATTCGATCTCACTCATATTTTCGTAATCCACATCCGTTTGGATTGGATTACCATTGGTATCGCGTGGTGCCATAAATTTGTCAATTTTGTGCGATAAAGCAGAAAATTGGGCTTGTAGCCTCGCGACTGGATCAAGTTCAACTATACCTTTAACTGATGGTGTGGTTGAGGATGATGGTTTTGCCCCCGACATATGTCCACGTTCCGCGGGCCACATACTGCTGTTGATTGCCATTTCCTCCAAAAGTTCTCTCGCTTGGGCTGATGTTTTTTTTCATAAATAGCCCTCCCGACATAGCATCTAATGAACCCCTAGTTGTAGGATTTAGTCCATTGTAAAATGTTTGCATTAAAAGTTCAGCGGGTAATTGGTGGTGTGGGCATAAACGTTGAAGTTCTTTAAAACGTTCCCAAGTTTCATAAAGACTCTCATTATCATTTTGAGAAAAAGATGTTAACTCTTTTATGACTCTTGCGGTTTTTGCTAAAGGAAAATATTTTGATAAAAATGCTTGGGCTAATTGTTCCCAAGTGGCAAAAGTTGCGGCTGGCATAGAATTTAACCATTCTTTGGCTCTATCCTTCAAAGTGAAAGGAAAGAGGCGAAGTTTGATTGCTTCTGCAGTCACATCTGGGTTTTTAAAAGTGTCACAAATTTCAAGGAAATTTGTTAAATGGGTGTTAGGATTTTCGTTAGGTAACCCGTAAAATGTTACATTATTTTGCAACATATTAAGCAAAGCTGGCTTAATTTCAAATTGGTTTGCGGTGATTCTGGGTCTAACGATACTATTGGTCACACCGGCCACACCTGGCCTAGCGTAATCCATAAGTGTTGGTGGGTCTGCCATTTTTCTGGCTCGGTAAATGTTTTTACTAGGGTCTTATTTTTGTTTTTCTTGTTTTTCTTGTTCTTCCTAATGGTTTTCTCAATTTCTGGGTCTATAGGGTCTGGTACAATGCCTGAACTTCGAGAACTGCGCATGAACCTGAAATCTTGCACGAACCGAAACTACCTACACAACAGAATTTGAAAAATAAATAAATTAGTAAATGAAAATTATTAAATTATAAAAGTTAGAATAAGTATGTTTAAACCTAGATTCGAAATAAAACACGAAAAATTTAAAATTTTGTCAAAAATTTTGGCGTTTCCCGGCAACGGCGCCAAAAACTTGTTGAGCGATTTCCGCAAGTGCACGGTATACGCTTGTAGTAATAAAAGATATCGAACCCACAAGGAACGCTTTTTAACTAAAACTTTATTTAATTCGGTTTTAATCACGTGTTTAGGTTTAACAAAAGAAATACGTTTAATTGATTGTATTGGTTCGGATAAATTAGGATTAGATAGAAGTATTATATCGAGTTTAGAGAACAGTTCTGTCTTGAGATTTTGATTACAAGACAGATACTTCCGTAATTGGAATAAATAGTAGGTATAAAACTCATTTTCATAAAGCAAAGAAAGCAACTTTAACTTTGTAAAGATTATAGACATGTAATAATATAGCGATTTATTCAATTAAATGGCTTTGAACCGTAGAAATCTCTCTGGATCGGAGCAGATTTCTACATTAATCAAACTAGTATTTTATGTCTGATAAGCCGCGATCAGCGATCATGTCATCCATAAAAACTAAATCTGTCAAGTGTTCAACAAAGTTCTTATATGAATAAGATGGAATAGAACATTTTAATAAAAACACCAATTTATCATTTTGAAAATCATTTTGTCAGAACAATATCAAAATAACAATAGTAAGAATGTATTGAATAAATAAGTATATCATTAATGAAATGTGAATTTTCACAAGTTAACAGAGAAGTAGAAACTTGGATAGCATTGCAATGAAAACTTTGAGATCCGGGTTGTCAATCTTTCCCTCAAACTCCGTAGGTGCGTCAAACCTCATACGCTTCAGCCGTCAATTCTTCTCGCTGGATCTTCGGAATAGAGACTGGTCAGTCCACTACCAGAATGAAAACTTGTCTCTGATCAGCCTTAGAAACTAAACTAATATTGTGTTTATAACTAATCCAATAACAACTTGTGTATAGCAAGTTTGTTTACACAGAAATGAAATCTAACTTTCTGATTCTTTTCTGAATCAGAAACTCAACATAATACCTTTCTTCTCTAATTTCTCTAACTTTTCCAACCTCTCAATTTCTGAAATGAATCACTTATTTATAGTTGTTGAAGGGTTGTAAATGATGGGTCGTGTCCGTTGGTGAAGGGTCGCTTTTATCCAAACGAACAAACGCGTTTCTCGGATTAAAACATGTGAATTATGTGCAGAATACTTCGCTGTCGCGACTGAGATTCTGAAAATCTCAGTCGCGACAGGGGGTACAGGGGCGAGTTGAAGACTTCGTTCTTCTTCCGTGATGCCTTTCGTAAGTCGCGACTGAGATTATGAAAATCTTAATCGCGACAGAGAGTTATCTCCCTGTCTCTCGACTGCTTCTCGTCCTCCTTGAGCGTTCTTTTGACTGATATGCATTCTTGGTACGTTTTTTAGGTTTTTCCTCCATTTTAGCTCCGTTTTAGCTCCTATTTGGATTTAACCAAATAATTAAGTACCTTCATCAAAGAAGTAAATAAAGACGTAAAAGTATTCCAAATGAATATAATTAGCACGATTTCAATGTAAATTTAACGTATTTATGTATGATATTTTAGGTATATTTTGGGCTTAACAGTCACGAAAAATATTCAGACGACACGAAAGCAAATGTCTGTCATGTATCTTGTGTCATGTGAAAGGGAAAATGGCATAGTGTTCCCAAACACCTTTAACTCTTTTTTACAAACTTAACCCTTCACCAAAAAATCATACCTCTCTATTAAAAATTATTCAATTCCTACATTAAAACCAAAATAATTTCTTTTTTATCTATATCATTTCCTTAAACGCCTACATCTATCTCTCTAAGAAACAACAGATCATCACGATGGAGACTTTTCTCAGACAGATATATCAGAAAGTAGGAATGAGGAATACAGTCATTGGAATTATCTTACCCGCTAGGAAGGAATTGTCTATTTGTAGAGTAGTTTCAAAAGTTTCAGTTCATGCGCGTAGTTTCTGTTCATGAAGATTGGAAATTCAACCGGAATCACTAGATCCTGAAATTGAGAACACGCAAAAAAAAAAAACAATCGAAGTTGGGGATAAAGTTTTACTTTTCAATTCTTGATTAAGGATTGGAAAATCTTAAGGGAGAACGATTCAAGGCTAACGGTCATTGTTGAGCGATTTCCGCAAGTGCACGGTTTCGCTTGTAGTAATAAAATATCGATCCCATAGGGAACGTATGATAATTTGATTAGAATTTATTGTCTTTATTACATTTGTCTTCTCAAAGTTTATAGGAAAACGTTTATGGTTTGAAATGATTTAAATTGGTTTAAATTGGTTTCTAATCCTAATTTTGGTTATAGTTAAGATTACAACATGTATAGATTAAGTTTAGGTTAAAGTAGAATTCGAGACTTGTTTACACAAAGCAAGAAAACAACTTATAACTTTGATAAGATTATTAAGATGTAACAATTTATCGATTAACACAATTAATAGGCTTTGAACCGTAGAAATCTCTCTAGATCGGAGCAGATTTCTACCTTAATCAAATTGGTATTTATATCCGATAAGCCGACCTAACGATCATATCTTCCATAAAAACTAATTATTTCAAGTGTTCAACTAAGTTTCCTCATAATTATATGAAATATATACGTTTTAATGAAAACACCAGAACCTTACTTCGAAGGTAATATCAAAGTAACAACAGAAGAATATATTGAATTGAAAAGATATATTATTAATTGATTATGAATCGAATCAAGTTAACAGAGAAGAAGAAACATGGATAGCATTTTGACGAAATCTTTGAGTTCCGGGTTGTCAATCTTTCCCTCAAACTCCGTAGGTTTGTCAGACCCTTTTGCGCTTCAGCCGTTAGTTCCTCTCGTTGAATCTCGGAATAGAGATGGATTGTCTACTACCAGAATGCAACTTATCTTCGAACAAAACTTGAACTCTAAACGAAAACAATAATAACTACATATTGTGTCTTAAACTATTTACACAAACTTGTAACTTTATAACAAGTTTGTGTAACCAAACTATGAACTAGAACTACCAAAATAACAACATTGAAATAATCAATATTGCACACACTAATTCTGAAACTTCTTCATCTATTTATAATATTCCAAAAGGTATGTTTGAAGAGACGTGTCCGTTGGTGAAGAGATGCCTTTATCTGGATGAACGGATACGTTGTTTGGAATTAAAACATGTGAAAACTGTGCAGGATCTTCGCTGTCTCAACTGATATTATTAGAATCTCAGTCGCGACCTGGGGCTTGAGGGAGATTGCTGACGAAAATGTATTTCCGGTGCTGAAGTGAGCGTGTCGCGACCGAGATATTGGGAATCTCGATCGCGACAGGGACTTATGTTCCCGCTCCTGACTGCTTCCCAACTCCTCGTATCGGTCTTCTGATCTTGCACATGTTTTTAGCTCGTAAATATGATTTTCCTCTCGTTTTTGCTTCGTTTTAGCTCCTATTTTGATTTTACCAAATAATTAAGTACCTTGCATAATAGAAACAAATATAGACGTAAAAGTATTCTGAATGAATATAATTAACATGATTTTCATACAAAGCTGAGGTAAATATCGATGTTATTTTAGGTATATTTTAGGCTTAACAGACTCCCACACTTAAGCTTTTGCTAGTCCCGAGCAAAATTATCATTTAAATTTATCCTTTCAAACGATCTTTGAAAATAGAATATATTTCCACATATCATTTTTTAAATTAGTTAAACCAAAAATAAATAAATTTCTTTAAGGTAAATTTATACGCAAAACATCAAACTAGCTAGGATAAAAGTGACTATCATCCGTCTTGTATGGCAATTTTTGTAATGAAGCATTCGGGACGGGTGTAAGCACGCATGTTTTTGATCTTCGGTCTCAAGGCATTTATAAGCACAAAATTTCCTTTTCCCAAACCTATACGAAAATATATAAACATGAATTTAGGTTTTTTGTTAACTTATTTGCTAAGCACGCCCGTGATAAGGGTGGTCTCGACGGTGACTTTATATACATTTATTTTTTATGTCTGTTTAAGAGGTCCCGACCATGCCATGGGTGGACGCAACCGTGACTTTAAACTTAGACACGTTATTTTGCTTTTAATTTTAACGTTCCTTTCATACCTCAATCGTGATAAGGGTGGTCGCAACCGTGGCCAAAAGTACCGTTTTATTGATTTTTCTTTCCTTTCATACCTCGACTATGACATGGGTGGTCGCAATCGTGGCCAAAAGTTAAGAATTCAATTACTTAATTAAATATGTGTTATAAAACAAAAATTTTTAAATGGGAAAGAAAATAGTACATTCATCCTCTATTGACTTAAATCAACATGTATTATGCCTATAGTTTCCCTAAAAACTTCAATTGTATTTTAAAGTAAGACGAAATCAAACCAAGCAAAAAGTGTTAGTTTGATTAATGCATATAAACTTAATTGAAAAATAGAAATAAGAATTATATTATCATGCATTGGCATAATATAAAAGAAAAATCGAAATAAAGAATTTATTACTTATATACATTTACTTGAGACATTTTCTTCATAAAATCGTGTGGGAGATGTTTTTAATAATATCTAATATTGTTGCCCTTGTAGAAATATTTAATTATTTCTAGCATATTTATATAACCTTAATAGTATATTTATAAATTTTTAACATATGTAATATGTACTAATTTTTACGTAGGTAAAAATGTGTGTGCAAAAATAATATGACAAACATTCGTACTCAAAATAAGATAAGTGAACTATCTCCTCCCACACTTAAATGGGACAATGTCCTCATTGTGCAAAAATTGATAAATCAGAAAAGATAACAAGGATAAAAGAGGAAAATAAAAATAGAAATAGACTAAAAAGTAAGGATAGATAAAACTTGAATGTGAAGGAGATCCGTAATTCAAAATATGGAGAACGCGTCGACTCGACTCCATGGCGGTGGAAATATGATAATGACTGACGACGAGTGGATTTATGTTCCGTACTCAAATTATAAATGTGTTTATCTACCTCATCGATGCTTAAGTTCGTTTGTCTATTGTTGGCATTTATTTGTGCCAAAAACTTTATTGTTTGCTCGTTACGGGAACTGCTCTAATAACCATTTACGTGATCCAAAACTCGTGGCGAACCCATAACTTCATATATTGTGTCCCCGACGTCTTCATGTGGGTCCTCATCTTCAATCTCTTACTCCAGCCCCACCCAATTTCGCTTCCCAATTACGAGCTGCTTTAAATACCTTTGCCATGTGAACTCGAAGTACCAACATCAAACTTGCAAATAAACTAGGCAACATTGGTGAACCTACGAAATTAATGTGTAAAATGGCGGCATAATCCAATATCAGAAAAGAATTATGAGTAAGTGTTTCAAACTGCTCCAAACTACCCGTAGCATCCAAAACAATACCCGTAATCAAGGTACCCAAAGGAACTGTCTTAGTGGTTGAAACGGTGGCTTTGATTAAATTGTCAAAAAGGTGTCCAACGTTATCTACCATCAATCCTTTAAAAATGCAATCCATGACAAACAAATCTCAACTTCGAACCTTCTACCCTTCAACATGCCCAAAATGAAGAGAAACAGAAAATACAATTATCTTTAAGGGGCTTGATAGAAGTGTTTGTGGAATCAAAGTCATCCAAACTCATCCAAATAGTTGAGGCTGATCACAAAAGAATAGGTGCAGGAAAGCAAATCAAATATTCACCCCTTCATACCCAACTTCATAAATTTTTATCCAAATTCCTAAATGTAAATCTCTGTAGTAAAATCCAAAAGAGAATATCGTGAAACACGAACTTTGGCCCGAAAGAGTGCATATACTGCTTCCCGTCCTCATCTGAATTAATGTCGAATGTGAGCTCTATATTCAACACGCAAATGATTAATGGAGGAGGTAAAGGAAACATTGTAAGTAACCTTATTATGTCTAGGCTTGGTGTATAAATGTCGGATTTGTGAGAGAAAAATAGAAAAATTGTGATAAGATAGAAAAATGGAGGGTTACGTTATGGAGTTTGTGTGTAGGGAAAAAGATGAATAGTAAAAAGGTGTAAGGAAAAAAAATCAAAAATATTTTATGGAAAAAGAAAGTATGTTGGATAGGTGAAAATTTGTAAAAATTAAAGTTGATATGGTGTGGAATTGATTGTGGAAGAAGAAAATGTGTTTTAAATAGAGGTGGAATAGGAAAAAGTGAAGGATTTAAGCATTTTTTTTTTGCTGAAAATCAAGAATCTCAAATGAGATTTTCAAAATCTCGATCGTGACAGAGATTCTCAATGAGAAATAAATCCTGCTTAAGTTTCTGGCTTGCTGTTTCTATAGAGATATGGATAATCTCTACAAGGATTGTTTGCTGTTAGGCCAAAAACTTGTATCCTTTACATATTCAACTTATAAAAATTATTTGTTCTTGCACTAATGTTCTGGTAATGATATTTAAACCTGTAAAAACTCAAAAACAAAACTAAAAATTAAATTAAATGTTAGCCATAAGGGCTGTCCCTAAACAAAGAGTTTATAAATAAATAATTTCATTAACATGAAACATATATACACAACCACAAAAATTGAAAATATGCAAACTAAAACATAGAAACATATTGAGAGAGAACAATATGCGAAACATAACGAAACAAATCTAATCTTTATCTTCATGAATGGAAATTCCGCGTGCTTATACTCGAAATAGTTAATATTCATGTTTGACAAATCATTCGTTCTCCAAGAACTCGAGATCAAGGACAGAGAATGGTTCATTCTCGCTCAAAGGAACGGAACTTGCACTAAAATACAACGAATAAAATTCTCATATCCAATTTTCTTATTTCTTTAAACAGGAAGTAGATATCAAACCGTCTATTTAAAATATGGAAAGAATCCACAACATTGAAAAATGAAAAGGTATCTTTTGTGCCTTTTGGTGAATAAAATAAAAAAAAATTAGAAAATCAAAAATTTCAGTTGAGATTTTCAGAATCTCTATATGAGCAGAAACTCCTACAAGGCTGAAAAATAAAAAAAAAATCTCAGTTGAGATTTTAATAATCTCTATATGAGCAGAAATTCATTAAACTCTAAAAACAAAAATCTCGGTTGAGATTTTAAAAATCTCTACATGGTCAGAAATTTAAGTTTGATGCAATTTCTCTCAATTTTTATTCAATTGAGATGTTTTAAAAATCTAAAGACACATTCCTAATCAATTACAAATATTTAAGATACATAGCATATTTTGAATATCTTTCAATGATCAAAATTTTTTTTTTTAATCTAACTATTATTGCTAAACTAAAGATGAATATATAAATTAAACCAAAATGAAATGTAAAGATTAAAATACAAAAAACTAAAAAAAATGTGATAATCCCTAAGAATTCTCAAGGAGAATCAAAATCATGGACACAATCAATTACTTGGACCGGTTTTAAATAATGGTCCCGTCCATTTTAACTTACCTAGAAAAAAGAAAAAAAAATGTCGTTTTTTTATGTTTTCTCAATTTAAGGATCTATTGATTCCAGTTGAATGTCCGAACTTCTAGTTTTGTGCACAAACAGGAACTACGCGCATGAACTGAAACTGTTGAAACTATGGTAAAAGTAGACAATTCCTTTATGGCGGATAAGATAATTTCAATGACTGTATTCCTCATTCCACTTTCTGGTGTATCTGTCTGAGAAGAGATATCGATCAACCGGCGCCAAACTAGTTGGTGATGATTCTGTTGTTTCTTAGAGAGATAAATGTAGGTGTTTAAAGAAATGATATGATAAAAGAAGAAATTATTTTGGTTTTATGTAGGAATTGAATACTTATTTTTACAAAGAGAAATGATGTTTTGGTGAAGGGTTAAGTGTATAGAAAAGAGGTAAAGGTGTTTGGGAAGAGGTAAATTTTTCTGGAAAAACCATCTGTGACGTCTGACAAGTTTTTTTTTTAAAATTTTCTTTCCCTTCTGATGTATCTGCATGCTGAATTGCTTTTCTGTAGACTTCTTCTGTGCATTTTATTGATAATCAAATCTCCAGTTTATCTTTGAGAAAACTTGGATTTTTTTTTTCTGCAAACAATCTTAATGCAAACATTAAATAACAATAAGGATTTAGTCATAATGACCATCCTCAAATAAATAAAAACTATAACATAAATAAATACATAAATTATAAAAAAATCTATAAACCAAGATTCGGAATAAAATTAAAACAATAATTAAAAATCAAATATCAACACCGTTCCCCGGCAACGACGCCAAAAACTTGTTGAACGATTTCCGCAAGTGCACGGTTTCGCTTGTAGTAATAAAATATCGATCCCACAGGAAACGTATGATAATTTGATTAGAATTTATTGTCTTTATTACATCCGTCTTCTCAAAGTTAATAGGAAAACGTTTATTGTTTGAAATGGTTTAAATTGGTTTCTAATCCTAATTTTGGTTATAGTTAAGATTACAACATGTATAGATTAAGTTTAGGTTAAAGTAGAATTCGAGACTTGTTTACACAAAGGAAGACAATAACTTATAACTTTGATAAGATTATTAAGATGTAACAATTTATCGATTAACACAATTAATAGGCTTTGAACCGTAGAAATCTCTCTGGATCGGAGCAGATTTCTACCTTAATCAAATTGGTATTTATATCCGATAAGCCGACCTAACGATCATATCTTCTATAAAAACTAATTATTTCAAGTGTTCAACTAAGTTTCCTTGTAATTATATGAAATATATACGTTTTAATGAAAACACCAGAACCTTACTTCGAAGGTAATATCAAAGTAACAACAGAAGAATATATTGAATTGAAAAGATATATTATTAATTGATTATGAATCGAATCAAGTTAACAGAGAAGAAGAAACATGGATAGCATTTTGACGAAATCTTTGAGTTCCGGGTTGTCAATCTTTCCCTCAAACTCCGTAGGTTTGTCAGACCCTTTTGCGCTTCAGCCGTTAGTTCCTCTCGTTGAATCTCGGAATAGAGATGGATCGTCTACTACCAGAATGCAACTTATCTTCAAACAATACTTGAACTCTAAACGACAACAATAATAACTACATATTGTGTCTTAAACTATTTACACAAACTTGTAACTTTATAACAAGTTTGTGTAACCAAACTATGAACTAGAACTACCAAAATAACAATATTAAAATAATCAATATTGCACCACACTAATTCTGAAACTTCTTCATCTATTTATAATATTCCAAGAGGTATGTTTAAAGAGACGTGTCCGTTAGTGTAGAGATGCCTCTATCCGGATGAACGGATACGTTGTTTGGAATTAAAACATGTGAAAACTGTGCAGGATCTTCGCTATCTCAACTGAGATTATTAGAATCTCAGTCGCGACCTGGGGCTTGAGGGAGATTGCTGACGAAAATGTATTTCCGGTGCTGAAGTGAGCATGTTGCGGCCGAGATATTGGGAATCTCGGTCCCGATAGGGACTTATGTTCCCGCTCCCGACTGCTTCCCAACTCCTCATATCGGTCTTCTGATCGTGCACGTGTTTTTACCTCGTAAATATGATTTTCCTCTCGTTTTTGCTCCGTTTTAGCTCCTATTTGGATTTTACCAAATAATTAAGTACCTTGCACAATAGAAACAAATATAGACGTAAAAGTATTCTGAATGAATATAATTAACATGATTTTCATACAAAACTGAGGTAAATATCGATGTTATTTTAGGTATATTTTGGGCTTAACAGTCATCGTTGTAAGATTTATTTTAATGGAAATCCGATCTAGGTAATTGATTTTGTCCAAGATTTAGATTCTTCTTGAGGATTCTTAAAGATGATCACATTTTTAGTTTTTCGTTTTTCGTATTTAAGTTTTACATTTCGTTTTTAGTTTAGTTTACACATTATTTTATTTTTACTTTAGAAAATAATAGTTAGATTTGAAATAATTTTTTATGATTAAAAGATATAAAAATAACTTAGATATCATAAATATTAGCAATAAATTGGAAAAGTGTCTTTAAAGATGTTAAATATCTCATTTGAGATAAAAGATAATTGAAATTTCATCAACCTTAGGTTTCTGTTTCTATAGAGATTTTAAAAATCTCATTAGTGACTTTTGTATAGGGTTAGATAAGTTTCTGTTTATATAGAGATTTAAAAATCTTGTCAGTGACTTTTGTTTATAGTTAAATGTTTCTGTTCGCTTAGAGATTTTGAAAATTTCAACAGAGATTAGGGAGGACCAACGTGCAACACCTTGCCAAAGTGCAAGGTGTGTCGCGATCGAGATTCTTGAATCTCGACCGCGACACGCGTTTTTCTGCGTGGGAGTTAGTTATTTCTTCTTCCTTCCCTTTTCCTTATGCATTTATATTCGAATTTTTGATTAATTTTTCACCAAAAGGCACCTTTTCATTTTCAATAGTCATGATTTTTGGTTTGAAACCTATAAATTAAAATTCTTCACATATTTTTTTCATTCTTACATTTTCAATCTCAGATCTGAAATCTTTATTTTTTTATCATTAATCAGTTTTAAACACCAAACACTTTTTGATCCACATTTTGAATTAAACAAACTGATTATCCCCAACTCCATTTTTAAATATCTCTGTTATAGTATTTTTGCGCGTGTCTACGAAAATATAGTATGTGACACAGACTTGTATGTTTTGGGAGATATTCTTCAAGGTAATGTTGTTGATTCTTCAAAAAATTTGATGGAAGGTCCGATATCTGCCTCCCGTTCGAAGAACAAGAAAATTGGATATGGGAATTTAATCTCGTACGATATCTGCCTCTCCTTTCCTCCTTCCTTCCTCTCCTAAAATCTCTACAGGGATCACAAGTGTTTAGGCACATTTAACACATTTATTTCTCCAAGCGACGCATCCTTTCATCCGGATAGAGGCAAATCTTCACCAACAGACACATCTCTTCAGCGTACCTCCTGGGATATTATAAATAGAAGAAGAATTGTGTAGAAAATGTTGTTCAATAGTTCAGTTGTTGGTTGTTATTAGTTACAGAAATTAATCAATTGTGACTAAAACACAAATAGTTATAGATACAATATGTAAATCTTATTATTTACATTAGAGTTTACTCAAGTCGAGTTTATACTCTGTAGATCGACCGAGAGGTGCTATTGCGAGGATTCAGCTAGAAGAACAAGTATTGGAGTGACCCACTGTCTGACAAACCTACGAGGTTGAGTAAAGGATTGACAACCCGTAACTCTTCCTAGTCAAATGCCATTTCTTCTCTGTTAATTTGAGATGTTTCAACTCAAACTAATAAATATCTTTTAATTCAATTCCATCTTTTCTGTTGTTTCATTCTAAAGTTTGATCTGTCAACCTACATTCTTTAAGAAGTTCTAATGGGTGTTTCATGCAAAGTATTTATAAAGATCTTGGTATTTTTCATGCTAACGTGTTGGGAACTTAAGCAAATTCGGATTTATATCTGGTTATTACAAGAGATCGATTAATCGGATATAAACACCGCATTTGATTAAGGTTTTCAGTATTAGGCCGAGATGAAAGATTGATTACAGTTCAATGCTTTTGAATTGAGTAAATTGATAATTTGTTATATCTTTCTAAACAAATCAAAGTTATAAGTTGTATTTTCGCTTAGTATAAATTAGCCTTGAAATGAACTTTAATCTAAATATAATTTCTATAAATTGTAATCTTAACTATAACCATAATTAGAATTAGAAACCATTTAACCCATTAACGATTTCCTATAAACCTCAAGAAAACAAATTTAATCAAAATAGTAATTTTTAATCAAATTATCAGACGTTCTCTATGGGATTGATATCTTTTTATTACTACAAGTGAAACCGTGCACTTACAGAATTCGCCCAACAAAGGTTTTTTGGAAGGAGAGATTGAGGCAACTATGGCATTTTTTATTTCCTATGATGATGTTGTAAGTTTTGTGGAAGCTGCTAAGGAAGAAAAATGGATAGACGCAATGAAATGTGAACTACAAGTTATCGAGAAAAATAAAACTTGGGAGTTTGTAGCTCTACCGGCAGAAACAAAGAAAACAGGGGTTAAATAGGTCTTCAAGACCAAGTTAAATGAGGATGGGAAGGCTGATAAATACAAGGCAAGGCTAGTTATGAAGGGATATGCTCAAAAGTAATGAGTTGATTATGATGAGATTTTTGCGCATGTAGCTCGATGGTATACGATTAGAACTTTGTTGGTTGTAGCCGCATGATGCGCCTAATGGATGTCGGTCCGATAGACTCACTAAGGGATAAGTGTACCCCGTCGTTATCAAGTAATAAAGTCTGGAAAAGTCTAGGTATGGAATCCACAGGATTTATTCCTGCAAGTATCGAGCTACTCGGTTTCTAGTGTTATCTAAGCTTTGGGGGGTTTGAGATTGAGTTTGATTAAATTAAGCTACTCCTAATTAAGTTACTCTACTCCTAAGTGATCTTTCAACAATGTAATTACCCGAAGGGATATGGAATGGTACGATAATGATGAATATAGGATGTCCAGACAATTAATTAAAAACCTAATCCAAGTCACTTGTATTCGAGGCGAGTAACCCTACTTATCCTTCTATGGTTCCTAGTTCGTGATTAGCTCTAAGGCTCAGCAATTTGGGCTTAATCATCTATAAGGTCGTCAATCTTATAGGCTCTGACTAGGTCAGATTCAGCTCGCAATATATGCCAACTTAATATTTCGATTTTTGAATGAGTTAAACCAATCAAACAAAGCATAAGACAAAGATTAAATAGATAAATTAATTGATCAAAACAAAAACTATTTTATCATTAAAGATGAAGAAAATTGTCATGGAGATACAATGAGCTTAGGATTCATAGACTGGATCAAGAGATAAACAAGTTATGAAAACAGTAAGAAAATCCCTTTCAGGGAACATGTCTACCACTATAGGCGTCTTCCTATGACTTAAGGAGGAACCCTGAATAATCCTCGGTGAGCGGAGCTTCGAATGTTCTTCAATGGAGGTTGAAGGAGATGGAGGAGGTGGAGAGGATTCTTCAAGCGGGAAAGCTAGGGTTTTTACACAATTAAAAGATATCTAATTTAGATAATGAAAGTCCTATTTATAGTTGCGGTTTGAGTCCCAAATATGACCGACTTTCTTTCCTATTGCAGGTGGGAAGAGTGGGGTCAAAACGTGGCATCGTGGGGCCGGGAATCAGTCCGTAGGCCAGCTCGCCGAGCTGGCCCCTGAGGGCCAGCTCATCGAACAGGCAGTGCCAGCTCGCCGAGCTAGCCCCTGTGGGCCAACTCGTCGCACGGATAGTGACAGCTCGCCGAGTTGGCCTAAAAAGGCCAGTTTTGACGAGTGGTGATGCCCAAAGGCCCTGCGTGACTATCGGGTGTCCCCAAGATGTGATTTTCATCCGAACTTGTTCCTGTTTTGACCTGTACACGCACGTAAACTCCAAATGATATTAGTTCCGAGGATAAATTGATCCACCAATCGCTTGATTTGAGTGAACACTCTGTTTGGTGCGACTTTTGGTGGATCAATTAGCCATAATAGACAATTGAAAGTTAACATACGTGCTAGTCTGGCAATATTTGCCCAAAAACGATCAGAAAACGAACTTAAACCACAAGTAAATAAAACATATACAAAATCTAACTAGTACACACGTGCATATAAATGCGAGAATTCCTCGCTTAGTATGTTGCAGTTCAAGAAAGCAAGCCATAGTCACCTTATCCTTGACAGATGCACAGTTTGTGGCTGCAACGTTATCCACATGCCACTGTGTTTGGTTGAAAGGAATTCTTGAACAGATCATCTTAGTTTGGCAGGATAAGGTTTTCTAATTTTTATGTATTTTGTTAACAGATTGCTTAAACTTTATAAGGTGTACTTTTACTTTTGCTTTAAATAAGAACGACCACTGCATTTTCAAAAGTAAAAAAAGCAATTTTAGTTTTTTGATTTAAATAGGTCGTGTTACCTCTTATAAAGTAGAAAACACTTTGAATAAATTGTAGCGGAAGAACAGAACCAAAATCACGTATTAACGGTCACAAATCAACTACGATGAGGTAAATCAGCAGAAGACGCAATAATCTACGAACTACTAAGAACGAGCTTTTGAGATGGATAGATAAGAGGGGTGACGACCCTCCTATAGGGAGAGAGATGAGAGCAACTTTTGCTTTCTCAACTGTTAGCATGAAGTTTTTCTAAAGGTTTAGAATCTTCCAGGTTAGGATTATAGATATATAAACTTTTTTCTTTAAAGATTGTAATATTTGGTTTGAATCAAATTATAAGAGCATCTCCAACAATCTCTTAGTTTGACTACAACAGCTTCTTTGTGGCTCCTTAAATCACTAAGAGTCTCTCCATCCTCTCTATTAACAGAGAGCGTCTCTCTACCTCTTAGTGCATTCGTAATTCATTATTTATTAGTAATTTATTATTGAGTAGTCTATATAAGCAGTATGGTTAGAGATGATATATTTTCGTTACTCTTAAAAAACCAAGAGTCAATTATTTATATTATTTTTAAACAGGACACTAAAGGTCTCTTGAAAATACTCTAAGTCTTTCAAATAAATTCAATCTGCTAAAGATAAAAATTAACTTTCTCTCGTCTTTTATCTCCTCTTCTAATTAATTTGAACAAGTTGCACAAATCATTTACGTGATTTTGAAGATATTTAATTATGTACTTCTCAAGTGGACCAAACACTTCTTTAAGTAAACAATGTAGTTTTTCATTGCAGATCATGAGATTCTCTCCTTCTCTCAACATTTTTCTGATCAGAAAAGAAAAATATAAAACAACCCAATATGAAGAAATACAAATCAATCTCCATCCAACAAAAAACCCCAAATTCAAGAGTCTTTTATGCATACCTTAACAACCCATCTAAACTCAACGCCTTTCCCTACGAATTTTTCACCGAATTCCCCGTCGCCATTTCTTCTCTTGACGAAAATCCTGATGTCGGCGTAATTGTTCTCTCCGGTGCCAGTGATCACTTTTGCACTGGCATTGAGCTCAAAATACTCAATGACATCGCCAAAAATGGCCTCTCATCTGAAAAGAACTGCGCCAACGAGTGGCTCCGGCGAGAGTTAAAGTTCTTACAGGCAGCATTCACCGCGGTGGAGCGGTGTAGGAAACCCGTGATAGCAAGTATTCACGGATATTGTGTTGGAGGAGGAATTGATCTAGCGATTGCTTGTGACATAAGGTTTTGTACTCATGACACTATTTTTACTGCCAAGCAAATTGATGTCGGGTTCACGGCGGATATGGGGATGCTGCAGCGGCTGCCCGCGATAGTCGGGTATGGTAATGCAATGGAAGTGGCTTTGACTGCACGGAAATTCTCGGGCCAAGAGGCTAAGGATATGGGTCTAGTTTCTCAGGTTTTTGAGTCTAAACAAGCATTGGATGAAGGCGTTATGCGTGTTGGTGAAGGTACGTTTCCATTTCGAAAGTAAAAATAACTTTTACTTTTGTACGATCCATATTACCAAATTCGATGAAAATTACGTCATAGAAGGGGATCTATGAAAGGAGTAATACACGAAACCAATAAAAATATGAATGGGAACTATTTTATGAAACGAGAATGATATTAAAAGAAAATTAATTAATTGCTCGGGTATCGTATAATTTCTCCTATACGAAAACCTAAGTTGGTGTTAATCAAATTAATTTTCATATTATTTTTATGACATCTAACATTACAAAATATATGATGATATAATATAATATAAAATAAATAAATAATTATAAGGTCCTTATGATTTTACTTATTATGCTAGTAAGTCTATTATATTATTATAAGGTTCTTATGATTTTATCTTAATCAATTGTTTAGTCATTTCATTTGTTTTTGTAAATGAAAGTCCAAAATTACCCCTAGTTATATATAGATAAAAAAAATACCTTTTAGTTTCAAACTTAATCTAATTAATTTTAATGAAGCTTTTGAACTATATATACATTGAAATTAATATATTTGAAAAAATGTATTATTAATTTTCATAAATTGTAATTTTTTAATTATTTTTTAATATAATATTTTAAACTAACATTAAATATTATTATAATTTTTTTGAAAATCATATATTTTTTTTCTTTATTCGTAAAATTTAATAGAATTGTAAAAACTTTTTACAATGATAATCTTACTCTTATTTTAATAATTTTTGAAATATTTTTCATTTAATTTTTTTAGCCAATAAATTTTACATTATTAAATCAAAGTTTTATAATTATATAAAAATTAATAAATCAATTATTTTATTGGAGAGATTGTGATTATGTAAGAAAAAAGAGAAAAAAATATAAAATAGGAAAAGTAAATGTTTTATTATTAAAACATAAAGTAAAGGGTAATTTTAGTATTTTAAAATTTATTTAGTATAGTTTGATCATTGACCCAAGTATAAGGCCTAAGGAGTTAGCAAAAACAAAAACTGAGAGACTATATAATTATTTCTAAAAACACAAAAACCAAGTTGTGTATTAGGTAAAAACACAGACCTTATAATTATTTACCTCATAAAATATATATATATATATATATATAATGCTTGATATCTGGAATAGTTTTTCATCGGATTTCCAGTGATAGGAGGATGAATTCGAACTATTGAAAATATTAAATAAGCTTAATAGCATTTAGGATACGAAATGTAAAATTAAGGTAAAATTAAGGGATTTTAGGTGAAATTTACCCGTTATTTTATATTTATCTTCTCTTATTATTTTTGCTTAATTGATTAATAAAAGCATACATTAAATTTCTGATTAATGATTTGGTGAAATTTAACAAAGTAGATAAGTTGTCAAAAACAAAGTAAGCATAGCATCTACCTAAAGTTAAGTTATACCTTTAGGATAGGCAGTCAAAACCAATTTTACTCTTAAAATGGACGAGCTGAGTCAATTTGATAAATAATTCATCAAACCATCTTCTCGATCATGAATTTTGTCATCTATACTTCACATGTGGGTCATTTTATCGCTCACTAGTAACATATCACAAATATATGATAATACGTGAAAAAAATATACAGTCTTTTGAAGGAGTTGGACAAAAAAAATTCAATTTTTTTTTTCAAATTCATAAATATTAATCTTCAATTCTATTATTAAATCACTAAAAATATGAAATCTTTTTTAGAACCAACTTATATGCAATTAGTGCAGAATAAGATACAAAGTAATTGTTAATAATTTCTAAAATTTATCAAACTTGCAAACGTTAGAAATAAAATTGACGCTAGGGATAAAATTGCTCAAAGCCGTAAACAGTAACGATATTTTTGTACCTTACCTCTATATAAATTCTAAAATATATCAGTTTAGATGCAAAATAACTAATTTTTTTTTTTTTATTAAAGACTGGCAGCTAATCAGGGCGCACCAAGGACATCCTGACTAGGTCGGCACCCCCAAGAGAACACCCGAAACCAGGGCTGATATTATTAAAAGAAAATCAAACCAAAAATCCAAAGGAGAACAAGTCAAGTGAAACGGTAAACATGCCGACCACTAACAAAACAGAGGGAGTTCGTCCCACCAGACGTGATCAGAAGCTGTTCGGCCGAAATTTGCTAAAGCATCCGTGCATTGATTGCCTTCGCGGAAGATGTGCGACGTAACAAGGTTGAGAGAATCGAGATGTTGAAGGCAAAACAGCCAATCTTGCCGGAGCAACCAAGGGACTTTCTGAGATCTGCTGCGAATTAGAGACAAGACATAGGAAGAATCTGATTCAAGCCAAATCCGCGTCCAGCAGTTGGAAATCGCAGTTTTGATAGCAAAACTAAATTAACTTCACATTTTTAAGTAATTTGGAAGTATATATAACTAGTTGTCTTGTTAATTATGAAATCAATGTGTAGGACTATGTATATTTGATCAATGTGTGAGATAAAATTTGTGATTTTACAGGAGTTGCTGCAAAATCTCCCACAGCTGCGGCAGGAACGAAGGCTGTGATGTTAAGGGGTAAAGACATGACTTTAGAACAAGGATTGGATTACATTGCAACTTGGAATGCTTCAACTGTTTATAGTTCTGGCCATCTAATGGAGGCCTTAAATGCAATGGCTCAGAAAAGAAAACCGATCTTTGCCAAACTTTAATTTCAGTATTTGCTATATCTTTTGTATCTTTTCCTGAGTATGTAGAATAAGTTTTCTTGTTCGGTATGAACAAATTAAATGGTGATTAGCTTGTATTATCTATTTGATTTTGTCTCTTTTTTGTATCAAATTTCATTAAGTAATCGCCTACAGTAAAACCTCTATATAGGAATAACCTCTATTTTGTCATAAAAAAACACGGTCCCAACTTGGCAATAATCTCTATTACCAAACTCTATTTAGTAATAACCTCTCAATTGTTATACAAATAGCCTGTTCCCAAATGTATTTTTATATAGAGGTTTTACTATATTATGCATTTTAATTAAATGAAATAAATTATTAGATTATTCAACTTAAAAACACATTAAGCATGTTTAACTAAATCTCTTTTAATAAATACAATTCTGATTCATATTTATAAATTCATACTCGTTAATCTAAGATCGCATTTCACTAGTTATTATGATTTAGTTCATTTATAAACTACAATACGATTGAAAAATAGATAATGGATTTCATTATAACGATAATAACGAAACTAAAAGTAAAGTTTAGAAGAAACCGAACTCACATCGATGAAATAATGGAACTTTTTTGTTTTGAATGAATACTTACCTATAGTAAATGAACTCTAAGACAAAGTCTTTCAACACAATAAGAACTTAAAACTACAACAAACAAAACTTAATTTTAGATTCTCAAAGAGAGAATCATAAATTATAAAAAACTAAGAAGATTAATATACAGAGAAAGAAAGAATGATATTAGTATGGTGTGTCTTTAATGCATCACAAAGGCCTCCTTTTTATGTAGAAGTCTCGTATAGACTAAAAATCAAGCCTACTAATGTTCCGCAACCTCCTAATCTGACAAAATGTGATTTAAAGAGAGTTTGCACCAAACTTTGATGAATTGGGAGCAGGGCCGGCCCCGGGCCTAGGCCAGGAGTGCCCAGGCCTAGGGCCCATGACTGTTAGGAGGCCCAAAATACTTGTGTGATATGTATATATACAGTGTGAAACGCATTTTATGCTAAAGTTAATAGTGTCTTAGTGGTTAAGATTGTGGTTGTCTTTAAAAAAGATTCTAGTTTCGAGTCCCTTACAAAGCAGATTTTTTTTTACTTTCTCAGAAAAAACAAACAAAACCAATATACAAATATTAATATTAAGAAATTTACATAAAAATCCACTTTTAAAAACTTGTTTACAATTACGTGAAATGATACTTTAAATTAGCTCAAACTAATAAAATTATTATTTTTAATATATTTACTAACGTTTAGAATTTATAAATTGGAGTCTAAATTTTTTAGTCAGAGTATAAAATCATATTTTATTTCTTATATATGAAAAATAATAACATATTGAAAAGTAATTTTAATTACATGATTTAATTGTGATTTTGTAACCAATTGTGATATTCATGTAAAAAGCCTTAAAAAATTATGGGTTAAGGTGCAAAAACACCCCTAACGTTTTGGGTCAGGAGCAATTTTACTCTTAACGTCTAAAATGGTGCAATTTTACCCCTAACGTTGGAAGCCAAGAGCAATTTTACCCCTAACGTTGATAAATTGGATCAATTTCAGATACTATTATAAAACACAGATATTTCTGTTCATTATTCTGCACCAATTGCATAATAATTCGTTCTAAAAAAGGATTTCATGTTTTTTATAATTTAATAATAGAATTTGAGATTAATATTTATAAATTCGGTGGATTTTTTGAATTTTTTTTGTCTAATCCGTACAAAAAGACAGTATATTTTTTTATTTTTTTATTTTTTTTCACATTCCAACAAATGTTTGTGATTTGTTACTGATAAAATGACACACATATTAAGTGTAGATAATAAGATTCATGACCGAGAAGACAGTTTGATGAATTATTTCTCAAATTGACCCAATTTATTAACGTTAGGGGTAAAATTGCTCTTGGCTTCCAATGTTAGGGGTAAAATTGCACAATTTTAGACATTATGGGTAAAATTGCTCATGGCCCAAAACGTTAGGGATATTTTTGCACCTTAACCCAAAAATTATTTAGGTTTTAAAGGGTCCAAATAATTAATTTAAACTTAAAAGAAGTCAAATTGATTTTTTTTTTTTTTTTAATTTTGATTGAGAGTTAATTTAAGAATTAAACTCATATTTGCTCTCTATGATATGCAAAAAAATTCGTACCATTTGGTAATATTTTTCCATTCAAGTATTTCCATAAGTGACATTTAACCTATTTTGGACGAAAAATTAATCGATTTGTTAATTTTTTTTTTTTTTTTTGCAAAATGATACAATTTTTGACACATGATATATATATATATATATATATATATATGTATGCGGCAATTGATTTAATTTTTTACCAAATAGATTTAATATGTAGATAAATAAGGAATTAATGAAATATTTTTTTTTTTGTTTATCATGTATTGAAATATATTTTAAATTTTTTTACATAAAATGTTTTTATTAAAAGGCTCTTTATTTATTTTTCCGCCTAGGGCCCATAAATTATGGGGACCGGCCCTGATTGGGAGATCAAAACTCGTGCAATGGAGAAAGAATTAGCTTTAAATTCTACATTAATCTCGTCGAAATGAGATCCATATCGTCGAGATTGATGTATTTTCTTTTTTCAAATTTGAGATGTCTTGCAAGATTGAGGACAAGCTTGCCGCGATCATCCTTTTTCAGCCAAAACGAGTTGTCGGCTATTTGATATTCTGAATTTGACTATTTTCCACGAAAACTTTGTGAACATCTAAACAGTCGCAAAAATATATTTAAACACTAAAAATTACAAGCATATAACAATTATATTAAAGAATTAAAATCAACCCTAAGTTAATATATATATAAATAATGATACAGATTGAAAGCGATAAATGAAGGTTTTAATCGTAAACCAGCAAAGATGTTCTTCTCAAGCTAAACTTGAAGGAGTTAATCCCGATAAACAAGGTATAAACCTTAGGTTCTCAAAGAGAATAATGTTGATTGATAAAAGTTGCCGTCATTCTTACAAAATGAGAGTTTAAATACTCCCCTTTAATAATGACAAAAGACAAAGATTACCCCTACTAGGGTTACAATAAGGCTATCTATAAAAGGGTAAAATAGGTGATACGCCCCGACAATCAGTACACTGGTACAGGTACGGATTGTCTGGGTTGTTGGTGAAATACTTCGGGAGGAAGTAAACCTAGAGATCCGCCAATAAGCATAGAGATCCGTCCAGGGTAGATGTTGATGCGCCTCGTTGCGTACTCCTAGATTCGCCCTGCTTGCTTGTCTTGGGGATCCGCCCTCCTAGGTACAACCTCCGTGGGTCTGATGTCTGGGGATCCGCTAGAGCGCGTGTGATCAGTGATCCCAGTTAGGATGTCCGCATCATTCTCTCCTTCTTTAAAAGAACTCGGCATTGATTCGCCCTGTTTGAACCCTAAAGGACCATCCGGCTTCCATGGGCTAAGGTCACGGATGTTGAACGCTGGTGAGATTTTACCAAGCCAGTTCGGCAATGCTATATGATAGGCTTTGGCATTGACCCTCTTGGTGATCTTATATGGCCCGTACTTCCTAGGCCGAAGCTTGCTACTTGCGACGTTGGCGAGTCTCTCTTTGCCCAGATATACCATAACCTCATCCCCGACTTCAAACTGTAGGTCCATGTGGTGCTCATCCACCTTAGTCTTTAACTTTTGATTCCTCTCCTCAAGAGTCTCTTTCACCTCTTGGTGCATCTGTACATAATCCCTGGCCAGTTGGTTGGCGGTCACATTTCCTTTGGGAAGATGGGCTATATCCAGGACGTGATTCGGGGTCTTTGTGTATACCACTTCAAATGGAGATCTCCCGGTTCCCGAATGTACAGAGCCGTTGTAGGCGAACTCAGCTTGGGCTAAAACCACATCCCACATCATGGGCTTATCCTTACATTTGTTGCGCAGTAAGTTTCCCAAAGTTCTATTGACCACTTCTGTCTGTCCGTCAGTTTGAGGATGGGCGGTGGTGCTAAATTTTAGAGACGTGTCAAACAAAGCCCACAACTTCCGCCAGAAATGACTGAGGAACTTCGTACCTCGATCTGAGACAATGCTCTTAGGTACGCCATGTACCCTTACAACCTCTTTGAAGAATAACTTCGTGTTGGTCCCTTGTAGGGTTGCAAGTATAGTTCCAAGGGGGGGGGGGGTTAGGAACTATTTAAACTTTATCGCAATTAGGTCAGTTTCTTAGCTTGAGTCGGGAGATAGCACTTAGAGTCTATTCCTGAGCTCTTACGTTTAATGCGCACACCTCCACTTGACCTCTTTACTTGGTCAGTTTTTGATTATTTAAGCAAGCAATACAAATAAGGAATTAAAGGTTTAAGAATACTTCACTCAGCAGATTTATCCAGGTTCGGCTTCTTCTAAGCCTACGTCCTGTCCCCGGAACACTTCCGAGATTTCAAATCCTCTACTGAGCTCTTTAAAGGTAGAGCCTCAAACCTTTTACAATATCAGCAATTGAGTATGACAAGAGTACCTTCCTCTATACTTCTACTCAATCCTAATCTCTCCGCTGAGTACTTAAAACCGAGTACTCAGCCTCTCCTTTCTATCTCTAGAAATGATAAGTGTTTTGTCCTAATACAAAGATGTGCTAAGACACTTTAGATGATTTTACAATCACTCTAGACTTTTACACAGATGAGAAAATTGTAGTGTAAGAAATTTGCTTTGCTTCTTTGCTTGTAGAAATTTGGTCAGCGTAATGGCTTGATCAAGTTCTGTGTATTATGAAGCTTCTGATGGCACTATTTATAGAGACGTTTGGGCATTCGGTCATTTCGAAATTCGAAATAACCGTTGGAGGGAAACGGCTATATGTCGTTGTCATCCTGACTTGCACAGAGCTCTCGGCCAATCAGAATCGTGTATCTTCTGTCCTCGGTCAGCTCAGCAAATGGTCTCTCCTTTTATGGTAAAGTCAACTGGACAGCATACTGTGTCGTCTGAACTTTGCCAAAAGGGGAAACACTTTGTCTGGAAGTTTTCCTTTGCCAGCTGCTGTCTTGTACGTATTGTCGAGACTACTCAGCAGCTTCGTTTTGAAGTTGTTCCCGAAGGTCTTCTAGAACCTTCCGTTTGCTGAGTTGCGTTTTACATCAAAACGGCAACGTCTTGACATACGTGGGCCGAGTGTACTGAGTTGTTTGACTTGGGCCTTGGCTTCCGTATTGGGCTTGGGCCTTCCGATACTTATGACATTTATAACTCAACATTGAACAAACACATTAGTAGAATAAATCAAAGCATTTAAACTTAGTGTGTTTAGAATATGTATTTTAAATTATACTTAAACAATTTTGTCAAATCAAAATTATGTGGAAAGGTGTTTCAACAAACTCCCCCATTTTGATGTTGGCAAAACTATTCAGCGAGGAACTCAGTATGAGCTCCCCCATGATAGTTGACCTAGTATAATTTTGCAAACTCCCTCGTAAGGGTTGAGCTACTGACTTAGTTTTACTCAAAACATTTAAGGGTTTTAATGAGTAAGTCTAAAGTCAGTTTTCAGATATAGGTCAGCTATTTCAACATATTCTATTTACTCAGAATTAAGCGAAAGGTTTAGTCATATAGAGCGCGCTGAGTAATTTGTTGTTCAATGAGTTCTTATCAGAATGTTTTATAAGCACATAGGTCAATGTCAAGCATGTTATCAGCATTTGATTTAGTCAATAATGTTACAGGTATTAAACATAGCTGATTTAATTGAAGATACATAATGACTCAGTACTTAGTAACATATATCATAACTCAGGATTTGAATAAGAGATGCAAATATGATATATAGATGGAAGTCAGTAATTACACACAAAAATTTGTATAGATAAGGCAAATAGAATTAGATTACAAGTGACTCAGTCTAGAACTGGGCTAGCCTATTTATTTCTTTTTCTTGTGTTGCGATGACTGACTTCGCTCATGCTGAGCTCTAGCTGCATGTTCTTTCTCCCCCGTTTTGTCAACTTCAGGGAGTCTGAAAGCATCAGTTAATACAGCACGAGTCAGTTCTTGGGAGAGCTCCTTAAAATTCTTAGCGCTTTCATTTACACCATCAAAAATGGCAACTCCATCAGCTGAGACCTCTTCGGGTACTTTGAGATCAGCAGCACTGAGCATATTGACGCTGAATGCTTGAGCTTTGCCTTGCCAGATAAGACCTTCAGTAAGGCCAGCAAAGATTTGGTGGAAGGTTTTTAAGAGAGTTGTGTCGTAATAATGACGTTGGATGTTGTTATGACGAATGTGATTAAAGGTCTGTTGTGCGAGAGTCATCATCTCGTTCTGCTTCATTGCGTCAGTATCCATCTCTTGCTTATTCAGATTAAGCAACCTTATAGCCTCACTAATTTGCTCTACTGAGCACTGACTGTACGACACCATTTGCTCGTTGGTCATAAGTTGCTCAGTATGAAGCTGAGCAAAAAGCATTTTGATTTCAGATGAAGTAGCATAGTCCGTTTTCACAGCTGACAATTTCTGGACTTGTTGATGGAGAGAGTTCAAGTGTTGCACGGTTGTCAGCTGGATCTCAGCCAACTTGGCAATTGACTATTGCTTAGCTTGCTGTGCTTGGTAGGATAAGACAACGTTCAGCAGATCCTTGAGCCCCTTAACTTCGTTGAGAAGCTGAGTGACTTGAGAAAGTTGGGTGGTCTCAAGAAGTGAAGATCCAGCAGCAGGAGAGGTGGAATGTTGAAGGTCTCTGATTAAGGCTTGCACTGAGTCAATGATCTTTTTGCCGGACTCAGTGACATTCAGATGACTTTGTGAACCTTCAGGGACATCAGTATGACCGGAAGGAAGAGGAGTGAAAGGAGTAACCTGGTCAGTGACTGGAATAGTATGCTCAATCTGCACTTGAGTTTTAGGAATAGTTGATTGATCGGCAGAGAGTTGAGGTGGAGAAGTTGTAATGCGAATACTTTCTGTGCTGACGGCAGATGTGTGTGGAGTCAGCACCATGCTTGAGGAAGTAGCATGAACAGTAGACGGCTCAACCTGACTGGTTGATGTTGCAGAAGCATTGGGTTCGGCATGTTCCTGTTGAGAAGAAAGAGAGGCTTGTTTTTCTAACACCGCCGATGTAGTGGAAGTGGATTGGCATTTGAAAAACTTGAGTTGGACGGTAGAAGGGTCCTTAGTTGTCTTGGAGACGACAAAGTCAGGAATGGTTGGGAGTTGCACAGGAGGTTCACTGATTAGCTTCTCACTGGCTTTGACCAACTTTCGCCTTCTATGAGGTGGAGTGACAGCATGATCAGGTTCTCCTGAGTGAGAAGGGGAGGATCCTTGTTGTTCAGTATGAGTCTGGTCAGCTTGCTCTTCAACTTGATCAACAGTGTGTTGGTCAAGTACTTGCTCAACTCCCGCAGCCAACTCAGTATTGGCATACTCTTCACCAGCAGCTATCTCAGTATCAGCATCCTCACCCTCATGCTCACTGGCTGTTTCCTTAGAATCCTCAGCGTCATCCTGACCGCTGGCTTCTTCCACTTCTTCTTCAGTACTGTCACTGTCGAGTTCTTCCTCAACTTGAGAGATGAAGTGATCATCTAGTTGAACCTCATTTTCATCATGCTCAGCTACACGACCTTGACACTAGATGAAGTGAGAGTCACCCGGTACAATGAAATCAGTAGGTATAGCGTTGAGGGGAGACAGTGTTGAAGGCTTTTGCTTCTTCTGAGGTTGCGCAGTAGCTTCCTCAGTTCCAGGCTCACCTTTCCTGCTTCTTTTCTCAGCTGACTTACCAGCTGACTTCTGCCTCTTTGCTGGAGACTCAACATTTTTAGAAGGAGTCTCAGCAGTTTTCCTCTTGCGAGAAGCTGGAGCCTTAGTCCTTCTTCCTTTCTTAGGCTCAGCAGTGTCTTCAGCTTGGCCAGCAGCAGCAGTAACTTTACCTTTCTTCAAGGGCTGTCCAAACTTCAATGCCCTCAGCGAGGCAGCTGTTATCTCAGATCCTCGAATAGATTCCTCACCTTCGAGGTCAACATTATGGTCAATAAGGATTCTTGTGATGAGTGATCCAAGCCGCATCGTGCCAGTGCTTCGAAGGAAACCAGCAACGAGAAAGACCGGCATGTTGATGGGAGTGTACATCAGCATGTGCCATATAAAGCACTGCTCGAAATTCGTTGCTGATGTAGTGCAGTTGATCTTCGGGTAGATGAAGTAGGTCAGCAAGTAGTGTGCCATCTTCTGGTGCTGACCCATTGATGAAGCTGACACTTCTCCTGAGTGACCCTCAGGTTTGAAAAAGTTGTGTGCATAGTCAGTTTTGTCCTGATCTCCCGATCTTCTCAGCCTTGCTCCCTCAGTTTTTAGCTTGAGAAGATTTCCTATGTAGAGAGGGTTGACGAAGATGGTTTTGCCTTTCACCTCAGTGCTCAAGTAGTCAGTGTTGTCATTGGCAACTTTGAGGTTGTGGTAAAACTCCCTCACTAGGTCAGGATAGGTTTCATCCCTAACCGAAAACAGCTCCGTCCAGCCGTTTTGTGAAATCCATTCGCAGAATGGTTTTTCGTTCTGTACGAAGTGTTCTGGGACCCATCTGGAGGGCTCAACTTTCCATTCTCGTACGTTCTCAAAAACTTTAGAGTAGGTTCGGATTCTCACAGTCTTTCCTTGACCAGAGCTTTGGCCAGTTTTTCCTTTGTTCGGTGTAGGAGGATTTCCAGTAGGTTCATCGGAGTTAGTCTTTTGGTGGCCGGCACCGGAGACGTTGTAGGATACCTTAGTGATTTTCAAGGATGGGAAGGGTTTAGAAGGATCTTGAGAGAGAAGGTTTCTTTGCCTTAGAATTTGATTAAGCGTAAAGAATAAAATATGGGGAATTACCCATTATTTATAGGTGGAGTGAGCGGTGTGGATTTAATCAAATCCATGTGTCAGTTTTACCTTGGGATTGTGTACCGACAAAGATCCTGGCATTTATGACACATACGGTGAATACGTCATCCTAGGGCTATACGCGTGCTATTGCATTTATGCTAACGGATTAATCACTCAGTATATAGAATGTCAAACGTTTTGATATTCTGAGTGGTCAGTGCATCATTTAAGGATGATTTTAAGTTCAAGTTCTAAACTAATTTATTCAGTGTGCGAGTTTACTCAGTATTGTATATTTAGTCAGTTTCAATGAGATACTCAGCAAACAAAAAAAATCATTCAACAAGTAATCCACTCAGCAGTCATATTCATTTAGCAAGGAATTTACTGAAGAGGATTAAACATACCAATTGCTTCTCTCAGTATGCTGAACTGCTCACGGGCTAGTGGCTTCGTGAAGATATCAGCAAGCTGTTCGTCCGTTGGGACAAAATTCAGCTTGATCTCACCCTTGAGTACATGGTCTCTAATGAAGTGATGTCTGATGCTGACATGCTTCATTCTGCTGTGTTGAACTGGGTTCTTGGAAAGATCAATTGCACTTTTGTTGTCACATTTGACTTCAATTGTCTTCGTTTGAACACCATAATCTTCAAGTTGTTGCTTGATCCATAGGACTTGAGCAACACAATGACCAGCAGCAATGTACTCAGCTTCAGTGGTGGACAGGGCTACTGACGCCTGCTTTTTGCTGAACCAGGATACAAGACAGCTTCCTAAGAAGTGGCATCCTCCAGAGGTGCTTTTTCGTTCCAGCTTATCTCGTCCATAGTCAGCATCAGTGTATCCAATGAGTGTAAAATCATGAGTATTTGGATACCACAAACCTGTGTTCACTGAGCTTTGCAAATATCTAAGGATCCTTTTTACAGCAATGTAATGAGATTCCTTAGGGTTAGATTGATATCTAGCACAGTAGCATACTGAAAACTGAATGTCCGGTCTACTGGCTGTTAAGTAAAGTAGAGAGCCTATCATACCTCGATATAACTTGCTGTCTACTGACTTACCATTCTCATCAACGCAGAGGACAGTGTCAGTGCCCATAGGAGTGGATATTGGCTTGCAATTTTCCAAGTCATATTTCTTTAAGATCTCCTTGGCATATTTGGCTTGACTGATGAAGATGCCATTCTTTCCTTGTTTAATTTGAAGACCGAGGAAGAAGTTGAGTTCTCCCATCATGGACATTTCAAACTCAGTCTGCATTTGTTTGCTAAACTCCTTGTACATTGATTCGTTAGTTGCACCAAATATTATATCATCAACATAAATTTGGGCCAGGAGGGTATCTTTACCCTTTTTCTTAATGAATAAGGTTGTATCAGCTTTACCCCTGACGTAATTTCTAGTCAGCAGGAAACTGGTCAGCCTCTCATACCAAGCACGTGGTGCTTGTTTGAGACCGTACAGAGCCTTTTTGAGTTTATAAACATGGTTTGGGAATTTAGGGTCCACAAAACCTGGAGGTTGATTTACATAAACCTCCTCGTTTATAACTCCATTAAGAAATGCACTTTTGACATCCATTTGAAATAATTTAAAATTCATGTGAGATGCATATGCACACAGTATTCTAATTGCCTCTAGCCTTGCCACTGGGGCGAAGGTCTCACCATAGTCAATACCTTCTTGCTGACTGTAGCCCTGAGCTACAAGCCTTGCTTTGTTCCTGACTACGTTTCCTTGTTCGTCCATCTTGTTCCTGAAGACCCATCTTGTTCCGATGGTCTTTTGACTCTTTGGATGAGGCACTAGCTCCCATACATCATTTCTTCTAAATTGATCGAGCTCCTCTTGCATTGCGATCATCCAGAATTCATCGTACTCAGCTTCCGCGAAATTCTTCGGTTCTTATACTGAGACGAAAGCAACATTGCTGAGGTACTTCCTGAGTTGATTCCTAGTCATCAGGGTATTCCCAGCATAATCAAGGATTGCACTTTCGGAGTGCCCTCTTGGAATCCTTATTTCTTTGGGTAGATTTATGTCTTGTGTTGTTTCTGTTTCAACAATCTCTGCAGAAGTAGATGGGTCAGCAAAAGTAATCTTGGGTTCACTCTTACTCTTGGTCAGCCTTTTTGTGAATGACTCAGTAGCTGGTTCTGGGTCAGCGATGGTTACTGAGTTTGGATCATCTTCGGTCAGCGGCTGGTATCTACCTGCAGGGTCAGTTTCATCGAACTCTACATGTATTGACTCTTCTAAGACTTGAGTTCGCTTATTAAAAACTCTGTATGCTTTGCTGTTTGTTGAGTAGCCCAAAAAGATAGCCTCATCATCTTTTGAGTCAAACTTTGCTAAGCTATCTTTGGTATTTAAAATAAAACATCTACAGCCAAAGGCATGAAAGTATCCAATATTGGGCTTTCGTCCTTTCCAAGGTTCATAGGGGGTTTTCTTGAGTATAGGTCTAACTAGAGCCCTATTAAGAATGTAGCATGTTGTGTTAACAGCCTCTCCCCAAAAATACTTTGGAAGCCTATGCTCATCCAGCATTGTCCTGGCTATTTCAACCAGAGTTCTGTTCTTCCTTTCTACAACCCCATTTTGCTGAGGTGTTCTAGGAGCAGAAAAATTGTGGTCAATGCCGCTGGCTTCACAGAATTCAACAAACTTTTGGTTTTTGAATTCTCCACCGTTATCACTACGGATATGAGCTAATTTTAGGTCTTTTTCATTTTCAATTTTTCTAACCAAATTTGAAAATGTCTCAAAAGTCTCATCCTTGCTGGTCAGCAAGATGACCCACGTATACCGAGAGAAGTCATCTACAATGACCAAGGAAAATCTTCTTCCACCCAGACTCAGCGGCTGGACTGGACCAAAGAGATCCAAGTGTAGTAACTCTAACGGCCGTTTAGTTGAGACAATGTTTTTACTGTGAAAAGATTGTTTGGTTTGTTTTCCAGCTTGGCAAGCGTGGCATAATTGATCTTTTTGAAATTTGAGTTCGGGCAGTCCCTCAACCAATTGCTTTCTTGCTAGTTTGGCCAGGAGGTCCATGCTTACATGACCAAGTCTCCTGTGCCATAGCCAGGAATTTTCTTCCTTTGTTACTAAGCACACAGTTTTTGAAAACTTTTTCTCTAAATCTAGCATAAAGACATTATCTATCCGAAGGGCAGTTAAGATTAACTCATTTGTTTCACCCTCGTATATTTTACATCTAGTAGCATCAAATATAACTTTTCTCCCATTGTCACATAGCTGAGCTACGCTGAGTAAGTTATATTTGAGTCCGCTGACTAGGGAGACAGATTCAATAGTAGGATTACCTCCGATGGTTCCTGAGCCTACTATCTTACCCTTCTTGTTGTCTCCAAAACTTACGCTCCCTCCTCGTTTACATTCAAACGTGATGAACTGAGTTTCATCACCCGTCATATGCCTTGAGCATGCGCTGTCAATATACCACATCTTTGACTTCTCGGCACACCTCAGGCTTACCTGCATTGTGACTAGTTACTTTTAGGTACCCAATTCTTTTTGGGTCCTGACTTGTTAGGTGCAACAGGTATAGCATCATACTTTATTTTATGGCGACATACATGGACAGTATGGCCATTCTTTCCACAGAAGTCACAACTGACCTTCTGTTTAGGATTTTTTACTGACTTGTGAGCACCCCAGTGCTGAGCGTGCCAGCACACCTTAGTGGTGTGTCCTAACTTCCCACAAAAGTCACACTGGACTTTTCGCTGGGGATTCCATCTCTGCTGAGTACCTTGGTACTGAGTTCTCAGAGGAATGTTATTTTTCTTAGGAACCTTTAGTTGGTTCTGGATAGTTGTGACGTCCTTCCTCAGTTTCTTTGAAACTGACTGGACTTCAGAGACAGACTCAGCAATGATTTTCATATTATCATGCAGAGTTGAGTTGTCCTGAAGAAGGAATCTGAGGTCACTGAGTTTGACCTCTTCCACTTCGTCACAGCGCCTGCTGAGTGCTCTAACTTTCTTATTACACTTCTTGACAAGTGTATAGAGATCACTTAGGGCATTGACCATATCATTTCTGAGCTGGGGAAGAGAAATTACCTCATTTGATTGCTCCTCATCATCTGATGCGATAAATGGGTCAACATGCTCAGAGACGCATGGCTCAGCAAGTTCGTCAGCCATGAAGCATATCTTCGCTGACTCGGTGGCCTCAGTTTCTGTGGATGAAAACTCATCACTGTCGCTCCAAGTAGCCACCATTGCCTTCTTCCCACTCTTCTTGTCTTTCCTCATCGTAGGGCAGTTTGACTTAATATGGCCAGTTTGATGGCACTCAAAGCATGTAATGGGCTTTGAGCTGTCCTTTCTGTATTTGCTATCACTTAAGTCAGCCTTATACTTATCAAACTTTTTGTAAGGCTTTTTAGAGTATTTGTCACTCTTCCTGAATAGCCTTTTCATCTTCCTTGTGAACATAGCCATCTCCTCATCATCAGTTGAACTCCCGTCAGTGGAGTCAGCTTTCATGACAAGTGACTTCTGCTTCTTGTCATCAGATTTTTCCTTCACCTCAAAGTTTTTCATGGATATCTCATGGGTCAGTAATGAACCGATGAGTTCGTCATATTTGTAGGTGGTTAAATCCTGAGCTTCCTCAACTGCTGTCTTCTTTGCTTGCCAGTCTTTCGGAAGACTCCTGAGTATCTTTTTGACTTGTTCTTCCTCAGTGAAGATTTTCCCAAGTCTCTTGAGCTCATTAATGATGTTGGTGAACCTTGCGTTCATGTCTGAAATGCCCTCATCATTGTTCATCTCGAACAGCTCGTACAGTCTCATCTGCTGATTCACCTTGGATTCTTTTACTTTGTTTGTTCCCTCGTAGGTGACTTCCAGCTTTTTCCAGATCTCTTGTGCCGACTCACAACCTGAGATTTTGTTATATTCTGCAGCATCGAGCGCACAGTGAAGCATATTGATAGCCGAAGCATGGTTTTGAAGCTTCTTAAGATCATCCTCTGTCCATTTGGCCTCAGCTTTTATAACTGTTTGGCCAGCCACAACCTCGACAGGTACAAACGGGCCTTGGACTATAGATAGCCAGGCACTCATGTTTGTAGACTGAATGAAGTTTTTCATCCTATTCTTCCAGAAGGTATAGTTTGACCCGAAGAATAGGGGAGGCCTAGTAATGGACAGCCCCTCAGGCAGTATTTGAGTTGTTTGGTTTCCAGGGAGAAACCGAGTGCTGTTTTCGCCCATGGTAGGGATCAGCTCAAGGTTGTTAGACCTTTTAAACTGAGCTTTTAGAGCTCTGATACCATTTGTTGGTCCCTTGTAGGGTTGCAAGTATAGTTCCAAGGGGGGGGGGTTAGGAACTATTTAAACTTTATCGCAATTGGGGCAGACTTCTTTTTCTAAGGAAAAAGGTTTTAACAGCGGTGCTGAGTGAACAGCAAGATACTGGCTTAGTCAACAGGTGACTAGGTCAGTTTCTTAGCTTGAGTCAGGAGATAGCACTTAGAGTCTATTCCTGAGCTCTTATGTTTAATGCGCACACCTCAACTTGACCTCTTTACTTGGTCAGTTTTTGATTATTTAAGCAAGCAATACAAATAAGGAATTAAAGGTTTAGGAATACTTCACTTAGCAGATTTATCCAGGTTCGGCTTCTTCTAAGCCTACGTCCTGTCCCCGGAACACTTTCGAGATTTCAAATCCTCTACTGAGCTCTTTAAAGGTAGAGCCTCAAACCTTTTACAATATCAGGAATTGAGTATGACAAGAGTACCTTCCTCTATACTTCTACTCAATCCTAATCTCTCCGCTGAGTACTTAAAACCGAGTACTCAGCCTCTCCTTTCTATCTCTAGAAATGATAAGTGTTTTGTCCTAATACAAAGATGTGCTAAGACACTTTAGATGATTTTACAATCACTCTAGACTTTTACACAGATGAGAAAATTGTAGTGTAAGAAATTTGCTTTGCTTTTTTGCTTGCAGAACTTGTAGAAATTTGGTCAGCGTAATGGCTTGATCAAGTTCTGTGTATTATGAAGCTTCTGATGGCACTATTTATAGAGACGTCTGGGCATTCGGTCATTTCGAAATTCGAAATAACCGTTGGAGGGAAACAGCTATATGTCGTTGTCATCCTGACTTGCACAGAGCTCTCGGCCAATCAGAATCCTGTATCTTCTGTCCTCGGTCAGCTCAGCAGATGGTCTCTCCTTTTATGGTAAAGTCAACTGGACAGCATACTGTGTCGTCTGAACTTTGCCAAAAGGGGAAACACTTTGTCTGGAAGTTTTCCTTTGCCAGCTGCTGTCTTGTACGTATTGTCGAGACTACTCAGCAGCTTCGTTTTGAAGTTGTTCCCGAAGGTCTTCTAGAACCTTCCGTTTGTTGAGTTGCATTTTGCATCAAAACGGCAACGTCTTGACATACGTGGGCCGAGTGTACTGAGTTGTTTGACTTGGGCCTTGGCTTCCGTATTGGGCTTGGGCCTTCCGATACTTATGACATTTATAACTCAACATTGAACAAACACATTAGTAGAATAAATCAAAGCATTTAAACTTAGTGTGTTTAGAATATGTATTTTAAATTATACTTAAACAATTTTGTCAAATCAAAATTATGTGGAAAGGTGTTTCAACACTTCGCAGTTGCCGACGCATCATTAGTCTTGCGACATGGTATGAAGTGGGCCATCTTTGAAAACCGATCAACCACGACAAAGATGGAATCCATGCCCCTCTGAGTTCTAGGTAACCCTAGGACAAAGTCCATGGACAGATCCTCCCAGATGGTTTCTGGCACAGGCAAAGGTAACAGCAAGCCGGCATTTGTAGTGCGTCCCTTGGCGGACTGGCAGATATAGCATCGTTCTACTAAGTAGGCAACATCTCTCCTCATCTTAGGCCAGAAATAACGGGAACTCACTGCTTCATAAGTCTTGTCTCGCCCAAAATGCCCTCTAAGGGATCCGCCATGTAGATCCCGAACAACCTTCTCGCGAATGGAAGTGCAAGGTAAGCAAAGCTGGTTGCCCCTCATAAGATACTCATCCATCAGGTGATACGCCCCATCTCCATGCTAGTTTTTACACTTTTCCCAAATACTGCCAAAATCAGGATCCGCCACGTATTCTCCTCGGATGTGTTCAAAACAATAGGTCTCGAGGTTAACTGTTTTTATTAGTGACACCCTTCGACTTAATGCGTCCGCCACCTTGTTCTGTTTTCCAGCCTTGTGGACAAGCTGATAGGGGAACTTATCTATAAAGGCGGACCATCGAGCATGCATGGAGCTTCGAAGTTGCTTCTGACTTCCCAGGTACTTGAGAGCTTGGTGGTCAGTGTAGAGGATGAATTCTTTCCCCACCAAGTAATGCTCCCATACTTTCAACGCCCTCACTACAGCATAAAACTCTTGATCGTACGTTGCCCATTTTTGTCGTGCCTCACAGAGCTTCTCACTGAAATATGCGATGGGCCTCTTCTATTGCATCAAGACAACGCCAATCCCAACTCCACTGGCATCACACTCAACTTCGAACAGTTTATCAAAATTGGGATATGCCAGCACGGGCGCTGTACTCAACTTCTCCTTGATCAGGGTGAAGCTCTTCTCTTGGGCATCCGCCCACTCGAATCCCTTTCCTTTCTTCAAACATTCTGTCAACGGGGCCACTATGGAACTGAAGTTCTTGATGAATCATCGATAAAATGTTGCTAGCCCATGAAAACTCCTGATATCCCCCACATTCCTCGGAGTAGGCCATTCTCGAATAGCTCTTACCTTCTCCCCATCAACTTGGACTCCGTCGCCACTGACCACGAACCCAAGGAAAACCAGGCTCTCCATGACAAAATCACATTTCTTAGTGTTGGCGTATAGCTGGTGTTTCCTTAATAGGTCAAACACTGTCCGCAAGTGCTCCACATGTTCCGCCAGGGTCTCGCTGTGGATCAGGATGTCATCAAAATACACAACTACAAACTTTCCAATCACCGGGCGAAGCACCTGATTCATCAGCCTCATAAAAGTACTGGGGGCGTTAGTCATCCCGAATGGCATAACTAACCATTCATACAATCCATCTCTGGTCTTGAACGCGGTCTTCCACTCATCCCCAGATCGGATTCGTATCTGATGATAACCGCTCCTGAGATCAATCTTAGAGAAGACTCGAGATCCGCCAAGTTGGTCCAGCATATCATCCAACCTTGGAATCGGGAACTTGTACTTGATGGTGATCTTGTTAATGGCCCTACTGTCAACACACATCCGCCAAGACCCATCCTTCTTTGGTGTAAGTAAAGCTGGAACGGCGTAAGGACTCATACTCTCCCTAACGTATCCCATCTCGATGAGTTCCTCCACTTTCTCTCTCATGATGTCATTCTCCTTTGGGCTCATTCGATAATGTGGGAGGCTTGGTAAACTAGCCCCAGGGAACAGATCTTGATATTCGCCAAGTAGGCGGGCCACTTCAGTTGGCATCTCCTTTTCGCCCTTTTGGGCGGATTCGTGATTCGCCTTAACCATTACCACATACACCATCTGGCTCTCTTCACATTCACTGACAAAAGATTTGTGTGTGGGACAGACCACCAAGGTAGACTTCTCATCGGTCTTTGGCTCTCTCGTCATTGGCGTAAGTACGAACTTTACCCCATTCTTCACAAACCTGTAAGTGTTCTCTCTTCTGGCGTGGATGGCGTCGTTGTCAAACTGCCAGGGTCGGCCCAACAATAGATGGCAGGCATCCATATCAACCACATCACAATAGACTTCATCACTATAATCATAAATCACAATAGGTACCATGCACCTCTGGGTCACCCTAAGTTCACCCACGTTCTTGATCCAGCCCACTCTATATGGATCAGGATGCGCCTCCGCCAACAACCCGAATTTCCGAACGGCGCTGCTGCTCACAATGTTCTCTTGGCTCCCACTATCTATTATCACATTGCATCGCCCACCTTTCACAAGACAGCGGGTCCTAAATAGTCGGTGCCTCTGATCTCCCTCTATTCGGCTGGAGACTAACAAACATCGTACCACATGAATGGCGTATCTCTCTTCATCCGCCTCATCATCATCTTCTCCCAAGGGTTCACAAAACACTTCATCCCCTTCGTCATAGTCATCTTCATACCTCTCCACCATGTTGGCGCTCTTCCTCCTAGGACACTCGTTGGATCTATGGCCTGGTTCATTGCACCGAAAACATTTAAAAGGCGCTGGCCTCGCATACGGATTGTTGCTCTTAGGTGGTATAGGTGCTTCCTTGTATGGCCTAGTATCTCCAACAGATCCCCTTCCCACACTGTTGACCTTGGCCCCACTGGCACTCGCCACCTGCTTACCTTTGTCATAGGATTTCACATTATCTCTTCCTCCAGGCGTATACTCAATAGTGGCGGATCTCCTAGATCTCCCGGTTAGTTGAGACTCGGCCTTAAGGGCTAAATTCCTGGCATCTTGTACCCGAACCACCATTTGTGTGCCAATACGATCCTGGATGTTGTATCTCAACCCTTCTTAGATACCTAGAGGTCTTTTGGCTTTCAGTCTCCGACAAGTTGGCCCTGGCTGACAGCCTCAAGAACTCTGAGGTATACTCATGGACACTTCGGGTCCCTTGAGAGCATCCTCTGTAGGAGCTGTAAATATACTGCTCATAATCCGGTGGTAAGAACCGCTCCCTCAGCATCGCTTTCATCCGTAGCCAAGATCTAATCGGATCTCTGCCCCCCTCTTCTTCTTTCTTCCCTCATCTGATCCCACCAAACTGATGCGCCACCCTTCAAGCGATACGCCACCAGCCTTACTTTCCTCTCATCAGGAATCCCAGCATACTCAAAGAAACGTTTAACCTCCGATAACCAGTCTAAGAACCCCTCGATATCCAGTTCGCCTCCAAAAGACGGTAAGTCTATTTTTAGCTTAAAGGCATCATCTCTATCAAAATTTCCTAGACCTAGGTATCCCCTAGCAACCTCCACACGTCGGTTGTCAACAGGCCCAACATCCCTCATAGTTCTAACGGTATCATCATTCCTGATACCCTCAAAGTCGTCACTATCACTATCAGCGTTATGCACAATGACAAAGTTGGGTCTTCTTACCTCAGGATCCCTAGGACCCATTTGTGGAAGTGGTTGTTCACGGGCTCCTTCATTTCTCGGGGTCGATCCTCCCGCGGTTGGTCGGATTATCGCCAGAACCTCCAGCTTGAAGTTTTCGAAGGAGGTGGTTAGCTCCAGGAACCGTTGGTCGGTTTGCCTCTGCCGCTCATGGCTGGCTTGGATCTGCTCCGCGAGGTGCTCCCTCAGCTCCTCATACCTCCGGTCACTGGTTTCCATGGAATCTTGCGGTTGTCGGGGTTGAACCATTGCCAAAAGAAGTTTCGGGTCAGGAAACGATTGGCTCTGATACCAACTGATACAGATTGAAAGCGATAAATGAAGGTTTTAATCGTAAACCAACAAAGATGTTCTTCTCAAGATACACTTGAAGGAGTTAATCCCGATAAACAAGGTATAAACCTTAGGTTCTCAAAGAGAATAATGTTGATTGATAAAAGTTGCCGTCATTCTTACAAAATGAGGGTTTAAATACTCCCCTTTAATAATGACAAAAGACAAAGATTACCCCTACTAGGGTTACAATAAGGCTATCTATAAAAGGGTAAAATAGGTGATACGCCCTGACAATCAGTACACTGGTACAGGTACGGATTGTCTGGGTTGTTGGTGAAATACTTCGGGAGGAAGTAAACCTAGAGATCCGCCAATAAGCATAGAGATCCGCCCAGGGTAGATGTTGATGCGCCTCGTTGCGTACTCCTAGATTCGCCCTGCTTGCTTGTCTTGGGGATCCGCCCTCCTAGGTACAACCTCCGTGGGTCTGATGTCTGGGGATCCGCCAGAGCGCGTGTGATCAGTGATCCCAGTTAGGATGTCTGCATCAAATAATGATAAAAATAGACGACAACAACAACCCCAAACTTGGAAATTTGCTTGTCCTCAAGGAAATGAAATTCGAAACATAATCTAAAAACTAGATCGTAGAATAAATCAATCAATGACATGAATTAATTCACTTGATAACAACAACAACAACAACAACAACAACAACAACAACAAAAACAACAAAGCCTTAGTCCCGAAATGATTCGGGGTCGGCTAACATGAACCATCATATAAAACCATGAAATCAAGTCGTGTCAGCGACACAAATTCGCTCCCTCCACTCCGTCCTATCCACTACCATATTTTTCTCAATTCCTAGTAAACTCATATCACTCTCGATCACCCTCCTCCGAGTTTGCTTAGGTCTTCCCCTACCCCTCACCACTACATCCCTTTGCCACTCTTCGGTTCTCCTAACCGGCGCATCAAGCGCTCTACGTCTCACATGGCCAAACCACCTTAGTCGGTTTTCTCTCATTTTATTCTCAATAGATGTGACCCCTACTTTTGTCCTAATTATTTCATTACTCACCCGATCCTTTCTCGTATGACCACACATCCATCTCAACATACGCATCTCCGCCACCGACATCTTATGGATGTGGCAGTGTTTCACTGCCCAACACTCCGTACCATATAACAATGTTGGTCTAATTGTCGTCCAGTAGAATTTCCCCTTCAATCTATTAGGCATGCTAGGGTCACAAAGGAAACCCGTAGCACTCTTCCACTTCGACCAACCAGCTTTAATCCTATGAGCAACATCTCCATCTACTTCTCCATCCGTTTGGATAATAGATCCTAAATACCGAAAGCAATTCGAGGCCTGAACAACTCTCCCATCTAGGGTGATTGTCCCTGCCTCCCTACTCCTATAGCCGCTAAACTTACACTCCAAATATTCTGTCTTACTTCGGCTCAACTTAAAGCCTTTAGATTCTAGAGTTTGTCTCCATAGTTCCAACTTCCTCTCCACTCCTTCTTTCGTCTCATCAACCAACACAATATCATCTGCAAACAGCATGCACCATGGTATACCATCTTAAAGTGAACTTGTTAGTTCATCCATAACGATGGCAAAAAGAAATGGGCTTAGTGCGGAACCTTGATGCACTCCAATCGTAATAGGAAACTCTTCAGTCTTCCCAACACTAGTACGTACACTCGTGCATGCTCCCTCATACATGTCCTTTATGATGTCAATATATTTCCGCGAAATTCCTTTCCTTATCAAGGCCCACCAAAGTACTTCCCTTGGTACCTTATCATATGCTTTCTCCAAGTCAATGAAAACCATATGCAAGTCTTTCTTCTTATTTCGATAGTGCTCCATTAATTGTCTCATTAGATGGATGGCTTCCATAGTTGATCTTCCCGGTATAAAGCCAAACTGGTTTTCCGAGATCTTCACCGTCCTCCTTAGCCTTTGTTCGATCACTCGCTCCCAAAGTTTCACAGTGTGACTCATTAATTTGATTCCCCGATAGTTGGCACAATCTTGGACATCGCCTTTGTTCTTATACAAAGGGATTAAGATACTTTTCCTCCATTCTGATGGCATCTTATTGTTTCTCCAAATTTTGTTGAAGAACGTCGTCAACCATTCGATTCCTCTTTCTCCCAAACATCTCCAAATCTCAATAGGGATGCCATCAGGTCCTACTGCTTTCTTCAACTTCATCTTACTTAATTCCATTTTGACTTCACCCTTTTGAATTCTCCGCATGCATTCATGATTTATCATATCGTGATGGATACTTATATCTCCAACATCTTGTCTGCGATCTCCATTAAATAAGTCATCAAAATAGGACCTCCATCGTTCCTTGATATCCTTATCTCCAACTAGGACTTTCTGGTCCACATCCTTCACACATTTAACTTTTCCGAGATCTCGCGTCTTCCTATCTCTCATCCGAGCAATTCTATATATGTCTCTTTCCCCTTCTTTCGTATCTAATCTGGTATACAGATCCCGATTCACCTTTGCTCTAGCATCTCGTAAAACCTTCTTTACTTCCCTTTTAGCCTCTTTGTATTTTTCGTAGTTCTCGTCACTCCTACATTTCCCCAATATTTTATAGGATTCTCGCTTACTCTTTACTGCTTGTCGTACTTCTTCTGTCCACCAAGATGTGTCCTTACCCGGTGGCATGCTACCTTTAGATTCCCCTAGAACTTCCTTCGCTACTTCCCTTATACTATGCTCCATCTTAGTCCATATCGAATCTATATCTAAATCCATATTACAAGTCCAAACATCTTTTTTGGTCATCTCATCCACAAATTTTTGTTGATTCTCTCCTTGCAATTTCCACCAATTAATCTTAGTCTCTACTTGTGGTGTTTGTTTTCTTATACATTTCCTACTTCGAAAAGCAAGCACCACTACTCTATGTTGGGTTGTCGTACTCTCACCAGGGATCACCTTACAATCAATATAACTCTTTCTCCAAGCACTCCTTACTAAGAAGAAGTCAATTTGGCTCGCATTACCGCCACTCTGATAAGTCACTAAGTGGGATGTTCTCTTCATAAACTATGCGTTCATGATACTCAAGTCATAGGCTGATGCGAATTCCAAAATATCATTTCCTGCTTCATTCTTATCTCCAAAACCATACCCTCCATGAACACTCTCAAACCCATCTCGCCTAGAACCCACATGTCCATTGAGATCACCCCCCAGTACCATTTTTTCATCCCTAGGAACCTGTTGCACCACTTCCTCTAAGTCCTCCCAAAAAGCTTGTCTTATAGAGACATCTAATCCTATTTGTGGCGCATATGCACTAATGACATTCACAACCTCATCCCCTATCAGTAGCTTGACACTTATAATTCTATCGCTCTTCCTAGACACCACTACTACATCATCAATATACTCCCTATCAATAAGAATACCTACTCCATTTCTACCCTTATCCTTTCCTAAGTACCAAAGCTTATAACCCCAAGGAGCTATCTCTCTAGCCTTGGCTCCAACCCAATTGGTTTCTTGTAGGCACATTATATTTATTCTCCTCCTCTTCATAACATCTACAATTTCAGCTAATCTTCCTGTCAAAGAACCTATGTTCCATGTCCCAAAGCGTAACCTACTACCCTTACCCCTACCCCTACCATTACCGTGGACTAGCTTATTTACCCACAACCCTTGCATATTTGATACCACCCCCGGGTCCTGGGGTGGCGCGCCGCTTCGAGGCGACGACCTAGCAACCCTTGCACATTTATCACTACACCCGGGTCTAGGAAGTGCAGTGCGTCGCTGAGTAGGGAACGCCCCAACAGTATTTATAGTATGGTTCATATCATAAGATGTGGCTAAGTTTTACGTTGGCCGCCACAAACCTACCGCAACCCTCCTCCTTTGTCCGAGCTTGGGACCGGCTGTAAAGGCCACCAAGTGACCCTCACAGGCGGAGTTGAATTAATTCACTTGATAATAAATAAAAATTCTAAATTATGCATTTAACCATACTATGAAATAGACATTTTTCCTAATGTCGAATAAATTGAGCCAATTTAAAGCACATCCTAGGAAATTCGCTCTATGCACTCAAATGTTAAATGTTTAAGGGTTTAGTGTTTACCCTTAAATGTGATAAAAACACAAGCTACAATGAATTTTTATGGGCATCCTATTTGTTCCACGTGCTACTAACGGTAAACACGATCAAAACATCATTTTATAGGCTATAACATGGCCAAGGGTATAATTAGGTATAGAATGGAAAATTTGGGTAAAACAATTATGAATTTTTTTAAACAGTAATTTGTTTTTTACTCAAAACCTTGTAACTTATTAGTTACAAACAACTGTAAGTACAAAAGAAGGAATAGAAATAACTTATCGGAATGTAAAAGCTGTGTCGTGGACAGAACCACTGCATTGAAAACGATTACGCCAGACTCTGGTACAATCTAGAAGTCTGATCGTCAACCAAGGTTTACACAGCGAGCGTCGCACTAGTGCACTCTAGGGCGAAGTTTTGGAACAACAAGATATTTAATTGCCCAGAGACCAAATAAAAATCGGGCCCAGTCGGGACGGGCGGGCGTCACGCGAACGAACGAGCGAGCGCGCGCGTGTGGTTTATTTTTGTAAAACCCACTAAACACAATTTAATAATTTATTTGGTCCAACCCATTATAAACCATTCAACCATCTCATAAGTTTCCCATGTGGGATACTTAAAGTCACAAAACAAAAGCAAGGGCAAAATAGCCATTTTACTTAAATCTCCAACAATCCCCCACAAATGGCTTTATAGCAAAACGGTTTAAAAAAAAATAATAAATCTTTTCTGGGCAATGATAGGTCCATATTTATACATATTTTTATATCTTAATTCCTTAGGGTTTAGTTTTAGTTTTGTTGTTTAGGTGCAAGTTTACCTTGTTTTCTGTTTTGTAGGTATTTTTGAGACTCAATTTCAAATTGATGGTTAAAATGGTGATTCTATGGAGTTTAAAGAGAATTTGAAGAAACTTGTCAAGTCATGTGCTGAAAAGGAGTTTCAAATGATGATCTGTCCTAACCTATGCCTGTGGATCAATAAGTATTTAATGGAGAATTGATGACTTATGTTATAAGATTCTTAACATATATAATATTTATGAGATTTTAACTCTAATAGGATTTTCTTAAATAGTCCTAATTAGAGTTTAATCCTAAAGCTGAGTTTCTTTTGGAGTTTAATTCTAAAAAGGAGTTTCTTTTAGAGTTTAATTCTAAAGGAAAGTTTCTCTTAATATTTTTATGAGGAATTAATAAGAGTCAGTTTTTCTCTCTCCTGAAAGCCAAGAGGTGCAATTGTGAAAGCTATAAGAAGAGACAATCAGAACCACATTTAGGAGGAAGGACACACACAAAGAAGACACACGGAGAGAACCACATTTTAGGTCTTGAACAATCAATTGGGAGATCATTCTCTACTTAATCTTTTTCATCTATTTCAAGTAATCAATTTCTATTTTGTTCTTATTCGTATTGCATGATTTAATTGAATCCTTGATTTGATTATTTACTTGTAATCGTTTCGCTAATTAGATGTTTAAATACGTAATCGTTTAATTCATCTAATGCAAGTAGCAAATAACATAGTTAATTGTGGACAAGCTTTTAACCTATGTTGTGAATGTAATTGATATGTTTTAAATAATCCTGCTTTAGTGATTATTGAGTAGAATTGTTATCTCTTTCATACTTTAATGCTTTCAATCAAATTAAATTCCGAAACTTGTTTGGAACTGTTTAATTGATTAAGGAAAATTAATGAGCTTTTCTTAATTGTCAAATCGGTAAGAAGAGATAGGTTGTTAATGCTTTTTAATAACCATAGCTAATTTATTTGAAGGGTTGAAATTTATATGATCGATGATCAATTGTTCAATTCAAGACTCAAACCTAACCTCTAGCTGGAATCTTTCTCATACATATTTCTCAACTATTTAATTTTTCTCCTATTTTATTATTATTTGTTATTTTCTATTTATTTCATTCTATAAACCAAAAAACCCCCCTTTTACTTTTAATTGTTAATTCTGAAAAGTTATAATTCTACCAGTCTCTGAGGATTCGACCCTACTCCATATTTACTACAGTTTTTGGATTCCAAGAGTAGGTATTTTATTTTTGGTGAATTCGACACTCATCAAATTTTGGCGCCGTTGCCGGGGATCGATCAATACATGGACCGAGATGCAAAAACAATTCCTTGAGAAGTTTTTTCCAGCTTCAAGAGTTACTTCAATCCGAAAGGATATATCTGGAATTCGCCAAATCACTGGAGAAAATCTTCATGAATATTGGGAGCGATTCAATCAATTGTGTACTAGTTGTCCCAACCACCAGATAAGTGACCAACTTTTAATTCGATATTTTTATGAAGGTCTAATCTTGTCTGACAGGAATCTGATAGATGCTGCTAGTGGTGGAGCCTTAGTGGACAAAACTCTCACTGAGGCAAGGAATCTAATTACAAGAGTTGCTGCGAATGCTTAACAGTTTGGCGCTCACCAAGATGTGTCTGAAATTAAAGTGAATGAGGTAAGTAGCTCTTCAGTTGAAAAACGACTTGATATTCTTACTTCACTTGTGCAGAAAGCATTATTGGGAAACACTCAACAAGTGAAAACTTGTGGAATTTGTTCGAGTCCCGACCATCCAACTGATGTTTGTCACACTCTCCGAGAGGAAGAACAAGTCAATGCTATGGGGAATTTTCAAAATCAGCAAAATCAAAGGAGATATGACCCATATTCACCTACTTATAATGTCGGATGGAGAGATCACCCAAACTTCGGTTATGGTCCAAAGAACAACAATTTCCAACAACAAGGTTTCCAACCTATACCACAAGCTCCTATACAACAAGCTCCTCCTAAGCAAGGTATGACTTTGGAACAAATTGTTACTGCTATGGCTACTAATGTGCAACAATTTCAGCAAAACACTTTGACATTCCAACAAGATACCAAGACAAGCATCCAGAACTTGGAGAACCAGATGAGCCAAATGGCAACTTTAATTAGCAAATTGGAATCCCAAGCTTCTAGATGTTTACCATCACAGCCAGAGGTGAATCTTAAGCAAAATGCAAGTGCCATCACATTGAGAAGTGGTAAAAAGATACCATCTGCTGAACACTCAAGACAAGAAGAAGATGAGTTGGAGAAACAGAACGAGGAAGCAACTCCAGCAAAGGTTGTCCCATTAACACCTATTATAGTGCCTCCTCCATTCCCAAGTCGGTTTGCTAAAACCAAAAAGGAGGATCAAGAAAAAGAGGTACTCGATTTGTTCCAAAAAGTTTAGATAAATATCCCTCTTTTGGATGCAATTAAACAAGTTCCTCGTTATGCTAAATTTCTTAAAGAATTATGTACTAATAAGAGGAAATTGAGAGGTGATGAAAAGATTAGTGTGGGAGAGAATGTTTCTGCAGTTATACAAAAGAAACTCCCACCTAAGTGCAAAGACCCAGGTATGTTCACTATCCCTCCTAAGATAGGACATAGACTGATTGAAAGAGCAATGCTAGATCTCGGTGCCTCCATTAATGTCATGCCACGTTCCATTTATAATTCTTTGAATGTTGAGCCATTAAAAGAAACTGGTGTGATTATCCAATTAGCTGATAGGTCTAATGCATATCCAGATGGATTGTTAGAGGATGTGCTTGTTCAAGTGAATGATTGGGTTTTTCCTGCTGATTTCTATGTGTTGGACATGGAAGAGGATAACTCTTCTACTTCTGTCCCAATTTTATTAGGAAGACCTTTTCTGAAAACATCAAAGACTAAAATTGATGTGCATAAAGGTACTTTAACTATGGAATTTGATGGTGATGCCATAAAATTTAATATTTTTGATGTTATGAAATATCCTAGTGAAGTCCATTCTGTGTTTGCTTTAGATGTTATTGATTCTATGGTGCAAAAAGTTTTTGATATGAATGATAAAGACGAGCTCAACTTTGTAATTTGTAATAGTTTCTGTAAGAATAAAATGTCAAATATTGCTAATGAATTTGTGATCAGTCATGCCGTAGAAGACACTATTTTTGAACTTCAATCTTGATAACAACCCAAATTATTCTTGAATAAGGAATAAGGGAAAATTAATAGAAATAATGGCAAACCATTATTCCTTCTAAAAGAGATATTTATACATGATTAATGTGGAATTAATGATAATTAATGTAGGGGAGAATATGCAAATAATGAGGAAAAGGAAGGAGTCTCTAGCATTATGCCACGCCACGTGGACCATGGCGAGATACGCCATAACGAGATACGCCCGATGAGAGCGAGTAGCGGAGACCCGCCATAGCTCTCAAGGAGAGCGTACATACGCCTTGACGGATCAAAGAATACGAAAAGGGATATTCACCTTGAGAACGCCAAAAGAAGAACCGGATGGTGGATCTCCACGGTTCAGCTCAGTGAGATCCGCTGGCGAACCTATGAGGCGAATCTCCTCTTTCACCTGATTCATCACAGTAACGGCTAACCGCCGACTCGGCCATAAAGACCATTAATGTGCTATCAATTAGCTAACCGCCAGGTTAAAGGTAACCAGTAACCGCCAGCTTAAAGGTAACCAGTAACCGCCATTAATGGAGCATTAATGGAGACCTTCTAGTTGCTGAAGGTTACGAATTCCTAGCTATATATAGCCTACATCCCTAGGCTATCAAGGTACACACATTCTCACAACCTTTGTCAATTCAGTTTGCTCTCTCGTTCCTCTATACTGACTTTGGCATCGGAGTGTCCCCGGCCGATCCCAACGGCACCTCATAGGGAAGGGCCCCGATCAAGGATTTTTCCCCGAGTTATCAAATCTCTTAAATTATTGAACCATATTGTGTCTTATATTGACTTACCAAGGTCTAATGTTAAACTTCTTCCTTCAATTTTGCAGGCTCCTAAATTGGAATTGAAAACATTGCCCACTCACCTCAAGTATGCTTATTTGGGAGAGAATGAAACTCTTCCAGTTATAATTTCTGCCAAGCTAACAGAACTTGAAGAGGAGAAATTGATCCGAGTGTTGAAAGATCATAAGGAAGCAATTGGATGGACCATAGCCAATATAAAAGGAATTAGCCCTTCTACATGTATGCATAGAATTTTAATTGAAGAGGGTGCTAAACCTTCGAGAGAAGCCCAACGACGTTTAAACCCACCAATGATGGACGTCGTCAAGAAAGAAGTGCTTAAATTGCTAGATGCCGGTATGATTTTTTCAATTTCGGATAGCCGTTGGGTAAGTCCGGTGCAAGTTGTCCCGAAGAAAACTGGGACAACTGTCGTGAAAAATGAGAATAATGAATTGGTACCCACCCGAATTCAGAATGGATGGAGAGTTTGTATTGACTATCGAAAACTTAATGCTTCGACTAGAAAAGATCACTTTCCTTTACCTTTTATTGATCAAATGTTAGAAAGGTTAGCTGGTAAATCTCATTATTGTTATCTTGATGGCTATTCAGGTTTCACTCAAATACCAGTATCCCCTGAGGACCAAGAAAAAACGACTTTCACATGTCCATTTGGAACATTTGCTTATCGACGAATGTCGTTTGGGCTATGTAATGCACCAGCAACATTTCAAAGGTGTATGGTTAGTATATTTTCTGATTATGTAGAGAGTATCATAGAAGTTTTCATGGATGACTTCACAGTCTATGGTGATTCTTTTGATTCATGTTTATCTAACCTTACTAAAGTGCTTGCAAGATGCATTGAGAAAAACCTTGTTCTTAACTATGAAAAATGCTATTTTATGGTTGATCATGGTAGTGTTTTAGGTCATGTGATTTCTTCTAAGGGAATTGAGGTAGACAAAGCTAAGGTTGATGTTATAAAATCCTTACCGTACCCCACAAATGTGCGGGAAGTCCGTTCTTTTCTTGGACATGCAGGATTTTATAGGCGGTTCATTCATGATTTCTCGAAGATAGCTCAACCCTTGTCGAAACTTATGCAAAAAGATGTGGCATTTGAATTTAGTGATGCATGCAAGGGGGCATTTGATCAACTCAAGGAGGCTCTCACCTCTGCACCTATGGTTCAACCTCCCAATTGGAACTTGCCTTTCGAAATCATGTGCGATGCCAGCAATTATGCAGTGGGAGCCGTTTTGGGCCAGAAAGTGGGAAAGGCTTCACATGTGATATATTATGCCTCGAGGACATTGGATAGTGCTCAATGTAATTACTCTATAACGGAAAAAGAACTTCTAGCCATTGTATTTGCTTTAGAAAAGTTTCGTTCTTATCTGATTGGCACTAAAGTGATTGTGTATTCTGATCATGCAGCTTTAAAGTATCTACTCACCAAGAAGGAAGCCAAGCCTAGATTGATTCGTTGGATACTTTTGCTCCAAGAGTTCGATATAGAGATCCGTGATAAAAAAGGGAGCAGAAAATCTAGTGGTTGATCATTTGAGTAGACTAATCCAAGCTGAAGACCCATCACCTCTGAAAGATTCATTCCCTGATGAACAACTCTTTACGGTGCAAATCAATGCCCCATGGTATGCTGATATTGTCAATTTTCTTGTCACAAAGACATTGCCTAAAGATTTGACTCGTACTAAAAAAGATAAGGTAAAAAGTGATTCTAAATATTATGTTTGGGATGAACCATACTTGTGGAAACATTGCTCTGATCAAATTATAAGAAGGTGCGTGAATGATTCTGAAATTCAATCTATTTTATCTTTTTGTCATTCATATGCTTGTGGAGGACATTTCAGTCCTAAGAGAACTGCTCGTAAGGTACTTGAGTGTGGATTTTATTGGCCAACTTTATTTCATGATTCATATGTATTTTGTAAATCTTGTGCTAATTATCAGAAAATGGGTAACATAAGCCGAAAAGATCAAATGCCCTTACAATCTGTATTAGTTTGTAAAATATTTGATGTATGGGGTATAGATTTTATGGGTCCGTTCCCATCATCATTTGGTAATGTTTACATATTATTAGCGGTGGATTATGTTTCAAAGTGGGTAGAAGCTAAAGCTACCCGAAATAATAATGCCAAAACAGTTATTGACTTTGTTAAATCTCATATCTTTTCCAGGTTTGGCACTCCAAAGGCATTGATAAGTGATCGAGGAACCCACTTTTGCAATAAGGTTGTGGAAGCTTTACTTAAAAAGTACAATGTTACACATCGAACATCCACTGCTTACCATCCCCAAACGAGCGGACAAGCAGAGGTTTCCAATCGAGAGATTAAATCTATTCTTGAGAAGACTGTGAATCCTAATCGAAAAGATTGGAGTGTACGCCTCGATGATGCTTTATGAGCGTATCGTACCGCTTACAAAACGCCAATAGGTATGTCTCTATATCGTTTAATTTTTCGAAAGCCATGTCACTTGCCCGTTGAACTTGAACATAGAGCTTTTTGGGCGGTGAAACAATGTAATATGGAGATTGATGCGATTGGTGAGAATAGGAAATTGCAATTACAAGAATTGGAAGAAATACGTAATGAGGCGTATGAGAATTCAAGGATTTATAAGGAGAAAACGAAAGCTTTGCACGATAAAATGATTTCTAGAAAGAGTTTTTCTGTAGGTCAAAAAGTTCTTCTTTACCATTCTCATCTTAAGCTATTTCCGGGCAAGCTTCGTTCTAAGTGGATAGGTCCTTTTGTTGTTACTAATGTTTTTCCACATGGTGCAGTTGAAATACGAAGTTTATCCACTGATAAAAATTTTAAGGTTAATGGTCATCGTCTTAAACCTTTTTATGAAGGTTTCCAAGTGAGCAACATGGAGCAATTAATCTTAGAGCATCTAGACTATGGAGAATAAATAGGCATAATGTCTAGCCAAAGACGATAAACAAAGGCGCTCTTTTGGGAGGCAACCCAAATTTCTATCCTTTTACTCTATTTTAATTTTGTTTTATTTAAATTCGGTTTTAGAAATAAATTCATGTCTTTGTGTTTTGCACATTAGGGACAATGTGTGTTTTAGTGTGGGGGAGAGGTGTTTTGGAGAAATTTTCACATTTTAGTCTTCATTTTAAATTGAGTTCTCTATGTTTAGTTTGTGTTTTGTGTTTTGTGTTTTCATTTGCATTTTGTTAGCTTGTGTTTAGTTGAGTCATGTTAATCATATTCTCCTTAACTTGATAGTTTAATTAGCTCGTATTATCGAAATCAATTAAAACTTATGATGAGTGTTGGACTTAGTAACAATTGATTTTATAGTCTTTATTTTGAGTAATCCATTTTAACTAAAGCGATCAAATTGATTGAAAAGTATGCAAAGCTTTGTACAATTACCCTCAATTTCTGTGAGCTTTTGAGCCAATGGAGCAATTTGCTTAAACAACATCAACGTTTAACGTTTGCTCTAATTTTTTTTATTATGTGTGAATTCATACTTGGTTTGCAACTCTGGAATTTGCATCAAATGCTTTTCAAGACCACACGTTTTTAGTCATGCATTAAAGTGAGGAAGGCAATTAGGATTAACCACTTGACTTAAATAGCATAACCCTTTTTAATTTTTATCCCTTAGATAGCCAAGTTTGAGCCTTTAACTTTTTTTTTGTTGTACACACTAAATTGTTTTTCCTTTTAGCCAAACACTGACTTTTACCCTTAATCTTAAAAGTTGGTAAGCAAGTCAGTTCCACAAGTTTTTTTTTATAAAATATTTGCACTAGTCATTGTTCTTATCTGCTCATATCATTCGAAAGGAAGTTCATCCTTAAAATAAAAAAATCGAAAAGAAAAATCAAGGATGTCTGAAATGTCTGTTGCATTCAAAAGTTCGGCAGCCAGTCTTATATTTTGTTTCTAAAAAAAGAGAATTTGAAGAAAAAAAATTCTCACTTTTGTTTATCAGCTGTCTGTCATCAAATATTTGACAGCTGAATTTGTCTCTTGTTTGTTGGCTGTTATGTTTCACATGTTTGTTGGCTGTTATGTTTCACATCTTTTTAGCAGCCAATTTCGTTCTAACTTTTGTTTATTCACTTCTATTCAAAAGAAATAAATTCTCAGTTTTGTTTATCAGCTGTTTGCCACCAATTTTTGACAGCTGAATTCGTCTCTTCTTTGTTGGTTGTTTTGTTTCACATTTTTTTAACAGCCAAGTTTGTTCTAACTTTTGTTCCTTTTCTGTTCTAAAAAAACAAAATAAAAAAATCCAAGAAAAAGAAAAAAAATGAAAAGAAAAGAAAAATGAAAAGAAAAAAAAAAGCGAAAAAAATCAGAAAAGAAGAAGAAAAAAAATATATATTCAGTTTTGGTAAACTTTCTTCCCTTTCTAGTGCAGATGTTAATAGATTTAGTTTCTTTTGACTTGCTTGCTAATTTTTTTTTATTGTTAGCCTAAATTTTCCCATTTTCCATACCTTTAACCCTAACCCCGTTACAACCCTTTCAAAGACCTTCGGATTTTTGTTTTGATTATATAACAAAGTGGTCGAGATTAGATTGAAGTGCAAATTCATAGTAGTTCATTCCTTGTATAGAATCGAGAGCTTCAAGTATATTTTTCCCTAAACACGTGTGTGAATTGAGTGACCACCTTGTGAGAGTTATCAAGCTTTGTGTATTTGATTTCGATAGTATTGTTGAACTTGATGTCTTACTTAACTATTGAATACAAAATTAACTGTGAAAACTTCTGATGTTTTGATTATTATTGAGATTCATTTCCATAATGCTTGGTAATTCGAATTTGATAGTTTTGGAGGATATTGATAATTGTTTTTGTATTTGGTTTTAGTTTTGTTCTTGCTTAGGGACAAGCAATGTTTAGTGTGGAGGAATTTTGATAGGTCCATATTTATACATATTTTTATATCTTAATTCCTTAGGGTTTAGTTTTAGTTTTGTTGTTTAGGTGCAAGTTTACCTTGTTTTCTATTTTGTAGGTATTTTTGAGACTCAATTTCAAATTGATGGTTAAAATGGTGATTCTATGGAGTTTAAAGAGAATTTGAAGAAACTTGTCAAGTCATGTGCTGAAAAGGAGTTTCAAATGATGATCTGTCCTAACCTATGCCTGTGGATCAATAAGTATTTAATGGAGTATTAATGACTTATGTTATGAGATTCTTAACATATATAATATTTATGAGATTTTAACTCTAATAGGATTTTCTTAAATAGTCCTAATTAGAGTTTAATCCTAAAGCTGAGTTTCTTTTGGAGTTTAATTCTAAAAGGGAGTTTCTTTTAGAGTTTAATTCTAAAGGAAAGTTCCTCTTAATATTTTTATGAGGAATTAATAAGAGTCAGTTTTTCTCTCTCCTGAAAGCCAAGAGGTACAATTGTGAAAGCTATAAGAAGAGACAATCAGAACCACATTTGGGAGAGGGGCACACACATAAAAGAAGACACACATAGAGAGAACAAGAAAAAAATATCAAGGGCTCTTCATGTATCATCATTCTTCCATAGCTTCTTCTTCCTCCAAGATGAACTTGTTGAAACACCTTTCCAACATGATTTTGATTTGACAAAATTATTTACGTTAATCCATGATTAAGACAATTAAATTTAAGTGCTTTGATTTAATTGTACTAATGCGTTTGTTCAATGTTGAGTATAAAGATATTTAAGAACATGTATCAAAATAAGACAGAATGTAGTCAGCATGATAACATAGCACGGGCTGAGTAAAGAATGACTCAGTACGAATGAAGGAAAGTCTTCTTCAGGATAGAAGCTTACAGAACGAAGCTGACCGTAGAAGCTGAGTGAAAAGCAACTCAGCATAAAAGAAGAAAAGTCTTTTTTGGAACTATATCTTGCAGAACGAAGCTGACCGTGGAAGCTGAGTGAAAGGCAACTCAGTATCGGTATTGGCAACAATCAAAGACAACGGCTATCAAAGTCATGCTGAATGATTTTAAGGACAGCACCAATGATCCGTTTGCTAAAAGACAAGATCCGACAACTGTCTGCACCAATAATAGAAACCTTGGAATTATGCAAAGAGTTAATTTCGAGATGCATGGGTCAAATGTCCGCTGGCTAAAAGACGAAACATGCACAAGAAGACAAATCTGCGAGAAGAAGACAAGCCTGGCGCCTACGAAATTCAGATGACAGGATTGGCCTGCAAATCTGAAGCTGACTAGAACATGTCGCAAGAAAAAGTCGTTTGAATCCAACGGATAATTCCGGATTCAAATCATTTCCGCTTCAGACCTTAACTATAAAAGGACAAGTACACTTCTTGGATCCTTTGCCGAAATACAAGAGAAAAAGTATACATACAAAAGCACACCAAAAACAATAAAAAGATCTTACACCAAATTCTCATTTCTGTGTAAAAGCTAGAGTGATTTTTGTAATCATCTAAAGTGTTCTTTGTCTGAAAAAGAACAAGTTTGTATCAATTGTAAAATTGAGAAGAGTTGTGCTGAGTACTCGGTTTTAAGTACTCAGTGGTAGAGAAATCTAGGTGTTCGGTTATAGCACTTAGTAGGAGTTGAGTAGACGAATAGAGGACGGTACTCTTGCATATTCAACTGCCTTGTAAACGGTTTGTGCTCTACCTTTAAAGATCTCAGTATTGGATTTAAAAATCCCGGAGGGATTCTGGGGACTGGACGTAGGCGGAGAGGCCGAACCAGGATAAGTCGTGCTGAGTAATTTCTAACTCTCTCTCTCAATATATATCTGTATGTGTCGCTTGTTATATTTACTCAGTATATAAATTGTTTAAGATGACACTGAGTAAATCAGAGTGCTGAGTTGGAAGCTGTCCACAAAAGTGTCATTTCCCAACTTGCAAGTAAAACAGCTCTAGTCAGTATCTGACTAAAACTGTCTTACGCCTCACTCGACCGTGCTGACCAAAGCTGAGTTGTAAAACTCAAAGAATTATATTAAGTCAGCATAATTAAAACGAAAAAGTTATATTAGTTCCTAACCCCCCTTGGAACTAATCACACGGGACCAACAAGTGGTATCAGAGCCTAATAGCTCACTACTAAAAGATATAACTATCTTGAGCTGATCCCGATAAATGGCTGAGAACAGCACTCGTTTCCTTCCAGGGAACCAAACAACACAGATACTACCTGAAGGATTATCAATTAGTCGGCCTCCCCTATTCTTTGGATCTAATTATACATTCTGGAAGAATAGGATAAAGAACTTTATTCAAGCCACAAACATGAGTGCATGGCTTGCAATAGTTCAAGGCCCATATGTGCCTTATAAAACTGTTAACGATGAGAAAGTTGTTAAGTGTGAAACTGAGTGGTCAGAAGATGACCTTAAGAAATTACAAAATAACGCTTCGGCTATCAATATGCTTCACTGTGCTCTAGATGCTGTAGAGTACAATAAGATTTCAGGTTGCGAGTCAGCACAGGAGATATGGAAGAAGCTGGAGGTGACCTATGAAGGCACGAGTAAGGTCAAGGAATCTAAGGTAAACCAACATATGAGACTCTACGAGCTGTTCGAGATGAACGAAAATGAAGACATCTCGGAGATGAACTCAAGATTCATAAATATCATAAATGAGCTCAAGAGGCTAGGGAAGAATTTCACCGAAGAGGAACAGGTGAAGAAAATCTTGAGAAGTCTACCCAAGAGCTGGCAAGCTAAGAAAACGGCTGTGGAGGAAGCCCAAGGCTTGACCACATATAAGTATGACGAGCTGATCGGTTCTCTGCTGACTCATGAGATCTCTATGAAAAATTTCGAAGCTAAAGAGAAGTCAGAAGACAAGAAGCAGAAATCACTTGTCATGAAAGCTGACTCAACCGAAGCTGACTCATCAGATGATGAAGAAATGGCCATGTTCACAAGGAAGATGAAGAAGTTGTTCAGAAAAAATGATAAAAATAGTAAGAGGCCATACAAAAGAGGTGGTAGGTACAAAGCTGAGTCCAGTGACAACAGATATAAGAAGGACAACTCCAAGCCTGTCATATGCTTCGAGTGCCATCAAACTGGGCACATTAAGTCAAGCTGCCCTAACTTAAAGAAAGAAAAGAGTGGAAGCAAAAAGGCAATGGTGGCTACATGGAGTGACAGTGATGAGTCAACTTCATCAAAAGCTGACGCAAATGAAACAGCAAATATATGCTTCATGGCCGATGACGCTACTGACCAATGCCAATCTGAGCAAGCTGACCTCTCGGATGATACTGACCAAGAGGAACACTCCAATGAGGTAACATCTTTACTCTTGCTTAGAAATGAAATGGTCAACACCCTGAGTGATCTATATACACTAACTAAAAAGTGTAACAAGAAAATAAAAGCACTCAGCAGGCGATGTGACGAGATTGAAGAGGTCAAACTCAGTGACCTTCGATATCTTCTCCAAGACAACTCAACTTTGCATGACAACATGGAAATCATGCATAAGTTTGCCTCGGAAGTCCAATCAGATTCAAAGAAACTACGAAAGCATGTCACAACTCTACAGAACCAAACAAAAGGTTCAACTAAAAATAAATCCCATGCTGAGTACTCAGGTACTGGTCAGCATAGACAGTTCACACAGTGTGACTGTTGTGGGAAAAGAGGACACACAAGTGATGTGTGTTGGTATAATAAGCGGATTGTCCAATGTGACTTCTGCAGAAAGAAAGGTCATACTACTAAGGTATGTAGGCATGCTCAGCACAATGGTGCTGACCAAAAACAAAGTCACCCCAAAAGGGTAACTTATTGTGACTTCTGTGGTAAACGAGGCCACACCATAAATGTATGCCGTCACAAGATAAAATATGATGCTACTGTTGGGGTTTAGTGTCCTATAGTCAATTGTTGCAGGATACAAACTTAATGTAAATGAATTGTTCTTTATATCATTTGTTTTAATGAGATATATGTTTTATAACTATATAAAGGCAATCCCTTTTAAGCACTAAATAAAGTCTAATAAAAGGAAATCCGTAAGTTTGTTTAAAGTGATTATAAAGTGTTCATACAAGCATGAAGTGAGACAAAACTTTATAATAAACTAATAAACTTAAAACCACCCCAAATCAAGTGATATATTTAGGATTGATATATCACAGTTGAGACTTGTATGTAACAATGTCTTCTGTCCGATAGAAAGCTGATCTCACAAGCTTCACATATATAGATATCTGGACAGTTACATAGATTCGGTGAAACGTTGTTCATTAGGATTGGGGATCCGACTTGCGATAACAGGATGGGTAGATTCATCCTTGTCAACTGTTCATCTCATTGGTATTAATAGGTATAACTAATCCTCAGACTCAAAGGAATGTTAATTGGTCATCCTGAATTACTGAATGTGAGACTTTGATCCTGTGGTCCCACGATCCTTAACAGAGATGACTCTGGGGTGTGAACTGCAAAGGTTGGGTGTCACAGGAAGTAATTTCAGGGTAGTTATACATTGGATTGAGCATTTATCACTCCCGATTAATGGGAGATACATCCAAGGATCGCTTGTGGAAGACTCGACTCTAAACCCTTGCAAGGTGATAGCTTAAGAGTAGAAATTCGGATTTCACTTAACCTATCTTTTTGAGTTGACTCGGCCAATAACAAGTAAAACGAACGTCTCGCTATATGTGACTTGACATTACCCGTAGTCATAAGATTCAGTTCAAGGATGTAGTCGATAAAGGATCGTATTATACCGTAACTAATACGGAAGGGTTAACGACAGAATCAACCTGTCTTCTTAACGGACTCTGGGGGAATGATTACGGACTTGCCAATAACATACTCTGTACATCATTCTGTTATGCAAAGGATTAAATATAATTCTTGAAGAAATTAATTTAATAGGTTACATACGGCCAGAAGTAGTAAGGACCTAATGGATCACACATAAGACTTGGAACCAAAAGAGAGATGGATATGATTAATAGATGGGAGCCCAATTAAGCCCAGTAAGGCCCAAATACTAGGAGGGGGCTGAAATTTATATATGTTAGTAAGGAATTAATTTTATTCCATTAATCCTAATTAGATTAGGATTATGAATTAAATTAATTAAGAGATAATTAAGTTAGGAGTTTTAATTAGATCAATATACTCCTATTATTATCCAATTAGGTTATTTATTATTATCCTAAATGTATTTGATATATTGTAAGATAATAATTAGGAATCCTATTCTGAATGGAATTCCTATTAAGTAACCTATTCCTATCTAACTAGGGTTTAGATACAAGCTAATATATATACCCCTTCCCTTAATGAATTTCGACTAAGCCTATAACCTCCCCCACTTGTGATTTTCGAAATTGCTTAAGAGAGAGAGAAAAGAATTCTATTCCCAAGTTCGTGAACAAGAATTCATACGGCATTCCATCGATTGATTAATCTTATTCATCCCTCTTTCTCTTTGATCTTGTGTTGGTTTATTAGAGGCAATATATTTTGGTTGCATCTCATAAGGGTTGATTCTAACTTAATCTCACCGTGTTCACGAAAGAAGGAAAAACAATCAAAAGGGAGAAATTCGTTTTTCTTCGCCTACATCAGGTCAGTTCACTATTTCGAGGATTCCCGGAGATTGAACCGTCGGATCGTCGCGATTTTTGGACAGTAGCTTCTAGACATATTCTTCCACATTTCCACCGAAGGGATTGTCGTTCGAGGTCTGGAAGGTCTGTTTCGGATAGGGGCAGATTGGTAAACAATTTACATCTCCTTTGAAGTTGTGGGCACTTCGTTTGCAACGGTAGATTGATCATCGAAAGGTATTTCTTCTTATCCCTCTTTATATGAAATAACGATTAACGGATCCTATGGTTAAAAGGAAGTAGGCTAAAAATTTTATATTTCTGCTGCTATACCTTAGCCTTAATCTCCAACAGTGGTATCAGAGCCATCGTTAAATCCGTTATTTCATATATGAAAATATAGAAGTTTTCAATAGGATTGAATAAATATTTATGGTTAGGATTAATTGACAAATAGTATTGATTGATTAATTCTAAAGATAAATAAAGTTTTGATTAATTGTTAATTAAAACTGATTATGCTTATGTTCCTAATTATTTCGGTTGATAATCATTATAACAAAATCTATTAGTTTTATAGTTAGGTTGATAAAATTAGTTTTATTAATTCTAAATGATAAAACGGAAATCTATTGTAGATTATCCTATTTCTGAAAACTGTTTTAAAATTGTTTTAGAAAGTTTTCAGAAATTAATAGTTTTCTGTTTTGATTATCGAATGAATAATTCGTTTAAATGTTTGTTTTTACCAATATGTAAATCAAAGTGTTAAATGAATTAAAATCAAAATAAATGGGACGAGCATAATCAACGTTTTATATGGTTATATTAATCTAAGGATTAATATAAAGATACAAAACGATTAGAAGTAAAATTGGATGAAAGTTAATTTGATATGGTTATATAATCAACGTTTTATATGGTTATATTAATCGGTTGCCCCTCCCTAATATTATAATTCAGCCGGCAGTACTGGGGGCCTTTGGGTTGTTGAGCAAACTCAAGCTCGGGGTCTTATGGTAACACCTGAATTATCGAAAGTTATTCTTTCATGAATATGGGGTAATACTTAAATTAGATTATGATAATTGGATGAGCAAACTCATGTTGTCATAAACTAATGGGCAATATGGTTGGGATTAATATGAGTAACATATTAGTTACTAATGTGGTTAGTAACCCAATAACCTAGGAGTCACATTCAAGATGTGATTGATTACATAAATCTACCTAACAAATGGGACTAGCTTGTTGAGCAAACTCAAGGCGAAATCTCAGGAGTTAGGATCCTAGCTCACTAAAGGATTTGTGAAATTCTTCGAATTAATATGGAGGGTTATTAATTTGGTAAAATAGTGGGAGCAATCTGAAATAAATTAAAAGGCCTATAATTTTAGATTGTTATACTTTAAAGCAAATGAATAACATACGTCTACTCTTTCTCACTCTCAAGTTTAATTAAACACTCTTAAAATCATGACTAACACCAATCTGCAAAATATACTTACCGATAACAAGTTGAATAGTTCAAACTTCACCGACTAGTTTCGTATCCTCAAAATCGTTTTGAAGTTCAATAAAAAATAGGGTATGTATTTGATACATCGATACCCCCTATCCCTGAGGATGATGCTCCCAATCGATGCTTATCAGAAGCACAAGGCTGATGACGATCATGCCGGATGCATCATACTTGCATCGATGACATCGGAATTACAAAGGCAACTATGCCTGTTCCATCATCATGCACCTAAAGGAATTGTTTGGAAAACAGACCAGGTGCGAACGCTACGAGATATCCAAGATGCTATATCATAGTAGGATGCAAGAGGGTACATCTGTCATGACACATTGTGTCAAGATGATTGGCTACATTACCAAACTTTCTAGTATTGGATTTGCGATGGATAACGAATTGAGCATAAACTTAATTCTTCAATCCCTCCCAGAAAGTTATTCACAGTTCATTATGAACTATCAGATGAATGGCTTGCAAACCTCTTTTGAAGAGCTTGCAAATATGCTCAAGTCAGTTGAGCCCAATATAAAGAAAGGTAAGAAAGCCGTGCCCAACAAAACTAAGGGAAAGGAAGTGAAGAAGCCCAAAGGAGAGTGCCACTTCTGTGGTGAAGAAAGGCATTGGAAAAGAAACTGTTTGGTGTACCTAGCTACCCTCAAGAAGGGAAAAAGCCGGTACTCCAACATCTGGTATGTTCTATATTTCGATAAAGAACAAACATTGCGATTTTTATAGAGATGGGATTTTCTATTTTTCAGGAATATCACAAAATGGGATTTATGTGTTAGATTTCTGTTTTCGCAATTGATACCAAAAGACATAAGCTAGATAATTCAACTTGCTTGTGGGATTGTCATATAAACAAGAGACGCATACTAAAAGCTACATTCAGATGGGCTTATAGATCCAATCGATTCTGAATCATTGGAAACATACGAATCATGTTTAAAAGGTAAGATGACAAAGACACCATTTAGCAATAAAGGTGAGCGTGTATCAGACACTCTAGGACTCATTCATTCAGATGTATGTGGTCCTATGTCAGTCCAAGCAAGAGGAGGATTCAGATACTTCATTAGCTTCATAGATGATCATACTCGCTATGGTTATATCTACTTGATGAGGCACAAATCAGAAGCCTTTGACAAGTTCAAATGCTTCAAGAATGAAGTGGAAAATCAATTAGGAAAGAAAATAAAAACACTTCGATCTGATCGAGGTGGCGAATATCTTTCTGATGATTTTCTGAATTATCTAACTGAATGTGGGATATGCTCACAATGGACACCTCCCTATACACCACAACACAATGGTGTATCCGAGAGGAGAAACCGTACCCTATTAGATATGGTATGATCCATGATGAGCATGGCCTTACTTCCAAAGATGTTCTGGGGCTATGCCTTAGAAACTGCCCTCTTCACCCTGAACCGAGTACCAACCAAATCCGCTGTTTCCACACCATATGAATTGTTCGTTGGTAAGAAACCCGTGTTCTCGTTCATGAGAGTATGGGGTTGTTCAGCATATGTCAAACGCGTTGCGTCCGACAAATTAGATTCTAAATCTGATAAATGTTTCTTCATTGGATATCCCAGGGAAACCATAGGGTATTACTTCTATCATCCAGATGATCAGAAAGTAATAGTATCCAAACACGCAACCTTCTTAGAGAAAGAGTTTCTTGAAGAAACACAAAAGGGAAGCGTGATTGAACTCGACGAAGTTCAAGAGGAAAAAACAACGACTGAAACAACAGAAGCGGTTGAGGTACCCGAAGAAGTCCCATTAGATGAGACTCCAGTGGCACCTATTCGTAGATCACGAAGAGTTCGTGAACTCCCAGTTATATATGGTTTTCTAGTGGGAGATGATGACGAGGTTCCCGTATTAGACGACGAACCCGAAAACTACGAAGAGGCTCTTACTAGTCCAGATTCTAAAGCATGGCTTGAGGCCATGGATTCTGAAATGGATTCCATGTACACTAACCAAGTTTGGACTTTGGTTGATCCACCCGAAGGGATAAAACCCATTGGGTGCAGATGGATCTTCAAAAAGAAGACTGACATGGATGGAAAGGTTAGCACCTACAAGGCTAGGTTGGTAGCGAAAGGATATCGTCAAAAACAAGGTGTTGATTATGACGAAACCTTCTCTCCCGTTGCTATGTCCAAATCAATCAGAATCATGCTTGCAATTGCCGCTCATTTTGATTATGAGATTTGGCAAATGGATGTGAAAACAGCTTTCCTAAACGGAAACCTGCTTGAGGATGTATACATGATGCAACCTGAAGGTTTCATATCAAAGGATGCAAATAAAGTTTGCAAACTTCAGAGATCCATTTATGGACTCAAGCAAGCATCTAGAAGCTGGAACAAGCGTTTTGACGAAACCATAAAACAATTTGGTTTCGAACAAAATTGCGAAGAAGCTTGCATTAACAAGAAAGCAAGTGGGAGCTCTATAGCATTTCTCATACTATATGTGGACGATATACTGTTAATGGGAAATGACATTGCTCTATTACAGTCAGTGAAAATATGGTTATCCGGTAACTTCTCAATGAAAGACCTCGGTGAAGCAGCCTATATACTTGGTATAAAGATCTACAGGGATAGATCATGTAGACTGCTTGGTCTTTCACAGGCTATATACATTGAAAAGGTGCTAAATCGGTTTAGCATGCTTGAATCGAAACGAGGTAACTTACCCATGGTACATGGAGTAAAGTTAAACAATCATCAATGTCCTAAAACTGATGATGACAAACGACGCATGGCTGTAGTCCCGTACGCCAGCGCGATCGGTTCGATTATGTATGTTATGCTATGCACTAGACCCAACGTAGCGTTCGCATTATCTGTAACGAGTCGTTACCAAGGGAATCCGGGAGACGAGCATTGGATTGCCGTCAAGAACATTCTTAAGTACTTGAAAAGAACTAAAGATATGTTTCTAGTGTACGGAGAAGGAGATCTGAAAATACAAGGATTTTCAGACGCTAGTCATCTCACAGATGAGAATGATTTTTAAATCCCAATCAGGATACCTGTTTATCTTGAATGGGGGCGCAGTCAGTTGGAAAAGTTCCAAGCAGGGAAGCGTAGCTTTCTCTACGACCGAGTCAGAGTACATCGCTGCTGCGGAAGCAGCAAAGGAAGCAGTTTGGATTAGAAAGTTCATTACAGAACTAGGTGTGGTGCCTGACATTGTCAATCCCATTACTCTGTACTGTGATAACAGTGGAGCCATTGCGCAAGCAAAGGAACCACGGGCTCATAATGCATCCAAGCACTACCTAAAGTGATACCACATCATTAGAGAGATTGTGGCTAGAGGAGATGTGAGAATAGAAAGAGTACCTACAGAGGACAACGTTGCAGATCCGTTGACAAAGCCTTTAACCCAGAAAGTACATGATCGTCATTTAACTTCTACTGGGATAAGTTTTAGAAACAATTGGCTTTAGTCCAAGTGGGAGTATGTTGGGGTTTAGTGTCCTATAGTCAATTGTTGCAGGATACAAACTTAATGTAAATGAATTGTTCTTTATATCATTTGTTTTAATGAGATATATGTTTTATAACTATATAAAGGCAATCCCTTTTAAGCACTAAATAAAGTCTAATAAAAGGAAATCCGTAAGTTTGTTTAAAGTGATTATAAAGTGTTCATACAAGCATAAAGTGAGACAAAACCTTATAATAAACTAATAAACTTAAAACCACCCCAAGTCAAGTGATATATTTAGGATTGATATATCACAGTTGAGACTTGTATGTAACAATGTCTTCTGTCCGACAGAAAGCTGATCTCACAAGCTTCACATATATAGATATCTGGACAGTTACATAGATCCGGTGAAACGTTGTTCATTAGGATTGGGGATCCGACTTGAGATAACAGGATGGGTAGATTCATCCTTGTCAACTGTTCATCTCATTGGTATTAATAGGTATAACTAATCCTCAGACTCAAAGGAATGTTAATTGGTCATCCTGAATTACTGAATGTGAGACTTTGATCCTGTGGTCCCACGATCCTTAACAGAGATGACTCTGGGATGTGAACTGCAAAGGTTGGGTGTCACAGGAAGTAATTTCAGGGTAGTTATACATTGGATTGAGCATTTATCACTCCCGATTAATGGGAGATACATCCAATGATCACTTATGGAAGACTCGACTCTAAACCCTTGCAAGGTGATAGCTTAAGAGTAGAAATTCGGATTTCACTTAACCTATCTTTTTGAGTTGACTCGGCCAATAACAAGTAAAACGAACGTCTCGCTATATGTGACTTGACATTACCCATAGTCATAAGATTCAGTTCAAGGATGTAGTTGATAAATGATCGTATTATACCGTAACTAATACGGAAGGGTTAACGACAGAATCAACCTGTCTTCTTCACGGACTCTGGGGGAATGATTACGGACTTGCCAATAACATACTCTGTACATCATTCCGTTATACAAGGGATTAAATATAATTCTTGAAGAAATTAATTTAATAGGTTGCATACGGTCAGAAGTAGTAAGGACCTAATGGATCACACATAAGACTTGGAACCAAAAGAGAGATGGATATGATTAATAGATGGAAGCCCAATTAAGCCCAGTAAGGCCCAAATACTAGGAGGGGGCCGAAATTTATATATGTTAGTAAGGAATTAATTTTATTCCATTAATCCTAATTAGATTAGGATTATGAATTAAATTAATTAAGAGATAATTAAGTTAGGAGTTTTAATTAGATTAATATACTCCTATTATTATCCAATTAGGTTATTTATTATTATTATCCTAAATGTATTTGATATATTATAAGATAATAATTAGGAATCCTATTCCGAATGGAATTCCTATTAAGTAACCTATTCCTATCTAACTAGGGTTTAGATACAAGCTAATATATATACCCCTTCCCTTAATGAATTTCGACTAAGCCTATAACCTCCACCACTTGTGATTTTCGAAATTGCTTAAGAGAGAGAGAAAAGAATTCTATTCCCAAGTTCGTGAACAAGAATTCATACGGCATTCCATCGATTGATTAATCTTATTCATCCCTCTTTCTCTTTGATCTTGTGTTGGTTTATTAGAGGCAATCTATTTTGGTTGCATCTCATAAGGGTTGATTCTAACTTACTCTCACCGTGTTCACGAAAGAAGGAAAAACAATCAAAAGGGAGAAATTCGTTTTTCTTTGCCTATATCAGGTCAGTTCACTATTTCGAGGATTCCCGGAGATTGAACCGTTGGATCGTCGCGATTTTTGGACAGTAGCTTCTAGACATATTCTTCCACGTTTCCACCAAAGGGATTGTCGTTCGGAGGTCTGGAAGGTCTGTTTCGGATAGGGGCAGATTGGTAAATAGTTTACATCTCCTTTGAAGTTGTGGGCACTTCGTTTGCAACGGTAGATTGATCATCGAAAGGTATTTCTTCTTATCTCTCTTTATATGAAATAACGATTAACGGATCCTATGGTTAAAAGGAAGTAGGCTAAAATTTTTATATTTCCGCTGCTATACCTTAGCCTTAATTTCCTTCAACTACACCTGTTCGTACTAACAAACGAGGACCCAACAAGAATTGGGTACCTAAAGATGAATAGTTTAAAATGCAGGTGAGCCTGAGATACATGGAGAAATCAAAATTGTGGTACATTGACAGCGCATGCTCGAGGCACATGACTGGTGATGAAACTCAGTTCATCACACTTGAGCTTAAACGAGGTGGAAACGTGAGCTTTGGAGACAATAAAAAGGGTAAGATAGTCGGTTCAGGCACTATCGGAGGTAACCCTACTATTGAGTCAGTCTCCTTAGTTAAAGGTCTCAAATATAACTTACTGAGCGTAGCTCAGCTGTGTGACAGCGGTAGAAAGGTTATATTTGATGCCACTCAGTGTCGGATACTCGAGGGAAAAACAAACAAACTGATTTTAACTGCCCCTCGTGTTGACAATGTATATATGTTGAGTTTAGAAAAACAGTTTTCCAAAAATATATGCTTAGTATCTAAAGAGGACAACTCCTGGCTATGGCATGGACCTCCTTGCCAAATTAGCTAGAAAGCAACTAGTTGAGGGATTGCCCAAATTGAAATTTGGAAAGGATCAATTATGTAATGCTTGTCAGCAAGGTAAACAAACGAAAAAGTCTTTTCAAAGTAAAAACATTGTCTCAACCAAGCGACCATTGGAATTACTACATTTGGATCTTTTCAGACCTATACAGCCACTCAGCTTAGGCGGTAAGAAATTTTCCTTAGTCATTGTAGACGATTTCTCTCGGTATACTTGGATCATCTTGCTGAGTAGCAAGGATGAAACATTTGAGATGTTCACAACATTGATTAAAAAGCTTGAAAATGACAAAGACCTAAGAGTAGCTCATATTAGAAGTGATAATGGCGGAGAATTCAAAAACCAACAGTTTGATGAATTCTGTGAAGTTAGTGGCATTGACCATAACTTTTCTACTCCTAGGACGCCTCAACAAAATGGGGTTGTTGAAAGGAAAAACAGAACAATAGTCAAAATTGTTAGGACAATGCTGAGCGAAAATAGGCTTCCAAAGTATTTCTGGGGTGAAGCTGTCCACACAGCATGTTACATACCGAATAGGGCTTTAGTTAGACCTATACTCAAGAAAACCCCTTATGAACTTTGGAAAGGACGAAAGCCCAACATTGGCTACTTTCGTGCCTTTGGGTGTAAATGTTTTATACTCAACACAAAAGATAATCTTGCTAAATTTGATGCTAAAGCTGACGAAGCGATCTTTTTAGGGCACTCAACTAACAGTAAAGCATATAGGGTGTATAATAAACGAACTCAAGTTGTAGAAGAGTCTGTCCATATCGAGTTCGATGAAACTGACCTTGCAGGAAAGACAACTCAGTCTGCCGAAGATGAACCAAGCTCAGCTTCCGCTGACCAAAATGGAGCCGCTGAGTCATCAGTACAAGGACTGACCAAAGGTAAACACGAAACAGAAATTACCTTTGCTGACCAATCTACTCCTGCAGATACTGTAGAAACACCTATTCCAGACAACTCAACATTACCTAAAGAAATCAAAATTCCAAGAGGACATTCTGAGAAGTCCATTCTTGATGCTGCTGACAACAAGCTGATGACAAGAGATCAGCTTAGAAAGTATCTCAGCAATGTTGCATTCGTCTCAGTTCATGAGCCAAAGAGTTTTGCTGATGTTGAGCACGGCGAACACTAGATCAATGCTATGTAAGAGGAGCTTGATCAGTTCAAAAGAAATGAGGTATGAGATTTAGTACCAAAACCTAGGAACCAAAAGACCATAGGAACTAAGTGGGTCTTTAGGAATAAACTAGATGAGCAAGGCAACGTAGTCAGAAACAAAGCCCGACTTGTAGCCCAAGGCTATAGTCAGCAAGAGGGCATTGACTATGGTGAGACCTTTGCACCCGTAGCTAGGTTGGAGGCTATACGTATATTGTGTGCATATGCTAGTTTCATGAATTTCAAACTATATCAAATGGATGTCAAAAGTGCTTTTCTTAATGGATTTATAAACGAAGAGGTATATGTTAGTCAGCCTCCTGGGTTTGAAGATCCAAAGTTTCCAAACCACGTTTATAAACTCAAGAAGGCCTTGTACGGCATGAAACAAGCACCTCGTTCTTGGTATGAGAGGTTGACCAATTTCCTGCTGACCAGGAACTATGTCAGAGGCAAAGCTGACACAACCTTATTCATTAAGAAAAAGGGTAAAAATACCCTGCTGGCACAAATTTACGTAGATGATATAATATTTGGTGTTACTGACGAATCTATGTGCAAAGAATTTAGCAAACAGATGCAAACTGAGTTCGAAATGTCTATGATGGGCGAACTCAACTTCTTCCTTGGACTTCAAATCAAGCAAGGGAAGAACATCATCTTCATTAGTCAGTCTAAGTACGCCAAAGAAATGCTAAAGAAGTTCGATATGGAAGATTGTAAGCCCATATCAACCCCAATGGGTACTGATACTGTCCTGTGCACGGATGAGAAAAGTAAGTCAGTAGATAGTAAGTTATATCGAGGTATGATTGGCTCTCTACTCTATCTTACTGCTAGTAGACCTGATATTCAGTACTCAGTATGCTATTGCGCTAGATACCAAGCTGACCCCAGAGAATCACACCTTATAGGTGTGAAAAGAATTTTTAGATATTTGCAGAGCTCAGTTAATGCAGGTTTGTGGTATCCAAACTCAAATGACTTCACACTCATTGGATACAGTGATGCTGACTATGGACGGGACAAGATAGAGCGTAAGAGCACTTCTGGAGGATGTCATTTCCTTGGAAGCTGTCTAGTGTCTTGGTTCAGCAAGAAGCAGTCATCAGTTGCCCTGTCTATAACTGAAGCTGAGTACATTGTTGTTGGAAGCTGTGTGGCCCAAGTCCTATGGATTAAGCAACAGCTTGAGGATTACGGAGTTAAAACAGAAACAATTGAAGTCCAATGCGATAACAAGAGCGCTATTGACCTATCTAAAAATCCAATCCAACACAGTAGGATGAAGCATGTCAGCATAAGACATCACTTCATCAGAGATCATGTACTCAAGGGTGAGATCAAGCTGACCTACGTACCAACAGATGAACAGCTTACGGATATCTTCACTAAGCCTCTGGCTCATGAGCAATTCAGCATATTAAGAGAAGCTATCGGTATGTGTAATCCTGTTTAATGAATTCTTGATCAATATTGAGTGATTATACTATATGCCGAGTAGTTATTGCATGCTAAGTAACTTACTCAAACTGAGCTAAACTAAATAACATAGAATCACTTTATGCTGACTAGACATACATGCTGTGTGATTACTATAGGCTGAGTTACTTCTGTGTGAAAATTTCCTCTACGTAAAACTGAGCACTCAGTATCTCAAACGTTCAGAATTCTAAATACTGAGTAAAATCCATTTAACATTAAATGCTAGCACATGCGCCATAAATAGCCACCTAGGATGACGTAATCGAAATAATTAGAAAACAAATGCGTCGAACATGTCATAAATGCCAGATTATTGTCGTTTGATCATCTCGAGGTAAAACGGCTAGTCCAACATTCCAGATCAACTCGACCCTCTATAAATAGTGGATGAATTCCCACTCACATCTCTTTACACTTTGAAATCTCTGGCAAATTGATTTCTATATAAATCCCTAATCTTCAAATACTCTCAAAGAATCCCTAAAAAAATCATGTCGGATTCCCAAAACATCTCCGGAGCTGATGATGACGGCAATCACTCCGATGAAAACCCTCCATCTCCTGCTCAGCAGGAATACATCGAGACTCCTACCAAGTCTCAAGGACAAGGTCAGCATGACCAAACTCCGAGCAAGAGCCCCCAAGCTGACCTCGCAACCTCTTCGAAAAAGAAGAAGAAGGAAGACAAGCAATCTCAGAAAAAGGAATTTCTTATGGTCTACGACAGTGTCAAGAATTGTGAGGTACTTCGTTGCCGATGGTTCTCCCCAAGTTTTGTAACTGCTGAGAAGCCATTCTGTGAATGGATCTCCAAAAACGGGTGGTCAGAATTATTCTCCCTCTCTGGTAAAGTTTACCCACGATTAGTAAGGGAATTCTATTCGAATCTGAAGGTGGATAAGGAAAATGCTGACCATCTAGTCACAAAGGTCACGGGCAAGGACATCACGGTAACTCCGTCTTATCTTGCAACCTTGCTAAAACTGCCCAACAAGGGTAAAGAATTTAGAACCACAAACGTCAAACTTGACTACCCAGTTGAGTTTTGTAAACCTAAAGACCACAAGGGAGAAATAGCCAGTACGTGTATGGGTCAAAACCAAAAGATAGCTCATTACATCTTGACCAACTTCATCTTTCCTAAGGTAAACTCAGCCTCATCTGCCTCCAACTTCGAGTAAAATTTTATCTGGCACATGCTGACCTACCAACCACTCAATATGCCCGTCTTTCTCGTCGGTGCATTCCAATGAAATACTGGGAAACTCAGGTTGGGCTCCCTCATCACAAGAATTCTTGAAGACTATCAGGTGAGTACGGTCGGTGAAACTGAGTCATGGAGAACTGAGATTACGGCGGCCCTACTGTTCGGGTTAGCATACAACCAACCTCTCAAGTCTAAGAAAGGAAAGGGGGTTGTGGAAGAAAATGAGGAAGAGGTTGATGCTGAAAAAGGCTCACAAGCTGTGCTGACTAAGAAGGGAAAAAAGGTTGTGGAGCAACCTCGTACTGACCGCACCAGACAAGATAAAAAGCGGAAAGCTGACCAAGCCGCTAAACATATCAATACTGCTCCAAAGAAAATTCATTTTGTGTCAAGCGAATAGAAAGCTGCTGCTGAGCAAGCTAAAACGGCAGACAAAAGGCCAGTTGAGCCCGAGGAAGTCGAAAGTGAGGAAATTCCAGAAACACCTCTGAGGAAAAAGAAGAGATCTTCTGGTCTGAGTCCAATTGATGCTGCCCCTCTTGGTTTTGTCGTCTCCGACGATTCCCACTTCGTGAGAAGCCAAGAGATTGACCTTGAGAAAACCCCTTCTGACCAGGAAAATGAATTGGGAGATTTTGGAGGACAGTTTGAAGCTGAGCGAACAGCCAATGTTAATGATGAGCAAGATAAGGGTGTTGATGAGAGCACTGAGTTAGTTGATGCTGAGCCAACTGAACTACAAGCTGACCAAACAGAACGAGCTCAAGCTGAGAGAAGCCTTAATGCTGACCTAGAGCTCAATTCTTCATCTGAGTCTCTCGACCCAATTGCTGCTGATCCCTCACCTCAAACCAAAACGGTCAGTTCTGAAAAGCGCTTTAAATGCAAAGCTTACAAATCCAAATCCCTAGATCTATTGGCTGATTCTCCACTTAGAGAACCAATTACTGACCTAACTGGACTTTAGTACGAATTCTTCTCCTCCGTCATAGAGCCAACTCCGGATCAGTTCACACAAAGCAAGCCTCTGTTACTCATACTGAGGAACAAGCCAAGACCCCTGAAAATCCAATCCCTGCCGAGCAAGAACTCGAAGTTCAAGCTGCTCAATGAGGTGAGCAAGCAAAGGAAAATCCTATCTATGTAAGTTCTGAAGTAACTCCTGTTGAAACACCTTTCCACATAATTTTGATTTGACAAAATTGTTTAAGTGTAACTAAAATATATTCTAAACACACTAAGTTTAAATGCTTTGATTTATTCTACTAATGTGTTTGTTCAATGTTGAGTTAAATTATTTATAAGACACAAGGATTAAAAGGCCCAAGCCCAATACGGAAGTCAAAGCCCAAGTCAAACAGTTTAAGGCAACTCGGCCCGTATATGTCAAAACGCTGTCGTTATGTACAAAACGCAGCTCAGCGGAAGAAGGATCCAGAAGACCTTCGAGGAACAACTTTGGGACGAAGCTGCTGAGTTAATTCGACAAACAGTACAAGACAGCAGCTGGCTAAGAACAACTTCCAGACAAAGTATTTCCACTTTGGGTAAAGTTCAGAAGACACAGTATGCTGTCTAGTTGACATTACCATAAATGGAGAGACATTCTGCCGAGCTGACCAAAAGCTGATCGAGGACAGAAGATACTCAAATCTGATTGGCTGAGAGCTCTGAGCAAGTCAGGATGACAACGACAGGAAGCCGTTTCCCTCCAACGTTATTTCGAAATTCGAAATGACCGATGTGTTCAGACGTCTCTATAAATAGGGCCTTCCAGATATTTCATTCAACGCAGAACTTGATCAAGCCATTACGCTGACCAAATCTCTACGCAAAGTTCTGCAAGAAAAAGCAAAGCAATCTTACACCAAATTTCATATCATTTGTGTAAAAGTCTAGAGTGATTATTCAATCATCTAAGGTGTCTTAGCAATTGTTGTTTAGGACAAACACTTATCATTTCTAGAGATTAGAAAGGAGAGGTTGAGTACTCGGTTATAGTACTCAGCAAGAGATTAGGATTGAGTAGAGGTATAGAGGAAGGTACTCTTGTTATACTCTGTTGCTAAGATTGTAAAAGGTTTGAGGCTCTACCTTTAAAGAGCTCAGTAGAGGATTTGAAATCTCGGAACGTGTTCCGGGGATAGGACGTAGGCTTGGAGGCCGAACCTGGATAAATCTGATGAGTAACATATTTCTAACCTTTAACTCCTTTATATATTTATTGCTTGCTTAAACAAAAACTGACCAAGTAAAGAGGTCAAGCTGAGTTGCGCGCATTGAATATCTGAGCTCAGGAATAGACTCTAAGTGCTATCTCCTGACTCAAGTAAGGAAACTGACCTAGTCACTAGTTGACTAAGCCAGTATATTGCTATTCACTCAGCGCCGCTGTCCAAACCTTTTTTCTCACGAAAAAGAAGTCTGCCCTAGCTTAAAATTTCTGAATAGTTCCTAACCCCCCCCCTTGGAACTATACTTGTAACGTTATAAGGGACCAACAAGTGGTATCAGAGCTTAAAAGCTCACTGTAAATGGTTTAACCACCTTGAGCTGATCCCCACTATGGGCGAAAACAGCACTCGGTTTCTCCCAGGAAACCAAACAACTCAGATCTTACCTGAGGGGCTGTCCATTACTAGGCCTCCCCTATTCTTCGGGTCTAACTAAACCTTCTGGAAGAATAGGATGAAAAATTTCATTCAGGCTACAAATATGAGTGCCTGGCTATCCATAGTCCAAGGTCCATTTGTACCTGTCGAAGTTGTGGCTGGCCAAACAGTTGTTAAAGCTGAGGCCAAATGGATAGAGGATGATCTCAAGAAGCTACAAAATCATGCTTCAGCTATAAACATACTTCACTGTGCGCTCGATGCTGCAGAATATAATAAAATTTCAGGTTGTGAGTCGGCGCAAGAGATCTGGAAGAAGCTGGAGGTCACCTACGAAGGAACCAATAAAGTAAAGGAGTCCAACCTCCTCGGACTTTAAAGTTTTACTTGTCCTCCTATGCTATGGTTTAGGCAGTATTAAAAATGGACCCGGAGGAGGGTTGTAATGTGGGTGGTTCTTTTAGTGGTTAAGTTTTTGAAACTCGAGTCCAAATGTCATTTTTATAATCGCATCGCTTTTTCATTTTGGCCTTAGTAAGCTTGTAAAATATAACTTGAAATTGCTCGGGTAGAGCTTGAGAATACCTTTTTGCTCTTTATTCTTATTATTCTTATTATTATTATTTTCTTTTTCTTTTTTTTTTTATTTTGAGAGCGGCACAAAAATGATTTCGAAGACTTATTGTGCTTACTTGTTAAGGCCTAGGTTTGTTTTAGGTAATTCCAATGCGGTTGATTTCATTGGCATTTGAACAAGAGGAAAAAGGGTTAAATGTTAAAAAGGTGTTAGCAAAGAAGTCGGTTAATAGGCTCGAGGGGTCTTCCTAAAGGTTTATGAAAACGAGAAAAATAATTAAGAAAGGAATTAGCCTAAGTGGGTCCGTTTTATCATCTATTGCCCTTCTTACCAAAATAAGTGTACTTAACCCGGTATTAGATGCAAACTCTATGAGTCGAGTGAAGTCAAAGCTCTCGAAATATTGTGAAAGAAATAGAGTTCTCGTACGAACTCTTTTGGGCTCAAAAATACCTCACATGAATTTCGGGTTAAATTGTGTACTTTAAAGTTCTCGTAAAATTTTCAAAAATCCCGTTTTTATTGCCTTTTTAAATTTCATTATAGAGATAACTTGTGGGTTAGGACTCAATGCTTTTGTTTAGTACGAACCTTGGCTTCGCATAAATTCCATAACTTCGAAATCAAGACTTAAATTTCTTAATTAAACCGATCCTTTATGTTTCGATGTATTTACCTTTGACGACAAATAACAGAACTTTTAATTATTGTCCGTAGAAGGTAGTGTGTTGGGTAATTTATGAGCCAATAAATGAGTTCAATTATGTTTGTTTATTTTATTTTTATTTTTATTTTTGGTAGTGCAAAACAAACTGTAAGTGCGGGGTTGCACGGCCCTCCGCGTGATTAAAACGACGTGTATTCCAAAGACGTCGCAAAAGAAATGAAAACAAAAGGAAAAATAAAGATGGAATTAAAGAGAAACAAGGACCTTAGAGGTCTGTCTTACGCGAGGCGTACCCAAGGGGGCGCTCCGCGTAAGAGGTGTATTTTGTGTGATTTTTGGGCAGAGACTCAGATACGCGGGGCGTAGACAGGGGTACGCTCCGCGTAGACCGAGTGGAAAGCCGTTAATTAAGATAAACGAAAGAAAATACAATAAAAACACGAAAAACAAAACAAGAAACGGAAGACATAAAAACGGAAAAGTAAGAAAAAGAACTATAGTGGCGGAGGGGGTGGGTTGTTAGAGTGGTGAATAGGGGGTAGGGTGTCATGGGGAGTTGATTTTCGCAACTCCCCAAGGATACGCGGGGCGTAGCATGGGGCACGCCCCGCGTAACCCTTTATTTTCAAGGAAGTTAGGGAACCGAAAGGGACGCGGGACGTGGTATGGGGTACGCCCCGCGTAACGTGCTTTTTAGCACCAAAAATTGAACAGGAGCTCATCTACGTGGGGCGTACCGGTGTGTACGCTCCGCGCAGATGTCTGGATTAAAAATGAGATTTGTTTTTTCGTATTTTGGGTTTTATGATTTTTTTTATGTTTTGGTGTGTATTTAAAAATGGACAAAACGAGAAAACCGAAAGAAAATGAAAACAATTGGAAAGAAGATGAAAATACATACGAAGAAAAATAAAATTAATTTGAAAAACGTATATGATACATATAGACAAAAGGTTTGGAAAATGCAAACTGAGGCTACGTTTATAGTCGGAGTAGCTCGACTTTCGTGCGTGCGTGCTCATGGAGTCCGGAAATGTGTGGCTTCGCCCTGTTGTGGGAAGGCTCCGCCTCGGTATATTTTCAATCGGTGGTCGTTCACCCGTTGGATTGTGTTGTCGGGACCTTGGATTTCTATCGCTCTGGATGGGTGTGCATTGACGACCGTGTATGGTCCCGACCACCGACTTTTCAATTTTCTAGGGAACAAACGGAGACGGGAGTTGTATAAGAGAACTTGGTCCCCCTTGTTGAACTCCCGAATTTGCATGTGCTTGTCGTGCATTTTTTCGTACGCTCCTTGTAAAGTTTTGCATTTTCGTACAACCCTAGACGAAGTTCATCAAGGACATTGAGTTGAAGGAGACGATGTTCCCCTGTAACCTGCACATCAAAATTTAAAAATTTCAGAGCCCAATATGCCTTATGCTCTAATTCCCCCAGTAAGTGGCATGATTTCCCAAAAACTAATCGATAAGGTGACATTCCGATGGGTGTTTTAAACGCCGTGCGGTAAGCCCAAAGAGCGTCATCGAGCTTTAGGCTCCAATCTTTCCTAGAGGTGTTAACCGTTTTTTCCAAAATACGTTTTAATTCTCGGTTAGAAACCTCGACTTGCCCACTATAGTTTGCGGGTGGTAGGGCGTGGATACTCGGTGTGCAACCCCGTATTTATGTAAGAGTTGATCGAATCAACGGTTGCAAAAGTGGGAACCCCCATCACTAATGATAGCCCGAGGGGTCCCGAACCGAGTAAAAATGTTTTTCTTAATTAATTTTCCCACCACCTTAGAATCGTTTGAGGGCAAGGCAACGACTTCCACCCATTTAGAGACATAGTCAACGGCCACTAAAATATAGGCGTTGTTATGCGACTTAGGGAAAGGTCCCATGAAGTCTATCCCCTAAACATCGAAGAGTTCACAAACTAGGATTCCTTGTTGGAGCATTTCATTTTTACGGGAGATGTTCCTACTCCGTTGACAAGCGTCACATGACTTGACGAAGTCTTGGGAATCTTTGGACATGGTGGGCCAATAAAAGCCGCATTGCAAGACTTTTGCCATAGTTCGACTCGGGCCAAAATGCCCCCCCCCCCCGGCATTTGGGTGTGACACATGTGTAATACATGGTTGACCTCTTCCTCCGGTATGCATCTACGAATAATATTGTCAGCACAAGATTTGAACAAAAAAGTTTCTTCCCAAAAATAATTCTTAGCGTCGTGAAAGAACTTCTTACGTTGCTCGTAGGTAAGGTGCGGGGGAAGAATATTACCGGCCTTGTAGTTTGCCATGTCGGCATACCAAGGTAGAGGGGTTACCGCGTAAAGTGTCTCATCGGGAAAGGTCTCCTTGATTTCCACAAGTTCCAGAGATTCGGCTTTTTCATTTTGCAACCGGGAAAGGTGGTCGGCCACGACATTCTCCACTCCTTTTTTATCTTTTATTTCAATGTCGAATTCTTGGAGGAGGAGAATCCATCGTATCAACCGAGGTTTAGCATCTTGCTTGGTCATTAAGTACTTAAGAGCTGCGTGGTCAGTGTATACGATAATTTTTGATAACACAAGATAAGATCTAAATTTATCGAACGCAAAAACTACCGCAAGCATCTCTTTCTTCGTGATTGAATAGTTTTGTTTGGCCTCGTTGAGAGTTTTGCTCGCATAGAAAATTGGGTGGAAAAGTTTATCCACCCGTTGGCCCAAACAAGCACCAACTGCCAAATCACTAGCATCGCACATTAGTTCAAAGGGGAGATCCCAATTGGGTTTCACCATGATGGGCGCGTTAATTAGTTTCTCTTTAAGTGTATTAAATGCAATTGAACACTCGGGAGAAAAATTAAATTCTGCATCCTTTAGGAGGAGTTGGGTCAAGGGGGTTGCTATTTTAGAAAAATCCCTAATGAATCTCCTATAGAAACCCGCGTGACCTAAGAAACTCCGGACCCCTTTTACATTGATTGGTGGAGGCAATTTCTCAATCATCTCAATCTTGGCCGGATCGACCGCGATTCCCTCCCCAGACACTTTGTGTCCTAACACGATACAATCTTGAACCATAAATTGACACTTTTCCCAGCTAAGAGCGAGATTTGTGTCCTCGCATCGTTGAAGGACCTTATCAAGATTGTTTAAACAATTTTCAAAGGACGACCCAAAAACTGAAAAATCATCCATGAAGACTTCCATGAAGTCCTCAATCATTTCGGAGAATATGGCCGTCATGCAACGCTGAAAGGTGGCGGGGGCATTACAAATCCCAAACGGCATCCGCCAATATGCAAATGTCCCATAAGGACAAGTGAATGTCGTTTTTTCTTGATCCGAAGGATCAATGGGGATTTGCATATAGCCGGATTGACCGTCGAGGGTACAAAAGAATTTGTGTCCCGCCATTCTCTCCAACATTTGGTCAATGAACGGCAAGGGAAAATGATCTTTTCGGGTGGCTTCGTTAAGTTTTCTATAGTCGATACATACCCGCCACCCCGTTACCTTTCTTGTGGGGATTAATTCCCCTTGATCATTTTTCGTTACCGTTGTGCCCCCTTTTTTGGGAACGCATTGGACCGGACTAACCCATTGACTATCGGAGATAGGAAATATTATACCTGCGTCGAGGAGTTTGATTACCTCGGCCTTTACTACCTCTTTCATGTTCGGGTTAAGTCGTCGTTGCGGTTGCACGGAGGGTTTGACTTCGTCCTCCATAAAGATGCGGTGTGTGCAAATGGTGGGGCTAATCCCTTTGATGTCGTGAATGGTCCATCCAAATGCGCCTTTGTGTTTTTGTAACACCGCAATCAATGCTTCCTCTATTTCCTCTGTCAAAAGAGAAGATATGACAACGGGTAAGAAACTAGGAGGTTGTAAAAATATATATTTCAAATTAGGAGGTAAGGGTTTAAGTTCTAAAGTCGGGGCCTCTTAGAGAGACGATTTTCGCTTCGCTTTGCTATCTCGGTTCAAACCCTCGAACCGGTTCCTTGCCAACAAACATTGTTCTATCTCGGAGGAGTATTCAAACGGTTTATTCAATGGCTCCTCATCCACGTGCTCATTAATATTTGAGTCCAAAGAGGTTTCCATAGGAGGCCTATCACACAAATTCTCAACAATCATATCAATAGAGTCTATGGAATTTAAAAAATTACAATCCTCCATGGTATGAGAATGAAATTTCATGGAGTTGTATACGTTAAATACTACCTCTTCGTCTTGCAACCGTAGTATAAGCTTACCCTCGTGGACATCGATGAGAGTCCTACCCGTTGCAAGAAATGGTCTTCCTATGAGGATTGGTACCGAATCGTCTTCCGCCATATCGAGCACCACAAAATCGGCGGGGAAAATGAACTTGTCCACTTTCACTAAGACGTCCTCCATAACTCCTTTCGGCCGGGCAATGGATCTATCGGCCAATTGAAGCGTCATGTTGGTAGGCTTTAGATCTCCCAAGCCGAGCTTCCTAAAAATGGACAAAGGCATTAGGTTGATACTAGCACCCAAATCACATAAAGCTCTACTAAACTCAACATTACCAATTGTGCATGGGAGGGAAAAACTTCCTAAATCTTTGAGTTTAGGCGGGAGTTTATTCATTATAATCGCGGAGCATTCCTCCGTTAGCGCTACCGTTTCATTTTGTTCTAACTTCCTCTTTTTGGCGAGGATTTCTTTAAGAAACTTGGCATAGGTGGGCATTTGTTCCAATGCCTTCGCAAACGGGATATTAATGTGAAGCTTCTTAAAAATTTCCTAAAACTTGCCATATTGGTGATCCAATTTTTCCTTTTTTAGTCTTTGTGGCAATGGGAGCTTCGGTACATAAGTCCTAATTGGATCACTAACATCTTTATTATTATCCGAGGAAGTCATGGTTTTCGGGTCCGAACCGGGGTTGCTTACCGCTTCCGGTTCGTTACTTACCTTTGGAGCGGTTGGAATCGCCTTTGGAACCGGTGGCTCCAAATCCTTACCACTACGGAGTGTAATCGCTTGTGCGGTCTCCCGATTCTTGGGCCTTGGGTTTTGTTCGGTATTGGTTGGGAGAGAGCCGTGTTGTCTCTCTTGTTGTTGGCAATTCAATTGGGCCACTTGATGCCCCAAATCCCTACAAAAAGCCTCATTGTCAGCAAGACGGGAAGATATTTCCTTATGGAGATTAATTACCGTAGAGTCTTACGTGTTGCTAGGAGGTTGAGAAGTTTGTCCTCCTTAGGCGTTGGGGGGTTGACCCAAACCTTGCTCCTTGTATTCATTATTAAATCCGGATGGGGGCTTCAACACATTTTGATTGTTGCCATATGACAAATTCGGGTGTTGGTCGTGAGGCCTCCATCCGTTGTTATTATTATTACGGTGGTGATAAGCATTTGGGTTATGATAGGAGTTATAATTAGAATTGTACCTTGGTTGCCCCCTACATAACTTACGCTCTCTGCATCGCCGGCAAAAGGGCTTCCGGCTTGGCAATCTTGACCATGGTGGTCACCACCACAATGAGAGCACATAAGGACTTGTGCGGAGTGTTTGAGGCTCATTTGTGCTATTAAGGCGTCTAGCTTCTTATTCATTTCAACCATAGAGATTTTGGGAGCCTCGTCTTCCACGACAACTGTTTGATGTCGTGAGGGTCCGGCAAGCCGATCTTCTTGCCATTGGACGCTTTTTCTAGCTAACTCGTGGATAAGTTCATAAGCCTCGCTTGCCGATTTCCTAAACAAATCCCCACCTGCGGCGGAATCCACGGTTGCACGATTAGTGGGAGTTAAACCATGATAGAAGGTACTTACAAGATCGTGCTTGGGGATGTCATGATGTGGGCAATTTCGGAGCAACTTCTGGAACCTAGCCCAAGCTGAGTGAAGGGCCTCGTATTCAAGTTGCCTAAAGGAAGTGATATCATTTCTCAACTTAACCGTTTTGGACGGCGAGAAGTAGTAGGAAAGGAACTCCTTCTCAAGCTCCTCCCACGATGTAATTGATCCCGCCTCCAACGAGTGCAACCATTCCAATGCTTGACCTGTCAAAGAGAAAGGAAAAAGCTTTAGACGTACGGCTTCAATCGGAACACCATTTTGCCGAGAAGTATCGGCACACATAAGAAATTTATCAAGATGTTCGTTGGGGTTCTCATGAAGTTCTCCTCCAAATTGACCGAGTTGTTGAATCAATTGGATCATGCTTGTCTTGATTTCATAGGTATTGGCCGGAATGGTGGGAGCGACGATTCCGTTGCGATTTTGGGGCCTATGCGGAGCAAGGATCTCCATCATCGTTCTTGTGTCATTGCCCTGGACATTGTTCACGGGTTGGACGGGTGGTCTTTGGTTTGCCTCGGGTTGGTTAGCATCGTTGTTGAGGTTAGCCATCTTTTCTCTCCGGATCCTACAAAGAGTACGTTCAATTTCAAGATCAATAGGAACGAGAGTACCACTTCGAGATCGGGTGTGCATAAACTAAAGAAATAAATAGAGAAAATTTAAGTACACGAAGAATGTTGTTAGCAGAAGTTGATATAAACAATCTATACAAAAAGAATGCTTAGACTAACAATAAAACGTTTTTGTGTAATATTGCTAGAAATTATAAATCCCCGACAACGGCGCCAAAAACTTGATGAGTATCCGGTAGAACAGTAAAATAAAATGATAAGTGTGTGCTAGGGTTATGGATGTGATCTTTCTAAGTGCTCGAACTCTACTAGACGCTACTATATAGGGGCAAGTGTACCCCGTCGTATCAAGTAATAATCCGGTTAAGACCGGGTATCGAATCCACGGGATTTATAACTACAAGTATTAAACTACCCAGTTTTACACGTTATCTAAGCAGTGAATACTTTAGACTTGAATTTGGTGACAACTATAAACTACTCCTAAACTACGGGTGAGACAATTTTCATGTATTTCAAGCCCTCTTAGAGTGATACGGGTGATGATAAGTTATAACCTATGATAAACAACACGAAATATATACGATTAATAATTTACTCTTGCAAAGATGACTATTTATAGATCGAACAACTCCGTGAGGTTCTAGAGTCGTGATTTCCCTTTAAGGCGACTCTAATTCTTAGGATCAGAAACTAGGGCCCGCAAGTTCCGTGGCTTGTCAATTCCTACGGTTTCCGGTTTGTCAACTCCGGTGAGGCAACACCTATGTGATTCCTAATAGATTTCGGAGCTCGTAAACGACCTACACAATAATCAATTATAGGTATCAAAGCAAGCAATAAACATTAACACATATAGTGAAAACAGAATCGTAAATCATGTATCATAAATATGGAATACAAAAATACGGGATACAACCAAGCATAGTACATAGAAAGAGTATAAGCTAATTAACAAGTAGAAAGGGAAGAAGAATCGGCCCTTAAGACTAGCTAACCGGACTCAAAGCCGTCTCTTAGGACTTGGAGGTGGAACTCTCGAGCTTGGTGAATGCGGATGGAGCGGAACTTCGGCGTAGTATCAGGAGGATTATACAAGCTCTCAAGGTGTGAGGAACTCTAATACATACAAAATTGAATGGGGAAATGAGTGCTAATCACTCTTATTTATACATCAAGCTCGGGGGTAGAATCATAAATACACAAGTACATTATTTCTGCAGTTATCCCATAGCACGCCCCGCGTGGACAGGCAGACGCCCCGCGTATATGCCCATTCCGTTGATAATTTCTGGCATGTGGATCAGATTCAGTCTTGTTATTTGAACCATGCCCCGCGTGGACAGGTAGACGCCCCGCGTGTTTGCCCATTCCGTTGATAATTGCCTGCGTGTGGATCAGATTCAGACCTGTTCTCATAACCACGCTCCGCGTAGGTTGGAGTACGCCCCGCGTGGTTCAGCCTCTGGAGTTCAATAGCTTGAATCATATCTTTGGCGCCTCACGTGGCTTGGAAAACGCCCCGCGTACCTGAGCTCCTGAGATTTAGATTGGAGAATTGCTCTTGTACGCCCCGCGTATAAGTGGAGACGCCCCGCGTGTGTCGGTGAGTTTTGTTCCTTGACTTGTACCTACGAAATACAATTCTCGAGAGCCGAGTTAGCTTGACGTTTATTTTTCTGAAATTAATCAAAAACAAAGGAAATTAACCAAAAGCATAAAATTTATTTTTATTTTATTATTTTATTAAAAGTACATTATTTCTGTAATTAAACTCACTTATTTAGTCAACAATTAAACCGTAATTCACACTAAAAGATAGGGGCAAAATGCCCCTATCACATAACACTCCCAATAATCTTAGCATATTCTTATTGTGAAACACTATGTCCTTTATTTTTAGTAAGACATATGCTAGGATCATAGGGTGTTCTAGCTGGCACTACATCAAAGCTATCAAAATTTTTCAATAACTTCTCAACATAATGTGATTGTCCTAAAGAAAAGCCATTTTTAGTTTTTGTACTTTTGACACCAAGAATTACATCAGCTTTTCCCATGTCTTTCATGTCAAATTGTGATGATAAGAAGGCTTTGGTGTTATTCACTACTTCTAAATTAGTGCCTAAGATAAGCATATCATCCACATAAAGACATACAATCACATAATTTGATCCAAATGATTTAGAATAAACGCATGTATCTGATCCATTAACTACGTACCTATCAGAAAGTAAAGTGGAGTTAAACTTTTCATACCATTATTTGGGTGCCTGTTTCAGGCCGTACAATGACTTCCTCAGTTTGCATACCTTATCTTCCTGACCGGGTACAACATTTCCCTCAGGCTGTTGCACATAGATTTCTTCTTCTAAATCACCATTTAGAAATGCCGTTTTTACATCCATCTGATGTACCACCAAATTATGTATTGTTGCAATTGCAATTAAGATTCTAATAGTAGAAATTTTAGTAACAGGAGAGTAAGTATCAAAATAGTCAATTCCTTTCTTTTGACTATAGCCTACGGCAACTAATCTAGCTTTGAACTTTTCAATGGATCCATCAGGTCTTATTTTCCTTTTGAAGATCCATTTAAGTTTTATAGTTTTGGACCCTTTAGGCAAAGAGACTAGATCCCAAGTGTGATTGACCATAATAGAGTCTAATTCATTTTTGATTGCCTCTTTCCAAAAGTTAGCATCTACAGAGGTCATGGCCTCCTTATATGTCTTAGGATCTTCTTTTATTAGATAGGCAGACATAAAAACATCATCTATTCTATCTGAATTTTCTAGCAGAAAAGAGGAAACAAAGTCGGGTCCAAAACTATTAGCTATTTTCCTTCTTTTACTTCTTCTAGGTTCATGTTCATGTTCATCATGTTTTTCCAAAGAACTAGAAGCAAGAGAATCACTAGCAGATACAGTATTAGAGGGACCAACATCATCACTCACAAGATTTTTCTTTAAAGGAAAAATATTTTCGAAGAATTCTGCATCTCTAGATTCACATATGGTACAGTCATTTAGTGCCATAAATCTAAAGACAGCACTATTAGAAGCATATCCAATAAAAACACAATCAAAGGTTTTTAACCCTATGTTGGGTTTTCTAAAAGATGGAAAAGCAACTTTAGCAAGACAACCCCAAACCCTCAAGAAATTTAAATTAGGCGAATACCCCTTCCAAAGCTCGTAAGGAGTTTTGTCTAATTTTTTTTATGAGGAACTCTATTTAAAATATAGCATGCAGAAAAAACAACCTCCCCACACATATTATCAGGCATACCAGAACTAATCAGCATGGCATTCATCATTTCCTTAAGCGTTCTATTTTTCCTTTCTGCTATACCGTTTTGTTGTGGTGTATATGGTGCACTAGTTTTATGTATAATGTCATTTTCCTCACAAAACGTTTTAAGGAAATTGGTTCCGTATTCTTCACCTCTATTAAATCTAAGCCTTTTTATTTTTCTATCTAGCTGATTTTCTACTTCCATTTTATATTTTAGAAACATACTTTCAGCCTCATCTTTTGATCTTAAAATATATACTTTGGTGTATCTAGAAAAGGGCAAATTCTATGGTTACTATGTTGGAAAAAAAAGTATTCATACTTTGTTTTAGTATCCAATAGTAATTGGACATGTGTTAATAAAAATAAGGTTAATTAAAATTAATAAAAAAGGTAACCTGCTAGGTAATATTTAATTATGGAAATTTTAAAGATTATTAATTACAAGGTAAATAATATATGAGTCCCTATATTTTAATATAATCACTATTTAGTCATTATATGTTAATAACATACTATTCAGTCCTTAATTTTAGCTCAATTCAACAGTTTAGTCCCTTGTAGAGGGATTAATCTGTTGAATAATTTAAAAATTTAACTAACAAAACTGTTGATCAAAATAAAAAATAAGAATTATACAATATATTATTAAAATACGAAAACTAAACAATATGTTAGATATTTAACATAGGGACTGATAAAATAAAAAATTTACATAAAACTCTATTTTCATAAGGTTTGTGAATTTGTTTCTCCTAAAATAAAAAGGAAACCTAAATTTAGCAAAACTCTACGTAAATTATATTTAAAACTAAAATATTTACGTAAAGTTTAAAGATTTTATGTAAAACACAAATTTTCATAAGGTTTGTGGATTTTTTCTCCTAAAATAACAAGGTTATATAAATTTAGTCAAACCTTACGTAAATTATGTCTAAAAATAAAAGATTTACGTAAAATTCATAGGTTTTACGTAAAACACTATTTTCACAAGGTTTGTGAATTTTTTTATCCTAAAATAAAAAAATTACGTAAATTATATCTAAAAATAAAATCTTTACGCAAAGTTCAAAGGTTTTACATAAAACTCTAATTTTCACAATCTTTGTGGATTTTTCTCCTAAAGTAAAAGGGCTACATAAATTTAGTCAAACTTTATGTAAATTATGTCTAAAAATAAAAGATTTACGTAAAATTTAAAGGTTTTACGTAAAACTCTATTTTCACAAGGTTTGTGAATTTTTTTCTCCTAAAATAAAAAGGTTACGTAAGTTTAGTCAAACTATACGTAAATTATATCTAAAAATAAACTATTTACGTAAAATTTGAAGGTTTTACGTAAAACTCTAATTTTCACAAGGTTTGTGGATTTTTTTCTCCTAAAATAACAAGGTTACGTAAATTTAGTCAAACCTTACGAAAATTATGTCTAAAAATAAAGGATTTACGTAAAATTCATAGGTTTTACATAAAACTCTATTTTCACAAGGTTTGTTAATTTTTTTTCTCCTAAAATAAAAAGGTTACGAAAGTTTAGTCAAACTATACGTAAATTATATCTAAAAATAAAATATTTATGTAAAGTTCAAAGGTTTTACGTAAAACTCTAATTTTCACAATGTTTGTGGATTTTTCTCCTAAAGTAAAAGGGATACGTAAATTTAGTCAAACCTTACGTAAATTATGTCTAAAAATAAGAGATTTATGTAAAATTCATAGGTTTTACGTAAAACTCTATTTTCACAAGTTTTGTGAATTTTTTTCTCCTAAAATAAAAAGGTTACCTAAATTTAATCAAACTATACGTAAATTATGTCAAAAATAAAATATTTACGTAAAGTTCAAACGTTTAACGTAAAACTCTAATTATCACAAGGTTTGTGGATTTTTTTTCCTCCTAAAATAACAAGGTTACATAAATTTAGTCAAACCTTACGTAAATTATGTCTAAAAATAAAATATTTACGTAAAATTCATAGGTTTTACGTAAAACTCTATTTTCACAAGGTTTGTGAATTTTTTTCATCTAAAATAAAAAGGTTACGTAAATTATATCTAAAAATAAAAGATTTACGTAAAACTCTAATTTTCACAAGGATTGTTGATTTTTTCTCCTAAAATGACAAGGTTACGTAAATTTAGTCAAACCTTACGAAAATTATGTCTAAAAATAAAAGATTTACGTAAAATTCATAGGTTTTACGTTAAACTATATTTTCACAAGGTTTGTGAATTTTTTTATCCTAAAATAAAAAGGTTACATAAATTTGATCAAACTATACGTAAATTATATCTAAAAATAAAAACTTTACATAAAGTTCAAAGGTTTTACGTAAAACTCTAATTTTCACAAAGTTTGTGGATTTTTCTCCTAAAGTAAAAGGGCTACGTAAATTTAGTCAAACCTTATGTAAATTATGTCTAAAAATAATAGATTTACGTAAAATTCACAGGTTTTACGTAAAACTCTATTTTCACAAGGTTTGTGTATTTTCTTCTCCTAAAATAAAAATGTTACGTAAATTATATCTAAAAATAAAATATTTACGTAAAGTTTAAAGGTTTTACGTAAAACTCTAATTTTCACAATGTTTGTGGATTTTTCTCCTAAAGTAAAAGGGTTACGTAAATTTAGTCAAACCTTACGTAAATTATGTCTAAAAATAAAAGACTTACGTAAAATATATAGGTTTTACGTAAAACTCTACTTTCACAAGGTTCGTGAATTTTTTTCTCCTAAAATAAGAAGGTTACGTAAATTTAGTCAAACTATGCGTAAATTATATCTAAAAATAAAATATTTACGTAAAGTTCAAATTTTTTACGTAAAACTCAAATTTTCACAAAGTTTGTGGATTTTTTCTCCTAAAATAACAAGGTTACGTAAATTTAGTCAAACCTTACGAAAATTCTGTCTAAAAAAGATTTACTTAAAATTCATAGGTTTTACGCAAAACTCTATTTTCACAAGGTTTGTGAATTTTTTTCTCCTAAAATAAAAAGGTTATGTAAATTTAGTCAAACTATACGTAAATTATAACTAAAAATAAAATATTTACGTAAAGTTCAAAGGTTTTACGTAAAACTCTAATTTTCACAATGTTTGTGGATTTTTTCTCCTAAAGTAAAACGGTTACGTAAATTTAGTCAAATCTTAAGTAAATTATGTCTAAAAATAAGAGATTTACGTAAAATTCATAGGTTTTACGTAAAACTCTATTTTCACAAGCTTTGTGAATTTTTTTCTCCTAAAATAAAAAGGTTACCAAAATTTAGTCAAACTATACGTAAATTATGTCTAAAAATAAAATATTTACGTAAAGTTCAAACGTTTTACGTAAAACTCTAATGTTCACAATGTTTGTCGATTTTTTCTCCTAAAATAATAAGGTTATTTAAATTTATTCAAAACTTACGTAAATTATGTCTAAAAATAAAAGATTTACGTAAAATTCATAGGTTTTACGTAAAACTCTATTTTCACAAGGTTTGTTAATTTTTTTCATCTAAAATAAAAAGGTTACGTAAATTTAGTCAAACTATATGTAAATTATATCTCAAAATAAAAGATTTACGTTAAGTTCAAAGGTTTTACGTAAAACTCTAATTTTCACAAGGATTGTTGATTTTTTCTCCTAATATGACAAGGTTACGTAAATTTAGTCAAACCTTACGAAATTTATGTCTAAAAAAAAAGATTTACGTAAAATTCATAGGTTTTACGTAAAACTGTATTTTCACAAGGTTTGTGAATTTTTTTTATCCTAAAATAAAAAGGTTACATAAAATTGGTCAAACTATACGTAAATTATATCTAAAAATAAAATCTTTACGTAAAGTTCAAAGGTTTTACGTAAAACTCTAATTTTCACAATGTTTGTGGATTTTTCTCCTAAAGTAAAAGGGCTACGTAAATTTAGTCAAACCTTACGTAAATTATGTCTAAAAATAAAAGATTTACGTAAAATTCATAGGTTTTACGTAAAACTCTATTTTCACAAGGTTTGTGAATTTTCTTCTCCTAAATAAAAAGGTTACGTAAATTTAGTCAAACTATACGTAATTATATCTAAAATTAAAATATTTACGTAAAGTTTAAAGGTTTTACGTAAAACTCTAATTTTCATAATGTTTGTGGATTTTTCTCCTAAAGTAAAAGGGTTACGTAAATTTAGTCAAACCTTACGTAAATTATGTCTAAAAATAAAAGATTTACGTAAAATATATAGGTTTTACGTAAAACTCTACTTTCATAAGGTTTGTGAATGTTTTTTCTCCTAAAATAAGAAGGTTACGTAAATTTAGTCAAACTATACGTAAATTATATCTAAAAATAAAATATTTACGTAAAGTTCAAATTTTTTACGTAAAACTCTAATTTTCACAAGGTTTGTGGATTTTTTCTCCTAAAATAACAAGGTTACGTAAATTTAGTCAAACCTTACGAAAATTATGTCTAAAAATAAAAGATTTACGTAAAATTCATAGGTTTTATGTAAAACTCTATTTTGATAAGGTTTGTGAATTTTTTTCTCCTAAAATAAAAAAGGTTATGTAAATTTAGTCAAACTATACGTAAATTATAACTAAAAATAAAATATTTACATAAAGTTCAAAGGTTTTACGTAAAACTCTAATTTTCACAATGTTTGTGGATTTTTTCTCCTAAAGTAAAAGGGTTACGTAAATTTAGTCAAATCTTACGCAAATTATGTCTAAAAATAAGAGATTTACGTAAAATTCATAGGTTTTACGTAAAACTCTATTTTCACAAGCTTTGTGTTTCTCCTAAAATAAAAAGGTTACGTAAATTTAGTCAAATTATACGTAAATTATATCTAAAAATAAAATATTTACGTAAAGTTCAAAGGTTTTACGTAAAACTCTAATTTTCACAATGTTTGTGGATTTTTCTCCTAAAGTAAAAGGGTTACGTAAATTTAGTCAAATGTTACGTAAATTATGTCTAAAAATAAGAGATTTACGTAAAATTCGTAGGTTTTACGTAAAACTCTATTTTCACAAGGTTTGTGAATTTTTTTCTCCTAAAATAAAAAGGTTACCTAAATTTAGTCAAACTATACGTAAATTATGTCTAAAAATAAAATATTTACGTAAAGTTCAAAGGTTTTACGTAAAACTCTAATTTCACAAGGTTTGTGCATTTTTTCTCCTAAAATGACAATGTTACGTAAATTTAGTCAAACCTTATGTAAATTATGTCTAAAAATAAAAGATTTACGTAAAATTTATAGGTTTTATGTAAAACTCTATTTTCACAAGGTTTGTGAATTTTCTTCTCCTAAAATAAAAAGGTTACGTAAATTTAGTCAAACTATACTTGAATTATATCTAAAAATAAAATATTTACGTAAAGTTTCAAGGTCTTACCTAATACTCTATTTTTCATAAGGTTTGTGGATTTTTTCTTATAAAATAACAATTTTACATAAATTTAGTCCAACTTTATGTAAACTAGGTCTAAAAATAAAATATTTACGTAAAATTCAATGGTTTTATGTAAAATGGCGGAGTAGGTGAACGTACTCGTGAGAGAAATGATCTTTACATGGAAATGAAAGAATCTGGAGTAATTAATGAAAAAAATATTGCAGAATCCAGATTGGCCTGCTCGGCCATAAGTACCTCCATATTCCGTTTAGTAGGGTTCGACAATGGATTTGAGTCAATGATTGTACAAATTCAGTCACGTTTTCATGTTCCAATTGAACACTTACCTTTTTTTTATTATTCTCAAAGGACTATTTTTCAGAATTTTTATGGATTTTTTCTCCTAAAATAATAAGGTTACATAAATTTAATCCAACTTTATGTAAATTATGTCTAAAAATAAAAGATTTACGTAATGTTCAAAGGTTTTACGTAAAATTCTATTTTCATAAGGTTTGTAGATTTTTTCTCCTAAAATAATAATATTACATAAATTTAGCCAAACTTTACGTAAATTATGTCTAAGAATAAAATATTTACGTAAAGTTTAAACATTCTATGTAAAACTCTATTTTTCACAAGGTTTGTGGATTTGTTTCTTATAAAATAACAAAGTTACATAAATTTAGGCCAACTTTACATAAATTGTGTCTAAAAATAAAAGTTTTACATAAAGTTCAAAGGTTTTACGTATAACTCCATTTTTCACAAGTTTTGTGAAATTGTTTCTCCTAAAATAACAAGGTTATGTAAATTTAGTTATACTTTACGTAAATTTTGTGAAAAATGAAATCTTTACGTAAAGTTCAAAGGTTTTGTGTAAAACTCTATTTTTCACAAGATTTGAAGATTTTTTCTCTTAAAAGAATAAGGTTACGTAAATTTAGTCATATTTTACGTAAATTATGTCTAAAAATAAAAGATTTACGTAAAGTTAAAATGTTTTACCTAAAACTCATTTTTTCCTAAGGTTTATGGATTCCCCCCCTAAAATAACAAGGTTATATAAATTTAGTCCAAATTTACATAAATTATATCAAAAAATAAAATATTTACGTAAAATACAATTTCACGTGAAGTTAATGAACTTTTTTTTGTACAGCAATAAGTAATTGAAATCATTATTACTGAAATTTATTATATTATTAAATCAATGGTGATTAAAGCAACGTAGAATTTACTTTGTTTACAACAAAGTAATAGTAGCACACACCCTAGAAAAGTCATCAACAAAGGTCATATACCATCTTTTACCACCTCTACTATTGGAATTCTTAAAGTCAGCTAGATCAGAATGAATTAATTCAAGCAATTCATTACTTCTCTTAGTAACAGATGGAAAAGGCTTCTTGGCAAATTTAGCTTCTACACAAATAGAACATTTTCTTTCATGCTCAGAATTGACAATATCAATAGCATGCATATTTTTCAACCTTTTAATAGAAGCATAATTCACATGTCCTAATCTACCATGCCAAACATCCAAAGACTCACATAAGTAAGCAGAACTAGAAGAACTTGCATTATTTCCAACAGAGTTAACATAAATAGTGTTCATGATAAAAAGCCCATCACCTAGATACCCTTTCCCTACAAAGGTCCCATTCTTTGTGAGAATCACCTTATCAGCCTCAAAAGTAATTTTTAAACCAGCCTTATTCAATAAACTACCAGAAATAAGATTCCTACGAAGTGAAGGCACATACAAAACATTATTTAATGACAAACTTTTTCCAGAAGTTAATTTGAGTAAGACTGTTCCTTTACCAACAACACCAGCAGTTGCGGTGTTACCCATGTAGACGCACTCTCCATCAGCAGCATCCTCAAAATGATGAAACAGCTCCCGGTTCGAACATAAGTGTCTGGTAGCTCCAGTATCCAGCACCCAGTCAGTTTTGTTTTCCACTAGGTTCGACTCTACCACCACAACAGCAATGATTTCACCGTTCTCCACCAAATTGGATTGTCCGGTAGGCTTTGTGCTTGCATTTTGATTTGAATTCTATTGGTTCTTCCTCTGGAAACATTGAAATGCTCTGTGCCCGGGTTTTCCACACACAAAGCATTCAACCTTTCGCTTTTGGACTTTTCCATGCTTGAAAGACTTATTATGTTTGAAGCCTTTTTGGGACTTGTTTGAAATGTCCTTTTGATCTGTCTTTTGGAATCATAGCAGATTCAACCACATTAGCATTAATAGAAACAGAAATAGAGGAAAGTTGCTTATCTTTCATTCTGTTTGCTTTTTCAGTTCGCATATGTCTAACAAGCTCCTGCAGGCTGAAATCTTTCTTTTTATGCTTCAGGTGGTTTCTGAAGTCACTCCAGGAAGGAGGGAAATTCTCCAGCAGAACATTGGCTTGAAGCATATCACACATATTCATCCCCTCACTGAGAACTTCAGCAACAAGGTTCTCATATTCGTGAATCTGATCAATGATTAGTTTCTGATCAACCATCTGATAATGTAACCACCTGCCAATAACATATTTTCTTTTTCCAACATCATCAGACCCATACTTATCTTTTAAAGAAACCCAAATTTCTTTCGCAGACTTTTTGTTCACAAATATATCAAACAGTGGGTTTGACATATGATTAAGGAGATGTCCTCTGACTGTTTTGTTATATTTTTCATACTTAGCAGACTAGTTATCGTATTGTTGAACAATAAGCGACATAGCGGGACCGTTCGGGTCGACAGGGGGATCAGAAAGAACAACATAATTAAGGTATAATTGTTCAAAAAATATAAGCATTTTCTGAGACCATCTTTTGTAGTTCAGACCGTCTAAGGGCTCTAATTTAGAGAGATCAGGAATGTTTTTTGAGATTAGAGCAGACATGATGACGGGCAGAAATAATCGTTTTCAAATTGTAAGTACAAAAGAAGGAATAGAAATAACTTATCGGAATGTAAAAGCTGTGTCGTGGATAGAACCACTGCGTTGAAAACGATTATGGCAGACTCTGGTGCAATTTGGAAGTCCGATCGTCAACCAAGGTTTACACAACGAGCGTCGCACTAGTGCACTCTAGGGCGAAGCTTTGGAACAGCAAGATATTTAATTGCCCAGAGAAGAAAATCGTAATCGAGATAAAAATTGTAATCGCAAAGCTTCTGTATTATGAACTGCTCAGAGTTCGTGTTTTATTTTGGTATAAAACGAACGTTGTAGTGAACAACGTTTTTGGAGAGAAAAACGTAATGGTTGAGTAAAATCAGGGATAGTGGAGATAGGATTTTAACTTGTTAAGAAATAGTCAAAAAGGTTTAAAATATTTAATGGCCAAATCAAAATCGGGCCTAGTCCAGTCGCGCGAACGAATGAGCGAGCGCGCGCGTGTGGTTTATTTTGTAAAACCCACTAAACACAATTTAATAATTCATTTGGCCCAACCCAATATAAACCCTTCAACCATCTCATAAGTTTCCCATGTGGGATACTTAAAGTCACAAAACAAAAGCAATGGCTAAATAGCCATTTTATCTAAATCTCCAACAACAACATCAGTGATGAGGAACTACAAATTTCTAACTATTTTGTATGTAAAGTTGAAAAATATGATCAAAAGTACCATTTTCATAACATAATGTCTCCCTTATCAAAACATACTAGTCACAATTATCCAAAATCTGTAATTTAAACAAAAATTGAGAACCTCGTAGCGAATTCCATCAATAGAACAAAAGCCTTAGAAACTCATTAAAACTAGAGTCAATAGGTTGGTCGGAAGAGGGAAAGTGAACTTCCGTCCTCTGTAGTTCAGTATAGGTGTTAGTCAACTCTAGCAACTCCTCACCAGTCAAAGAGGAATCCTTATCCAATGCTTTAGGATTTTATTTTTGATGGGCTTGGCTTGATAAAAGGAGTCTTGATTCTTAGTGGAAATAGCCTTCTTTGAAGACTTGGACTCCTGTGAAGGATTTTGTTTCTAAGGAGCAATAATTTTAGAATGGCTGGAAGAACATTGCTCAGCAACAACCAATTTTTTTAGGGTGGCCAGAGTTCTTACTCCTCAAAACATCCGCACAATGAAGAAAACAAAAAAAAGTGTGAGACTTAGAAAATCAAGGACTCATAATGGAATTTGGAAAGTCGGAAGAAACATCAAGAAGGCAATCAACGTAGAAAGAAGAAACCGAACCCGGTTAATCCCATTCCCTTTTATAGGTCCTATATGACTAGAACTACGAAATAATGCATTTAATAACAGTCACTAGAAAGGCGAGGCGCCGCTGGAAAACCCAAAAAAACCTTGGCATATATGCTCCCCAAAAAAGCAGCATGCTATTGAAATATGGCATTATATTTGAGATGGGACAGTTGTGACTAGAAGGAGCACATCTGGAAGATTGCATGCTGCACGATATGATGTAAGTCTTCGGTAATTCATAAGGATTCCTCAACTACCACATGGAACGAATCAAGTGTTATGAAAAACAGAACAACCATTTTCATTAGCAAAACATTCATCTTTGGATATTGGTTTCTACTCTGGTTATTATCAAACTATTCAGATTGTTTCTCATTAGCTTTCAGCTCTTGAGCCTTGCGACCAAACGAAACCCTAAAGAATTTTGGAAACTGGAAGGAGGATATTTGATAACAGAAAAATATATGAAACTAGACAGAGGGTCCAATCACATATTATGAGGCGTGTATCGCAATGAGAGCAGTCAGATCAGACTGAATGATATCATACAAGCGCTAAGCCACGTGTACTAATATCAAAGGAGTTCCGAATTATGAACTTTTCTCCTCTTAAATTACCCGTACATAAAAAAACATGGACATATTGTAATGACCCGGTCCAGAGTGGGTGGCGCCGGGGTAAGAAGGCCTAAGCAAGGAGCGGTCCTAAGGGATGGCGACAGTGGAAGGAATGAACTGAATCCCACATAGGAATTGGAGATGGAGTGGTTGGGACTTATTAGTGAGATGAGAATCCAATACATTTAAACCCGCTTTAAAGCCGTGAAGCCCAATGTGTTGGCATTGGACCAAAGCGGACAATCTCTACATGGTATTGGACCAGAGTGTTATAACTCTCCACGTACGATGTGTGGTTCGGGGACGAACGAGGAGGAAACTGGTGGGTCTGTAATGACTCGGACCAGAGTGGATGGCGCCAGGGTAAGCAGACCTGAGCAAGGAGCGGCCTTAAGAGATGGCGATAGGGCAGGAATGAACTGAATCCCACATAGGAAATGGAAAGGGAGTGGTTGAGGCTTATTAGTGAGATGAGAATCCAATACATATAGACGTGTTTTAAAGCCGTGAAGCCCAATGTATTGGAATTGGGACAAAGCGGACAATATTTACATGATATTGGACCAAGACGTTACACATATTACTGTTGTACTATGGGGCAACAAAAGGTCTCTATAGCTAAATATTATCTTAAGTGAAGTGGACCCCATCCAACAGTGCAACCAGGTTGGCTCTAGAACATCAATCTTAATTTGATTCCACACTTAGAATCATGGACAACAATTTGGCTGACACAAATTATTACAAGCTCCAGTAATTGTCCACTCAAAGACTCATATGTGTTATTGAACTTTATTAGGACATACAATCCGCCAAATTATCAGATTTACTCTTGACACTCTATAAATAGAATACGACAATAAAAGTTGCACACATTCTTTTTTATACTAAAACTCTTATTTCATACTTCTTAGTATCCACGTTTTTAATTTTACTAATTTTAGCATTGAAGTGAGTTCGGTGGTTCCCTACCTCTCCTTTAATCTCGTTTTCTATTTTATTTCATACACTAAAGAAATATTTATTAGAACCAAAAGAATAAGCAATTTTTATTGAGAAGAAATTTTATTACGGATCAGAATCATTACCGGTCCCTCCACCCAAATAATATCATATCATGATTTAAATAACGTGATATTATCTACATAGAAGGGTCCCGAACTATTGTTGGGATACAAATCTTTTTCTTAATTACTTTGTTTCCTCCTTATAAAGTACGAGTAAAGAAAAAAAAAATCATACAAAATAATTGGAACAACATCCCAAATATTGATTCAAGTGTCCTCGTATTGAACGCCTATATAATACACTATAATATCATGACTGAAGTCACTAACACTTTATCATTCATAATCACCATCATATTATATATGTTTCCATATATTTTTTAATGGAAATACTTCTATCCTATAAAATTAATAGATATTTTATTATTTAAACCCATCTTAAATTATAAACAAATTCTATACAATAAATATTAATTATTTTCTAATTTTTTTAGTAGGAAAGGAAAAGAAAAAACAAAAACCAACAACTAACCCGAGATTAACTTAGGGATGCTAACCCCCACCCGATCATCAGATAGAAAGGAACAAAGAAAGTTTGGAGGAGAAGAGAAAGTTGTAATTCCCGGCATCCTTTAAGGCCCTCAGCAGCAAGGCGATCTGCCATTCTATTCTGCTCTTTGTACACATGATCAAAGGAGATGGTCTCAAAAGAAGAACACAATCTTCTGATCTCTTTGGCAAGGTTTTGACTACTTAGCACAAAGTTTTGTTATTAGCAACCATATTAACTGCTTCAAGATTATCATAATCCACAAACAGCCTTTTGAGTCCCAGATCAATGGCCAACTTAAGATCAGAAAAGATCCCCAAAGCTCTGCAGAGAATGAACATTATTTTCTAATTTTTAATACGACCCTTATTTATTATGCATATAAATCAATAAAATATATCAAATTAAACATGAAATAATAAATATTCTGCAAAACAAAAATATTATTAAAATTATAATAATTTAGTTGTCATCCGTATAAATATATTAAACAGGGCAAATTAGGAACATTACACATAAGAGTTATTTTTCAAATATTTTAACTATAAATTTATACCACATGCAAATAAAATATATATCTAAAATAGAGTAAATATGGAAAACACGGAGACAGTAATATGTCGATTTAAATTTATATAATGTTACGCCTTGCTGTTTAAAAGATATATCTATCGATTGGATTGGGCTCAGGTCGAATCTATCGGGTTTTTAGGAAAAAATATTCCGTCCAACCCCAATCCATCTCGCTATTAATTTAGAGAGGTTCGGGTTTAAAAATCAAATCTCAAGCCCAGCCCATATAAACACACCTAAAAATATATATATCATTTTTAATTATAAAAAACAGAAATTATACTTAAAAATAAATGTTTAATATATAAATTTATTAATTAATATTAATAGACGGACCGAGCTGGACTGGCCAGTGTTATTTTTATAAATCCCAAACCCCACAAAAAATAGGCGGGCTTTAGCGGGACTGGACCGGACTAGATCTAAGATCAATTTTTATTGTCCAAGTCCGACCCAAATAACACGGGTTTGGACGGATCAGACAGAGATCCGGACTCGTGGACAGATCTAATCAAAGGATAGCTTATCTTAACACATAATACATTATGAAGGGTGTATTATTATTATTGAGACCATCAACATTTATTTTGAGGTGAGTGGAGGCTACATAGTAACCCCACCACCACCCACAGTTAGGTTTCGAGAGTAAAATGTTTCGCACCCCTAAATATTTCAGTGATTCTCCATCTTATCCGTTCAGAATTTTGTTATTGTAACTTTATTTTTAATTTTTACGAGTTAAAATTTTTTACCCTTAACATTTAAAAGTCAGCTATATATTTTATTATTAAAGAAACACTCTACGAAGTCATAAATCTTATTATATTCACTGACATGTGTATCATATTATCATCACTAATCAATAAAAGATTAAATACATGTTTATACACGTGAATTTTTTTAAAAAGTTCAAAGAAAATTATCGCATCTTCTTCCCATATTAATATCATGTATACACATCTGATATTTGTTTAATTTTTTTTTTCATATCACATGTCTTTATTGTGTTGCTGATGAGTGATAACATACAACATAAAATTCTATTTATTAATGGTTATAGTATAATTGTAGTTAGAAGTAAAATTGATCTAACTTACAATAATCCAACTTACAATTTGTGACGTAAATTAAAGTATAGAAATCAAATGTCAAAAAATGCAACAGTAATAATTTTAGGTCTAGATAATCTCACTACACATTAACAACTCAATGTAGTAAAGGTCTAAAGTAACTTTTTTATAAAAAAAATATAGAATATTATTTTTAGAGCTTATTGATGCATAATGATTTTCCATTTGGATTTGCTCGTAGGCAATATTTTCCAAGAGCAATTAAGTACCTAAAACGGAATAAAATATATATTTTTTATATGAAATTAGATGTTTTTATTTGATTTGGTGTTAAATGTAATAAAAAAAAAATATTGAAGCAAATTTTCTTTTAAATAATTGATTTCGCTATTTTATTTATTTTTCAGCCTGATCTTTTGTTTAGACTCTTCTAATTAAATATTTCTGTGTAAAACTAGATTCGAACTTGAAATCTCTATTTAAACGACTTCAACCACTCCAACAAACCTTATTAATATTATTTTAACAAGTTGAATAAAGGACACACATGTGATTTTGAAGATATTTAATTAGTTTAATACATCATTAACTCTATGAATTTGTATTAAAAATATGATTGGTCCTTGAACTTTCATAATGCGTCAATAGCCATTCTCAACTTGTTTAAAATATCCTGATAACTTCTTCAACTTGCTTATCAATTATCACTCGATTGTAAAAAAAAATAAATTAAATGCAGAAGGTATGTTGTACATGCTCTAGAAAAGTAAAATAACCAAAATCGGATTATGTTGTTCCAATATTGGAGATGATAAATTTATGATTGAGCAGATAAAAACTTCTGTTTTAATATGTTTTATGAATTATATAATAACATTTAAAAACGCCTACAAAACAAATTCCACTTGTAATTTATTTTTTTTCCAAACAAAGTTATTAATTGATTAAATTTTATACAAGTCGCTAGGGTTAGCACAATAGTTTGAAAATCCAATGGGGTGATCAAGTTTTCTTTTACAAGTTCAAAGGATGATGTGTCACATATACGGTAATTTTCAGCTTATCAATAATTAACCAAGTAAATCTGATTTGTCACCGTTAAATCTAAACTTATTAAAAACTATCCTATAAAACTTAGAACTAGTAAATTTAGATTTAAACACTGAATAACCAGTCATCCTTATATTTATATATTCTCAAGTTTACCAAGGACTTAATTGAACTACAAGTGCCATACAGTTTTTCTTCGGACTTCATCAAATTCTCTCTCTAGACTCCATTAATCCTCTCAACATTTTCTCCGATCAGACACAAACAACAACACAATATGCAGAAGCAATATAAATCAATATACATCCAACAAAAAACCCCAAATTCAAGAGTCTTTTACATATACCTTAACAACCCATCTAAACTCAACGCTTTCCCCTACGAATTTCTTACCGAATTTCCCGACGCACTTTCTTCTCTCGACAAAAATCCTAATGTCGCTGTCATAGTCCTCTGCGGCGCCGGTGATCACTTCTGCGCCGGCGCTGACCTCAAAGTAATCAAAAACATCGCAGAAAAAGGCCTCTCAACTGAAAAGAGCCGTGCTAATGAGTGGCTCCGGCGGGAGATCAAGTTCATTCAGGAATCCGCGACCGCGATGGAGAAATGTAGGAAACCGGTGATAGCAAGTATTCATGGATATTGTGTTGCAGGAGGAGTTGATATAGTGACTTCCTGTGACATAAGGTTTTGTACGAAAGACACTGTTTTTAGTGTCCAACATGTTAATGTGGGGTTCACGGCGGATATGGGGACGTTGCAGAGGTTGCCGGCGATTGTCGGGTATGGTAATGCAATGGAATTGGCTTTGACGGGTCGGAAGTTTTCGGGTCAGGAGGCTAAGGATATGGGTCTGGTTTCTCTCGTTTTTGAGTCTAAAGAAGCTTTGGATGAAGGTGTTAGACTCGTTGCCGAAGGTAAGTTTCCATTTGAATGAAAGCTTAAAAATGGTACCTAAGGTTAGCATTCATGATGAAATTGGTAAATTTTTTAGAAACTGATTTGTTAAATTTCATTTTGTTTTAATAAAATCTAGACTCAGCTCTGACGTAGTTAATTTAGGGCCAATCGTCCGAGGATCCTCAAATAAGGGATTATAAATTGTTAAAAAAAAATTAGAGATAAAGTTCAAATTTATCCAATCAAATTTATCTTTAATATATAAAATGGTAAAATTTTATAGTTGACTTTTCTAAATATGATGAATTAAATTCATATGTTTTCCTCTTTGGAGTTCATCTTTATTCTATATAAGTGATTAAAATTTTAGAATATATATAAAAGAGTCTGAAATTTATTATCTCATCGAGTGTCTATAAAAAGTCAAAACCAGACGTGATAAAGTTATTTAACTTTCATTTTTTTAATAAACCAATTTAGGCTATTTCAGACAGAAAAAACCATATTAATAGTAGCATAGACATCTTGAAATTGATTAACATTTACGTATAAAACAACACTCAGATGACAAAAAAAAAATTATATATTTTTTTAATTCAACAATTTGAAAATATATTTATATTTGTAATTGTTATGTCGCATATATATGGTTGTTATATGTCCGTCTATGAGTTTTTTACTGTGTGGTTGCCACGTGACTATTCCAATAATATTTTTTTTTAATTGATTGAAACAACTATTTTATATAAAAAAAATAAAGTTCAATTATTTTATTAAAATAAAATTATATTTAATTACCTGTTTGAAACTGACCACAAATATTAGTGATCATTGGTGCAATTTACTTTACTAACTCAACATTTATGTTACAATCTGTGTAATTAACCATTTAATTTGTCACCTGAACCATTGATCAATTATAAATGAATACAATGAGTCCTTAAGTAACCATACACCAAATATTATACAGCGACAATTGAACCAAACATACACTATAAATAAAAGAGTCTACAGATGATAAAATTTGTAGTTTGACAGGAATTGCTGCAAAGTCTCCCACAGCCGTGATAGGGACAAAGACAGTGACGTTAAAGAGCAAGGACTTGACTTTAGAACAAGGACTCGATTATGTTGCAACTTGGAATGCCGCAACAGTTTATAGTTCGGGCGATCTACTCGAAGCCTTAACCGCAAAAGCTCAGAAAAGAAAGCCTCACTTTGCCAAACTTTAATTTCATTAAATATGTTTTATCTTCTCCAAGTAAATATAATAAGTTGATTTATCGTTAACGATAGAGCCTCGAGTAAATGCGGCTAAAAAAGAAGTGGATAGGGTAAATAATTATAAAATCCTTGTATTTTTTACGTGTTATAGTAATTAGTCCATATGTTTTTAGAAATGATTATATAGTTCCTCAGTTTTTATTTTGGTGAACTCTTTAGTTCTTATATTTGAGTGAATGATCAAATTAGACTAAATAAAATTTAAAATACCAAAATTACATTTTATTATATGTTTTAATAATAAAATATCCAATTTTCCTATTTTATGTTTTTTTTTTCTTTCGTAATAATAATATCTCCAATATTAGTTACTTGTTTTATTAAATTTCATATAATTATAAATTTTAATTTAGTAGTGTAAAACTTATGCACTAAAAAAATGATAAATATTGTTAAATTATTAAAATAGGAGTATAACTATATAAAATTATTTATTTATGGGATAAGGAGCAAATTTACCCCTATGGTCTTAGTAGAGGAGCGAATTTACCCCTAACGTATGAAATAGACCAAATATACCCCTAACGTTTATATAAAGGATCAAATATGCCATTGTCTAACCGAAAAAGATAACGGAATAATTTACCGTTAGTTGACTTGTTTATTGACCGCAACGTCAAATATTTTTAATCCTGATCGTACATGTCAGATATGACGTGTATATATCTGGACCGTTAAAAAAAAAAATAATAAACATGTGCCACTTAACACGTTTCCGGTCCTCCTGCCATTTTTTATTTTTCACGGTCTCTTCCGTTGTGATCAAAGCTGATCTTCATCTCTAGTACTTTTTATTCTTCTTTTCCTATTTGCGATTGGTGCGCTTCTGGCTCGTGCGTTTTCCTTGTTATTTCTTTTGGCATGCTTTCTTCTTCCTTCGTGTGCTCTTCCTCTCCGCTTTCTATTTTCAATTTTCTTGACAGCCTTCTTATTTCTTTGGTGATCAGGAATTTCTCCCTTTATTTCTTGGATCTTCGTTCTTCTTTCCATCGTTCGTTAGTTTTAATTGTCTAAATAAAGCTAATTTTTCTCTGTGGAAAGCATCACAAAAGGTAAGAATATTTTTTTCTGATTTTTGGGTTTATACAATGACTAATGTGTTATGATTTCTTTATTGATTATAATGTTAGGTTTATACACTTTGTGATTTGCATTTTCATTACGGTGGGAAATGGATATTAGTACCTAAAAAGGATTATGTGGGAGGCAAGGTTGAAATTGAAAAAAGAATCGATATTGATTATTTGTCTGTTAAAGATATAAGAGACAAGTATAAAACAAAATTTTCTTATAAAGATGATCATAAGTTGTTGTATTTAGAGAGAGCCAAGTCTCTAGATGATGGATTAATTCCATTAGAGTTTGATAAGGACATATGCATATTGATGTCCAATTTAATAGAATCTAGAGGCGGTGAAGTGCATATATATGCACTAGACGAAGATGACTTGCCATTATATTTTTCACCTAAATGTGTCGAAATTGTTGGGAATGAAGAGTTACTAGAAGAAGTAGTTCAAAAAACTCCAGGGTCTAGGATTAGAGAAAGTCGGGTTGGAGAGAACTTGGAAGAAGCAGTTCAAACAACTCAACTAAGGGAAGTTGGGGGCAGAGTCATACGACTGGCAGGGGTTAATGAGGAAACCTCAAGGGAACAAATACATAAAGGTCTAGGTAGTTATGCACATGTAGTCCAAGAAGAAGAAAATGACAATGAAGATGATAGTGGTGAAGATTATGAAGTAAGAGAAGAGGATTATGAAAGTGAAAGTGAAGAAATATCAAATTTAGACATGGAAGAGGAATGTTCTGAATCTGATGAACTAGGAGATGAAGAAGAAATGTTGAATTCAATAGATGAAAATGTAGAAGAATTCAGAACAGCAAGGACAAACAGACATAAAAGTTATGTGGAATTATATGTTGGGCAAAGCTTTGCAAATTCTGCTGAATTTAGAATGGCAGTTTCTCATTATGCAGTTAGGGAAGGTGTTGCACTGAAGCTTATGAAAAGTGACAAGAAAAGGGTGAGATATAGGTGCAAGGCTACTTGCAATTTTGTGGTCTTGGCTTATAAGGATGGCCAAAGTGATGGATTAAGAATAAAGACTTTAATACCTAATCATACTTGTGACAGACAATATATGAACCCTAGGGCTACAACTGACTTTTTGGCTAACTATTTCAAGGAAACTATTAGAGGATCACCTGAGTGTAATGTATCAGATATGATTGATCATGCTAAACAGTACCTTAGTCTTGATGTGAAGTCATCAATGTGAAAAAGAGCAAAGAGGGTAATCATTTAAGAAATAAGTGGGGGCTATAAGGATGAATACTCCTGTCTTGAGGCCTATCTGAATGAGCTCGGAATTAGTAATCCTGGTAGTTTTTTTGATCTTCAATTGTATCCTGAGGGCCTAAGACAAGGAAAAAGAATATTTTGGAGGGTGTTTGTATGCTTTCATGCATGTAAAACAAGTTGGTTAGAAGGCTGCAGACCTATTATTGGCCTTGATGGTTCTTTTCTTAAAGACATAGTAAAAGGTCAGTTGCTTGTAGCTATTGGTTATGATGCAATGGACCATTTTTTCCCAATTGCATGGGCTGTAGTAGACAAAGAGACAAAAAATAGTTGGGATTGGTTTATTGGGCACCTAAAACAACAACTTAATCTCGGAAATGGGTCAAATTTAACATTGATGTCAGATATGCAAAAGGTATGTACTTTTCTCTTATTAATGAAGCTTATATGTTTATATGTTCTTATATTTATAGGCCAAATTTTATATTTCAAGTTTGCTTTAGAATTAAACTAAATATATATTTTGTGCTATGGTTTATCTGAAAAATGCTATATGTAAGTAATTTCGGATATAAGGTTAAGTTATTGTATATAAAGGTTTATTAGTCAAATGTAGTTTCAATTGATTACCATTTAAATAAATTTGTATACAGAACTAGCAATATTTGATTAGCTTATTAGAGCTTCAACCATATTGAGACTTGAGACTTGAGAGGATATTGACAAATGTGATAATGGTATTTTGGTTTAATTGATGTTTAAATTGTGAAGGGCCTGCTCCCTGCTGCTAGTGAACAATTGCCAATGTCAGAACATAGATGGTGTGCAAGGCATGTTCTTGCCAATTGGTCAACGAAGTTTCGAGGGAAAGAGATACAAAAGCATTTTTGGTCATGTGCTTGGAGTACGTTTGAAGAGGAGTTCAAAGATAATTTGAAGAAAATGGGATCGATAAATAAAAAAGCAGTTGAACACCTATTAAAGTATCCTCCTCAACACTGGTGTAGGGCATTTTTTAGTACAAGATACAAGGATCATATGGTGGATAACAACATGACAGAGAGTTTTAATAGTTGGATCCTTCTTCAACGGTCAAGACCAATACTGAGAATGTTGGAGGAACTTAGGGTGAAAGTAATGAAAAGGCTAATGACTTACGAGAAGATGATAGATTCTTGGACCACTGAATACTCCCCGAAAAGTTTGGATGTATATCATGCCAATAATGACATATCTAGATTTTGTAGAATAGAATTCAATGGGGAGAAGGGGTATGAGGTGACAGAAGGGGTTGACAGACATTGTGTGGTCTTGGATGAAAAGATATGCACTTGCAGAGAATGGCAATTGAGCGGTATACCATGCCCACATGCAGTTTGTGCTTTATACCATGCGAAAATTGATCCTATAACTGTAATAGACAAATTCTATCACAAGTCAATGTACCAGAGTACTTATAAGGACAAATTGCAACCTGTTCGAGGAAGAAGATTTTGGAGGTGTGATGATTTTGAGCCAATAGAACCCCCGAAAATTCAACGTATGCCAGGAAGGCCTAGGAAAAAAAGAACAAGAGAGCCAAATGAAGGAAGGCAGTCTGGATCGTGTGGGAGCAGAATATCTAGAAAGGGTCAAATGCAAAGATGTCGAAATTGTGGAGGCTGTGGGCATAAAAGAATGAAGTGTCAGGTAAACTTTTATTGTATCGTGTGGGATTCATTAATGGATACGTGAATTTGGTTTGGCATTCCTAAGAAGCATGCTTTTAAAATCCATTATTAAAGTTTACAACTGCTCTTGAACTTATTTCTTTGTTTTTTTCACAAAGATATTAGACATGTAAGGTTTAAAGTCTATAGAGTTGATATATTAGATTAGTTTTTGTTACCAATATTATTTTCATTTACTTAGTTGTTTTAATTGAAATTTTCATGATTAAATTATCATAGGGCAAGTCAATTTTTGAACAAAGTGCCGAGTTATTTGATGCAAACTCTGAAGCAATAACCAAGACATCAAATGCAACACAACCATCAGTAAACAAAGGTAAAAGTGTTTCAAGTGGATCAAACGATCAACCAGTTTGGATCAAACCTAGGCAACGCCTTAGAGAAGTTGGATATGGATATTTGCATGATGACAATGATGGCAGTGTTATCTATAATGTAAGTAATTTAATCCTTTAATTTTTGGCCAATTACATGTGTATTTCAGATTAGTTGACGAGTATGTCTTCTTAATTGATAGCCTGGTAATGTTGGTGAAACCGTTATCATTGAAGGCAATGTTGAACCATTTGAAGAAGCACAAGATGTGATTTCCCATAATCCTGATCCTGTTGTTACATTTGCTATCCCAAGTGAAAGAGAAGCAAGGCAGAATAGGTTGAAACCCTTGTTTGATTCAGCATGTGGAACTAGACATATTCATTTCTCACAAAATGAACATGAAGTTGCTATGCCAACTGACTTACCATTCGAGCCTCCGAAGCTTCAGTGCAAAGGAAAGAAAGCTACGACAACTCGTCAAATTGAAGCTGAAAGAGATAATGTAATTAGGAAAACAAGAAAAAAATTTATCCATAAATTAGTGCAATTGGTAGGTTGGTTGTAAATGTGTTAGTAAAATTTTTGACAGTTTGGTAGTAAATATGTTGGTAAAAGCAATAAACATTTTTTTGTGACAAGGAAACGACATATATAAATTTCCCTTTAAGTGACAAACTAGAAACTTTTATGTTGACAGAGAAATTTTATCTTTTTAAAACTTAAGGTGCTCTAAATTTGAAAATATGTAATCATGTGAATATTTACAATGCAAGCATATCAATTTTCCATCAACGAAATTGTTTATGCATCCGGTATGAGTTTCCAATTCAAGTTGTAAGCCATACAAAATAAACATTCATAGATAATAGCCATGAAACCACTTTTCTTTCTTCTCTTCTTTCATTTCCTTATTCTTGCTTATTCTTCTTCTTCTTTAGTTGTTAATGAGGAGGCCAAAGCTCTTTTGAGATGGAAGTCTACTCTCAATTTCATAATAATTCTGTCTTATCTTCATGGTCTCTATCTACTCCTCTTTGCAACTGGTCTGGAATTTTCTGCCATCATAAGACTGAATCTGTTACCAATATCAGTCTTTTCGGTTATGGTTTAACAACTAAAGGAGAAGAAGTAAGAAAAAGGAAATGAAAGGAAAGAAGAAAGTAAAGTAGCTTGTGTAAAAAGAGAGACAACATGGCTATAGCTATTAAGTATGTGTGGTGATGAATGTATGCATTGAAAAGTATTTATACACGAATGGATGGTATTAATTGATCACTTCTTTATGACTTAAGAGGCTTCTATTAAGATGACGTTGCTGCTGATGTTTTTTGGTCCACTTTTCTTTTCATATTTAGCCAATTTGCTGTCCACATTATGGAATGTGAGGTTGAAGATTGCTATAGATTTAGTTAATGTAATAGTGTATATGCACATTGCATTTCCAAGGCCTATCGCACATGGAAATATTAAAGTTTCAAACGTTTTCCTGGATGGAAATTCTGCAGCCAAACTGTCTAATTTGTCACTGTGTGTGCCTATTCCTGAAGGTGAGACGTTTGTCGAGGATATTATGGTAGGGATTATAGGAGTTATTGCGCCTAAATCATTGGCTATAGGTTACTTCAACGAGAGGAACCATGTTTATAGCTTCAGAGTGTTATTACTTGTGCTTTTAACCGGGCAAAGATCATTGGATAACTCTCGCGTTGAAACTGGAGATTGAACCGTGTGAAGAAGTATCTTCGAATGAATAAATTCAAGGAGATGTTTGATCCTTTTATTTTGGTAGAGGCTGTCATAGAACAACAATTGGAAAGTGTTGGAGCTCTTGCAATTAGATGCATTGATGATTCTGCTGAAACAAGGCCAATAATGATTGAAGTGGCAAAACAACTTATTCGTATTTATCGATCTGCAATTGATCCTTGTTAGCTTTCTGTTCATTGATCTTTCTATTTTTAATGTCAAACTATATATGATTGGTATAAACCATATTAGTGGCAACAAATAAATCAATTGAATACGAGGCAATATTTTCCCAGAATTCACTTAAAGACTATGAGTGATGATGGATGTGGAAAAACAATAAAATACAAGCAAAATTCATAATGAATAAGTGAAACTTGAGAATGGCCACTTATATTAATACATCACAAACACTATAAAATTCAATAGAAAACTTTTAGTTTCATGGTAGTTGGTTAAAACACTAAAAAGAGAATTGCATTAATAAGATTTGAAGTGTACACCATCCATGATATTGAATTGCAAAGACATGAATATCTGTAAAGTAAGATACCAAACTTTCCAATTCTTATTCTCAACAGAAATTCCAAATTTATTGTTTGGGTTACAAGGTTCTCATTGTACAGTATGTCTGCAAATAAAATCCATATCACCATAGGCAACCTGCAGAAAGCCTTCCAAAATCGCAATTTCCAGCCACAGTGACTTAAGTGGAGCCCACCCCTTTATCTCGACCATTAAAACCAACGAATCGACAATTAAACCCAACGAACTGACCATGTAAAGAAGAACGAAGATTGGAAGAACCAATGGCAGAGAAGTCCTGATCGCACGAAGGAAGAAGAAAGCAGGCCAAAAGAAATAACGAGGAAAAACACACCAGCCAGAAGCGCACCAATCGCAAATAGGAAAAGAAGAACAAAAAGTACCAGAGATGAAGATAGCTTTGATACCAATCGGAAGAGACGGTGAAAAATAAAAAATGGCAGGAGGACTGAAAACGCAGAGAAGAGCATTGGAAAAGAAAAATTGGAGGTTTTAAGTGGCGCATGTTTATTATATTTTTTTAACGGTCCAGATATATACACGTCATATCTGACATGTACGACCAAGATTAAAAATATTTGACGTGGCGGTCAATAAACAAGTCAACTAACGGTAAATTATTCCGTTATCTTTTTCCATTAGACAAGGGCATATTTGATCCTTTATATAAACGTTAGGGGTATATTTGGTCTATTTCATACGTTAGGGGTAAATTCGCTCCTCTACTAAAACCATAGGGGTAAATTTGCTCCTTATCCCTTTATTTATTAAGAAGCGGGCAACAGGCAGCAGAAGCCGGACATCTCAACCAGGTTGGCACCCCAGTCAACTACGAGTTATATAAAATTATAAAAGTGGTTCTTTTTTAAGAGAATAAGAAATACAATTTTTTTAATTAATATACACAGTATAAGAATTTCGATGTATATATAATACACAAACTTCATTAAGACTATTTTGATTAAATTTGAAAACTAGTAAAATAAGTTATTTTATTTGTATAATCAGACATAATTTTGTACTTTTATTGGTCGGGAGTATCCTAGAAACCTAAAATTTTCAGTTGGGTGCATAATAGTGTTGGACATAAATAATTTTCAGATATAATTGAATTGAGGTAACAAGTCTTTTTCTTAATTATTTCGACTTGGGTAAAGATTAATGATATCCAAGGCTCCATGTCCATGTGTTTTCTCTATATGAAATGTAATAAAGTGTTGTACTTAAATAATTGGAGTAATAATATCATGAGCTATATCTCGAACAATTTAACTTTAATACATATTCAGTTTATTCTCTATCTCAAGTTTCACATAAATATTTTCCTCTGAACATTTTTCCGATCAGAGAAAAAAAAAAACAAAAAAAAAAAATCTCTCTCAATCCAGACGGGTTTCACATAAATATCAAGTTTATTCTCTATCTCAAGTTTCACATAAATATCTTAAGACGGGTTTCGTAATTTCTCTCTCAATCCAGACATAAATATCGAACCCGATAAAAATATTCACTGGGTTTTATTTAAAGAATGTTCCTTTAAAAATGGATTATTATGAGAAAAAAACTCATTATATATATTATATATATTGTTGTTGAGATAATTATGATTAGGCTTTAGTCCGGTTTAAGGCTTTCCACCTCTTTCTATGAATATATCGAATCTTAAATCTCTTTTTATTAGAAACTCCAGGTTTGAGCTAAAAAAAAAATTGAAAAAGTTACTCTTCTAATTGACAGAGAGGCATTTGATTTGAGGATTGATTAAGAAAACAATTAGTAGATAAGATAGTACGGTTGAGTAGTATTCGATATACTAGTTAACAATTCGTCTAAATTCAATGTGGTGAGGGCATCCCTTATCATTGCCCGAGCTCGGAGCCAAGAGACGAGGACAACGAGAGCCGAGGTAACCAGCCAAGCACGTGAGGCGTGCTCACCAAGACGCGGAGCGTATAGGACTCCCTTACCGAAGAATTGCCCAGCAGATCCATGACGCGGGGCGCATCCCCAAGTACGCAGGGCGTGAAACCAGGGCCCGAAGTGAAGGATATCCAGGAGGCCAACTACGCGGGGCGTACCATCAGGGATGCCACGCGTGAAGACCATCAACAGGAATCACCAAGATCAGAGGCGCCAATACGCGGAGAGTGACTCCAGGAACGCCACGCGTGAAGTGCTCCTCAAAGGCTTCCCAAGTCTCAGTAGCTACGTCACACGGGGCGTCTCAAGGTCCACGCGGGGCGTGTCCTACCTGGCGAATACTTCTCCTCCAAGTTCTTTAAAGAGGGGACCAATACTATTGCTGTTTATTTACTGTTTTGCCATCCACCATTTATTACTAAACTACTATGGACTCTTTCCTTTCCTATTCTATCCTTACACACATGTTTTGCCAAAAACCCTATTCATGGGCTTTTGGTCTTTTCTCTTTTATTTGCGAGAGTATTTAAACTCTCTTCTTTGTAATGCTTATGAACTTTTGATGAATTTGAATCTAGCCTCCATTGGAGCATCAAGGTTTCACCTTGTTTTGGGTTAACTCAACCTTCAAGTATAGCTTGAGAAGATTGAAATCTTTGTGAGTTTAAGATTAAAACTCTCAGTCGACTTTAATCTACATCAGTTGGTATCAGAGCCGAGTCGTTTTCATTCCCGGAGACTTCTTCTCGGAAATGGTTCAACCACGTATCACAAACGAAGCCACCGGATCCATGGAGCAACGAGTTGAGACACTAGAAGGCAACGTGAAGCATATCACGGAGTCTCTAAGAGCGTTAGAGGAGAAGCATATCAAGTTTGATTTGAGGTTATTGATTAACATTCTATTTTAATTTGATGTTGTTTACAAGTTAATAAGTTTAAGGTTTGGTTTGGTTAAATGTTTTTCACAAATGTATACATATAGCTATTTTACGTAAAAACTAGTTTTTGTAGTTGATAGTTGCTTACTGAGATTTTTGTCTCATATTTTCAAATGTTTTAATGTTTTTAGGCGAAGAAGTACGAGGTACTGAGGGAAGTGTTCGACACTAGGGCGAGGATTGGATACGGCCACGATTGTCCAAGTCGTCTTCTAGGGTATTGCATACTATTTTGTACATGTAGATATAGGCGTTTTTTTGTGCTTGTGAATATGTAGGTGTTGGTCCCTAGTAATTAGTTCCAAAGGGGGGGGATAGGAACTAATGTAACTTTTTCGCTTTTAATTATGTTGACTTAATGTTATTTTAAGAGTTTGTTAACTCAGCGTGTTGGTCAGCACGGCCGATTGATTAGTCAGACAGTTTTAGTTCTATGCTGACTAAGACTGCTTGACTTGAGAGTTGGGAATTAACTCTTGAGAGGTCAGCTTCCAACTCAGCACTCAGATTTACTCAGTTTCAGTTTTAACAATTTATATGCTGAGTAAATACCACAAGCAACACATGCACACATATATATATAAATTGAGAGAAAGAGTTTAGAAGCTACTCAGCACGACTTATCCTGGTTCGGCCTCTGTGCCTACGTCCAGTCCCCAGTTCCTCCTGGGATTTTCAATCCAATACTGAGCTCTTTCAAGGTAGAGCACAAACCCTTTACAAGGCAGTGAGTATGCAAGAGTACGTCATTTATTCGTCTACTCAGCTCCTACTAAGTACTACAACCCAGCACTTAGATTTTTCTACCACTAAATGCTTACAACCAAGCACTCAGCATACACTCTCAATATTACAATTGATAAACTTGTTCTTTCTCAATAGAAGAACACTTTAGATGATTACACAACAATCAATCTAGCATTTACACAAAGAATAGAAGATTTGGTGTAAGATCTTTGTATTTGAGTGCTTTGAAGATTTCTCTCTTGGATTTTTCTTCTTTGTAATTCGGCAAATGTCCAAGTGAAATCCTTGTCCATTATATAGATGAATTCTGGAGATTAGACCGTTTGAATTTGGTGTGTTCGTTGATTCCAAAACGACTCTTTTAGTAGACAACTTCTGGTCAGTTTCAGTTTTGCAGGCCAATCCTGTCATCTGTTTTCTTCAGGTGTCAGCCTTGTCTTCTTCCTAGACTTGTCTTTTTGTGGCAGTTGTCTTTTACCAGTAATCCATTGACCCATGTTTCTTGGAATTAGTCTTCTGTGTATTTTCGAGACTTCAATTATTGGTGCAGAATATTGGCAGACTTTGTCTTTTAGTGAACGGATCCTTCATGCTTTCCTGACTGTTACTCAGCTCCATTCGTTATCTTCGAATGTTCAACTTCCATGCTGAGTTTCTTCTTAGTCAGCTCCGTTCTGTTTATACAATTCTGAAGGAGTCTTCTAATTTAGTCAGCCTCGTTCTGGCAACTTTGAAGGAGACTTCTGATACTGAGTTCTACTCCACTCAGCTTCTATTCTTTCATGCTGAGTTCCATTCCACTCAGCTTGGCTTATGCTGACTTTTGTCCTGTCTAACTTTATATATATATTTTTTCACTCAATATTGAACAAACACATTAGTACAATTAAATCAAAGTATTTAAATTTAATTGCCTCTTAATCATGGATGATTTTGTCAAATCAAAATCTTGTGGAAAGGTGTTTCAACAAACTCCCTCATTTTGATGTTGGCAAAATACATAATTATGGAACTCAGTTATAAGTTACCCCATGATTGATTTATTTTTGAAATAACTCCCTCGTAAGGGTTGCACATATTGTCTTAACTTAATTCTAAATCTTCCAAGATTTAATTGAATTAACCTTAAGACATTTGTGTATACTGACTTAGTTTAATGTTAGATTTTTCAAGATCTGAGCTAATTGGATTTAAGTCAGTTTTCAAAAATATTAGAAGTATGTTGTTACTCAGTTTATTACATAAGTATTTTAGTGTTAATGTATACTGAGTATGTTTTACTTCTTAATTTGTTTGTTCAATTTTATCAGCCAGGTTGAGAAAATGGTACTTGTCATAGATTAAGCAAAAACATATGAGGAAAGATTATATGCTAAGTTCTAAACATTGACTAAGCTATATCTAGTTCTTCTTCTTTTCCTTCATGTTGACCTGAGCTTGATGGTCAGCTCGATATACTCCTTTGCCTTTATCTTTACTTCCTGAGGCATTACCTGCAAGCTGAGTTCCGTCTTGGCTTTTCTCCCCCGTTTTGCCATCATCGGGTTTATAAAGGAAGGTATCGTTGCGAGCATGAGTGGAGAGGACATTTGAGTAACGCTGAAGCCTCTTTGTGCTTTCACGCAAGCCATCAATTACAGGTACACTGTCATCTTGGACATGGCGAGGAATCCGGAGAGAGCTGCTAATCATGCTGAGTAGGCATTCATGTGATTTGCTAAGCCAGGTGAGCGAGCTGGTTATCTGAGCAAAAGATTGGTGGTACATCTTCAGCAGGGCAGAGTCATAAAACATGCGCTAAGCATTGTTGATGCGCATTGCCTTCATAATTGCGTGGGAAAAACTCAAGATTTGACCATTGGAGACTGGGTCAACATCCATCTGAGCCTTGTTGACGTTAAGTAGACTTACCGCTTCACTCATTTGGTCAATGGTGCACTGAGAGGTAGAAAATACTAATTCACGCATACTGGTCAGTTCAGCAGTTAGCTTGGCAAAGCAGTCTTGTAACTCAGCAGAGGTAGCATACTCAGGATTGCCAGTTGCGCTTGATTTGGTCAGTTCTGCAGTTAACTTAGCAAAATAGCCTTGAAGCTCAGTGGAAGTTGCATACCCTGGATTAACTTCCGACAGTTGTTGGATTTTTTCCTTCAAGCGAGTTCAGATGGTTCACCATTGTGAGTACCAATTCAGTCAGCTTTGCTATTTGGTCTTGCCTGGGTTGCTGAGTTTGAACGGTGGTCATAACACTTACAAGATCCTTGAGTCCTCTTAGTTCATTGAGAAGCTGAGTGATACCAGACAGTTGGGAGGACTCAGCATGAGAAGATCGAGTAGCATCAGCTTGAGGAGGGTTCAAGTCTTGAAGCAAGGACTGAGCAGAGGCAATGATTCATCATCCTGACTCAGTAGCATTCAAGTATGTGAATTGAGCAGCATTTGTCTCAGAGGCTGGAATTGAGCTTGATGGTGGTGGAGTTGGCTGTTTGCCAGATTGATCATCTTGATTGGTGACAGGACTTTGATGCAGATTGGCTTCAGGAGCTGATTTATCAACATGCTGTGTTGGAGGTGGAGTTTGGTTAGTCATGTTGACCTGCTCAATTTGAGTGGGTGAAGTTGAAACAGGATTTGTTCCATCTTGAGCAGTTGGATTTGGATTTTCAAAGGTTTTGGCTTGTTCCTCATCCTGAGTAACAGAGGCTTGTTTTTCTTTTGAAGGAGACGCAGTATCGTTTGCAAAGTACGTGAACTGTAGCTCAGATAGGTCAGTAAATGGTTCTTGAAGAGGAGAATCTGCAAGGAGGTCAAGAGCTGGAGTCTTATGGGCTTTCTTCTTGAGCCGTTTGAACTTTGTTTCTTTAAAAGGAGATGGGTCAGCATGAATAACCTCCTCATCAGTATCAACTGTCTCTTCTTCCACAGTTGGACTCTCATGTTGCTCAACGTGATCCTCCACAGCAACATTTTCTTCTTCCTCAATTCTCCGCTCAGCATCATCCTGATGTTGCTCAACATCAGTAGGTTATTCCTGCTCGGTATTGACTTCTTCCTCAACAGGAGTTTCTTGCTCAGCATCCTTGACCGGCTCAGCATGAGTTTAGTCTAGGTTAATTCCATGACCTTTTGGAGGTACAACCCAATCCAAGGGATTAGCTTCAACTGTCTTTAAGGTATGAACCTTCTTCCTTTTCATCAAAGGGGATTCCGGAGTTTCCTCTTCTTCATCCTCAGGCTCTTCCGGCCTCTTTCTTTTCACTGCCGACTCAGCTTTCTCCTTAGCCTGGTCAGCTTTAGCTTTCTTTTCCTGAGACACTAGTCTTACTTTCTTTGGGACAGAATTGATGTCTTTTGAGCATGTTTCAATGGTCTTTCTCTTCTTCTTCTTCTTCTCAGGCTCAGCTGACTTAGGTTCTTCAACCTGTTCAGTATCAACATCTTCTTCCTCTTCATCTTCAACCTCGTCAAATCCTTTTAACGGCTGATCGTATAGTAACCCAACCAGCAAGGCGGCTGTAATCTCATTCCCCCAGCTTTCAGTCTCATTGATTGTCTCAATCTTTTGGTCCTCAATTATCTTAGTGATCAGAGAACCCAGCCTGAGCTTCTTTCCACTGCGTTGAAGAGCCCCAACCAGAAAGATGGGCATGTTAAGTGGAGTGTAGGTCAACATGTGCCATATGAAGCACTGTTCAAAATTGGAGGCAGAGGAAGCTCAGCTTAGCTTGGGGAAGATAAAGTTGGTCAGCACGTAGTGAGCCATCTTCTGTTCTTGCCCCATACAAGTGCTGGGTATTTCACCTTTATGATTCTTTGGTTTGCAGAACCTCTTGATCTGGTCAAGCTTTTCCTTTGGTACCTTTTCTTTTGTTGTCCTAAACTCCATTCCTTCGTCTGGTAAGTTTAGCAGATTAGCTAGATAGGCAGGGGTTATGGTGATTTTCTGTCCTTTGACCGTGGTCTCCAAATAGTCAGCATCTTCTTCATCAACAAACATGTTGGAATAGAACTCTCTGAATAGCCTAGGGTATGTTTTTCCAGTGAGTGAGAAGAGACCGGTCCATTTGTTCTTCTCGATCCAGTCACAGAACGGTTTCTCAGAAGTGATGAATCCTAGAGAGAACCATCTGCATTTTAGAACCTCCAAGTTGTTGACCTTCTTATGGACCTTGATCATGTTCCTTTCTACTGGCTTTGATGAACCGACGGGGTCATCTTGAGTGGGTTTGCCAGAGGTTTGGCCAAGCTGAGTGGTGAAGTTAGGGATTTCGTTTTTACCGGAAGCCATTGTTACAGATGAAGGTTTTAAGGTTTAGGGAGAGAGAAGGATTCGATTTCAGAAGATTTTAGGCGTAAAGAGTAATGAGTGGGGATCCTTCCACTACTTATAGAGCCTTGAATCATTCCTAATTAATGAACTAGCCGTTTTCTTCTTGGGATTTTAATCGACAAGGATTCTGCCATTTATGACAGGTTCGACGCATGGGTATTCATTATTACTTGCGTTTTTCTAGGTATGATTTGTTACACGTGTCATTGTTCATTGGTACAAGTGGGCTTTTACTCAGTTTGCCAAAATATGAATCGTTTATGATACTGAGTATTTAATTCTACGTAGATGGATTTTCTATCTCTTAGTAACTCAACATACGTTAATCACTCATCATGTACATCTACTCAGCATAAGGTGATTACTCAATATGTTTATCTACTCAGCACATAATATTTACTCAACATTTGTATCTACTCAGCATAGACTATTAAGCTCAATGTTCAGTAGTTACTAGATTGATATCAGTCAGCATGACAATCACTCAACATTTATTCAAATATTTAGAATTATTGAAGAGGATTAGACATACCGATAGCTTCCTTTAGTATGTTAAATTGCTCACGAGCCAAAGGCTTGGTGAAAATATCTACAAGCTGTTCATTTGTTGGCACATAGGTCAGCTTGATCTCACCCTTTAGTACGTGATCTCTGATGAAGTGATGCCTTATGCTGACATGCTTCATCCTGCTGTGTTGGATAGGATTCTTGGATAGATCAATGACACTCTTGTTGTCACATTTGATCTCTATTGTCTCAGTTCTTACTCCATAATCCTCAAGCTGTTGCTTTATCCATAGGACTTGAGCTACATAGCTTCCAGCAGCAACGTACTCAGCTTCAGTTGTAGACAGAGCAACTGATGACTGCTTCTTGCTGAACCAGGATACTAGACAGCTTCCAAGGAAATGACATCCTCCTGAAGTACTCTTACGTTCTAGCTTATCCCGTCCATAGTCAGCATCAGTGTATCCTATGAGTGTGAAGTCATTTGAAGTTGGATACCATAAACCTGCATCAACTGAGCTCTGCAAATATCTAAAAATTGTTTTTATAGCAATTAAGTAAGATTCCCTTGGGTCAGCTTGATATCTTGCACAATAACATACTGAGTACTGTATATCAGGTCTACTAGCAGTGAGATAAAGTAAGGAGCCTATCATACCTCGATAAAGTTTACTATCTATTGACTTACTTTTCTCATCTTTGCATAGGACAGTATCAGTACCCATAGGGGTTGATATGGGCTTACAGTCTCCCATATCAAACTTCTTTAACATTTCCTTGGTGTACTTGGACTGACTAATGAAGATGTCGTTCTTCCCTTGCTTGATCTGAAGTCCAAGGAAGAAGCTGAGTTCTCCATCATAGACATTTCGAACTCAGTCTGCATCTGTTTGCTAAACTCTTGACACAAAGATTCGTCAGTAGCACCAAATATTATGTCATCTACATAGATTTGTGCAAGTAGGGTATGTTTACCCTTTTTCTTAATGAACAAGGTTGTGTCAGCTTTTCCTCTGACATAATTCCTGGTCAGCAGGAAGTTGGTCAACCTTTCATACCAAGCTCTTGGAGCTTGCTTCAGGCCATATAAGGCCTTCTTGAGTTTATAAACGTGGTTTGGAAATTTTGGATCTTCAAAACCCGGAGGTTGATTAACATATACCTCTTCGTTTATAAAGCCATTAAGAAATGCACTTTTAACATCCATTTGATACAATTTAAAGTTCATGAAACTAGCATATGCACACAATATACGTATAGCTTCTAACCTAGCAACTGGTGCAAAAGTTTCACCATAATCAATGCCCTCTTGCTGACTATAGCCTTGGGCTACAAGTCGGGCTTTGTTCCTAACTACATTTCCATGCTCATCTAGTTTGTTTCTAAAAACCCACTTAGTTCCTATGGATTTTTGATTCCTAGGTTTAGGTACTAAATCCCATACCTCATTTGTCGTGAATTGGTCAAGCTCTTCTTGCATATCATTGATCCAATACTCATCATGCTCAGCATCAGCAAAGTTCTTTGGTTCATGAACTGATACGAAAGCAACATTGCTAAAGAATTTCCTAAGCTGGTCTCTAGTCATTACTTTGTTGTTGGCATCATCAAGGATGGACTTTTCTGAATGTCCTCTTGGAATTTTTATCTCCTTGGGTAATGTTGAGTTGTTTGGAACAGGTGTTTCTACAATCTCTATAGGGACAGATTGGTCAGCAAAGGTAATTTCAGTTTCGATTTTACCTTTGGTCAGCTCTTGTGCTGATGGGTCAGCACCTCCAATTAGGTCAGTATGAGCTGAGTTCGGCTCATCCTCCATGGGTTGAGTTGTCTTACCTGCAGGGTCAGTTTCATCGAAATCTACATGGACTGACTCTTCTACAACTTCAGTTCTTTTATTATAAATTCTATATGCTTTGCTGTTTATTAAGTACCCTAAAAAGATTGCTTCGTCAGCTTTGGCATCAAATTTTGCCAAATTGTCTTTTGTATTGAGTATGAAACATTTACACCCAAAGGCACGAAAGTAACTAATGCGCCTTCACCTACGGTTGAGATGAAGACTCACTAAGGGATAAGTGTACCCCGTCGTTATCAAGTAATAAATTTCTGGTTTAAGTCCAGGTTATCGTCCACAGGATTTGTTTCTGCAAGTACCGAGCTACTTGATCTCGGATGTTATCTAGGCTTAGGGGGTTTTGAGTTTGTTTAATTAAATTAATCTACTCCTAGGTTGAATTACGCTATTCCTAGCTAAGTTATCTGATTCTAACTAAGTTATTCTACGCCTAATTAAGTTACTCTACCCCTAATTAAGTTAAACTACTCATAAGTGATCTTTTACCAATGCAATTAACCGAAGGAACATGAAGGGATATGATGATAATGAAAATAGGATGTTTAAACAATTGAATTGAAACCTAAGTCACTTGTGTCCAAGGCGATTAACCCGACCTATCCTCCTAAAGTCCCTAGTTCGTGATTCCCTTGTAAGGCCGAAACTAGCTCTAAGGCTCAGTAATTTGGGCTTAATCTTCTATAGGGTCGTCAATCCTATAAGCACTGACTAGGTCAGATTCAGCTCGCAATATATGCCAACCTAATTTTGGGATTATCAAATGAGTTAAACCAATCAGACAAAGCGTAAGACAAAGATTAAAACATCAAAACAATTGAATAAACAAGAACTATAATATATATCAAAGATGGAAACATCGTCACGAAGTTACAATAAACCTAGCATTCATAGCATGTATGAGAGGCTAGACAGAATGTAAAAGAAGAAAAATCCCTTTCAGGGAACCTGTCTACCAATGCAGGCGTCTTTCTAGGATTTAAGGATGAAGCTTGAGCAATCCTCGGTGAATGGAGCTTCGGAGGTGTCTTCAATGGAGGTTTGAAGGATATTGAGGAGGTGGAGAGGATTTCTCAAGGTGAAAAGCTAAGAAAACTACAAAGGAAAAAGATATCTAAATTACATTGGAAAAACCCTATTTATAGACGCGGCTCGGCCCTCTTTTTGACCTATTTTCGTGTCCTTATTGGTGTAGGAAGACGTGGGGTCCATCGTGGCTTCGTGGGGGCGGAATTGGTCTTTTTGACCAATTCCCGCAGGTCTGCTCGCCGAGCAGGGCGAGCTGCTCGGCGAGCAGGGCTACTCGCGACGAACAGCCCCCTGCTCGCCGAGCAGGCGCCTGGCGGCCTGCTCGGCGAGCAGAAATGGCCCACGGAGGCCCGCTCGTCGAGCGTTTTCGCCCGGCATGCCCTCGAAGTTTGCTGAATGTCGTCGATGCCCTTTTTCGCCCGATTTTACACCTGCGCACGTACAGAAACTCCAGATAACATTAGTCCAAAAGCTAAATTGACCCGCCAATCGCTTATTTTGAGCAAACGCTTCGTTTGGTGCGACTTTTGGCGGACCAATTAGCTTCAAAAGATAATGGAATTATACTATGCATGCTATATTGGCCGTAATTGCCTAAATTGGTCATAAAACGAGCCTAAAAAACGAAAAATAAATAAAACGTTTCCAATTCCTAACTAACTCACACAAAAGCATTTAAATGCGAGAAATGCTGGCTTATTAACTAAATAAAGCTAAAACCCGTCCTAAAACCGTACCCAAAGATAGGGGTTTTTGACCCCTATCAAACCTCCTCGCACTTAAAACTTTACTTGTCCCCAAGTAAACTAAAAAAACTAAACCCGCAATCACAAGCAAGCTAGAAAACCTCCCGGTTTGACTAGGTGCTTGACACAATTTCGAGCATCTGTAATTACATGCATTCGGAAATACAAAGTAGAGACACGATATCCAAAAGCCGCATTTCAATTATCATAGGTCATAGTTTTAAGCAAAAGGACACATGTTCAATTAAACGAGCTTAAGAGGATCGCTAAGTAAAACACCTCACCATAGGTAGTTCACTCAATTCACACAATTTTGGTGGCTAAAGTGTTTACTCTCGGCTTATGTTCTTGCTTAGGATTACGTTGATTTTGCACGTTCATCCGAGTTCCTCTACTATGCTATATGACCCCGATGATATCAAAAACAGTCTCGAATTGGGGTTGTAATGTGGTTAGAGGGTTAAAGGTACAACAAGGGTTAATAGTTCTAGCACTACAAAAACAAAGTTTAAATGGCTTTAGCAAATATGAAGTGACTGAGCTTTTTATTCATCCCTTATTATTTTCTTTTTGGGATGTTTTCTTGAGACGTCTTTGATTTTTAAGAACTGGGGAATGAAGTTCTTCCCTTTGTTCGTCTCTTTTCTTTTCTTTTTTTCTTTTTCTGTTTTTCTCTTTTTTTTCTTTTTGGGATAGTGATGCTCATTCACTTCTTAGCCTTTTGGCTTGCTACTGTAATGCCATAAACAAAGATAAAGCGCTAGAAGAAAACAAAGACTCTTATTTGAGCTTTGCAAAAGACTTAGGGTTAAGTAACAAACCAAGTGATGGTTTGCAAAAACTGGGTTAGAACGAAAGAAAAATCTATAAACTACAAAAATATAGGCTCAAAGGGGCTTCCTAGAGTGGATGAAAAAGAGAAAATAAGGTAAAGAAAAGGGTTAATTCTAATGAGGCTGATTTCATCGTCTACCATCTCAAATCATTGCATGTAGGTTCAACACAGTATTAGGTGCAAAATCTGTAATCTTTCCACAAGTCAAAGCATTCACACAAAAATGTCAAGAAAAAGAGCTTCTTGATGTTCGCTCTTAGGCTCAAATTCAACTCACAATTCTTTGGGTTTCAATTTTGTGTTTACTAGTTTTCCCCAAACTCAAGTTTAATGTCACATGCCTTCAATTCTTAAGTTATCTACCTAAGTAATGATTTTAGCATTTCTTCAAAAGTAGGGTCTAAATGCAAACTTTAGCTCATGCTCTTACAGATACAAGGATTGTGTCCTGCACCTAAACTAGTTGTCATGCAATCTTCGATTCGGTTTTCATCCCTCAAGGACAGATAACGAAGTTTAGCTTCGAATGAGGTTCACGGTTTTAGGTCCTAAACATGCAAAAACATAAAAAAAACCCAAAAACGCTAAACTAAACTAGACACGACGCAACAAAAATTTAAAAATTATACAATTTTTGTAAGTTTGTCTACCCCTCCTCACACTAAAAATATGCAATAAGTTCCAACATTGTATCACAAATCATGAAGCACGAGTGTAAAGAGTCAGGGTGGAGTAGACAACTTACTGATCATCTTGAAGACGGAGGATTTGGACACCCGAAGTGTCTTTACCGAGATAAAGTTTAAGTCGATGTCCATTCACTTTCTGGGTAGTTCCATCATTCAACATAATCTCAACCATACCGGAGGGATGTGCGTCAAGAACTGAGAATGGTCCATACCATCTACTCTTGAGCTTGCCAGGGAAGAATCTCAATCGGGAGTTATAAAGCAGCACTTGGTCGCCTCTTTGGAAGGTTTTCCGCTGTACTTTTTTATCGTGCACCCTCTTGGTTCGTTCTTTGTACAGTTTGGCATTCTCGTAAGAGTTATATCGGAGATCATCCAGTTCATGCAGTTGTGGTAACCGTAGGTCACCTGAAAGTTTAGGGTCAAAGTTTAGAAATTTCAACGCCCAATAAGCTTTGTGCTCTAATTCAACAGGCAAATGACAAGATTTCCCGAAAACTAAACGGTAGGGGGACATTCCTATGGGAGTCTTGAATGCTGTCCGGTATGCCCAAAGAGCATCGTCCAGTTTCAGACTCCAATCTTTTCTAGCATTCCCCACCGTTTTCTCAAGAATGCGTTTTAGCTCTCTGTTTGACACTTCTACCTGACCACTTGTCTGAGGATGGTAAGGTGTCGCGACCCTATGGGCTACGCCATACTTTTGGAGCAATGTGTCAAACTGCTTATTGCAGAAATGGGATCCCCCATCACTAATGATAGTCCGGGGGGTTCCAAATCTGGTAAAGATATTCTTTTTCAGGAATTTTATCACTACTCGAGCATCGTTTGTGGGTAAGGCTTCGGCCTCTACCCATTTAGAGACATAATCAACCGCGACAAGAATGTATTGGTTGGTGTGTGACATAGGGAAAGGTCCCATAAAGTCTATGCCCCAAACATCAAATAGCTCACAGACGAGTATGCCTTGTTGAAGCATCTCATTCCTCCTAGAGATATTCCCTACTCTCTGACATGCATCACAGTATTTGATATAACTATTGACATCACTATGCATTTGTGGCCACCAAAGCCCACTTTGGAGGATTTTTGCCACTGTCCTATCTGGCCCAAAGTGGCTGCCTGGTTCCCTAGAGTGGCACATGTTAATCACTGACTCTACCTCCTCCTCAGGTATACATCTCCTAATCATGCCATCGGTGCAGAATCGAAATAAATAAGGTTCTTCCCAAAAATATTGTTTGCTTTCAAACAAAAACATACGTCTTTTGTTTACATCTAAATCAAGAGGAAGAATGTTACCGACTTTGTAGTTCGCGATCTCTGCAAACCAGGGGAGAGTTTTTACCGAATATAGCGTTTCATCCGGGAATACCTCCTTGATTGCCTCATGCTCTAAGGATTGCTGATCTAACTCTAACCTGGATAGGTGGTCCGCTATCACGTTTTCCACTCCTTTCTTGTCTCTGATCTCGATATCAAATTCTTGGAGTAGTAAGATCCAACGGATCAGCCTAGGTTTTGCATCCTGCTTGCTCATCAGATATCTCAAGGCTGCATGGTTAGTAAAAACAATTATCTTAGACAGCACCAAATAAGATCTAAATTTGTCAAAGGCAAAAACTACGGCTAGCAATTCCTTTTCAGTTATTGAATAATTCTGCTGTACATCATTTAAGGTTTTGCTAGCATAAAAGATTGGGCAAAAAAGTTTATCCACCCTCTGCCCAAGACAGGCTCCTACAGCCAGATCACTGGCATCGATTAAAATCATAATAGGTGCTTCGATTAATTTCTTTTTCAGTAATTTGAATGCAGACATACATTCTTCATTGAAATTAAAATCAACATCTTTTAGTAATAATTGAGTGAGGGGTTTGGTGATTTTTGAAAAGTCTTTTATGAACCGTCTATAAAACCCCGCATGTCCTAAAAAGCTCCTAACCAATTTCACATTGGTAGGAGGTGGCAGTTTTTCAATTACCTCAATTTTTGCCGGATCGACCTCGATCCCCTTCCTCGACACCTTGTGTCCTAATACTATACAGTTTTGGACCATAAACTGGCACTTTTCCCAATTGAGTGCCAAGTTTTTGTCTTCACAACGTTCTAAGACTCGGTCCAAGTTTTCAAGACATTGGTCGAAAGTAGGTCCTACAACATTAAAATCATCTATGAAAATTTCTAGGAACTCCTCGACCATGTCAGAAAACATAGCCATCATGCAGCGCTGGAATGTGGCAGGGGCATTACATAATCCGAAAGGCATCCACCTATATGCGAAAGTCCCATAGGGGCAAGTGAATGTGGTTTTCTCTTGGTCCAAAGGATCCACAGGAATTTGCATATAGCCGGATAGCCCATCTAAAGTGCAGAAAAATTCGTGCCCTGCCAACCGTTCCAACATTTGATCAATAAATGGTAAATGAAAGTGGTCTTTACGGGTGGCCTCGTTTAATTTCCTATAATCTATGCATACACGCCAACCCGTAACCTTTCTAGTTGGGATTAATTCCCCTTTTTCATTTTCCATTACCGTTGTTCCCCCTTTTTTAGGCACGCATTGAACCGGGCTTACCCATTGGCTATCAGAAATCGGAAAGATGATACCTGCGTCGAGGAGTTTTATCACCTCGGCTTTTACCACCTCTTTCATGTTAGGGTTGAGTCGTCGTTGAGGTTGGGCGGATGGCTTGATATCTTCCTCAAGGAAAATCCTATGCGTGCAGATTTTGGGGTCGATGCCTTTGATGTCGTGGATTGACCATCCAAAGGCCCCTTTATGTTGCATCAGCACCTCCACCAATTTTTCTTCCTGTTCAACTGTCAACAAAGAAGAAATAATAACGGGTAAATCTGTGGGAGGTTGAAGAAAAACATATTTCAGATTGTTGGGCAAAGGCTTAAGCTCCAATTCTGGAGGCTCCTCTAACGAGGTTTTGGGTTTGGGTTTGATCTCGCGATCAATATCCTCTTTTCTACCCTTGACCCAATAACATTTTTCAGGTGGGAGATCTTCAAATGGTTCATTCGAGTTCTCACATTCCTCACCACCTAGAACGAGTTCTAAAGAGGCATTTCTCATGTTAAGGTCAACTTCCTCAATACATTCATCTATTAGCGCATCTACAAAGTTACAACTTTTGGAGAGTTCTTGAGGAAATTTCATAGACTCATAAACGTTAAATGTTACCTCTTGGTCCTGCACCCTTAGGACCAATTTACCTCCATGGACGTCTATCAGTGTCCTACCGGTTGCAAGGAACGGTCTCCCAAGAAGGATGGGGACGGAGTCATCTTCTTCCATGTCGAGGACCACAAAATCGACCGGGAAGATCAGTTTGTCCACCTTCACCAATACATCCTCAACTATGCCTCTAGGCCGTGCGATCGACCTATCCGCTAGCTGCAGTGTCATGTTTGTTGGTTTAGGCTCTCCGAGTCCCAATTTCCTGAAAATTGATAAAGGCATAAGATTAATACTTGCTCCTAAATCGCACAATGCCCTATCTATGTGCATGTTGCCTATCCTAGATGGGATGGTAAAGCTCCCCTGATCTTTAAGCTTAGGGGGTAATTTATGGGTGATTATGGCCGAGCATTGTTCTGTTAAAGCCACTATCTCATTTTCCCCAAACTTTTTCTTTTTCGACAACATGTCTTTAAGAAATTTTGCATAGTTCGACATTTCCTCTAGTGCTTCCATTAATGGAATATTGATTTCTAATCTACTAAGGATTTTCGAGAACCGAGCAAATTTCTTATCTAAGTTGGCCTTTTTCTGTTTCTGAGGGAATGGTAGTTTTGGTGCATAAGGTCTAACTACTTTCTCCACAGCTACTTTAGGAGCTGGAGTTTCAGATGCGGGACCGGGGTTGCTTACCACTTCCGGTTCCCTACTTACCTGAGGTGACGGATGCGTTTGCGATGGAGGTGCCACGAGTGTGTCCACTTCCTTGCCGCTCCTTAGGGCGATGGCTTGAATTGCCTCCTCTTGTAAGAGGAACGCCTATTGGCATTCCCTTTCTTCCTGTCTGATTGCGGCAAGCTGGTTACTCAGGGTCCTGCATGCCTCCTCGTTGGCTGCCAATCGGACGGATATCTCTCTTAAGAGGGTCATTATTCCTTCTGAGCACTCTGTTTGCCTGCCATAAAAATCAGAGTTAGAATGGGGACATGGAAGGGTATCCACGGGTGCCATGTAGGGCGCCGGTGGATATCGTGTATGCTCCTGATCGTAATAGTTGTAAGTTGAGGGTTCAGAATTATACCTTTGATGATTACCCAAGTAACTTACATTCTCACCTCTAGGTATGTAATAGTTGATGTGGCATACCCTACCGGGGTGATTCTGGCCACATCTCTCACAAAATGGTGTCCTTGGTTGGTTATTATGGCTGTATGAAGCCACAAGGAAATCCATTTTTGTGTTGAGATCGTTCATGGACGGATTTGACGCTCTGTTATCCATAGTTGCTGGAAGAACGATTTTATAAGTACAAGTAATGTTACAGAATTTAAGTAATAGTATATCAACAAGTATTTGTGTATACAAGTATAAATGATATTAACAAGGAATATTCACAAAGAATGCCTAAACTAACAAATCGACCTTTGGTTCGATACTGCAGAAGAAATAAATCCCCGGCAGCGGCGCCAAAAACTTGATACGCCCTCACCTAAGTTAGAGATGAGAACTCACTAAGGGATAAGTGTACCCCGTCGTTATCAAGTAATAAATTTCTGGAAAGTCCAGGTTATCGTCCACAGGATTTATTTCTGCAAGTATCGAGCTACTCGGTTCCAGGATGTTATCTAGGCTTAGGGAGTTTTGAGTTTGTTTGATTAAATTAATCTACTCCTAGGTTGAATTACGCTATTCCTAGCTAAGTTATCTGATTCTAACTAAGTTATTCTACGCCTAATTAAGTTACTCTACCCCTAATTAAGTTAAACTACTCTTAAGCGATCTTTTACCAATGCAATTAACCGAAGGAACATGAAGGGATACGATGATAATGAAAATAGGATGTTTAAACAATTGAATTGAAACCTAAGTCACTTGTGTCCAAGGCGATTAACCCGACCTATCCTCCTAAAGTCCCTAGTTCGTGATTCCCTTGTAAGGCCGAAACTAGCTCTAAGGCTCAGTAATTTGGGCTTAATCTTCTATAGGGTCGTCAATCCTATAGGCACTGACTAGGTCAGATTCAGCTCGCAATATGTGTCAACCTAATTTTGGGATTATCGAATGAGTTAAACCAATCAGACAAAGCGTAAGACAAAGATTAAAACATCAAAACAATTGAATAAACAAGAACTATAATATATATCAAAGATGGAAACATCGTCACGAAGTTACAATAAACCTAGAATTCATAGCATGTATCAGAGGCTAGACAGAATGTAAAAGAAGAAAAATCCCTTTCAGGGAACCTGTCTACCAATACAGGCGTCTTTCTAGGATTTAAGGATGAAGCTTGAGCAATCCTCGGTGAATGGAGCTTCGGAGGTGTCTTCAATGGAGGTTTGAAGGATATGGAGGAGGTGGAGAGGATTTCTCAAGGTGAAAAGCTAAGAAAATTACAAAGGAAAAAGATATCTAAATTACATTGGAAAAACCCTATTTATAGACGCGGCTCGGCCCTCTTTTTGACCTATTTTCGTGTCCTTATTGGTGTAGGAAGACGTGGGGTCCATCATGGCTTCGTGGGGGCGGAATTGGTCTTTTTGACCAATTCCCACAGGTCTGTTCGCCGAGCAGGGCGAGCTGCTCGGCGAGTAGGGCTACTCGCGACGAGCAGCCCCCTGCTCGCCGAGCAGGCGCTTGGCGGCCTGCTCGGCGAGCAGGCGCCTGGAAGCCTGCTCGACGAGCAGAAATGGCCCACGGAGGCCCGCTCGTCGAGCGTTTTCGCTCGGCATGCCCTCGAAGCTTGCCGAATGTCGTCGATGCCCTTTTTCGCCTGATTTTACACCTGCGCACGTACAGAAACTCCAGATAACATTAGTCCAAAAGCTAAATTGACCCGCCAATCGCTTATTTTGAGCAAACGCTTCGTTTGGTGCGACTTTTGGCGGACCAATTAGCTTCAAAAGATAATGGAATTATACTATGCATGCTATTTTGGCCGTAATTGCCTAAATTGGTCATAAAACGAGCGTAAACAACGAAAAATAAATAAAACGTTTCCAATTCCTAACTAACTCACACAAAAGCATTTAAATGCGAGAAATGCTCGCTTATTAACTAAATAAAGCTAAAACCCGTCCTAAAACCGTACCCAAAGATAGGGGTTTTTGACCCCTATCAGTAACCAATGTTGGGCTTTCGTCCTTTCCAAAGTTCATAGGGAGTTTTCTTTAATATGGGTCTAACTAAAGCCCTATTCAATATATAACATGCTGTGTTGACAGCTTCTCCCCAAAAATACTTTGGAAGCCTATTTTCACTCAGCATTGTCCTGACAATTTCTACTATTGTCCTATTTTTCCTTTCAACAACTCCATTCTATTGAGGAGTTCTAGGGGCAGAGAAATTGTGGTCAATACCATTGGTTTCACAGAATTCATCAAACATTTGGTTTTTGAATTCTCCACCATTATCACTTCTAATGTGAGCTACTCTTAGGTCTTTGTCATTTTCAAGCTTTTTGACTAATGTAGTAAACATCTCAAATGTTTCATCTTTGCTACTCAGCAAGATGATCCAAGTATACCTAGAGAAGTCATCTACAATAACTAAGGAAAATTTCTTACCTCCCATGCTGAGTGGCTGGATAGGTCCGAAAAGATCCAAATGTAGTAATTCCAATGGTCTTTTGGTTGAGACAACATTTTTGCTATAAAAAGACTTTTTGGTTTGTTTACCTTGCTGACAAGCATTACAAAGTTGATCTTTTTCATACTTTAATTTGGGTATTCCCTCAACTAATTGCTTTCTAGCTAGTTTGGCAAGGAGGCCCATGCTGACATGCCCAAGTCTCCTATGCCATAGCCAGGAGTTGTCCTCTTTAGATACTAAGCATATATTATTTGAAAATTGTTTTTCTAAACTCAACATATAAACATTCTCTACACGAGGGGCTGTTAAAATCAAATCGTTTGTTTTTCCCTCGAGTATTTGACATTGAGTATCATCAAATATAACCTTTCTTCCACTCTTGCAAAGCTGAGCTACACTTAGAAGATTATATTTGAGACCCTTAACTAAGGAGACTGACTCAATTCTGGGGTTACCTCCGATAATTCCTGAGCCAACTATCTTACCCTTCTTGTTGTCTCCAAAGCTTACACTACCTCCTCGTTTAAGCTTTAGTGTGATGGACTGAGTTTCATCACCTGTCATGTGTCTTGAGCATGCGCTGTCTATGTACCAAAGTTTTGACTTCTCCACGCATGTCAAGCTGACCTGCATTTTAAACTATTCATCTTTAGGTACCTAATTCCTTTTGGGTCCTTTCTTGTTAGTATAAACAGATGCAGAGTCATATTTTAGTTTGTGACGGCATACTTTTGTAGTATGACCAATTTTACCACAAAAGCCACACTGAGTTACCCTTTGAGGGTGATGTTGAGTGTGGTCAGCATTGTTGTGCTGAGCATGCCAGCATACCTTGGTAGTATGACCTTTCTTACCACAGAAGTCACATTGGACAGTCTGTTTGTTATGCCAGCACACAGCTTTTGTGTGTCCTTTCTTCCCACAACAGCTACATTGAGTAAACTGTTTATGCTAACCAGTACCTGAGTACTCAGCATGTGGTTTATTCTTAGTCGAACCTTTTATTTGGTTCTGTAAGGTGGTGACGTCCTTTTTCAGTTTCTTTGAATTTGATTGGACTTCCAAGACAAACTTGTGCATAACTTCTATGTTGCTATGCAATGTTGAGTTGTCTTGGAGGAGATATCGAAGATCACTCAGTTTGACCTCCTCAATCTCGTCGCAGCGCATGCTGAGTGCCTTAATCTTTTTGTTACACTTCTTAGTTAGTGTATATAAGTCACTCAGTGCATTTACCATTTCGTTTCTAAGCAAAAGTAAGGATGTTACCTCATTGTTGTTTTCCTCCTGCTCAGAATCTCCAGAGAGGTCAGCTTGCTCAGATTGAGATTGGTCAGCTCCATCATCTGCCATGAAACATATGTTGGCTGTTTCATTTTGCTCAGCTTCAGATGATGTTGAGTCATCACTGTCACTCCACGTGGCCACCATTATCTTTCTTCAGATTAGGACAGCTTGACTTAATATGCCCAGTTTGATGGCACTCATAACATGTGACAAGCTTGGAGCTTTCCTTTTTGTATCTGGTGTCACCGGACTCAGCTTTATATCTGTCTCCTCTCTTGTATGGCCGCTTACTATTTCTTTCATTTCTTCTGAACAACTTTTTCATTTTTCTAGTAAACATGGCCATTTCCTCATCATCAGTTGACTCAGCTTCTGTGGAGTCAGCTTTCATCACTAGTGATTTATGTTTCTTATCCTCAAATTTTTCTTTAGCTTCAAAGTTTTTCATGGAAATTTCATGGGTCAGCAAGGAACCGATTAGCTCATCATATTTGTATGTGGTCAGGTCCTGAGCTTCCTCTACAGCTGTCTTCTTAGCTTGCCAGCTTTTGGGAAGACTTCGTAAGATTTTCTTCACTTGTTCTTCTTCAGTGAAGTTCTTCCCGAGTCATTTGAGCTCATTTATTATGTTGGTAAACCTGGCATTCATTGCTGAAATGTCCTCATTGTCAGTCATCTCAAATAGTTCATACAATCGCATGTGCTGGTTTATTTTGGACTCATTGACCTTGCTTGTGCCTTCATAAGTCACTTCCAGCTTCTTCCAGATCTCCTGTGCTGACTCACAACCTGAAATCTTATTGTATTCTGCGGCATCTAGAGCACAGTGAAGCATATTGATAGCAGAAGCATTATTTTGCAATTTTCTGAGGTCATCTTCTGTCCACTCAGTTTCACTCTTGACAACTTTCTCATTATCAACAGTTTTGTAAGGTATATGTGGACCTTGAACTATTGCAAGCCATGAACTCATGTTTGTGGCTTGAATAAAGTTCTTCATCCTATTCTTCCAGAATGTATAATTAGATCCAAAGAATAGGGGAGGCCGACTAATTGATAATCCCTCAGGGAGTATCTGTGTTGTTTGGTTGCCTGGAAGGAAACGAGTGCTGTTTTCAGCCATTTATCGGGATCAGCTCAAGATTGTTAGATCTTTGAGTAGTGAGCTCTTAGCTCTGATACCACTTGTTGGTCCCTAGTAATTAGTTCCAAGGGGGGGGGGATAGGAACTAATGTAACTTTTACCGCTAAGCCTACATTACATGCAATAGTACCTAAAATTACTACTGGAAAAATATATAAAAGATCATTTGGCCATGCGGGTTCCCCGTAATAATTATGACTCGCTTTTAATTATACTGACTTAATGCTATTTTAAGAGTTTGTTAACTCAGCGTGTTGGTCAGCACGGCCGATTGATTAGTCAGACAGTTTTAGTTCTATGCTGACTAAGACTGCTTGACTTGAGAGTTGGGAATTGACTCTTGAGAGTTCAGCTTCCAACTCAGTACTCAGATTTACTCAGTTTCAGTTTTAACAATTTATATGCTGAGTAAATACCACAAGCAACACATGCACATATATATATATATATATATATATATATATATATATATATATATATAAATTGAGAGAAAGAGTTTAGAAGTTACTCAGCACGACTTATCCTGGTTCGGCCTCTGTGCCTACGTCCAGTCCCCAGTTCCTCCTGGGATTTTCAATCCAATACTGAGCTCTTTCAAGGTAGAGCACAAACCCTTTACAAGGCAGTGAGTATGCAAGAGTACGTCCTCTATTCGTCTACTCAGCTCCTACTAAGTACTACAACCCAGCACTTAGATTTTTCTACCACTGAATGCTTACAACCAAGCACTTAGCATACACTCTCAATATTACAATTGATAAACTTGTTCTTTCTCAACAGAAGAACACTTTAGATGATTACACAACAATCAATCTAGCATTTACACAAAGAATAGAAGATTTGGTGTAAGATCTTTGTATTTGAGTGCTTTGAAGATTTCTCTCTTGGATTTTTCTTCTTTGTAATTCGGCAAATGTCCAAGTGAAATCCTTGTCCATTATATAGATGAATTCTAGAGATTAGACCGTTTGAATTTGGTGTGTCCGTTGATTCCAAAACGACTCTTTTAGTAGATAGCTTCTGGTCAGCTTCAGTTTTGCAGGCCAATCCTGTCATCTGTTTTCTTCAGGTGTCAGCCTTGTCTTCTTCCTACAGACTTGTCTTTTTGTGGCAGTTGTCTTTTACCAGTAATCCATTGACCCATGTTTCTTGGAATTAGTCTTCTGTGTATTTTCGAGACTTCAATTATTGGTGCAGAAGATTGGCAGACTTTGTCTTTTAGTGAATGGATCCTTCATGCTATCCTGACTGTTACTCAGCTCCATTCGTTATCTTCGAATGTTCAACTTCCATGCTGAGTTCCTTCTTAGTCAGCTCCGTTCTATTTATACAATTCTGAAGGAGTCTTCTAATTTAGTCAGCCTCGTTCTGGCAACTTTGAAGGAGACTTCTGATACTGAGTTCTACTCCACTCAGCTTCTATTCTTTCATGCTGAGTTCCGTTCCACTCAGCTTGGCTTATGCTGACTTTTGTCCTGTCTAACTTTATATATATATATTTTTGCACTCAATATTGAACAAACACATTAGTACAATTAAATCAAAGCATTTAAATTTAATTGCCTCTTAATCATGGATGATTTTGTCAAATCAAAATCTTGTAGAAAAGTGTTTCAACAGTAGGAACTTACGTCGCTCATTTTGAATCGAATATAAAGTTGTGGTATGCCGGATTTTGGTTTGAATGTCCAAGTATGGTGTTAATTTGTAAGATTAGGCAAATTAAAAGTTAACAAGTTAGAATTGGAGTAATTTTCTATGTTTCGAACTCGTTTTGGTAAAACACACAAGAAAAGGATTCGTAATTGGAAATTATAAATGATTTCGACCTTTTACAAATGTAAAAGTATATGTAGAAAATGTTTTTAAGTTCAAACATGATTTGTAATTCTTAACATTTGATTGTGAGATGTTACTTCCGACTCGTTCATATCCGTGGTAATGTCTCACTGTCATATCCGATTCTATTTTGGATCGGGTTTGACATGAGAACTACATGGCAGGGTGTTGGGAGGTCATTTCGGTCGAGATAAGACCTTTGAGGCGGTTAGCTCCCGATATTTCTGGCCTAGGATGAGGAGAGATGTGGCGTACATCGTGGAGCGATGCGAAAATTGCCAAACCTCCAAGGGACATGCTACTAATGCCGGATTACGGATGCACCTCCCGATCCCGAAAACCATTTGGAAGGACCTTTCAATGGATTTTGTGTTGGGACTACCAAGAACCCAACGAGGTATGGATTCTATATTCATGGTGGTGGATAGATTCTCAAAAATGGCTCATTTCATCCCGTGTCGGAAGACTAGTGATGCCACCGCCATTGCTAAGCTTTTCTTCCGTGAGGTGGTGAGACTACATGGGGTACCAAGGACCATAGTATCGGATTGGGACACCAAGTTCGTTAGCCACTTTTGGCGGACTCTTTGGGCCATCCTCGGAGCCACTTTGAAGTTTAGCACCACGTCTCACCCACAAACGAATGGGCAAACTGAAGCGGTAAATCGGACGTTGGGGAACCTATTGAGGAGCAAATGTCTCGACAAATCGAAGATGTGGGATTATGTGATCGCCCAAGCCGAGTTTGCCTACAACTCCGCCGTGAGTTCGACCACCGGGAAGTCCCCTTTCGAGGTTATGTATACCAAAGCACCGAACCATTTACTTGATTTGGGCGTAGTTTCGAAAAGGGAGAAGAAGAGTGTAGCGGCACATAACTTGGCCAACAACTACCACCAAATGCACCAAGAAGTTCGGCATAGGATTGAAGAGAAGAATAGTAAGATCAAGGCCAAGGTTGATGAGCACCAGAGAGATGTCCAGTTTGAGGTGGGGGATGAGGTGATGGTGTACTTAGGAAAAGAGCGACTCATGCATGCTCCTAGTAGCAAGTTGCGGCCGAGGAAGTATGGCCCCTATCGGATCACCAAGAAGATTAGTGCCAATGCCTACCAACTAACCCTTCCTAACTGGCTTGGGAAGATGTCTTCTTCTTTTAATGTGCAGGATCTTAGCTTGTGGAAACCGGAGGGAACGTTACCAACCAAGACATCGGAGGCGGAGTTCGACTCTTTTAAAGAAGGGGAGAGTGATGAGGGCATCCCTTATCATTGCTCGAGCTTGGAGCCAAGAGATGAGGACAACGAGAGCCAGAGTAACCAGCCAAGCACGCGAGGCGTGCTCACCAAGACGCGGAGCGTACAGGACTCCCTTACCGAAGAATTTCCCAGCAGATCCATGACGCGGGGCGCATCCCCAAGTACGTAGGGAGTGAAACCAGGGCCCGAAGTGAAGGATGTCCAGGAGGCCAACTACGCGGGGCGTACCACCAGGGATGCCACACGTGAAGACCATCAACGGGAATCACCAAGATCAGAGGCGCCAATACGCGGAGCGTGACTCCAGGAACGCCACGCGTGAAGTGCTCCTTAAAGACTTCCCAATTCTCAGTAGCTATGTCACGCGGGGCGTCTCAAGGTCCACGCGGGGCGTGTCCTACCTGGCGAATACTTCTCCTCCAAGTTCTTTAAAGAGGGGACTAATACTGTTGCTGTTTATTTACTGTTTTCCCATCCACCATTTACTACTAAACTACCATTGACTCTTTCCTTTCCTATTCTATCCTTACACGCATGTTTTGCCAAAAACCCTATTCATGGGCTTTTGGTCTTTTCTCTTTTATTTGGGAGAGTATTTAAACTATCTTCTTTGTAATGCTTAGGAACTTTTGATGAATTTGAATCTAGCCTCCATTGGAGCATCAAGGTTTCACCTTGTTTTGGGTTAACTCAACCTTCAGGTATAGCTTGAGAAGATTGAAATCTTTGTGAGTTTAAGATTAAAACTCTCAGTCGACTTTAATCTACATCACAATGCCTTCTCACACGAGTGGCTCCGACGAGAGATCAAACTCTTACATGAATCATTCACGACAGTGGAGTGGTGTAGAAACTATTATGTGTTCATTGACTCATAAATTGTCTCTTAGGGTTCGACCAATCTATGTATAAATATACATGTATTTGTTGTTCGTAATATTATTGCTTCCAATCAAAGTTATTCTAAGGTTTAAAAATCAAAACTTGATGATGACCATGAATTTGAATATTTCATTCTCCCCTTGATTCTTAAAAAATAAAAATTATTGGCTACAAATCTCATTAAAAACGGACTTTTAATGAGAAAAAGTTAAATAAAAGGTAGGAAAGAACCCTCATTAAGGCATATTGCGAATAATTGTAATGAGGGTAAATTCTCTTACTATAACAGTACTGATTAAAGTTATTTCTTGACAAATTTTATTTTAAATTCCCCTCAATAATGAGAAAAGATTAATAAGGGAAAGGAAAAGTCTCACTAGAACATATTTTAGTACTTATAATGAGAATATAAAAACTCATATTAAAAATCCACCCTCATTATTGGTTCAAAATATTTGGACTAAACCATTCACCCAACACACAACCTAACTAATTCTAAAGTGTCATTGCGGCTGATGTGATGAAATTAAATATCCTATTTTAGTGTACTTAATTGTAATTACATTATCTTATAAAAAAAATTGTAATTGCATTAATGTAATTACAATTTTTTTTTATTAGTTTTGCATGAAGGCACATTGATGATTAAATGGCAAAAATCTTTAAGATTAAGGGGAAATGGTTTAATATATCAGTTGCGGCTCAACTTGTCAAAAAAGATTGATTGGCCTCCTTAACGTACATTGTAACACCCCGGTCTAATACCATGTAGATATTGTCCGCTCTGGCCCAATTCCAATACATTGGGCCTCACGGCTTTAAAACGCGTCTGCATGTATTGGATTCACATCTTACTAATAAGCCTCAATCACTCCCTCTCTATTTCCGATATGGGATTCAGTTCATTCTTGCCCCCTCGCCATCCCTTAAGGCCGCTCCTTGCTCAGGCCTTCTACCCCGGCGCCACCCACTCCGGACCGGGTCGTTACATACATGGTGTCTCATTAGCCCTTTATACTCACTTAAAGTGCCATTATTAAGTCTCTAAATCTATAAAAAGGCCATAAAAATGTACAAAGCAAAAAGTTACGCAAGTAGGCTAATATGTCACTTTAACGAAATTCAAGTGGCTGATAGGTTATTTTAAGCAAGTTGAGTGGACCAATAAGTCACTTTAACCAAATTCAAATGTCTAATAGATTATTTTAAGTAAGTTGAAGGTACTAACACCGTATATGTTGAGGATGTCAATCAAGCTTAAATTTAGAAATAACTAATGTATTAAGCCTAGTTGCCATAACATTTTTTTCTTCAACATTTAGTCACTTCAGGAACATTTATATTATGTTAACGATATTTTTGGTTTTGTGCCCAAGCTTTTATGGCATTCGATTTTATTTGGAGTACATATTTAAGTCACTTTTGGTATGTTTTTAACTTTCATTTACTGCCTTATCCCTTTTGATAGACAACAATTTGTGAAGCTTCAAGCATTTTTTTTTTTCATAAAGATAATACAATAAATATACAAATAGTTAAGATAAATGTAGACTTGGTTTTCTTTAATTTGAATATTGAATTTAATTTGAATATTGAATATTAATGTAATCTTCTGTTGTAAGAAACGAGGGCCTTACCCTAAGGGTTGATTTCTGGAGAATCCCATCATCTTAGGGGCCCAAATTTATTTATAAAAAAAATCAGTTTTTTCTTTAATAGTTTCAACTAATATTAGTATAAATCACCAATATTTATTACTAAAAACTCAAATTTCAGTCCATTTCCGAAGCAATTGTTTCAATTTTGACATTGTGTTTTAATTTGAACTCATTGGACCATTTATTTTGAAGGCTCTTTACATAAACAAAAATTATAATTACTTATAAAATTATAATTAAAATAGAGAAAAATTTACATAGAAATTCATTTTAAATTGGGACCAATTTGGTCCAAATTTTTTAAATTAAAGTATAAAATCATACTTTGTTTATTTAATTTGGCTTCATGTTTAATGAAAAATTTAATTGTTAAAATTTAAGGTTTGTAAGTTTCTTTCTATTAATATATTTTGGTTGGTTGGTTAGTGTTCTGATATTATCTATGTTCTAGTTTGTGTTTTGATTTTGTTAGTGTTTGATCAATTTTTCGAAGAGAGTTGAACATTCTGATAGCTCATTAACGGTTAAGTGGTTAAAATTTAAGAATGTATAACTTTAATTTCAGTTTTGTTAGTCCCTCTTAGGATTGTATTCTTAACTTTTTGTTCTTATTCTTTGAGTTTTAATAAAATTCAGACTTAGGTGTATTGGAAGATTCGTTAGGAAGTACTAGTTGGAATATCCGGCTATTTTTTTTTCATCTAACTTCTAACTTGTAATAAAAAAAAATGTATATATGAAGGGGCCCAAATTTATCATCTCGCCCCGATCTCTAACAGGTCAGGAACGTCCTGTAACAAACATATATGTACCTATTATTTTTATAGGTTCACAATCAATACAGATCATCATTGAGAATCAAATCTATTATGGTGTGAGAGCTTATTGTGGTCTAATAAGTTTGTTTTCCTCTCTCTCCTCCTTTTCAAACTTTAGACATAGCTGTCAATGCTGGTACCTCAAATTCTAAGACTGCTTCCTTCAATTCGCTTCCATTCACAACTTTTGCTTCTCAAATCTCTTAAAAACTCACATCCACCAATTTTCTCATCTGGAAAGTGCAAATTCTTCCCATTCTCAAAGGTCCGGAATGAGCCCGTCATATTGACTCTACACAAACTGCTCCCCTAAAACAATTGCCATCCAGTGCTGATAATCCTAAATTTGATAAATGGGAACAAATGGATCAACAAGTCCTCAGTCTAATAATTTTCTGTCTCTCATGTGCTGATTTACCACAGGCCATTGGTGCAGAAACGACTTCTTCGGCATGGAGAAACCTCACAAAGGCATATTTTGTTGGTTTTGGATCACAGATACATGATCTCAAATACCATCTTCATAATCTTCGCAGGAATGACAGTATCTATACTTATCTTCAAAAAGCTAAATTAAACAGTGATGAACTTTCTGCCTTTGTTGAGGCAATTTTGGATGGTCTAGGCTATGTTACATGGACTCGGATACGAGTCTCCGACACGGGTGCGTATCTGAGTATCCGGTACGACAAGTTAAAAAAATTTAGACACGGGGACTCTGTCCTAAATTTGGATACGGGTACGGGGATACGGGAATAATTTTTTTTATATATTTATATATATATAAATTCTAAAAAACCCCAAAATTTAAAACATCCATCAACTGTATTAATTAAAAATTAAAAAGGGAAAATTACACAGAAATTCATCTTTTAAAAACTATTTATAACTATGTCAAATCATAATTTTGAATTATGTCAAACTAGTAAAATTAGTACTGTTAATATATTTTAAGGATTAGAATTTATAAATTAAAAGTCTAAAATATATTTTCTAGGGTTATGATTTATGAATCGGAGTTTAGAATTTTTAAATTATGGTGTAAAATCATAATATATAGAGAATAATGACATATTAAGAACTAAGTTTGATGATACGACTTAGTTGTAATTTTGTACTTAATTATGATATTCATGTATTTGACCCTAGTAAAAAAAAGCCAACATGTAACAAGCTGAACTATTTAAAAAACTGGGCCCAGTTAGATTAAATGAGTCTAGGCCCAATTTTTTTTAAAATGGTGCCCAACCCATTAGGGCTGGGTACCTTCTTCTTCTTCGTTGAAACGATCTCAACGAAGAAGAAGATACAGTTTACGGCGGGGGGCAGCAGGCCTTCACCTTCTTCCTCAGCTTTGCTCAACTTTCGCCGGAGATGTAGGGATGTTTAGAGCATGCCGTATCCGAGTGTTCACTCACGAATCTGACACGGATTTCCTACCCGGATCCGTGTCGTGTCGTGTCGACATCGGTACTTCGACATTTTTACCGAGTCCATGTAACATAGGGTCTAGGCTCAGCCTATCAACCATTTCTATAAATTAATGAGGTTGTCATAACTCGAAGCCTCAATCGTTTGGTATAAGAGGCTCAAATACCATGCCATGGAACCAATTGATCTAAAAATTAAGGTAATAGGTAATCTCTAACACTTTTGAATGAATTTGCTTATTTTCTCACTAGGCTCACATACAATGTGTTTGTTCATTTAGCATACTTGGGGTTATGAACAAGAGCAATGACTATTCAATATATGGGATGAGTTGAAGGAAACCAATATTTGACTGATATGAAGGTAATAGAGATAAAAGCAAATCCATAATAGGATATGTGTTCATTCTTACTAGCGGAGCTGTAAGCTGGGTTTCAAATTTGCACTCAATTGTTGCTTTATAAATAACAGAATCAGAATATATGACAGCTATACAAGCTAGTAAAGAAGTAATGTGGTTAAAGGTGGTATTGGAGGAACTCGTGCACGAACAAGAGAATATTCCTTTGTTTAGTGACAGTCTGAGTGCCTCGCATTTAGCAAGAATCCAACTTTTCATTTCAACACAAAACATATTCGAGTTCAATACAACTTTGTTCGTGAGAAAGTGGCAGAAGGAACAATGGATATGAAAAAAATCCACACTAAAGAGAACAAAGCATATTTTATGACAAAGACGGTCAACACTGACAAGTTTATTTGGTGTCGTTTGTTTAGCGATCTAACATAGACATAAGCAACATAAATGGCAAGGAAGAAATAATGCTGTTATCAGATGGGTGTCGTCGCTTGTAGGGTGGGTAAAAGCGAAAACCGACGGTGCTGCTTTTGGTTCCCCAGGAATGGCAGGTGCAGGGGGTGTTTTCCGGAAAAGGAAAGGTTTTGTGATGGGTTGCTTTGCAATCAATATTCCTAATTCATTTGTTCACATTGCAGAATTAAAGGTCGTTATTTTCAGAGTTGAAATGGCTTGGGAGAGAGAATGGTATGATCTTTGGATCGAGTCCGGTTCAACCTATGCGGTAACGATGCTTCAAAGTAAGTCGAAAGGCATCCCGTGGATGATAAGACAGGAATGGTTGCAGTGTCTTCACCATTGTTCGGCTATGAATTGTAAGATCTCTCATATCTACAGAGAAGGCAACCAGGCTGTTGACAGTTTAGCAAACTTTGGCAGAGCGTCTTCGCATATAATTTGGTGGCATTCTGCACCTCATTTTTACAAATCTTTTATTTTTGATGATCTCTGTAATATAGCACATGTTCATTTTCTTTAACTCTTCATTTGTAATTCTTTCCTTTTTTATTAATAATATTCGGGTTGGTTGAAGTTTTCCGGAGGTGCCAACCTAGTTGGAATGTCTGGTACCCTCAATCGCGTCCCAACCTTTTATTAAAAAAACAATGTTTTAAGAGAGAAAAATGGAGTTTGATTAAAATAGTGTTTCTCTTATTTCAAGAGAGATTATCATAAGTATTTCCTTGTAAATTAGAGAGAAGTTATAACTCCTTATAATTTTATCATAATAAAGTTTTTCTCTTTATATGTGGTTTTTACCTTAACTTGTTTAGGGGTTTTCAACGTATATCTGTGTGTTTAATTATCTTTATTATTTTCTCAAAAATTATTAGTTGTTGATGCGGACATCCTAACTGGGATCAATAATAACACGCGCCTTGGCGGATCCCCTCTCGGCGTTCCCACAGAGGTTGTATCTAAGAGGGCGGATCCCCTGGACACGCGAGTGGGGCGGATCTAGGTGTACGCCATGAGGCGTACCAACAACTACACTGGGCGGATCTCAAGTTTACTTCCTGCCGAAGGAATTCACCAACAACCTCTGACGCTCCGTACCTGCACCTCTGTACCTGTTGTCTGGGCGCATTACCTATCTTACCCTCTTATTATTAACTGTATTGTAACCCTAGTAGGGGTAGTCCCTGTCCTTTGCTTATCTTTTAGAGGTTGTATTTAAACCCTCATTTTGTAAGGATATGGCAACTTTTATCAATCAAATATCATTTCTCATTGAGATTAAGGTTTATACCTTTGCTTATCGGGATTCACTCCTTCTAGTCTAGCTAGAGAAGAAGATCTTTGTTGGTTTACGATTAAAACCTCCATTTATCGCTTTCAATCTGTATCAGTTAGTATCAGAGCCAATCGTTTCCTGACCCGAAACTTCTTTTGGCAATGGTTCAACCCCGACAACCGCAAGATTCCATGGAAACCAGTGACCGGAGATATGAGGAGCTGAGAGAGCACCTCGCGGAACAAATCCAGGCCAGCCTTGAGCGGCAGAAACAGAACGACCAACGGTTCCAGGAGCTAACCGCTTCCCTGGAAAACCTTAGATTGGAGATCCGTGCAGTGGTCAGACTAGCCGCCGGGGAGTCCGGCCAGAGGAGGGAAGGAGTCCTTGAACCACGACCCCAAAGGCAACCCACGCCACCTCGACTACCATTGGCAAATGTCCAACTTCCATGAATAGGTCCTAGGGATGCTGAGGTAAGAAGACCCAACTTTGTCCTTGTCCATAACGCTGATAGTGATAGTGATGATTTTGAGGATATTGGGGATAATGGTGCCTTTAGAACTGTGAGGAATGGTGGTCCGATTGACGACAGACGTGTGGGTATTGCTAGGGCAGAACCAGATCTAGGGAACTTTGATAGAGATGATGCCTTTAAGCTAAAAATAGACTTACCGTCTTTTGGAGGCGAATTGGATATAGAGGGGTTCTTAGATTGGTTATCGGAAGTTGAACATTTCTTTGAGTATGCCGGTATTCCTGATGAGAGGAAAGTTAGACTGGTGGCGTATCGCCTGAAGAGTGGCGCATCAGTTTGGTGGGATCAGATGAGGGAAGAGAGGAGAAGAGGGGGCAGAGATCCGATTAGATCTTGGCTACGGATGAAGGTGATGCTGAGGGAGCGGTTCTTACCGCCGGACTACGAACAGTATATCTACAGCTCCTACAGAGGATGCTCTCAAGGGACCCGAAGTGTCCATGAGTATACTTCTGAGTTCTTAAGGCTTTCGGCGAGAGCCAACCTATCTGAAACTGAAAGCCAAAAGACCTCTAGGTATCTAGAAGGGTTGAGGTACAATATCCAGGATCGTATTGGCACACAGATGGTGGTTAGAGTACAAGATGCTAGGAATTTAGCCCTCAAGGCTGAGTCCCAACTGACCGGGAGATCCAGGAGATCCGCCACTACTGAGTATACGCCTGGAGGAAGAGATAACGTGAAGTCTTACGACAAAGGCAAGCAGGTGGAGAGTGCAAGTGGGGCCAAGGTTAACAGTGTGGGAAGGGGATCCGTTGGAGATACTAGACCATACAAAGAAGCACTTATGCCACCCAAGAGCAACAATCCGTATGCAAGGCCAGCACCTTTCAAATGTTTTCGGTGCAATGAGCCGGGACATAGATCCAACGAGTGTCCTAGAAGGAAGAGCGCCAACATGGTGGAGAGGTATGAAGATGACTATGACGAAGAGGAGGAAGTATTTTGTGAACCCTTGGGAGAAGATGATGAGGTGGCGGGTGAAGAGAGGTACGCCATTCATGTGGTACGGCGTTTGTTAGTCTCCAGCCGGATAGAGGGCGATCAGAGGCACCGACTATTCAGGACCCGCTGTCTTATGAAGGGCGGGCGATGTAATGTGATAATAGATAGTGGGAGCCAAGAGAACATTGTGAGTAGCAGCGCCGTTCAGAAGTTCGGATTGTTAGTAGAGGCGCACCCTGATCCCTACAGGGTGGGATGGATCAAGAACGTGGGCGAGTTGAGGGTGACCCAGAGATGCAAGGTACCGATTGAGATTGGTAACTATCATGATGAAGTCTGTTGTGATGTGGTCGACATGGACGCATGCCACCTATTATTGGGCCGACCCTAGCAGTTTGATAACAACGCCACCCACGCCAGAAGAGAGAACACTTACAGATTTGTGAAGAATGGGGTGAAGTTTGTCCTTACACCAATGGTGAGAGAGCCAAAGGCCGACGAGAAGTCTACCTTGGTAGTCTGTCCTACACACAAATCGTTCGTCAGCGAATATGAGGAAAGCCAGATGGTGTATGTGGTGATGGTTAAGGCGAATCACGAGGCCGCCTGAAGGGTTGAAAGAGAGATTCCGAATGGAGTGACCCGCCTACTTGGCGAGTATCAAGATCTGTTCCCCGACGAACTACCGAGTGGGTTACCACCTTTGAGAGATATCCAACATCATATCGATCTGGTGCCTGGGGCTAGTTTGCCAAGCCTCCCACATTATCGAATGAGCCCAAAGGAGAATGACGTCATGAGACAAAAAGTGGAGGAACTCATCGAGATGGGATACGTTAGGGAGAGTATGAGTCCTTGCGCTATTCCAGCGTTACTTACACCGAAGAAGGATGGGTCTTGGCGGATGTGTGTTGACAGTAGGGCTATTAACAAGATCATCATCAAGTATAAGTTCCCGATTCCAAGGTTGGATGACATGTTGGACCAACTTGGCGGATCTCGAGTCTTCTCCAAGATTGATCTCAGGAGTGGGTATCATCAGATACGAATTCGATCTGGGGATGAGTGGAAGACTGCCTTCAAGACAAGGGATGGATTGTATGAATGGTTAGTTATGCCCTTTGGGATGACCAACGCCCCTAGTACTTTTATGAGGCTGATGAATCAAGTGCTTCGCCCAGTGATTGGGAAGTTCGTAGTTGTGTATTTTGATGACATTTTGATCCATAGCCAGACCTTGGCGGAGCATGAAGAGCACTTGCAGACAGTGTTTGACCTATTAAGGAAACACCAACTATACGCCAACACCAAGAAGTGTGACTTTGTCATGGAGAGCTTAGTCTTCCTTGGATTCGTGGTCAGCGGGAATGGAATCCAAGTTGATGGGGAGAAAGTAAGAGCGATCCGAGAATGGCCTACTCCGAGGAACGTGGGGGATATCAGGAGTTTTCATGGGCTAGCAACGTTTTATCGCCGATTCATTAAGAACTTCAGTTCCATAGTGGCCCCGTTGACGGAATGTTTGAAGAAGGGAAAGGGGTTCGAGTGGGCGGACGCCCAAGAAGAGAGCTTCGCCTTGATCAAGGAAAAGCTGAGTACAGCGCCAGTGCTGGCGTATCCCGATTTTGACAAACTGTTTGAGGTTGAGTGTGATGCCAGTGGAATTGGGATTGGTGGTGTCCTGATGCAAGAAAAGAGGCCCATTGCATACTTCAGTGAGAAGCTCTGTGAGGCACGGCAAAGGTGGGCAACGTATGATCAAGAGTTTTATGCTGTAGTGAGGGCGTTGAAAGTATGGGAACATTACTTGGTGGGAAAAGAGTTCATCCTCTACACTGACCATCAAGCTCTCAAATACCTGGGAAGTCAGAAGCAACTTCGAAGCACCATGCACGCCCGGTGGTCCGCCTTCATAGATAAGTTCCCCTATAAGCTTATCCATAAGGCAGGAAAACAGAACATAGTGGCGGACGCCTTGAGTCGGAGGGTTGCACTAATCAAAACAGTCAACCTGGAGACCGACTGTTTCGAACACATCAGAGGAGAGTACCTGGCGGATCCTGACTTTGGAAGTATCTGGGAGAAGTGCCAGCGTCAACCTGGGGATGGGGCGTATCACTTGATGGATGAGTATCTAATGAGGGGCAACCAACTTTGTTTATCCTGCACTTCTATCCGCGAGAAGGTGGTCAGAGATCTACATGGCGGATCCCTGGGGGGACATTTTGGGTGAGACAAGACATATGCAGCAGTGAGTTCCCGTTATTTCTGGCCCAAAATGAGAAGAGATGTGGCGTACCTGGTAGAACGATGCTATATCTGCCAGACCGCCAAGGGACACGCTACAAATGCTGGCTTACAGCTACCCTTGCCTGTACCAGAAACCATATGGGAGGATCTGTCCATGGATTTTGTCCTAGGGTTACCCAGAACTCAGAGAGGCATGGATTCCATCTTCGTGGTTGTTAACCGGTTTTCGAAAATGGCACACTTCATACCATGCCGTAAGACTAACGACGCCTCAGCGACTGCCAAGCTATTCTTCAAAGAGGTTGTCAAACTACATGGTGTACCTAAGAGCATTGTCTCAGACCGTGACACAAAGTTCCTGAGTCATTTTTGGCGGACCTTGTGGGCTCTTTTTGATACTTCTCTGAAGTTTAGTACCACCGCCCACCCCCAGACAGACGGACAGACAGAAGTGGTCAATCGGACTCTGGGAAACTTACTGCGCAGCAAATGTAAGGATAAGCCCAGGATGTGGGACGTGGTTTTGGCACAAGCTGAGTTCACCTACAATGGATCTGTACACTCGGGAACTGGGAAGTCACCCTTTGAGGTGGTATACACTAAGACCTTGAATCACGTCCTTGATATAGCCCATCTTCCCAAAGGAAACGTGACTGCAAACCAGCTAGCCAAAGACTATGTCCAGATGCACCAAGACGTGAAGGAGACTCTTAAGGAGAGAAACCAGAAACTAAAAGCTAAGGCGGATGAGCACCGCAGGGACCTACAGTTCGAAGTGGGAGATGAGGTTGTGGTTCACTTAGGAAAAGAGAGACTCGCCAACGCCACAAGCAGCAAGCTTCGACCGAGAAAGTACGGGCCATATAAGATCACCAAGAAGGTCAATGCCAATGCCTATCACATAGCTTTGCCAAATTGGCTTGGTAAAGTCTCACCGGCGTTCAATGTTCGTGACCTTAGCCCGTGGAAGTCAGATGGCCCTTTGGAGAACAACACAGACCAGCCAGTGCCGAATTCTTTTAAAGAAGGGGAGAATGATGCGGACATCCTAACTGGGATCAATAATAACACGCGTCTTGGCGGATCCCCTCTCGGCGTTCCCACAGAGGTTGTATCTAAGAGGGCGAATCCCCTGTACACGCGAGTGGGGCGGATCTAGGCGTACGCCATGAGGCGTACCAACAACTACACTGGGCAGATCTCAAGTTTACTTCCTGCCGAAGGAATTCACCAACAACCTCTGACGCTCCGTACCTGCACCTCTGTACCTGTTGTCTGGGCGCATTACCTATCTTACCCTCTTATTATTAACTGTATTGTAACCCTAGTAGGTTGTACCTGTCCTTTGCTTATCTTTTAGAGGTTGTATTTAAACCCTCATTTTGTAAGGATATGGCAACTTTTATCAATCAAATATCATTTCTCATTGAGATTAAGGTTTATACCTTTGCTTATCGGGATTCACTCCTTCTAGTCTAGCTAGAGAAGAAGATCTTTGTTGGTTTACGATTAAAACCTCCATTTATCGCTTTCAATCTGTATCAGTTGTGTTCTTGCTCAATTAGGGTGTTATTTTTACAAACAATACACCATAAGGCTCTCTTATATCCAATGATTGGAGGACCGAGAATACTTGAACTGATTTCGTGACTAACCTCATTTAATTCCAATTTCAATATAACATATAGCCTAAAAATAACTCAGTCGAACTAATTTCATAAATCATAATATCTGAATCATAGTAATAACAATAATCAATAACCCGATTGTATCCGTACGCACAAGGTCCAGATACCGCTCTACTAGAAAACATGCTCATAACACATATTTAGGCCACAAATAATTACATATAAATTATTATAATTAATAACATATTTTTATAAATTAAAATAATATTTAACTTGAAATATTGTTATTATGAATGCGGATGTTTTAAAAAACGAATACTAAATTAAAAATATATAACATATAATTAATTGACTACAAAAGGTTTGATTAATAATATATTTTTAAAAACAAAAGAACTAATTAATGTAATGTATACAAATTGAGAGACTAATAAATAATTTACATTAGAATAAGATTACGTAATTGACATGTAATTTTTTGATATATTGCATTGAGATTCGAAATTTCATTTTTTTCAAAAGAGGAATCTTTTTCTTAATTATTCCAACTTGCATATAAATTAATCTTCAAACCATCCGAAATAATTGGAACCCATATATATTTAAAGTGGCCTCGTTTTGAACGCTTATAATATAATACCCCAAAAATTTACATAAAAATTTAAGAATCATCATCATTTCCTTAAAAGGATAAAAATTTCATGTCATCTATTTTCCATAAATGTTTAAGGTGAAACTATAAAACATAAACCTCATGGTTTAAGACAAATTAATAACTTATATTTGCATGTATTGTACACGGTTTAAATAAAAAAAAATAACGTTATATTTGGTGATAGTGACATAGTAAAAAAGGTCCCATGTTTAATTTTTTTCACGTTACTATATTTAATGACGGTTTCTTATTTGGATTGCATTTACTGGTATATATATACACACGCAAAATATCAATTTGTCAGGTTTTGAAATAAATAATTATATTTGAAAATAGTTAAAATTACACGATTTATTTTTATATTTTCCATTTTTTTATTTAAATTTATAGTCAACTTAAAAAATGGCATCGTGAGTCAAATTTAAGTATATATTTTAATGGATATATACATGTACAATGGTTGTTAGTTTTGTTTTTTTAAGGTATATATTTTATTAATTATATACTTTTGTTTTTAATCCAAATTGATAGCCAACTTAAAGAAACAAAACAAAAAACCAGTGTTAGTGAAATAATTAACAAAATATAATTTTATAATATATATGTAAGAGGTATAATGGTGTTTTTATGAAACCATAAGATTGGGACACGAATATGTCTCGATCTCTTTAAACAGATTTAAGCCTTCTCTGATTAACAAAGCCTTAATTCGATGTAGTCTCGTTCTAGCTCAAACTATAAGAACACAATTTTATCTAACTAGTATATTTTTCTTAAATAAAAATCCAAATATTGAAATTTGGAATGATATGAAAATGCATGGTGAGTGGGTTGATATACACTTAAATTAAATATATGAAATGTACATAAACTAATTCAAACTTAAGTTAAACTAATTAAATGTAAAGAGTTGCAACATTAAAAATATTTAAGTTGCAACATACACTTACTCATTTTTAACATTCACGCAAGATAACGCGCACGCGAGAAAAATATTGAAAGTGTACTCTCTATTGTGGAACCGTTTTAACCAACAGCTCAATCTGATAGTTAATGTCCTATGGACTTACAACGCGTACACACGCTCAACCCCCGTGTGTTTTTTATTTCACAAATTAATGAAGTTGTCCGTACTCGAACTTTTAACCCTTTAATCCAAGTAGCTCTGGTACCATGTTATGAAACTAATTTAACCAAAGCTCAAGTTGATAATTAATGGTCAACCATATGTTTTATATTAATGTCTGACACTCTCGGTTCGACCTTCACTTAGTAAAGTAATAATCTTCATTATAGAGTGAAAGTATGCTTAGTATTGAAGTTTGTCCACTAATTTTATTACCCACACATAACAACTGAGGTGTTAAATTTGAGCTTAACATATAGCCAACACACCTCACTCAAATATGATCTTATTACTCTTCCTTAAAATAAAATTTTACATATGTAAATGCTCGTAAGAACATGGAACCAATTAAACTAAAAGCTCAAGCTGATAGTTAAACTCAATCATGGATCTTATACTAATTTATAACAATTTTAATATACATATCTTTTCAGCACAACATTACTCTTGGTCAGGGTCTAGTGGTATGTTATGGAATGCTAGACGTTTCACTCACAACACCTTTGCATTTTCTATGCTTCTTCTCGTGCATTTTTTGCTGATTTAAAGGTTGTTACTTTTGCGGTGACCAAGACTCGGGAGAATGGTTGGTACAACCTTTTACTAGAAAATGATTGTACACATGTAATTGGCCATTTTTAACAAAAGATTTTTGATGGTCTAATGGTAGGTTCGACAAGATATCATGTATTGTCTACACGTTATATCTTCAATGAATTTTATAGTCTTGCATGTTTACAGGGAAGAAAAACATAGTTGGTAATGCTTTAGCTAATTTTGGTATTGATGTGTCTAACGTTTAAAGGGGAAGCTCTACACCATACTTCTATAGTAGTTCATTTATTGAAGACTATGGTTGAAAATAATATATGTAATTCGTCATCCATCCGACTCAGTTATTCTCACGATATGAACGAACAAACATCCTAATCCCAATTCTTATACCTTATGTTCTAACATCTTAAGAATAAGCTTCAAAAAATGGTGATAAAGGTCCACCAATATATACAACCCATAAACTCAAGTACAACTGGCCACATCAGTAGAAGGTCAAAGTAAAGACCATACAAGTATACTATAAAGACACAATTATACTAACAAAAGCAATGTAATCTTTTGTATATTTTAGTGATTTTCCTATCCATAAATAGCTTCATACATATATGAAGTTACAACTAATTAGAGCTTGAATTACAAAAGGAACTTGACTAAGTCTAGATGATATAACATAGATATTACCAACAACTAATTCATGAATATCATGACAGGAGCCACAACGCAATACAAGACCATGTGTTGGTGTGGCATAGATTTTACTACATTCTAATGATTTATATTTCACTGATGCATAAACTGGCTTACTTTATTCACTACAGGAGATACATCAGGACGAGTAATTGTAATATATTGAAGACCACCGACTATACTTCGATAGCGCAAAAGATCATCAAAACATTCACTATCTTTGAGACTCATTTTGGTGATGTACATGAAGGTGTTGAAATGGCTTTAGAATCACTCATTTTTTCTTTAAGAATATAGTAGATGTATTTATGTTGTTTGAGTGTGATGGTGTCAGAGAACTAGTGAACTTATAAGCCAGAGGAAATATGTCAATCGACTAAGATCTTTAGTAGCGAACTTTGTTTGTAATTTTGACACAACACGTGAAATACCCAACTTATCATTATCGGTGACAAGTATATCATCCACATAGATAAAACAGTAAAGCTACACCTTCTTGGTGCGAAGATAATATAGAGAGGAATATACTTTAGAGCATGAAAATCCAAAGTCAAGTAGTGCTTGAGTGACAAACTTGTGGCACATTCTGGATGTTCGTTTCAAACTGTACAAGCTTTTCCTTAATTTACAAACATGATTAGGGAACTGTGAATGAATAAAATCACGTGGTTGCTCCATAAATACAACTTCATCAAGAGAGCCGTAAAGGAAAGCATTTGAAACGTCTAATTGACTGGTCATCCAACCATTACATACAACAATAGTAGAATGGTTATAAGTTTAATTACCGGGCTATAAGTTTGTTCAAAACCTTTAGCAACCAATCTTGCTTTATACCGATCAACTGACCCATCAGCATGAAACTTTGTTTGAAAGACCCAACAACAACCAATTCTATTAGTAGAACACGAGGATGGAACCAATTCCTAATTCCCATTTCAATAAGCACATTTTATTCTATCCTCATTGCTTCACGCTAATACGAATGTACCATAACTTTAGTCTAACATGTCGGAGTAGTGTCAAAAAATGCTTGAAAAGATTTTAGTTTTAAATTTTCGGTTTTCTTACAAGTGGTCGTTTGTTATGTTTCGATGTTGGTTTGTTGGGTGGGATTCGTATTTGTTCGATTTGGATTGTAGGAGGATAAATCCACTTGAAGTCGAATAGGTGGGTTGCTGGAGTAATTTGTTGTTGAAGGTGTGAGTGTGGAATTAGTGGGGTGTTAAGCCCAAAATATACCTAAAATATCATCAATAATTACATCAATATTGCTACGAATTTATGCTATTTATAACTGTTTAGGAAGCTTTTACTCTCGAATATGTTTCTTTCTTGTAAGGTACATAAATATTTGGTAAAATCCAAATAGGAACGAAAAGAGCTCAAAAACAGAAGAAAAACCCTACAAAAGGAGTCGAAGACGGCAGAAATTAATAACGCCAAATCGAGGACGCGAACGAAAGCAGAAGAACCAAAAAACGTTCCGTGCCGCGACCGCGACCCCCAAATTCATGGTCGCGACACGTGTTCCTCAGCTTTTCCTTCCTTCGTTTGAAGACCAATTGATGCTCACCCATTCTCGGTACGAGCAGAAGTTTTTAGAGGCATAATTACACACTTTCGTTTTCGACGAAACGCGATCGTTCGGGTGGATAAAGACGTCCTTTCGCAACGGACACGACCCTTCACAACGGACACGACACTTCAATCACGACCCTTCAACATCTATAAATAAAGAGTTGATTGAGAGTTGAATAGACAATATATGTTGAGAGATGTAGAAGAAAGAGATTAGTACAAGAGTTATGCAGAAACTCTGACTCAGAAATGAGTCAGAGATTAGAAGTTTGATTCTGTTCAAAGCAATATGATGTACACACATTGTTTATTCAATAATAACAAGTTCAGTAACGTTTAGACATTGTTACAGTTTAGTTTTCATTTTGGTAGTAGACCGACCCAGTCTCTATTACGAAGATTCAACGAGAAGATTGAGTAGAGGATCCGCCCCTGAGCCTGACAAACTCTAACGAAACCCAAGGAAAGGATTGACAACCCGTTCACTTGCAAGTCATCGAATGTTTCCATGCTCCATGTTCTCTGTAAACTTGTATCAATTTATATTTCATCTAATAAAGTCCGTTCTATTCGATAGATTTTTATGCAGCACTTATGGTAACCAATCCACTAAAGTGACTACTGGTGTTTTCATTAAAACGTATTTAATCCAAAATCTTTACAAGGAAACTTTGTTGAACACTTAGGCAAATTATTATCTCGAAAGAGTTTTAATTTGATTAAGGGCAACTATCCCGAAAGGGTTTTGTCATGTTCAAAGCCAATTAATTAGAGGTTCCGTCATTTATTTCATCTTTATAATTCATACAAAGTTTAAAGTTGTTTTCTTTGCTTAATGCAAACAAATACATCTGTTTACTTTTCTAAAAGTACTAAAAGTTGCTATCTTGCAAATTCATTCTTAAATCAGAGTATTTTCTAACGTTTTCATACTCTAACCTAATTCTCATTCTAGTAATTTCAAAACCAAAACCGATTAAACGATTTTTCCATATTATAAACCTAAAAGTAACTTTAACCGATTATAAATAAGTTTTGTTAAAAAAAACATTCCCTGTGGGATCGATATCTTTTATTACTACAAGCATATACCGTGCACTTGCAGAAATCGCTCAACAAGTTTTTGGCGCTGTTGCCGGGGAACGCCAAATTTTTAACAAAAATTTATATTTTTCGTGTTGTATTTCGAACCTTGGTTTATAATATATTTATGTATTTATTTATTTTCTAGTTTTTATTATTGAGGATGGTCACTAGGATTAAATCTTCGTTGTTATTTAACGTTTGCAATTATATGTTTGCAGATAAAAAATTCAAGTTTTTTCAAAGATAACTTGGAGATTTGATTATCAATCAAATTCACAGAATGAGTCTACAGAAAAGAAATTAAGCCTGCAGTTACATCAGAAGGAAAAGAAAATTTTATGAAACAGGATGTCAGACGTGACAGATGATTTTTCCAGAAAATTTACCTCTTCCCAAACACATTTACCTCTTTTCTATAAACTTAGTCCTTCACCAAAACATCATATCTCTTTGTTAAGAAGATATCAATTCCTACACTAAACCCAAATAATTTCCTTTTTATCATTTCCTTAAACGCCTACATCTTCTCAGACAAGATATATCAGAAGTAGGATGAAATTACCTTATCCGCAAGGAAGGAAATACTTTTAATATAGTTTTGAAAGTTTCGGTTCATGTGCGTAGTTTTTGTTCGTGGCCAGAACTAGAAGTTCGGGCATTCAACCGAAATCACTAGATCCTTAAATTGAGAAAACGCTAAAAAAGAAAGCGCTTGAAAAAAAAAAGAGAAAAAAAATATACAATAATAATTTCAAGTTGGGGGCATAGTTCTACTTTTTAATTCCCGCTTGAAATTATTTCCAGGTAAGTTAAAATGAACAAGTCCATATTTAGTTGATAAAAATATTTTGAATAAGAATGAGCTCTAATTCAAGCAATTGAATTTGCGAACAAGTTCTTTGAAAATTAATTCGCTTAGTTTTTACGTTTAGATTTTCGTACTTCTTATCTTTTGTTCATATTTTTATGTTTATTTGTTTTTAGTTTAATTTATTTTTGTTTTATTTTTATTTCATAAGTTTGATTTGTGTATAAACAAGTTTTATCCAATAAAAATTCTTTAAAATCATGTTTCTAAATGTTTTGCAAAAAAATTTTTATTTCTGAACTTACTGAGAATGTGAATTCTCAGTTGAGAATCTTACTTTCTCTGCCTTGAAAATTTCTGAACTTACTGAGAATATGAATTCTCAGTAGAGAATTCAGGATTTCTAAGGAAAGGAAGAGGAAAAACATTTCTGAACTTACCGAGAATTGAAATTCTCGGTCGAGAATTTAAAATTCTCGGTAACTTCAGCGAGACAAAAAAAAATCGCGACCGCGGATCGCCATTCACGGTCGCGACACGGGTGTATATCGGACCTGTATCTCTTCTTTCTTCTTCAGTTCATGCACCATTGCTGAAAGTTTTGAAAAATTAAGTTTCTTCATATTCAAATGGTGTGAATTTACACTTTTTTAATCCCAACAGACACCTTGATTTGTCCTGGATTGATTATAAATAATTGGAAAAGATCAGATTTTTGTTACTTCCATTTTCTATTCATCTCTATCAGACAAAATCTGATTTCTTCTCAGTTATCACACATTTAAAAACAAAGTTACAGAAACTTTTTCTTCTTTTCAAAACCACAAACAGACACATTAATTCTTCCTATCATCATTATAAATAATTAGAGAAGATCAGATTTCCATTCTTTTCATCTCTTTCAGCCAAAATCTGATATTCTTCTTCAATTATTCAAACCTTTCAAAAAGTTCGAGAGACTTTTTCCTTTTCTCAAAAGCATGATTTCCAAGCATCAATCTTCCATGAAGATTACTGCTGCACGCAGCAAGCGTCCTGATATATCAGAATGCTACAGTGCACCATTTCTCATTTACACACATAATGAAGAACGAAGATATTATAAAACTATTTGTTGTATATAGTTTGTATATAGGTTTATTTTTGTGTTTGTTCTTTCTGTTCCTTGTATATATGTTCTTCTAATTTTAATAAAACTGTCAAGTTTGATTCTTTGATTCTTTTTGCTTAAATATACGTTAACCATATAGGTTATACGAATACATCCGAATCTCAGTTTAAATGAAACAGTATAATTTTTAACATGCATCTGTAATTATTTTTAATGAATCTGTATTCATTTCAGGAATGTTTCTGCACAATCTGACTTTTCATATATATTACATACTAATACGATAATTCTAACTATTGAACAAGTTCATGAACCTTCATTCTATATGATAATTCTGACTTTTGTTCTGCACATATGTTTTTCAATTTTGATAAACATATCTACTTGTGATTCTTTGGTTATTTTTTTATTAGAATATGTTAAACTATGCAAGTTATTAGAATGAACCTATATATATGTTAATATGGACCAGTATCAGTTTCAACGCTTCAAATTTAATATGAATAAGTGATTAGTTTTGATTACTTTAATTTGTTTGTTTGTTTCTGTATATAGGATCGTTTTTAATCTTTCTTGCACATATGTTCTTGTTTCATTTATGTACACATGTGTTATGCAATAAAACTTCATTTGATTTATGTCTGTTATGCAAGAACACTTTGTTTCATTTTCACACTTTAATCTTATGTTCTGATTTATGTCTGTTCAGATTTCTACACTATTATCACATGAATATGTATGAATCACTTTAATGCTAATAAGTTATGATAATTATTAACTATTGAACATCATAATAAATTTTCATTTTCATGCAACTAGTGAGTTTAATTTTAATTATGAAATCATGAACTTATATCATGTTGATTATTATATCAGTATGAACTTATTAAAATAAAACATACAATTTTTCATATGAATCTGTATTAATTAGAATAAGGTTCATGTTTAAGTTTTACGCATGAATAAATACCTACATGAACTTACATTCATTATCTTTTAGAAGATTAATTTACCTTATGTGAATTAATGCACATTCAAGATTAAATTCAATTCTCTAACAGTGTTAATGATCATTTATGATTCATTTAATTCAGTTCGGTCATTAATTGATTCATTAATTCAGTATTTATCAAGGGTAAACCTATGGTTTACCTTGAATTTAATGTTTTAAATTTGTGTTCTTAAGTGCAGGTACAGTTTACATTAAATTTAGGACACATTTAACCAATTAAATTCCACAAACCAAGTCAACATGGACATAAACAGCCACTTTGGACCTATCCGCAGCCGAGAATTATATATTCTCAGTAAGTCCAGCAAAAACGGACTGAATTCAGAGCAAAATGTTCTCTGAATTTCGCGTGCCGCGACCGCGGCTAGGCCATTCTCGGTCGCGACACGCGACCTGTAGGCGGGGTTTGGCTCCAATTTGAACAAATTTTTACCTTTTTCTATTCTTAACCCCTAAGTTCATACCTCTATTAGCATATCCCTTATACACACATTCCATAAACTCTATTTCAAACACATTTTCTTTTTCACAACTCAATTACACACCATATCACCTTTACTTTTTACCAATTTTTACTTCTCCAAAATACATCTTTCCCAAACACCACATCCATAACCTAACCCTTTTTCCACATCATACCTAAACATAAAAATGTTACTCATCAGGTTTCCTCTACCTCCATTCCGCCTTATTTCAGATGGGGTTAGGCACGTGGTACAAGCACTATTATGGACATCATGCATAGTGAAACAGACTTTATTGTATTGGTTACTCTTTCCTACTCTAAAGAGAATGAGCGGCTTACATTTATGGTTTCGGTTAATTTTATGAAGTTGGGGATAACGAAATGAATATTTGGTGTTTGGATATCATACATAATAGTTTATTGTTAAGCCATCAATTTTTGGACATACTTTGCCTAGTTTGGATGGATTTAATTTCAAGAATGCTACTAGCACGCTCATTAAATATCATTGGTTTTAGTGATAGATTAAATTAGATTACCTTTTGACAATTGAGTCCATGTTTCCATTCTCCACAAATAAGCAAGTTACTATAAGTACTTTGATTATGGGTTTTGTTTTGGATGCTACGAGTATTATGGAGTAGTTTTCATACACATCATCTTAAGTCTTTTCCAATGTTGGATTATGCCACAATTTTACACATTCATTTAGTGGTTAGCCAATGTTGGTTAGTTTTGCAAGTTCGATGTTGATAGTTCCAGTTCACATGGTAATAGTATTAAAGAGGATAGTAATGCGAAGACACATTTTTGTGAGGATGACGATATGCATTATGATGATGAAGTAGAAGGTGAGAAAGATGAGCATGTTGATGCCTAAAAACAAGCACAAGGGGTTGTTGATGATGAGCACAATGTTAATACTCAAGTTAATTTTCAACAAAGTTTGAACCAAATGAATTTGCGGTTCGATGCTATTATGAAGAATAATCAAGGGAAGAGTTCATGATTAAACGCGGTGGATGCAAATATACATACTTTGAGGAACGAGCACCCGTTCACCTGTTACCGGTTATTATCATTTTTTTCCATCGTCTGGGAGTCGTGCCTACGCCTTCTCCACCGGATCACCTTCACAAGAATAGGTTTTATCTTTTCTTTTCTCCACTCATTTTTCTCTTATGTTGTTTTTAATTATGTTTGGTACAATTTTCAAATTCCATTTATGTTGGATAAAATCCATTTCACATTTATCTATTTTTTTTCGTACAATTTTGCTTTATTTCGTACAAATTTTTCGTGTTTTATCAATTTTTGCATCAATGAGGACATGGTCCAATTTAAGTGTGGGAGGAGATATTGCATATATTATTTTATTTTTATTACGAATAAATGCAACGAATAAATTTTTAAGCAACATATATTGCAACACAATGTATTTAACACTATTTTTATTAACTTAAGATTTTCATATGTTTATAAATTAATCATAAGTTAATATGATTATTTTTAGGTTATCTTTATCAATAGAAATAATATATTTCTATACGGGCCATGTTTTAAAAAAAAAAATTTCATAAATCTCCGATACGATTTTAAGTAAAATTGTCTCGAGTGAATGTATTTTAATTAAATAAATTCTTTATTTCAATCTCTATTTTATATCATGCAATTCATGATACAATAAATCTTATTTTAAATTTTCAATTAGGTTTATAGGCATTAAATTGAACTAACAATTTTTAGCTCGGTTTGATTTCGTCTTTCATTAACACCAATTGAAGTTTTTAAGGAAACTTTAGCCATAATACATGTTGAATTTTAAGTCAATATAGGATGAATGTGCTATCTTTCTTTTTTCCCAAAATTACAATTTTATAAATTCATATTAATTAATCAATTAGTTGAATTCTTAACTTTTGGCCACGATTGAGACCAACCTTATCACAATCGAGGTATGAAAGGGAAGAATAATTAAGTACCGTTTACTTTTGGCCACGGTTGCGACCACCCTTATCACAATCGAGGTATGGAAGGAACGTTTAAAGCAATTATAAGCGTGTATAAGTTTAAAGTAACGATTGCGTCCACCCATGGCATAGTCGGTACCTCTTAAGCAAACACAAAATAAAAATACATATAAAGTTACGATCAAGACCACTGATAGGTGTGAAAAACCCCTATCTTTGGGTACGGTTTTAGGACGGGTTTTAGAGTTATTTGGTTAATAAGCGAGTAATTCTCACATTTAAATGCTTTTGTGTGAGTTAATTAGGAATTGGAAACGTTCTATTTACTTTTCGTCGTTTAGGCTCGTTTTGTGATCAATTTAGGCAAATACGCCCGAAATAGCATGCATATTAGGATTCCGTTATCTTTTGAAGCTGATTGGTCCGTCAAAAGTTGCACCAAGCGAAGCGTTTGCTCAAAATAATCGATTGACGGATCAATTTGGCTTTTGGACTAATGTTTTCCGGAGTTTTTATGCGTGTGCAGGTGTAAGTTCGGACGAAAAAGGACTTAGAGGACACTCGGCATGATTCGAGCACGCTTCGGGCGAAAACGCTATGCGAGCAGGGCCCCACGGGCCATTTCTGCTCGCCGAGCAGGCCCCTGGTGGCCTGCTCGGCGAGCAGGAGCCTGCTGGCCGAGCAGGCCACCAGGCGCCTGCTCGGCGAGTAGGGGCTGCTCGGCGCGAGCAGCCCTGCGGGAATTGGTCAAAAAGACCAATTCCGCCCCCACGAAGTCACGTTCGGCTCCACGTCTTCCTACACTAACAAGGACACGAAAATAGGTCAAAACGAGGCCCGAGACGCGACTATAAATAGGATTTCTTCATTGTAATTTAGATATCTTTTTCCTTTGTAATTTTCTTAGCTTTTCACCTTGAGAAATCCTCTCCACCTCCTCCATATCCTTCAAACCTCCATTGAAGACACCTCCGAAGCTCCATTCACCGAGGATTGCTCAAGCTTCATCCTTAAATCCTAGAAAGACGCCTGCATTGGTAGATAGGTTCCCTGAAAGGGATTTTTCTTCTTTTACATTCTGTCTAGCCTCTGATACATGCTATGAATTCTAGGTTTATTGTAACTTCGTGACAATGTTTCCATCTTTGATATATATTATAGTTCTTGTTTATTCAATTGTTTTGATGTTTTAATCTTTGTCTTACGCTTTGTCTGATTGGTTTAACTCATTCGATAATACCAAAATTAGGTTGGCACATATTGCGAGCTGAATCTGACCTAGTCAGTGCCTATAGGATTGACGACCCTATAGAAGATTAAGCCCAAATTACTGAGCCTTAGAGCTAGTTTCGGCCTTACAAGGGAATCACGAACTAGGGACTTTAGGAGGATAGGTCGGGTTAATCGCCTTGGACACAAGTGACTTAGGTTTCAATTCAATTGTTTAAACATCCTATTTTCATTATCATGGTATCCCTTCATGTTCCTTCGGTTAATTGCATTGGTAAAAGATCACTTAGGAGTAGTTTAACTTAATTAGGGGTAGAGTAACTCAATTAGGCGTAGAATAACTTAGTTAGAATCGGATAATTCAACCTAGGAGTAGATTAATTTAACAAAACAAACTCAAAACCCCCCTAAGCCTAGATAACTCTTGAAACCGAGTAGCTCGATACTTGCAGAAATAAATCATGTGGACGATAACCTGGACTTAAACCAGAAATTTATTACTTGATAACGACGGGGTACACTTATCCCTTAGTGAGGTTTCGCAGAAACCGCATCAAGTTTTTGGCGCCGTTGCCGGGGATTGTAGATTAATTCTATAAATACCCGACAACCGCCAATAATCAAGTTTTTGGCACCGTTGCCGGGGAGAGTAGATTAATTCTATAAATCCCGACAACCGCCAATCATCAAGTTTTTGGCGCCGTTGCCGGGGATTTATTTCTTCTGCAATATCGAACCAAAGGTCGACTTGTTAGTTTAGGCATTCTTTGTGAATATATCCTTTGTTAATATCATATATACGTGTTTATAATCATGATACTTGTTTATACGAATCTATACCGTTTATACTTGTTTATATACACATGTCTATACATACTCATTTATGATAACCGTTCTTGTTTATACTTACACTTGTTCATATTTGTTTGTACGAACAGGTAGTTATCAACTTCATCTGTACGTGTCTGTATGTGTTTCTTTATACCGTTCTTATATTTGTACAAAACTGTATGATGTGTATGATTCCTCTTCAGCTTTCATTTATTTCTGTATTTACCTTTTCTCAGCATATGCCTACGAGATCAGCGAAAATACCGTGTGTCCCTCTTAACCCTGAACTTGAACGTACTCTTCGCAGGAGCAAACAGATCGGAAAGCTGAAGCAAGACGAGATCATCGAGCCTATCAAGCCTATCAAGATGACTGACAATGAACGGAACAATGAGCGGGATACTGAGAACACCGGACCAGAAAATGACACTCGTCTGATGAGTGAGATCCTGGCACCGCACCGACACCAGCATCTGTCCGGCATTGTTGCTCCAAACATTCCGGCGAATACATACGAAATCAAGTCTGGTATAATTCACTTGATCCAACAAACCGGACTGTTTGGAGGAGAAGCACATGAGAGCCCGAATGATCATCTGGATCGCTTCCTAATGTGCGCAGACACCGCAAGGACCAATGGGGTTCCCCAAGATGCTGCTAGACTGAAACTGTTCCCGTTCTCTCTGACTGGGCAAGCTTTGGAATGGCTGAGAACACTGGAGCCCGGTTCAATCACGACATGGGCAGGGTTGGAGAAGGAATTCTTGTCCTACTACTTCCCTCCCTCGAAGACAGCAATGCTTAGGGGAGAGATCACATCCTTCCACCAACCCGAGCATGAGGCGCTCCACACATCTTGGACTCGATTCAGAAAAATGCTGCGCATGTGCCCTCATCATGACATACCCAAGCATCAGTTAGTAAGCGTCTTCTATCACGGACTAACACCCACCAATAGAGCCATTGTAGACTCCGCAGCGGGTGGAGATTTGTTTAGAAAGACAGCAACAGAGGCATATGACATGATTAACGAGCTGGCCAGAAAGAGTGTGCAGTGGCAAGAACAGAAGCTCGCCGGCCCCACAAGGCAGCGGGTATTTACTGTGGAAGAACAGGAACAAAATCCAGTTGTTGCGGATTTGAGTAGGAAGATGGATGTACTGTTGGCTATGCTTAGCCGACCTCCCACCTGCGTGCACTGTGGCGGCGACCACAATGGAAAGGATTGTCATGCAGGTAGCCCTTTCGCTGGAGATGGGGTGGAGATGGTCAACTATGTTGGGGGGCAGCCGAGATACAATCAGAACTATAACAACTCCAACCCCAACAACTACAACTCCTACAACAACAACAACAATGGCAACTACATGAGGCCTCAGCACCCGAACCTCTCTTACGGGAATTCAAATCAGAATGTGCTTCGACCTCCTAGCGGTTTTGTTCAAGAGCATAAAGAGCAGGGGCTTGGCATGCCCCCATACCAACAACAAAATCAAGGGCCAGTGCAACACCCTAAGGAATCTGACGAAGTGATCACTCTTTTGAAGGAGATCTCGGCTAGGCTTGCCAACAACGAAGCCTTCTGCAAGGATTTGAGCAATCAGGTAGCTCAGATTAATAGGGACAGGCAGGAAAGGCCACAGGGTTCTCTCCCGAGCACAACGGAGAAGAATCCAAAGATCCTGAGAAAGGATTGAGTAAGGGGGAGAAATCGGGTTCTCCTCGGTTTTTAATTCAAAGTTTGAACAATTTGATTATGCATTCCCTTTTCTTTTTGTTTTTATTTTGTTTTTATTTTCTTTTAATGTTTTGGTTAATTGAATTTTAATCTCGTTTGTTTATTTACGCTGTCAAACTCCGTTCCCCCGCACTCTATTATTAAAAAAAAAAAAAAAAAACGAATTTCGCCCAACCCGGGCAAGTTAGGCAATGCCCAGCTCGCCGGGCTGGTCGGCCGAGTCAGCCGGCTAGGCCGACACGGACTGTTCGGGATTTTAAAAATCCCGAACCATAAAAAAGAGAGAAAGAAAGAAGAAAGAATCAATAAAAGAAAAAGAGAAAAGAATAAGAAAAAGAGGGGGGTGACTCATCATCACCTTCCCCACCTTCTTCTTCCCTTCTCTCTTCTTTCTTTTATTCCATTCTCTCTTCTTTCTTTTATTCCATTCTCTCTTTCTTCCCTTCTCCTTCTCCTTCTCCTTTTGCTTCTTCAAAACCTAACCCCCCAAATCCACCATTCTAACCCGAATTCAAGATATAAGGTATGAATCTTTACCTATTTTTGATTTCTAACATATTTCTAGGCTTAGATTTTAGCTTAGGGTGATAACTTTTGAGATTTAAGAAAAACCTAAGTTTTAGGCTTCTCTCTCTTTTCTCAAATTAATCTCTTGTTTGCTTTTAAATTCTTGATTTCCTTGCAATTTAGGTTGACATAATGATTGATTTATAGTTTGGGTGTGATTTCCATTCTCAATTTGTGGATATTTGGAGAAATTGCTCAATTTGGGCAAAATCCCCATTTTAGCTCAAAGTTCAACTATTCAAATTATAGTTAGAAACTTGTCAATGGAGTTGTGAATTGCATTTTTACCATGTTTTAGTCATTGGGTATCTCCAATTTTGCATCAATTTGTGAATTACGAGTAAAACAATTAGGGACTAAATACTTATGGTTTAGTCCCTAAGTTCCTAAAGCTATGGTTTATGCCTATGAATGGTTTGTTTGGGGGTTTATGTTGAAACTTGTAAATATGTCCTAACTTTTCCATTTTTTTGGTCTATTCCTCAGGAACTATGGGACGGAAGGGCAAAGCTAAGGTCGTCGTCGAGAATGAAGCCGAATCTGAGGTCGAGTTCGACGAAAGCCTCCAAGCTAAGTATGATCCACCCTTTGGTCTTATTGATGAACGTGAGGGGATATTGTACGATAGATTTTCCAAGCAAGATCTTGCTACACACATAGTTGTTGATCAAACTTATTTATCGAGTATAGGTTTAAAGAAGGATTTCAATGAAATCCTCAAATTCCACGGTTGGTATAGACTAGCCACAAAACAGACTCCAGTTTATCACAACTTCACTATGGAATTCTTGACCACTTGGAAAAAAGAGCTACCCTTGGTCGGTGGGAAGCATTCTTTTAGACTGAACGGTAAACCTTACCGTCTCGATGGCACCACACTAGCAGCCCTAATGGGAGTCTACAACATCCCAGAGGCAATCTCAGACTTTGAGAAACCTATAACAAAAGATATAGCTTGGGAACAATTGACAGGCATATCAGACTTTAACTCCCAGACTGCTAGCCCAGTCGCTCTCCTAGACCCACTTCTCAACCTTGTTCACAAATTTGTGGCCCACAACTTATTGGGCAAAAACGAGAGCAATAAAGTCTCAAAGACAGAATTGCTCATTCTATGGTGTGTAGCCAACCACAAACACGTGAATAATGTTAAGACCATATTTGAAGGCTTCTCAAGCCAAACGAGTAGGAAACGCGGTTCCCTAGGTCTTGGGCACTTAGTTACCAACCTGCTTGAGAGCCAATTCAAAAATTTGGACAATCCCGAAATTGCTATTTACCCTACTTTGCTTAACTCCAAGTTTTTGGGAAAATCTACTTTTCAAGAAGTCTTAAACAGGAACCCAACCGGAGAAGCAAGCTCTAGCGGAGGGGGGAGAAAAAGAGCACGAGTTCCACAACAGCAAAGGGACGAGGAACCTGAGGAAGAAGAACCTGCGACGGCAGGAGACCAAAGGGAACACCAAGCGTCGGGGACGGAGGCCCAGTTCCAAGCCATCAACACTATGATGGCAGAAATGCGAGATCTTAACCTACGGACCTTTAACACTGTTCAGCAGATGGACCAACGGTTCACCAACTTTGAGCAGAACATGGACCGAAGGCTTTCGGGTCTTGAATACGTAGCGACAGATTACTGCGAGCGCTACAACATGCCTTGGCCATACCCCCCGGCCGATCAGTAAGTTGTCTTCTCCACCCTAACTCTTTACACTCGTACTTCATGATTTGTGATGCAATGTTGGAACTTATTGCATATTTTTAGTGTGAGGAGGAGGGGTAGACAAACTTACAAAAATTGTATAAATTTTTAATTTTTGTTGCGTCGTGTCTAGTTTAGGTTTGCGGTTTGGTGTTTTATTTTTGCTTTATTTATGTTTTTGCATGTTTAGGACCTAAAACCGTGAACCTCCTTCGAATCTAAACTTCGTTATTTGTCTTTGAGGGCTGAGAACCGAATCTAAAATTGCATGACAACTAGTTTAGGCGTAGGAAACAACTCTTGTATCTGTAAAAGCATGAGCTACAGTTTGCATTTAGACCCTACTTTTGAAGAAATTCCAAAATCATTACTTAGGTAGATAACTTAAGAATTGAAGGCATGTGATATTAAACTTGAGTTTGGGGAAAACTAGTAAACACAAGATTGAAACCCAAAGAATTGTGAGTTGAATTTGAGCCTAAGAGCGAACATCAAAAAGCTCTTTTTCTTGACATTTTTGTGTGAACGCTTTGACTTGTGGAAGATTACAGATTTTGCACCTAATACTGTGTTGAACCTACATGCAATGGTTTGAGATGATAAACGATGAATCAGCCTCATTAGAATTAACCCTTTTCTTTACCTTATTTTCTCTTTTTCATCCACTCTAGGAAGCCCCTTTGAGCCTATATTTTTGTAGTTTGTAGACTTTTCTTTCGTTCTAACCTGTTTTTGCAAACCACAACTTGGTTTGCTATGTAACCCAATCTCTTTTTGCAAAGCTCAATTAGAGCCTTTGTTTTCTTCTAGCGCTTTATCTTTGTTTATGGCATTTCAGTAGCAAGCCAAAAGGCTAAAAAGTGAATGAGCATCACTACCCAAAAAAAAAAAGAGAAAAAAAAAGAAAAAAAAAGGGGAAAAAGAAAGAGAAAAACAGAAAAAGAAAAAAAAGAAAAGAAAAGAGACGAACAAAAAGGAAGAACTCCATTCCCCAGTTCTTAGAAAAATCAAAAACGTCTCAAAGAAAACATCCCAAAAAGAAATAATAAGGGACGAATAAAAAGCTCAGTCACTTTATATTTGCTAAAGCCATTTAAACTTTGTTTTTGTAGCGCTAGAACTTTTAACCCTTGTTGTACTTTTAACCCTCTAACCACATTACAACCCCAATTAGAGGCTGTTTTTTATATCATCGGAGTCATATAGCATAGTAGAGGAACGCGGATGAACGTGCAAAATCAACGTAATCCTAAGCAAGAACATAAGCCGAGAGTAAACACTTTAGCCACCCAAAATTGTGTGAAATGAGTGAACTACCTATGGTGAGGTGTTTTACTTAGCGATCCCCTTAAACTCGTTTAATTGAACATGTGTCCATTTGCTTAAAACTATGACCCATGATAATTGAAATGCGGCTTTTGGATATCGTGTCTCTACTTTGTATTTCCGAATGCATGTAATTACAGATGCTCGAAGTTGTGTCAAGCACCTAGTCAAACCGGGAGGTTTTCTAGATTGCTTGTGATGGCGGGTTTAGTTTTTTTAGTTTACTTGGGGACAAGTAAAGTTTTAAGTGCGAGGAGGTTTGATAGGGGTCAAAAACCCCTATCTTTGGGTACGGTTTTAGGACGGGTTTTAGAGTTATTTGGTTAATAAGCGAGTAATTCTCGCATTTAAATGCTTTTGTGTGAGTTAATTAGGAATTGGAAACGTTCTATTTACTTTTCATCGTTTAGGCTCGTTTTGTGATCAATTTAGGCAAATACGCCTGAAATAGCATGCATATTAGGATTCCATTATCTTTTGAAGCTGATTGGTCCGTCAAAAGTCGCACCAAGCGAAGCGTTTGCTCAAAATAAACGATTGACGGATCAATTTGGCTTTTGGACTAATGTTTTCCGGAGTTTTTATGCGTGTGCAAGTGTAAGTTCGGACGAAAAATGACTTAGAGGACACTCGGCATGATTCGAGCATGCTTCGGGCGAAAACGCTCGGCGAGCAGGGGGCTGCTCGGCGCGAGCAGGGGGCTGCTCGGCGCGAGCAGGGGGCTGCTTGGCGCGAGCAGCCCTGCTCGCCGAGCAGCCTTCCCTGCTCGGCGAGCAGCCCTGCGGGAATTGGTCAAAAAGACCAATTCCGCCCCCACGAAGTCACGTTCGGCCCCACGTCTTCCTACACTAACAAGGACCTGAAAATAGGTCAAAACGAGGCCCGGGAAGCGACTATAAATAGGATTTCTTCATTGTAATTTAGATATCTTTTTCCTTTGTAATTTTCTTAGCTTTTCACCTTGAGAAATCCTCTCCACCTCCTCCATATCCTTCAAACCTCCATTGAAGACACCTCTGAAGCTCCATTCACCGAGGATTGCTCAAGCTTCATCCTTAAATCCTAGAAAGACGCCTGCATTGGTAGACAGGTTCCCTGAAAGGGATTTTTCTTCTTTTACATTCTGTCTAGCCTCTGATACATGCTATGAATTCTAGGTTTATTGTAACTTCGTGACAATGTTTCCATCTTTGATATATATTATAGTTCTTGTTTATTCAATTGTTTTGATGTTTTAATCTTTGTCTTACGCTTTGTCTGATTGGTTTAACTCATTCGATAATCCCAAAATTAGGTTGGCACATATTGCGAGCTGAATCTGACCTAGTCAGTGCCTATAGGATTGACGACCCTATAGAAGATTAAGCCCAAATTACTGAGCCTTAGAGCTAGTTTCGGCCTTACAAGGGAATCACGAACTAGGGACTTTAGGAGGATAGGTCGGGTTAATCGCCTTGGACACAAGTGACTTAGGTTTCAATTCAATTGTTTAAACATCCTATTTTCATTATCATGGTATCCCTTCATGTTCCTTCGGTTAATTGCATTGGTAAAAGATCACTTAGGAGTAGTTTAACTTAATTAGGGGTAGAGTAACTCAATTAGGCGTAGAATAACTTAGTTAGAATCGGATAATTCAACCTAGGAGTAGATTAATTTAACAAAACAAACTCAAAACCCCCCTAAGCCTAGATAACTCTTGAAACCGAGTAGCTCGATACTTGCAGAAATAAATCCTGTGGACGATAACCTGGACTTAAACCAGAAATTTATTACTTGATAACGATGGGGTACACTTATCCCTTAGTGAGGTTTCGCAGAAACCGCATCAACCACCCTTATCTCGGGCGTAACTAAGCAAATAATTAACCCAAGTACTTATTTTAAATTTAATATATCTTATATATTAGTTTAGGTTTGGGAAGAAATTTTATTCTTTGAAATGCCTTGAGACGAAAGACTCAAAAACATGCGTGCTTATACCGTCCCGAATGCTTCAATTCAAAATTATAAATACAAGACAAATGATATATCGTACATTATACTAAGTTAGTTTGATATTTTGTGTATAAATTTGCCATGCGAAGCTAGTCTTTTCGGCTTAACTAATTCAAAAGGTAATACAGAGATATATGTTTTATTTTCATAAAGAGATTAGTTAGAGAATAAATTCAGTGAAATTTTGCTCGGGACTAGCAAAAGATTAAGTGTGGAAATTTGTTAAGCCCAAAATATACCTAAAATATCATCAATAATTACATCAATATTGCTACGAATTTATGCTATTTATAACTGTTTAGGAAGCTTTTACTCTCGAATATGTTTCTTTCTTGTAAGGTACATAAATATTTGGTAAAATCCAAATAGGAACGAAAAGAGCTCAAAAACAGAAGAAAAACCATACAAAAGGAGTCGAAGACGACAGAAATTAATAACGCCCAATCGAGGACGCAAACGAAAGCAGAAGAACCAAAAAACGTTCCGTGCCGCGACCGCGGCCCCCAAATTCACGGTCGCGACACACATTCCTCAGCTTTTCCTTCCTTCGTTTGAAGACCAATTGATGCTCCCCCATTCTCGGTACGAGCAGGAGTTTTTAGAGGCATAATTACACACTTTCGTTTTCGACGAAACGCGATCGTTCGGGTGGATAAAGACGTCCTTTCGCAACGGACACGACCCTTCACAACGGACACGACACTTCAATCACGACCCTTCAACATCTATAAATAAAGAGTTGATTGAGATTTGAATAGACAATATATGTTGAGAGATGTAGAAGAAAGAGATTAGTACAAGAGTTATGCAGAAACTCTGACTCAGAAATGAGTCAGAGATTAGAAGTTTGATTCTGTTCAAAGCAATATGATGTACACACATTGTTTATTCAATAATAACAAGTTCAGTAACGTTTAGACATTGTTCCAGTTTAGTTTTCATTTTGGTAGTAGACCGACCCAGTCTCTATTACGAAGATTCAACGAGAAGATTGAGTAGAGGATCCGCCCCTGAGCCTGAGAAACTCTAACGAAACCCAAGGAAAGGATTGACAACCCGTTCACTTGCAAGTCGTCGAATGTTTCCATGCTCCATGTTCTCTGTAAACTTGTATCAATTTATATTTCATCTAATAAAGTCCGTTCTATTCGATAGATTTTTATGCAGCACTTATAGTAACCAATCCACTAAAGTGACTGCTGGTGTTTTTATTAAAACGTATTTAATCCAAAATCTTTACAAGGAAACTTTGTTGAGCACTTAGGCAAATTATTATCTCGAAAGAGTTTTAATTTGATTAAAGGCAACTATCCCGAAAGGGTTTTGTCATTATCGAAGCCAATTAATTAGAGGTTCCGTCATTTATTTCATCTTTATAATTCATACAAAGTTTATAGTTGTTTTCTTTGCTTAATGCAAACAAATACATCTGTTTACTTTTCTAAAAGTACTAAAAGTTGCTATCTTGCAAATTCATTCTTAAATCAGAGTATTTTCTAACGTTTTCATACTCTAACCTAATTCTCATTCTAGCAATTTCAAAACCAAAACCGATTAAACGATTTTTCCATATTATAAACCTAAAAGTAACTTTAACCGATTATAAATAAGTTTTGTTAAAAAAAACGTTCCCTGTGGATCGATATCTTTTATTACTACAAGCGTATACCGTGCACTTGCGGAAATCCACAAACATGGAGCTTTTTAAGATAATTGATAGGATCATGATAGTATGTACCGTTGTTGGTTTAGAGTGATTTTATAAGGTTTGAATGGGATATGTGGGTGAGTGGTCTAGGAGTCGAGAGTTTGGACTGTACGGATGAAGCTATAGGTAACATAAACAACCAATGGCACGTAATAGTGAATAGTCAGGAGATGTGTCAAAAAAAATTTCATACGGAGTGCAATGATTAGTAATTGGTGCAGGTAAACGATTAATTGCATAAACTTCATAATCAAAGGGACAAGTTTAGAAATTGTTTGGTAAGTGAGAATGATTAAGTAGTGACAAGCCTGTTTCAACAACATGTATGTGTTTGTGTTCATCACAACCATTTTGTTTAGGTGTATAGGGGCATGAAATTGATGGAACTATTCCATTAGATGTTAAATATTTAGTAAGGGCTTGAAATTCACCACCGCTACTTGGAAGGCTTTAATGGGTCGATTAAAGTGTTTTTGAACAAGAGTTCAAAATTTAATAAAAACACTTAGAACTTCATACTTTAACTGAACAAAGTATAGCCGCGTAAACTTACTAAAATTATCATAAAATAGAATGTAATAATGGCACTTATCATGAGATTCAGAAAGTGCAAGAGCCCATACATCAAAAACAATTTAATCTAAAGGACTAGAGGCAACTGGATTTTGGAAACAGAATGTGGCTTGTTAACACAACATGAATCACACAAAAGAGAGGTTTTATTATCATTCACATAAGGAATGTTATTCAAATCAAGAACACGTTTAACAATGGGAAAATTGGCATGTCCTAAACATGCATGCCATAAAGGAAGGGAAACTTGATATGCTTGAATTTGGTGAGGTAGGGATGACAGAAGAGATATGGTTTAGAGACTGTTTTAATATTTCCCTAGATGTATCACCTTCTTATTCTTCAACTCCTTCAAAACAAAGTGATTAGCAAAGAATTCAACAGACATAGGATTGGAAAGAGTTAAGGATGATATGGATACATTGTTTACTGTTTGTGGAACATGTAAAATGTTACCAAATTTCAAAGAGCAATTGGAAACTTGAAATTTAGATGAACCGGCATGAGATATATAGGGTTTTTTTGCCATTACCTATAATAACTTCTTCAGGGCCATCACACTCAGAATGAACATGTAAATTTCCAAGATCACCAGTTAGGTGACGACTCGTGCCAGAATAAACCAACCAATCAGTTGAAATGTTGTGGGCTGTTGAGGCAAGATTGGATGAAGGTCGATTGTAATTTCTGTTGTTTCTAGTGAATTTTGATGAAGGACACTGTTTTGCAATATGGCCATTGCCTTGGAAATGTGACATGTTATCGAGGAAACATCGAGAGGAGCTGATAAAGAGGTTGGTGAGTAGCCAACATGATAACCATCATGTCCATGGCCTCATCGTCGTTGGTTGCTACATACAGTGCATTTGATAGAAGGAGAGAACTTGGACTGGACATTTTCTCTAGAGAATCATCTTTTCTCATTAAGAACAAGCCCAAGTAAGTCATCAAATGAAACACTATCAAGGGGTGCTTCAAGGGCATGAACAAACAACCCGTAAGCTGGACCAAGTCCATCAAGAACTGCTTCAACCAAATCATCATCAGTGACTGTATTCTACAGAAAAGCTAATGTATTGCTAATTAGCTTAGTATTATGGAGATAAGAAGAGATAATAAAAATAAGAAGAGATATTATCGTGCTCTCTTTTTAAATTATGCAGACGATATTTGTGTTCTCAGATTTGAGACTTAGAGCCAACATAATAAGCCTTCTCATGTTTTTGCCAGGCAAGCCTAACAGTTTCAGCTCCTACAATTTGAGGTAGAATATATATTGAACATGATGAGACAATCCATCTGAGAACTTGTTGATCGAGTTATTCCTGTATGTCATACACTGGATTAACAACTCCAGATGGCAGAGGTTTAGAAAGAGGAGGAGTTCTATCAATATGAGATGTCGATTTCCATCCTTTCACCGTGGGCATGAGTTTAGTTTTCCACGAGAGATAATTGCTTCAGGTGAGTTTGATTGATAAATGAGTTGAGATATTTGGAGTAGGAAGAGACGATGTAATTGTCGGAGGTGTGTTTATTGGGTTGCTGAATTATGGGCCATGAAGCTTTTGAGAGAAAAAAAATTAGAGAAGAAGGGGAAGATTTTGGTGGAACAAGAGAGAGAAAGGGATCTTTTACAGTGGTTAAACTTCAATCTGCTCTGATACCATAAAACAATGTAATCGCGTGTATCCTCTTGCATTATTTAACACCGTTTAGGTTTTCATATTCAATATCATTTGTCAATCTTGATTCTACACTTAAAATTCCGTAGAGATCCAATTCATTCACCATCACATAAATAAGTTTTCGCATTCAATGTGTTCATATCGACGATTGTTCGTTCGAGACACTTTCACACTTGTGGAATCAAGTTCGACTTTAGCTCAAGTCTTATCTCTTTAAATGGCTTGATACAGATATGAAGTTACAACTAATTAGAGTTTGAATTACAAATAGAACGTGATTAAGTTTAGATGAGATAAGAAGAATAACACCTCAGTACCAGCTCCATTAGCTCCAATGGAGAAGAAAGAAGAAAGAGAATGGAAAGATGAAGAGTTTCTCGATACAATGATACTTTAGGAACTCCCAAAGACAAAGACTTTAAGTCGTGTACTGCCAAACGTTTCAAGTGCCAAATATTTTAATCTTTTGAATAGAACAACCTTCTTGAATAAAGAGCACAAAGATCAATCATGCATCTTGCCACAACCAATCTCCTCTCATTTTCATCTGCACCATTCATCACCATCAATCATGATTCATGGCCAAGATTGCTCCATGTGGCACAGTCCTTTTATTTTGTCCTCAGTACTAGTCCTTTTTGCTTGATCACCAAGCCTGTATTTTGATATATATTAGGGATAAGTGCTATGTTAAAGTTTTAATGAGAAATTAAAGTAAGTAATTAAATAACTCTTACCTCATTCTTTTCATGGTATCATAGCAGACACTCTATTCATATCAAGCTTGTTTATAAAGCTTTTATTTACTGCTATGGCAGAACCTCTAATCACCACAAATAGCCCTTGTCACCTTCCCTAAAATGAAACCCCAGCCCTAGCCCTTGTCTCACATGTCCTTTATTGACGGAACCATCACGACACCATCGATTGGAGATAACATGCACAGTCAATGGGAACGTTGTAATTATATGGCTGGGCAAGGCGGACTAGGTTTGGGAAGATCTTAGGGAAAGGTTTGCTCGAATAGACTCTCTACGGATCCTTGAACTGCAAATGGAGATACATAGCTTAAAGCAGGGAAGTTGTAATGTCACAGATTATTACACAAGTTTTAAAATCTTGTATGATGAACTCTCAAACCTTCGGCCTATGCCTGTGTGTTCATGCAAACCGGCATGCAGCTGCAAGGCTTTCAAAACTTTGCGAGATTAGCATGATGCTGAGCAGGTTATGACCTTTCTCGAAGGCGTGAATGAGGCTTACTCTACCATCTCCTCTCAAATACTCTTGATCGAGCCTCTTCCATCACTTAAAAAGGTTTATGCCTTGTCACTCCAGCACGAAAGATAGATTGGCTTGTCACCTACAAAAATGAAGGAAGTGAGAATGTTTCCTTTGTCGGATTCACAAATGCACAAAACAAACAAGGGGGATACCGCAACAACAACAGGAATGCTAATCACAAAGGCAATGGCAATAGGAACTCATCTCTATGCACCTTTTGTGGAAACACAGGTCATACCGAAGATATTTGCTTCAAGAAGCATGGATACCCTCTAAGCTACAACAACAGAGGGAAAAACAACAATTACAAGGTGCCAAAGGCAAAAGCAAATGCTGTCAATAACCAAGGAAGAGAAGGAGACGATTCAAGTGAAGAAGATAACCTACAGAGCAATGGAGACCAGTTTTCCTCACCAAGGATCAGTACTAGAAGCTCGTAGCTTTATTGCCCCAAAAACAGCTAGGGAAAGCCCCAACTACAACAAGCAGTGCTAATGCTTTCACCAAGGGAGAAACTTCTGGTAACATTTTGAACACATCTCTTGATAGAACTGCGAACTCTTGCTGGATCATAGATACTGGGGCAACTGACCACATCATTTGCGATGTTGGGTATTACAGCTCATATAGAAAATAAAAAAAAGTGTTGGGTTAGCTTACCAAATGGACAAAAAGTGAAAGCATAATACATAGGCACAGTCACCCTAAGTCCTAAACTCATCCTATATCGTGTGTTATGCATACCTGAGTTTGTTTATAATTTTTATCAACTAGCAAACTGTTAGACACAAGTGATATTTGCATCGTTATAACTGGCTCGACGTGTGTGATACAGGACACTATAAATTAGAGGAGGATTGGCTGGGCTAAGGAAGAGGGAGGCCTATACCATTTAGAATATTCATCACCTAGTTTATCTAGAACTATTTCTGCTGTTTCGTTTTCAATCAAAGCAAATGTATGGCACTCACGCTTTGGGCATCCCTCCTATGAGAGATTGAAAAGCCTAAATTTACTTTGTAATGATTATCACAAACATAAAGGAATGCCATGTGACGTTTGCCAAAGGGCCAAGCAAACGAAACAATCATTTTCACCTAGCAGTAATATAGCAACACAAGCTTTCGAGCTAATACATGTGGATATATGTGTTGCAAATTTTTTGCAACCATGTAACCAGACAATTTAGCAAACAAGTAAAGAAAATACGATCCGACAACGAAGGCATGGCTGATAAAACCTCGCCTAGTTTGAGGAAGGGTAAGAAGAATAAAACCTCAATACCAGCTCCATGAGCTCCAATGGAGAAGAAAGAAGAAAATTACAGACAAAGAAGAAAGAAGAAAGAGAAGGGAAAGAGGAAGAGGAAGAGTTTCTCGATACAATGATACTTTGGGAACTCCCAAAGATAACTTTAAGTCTTGTACTGCCAAATGTTTCAAGTGCTTGGGGGACATTTTAGTATTTTGAATAGAACAACCTTCTAGAATAAAGAGCACAAGGATCAATCATGCATCTCACCTCAGCCAATCTCCTCTCCTTTTCATCCGCACCATTCATCACAATCAGTCATGATTCATGGCCAAGATTGCTCCATTCGGCACAGTCCTTTTATTTTGTCTATAGTACTAGTCCTTTTTTCTTGATCACCAAGCCTGTATTTTGATGTATATTATTAGGCATAGGTGCTATGTTAAAGTTTTAATCAGAAATTAAAGTAGGTAATTAAATAACTCTTACCTCATTCCTTTCATAAGATAATCTAAATACTAATAACAACTAAATATATACTAAAAAAAACTGATATTTTATGCATTGGGTTCTCACTACCTAGAAAGAAAAAGAAAAAAAAAAAAGTAATATGAAAGCAATATCTGAATTCCTTTTAGAAATTCAATCCAATCAAAATATGGGGGCTGCCATTTGATCAACTTAATTAATTAATTGAGATCTAATGCATTTAACTCCATCAGTCAGATTATTATTATTTTTCTCTAATTAATTGACAACTAAATATAAAAATTGTTGCATGTCTCACACTTAACTTAAAAAAATATTAACTTAATATCTAAAAACTAACTTCTAACATATTCAATTGCACTCTAGAAGTTGACCAATGGCTTCTTTAAACTATAAGTACCATAGATTTCTTCAAGGTAGTTCATGAGATGCTCTAGACATTTTCTCCGATCAGAATATAAAAAATAAAACAAAAACAACCCAATATGAAGCAGTACAAATCAATCTGCATCCAACAAAAAACCCCAAATTCAAGGGTCTTCCATTTATGCCTTAACATCCCATCTAAACTCAATGCCTTTCCCTACGAATTTTTTAGCGAATTTCCCGACGCACTTGCTTCTCTCGACCAGAATCCCGATGTCGGTGTCATTATTGTCTGTGGTGCTGGTGATCACTTTTGTGCCGGCGCTGACTTCAAAGCACTCGGTTTCATAGCCGAAAAGGGGCTCTCAGCTGAAGGGATACGTGGCAATGAGTGGGTCCGGCAAACGGCTAGGATCTTACAGGTATGGGTAGTAATTATCGGGTTCATATTGTGTTAATTATCGTGTTAGTGTCCAATGAATCAACTCTAACTCAACTAAAAGAAATTTGTGTTATAATTATATTAACTTAATCGGATTAGTGTCGATTTCATATCATATTTTCATATCACATGTCACATGTAATTTTTTACTATGTACCTATATTATTAGTGATATTTAAAAATGGAAGCCTATAAAAAAAAAATGGAAGAGGTTATAGCAGTATTCTAAATGTTTTATGTCATTTTTTAGATTTGCATCTTTACACTCACCATTCAAAATTACAATAATATAAAGTTAGGTTCTGTAATTTGTCTACAAGACACATATAATTTTATTCTCTATATTAAAGATAACATGTAAAAATATCGAAGGTTTGAATCATGTTTGCCGATAATGATTGTATTTTTATTACCTTTGTCAATTAAGGTTATATATAAAAAATGAGAGAATATAATAATAATTTTAAATATTTATGTAATTTCGTATCATTTTCGAGTTAGCAAGTCAACTCTAATCCAGTCCAAAATTTTATGTGCCAATTTCGTGTAACACCAAACATTACTTGTTAAACTAAATTCAAACATTAAAAGTACGTGTCGATTTCGTATCATGTAATGGGATGGTGTGTAATTTTTCACCTCTACTTGCAGGAAGCGTTCACTGCAGTGGAGCGTTGTAGAAAACCAGTGATAGCAAGCATCCACGGTTATTGTATTGGAGGAGCATTTGATATAATTTCTGCCTGTGACATAAGATATTGTACTCAAGATTCTATTTTTATTCTCAAACACATTGATATGGGGTTCACAAATGATATGGGCACGCTACAGAGGCTGCCCGCGATAGTCGGGTATGGTAACGCAATGGAAATGGCTTTGACATGTCGGAAGGTCTTGGGTCAAGAGGCTAAAGAAATCGGTCTGGTTTCTCGAGTTTTTGAGTCTAAACAAGCATTAGATGAAGGCGTTACACTCATCGCTGAGGGTAAGTTTTTATTCACTGATTAATTCTTTAATTTGTTTAAAATAATTTACTGATCTTCTAAATGCCACGTGTAAATATCTATTAGTCTTTTGTTTAAAGTGAGAATCGCTTCAACTGTTCCAAAGCTCGATTAGTTATGTCACATGAGATTTAGGAAGTTAATTATCTTATTCACTACTTTTTTTATGGATTAATCTAATAAAGATAAATATGTAATAGAAATGGATTAGGCATTTTGTATTATTTTTTATAAACTTCTAGCCTCCTACTTGGAGTAATCCATGGGATTTTATATGATAGAATATACTTATAGTAGTTGACTTTGTAAAACGAGATCTCACCTTTCATTTACACAAAATACATCAGCAAAGAATAAATCAAAACATCATTATCTCAATGGGAATATAGATGTAGTTTAACACACATAGTCACAAATTTAATAGGGATAAAGGATTATTTGATCCTAATACTTTTTAAGAGGGGTAGATTAAATAGTTTTCAAATAAGATGAATTTTAGTCCTACTTTATCAAAAATTTGAAAAACCTGGTTTGAGTGTTATTTAACAATAACATCATAAGTTTATGGTTATACTGAACGAGTTTTATACATAATAAGGTACCAAAATAGGTTTTAAGTTTTTAGAGAAGTATCAATTTACAAAATAACAATAATTTAGACTTAACAATAATATGAATGACGTTTCACGTTCCATTATTGAGGTCTAAACTGATACTCTTTTTTAATCGTTAAGCCTACATTGTTGTTATTTTGTACGTGGAACCTAAATTGATACTTCTCAAAAGACCTTGGGCCTATTTTGGTACTTTATCCCTTATTTTATTGGTATTTGTAATTATACTAGTAACACATTAAACATTTTAGACTTTTTGACAAAAAAAAATATTTGATTAACTATATGTTACAAACTTAGTTGTTAGTATTTTAAAAAGTTTTTTTTTTTTTTACAAATGTGTTAGTAACACGTTAAATATTTTAGACATAATTGATGTTTAAAAGCCCCATAGGATAGTTAAATAACAGTCAAACCAACATTTTTAAATTTTGAGTATGTAGAACTAAAATTAACCTTGTTTGAAAATGTCAACATTAAATTTGGACAATTTTATATGTTAACGTTAAATTTATACTTCACCGAAAACGTTAGAGTCAAATTTGACATTTATCCCAATTTCACATCTGTCATTATATATCATTAACATCTTATTAGATAATCGATAACATCACTTTTCTCCTCTCGTCGTTGTACTAGTGGCTCCGCCGTGAACACTATGATGACAAAGTCAGTAATATTATAGCAGAATAATAATTATTCAAAAGAGGAGAATGTTCTTAACGTACTTACAGTATACCCTAGTTGGGGTATATGTACTCTCTTTTATAACTTTTTTGCTTTAATTGAGATTAATTGTCATCAATCCTTTCTTAATTATCATTAACACTGTATTAATTGTCATAATCCTGAAGGAATAACGGTTTGCATTTATTCCTATTAATTGTCATTATTTTTTATTCTAGAAGGAATAACGGTCGATGACATTATTTATCAATCCGGATGTTATCGATAATAAAATTTGTGGTTTGACAGGAATTGCAGCAAAGTCTCCTATAGCAGTTGTAGGGACAAAAGCAGTGATGCTAAGGAGCAAAGACTTAACTTTAGACCAAGGATTGGATTATGTTGCAACTTGGAATGCTGCAACGATAAATAGTTCTGGTGATATGGTGGAGGCTGTAAGAGCAAATGCTCAAAAAAGAAAACCTGATTTTGCCAAGCTTTAATTTCAATATTTCATATATCTTTTATATTTTCTCTTAAGCAGATTGAATAAGTTCCTTTCCGGTCCTTATCGACTATGAATAAATTAAATCGTAATCAGCTTTGTAACTGATTTTGTATCGGTTTTAGTCTGGATTTATGTGAAACTTTATTTCTCTCTAATTAGTGGTATTGAAAATTTTAATTTCAAAATTACCATAAACCATACTTTAAACCTCTATAAATATATTTACACAATAAAAGAATACAATCATACTTTAAATCTCTTCCAATTTTCTGGAAAACAATTCATCCACTTCACAGATGCAAAATCTCTTATTCTAAAACTTATTATATTAACTTGTATTTGTCAGTGTTTTGAAAACCGGACCGGACCGGCCGGTCGAACCGGTCGAACCGCGAACCAGTCAAGTGTCCGGTCCGGTTTTAGCTATACAGGTTCAACTATATTAAACCGCATCAAACCGGGATTGAACCGCGAACCGGTGTTGAACCAGTGAACCGGATTGACCCTGGTTTTTTGCCATTTTTTGAAAAACATATTGAATTAAGGAAAAAATTTAAAAATTAGGTAGAGAACAACCTCTTTAATAATTGATGTTAATTAATTTAATTTTAATCTTAATATTGTGTTAAACTATGGGTTTGATTTTAAATGTGTGAATTTTTAATTAATGTGTTAAATTAAGGATTGGTTACCGATGTGTGAATTTTTATATTATCTGTATGAATTTTTAATTTTTAATTAATATGTTAACTTAAGAATTGTTTATTATATGTATGGAATTTTTAATTTTATGTTCAATGAAACATCATTTTATTTTTTAGATATATATTTATTTATTTTTTTATCCGGTTGAACCATTCTAGTTGAACTGGTTGAACCTATTGAATCTTGAACCAGTTGTCTCACCAGTTCAACATCCGGTCCGGTTTTCAAAACATTGGTATTTGTTTGTTTTGGATTTCTTTTGACACAAATAATTTAAAAGTCTAAAAAAACAGATTTGAATTTTTTATATGATATCAGATTTGATTTGAAAAAACAATTGCTTTCAAAACCATAGACATCAAGTTTGTTTATCACAATGCCTTTGAAATTCTCATAAATTTTATCTCATAATTTATTAAAGTTAAAGGTCAATTTAACACTAATTTATGGTTGTTTGGAAATTAAACTTTTATTAAAGTTAAAGGTCAATTTAACACTAATTTATTGTTTCAAAAAAAAAACACTAATTTATGGTTGTTTGGAAATTAAATTTTAAGAAAGATTTATATTTGTTTTAAGTCCAAAAGTTTAGAGTTGTATTACAAACATTGTTTTAGTTTATATTTTTATAATCATAATATTATATGTTATTATTTATAAAAATATATATTAGTGGATCATGTGTGAACATGAGGTATTCAACTCTAATTTTCTTTTATTCCATATAACAATCCATCTTAATAATTTTATTTATTTCAATGTTTTACTTTAACCCTTTTTGTGTATACAAATTTCCACTTTATGTTTGACATGAATATGTGTACAATGATGATGATTATGTTGGTATCAAAATATTTGAGAATAATATTGAAGATAATGACATAAGAATGCATTAAGGTGCATGTGAAAATTTCTATATATATATATATATATATGAAAATTGAATCATAGAAAATGTTAGAGATATGAAAACAAATACTTGACTAGTATAGTAAATTCAATGGATGTAATTAAAATGACAAAAAAATGAATATTGTGATCACATAAAATATTGACACCAGATATTTGTTATGATGGGGTGTTCGGGTACCGGATATTTGTTATGATAGGGTACACCCATGATATATATATACGTAAACAGTGTCCTAATAAATAACAAGACTATTGAATATATTAATCGTTGAATGTTTTTGCTTGATAACCTTTAAATTAAATTAACAAAAATTATTGTATGCACATGTGATTGCACCGTGTAGTTAATTAACTATCTTAATGGGCCTCCCAAACTCACCCCACCTCCACCAGTATGTTGATAATCGTTACATTAATTGTGCCAGTTAGGAATTTAAATAGTTTCAATTTAAAGTGTTATAATTGTAAACATTATAATCTTTAGTATATTAATTTTTTAAATGGTGTTACATTTAGTTGTATTAGAGCGGGTCTACGTTTCTAGGATAGAGTATAAGGAGATATGATGCATACTGGAAGAGCGTTAATAATTCACATAGATATTAATTACATGCATGCATCATAATTTTTCATTAGTTTTGGTATAAAAACAATAATTTAATTTCAAGAGATAAATATAATTATATTATTTGTTAATATTAAATAAAATGTAACTTCATATATATTAAAAATGTATATATGGTATAATAGTTTATGAATATAAAAAGTTACTTAAGAATTTAATTACTATTATTATTATTAATAATAAATGTATTTATGGTGCAGTGGTTTAAAAACTTGAAAGATTTCTTAAGAATTCAATAATAATAATTATTATTATTATTATTATTATTAGCAGTAGTAAAAGTTTTAATTCCAAAATTACCTTAAACCCTAAATTAAACATCTACAAATATGAATAAGAATAAATTATTTATTATGAAATGCTACCTTGAGATATATCACTAGATACTTACGATAGGCTTTGAGCTTTGAAAGAGAACCACGGTCACGCTACCAGATATCGATCAGGGAGAGGAGTCCATACCAGCATAAGTAAGAGTTTCCCTAGTGGATCGTCGAAGGAAGGAGTGGGCGATGGGTGAATTTAGGTAGAAAGAGATAAGATCAATCTTCAAGTAAGGAGAGGTATTTTTAGACAGAGAGCTTCCTTTTTTCCTTGCTGTCTTCATATTGTCCAAGTAAGTCATGCATGAATTACCAATGAAAAAAGTTGGAATCGAGAACTGGGGACTTGATCTATCTCGTGCAATAGGTTAAAAGATTAAGGAAACTATCTATATCCCACCTCCTTTGACTGCTCTATAATGCTTTCTTTTCCTTACAGGAGAACTGCTTGATTGAGTTGAGCCCCTTAAGCTAGGACTCTTTCTTATACGTTCATGCTCCACCCTGTGAAGGACTTCACTCGCTATAAAGAAGACAGAAAAGCACAGGATCTAGAGTGCCAATCTTTCTCCTTACCAGTACGTCCCACCAACCCTTTTGTCTCGCTCGAAATCTCTCCCTCCAGTTCAGTTGTGTAACAAGGCGATCCACACAATCACGAGTCCGCTTCTGTCAAGCCTCTATGATATATATATATATATATATATATATATATATATATATATATATATATATATATATATATTATAGCGATGCAACCATTGGGTATTACAAGACTAAGATAAGTAGGGCCATAATAAATAACTTGACTATTGAATATTAATTTTTGAATGTTTTTGCTCGATAACCTATAAATTAAATGCATAAAAATTATTTTGTGCACGTGTGATTGCATAGTGTATTTAATTATCTTACTGGGCCTTCCAAACTCACTCACACCTCCACCAGTTTTCTTTTCAAGTTAAGGTTATTAAACGCTAAGCATGTATCTGTTTGGACAACTAGTATGTAGATCATTATTACATTAATTGTGTCAGTTAGGAATTTAGATAGTTACAGTTTAAAGTGTTATAATTGTAAACGTTGTAATCTTTACTATATGAAATTTTATTATACGCGTTTATTCATGTAAAAATGGGGTGTTACATCTTCTTTCACCTTCAGGGGAAGAAAATGAGAAAGATGGGGCCAACCTCAGATCAGAGTGGTGCCGGTCGTAGTGTATCTGGATGGTCGGGTGGCCCTTCTACAGGTAAGGTCGGCGTTCTGGCGGGTTGCACCTAGGGGGAGCTGACCACTCCATTTGAGCCCTACATTACTCTCACGCACACTGCAGGGGTGCCTTACACCCAATACTTCCAGAAGGATCCGACCTATCGTGTGGATTATGCCCCTCTCCAAACCAGTCATGTAAGTGTAGCTATATCCCTCAAAAATTTATCATCATGATTATCTTTCCCGGGTTTCCCCATCTTAATACAAGTTTTTTTTATCGTAGATCCCCATCTCTTAGAGCTCTGATATGATTCAGTGCATGAACTCGATGAAGCACCAATAGCACATGGACAACCATGACTTTGCGGTGAGTACCTAACTATGCATGATATGATATGTATGGATGCATGCATGATATGTTTATTAGTTCTAATGCTTATTTCTTGTTTTTTCTATAGCGTGCTTTGAGGGTGGAGCGACAGAGGACTGCTTATTTGGAACGTCAGTTATCGCAACAGATCTGTGCCTCTAAGAGTAGGCACATTGTCACAATGGATGGAGACGACGAGGAGAACTCTAACGAGGACGAGAGTTCCAGTAAGAATGAAACTGATTCTTCTTGATCACCCCTATTTTTTATGATTTTATCTTGTTAATTCTCTCTCTTTTTGTTATGCCCTACAGGGCAAGGTACATTTGTGGTCCTCCGAGACAAATATTTGTATGTGATGTGGACTTTTTAGTGCCCATTTTTTAAACAACTTATGTTTTTGCTTTCTTGATGTTTGCCTCTCGGTTTGCTTTTTTCTATGTGCTTCTTTTCCTTATTTTACAGGGGCATTTTCTATAAAAACAGGGTTTTTTTGCCCAAATGTTTCCTTGAAAGTCGAAAATCCTTTTTCAAGATCCATCATCCTTGTTGAAGGTTGATTGCCTCTCACATAAGCCAATCGCCTATTATTAGACACTCCCCATACCATAATTGAGGGACGACCACCGCTTTCTGCTTCTCGTTGAGTGTCGATCAACCTTTAGTTGCATATTCTTATATTAATCTCTGTTTGGCACACATGTATCTTCTTCGCATTGAATTTAGAGATTATATTCATACCTTATGCGCAACAGATTTGGCCCAACTTTCCCGCTCAAATTCTACAAACTACATGTATATTGACCCACAGGTGCTGCTTTTTTTAGGACCCTAATGCCAATATTTTCAATTTATCTAGTCATGAGATGTGCCCCTTGTTGGAGGAGTTTAATGCCATTTTAGGCTTTCCTGCTGACACGACAAATTGCATCGCTATCCCTTTGTCTGTCAAGTATGACCTTAGCCTCTTGGCTCATCTCTTTGAAGTTTCCCACCACCGGGTGAATTCTATTCCTTCTAACGATTCTTATCACCTTGGTCTTAAGGTTGAGGAGATAAAACGTCTATGCCCGGGGAAAACCACAACTGACGTTTCATGGGTAGCTCTAACGATTCTCTACTTTCTTCTTCTATTCCTATGCACTCCAGAACACCTAGTCTACGATTTTCGGCTCCTACACATCTTGACTCAGATCCACGAGGGCAGTTCCCATATTGATTTCATACTAGCTAAGATGTTGCTCGGGTATAAACACTGATGCTCACCACCACTCTATCATTTAAGTTATGATTATTATTAACAATTTAAGAATCTATAATTATAGTATAATCAAATAATTTAAATGTTATTTAGTATTAATTATTTTTTTATTTTTTTATATTTAGATAAATATCATAAAATTTTATTGTATCACTTCAATATTAATATACTTTAATTGATATTTAAACTTTAAATACATTTAAATAAAATTTAAAAATCTAAATAATTATAATTTTATTTGAATTTTATTAAATTAGGTGTTAATAATGTTAATAAGAAATAATAATTATTTAGTTTAAAATTACATATCTTTTCAATTTGTATATTATTAAATTTTAATAAATTTATAATTCTGTCATATTAAATTTATTAATTTACATGATTTGATATTAAAGACATATTATTCTTATAATTTTTATTAATATTATTAATAGCGTACTGTGTTATATGTTCTAATATTAAATGTGAACGATAATATATTTTTCACATGATTTTTAACACTGGTTGAACGCCAGTTAAATCTCGATCGAACCTCTAACCTTTGATCCTCTATTTTTTCCGATTCCTTGACCGGTCCAGTCTTTACAATCATGTTTTTAACACAAACGATCATGTTTTTAGGTTTACTGTAATAGCATGGAATAATACCATGTAGATATTGTTCATTTTTACCCAAATCCAATATATTGGGTCTCACAGCTTTAAAACGCTACATGTATTGAATACACATCTTACTAATAAGCCCTAGTCACTCTCTCTCCATTTTCAATGTGGGATTGAGGTGGTTTCATATTCCCATCGTCATTCCTTAAGGTTCCTCTTTGCTCATGCCTTTTACTCCGGCACCACCCACTCTAGAATGAGTCCTTACAGTCCCACCAGCTTCCACATGGTTAGTCCCTAAACCACACATACATGGAGAGTCAGCTCTGATACCAATTGTAACAGTCTGACCCACTACCATATAGATCCACTTTTGTCAAATCTAATATCGTGGGCCTCACGACTTTAAAACGAGTCTACATGTATTTCATATACCTTATTAATAAGCCTCATTTAGTCTCTCTCCATTTTCGATGTGAGATTTAAAAATTTCATGTCCCCACTGCCATCCTTTAGGGTCGTTCCTTATTAAGGTCTTTTACTCCGACGTTCACTCTGAATCCGGTCATTACATTTAGGATGATGTTCTTAGTGTAAACACATGATATGGAACCCTTTTTTAGCAAAATTTAGATTGAAACATCCTTTGATTTTAAATAACAAAAAACTAACTATAAAAAAGCCATTTTAAAACAAGTTTTCCTCTTTTAATCTTCATTTATTTGAACAATGATTGGAATATAATAATAAATGAAGAATGCTGCAGGAATTAATGAAAGAAAATAAATAAAGGGATAAGTACCAAAATAGACCTATGGTTCTTGGGAAAATGTTAATTTAGGCTCGAGGTACAAAATAGTACCAATATAGGTTCACTGCAAAAAAGAAAGAGGCCTTCAATGAGAAGAGAAATTAATGACCGTTAACAACCTCAAAATGCAAAAATATTCAAGAATTAAAGTTGTTCAAAACGACCTTTACCATAAAATCACATTTTGTATTTTCCAAAATCACAATTTTTTAAGCTTTTTTTTTCTAAAAATTCATTCTCTCTCCTAACAAAACAAAATGTAAATGACCTAAAAACGAAATTTTTTAAGAATTAAAGTTCCTTAGAATATCAGTAACGCTTCAGATTTTTTATTTTTAAAAATAGGCCGTAAATGGTCGGTTTTAGACATTGAGTAAAGTTTAATGGCCATACGGTTAAGAATTAAAGTTCAATAGCCATAATGTTAAATGTGTAAAGTTCAGTGGTCATATGTGTAATTTACCCCTCATTCTTACTGATGTATCTGTTCTTCTCTCTTCTCTATTTCATTCTCCATATCCTCTACCTTTCTTTTTCTTCTTTTTTTAATTTCATCCTGTAATCGGCATATGATATATATCTTTTTATGGAGACATTCTAAACTTAGAGAGTTTTTTTTTTCCAATGAAGATCAGTGGAAAAAGAAGACAAAGAAAGCATTTGTAGAAAGATTTGATGATTTTGTCCGGGTAAGTATTATTATATTAGTAACTTTAGTTTTGGGGGTTTTTAGTAAGCCTTCCCTACATTTTTCTTTCCCAATTTATAAGTGTTTTCTTCATTTCAGCACCATTATGATTTCTTATATGGGTTAATTTATTATTTTTTTTTTCCCAATCCACATGTCTCTGCTCAAATTTACAAATGGCAGCATCAACACACCAGAAAAAAGAATTGGTATTGAAATGAATAAATTGTGGCTTCAGAGGTTGTAATTGATGTATAATTCTGGGTCTTCATTTGATTTTTCATTTGCAACTTAATTTTCTTTTCCAAGGTTTTTATTCTTTTAATTGTAATTCACTTTTCAATTCACAGTTCAATGTATACTCTATGGGTCCGTTTGGTATGCCGTAATGCAATGTAATATAATCAAAGTTGTAATGTAATCAAATTTATAATGTAATGTAATGGAATCATGATTCTATTACAATGTTTGGTTGACAAATAAAAACAAAATGATAGAATGTAATGACCATTACAATACTTATGTTTTCCTAATTAAATGTAATAAAATTTTATTTACATAATTAAAATAAACGAACAATATGAAAAAATGAGAAAAACGTGAAAAACATAAAACACGAAAAGTGAAAAAAATTGAATCGAAATCAAATACAAAATTATATTAACTGAAATCAATAAATTAATGAATAGTTTTTCGTTTTTTTAGTTTTCATTTTCAACATTTTTCACCGTTTTTTATTTTTTATTTTCCGTTTTTTTTCTCGTTTTCAATTTTTCATGTTTTTCTCTTTATGAGATGTGAGATTTGATAAATGAGAAGTTAGATTGATCTTTAAAAATAGGAATTAGAATTACATGTTTTGGATGTAATGGCAATTCAAATCATTTTTCAATGTAACGAGAATTACAAGAGTTGTTGAACAAAATTTAACTATTGGTTTTCTCATTCCACTACAACAAAATTGTAACATGCAACCAAACATGGTAATCGACCTTGAATGTAATAGTCATTCCATTACGAAGCCCATTACATCTTACCAAACGGAATTCATGTATATATTATGATTGGGTGGTTAAATATTTCCAAATGTAAATAATGTTCTTCTTATTTTTTACTTTTTTTCGTGGCAAAAATTGTTTACCCAACTTGATAAAATTGCAATTTTCGGTTTATAAAGTTGGGATAAGGTATAAAAATACCCTTCGGATCCGTTTGGTACGATATAATGCAATGTAATGTAATCAAACTTGTAATGTAATCAAACTTGTAATGTAATGGAATGGAATAGTGATTCCATTACCATGTTTGGTTGACAAACTAAAAAAATGATGAAACTTAATTACGGTTACAATACTTAATATTTGCTTAGTTAAAATGTAATCATAAAATTTTATTTATACAATTAAAATCATCGAAAAACATGAAAACGTGAAAAATGAGAAAAACGCGAAAAACAGAAAACACGAAAACATGAAAAAAATGCAATAAAAAAAGATGAAAAACAAAAAAATCGTGTCGGATAATATTTCGTCACGTTTTTCGAGTTTTTCGTTTTTCGTATTTTCGAGTTTTAGCGTTTTTTTTTATGTTTTTCTAGTTTTTTGTTTTGTCGTTTAATAAGAATTGTGCATAATAAGTATTAATAAAAAAAATGCAAGAGTTAGTCGTAATGGGGATTCATGTCTATTATTTATGTATGCTCATTATATAAATTTGTAAAGAAAAGTTGAGTGATGTATTTGTGATTCCATTACGACAAAAATAATATGACCCATCCAAACATAGTAATGAGCCTCCATCGTAACGGGACCTTCGTGTTTACATTCAGGAGCAATTTTACTCCTCACGTCTAAAATAGTTTAATTTTATCCGTAATGTTGGTAGTCAAGAACAATTTTACTCCTTTTTTTTTAAGAACAATTTTACTCCTCCTAACATTGTTAAGTTTGGTCAATTTCAGACATAATTCATTAAACTGTCTTTTTGGTCATAAATCTTATCATTTTACGCTTCACATGCGAGTCATTTTATCACTTATTAGTAACAAATCATCAAATGACTCATTAGTAACAGATCATAAACATATGATTAGACGTGATTTTTTTTAAATTAAAAAATATACTATCTTTTGAACGAGTAGGATAAAAAATTCAAAATATTTCACCGAATTTATAATAATCTGAAATTTTATTATTGAACCATAGAAAATATGAATTTTTTTTTTTATAAAATAAATTGATATGTAATTGGTGTAGAATAAGAAAAAAAATATATGTGTTTTATAATAATATTTGAAATTGACCCATTTGACAACATTAGGGGTAAAATTACACCATTTTAGACGATAGATGCATTTTTTTCATAATTTTAAACGTTAATGGTATTTTTACACCTTATCCGTATAAAGTTTGATTCAATATAATTTAACACTTAATTATTAATTCCATTTTTACCTTGACTATTTTGTAATACAAAATGCTTATCTAATAGCTATTTTTACTAGAAATTTCTGATAGTTGAAATATAATTATAATTTGGCCGAAAGATTCTTTAATCCAACCTATTTTATTAACAAGATTTTATTTTTTTAATTCTGATATTTTAATTTTTGGATGGTAAGATTTTTATATTATGATATTGATATTCAGTTTTTTTATATATATTTATATATTAGAAAATACATTTATTTTATTTTGAGAAAAAAAAACCACGCACCATATTCAACATATTTAAATTAAAATAACGTTATAGTAAATTTACACTATTAAAGAATACAGTTCCAAATTATTTGATTAATACCATTCTAATAGAAAAATAAGATATTTCTAATATATCGCATAACTAAAATTTACTGATTTTTGTTTATGTAAATTAAACAACTGATTTTTGTACTTAACTGCATTTTTTAAATTTATTGTTATTTCATCATTTCATTTTAGATGTAGTTAATGTGTTTTGTTATTATTTTTCTCGAAGTAAAACAAGGGTGTTTTTCTAGTTATTTTATAGAATTAAAACTGAAGTGGGAAAGGAACAGTAAAATTGAAATTGAATTTGAATTGAATTCAATTTTCACATTTTTAGTTTCCAATTGTACCCTCATATTTATGGATTAATTACTCTCTCTTTGATACAGATTGAAAACGATAAATGAAGGTTTTAATCGTAAACCAACAAAGATGTTCTTCTCAAGCTAAACTTGAAGGAGTTAATCCCGATATACAAGGTATAAACTTTTGGTTCTCAAAGAGAATAATGTTTGATTGATAAAAGTTGCCGTCATTCTTACAAAATGAAGGTTTAAATACTCTCCTCTAATAATGACAAAAGACAAAGATTACCCCTACTAGGGTTACATTCAGGTTATCGATTGAAGGGTAAAATGGGTGATACGCCCTGACAATCAGTACAATGGTACAAGTACGGATTGTGAGGGTTGTTGGTGAAATACTTCGGGAGCAAGTAGTCCAAGAGATCCGCCAGTAAGCATGGAGATCCGTCCAGGGTAGATGTTGATGCGCCTCCTTGCGTACTCCTAGATTCGCCCTGCTTGCTTGTCTTGGGGATCCGCCCTCCTAGGTACAACCTCCGTGGGTCTGTTGTCTGGGGATCCGCTAGAGCGCGTGTGATCAGTGATCCCAGTTAGGATGTCCGCATCATTCTCTCCTTCTTTAAAAGAATTCGGCACTGATTCGCCCTGTTTGAATTCCAAAGGACCATCCGGCTTTCATGGGCTAAGGTCACGGATGTTGAATGCTGGTGAGATTTTGCCAAGCCAGTTCGGCAATGCTATATGATAGGCATTGGCATTGACCTTCTTGATGATCTTATATGGCCCGTATTTTCTAGGCCGAAGCTTGCTGCTTGCGGCGTTGGCGAGTCTCTCTTTGCCCAAATATACCATAACCTCATCCCCGACTGCAAAATGTAGGTCCCTGCGGTGCTTATCCGCCTTAGCCTTTAATTTCTGATTTCTCTCCTCAAGAGTCTCTTTCACCTCTTGGTGCATCTGTATATAATCCTTGGCCAGCTGGTTGGCAGTCACGTTTCCTTTAGGAATAGGGGCTATATCAAGGACGTGATTTGGGGTCTTTGTGTATACCACTTCAAATGGACATCTCCCGGTTCCCGAATGTACAGAGCCGTTGTAGGCGAACTCAGCTTGGGCTAAAACCACATCCCACATCCTGGGCTTATCCTTACATTTTCTGCGCAGTAAGTTTCCCAAAGTTCTATTGACCACTTCTGTCTGTCCGTCTGTTTGAGGATGGGCGGTGGTGCTAAATTTCAGAGACGTATCAAACAAAGCCCACAACGTCCGCCAGAAATGACTGAGGAACTTCGTATCATGATCCGAGACAATGCTCTTAGGTACGCCATGTAACCTGACAATCTCTTTGAAGAATAGCTTAGTAGTTGCCGAGGCATCATTAGTCTTGCGACACGGTATAAAGTGAGCCATCTTTGAAAACCGATCAACCACGACAAAGATGGAATCCATGCCCCTCTGAGTTATGGGTAACCCTAGCACAAAGTCCATGGACAGATCCTCCCAGATGGTTTCTGGTACAGGCAAATGTAGCTGCAAGCCAGCATTTGTAGTGCGTCCCTTGGCGGACTGGCAGATATAGCATCGTTCTACTAAGTAGGCAACATCTCTCCTCATCTTAGGCCAGAAATAACGGGAACTCACTACTTCATAAGTCTTGTCTCGCCCGAAATGCCCTCCAAGGGATCCGCCATGTAGATCCCGAACAACCTTCTCACGAATGGAAGTGCAAGGTAAGCAAAGCTGGTTGCCCCTCATGAGATACTCATCCATCAGGTGATACGCCCCATCTCCATGTTGGTTTTTACACTTTTCCCAAATACTGCCAAAATGAGGATCCGCCACGTATTCTCCTCGAATGTGTTCAAAACAATCGGTCTCGAGGTTAACTATCTTTATTAGTGATACCCTTCGACTTAAGGCGTCCGCCACCTTGTTCTGTTTTCCAGCCTTATGGACAAGCTTATAGGGGAACTTATCTATAAAGGCGGACCATCGAGCATGCATGGAGCTTCGAAGTTGCTTCTGACTTCCCAGGTACTTGAGAGCTTGGTGGTCAGTGTAGAGGATGAATTCTTTCCCCACCAAGTAATGCTCCCACACTTTCAACGCCCTCACTACAGCATAAAACTCTTGATCATACGTTGCCCATTTTTGCCGTGCCTCATAGAGCTTCTCACTGAAATATGCAATGGGCCTCTTCTCTTGCATCAAGACACTGCCAATCCCAACTCCCCTGGCATCACACTCAACTTCGAACAGTTTATCAAAATTTGGATACGCCAGCACGGGCGCTGTACTCAACTTCTCCTTGATTAGGGCGAAGCTCTTCTCTTGGGCATCCGCCCACTCGAATCCCTTTCCTTTCTTCAAACATTCTGTCAACGGGGCCACTATGGAACTGAAATTCTTGATGAATCGTCGATAAAATGTTGCTAGCCCATGAAAACTCCTGATATCCCCCACATTCCTCGGAGTAGGCCATTCTCGAATAGCTCTTACCTTCTCCCCATCAACTTGGACTCCGTCGCCACTGACCACGAACCCAAGGAAAACCAGGCTCTCCATGACAAAATCACATTTCTTAGTGTTGGCGTATAGCTGGTGTTTCCTTAACAGGTCAAACACTGTCCGCAAGTGCTCCACATGTTCCGCCAGGGTCTTGCTATGGATCAGGATGTCATCAAAATACACAACTACAAACTTTCCAATCACCGGGCGAAGCACCTGATTCATCAGCCTCATAAAAGTACTGGGGGCGTTAGTCATCCCGAATGGCATAACTAACCATTCATACAATCCATCTCTGGTCTTGAAGGCGGTCTTCCACTCATCCCCAGATCGGATTCGTATCTGATGATAACCACTCCTGAGATCAATCTTGGAGAAAACTCGAGATCCGCCAAGTTGGTCCAGCATGTCATCCAACCTTGGAATTGCGAACTTGTACTTGATGGTGATCTTATTAATGGCCCTGCTGTCAACACACATCCGCCAAGACCCATCCTTCTTTGGCGTAAGTAAAGCTGGAACGGCGCAAGGACTCATACTCTCCCTAACGTATCCCATCTCGATGAGTTCCTCCACTTTCTCTCTCATGATGTCATTCTCCTTTGGGCTCATTCGATAATGTGGGAGGCTTGGTAAACTAGCCCCAGGCACAAGATCGATATGATGTTGGATGTCTCTCAAAGGTGGTAACCCACTTGGCAACCCTTCAGGGAATAGATCTTGATATTCGCCAAGTAGGCGGGTCACTTCAGTCGACATCTCCCTTTCGCTCCTTTGGGCGGATTCGTGATTCGCCTTAACCATTACCACATACACCATCTGGCTCTTCACATTCACTGACAAAAGATTTGTGTGTGGGACAGACCACCAAGGTAGACTTCTCATCGGTCTTTGGCTCTCTCGTCATTGGCGTAAGTACGAACTTTACCCCATTCTTCACAAACCTGTAAGTGTTCTCTCTTCCGGCGTGGATGGCGTCGTTGTCAAACTGCCAGGGTCGGCCCAACAATAGGTGGCAGGCATCCATATCAACAACATCACAACAGACTTCATCACTATAATCACCAATCACAATAGGTACCCTGCACCTCTAGGTCACCCTAAGTTCACCCACGTTCTTGATCCAGCCCACTCTATAGGGGTCAGGATGCGCCTCCGCCAACAACCCGAATTTCCGAACGGCGCTACTGCTCACAATGTTCTCTTGGCTCCCACTATCTATTATCACATTGCATCGCCCACCTCTCACAAGACAACGGGTCCTGAATAGTCGGTGCCTCTGATCTCCCTCTATCCGGCTGGAGACTAACAAACGCCGTACCACATGAATGGCGTATCTCTCTTCATCCGCCTCATCATCATCTTCTCCTAAGGGTTCACAAAACACTTCATCCCCTTCGTCATAGTCATCTTCATACCTCTCCACCATGTTGGCGCTCTTCCTCCTAGGACACTCATTGGATCTATGGCCTGGTTCATTGCACCGAAAACATTTAAAAGGCGCTGGCCTCGCATACGGATTGTTGCTCTTAGGTGGTATAGGTGCTTCCTTATACGGCCTAGTATCTCCGACAGATCCCCTTCCCACACTATTGACCTTGGCCCCACTGGCACTCGCCACCTGCTTGCCTTTGTCATAAGACTTCATGTTATCTCTTCCTCCAGGCGTATACTCAATAGTGGCGGATCTCCTAGCTCTCTCGGTTAGTTGAGACTCAGCCTTAAGGGCTAAATTCCTGGCATCTTGTACCCGAACCACCATCTGAGTGCCAATACGATCCTGGATGTTGTATCTCAACCCTTCTAGATACCTAGAGGTCTTTTGGCTTTCAGTCTCCGACAAGTTGGCCCTCGCCGACAGCCTCAAAAACTCTGAGGTATACTCATGGACACTTCGGGTCCCTTGAGAGCATCCTCTGTAGGAGCTGTAAATATACTGCTCATAATCCGGCGGTAAGAACCGCTCCCTCAACATCGCTTTCATCTGTAGCCAAGATCTAATCGGATCTCTGCCCCCTCTTCTTCTTTCTTCCCTCATCTGATCCCACCAAACTGATGCGCCACCCTTCAGGCGATATGCCACCAGCCTTACTTTCCTCTCATCAGGAATCCCAGCGTACTCAAAGAAACGTTCAACCTCTGATAACCAGTCTAAGAACCCCTCTATATCCAGTTCGCCTCCAAAAGACGGTAAGTCTATTTTTAGTTTAAAGGCAACATCTCTATCAAAGTTCCCTAGACCTGGGTATCCCCTAGCAACCTCCACACGTCGGTTGTCAACAGGCCCAACATCCCTCATAGTTCTAACGGTATCATCATTTCTGATACCCTCAAAGTCATCACTATCACTATCAGCGTAATGCACAATGACAAAGTTGGGTCTTCTTACCTCAGGATCCCTAGGACCCATTTGTGGAAGTGGTTGTTCACGGACTCCTTCATTTCTCTGGGTCGGTCCTCCCGCAGTGGGTCGAATTATCGCCAGAACCTCCAGCTTGAAGTTTTCGAAAGAGGTGGTTAGCTCCAGGAACCGTTGGTCGGTTTGTCTCTACCGCTCATGGCTGGCTTGGATCTGCTCCGCGAGGTGCTCCCTCAGCTCCTCATACCTCCGGTCACTAGTTTCCATGGAATCTTGCGGTTGTCGAGGTTGAACCATTGCCAAAAGAAGTTTCGGGTCAGGAAACGATTAGCTCTGATACCAACTGATACAGATTGAAAACGATAAATGAAGGTTTTAATGGTAAACCAACAAAGATGTTCTTCTCAAGCTAAACTTGAAGGAGTTAATCCCGATAAACAAGGTATAAACCTTTGGTTCTCAAAGAGAATAATGTTTGATTGATAAAAGTTGCCGTCATTCTTACAAAATGAAGGTTTAAATACTCTCCTCTAATAATGATAAAAGACAAAGATTACCCCTACTAGGGTTACATTTAGGTTATCGATTGAAGGGTAAAATGGGTGATACGCCCCGACAATCAGTACAATGGTACAGGTACGGATTGTGAGGGTTGTTGGTGAAATACTTCGGGAGCAAGTAGTCCGAGAGATCCGCCAGTAAGCATGGAGATCCGCCCAGGGTAGATGTTGATGCGCCTCCTTGCGTACTCCTAGATTCGCCTTGCTTGCTTTGGGGATCCGCCCTCCTAGGTACAACCTCCGTGGGTCTGTTGTCTGGGGATCCGCTAGAGCGCGTGTGATCAGTGATCCCAGTTAGGATGTCCGCATCACTCTTTTCTCAATACCACGTCGTTTAGATCTTTCTTTCTCACCCCCTCCTTTTCGTTCCATGTCTCTATTGTTCTAGACAAATTTTATATTGGTATAAAATACCATTAAGTCCTGAACTTTCTTTTTTTTTTCATTAAGATATTCGTCTCTTATTTGGATACATTAAGTTTCGGATCATTTATTTTTTTTATCTCATTAAGCCATTGATGACCAAAAATAATAATTTTGAACATAAAATTCGGTTAACATATTGTTATTCATTCCACTTGCATTCTAAATTTGTATTTTTTCACTATTTGAACTCAGTTTTGGATGTATAATGTGGCTACAGAAAAATTGTAAAAACCTTATTTCAAACTGTAAAAAATATTTTTTTAATAATTTCAAATACAGATGAAGTTATAACGTCTTTTTAACAGAATTAGATGTTCAGAACTTGCTAATTTGACCATCAAAGGCTTAATGAGATAAAAAAAATAAATAATCAGGAGCTTAATATATCCAAATAAAAGATCAAGAGCTTAATGAACGAAAAAATAAAAAATCATGAGCCTAATGATACTTTTTGCTTTTTATATTCTTCTCATTAGATCGCTTCTTCTCTTGCTTTGATTTTTTTCTCTATATTTCATAATTTTGAAATTTCTTTCTTTTTGTGGATGTGGGTTCACATTTGTAACTTTTTAAGATTTTGAGTACTGTGTTCTTTGTTTTTCATGTATTGGTGATTATTTTTCATGAATTGATATTTTATTGGATGAATATGTGATTGATATCTGTATGTATGTTCAATGTTAACTATTAGAATTGTTAAGGACGCCTAAGCACCTCTATATTCTATTCGGTTTGTGTTTTTAACTATTAAAACTAAATTATTCATTATTTATTGTTTTAAAATTGGTATTTTTTTTGTTTCAGATTAAAATTATATTTGCGGTTAGAATTTACAGATTGGGTTGCTTGAAAATGCATGGGCTGATAATTCAGTCACGTCATTAGCTATGTTGGATGTCACGACCCATCCCACAGACCGTGACCGGTGTTAGGGAACGGGTAAGCTCAAGCTACCGGAACCCATAGCAAGCCTTAATATATTATACGATCAACCTTACCAATAGTCTTAACATAATTTAATATTAAAACCTTCAAAAAGAAATACACAACATAATCCTCAAACTGGTACTGCAGTTTAGAATATAAATTCTTAACATAATTTTTAAATCGTCATACATAGTAAGATAGATGTGCTGCCCGAAGAAAGAAATTAGGCTGCAACATATTTCTAGTCACCTGAAAAATTAAAGGAGTCAAACCTCCCATAGTGAATTAATTATATGCAATACATGAGTAATTTAACATTTATGTCACACACAATAATAATAATAATAATAATATATAATATAAGTGATCACACAATATGCTTTTCATAAAATTGTCTTATAAATAAATATATTGGTGGTTTCATATGTGTTGGACCCTAAACCTCAATACCAAATTATCCATCCTCTAAATATAACCATAAAGCTCACTTATATCCAATGACCGGGGGACCGAGAATAACTCAACCGACGACACACCCAGTAGTTGGAGGACCGAGAATAACTTAACCGATTCTGTTCCCAGATTCACTTAAATCCAAAATTCACATATCATATAGCTCGAGAATATCTCAACCGAGCTTATCCATATATCATAACATTCACAATATTAGTATCATCAATATCCAATAACCCGATAGTACCCGTACGCACAAGGTCCTGATGCCGCTCAACAGGAAGCATGTCCATAACACGTATTTATCCACAAATAATTACGTATAAATTATTATAAATAATAAGATACTTTTTTATAAGTGAAAATAATATTTTACTTGAAATATCATGAAATAATGTATTATGAACGCAAATGCTAAATTAAAAATGTATAACATATAATTAACTCACAAATTGCTCCTAGATGACTGTCCTAGTTTTCAGGTACTGCTGCTCCTCCTATCGGTTGAATATCTAAAAGAGATAATATTATTTTTGGAATCTATATTGCTTTAGGAAAATATTGAATTTTATTTTATCACGTTTTATAGACTTTCTATCAAAAATTCGATAGAGTCTCCCCTATAAAACGGAAATCCTCCTAGTAATGACTAGGGTCAACCATGCAATAAAATACATTTCTATATTAAAAGTATTCAAAGTCCAAACCGGGACTCCATAGACTCCAATTTATCAACCCGGTTGGACATCAATCATCCGACAGTTCCATAACTGTCAGTAAGTCCAATACTTTACTTCCAAAATTACTCATCATCAAACAACATATAAACATATATACTTATAATCCATTTTCATAATATCTATATCAACCAAATTAATTAACCAATAATCTTAAGAGCATAATTAATTAAGTATGCTTAGTCCAATCTCCCTTCAACCTTTATTTTTAAAATTATATATTCTGAATTTTTATTTAAATAAGGATCCAAAAATTATTTTTAACCCAACTTAATTTATTTTCTTTAATTTCACCGAAGTATATACTTTTGTAATTTATAGAGACTAAACGGTAAGGAATTTGGCCAAGGTCCAAGAATTAATGTTGCACAAAATAATATTTAGAATATTCTGGAGTTAACAAAATAATTTTTCTGCACTTATTTCGTATGTCGCCGGAAAATATCACCGGTATTCGGGATCCGCCTATCGGAAAAATTAAAGTTGATTGTTTTGATAAACTAATTATACCACTTTGTTTCTTATGATTCCAGGAGTCTAGAATAGGTCTCAAAATGTCCAAAACCAACCGGAAAATTAAACTTTGGTTAGATTTCTTACTTTTTCCGGTGTAGCTCCGATTATACCTCAAAACTCCTTGCATGCATCAAAATCTAGTGTATCCATAGGTAAATCGACCCCCTGAGTCCATTTTTGGTGTTAGAATTGCAAAATAATGAACATAGGACCGAGAAATATAGGGAATAGCAAAAGTGACGAATTATCTTTCTCTAAACGTTTTTTAAAAATTTAAAATCTCACAATAAAACTTACATGCATGCGTAGCTGGAGTTGAGAGTTTCGTTCGGTGTAAAAATCGTGAAAAACGGTGAAGAAATGAAGGAGAATGAGGTAGAACAATGATTTGTTTTGAAAGGAATAAGATGGAGGTTGAAGGAGGAGAGCAATGGAGTCTGCCGTGAAATGCAGCTCCTTATTTGATAAAAAATGATCAATTTCCATTAATCCCTATATTTGTATTATCTTTTAAAAAACTTTCCAAAAGTAATTATACTTTTGCCTTAACTCCTTCTAACTAATTCAATTGAGCAAATAGCTTATATATATATATATATATAATTTGGGGTATTACAATTCTTCCCCCCTTAAAGAAATTCGTCCTCGAATTTAAATTTGAAGGACTAATCTCATGTTTGAAATAGATAAGGATAATTGTTCTTCATCTCCAACTCGGATTCCCAAGTGCACGCTTCCATGGAATGATTGCTCCATAACACCTTCACCATTGGGTTGACTTTTGATCGATGGCGAACTTGACGATCCACAATTGCCACTGGTTGCTCCTTATAAGATAAATCTTCACTAATCTCTATCGCTTGAGGATGAAGAACATGAGAAGGATCAGGAACATATTTTCTTAGCATTGATATATGGAACACAGGATGAACCTGTGATAAGTTAGGAGGCAATGCTGATTGATACGCAACTTCGCCTATTCTCTTCAAAATCTCAAATGGTCCGATGTATCTAGGTGTCAACTTTCCTTTCTTTCCAAATCTTATGATTCCTTTCATTGGTGACACTTTGATAAAAACATAGTCCCCTTCCATCACGTCCTTCCTCCTTGGATCCACATAGCTTTTCTACCTACTAAAGGCAGTTTGCAATCTTTGACGAATGATAGGAACCTTTTCAGAAGTTATTTGTATTATCTCGGGACCAATGAGCTTCCTTTCACCAACTTCTTCCCAACATAAAGGGGATTGTTAGGCATGAAATTGACTAAGTTTAACATAGTATTTATAAGGGAATTTGGGTGTTTTATATGTCATTTGGTAAGAAATAAGGGCTAATTACTGTCCTTGTGCAGGTAAGCAAAGATAAATGCTAAACTCACTGGAAACAGCTTGTTTCGCTAACGCCAAAGAGGAGTGGAGCCATACGTGTATCCAGCGGTTAAATGCCGGATTATCCTATGACGGACATCGACAGATCATGGTGGCAGTGGCAGAGACAGTGGCAGAGCGGTAGGTGGAAGTGTGGGGTGATGGGAATGCCTAAAGCAGCAAGATGACTTGAAGTATCACCCCCTTGAGTGTTTAAGGGTTAATCGAAATTTAATCATTTTAGTTTATTTCAGTTGTAAAGTTTAGTTGACTTATTTTGTTGAAAGGGTACGAAGGTTGTACCGATTTTTTGGCCCCTGTCTTTCCCCTTTAAATAGGTGAAGCAGAGGAAGGAAAAGGAGTTCGGATTTTTAGTAATTTTTTTAGAAGTAGAATAGAAGAAAGAAGAGAGCTCCAATGGAGTCTCAAGCTGTATCAAGAACCATCGACTGCTCACTGCTCGATATAAGTGAGTAGTCCATTTTGAACGGGCACGGCCTGGCCGACCCGGTGGTGTAAGTGTTACAATGTTTTAATGAATATTTAGTATTTTGCCAATGTTGTGATCAATGAGGATTTAACTTTCATGCTTAGGCTTTTATGTATGTGTTAGATGAATGATAGGACACTGCTTTCATCTTCACCGATATCTCTATTGATCTCCCAACTTCGAAGCTGACAAGTTAGAAGGTTGTGTCAAGGGTTTTCTCATCTAGAAATGCAGTTTTATTCTTAATGCTAGAAAGAACGTATCTTTAGGACGCTAAAGATGTTAGTAAATCTTAGGAGTTTGAGAACACATGAAAGTTGACTCAAACTCACTTCAAACTGAAACTTTGGCTTCATTGGCATTATCTTGTATTCATGGAATGTTGTAAGACGAAGCACTACCTGTTCGGCTGTGACGAGCCTGTTCTATTATCTAAATTATCCCAAAGCTATCTTATTTGTTACCGCATCAACCTTTTTACATCTCATTAAACCAACCTAACACAATCAATTTAAGGAACAATACTTGTTACACACACACGCTGTTTAGCAACAATTTCTGATGTACATTTGAATCTCAATCCATGTGGAGACGATACTCAACTTATCACTTTATTACTTGTATCTAGTGCACTTGCTAGAGTCTCATCAGAGGACAACAAGTTTCTGGCGCCGTTGCCGGGGATTGAAAGCAACAAATCTATCTGAAATTTCTGTGAAACAGGGTGTTTTTAATCCGTTTGCTTAGGCGTGCAGGAAACAAAGAAGCTATTAACCTGTTTATGCACAGAGTTGGACCTCCTGTCTTTCCTATCGATCTCGAACTAGAGAGGACGTGTAGACGAAACAGAGCGGGAGCTCGATGTGCTAGACAGAGAGAAAGGCAAAGAGAGCGAAGAATGGCTGGAAGGGAAGGCCCAGAACAGCCAGTTCCACAAAACCAAGAAGAAGAAGGAGAAAACAATAATCCTCCTGTTATGAGAATCAGAGACTACTCGAGGCCAACTACCGAGGGACACTCATCTTGTATCGTGTTGCCCAATGAGGGGAACAACATGTTCGAGGTGAAAGGGTCCATGATACAGATGATCCAGGTCTCAGTACAATTTAATGGGTTTCAATTTGAAGATCCAAATGGGCATATTCAAGAATTCATCACGTTGTGCAACACATTCAGGTCAAACAGGGGTGTCTCTGACGACGTGATCAGATTGAAGCTGCAGCAAGGAACAATCACGAGTTGGGAAGAGATGGCACAAGCTTTCCTTATAAAATACTTCCCACCTCAACAAGCAATCAAACTGAGAAATGAAGTGTCACGCTTCATACAAGACGAAGACGAGTCGCTAGCAGAAGCATGGGAAAGGTACAAGGAGCTGCTCAGAAGGGTGCCAAATCATGGTATCCCTATGTGGATGCAGATGCAGAACTTTTACAATGGCGCAACCAACATTTACAAGATCCAGATTGAATCTATCGCGAATGGTAATCCAGAAGATCTTGAGCCACAGGCTCTATATGACCTCATAGAAAAAGTGGTGAGCACAAGCTACAACTGGAAATTGTCTAGCCAAGTAGAACAGCTTACTCGACAGTAGGGAAAGATAAATGTCTCGTCCATTCACAATGAACCATCATTCAATGACAATTGTGATTTTTGCGGAGGAGCCCATTTCAACATAAATTGTCCCGGAGATAAGTCAGGAAAGGGCAAACAGGCTGAATGCGACTACGCAGGGTACAATCAGAGGAACCAGCCTAACCGTTATTCTAACACTTACAACTCTGAAACCAGGAACCATCCAAATTTCGGATGGACCGGCCAACCGGACCAGCTGGGACAACCACGTTATCAAGATCAGCCGAGGTATCAACAACAGCAAGGAGGACATTACCAAAGACAACCCCAGCAGCATTACAAGCAACCTGTGCCACAAAAGGAAGATGTCGAACCAGATATGAAAACAATGATGTTGCAGTTCATGAAACAGACGCAGGCTTCGATCAAGAATCTAGAGACACAAGTTCACCAGATAGCCGCATCCACATCAAAAGGAAAGGGGATAATGCCAAGCAACACATAGCCAAATCCTAAAGGCGACGTCATGGCAATCACCCTAAGGTCTGGTAAGGAAACTCAACCTGTCATTTTGTCTGATGGGAATGCTGAGTGTGCAGGGAAGTCCAAAGAAGCTGAAGGAGAACAGGAACAGGCTGTTCCTAGAAATGAAGAAACAAGGAAGGCTAACCAAGCAAGTGAGCCAGATCAAGAGGAGGAGGAAAGAACGTATAAACCACCACCACCATATGTTCCACCTGTGCCATATCCAACGCGTCTAATCAACAAGAAGTTGGAAGAGCAGAATTCTAAGGTGTTGGATACCTTAAGGAAGTTACACATCAACATTCCTTTTGTGGAAGCACTGGCATCGATGCCGACATATGCCAAATTCCTCAAAGACATCCTGTCGAACAAAAAGAAACTGGAGAACATTTCCATGATTCAACTCAACCGAGACTGTTCGTCCATACTCTAAAACAAGCAGCAGCTACCCAAGAAGCTAAAGGATCCAGGGAGTTTTTCGATACCTTGTTCTATTGGAAAACTAAATATTGAAAATGCATTGTGTGATTTAGGGGCTAGCATAAATCTTATGCCATACTCTGTGTATGCAAAACTTGGACTAGGAGAACCCCAACCTACTCGAATGTCTATCCAATTAGTTGATCGATCAGTATGCTATCCTAGGGGGGTTGTGGAAGATGTGCTAGTCAAAGTAGGGAAATTCATTTTGCCCGTTGATTTCATTATAATGGACATAGATGAAGACTTGCATGTTCCTATCATCCTAGGTAGACCATTCTTAGCTATGGGAAAGGCATTGATAGACATAGGAGAGGGACGATTATTTTTAAGAATTAATGGGGAAGAAGTCATCTTTAAGATGAATGAAGCTATGAGGCGTGCAAATAATAATGATGACACATGCTGTTTCTTAGATGATTTTCAAAGTCTTTCTACTTTGCAGGAACAGGACACATTAGAAACTTTATTGGGAGAAGAGGTGAACATATGCGAAGAAACAGGATGTTCAATTGAATCCAGCCTACCGGCACCTCCTGTCGACCCTACTGTTCCTACTCATCAAGATCCACCAGAGATACCAACTGTGCCTGGTGACTAAACCGGAATTGAAACCATTGCCTGCACACCTCGAATATGCATTCCTAAAACCACCCAGCGGAAGTCCGGTCATCATATCATCAAAATTAACTCCTGATCAAAAGGTGCAACTCATGGCGGTCTTACGAAGAAACAAGAATGCAATCGCATGGAAAATTGATGATATCAAGGGAATCAGTCCCGCAGTCTGTGTTCACCGAATCTTGATGGAAAAGGACCACCGACCGACTGTTCAACCACAACGAAGGCTAAATCCCCACATGAAGGAGGTGGTGAGGAAAGAAGTGCTCAAGCTTCTCGATGCTAGCATTATCTACCCAATATCTGATAGTGTGTGGACAAGCCCTGTTCACGTTGTGCCAAAGAAGGGAGGAACGACAGTAGTCCTCAATGAGAAAGATGAGTTGGTGCCCACAAGAACGATCACAGGGTGGAGAGTTTGTGTTGATTACAGAAAGCTAAATGAAGCCACGAGAAAGGATCATTTCCTTTTGCCCTTCATTGATCAGATGCTAGAGCGTTTAGCAGGATATGCTTTCTACTGTTTTCTCGATGGTTACTCAGGATATAATCAGATTGTAATTCATTGCGAGGATCAGGAGAAAACAACATTCACATGTCCTTATGGGACTTATGCTTACAGAAGAATGCCGTTCGGGCTGTGCAATGCTCCTGCCACTTTTCAGCGATGCATGATGTCCATTTTTCATGACATGGTGGAGTGAACCGTTGAAATATTCATGGATGACTTCTCAGTTTATGGAAACTCTTTTGATAGTTGTCTAAACAACCTCGAAGCTGTGCTAGTGCGATGCAAGGAAACTCACTTGGTCCTGAATTGGGAGAAATGCCACTTCATGGTCACGGGAGGAATCGTCCTTAGGCATAAAATTTCGGAAAAAGGAATGGAAGTGGACCAGGCTAAAGTAGAGGTGATAGAAAAACTTTCTGTGCCCACCAATGTAAAGGATGTGCGAAGTTTTCTGGGGCATGCAGGGTTCTATCGGCGGTTTATCAAAGATTTTTCAAAGATTGCATTACCCCTATCTACCCTACTTCATAAGGAATCTGAATTTTCATTCACCGCAAGCTGCGTGCAGGCATTTGAACTCTTAAAAAGCAAGCTGATCAACTCGCCAATATTAGCGGGACCAGACTGGGAGCACCCTTTTGAAATGATGTGTGACGCAAGCGATACCTGTGTGGGAGCGGTCCTTGGACAAAGGATTGAGAAGAAGTTCCGACCCATTTACTATGCAAGCAAGACATTAAATGAGGCCCAGTAGAACTACACCACTGCCGAGAAGGAACTTCTTGCAGTTGTGTATGCCTTTGACAAATTCAAACCTTACTTAGTGCTCTCCAAGGTTGTCGTTCACACAGACCACGCTGCGCTGCGGTACTTGTTCGCGAAAAAAGATGCTAAGCCAAGGTTGATCCGATGGTTGTTATTACTCCAGGAGTTTGATCTGGAAATTAAGGATAAGAAGGGAACGGAGAATGTTGCAGCTGATCACCTATCAAGGATTGATCACCAGGGCAGTTTGGAACAAGCAGAAATTGTTGAGAGGTTTCCTGACGAACATCTATATGCTGCACAGTCTGCGCCATGGTTTGCCGATATAGCTAATTACCTTACAACTTCGCTCAAACCACACAACCTATCCACAAATCAAAGAAGGAAGTTTTTTCCCGAAGTCAAATATTACTTTTGGGATGACCCTTATCTTTTCAGGTTGTGCGCGGACCAAATCATCCGCAGATGTGTATCGCAAGAAGAGGGACAGGATGTTCTAAGCCACTGTCATAACCGTGAAGCCGGAGGACACCATAGCGCAAGCAGGACTGCGGCTAAGGTTCTTCAATCAGGTTTTTTCTGGCCAACACTCTTTAAAGATGCCCATCTGTTCGTTAGCACTTGTAATGAGTGCCAGCGAACAGGCAACATCTCGGCTCGAAATGATATGCCCCTCAACAACATAGTTGTGTGCGAGATTTTTGACATCTGGGGCATAGATTTTATGGGACCATTCCCTGCATCCTTAGGAAATAAGTACATCTTAGTGGCTGTAGATTATGTGAGCAAGTGGGTCGAAGCCATAGCTAGCCCCACCAATGACACCCGTGTGGTAGTAAAATTTCTGAAAAGGCTGTTTGCCAGATTCGGAGTCCCGCGAGCGATCATAAGTGATCAAGGGACCCACTTCTGTAATGCGAAATTTGAAAAATTAATGGGGAAACTTGGAGTCTCACACAGGGTTGTCACACCATACCATCCACAAACCAGTGGACAGGTAGAGATCTCCAATAGAGAAATAAAAAGAATTTTAGAGAAAACTGTTGGCAACTCTCGGAGGGATTGGGCAAACAGGCTCGATGATGCTCTATGGGCATATCGTACCGCTTATAAAACACCGATTGGAATGTCTCCGTTTCGTTTGTTATACGGGAAATCTTGTCACCTGCCGGTGGAAATGGAACACCGTGCATTTTGGGCATTAACATTTCTAAATTTTGAGACGCAGGCTGTTGGTGAACAGAGAAGTTTGCAGCTGAGCGAAATGGAGGAATTTAGACTGTTCTCATATGAGAATGCGGTGAATTACAAAGTCAAGACTAAGCTGTGGCATGATAGAAAAATCCAGAAAAAAACGTTCCATGAAGGTCAAAGAGTCCTCCTGTACAACTCAAGGCTCAGGTTGTTTCCTGGAAAGCTAAAGTCAAGATGGACGGGACCTTATACGGTGCACAAGGTGTTCAGTCATGGCGCAGTTGAGATTGGCAGAGAAGGTCAGGAACTGTTCAAAGTGAATGGACAGAGACTAAAGCCATATTTAGAGAACAATCACAAAAGGAAGATCGATACTGTTCATTTCCAAGACCCCCCGAGTCAGTAAAAGCACGAGAACAGGGTGTCCGCTACAAACACCAATTGTAGCACAAGTAACTTCGTGTTTTATTTATTTATGTTTACTTTTATTTATTTATTTATTTATTATTTTTGTGGCAAATGGGTTGAATGTTTCTTCTTGATGAATATCTTCTGGCCAGGCACAATTGTAAAACCTAAAAATCCTTCCAGAGGATGGGGTAGTACAATTGTACCTGTTTAGTAAGGGAAGGATGAGCGTAGAAATTTGGGCGGTAGAAAATTTTTAAGATTCGGTGGAAACGTCCACTCCTATACCCATAGGCAATCATACCGCCTGTTTTCTCCTCGATAAGAATGAACGGTTGGGGGGCAATAATTCCTAAATTTAAATCACGACCGTTCGTCACCCCTCGTTCTAATTCGAAAATACGCGCCTTTCTGCCAATCTGTCCAGGTGGCAATCATCGATTCGACCTAATAATGACAGATTGGCGAAAAGACGCATCGTTTCCTCTACTTAAAGAAGCTCTATTTCATTAACAGGCCGTCATTCACCATATTTCTTTCTTTTCTTTGAGCTTTCTTTTCACAAAGGCAGTTCATGATCTGTGCCCTGTACCACTGGAAAACCCTACTTAAACTAGAAAGCGAAATGAGAACCCGTGGTTCGGACAAAAACGTTAAAATTGAGGGATCCTCCAAGAAAGACAAAGCAAAAGCAAAGATGGCGGAGCCGAGCACTGTAGCTTTTGTCCCGGACGAAAAGCTGGTCAAGAAACTCTCCCAGTTTAAAGACGCATCTGTACAGTCTTACTATGATGAGTTAGCGAAGCTGCAGTTCGGACCCATCCGAACAGTCTGTTGGGAAACCCTAAGGAAACTGAAGCTCGAAGATTGTGTGCACACTCAAATGAAGGCAGAACACTTTGAATGTTTCTTTGAAATGACGGAGCCTGCCTATCGGGAACTCACACTCGAGTTCTTGGCCATTTTTAAGCACAATATGGAAATCACCGACCCTGAGGAAGAGGGAAAGTTCAGTTTTCGACTCATGGGTCACTCCCAGAGGCCTTCGCTTAACCTATTCAATCAAATGTTAGGTGCTGCAGATGATGACGATCTAGAATCCGAGAGCTATAAAGAGGCATTCACCACAACGCCTGATGTTTTCGACCCTGTGGCTTTCTGGACTTCACTATCGGGCCAGACACATTACGACAGTAGTTCATCCAAGACGTCCAATATCGATGATTATGCCTTCCGGTATTTGCACAAGTTGATCTCCGGTACAATCTTCGCCCGGGAAAACCAAGCCACCATGCCACATGCAGATCTCACCGCGTTGTGGAGTATGGCAGTTGGACCGAGAATGAATTTGGGGTTCTGGTTCAGAGAATACATCAGCGCTTTTTGCAAGAAAAACTTGTCGATCATCTGTTGTGGGAGCATAGTCACTAGAATCGCGGAGTCAATCGGGGTCTTTAAGCCAGAAGACCACTCTCGTCTCACGATTGTGAATCACCCAGACCCGATTGACATCAAGAACCTCCAGAAGATGCTGTTCGGCAAAATGGTGAACGGGAAATGGGTCTGGATGTCTGACTTTGTTACCTCTAGGCAGACTGAGAGCCGAAAAAGGAAAAGCGAGCCAACGGTGTCAGTATCTTCTGACTCTGAACACGTCGAGAAGCCAAAGGACCTGGACTTTTATAAGAAGTGTGCAAAGCTGACCAGCGAGGATATGATGGATCGATTCAACGCCCTGTTTGCCCAGAATCAGGCAAACCGCGAGATAATACTCGCCATGGAGCAAAAATACGCGTCGCAACAAGGCGAGATTGATCTGCTCAAAAGTCTTTGCGTTGAGGAACATGCCAAAGAAAGTCCTTCTGGTTTCTCTGTAAAAATTCTGGTAAGACAAATGCCCGAAACACCTGCCTCTGCTAATGTTAAGGCTCATGATGCGCCTTCCTCGAAAGAGGAGGGCATTCCTGCCAATGTGGATAGAGAGGTTAACTCCTCTCTCTCCCATCACACCTGATCTGTCCAGATAATTGCTGTCCTAGCATCTGGTAACCTCTAACACCCTTACTCTATCATGTTATGGTCTGCCTGTTTTATTGAAAATCTGCTGCCGTGATTAATAACATTGAAGACAATGTTGTTTTTAATTTGGGGGTGGGGATTGTGTGTGTCACAATTTATTGCAGAAATAACATGATAAATGCTCTTAATCTGTTTGTTTAAATTAGTAATTTGATGCAGAACAAATATCCCGTGAGAATTTTGCACAAGTCCTTGGTAATTATTGTTTGTTTCCATATTTTTCTCTCCGCTTGTGTTTGCTCCGTCTAGTAAATTATTCGGTGTTCTGTAGGAATCAAAGAACAGACTGTGCATGCTTTGGTATAATGGTAGTGCTACTAGCTTGTTTGCACGTCGTGTCCCCAAATTTCAGGAAGTTCCAAGAATTTTGAAATTTTTAATTCCTCTTTCAAAATTAGTAACCATTGCCTTACTGCATTTCACCAAAAATAGTGAGAACTTGAGCCTTAAAATGCATCTACAGTATGCATTAATTCTTTGATTAGTTCAGACTTTCATAGGACGAAAAAGGCATTTAGTTACCCTCTCCGCCACACAAAAGGCACCTGTGCTTTGCACCCCAATGATTAGGATAACCAAGTCGAGCCATGACCTGCTCTTTCTGAAAAACCACGAATGATAGCCATCTTCCTTCACTTATAACTCTAAAACACCCTGAGTTCTGTCTTATGCTTCGAAAAGCCAAAGTGTTTAAAATAAAAGAATCATGCGCTTAAGTTTTGCAAAAATAAGCAATTGAGCGAACAATCACTACAATAAATATCTAATATTGTGACGAAAATTCGGCTGACAAAATAATTTTTGTCACAGTTAATGTACTTATTGTGACAAAAAAATAATTAGTAAAAAAATGTGAAAGTTCCAAACAAAATTATGACAAAATAATGTTTCGTCCAAATATTTATCACAATAAAGCACCAGTCAATGAATATTATGACAAAAAAAAATTGTCACATATTTTTGTCATAAATACATAAGGTTGTGACGAAAATTCATATGTAAAAATAATTTTTTTATCACAATTAATGTATTTATTGTGATAAAATAATAATTAGTAAGAAAAGGTAAAAAAACAAAAGAAATCGTGAGAAAAAAATATTTTGTCGAAATATTTATCACAACAAAGTAGAACTTAATACGTATTATGATAAAAACAAATTATCACGTCGTTTTTGTCATAAATATATAAAGATGTAACGAAACATTCGTATGATAAAATGATTGTTTAATGTACTTATTATGACAAAATTACAATTACTAAAAAAATGAAAAAACAAAACCAAATTATGATAGGAATATTTATCAAAATATTTTGTAACAATAAGTCATGGCCTAGTAAATATTATGATAGAAGTACGTGGTCACACTTTTTGTTATATATATATATATATATATATATATATAATGTTGTAACATAAATTCAGATTTGAATTTGTCACGTTTGATATAGTTGTTATGACAAAAAGATTTTATCACACTTTTGCTGTCACAGGTAATTATCACTAGATAATTAATGTGACTAGTATATTCTCATAGTAAAAGTGTTGTCACAATATGATTTATGTTTGATTTTGTAACAAAAGAAAAATTACCAAAATAAATAATAGATTGATAAATGTTTTTTATCACAATAAAGTAGTATATAATAATTAGACTAATATATTGTTTCGGAAATCAATTTACAAATTTTCATATTTATTTGGGGATTAGAATGTGTCAGAGATTAATATAAGATATACGATTAAGCCTTAATCATCTTGAGCTTTTAGTTCAAACGGTTCCATGACATGGTATTAGAGTTGCTTGGACCAAACGGTCGAGGGTTCGAGTCTTGGCAACCTCATAAATTTGTAGAATTAAAAACACATGGCGGGTTGGGCCTGTGTTGCACACGCTGCAAGCCCAGTGGGCGTTTGCGTGTGGAGGTGTGTATGTAACATTTTTCTTACTACGTTATGTAGTCACAATAAATCATATTTCACGGTTATTTAAATTTTGTCATAATAGCTAGATTAATGACAAATTATAGTTGTAACAATAATTAAAAATTAATTATGAGGTAATACAATTTTGTCACTAAAAACTTATTAAGACGGGCTTATTGTGACTAGGATGGTGACAAAACACTTTGTAACAAGAAGTTTCTTATGACAAAAATATAACTTATTTTGACAAATTAAATTGTCGCAACAAGCTTGAATTCTTGTAGTGAATGCTTAAAGAAAAGATTGAAAGAACTGGGGAATATAATGTGGAAAGAAAGGAACCTTAATGAATATTCAAAAGAGTACAGGGTTATGAGTAAACAGGTTGTGTAAATAAAGAGTGTGTAAACAGAAATCATTATAGGCTGCGTATGTTAAATAAAATTGCAAAAAGACAGAATTCATACACTGAAATAGTCTTTCACTGTCAAACCAGAGCCTAAGCCTGAACATTACAACATTTATAAGTCCTTTGGACTATATAAGGAGGAACTTTGACCCATAGATTCGGGACCAATAGGCAAACTCGCACCCTAAGGGTGTGGTGTCTGAGCTGAGGAGTGAAATCGCATTCTTATTCCTATGGAAAATAGATGTCATGCGAGAGTGAGTGAATTATTCCATTCCTTAGTGAGGCAAGTCTGGCAGTTGGTAACTTCTGGTGAAAGAAGACATCTAAATTTTAAGATTTAAGGAATTTCTTGAGCATAAAGGACACAATTTCTAAAACAAGTTTTAGCTATTCAATGAAACCTTAGCATACATCTGTTCATTTCCTCTTTATGCCAAACGTTCTGTGTTTGTATATTCCTTCTTCTCATTCCCTGAAACTAATTTCATTCCTAACTTCTTTTTCTGCTTCCATCTCACAATTTGTTGCTTGAGGACAAGCAAAGGTTCAATTTGGGGGTATTTGTTAGGCATGAAATTGACTAAGTTTAACATAGTATTTATAAGGGAATCTGGGTGTTTTATATGTCATTTGGTAAGAAATAAGGGCTAATTACTGTCCTTGTGCAGGTAAGCAAAGATAAATGCTAAACTCGCTGGAAACAGCTTGTTTCGCTAACGCGAAAGAGGAGTGGAGCCATACGTGTATCCAGCGGTTAAACGCCGGATTATCCTATGACGGACAACAACAAATCATGGTGGCAGTGGCAGAGATAGTGGCAGAGCGGCAGGTGGAAGTGTGGGGCGATGGGATTGCCTAAAGCAGCAAGATGACCTGAAGTATCACCCCCTTGAGTGTTCAAGGGTTAATCGAAATTTAATCATTTTAGTTTATTTCAGTTGTAAAGTTTAGTTGACTTATTTTGTTGAAAGGGTACGAAGGTTGTACCAATTTTTTGGCCCCTGTCTTTCCCTTTTAAATAGGTGAAGCAGAGGAAGGAAAAGGAGTTCGGATTTTTAGTAATTTCTTTAGAAGTAGAATAGAAGAAAGAAGAGAGCTCCCATTGAGTCTCAAGCTGTATCAAGAACCATCGACTGCTCATTGCTCGATATGAGTGAGTAGTCCATTTTGAACGGGCACGGCCTGGCCGACCCGGTGGTGTAAGTGTTACAATGTTTTAATGAATATTTAGTATTTTGCCAATGTTGTGATCAATGAGGATTTAACTTTCATGCTTAGGCTTTTATGTATGTGTTAGATGAATGATAGGACACTGCTTTCATCTTCACCGATATCTCTATTGATCTCCCAACTTCGAAGCTGACAAGTTAGAAGGTTGTGTCAAGGGTTTTCTCATCTAGAAATGCATTTTTATTCTTAATGCTAGAAAGAACGTATCTTTAGGACGCTAAAGATGTTAGTAAATCTTAGGAGTTTGAGAACACACGAAAGTTGACTCAAACTCACTTCAAACTGAAACTTTGGCTTCATTGGCACTATCTTGTATTCATGGAATGTTGTAAGACGAAGCACTACCTATTATCTAAATTATCCCAAAGCTATCTTATTTGTTACCGCATCAACCTTTTTACATCTCATTAAACCAACCTAACACAATCAATTTAAGGAACAATACTTGTTACACACACACGCTGTTTAGCAACAATTTCTGATGTACATTTGAATCTCAATCCCTGTGGAGACGATACTCAACTTATCACTTTATTACTTGTATCTAGTGCACTTGCTAGAGTCTCATCAGAGGACAACAGGGATCTACACTTTCTACCATATAATGTTTCATAAGGAGCCATTTGAATGCTTGAGTGGCAGCTATTATTATATGCAAATTCAATTAGAGGCAAATATGTATCCCAATGACCACCAAAGTCCAACACACACATTCTCAACATGTCTTCCAGCGTTTGGATTGTTCTTTCAAATTGACCATCTGTTTGTGGATGAAAAGCTGTGCTAAAATTTAACCTAGTGCCCAAAGCACTTTGGATTTTTTCCCAAAATTTTGAAGTAAATACCGAGCTTCTATCTCACACAATAGACACTGGTACTCCATGTAGGCAAACAATTTTATCCACGTACAGCTGTGTCAATTTTTCCACTGAATATGTTGTCTTTACTGGAAGAAAATGCGCTGACTTGGTTAATCTATCAACTATGACCCAAATAGAATTATATCTGGTTAAAGCACGGGGCAATCCAACTACAAAATCCATGGTTACTCGCTCCCATTTCCATTCCGGAATAGACAATTGTTGTAATAATCCCGAAGGCTTCTGATGTTCGAGTTTCACTTGTTGATAAGTCAAACATCGAGATACAAACTCTGCTACATCTCGCTTCATACCATTCCACCAATACAGCTTCTTAAGATCTTGATACATCTTTGTAGAGCCTGAATGCACATTATAAGCTGCAAAGTGTGCTTCTTCCATGATCTCTTTCCTCAAATCATCTACATTGGGAACACAAAATCGGTTTCCATGTCGTAGACATCCACCATCATCAATTCTAAAATCTCGAGCCTCACCATCATTCAATTCATCTGCAATCTTACACAACTGAGGATCTCTTGATTGAGCTGCCTTGATTCTATCAAGTAATACCGATCCAACCTTAAAGTGAGCTAAGAATATGCTATGATGATTCAACTCTAGTTGCACTCGAGAATCATACAGATCATGCATTACTTTAATCAAAGGCCTTCTTTCTGAGCTAATATGAGCTAGACTTCCTGAAGATTTCCTGCTTAGAGCATCTGCCACGACATTAGCTTTACTAGGATGATATAAAATGGCACAATCATAATCTTTCAAAAGTTCCATCCAACGCCTTTGCCTTAAATTTAAATCCCTTTGCTAGAATATGTATTTAAGACTCTTGTGATTGGTGTAAATTTCACAAGCTTCTCCATACAGATAGTGTCTCCAGATCTTTAGTGCGAATAGTACTACTGCCATCTCTAAGTCGTGAGTTGGATGATTCTGTTCATGTTTCTTTAATTGTCTCGAAGCATAGGCTACAACCCTACCATTTTGCATCAAAACACAACCTAAGCCAACTCTAAAAGCATCACAATATACAGTGAATCCTCCTGATCCAGATGGTAAAGTGAGTACTAGTGCTGAAGTCAAACATTCTTTTAGCTTTTGAAAACTATTTTCACATGCTTCTGACCATACAAAAGGAATATTTTTCCGAGTTAGCCGAGTTAAAGGTGCAGCTATCTTGGAAAAATCTTGAACAAATCTCCTATAATAGCCGACTAAACCCAGAAAACTACGAATTTTTGTCACTGTAATAGGTCTTTTCCAATTGGTGATTGCTTCTACCTTTTTAGGGTCTACTTGAATTCCATCCTTAGACACTACATGTCCTAAGAAAGCCACACTTTCCATCCAAAACTCACATTTAGAGAACTTAGCATAAAGTTGGTGTTCTCTCAAAGCATGTAATACCATTCTCAAATGGTTGGCGTGTTCCTCCTCGTTCCGTGAATATATCAAGATATCATCAATGAACACAATACCAAAGCGGTCTAAGAATGGTTTGAACACCCTATTCATTAGATCCATAAAAGTCGCTGGTGCATTGGTTAAGCCAAACGACATTACCAAAACTTCATAATGGCCATATCGTGTTCTGAATGTTGTCTTGGGTATATCTTCGCTCCTGATTCTCAACTGATGATACCCAGACCGCAAATCAATTTTAGAGAAGTGACACGCACCTTGCAACTAATCAAATAAATCATCAATTCAAGGAAGAGGGTATTTGTTACGGATTGTCACCTTATTCAACTGTCTATAATCAATGCAAAGCCGAAGTGATCATCTTTCTTCATAACAAACAACACTAGAGCACCCCAAGGAGACATGCTAAGTCGAATGAAGCCTTTATCAATTAAATCTTACAACTGTTCCTTCAACTCTTTCAATTCTGTCAGCGCCATTCTATAAGGTGGCATGGATATTGGGGTAGTACCAGGAACTAAGTCAATACAAAACTCAATTTCTCTTTCAGGAGGTAACCCTGGTAATTCCTCGGGAAAGACATCTGGGGCTTTATTAAAAACGGGAACATTCTCTACTTTACCCTCATCTACCATTGTGTCCTTGACTAAGGCCAAATATCCTTGGCACCCTTTATGCAACAACTTTCTAGCTGTTATGGCTGATATCAAAATCGAAGAGGAAGTATCCTTATTGCCTTTGAATTCGAATTCAACATCTCCCGGTATGTTAAATCTCACCACCTTCGCACGACAATCTAAAGTGGCAAAATATTGAGATAACCAATCCATTCCAAAAATGACATCAAAATCAATCACATCCAACAGAATCAAATCTGCTAGTAGATTTCTTCCTTCTACCGTAACAGGACAAGAAGAAAATACAAGATCTGTTTCCACCAAGTTGTTTAGTGGAGTAGCAATAGATAACGAGAACTCTAACCTTCCTGGAGTCATATTTATTATTATAGGAAAGCAAAAAGCAATAAAAGAATGAGTAACACTAAGATCCAAAATATTATAGCATCCCATGAAACATTTCAATTCTCATTATCTTGTGGAGTAAAAGTGAATTACACTCTAGCTTGTCCCTATTCAAACTAAAAATTTGCCAACTGTCCTATCCCTATAAACAAAACGACTCGGTTGACCCATAAGCATCCCACGCACATTCTGAAACTGATGATATAGAAAGATTCCCAATTTGAATAAAACGTTTTGTCTTAATGCACTAGATGAAGACCTCTGAAAAATGAGGTTAATTTTTTTTAGTTGGCATATGTCCACACTACTTACAAATATCTACTAGTTGTAACATAATAAGGACCATGATAATTTATGCTATAGATATTATTATCTTTTTCTGATGGTTGCAGGCCTTCTTTTTGTTCTTCATTACAGTGAAGTCTTCATTAAATAATTTCTTAAATTTATCCCACATCATACTTTCCATTTAAGTTTAGATATTATCCTTGAACCATACTTATACATTACTCTTCAAAGAGCATACTACCATATGTATAGTAAGATAGTTGTTGCCTTTTTTTTTCTTTACTTAATTAGCTAGTCCATAAGGTAATCTGTGACACCATCATACATAGTATGTGTCATTCTGAGAAGCCTTTCAACTAACAACCTGCAATAACTTCCACCAATCTGTTATCATCTTATCAAAATTTGTACAAGTCGAGCTGATGCGAAGGTTAGTAGATAATCAATAGGGTTAATAAGTTCTAGGTTCATTAAAGACGTGAGAAAACGAACCAAATTATGGATATACGTGTCTCACTTAGGAAATGAGGGCAAAATGAGAAAGGCTTTGATGCAAAGAACTATAATGAATTCACAATTCATAAGAAAATATAATAAGAGTTTGGTGAGCTGGAGGTTGAGGAGAAATGTAATACTGGTAGAACAAATGAAGGACAATGGAAAGAATTGATTGAATTTTAAATCGCTTGCATGTTTAGAGAAAATTGTGACTTCTTGTCGAACTAGTTGGTTCAAATGAGGTACCACTTATTTAGTCCTCTGGTTTATTTGTCTTCTAAATCTTTCTCTTCTCCTCTGAAGAGGTAGTTGGGATGGTAAATCACTACCTTCTTGGCGAATAAAAATCTCATCATTAGGATAACATGTAATTAGTTCATTTACTAGTTCGGTTTAAAATACTTTAGATATTGATTGCCTCATTATGTGAACAAATAAAAGGTATAAGCAAATAACAAGACTCTTACGGTACGCTGGATCTAACTAAAAGAAGACTATCAAAGACAAATTTGAAACCTAATTCCGCAGTGTCCAGATTTTCTATCATCCTAGGTCATATAATCTCTAACCTAGGCACTGCTACCAACTTTGTCACGACCCATCCCACGGACCGTGACCGGCGCTAGGGAACGGGTAAGCTCAAGCTATCGAAACCCGTAGCAAGCCTTAATATAATATACGATCAACCTTACCAATAGTCTTAACATAATTTAATATTAAAACCTTCAAAAAGAAACACACAACATAATCCTCAAACTGGTACTGCGGTCTAGAATATAAATTTTTAACATAATTCTTAAATCGTCATACATAGTAAGATAGATGTGTTGCCCGAAGAAAGAAATTAGGCTGCAACAGACTCCTAGTCACCTGAAAAATTAAAGGAGTCAAACCTCCCATAGTGAATTAATTATATGCAATGCATGAGTAATTTAACATTTATGTCACACACAATAATAATAATAATATATAATATAAGTGATCACACAATATGCTTTTCATAAAATTGTCTTATAAATAAATATATATGTGGTTTCATACGTGTTGGACCCTAAACCTCAATATCAAATTATCCATCCTCTAAATATAACCATAAAGCTCACTTATATCCAATGACTGGGGGACCGAAAATAACTCAACCGACCACACACCCAGTAGCTGGAGGACTGATAATAACTCAACCGATTTCGTTCCCAGCTTCACTTAAATCCAAAATCCACATATCATATAGCCCGAGAATATCTCAACCGAGCTTATCCATATATCATAACATTCACAATATTAGTATCATCAATATCCAATAACCCGATAGTACCCGTGCGCATAAGGTCCTGATGCCGCTCATCAGGAAGCATGTCCATAACACGTATTTATCTATAAATAATTACGTATAAATTATTATAAATAATAAGATACTTTTTTATAAGTGAAAATAATACTTTACTTGAAATATCATGAAATAATGTATTATGAACGCAAATGCTAAATTAAAAATGCATAACATATAATTAACTCACAAATTGCTCCTACCTGACTGTCCTAGTTTTCAGGTACTACTGCTCCTCCTACCGGTTGAATATCATAATATTATTTTTGGAATCTATATTGGTTTAAGAAAATATTGAATTTTATTTCGTCACGTTTTATAGACTTTCTACCGAAAATTCGGCAGAGTCTACCCTATAAAACGGACATCCTCCTAGTAATGACTAGGGTCAACCTGCAATAAAATACACTTCTATATTAAAAATATTCAAAGTCCAAACCGGGACTCCATAGACTGCAATTTATCAACCCGGTTTCACATCAATCATCTGACAGTTCCATAACTGTCAGTAATTGCAATACTTTACTTCCAAAATTACTCATCATCAAACAACATATAAACATATATACTTATAATCCATTTTCATAATATCTATATCAACCAAATTAACTATCCAATAATCTTAAGAGCATAATTAATTAAGTATGCTTAGTCCAATCTCCATTCAACCTTTATTTTTAAAATTATATATTCTGAATTTTTATTTAAATAAGGATCCAAAAATTATTTATAACCCAACTATATACTTTCGTAATTTATAAAGACTAAACGGTAAGGAATTTGGCCAAGGTCCAAGAATTAATATTGCTCCAAATAATATTTAGAATATTCTGGAGTTAACAAAATAATTTTTCTGCACTTATTTCGTATGTCATCGGAAAATATCACCGATGTTCGGGATCCGCCTATCGGAAAAATTAAAGTTGATTGTTTTGATAAACTAATTATACCACTTTGTTTCTTATGATTCCAGGAGTCTAGAATCAGTCTCAAAACGCCCAAAACCAACCGAAAAATTAAACTTTGTTTAGATTTCTTACTTTTTCCGGTGTAGCTCCGATTACACATCAAAACTCCTTGTATGCATCAAAATCTAGTGTATCCATAGGTAAATCGACTCCCTGAGTCCATTTTTGGTGTTAAAATTGCAAAATAATGAACATGGGATCGAGAAATAGAGGGAATAGCAAAAGTGATGAATTTTCTCTCTCTAAACGTTTTTTTAAAACTTAAAATCTCACAATAAAACTTACATGCATGCGTAGCTGGAGTTGAGAGCTTGGTTTCGGTATAAAAATCGTAAAAAACGGTGAAGAAATGAAGAAAATGAGGTAGAACAATGATTTGTTTTGAAAGGAAGAAGATGGAGGTTGAAGGAGGAGAGCAATGGAGTCTGCCGTGAATGGAAATTGATAAAAAATGATCAATTTCCATTTTAATCTCTATATTTGTATTATCTTTTAAAAAATTTCCCAAAAGTAATTATACTTTAGCCTTAACTCTTTTTAACTAATTCAATTTAGCAAATAGCTTATATATATATAATTTGGGGTATTACATTGGAAGAGCTAAAGAACGAGAATTTGTTGTTCATAATAGAATTTAAGTTGTGTGTTATTATTTTCATCAAATCTGTGTGAAAAATATTTGATATCTCCAATAAATTGCGAAGGATTGTTTTTGGTTGTCATTTGGATTTGCAAATAGAAGAGGCATTTTTTAATTATATTATTTTCTATTTAGAAAACCTCTTCTAAATAATTTGGTAAGGAGTTACAAGTGGCACTTTACATTATGGGAATTAGGTTCAACCTTCATATTTTTTTGTTTTATAGTTGCGTTGTGGGCATTTCCTTCCAAATAATTAGTTTCAGTTGCTGCTACTTAAGAGGAATCACAATTCATCTGCAAAGATCGTGAGGATTAATAAGCATAACGATGCAACAATGGATTTAAGTACGAATGATATTGATTTGTCTTTGTCAAATTTGTTTTGATTGAATCAATTGTATTAAAATAAGTGTACCATGAGATGAAAATGATTGATTGCTTTCCAATTTAACCTAGCCAACCATGGTGAAAGATTAATTTATCTCTATTTGTTATTCAAATTTGAAGTTTACACACTCTCTCGCCATATTACGAATTAAATATTCTTCTTATTGAGTTATGTTTGTAGTTTAAAAAGATTTCCAAAACATCATCTCATATTGTACATAAGACTTTTAAAGATGTCTTCAAATGGAACTATATGTTAGGTTTGATGATAACTTCCGCAACTATTATATTTAGCCATCATATTTCTTAATTTTTTAACATTAAGTGTAAATTATCTCTTTTAAATCTCCGAAGTAATGCGAGAGAATCGTCCTAATTCTATTTATAGAAGAAAAAAAAAAGGAAGTTTTATGTGGTTATCCTGAGACCACCACATTGTTCCTGGGATATTTTGTTACTTCACGACCATATTTTATTGACTTTGGAAGAAAATGGGTCAATCTGATCTGATCCGTTTTGATTGGGCAGACTTGATCCATTACTTCTTTAATCTGATTTAGATAGGAAACCATATAAATTTGACCCAATTTTGGATATGTATCCTTAATCTGTTTTGAATATGGACATGGCCCATTTTTGGATTGAACCATTAATCCGCTTTGAATATGAAATTAGATCCATATTCAGAGTTCAATACTTGACTAGGACACTAGAATGCATCTAATCATATGTGCATGATCTGCTACTAATTAGTGATAGAATGATTTACATGAAGTGTAGATTAGAAGATTCATGATCGAGAAGACAATTTGATGAATTATTTCTTAAATTACCCTACTTGACAACGTTAGGGGTAAAATTACTCTTAACTGCCAACGTTAAAGGTAAAATTGTACCATTTTCGACGTTATGTGCAAAATTGATATCGCTATAAATGTTAGACATATTTTTGCACCTTCCCCTAAAATGAATTATGATTTTCCCTCAATATTGAAATGGTTGCATATTCGCTGAAACTTCTGAAACGATTATGTGTTTTAACCCGACCCAGCATGCATATGAATGGACTTTCTCCTTCCATCGCATTCTTTGACTTCTTGGTTTATGCGTTGTTAGGAAAGCTTCCAACTGAATATTTTTGGCTTAATACATCATTTTATCCGAGAAATTCTACTATGGTCCGGGTCCATTGAACCTTACCAATAAAAACATGACAATTGTACACTTTCTTTTCTTACACCAATCATCTTCCAATGATGTAGCATGATTCTCTTTTTTCATTGGTTAGGTCTATTGCACCCAGTCCACCATAGAAGTTCTCCATTTATCCCCTTAACTTGTCCAAAAAGTTTGATTGGCCACGTAAACTTTTAAAGTGTTCCGGCAGCTCCCTCAACTTGTATAAAATGTTCAGTTAGCCCCCTGAACTTGCGTAAAATATAATCAATTGATCACTCGGTTTCAAAAAAAAAGTAAGTTAAATGCGGAGCATGTATTCAATGTATCTTAGAATGTTATTACATAATTTAAAAATAGATTAAAAGCAAGTTATCATGTGCTCAACTATAAAATTTGTCTTCCCTAATATTATAACCGCATACCCCAATCTTGGTCGTTATACTTTTCTTTAACACGCGTGCAACTCAAATTTATGGTATCGAGAAGGCTTCTCAACGGGTAATTTCGGTTCAATGAAAGAATTCACGGACTACTTTGACAAAATTAAAGGTTTATCGAGCGACTTTACCAAATCAAACCATGTCTGGAGCGGGTGGTGTTTTTCGGACTTGTATGAGATTTATAGAAATGTTTTACCCAGATTATATAACCCATACCAATGTTGCTGATAGCCTGAATAAATTTAGTGCTTCTCCACCCGACTTGGTGGAATTCGTTCCCATCTTTTTGCTCTAATTATTAATTATTTCTATAATGTGTTTAATAAAATAAAGGGTCAAATTCCCCTTTTAAATTGGCATAAGAATCCAATTTAGTATAAATCAATTTTTAAGTATCCACACAATTTTTAAAGTTGGTGTGGATAGTCAAATTAATCCATTTGATAGTATAATATATTTTTGATATCCGGATTTTATCATGTTACATTTTGATACTTGAAATCTATTTTTATACTTAAAAACTATTATACCATCCGCAGCTACAGAACGCTTTGGTGTCAGCGTACTACTTTATGCGCATGTATAGAATATCGATGCAATCATACTACTTTGAGGGTTTATACTGATGTTTTTTTTTTGTATATATATTGAGGGGTTTCTATCAGAATTAATTGTCCGTAGTCTATACTTCTATTTCCGGAGATTTTTAGATATTGTTTTTTATTAGTGCAATTTTGGTGTGTACTTATTATTTTCACATTTTATCACTTAATAAAATTATTTCATTAGCAAAAAAAATAAAAAAAATTTATAACATTAAAATTATAAATTTGATTTAGTCTTATCCAAAATTGGGTATGTTTTCTTTATAAATAAAAGGTTTAATACTCATTTGTCACCCGAACTTATCTAAAAAGATCGATTGGTCCCTGAACTTTCAAATTGCCTCAATAGCCATTTGAACTTGCATAAAATGATCAGTTAGCCTTCTGAACTTGCGTAAAATATATTTTAAAAAAATGTAAGTTAAATGCGGAATATGTTGCACAAACACATGCAACATATCTTCCACATTTGAAGTGATAAGAACGAACAAATGCATAAGTTCTAAAGTATTTGATCACAAATAAATGAAACTAACAAACTAATACAATATTTGTTCATATCTCAACGAATGAACTACAATCTCTACCCAAATAAGTATGTAAGCAAGGATCTAAGTTACTGAATTAAAGTAATAACAACGAACTAAGAAATAGTAGAGAGAAAGAGTGTTGGGAATAATGTAAAAACTGACTATACTCTAGTCTAAAATTACTTATTTATTAGGGAGTTGCAAGTTCTCCGAGATAGGTAGAAATGCTATCAGAGATTACTATAAGATCTATGAGAGCCTTAACTATCAAATTGAGCTCTTAGTTAAAGTGACATGGTATCACAGCCGCTCGGACAAAACAGTCGAGGGTTCGAGTTTTGGCAACCTTAATAATTTGTGGAATTAAAAACTCGTTCATTAGTATTTATTGTAAAATCTATTGCTACTCGTCGAGTACTCGTGGAGTTAGGAGCTCAGTTCAACAAATACTCGTGGAGTTCAACGGCGCCACTTTATATTCTAAAATCCAAAGCTCTACTTGTTGATTAAGTCTTTGCCCGCCGAGTTCCTACTTTGTGAAATCACCTGAAATTACATGAAACATCCAAATCTAGCAAAATAACTGAAATAGAAGCTAAAGTAATCTAAAATCTAACAAAAATAGATTAAAACGAACTCGTAAAATACTAAATACGAGTACCACACTAACCCACCTAACTCTCAATTTAATATTAACTTTTCTACAATTTAGTCCAAATGTGATATGAATCGGTGATGATAATGAAGATTTTGATCATAAACCAACAAAGAAATATACTCTTCACTAGCTTAACAAATTGATATGGATCCGAACGAAGAAGTGATACAAGTTAAATATATACCAATCCTATGTAGATGCATGTCATTTTGAAGTTAATTAAGTTTAAAGTACAAATTAATAGTGGGAACTTGATTTTGGACTAAATTAATCTCACTAGCTAATTTTAAAAACTAAATTGATACTTAATTCCAATTGGTTGTATAAATAAACCTCCAATAATTGAAGAGCATATGAACTACTGTCAATACTTTATTCAACAAAATATTGGAATTTGCAAAAGAATGAGATGATCTATAAAAGGAACAAAAATGTTTAAGACGACCCTGTCTAAACAATAAAGGCAAAGTGTGCTTACAATAAATATAATGGCAAAAGTAGAAATTAAAATTAAGTGGCAAAACAGTAATTACATGATGGCAATCTGTAAATAACATATGTGTAAAGATGACAAGTTTCTCAACCTAGAGACGAAGTAAACTCATACAACGTTTGGCTAGAGGGACATGTGGTATGAGCTGAAATTACTCCAGAATCCAGAGTTGGCCAACCACAGGTCACATAAAGTGTTGAATAAATCACACGCCGTGTGAATTAGCACAAAAGAAACAGAAACTCTACACCTTTTCCACACGACGTGTGGGTAAGGTCACACGACGTGTGGCCTTCATTGCAGAGGTCGTTTGATTGCTCAAACAACGTGTTGCTATCGCGACACACCGTATGAGTCCTCCTTCATGCTTTTCACAGACCATTCGAGTTGATCTCCTCATCATTCTCTCCTTATCGAGAGGAGTTGAACGCCACATCTAAGAAACCATTAACACCATTTTTTGGAGATTGAAATGAAGTTGTCGGTAGAACATTCAATCTATAAACGTTTGAATCATTTAGAATAATTGATAAATTTAATCCTGAAACTGGTTAGTATAATCAATTTAGTCCAAAATCAAGGTATCAATTTAGCCCTTCATTTTAGTATTTAGAATCAAACAAGTCCAGATTGATATGGATCGGAATGAAGAAGTGATACATGTTAAATATATGTTGTTAAAATAAATGGCTTTGATGCTGAATAAAATAGCTTTGAAGTGTGGGGTATATTTGTCTTTAGGGAATTTGGTTTCAAAGACACTTTTACAATCCCACATAGGAAACATACAAAGGTTTGAGTGGGTATATATAGAATTGGGCTTTAGAAGCCTTTAAATTGTGTTAAGTGGTTTTTAGCAAATATACCACGCGCGCTCGCTCGTTCGTTCGCGCGACGCCCGTCCGTCGTGGACTGGGCTCGAATTTTATTTTTTTTTTACCCGTTTTAACTTCTTTGAATTTTTCTTCAACATTTTAATTAGTCAAAATCGGAACCTTATTTTTCTCCTGGTCTTACTCCACGTTCTAACGTGTATGTGAATGTTCTAACGTTCTTATTTCTAAAGCCTATAAAAACAAGTTTCCAGTTTTGAATACCCAGTTTTTACTCTTAATCTCTTCGATCAAACTTTCTGAGTAATTAAAATACATCCATCATCTTCGATTTTGAGTGCACAAGTTCGAAGGTTTCTGTGTTAACCTTGGAGAGCGACCGGAATTACAGATTGCACCTCGGTCTGCCGAAATCGCTTTCAGGGCAGTGGCCTCCGCCACGGCACAGTTCGATTTCTGTTCTCAATTTCCAATCGGTTTTTTCTGTAACCCTTTTCTATTTCCAACATATGCAATCCTATCTAGATGCATGTCATTTTGAAGTAATTAATTTGAAATTCCAAATTAATAGCCTAATTTGATTTTAGACTACATTAATCTTATTAGCAAATTTTAAAAACTAAATTGATACTTAATTCCAATTAGTTGTATAAATAAACCTCCAATAATTGAAGAGCATTAGCATATGAACTACTACTATCAATACTTTATTTAACAAAACATTGGAATTTGCAAGAATGAAATCATCTATAAAAAGGAACAAAAGAATACGTTAAAACCACATTAGATTTCACTTATTTATTTATTTATTTATTGGAGTGTTCACTTTCAATTTCAGCAATTGGGCAACTAAAATAAGGTTAGAGCATCTATCAAATACAAAATACAATTGGATAAAAACAATAGTAATTAACCTCTATTTTAATTAGAATATTTATCCTTTTCTCGTAAATCAGCTCTTGTGATGTCCAACTAACTACATAAAATGATAAATTACTTTTGTGAACTCCAAACTATAGAGCTATTAGTAACATGGCCACTCAACTTCATGTTTAATATAAAAATATCTTAGATTTGCATTACCATAATATTAAATTCCAAGTAGATAAAAATTAATAAAATGGTGATTTAGATAACTATATATATATATATATATAGGGGAGGGATCGAAAACACCTCTCCATGTAAGACAAATTATTTACATGAAAAACCTCGTTAATAATATTATTGTAAATCTTTCAAAAAAAAATATTATTGTAAATATTTTTATAGTAGTAAGGACATTTCCAATTTCATTCTCTTATTTTCGGTCTCCTTCTTTGTTTTTCAGTTTTTCTTTTCTTCCTCTTTTTTTTTGTTTTTTTTATTTATTATTCTTTCTGATGGTTCTATTTCGGTTTAGATATGTCAAAATTGATTACTAACGGTGAAAGACGGAAGTAACGGACAAAGAATTTTTCATAGTGTTACTAATATTTTAGATTCTATCTATTTCAATGTCATGCATAAAACTTGTTAGAAGACATGTTGTAACATATAGCACATATGTGACAAAACTGAGAACATTTTACTTAACTTTTTAGAACACGAGCTATAAAATATAGAACATATACTCCATCATTTTGTTATGCATATGTTCTAAAACCAATGACTTATGTTCTATAACTAATGTCCTATGTTATAAAACTAATTTCTTATGTTCTAAAATTAATGTCTTGTGTTCTTAAAGCGTATTTCTAAAAAGTCACTCCAATTCATGGATAAAACGTTTTAGAACACATACTATAAAATTTAGAACATATATGACATTATTTACAACATTTTACTTAACTTTTTAGAACGCGTGCTATAAAATATAGAACATATAATCCAACATATGTTGTACAACTAATGACTTATGTTCTAAAACTAATCTCTTAAGTTCTAAAATCATTCTCTTATGTTCTAAAACCAAACTCTTATGTTCTACAATAATGTCATTAGTGAGTGTTCTCACATAAGAGTTATTCTCATATGGGGAATATGTTCTCACCTATAAATTATAGTGATCAGTAGTGGCGAATAAAGGATTGGCATATGGGAGATCAATTTTACACGTGCGTGTATAAAAAATTATTTTTGCTAAACCGAACTCGCTCAATTTTTTTTACGTATATATACATCTTATCATGTGAGTGTTCAAACCCAATTTTTACTAAAACTTTTAAAAAATAAACTTTATTTGGACTACAAAAGTAAAATAAGTCGTTTTGAACAAACTTAGAGACATTTATCACCTATCATATATTAATCAAGTTGGATTTTGTAATTACATACAAATTCAATGAGTTAATTAAACACTCTGAACCTTAATTGCTGGAAAGACTAAAACCATTCATAGTAGGGATAGTGCCAATGATTGAGGGGTTGAGACCATCCCTGGTGGGGGCTGGCCCCTTTTTTCCCTGCCCGTGATGGTAGTATACTTATTTTATCTTTATATATGATAATGCAGGGGTGCTCCAATATTTTAGAAACTCTATTCAGAGAATGGAACAATTAGCACTTATATATTATTATGAGATAAGTTACAAATTTAGTCTATCGTGTATAACTGATTTAGCTTACACATACAAAACATTCTAATTGTAAGCCCTAACATTAAACAGGCTTCAAATTGTACATGTTATGTTGAAAAAACTTATCTTTCGTTAACGAGACTTGAAATTACACTGTCTGCTAAATGTTTGGCTTAACCTTATAAATATTTTCTACGTGAATGCTAAATTTGTTCTCTTTGAATAACTATATGGATAAATTTATAACTTATTACGATTGTGAAATAAATTTAGAGGTCCCTTTTACACTATTTTTATTCATATGTTATATTGTTGTGGACTTTCGATTTTATTTTATGAAATTGTATTCTTATAATTTATATAGATATATAATTACTATAAAATTTAGGTATATATTAATAATTTTTTAGATTCCCTGGACAATGCGTGTGGATTGGTTAAATTGTTTACATTCAATAACGTATATTTAGGTGGTTGTCTCTCATGTGTTCCGTGAGGGAAATCAAGTGGCGGACGCTCTTGCTAATTACGGACGTCTGGCCTCAGATTTACAAATGTGGAATACCCTTCCAGACTTCTGCTCTCTTCTTGCTAGAGATAATGCCCTTGGTAGGGATATGTTTAGATTTTGTTAAAACATTCTTTGTACTGGTTTCATACTTTTTTCATCTCTTCATTTATATATTTGGTTCTTTGCCTTTTCAGGGATGCCAACCTGGTTGGAATTCCCATTGGGCTAGATCCGCATTTCAAAAAAAATATTAATAATTTTTAATAATTAAAATCTCAATAATTATTTATTATAATTGAAATAAATTTTATATTTTATTAAAAAAAACAATAGTAAACAGGTTCATAACCTCCATTTAATTAGAATTATTTATCCCTTTCTCGTAAATCTACTCTTGCGATGTCCAACTAACTTAAAAACCGGCTAAATTACTTCTGTAAACTCAAAACTATATTTTTTTTTTTGGGTAAGAACTCAAAACTATATTAGTAACATGGCCACTGAACTTCATATTTTAATACAAAAATATATTAAGATTTGTATTATTACAATATTAAATCAAAAGTAGACAAAAGGTCATAAGTTTTTTAAATATGATGATTTTGATAAGTTCAACTATATATTTTTATATATTTATGTCGCTGTAAATTATGTTCATGTACTTATTTTATCTTTGTATATTATAATGTAGGGCGGTTCACTATTTTAGAGGTCTAAACAGAGAATGAAACAGTTACCAGCCACATATTATTATGGAATTTAAACTGTAATTATTGGGCAAGAATATATTTCGGCTCTACATACAAAACAAGTGCTAATTTTACTAGATGGTGCAATTTGACATAATTAATCAAATATTTTTATATGTAATTTATGTTAGAGCATTCTTAGTGGGGATGATTTAGTTGTTACTAAATGGGCAAAGTAACAACTACCCACTAAGGAGACTGTTATTTCATTGTTACTAATTTAGGCTTGTTACCTCTGCCGGTAACAAACAGTTCTTACTCTCTAAAAATCCAAAAATAATCTGTTTGTAGGCCACGCCAGGGTGCAGAAGCGCCAGATCTGGCGCGTGGCATGCACGCGCCAGATCTGGCGCGTCATGCGCCAGGCGTGGCTTCGCAGACATATAACTTTTTGGATAAAAAATGATAGTTAGTCCTTGGCTAATTACAATTTCGGTCCCTTCTATTAATTAATATTTTTTTATCCCACAATATTTTAGAAAACTACAACCTCTCCTAATGGTATGTTACCTTTCTTTGTTACTGACCCCACAAAGATAACAATGGTTGTTATTAACCATTAAGGATGCTCTTATATAGTTACTCTTTAATCTCTGACATCATTACTTATTAAAAAGGCTTGAAATTATACATTTTATGTTGATAAAAAAAATTCATATTCCATTAACGATACTTGAAATTAGATTTGTTGGTAAATGTTTGACTTAAACTTGTAATATTTTGTAGGTTTAATAGGCATCCAACCCCCTAAACTTGTAACTTTTTTTCACCTGGCCCCCTCAACTTAGGGGACAACCTCTCAACCCCCTCAACTCTCCAAAAACATCACATACAACCCCTTACACCCCTATGTTCGGTCAAAATATTGACCCGTGTAGAAAACGCGCTTGACTGTTGACCACACCAATGCCACGTGTCATTTTTTATTAAATTTTTCCATTGAGACCCCTGCTCGGCGAGCAACTACTAGAGATGGATTTCAATCAGAATTCTTATGCCAGAATGGAAAATTTTAATAAAAAAGTGACACGTGACATTGGTGTGGTCAACAGTTAAGCACGTTTTCTACACGGGTCAATATTTTGACCGAATATAGGGGTATAAGGGGCTGTATGTGATGTTTTAAGAGAGTTGAGGGGTTGAGAGGTTGTCCCCTAAGTTGAGGGGGTCAGGTGAAAAAAAGTTACAAGTTTAGGGGGCTGGGTGCCTATTAAGCCTATTTTATATGTGAATGTTATATCTGCTCTTCCAGAATAACTATGGGGATAAATTTAGAAATTATCCCGATTATTATTAAGAAAGAGCTTGTAAAATAAATTTAGAAGTCCTTCTATTCTATTGTTGTTAAGAGCTTGTGATTAAAAAAAAAAGATGACAATATGTACTATTGTTGACCACTTTCGATTTTATTTTTTTGAGACTATATTCTTAATTTGTTATATATATGATATTAAAGTCATCTACAAAATAATAATTTTTCATATAGATAATTTTAATAATTGAGTTATTGAATCGTAATTGAAATAAATTTTATATTTTATTAAAGAAAAAACGATTGGAGTGAAATTGTATCATGCCACAATCCAATGGAATTTACGAAAAAATTGAGACCCATCAAAATAGGAAGCTCAGGAACGACTCTAGCATTTTTACACTGTTTTTTAAAAAATAAAAATTTAACTAATTTTTTACTTGAACTAAAAAAAACTAAATAAAAAAACGTTGGACAATTCACTGATACGAAACAGTTAGTAATTATATTATTATTAAAGAAAAGTACAAAAAAAAGAGTACGTTGTTTGAGCTTTTTGCAACGCATTCTCGTGGTTTAAGAACTTGCCAACACAAGTCTATGGTTTGTGCGATATACAAACTCATACATGTTAAAAATTATTATTGTAGCTATTTATCTTAAAAGGAAACGATTTGGAGAAATTAAAAGGCCTCATTTTTCAAATTACTTTTATAGATAGGGTTGAATGCAACATTAATCACTAAATTTTAATGGTTATATCAAAATCATCGATGAACTTGAATTTGTCTTAATAGAACGATTCAACTTTGAAATTTGTTTTAGTAAAGTCACTTTAGCAACTTCAACGGAAAAAAAACACCAGAAATATGATGTCGGCACTAGTCAATTTTCACGACTGACCTAAACAACTCATGACTGCCACCTAGCTGACCGAAACGACGTATGGCTGCCACATAGCTGACACGTGTCATTTGGGTCAGCTAGGTGGAAGCCACATGTGGTTTCGCCGGCAGTAAAAGTTGACTATTGTTAATGTGACCGTCACATCACTTTTTTGTGTTTTTTATTCTTGAAGTTGTCAGAGTGACCTTATTAGAATTGAATAATTTTAATAAGCCCAATTGAAGTTGAGGTGCTATTTTGAGAAAACGATAAAATTCCAGTGATATATAGGACATGGCTTTTCAAATTAACTAACCACAAATATTTTTTGGTGGAAAATTGTTGTTTACACCTTTTATCTTTAAAGTGCACAAACTAAATCTTTATGTTTGCAAGTTTTAAAATTGCACGACAGTGTCTGCAAATCGGTACAAGTTTTTTTTTATATACTTTACCATTATTAGAAAAAAATTGTGAAATAACTTTTACAGCTTCCTATTATGCTATTAATGTTGAGAAGCGGTAATTGAAAAAAAAAATGACAGTGTTTGTTATTATTGTCGATTTTCAATTCTATTCCAGTTGACTACATTCTTATTTTCTGGATATTATTACAATTAAATCTAGATAGGAATTACAAATTATTTAGGGATAATGTACTAAAATAGGTCTAAGGCTTTTGAGGAAGTATCAATTTAGACTACACGTACAAAATAGCACTAATGTAAGCTTAACGTTTAAAATAAAGTACCAATTTAAGACACGATAATGAAATATGACATGCCATTCATATTACTGCGATAACTTCTAATTTCTTTCTCCACATACAATGTACAGAACTTAACGGAATATAATATGAATTACGTGCCGTGTTTCATTATCGAAGTCTAAATTGATAACGTTAAGCCTATATTGGTGTTATTTTATACATAAAGCATAAATTGATACTTTTCTAAAGAACTTAAACCTATTTTGATATCTTATCCCAATTATTTATAAACATAATTTTAAATTACTCAAATATCAATAATGTAATTGAAATATATTTTTAAATGACCTTCTCTAAATCGGAGGTCCTAAACGCCACATAAACCGGCTTTTTTTGGAGTCGACTTTGAGGAAGCCGTAGACGGGCACCTAGACGGGCTCCATATACGGGGCGTTTGGTATTCTATTGGAATAGGGATAGAGATAAAGGTTGGGATAGGGATAAGGATAAAAATATGATAGTCGAGAATTATTATTCAATGTTTGGTATGTGGGATAGAGATGGGGATAAAATAATACATTTTACTATTTTAACCTTATTTAAACTACATAACATTAATTTGAGGGATAAGATGGACTTTTCCATCCTATTAAAATCGCAGGAGCTTATCCCACCTCCTTATACCACCCCCCTCCTGGGTATAGGATTTGAGGGATAAGAAGCTTATCCCTCATCCGTCTCACTCTTCTATCTCGCAAACAAATACGAGATAACTTATCTCGTGTTTTTTATCCCTATCCCACCTCCTATATCCCTTCTAACAAACACTCCGATAGAATATACAATGTAACGAATCTGACTAAATATTCTAATAAATAATACTTAATTAATAATTATTCCCATGATAGAAAAAAAAAAAGTAATAATATCCCTCTTTGGGATTATTGTTTTAATTTAGTATTGTGGCCTTTAAGAATAAAGACAACACCACGACATGGAAGGAATTTGTATACATGCTAGAAAATATTTATAATAAGCCAGTTTATAGCTATGGAATTCGGGAAGTCAAAGAAAGCATGCTACTATGCACAATGATATGTCCATTTCTTTTTTTTAATTATTTCATAAATCAAGTTCAAAAATAGTTAGATTTTTGTTTTATGTCTTATTTTATTTTTATTTTATAACCAATGTATATTTAATAATATCACATTACATTGCCCATGAGAGTGGGCTCAAAATTATATAAACGCATTCAATCACAATACAAGTAGAGTATATATGGGTGGCAATGGGGCAGAGGAAAACCGAAAATCGTGGGGATCCGAACCGACAGGGTTGGAGAAAAACTGAAAATTTTGGGTACGGGATTGGGGGGCGAGAGAGATTTTATCCCCGAACATTAAAATTGGACGGGGGTAGGTATTACTATCCCCGAACCGCGCGGATCCGCAAACCGCCCCGAAAAACCGACCGAAAAATCCCCGCAAAATCCCCAAATAATAAAATAAAATATTATATATATATAATCAGTATTGTGATAAGTTAACTAATACTATTATCTATATCTACAACAATTTGATTTAGTTTTAATGTTGCTCTTGGTATACATGTATTTAGATATATCAGTACTGAATGATGAGTTTTTTTTATTATATCAATACCTTAATTTTGTTTTATTGCTACTTTTGGTATATCACATGTATTTAGATATATCAGTACTAAATGCTGAGTTTTTTTTATTATATCAGTACTGATATTGAATGCTGAGTTTTTTTTAATTATATCAGTACTTTAATTTATTTTAAAGTTACTCTAAAGTTATATTTTTTAATTTCGTTTTATTGTTGCTCTAAACTGATATTATATACCAGTAACACGTGGTGAATTTTAAATTTGGGAATTGGGTAATTTTTAATTTGGGGAATTTTATAAATTTTATTTGGGGATCGGGGATTCCCTGAAACCTGTGGAGAACCGTGCGGGCGGGTGTGGGTGCCAAAAAATCTCCGAACATTTTTTTGGGGATTCTCCGAAACCGCCCCCGAAAATATTGGGGGCAGAATGGGGGATGCAAAACTGCCCCCGCCCCGCCCCGTTGCCACCCCTAGCAGAGTAAGTATCTGTTGATGTAACTGAGCAACGAAAGATAGGATTACCACGATCTTGTATTATTGGTAATGTTCAACTACACTGATAAATGAGAGAACAAACGAGTGATCCATGAGCTAGATGTGTCGGAAAGAGAGAGATAGACGCGGTGACACAGTGTGAGAGAGAGAGAGAGAGAGAGAGAGGCTGATACATATTTTTGTTGAATGAGTTGATTTTAATCTTAATCAACAAAGATGTTTCTTCTCTATCTAAACTAGAAGGAGTTAATCTCGCTATTCACGGACTAAATCCGTAGAAATAATGAAATCCTCATTGTTCAAGGAAAAACCTTAACAAAGTTTCAAAGAGAAGATATATTTTTTATTAATGAAAAATTAAGTGATTACAAAGAAAGAAATAATTTATATCATCTCAAAACCTAATTGACAAATTACATAAAGCCCAAATTACATAAATAATTAAAGAGGTAAAGTTAAGTGTCAAATGAGTTAGTGGTAAAGGGGTGGCATATGTGGTAATTAAGTGGTGGCATAGGTTGTAAATAAGGGGTGACAAAGTTGTGATTAGAATGGAACTGGAGTGAAGGGCAAGTCTGATTTGCAAACCTTTTTATAGAGCCCGATACAGCGTCTCGAAATAGCCACACGGTGTGTGGGACTCCGACACCACGTGTAAAACACAAAATCAGAATCAGAAACTTTCCATCAGATCCACACGGCGTGTGGGTTCTGTTTTTCACATAAAGAGTTCTATATGCTTCGGTGAGTTGCCCCTTTAACCCGACTTCTTCCACTACTCATCTCATTTAATCGAACAGATGCCACATCATACACTCCCTCTTGAAAAGAACTTGACCTCAAGTTATTTGTTGAGTATAGAAGAAACTCGTTAATCTTGAATGAGCTCAAAGCTCTCAAATCGAACCAAGATGTTATTCGGAATGAGTTCAAGAAGCCCATTCCATAAGCTTTCGGATTCACCTTCTTCACACGAACTTCATCTCATATTTCAACTTGCGACTTGCTCTGGTTCTCCACCTTCTTGACATTTGTCTTCCATTTTCTGCCGGCATCAAATAGGATATCTTGCATTCTCTTCCAACTTCCAATGGCTTATCGAACGAACCAACCCCTGATCGTCTCAATCTCTACATCCCTAGCTTGCATATTAGCCACCAAATTTCTCCGCTCACAACCAACCTCGAATGGAATATCCCGGCAAAACATATCAACCCAATTTAGAGCAATCCCTTGAGCACTATTTAAAACCCCAACATGACTTTGAGTTGTTGATAGGGGCGTTTCGTCCCTATTTTTTAGCGTGATTTCCGGATTAATTTTAAGAGAAATATATAAGTTTAATTTCAAAAATAGAGTGTTTTAATAAAATAACGAAATAAAAATAAATTTCGTACTTTCGGTTAATTTTCCTTATTTTTGATTAATTTAGAAAATAAAACGTCAAGCTAACTCGGCTCTCGAGAATTGTATTTCAGGTACGAGCAAGGAGTGAAAATCCACCGACATACGCGGGGCGTATCACCCTTCATGCGGGGCGTGAAACACCTGGTCAGAAATAATTGTTCAATCCACAGGCACCACGTGGGATCTAGTCACCAATACACGGGGCGTATCAACTACCACGCGAGGCGTGTGACATATGTCAGAAATGATTAGCCTAATCCTGAAAGTTAGACTGCATGGTCTTCCAGAGTCAACTCTCCTACGCGGGGCGTCCCACCTTACACGCGGGGCGTGTAAGGAAGTTCTTCGACCTAAAAGACTCATAGACTTATTTACGCGAGGCGTGCTTCAGCTACGCGGTGCGTAAAAGACCCAATTCAAGCAATAAAATCTCAGAAACTCAACCACGCGAGGCGCACCCCAGTCTACGCGAGGCGTGGTTGAGACAACAAGATCTGGATTAGGTCCACATGTAGGAGATTTCTGACGGAATGGGCAAATACGCAGGGCGTACTCCACCATACGCGAGGCGTATGATGGGAAATCTGCAGAAAATCATGTTCCTCCATGCTTATATTTTGTGAAATTACAACTTTATCCCTAGTTTGATGTGTATAAATAGGAGTGACTAGCACTCATTTGAGATATCTTTTTATCTCTTAGACTTTGTATACACCTTTCGATATACAATTCTTAATATAGTTCTTGTTAGATAGTTGGAGATTTTATTTACATAGCAATTCTCTTCCACCTTGAGAGCTTGTTCGTTAATTCCGGCATTTCGTCAAAGTTCCGTTCCATCTCCGTTCACCAAGCTCGAAAGCTCCACCTCCAAGTCCTAAGAGACGGCCTTGAGTCCGGTTAGCTAGTTCCGAGGGTGGATTCTTCCCTTTTCACTTGCTAATTAGCTTGTACTCTTCCTATGTACTAGGCTTGGTTGTATTTCATATTTACATTCTCCATATTTATAATTTATGATTCATAATCTCTTTTTCTATATTTGTGTTGATGTTTGCTACTTGTTTTGATACTCGTAATTGACTATTGTGTAGGAGAATGCGACTTCCGACGCCATTCGGGCTATCTTTAGGGATTCATTTAGGTGTTGCCTGACCGGAAGTGACACTTCGGAAACCGTAGGAATTGACAAACCACGGAACTTACAGGTCCTAATTTCTGGTCCCAAGCATTAGACATGCCTTGACTAGGAACCACGTAGTCTAAGTACTTCACGGGTCGGTCACACTACACGTAGTCGTCATTACAAGAGTAAATCATTAACCGTTTATATATTGAGAGTCATTGTTTGTCATATTTATAACTTATCGCTTTCCATATCATTTCGTAGAGTTTTGCTATATAAATTGGTCTCACCCGTAGTTAGGAGTAGTTTGCAGTTGTTCCCCGAATCAACTCAAAATATTCACCGCTTAGATAACATATAAAACCGAGTCGTTTAATACTTGTAGTTATAAATCCCGTGAATTCGATACCCGGTCTTAACCGGATTATTACTTGATACGACGGGGTACACTTGCCCCTAAGTAGTGGCGTCTAGTAGAGATAGAGCATTTAGGAAGATCACATCCATAGTCGTAACGCACTCATCATAATATACATATTTCGTCGTTTAAGAACTCTCTACCTAGCCGTTTACGCCACGCACGCATCAAGTTTTTGGCGCAGTTGCCGGGGATTTATAATTTCTTGCAATATTAGACAAAAATGTTTTATTGTTAGTCTAAGCATTATTTTTGTATAAATTGTTTATATATACTTTTTACTAACAAATATTCTTTCTTGTTTATAACTTATTTCATTTATTTATTTTATGCACACCTGATCTCGGAGTGATACTCTCGTTCCTATTGATCTTGAAATTGAACGTACTCTTTGTAGGATTTGGAGAGAGAAAATGGCAAACCTCAACAATGAAGCTAACCAACCCGAGGTCAACCAAAGGCCGCCGGTGCAACCCGTGAATAACAACCTCAATGGTGGAGGCAATGACATACGCTCGATGATGGAGATTCTTGCTCCACACCGTCCCTAAAATCGCAACGGAATCATTGCCCCCACCATTCCAACAACTTGGTCAATTCGGAGGGGAACCCCACGAAAACCCTAAGAAACACCTTGATAAATTTCTTATGTGTGCCGAAACTTCTCGGAAAAACGATGTTCCGGTTGAGGCCATCCAAATAAAGTTGTTTCCTTTCTCTTTGACAGGACAAGCGTTGGAGTGGTTGCACTCGTTGGAGGCGGGATCGATCACGTCATGGGAGGAGCTCGATAAGGAGTTCCTTTCTTACTACTTCCCGCCTTCCAAAACGGTTAAGTTGAGGAACGATATCACGTCCTTTAGGCAACTTGAATACGAGGCCCTCCATTCAGCTTGGGCTAGGTTCCGGAAGTTGCACCAAAACTGTCCCCACCATGACATCCCTAAGCATGATTTGGTAAGTACCTTCTACCATGGTTTAACTCCCACTAATCGTGCAACTGTTGATTCCGCCGCAGGTGGGGATTTGTTTTGAAAATCAGCAAGCGAGGCGTACGAGCTCATCCACGAATTAGCTAGGAAAAGTGTCCAATGGCAAGAAGATCGGCTTGCCACACCCTCGCGATATCAAACTTTTTCCGTAGAAGACGAGGCTCCCAAGATCTCTATGATCGAGATGAATAAAAAGCTAGACGCCTTAGTGGCGCAATTAAGCCTCCAGAATACAGCACAGGTCCTGATGTGCTCACATTGCGGTGGTGACCACCACGGTAAGGATTGTCAAGCCGGAAGCCCTTTTGCCGGCGATGCCGAGAGCGTAAGTTATGTAGGGAGAAAACCGAGGTATAATTCTAATTACAACTCCTTCCATAACTCGAATGCTTATCACCACCGTAATAATAATAATAATAACAACGGATGGAGGCCTCAACAGCCACACCCAAATTTGTCTTACGACAACAATCAAAAGGTGTTGAAGCCCCCATCCGGATTCCATAATGAGTCCAGGGAGCAAGGTTTGGGCCAATTCACCAATGACTAAGGAGGAAAAAGTTCTCAACCTCCTAGCAATGCGCAAAACTCTACGGTAATTAATCTCCTAAGAGAAATATCTTCCCGTCTTGCTGACAATGAGGCTTTTTGCAGAGATTTGGGACATCAAGTGGCCCAATTAAGTCGCTAACGACAAGAGAGACAGCATGAGTGTCTCCCGATTAACATTGAACAAAACCCGAGACCAAAGAACCGGGAGACCGCACAAGCAATAACTCTCCGTAGTGGTAAGGGTTTGGAACCACCGGTTCCAAAGGCGACTCCAACCGCTCCAAAGGTAAGTGACGAACCGAAAGTGGTAAGCAACCCCGGTTCGGATCCAAAACGCACGACTTCCTCGGATAAGAATAAGAATGTGTGTGATCCAATTGGGGCTTACGTACCGAAGCTCCCTTTTCCACAACGATTTAAAAAGGAAAAATTGGACCATCAATATGGCAAGTTTTTGGAAATCTTTAAGAAACTTCACATTAACATCCTGCTTGCGGAGGCATTGGAACAAATGCCCACCTATACGAAGTTTCTTAAGGAAATCCTCGCCAAAAAGAGGAAGTTAGAATATAACGAAACGATAGCGCTTACGGAGGAATGCTCCGCGATTATAACAAATAAACTCCCACCTAAACTCAAGGATTTAGGAAGTTTTTCTATCCCATGCACGATTGGTAATGTTGAGTTTAGTAGAGCTTTATGTGATTTAGGTGCTAGTATCAATCTAATGCCTTTGTCTGTTTTTAGGAAGCTCGGCTTGGGAGAGCCAAAGCCTACCAATATAACGCTTCAATTGGCCGATAGATCCATTTCCCGACCAAAAGGAGTTGTGGAGGATGTCTTAGTGAAAGTGGACAAGTTCATTTTCCCCGCCGATTTTGTGGTGCTCGACATGGCGGAAGACGACTCGGTACCGATCCTCCTAGGATGACCATTTCTTGCAACAGGTAGGACTCTCATTGATATCCATGAAGGTAAGCTCATCCTACGGTTGCAAGACGAAGAGGTAGAGTTTAACGTATACAACTCCATGAAATTCCCGTCTCGTACCATGGAGGATTGTAACTTTTTAAATTCTGTGGATTCTATTGATCTTTTTGTTGAGGATTTTTGTGATAGGTCTTCGGCGGGAACCTCTTCGGAAATAGATGGTAATGAGCATTTGGATGAGGAGCCATTGAACAAGCCATTTGAGTACTCCTCCGAGATTGAACAATGTCTGTTGGCAAGGAGCCGGTTCGAGGGTTTGGATCGGGATAGCAAAGCAAAACCAAAGTCATCTCTCGAAGAGCCTCCAACTTTGGAACTTAAACCCTTGCCTCCTAATTTAAAATATATGTTTTTGCAACCTCCTAATTTCTTACCCGTTGTTAGATCTTCACTTTTGACAGCAGAAATGGAGGAAGCATTGGTTGTGGTGTTACAAAAACACAAGGGCGCATTTGGATGGACCATTCACGACATTCAAGGGATTAGCCCCACCATTTGCACACACCGCATCTTTATGGAGGACAAAGTCAAACCCTCCATGCAGCCGCAACGACGACTTAACCCTAACATGAAAGAGGTAGTGAAGGCCGAGGTAATCAAACTCCTCGACGCAGGTATAATCTTTCCTATCTCTGATAGTCCGTGGGTTAGTCCGGTCCAATGTGTTCCCAAAAAGGGGGGCACTACGGTGATGGAAAATGATCAAGGGGAATTAATTCCCACACGAAAGATAACGGGGTGGCGAGTATGCATTGATTATAGGAAATTTAATGAAGCCACCCGAAAAGATCATTTTCCCTTGCCATTCATTGACCAAATGTTGGAAAGAATGGCGGGACATAAATTCTTTTGTACCCTCGATGGCCTATCCGGCTATATGCAAATCCCCGTTGATCCTTCGGATCAAGAAAAGACGACATTTACTTGTCCGTATGGGACATTTGCATATAGGCGGATGCCGTTTGGGCTTTGTAACGCCCCCGCCACCTTTCAACGGTGCATGACGGCTATATTCTCCGAGATGATTGAGGATTTTATGGAAGTCTTCATGGACAATTTTTCTATTTTTGGGTCGTCCTTTGAAATTTGTTTAAGCAATCTTGATAAAGTCCTTCAACGTTGCGAGGACACTAACCTAGCTCTTAGTTGGGAAAAGTGTCAGTTTATGGTTCAAGATTGTATTGTTTTAGGACACAAGGTGTCCGGGGAGGGAATCGCGGTCGATCCGGCCAAGATTGAGGTGATTGAGAAATTGCCTCCTCCAATAAATGTTAAAGGGATTCGGAGTTTCTTGGGTCATACGGGGTTTTATAGGCGATTCATTAAAGATTTCTCTAAAATAGCAACCCCCTTGACCTAACTCCTCTTAAAGGATGCAGAATTTAGTTTTTCATCCGAGTGTTTGCTTGCATTTAACACGCTAAAGGAAAAACTAATTAATGCACCCATCATGGTGAAACCCGATTGGAGTCTTCCCTTTGAACTTATGTGTGATGCGAGTGATTTGGCTGTAGGTGCTTGTTTGGGCCAACGGGTGGATAAAATTTTCCGTCCGATTTTTTATGCAAGCAAAAAGCTCAATGAAGCCCAACAAAACTATTCCATTACGGAAAAAGAGATGCTTGCTGTAGTTTTTGCTTTTGATAAATTTAGATCATATCTCGTGTTATCCAAAATTATCGTATACACTGACCATGCAGCTCTCAAGTACATAATGACTAAGCAGGATGCCAAACCACGGTTGATACGGTGGATTCTACTCCGACAAGAATTCGACATCAAAATTAGGGATAAAAAAGGAGTGGAGAATGTCGTAGCCGACCATCTTTCCTGGTTACAAAGCGAGCAAGCCACATCTCTGGAAGTTGTGGAGATCAAGGAGACCTTTCCCAACGAAAGTCTCTATGCGGTAACACCTTTACCTTGGTATGTCGATATGGCGAACTTCAAAGCCGGTAATATTCTTCCCCCGCACCTTACTTACGAGCAACGTAGGAAGTTCTTTCATGACGCTAAGAACTATTTTTGGGAAGAACCTTACTTATTTAAATCTTGTGCTGATAATATCATTCGTAGGTGCATACCGGAAGAAGAGGTAAATCATGTGTTGCACATGTGTCACACCCAAGAGCCGGGAGGCCACTTCGGCCCAAGTCGGACTATAGCAAAGGTTCTACAATGTGGCTTTTATTGGCCTACCTTGTCCAAGGATTCCCAAGACTTCGTCAAATCATGTGATGCTTGTCAACGGAGAGGGAACATCTCCCGTAAACATGAAATGCTCCAACAAGGGATCCTAGTTTGCGAACTCTTTGATGTTTGGGGGATAGACTTTATGGGACCTTTCCCTAAGTCGCATAACAACTCCTACATTCTCGTGGTGGTTGACTATGTCTCCAAATGGGTGGAGGCCGTTGCCTTACCCTCAAACGATTCTAAGGTGGTAGGGAAATTTATAAAGAAAAACATCTTTACTTGGTTTGGAACCCCTCGAGCTATCATTAGCGACGGGGGTTCCCATTTTTGCAATCGCCAATTCGACCAACTCCTACAAAAATACGGGGTTGCACACCGAGTCTCCATGCCCTACCATCCGCAAAATAGTGGACAGGTCGAGGTTTCTAACCGCGAACTAAAACGTATCTTGGAAAAAACGGTTAGTTCCTCTAGGAAAGACTGGAGCCTAAAGCTCGATGACGCTCTTTGGGCCTACCGCACGACGTTTAAAACGCATATCGGGATGTCTCCTTATCGTTTAGTTTTCGGGAAATCGTGTCATTTACCGGTGGAATTGGAACATAAGGCCTATTGGGCTCTGAAATTTTTAAATTTTGATGTGCAGGCCACGGGGGACCAACGTCTCCTCCAACTCAATAACCTTGATGAACTTCGTCTCGGTTCGTACGAAAATGCCAAGATTTACAAAGAACGTATGAAGAAATGGCACGACAAGCACGTGCAAATTAGGGAATTCAACAAGGGGGACCAAGTCCTCCTATATAATTCTCGCCTCCGCCTGTTCCCAGGAAAATTAAAAAGTCGGTGGTCGAGACTGTACACCGTTATTAATGCCCACTCGTCTGGAGCGGTTGACATCCAAGGTTCCGACAACGCAACCCATCGGGTGAACGGCCACCGTCTGAAAATATACTGCGGAGGCACTCTTCCACAACATGGCGAAGCCACATTCCTCCAAACACCGTAAGCATGCACGCATCACGAAAAAGTCGAGCTACTCCGACTCTAAACGTAGCCTCGGTTTATGTTCCTCAAACCCTTTGTATATATCCGTTTATCTCTTTAAAATCAACGGAAAAACAAATCCCATACTAATCCAAATTTCTTACGCGGGGCGTACATACCATCACGCCCCGCGCAGCCGAGTCTCTGGCACTATTTTGACCATTCACGCGAAGCGTACGTACCGGTGCGCCCCGCGTATCCAAGCTTCTGATCTTTTTACTAAGTTCAAATGCATGGCCACGCGGGGCACCCCTCTTAGTGCGCCCCGCGTATCTGAGTCTCTTGGCTAAACACGCACCTCCTACGCGGGGCGCCCCCCTGGGCACGCCTCACGTAGGACCTGGCCTTCAAGGGTCCTTTTTATTCCATCTTTATTTTTGTTTTTGTTTTTCTTCTTTTGCGACGTCCTTGGAATAGACGTCATTTTAATAACGCGGAGGGCCCTGCAACCCCGCACTCACCGTTTGTTTTGCACTAACAAAAACAAAAATAAAAATCAAATAAACAACAAAATAATTAAACTAATTTATTGATTCTTAAATTTTTCCGACACACTACCTCCCTCGGAAATTAATTAAAGTTCCGTTATTTGTTCTTAAATGTAAAGACGTTAACATAAAGGATTCGGTTTTAGTAAGAAATTTTAGTCTTAATTCTGAAGTTATAGAATTTATGCAAAGCCTAGGACTGTACTAAACAAAAGCATCGAGTCCTAACCCAAAGGCCATCTCTATAATGAAATTTAAAGAGGCAATAAAAACGGGATAGTTGAAAATTTGAGAAGAACTTGAACGTACACAATTTAACCCGAAATTTTATGAGATATTTTTGAGCCTAAAAGAGTTCGTACGAGAACTCTATTTCTTTCACAATTTTTCGAGAGCTTTGACTTAACTCGACTCATAGAGTTTGCACCTAATGCCGGGTTAAGTACACTTATTTTGGTTAAAATGGCCATAGATGATAAAACGAACCCACTTAGTCTAATTATTTTTTTAACTTATTTCTCTCGTTTTCATTAACCTCTAGGAAACCCCCTCGAGCCTATTAACCGACTTTTTTTGTTAATACCCTTTTAACATTTAACCCTTTTTCCTCTTGGTTAAATACCAACAAAATCAAATCGCACCCGAAATAAGCCAAGGCCTTGATAAGTAAGCATCATAAGCTTTCGAAATCGTTTTTGTGCCGCTCTCAAAACAAAAAGAAAAAGAAAAACACAATAAAGAGCAAAAGGCATTCTCAAGCTCCACCCGAGCAATTTCGAGTTATATTTTACGAACTTGCTAAGGCCAAAAAAAAAACACGGTGCGATCATCAAAATGGTGTTTAAACTCGAGTTCTTAAAAAATTAACCACTAAAAAGCCACCCACATTACAACCCCCCTCCGGGTTCATTTTTAATATTGCCTAGACCGTAACATAGGAGGAAAAATCCGGATGAAAATGCAAACTCAAAGTGACTTCGAGTAAGTGCAAAGAAGAGTGCAAAAACACCGACCCATCAAAATTTGAGCGTAAGAGTGAAATCCTTTGGTGAGGTACTGTCGGGTTCTCAAAAGATAATCAACCCCCGTTAATATTGCCTATTAAATTTGATCATGGAGGTTTCAAACAAGTTTTGGTCACTCATTTGTTTGCGTAGGTACTTGCCGAAAACTTTGCATAAAACTTTAGCTTCGGAATCACGCAATTGGTAAAACCAACCAACGATTTGTTTCTTAATAATCTCAATCCCCTGTCTTTCGATTTCTTTTACTTGAGGACAAGTAAAACTTTAAAATCCGAGGAGATTTGATAGGGGTGTTTCGTCCCTATCTTTTAGCGTGATTTACGGATTAATTTTAAGAGAAATAAATAAGTTTAATTGCAAAAATAGAGTGTTTTAATAAAATAACGAAATAAAAATAAATTCCGTACTTTCGGTTAATTTTTCTTATTTTTGATTAATTTAGAAAATAAAACGTCAAGCTAACTCGGCTCTCGAGAATTGTATTTCGGGTACGAGCAAGGAGTGAAAATCCACCGACATACGCGGGGCGTATCACCCTTCACGCGGGGCGTGAAACACCTGGTCAGAAATAATTGTTCAATCCACAGGCACCACGTGAGATCTAGTCACCAATACGCGGGGCGTATCAACCACCACGCGAGGCGTGTGACATATGTCAGAAATGATTAGCCTAATCCTGAAAGTCAGACTGCATGGTCTCCCAGAGTCAACTCTCCTACGCGGGGCGTCCCACCTTACACGCGGGGCGTGTAAGGAAGTTCTTCGACCTAAAAGACTCAGAGACTTATTTACGCGAGGCGTGCTTCAGCTACGCGGTGCGTAAAAGACCCAATTCAAGCAATAAAATCTCAGAAACTCAACCACGCGAGGCGCACCCCAGTCTACGCGAGGTGTGGTTGAGACAACAAGATCTGGATTAGGTCCACATGCAGGAGATTTCTGACGGAATTTGCAAATACACGGGGCGTACTCCACCATACGCGAGGCGTATCATGGGAAATCTGCAGAAAATCATGTTCCTCCATGCTTATATTTTGTGAAATTACAACTTTATCCCTAGTTTGATGTGTATAAATAGGAGTGACTAGAACTCATTTGAGATATCTTTTTATCTCTTAGACTTTGTATACACCTTTTGATATACAATTCTTAATATAGTTCTTGTTAGATAGTTGGAGATTTTAGTTTACATAGCAATTCTCTTCCACCTTGAGAGCTTGTTCGTTGATTCCGGCATTCCGTCAAAGTTCCGTTCCATCTCCATTCACCAAGCTCGAAAGCTCCACCTCCAAGTCCTAAGAGATGGCCTTGAGTCCGGTTAGCTAGTTCCGAGGGTGGATTCTTCCCTTTTCACTTGCTAATTAGCTTGTACTCTTCCTATGTACTAGGATTGGTTGTATTTCATATTTACATTCTCCATATTTATAATTTATGATTCATAATCTCTTTTTCTATATTTGTGTTGATGTTTGCTACTTGTTTTGATACTCGTAATTGATTATTGTGTAGGAGAACGCGACTTCCGACGCCATTCGGGCTAGCTTTAGGGATTCATATAGGTGTTGCCTTACCGGAAGTGACGCTCCGGAAACCGTAGGAATTGACAAACCACGGAACTTACGGGCCCTAATTTCTGGTCCCAAGCATTAGACATGCCTTGACTAGGAACCACGTAGTCTAAGTACTTCACGGGTCGGTCACACTACACGTAGTCGTCATTACAAGAGTAAATCATTAACCGTTTATATATTGAGAGTCATTGTTTGTCATATTTATAACTTATCGCTTTCCATATCATTTCGTAGAGTTTTGCTATATAAATTGGTCTCACCCGTAGTTAGGAGTAGTTTGCAGTTGTTCCCCGAATCAACTCAAAGTATTCACCGCTTAGATAACATATAAAACCGAGTCGTTTAATACTTGTAGTTATAAATCCCGTGGATTCGATACCCGGTCTTAACCGGATTATTACTTGATACGACGGGGTACACTTGCCCCTAAGTAGTGGCGTCTAGTAGAGATAGAGCATTTAGGAAGATCACATCCATAGTCGTAACGCACTCATCATAATATACATATTTCGTCGTTTAAGAACTCTCTCCCTAGCCGTTTATGCCATGTACGCATCAGTTGTATATTCCTAGACTTCTTTATACCTCACATCATCAACCCGGACACTATGCTCAACCTCTACTTGGTCATTATCGACATCAAATGGAATATCCTGACGACACTTGTCAACCCATTTCATAATGATCCCAATAACACTTGTATCAACTCCTTCCTTACCTTAGGTTAACAATCTCGGGACTTCTAGACTTGCCTCTTCAGTAACTTGGCCACTATCCGACAAATCTTGAATTTATCCCATCTTCTCTATATCACTTGGGATGCCATTCCCATTCACCAAATACTCTATGAAGCTCACACTCTTCGCCACAAGGTTACATCTCACAGACTCCTCATATGGTAGATTCTTCCCCGATAAACACAATATAGATCCCAACACATATATTTCAATAAAGCACAAATAAGTTCAGATTTTACAAAATGGGCGACTTGAGTCATTTGCATCATGCATGTGCTAGGAGTAGTGGTTCTTTCAAGAGGCATCATAAGGTACCCTTCATCCTCCTACTTAGAGCTTAATTTACCATGTGTAAGAATAAGTGTACTATCTTTGGGATCTCATGCAATATCTCGCGGTATCCTTCCCAAGTGTGGAAGCAGTTGAGGTTGCTCTTTGAAGGACACGTACTTGTGACCTTCGGACATTGGTGTGACTTCCTCATTTTCAAAATGGCTATTTACTTTCTCAACTTCATTCTTGTTTTTGGAGCTTACTCCATTATGAAAGAGGCTAGATAAGTGATTCCCCATATCCAAGTCAATATGATTCGATGTCTTTTCCCAAAGTGGTAGCTATTGAGGTTTCTCTCGCAAGCTAGCTTTCATGACACATTCAGACATTTGTTCGACTCCCCTTGGGTTAGCCTCCGCCATTTTACTAGTGCACCCATTGAAATTCAACTCCTTAGTTGGACAAGTTGCCTTGTTTTTCTCCATAGACGAACTCTTTAAGGGGGTAAGGATGTACTTGATTCTGTCTTTGCATATGGTGTAGTTGTTGCTCCTTCCCGCATGTGAGGCATTGTAATTAAATTTCCATGTCCTACCTAAGAGCATGTGGAAAACATCCATCTTTACAACATCACACATAAATTCATCTCGGTAAGCCTTAATGGCGAAAGGAACTTTACAACTGCGAGTAACTTAAAGCTTCTCCACCTTATTAACCTAACCAATATAATAATGTCTAGGATATGGCTCAGGAACCAAACCAAGCTTTCTCAAGATGACTCGGCTAATGACATTCACTTAGCTTCCTCCATCGATTATCACCTCACATTTCATTCCAAGAACTAAGCATCGAGTTCTAAATAATTGATGTTGTGGGTCATGTTGTTCTTCACTATACATGAGCACCATCGTCACCAAATACACATTGCGCTCATCGCCATCATCACCTTCATAGGTATCTTCGTTTTGGCTCCACTCAAACTCCTCCAACTCATCATCATAAAGGAATCTATCTTCATCATATTTATAAGCAGCCCCGTGTTGATGCCATTCAATGTGTCAAAACTCACTCTCATCATGATAGATCCCATCTTCATCGTCTTGGTCTCATGCAACTTTCTGAAACTCATCATTATCACGTCAAACTCCATCATTTTCATCATAATCAAGTTTATTTGCATTATGATATAATTCACCATCCTCACATAGGTCATCTTTGGAAGTGTTATCTCTATCTTCAACCCCATCCTCGAATTCAGTCTCATAATAGCCAAGCTCATCATTTCTTTCTAGCTCATTCTTGGACTGGTTCTCCTCTTCATCAATCTCCTCTTCTAGCTCATCTTCTTCATGATCATATTCAAATTTGTTCCCCTCTTTGTCAACAATCCATTCTTTCCCACGACCTCTCGTTTCCTTCCACTCTTCCTCAAAGTTCAAATCAGTTAATCCACTTGCCAATCTGACTCATATGACATGCTATATCCCAATATGGTTGAACCACCCACATCTCTCCCATCATCATAGCCATCAATCTCCACACATAAGGTGATTTCAACATTCTCCTCAAAGAGATTAACATGCCCAACGTCACTCTTCCTTTTTTTTTAAGATAAGTACCCTCACATTCCTCAAGCATACAAATGAAGTTATGCCTAAGGGGAATTTTATCAAACACATAGGGAACACCCTTTTCCACATGAGCTTCCTCAATACTACCACACATAAAATCAACCTCCCCAATGTTCTCATATACAAGCATTCCTTCATCCTCGTTTATACATGAATTTAAATCCTCATTCACAATTTCATTATCAACAAACTTACAATGAGAATCTAAATCACTATCAACTTCATAAATACCCAACTTCTCACTAGTAATTTGATACTATAACTTCAACATGAGAAGATGAAAATTTATGATTTACCACTTCAATGTGCAATGGAGAAAAGATTGGTGATAAATCTTAGGGAGGTAACATTGTGTCTATTTCATTTCTTCGTTAAGGACCCCCAAAGCGTTGTTGCAAGATCTTTCAAATTTTTAACTTAAATCTCTCCCATGATGCCCTTCTTTGTGCTCTCAATTCGTTTGTCAACTCTTTCCATCTTTTATTGTCGAGTTTTATAGATTCTTGTGATGAACTTGGTTGAACCCTTCTTTTGTCGTCTCAATTCAGTTATGGAATCTTCCCATCTCTTATTGGTGGCTTCTATGGATTCTTGTGATCAACTTGGTTGAACAATTGTCGAAGAAGTCTCAGTTAGGAAAACGATCAGCTTTGATACCAACTGATATAGATTTTTGTTAAACGGATTGATTTTAATCTTAAATCCACAAAGAGGTTTCTTCTCTAGCTAAACTAGAAGGAGTTAATCCAGGTATTCACGGACTAAATCCGTAGGAATAATAAAATCCTAATTGTTGAAGGAATAAACCTTAACAAAACTTCAAAGAGAAGATATATTTTTTATTAATGAAAAGTTAAACGATTACAAAGAAAGAGATGAATTTATATCATCTCAAAACCTAATTGATAAATTATATAAAGCTCAAATTACATAAATAATTAAAGGGGTAAAGTTAAGGATGGTGGTAATTAAGGGGTGGTTTAAATTTTAAATAATTGGTGACAAAATCGTAATTAGAATGAAGCTGGAATCAGGGGGAAGACTGATTTGTAAGGCTTTTAAAGAGTCTGACACGACGTGTCAAAATAGCCACACATTGTCTGTAACTCTGACACAACGATTGAGATTCTAATACGACGTGTAAAATACAAAATGAGAATTAGAGACTTTCCACCAGATTAAATAAAACATAAATTAAATAAAATATAAATTAAATGAATTATTAATTATTTGTAACATAATCAGTAAAATTATAATATATGAAATAATTAATAGTTAATTTTAATACATTTTATTTTTGTAAAAGGTAGTTAAATGTTATATTATTAATTTTTTAATATAACATCTAACAAATTAAATTATTGAATATATTAATTTATCGTAGTCTTTTTGTGGAGGTTTTTTGGACTGTTCGTTAAGACCGACTACTTTGCCTTTCCCACTTCTCATCGATGGAATTTTTAGTCTCGCATATTTATAAAGAAGGTAATTGATCTGTCGACTCTCTTGCAAAGTTTGACCTCAGTTCCGTGAATTTTACTGGTTGCATTCCCACCCTGATTTGGACAACTCTTTCATTTCTGATCATTTCTCTATAAAGGAATAGTTTAAATTCAATTAACTCTTTGTATGTTTTTCTTTTTTTTTAATAATATTTGGGTTAAGGGGTTTCACGATTTGTCCTCGGGCTAGACCCGTCGTTCCCTTTCCCTTACTTTTTACTTAATTTTTTTTTTGTCGAACATTATGAAATATAGAATTAATATATGATAGAAGGATAAACACTAAATAAAATAAATATTATATGAAAAATATATATATTATTATTTAAATTAAAATATAGTTTGTTATAAATTTGATTATTTATTTGTAACTAAAAATACAATATATAATGATATAGTTGTATATTACTAATATTATTTTGCATATTTACATTAATTAATAGAATTATAGATGAAGGGAAGTAGTAAGTTTTGTATAAACTTTAAAATTTTATAGTGTATTTAAATTTACTAGTGTAATGTCCCTACCAAAAAAAAGAATTACTAATGTAATGTGCACAATTCCATAGACTCGTTTAATAATTTATTTTCCTTATAAAAAAGATTTAAAGTACTATTGCACCCTCATAGATTGAAAATTAATAGTTGTCCATTGAACTATCAGCAATATATATTTTTGTCTTTTAACCTGTTATTTAATAACATTTGGATGCTGACTTATCCAAAATGTTGTTGATCTATGTCCGTGACCTATTATTTGGTAAAATTCGTCTCCATATCAAAATTGGTGAAATCATTATAAATGTGGATAATAAATTTACAGTTGTCCCATGATTTATTCAACATATTGATCTTTCTCGATAGACCTGTTATTTGATAACATTATCTTAAATGTTGGATGGTAAATTCACAGTACATGTAATGCTGGAACTGTTAGCTAATCTAATGTTACGATCCGGTTCGGAGTGGGTGGCACCGGGGTAGAAGGCCTGAGCAAGGAGCAGCTTTAAGGGATGGCGATGGGGCAGGAATGAACTGAATCCCACATCAGAAATGGAGAGTGAGAGGGAGTGATTGTGGCTTATTAGTAAGATTTCAATCCAATACGACACACGTTTTAAAGTCGTGAGGCCCAATGTGTTGGAATTGGGTCAAAGCGGACAATATCTATATGATATTGGATGAGGGTGTTACAATTAGTATCAGAGCCGACTCTTCACGTACAATGTGTGGTTCGGGGACGAACCAGGCGGAAGCTGGTGGGCCTGTAACGACCCGGTCCGGAGTGGGTGGCGCCGGGGTAGAAGGCCTGAGTAAGGAGCGACCTTAAGAGATGGTGATGGGGCAGGAATGAACTGAATCCCACGTCGGAAATGGAGAGGGAGTCATTGGGGCTTACTAGTAAGATGTGAATCCAATACATCCATACGCGTTTTGTAATTGGACCAAAGCAGATAATATCTACATGGTATTATATCAGGGTGGTACAGTTACATTGCTTGAATTTCACTAATTTTGATAGGGGACAAACATTATAATATAATAGATCAGGAGGGCAAAATCAACATTTTCCATAGATGAATGAGGCAATAATGCTTTAAAAAAACAATCTACATGTTATAAGAAGGCGTCATCCATTGTCCATAATAACAAACAGCAAGCAAAACAGAATCTATTTCGTAGTGCAATGGCAGATGAGAAATGGAAAGGGAAGGTATCAGCAGAGGTGAAAGGCATAACAGCAGATCAAGTATGGATTCTTTTAGCTGATTTCTGCAACTTACAAAAATGTATGCCTAATGTTGATCAGTGTATTAAAGTGGAAGGAGAAGATGGTAAACCTGGCCTCGTCCGCCATATAGGCCACTGTGTTACAACCACCACCGAAGAAGAACAACCACCACCGTCCTCCCTCGCCGATACAGTGGAGAAAAAGAAGGTTGCAATTTGGGCAGATGAGAAATTAGTGATTATTGATGAAAGAGAACGGTTTCTGAGCTATGAAGTGATTGATAATAACTTTGGAATTAAATCTTATGAAGGAGCTTTCAGAGCAGTTGAAGTTGAAGGAGATGGAGAAGTTTGTAGAATTGAGTGGTCTTATATTTCAGATCCAATTGAAGGGATGACATTTGTGGATTTTGAAGTTCATCGTGCTTTTTTACTCAATGGCATGGTTGAAATGATTCAAGCTTATTTTGCTGTCACTACTGTCTCTTCTGTCTCTGCCTGATCAGATTCTACTTGTAAGTTTCGTGTTCGTGTTCGTGTTCGTGTTCGTGTTTGTGTCGGTGTTGGTTTCGTGTCTGTATCTGATTTCGTTTGAAGGCTGTTTTATGAAAGTTATGTGTTAGAACTAACATTTTCTAATGTCAGTTCTCAATTTGTGTTTGTGTTCGTGTTGGTTTCTGTTTTCATGTCCATAGATTTTAGTTATGTACCATTACTTTAGTTGCGAAAATAATTGTCAAATATCAGTACTTCGAGATTCACAATCTAAATTTTGGTGTAGATCACAAACATTTTCACTGAGATAATGTTGCATTCCTAATACTTAAAGGACCATTGATGTAATTTATAACATCGAGAACAGTGCTTTATCACACTAGTATAGACAAATTGAAAAGTCATGGTTATTCTGAACAACCTAGAATTAAATTGTTGTCTCCAAGACGAAAACATGACGAAAATTGTTTTAATTTTTTTTTTTTTTAATGTCTCTGCTGTGTTTGCTTGATCAGATTCCAAATCTGGTTTTGAAAATAATTATCAATCTTAATGTCTTTCAGAATGTTGTGTTGTCTTCTTGCTCCTAAAATAATTAATGTTGTCCTAAGATCTATGGCTTTACACAATGTTAATTAACTTCTGAATAGTTAAGAATTTCCTCGACAAAAGCTTTATGTTCAACTCTTTCAAGGAGTGCCACCTCGTAAGATCATTAAATATTTCCAATCGCTTTTCAAGAGCTCCCTTTACTGTTTCGGTTTGCTGGCAGAAGCGGCCGAAAGGTGGATTAAATGCAACATCGATTGTTCCACTTATGGCTCTTCGGGTTGCATGAGGTATTTTCCGAACTTCTAGAGGCTTTCGGTTGGGTTCGGATCTCTTGCTTTTCCAATTGTTAAGGCGTTTTCATTTATTGCTAAATTAAGGAGTGCTTACGGTTATATGTTCGTTGCTCAAATGTGATTCTACTTATGTTGTTGACTCGCTTAGGATCCGTTCTCTTGTAGTTTCTTGGATGATGCATAGGATTGATTACGGTGTTTATTTTATATTTCTTTTATGGAGTTTCCTATTTCTCACATTTATAGTGAATGTAAAATAGTTGATAATTTTTTTGGATGGTTTTGGTCAGTTTTTTTCTGATCCTCATCGGTGGTATTAACTGTATCGTTTAAACTTTTAGTTCAATTTAATTTTTAATGAAATACTATATAATTTATGGTTGTTTTTTATTAGGTTTATGTGAAAATATGTTCAGCACATTCATTTTATTGCAAAGAATAAAATTCAAAATGAGAGTTGAAGTAAAAAAAAAAAAAACAATGAAGATGCTTTGTGGATGCCATCTTCTATCTCCATTTCCCTCGTTTCCCGCCGTATAACGGTAAGAAAAGTTGATCGACAAGTGATAACCGAATCGAATCTGAATCAAAATTATTATTTGGTTTGGTTATTTATTTAGCCCGTTTCTGTTCGATTTTAAAGTTTGAATAGTTTGATTATCGGTTATCGGTTCGGTTATTAAAAAACAATAATGTAACCGAAACCAATTTGAATTAGGGATAAGGTACCAAAATAGGATTAAGGTTTTTGGGGAACTACCAATTTAGGCTCAACGTTCAAAATAACACCAATATAGGCTTAACGTTTACAACATAATATCAATTTAGGCTTAACGTTTACAATATAGCATCAATTTAGGCCTCACGTACAAAATAGCACCAATATAGGTTTAACGTTTACAAAGTAATACGAATTTAAGCTTAACGTTTTACAAAATATATACAATTTAAGCTAAACGTCATAATTAAATTAATCATATTATATTCTTTCCCTATTAACTTTATATGTTATCTTTTTATTTAGTTCTATATTTTTATTTATTATAATACAATTAATTAGTATTCTTGTCCATTAAAATCTTATATTTGTTTTTCATAAATGATTCCATGACTACTAAATTTCATTGCTCATGTAATATATGCAAACTAAAATCATGGAATTTCGGAGTCATGGAATGGTTGATGAAAAACAAATATAAGGTTTTAATTGGCAATAAAACTAATTAATTGTATTATAATAAATAAGAAAATAGAACTAAATAAAAGGAAAAAATATAAAGTTAATAGGAAAAAATATAATATGGTTAATTTAATTGTGACATTTAGCTAAAATTAGATATATTTTGTAAACGTTAAGCTTAGATTCGTATTATTTTGTAAACGTTAAGCTTATATTTGTGCTATTTTGTAAGTGAAGCCTAAATTGATGCTATATTGTAAACGTTAAGCTTAAATTGATAGTATGTTGTAAACGTTAAACCTATATTGGTGCTATTTTGAACGTTGAGCCTAAATTGGTACTTCCCTAAAAACCATAGGTCTATTTTGGTACCTTATCCGTTTGAATTATATATAATATAAAAATATTTTTTTTTACATTTGTACATATAATATTTATTCTGTATTTTTATGATTTTGTTTGGTTATTATTTAACTTACTTTGTTTTTTACAAAGTAATAGATTTTATATAATTTCTTACTTATTATAATAAAATTGTGGTTGGTCATTTTTATAACCAAACTGATAAAATTCAGTTCGATTATATTAGGTAATTAAACTTGTTCAGTTTGGTTTTAATTTTGAAAAACATTCCGATTCAGTTAACCGAATTGAATGCTCATCCCTGCTTTATTTCCCTCTTATTTCCTTTATATATTTTTGAATTTTTAACATTGCCTTTATTTGTATTTTTTAATTAGAAGTTTTATGTATTATTATATCCTCGGGTTTTTTTGGATATAAATTCATCATCACAAGAAATTAGCAGTTCTTCACCCACATTGAGAATTTCAAGTTTTAGTTTGAACCTTTGTTGGTTTAAAACTTAACAAAAAAAAATTTCTCTCAACTCTGTTTGTATCTTCATAAATGTGCATTTATTTATATTACCGATAATCTACACTTATTAGTGATGATCAAATCAATTTGGTCAGTTACAATCTGATATATAAATATTATATCGAAGATTTATGATGATTTTAATTTTTATCGTATAACTTTAATAAACCTAAATTTAATAATACTATTGATCAAATTTATTTGATGAGTTAATAAGAAAGTGAAAACCAACATTATATTATATCTCTTGATACTATAACAAGAAGAGATATATAATAAGTTATACACTTTGATATGTACAAAATATGTTTGTACAATTAAATCATATTTTCAATGGGAGATAAAGATACACAAAGATAAGGATTGAGAAGAGATAAAGATTAACAGAGTTGAGAGATGATATGATAAAGACTAATAATGGTTCCTAAGTAGGATAACTTGTAATTGACTTTTTAAAATTTTAAAATATTGACCGTTTCTTTAATTTGTTTAAAATATTCTGATAGCCTCGTCAACTTGTTTAAAATATCTTATAACTTCTCTAACTTGCTTAAAATATAGTCAGTTAATCCCTAATTATAAAGAAGAAACTACATGCGTAACCCTTGAAGATGTAATATGAATGAAACGATGATCTAGTTGCCGACCTGCTTCTTCTCCGATACTCCTTTTTCTATTGCTCATCTCTTCAGCCACTCCTCGTTTCCGTAGTTTGTTCTGGATTCTGCCCATGCCACCTTGGACTCAAGTATCACACCTCTCTTCAGTCGTGATGCTTTCCAGAAGGCTGGTGCCTCTACCAGTTCCTCTTTGCCTAAGTCTTTAGGTCACCGTGTTGGTTTACATCCTGAGTTGGTGCCTCCGCCACAACCTCGCTCTTTTGTGTATGCGGTAACTAGTTCAGTTAAGTCTACTTCTATTTCTGATTCCGAGCATCCGATCGTATCTGAGGAAAGGGCCTTCAAAGCCATTCGTATACAACAATCGATTTATTGTGAATGCATGTTGTCATGCCAATATTCCATCATCGGTCGTGTTTCTCTCTCTAAAGGAGGACCTCCTATTGAAGCACTCAGACTTAAATTCAAGCTTAATAAGGGTTGGAATCGATCAATAGACTGTAAGCAGATTTCTTTGGATAAGGGTTTCTATCACATCATTATGCAGTCTGAAGATGCTTTCCAATCTGTTTGGGGGACTCGGGGCAATCTCTTTGAAACTTGAAATCATAAGATTCACGCCATGGACACCTAGGTTCAATCCAGAGTTGCACAAATCAACCTCTGCTCAGGTATGGATTCCATTTTACAATTTCCCATGGGAATTCTAGGATAAACGAATCATTGCCAGTATCACACGTGTGATTGGAATCCTTATTCCATTTGATCAGAACACTGTCAATGGAGTGTTTGGACAGTCTACTCAGGTTCTAGTGGATGCGGATTTGTCCAATGAACTTCACGAGAGAAAATAAATAAAGGCAGGCGCAGTGGAAATATAATTTTTATTTTTAGCTATTTCCCTTTTCACAAGATTCATTAATCGCTATTTCATATTATAAGGGATTACATGAATGTACCTTTTCTAAAGATCTATCTACTATTGCAAACGAAGTTCTCACGTAGTTATCAATCATCTTTCACGAACACAAACCACAAAAGGAAAAACCAACACGGCGAGGCTATCGAGGCTAAGTTCAGTTTGCAGATTCGTGCTTTATGGAATTCGGCGATTGTAAACACTGTTTGGCTAATTTGGCACACGAGAAATTTGTCTTTTTTTAAAGGCGAGACTGCTAGCATTTTTCTCTGTCTTCGCCGGCTTTGGGCTCTCATTCCGGAAGCAAATGTCTTTTCCCGTGGAACGGTTTCCAATTATTTAAAGGACTATGCGGTTCTGAAGCATCTCTCCCTTGACGCTAGACGTCCGGGCATTCCTAAGATCATTTCCATATCATTTGGCAAGCTCCTCCCCCTTGTTGGATTAAAGTTAATTCGGATGGATCTGTTTTTGGCAATCAAGTGGTTGCTGGTGCTGGTGGTGTTTTTTGTACAACCCGTTGTTTCCCACGAGGTTCCTTTTTGTTTCCTGTTTAGACTTCGCTCGCTTACATTGCCGAGCTTCGGGCTGCCATTTTTGCAATCAAAATTGCTTGGGATAAGGGCTGGCATTCACTGTGGATTGAATGTGATTCGAGCTTTGTGGTTCATATTTTAAAATCTAAAACTCACAAGGTGCCTTGAGAAGTGCGTGCTACGTGGTTTGATTGCTTGTTCCATCTTCAACATATGCGTGTGGTCATCTCTCACATTTATCGTGAAGGGAATTGAGTTGTCGATGCCTTAGCGAAGCACGAAGCGACTATTCCTAATTTGGTTTGGTGGAATACATCTCCATCGTTTTGTAATTCTATCATTTATGAGGATTATAGTTCAGTTGAACAATTTAGAATTTAGTTTTGCTCTGTTATCCTCTTTCTGTTTCTTTATTCCTTTGTATACTCTTCGTTTGCTTTTTAATAATATTCGAGTCCGGGTTTGGGTTATTTGGCTGGGGGTGCCGACCTAGTCAGGATGTCCGGCCTTTCCCTAAACCATCACCCCATTAATTATTAACCAATTATAACAATCAAGTATGTATTGTCTCTGACGGTATCCACACGAATGAAGAAATGAATAAATTAGAAAGGTAATTGCTCAAATGAGGTTTGGAAGAATTTTCTTCCTATCAATTTGTGTAGGACGAAATTTGCAAACGAGATGGGGGTATTTATAGACTTTCAATTCCCAACTATAATCCAATTAGTTTAAATTGATTAATTAGTATTCTAATCCAATTAGATTTACTAATTAGATAAATATATAAAGGTAATTATTAATGTTATCTACATCTGATATAAGTATAATTAATACAGTTAAACCTCGATAAATGAATGTTCGATAAAGTAATAATCTCGTTTATATAATAAATTCTTTCGGTCCCGACTTGGGCCAATGGACTAAAGTAATAACCTCGCTAAATGCATTAAGTAATAAAAATATTTAAATCTTTAAGGGCCCAATGAAAATATAAATTAATAATTATTGAATTATATATATATATATATATATATATATATATATATATATATATATACCAAAACCTTTCAGTCAATCAACTAGAAGTCATTTCTTCTAAAAAAATGAATTTATAGTTGATTGTTTTTTCTTTCCACCTAAACCAAAATGAACATCTTTAACTTTTTGTAGTGCAAACGCAACTTCTGGTATATTTTGCTCATGTTGTAGCAAGTAGTTGTTTAAGGTGATCATTGCTTGAAAGGCCTCTTTTGACGATACATTTACGACAACGCAACTATCATCTCGCTCTGGATCATTTCCATCATCATTGTTCAGTATTGACTGGATAATTTCTTCGTCTGTATGCATTTTACAATGAAAAATTATCTATAAATGAATAAATATTGATTTATCGATAAATGAATAATTTATTCATTTATCGATAAATAAATAATCTCACTTAATGAATATTTTTTTCCAGTCCCAAGGATATGCATTTATCGAGGTTTTACTGTAATTCTAATTCTAATCACAATACTACTAGAAAATATCTGTTTACTGACGGAAATTTCCGTCAGTAAACATCAAAATTCCATCAGTAAAGTACTTTTTTGACGGAACTCTGACGGATTGAAAAACGTCAAATAAACACACGTCAGTAAAACATTCTGACGGAATCTTGACGGAATATTGTGCTGACGGAACATTGACGGAAATTTTCCGTCAACAAGTTCTGACGTTTTCTTTGACGTTTGAACCGTCAAAATTGTTGCCCGTTACTTTAGGATACTTATTTTGACGGATATTTCCGTCAGTAAATTTAAGATCAAAATTTTAAAATAAATAATAATATATGAGCATTGGTTTTATAATTATAATTCCTAAATTAATAAATAAATATTATTTATTAAATATCAAAATTTGGATTGAAGGGAGCTAATTATATCTAGAAGACTCACTATAAAACAAATAATCGCCTACGCTAGGACGGAGCTGCTGTCGAGTGAGGATTGGCCGAGGGGAGTGCCATCATGTAGCCGGGTACAAATAAGCCAGTGAAATAGACTAGGAAGTGTACGACGAGGCACGCGTGGTACGTAAGCGAATATGGATCACGTGGGTTTGTACTGATCCGCTTTCGAGCTGTCGAGTGAGGATTGGCTGAACGTACTTTGTCTCCACTAGTCTGACAGATTATCATCGGTGTCAAGCCACGTTTCGATACCCACGAAAAACAGGGGTCGGTCCGTCGTCATAAGCAAGACAGGACACCACTATATATAATATAAAAAAAGGAAAGAATTACTAATAATAATAAAGAGTTCAGGGCCTCCAACGCCTATAAATAGGACCCTTCTTTCTCTATTTGGCAAAGCAAAGGGAGATGGATCCAGCTACCGTAGAAAGACTTTCTCAAATCAATCAAGAAATTCTTTTAATCGAGAACGAGAAGGCCGAACGGCAGCAAACCCTGGCTGCCTTTTGGGAGCACCTGCCTCCTATTGATCCGGAGGTGGTGGCAAGAAGGATGCTATTTTTACAGGACCGCATTCGAGCTCTGGAAGACAGGAAACGAGCCCTCCTCGAACAGGAGGAGCTGATTGTGCGAGCTGCGGCAGCAGCTCCCCCCTGCAATCCCCCGAGAAATGAGCATTAGCTCTTTTTATAAAGGGTCCGTCGACTCTTTCTAGAAGATTGAAATAAGTGTCCGTAGACGCAAAGTAGTGTGTTTTAATGTATGGTTTTCTTTTAACTTAATATGTTGTTTGTTTTGTTTACTTTGTTGTAATGTTGTGTTTAGTTGTTTGGCTGGTCTATGTGTGTGTAAGTAGTTTCCCATTGCATTGATGTACTCCTATTGCTAGAATGAATCAAATCTGCTTTGTTTTAGTTATTTATTTTCCTTCTAGTCCACGAGAAGGCCTCTTTTACGGAGGATCCAGTTTTCATAGAGAGAGTCAAAAGCATAATAGGCTGGCAGAGAAGTTTCTTACAGAAGAAGAAGAAAGCCAGGCTAGGGATAAGGGTGTAACGGGCCTCACCCTATATTAAATTATATAGAAAACGGAGTGCTTCTCGGATACGAAGCACGAAGCGAAGTGATCACTATCACTCTTATTACCCGTAGGTATATCAGAAGCCAAAGCCTGAAGAGAAGGTTTGTGTAAAGCAAGCAAAATAGGGTTGTTTTGAATCGGTTTACCAGATAGGTAGAAAAGAGGTTTTGATTCGCAGAATCGCATGTTTTGGATCGGTAACAGATCTTGCCGCAAGAGAATAGGCTTCCATAGGAATAGGAATAGAAAGGCATAGAAATGGATATTTGTTAGAATCAAACATAAGGTATTTATGTGTCTAATTACAAGATTAGAGAGAGAGAAGAGAAGCCGGGCTAGAGGTGAATAAACCTAGGGTTCCTAAGGGAGATCGGGAGAAAGGGTGTAACGATGAAAAGAATAGGGAAAGAAAGCCTAAAGCTAGGGATCGGGAGTCTGCTAAGGTTACCGGATCTAAACCAGACAGGTAAGAATGGCCTGGCAGAGAAGTTGCTTACAGAAGCAGAAACAAGGCTAAATAGGGTTCTCAAGAAGCCTATTCGGATGCCCATAAAGAGGGGAGATTCGAAGTGGGTCAGGTCAAATAGAGCCGTCTTTGAAAGCTGTCCAATCGGTCTAACCAATCCTCTAGTGGAAGAGTAATAATACGTTAATACAGGAGCAAGAAAGGGGCTGCCATTAGTTAGCTGCAAGGGATGAGAGAGGTCTTTTTCCGGGTAAGAGATGAATGAGGCCTTACGAGGGCTCTTTCCCCCTTAAAAGATTCATTCCTTCGTTACGGTGCCGTTCAGAGATGCTATCAGAGTAGGAAAGTTAGCCAAGCTATGGATTATTGGGGACAAATGGGGCAACTAAATCCCACAAGCTAAAACAAACAACAATCAATAAAATAGATAAACTCTTCCATTAAAGCCATCATGAAGTCCTTACCACATCCCCTAATCTGCTGGCAACAAAAACAATGCCAAAGCAAAAGCATTTTAAAGAGGATAACCAACACTTCTAACAAAAAGAAGATAACGAACAAATATATGGTGAACATGGACAAACATGTTGCAGGTCAACCTTCTCTAGCAACATAGATTAATACCTGCAAAACACAACAACCCGTTTTGACACGGGCACTAATCTCAGTAACAAGATTATATATCAAAAGGATAAGAGCTTGCTAAAATGCACTGACACAAAAAATGGAAATTAATGTTCTATTAAAATCGATTTTAAATCAAATCAGGATTGGCCCGAGATCATAAACTTCAGATCAAGGGGTTTAATCTATTAATAACCTCAAATGGAATCATTATTTAACACTATTAGCACATTATTCTCGCATATATTTACATGTCAAACTTGCTAGAAACAATAACAATGTATGTAACATGTGAACATGACACGACCTAACACGGTATATTGAGGACTTACTCTATGTGATTAGAGTTAAACCACTCCTTAAAACACATTACTCTATGTGATTAGCATTAAACCACTCCCTAAAACATCGTTTCATATCAAATCTTTGAAATGTTTCAGAAACTGAAATTTTTCATGCGACAGAACAACACAAACTCTCTCCTAAGAGTACATGTTGAAATCAGAGTCAAACATAAGAATACTACTTACCCCATTGTAAGGACTCCTTTGATGTGCTCTTGACCTACAAAATTAAAGAATAAGACAATGTCAATATGAAGATGCAGCAATCTGATTAAGTGAATTTATTATACGTTACAGCTAGCTATAGTAGTAGTATCAAGTGAGGCTGAAATGAGGAGTCGTATCATAATCTGTGTTATTATTATTATCTATGTAATAATAATGAAAATCTCCTATTACAGGACTTACCAAAGCTTCAAGAGATTTGCTGTTGGTTTCTCCTACAAATCACAAAAACAAAAGAGTCAAGGCACCAACTAGCGTCGGGTTGTGAGAGCTCACAGCAACAACCATTTTATCTGCATCTAGCATCATCAATGCACTACCAGGAGGGCTTGCAGATTCCGGGCAGATTCAGAAGCAGCATAATTTGCAGTAATAAAACAATAAAAAAATTAAGTAATTACAAATAAGCTACTTACAGATGCTTGGACTGATCTTTATAGGGCTAAAGCTGACTTTGGATCAGACGCAGTTACCTTATCTACTGATGAAATTCCTGACATTGACCCAGGATACGGTGGTGGTAGGTCAAGAACAATAGTGACAACTTCCAAGACAGTATGTTTCCCATCAGGACTAGCACCAACACCGCATGTCTATAAACAACATCAAGAACATTAAAGATAGTCTTTTTTCATTACCCTTTTCTTTTTATTCATAGATTAACAAAATTTCACCAAAAACATAGACACCATATTGAACAGACCATATAGCACTTCCTAAAATACTTTGGAGACCAAAATGGTAGAGACAACAAAATAAACACAGAGTAATTGAATATATGAAGATTTACAACCTAGAATCAATAACCTTACAAGCTGAGAAGAAACTTACTTTCCAAAGAAAATTGTAATACATCAGCATCAATCTTTCCTGGAACTTCGGTAGCAAAGATCCTTGCAATTCCAAGCAAAATGACAACCCTATCTGGAGTTACCTGACCAAACAATAAAGGTTTGGTGGCAAATTTAGATTTTATCTCAAAATATTATATGCATTGGAATAACAAATGAAAAGGCTCAACCCATTCGAAAAATACAGTATCCCCATGACGCTTTTTGCCGGAATCAAATGATGGCAAAACACACTTAGATCAGATCCCACCAAAAAGTGGTATGAATTAAAGCTATTATGAGACTTCGACATGTGGAATCAAACCCCTAAAATGGCAAGAGAATATAAGTTCCTCTTTTTTTATTATGACCAGAATTTGTAAAATACACAATTTTTTTTGCAATTCTACTGACCCATGTGAACTGTATTTCCTAGTTAATCAATTGAGTTCAATTTTAGTCCTTATAGGGTGATTTACATACCCCAATCACTTTGCAAAACAAAATTCAGATCTCACAGGAACAACACTAGTTTACTCATCACAAGCATCCATGCTGCATAATCTAACCATACATCATATATACTGGAGTTTTAACAATATGAACAAAACAATGTAAATCAGTTGGTCTCCTGCTTACATTCTTCAGTAGCGCTAAAACCACTTTCATAACCACTACTGTCACCTGATTCAACTATTCGCTTGTTTGTTTTCCAAGACACTCGAGGAAATCACCCGCTTTCTTTTCCAGTTCTGCAGTCCTGCAATTATTAAGAGCAAAGAAACGAAATTTTTTATCATCTAAAATGTGAAATATAAGCTCATATTTGTCCAAAACTAAATAAAGTTTTTGAAGAATAATAAACATCATGCGACATAATAATAAATTTGCTTGACCAAACAGTTGGCGAAACCGAACACACAAGGCGATGGATTTCGAGATGAAACCACTGGAGACGGAGAGGAAACGGCGCTGTGAAGGCAGACCAACAGTTCGACAGCGGATCAACAATTCGGAACAACGGAGAAAGAGGAGAGACCGGTCGAAAACTTAGAAGACTTTGTAAGGGACACTGCTGCCGGCGTTTCAACTAGAAGAAGAAGAAGAGAAGGTTAGGGTTGAGAGAAGGAGAAGGTTGTAAAATAAGATGGAAAAGTTAATATATGTATACGATTTATTAGGGTTAGACATTGGCTTTCATCGGTTAATGGGCTGCCTTATTAAATCAGGCCCAATCCAAACTAATATATATAGTCCTCTTTTTCTATTTATATTTATCTATTTCTCTTTAAATTTTTTACATGGCCTAATAATAATAATATGATAAAATAATAAGTCAAATAATTTTTAATCTTAAAACTAAAATTTGGAGCATTATATATAAATAGACCAGTAATATAAATCTAAATTTATAAATAGTAGAATTATGGTGTAAAAATGTTAAATTTTACAATTTTAAATTAAAAATGAATTCAAAGCTAATACTTTTTTAAGTTTAATATTCATTAATTACCTAAGAAAATATATATAATTAAAAAACTATAAGTATTATTACTATTGTTGAATGGATTGAAAAATATATTACAGATATATAGTCAATTTCACCTAACCAAGCATTAGAATTAATATTTCAAACTCTTATCTCCTAATATATATTTCATTTTTTTCTAATTCAATTTTGTTAATTTATGATATATTTGTGCTTAAATCTTACTTGAGATTATCTATTTCATAATAAAACAATATAAAGTTTTCTAGTAATCTTAGAATTTAAGCACAAATATATCATAAATTAATTCTAAGCTAATTAATTTATGATATATTAAGCTATTTCATAATAAAACAATATAAAGTTTTTATCATTATCATATATTCCTTTTATGTTTTTTCATATACTTAAGATAATTTCGATAAATAAAAGTTATTAAACACCTCAAGAAAAAAATAAATTCAAATAGAGATCTTATTTTAATAAATCTATCTATAACTAAAATAAAGCTAAAGATTTCAGTTAGAATAATAGGATTTTTGGTATAAAAAATTTGAAATATATTATTCTGACGGAATTCCGTCAGTAATTCCGTCAGAACATGTTGACGGAATAACATTCCGTCAACAATTCCGTCAATCATTGTTGACGGAATATTTTCCGTCAAACTATAATGTCAGAACCAATGGCGGGAATGTTCCCGCCAGAATATGTTGATGGAATTTTAATTCCGTCAAAAAATCCATCAAACGTATTTACGGAAGACATACGACGAAATTCCGTCAAAATTTACTGACGGAATCATTTCCGTCAAAAACTTCCGTCAGTAATCTGACATTTTCTAGTAGTGAATATACTTACTTTTTTTTTTTGTAGACAAAGAAGAAAAAACAAAACAAAGCAAAACTTAACCAGGGATCAGCCTAGGAAAGCTGACCCCAACCCTATCTTCAAGAAGAATGGAAGAAAGAAAAGAAGGAGGACTAGAAAGAATGGTAACTCCCAGCATCCTCTCATGCCCAGCAGCAGCCAGACGGTCAGCAATACGGTTTTGCTCTCTGTAGATATGTCTGAACTCAACAGACTCAAAGACGGAGACAAGCCTCCTAATGGCTTTAGTGAGGTTTTGGCTATTAAAACAAATAGCATGAATATCGGAGATCATATCAATGGCCTCCTTATTGTCAGACTCCACAGAGAGCCTCTTGACACCCAGACTCTTGGCAAGCTTAATACCAGAGAGGATACCCCACAGCTCCGCCGAGAAGGACTAGCCCATACCCAGGTTATGAGAGAAACCAGACAGCCAGGCTCCCCCTCCATCCCTCAAAACCCCTCCAGCCGCGATTCTCCCACTACTAAGACAGGAACTATCCGTATTAAGCTTAACCACCCCTTCGTTAGGCCTAACCCAACCTACAAGATGAACCTCTTTCTCCTGAGTAGCACTGGTCAGGGAATCCCCTTTAAAACTGTCAATAACTGAAGAGAGCTTCCTCGAGAAAAACTCAGATAAATTATGAACATACACCTCCCTCTCACCAAAGATTTCCTCATTCCTCCACTTCCAGATTTGGTAGCAGATAATAGCAAAGATAATATCCCCATGCTCCAAATTGGCCAGAAGCTTCCCACTCACCCCAAAGTGGAACCAATCATTCTCAGGATGGGCAAGGAAGGAAGGAAGAATATGAGGAGGAAGAACTTTTTTCCAAACCTCCATACTTTTCGAACAATCCCTGAGCGCATGGCAAAGGGACTCAATATGGCCAGTACACCTACTACAGGCACCTGAGACCGCCAGATACCTTCTGTGTCTGTCAGCATTGGTCAGCAATCTGTCCTTTACTCCCAGCCAAAGGAAACTCCTAATTCTATAAGGGATCTTCATGGCCCAAATGGATTTCCAAGAAATGGAGGGATGAACAGACCCATTACAGGAGAAGGCTTCAAAAGCAGACTTACAAGAATAAATACCATTATTGGAAAGAGCCCAACAATGTTTATCCATGTCTTCCTCATGAGTGCTTATCTTGACTCCCCTGATTTTAAGGAGAGTATCAAGGCTAAAGAAGGACTCAAACATAGGCCACCTCCAGTCCCCATCAGCGTCAACCACGTCAGCAATCCTCCAATTATGGATACTAGCAGGCGGGGGGGAGCTACAGACTTCCATAAGAGGTCTATCCCCAATCCAGGTGTCAAACCAAAAGCTAATGGATTTACCATTCCCCACATCCAGACCAACGCCTGAGCAGAACTCGGCAAAGACAGCGCTAAGACCTTTCCAAGTAAAAGAGCAATTAACTACTCTATCTTTCGGACCTCCAAAGATTTTATCCTTTCTGTATTTACCACAGAGCAAACGCACCCAAAGAGAATCGGGGCACTGCCACATACGCCAGAGGAGCTTCATCAATAAGACTTTATTATTATCCTTAGCCTGTCTAATACCGAGACCACCCATGGTCTTAGACTGGCACACCTCCTTCCAGGGAACCAGGTGGATCTTCCTACCTTCTCCAGACTCTCCCCATAGGAAGCGACGATTAATCTTGTCCAGGTCATTGAGAACCGGCTCGGGCAACTTACAGGCTTGCATGATATGGTTAGGAGCCGCACAATTGACAGATTGAACTAAGGTAAGGCCGCCAGCAAAGGAGAGAGAATTGGCTTTCCAACTCGCACATAACCCATTAGTTCTATCCAGAATCTCTTTAAAGGAAGCTTTGGACACTCTATCACTGTGGAGCGGAACCCCCAAATACTTTCCTAAGGAGTGAGTAAGGGGAATGCCAGACAAATCACTAAGCCTTTTGCAAACACTCCTATCCATATTCTTAGAACAGAGCATTCGAGACTTATGGATGTTAATCTTCTGGCCCGAGGCAGCACAGAAACTATCAAGGATATTCATGATAACACCAATTTGCTCCTCATTCCCTTCCACAAAAAGCATCACATCGTCTGCAAAAAACAAATGGGAAATAGGAGGGCAAAACTTATTAATAGACACAGGATGGAGGGTTCCATTAGCCACTGCTTCTTGAATAAGGAGGGTCAGCCTCTCCATAGCTATCACAAAGAGAAAAGGGCTCATAGGATCCCTTTGCCGAATACCCCTAGAAGGAGAGAACTCCTCCGACATATCCCCATTAATCAGGACCTGGAAGACAGGGGAAGAGATACAATCTTCAATCAGCCTTCTCCAGTTCTCAGGAATGCCAACTCTAATTAAGCTATCCATAAGAAAGCTCCAATTTAGGCGATCATAAGCTTTCTCCAGGTCAAGCTTAAGAGCCACAATCCCTTTCTTACCTTTCCTCACTTTCATAGAATGAACCATCTCCTGGGCGATTACCACATTATCCATCATTTGCCTGCCAGGAACAAAGCTACCCTGGTTCTGGCTAATTATCCCTGGAAGGATAATCCGGAGTCTATTGGCTATAATCTTAGTAACAGCTTTATACATAACATTACAAAGACTGATTGGCCGCATTTGCAAAAAAGAAGAAGGTTTCTCAACTTTAGGGATCAGAACGAGGAGGGTTTTATTCACTAGACTGATGTCAATGGAACCCCCAAACACCCCAAGGATAAAGTTGTAAACGCCATCCTTGACCGTATCCCAGTGTTTATGGTAAAAACTTACAGGAATACCATCGATCCCCGGAGCTTTAGTAGCTCCAATACTAGAGAAGGCGAGATCGATCTCTTTAATGCTAATAGGCCGAAAAGCTTCTTCCCTAACATCCTCCTCTAATCTAGGAAAGGAAATCCTAGAATGAGCTCTACTCAGATCCACCTCACCAGCTTCAAAGAGGTTCTTATAGAACTCGAGAGCAAGGCGGCGAATAATTTCCTCCTCATAAATCCAATCACCATTGGAGTCTTTAATAGCGTCGATTCGATTCCTCTTCCTCCTGATGATAGTAGAAAGATGGAAAAATCTAGTATTACGGTCGCCATCCTTAATCCAAGCTTTTCTAGACTTCTGGAACCAGAGGAGCTCCTCCTATCTGAGCACCGCTTCCAATTCATTCTGGAGAGCTCTAAGCTGACAGCTCAGGCTATGGTCGAAACGAGCCTCCAAACAACGCTGAATCCCTTCCATCCTACTCAACAGTTTATTCTTCCTTCGGATAATATGGCCAAAGATGTTTTTATTCCATCTTTCCACCTCCCTTTTGAACTCCTCCGCTGCCAGAAGAACATCAGAATGGGGTTGCCAATTATCTTTAACAAAGTTTCCAAACCCAGGATGGGCATCCCAAGCCACGAGGTACCTAAAAGGTCTATTCCCTTTCATCTTATTACTCTTAACCATTCTAACCAGGATAGGACAGTGGTCAGAGTGCCGGAAAGGAAGATTCAGCACGTACAAATCAGGAAATCTGTAGAGGGCGGCCACATTCACATAAGCTTTATCCAGTCTAACAAACACACTATTCCTTCTCCATGTGAATTTATGGCCCGCGGCACCCAAATCAGACAGCCCACAAAGATCCATATTCTGCTTATGATTAAGGCACCGGTTAACATAATGATTCCCCCCCCCCTTTTTGATCACTCATGAGGCCAATATCATTAAAGTCACCAGCAACAATCCAAGCCTCCACCATGCTAGTACAAATAGAATACAAAAGCTCCCATAGACGTTTCCGGTTAGAAAGAACCGGGTCAACATAAACAAAAGTCACATAGAAAGGGTTATTACCTGGATAACAAACCTTACTATGGATGCATTGTTTATCCAGATTAATAATATCAATTCTAATCCGATTTGGCTTCCAAAAAAGCCAAATCCCCCCAGCCCGACCAGTAGCCTCTGATCTGATACAACTCCAAGACTTAAATTTACTAACCACCTCATCAGCCTTGACTCCACTAACCTTGGTTTCGAGGAGGGCAAAACAAGAGGGATTAAACTGCTTGATTAGATCGTTTACATGAATGCGAGTAGCCTTACTAGCCGCACCCCTAACATTCCAAACGCAAAAATCCATCAGAAAAGAGGAAACTGATCAAGGCCCAACCTTAAGCAAGGTATTTATTAGGGCCTCCTGAGAGCCTAGAGGAGGAACCCGCGGGTCCCCTCTTATCCCAAGACCCCACAGAATTCTGGCTCTTCTTGGGTTTAACTTTAGGTTTCTTCAATTTCAACTTGTTAACACCCATTGCTTTCAAAGGAGGACCATCCACAGGGGATTTAGAATTATTGACTTCACTGGTTGATACTCCACCCCTAGGGCCAATGACTAGGGAATTTACCTTAGTAGTAGCATTAGGATCAAACAAATGATTGATAGAGTCACCCAAGACGGAGTCTTGCTCAGCAGATTCCAGGCCCGGCACATTTAACTCCAAACGCTCCTTAGATAAAGCGTTATCCTGACTTACATCCAGGGCCAGCGCACCAAATCTCGACCCAGAACCGGAAGTAGAAGCAACCTCACCACTGGTCCTGGAATCAGGGGACCTAACCTTGATTTCAGGATTAATCTGCAAAGCATACACCTTCTTACTAACGTCAGAGCTCTGGTTACGAGCAGGAGCAACCTGAGGCTTTCGTCTAACCGTCCTTTTGGCCAGCATCCAAGGGCCAAAATTCTTTTCATCCATCTGAGGCTCAGCTCTACCTATGATAGGTTCCACCATCTCATCAACCGCCTTCCATTTCCTAGGGCATCCCTCAACGGTATGACCAAACAAGCCGCATTCAAAACAAATATTATGGATCCCTTCATATTCAATATGAAAAACTTTATTATGGATGTTGAATTTGGACAGAAGTGGCTTAGCCAAATCAATATCAATACAGACCCTGCTTGCCTCTCTCTGCCCCAACAGTGGTTTTATCAACATGGTGGACTTTTCCAACTAGACCACCAATTTTATTTAGGAATCTTTCATTATAATATTCTAAGGGAAGACCTGGGAATCTAACCCATGTTAGGATCCTATTAACCGAACAGTCATGAGGGTCAAAGTTTGGGACCCAAGGTCTCAAGGCCAACACATGATTGGAAATAATATAGGGGCCACCGTTGATAATCCTATTATAATCCTCAGCCTTAGTGAATTTGACGACATAATAGTCATTCTCCAGGTCAGTAATGGTGACCTTCCCTTTACCTGCCCATTGGGCCTGAATCCTCTGAGCAAAATATTTAAAGCTTATTCTTTTTCCAAGAACAGTGACAATTAGAGACAGCTTCCATTTTGATCTTAAGACACGTTTGTCTTCAGAAGACAGACGGATCTTCGAACAAAGAGGGTCATCTTGCACCCCTTCTTCCTCAGTATCCGAGTCAGAAAACTCAACCTCAGAAACATCCTCTCTACTGACATCTTCCACCATGGGGTCCTCCTTAATCACCCCTAAAACTTTGTCTCTCCAGGATGACTTCCCAGGACTAACCCTATCAGTAGGATTAACCCCGGAGGCCATCGAATCCACCGGATTCCCTCCTTCTTTCCCAATCTCCCCACAACCTAATTCAGATATTCTTACGGACTGCCCGGCATGCGCGGCCTGTGCGGCCAGCGCGGCCTGCGCGGCCTGCGCGTCCAGCGCTACCAGCGCTGCCAGCGCAGCCTGCGCGTCCATAGTGGCATGCGCTAATTTTGCTGCCATAGAGGCAGCGCTCCCTTCTTCCACACTCACACCAAATCCCTTCCCACCAGTTCCAGCCGCAGCAGGGGGAACCTGCGCGCCAAGGCTGGGTTGCCTCACCACCACACTCCTAGAATCGGATCCGAAAGCAAGGCCCCCCGCAACAGGAGCAAGGCCACCGAAGGATAACGCACCGCACAGCCCTCCATCCCCAACACCAAACGCCGAAGACTAGGAGGGCCGCTCCCGACCCCGCTCCAACCCGACGTCTCCCGCACCCACCAAGCGCCCCGCCGGATCCGTCACTCCGCCCCCATCACAAGCCGCACGGTTCCGCTCCTGCGACCTTTCCCTCACACGATCGCCGCTCCTCCGCCTTTCACGCGGTAGATCCGACAAGCAGCCATCCCCAACCTCCAGGCCACCATCCCGCGGACCCACCATACTCCTAGCACAGACCTCCCTTGATCCGTTCGCCAACGGATCCTCCTCCAGCGCATTCCCCTCCGCCAGATCCAGCAAGATCCGCGTGGCTCCGCCGCCCACAACCTCTATCCCTGCAGCCGCCTTCATCGAAATAGGTTTAGTCATAGAGAGAGAGAGAGAGAGAGAGAGAGAGAGAGAGAGAGAGAGAGAGAGAGAGAGAGAGAGAGAGAGAGAGAGAGAGAGAGAGAGAGGTATTGTCAACTCTATTGTTCAGACACTGTCTTTTTGTATCGTATATCACAATATACTTACTAATTAACATTAGGAACATTATCATTAATTATATATATATTCACATAATTAATAATCTATAATTCTAATCAAATTATAATTATATTTCCTAATAGAATTATAATCATGTTGTTTGTACTTCTTTCTTGATATGGAGGTGCAGTGTGAGTGTGAAAAGTCAACGTTGATCTTCATTGATTCTACTTGATTATTGTCTTCCGGTAGAATCAGCCTTCTAGGCTTGAGATAAGCTTCTGGATTCTTCCAGCTGTTGGGCCAGAATCAAGCCTCGGGCTTTTAGTCAATCTTAAGTCCTTTTCTTGATTTCTTTTCTTTCTTTTATTTAATCAAACACACTTAACAAACCATTAATCAAATTAAATCAACATTTAATTTCTATACTTAAACTATTTATAGAATTTTCATTTCCTTATAATATTTTTGTCAGAATCAAAATTTAGTTTGGAAATTGTGTTTCAACAACCAGGTCAAAGTGGCAACACACCGAAGCAAAGAAAAGACTCTTTATGCGAAAACAAAGCCGACACGACGTGTGGATCTGTTAGAAAGTTTCTGCTTCTCATTTAATTGATTGACACGCCGTGTCACTATTCCGACACGACGTGTCAGCCTCTTTAAAAAGTCTTGCAAATCAGACTTGCCCTCACTCCATCTTCATTTTAACTACAACTTTGTCACCCATTATTTACAACATGTCACCACCCTATTTACAACCATATCAGTCCATTTACCCTTGCCCCATTTTACCCTTAACCTTACCTGCTCAATTATTTATGTAATTTGGCTTTTATGTAATTTATCAATTAGGTTTAGAGACGATATAAATTCATCTATTTCTTTGTAAGAAGCAATTTTTCATTAATAAAAAATATATATCTCTTTGAAAGCTTTTGTTAAAAGTTTATACCTTAAACAATAGGTATTTCACCATTCCCACGGATTTAGTCCGTGAATATCGGGATTAATTCCTTCTAGCTTAGTTCGAGAAGAAACTTTTTTATTAATTTACGATTAAAACTAACTCACTCGTCATTAATGCATTTCACATAATCCCTTATTCATATATTTATATATATATATGCACCTTTTATATGTATTTACACTGTTAGTACTTTCTGGTTTAATGAGTCTTAACCTTTCAACTCATTGAACTATTCACCAAACTCAACGTTCACATATTTGTTTGGTTTGGAAACTTGGGCTTCCGAACCTTGTCTCTGCACAGTATCTCGCGGGAGTAAACACATATTTACAGTTTTCCTAAGGCCTAATACATAAATAATCCCTGAACTTGTTCAAATATTGCAACTGCCCTCTAACTTTCAATTGTAACAAGTTATCCCTCAAACTTGTCAATTTGTAAAACATAACTCCTTAAACTTTTCTAATTGTAAAACAGAATCCCAAATTGAAGAAACACGTGAAATACAAAAGCTACAATGCTCGTGGAATGTGATAATCAGATCTTTAGATCCAAAAAAGTCAGTATTTAACTAACTAAATCCTCAATTCTTCAACCTAACGGTAAATCATAAATCCTCCATTCTTCTTCTTCTTTTTGTTATTTCTATTCGTTTTTTAGTGATTTCTTTATTCAAAGTTTTGGGATATAATAGGGTGAAATGATGTTTATGTGGAAAAATAGCTCCATTGAAGATTTCATGGCGTGATACGAATCTGGGGAAACGTTTTTACAGTTGCTTTGTGGTTCTGTTTTACAATTGGACAAATTTAAGCGGTTATGTTTTACAATTGAACAAGTTTGAAGGATAAGTTATCAGAATCGAAAGTTGGAAATGGCAGTTACAACATTTGAACAAGTTTAGAGGGTTATTTATGTATTATGCTTTTAGTTTCAATTTTACAGCATTTTATCTTTCTGTCACCGCCTAGCTCAGTAAATCCATCAACATTCTGGTTAAGGACATGGTTTGCACACAATTCTATGCTGATCATGCCAAACATTCTTTTTGGAGCTTTCCATCATTACCTATCATTTCTTTGCTTTCTTCCCTTATTACCCTTTTCTCTCTCCCGTCTGTTAGCATTTAGTTTTTCAACTTGTAATATAAATACATGTACTGGTTTTCATTTTGAATTAATGACAAAGAGTCTATTTTCTTATTCATTTATATATCATTTTCTTACGACATGTTCATGGCAATATAATATAATTTCTCTAAATTGACTGGCCAATAATTTATAGAAAATAAAATAAAAACTACACTGTAAGGAGGCAGAGGGAGCAAAAAAAAGGGCTTTGCTCCCCTTTACAATATGAAGAAAGAAATAATAAGGGTCGATCGCTCACAGTAGTTTTACCTATAGAAAAGATCATGAAAGAGGCGATCAGAATGGTACACGAATCCATTTACGATTCCGTTAAATGCATCATTAGTCAAATCAATTTACATGGTTGTTTTAAAACCGTCACTCAATTTCAATTTATCTCAGTATAAATTGTGTCTCAATTAGTTTATTCTGTCAATTTCAATGATGAAAACACATCAGAATGATCACATGGCTGGTCCATCAATATGAGTAAACTCAAATCTATGATCGAAACAACACCTCACACTCATATATTTGTTGTTTTTATGAATTTTTTTTTTTTTTTTTGTAAAAATAACTAACGTTTGTCAGCTAGGTGGTGTATACGTGAATGTCATGTGTAATTTTGGTGAAATATTTCAGTTGACTTATGCTGATTTACTACCCATGTCATCATTCTGATGCGGGTTAATCACTAAATTCGTTATAGTGATCTAATTGAAACAAAATTCAAATTTCAATAACCAACTATGTGATTTAACCCCTATAAGAAGGGTGCAACCAATGGTCCAAAACAAGAAAAGCAAGCAAAAAAAAAAATTAAATGGCAGATGAGAAATGGAAAGGGAAGGTAACAGCCGAAGTGAAAGGGATAACAGCAGACCAAGTATGGATTCTTTTGGCTGATTTCTGCAACTTACACAAGTTTATGCCTAACATTGGTCAGTGTAATAAAGTGGAAGGAGAAGATGGTAAGCCTGGTCTCATCCGCCATATCAGCCACTGTGTTACAACACCCACCGATGAAGAACAACCACCGTCCTCCTCCGCGGCCGCGGATACTGTGGATAAAAAGAAGGTTGCAATTTGGGCTGATGAGAAATTAGTGATTATTGATGAAACAGAACGGTTTCTGAGCTATGAAGTGATTGATAATAACTTTGGAATTAAATCTTATGAAGCTGCATTCAGAGTAGTTGAAGTTGAAGAAGAAGTTTGTAGCATTGAATGGTCATATATTGCAGATCCAATTGAAGGGATGACATTTGTGGATTTTGAAGTTCATCGTGCTTACTTACTCAATGGCATGGTTGAAAAGATTCAAGCTTATTTTTATGTCCCTGCTGTCTCTGCCTGATCAGATTCCAAATCTGGTTTTCAAAATAATTATCAATCTTAATATCTTTCAGAATGTTGTAGTGTTGCAGTAACGTTGATATGGACTTTGATGACCAAATGAATTTGTTCATTCATTGTTAGATCTAGTCTTATTAAATTTAAGTCGTATGATGCTTTTGAATTTCCAGCTTAGAATTCTAATATGCATAAATTTAACAATGAATGACGCAATACTATATAGTCAATAAAGTCATTAAGGTCAATGTGATCAAAACCGTGTGATGTTATCTTCTTTTGTGTGTTTTAGTTAATATCCAATTATTGAGTGTTATTCCTTCCTAAAATAATTAATGTTGTTCAAAGATCTATGACTTTAAGAATTACCATTCTTTCAGTTATGAAAGTCATTCTCAAGGTCAGTATTTTGAGCTTCACAATCGAGATTAGTTCCTCCAATTGATGTATTATTGTAGGTAATAATAGGTTAAATATTCCTAACAAGGTGCACCATTCAATTTAGGGTTGTAAATGGGGTGGAAATTCCGGATTGGGTTGAGAATCCATCTACGTTCAGGTGGGAATCTCCAATTAAAATCTTCATGGGGTGAGAATGGGGATTGATTTGTCCGGTATGGTAGATTTCTCATTTAATTTATGATTTAACAATTATTTTTGAACTTTTTTATAAATTTTTTGTGATTATTTTTAAAATTATTAGGTTATATCTAAAATAGTTGATCTCTCAGTCAATTGTATATTGATTGAAAAGTCTTTAGATAGACTTTACACGACACAAATATAAAATATTTGAATTACAATGCAGGGAGCTCTTGGATCAAGAGTGGGAGGTTGAACTGGTTCATACGTACCGCGAGAGGAACCGAGCAGCGGATTGGATGGCAATTTTCGCAGGACAATTGTCCCTTGAGCTTCACGAGTGTGAGGCACCACCTGCAGACCTCCAGAATATCATTTTTTCAGACTTATGTGGTGTTAGTTCCACTAGATTGACTAGAGTTTAGTTTTGTTTCCTCGGGGCTTTCCCCCTCTTCGACAACCAAAAAACAAAGTATAGCTTATAGCGTCTAAAGATATTAACAAGAGAGATAATAATAATAATAATAATAATAATAATAATAATAATAATAATAATAATAATAAGAAGGTCAGTTTGTTTTTTTCACTTACTCAAACTCGATCTTATTTTTTTTGTGTTATATTATGCCAAATGCCTAGAACATTAAAAAAAATTATATATATAAAACAAAATGAATCAAGGAATGGAGATTCATACGGGATGGAAATAGGGATAAAAAAATTCTCCGTTTAGCATTTGTGAATGGAAATATGGAATCCGTGATATGTCACAAACTAGGGATTGAGAATGTAATCTTTATCCCACCTGACATCCCTTCTATTCTTCTAGCCATATGTTAACATTACTTCGTCTGAATCTACTGGGGCGTTCGCATGAGTGCGAGTGTGTCAAATATGTTGATAAAAGTTATTTTTTTGCCTTAACTATTAGGTTAAGGTTTTAGTTTAAGTTGTTCTTTGATATGATACCACAGGTTTTACACTAAGTGGTCGAGAGTTCAAATTCTAATAACCCGATTAAATTTCATCAGATAGTAAGATGAACTTTTATTGTACAGGTTCAAACTTAATACATATTCGCGTGATGGGTACGTCAGAAATAATAATAAAAGTTATTCTTAAATTTTAACTATAAAGCTAACTTTGGTGCTTGAACATAATCATATATCGGTTATGATTATATTTAATTAGGTTTTATGTGAAAAAATGTTGATGACATTAAATTTATTTGAAATAATAAAACCTAAAAAGGAGAGTTGTAAAAAAAAATATATGTTTAATACCTTTTTAATCCCTTGAATTTGTCTTTTTTTTTTTTTTTTTTTTGTCATTTAGTCCCTTATAGATAGTAGCCAATGTTGAAGCTCCTAAACTCAACAATTGTAAGAAATTTAGCCCATTTTTATTGAGGTGAATGGGTTGGTGTTACCAACATTAGGAGATGCATATATGTCATATCACTGCCATATAGAAAAAAAAAACTAAATATGTTGATAGGTTAGCCATTAAATACAAAGGGCGAAATGATAAACAAAGACAAATCCAAAGAGCTCGAAAGGTATTACAAAAAAAATATCAACATACTTTATGAAAGTTAAAACAAGACACATGTGAAAATCAAGACTTTAACGAAAACAGTCTTATCTCTCCATTTGGCTCATTTCCCCTCACAATAAGGGTAACCAAGGTTAACAAATCAGTGATAACCAAATCAAAATTATAATTTGATTCAGTTATTTGTTTAGTTTGCTTCTCTTTGTATTTATTCAATTTTGACAAAATTATTATTACTTTTTTTCATAAAACACGTTCCTTTTTTAATATTATTTATATTTCTATTATATTATTGTTGAAAGAACAAGATTTTGCTTCATTCAAAAAATTATTATATTTAATTTTTATTTAGTTATTTAGATAATTTTTATTAATTTCTGTTTAAATTTTTTTATTTTATAATTGATTTATTGATTAAATTAAACATGTCTATATTAGATATTTTTTCTGGGAAAATTATAAAATGGGATCAAATGGGAAGCCCATTTAAATACTTAAACCAATTATCCAAGTCATTACCTACCCAGACTATATATTTATGACTTACCCAAAATGCTCTTCATATATATATATATGACAACTTAGAAAATTTTCTCTCTTCGTTTATCTCTTCGATTCTTTCTTAGTTTGCGAACTTGGCATTCCGTTTTTAATTTTCGACTCATATATACCTAAAATCTTTCTTCTTGCGAACTTGACACTCCGTTTTTTTTATTATTTTATACGTTTTTCCTAGGATAATACTTTCAGTGCATGATTTTTCTTCACAGTTTCGCAAACTCAGAAGCCTATGAAGGTAAATACTATTTCACAGAATGTGTTTTTCACAATTTTTGCAAACTAAGTAAAATCATACACTGAAGTAGTACTTACGTTCGCAGCTTCACAGTTTGAGAAAAATGTGAAGCCGTATATAACATTAAAATCATAATATTATCAAAATTATAACAACAAGATTACAACAATAATTATAACATTAAAATCATAAAAAATTTACCACAAGATTGCAATAATAATCAAACCTTAAATCCTAAACCCTAAACCCCAGCAATGAGGAAGTGTGCTTCTAGAATATAATAATTAGCAAAATATTATGGAAGTACACTTTCTCCCTAATGTGCTTCATGGACATTTGGGAGAGAGTGTGCTTCTAGAACATTTGCTAAGAAGTTCAGAAACAAATGGAACCAGAACATTTGGTCTTCACTATCTTCATCTCATTCCAATCACCCCTCATTGTGATTGATGTCTTTGTATTCAAGCTAAACGGATAATTGAATTTGATGCCTTGGTCTTCACCATCTTCATCATATCTCAATTACCCCTCACTGTGATTGATGCTTTTGTATTCAAGATAAACTGATGACTATGATTGATGCCTTAGTATTCAACCTTCACAAAAATTAAATCGTTTTAGGAAAATAATGAAAGAAATGCTCGCAAAGAGCGAATCTGCAAAGAGAAATACACCTGAAAAATGAAGGTTTTAATTCGTAGAAAGAGAATCTGCGAAGTCGACGAAGAGGGGAGATGAAAGGTTTTGGATATTTTTGGAAAGTCACAAATACATAGTCTAGATATATAATGTCTTTGGTATGGTCTAAATATGTAAATGAGTCTCCCATTTGATCCAGTTTTGTAATTTTTATTTTTTTTATAGAAACATCAAGAGTTTATTAAAAAATTACCAAGCACTAATAAATAGTAAGCGAATAAGAAACAATTAACCACAAATAAATGGTGACTAATTGCGACAACAAACAGTCAAATTCAAGAACAACAACAACTATAGACTGACATGTAAGCCTAAATGGGTCTTATATCTGCTCTTAAGTCCTAGCGTATGTATAAAGGTTTAATTGGGAGATGATCTACCTAAAAGATATCTAATGAGTTTCGAATTGAGAAATCAGACAAACTATATAAAAAATATAAGAATACAAAAATATAGATGTATATATAGCATATACACTTTGATATCTACTATATGATTCTACAATTAAATCATATTTTTAATTGCAGATCAAGATAAGATAAAATAAAATAAAATAAAGATAGAGAATAGATCAAGAATAACATGATTAAGAGATATGATATAATAAGGACTAATAATGGTTCCTACGTAGGATAACTTCAAAAACTAGTTAGTTAGTAGTATATCATAATAAGGTGTAACAATATATATGTCAAGCAACCCTAACTTGATAGTTAAGTTTTTTTTAATTAATCTCTGATAGTTAAGCCCTATTTCAATTCGTTTAATTTTTTTTTCAAGACGGATGGAACACAACTTCAGCATGTAATATTATTTCTTTGCAATCGAATGATTAATTGACTAAATTTTAAACAAGTTGTAAAAGATATGAGGACATTTTAAATAAGTTGATGAAGCTATTGGAACCCTTTAAAAGTCCAATGAGCCAATCAAATTATTTGAACAAGGCAATTAAGCGAATCAATATATTAAACCGCATAATAATAATAAGGGTAAATAATTATAAGGTACTTATGTTTTTACTTAACACGCTAGTAAGTCTATCATATTATTATAAGGTCCTTATGTTTTATCTTAATCAATTCTTTAGTCCTTCCATTTGTTTTTGTAAATGAAAGTCCAAAATTACCCCTAGTTATATACATAAAAAAAATTTCTTTTAGTTAAAATTTAATTTAATTAATTTTAATAAAGTTTTTGAACTACCTATACACCAAAATTAATATACTTGAAAAAATATATTATTAATTTTTTTAAATTGTAATTATTTTTTTCTTTTATTTTTTTAATATAATATCTTTAAACTACCATTAAATATTATTATAAATTTTTAAAAATCATATTTTTTTTCTTCATTCGTAAAATTTATTAGAACTGTAAAGACTTTTTAGAATGATAGTCTTACTCCTATTTAATAATTTTTGAAATATTTTCATTCATTTTTTAGTCAATAAATTTTACGTTATTAAATTAAATTCTATAATTATATAAAAATTAATAAATCAATTATTTTATATTGGATAGATTGTGATTATGTAGGAAAAAAAAGAAAAATAGAAAAAATAGATGTTTTATTATTAAAACATAAAGTAAATGGTAATTTTGGTATTTTAAAATTTATTTAGTATAATTTGAACATTGGCTCTAGCATAAGGACTAAGGAGTTAACAAAAACAAAAACTGGGTGACTATATAATTTTTTCTAGATCACTCACAGAGCAATAAGCCACAGAGGGTTCGAATAGTGCGAAACAAAAAAGGGAAGAGCACCGATCTATCGGATATGGGAAAGGTGACGGGTATGTTAGCAGGTATAACAGGGGAGAAAAAACGAACCATGGAGGATGTTGTTATGTAGGAAGTATTTGAAAATAAGAAACGTTGTAATGTAGACTCGGAAAAGGAACGGGTGGAGACCACACAAGGGCCGCACCTAGAAATATGAAAATGCTGAGTTGGAATGTTCAAGGAATGGGCAATCCTTGGACATTCTCAACCCTCAAAGGGATATTGAGGGAACAACGCCCAGATGATATCTTCCTGATGGAGACTCGGATAAGGAAGAATAACGCCGGCTATCTGAGTCGAATTTTTGACACATACAACTGGTTCTTTATTGATGCAGTAGGGAGAAGCAGGGGTCTTATCCTGGGATGGAAAAAGGAATTGTTACTGAATATAGGTCATTTCTCGTCACACTGTATTTATTTTGTTGTTTCAAACGAGATGGGAGGCATGTGGAGAGGCGCATGAATTTATGGATGGCTTGAGCAGAACCAAAAACGACTAACCTGGGACCTCATTAATTTTCTATATCAGATTGAGAGTTTACCTATGGTTTGCTTTGGAGACTTTAATGAGATACTATGGGCATCTGAAAAACAATAGGGTAGGGAAAGGGATGAGAATGCCATGGAACTCTTCAGACAGTGTACATAAGATTTTCAGCTGGTGGATTTGGGGATGATCGATGCAAGATTCATATGGCATAATAGGAGAGAAAGGGATGTCGCTATTTGGGAACGGCTCGACAGGTTCCTGTCATCGAATGCATGGTCACACCTCTTCCCGAGAGAATCTGTCTTACCGTTACCTCGAGTGAACTCTGATCACAACCCACTCATATTGGAGTTCTCGAATAATGACACCAGGCCGAGGAGACGAAAGAAAATCTTCAGATTTGAGAAATTCTGGACGAAACACCTAGAGTACAGAGAAGTAATTTCCGAAGCATAGAGAAGTCATGCCACACACACACCGGTAACACAACGCATTCAAAATATTGCTGAAAAGTTGAATAACTGGAACAAGGTTAAGTTATATGAGCTCGCCTGGAGAACCTAAATAAAAAATTGAATCGAGTTCAGCAGTCTAGTTCGACCGATGGGAAGAGGGAAGAGGATGTGTTAACTCGGTAGATTTCAAAATTAATGATATCAGAGGAAATCATTTGGAAACAGCGAGCCCGGGTAGAGTGGCTGAAGCAGGGCGACAAGAATACAACGTTTTTTCACGCTAAATGTTCAGCTCGAAGACGAGCCAACTATCTCCACAAGTTTAAAGATGCGACGGGTGCGTGGGTAGAGGGAGACGAAAATATAGCGCGGGTGGCGGAGAGCTATTTCAACGATCTGTTTACACGATTCGCAACTTCTGGAGGGAGAGAGTTCGCTGCTGCGATTGATTCAACCATGTCGGCTGAACAAGTCCAACAAATATCTGAGGATTTTACAAGGGAAGAAATCTATACAGCTCTTTTCCAAATTAATCCGACAAAGGCACCAGGGCCTAACGGTATGTCCTCTTTACTATATAGAAAATATTGGGATATTGTTGGAGATGATACTGTGATTTTTATCTTAAATATTCTGAACTCTGAAAACATGCATGATATGTTGAATCACACACTGATTGCTCTTATTCCTAAGACCAAAAATCCGACAGTGATGTTGGACCTCAGACCTATAGCCCTATGTAATGTTTTGTACAAAATCATCTCTAAGGTGCTTGCCAACAGACTGAAAGTTGTTCTCCCAAGCCTCATCAATGATACTCAATCTGCTTTTATCCCTGGCCGTCTGATTACGGATAATGCCATAATTGCCTTTGAAGCTTTTCACAACATGAAAACAAGAATGAAGAGTGTTAAGGATAATTTTGCACTTAAAATGGATATGAGTAAGGCCTATGACAGAATTGAATAGGATTTTCTGAAAATGGTTATGGAACATATGAATTTTCTGCCTCATTTTGTGAAACTTATTCTAATGTGTATTTCGTCAGTATCTATGTCCTTTTTGATTAATGGACAACCCTGTGGAAGGCTCCAGCCAGAAAGGGGGCTCAGACAGGGAGATCCCATTTCCCCATATTTGTTCCTCCTCTGTGCAGAGGCCTTGTCGGCAAATATCAGAAAGGGGGTAAATTCAGGCCAGCTATATGGAATCAGGGTTAGTCGACAAAGCCCATGTGTATCACACCTTTTCTTTGCAGACGATTCCATGATTTTTGGGAGAGCTAATGAATATGAAGCAGGCGCTATTAAGCATATTCTAGAGCAGCATCAGGCCAGTAGTAAACTTTGCTAAATCTAACATTTTCTTCAGCTTAGGAGTGTCAGAAGAGAGACGGACAACCCTTTGTAAGGCTCTAAATGTTCAGGAAACAGGAGCTTTTCCTAAGTATTTGGGATTACCGACTCTAATAGGTCGATCCAAGAAGCAAGTCTTACATCTGTCCATGAAAGAATATTGAGGAGACTGAAGGGGTGGCAAGAGAAATTATTATCTACTGGAGGCAGAGAGGTACTTATAAAGGCGGTAATCCAAGCCATTCCACAGAACGTGATGTCCTGCTTTCTGCTCCCCGAATCCTTTTGTTTGGAAATACAACATGCCATTAGTAAATTTTGGTGGGGCGGATCGGAAGGCAAAAGAACAATGCACTGGAAATCTTAGGATACTGCTTGTCAGTCAAAGGAAAGAGGGGGTTTAGGATTTAGATGGATTCGCTCGTTCAACATTACTCTCATAGCCAAACAATGTTGGCGACTCATATCTCCTGAGAACAAAGCAATTACTATCACCCTCTCAGTCCCTGTAACATTCAAACTCCTATTTCCGTATTCTTTCATTCCTAACTCTTTGTCCTTTAGATTAACTTGCTTTCTATCTATTGTTTACTTGAGGACAAGCAATGATTCAATTTGGGGGTGTTTGTTAGGCATGAAATTGACTACATTTAAAGGTGTTAATTATAATAAATTAAGGGTGTTTGTAGTGTTTTATTACATAAAAGAAGGCCTTATAGGTGTTTTTATGTAGATAAGAAAAGATTTAGCTGAATAGACTGGAAGCAGCCTGTTCGCACTACCAAGAGGAGATTATGCCATTCTTTGATCCAGCGGTCAAACGCTGGAACCCCTGATGATGGACAGCGACTAGACGGGAGGCAAGTACGACAGTAGCTGCTGGCAGAGAGGCGGAGAAGTGCAGGCGGAAAGTAACAAGATGACAAGAAAGCTCGACCCTTGAGTGTTCAAGGGTCAAAAATGATCTTCAACCACTTTTAGCAATTTTTATATTTCTGAACTTTTGACTTTGTTTTGTAATATATTTTGTGCGGATACGTTTCTAGTATGGTTTTTAGACTCTGGCCTTTCCTTTAAATAGAGGTAGTAAGGAAGGAAAGGTATCGGACTTTGGAAAAAACAACAAGATAGACTTTTTGGAAGGAGAGAGAGCTCGGTAGATGGAGTTTCAGAGCTTTGAATTATATGATTGCTCACTCGCTTGTATGAGTGAGTAATCCTTTTGAATGGGCTCGGCCAGTAGGGGCCGGTAATGTAAGTTCTCTATCCTAGTAATGAATGAACGATGTTTATGCATGAAGTGTTTGTTGAGGTTATATATTTGATTGTGAATGCATGTATGCTTGTGTTAGATGAATGATAGGACACTGCTTTCATCTTCATTCAATTCTCTATCAAGCATCCAACCCCGAAGCAGAAATGTTAGGTGGTTTTATCAAGGGTTTTCTCTTTTGAAATGTTGCTTCAGTCTTAATACAAGAAAGAACAAGCCTTTAGGACGCTATTGGTTTTAGTAAGTCTTAGAATCTTAAGAACACACGAGAGTTGACTTAAGTGAGAGTTAAAGCAGAAACCTTGGCTTCAGTTGCATTGTTCATGATTTATTAGCGTAGAGCTTACGACAACCTGTTCCGCTGTGCACAGCCTGTTCACTTTGTTATCATCTTCAACTAATCATTTTTAACACGTAAAGTAATCTGTTTAATCTCCAGTTTTCACGACTACCAACATCTGTCAATATAAAAGAATCACGCACTACGAGCACCCTGTTCACAAAGTATTTCTCATAAACTTTGGTCATCAATCCCTGTGGATACGATACTTGACTTATCACTTTATTACTTGTATCTAGTGCACTTGCTAGAGTCCACAAAGGAGACAACAAGTTTTTGGCGCCGTTGCCGGGGATTGAAAGCAACAAATGTTATACGAAATTTTCTGTGAAACAAGGTGTTTTAAATCTGTTTGCTAAATAGTGCAGCCAGAAGGAGTCTTTATCAGTTTATGCGTAGAGCTGGACCTCCTGTTTTTCCTATCAATCTCGAGTTAAAGAGAATGTGTAGACGAAACAGAGTGGGAGCTCGACGTGCAAGATAAAGAGAACGACAAAGAGAGAGAAGAATGGCTGGAAGGGTACCACCCGTACAACCAGTCCAACCAAATCAAGAAGAAGAAGGAGAGAATAACAATCCTCCTGTTATGAGGATCAGGGACTATTCGAGGCCAACTACTGAAGGGCACTCATCGTGCATCATATTGCCCAACGAAGGGAACAACATGTTTGAGGTGAAAGCATCGATGATACAAATGTTGCAGGCAGCAGTACAGTTCAATGGATACCAGTCAGAAGACCCAAATGGGCATATCCTGAAGTTTATCATACTATGAAACACTTTCAGATCAAACCGAGGCGTTTTCAACGATGTGATCAGGCTAAAGCTGTTCCCTTTTTCTCTGAAAGACAAAGAAAAGAACTGGTTGAAAAATCTGCAACCATGGATGATCACCACTTGGGAACAAATGGCCAGCGCATTTCTGATGAAATACTTTCCGCCGAGACAGACCATTAAATTCAGAAACGAGGTATCCCATTTCGTGCAAGAAGAGGATGAATCTTTAGCCGAGGCATGGGAGAGGTACAAGGAATTATTAAGAAGGGTACCCAATCATGGCATCCCCATATGGATGCAGATGCATAACTTTTACAATGGAGTCACCAACATTTATAAGATCCAAATCGAATCCATTGCAAATGGGAACCCTGAAGACCTGAACCCTAAGCCTTATATGACCTAATTGAGAGAGTAGTAAGCACGAGCTATAACTGGCACTCTGCTAGAAGTGAAGGAAAGAGAATGGGGAATGAAGATGTGGTGTCAAAATTGACAAGCCAGGTGGAACAACTTGCCAGGCAGCTCGGTAAGATAAATGTATCCTCGATCCACAACGAACCACCGTTCAATGATATATGTGATTTTTATGGAGGACTTCATTTTAACATCAACTGTCCCGAAGTCAAGCAAGGGAAGGGAGCACAAGCAGAATGCGATTATGCAGGTTATAATCAGAGGAATCCACCTAACCTATACTCTAACACATATAACCCATCTATAAGAAATCATCCGAATTTCGGATGGACATGCCAGACCAACCAGCAGGAGCAACCGAGGTATCAGGAACAACCAAGATATCAACAACAGCAAGGAGGACACTACCAGAGGCAACCTCAGCAGCATTATAAACAACCTGTGCCACCAAAAGAAGATGTAGAGCCAGACATTAAGACAATGATGATGCAGTTCATGAAGCAGACACAGATGTCAATTAAAAATATGGAAACACAAGTCCATCAATTAGCTGCATCTACGTCAAAAGGAAAGGGAATGATGCCAAGCAACACAGAGCCAAACCCGAAGGGCGACGTCATTGCTATCACTCTGAGATCTGGTAAGCAAACTCAACTAACTTTATCAACTGATGAAAATGCTGAGTGTGTAGGAACATCCAAAGAAACTAAAGGAGAGCAGGAACAAACTGTTCCTAGTCAAGAAGAAGCCGCAGTAGAAAAATCCACCAGTGAGCAGGATCAGGAGGAACGTGGAAAGGTGTACAAGCCACCTCCGTCGTATGTTCCACCTGTGCCATATCCGACGCGGTTAATAAACAAAAAACTGGAAGAACAAAATTCTAAGGTGCTAGACACCTTAAAGAAGTTGCATATCAACATTCCTTTCGTAGAAGCAGTTGCCCAGATGCCAACATACGTGAAATTCTTAAAAGACATCCTGTCAAACAAGAAAAAGCTGGAAAATATATCAATGATCCAACTCAACAGGGATTGTTCTTCAATACTCCAAAACAAGCAGCAGCTACCGAAAAAGCTAAAAGATCCATGGAGTTTTTCTATTCCTTGTTCAATTGGAAGCTTAAATATTGAAAATGCACTATGTGACCTAGGAGCTAGCATAAACCTAATGCCATATTCTGTATATGCTAAACTAGGATTAGGAGAGCCACAACCCACCAGAATGTTTATTCAATTGGCCGATCGATCAGTATGTTACCCTAGGGGAGTTGTGGAAGATGTGTTGGTCAAAGTAAGAAAATTCATATTGCCTGTTGATTTTATCATAATGGACATAGATGAAGACCTGCATGTTCCTATTATCCTAGGTCGACCGTTTTTAGCTACGGGTAAAGCATTGATAGATGTGGGAGAGGGACAACTGTTTTTAAGAATTAATGGGGAGGAGATCATTTTTAAAATGAGTGAGGCAATGAGACGAGCTAACACTAGTGATGACACATGTTGTTTCTTAGATGAGTTCCAAAGTCTATCCCCTTTGCAGGAACAGGACACTCTGGAGACTTTATTGGGAGAAGAGGTGAAATTATGTGAAGGAACAGGCTGTTCTCTTGAATCCAGCTTACCCACACCTCCGTTAGATCCTACTGTCCCCACTCATCAAGAACCACCAGAGATACCAATTGTACCATTATCTAAACCTGAACTGAAACTGTTGCCTTCACACCTCGAGTATGCATTCCTGGAACCACCCAACAGGAGTCCAGTTAATATATCTTCAAAGTTAACTCCTGATCAGAAAGCTCAACTCATGGAGGTACTATGAAGGAACAAGGAGGCAATCGCATGGAAAATTGATGATATCAAAGGAATCAGTCTGGCAGTCTGTGTCCACAGAATTTTGATGGAGAAGTATCACAAGCCATCTGTCCAGCCACAGTGCAGATTGAACCCCCATATGAAAGAGGTCGTGCAAAAAGAGGTGATCAAGCTGCTGGATGCCGAAATTATTTATCCCATTTCTGATAGTGTGTGGACCAGCCCTGTTCACGTTGTACCAAAAAAGGGAGGAACAACCGTGGTACTCAACGAGAAAGACGAGTTGGTCCCCACGAGAACCATAACAGGATGGCGAGTTTGTGTGGATTACCGAAAGCTCAACGAAGCCATAAGGAATGATCATTTTCCTTTGCCCTTCATTGACCAGATGTTAGAACGGTTAGCGGGGTATGCATTCTATTGTTTCCTTTACGGTTACTCGGGGTACAATCAGATTGCAATTCACTATGAGGATCAGGAAAAGTCGACATTCACATGTCCATATGGGACTTATGCCTACAGGCGCATGCCGTTCGGACTATGCAATGCTCCGGCCACGTTTCAAAGATGCATGATGTCTATATTTCATGATATGGCAGAGCGGACTGTAGAAATCTTCATGGACGATTTCTCTGTTTATGGAAACTCTTTTGGAAATTGTCTAAACAACCTCGAAGCTGTGCTTGTGCGCTGCAAGGAGACCCACCTGGTTTTGAATTGGGAGAAATTCCATTTCATGGTTATGGGTGGAATTGTTCTCGGGCATAAGATTTCAGAAAAGGGGATGGAAGTGTTGGGGTTTAGTGTCCTATAGACAATTGTTCTAGGATACAAACTTAATATAAATGAATTGTTCTTTATATCATTTGTTTTAATGAGATATATGTTTTATAACTATATAAAGGCAATCCCTTTTAAGCACTAAATAAAGTCTAATAAAAGGAAATCCGTAAGTTTGTTTAAAGTGTTTATAAAGTGTTCATACAAGCATGAAGTGAGACAAAACTTTATAATAAACTAATAAACTTAAAACCACCCCAAGTCAAGTGATATGTTTAGGATTGATATATCACTGTTAAGACTTGCATGTAACAATGTCTTCTGTCCGACAGAAAGCTGATCTCACAAGCTTCATATATACAGATATCTGGACAGTTACATGGATCCGATGAAAAGTAGTTCATTAGGATTGGGGATCCGATTTGAGATAACAGGATGGGTAGATTCATCCTTGTCACCTGTTCATCTCATTGGTATTAATAGGTATAACTAATCCTCAGACTCAAAGGAATATTAATTGGTATTCTGGATTACGGAATGTGACGCTTTGACTCTTGTGTAACACGATCCTTAACAGAGATGACTCTGGGGTGTGAACAGTAGACGTTGGGTATCACAGGAAGTGATTGCGGGATCGTTATATATTGGATTGACCATTTATCACTCCCGATAAATGGGAGATACATCCAAGGATCGCTTGTGGAAGACTCGACTCTAAATCCTTGCAAGGTGATAGCTTAAGACTTGAAATACAGATTTCACTTAACCTATCTATTTGAGTTGACTCGGCCTGTACAAGTAAAACGAACGTCTCGCTATATGTGACTTGATATCATCCATAGTCATAAGATTCAGTTCAAGGATGTAGTTGATAAATGATCGAATTATACTGTAACTAATACGGAAAGGTTAACGACAGAATCAACCTGTCTTCTTATGGCTCTGGGGGAATGATTACGGACTTGCTAATCATATACTCTGTACATCATTCCGTTATGCAAAGATTAAATATAATTTTTTGAAAATTAATTTAATAGTTGCATACGGCCAGTAGTAATAGGAACCTAATGGGTCATACATAAGACTTGGAACCTAAAAGAGAGATAGATGTTAATTAATTGATGGAAGCCCAATTGAGCCCAATGAGGCCCATGGACCATAGGGGGGTCGAAATTCATGTATGGTACATGAATAATTAATTTGATTTTTAATCAATCCTAATTAGATTAGGATTATGAATTAAATTAATTAAGAGATAAATAAGTTAGGAGTTTTAATTAGATTATAATACTCCTATTATTATCCAATAAGGTTATTATTATTATCCTTAATATGTTAGATATATAATGAGATAATAATTAGGAATTCTATTCCGAATTGAATTCCTATTCAGTAACCTAATTCTATCTAACTAGGGATTAGATATAAGAGATTATAAATATCCCCCCACTATGTGATTTTCGAAATCCTTCAACCCTAATCCAAGGCTAGTGATTTTCGAAACCTACCCTAAAGAAAGAAAGAGAAATTTCGACCCCAGTTCGAGGACGAGATTTTCTACGACTTCCTTCCGATCAATTGATTTCATCTATTTCTTTTATCCTTGATCTTGTGTTGATTAATTAGAGGCAATCTATTTTGGTTGCTATTCAACGGTTGATTCTAACTTAATCTTCCCGTGTTTTATTTCGTGCTTGGGAACTCGGAGAAGAGTTGTGGGCACTTCATTAACAACGGTAGATTGATCATCAAAAGGTAATTCTTCTTATCCCTCTTTATATGAAATAACGATTAACGGATCCTAGGGTTAATGGAAATAGGTTAAAATTTTTATATTTCCACTGCTATACCTTAGCCTAATTTCCAACAGTGGTATCAGAGCCATCGTTAAATCCGTTATTTCATATATGAAAATTTAGAAGTTTTTCAATAGGATTGAATAAATATTTATAGTTAGGTTTAATTAACAAATTGTTTTGATTAATTAATTCTAAAGATAAATAAGTTTTAATTAATTGTTAATTAAAATAGATTATGCGTATGTTCCTAATTATTTTGGTTGATAATCATCATAACAAAATCTATTAGTTTTATAGTTAGATTGATAAAATCAGTTTTATTAATTCTAAAGATAAAACGGAAATCTATAGTAGTTTTTCCTATTTTCTGAAAATCGTTTTAAAACCGTTTTAGAACTGATATATATATATATATATATTTAAAATTATTATATAAAAAAAATTACGACAGCAGCCCGAGTCGCGCCTCGCGGCGCCTAGCCGCCGCTGCCGCAAGGCAGCGGCGTTTCAGCCGTCCTAGGGCTGCTGCCAATCGGCAGCAGCCCACCCTCGGGCCCGGCCCGAGATCCACTTGAATTTTAAATTGTTTAAAATCGGTTTTTATATATATTTGAATATATATGTTTCAGAAATTGATAGTTTTCTGTTTTGATTATCGAATGAAAATTTGTTTAAAAGTTTGTTTTACCAATTTGTAAATCAAAATGTTAAATGAATTGAAATCAAAATAATAAGGACGTGCATAATTGACGTTTTGTATAGTTATATTAATCTAAGGATTAATATAAAGATACGAAACTATTAGAAGTAAAATTGGATGAAAGTTAATTTAATAAGTTAATGTGATTAACCTAAATATTACATAAAATAGTTATGTAATCAACCAATTAAATTTATTTAATTGAGTCTATGCATGTTTGGAGTTATAGACATATTTGGACCCTCTTTTAGTCTTTTGGTATTTTTGAAATAGGGCCTGCGAGTCCTGCCTTTTCTACTATCTATTGTAATTTCTCCTCTCATCTAATTCCCTTCAATTCAATTGAAGTTTTCTTTAGTAGTATAGAAATTAATATGTAATTTCAAGGCGCCATGGAGAAGACGGAGGACCTAATGAGAAATATGTAATAGTTAGTATTTCCTTAGGTTTGCCCTTTTTATTCCGTCTCTGGCTCGACGGAATAATTTAGATGATATGTCCATAACGCCAATGTATGTGAATGTATGTGTCTGATGTATGCTAAAGCAAATCAAGACTAAGTTAGATTATGAGACCTAAAATAAAATCCCTCATTAAAAAGTTAAGTAAATAAACAAGTTATTAAAATCGGTTGCCCCTCCCTAATATTATAATTCAGCCGGCAGTACTGGGGGCCTTTGGGTTGTTGAGCAAACTCAAGCTCGGGGTCTTACGGTAACACCTGAATTATCGAAAATTACTTTTCATGAATATGGGGTAATACTTAAATTAGATTATGATAATTGGATGAGCAAACTCATGTTGTCATAAACTAATGGGCAATATGGTTGGGATTAATGTGAATAGCATATTAGTTACTAATGTGGTTAGTAACCCAATAACCTAGGAATCACATTAAAGATGTGATTGATTACATGAATCTACCTAACGGATGAGACTTGCTTGTTGAGCAAACTCAAGACGAAATCTCAGGAGTTAGGATCCTAGCTCACTAAAGGATTTGTGAAATTCTTCGAATTAATATGGAGGGCTATTAATTTAGCAAAATAGTGGGAGCAATCTAAAATAAACAAAAGGCATATAATTTTAGATTGATATACTTTAAAGCAAATGAATAACATACGGTTACTCTTTCTCACATCTCAAGTTTTAAATTAAAACACTCTTAAAATCATGACTAAAACCAATCTGCAAAACATTCTTACGATAACAAATTGAATGGTTCAAACTTCACCGACTGGTTTCGTAACCTCAAAATCGTTTTGAAGTTCGATAAAATAGGGTATGTACTTGATACATCGATACCCCCTATCCCTGCTGATGATGCTCCCATTGAGGAAATTGATGCTTACCAGAAGCACAAGGCTGATGATGATCATGTCGGATGCATCATACTTGCATCGATGACACCGAAATTACAAAGGCAACATGAGGAAATGGATGCCTATTCCATCATCATGCACCTAAAGGAATTGTTTGGGAAACAGACCAGGTGCGAACGCTACGAGATATCTAAATTGCTATATCGTTGCAGGATGCAAGAGGGCACATCTGTCATGACACATTGTGTCAAGATGATTGGCTACATTACCAAACTTTCTAGTATTGGATTTGTGATTGATAACGAATTAAGCGTAGACTTAATTCTTCAATCCCTCCCAAAGAGTTATTCACATTTCATCATGAACTATCAGATGAATGACTTGCAAACCTCTCTTGAAGAGCTTGCAAATATGCTCAAGTCAGTTGAGCCCAATATGAAGAAAGACAAAGCCATACTGGCTCTTGTCATAGAGGGATCAAAGAAGAGGAAAGGGAATTCTCCCAATCCTAAATATCCCAAGAAAGGTAAGAAAGCCGTGCCCAACAAAACTAAGGGAAAGGAAGTGAAGAAGCCCAAAGGAGAGTGCCACTTCTGTGGTGAAGACGGGCATTGGAAAAGAAACTGTTGGTGTACCTAGCCTTCCTCAAAAGGGGAAGAAGCCGGGACTTCAACATCTGGTATGTTTTATATTGAAATTTCACAGTCTGAATCTTTTGGTACTTGATACTGGATGCAGCCTGAGGTTATTCCAGGAATATCTAGAAATATTATTTCTATTAGCCGTCTTATTGACGACGACTTTCATATTTCAATAAAAGACAAACGTTGCGATTTTTATAGAGATTCGATCTTCTATTTTTCATGAATATCACAAAATGGGATTTATGTGTTAGATGACAAAATTTCTGTTTTCGCAATTGATACTAAAAGACATAAGCTAGATAATTCAACTTACTTGTGGCATTGTCGTTTAGGCCATATAAACAAGAGACGCATGCTAAAGCTACATTCAGATGGGCTTATAGGTCCAATCGATCCCGAATCATTGGAAACATGTGAATCATCTTTAAAAGGTAAAATGACAAAGACACCCTTTAGCAATAAAGGTGAGCGTGTATCAGACACTCTAGGACTTATTCATTCAGATGTATGCGGTCCTATGTCAGTCCAAGCAAGAGGAGGATTCAGATTCTTCATAAGCTTCATAGATGACCATACCCGATATGGTTACATCTACTTGATGAAGCACAAATCAGAAGCTTTTGAGAAATTCAAATGCTTCAAGAATGAAGTAGAAAATCAATTGGGAAAGAAAATAAAGACACTTCGATCAGATCAAGGTGGCGAATATCTTTCAGATGATTTTCTGAATTATCTAACTGAATGTGGGATATGCTCACAATGGACACCTCTCTATACACCACAACACAATGGTGTATCCGAGAGGAGAAACCGTACCCTACTAGATATGGTACGATCCATGATGAGCATGGCCTTACTTCCAAAGACGTTATGGGGCTATGCCTTAGAAACTTCCCTCTTCACCCTAAACTGAGTACCAACTAAATCCGCTAGTTCCACACCATATGAATTGTTCGTTGGTAGGAAACCTGTGTCTTCATTTATGAGAGTATGGGGTTGTTCAGCATTTGTCAAACGCATTGCGTCCGACAAACTAGATTCGAAATCTGATAAATGTTTCTTCATTGGATACCCTAAGGAAACTATGGGATATTACTTCTATCATCCAGATGATCAGAAAGTAATAGTATCCAAGCACGCAACCTTCTTAGAGAAAGAGTTTCTCGAAGAAACACAAAAGGGAAGCATGATTGAACTTGACGAAGTTCAAGAAGAAGAAACACCGACTGAAATAACAGAGGCGGTTAAGGTACCCGAAGAAGTCCCATTAGATGAGACTCCAGTGCCACCTATTCGTAGATCACAAAGAGTTCGTGAACTCCCAGTTAGATATGGTTTTCTAGTGGGAGATGATAATGAGGTTCCCGTGTTAGACGATGAACCCAAAAACTACGAAGAGGCTCTTACTAGTCCAGATTCTAAAGCATGGCTTGAGGCCATGGATTCTGAAATGGATTCCATGTATACTAACCAAGTGTGGACTTTGGTTGATCCACCCGAAGGGATAAAACCCATTGGGTGCAGGTGGATCTTCAAAAAGAAGACTGACATGGATGCAAAGGTTAGCACCTACAAAGCTAGGTTAGTAGCGAAAGGATATCCTCAGAAGCAAGGAATTGATTATGACGAAACTTTCTCTCCTGTGGCTATGTCCAAATCAATCAGAATCATGCTTGCAATTGCCGCTCACTACGATTATGAGATTTGGCAAATGGATGTGAAAACAGCTTTCCTAAACGGAAACTTGCTTGAGGATGTATATATGATGCAACCTGAAGGTTTCATATCAAAGGATGCAAACAAAGTTTGCAAACTTCAGAGATCCATTTATGGACTCAAGCAAGCATCGAGAAGCTGGAATAAGCATTTTGACGAAACCATAAAACAATTTGGTTTCGAACAAAATTGCGAAGAAGCTTGCATTTACAAGAAAGCAAGTGGGAGCTTGTTAGGCATGAAATTGACTAAGTTTAACATAGTATTTATAAGGGAATTTGGGTGTTTTATTATGTCATTTGGTAAGAAATAAGGGCTAATTACTGTCCTTGTGCAGATAAGCAAAGAGAAATGCTAAACTCGCTGGAAACAGCTTGTTTTGCTAAAGCCAAGAGGAGTGGAGCCTTACTTGTATCCAGCGGTCAAACGCCGGATTATCCAATGACGGACAGCGACAGATCATGGTGGCAGTGGCAGAGAAAGCGGCAGAGCGGCAGGTGAGAGTGTGTGGCGATGGGATTGCCTAAAGAAGCAAGATGACTTGAAGTATCACCCCCTTAAGTGTTCAAGGGTTAATCGAAGTTTAATCGTTTTAGTTTATTTTTAATCGTAGTTGGTAGTTGACTTATTTTGTAGAAAGGGTACGAAAGTTGTACCGATTTTGGCCTCTGTCTTTCCCTTTAAGTAGGTGAAGCAGAGAAAAGTTTAGGAGTTCGGAATTTTAGTATTTTTCTTTAGTAAAATAGAATAGAAGAAAGATGAGAGCTCCCATGGAGTCTCAAGCTGTATCAAGAACCATCAACTGCTCACTGCTCGATATGAGTGAGTAGTTCATTTTGAACGGGCACGGCCTGGCCGACCCGGTGATGTAAGTGTTACAATGTTTTAATGAATATTTCGTGTTTTGCCAATGTTGTGGTCAATGAGGGTTTAACTTTCATGCTTAAGCATTTATGTATGTGTTAGATGAATGATAGGACACTACTTTCATCTTCATCGATATCTCTATTGATCTCCCAACTTCGAAGCTGACAAGTTAGAAGGTTGTGTCAAGGGTTTTCTCATCTAGAAATGCACTTTTGTTCTTAATGCTAGAAAGAACGTATCTTTAGGACGCTAAAGGTGTTAGTAATTCTTAGGAGTTTGAGAACACACGAAAGTTGACTCAAACTCACTTTAAACTGAAACTTTGGCTTCATTGGCATTATCTTGTATTCATGGAATGTTGTAAGACGTAGCACACCGTGTTCGGCTAAGTCGAGCCTGTTCTATTCTCTAAAATCTTTGCAAAGTTATTTCATTTTCTTGTTTCAGCAGTCTGCCTGAATTGTAAGTAACCAACATCAAACAATCAACGATAAAAGAAGATACTGTTGTGACACACACTGTTTAGCAACGATTTCTAATATTGATTTGAATCACAATCCCTGTGGAGACGATACTCACTTATCACTTTATTACTTGTATCTAGTGCACTTGCTAGAGTCTAATCTGAGGACAACAAGTTTTTGGCGCCGTTGCCGGGGATTGAGAGCAACAAATTTATCGCTGAAATTTCTGTAAAACAGGGTGTTTTTAATCTGTGTGTTATGGCGTGCAGGAATAAAGAAGTTAATTACCCGTTTATGCGTAGAGCTGCACCTCCTGTTTTTCCTATCGATCTCGAATTAGAGAGAACGTGTAGACGAAACAGAGCGGGAGCTCGACGTGCTAGACAGAGAGAAAGAAGAATGGCTGGAAGGGAAGGCCCGGAACATCCAGTTCCACCAAACCAAGAAGAAGAAGGAGAAAACAATAACCCTCCTGTTATGAGAATCAGAGACTACTCTAGGCCAACTACTGAGGGACACATCGTGTATCGTGTTGCCCAACGAGGGGAACAACATGTTCGAAGTAAAAGGGTCCATGATACAGATGATCCAGGCCTCAGTGCAATTTAATGGGTTTCAATCTAAAGATCCAAATGGGCATCTTCAAGAATTCATCACATTGTGCAACACATTCAGGTCAAACAGGGGTGTCTCTGACGACGTGATCAGATTGAAGCTGTTTCCTTTTTCCCTGAGGGATAAAGCGAAAACCTGGCTGCGAAATTTGCAGTCGGGAACGATCATGAGTTGGGAAGAGATGGCAAGAGCTTTTCTGATGAAGTATTTTCCGCCTCGATAAGCCATCAAGCTACGAAATGAAGTGTCACGCTTCATACAGGACGAAGATGAGTCGCTGGCTGAAGCATGGGAAAGGTACAAGGAGCTGCTCAGAAGGGTGCCAAATCATGGTATCCCTATGTGGATGCAAATGCAGAACTTTTACAATGGTGCGACCAACGTTTACAAAATCCAGATTGAATCTATCGCGAATGGTAACCCCAAAGATCTAGAGCCACGAGCTTTATATGACCTAATAGAGAAAGTGGTCAGCACGAGTTACAACTGGCACTCATCCAGAAGTGAAGGGAAAAGGACAGGAAACGAGGATGTCGTGTCAAAATTGACAAGCCAAGTAGAACAGCTTACTCGACAGCTGGGAAAGATAAATGTCTCGTCCATTCACAATGAACCGCCATTCAATGAACCGCCATTCAATGACAGTTGTGGTTTTTGCGGAGGAGCTCATTTCACTATCAACTGTCCCGGAGTTAAGCAAGGAAAAGGCACACGGGCTGAATGCGACTACGCAGGGTACAATCAGAGGAACCAGCCTAACCGTTATTCTAACACGTACAACTCTGAAACTAGGAACCATCCAAATTTTGGATGGACAGGCCAACCAGACCAGCTGGGACCACCACAGTATCAAGATCAGCCTAGGTATCAACAACAGCAAGGAGGACATTACCAAAGACAACCTCAGCAGCACTATAAGCAACATGTGCCACAAAAGGAAGATGTCGAACCAGATATGAAAACAATGATGATGCAGTTCATGAAACAGACGCAGGCATCAATCAAGAGTCTGGAAACACAAGTTCACTAGATAGCTGCGTCCACATCAAAAGGAAAGGGGATAATGCCGAGCAATACAGAGCCAAATCCTAAAGGCGACGTCATGGCAATCACCCTAAGGTCTGGTAAGGAAACTCAACCTGTGGTTTTATCTGATAAGAACGCTGAGTGTGCAGGAACGTCGAAAGAAGCTGAAGGAGAACAGGAACAAGCTGTTCCTAGAAATGAAGAAACAAGGAAGGCTAACCAAGCAAGTGAGCCAGATCAAGAGGAGGAAAGAACGTATAAACCACCACAACCGTATGTTCCACCTATGCCCTATCCAACGTGTCTAATCAACAAGAAGTTGGAAGAGGAGAATTCGAAGGTGCTGGATACCTTAAAGAAGTTACATATAAACATTCCTTTCATGGAAGCACTGGCACAGATGCCGACATACGCCAAATTACTCAAGGACATCTTATCGAACAAGAAGAAGCTGGAGAACATTTCCATGATACAACTCAACAGAGATTGTTCGTCAATACTCCAAAACAAGCAGCAGCTGCCCAAGAAGCTAAAAGATCCAGGGAGTTTTTCGATACCTTGTTCTATTGGAAAACTGAATATTGAAAATGCACTGTGTGATTTAGGGGCTAGCATAAATCTCATGCCATATTCTGTGTATGCAAAACTTGGACTGGGTGAACCCCAACCTACTCGCATGTCTATTCAGTTAGCTGATCGTTCCGTATGCTACCCTAGGGGGATTGTGGAAGACGTGCTAGTAAAAGTAGGAAAATTCATTTTGCCCGTTGATTTTATTATAATGGACATAGATGAAGACTTGCATGTTCCTATCATCCTAGGAAGACCATTCTTAGCAACAGGGAAGGCATTGATAGACGTGGGTGAGGGGCGCTTATTTTTAAGAATTAATGGGGAAGAAGTTATCTTTAAGATGAACGAGGCTGTGAGGCGTGCTAATAATAATGATGACACATGTTGTTTCTTAGATGATTTTCAAAGTCTTTCTACTTTGCAGGAACAGGACACATTAGAAACTTTATTGGGAGAAGAGGTGAACATATGCGCGGGGACAGGCTGTTCCATTGAGTCCAACCTTCCGGCACCTCTGTTCGACCCTACTGTTCCAACTCATCAAGAACCACTAGAGGTACCAACTGTGCCTGTGTCTAAACCAGAATTAAAGCCACTGCCTGAACATCTCGAGTACGCATTCCTTGAACCACCCAGCGGATGTCCAGTCATCATATCTTCAAAGTTGACTCCCAATCAAAAGGAGCAACTCATGGCGGTTTTGCGAAGAAACAAGGCTGCAATCGCGTGGAAAATTGATGACATAAAAGGAATTAGCCCAGCAGTCTGTGTTCACAGAATCTTGATGGAAAAGGAGCATAAACCAACGGTCCAGCCGCAAGAACCATAGTATTTATAAGGGAATTTGGGTGTTTTATTATGTCATTTGTTAAGAAATAAGGGCTAATTACTGTCCTTGTGCAGATAAGCAAAGAGAAATGCTAAACTCGCTGGAAACAGCTTGTTTTGCTAAAGCCAAGAGGAGTGGAGCCTTACTTGTATCCAGCGGTCAAACGCCGGATTATCCAATGACGGACAGCGACAGATCATGGTGGCAGTGGCAGAGAAAGCGGCAGAGCGAGAGGTGAAAGTGTGTGGCGATGGGATTGCCTAAAGAAGCAAGATGACTTGAAGTATCACCCCCTTGAGTGTTCAACGGTTAATCGAAGTTTAATCATTTTAGTTTATTTTTAATCGTAGTTGGTAGTTGACTTATTTTGTAGAAAGGGTACGAAAGTTGTACCGATTTTGGCCTCTGTCTTTCCCTTTAAGTAGGTGAAGCAGAGAAAAGTTTAGGAGTTCAGAATTTTAGTATTTTTCTTTAGTAAAATAGAATAGAAGAAAGATGAGAGCTCCCATGGAGTCTCAAGCTGTATCAAGAACCATCAATTGCTCACTGCTCGATATGAGTGAGTAGTTCATTTTGAACGGGCACGGCCTGGCCGACCCGGTGATGTAAGTGTTACAATGTTTTAATGAATATTTCGTGTTTTGCCAATGTTGTGGTCAATGAGGGTTTAACTTTCATGCTTAAGCATTTATGTATGTGTTAGATGAATGATAGGACACTACTTTCATCTTCATCGATATCTCTATTGATCTCCCAACTTCGAAGCTGACAAGTTAGAAGGTTGTGTCAAGGGTTTTCTCATCTAGAAATGCAGTTTTGTTCTTAATGCTAGAAAGAACGTATCTTTAGGAAGCTAAAGGTGTTAGTAATTCTTAGGAGTTTGAGAACACACGAAAGTTGACTCAAACTCACTTTAAACTGAAACTTTGGCTTCATTGGCATTATCTTGTATTCATGGAATGTTGTAAGACGTAGGACACCGTGTTCGGCTAAGTCGAGCATGTTCTATTCTCTAAAATCTTTGCAAAGTTATTTCATTTTCTTGTTTCAGCAGTCTGCCTGAATTGTAAGTAACCAACATCAAACAATCAACGATAAAAGAAGATACTGTTGTGACACACACTGTTTAGCAACGATTTCTAATATTGATTTGAATCATAATCCCTGTGGAGACGATACTCACTTATCACTTTATTACTTGTATCTAGTGCACTTGCTAGAGTCTAATCTGAGGACAACAGAGCTCTATAGCATTTCTTATACTATATGTGGATGATATATTATTAATGGGAAATGACATTTCTCTACTACAGTCGGTAAAAGTATGGTTATCTGGTAACTTCTAAATGAAAGACCTTGGTGAAGCAGCTTATATACTTGGTATAAAGATCTACAGAGATAGATCGAGAAGACTACTTGGTCTTTCACAGGCTACATACATTGAAAATGTGCTAAATCGGTTTAGCATGCTTGAATCGAAACGAGGTAACTTGCCCATGCTACATGGAGTAAAGTTAAACAATCATTAATGTCCTAAAACCTATGATGACAAAAGACGCATGGCTGTAGTCCCATACGCCAGCGCAATCGGTTCGATTATATATGCTATGCTATGCACTAGACCTGACGTAGCGTTCGCGTTATCTGTAACGAGTCGTTACTAAGGAAATCCGGGAGACGAGCATTGGATTGCCGTCAAGAACATTCTTAAGTACTTAAGAAGAACTAAAGATATGTTCCTAGTGTACGGAGAAGGTGATCTGAAAATAGAAGGATTTTTAGACGCAAGTCATCTCACAGATGAGAATGATTTTAAATCCCAATCAGGATACCTGTTTATCTTGAATGGGGGCGCAGTCAGTTGGAAGAGTTCCAAGCAGGGAAGCGTAGCTTTATCTACGACCGAGTCAGAGTATATCGCAGCTGCGGAAGCAGTAAAGGAAGCAGTTTGGATAAGAAAGTTCATTACCGAACTTGGTGTGGTGCCTGACATTGTAAATCCCATTACACTGTATTGTGATAACAATGGAGCCATTGCATAAGCAAAGGAACCACGGTCTCATAATGCGTCCAAGCATTACCTTAAGCGATACCACATCATAAGAGAGATTGTGGCTAGAGGAGATGTGAGAATAGAAAGAGTACCTACAGAGGACAACGTTGCAGATCCGTTGATAAAGCCCTTAACCCAGAGAGTACATGATCGTCATCTAACTTCTACTGGGATAAGTTTTAGAAACAATTGGCTTTAGTCCAAGTGGGAGTATGTTGGGGTTTAGTGTCCTATAGACAATTGTTCTAGGATACAAACTTAATATAAATGAATTGTTCTTTATATCATTTGTTTTAATGAGATATATGTTTTATAACTATATAAAGGCAATCCCTTTTAAGCACTAAATAAAGTCTAATAAAAGGAAATCCGTAAGTTTCTTTAAAGTGATTATAAAGTGTTCATACAAGCATGAAGTGAGACAAAACTTTATAATAAACTAATAAACTTAAAACCACCCCAAGTCAAGTGATATGTTTAGGATTGATATATTACTGTTGAGACTTGCATGTAACAATGTCTTCTGTCCGACAGAAAGCTGATCTCACAAGCTTCATATATACAGATATCTGGACAGTTACATGGATCCGATGAAAAGTAGTTCATTAGGATTGGGGATCCGATTTGAGATAACAGGATGGGTAGATTCATCCTTGTCACCTGTTCATCTCATTGGTATTAATAGGTATAACTAATCCTCAGACTCAAAGGAATATTAATTGGTATTCTGGATTACGGAATGTGACGCTTTGACTCTGGTATAACACGATCCTTAACAGAGATGACTCTGGGGTGTGAACAGTAGACGTTGGGTATCACAGGAAGTGATTGCGGGATCATTATATATTGGATTGATCATTTATCACTCCCGATAAATGGGAGATACATCCAAGGATCGCTTGTGGAAGACTCGACTCTAAATCCTTGCAAGGTGATAGCTTAAGGCTTGAAATACAGATTTCACTTAACCTATCTATTTGAGTTGACTCGGCCTGTACAAGTAAAACGAACGTCTCGCTATATGTGACTTGATATCATCCATAGTCATAAGATTCAGTTCAAGGATGTAGTTGATAAAGGATCGAATTATACTGTAACTAATACGGAAAGGTTAACGACAGAATCAACCTGTCTTCTTATGGCTCTGGGGGAATGATTACGGACTTGCTAATCACATACTCTGTACATCATTCCGTTATGCAAAGATTAAATATAATTTTTTGAAAATTAATTTAATAGTTGCATACGGCCAGTAGTAATAGGAACCTAATGGGTCACACATAAGACTTGGAACCTAAAAGAGAGATAGATGTTAATTAATTGATGGAAGCCCAATTGAGCCCAATGAGGCCCATGGACCATAGGGGGGTCGAAATTCATGTATGGTACATGAATAATTAATTTGATTTTTAATCAATCCTAATTAGATTAGGATTATGAATTAAATTAATTAAGAGATAAATAAGTTAGGAGTTTTAATTAGATTATAATACTCCTATTATTATCCAATAAGGTTATTATTATTATCCTTAATATGTTAGATATATAATGAGATAATAATTAGGAATTCTATTCCGAATTGAATTCCTATTTAGTAACCTAATTCTATCTAACTAGGGATTAGATACAAGAGATTATAAATATCCCCCCACTATGTGATTTTCGAAATCCTTCAACCCTAATACAAGGCTAGTGATTTTCGAAACCTACCCTAAAGAAAGAAAGAGAAATTTCGACCCCAGTTCGAGGACGAGATTTTCTACGGCTTCCTTCCGATCAATTGATTTCATCTATTTCTTTTATCCTTGATCTTGTGTTGATTAATTAGGGGCAATCTATTTTGGTTGCTATTCAACGGTTGATTCTAACTTAATCTTCCCGTGTTTTATTTCGTGCTTGGGAACTCGGAGAAGAGTTGTGGGCACTTCATTAACAACGGTAGATTGATCATCAAAAGGTAATTCTTCTTATCCCTCTTTATATGAAATAACGATTAACGGATCCTAGGGTTAATGGAAATAGGTTAAAAATTTTATATTTCCGCTGCTATACCTTAGCCTAATTTCCAGCAGGAAGTGGACAAGGCTAAGGTGGAAGTGATAGAGAAGATAGCTATTCGAACCAATGTAAAAGATGTGAGAAGTTTTTTGGGGCATGCAGGGTTTTACCGCCAGTTTATCAAATATTTTTCAAAGATTGCACTGCCCTTGTCAGCATTACTTCATAAGGATGCAGAATTTTCTTTTGATGCAAGCTGTCTAAAAGCTTTCGAACTATTGAAAGGCAAGTTGATCAACTCGCCCATACTGGCAGGACCCGACTGGGAACAACCTTTTGAGATAATGTGTGATGCAAGCGATACATGTGTGGGAGCTGTTCTTGGGCAGAGGGTTGAGAAGAAATTCCGACCTATCTATTATGCAAGCAAAACATTAACCGAGACCCAACAAAATTACACCACGACCGAGAAGGAGCTCCTCGCAGTTGTGTATGCTTTCGAAAAATTTCGCCCCTACTTGGTGCTGTCAAAAGTCATTGTTCACACAGACCATGATGCACTACGCTACTTGTTCGCAAAAAAGGATGCAAAACCAAGGCTGATACGGTGGTTGCTTTTACTTCAAGAGTTCGATCTCGAAATTAAGGATAAGAAGGGAACGGAAAATGTGGCAGCTGATCATTTGTCAAGAATTCCTCACCAAAGCAGCCAGGAACAACCAGAGATTTTGGAGAGTTTTCCAAACAAATGTCTCTATGTTACACAGCTTGCTCCATGGTTTGCCGACGTTGCTAATTATCTAGCCAGTTCACTTAAACCTCATAACCTGTCCACTAATCAAAGGAGGAAGTTTTATGCTGAAATTAAATATTATTTTTGGGAAGAACCCTGTCTTTTCAGGTTGTGCGCCGACCAAGTTATTCGAAGATGTATATCTCAAGAGCAGGGACAGGCTGTTCTAAGCCACTGTCATGATAGAGAAGCTGGAGGGCATCATAGCGCTAGCAGAACTACTGCCAAAGTACTTCAATCAGGTTTTTTCTGGCCAACACTTTTTAAAGATGCCAATCTGTTCGTTCGCACTTGCAATGAGTGCCAACGAACAGGCAATATCTCAGGTAGAAATGTCATGCCCCTCAATAACATAGTTGTTTGTGAAATTTTTGATATATGGGGCATAGATTTTATGGGACCATTCCCTACATCCTTTGGGAATAAATATATCTTAGTAGTTGTTGATTATGTGAGCAAGTGGGTTGAAGCAATGGCTAGCCCCACCAATGACGCCCGTGTGGTTGTAAAATTCCTGAAAAGGCTGTTTGCCAGATTCGGTGTCCCACGAGCGATCATTAGTGATCAAGGAACCCACTTTGGCAATGCCAAATTTGAGAAGCTGATGGGAAAGCTTGGAGTCTCTCACAGAATTGCCACACCTTACCATCCACAAACAAGTGGACAGGTGGAGATTTCCAATCGTGAAATCAAAAGAATTTTAGAAAAAACTGTTGGCAGTTCTAGGAGAGACTGGGCAAACAAGCTTGACGATGCTCTTTGGGCATATAGGATGGCCTATAAAATGCCAATCGGAATGTCTCCGTTTAGATTATTATACGGCAAGTCTTATCACTTGCCGGTTGAAATGGTACATAGGGCTTTTTGGGCATTAACCTTCTTAAATTTTGAGCAACAAGCTGTGGGAGACCATCGAAGACTTCAACTCTGTGACATGGAAGAGTTCAAGCTGTTCTCATATGAAAATGCTGTGAATTACAAAGACAAGACTAAGATGTGGCATGATAGAAAAATCCAGACGAAGACATTTCACGAAGGACAAAGAGTTCTCTTCTACAATTCGAGACTCAGGTTGTTTCTTGGGAAGCTGAAATCAAGATGGACGGGACCTTATCTGGTAAACAAGGTGTTTGGTCATGGTGCAGTTGAAATTGGCAAGGAGGGTCAGGAACCTTTTAAGGTGAATGGGCAAAGAATAAAACCCTATTTAGAGAACGATCACACAAGGAAGATCGACACAGTTCACTTCCAAGATCCCCCACGCCATTAGAAGCACAAACAGGGTGTTCGCTACAAACACCAATTGTAGCACAAGTAACATTGCACTTAAATTAGTTTACATTTCCAATTTTGTTAAATAATGTTAAAGGTAGTTAAGATCAATTTTGTGTCGTGCAATGGTCCGTAATGAGTATCTCCGGCGCAAGCAAAGATGTAAAACTTACACCTTTCTACAAGGGTCAAGTTTTACATTTTTACTTGTTCAAATAGGAAGTTGATTTAGCCTTTCGTTGAAGGGCTATCCTTGGAAAATGGGAGGCGAACTAAAAGACTGAAAAAGTAAAACATCTAATCATCTGTCACTAGGTACCTATTCCACATGCTCTCTTTTTCTCGATAAAATCAAACGGATATGAGAGTAGTTAATTCAAAATTTGAAGAGTGACCGTTCGTCGCCCAGGGGTCTCCTCGGAGGTACGAGCCTTTTGCCAACCACTTGTCCAGGTGGCGTTCATTTAAGCGCTCTCATAATGATGGGTTGGCAACAGGCCGTTTCATTCTTCTCCCTACTTAAGGAGACCGACCAAATTACGGACCCTTGTTCGACTTGCTTTCTTTTTCACACATTTTTTTCACAGTTCACCACATGTTCTTTGATCTTTATCGTTTGGAAACCCTATTTAGACTTGAGCACAGGATGAGAACTCGAGGATCTAGCAAGCAAGTTAAAATCGAGGGCACAAAGAAAGAGAAGGGAAAGAGCAAAATGGTGGGCACGAGCACAGTTTCATTTGTTCCCAACGAAAAATTAGTAAAGAAGCTCTCCCAGTTCAAGGACGCCGCCACACAAAAATATTATGATGATCTCGCTCAGCTCGAGTTTGGGCTGATACGAACTGTGTGTTGGGATACATTGAAAAGACTCAAGCTTGATGAAAAAGTGCGGAAACTCATGGAGGCGGGGCATTTCGGATGTTTCTTCGAAATGAAAGAACCAACATATAAAGAACTCACCTTGGAGTTTCTTGCAAAGTTCAAACATAATCCCGAAATCACGGACCCTGATGAGGAATGGAAATTTAGTTTCTGGCTCATGACCCACACTCAACGGCCATCCATGAACACGTTCAACAATCTCCTAGATGCGGCGGATGACGACGACTTAGAGTCGGAAGGTTACAAAGGGGCTTTTACGGAAACCCCTGATGAGTTTGACCCTTCGACTTTCTGGCAATCAATCTCGGGCCAGCCAAGTTATGATGGAAGTGCATCTAAGGCATCGGGTATCGAGGATTTTGCTATCAGGTATCTACACAAGCTGGTCTCAAGCACCATATTCGCTCGTGAGAATCAGGCCACCATCCCTCATGCCGACCTCACCGCTCTGTGGAGTATGGTGCACGGAAAAATGATGAACATGGGTTTCGGGTTTGGGGAGTATATTAGTGCATTTGGAAAGAAGAACTCGTCGGTAATTTACTGTTGGAAGTATTGTAACCCGTATAGCGGAAGCCATTGGGGTGTTCAAACCTGAGGATAAGAATCGGCTCACGGTGGTGAACCACCCAGACCAGATTGACTTGAAGAGCCTTCAGAGTATGTTGTTTGGAAGGATGGTCAACGGGAAATGGGTCTGGATGCCGGATTTTGTGGAAGCTAAAAGAGTTGAAAGTAGAAAGCGAAAGCATAAGCCCACTGTGTCAGTATCCTCCGAGTCGGAACAGATCGAGCACGCCAAAGATTTGGCCTTTTACCAGAAGTGTGCCAAGCTCACCAACGAAGACATTCTTACCAAGTTCCATGCCCTGTTCACTCAAAACCAGGCCAACAGAGAAATGATATTTGCTCTTGAGCAGAAGTATGCTGCACAGTAGGGAGAGATTGACATGTTGAAAAATCTTTGTATTGAGGAGCATGGAAAGGAAAGCCCTTCTGGTTTTTCGATCAAAAGTCCGGTAAGAACTAAACTTGACAACCTGCCAACGCTGCTGCCTCCTCGAAAGGGGATGGCGCTACTGCCGCTGTGGATAGAGAGGTTGATTCCTCTCTTTCCCCTCCCGCCTGATTACGTCCAATATGTCGCTGTCCTAAGCATCTGGTAACACCTATCACCCTTCGTTTTATGTTCTTACTCACTCTTTCCTTTATCACGCGGCATTTGTTTATTATTATGTTCCTTCATACCAACATTGAGGACAATGTTCCATTCTAATTTGGGGGTGGGAAGGGATTACAATTACAATATCTGTATGCATGAACATGATAAAAAGCCTGAACAAGTTGTTATAGTTAAATCTTATGAATAACAAGTATCCCCCTGAGATCTTTGATTCATATTGTTTTCAGTAAATTCTCTTCGTATATATTCCTCTTCATGTTAAATCCTTGGTACATATTCTTGTGTTTCGATTGTTTTGTTTTACTTTAATCACTGAACAGACTGTGCTGGTTATGAGTGGAATGTATGAAGTTAAATTAGTGTTTGATTTGTGTTTTCCCGAACAATGAAGTTCCACAAATTTTGAAATTTTAAATCATTTTTCACAATAGGAACCTTTTGCCTTAATGCATACCTCCCTCTAAAATAGTGAGAACTTGAGCCCGCAAATGCATTTGAAAATGCATTGTTTCCTTTTAAGAGTGGGCCAACACTTACTATCTTTAGGGAGAATTTGATTGGGTATGCCCTGTTGACATGGAGATTCTTTTTGCCAACCATAGGAGGAAAAAGGCACCTAGATTTCGAATTCACTATAAAAAGAGCCTACCCGTGCATTGCACTCACATTATTAGGATAACCAACTTGAGCCTTACCCTGTACTTTCTTAAATACACATCACACGAAGAAGCCCATTCCTTTCACTATTATCCCATAATACCTTGATTCTATCTCATGCTTTGAAACAAAGAGAAAAATACAAAAATATGAGTTATGTAAATAAAGATGCTGACAATTGAGGTATGACACTGGAATATGGGAAGATAAATAAAGTCTGTTAATCTTGAGCCTGAAATAAAATGTTTGGATGACTGATGTCTGTGTGTTTAAAAGAATAGTCTGGCCAATGTAAAGCAATAGGCTGTGTAGATTGTTTAAGTTAAGAACAAGAATTGCTCATATGCTGAGAATTGGGTATAATTAAATACTGCTGCATAAAGACAGAATTCTGACACTTAAAAAGCCATTCACTCCCATACCTTAGCCTAAGCCTAACATTACAACCATGTTCAAGGCCTTTTGACTATGTTTGGAAAATTATTGATCCATTGACATGGGACCAAAAAGCAAACTCACACCCTAAGGGTGTATTTGCTGAGCTGAGGAGTGAAGTTGCATTCTTTCCCCTATGGCAAACAAAGGCCATACGAGAGTGAGCGAAAAATTCCTTTCCTTGGTGAGGCAAATAGGCAAACAGGTTGTTCTTTGTGGAATTTGAGGTCTAATTTTAAGCTTTAAGGAATTTCTAGAGAAAGGTACACAATCCTGCACTGGTTTAACTTCATCAAAAGATCACAACTTGCACTTATTCTGTCATTATCTCCTGAGAGCAAAGCAATTACTATCACCCTCTCAGTCCCTGTAACATTCAAACTCATGTTTCCGTATTCTTTCATTCCTAACTCTTTGTCCTTTAGATTAACTTGCTTTCTATCTATTGTTTACTTGAGGACAAGCAAAGATTCAATTTGGGGGTGTTTGTTAGACATGAAATTGACTACATTTAAAGGTGTTAATTATAATAAATTAAGGGTGTTTGTAGTGTTTTATTACATGAAAGAAGGCCTTATAGGCGTTTTTATGCAGATAAGAAAAGATTTAGCCGAATAGACTGGAAGCAGCCTGTTCGCACTACCAAGAGGAGATTATGCCATTCTTTGATCCAACGGTCAAATGCTGGAACCCCTGATGATGGACAACGACTAGATGGGAGGCAGGTACGACAGTAGCTGTTGGCAGAGAGGCGGAGAAGTGCAGGCGGAAAGTAACAAGATGACAAGAAAGCTCGACCCTTGAGTGTTCGAGGGTCAAAATGATCTTCAACCACTTTTAGCAATTTTTAGATTTCTGAACTTTTGACTTTGTTTTGTAATATATTTTGTGCGGATACTTTTCTAGTACGGTTTTTAGACTCTGACCTTTCCTTTAAATAGAGGTAGTAAGGAAGGAAAGGTATCGGACTTTGGAAAAAACAACAAGATAGACTTTTTGGAAGGAGAGAGAGCTCGATATATGGAGTTTCAGAGCTTTGAATTATCTGATTTCTCACTCGCCTGTATGAGTGAGTAATCCTTTTGAATGGGCTCAGCCAGTAGGGGCTGGTAATGTAAGTTCTCTATCCTAGTAATGAATGAACGATGTTTATTCATGAAGTGTTTGTTGAGGTTATATATTTGATTACGAATGCATGTATGCTTGTGTTAGATGAATGATAGGACACTGCTTTCATCTTCACTGAATTCTCTATCAAGCATCCAACCCCGAAGCAGAAATGTTAGGTGGTTTTATCAAGGGTTTTCTCTTTTGAAATGTTGCTTCAGTCTTAATGCAAGAAAGAACAAGCCTTTAGGACGCTATTGGTTTTAGTAAGTCTTAGAATCTTAAGAACACACGAGAGTTGACTTAAGTGAGAGTTAAAGCAGAAACCTTGGCTTCAGTTGCATTGTTCATGATTCATTAGGGTAGAGCTTACGACAACCTGTTCCGCTGTGCACAACCTGTTCACTTTGTTTTCATCTTCAACTAATCATTTTTAACACGTAAAGTAATCTGTTTAATCTCCAGTTTTCACGACTACCAACATCTGTCAATATAAAAGAATCACGTACTACGAGCACCCTGTTCACAAAGTATTTCTCATAAACTTTGGTCATCAATCCCTGTGGATACGATACTTGACTTATCACTTTATTACTTGTATCTAGTGCACTTGCTAGAGTCCACAAAGGAGACAATAATTTCCTATGGAGATTATCGAATGACATCCTACCCAACTTTGCGAAGTTGAATTCACGGGGAATTACTACACCGCTGCTATGTCCGACCTGTCACCAGGATGAGAAGAATAGTTCTCACATTTTTCTGTTTTATAGGTATGCTTAGAGCTGCTGGAAACTCGCAGGTCTGTCGTAGCAGGTGGAGAAAATATCAGCGCCAAACATATATGAATGGATGCTGAAGTGTATGGAAGTTCTACCTAAAGTAGAATTGGCTTGCTGGGCGTCGATACTGTGGAAAATCTGGTTCCGCAGGAACCGATGGGTGCACGAACGGAAGTGGATCCCTGATGCACTCCTCATTGAACAAGTGCAGGAGCTTTTCCAAACTCAGACATATACGGAAGCAGGGGTCCAAATCATTGATCTAAATACCAGAAGTTTCCAACCGACTAACCCAAACCTTACAAGAGTATGGCGTCCTCCCCAAAACGGTGTGATCAAAATTAATGGTGACGCCAAATTTGGTTCTAATGGCCATGCGTGTAGGGTAGGATTAGTAGCGAGGAACTCCTCGTGTCTGATCGTGGCGTCCGCCGGTATCCCAATTCCTAATTGTATGTCTGTCGAAGAAGCAGGACTACTAGCAATACTTGAGGGAATCTCGCTGGCCAAGGATTGTTGTTTTAATGATATCATCATCGAAGCAGATGCAAAATCGGTTATCGATGCTTTACAGACGGGCTTCCTCCCACAATCTCGCCTTCTGTTTCTTTATAAAGACGCATTAGCATGGAGTTCAATATTTAATTCGTGTTCTTTTTCTTTTATTCATAGAGAAGGAAATAAGGTAGCTCACTCTTTAGCTATGTGGGCTACACCGTTAGTTTCGCCTTTAGTTCTTATTGAGGATGTCCCGGATTCAATTTGGGACCTCGCTTGTATTGGCTTGATTCATATGCTTGATTAACAAATTATACTTTTCATAAAAAAAAAACACAGTGACCTTATAATAATAATAATAATAATAAAAATAATAACAGTTTTTTAAATCTTAGTAGCTTAAGTTTTTTCATAAAATATTCCTTTGCAATGTGAATTGACCATTTCTATTTATAAACATTTAAGATAAACATTCTCATATTAAGATATATATTACTTGCTAGTTGCAATATAACCTAGGAAATATATTCCTCCATAATCAAGTACTACAACACGTTGTCAAAAAAAAAAAAAAAAAGTACTACAACACAATTTAAAAACAAAAAGCATATTCTATATAATTTAAAAGATTAATTAAGGATCATATGTTCTCTAATCTGCCTCCCAACTAACTTCAAAAGAATATACGTATCCAGATAGAAAAACCTAATAAGGCACAGCATATTCTGATACTATTATATCACATATATATATATATATACATAAAAAAAATTTATAGAACAGTCAGTAGTAGCTAAATAAAACATGGTACACTCTGTGTATTTTTATCTATTATACTCATTCTTAGTTTTACCTCTAATTGTGTTATATTATTATTTAACTCGTTATTTAATTATCACATCAGATCTTTCAAATACCAATTATGTTTTAAATATCTATTCTGTTACTAACATAGTTATAAAAACTTGTCGAAATGATAATATTTAAGTATACCAGATACAAGCTAATCATAAAAAAGAAAAAAAAAATCATAAAATGCTTACCATGTTATTAAAATATGTATAAACAACCCGTCAAAATACATATAACTGTTTTATTTTATTGATTAACTTGTTTGAAAGATTCGAAGTGATAGTCGAACAATTGTTAAATGGCTAAGTTCAAATTTACTTGCTATGTAGGGGTAATATTAAACTTTTTTGGCAACGTTAATCGTAAAATTGCAATATTTCAAACATTAACTATAAATATGCACTTCCCCAAAAACATTTAGCGTAAATTTGGATCTTATCTCAAAAAAAAAAAAAAATTTATATACTCATCAATTTATACATGTATTTTAAGTTTTTAAATTTTATCTTAATCAATTTATTAGTTTTTCTATTTTTTTATAAAAAGAAATCTGGTGCTTTCACTTCAAACTTGTATCAGTAAGTTTTTTTTTGTCCAAAACGGGGGACTGAAGTTTTTGTTTGCGACCAAGAAATTAATGAGCTTTTTTGCTTTACTTAAAATAAGCACCTCCAAATTAAAATGAGCGTTGATGACTTCAAAATTGAAAAATTTAAAGACTTTGATAATATTCTATTTTTTTTAAAAAATTTTGATGTCATTTATGTGTTGTTTGATTAGGAGAGTCAATGTGAATGTTTATAAAGAAAGCTTCGAAAATGATGATTTTGGAATATAAAATTTTTGGCTACATAGTACATGTGGTACTAGAAAACTTTAATTCTTGAAATTTTTTGAGATCATTAATTGTCATTTTTATAGTGTAAAACTAAAAAAGTATCATTTTTAGCAAAACGCTAATCTCAATCTCCGATTGGACAATTTTTTTTCCAGATACTAGTTTAACAAAACATGAAATCACATAATGTTTTTTTTTTTAATTTACCCTTTATTTTTATATGCAAAAATACAAAATTATCCTTTTTTTTTTATTTTTAAATTTAAGCAACTTATCCATAATCAAATTTTTGTAGAATATATATCAATATTTCTAAAGTTTTTTGATAGAACCCGAATCCAACTGCATGTTCAGGAACAAAACGTTTCTAAGAGGATATACCATTTTTCGTGACTCGAATTTTGGATAATTTATGCTTGAATCAGGTCGGGTCTCGTCATGGGTAATTTATACCGTGCATGTGAATGTCTTTGGAGTTGAAGTATGTACTATCAAGAAACTAATTGATCTAAAAGTTCAAGCTTATAGTGAAGGCCGAATAATAGATTTTATAATCTCTGACACATCTCCACACGCAAATGTTCCTAGGTTTCCTGCGTGTACAACAAAAACTTATTCCACCATATGTTTTAATTTCACAAATTATTGTGGTACCAATTAACTAAAAAACTCAAACTGATAGTCGAATCATAAATCTTATATTAATCTCCGAACTATATGTGATCATAGCATGTGCTGAAACTTCAATTAATAAATAGAGTTTTCAAAATTTAAATGATCAACTAATTGATTTAAGATGATCTGATACGATTTAATCAACAAAGCACAGATTCCTCGTCTGTCAAGATATGACTGCCTGTCTGCTGATGCATTATATACCTTGTTGGAATAATAGTTTCTTATTACTTTGTTTGAGCAAACATATTTGATTAATATTTATGAAGATCACTACCCATTTTCTTAATAAATTTTCAGTGCAATTATAGAAGGCACTTTTTCTGATGGAGCTGTATCCGACTAAAAATTGGCACATGGATATTAATTTATTATTATATAGTATTGCTAATTCTTGATCGGATCCGACTCAACTCCAACAGATCCATTTATATTAGTATAAATAAAAAAGAGAGAGCTTTTCTTTTTGCTAGTCTTTTTAATAAAGGAAAAAAAATATTTATCATTTTACTCTCGAATTTACGGGGATTACAAATCGAAGTTTTCATTTAAAAAATCTATTAGAGGTATTTATATCATGAAATATTTTACATAGTTAATTTATTTTTCATGTGGTTATATAATTTGATTAATGTTAATGATTTTAGATATGATTAAATATGTTATAATCATTGTTAAATCAACACGAAAATTTTAAGAAGCTGGATTTATTAGTTATTTAACTGTCACATCAGACCTTCATAATATGAATAGTGTATAAGTTAAATAACAGTGGACTTACTTTTCTCAAATTTGCAGTAAAGTAGGTCTCAAAATGATTGTGCTTAAAAACATTAAGGTTGCTATTTCCATACATTAAGAACAAAACTGTAAAATATTGAACTAAAAAATTAAGCCGGTAAATAAGGTACAATAAAATTCTTATTAATCTATGACACAAATACTCTTTGGGCTTCAATCGTGTACAATATACAGGCATTTCACCATGCGTTTTTCAATTCACAAATTAATGACGTCGTCAGGATTCGAATCATCACCCTCTTTAAGAAGTTCTGATAGAATGTCAAGAAACCAACTGAAGTAAAAGTTAAGTTGATAGTTAAAACACATATAAATGGAACTGTTGATCACTTTAAGGTCAAAAATGGTATGGTACCCTGTCAAACCCATTGATTTAAAAAGTTTAACCTCAGTTAATTAAGGTCCAAAAATAATTGGGTAAATTACACATATTGTCACTGAACTTTATCCATTTTAACATTGTGGTCACTTAACTTCAATTCTTAACGGTATAGTCTAGAAACTTTATACTTTTTAACACTGCTAGCCACTCAACTTTAACTAACTCCTTAAAATTACTGTTAACGACCTTAAAATTAAAATATTCAAGAATTAAAGTTGTTCAGAACGACATTTACTATAAAATCACAATTTTTATTTTCCAAAATCACAATTTTTGGAGTTTTCTCACTCTAAAAATTTATTGTCATTTTGAGCCGTTGATTGGCCACCAGTGTTAAAAAGAGTAAATTCAGTGGTCGTACCGTTAAGAATTAAAGTTCAGTGGCCACAATATTAAAATGGGTAAAGTTCAGTTGTTATGGGTGTAATTTATCCAAGAATAATTGTTAGGAAAAATAATTTATTAGTCCCTACTTTTTAAAATAATTTACCCAATGATTTTGGGGAAATATTATTCGGACCTCATGTGTAGAATTTTTATGCTATCATAGCTCCCTTCAATCCAATTTTGTATTAATTTTGTTATTTACAATTAAAATTTAAATAATATCATTAATGAGGAAAAATATATTTTTTTAAACACTTAAAACACACTTTAATGAGAATATTTTTAATCATTTTAAATATTTTAATGAGATGATTTTTTTTATCATTACAAATATTTTAATGAAAAGATTTTAAATCATTACAAATACTTTAATGAGAATATTTGCTAATCATTAAAAAGTATTTTAATATAGATAAAATTATTATCATTGTAAATATATATTGAGACTAACACTTTATTTTCATTAATACTTTTAGTAGGAGACCCCAATAATGAAGGGTACTATAAGAGTAATTATTCTCATTAAAAACACTTTAGTGAGGATAGTTGGGTTTTTAGTGAGAATATCTATTCTCATTATAAGCCGTTTTTTTTTTGTAGAATTGCCTAACATAGTAACACAATGTTTAGTCCCCCTATTTAAAAAAACACATTACAAAGTCTATATCATTTGCCATTCTTAACCCTTCGGTACTTCTGTCTATTTTTTTTAGTTTTTTAACTGTTATATTTCACATAAACAAACAAATAGAAAATAACAGATAACATGATCATTTTATATCCTACCTCTCTGACATGTGAATGGTTTGATAAGTGTACAATATATACCTACATTAACAAGTGTTGAAATTTCATCAATATATGAAATTGTCAGTTCAGACCTTCGACCACTTTGATCTAATTGAACTAAAAAAAGTACTCTTATAATTAATATGCGACACACAACACTTCTCAAAAAATGTTTGATGCTTATATTCTTTTTAAATAGTTTTTTTATAGAATGTATCGAGATCTGAGTAAATATTATAATAGAGTACTTCCATAAGCCCATGTTTCAGAAAACTTTAGGTTTTGGATTGTTTCCTTTTGGGAATCAATGTTGCTGTTTTTAAGAATAAAAGAACAACACCAAGACGTATATGCTATGGAATGTGGGCAAGTCAAAGAAAGCATGCTACCATGGATGATGATTTGTCCAATTTTTTTTATATATAATTATTTCATTCAATCAAATTGAAAATTAGTTAGACCGTTTATTTTATGTTGTTTGTTTAATAGATTAAATAATTTATTAATTTGTACATTTATATTTAACACATTTATTTATTTATTTATTTTAATAATATATTTTCATGTATTTAGTTTTTATTGTATTCAATAATTTAGTATTCATGATAGAGTAATATAAAAATCAGGGTTAATTTCAAATAAATGTACTGTAATTTCAGATTTTTTTGGTAGATCGATATTTGTGGATGGAAAAAATCCCATTTTTCTAAATGTGATTGATAGCGACCTCAATGGAAATTTTCAAGAATTAAAGTTATTTAGTATTATATTTATTTTGAAAGTATATTTTTTATATTTCAAAATCATCATTTTTGGAGTTTTTTTTTAATAAAAGTAGAGAAATGCCTCGCACCAAAGGCTGACATCCCAACTAGGTTGGCATCTCCGATCCCAGATGGAAGCAGGTCCGGTGCATTAGTGCTGATATGATCACAACATCATTTTTGGAGTTTTTTCTCTTCCTAATCATTAACTTTCTCTCTCATAAAAAACAACACATAAATGACCTAAAGCCTAAAAAGTTGAAGAAATTATTTATATAACACTCAATATTATAAATATTTTCACGGTGGTTAAGACCTTTATGATCTTCTACTATTATTTCTGATCTCCTTCTTCGTTTTTCTGTCTCTTTCTTTTCTTCCTCTTCTATTCTTTGCGGTTCTTTTATTAATTTCTTTTCTGTGATGGTTATATTTCGGTTCAGCTATGTCAAAATTGATTACCGGTGAACAATGGTGAAAGGCGGAATCGACGGATAAAATTTGACTCCTTCATGGTGTTTCTCATATTCTGGATTCTATTTGTTTCAATGTCACACATAAAACTTTTTAGAACACAGACTATAACATAAATAACATTTGTAATACTCCTCTTATTCTATAATATTTGTCTTTTAAGGTTAAGACACAAGAATTAAGAAATGAAACTAATTTTAGCTAAAAATATTTTATTACCCTTATATTAATTGTATTCGCTAATTAATTTTTATCTATTCCCAAAATAAAAGGCAACTTAAATAGGTGTATATTGTAACAATTTGAATTGTTCAGTGATTGTTATTGATGTATCAAGTAGTATAAATACAATTTACAGTTTGTATCTAAGTGAATAACTAAATCTATACTGTAGGCTAGAAATAGGGAACTAACTATTTTACAAATAGATAAAGGACTAAATAGTAAATATGTCTAATACACCCCCGCAGTTGAAAGGTTCGGAGGCCGAACATTGAGACTATTCCTGAAGTCTTCGAAAAGAGGTGTCGGTAGTCCTTTGGTGAAGATGTCAGCGACTTGATATCTGGACGGAACGTGCAGAACACGAACTTCGCCCTTCGCAACCCGTTCACGAACAAAGTGAATGTCCATCTCGACGTGCTTCGTACGATGATAGTGAACAGGATTACCAGTGAGATAGATGGCACTGACGTTGTCACAGTATACAAGAGCAGATTTCTGAATTGGGCAGCCAAGTTCTAGAAGAAGATTCTGAATCCAACAAGTTTCAGACACGACGTTGGCGACACCACGGTATTCTGCTTCAGCACTAGAGCGGGAAAGAGTGGGCTGCCGTTTGGCTGACCAAGAGATAAGACTGTCCCCAAAAAATACACAGTATCCTGACGTTGAGCGTCGAGTATCAGGACAGCCGACCCAGTCCGCATCGGTGTAGGACGTTAGCTGACCCGGAGATGATGCAAGAAGAGTAAGCCCAAAATCAAGTGTACCTTGAACGTACCGAAGGATGCGTTTGAGGGCTGCCATGTGGGAGGTCTTGGGGTCGTGCATGAACAAGCAGATCTGTTGAACCGCATATGATATGTCGGGTCTGGTGAGAGTAAGATATTGAAAAGCACCTACTAACTGTCTGTATTCTGTAGGGTTGGAATAGGGAGAGCCAGAAGAGACACTTGTTGGTCCCTAGTAATTAGTTCCAAGGGGGGGGTTAGGAACTAATATAATTTTTTCGCGTTTTAATTAAGCTGACTAGAAGTTATTTTAGGAGTTTGTTAACTCAGCTTTTGGTAAGGTTGGTGAGATATGTTTTAAGACAGCTTTAGTCAGATGTTGACTAAAGGTATCTTCTTGTAAGTTAGGAATTGACACTCTTGGAGGTCAGCTTCTAACTCAGCACCACTTATTTACTCAAGGTCAGCTTTGGCAATTTATATGCTGAGTAAATAAAGCAAACAACACATGCAATATGAGAGAGAGTTTAGAGATTACTCAGTATCACTTATCCTGGTTCGGCTTCTCTGCCTACGTCCAGTCCCCAGAGTCCTCCGGGCTTTTTGAATCCAATACTAAGCTCTTTAACGGTAGAGCACAAACCAATTACAAGGCAGTTGAATATGCAAGAGTACCTTCCTCTATTCGTCTACTCAACTCCTACTAAATGATACAACCCAGCACCTAGATTTCTCTACCACTGAATGCTTACAACCAGGCACTCAGCTTAACACTCTCAATATTCCTATTGATCACAGACTTGTTCTTTTTCAACTAAAGAACACTTTAGATGATTACAAAACAATCAATCTAGCATTTACACAAAGAATGAAACGTTGGTGTAAGATCTTTTTGTATTTGAGTGCTTTCAAGATTTTCTCTCTTTGTATTTTTCTTTCGATGCTTCAGTAATGATCCAAGGTTCTCGATTGTCCTTTTATAGAAGGAAATCTGCAGATTGGATCGTTTGAATTGTTGTTACCGTTAACACCAAAACGGTTCTTTTGGGGGACAGGTTCTGGTCAGCTTCAGTCTGTTCCGCCATTCCCTTCCTCTGATTTCTTCAGGAGTCAGGTTTTGTCTTATTGCACCAGACTTGTCTTTTTGCGCCAGTTGTCTTTTACCAATAATCCAATGACCCATGTTTCTTGGAATTAGTCTTTTATGTGTCTTCGAGGTTCCAATTATTGGTGCAGAAGATTGGCAGCGTTTGTCCTTTAGTGAACGGATCCTTCATGCTGTCCTGACTATTACTCAGCTTTATTCGTTGTCTTCGGATGTTCAACTTTCAGACTGAGTTCCTTCTTGGTCAGCTCCGTTCTGATTAAACGCTTCTGAGGAAATCTTCAATTTGAGTCAGCTTCGTTTTGCTTTTGAGTTCTACTCCACTCAGCTTCCATTCTGTCATGCTGAGTTCCGTTCTACTCAGCTTTGCTTATGCTGACTTTTGTCCTGTCTTTACTTTATATATTTTTGCACTCAATATTGAACAAACACATTAGTATAATTAAATCAAAGCATTTAAATTTAATTGCCTCTTAATCATGGATGATTTTGTCAAATCAAAATCTTATGGAAAAGGTGTTTCAACAACACTAAGCTTCTACTTTGTGTGGACAGGTGTGGATGCAGGGTTGCAATTCGCCAATCCGGCTTTGGCGAGGATTTCCGTTGCACATTTTTTCTGAGATAAAAATAGAGAACCCTGTGATTGAGTAACCGAGATTCCCAAGAAGTAATGTAGTGGCTCTAGATCCTTCATGGCGAATTCCAAATTCAATTTGGAGAGAATGGAAGCCTGAAGTCGATCGGATGAAGTGACAAGAACAATTTTGTCGACATAGAGTAGTAAATATGCAGTGTCAGAGCCGTGCTGATAAATGAACAGGGAGTGATCAGATACACTATTGATGAATCCCACTATGGTAACAAATGTGGCGAACCGATGATACCAAGCTCGGGGCGCCTGTTTCAGCCAATAAAGTGATTTTTTCAGCAGACAGACATGATCAGGAGATTGAGGATCACGGAAACCCAATGGCTGGTGCATTTAGACTGTTTCATTCAAATCCCCGTGTAAAAATGCATTTTTAACATCTAGTTGTCGGATGTTCCAATTCCTGGATAATGCAATACTGAGAACCGCTCGAATAGTTGTTGGTTTGACAACGGGACTGAACGTCTCACCACAATCAACACCTGACAACTGTGCTGACCCATTTCCAACAAACCGGGCTTTATACCTTTCAAAGGAGCCGTCTTCTTTTGTTTTGTGCCTGAAAATCCACCAACTATGAATAACATTAGCAAACTTAGGACGGGGTACGAGTACCCACGTCTTATTTTCAATTAAAGCTTCAAATTCGTCAGTCATGGCCTGTGTCCAATTTGGATCACGTAAGGCTAGAATAGGTGTTTTAGGTATTGGGGATATGGCTTTAGGTGCATAAGCGGTCAGGTTAAGCATTCGACGAGGTTTGTGAATGCCATGTTGGGCTCGGGTAGTCATAGTATGGGTGTTGGGATTGGGTTGGTTAGGTAATGTAGGTGGAGAGTTTGGATAGTCAGAAATAGGAGATATGGATGTCGAGGTATTAGAAGTGGTGACAGAATCGGTTCGAACAGGTGAGTGCCTAGAGGAATTTCGGGACAAGGTAGGGGACGTGTTTGACGCAGGGACATTCGACGATGGGGACGACGACGGTGACCGAATGTGGGAGACAAGGGACCTGACAGAACGGACAGACAACTCGATGGTAGACACTACGGAAGACGACTCGAAGGGAGACACGGAGGACGATGACTCGACGGGAGATGCTAAGGGTATTGATGACGACGACGCAATGGGGGATGACTTGGTGGGAGACACAGTGGGACACAATATGGACGACTTGGACAGGGGAGGAGTGGATATAAGAGAGGGCGCAGATTCAATTAATTCATTAGGAGCAGGGGAGGCGTTATGTGGGCGGGGTGCGCTGGGCTTGGTAGGAGTCGAACTAGGCACAAAGGGGTATATATGTTCATGAAAGATAACGTGACGGGAAACAATAATTTTGTGTGTAGAGAGGTCATAGCACTTATAGCCTCTGTGGTTTGTGGGATAACCGAGGAAGACACAAGTAGAAGATCGGGCTTGAAGTTTATGGCGAGTGGTTGATGGAATTAAAGGAAAACAAAGACATCCGAAGACCCGTAGATGATTGTATGTTGGGTCTCGTTGATAGAGAATTTTTGTGGGAGATTGGTAATTAAGAATTTTGTGGGGATATATATTAAGAAGATAGGTAGCAAGCTCAAGTGCATGATGCCAAAATTGAAACGGAATGGAGGCATGATTCATAACGGTCCAGACAACGTTATTAATGGTTCTGATTGTGCGTTCGGATTTACCATTTTGTGGTGATGTGTATGGACATGAAAATCGAAATTGCATTCCATTAATATGACAAAATTGACGAAAGGAGTTATTATTAAATTCGCCCCCATTGTCGCATTGAAAAACTTTGATATTGCGCTCAAATTGAGTGCGAACAAATGAACGGAACTGAAGAAAGACAGAATAGACTTGAGATTTGTGAGCTAGTGGGTATGTCCACAGAAAATTAGTGTAATTATCAAGGAACAACACATAGTAACGATGACCGCTAGAACTTAAAACAGGAGATGTCCAAATATCACTGTGAATTAAATCAAATAGGATACAAGCAAAATTATTAGAGGAGTAAGGGTAATTTTACTTGTTTTCCATTTACACAAGAAGAGCAAACAGAAACACTTTTATTCCTATTACATGAAATCAAATTCTTATTCAAGAGGGCATTCATAATGGGAAGCCCGGGATGGCCTAGACGGTTGTGTCAGACATCAGAAAACAGTGCGGTAAAGACGGACGGAGAGGAGTGTGGTGTAGATTGACTAGACATGACTGGATAGAGCTCCCCGGTACTGTTACATCTCATGATATGTGTACTCGTCTGTAAATCCTTCACAGAAAAACCGAATGGGTCAAATTCTACAGAAACTTTGGTATCTTTGGTGAACTGACGGACTGAAATAAGATTTTTGATCAGTTTGGGTGCATGCAATACATTATTTAAATGCAAGGGTTGATTTTTAGATGTTAAACTAGCATAACCAGATCCACAAATAAGAACACAGTGACCATTACCGACAATAATATTGTCATTGAAGCTCGAATTAAAATAAGAAGTGAGTGTACCTTGGTGAGCCGTCATGTGAGATGTGGCTCCTGTATCCATATGCCATTGGTCAGGAGGTGGTGAGATGGTCATTGTGTGCATAGCCTCTGCAATATCAGTGGGCATATATGGGTGGGATGCCATATTAATATGAGCTTATGGGCTGCCGGGTCGGGGACCGAGAATTCTCGGTTGAGACTGCTGTCTGCTAAAAGGGTACTGTGGCTGCCAGGTGTTGGTGGGGAATGGGCAAGGTGGAGTCGCCCAAGGTTGTGGCTGCCCCCACGATTGCATATACGCCCAAGGAGGGAGAGACGAGGGGCGATACGGTGAGTAACCCGTGGGCCGATAGTGGTTCCGCCCCCCCTGCCGCGATACACACGACCACCATGTCGGCCACCACGATTGTTGGTGCTAGACCGGTGGTGCGTCTGACGCGCAGGAGGGAATTGAGAGGTCGAACCGGCGTGGTCAACAGTGGAGGAAGCCGTGAGTGCGACGGTGTCAGGGGCGCTGCTGGTCTTTCGGGATCGAGCCGTTTCTTCAAGGATTAACATTGACTTAGCTTGGTGAAAAGATGGGAGAGGATCGCCATGGCGAAGTTGGGTACCAACGGTATCGTATGCATCAGTAAGACATGAGATGAGTTGAAGGACCATCTCGTCATTTGTAACTGGACAGTCGACATTAGAGAGTTGATCAGATAGGGATTTTAGATGTTGACAGTAGGAGGAAATATCGGAGAAATCATCAAGTTTAACTTTGGAGAATTCTTGTTGAAGAAATAGGGCACGGGAATGTTTATTGTCAGAGAAAATGTCCTGGAGACGGCTCCAAGCTGTGGCTGCAGAGGAATTTGCTTCAATAATTGTGTGAAGCAGATCAAGGGAGATAGTGCTGTGATCCATTGAAGGACTACGACATCAATACGGGACCATAGTGAGGGATTTGTGGTTTGAAGGGAGTTGTCAGAATCGTTGTCAGATGACGGAATGATGTGGTCGAGGACTTGAAAGGCTGTGGCGTGGAGTTTGAATAGGGCGGCCCAGGTTGGATAATGACCTTTTTCGACATCCAGGGTGATTTTGATGAAGGTTGAGATATTGGATACGGTGAGGGAAGGATGAGTAGTGGTGTGTGTTTCGGTTCGGGTGGGTTCGGTGTTGGAGTTGGCATTGTTGATTGTGTTTATGTTTGTATTGGATTGCGCCGATGTGTTGGTCATGGTGGCGGAAGGGTGGTCGTCGGCGATTTAGGGTTGAGGGAGGGAGGAGTCGAAATTTCGGTGGTGGAGGTGAGGTAGGAGAAGATGAGAATTAGGTTAGGTCTCTGATACCATGTAACAATTTGAATTGTTCAGTGATTGTTATTGATGTATCAAGTAGTATAAATACAATTTACAGTTTGTATCTAAGTGAATAACTAAATCTATACTGTAGGCTAGAAATAGGGAACTAACTATTTTACAAATAGATAAATGACTAAATCATATATTTGGTAAAAATCAATTGATGTGCATGGATTATATTAAAATGTCATGTATTATGGAACAAATTTTTTTTCTAGAAAGACAAATATTATGAAACGGAGGAGTATTATTTAGAATATTCTACTTAACTTTTTAGAACACAAACTATAAAATATAGAATATATACTCCAACATATATAGTTCTTTTATGAATATGTTCTAAAATGAATGTCTTATGTTCTCCAACTAATGTAATTTGTTCTAAAACTAATGTCTTATGTTCTAAAATTATTGTCTTATGTTCTTAAAACATATTTCTAAAAAGTCATAGAGTTCATGCATAAAAGTTTTTAGAACAAAGAGTATACAATTTAGAACATATGTAACATTATTTAGAATAATTTACTTAACTTTTTACAACACATGCTATAAAATATAGAACATATACTCAAACATATATTCTAAAACTAATGTCTTATGTTCTAAAACTAATTATTTCGAATATTTTACTTAACTTTTTAGAACGTGTGCTACAGAATATGGAATATATACTTGCTTCACCCTTAATTTAATTTGGGATGATTTTGCAATTAATGTACTTAATTTGAACCAAATGGATAAAGTTAATGGGGTTGGGGGCAATTAGGTAATTATACTATTTAATTTGGCTTGAATTTGGTATTATTTTTCCAATTGTATATTTTTCGTCAAAATGTGTGAGAAATTAGAAGTATAGGATGGATTCTGTAATTTACAAAAAATGACGGCCGAAGTGTGCAATTATCCAATTAAATTCACAAATTTATAACAGCAAAATCATGGAAGTGGAAAGTGAGTTAGTGGAGTGGAAAGTGGATTAGTGGAGAAAGGGAGCAGCTGGGAACTTCCTTGTTGGGCGGTTATAAAAAAAGAGACCAGTTAGAAACTTTCTTATTTGTCATTTATGGAGCAACCTTAGCAAATCACGGATCTTTCTTACAAAAAGTTGGAACTTACACACGTGCAATTATGGAGTATTCAACAGAAAGAAGTGGCTTAAGTTCAAGAGTAGTAGAGAAAGGGAGTTATATGCTCTTGGGACTAAGGTTAAAAAGGGATCTCGTTGAAGAAAGAACACAAAACAAATACTCACACAAACCAAACAGAATTCCAAAAATTCTTCAATGGACTTTAGATAAGTTGCAACTTAGTTTTTATTTATCATTTCGTGCTATCTTTTATTGTAAGTTCTTAGTTATTCTTATCAATTCAATTATTCAATTCAAATTTAGTCAATTCAATTAGATTTACAAGTATTGACATTATTTCAACTTACTTAAGATTAATCTTCTAGATTTAACTACAAAATTTAAGCTTTTTTTATGTCTTTTAAGCTTTCACACATCGTCTTTGATAAAAGTTAGATTTTGATAACATTTTGGGATTTTTGTACAAAACTTCTAGCATGCTCGGACATGAATAAAAAAAAGGCGTTAAACAATTTGACAGGTTCGGTGGAACACTATTGAAAATACCGCCAAGAAGAAATTCTAAAGAAAATATTGCTGCGCATCTGATGATGCAGATTTTGTGCCTCGTAATACAGGATAGGGGAATGATTCAATAAAAGAATTCTTTGGTTATGGCCACTGCTTTGAACAATTTTTCCAAATTGTTGGATGATTTGGCCAAAAAATATGGCATTACTTTGTTGCAGGAACTCAAAAAATTGACATTGGGGCAGGAACTCAGAAAGCACAAATTGATTCAAGTGTGGCCATTTCTCCAGCAAAAGAGAAAGAAGATGCAGTTGTTGAGGGATGACAATGATTCTAAGTGTCCAAATACTGCAAGCCGAAATCCAACAGATGGTAAGCTTATTCAGCCTGTTGTTCCAACTGGCCCATTAGTTAATCTAATTCCAAATTTTATGTAAAACAATATATATATATATATATATATATATAACTGGAGATGGAAAAATTATTTTTGGAGGCTTTAAATTGAGTAACCGTTCAAGAATTTGAATCGTAACAATTTCATATATTAATGAATTTTAATATTGTTAGTATATAGTACATTAAATTAGTAAAAAGATTGTGTATAAATTAAAAACTACGAGAACAAAAATAAAGCAAGAAACAAATACGTATCTATACTATATATAATTACGGAAGCAGAGAGAAATGAAAAGAAGTGTTTTAGAGGTCTTTTTGATGAGTTGTCAACGTAGTAAAAAATCAGATTAAAAATATTTAATTAATTAAAAATAAATATTTAATTAAATTAAAAATAACAAATTTATATTTATAATATATTAAATAATTACTAGCCTATTAATTAAAATAATAAAAGAAAGCAAGAGTTACGGAAAAATTAAAAAACACAAAGCAAAGGAAATCCAAAAGTCACAAATAAACTTCTATATAAAGCATGATAGATAATATTCCACCATTATATTTATTGGTCATGATAGATAGTATTATATTTCTGAAGGTAAATATTCGATTTTTTTCATATGTTGTAGTTATTTTGTTCTCAATTATGTTGTTGTTTTATTTTTATTAAACAATAGTTGTTATAGTTTCATCTTTCAGATTCATTTCTGTTGTTAATCAGGTTCTATACCTCTCGCTATCTTATCCATGTTTTCTTTTTTATTTGTTTTTTTTTTCCAAACTGATAGCTTCAATTGAAGAAATCCGACAGAAATAGAAGATGCATGAACAACTAAAACCGGAAAACACAAAAGTGTCAAAAATTACAAGAGATTCTTATGTTTCTTAAGGTAATTATTTGATTTCTTTTCATATATTGTAGTTATTTTTGTTGTCAATTGTGTTGTTGTTTTCTTTTCATTAAGCAATAGTTGTTATAGTTTCATTTTTCAGAGATGAAATTCCATTTCTGTCGTTACTCAGGTTCCATACCTCTCGCTACCTTATCCATGTTTTTTTTATTTGTCTTTTTTTTTTCAAAATGACTAAAATAAAGATTTTGTAAATTTATATTCTGTTTTAGTATATGTTGCTAGGTGTTATCGTTTCGATTGCTAACTCTTAACTAAAATTTAGATTTTCGGCTTTATATGAACTCAATTTTTGGCTTTCTCAATTATGCTGTTGTTTTATTTTTATTAAACAATTGTTGTTATAGTTTCATCTTTCAGAGATGAAATTCCAATTCTGTCGTTATCGAGATTCCATACCTCTCGCTATCTTATCCATGTTTTCTTTTTTATTTATTTATTTTTCAAAATGACTAAAATAAAGATTTTGTATATTTGCATTCTTTTTTAGTATATGTTCCTAGGTGTTATCGTTTTGATTGTTAACTCTAACTAAAATTTAGATTTTCGGCTTTTTATGAACTCAATTTTTAGTTTTAATTGAAGTTAGATTAATTTTTCTAATTCGGGACATGTTGAAATCCACTCATTTTTTTGGTTTGAGTTTAGCTAATTGATATGGATTGTATTTTTTATTTTTATGAATTTTGGTACAAATACATATAAATTCCATACGATAGTTGTTCATTGAAGTTTGAGACATATTAAATAAAATATTAAAGAGATATTGGAATATTATACTTACAATGAAGTTTATTTCAATATAAATTATGTTATATTATTATTATTATTATCAAGAAGTTATTTTTTCCCAAGTTTCTAGACAATCAGATTGTAAGCATCTAATACGCTTGATAAGATGTTTATTCTTGAAGAATGTGGATTATGCTAGATACGAATTCAAAATCAAGGTAAATAAAAATAAATTTTGATGCTCAAAATCCTAAAAATGTACATTAATTATGGATATTGAGATAATTGTTTTTGCAACATTGGCTTATATAATTTTTAACTATTATATTATGGTTCGTACAAAATTGTTAGTATTTCAAGAGTTTTTAACATATGAAAATGAAATATGATCATAGGACAAATGATTGAAAAATATTAATTAAGAAAATATTATTATTTGAATCTCTTCAAATTCTCAAATGTTGAGCATAATGATTCTAATTAATATAATTAATTTCACATATTAATTATAAAACGTTTTTTTTGTACTGAGTGGTTACAATTGCGATCTAATTCTATTTAACTAAAATTAATTTATGGACTTAATACTTCATTAAGAAAAAATAAAATGTTTAATTAATGGAAAAAAATATTTTCACTCTACTCTTTATACGCTTATGTCTCGACATTCTCTTTTATTTTCAAAAAAAAAACCCCGAGAGGAAGATGGTTCTCTCCTAATTATATTTTTCGTCCCTTCATTTTTTTTCAATTCTTTTGTTTGTTTTTCTTACTTACAAAATTCAAAAATATAAATTATTAGAAAATATTAATGAAGTCAAATAAGTGATAGTATGGCTGATATTCTATATAGTGAAAGAATGAAGAACAAATTGATCGAATGTCTTGATGAGATATTACGAAATGAAATATGGAGAAATCACCATCTTAAACTGATTCAATTAGATATATTGTAGCAGAATGAATAATTGAATTCGAATACTTGGTGATCATGAAATTCCATCAACCAAAATAATTATCATCAAGATGAATTTGTGACTAATTCTTACGAATTTTATTTTTTTATATGTAACATATTGAATTGATAAAGTTTCTTCATATGCAACATTAGAAAAGTATTGATTGTAATAGTTTATAGAATAATATATTGATGTTGCTTCCATTTTAACATAGATTGTAATTCTTTTGTATCGTAGATATAATATTTAATTTTAATTGTAGTTTAATTCAATTTTTGTTTAACCTATATTGTAATTTTTTTGTATCGTAAATATAATATTTAATTTTAATTATAGTTTAATTCAATTTATTGTTTTTTTATTATATTCTAATATATTTCTTAATTAATCTGCTATTTTATTATTATTGTTTCACAGAATATTTGGAATATGAAAAAGAAACAAGGCGGCCCGGTCGCACTATTCGTCCCCGCTGAGCGAGAGTCCGAGGAGGGGTCCCACCACAAGGGTGTACTGGGGGCAAGCCTTACCTTCCCAATTTTATTTGGCAAGAGGCCGCTCCTAAGACTCGAACCCGTGACCTCTTGGTCACAGAATATTTGGAATATAAAAATGTATTAAAATTCCTAAAAAGTACAAATCATTGAATTTTGTAAAAATAAATAAATCATTCATCTTTAGTTAAAATTCTATAAAAAAGTATTCAATTATTTTTAAAATTAATTTAATTTGAATTATCATTAAAAATATATATATTAATTTCAAATATACATAATATAAATTTTTTTCATAGCATGATATAAAATTATTTAAAAGTAAATATGTCAATTTATTTATTTATCTAAATTATATAAAAGTTTCATACGGGTTTTCGACTAGTTTACATGTAAAACTCGTCCATAAGAGAAATATGGGAGGGCATCATAAAAAGATTCCAGTAATTATAATGGAAACTAGTCGAAAACCCGTGCGATGCACGGGGTATGAAACTTTTATATAATTTAGATAAATAAATAAATTGACATATTTACTTTTAAATAATTTTATATCATGATATGAAAAAAATTTATATTATGTATATTTGAAATTAATATATATTTTTTAATGATAATTCAAATTAAATTAATTTTAAAAATAATTGACTACTTTTTATAGAATTTTAACTAAAGATGAATGATTTATTTATTTTACAAAATTCAATGATTTGTACTTTTTAGGAATTTTAATACATTTTCATATTCCAAATATTCTATGAAATAGTAATAATAAAATAGCAGATTAATAAAAAAATATATTAGAATATAATAAAAAAATCAAAAAATTGAATTAAACTATAATTAAAATTAAATATTATATTTATGATACAAAAGAATTACAATATAGGTTAAAAAAAATTGAATTAAACTACAATTAAAATTAAATATTATATCTACGATACAAAAGAATTACAATCTATGTTAAAATGGAAGCAACATCAATATATTATTCTATAAACTATTACAATCAATACTTTTCTAATGTTGTATGAAGAAACTTTATCAATTCAATATGTTGCATATAAAAAAAATATAATTCGTAATAATTAGTCACAAATTCATCTTGATGATAATTATTTTGGTTGATGGAATTTCATGATCACCAAGTATTCGAATTCAATTATTCATTCTGCTACAATAACCCAATATATCTAATTGAATCAGTTTAAGATGATGATTTCTCCTATTTTCATCTCGTAATATCTCATCAAGACATTCGATCAATTTGTTCTTCATTGTTTCACTATATAAAATATCAGTCATACTCGCAGATATCACTTATTTGACTTCATTAATATTTTCTAATAATTATATATTCTTGAATTTTGTAAGTAAGAAAAACAAACAAAAAAATTGAAAAAAAAAATGAAGGGACGAAAAAGATAATTAGGAGAGAACCATCTTCCTCTCGAGGTTTTTTTTTTTTTTGAAAATAAGAGAGAATGTCGAGATATAAGCGTATAAAGAGGAGAGTGAAAATATTTTTTGCCCATTAATTAAACATTTTATTTTTTTCTTAATGAAGTATTAAGTCCATAAATTAATTTTAGTTAAATAGAATTAAATCGCAATTGTAACCACTTAGTATAAAAAAAAACATTTTATAATTAATATGTGAAATTAATTATATTAATTAGAATCATTATGCTCAACATTTGAGAATTTGAAGATATTCAAATAATAATATTTTCTTAATTGATATGTCACGTCCGTGTCTAAATTTCTAGAATTTATACCTAGATATTAATATATATTATTATTATGGGGTATGTGATTTTTATTTGGTGTTATAGGAAAATTTGGAGTTAATTTGATGGGTTGATGTGCAAATTAAAAGTTTAGGGTAATTAGTAAAAGATTATATAAAGATGGAGGACCAAAAGGGATATTTGCCGAATTTAGGATATAAATCCCAGACATTCGAGCATCTTCTCTATTCTTCTTTACTTCCTTCTCTGTTTCTTTTCTTTTTTATCCGTATCAATTCGTTCCTGAACCGTTTCTCCACCGTTTCTTTGATTTACGGAGATTCGACCGTCCAAATCACTTGAAACTTAAACTATAGCATCCTTAGGCATAGATCTAAATCCTAATCGAAGAGTTTCTGAATTTCGGAAGTGTTTGGAGGGGAAACGTCTTAGACTGATTTAGCGGAGAATTGAACGGGTGTATTTTCTTCAATTCATAGCTAAGGTAAGTAACTATCAACTATATTTTGAGTTTTATGTATATAGATATATATATATAATCAAAGAATTTCCAGAAATTGATATTTTAGGGTTATGCCGGAATTTTGTAAAATTGAGGTTTTACACGATCTTGCTTTTTATTGTGAAATTATAGTTCAAATGAACTATTTACTATGTTTATATGTGAATTACAGATTTTACTGGGTTATATTGATTTGAGGTTTCGTTGATTGATTAACTTTGGAATTTTATTTGATTAAGGATTGATATTTTGGAGAATTGAACACTTGTGAGTTTGATTATGATCAAATGAAGGATAACATATATGTATATATGTTTGGTTTCAATCTATATCTATATATGGAATTAAATGTTTGGTATCCATTGAAAGTAGTCCGGTATGGTGGATTTAATTTTCAAAGACCATATTTAGTAGAAATATGGCCTGTGTACACAGTCTGAAGACCTATTGGGTATGGCAGAGAAGTGTTGGGTAAGACCATATGGGATAGGCAATGTTAAGAGACGTCTCGTATATGTTGTGAATTGTGATTTGAATTATAAGGGGATGAACTCAAGAATGGATACAAGATTATATATTTTTGGTTTTTGGTTTAATACCTTGATCCTATTATGAACTTTAGTTTTGAGTATATATTACAAGGTTTTGATTAAATCCTTTATAAACGTATATATATGTCATTATATTAAGTAAAGTTGATTTTTATAGCTGATAGTTTCTTATTGAGATTTTTATCTCATGTTTTCCAAATGTTTTTATTGTTTTGTTTTAGGCGAGGAAGTGCAAGGTACTGAGAGGGGTACTCGATCCTAGGGCGAGGTTCGGTTACAGCTACGAGGTGCAAGTCGTCTCTAGGGTATTGCATCCATTTTGTTCATGTACATATATGTGGATAGTATACGGACACTTGAAGAACTTGTTTTTGGCAGTGTCCTTTTGTTTGGTTTGTATTATCTACCGGTATATATATATATATATATATATATATATAATCAGCTGAAAGTTGAGAACTTGTGGAATAGTGTGATATCGGTTATGATTAAGTCATAACTTTGAGTTAGATATAATAAAGAATTGTCTATATAGGTGATGCGGAAAAATCAGATTCATACCTGAATCTTGTGATGCATTTTTCGACCAGATATAGGCCGAATCTGTCTTGGAGTCCTAAATGAAAGTTCTTTATTTTTGTCTTATGTTTCCAGGGGTTTTTGAATCGCCTTAATCGGACTCCGTATGAAAAAGTTAAGCTGGAAACGGAATATGTTGTTCATTTTAGCTTTAAACTAGACTTTCGTTTTTGATTTGATTTTTCTCCTTATTTGAGAGATACTGCTATTGGTTTATATAATAAGTCAGTAGTAATGTCTCACCGTCTTATCTGATCTTATTTTAGGTCGGGTATGACATTTTGGTATCAGAGCAATAGGTTTAATCCATATCCATAAGTGGATATATAGGTAATATAATGTGATTCTTTGTATTTCTTGTGTTGCACACATGACATTCATGCATAGCATATATCTACATATAATTATAATTATGTCTTTATCATATAGATGCATCCGAGACGACCGCGTGGCCGACCGCCTCTAAATAGAGGTAGAGGTAGAGGTAGAGATGAGGAAAGAAGAGAGTTAGGATGGGATCTTGAGGGCATAGGGGATAGTGAAGCCTCTGATGCTAGAGTTCCACCCATTAACCAACCCCAAAGACAACAACAACCATTGCCTCCACGTCGACCTGTTAATCTTCCAGCTGAACAACCTGCACCATATGTGGCTCCACAAGCTGCAATGCCACAAGTAGTACAACTTGAACCCCGAGCTTTAGTTGAAGCTTTTGTTACTATAATGGAAACACGGGAAGCACATAGAAGGCCCAGTGAGCTAATTGAGGATGCTAAAAATTATGGGGCATTTGATTTCAAAGGTACAATTGACTCCGAGGAAGCTGACAATTGGTTAAAGGCTACAGAAAAAGCCTTTAGTACTATGTAGTTACGTGATGAGGATAAAGTCAGGGTTGTGTTTGGTTTATTACATGGACCAGCAGATGCATGGTTAACTCGAGTCAGGGGTTTGTATCCTGAAGGTTTGAATTGGGGAGTTTTCAAACGTGAATTCATGAGAGAATATCTGACTGAAACATTCCAGAAAGCGAAGAGAAATGAGTTCTTTAATTTGAAACAGGGGACTATGGCTGTGAAAGAGTATGTGGACAAGTTTGATGATTTATATCGTTATGCTAGTCAGTGGTTTCCTACTGAGGAAGTGAAATGTGAGAGATTTAAGGATGGATTGAGTGCATTTTATCAGAATGAGCTGAGTTTATTCGAGGGTGTACATTATCGTGGCTGGGTAGAGAAAGCATTACAGAAAGAAAAGTTAAAGGGGAAGTTAGACTCTGAGACCAGTCAGAAGCAGTCAGAGGAATTTGGGAGATCAAAGTTTGCTAGAGGAGGACCATCTCAGTTTCGGGGTAGTCAGATACAAAGTCAGGCTTCAAGGGGAGCATTTGTGAATCGTAGTACTTTTCGAGCACCTGATACTTTTAGCCAAGCTTCACACAGTCCTTCAATTGCTAGCAGTGGTAATGTTTTAAGTGTAGTCAGTGTGGGCAATTTCATTCAGGTGAATGCAGAAAGAGAACATTACAGTGTTTTCAGTGTGGCGGAAGTGGTCACTTAAGAAGGGATTGTCCTTCAGGGAGGACAACTGAACCTCAGAGAAGAATTGTTTGTTATGAGTGTGGTGAGGAAGGACATGTACGTACTCGTTGTCCTAAACTGAATAGAGCTGGAAGGGGTAGAGGATTACAGACTGACAGAGGAAGTAGAGGTAATTTGTTTGGGAGAGGAAATAATCAGGGTAATGGTAGAGGTAATAACATGGGAAGAGGAGCTGGTAATACTTCTCAAGGAGCTAGGAATCAGGGTAATCAGTCAGATAGAGCTGCAACTCAACCTCGAGCTTTTGCTATGACTCCACAAGAAGCTGTTGCATCTGCAGAAGTTATCACTGGTATGATTTCTTTATTTGGAAAAGATGCTTATCTGCTTATTGATCCTGGTGCTACACATTCTTTTGTGTCTCCATTATTTATGTCTGATATAATTTGGGAGTCAAAACTTATGCCAGAACGTTTAACTGTTAGCATGCCTATGGGAGAATCTTTAGTATGTACACATGTGTATCCTAATTGTGAAGTGAAGTTAGGAGAGTCCTTTATAGATGTGAATTTGATACCTTTGATGGTGCAAACATTTGATGTCATCTTAGGCATGGATTCATTATCTAAGTATCAAGCAATGGTAGATTGTTCTAAAAAGAAAGTTAATCTAGTATTAGCTAGTGGAGAGGGATATGTGTTTCATGGTGAGAGAGGTGTACATAGAAGTATAGTCACAGTTATGACAGCTATGAAAATGCTAAGGAAAGGATGTGACGCTTTCTTGGCATATGTGGTAGATAGTAATAAAGAATCTCCTAAATTGGAAGATGTGCCAATTGTGAATGAGTATCCAGATGTCTTTCCGGATGAAATACCAGGGTTACCACCAGTAAGAGAAGTAGAGTTTGCAATTGATTTGCAGCCTGGTACTGCTCCTATATCACTTGCACCATATAGAATGGCACCGGCAGAAATGAAGGAATTGAAAGTGCAGTTGCAGGAGTTATTAGATAAGGGATATATTCGACCTAGTGTATCACCATGGGGAGCTCCAGTTTTGTTTGTAAAAAAGAAGGATGGTACAATGCGGTTATGCATTGATTATCGTCAACTGAACAAGGTTACTATTCGTAACAAGTATCCATTACCTAGAATTGACGATTTGTTTGATCAATTGCAAGGAGCAACCATGTTTTCGAAAATTGACTTGAGAACTGGGTATCATCAATTGAAGGTCAGGGAAAAGGATGTTCAGAAAACAGCTTTTAGAACTCGATACGGGCATTATGAATTTTTGGTTATGCCATTTGGATTAACTAATGCACCTGCTGCTTTTATGGACCTTATGAATAGGATTTTTAAACCTTACTTAGATACATTTGTGATTGTATTTATTGATGATATTCTTGTGTATTCTAAGGATAAGGAAAATCACAGTAAGCATTTGAGAACAGTTTTGCAGATTCTAAGGGAGAAACAATTATATGCAAAATTTAGCAAATGTGAATTTTGGCTTGATGAAATGATGTTCTTAGGTCATGTGGTCTCAGCTAGGGGAATTTTAGTTGATCCTAAGAAAGTTGAAGCTGTAGCTAATTGGGAAGCACCGTCGAATGTACATGAAGTACGTAGTTTCTTAGGATTAGCGGGTTATTACCGAAGATTTGTGAAAGTATTCTCGCTTATAGCTTGTCTGATGACACGATTACTGCGGAAGGGTGTTAAATTTGAATGGACACTTGAATGTCAAGAAAGTTTTGATATATTAAAGTCCAGACTTATCAGTGCTCATGTGTTAGCACTACCTATAGTGGGTGAAGGTTATACAGTGTACAGTGATGCATCAGGGCAAGGTCTCGGAATTGTATTGATGCAGAATGATAAAGTTATTGCTTATGCGTCACGACAATTAAGGCCACACGAATTGAATTACCCGACACATGATCTTGAATTAGCTGCCGTGGTGTTTGCTTTAAAGATTTGGAGACATTATCTTTATGGTGAAAAGTGTCTAATTTTCACTGATCATAAAAGTCTGAAATATATAATGACACAGAAGGAATTGAATTTGAGGCAAAGGAGATGGATTGAGTTATTGAAAGACTATGACCTGACTATTGAATATCATCCTGGTGAAGCTAATGTTGTAGCTGATGCCTTGAGTCGCAAGAACGTTGGAAGTTTGAGTTATAAACAATCAGTGAGAATGTCTTTATTGCTTGATATGAGAGCTTTGAATGTTGAACTGGTTTGTGGAGATGAGGCAGTATTATGTGCAATGTTGAAGGTGAGACCGATTCTTCGAGACAGAATTAAAGAAGCTCAAAATCAAGATGAATTTTTAGAACAAATCAGAAAAGACGTTAGCGAGGGAAAGAAGATTGAATATAAGGTAACAGGAGATGGCATGTTAATGTTTGGAGACAGAATGTGTGTTCCGAATGTTCACGATATCAAGAAGGAGATATTAGAAGAAGCTCATGATTCGTCATATGCAATGCACCCTGGGAGTACTAAAATGTACAGAAATCTTCGAGAGCATTTCTGGTGGAAAGGAATGAAAAGGGAGATAGCTGAATATGTGGGTAGATGTTTAAGTTGCCAACAAGTCAAAGCAGAACATCAACGACCTGCTGGTACTTTACAACCACTTCCTATTCCTGAATGGAAGTGGGAACATATTACAATGGATTTTGTCAGTGGATTACCTCGTACACAACATGGTAATGATTCTATATGGGTAATTGTGGATAGATTAACAAAATCATCCCACTTTCTTCCGGTGAAAGTGACTTTTTCTTTAGAGAAGCTGGCACAGTTGTATATCAAGGAGATTGTTAGACTTCATGGTGTACCGGTTTCTATTGTTTCTGACAGGGATCCTCGCTTTACATCAAGGTTTTGGCCTAGTTTTCAAGATGCATTAGGCACGAGATTGAATTTCAGTACAGCTTTCCATCCACAGACTGACGGTCAGAGTGAGCGTACCATTCAAACTTTGGAAGATATGCTGAGAGCTAGCATTTTGAATTTTCACAGTAGTTGGGATGTACATTTACCTTTAATGGAGTTTCCATATAATAACAGTTATCAATCTAGTATTGATATGGCACCTTATGAAGCCTTATATGGAAGAAGATGTAGAACTCCATTATGTTGGTCTGAAGTAGGCGAGAGACAGTTATTAGGGCCTGAGATAGTGCAGTTGACAACAGAAAAGGTGCAAATCATACAACAAAGGTTAAAAGAAGCACAAGATAGACAAAAGAGTTATGCAGATCTGAAACGGAGACCAATTGAATATGATGTGGGAGATAGAGTATTTCTGAAAGTATCACCGTGGAAGGGTTTACTTCGGTTTGGCATGAAAGGGAAGTTGAGTCCTAGATTCATTGGTCCATATGAAGTTGTGGAACGAGTTGGGCCAGTTGCATATCGATTACAATTGCCTCAGAATCTCTCCAATATACATGATGTATTCCATGTTTCAATGCTACGAAGGTATAGGAGTGATCCAAATCACATCATTCAAGAGCAGCCAATTGAATTGTCTGAAGACTTGTCCTATAAAGAGGAACCAGTAGCTATTCTAGCTAGAGAACAGAAAGTCCTCAGGAACAAAACCATACCACTTGTTAAAGTTATGTGGCACAGACACTCTCGTGAGGAAGCGACCTGGGAAAGAGAGGAGGATATGAGACAACAATATCCCCATTTATTCACCTAGACGGGTAAGTACAATTTCGTGGACGAAATTTCTTAAGGTGGGGAGGATTGTCACGTCCGTGTCTAAATTTCTAGAATTTATACCTAGATATTAATATATATTATTATTATGGGGTATGTGATTTTTATTTGGTGTTATAGGAAAATTTGGAGTTAATTTGATGGGTTGATGTGCAAATTAAAAGTTTAGGGTAATTAGTAAAAGATTATATAAAGATGGAGGACCAAAAGGGATATTTGCCGAATTTAGGATATAAATCCCAGACATTCGAGCATCTTCTCTATTCTTCTTTACTTCCTTCTCTGTTTCTTTTCTTTTTTATCCGTATCAATTCGTTCCTGAACCGTTTCTCCACCGTTTCTTTGATTTACGGAGATTCGACCGTCCAAATCACTTGAAACTTAAACTATAGCATCCTTAGGCATAGATCTAAATCCTAATCGAAGAGTTTCTGAATTTCGGAAGTGTTTGGAGGGGAAACGTCTTAGACTGATTTAGCGGAGAATTGAACGGGTGTATTTTCTTCAATTCATAGCTAAGGTAAGTAACTATCAACTATATTTTGAGTTTTATGTATATAGATATATATATAATCAAAGAATTTCCAGAAATTGATATTTTAGGGTTATGCCGGAATTTTGTAAAATTGAGGTTTTACACGATCTTGCTTTTTATTGTGAAATTATAGTTCAAATGAACTATTGACTATGTTTATATGTGAATTACAGATTTTACTGGGTTATATTGATTTGAGGTTTCGTTGATTGATTAACTTTGAAATTTTATTTGATTAAAGATTGATATTTTGGAGAATTGAACACTTGTGAGTTTGATTATGATCAAATGAAGGATAAACATATATGTATATATGTTTGGTTTCAATCTATATCTATATATGGAATTAAATGTTTGGTATCCATTGAGAGTAGTCTGGTATGGTGGATTTAATTTTCAAAGACCATATTTAGTGAGAAATATGGCCTGTGTACACAGTCTAAAGACCTATTGGATATGGCAGAGAAGTGTTGGGTAAGACCATATGGGATAGGCAATGTTAAGAGACGTCTCGTATATGTTGTGAATTGTGATTTGAATTATAAGGGGATGAACTCAAGAATGGATACAAGATTATATATTTTTGGTTTTTGGTTTAATACCTTGATCCTATTATGAACTTTAGTTTTGAGTATATATTACAAGGTTTTGATTAAATCCTTTATAAACGTATATATATGTCGTTATATTAAGTAAAGTTGATTTTTATAGCTGATAGTTTCTTATTGAGATTTTTATCTCATGTTTTCCAAATGTTTTTATTGTTTTGTTTTAGGCGAGGAAGTGCAAGGTACCGAGAGGGGTACTCGATCCTAGGGCGAGGTTCGGTTACAGCTACGAGGTGCAAGTCGTCTCTAGGGTATTGCATCCATTTTGTTCATGTACATATATGTGGATAGTATACGGACACTTGAAGAACTTGTTTTTGGCAGTGTCCTTTTGTTTGGTTTGTATTATCTACCGGTATATATATATATATATATATATATATATATAATCAGCTGAAAGTTGAGAACTTGTGGAATAGTGTGATATCGGTTATGATTAAGTCATAACTTTGAGTTAGATATAATAAAGAATTGTCTATATAGGTGATGCGGAAAAATCAGATTCATACCTGAATCTTGTGATGCATTTTTCGACCAGATATAGGCCGAATCTGTCTTGGAGTCCTAAATGAAAGTTCTTTATTTTTGTCTTATGTTTCCAGGGGTTTTTGAATCGCCTTAATCGGACTCCGTATGAAAAAGTTAAGCTGGAAACGGAATATGTTGTTCATTTTAGCTTTAAACTAGACTTTCGTTTTTGATTTGATTTTTCTCCTTATTTGAGAGATACTGCTATTGGTTTATATAATAAGTCAGTAGTAATGTCTCACCGTCTTATCTGATCTTATTTTAGGTCGGGTATGACATGATATTTTTCAATAATTTGTCCTATGATCATATTTCATTTTCATCTGTTAAAAACTCTTGAAATACTAACAATTTTGTACGAACCATAATATAATAGTTAAAAATTATATAAGCCAATGTTCCAAAAGCAATTATCTCAATATCCATAATTAATGTACATTTTTAGGATTTTGAGCATCAAAATTTATTTTTATTTACCTTGATTTTGCATTCGTATCTAGCATAATCCACATTCTTCAAGAATAAACATCTTATCAAGCGTATTAGACGCTTACAATCTCATTGTCTAGAAAATTGGGAAAAAATAACTTCTTGATAATAATAATAATAATAATCATATAACATAATTTATATTGAAATAAACTTCATTGTAAGTATAATATTCCAATATCTCTTTAATATTTTATTTAATATGTCTCAAACTTCAATGAACAACTATCGTGTCAAACTTTATATCTATTTGTACCAAAATGCATAAAAATAAAAAATACAATCCATATCAATTAGCTAAACTCAAACTAAAAAAATGAGTGGATTTCAACATGTTCCGAATTAGAAAAATTAATCTAACTTCAATTAAAACTAAAAATTGAGTTCATAAAAAGCCGAAAATCTAAATTTTAGTTAGAGTTAACAATCAAAACGATAACACCTAGGAACATATACTAAAAAAGAATGCAAATATACAAAATCTTTATTTTAGTCATTTTGAAAAAAAAAAGACAAATAAAAAAGAAAACATGGATAAGGTAGCGAGAGGTATGGAACCTGGGTAACGACAGAAATAGAATTTCATCTCTGAAAAATGAAACTATAACAACTATTGTTTAATAAAAAGAAAACAACAACACAATTGAGAACAAAAATAATTACAACATATGAAAAAAAATCGAATAATTACCTTGAGAGACATAGGAATTTCTTGTAATTTTTGACACTTTTGTGTTTTCCGGTTTTAGTTGTTCATGCATCTTCTATTTCTGTCGGATTTCTTCAATTGAAGCTATCAGTTTGGAAAAAAAAAGACAAATAAAAAATAAAACATGGATAAGATAGCGAGAGATATAGAACCTGGGTAACAACAGAAATGAATCTGAAAGATGAAACTATAACAACTATTGTTTAATAAAAATAAAAAGAACAAAATAACTACAACATATGAAAAAAATCGAATATTTACTTTCAGAAATATAATACTATCTATCGTGACCAATGAATATAATGGTGGAATACTATCTATCATGCTTTATATAGAAGTTTATTTGTGACTTTTGGATTTCTTTTGCTTTGTGTTTTTTCATCTTCCCGTAACTCTTGCTTTCTTTTATTATTTTAATTAATAGGCTATTAATTATTTAATATATTATAAATATAAATTTGTTATTTTTAATTAATTAAATATTTATTTTTAATTAATTAAATATTTTTAATCTGATTTTTTACTACGTTGACAACTCATCAAAAAAACCTCTAAAACACTTCTTCTCATTTCTCTCTGCTTCCGTAATTATATATAGTATAGATGCAGAGATTAAAGTTCTCTCTAGCACCTATTTTGAAGTATACAATAATATAATTTAAGAGATAATTAGAATATTGAAATTGTACCCTTACATACAATGTAGTTCCGAACTCTTTCAAGGAAAGACTCTAGCTCCTGCTTCACCAGTTATTCGACGGCCTTGAAAAATAAAAGAGAAAATAGCCGATTTTTTTCCTTCAACCAGGCACGTCCATTAACTTGAACTCACCCTCTTTCTTTTTTTTTCTCTATTTTGCACCGAAAAATACTCTACAAGAGGAAATCCGAATTTTCTCTGGAATGATTTTTTCAGCTCTCCCCAAAGGACATTTATAGCCTTATTATGATGTAAGGATTCGGTGCTGTTGAATATACAATAGAGATATATTGTTTAATGAATAATTTCCCTCAAGAGTACACGAGGAGGCATATCAACATCTACCCTAGGCGGATCTCGGTTTACTTCCTCCCGAAGTAATTCACCAACAACCCTGACAATCCGTACCTGTACCATTGTACTGATTGTCGGGGCGCATCACCCATTTTACCCTTTTCGGATAGCCTTGTCGAAACCCTAGCAAGGGGTAATCATTGTCTTTATTATCATTAGGAGGATGTATTTAAACCCTCATTTTTGTAAGGATGAACTAACTTTTATCAATCAAATATCATTCTCTTTGAGAACCTAAGGTTTATACCTTGTTTATTGGGATTCATTCCTTCTAGTTTAGCTAGAGAAGAACATCTTTGTTGGTTTACGATTAAAACCTCAATTTATCGCTTTCAATCTGTATCAGTTGGTATCAGAGCCGATCGTTTCCTGACCCGAAACTTCTTTTGGCAATGGTTCAACCCCGACAACCGCAAGACTCCATGGAAACCAGTGATCGGAGATATGAGGAGCTGCGGGAGCACCTCGCGGAGCAGATCCAAGCCAGCCATGAGCGGCAGAAACAAACCTACCAACGGTTCCTGGAGCTAGCCACCTCCCTAGAAAACTTCAAACTGGAGGTTCTGGCTCTAATCCGACCAACCGCGGGAGGCTTAACCCAGAGAAAGGAAGGAGTTCCTGAACCGCAGCTTCAACAAATGGGTCCTAGGGATCCTGAGGTAAGAAGACCCAACTATGTCTTTGTGCATAATGCGGATAGTGATAGTGATGACTTTGAGGGTATTGGGGATGATAATACCGTTAGAACTATGAGGGATGTTGGGCCGGTTGACAACAGACGTGTGGATGTTGCTAGAGTATACCCAGGTCTAGGAAACTTTGATAGAGATGATGCCTTTAAGCTAAAAATAGACTTACCGTCTTTTGGAGGCGAACTGGATATAGAGGGATTCTTAGACTGGTTATCGGAAGTGGAACGTTTCTTTGAGTATGCTGGGATTCCTGATGAGAGGAAACTGAGGCTGGTGGCGTATCGCCTGAAGGGTGGCGCATCAGTTTGGTGGGATCAGATGAGGGAAGAGAGAAGAAGAGGGGGCAGGGATCCGATTAGATCTTGGCTACGGATGAAGGCGATGTTGAGGGAGCGGTTCCTACCGTCGGATTATGAGCAGTATATTTACAGCTCCTACAGGGGAAGCTCTCAAGGGACCCGAAGTGTCCATGAGTATACCTCCGAGTTCTTGAGGCTTTCGGCAAGGGCCAACTTGTCTGAAACTGAGAGCCAATAGACCTCTAGGTATCTAGAAGGGTTGAGATACAACATCCAGGATCGTATTGGCACACAGATGGTGGTTCGGGTACAAGATGCCAGGAATTTAGCCCTCAAGGCTGAGTCTCAACTAACCGGGAGATCCAGGAGATCCGCCACTACTGAGTATACGCCTAGAGGAAGAGATAACGTGAAATCTTATGACAAAGGCAAGCAGGTGGCAAGTGCCAGTGGGGTCAAGATCAACAGTGTGGGAAGGGGATCTGTCGGAGATACTAGGCCATACAAGGAAGCACCTATACCACCTAAGAGCAACAATTCGTATGCGCGGCCAGCGCCTTTTAAATGTTTTCAGTGCAATGAGCCCGACCATAGATCCAACGAATGTTTTAGGAGGAAGAGCGCCAACATGGTGGAAAGGTATGAAGATGACTATGGCGAAGGGGATGAAGTATTTTGAGAACCCTTGGGAGAAGATGATGATGAGGCGGATGAAGAGAGATACGCCATTCATGTGGTACGACGTTTGTTAGTCTCCAACCGGATAGAGGGAGATTAGAGGCACCGACTATTCAGGACCCGCTGTCTCGTGAGAGGTGGGCGATGCAATGTGATAATAGATAGTGGAAGCCAAGAGAACATTATGAGCAGCAGCGCCGTTCAGAAATTCGGGTTGTTGGCGGAGGCACATCCCGACCCCTATAGAGTGGGGTGGATCAAAAACGTGGGTGAGCTTAGGGTGACCCAGAGATGCAGGGTACCTATTGTGATTGGTGATTATAGTGATGAAGTCTGTTGTGATGTGGTCGATATGGATGCCTGCCACCTATTGTTGGGCCGACCCTGGCAGTTTGATAACGATGCCATCCATGCAGGAAGAGAGAACACTTACAGATTTGTGAAGAATGGGGTGAAGTTCGTCCTTACGCCAATGATGAGAGAGCCAAAGGCCGACGAGAAGTCCACCTTGGTAGTCTGTCCTACACACAAATCGTTTGTCAGCGAATGTGAAGAGAGCCAAATGGTGTATGTGGTAATGGTTAAGGCGAACCACGAATCCGCCCAAAGGGGTGAAAGGGAGATGCCGAATGAAGTGACCCGCCTACTTGGCGAATATCAAGATCTGTTCCCTAACGAACTGCTGAGTGGGTTACCACCTTTGAGGGACATCCAACATCATATTGATCTTGTGCCCGGGGCTAGTTTACCAAGCCTCCCCCATTATCGAATGAGTCCAAAGGAAAATGACATCATGAGGCAGAAGGTGGAAGAGCTCATTGAGATGGGATACATTAGAGAAAGTATGAGTCCATGTGTCGTCCCAGCCCTACTTACGCCTAAGAAGGATGGATCTTAGCGGATGTGTGTGGACAGCAGGGCCATTAACAAGATCACTATCAAGTATAAGTTCTTTATTCCAAGACTGGATGATATGCTAGACCAACTTGGCGGATCCCGAGTTTTCTCCAAGATTGATCTCAGGACTGGTTATCATCAGATATGAATTCGATCTGGGGATGAATGGAAGACGGCTTTCAAGACCAGAGATGGATTGTATGAGTGGTTAGTAATGCCATTCGGGATGACTAACGCCCCCAGTACATTTATAAGGCTGATGAATCAGGTGCTTCGCCCGGTGATTGGAAAATTTGTAGTTGTGTATTTTGATGACATCCTGATTCATAGTGAGACCTTGGTGGAACATGTGGAGCATTTACAGATAGTGTTTGACCTATTAAGGAAACACCAGCTATAAGCCAACCCTAAGAAATGTGATTTTGTCATGGAGAGCCTGGTTTTCCTTGGGTTCGTGGTTAGTGGAGATGGGGTCCAAGTTGATGGAGAGAAGGTAAGAGCCATCCGAGAATGGTCTACTCCGAGGAATGTGGGGGACATCAGGAGTTTTCATGGGCTAGCAACCTTTTATCGGTGATTTATTAAAAACTTCAGTTCTATAGTCGCCCCGTTGACGGAATGTTTGAAGAAGGGAAATGGGTTTGAGTGGGCGGATGCCCAAGAGAAGAGCTTCGCCCTGATCAAGGAAAAGCTGAGTACAGCGCCAGTGCTGGCGTATCCCAATTTCGATAAAATGTTCGAAGTTGAGTGTGATGCCAGTGGAGTTGGGATTGGTGGAGTCTTGATGCAAGAAAAGAGGCCCATTGCATATTTCAGTGAGAAGCTCTGTGCGGCACGGCAAAAGTGGGCCACGTATGATCAAGAGTTTTATGCTGTAGTAAGGGCGTTGAAAGTGTGGGAACATTACTTGGTGGGGAAAGAATTCATCCTCTACACTGACCACCAAGCTCTCAAGTACCTGGGAAGTCAGAAGCAACTTCGAAGCTCCATGCATGCCCGGTGGTCCGCCTTCATAGATAAGTTCCCCTATAAGCTTATCTATAAGGCTGGAAAACAGAACAAGGTGGCGGACGCCTTGAGTCGAAGGGTGTCATTAATCAAGACAGTAAACCTGGAGACCGATTGTTTTGAACACATCCGAGGAGAATACTTGGCGGATCCTGATTTTGGCAGTATCTGGGAGAAGTGTCAACACCAACATGGGGATGGAGCATATCATCTGATGGATGAGTATCTCATGAGGGGCAACCAACTTTGCTTACCCTGCACTTCCATCCGCGAGAAGGTTATTCGTGATCTACATGGTGGATCCCTTGGAGGGCATTTTGGGCGAGACAAGACATTTGAAGCAGTGAGTTCTCGTTATTTCTGGCCTAAGATGAGAAGAGATGTTGCCTATTTAGTAGAACGATGCTATATTTGCCAGACCGCCAAGGGACGCACTACAAATGCTGGCTTGCAACTACCTTTGCCTGTGCCAGAGACCATATGGGAGGATCTGTCCATGGACTTTGTCCTAGGGTTGCCCAGAACTCAGAGAGGCATGGATTCCATCTTTGTTGTGGTTGATCGGTTTTCAAAGATGGCTCACTTCATACCTTGTCGTAAAACTAATGATGCCTCAGCAACTGCTAAGCTATTCTTCAGAGAGATTGTCAGGCTACATGGCGTACCTAAGAGCATTGTTTCGGATCGTGATACGAAGTTCCTCAGTTACTTCTGGCAAACGTTGTGGGCTCTGTTTGATACGTCTCTGAAGTTTAGTACCACCGCCCACCCTCAAACAGACGGACAAACCGAGGTGGTCAATAGAACTTTGGGAAACTTACTGCGCAGCAAATGTAAGGATAAGCCCAGGATGTGGGATGTGGTTTTAGCCCAAGCTGAGTTCGCCTACAACGGCTCTGTACATTCGGGAACCGGGAGATCCCCATTTGAGGTAGTATACACCAAGACCCCAAATCACGTCATTGATATAGCCCATCTTCCTAAAGGAAACGTGACTGCCAACCAGCTGGCCAAGGATTATGTACAGATGCACCAAGAGGTGAGAGAGACTCTTGAGGAGAGAAATCAGAAATTAAAGGCTAAGGCGGATGAGCACCGTAGGGACCTACAGTTTGAAGTTGGGCATGAAGTTATGGTATATTTGGGCAAAGAGAGACTCGCCAACGCCACAAGAAGCAAGCTTCGGCCTAGGAAATACGAGCCATATAAGGTCACCAAGAAGATCAACGCCAATGCCTATCATATAGCATTGCCGAATTGGCTTGGTAAAATCTCACCAGCGTTCAACATCCGTGACCTTAGCCCGTGGAAGTCGGATGGCCCTTTGGAGTTCAACACAGACAAATCAGTGCCGAATTCTTTTAAAGAAGGAGAGAATGATGCGGACATCCTAACTGGGATCGCGGATCACACACACTCTGGCGGATCCTCAGACATCGGACCTACGGAGGTTGTACCAAGGAGGGAGGATCCCCAGGACATACGAGCGGGGCGGATCTAAGAGTACACGAGGAGGCGTATCAACATCTACCCTGGGCGGATCTCGGTTTACTTCCTCCCGAAGTAATTCACCAACAACCCTGACAATCCGTACCTGTACCATTGTACTGATTGTCGGGGCGCATCACCCATTTTACCCTTTTCGGATAGCCTTGTCGAAACCCTAGCAAGGGGTAATCCTTGTCTTTATTATCATTAGGAGGATGTATTTAAACCCTCATTTTTGTAAGGATGAACTAACTTTTATCAATCAAATATCATCGTCTTTGAGAACCTAAGGTTTATACCTTGTTTATTGGGATTCACTCCTTCTAGTTTAGCTAGAGAAGAACATCTTTGTTGGTTTACGATTAAAACCTCCATTTATCGCTTTCAATCTGTATCAAAGGGGAGAGCAAAGCATAACGAACTGAACTCTTGCAAGCGGCTTGATTGAGATATCTACAACTTGATTAGTCGGAATGAAGTGGATTCCTTGGTAAAGTCATGGACGAGCTGAAACCTCCTATCAGTTAATTGAAGAAGTAGAAGATATGATTTTCCAACTCCAGTGTTGTGGATGATGATGTACTTGTAAGATATATCTTGAAGTGAATTAATCCAAACTTGGAGGATAAAGAAAATGCTAAAATAAAAATAAAAATAAAATGGATAAATATTATAATTGGGAAGAGAAGAAGGAAGAAATAGGGTTGATAAGAAAGAATCCCAGTGAATTGAAGTTAAAAGAAAGGAGAAAGGAAGATTGGATTTGATTCCGCAAAGAGGAAAGTGGAATTTAGGAATCTCAAAATGAAACGGAGAAGATGAGAGAAGTTGGACAAGCAGGGAACGAAGAAGAGTAAGAAAGGATAAGAAAGGATTTGGTTTAACAGTTTAACTGGAAATAGAATAAGTCAACTGAAAAGTAGAACCAGCAATAGCGTTTCAAAAATTGAAGATGATAGAAAGATGAACGCAACAAAGAAGAAAACAAGACTAACACAAGTTTCCAGGACGACAAACAGAATGAAGAATAGTGTTTGGTTTCGAACAAGATGGACAGGGGAAGAAGAAAGAAGTTTGAAAAAATAAAATAAAACAGTACATCAATGATGTAAATCAATTTCATTATTCATCAATGCAACTCAATTAAAACAAGTACAAATATGAACAACATTATGGATATAACATCTAGATAAACCTTGATTTATTTTGCAGGCAAAGGAATCTTGGGGATAGGAACAAGTTCAAGGTCTACTTTCCTCCTCATAACACCTCCAAGACCATCAGTCATATCAAGTGTTTCAGCCGTGATTCCATCCGGAAATTCCCAATCAAAATGATACAATAAGTTTGCCAGAAAAAGCTCGAGGTTTATGACTCCTAACGTGATTCCGGGACATATTCTTTTTCCTGCACCAAATGGAATGTATTCAAAACACATACCATGATAATTAATTGGATTATCTCTAAACCTTTCCGGCCAAAACTTTTCGGGTTCAGTCCAAATGCTTGGATCTCTATTAATGGCCCACACATTCACGATAACTTTAGTCTTGGGATGAATATCGTATCCGCCGATTGTTCTTGTCTCGCTACATTCTCTTGGTATTAATGCCCCTGGAGGATGTAATCTTAGTGTTTCTTTCACAACTAACTTTAGGTATTCTAATTCATCAAGCCTTGATTCCTCGACCTTTCCTGTTTCGCCAAAGACTCGCCTCACTTCTTCTTGTACTTTTCTCATTTCTTTTGGGTGCCTCATTAGTTCCGCTATTGCCCATTCTGTAGTTTTGGAGGATGTATCGCTCCCAGCTCCAAACATTTCCTGCCATAGATATTCGCAGATTTGTGATCAATTTCCAAACAATTTCTCGTTTAGGGTTTGATCTTTTCTTCAAGAACAATTTATTTTTTTCAATTTTATTGTTTTGTTCTTAAAAATCTAGGCGGGGCATTAATGTATTAACTCATAGGATGATTAGACTCACATCTATGTAATCTTTGGGTCGAGTCAATAATAAAATATTAACACTGTATAATTAACTAATTAAATATTTTTTAGTTAATGATTCATATACAAATTTAGACTCTAAAATATCAAATCATAAACTCTAAAATATATAACATCAAATTATTTTCTTTGGCACATGGATAATGTTGTGACGGGGTGTAAGGTAAAATTTCTCTACTTTTTGAGGTTATATTTAGGCTTAATAGGCACCCAACCCCCTAAACTTGTAACTTTTTTTCACCTGGCCCCCTCAACTTCGGGGATATCCTCTCAACCCCCTCAACTCTCGAAAAACATCACATACATCCCCTTACACCTCTATGTTCGGTCAAAATATTGACCCGTGTAGAAAACGCGCTTGACTGTTAACCACACCAATGTCACGTGTCACTTTTTTATTAAATTTTTCCAAGTGATTTCACCTCGATGACCACTACCGCCAACCTCAGCACCTCGATTAGGCTGCGACAACAAACAGCGACAACACCTCGCATACAATAATCACTTGAAAAAATTTAATAAAAAAATGACACGTGATATTGGTGTGGTCAACAATCAAGCGTGTTTTCTATACGGGTCAATATTTTGACAGAACATATGGGTGTAAGGGACTGTATGTGATGTTTTTGGAAAGTTGAGGGGGTTTAGAGGTTGTCCCCTAAGTTGACAGAGCCAGGTGAAAAAAAGTTACAAGTTTAAGGGGTTGGATATGTATTAAACCTTATATTTATTATAAAACTATAGAGAAATTTTAAAGTGGATAGTCCCTTAGTTCTGAAAAGAAATGTATAATTTTTTATTGTATTCCAAAGGCTAAATAATTGATTAGTTCCAACATTATTATCTAATAAATTCTGTAGTTTTCATTTAGCTTTTGTTCTATACAATATTTTAGTCTTTCTATCTACTGATTTGAGCTTAATTATTAGGGAAATATTACATTTTTGTTACTTTAAAGTTAATATATTTACATTTTGATAACCCTAATTTATTTTTTTCACTTAAAATTATTATTTTAATATTAAACATATACTTTTATATTTTTGTTAAATGTGTCCCAACATTTCTTTCTCCCTCCTCTCCTATTTCTCCTATCTAATTTTAATAAAAAATATTTCAAATATTTTAGCTTATAAAAATAAAAATATATTTTTTCAAAAAATAAAAATATTTGGCGTTTTTTCACTAATACACTTCCTACGGCATCCAATCTAATTCGCAGACATGTTTTAATTGATAATATATGCAAGTGTTGTCAATCAGTTGGTGAAGATGAGGAGCATATATTTCTTCAATGTCCGATCGCCTCTGGTACATGGGAGGTATTTTTTGGTGATAATCGGATGCGGAGAGTGGGATCAATTCGAGTGTGGCTGGCAACGGAATTGAACAAATTGAATAAAATGGCAGCTGCAGCAGTGGTAATGATAATCTGGTCATTATGGAAGGCACGAAACCTATATGTCTGGGATCGAAAACGTACATCTCCAAATCGGATAGTGTGTGAAGCACAACAGGAATTAGAAAGCTGGCGGAAGGCACAAGCAACACGAGTAATTCCTATGAGTTACCTGACAGCAGCAAACGCTACCTAGCAGAGGCCACCTGAGAATCATTGGTATTGTAATGTCGACGCAGGTACGTTCAAAGAGGATGGATACTGTTCTGTTGGATTCTTAATCAGAAATCATCAGGGCCAGTGTGAATTTGCAATGCATTGTGCAATTGAGGGGCATTTTGAACCAATTATAGCCGAGGCTATAGCAGTACGTGAGGCGTTATCCTGGTTGAAATCCATTCCACAACGACGGGTTACAATTCAAACTGATTATTTATCAGTAGTGATGGCAATCACACAGCCGTCGGTGCAGTTTTCTTATTTATCTGATATCATTCAAGATTGTCTTTCTATTATGCAAGATTTAGATTTTATAGCTATTTCTTTTGTTAAACGTTCAGCGAATCAGGCAGCTCATACTCTAGCTAGGGCGGTCAGGTCTAAGTCTGTACGTAGTGAGTGGGACAGTCCTCCTACTTTTTTGTTTGATGTTCTTCGTTCAGATTTAAATTAATATAAAGTTCTTTGTTTCAAAAAAAAAAAAAAAAAAACTAAAAATATAAATACTAAATATATAAAGTGTGTTTTTAATATTTAAAATAATAGTACTGTGAAGTGTAAAATTAAAATTTACATAGAGAATAATATGTAAAATAATAGTATTGTAGTATTATTATTTTTATATACTAAAATATTGAATTATATTATTAAAATTAGACACGAGAGAGATGAAGGGAGAGATAATGACATTGCCTTGAATAATATTTTTTTAAATAATAATATAAAATTATATCTTTAATATTGAAAATAATAGTTTTTATGTGTAAAAATAAATTTTAGGTATCAAAGTTTAAACATTTAAAGTTTTGGTGTCAAAATTTTAATTTACTTTTAAAGAGCAAATTAGTCATTAATATTAGATAGGGGCTAAACTATTTAATATAAAAAAATTTAAGTACCTTCTAATGTATTATTACTATTAGAATTACTATGATTAAACAATGGGTGTCTTCTATGGTTACTTTGTTTTTCACAAAGTACCATTACTTGGTGTGTTTTCACCATTGGATCCAATGGTGAAAACATACCAAGTAATGGTACTTTGTGAAAAACAAAGTAAGCATAGCCTTTACCCTAAACAATGTATTAGTGTATTAGGTAATGATATCGACACTAATAAATTATTGGGATAAGTGTCAAATTTGACCTAACGTTTTTGGTGAGGTGCACGTTTAGCCCTATCATATGAAGTTGTCTAAATTTAATTCTAACGCTTTCAAGCAAAATCAATAGCATTACATTACTGAAAATTTGAAAAAACATGTTTAATTATTATTTAAATATCACATCGGTTTTTCCAAGCATTAATTATATCTAAAATATTTAATATGTCACTAACACAGTTTAAAAAAAAAAACTCTATTAAAATGCTAACAATTAAATCTACCAAATATAATTTAATCACACCAAAAATTGTCAAAATGTCTAAAATATTATTGCGTTGCTAATATAGTTACAAATATCCAATAAAAAATGTGCAAAAATTGTTTTACTTTAAACAAATGTTTTTTAAATTTTTGATTTAATAGTTAAATAATAGTCAAACTAATTCTATAAAATTTTCTTATAATATAACTAAACTTTCGAACTGTTCTAATTTTGACAAACTTTCATAAGTTATTACTAATTTTGCACCTTTTAATAATATTTATTTTTATTCATTTAATAATATTTTTGTTCGTCAAAACTGTTCTCTTCTCTCCCTCCCCAAAAAATTTAACTGCTCCTTCCTCTTCTCTTTAATTTTCATCAATTCTTCACCAATTTCATCCATTAATCTTTCTATTGATTGAATTTTTCTTCCTTTTCAAGTTGTAGTCTTCTATTTGAGGAGGAAGAATGAAGATTGTCTTCCTTTTTCCTCCTTGCACCATTCTGTTGTTTTATTTTTTTCTCTTTGTTCAATAAATTATAGTTGAATTGCATATATTTCATCAAATCTCTTATTCCGCTTGAATTGCATCTATTGTTTGTTATCTTTTGATTGATAACTTTATTCGTAGTCGTTTTTTACTTTTATGGATTTTGTAATAGACATAGCCTGTACTTATGTAAGGTTTTATTCCTTACTTTTCTTATTGTACTTGATGTTTTCGTATCTATAAAATGATGTATGCATTTTTATCAAAAAAAAAAAAAAAAATAAAAAAATTTGCACCTTTTAAGAATGGGTAGTATCAAATTTTAACTCTATCCTAAAAGACAATAACAGAAACCCTTTTGCCGGCATACTAACATTGATCTGAAACCTAACATTGATCTGCAGGTTTCGTATACGAGAAATTCTACTACAGATACTACAGACCGATACTGTTAATAGTCGTTCTGTTCAGATGATGCCATATCATTCAACTAAAAACCGAGACTCTTAATAGTATCATCTGAATGGAAGGATCACTCCTAAAATTAATTTCCCTATGTGACGGTTAGATCGATAAAATTTCTGCTATTCTTTCTATAGGGATGGGTTAACCAAAATTACTACAAATAAAGAAATAGTGTGAAATCAACCATGAATGGATAAATTATTTGGGAATTAACCATGTATAAATATGTGAAGGATCCAGTAAATTTAGTGTGAAAACTTACCAGAATGCAACCTTTGATGCTAGCATTCGTCAAAGGAACTTGAAGATTCCCACTTTCCTGAAAATCCAAAAGAACATCCAAAAGATTTTCAATTTCCCCCTTCCGATCTCCATTTTTCCTCTCCAATTTCTTGTCACTTATAATATCTTCAAGAACTCTGTCTGTCTTCTCATGTAACCTCACAAGTTTCGAGTATTCTCCAGTAATATAATGAAGAAATTTAAACGAAGGAAACACATCAGCAATACTATACCCAGCTCCACCCTCAACTCCACCATCAATTATATTTAACAAAGCTTGTTGATCTCCATATTTCTTCCCAATTGCAGTCATCGCCATGATTGAATTCGTTAGAGCAAAGATAGTTTTTGTAAGATTAACAGAAGTTCCTGCTTTAGAACAAAGAAACCTGATGAAATTCTCAACTTCTTGTTTCCTTACTGGTCTAAAAGATTGGACCCTTTTTGCACTAAGTAATTCTAATGTGCAGATTTTCCTCATTTGTCTCCAGTGATCTCCGTATTCACCGAACACAATGTCCATCCGATTGTAAAACACGATTTCTGCTGCGAGTACTATTGGCCTGCCGGCGAATTGGACGTCGTTGGTTTTGAGGACTTGTTTGGCTGTTTCAGCTGATGAAATTACAACAGATGGGACTTGACCGAGTTGGATGCTCATCACAGGTCCGTATTTTTTTGCTAGATCTCTGAAGCGGTGGTGAGGAAGAGCTCCGGCTACTTGAGGAATGTTTCCGATGAGTGGAAATTTCCATGGTCCCGGCGGAGGATTTGAGTTTTGATTGTGAAATTTCTTCCTCCTAATCGAGATTAGTGTGAAGATGAAGAGGAGAAAGCAGAAGAGGATGGGGATTTGCAGAAGCTCCATTTTTGTGAATTTGGAACTACACTCAGTTACTGATTATGTATGATTTTATAATATTGATTTGAGATCAGACAGTAGTCTTTTGTTGACTAAGTTGTTAATTGGATGTGCAATATATAAATTATCTTTATGTTGTTGAGTTGTCAATCTTTGGCAGTATTCGAAGTGGCTGATGCATTTCTCGGGACTGGAATAGTTGTAGGATAAACAAATTAATATCACCAGTCATTGTCTTAATTTTAATTAATTAATGAGGGGGAAACAAAGAAGGGAAAACGTTGTTGTCGTGTGACTAGAGGTCACGGGTTCGAGTCTTAGAGGCGGCCTCTTGCCAATTAAATTGGCAAGGGAAGGCTTGCCCCCAATACACCCTTGTGGTGGGACCCCTCCCCGGACCCTCGCTCAGCGGGGACGCGTAATGCGACCGGGCCGCCCTTTTTTTTTTTTTTTAATGAGGGGGAAACAAAGAAGGGAAACTAAACTAGTAGCTAATGACTTGATGAAGACTTTTTATTATTATTATTTCAGATCAAATTCCACTAAAAACAATAAGGCATTTAACCATTTTGATGTTGAAACTAAAACTTCAAAATCAATTAAGTCTCACTCAACTAATTAAAAATTATTAATTGAGTCTTCATCATATCTTAATATTAGTAATTGTGACTATTTGATATAGACTATAATAATCTTTGTGTTGGTTCAAAATTGGTTTAAGGAAGAGAGTCTAAAACTGTTCAACCCAATGATTTTCAATGAGACTTTAGTTAAACATTTTTGTTTAGAATAGTGACTCAATTGATGATTTTTTGTTAGTTTAAGGATTTCATTGATGATTTTAATAGTTTAAGTTTAGGGATTCAGATGAGTATTATGCCCAACAATAACTAATTACAAAGTTATGTTTGTAAATATAAGCTGCCTTTTAGTATCCTAGTGAGTGGCCTGAAGAGGGATAAATAATTGGTTAGAGCATCGGAGTCCAATGAACGGGGTCGGAAAGGGGAATGAATGCTCTAAAAATATTGATGACTCTGATATTATTTGCCATTTTAGAATAACCACCTTATTGGAATATAATAACTTTGATAATAGCTTAAAAGGTAGTCGTTAAAAGGTAGTTGTTGTAATCTTTGGGAATACCTTTATGAGACATATGTCACCATCTGGTTGGTCGTGATGTTCTCAAATCGTTATAACGTCGAGCGGTGCGTCTATCTTATGGCAGACGTCCTATATAATTGCTTGATATGATCCAAAGGTTCTCATTCCTTCGCCATAATGATTTTGGGCCGGTCAGTGGATATTGATCCACATGGCCCTGCCAGGTGGTGGACGTCCTTGATGTAATTGCCTCACATGATCGAAAGACTCTCCTCACTTCGTCGTACTGATTGTGGTACGAATGATGAATATTGATCCACGTGGTCTGAATGGTGGACAAACAGTTGAGTTGTGTTCTTTGGCGGTATTCGAAATTGCTGATGCATTTCTTGGGACTCGAATAGCTGTAGGAGAATAAGTACAAATTAATATAAGGAGTCCTTGTGTTAATTTTAAGAATAAATAATTTATTAGTGTCAATTTTTTTTACGTAACACACTGTTTAGTTCCATATTTTGAAAAACACATCATAATATTCATATCTTTTGTCAATGTTAACCTTTGGCTAATTTTTTCTATTTTTAACCAAAAATATCATAGCTTGAGGACAACCATAATACGATACAAAATTAGCATGTTATTCTGTTATTTTCTACTTGTCTATTTATACATAATATAATGGTTAAAAAAAGATAGAATGACCATGATGAGGGCATCCCTTCTCTAAGCCCGAGCCCGGAGCCAACAGACGAGAACAATGAGAACCGGGGGAACCGGGGGAACCAGTCCAGTACGCGGGGCGTACTCACCAAGGCGCGAAGCATGAAGGGACCAGCTTTCGAAGATGTGCCTAGAAGCTCAGGAACGCGGGGCGTACATCTATGCGCGCGGGGTGTGGATTCGGCATTGGAGAAGAACCCATCCCAGGAGGCCAAGTACGTGGGGCGTACGATTGGGATGCCATGCGTAGATCCCAACCAACAGGGCCACTAAGATGCTCCGCGTGAAGGTCATTAAGATCAGAGGCTCCAATACGCGGGGCGTGACTCCAGGAACGCCACGCGTAAAATCCTTCGTGAAGACTCTATAGGATCAGGAGCTGAGTTACGCGGGGCGTACCAAGATCCACGCGGGGCGTACTCTGCTGGAAGGATACTTCTCCTCCAAGTTTTTACCAATAGGGGACCATTACTGTTGAGGTTTATTTACTGTTTTGCCATCCAACCCTGATTACTAAACTTCCATGGACTCTTCCTTTTCCTATTCTACCCTTATACACATGTTTTGCCAAAAACCCTATTCATGGGCTTTTAGTCTTTTCTCTTCTTATTTGGGAGAGTATTTAAACTCTCTTCTTTGTAATGTTTCACAACTTTTTGATAATATTGATTTCAAAGCCTCCATTGGAGCACCAAGTTTCATCCTTGTGGGTTTATTCAACCTTCTAATTAAGCTAGAGAATTTTGTATTCTTTGTTGGTTTACGATTAAAACCTCCAGTCGATTTCAATCTACATCAGTTGGTATTAGAGCCGAGTCGTTTTCCTTCCCGGAGACTTCTTCTGGGAAATGGTTCAACCACGTATCACAAACGAAGCCACCGGATCCACGGAACAAAGAGTTGAGGCGTTAGAAGGCAACGTGAAGCATCTAATGGAGTCTCTAAGAATGTTTGAGGAATGATATGACACGAGTACCCGAGAGATTCTTCTTGCCCTTGAAGAACTAAATATCGGACACCGCAACACTCAAGCTCTTCTAACCGGAGAACCCCACTGGCGGTAAGAAGAGCACCCCTGACTTCAACTTGAGCGACAACCCACTCCACCTCCTAGGAGGGATCATGCACCACAACTACCAATGGGCCCTAGGGTTCAAGAGGTAAGACGAAACAATCTCGTAGTCATTAGAAATGTGGATAGTGATAGTAATGGGGACTTATTTAATGACTATGATATGCCTATGATTGCTAGAAATATGGGGATTAGGATGAATGATGATGTTTTGAATGATAGGCATAGGAATGACATGCATGTGAATGATGTTGTTGGTCTCGCGCATGTGCGTGCCGGGAATATAGATATTGTGCATGATAATGTTGTAGGTGGTTATGAGAGGGAGAATGTTGGGTTGAATGATCTGTATGGGGGTCAAGGCAATGAAAGAGGCGGATATGGGGAGAGAGCCGAATTTGAGAAGGGCATATGGAGGTAATTTGAGCGGGATGATGCTTTTAAGTTAAAAGTGGATTTACCATCGTTCGGGGGAGAACTCGACATAGAGGGTTTCCTTGATTGGTTGTTAGAGGTGGAACGGTTCTTTGATTATGCGGGAATACCGGAGGATCGGAAAGTACGTTTAGTAGGTTACCGATTGAAAGGAGGAGCTTCGGTTTGGTGGGATAATATGAAGGAAGGGAGAAGAAGAGGAGGAAGCGAGCCGATTAGATCTTGGCTTAGAATGAAATTGATGTTGCGGGAGAGGTTTCTTCCACCCGACTACGAGAAATACATTTACAGTTCTTATCGGAATTGCTCACAAGGTGCAAGGAGTGTGCACGAATACACCTCAAAGTTCTTGCGGCTTTCGGCAAGGGCTAACTTGTCAGAAACGGAAAGCCAAAAGACTTCAAGGTATCTTGAAGGATTGAGGTACAACATCCAAGACCGGATTGGGACGCAAATGGTGATTCGGGTGCAAACGCCCGTAATTTAGCATTAAAGGCCGAGGCATAGTTGAGTTTGAGGGGACGTGAAGGCTATAAGAAAGCCGGGACTAAAGGTACTTATGGAGGGAGAGGAGCTCCCAAGGGGATTGATAAAGGCAAGGGTATTGCAAGTTCAAGCGATCCCAAGGCGCCAAGTCCGGAAAGGGCACCTAGTGGAGATGTGAGGCCTTTTAAGGCGACACAACCCCCTAGGGGCAACAACCCCTATACGAGACCGGCTCCATTCAAATGTTTCCGATGCAATGAGCCGGGTCACCATTCCAATGAGTGTCCCAAGAGGAGAAGTGCCAACATGGTTGAGCGGTATGAAGATGATGATGAAGGGCATGTTTGTTGTGACCCAATTGATGATGATTATGAGGGAGAGTATGAAGGGGGCAAGCCATACATGTTGTGAGAAGACTCTTGATCTCAAGTAGAGTGGAGACGTATCAAATGTTGGGGTTTAGTGTCCTATAGACAATTGTTCTAGGATACAAACTTAATGTAAATGAAGTGTTCTTTATATCATTTGTTTTAATGAGATATATGTTTTATAACTATATAAAGGCAATCCCTTTTAAGCACTAAATAAAGTCTAATAAAAAAGGAAATTCGTGAGTTTATTTAAAGTGATTATAAAGTGTTCATACAAGCATGAAGTGAGACGAAACTTTATAATAAACTAATAAACTTAAAATCACCCCAAGTCAAGCAATATGTTTGGGATTGACATATCGCGGTTGAGACTTGCATGTAACAATGTCTTCTGTCCGACAGAAAGTTGATCTCACAAGCTTCATATATATAGATATCTGGACAGTTACATGGATCCGATGAAAAGTAGTTCATTAGGATTGGGGACCCGACTTGAGATAACAGGATGGGTAGATTCATCCTTGTCACCTGTTCATCTCATTGGTATTAATAGGTATAAATAATCCTCAGACTCAAAGCAATGTTAATTGGTCATTCTGGATTACTGAATATGACGCTTTGATCCTGTTGTAACACGAACCTTAACAGAGATGACTCTGGGGTGTGAACAGCAGAGGTTGGGTATCACAGGAAGTGATTGTGGGATCGTTATACATTGGATTGAGCATTTATCACTCCCGATAAATGGGAGATATGTCCATAGATCGCTTGTGGAAGTATTGACTCTAAATCCTTGCAAGGTGATAGCTTAAGATTGAAATGAGATTTCTCTTAACCTATCTAATTGGAGTTGACTCGGCCAGAACAAGTAAAACGAACGTCTCGCTATATGTGACTTGACATTACGCATAGTCATAAGATTCAGTTCAAGGACGTAGTTGATAAAGGATTGAATTATACCGTAACTAATACGGAAAGGTCAACGACAGAATCAACCTGTCTTCTTATAGCTCTAGGGAAATGATTAGGGACTTGCTAATCACATACTTTGTATATCATTCCGTTATGCAAAGATTAAATATAATTCTTTGAAAATTAATTTAATAAGTTGCATACGACTAGTAGCAATAAGAACCTAATGGGTCACACATAAGACTTGGAACCCAAAAGAGAGACAGATGCTAATTAATTGACGGAAGCCCAATTGAGCCAAATAAGGCCCAATCACTCAAGGGGGGCGATTTATGTATGTAGATACATAAATAATTAGTTTGATTTTATTAATCCTAATTAGATTAGGATTATGAATTAAATTAATTAAAGGATAAATAAGTTAGGAGTTTTAATTAGATTATATTACTCCTATTATTATCCAATAAGGTTATTGTTATTATCTTTTATATTTAGATATATTAATAGATAATATTTAAGAATTCTATTCCGAATTGAATTCTTATTCAATAAACCTAATTCTATCTAACTAAGGATTAGATACAAGAAAGATTATAAATACCCCCCTATGTAGATTTTCGAAATCTAGCCCTAGTATTCAAGAGAAAGAATTTCGAATTCCAACCCTTAGAAGAGAGAGAATTTCGACCCCTAGCTCGAGGACGAGATTTTCCACCGCTTCCTTCCGTTCAATTGATTTTGATCTCTTTCTCTTTATCCTTGATCTTGTGTTGATTAATTAGAGACAATCTACTTTGATTGTTATAAACGGTTGATTCTAACTTGATCTTCCATTGTTTTGTTTTGTGCTCGAGAACTCGAAGTAAGAGTTGTGGGCACTTCGTTTGCAACGGTAGATAGAACTTTTGAAAGGTATTTCTTTTATCCCTCTTTATATGAAATAACGATTAACGAATCTTGGAGTTAATGGAAATAGGTTAAAATTTTTATATTTCCGCTGCTATACGTTAGCCTATTTTCCTTCAGTGGTATCAGAGCCTGCGTTAAATCCGTTATTTCATATATGAAAATTTAGAAGTTTTTTCAATCAGGTTGAATAAATATTTATAGTTAGGTTATTTAACAAAACTGTTTTGATTAATTAGTTCTAAAGATAAATAAGTTTTAATTAATTGTTAATTAAAATAGTTTATGCATATGTTCCTAATTATTTTGGTTGATAATCATTATAACAAAATCTATTAGTTTTATGGTTAGATTGATAAAATCAGTTTTATTTTATTCTAAAGATAAAACGGAAAATCAATGATAGTTTTTCCTCACGGCGCGACCCGACTGTTGTCGCGCGGCAGCTAACGCGCGAGGTGCCTGGCCGCCGCTGCCGCAAGGTAGCGGCAGATCAGACGCCTAGGGCTGCTACCAGACGGCAGCAGCCCAACCTCGGGCCCGGTCCGAAACCCACTTAATTTTAAATCGTTTAAAATTAGTTTTAAATATATATATATGTTTCAGAAATTAATAGTTTTCTGTTTTGTTTATCGAATGAAAATTTATTTAAAAGTTTGTTTTATCTATTTGTAAATCAAAAGTATTAAATGAATTAAAATCAAAATAATTGGGACATGCATAATTAAAGTTTTGCATAGTTGTATTAATCTAAAAGGTTAATATAGAAGATACAAAACTGTTAGAAGTAAAATTGGAAAGTTAATTTGATGAGTTAATGTGATTAACCTAAATATTACATAAAGTATTTATGTAATCAACCAATTAAATTTATTTAATTGAGTCTATGCATGTTTGGAGTTATGGACACATTTGGACCCTCTTTTAGTCTTTTGGTATTTTTGAAATAGGGCATGCGAGTCCTGCCTTTCTACTATCTATTGTAATTTCTCCTCTCATCTAATTCCCTTCAATTTAATTGAAGTTTTCTTTAGTAGTATAGAAATTAATATGTAATTTCAAGGCGCCATGGAGAAGACGGGGGACCTAAAGAGAAATATGCAATAGTTAGTATTTCCCTAGGTTTGGCCTTTTATTCCATCTCTGGCTCGACGGAATAATTTAGATAATATGTCCATAATGCCAATGTATGTGTCTGATGTATGCTAAATCAAATCAAGAATAAGTTCGATTATGAGACCTAAAATAAAATACCTCATTAAAAGTTAAGTAAATAAGCAAGTTATTAAAATCGGTTGCTCCTCCCTAATATTATAATTCAGCCGGCAGTACTGGGGGCCTTTGGGTTGTTGAGCAAACTCAAGCTCGGGGTCTTACAGTAACACCTGAATTATCGAAAATCATTTTTCATGAATATGGGGTAATGCTTAAATTAGATTATGATAATTGGATGAGCAAACTCATGTTGTCATAAACTAATCGGCAATATGGTTGGGATTAATATGAATAGCATATTAGTTACTAATGTGGTTAGTAACCCAATAACCTAGGAATCACATTAAAGATGTGATTGATTACATGAATCTACCTAACGAATGAGATTAACTTGTTGAGCAAACTCAAGGCGAAATCTCAGGAGTTAGGATCCTAGCTCACTAAAGGATTTGTGAAATTCTTCGAATTAATATGGAGGGCTATTAATTTGGCAAAATAGTGGGAGCAATCTAAAATAAACTAAAAGGCCTATAATTTTAGATTGATATACTTTAAAGCAAATGAATAACATACGTTTACTCATTCTCACTCTCAAGTTTAATTAATCACTCTTAAAATCATGACTAAAACCAATCTGCAAAACATTCTTACCGATAACAAATTGAACGGTTCAAACTTCACCGACTGGTTTCGTAACCTCAAAATCATTTTGAAGTTCGATAAGATATGGTATGTACTTGATACAAGGATACCCCCTATCCCAGCTGATGATGCACCCATCGAAGAAATTGATGCTTACCAGAAGCACAAAGCTGATGACGATCATGCGGGATGCATCATACTTGCATCGATGACACCGGAATTACAAAGGCAACATGAGGAAATGGATGCCTATTCCATCATTATGCACCTTAAGGAGCTGTTTGGGAAACAGACTAGGTGCGAACGCTACGAGATATCCAAGTTGCTATATCGTTGCAGGATGCAAAAGGGCACATCTGTGATGACACATTGTGTCAAGATGATTGGCTATATTACCAAACTTTCTAGTATTGGATTCGCGATGGATAACGAACTAAGCATAGACTTAATTCTTCAATCCCTCCCAGAGAGTTATTCACAGTTCATCATGAACTATCAGATGAATGACTTGCAAACCTCTCTTGAAGAGCTTGCAAATATGCTCAAGTCAGTTGAGCCCAATATGAAGAAAGACAAGGCAATACCGGCTCTTGTTATAGAGGGATCAAAGAAGAGGAAGGGGAATTTTCCCAATCCTAAATATCCCAAGAAAGGCAAGGGAGCCATGCCCGCTAGAGCTAAGGGAAAGGAAGTGAAGAATCCCAAAGGAGAGTGCCACTTCTGTGGTAAAGACGGGCATTGGAGAAGGAACTGCAAGGAGTACCTAGCCTCCCTCAAGAAGGGAAAAGGCAGTGCTTCAACATCTGGTATGTTTTATATTGAAATAAATACAATTTCACAGTCTGAATCTTGGGTACTTGATACCGGATGCGGATCTCATATTTGTACAAATATGCAGGAACTAAATCGGACTAGGGAATTGAAGAAAGGAAGCATAAACTTGCGAGTAGGAAATGGAGCAAGAGTTGCCGCCCTCGCAATTGGAGATTATGTTTTAAATTTGCCCTCTGGGCTTGTAATAGAATTAAGAAACTGTTTGTACGTTCCACAAATGTCTCGTAACATTATTTCTATTAGTCGTCTTGTTGACGACGGTTTTCATATTTCAATAAAAGACAAACGTTGCGATTTTTATAGAGATTCGATTTTCTATTTTTCAGGAATATCACAAAATGGGATTTATGTGTTAGATGACAAAATTTCTGTTTTCGCAATTGATACCAAAAGACATAAGCTAGATAATTCAACTTACTTGTGGCATTATCGTTTAGGCCATATAAACAAAAGACGCATGCTTAAGCTACATCAAGATGAGCTTATAAATTCAATTGATCCTGAATCATTGGAAACATGCAAAGCATGTTTAAAAGGTAAAATGACAAAGACACCATTTAGCAATAAAGGTGAGCGTGTATCAGACACTCTAGGACTTATTCATTCAGATGTATGCGGTCATATGTTAGTCCAAGCAAGAGGAGGATTCAGATACTTCAAAAGCTTCATAGACGACCATACCCGATATGGTTATATCTACTTGATGAGGCACAAGTCCGAAGCTTTTGAGAAATTCAAATGCTTCAAGAATGAAGTAGAAAATCAATTAGGAAAGAAAATAAAGACACTTCGATCCGATCGAGGTGGCGAATATCTTTCAGATGATTTTCTGAATTATCTAACTGAATGTGAGATATGCTCACAATGGACACCTCTCTATACACCACAACACAATGGTGTATCCGAGAGGAGGAACCATACCCTAATAGATATGGTACGATCCATGATGATCATAGCATTACTTCCAAAGACATTCTGGGGCTATGCCTTAGAAACCGCCCTCTTCACCCTAAATCGAGTACCAACTAAATCCGCTAGTTCCACACCATATGAATTGTTCGTTGGTAGGAAACCCGTGTTCTCATTCATGAGAGTATGGGGTTGTTCAGCTTTTGTCAAACGCATTGCGTCCGACAAACTAGATTCTAAATCTGATAAATGTTTCTTCATTGGATACCCTAAGGAAACTGTGGGATATTACTTCTATCATCCAGCTGATCAGAAAGTAATAGTATCCAAGCACGCAACCTTCTTAGAGAAATAGTTTCTCGAAGACACAGAAAAGGGAAGCATGATTGAACTTGATGAAGTTCATGAACAAGAAACACCAACTGAAACAACTGAAGTGGTTGAGGAACCCGATGCAGTCCCATTAGATGAGACTCAAGTGCCACCCCTTCGTAGATCACAAAGAGTTCGTGAACTCCCTATTAGATATGGTTTTCTAGTGGGAGATGATGATGAGGTTCCCGTGTTAGAGGACGAACCCGAAAACTACGAAGAGGCTCTTAACAATCCAGATTCTAAAGCATGTCTTGACGCCATGGATTCTGAGATGGATTCCATGTACACCAACCAAGTGTGGACTTTGGTTGATCCACCCGAAGGGATAAAACCCATTGGGTGCAAGTGGATCTTGAAAAAGAAGACTGACATGGATGCAAAGGTTAGCACCTACAAAGCTAGGTTAGTAGCGAAAGGATATCGTCAGAAGCAAGGAATTGATTATGACGGAACTTTCTCTCTTGTGCCTATGTCCAAATCAATCAGAATAATGCTTTCTATTGCCGCTCACTACGATTACGAGATTTGGCAAATGGATGTGAAAACAGCTTTCCTAAACGGAAACCTGCTTGAGGATGTATATATGATGCAACCTGAAGGTTTCATATCAAAGGATGCAAACAAGGTTTGCAAACTTCAGAGATCCATTTATGGACTCAAGCAAGCATCTAGAAGCTGGAACAAGCGTTTTGACGAAACCATAAAACAATTTGGTTTCGAATGAAATTGCGAAGAAGCTTGCATTTATAAGAAAGCAAGTGGGAGCTCTGTAGCATTTCTGATATTATATGTGGACGATATATTATTAATGGGAAATGACGTAGCTATACTACAGTCGGTAAAAGTATGGTTATCTAGTAACTTCTCAATGAAAGACCTTGGTGAATCAGCTTATATACTTGGTATAAAGATCTACAGAGATAGATCGAGAAGACTGCTTGGTCTTTCACAGGCTACATACATCGAAAAGGTGCTAAAGCGGTTTAGCATGCTTGAATCGAAATGAGGTAACTTACCCATGATACATGGAGTAAAGTTAAACAATCATCAATGTCCTAAAACCGATGATGATAAGAAGAGCATGGCTGTAGTCCTGTACGCCAGCGCAATCGGCTCGATTATGTATGCTATGCTATGCACTAGACCTAACGTAGCATTCACGTTAAGTATAACGAGTCGTTACCAAGGAAATCTGGGAGACGAGCACTGGATTGCCGTCAAAAACATTCTTAAGTACTTGAGAAGAACTAAAGATATGTTCCTAGTGTACGGAGAAGGGGATCTGAAAATAGAAGGATTTTCAGATGCAAGTCATCTCACAGATGAGAATGATTTTAAATCCCAATCAGGATACCTGTTTATCTTGAATGGGGGATCGGTCAGCTGGAAGAGTTGCAAGCAAGGAAGCGTAGCTTTCTCTACGACCGAGTCAAAGTATATCACTGCTGCGGAAGCAGCAAAGGAAGCAGTTTGGATTAGAAAGTTCATTACTAAACTTGGTGTGGTGCCTGACATTGTAAATCCCATTACACTGTACTGTGATAACAATGGAGCCATTGCGCAAGAAAAGGAACCACGGTCTCATAATGCATCCAAGCATTACCTAAAGCGATACCACATTATAAGAGAAATTGTGGCAAGAGGAGATGTGAGAATAGAAAGAGTACCTACAGAGGACAACGTTGCAGATCCGTTGACAAAGCCCTTAACCCAGAAAGTACATGATCGTCATCTAACTTCTACTGGGATAAGTTATAGAAACAATTGGCTTTAGTCCAAGTGGGAGTATGTTGGGGTTTAGTGTCCTATAGACAATTGTTCTAGGATACAAACTTAATGTAAATGAAGTGTTCTTTATATCATTTGTTTTAATGAGATATATGTTTTATAACTATATAAAGGCAATCTCTTTTAAGCACTAAATAAAGTCTAATAAAAAAGGAAATCCGTGAGTTTGTTTAAAGTGATTATAAAGTGTTCATACAAGCATGAAGTGAGACGAAACTTTATAATAAACTAATAAACTTAAAATCACCCCAAGTTAAGCAATATGTTTGGGATTGACATATCGCGGTTGAGACTTGCATGTAACAATGTCTTCTGTCCGATAGAAAGCTGATCTCACAAGCTTCATATATATAGATATCTGGACAGTTACATGGATCCGATGAAAAGTAGTTCATTAGGATTGGGGACCCGACTTGAGATAACAGGATGGGTAGATTCATCCTTGTCACCTGTTCATCTCATTGGTATTAATAGGTATAAATAATCCTCAGACTCAAAGGAATGTTAATTGGTCATTATGGATTACTGAATGTGACGCATTGATCCTGTTGTAACACGATCCTTAACAGAGATGACTTTGGGGTGTGAACAGCAGAGGTTGGGTATCACAGGAAGTGATTGCGGGATCGTTATACATTGGATTGAGCATTTATCACTCCCGATAAATGGGAGATATGTCCATGGATCACTTGAGGAAGTCTTGACTCTAAATCCTTGCAAGGTGATAGCTTAAGATTGAAATGAGATTTCTCTTAACCTATCTAATTGGAGTTGACTCGGCCAGAACAAGTAAAACGAACGTCTCGCTATATGTGACTTGACATTACCCATAGTCATAAGATTCAGTTCAAGGACGTAGTTGATAAAGGATCAAATTATACCGTAACTAATACGGAAAGGTCAACGACAGAATCAACCTGTCTTCTTATAGCTCTAGGGGAATGATTACGGACTTGCTAATCACATACTTTGTACATCATTCCATTATGCAAAGATTAAATATAATTCTTTGAAAATTAATTTAATAAGTTGCATACGGCTAGTAGCAATAAGAACCTAATAGGTCACACATAAGACTTGGAACCCAAAAGAGAGACATATGCTAATTAATTGACGGAAGCCCAATTGAGCCCAATAAGGCCCAATCACTCAAGGGGGGCGATTTATGTATGTAGATACATAAATAATTAGTTTGATTTTATTAATCCTAATTAGATTAGGATTATGAATTAAATTAATTAAAGGATAAATAAGTTAGGAGTTTTAATTAGATTATATTACTCCTATTATGATAACATTATGATATTATCCCAAGGATCAAAAGGGATATTTGACTAAAGAATGCCATGTGTTAGTCTCCTGATACAGGAATTCCGCGGCGTATCGAAGTAAAGAGATCCGACGGGCGGATCACCTAAAACTCGCCAAGAGTGACCCGTTAGCGAACCTGTGAGGCGGATCACCTAAAACTCGCCAAGAGTGACCCACTAGCGAACCTGTGAGGCGGATCTCCATAAGTTCTCAATCCACCATGAGAACGGCTGAGCCGACCTTGTAATAAAGACCATTAATGAGCTATCAATTAGCTAACCGCCAAATTAAGGGTAACCAGTAACCGCCATTCATGGGGTATTAATGGAGACTTTCTAGTTACTAAGAGTTACAACTTCATGACTATATATAGCCTATGTCTCAGGCTATCAAGGTACACATTCACTTACCCTATGTCAATTCAGTTTGCTCTCTTGTTCTTCCTTACTGACTTTGGCATCAGAGCTTCCCCCGGTCGAACCCAACGACGCCCCCACAGGGACGGAAGCTGATCGGAATTTCTCCACTAGTCATCAATTGGTGCGGTGATCGTGGAATCCTTAATCAAATAAAGGGTTTTCATTCACGTTAGAAAAGATATGATAAATGGAGAGCAGAACCCCTCCTCTGGGGTAGAAACACCATTAGTAACACCATCGAGCCAACCTGTAACTAGTGCTGGACGCGTTGATTCAAATGCTCCCACGACACAAGCTGAAAGTAGTATGCCCCCGGATGCTTTCATCAACATGTGTGCAGAAGCAATAGGAGAGAAGTTTGGCTCTGAGACAGGTAATCGCCTACGGTCATTCATGACCATTCCTCCGTTTTCGAGCATGGCGCCCACATCTACGATATCTTCTTAGACGCAGATGACTCTAGGACCAAATGCCCACAATTCTTCATTTCTCCAAGCTCACAATATAGAATCCATGGTAACTTCCACGGCGGCGTTTGGGGAACTACCGCTCAATCGGGAATTATTCCCTGCTGGCGTAGGATGCATGCCAATGGATAAACCTAGGCGGATCAGGTATCCCAAGGCGACCACGGTCGAATCTTTCCTTGGGTGGATCAGAAGGGCGAAAACACAAAAAGCGTAGAAAAGAGAAAAGTAGGCGGTCCGAATCACCTTCGCCTCGGAGACCGAGATCCTCCCGCGGAGGCGGACGATCACCCTCGGATCCGTCTTCGGGATCCAGCTCTTCATCTTCTCCAAGTAGATCTCCACGGAGGGGACGCCCAAGGGCGGGTCCAGAGAATTTTGACGACAGAGTTCGAGCTGCGGTGCTCCGCATGAATGAGGAGAATGCCCGGCATAACCCATTCGCCAATCGTGATTCGCCCTTTACGGCTTGGATCGAAGCGGAGGAAACGGATAGGCATTTTAAAATACCTAATCTCCCAATATACACGGGTGCTGACAACCTAGAGGCCCACGCCAGGAAATATCGGATACTGCTTCGCCTTAACCGTGCAACGGAACCAGTACTATGTAAAATGTTTATCACCACGTTAGGAGGTCCCGCTTATGACTGGTTCCAATCTCTACCTCATGGCTCGATAGAAAGTTGGGATCAACTAAGCAGAGAGTTTTGTGCTAAATTCGCCGGCTGTATCCCTCCAGTGGTCAAGTCACAGAAGCTTTTTGAATTAAAACAGAAGACGAACGAATCCCTTCGAGAGTACGTAAACACTTTCAACAAATTGTGTATACAAATTATTGATGTAGATATCTCCATGGCAGTGGAATCTCTGGTGAAGAACACAACTTGTAAGAGTTTACAGGAGGATCTAATTAGAAAGAAGCCCACCAGCATGGCAGAATTGATGGAGCGTTGCAAGGACTTTATGGAGGTGGATGGCATTCGCCGCGAATCACTATCTCCGCCTAGAAAGGACAAAGGCGAATCTCGCCACCGAGATAGAGAAAAGGATAAGCACCAAGACTCCTCCTCTAGAGGCCGGCGAAGGGGTTCAAAGAACAAATCGACGTTTGTCACGTCCTTCACGCCTCTCAATGCCTCTAAGAGTGAAGTACTCATGTGGATAGAGAATAGCCAGCACAAACGGAGCATTTCATACCCTGAACAAAAAGGGGGGGAGTACACCAACATTGGTAAAAATCCTAAAAATTATTGTAAATATCACAGGAAAAATGGCCATGACACAGACGCATGCTGGGAGTTAGCTCGGGAAATAGAGCATCTCATTGAGAGAGGCAAATTGGATCGGTTCATCCAAAATGATGGCAAGAAGGGAGATGGTGATAGATCCAGAGATGACCCGAAGAAGAAAGGAAAAGGGACCATCAATGTCATAGCAGTCGGACCTGGGTACCAACCAGTACTGAAAAAGGAAAAGACCACCGCTCTTGACAGGGCATCACTGAATCGCCCCTTTGCAGATGTAGGTCCAGAGATCTCTCCTCATGCAGATGCGTTGGTCATTACTATGATGGTAGAAGGCTGGGAGATGAAAAAGTGATGATAGATACTGGGAGTTCGTGCAATGTCATCACAAGGGGAGCATTCGCCAAATTAATGGTAGACCCGATCCAGGTGGAAACCACCATAGTAGACATCCTGGGAGTGACCAGACACACCATTCGCACGAAGGGCCAAGTAACGTTAGATTGTGAGTTAGCGGATGACGAACAAGTCTAGAAAGGCGATCTGGAATTCTCTATCCTAGATGGTCAGTTAGCATATAATATGATCCTTGGGCGACCTTTTATCTCCGAAGCGGCGGCCCTTATCTCCATTCGCCACTTAACTCTTTACATCCCCACGGCCAAGGGAGGTGTAATGATCAGAGGAAGTCAAAAAGTAGCTCAGGAGACATACTCGGCATCATTAATGATTCGCCCCCAGTCAAAGGAAGAAGACGAAGAAGAACTCGTCACAATGGCCTTGGGCGAAACGGAAATGTACCTCATGGCAGATGAAAAGCAGGTACGGATGGCTAAAGGGCTCAAAGGAGAAATTAAAGAAGCAATCACCAAGGTTCTCCATGAAGCAGAAGACGTCTTTGCTTGGAAGGATAAGATCTTCCCCGGGATTAGTCCAGATGTGATCACTCACAAACTCAACATCGACAAAGATGCAGTACCAGTTGCCCAAAAGCGAAGAAACCATGGCCTAGAAAGGCAGAAGGTGATAGAGGAAGAAATCACCAAACTCCAACGGGTGGACGCCATTGAAGAGGTACTTTATACACAATGGCTGGCGAATGTCGTTCTAGTGAAGAAAGCAGGTGGATCCTACCGCATGTGTATTGACTTTACAGATCTCAATAAAGCTTGTCCAAAAGACAACTATCCTTTGCCGTGTATCGATATCCTCGTAGATGGAACCGCAGGACACACTATGTACTCCTTCACTGACGTGAAATCCAGCTATCACCAAATCCCAATGGAGCCCTCAGATAGAATCAAAACCTCGTTCGTGACTCATCAAGCCACTTATTACTTCAAAGTCATGCCCTTCGGGCTTAAGAACGCAGGTGCAACCTATCAACGGATGATGAATAAAATATTCACGGAAAGCAAAGGTGATAACTACTCCGTCTATGTAGATGACATGATCATCAAGAGTACCACTGTGGAAAAGCATACAGATGATGTAAGGGAGGTACTGGGCGTACTTCGACGTCACAATATCAAACTGAACCCAGAAAAATGTACCTTTGGTGCAACGTATGGAAAGTTCTTGGGATTCATGATTAGCTAGAAGGGAGTGAGCCCAAATCCAGACAAGGTTAAAGCCATTTTGGAGATGCAAGCGCCACGGAATATCAGGGAAGTGCAACTCCTTAACGGGCGGATCGTAGCCTTGGGCAGGTTTATCTCTTGTTCGGCCCGCAGATGCCAACCCTTTTATGAGGTCATCAAGAAGCAAAAGGCGTTCGAGTGGAATGAGGATTGTGAGAAGGCCTTCGAAGGTATCAAACGGTTTCTCACAGAACCGCCCTTAATGAGTCGGCCCTTGAAAGGTGAGGATCTTTATATGTATGTCTCGGTTACAGATAAAGCTGTTTGCACGGTCATGATAAGAGAAGAGGACGGCTAGCAGTATCCAATTTATTACGTGAGCAAAGTATTAAAGGATGCTGAAACCAGATACTCCAAGCTTGATAAAATGGCGTTGGCTGTTGTCACCACGGCAATCTGCCTTAGGCCATACTTTCAGGCTCATACTATCATAGTTCGAACAAACATACCCATGAGGAAGGTATTGCAAAAGCCGGACACTTCAGGCAGATTGATGGAATGGGAAATCCGCCTTAGAGAGTTTGATGTACGATACGAGAGCAGATCAGCCTTGAAGAGTCAAGTCTTAGCAGACTTTGTGAATGAATTCACAGAAGAAGGAATGAATCTCCCCAAGTCTCAAGTCGAGGAATGGACGATGTACACAAACGGAGCTTCCTCGGCAGAAGGAGCTGGTATAGGTATCGTAATCACAGGCCCCCAATATATAAAACTAAGGTACGCAGCAAAATTAGATTTCATAGCAACCAACAATGCAGCGAAGTACGAGGCCTTAATATTAGGACTATGCCTGCTGAAAGAAATCACTCCCGAGCGGATCGTGATCTATAGTGACTCCAAGTTGATGGTCAACCAGGTGATCAAAAACTACGAGGTAAAAGATGATGTTTTGGCCAAATACGTTGCCGAGGTTAAAAAATTGCTGGATCATCTTGAAGCCAAAGAAAATAAATGGGAGTTGATCCATGTACCTCGCGGTTCAAATGCCGAAGCAGATCATCTAGCTAAAATGGCTTCCAGCAAGGAGAATTGGGCGGATCCACAATGTCCATTCGAAATTAAAGCAGCTCCTGCCTTCGCCTCGGAAGAAGTATCCCTGCTCACGACAGTAGAAGGTGATTGGAGGTTTGCCATCCGCCAGTATCTGTTAGATGGAGCACTACCTACGGACAAGGAGGAAGCTCGGCCGATAGTCAGGAAGGTGGCCTATTTCTCTATAATAAACGATTGCCTCTACAAAAAATCTTTTAGCCATCCTTGGTTGAAATGCATTTTGCCAGAAGAGGGACAACAGGTTCTCAAGGAGCTACACGAGGGAACATGTGGAGCCCATGAGGCATCCGCCTCCATCTTGAAGAAGTCAAGGTTAGCAGGGTTTTATTGGCCCACGGTGGAACTGGATGCACAGAAATTGGTGGAATCTTGCCATAGTTGTCAGATCCATGCAAATGAATCCCATACCGCCAAACATCTCCATAGGCCCATCATTGAAGGTCGACCCTTTTCTGTCTGGGGAATTGACATTGTTGGACCATTTCCTCCTACTCGTAGACAAAGGAAGTACGTGGTAGTGGCAGTAGACCATTTCACTAAATGGGTAGAGGCTGAAGCTGTCTCCTCCATTAATGCTGAACACATGGTGGAGTTTGTCAAAGATAATATTGTGGGGAGATATGGAGTTCCGCACACGATCATCACCGACAATGGAACGCAATTCAACTGCGGTGAGTTCAAATCTTTCTGTGAACAATTGGGCATTTTAAACAGATTCGCCTCCGTATACTACCCACAATCCAACGGTATGACTGAAGTCACGAATCAGACAATCGTAAAAGGAATTTAGAAAAGACTGGGGGAGCATGATAATAAATGGGCGGATCAGCTAACAAGCGTCTTATGGGCATATCGTACTACTCCTCGCACGGTCACAGGCGAAACTCCATTCGCCCTTTCTCATGGCGTAGAAGCTGTAATCCCAGTCGAGATATTGGTTCCGAATGACAGAGTTGCATTCTATTGGGAGGAGGACAACAGTCAGAGATTAAGAGAAAGTCTTGATCAAGTGGAAGATAAGAGAGATAAGGCATATGTGCGTATGGCGGCTTATAAGCAGCGGATCGCAGCTTATCATGACAAAAACGCCAGACTTATAGAATTGAATGTGGGAGATCTCGTGCTTCTCAAGGCTGACAAAATCCAATCGAAAGAAGGGAAGGGCAAGCTAGGGCTCACCTGGACTGGTCCATATCACATAGTGGACAAGATTGGGTTCGCCACATTTAAAATCCAGGACATGGATGGAAATACATTGCCACGCACTTGGAATCTCCAAAATCTCCGCAAGTACTTCGCGAGAAAATAGAATGTAAACAAGGTCTTGAGTACTCTTTTTCCTTTAATAAGCTTTTTTCCCATGTGGTTTTTCTTGTTAAAGGTTTTAATGAGGCTCACATATAAGACCCGCTTGCTGTAATAAAGCATATCTTCTATCAATAAAAAGCAATTGTTCTATCGTCCATATTCTTTTTAAGTATCTTCTTGCAGCAATATAAATATTCCAGTCTCAAAAAGAGGGGGGGCATCAAACGCTCTCCACATTAAAAAGTACTGCTATCTCATAGCTACTTTTTCTCCTCAAAGATAGGAGAACCATCTCATGAGCAGATCCATCTGTAGATGATCCCCATTCGAGATAGAGTTAAAACGTTCCTTGGACGCAAGGTCTTTACACTCTCTTACTCCCTTCCCAAAGAAGGGTTCACAAGTCCTACATGCGGATCACTTCACCTTAAAGATAGGTAGCAAGTTGATCCCTAAAGGCAGCTTTACTTCCTCTAAAGGAATAAAACAGCTTCAAACCTTCACAAAGGTTCGCACAATGGAGTATGGCTGACCACCTACTCCAAAATAAATCCTAAAAGCCTATATATATTTCCTTACGCAAACATAAAATAAATAGCAAACATAAGGATTAAAAAAAATTGTATTCAAAGTTTTACAAAAAATAAAACATCAAGTAACAACAGGAGCATTCTCCTTAACATTCTTCTCGCCAGAAGCACCTGCTTGAGAAGCTTCCTTCTCGGTAGCCCCAGATACGCCCACCAAGGAGACCTCTTTTTCCACGGCAGGTGTTTCCCCAGGAAGAGTGGTGCCATCGGTTATCGGCTCCTCACCTGACTTCGGAGGCACTTCCTCAAGGTCCACTAGCTTGACGTGAGTGGAAGGTTTGCTTTCCTCGATGGGTCCCTTCATCCATTTCCGAACATAGTCACGAAGGTAGTCCTTGATGTCCGGGATTTTGTTAAATTTGAGAACATCCTCTGGGTCCGGAACGGCGAACTACGGATCAATAAAGTCGATCTCAGGATGCGCCAGCGAGACATACGCCATGATCAGTTCGCCGTAAAAGAAAGCTTGCTCATTAGCCGTGTATTCTGCTTCTTCTATAGCATTCTCACGCTCCTTGGCATCAGCCTCAATCTTCTCCTTTAGCTTCGTTATCTCGGCGTCCTTAAGGGCCATGGCGGACGTGGCGGATGCGATATTCGCCTTGGATTCAGCAATTTCTTTCTCCAACCTTTCTATGGTAGCCTTATCCGCCACACCCTGAAGGAGCTCAGCTTCCATAGCACGTATACGAGTATACATCTGTCAAAGACAAACAGTTTTGTCAAAATGAAAGAACAAAGGTACAACTTTTTTCTAATAACAAAGAAATCCATTCTAGCAAGGGGACCTACCGTAAGAAGCTCCGTCTTTCCCCTTTGAGCATGGATTGATCCTAGAATCTGGTTCTGATTCCTCTGTACCTCGCCCAGCTGACCCAGAGCTTCATCTAGGTCATTGATAACAGATTCATTCTCCAAAGATCCCTGGACACCGTACTTGGCGGACCAGTATCTGCCTAGGTCAGGCTTCGCCGTCTGCACGAAAATATGAGGATCAAAACTTAGATTCCAAACATAGCTAACAGATAAGAGATAAAGACAACCTACTTGTTCCATCTCCAACATGGGCATGGCGGATCTCATGGCATTCGCCATAAACTTTGGACCACCAGAAGCTGCAGGCTTCCTCCTTTTTAGAGGCGGATCGGCCACTGTCTCCGCCGGACGTTTCCCAGTATCCTTTTGGGGATTCGCCACTTGAGCTTTCTTACGAGCCTCATCCTCCATCAACTTCCTACGCTTCTCTGCAAGAGCGTGATTGGCCTTAGATAAACCCCTGCCAAGGAAAACAACAAAGTAATCAAGGTTCAAAAAGAAAACGAAGTTACCTTGGTCAAATTGTGTAATCTTCGAGTAAATGAACTTGTCCCCATCCTTGCGAATCAGGGGAATATCGCTCATCATGAAATCTAGGGCATCAGCATATGTCCAGGCATCCGCCTTGACACTTTTCATGAGCTCCGCCACCACCTCATCACTATTCGTCAGAATACGCATATCTCCCGCCATATGTAAAGGTTTGGGATTCCAATATATTGGGAAGCCTAGAGATTCGCCCTCATTTATCTTCACGTAGAAGAATTTTTCGTCCGAGCAATGGACGTTGGACATTTTGCCACTAAACGACGAATACACTCCAAATTTTGCAAAAGTGAGAAAAGACTCAGACTTTCGCTTTGATGGTTTATGAAAGGCTCTGAAGATACGGGGAGTGTACACTACTCCTAAGTTCGAGGCCAGATAGTAATCTAAAGCTATGTCTAACCAGCCATTAGGATGTAATTGGCTAGTCGTAATGTCAAAATAAGCAAGGATGTCCGCCATCATCTTGGGAAGGGGCAGTCGAAATCCTCTTTCTACGTGACTAAAGTACACTGTCAAGAATCCGCTTGGCGGACAGGCGGGTCGTTGATGAGCCTCCGCCAATTGGGTCTCGTAGCTATTTATCTATGGGAATCTACTCGCCAGATCCGCTGGATCCGCGACACTCATACGAGACGAAGTGGACTCCGCTCGAGGTTTCTTTTTCCTAGGTAGGGTAGAAGAAGGGGCCATCCTCCCAGAAAAATGCCTAAGATCTACGGCTGGGGTGGTTCCGGTGATCGGAGTTGAGAGGTTTTGACTACTACTACCTAAACGAGTTCGACCGTGATTACATGCCGAATCGAGCAACTCAGCTAAATCGGAGTTAACCGTACCTTCGGAGGAAGTAGAATTTTCCGACGAAGAAGAGGTCTAGCTAAATACAACCTCAGAAGGAGAGGACAAATTGAAAAGTTCAGAGGTTGACCCAGAGGATGAAGAAGAGCTTCTAAACATTCAAAACACAATATACAGAACGAAAAGATGAACTTACATGAAGAGTAGAAGATTAAAAGATTCTGGAAAAACTCCGAAGAAGCTCTGCACAGAAGATGCGAAAGAAAATGGAGAAGAGGAACGAATGAGGAAGAAAGAGAAAAGGGAAAAAGAAGAAGGTGTCTTCTCTCTCCTCGGGTGATGCGCCTGCTACACGTGTCACTCCATGATTGGCAACGAATAGAGTGCTCATTAATGCAGGTAATCATGACGGCGCGCAAAGAATCTCAAAAGCCCTAAAGGACTTTAAGGGAACTTTGGGGGGGCTTCTGATAACATTGTGATATTATCCCAAGGATCAAAAGGGATATTTGACTAAAGAACGCCACGTGTTAGTCGCCTGATACAGGAATTCCGCGGCGTATCGAAGTAAAGAGATCCGACGGGCGGATCACCTAAAACTCGTCAAGAGTGACCCGCCAGCGAACCTGTGAGGCGGATCTCCATAAGTTCTCAATCCGCCATGAGAACGGCTGAGCCGACCTTGTAATAAAGACCATTAATGAGCTATCAATTAGCTAACCCCCACTTAAGGGTAACCAGTAACCGCCATTAATGGGGCATTAATGGAGACTTTCTAGTTACTGAGAGTTACAACTTCATGACTATATATAGCCTATGTCTTAGGCTATCAAGGTACACATTCACTTACCCTATGTCAATTCAGTTTGCTCTCTTGTTCTTCCTTACTGACTTTGGCATCGGAGCTTCCCCCCGTCGAACCCAACGACGTCCCCACAGGGACGGAAGCTGATCGGAATTTCTCCACTAGTCATCATATTATTATCCAATAAGGTTATTGTTATTATCTTTTATATTTAGATATATTAATAGATAATATTTAAGAATTCTATTCCGAATTGAATTCTTATTCAATAAACCTAATTCTATCTAACTAAGGATTAGATACAAGAAAGATTATAAATACCCCCCTATGTAGATTTTCGAAATCTAGCCCTAGTATTCAAGAGAGAGAATTTCGAATTCGAACCCTTAGAAGAAGAGAGAGAATTTCTACCCCTAGCTCGAGGACGAGATTTTCCACCGCTTCCTTCCGTTCAATTGATTTTCATCTCTTTCTCTTTATCCTTGATCTTATGTTGATTAATTAGAGACAATCTACTTTGGTTGTTATAAACGGTTGGTTCTAACTTGATCTTCCATTGTTTTGTTTTGTGCTCGGGAACTCGAAGTAAGAGTTGTGGGCACTTCGTTTGCAACGGTAGATAGAACTTCTGAAAGGTATTTCTTTTATCCCTCTTTATATGAAATAACGATTAACGGATCTTGGGCTTAATGGAAATAGGTTAAAAATTTTATATTTCCGCTGCTATACGTTAGCCTATTTTCCTTCACCAAAGACATCAATTGTTCCGAACTCGATATCTAGTGCAAGGGGTGAAATGTAATGTGATCATCGACAGTGGCAGCCAAGAGAACATCATTAGCGACACCGCGTCTAAGAGGTTTGGGTTGGTGATTGAAGCACACCCTAGTCCGCATAGTGTGGGGTGGATCAAGAACGTAGGAGAGCTTAAAGTTACTCAAAGGTGTAGGGTACCTCTTAAGATAGGAGAGTACCAGGATAAAGTCTATTGTGACGTTGTGGAGATGGATGCTTGCCACCTATTGTTGGGACGTCCGTGGCAATTTGATAGGGATGCTACCCATGCCGGCAAAAAGAACACCTATCGGTTTGTGAAGGACGGGATTCGTTATGTTCTCACACCTCTTGTAGGGGAATCCAAGACTAAGGGGAAATCTACCTTGATTGTTTGCCCAACTCACAAGGCATTTATCAACGAGTGTGAGGAAAGTCAAACGGTCTATGTAGAGATGGTGAAATCTAGTACACTGTCAGAGAGGGTAGGTAGCGAAGGGGAAGAAGTTGGGAATTTGCTTAATGAGTTCCGTGATGTGTTCCCGGAGGAGTTACCATATGGGCTACCACCCCTACGGGACATCCAACATCATATCGACCTTGTGCCGGGAGCTAGCTTGCCTAGTCTACCCCATTATCGGATGAGTCCCAAGGAGAGTGAAGTGATGAAGGAAAAAGTGGAAGAGTTGATAAGGATGGGTTATGTTAGGGAGAGCATGAGCCCATGTGCAGTGCCGGCTTTGTTGACACACAAGAAAGATGGGTCGTGGAGGATGTGTGTGGATAGCCGAGCCATCAATAAGATCACTATTCGGTACAAGTTTCCAATTCCCCGACTTGATGACATGCTTGATCAATTGGGTGGGTCCAAGGTCTTTTCCAAGATTGATTTGAGGAGTGGGTACCACCAAATCCGGATCAAGGCGGGAGATGAATGGAAGACGTCGTTTAAGACGCGTGATGGATTGTATGAATGGCTAGTGATGCCATTCGGGATGACCAATGCACCAAGCACCTTCATGAGGTTGATGCACCAAGTATTGCGTCCGGTGATTGGGAAGTTTATGGTGGTCTACTTTGATGACATTCTCATCCATAGTAAGACGTTGGAAGAGCATATGGAGCACTTGAGGACCGTATTAACCTTACTCCAGGAGAATCAACTCTTTGCCAATACTAAGATGTGTGACTTTGTGATGGAGAGTTTGGTGTTTCTCGGGTATGTGGTCAGTGGGAGTGGTATCCGGGTTGATGAAGAGAAAGTTAGAGCTATTCAGGAGTGGCCGACTCCGAAGACTGTTGGGGATATTAGAAGCTTCCATAGGTTAGCTACTTTCTATAGACGGTTCATCCGGAATTTCAGCGCTATTGTGGCTCCTATGACCGAGTGTTTGAAGAAGGGTAGATGTTTCAAGTGGGGAGATGAACAAGAGAGCAGTTTTTCCTTGATAAAAGAAAAGCTAAGCACCGCTCCGGTTTTAGCATTTCCAGATTTTGATATACTCTTCGAAGTCGAGTGTGATGCGAGTGGAGTAGGAGTTGGGGGAGTATTAATGCAAGAGAAGAGACCCATAGCTTATTTTAGTGAGAAGTTGTGTGACTCGAGGCAAAAATGGGCCATCTATGACAAGGAGTTCTATGCGGTAGTGCGGGCTCTCAAGACGTGGGAGCACTATCTCATCGGGAAGGAGTTTATGTTGTACACCGACCACCAAGCCCTCAAATACTTGGGAAGTTAAAAGTAACTCCGGAGCTCCATGCATGCTAGATGGTCCGCTTTCGTGGATAAGTTCCCTTATAAACTTCTTCACAAAGCGGGTCAACAAAACAAAGTGGCGGATGCCTTGAGCCAAAGGATAGCTCTCTTGAAAACAGTAGCCTTAGAATTAGAGGATTTTGAGCACATCAAGGGAGAGTATGAGGAGGATCCGGACTTCGGGCTTGAGTGGGAGAAGAGTAGGAGAGGTACCGAAGAGAGTGGGTATCAGTTAGTGGATGGGTTTCTCATGAGGGGTAGCCAATTGTGCCTTCCAAATACGTCCATACGAGAAAGAGTGATCCGAGAGTTACACGGAGGGGTGTTGGGGGGACACGTTAGAAGGGACAAAACCTTTGAATCGGTTAGCTCCCGTTACTATTGGCCTAGAGTAAAGAGAGACGTGGCATACATCATGGAGCGATGTGAGGCGTGCCAAACCTCCAAGGGGCATGCTACTAATGCCGGATTACGTATGCATCTCCCAATCCCGGAGACCATTTGGGAAGACCTCTCCATGGACTTTGTGTTGGGGTTGCCGAGGACTCAACTGGGTATGGATTCCATCTTTGTAGTGGTGGATAGATTCTAAAAAATGGCCCACTTTATCCCGTGTGGGAAGACTAATGACGCCACCGCAATCGCCATCGTCAAGTTGTTCTTCCGTGAGGTAGTGAGGCTACATGGGGTCCCAAAGAACATAGTGTCAGATAGGGACACGAAGTTTGTAAGCCACTTTGGGCCATTCTTGGAACCACAATGAAGTTTAGCACCACGGCCCACCCCCAAACGGATGGACAGACCGAAGCGGTAAATCGGACCTTGGGAAATTTATTGAGAAGCAAATGTCGAGACAAACCTAAGATGTGGGATTATGTGCTCGCCCAAGCCGAGTTTGCCTACAACTCCACCATGAGTTCCACTACCAGGAATTCCCCTTTCGAGATAGTATACACCAAAGCACCCAACCATTCACTTGATTTGGGCGAGGTTCCCAAGGGGGAGAAGAAGAGTGTAGCTGCCCACAACGTGGCTAACGACTATCATAAAATGCACCAAGAAGTCCGACATAGCATTGAGGAGAAAAATAGTCGGGTCAAAACCAAGGTGGATGAACACCGAAGGGATATACAGTTTGAGGTTGGGGATGAGGTGATGGTGTACTTGGGGAAAGAACGCCTTATGCATGCTCCAAGTAGCAAGTTGAAGCCGAGGAAGTATGGTCCCTACCGGATCACGAAGAAAATTAGTGCCAACGTGTACCAACTAACCCTTCCCAATTGGCTTGGGAAAATGTCTTCTTCTTTTAATGTGCAGGACCTTAGCTTGTGGAAGCCGGAGGGGACGTTGCCAACAAACGCATCGGAGGCGGAGTCTGACTCTTTCAAAGAAGGGGAGAATGATGAGGGCATCCCTTCTCTAAGCCCGAGCCCGGAGCCAAGAGACGAGAACAATGAGAACCGGGGAAACCAGTCCAGTACGCGGGGCGTACTCACCAAGGCGCGAGGCGTGAAGGGACTAGCTTTCGAAGATGTGCCTAGAAGCTCGGGAACGTGGGGCGTACATCTATGCGCGCGGGGCGTGGATTCGGAATTGGAGAAGAACCCATCCCAGGAGGTCAAGTACGCGGGCATACGACTGGGACGCCACGCGTAGATCCCAACCAACAGGGCCACCAAGTCCAGGAACTCGACTACGCGGGGCGTAGTCCCGAAGACGCTCCGCGTGAAGGTCATCACCCAGGGTCATTAAGATCAGAGGCTCCAATATACGAGGGGTGACTCCAGGAACGCCACGCGTAAAATCCTCCGTGAAGACTCTCCAGGATCAGGAGCTGAGTTACGCGGGGCGTACCAAGATCCATGCGGGGCGTACTCTGCTGGAAGGATACTTCTCCTCCAAGTTCTTACCAATAGGGGACCATTACTGTTGAGGTTTATTTACTGTTTTGCCATCCAACCCTGATTACTAAACTGCCATGGACTCTTCCTTTTCCTATTCTACCCTTATACACATGTTTTGCCAAAAACCCTATTCATGGGCTTTTAGTCTTTTCTCTTCTTATTTGGGAGAGTATTTAAACTCTCTTCTTTGTAATGTTTCACAACTTTTTGATAATATTGATTTGAAAGCCTCCATTGGAGCACCAAGGTTCATCCTTGTGGGTTTATTCAACCTTCTAGTTAAGCTAGAGAAGTTTGTATTCTTTGTTGGTTTACGATTAAAACCTCCAGTCGATTTCAATCTACACCAGACCAAAATGTTAACACTGGCAAAAAAATATGGATCTTATAATGTGTTTTTCGAAATAGATGAACTAAACAATATGTTAGTAAAAAGAGAAGACCAATAAATTATTTACCCTAATTTTAATTAATTAGTGACATTGTGTCAAAAAAATTAATTAGTGACAAGAACACAAAGAAGTTTTATAAGTAATATATTTTTTAAATCGAAACTAGTAACTAATGACTTATCAAAGTTCTTTTTGTTTACATCAAATCTACATATCTCATCGAAGTTTTCCATTAGATCTACACCTATTAGCTCTATTTTTTTTCATTTATTTGTATCGGTCTTAGTAAGAGCGGAAAAGGTTCATCTTGTTCGTAGATCTATAGATCTGTGCGGTTGCAAACAAAGAAAAAATTCAAATTCGAACGTCCGGTGATGAAAATATATTGTAGCAATTTTTCAACGAGATTCAACTTATGAGAAGGACATGATTTATATTGTTTTTTGTTTTTATTTATAGCTTTTATGATCTTTATTGTCATTTTTCTTTCCTTTGTGCAGGATGTGGATCTCATACTTGTTGCTGTTTTTCTATGGGTGCACAATTTTATTCCTCTTAATTTTCTTATTTGATTTGTATTGTTTCATCTAATGAAATATATGGCATTTTATAAAAAAAAAGTAATTTTGACCTTTTTATCAATTAAATTGTATTTTTTGTCTTTAATTAATTGAGCTTTAATGTAATTTTCGTGTTTGGGGTTACATCGGGTATAATTAGAAATAGTCAACTTTTATCGATATTATTATATCACAATATAATAATAATGTTGCACGTGGTTCAATAAAGACAACATCTCTCATAAAATTAACTGTCACTGCCATGTGGACCAATAAAAGAAGATCGTTTGGTCACACATTCAACCCTAATCTTCCACATTGAATTACAGAAATTGGTTAAGGGTTGTGCAACAATTTTAGGTTAAGAACAAACCTCTTCTATAAAGCAGTTGACATGTGGAATCCAACTCATATAAGGCGTACACACTATCACTCTTTAAATTGAAAATGTAACACTTTCTTTGCATATTCTGACTACATAGTTTTCAGTATCATTTTTTCTCCTTTAGCTTTCACGAGTGGAAAAAGGCATAATTTTGTCACCTTAGTTGCGTCATTTTTTACTAGGTCACATAATTAAGCTATAATTGCGTTATACATTATAATTGTTCAACGTAATTGATAATTTTTTAACTGTAAATTGTTTAGGTTTACTTAAGAGGCTGAAGCAATTGACAATAATTGTGTCGCACATCAGGAACATACGATACAATTGTATAATTGTGTCGACCTCTTAAGTGATCGGACGCAATGAACAATTGTCAATTGTGTCACGCTTACATGAAGTGCGACACAACTGTGGTTAATTAACCTTTTAACTAAACCGACACAATTAACATAAAAGAACATTTAAAATAAAAAGTTACACCTTCACGAGCACGAAAGCTCTCGATAAAAATCATCATAGCACTCAAAAGAAACCCACCACTGTCTTCTTTGATTTTTTTCGCGTCCATCATCATCGGGGAGCTTTGTAAGTAGACCGTTGGCAGCTATATGTTTCGGCTGGCAATATCGGCTCCCAATAATAAAACTCGAGCTCACAGCACCTCAAAGGAAAATTGGCCCTTGTCTTCTTTGGTCTTAGTTCATCATCCAGGAGCCTTGGCGAGGAAACCATTGATAGTTATGTTTCTGGCCAATGCTAATCCACTCGAAGGAAGCACTAATGGAGAAGTGTGCGTTAGTGATGCCTTAATAAGGACACTTACACATGTTAATAGCAAATGATCATTAAATTTAGCATTTGCGACGTATCAATACAACGAGTTTGTGATGCGGATCTAAAAGACACGTCACCAGTGACAATATATCTAACTTTATAATAATGTGAATTTTTCATTACTGACGCTCGTAGGTAACTTGCGTCGCTATTGATTGGTCAATAGTGACGCTTATAGGAAACACATGTCGCTATTGACCTTTGATCGTTTTTACTCAATTCTATATTATATGGTCAATAGTGACGGTCGTAGGTAAAATGCATTGCTATTTTTTCCTTGATGGTTTACTAATTTCTATATTATATGATTTCCTTAATTTCTCTATTATTTTCTATAATACTTTATTATTTATACAATAATATTGGTAGACATGTCTGTTTACTTTGACTTGGTTATTTCTTTTAATCAACTAAGCAAGTTTAGTTATCGACCAATAATTTCCACAATCCCAAACTACGCAACAAAAAGTATCTCGTACCACCACGATCCCGTATCACGAACTCCTAACACTCGATAACTGGTCTCTAACGTACTCGATCCCGTACCACATAGCGGTCCTTAACCGCTTTCTCTGATACTGACTTAATTAAATACTTAATTTATTGAACCAAAATTGAAATTTTACACAATAATATAACCACATTCGGTTAAAACATCAATGCCCACCCACACCCACTTGTTTAACTCACTTACACTCTCACACTTTTTGGCTTATTCTATTTTTTAAGTTTTGTGCACACACCATCCAAGTCATCTAGCATATTTATACTTGCATTAAGTCATTTTTACACCACAATTTTTTGTGGCGGTGAGGCAGAGCCGGGTCTAGTATTTAGAGGTCATAGGAGGACCGGTCCTGGCATTTTTATGGATCTTACGTGAAAAAAGAGATAAAACGCTCTTAATAAAAAAGTTATACTTAAAAGTTTAAAATAGAAATTTGAACTTATTTTAGATCTAAAATATCATATTATTTGGTTATTTTCTAGATATGAATGAGTATTATAACTATATTTTAAAAATTAATATATATACAGTAAAAAAACAATTTGGGTCCCTTTTGACTCAGGTCCTAGGCGGTCGCATTCCTAGCCTATGCTCAAAACCGGTCCATAAACATTTGAACTTTCTTATGAATTATTGTCCTACTAGATTATAATTTTCATTTTGAATTTATAAAAATACTCATAATAAAAGAAATTGATCAGTAAAAGTTGTTGTGTAATCAACTCAAAATGTTATATTATAAAGAATATTTTTTATTAAATCGCATCATAAAACTCAAATACCGAGCTGAGTCCATATAAGCGCATAAAAAATACATATATTATTTTTAAGGATAAGAAATGGTTTGCGGCTATCCATAACGTTTTGCGGTAGTCCATAAATATCTAGATTTTCTTATAAATTGTTATCATACCAGATTATAATTTTGATTTTGAATTTGTAAAGATTCTCAGAATAAAAAAATTTGATCGGTACATGTTGTTATGTAATTAACTCAATATGCCATATTACAAAAAAAATAAATTTTTTTATTAAATCACGTCATAAAACTCAAATACCGAGCTTATTCCATATAAGTGCACAAAAAATACATATATTATTTTTAAGGATAAGAAATGGTTTGCGGTGGTCCATAACGTTTTGTTGTGGTCATAAATATTTAGGCCTTCTTATAAATTGTTGTCCTATTAGATTATAATTTTCATTTTGATTTTGTAAAAATACTCAGCATAAAAAATTTGATTGGTATATGTTCTTATGTAATTAAGTTAACAGTATAATTAAATTAGTAAAAATTAATTGTGCCCTAAAATATATTGTAACAAGTAAATCAACATATATTAGTCATTTTAGATTGAATATATATGTTTTATATTTTGGTTTAAGAAAAAAATTAAGATTATTAAAATTATATAATAATAATAAAAATAAAACATATATGAAAAATGAAGAGAAACAAACTTTATCTAATAATAAAAAAAATTAGGAATAAAAGAAATCGAATGATCAAACTCTAACCCTCTCAAATAACTTCACTGTGTCTTTACCATTCAACCTAATACTGAAGTTTGTTATAAATCTATTCTACCTAATTTTTAACCATATTAATTTTAATAATATCTAATTTGAAAGAAATACCGATCGGAGGCCCCCGTAAATCGAAGGCCCTAGGCGGTCTCCAATGCCGGATGCCTCTTGCCGGCCCTACAGTGAGGAAGAAAAAATCTACCAATTACTGCCAATTATTGAAAAAATCAGAAACTTAATTATATGTTTCTGATTTTCTTATTAATGTTATTGTTGTCAGTGGTGACTAATTAATATCAATCTCTCAGTCAACATTAACTCTAAGATTCCAACTTAGAGTGAAATCACAAACTACATTCTAGAGCTTAAAGAAATGGTAGAAACTCATATTCAATATCAGGACCGATCCTGAGGTTTTAGAAGCCCATGGACGAGTTACTAATTGCGGCCTTAATAAATAAGTACAATTAAGAAACACTACAAGAAAAGTAATTTTTTATGGGGAAATTATTTGCCACAAAAAGCTAGAAATTCGCCACTGATGATTTTTGTGGCGAAAATAATTTTAGCCACTAGGAACGCGACACTAAAGCCTTTAGTGGCAAACAAAATTGATTGTCACAATACCATATTATATAGTGAAGAATTAAGAAACGCCACGAATGATCGTCTATAGTGGCCTTATATTGTCGCCACTATACAAGTTATTTTGTTGCGAAAACTATTGCCACAATATAGAAGTATTGTGGCAGAATCTCACGCCCCAAAAGCATATAGTTTGTGGCGCAATTGTACGCCACAAAAGCATGTATTTTTGTGGCATAATCTTACGCCACAAAAACATGTACTTTTGTGGCAAAATCTTACGCCACAAAAACATGTACTTTTGTGGCATAATGTTACGCCATAAAAACATGTATTTTTATGACGTAAATTTACACCCCAAAAGCATGTATTTTATGGCGCAATAGTACGCCACAAAATTATAGATTTTGTGGTGCAAATTTTACCACTATAATATTTTATTTATATATAAATTTCAATTATATATTCTATTTAATAGAAATCTTCATTTTCCATTAATATGTATGTATTTTGTAGAAAATACACAATTTAGTGAAAATTGAAAATTATAAATAATTATTGATGTAGAAATAAGCTCTAAGACTAAATATAACTTTGAAAAAATATATAACAAGAAATAAGCAATAAAATGTATCTTTGAAATTAAGCTCTAATGTTATGAGTTATAGGTTATATCCATTACAAACAATCAACATAACGAGAAATTGTATCGTCCAATGAGTTACTAACTCAATCAAAATAACATATTATAATTAACATGCAAAATTCAATTCCTCAAGAGTTGGTCGATTGGATAACCTGTGAAAATAATAAAATAATTAACAATTAAAGGATAAAATTGTTAAATTGAATGTAAAAGTTTATGGTTAAAAGCAAGAAACATTGCCTTGGTAATAATCAAGAACAGCCAGCTTCCCGGCCAGATGTAATCCATCCATTGTTATCATCCATTTCGCACGGGTGGAATTATTCAAATCTTGATAAACAAATGAAACAAACATTAATATTTTTATCTGCAAAAAACCAGTAAGGTTTCGAAACTTGACCAGCCTGCTTATAACTAACCATTAACAACTAATTTACGTATGACAAATCATCAACAGATAATTTACATAGGACAAATCATATGACAACTCACTCTACATTCATTTTATGAGATTTGGTCACTTTTTTGTTGGTGTTTTTTTTTCCTTGTATCTTACAAATTAATATATTTGCTATTCATACTAGTTTCAAACAAACAAGGACTACTTATTTATGTTGGTTCCATTGAGCAATATTAACCACAATTCTTTGATGGGATAAGGTGCAAAAAAAATGCTTAAAGTTTGCAGCTAGGCAATTTTACCCCTAATGTCTAAAATTTTGTAATTTTATCCCTAGCCTTGGCAGCCAAGAGCAATTTTACCGATAATGTTTAAAATAGTGAAATTTTATCCCTAACGTTTAAAATAATGCAATTTCATCCCTAACATTGGGCAGCCAAGAGCAATTTTACCCATAACCTCTAAAATGGTGCAATTTTACCCATAATATCTAAAATGGTGTAATTTTATCCATCACGTATCAATGCAACTTTTCTAGATCTTCAGAACATTACTACAAGATGTTTTATGCAATACAACAAACAAGGAAAAACAACGTTGTAATATTGAACATAACTGGTATTGTAAGTTATGCAATTATCATCAAACAAAACAACAGATTTAAAACATTACTACAACAAAATTGTATTCTTCTCATTGTGTACTAAATTTTGAGAAGATTCTCAAGAAAATATATGTAAAGGAACTTTAACAAATACTTGTTTGAGAAATCATGCACCAAATGCTCTTATAATCTTCAAAGGCCCTTTAACTCTATCATGAACAATACATTGATGGTCATCTGGGTGTTCATTCTTGATTGTTAAAACTTCCTGCATGAGTTGAACATATACTTAAATTACTCAGCAAGCACAAGCTTAGTAGAACAGCTAGAAAGTTGAATAAGAATACGAATTTCCACATAAAATTCCCAATAAAATTAAGTAAAAGTAAGAAATTCCACATAAAATTCTCAATATTTTTGGGAATAAAACAGAAAAATTCAATCCAAGAACATAGATCAAAAACTGAAAAAAAAGGTCTTAGAGAATCATGAGAACAAAAATAAGAAAAGAAGAAAACAAATTCAATAGAGCACACGGTGAGTTTCAAAGGAATGCTAGAAATATCTAAGTGCTTCCTCTTCATAGATGATCAGAGAAATTAAATTAAAAAGTGAAGGGGCTTTGCAAAAATGGGGTCAACAACATGCAATAATCATAAAGGGATGATAAAAAAAAAGTGAAATTGAGAGTGAGAAAGCAACAAGGAAGAGAAATTATATGTTATTCAATTCAATAATCATATGTACAAAGTAGCCATTTATTTTAGTGGGAAAAAATGTGATTTTTTCATTTAAACTAAAAATCAATGGCTTAAAACAGGAAAAGATTTCTGATATGAATACTTGAAAACCTAGAGAAATTTTAGAACATTACTTTAAAGTTTAGAACTAGAGATAATTTGCAAAGCTAGCCTAGAGAAAGTAAAAGAACTTAGGCAGTGAAATCATTGAGGTTGCTAAACAAAACTAGAGAAAACTTAGGCTAACATGAACACTAATTTGTATAGAAGATTATTCTAATGAACAAATGAAAATACAATGGAATACATGCAAATCAAACAAATGTTGGCAATGGAAGTATCCATTAAACTCAAGCATACTCATCAACATAAAAGAGACTGCAAGGAATTTCTACTCCTGCCTCTGATCACACAAATATGATGCCTGTAATAGGAAATGATTAGGCAATTTCAATTAATACAAGCAATCAAATGCAGTGATTTTCAATTCATTGAAACATCAACAAAAGTACAGGAAAAATTGGAGTGTAAATTCCAGACACACATTACAATAGGACTTGTCCAATGGCACTTCTTAAATCTGACTCATTTTCTATCAAAACTTACATTTTAAATATGACAACTAACATCCACCAGACAAAGTAATAGTATACATCAATGATAGAATATAGGAAAAATGTCATGATACACTAGTGAGAGTTGGTAAAGGCCTAATTTCTGGGAATCAGTACACAAAAATTAAGGGTGTTGGCTGCTTGCCTAATACACAATCTTGTATGTTTCTGATGAGGTTGTGTAGGAGTCATGAAAAAGGTTGAGATGACACCATATGGCTGTGGAATGACATGATAGAAAAGGGTTTCAAATCTTATATTTTTGTATCGGAAGTGTTGTTTGATTTGCTCTGTGATATCGGGAAACTGATGGAAGCAAACAAGTGATTCTAGTAGATAAAATAAAGGACATAAACCAAGCAATGTTTAGTTTAGGAGAATCAAAGTTCTTCAAAAAATTATAATCATGCTATAAATATGATAAATTAAAAGGTAATTAAAAATCAATGGAAATTAACATTAGCTTTATAAGTGAAGCCAACATTCCATTTAGCATGAACAACATTCCAAGCGAAAATAGCCTCTTTAGAATGGTAAGAAGTGAGCTTGAAGAATAAAGATTGGCCTCTTAAAGTAGGAAAAGCTTGGTAAGAAGCTCCCAAGTCATGGGTCATACTTGTCCAACCAGTTTTAGTATCTTAACCCACCTGACATGTGATAATTTTGGAGGTTCCAATCTTTTTGGGATAAGGTACCAAAATAGGCCTATAGGTATCAATTTATGCTCCACATACAAAATAGTATAGGTTTAAGGTTTGAAAAAGAGTACCAATTTAGGTCTCAATAACGGAACCAGACACGTCATTGAACTTAACAAAGTAATATCAATGACATGTCTGGTTCCGTTATTGAGGACTAAATTCGTACCATTTTCAAACATTAAGCCTATATTAGTGCTATTTTGTACATGGAGCCTAAATTGATACTTCCCCAAAAACCATAAACCTATTTTGGTACCTTATCCCAATTTTTTTTCTTTTCATGAGTTCTCACTTTTGAATGGAGAAGAATTACCCTACATAGATTAAAATTTACAAAATAAATAATACTAAAAGCATCAAAGAACCCAAATCAGTTCCAATCAACATATATATAATTAATGTTATAAGGAATGCAGATAACAAATACGTGAGAACTGATTAACCTAAATGATTGGGTACTTCTTACATAAAAGAGACATCTTCAGCATTTCAAGTTCTTAGTTTAAAATGAAAAAAGTTTCAATCAGAGTAATTCAAAGTTACAGATCAGTAAAATGCAGACAGAATGCAGATAAGGAACCCAAGTAAACAAAGAGCACATAATTTCAATAAATAAATAGCATAGAAACAATTAGTCAGAGAAAGAAAGAAGGATGCATGATCATAAAGGTAGGTCTTTGGAGAAAGAAGCAACCAGAATCGCAAAGGTCGTAGGATAGGAAAGGTGGGATTTCAGATGTTTAGGGTTTTCATTCTTGTTATGTGATATTTGGTTTGTCAAATATTTAATAATATATTTCTTTTAGTTAAATTAGAAAAGTTTCATATTTTGTTTTAAAAAAAAAGTTTCATATTTGTATTTAGTCTAGCGCCAAATTTTGGCGGTACTTTTTTCATTTTGTTGAATTTTCTAAATTCATACTAATTTTGTGGGGGCAATATCTATTTGCCATAAAAGATACTTTGGTTTGTGGCAAAATCAAAATTCCCCACAATATCTTATATTATAAGTGGCAATTTTCTAAATCAGCCACTAATTACATTACTTTATGTGGCAAATAACGAATTAGCCACTAAAAAAAGATTAATTGTGGCAAACTATGTGTCCGCCACAAATTGCTTGTATTTATTGGCAAATTGATTTTCCCCACAAAATTATTGCCACTAAAAAATCTCATTTGTTGTAGTGAAATAAGATAAAAAAAAGTCAATTTTTATCGTTACATTTAACAAACAACCTAATAAAAACATTTCATATGAAAAAAAAACATTTTATATTCCTCTAAGTACCCAATTTCTTATACAAAATGATATCTATGAGCATTTCTAAATGAAAAATTTTCAAATTTAATAGATTATGAAATAGTTCTAATAGATTTTATGCTCTTCAGGACACAAAGTATGTGGTAAATTTCACACATGGTGTACAACCTTTACCCTAAATCACACTTTGGTGTACCAACTTCATTTTGTCTCACTAATATGTACCAACTTAGGTGTGACCTCCCAATGTGGTGTACGGCCGGTGAAAATGACCGGTCAACGCCAGTCAACGCGCCACGTCACCCATATTTCGAATCCTGAATAAAAAAACGTGGCCGCCATGTTTGTGTAAAGACTAATTTGCCCCCTCTTTGATTTTCCCTCCTAATTAACTTCTGGCTCATTTACCCATATCTGTCTCTTCGTTTCCTGCATGTAACTTCAACTGAAAAGGTTCTCAAACGACGCCATTATCGTTTAATATAATGAATTCCCTTCATTTCCATTGTTGATTCAAACTGATACGAACCCTAAGAAAAGATAGAAGAGATTTCTGGGTAAACAAAATGAAACCCAAAGTTCATCGTTTGAGAAATCAAGTTTAGTGTCTTCGAAGAACGGTGATTACATAATCGAAGAATCGAACCCTAAGTTGAAGAACAGTGAAGAATGGAACCCTAAGTTGTTCGCGATACATGTAGAAGTAAAGTTGTCTCTAGTCGAAGAACTCAGTGGTAAGGTCCCTACTTTATTCACATCCATCGATCGAAAATTTGTAGTTTTCTTTGTCTTTCTATTACACCCATATCATTTGAGTACTAGGCTTTATCTTTCTATCTCAAGCAAGTTCCTTTTTTGTTTTCTAACAAGTTTAAGATGACATGAGCACTTTTTTGTTGCATGCGATACTGATCTTTTGGGTTACTTTATGCAGTGGATTCCACTTCGTACGGTCCACCGAGATTTAAGGAATTCGTGATACAGTGGACGTATAATCTGCCATGTCAAAACCATGTAAGTAGTTGTTATTAAATGTTATAGCTTGCGATGCTCACATATTTTGATATATATTATGTATGTATGTATATATTTACTATCTACTGAGTTTATTGAGTGTTGTGGTGTTAATTGCTTAAAGTTTATGTTATATATTGTTTACTGAGTTTATGTTATCTATCTTTAGGTGGCTTAAAGTATACTTTTATTGTTCAATGAGTTTATTTATTGTTCATGGCTTAAAGTTTATGTTATCTATTGGTAATTTCCATGTTATATATTGGTTATTAACATTGTTAACTATTTGCTTATTGTTCATGGCTTGAAGTTCATCTCGTGTGAATTGGTTATTTGTGAACTGCTTATTTGTGTATTATGTCCCTATAAAATGCATGGTTTATTTGGCTGGAAATCTTACATTATATATTTGTGTATTTAATTGTAGATCCCGAAGATGGATACTTTGCCATTATGTTGAATTATGATGGCAGATGGACTAAAGATGGATACCTTGATGGTGATATGTACAACTGGGAATATTGCCACTGGGACACTTTGTCTTTGGTGGGTATTGTTGCTAAGGTAGTTAGCTTGGGATGCACAGGAGTCTATCAGTATTATTGGATGCCGTATGACAAATTTTGGCCTGATGGGTTAAAGCATATAGCCAGTGATGAGGATTGTTACGAACTGGCTTTAGTTGGTGTAGAGTGTGGAGAGATTCACATATATGTGAAGCAAGTGACTGAAGAAGACATGTATGAGATCTCTGAAGAAGACGAAGATGAATTTATTCCAAGTTCAGTTGTATTAGAAGAGATTGATGAGGATGTTGAAGTACCTGTTTGTAAGAAGACAATTAGTGGGAGGAATCTGTATATGCTTGAGTATAACAAGGAATGGAATGAAGAAGTAGAACCTACAGTTGGAGTAAACAAGGAACCCAATGACGAAGCAACTGATCCAAGTGGACATGATGCATCAATTGCTGAAATACATGCTGCAAATGGATAAGATGCCCATAACCAAGAAGTGCCTGCTCATTATGCACATGATGCAATGGTTGAGGAAGTACCTATGTGGGTGTAGATGATGCCCCCAATGATTGGGAAGATGATCATAAAGAGCAACCCACTTATGCAGGGGATGATGTAGCTGGGTATGATGAAGTTGGGCATGATGCAGCTGCTGCCGTGGAATGTGAGAATGCAAGTGCTCAGGAAGATGTGCATGACGAGCAAACCACTTATGCAGGGGATGATGAAGCTGGGTATGATGCAAGGGCTCATGAAGATGGTCATGATGCAAGGGCTCAGGAAGATGAGCATGAAGAGCAAACCACTTATGCAGGGGATGATGAAGATGGGTATGATGCAAGGGCTCATGAAGATGGTCATGATGCAGCTGCTGCTGTTGAAGGTGAGAATTCAAGGGCGCCAGAAGATGGGCATGATGCATCTGCTACTGTGGAAGGTGACAATGCAGCTGGTGCTAGATCTGTTAATGGTGGTGGCCAAAGTACTAACGATGCGGGTGGCCAAAGTACCAATGATCCCCAAGAAGAAGAGGAATTTATTGATGATGACTATGTGCTAGAGCAGTACGATGAGGACTTGGTACAAGGAGTTGAGAATGCCAGAAGAGGTAGAAGGAGGACTACACCATCTATTCCCACAAGTGACAGGGATCCAACGCAGAACTTCAACATCCAAGAAAATTCATCGGAGTATGCGGCCTCTGATGAATTGTATTCTGAGCCAGATTCTGAGAATGATGGTAGAAGGAGGTATCCAGAGTTCAATGCTCCCAGGGATATGGCCGATCCCACGTTCAAGATAGGGATGCTGTTTAATGATAATGAAGAGTTTAAAGAGGCCTGTAGGAGCCATGGCATAAAGCATGGATTTCAACCATGGTTCAAACTCAACACACCTATCAAGATAGAGGCAGTTTGCAAAGGGATGATAAGCGAGACGGATAACTGTCCATGGAGGATATACGCTTCAAGGGTGGATAGAAGGGATAAACTGAATCGGACCATGCAAGTGGAGAGTGGTCACTTCCATCATTAGTGTTGCAAGATTCATAAAAACTTTCATATGACTTATAAATACGTTGGGAGGAAGTATTTGGAGGATTTCAGGAGTGATGCTGACTGGAAGGTACAAGCAATGATTGATGATATTAGAGCATGTTTTACTGAAAGGTAATCTCAAATTATGTTTGTCTACACACTATATTGGGATTGTCTATACAATATGTTGGGTTAAATTATGTTTGATTGGGACGCGTATGTTCTGTTACAGGGCACAATGTGATATGATGCTCAATAACTTGTGTGAGTGCTTTAACAAATACATACTTGATGCAAGGGACAAGGGCATAATCACCATGTTTGAGATGATAAAGGTCAAGTTAATGAAAAGGATCAGGAACAAAGCAGATTTCATGAGGAGGAATAAGCAGAAATTTTGTGGTAAGATCTTGAAGAAGTTGAAGATAAACAAAGATTGGGCAAGACATTACCAACCCACATACTCCGGGGGGCCTAGAGTACAGACCAATGGTTTGGGAGAGCAATTTGTTGTGAATTTGGATGAAAACACTTGCACATGTCGAAGATGGCAGTTAACTGGGATCCCTTGCAGTCATGGATGTGCTGCTATTATAGGACAAAACCAGAATCCAGAGAACTATCTAGCAGATTGCTATTCGGTTGAGACGTATTTGAAGGTTTATAGCTTCATCATTGAATCAACGAATGTCATGGATCAATGGCCTAATGAAGCTCCACCAGTTCCAATTGAGGCTCCTTCACCAGTGAAGTCCAATCGTGGCAGAAGACAGAAGGCAAGAAGGAAAGAACCGGAAGAGATCGAGACATCTAGCAAAGGTAGATTGAGCAGGAAAGGCACCATCTACATGACATGTAGATCATGTGGAGGCAAAAATCACAATAAAAGGACATGCACATCACAAGCCTCAAATTCAACTGCTCAACATGTATTTATTTGTTCAATATTGGCTGGATATCTTGCTGTTGTCGCTGTAATGGTACATTTTATTTGTTTCATTGCTCTTACAGTCGAAGAGAGCAAAGATAACTCCAAGGCCAACAACTGCATCACCAAGACCATCTACTGCTCCAGTGACATCAACATCACAGCCACCTCATTGTAACACAGTTCGTTGGGTGATGAATGTAAGTTATTTTTTTTGGTGTAATTGCTTTTGGCATACTTTTTGCTTCAGTTTCTAATGTATATGTGTTGTGTAGGGAACTAGCCAGACTGTTGCCTCAACTAGTCAACCACCCCAGTCATCCACAGGAGGAAGACAAACTAATGCAAGATCAACCGTTCATCCAGGGAGGAGGCCATTTACAAGAAGTTATTCTTCGAATGAACCAAGACCATGGCGTTAAGGGAATTTAGTTTTTTTGCTGTTTTGGGTGGCAATGTTATGGCTTAACATTGCACATATTTTGTCTGTTTTGTGTATTGCCAATGTTATGGCTTAACATTGCAAATATTTTGAATGTGTTTGGGAATTGGCCATGTTGGCTTAACATTGCACATATTTTGTTTGTTTTGAGAATTGGCCATGTTGTCTTAACATTGCACATATTTTGGTTGTTTTTGAAGTGGCCATGTTGGCTTACCAATATGTAGAAATTGCTATATATTGTGCAGTTGCAATATAAATCTACCAGTATTATGAAATTAGTTTATATTGTGCAGTGTTAATGTTGGCCTAACAAATTGTTTATGTTGGTTAATTGACAATTTGGTCTTATTTCCATACTCAATTTGGTCATTTTTTGATAAAACGTTCCCATGTTCAATTTGGTCATTTTCATAGTCCATGTTGGCCTAACAGCTTCTTGATGTTCAATTTGGTCTTTATGTAATGTTCAATTTGGTCATTTTCTGATAAAATGTCCTCATCAATTAGTAATTGTAATTATCTTTCTTATTGCCAAGTTCAATTTGGTCATTTTATGGTAAAATGCTCTCATCAGTTTGGTCAATTTGCCATCTTGCTTGTTTTGACATCATTTTCTTTTTCCATTATCAAGAGTGCAAACCAAAACACAAAAAGGGGTCACAGTATTTAGACATCATCAAGCCATTTAATTAACAACACAAACATAACCATTAAAATCCATATATGTCAACAGAACAACAATATGTGTTTACATTAAAACAACACTAACCAAAATCCACCTATAACACAAAGCATACACATAGCAACTATTACAACAATCAAAATCCCTATCCATTTGCATATCCCTCCCCTGTTTCTTTTCATGTCAATCACCACCTCTGTATTCTCTGGCAACTCTACTTCACAACAACTTTCCCTTTCTAAATCACGTCTCAATCTGATACCTTCTTTTTCAATCCTGTCCAGCTTCCTCAATAATCCAAGAATTATAGATTTTGCCCTTCATCCATAACTGGGTCCATCCACTCGAAGAAGTTGCACGCATTAGGTTTCTATTTTAGATAGAGGAAAAAGAAAGAAGAAGATGAAGGCAACATATACAGATAAAAAAAAACAGAAATCTAACAGTGAAGAGATCAGTTCTTACCCCGAAATTTACACAGTTGAAGTATCTTCTACCCGGATTTGAATCGCTCCATGAAGTTTTCAGAGGAGCTTCGATTCCACAGTGGCATATCCTTCCGCTACCAAATCGATGATGATTGTGCGTGGTTGAAGGCATCACGTGTGTTGATATCGATTAGGGTTTTTGAAGGTCTAGATTTTTGAAGCTCAGAGACGTCGGAGAAGGAAGAAGAAAAGAAAAACGATGACAGGAGAGAGAGAACGAAAGAGAAGAGAGAGAGATCGCGAGACAAGAGAGAGAAGGGGGATGATAAATGGGTAAATGAGCCAGAAGTTAATTAGGAGGGAAAATCAAAGAGGGGGCAAATTAGTCTTTACACAAACATGGGGCCCACGTTTTTTTATTCAGGATTCGAAATATGGGTGACGTGGCGCGTTGACTGGCGTTGACCGGTCATTTTCACTGGCCATACACCACATTGGGAGGTCACACCTAAGTTGGTACATATTAGTGAGACAAAATGAAGTTGGTACACCAAAGTGTGATTTAGGGTAAAGGTTGTACACCATGTGTGAAATTTACCCGAAAAATGAAAATCAAATCTGAAAATCATCTCACTTAACGGGACTAAGTTCTTGAAATTGGAAGATTTTGATGCGTTTCTCCCAAATTGTCTCTCAAAACCAAGTAAATCAGAATCTGATAGAGTTTTACAAAGACGAGAGAGATAAATTAGAAATTTTGTTAGGAGTAATGGGTGAGAGAATAATTATGGAAACACTCTGATTTAATTAGGGAATTGTAAGAAATTTGGAAAGAATGTGAGATAAATTAGAGAATTTGGAAACACTACTTAGTAACTGATGCCCGTGTTTTTAATCAAGTATAATTTCTTTTTGAATTTAATCTAATGCTAAGATTTTTACTTTGGAAAGAATCTTATAACAACGTTTTTAATGGAAATATATTTTCTTTTTGTATTTGATCAAGTATAGTTTAAAAGCCTATAATAGTACCATTCATTTCTATAATTGGGCCCTTTTATCCAGGGACCCTGGGCAGGCGTCCCTCTTACCCATGCTCAGGAACGGGCCTATTCAATGTTCCCATGACTAGAGGTAAAGAACAACCTCTTATGAGTTGCCGCGAAGAACCTTCTATAAGTAAGCATTTCTTTCTTTTATTTGATACTATTTTACTTTAATATTTTTTGGTATACCAATAGATTTTTCTTCTAAAATGTTAGGTTATTGATGTTATTATCCAAGAGATGGAAAAATGTTTGAATGATGTTATTTTCCAATATTACTTCGACTTTCTGAATTATATGGAGAATCTGTCAAATTCTGATAAGATGATCAATTGAAAAATTATATTCATGATGTGAGAACGAATAAGAGATTGGAGAACTTTGACAATATTCCAACTCTTATTAAGAAGATGATTTAGACGAGATATTGCGATAATTTTTCATTGGTGTATTTACTAATTAAGTTAGCACTAGTCATACCGGTTACAACTGCTATGATTGAACGAACATTTTCGGCAATGAAATATCATCAAAGACACATTTGCTTAATAAAATGAGGGAGAACTTTCTTTCTAATTTTTTGATATATGTTATGTTGAGAAAGCATTCAAAATGAAAGCATTGTGCATTGTTTTTAGAATATGAAGAGTCCAAGATTTCTTTAAAGGTGCACCTTTATACAACTCTGAAAGCAATGGTAACAGTGTTAACAAAAATTATATTAAATTGACTTACAGTAAAATATTATATAAGCTTTATGAAATCCCCTGTTATGGGAGTGAGATTAAAGCAAAATATTGATGGAATATTGGAGACCATTCTCAATAAACATAGATCTTTTAGAAAGGGTAAAGAAGAAGGTCAACAATATCTTGCACATGTTCTTTTAATTCCCTTTCAGTGATGACTCAATCAAAGCACTCATCAAGGTTAGTGTTTATTGAGGGAAAAGTTACAAATAAAATATGGAAGTTTCATGTTTTATCACTTTGATTAGAAATAGATGAAAGAGAGTGTTGATGAATTTCTTAACCTTAAACTAATAAATATTCATTTACCATCAAAAGGTTTTTTTAAGCAAGCATCCCCAAACCTGTAGGTGGAAATGTAGCTCTTTTATTTTAAAATTGAAAAAATGGATGAAAGCGGAAGAAAGATATGTATTTATAATTTGTTCCGAACCTTTCAATAGTAGGAGAATGTACCTCAACAGCTAAAAAAACTAAATCTTTGTAACTCATTGCCTATAAAGCATGGATACATGAACAGCCCTACCTATGATATCTATTGGATACTGAGAAGTTCAGAAACTGCTGGGATACGTTTCGGGACCGTTTCCTTAATATCAAAAAGTTGGACACGTGAGTCTTTGTAGGAAATGCGTGTTCAAGAGAAAAAAAACCAGTCGATTTTATTCGAGAAAAAAAAAACAGAGGTGAACAGCAAGATCTGGATCATTATTTGAAGGTGAGAAAGAGTAGGAATATGCAAAGGATTGTGTGGATCTGTATGTACAGCAAAATTAAAATCTCAGATAAACCAAAAGACAGAGATTTAGAGCAGTTACAAATTAGATAGGAATTGTATAAAAAAAACAGAGTGAAACAAAGCATTTGCATTAAGTGCACATGACCAAAAGTCAGGGGAATCAATGCAATGAAACTCCTAATTAATACACAAAATGACTCTCAAACATAAAAATATATTTTTAATATTTATAAATGTACGCCAATATTTTAAATATTTACATGTTTTCTCCACGTTTTCGTGTCTTGTGTTTTATAGAAATGACGTTTTTCGTATCCGTATCCGTATCCGTGTCCGGACAACATAGCTCATTGCTTGAACATAGAGAGAGGCTGGCTATTCGAGCAAAAATGTGGTTTGGGATTTGAGGACCGATTAACATAAAACCCCATTTTATGAATAATTTTATTTAACTAACATTTAATACATAATTATTTCATAACCAACATTTAATACATCATTATTTGAAATCGCGCATATAATAGACTCTCTTAATCTACCTTGAGCAGAGTCTGTTACACAAAACACAAATAACATAGCAAATAACAGACCAACAAAAGATGCTCATAACCTTGATTGTTTGATTATGTTTTGATTCCCATTTGGAGTGGAAGAAAGATATGAAAGAAGTTTGTTATCAATCTCGGATTTAGCCATGTCTCCCTCCGACATCGAGATCCATGCCTCTATGCCTTTCCCTTCTTTTGTGTCCATAAAAACAGTGGAAACATTGTCGAGAATCATGGCAGTTGTTACTATCCATTCAGGCTTCCCCCAACCAAAATCAACTTCATACATTGGAAAGTTGCATAAACTAGAAAATGCATACTTATCAATCTCTCCTTTCGCAGCTTCTGCAAATGTTTCTTTCAACACATTCACCTGATCATCACTTTGAAGTTTCTTTACAGTCTCTTTATTCACACTTTTAATTGAATCTTTTATCCTCACGGAAATTTCACAACAATATTCATCTTTTTTAGCCATATCCTCCATATTATCAATCATTGCTACTCCCATCCATACAAAATTCCCAAAAGACTGCTTTGAAATAGGCGGATCAAACAATGGTCGCAAGTTCATCGCACTAATCACCAAACTCTGGTTCTTATTACAACCTTCCTTTGCCTGATAAATTGTGGCAGCAATCCGACTCAATAAGAAAACAGATAAAGCCTGCACCCGCGATAACTTTTCACCACAGCAGCAATATTTATCTTTAAGAGCTGACAAGGTAAAAGCATCGAACACAAACGATTTAGTGACAAATTTTTCCTTGGGGTTCAATTGCATTATATCAGAGTCAGATGAATCTCTAGGCGGAAAGATGGAAGATGAACCGATGGGATGAGTATCAACAATCATATTCGTATTCGTTTTCCCTTGAGCAATCTTGGCCCAACAATTTAGGAACATGACCGTTGATAAAGCATCCCCAAACATATGTGGCATAGCGAAAGATACGGCTAATCCGCCGCAGTTGAAGTATGGCATTGGTTTCGGTTTTTGAGAATATCTGAGAGGTCACAATTAGCTTTGGCTTGGATAAACAGAGCGTCTTGGTCGTTGCAGTCTGCGTAGGAGTAGTTGTTAATGCGTCCGGCAAGAGGGTAGAATATGGTTAAAGCCTTAGATAATGATTTTTTAAGCAGGTTGCATCTTTCTAGATTGGTAAATATGTTTGATTTTTCATAAAACATAGTAAAAGGTTGGGAAATTGGGGCTGTAATTTGATCAAGAAATGAGAAATAGAGTTTACTGAGATGATGAGGAGTAGGAGACGAAGGTTTGATAAATTCTTCAGAAATGAACTCTACTTCAACCCTCATTTTCTTGTTTATGTTGGTCAACAGAGATTGCATTTCTGCGTTTGGCTGATGGAGAGATCGTATATATTTATAGTTCAAAATTATTGGATAAAGATAAAATTTAATGTAATTACAGATTTACCTCAAACTATAAAAAGAACTGTTGGACTCTTATTTAAGTATCACTCTAAAACTTCCCCATATTAACCATGTCTAACATATTTACAAAAACAAGAAAAAATGTATAAAAAACTATCCTTATCTCTAATTATTTTTTAGATGAATATTTAGGTTCATGATTTGACTTAAAAATCCTTAATGCATATTTACACCATTAAACTTAGGATGTTTTATCTATTAGTATTCTGAACTTTCAAAATGACCTATCACATACTTATAGTTGACTTTAAACTTATCACACACTAATAGTTGGCTTTAAAAACTTATAATACACCTATAATTAGCTCATTCGGACCTCCTACATACAAAATCATCTGATATCTTTGACGGATGAGGTGACATGCGTGTTATAGAAAAAAGAAAAGCACGTGAGTTCGTTCGGTATGCTGCATCATCTATCAAATATGACATATCAATTATTTGATGTGCAATAGGTCTGAATGAACCAACTATATATGTGTGATATGTTTTTAAAGTCAACTATAGATGTGTAGTGAGTTATTTTAAAAGTTCAGGGTGCCATTAGGCAAAACTTGCCAAGTGTAAGGATGTAATAAATGGGTAAATAATTTATTGGTCTTATTGGTCCCCGAGTTTACGCGTATTACACTAGTTAGTCCATCTGTTCTTAAAAACACATTGTAACATCCCTAAGTTTTGACAAAACCAACTACTTAGTCCCTCTATCCATAAATTGTTAGAAATGACAAATTTGTCCTTCTATCACTAATTAACTTTCATCTATATTTAATTAAGTTTTATCAAATTTTATTTATATCAATAGTTAAAATTATTTCAATAAATAATTATAAATAAAATGATAAATTTACCAATCTATCATAAATTAGTTTAGTGTTTCATTATTCGATAAATGAATATATTAAAAAAAATTAATGTAGCATTTAACTATTTTTTACTAAACCAATTAATATTGAATTGATTGGTAAAAAATCTCAAGCCGCTTAAACTAAAAATCTCGAGTTTGAGTCTTAGTATATGTACAAAAAAATAATTGGAAGAGAGTTCACCTAAAGGGTGCCCGACGAATCTTGAACCGAACAATCAGATAAATTATATAAAAATATTTTTTTACTAAAATAGTGTGTAATAAAATTAATTAGAAATTATTTCATAAATTTTAATCTTACTCATTAGATTAAAAAATATTAATAACTATTTAACTTATATTTATTTAACCGATTATTATTTAATAAATTAGAAACTCAATAATGCATGTATAAGAATTACCATATAAAATAGATATTATATAAATGATATATTTAAATTATAATACTAGATTATTATAAAATTGAGTATCTACTTTTAATTAAAACTATATTAAATAATAATATAATTTTATTACTTTCTTTATTTTTCTTTACTTTTTTCTTTCCTTTTCTTTTTGTTTGTTCTCCTTCGTCTTCTATTGTTCCAACACTCACTTTTTTCTTTTATTAATATATTACAGGTTTGACAGTTTTTGGACCATGTGTGCTCACCTCGTCCAAGTTCGGTTTCGTCCCAATTTCTATCAAAAAAATATAATTTATTACTAATATTATTTTTTATTCTTGAATTAATATAGTAAATAAAATTAGATAAAACTTAATTAAACATATATAAGAAGTCAACTAGTGGTTAAAAGGTAAATTTGTCATTTTTTATAAAATATATGGGTGGAGGGACTAAGTAATTAGTTTTGTCAAAACTCAGAAATTTTATAGTGTGTTTTGAATAATAGATGGACTAACTAGTGTAATATGCACAAACTCAGGAACTAATAAATTATTTACCCAATATACATTAAGCCAAAAAGGTTAACTTCAGTATTATTAGTATTACTATTAGGCAAAAAAAAAAAAAAGAAAAAAAAAACAGACACACGCAATGGACTGTTTAGGAAATAATTCTCTTGAATGAGTTATTTAGAACTTTATAGCTAAAAACAGTCTATTACAGTGATGGATCCGCTGTAATAGTACAAAAGATATAAAAGTTAATTTTATTTTTGCACCATCAATGGACCTACCGCCGTAATGTTACTATTACCGCGCCTTAGGTGCTTTAGTAGGCTTGTTTTTTACTAAAAATTTAAAAATAACCCTTCAATTCAATTCTTTCCCAACAATTACCAAGTTGAAATAATTCTCATAAATGACACTTTTTTTTTTTTTTGTTTAACTCAATCTCTTCTCTATTCTCCAAACCTAGTTTATATAATGTCAAATAAAAGATTTTGAAATGGCTATATATCAAGTTAGAATTATTAAATGTAAAAAATATTTCATATTATTTATCAGTTTCTATAGAAATTATTCATGTTGATTTTATTCAAATTTTCTGCTGTCGTCATTCGTGTGAACAACTTTCAAACTATGAATATTGTTCTGCTTTGAAAATTGGTTGGGATATTTTGTTTGTGGCTAACATTAGGCGGTGTGTTTTGGCTTTTTCTTCATTTGACGTTCCATTGAAGGTGTTTTAATACTGCAAGAATCTAGTTTCGTTTTTTGGGGATTTGGAAATGTCCTTAATGTTAAGTAACCAGTTGCACAAAAGCTGAATATCACAGTTAAGGTTTAATAATATTTCTGACATTGCAGCGGATATCTTTTTAATTTCACCATTTTACGTTGAGCTCGGCTCATTTAGCCGCTCATTTATTCACGAGCTGCTGATGAGTAAGCTCGTTTACCTTGTTCACAAACTTAACTCGTAAGTTGGTCGTTTATTTTATTCATGAGATGGCTTGCGAGGAACTTGTATCTTTTTTTCAGGAACGAAAATGTCCAATCAGAAATAAAAATTTTACATGTTGAACATTAAAAACCTTCTTTAAGTCATTAAATAATAAATATTGTAAGGAGATAGAGAGGGAAATGAAAAGAGGAAAGGGAGGAGGTGAAGTGAGTGTAATGAAGGTATATATAAAGTGACCCGGTCGCACTATGAGTTCTCGCTGAGCGAGGGTCCGGGGAGGTGTCCCACCATAACGGTGTACTGGAGGCAAACCTTTTCCTGCCAATTTATTTGGCAAGAGGCCGCTCCTAAGACTCGAACCCGTGACCTCTTGGTCACACGACAACAGCGTGACCTCTTGAGAAAAAAAAATCTAAATCTCTCTATATCCTTCTAATCTAATTTATATTTTACTATAATATCAAATAAAAGAATTTTGGAATGAACCTTATATAAAATTATAATTATTAAATATAAATAATATTTGTTATTATTTACCAGCTTCTATCGAGCTTGTTCACGAGCCTCTATCCAGAATGTTTCTGAACATTATAATCGAACTTTTTCATGAGTCTCTATCGAGGATGTTCGTGAATATTATAATCGAGCTTGTTGATAAATTTGTTTATTAACCTATAACCGAACCTCCTAGTGAACTTACGAAACGAGTTTTGTCATGCTCAATCTTCACTCGTTTATAAATCGAGCCTTTTAATAATATTCACGAGCTACTCGTTTATAATTTGAACCGAATCTTTAAGGAATCCATCACCGAAAGCCTATAAATGGACATGTTGAGCATGGATGACAGAAAATTAGTAACCGTTGCTTGGAATCCGTGTGAATATTGTTGTCATTGGAAAAATTAGACATTTTGTTTGTGCCTAACATAGCCGGTGTTTCTTGACAAATTATAAGTAACCGTTGCTTGGAATTTCTGCTGTGGTCATCTTTGCCAAAATATATTCTGGCTTTTTCTTCATGTGGCTTACATAAGGGTGCTTTTAATACTTTGCAAGAGGCTAGTTAAGGGCAAAAATGTTTTTATATTAATTTTCAGCATACTTGTGCACTCAAATGTTTTATAGGTATTATCATGTATTTTTAATTTCATCAAAAGTATTCCAATTATCTTAAGAAATCAATTAAGATGATTATTAAGTTACAATAATATTAAGAAATCAATTGAACTAAAATGATTATTAAGTTACAATAATATTATTTATATTATCTCCTTCGGTTAAAAAATAATGACAAATAAAATTAATTTTATTATAAAAAATTATAGGAAAATTTATAAAATTGGATCAAATGGGAGACTCATTGACATATTTAGGCCAATTACCCAAGCCATTATTTTTTTTTTCTTTCTCTCTTTTGTTTCTCTCTTTGATTTTTTTTTTAATTTGCGAATTTGGCACTCTATTTTTAATTATCGACTCATATAAAAGTAAAATATCTATTCTTGCGAAATTGACACTCTGTTTTTTTATTATTTTGTACGTTTTTCCCAGAATAATACTTTCAATACATGATTTTACTTCGCAGTTTCGCAAACTGCGAAGTCTATGAAGATTTTACTACTTAAGTACATGACTACAATACTACTTCACAGAATGACTGTTTCGCGAACTGCCAAGCCCAAAGTCATGTACTTAAGTAGTATTATCATAAAAAGATTATAACAATAACTATAACATTATCAAAAATTACAACAAGATTGCAACAATAATTGTAACATTAAAATCATAACATTATCAAAATTTACAACAAGATTGCAATAATAATTCAATCCGTAAACCCTAAACCCCAGGAATATGATTCCAGAACAGAATGATTAGCAAAAGAAAGTTCAGAAGCAGCAAGAACTAGAACATTGGAGTGCTTCCAAGCTTTACAGAAGCAAGAAAAATCAGCAGCGTCATACAGAATTAATTGTCTTTGGCATGATAATGGTGATTTGTATTTTCTTTTCAGAAGTAAGAAAAATCAGGTTCACTATCTTCATCACATCCCAATCACCCCTCACTCTGATTCATGCCTTTGTATTCAAGATAAGAGGATCATTGTAATTGATGTTTTTGTATTCAACATTCACAAAATTAAGTCATTTTAGGGAACTAATGAAAGAAACGCTTCGCAGAGAGGCAATCTGCAAAGTCTGCGATGAAAAAAAAACTTGAAAAATGATGATTTTTACTTTGCAAATAAGTTTGAGTCACATTTTGCAAAGTCTGTAATGAGAAATTCACCAAGGAAATGATGATTTTGCTTCACAGAAAGTGATTCTGCGAAGAGAAAAAACAAACTAAAAAAGGATGATTTTGTTTCGCAGGCTTCGCAAATTCGCTTTCAGCCAAGCAAAATCATCCTTTTTCCAGGTGAATTTCTCTTTGCAGAATACGCAAAATATGACGAACATGAAACATGAAGATGAAGAACCATACCTTCACAAAAATAGAGAGACACAAAGAGGAAGAAGAGACATGATGATGAAGAATTTCTTAGTGATTCGCACAATATAAGGGAAGGGGAAGATGGAATGATAGACATGAGGGGGAGATGAAACTGATGGACAGGAAGGGGGGAAGGTGAAAGGTTGGGGTATTTTGGGAAAGTCACAAATAAATAGTCTAGATATGTAATGGGTTAGGTAATTGGTCTAAATATTTAAATGAGCCTCCCATTTGACCAAATTTTATAATTTTCTTAAAATTATACTAAATGTGAAGGCTTCGATTGAGAAGCCAAAATGAAATCTCTAACCTCTAAGGGACGGCTAATGAACCCGGATCTATCAACAAATAAATCAACAGTTTTAGTCTTATATCTTGTAGCACAAATCCGTTAAACAGCAGCAGAAGTTATCAACATTGGCTCTGTATCACCGATCTAGGAGGTTACTACATCGAATGAGCAATCTCCGTGTTTGCATGAACTAAGAATGCTACTCGAAAACAGAACGGGGTCGGCGGCTACGAAGAGGGAATAAAGTGAAAATTGGCATGTGTAGTATCTCTAATTATTGTGTTATAAGTGTCTTAGGTTCCCTCCATCGCTATCTATTTATAGCTAGGTTAAACCTAAACCCTAACCCTAAACCTAAACTGATTAGGGCATGTTTACTCCTGTTATTCCTACATCTCCCACTCACGCGTAACAGAAAAATATTCCATCATGTTGTCTTATACATACTCGCAAATAGTTCGTGTGACTGACATAAAATCGAGATTTCAAACGATGTATACTCGTTGGAGATATACAACCTCTCGAATTATGTGTGTAATTAAGAAATAGTATGCTTTATCATGAACTTCGTATTATATCCACTGTAATTTCCATTATCTGAACTCACTATGCCATTTTCCCTCACATGCCACAAGATACATGACAGACATTTGTTTTTGTATCGTCTGATTGTTTTTCATGATAGTATATTAAAATTATGTCATCTGAAAGCGTAAATATAAATCAACTCAATTCACATGTGGCCTTTTGATGACACAACTCTGTCATCTAAAGAAAGCGCGTGTCTAAATCAAAATTTACTTAATCATCAGATGACATTCATTATAAATGATTGTCATTGTATTCGGAAAACAAAAAAGCGGCAATGAAATTTTCACTTATGCGGCCAACGAAAACTAATATCAAATTTAAGGCGCTCAATACGTTTGACTAAAATTTCAGCTCATATATAAACTCCTCTCTCATTCCAAATCCCTAACTAGGTTTCATGCAACTCGTCCTCATCTCTCTCACCCCTCTCTTTGGCTATCTCCGGTCGGTTGCTTTCTACATGCAAATCACTAGGTCGAAACAAGGTAATGGTAAGCCATATTTAATTCATTCTTGGATGTATTAGAGGTTCATTATTCCTTACTATATATTTTCCTTATCCGATTTACTCTTGTGTATGTTGATTTCAGTAGCTGGAATAAGGATTTATTGACGGGAAGAGGCTTTGCTAGAGCTTGTTTTTCATTCCCAATACATGAGTCTTTTACACACATAGCCGAGCTTCTCGCAGTAATTTTCGCAGTAGATATGGCATGGGAGAAGAACTGGCATCATCTTTGAATTGAGTCTGATTCTTCAATGGTTATGCACCTACTTAGAAAGCCATCAACTAAAATTCCCTGGATACTACGTCAGGATTGGTTACGATGCTTATCTCATTGTTTAGCTATGCAAGTCATGATTACCCACATTTACCACAAAGGTAATGAGCGTCTGACTCTCTGGCACGGTATAACGTAACATCCCAGGACCTAATGTGGTGGCCTACAACGCCTGCTTTCGGTCAGCCTTTTATTTTTTATGACCTTTGTAACATTTCAAATTTGCGTTCCTTTTAATTCTCCTCCCCTCTCTCTTCTTGTGCTATTCATTTTTATTTATTTAATATAATCGGGTTTGCAGGTATAACCCCTGGGGGTGCCAACCTTGTGACTGCTAAGTCCCAACCTTTATCAAAAAATTAAAAGATAAACTACAAAAAAATGGTCTATTATGACGCTAAAATTTAAAGTTTAACGACGCTTTTCGGTATCCCTAAATGCTTAGCCACACTTTTTCAAGCGTCGTCACAAGCGTCATTAAATCGCATATCGTTAATTTTAACGATGCATAAAGCATTGTGTGAGTAAATTTAGTCTGGCGACATACTGCATACAAGCATCGTCATGTTTCCAATGTTTACATTTTTTTATGTCGTGATTTTTTATATTATTTATTATTAATTTCAGAAATTTCCCCTACATTTTAATAAAGCGTCGCAAACTGAACGACACATAATATTTGTTATGTCATCGTTTCACTTCAGAAAATATTAATAACGTCGTCAATACCACGACACTTTAATTTAATAGTGTGTCAAGTAATCATTTAATTGCAAATAAGTATGATGCATGCAAAATGCATGTTGCATAGGTATTGAAAAAGTCAAACGACTAAGGTCAAAGTTTGAGGTTCTAATATTAGTGGAAAATTTTATAGTTGAGCAACTATAAATTTTTCTTTTTAATATGGTTTAATTTATTATGTGAATTATATAAGAACATTCCTAGACGCATGCCAGACAACTTGGGTATGCAGTTTGCTTCTTTACAACGGAATAATTAATTGACTATAATTTAACCAAATTGAAGGACTAACATTACAATTTAAGTAGAATGAGATATGGAGACATTTTAAAAATTCAAGGAACAATCAATTTTTTTCCAACAAATATAGAAAATAAATAGTTAAATTTATTTTTTAATGCGATATTTTTTTTCAAATGCATTTAAAATTAATTAAAAAAACATATTATTTTTTGTTGGAAATTAGGCTAAGGTAAAGCAGCGGAAATATAAAAATTTTAACCTAATTCCATTTAACCACAAGATCCGTCAACCGTTATTTCATATAAAGAATGATAAGCAGAAATACCTTTTAGAAGTTCTATCTACCGTTGCAAACGATGTGCCCACAACTTCAAAAGAGATAAAAACTATCTACCAATCTGCCCCTATCCGAAACAGACCTTGTAGACCTCTGAACGATAATCCCTTCGGTGGAAACGTGGACGAATATGTCTAGACGCTCCTGTCCAAATATCGCGACGATCCGACGGTTCAATCTCCGGGAATCCGCGAAATCGTGAACTGACCTGATGTAGGAGTAGTAAAATGAATTTCTCCCTTTTGTTTGTTTTTCTTCTTCGAGTTCCCAAACACGAAATAAAACACGGGAAGATTATTTTGTAATCAAACGTTGAATAGCAACCAAAGTAGATTGCCTCTAACTAATCAACACAAGATCAAAGATAAAAGAAATAGATGAAAATCAATTGATCAAACGAATCCGTAGAGAAATCTCGTCCTCGAACTAGGGGTGTTGAATTTTCTCTCTCTTGGACTAGGTGAATTTCGAAAATCACAAGTAGGGTATGGCTTGCTTGAATTTTGAAAATCTTGCTTGAATTCCTAATTATTATCTCACTATATATCTAATATATTAAGGATAATAATAATAACCTTATTGGATAATAATAGGAGTATAATAATCTAATTAAAACCCCTAACTTATTTATCTCTTAATTAATTTAATTCATAATCCTAATCTAATTAGGATTAACAAAATCAAATTAATTATTCATGTATTTCTTTACATGAATTCCGACCCCCCTTATGTCCATGGGCCTTATTGGGCTCAATTGGGCTTCTATCAATTAATTAACATCTACCTCTCTTTTAGGTTCCAAGTCTTATGTGTGACCCATTAGGTTCTTATTGCTTCTAACCATATGCAACGTTATTGAATTAATTTTCAAAGAATTATATTTAATCTTTGCATAACGGAATGATGTACATAGTATGTGATTAGCAAGTCCGTAATCATTCCCCCAGAGCTATAAGAAGACAGGTTGATTCTGTCGTTAACCTTTCCGTATTAGTTACAGTATAATTCAATCCTTTATCAACTACATCCTTGAACTGAATCTTATGACTATGGGTGATGTCAAGTCACATATAGCGAGACGTTCGTTTTACTTGTACAGGCTGAGTCAACTCAAAAAGATAGGTTAAGTGAAATTTGTATTTTTTACTTTTAAGCTATCACCTTGCAAGGATTTAGAGTCGAGTCTTCCACAAGCGATCCATGGATGTATCTCCCATTTATCGGGAGTGATAAATGCCCAATCCAATATATAACGACTCCGCAATTACTTCCTGTGATACCCAACGTCTACTGTTCACACCCCAGAGTCATCTATGTTAAGGATCGTGTTACACCAGAGTCAAAGCATCACATTCCGTAATCCAGAATACCAATTAATATTCCTTTGGGTCTGAGGATTAGTTATACCTATTAATACCAATGAGATGAACAGGTGACAAGGATGAATCTACCCATCCTGTTATCTCAAATCGGATCCCCAATCCTAATGAACAACGTTTCATCGGATCTATGTAACTGTCCAGATATCTGTATACATGAAGCTTGTTACATACAAGTCTCAACAGTGATATGTCAATCCCAAACATATCACTTGACTTGGGGTGGTTTTAAATTTATCAGTTTACTATAAAGTTTTGTCTCACTTCATGCTTGTATGAACACTTTATAATCACTTTAAATAAACTTACGGATTTCCTTTTATTAGACTTTATTTAGTGCTTAAAAGGGATTGCCTTTATATAGTTATAAAACATATATCTCATTAAACAAATGATATAAAGAACAATTCATTTACATTAAGTTTCTATCCTAGAACAATTGTCTATAGGACACTAAACCCGAACATACTCCCACTTGGACTAAAGCCAATTGTTTCTAAAACTTATCCCAGTAGAAGTTAAATGACGATCATGTATTCTCTGGGTTAAAGGCTTTTTCAACGGATCTGCAACGTTGTCCTCTGTAGGTACTCGCTTAAGGTAATGCTTGGATGCATTATAAGACCATGGTTCCTTTGCTTGCACAATGGCTCCATTGTTATCACAGTACAGTGTAATGGGATTGACAATGTCAAGCACCACACCTAGTTCTGTAATGAACTTTCTAATCCAAACCGCTTCCTTTGCTGCTTCCGCAGCTGCGATATACTCTGACTCGGTCGTAGAGAAAGCTACGCTTCCCTGCTTGGAACTCTTCCAACTGACCGCGCCCCCATTCAAGATAAACAAGTATCCTGATTGGGATTTATAATCATTCTCATCTGTGAGATGACTTGCGTCTGAAAATCCTTCTATTTTCAGATCACCTTCTCCGTACACTAGGAACATATCTTTAGTTCTTCTCAAGTACTTAAGAATGTTCTTGACGGCAATCCCATGCTCGTCTCCTGGATTCCCTTGGTAACGACTCGTTATAGATAACGCGAACGCTACGTTAGGTCTAGTGCATAGCATAACATACATAATCGAACCGATTGCGCTGGCGTACGGGACTACAACCATGCGTCGTTTATCATCATCGGTTTTAAGACATTGATGATTGTTTAACTTTACTCCATGTAACATGGGTAAGTTACCTCGTTTCGATTCAAGCATGCTAAACCGATTTAGCACCTTTTCAATGTATGTAGCCTGTGAAAGACCAAGCAGTCTTCTCGATCTATCTCTATAGATCTTTATACCAAGTATATAAGCTGCTTCACCAAGGTCTTTCATTGAGAAGTTACCAGATAACCATACTTTCACTGACTGTAAGAGAGCAACGTCATTTCCCATTAATAATATATCATCCACATATAGTATGAGAAATGCTATAGAGCTCCCACTTGCTTTTTTGTAAATGCAAGCTTCTTCGCAATTTTGTTCAAAACCAAATTGTTTTATGGTTTCGTCAAAACGCTTATTCCAGCTTCTAGATGCTTGCTTGAGTCCATAAATGGATCTCTGAAGTTTGCAAACTTTATTTGCATCCTTCGATATGAAACCTTCAGGCTGCATCATATATACATCCTCAAGCAGGTTTCCGTTTAGGAAAGCTGTTTTCACATCCATTTGCCAAATCTCATAATCGTAGTGAGCGGCAATTGCAAGCATGATTCTGATTGATTTGGACATAGCCACATGAGAGAAAGTTTCGTCATAATCAATTCCTTGCTTCTGACGATATCCTTTCGCTACTAACCTAGCTTTGTAGGTGCTAACCTTTCCATCCATGTCTGTCTTCTTTTTGAAGATCCATCTGCACCCAATGGGTATTATCCCTTCGGGTGGATCAACCAAAGTCCACACTTGGTTAGTATACATGGAATCCATTTCAGAATCCATGGCCTCAAGCCATGCTTTAGAATCTGGACTATTAAGAGCCTCTTCATAGTTTTCGGGTTCGTCATCTAACACGGGAACCTCATTATCATCTCCCACTAGAAAACCATATCTAACTGGGAGTTCACGAACTCTTTGTGATCTATGAATAGGTGGCACTGGAGTCTCATCTAATGGGACTCCTTCGGGTACCTCAACCGCCTCTGTTGTTTCGATCGGTGTTTCTTCTTCTTGAACTTCGTCAAATTCAATCATGCTTCCCTTTTGTGTTTCTTCGAGAAACTCTTTCTCTAAGAAGGTTGCGTGCTTGGATACGATTACTTTCTGATCATCTGGATGATAGAAGTAATATCCCATAGTTTCCTTAGGGTATCCAATGAAGAAACATTTATCAGATTTCGAATCTAGTTTGTCGAACGCAATGCGTTTGACAAAGGCTGAACAACCCCATACTCTCATAAATGAAAACACGGGTTTCCTACCAACGAACAATTCATATGGTGTGGAATTAGCGGATTTAGTTGGTACTCGATTTAGGGTGAAGAGGGTAGTTTCTAAGGCATAGCCCCAGAACGTCTTTGGAAGTAAGGCCATGCTCATCATAGATCGTACCATATCTAATAGGGTACGGTTTCTCCTCTCGGACACACCATTGTATTGTGGTGTATAGGAAGGTGTCCATTGTGAGCATATCCCACATTCAGTTAGATAATTCAGAAAATCATCTGAAAGATATTCGCCACCTCGATCAGATCGAAGCGTCTTTATTTTCTTTCCTAATTGATTTTCTACTTCATTCTTGAAGCATTTGAATTTCTCAAAAGCTTCTGACTTGTGCTTCATCAAGTAGATGTAACCATATCGGGTATGGTCATCTATGAAGCTTATGAAGAATCTGAATCCTCCTCTTGCTTGGACTGATATAGGACCGCATACATCTGAATGAATGAGTCCTAGAGTGTCTGATACACGCTCACCTTTATTGCTAAAGGGTGTCTTTGTCATTTTACCTTTTAAACATGATTCACATGTTTCCAATGATTCGAGATCGATTGAATTTATAAGACCATCTTGATGTAGCTTAAGCATGCGTGTTTTGTTTATATGGCCTAAACGACAATGCCACAAGTAAGTTGAATTATCTAGCTTATGTCTTTTGGTATCAATTGCGAAAACAAAAATTTTATCATCTAACCTATAAATCCCATTTTGTGATATTCCTGAAAAATAGAAGATCGAATCTCTATAAAAATCGCAACGTTTTTCTTTTATTGAAATATGAAAAGCCGTCGTCAACAAGGCGGCTAATAGAAATAATATTTCTAGATATTCCTGGAATATCCTCAGGCTGCATCCGGTATCAAGTACCAAAAGATTCAGACTGTGAAATTTCAATATAAGACATACCAGATGTTGAAGTCCCAGCCATTTCCCTTCTTGAGGGAGGCTAGGTACTCGTTGCAGTTCCTCTTCCAATGCCCGTCTTTACCACAGAAGTGGCACTCTTCTTTGGGCTTCTTCACTTCGTTTCCCTTAGCTTTGTAGGGCACGGCTTTCTTACCTTTCTTGGGATAATTAGGATTGGGATAGCCCCCTTTCCTTTTCTTTGATCCCTCAATGACAAGAGCCGGTATGGCTTTGTCTTTCTTCATATTGGGCTCAACTGACTTGAGCATATTTGCAAGCTCTTTAAGAGAGGTTTGCAAGTCATTCATCTGATAGTTCATAATGAACTGTGAATAACTTTCTGTGAGGGATTGAAGAATTAAGTCTATACTTAATTCGTTATCCATCGCAAATCCAATACTAGAAAGTTTGGTAATGTAGCCAATCATATTGACACAATGTGTCATGACAGATGTGCCCTCTTGCATCCTACTACGATATAGCAACTTGGATATCTCGTAGCGTTCGCACCTGGTTTGTTTCCCAAACAATTCCTTTAGGTGCATGATGATGGAATAGGCATCCATTTCCTCATGTTGCCTTTGTAATTCCGGTGTCATCGATGCAAGTATGATGCATCCGGCATGATCATCATCAGCCTTATGCTTCTAGTAAGCATCAATTTCCTCAATGGGAGCATCATCATCAGGGAGAGGGGGTATCGATGTATCAAGTACATACCCTATTTTATCAAACTTCAAAACAATTTTGAGGTTACGAAACCAGTCGGTGAAGTTTGAACCATTCAATTTGTTATCGGTAAGAATGTTTTGCAGATTGGTTTTAGTCATGATTATAAGAGTGGGTTTAATTAGACCTGAGAGTGAGAAAGAGTAAATGTATGTCATTCATTTGCTTAAAGTATATCAATCTAAAATTATAGGCCTTTTAGTTTATTTTAGATTGCTCCCACTATTTTGCCAAATTAATAGCCCTCCATATTAATTCGAAGAATTTCACAAATCCTTTAGTGAGCTAGGATCCTAACTCCTGAGATTTCGCCTTGAGTTTACTCAACAAGCTAATCTCATTCATTAGGTAGATTCATATAATCAATCACATCTTTAATGTGATTCCTAGGTTATTGGGTTACTAACCACATTAGTAACTAATATGCTATTCATATTAATCTCAACCGTCTTGCCCATTAGTTTATGACAACATGAGTTTACTCATCCAATTATCATAATCTAATTTAAGTATTACCCCATATTCATGAAAAATGATTTTCGATAATTCAGGTGTTACCGAAAGGCCCCGAGCTTGAGTTTACTCAACAATCCAAAAGCCCTCAGCACTGCCGACTGAATTATAATATTAGGGAGGGGCAACCGATTTTAATAACTTGTTTATTTACTTAACTTTTTAATGATGGATTTTATTTTAGGTCTCATAATCTAACTTAGTCTTGATTTGCTTTAGCATACATCAGACACATACATTCACATACATTGGCGTTATGGACATATCATCTAAATTATTCCGTCGAGCCAGAGACGGAATAAAAGGGCAAACCTAAGGAAATACTAACTATTACATAATTCTCTTTAGGTCCTCCGTCTTCTCCATGACACCTTGAAATTACATATTAATTTCTATACTACTAAAGAAAACTTCAATTGAATTGAAGGGAATCAGATGAGAGGAGAAATTACAATAGATAGTAGAAAGGCAGGACTCGCAGGTCCTATTTCAAAAATACCAATTAACTAAAAGAGGGTCCAAATATATCCACAACTCCAAACATGCACAGACTCAATTAAATAAATTTAATTGGTTGATTACATAACTATCTTATGTAATATTTATGTTAATCCCATTAACTTATCAAATTAACTTTCATCCAATTTTACTTCTAATAGTTTTCGTATCTTTTATATTAATCTTTAGATTAATATAACTATACAAAACTTTAATTATGCACGTCCCAATTATTTTGATTTTAATTCATTTAACATTTTGATTTACAAATTGGTAAAACAAACTTTTAAACAAATTTTCATTCGATAATCAAAACAGAAAACTATCAATTTCTCAAACATATATATTTAAATATAAAAACGATTTTAAATATATATATATATCAGTTCTAAAACGGTTTTAAAATGATTTTCAGAAAATAGGAAAAACTACTATAGATTTCCGTTTTATCTTTAGAATTAATAAAACTGATTTTATCAATCTAACTATAAAACTAATAGATTTTGTTATGATGATTATCAACCAAAATAATTAGGAACATACGCACAATCTATTTTAATTAACAATTAATTAAAACTTATTTAACTTTAGAATTAATTAATCAAAACAATTTGTTAATTAATCCTAACTATAAATATTTATTCAATCCTATTGAAAACTTCTAAATTTTCATATATGAAATAACGGATTTAACGATGGCTCTGATACCACTGTTGGAAATTAGGCTAAGGTATAGCAGCGGAAATATAAAATTTTTAACCTGTTTCCATTTAACCACAAGATCCGTTAACCGTTATTTCATATAAAGAAGGATAAGAAGAAATACCTTTTAGAAGTTATATCTACCGTTGCAAACGATGTGCTCACAACTTCAAAAGAGATAGAAACTGTCTACCAATTTGTCCCTATCCGAAACAGACCTTCCAGACCTCCGAACGACAATCCCTTCGGTGGAAACGTGGAAGAATATTTCTAGAAGCTCCTGTCCAAACATCGCGACGATCCGACGGTTTAATCTCCGGGAATCCGCGAAATCGTGAACTGACCTGATGTAGAAGTAGTAAAACAAATTTCTCCCTTTTGTTTGTTTTTCTTCTTCGAGTTCCCAAACACGAAATAAAACATGGAAAGATTAATTTAGAATCAACCATTGAATAGCAACCAAAGTAGATTGCCTCTAACTAATCAACACAAGATCAAGGATAAAAGAAATAGATGAAAATCAATTGATCAAACAAAGCCGTAGAGAAATCTCGTCCTCGAACTAGGGGTGTCAAATTTTCTCTCTCTTGGACTAGGTGATTTCGAAAATCACAAGTAGGGTATGGCTTGCTTGGATGTCGAAAATCTTGTAAAGGGGGGTATTTATATCTCTTGTATCTAATCTCTAGTTAGATAGAATTAGGTTACTGAATAGGAATTCCATTTGAAATAGAATTCCTAATTATTATCTCACTATATATCTAATATATTAAGAATAATAATAATAACCTTATTGGATAATAATAGGAGTATAATAATCTAATTAAAACTCATAACTTATTTATCTCTTAATTAATTTAATTCATAATCCTAATCTAATTAGGATTAACAAAATCAAATTAATTATTCATGTATTTCTTTACATGAATTTCGACCCCCCTTATGTCCATGGACCTTATTGGGCTCAATTGGGCTTTTATCAATTAATTAACATCTATCTCTCTTTTAGGTTCCAAGTCTTATGTGTGACCCATTAGGTTCTTATTGCTTCTAGCCGTATGCAACGTTATTAAATTAATTTTCAAAAAATTATATTTAATCTTTGCATAACGGAATGATGTACAGAGTATGTGATTAGCAAGTCCGTAATCATTCCCCCCAGAGCTATAAGAAGACAGGTTGATTCTGTCGTTAACCTTTCCGTATTAGTTACAGTATAATTCGATCCTTTATCAACTACATCCTTGAACTGAATCTTATGACTATGGGTGATGTCAAGTCACATATAGCGAGACGTTCGTTTTACTTGTACAGGCCGAGTCAACTCAAAAAGATAGGTTAAGTGAAATCTGTATTTCTTACTCTTAAGCTATCACCTTGCAAGGATTTAGAGTCGAGTCTTCCACAAGCGATCCATGGATGTATCTCCTATTTATCGGGAGTAATAAATGCTCAATCCAATATATAACGACTCCACAATTACTTCCTGTGATACCCAACGTCTACTGTTCACACCCCAGAGTCATCTCTGTTAAGGATCGTGTTACACCAGAGTCAAAGCATCACATTCTGTAATCCAGAATACCAATTAATATTCCTTTGAGTCTGAGGATTAGTTATACCTATTAATACCAATGAGATGAACATGTGACAAGGATGAATCTACCCATCCTGTTATCTCAAATCGGATCCCAATCCTAATGAACAACGTTTCATCGGATCTATGTAACTGTCCAGATATCTGTATATGTGAAGCTTGTGAGATCAGCTTTCTGTCGGACAGAAGACATTGTTACATACAAGTCTCAACAGTGATATGTCAATCCCAAACATATCACTTGACTTGGGGTGGTTTTAAGTTTATCAGTTTACTATAAAGTTTTGTCTCACTTCATGCTTGTATGAACACTTTATAATCACTTTCAAGAAACTTACGGATTTCTTTTTATTAGACTTTATTTAGTGCTTAAAAGGGATTGCCTTTATATAGTTATAAAACATATATCTCATTAAACAAATGATATAAAGAACAATTCATTTACATTAAGTTTGTATCCTAGAATAATTGTCTATAGGACACTAAACCCCAACATTGTTCACCTCATCAACTTCAACACTAATATATATTAAATTGTTTTTGACAGCTAGCTCCTTCAATCCAAATGGTGCCCTCTCTGCTTTGTCACTTCGTTAAGGAAGTGTTTCTTTTTAATCCGAGGCCGGCAAGACCGCCTGCAGCTCCAAATTTCACCTATATGCGTTTGATTCCACCTTCTGCTGGGTGGATAAAAGTGAACAATAACGGCTCAGCAAAGGATCCCCTGGTCCAGCAAGCTCGGGCGCTATTTTCTCGAATTGCAGAGGTTTCCCGAAGGGCTGTTTTGCTTTCCCTATTGCAAACGCGCACGCTCACATCGTTGAACTTAAAGCTGTAATTTTTGCAATTGACTTAACTTGGGCGAAAGAATGGCGAAACCTGTGGATTGAATCGGACTCCACTTTTGTTGTTGAGTTACTCAAACAACGTTCTACTGCTGCCCCTTGGGCGATCAGACAAGACTGGCTCAGAGCACTCACACATTGCAGGAACATGAACATTTTGATTACCCATATCTTTCGAGAAGGCAACCAGGCAGCTGATGCCTTAGCTGGATTCGGCTGTAGCTACCCCGGCATCACTTGGTGGCCCTCAACACCATCATTTTGTTCCTCCTTTATTTTTAACGACCGTTTGAATTTTTCTTACATTCGTTTCTCCTAATCCTTTGTACATACATTTATTTCTTTTTTGTTATATATAAGGGTTTGGAGTTTGTGTAGGCCTGGGGTGCCGACCTAGTTGGGATGTCAGGCTTTCACATCTCCTCATCCCAGATTCTTATTAAAAAAATACTAAAAACTTTAATATTGTTACTAAAAAAATTAAGGGTAAATTTCAAATAAAACTCTTGTGGTTTTACTAATTTTCAGATAAAGGACTGTGATTTACTTTTTTTCAAAATAAGGACTGAAGTTTTCAATTTTAGTAAAATAAGGACTTTTTCGATTGATACTATTCAAATCACCATTGACGACTTCAAAAATGACATATTTTAAGAATTACTAATATTCTAAGCAACTTTAATTCTTCAACTTTTTTTATTTTGAGATTATTTAGATCATGTTTGGTAAAAGAGAGAAAGTTACAAAAAATATGATTTTCGAAAATCGAAAATGTAGTTCCATAGTAAATATGATATTGAACAACTTTAATTCTTGAAAATTTTCATTTTCATCTCGTTAAAGATGGTTTTAATAGCATTATTTCAAAATGTCCTTATTTTTATTAAAAGTGCGAAACCTCAATCCTAGTTTTGACAAAAACTAAACCACAGTTTTTTTATCTGAAAATTAGCGAAACCACATGGGTTTTATTTGAAAATTAGTAAACCTTAACTACTATGTAATTTCTTTTTTTATAGTTATTGGCTTAAATACATCATTTGCTTTTTGAACTTGTCTACAAATTTAATTGATTCGTATTCTAATAGCCTCATCTAGTTGCATAAAACATAATCAATTAATAATTTGATTATAAAAAATTAAATTACATGCGAAAAGTATGTGAATTATTACATAATTTACATAATAGATTAAAACATATTAAAGAAGTTCTTAATTGCTCAACTCTAAAACTTGTTTTCTCTAATATTAGAATCTTATGTTCCGATGTTGATCGTTTTAGTTTTCCAAGGCGTGTGCAACACACCTTCTATATGTAACTTACATGTTTTTTTTTTTGCATCCGATTGATTAATTGATTACATTTTACGTAAGTTGAGGGGGCTATTCTGATATTTTATACAAGTTGAGGATACTATCGAAATACTTTGAAATTTTAGAAGACCAATCAAACATTTTAAATAAATTAAGGAGGAAAATGATGTATTAAGCCTAGTCCTTTTTAAGACTACATGTTCGAACCCGCAATTTCTCACTTCAGAATCCAACAATGTATCAATATATATCACCAATTTTCAAAACAACACTAAACCTTTTATTAAAAAAATTAGAGAAGTACAAAACCGTAGTTTTTTTTTTCAATTTTTCCTTTTAAGTAAAAATAAAAATAAACAGTTATATTTTAACAAAATAAAAATTGCTTATGTTTCTCGTCTAGGAGCGGAACTAGGGGGATTGGGGTGGATTCGAGCCCTGGCATACCACCGAAGAATTGAGAAATTTCTTGTTTTTAGTTATGGTGTCTGATAATATTTTGGAGAAAATTATATTGACTCTATGTAATATTATTTCAATGTTTAAAGGTAGATGATATGGTTAATGATGCTTACTCTTATTTGAGAGGTCCTCAGTCTTTACCATTAAAAAAAAAATAAACATGTTTAATTTTCTATTAGTTCAATGCTAGTTTCTAAAAAATTATAACATTTTTATAGTTTTAAGGTGTTGGAAGCTAAATTTTTTTACCCAGTCCTGATCGGCAGGACTTTGAAAATTTACCGTCAACGGCACGGTTAAAATTAACCCCCCAATCTATAGTGTTAAAAATTATTGAATTTTACATGATATAATATTTTTAACCTTATAAAAATTTATTATTAAATATTTAAGTCCAGACTTAGTTTGAGTTCTGATTCCGCCACTGTTCTCATCTCATATTAGATACCATTATAGCTTAACATATATGTATTTACACACTTATACATAATACATACATGATTCCATCAAGAGTTATTTGAGTCAGGAAGGGTAACTTGATAGGGAATAGGAATCAATTTAAGGTCTATTTTTTTCCTGACAGCACCACCAACAGCTTCAGACATATCAAGAGTTTGAGATGTAATTCCGTCAGCAAATTCCCAATCGAAATGATATAACAAATTGGCGAGAAAAAGCTCTAAATTAGTAATCCCTAAAGTCATGCCTGGACATATTCGTTTTCCGGCACCAAAAGGTATTAGTTCAAATGTTGTCCCTTTATAATCAATGGGACAATCTTCAAACCTTTCGGGTTCAAACTTTCCAGCATCTCTCCAAGTATTAGTATCTCTTCCAATGGCCCAAGCATTCACAATAATTCTAGTTTTCGGATGAATTTCATATCCATCAATTCGTGTTCTTTCTCTACATTCTCTTGGAATCAAGGCACCTGGAGGATGTAGCCTTAAGGTTTCTTTAACTACTAACTTGAAGAATTTTAAATCTTGGAATCTTGATTCATCAACCTTGCCGGTTTCCCCAAATACTCGTCTTACCTCTTCTTGTGCTTTTCTCATTTCAGTTGGGCTCTTCATCAGCTCTGCCATTGCCCATTCTGTCACTTTCGAAGTTGTTTCGCTTCCGACTGTAAACATTTGCTGCAGTGGAAAAATATTGAACCGTTATGTAAGAAACCTTAGGCAGGGATGGAGGTAAAGGGGTCACAGAGGGTCCGTGGAAATCCCGACTCAAGGAGAAATTAAAAAAAATAAATATTATTAGCTACAGAAATTCTAAACATATGCTACAATAAAAAAACAATAATATGATCACTTTATGACCTAAAAAACAACCTTTGATATAAGGATAAAAGTCAAACTCACCTTTATATTATTGGTGTTACTCTAATGCTGCAAAATTGATTAATATTTGTTTCATCTAAAAAGTTATATTTCAATATCATATCATAAAGGTTTAACTCAATTTTACTATTTCTAAGTACCAACATAAAGGAAATAAAAAATTGTGTTAGGACTTTTCTAAACAAAGGTTTAACTTATTGCAAAATTTACATCGAAAAAAGATTATGTCACGTATAGGAGTCGTATAGCTCTCTAATAAGCAATGTGAATATTTAATATAAACACTCACATCTAACCGCAGATTCAGCTGACAATAGGTGTTTGGAGTGCAATTTCATGAACTATATATACATGCTCAATTAATTTGTTTTGAGTGGTTTTTGCAGAAAATAAATTATTTATTCGTACGGACGATTTTATAGAGCTTTCTCATGATCAATGTATGTTCAAGCCCCCTAACCTCTAGATCGGTCATTGGTTACACCCAGAACCATATATAACGTAAAGCAAATATCAATAGATGACTAAACGTTGAATAAAACACTCTCATACCATGTAACTAGAAGTCAAACTCACTCCAAGTGTGTTACATGAATTTCTATATTGTAATTAAATTATAAAAACAACAGACTTATTAGCATTTGCAAGGGGTTAGATGTATCATTGGTCATTGAATTTTTAGGTTTATCTCAAAATGATTACTCAACTTCAAATTGTCTAAAAAAAGCATTTAAGTGTCAATTTTGTGTCAATAAAATCACTCGGACAACTTCAAAAGTAAAAAGACACCTAAAAATATGACGTTGTTTCCACGTTAGAACTAGTCAACTTTTATTGTTGAGCAAAATGTGACTGTCATCTAGCTAACATGTGTCGTTTTGTCCAGCGATGTGGCATCCAGATGTCATCTATGTGGCAGTCATCTGTTGTTTCATTTCAGGAGTGAAAGTTTACTGTTGATATGTAGATGACACATGTCATTCCATCTAGTTAGGTGGCAGCCACATGTTATTTCGGTCAGTGGTGAAAGTTGACTATTGTTAATGTGGCAGCCATCACATTTTTTCGGTATCTTTTTGCTCTTAAACTGGTTGGAGTGATTTTATTTAGACAAATTCAAAGATGAATGATTTTCATGAGACAACCATAAAATTCATTGAACAAGAGTGCATTAACCCATTTGCAAGTAGAAGTAGGAAGGAAAGATAATTGTAAAAGTTAATTTTGAATGTTGCCAATAAGTGTAACAAGTAAAATATTATATTTTATATATATATACTAACCAGAATGGATGCTTTGATGCTTTCATTTGTCAATGGTAGTTGAAGATTTCCATTGTTTTGTAGATTCAACAGAACATCTAAAAGATTATCAGCTTCAAAATGTTTCTTAGCTTTATGTTCATTAATAATATCTTCAAGTATCTGATCTGTTTCCTCGTGTAAACTCTGGGGTTTTGACTTCACTCCACTAACATAATGAAGTAATTTCCAAGACGGAAAAGCATCCGCGATGCCAAAACTCGTCGCCGTCTCATTCACTGCGTCGGCAATACTCAACAATCTTTCTTTTTGCTTACAATTCTTCCCCACAGCTGTTCTTATCATGATTGAATTTGTAACCTCAAAGATGACCTTTGTAAGATTCACAGGGGATCCGCCTTTCGAACGGAGGAACGTGATCGCATCAGCAACTTCTTCTGTCCTGATTAACTTGGAAGATTGAACTCGTTTGGCACTAAGAAATTCAAGTATCCAAATTTTCCTCATCTGCCTCCAGTGATCTCCATATGAACCAAACAAGATATCCTGCCGATTGTAAAGCACAATCTGTGCATCCAACACGAGAGGCCGTTCCGCGAATGATTCACCCTGAGTTTTCATAACGTCTTTGGCTGCTTCAGCTGATGAAATTATAACAGCAGGAACTTGGCCAATTTGAAGACCCATAACAGGTCCATAAATTTGAGACAAAGTTCTAAAATGTTGATGGGTTAGATCAGAACTTACTAATAAATGAGGAAGATTACCTAAAATTGGAAATTTCCATGGCCCTGGAGGAAGATCTGAGTCCTGATTCTGTTTCTTCCATATCCTGAATATTATAGAGATAAAAAGAAGCAAGAATAAAAAGATGGGAAAAGAGGGATTTTGCTGCTCCATTTTTCTGTTAGATTATGGAGTGTATGAAAGTATACTATATGCTAATTTACCAGGTAAATAATTTATTAGTCTCTTCATTTTTACCTAATACACCTTTTAGTCCTCTTATTTTAAAAAAACATATTATAAGGTCACTATCTTTTGTCAATATTAATTATTTGGTCTTTTTGTCTAGTTTTTTGTCTTACCTTTCAAGATCGTCATAGTAAATACAAAATGGTCATGTTACTTTTTTATTTGTTGTCTGTCTATTTATGCCAAATATAACTGTTAAAAATATAGAAAAATATAGGCAGCATGACCAAAGAGTTAGTATTGATAAAATATAGGGATCTTAAAATATGTTTTTCAAAATACAGGACTAAACAGTGTGTTAGGTAAAAAGGAAGAGACTAATAAAGTATTTACCCTAATTTATATATACAAAAAAATCACTTTACATCATAATGCACTTTTTTTTTTTGGTTATAGTATGTATGGCACCTTAATTTTTTTCTAACATAGGAATGTTATCTACATCTTCTTTTTAAGGAAAAAAAGAACTAAAATTATTAGAATATCTTCTAGAAAAATTGATGCGGACATCCTAAGTGGGATCACTGATAACACGCGCCTTGGCAGATCTCCTTTTGGCGTTCCCACAAAGGGTGTATCTAGGAGGGCGAATCCCCTGGACACATGAGCGGGGCGGATCTAGGCGTACGCCTAGAGGCGTACCAACAACTACCCTAGGCGGATCTCAGGTTTACTTCCTGTCGAAGGAATTCACCAACAACCCCTGACGCTCCGTACCTGCACCTCTGTACCAATTGTCTAGGCGCATTACCTACTTTACCCTTTTATTGTCAACCATATTGTAACCCTAATAGGGGTAGTTCCTGTCCTTTACTTATGTTTAGAGGTTGTATTTAAACCCTCATTTTGTAAGGATAAGGCAACTTTTTATCAATCAAAACTATTTCTCATTATGATTAAGGTTTATACCTTGTTTATCGGGTTTCACTCCTTCTAGTCTAACTAGAGAAGAAGATCTTTGTTGGTTTACGACTAAAACCTCCATTTATCGCTTTCAATCTGTATCAGTTGGTATCAGAGCCAATCGTTTCCTGACCCGAAACTTCTTTTGGCAATGGTTCAACCCCGACAACCGCAAGATTCCATGGAAACCAGTGACCGGAGATATGAGGAGCTGAGAGAGCACTTCGCGGAACAAATCCAGGCCAGCCTTGAGCGGCAGAAGCAAAACGATCAGCGGTTCCAGGAGCTAACCGCTTCCCTGGAAAACCTCAGATTGGAGATCCGTGCAGTAGTCAGACCGGCCGCCGGCGAGTCCGATCAAAGGAGGGAAGGAGTCCTTGAACAACGACCCCAAAGGTAACCCACGCCACCTCGACTACCGTCGATAAATATCCAACTTCCACGAACGGGTCCTAGGGATCCTGAGGTAAGAAGACCCAACTTTGTCCTTGTACATAACGCCGATAGCGATAGTGATGATTTTGAGGATATTGGGGATGGTGGTGCCTTTAGAACTATGAGGGATATTGGTCCGATTAATGACAGACGTGTGGGTATGGCTAGGGCAGAACCAGATCTAGGAAACTTTGACAGAGATGATGCCTTTAAGCTAAAAATAGACTTACCATCTTTTGGTGGCGAACTGGATATAGAGGGATTTTTAGATTGGTTATCGGAAGTTGAGCGTTTCTTTGAGTATGCTGGGATTCCTGATGAGAGGAAAGTGAGGCTGGTGGCGTATCGCTTGAAGGGTGGCGCATCAGTTTGGTGGGATCAGTTGAGAGAAGAAAGAAGAAGAGGGGGAAGAGATCCGATTAGATCTTGGCTACAGATGAAGGCGATGTTGAGGGAGCGATTCTTACCACCAGATTATGAGCAATATATCTACAGCTCCTACAGGGGATTCTCTCAAGGGACCCGAAGTGTCCATGAGTATACCTCAGAGTTCTTAAGGCTTTCGGCAAGAGCCAACTTGTCTGAAACTGAAAGCCAAAAGACCTCTAGGTATCTAGAAGGGTTAAGATACAACATCCAGGATCGTATTGGCACACAGATGGTGGTTCGAGTACAAGATGCTAGGAATTTAGCCCTCAAGGCTGAATCCCAACTGACTGGGAGATCCAGGAGATCCGCCACTACTGAGTATACGCCTGGAGGAAGAGATAACGTGAGGTCTTACGATAAAGGCAAGCAGGTGGCGAGTGCTAGTGGGGCCAAGGTTAACAGTGGGGGAAGGGGATCTGTTGGAGATACTAGGCCATACAAGGAAGTACCTATACCACCTAAGAGCAACAATCCGTATGCGAGGCCAGCACCTTTCAAATGTCTTTGGTGCAATGAACCAGGCCATAGATCCAACGAGTGCCCTAGAAGGAAGAGCGCCAACATGGTGGAGAGGTATGAAGATGACTATGACGAAGGGGATGAAGTATTCTGTGAACCCTTGGGAGAAGATGATGAGGAGGCGGATGAAGGGAGATACGCCGTTCATGTGGTACGATGTCTGTTGGTCTCCAGCCGAATAGAGGGAGATCAGAGGCACCGACTATTCAGGACCCGCTGTCTTGTGAAGGGCGGGCGATGTAATATGATAATAGATAGTGGGAGCCAAGAGAACATTGTGCGTAGCAGCGCCGTTCAGAAGTTCGGATTATTGGTAGAAGCGCACCCTGATCCCTACAGGGTGGGATGGATCAGGAACGTGGGCGAGTTGAGGGTGACCCAAAGGTGCAAGGTACCTATTGAGATTGGTAACTATCATGATGAAGTCTGTTGTGACGTAGTCGATATGGACGCATGCCACCTATTGTTGGGCCGACCCTGGCAGTTTGATAACGACGCCATCCACGCCGGAAGAGAGAACACTTACAAATTTGTGAAGAATGGGGTGAAGTTTGTCCTTACACCAATGATGAGAGAGCCAAAGGCCGACGAGAAGTCTACCTTGGTAGTCTGTCCCACACACAAATCGTTCATCAGCGAATGTAAGGAGAGCCAGATGGTGTATGTGGTGATGGTTAAGGCGAATCACGAGTCCGCCCGAAGGGGCGAAAGAGAGATGCCGACTGACGTGACCCGCCTACTTGGCGAGTATCAAGATCTGTTCCCCGACGAACTGCCCAGTGGATTACCACCTTTGAGAGATATCCAACATCATATCGATCTTGTGTCTGGGGCTAGTTTGCCAAGCCTCCCACATTATCGACTGAGCCCGAAGGAGAATGATGTCATGAGACAGAAAGTGGAGGAACTCATTGAGATGGGATACGTTAGGGAAAGTATGAGTCCTTGCGCCATTCCAGCTTTACTTACGCCGAAGAAGGATGGTTCTTGGCGGATGTGTGTTGACAGCAGGGCGATTAACAAGATCACCATCAAGTACAAATTCCCGATTCCAAGGTTGGATGACATGTTGGACCAACTTGGCGGATCTCGAGTCTTCTCCAAGATTGATCTCAGGAGTGGTTATCATCAGATACGAATCCGATCTGGGGATGAGTGGAAGACCGCTTTCAAGACGAGGGATGGATTGTATGAATGGTTAGTTATGCCCTTTGGGATGACCAACGCCCCCAGTACTTTTATGAGATTGATGAATCAAGTGCTTCGCCCTGTGATTGGGAAGTTCGTAGTTGTGTATTTCAATGACATTTTGATTCATAGCCAGACCTTGGCGGAGCATGAGAAGCACTTGCAGACGGTATTTGACCTGTTAAGGAAACACCAGCTATACGCCAATACCAAGAAGTGTGACTTTGTCATGGAGAGCTTGGTTTTCCTTGGATTCGTGGTCAGTGGGGATGGAATCCAAGTTGATGGGGAGAAAGTGAGGGCCATCCGGGAATGGCCTACCCCGAGGAACGTGGGTGATATCAGGAGTTTTCATGGGCTAGCAACGTTTTATCACCGATTCATTAAGAACTTCAGCTCCATAGTGGAGCCGTTGACGGAATGTTTAAAGAAAGGAAAGGGGTTCGAGTGGACGGACGCCCAAGAAGAGAGCTTCGCCTTGATCAAGGAAAAGCTAAGCACAGCGCCCGTACTGGCGTATCCAGATTTTGATAAACTATTTGAAGTTGAGTGTGATGCCAGTGGCATTGGGATTGGTGGCGTCTTAATGCAAGAAAAGAGGCCCATTGCATACTTCAGTGAGAAGCTCTGTGAGGCACGGAAAAAGTGGGCAACATATGACCAAGAGTTTTATGATGTAGTGAGGGCGTTGAAAGTATGGGAACATTACTTGGTGGGAAAAGAGTTCCCTCTACACTGACCATCAAGCCCTCAAGTACCTGGGAAGTCAGAAGCAACTTCGAAGCTCCATGCATGCCCGGTGGTCCGCCTTCATAGATAAGTTCCCCTATAAGCTTATCCATAAGGCGGGAAAACAGAACACAGTGGCAGACGCCTTGAGTCGAAGGGTTGCACTAATAAAAACAGTCAACCTGGAGACCGATTGTTTCGAACACATCAGAGGAGAGTACTTGGCGGATCCTGACTTTGGAAGTATCTGGGAGAAGTGTCAGCGCCAACCTGGGGATGGGGCGTATCACTTGATGGATGAGTATGTAATGAGGGGCAACCAACTGTGTTTACCCTACACTTCTATCCGCGAGAAGGTTGTCCGAGACCTACATGGCAGATCCCTAGGGGGACATTTTGGGCGAGACAAGACATATGAAGCAGTGAGTTCCCGTTATTTCTGGCCCAAAATGAGAAGAGATGTGGCGTACCTGGTAGAACGATGCTATATCTGCCAGACCGCCAAGGGACACGCTACAAACGCTGGCTTACAGCTACCCTTGCTTGTACCAGAAACCATATGGGAGGATCTGTCCATGGATTTTGTCTTAGGGTTACCCAGAACTCAGAGAGGCATGGATTCCATCTTTGTAGTTGTTGACCGGTTTTCGAAAATGGCACACTTCATACCATGCCGTAAGACTAACGATGCCTCAGCAACGGCCAAGCTATTCTTCAAAGAGATTGTCAGACTATATGGTGTACCAAAGAGCATTGTCTCAGACCGTGACACAAAGTTCCTGAGTCACTTCTGGCGGACCTTGTGGGCCCTCTTTGATACTTCTCTGAAGTTTAGTACCACCGCCCACCCTCAGACAGACGGACAGACAGAAGTGGTCAATCGGACTTTGGGAAACTTACTGCGCAGCAAGTGTAAGGATAAGCCCAGGATGTGGGACGTGGTTTTAGCACAAGCTGAGTTCGCCTACAATAGATCTGTACACTCAGGAACTGGGAGGTCACCCTTTGAGGTGGTATACACTAAGACCCCGAATCACGTCCTTGATATAGCCCATCTTCCTAAAGGAAACGTGACTGCGAACCAGCTAGCCAAAGACTACATCCAGATGCACCAAGAGGTGAAGGAAACTCTTGAGGAGAGAAACCAGAAACTAAAAGCTAAGGCAGATGAGCACCGTAGGGACCTACAGTTCGAAGTGGGAGATGAGGTTATGGTACACTTGGGAAAAGAGAGACTTGCCAACGCCACAAGTAGCAAGCTTCGACCTAGAAAGTACGGGCCATATAAGGTCACCAAGAAGGTCAATGCCAACGCCTATCACATAGCTTTGCCAAATTGGCTTGGTAAAATCTCACCGGCGTTCAATATTCGTGACCTTAGCCCATGGAAGTCAGATGGTCCTTTGGAGCACAACACAGACAAGTTAGTACCGAATTCTTTTAAAGAAGGAGAGAATGATGCGGACATCCTAAGTGGGATCACTGATAACACGCGCCTTGGCGGATCTCCTTTTGGCGTTCCCAGAGAGGGTGTATCTAGGAGGGCCAATCCCCTGGACACATGAGCGGGGCGGATCTAGGCGTACGCCTAGAGGCGTACCAACAACTACCCTGGGCGGATCTCAGGTTTACTTCCTGTCGAAGGAATTCACCAACAACCCCTGACACTCCGTACCTGCACCTCTGTACCAGTTGTCTAGGCGCATTACCTACTTTGCCCTTTTATTGTCAACCATATTGTAACCCCAATAGGGGTAGTTCCTGTCCTTTACTTATGTTTAGATGTTGTATTTAAACCCTCATTTTGTAAGGATATGGCAACTTTTTATCAATCAAAACTATTTCTCATTGAGATTAAGGTTTATACCTTGTTTATCGGGATTCACTCCTTCTAGTCTAGCTAGAGAAGAAGATCTTTGTTGGTTTACGACTAAAACCTCCATTTATCGCTTTCAATCTGTATAAAAAATAATATAAAGCCCTGAATTTTTAAAAAATAGAGAAATTAAAATCCAGCCATGCATATTAATCTTTTTTAATTATATCATCTACACTATATAATATTACATTGAATCATTTGATTAATAAACATAAAATGCTAGGTCAAATTAAGTTAGAACCAAAACAAGGGAAGGGTTAGCAGGATTAGGAATGCAATGGTACGAGTTTCGTAGGTACGTGGTACTATTCCAACATAATGGAATTATTCAAATCATATATAAAAGAGTTTGGGATGAGGATAGGATTTGTAAAAATACTCGTGATAGATATGGGACATGAATGAGAATACCCCCAAGATATTTATTTGCAATGTATGTGGTTAAAGAATATTGATGAATACAAATAAAAAAGGGCGAAAATGAGAAGTATCAAGATGAACTACTTATTTTAAGTGTCTTTTACTTTCTTGTTAATTTGAGTTATTTAGAACTTTCGGTGTTTAAATTTTAAATCTTTTTAATAAAATTGTGAATGCTTTGTTAAATTTGTAGAATATTTATTTTATTGATGTTTCGTCACGTTTATTTTTAATTTATTTAATTTATTTGTTGAATCGAAATGAAGATAGAGTTAAATCCTAAACGGCTCTGATGCCATATAAGAATAATATAACTGAATATTCAAATACCATATATTAACATTAACTAATCCTCTATATATACATAAATTGCACGTCAAGGAAACAAATCTTTGTCTAAGCCACGAAACCCAAACATATATTCACTAGGAAATCAAGTTCGCTCTTGACTGTTAGTCCAAAACATAGACCTATGGTCATATATGGATTGCATAGTCCAACCGCAAGAACAATCCTACTATAAGACAAACTCTTACTCTAACTGAGATTTTAGACAGAACCTAGTCTAATACGGATTGTAAGACTGTTTCGAGTCCTACCAATCCAAATGAAAAATTGAAAGCCGAAGAAGGCGATATTATTCCCAATCCAAGCCTATATCAAAGCATGGTCGACAGTATACAGTATTTAACGTTTACTCGTCCATACATGTCCTTTGCAGTTAATAAGGTTTCTCAGTACATGCATGCTCCTTTCGCAGTTTGACAAATTGCGAAGCCTGCGAAGATAATACTATTTAAGTACATGATTTTTTTTGGTAGTTTTCACAAAATTGCGAAGCCTGTGAAGACAATACTACTTTGCAGAATGACTGTTTGCACAATAATTCTTTTAGCTCGACTCATTTAGAAGCTTGTTTGTTCACGAGCTGCTCACGAGTCAGCTCGTTTGTCTTGTTCACTAGCTTAGTTCATAAGCTGCTGGTTTATTTTATTCACAAGCTTGCTTTAGTACAGCTCGTATCTTTTGTTCATGAACGAAAAGTATCCAATAAAACAATAACATGCCATTAAATAAAAAATAGTGTAAGGGGATGGAGGCGGAAATGAAAAGAGGAATAGGAGGAGGAGAAGTGAATATAATGAAGATATGAAGTGATCTTATGATGATTAAAAAAAATAATTTTAACGTAAATCTCCTCTCTATTCTTCTAACTTAATTTATATTGTACTATAATATCAAATAAAAGAATTTTTTGGAACAAACTTTATATCAAATTATAATTATTAAATATAAACAAAATTATAATTATTAAATATAAATAGTATTCGATATTATTCATGAGTTTATTATGAGCTTCTATCAAGCTTGTTCACGAGTCTATATCGAGAATGTTCGTGAACATTATAATCCAGCTTGTTAATCAACTTTTTCATAAGCCTATATCCGAGCCAGCTGACCAACTTACAAACTGAGTTTTATCATGCTCAATCTTGGATCGAGCAGTATTCACGAGCCCCTCGGTCAGCCAAAGGTCATTTACAGTCCCATAAATGGCCATGTTCAGCATGGATGACAGAAAATTAATAACTGTTGCTTAAAATTTATGCTGTCGTCATCTTAAAATGGCAGGAATCCATGTGACAAGCTTTTGAAACTATGAATATTTGTTCTGCTTGGAAAAATTGGTTGGGACATTTTGTTTGTGCCTAACATAGGCGGTGTGTAATGACAAATTCAGTTTTGCCAAAATATATTCTGTCTTTTTCTTCATGTGAGCTTCCATAAGGATGTTTTGAATACTTTGCAAGAGACTAGTTTTTTTTTTTTTTTTTTTTTTGGGGGGGTTTGCAAATGTTGTTAATTTCAAGTTCAACTAAGAGCTTTAGTTAAGGATAAATAATTTCTTTATATTAATCCATTCATTCCTCATTATTGAGTATTTCATACAAATTAAGAAATATATTGGTTCACTAAAAAAAATTCTCTCTCGTGTCACTATCGGAAATAAGCATTGGAATATTAAAAAACACATGTAATAATACAAAAAAAAAATTGATTAAATGCGAGGAGGAGAAAAGTGGAAGACGGACATCCCAACTATGTTGGCATCCCCGAACAAACCACCAAACTCGACCCAATTTATTGAATAAGAGCTAAAAATAAATACAAAGAAACTTAACAAAATCTGTAGGCCAAACGGCCAATAGCTTTATCATTAATAAAAGAAAGAAAAAAAGTCGGTGCCGTTGTCCACCAAGCAGCCTCCTGACTGGTGCGACCAAAATCCGTAAGGCTGTCCGCTACTTGATTCCCCTCATGGAAGATGTGCGAAATAACAAACCGCATGCCGTCAAGAGCCACAAGGCATTTAACTCAATTTGAATGCAACTGCCACGGAATGGTTCCGGCACGTCTCCGCAGAACCCCCACGACAAAAGTTGAGTCGCTTTCTAACCACAAGTTATTCCAGTTTCTACTTTTTGCATAAATAATTGCCTCCATCGCAGCCTTTAGCTCTGGTATATAGACAAACGAAGTCTGAAAAGGGAAAGCAAAGGAGCATACATCAGGGCCTGTTCTTGAGCGGAAGACAGTAATAAAAAAAAAGGATGGCCCGGTCGCGCTCAGCGGGGACGCGTCCCTGCTGAGCGAGGGTCCGGGGAGGGGTCCCACCACAAGGGTGTATTGGGGGCAAGCCTTCCCCTGTCAATTTATTTGACAAGAGGCCGCTCCTAAGACTCGAACCCGTGACCTCTTGGTCACACGACAACAACATTTACCGTTGCGCCTAATAATACAAAAAAATTAATATTTAGACCAAAAGAACTAAACTAAAAGTTCTTGGAATCCTAGAATGATTTATATTTTGGAAAAAAGCTAATTTGTTAAAATGCCCTATATAAGGGAATGAAGGGAGTAATCTTTACCATATCCCGCCCACCAATTTTCTATGGGCTTGCACCATATATAATACAAGTCGGTCTTATAGTGTATTTTTTATACCAATTAATTAGGTTATAGGATTCGAATCATTATTTATTTGTCTAAAAAACTCTGATACTATGTCAAGGAACTAGTTGAATTAAAAAGTTAAAGTGTGATTGCTACCGCATAATAATATCTTTTATATGACTTCCGACATTTAAAAACTAATAATAAATAAACTTAGTTTTATTATAAAAAATTAATTAAATTGTCATCACATAAACATATTGTAGGAAGACAAAGGAAATATCTAGGGCGTTTCTAGGAATGAATAGGAGAGGTGTATACCCAAGGTCCAAATGAGGGAAGTGCCCGAAAGTAATACTAAAAAAATATGAAAGTTAAATCCCAAAAAAGGAAAGATTACGTCAATAGTGATACGACTAAAAAATCGTAGCACACATTCAAGGAAGAGTCTAAAAGTAATATTTTTATTAAAAAAAATATGAAAATTAAAATTTTAAAAAATGCAACAATAATAATTACGATCCTTAGGCTTAAACAAACACCACACACAACATTTTATTTATTTATTTTTTAATGAAAGTAGGGAGAGTGGCTTGAACCGAAGACGGACATCTCAACTAGGTCGGCAACCCCTCCAAAGGTCAAGACAAAAATCCGAATAATATAAATAAAAAATAAAAGAATTACAACCTAAAGGGAGAGTTATCGAAAACGTAAATGAGCTAGATTACAAATGTCATAAAAAATGTAAGGGGTGCAGAAGTCAGGTGCCGAGCTCCACCATTGGATCCCGGAGCAGCCTGCTCCGAAGCTAGCAAGCACGTCCGCTGCTGTATTTCCTTCCCGGTATATGTGCGTTGTAACGACTTCCATCAAGGTACACTGGGCGAGGCATTTCAGCCAAGCCTGACGAATAGACCAATGCACCTTATGAGTTTTACTTCGCATCAAAGATACCACATAGGAAGAGTCCGTCTCTACCCAAACCTTGGTCCATTGACGCTCACAGGCGAGATCAATGGCAAAGATAACGGCCTATTGTTCTGCTAAGAAAGCATAGGAATTTAGGATAGAAAATGCAAAACTGCCTTTTGTGAAGCCGCGAGAATTCCTGAATATTCCGCCAGCGTCTCCAGGAGCCCCACGCGCTGAACCGTCCATGTTCACTTTCATCCAGCCGATTGGAGGGGAGACCCAACGGACCAAAAACATGTTCGGTGCGGGGGGGGGGGGGGGGTTGTTGGGGGATTAAAAGCAGATGCAAAGTTCTGTTATCGGCGGTTCCATGCCCACACGATCCCGGAATGAGAGAGCTTGACTCCCTGATGCATGATCTCAATTTGCGGACTGAAGTTTGGATTGAAGGGCGCTCATTTTTTAACATTGTTGCGTTTCGTGAAGACCATATGATCCAGAAGCCAGTGGATACCGCCAACTTCCATAAACCTGCCACAAATGCACTAAACTAAAATGAAAACAGATTGTCATAAAAAAGTTCAATGTTACCTATCATATCCAGAGTAATTCCAAATATGAACTCGATTTCTTTCCAGATTCGAGTGGCAAAAGAGCAGGCCATGAATAAGTGATGTGCAGATTCCAAGTCCACGTGACACAGCTCACACCGAGATGCAAGATGAAGCCCCCGGAGTTGGAGGTGATCCATGGTTACGGCGCCGCCGTTTAAGATCCGCCAATTGGTGGCCGAGCGAGAAGGATGAATATTTTTTTTCCAAATGAACCTTTTCCAGGGGACATGGGTCATGTTGGAGCTTAGATGATCATAACATCGTTTCTGTTGGAAATGTGCCTTAGTTAATTTATTATGAGATAATGTTTTATTTAATTATTTTGAATTCAGGAGAAGTTATTTAGTTATTGCATATATTTAGGAGAAGTTATGGAAGTCAGTTGTAACTGATGTCTGTATTGATGTATAAATTTCCTGAAGTTCAATAGAAATTTATGTTGGTTCCAAACTCTTAAATATTAATTACTACAAATTGGTATCAGAGCAAATTATCTTGACGGATCTCTGAGTGTTAAGCCCAAAATATACCTAAAATATCATCGATAATTACATAAATATTGCTACGAATTTATGCTATTTATAACTGTTTAGAAAGCTTTTACTCTCCAATATGTTTCTTTCTTGTAAGGTACGTAAATATTTGGTAAAATCCAAATAAGAACGAAAAGAGCTCAAAAACAGAAGAAAAACCCTACAAAAGGAGTCAAAAACGACAAAGATCAATTACACCAAAACGAGGACAAAGACGAAGTCAGAAACAGAGAAAAATACAAATTCTCAGCAGAGAATCCAAAATTCTCGGTAGAGAATTTGGGGCCGCGACATGGAATCTCAAATTCTCGATCGCGACACGCCCTTTCGTCCGAATGCTGAAAAATCAGTTCCTCATTCTCGGCAGAGAATTTCCATTCTCGGTGAGAGCAGAAATTCTGCCAAGTACAATGAACACATGTTAAAATCCAAGAAACGCGTTCGTTCGGGTGGATAAAGACGTCCTTTCACAACGGATACGACTCTCCACAACGGACACGACACCTCAATCATGACTCTTCAACATCTATAAATAAAGTATTGATTTGAGAGTTGAATGAATATTGAGAGAGTTAGATTAGTGCAGAGTTTATGCAGAAACTCTGACTCAGAAATGAGTCAGAGTTTAGATTTCATTTTTGTAAAAAGTAATATGCTGTACACACATTGTTTATTCAATAATAACAAGTTTAGTAGCGTTTAGACATTGTTCCAGTTTAGTTTTCATTTTGGTAGTAGACCGACCCAGTCTCTATTACGAAGATTCAACGAGAAGATTGAGTAGAGGATCTTCCCCTGAGCCTGACAAACTCTAACGAAACCCAAGGAAAGGATTGACAAACCGTTCACTTGCACGCCGTCGAAGAATTCAATGCTCCATGTTCTCTGTAAACTTGTATCAATTTATATTTCATCTAATAAAGTCCGTTCTATTCGATAGATTTTTATGCAGCACTTATGGTAACCAATGCACTAAAGTGACTGCTGGTGTTTTCATTAAAACGTATTTAATTCAAAATCTTTACAAGGAAACTTTGTTGAACACTTAGGAAAATTATTATCTCGGTAGAGTTTTAATTTGGTTAAGGGCAATTATCCCGGATAAGGGTTTTGTCACGTTCAAAGCCAATTCATTAGAGGTTCCGTCATTTATTTCATCTTTATAATTCGTACAAAGTTTAAAGTTGTTTTCTTTGCTTAATGCAAACGAATATACTTGTTTACTTTTCTAAAGTACTAAAACGTTCCTGTTTTGCAAATTCATTCTTAAATCAGATATTTTCTAACATCTTCATACTCTAATCTAATTCTTTTTCTAGCAATTTCAAAACCAAAACCCATTAAACGATTTTCCATATTATAAACTGTTGAACTACGCTTCGAACGATCAATCAACCACACAGAGAAACAAAGTACACAAAGATCACAGATTGGATCTTGAAACAACAATCAAAAGAATACACACAGAATTTACCCTGGTTCGGCTTAACTGCCTACATCCAGCAACTTCACTAATCAATGGAGTTACAACAAGATTGAAACAGTTTCTCCTTTTCCAGAAACTCTCGTGTTTTCCCAATCCCCAATTCAGATTATCACAGTGTACACTTATGACTTAGTCTAAGAATCTCTCGTATAAAACTACTTCCCAACCCAGACCTTTTATAGCCTTTACAAGATTGTGAAAATACCCAAAATATCCTTACTCAAAATGTACTAACTCAGCAAGACCTACTGACCAGTGGTAACACAGCAAGACCATGTTGACCTGTATTATCACCTCAGTACCATGCTGACCACAGCCATGCTGACTTGATAACTCAGCATTCCGACTTCTTGATTTTACTCTTGCTGACGGGTTGACTTACAATTACGCTGACTTGTTGACTCAGCATCATCATCAGCAAGTGATAGAAAACAACGACTTACAATCTCCACCTTGTCTTTCTATTCACTCCATCAACTAGTGAAGAAAATACACTCAAGGACCACTGACCATCCTAACCAGTTTCAAGCAATGTTCAAATTTATTACTTGAAACAGATTTGGTCAGCATGTCGGCTGGGTTATCCTCAGTTCCCACTTTCACCACCTGAACAGTACCAGTGCTAATCACATCCCTGACGAAATGCATTCTCACATCTATGTGTTTGGATTGCTCGTGAAAAATTTGATGTTTTGACAGATGTATAGCTCCTTGGCTATCACAGTAAATCTTCAAACCATCAATCTGTGTCACTCCAAGTTCCGTTAAGACTCCTCTCAGCCACATAGCTTCTTTTACTGCCTCTGTAACAGCAATAAACTCAGCTTCGGTTGTTGACAAAGTCACAACTGACTGTAGACTTGCCCTCCAACTTATTGCAGTTCCTAACACAGTGAATACGTACCCGGTTTGGGATTTTCTGGTGTCAATGCTACCAGCATAATCAGAATCAACAAAACCTGCTACATCATCCACTAGGGCTTCAGCTCCACCATAACTCAAACCTTTACTCAGTGAGCCTTTGACATACCTCAGCACCCACTTCACCGCTGACCAATGAGCTCTTCCTGGATTTGCCATGAACCTGCTGATGAGACTCACAGCATGAGCCAAATCTGGACGTGTACAGACCATCGCATACATTAGACAGCCTACAACACTCGAATATGGCACCCTCTCCATGTCTTCCTTTTCCTCATCAGTTTGAGGACTTTGCTTACTGCTCAGCTTGAAGTGACTTGCAAGTGGAGTGAGAACGACCTTTGAATTCGTCATACCAAAACGTTCTAACACCTTGCTCAGATAAACTGACTGACTTAGGAATAGCTTCTTTCTTCCTCTGTCTCGAGAAATTTGCATCCCTAAAATTTTCCGTGCTGACCCGAGATCCTTCATCTCAAACCGTGTGTTTAGTTGTGCCTTTAACTGATTTATGGCTGCTTTGTTTTGACAAGCTATAATCATGTCATCAACATATAACAAGAGATAAATCTTAGAGCCATCACTAAGGTCTCTACTATACACACACCAGTCATAACTAGACCTATGAAAGTCCTGACTTATCATAAACTCATCGAACTTCATGTACCACTGTCTAGGGGACTGTTTCAGACCATATAGAGACTTCTTAAGCAAACATACCCGCTGGTCTTTATCTCCTATTTCAAAACCCTCTGGTTGTTGCATATATATGACCTCATCTAGGTTTCCATGAAGAAAAGCTGTTTTGACATCTAACTGTTCTAATTCTAGATCAAAACGAGCTACAAGAGAGAGAATAATCCTGATAGACCTATGTTTAACAACCGGTGAATAGATTTCATTAAAGTCTATACCTTCCTGCTGAGTAAACCCTTTGGCCACCAACCTAGCTTTAAACCTAGGTTTCTCTACACCAGGTATCCCTTCCTTTCTTTTAAACACCCACCTTGAACCGACCAACTTCTTATCAAAAGGTTTATCTACCAAAATCCAAGTTTCATTTTTATCAAGGGATTTTATCTCATCCTTCATAGCGTTAAGCCACTGTTCCTTGTTAACCGAATTCACAGCTTCCCTATAGGTTACAGGTTCAGACTCTTGTACTTCCTTAGCAACACTAAAAGCATAAGCTACAAGGTCCTCAAAACCATATCTAACCGGGGCCCTAGGGACTCTTCTTTCACGGTCTCTAACAAGTCTATAGCTTTGACTGGACTCAGTATCATTACCATCACTGACTTCTTGCTCGGTTTTACGGGTGTTTTCACTATTTTCTTCAAGCTCCACCTCATTCTTAACACTCTCAAGGTTTTGAATGGACTTAGGACTACTCGGTTCTAACTGAGTTTTTTCTTGGTTTTTCCGATAAGGAAAATCCATCTCATTGAACACAACATTTCTGCTGACTATGGATTTCTTATAACCAGATTCTAGGCACCACAACTTATAGCCCTTGACTCCTATAGGGTAGCCTATAAAAACACATCTTAGAGCCCGAGGTTCTAATTCTCCCTGTCTAACGTGTGCAAAAGCTGAACAACCAAACACTCTAAGTTTTCCATAATCCTCTGGGTAATCAGACCACATTTGCATAGGTGTTTTAAAACCTATAGCAGATGATGGGCACCTATTGATTAGGTAACACGCATTTTGCACTGCTTCAGCCCAGAAAGACTTAGGGAGACTGGATTGGATTAACATGCACCTAACTCTTTCTAGGATAGTCCTATTATACCTCTCTGCTAGGCCATTCTGCTGTGGAGTTCCAGGAACGGTATGATGTTTAGTTATACCTGACTTCTTGCACAAAGTGATGAAATCTTTGTCAAGAAACTCCAAACCATTGTCGGTTCTCAACCTTTTGATTTTCTTTCCTGTTTGGTTTTCCACTAACACTTTCCAATCCTTGAACGTTTGCAAAGCCTCATTCTTATGAGCTAGAATATAAACACATACTCTTCTAGAGTAATCATCAATAAGAGTCATAAAATAGGTCCTCCCACCATGAGACTTAGTTCTTGTTGGCCCCCATAGGTCAGAGTGAATGTACTCAAGAATGTCCTGGGTTCTATGTATTGCTGACTTAGGAAACTTGACTTTACTAGACTTCCCTAAGACATAGTTCTCACAGAAATCTATCTTTCCTATGTGATCTTTACCAAGACAACCCTGCTTCCTAAGTTCATGTAAACCAACTTAACTCACGTGACCTAGTCTAAGGTGCCAAATATTGGTTCTATCAGTTTTAGACTCGGTGAGATTTGCGGTAGAGACTAACACAGTACTACCTAGGAGTGTGTATAGGCCATTACTCATGGTACCTTTCATAACAACTAAAGGTCCTCTAGATATCCTTATGATACCCCCTTCGGCTCTATAATTGTATCCTTGTTTATCAAGCGTACCCAAAGAAATTAAATTTCTTTTCAGTTCTGGCACATACCTCACACCGGTCATAATCCTTTCTTGACCATCGAACATCTTCAGCCTAATGGAGCCTTGATCCAGTACCTTGCACAACTTGTTGTTGCCTAGAAGAACCCTCCCACCTTCCTCTTGAAAGTCTTCGAACCATGTCTTGTTGGGAGTCATATGGAACGTACATCCGCTGTCCAAGATCCAGTCAGTGTTTGGATCTTTATCAGTGACAGCAAGGACCTCAGCGCTCTCATAACCTTCTTCTACCACAGCGGCTTCGCCTTGATCTTTAGGCTGACCTAGACTCTTGTTCCTCTCAGGACAGTTTTTCCTGAAATGTCCTTCCTTATGGCAGTGAAAACACTTGTAGACCTTGCCTTCTTTATTGCTTGAGGATGTAGTTTTGGACTTTTTCCCGTTCTTGTTCTTTGGCTTGTGAGAGTCCTTTTTCTCAGACCTTCCACGAACAAACAATCCTTCTACAGCTTCAGTGTTGGTGTTGGCCTCAATCTGTTTTGACTTTAGCGCCATCAGAACTTCTTCCAGACTTAGTGTTTCTCTAGCGTACTTCATGGTTTCAACAAAATGACTGAAAGACTGGGGTAAAGAATTCAAGATCATTATGGCCTGATCTTCATCTTCAATCTTTACCTCTATGTTCTCTAGGTCAATTATGATCTTTGAGAAATCATCAAGATATTCTTCTACTGGCTTGTCCTCGTTCATCTTGAAGCCGAAAAGCTTTCCCTTAAGATAAACCCGATTGGTAAGTGTCTTCGTCATGTACAACTGTTCAAGCTTGAGCCAAACCCCAGCAGCTGAGGTTTCCTTCGAAACTTCTCTTAGCACTTTATCGCCAAGATACAGGACGATCGTACTGTAAGCCAATTCAAGAAGATCTTCTTTCTCCTCCTTCGTCATTGTCGCCGGAAATTCCTTCTCGCCCTTCAGAGCCTTCGCAACCTTCATTTGAACCAAGATTGCCTTCATCCTCTGTCTCCATAGAGCAAAATCTCCGTGACCATTGAAACGCTCGATCTCGATCTTTGTAAAACCCATTGCTCTGTTCTTGATTAGCTTTGATACCAATTGTTGAACTACACTTCGAACGATCAATCAACCACACAGAGAAACAAAGTACACAAAGATCACAGATTGGATCTTGAAACAACAATCAAAAGAATACACACAGAATTTACCCTGGTTCGGCTTAACTGCCTACATCCAGCAACTTCACTAATCAATGGAGATTACAACAAGATTGAAACAGTTTCTCCTTTTCCAGAAACTCTCGTGTTTTCCCAATCCCCAATTCAGATTATCACAGTGTACACTTATGACTTAGTCTAAGAATCTCTCGTATAAAACTTCTTCCCAACCCAGACCTTTTATAGCATTTACAAGATTGTGAAAATACCCAAAATATCCTTACTCAAAATGTACTAACTCAGCAAGACCTACTGACCAGTGGTAACACAGCAAGACCATGTTGACCTGTATTATCACCTCAGTACCATACTGACCACAGCCATGCTGATTTGATAACTCAGCATTCCGACTTCTTGATTTTACTCTTGCTGACGGGTTGACTTACAATTACGCTGACTTGTTGACTCAGCATCATCATCAGCAAGTGATAGAAAACAACGACTTACATAAACCTTAAAAGTAAATTTAACCGATTCAGAATAAGTTTTTGTTGAAAAACGTTCCATGTGGGATCGATATCTTTTATTACTACAAGCGTATACCGTGCACTTGCGGAAATCGCTCAATAAGTTTTTGGCGCCGTTGCCGGGGAACGCCAAATTTTTAACAAAAATTTATGTTTTTCGTGTTTTATTTTGCACCTTGGTTTATAGTAATTATATTTATTTATTTTATAGTTTTTTCATTTTTGATGATGGTCGCTAGGACTAAATCCTCGTTGTTATTTAACGTTTGCAATTAGATGTTTGCAGATAAAAAATTCAAGTTTTTTCAAAGATAGACTGGAGATTTGATTATCAATGAAATTCGCAGAAGGAGTCTACAGAAAATAAATTCGGCTAGCAAATACATCAGAAGGGAATGGAAATTTTTCAAATTGCATATCGGGTTCTGCAACTGCAGTATCAGGAACAAGACAGATAATTTTTCCCAGAGAAAAAAAATCTTCCCAGAAACCTTTACATCTTTTCTATACACTTAGTCCTTCACCAAAACATCATATGTCTTTGTTAAGAAATTTATTCAATTCCTACACTAAACCCAAATAATTTCTCTTTTTATCATTTCCTTACAAACATCTACATTTATCTCTCTAAGAAATAGCTAATCAAAGAAAGATATATCAGAAGTAGGATGAAATTACCTTATCTGCCAGGAAGGAATTGTATACTTTTAATTTAATTTTGAAAGTTTCAGTTTATGTGCGTAGTTCCAGTTCGTGCACAAAACTAGAAGTTCGGGCATTCAACCGAAATCATTAGATCCTTAAATTGAGAAAATGCTAAAAAGAAAGCGCTTAAAAAAATGCCAAAAAAAAAATCTTGTTCCAGGTAAGTTAAATGGACAGGACCATTATTTAAAACCGGTGTAAGTAATTGATTATGTCCATGATTTTGATTCTCCTTGAGAATTCTTAAGGGTTATCACATTTTTTTTAGTTTTTAGTTTTTCATATTTTAATTTCTTACATTTCATTTTAGTTCAGTTTATACATTAGTTTTTAGTTTAGTAATAATGGTGAGATTAGAAATAAAATTTTGTGATCATTGAACGATATTGAATTAAAAGTTACACAAAATTTAAGTTTCATAATTAAAATCTCTACTGTGACTTTTGTTTGATGTTTTGAAAATTTCTGAACTTACTGAGAATGTGAATTCTCAGTAGAGAATTCAGGATTTTCAAAATTTCAAGGGAAAGGAAGAAAAAAAAATTTCTGAACTTATCGAGAATCGAAATTCTCTGCCGAGAATTTAAAATTCTCGGTAACTTCAGTGAAGCGAGAAAAAAAAAATCGCGACCGCGGATCACCATTCACGGTCACGACACGGGCGTCTATCATACCTTTTCGCCACCAACAGACACATTGATTTGGCCTGTTTGATTATAAAATAATTGAAAAGACCAGATTTCCATACTTTTCATCTCTTTCAGACAAAATCTGATATTCTTCTCCAATTATTCAACCTTTCAAAAAGTTACAGAAACTTTTTCTTCCTCTCAAAAGCATGATTTCCAAGCATAAATCTTCCATGAAGATTACTGCTGCACGCAGCAAGCGTCCTGATATATCAGAATGCTACAGTACACCATTTCCCATTTACACACATAATAAAGAACGAAGATATAATGAAACTGTTTGTTGTGTATAGTTTGTATATGGGTTTGTTTTCATTTTTATATATGTATGTTCTTTGTGTTCTTATGTATATGTGTTCTTCTAATTTTAATAAAACTGTCAAGTTTGATTCTTTAATTCTTTTTGCTTAAAACAGTTGAACCTTGTCCAAGAATCTGTTATTATTTTTCATAAATCTGTATTCATTTCAGAAATGTTTCTGAACATCTAACTTTTCATATATTTTACATACTAATATGGTATAATCATTCATAACTATTGAACAAGTTCATGAACATTCATTTTATATGATAAATCTGAGTCTTGTTCTGCACATATGTTTTTCAATTTTGATAAATATATCCACTTTTGATTCTTTGGTTATTTTTATTAGTATATGTTAACTATGCAAATTATTTGACTGAATCTATATATATGTTGATATGGAACAATATAAACTTCACCATGATTTTGTCTATAATAATAACATGAATCTGCCAATAATTTTACTCTGTATGAGTTTCAATGCTTCAGAATTAATATGCATAAGTGATTAATAAATTTGATTTGTTTAATTGTTCATTTGTTTGTTTTTGTATATAGGATCGTTTTTTTTTCTTTTCTCTTCTTTCTTGTATATATGTTCTTGTTTGATTTATGTACATATGAGTTCCTGCAATAAGAATTCATTTCATTTCATACTTTAATCTTCTATTCTGGTTTATGTCTGTTACAATTTATAGACTATTAGCAAATCAATCTATCCATATATCTTAAAAGCTAATAAGTTATAATCATTATTAACTATTGAACATAATAGTAAATTTTCATTTAAATTAAATCATCAAATTGTGGTGAAGCTCTTAGCCTAGTGGTTAGGAGTTTACCTATGCCTTGGGAGGTCATGGGTTCGAATCACATCCGGGTCTAGTGGGGATTTTTCTTTCTTCTTTAATGTAAGCGCATTGCGCAACTTTTAAAAAAAAATCATCAAATTTACTTTTTATTTGTTGATTCATTTATGTTAATCATGATAATTATTTACCATATATCCGTATGCACTTATTAAAATGAAACAGTATATCTTTTCAATGAATCTATTTATCATGTTTAAATACTTCTGTGTTAATTTGATTATTTCACATACATTGCCAATACCTAAACTTTACTATGATTAAATGATTACTCGTATTTAAGAGTTGATATACATTCACTTTTATTTATTCCCTTTTAAAATATTAATTTCCATTCAAATGCTTGTTCATTCAACTTATGTGAATTAATGAACATTGGTTCTACATTAACTCTAATTCAGCATTTAATGTTTCATTACTAAAAATTTAATAAGGATAAACCTTTGTTTTTCCTTGCATTTAATATTTTTCAATTAAGTTCTTAAGTGCAGGTACAGTTTATATTAAGTTTAGGAGACAATTAATCAATTAAATTGCACAAACCAAGTCCAAATGCACAAAAACAGACGTCTATGACCAATTCTCTACCGATAATTTATTATTCTCGGTAAGTACAACGAAAACAGGCTGAAATCAGAGTGAAAAATTCTCTGAATTTCGCGTGCCGCGACCGCGGCTAGGCAATTCTCGGTCGCGACACGTGACCTGTAGGCGGGGTTTGGCTAAAATTTGAACAAATTTTTACCTTTTTCTATTCTTAACCCCTAAATTCATACCTCTATTAGCCTATCCCTTATACACACATTCCATAAACTCTATTTCAAACACATTTTCTTTTTCACAACTCAATTCCACACCATATCACCTTTACTTTTTACCAATTTTTACTTCTCCAAAATACATCTTTCCCAAACACCACATCCATATCCTAACCCTTTTTCCACAACCTCCAAATGCCTAAACATCAGCAGGTTACTAACCAGGTTTCCTCTACATCTACTAATTGTTTGCATGTTGAATATGGATCCATTCAGCATTATTTCAGATGGGATTGGGCACATGGTACAAGCACTATTATGGACATCGTGCATAGTGAAACAGACATTATTGTATTGTTTACTCTTTCCTACTTTAAAATGAAATGAGAGGATTACATTTAGGATTTCGGTTAATATATGAAGTTGGGGATGATAAGATGAGTATTTGGTTTGGATATCATACAAAAATAATTTATTGTTAAGCCATCAATTTTCAAACCAATCCGGTTTGGACATATTTTGCCTAGTTTAGATGAATTTACTTCCAAGTACACTTTTAGCAAGCTCATTAAGGATAATAGTAATTTCTATTTTCAATAAATTTTTATCCTATTTTCTTTTTGGGCATATTAAAAAGGGTAAAGGATTTGAAGTCAAGATTTATTTGTTTATTCTGGATTACATCTTCAAGGATTTCGTGTCCTTTGATTATGAGTATTGTTTTGGATGCTACGAGTATTATGGAATTCGATGTTGGTACATCAAGTTCACATGGTAATAGTATTAAGAAGGATAGTAATGCGAAGACACATTTTTGTGAGGATGACGATATGCATTATGATGATGAAGAAGCAGGTCAGAAAGATGAGCATGTTGATGCCTAAACACAAGCACAAGGGGTTGTTGATGATGAGCACAATGTTAATGATCAAGTTAATTTTCAACAAAGTTTGAACCAAATGAATTTGCGGTTAAATGCTATTATCGAGAGAAGAGTTCATGATTAAACGCGGTGGATGCCAATTATCCATACTTTGAGAAGTGATCACACATCAACATGACGTCAGTTATTATCATTTTTCCATCGTCACGACGTTATGACCACACCGTCTCCACCGGGTTCCTCTTCACAAGAATATGTTTTATCTTATCTTTTCTCCACTCATTTATCTCTTATGTTATGTTTTTTATTACAATTTCAATTTCTATTTCTGTTGGATAAAATCCATTTCATATTTCTATATTTCGTACAATTTTTCGTATTTTATCAATTTTTGCACCAATGAGGACATGGTCCAATTTAAGTGTGGGAGGAGATATTGCATATATCATTTTATTTTTATTACGAATAAATGCACTTTTTATTACGAATAAATGCAACGAATAAATTTTTAAGCAACATTTATAAATGCAACACTTAATATGATTATTTTTAGGTTATCATTATCGTTAGAAATAATATTTCTATACGGGCAATATTATTTTTCAAATTTATCATAAATCTCCGATACGATTTTAAGTAAAATTGTCTCGAGTGAATGTATTTAAGTAATAAATTCTTTATTTTCAATCTCTATTTTATATCATGCAATTCATGATACAATAAATCTTATTTTACGTTTTCAATTAGGATTATAGGCATTAAATTGAACTAACAATTTTTTAGCTCGGTTTGATTTCGTCTTACATTAACACCAATTGAAGTTTTTAAGGAAACTTTAGCCATAATACATGTTGAATTTTAAGTCAATAGAGGATGAATGTGCTATCTTTCTTATTCCCAAGTTACAATTTCAATTTTATATTTCATATTAATTAATCAATTAGTTGAATTCTTAACTTTTGGCCACGATTGAGACCAACCTTATCACAATCGAGGTATGAAAGGGAAGAATAATTAAGTACCATTTACTTTTGGCCACGGTTGCGACCACCCTTATCATAATCGAGGTATGGAAGGAACGTTTGAAGCAAAAATTATAAGTGTGTATAAGTTTAAAGTAACGATTGCGTCCACCCATGGCATGGTCGGTACCTCTTAAGCAAACACAAAGCAATAAAATACGTATAAAGTTACGATCAAGACCACCCTTATTTCGGGCGTAACTAAGCAAATAAATTAATCCTAAGTACTTATTTAAATATATAATATATCTCACATATTAGTTTAGGTTTGGGAAAGAAATTTTGTGCTTTGAAATGCCTTGAGACGAAAGACTCAATAACATGCGTGCTTATATCGTCCCGAATGCTTCAATTCAAAATTGGAAATACAAGACAAATGATATATCGTATATTATACTAAGTTAGTTTGATATTTTGCGTATGAATTTGCCATGCGAAGCTAGTCTTTTCGGCTTAACTAATTTAAGAGGTAATGCCGAGATATATGTTTTATTTTCATAAAGAGATTAGTTAAAGAATAAATTCAGTGAAATTTTGCTCGGGACTAGCAAAAGATTAAGTGTGGAGATTTGTTAAGCCCAAAATATACCTAAAATATCATCGATAATTACATCAATATTGCTACGAATTTATGCTATTTATAACTATTTAGAAAGCTTTTACTCTCGAATATGTTTCTTTCTTGTAAGGTACGTAAATATTTGGTAAAATCCAAATAGGAACGAAAAGAGCTCAAAAACATAAGAAAAACCCTACAAAAGGAGTCAAAAACGACAAAGATCAATTACACCAAAACGAGGACAAAGACGAAGTCAGAAACAAAGAAAAATGCAAATTCTCAGCAAAGAATCCAAAATTCTCGGTAGAGAATTTGGGGCCGCGACAGGGAATCTCAAATTCTCGGTCGCGACACGCCCTTTCGTCTGAAGGCTGAAAAATCAGTTCCTCATTCTCGGCAGAGAATTTCCATTCTCGGTAAGAGCAGAAATTCTGCCAAGTACAATGAACACATGTTAAAATCCAAGAAACGCGTTCGTTCGGGTGGATAAAGACGTCCTTTCATAACGGATACGACTCTCCACAACGGACACGACACCTCAATCATGACTCTTCAACATCTATAAATAAAGTATTGATTTGAGAGTCGAAGGAATATTGAGAGAGTTAGATTAGTGCAGAGTTTATGCAGAAACTCTGACTCAGAAATGAGTCAGAGTTTAGATTTCATTTCTGTAAAAAGCAATATGTTGTACACACATTGTTTATTCAATAATAACAAGTTTAGTAGCGTTTAGACATTGTTCCAGTTTAGTTTTCATTTTGGTAGTAGACCGACCCAGTCTCTATTACGAAGATTCAACGAGAAGATTGAGTAGAGGATCCGCCCCTGAGCCTGACAAACTCTAACGAAACCCAATGAAAGGATTGACAACCCGTTCACTTGCACGCCGTCGAAGAATTCAATGCTCCATGTTCTCTGTAAACTTGTATCAATTTATATTTCATCTAATAAAGTCTGTTCTATTCGATAGATTTTTATGCAGCACTTATGGTAACCAATCCACTAAAGTGACTACTAGTGTTTTCATTAAAACGTATTTAATTCAAAATCTTTACAAGGAAACTTTGTTGAACACTTAGGCAAATTATTATCTCGGTAGAGTTTTAATTTGGTTAAGGGCAATTATCCCGGATAAGGGTTTTGTCACGTTCAAAGCCAATTAATTAGAGGTTCCGTCATTTATTTCATCTTTATAATTCGTACAAAGCTTAAAGTTGTTTTCTTTGCTTAATGCAAACGAATATACTTGTTTACTTTTCTAAAGTACTAAAACGTTCCGGTTTTGCAAATTCATTCTTAAATCAGATATTTTCTAACATCTTCATACTCTAATCTAATTCTTTTTCTAGCAATTTCAAAACCAAAACCCATTAAACGATTTTCCATATTATAAACCTTAAAAGTAAATTTAACCGATTCAGAATAAGTTTTTGTTGAAAAACGTTCCTTGTGGGATCGATATCTTTTATTACTACAAGCGTATACCATGCACTTGCGGAAATCGCTCAACAGTGAGAATGGAAGCAGATGCAGTATCTTTTAATCAGGTTGCTGCACCAGTTTTTGATGGCCAGAATTATCAAGCTTGGGCTATTAAAATGAAGGTTTATCTTGAAGCATTGGATCTTTGGGAGGCTGTAGAAGAAGATTATGAAGTTGCTCTACTTCCACTAAATCCAGCAATGGCACAGATAAAGAATCATAAGGAGAGAAAGACAAGGAAGTCAATTTGATTAAGGAGTACCAGGGAAATGAAAGAACCAAGAACATGCAGGTGCTCAATTTGATTAGAGAATTTGAGATGCTGAAGATGAGGGAGTCATAAACAATTAAAGACTATTCTGACAAGTTGCTGGGCATTGTTAACAAAGTCAGACTGCTTGGTAAGGAGTTCTCTGATGAGAGAATTGTCCAAAAAATCCTTGTTACTTTGCCTGAAAAATATGAGTCTAAGATTTCTTCTTTGGAGGAGTCTAAAGATCTGTCAAACATATCTTTGGCAGAATTAGTAAATGCTTTACAGGCTAAAGAGCAAAGGAGAATGATGAGAAAAGAAGAAATGGTAGAGGGTTCGTGCTTTCAAGGCCAAAACTGAAAGTTCAGGAGGCAGCACCGACAAAAATTACAAGGAGAAGAAGAATAACAAGTTCAGCAGTGATAACAAAAAAATGATGTGAGCACACCTTGCCCATATTGCAAGAAGATGAATCATATGGCAAAAAGATGCTGGTGGCGGCCTCACATCAAGTGCAGGAAATGTGGTAATATGGGCCACATGGAAAAGGTTTGCAGATCACAACAAACTAAAGCCGCAAAAGTTACAGAAGAACAAGATGAAGAGCAACTCTTTGTGGCAACGTGTTTTGCAATTAACAACAACTCCAGTGATGCGTGGTTGATAGATAGTGGTTGCACAAATCACATGACCAACGATCAAACTCTTTTCATAGAAATAGATAAAACTCTCATTTCTAAAGTCAAAATTGGAAATGGTGAGTTTATCTCAGTGAAAGGAAAAGGAACAGTGGCCATTGAAAGCTTAGCAGGTGTAAAACATATTACTAATGTTTTATACGTGCCTGACATTGATCAAAACTTGCTTAGTGTTGGACAACTTGTTGAAAAGGGCTTCAAAGTTATTTTTAAAGACAAGTGGTGATTCATCAAGGATACAAGGGGCAAAGATGTGTTTAAAGTGAAGATGAAAGCCAATAGTTTTGCCTTGAATTTGATGGAGGATGAGCAAGCAACACCAGCAAGTCATGTTAGCAATCAACTTACAATACCTTACAAACCATAACAGAACGGTGTAAGTGAGAGAAAGAATCGGAGTGTCATGGAGATGGCTAGATGCATGCTTAATGAAAAGGAATTGCCAAAAAGTCTTTGGGCGGAAGTAGCGAGTAATGCAGTTTTTCTACTAAATAGGCTTCCCACTAGAGCTGTGCAAGGAAAAACATCATTTGAGGCATGGTTCAGCGCTTCAAAAGCTTATAGAATTTTCCAACCACAAAATAGGAAATTTATTATGAGCCGAGATGTCAAGTTCATGGAAGATAAACAATGAAGTTAGGAGGAGTCACTTGAAAGAAAATCTCCAACAAATTTGCAGATTCTTGATGAAAAGATCGATGATGTTCCTGTTCGTGGCACAATATCTCTATCTGATATCTATGAAAGAAGTAATGTTGCTGTTTTTGAGCCTTCAGAATTTAAAGAAGCCGAGAAGGATGACAAATGGATAGAAGCCATTAAAGAGGAGCTTCGTATGATTGAGAAGAATGACACTTGGGAGCTAGTTGACTTGCCTCAAAATAGAAAGAAAATTGGAGTTAAATGGGTTTTCAGAACCAAACTTAATGCTGATGGTTCTGTCAACAAACACAAAGCGAGGCTAGTTGATAAAGGGTACAGTCAAGTTTTTGGGGTGGATTTTTCAGAAACTTTTGCTCATGTTGCACGCTTGGACACCATCAGAATGTTATTGGTATTGGCTGCACAAAATGGGTGGAAGCTTTACCAATTGGATGTTAAATCAGCCTTTCTAAATGGCTATCTTCATGAAGAAATTTTTGTTGAACAGCCAGAAGGTTTTGTAAATACTAAGGCAAGAAGTAGTTTGTTGGAAATGTGCCTTAGTTAATTTATTATGAGATAATGTTTTATTTAATTATTTTGAATTCAGGAGAAGTTATTTAGTTATTGCATATGTTTATGAGAAGTTATGGAAGTCAGTTGTAACTGATGTGTCTGTATTGATGTATAAATTTCCTGAAGTTCAATAGAAATTTATGTTGGTTCCAAACTCTTAAATATTAATTACTACAGTTTCACGGAGAAACATCCCGATATGTCAAGTTCTCAAATGCATAGGTCCTCATCATCATAACCACGTGCAACATTAATCACGTTCTGTTGTACAATATCCGGGTGAGCCTGTAGATTTTGCCAAATATCGCCTGAGAGAAATTCTTCCATATTACAATACATTGCTCGTTCAGAATTCATAGAGATATTAATTTGGTTTGTCACTGTCTGTTTGAGCCATGCATCTGTCTAGAAATTCAAATTAGAATTTCTACCAATCCACCACCGGACCTGCGAATTCAACTCCATAATTGTGTTTTTGCAAGATGACCAAATGGTTGAGGAACCTACCATTGCCTTTGGTAGACCCGATTTAGAGAGGAAACAGGATTTCAGTAAATCAATCACGAAGCCATTGCCTTGGATAAAGTCCCAGCCAAGTTTGCCAAGCAAAGACTTATTAAAACAGCCAAAGTGTTTAATGCCAAGGCCGCCATCGGCCATACTTTTGCAACAGGTGCTCCAGGGTATCATCACAACACACATTTTAATTAGTTTTTTAGTTATAAAGATGCAAAGAAAGAAATTGATTGTTGGTCCATACTTGAACTTAAAAACCAACATCAATTATAATTAATATATATCAACAATCCATCTTAATCAATTTATCCATTATATTCCTTCATCATTCATCAAATCACCGCGATCTTTCAAAGCAAGGACAGATCAATAATTCCCATTTAATTTCTTAAGTAGTCATCTCCATCACAGTAAGTTCCTTATTTTTATTTGGTTTCTTTAAATTTGCAATACACATTATTATTAGTGATTTTTCATCTATAAAGGTTTGTAGACAATGTTTTATCGAAACAATTAGATGTTTTTATTAGATTCTTTCTTATGTGTAGTTAAAAAAAAGCCTCAATTTTTAAGTACCTTTTTTTACATAATTGATTTTTTGACTTTCCTTTTTACTTATACTTATTTATTAGGTCCTCATTTTCATCTTGGCTTCTACAAACGCTACAAGCTTTATTATCTTTGTCTTTGAATTATATGTTAACACTTTTTTATTTTTAATGAATTTACATTTGACTTTTTTAGATTAAATAGGCTTATAGTAGAATATAGGAAAAAATTACAAAATTGGGTCAAATGTGAGAGTCATTTATATATTCAACCCATATATATATATATATATATATATATATATATATATATATATAATACTTGGAAATTTTTTAGCTTTTTGTCTTTCACCCTCCCGTCTGACTTCGCAGATTTTGCATATTGCGAAATCTGCGAAGATAATGTTTGGTTTATTAGATGATTTCAATTCGCAGATTTCGCAATATGTGAAGTCTGGATGTGTTTTTAATAAAATTTGTGAAGTGGTATATAACAAAAAAAATGAACAACAATAAGGGATTCTAACGTTAAAATCATAACATTATCAAAATTTACAACAAAATTAGAAGTCTAGACCTTTTGGATAATAAATGGAAGTCTATATATTTTGGGATGAATGTTTCACATGGTCCAAAACAAGATTGTCACAATAAACTCATAACAAACCATTTCAAAGCAAATGTGACCAATCTGGATGAGAATTTCTCCCTGTATCAGAAGGAAAGTTATCCTATCTGCATCCCAGTACACCGCATTCCTGCGGGATGTTATGTATTCAACTACCTTCAGAAAAATTTGATAAAGATGATGATTTTACTTCGCGAAACGATGATTTTCCGAAGTCTGCGAAGAGAAATGTGACGCTTTGACTTCGCAAAATGATGATTACGCGAAGTCTGCGAGGAAAAATCATGAACTTTTCTCTTCACATACTTCAAGTAATCTGTTTTCGCGAAGTCAAATCGTCACATTTATGGCTCTTTCTCCTTACAAACCCTCGCGAAAACGGATTACACTAAGTGAATTTCTGGAAAAAAAAACACATAGAAAACAGTAGATATTTACATTTTTTCTGCCTTTCACCATTAATATCGACAATAACCATCTGGAAAAAACGATGAAAATAACGTAGAATAAGGATTTCTTCGATCCGCACGAGAAGAAAGAAACCAAGAGACAAGCAGAAACGGGAAGATGAAGAACCACATCATCATTTTCTAGTAATAGGAAGATGAAGAATCAAGAGATGAAGAGAGAAAGAAGAGAAAGACATGGTGATGTAGAGAAATGATGCAGATTTCACGAAATATAAAAGAAGAGGGGAAGATCAAATGTCTAGGGAAGACCAACGGTTCGCCTAACCAGGAAGGGGAAGGGAGAAGATGAAAGGGTAAGAGTATTTTGGGGAAGTCACATAAACATAGTCTAGGTTGAGTAAAGAGATTAAATATGTAAATGGACCTCACATTTCACCCAATTTTATAATATTCCCTAGAATATAATGTAAACTTTATGAAACCCTCCGTCACAGAATCCTAGATCAGTTACTGGGAAGTGGGATTAGAGCAAAATATTAATAGAATCCTGAATAAACATAGATCTCTTAGAAAGGATAAAGAAGGTCAATAATATCTTCTAGTTGTTCTTTTGAGTTGCCAAGATAAATGTGGACATTTAATTCCCTTTAGGTGATGACTCAATACACTTCTATTACGAATAGATGAAAAAGAATTGATGAATGTCTTGACCTTAAACTAATAAAGGTTAACTCAGCATCAAAAGTTTTAAAAGAGTATCCTCAAATTGCAGGTGGAAACCTAGCTCTTTGATTTTAAAATTGAAAAGGTGGATCAAAGAAGAGAAATATATGTATTTATACTTTCTTAGAAACTCTTTTAATAGTAGGGGAATGTAATTAAACAACTACAAAGAGAAACTAAAAGAATTTGGAAGAAACATGGAGGACAATTAGGTGTTGTTTGATAAAACTGAAAACTAAACTAAAGTGCTCAACAAATAAGTACTAAATTTTGAGTGCTGAAAGTATTGAATGATGTAACAAATTTATAAAAATATTAGTTGATAATGTATAACTTAAAATGTTAAGTTAAATATTTTGACTTATCAAAATAAGTGACTTTTAACTTAATTAACTAATTTAAGCAGTGGATAGGCAACTGTTATCAAACGCACTTAAATTAAATAAATGCTTAATATTTTAATTTAAATAATTAAGTGGTTTATCGAACAAGGCCTTAGTCAATTACCAAATCTTTGTAACTCATTGCTTGAAAATAGACGGTGGATGGCTATTCGAGCAGAGATGAACCGCTCGCTATTTCACATCCCAGTTTATGAATGATTTTATATAACTAACATTTAATACATAATTATTTCATAACCAACATTTAATACATCATTATTTAATAGACCAACAAAAGATGCAACATATGAAATAGAAAACGGTTTTGTTCATAACCTTGATTGTTTCATTAAGTTTTGATTTCCATTCAGAGTGGAAGATAGATGTGAGAGAAGTTTGTTATCACTCTCGAATTTAGCCATGTCTTCCTCCGACATGGAGATCCATGCCTCTATGCCTTTTCCTTCTTTTGTATCTATGAAAATAATGTAAACATTGTCGAGCATCAACCCAGTTGTCACTATCCATTCAGGCTTCCCCCAACCAAAATCCGTTTCATATATTGGAAAGTTGCACAAACTAGAAAATGCATATTTATCAATCTCTCCTTTTGCAACTTCTGCAAATGTTTCTTTCAAGAAATTCAACTGATCATCAGTTTGAAGTATTTTAAAGTCTCTTTATTCACACTTTTAATTGAATCTCTTATCCTCGCAGCAATTTCACAGCAATATTCATCTTCTTTAGCCATATCCTCCATATTATCAAACATTGCTACTCCCATCCATAAAAAATTCCCAAAAGACTGCTTGGAAATCGGTGGATCAACTAATGGTCGCAAGTTGATTGCATTAACCACCACACTCCGGTTCATATTACAACCTTCCTTTGCCTGAGAAATTGTGGCAGCAATCCGACTTAATAAGAAAACAGATAAAGCCTGCACCCGCGATATATTTTCACCATGGCGGCTATATTTATCTTTAAGAGCTGACAAGGTAAAAGCATCGAACACAAAAGATTTAGTGACAATTTTTTCCTTGAGGGGCAATTGCTTTAGATAAGCTTCAGATGAATCTCTAGGCAGAAAGATGGAAGATGAGCCTATGGGATGAGTATCAACAAACATATTCGTATCCATCTTCCCCTGAGCTATCGTGGCCCAACAATTCACGAACATGACCATTGATAAAGCATCCCCAAGCATATGTGGCATAGCGAAAGATAGGGCTAATCCGAAGCAGTTGAAGTAGGTAATCTGAAACAAAGATCCATACTGATGTATGCCTTGGTGAGGTTGTAGAGGAATGAACTTGAATCGATGATTATGGTATTGGTTTCGGTTTTGGAGAATATCTGAGAGGTGACAATTAGCTTTGGCTTCAATAAACAGGGCGCCTTTGTCGTTGCAGTCTGTGTAGGAGTAGTTGTTAATGCGTCCTGCAAGAGGGTAGAATATGGTTAAGGCCTTGGATAATGATTTTTTAAGTAGGGTGCATCTTTCTAGATTGGTAAATATATTTGATTTTTCATAAAACATAGTGATAGGTTGGGAAATTAGGGCTTGAATTTGATCAAGAAATGAGAAATGGAGTTTACGGAGATGATGAGGAGTAGGAGAGGATGGTTTGATTAATTCTTCAGAAATGAACTCTACTTCAATCTTCATTTTCTTGTTTATGTTCGTCAACAGAGATTGTGTTTATCTGTTTTGCTGATGGAGAGATTTTATATATTTATAGCTTAAAAGATTTTATATATTCATTCACTATTATTGGGATAAAGATCAAATTTAAAGTTTAGATTTGCAAACAGGGCCAGAAATAAGGAGTGCTGTTACCAAATTACCCTTACAATGGATGGCTTCCGTCCCTCAATGTTACTTTTGTATCAATTACTTAATTTTGAAAAGTTTTATATTAGTATCGAAATAAGTTTGAGCAAGTTCGATTTAGAAAAAAAATATTTTATACAAACACGTGTAAACTTGGCCCCTCCAACGGACCAATCAAATATTCTCCATTAGATGCACATTTAGCCTTAAAGTATGAAGAGCTTATGAAATTTGATTTCATCTACGAAATTTAAAAACTCGTATTTAACTATCACTATACCTTCTAAATATCAAGGATGTCAAAACTAAAATAAGCATTGACGATCTCAAATTTGAAAAACTCTAAACAACTATAATTCTTCAACTTTTTTATTTTAATGTTATTTAGATGTTATCTAGTGAGAAGAGAATAAATGAACGTTTAGAGAGATAAATCTCCGAAATGATGATTTGGATAATAAAAAATTTTGTTACATAATAAATGTGACACTAAATAACTTTAATTTTTGAAATTTTTCATTTTGAAGTCGTTAATTGTCATTTTTCATAGCATCAAACTAGACAAAAAAAAAATCAAACTAAAAAATCATTGTTTTTATCTAAATTATCAAAACGAAAAACTAAGTCCTTCTTAGGATAAAAAAATCTACATATACCTATTTGAAAAAACATGAAAGCAGTCTGTGTCAACTGATCTCGAATATGACAAATGCAACTGCTCGATATTCAGTCTCAGTAGAGGAACATTACCATCTGGCCGTTTAGCGATGACCATGATATTAAACAGTTACCTAAAATTATTAAATACTATTCATATCTCATTCAGTTCATGTTTACAAGGTCCGTCATTTATTCATATCTGATTCAGTTCATGTTTACAAGGTCCGTCATTTATTCATTTACTATTTATATATGGCTAGAATTGCAACTGAGTCGAGTGAGCTTTCGTCTGCTCAGAATTGGCTCATCATAATATTAACGAGCTCCATCCGAATTTCGAGTTTAGTTGAAGCTCAAATTTATTTTTGAGCTCGGCTCATTTAGCAGCTGGTTTGTTCACAAACTGCTCATGAGTTAGCTTGTTTATCTTGTTTATGTTGCTCGTGAGCTTCTCAATTTTTTTTTATCTACGAGCTTGCTTGCTTCACTGCATGTTTAGTAAGTGAAAAAATATAGTTTTGTATGTATAAACATTAAAAACCTCCTTTTTAGTCATTAAATGAAAAATAAGTTTAATATATCATTTGTTCCATGAACTTGTCCAAAAAGCTTGATTCGCCTTCTAAACTTTCAAAGTGTCCCAATATCTCCTTCAACTTACATAAAATGTTTAGTTAACCACTTAAACTTGCGTAAAATGTAATCAATTGATCACTCGGTTACAAAAAAAATAAATTAAAAGTGGAAGATATATTTCACACTTCGTAGAATGTTATTACATAATTCAAAAATATATTAAAAAGGAAGTTATTACTTGTTTAACTATAAAACTTGTTTTGCTAATATTAAAACCATATACCTCCGATTTTGGTGGTTTTACTTTTTTCAAGACGCATGCAATACATTTTCCGTATTTAACTTACTTTTTTTTTTACAACCAAGTGATCAATTGATTATATTTTATGCAAGTTCATGGGACTAACTGAACATTTTATACAAGTGGGTGAGGCTATCGTGATATTTTGAAAATTCAGAGACCAATCAAGCTTTTTGGATAAGTTCAGGGTTCAAATGAAGTATTAAGCCTAAAAAATACTATAAGGAGAGGGATGCAGAAGTGAAAAGAGGAATGAGACTAGGAGAATAAGTGCATGTAATGAAGATATAAAGTGATATGTGTTAATTAAAAAAAAAAAAAGAGATTTTAAATCCTTTTAGGTTAAACCCAAAAAGTGATATGTGTTATTTTTGGAAATTATCCCAACATGATAATGTTCGAGAAATAAATCCCTTGAAGAGGCTATTTCTAACTTTATAGTTAAAAATAGTCTCATTATCCGGACGTAATGGTACAAAAGATAGAAAAACTTCTTTTGTCTTTTGTATTATTACAATATATCCACCGCCATAATGCCTTATGCGTCATGATGAGGTTGTTTTTAACTCTAAAATTAAAAACAACCCCTCCAATTGAATTAATGAAATTTTCATTATTTGAATCCTTAACCATTTAGTCTCTTAGAGACTCTAATACCATATTAGAAAATCAGAACTAATATGTTAAGTCTATATGCTAAATAATATTTTTTTATATTAATGTCCGGCGGTTAAAAAGATAATAATAAATACACTTAATTTTATTATAAAATAAGCAAATTTAATAGTCATCATGCGAACATGTTACAGAAAGACAAAGGAAATATCAAGGTCAAAAATAATATTAAAAAAATATAATAACTAATTATCAAGAGAGGAATAGTTACGTGTTAGGTCTAAAATAAATCGCAACACAAGGGATTCTAATTAAGATTTTTATGAAAAAATAGAAAAGTTAAAAACTCAAAAAATCAACAACAATTATTACAATTTCAAGATTTAAACAATCGCAACACACATTACATCTTAATCAGTTTCTTAACTAAAAAAATGCAACGAAAGAAATTCATTGTTGGTCCTGTACGTAAACTTGAAAACCATCGTCAATTTCTTTCAAACAATCACATATATATCAACAATCCATTTTAATCAATTTCATCATTACCCCTTACATCATTCATGAAATTAATGTGATCTTCCAAAGCAATGGCAGCTCAACATTTCCCTCTTAATTTGTTAAACGGTCATCTCCTTCAAAGTAAAGTCATTATTTTTAATTTTTATTTTTAGTTTCTTTAAATTTCTAATAGACTATATTATTAGTGATTTTTTATATAAAAATTCTCGTGGACAATATTTTGTAAGAACAATTAGATATTTTTATTAGATTCATTGTTATGTGTAATAAAAAAAATCTCATTTTTAAGTACGTTTTATTTGACGTGATTGAATTTCTTACTTTACTTGTACTTATTTATTAAGATCTTCATTTTCTAGTTCGTTTCCAAACCTCCAAAATCTCAAGATCGGGCCATGGAAATATTTCTCATAACTGATTCAGTCCATGTTTATGAGGTCCTTCATTTATTAATCTATCATTTATAAATGGCTAGAGTTGTAATAGAGCTGAGCCGAGATTTGTCCTACACAGACATGGCTAGTTATAATGTTAATGAGCTCGAGCCGAGCTTCAAACTCGGTTCGAGGTCGAATTAGCGTTTGAGCTTGCTTTACTTTGTAGGTCATTGGTTCAGTAACTGCTCAGGAGCCAACTTGTTTATCTTGTTCACGAGCTTAGCTCGTGAGATGCTCCTTTTTTTCACCAGCTTGTTTGGGAGCAACTCGTATCTTTTTTTCACGAACAAAATATATCCAATAAAACAATAGCATGTTTAGCAAATGAAATAATGCAATTTTACAAGCATAAACATTAAAAACCTTTTTTAATCATTAAATAAAATATATTGTAGGAGAGATGAAAGAAATGAAAAGAAGAATGAGAGGAGGAAAAGTAAATGTAATTAAGATATGAAGTGATCTAATGATAAAAAAAAAACTAAATCCCTTCCCTATACGTCTAACCTAATATACATTGTACTATAATATCAAATAACAGAATTTTGGATTAATGCGCCATATATCAAATTATAATTATAATTTATAAATAATATTCGATATTATTTATAAGCTTATTCACGAGCTTCTATGGAGTTTATTCACGAGCCTCTAACAGAATTTTAGAATGTGTCATTTATCAAATTATAATTATTAAATATAAATAAGGGATAAGGTATCAAAATAGGTCTATAGTTTTTGGAGAAGTATCAATTTAGATTTCACATATAAAATAGGCTTAATACATCACCAGCTCCCTGAATTTGTCCAAAATAGTAGATTGGCTCCCTAAACATTGCAAGAGTCTCATCAGCTCCCTAAACTTGCTTATTTCGTATCACCAGCTCCCTAAACTTGTCCATAAAAGTAGATTAACTCTCTAAACTTTGCAAGTGTCTCACCAACTCCCTGAACTTGGTGTAACAACTAAATACAAAAATTTATTAACCTAAATTCTCAAAATACGTGTTCATCTATTCGAGATGTAATTTTTTTCGCTTCTCCTACCTTTGAACCTATTATAAGAGTTAGTATTGCACATTTTAGAGATTGAATGGATGAGGATCAAGAGTTATTATTATGGTTTTTGTATGTAGTAGTTACAAAATAAGCAAGTTTTGGGAATTGGTGAAACACTTGCAAAGTTCAGGGAGCTAATATACTTTTATGAACAAGTTTAAGGAGCTGGTGATACAAAATACGCAAGTTTAGGGAGCAGGTGAAACACTTGCAAAGTTCAAGGAGCCAATCTACTATTTTGGACAAGTTCAAGGAGCTGGTGATGTATTAGGCCTATAAAATAACACCAATATATGTTGAACTTTTAAAAAATAGTACCAATTTAGGCAACATGTTATTCATATTACTCTCTTAAGTTATGATTTCTCTCTCCACGTAAAATTGATAGATTTTAACGGAGTAATATGAATGACGTATCACGTTCCATCATTGAGGCCTAAATTTGTACATTTTTTTAAACGTTAAGTCTATATTGGTGCTATTTTGTACGTGAAGTCCAAATTGATACTTTTTCAAAAACCATAAGCCTATTTGAGTACCTTATCCCTATAAATAATATTCGATATTATTTATAAGCTTTATTCACGAGCTTCTATCGAGTTTGTTCACGAGCCTCTATCAAGAATGTTCCTGAATATTATAATCGAGCGTGTTCATTAGCTTGTTCACGAAGCTATAACGGAGCCTGCTGGCGAGTTTATGAGCAGAACTTTATCATGCACAAGCTCCGCTCATTTACAAATCAAGTCTCTAAATCGTATTCGCGAACAACTCGTTTATAAATCAAACCGACCACCGAACCGTTCATTTATATTCGTACAAATGGCCATGTTGAGCATGAATGTAAGAAAATCAGTAAAGATTCCTAGTAATTTCTGCTGTGGTCATCTTAACATGGCAGGAATCTGTGTGAACACTATGGATGTTGTTCTCTTGGAAAAATTGGTTGGGACATTTTGTTTGTGCCTAGCATAGGCGGTGTTTTTTGACAAATTCAGATTTGCCCAAATATATTCTGGCTTTTTCTTCATGTGGCTTACATAAGGTGCGTTTAATACTTTGCAAGAGGCCAAAAATATTTTTATATTAATTTTCAGCATACTCCTACACTTGCATCATGTATAACAAATAATGTATTTTTAATTTCACAGCTTAGTGTTATTATGTATTTTTAATTTCACCAATTAATGAAACTGTCACAATTCCAACGATTAATTATTTTATCTAAGCAACTATAATATATATCAATAAACCAAACTCAATAATATCTTTTATATTAATCTCCTGTAGTTAAAAAATAATAATAAATAAAGTTATTTTTAAGGACAATTACAAAACTAGCACATTTTAAGGGTCTAGTTTTCTTTTATAACTCATTTTGAAAAACTCACCAAAACTAACACATTTCATTAACAAAATTCCAACCTTGCCCTCATCCCTAACACTCCGCTCCCGCTCTTTAACATTCGAACTTCCATCTCTCTAACCTAACACCCCGCTATTCCTCTCTCTAACTTTCCGGCGATTCATTGCCCGATTCTGTATATTTCATCTGGCGAATCTCTGTTACTTCGAGTGGACATGGCAAGAACACGAAGCTCAGACAACGAATCGAATTCAGAAGGAAGGACGAAAAAGAGGGTAAATAACTTGACTTTACATTTGCATTTCTCTCTTGTATTGTATGTACATTTGTTGTGTTTGAGAAGGAATATTTTGTTTCGTTTCATTTCGTTTACTTCTTTTGGTGTTAGGGTTTATCTGGGTTCGTTTGGTGTTAGGAAGTCATTCGGTTTGGTTGAAATTCGTCGATATGTATATTCATCGGCAACCTAATTATAGATAATACATAGATATAGACAGACTAATGGCCGATAGAACATCCATATCGACAATATATTCCCGATAGAACATTCATATCGTCGAGCTAATTGTCGATAGAACATTCATATCGACGATCTATTGCCGATAGAACATTCATATCGACGATCTATTGCCGATAGAACATTCATATCGTCGAGCTAATTATCGATAACTCTCTTATTTTAGCATACGCTAGCTCATTCTAGCTCAACATTATAATTAGCTTAATTGTATGTTCCCTGATGATATGTCTACAACATTTTTCAGCATGATCGTGTAGACAAGAGGAAGAGAGATGAGCATGGCTCTCCTTCGAAGAAGAAAGCCAAGAAGAAATCTGAATATAAATACAAAAAAGCATTTGGAACGGAAAGCATCATCACTGTTAGGTGTAACCTAGAAACAGGAAAACATATAAAGGATTGTTTAACACCAAAGCAAATAAATCTATTTAGGAAGAGTTGCTTCGGGCAGTATTTGGATATGACCAATACAGTATTTGCAGGAGTCGTCTGTCATACCCTTTTAACAAGGGAGATGATACGTGAAGACCTCAAACTCAAGGAGCTTTGCTTCAAAGTTAGAGGTGTTGAGTTAAGATTTGGGGATTGGGAGTTTGGACTCCTAAGTGGGTTACGGTTTGGAGACATAGAAGCATTTACCGAAAGGTTTAGTGCGATAAATAAGCCATATAGATTTAGGAATAAGTTTTTTCCAGGCATCCCTACACCAACCTTTAAAGACGTGGACACAATTATGCTGCAACTTGCCAATACGCTATGTCTAACTTTTTTCCGCCCCCAAATTTAGCCTTCACATTATGTTTCAAATGCGGAGCACAACTTCCAGGTACCGTATTTGGATACACCATATTGACTGCATAATCAATGCTCTTATTCTTGTATGATATTATGACTAGGTCTTCAACATCACCAATATAGTCTTTCAACCTGGTGAAGAAATAAGCCCATGATTCATTACATTCATTCGGGCCAATTCCGAATGCAATTGGATAAATTTGATTATTACCATCCTTTCCAACTGCAACATAAAGTACTCCGCCATATTTAACCTTTAAGTGTGTTCCATCTACACATATAACGGGGCGAATATGTGCGTTAAAACCCCGGATTGAAGCACCCATAGCCATGAAGAAGAATTTGAAATGATCTTCATCGTCAGTTTCAATATGTGTCACCGTACCTGGATTAACAAATTTCAGTGTCTCACAATAGTCAGGTAACAACATGTACGATTCTTCAGGTGAACTACTTGTGCTATCTACCGCCCAACATCTTGCTCTCCAAGCTTGCATATAGGATAGGTTGATTGAAAATAATTTTTCAATCTCCCGAATGATGTGGCTTGGACGGTACACCCGATTCTCTATATCAAACTTCTCACTAAGTATGATACATGCGATTCGTTTCCCCGCTTGCCTATGATGCGGCAATAGTTGTCCACCCCTATCACAAGTGTGACTGTCCATACTGTCAATTCTCCGGAGCATGAACATATCTGAACCTAGTATGACTCCACCTCTAGCCCACCACTTGCATGTGTCAACATGCTTGCATCGGACCTCAAACAAAGACTTAGTTGATCTGTGCACCTTCCATTCGAGCATATTATCAACTGAATATCTCCCAAGTGCATCTTGCAATTCTCGTTTGCTTTTGAACATATCATGCGCATTCAACCCACCATCCCCCGAAGATTCTGTAGTTTTCATCAGAATGTCTCCCTCCTCTGGTACTTGTGGAACAAACCGAAATGGATCCGTTCTCCTTCTCATTCCTGCTTCATCATCAGTCTCATTCAAACTTGGTTGAACATTATCAATCGATAGTTCTGAAATGGATCTTTGGCGAACATCGTTATCATATACGTGATCATCATTGTCATAGCCATTGTAATCGTTATCATATTCATGATCATCGTTATCACATCCATTACCATATCGTTGATCATCCCCATTCACTACATTACCATACCCACAATTGTGATCCAATGTAATATCGTCTAGCCCAAGAGGATATTGGGTATATGGATTCATGACATGTTTTGCCGAAGCACGAGTCTCAATTGCTATGTTGGGAACACATGAACTTATTCTGGTTGCCTCTACTTCAGCAACATTTTGTGGCCATAATTCAGCAACAATTGGTCGTCTTACTTCGGCAACAATTGGTCTTCTTACTTCCGCAACACTTGGTCACCGTACTTCAGCAACCATTGGTCGCCTTACTTCCACAACACTTGTTCGAGGAGTCATAGTAACATATAATGGCATCACATCGGGTTTATTCCATCTACAAAACTCAATGAATCCAGCAATATCAATGTCATACACTATGTGTGCTAATCTTCCAAAAAGTTTATTTGGACCGTATGTTGTGTGCATTGACATTTGTATGTCAAAACAGGTTGCATCAACGTTCAACGAAGCGTGAATTCTATCTCTCAAAGTTTGATAATCAGTTGGCGTTGAAAAATGGAGCACCTTCGATTGACCACCAATGTATATCATTGTGTCCATGGGCCCCTCTTTTTTCCATTCTCCATCCCATGAAAGCATACACAGACAAGTATTCGGGATGGACATATTTCTGCATTATCATAAAAACAGCTTGTAAATTATATATTATTTGTAACTTAACGAAGAAAGCTAACGAAGCATATCATGGTATACACATTTCAAACTATAAGATATGTCGATATATGTCGATACAACATATATATCGACACCTGTCGTCACATATCGACACATAAGACTGGCTACTCCGTCGATATTTGACATATATCTATGATGCATTCTCGTGATAGCGGTCGATAGTGATCATATATCGACTGATATCGACGGAAGATCAAAAGACGTTTTTCTAGAATGATCTGTTAATGAGCATTAAATGCATGTAATGATCACTTTGACTTTCACTCTTCTTCGAATATCACTCTAAGCATTAAATATGAGGCTTGTCTGTTGAGATTCCCCATGAACAATACGGTTCTTTCTCCTATAAATAGAAGCTTTGTCTGTTCATAGTATATTCATTCTAGTAAACTCTCAAACACTCTAGTTTATCCAAAAATGGAAGCGCCACCACCACCACCTCCTCTGCCTGAGTTCGAAGCATTAATAGCTACATTCGGCGAATCCTTCCGTGAAGGTGACACGGACGAAATAGTCTAATTCATGAGGGGCATGGCGCACACCATGTCTTTCGCTGCTGAGGCCATGGCTGACCATTTGGAGTCAGTTAGGGAAAAAACAGGCGGCTCAAGAGGACAATTAGGCATCTCAAAAGGCAGTTGGAGAAGTCCAAGATGGACTACGCTGACGCCCTTTTGGGTCCTGAGTACCTGAATGTTTAGTTTATGTATTTTTTGTCTTTAATGTTTATGTACTTTTGTTGTTTTGTGTTTGTTTCTCTTTTCTTTATGTGTTTTGTGTTTGCCTATTATGTTTTATTGTGTTTTTTTCTATTTTTTGATGTTTTGTGTATTTTTTTCTTTATTTTAATATAAAATATTGTTCTCATCTATGTTTTATGTGTTTTGTGTTTGAATATTATGATTTAGAATGGAAAATCTCATTTAACCGATGTCGATATACGTCGATATTCTTCATCTATCGACGCCGATATGTCTGTCGATATTAATAAGATATCGACGGTTATCGACCTTTTCGGTAAAAAATCGATGAGTGAAGTTCCAAACGAAATGCATCTTCCTACAACAATGTCACTGTTTTTAGGGATTCGGACGAACAGGAAAAACATGAAAATGCAACAGCAATAATATACATTGGGTTTTAGAGAAACAAAATGCTACATCTTAACCATGAATACGACGAAGCTTTAAATATTGTAAATAAATGAAAAACTTACATGATTATGTATAAAATCTTGAAGCACAAACTGTGGGTTGGATTGATTGTTGTTCGTTGTCTGTAAATTGATTTGTTCTTTAGAGAGAGAGAGAGAGAGAGAGAGCGAGAGCGAGAGCGAGGGCGCGAGAAAAAAGAGGAAAATGGAGGAAAGACAACGTTATAAAAGGATAGAGAGGAGGGCAATGTTGGAATTTAGTTAATGAAATGTGGTAGTTTTGGTGAGTTTCTCAAAATGAGTTAGAAAAGAAAACTAGCCCCTTAAAAGGTGCTAGTTTTGTAATTGTCCCTTATTTTTATTATAAAAAATTTAAATTAAATGGTCATCAGGTGAACATGCCATATAAATATTTTTGAAAAGGAAATCCCAATGGTTTTAACGAGATCATGTTTAATCATTATAAATATTTTTTAACATGAGGTTTTTTAATCATTATGTACCTATCTATCTATACTATATATAATTACGGAAGCAGCGAGAAATGAGAAGAAGTGTTTTAAATGTCTTTTTGATGAGTTGTCAACGTAGTAAAATATCAGATTAAAAATATTTAATTAATTAAAAATAAATATTTAATTAATTAAAAATAACAAATTTATATTTATAATATATTAAATAATTACTAGCCTATTAATTAAAATAATAAAAGAAAGCAAGAGTTACAGGAAAATGAAAAAACACAAAACAAAGGAAATCCTAAAGTTACAAATAAACTTCTATATAAAGTCTGATAGATAGTATTCCACCATTATATTCATTGGTCACGATAGATAGTATTATATTTCTGAAGGTAAATATTCGATTTTTTTCATATGTTGTAGTTATTTTGTTCTCAATTATGCTGTTGTTTTATTTTTATTAAACAATAGTTGTTATAGTTTCATCTTTCAAATTCATTTATGTTGTTACCCAGGTTCTATACCTCTCGCTATCTTATCCATGTTTTCTTTTTTATTTGTCTTTTTTTTCCAAACTGATAGAAATCCGACAGAAATAGAAGATGCATGAACAACTAAAACCGGAAAACAAAAAAATGTCAAAAATTACAAGAAATTCTTAAGTTTCTCAAGGTAATTATTCGATTTTTTTTTCATATGTTGTAGTTATTTTTGTTCTTAATTGTGCTGTTGTTTTCTTTTTATTAAACAATAGTTGTTATAGTTTCATTTTTCAGAGATGAAATCCCATTTCTGTCGTTACCCAGGTTGTCACACCCGACCCTAAACGACCTCAATCGGCATCGGGCGTGAAATAGAAAGATAATAATCAATACTTAGGAGTCTCCAATTTATCTCAATATCATCATATTACAATTGCAATACCAAAGTTCTAACCATAATTCTAACAATAAGCAGCCAACTTCCAAACCTCGTCTAAACGGTCGGTAACCTTCTCTATATCCTGTATTTTCTCACCTAAAAACATTAAAACATTTAAAAACGTGAGACAAAAATCTCAGTAAGAAACTATCAGCTATAAAAACCAACTTTACTTAACTTAGCTACATATATACATTTATCAAGGGATTTAATCAAAACCTTATAAAATATACTCAAAACTTAAGTTCATAATATAATCATCAAAACCGTATAAATATACTCAACACTTAAGTTTATAATATAATCATCAAAACCTTATAAAATATACTCAAAACTTAAGTTCATAAAATAAAATTTGTGTATGTGTATCCATCTTCGAATTCCACCCGTGTAGATCATAACATCAATCATAACAATATCAAGATATCTCATTTATATCTCGTTCCTTGCCTAACAGTTAGGACTACCAGCCGTGCACTCTGGCCATACCGCCATTAGGTATGGTCTTACAAATACAACTCCTACCCCGGGCAATCCTAGATGGACAAAACCATTATCTTTCGAAATATCACAACTCATAAAAATCATATATTGATTTCAATCCAAAATAATAACAACAATAACCGCCACAGATTTCTCAATCCAAAATCAATTCGTAAGAAATCATCAAATTCATTTTATTCAATATATATATACATTGAAACCAAAAACATATATGTATATATGTAAATCAACTAAATGAAGCTTTAAATCAACATAATCAAGTAAAATCTGAAATTCACATAGAAGCATAGTCAATAGCTTCATTTGAAACCATAATTTCACAATAAAAGCAATATCGTGAAAAATCCCAATTTTACAAAATACCCGTATAAACCCTGAAATATCAATTTCTGAAAATTCTTCGATTATATATATATATATACATAAAACTCAAAATATAGTTGATAGTTACTTACCTTAGCTAAAATACACCCGTTCAATTCTCATCTAAATCCTGTCTAAGACGTTTCCCTCCAAACATTGCCGAAACTCAAAAACTCTTTGGTTATGACTTAGATCTATGCACAATGATGCTATACTTTAAATTTCAAATGATTCGAACGGTCAAATCTCCGTAAATCAAAGAAACGGTGGAGAAACGATCGAAGAACGATGAACTGACAGAAAAGAAAAAAGAAACAAAAAAAGAAAATGAGATAATAGCCCACCTCTTCACATATTTGGAATAGATATATATCCAAATTTGTCCAATATCACATTTGATCCTCCATCTTTTTATAATCTTTTAAAAATTATCCTAAACTTTTAATTTATACTTAAAACTATCGAATTAACTCCAAACTTATCCTATAACACCAAATAAAATTCAACCACCTAATAATTATAATATATACTAATATTAAAATATAAATTCTAGAAATTTAGTCACGGACGTGACACAGGTTCTATACCTCTCGCTACCTTATCCATATTTTCTTTTTTATTTGTCTTTTTTTTTCAAAATGACTAAAATAAAGATTTTGTAAATTTGTATTCTTCTTTAGTATATGTTGCTAGGTGTTATCGTTTATTCTTGAAGAATGTGGATTATGCTAGATACGAATTCAAAATCAAGGTAAATAAAAATAAATTTTGACGCTCAAAATCCTAAAAATGTACATTAATTATGGATATTGAGATAATTGCTTTTGCAACATTGGCTTATATAATTTTTAACTATTATATTATGGTTCGTACAAAATTGTTAGTATTTCAAGAGTTTTTAACAGATGAAAATGAAATATGATCATAGGACAAATTATTGAAAAATATTAATTAAGAAAATATTATTATTTGACTCTCTTCAAATTCTCAGAGCATAATGATTCTAATTAATATAATTAATTTCACATATTAATTATAAAACGTTTTTTTTTTACTGAGTGGTTACAATGGCGATTTAATTCTATTTAACTAAAATTAATTTATGGACTTAATACTTCATTAAGAAAAAATAAAATGTTTAACTAATGGGCTAAAAATATTTTCACTCTCCTCTTTATACGCTTATGTCTCGACTATTCCCTCTTATTTTTTAAAAAAAAAACCCCGAGAGGAAGATGGTTCTCTCCTAATTATCTTTTTCGTCCCTTCATTTTTTTTTCAATTCTTTTGTTTGTTTTTCTTACTTACAAAATTCAAGAATGTATAATTATTAGAAAATATTAATGAAGTCAAATAAGTGATATCTGCGAGTATGGTTGATATTCTATATAGTGAAAGAATGAAGAACAAATTGATCGAATGTCTTGATGAGATATTACGAGATGAAAATAGGATAAATCATCATCTTAAACTGATTCAATTAGATATATTGAGTTATTGTAGTAGAATAAATAATTGAATTCGAATACTTGGTGATCATGAAATTCCATCAACCAAAATAATTATCATCAAGATGAATTTGTGACTAATTCTTACGAATTTTAATTTTTTTATATGTAACATATTGAATTGATAAAGTTTTTTCATTTGCAACATTAGAAAAGTATTGATTATAATAGTTTATAGAATAATATATTGATGTTGCTTCTATTTTAACATAGATTGTAATTCTTTTGTATCGTAGATATAATATTTAATTTTAATTGTAGTTTCATTCAATTTTTGTTTAACCTATATTGTAATTCTTTTGTATCGTAAATATAATATTTAATTTTAATTATAGTTTAATTCAATTTTTAGTTTTTTATTATATTCTAATATATTTCTTAATTAATCTTCTATGTATTAAAATTATGAAAATGTATTAAAATTCTTAAAAAGTACAAATCATTGAATTTTGTAAAAATAAATAAATCATCCATCTTTGGTTAAAATTCTATAAAAAAAGTAGTCAATTATTTTTAAAATTAATTTAATTTGAATTATCATTAAAAAATATATATTAATTTCAAATATACTTAATATAAATTTTTTTCATAGCATGATATAAAATTATTTAAAAGTAAATATGTCAATTTATTTATTTATCTAAATTATATAAAAGTTTCATACCCCGTGCATCGCACGGGTTTTCGACTAGTACTGTATATAATTACGGAAGCAGAGAGAAATTAGAAGAAATGTTTTAGAGTTCTTTTTGATGAGTTGTAAACGTAGTAAAAAATCATATTACAAATATTTAATTAATTAAAAATAACAAAGTTATATTTATAATATATTAAATAATTACTAGCCTATTAATTAAAATAATAAAAGAAAGCAAGAGTTACGGGAAGATGAAAAAACACAAAGCAAAGGAAATCCAAAAGTCACAAATAAACTTCTATATAAAGCATGATAGATAGTATTCCACCATTATATTCATTGGTCACGATAGATAGTATTATATTTCTGAAGGTCAATATTCGATTTTTTTCATATGTTGTAGTTATTTTGTTCTCAATTATGTTGTTGTTTTATTTTTATTAAACAATAGTTGTTATAGTTTCATTTTTCAGATTCGTTTATGTTGTTACCCAGGTTCTATACCTCTCGCTATCTTATCCATGTTTTCTTTTTTATTTGTCTTTTTTTTCCAAACTGATGACTTCAATTGAAGAAATCCGACAGAAATAGAAGATGCATGAACAACTAAAACCGGAAAACACAAAAATGTCAAAAATTACAAGAAATTCTTATGTTTCTCAATGTAATTATTCGATTTTTTTTCATATGTTATAGTTATTTTTGTTCTCAATTGTGTTGTTATTTTCTTTCTATTAAACAATAGTTGTTATAGTTTCATTTTTTAGAGATGAAATTTCATTTCTGTCGTTACCCAAGTTCCATACCTCTCGCTACCTTATCCATGTTTTCTTTTTTATTTGTCTTTTTTTTTTGCAAAATGACTAAAATAAAGATTTTGTAAATTTGTATTCTTTTTTACTATATGTTGCTAGGTGTTATCGTTTCGATTGCTAACTCTTAACTAAAATTTAGATTTTCGGCTTTATATGACCTCAATTTTTGGCTTTCTCAGTTGTGCTGTTGTTTTATTTTTATTAAACAATTGTTGTCATAGTTTCATCTTTTAGAGATGAAATTCCATTTCTGTCGTTATCCAGATTTCATACGTCTCGTTACCTTATCCATGTTTTCTTTTTTATTTATTTGTTTTTCAAAATGACTAAAATAAAGATTTTATATATTTGCATTCTTTTTTAGTATATGTTCCTAGGTGTTATCGTTTTGATTGTTAACTCTAACAAAAATTTAGATTTTCGGCTTTTTATGAACTCAATTTTTAGTTTTAATTAAAGTTAGATTAATTTTTCTAATTTGGAAAATGTTGAAATCCACTCATTTTTTTAGTTTGAGTTTAGCTAATTGATATGGATTGTATTTTTTATTTTTATATAATCATAGGACAAATTATTGAAAAATATTAATTAAGAAAATATTATTATTTAAATCTCTTCAAATTCTCAAATGTTGAGCATAATGATTTTAATTAATATAATTAATTTCACATATTAATTATAAAACGTTTTTTTTACTAAGTGGTTACAATTGCGATTTAATTCTATTTAACTAAAATTAATTCATGGACTTAATTTTTTTTTTTGGTAGAAATAAGGAAAGAAGAAAACAAACAGAAACCAACTAATCTGGGATTAGTCTAGGAAAGCTACCCCAATTACATCCTCTAAGAGGAGAGAAGAAAGAAAGATAGGTGGAACTGAAAGGGTGGAAACACCTAACCCTAATTCATGGACTTAATACTTCATTAAGAAAAAATAAAATGTTTAATTAATGGGCAAAAAATATTTTCACTCTTCTCTTTTATACGATTATGTCTCGACATTCTCTCTTATTTTCAAAAAAAAAAAAAACCGAGAGGAAGATGGTTCTCTCCTAATTATCTTTTTCGTCCCTTCATTTTTTTTTTCAATTCTTTTGTTTGTTTTTCTTACTTACAAAATTCAAGAATATATAATTATTAGAAAATATTAATGAAGTCAAATAAGTGATATCTGCGAGTATGGTTGATATTCTATATAGTGAAAGAATGAAGAACAAATTGATCGAATGTCTTGATGAGATATTACGAGATGAAAATAGGAGAAATCATCATCTTAAACCGATTCAATTAGATATATTGGGTTATTGTAGCAGAATGAATAATTGAATTCTAATACTTGGTGATCATGAAATTCCATCAACCAAAATAATTATCATCAAGATGAATTTGTGACTAATTCTTACGAATTTTATTTTTTTATATGTAACATATTGAATTGATAAAGTTTCTTCATATGCAACATTAAAAAAGTATTGATTGTTATAGTTTATAGAATAATATATCAGTTGCTTCCATTTTAACATAGATTGTAATTCTTTTGTATCGTAGATATAATATTTAATTTTAATTGTAGTTTAATTCAATTTTTATTTAACCTATATTGTAATTCTTTTGTATCGTAAATATAATATTTAAGTGGTGAAGCTCTTAGCCTAGTGGTTGAGAGCTTACCTATGCCTTGGGAGGTCATGGGTTCGAATCACATCCGGGTCTGGTGGGGATTGTTCTTTCTTCTTTAATGTAAGCGCATTGCGCAAATTTAAAAAAATATATAATATTTAATTTTAATTATAGTTTAATTTAATTTTTTGTTTTTTTATTATATTCTAATATATTTCTTAATTAATCTGCTATTTTATTATTATTGTTTCACAGAATATTTGGAATATGAAAATGTATTAAAATTTCTAAAAAGTACAAATCATTGAATTTTGTAAAAATAAATAAATCATTCATCTTTAGTTAAATTCTATAAAAAAAAGTAGTCAATTATTTTTAAAATTAATTTAATTTAAATTATCATTAAAAATATATATTAATTTTAAAATACATAATATAATTTTTTTTCATAACATGATATAAAATTATTTAAAAGTAAATATGTTAATTTATTTATTTATCTAAATTATATAAAAGTATCATACACCGTGCATCGCACGGGTTTTAGACTAGTAAATACTTATAATAAACGTATTTTTAATGACTATAAAACGTCCAATGAGTTACTTTTCGTCGTTAAAAACATTTTTACTAAATATAGATAAATGTCCATTCATTAAAAGTTAATAATGAATGAAGTTATTCCGTTCATTAATATTTTCAGTAAAAAAAACTTCCATGAAAGAAAAATTCCAAAGCTTAAAAACTTTTAATGAGTTAGACTTTTATGATAGTTTTTCCTATTATATACTTCTCCTGTAATGATAATTCATAATGTTTTCTACAAGTCTCGTTATTTTTTATTTATAAGCATTCAGACTGAGTCCATCTTTATATTAAAATCCAATTTTAAATTGATTCCGATTCTCATATGCCTTGATATCTGTGTCCACTAGTACTTCATATATTATATTATATAAACAAATTTTCAAAACAAGAGGATTGCTTTTTTATTTTTATTTATTTTTTGAAACAATTGCTTTTTTATTTTTTATTCGTTTTCAGTTTCGTTTAGAGTCATTTATAGTCAGCTTCAGATGTAATGAATTTGAACTTTTTTTGTATTATATTTAAAGAAACGGTGTGTGATGACCTAATATTTTACTAAATTATTATCATGACACAATGCACCTACTACAATATAAAAATTAAAAGACATGTATGTAATCTATATTAACTTTAGAAGAGGAAAAATGTTTGAAGTTGAAAAAACTACGTAAAAGTCTTAAAAAAAAATCTAATTTAGTTTCACATCTGTAGAATTTTTTTATTAAAATTGAGGATGACGTTTTTTTTTTTCCGATCAGGCGATTTTTCTTATTTTCTTTGCTAAAAAATATTGACTTCAAAATTAAAATGACTGTTAATGATATTAGAATTAAAAAATTCAAAAGATTTGATAATATTCTAAACAATTTTAATTTTTTAACTTTTAATTTTGAAATCATTTAGGTATTATTTGATGAGTAGAGAAAAAGTGAATGTTTAAAAAGAAAAATCTCTAAAAGTGATCATTTTGGAAAATAAAATTTTGGTTCTATAGTAAATGTGATACTAACCAACTTTAATTCTTGGAATTTTTCATCTTCACGTGATTAACGGTTATTTTTATAATATCAAACTAAAATATCATTGTTTTTAGTAAAATGAAAACATTAGTTTCTCGTTTGGATAATAAAAATTCCATATACAGTAAAACCTCTATATAGGAATACACTTGGGACCAGACTATTTGTATAACAATTGGGAGGTTATTACTAAATAGAGTTTGGCATAATAAAAAATTTAAACACATATAATTTTAAATTTTAAATAATACAACTTGAAATTGGTTAAGATTAGCCTATTGGTTGAGAGCTTACCTATGACTCTAGAGGTCATGGGTTCGAATCACATTCGGGTGGGGTGGTTTAAGGGTTATTCTTCATCTTTGATGTAATTTTCCTTTGTTTAATGTAAGTGCATTGCGCACAACTTAAAAAAAAAAAAGATTATCATAGATATGCATGGTTTATATATAATGTATAACAATAGACATTAATAGAATAAATTAAATATTTAGAATTTCAATTTAGAGTTTAGGTTTTTGAATATATTGTTGGGCTTGGCCCATTTATAATTTATGAAATTGGCCCATACATGTGTCTTTAAGTTTTTTCAAGTGAAAAACATCCCACTTTGCTTTCAAAGCACTTGGTGGAGATGTTTATAAGGAAGGTCCTCACATGCTTGGGGTGTCCCCCAAGGGGTACCCACTTTTGTGAAAGGGTGAGGACCTATCTCTTTGGTTGACCACCACACACACGCGCGCGCGTCGTCCATCCGACCGAACCGAACCGGGCCGGTCCGGGTTGGATTGGGTTGGTGTGGTGTGGTGAAAAATGTCTAATTTTTTATTAAAAATTAATAATAATTTTAATATTCTTTTTTATTAATTTCAGAAATAATTTTTTATTTAATTATTTACATTTTGATTCAGTCTTTGTGAACGTTATTCACAACGTCTACTTTGCTCTGAACGTGTCTTCACCAACCCAGTCTTCCTGATTTTCCTCCTTCACCTTCTCCATGAAATCAGAGCTCTCAACAGCTCTTTTTTCTTGTATAAATAGGTGATGTGAGACTGCCTTCACAACACAATTTACTTTCATTCATTCTGTATTTTTTCGAAAACTGAGCAAGTTAAACAGAGAGTGTATACAGAACGATTTTCGTACGGTGCAATACGAAAATCGTATTTAAGAGGGTTGTTTTATCCTAGAGGCGACCGGAGTTCATACTGTTTGCTAAATTCCGACAGTTCCGCGAACGTCTTAAAGAAAGCGACATTGTCCGCGACTCTGCCCATTTAATTTTGTTCGGTCTGTTTCTATTTTCTGAGTTCGAGCTAGAACAATTTTAAGACGATTCAATTACTGTTGATGGCTACCGAACAATCAAATGGGATTGCTGAGATTAACAAACCATTCCGGTTTGAAGGAGCTCATTTCCGAAGATGGAGACAGAAGATGATGTTCTACCTCACAACAAAGAAGGTAGCTTCTGTTCTGACTTCGGAAAAACCTATTGTTCCTGAAGATGGTGACGAGGCAGATGTTCGTGCTGCTGAGAGATGGACAGAAAATGATTTTCTGTGCAAAAATTATATACTCAATGGACTGACTGACGATCTGTATAATTACTACACTCCTGAAGAAAAAACAGCAAAAGAAATTTGGGAAGCTCTGCAGAGGAAATATGACACTGAGGAGGCCGGATCGAAAAAGTACGTTGTAAGCCGCTACCTCAAATTCCAGATGACTAATGACAAGTCAGTGGAAATTCAATCTCATGAATTACAGAAGATAGCACATGAAATTATTTCAGAAGGTATGCCTTTAAACGATCAATTTCAAGTTGCTGTCATTATTGACAAATTGCCGCCTTCGTGGAAAGATTTTAAAAATATTTTGAGGCACAAAACAAAAGAATTTTCGATGGAAAGTTTGATTACTCGCCTCCGAATTGAGGAGGAAGCTCGAAAACAAGATTTAAAAGAGGAAGTGTTTATTGTTTCTAATAGCACTAAAAGGTCCACTGCAGTTCTGAAACCCACTCAAAAGAATTTTAAGAATCAGAACCGCAAACCAATCCAAAATCGCAACACCCGAGTTAATTTGAATTGGAACCTTCAAAGGAACCAAAATAGGCCACAGCAACAACCACCTAGAAATGATGCTGCTTTCCTATACTTTAATTGTGGGAAACCAGGTCATATGGCACGTAAGTGCAGGAACAGGCCAAACACTACTCCTAGTGTTAACCTGACTGAAGAGCAACATAACTTTGTTGCTATGATTTCTGAGATCAACCTCATAGGTGGATCAGATGGGTGGTGGGTAGACACTGGTGCCTCTCGCCATGTTTGCTATGATAGAAGTATGTTCAAAACATACAGTGCTGTGACCGAAGATAAGAAAGTGTTATTGGGTGATTCCCATACCACTATTGTTGCTGGAATTGGTAGTGTGGAATTGAACTTCACATCTGGAAAAACCTTAACTTTGAAGGATGTGATGCATACTCCAGAAATGAGAAAAAATTTGGTTTCGGGCTATCTTCTCAACAAGGCTGGTTTTACTCAGACTATAGGAGCAGATTTATTTACTTTAACTAAGAACAATGTATTTGTAGGAAAAGGTTATGCTACTGAAGGCATGTTTAAGTTGAATGTTGAGATTAATAAAGTGAATGCTTCTGTTTACTCCTTGTGTACTTTTAATGTTTGGCATGCTCGTTTTTGTCATGTTAATAAGCGAATCATTAAAAATATGAGTAACTTAGGGTTAATTCCAAAATTGAATTTGAATGAATTTCTTAAATGTGATTATTGTAGTTAGGCAAAAATCACAAAAGCACCTCATAAATCTATTGTTAGGGATTCTGAACCTCTAGATTTAATTCATTCAGATATATGTGAATTAGATGGAAAGTTGACTAGAAATGACAAACGGTACTTTATAACCTTTATTGATGATTGTTCTGACTTTACTTTTGTTTATCTTATGAAAAATAAAAGTGAAGCGTTTGACATGTTTAAGTTGTTCATAGTTGAAATAGAAAATCAATACAATAGGAAAGTCAAGAGACTTCGTAGCGATAGAGGCACAGAATATGGTTCTAGCCTGTTTATTGATTTCTATAAAACACATGGTATTATACATGAAACCACAGCACCTTATTCACCAGAAATGAACAGAAAGGCTGAAAGGAAAAATAGGACACTTACCGAATCTGTAGTAGCTATTATGCTTAGTTCAGGTGCTGCCTCACATTAGTGGGGAGAAATCCTTTTGACTGTTTGCTATGTGCTAAATAGGGTCCCTAAATCCAGAAGCAAAATCTCTCCTTATGAGATCTTGAAAAATAAAACACCTAGTCTATCATATTTTAGAACTTGGGGTTGTTTGGCTTATGTTAGGATTCCTGACCCTAAGAGAGTCAAACTTGCTAGTATGGCTTATGAATGTGTGTTTATTGGATATGCTGTGAAAAGCAAAGCATATAGGTGTTGGTCCCTTGTAAGGTTGCAAGTATAGTTCCAAGGGGGGGTTAGGAACTATTTAAACTTTTTCGCAATTAGGGCAGACTTCTTTTTCTAAGGAAAAAGGTTTTAACAGCGGCGCTGAGTAAACAGCAAGATACTGGCTTAGTCAACTGGTGACTAGGTCAGTTTCTTAGCTTGAGTCAGGAGATAGCACTTAGGATCTATTCCTGAGCTCAGATGTTCAACGCGCACAACTCTACTTGACCTCTTTCCTTGGTCAGTTTTTGGTTATTTTAAGCAAGCAATATATATAAGGAGTTAAAGGTAAGAAATACTTCACTCAGTAGATTTATCCAGGTTCGGCTTCTCCTAAGCCTACGTCCTGTCCCCGGAACACGTTCCGAGATTTCGAATCCTCTACTGAGCTCTTTAAAGGTAGAGCCTCAAACCTTTTACAATCTTAGCAACTGAGTATAACAAGAGTACCTTCCTCTATACCTCTACTCAATCCTAATCTCTTGCTGAGTACTATAACCGAGTACTCAGCCTCTCCTTTCTATCTCTGGAAATGATAAGTGTTTTGTCCTATACAAAGATTTGCTAAGACACTTTAGACGATTGAAACAATCACTCTAGACTTTTACACAAATGTATGAATTGTAGTGTAAGATTTGCTTTGCTTCTTTGCTTGTAGAACTTGTGTAGAAATTTGGTCAGCATAATGGCTTGATCAAGTTCTGTATTGAGTGAAGCTTCTGATGGCACTATTTATAGAGACGTCTGGGCATCGGTCATTTCGAATTTCGAAATAACCGTTGGAGGGAAAATGGCTTCCTGTCGTTGTCATCCTGACTTGCTCAGAGCTCTCGGCCAATCAGATTTGTGTATCTTCTGTCCTCGGTTAGCTCAGCAGACTGTCTCTCCTTTTATGGTAAAGTCAACTAGACAGCATACTGTGTCGTCTGAACTTTACCCAAAGTAGAAATACTTTGTCTGGAAGTTTTTATTAGCCAGCTGCTGTCTTGTACGCTTTGTCGAGACTACTTAGCAGCTTCATCTTGAAGTTGTTCCCGAAGGTCTTATAGGTCCTTCTTTTGCTGAGTTGCGTTTTGTCCAAAGCGACAGCATTTTAACAAACGCGGGCCGAGTTGTACTGAGTTGTTTGACTTGGGCCTTGACTTCCGTATTGGGCGTGGGCCTTTAAATTCTTGTGTCTTATAAACGATTTTAACTCAACATTGAACAAACACATTAGTAGAATAAATCAAAGCATTTAAACTTAGTGTGTTTAGAATATGTATTTCAATTATACTTAAACAATTTTGTCAAATCAAAATTATGTGGAAAGGTGTTTCAACAAACTCCCCCATTTTGATGTTGGCAAAACTATTCAGCGAGGAACTCAGTATGAGCTCCCCCATGATAGTTGACCTAGTATAATTTAGCAAACTCCCCCGTAAGGGTTGAGCTACTGACTTAGTTTTACTCTTAAACATTTAAAGGTTTAATTGTGTAAGTCTAAGCTTAGTTTTTAGATATAGGTCAGCTTATTAAACATATTCTATTTACTCAGTATAAAGCGGAAGGATTAATCATATAGAGTGCGCTGAGTAGTTTGTTGTTCAATGGATTCTTAACAAACAATGTTTTATAAGCACATAGGACAATGTCAAACATGTTATCAACATTTGATTCAGTCAATAAAATTTATAAGTATCAAACATAGCTGATTTAATTGAAGATACATAATGACTCAGTACACAGTAACATATATTAACATATATCATAACTCAGGAATAGGAATAAAAGATGCAGATATGATATATTGATGGAAGTCAGCAAACTTATAGATAAGGCATAAAGATTACATCTGACTTAGTCTATACTGAGCTAGCCTATCTATTTCTTTTTCTTGTGTTGCGACTGACTTCGCTCATGCTGAGCTCTAGCTGCTTGTTCTTTCTCCCCCTTTTGTCAGCATCAGGAGGAGGAAGTCTGAAGGCATCAGTTAAGGCAGCTCGAGTCAGTGTAGAAGGTTTCTTCTTCTTCTGAGGTTGCTCAGCAGTTTCCTCAGTTCCAGGCTCACCTTGCCTGCTTCATTTCTCAGCTGACTTACCAGCTGACTTCTGTCTTTTTACTAGAGACTCAACATTTTTGGAAGGAGTCTCAGCAGTTTTCCTTTTGTCCTTCGCCCTTTCTTTGGCTCAGCAGTTCCCTCAGCTTGTCCAGCAGCAGCAGCAGCTTTACCTTTTTTCAAAGGCTGTCCAAACTTTAATGCTCTCAACGAGGCAGCTGTTATCTCAGATCCTCGAGTCTTCTCCTCACCTTCAAGATCAACTTTATAGTCAATGAGGATTCTGGTGATGAGTGATCCTAGCCGCAACGTGCCAGTACTTCGAAGGAAACCAGCAACAAGAAAGACTGGCATATTGATGGGAGTGTATGTCAGCATATGCCATATAAAGCTTTGCTCGAAGTTAGTTGCTGATGTAGTGCAGTTGATCTTCGGGTAGATGAAGTAGGTCAGCAAGTAATGAGCCATCTTCTGGTGCTGACCCATTGATGAAGCTGAGACTTCTCCTGAGTGGCCCTTAGGTTTGCAGAAGTTTTGTTCATACCCAGTGCCATCCTGATCTCCAGATCTTCTCAGCCTTGCTCCCTCAGTTTTTAATTTGAGAAGATTTCCTAAGTAGAGAGGGTTGATGAAGATGGTTTTCTCTTTAACCACTGTACACAGATAGTCAGTGTTGTCATTTGCAACGCGGAGGTTGTGGTAAAACTCCCTTACCAGGTCAGGATAGGTTTCATCCCTAACCGAAAACAGCTCCGTCCAGCCATTTTGTGAAATCCACTCGCAGAAAGGTTGTTCGTTTTGTACGAAGTTTTCTGATACCCATATTGAGGGTTCAACTTTCCATTCATGGAAATTTTCAAAAACCTTTGAGTAGGTCCTGACTTTTACAGGCTTTCCCTGACCAGAGGTTTGGCCAGCTTTTCCTTTGCTCGGCGAGGTGACTTTTGTAGGTTCCGGCACAGAGGTTTGCCTGGAAGTGTCATCGGAGCTGGGCTTGGAGTGGCCAGCACCAGAGATGTTGTAGGAAACCTTAGTCATTGTAGAGGATGGGAAAGTTTAGATGGGTTTTTAGAGAGAGATAATTTCTTTGCTTGAGAGTTCGATAAGCGCAAAGAATAAAAATGGGGAATTACCCATTATTTATAGAGGTGATGTGTGGTGTGGATTTAATCGAATCCATGTGTCAGTTTTGCCTCGGGATTTTGAACCGACAAAGATCCTGGCATTTATGACACATACGGCGTATACATCATCCTAGGGCTATACGCGTGCTATTGTATTTATTCTAACGGATCTAACAATCAGCGTCTAGAATACTAATCGTTTGATATTCTGAGTGGTCAGTATTGCATAAAGGGATGATTTCTAAGTTTAAGTTTAAACTAATTAGCTCAGTGTGCAAGTTTACTCAGTATTTGTTGTTTAATTAGTTTCAATGAGTACAGAGCAAAGACAATCATTCAGCATAGTAATTCACTCAGCATTCATATTCATTTAGCACAGGAATTTACTGAAGAGGATTAAACATACCAATTGCTTCTCTCAGTATGCTGAACTGCTCACGGGCCAGTGGCTTCGTGAAGATATCCGCAAGCTATTCGTCCGTTGGGACAAAGGTCAGCTTGATCTCACCTTTGAGTACATGGTCTCTAATGAAGTGATGTCTGATGCTGACATGCTTCATTCTGCTGTGTTGAATTGGGTTCTTTGAAAGATCAATTGCACTTTTGTTGTCACATTTGACTTCAATTGTCTTCGTTTGAACACCATAGTCTTCAAGCTGTTGCTTAATCCATAGGACTTGAGCAACACAATGACCAGCAGTAATGTACTCAGCTTCAGTGGTAGACAAGGCTACTGACGCCTGCTTTTTACTGAACCAGGATACAAGACAACTTCCTAAGAAGTGACATCCTCCAGAGGTGCTTTTACGTTCCAGCTTATCCCGTCCATAGTCAGCGTCAGTGTATCCGATGAGTGTAAAATCCTGAGTATTTGGATACCATAAACCTGCGTTCACTGAGCTTTGCAAATATCTAAGGATTCTTTTTCCAGCAATGTAATGAGATTCCTTAGGGTTAGATTGATATCTAGCACAGTAGCATACTGAAAACTGAATGTCCGGTCTACTGGCTGTTAAGTAAAGTAGAGAGCCTATCATACCTCGATATAATTTGCTGTCTACTGACTTACCATTCTCGTCAGCGCAGAGGACAGTGTCAGTGCCCATAGGAGTGGATATTGGCTTGCAATTTTCCAAATCATATTCTTTAATATCTCCTTGGCATATTTGGCTTGACTGATGAAGATGCCATTCTTTCCTTGTTTAATTTGAAGACCGAGGAAGAAGTTGAGTTCTCCCATCATGGACATTTCAAACTCAGTCTGCATTTGTTTGCTAAACTCCTTGCACATTGATTCGTTAGTTGCACCAAATATTATATCATCAACATAAATTTCGGCCAACAGGGTATCTTTACCCTTTCTCTTAATGAATAAGGTTGTATCAGCTTTGCCCCTGACGTAATTTCTAGTTAGCAGAAAACTGGTCAGCCTCTCATACCAAGCACGTGGTGCTTGCTTGAGGCCGTACAGAGCCTTTTTGAGTTTGTAAGCATGGTTTGGGAACTTAGGGTCCTCAAAACCTGGAGGTTGATTTACATAAACCTCCTCGTTTATAACTCCATTAAGAAATGCACTTTTGACATCCATTTGGAATAATTTAAAGTTCATGTAAGATGCATATGAATATAGAATTCTAATTGCCTCTAGCCTTGCCACTGGGGCAAAGGTCTCACCGTAGTCAATACCTTCTTGCTGACTGTAGCCCTGAGCTACAAGCCTTGCTTTGTTCCTGACTACATTTCCTTGTTCATCCATCTTGTTCCTGAAGACCCATCTTGTTCCAATGGTCTTTTGACTCTTTGGATGAGGCACTAGCTCCCATACATCGTTTCTTCTGAATTGATCGAGCTCCTCTTGCATTGCGTTCATCCAGAATTCATCGTACTCAGCTTCAGCGAAATTCTTCGGTTTTTGAACTGAGACGAAAGCAAAATTGCTGAGCTAATTTTAGGTCTTTTTCATTTTCAATTTTTCTAACCAAATTTGAAAATTTCTCAAAGGTTTCATCCTTACTAGTCAGCAAGATGACCCATGTATAGCGAGAGAAGTCATCTACAATGACCAAGAAAAATCTTCTTCCACCCAGACTTAGCGGCTGGACTGGACCAAAGAGATCCAAGTTTAGTAACTCTAACGGACGCTTAGTTGAGACAATATTTTTGCTGTGAAAAGATTGTTTGGTTTGTTTTCCAGCTTGGCAAGCGTGGCATAATTGATCTTTTTCAAATTTAAGTTCGGGCAGTCCCTCAACCAATTGCTTTCTTGCTAATTTGGCCAGGAGGTCCATGCTTACATGACCAAGTCTCCTGTGCCATAGCCAGAAATTCTCTTCCTTTGATACTAAGCACACAGTTTTTGAAAACTTTTTCTCTAAGTCTAGCATAAAGACATTATCTATGCGAGGGGCAGTTAAAATTAACTCATTTGTATTACCCTCGTATATTTTACATCCAGTAGCATCAAATATAAGTTTTCTTCCATTGTCACATAGCTGAGCTATGCTGAGTAAGTTATATTTGAGTCCGCTGACTAGGGAGATGGATTCAATAGTAGGATTACCTCCGATGGTTCCTGACCCTACTATCTTACCCTTCTTGTTGTCTCCAAAACTTACATTTCCTCCTCGTTTACGCTCAAACGTGATGAACTGAGTTTCATCACCCGTCATATGCCTTGAATATGCGCTGTCAATATACCACATCTTTGACTTCTCGGCACATCTCAGGCTTACCTGCATTGTAACTAGTTACTTTTAGGTACCCAATTCTTTTTGGGTCCTTGCTTGTTAGGTGCAACAGGTAAAGCATCATATTTTATTTTATGGCGACATACATGGACAGTATGGCCATTCTTTCCATAGAAGTCACAGCTGACCTTCTGTTTAGGATGTTTCACTGACTTGTCAGCACCCCAGTGCTGAGCGTGCCAGCACACCTTAGTGGTGTGTCCTAACTTCCCACAAAAGTCACACTGGACTTTTCGCTGGGGATTCCATCTCTGCTGAGTACCTTGGTACTGAGTTCTCAGAGGACTGTTTCTTTTATTTGGAACCTTTAGTTGGTTCTGGATAGTTGTGACGTCCTTTCTCAGTTTCTTTAAAACTGACTGGACTTCAGAGACAGACTCATGTATGATCTTCATGTTATCATGCAGAGTTGAATTGTCCTGAAGAAGGAATCTAAGGTCACTCAGTTTGACCTCTTCCACTTCGTCACAACGCCTGCTGAGTGCTCTAACTTTCTTATTACACTTCTTGACAAGTGTGTAGAGATCACTCAGGGCATTAACCATATCGTTTCTGAGCTGGGGAAGAGAAATTACCTCATTTGATTGCTCCTCGTCATCTGATGCGACAGATAGGTCAGCATGCTCAGAGACGCATGGCTCAGCAAGTTCATCAGCCATGAAGCATATCTTCGCTGACTCGGTGGCCTCAGTTTCTGTAGATGAAGACTCATCACTGTCGCTCCAAGTAGCCACCATTGCCTTCTTCCCGCTCTTCTTGTCTTTCCTCAGTGTGGGGCAGCTTGACTTAATATGGCCAGTTTGATGGCACTCAAAGCATGTAATGGGCTTTGAGCTGTCCTTTTTGTATTTTCTGTCGCTTGAGTCAGCTTTATACTTATCAAACTTTCTGTAAGGCTTCTTAGAGTATTTGTCATTTTTCCTGAATAGCCTTTTCATCTTCCTTGTCAACATAGCCATCTCTTAATCATCAGTTGAGCTCCCGTCAGTGGAGTCAGCTTTCATGACAAGGGATTTCTGCTTCTTGTCTTCAGATTTTTCCTTCACCTCGAAGTTCTTCATAGATATCTCATTGGTTAGCAACGAGCCGATCTTTAGGAAGACTCCTGAGTATCTTTTTGACTTGTTCTTCCTCAGTGAAGATTTTTCCAAGTCTCTTGAGCTCATTAATGATGTTGGTGAACCTTGCATTCATATCTGAAATGCCCTCATCACTGTTCATCTCGAACAGCTCGTACAGTCTCATCTGCTGATTCACCTTGGACTCCTTTACTTTATTGGTTCCCTCGTAGGTGACTTCCAGCTTTTTCCAGATCTCTTGTGCCGACTCACAACCTGAGATTTTATTATATTCTGCAGCATCGAGCGCACAGTGAAGCATATTGATAGCCGAAGCGTGATTTTGAAGCTTCTTAAGATCATCCTCTGTCCATTTGGCCTCAGCTTTTACAACTGTTTGGCCAGCCACAACTTCGATAGGTACAAATGGGCCTTGGACTATAGATAGCCAGGCACTCATGTTTGTAGCCTGAATGAAATTTTTCATCCTATTCTTCCAGAAGGTATAATTTGACCTGAAGAATAGGGGAGGCCTAGTAATGGACAGCCCCTCAGCCAGTATCTGAGTTGTTTGGTTTCCAGGGAGACACCGAGTGCTGTTTTCGCCCATGGTAGGGATCAGCTCAAGGTTGTTAGACCTTTTACAGTGAGCTTTTAAGCTCTGATACCACTTGTTGGTCCCTTGTAAGGTTGCAAGTATAGTTCCAAGGGAGGGTTAGGAATTATTTAAACTTTTTCGCAATTAGGGCAGACTTCTTTTTCTAAGGAAAAAGGTTTTAACAGCAGCGCTGAGTAAACAACAAGATACTGGCTTAGTCAACTGGTGACTACGTCAGTTTCTTAGCTTGAGTCAGGAGATAGCACTTAGAGTCTATTCCTGAGCTCAGATGTTCAACGCGCACAACTCTACTTGACCTATTTACTTGGTCAGTTTTTGGTTATTTTAACCAAGCAATATATATAAGGAGTTAAAGGTAAGAAATACTTCACTCAGCAGATTTATCTAGGTTCGGCTTCTCCTAAGCCTACGTCCTGTCCCCGGAACACGTTCCGAGATTTCGAATCCTCTACTGAGCTCTTTAAAGGTAGAGCCTCAAACCTTTTACAATCTTAGCAACTGAGTATAACAAGAGTACCTTCCTCTATACCTCTACTCAATCCTAATCTCTTGCTGAGTACTATAACCGAGTACTCAGCCTTTCCTTTCTATCTCTAGAAATGATAAGTGTTTTGTCCTATACAAAGATTTGCTAAGACACTTTAGACAATTGAAACAATCACTCTACACTTTTACACAAATGTATGAATTGTAGTGTAAGATTTGCTTTGCTTCTTTGCTTGCAGAACTTGTGTAGAAATTTGGTCAGCGTAATGGCTTGATCAAGTTCTGTATTGAGTGAAGCTTCTGATGGCACTATTTATAGAGACATCTGGGCATCGGTCATTTCGAATTTCGAAATAACCATTGGAGGGAAAACGGCTTCCTGTCGTTGTCATCCTGACTTGCTCAGAGCTCTCGGCCAATCAGATTTGTGTATCTTCTGTCCTCGATCAGCTCAGCAGACTGTCTCTCCTTTTATGGTAAAGTCAACTGGACAGCATACTGTGTCGTCTGAACTTTACCCAAAGTAGAAATACTTTGTCTGGAAGTTTTCATTAGCGAGCTGCTGTCTTGTACGCTTCATCTTGAAGTTGTTCCCGAAGGTCTTCTAGATCCTTCTTTTGTTGAGTTGCGTTTTGTCCAAAGCGATAGCGTTTTAACAAACGCGGGCCGAGTTGTACTGAGTTGTTTGACTTGGGCCTTGACTTCCGTATTGGGCTTGGGCCTTTAAATTCTTGTGTCTTATAAACAATTTTAACTCAACATTGAACAAACACATTAGTAGAATAAATCAAAGCATTTAAACTTAGTGTGTTTAGAATATGTATTTCAATTATACTTAAACAATTTTGTCAAATCAAAATTATATGGAAAGGTGTTTCAACAATAGGTTCTATGATTTGAATGCGAAAGTCATATTGGAGTCGAACGATGCTGACTTTTATGAAGATAGATTTCCTTTTAAGTTGAGAAATAGTGGGGGTGCATCATCTAGTAGCATACCTGCTACTAGACCTATAGTGCAAAAAGAGATTGAGGAATCTGAACCTAGGAGAAGTAAGAGACCTAGAGTATCTAAAGACTTTGGTTCTGACTTTTATGCTTTCACAATAGAAGAGGATCCACTTACCATACAAGAAGCCTTAACATCATTAGATGCTGACTTATGGCAAGAAGCCATTAATGATGAAATGGACTCACTTGAGTCAAACCAAACTTGGCACTTAGTAGACTTACCACCAGGTTGTAAACCAATAGGTTGTAAATGGATCCTTAAGAAGAAACTGAAACATGATGGTTCAGTAGATAAGTTTAAGGCTCGCCTTGTAGCTAAAGGCTTTAGACAAAGAGAAAATGTTGATTTCTTTGATACTTATTCACCTGTCACTAGGATTACGTCTATACGTGTTTTGATTGCTATTGCTTCTGTGCACAATCTAGTAGTGCACCAAATGGATGTTAAAACTGCGTTTTTGAATGGTGAACTAGAAGAAGAGGTTTATATGGATCAACCTGAGGGCTTTGTAGTCTTTGGTCAAGCCCATAAGGTATGTAAGTTAGATAAGTCTTTATATGGGCTAAAACAAGCACCTAAGCAATGGCATGCAAAATTTGACAACTTGATTATTTCAAATGGCTATAAGGTGAATGAAAGTGATAAGTGTATCTACTATAAATATGAAAATGGTCGTTGCACCATTATATGCCTATATGTTGATGACTTGCTTATTTTTTGATCTAATATTCATGTTGTAAATGTTGTTAAGTCAATGTTGTGTGAGAACTTTGACATGAAAGATCTAGGAGAAGCGAACGTCATTCTTGGCATAAAGATAACTAGGTTTGAAACTGGAATTTCTCTAGATCAATCTCACTACGTTGAGAAGATTTTAAAGAAATATAACTACTTTGATTGTAAACCTGCATGTACACCTTATGACCCTAGTATAAAACTTTTTAAGAACACTGGAGACAGTGTAAGACAATCAGAGTATGCTAGCATAATTGACAGTCTTCGTTACGCCACTGATTGTACTAGGACAGCTATGCAGATTTACTAGTAGACCTAGTGTGGAGCATTGGAATGCTATAGAAAGGGTCATGAGATACCTTAAAAGAACCATGAAACTTGGATTACATTATCAAAGGTTTCCAGCAGTCCTTGAAGGATATAGTGATGCTGACTAGAAGACCTTATCAGATGATTCCAATGCTACTAGTGGCTATATTTTCAATATAGCTGGTGGTGCTGTTTCATGGAAGTCTAAGAAACAGACTATTCTAGCTCAATCAACCATGGAATCAGAACTGATTGCACTAGCTGTGGCTAGTGAAGAAGCATGTTGGTTGAGAAGTCTGTTAGCTGAGATTCCCCTATGGGAAAAACTGATTCCAGCTGTATTGATCCACTGCGATAGTACCGCGGCTATTGCTAAGATTCAGAATCGTTATTACAACGATAAGAAACGACAGATACGCCGTACGCACATCACTGTGAGAGAGCTACTCACTAAAGGAGCTGTTAGAGTGGATCACATACGCTCAGAAGAGAATTTAGCCGATCCTTTGACGAAAGGATTAGCTAGAGAGAGTCCATAATACGGCAAAGAGTATGGGACTTATGCCCCTACAGTGATGAGTTACACACAATGGTAACCCAACCTATAGACTGGAGATCCCAAGAAATAGGTTCAAAGGGTAATAACAAGTTGTGTGGTAATATGAGTCAGATCATGCAATTAGAAGCATGAATATCCTAAAGCGATTTGAGGTTGAGATAATAGAAACTCTTAATGAAGTCTATACTCCATTTGGAGTGAAGTACCTAGCTACAGGAGTACTTTTGATAGACTCACCTATATGAATGTGGAAGTGAGGCCGCTTCCTATGAGTTTAGGGCAAAACTCTAGAGCATTCATTAAACCCGGATAGACGTGCAAGGCCATAAACGCACGGGCTACTAGAACTACACTCTGAAAAGGTTATGGCGTGATATACGTCAGAGATAGATTTCAAGACTACGAGTCACTCTAGTAAAATCTGAACTATACTCACTACGCAAAGGTTCAAATCGAAAGATACTGCTTATGTCTGACCTTATGTAACTGCTCAGTAAAATGATTTCAAAAATTCTAGTGGGGGATTGTTGGGCTTGGCCCATTTATAATTTATGAAATTGGCCCATACATGTGTCTTTAAGTTTTTTCAAGTGAAAAACATCCCACATTGCTTTCAAAGCACTTGGTGGAGATGTTTATAAGGAAGGTCCTCACATGCTTGGGGTGTGCCCCAAGGGGTACCCACTTTTGTGAAAGGGTGAGGACCTATCTCTTTGGTTGACCACCACACACACGCGAGCGCGCCGTCCGTCCGACCGAACTGAACCGGGCCGGGCGGGGTTGGGTTGGTGTGGTGTGGTGAAAAATGTATAATTTTTTATTAAAAATTAATAATAATTTTAATATTCTTTTTTATTAATTTCGGAAATAATTTTTTATTTAATTATTTACATTTCGATTCAGTCTTTATGAACGTTATTCACAACGTCTACTTTGCTCTGAACGTGTCTTCACCAACCCAGTCTTCCTGATTTTCCTCCTTCACCTTCTCCATGAAATCAGAGCTCTCAACAGCTCTTTTTTCTTGTATAAATAGGTGATGTGAGACTGCCTTCACAACACAATTTACTTTCATTCATTCTGTATTTTTTCGAAAACTGAGCAAGTTAAACAGAGAGTGTATACATAACGATTTTCGTACGGTGCAATACGAAAATCGTATTTAAGAGGGCTATTTTATCATGGAGGCGACCGGAGTTCATACTGTTTGCTAAATTCTGGCAGTTCCGCGAACGTCTTAAAGAAAGCGACATTGTCCGCGACTCTGCCCATTTAATTTTGTTCGGTCTGTTCCTATTTTCTGAGTTCGAGCTACAACAATAAATAATTGGAAGAGTTTTATGGGAAAAAGGTAAACATCAATGAGAATAGTAAATATTTATAATTTCAAGTTGTAGTTTGTGTTTCCAATTCATAGATAATTTCAATAGTTTTTTTTTTAATATTTTATAATTTAATTTGAATTCTTAATATATATACATATAAATATATAATTATTCATATATGGAGGCATGGTTTCTAAAGGTGGGACTTGAAAAGTGTATAACAAATAACGTTTGAGAGGTTATTCCTATTTATAACTGGCCCAAGTTGGGACCAAGTTTTTTTATAATAAAATAGAGGTTATTCCTATATAGAGTATTCCTATATAGAGGTTTTACTGTATATCTATTTGACAAAGTATCTGAAACTTCACCCAAAAATCTATTTTTACATTTTTAGCAACCTAAGATGGTTTCACTAATAATGCTGCATTTACTCTTTTCACATTGACTTATTTACTTTATTAATACTTGGGGGTTAAATTTAGTCATTCAGTTGGGGTTAATTTTTCAAAAACGAGTTCGTCAGGAATTGATACATGTTTTTAGCCTCCAGCATGTTAAAACATTATGGTTTTGGTGTGTTGGAGAAAGCATTAAAAAAGTACCCAATGTGAAAAGAGTACACCTATTTAATTTCCAATAAGTTTAATGCTAATTTCTAAACAATTATAACATTTTGCAAAAATTAAAATCTAATTTAAAAATTAAGTTTTTTGGGTCTAAAAATAAGAAATTACATTTTTTAATAGAAAAGGCATAATAAAAATGAGTTCAAAAGTGTTATGAAAATAAAGAGTACATTTAAATTAATTAATAATAATATCATAGTTCTATAATTATTGAAAAATAAAGTTCGAATAAATAAAAACTTTCTAAAATAAAATAATATTGGTGGGAATTAAACCTAAAACTCATTAGGTTGGAGCATATGCATCTTAAACCATCTAATCTACTTTGAAATATTCAAATTAAAACTACATAGAGTGTGTATAACAAATATTAAAGGGGACTACAAGGAGCAGAAACTGGTACTCAAAGAGGGGGACACATGTATTACGAGGAAGAGCGAGAGTCAAACTTAGCTTGCTAAAGTGATTAGTTTTTTTTAATGTAATAAACAATTAGATGTCTATTTATAAAGAGTGGTTAGTGCAAACCCTAACCTCATTCTCACTTAATGGATTCAACCAACAAATGCATAAATAAATTAGAATTAAACATGGATATAGTTGTATAACAAAGAAATATATAAAAATTAGTGGCAAATCTAATCGTGAAAATGGGATATGTAGGGCAAGAATTAAGCTTGCCAAGAGAGATCAGCCTTCTAGGATTGAGATTTGGTTGATATATTTTAGTGTTGAACCAACCAAATATAGGAATATGAATAAATTGATCGGTGTATGCAACTACTTTTAAAATAATAAGCTTTTACTATTCGTTTTTTGTTATTATTGTTAGATGTTGGAAGGGACAATCAAGAGGGAATCGCAAATGGATTATAAAGATTCGTCTTTCCTATGAAGTATATTGAGGGCCTTTCATATTTACCGTCCAATGGTATTAGTCTTCATTGACATGGCCTACATGCATCAAAGTTATAAGAAGAAAAGAGGAAGAAGAAGATTGTAGAAAAAGAGTAATTAGAAGTAGAATAAACAGAAATAGAGATACCTTCAAGACCCACTAACCACATATGTGACTCTTGTTTCAGTTTTGTCATGTCTAACTCCACGTGGTTAAGTGCCATTAACATTAGGTTTGATGGGAAAAGTAAAATTGATTCTCAGTAAACTTTTCTACCAACGTGAAAGGGTAAAACCTAGTCTCAATTTATATTTGGTTTGATAGGAAGTGAAAAGGCAAATTCAAAGGGGATTATGTGTGTCGACCATTATAATGTAATTAATGTTAAATTAGTTTGCCTTGTAATTTTAACTATTATCTCTAATTCATGATTGTTTTTTTTCCAGGTATATTTCGACCATTTGGACTACTTTTGTTCATAAAAATATGTTTAGCTAAATTCAAATTACAAGGCTGGAAGATGTTATATTTTTTCTTGTATACAATTATGTTAGTTTTGCAAATTACAAATCATAATTGAATACAAATTACAAATTATGTGCATATTAAATTATGATTGAATACAAATTACAAATTTTTGTTATATACTCCCTCCGGTCCATAATAGAAGTCTTTCTAGAAAGTTTTTTTTGTTCCACAATACATGACATTTTGCTTAAATCTATGCACATTAATTTGTCTTTACCAAATATACCCCTATTTAAGTTGACTTTTTATCTTGGGAATAGATAAAGTTACTAGTGGATGCAATTATTACAAGGGTAACAAAGTCTTTTACTTAAAATTAATTGCATTTCTTAATTAGTGTGCATTAACCTTAAAAGACTTCTATTGTGGACCGGAGGGAGTACAATTTTATGTACACATTTATTTCATGCATGATTGAGGTAAATAATGAAAATGACTTAATTGTGACAATGAATAAAAACCAGAACATGACTTATAAGCAACGTTGAATAAAAAAAAATGTCATCTTAACATCAATATAAAGACAAATAATGAATTTCTACCAAAAAAAAAAAAGACAAATAATGAATTAAATATGTCATCTCAATAAATATATTTTCACATAATTGATTAAGACATATGTCATCCGAAGCACGCTATAACGACAAACATAAATATCAAACTATCATCGCGATAAATAAGAAGCTAATTTCCAATAAAGTTATTGACATATTTATTAAATAGGTTGTCATTTAAGGGTCGTGGACTTGATAGGATGTAATAAATATATCATTATTATAATGTGCGTAAGATGACATAGAACAAATAGATTTTTGTCATATGGCCTTATTTCAAATGATAAAAGACGACCGTCATTTGTAGCATCATGAGGCGACAACAAGTTTCGTGATAGTTTTATTTTCGTCGGGATCACGGTTTTATTTTCGTGGGGACCATAATTTTTAATCGTCGTCTCAGGGGTTATTCACTAGGAGATTAAACATTAGTGCCACTCCTCCTATGTTAACATTAAAAATGTATTAGCATTAGTTCTCTATGTTAAATAATGTTCTTAATATATTAGCATTGTTTTTAATATAGATTCTATTTATAAATTGATACGGAATTTGAAAGAACTCACTCAGACAATAACTATCATAAAAATGGAGCTTGAAATCCCCTCTTTTCTCATTGAAATCCCCTCTTTTCTCATTCTCTTTAGCTTCCTCGTTTTAACATTAATCATATGGAAGAAAATAAATAAGGACTCAAATCCTCCTCCTGGGCCATGGAAATTTCCTCTTTTAGGTAACATTCCTCAGCTACTCGGCGGTCTGCCCCATCAACGTCTCTGAGATTTGGCTAAAATTTATGGCCCTGTAATGAGCATTCAACAAGGCCAAATCCCGGCAGTTGTGTTTTCTTCAGTCGAAACAGCCAACCAAGTCCTCCGAATTCAGGGCGACCTATTCAGTCAACGTCCACACGCCCTCGCCGGAGAAATTATATGTTACAATAACCTCGACATGTTATTTGCGCCATATGGAGATTATTGGAGACAAATAAGGAAAATTATGACAGTAGAATTTCTTAGTCCGAAAAGGGTTTTATCCTTCCGGTCGGTCCGAGAAGAACAAATATCAAAATTCATCAAATTGCTTCGTTCGAAAGGCGGATCATCTGTCAGTCTTCCGAGAATCATCTCAGATTTGACTAATAGTATTTTACTGATAATGATATTGGGTAAGAATGGGGAAAGTGAACAAATTATATTACCTATGTTAGAAAATGTGCAGAAGGTAGTAATTGCTGGTGCTGCTTCTGATTTATTCCCTTCTATGAAATTCTTACTTGATTTTCTAAGTGGAGCAAAGTCAAGAATGCAGAAAGTGCACAAAGACACAGACAATGTACCAGCTTCGGGGATAACTTTTTGGATGTTCTTTTGAATCTACAGAAAAATGGAGACCTGGAATTTCCATTAACAAACGAAAGCATCAAAGCAAATATTCTGGTAAGATTTACTTACAATCAAGACCAATCTTAACTCTTTCTTACTCAAATATTGAAAATGGTGGTTTGACTGTTGTTTAACCATGACATCAGTTTATATAAATTGTTCATTTATTGTTGGTTATATATAACTATATTAATAACAAGCTATACATTTTAGATACTTGATAAAAAAAAATTATGGTAAATAATTTATTAGTGTCCTACCTTTTACCTAATACACTTTAGTTTTCCTATTTTGAAAAACATATTATAAGGTCCCTAACTTTTGCCAATATTAACCAGACAGATATAAAATAACAGAGTAACATGGTCATTTTATATTATGTTGTGGCTATCATAAAATCTAGGATATGTTCGGTTAAAAATCTAAAAATAAAAAATAAAATGACCAAATAGGAGGACCAAACAGTATATTAAGTAAAAAATAGGGGACTAATAAATTATCTACCCAAAAAATTATTGTGATTAACTTACAGGGGTAGACTTAGTTGTTGATATTTTAAGAGGTTTTTTTGGACTTTATTAGTAACACATTAAATATCTTTGATATAATTGAATTTTGATATAATAGTTAAACATGAGAATAGCTTTTTTATTATTATTAATACAACCTTATTCATTTGAATTGTCCTATTTATCACATGAACTTACTTAAAATGGTCTACACTTAAACTTGTCTGACATCTCCATTGCTTCGCCACATGGACATAGTAGAGTTAATAGGTCACTTTAAGGAAGTTTGTAGGGCTAAATAAAACATTTTCAATATAAGGAAGACAATTGACTTTTATAGACACATACAACGACTAGGTACCAAATAACCTCAAGGTTTTATAGGAATAGTTTAGGTTCTATATACAAAGCATTAAGGTTTTAGTCTCAATATTTATCAAATGACATAATTAAAAAAAGTCTTAAAAGTCTTACTAACATAAATTGACACATCTCAAATCTGAGATATTTATCACATTTAGATTCCAAATCTTTTTCTTCACTACTTATGTCTTAAATTTTGGACTTTCATAGAGAGATTAGTGCAAACAATTATTTAATATGTTAATTTGTGTTGTTTAATTACACAATTTGATAAACGTTGGAACTAAAATTTTATTGATTTGTAAGTGCAACCTAAATTTTCTCTTCCCAAAAACCTTGAGGCTGTTTGGGACGTTATCCCAAAATAAGTAAGGCTTTTTTTATTGATTCAAATGTTCACGTCTAAATAATTTGACAAGTAAAACTTATGTCATTATACTTGTTAGATGGTTCGACCAATAACTTATATGTTTGTATTATCTTTAACTAAAATCTACTCAATTTAACAAGTAGAAAACATTATACCAAATTGTAGGAAATATTTAGCGGTGGGAGTGAGACAACCTCTAAAGTTCTGGAATGGTCGATTGCAGAGCTGATGAAGAACCCAAAGTAATGAGAAAAGCACAAGGAGAGGTGAGGACAGTCTTTGGAGAAAAGGGAAAAGTTGAGGAATCAAGAATTCAAGAATTAAAGTACTTGAAATTAGTTATCAAAGAAACTCTTAGATTACATCCACCAGTAACATTGATTGTAAGAGAATGCATAGAAAGAACAAAAATCTATCGATACGACATTCATCCCAAAACTACAGTTCTCATCAATGCATGGGCCATTGGAAGAGATCCGATTGTGTAGACTGAACCTGAAAAGTTTTATCCGAAAAGATTTGAAGATAGTCAAATAGATTACAAAGGTGCAAATATGGAACTACTACCATTTGGTTCAGGAAAAAGAATATGTCCGGGAATCACTTTAGCCATAATTTATGTGGAGCTTCTCGTTGCAAACTTATTATATCATTTTAATTGGAAACTACCCGATGGAATCACACCTACCAATTTTGATATGACTGAAAGTCTTCATGGTACCTTGAAAAGAAAAGAAGATCTTAACTTGATTTCCATTCCATTTTCTTGCTTGTCTTGAGGCCAAGCAGATTGCATCTTCAGAACTCATTGATTGTAAGAGAATGCATAGAAAGAACAAAAATCTATGGATACGACATTCATCCCGAAAGTACAGTTCTCATCAATGCATGGGCCATTGGAAGAGATCCGATTGTGTGGACTGAACCTGAAAAGTTTTATCCGGAAAGATTTGAAGATAGTCAAATAGATTACAAAGGTGCAAATATGGAACTACTACCATTTGGTTCAGGAAAAAGAATATGTCCGGGAATCACTTTAGCCATAATTTATGTGGAGCTTCTCGTTGCAAACTTATCATATCATTTTAATTGGAAACTACCTTATGGAATCACACCTACCAATTTTGATATGACTGAAAGTCTTCATGGTACCTTGAAAAGAAAAGAAGATCTTAACTTGATTTCCATTCCATTTTCTTGCTTGTCTTGAGGCCAAGCAGATTGCATCTTCAGAACTCATGGAATAAGATGTTATTTCCTTCTTATTTCCTACTTACTGTGTTGGTTTCTCTCTTTCAAATAATGTATTGTCAAATAAATCATATGATATCCAATGATAGGGTCATTTGAGAGTGCACAGTCATATTCTTGTTTTTATTAGTTTTCATTTAAATTATATGATATCCATTGTGTAACCATCAATTTACATTTTTTAAATCCAATAAAGGGTTAATATCTACACATCTTTTTCTAAATAAGTATAAGGTTATGTAAACAAGTATCAAAAAAGTCTGCATAAACTTTAAACTCACCCATAAAGGCACTATAAGAAAATTAAACACCAAAAATTCGCCACTAAAGATGTGCTGAGGATATTAAGTTGATTAAAAATGATAAAAATGGAAGATCGGAAGAAATTGACTAAAGAGTATTAAAATTGAAGCAATTAGGAGAGCATCAAAGACTACAGTAAGGATATTATGTTGGAATTACTTATTAGAATTAGATCCACAAACCACAAGATCATAAACTCATGTTAATCTATTAAGAACTAAAGCCGAAGCATACCTGAATACATAGCGCAACCGATTGAAGAGAATCAGAGACACCTTAGGTTGATTGGTCTTCTAGGGCTAAAAGCAACTAGCACATCTACACTTGATGGGGGAGGCTGTAGATTTAGAATGCTTATGCCCTAGGGACCATAACCCTCTATTTATAGTGAAAACCTAATTGTTGTAATTACTATTCAGCCCATCATAGAATAGTATATTACAACTGGTATCTACATATAAATAAGCTCATACCCATTATATATGCCTTAGGTCTATAAACTAAATTAGACCACTTAATGGACTAATATATGATAGCCCATAATTTACTATATTATACATGTAAAGCCCACATTGTGGATAAAAAATCCAATAATGTCCAACTTGGACGAAACATATATATCCCTCTAAATTATGAAACCTTTATGACTCAAAAAATGTTATCATATTTACTATAGGCGTATATCAACAATTCCGTCCATTAATCATGCCAACATAGAACCAAAGCAGAATTAGTCACCTTTAGTGTGACCTTACCAACAATGATCACATATGTTAGCATAACCAAATGACATAAATCAAGTATGAATGTATAGCATGGAAATTACATGTAATGTGATCTCAACGTGTCTATTTCCAACTGGTCCACATTAGTGAGATCAAGACTATAACACTTGCAGAATGGAATAAACTTAAAAATTTATCAACTGGAATCGGTACCGAACAAACAAACATTTCTAAAACTAAAGAGCATCCAAAATACAAACTCCCACTGAACTCAAATTTTCTTAAGCAATTCAACACCCAAATGAGAAATATGCTCATGAAAGATCATGAGTTTGTCCTAATATGCTCAATAGACACCGATCCATTCTGAAATCTCTACTAGATATTGAATTACTAGTAGAACATAAGTGTTGACTTATTGTCATAATATATTATCTTTCTATATCAGAATTGCAGCCTAATGACAATTTCACAGTCAACCAAAAAACTAGATGCCTCATAATGTGCTATAGATATAGCTGTCATGATGGAAGAAATGATTCACCCATCTAATAAACTGAAATTAACTTTAAACAAAATAAGCATTTGATATGATCAAAATTGGTATCACCTAATTTAGGGTCTCTCAAACAGAAAAATAAATTTACTCCCACTGAATCCAGAATATACATAATTATTAAACAAATTCATCTCAAAATCAATAAGACAATAAATTAGTGAAATTTGTGACCATAACCAGTTAGCAATGCCATTATAACTTTAAAGAATCTTTCAATGAAACTAGAAAGAAATATTTTCACAAATAATGTCTTCTTTTCATCTGAAGTCTTTGACAACAATAAATACCTTATATCTTTTCATAATTACCTTTGAGAAAATTGACAAGATTTGAAAACTCTAAATTAATGGCATCAACCCACAATCGAGAATTGGAACTCTTTATGACATGATAACTCAATACCATCTTTATGTTCCTAGAGATATACAAAATAATGATAAAAAATTGTATTTTTCATTTCTCTAGTGAATTTCACTTATTGGAATTACTTATTGGAATTAGATCCACAAACCACAATATCATAAACTCATGTTAATCCATTAAGAACTAAAGCGGAAGCATACCTGAATACATAGCGCAGCGGATTGAAGAGAATCAGAGACACCTTAGGTTGTAGATGTAGAATGCTTATGCCTTAGGGACCATAACCCTCTATTTTGCGAGTTTGGGCATTAACCCACAATTGAGAATTGGAACCCCTTATGGCATGATAAACTCAATACCATCTTTATGTTCCTAGAGATATACAAAATAATGAACAAAAAATTGTATTTCTTGTATTTCTCATTTCTCTATTAAATTTCACTTTACTTGCATTATTCTTGAGGTTGTTGAGATTGCTCTTCTAGATGAGGAATCACTTTAACCATATTTCCCCCCTGCAAGCTCAACATCCTCAAAGAATCTTGAATTACTTGTCTTATAAATTCTTAGTATTGGGAACATAGAATTTAGAAACCCATGTATTCACAGTACCCAATAAAATAACAAACAATCATTCTTCAAAAATAATTTCTTTTCTATTTGTCTATATAAATAACCATAGGTTGACAACCCCACACTTTAAGTGTTTAAGCTAGACTTTTACACCTTCCTAATGCTTGTTTTTAAATTGTTTCTTTTATTGGTACTTTAATTAGAATATAACGTGCAATATTCATGTCAACTACATGTTTTAAGAAATGGTCATAAGTCTGTTGGTAGCTTTTCTTTTTACATTTGTTTGTTCTCATTAAAAATTGACACAGATTTTTAAATTTGAAAAATCTAGGAACTTGAGAACTTCATCTGATATAAGCTTTTCAATTCTCTTTGGACAAATGAAACTTATATTTAAAATTCTTTTTCATTAATATTCTCAAAATGTGCACCAGTCATTATTTTAGAAAACAATATCAAACATATAAAGATTACCAAATATAAATAAATGTATAGTGTTTATCATAACTAAATTTTGATAAAGACAATTTCCTATTCGTAAACAAACATATTTGAATTTGTTTAAAATAGAAACCAAAATCCACCTAACAGGGTGGTGCAATAAGTCTTCTTCAAATACGAATATACACTGTCAAATGTAATCTTAATATGTATATTGTCAATACTTTCTACCTTAGTATTCCCATATAGATGTACACCATCAAATGAATGTTAGGTTAGACAACCTCGTACAAACACATCAATATGAATAATAATACCAAAAATATAATTCATCAAGTGTGTTCAAGCACAAAAATTAACCTTAGAACAAACAAAAGAAGTGTATCTTATCATTATCATATAGATGTATCTTTCACCATCAAATGAATGTTAGGTTAAACAACCTCGCATAAACACTTCAATGTGAATAATAATATCAAAAATATAATTCATCAAGTGTGTTCAATCACAAAAATTAACTTTAGAACAAACAAAAGAAGTGTATCTTATCATTCCCATATAGATGTATCTTCCACCATCAAATGAATGTTAGGTTAGACAACCTCGCATAAACACTGCAAGGTGAATAATAATATCAAAAAATAATTCATCAAATGTGTTCAAGCATAAAAATTAACCTTAGAACAAAAAGAAGTGTACCTTTCTTTATACGCCAAACACAGTTTTTTACATGATTCCTTTTATTGTGTCCAATTGTATTGCATAAGAAACAAGTAGTTTCTGAATTTTGTCTCTTTTTTAATTTGAATGACACAATTTAATACTTTTCTTAACTTTATCATTTGAAGTGGATGCCTTATAAACACATTCAGATCTCTCTTGCTGAAGTATTTCCTCTTCTTGCACACAGTAAAAAAAAGAGCCCATCTTATATCCATTTGACCTTATGACAATTATAGCTCATCTTAAATTTATCAAATTGTGCAAGAAGATAAATTACAACCTTAGACAACTGCAACTTAAAGTGTTATTAACTTAAAAGCAAAATGAGATATCTCTATAATGTGCTCCATAATGTTTCATTTTCCTTATGCTTAATGGTATCATCATGTTCATTCTTTCCAAATCTTTTCTCAATTTCAGCAAGGAAACCTTATTGTAGATACCTCATAAGTCAATATAATGCCCTTAAAACTTCTAGAATGAAACATTTCATGATCATCAGACTCATGCAGTTTGATCTTCTCACTTCCCATAGTGAATTTTATCATTATCAGTACCAGATGTCATTACGACAGTGAGTTGATCAATTCCTAATACAATGCCCAGATCAATAATATTGAGAACTAGCATAATGTTCTCTTTCAAAACTTAATATTGAGAACTAGCATAATGTTCTCTTTCAAACCTTAAATAACATCGTTCAATATGCAAATTGAATTAATTATGAGCAAATATAATGGCAGCAAATTAAATAACGGAGAAGTTAACAAGCTCGTATAAGTTATATATATTTGAATTTGGGCAGACAGAAAAATCAAATCACGGCAAATCCCATCACAAGATACCTAGCACGACATTAATATTTTGTCTTTGGACAAAAATACTAACTCGTAAGTGGTCATCTTTTTTTTTGACAAGGAAGAATCATCTTATTAAATATCAACAACAAGAGCATTACAGACACAAGGAGGAGGTACTGAAATCCAGACCTTCCTCTCCAAAGCAGGTGTAACTGCACGAGCTAAAGAATGAGCAGCGGAATTCGCTGACTTACAAATAAATGAAATTGACATATTCACTATATCCTTAATAAGGATTTTGCAGTCTTCAATAACTAGATCCAGATCCGAATTGCCACTACTTTCTCGCTGAATACCATACACTAGCAATTGTGAATCTGATTCCACCAACATGTTCTGCCTGCTAGACTCCTTCAACCAACTCAACGCTTCACTAAAAAAGGGTCTGGACAGCAGTAAATAATATCGTTACCTGCAGCTTGGAACACGCCACCGCTGTCCCGCAAGATGAATCTGTAACCAGCAGTACCCGAGGCAGAAAATATGGCCCCATCAATATTAAGCTTTAACATACCTGGTGGGGGCTTACACCATTTCTGAGCTACATCAGCATTCGTCTCAACCACACCACGTCCCTAGCTCTGAGCACCTTTCCAACTTGAGATGAACTGCATGGCAATGGAGAAGAGTATGGCAGGCATTATGACTTGTTTTGACCATACTTTATTATTTCGGTTAAGCCATAAGAACCAGTAGAAGACCGCCATCGTACCAGTTTCCGACGGAAACGTTAACCCGAGCTTCTCCCAGAACTCCCTGAACGAAGAGCAAGAATCTCCCAGTCCTGCAACGCTAGTCAGAGCCCATAAAAGCCGAGCTTGATGGCAGCCAACTAAGGCATGGAAGTCGTCCTCCTCCGATTGCAGGTATAATGGACACATGTTACTGATCGGAACCCTTCGAGCAGATAAAGCTCTCAACGATGGTAACAGCCAGCCAAGGTCCTCCAAATTAGATTTTTTTACCTTGGGCGGAACCTGAAGTGCCCACACCATATCCTAATTAACTCCGGTAATTGTCAATGATGGATTATCACCGTATTTTTCAGACCACATGTGTTTATACGCACTTTTCACACAAAACTTACCTCTCTTTCCCTAGTACCATTCCCACGCATCAAACACTAGACGATGACTTAGAGGAATCCTTCGTATAAGTTCGGTATCCCGATCCACAAAGATCCCATTGATTAATTCCAAGTTCCACTCCTCCGAAGGCTGTCGGATTTTATTCACAGTATCCACCTTAAGGGCCGGAAGGCACGCACTTTCGATAAAAGGGTGGTCAGGTTCAGGTAGCCAAGGGTGTTCCCAGATGTTAATAGACTCCCTTGTACTAACAACGCATCTAGCTCCAGAAGTAACAAGTGACTGTGCGGCATGTATACTTCTCCATATAAAGCTGGGCTGATTACCAAAATCCGCCTCTAGAAAGGAAGAAGAGGGAAAGTACTTAACCTTATATACCCGAGCAAGTAATGAGTCTGGATTAGTTAGAAGCCTCCAACCCTATTTAGCTAGCAGAGCAAGATTAAATATATGTAACTTTCGAAAACCCAATCCTCCTAAGCTCTTCGGGGCACACAGTTTCTCTTATGACTTCCAATGCAGGCCTCTCTCCTCGGAACCAGTTCCCCACCAAAATGAATTCATCATTCTTTCCAGATCATCACACAAAAGTTGAGGTAAGAGGAATAGACTCATAGCATAAGAGGGGAGGGCTTGGATAATAGATTTGAATAGAATCTCCTTACCGGATCGAGATAACATTTTTGCCTTCCATGCTGTGACCGTAGCTTTCAATCTGTCTGCAATATATTAGAACACTTGTGTTTTACTTCTTCCAACTAAAGGCGGGAGACCAAGGTCTGTTGTAGTGCCCAGCCCCATAGGTACTCTAAAAACCGAGCTTAAAGTCGAACGGAGACCCGCGCTATAATTTTTGATGAACGAGATTGAGGAATTAGAGAAGTTTACCTTCTGCCTAGAAGGTGCTTTATATTCTTGCAAACACTGCTAAACTGCTAAGCACTCTTCCTTTGATGCTTTGAAGAATAAGTAGCTGTCATCTACAAAGAAGAGATGAGAGATTGACGGGGCTGATTGAACTATCTGGCAACCATGGATCTAACCCCGAGCTTCCAAACTTTGCAAAGACGCTGATAAACCTTCTGCAAAAATAAAAAAAAAAGATAGGGAGAGATAGAGTCACCCTGACGCAGGCCACGTTGTGGCAGAATTGGTCCAATCACATGATTATTGTGAGTAACATTATATCTGACCTTTGTAACACACTGCATTACCAGAGATATCCACCTTTCATCAAAGCCTAACCTCTGCATCATTTGTTCCAAAAACGCCCACTCAACCCGATCATAAGCCTTGGCCATATCAACTTTAAAAGAAACATACCCTTGTTTACCTCGAGTTCTATGCTCCAAGAAATGGTTTACTTCAAACGCAAGCATAACGTTGTCCGTAATCAGCCGTCCTGGGATGAAAGTGCTCTGTCAGGGCGAAATAATAATATCCAGAACCTTCTTTAACCTGTTAGAAACCGTTTTTTCCAGAATCTTGTAAATAACATTGCATAAAGCTATAGGCCTGAGATCTGATACTTTTTCTGGAGAAGATTTCTTTGGGATTAGAACAATATTTGTGTCATGGATACTGTTGCTGCTCATTTTCATAGTCAAATCGAATCATAACTTCGTCCATTTTTTTTATCTTTAGTGTCACTTTAGTGTTAATTTTGTTAAATTTCACTTTAGTTCACAATTTCACACACCGTCACGTAACTTTAATTTAATTCACGAGTTTTTTAATTAATTTTTACACTTTCACACACTCTCATGAGATTGACAATTTACCCAAGTGAGTTACAGGGCAAGGACGAGGGAACGTTACGTGAAAAGACGACAAAACTGTGGTTTTTGGACAATCAGGGCCTATGCAATAGATTTGCACAGAAGCGTTGCAATTGGATGAAAGGCATGCTGAAATCTGTCCCAGAGACAGGTCTCGGCGAGACCTGCTGAAATTGGCCTAAAAAATCCAATTTCAGGGGCACGGCTCTGCGAGACCTGTCTTCCTCCACAACTTGCACCGTGCGACTCCTCTTCTCTATGCAAGCCCATACCCCTCTTCCATTTGATTTTTCAAGGCCATTTAATGCATAATTTCAGTGTTTTGGAGGCTACCAATCATTAAAATTAGAATTCCACCTTGATTGGAGCAAGATTTGTCCTATAAATAGAAGAGATTTGAAGAAGAAAGCTACACCTTTTGCTAGATTTTCATAGTTTTCTCCATTGTTGTTGTAGTCAAGCTTTGGGCAGTTGTTATTTCTCTTGTTTTAGTTGATTTTTGTAGTTCTTAAGTATAATTTCTTATTTCAAAATCATTTCCTTTGAGTTTTGTAAGTTTATTTCACATTTAATCAAAAGTTTGTTCATCTTCCATTTCTTTATCTTCCACTTTCAATGAGTTCCATCATTTCACCTTATTTCAAGCTTCACTTTCCCAATGACCATGAACTAATTCTTCCCAACTAGGGATGAGGGGAATCTTGCTAATGTTTTGAGTCGAAGGTAGAAGTCTATTTAGGTAAAATACCCGAAAAGAAGTCGTGTTTAAGAATTAGGAACGTGAGCTTAACTCATATTTCGGTCAATCGCTTTTTACTCACCATAGTATCAAGAGATTGATGGAAGACTACGTTTTAGACTCGATAGCAAGTCGATGTGGTTTCTAGCACTTTAATATTAGGATTTCTCATTTAATTTAAGCCTTCCTTGTCGTATTTAAGTAACCATTGGCCCGGTTAGGTAAATAGGAGTGAAGGGATAGAACGAGGTGATCTAAGGTCTTAGCACTGATTTTCTTTTAGAAATCACCATCTTAAAATCACGAGTTTCTCTTCGGTGTTTTATATCAATAGATTTTATTTGACTCAAACTTAGAAAGTGAACCCAATTCCCTAGTGTTTTACAAAATAGTTTTTAACAACAAAAGTTTTTATCGCTATTCAAAACCAACCTTTTCAAATTAATCGTTTAGACTTCAACAACCCGTATATAGCTAATGCTTGTCCAGAATCTCTGTGGGATCGATCTTTATATGTAAGTATACTGTATTACTTGGTACGATAGAGTGCACTTGCTCTAAAAAGCACATATACATTTTATACGCATCAAGTTTTTGGCGCCGTTGTCGGGGATTCTAGTTGCAACATTAGCGACAATCAGGTTTGACGTTCTAGACACTTTTTCAATTATTTTTATGCTAACGGGGAGCCAATCTTGGCATGTTTTTGATCCAGAAATAGAGCGTACGTGCCGAAGAAATCGACGTGTAGGAAGAAACGCTATTATGGACGGAGAAAGAAGAAACCCCGCCATAGAAGAAAATGGAGAAAGAACAATGATGGACATGTTAACTCCAAATTGCCTCGTGGTCACCTCTAGCATCGTAGAACCGACCATGGCCACACATAACTTCGAAATCAAACCGGCTATGATTCAACTCATCCAAAATGCCGGACAATTTGGAGGCGATGCTAGAGAAGATCCAAACGCTCATCTTACTAAATTTATTAAACATTGTTCTTTGTTTCGTACTAATGGTGTTATGAGTGACACTATTAAGCTTAAATTGTTTTCTTTTTCTCTCAGAGAGGATGCCATTGACTGGTTATAGTCTTTAGATGTCGGATCCATCACGACTTGAGATGATTTAGTAAAGAAGTTTCTTGCTAAATACTTCCCTCCTTCCAAAACGGCCATATACAAGAATGAGATCAATGATTTCCATCAAAAGGAGAGAGAAATCTTGTACGATGCATGGGAACGCTACCGCTGGTTATTCAAAAAATACCCACATCATAGTTTCAAGAAGTGGGAACAAGTAAATATCTTTTATAGCGGTTTATCTTCGAATAACTGTGCCACTATTGATGTAGCTGCAGGTGGAAGTTTGTTCCACAAGAGCCCGGATGACGCTTATGCACTCATCCAAGAGTTAGCCGAAAGAAGTTTCCATTGGCCAACCGAGCGATTCTCCGAGGTAAAGGCAGGTATGTATATCTGTGATGCACCACCCCAATCATCTCCTAACCTTGATGAGCTAAATAAGAAAATAGATCTATTAATGGCCAATTTGAGTATGCATAACCAACTCGGAAATCAATTCATGGGTGAAACGGCAAATTTTGTCAGTAATTTTTATCGACAAAACAATCCATACTCAAATTCCTACAATAATGGGTGGGAGAATCACCCAAATTTTTCATGGAGCAATAACCAAAATTGTAACACCCGATTCTCAAAAGGCATTTATTACTCAATAAAACATATAAATGCCTCAATACTAATCAAAACTCATAGCTTAATCCTTAAATTCTAAAGTCAAAAATTACAAATAAACTTCAAAAATAAATTACCCCAAACTGATTAAGCACATACTATACTCCAAAGCTATAATTTAAATCTAAAGGAAATTCCAAAGCTGCTGGTTCACTTAACACGATCAATAGGAACTGAAAAAAAAACTGGAGGGGAAAAGAATCGAACCGCTAAATTTTATCTCCTGAAAAATAGGTGGCAAGGGATGAGCTGCCTACTCAATAAGGTGATAGCTAATATATATTTATCACATGCAACATATAAATCACCAAAACATTTTATAGATGAATATAAATACAAAACAATAAATTATCACATAAATAACTTCTCATGACTCGTACTATAATTTCATACATGTTTTGATATTAATTTATTAGTTAAGGGCCATGCTTGCCAAGTAGAAGTATACCCAACGGTTCGCCAGTCAATTCAAACTATCAAAATCTCCTTCACAATCTCATCATATTATATATCAACAGCACAGGATACCTCTTCGCTAGGTATCCCCGCACCTCCCTAGTGCGTAGCAAAAACAGCACAGAGTATCTCCTACATTCGGAGATACTCCGGCACTAGCCACAAGGACAAGTGCCTAGCAAATCATATCTTACTGAACCATAATTACCAACAACACAACACGACCATTGAGAATAAATCCACTACGATAAGCTATTAATTAACCATTATTCTTTGTTTGTCATGTTTATCTCCTAACACGCCCAATATCAAAAAAATTCAAGTGCCATATCATTACTCGTGCCCATAGCATCTATAAATTTCAACTCAAACCAATATCACCAGATCCCAGACAATCAATTTACACAACACATCATAATCCTTTCAATTTCTCGTCCATTGTATCCATCAATGACAATTAATCATTTAAAAACATAAATAAACTCAACAATCAAATAAATATATATCAACTATCACTTACTTAGAATCCACGTAACCCAATAAAACACTAAGTCTCGACCGACCGTTAAATGTCTACTTCTTCGGTACCACCTAAATATAATACGTTTATTTATAAATCGTCAAAATAGATACTAACAGTATTGTAACTTTTTATGTATTATTTATTATTATTGCCTTGTTATTATGTACCATTTAAAGTTAAAATATATAAGAATAAAATTACGTTTTTTTTCATGATAGCAGAAGTTGTTAGATTATGAAGTTTTCTTTTCTTAACTACATGTATCCATGCAAAGCTTTAAACTAATCTCTGTAAATTCTCATTTGACCAATTGGATACAACAATCTATATCTAATTTTTTTTCCATGTAACTAGAATAAGAAAACCAAAACTCACTCACCTAAAAAGTAATATAAAATAGAAAATAATTATATAAAATTGACTATCCATGAAATTTTTGAACCACACAATATTATATATATATATATATATATATATATATATATATATATATATATAATTTTTAATAAGAGTAGGTGAAAGAGGGTGGTAATGGTTACTTGAACCCACCATTCTAAAAATATTCATAAACAATTTCAGAAGACTTCCTCCAACATATCCTTGAGTATATATATATATATATATATATATAAATAAGAGAGATCAGGTGTGACATATTTCTTATGGTGAGGACCAATTTTGTAATTAACTAGGGGAATGTGGCAAATTTATAAATAAAAGGAAATAGATAATTGTTTTATTTTTTTCTTTAAAATGCATTTTCTCAACATTTCTAACCTTGTTTTTCAAAAAATTTTATACTGTTGGACTCATCATTTTAATTGTTTTATTAGACGATCATTTTAAGATCTCAGAAGCTCGGGTAAAAAAATTTCTGCTGACTGGAATCCGGCGATCTGTTTTTTTGTGAGAAAAAAATGTCTAAAAAATTCTCAAAAATTTCCAAAAAATGTAAAACATTATTCTGAGAAACTTTAATTCTTGACTCAAAAGGAGATTCCTTACGGTTTAGTCCCAAATCAACGGAATCCGGTGGTTAGATGAGCGTTTTCTGATAAAAAACACGAAAGTGCCCAGAAAATTCTCAAACAATTTCAAAAAATGTAAAACATTATTTGTAGAAACTTTAATTCTTGATTCGAAGTAGGATTTCTTACGGTTTAGTTCCAATAAAACTTTTTCCTTAATTTTATCCATTTTATATCCTTCAACAATTTATTGGGTCAAAACCGTAAGAAATCTCGCTTCGTCCCAAGAATTAAAGTTTCTTAGAATAATGTTTTACATTTTCTGGAAGTTTTTGAGAATTTTCTGGGTAATTTTTTTCTCGACAGAAAACGCCCACTCGGATTCCGTTAACCGGAATTTTTTTTACTTGAGCTTCAAAGATCTTAAAATGACCGTCTAATTTAGACGAGTCTAATAGTATAAAAATTTTCTTAAAACGAGGTTAGAAATATCGGGAAAATGTATTTTAAAGAAAAGAAATAAAACATTTTTCTGTTGGAACAATATAAGTATTATGTTGGAACAAATGATACATGATTTGGAACAATGTAAGTAGGACAAAAAACATGCACAAAAAATCATTAAAAAATTCCAAAACATGTAAAACATCATTTTAAAAAACTTTAATTCTTGGCTCAAAGCGAGATTCCTTATAGTTTTGACCCAATAAATTGTTGAAGCTTGTAAAATGGATAAAATTAAGGAACAAGTTTTATTAGGATTAAACCGTAAGAAATCCTGCTTTGATCCAAGAATTAAAATTTCTTAGAATAATGTTTTACATTTTCTGAAATTTTTTGAGAATTTTCTGGGCACTTTTTTCTCGCCAGAAAACGTCACCCGGATTCTGTTCACTGAAATTTTTTTTACTTGAACTTAAGGGATCTTAAAATGACCGTCTAATTTAGACGAGTCTAATAGTATAAAATTTTTCGAAAAACGAGGTTAGAAATATCGGAAAAATGTATTTCAAAGAAAAGAAATAAAACAATTTTCTGTTGGAACAATATAAGTATTATGTTTGAACAAATGATACACTGATTTGGAACAATGTAAGTAGGACAAAAAACATACCCAGAAAATTATCAAAAAATTCCAAAACATTTAAAATGTCATTTTAAGAAACTTTAGTTCTTGGCTCAAAGTAAGATTCATTACAGTTTTGACCCAACAAATTGTTGAAGCATTTAAAATGGATAAAATTAAAGAAAACGTTTTATTGGGACTAAACCGTAAGAAATTCCGCTTCGACCCAAGAATTAAAGTTTCTTAGAATAATGTTTTGCATTTTCTGGATTTTTTTGAGAATTTTCTGGGCACTTTTTGTCTCTCCGGAAAACGTCCACCCAGATTCCGTTCATCGGAATTATTTTTACTTGAGCTTCAGGGATCTTAAAATGACCATCTAATTTAGACGAGTCTAATAGTATAAAAAATTTCGAAAAACGATGTTAGAGATGTCGGGAAAATGTATTTTAAAGAAAAAAAATAAAACAATTTTCTCTATCATCTCTTTCATTTTATTTACAAATTTACCACATTGCCTTTTTTTAATTATCATCAAAACTACGTAGTTTTGTTATGTCACACAATAAGCTCATTGTCACACTCTAACCCTTGTCACACTAGATCTCACCCCCTATATATATATATATATATATATATATATATTATTAAAATACAAGCCTTGAAGAAGAAAAAGAAACTCTATTGACATATGATTAATTTCATAAAACCATAAGACGGCTGCTGCAGAAGATGATAGTCGAATAGGGTTTTTTTTTCTTCCTTTCTCTTTCCTTTTCTTTTTTTTCCTTATGTTTTTTTTCTAATTTGTTTCTATTGGGATGGGTTGTTGGTCTATCCATAAATAATGAATACCATATATAACAATTAAGCCCAGTTCCAAAAAAAACTATATTTAGTTTGGCCCACTTTATTAATATCATTGTTAATTTATTTACATCAACTATAGCTTATCGTCCTAATTAATTGTAAGTCCTAATCAATTATATAACTCAAATTTTGTTTTATTATTATTATTATTATTATTATTGGATGTTACAGTTCTCTCACCCTAAAAGAAATTTTGTCCTCAAAATTTATGTACCCGCAGTATCGAAGAGATGCGGATATTTTTGTTTCATGTGTTCCTCAATCTCCCATGTAGCTTCACGTAGGGATCGGTGGTGACTCCAACGAACTCTCACCATTGGAATCTCTCGCCTTCTCAATTTCCTAATTTGAGTTTCTAATATTTCCACGGGTTCCTCCTTGTAAGTTAAATCCTTGACCACTTGAATCTCCGGCTCTGAAATCACATCAACCGGATCAGAACGATATTTCCTCAACATTGACACATGGAAAACATCATGAATCTGAGATAACTCTGCTGGTAGCGCTAGTCTATAAGCCAATGGTCCAATCCTCGTTGTGATCTCGTATGGTCCGATGTACCTCAGACTTAGCTTCCCTCTTTTTCCGAATTGAAAAATCCCTCTCCAAGGTGAAACCCTTAAGAACACACGATCTCCTACCTCATATTCCATCTCCCGTCGATGCTTATCAGCATAAATTTTTTGTCTATCATGTGCCGCTTGCAGACATTTCTTTACCGTATCGATCTTTTCGACTGTCTCCTGCACCAGTTCGGTTCCTTCTAACTATCTCATGCCCTCCATATCCCAACAAATAGGATTTCTACAGTTCCTTCCATACAATGCTTCATATGGTGCCATCCCAATGCTAGAATGGAAGCCATTATTATAAGCAAACTCTATCAACGGCAAATGCCTATCCCAATCTCCCTGAAAGTTTAGCACACAAGCCCTCATCATATCTTCTAATGTTTGGATAGTACGCTCCGACTGTCCATCTGTCTGAGGGTGAAACGCGGTGCTAAAATTCACCTTGGTGCCTAAAGCTTTCTGCAGACTACCCTAAAATCGAGAAGTGAAACGGGGATCCCTATCTGATACAATAGAGACTGGAACACCATGCAATGTCACACTCTCATCCCGATATAACCTTGCTAACTTGTCTAAAGGATCAGTTTGTCGCATCGGCAAGAAATGAGCAGATTTAGTTAGGCGGTCTACAATCACCCAAATAGCATCATGTTTATGCATTGTCCTAGGTAGTCCAATAACGAAGTCCATGGTGATCCTTTCCCATTTCCAAGATGGAATAGCTAAAGGTCGTAATTTCCCAACTGGTGCTCGATGTTCTGCTTTGACTTGCTGACAGGTAAGATATGTAGCCACAAATTCAGCAATGTCTTTCTTCATAGCCCGCCACCAGTAGTGTGGCCTCAAGTTCCGATACATCTTTGTAGTTCTCAGATGCATTGCATATAGTGCATTATGTGCCTCTTTCATAACCTCAACCTTCAACTCACCTAGTTCAGGTACACATATTCGACTTCCCATCATAATCATCCCATCCCCTCTTGTTGAGCGATTTCCGCAAGTGCACGGTATACGCTTGTAGTAATAAAAGATATCGATCCCACAGGGAACGCATTTTAACAAAAACTTATTTTGAATCAGTTAAATTTACTTTTAAGGTTTATAATATGTAAAATCGTTAAATCAGATTTGGTTTTGAAATTGCTAGAATGAGAATTAGATTAGAGTATAACAAATGTTAGAAAATACTTCTGATTTAGGGATAAATTTACAAAACGGGAATGTAATTGATCTTCGTCGTTTTTGATTCCTTTTGTAGGGTTTTTATTCTGTTTTTAACCTCCTTCATTCCTATTTGGATTTTACCAAATATTTAGGTACCTTACAAGAAAGAAACATATTCGTAACAATACTGATGTAAATACGATATATCTTTCGTCTTGGCAAGAAAGAAACATATTTAGGTACCTTACAAGAAAGAAACATATTCGCATGGCAAATTTATACGCAAAATATCAATCTAACTTAGTATAAATACGATATGTCTTTCGTTTTGTATTTTTATTTTAAAACTGAAGTATTCGGGACGATATAAGCACGCATGTTATTGAGTCTGTCATCTCAAGGCATTTCAAAGCACAAAATTTCCTTTCCCAAACCTAAACTAATATATGAGATATATTACATTTAAATAAGTACTTAGGTTAATTTGTTTTGCTTAGTTACGCCCGAGATAAGGGTGGTCTCAATCGTAACTTTATACGTATTTTATTGCTTAGTGTTTGCTTAAGAGGTACCGACCATGCCATGGGTGGACGCAATCGTTACTTTAAACTTAAACACGCTTATTTTTTATTTTTAAACGTTCCTTCCATACCTTGATTGTGATAAGGGTGGCCGCAATCGTGGCCAAAAGTAAACGGTACTTAATTTTCTTCCCTTTCATACCTCGATTGTGATAAGGTTGGTCTCAATCGTGGCCAAAAGTTAAGAATCCAACTAATTGATTAATTAATATGAAATATGAATTGAAATTGGGAAAAAGAAAGATAGCACATTCATCCTATATTGACTTAAAATTCAACATGTATATGGCTAAAGTTTCCTTAAAAACTTCAATTGGTGTTAATGTAAGACGAAATCAAACCGAGCTAAAATTTTTAGTTCAATTTAATGCCTATAAACTTAATTGAAAATTTAAAATAAGATTTATTGTATCATGAATTACGTGATATAAAATAGGGGAGAAAATCTGTTGTCCCCATTTCGGTGTCCCCTTCCATGTCCCTCTCACAAGAAGTGGTCCCTTTTAATTAAAATAATATATTTTATGAGTCAAGGGGACCCACATGATTAAAAGGGACCACTTTTTATGAGAGGGACATGGAAAGGGACACCGGAATGGGGACAACAGATTTTCTCCCAATAGATAGATATTGAATAAAGAATTTTTTACTTAAATACATTCACTCGAGACAATTTTACTTAAAATCGTATCGGAGATTTGTGAAAATGTTTTGAAGAATAGTCCCCATATAGAAATATTATTTTTAACGAAAATAATAACCTAAGAATAATCATAAGTTAAATATATTTTTAAACATATGAAAATATGAAAAATTAAAATAAATTGTGTTACATATGTATAAAACAAGTGTTGCTTTATAAATGTTGCTTAAAAATTTATTCGTTGCATTTATTTGTATATGTAAAATGATATATGTATATCTCCTCCCACACTTAAATTGGACCATGTCCTCATTGGTGCAAATATGGATATAACATGAAAAATAAGCACGAAATAAAAATAGAAATTTAGCAAATTAAAAGCATTCAACATAAAATGAAAATTGTACGAAAAATAATAAATAAAAATATTGTGCCAAACGGAAATTGAAAACAACATAACAAGATAAAAAGAAAAGATAAAACCTAAGCTTGAGGCGGGGAATCGGGAGGTGTTGGTGAAGTCTCTACATTGCAGCGACGGAAGAAAGAAAGCATCTAATGCCGAGTTGACCTATGCTCGCACCTCAAAGTATTGTGGTTTTCATTCATCACCATATTATTCTCCACCAAATCATCAATTCGTAAATTCATTTGGAGATCATTGGAGTTGATTTGGTTCAAAATCCGCCTCAAATCTACCGGATCATCATCTTGAGGTGCTTGGGGTTGTGGTTGAGCCGGCGGTGCATCTTCTTCGGCTTCCGCCTCGCCTCCTTCTTCGGTACCTACAAATTGTGAACTCGAAGCGCCTCCACCCATAGTGCCACGAAGATGGGCAATACGGGAAGTATATGAAATAAAAATAGGAGGAACCGAAGTAAGCAATAAGTGAGCCCTCCCAAGAGCCGAAATGTCCAAAATCGCTACATACCCATGGTAGGTGGATATGTCATAATCGGCTAATTCACCCCGTGCTCCCAAAACAATCGCGGTGATAAAATTACCGAGAGGTACTTGAATTGTGGAAGCCCTCGAAGCACGAAACAAATTATCAAATAGCATACCAATGCTATCAACCCTCAAACCCTTAAATAAACAATCCAAAACAAATAAATCCCGAACTTGAATCTTCGAACTCTCAACACGACCAAACAATGAAAAACTGAGAAACTTGTGAAAGAAGAACACACAATTGTCCTTAATCAACTGACTGGAGGTATTCTTTGAGTTAAAATAATCTTGATCTGAAAGAGTTTGCCAAATAGAGTCATTATCAAAATCCTTAAGCTTGTCATAAAAATCACTAGTAGGGAAACCAAACATATTTCCCATAGCCTCATAATCTATGGTATAAGTTACACCATTATTCCGAAAGGAAATTGATGTCTTCTTCTTATTCATGGTCAAAGTGACCAAAAACTCTACCACATATTCCGTAATACGGGGAAAACACATAGAAACAAACCCTTGCCAACCCAAAGTTTCAATAAAAGCATCAATTCTAGTAGAGAAATTCAATGCTCTTACCGAATCGAAGTCAAGGAAGTGCATATCCATAAACTGCCTATTAGCATGGGAAAAGTGAATGAACAGAGCGGCTTCCTCCTCTGTTTCGATGTCAAAATAGGCTCTGCAACGTATACGAAGGCAATTAGCTTCCGTAACTGATGGCTTGTGACCAACACGCTTTGTTCTAGGCATGATAATGGTGTTTAGGGTTTGCAAAGAAGAAGAAGAAGAGATGAAAAGAGAGAAAATCAAAGCTTGAAGATGAGTTGGGGCTTGTAATGTGTAGGTGAATGAATTGATAAGTGATTTAGAGAGGGAAAGAATAAATGGGGAAGAGTAAAAGTAATGTATGGGGAAGAGTTTAGAGTAGGTGATTGGGTAAAAAGTGAGGTGATGTGAGGTTTGTGTAAGGGGTAGGTTTATATAGGGTGAAATAGGGAGATGTGGAGGTTGAATAGGAATAGGAATAGGCCAAAAATATGTCAAAAATCCGAAACAACTCTGCCTACAGGTCGCGTGTCGCGACCGAGAATGCTGATCCGCGGTCGCGGCACGCGAAATTCAGAAAATTTTTTGCTCTGAATTCGGCCTGTTTTTGCTGGACTTACCGAGAATTATAAATTCTCGGCCGAGAATCGGTCAAAAGTGGCTGATTTTGTGTATTTTGACTTGGTTTGTGCAATTTTGTTGATTAATTGTGTCCTGAACTTAATGTGAACTGTACCTGCACTTAAGAACTTAATTGTAAAACATTAAATGCAAGGAAAGCCAAAGGTTTATCCTTATTAATTGTAAAAATAAAGAGAAATAAATGGCATATTAAGAATTAATGAAACATTAATGCATATTTATGTATATAAGTTAAATGAATCATGTTAAGTGCAAATAAATACAAGTTCATGTACTAATTAATTGAATTAAATCTTAATGTATTGAACACAATAGAATAAGTTTATGAATTAGAATTAAGTGTGAATATATGTGTTGATTAAGAAAAACCATACTAGTTCATTTTAAGCATTTTTATATCCATTTGAGCAAGAAGAATTAGAAATGTTATATAATAAATGGACTTAGTATAGATTTGTCCATGATCACATAGGAAATGGAACAAATATATAATAACAATGGAAAAATCAATAAATTAACTAAAATGAATAGAAATTTTTATTAAATTAACATATATGTACAAAAAATTTATGAAAAACATAGAATGAAAATAACACAAAATACAAAAATATTTACAAAATAATACTTAAAAACCTAAACTATTTTATATACTCATCCCTATCAATCGGGATTTCTCTAGCCCTAAAGCGGTCAATTTTCAATTGCACGAAAGCTTGACGTTCTAGTGCAGAAAGAAAATGCGGGCCTGCTCGAAAGACACGTTTCACAAGACCTTCATACTCTAGAAACTCATAATCTAGGGTCGGAAAAGATTCATCCTCACCCCAAGGAATAGTAATAGTACCCTTGGTACCAAGAATTATTCCGCAAATTATATTCCCGAATCCAATCTTTTTATCCTTGGATCGAGAAGCGGCAACAAGACCCTCCATCAGAATTTTTAAAGTATAAACGGTATTTCCTTGGAATATATCACCAAGGACATATAAATCGGTGTCACGGACCACACTGCTAAATGTGCGACCGAACAGACTATGACATAGGAACTTGTGTAGATACAGTATTGAATTGGAGTGAAAGGATTGATTGTAGGCGAGTATAGGATTGAATCGCCAGAATCCAGTGAGCATTCTCTAAATATCAGTGGATGTAATATTTTTGCCAGGATGACGTTTGATTGTATCCCTCGGGGGAAAACCAAACCAGGCATGCAACTCGGGATATCCGAAAGTAAATAGTTCGCCATCTCGACGAAAACTGAGACGCACCCGTCGTTTGTTAACGAAACGAACGGTTCAGAAAAACTCGAGGATCCAGTCGCCAATGATAGGAAATCGCATGTTGGTGAATTGTGTCCACCCTAAGCGTTCCAAATAGCGACTCATGTCATCGCTTATGCCGAGTTGTGCATTCAAAAATTCATCCATATATAACATTCCGACGAAGAACTTATAACGAAGCCTCCAGTAGCGCCTACCCTCATCATGATTGAAGATAGGAAAGGGCACACCATATTGTTTGGATAGGTCGGGACGTTTAGTGCCTGAAGCAGCAATTTTCTTAGAGGTTTTGTGTTTAATAGTCATGGTTTTTGGAAGGAACTAAAGAAACAAAGGTATCTGTATCTTAGTTTATGAATGGTGGTTTGAGAAAATCAGAAATTTGTTCTGACAGAGATAAAGAAATGAGGTGTTGCTTTGATGCGAAAAGGCATAAAATCATACCTCTGAAAGTTGAAGACACTCAAGTTTTCATTTTTGAAAAGGTGTGTCTGCAGGTAGAAGAAGATACAGGTCTGATGGGCAGAAAAAGTCCCGTGTCGCGACCGAGAATCCCAATTCTCGGTCGCGACACGCTGATTTCCTTACGGAAATCAGGCGTCGAAACCTGTTTTTCTGATTCTCGGCCGAGAATTAAATATTCTCGGTAAGTTCAGAAAAAACCTTACATGTTTGGACAATTCTGAAAATGTGAATTCTCAACTGAGAATTCCAAATTCTCGGCTGAGAATCACCAATTTTCTCCTAATTCATGCTAAAGACCTAAAAATAAAATAAAAGCATGACTGAAACATATTTTTATGTATCGAAACATTAATATAAAGTCTATCACTAATTAAAAATCATAAAATTGGCATGTGTAAAAATTTAAACTAAATTAAAAAAATCATTAAAACATATTAAAACTAACAAAACGAAACTAAAATAAATAAAAATAAAGTACATTAAATCTAAATGAGCTTAATTGTCAGAAAAATGCGTCACGAACGCAATTTCTTCATTTGAAATATTTTCGTAATAGATTTTACATCTATTACCGTGAACTTTAAAACGAACTCCGTCAGGTCCTTCAAGTTCTAAGGAGCCATAATCGAATACATTAAGATATGGTCCTGTCCATCTAGACTTAAGTTTACCTGGAAATAAACGGAGTCGTGAATCAAATAACAGCACATTGTCCCCTATTTTAAAGCTTTTGACTTTAATCTTGGCGTCGTGCCATTTTTTCACTTTTTCTTTATATATTTTCGCATTTTCGTAAGATAGATGACATAACTCGTCTAACTCATTTAAGTTGAGCAAACGTTTCTTACCTGTTTGTTGCAAATTAAAGTTAAGTTCCCTAATAGCCCAATAGGCTTTGTGTTCTAATTCGACTGGAAAATGACATGCCTTCCCATACACTAATCGGTATGGAGTCATTCCTATTGGTGTTTTAAATGCAGTACGGTATGCCCATAACGCATTGTTTAGTTTATAAGACCAATCTTTTCTTGAAGATGAAACTGTTTTCTCTAGAATCCATTTGAGTTATCTATTTGATATCTCTGTCTGATCATTCGATTGGGGATGGTATGGCGTTGACACGCGGTGGCGTACTCCATATTTTTTCATAAGTATATCAAAACTTCGGTTTATAAAATGAGTACCGCCATTACTAACAATGACTCTAGGACAACCAAATCTACAAAATATATCGTCAAGAAAATTAACAACAATTTTAGAATCATTCGTCGGGGTTGCAATTGCTTCAACCCACTTTGAAACATAATCTACGGTGACTAATATATAAGTTTTACCATTAGAAGGGGGAAAAGGTCCCATGAAATCTATTCCCCACATGTCGAAGACTTCAACTTCTAACATGTTTGTGAGGGGCATCTCATCTTTTCTGCCTAAATTTCTCGTTCTTTGGCATTTGTCACAACGAGTAATAAATGAACGGACGCCTTTAAACAATGTTGGCCAAAAGAACCCACATTCAAATATCCTGGCTACTGTCTTACTAACGCCATTATGTCCCCCATAAGAGCTAGAGTGGCATTCCGACATTATAGACTCATATTCATTTTCACTAACGCATCTCCTAATTATCCCGTCACCAAAAGTTCTGAACAAGAAAGGATCTTCCCAAAAATATTGTTTAATGTCAAAGAAGAATTTCTTCTTTTGTTGGAAAGTTAATCCTTCCGGAACAATGTTGGCTGCAAGATAATTTGCAATATCCGCATATCATGGTGACATGACACTTTTTATTTGATAGAGATATCCATCAAGGGAATCATCTCGTATACCGATAGTTTCACCTATAGGACCGTTTTCATCTTCGAGTCTTGATAGATGATCAGCGACAAGGTTTTCTACTCCCTTTTTATCTTTAATTTCTATATCAAATTCTTGTAACAATAAAACCCATCTAATTAGACATGGTTTTGCATCTTTCTTAGCAAATAAATATCTTAAATCTGCGTGATCAGTATAAATAATAACTTTCGAACCTAACAAGTATGACCTAAACTTATCACATGCAAAAGCTACAACTAACATTTCCTTCTCGGTTGTGGTGTAGTTTAATTGTGCACCGGACAGTGTGTGACTTGCATAATAAATGACATGAAGTTTCTTATGATTTCTTTGACCTAAAACACATCCGACAGCTAAGTCGCTTGCATCACACATAATTTCAAAAGGTAAATCCCAATCGGGTTTAGCAATAATAGGTGCACTGACTAAAGTTGTTTTCAATGTTTCGAAAGCTTTAACGCAATCTTCATTAAAATCAAAGGTTGAATCTTTCATGAGTAAATTAGTAAGTGGTTTGGAAATTACAGAGAAATTTTTAATAAATCTTCTGTAAAAACCTGCATGTCCTAAAAACGACCTTACTCCCTTAATAGTAGTTGGAGGGGGTAATTTTTCTATTACTGAAGTTTTTCCTCTATCCACTTCTAATCCTTTTTCAGATATTTTATGACCTAAAACAATTCCCTCGTCAATCATGAAATGACATTTTTCCCAGTTTAATACTAAATTTGTTTCTTCACACCTAGACAAAACTTTATCCAAATTTTGTAGGCATGAATCAAAAGAATCTCCATAAACGGAAAAATGATCCATAAAAACTTCCATGATATCTTCAATGAAAGCATTAAAAATTGCAGTCATACAATGTTGAAATGTTGCTGGTGCGTTACATAGACCAAATGGCATTCTCCTATATGCAAATGTTCCATAAGGACATGTGAAGGTTGTTTTGTCTTGGTCATCCGGGTAAATATATATTTGAAAGAATCCGGAGTAACCGTCTAGAAAACAATAAAAAGCATGACCAGTTATCCTTTCGATCATTTGATCAATGAAAGGAAGAGGAAAATGATCTTTCCTAGTTGCTTTATTAAGGTTCCTATAATCTATACAAACCCTCCAACCGGTGGTGGTTCATGTAGGTATTAATTCACCTTCGTCATTCCTTACAAAAGTGATACCTCCCTTTTTGGGTACATAATGGATTGGACTAACCCATTCACTATCCGAAATAGGATAAATGATTCCATTGTCTAGAAGTTTAGTAATCTCATTTTTTACTACTTCTTTCATATTCAGATTGAGGCGTCTTTGCCTATCTGCTTTAGGTGGCTTATCTTCTTCTAAGTGAATTCTGTGCATTACAATACTAGGATTAAAACCTTTTAAGTCCGAAATTTTCCATCCCATACTTCCTATTCTATTTCTAACAACATCCTTTAATTTTTCTTCTTGAACCTGTGTTAGTTTGTTAGAGATAATTATAGGTAGAGAATCGCCTTCGCCTAAGAAAGCGCACCTCAAATGGTTTGGTAATTCTTTAAGTTCTAATTTAGGTGGAACTATAATTGAAGGTGGAACTGGTCCATCTTCTCGAATCAAAAATCTTCTAATTCTTCACTCATTATATGTTCTATTATTTCTTCTTTTTGAACAACGTCATTTACACATTCTTCAACTAAATCAAGTTTCATACAAGCGAAATCCTCCATAGGATATTTCATTGCTTGGTTCATGTCAAACTCAATCTTATCGTCTCCTATTCTTAAAACTACTTTCCCTTCCGACACATCAACTAGAGCACGTCCCGTGTTCATAAATGGTCTACCAAAGATTAGCGGACAATTAATGTCATAAGCAAAATCTAATATAACGAAATCGGTAGGAAAAATAAATTTGTCAACTTTAACTAAAACATCCTCGATAATACCATATGGTCTTTTAGTGGTTTGATCTACTAATTGCAAAACCATATTGGTACGTTTGATATCTTCTTCTAAGCCTAACTTATTAAAAATTGATAATGGCATCAAGTTTATGCTAGCTCCTAAATCACAAATACAACTTGGGAATTCAATATCTCCCAACTTACATGGAATAGTAAAACATCCGGGATCTTTGAGTTTAGTAGGAAAATTACTTGACACAATTGAACTGCAATCTTCAGTTAGCGAAATGGATGAAATTCCTTCCCAACTGATTTTCTTAGAAATTAAATCTTTTAGGAACTTACCATAATTGAGAATTTGCGTAATTGCATCCATAAACGTCAAATTAATATGCAAATTTTTAAGTTTGTCTAAAAATGTTAAAAGTTGTTTGTCATAGTCCTTATTTCGGACTTTGTGTGGAAAAGGTGGTTTGGGTATAAACGTTTTTGTACTTGAGTCGATTGGTGTATCTTTTTGATTTAACATATCTTCTTTGGATTTTCGTAAATCAGTTCCTGGTAAAGTTGAATTTCCGGGCATTTCCGGGTCTAAGTAATTTTTCCCTGAACGAAGAGTGATAACCTTTACATGCTCTTTCGGATTTTCTTCCGTATGGCTAGGAAGACTTCCCTCTTTGCGCGATGGAATTCATTTAGCGAGTTGTCCAATTTGAACCTCCAAATTATGGATGCTAGATGATTGGTTTTTAATAAGCTGATCGAATTTATTCTCGATCCGTTTAAAACCATCGTCGTGATTACTTATTTTTCCGCTCATAACATCGATAAATTTGTCGATCTTAGAAGATAAAGTGCTAATCGTATCTCTTGATTGATTTTGATAATTAGTGGTACGATTTTGATTAGCATTAGCATTATTATTATTATCTCTCCAATTAAAGTTAGGATGATTTCTCCATCCAGGATTATATGTATTGGAATAAGGGTTATTAGTTTGGTTTTTCCCTTGGACAAAATTTACCTGTTCAATTTCGCTCATCCCTTCATAATCTACATCCGTTTGGATTGGCTTACCATTAGGATCACACGGTGCCATAAACCTATCAATTTTGTGCGATAAGGCAGAAAATTGGGCTTGCAACATCGCAACTGGATCAAGATTCACTATACCTTTAACTGATGACGTAGTCGAGGATGATGGTTTCGCCACCGGTACGTGTCCACGTTTCACGGGCCACATACCGCTGTTGATTGCCATTTCCTCCAAAAGTTCTCTTGCTTGGGCCGATGTTTTCTTCATGAATAACCCTCCAGACATAGCATCCAATGAACCTCTAGTTGTAGGACTTAATCCATTATAAAATGTTTGCATTAAAAGTTCAGCGGGCAATTGGTGGTGTGGGCATAAACTTTAAAGTTCTTTAAAATGTTCCCAAGCCTCATAAAGAGTTTCATTATCATTTTGAGAAAAAGATGTTAACTCTTTTATGACTCTTGCGGTTTTTGCTAAAGGAAATTTTTTTGATAAAAATGCTTGGGCTAATTGCTCCCAAGTTTCAAATGTTGCGGCTGGCATAGAAGTTAACCACTATTTGGCTCGATCCTTCAAAGTAAAAGGAAAAAGGCGAAAGTTGATTGCTTCCGCGGTCACATTTGGTATTTTAAAAGTGTCACAAATTTCTAAGAAATTTGACAAATGGGTGTTAGGATTTTCGTCAGGTAACCCGTAAAATGTTACGTTATTTTGTAACATATTAAGCAATGTTGGCTTAATCTCAAATTGATTTGCATTTATTTGGAGTCTAACTATGCTGTTTGTTACACCGGCCACTCATGGCCTAGCGTAATCCATAAGTGTGGCCATAATTTCTGGCTCAGTAACTCTAGTTTTTATTGGAGTTTTGTTTTTCTTTTTCTTGTCTTTCTTGTTCTTTTTAAGAGTCTTTTCAATTTCTGGGTCAATAGGGTCTGGTGGCGTGCCCGAACTTCGAGAATTGCGCATGAACTTGGAATTTTGCACGAACCGAAACTACCTTCGAAACAAAATTTGAAAAATAAATATGTTAGTAACTTAAAATAAATAAAATATAAAATTTTGAATAAATATAAATAAACCTAGATTCGAAATAAAATACGAAAAATCTAAATTTTTGTCAAAAATTTTGGCGATTCCCGGCAACGGCGCCAAAAACTTGTTGAGCGATTTCCGCAAGTGCACGGTATAAGCTTGTAGTAATAAAAGATATCGATCCCACAGGGAACGCTTTTTAACAAAAACTTATTTTGAATCAGTTAAATTTACTTTTAAGGTTTATAATATGTAAAATCGTTAAATCAGATTTGGTTTTGAAATTGCTAGAATGAGAATTAGATTAGAGTATAAAAAATGTTAGAAAATACTTCTGATTTAGGGATAAATTTACAAAACGGGAATGTTTAGTTCTTTTAGATAAGGATCTTGAACGTGTATCTCCATAATCCTGTCTTCCAACATTGGCCTTACCTGTAGTGTAGCCATCAACCCGGTTACCTCATCCACATCTAATCTCACGTTCATAGCCCTTAAATCCACTAAGGATGTCATATTATAACCTTTCATGCTTGCTAACACTTCAGAAGTCTTCCTACTCAATGCATCTGCTACAACATTCGCCTTGCCTGGGTGGTAATCAATGGTGAAATCATAATCCTTCAATAACTCGATCCATCTCCTTTGCCTTAAATTCAACTCCTTTTGTGTAAGGATATATTTCAGACTCTTATGATCAGTGAGAATCTGAAATGTTTCTCCATACAAGTAATGTCTCCAAATCTTCAAGGCATGAACAATTGCTGCTAACTCCAAATCATGTGTGGGATAATTGACCTCATGTGTTCTCAACTGACGAGAGGAATAAGCAATAACCTTCCCATTTTGCATCATCACACATCCCAATCCATACTTTGAAGCATCAGTATACACCACAAATCCACCTCTACCAGATGGTAATACTAACACTGGTGATGATGTCAATCTTCTCTTCAATGCATCAAAACTCTTCTGACACTGCTCAGTCCATTGATAGACTACACCCTTCCTTAGCAACTTCGTCAATGGCCCAACAATAATTGAAAATCCTTCCACAAACCTTCTATAGTAACATGCTAAACCTAGGAAACTCCCTACTTCAGTCACACTTTTTTGTGGATTCCACTCCATAATAGCCTTCACTTTAGTCGGATCAGGCATAACCCCATCCTTAGACACCACATGACCCAAAAAGACTACATGTTCCATTCAAAATTCACATTTACTCCGTTTTGCATATAATTCATTATCCTTTAAAACTTGCAACACTATTCCCAGATGTAACTCACACTCCTCTTTCGTTTTTTAGTACACCAAAATATCATCAATAAAGACGATCACAAACTGATCCAGGTACTGATGAAAGGTGCGGTTCATTAGAGCCATGAATGTAGCTGGTGCATTTGTCAATCCAAATGGCATCACTAGAAACTCATAGTGCCTATAATGCGTACGAAAAGCCGTCTTAGAAACGTCTTTATCTTCTACTCTCAATTGCCAATATCCAAAACTCAAATCAATCTTTGAAAAGATTTTTGCTCCCTTCAACTGATCCAACAAATCATCAATCCTCTGCAAAGGGTTTATTCTTCACAGTCACCCTATTTAGTTGCCGATAATCGATACAAAGTCGCATACTCCCATCCTTCTTCTTCACGAATAAGATTGGTGCACCCCAAGGTGAAGTGCTTGGTCTAACAAAGCCTTTATCTAACAATTCTTTTAATTGTTCCTTCAACTCCTCAAGCTCAATAGGAGCCATTCTGTAAGGTGCAATAGATATAGGAGCCACCCCTGGTAGGGTATCAATGGTAAAGTCTACTTCTCTATGTGGAGCCAAACCATGTAACTCATCAAGAAACACTTCAGGAAACTCCCTCACCACTAGTATCTCATCCAACTCTAGACCTTCTACCTTAGTGTCCCTAATATGAGCTAGAAATGCATCACAACCTTCTCTAATCCAACGAAAACCTTGAATAGCTGATACTAAGCATGATGGAACATCTACTCATTTCCCTACAAATACTACCTTCTGCCCTTTACTAGACTTTATCACTACTTCCTTTGCACAACAGTCTACAACTGCCTTATGTTAAGACAACCAATCCATCCCTAGAATGATGTCAAATTCCTTGAAATCCATTAGGATTAAATCTGCATAAAACTCCGTTCCTCCTATTTTAATTGGACAAGCTCTCGTAACATTATTCACCACTACACTACTACCCGTAGGCATATGGACACGTAATTCGTAACCCAATGATTCTATGTTACCGGGTACTTTCAAAGCTAAAGCAAGTATCATGTATGAATGTGTGGATCCTGGATCTATCAAAACAAAAGCTGGGATATCAGAAATAGAAATAGTACCGGTAATGACGTCAGGAGAAGCAAGATCCTCATCTCCGGTTAATGCATAAACCTGTGTTTGATGTTGTGCCTATGTTGCTTGAACTCCGCTTGTACTAGGACCTCCACCTCGGCCTCCTCGGCCTCTGAAACGACCTCTCCCAGCACTAGTACCACTATCACCCATACTGCTTTGTCTCACTGTAATAGAAGGAGTGTTACCACTAGAACCTCTAGCTACTGAACAATCACGCTGGATGTGACCATGCTCACCACAAGTATAACAAATAATCCTCCCAATCCTCCAACATGCTCCAAAATGATTTATGCCACAAGTATCACAAGTCGGTGGTGGTGCAGACCTCCCCTCAAAAGAACCTCCATCTCCAGCACTGAATGCCCGACCAGTACCCACTGATGGAGCACTATAAGAACTATGCTCACTGGTACCTCGGCCATACCCAGAAGATCTCCCAAATCTCGATCTGCCTCCACTTCTAAAGCTAGAAGCTCCCTGTTGAAACCATGATCTAACAGTCGAGTGCTTATAAGACCCTCCACTCTTAAAAGAAGTGTGTTGTTCTCCTCAAGACTCTGAATGTCTCCTCTTAGCACTCTCTAAACGCCTCTCATCCTGATAACTGCACTCCACTCTGGTGGCTGACTCTAGTAAGATCTTAAAATCAGTAATATTTACTGCTAGAATCCTCTAAATCTCCAATCTAAGACCCTGCTCAAAATGGTAACACTTATCCTCCTTAGTTGCCACTGCATCTGGAGCATACTTGGAAAGTTCAGCAAATCGAAGCTCATATTCAGCTACTGTCATATCACCCTGCTTCAGATTATAAAATTGCACTTTCTTCTCATCTCGGTACACTCGAGGCATATACTTACCAGTAAACTCCTTCTTGAAGTCTTCATATGTTAGTACCCAGACCATTTACGAGTTCACAACAGTTCGCCAAAACTATGGTAAGCTTTGATCATTATTATTACTGTAATGATTTTTGTTCTTTTTAATCATTGAGCTAACTATCCAGAAAGTATAGCTTTTGGAAGTTCAGTAAGCATTTAAATCAGAAATGTTTTAACTTCTGATAATCTTTTCATAGTACAAAGAATGAGGATCTGTGACTGTAACTGTAATGGTTCAGGTTGGAATGTTATGCTTCTCGGGGTTAACTGTGGAATAGGTTGTTCAGCTAGCAAGGCAATTCCATGTATACATGACTACTGATGGACGTATAAGGTAAAGTTAGTCATACATTCTGAAAAATTAAGATACATTAATTTCCCTACTTCATAGCCTTGACAAATTACCCTTTCTTTGGGTTTATGTTCTATATTTGTTAATCTTATGAATTGAGTTAACAAGTTAACATTATCGATTCTATTTGCTCATTTGAATTTGGATCCCCTTTAATTGTGTTCTTGTAATTTATTCTCAATGTATATGATGTTGTTACTCAGAATTGGTTTTGAGCTATTATAATTTGTTTTTGTGTTGACTGATATTTGTATGTCTTTTCAATGTTGAATATTATAATTTTATATATACTTTCTCTCTCTTTTTTCGCCTACATTAGCTCCTTATCTAAGTCAGAAATTTTTCCCAAATTCAGTCTTGCATCGTGGACTTATTTACTGATGATTTTAGAGGACAATGTCTTATGCAATTTGTTTCAGCATCTCATATATACTATTGATGCTTATAGTTAATGATCTAAGGTTTTTTGTTTGATTGGTTGTTTCTTTCTCTTTTCATGATTGATTTTCTACTTTTTAATGTAATTGAATCTCATATATACTATTGACTGAAAATGGTGGCAAAGCATGTAAAGCATTAGATTGTGTCACAACCTCACTGGGAATTATGTTACTCCATGCTTCCTAAGGTCTATTCATAGCTGCTCTTGCCATCCGACAACTTCCCTCTCAGCTCCATAACACTGAGTTTCTTTCTAAAGTAATAAGAATATTGCCATTTAAGGTATAAGTGTAGAAGAGCATGTATATAATCTTTGTTGCTAATACTGTAGTAAGAATATTTGATTTGCTTGATTGTGTAATTCCATTGTATGCTGCAGCTTTAGCTAATATTTCAACAACTGCCACTTTTCGTGTTTGTCATTTTGTCCTTTACTCTTTTCCTATTATGTTGCATTCGAATTTAATTGGAAGTCACAGTTTGAACTACAAGTTCCAAAATTAATTACTGCAGGATAGAAATATGGCAATCCATGATGAGGAAACCCGGCATTTTTTTCAAACACTCATTAGTTCAAGGACTTCGTTGTCCTCATATTGCTGGTAAAAAGCACAGTTGGGTATATGAAAAGGTTCGCCTTGTTGAAAGTTTCTATTGATCTTTTGGTTAGCTTTTCTTAGTGGCCTTTTTGGGTATGATATGTTATGTTTTGTTTTGGGTATATATATGATATGAAAACTTTTTACATGTCAAAAATATATGATATCTGATTGATAGGGGAATATTGAGCCAAAATTTATACGTGGAAAGCTTGATAGTAACATCAGCAACATTTGCTGCAGCTATAGCTAATAATCTTACTCCTGCAGTAACATTAATACTTGCAGTCTTTCTTGGGTAATTTAATTTTGTTAATTGATTCAACTCTTGTAGGTATATATATTTAAATTAGTTGTAACGGTTTTGAATGTTATTTTGACAAGGTATGAAAAATTGGGATTGAAAAACAGGAGTAGGGAAAGCAAAGACGTTAGGAACATTAATAGGAATAGGTGGAGCAATGCTTATTACGTTGTATAGGAATAGGCTATCAGTAGAAGAAGTGGAAGAAGATGGTTTGTTTGTCCCTCGAATCAGTTAGGCTAAGGAGGTGATAGTCTTCCACATCATCTCCTCAAGTGTCCTGTGGGAGACCTGTTGTTTTACATGATTATGAATTTTGTGAAGTCTAACTTGGGATTGCGACGTGATCGAGATTTACTGAAATTTCAGATTTCGTTATTTTTAGTTTTAATTTCAATTGACAATATTGGTGTGGATATTGTACTGAAATTTTATTTGAATGTATGTAGTTATAACTGTTTATAACTGTTTGCTAACACGGTTTGAGGACTAAAAAAAAGCAATTGGGCCGGTTAGGTAAATAGGAGTGAAGGGATAAAACGAGGTGATCTAAGGTCTTAGCACTGAGTTTCTTTTAGAAATCACCATCTTAAAATCACGAGTTTCTCTTCGGTGTTTTATATCAATAGATTTTATTTGACTCAAACTTAGAAAGTGAACCCAATTCTCTAGTGTTTTACAACATAGTTTTTAACAACAAAAGTTTTTATCGCTATTCAAACCCAACTTTTTCAAATTAATCGTTTAGACTTCAACAACCCGTATATAGCTAATGCTTGTCCAGAATCTCTGTGGGATCGATCTTTATATGTAAGTATACTGTATTACTTGGTACGATAGAGTGCACTTGCTCTAAAAAGGACGTATACGTTTTATACGCATCAGATAGTCTCTGGAAATAGCCCTTCATTCAGCCATTGAATGCATAATTGAATCACATCAAGGCCTACCAAGTCCCAATATTTTTGGTAGAAGCATGGATTAAAGCCATCAGGACTGGGACTTTTATTAGGATGCATTGAGAAAACCTCCCTCTTTATCTCATCAGCAGTATACGGTTGGAGAAGTTCAACATTTAGTTCCGTTGAGACTTTTGGTTGAATATTATTCAAAATAGGATGAGAGCGACACCCTAAAGAAGTGAAGATTTCTGTAAAATAATCTGAAATTAGAGAATGTAACCCTGTCTCCCAGTCAACCCAGTTTCCTTCCTCATATTTCAGCCGTCGAATTTCATTTCTTTTGCACCTACTATTAGCAGCAGAGTGAAAACATTTTGAGTTATGGTCACCAACTTTGAGCCATAGGGTCTTGCTTCTCTGCTTCCAAGTGGAGAAGCTCATCTAGACGATTCCTAGCAGCTAGTGCTTCGACTGCCAGCCTATCAGTACAAGATTTCAATCTTCTAATTTCTGATCTGCATTAACGAATTTCTTTCTTAAACCGGCTACGAATGTTGTTTCCCTAAACTGCTAGTATTTCGCCATATTTTTCCTGTTTAACCATAATTCCTCTAGCATTTGAATGTTGCCAGGCCAAAGTTATCTGGTCTTTGCAATCTGCTTCTTTTATCCAAGCATTTTCGAACCGAAAGCGGTGAGACATAGTATCCGTAGTGTTAATTAGAGACAAGAAGAGTATCGTATGATCACTGCATTGAGCATCTTCATTCAATACAGAAGCTGAACTGAACTGCGTAAACCAACTGTTATTAGCAAGGGCCCGATCAAGTTTCTCTTCTATAACATTTATTGAACCTTGACCTCTTTCCCACGTGAACGGATAACCCTTCATACTAACTTCTGACAACCCACAATCTGTAATAGCATCACTAAAGCCCCTTATCAAGGCAGGGGGGTGTCTGTTACCTCCTCTCTTCTCAGAATGAGAGAGCATATCAATAAAGTCCCCAATGATAACCCAGGGATCAAAATTATTCAAGTTAAGACTCCTCAATAACTGCCAAGAATCTATCCGACGGGACCTTTTGGGGAAGCCATAAAAACCGGTTAATTGATACTCCGGCAAACCTCGTAAAGTGACCCTGAAATTAATGAAATTAGAAGAATAAACAAGCAACTGAACCGAATTAACAGTTCTCCACAAGAGCGCTAAGCCCCCTCCATTGTTAATTGGATCAACAAAAAACAAACCCTCAAAGGAAAGATTTCGTTTCAATGCTTCCACCTTAAGTCAACTGCATTTAACCTCCATTAGGAAGATGAACTCGGGATGTAAATTGGCAGAGAAATCCGCCAGCTGACGAACTATCCGGGTGTTCCCATCCCCCGATAGTTCTAGGACAGTATACTCATGCTATCTTAGGAGTCGGGCTACCACGACTCGCTTCTGAGATATTTTCAAAAACTGCCTCCAGTCTCTCTATATTGTTTTCCTCGCAATCCATAAGATTTTCTGAGCTCCCTGTGTATCTTCGGCCAGTGATCCTGAGCGCTTGCGTTTCGGGTCAGAAATTTCGACACAAATATCTTCTAGTGTTTGATGGATATACTCATTGCCTTCAGAAGTTGCCTTACCCTTATTCAGTGTCTTAAAACCCGGAGGAACAGCTGTAGCAATTTTCGAAATACTAACCTCCCTTACACCTGAATCGGCCCTTGAGACAAAACCTGAAGTGACTACATTGTTCGTCTGAGTGAGGTTCTGGTGCGGTCGGCTAAACAGAAATCTTGATTGCTTAGGGACTTGGGAACGACGGGTAGAGGCTCTAAGCCAGGGCCCATATTCTCTCTCAACTTTCACCGGATCTGCCACTTGTAATAGAGCATGACAGAATTTATCTACGTTCCCTATATGTCCACAGACAAAGCAGAATGTTGGAAGCCGCTCATATTTAAAGTTTACCCAAAAAATAGTACCTCCCTGAACACTTATCTGTATTTTCCTCTTAAGCGGAGCAAGGACAATAATCGAGACGCAAATTCGTAGGTAGGTATGAGCGACCCATGTGAAGTTATTCGGGTCAGCTTCCACAAAAGTACCCACAAAGTTTCCTATGCTGACAACAACCTTTTCAGACATAAAATCGACAGGGAGATCATAAACCTCTAGCCAAAAATCAGTGTGAGATAAGTGAATATCCATAGGGTTTTGATCCTCCTCTAGCCTCTCTAGCATCAGCAATTGTTGTTCAAAAGTCCATGGTCCACTCTGAATTACCCTATCCCGGTCCCAATGGATCGTAGAATTTAAATCGGAATAAATCAGGACCTAGGTCTGCAATGAAAATCCCTTTTAAGGGACTCCAAACATCAGCTAATGTGGATTTCATAAATGAGGACTTGATTGGTTTGTTTGTTAAAAAAGACCCTATCAAACACCAAGTTTATTGGGGGCGAGATTGAACTTCAGCGGCGTCTAGTTGAAGAACTAGTCCCGATTGAACTTCCTCTTTTAAGGTGATTAGGGAACTTCTATCAATGATTTCCTCCATCTCCACAAGGTAAAGGCGGCAATAAAATTTTAGGTCACAAACCCAGCAGTCGGCGACGGCTGAAGCAGAACTGATCGAAATTAAAAAGCGATGGTAGGAAGAGCAGAAAGGGACGAAACAGAAGGCAGGGAAGAGGCCGATAAAGAGTAGAACCTAGGGAGGGCGAATGGCGGAACTAGTCAATCAGTTTTTAGGTCATAAAAACCAGTGGTCAGCGACGGATTGGAGATAGCACTATGTGTAGGGAGAGCAAAAAGGGATGAAACGGAAGCAAGGCAGGGAAGAGCCGGTGAAGAGCAGCACCAGGTAAGCGACGGTAAGGGCGGTGGAACTTGGCTCGACAAAAGCGAGGTCTTCTCAACTTCTCCTTTCTCGACCTAGGTATTCACAAAGATTCTAGATGTTATATATCTTTGGACAAATTTATTATTCACATGAAAAACTAGATAATTGTTACATATTTATTGCCACAAGTGTGTATGTAATTCGGCCAAATATTAGCCTTCCTTTGGGCCGGGTAATATCCGCATGAATTAACAGACACACAAAACTGAATAGATGTTATATATCAAATTAATCTCCACAAGAGAGCCCACTTTGGTGGGATGTTGCTTAAACTAATTTATATAAAACGTCTATAACCATGATTTGAATACAGATGAGACAAGTATACATAATTGACCATAACAAAAACTTTAATATTTATATATTGTCAGCTGATATAACTTAAAAAACGAAAATATCTTTGACAACATATAAATATTTAGTCATAACAAACTCTCATAACAAAATTATGGTCATCGAAACTAAATAAGTGCATAAAAATGATTACGCCAAAATATTTTTTTTTCTTTAATTCATATAATCGCCCAATATTATATATTTGTCTCAAATAATATCACCAAAGTTTATTATCAGAAAAATGGGCAAATACAAAAAATCAAATCATGGTTAATCTCCATATAAGACACCTAGCACAACATTAATATTTTGTCTTTGGGAGAAATATTAACTTGTAAGCAGTAATCTTATTGTATCAGTCAAATATTAATAATAAATCATATCAAATAATAAACATATCTTTGGACAAGTTTAATATTTACATGGAAACCCAAATAATTGTTACATATTTAATTGACATACCATGATTTGAAATTTTGTAACGTAAGACCGAACTATAAATCAATTTCAAAATCCAAACATTAATGTTTAATAAATACAAAAGTTATTATAAAAATGTTATAACCGAAACTTTAATGTAAGAAAAAAATTTTGAAATTATTACAAAACTTTATTACCAAAACATAAAGCACAAGATCATATATAGTTTATGGACCAAATGCATAATAATGTGTATGAGCTTATTGTGGTGAACCTCTTAGCCTAGTGGTTGAGAGCTTACCTATGCCTTGTGAGGTCATGGGTTCGAATCACATCCGGGTCTGGTGGGTATCTACACATAAATAAGCTCATACCCATTATATATGTCTTAGATCCATAAACTAAATTAGACCACTTAATGGATAAATATATGATAGCCCATAATTTACTATATTATACATGTAAAGCCCACATCGGTCAATATTGTCTACGTCCTCGGACACTACCAACTAATTCGTTTGGCCCTTCTACCTTTAAGTTTCTTTATTATTATTTACATTTTTTTCTTCTAGTTTATTTACCATTCTTCCATTATATTATTTTTATATCAGCTTACCCATTTACCCTTATTTCTTTGCAATTTGGCTTGAATGTGTTTGGTTTGGAGGTAATTTTAACTTTAGGTTAGAGGTATATAAATCCATCTCTTCCTCTGAATCAGAGAAATGTTTATCAATTAATATTTGAAATTTCAGATTTTCTTTCTCTTGATGAGAAATTACGGTTCATACCCAACCACCAAAAAAATGTCTTCGTTAAAAAGTAAAATTATCATTAAAAGTCTAAATATCCTTATTAAGAGCATCTCCAACATCCTTTTAATTTGGCTCTTAACTTAAAATTTGAGGAGGAAGAGTTAATAATCAACACCAACAGCCTCTTAGTGGCTCCTTAAATAACTGAGAGTCTTTCCATTAGAGCGCATCTCTTCACCACTTACTGCCTCTTAACTTCATTTTTTTATTAATAATTTATTATTGAGGAGTCTCTCCTCATACTATTGGTAAATATAACAATAAATAATGATATTAATAATAAAATAATAAATAAGGATTGAATATAAGGAGTATTGTTGGAGATGATATATCATAGTCATTTTTAGATCACTAAAAGTCAATTATTTATATTATTTTTAGAGAGTGTACTAAGAGTTCCTTCGAGATGCTCTAAATTACTTTTGTGGCTCCCTTGATTACAGGAGTCCCCTATTAAAAGTACTAACGAGAATAAAGTATTATATTCATTATTAAGTTATCATGAGAATAATTTCACCGTCATAAAAAAGTTTTTTAATGATAAAAAATATCAGCATGAAAATATTTATAATGATTTAAAGAATTCTCCTTAAAGTTTTTATAATGATAAAAGGCCCCCTCTTTATATCATAATATTTCTCTTTATTAATGACATTTATTATTTGCATTGGAAATTAATGAAAATTTAGATTGGAGGAAGCTATGATAACATTAAATTTTTAATTTATGATATATAAATCATTAAGAAATAGAAGCTCATATATTGCACTTAAAAGATAATTTACACACTAAAAAACTAAATGTCATATAATATAAAGGGTAAAGTACGGAAAAATATATGTGGTTGGCTCAATTTGCAAACAGAGGTCCGTGGTTTAAAAGTTTATAAATGAAGGTATGTGGTATGTTTTATTATTACAATTACACAATTACGTTTTGATTACAATCAAACACATTTTTATCTTAAAAAAAATTATTCTTACATATCAGTAAAACACAACCCCTCGAAAAAAAACAACTTCCTAAATCAAAACAATAAATAATATGGTGAAATTTTACGCTTTTTTACTAATTTGACAATTTATGAACTAAATTGATATTTAAGTTCATTTACACAGTTGCAATTTGATTTTGAGATCCATGTTTTGTCAAGATATAAATGTAATTAAAAAAAATGCATTTTCTCAATTCTTTGCACAAACTTTCTCAATTATTTACTTTATTAATATGTAAAACCAGTTTTTTCTTATAAATAAAGGTATCACTCCATAATAACAATTAAATTTTTTATTTTTTTTTGTTATCAAATAGACACTACCTGGATTTGATTATAGGACAACATATATAAAAAAACCCAAAGAATTAAGAATATTCCTAGCTCCAACAAGATGCCCTAGCCGCCGGAGATCCCTTTGTCGCCGTCGTCCAGGATGAGCTCGCCGCATGTAGATCTTGATGATCACGTTGACATCAGAGTTCTCTTCAATCCAAAGCTCCGTTTTGGAGCGCCTCAGACACAAAAAGCGGCGCCTACGCTTCCGAAAGCAGCGCCACAGACGTACCCTAGTTACACCACCATCCTGAAACACAATATTCCCGTGACACCTTCTTCTTCAGCAACAGTTTCGGAGTTCGGAGGGGTTCGATCAGTCAAAATATCACAAGCAGCGTATGACAGAAGAATTGCGCTATGCGAACATTCATTAATCGGCAGGTTAATTTTATCCAAGGGTGACTCACCAAGGAAGGTTTCTGAATTGAAAACGATTCTATCATCGGAATGGGGGTTAAAGGATTCATGGAAGCTCATATCAGTTGGAAGGGGGTTTTATCATGTCTTTCTTCAATCAAGGGAATACAAGGATCAGGTTCTCAGCAAAGGAATATTGAATCTAAAGCCAGGAACTTTTCGGCTACAACCCTGGAAGGCCGACTTTGATCCAATGGCGGAGAAATCAACACATGCTCAGGTATGGGTCCGACTTTATGCTCTGCCTTGGGAATACTGGGACAGGCAAATATTATCTGATATAGCCAAGGGGCTGGGCGGTTTGATTAGATTGGACAAAGCCACCTTAGAGGGGGAATTCGGACACTTTGCTAGGATGTTGATTGATATTGATCTAGCTGAAGAGCTTCCTTGTAAGTTAGGAATTGAGAGGGAGGGTAAGAAATTCTGGATTGAAGTGGTTTATGAGAAATTGCCAAGTTTTTGTAAGGTCTGTTCCAATATTGGACACATGGCCTATGAATGCAAAAGGAACTTGAAACCGGTTCCAAATAAGGTAAAGAACGTAGATCATACAATGGGTTTTGGAGGGAAGAAAACTCAAAGTTCAACAAATGCTATTGTCCCTGTAACAAAAATCACAAATAATCTGATATATGATCTGCGCACTCCACAGGCAGAAAATCAGTCGGAATCAGAGGAATCCTCGGATGAGGGGGAAGAGTTTCATACAGATGTTGAGGAACGACCGTCTTTTCCGAGTAATTCGAACATTAAAGATGCATTGCTAGGGTCTGCTCCACAGACGGGGGATCTAACGGCAATTTTGGCAGGAAACATGGAAGATCCATTTGCTGATATAACAGTACATTCATCCCCGGGAATATTGAATACAGGAATTCCAAATGAGAAAGAGTTACATGGTCTTGTGGGAGAGCCAGTCGTTGAAGGGATACTAAGCCCACCTCGGCGACAAGCTGAAACGGTATCTCCTTGTTCTTCAAAAAGTTGGGCGGATGAAATGGAACAGGAAAGACGGAAGGAAATTGTGGTTAAAAAGGACAGCACACCCCTGGAGCAAAGAACTCGCATCAAACGAGCAGGAAGACCCCCAAAACGTTTTAAATGAACGTTTTATTTTAGAACGGCAGAGGTATCCTTAACACGGATACCAAATGCTACTTCAGGAATTTATATTCAGTACACAAGCCAGATATTGTCTGTTTAGTGGAACCGATGGGGAATTTTGCTGACAGTGATCACAGGTTTTGGAATAATATAGGTTTATCCTTTGTAGCTTGTAACTCAACGGAAAGAGAGAGGATGTGGGTCCTCAAGTCTGATTGTGTCACCCATCAAGTTGCAACTGTGGTAACGCATGACCAATGCATTCTCTTACGGTACGTATTGCAGGGCGTTGAGCATTACTTGTGTTTCGTCTATGGCAGTAATTGGGCTGATAGACGCCGACTCTTATTTGAGCGGATTCAGAATCTCCGAATTGAGCATCCAGGCCTGTGGATGCTAATTGGAGACTTTAATGCAGTTCTTGGCGCTCATGAGAAGACTGGGAGAGCCCCGCAGCGCGCCCCTGTAGGGATCTTAGAGAGTTCATTGACCAAGGGGAATGGAGGGAAGTCCACACCATTGGATCCTTTTACACCTGGTCGAATGGCAGACAAGGCTCGGCAAGGGTTGAGTGCCGAATTGACAGAGTTCTGGTTTCGGGAGATTTTGCAGATAAGTGGTCAAATAGTTGCACTGTTCTCAACAGGCATCATTCTGATCACAATCCGTTACTCTTTAGATTCTCGAGTGGCATCAGCCGCCCTTCAAGATTCAGATTTCAGTCCATGTGGGTTTCGCATCCGAATCTGAAGGAAATTATTCAGGAATACTGGAATAGTCCGCATCCCGGCTGTAGACACCGAGTCGGAGGACCTGTGACGAAAACCTTAAACAAGACGGTCGAAGCGATTGATTCCGGAAGTTTTGAAAAATATATAAAGAATAATAAGCTGAGGAAAATTAACGGCACGGCGCGGGCACGCAACGGCATCCCGCACGCGGACGACAATGGTCGAACGCCCGCTTGACGGCTTGAGACGTGCGCGCGGCGTCCGTCGGACGCACCGCGAGTGGCACGCTCTCGACGCCCGGGGCAATGCCTGGGACCGCTGGCGGTGCCCGCCCTCGTGGGCCGTTGAGCACACGTGCCTAGTGGCGCGAGGCGCGCGTTCGGCGGCCACGACGCGCGAGCGTCTAGCTGCGCGGAACGCGCGCTCGGCGGCCACGGAGTGAACGCGTCCGACGGCGCGGGCCACGCCCCGGGGGTCGCCGGGCGGGCACCCAACCACGTCGGGCGAACGCCCAACGCGTCGGGCGGACGCCCGACGAGGGTTGGGCGCGGGCGCCCAACCTCGCGTTGGGCGCTAGCCCAACGCCGTTGGGCGATCGCCCAACGAAAGTTGGGCGGCCGCCCAACACTAGGTTGGGCGGCCGCCCAACCACAATGGGCGACGCCCAATTTTTTTGGGCGTCGCCCATTGTTCCGAGATTCGTTTCCCTATATAAGGGCACGGATCCCAAGGTGAAGAGGGGGCTTTTTTTTGGGGAAAACTTTCTCACTCTAAACATTTTTAGAGAGAGAGAGAGTGGATTTTTTTTGAGAAAAATATTTTTTTTCTCAAAAATTCCACATTTCCTAAGTTCAATTTTTACTAAATTTTTATTAATATCGGGAGCTCGCGGTTCGTGGAATCAATCGGCTTCGACTGTCAGATACTGAATCAAAGGTATTATCCGAGGACTAGACTCTTTATTTTATTTAATTTATTCTCTCCTTCTATTTATTTTTTATGCTATAGTTTTTATTCCTTTAGTTATTTATTTATTTTGTCACGTTTTATTTAATTAACGTATTTATTTAATTTTCGTTTCGTGTTAAATAAAACTCGGGTTTTGTTTTAAAATAAAAACCTCGTTTTGGATATCCTAATACGAACCGTGATCCGATAAAAAGGTAGTTCGGGTATCGAAAATGTTGTAATTATAAGTTTTTAATTTAAAAGAGGTTTTCAAATAACGTTTTAAAATAAAAACATCGTTTTAGGAACTTCCGTTTTCGACTATGATCCATCTTTGGTAGTTCGGAAGTCCAAAACGATTGAATTAGATTTAATTTAAAGCTTTTGAATAAATCTGGAAAATATTGGAGTGCTGCTGTAATTTGCCAATTCTGTCACTAAATGCTGTTTACCGACAGATTTTCCGTCGGTAAAACTGCCAAAATGTAAAAAATGCCATTTCGGTCCCTTTTTCTTAACTTTTAGACTTTTAATCCTTAGTATATAAATATATAATAATGTAATATATTCTTTTCAAATTGTTTTAAAACTTCAACATATATAATTATTTTAGGAGATTGGTATTCCATTTTTTATTCTAATTTTTTGTATATGTACATATTACTTTCTTTTTATTATTATTCATTTAAATTACATTAAATTCTATTTTAAATGTTATTTACTTGGGCATTTTGGGAGATAATTAGTAGATATTGGGGGATGAACATATAGTCTTTTTGACATTAGGATTATATTAGTTATGTATATATATATAGTTTTGGGTATATTTGGGTTATCTTAATTATTGTTAAATAAAATTATTTTGAGTGATAAAGGCTATTTTCCTATTTATGAATTTCATTCACTATTTTCTTATGTTTAAAGTATAAATATATTATTTTCATTATTCTTTCTTATATATGTATTAGATAATATATTTTCTTTTACTCTTATTTTATGTCTTTTGGGCTAAAATGTGTAAATATATATCTATATTATTTTCTTTATTTCTTTTGGTCATTTATAAGTCCATGTTTCAAATGGGCTTCACTTGGAAAAATTAAATTTTGGGCCTAAATGTGTTTATTGATGTAATTATAATAGTTAGAGAGTCCATTAAATAAGTGGGGAAAATAAGTCACAAAAAGAGAGTTTTCAATTAAATTATTTAAGCTAATGAGCTTTCTTAAATCTCTAATGTAGATAAATAGAGTCATTTTGGTTGATATTTCAAATCGTTTTCTAAACACCACGTTTTAAAACCTTAGTCCGTTCCAACGACGGATTAAGCGAACATTGTAATCAAAATCGTTTTCTTTGTTAATAATGGGGATTTTGAATCGCTTTCTTAATGAATTTGTACAAAATAAAATTGACTTGTATGTTTAACCACGTTTTCTTATTAAAAGGCTTTTACTTTAACGTTTTCAATTGCTCGAGTCGTTCCAACGGCGACTCGGGTAAGGTTCATCAAACGGGGTTTTAAAACGTACCTAAATCGTTCCAACGGCGATTAAGGTGCGAACCATGTAATAAACATCGTTTTGGGGAAATAAGTTAATGTAGAATAGACACACAACATAACATTTAAATACGGTTGTAAATAAATCACTTCTTTCTTCCCCCTCTCTGTGTATGTATAAACATAAATGGGTGATTCTTTACTGATGTGGCTTTTCAATATCATATGCTCAAAATGGTTTCCAAAAAGAGAAAGAAAAGGGTTTCAAATGAATTTTAAACTTAAAGAAGTATACGATTAGTCTGTTATCGCCTAACATGCTGAGTAGGAGGCCGGTGGTTCATAACCGGGCGATGTCGGGGTGCCTAGTAGCCTTTCTCCGGAAAGGAGCTAGCCTTCTCGGCTCGTACCTAAGTTTCCCGAACCCACACCGGTCTCCCGCAAGGGATCGGTGTTCATTTTCCCATTCGTGGGTGGTGACTCTTCCATATCTCCGAGCTCCGGTCCTGCCGAGCAGCTTGATTCCGCGATTGGTTGCTTTCGGCGCCAATCACCACTTACGTCGCCATGAGGTTGTCCACCCCCCGGTCCGCCCGGGAGATTAGGCCGCGGCACCTCGTCTAACAAGTGGCGACTCTGCTGGGGAAGCGAGAAATTTGATTCCGGAAGGCATGCACTAAGCCCTTAACGGGGACAGATCGTTTTACTTCTTTTCGTATGCATTCACGAGCATTATTGCAAACCCTTTGGGTAATTTCCGCGAAACCTCTAGCGAGAGTCCATTCGTCGCTCGAAAGAGGATAGCGTAAGTTCCCCCTTACAGTAAGGCTCCAGAGGGTCCCCATCCATTCGTTAGGGGCGAATCTGTGCGGTCCTGTGAGGTCCCGCGGTCAGCCGTGTCAGCATATAGTAGCCTTAGAAGTTTCCATAGGATTACCCGTTACTATTTTTGATGTGATAAATGAATCAGTTCGTGTTTTTAAACCGCCATGATACGTGTCTAATCCTAAACTATGTAAAGAAAATGAGACGATGCGTTAATATATACTCATGAATCGACATACTAGTTACCCTAAAACATCGAAACGATTTGAACTAAAGACGACTTAGTCATCTCATATGAATGAACATGTGCGACCCGCCTTGTCCCTTTCGGTGTTCCGACGAAGGCACGTGTTCAGGAAATACGTTATGACGTAAGCACGTATTAGTATGAATCGGTTCGGTGTTAAGGATAGTTACATTTCGATACAAGAGACTATATTAACGGTAGCCGTTATTCACATTCTTTAAATAAATTGGGATAAAACGAGATCACGACGAAACGAAAATGAAGAACATTTCTATTTCGAACGACCTTATTGTAACGTGAAAAGTTTCGCACAAGTAGCCCGTCCCTTCCGAATAAAAGACGAGCTTTTACGTTATGCCTTGCGTCATTCTTAAGAGAAATGGACATGTCCACAAAAGGTGACTAAGAAAAGAAAAATGAACTAAAAGACCAAAATCATTCCGAATCTGCGATATATGTCAATCCCGAGAGTAGTTAAAGAAAATAAACCAATACCGTTGAATACATGCCTCGAACGAGTATATACCCCGTTTAAAATCTCGAAGCCGAATCAAGCCAAACCATATAATTGCGCCATATGGACGAGACTGCGGGTTTTGACTAACGACTCGATCATTTCGACCGTTACCAAAACTGCAAGAAATATGGCCCGATGTACGTGTTTGCTTAAATCGTGCCTAAAGGAAGGAAAACGGTGATATCCTCGCTTCGAATAAACACGCGATTCAACGAAACGTTTATTTTCTATAACCACACTGAGATGATATATCCCGTGGAGTGGGAGGAACAAAGAGTTGTAATTAGCCGAAAGATTATCGTGCGCTCAAAATAAGACTCGCCGTCTTTTCACCTAGCAAAATGAGCAAACGGATCCTCGACGCTAAGAACAAACGCGTTACGCGATGAGTCCGTTCCCTAAAATAAAATCCAAAAGTGATTCCATCACTAAATAAACACGTGGTTACGTCTCTCGATAGATCCAAAAGGTCCCGTTGTAATCCAAAAATCGAGACACGAACCCACGCGAACAAAAGGGAACGAGTCATTGACAATAACGAACGATTGGACTAGAAGAATAACTCGAACCACGTCTAAAAACTGAGATGCGCTCAAAGGGAGTCAAAACCCGAATTAATGCGTCTCACGAAAGGACGACAGACGAGTTATTCTGAAAGAACAATCCAACTTGGTCGATTTCTTAGTCACTGAACGTTGATACGTCAAAACGAACTGTATTGTCTGATCAATGATTTATTTTCCCGCAATAATCGACGGCATCACGCGTCCCCTGGACCGCAATGTGAGCCAAAAAACCAAAATCCTAGGAAAGAGACCTGGACCAACGAGTGTGTGGAGGAATAAGGGTGGAAGAGAGATGTTGTGATACATGTAAATAGAACTAACGTTTGTTCTTCTTATCTTATAATCGTAAATAAATAAACGCACACACCACGAATCATGCATATGAAATCATGCATACATACTAATGGATACCGTTCGCGCAGACGTCATCATTAAGCGGTTGTGGTTTCGCGAGAGTAATCGGCTTGTCAGACAGTTTGATCAGTTACGAGTAGACAGTTCCGAATCAGTAGTTGTGGCTCCTGAATCATCTTCATCCGAGTATACTCAGTCTTTCGTCAGTATGTCTGCAACTGACGAGAAGGTGGCTGAATTGGAGAATTCTGTGAACAATATCAACGACTAGTTGGCCGCAATCTTGGCCCAGCTAGCTGAGTTAGCACTGAAGGACAACAAGGGTGGTAGTAAGCGTGCTGAGAATGAGGTGAACGATGGCCCTCGCTTTGGGAATGAGGAGGATTATCAGGATTATGTCCGAAAACAGTTAGAGAAGGAGAAAGCTAAGGAAGAGGAGTGGAGGCAACACATCACACAGGAAGTGCAGGACTTGCGCGGAGGAAGCTCCGGAAGTCAGGATTTCTATAACTTGAAGAATTGCTTGACAACAACAGCTTTGCCTCTGAAATTTTGTCTCCCCGACATGAAAAATTTCGATGGAACTGGAGATCCCACCGCTCACATGAATCAGTATGTTGCGGTAATGAAGCACACGATCCTGACCAAGGATCAAGTCTTGGGGCTGTTTAACACTTACCTGGAGGGGGCTGCCCTCACATGGTTCCATGCGCTGCCAATAGTGACAAAGAAGGATTGGAAGGAGTTAGCGAAGTCATTCATCGCTCAGTATAGTTTTAACACCATGTTGGAAGTCACTTTGAAAGAGTTAGAGAGCACTAAGAAGCAGGCTGGGGAATCCCTTTCAGACTTCGTGAAGAGATGGAGGGCTAAGGCCGCGGTCATGAAACAGAAACCGCTTGAGCAAGATCAGATCCGAATGGTGATTGGCAATACGTTGCCGTATATTAAGAATGAGTTGAGATATATGCCGTTCGCAGATTTCAATCAGATGTATAGTTGTGCCTTGACTGTCGAAGGCGATGGGGAGCCGAAGAAAGCTTATACCAAGTGGACGAAGTCTGGATATAGTGCCGGAGGGCCTAGCGCGAGTACGGAATCTGCGACAGTGAAAGTGGTTGATCTTAATGCTATCGAAAAGAGGCGGTTCGCCAAATTCGATCAGACCTATGCGAAAGTTTTTGAACGTCTGCAGAAGAAGGGGTTGTTGAAAGCCCTTACCCCGTATAACAAAGCTCAACCTACTCCACAGATTCAGGCTAGAGGGTATTGGGAATTCCACAGCAGTTATGGACATACGATTGAGAATTGCGAGAGGCTGAAACACGAAATCCAAGATTTGATTGAGGAGAAGAAGATAGATAATCCTTCGTCAGCAAACCCTTCCGTTAGGCGCAATCCATTGCCTAATCATAGGGTGAGCGTGATCGGAGTTGGTTTGATGGAAACTGTAGTAATGGAATCTTTTGAGGAAGATGTAGAGGAGTTGTTGGACTCCGTCGAAAGAAGTAATGTGGGAAATGGTTTGTATGTGTCCTTCTTGGGTGAGGAACAAGAGGAAGAACCAATGGAGGAGGGATCAGATGGTGGAGCACCATATGACGAGGATAGTGCCGAAGAGACCGGTGAAAGGGCGTCTCGGACTATCGTGCCAAATTTGGGTTTGTTCAGTGGAGGAAGGGATCCCGAAGTGCACTTGCGTGAGTATATGCACGACATGTTTATTGAATCCTTCGGGGTAGATGAAATTGCTCAGTGGTTCCACCATTCGCTGGTAGGTGAGCCTTTGCAATGGTTCCATTCATTGCCCGACTCTTGCAAGCACGATTGGGATCGGTTGTCGCATTTGTTTCTTGAAAAGTATCAGAGAGCTGAGGATAGAACCGCGGAGCACTTTGCAATGCAGATTGGACCCATCAAGCGTCCATTGCCAAGGGTGAGCAAGTATAACGGCAATAAGGACCCTATGGAGCACCTTCACTTCTATTTATCGGCTATGACAGCCTTGGGTTTCAAAGAGGAAGAGATCACTAGCTTGTTTTGTAATTCATTGATGGGTGAACCGCTGATGTGGTACATGTCGCTGCCGATGTATGTTAAGACCGATTGGGCAGCTATGACGAAGAGATTTATCAAGGAACATACGGTATGGATGCTAGCTGAGCAAACTCCTGATTCCCCGTCTTACCAAACACCTGATGCGGTGTTAGCAATGCCTATGTATGGTGGATACCGGGATCCTGTAGAGCATGCGAGGATATTCCGCGATCATATGTATAACGCTGGATTCCCACAGTGTGAGTTGCATGAAAATTTTCCGAAAACCTTGATGGGAGAAGCCTTATTGTGGCATCAGGGTCTGTCGGAGGAAGAGATGTGTCATTGGGTACCACTCAGAAATGCCTTTGTGGCGAGATACGAAATGTACATTCCGTGGACGGGATCCCTGGATGATTTGGACAGGATTAGGCAATTCCCCGAGGAACATTTTGTGGATTATGCTAGGAGGTGGAGGCACCGTTATGAGCAGTGTAATGAGACAATGAGCGATAAGGTGCAGCTTATGTGCATACAACGAGGCGCTATTCCGTTGGCCGCAAGGAGGATGAGCCGGGTGTCCCTCCGTGACTATGACGAGTTGATAGGTTGGGCCTTGTATGGATCAGCGGATCCCTTTTTCCTGAATCCGAGTGTTCCTCACGTCATGGATTTGATGGTCGTAGACATTTGGGCAAGTTCCTCGGACGAGGAGGATGCCAATCGGAAGATCCCTATCAACATTTGGGACGAGTCGGATGATGAGCCGGAAATTGCGGTAATGACGAGATCAGGTCGTGTGGCCGAAGGAAAGGCACCAATGGCAGAGACTGAGATTGGAGAAGGGTCGGCTCCTAAGCCCGATGACCAAGTTCTTAAACAGTTGAAGAAGACGCAAGCTAAGTCTACGGTCTGGGAAGTTTTATGCCATTCTAGGTACCATCGTGAAAATCTGATGAAAGAATTGCAGAATTTGGTTATTTCCACCGATACCGAGCCGACAGCGCTAGTAGGGGCAATTATGGCCCGAAAGAGGACTGAGATCACATTTACCGACGAGGATCTCCCAGAAGAGGGGAAGGCTCATAATAAGCCAATGTATATCCGAGCGGAAATCAATGGGAAGAAGACTAGCTGTGTTATGGTCGATGATGGATCGACCATTAATGTTTGTCCTTTGAAGCTCTTGTCCAAGTTGGGAGTGGAGAGAGGAGATTTGACAGCTTCTGAAACAGTAATCAGAGCATACGATGATAGTCGTAGGCATATTGAAGGAGTTTTCAAGGCCAAATTGAAGGTAGGGCCGCATGAGGTAGAGACTGAGTTCACAGTATTGGACATCCTGGTAACTTTTGCTGTGTTGTTGGGACGCCCTTGGTTCCACAAGCTGGGAGGTGTACCCTCCATGCTCCACCAAATGATTAAGTTCCCCTTCGGGGAGGAGATAGTTAAAATTAGAGCTGAGAAACTGAGCTCGGTGGCAGCATTGGGAATTGAGCCTCAACTTTTCTCCGGATTCCAAGTCTCTGGGATTTACGAGTGGAGCATGACCACCGATGTGGTGAAGATGATGAAGGGAGGTTTCATCTCGGGAATGGGATTAGGAGCACACCATCAAGGGTTGTCGGAGTTTCCGGATTTTAAAAGTCAGAAAACCCGGAGGGGTTTGGGATATGAACAGGGGAGTCCATCCAACATGAGTGCAGAAGGAAAAATAGGCTTGAGGAAGCATTTTGTAAGCGAGGGGCATGGAAAGCCATATTCGGGAACCTCCGAGTCATGGACTAGCACGGAAGGAAAGATTCTGCCAGGGTTTGAATTCTTCAATGATGTCGCTGACTGGGGCAAAGGAAAGGCAAGCTGCTTTGTCGAGGAGATCATGATGCTGGATTCAAATGCCGAGGAGTAGGTCATTACCATTGAAGCAACTGCAGGAGCGAGAGATGAGCCTAGTACCTCCAAAGTTCATGAGAAAACCGAAGATATTGAGGATGAAAATTGTATTACTGCTTTGTTTGAGTCTGATGATGTAATCACCCGCGCTATCAATGAAATGAATTCTGATTTTGCTTACTTGCTTGATGTTGATCATGATCGTTCCATGCATTCTCATTCATATAACATGCCTACATTTGAAATCAATACAATAGAAATGTCAACTTTCAATCTTGGTACGGATGAAAATCCTATACTTATACAAACTGCTCAAGAATTAACTATTGAAGAGAGAAAAGAATTTGAGAGAATAATTAAAAAATACGAAATTGTATTCGCGTGGACATACGAAGACATGCCTGGAATCGATCAATCAATCGTAACTCACCGTATTCCAACATATCCCGAGGCGAGGCCCGTAAAGCAGAAGCTCCGACGTATGAGACCCGAATGGGCAGATAAGATCAGAGAGGAGGTGAAGAAGCAGTTAGAAGCAGGATTCATCGAAGTGATCGACTATCCCCCTTGGGTCGCAAATGTAGTGCCCATCGCGAAAAAGGATGGCAAAGTGAGGATGTGCGTGGATTACAGAGATCTTAACAAGGCATGCCCCAAGGATGAGTTCGCCTTGCCTCATATCGATGTATTGATCGATAGTGCAGCATCAAGCATCTTACACACAAATGTGGATGGTTTCATGGGCTACATGCAAGTTCAGATGACCGAAAAGCACAAAGCGAAAACCTCGTTCACAACAGAGTGGGGAACATACTGTTACAGAGTGATGCCATTTGGTTTGAAAAATGCCAGGGCAACCTACCAGCGAATGGCCACAGCCCTGTTCCATGACATGATACACAAGGAAGTAGAAGTCTACGTGGATGACATGATGGTCAAATCAGAGACAAGAGAAGGGCACTTTGCCGCACTCGAGAAGTTTTTGGCCCGAATTGCAGAATTCAAGCTAAGGTTAAACCCGAAGAAGTGCTTTTTCGGCGTTTCGTCGGGGAAAATCTTAGGCTATGTAATCGGAAATAAGGGAATCGAGGTAGATCCTGATAAAGTAAAGGCTATACAAGAGATGCCAGCGCCGAGAAATGAGAAGGAAGTGAGAGGGTTTCTGGGGCAGGTTCAGTATATCAGCCGGTTCATAGCAAGACTCACCGCAATCTGCGAGCCAATCTTTAAGTTGCTAAGGAAAGACCAACCCGCTGTTTGGAATGATAAGTGTCAGAAAGCTTTGGAGAGCGTCAGAAACTATTTGTCTAACCCGCCAGTGCTGAGACCGCCTAAACTGGGAAAGCCGCTTCTCCTCTATGTAGCGATTGAAGAGCGATCTATTGAAGCAATGTTGGCCCAAGAGGGAGACACCGGTGTGGAGCACGCGGTGTATTATTTGAGTAAGAAGTTCCTAGAGTATGAGCTCAAATACAACATGATCGAAAAGACATGTGTGGCAGTGGTGTGGTTGACGAAGAAATTGCGGCACTATTTCCAATCGTATAAAGTGATCATTATTTCTCGGATGGACCCCGTGAAGTATCTATACCGAACTCCATCCTTGACGGGGAAGTTAGCCCGATGGTTGTTGCTTTTGTCCGAGTTTGACATTGAATATGTGACGAAGAAGGTTATCAAAGGAAGGGTCGTGGCAGAGTTTCTGGCTAACCAACCCCTGAATGCAGAAGAGGAAGAAGTAAGCTATGATTTCCCCGATGAACATTTGAACGCAATCGAAGTCATACCATGGAAAATGTTCTTCGACGGAGCGGTTAATTCGAGTGGAGCCGGAGTAGGAGTGCTACTTATCTCACCGGAAGGAGAAAGAATCCCGATGGCGAAGAAGTTATCCTTCCCCCTTACCAACAATATGGCCGAATACGAAGCATGCATTTATGGTTTGGAGTCATTAGCAGCACTGGGAGCGTCATATGTCGAAATTTGGGGTGACTCCAAGTTGATCATCGAACAGGCACAAGGAAACTGGGAAGTGAGAGAAGAAAGGCTACGTCCATATCTAGATCAGCAAGGAGGGTTGGCATTGAGATTCAAAGAATGTCGCTTCTATCACATTCCTCGAGCTCAGAACCAGGCCGCGGATGCCTTGGCCACTTTGGTGTCAGTTTGGGACAACCCCCGGAACCTTGCTTCGAAACCATTGGTATTGAGAAGATCTCACAAACCGTGCTACGAAGACGTAATGCTGTTAGGGGCAGATGAAAAACCGTGGTATTTCGATATCGTGAACTTCAGGAAAGATGGAACATATCCGGCAGAGTCGGAACCTAGGGATTAAGCTGTGATTAGAAGGCTAGCCCGTCAGTTCGTCATCCACAACGACTTGCTTTACAAAAGGCACGTTGATGGATTACAACTAAGATGCTTGGATAAGGGGGAAGCCCGCGAGGCGATGGAATCAGTACATTCGGGAATTTGTGGAGCCCATATGGGAGGAGCAGTACTAGCTAAGAAAATTATTAGGAAAGGCTTTTATTGGCTCGCCATGGAAAGAGATTGTAACGAGTATGCGAAGAAATGTCACGATTGTCAAATCCACGGCGATTGCAGTCATCTTCCGGCCATGGAATTACACGTGCTAGCACCTATTTGGCCATTCGCTGCTTGGGGCATTGACATCATTGGCGAAGTAAGGCCTAATGCTTCAAATGGACATAAGTTTATTGCAGTCGCCATCGATTATTTCACCAAGTGGGTAGAAGCAGAGTCGTTTAGCAAACTGGGATCCAAGCAGATGAGAAAGTTCATTGAAAAACACTTGATCACCAGGTTCGGGGTGCCTCATCACATGATCACGGATAACGGAGTCCAGTTTCAGGGGGAAGTAAGGAATCTTTTCCGAGAATATGGCATTGAACATCACAGGTCTTCTCCGTACCGTCCACAGGCTAATGGGGCAGTAGAAGCAGCTAATAAGAACCTTAAAAGGATCCTCGTAAAGACGGTAGAATCACATCGGAACTGGCATGAGCACCTCCCTCTCGCGTTGTGGGCTTATCGCACGACAGTCAGAACCTCGACTGGGGCAACACCATTCTCTTTGGTATATGGCACAGAAGCAGTTTTGCCGATTGAGATTGAAAAGCGATCGTTGAGAATCGCAGTGGAAGCAGAAATTCCCAAGGCGGAATGGGTAAAGAGGCGATGCGAGCAGTTGGCTTTAGTTGATGAGAAAAGGATGGAAGCCCTTTACCATGTACAGTTGTATCAACGAAGGATGGCTCGGGCTTTCAATAAAAAAGTCAAGACCAGCCCTATCAAAGAAGGAGATTTGGTGCTGAAACAGATCCGTGTGATGCACACCGACCCGAGGGGGAAGTTCAGGCCTAACTGGGAAGGACCATTCATCGTGAAGAAGATACTAAGCAAAGGAGCGGTGAAGTTAACCACAATGGACGGCATGGAATTCTCCGAACCTACCAATCTGGATAGGCTTAAGAAATACTTTTCGTAAAAAAAAAAAAAAAAAAAAAAAGAGAAAAATAAAGAAAAATTCCCGATAGGTCGAAAACCCGCAAAGGGCGACCTATGCAACAATAAGGGAAATCCCAATGGGTGAAAACCCGAAAGGGCACTCATTTAAAAATTCCGAGATAGTAAAAGGAGAGAAGAAAAATCGCCGGGATCCGAAAACCGAAAGGCGGGTCCTGGTAACAATAGTTATGACTTGAGCAATTACAAAAACAATGTATAAGAGACTAAGTATTTCTGTTGTTTGTAAATAAATAAAGGCATGAATATATTTGACGAGAATGATTGGAATCATCATAATCTACTGAATGCATGGTAATATGAATCACGAGTTATACATTTCCTATCCTACTTTTCACAAAAAGCCTACCTACTATCCACCCCGCTCCCTATACATCAGCTATACATCGGAGAAACCCTAATAAAAGCTACAAAGAAACAATGAAAGCTACGAGCCTAATACGGAGATAGTGTCTCAAAGTCTCTCAGGTGGGATGCCCGCTCCGCAGATAGTGTCTCCTCGGCAGCACGCGCTCTCTCATCAGAAACCCGTGCTCTCTCATCAGCAGCTCGTGCTCTCTCCTCTGCAGCAAGGCGTCTGATCGACTCATCACGCGCCCTCTCCTCGACGGCAAGGCGACCCTCAGTCTCCCGTCGCATCACTCCCGACCAGTGGTCGTTCCTCTCTTGATACACACGACCAACTCGGGCATCAGCTTCCCGCACTAGCTCACTCTGTCTCCGCTCATGGGCATGAAGATCACTCTACAAGAAAAAAAAACAAACAAAAAATAGATAAGAGGCAGCATAGGCAAAAATATAAATCATACATACATGCATACATTTCACTACACTAAAGTACAATAATGATACATACCAGGTGGTCGGTGCAGCGCAAGCTGAGGCAATCTCGTAGGAAGTCGGATAGATCCACGTAGTCTGTACAGGTCTCCCTAGTGGTCAGTGAAGCGTCCGAGGGATCAAACGGGACCCTCGAGGAGAAGATAGGAGGGGCTGCCTCAAATCCCGCATAAGGTGTCCCAGACTCGTCATAGTGGATCGTAGCATAATCCCTCCCGTAGCCTGGTATAGGCACGCCTATGGACGATCTCTCCGGTCGGGCTGCACTGGAGGACTCACCGACGAAGTAGGGCTGCTCGCGCGCTGGTGTCTGAGTCTGAGTTCCATCAAAAAAATCAGATAAGCGGGCACTCCTCCAAGATCCCTCCTGCAAAAAAAAAAAAAACACACAATAAAACCTCCGAGCATATCGTAAATAAAATGAAGGGGGAACGGAATCACTTACCGGAACCTCCGCCTGACCAAAGACGGCCTCGACCGCCTCTCTCGAAAACACATCCGCCACTGGATCTACCTCCATCGCTGCCGCCGGGGCATCCCTCGCGCTCAGTAAAGTAGACAAATAAGGCTCGCGGCCCCCGGCATGAATCCAGACCACTCTACCGACAAAACGGCGGGTCAGATCTCGACAAATGGTCAATAAAGGCAGAGTCCGTACCGCGAACATAGAGATGGGGATCTCACCCGGTGTCCAATGAGCGTCTCTAACCCCGGTAATGCCTCGATCCCCTAGATACCACGCCCGCACGCAGGGGCCGGTGAGCACACACTGCTGCTCCTGGATCATCGACACGTATGCATACTCAGGGCCGAAGTCGAGGTCATCCCACCTGAACTGAATCAAAAGCAAAATACACAAAGAGAAAGTCAGAAAGGCTCAAACCAAAATCTGGCACGATGGGGCAAAATCTACCTGACTCAGGGTCAGCGAGTCGATCCGATCCAGAAGCCGCGACACTGTCCGACTCCTCTCAGCGCTCAAGTCGAAGTCCCTCCATCGAGTCATAAATGGCAGCCTCGGCACTCTCGGTCGAGGTCAAGACCGGCTAGGAAGGATGTGTCTCTCGTATGCCCACACCTGCGGTAAAAACAAGGACTAGAAGTGTGAAAAATGCGAAAAAGATAAGACGGATAAGTCAAGAAGGCGTCACGTACCAGCAGGGCAAAGGTATAACCGCCGAAGTCCTTGCGCTTCCGGCAAGTCAGATCCAAGAACTTGTAAAGAAAGGCTAAGCCTGCCCCTGCCCAATCATAAGAAGCCGCTGCATCCAGATCGCTAAGTGCCTAAATAAGACCTGCGTGTACCTTCCCGCCCTTCATGCGGAAAATCGTCTCACTCAGAGCATATACTAAGAAACTATGAACCGCCAGGTCGGTAGCGTCAGTCTCGCAGAAATCACGTCTACTCAAGAGGCTCGCGGTAGAGACAAACTTCGCCGGAGTAGACTTGGTGCATAGACGAACTCCCGGTCCAATCAAGGTAGCAAGCCTAGCAGGGTCGACCCGTGGTCGCATCATACCAAAGTGGAAAGGGACGGGAGTGTTGCTCCCTCGTAATCCTGTCAACAGCGAAAAATCTCGAGGCGAGATGGTCATCTCCCCAAAGGAAAGGTGGAAGGTGTGGGTCGAGTCAACCCACCGCTCGCATAAGGCCCGTAGGCCAAAAGGATCGCATACCCCGTTGGTGCGGGGCAGCGCTGCAATAAAGGGCTCGAAGCCCAACTCCTGCACACGGGCTCTCGCCGCGGCACCTAGCCTATCATACCATGAGAGAACCTCGGCGGTGGTCCCCGAAATCTCAATGAACTAAAAAAGAACAAGATAAGAAAATTTAAATACAGCTCCTAAAGCAGGCAATTGAAAAGAACGCGTTAAGACTAGGTATTCTTCCATTTTCTAACCTAGAGACATCCGGTCAGTTAGGACCAATTTTCTGCAAAAATCTCTCATGTAGGGTCCTTCACGTAAGGTTGAGTCAATTCTTTGATCCACTCTCGTCTGCGGCGACGAGGAGCATAGATTAGGTTCTACTATTCACGTGCATTAGCTAAGTTTTTACTATTCACGTACACTATTCACATTGTCACTATTCACGTTTTTACTATTCACATGCACTATTCACGTGCATTAGCTAAGTTTTTACTATTCACGTTGTCACTATTCACGTTTTTACTATTCACGTGCACTATTCACGTGCATTAGCTAAGTTTGTACTATTCACGTTGTCACTATTCACGTGCACTATTCACGTTCTACTATTCACGTGCGTTAGCTAAGTTTTTACTATTCACGTTGTCACTATTCACGTGTACTATTCATGTTTTTACTATCCACGTGCATTAGCTAAGTTTTTACTATTCACGTTGTCACTATTCACGTTTTACTATTCACGTGCACTATTCACGTTTTTACTATTCACATCGTTTTTACTGTTAACATGCATAAATTCGTAGTGTACTATTCACATGCATATAGCGCGCATTCTTACAAAAACAAACAGGTGTTACGTGTAAATAAAGGAATTCACGTTTTTTAGCTAAAATCCTCTAAGGCAGTCTTAGAGTTAGCATGCAAATCATGTTCGTATAGGAGTGCTAAATCCTAGAGTTCAAATCAAATAAAAGTGAGAAACCACTTACCTCGTTGCAGCGTGTCCTGCTCAACTGTGTTGCAGGGTCGTGGAAGGTATCCACTCTATCCAGGTTTACATAAACCTCGTCCATGCCTCGGGTGCCATCCCATTCGTCTAAATCCATCCCGAGAATAATCCAAATTGAAGTCTAGTGAGAGAAAGAGGAGAGAGAATGTGTGGGGTTGAAATGAAACCCCACCACCTTATATAGGAAAAGGGAATGACATTCCCGTAAATAGTGAAAAAAGTACGATTTGACATAAAGGTAAAAAAATAAATAATTAATTACCAGGTGCACAGACCTCCGATTTGCAGTCCGTTTCAGCCTGCATTTCTCCCAGACAGTGACTAACATTGTCAAAATATCAATTCCAGACAACAGCTAATTTTTACAGAACAGTGACACCAGTCGAAATACAGACGACAGTCAACAGAAAAACAATCAGTAGTCTATTTCATTTTGGACTCAGACGTGTGCCCATCGAATCGTCGAGATGATAGCTCTAGTGAGAAAATACAGACAACCGTGTGGTAAGAAAATCCAGAAACAGAACCCGCTTTTTTGCCATTTGACTCACGGTCGCAGACCGAAGTTGCTTTTGAGCCATTTGACTCTCGGTCGCAGACCGGAGTTGCTTTTGAGCCATTTGACTCTCGGTCGCATACCGGAGTTGCTTTTGAGCCATTTGACTCTCGGTCGCAGACCGGAGTTGCTTTTGAGCCATTTGACTCACGGTCGCAGACCGGAGTCGCTTTTGAGCCATCTGACTCACGGTCGCAGACCGGAGTTGCTTTTGAGCCATCTGACTCAAGGTCGCAGACCGGAGTTGCTTTTGAGCCATCTGACTCACGGTCGCAGATCGGAGTTGCTTTTGAGCCATCCGACTCATGGTCGCAGACCGGAGTTGCTTTTGAGCCATATTTACCTAAGACCGTTGAAATAGGGGAGCTGTTTAGCCATTATCCCCGTGATCTTGAAATAGGGTAGCTGTTTAGCCATTATCCCCGTGATCTTGAAATAGGGTAGCTGTTTAGCCATTATCCCCACAGTCGTAAATCAGGGTAGCTGTTTAGCCATTATCCCCGTAATCTTGAAATAGGGTAGCTGTTTAGCCATTATCCCCGTGGTCATAAACTAGGGTAGCTATTTAGCCATTATCCCCGCGATCGCGAACTAGGGTGCAGCCCGAAGCAGAGTCTGATGCAGTCAGAGAGCAACGCCAGAGCGCGCAGCGCAAAGGTCAGGTATGTTTCCTCCTACTCGTTACGTGTCTTTTACTTTTATATGTTTTACATTGCATGTGTTACGTTAGCAAAAACGTTTTCGAACCACACACATCACTGTCAAAATAGAAAAATAGGGGCAACTGTAGACACCGAGTCGGAGGACCTGTGACGAAAACCTGAAACAAGACGGTCGAAGCGATTGATTCCGGAATTTTTGAAAAATATATAAAGAATAATAAGCTGAGGAAAATTAAAGGCACGGCGCGGGCACGCAACGGCATCCCGCACGCGGACGACAATGGTCGAACGCCCGCTTGACGGCTCGAGACGTGCGCGCGGCGTCTGTTGGATGCACCGCGAGTGGCACGCTCTCGACGTCCGGGGCAATGCCTGGGACCGCTGGCGGTGCCCGCCCTCGTGGGCCGTTGAGCACACGTCCCTAGTGGCGCGAGGCGCGCGTTCGGCGGCCGAGACGCGCGAGCGTCTAGCTGCGCGGAATGCGCGCTCGGCGGCCACGGAGTGCACGCGTCCGACGGCACGGGGCACGCCCCGGGGGTCGCCGGGCGGGCACCAAACCACGTCGGGCGAACGCCCAACGCGTCGGGCGGACGCCCAACGAGGGTGGGGCGCGGGCGCCCAAGCTCGCGTTGGGCGCTCGCCCAACGCCGTTGGGCGATCGCCCAACATTGTTGGGCGGCCGCCCAACTATTGTTGGGCGGCCGCCCAACTCATGTTGGGCGGCTGCCCAACTCATGTTGGGCGGTAGCCCAACACTAGGTTGGGCGGCCGCCCAACCACAATGGGCGACGCCCAATTTTTTTTGGGCGTCGCCCATTGTTCCGGGATCCGTTTCCCTATGTAAGGGCACGGATCCCAAGGTGAAGAGAGGGCTTTTTTTTGGGAAAAACTTTCTCACTCTAAACATTTTTAGAGAGAGAGAGAGTAGATTTTTTTTGAGAAAAATATTTTTTTTCTTAAAAATTCCAAATTTCCTAAGTTCAATTTTTACTAAATTTTTATTAATATTGGGAGCTCGCGGTTCGTGGAATCAATCGGCTTCGACTGTCAGATACCGAATCAAATGTATTATCCGAGGGCTAGACTCTTTATTTTATTTAATTTATTCTCTCCTTCTATTTATTTTTTATGCTATAGTTTTTATTCCTTTAGTTATTTATTTATTTTGTCACGTTTTATTTAATTAACGTATTTATTTAATTTTCGTTTCGTGTTAAATAAAACTCGGGTTTTGTTTTAAAATAAAAACCTCGTTTTGGATATCCCAATACGAACCGTGATCCGATAAAAAGGTAGTTCAGGTATCGAAAATGTTGTAATTATAAGTTTTTAATTTAAAAGAGGTTTTCAAATAACGTTTTAAAATAAAAACATCGTTTTAGGAACTTCCGTTTTCGACTATGATCCATCTTTGGTAGTTCGGAAGTCCAAAACGATTGAATTAGATTTAATTTAAAGCTTTTGAATAAATCTGGAAAATATTGGAGTGCTGCTGTAATTTGCCAATTCTGTCACTAAATGCTGTTTACCGACGGATTTTCCGTCGGTAAATCTACCAAAATGTAAAAAATGTCATTTCGGTCCATTTTTCTTAACTTTTAGACTTTTAATCCTTAGTATATAAATATATAATAATGTAATATATTCTTTTCAAATTGTTTTAAAACTTCAACATATATAATTATTTTAGGAGATTGGTATTCCATTTTTTATTCTAATTTTTTGTATATGTACATATTACTTTCTTTTTATTATTATTCATTTAAGTTACATTAAATTCTATTTTAAATGTTATTTACTTGGGTATTTTGGGAGATAATTAGTAGATATTGGGGGATGAACATATAGTCTTTTTGACATTAGGATTATATTAGTTATGTATATATATATAGTTTTGGGGTATATTTGGGTTATCTTAATTATTGTTAAATAAAATTATTTTGAGTGATAAAGGCTATTTTCCTATTTATGAATTTCATTCACTATTTTCTTATGTTTAAAGTATAAATATATTATTTTCATTATTCTTTCTTATATATGTATTAGATAATATATTTTCTTTTACTCTTATTTTATGTCTTTTGGGCTAAAATGTGTAAATATATATCTATATTATTTTCTTTATTTCTTTTGGTCATTTATAAGTCCATGTTTCAAATGGGCTTCACTTGGAAAAATTAAATTTTGGGCCTAAATGTGTTTATTGATGTAATTATAATAGTTAGAGAGTCCATTAAATAAGTGAGGAAAATAAGTCACAAAAAGAGAGTTTTCAATTAAATTATTTAAGCTAATGAGCTTTCTTAAATCTCTAATGTAGATAAATAGAGTCATTTTGGTTGATATTTCAAATCGTTTTCTAAACACCACGTTTTAAAACCTTAGTCCGTTCCAACGACGGATTAAGCGAACATTGTAATCAAAATCGTTTTCTTTGTTAATAATGAGGATTTTGAATCGCTTTCTTAATGAATTTGTACAAAATAAAATTGACTTGTATGTTTAACCACGTTTTCTTATTAAAAGGCTTTTACTTTAACGTTTTCAATTACTCGAGTCGTTCCAACGGCGACTCGGGTAAGCTTCATCAAACGGGGTTTTAAAACGTACCTAAATCGTTCCAACGGCGATTAAGGTGCGAACCATGTAATAAACATCATTTTGGGGAAATAAGTTAATGTAGAATAGACACACAACATAACATTTAAATACGGTTGTAAATAAATCACTTCTTTCTTCCCCCTCTCTGTGTATGTATAAACATAAATGGGTGATTCTTTACTGATGTGGCTTTTCAATATCATATGCTCAAAATGGTTTCCAAAAAGAGAAAGAAAAGGGTTTCAAATGAATTTTAAACTTAAAGAAGTATACGATTAGTCCGTTATCGCCTAACATGCTGAGTAGGAGGCCGGTGGTTCATAACCGGGCGATGTCGGGGTGCCTAGTAGCCTTTCTCCGGAAAGGAGCTAGCCTTCTCGGCTCATACCTAAGTTTCCCGAACCCACACCGGTCTCCCGCAAGGGATCGGTGTTCATTTTCCCATTCGTGGGTGGCGACTCTTCCATATCTCCGAGCTCCGGTCCTGCCGAGCAGCTTGATTCCGCGATTGGTTGCTTTCGGCGCCAATCACCGCTTACGTCGCCATGAGGTTGTCCACCCCCCGGTCCGCCCGGGAGATTAGGCCGCGGCACCTCGTCTAACACCGGCATTGGGCCGATGCATCTTCTGATTCATAAGCTCCGTGGGCTCCGGACAGTTCTGCGTGGGTGGAACAAAGATGTCTTTGGTAACTTAGACAAAAATATCAGTGACAGTGAGCATGTCTTAGCACAAATTCAAGCCGACATTAGTGCTAATGGTATCTCCCCGGAGAGACATGAAAGAGAATTACAGGCCCATGCCTCGCTTGACCTCAATATATTGCAGAAGGAAACATATCTAAAAGAAAAAAGCAGAGTTAACTGGCTAGAGCTCGGGGACAGAAATAGCCGTTTTTTTCACAGAGTAGCGGCGCAGCGTAAGTCGTCGGCCGGAATACAAGCGTTGCGTATAAATGGGCTAATTGAAACAGATCCGACTGCCATAGCGGATCATACAACGTCACATTTTGCCGAGCTCTTCAGGAATCCCAGTCCTGGTATTGTGGATTTGTCTGAGGTAAGGGAGATAGTGCCTAATTGTGTATCGCAAGATATGAACTCGGAACTGGTCAGGGATCCGTCTGATGAAGAGATTCAGGCCACTGTAATGGGCATGTCGGCAACCAGCGCGCCAGGTCCTGACGGTTTCACTGGTATTTTTTTCAGAGTTATTGGAGCATTGTAGGGGCAGACGTGTGCGATATGGTGCATTGGTTCTTCCGAAATGGGATAGTTACTCCAGGCCTGAACTCAAGCATAATGGCTCTTATTCCAAAGGTAGAGGGTGCGATAAGAATTGATCAATATAGGCCAATTGCTATGAGCAATTTCAGTTTTAAGCTGATAACTAAAATTCTAGCTGATAGGCTAACGCAGGTGGCTGGCCAGATAATAACAGATAATCAATTCGGATTCATCAAAGGCCGTAGCATTCATCAATGCATCGCTATTGCCTCGGAAGGCGTCAATTGTCTGCAAAAACGATGTTTTGGAGGAAACATGAGCATGAAAATTGATATAAAAAAGGCTTTTGATACACTTGACTGGAATTTCTTGCTTGAGGTCTTAGACGCTTTTGGCTTTTCACTAAAGTTTAGAGACTGGATTCTCACAATACTGTCATCTGCCAGATTATCAATCATGATGCCTTTGGGGGTCTCGGGCTACTTCGCTTGCTCCCATGGGGTCCGACAGGGAGATCCGCTCTCACCTATATTATTTGCAATTGCGGAGGATTATCTTAGCAGATATATTTGCAGGCTGGTGGAAAGAGGGGATTTGGATCCTATGCGTTATTCCAATTCTCAGAGGTTGCCTACGCATCTGTTATACGCTGATGACATTCTCTTGTTTTGCAGAGCCTCACTGAGGAATGTTAGAGTTATTGCTTCCATGTTTGCGAGCTATGGTATCATTGCAAGGCAGCAGGTGAATTGGGCAAAGTCTGACCTTTTCTTTGGGACCCCAATAACAGCTCGACGAGCTAGTCGAATGGCTGATATTACAGGGATTAAACTTGGCAAGATTCCTTTCATCTACTTGGGTATCCCTCTTTTCTCGGGGGCTCCTAAACCAGATCATTTAAGGAATATTGCAGACAAAACCATCTCGGCTTTTTCTAGATGGAAAGGCACAGCCCTCTCTACGGCAGGACGACTAACTTTAGTGAAGGCGGTGGTTATGAGCTCACTGACACATTCGTTCATCATTTATAAGTGGCCCCGGAGTCTTTTGAAGAAGCTCGTTAGCAGTATGAGAAACTTTGTCTGGACTGGTTCGGTCGCTAAGCAAAAGTTGGTTCCCGTGGCTTGGCGGGTTTGCACAATGCCGATGGTTCAAGGCGGTTTGGGAATAAAAAATTTGGCGCGTTGGAATACAGCCTTATCTGGGAAAATTTCCTGGGGAGTCATAGCTGACACAAGTCTTTGCTTCTCTCTTCTAAGATCTCGCTTCCTCAACACAGCGGGGTTGGCAAGGAGATGTATATCTCTGTCCTCGGTTTGGATTTCTATTAAAACCTCCTATCAGACGCTTCGGGATCATAGCTTCTGGCTGATAGGAGAGAATTCCACGCTCAGCTTTTGGAATTCGGAGTGGATCAGACCAACGTTAGCAGATAGGCTTAACTTGGATCGGGCGGCGCGAGATAGGCGTTTGGAAAGGATTAATGAGTACAGAATTAACGGAGTTTGGGAAATCCCAGATTTATCGCCTGATATTAGAGCTGCTGTTCTCGCGGTTTCCCCAGGTGGTCGGACCACGGACTTGTGCTTTTGGAAGCCTGCTACGAATGGTTTCTTCACGGTTTACCTGTTCTATAAATGGCTTTCACCATCACCTACCAGACATTTCGCAAATCGAATCTGGAAAGCTTATATTCCCCCCTCGCACTCAATGATAGCCTGGAGAGCGTCCTGGGGCAGACTTCCGACTCAGAAGCTGCTGCAGTCCTGCGGTATCTCCATGGCTTCCATGTGCTGCCTTTGCAAGTCCCACGAGGAACGTCTTGATCATCTGCTGCTTACCTACGAGTTTGCTAGGCAAATATGGAGAGGTGTTGAAGGCTTGTTTGGCCGTAGATTGAACACAGAACAAACCGTTCATGATTTTCTTGCTCAAACCCTGACGGCCCGCTTTAGCACACAGATACAATTCCTTTGGCACAGCGCAATAGTTCATGGATTATGGGTTCTTTGGAGAGCTAGAAATGGGTGTATCTTTGAAGAGGAGCCTCCGAATATACATCAATCACTTCGGTTACTATGGGCCTGCATTAGAGGTTCTGATTTTCTGGGGAAAGGGACAGCTTGGAATTCACAGGTTGAACTTCAAGTTCTATCTTCCCTTGCCTTGAAGCCGCGATTAGGTGCAGTGTCACGTATCATCCCAGTGCGCTGGCAGAGACCGCCTAAAGGGTGGTGGAAGGTGAACACAGATGGATCTTTCTTGGCGGGTTCAGAGGTGGCTGGCTGCGGAGGTGTTTTCCGCACTGATACGGGTCATGCGGTTGGTTCGTTTGCTTTATCGTTTAAAACTCAATTTGCGCACATTGCCGAGTTAAAAGCAGCCATGACTGCTATTACACAAGCCCGCAGCAGGAACTGGAATAAACTTTGGCTAGAGAGCGACTCAACTTCTGTAGTTCACTTTCTTCGGAACAGAACAGGCAACATTCCTTGGCAGCTTCATCAGGATTGGGACAATTGTTTACGGGCTCTAGAAACAATGAGTTTGGTCGCCTCTCACGTATTTCGGGAAGGAAACCAAGTCGCAGATAAGATTGCTAATTTTGGTCGAACTTGTGATGAGATGGTTTGGTGGGATTCTGCTCCGGCTTTTTGTTTAGCTTTAATTAATGATAATGCTATTGGCCGTTTGGCCTACAGGTTTTGTTAAATCATTGTAATTTTTGCTTCTCATTAATAATATCGGGTCTGGTTGGGTGGTTCGTTCGGGGGTGCCAACATAGTTGGGATTTCCGTCTTCCGCCTTTCCTTTCCTCGTCTTTAATTAAAAAAAAAAAATACCCTTAATTGTCATTAATTATTTAAAAGTTTAATTTTAAGTTTAAATACTTTGTTTTGTAAAAAATACATACCACATAGATATGTAAGTTGTTTTCAAATGAGTCTTACTATGTAACTCCATATTATTCATGAGTTTCTATCGAGATTGTTCATGAACATTATAATCAAGCTTCTTTATTAACTTGTTCACTAGCCTATAACCGAACCTGTTTACGAGGTTACGATCCGAGTTTTGTCATGCTTAACCTCTACTCGTTTAGGAGTCTCTAAATCATATTAGCCAACAGCTGATTTCCTTCAAATTTCTGCTGTCGTCATCTTAAAATGGTAGGAATCCGTGTGAATAGCTTTCAAACTATGAATATTGTTCTGCTTGGAAAAATTGGTTGGGACATTTTGTTTGTGCCTAACATTAGGCGGTGTGTTTTGACGAATTCAGCTTTGCCAAAATTTATTTGGCTTTTTCTTCATGTGGCTTACATAAGGGTGTTTTTAATACTTTGCAAGAGGCTAATTAATGACCAAAAATGTTTAGCATACTTCTTCACTCAAATGTTTTATGGAATTTCAGAGTGGACAATACAGGTTTATATTACCATGTATTTTTAATTTCACCAATTAATAAAGTTGTGAGTATTGGAATGATTAATAATTTTATCTACGAGACTATGATAACGTATCAAAAAACTAATTGAAGTAAAAAACTTAAAGTAATTGTTAGAGCTCAATAATATCTTTTATTAACATCCTGCAGTTAAAAAATAATAATAAATTAAATTAAATTAAATGGTCATCACGTGAACATGCAGTAGGAAGACAAAGGAAATATCATGGTCGTTTCTAGGAATGGGCACCTAGGGTTCAAGAGAGAGAGAGGGTTCAAGAAGAAGGGGTTTTGTTGAAGAGGGAAAGTGGATCAAAAAGCTCTGATACCATATAAAGAAGAAGTTGTGTTTATTCACTTTGGAAGAGACTTATAGATAGAGTTTACAACCTTAAAGTGTGCAGTTAATATAAGCTATAGGTAACTATAATAATAACTAATTACAACTGTATTTATATAAGATAAATACAGAATATAATTTGAATAAATATCATAACAGCAATTGACTAAGTCAATCCTTATCAAGGCGTCCATAAAAATACAAATCCCATCAATCCCCAACTAATCCCCCATTAATTCTATGGAGCCTTTACGCCCGACTAGACGCTATAGTTTTTTACAACCTTGCGTCTTTCAGATGCAGTTTACTTTTTACAACCAGATTATTTAAGTATTACATTTTAATCAAGTTGAATAGGCTTTCGGGATATTTTAAGCAAATTGAATGAATCATGGGAATACTTTGAAAGTTCAGGACAACAATCAAATTTTTAGACAAATTTCAAAATCAAATGATGTATTAAGTCATTAAATATATAAATACACTCTCTCCATCAGGAGAACACATAAACCAAATCTTCACCTTCTTGTTTGATATTTGTTGACGAAAATGGGGATTGAAATAGAGTTCATTGCTAAAGAATTAATCAAACCCTCCTCTCCTACACCTCATCATCTCCATAAACTCCATTTCTCCTTTCTAGATCAAATCCAAGGCATAGTTTCCCTTCCTTTCACTCTCTTCTACGAAAATTCCAACACAATTACCAATCTAGAAAGATGCAAACTCCTCAAAAAATCATTATCAATGGCTTTAACCATATTCTACCCTCTTGCCGGACGTATTAACAACTACTCTTATGCAGATTGCAACGACGAAGGCGCTCTCTTTATTGAAGCTAAAGCTAATTGTCACCTCTCAGATATTCTCCAAAACCGAAACCAATACCATAATCATCGATTCAAGTTCATCCCTCTCCAACCTCATCAAGGCATACATCAGTATGGATCTTTGTTTCAGGTTACTTACTTCAATTGCGGCGGATTAGCCCTTTCTTTCGCTATGCCACATATGCTCGGGGATGCTTTATCCCAGTTCTTATTCCTCAATAGTTGGGCCGCTGTTGCTGGAGCCAATACTAATACAAATACTCTCGTTGATATTCCTCCCATCGGTTCAGCTTCAATTTTTCCTCCTCGTGCTCCATCGGATTCTGATATAATGCAATTGATCTTCAAGGAAAACTTCGTCACTAAATCGTTTGTATTTGATGCTTTTACCTTATCAGCTCTTAGAGATAAATATAGCAGCGATGGTGAAAAGTTGTCGCGGATGCAGGGTTTATCTGTTTTCGTATTGAGTCGGATCACGGCCGCGATTTCTCGGCCAAAAGAAGGCCGTAATAAGAATAGGAGTGTGGTGGTTAACGCGATGAACTTGCGACCATATGTGGATCCTCCGATTCCAAAGAATTCTTTTGGGAATTTTGTATGGATGGGAGTAGCAATATTTGATAATCTAGAGCATATGGCTAAAGAGGATGAATATTGTGGTGCAATTGGGATGAGGATACGAGATTCAATTAAAAGTGTGAATGTAGAGACTGTGAAGAAACTTCAAAGTGATGATCAGTTGAATTTCTTAAAGGAAACATTTGCAGAAGTTGCCAAAGGAGAGATGGATAAGTTTGCAATTACGAGTTTGTGTAATTTTCCAGTATATGAAATTGATTTTGGTTGGGGAAAACCTGAATGGGTAACAGCAACTGCAATGGCTGTCGACAATGTTTTCATTATTTTCATGGATACCAAAGAAGGAAAAGGCATAGAGGCATGGATTACGATGATGGAGGAAGACATGGTTAAATTCGAGATTGATAACCAACTCCTTTCACATCTTTCTTTAACTCAGAATAGGAATCAAAACTTGATCAAACAATCAAGGTTATGAGCATAAGAAATTCTAATGTTTGTTATTTCATATATGTTGTGTTATTTCTAATTTGTTTTGGCAAAAAGCATCCTGTTTCATCATTTATTTTTCATTGTCTCAACCTCCTCATTAACAGAATCACTAAATGTGATGAGGCTGTTAATTTTTTTTTTTTTTTTGACAAATTAAACCACTAACTGATAATTTTGTGTTGGATCTAATCAATAAACTTTCAGCGGTAAAGAGGAAGAGTATAATTGCTGGAAGAAATTCTCTATACAAACAGAAACTTAAATAATCTCTGTAGAGATCTATACAAACAGAAACTTAAATTTTGTGTAACTTTTAATTCAATTGAGATTTTTTTTTTTAAATCTAAACACAATTTCCTTATCAATTACAAATATTTAAGATTCATAGCATATCTTGAATATCTTTCAATGAATTTTTTTTTTATTTCTAATCTAATTATTACTTCTAAATTAAAGACTAATTTATAAACTAAACTAAAATAAAATGTAAAAATTAAAATATGAAAAACTAAAAACTAAAAAAATGTGATAATCCTTAAAAATTCTCAAAGAGAATCAAAATCATGGACATAATCAAAATAATGGTTCTGTCCATTTTACTTACCCGGGAATAATTTCAAGCATGAATAAAAGAAAGTAGAAATGTATCCCCAACTTGAAATTATTATTATATATTTTTTCTCTTTTTTTGTTCTTTTTTTTGGCATTTTTTTAAGCACTTTCTTTTTTAGCGTTTTCTCAATTTAAGGATCTAATGATTTCGGTTGAATGCCCGAACTTCTAGTTCTGGCCATGAACAAAAACTACGCACATGAAACAAAACTTTCAAAACTATATTAAAAGTATACAATTCATTCCTGTCGGATAAGATAATTTCATCCTACTTGCTCATCTATCTAAGAAGAGTTGATCGGTTGTTTCTTAGAGAAATATATGTAGGTGTTTAAGGAAATGATAGGATAAAAGAAGAAATTATTTGTAATGTGGGAATTGAATAATTTTTTTACAAAGAGATATGATGTTTTGGTGAAGGATTAAGTGTATAGAAAAGAGGTAAATGTGTTTGGGAAGAGTTAAATTTTCTGGAAAAAATCATCTGTCACGTCTGACATCCAGTTTCATAAAATTTTCTTTTCCTTTTGATGTATCTGCATGCTTAATTTCTTTTCTGTAGACACCTTCTGTGAATTTCATTGATAATCAAATCTCCAGGTTATCTTTGAAAAAACTTGAATGTTTTATCTGCAAACATCTAATTTAAACGTTAAATAACAACGAGGATTTAGTCCTAGTGACCATCCTCAATAAATAAAATAAAACTACAAAATAAATAAATATATTATAAACCAAGGTTCGAAATAAAACACAAAAAATATAAATTTTTGTTAAAAAAAAATTTGGCGTTCCCCGGCAACTGCGCCAAAAACTTGTTGAGCGATTTCCGCAAGTGCACGGTATACGCTTGTAGTAATAAAAGATATCAAACTCACAGGGAACGCTTTTTAACGAAAACTTATTTTGAATCGGTTTGATTTACTTTTAAGGTTTATAATATGCAAAATCGTTTAATTGGATTTGGTTTTGAAATTGCTAGAATAAGAATTAGACTAGAGTATGTAGAATGTTAGAAATCACTTCTGATTTAAGGATGAATTTATAAAATAGAAACGTTTAGTGCTTTAGAAAAGTTAATTAATGTATTCGTTTGCATTAAGCAAAGAAAACCACTTTAAACTTTGTATACAAATTATATAAATGTAATAACGTGAACTCATTCAATTAAAAGGCTTTGAACGCAACAATCCCCTAATTAACTGGTTAGATTGCTTCCTTAACCGAATTGATACTTTTATCCAAGATACCAATTTGTCTAAGTGTTCAACAAAGTTTCCTTGTAAAGATTTTGAATTCAACTACGTATTAATGAAAACACCAGAACTCACTTCGGATCATTTACCATAAGTGCTACATAAAAATCTATCGAATAGAATAAACTTAATTAGATGAAGTATGAATTTGATACAAGTTTACAGAGAACAAGAAGCATGGAAGCTTTCGACGACTTTCAAGCGAACGGGTTGTCAATCCTTTCCTTGAACCTCGTTTAGAGTTTGTCAGGCTCCTGGGGCGAATCCTCTACTAAATCTTCTCGCTGAATCTTCGGAATAGAGATTGGTCTATCTATTACCAAAATGTAAACTAATATGAACAAATCTAAACGCTATTGTGTTTGTAATTATTTAATAAACAATGTGTGTACATCATATTGCTTTTTACAAAATCGAACTTCTAACTCTGAATCGCTTGACTCAGAATTTCTGCATTAATTCTATACTAATCTTCTCTTCAATATATTCTTCAACTCTGAATCAACTCTTTATTTATAGATGTTGAAGAGTCGTGATTGAAGTGTCGTGTCCGTTGTGAAGGGTCGTATCCGCTATGAAGAGACATTTCTATCCACCCGAACGAACGCGTTTCTTAGAATTTAAACACGTGAATGTGGTGCTACAAGGATTTCTGATCTTACCGAGAATGGAAATTCTCAGCCGAGAATGGGGAACTGATTTTTCAGCCTTTGAACGAAAGGGAGGGAGAGCTGGCCGACGCGTGTCGCGACCGAGAATTTGGATTCTCAACCGAGAATAGGAATTTTTCTCCCTTTTCTGACTTTGTTCTCGTCTTCCTCGTATCGGCGTGCTGATTTCTTCGTCTTTTGGCTCCTAACTTAGGTTTTTCCTTCATTTTTGACCTGTTTTCGTTCCTATTTGGATTTTACCAAATATTTAGGTACCTTTCATGAAAGAAACATATTCGGACATAAAAGTACTCTAAATAGATATAAACAACACAAATTCGTAGCAAAACTGATGTAAGTATTAATGATATTTTAGGTATATTATTTTAGGCTTAACACGCCTACTGAAATCAGACGACATGATTGGCCTACAAAACTGTATGCTGACTAGTGAATGACGCAAGAAGACCGTTTGAATTCAACGGATAGATCCGAATTCAAATGATTGAGGCATCAGATTTCACTATAAAAGGACAAGTTCATCTTTTGGATCCTTTGCCGAAGTACAAAAAGAAAAAGCATACATACAAGCACATACAAACAAGAAAAGAAAATTCTTACACCCAAATCCTATCTTTGTGTAAAAGTCTAGATTGAATTTGTATTCATCTAAAGTGTTCTTCATCTAAAAAGAACAAATTTGTATCAATTGTAAAGATTGAGAGTGTGGTGCTGAGTACTCAGCGGTAGAGAAAATCTGAGTGTTTGGTTACAACGCTCAGTAGGATTGAGTAGACGAATAGAAGACGATACTCTTGCATACTTAATTGACTTTCAAACGGTTTGTGCTCTACCTTTAAAGAGCTCAGTAGTGGATTGAAAAAGCCCGGAAGGATTCTGGGGACTAGACGTAGGCGGTGAGGCCGAACCAAGATAAGTCTGCTGAGTAATTTCTAACTCTTTCTCTCAATATATATATATGTATGTGTTGCTTGCTTAAATTACCTAAGGATATAAATTGTATAAGCTGACACTGAGTAATCAGAGTGTTGAGTTGGAAGCTGACCTTAAGTGTTAATTTCCAACTCACAAGTAAAACGGTTCTAATCAGCCTCTGACTAAAGTTTTCTTACATCTCGCTCGGCCTTGCTGACCAAAACTGAGTAAAGTAATTTAAAGAATTAAATTAGGTCAGCAATTAAAAGAAAAAGTTACATTAGTTCCTAACCCACCCTTGGAACTAATTACACGGGACCAACAATATCTAACCAGTATAATGCCTCAGTGAAGATTATTAGATCAGATAATGGAGGAGAGTTCATGAATAATCAATGTAGTGAATTGTTCAGATTAAAAGGAATTATTCATCAAAGGAGTTTTTCTTACACTCCACAACAAAACGCAGTGGTTGAAATAAAACACATGCATTTGCTTGAAATGGCAAGGGCTATCACTCTTCATGCTTATCTACCTGTGGAATTTTGGGGTGAAGCTGTTTTGATGGCAGCTACAATCATCAATGCTCTTCCTAGCAGAATTTTGGGATGACAATCTCCATACTTCATATTTCATAATACTCAGCCAGACTACTCTCTGTTTCACATTTTTGGCAGCCTTTGTTTCTACATGGATCCAAATTCATCTGATAAAATGAATGCGAGAGCTGTAAGAGGTGTTTTTCTAGGCTATACTCCTGGAAAAAAGGGGTATAAGGTGTACAACATGGAGGCTGGTAAGATTTTTACTTCTAGAGATGTGACATTTCTTGAACAAATATTACCTTATTCTAATATGCAGAAAAGCACGGCTGACACGCAAAGTACAGTTTATGAGCCTCAATCTGTTATGCCTGGAACCTCTAGACTGCTAATTTTTGATGATATTAATGAACACTCAAATTCTGATATTTCACCCACAATACCACATAGCTCTCTATGCAGGTCAGAAAGGTGTAGACAACCACCTGCTTAGATGACTGATTATGTCCATCTATGTGCAGACACTCAATTTCTAATGTTAATGCTCTCATAGTTGATACTTCATAAGTTTCAACCTCCTTACTTCCTCTTGTAACTTTTTTAAAGACCATAAAGCCTTTGTTGTTAATTTAGTTCAACACAAAGAACTAGCAACTTACCAGGAAACAGCTGCAAATCCAGCCTCGATACAAGCTATGAAAAATGAAATTGAAGCATTAGAGAAAAATGATACATGGATACTTACAGAGTTACCAAAAGGAAAGAAGCCTATTGCATCTAGATGGGTTTTTCGAATCAAATACAAGCCAAGTGGTGAAATTGACAAGTTTAAAGCCAGATTGGTTGCAAAAGGATTCAATTAAGTTCAGGGCATTGACTTTCATGAATCCTTTAGCCCTATTGCAAGAACAGTAACAATAAGACTATTTCTTGCTATTGTTGTTATATATTCCTAAAATGTTCATCAAATAGATGTTAACAATGCTTACCTACATGGTACCATTGATGAAGAGCTCTATATGGTTCCACCACAAGGGTATTCAAAAGCTAAAAATGGTCAAGTCTGCAGACTAGTTAAGTCTTTGTATGGTCTAAAACAGGAAGGAAGGCAATGGCACAAGGAGCTATCGATTAATTTGGAGAAATTTGGGTTCATTCATTTTGTTTTTTATCACTGCTTGTTTATTAAGCAAAGAAGTTCAGGAGTTTTTCTTACAGCCATAATCATCTATGTAGATGATATTCTTATAACCAGTTCCAGTGATGAACAAATTTCATATGTCAAAACTTTCTTGCGTAGTCTTTTTACTATAAAAGATATGGGTTTAATCACTTATTTCCTTGGCATTGAGATAGCCAAAACTTCATCTGGAATGATGCTGTCACAGGTTAAGTATATTACTGATATGCTTAAAGATGCAGGCATGATGGATGCTAAACCTGCGTCTAGCCATCTGCCATCAGGAATCAACTTATCTATGACAGGAGAAGAAATTTCTAATACAACTTTCTATAGAAGAATTATTGGCCGATTGTTGTACCTTGGTTTCAGCAGATCAGACATTGCCTACTGTACTCAACAACTCAGCCAACATATGCAGAGACATTGTGTCCATCATCTTAATGCAGCTCTACATGTGTTTAGATACTTAAAAGGCACTTTTTACATTGGCCTTTTTTATCCTTCACATACAACACATAGTCTACATGCTTTTTGTGATTCTGATTGGGGAGGGTGCCAGATAACAAGAAGATCTTTAACAGGCTTCTGCATATTCCTTGGAGAATCCTTAATATCATGGAAAACAAAAAAAACAAAGTGTTGTGAGTAAATCTTCAGCTGAAACTGAATATAGAAGTCTTGCTGCTACATGTGCTGAGTTAAAGTGGATCTCCTACTTATTGAGTAACTTTTAGTTCAAACTTCAACTTCCTATTCTGGTTTCCTGTGATAGTCAAACTGCTATTTCAATTGAAAAAAACCCAGTCTTACATGATACAACCAAACATTTCGAAATTGATTGCCACTATGCAAGGGAATGGGTCAATCAAGGTTTTATCAAATTGGTTCATGTCTCAACACACTCACAGATTGCTGATGTTTTCACTAAAACACTCAGCCACTCTCAAATGGTTCTTTCTCTTGTCAAGATGAATCTTCGTAGTATTCAACTCGATTCTTCTTGAGGAGGCGTGTTGGAGCAGCTGTACAACTGTGTATTTTTCTCTTTCTTTTCTGTTTCAACAACTTGCTAAATCAGTTAGATTATAACTGCATTTTGGGTCCATCTTCTTTTGTAACAGATTACTAATTTCACTTGCTATATAAGTAGTGATTCTTAGTTAATTGTTTTTCAAGTGTTTTGATAATAAAACTTCAGTTTCTTCTTTGTGTTCATATTTATTTTAACGATAAAACTGAAATAATATTTATGATATTAATATAGTAGTTATGATATTTCAATTTTCTAATCGGCTAAACTTGTCCAAAACAAATTAATTGGCCTTGAACTTTAAAGGGTACCATGTTAGTCCCTAAACTTGTTTAAAAAGCTAAATATAAATACTTAATAAGTTAATTAAAAAATTGAAATAAAAACATGTCACGTCTATATCACTTTCATCCTCCCATCCTTCATTACCACATTCATCTTCTTGCTCTTTGATCGCCATTAAAGCCTACTTTCCAGAGATTAACCATCAAATATTTATTAGTTTTAAAAGAAGAACACAAAGAGATATTCTCATATTTGCTACAACCTTACTTGATTCAAAAAAGAAAAAAGACAAACAAAAATTGGTCCAACAAATCCAAAATTTTAACAATGTACAAACACAATCAATCACCCAATATTTAGAAAATCATATTTAGAATGAAGTTAATATAGGAGAAGAAAAATAAGGCTGATCCTCAATAGCAAAAGCGTGTTCTTCTCCACCCCCTCTTCCATTACCACCAATGTCAGCTGGAAATCCACCACATGTAATCAGCCATATATAATCACTCCACCAGAAGCAACTACCTTACCATTTTCGAAAAGAAGAAGAAGATTGATTAGGAACATAAAATAAATCGATTGCATATGTTAATAGAAATTCCCTAAATTCATCAAAATCTTCATCAAGCGATGAAGAAACGACAAAATAACACAAAAGTGAATTAGTAATTGATAATGAAATACTAGTTCTGAAAGATTCAGAGTACAGAAATTTCAATTTGGATATAAAACATGAGATGCTATTTATAATTCAATGTTTTGAATTGATGAAACTATTTGATGGAATTTGTATAGACTAGGTAATTAATGAATTTATTTTAACAATAAAACTGAAATACTATTTATGATATTAATATAGTAGTTATGATATTTGAATTTTTTAATTACTATTAATATAAATAACTTTTTTTTGGTTGCAGAAAGTTTAGGTAAGGGTAGGTCTACACACTTTCAAGATCAGGGCAAACCACAGACCTCGATGAGGGATTAATATCAATAATTTAAATTCATATATTTTATGTCAACTAAGCAAAAAGATCTATAAAACACTTATTTTATAAATTTTCTCTGCTTCCGCTATTATATATAGTATAGAACAATAAAACTGAAATACTATTTATGATATTAATATAATAGTTATGATATTTGAATTTTTTAATTACTATTAATATAAATAATGTAAATTCATATATTTTTTCCTATGATATCAACTAAGTAAAAAAATCTCTAGAACACTTTTTTATCAATTCTCTATACTTTCGCTAGATATAGATAGATATAGATGTGTTCATTGCCATAATGGTACAATTACTACATCTTACGCCTCATAATGAGGTTGTTTTTAACTCTAAAATTAAAACATTCCCTCCAATGCTTCAAAAAAAAAAAAAAAAAAAAAGCCGCTCCAATTGAATTAATGAAATTGACATTATTTGACCCCTTAGTTTCTTAGAGACTCTAATACCATATTAGAAAATCTGACGGTTAAAAAGGTTATAATAAATACACTTAATTTTATTACAAAATAAATAAATTTAGTGGTCATCATGCGTACATGTTATAGAAATACAAAGGAAATATCAAGATCATTCCTAGGATTTGACTGGAGGAGTGTAGTGGGTCTAAAAATAATATTAAAAAAATATAAAAAACTAATTATCAAGAGAGGAATAATTACGTGTTAAGTCTAAAATAAATCGCAACACAAGGGATCCTAATTAAGATTTTTATTAAAAAACAGAAAAGTTAAAATCTAAAAAAATCAACAACAATTATTACAATTTCAAGATTTAAACAATCGCAACACACACTACATCTTAATCAGTTTCTTAATTAAAAAATACAACGAAAAGAAATTCATTGTTGGTTCTGTACGTAATCTTAAAAACCATCGTCAATTTCTTTTAAACAATCACATATATATCAACAATCCATTTTAATCAATTTCATCACTACCCCTACATCATTCATGAAATCACCGTGATCTTCCAAAGCAATGACAGCTCAACATTTCCCTCTTAATTTGTTTTTTTTTTTTTTTTTGAATGAAAGCGGACTAGGAAGCAGCCGGAAGCAATCCCTCTTAATTTGTTAAACGGTCATCTCCTTCAAAGTAAAGTCTTTATTTTTATGTAGTTTCTTTAAATTTCTAATAGACTATATTATTAGTGATTTTTCTTATAATAATTCTAGTTGACAATATTTTGTAAGAACAATTAGATATTTTTATTAGATTCATTGTTATGTGTAATGAAAAATCTCATTTTTAAATACATTTTATTCGACGCAATTGATTTTCTTACTTTACTTTTTCTTACTTTAGTTGTACTTATTTATTAGGATCCTCATTTTCTAGTTCGTCTCTAGACCTCCAAAATCTCAAGATCAGGCCATGGAAATATTTCTCATAACTGATTCAGTCCGTGTCGTTCATTTATTAATCTATCATCTATAAATGGCTACAGTTGTAATTGAGCTGAGTCGAGGTTTGTCCTACTTAGACATCACTAATCATAATGTTAACGAACTCGAGCCCATCTTCAAACTTGGTTCAAGGTTGAATTGCCGTTTGAGCTTGGTTTACTTAGTTGGTCGTTGGTTCAGTAGCTGCTCAGGAGTCAACTTGTTTATCTTGTTAACGACCTTAGCTCGTGAGATGCTCCTTTGTTTTTTCACGAGCTTGCTTGGGAGCAACTCGTATTTTTTTTTTACGAACGAAATATATCCAATGAAACAATAGCATGTTTAGCAAATGAAATAATGCAATTTTAAAAGCATAAACATTAAAAACCTCCTAATCATTAAATAAAATATATCGTAGGAGAGATTGAGGAATGAAAGGAGGAAAAGTAAATGTAATTAAGATATGAAGTGATCTCATCATAAAAAAAAAAAAAAAAAAAAAGAAAAAACTAAATTCCTTCCCTGTACGTCTAACCTAATACCTGATATACATTGTACTATAATATCAAATAACATAACAGAATTATGAAATGCGTCATATATCAAATTATAATTATTAATTATAAATAATATTCGATATTATTTATAAGCTTATTCACGAGCTTCTATCGAGTTTGTTCACTAGCCTTTAACAGAATTTTGGAATGAATTTTGGAATGTGTCATATATCAAATTATAATTATTAAATACAAATAAGGGATAAGGTACCAAAATAGGTCCATATTTTTTGGCGAAGTATCAATTTAGATTTCACATATAAATAACACCAATATATGATTAACTTTTAAAAAATTGTACCAATTTAGGCATCCATAACAGAACATGATACGTTATTCGTATTATTTTATTAACTTCTGATTCTCTCTTCACGTAAAATTGATAGATTTTAACGGAGTAATATGAATCACTTATTACGTTCCGTTATTGAGGCCTAAATTTGTACCATTTTTTAAACATTAAGCCTATATTGGTATTATTTTGTACGTGGAACCCAAATTGATACTTTTTCAAAAATCATGGACCTATTTGAGTACCTTATCACTATAAATAATATTCCATATTCTTTATAAGTTTATTCACAAGTTTCTATCGAGTTTGTTCACGAGCCTCTATCGAGGATGTTGGTGAACACTATAATCGAACTTGTTCATTAACTTGTTCACGAATCTATAACGGAGCCTGTTGGGGACTTTACCAGCCGAGCTTTACCAGGCTCAATCCCCGCTCATCTACAAATCAAGTCTCTAAATTTTGTTCGCGAGCAGCTCGTTTATAAATCAAATCGAATCTTTATCGGACCGACCACCGAACTACTCATTCATAGTGGTATAAATGCACCATGGCCATGTTGAGCATGAATGTAAGAAAATTTGTAACGATTCCTTGTAATTTCTGCTGTTCGTCATCTTAAAATGGCAGGAATCTGTGTGAACACTATGAATGTTGTTCTCTTTGGAAAAATTGGTTGGGACATTTTGTTTGTGCCTAACATTAGGCGGTGTTTTTTTGACAGATTCATATTTGCCCAAATATATTCTGGTTTTTTCTTCATGTGGCTTACATAAGGTGCTTTTAATACTTTGCAAGAGGCTAGTTAAGGGCAAAAAATACTTTTATATTAATTTTCAGCATACTCCTACACACTTGCATCATGTATAACAAATAATGTATTTTTAGTTTCACAGCTTGGTGTTACTATGTATTTTTAATTTCACCAATTAATGGGACTGTCACAATTTGAACGATTAATTATTTTATTTAAGCGATTATAATACTATATTAATAAACCAATTGAACTAAAAGCTTAAAATAATTATTAGAACTTAATAATATCCTTTATATTAATCTCCTGTAGTTAAAAAATAATAATAAATAAAGTTATTTTTATTATAAAAAATTTAAATTAAATGATCATCAGGTCAACATGCCATATAAATATTTTTGAAATGGAAATCCCAATGGTTTTAACAAGATTATGTTTAATCATTATAAATAGCCTTTAATATGAGGTTTTTTGGGGTTAAACCATCCGGTACTCCGAACCACATTGGCCGACTAATCCGGATTCGAGGCGGGTCCAAGGATTACGATATTTAAACCCCTTTCAATCACCGTTGTGGGGATCGATCATGAGACCGTCCTACCAAGCGCATCCCCATGCTACCACTTCGCCAACCAACGATTGGTTTTAATATGAGGTTCCTTAATCATTATAAATATTTATAATAAATGTATTTTTAATGACTATAACAACTTCTAATGAGTGTATTTTTTTGTCGTTAAAAACATTTCTAATAAATGTATTTTTTTTATCTTTATACATAGTTTTTAGTAAATATAAATATCCACTAATTGAAAGTTAATAATGAATCGATTAATACTTTTAGTAAAAATGCTTCCGCAAAAAAAACAAAAAGAATTCGCTCCTTAAAAACTTTTAATGAGTTAGACTTTTATGATAGTTTTTCCGGGTAAATTACATCCATGGCTACCGAAATTTACCCATTTTAATATTATAGCCACTGAACTTCAATTTTTAACGGTATAGCCATTGAACTTTACACTTTCTAACACCACCGATAGTCGCTCAACTTTAAATAACTTCTCAAAATGACCGTTAACGACCTCAAAATAAAAATGTTCAAGAATTAAAGTTGTTCAAAACGATATTTACCATGAACCACATTTTTTATTTTTCCAAATTACATTTTTTGGAGCTTTTTCTCTCTAAAATTTGATTCTCTTTCTCCTAACCAAACAACACCAAAATGACATCAAAAAATGAAATTTTCAAGAATTTTTTTCCCGGACCGTCAACGGTCGTTTTGAGGCATTGAGTAGCCACCGGTGTTAAAAACTGTAAAATTCAGTGTACTATTAAGAATTGAAGTTTAATGGCCACAATATTAAAATGGTAAAATTCAATAACCATGGGTGTAATTTACCCTATTTTTTCCTATTAGATACTTTTCCTGTAATGATAATTCATAAGCCATATTATTTTTTCGGGTTAATACACATATTTACCAATACAATGGTGTTTTTCTTTTTCTTTTTTTCTCTAGTTGTGTTACAAGTCTGTTACATTATGGTATATTTGTAGGTTTTTAAAAAATTAAAAATATATTTATGAATTTATTTTATATAAGGGCATATCTGCTTTTCCGTAATAATTCAAAGACAATTATATGTATTAACCCTATTTTTTATTTATAAGCATTCAATCTGAGTCCATCTTTACATTAAAATCCAATTTTAAATTGATTCCGATTCTGATATGCCTTGATATCTGTGTCCACTACTACTGCATATATTATATTATATATAAACAAATTTTTTTTTTGTTTTTTTTGATGTCATATATAAAAAAAAAATTCAAAATAAGAGGATTGCTTTTTTGCTTTTTATTCGTTTTCGGTTTCGTTTATAGTCAAATATAGTCAGCTTCAGATGTAATGCATTTGAACTTTTTTTGTGTATTATATTTAAAGAAACGGTGTGTGATGACCTAATGTTTTATTAAATTATTATCATGACACAGTGCACCTACTACAGTATAAAAATTAAAAGACATATATGTAATCTATATTAAATTTACAACAGAAAAAATGTTTGAAGTTGAAAAACTAGGTATAAGTCTTAAAAAAAATCTAATTTAGTTTCACATCTGTAGATTTTTTTTTATTGAAATTGAGGATGACATTTTTTTCCTGATGAGGTGATTTTTCTTATTTGCTTTATGACTTCAAAATTAAAGTGACCGTTAATGATATTAGAATTCAAAAATTCAAAAGATTTGATAATATTTTAAACAATTTTAATTTTTTAATTTTTAATTTTGAAATCATTTAGGTATTGATTGGTGAGTAGAAAAAAAGTTGAAATATCATCGTTTTTAGTAAAATGAAAACATTAGTTTCTCGTTTGTATACAAAAAATTCCACATGTACTTGTTTGACAAAACGTGAAAGTATATGATTTTTTTTTGGACTTCACCCAAAAATCTATTTTTACATTTTTAGCAACCTAAGAGCATCTCTAACAGCCTCTTAAGTTGGCTCTTAAATTAGAATTTGAGGAGTGAGAATGAAAATTCATCTCCAACAGCCTTTTAGTGGCTTCTCAAATCACTAACTAAGAGTCTCTCCATCATCTCCATCCTCTCTATTAATAAAGAGCCCCTCTCCACCTCTTAGTGCCTCCTAACTTCATTTTTTATTAATAATTTATTATTGATGTGTCTCTCTCCTCACACTATTGGTAATGTAACAATAAAAAATAATCTTAATAATAAAATAATAAATAAGGACTGAATATAAGGAGCATTGTTGGAGATGATATATCTTAGCCACTCTTAAATCACTAAAAGTCAATTATTTATATTATTTTTAGAGAGCTCACTAAGGATCTCTTGGAGATGCTCTAAGACGGTTTCACTAATAATGTCGCATTTACTCTTTTCGCATTGACTTATTTACTTTATTAATACTACCCATTAAATCGTTAAGTTTCGCTAATATATTAAATTTAATCAATAGCATAGGATTTGTGAACTTTGGCACAATTAGGAGGGTTAAATTTCTTCATTGAGTTGGGAATAATTTTTCAAAATCGATTTCGTGAGGGATTGACAATTTTTTAGCCTCCATCGTGTTTTAACATTATCAGCTTAGTGTGTTGGATAAAAAGTTAAAAAAGTAACCAATGTGAAAGAGTATACATATTTAATTTCCAATAAGTTTAATGCTAATTTTTAAAAAATTATAACATTTTGCATAAATTAAAATCTAATTTAGAAATTAAGTTTTTTTAGTCTAAAAATAAGAAATTAATTTTTTAATAGAAAAGACATAATAAAAATGAGTTTAAAAGTGTTATGAAATATAAAGAGTACATTAAATTAATTAATAATGCTATCATAATTCTATAATTATTGAAAAGTAAAGTTCAAATAAATAAAAACTTTCTAAAATAAAATGATGTTGGTGAGAATTAAACCTAAAACCCCTTAGGTTGGAGCATATGCATCTTAAACTATCTAATCTACTTTAAGATATTCAAATTAAAACTACATAAAGTGTGTATAATAAATATTAAAGGGGACTACAAGGAGCGGAACCACTGGTACTCAAGGGTGGAGCTAGCTAGTGGCCGGGGAGGCTCCCCCCTCTCGGGCCATAGGTTGTCTCCGCCCCTCTCTATAAAGGAAAATATTGCATAATCAAGTCATGTTGTGAGATTATCTTTTGGAGCCTAAATAACCTTTGATCTGATTTGCAGTAGAAGAACAGATCAAAACGATCCTCATATTATCGGTCACGATTCGACTACGGCAAGGTTAATCGAAAGAAGAAATGGTAGATCCACAAAATAAGAGCAATGGTGTGAGAGGGAGAAAGACGGTGACAACATGTATTACAAGGAAGAGCGAGAGTCCATCTTAGCTTGCTAAAGTGGTTAGTTTTTTTTAATGTAATAAACAATTATATGTCTATTTATAAGGAGTGGTTAGTGCAAACCCTAACCTCATTCTCACTTAATGGATTCAATTAACAAATGCATAAATAAATTAGAATTAAACATGGATATAGTTGTATAATAAAGAAATATATAAAAATTAGTGGCAAATCTAATAGTGGAAATGGGATATGTAGGGCAAGAATTGAGCTTGCCAAGAGCGATCAACCCTCTAGGACTGAGATTTTGGTTATATATTCTAGTACTGAAGCAACCAAATATGGAAATATGAATAAATTGATCAGTGTATGCAACTACTTTATACATGTTATTATATCTACTTTTAAAGTAATAAACTTCTACTATTCGTTTTTTGTTATTATTGTTAGATGTTCGAAGGGATAATCAAGAGGGAATCGCAAATGGAATACAAAGACTCCTCTTTCCTATGAGGTATATTGAGGGTCTTTCATCTTTTCCGTCCAATGGTATTAGTCTCCATTGACATGACCTACATGCATCAAAGTTATAAGAAGAAAAGAGGAAGAATAAGAGTGTAAAAGAAGAGTGATTAGAAGAAGTAGAATAAACAGAAACAGAGACACCTTCAAGACCCACTAACCACATGTGTGACTATTTTTTAGTTTTGTCATGTCTAACTCCATGCGGTTGAGTGCCATTGACATTAGGTTTGATGGGAAAAGTAAAACTGATTCTCAATAAACTTTTCTACTAATGTGAAAGGGTAAAACCTAGTCTCAATTTATATTTGGTTTGATAGGAAGTGAAAAGGCAAGTTTAAAGGGGTTGATGTGTGTCAACTGTTGTAATGTAATTAATGTTAAATTAGTTTGCTTTGGAATTTTAACCATTATCTCTAATTCATGATTGTTTTTTTTCAGGTATATTTCGACCATTTGGACTACTTTTGTTTTGTTTGGAAAAATATGTTTAACTGAATTCAAATTACAAGGCTGAAGATGTTATATTTTTTCTTGTATACAATTATGTTAGTTTTGCAAATTACAAATTATAATTGAATATAAATTACAAATTATGTACATATTAAATTATGATTGAATACAAATTATAAATTTTTGCTATAAACAATTTTCTTTGTACATTTATTTCATGCAGGATTGAGGTAAATAATGGAAATGACTTAATTGTCACGGTGAATAAAAACCAAAAAATGACTTATAAGTAACATTGAATAAAAAAAATTGTCATCTTAACATCAATATAAAGACAAATAATTAATTAAATATGTCATCTCAATAAATATACTTAATTGATTAAGACATATATCATCTGAAGCATGCTATAACGACAAACATAAATATCAAACTATCATTGCGATAAATAAGAAGCCAATTTCCAATAAAGTTTTTGACATATCTATTAAATAGACTGTCATTTAAGGGTCATTGACTCGACGGGATGTAATAAATAAATCATCATTATAATGTGCGTAAGATGACAGAGAATAAATAGATGGTTGTCATGTGACCTTATTTCAAATCACTATTTTATTTTTGTCGGGACAATAATTTTTAACCATCGTCTCATGGGTTATTCACAAGGAGGTTAAACATTAGTGCCACTCCTCCTATGCTAACATTAAAAATTTATTATTCGATAACTCTCCTTTTAGGTTGTAATTCTTTTATTCTTTATTTATATTATTCGGGTTTGTTTCTTGACCTCTGGCGGGGATGCCGACCTAATTGGGATGTCGGTCTTATGTTCAAGCCACTCTCCCTACTTTCATTCAAACAAACATTAAAAATTTATTAGCATTAGTTCTCTATGTTAAGTAATCTTCTTAATATATTAGCATTGTTTTTAATATTTGTCGTAATGCCTTGAATGAGTATATCCCGTTTCCTATTCAGAGTAGGATTTGGGTTTCAGATTCCTAGTTGGATTAGGATCATGGGTTCCTAGTTGAATTGGGATTGGGATCATGGGTTCCTAGTGGGATTAGGATCGTGGGTTCCTAGTGGGATTAGGTTAGATTGGGTATTATAAATACCCCATTATGTAACCTAATCATTGTAATCTGATTTTCGCCTCCTAATAATACTATTCTCCTTCTGTCTGTGGACTAGCCAACACAACATTGGTGAACCACGTAAATCTGTGTTTTTCGATTGCTTGTTTATTTATCTTTCATTAATTCCGTACAACAAACTGGTATCAGAGCTTTCGGTTTCTAATCAGGGGTTTATTTTCTAGAGAGAAAGATGTCTGCGATGAACGTGAAAATTGAAAAGTTTACTGGGAGAAATAGTTTCAGTCTATGGCAGATCAAGATGCGGGCTTTGTTAAAACAACAAGGTCTGTGGACGCCGTTGAAGAAGGAAACGGGAGAAGTCACTGCTGAGATGACGATTCTAGAAGAAAAGGCACATTCAACAATTCTGTTGTGCCTCGTAGATGACGTCATCATTGAGGTCTCAGACGAAGAGACTGCTGCCGGACTGTGGATGAAGTTAGAGAGCTTATACATGACGAAATCTCTAATGAACAAACTTCTTCTGAAACAACGTCTGTTTGGCCTGCGAATGCAGGAAGGTACACAACATAGGGATCATTTAGATCAATTGAACACATTATTATTAGAATTACGTAATATTGATGTGAAAATTGAAGATGAAGATGCTGCTTTGATTCTGTTGGTGTCTTTACCGCTTTCATATGAGAATTTTGTTCAATCATTAATTGTTGGTAAAGATTCTGTGACTCTGGAAGAAGTTAGGTCATCTCTTCATAGCAGGGAGTTGCGCCATAAGGCGAGCAATACAGGTGAAGATAATCAGGCCTCTGGACTGGTTGCCAACGGCAGTAAGGGAAAGGAAATGGTGGAAAGAAGAAGCCTAAGAAGCTGTTCTCAAAGGGTCCCAAGCCAGACGACACCTATAATTACTATAAGGAGAAAGGACATTGGAAAACTGATTGTCCAAAGAAGAAGAAGAAATCAAAAAATCAACCAGGTTCTGCTGCTGTAGTAGATGGCGACAACAGCTCTGAAAATGATATTGCTCTAGTTGCTGATGGACACACTCATCACTCTGATGTGTGGGTTCTTGATTCTGGAGCATCTTACCATATTTGTCCAAGGAGGGAGTGGTTTTCAACTTATAAGCAAGTAGATGGAGATAGCATTTCAATGGCTAATAGTCATGTCTGCAAAGCAGTTGGAATAGGCTCGATCAAGTTGAGGACACATGATGGTAAGTTCTGCACGTTGAACGAAGTCAGGCATGTTCCATTGATGACGAAGAATCTGATATCTCTGAGTCTGTTAGACAGCAGGGGTCTCAGCTGGCCAGGAAAAGATGGAGTTCTACATGTCTATAAAGGTTCTGATGTGATTCTGAAAGGTGTGAAGCATGGTACTTTGTATTTCTTGCAAGGTTCCACTGTTACAGGTTCAGCTAATACTGCCTTGTCAGAGATTGACTAGGAGGATATTACAAAGATATGGCATATGAGACTTAGTCATATGGGCGAAAAAGGGATGCAGATTCTATCAAAGGATGATCTTCTTGATGGTCATAAGGTCAAAAGTCTAGAGCTTTGTGAACACTGTGTCTTTGGGAAACTACATCGCAGCAAGTTTCCCAAAGCTATTCACATAACAAAAGACACACTTGATTACATCCACTCTGATTGTTGGGGTCCATCTCGAGTTGAGTCTTTGGGAGGTCACATATATTTTATGTCTCTGATTGATGATTATTCAAGGATGACTTGGGTCATCATGATGAAGCATAAAAGTGAAGCTTTCAAGAATTTCAAGCAGTGGAAAGCATTGGTGGAAAACCAAACAGGAAAGAAGATAAAGAGGCTGCGAACTGATAATGGTCTGCAATTCTGTTCTTCTGAGTTTGATCAGTTCTGTAAGGATGAAGGGATTGCTCGGCATCACACAGTCAGGAATACACCGCAACAGAATGGTGTAGCTGAACGAATGAACCAGACATTACTGGAGACGGTGAGGTGCATGCTCTCTAACGTTGGGTTAGAAAGAAGATTCTGGGCTGAAGCGGTGAACACAACATGCTATCTGATTAACCGCGGACCACACATCGGCATACAACTCAAGACGCCTACAGAAATATGGTCAGGAATGGTTGCTGATTACTCAAATTTGAAAGCTTTTGGGTGCACAGTTTACTATCATGTTAATGAGGGTAAGCTAGAACCAAGAGCCAAGAAGGGAGTGTTCGTAGGCTATGGAGATGGAGTTAAAGGCTTCAGGATCTGGTCTCCATCAGAGAAAATGGTCATTTTGAGCAGAAATGTAGTCTTTGACGAAAAATCTGTGCTTAGACCCATTGTGAAGCCTACAAATGCAATAGAAACTGATACCATTGATAAACAGGTGGAGTTTCAAGTCATACAGAGTGAGAATGGCTTGAACGAACAAGAGTTAGAAGTAGAACTAGAGCTACCAGAGTCTACACCATCAGTTTCTCAACCATCTGAAGCTACACATCGTAGCTTAGCTCAAGATCGACCAATGAGGGTTGGAGTTAGGCCACCTAAGAGGTATGAGGACATAGTGGGATATGCACTACAGGTTGCTGAAGAGGTGGACACTCGTGAACCATCAACTTACCAGGAAGCTGTTTCAGGTGCCGATTCTGAGAAATGGCTTGCTGCTATGGGAGATGAGATGGAGTCCCTTCATAAGAATCAAACATGGGATTTAGTCATACCACCCCTAGGGAGAAAGATTATTACTTGCAAGTGGGTTCTCAAGATAAAGGAAGGGATATCACCTACAGAGGGAGTCAAGTATAAGGCTAGAGTTGTTGCTAGAGGTTTCAATCAAAGAGAGGGAGTGGATTATAATGAGATATTCTCACCAGTAGTCAGACACACCTCCATTAGAGTGTTGCTAGCTATAGTTACACATCAGGATTTGGATCTTGAGCAACTTGATGTAAAGACAGCCTTTCTGCATGGAGATTTGGAGGAAGAGATCTACATGATCCAACTAGATGGTTTCCAGATTCCTGAGAAGGAGAATTATGTTTGCAAGTTGAAGAAGTCCTTGTATGGACTTAAGCAGTCTCCCAGGCAGTGGTATAAGAGGTTTGATAGCTACATGTTGCAGTTAGGCTACACCAGGAGCCCATATGATTGTTGTGTCTATTACAATAAACTAGAAGATGAGTCTTTTATCTATCTGGTGTTATATGTAGATGACATGTTGATAGCTGCAAGGAAGAAGCATAACATTCACAAGTTGAAGGGTCTTCTCAGCGTTCGAGATGAAGGATTTAGGTGCAGCTCGGAAAATTCTGGAATAGAGATTTATAGGGACAGAAGCAAAAGGAAACTTTTTCTGTCACAGAAGGGCTATATTCAAAAGATCTTGTCAAGATTTGGCATGTCTACCGCAAAGCCCATAAATACTCCTAGTGCTGCAAGTGCACATCTGTCTATTGCTTTTGCACCTAAGTTTGGTGAAGAGAAGGAGTACATGTCTCGAGTTCCCTATGCTAGTGCAATAGGAAGCTTGATGTATGCAATGGTCTGCACTAGACCTGATCTTGCACAGTCTGTTAGTGTTGTTAGCAGGTTTATGGGTGAACCTGGCAAGGAGCATTAGCAAGCTGTAAAGAGGATCTTTCGGTACTTCAAAGGTACATCTGACGTTGGTGTCATTTATGGAGGTGATACAGAGTGTTTGGTGACAGGTTTTTCAGACTCTGATTATGCTGGAGATGTTGACACTAGAAGATCTATGACTGGTTATGTTTTCACTCTTGGCGGTTCAGTTGTTAGTTGGAACGCTACTTTGCAGCCTACAGTGACTTTGTCTACTACAGAAGCAGAGTATATGGCACTGACTGAAGCTGCTAAGGAGGGGATTTGGCTCAAAGGACTGGTTAGTGATCTTGGTTTACATCATAATCAGGCTACAATGTATTGTGACAGCTTGAGTGCAATCTGTTTAGCCAAGGATCGGGTTCATCATGAGAGGACCAAGCATATAGACATGAGGTATCATTTTCTGAGAAGTGAGAAGAGGGTCAAGGTGAAGAAGGTAGGCACTGCTGACAATCCGGCTGACATGTTTACCAAGCCTGTTCCACAGAGCAAGTTTCGACACTGTTTGGACTTGCTAAACGTCAGAGATTACTAGTTGCCCTGTAGGGGAAACTCTGAGGCAGAGAGAGAAGTCTGTTCATCTGGCACTGTCATGGTGCATCTGTTATGTTTTCAGGAGGATTCAAGTCAAGGTGGGGATTTGTCGTAATGTTTTGAAGTAGTATATCCCGTTTCCTATTCGGAGTAGGATTTAGGTTTTGGATTCCTAGTTGGATTAGGATCATGGGTTCCTAGTTGGATTGGGATTGGGATCATGGGTTCCTAGTGGGATTAGGTTAGATTGGGTATTATAAATACCCCATTATGTAACCTAATCATTGTAATCTGATTTTCGCCTCCTAATAATACTATTCTCCTTTTGCCCGTGGACTAGCCAACACAACGTTGGTGAACCACGTAAATCTGTGTTTTTCGATTGCTTGTTTATTTATCTTTCATTAATTCCGTACAACAAATATATATATATATATATATATATATATATATATTCTATGTTAAGTTTCTCAGTATATAATTCGATAAGGAATTTGAAAGAACTCATTCAAACAATGACTATCATAAAAATGGAGCTTGAAATCCCTTCTTTTCTCATTCTCTTTAGCCTCCTCAATGTTAAAGCTATAATATCATTTATATTAATCTCTAGTAGTTAAAAATAATAATAAATAAAGTTAATTTTATTATAAAAAAATTTAACTTAAATGGTCATCACGTGAACATATCTCAAAGTGTGAGGATTGCCTCACATATTTAAAGAGTCATATAGTTTCCTCATTTAGCAATGTGGAATGTTTAACACGTACCCTCATCAAGTTAACCGCATGTAATAAATATATCATAGTCTTAATGTTTGTAAAATGACAGAGAACAAATAGGTTGTTGTTATATAATATTATTTCAAATGATAAAAGACAACCTGAAGCATTATTAGACCGCACCCATCCTGTGTTTTAACCGTCATTATGCACTAGGAGGTTAAACACTAATGCCACTCCTTATATGTTAGTATTTAACATTAGTTCTCTATGTTATACAATCTTCTTATATATAAGTTGATAAGGAATTTGAAAGAACTCATTACATACAATAATCATCATAAAAATGGAGCTTGAAATCCTCTCTTTTCTCATCCTCTTTAGCTGCCTCTTTTTAACATTAATCATATGGAAGAAAATAAATAAGGACTCAAATCCTCCCCCTGGGCCATGGAAATTTCCTCTTTTAGGTAACATTCCTCACTTACTCGGTGGTCTGCCCCATCAACGCCTCCGAGATTTGGCTAAAGTTTACGGCCCGGTTATGAGCATTCAACAAGGCCAAATCCCAGCGGTTGTGTTTTCTTCAGCCGAAACAGCCAACCAAGTCCTCAAAATTCAAGGCGACCTTTTTAACCAACGTCCACAGGTCCTCGCCGGAGAAATTATATGTTACAATAACCTCGACATGTTATTTGCGCCATATGGAGATTATTGGAGACAAATAAGGAAAATTACAGCACTCGAATTTCTTAGTTCGAAAAGGGTTTTATCCTCCCGGTCCGTCCGAGAAGAAGAAATATCAAAATTCATCAAATTGCTTGGTTCGAAAGGCGGATCATCTGTCAATCTTCCGAGAATCATCTCAGATTTGACTAATAGTATTTTGCTGATAATGATATTGGGTAAGAATGGGGAAAGTGAACAAATTATATTACCTATGTTAGAAAATGTGCAGAAGGTAGTAATTGCTGGTGCTGCTTCTGATTTATTCCCTTCCTTGAAATTCTTACTTGATTTTCTAAGTGGAGCAAAGTCAAGAATGCAGAAAGTGCAAAAAGACACAGACAATGTACTTGACGACATCATAAATGAACACAAAAATAAAACCAGCTTTGGAGATAATTTTTTGGATGTTGTTTTGAATCTACAGAAAAATGGAGACCTGGAATTAACAAACGAAAGCATCAAAGCAAATATTGTGGTGAGTATTTACTTATAATTAACATCAACTTTGTATATAAAATTTGTCTAATACAATGTTATTCATTTCATCTAATACATGTTTAGCCATATTCCAAAAAATCAACTGTCACTACACGTTTGAAATGTATAGTATTGGTCTCTTAAACTTGTTTAAAGTAATATACTTGTGTGTGTGAAGGTCTTCAAAAATCTGTCATTGCTTTGCTAGGTTGGACTTAGGAAGGTTAATAAGTCACTTTAAGTAAGGTAAGAATGTATTAGGCCTACGTTTTTTGTGGACAAATAGAACGGCTAAGAATGTATTAGTCCTACATTTTTTGTGATGAAGTACCAAAATAGTCTCCATGTTTTCCTAGAAGAGCTAATTTAGGCTCGACATACAAAAGAGTACAGTTTCAGTCCGAACCCTTATGAAAAGGAACAATTGAAAGCCTTGCTAAATAGAAATTGATGCATCCCAACTCGAGACCATCTTAAGTTTGGAGTTACATAAAAAGATTAAGGACACACAATAATCGGATATGTCAATTTTTATTAGAGATACACCATATATCTCATAAATATTGGGATTTAAAGTGTAGTGTTTTGTACTTGGAGCCTTGAGGCTATTTTGATTTATTTCACAATGAGTAATGCTTTTTCGAATCAAATGTTCACATCTAACTAATAATTTAACAAGTTGAGACATATATTATCATAAAAAATAAAAATAAAAACAAGTTGAGACATATGGTGTGAAATTATAATTGATCGATGCTTCGACCAATAATTGATATGTTTTTTCTTTAACTAACATATAGTCAATTGAGCAAGCTCTAAAACGGTACACAAATTTGTAGCAAATGTTTCTAGGTGGGAGCGAGACAACCTCTAAAGTCTTGGAATGGTCGATTGCAGAGCTGATGAAGAACCCAAAAGTAATGAGAAAAACACAAGAAGAGGTGAGGAGAGTCTTTGGAGAAAAGGGAAAAGTTGAGGAATCAAGAATTCATGAATTAAAATACTTGAAATTAGTTATCAAAGAAACTCTTAGATTACATCCACCTGCAACCTTGATTGTAAGAGAATGCAAAGAAAGAACAAAAATTGACGGATACCATATTGATCCCAAAACTACAGTTCTCATCAATGTCTGGGCCATTGGAAGAGATCCCATTGTTTGGACTAAACCTGAAAAGTTTTATCCGGAAAGATTTGAAGATAGTCAAATAGATTACAGAGGTGCAAATATGGAACTAATACCATTTGGTGCAGGAAAAAGAATGTGTCCCGGAATCACTTTGGGCATAACCTATATGGAGCTTCTCCTTGCAAACTTATTTTTTCATTTTGATTGGAAACTAGCCGATGGAATCACACCTGCCAATCTTGATATGACTGAGATTCTTCATGGTACCTTGAAAAGAAAAGAAGACCTTAACATGATTCCCATTTCATTTTCTCCACTTTCTCAAGATCAGGCCAAGAAAATTACATCTCCAAAATTCATGGAATAAGATGTTAATTCCTTCTTATTTCCTACTTATTGTGTTGGTTTCTCTCTTTCAAATAATGTCTTGTCAAAAAAATTATATGATATCTAATGATAGAGCCATTTGCTAGTGCTCATTCATATGTTTGTTTCTATTAGTTTTCATGCAGTTTTACAACATGTCCTATCAATGAATCTTGTTTAACCATAAAATAACATTATCTTGCATAAACATTAAACTCATCCATAAAGACACTAAAAGAAAACTAAACATCAAAAATTCGCCATTAAAGGTGTGATGAGGGTATTTGTTAGTATTGCAGAGATATACCATTATTATTTATTGAAATATGATGTGCAGTTTTATACTGCTAAAACACAACTACAACAGAGTAAAAAAAGCCTAAAAATAGCATAAAAAACTTCCTAAAAACAGCAAGAAAATCATAACTGATAAACAAGAGAATGAGAACTGATATATGACTATTTCAAATTAAAAATAATCTGCAGCGATAAGTCACAAAACATATTCCAAGTTTCTGCGTGAGATATTCAAATCTTGCTTTAGGAAGTGGTTTTGTTAGAAAATCTTTGTTCTTGCATCTCTCTTAGAAAGTACAACTTTATCATGAAATGCTTTGTCTTCCCATGAAACACTGGATTTTTAGCAATCGAAATTCCAGATTGATTATCAACAAGGATCAGTGTGCTATCTTTCTGCTCCATATTCAAGTCAATCATGAGTTTTCTGAGCCAAAGAGCTTGATTTGCTGCTGAAACAGCTGCCACATATTCTGCTTCCATTGTTGACTGTGCTATGACTTCTTGCTTCTTTAAACGTCATGAAAAAACTCCAGAACCAAAAGTGAAACAGTATCCTTAAGTGCTTCTCATGTCATCAACACTTCCAGCCCAATCACTATCAGAGTAGCCATAGAGACTAAAGTTTCCATGAAGACTGAAATTGTTTACATTGTACTATAATATCAAATAACAGAATTTTTTGGAATATTATAATTATTAAATATAAATAATATTTCATATTATTTATTTATTAGTCTTTATGACTGGATCAATGGTCACAAACTATACTAAATAAATTTTAAAATACCAAAATTACCATTTACTTTATGTTTTAATGATAAAACATCTATTTTTCATATTTTATATATTTTTCTCCATTTTCCTACATAATCACAATATCTCTAATATAAACTCCAATATAAAGCAATTGATTTATTAATTTTTATATAGGTATAACGTAAAATTTATTGACTAAAAAAATGAATAAAAAATGTTTCAAAAATTATTAAAATAGGAATAAGACTATCATTGTAAAAAGTTTTTACAATTCTAATAAATTTTACCGAATGAAGAAAAAAATATATGATTTTTAAAAAATTTATAATATTTTTTAATTATAGTTTAAAAATATTATATTAAAAAATAAAGAAAAAATACTTATAATTTAAGAAAATTAATAATAGATTTTTCAAAGTATATTAATTTCGGTGTATATGTAGTTCAAAAACTTCATTAAAATTTGAAACTAAAAGATAATTTTTTTTATATATATAACTAGGGACAATTTTTGGACTTTTATTTAGAAAAACAAATGGAATGACTAAAGAATTGATTAAGATAAAACCTAATGAGCTTATAATAATATGATGGACTTACTAGCATGTTATAAGTAAAAATATAAGGACCTTATAATTATTTACCCAAAATGTTTTTATATTAATTTTTAGTATACTTCTCCACAATGGTCTATGGCTTGCCCCTGCATTACCATATATTTATAATTTCACCAATTAATGTTGTCAGTATTCGATCTATTAATTATTATGTCAGTATGCCAAGGAACCGGTTAAACTAAAATCTTAAAGTAATTGTTAATGTTCAATAATATATTTTGTATTAATCTCGACAGTTAAAAAATAATAATAAATAAATTTAATTCTATTATAAGAAAAATCTAAATTAAATGGTCATCACATGAACATGTCGTAGGAAGACACATGGTCGTCTCTAGAATGGGCAGAAGGAGCTTTTACACAGAATCCAAAAAAGAGAAGAGTTCATAAAAACATAAATCCGATCAATTCCCAAGTAATTTCCGATTAATTCTAAGAAGTCTTTACGTCTAATTAGAACCTAGAGTTTTTTACAATCTTACATTTTTCAAATGCAGTTTACTTTTTTTACAACTAAATAATTTATATATTATATTTTAATTAAATTGAACAGGCTTTCCTAATATTTTAAGGAAGTTGAAGAAATAATCGGAATATTTTAAAAGTTTAAAAAAAAATTATATTAATCGAATACTTAAAATTTAAATCTATACAAATATAATACTATTAAAACAAATTCAAATCTATGCGAATGTAATTCTATTAAAACTATTAAATGATATAAGTGTTTAATAAATATTAAAAAATAAATATTAAATATAAAAATATTAATTTTTTTACACAATTATCATATGTTTTATTATTAAGATCCCATAGATAGAATTTACAGTAGAATTTATCCCATATTTTATTACATTTAGGAGATATAGTAAAACCTCCATATATAAATATTCTATATAAAAATAACATCTATTTTATTATAAAAAAAATTCGGTTTCAACTTGATAATAACATCTATTACTAAATTCTATTTAATAATAACCTCCCAATTATTATATATAACCCGATCTCAAATCTATTCCTATCTATAAAATCTTTTAAAATAGAAAATAGTAACTCAGCTTTGTTTGAATCGATCAATTCCATAGAATGAGAACCTTCACTGAAATGGCCCACAGTCATCACACCTTTACCTTCCAACATTTTAGCAAATTCCACTTGTCGATCAATCAACGGATCCCCATAACAACCCGACATAAGTATCCGTAAACCTGCTTCCCGAATAAGTTTGCACGAGTTTGTACTTGAACCCATTGGGTTACAGTACTCATGATCCCTATCCGACCCAACCGGCAAAGAAAATTCCCAGAAAAAATCATTCGTATCTAGCGGAAAACTACAAGTCGTTACCCATTTTCAGCTCCGACCCAGTTCTTTCCAACCCGCCAAAGTAAGGATGGTGAAGTACTAATCCTTGAATCTTTAAGGGCTCAAACTCCTGACCCGATTTACACACTCGGAGCCCCGTGTGATATGCAATGTTTCCACCAGCACTAGTGCCCATAAGAAAACATCTGGATAAATCAGTAAATTTTGTCAACCAATCCTCTTGAGAGTACTTGATAAACTGCAGCGCCTCAAAAGCGTCGTCGTATGCAGCCGGAAGGCGGTGTTCCGGCGCACAACGATAGTCAACAGAGACTATAACAGCATCAATCCGTTGAGACATGATGATGCAAAAGTCATGGTTAATGATTGAATTTGCAGCGGTGAAAATAAAGCCGCCGCCGTGAAAATAAAACAGGAGAGGAAGGCGGCGGTTGTTGGCGGAGGAGGAGGATGAAGAATCCAGTAGGTGGCGTGGAAGGTAAATTCGGAGCCAAGTTTTGTTAGCAGAGTTAATTTGGATGTCTTTAGATAGAACAGGAGAGGAAGATGAATTTGGATTTGGAGTTGCAGGTACAGGTTCCATCTGGGTCTGGGTTTCAAGCAATCCAACGAAATCAGGATTAGGGGCATACTTTATAGAGTTGCTGATCACATTTTGCGGATTAGCAATTAACGTAGGTATCGGTGGAGTTTTGTCTCATCTAGGTATGTAAACGGCGGAGTGGGGATTGGAGTTCCCATCCCTGTTCTCTACTAAACAGAGAATCTCTATTTCCATTCCGCGAAATAAATAGGGATAAAATTCATTCCCGTTCCTGCTCGGTTTTATCCATTTAAAATTTAAAAAAATATATATAAAAAGAAATAAATTAAAAGAATAGAGAAAAAAAAAGAAAATATGAGAATATGGTGAACAAATAGATATAGACTGAAATAGAGGTAAAGCATTTGGATCGGATTAATCATAGATTCAAGTTTTTTTATGCGTATTTTTTATTTTCTATGATTAATTTGTTATCGGCGATTAAATCGGTAATCCGTCGGGAATCACCGTGGAACACAATACGGGGCGGGTTCGGAGATCCCCACGGGACGAGGATACCCTTTCTCATCCCCATCCCGTCCTCACTAACGGGACACATATTAGTCCTCATTCCCATCCCATTTACATCCTTAATTTCATCTGAGATATAAACGTTTTCAGAATAAATTTAGAAGTTTGAGACATTTTAGAGATTTTTCAAATAGTGGTGTTTGGTGACAGAGTTTTAAAAGAGATTATTACATTCAAAAGCTAATTTTGAAAAAGCTTATTTTATTAGCGTTTTTAATTAGTTTATTGTTCCATCTATTTTTATGAATATTTTTACTTCTAATTAATACTCTTTAATTCTAAATAAATGTTTTACAATGTCTTTATTTATCATTTTACACAAATAATTATTAACAATCAGCTAAATTTTATAAAAAAAAATTACACAATCCGCTAATTTAATTAGCTAACAGCTAATTGTCAAACATGATCAAAATTCACATACCAAAAAATATTAGTTGATAATGTTTAAGTTAAAATTTTAAACTATTAAATATTTTTATTTATTAAAATAAGTGATATCTTAAATTAAGTGATTAAAAAAAAACCATTCTCAAATATAATTAAACTAAATAAATAATTAATTTATTAGTTTAAGTGATTTTTGTTATTTTAGTAGAGATGAACTCTATCTTTATCTTATAGTGAACTTGATAATGATTGAATGATAACTATAGAAAAATGATTTTAATAATTAATGTTGATGAAGTTTTTGATGCATTGTTCCATACTTTATAGAGTTTCTGATCACATTTTGTAAGAATTCAAAAGGGTTAGCAATTAATATAGGGAACGGTGGAGTTTTGTCTCATGTGAGACATAAAATTCACATACCGAGTATAAAAGTATTTGTCGATAATAGGATAACGATGGATAGTATATTCGTGGATAGTGTCAATTTCAAACACTTATCTTTTTATTTTTCAATTATTTATATCTATTTCATTATTTTAATAAGTATACTTTTTATATTTAATATCCGTTTCATTTAATTTACGGGTATTCGTAGGTATTTTTATCCATAAAAAATCAATAAATAAAATAAAAATATTATAATCCACCTACGAACTGAACAAATTGAACCTTAATTAATAAGAATAAAATAGTTTGGTCATATACTAAATGGTTGACAAACAAATCATTAGATTCAAATCTAACATTTTACATCTAAAAAACAGTAAAAAAATTTAATATATAAGAAACCTATGACGGGTAACAGGTATTATGGGGTATTCTCATACATGTCTCATTATAATAACGGGTAATGGTTTTGATCATATACCTGTCTCATATCCTTTTATATAGGGTACGAGTAGTTCCATTAGAGTTGGGTAGTATCGGGTACCCGCGGGTACAGTACCCGTTGCAATCCCTAGTCGATAATGTTTAACTTAAAATTTTAAGCTAAATATTTTTACTTATCAAAATAACTGATATCTAATAATTTAAGTGGTTAACAAAAAACGATTATCAAGCACACAAGTGCTTAATATATTAAAATTAAGTGATTTTTGTTGTTATCAAACACGACTTTAGTGGAGGTGAACAGTTTTAGTTTTTGATTATGTCTTTTTGTCTTGTAGTCAACTTGATAATGATTGAATTATAATTTGATAAATAATAATCGGACTATAGAAAAAAGAGTTTAATAGTTAGTATTGTTGAAGTTTTTGATTAATGGCGACGAAGATTCGGTTCGAAATAACACTAAATCAAATAGAATTGTATGCTTCTAATGACGAATAATCTATAAAAATTGACTCGAAATAGAAATGAATCGATTTGTACCATTTAGATGGTGAGATTCTAATAACGGTGATACAAACCATTTAAATATACTTGTTTTTTTTCATAATTAAGAAATTTGCAACCGAGAAATGTTGGAGTAGCCGTGAGAATTGGGGTATTGCTGAAATTAGGGGTGTTCAAAAACCGAACTAAACCGAAATAACCAATCAAACCAATAAATTTTGTTTCCGTTTTCGATCTATTAGGTTCGGTTTCGATTTAAAAATTTAAGAATATCCGTAATATCGGGTCGGTTTTTATGACAAAATAACCGAACCAACCGAAATAGAGATTATAATTTAGATAGAGACTTTATATGACCGAGACTTTGGATTTTCCTCCGACCATCCAAAAATACATATGTATTGTTCTACTAAGAAAAATACATTAATAATGTTCAAACCTTGAACTAATACTGATCAAATCAATAATATTAGTGCAAATTATGGTTGTAATGCGAATTGTGGTCGTAGAGGGTTGAAATTCAACTATTTATATCTTTAAAATTTGAATCACTTTGATTTGACATCATTTTTCGTAATTACATTTTAATAAAGTTTAATTTTTAATTTTCAAACTTTGCATAAATTTTATGTTGTATGCTATAACTATTTTTAAAATTTTAGATTAAACTAAATTAATTAAAACTTATAAAATTATATATATTAATTTATTTTTTATTTTAACTAGTTAGTATGTGTTAAAATCGAAAACCGAACCGAACCGATCGAAATAATCAGTTTGGTTTGGTTCGGTTTACTAATATTATTCGGTTAGGTTCGGTTCTTATTTTAGGTGTTATTTAGTTTTCGGTTATTTTGGTTCGGTTCGGTTGGCCAATGAACACCCCTAGCTGAAATTGTTAGTATCACGTTATTTCAGTATCAAAACAGAATTAGAATCAGATTATTTCAACTACAGTAAAACCTCTATAAATTAATAATGTTAGGACCATAGAATTTTATTAATTTATAGAGTTATTAATTAATTAATAAATTATTAATTATTAATTTATAGAGTAATTTTAAATTTTAAAAAAATAAATTTTAAATTACTAATTTAAATAGAGTTTTTGTCTAAAATCAATTAACAAATAAAATTAAATGTGCATTATATAAGTTAATTAAACTTGGAAATTCATTATATTTATGTTAAAAAAAATTAAATAGTTAATGAATTACTATATAAATTTATATGGAGTGTTGTTTCAAATCATACCAAAAATCAGGATGAAGCTGAGGATAATTCAGTACTTTTAAAACCAGTCAAAGAAAAGAAAACAATTATAGCATGATCCACTCTTTACAATTTTTTGTTACAATTTGAAAAGGATACACCGGAACTTTTGAATGCATTGAGAATAGTTAAAGATGAAATTCAACTAGATTTAAATTTCAAGAAAAAAAATACTATAAATTCATATTTTGCTAAATTATCCTAAGTATGTATATCTATATATATATTTCGCATATGTATTTAAGAAATTATTAATTTATAGAGGTAATAATACAATGTATTTATAAAGGGTTGTGCCGAGCCCGACGGTGTGGCAGCTTCCTCCTGCAGGTTTTCTAAAACTGAATGTGGATGGTGCTTCGTTTGCGGACGAGTATGTGGCTGGGTTTGGGTGTATCGTTCGGGACGAGTTGAGCCGGTTTGTTGCAGCTAAAAATGGTACCTTGCAGAATTATCAAGATGCATCGTTCATTGAAGCGCTATCGGTCCATGAAGCTCTCAGTTGGATCAAAGACCGTGGATGGAAGGATGTAATCATTGAATCGGATTCTTTGATCGTGGTACAGTCTACGGCCCGCCCGTTAGAGGCTTGATCTCCTTTTAACGCCTTAGCCGATGATTGTCAGTTTTCATTGAACGAGTTTTCTAATTGCTCTATTCGATTTGTCTGTCGTTCCGCAAATTTTGTTGCTCATTTGTTAGCTAGAAGTAGTATTTTACCTTTACATCGGGGTGAGTGGTTTTCTGTACCCCCTAATTTTATTTGTAATATGCTTCTTCTTGATTCTTAATATATGCTACTTTGGTTGTTAAAAAAAATAAAGGGTTGTTCTGAAAAATTATTATCTTATTAATTTATTAAAATTGATCATTTTTTGAACTGGCCCAAGTTGGGACCAGAAGAAATTATTATTTTAAAGAGTTTATTAATTTATCGAGTATTAATTTACGGAGGTTTTACTGTATACTATATAAGGTTATTAAAAAGAATTAAAAAGAGAGAGTTATTAATTAATCGTTAAATTGGATGAATGAACTCTAGCGATGACCTAACCTCTGCTGGCGTCGACGTCCCCATGGCTACTACCGATCCTCCACTCTCCGACTACTCTATCGCACACTTGTTTAGCCGTGCATCTTTCACGAACTATGCCGCCCGGCTCCATGAGACGACCTGCACTAGTCCGACGGGTGCCAAATCATTCTCTGCTGCACTTTCGAGAAACCTTGAAAATGGCTTCATTCATCAATCGGACCGACCGATCATATCGGAGGAAAGAGGATTCAAATCAATAAAAATCCCCTAGGCCATCTATCGTGAAGGGTTGAAGGCCTGCGACGGATTAAGCGAACCTTGTAATTAAAATCGTTTTCATTGTGAATAATAGAGTTTTTGAATCGTTTTCTTAAATGATTTATGCAAAATAAATGAACTTGTATGCTTAACCATGTTTTCTTATTAAAAAGTTTTTACCTTAACGTTTTCAAACACTCGAGTCGTTCCAACGGCGATTCGGGTGAACTTCATCAAACGGGGTTTTAAAACGCACCTAAATCGTTCCAACGGCGATTAAGGTGTGAACCATGTAAATGAACTAGTTTTGGGGGAAATAAGTTAGTATAGAATTAACATGCAACACGGAACATAAATCACGTTGTAAATAAATCAATTCTTTCTTCTCCCCCTCTCTCTTGTATACTTTAAATTTATGCAAAATGGGTGATTCTTTACCAAATTGGCTTTCAATAATATATGCTCAAAACGGTTTTCAAAACGAGAAAGAAAAGGTTTCAAATGAATTTTAAACTTAAAGAAGTATACGATTAGTCCGTTATCGCCTAACATGCTGAGTAGGAGGCCGGTGGTTCATAACCGGGCGATGTCGGGGTGCCTAGTAGCCTTTCTCCAGAAAGGAGCTAGCCTTCTCGGCTCGTACCTAAGTTTCCCGAATCCACACCGGTCTCCCGCAAGGGATCGGTGTTCATTTTCCCATTCGTGGGTGGCGACTCTTCCATATCTCCGAGCTCCGGTCCTGCCGAGCAGCTTGATTCCACGATTGGTTGCTTTCGGCGCAATCACCGTTACGTCGCCATGAGGTGTCCACCCCCCGGTCCGCCCGGGAGATTAGGTCGCGGCACATCGTCTAACAAGTGGCGACTCTGCTGGGGAAGCGAGAAATTTGATTCTGGAAGGCGTGTATTAAGCCCTTAACGGGGACGGATCGTATTATTTCTTTTCGTATGCCATCATGTGCATTATTGCAAACCTTTTGGGTAATTTCCGCGAAACCTCTAGTGAGAGTCCATTCGTCGTTCGAAAGAGGCTAGTGTAAGTTCCCCCTTACAGTAAGTCGCCAAAGGGTCCCCATCCATTCGTTAGGGGCGAATTTGTGCGGTCCTGTGAGGTCCCGCGCTCAGCCGTGTCAGCATATAGTAGCCTTAGAAGTTTCCATAGGATTACCCATTACTATTTTTGATGTGATAAATGAATCAGTTCGTGTTTTCAAATCGCCATGATACGTGTCCAATCCTAACATATGTAAAGAAAATGAAACGATACGTTAATATATACTCTTAAACCGATATATGAACTACCCCAAAGTATTGAAACGATTCGAACTAAATACGACTTAGTCATCTCGTATGAATGAACTTGTGCGACCCGCCTGGTCCCTTTCCGTGTCCCGAAGAAAGCACATGTTCATAGAAATACGTTATGATGTAAGCACGTATTAGTACGGATCAGTTTGATATTAAGGATAGTTATATCTCGATCCAAAAGACTATATTAACGAGTAGCCGTTATTCACATTCTTTAAATAGGTTGGGATAAAACGAAATTATGACGAAACGAAAACGAAGAACATTTCTGTTTCGAATGACCCTATTGTAACGTAAAGAGTTTCGCAAACGTGACCCGTCCCTTCCGAATAAAAGACGAGCTCTTACGTTATGACGTGTGTCGTTCTTAAGAGAAATGGACATGTTTGCAAAGGTGACTAAGAAAATAAAAGAAAAGGCAAAAATAAACAAACGACCAAAACCATTCTTTATCTACGATATATGTCAATCTCGAGAGTAGTTAAAGAAAATAAACCAATGTCGTTGGATACGTGTCTCGGACAAGTATATGTGCTGTTTAAAATCACGAAGCCGAATCAAACCAAACCGCATAATTGCGCCATATGGACGAGACTGCGGGTTTTGACTAACGACTCGATCATTTCGACCGTTACCAAAACTGCAAGAAATATGGCCCGATGTACGTGTTTGCTTAATTCGTGCCCAAATGAAAAAGAACGGTGAAATCCTTGCTTCGAATAAACATGCGATTCAACGAAACGTTGATTTTCTATAGCCACGCTAAGGTGATATATCCCGGAGATTGGAAAGAATAAAGAGTTGTAATTAGCCGAAAGATTACCGTGCGCTCAAATAAGACTCGCCGTCTTTTCACATAGCTAAAACGAGCAAACAGAGTCTTAACGCTAAAAACAAACGCGTTACGCGATGAATCTGTTCCCTAAATTCAAAAGTGATTTCATCACTAAATAAACACGTGGTTACGCCTCTCGATAGATCCAAAAGATCCCGTTGTAATCTAAAAATCGAGACACGAACCCACGCAAATAAAAAAGGAACGAGTCATTGTCGATAACGAACGGTTGGACTAAAAGAATAACTTGTACCACGTCTAAAAACCGAGATACGCTCAAAGGGAGTCAAAACCCGAATTAATGCGTCTCACGAAAGCACAAAAGACGAGTTATACCGAAAGGACAATCCGACTTGGTCGATTTCTTAGTCACTGAACGTTGACACGTCAAAACGAACTATATTGTCTGATGGATGATTTACTTTTTTCTGCAATAATCGACGGCATCACGCGTCCCTTGGACCGCAATGTGAGCCCCAAACCAAAATCCTAGGAAAGAGACTTGGACCATCGAGTGTGTGGAGGAATAAGGGTGGAAGAGAGATGTTGTGATACGTGTAAATTAGACTAACGTTTGTTCTTCTTATCTTATATCCGTAAATAATAAACGCACACACCACAAATCATGCATATAAAATCATGCATACATACTAATGGACACCGTTCACGCAGACTTCATCGTTAAGTGGTTGTGGTTCCGCAAGAGCAATCGGCTAGTCAGGTAGTCTGATCAGCTATGGGTTGATAGTTCCGAATCAGTAGTTGTGACGTCTGAATCATCGTTGTCCGAATCAGCTCAGTATTCGATCAGTATGTCTACACCAGATGAGAGAATATCAAGGTTAGAAAGAGTGGTAAACAACCTCATCGATCAGTTAACCGCAATTTTAGTCCAGCTGGACGAGCTTGCAATTAAGAGTAACAAGAGTAGCGGTAAACCAGCTGAGAACATTGTGAGCATGGGTCCCCGTTTTGGAGATAACTATCAGGATTGCGTAACAAGCAGTTTGGGGAAGAGAAAGCAAAGGGAAGAGGAATGGAAGCAGCACATCACTCAGGAAGTGCATGATCTACGTGGGGTAAGCTCTGGGGGTCAAGACTTTTATAATCTGAAAAACTATTCGTCGGCAACGGCTTTGCCTTTGAAGTTCCTGCTTCCTGACATGAAGAAGTTTGATGGAACTGGGGATCCTACCGCCCATGTGAACCAATATGTGGCAGCAATGGAGCACACAATTCTGACGGAGGAACATATCTTAGGGCTGTTCAATGCTTATCTGGAGGGGGGTGCCCTCGTATGGTTTCATGCATTGTCGCTGGTGACAAAGAGGGATTGGAAGGAGTTAGTGAAGTCATTCATCGCCCAATATAGCTTCAACACTATGGTTGAGGTCACTTTGAGGGAGCTAGATAGCACCAGGCAGCAGGCTGGGGAGTCTTTGTCCGACTTTGTGAGTAGGTGGAGAGCTAAGGCGACAATTATGGAACAGAAGCCGTCGGAGCAGGACCAGATCCGGGCGGTAATCGGTAATACTTTGCCGTATGTTAGGAATGAGCTGCGGTGTATGCCTCTCACCGATTTTAATCAAATGTATGGCTATGCTTTGACAGTTGAGGGGGATGGAGAGCCGAAAAGAGCTTATACTAAATGTACGAGGTCGGGATATAGTGCCGGAGGGCCAAGTACTAATATAGAACCTACCGTAGTGAAAGTGCTTGAACTTAACGCTATCGGGAAAAGGCAGTTCGCCCAATTTGATTTGACCTGTGCAAAAGTTTTCGAACGATTGCAGAAAAAGGAGTTGCTGAAAGCCCTTACTCCCAAAAACAAGACAGTGCCCACACCATGGATGATGACCAGGGGGTATTGCGAGTTCCATAGTAACTACGGGCACACCATTGAAAATTGTGAGAGGCTAAAGCATGAGATCCAGGATCTGATTGATAATAAGAAAATAGTCGACCCATCGTCAGCAAACTCTCCCTTTAGGTGCAATCCATCGCCTAGTCATAGGGTGAGCGCAATTGGATCCGGGTTGGAAGAGAGCTTGGTGGTGGAGTCATTCTGCGAATTTAAGGAGGAGTTGTTGGACTCCAAAGAGAGAAGGAATGTGGGAGATGGCTTATACGTGTTTGTTTTGGAGGAACAGCCGACGGAAGAAGTGATGGATGATAGAACTAAAACTGAGGAAACCGAGGAAGTATCATCTCGTAGGATCATGCCTATGTTGAAATTGTTTAGTGGGGTAGAAGACCCCGAAGCTCATTTGTATGGGTATGTGTGTGCTATGTTTGGGGAGCCATACAAAGTGGAAAAGGTCGCTCCAGGGTTCTATCTTTCGCTGGTGGGCGAACCGTTGAAGTGGTTTCAATCGCTACCTGACTCGACTAAGCAGGATTGGTCACTGATGTCAAGCTTGTTTTTTATGAAGTATCGAAGAGATAAAACACATGAAGGGGAACATAGCGCGATGCAAATTGGGCCTATCAAACGTCCGTTTCCGATTGTCAGCAAGTATAATGAAGGCAAGGACCCCAGGGAGCACGTGCATTTTTACCTATCCGCTATGGTTCCTTTGGGCTTCAAAGAGGACGAAATCACGAGTTTGTTTTGCAACTCGTTGGCGGGAGAGTCACTAATGTGGTATATGTCTCTTCCAATGAAAGTTAAAATGAATTGGGCTGAAATGACTAAGAGATTCATCAAGAAGTACACCGCAGGGGGATACCCGGAGGAAGTGCCAATGTTACCCGATGAGGAGACACCTGAGGCGGTGTTAACCATGGCTAAGTACAAAGGAGGTGAGAACCCCATTGATCACATCAACCGTTTCCGTGCCTACATGTTTGACGCGGGACTCTACCGAAGTGAGTTAGTCCAGCATTTCCCAAAGACACTCATAGGAGAAGCTTTAATGTGGCACCGAATGCTTTCGGCAAAGACAAAAGGGGACTGGGGATCCCTCATGGAGGCCTTTATGCAGAGGTATGAGATGTATATTCCGTGGACGGGGTCGTTGGAAGATTTAGAAAGGATCAAGCAATTTCCCGAGAAAGCATTCGTGGATTATGCTAGAAGATGGAGGTTCAAGTATGCCTCGTGTTGGGTCACCTTGAGTGATCAGGAGCAACTCATGTCCATCCGGAAGGGTGCTATTCCACTCGTGGCTAGAAGAATGAATGGAGTGTTCTTCAAGGACTATGAAGAACTGATAGGCTGGGCTCGGTATGGATCGTCAGACCCTTCCTACATAAATCCGAATGTCCCTCACATAATGGATCTGATGGTCGTGGACATTTGGGGAAGTTCCTCCGATGAGGAAGGTATCAATCAGAGGGTTCCGATCAACATCTGGGATGAGTCTGATGATGAGTTGGAAGTGGCTGTTAGCGCCGAAGGAAAGATTCTGCCGGGCTTCGAAATCTTCAATGATGTTGCCGACTAGGGCAAAGGAAAGGCGAGCTGCTTTGTCGAGGAGATCATGATGTTAGATTTGAATGCCGAGGAGCAAGTCATCACTATTGAGGCCACTGTAGGAGCGGTGGACAAACCCAGTACTTCCAAAGCGTATGAGAAACCCGAAAACCCCGATGATGAAAATTGTATTACTGCTTTATTTGAATCCGATGATGTACTCGCCAACACTATCAATGAAATGAATTCTGATTTTGCTTACTTGCTTGATGTTGATCGTGATCATTCCATGCATTCTCATTCATGTAACATGCCTACATATGAAATCAATACAATAGAAATGTCAACTTTCAATCTTGGCACGGATGAAAATCCTAAACTTATACAAATTGCTCAAGAATTAACTATTGAAGAGAGGAAAGAATTTGAGAGAATAATTAAAAAATACGAAATAGTGTTTGCTTGGACATACGAAGACATGCCAGGAATTGATCAATCAATCGTAACTCACCGTATTCCAACATATCCCGAGGCGAGGCCCGTAAAGCAGAAGCTCCGACGCATGAGACCGGAATGGGCAGATAAGATCAGAGAAGAAGTGAAAAAGCAGTTAGAAGCAGGGTTCATCGAAGTAATCGACTATCACCCTTAGGTCGCAAATGTAGTGCCCATCGCAAAGAAGGACAGCAAAGTGAGAATGTGCGTCGATTATAGAGATCTTAACAAGGCGTGCCCCAAAGATGAATTCGCGTTGCCTCATATTGACGTGTTGATCGACAGTGCAGCATCAAGCGTCTTGCACACGAATGTGGACGGTTTCATGGGCTACATGCAAGTTCAGATGGCTGAGAAACACAAAGCAAAAACCTCATTCACCACTGAGTGGGGAACATACTGCTATAGGGTGATGCCGTTTGGTTTGAAGAATGCCGGAGCAACTTACCAGCGAATGACTACGGCTCTGTTCCATGATATGATACACAAGGAGGTAGAAGTTTATGTGGATGACGTGATGGTCAAATCAGAGACAAGGGAAGGGCATTTTGCTGCGCTCAAGAAGTTTTTGGCCCGAATCACAGAATTCAAGCTAAGGTTAAACCCGAAGAAGTGCTTTTTCGGCGTTTCGTCGGGGAAAATCTTAGGCTACGTAATCGGAAATAAGGGAATCGAAGTAGATCCCGATAAAGTGAAGGCCATACGGGAAATGCTGGCACCAAAAAATGAAAAAGAGGTGAGAGGGTTTCTGGGGCAGGTTCAGTATATCAGTCGGTTCATAGCGAGACTTACCGCAATCTGCGAGCCAATCTTCAAGTTGCTATGGAAAGATCAACCCACAATTTGGAATGATGAGTGTCAGCAAGCTTTAGAGAACGTCCGGAATTACTTATCCAATCCACCAGTGCTGAGACCACCTAAACTAGGAAAACCGCTTCTCCTCTACGTAGCGATTGAGGAGCGATCTATTGGGGCAATGCTGGCCCAAGAGGGAGACACCGGTGTGGAGCACGCGGTGTATTATCTGAGTAAGAAGTTCCTGGAATACGAGCTTAAGTACAACATAATCGAAAAGACGTGTGTGGCAGTAGTATGGTTGACAAAGAAACTACGGCACTATTTTCAATCGTATAAAGTGATCATTATTTCTCGGATGGACCCCGTGAAGTATCTGTATCGAACTCCGTCGTTGACAGGGAAGTTAGCCCGATGGCTACTACTTTTATCCGAGTTTGACATTGAATATGTAACGAAGAAGGTTGTCAAAGGGAGGGCCGTGGCAGAGTTTCTGGCCAACCAACCTCTAAATGCAGAAGAGGAAGAGATAAATTATGATTTCCCCGATGAGCACTTGAACGCAATAGAAGTTATACCATGGAAAATGTTCTTCGACGGAGCAGTTAATTCAAATGGAGCCGGAGTTGGAATACTACTTATTTCACCGGAAGGAGAAAGGATCCCGATGGCAAAGAAGTTATCCTTCCCTCTCACCAATAATATGGCCGAATATGAAGCGTGCATTTATGGTTTAGAGTCATTAGCAGCACTGGGAGCATCGTATGTCGAAATTTGGGGTGACTCAAAGCTAATCATCGAGCAGGCACAAGGAAACTGGGAAGTAAGGGAAGAAAGGCTATGTCCCTATCTAGATCAGCTAGAAGGGTTGGCACAAAGATTCAAGGAGTGTCGTTTCTATCACATTCCTCGAGCGCAGAACCAGGCAGCGGATGCCTTGGCCACTTTGGTGTCAGTTTGGGACAACCCCCGGAACCTGGCCTCGAAGCCATTGGTATTGAGGAGATCTCACAAACCATGCTACGAAGACGTAATGCTGTTAGGGGCAGATGAAAAACCGTGGTATTTCGATATCGTGAACTTCATGAAGAGTGGAACGTATCCGGCAGAGTCAGAGCCCAGGGATCAAGCTGTGATTAGAAGGTTAGCTCGACAGTTCGTCATCCACAACGACTTGCTCTACAAAAGGCACATTGATGGGTTACAACTAAGGTGCTTGGATGCGGGAGAAGCCCGCGAGGCAATGGAATCAGTACACTCAGGGATTTGTGGAGCCCATATGGGAGGAGCAGTGCTGGCCAAGAAAATCATCACACAAGGCTTCTATTGGCTCACCATGGAAAGAGATTGTAACGAGTATGCGAAGAAATGCCACGATTGTCAAATCCACGGCGATTGTAGTCATCTTCCAGCCATGGAATTACATGTGTTAGCACCTATTTGGCCATTCGCTGCTTGGGGCATTGACATCATTGGCGAGGTAAGGCCTAATGCTTCGAATGGGCACAAGTTTATCGCAGTCGCCATCTATTATTTCACCAAGTGGGTAGAGGCATAGTCGTTTAGCAAATTGGGATCCAAGCAGATGAGAAAGTTCATTGAGAAACACTTGATCACCAGGTTCCGAGTGCCTCATCACATGATTACGGATAATGGGGTCCAGTTTGAGGGGGAAGTAAGAAGTCTCTTCCGAGAATATGGCATTGAACATCACAGGTCTTCTCCGTACCGTCCACAAGCTAATGGAACAGTAGAAGCAGCTAATAAGAACCTTAAGAGAATTCTCGTAAAAATGGTGGAATCACATCGGAATTGGCATGAGCAGCTCCCACTCGCGTTATGGGCTTATCGTACGACAGTTAGAACCTCAACTGGGGCAACGCCCTTCTCCTTGGTATACGGAACAGAAGCAGTCCTCCCGATTGAGATCGAAAAGCGATCGTTGAGAATCGCAGTGGAAGCAGAGATTCCCGAGACGGAATGGGTGAAGAAGCGATATGAGCAGTTGGCTTTGGTTGAAAAAAAAGGATGGAAGCCCTTTACCATGTACAGTTATATCAAAGAAGGATGGCTCGAGCTTTCAATAAAAAAGTCAAGACCAGCCCTATCAAAGAAGGAGATTTGGTGCTGAAACAGATCCGTGTGACGCACACCGACCCTAGGGGCAAGTTTAAGCCTAACTGGGAAGGGCCATTCGTCGTGAAGAAGATACTAAGCAAAGGAGTGGTGAAATTAACTACTATGGACGGCATGGAATTCTCCGAACCTACCAACCTGGATAGGCTTAAGAAATACTTTTCGTAAAAAAAAAAAGAAAGAAAAATTCCCGATAGGTTGAAAACCCGCAAAGGGCGGCCTATGCAACAATAAGGGACATCCCAGTGGGTGAAAACCCGAAAGGGCACTCATTTGAAAATTCCGGGATAGTAAAAGGAGAGGAGAAAAATCGTCGGGATCCGAAAACCGAAAGGCGGGTCCTGGTAACAATAGTTATAACTTGAGCAATTACAAAAACAATGTATAAGAGGCTAAGTATTTCTGTTGTTTGTAAATAAATAAAGGCATGAATATATTTGAAGAGAATGATTAGAATCATCATAATTTACTGAATGCATGGTAATATGAATCATGAGTTATACATTTCCTACCTTACTTTTCACAATAAAAAGCCTACCTGCTATCCACCCCACTCCCTATACATCGGCTATACATCGGGGTAACTCTAATGAAAACTACAAAGCAATACATAATAAGCCTAATATGGAGGGAAGTCCCAATAAGCCTCAAACCCCCCCAAATGCGATGCCCGCTCCGCAGATAAGGTCTCCTCGGTAACTCGGAGCCTCTCCTCAGCAACTCATGCTCTCTCCTCGGCAGCGAGGTGTCCAGTGGTCTCAACATGCACCCTCTCCTCGGCAGTGAGGCGTCCCATCATCTCACCACGTGCTCTCTCCTCGACGGCAAGGCGACCCTCAGTCTCCCTCCGCATCACCCCCGACCAGTGGTCGTTCCGCTCTTGGTACGCATGGCCAACCCTGGCGTCGGCCTCCAGCACCGACTCACTCTGTCTCCGCTCTTGGGCATGAAGATCGCTCTAAAAAAAAAGAAAGGAAAAACAGATGAAAAAATAAATAAGAAGCAGCATAGGCAAGAACAGAAATCATACATACATGCATGCATTCCACTACACTAAAATAAAGTAAGGATACATACCAGGTGATCGGCACAGCGCAAGCTGAGGCGGTCTCGGAGGTAACCGGACAGTCCCACATAATCTGTACAAGTCTCTCTCGTAGTCTGAGAAGCGTCGGAAGGGTCAAATGGTACCCTCGATGTGAAGACGTGAGGAGCCATCTCGACACCCGCGTATGCTACTCCAGACTCGTCGTAACAAACGGTCGCAAAATCTCTCCCAAAGTCCGGGACGGGTACGCCTAAAGGGGACCTCTCCGGTCGGACAGCGCTGGAGGACTCGCCGACATAATATGGCGGTTCGCTCGCAGATGTCTGAGCTCGAGCGTCGTCAAAGAAATCTGACAGATGGGCACTCCTCCAGGAACTCTCCTGCAAATAGAGACACAATAAATACCGCCAACTATCTCGTAAATAAAGATAAATAGGCCGAACCACTCACCGGAACCGCCTCCTGACCAAAAACCGCCGCGACCGCCTCCCGCGAAAACACGTCCGCCACGGGGTCCACCTCCATCACCACCGCCAAGGCATCCCTCGCACTCAACAAAGTCGATAGATAAAGGGCACGACCCCCGGCGTGAACCCACACCTCTCTACCAACGTAGCGGCGGGTCAAGTCCTGATGTATAACCGACAAGGGCATGGTCCGCACCGCGAACATGGAAACAGGAATCTCGCCCGGTGACCAGTGTGAGGCCCTAATCCCGGTGATGCCCTGGTCGCCTAAATACCAAGCCCGCACGTAAGGGCCGGTAATCACGCACTGCTTCTCCTGGATGAGGGTAACATACGCATACTCGGGACCGAAGTCAAGGTCGTCCCACCTGAACTTGATCTAAAAGCACAAAAAGGGGTCAGATCCGATCAAACAAGAATCTAGCACGACTAGAAGATATCTACCTGTCCTAGGGTCCGCGAGTCAATCCAGGCTAGGAGCCGCGCCACCGTCCCTCTCTTCTCTGCGCCTAGGTCAAACTCTCTCCACCGAGTCATGAGAGGGAGCCTCGGTACTCGTGATCGAGGCCGAAACTGGCTAGGAAGGATCCGCCTCTCATACGCCCAAACCTGCGATAAAAACAAGGGTTATGAACGTAAAAGCGCGAAGAAGATAAAATGGGCGAGTCAAGGATGTGTCACGTACCAGGAGGGCAAATGTGTAACCACCGAAGTCCTTGCGCTTCCGACAAGTCAAATCCAAAAACTTATATAAGAAGGCTAAGCCCGCTCCCGCCCAATCATAAGACGCTACCGCATCCAAATCACTGAGAGCCTGAATAAGACCAGCGTGTACCTTTCCGCTCTTGGTGCGGAAAATCGTCTCACTCAGGGTGTACACTAGGAAGCTACGAACTGCCAAGTCAGTATCGTCCGTCTCGCAAAAATCCCGGCGACTCAAAAGACTCGCAGTAGAAACGAACTTCGCTGGAGAAGATCTGGCGCCTGGGTAAACTCCCAGCCCAATCAAAGCAGCTAGCCTAGGGCGGTCGACCCGCGGTCGCATCATATCAAAACAAAAGGGAACTGGAGTGCTACTCCCCCGCAGCCCTGTCAGCAAAGAAAAATCTCTGGGCGAGATGGTCATCTCCCCAAAAGAAAGGTGGAAGGTGTGGGTCGAGTCAACCCACCGCTCGCATAAGGCACGCAGGCCAAAACGATCGCACACCCCGTTGGTGCGGGACAGCGCTGAAATAAAGGGCTCAAAGCCCAGCTCTCGCACACGGGCTCTCGCCGCGGCGCTTAGCATAGAATACCACGTATAGATCTCGGCCGTAGTCCCGGAAATCTCGAGGAACTAAAAAGAACAAGACAGGAAAATTTAAAGCGTGCATTTGATGAAAACACGTTAAGACTAGTTATTCTTTCAGTCAGGGTCTAACCTAGAGACATCTGGTCAGTTTGGACCAACTTTCTGTAAAAATCTCTCCTTTAGGGTCGTTTATGTAAGATTTAGTTAATTCTTTATTCTTTAATCCACTCTCGTCTGCATTGACAAGGGGCATTAGTCACGTTTTTACTATTCACGTGCATTAGTTAAGTTTTCACTATTCACGTTTTTACTATTCACGTGCCTATTCACGTTTTTACTATTCACGTGCATTAGTTAAGTTTTCACTATTCACGTTTTACTATTCACGTGCACTATTCACGTTTTACTATTCACGTGCATTAGTTAAGTTTTCGCTATTCACATGCACTATTCACGTTTTTACTATTCACGTGCATTAGTTAAGTTTTCACTATTCACGTTTTCACTATTCACATGCACTATTCGCGTTTTTACTATTCACGTTATTTTTACTGTTAGCATGCATAAATTCGTAGTGTTACTATTCACACGCATATAGCGCGCATTCTTACACAAAAGTAAACAAGTGTTACTTGTAAATAAACAAATTCACGTTTTCTAGCTAAAGTCCTCTAAGGCAATCTAAAGGTTAGCATGCAAATCATGTTCGGATAGGAATACTAAAGCCTAGAATTTGAATCAAATAACGAAAAGTGAGAAAGTACTTACCTCGTTGCAGCGTGTCCGGCTCAGATGCGTCGTAGGGTCGTGGAAAGGGTCCACTCTATCTAGGTTCACGTAAACCTCCTCCATGCCTTTCGTGCCATCGCATTCATCCAAATCCATCCCGAGAATAATCCAAATCAAAATCTAGAGAGAGAGAGAAGAAAGAGAAGGTGTGGGGTTGAAATGGAATCCCACCACCTTATATAGGAAAAAGGAATGACATTCCCGTAAATAGCGAAAAAAGTACGATGTGACATAAAGGTAAAAAGTAAATAATTAATTACCAGGTGCACAGACCTCCGATTTGCAGTCCGTTTCAGCATGCGTTTCTCCCAGACAGTGGCCAATACTGCCAAGATAAGAACTCCCGATGACAGCCAATTTTTACAGAACAGTGGCATCAGTCAAAATACAGACGACAGTCAACAGAAAAATAATTGACAATGTGAATCATTCCGAACCAAAAAGACATTCCTACCAAACCATTCGAATCTCCAGGACACTAGCTCCAGTGAGAAAATACAAACAACGGTGTTTTAAAAGAATTCAGAATCGTTAGAAAGAACTTTTTTGCCCTTGAGCCACCTTACCTACGGTTCACAACCGAGGTAGCTTTTTAGCCATCTTACCTACGGTTCACAACCGAGGTAGCTTTTTAGCCATCTTACCTACGGTTCACGACCAAGGTAGCTTTTTAGCCATCTTACCTACGGTTCACGACCGAGGTAGCTTTTTAGCTATCTTACCTACGGTTCACGACCGAGGTAGCTTTTTAGCCATATTACCTACGGTTCACGACCGAGGTAGCTTTTTAGCCATCTTACCTACGGTTCACGATCGAGGTAGCTTTTTAGCCATCTTACCTATGGTCCACGACCGAGGTTGCTTTCGAGCCAATTTTACCCACAGTCAACGTACGCTAGGGTCCGTAAGAAGAACATCCACCGACAGCCGATTCAGAAGCAAGGACGGAAAGAATCGAGAACGACGCCCGAACGCGCAGCGCGAAGGTCAGGTATTCTTCCTCCTACTCTTTACGTGTCTTTTACATTTATATGTTTTACATTGCATGTGTTGCGTTAGCAAAAAACGTTTTCAAAACACACACATCACTGTCAAAATAGGAAAGTAGGGGCAACTGTAGACACCGAGTCGGAGGACCTGTGACGAAAACCTAAAAACAGGATGGTTGAAGTGGTTGATTCCGGAAGTTTTGAAAAACAAAAAAAATAAAATAAATAAATATAAACATAATAAGGAAGAAAAGTTACGGCGGGTCGCTGTTGTCGATCGGATGGCTCGCGAATGCTTAGCGGCACGGTGCGAGTGCTTAGCGGCAGCCGACGCGCGTTCGACGACAGTCGGACGCCCACTCGACAGCACGAAGCGCGCGCTCGACGTCCGTCGGACGCACGCGTCCAACCACGAATGGCACGCGCTCGACGTCCGAGCGATGCACGGGCCCGGCAGCGCGGTGCGCACGCTCGTCGGCCACGAGGCGTGTGCGCCCGGTAGCGCGAAACGCGCGTTCGACGGCCACGACGCGTGGGCGCCCGACGGCACGGAACGCGCGCTCAATGGACACAGGACGTGCGAGCCCGACGGTGCGAGACGCGTCCCGGCGGCCGTTGGGCGAGCGCCCAACAACGTCGGGCGTTCGCCCGACGTTGTTGGGCGATAGCACAACGGAAGGTTGGGCGACGCCCGATTTTGCTCGGGCGTCGCCCATTCTTTCGGGGATCCAATGCCTATAAAAGGCACGGATCCCCATGCGTTAGAAGGAGGAGGATTCTTTTGAGCTTTCTCACTCTAAACATTTTTAGAGAGAGAAAGTCAATTTTTTGGAGAAAATATTTTTTTTTTCCCAAAAAAATCGAAATTTTCCCAAAGTTAAATTTTTACTAAAAACCACATAAACCAGAAAATCACGACTCGTGGAATCAATCGGCTTCGACTGTCAGATACCGAACTTAAGGTATTATCCGAGGACTAGACTCGTTTTATTTTATTTAATTTATTTCTTTTCCTTTATTTATTTTTATGTTATAATTTTATTTATTTAGCTATTTATTTATTTATTACGTTTTATTTAATTTTGCGTATTTATTTAATTTTCGTCTCGTGTTGAATAAAATTTGGTTTCGTTTTAAAATAAAAAACCTCGTTTTTGATATCCCAATACGAAACGTGATCCGATAAAAAGGTAGTTCAGGTATTGAAAACGTTATAATTATAAGTTTTTAATTTAAAAGAAATTTCCAAATAATGTTTTAAAATAAAAACGTCGTTTTAGGAACTTCCGTTATTGACTATGATCCATTTTTGGTAGTTCGGAAATCCAAAACGATTGAATTAGACTTAATTTAGAGCTTTTGAATAAATCTGGAAACAATTGGAGTGCTGCTGTAATTTTCCGTTTTCTGTCACTAAAGGCTGTTTACCGACGGAATTTCCGTCGGTAAATCTTCTGGAATGAAAAAAATGCTGTTTTGGTCCCTCTTTTTCAACTTTTAAGCTTCTAATCCTTTATGTATATATGTATACTTATGTAACAAACATTTTCAAATTATTTTTGGATAGTTGGTACATATAGTTTTAGGATATTTATATATCATTTTTTGATTTAATTTAAATATAAGTATATGTATATATATCTTTTTTTCTTTTCCTTCATTTAAATGGTAATGAATTTTATTTTAAAAATGATATTTACTTGGGTATTTTGGGAGTGATTAATTAGTAGACATTTTGGGGATAAATGAATATTATTTTGACATTTAAATTACATTATGTATGTATATATATAGTTTTGAGCTATTTGGGCTATATTAGTTATTATTAGATAAAACTATTTTGGGGACAAATAATATTTTCTTATTTAGGGGTTTTATTTATTATTTTCACATATTTAAAGTAAAAATGTATTATATTTAGTATTTTCATCATTATTCCTTATATATGTATTATATAGTATCTTTTCACTTATCCTTATTTCATGTTCCTTTTTTTGGCTAAAATGTATATATATACCTATATTATTTTCTTTATTCTTTGGACATTTATGGGTCCATGTTTCAAATGGGCTTTATTTGGGAGTGAATTTTGATTTAATATGCTTATTGTTGTAATTATGACAAGTAAAGAGTCCATTGAGTAAAAAGGGGAAAATAAATCAAAAAAAGAGTTTTCAATTTAATTATTTAAACTAATGGATTTTTAGAGGTTCCTAATGTAAATAAATAGTGTTTTCTTGACATTTCAAATCGTTTTCTTAAAACACCACGTTTTAAAACCTTAGTCCGTTCCAACGACGGATTAACCGAACCTTGTAATTAAAATCGTTTTCATTGTGAATAATAGAGTTTTTGAATCGTTTTCTTAAATGATTTATGCAAAATAAATGAACTTTTATGCTTAACCACGTTTTCTTATTAAAAAGTTTTTACCTTAACGTTTTCAAACACTCGAGTCGTTCCAACGGCGATTCGGGTGAACTTCATCAAACGGGGTTTTAAAACGCACCTAAATCGTTCCAATGGCGATTAAGGTGCGAACTATGTAAATGAACTAGTTTTGGGGGAAATAAGTTAGTATAGAATTAACATGCAACACGGAACATAAATCACGTTGTAAATAAATCAATTCTTTCTTCTTCCCCTCTCTCTTGTATACTTTAAATTTATGCAAAATGGGTGATTCTTTACCAAATTGGCTTTCAATAATATATGCTCAAAACGGTTTTCAAAACGAGAAAGAAAAGGTTTCAAATGAATTTTAAACTTAAAGAAGTATACGATTAGTCCGTTATCGCCTAACATGCTGAGTAGGAGGCCGGTGGTTCATAACCGGGCGATGTCGGGGTGCCTAGTAGCCTTTCTCCGGAAAGGAGCTAGCCTTCTCGGCTCGTACCTAAGTTTCCCGAACCCACACCGGTCTCCCGCAAGGGATCGGTGTTCATTTTCCCATTCGTGGGTGGCGACTCTTCCATATCTCCGAGCTCCGGTCCTGCCGAGCAGCTTGATTCCACGATTTGTTGCTTTCGGCGCCAATCACCGCTTACGTCGCCATGAGGTGTCCACCCCCCGGTCCGCCCGGGAGATTAGGCCGCGGCACCTCGTCTAACAGCTACCACGACACTGCTCTGATCACTGCCCCCTCCTACTTCACTACTCAATGGGGCACCCTTGGGTTGCTCGGTTTCGGTTCCTGTCCATGTGGATCTCACATCCTACTCTCAGGCAGGTTATCTATGATCACTGGAGCTCAGCGACTCTTTCCTTGCCTCCGGCTCAATTGCTTTCTCACAAACTCAAAACGCTCAGACCCGTTCTGCGCGACTGGAATAGACATGTATTCGGAAGAGTTGAGGAAAATTTGAAACAGGCACCCGACCACTTAGAAGCTATTCAAAGTGAAATTAGCACTGAAAACACCTCGGAGGCCCTCATGGCTCGGGAATTGGAAGCGCAGGAATCATTGGATCTCCAGCTCTACAGATAGGAGGTGATGCTCAGAGAGCAAAGTAGAGTCAAGTGGTTAACGGCATGGGACCGCAACACAACTTTCTTCCACCGGGCAGCCAGAGCAAAGAAAATTGCCTCGGGTATGAATTCGTTGCTGATCAATGAGGAGCTTGTTTCCGACGCAGATACAATCGGTCAACACAAGGGGAGGGGTAAATATGGACCAAATTGCTGCGACAATTCCTCCATCGGTAACGGCTACTGATAATGACGCTCTGACAAAATGCCCCAATGATTTAGAGATCCACGACACGGTTTTTAGTATGGATAAGGACAGTGCTCCGTGTCCAGATGGGTTCGGTGGTGTTTTTTACCAATCTTTTTGGGATGTGATCGGCTCGGACGTCTGCCGTGCGGTAAAATTCTTCTTCAATACGGGCTGTATTCTTCCAGGTTTAAATTCTAATCTCATGGCTCTTATTCCGAAAGTGCAAGGCGCTAACAGAATTGAAAATTTCCGTCCGATTGTTATGGGAAACTTCTGCTACAAAATAATCTCCAAAATCTTGGCTGACCGTCTTGCTCCAATCGCTTCTGCTATTGTCTCCTATAACCAATTTGGGTTCCTCAAAGGTCGGAATATTCATCACTGCATCGCGGCTGCCTCTGAGGGTGTCAACCAGCTGGGGAAAAATGCTTCGGGGGTAATATGGCCCTTAAAATCGATATCAAGAAGGCTTTTGACACCTTGGATTGGAACTTCATGCTTGCAGTAATGGAAGCTTTTGGCTTCTCTCTCCAATTCAGGGATTGGATTCTGAACATCCTATCTTCGGCTCGCATTTCTGTCATGATTAATGGTGCACCTAAAGGCTATTTTGGCTATTATCAGGGAGTGAGGCAAGAGGACCCCCTATCTCCTATTCTTTTTGGGATTGCTGAGGACTTTTTCAGCACGTGGCTTGGTAAACTAGAGTCTGATGGGCTGTTCCTGCCCATGGCTTATACCAATGGCAGCTCCTTCCCGTCCCACCTCTTATACGCGGATGACATGCTTCTCTTTGGTCATGCCTCCCAAAGTAACATGAAAGTTATCAGGGATCTATTCCAATTTTACCAACAGATTTCGGGTCAGCAGGTCAGTTGGGAAAAGTCTACTTCCTACTTCAGCAACAGAATTGTAGAAAGTCGGGTACAAAGACTGGTTTCCATCCTTGGGATGCACAGAGGCACCCCTCCTTTCGACTACCTCGGGGTTCCGCTCTTCCAGGGAGCTCCAAGAGTGAGACATCTGGCCGCCTTGGCTGACCGTTTCTTAGCAATTTTCTCCAAATGGAAAGGAACTGCTCTATCATTTGCAGGGCGTCTGACACTCATCAAATCTTCCTTGACTGGGGCCCTGGTTCACTCGTTCATGATTTATAACTGGCCGATCACCCTTCTGAACCGTATTAAGCGAAGTATTCGTAACTTCCTCTGGACGGGCTGCAAGGACTCGAGAAAGCTTATAACTGTGTCGTGGGACCGTTGTTGCAAAAGTTTGAAAGCCGGCGGGCTGGGAATTAAGGATTTCGGGTCCTTTAACAATGCCCTGTTAGGAAAGATTGGTTGGGACCTCCTTCAGGAAAACTCCCCTATCATCAAGATGCTAAGAGGCCGCTTCCTTAAAATCTCCCGCCTGCCTAGAATCTATATTCACCGATTGTCCGTCTGGCTATCATGCAAAGCGATATTCAGCAGGATTCGGGATGACTGCCGGTGGTGGATAGGTATAACTTCATCACTTAATCTGTGGACTGATATGTGGATTAAGCCCCCTGTAGCTCACCAACTTGGGCTGACAGTTTCTACACAAAGGAAAATGTACAGGAATGTTGAGGAGCACTTGAATGGGGAGACTTGGTCCAATCTGGACTTTGCTCCTGGTTCCCTGCGGCAATTAATTGAAGCCATCCCGAGATCCTACGAAGCTACAGACACATGCTTGTGGAAAAAAACGGATTTCAGATGTTTCTTTGTCAAAGAGATGTACGCCGATCTGCAGCCGAGCGGACAAGATGCTCATTGGCACCGGTTTGTTTGGGACCCGAGTATACACCCATCGCACTCTGTAGTTTGTTGGAAATTGATCAATCGCCGCATTGCTACACATGAGAGACTAATATCGCGCGGTTTACAGATGGTATCGTGTTGTGAGCTGTGCAGAGAGGAAACGGAATCCACTGATCATCTGTTTGTGACCTGTAAATTTGCTACGGCTCTTTGGAGGCACATCGGCTGGATATTTGGAACCACCATTGTTACGGTTGGTAATTTTGTAGCTTTTTTAACAATTTTCTTCTGTTTAAAGTAGGTACTCAGCTAACGCTTCTTTGGAAGTCATCCGTTCTCAACTGCATTTGGCTTATTTGGAAATGTCGAAACTCGGCAATTTTCGAAGCAAAGCTCCCTTCAATCCAAAGCTCTGTGGCTCGCCTGCGCTCCCTAATCCGGGAATCTGGTCACCTCAAGCGCGGTTACTGCAACAACCTCAGCGACAAACTAGCTTTGCTCTGCATTCATCTTCGAGCCAGACCTCCACTTGCACCAAACATCATCCTAGTCCGCTGGCTCCCTCCTCCCCCGAACTGGTTTAAAGTGAATACCGACAGATCGGCTCTAGGGGCTCCTAGAGCGGCTGGCGCTGGAGGTATATTTAGAAACTCACGAGGATTCGTTAAAGGTTTCTTCGCTCTCCCCATCGGTTCGGCAACGGCTCAAGCCACTAAACTGCATGCCATTATGTTTGCTATTGACATCGCTTGGGAGAAAGGATGGTCTTCACTTTGGGTAGAATCCGACTCCATCTATGCGGTGAATATGCTTCGCACTCGAACCGCCGGAGTCCCTTGGCGCCTTAGACAGTAGTGGAGACGCTGCCTTGCTCAAAGCTCTGATATGCAACTCATTGTCACTCACATCTATCGGGAGGGTAACAGACCCGCAGACGCTCTGGCCCGCTTCGGAGTCACGGAGACAACCACGCGATGGTGGAACTCAAGTCCCCCCTTTTTGCACTTCCTTCATTTTTGACGATTTATGTAACTTAGCTCATTCTAGGATTAGATTTCATTAATTCCCCCTCTGTATGAACTCAATTTTTTCATTCATTTATTCTTTGGGTTTTGTGAGGCAAGGTTGGGGGGTGCCGACCTAGTCGGGATGTCTTCGTCCTTGTCTTTCTCCGTCCCAACTTTTCATCAAAAAAAAAAAAGAATTAAAAAATAGGCACTAGTATGCAGACAAAGCTTTTAGAAATTTAATTGGAGATTAATTATGCAAATTATTATATAAATATTATCTAAAAATAATAATATAAAATTATTTAGGTCCTATTTGTTTGGAGGAAAATATTGTGTTCTGAAAAATTTTATGCATGGAAAATATTATTCAAGAAAATAAAATATTTTTCTGTATTTGGCAACAACACTGGAAAATATTTTCCGGTGTTTGGCTACAACACTAGAAAATATTTTCCAACCACAAAAAAAAAAGATTCATATGTATTAAGCACAAATTAAGCACCAAAAAAATAGAGTAGCAATTTTAAAGAAATATAATAGCAGAGAATGGAATAGAATGGAATAGAGTTGCTATTCCAAACGAATATAATAGTATTTGATATCCGCAAAGCATTCGACACTTTGGATTGGAATTTCCTGTTAGCTGTGATGGAAGCGTTTGGCTTCTCACTTAAATTCAGAGACTGGGTCCTTAACATCCTCTCTTCCTCCAGGCTATCAGTGTTAGTTGGGGATCCGCAAAGGGGTACTTTGGCTGCTCTAGGGGTGTGAGGCAGGGGGATCCGCTCTCGCCCATCTTCTTTGGCTTAGCTGAAGACTTTCTCAGCAGATGGCTTCAACGACTGGAAACTGAGAATTCTTTCAGGCCAATGTCTTACACTCATAGATCTTCAATGCCGTCAGATCTTCTTTATGCGGATGACTTGCTCCTTTTCGGCAAGGCGACTGTCAGTAATATGCAATATATTAATTCGGTCTTTAACCTGTATGGAAGAATCACGGGCCAAGTGGTTAATTGGAACAAATCCTCAATTTTCTTCGGTTCTGGGGTGTCCAACCGCAGGCGTGCTAGGTTGGCTTCTTTGCTTGGGATTCAGCAGGCGAGTCTTCCATTCATTTACCTGGGCATCCCCTTGTTCTCTGGCGCGCCCAAATCCAGACACTTAAGCTGGATGACGGATCGTTTTTTAGGACAATTTAGCAATTGGAAGGGCCGTTCACTCTCATTTGCGGGTCGACTGACTCTAATTAAGTCAGCTTTCACAGGAGCTTTAGTGCACGCCTTTTCAATCTACAAGTGGCCGGTAAAACTCATTAACCGAATCAACAGACATCTTCGAAACTTCCTTTGGACGGGTTGCACTAAAACTCGTAAACTGGTCACCATTGCCTGGCGTACTTGTTGTCGTTCTCTCGATGCGGGGGGACTGGATATTAAAGAGATTGGCTATTTCAACTCGGCCTTACTGGGGAAACTTGGCTGGGATCTTATTCAAGGGAAATCCTTCATCATTGACATTATCAAAAATCGGTTTCTGTCCCCTTCCGGCCTGCCTCGTCTGCACATTTCCAATTCATCAATTTGGGCTTCCTGCAGAAACATTTATCAGCAGCTGAGAGAGCAATCTCGTTGGTGGATTGGTCAGCAAACTGAGCTAAAGCTTTGGACAGATAATTGGCTTTGGCCAATAGTTGCGGACCAACTCGGGTTAACCCCTCCCGCACAGCGGGCTTTGAACACTTCAGTCAGCGATTGTCTTACCAGGGATCTCTGGATGAACATTGATCATATTTCGGAACCTGTGCGTTCCCGCATCCAGGAAACTACCCGCGGTTGGAATGAAACCGACGTCTGTTATTGGGAGCCAGATCCAAACGGCAAATTCTCAGTGAAACAGTTGTATAAGAGGCTCAGACTTGAGGATACAGAAGTTCAGTGGCACGGTTTCATTTGGGGCAGCCATATTCCCCCGTCTCGCACCATTACATGTTGGAAATTACTTCAGAATAAGCTTGCAACGCATGAGGTTTTGCAGAAACATGGTCTTGTCTTTGCTTCCCGCTGTGCTCTATGCCTGTGCCACACGGAGTTGACGGACCACCTGTTCTTTGGCTGCCCCTTTGCTAAATCGCTATGGCTCCACTTGGGGAAAACTTTCGACATCATCATTAATTTTGCAGGTAATTTCGATGACTTCTTTAGCCGTTTACTGTGCTTACGATTTGGCAAACAGGTTCATCTTCTTTGGCAAGCGGCTGTTGTTACTTGTGTCTGGCTCATCTGGCACCAACGCAACAAATGTGGTTTTGATGATGAGCTCCCCTCAATCCAAAACGCTACACGTCTGCTTCAGGCTTTGATCCGGGAATCTAATGGCATTTGTAAAGGTGTTTGCAGCAGCTACTATGACAGCAGAATCCTAAGCAGGCTCCTTCTCCTTCCAATCAGTCCCCCTCCTAAAAGAGTAACTGGCGTTAGATGGATCAGTCCTCCCCGGGATTGGCTAGAGGTCAATACCGACGGTTCTGCGCTAGGTGCCCGGGTCCGGCGGGCGCTGGTGGTATATTCAGAACATCGCGCGGCTTTGCAAGGGGCTGCTTCTCTTTCTCGATCGGTTCTGATTTCCCTCACACGGCGGAGATCAAAGCAGTGGCTTTCGCTGTAGACATGGCCTGGGAAAAAGGTTGGTTAAAGATCTGGATCGAATCAGACTCCGCTTATGTAGTAAACCTGCTAAAATATCGTTCTGACTCAGTCCCCTGGAACGTGCATCAAATCTGGTTGAAGTGTCTATCGCAATGTTCGAACATGGAGATTATCGTTTCGCACATTTTTAGAGAAGGAAACATGGTTGCAGACAAGCTTGCGAGACATGGGGTCACCTCCACGGGGATTCTTTGGTGGGAGTCTGCTCCCAACTTCTATCACGACTTAATTTTACAGGACATCTGTAGTACTGTAAAATTCAGGTTCACCTAGGTTCTCTTTTCATTTCATTCTTTATTCTTTATTCTTTCATTTTCTCCCTCTTTGTAAACTTTTCCTTTTTTTAAATATATTTTACGGGATTGCGTGGCTAGACTGCGGGGGTGCCAGCCTGGCTGGGATGTCCGTTTATAGCTCCGCACACTCCCAGCCTTTACTTAAAAAAACGAATATAATAGTATAAAATGGAATAGAAATTCCTTAGGTCATTAACGTTATTGTGTATTTTTTGCATTTTTTTTCATTTTTTCCGTGTTTTCACGTTTAGTTTTTTGGTTTTTCTTTATTTTCGCGTTTTTTTCACGTTTTCGTGTTTTGTTTGCATGTTTCGTTTTTTCATGTTTATCGCATTTTTCATGTATTATCACGTTTTTGTGTTTTACCGTTTTCGCGTTTGTCGTATTTTTTTGCGTTTTCTTATTTTTCGTATTTTTTCACATTTTCGTGTTTTTTGTACTATTCACGTTTTTATATATTTTGTGTTTTGTCACTTTTTCGATTTGTTCATGTTTTGTGCTTTTTCAAGTGTTTGCTTTTTTGCGTTTTTATGTTTTTCGCGTCTGTTCACCTTTTCATATTTTTGTGTTTTTTTTCTTATTATCGTGTTTTGTAATATTTTCACGTTATTTATGTTCGTGTTTCATATTTTTTGTATTTTACATTTTTTAACGTTTTCTCGATTTTTCTGTAAACGCGTATGTTTTGGGGAAAAATTTTTCCCCATTTTTCTGTAAACGCGTATGTTTTCCCAATTTTTTAACATTTTCACCCAATTGGAAAATATTTTCCTACAGAGTATTTTTCTGCAAACAAACAGGGTCTAAATATGCAAAAACATGTATATTTGTAACATATATCATTAAAAATGTGTTAATAACAATATTTTCAACAATAATATCATTGGGACAAGGGAAGAAAAAAATCTGCAAGTATTAGAATTCAATGAAAACTTTGAAACAATGTCCTTAAAGTTTTAAAACATATCATGCAAACAATATAGAATACAATTAAATAAAAATATCTGAAAATATAAACAAAATTCATTAACAATAATGCGATAATGTTAAAAAACCATAATAAAGCAAAAAAAAACATTAATAGTAAGAAATGTTTTTTTATCCTGACTGCCACCCTATGGAGTCTCGAAATGGCCCCAAGCAGCATAGGCGTTGCTTAGGCGGTTAAAAGCAATGAGAGGAAAAAAACAATAAAAAAAGCCTAAACAAAAAAAGGAATATATTATTAATTTTGAATGCTTAAATAGGCCTAGGCCGTCCGAAGAGTTTTTTCTTTAACATTGATAATTGTAGAAACTCATTTTTGTTTGGTGGTAATTTTCCTTTTTTGTTATCTTCGTTTTACTAATAGTCGTGTGGTTTTTACCTTTTTATCAAAAATTAATCTACAACATTCTGATGGTTTTACGAGCTAATGGACATGCGTGATATCGGAATGCAGACTCAGTGATTTAAATGTGGATCTCGCACGAGTATTATCAATAGTCGACAGAGTCATATTTATATATAGAGGTGTATATAATTATCATTTATATATATATATATATTAGTACGTAAATGCTTGCACGAACATTCTCGAGTTTTCACGAACGTACATTTTCGATTAATTGTGTTTTGAGCAATTTTCTAAATATTAATCGTTATCATAACATGAGATAGCCTTAATAAGTGACATTTTCGTTATTTGTAACACACGTGCTTTATTTCATGCAAATTAGTTGTGTGTTTACGAATCGGTTAAATTTTTTCGATTTATTTGTTGTTGTGAACTTTTACATCCCAAAGTTGAAAATTATAATTAAAATTACGATTGCATTTTATGTTTGATGTTTTGTTTAGGAAGCTAGAACTGACTGAGTATGTGTATAATGTTGTGGGTATGTTTGATGTTCTGTTTAGGAAACTAGAACTCAATGAGTATATGTATGATGTTGTGGGTGATTCTGGTGAGATAGGTTTACAATGTACCTTCCACTTGGCTTGTTATCTGATTGAAACCATTCAGAATGGTGATGAGTTTTTGATGCTATTAGCATAAGTTATGAACTTTGTGGTTAGAGCATCGCAAACTTCATCACTGTGCTCACTTTTCAACGAGTACAATCCAAGTGGGAGGAACATTGTAAAGGGTTATGTATGTGCATTGCTATTAACTGCTTGCTTGAATACCTTAACCATGCATGAAGTGATTGGTATGAAAGTGAGTTATATTGCTATGAAATGATTGGTATGTGCATTGCTATAGAACTGTTTAGGAAGCTAGAAATCATGGGAATACTCTTATACCTACGAGCTATACTTCTAGAACTGATTGAGTATGTATATGTGTATGTGTATGAAGTACATATTGGCTTGTTTTATGTTCTGTTTAGGAAGCTAGACTGATTGAGTATGTGTGTGAATGTTCATTGGGTATGTAGCATGATTAGGCATAGTCTAACAATATGAATGTTCGTTGTGATATGGGAATAATCTTACGAAGCATGTTGACTTGTTTTATGTTCTGTTTAGGAAGCTAGAACTAATTGAGCATGTGGCTGATTATGCATACTCTTAAGCTTTGAATGTTCATTGTGATTGGCAATACTCCTATAGTTATACTGCTATAACGGATTGTGTATGTGTATAAAGTATGTTGGCTTGTTTTATATTCTGTTTAGGAATCTAGAACTGATTGAGTATGTGTATGAATGTTCATTGTTTGGCATAGTTTACAGTATATCTTCCCATTGGCTTGTTATCTGATTGAAACCATTAAGAATGGTGATGAGTTTTCGATGCTATCAGCATAAGTTATGAACTTGTGGTTAGAGCATCGCAAACTTCATCACCGTGCTTACTTTTCAATGAGTACAATCCAAGTGGGAGGAACATTGTAAAGAGTTATGTATGTTCATTGCTATTAACTGCTTGCTTGAATACCTTAACCATGCATGAAGTGATTGTTATGAATGTGAGTTATATTGCTAGAACTTATTAGTATGTGCATTGCTATACAACTGTTTAGGAAGTTAGAACTCATGGAAATACTAAAGTAAAATTTTTATTAAACTATTTATGTTCGTCACCGAAATTATAAACTGTAACACTAAACTAGTATCCTTAATTATGACAGAAGGTTCAATTAGATTCGCGACACTACTAGAAATCTATCCGTACCAATTTTTATTATCAGTTTCTTTATATTATTAATATTTTTCAATATATAGAATTTCAGACTGACCATTTAATAATTAACAAGTGTCATATATTTTCCATGACCGAAACCTCTAATTGATCGTCTATTAAATTCTTTCTGTAAATTCGTTCCGTGACCGTGAGCTAAACCTCTAATTGATCATCTATTTTAATAGATAATTGTCTAACTTTTATATTTTTATTAATAACCTATAGACTTGATAAATCATAGGTATAAACCTGTTAAAGTTTGACAGGTACTAAAACCAGAATTACTCAAAATCATACTTAGCATATTTTAAAAGTAATTTAGATTTAAAATATAGTTACTGAAATGTCGTCGTTGATCATCGAAATTTATCGGTATAATCCGTTAATAGCTGATCCAAAACGTTGTCGTCGATCACCGACAGAATCTGTTGTCAGCCAAAAACGGTTCGCGAAAACCTCCTTAACCCAAAATTTCATATATACCAAAAAAGCATTCTTTTTCTTTTTCCCTTTTCTTTTCTCCTCTGATAACCACATGCAAGTGGCTTTAATATACATCAAGTTGATGCCACGTTTTTGTTTATTCATTTATTTGTTTGTTTTTTTATTTTTTTATTATTTTTTTTATTAATTTGACATCACATGCAATTAAAAGTTCAAAAATAACGATATATATAAAGTATATGTATGATGTCTAAATTGAATGAATAATGATTTTCGTCCTTTTAGTTTATAATTGTTTATAAAACTTGCCCAAACTTTTTATTTACACCTAAAAATATCAAATTAAATACAACAACATAATTATCTATGACATAATCTTAATTCTGAATTTTTTGAATTTTTGGACACGGACGTGACAACTCTTATACCTACGAGCTATACTGCTAGAATTGATTGAGTATGTGTATGTGTATGAAGCACATATTGGCTTGTGTTATGTTCTATTTAGGAAGCTAGACCGATTGAGTATGTGTATGAATGTTCATTGGGCATGTAGCATCATTAGGCATAATCTAACAATATTAATGTTCATTATGATATGTGAATACTCTTACAATGTTCCTTTTCACTTGGCTTGTTATTGTAAACAAAAGCATTCAGCATGCTGATAGGTTTATGATGCATTAAGCACAAAGGGAGTCCCTTATGGTGACAGCATCATAAACCTTATTACCAAGTTCATTGTTCAACGAGTACAATCCAAGTGGGAGGAACATTGTAAAAGGGTCAATATACATATACATACGAACTGATGTTTTTTGATATGACTTGAATATACATATACATACAAACTGAATAGCAAAGCTCTACGTGTTACAAAAGGGAGGATGAGTGTTGCCTTTCGGTTGTAATTGAAGGTCCAAAGCTCCTTAACTATTTTGACTAGAGAAAGGAAATTTGGAATTGCAATAAGAACCACATTTGGAGCTCACATTGCCTTTCGATTCTCCTTTCTCTTAGTCAAGATAGTTTAGGAGATCTGGACACCCTTATATCCACCTTGCATAATGCTCAGTCCATCTCCAAGCGAGCATATCATACACTTCCCTGTTGCTGAGGTATTGCTCAGCAACTGCTTCTTGTCCAAGATATGGTGCCTCAATATGGGGTTGTAATAGTAGATCATATATGTGTCACAACAGCTACAAAATGCATAGAATAATTAGATCACAAACATGATTAAGTGTTTATCAAATGAAATAGATAAATGGTGGCATATCTAAACTGTGGCAGTGGGAAAGGGAGGGTGAGTAAGGAGACAGGGAAGATGAATCATCCCTTGAGGAGCCACGTTAGGATGATAAACCTTATTCCGAAAGCGAAACTAAGAATAAGAAGAGACATTGATTAGTGTATGTGTATAAAATGTCATGTAGGCTCATATATCTTAAGGAGATAAGTTAATATTACTGTTGGAGGTCTGTTTGGGAAATCCGGAGGGTAGCTGATTCTGATTTCAAATACACCCCTTTCATATGGGGTGTATTGGGGCCTTTTATTCTGATAAGTGTTCAAACAAGAGAAGAGGAAGGAGCACAAATAAGAAGAAGGGGGGAGGAGAAAAGTTTAGGAAAGGTCAAGAAAAACGTAAGTGAGAAATACTACAATGTCGTCATTGATAAACCTGTGGCAAAAAGCAGGAGCTAAAGGCCACTAATTGATCACTGATGAAGAGACTCCAAACTTTTCCAAAGCATCAGCAACTCTATTACCTTCCATAAAGATGTGTGAAAAAAGAATGTTCATCCTAGAGCAAATGCTGAGACAATGCAACCACTCTTGTCGAATACTCCAAGCAACTTCCATGGAACGATGTCTAAGCAGATTAACTACGTACATTGAGTTTGACTCAACCCAAAGCTAATGCCAATTTTTCTCCCAAGCAAGTTCAATTGCAAAAATAGCGGCTCTCAATTCAGCCATATAAGCAAAAGAAGGAGGGGTAGAGAAAGCAAAACAACCTTTGGGAAAGCCTCAATAGTTGCGAAAAATACCTCCCGCTCCAGCCTCGCCAGGAGTGCCAAAAGCAGAGCCGTCCATATTGACTTTAACCCAGCCCGGAGGAGGTTTAAGCCAATGGACCGGAAAAATGTTGGGAGCCGGAGGCGGCCTAGGAGAAGCCAGAAGATGGGATAAGATAACAACATCTTTCCGTGAAGAGCAAAAACCTGTAGAAGTTGCAAAGGACTCTCGAATCATTCGAAAGAGGGTGATCTTCGACTGCTTAATAGAAGGAGAAACTTCCTTAAAAGTTGCTTCATTCCTGCAATGCCAGATTAACCAGATGCGAGTGACAGCGGCAACACGCCAAATCATCGACACCTATGTGCCAAAATGAATGCTACGAAGAGTGCTGAAGAAGTGGATGAAATTGGAATGATGAGGCAAAGAGCAGTCAAAATGAATCTCAAGGGCCCTCTGAAGAGAATCACCCAGTTGGTATTGAACAGTAACATGTTGGACATGAGAAGAATGAAGAGAAATAGAAGAAGCATCCCTAGAATGAAGCCAAAGAGACGATAAATCCTTATCATTCCAAGCAAAGAGAGATAGACCCAGAGATCTCCAAAACCGATCAGAAGTGTCACTAAAACAAACAAGAGGTTCTACAAGACACAAAAAATCAGTACGATATTGTTGACACAGAAGCTTCAGGGCTCGTTGAGTGTGATCATTACCGATGCCCCTACAATTCCAAAATAACACAATCACTGAAACCGCATAGGTGGCTTGTTATGCCATTTACCACTGACCTCAAAGGGAATGTTGTTATCTTTGTGCTTCTTCCTTTTCTGGACTTTAGACCAATTATTTTCCTCTGGATCGTTAACCACCTGCAAACTGTCACAGTTTTCTGAATTATCAATGGTTTGCAAATTAGGAAATTCACAAACCTGAGGATTGGGGTGAGAGGTTTGCCAACCCAAGATTCCCAGCTCTTTATCAAGTTGATAAGATGGAAAGCCAAGAGAAAGAGAGGCGGGGTGCGTGCTAGAATCAGAATCAAGAACTAACTCACTAATCTTAACTGAACTATGAAGTACCATCTGCAAGTCACAGTTATTAGGTTTGTCAGACTCTCCTTTGGCAGGAGCTCCTTTAGAGGATTCACCAGTATCAATATAAACTCATGGCTTCTGTTTCCAAATCCGAGTAACAGACCTACCTCGGGGCTTGGGAGATCCCATCTTTTGCTTCCCATTTCTTTGCTTTATGTCAACATGTTCTTCACGATGAAGGTTCCTCTTATAAGCTCCAACAGAATGACCAATGGAATGGCAAATGGAGCATAAGTCATGAAGCCTTTCATATTCAAGGGAAATCCAATGCATTGTCAGTATCCACCCTTAGCTTGTATTGAATTTCCTTAGAGAGCTCCACATCAATCAAGATGCGAGCATAATGACCAATTTCACCCTCCACAGTATTCTTGTCAAAACGAAGGGGCACCCCAACCGCCCTTGAAATGCTTGCCATGATCCGCTTATCTTAGAATTCCCAAGGAAGATTGTAGAATCGGACCCAGACTTGAGCAGATACCTATTTTCAATTACAACCTTGTGGTTTAAAAATTTACAAAATTATACGTTAATGTTCATTCCGTTAGGAAACACATACCAAATTGACTAACAGTGTTAAAAGTCAAATGGAAAAGAGTTAATTTGGTCCTTATATTTATTTATTTTATAAATTAACCCCTAATTATCACAAACAAACTCCAAAATAAAAAATAAAAATCAATTAAACCATCTTCTCCATCTCTCTTTAATTTCTTATTTTTCTTCTCATTTCTCTCTCTTTAATTTCTTATTTTTCTCTTCTTTCTTTCTTCTCTCTCATCATAACTCAGTTAGGTAAATTACTTAGTTTCTCGATCTGAATTTTGTAAACTAAATTAATACATACTTGAATTGCTAAAGTCTGCTCTCTTTCTTTAGATTCTCAAATCTGGAAGCTAAACTATTGTAATTAGCTCGTAGAATAGTGAAATCTCTTTCAAGCTGTTTGGACTTCCAACGAGGTCTTTTGTTTTGAAACCAAATAGCCACTTGGCGGGGATGCAATCCCAGATCTTTAGCAAGTTTCAATTTCTTCTGCGGCTCAAGCCTTGATTAGCTCTTAATTTAATAATAGAACAAAGACGGGATTGCAGGGTGGAAAGGAGCGTATTCCACTGGATTTCTTGAAATCTTTTCGGTATTCATATAGATTGACTTGGTGTTCCGATGTACGACACCTCTAGAAAAGTAATTGTTGCAACTACGTTATAGGTTGCTCGAATATAGATTCTAATGATTTAATCTGCTCATCATTGAACCTTCTCTTGTTCTTATTCTAAGGTTGCTTTGCATAACGCGGGAATGAGTGGTCGAATGGTGTTCTTATTGTTCTTATTCAAAACTGTGATTCAAGATGGTATGGAATTGGCATCAATTCCTAATTTGGGTGATTATATTCCTCAGATTGCAGCATTTGATCTTCAGGGCCTCCATAAGCAAATGAAGGCTCTTAGCAAGGTGTTGGATAATTTCTTTTGAGAAAATTATTGATGAACATATTTAGTTTAAATAAATGGAGAGGGAAGAAAGTATGAATTGGAAGAGAAATGGAAGAGAGAGATTTGAAAGAGAGAAAGAGATTGAAGAGGAATAGAGATGGTAAGTTTAAATTTTTATTTTTGTTTTTAGGTTTGTTTGTGATAATTGATAATAAGGGGAGTTAATTTATAAAATAAATAAATATAAGAACCAAATTAACTATTTTTCTTTTGACTTTTAACACCGTTAGTTAATTTGGTATGTGTTTGCTAACGGAACGAACTTCAAAGTACAATTTTGTAAATTTTTAAACCACAAAGTTGCGATCGAAAACAAATGTAACAACAAGGTTTATTTTTATACTTTTCCATATATATATATATATATATATAAGAGATCAGATATGACAAAAATCTTATGTTATGACAGAGCTTATGGTGTGAAAATGATCAATTTTGTAATTAAGTAGGGGAATATTGCAAATTTGTAAATAAAATGAAAAAAAGATGCGCATAAGAGAATGGAGGATGAGGATGATGTATGTCATCGTAGGAGAGAGAAAATTATTTTATTTCTTTTCTTTAAAATATATTTTTCTGACTTTCCCAATCTATTTTTTCGAAAATTTTTATACCGTTGGATTCATCTTAATTAGACGGCCATTTTAAGATCTCAGAAGCTCAGGTAAAAAAAAATCCGGTGAACGGAATCCGGCGATCATGTGGCTGTTTTTCTATGAGAAACAAAATGTCCAGAAACTTTTCAAAAAATTTCAGAAAATGTAAAACATCATTATAAGAAACTTTAATTCTTGACTCAAAGTGAGATTCCTTACAGTTTAGTCCCAATAAATTGTTGAAGTATGTAAAATGAATAAAATTAAGGAAAATGATTTATTGTGACTAAACTGTAAGGAATCTCGCTACGATCCAACAATATAAGTATTTTGTTGAAATAATATAACAATTTTGTTGGAACAATACAAGTATTCTGTTGGAACAATATAACTATTCTGTTGGAAAAAATTTGTACATTGATTTGAAACAATTGGCATACAGATTTATTGTGTTGGAAGAATATAAGAATTAATTATGTTGGAACAATTGGTATACTGAGTTGGAGTAATTGGTACACTGATTTAGAACGATTGCTACACTGATTTACTTTATTAGAATAATATAAGTATTATATTGGAACAAATGGTACACTGATTTAGAACAATTCTGTACACTGTCGGAACAATATAAGTATTCTATTGAAATAATTTAAGAATTCTGTTGGAACAATATAATTATTTTGTTGGAATAATTGATACACTGATTTAAAATAATTGGTACACTAATTAGAATAATTTGTACACTGATTTAGAACAACGTGCTGACGTCCAGCAGTATGTGCTGGTTTTTCCAAAATACAGTGCTAAAAGGTAAAACAAAAAATGTGTCTAGAAAATTATCAAAAAATTTTAAAACATGTAAAATATCATTTTGAGAAACTTTAATTCTTGGCTCAATGTGAGATTCCTTACGATTTTGACCCAATAAATTATTGAAGCATGTAAAATGGATAAAATTAAGAAAAAAGTTTTATTGGGACTACACCATATGAATTCCAACTTTGACCCAAGAATTAAAGTTTCTCAGAATAATGTTTTACATGTTCTGGAATGTTTTGACAATTTTCTGTGCACTTTTTTTTCTCATTGGAAAAAGCCCACCTAATCGCCGGATTCCGTTCACCGGATTTTTTTTACTTGAGCTTCAAAGATCTCAAAAGGACCGTCTAATTTAGATTAGTCTAACAGTATAAAATTTTTCGAAAAATAGGTTAGAAAGGTCAGGAAAATGTATTTTAAATATAAGAAATAAAACAATTTTCTCTCTCGTGTGATGACATCAACACTGACATTATCCTCCTTCTTCTCCTCCTCTATTCTTTCCCACGTTTACTTCTCTTTCCTTTTATTTATAAGTTTACCACCTTGCCCTTTTCAATTATCATCAAAACTACACACTTTTATTCTGTCACACCATATATATATACACGATCATTCTTAGGTTTTCACGAACGTACATTTTCGATTAATTGCGTTTTGAGCAATTTTCTAAATATTGATCGTTATCATAACGTGATATAGCCTTAATAGACATTTTCGTTATTTGTAACACGTGTGCTTTATTTCATTCAAATTAGTCTTGTGTTTACGAATTGGTTAAATGTTTTTGATTTATTTCTTGTTGTGAACATTCACGTCCCGAAGTTGAAAATTATAATTGAAATTACGATTGCATTTCAAATTAGCCGTTGTGATTAGTTCGAATATCATGCATTACTCGAGTTAAGTCGGTTATTTATTATGTTACTGAACGTGAAAGCAATAAGAGAAATATTGATATTAATATACATGATACAATTGGATAATTTACATCGAACACATATCTAATCTATTTTTACAATTTTTTTCTTTGCAAAAAATGTGAACATTACAAATGTTGAGGATGATGAGTCGAGGAGTAGTGATGCACTCGAGGTGATCTCTATTCGAATATGAATTAAGGGATAAGTGTATCCCATCGTTATCAAGGATAAATCTGGTTAAGTCCAGGTATCGAATCCACGAAATTTATACCCACAAGTATTAAACTACTTGGTTCTATACGTTATCTAGGCGGTGAATATTTTAGGTTGGTTTTGTGACAACTATAAACTACTTCTAAACTATAGGTGAGATAATTTTTATCTGTTTCAAACTCTTATAGGATGATAAAAATGAAATTACAACATATGATAAACAATATTTCAGAATATATACGAGTAATATATTTTATAAAATATATTTATATTTGAAGAAGATTATTTTATATGAATTATTGAATAACTTCGCGATACTAACATTGGTTTGCAGAAAATAACAATATTATAAATAGTGTAGTGATAACACTGTTATGAATATTGTAGTGATAAAATAAAATATTAAATAAAGTAAAATATACAATTAGATCAGAAAAAAAACTGAGGGTCCGCTTCAAAAGCAATTAAAAATTCAAATTCAACATCAAACAGGCCGAAATCAAATTCAAAATTAACAGCCCATTCAACATCAACAAGCAGCCCATCAAGGTCTTGATTGAAAACTTCATTCTTCAGCTTATGTTCATAGACATCAGAAGCTCTGTCAATATCATAACTACAAAATAGCATGAGGCACTCTATGAGAAACGAGATAAGCGAGTCTCCATCTTAACATCACAAGTAGGAATTAATGGTCATACCATCCCCATCTTTTACATTATGAGACTAAAAATTAAAGTTGGGTCACTTGAAGTTGCCGAACAAGGATGGACTCTTGATGATGGACATGGTGTTGTCATTGTTGGAGAGAAAAGATTGTTGGAGAGAAAAGAAGAATATAAGAAGTGAAAGAAATATAGGAGGAAGCTTTTCTAAAATTTTATTTCTTTTTAACTTGTGCTTTTCTTCACTTTTAGCCTATACAAGATAACTATTTATAGTACATAAAATGTAACTATTACAAACCTAATAAATAACTCTTAACAACTCTTAATGACTAATTAAGTATTTAACTTAACTTCACATAACTTCTCATAAGTTATTCTAAAACAACTTAAGTAACTCTAATAGTTACAAGTTAATTTATTTTGCTAACAATCAAAATAAAGACTATTAATTATAAATTTATTATTTCAACACACCCCCTTAAATTTATAATTTTTTTATCCCTTACCAAAAACATTTCTTAATCTGTTGACATCTTCTGACCTCTTCACTCTAGCCGTCATCATACCCATTATTATCTTCATCATTTTCTTATTCCTCGTTATCATCGTCGTGTTCCTCATCATCTTGGTCAGTACTATCAGCATCATTATTATCAATGTCAACTGGTATTTTGGGGTTTGTCGTAGTGCACCTTCTACCTGAAGTTGACACAATATTACTCATGTTAATGCCCTCGAGTTCTTTCACTCTTTCCTTGCTATTTTTAACTTCCTTGATTTCTTTTTCAGGTGGGTTTGATGATAATCCTTCTTTGGCATTTTTCTTCATTTTGAAAATCCACTTCACTGCTACTGCTTTTTTCCCTTTTGGAAGTGTTGTCAATTCCCAAGTGTCATTCTTTTTTATGAAATTCATCTCTTCATCCATGGCTTGTCTCCATTTCTTTTCTTGAATAACATCTTCAAATTGTACAGGTTCTGTATCAGCAAACAAACAGAATAAAGTAGGGTTATCTACTTCTTCAGTTTCTTCATAAAATCCCCCTCAAGCTTCTCATTCGAGGCTGCCTTTCTGACGAGCTTTCTGGGGATGATTCTGTTACATTTGTTGAGATGTGGAAGGTGAATTTGGTGGTGTGACAACTACATCTTCATTCTGACCTGCAAAATCAACATCAAATACAGGAAGAAAATCATAATTTTCATCTTGTGGAACCTCCCAATTCCAGGAGCTTTCTTCTTCAAACTCCGCATCTTTACTTATCACAACTTTTCCATTTCGATGATTATAAAATTTATAACCTTTGGAATTTTTTGCATAGCCAATATACACAATCTTCTCACTTTTATCATCTAATTTGCTTCTCAATTCGTCAGCTACATGAACATAACCAACACAACCAAATACTTTTAAATGAGAAATATTTAGTTTTTGTCCCCACCATGCTTCATTTGGGGTCTTTCGCACGAGCTTCTTTGAAGGACTTCTATTATTCAAATAAACTGCACATGTTACAGCTTCTGCCCAAAACTCTTTTGGCATACCTGTGCACTTCATCATGCTTCGAGTCATGTTAAGAATAGTTCTATTTTTCTGTTCCATGATACCATTTTGTTGAGGGGATCTTGGAACAATAAGAAATCGACGAACACCATTATAATCACAGAACTGATTGTACTTCTCAGATGTGAATTCTCCTCCTCGATCAGTTCGTAATGATTGAATCTTGAAGCCGTTTTCATTCTCAACTAGTGCTTTGAACTTCTTAAACACTTCAAACGCTTCAGATTTTGCCTTCAAAAAATAAACCCATGTTTTAAGAGTAAAATCATCAATAAATAATAAGAAATATTGACTCCCTCCATGTGAACTCGGATTAATAGGTCCACAAATATCTACATGCACCAATTCAAGTGGCTTTGATGTGCTTGACAAAGACTCTTTTAGAAAACTCGTTCTGGATTGCTTCCCGTACATACACCCTTCACAGATCTGATTAGGATGGTTTATAGAAGGTAATCCATGCACCATTTGTTACTTGCACATTTGCTCCAATCCACCAAAATTCAAGTGACCCATTCTGAGATGCCATATCCATGCAGAATCTGATGAAGTTTTCAAACACATAGGACGATCACTGTTGATTTTCAATTTGAACATTTTGTTTGAAGACATTGGAACTTTTGCAATCGTTTTTCTTTTTCCATCTTTCATAACCAACCCATTTTTATTCATCTCCACCTCGTAACCTTTCTCCAAAAGCTGTCCAATACTCAAAATATTAGATCTCAAAGCTGGAACATAATAAACATGAGAAATAAATTGATGATCTCCATTCTTAAATTTGATAAGAATGTCACCACTTCCCATAACTGGAACTTTTGTTTTGTCACCCAAAGAAATATTTCCTTTCTTAGATTCATCAAATTTATAAAAAAGTACTTTATTTCCCGTCATATGATTGCTTGCTCCTGAGTCTAGATACCAAGACTCATTGCACCTTTCTTCATCTTCACTACATGTCAGCAACAAAGTTGAATCTTCATTATCAACCTCGACTAAATTGGCTTGTTCATCTTTGCAAGAATCAAATTCACATTCTGCAGCATAATGCCCAAATTCTTGACAATTGTAACATTGCACATGAGATTTATCACGACCACGCCAATTATTTCCACAGCCTTGAAAATTATTGACTCTGCCACGTCCTCTTGCATTCCAATGTTGATTATTTGTTGCTTCATTATTGTAGAAATTTCTGCCACCTATACCTCTTCCATTATATCAACGATTCCAGCCATGACCTCTACCTCTTGATCTTCCTCTTCCTCTTTCATATCTACCTACAAATGACTTCTTTTCTTCTTTATCATTCAAATCAAGTTTCGCTTGCAACACCTGAGCAACAGGTTCTTCTCTGTTCTTTAATCTCTCCTCATGGGCTTGTAACGAACCCAAGAGTTGATCTACAGACATAGTCTCCAGATCCTTTGATTCTTCAATAGCAGTCACCACATAATCAAATTTCTGAGTCAAAGAACGAAGGATTTTTTCTATCACAAGAACATCCTCCATTTTTTCTCCATATCTCTTCAACTGATTCACAATTACCAAGGTTCTATTAAAGAACACATCAATTTTCTCTGACTCCTTCATCTTGAGTTTCTCATACTCACTTCTCAAGGTTTGCAAACGCACCTTGAGTACTTTATCTTTCCCTTTAAAGGAATTTTCAAGAATCTCCCATGCCTCCTTCACTGTTGTTGCAGTAGAAACTTTCACGAACATATTCTCATCCAGACACATATGGATTAGTGAGAGTGCATGTTGGTCTTTCTTCCTTGTATTCTTCAAAGTCACCTTTTGAGCATTCGTCAATTCCGCCTCATTCTCTGGCTGATCATAACCGGTTTCTACCGTTTCCCATGCATCTTGAGAACCCAATAAGGACTTCATTCTAATGCACCAATTATCATAGTTATCTTTTAAGAGTTGTGGATATTTGTATGCAATCGTTCCATTCAACATTCTGTCTGGCTCTGATACCACTTTGTTGGAGAGAAAAGAAGAATATAAGAAGTGAAAGAAATATGGGAGGAAGCTTTTCTAAAATTTTATGGGAAAATTACAAAACTGGGTCAAATGGGAGGCCCATTTACATTTTAATACCCATTATTGTTCAACTTACATATATAGACTATGCCCTGAAAACTTTCCAGAAATGCCCTTCATATATATATAAGGACTTTTGCATTTCACCCCTAAACCATTCGCGAAACTTGAAGGACGAACACCATAAACTCGAACGACGAACATCTTCAACACCTCCAATCTTTACATTTCTTCTTTCAGCGACTTCCAACCGATTTCAATGGCAAGAACCGGCAAGAAGGTATGTTATTTTGTGATTTCTGATTAGGTTTTAACGCTTCTATTCCTATACTACGGTGATTTTACTTCTCATGCGATTTAGAAGTAGGGTTTGCAAATTAATTATGCTTTTTAGTTGGTTTAGAGCTTCATTTTGTTATAATGATACTTAGAAATAGTTAAAATCAGTTGGGGGGACCAAATTTTACAGAATCGACCAGTTCGCGAATATGAGTTTACTTCGCGAAGAGCAAAATCTGCGAAGTAAACTCATGTCCACATAGCAGTCGATGCATATGCTATTGTTCCGCATATGCGAAGTCAACTTTTACGCTTGTCAGTTCGCGAATGTCATATTCGCGAAGTGAGTATTGACTTGACTAATTTGATATACTTTATGCTTTGGAAGGGTGATCATTCTAAGTCTAATTCCAAAAAGAGGAAGAGGACATCAAAGACACTTAAGAATAGTGTAAAAGACACATTTAGGTACCCCTACGCCTATGATACGAGAGCTACCATCACAGTTCGTTCTGATGCTGAGGTGATGAAGAAAGTGAAACAAAGATTATCCACAGTGCAGTTGGCCATGTTCAGGAAAACATGTTTTTGGCATTTGGTGGACTTCGAAGTGTATTCGTTGTCCTCTCCTCTATGCCATGGGGTGCTTACAATGGAGATCAATCCGAAAGAGGATAAATCCAGAGAAATGTGGTTCCAAATCAATGGTGTTGAAGTGAAATTCGGTCAGCGTGAATTCGCACTCGTAACCGGATTGAGACTAGGTGATCCGTTACCAATTTTTAAACGGATGAGCAATTATAAAAGGGAAAACAGATTGAGGAATCTCTATTTTGGAGGTAGAGAGAGCATATATCACAAAGATATATTCGATACCTTCTTAGAGACTAATTGGGAGAAAAAAAATAACGATCATGCGGTGGCAATGGCTATGTTGTTCGTTATACACAGGTTCCTACTCACAACTGATGCAGTGAAAAAGGTTGATGACAATATCATCAACCCAACTGATTTCCCGACTGTATTTAACTCGTTTCCATGGGGTGTGCCTGCTTGGAATGAGCTGTACAAGACGATGGGACGTGGGATCCCAGGAAGGAAGAAGGCATTTGACGCGGACAACGCGAAAGAAGGAAAGAAGAAGGTCGTCCCATATCAGCTTCATGGATTAGCACAAGCATTCCAGGTATGTTTCCTATATGCATGTGATTTAATTAATGTTAGATTTCAAATGTAATGGTTTTTATTTAATACTTTGTAGGCTTGGATACTGGAGATATTGCATGCACCCCCTAAATACTATTTGAGGAGACCAAAGAACGTGTACCCTCATATATGTCAGTGGATAAGTGCAAAGAATATAACTTTCTTAGAAGCTGAAGAAATATTTAAGGTAAGTACATAAGTCTTGTGTACAGAATTAATGTGTGCTTTGGATGTAAGTAACATGTACTTATGGAGTTAGGTTTGATTTTTCATGTTTTCGGTCAGCTGATGTGCAAGCATCTGAACTTGTTATCGAGAAAGACGAGGCAAAGTGCGATTGGTATGCGCCAATGAAGGATTATTTTGATGGGAAAGCTGTAGACCTTGACCTTGATGTGTTATTCACACCTTATAAGAGGTCTGAGCTAAGTGAAGAAGAGGAGAACAATGAGGAAGAGAATGAGGTATATAATGAGGAAGAGAATGCTGTAGAGATTGAGGAAGAGAATGTTGTAGGTAACCAGAGCGAAGAGTATGTTTATATAGATGAAGATGACAGAATTAGAAACGAGAAGAGGTCTAAGAAGAAGAATGAAGTGAATATATAGGAAAATGAGGAAGAAGAAAGGAAGGCAAGGATGCGGGAGAGATTTGAAATGTTGAAGGTGGAACTTAAAGATTCATTGGCAAATGAATTCGAGCGGAAGATGAGATCAGAGTTCAATGAGTCTAATAGGCGGGAGAGAGTGGAGTTGAAGGAGGCGTTGATGGCAGAGTTGAAGGGGGAGTTCAGGGAGGAATTGAGGGCAGAGTTGAAGGTGGAGTTAAAGGGAGAGTTGAGGGCGGAGTTGAAGGACGAGTTGAGGGTGGAGTTGAAGGAGGAGTTGATGGCGGATCTACGGGCTGTGAGTAAGGCAGATCGGATGGGAGAGCGTCTTGGATGTGATATGTATACTAACTTTGACTTTGTTGGGGAAATAGGTGGGGATGTGGGGGAGGCGAACGTTATAGAAGAGCATGGTGCGGAACATAGTGAAGAAGAAAATAAGAACGAAAACCAGGATAGGAAAGAAGATCAGAGTGGAGTAGATAAGAAGGAAGAGGGTGAGAGGAAGGAGGATCAGTGTGGGGAGGTGATTGAAATCGGTGATGACACGGAACCACAAGAGATGCTCCCTGAAAAGGTATGATAGTTTCTATACATGTAGTTTTATATTTATTTTTAAATATGTTCCTTACAGGATGTTGGTCGTTATGTTTTGACAGGAAGAAATTATCACTTTAAGCGAGAACACACAAGCCGTGATAGATGATGTGCATCAGCCTCAGCCGTTAAGGGCGGTGCGACAAAGGAAGCGATCACAGCACATGACAACACTGTACACGGAGGAAAAGAAAAGAAAAAGGTGTAAGCAGTTGGCTACGAAGGGAACTAAGAAGATAGCCAATAAGGGAACTAAGACGGTGGCTTAGTGCATGGATATTGTCGTATCACAGAGTCCTGCCGTTCCTAGAGCACCTCTTGTACCTACGTCATGGTCAGTCCGGATTGATAAGGACGATGTGTCTACGCATGAGGTGTGGAGGAATTTTTGCAACAAAAAGTCATCAAGGCTCGTTAAAGGGACTGAACCACTGCAGCCGGAAATCTCGTGGTTCATACAAGCTGAGACACCGGGAAAATATTGGGACGGGGAGGTATTGCTTTTAGATATTATGTTTTGTTTGTTTGTGATGCATATGTTTGTGAAGCATGTGTTTGACTTATGTCTATATTTCTTTTTTAACTAGCACATCGATGCATTCATGTATCTGTTGCGGCGCCAGTCGTTCGAGAATGGCTTAGATGCAGACTGGACTACATGTGATAGCCAATTCACCGGATATATACAGTTGTCACACAATCTAGATATGGGCCACGTGTGTAATACTATCAATGGGAGAGATGACATGTTTATGAGACCATGGAAGGGGTTGAAGCGAATATTCATGCCATTCAACATAAAAGGAAACCACTGGATATTAGGAGTGCTAAATACAACGAATATGCACATGTACATATATGATAGTTGTCTTTCTAATGACAGTGAGGAGAAGCTTGGTCAAGTACTCCAGAGGCCCCTGACCGTACTTGCATACGCTATTGGCAAAACCATAGGGTGGACTGGTCAAAATCAGGACAACCGGATAGGGTGGACTAGGCTACCGGACACTCCACAACAGAGAACAGCATCGAACGATTGTGGGATGCTGGTGTGCATTTTTTCTCAACTTTTAACAGCTGGCCAGCAGGTGCATGAATTAGACCCAGATGACGGAGATTTCCTTAGATTACGTGTTGTACTTGAAATTTTCCATGGCAAACTGTATGCATTTTGAGTAATTTCTATTGTTATATAGATCTTTTGTTATATATTGTGCCCATTGCATTCGCCAATTCGCATATGACTGAATTCACGAAGATACCAGTTCGAAGTATTCATATTCGTGAAGGTACCATTGCTTATGCGAATCATATCAGCTTCACGAACATACCTCCTGATCCGTAAAGTGGTGTATTCGTGAACGTCTACTTCGCAGACATACGTCCTGATCCGCAAACTGGTGTATTCGCGAACGTCTACTTCGCAGACATACGTCCTGATCCGCAAACTGGTGTATTCGCGAGTTCGCATATCTCTTGATTCGCGAAGTTGTCCATATATTCGCGAAGTTGTCTTACACAAACTAAAACACACATTATTTTGATATAACCAAACATTCTAAAACACACTTTAGTTCGATACAACCAAACATTCTAAAACACACTTTAGTTCGATAAAACCAAATTCATTACAATAATTAATCTCACAAGACATAAGGATAACTTTTGCTCAAACCGCATCAATTGTTCGAAGTCCTAGAACTTCGTGAACTTGCTATTGTACTGGGAGTTTGAATTGTATTTGGCAACGGTTGGTCACAATTCAACCTATTATGCCCTCTATTCCCACATCGGCTACATACCATTGGCAATGGCTTTTCACCTTGTGACGGTCTTCTGTTCTGACTTCTTGGTCGTCCAACTGGGGCAGAACCTCTTACAGGGGGAAGCACATTCCTTGGACGGGCATAGTTTGTCCACTCCGTCTGGGGTCCGAGTGGGTAGATGCACTCTGCGTAAGCTAATCTAACTGCGTTGTTGGTGTAATATTTATCAACCCATTGGTATGCGTTACTTAGTCGATTCTCACATGCAACTTTACATACATGTTTACAAGGAAATTGAGAAAGTTGCCATTGCCTACACGTGCAAGTACCTGCATTTAAGTCAACAATACCCCCTTTCCCTCGGTCCCCAATCTGAAATGTGTGTTGGTTTATTCCACTGAATGTACATGGTATAGCTTTAGTAACATGTTTCTTCATCTTCCGTTCACCGTCCAATGACAGATAATGTTCTCGTGCTCCTGGAAATGGAAAATGAAGGTAATGTATTTACGTATCAGCTAAATTACCATAAATGACAACGTATAAAATATTTACTAGCCGCTATTTGTCTTTCGTAGAACCATCGTTGCACAGTAGTTCTAATGTACTCTATCAACATTGTGATGGGCAAACGTCTTCCTTCAACCATTACAGTGTTCCATGATTCAGCAATGTTTGTTGTCATTATGTTATAACAACGGGTATGAAAATATGCACGCGACCATCTCTGGATACCAGCTTGCTCTAGATATACTGCTGCTGGGCCATGTAGCTCACGTAGTCGAGTGAATGCTTCAATAAAATCTGAAACCCTGTAAGCTTTAGCAGCTCCCCAATACACATCGCCTATCTTTCTAACTGACCTGAATTTGGCCTGCAGGTTCATTTTCAAATGGTGACAACAACATCCATGTATTGCATTTGGAAACACCAAATTCACAGCATAGTCAATTCCTTTGTGCCTATCCGAGATTATGGCAAAATTGTCTATGTCCCCAATACATTCTTTGAGCTTCGTCATGAACCAACTCCAAGCCTCGTTGCTCTCGTTTGGTCCAACCCCAAAAGCGATAGGATAAATCTGGTTATTACCATCTTTCCCAACTATAATGTAAAATTGTCCTGGATACTTACCTTTTAGGAAGGCTCCATCAATGCAAATGACAGGCCGAATGTGTTCTTTAAAAGCTCTAAGTGAAGGACCAAACGCCATAAAGAAGTACTGAAAATGATCAGCATCGTCGGTTTGAATATGTGTTACCGTACCTAGGTTGCATGCTTTCAACGTCTCACAGTAGTCTGGCAACAACATGTATGACTCTTCCGATGAACCCATCACATCTTCTATCGCCCAATTCCTTGCTCTCCAAGCCTGCATATACGACAAGTTTATTTTGTATTGGGTCTCAAAATCTTTCACAATGTCCTTTGGTCTAAACACTCTACCCTGGATATCAAACTTAGCTGAAAGTAGCATGCCAGCCACTCGTTTCCCCGCTTGCCTGTGATGTGGTAACATTTGATCCCTAGAACATGTGTTGTTGTCCATTGTATCCATTTTTCGGAGCCTAAACATGCTTGAATTGGATATCGCAATTCCTCTAGCACGCCATTTACATACATCTGAATGTCTACATCTAACCTTAAACATGGACTTGTTAGACTTGTACACTTTCCATTCGAACCTGTTATTCACTGCGTATTTACCTAGTGCAGCCTGCAATTCTCGTTTGTTAGAGAACATGTCGTGTACCTTTAAACCGACGACCCCTTTCGATGAACTATCTTCATTAGTAAATTTGGGTGCATCATGGATCTTAGGTAGCCATCGAAATGGATCACTCCTCTTCCTTATTGTTTCTACACTCTCTGCTAATACCCTGCTTTGGGGAACAGCTTCACAATGTGATTGTCTCGGAGGGGTAGGTTGTCCATCATTTACCGTTTCTTCTGTGTGATCATGACCCCAAATGTCATCATCGTACAGCTGGTCCTCCCGATGATAAACCGGATTCGAGCTAATATCATCTAAACCAGGAGTGTGGGATGCAATATTGCACTCAGTGATTGGTTCTTTTCCTGGCCTATGAGGGGGGCGTTCAACAGTTGTGTTGTCTACTTCAGGATTTGTTTCAAATACAACTGTGGCATTGGCATCACAACTTGAATGAATAACATTCTCTACCTTCGTGACTCACGTTTGGATTGTTCGTGACTCAAAATTAGCATATAGTGGGGTAACAGCGTCAGTTTTCATCCGACAATAATCTAAAAAACACTCAACATCACTTGAATCAACAATCGGAACTACTGCCCCAGGTAGTTGCTTTCGTCTGATAGTTAACTGCATAGTCCTACGCAGATCAAATGACATTGGATCAACATGAGCAGTAGTGTATACTATCTCTTGCAGCCTTTCCAAGCTTAATCCCGGAGACAGCTTCAACAATTTCTTCTCGCCCCCATCGTATGTCGTGGTCTTACCAACTGTTTTCCACCGGCCATTCCACATGATCACACACAACACAAACTGGTCTGACATTCTTCTGTCAATAATAAACAAAAAAAAAATAAATGAGATAACAGAATGTAATAACATCATGAAATAACATACACTTCGCATACTTCGCATAATTCGTAGTAATCCGATTATGCGAATTCGCATATTACGCAAATACATTCGCAGACTTCGCAAATACGTAAAATATGCGAAGTGTGCGAAGCCAATGATGGAACACCATATCTTCGCATACTTCGCAGACTTCGCATACTTCGCAAATACGTAAAATATTCGATGCGAAGCCAATGATGGAACACCATATCTTCGCATACTTCGCGTATATTCCATATGCGAATTCCGCGAAGTATGCGAATAACAAACTCATACATAGCCTTCAATAGACTTCGCATATTACTATTTCGCCAAGCGAAATCATAATATGTGAAGCACTCGATCTTCCGCACGAAGTTCAGATTTACAAATTTCTAACCTCAAAAGTAAACTAACATCAACGAGTTCAAAGCGATTTAACCATATGAAACTAACATCATACTTACATGACAAGGCTTGGGCTTTGATTGATGAAGGATCTTAAGGAAAAAAAGAGAGAGAGAAAATCGCGAACTATGAGAGTGAGAGTGAGATTTATCGCGTAAAAAGAGAGAAGAGGGGATGATCTGATTAAGTATCTTATATATATGAAGGGTATTATGGGTATTTCAAACTAACTCAGTGTATATATGTAAGTTGAACAATAATGGGTATTAAAATGTAAATGGGCCTCCCATTTGACCCAGTTTTGTAATTTTCCCAAATTTTATTTCTCTTTAACTTGTGCTTCTTCACTTTTAGCCTATACAACATAACTATTTATAGTACATAACATGTAACTATTACAAACCTAATAAATAACTCTTAACAACTCTTAATGACTAATTAAGTATTTAACTTAACTTCACATAACTTCTCATAAGTTATTCTAAAACAACTTAAGTAACTCTAATAGTTACAAGTTAATTTATTTTGCTAACAATCAAAATAAAGACTATTAATTATAAATTTATTATTTCAACAGTCATCGGTCGACTATTGATGTCTGATTCCATATCGTCCATATATCACTTAGCCTAGTAAATCCGCAAAGGATGGTGGATGAGACCTACATGGCCTCGTTTTTGGGTCAAACCAATACAACCAGAAATCATGAGTAATGAAAAGGAGAGAGCAGAGCTAGTCAGTGCTGTAAACACCATATGGCTATCTGAAGGAAGGTCAATTCACATGTTGATGGAACTTCTAGACAAAGAAAAGACAGATGTGTCAAATAAATTAAGAAGAAACACACATGCCTTCACTTCGACCCCGACTAATGTCATTGGCATTTCCCAAGAGGTCATGACCCATATGTTAGATGAGGACCCAAATCTAAGGTTGATAAAGTAGAAGAAGAGAAACCACGATGCCGAAAGGGACAATGCAATTAAGGTAGAAATAGATAAATTGTTAGTGTACGGACACATCAAGGTAGTAGTAAAGAAAGTAAAGATTGTATGTTGACTTAATAGATCTCAACAAGGCTTGCCCATATATCGTATCGACATGTTAATCGATTCAATTGTTGGTTATGTTATTTACTCCCTATTAGATATGATAGTCAGATATCACTAGATTATGATGGCTCTCGGAGACATAGAGAAGACTAACTTGAATACGCCTGCGTGAAACTATTGTACCATGTCATACCCTTTGGCCTTAAAAGAGTTGGAGCCACATGCCAAAGGTGTTGGTGTATGTCATAGTCTTGAGAGATTGTTCCTCACATTCTATCATTAATAGACGGTAATAATATATTCCGTTATTTATTTGTAAAAATCAACTTAATAAAGTGTTCAATAATAGGTGTTCGCTCATGTTTGTTGAAGGTGTAGATAGCCATTTTTGTCCGGACCAATTTTTAAGTTTTTAATAAATTTCACTCGAAATTTGAACAATTCATGAATTATCCAGAATATATGGTATTATCTCGAAAATAATTTATTGGGGAAAAATTGTGCTATTAAGGCTAATTTGTCATATTTCGATATAAATCGATAAAAATTCCAAATTATATTCAAAATATTACTTAATAAAATTAAAGTACAATTTTAACCTATTATAAATTTTATTCGAGATATATTCCTCGTATTTTGAATAGAATTGAATTTTCTTAAATTCGAGTTATAATTTATTAATTAAGGTTCAGATGTCAATCAATCGAATTAACATGTCAATGCTTATTTATTTATCGTAAACTATATTTAGAAATACTTATAGTCTAAGAATTATGATGTAACATCGTATATTAAAGTTAAAGTTAATATTGACTTTGGTTACGATTTATATTATAATTAAACGTTTAGAATATAGTTGATTTCTGAGTAACGAATTATGACAATTTGATTCAAAAATTGAAAAAATAAATTAACGAGAATTGAATGCATAAAAATAGAATTTTTATTACAGTATTATTATAATTATCTTTCTAATTATGTCAATTTTTCAATAATTTTGGCAGATCCGAAGGTCCGCTTGTCAACGTCAAAGATACCCGAAAATGCTCACTTCAAAATTAAAGGCAATTTTTATGTCCCCAAAAAGCAAGATCAGAACGCACACTCGATTCAAGAATATTCTAAAAAGTGATCAAATCATATTCAAGTGACTGAGTTATCTCATTGCAGTACAAATCCAACAAATCGGAAGTTCGGAGAATTATTCAAAGCACGGTAATTGTCAGTTCAAGTCTGATTCCAAAGCACGAGTAATTGTCAGTTCAAGTCCAATAAATTCCAAAGCTCGGGATTTTGTCCGTACAAGTCCAACGGAGTCTGCTCGGGTCAGAAATAATTCAAATTCAGTCCGAATACACATCAAAGTTCGGATCATAAATAATTCAATCCAGGTCCACATCAAATTCTGGTCAGAATTCAATCCAGCAGCGTGAGTCCGCAAAAAGATTCAATCCCAGAGACCAAGTGGCACTTTTACCATAAATCAATAATTCAACAGGGGTATGAGAACCTTCCCTCTGCAACTCTCAGTGAGAAGTGGGCAAGCAGGTTGACAAAACAACCCTCAAAGGCACAGTAGGAAATAAGAAAAAATCATGATCAATAATTCACATGAATTACCTTACTATAAATAAAAAAGATCCATCACTGTAAAAGGGGAGAAGAAAAAAAACACTGTAAAAGGGGATAGTAATTTTGTAAAAACTCCATTACTGTAATAGGAAGAAGCTGGAGAGGGGCCAATCTTTTCGAAAGAGAAAGTCTCTGTATTTCTTGAATATCAATACGAACTCAATTTTTCTTCAATTTCAGTTCCATTTGCTTCTTTTCTTCTTGATTTTAACCTCTCCATTTCCTGAAAATGACAGTAGAGTAAATAAATTTCAATAAAAAAATGAAAAGGGATTGATGGATGAGCTAGGTAGGATTCTTAAATTTTTACCTTAATAATGTAAAAACAACAATGAACCACTGTGAACCGCCGCCTGACAGCCACCATTAGTCACCACGAGGTGGTCTTCGGGGATCATCTTGGCCGCCGGACTCAGTCACCACCGTCTGCCATCCGTTTTTCTCCATCATCGCCGAACATCGACCACAGCAGATCCATATCTAAATGAAAAAAACAAGAGAGAAGGAAAGATTCAAAAGTGAAGAAAAAGTAAGAGAAAACCAAGGACTCCTTAGCGCCAAAGGTCCGAGCTGCCATAGGAGCTCAACCTCATAGAAGGACGGACAGGCCGAAGGAGGCACAACGGACAGACAGATCGGAGCGGACAAACAGCCATGGAAGTGAGAGCTTCGTTTTTTTGAGAGAGAAAAGAGACGAGAGACCTCCCGAGCAAGAACCGCTGGTGACGATTTGAGGGAGAAGGCTGGAGGAAGAAGAAGTAGGCTGCTGATGCAAAATAAGCCACAAACCCTAAATATCCAAATAAATACCCTAATTTCTCTTTGCAATAGTGGGTTGCAGGTCTTGTAGAGGCACCATACGGGTCTGTTTCGGCCTACTTATTGGTCTGCCTTCTTGATGAATCAGGTAAGGGGAAAATTACACAGAAATTCATCTTTTCAAAACTATTTACAACTATGTCAAGTCATAATTTTGGATTATATCAAACTACTTTTAATATATTTTAAGGATTATAATTTATAAATTAGAAGTCTAGAATATACTTTCTAAAATTTATGATGTATGAATTGGAGCCTAAATTTCTTAAATCATGGTGTAAAATCATAATATACATAGAATAATGATATATTAAAAATTGAGTTGAATAATATGACTTAGTTGTAATTTTATACTTAATTATGATATTCATGTAATTGACTCTTTGGCCCATTCTCTTTTATTTCATGCACTAATAATCATAGTTAGTCTAGTTAATTGGTTACAATTTAATTTAAACAATTAATGAGGTTAATTTGATTTTTTTTAGATAATTAGTTTGGTAGCTCAATCTATTTATTTCTATATTATGGTGATTAATTTAATATAGATTTTCTAATTAATTTCTATTTGTTTAAATTTCATGATAGGTGTGTTTATGTTATTTATTTACCATAAGATAGATTTATGTTTATATCATCTCTTTTAGCATAAGGTTAATTTTTATGTAATTTATTGTTAAGTTTAACCATATGTATGTATGTTAATTAGTTAGATATCTCCATAATTATTTTTATTCTTAGAGTTAATTTTATTTCATAAAATTACGTTAAATAAAAAAGGAATTTAAATGTACCGTGTATACGTAAAATAGAAAAGAAATTCTAATTCAATAAAATTAAAATTATGTGTATGACATGCACATAGTTCTAAATCAAGATGAATCAATTCGTTATTTCGAATCAATAAAAAAAACAACCAAATTAATTCGGATCGATGTGAAAACGTCATTCGAATTCGTAAACTAAATCAATTCGGATCGATGTGAAAACGTCATTCAAATTCATAACTAAATTAATTCGGATTGATGTGAAAATGTCATTCGAATTTATAACTAAATTAATTCGGATTAATGTGAAAACGTCATTCGAATTCATAACTAAATTAATTTGAATCGATGTGTAAACGTCATTCAAATTCATGACCAAATTAATTCGAATTGATGTGAAAACGTCATTCGAATTTATAACTCAAGTTTCTTCTAATCGATGTGAAAATGTTATTAGAATTCAATAATAAACTTAAAATACCCCTTATTAAAATCTTTATTCTATTTAGGGTAAATAATTTATTAGTCCCCTAGTTTTTACCTAACACACTGTTTAGTCCCCCTATTATGAAAAACACATTTTAAGGTCCCTATCTTTTGCCAATATTAACCTTGTGGTCCTTTTATCTATTTTTTTAGATCTTTAATCGAACATATCTTAGCTTTTAGGACAACCGCAGTACAATACAAGTTGACCATGTTACTCTGTTATTTTATATACATCTGTTTATGCTAAAATATATCGATAACAAGTCTAAAAAAACTAGACAAATGGACCAAATGGGTAATATTGGAAAAAGTTAGGGACCTTATAATGTGTTTTTCAAAATAGGGGGACTAAACAGTGTGTTAGATAAAAACTAGGGGACTAATAAATTATTTACCCTTCTATTTATCATATATGTGATATACGTAAAATAAAAGTAGGATTTTTTCATAAATACAATTGCGTGCATGTTATATACGTAATTCCAAATTAAGCCAAACATAAAACCCGATAACCCCAAAACACGCAAGTACCTGGTTTATACTGACAATTCAAAGCAAAACAAATAACAAACACGTAATATCACAATAGTATCGATACGTCGGGTGGGGTAGGGTGAGATCATATCTCTTCCCTACACGTAACCGGAAAAACGAACCTTAAATCTCTCCGACCACCATCCTTAACAAAACCAAACCGTATAGAGTCAATCCAAACAGATAGGGCGACCAATCACGTCCGCACACGTATTTTCAAGTGATGATTGGTGGCGACTCGAAACCTTAAACACGAGAAAAGCAGATCGAGCCGGTCACGCACCCCGACCTGCATAAAAACCGGAAACTAGGGTGCGACAGGATGCATAACAGGTAATTCACGATCCAAATGGATGAATATTACCGAACCTGTGTATATACCCACAAATATTATCACAAACTCTTTCTATATAAAAAAATTTCTATAATAGACCGATTTCAGTACTGGTCCGACTACTCAAATGATACCACATCAATCAAATTATTGATGTAGCATTATATGAGTGGGTAGATTAATACTAATTATTATCATCGTAATTTATAGCATTTTTAGTATTTAATTACTAGTTATTTTATATCATTTTAATAAATTTTAATAACGGTTTTTGTTTATTTTCTTCATTTTATGTATCTAAGCCACTTTGTGTGTTTTTTAGGCACTTTCACAAGGTTTTCGGCATAAATAACCAAGTCGGGGGCTTAAGGCGACATTCAGGAATAAAAGGGACCAGAAAAAGGAGTTTTAGTGACATCCAAGGGCACTTCGTCGCGGATGGGTGCTGTAAGATAGAAGTCCAATTGTTCACGCTATGACAGATTTGACACATTTTCGTATTTTCAACTTATCTCCCTCATACGGACTCAGATTGAGGCGATTCAAAATGCGTTAGAAAGCTAAGAGAAAGATGTACAAATGAATAATGCTAATCATCTCCAAATTCAAAGTGTATCGGACCCAGAAAATTATCCAAATTTGATGAACATGTTGAAGCCTATGATTCCTTTTCCAATTTTACACATTTCAACTCCTAAATTGTCGAAGTCTTGCACCATCCTTTTTTAAAGGCTGAATTTAGAAGATTAGAGAGTGGGAGGCCATAAGAATACTTGGTATTTGGAATTATGTGTGCCATTTTACTATAAAAGGAGACCTTGAGAGCCATTTGGAGACACACCAAGCTTAGGCTAAATTCCTCCCTTTATAATCTTATTTTGCCGATTTTTCTCTTCAAAGAGCAGTTGTATTTGTTGTTGTAATTGTTGTTATTGTTCTTAAAGTGTTGTTTGTGCAAAGTTCATCCAATAAAAGTAAGTTTTAAGTTACCGAAGAAGCTCGTTCGCCAATCGTCATTACGGTTTCTTCTAAACTTCAATCTCTTTTATTACTATGAACTCCATTATCTATCTTTTTAAGGTGTATTTTAATCTAATCATGGGCTAAAACTCCCTTAACTAATGATAAAAGTGGATCTTAACCTTAATTATATGGTAATTACGTTTAACCTATTTAAGCTATGTTTATCCTTTTTGAGAACTAACTTATATTTCTTAATGCTTGTAAGAGATGCGCCAACTTTCTACTTGAATATAATTAATCGTTTATATTGACCGTGATTAAATTGATTAATCGAAATTCATAAGTTGGACGTAATGACTATTTAGTGTGGCTTATTGATTTTTCAAGGTTTTTCATGAATCTTATTACAAATTTTAGATTTATTACTTGAGCCGGGCCAAGGGAAAGTAATAAATCGAAGGTTTGGAACTAAGAAAACTTAATGCTTTTTTGTATTAATTACTTGAGCCGGACCAAGGGAAAGTAATTAATCGAAAGTTTAACTAATTACTCGAGCGATTTTTCTTGAATCTTAAGTAATCAATTTAGTCGGACCATGGTAAAGTAGGTTTAAAAGGTTTTAATTAATAAAACTTAATGCTTCTCTAGATTAATTACTTGAGCCAGACCAAGGGAAAGTAATTAATCGAGAGTTTAGAGCCAATCTCGAGAATTTATTAGTTAATAAGAAAAATCGTCATCTTAAAAAGGATAAAACAACTTAAAAGGGGTTAAGTGTTATTACCAAACAAAGAGGTTAAGTGAAGCTAGAAGCCTTAGTTTCTTTCAATATAAGTAATCTCTCACCAAATTTGTATAATTTTCATTTTATTTCTTGCTTAAGTCTTAGTTTGGTTGTCAAACAAACTCTACCTTTTGGTAAGCAAATAGATTAGTACTTTATAATCACCATCCTCGTGGGAACAATACTCTACTTTCATTTTATTACTTGATACACAACTAAGGTACACTTACATTCACATGCACGTATACGTAAAACGAGCATCACTAATTTCGAGAAGGTAGAATTTCTCGTCTATTTATTACTGATGTAGCATTATATGAGTAGGGAGATTAATACTAATCCCTTATTTGGGGCAATTTAAAATAAAAATTACCCTAATAAACCTGGTTGTGAAATATTCCCCTAGAAGGGGCTATTCCCAACCATGGTCAATTTTTTTTATTATTATTATACTACCCATTACGACGCCTATGACGCCGTAATGGGTATGTTGACATAAATCCCACAAACAACAATTGGCCACTGCCCAAAATTTATATAATAGTTTTTTAAAATTTATTTATATAATAATTATTTTAAAACTTATATAATAAATTTTTTTAAATTTATTATATTATAAAAATAAAAATAAAATTATAACATTAACGTTTGGATTGAATCTGTATAATTTCATATGGTAGCATTAAATCTGAATTTCGTTTGAAATGTTATGGTTAAATATTTAGTGCATTACTAACGTATGAAATTGTGCAAATTTAACCCTAACGTCTCAAGGGAAATGCAGATTTAGCCCTAACATATAAAATTGTATAAATTTAAGCCTAACGTTAAGTATAGTGCAGATTTAGCCCCAACGTATGAAATTGTACAAATTTAACGCTAACATTTTCAAGCAAAATCAATTTTAACCACGTGTTACTGAAAATTTGAAAAGATTTGTTTGACTGTTATTTAGCTACATCGGACATTCTAAACCCGTTTGTCGATAAATTGAAGCAGTTTCATATTTTTTTTGTAACTATATTAATAACACAGTACAATATTTTAGATAGTTTAAAAAAACTAAACCTGCTACATATAAATTAATCACATTTTTTTTGAAATTGTCTAAAATATTTTACTATGTTATTAATGCACTAAATATAATTTTTTTTATTAGTAATGAACTAAATATTTAACCTTAATGTTACGGCTAAATCTGCACTTCGCTTAAAATATTAAAGTTAAATATTTAGTACATTACTAGACAAAATATTTAGTGCATTAATAACACAGATAATTTCAAAAAAAAATTGTGATTCATTTATACTAGTCGAAAACCCGTGCGATGCACGGGGTATGAAACTTTTATATAATTTAGATAATTAAATAAATTGACATATTTACTTTTAAATAATTTTATATCATGCTATGAAAAAAATTTATATTATGTATATTTGAAATTAAATTTATATATATATATATTTTTTTCGAAAAAAAAAACTACTTTTTTTATAGAATTTGAACTAAAGATGAATGATTTATTTATTTTTACAAAATTCAATGATTTGTACTTTTTAGGAATTTTAATACATTTTCATATTCCAAATATTATGTGAAACAATAATAATAAAATAGCAGATTAATTAAGAAATATATTAGAATATAGTAAAAAACCAAAAATTGAATTAAACTATAATTAAAATTAAATATTATATTTACGATACAAAAAAATTACAATATAGGTTAAACAAAAATTGAATTAAACTACAATTAAAATTAAATATTATATCTACGATACAAAAGAATTACAATCTATGTTAAAATGGAAGCAACATCAATATATTATTCTATAAACTATTACAATCAATACTTTTCTAATGTTGCATATGAAGAAACTTTATCAATTCAATATGTTACATATAAAAAAAAAAATTCGCAAGAGTTAGTCACAAATTCATCTTGATGATAATTATTTTGGTTGATGGAATTTCATGATCACCAAGTATTCGAATTCAATTATTCATTCTGCTACAATAACCTAATATATCTAATTGAATCAGTTTGAGATGATGATTTCTCCTATTTTTATCTCGTAATATCTTATCAAGACATTCGATCAATTTGTACTTCATTTTTTCACTATATAGAATATCTACTCGCAGATATCACTTATTTGACTTCATTAATATTTTCTAATAATTATATATTCTTGAATTTTGTAAGTAAGAAAAACAAACAAAAGAATTGAAAAAAAAAATGAATGGACGAAAAAAGATAATTAGGAGAGAACCATCTTCCTTTCGGGTTTTTTTTTAAATAAGAGGAGAGTGAAAATATTTTTTGCCCATTAATTAAACATTTTATTTTTTCTTAATGAAATATTTTAAGTCCATAAATTAATTTTAGTTAAATAGAATTAAATCGCAATTGTAACCACTCAGTACAAAAAAAACGTTTTATAATTAATATGTGAAATTAATTATATTAATTAGAATCATTATGCTCAACATTTGAGAATTCGAAGAAATTCAAATAATAATATTTTCTTAATTAAAATTTTTCAATAATTTGTCCTATGATCATATTTCATTTTCATTAAAACTCTTGAAATACTAACAATTTTGTACGAACCATAATATAATAGTTAAAAATTATATAAGCCAATGTTGCAAAAACAATTATCTCAATATCCATAATTAATGTACATTTTTAGGATTTTGAGCATCAAAATTTATTTTATTTACCTTTATTTTGAATTCGTATCTAGCATAATCCACATTCTTCAAGAATAAACATCTTATCAAGCATATTAGACGCTTACACTCTCCTTATCTAGAAAATTGGGAAAAAATAACTTATTCATAATAATAATAATAATAATAATAATAATATAACATAATTTATATTGAAATAAACTTCATTGTAAGTATAATATTCCAATATCTCTTTAATATTTTATTTAATATGTCTCAAACTTCAATGAACAACTATCGTGTGAAACTTTATATCTATTTGTACCAAAATGCATAAAAATAAAAAATACAATCCATATCAATTAGCAAAACTCAAACTAAAAAAAATGAGTGGATTTCAACATGTTCCGAATTAGAAAAATTAATCTAACTTCAATTAAAACTAAAAATTGAGTTCATAAAAAACCGAAAATCTAAATTTTAGTTAGAGTTAACAATCAAAATGATAACACCTAGGAACATATACTAAAAAAGAATGCAAATATACAAAATCTTTATTTTAGTCATTTTGAAAAATAAATAAACAAAAAAGAAAACATGGATAAGGTAGCGAGAGGTATTGAATCTGGATAACGACAGAAATGGAATTTCATCTCTGAAAGATGAAACTATAACAACAATTAAAAATAAAACAACAACACAATTGAGAAAGCCAAAAATTGAGTTCATATAAAGCCGAAAATCTAAATTTTAGTTAAGAGTTAGCAATCGAAACGATAACACCTAGCAACATATGCTAAAAAAGAATACAAATTTACAAAATCTTTATTTTAGTCATTCTGAAAAAAAACAAATAAAAAAGAAAACATGGATAAGGTAGCGAGAGGTATGGAACCTGGATAACGACAGAAATGGAAATTCATCTCTGAAAAATGAAACTATAACAACTATTGTTTAATAAAAAGAAAACAACAACACAATTAAGAACAAAAATAACTACAATATATGAAAAAAATCGAATAATTACCTTGAGAAACATAAGAATTTCTTGTAATTTTTGACACTTTTGTGTTTTCCGGTTTTAGTTGTTCATGCATCTTCTATTTCTGTCGGATTTCTTCAATTGAAGCTATCAGTTTGAAAAAAAAGACAAATAAAAAAGAAAACATGGATAAGATAGCGAGAGGTATAGAACTTGGGTAACAACAGAAATGAATCTGAAAGATGAAACTATAACAACTATTGTTTAATAAAAATAAAACAACAACATAATTGAGAACAAAATAACTACAACATATGAAAAAAATCGAATATTTACCTTCAGAAATATAATACTATCTATCGTGACCAATGAATATAATGGTGGAATACTATCTATCATGCTTTATATAGAAGTTTATTTGTGACTTTTTGATTTCCTTTGCTTTGTGTTTTTTCATCTTCCCGTAACTCTTGCTTTCTTTTATTATTTTAATTAATAGGCTAGTAATTTTTTAATATATTATAAATATAAATTTGTTATTTTTAATTAATTAAATATTTATTTTTAATTAATTAAATATTTTTAATCTGATTTTTTACTATGTTGACAACTCATCAAAAAGACCTCTAAAACACTTCTTCTCATTTCTCTCTGTTTCCGTAATTATATATAGTATAGATGTAGCAGGTTTAGTTTTTTTAAACTGTCTAAAACATTTTACCGTGTTATTAATATAGTTAAAAAATGTATGAAATTGTTTCAATTTATTGACAAACTGGTTTAGAAGGTCCGATGTAGCTAAATAACAGTCAAACATGTCTTTTCAAATTTTCGGTAGCGCGTGGTTAATATTGATTTTGCTTGAAAACGTTACGGTTAAATTTGCACAATTTCATATGTTAGGGCTAAATCTGCACTTCGCTTCAAACGTTAATGTTAAATTTATACAATTCCATACGTTATGGCTAAATCCGCACTTCTCTTGAAACGTTATGGTTAAATTTGTATAATTTCATATGTTAGTAATGCAATAAATATTTAACCGTAACGTTTCAAACGAAGTGCAGATTTAGTCATAACGTATGAAATTATACAAATTTAACCCTAATGTTACGGCTATAATTTTATTTTTATTTTTATAATATAATAAATTTTAAAATTTTGATTATATAAGTTTTAAAAAAATTATTACATAAAAAAATTTAAAATTTGTTATATAAATTTTGGGCAGTGGCCCAACATACCCATTACAGCGTCTATGGGTAATATAATAGTAATTTTCTTTTCCCATGGTTGGGAATAGGCCTTTTACGGAAATATTTCCCAACCAGGTATATTAAGGTAATTTTCGTTTAAAATGGATCCAAATAAGGGATTAACCCTCCAAAATGAGTCCATCTGTATATTATAATCCAAATTTAAAGGGATAAGGTACTAAAATAGGTCTATGGCTTTTGGAGAAGAACCAATTTAGGCTTCACGTTCAAAATAACACAAATATAGGCTTAATGTTTATAACATAACATTAATTTAGGCTTAACGTTTACAACATAACATCAATTTAGGAATTACTAACAGAACGTGACATGTCATCCTTTAAGTCTGTTGATGGGGCGAGGACTAGGTAGAGCTTTTCTATGACGAAATGTATATTACGATAAGTGCGTTACGCCTATGGATGTGATCTTTCTAAATGCTCTAGCTCTACTAGACGCCACTACTTAGGGGGCAAGTGTACCCCGTCGTATCAAGTAATAATCCGGTTAAGACCGGATATCGAATCCACGGGATTTATAACTACAAGTATTAGACGACTCAGTTTTATACGTTATCTAAGCGGTGAATACTTTGAGTTGATTCGGGGAACAACTACAAACTACTCCTAACTACGGGTGAGACAAGTTTATATAACGAAACTCTACGAAATGATATGGATGTCGATAAGTTATAAATATGACAAATAACGACTTTCAATATATAAACGGTTAAGGTTTTACTCTTGCAATGATGACTACGTGTAGTGTGACCGATCCGTGAAGTACCTGGACTACGTGGTTCCTAGTCAAGGCGTGTCTAATACTTGGGACTAGAAATTAGGGCCCGTAAGTTCCGTGGTTTGTCAATCCCTACGGTTTTTGGAGCGTCACTTCTGATAAGGCAACACCTATATGAATCCCTAAAGATAGCCCGAATGGCGTCGGAAATCGCGTTCTCCTACACAATAATCAATTAGCAAGTGAAAAGGGAAAAATCCACCCTCGGAACTAGCTAACCGGACTCAAGGCCGTCTCTTAGGACTTGGAGGTGGAGCTTTCGAGCTTGGTGAACGGAGATGGAGCAGAACTTTAATGAAATGCCGGGATCAATGAACAAGCTCTCAAGGTGGAAGAGAATTGCTATGTAAACTACAATCTCACACCAAAATAACAAGAGTTTAAACTATACTAACAATGGTATCTCAAAGGTATCTAAGGTGTGTAAAGTATCTGAAAACTTAAGGTTCAGCCCTTATTTATACACATCAAGCTAGGGCAAAGTTGTAATTTCATAAGATACAAGCATGGAGGAACATGATTTTGTGCATATTTCCCATGATACGCCTCGCGTATGGTGGAGTACGCCCCGCGTAGTTGCCCATTCCGTCAGAAATCTCCTGCATGTGGACCAAATCCAGATCTTGTTGTCTCAATCACGCCTCGCATGGACTGGGATGTGCCTCGCGTGTTTGAGTTTCTGAGATTTTATTGCTTTTGGCCCTTTTACGCCTTGCATAGTCGAAGCACGCCCCGCGTAAATGAGTCTCTGATCTTTTTTGTATTGAAGAACTTCCTTACACGCCTCGCGTGTAAGGTGGTACATCCCGCATAGGGTAGTTGACTCAGGGAGACCATGCAGTCTGACTTTCTGGATTAGGCTTATCATTTCTGACACATGTTTTCACGCCTCGCGTATTGCTGAGTAGATCCCACGTGGTACCTGTGGATAGGGCAATTATTTCTGATTAATTTTTCACGCCCCGCGTGAGGAGTGATACGCCCTATGTATGTTGGTAGATTTTCACTTCTTGCTCGTACCTGAAATACAATACTTGAGAGCCGAGTTAGGTGGACGTTTTTATTTCTAATTAAATCAGAAATAGGGAAAATTAACCGTAAGTACGAAATTTATTTTTATTTCGTTATTTTATTTAAAACACTCTATTTTTTCAATTAAACTTATTTATTTCATCTAAAACTAAACCGTAAATCACGCTAAAAGATAGGGACGAAACGCCCCTATCAAACCTCCTCGGACTTTAATGTTTTACCTGTCCTCAAGTAAAAGAAATGGAAGGACAAGGGATTGAGATTATTAAGAAACAAACCGTCGGTTGGTTTTACCAAGTGTGTGATTCCGACACTAAAGTTTTATACAAAGTTTTCGATAAGTACCTACGCAAATAAATGAGTGACCAAAACTTGTTTGAAACCTCCATGATTAAATTTAATAGGCAATATTAACGGGGTCGATTATCTTTTGAGAACCCGATGATAGGGGTATTTTACCCCTATCATTTAGCATGATTTACGGGTTAATTTTGGATGAAATAAATAAGTTTAATTACAAAAATAGAGTGTTTTAATAAAATAACAAAATAAAAATAAATTTCGTACTTTCCGTTAATTTTCCTTATGTTTGATTAATATTAGAAAATAAAACGTCAAGCTAACTCGGCTCTCGAGAATTGTATTTCAGGTACGAGCAAGGAGTGGAAATCTACCAAAATACGCGGGGCGTATCACTCCTCACGCGGGGCGTGGAACACTTAGTCAGAAATAATTGCCTTATCCGCAGACTCCACGTGGGATCCAACCATTGATACGCAGGGCGTACCCCAATCTACGTGGGGCATAGATGCAATGATGAGCCCAATCATAAACGTCAGACTGCATTGTCTCCTAAGTCAACCATCGGTACGCGAGGCGTGTTTTAGGATACGCAATGCGTAAATGGTGTATTTCAAGCAATAAAACGCCAGGAGCTCAAACACGCGCGGCGTATATCACTATACGCGGGGCGTGGTCGAGACAACAAGACCCGAATTAAGTCCACATGCAGGAAATTATTGGAGGAATGGGTCATTATGATTATGTTGCTCCATGCTTTCCTCCATGCTTGTAGGAATGGGAAATATGCACAAAATCATGTTGCTCCATGCTTTGCTCCATGCTTGTATCTTGTGGAATTATGATTTTGCCCCTACCTTGATGTGTATAAATAAGAGTGACTAGCACTCATTTGATACACCTCTTTTGATATACAACTTTTTGTAAATTAAGCTCTTGTAATATAGTTTGAGATTTCATTTTATTTTAGCAAAACTCTATCCCCTTTCGGGCTTGTTCGTTGATCCCGACATTCCGTCAAAGTTCCGTTCCTTCTCCGTTCACCAAGCTCGAAAGCTCCACCTCCAAGTCCTAAGAGACGGCCTTGAGTCCGGTTAGCTAGTTCCGAGGGTGAATTCTTCCCTTTTCACTTGCTAATTAGCTTGTACTCTTCCTATGTACTAGGCTTGGTTGTATTTCATATCTACATTCTCCATATTTATAATTTATGATTCATAATCCTCTTTTCTATATACGTGTTAATGTTTGTTACTTGTTTTGATACTCGTAATTGATTATTCTGTAGGAGAACGCGATTTCCGACGCCATTCGGGCTATCTTTAGGGATTCATATAGGTGTTGCCTTACCGAAAGTGACGCTCCGGAAACCGTAGGAATTGACAAGCCACGGAACTTACGAGCCCTAATTTCTGATCCCAAGCATTAGACACGCCTTGACTAGGAACCACGTAGTCTAAGTACTTCACGGGTCAGTCACAATACACGTAGTTGTCATTGCAAGAGTAAATAATTAACCGTATATACATTAGGAGTCATTGTTTGTCATATTTATAACTTATCGCCATCCATATCATTTCGTGGAGTTTTGTTATATAATTTGTCTCACCCATAGTTAGGAGTAGTTTGTAGTTGTTCCCCGAATCAACTCAAAGTATTCACCGCTTAAATAACGTATAAAACCGAGTCGTTTAATACTTGCAGTTATAAATCCCGTGGATTCGATACCCGGTCTTAACCGGATTATTACTTGATACGACGGGGTACACTTGCCCCTACGTAGTGACATCTAGTAGGTACAAAGCACTTAGAAAGACCATATCCATAGTCATAGCGCAATCATCGTAATATACATTTCGTCGTTAAAAAGAACACTACTAGGTGACTCCCATCAAGTTTTTGGCGCCGTTGCCGGGGATTTATAATTTCTTACAATATTAGACAAAAACGTTTTATTGTTAGTTTAAGCATTTGTAAATATTACTTTCTTTTTGTGTGAATAATTTATTTTGTTTCGTGTTGTTACTAATGATTTGTTTCATGGTATGATGCCTCATAGTCGTCGTTTGTGGGACGACCTCATGGATGACGAATGTTCGCACCAACCATCAACCTCACAATTCGATGTGGTAATCTCTATGCTTAAAGACATTCATGAAAGATTATCTCACACTGAGGCATATTGTAGGGATTTGGGAAATCTACTTGCCAGATTGAAGTCTCCTCTTGATTCAGTCGCAGACGAATCAATTCGAGATACCAATCCGGTTGGACAAAATGGAAAGCTCGAGTTAATTGAGTTTTCTCAAGAAGATTCTCCAAATAATAAAGGTTGTCTCAGTTGCGAGGAAACGGACATCGATGAACCGGTTGTGTGCGGACCCATGGAAATAAATCCAAAGTTAGAAGAGTTGGAGGTTCCTTCAACCTCGGAATATTTCTCTCTTTTTGAACTACCAAAGGAGTCAAAAAGGGAGCAAACTAAACTCTTTAATAATTTCTGTAAATATAGTTTTTGGTTTTTGTTAATTTTTTTTGAAGCTAACAATCTGTTTTGTAGGTACGGATTGTTTATTCATGAATTTGCATTTCTAACGCGTATGGAAAGCATACACCTAGGAGGAAATTCTAAGTCGAGCTCACCTACTATAAAGTAGCGCTTATTGGGAGGCAACCCAAGCTCGAATAAAGTTTAATTTTATGTCTTTAATTTACCTCTTTTTTCTTACATTTTATTAGGTGTTCGTGTAATTTTGTGTCAATTCGGTGGGACGATTTGGAAGGGAATTGTAAGTATTGACGTTGGCAAAAAAAAATTAAAAAAAAAATTATGTTATTTTATTTTAATTTTTATTTTTGGAATATATAATATATATGTCGATTTAAAATAAAAAAATAAAATAAATAAAATAAAAAAAAGTGCTGCTGGCCGCTGCGGCACGCAGCACGCGAGGCGCGCAAGCGCTGCCACAGCTACAGGAGCTGCGGCACGCGGGGCGCGCGGCAGCACGCTCCGCGCGCAGCGCTGGGCACCGCCGCTGTGCGACGCCGGCCGGCCGCAACGAGTTGAAATTTTATTTTTATTTTTTATTTTTTATTTTTTTTCTTTCTTCTCTAATTTTATTTTAATAAAAAAAATTATATATATATATATATAATAAAAAAATCAAACAATAAATAAATTAATAAATTAATAAAAATATTTACATTAATAATCTTACATCCAATTTAAATTTTCAATTTTATATTTTAAATAAATGTCAACCAAGTTCGAGAATTGATACCTCGAATACTTCACAAGTCATTTCTTTCGGGAGCGGAGCATGTCATATCCACCACCATCGGAAGATGTTTGAGGGAGTTTTCTCTACCTTACTCTTTTTCTTTACACCTTGTGCTTCAAATTTCTTTCGCAATGTCGGAACTTATTGCGTTTTTAAGTGTGAGAAGAGATAGGGTAGATCACCCTCTATCTTTCAATTTAAATTCTATCTTTCTTTTTATTTTTGTTTTCTTTTCTTTTGCGACGTCCTTGGAATAGACGTCATTTTAATAACGCGGAGGGCCGTACAACCCCGCACCTTCAGTTTGTTTTGCACTAACAAAAATAAAAATAAAAATCAAATAAACAACAAAATAATTAAACTAATTTATTGATCCCTAAAATTTTTCTCATCACACTAACCTCCTTTGGAAATTATTTAAATGTTCCATTGTTTGTCCTTAAATGTAAATACCGTGGGAACACAAAGGATCGGTTTTAGTAAGAAATTTTAGTCTTAATTTTGAAGTTATAGAATTTATGAAAAGCCTAGGTTCGTACCAAACAAAAGCATTGACTCCTAACCCATAAGTCATCTCCATAATGAAATTTAAAAAGGCAATAAAAACGGGATGTTTGAAAATTTAGCGAAGACTCGATAGTACACAATTTAAACCTGAATCTTTTGTGAGATATTTTGGAGCCTAAAAGAGTTCGTACGAGAACTCTATTTCTTTCACAATTTTCGAGAGCTTTGACTTCACTCGACTCATAGAGTTTGCGCCTAATGCCGGGATTAGTACACTTATTTTGGTTAAAATGGCAATAGATGATGAAACGAACTCACTTAGTCTAATTCTTTTCTTAACTTATTTTTCTCGTTGTCATTAACTTCTAGGAAACCCCCTTTGAGCCTATTAACCAACGTCTTTGTTTTTAATACCCTTTTTAACATTTAACCCTTTTTCTCTTGATTAAATACCAACAAAAATCAAGTCGCACCCGAAATGAGCCAAAGCCTTGATAAGTAAACACCTTAAACCCTCGAAATCATTTTTGTGCCGCTCTCAAAACAAAAAGAAAAGAAAAATACAATAAAGAGCAAAAGGCATTCTCAAGCTCCACCCGAGCAATTCCGAGTATATCTTATGAACTCGCTAAGGCCAAAATAAAAATACGGTGCGATCACCAAACTGGTATTTAAACTCAAGTTTCCAAAAATTAACCACTAAAAAGCCACCCACATTACAACCCCCCTTCCGGGTTCATTTTTAATATTGTCTAAAACCATAACATAGGAGGAAAAACCCGGATGAAAATGCAAACTCAAAGTGATCTCGGGTAAGTGCAAAGAAGAGTGCTAAAACACCGACCCACCAAAGTTTGAGCGTAAGAGTGAAATCCCTTGGTGAGGTACTATCGGGTTCTCAAAAGATAATGAACCCCCGTTAATATTGCCTATTAATTTTGATCATGGAGGTTTCAAATAAGTTTTGGTCACTCGATTGTTTGCGTAGGTGTTTACCGAAAACTTTGCATAAAACTTTAACTTTGAAATCACGTACTTGGTAAAACCAACCGACGGTTTATTTCTTAATAATCTCAATCCCTTGTCTTTCGATTTCTTTTACTAGAGGACAAGTATTTTACCCCTATCTTTTAGCGTGATTTACGGGTTAATTTTGGATGAAATAAATAAGTTTAATTACAAAAATAGAGTGTTTTAATAAAATAACAAAATAAAAATAAATTTCGTACTTTCCGTTAATTTTCCTTATGTTTGATTAATATTAGAAAATAAAAAATCAAGCTGACTCGGCTCTCGAGAATTGTATTTCAGGTACGAGTAAGGAGTGGAAATCTACCAAAATACGCGGGGCGTATCACTCCTCACGCGGGGCGTGGAACACTTAGTCAGAAATAATTGCCTTATCCGCAGACTCCACGTGGGATCCAACCATTGATACGCATGGCGTACCCCAATCTACGCGGGGCGTAGATGCAATGATGTGCCCAATCATAAACGTCAGACTGCATTATCTCCTAAGTCAACCATCGGTACGCGAGGCGTGTTTTAGGATACGCAAGGCGTAAATGGTGTATTTCAAGCAATAAAACGCCAGGAGCTCAAACACGCGCGGCGTATATCACTATACGTGGGGCGTGGTCGAGACAACAACAACCGGATTAAGTCCACATGCAGGAAATTATTGGAGGAATGGGTCATTATGATTATGTTGCTCCATGCTTTGCTTCATGCTTGTAGGAATGGGAAATATGCACAAATTCATGTTGCTCCATACTTTGCTCCATGCTTGTATCTTGTGGAATTATGATTTTGCCCTTAGCTTGATGTGTATAAATAAGAGTGACTAGCACTCATTTGATACACCTCTTTTGATATACAACTTTTTGTAAATTAAGCTCTTGTAATATAGTTTGAGATTTCATTTTATTTTAGCAAAACTTTATCCCCTTTCGGGCTTGTTCGTTGATCCCAGCATTCCGTCAAAGTTCCGTTCCTTCTCCGTTCACCAAGCTCGAAAGCTCCACCTCCAAGTCCTAAGAGACGGCCTTGAGTCCGGTTAGCTAGTTCCGAGGGTGAATTCTTCCCTTTTCACTTGCTAATTAGCTTATACTCTTCCTATGTACTAGGCTTGGTTGTATTTCATATTTACATTCTCCATATTTATAATTTATGATTCATAATCTTCTTTTCTATATACGTGTTAATGTTTGTTACTTGTTTTGATACTCGTAATTGATTATTCTGTAGGAGAACGCGATTTCCGACGCCATTCGGGCTGTCTTTAGGGATTCATATAGGTGTTGCCTTACCGGAAGTGACGCTCCGGAAACCGTAGGAATTGACAAGCCACGGAACTTACGGGCCCTAATTTCTGATCCCAAGCATTAGACACGCCTTGACTAGTAACCACGTAGTTTAAGTACTTCACCGGTCGGTCACACTACACGTAGTCGTCATTGCAAGAGTAAATCATTAACCGTATATACATTAGGAGTCATTGTTTGTCATATTTATAACTTATCGCCATCCATATCATTTCGTGGAGTTTTGTTATATAAATTTTTCTCACACGTAGTTAGGAGTAGTTTGTAGTTGTTCCCCGAATCAACTCAAAGTATTCACCGCTTAAATAATGTATAAAACCGAGTTGTTTAATACTTGCAGTTATAAATCCCGTGGATTCGATACCCGGTCTTAACCGGATTATTATTTGATACGACGGGGTACACTTGCCCCTACGTAGTGACATCTAGTAGGTACAAAGCACTTAGAAAGACCATATCCATAGTCATAGCGCAATCATCGTAATATACATTTTATCGTTAAAAAGAACACTACTAGGTGACTGCCATCACCCGATAGTACCTCACTAAGGGATTTCACTCTTACGCTCAAATTTTGGTGGGTCGGTGTTTTTGCACTCTTCTTTGCACTTACTCGAAGTCACTTTGAGTTTGCATTTTTATTCGGGTTTTTCCTCCTATGTTATGATCTAGGCAATATTAAAAATGAACCCGGGGGGGGGGGGGGGGGTGGTTGTAATGCGGGTGGCTTTTTAGTGGTTAATTTTTGGAAACTCGAGTTCGAATACCATTTTGATGATCGCACCGTGCTTTTATTTTGGCCTTAGTAAATTCGTAAAATAATCTCGAAGTTGCTCGGGTTGAGCTTGAGAATGCCTTGTGCTCTTTGTTAGCGGCATAAAAACGGTTTCGAGGACTTATGGCGCTTACTTATTAAGGCCTTGGCTTATTTCGGGTGCGAATTGATTTTGTTGGTATTTAAACAAGAGGAAAAAGGGTTAATTGTTAAAAGGGTATTGACAAGAAAAGTCGGTTAAAAGGATCGAGGGGGTATCCTAGAGGTTGATGAAAACGAGAAAAATAAATTAAGAAAAGAATTAAACTAAGTGGGTTCGCTTTATCATATATTGCCATTTTAACCAAAATAGGTGTACTTAACCCGGTATTAGGTGCAAAATCTATGAGTCGAGTGAAGTCAAAGCTCTCGAAAAATTGTGAAAGAAATAGAGTTCTCGTACGAACTCTTTTAGGCTCAAAATTTACCTCACAAAAATTCGGGTTAATTGTGTACGTTCAAGTTCTCGTCAAATTTTCAACTATCCCGTTTTTATTGCCTTTTTGAATATCATTATGGAGATGACCTGTGAGTTAGGACTCAATGCTTTCGTTTAGTACGAACCTAGGCTTTGTATAAATCCTAAAGCTTCGGAATTAAGACTAAAATTTCTTACTAAAACCGATCCTTTGTATTAATGACTTTACATCTACGGACAAATAACGGAACTTTAATTAATTTCCGAGGGGGGTAGTGTGTCGGAAAAATTAAAGAATCAATAAATTAGTTTAACTATTTTATTGTTTATTTAATTTTTATTTTTATTTTTGTTAGTGCAAAACAAACGTTAAGTGCGGGGTTGCACGACCCGCCGCGTTATTAAAATGACGCCTTCCAAGGGCGTCGTAAAAGAAAACAAAAAACAAAAACAAAAATAAAGATGGAAAAATAGACCCTTGAAGGTCAGGTCCTACGCGAGGCGTGCCCAGGGGGGCGCCCCGCGTAGGATGTGCATTTTCAGCCATTTTTTGCCAGAGACTCAAATACGCGGGGCGTACGACGAGGGGCGCCTTGCGTGTTTGAGTTTCTGGTCGAATTATACAAGAAAAGTGACGTTCACGCGGGGTGTAAAAGGGAGTACGCCCTGCGTGAATTGCCAAAATGGTGCCAGAGCCTCAACTGCGCGGGGCGTGCTGGTGTGTACGCCCCGCGTAAGAAAGTTGGATTATTATGGGATTTTTTTTCATTGATTTTAATTGAAGAAGACAAAAAGGAAAGAAAACAAACGGATATGATACATATATACGGAGGGTAAGAGGAACGCAAACTGAGGCTACATTTAGAGTTAGAGTAGCTCGACTTTCTCGTGATGTGTGCATGCTTACGGTGTTTGGAGGGATGTGGCTTCGACCTGTTGTGGAAAGGTGCCTCCGCAATATATTTTCAGACGGTGGCCGTTCACCTGGTGGGTTGCGTTGTTGGAACCTTGGATGTCGACCGCTCCGGACGAGTGGGCCTCAATAACAGTGTACGGTCCCGACCACCGACTTTTTAATTTTCCTGGGAACAGGCAAAGGCGAGAATTATATAGGAGGACTTGGTCTCCTTTGTTGAATTCCCTGATTTGCACGTGCTTGTCGTGCCATTTCTTCGTACGTTCTTTGTAAATCTTAACATTTTCGTATGAACCGAGACGAATTTCATCAAGGGTATTGAGTTGGAGGAGACATTGATCCCCCGTGGCCTGCACATCAAAATTAAAAAAATTCAGAGCCCAATAGGCTTTATGTTCCAATTCCACCGGTAAATGACACGATTTCCTGAAAACTAAACGATAAGGGGACATCCCGATAGGCGTTTTAAACGTCGTGCGGTAGGCCCAAAGAGCGTCATCGAGCTTTAGGCTCCAGTCTTTCCTAGAGGAACTAACCATTTTTTCTAAGATACGTTTTAGTTCGCGGTTAGAAACCTCGACTTTCCCGCTAGTTTACGGATGGTAGGGTGTGGAGACTCGGTGTGCAACCCCGTATTTTTGTAAGAGTTGGTCGAATTGGCGATTGCAAAAGTGGGAACCCCCATCACTAATGATAGCTGAGGGGTTCCAAACCGAGTAAAAATGTTTTTCTTTATAAATTTCGTTACCACCTTGGAGTCGTTTGAGGGTAAGGCAATGGCCTCCACCCACTTGGAGACATAGTCAACCGCCACAAGAATGTAGGAGTTGTTATGCGACTTAGGGAAAGGCCCCATAAAGTCTATCCCCCAAACATCAAAAAGTTCGCAAACTAGGATCCCTTGTTGGAGCATTTCATGTTTACGGGAGATGTTCCCGCTCTGTTGACAAGCGTCACATGACTTGACGAAGTCTTGGGAGTCCTTGGACAAGGTAGGCCAATAAAAACCACATTGTAGAACCTTTGCCATGGTCCAACTAGGGCCAAAAGTGGCCCTCCGGCTCTTGGGTGTGACACATATGCAACACATGATTTACCTCTTCTTCCGGTATGCACCTACGAATGATATTATCAGCACAAGAGTTAAACAAGTAAGGTTCCTCCCAAAAATAGTTCTTAGCGTCGTGAAAGAACTTCCTACGCTGCTCGTAAGTAAGGTGCGGGGGAAGAATATTACCGGCTTTGAAGTTCGCCATATCGGCGTACCAAGGTAAAGGTGTTACCGCATAGAGAGTTTCGTCGGGAAAGGTCTCCTTGATTTCCACAACTCCCAGAGATGCGGCTTGCTCGCTTTGTAATCGGGAAAGATGGTCGGCTACGACATTCTCCACTCCTTTTTTGTCCCTAATTTCGATGTCAAATTCTTGTAGGAGTAGAATCCACCGTATCAATCGTGGTTTGGCATCCTGCTTAGTCATTAAGTACTTGAGAGCTGCGTGGTCAGTGTATACGATAATTTTGGATAGCACGAGATATGATCTAAATTTATCGAAAGAAAAACTACAGCAAGCATCTCTTTTTCCGTAATGGAATAGTTTTGTTGGGCTTCATTGAGCGTTTTGCTCGCATAAAAAATGGGGCGGAAAATTTTATCCACCCGTTGGCCCAAACAAGCACCTACAGCCAAATCACTCGCATCACACATAAGTTCAAAGGGGAGACTCCAATCGGGTTTCACCATGATGGGTGCATTAATTAGTTTTTCCTTTAGCGTGTTAAATGCAAGCAAACATTCGGAGGAAAAACTAAATTTTGCATCCTTTAAGAGGAGTTGGGTCAAGGAGGTTGCTATTTTAAAAAAATCTTTAATGAATCGCCTATAAAACCCCGCATGACCTAAGAAACTCCGAATCCCTTTAACATTGATTGGAGGAGGCAATTTCTCAATCACCTCAATCTTGGCCGGATCGACCACGATTCCCTCCTCGGACACCTTGTGTCCTAAAACAATACAATCTTTAACCATAAATTGACACTTCTCCCAACTAAGAGCTAGGTTAGTGTCCTCCCAATGTTGAAGGACTTTATCAAGATTGCTCAAACAAATTTCGAAGGACGACCCAAAAACAGAAAAATCGTCCATGAAGACTTCCATGAAATCCTCAATCATTTTGGAGAATATAGCCGTCATACACCATTGAAAGGTGGCGGGAGCGTTACAAAGCCCAAACGGCATCCGCCTATATGCAAATGTCCCATATGGACAAGTAAATGTCGTCTTTTCTTGATCCAAAGGATCAACGGGGATTTGCATATAGCCGGATAGGCCATCGAAGGTACAAAAGAATTTATGTCCCGCCATTCTTTCCAACATTTGGTCAATGAACGGCAAGGGAAAATGATCTTTTCGGGTGGCCTCATTAAGTTTCCTACAATCAATGCATACTCGCCACCCCGTTATCTTCCGTGTGGGAATTAAATCCCCTTGATCATTTTCCATCACCGTAGTGCCCCCCTTTTTGGGAACGCATTGGACCGGACTAACCCACGGGCTATCGGAGATAGGAAAGATTATACCTGCATCGAGGAGTTTGATTACCTCGGCCTTCACTACCTCTTTCATGTTGGGGTTAAGTCATCGTTGCGGCTGCACGGAGGGTTTGACTTTGTCCTCCATAAAGATGCGGTGTGTGCAAATGGTAGGGCTAATTCCTTTAATGTCGTGAATGGTCCACCCAAATGCGCCCTTGTGTTTTTGTAACACCGCAACCAATGCTTCCTCCATTTCCACTGTCAAAAGTGAAGATATAACAATGGGTAAGAAATTAGGAGGTTACAAAAACACATATTTTAAGTTAGGAGGCAAGGGTTTAAGTTCCAAAGTTGGAAGCTCTTCGAGAGATGACTTTGATTTTGCTTTGCTATCCCGGTCCAAACCCTCGAACCGGCTCCTTGCCAACAGACATTGTTCAATCTCGGAGGAGTACTCAAATGGCTTGTTCAATGGCTCCTCATCCAAATGCTCATTACCATCTATTTCCGAAGAGGTTCCCGTTAAAGACCTATCTCACAAATCCTTAACAAAAATATTAATAGAGTCTACGGAATTTAAAAAGTTGCAATCCTCCATGGTATGAGATGGGAATTTCATGGAGTTGTAAACGTTAAACTCTACCTCTTCGTCTTGCAACAGTAGGATGAGCTTACCTTCGTGGACATCAATGAGAGTCCTACCCGTTGCAAGAAATGGTCGCCCTAGGAGGATTGGTACCGAATCGTGTTCCGCCATATCGAGCACCACAAAATCGGCGGGGAAAATGAACTTGTCCACTTTCACTAAGACATCCTCCACAACTCCATTTGGCCGGGCAATGGATCTATCGGACAATTGAAGCGTTATATTGGTAGGCTTTGGGTCTCCATAGCCGAGTTTCCTAAACACAGATAAAGGCATTAGATTGATACTAGCACCTAAATCACATAAGGCTATACTAAACTCAACATTTCCAATCGTGCATGGGATAGAAAAACTTCCTAAATCCTTGAGTTTAGGTGGGAGTTTATTCATTATAATCGCGGAGCATTCCTCCGTAAGCGCTACCATTTCGTTGTATTCTAACTTCCTCTTTTTGGCGAGGATTTCCTTAAGAAACTTCGCATAGGTGGGCATTGGTTCTAATGCCTCCGCAAGCGGAATGTTAATGTGAAGTTTCTTAAAGATTTCCAAAAACTTGCCATATTGATGGTCTAATTTTTCCTTTTTAAGTCGTTGTGGAAAAGGGAGCTTCGGTACGTAAGCCCCAATTGGATCACACACATTCTTATTCTTATCCGAGGAAGTCGTGGGTTTTGAATCCGAACCGGGGTTGCTTACCACTTCCGGTTCGTCACTTACCTTTGGAGCGGTTGTAGTCGCCTTTGGAACTGGTGGTTCCAAACCCTTACCACTACGGAGAGTTATTGCTTGTGCGGTCTCCCGGTTCTTTGGTCTCGGGTTTTGTTCGGTGTGAATCCGGAGAAATGCATGTTGTTCCTCTTGTCATCGGCGACTTAATTGGGCCACTTGATGTCCTAAATCCCTGCAAAAAGCTTCATTGTCAGCAAGACGGGAAGATATTTCTCGTATGAGATTAATTACCATAGAGTCTTGCGCGTTGCTAGGAGGTTTAAAACCTTGTCCTCCTTGGTCATTGGGGAATTGGCCCAAACCTTGCTCCCGTAACTCATTATGAAATCCGGATGGGGGCTTCAACACCTTTTGATTGTTCCCATAAGACAAACTCGGGTGTTGATGTTGAGGCCTCCATCCGTTGTTATTATTATCACGGTGGTGATAAGCATTCGAGTTATGAAAGGAGTTGTAATTAGAATTATACCTCGGTTTTCCTCTACATAACTTACGCTCTCGGCATTGCTGGCGAAAGGACTTCTAGCTTGACAATCCTTACCATGGTGGTCACCACCGCAATGTGAGCATAATAGGGCTTGTGCTATATTCTGGAGGCTCAATTGTGCCATTAAGGCATCTAGCTTTTTACTCATCTCGCTCATGGAGATATTAGGAGCCTCGTCTTCTATGGCAAAAGTTTGATGTCGCGAGGACCCGGCAAGCCGATCTTCTTACCATTGGACACTTTTCCTAGCTAATTCGTGGATGAGCTCGTAGGCCTCACTTGCCGATTTTCGAAACAAATCCCCACCTGCGGTAGAATCAACAGTTGCACGATTAGTGGGAGTTAAACCATGGTAGAAGGTACTTACCAAATCATGCTTAGGAATGTCATGGTGGGGGCAGTTTCGGAGCAAGTTTCGGAACCTAGCCCAAGCTGAATGGAGGGCCTCGTATTCAAGTTGCCTAAAGGACGTGACATCGTTTCTCAACTTAACCGTTTTGGAGGGCGGGAAGTAGTACGAAAGGAACTCCTTCTCGAGCTCCTCCCACGATGTGATCGATCCCGCCTCCAACGAGTGCAACCACTCCAACGCTTGTCCTGTCAAAGAGAAAGGAAATAACTTTAGTTGGATGGCCTCAATCGGAACACCGTTTTGCCGAGAAGTTTCGGCACACATAAGAAATTTATCAAGGTGTTCGTTAGGGTTTTCATGGGGTTCCCCTCCGAATTGACCAAGTTGTTGGATTAGTTTGATCATGCTAGTTATTTCGTATGTGTCGGCCAGAATGGTGGGGACAATGATTCCATTACGGTTTTGAGGACGATGCGTAGCAAGAATCTCCATCATCGAGCGCATGTCATTGCCTCCACCATTGCGGTTGTTATTCACGGGTTGCACCGACGGCCTTTGGTTTACCTCGGGCTGGTTAGCTTCATTGTTGAGGTTTGCCATTTTCTCTCTCCGAATCCTACAAAGAGTACGTTCAATTTCAAGATCAATAGGAACGAGAGTATCACTACGAGATCGAGTGTGCATAAAATAAATAAATGAAACAAACTATAAACACGAAAGAATTTTGTTGGTAACAAGTATATATAAACAGTATATATAAACAATTTATACAAAAATGATGCCTAGACTAACAATAAAACGTTTTTATCTAATATTGCAAGAAATTATAATTCCCCGGCAACGGCGCCAAAAACTTGATGGGGCGTGGACTAGGTAGAGATTTTCTATGACGAAATGTATATTACGATAAGTGCGTTATGCCTATGGATGTGATCTTTCTAAATGCTCTAACTCTACTAGACGCCACTACTTAGGGGCAAGTGTACCCCATCGTATCAAGTAATAATCCGGTTAAGACCGGGTATCGAATCCACGGGATTTATAACTACAAGTATTAGACGACTCGGTTTTATACGTTATCTAAGCGTTGAATACTTTGAGTTGATTCGGGGAACAACTACAAACTACTCCTAACTACGGGTGAGACAAGTTTATATAACGAAACTCTACGAAATGATATGGATGGCGATAAGTTATAAATATGACAAATAACGACTCTCAATATATAAACGGTTAAGGTTTTACTCTTGCAATGACGACTACGTGTAGTGTGACCGATCCGTGAAGTACTTAGACTACGTGGTTCCTAGTCAAGGCGTGTCTAATGCTCGGGATCAGAAATTAGGGCCCGTAAGTTTCGTGGTTTATCAATCCCTACGGTTTCCGGAGCGTCACTTCCGGTAAGGCAACACCTATATGAATCCCTAAAGATAGCCCGAATGGCGTCGGAAATCGCGTTCTCCTACACAATAATCAATTACGAGTATCAAAACAAGTAGCAAACATCAACACAAATATAGATAAAGAGATTATGAATCATAAATTATAAATATGGAGAATGTAAATGTAAATTACAACCAAGCCTAGTACATAGGAAGAGTACAAGCTAATTAGCAAGTGAAAAGGGAAGAATCCACCCTCGGAACTAGCTAACCGGACTCAAGGCCGTCTCTTAGGACTTGGAGGTGGAACTTTCGAGCTTGGTGAACGGAGAGGGAGCGGAACTTTGATGAAATGCCTGGATCAACGAACAAGCTCTCAAGGTGGGAGAAAATAGCTATGTAAACTACAATCTCACACCAAAATAACAAGAGTTTAAACTATACTAACAATGGTATCTCAAAGGTATCTAAGGTGTGTAAAGTATCTGAAAACTTAAGGTTCAGCCCCTATTTATACACATCAAGCTAGGGCAAAGTTGTAATTTCATAAGATACAAGCATGGAGGAACATGATTTTGTGCAGATTTCCCATGATAATCCTCACGTATAATGGAGTACGCCCCGCGTAGTTGCCCATTCCGTTAGAAATCTCCTGCATGTGGACAAAATCCAGATCTTGTTGTCTCAATCATGCCTCGCGTGGACTGGGATGCGCCTCGCGTGTTTGAGTTTCTGAGATTTTATTGATTGATTTGGCCCTTTTACGCCTTGCGTAGTCGAAGCACGCCCCGCGTAAATGAGTCTCAGATCTTTTTTATGTTGAAGAACTTTCTTACACGCCTCGCGTGTAAGGTGGTACGTCCCGCATAGGGTAGTTGACTCAGGGAGACCATGCAGTCTGACTTTCAGGATTAGGCTTATCATTTCTGACACATGTTTTCACGCCCCGCGTGTGGTTGATACGCCTCGCGTATTGTTGAGTAGATCCCACGTGGTACCTGTGGATAGGGCAATTATTTCTGACTAAATGTTTCACGCCCCGCGTGAGGAGTGATACGCCCTGCGTATGTTGGTAGATTTTCACTTCTTGCTCGTACCTGAAATACAATTCTTGAGAGTCGAGTTAGGTTGACGTTTTTATTTCTAATTAAATCAGAAATAGGGAAAATTAACCGTAAGTACAGAATTTATTTTTATTTCGTTATTTTATTTAAAACACTCTATTTTTGCAATTAAACTTATTTATTTCATCTAAAACTAAACTGTAAATCACGCTAAAAGATAGGGACGAAACGCCCCTATCATCTGTCAACTTAGTGTCACGTCACATAAGGTACCAAAATATGCCCAAGGTTTGTAGAAAGTATCAATTTAGACCTCACGTACAAAATAACACCAATATAGGCTTAACGTTTACAAAATAATATGAATTTAAGCTTAATGTTTACAAAATATATCCAATTTAAGCTGTGTCAAAAATATAAATTTATTTTTCTAGCATAGTAAAAATTAAGTAACTGGTATTAGGAACTTTGGATTTTCTGTGGCTGTATGGTAACATTTTGGATGAGTTGTCAGTTGACAATTGACATTTTCTGTGTCAATATGGTCATATATCAATATCATTTTAACTGGTGTTAATTTTATGGATATTCAATTACTTTTAGTTTGCTTATATTACATGAGCCCATGAAATTTAGGAGTCATGGAATCATTGATGAAAAACAAATATAAAGTCTTAATGGGTAAGAATAATAATTAATTATATTATAATAAATAGAAAAATATTATTAAATAAAAAAGATAACATATAAAGTTAATAGAGAAAGAAAACACAGCCGTACCACAACAGTAAACAATTATAACTAAAGAAAAAGAGCTCTGCTAGGGTTCATAGTGAGAGATAATCGGGTGAGAGAGAGGTCAACGGAAAGGGCGGCGGTTGGCGAGGGAGGGGTGCGGTTTAGGACATATCGGGATGTGGGGATGGGGGTAGGAGTTGATAGGGGATCGGAAGGGGAAAAGGAGGGGAGAGGAAGGTTAGGCGGGGCGATGGTGGGAGGCGTGGAGTTTGGCCAACATTTGGTTTGGCAGGGAGGTGAGGGGCGAGGGCTAGGAGTCAGCGGCGGTATGGAGGCAAGCGGCAGGGGGCGATTCCTGCGGATCTACTGGGTGCGGCTGGTGAGGGGCGAGGGCTTAGGGCTAGCGGAGGTAGGGAGTCTTGCGGCAGAGGGGCGATTCCTGCGGCGATTCCTTCGGATCTGCTGGGCGCGGCTGGTGCGACTTTGTTGAAGGGGGAGGTTATATACCAAGCGGGCGGTTGAGCGTCGGGAGGAGTAGGGGGTCTTATGGGAGGGACTACCGTCTCTGCGCATACTGTCCAGGCGGGGGGCAGGGTATCAGTGAGCGCTGGCTTGGTCCAGGCGGGCGGATGCCTTAATCTAGGGGGCGTGGCTACCTCCGAGAACCCGGCCGGTGGAAATGTGTCCCCTAGGTCTCTAGGAAATTTGACGAATAAAAATAAGGCTGACCTTGGAATTGGGAGAAGTTCGTGGAAGGATACGGTCATGGAAGTGGTCGAGGAGGAGCCTTGTGTAAATGAAGAAATTATGGAGGGAGATTTGGAAGAAGTTTTTTCTGATTTTGACGAAGAGGATGGGGATCAGGATGATCGTTTGTGTCCTGTAATCCAGCTTTCCTCAGCCGATAAGCGTGCTCTTAAGGATAAGTGGAGGATTTCTTTAATAGTAACGACACTTGGAAAAAGAATTAGTTTTAACTATTTCGCTCAGAGGATCAAGGCTGAGTGGGCAAAAAAAGGGAAAGTTAGTATTACTGACTTAGAAAATGACTACTATATTATTAAATTTACTCGGGTTGAGGATTATAATGATGTGATTAATGGGGGCCGTACATTATTTCTAATCATGTTCTGGCCTTAAGGCCATGGGTTTCCAATTTTAATCCACATGATTGCTCGGTGATGCTCGTAAAGTATATAGCAATAAATAGAACAAGTGTATCCTATCGCAACAAGTAATACAGTGCTTAAGCACGAGATCGAACCACAAGGACTACTATCCTAACCAGTTAAATTCAATTGGGAATCTGTCTATTCATCTCGGTTAAAAGCAATTTTGTGTTCATACTACTAAATTAAATAGCTAGACTAAGAAAGCAGTAAACAGAACGAGCCGCAGGGTGGATTGTGATTTATGATAGTTACAACCTAGGAAGGAGAATCCATTGGTTAATTCCTATGAATGGGTTTATAGGGGTTCAGGTTCAAGTTCAACTAGTTATCGAACGTGATTGCCCTAAGTGAAGAACTAATGTGATCAGTATTGCCCTTCCTATTCACATGCATTCGGGTGACGACATGATTAGGCATATACCCTAGGTCATGCAAAGCATTAGGTTCCTTGGCAACTAAGGCTAAAGCCGTAGCCCAGCCACGAAGCCTCATTTCTAGTGGTCTCTAGTGAAGTCAGGTTAATGCAAATTCGGTATAGATCATCCTATGGTCAAGGATCCATCTAACTATTATCTAGCTAATGTCAGGGTTACAGGCATTAGGCACATTATATACATAAACGCGCTAGTTGGTCATTATCAATGCTCATTCTAGCAATTAATCCTGTTCCTAACATTACCTAAGCATAAAGCATGCAAAACTGATCGAATCAAAAGCCAATTCTTGAACCCTAAACGCTAAACATTTATAGCAATCACACCAATTTCATCCCCATCCTAGATTGGATGGGATTAGTTCATAGACAAACCAATCATTATAAACATGCAATTGAGGATAAATGAAAGCATTCTTGAATAAGTGTAATAAAGATTAAGGGAAGGAGAAGAAGATTCTAAAACTCATTCGTCTGATTACAATGTAAAACAAGAGAGATCCTCCACCCTTTGAGCTGTTCTTCAAAGAAATTAATCTAAAACTACAAACTGTTTGGAATCTAAAGCTAAGAATATAAAACTGTAATGGAAAAATAATAATGTGTGTAATCCCCCGAAAAACTAAGTTAGGCTGCCTATTTATAGTCGTAGGCAGCTAACCTAAGTTTTTTGGGGGTAAAAATGTCTTTTTCCCACGCTAAATAAATGTAACTAGGGCTTTAAGCTCGAGTTTCCAGTTGGGGAGAGGCGTTTTTACGCCTCTCCCACCTCATCTCGTCAAGACAGAGGCTGTCTCGTCGAGACGAGTGGCTGTCTCATCGCGACAGCCTAGTGTCTCGGCGAGACAGTGCCTGTCTCGACGAGACAGGCATGTGTCTCGACGAGACAGGCAACTTGAGGGGCAAAAAGACCGACTTTTCTCTGTTTTGGTCCTTGGGCTTCCGAATTCCGCTCTAATGGTCTTTGATGAATCCCAAAAGTGCTCTGATGGTCCTCGGGTCTGGTTCGGGAATACTCGAATAAGCCTAAAAACACCTGAAAACACTAAAAATTGCATAAATACTCGAAATTACTTATTTTAACTAAAACTTAACAAAACGATAAGAAAACTGAACGGAAATAAAGCGAAAATGAACTAAAGAGGGCCTAAAAACCCTATACAAATGGGAGCTATCAACCTCCCCATACTTGAACCTTGCTTGTCCTCAAGCAAGAAAAAATCAAAAGTAGTGAAAAATCAACAAATAGCTCCCATACACGGACGAGGATCCATTGCACCTTTATATTATCCATACCGTTTCAGACTACTCAAGTTGCAATTAAAAACGACATGAACCTCAAAGCAGTCTCCAAAACTGATCAAGTAATTTTATCAACCAACACTTTGCAAAAACGAAAGGCGAGGACTAAGACTGCTAGCTCATAGGTGGTCGCTCTTACACTCAAGTGTATAGGGGAAATATGCATATGGTAAACGCTCGACAGTTTATTGCACAAAATGGTCACATTGGGATTGCATCATCCATCCGGTCGAAATTAGCATCACAATTAAACAAGATTATAGGTCTTTACAGGGTTGTAACAAAGGCTAAAGGTTTGGGGGTAGGAAAAAGGGAATTTAGGCAAAAAATTAATGACTCAACTGAAGGAAATTAGGCTAAGGTATAGCAGCGGAAATATAAAAATTTTAGCCTACTTCCTTTTAACCATAGGATCCGTTAATCGTTATTTCATATAAAGAGGGATAAGAAGAAATACCTTTTGAAGAACAATCTACCGCTATTAATGAAGCGCCCACAACTCTTCTCCGAGTTCCCAAGCACGAAGTAAAACACGGTGAGGTTAAGTTAGAATCAACCGTATGAGATGCAACCAAAATAGATTGCCTCTAATTAACCAACACAAGATCAAAGAAAAAGGAGATAGATGAAATTAATCGATCGATGGATGCCGTATGAATTCTTGTCCACGAACTAGGGGAGTCGAATTCTCTTTCTCTCTCTAACTTGTAAATTTCGAAAATCACAAAGGGGAGTTGTCTTGGCTTAGTCGAAATTCATGTAGTAGGGGCGTATATATAATCACTTGTATCTAAACCCTAGTTAGATAGGAATAGGTTACTTAATAGGAATTCAATTCGGAATAGGATTCCCAATTATTATCTCATTATATATCTAATATATCTAGGATAATAATAAATAACCTAATTGGATAATAATAGGAGTATATTAATCTAATTAAAACTCCTAACTTAATTATCTCTTAATTAATTTAATTCACAAACCTAATCAAATTAGGATTAATGGAATTAAAATAATTCCTTATTTATTATATATAAATTTCGGCCCCCTCTATTTAAATGGGCCTTACTGGGCTCAATTGGGCTTCCATCAATTAATAACATCCATCTCTCTTTTGGTTCCAAGTCTTATGTGTGATCCATTAGGTTCTTACTACTTCTGGCCGTATGCAATTATTAAATTAATTTCTTCAAGAATTATATTTAATCTTTGCATAACGGAATGATGTACTGAGTATGTTATTGGCAAGTCTGTAATCATTCCCCCAGAGTCCGTTAAGAAGACAGGTTGATTCTATCGTTAACCTTTCCGTATTAGTTACAGTATAATTCAATCCTTTATCAACTACATCCTTGAACTGAATCTTATGACTATGGGTGATGTCAAGTCACATATAGCGAGACGTTCATTTTACTTGTATAGGCCGAGTCAACTCAAATAGATAGGTTAAGTGAAATCTGTATTTCTTACTCTTAAGCTATCACCTTGCAAGGGTTTAGAGTCGAGTCTTCCACAAGCGATCCTTGGATGTATCTCCCATTAATCGGGAGTGATAAATGCTCAATCCAATGTATAACTACCCTGACATTACCTCCTGTGACACCCAACCTTTTCCATTCACACCCCAGAGTCATCTTTGTTAAGGATCGTGGGACAGCATGATCAAAGTCTCACATTCAGTAATTCAGGATGACCAATTAACATTCCTTTGAGTATGAGGATTAGTTATACCTATTAATACCAATGAGATGAACAGGTGACAAGGATGAATCTACCCATCCTGTTATCTCAAATCGGATCCCCAATCCTAATGAACAACGTTTCATCGGATCTATGTAACTGTCCAGATATCTGTATATATGAAGCTTGTGAGATCAGCTTTCTGTTGGACAGAAGACATTGTTACATACAAGTCTCAACAGTGATATATCAATCCTAAACATATCACTTGACTTGGGGTGGTTTTAAGTTTATTAGTTTATTATAAAGTTTTGTCTCACTTCATGCTTGTATGAACACTTTATAATCACTTTAAACAAACTTACGGATTTCCTTTTATTAGACTTTATTTAGTGCTTAAAAGGGATTGCCTTTATATAGTTATAAAACATATATCTCATTAAAACAAATGATATAAAGAACAATTCATTTACATTAAGTTTGTATCCTAGAACAATTGTCTATAGGACACAAAACCCCAACATCAACTAGCTAGAATTTGGCAAATTGGCACCTTTTCCGCTGTGTGCGAGATAAAAGCTCAAGGTTGTTTTGCTTTTTTAGTTCGGGAAGCAACTGAAGTACACCTTCCATCCTTTCCTCTACAATTTATTTGGCTATAGTTTCGAACCATATGAATTTTTTTTTCTTTTTTTAGAGGGGAAGAAAAGTCAATTGAGTAGGTTACTTCTTCTATATAAAGTGACAACCTTTTCGTTATGGCTAACAGAAGTTCGAAGAGTGTGTGTCCAAGTATTTCTCTAACCGGTGTTGAGTCAATTAACTAGGGTGAGAAAGGATATTTATGAAGGCTAAGGGCTTGTATTCGGTTGATCAAAGAAGAGGGGAAAATAAGGCTCAAAGGGATCTTGGCTAATCAAAGAAAAGGCTAAGTTCATAAGGGGCTATACCTAGATTGCCTAGTCATTTCAAGTTTAATTATAACACAACATTCAACCAGTATTGGATGCAATTCCTATGAACATAATGACAATAACTGTATCCCACACCTAAGAGATCAAATGTTCCTAAAAATGAGTCTAAAATACTGATCCTTTGGCTCTAACTCACACTTTAGGGGTTAATTGTAACAATTCCTAGCCTCACCTAACGAATCATTCCATGTCAATCTTAGTTAAATGACACTCTTTGGAGACTCAAATGTTGTTCACAAGTTTTTGCATGCACCAATTTCAACTGAGCTTTCAGACTTGTAGGGCACAATTTCAATCGTCATGTCAGGATTACTAAATGCATCAAAATCAATTGCCTAGGATTCTTTTTATTCCCAAAAACACACACATAAAAACACAAAAGAAATCCTAAGACATGCAAACGGTCTAAACGCAACACACACATAAAAACACAAAAGAAATCCTAAGACATGCAAACGGTCTAAACGCAACACACATATAAAAGGTAAAAACATGCATAATCAATGGAAGAACTCCAAAGTTTTCTATCCTATTGCAACCTCCCCACACTTACGATATGCATTTATTCCAGGAATGCAAAAGCAAAGCATAAAGTAAAGTGAAAAGAAAAATAGGATAGAAATACTCCCTAGGGGTGGCGATCCATCCAACCCCGAATATCACTCGCCAGGCTATTAAAATCGAGGCGAAAATCCTGGAACTCGTAGTTGAGTGCCCGGATACTCTCCTTATTCTATTCGCCCACAGCAATGGCGAGTTCCAACCGTTCTTCGAGTGCCCCAGTGTGGCTCGGTTGGTAGTCTTCATCCTCATCCTCCTCTTCTGCAGAGCTTGTTGTTTCCATATCTGCTGTACCTGTTCTGGAAGAACTAGCTCCCGCTGTACCTGCCTCAAAGTCTCTAGTCCACACACCAGAATTGTGAATAATGTGTGCCCTATTCAGGAATTTTTTATTAAGCAACAAGAAAGAAGTGGAGGGTCTGGCATTCAATTCCATTTTGAGCTCCTCTAAAAAGGCCATCCAACTAATTATTGCCCCAAACCGGAAGGCAGTGCGCTTAGTGAAGCGGAAATTTGCCATTTGGTTCCACATGACGTGGGCCATCTGATGGGCGACGCCTAGTGGTAGAGTTTTCACGACGAAATGTATATATTATGAGTGCGGACTCTATATCTATGGATGTGATCTTTATAAATTGCTCTTAACTCTACTAGACGCTACGACTACTTAGGGGCAAGTGTACCCCATCGTATCATGTAATAATCCGGTTAAGACCGGGTATCGAATCCACGGGATTTATAATTACAAGTATTAGACGACTCGGTTTCGTATGTTATTTAAGCGGCGATTACTATGGGGTAAAGTAAGACACAACTACACACTATTCCTAACTATTGGCGACACAGATTTATGTAGCTAAAACCCTATGAAGTGGGATGAATATCGATAAGTTATAACCACGATAAATAACGACTCTAAATGTATACGGATAATAATTTACTCTTGCAAAGACGACTAAGTGTAGTAGGACCGACCCATGAAGCACTTAGACTACGTGATTCCTAGTCAAGGCGTGTCTAATGCGGGGGAATTAGAAACTAGGGCACGTAAGTTTCGTGGCTTGTCAATTCCTACGGTTTCCGGTTTGTCACTTCCGGTAGGGCAACACCTATATAACTCCCTAAGGATAGCCCGAATGGCGTCGGAAATCGCGTTCTCCTACACAATAATCAATTATCAATATCAAAACAAGTAGCAAACACTAACACGTAAAGGGAAATAGAGATTATAAATCATGAAATTATAAATATGAAATGTATATAAATGGAATACAACCAAGCCTAGTACATAGGAAGAGTACAAGCTAATTAGCACGTAAAAGGGGAGAATCTGCCATTGAAACTAGCTAACCGGACTCAAAGCCGTCTCCTAGGTCGTGGAGGTGGAACTCTCGAGCTTGGTGATGAATGGTGGAGCGGAACTTCGATGGAATGCCGAAACAACCGAACAAGCTCTCGAGGTGGAGAGTTTAGCTACAAAAACTGAATCTATACTACAACAATAATCAAAACAAGTATAGTTTGCTCTCTAGTGTGTAATTATTTCTTGGTATCAAATGAAGTTCAAGAGCTTCCTATTTATAGACATCAAGCAAGGGCAAGTTTGTAAATTCACAAAGTACAAGTATGGAGCAACATTATTTGGTGCAGAAATCCCATGATACACCCCGCGTAAGTGCCCATTCCGTCAGAAATCTCCTGCATGTGGACCAATTCGTTGTCTTGTTGTCTCAAACACGCCTTGCGTAGCTAAAGTACGCCCCGCGTGTTTGAGTCTCTGAAGTTTTATTGCTTGAATTGGAGCTTTTACGTCGTGCGTAGCTGAAGTACGCCCCACGTAAAAGAGTCTATGAGCTTTTATCATTGAGGAATTGCCTAGTACGCCTCGCGTGTATGGTTATACGCCCCGCGTACGAAGAGTTGACTCAGGGAGACAGTGCAGTCTGACTTTCAGGATTAGACCAATCATTTCCGACATGTGTCATACGCCCCACATAGGGTGGCATACGCCCCGCGTATGCTGAGTCAATTCCATATGGCGCCTGCGGATAAGGCAATTATTGCTGACAACATGTTTCACGCCCCGCGTAAAGGATTACACGCCCCGCGTATTTGAGTAGATTTTTGCTCCATACTCGTACCTGAAATACAAATCTTGCGAGCCGAGTTAGCTTGACGTTTTTATTTCCTAAACTAATCAAAAGCACGGAAAATTAACTGAAAGTACGAGATTTATTTTTATTTCTTTATTTTATCAAAACACTTTATTTTTGTAATTAAACTTATTTATTTTATCCAAAATCAACCCGTAAATCACGTTAAAAGATAGGGGTAAAATACCCCTATCACCATCCGAGCTGGACGGCCCTTTTTCATGCACCACAGCATAAGGAGGTCCAATTCTATGACCTTATCAGCCTCCCTCTGACCATTAAGGTTAAATAAAATCCACTTGTGCATTAGACGGTCCATTGGGTCCGTCAAACTTGCATTAGAGGCTGTTTTCTTGCTATAACTAGTCTCTCTCGATACTTCAATGAAGTATTGGTTGTGGGTTAAGTCCCGTTCCCACTCAACAATATCGACCTCCTTAAATTCGAAGGCCTGATTCATATCCTCCTCGGTCCAAACACGCTCAATGTTATTAAGGCGAAATTGCAAAGCTTTCACTCCGTCGTCGTCTGTCTCCAATTTCAGAGTTGTGTAGAACTCTAAAATAAAAGAGGGGGAGAGACGACGACGACGCCTTTCAATTATCAACCAACCCATATTAGAGAGAAAAGATTGAACCTGCTCATGTAAACCACACTGTTTCAACCAATCCCAATCAAAAAAATCGAGGGATAACACATTCATAATTTTTTATTTTTCTAAAAAGTCTACCCTCGTCAACAGATTCTATAAGGAAAGGACAATGATACCTCTGTGACAATGGGTTGGGGTGGTACCGGTTCGCGTTTGGTGGGGGGGCAGGAGGAGGATCGACGATTCGTGCACGCCCAGTGCCAGGAACACGCACCAGCTCCTCCGGGAGTGAATCGATGCATCGATGAAGTTGGCGGCGTCGTGGTTGATCTTCCATTGAATCTGCAAAATACAAAACACGAATACAAAAGAAAAGGAAAACACAATAACAATGAAAGTTAATTACTAAAATCAAAACTAAAAGAAACAGTGAGGTAAGATTGTTTAGTAGCAATTAAACCTAAAAAGGGTTGAAATTGGAACAATGAAACTCACTAAAATAAATTAACCCCTAAAACAAAAATCATCTAATCACACCCTAAATCAAATCCTAAATCTAAGAAATTCAAAACAAGAAACCATACCCAACATGCAAATCAAACAAGAATAACCCTTAAAACACTTTTCAATTAGCAACATGGAGTCCTTTATGCGGAAATCCCTAAAGAATTCTATCTCAATCAAAATCCCTAAATTTACCTAAGGCAAAGCAAGCAATAAGCAAAAGAAAACCGAAAATATGCACATCCCCAATTTATCCCACCTTAAATCCAAGAACCAACAAGCATAAATTAACCAAAATCACTAGAATCAAAGTAAAATAACACTTACCAACTAATGATCTTGAAGAATAAATGAAAGGAGAGAAGAAATGGAGTTGAGGAGAGGAGGAAGAAGGTAGAAGATATTTTGGTTATATAGAGATGGAGAGAGAGAAAGAGCAAAGGAATTGGAAGAGAGAGAAGGGAATAAGGGTTATGGTGGTGATAGTAGGTGAAGGGGCAGGTTAAAAAGGGGTATGTGGGGGTTAGAATAGGTATATTTGGGGGAGTTGAGGGGATTGGTTCGACCAATCCCCTGATTGAGCTGCCCAAGATGACCTTTGGGCGGCTCATCTCGTCGAGACACTATGTCTCTCGACGAGACATCGCTGCTGGCAGAAATGCCACCGCAGCCCCCTTAGTACGTCTCGACGAGACGTCTTGTTTCTCGCCGAGACGTTCTCTTATCTCCGCGAGACACTAGTTGTCTCGCTGAGACGAGGCGCGAGGTTTTTTTTGAAGGAATAACTAACCTATTGATCCCAATCATCTAGTCCTACCCAATCTATTCTAATGCTATCCTAATTTGTACAGGCAAGGAATAGACACCAAATTCCAATTAAAACTTAAATAATAACAAATCCTAATTGAATCCTCACAAAACTTAGAAAGGACCAAAAAGTTACTCACTCAAATAGTTTGATAAAAATTAAAATGAAATAATTAAAAGAATTGTTCAAAAATTGTACTCATCTTTGGGGTGCCTCCCAACATCACTCAATTTTAAAGTCTATAGAGCTTTAGACTGTCCTTTCCCCTCAGGGTGCTGGTGGTTGTCTTTCCCTTAGATTTGGTTCATTGTTGGGAGGCAGCTGTCCGATGGCTCGTTCAGAATTAATCTTAGCCAGCTGACTAATCTGAGTTTCCAAGCCCTTGCAGAAAGCCTCGTTGTTGGCCAGCCTACCTTCCATTGTTCCAAGGATCTTTACCATAGCATCAATCTTTTCCTCCATTCCACTCTTGGGCCTTTGCCCCTGATTAAGGTTCTGGTTCTGCTGAGGTAGGGGAGGAGCAAATCCCGGCGGTCCAAGAGCTGCTTGGTTGTTGGACCAACTAAACACTGGATGATTCTGCCTCCAATGAGTGTTGTATGGTCCAAATTGCTTGATATAGTTCACCGACTCAATGACCATTGGGCACTACGCGTTACTGTGCCCGCCACTACAAAGCTCGCATTTAGCCATGATAGGGGTATTTTACCCCTATCTTTTAGCGTGATTTACGGTTTAGTTTTAGATGAAATAAATAAGTTTAATTGCAAAAATAGAGTATTTTAAATAAAATAACGAAATAAAAATAAATTCTGTACTTACGGTTAATTTCCCTTATTTTTGATTAATTTAGAAAATAAAAACGTCAAGCTAACTCGGCTCTCGAGAATTGTATTTCAGGCACGAACAAGGAGCAAAAATCATGCATTTACGTGAGGCGTATTATCCCTTACGTGGGGCGTGGAACATGGAGTCAGAAATGATTGCCTTATCCACAGGCACCACGTGGGATCTAACCGCTGGTATGCGAGGCGTAACCCAACCTACGTGGGGCGCAGAAAGCAATAATTGGCCCAATCATGAACGTCAGATTGCATTGTCCCCCGAAGTCAACTGTCTACGCGAGGCGTGTTTCAGGATACGCAGGGCGTACATGTTGTATTTCAAGTGCTTTTCAGCCAGAAGCTCAAACACGCACGGCGTACATAAACATACGCGGGGCGTGGTTGAGACAACAAGGTCCGATCTAGGTCCACATGTAGGAAATTATTGAAGGAATGGGCCAATACGCGGGGCGTGCTCCACCATACGCGAGGCGTATCATGGGAATTCTGAAGAAAATGATGTTGTTCCATGCTTGTACCTTGTGAAGTTACAATTTTGCCCCTAGCTTGATGTATATAAATAAGGGTGATTAGCACCCATTGGGGGAGACACTTTTGGATATACATACTTTGACATAGATAGATATAGAGAGATTTTGATAGATAGTTTTAGATTTGGTTTTTATGTAATAAAACTCTACCACCTTGAGAGCTTATTTGTTTAACCCGTCATTCCATCAAGGTTCCATTCCATCCTCGTCCACCAAGCTCGAGAGTTCCACCTCAGAGACCTAAGAGATGGCCTTGAGTCCGATTAGCTAGTCCCGAGGGCCGATTCTTCCTTCTCTACTCGCTAACTAGCTTGTACTCTTCCTATGTACTAGGCTTGGTTGTATTCCGCATTTACACTTTCCATATTTATAATATATGATTTGCAATTTCCCTTTCTATATACGCATTGATGTTTATTGCTTGTTTTGATACCCATAATTTATTATTGTGTAGGGGAACGCGATTTCCGATGCCATTCGGGCTATCTTTAGGGATTCATATAGGTGTTGCCTTACCAGAAGTGACGCTTCGGAAACCGTAGGAATTGACAAGCCACGGAACTTACGGGCCCTAGTTTCTGATCCCCAGCATTAGACACGCCTTGACTAGGAACCACGTAGTCTAAATACTTCACGGGTCGGTCGAACTACACGTAGTCATCTTTGCAAGAGTAAATCATCAATCGAATATATTTGGAGTTGTTGTTTATTATATTTATAACTTATCGTCACCCATATCATTCCGTGGAGTTTTCCGTTACATAAATCTGTCTCACCAATAGTTTAGGAGTAGTTTGTATTTATCCCTCAAACCAACCTAAAGTATTCATCGCTTAGATAACACATAGAACCGAGTCGTCTAATACTTGTAGTTATAAGTCCCGTGGATTCGATACCCGGTCTTAACCGGATTGTTACTTGATACGACGGGGTACACTTGCCCCTAAGTAGTGACGTCTAGTAAAGATAGAGCATTTAGAAAGATCACATCCATAGTCGTAACGCACTTATCGTACATATTTTGTCGTAGAAACCGCTATACTAGACGGCACCCATCAAGTTTTTGGCGCCGTTGCCGGGGATTTATAATTTCTTGCAATATTAGACAAAAGCGTTTTATTGTTAGTCCAAGCATTTGTAGATAATACTTTATTTTTGTATGAATAATTTATTTTGCTTCTTGTTGTTACTAATGACTTGTTTCATGGTATGATGCCTCATAGTCGTCATCTGTGGGACGACCTCATGGGTGACGAATGTTCGCAACAACAATCAACCTCGCAATTCGATGTGGTAATCTCTATGCTTAAAGACATTCATGAAAGATTATCTAACACTGAGGCATATTGCAGGGATTTGGAAAATCTATTTGCCAGATTGAAGTCTCCTCTTGATTCAGCCGCGGACGAATCAATTCGAGGTTCCAATTCGGTTTGTCAAAATGGAAAGCTCAAGTTAATTGATTTTTCTCAAGAGGATTCCCCAAATAACGAAGGTTGTCTCAGTTGTGAGGAAACGGACATCGATGAGCCGGTTGTATGCGGACCCATGGAAATGAATCCAAAACTAGAAGAGTTTGAGGTTCCTTCTACCTCAGAATATTTCACTCTTTTTGAACTACCAAAGGAGTCAAAAAGGGAGCAAACTAAACTCTTCATTAATTTCTTTAAATGTAGTTTTTAGTTTTTATTAAATTTTTTTGAAACTAATAACCCGTTTTGCAGGTACGGGTTGTTTATTCAAGAATTTGAATTTCTCACGTGAATGGAAGCATACACCTAGGAGGAAATGCTAAGTCAAGCTCACTGACTATAACGTAGCGCTTCTTGGGAGGCAACCCAAGCTCGAATAAGGGAGTTTTCGTTCCGAAGCCTTTATTTACCACATTTTTATTGTTTTTCGTTTGTGCTCACCTAAAGCCAAAAAAAATCAAAAGAAAAACAAATCCCATGTTCAATCCAAAGGAAAATAAGCCACGCGGGGCGTACGCACCTATACGCCCCGCGCATCCGTGTATTTGACCTCTTTTCTCGTGGTAAAAGGCATGATACGCGGGGCGTTTACTATACCACGCCCCGCGTAAAGTTCGACAGTTAAATACCTCAGAATAAAAGCCACATGGTAGGACACGCGGGACGTGTCCTAGGGCACGCCTCGCATATCCTCGGGGAGTTGTGAATTACAACTCCCCATGACAACCTTTCCCTCTCCCACCTTTGCCATCACTCTCTCCTCTTCCCCAAAAATCTTTCCCACTTCTCCACTCCACCTCTTCCTCTCCCCAATCACATCCCACCTTTTCAAATTTAAATCTCTTCAACCTCCCTCCATAATAAATTTTGTCTTAACTACCCTATTTTTGTTTTTGTTTTTCTCTTCTTTTGCGACGTCCTTGGAATAGACGTCATTTTAATAACGCGGAGGGCCATGCAACCCCTCACTTTTAGTTTGTTTTGCACTAACAAAAACAAAAATAAAAATTAAATAAACAACAAAATAATTGAACTAATTTATCGATTCTGAAAATTTTTCCGACACACTACCTCCCTCGGAAATAAATTAAAAGTTCCGTTATTTGTCCTTAAAATAAAAAGACGGAACACAAAGGATCGGTTTTAGTGAGAAATTTTAGTCTTAATTTTGAAGTTATAGAATTTATGCAAATCTGAGGTTTATACTAAACAAAAGCATCGAGTCCTAACCCACATGTCATCTCCATAATGAAATTTAAAAAGCCAATAAAAACGGGATGTTTGAGAGTTTAGCGAAGACTCGATAGTACACAATTTAAACCCGAATCTTTTGTGAGGTAATTTTGAGCCTAAAGGAGTTCGTACGAGAACTCTAATTCTTTCACAATTTTTTGAGAGCTTTGACTTCACTCGACTCATAGAGTTTGCACCTAATACCGGGTTAAGTACACTTATTTTGGTTAAAGTGGCAATAGATGATAAAACGAACCCACTTAGTTTAATTCTTTTCTTAATTTATTTTTCTCATTTTCATCAACCTCTAGGAAACCCCCTCGAGCCTATTAACCGACTTTTCTTGTTAATACCTTTTTAACAATTAACCCTTTTTCCTCTTTTTTAAATACCAACAAAATCAATTCGCACCTGAAATAAGCCAAGGCCTTGCTAAGTAAGCACCATAAGCTTTCGAAATCGTTTTTGTGCCGCTCTCAAAACAAAAAGAAAAAGAAAAAAACACAATAAAGAGCAAAACGCATTCTCAAGCTCCACTCGAGCAATTTCGAGTTATACAAACTTACTAAGGCCAAAATAAAAACGCGGTGCGATCATCAAAATGGTATTTGAACTCGAGTTTCCAAAGAATTAACCACTAAAAAGCCACCCACATTACAACCCCCCTTCGGGTTCATTTTTAATATTACCTAGACCATACCATAGGAGGAAAAACCCGGATAAAAATGCAAACTCAAAGTGACTTCGAGTAAGTGCAAAGAAGAGTGCTAAAACACCGACCCACCAAAGTTTGAGCGTAAGAGTGAAATCCCTTGGTGAGGTACTATCGGGTTCTCAAAAGATAATCGGCCCCCGTTAATATTGCCTATTAATTTTGATCATGGAGGTTTCAAACAAGTTTTGGTCACTCGATTGTTTGCGTAGGTACTTACCGAAAACTTTGCATAAAACTTTAACTTTGAAATCACGCACTTGGTAAAACCAACCGACGGTTTGTTTCTTAATAATCTCAATCCATTGTCTTTCGATTTCTTTTACTTGAGGACAAGTAAAACCTTAACGACCGAGGAGGTTTGATAGGGGTATTTTACCCCTATCTTTTAGCGTGATTTACGGTTTAGTTTTAGATGAAATAAATAAGTTTAATTGCAAAAATAGAGTGTTTTAAATAAAATAACGAAATAAAAATAAATTCCGTACTTACGGTTAATTTCCCTTATTTTTGATTAATTTAGAAAATAAAAATGTCAAGCTAACTCGGCTCTCGAGAATTGTATTTCAGGTACGAACAAGGAGCAAAAATCATGCATTTACATGAGGCGTATTATCCCTTACGCGGTGTGGAACATGGAGTCAGAAATGATTGCCTTATCCGCAGGCACCATGTGGGATCTAACCGTTGGTACGTGAGGCGTAACCCAACCTACGCGGAGCGTAGAAACCAATAATTGGCCCAATCATAAACGTCAGACTGCATTGTCCCCCGAAGTCAACTGTCTACGGGAGGCGTGTTTCAGGATACGCAGGGCGTACATGTTGTAATTCAAGCGCTTTTCAGCCAGAAGCTCAAACACACACGGCGCACATAAACATACGCGGGGCATAGTTAAGACAACAAGGTCCGATCTAGGTCCACATGCAGGAAATTATTGAAGGAATGGGCCAATACGCGGGGCATGCTCCACTATACGCGAGGCATATCATGGGAATTCTGAAGAAAATGATGTTGTTCCATGTTTGTACCTTGTGAAGTTACGACTATGGTGATTAGCCCGTAGCTTGATGTATATAAATAAGGGTGATTAGCACCCATTGGGGGAGACACTTTTGGATATACATACTTTGACATAGATAGATATAGAGAGATTTTGATACATAGTTTTAGATTCGGTTTTTATGTAATAAAACTCTACCACCTTGAGAGCTTATTTGTTTAACCCGTCATTCCATCAAGGTTCTGTTCCATCCTCGTCCACCAAGCTCGAGAGTTACACCTCAGAGACCTAAAAGACGGCCTTGAGTCCGATTAGCTAGTCCCGAGAGCCGATTCTTCCTTCTCTACTCGCTAACTAGCTTGTACTCTTCCTATGTACTAGGCTTGGTTGTATTCCGCATTTACACTTTCCATATTTATAATATATGATTTGCAATTTCCCTCTCTATATACGCATTGATGTTTATTGCTTGTTTTGATACACGTAATTGATTATTGTGTAGGGGAACACGATTTCCGATGCCATTCGGGCTATCTTTAGGGATTCATATAGGTGTTGCCTTACTGGAAGTGACGCTCCGGAAACCGTAGGAATTGACAAGCCACGGAACTTACGGGCCCTAGTTTCTGATCCCCAGCATTTGACATGCCTTGACTAGAAACCACGTAGTCTAAATACTTCACGGGTCGGTCGAACTACACGTAGTCGTCTTTGCAAGAGTAAATCATCAATCGAATATATTCGGAGTTGTTGTTTATTATATTTATAACTTATCGTCACCCATATCATTCCGTGGAGTTTTCCGTTACATAAATCTGTCTCACCAATAGTTTAGGAGTAGTTTGTAGTTAACCCTCAAACCAACCTAAAGTATTCACCGCTTAGACAACGCATAGAACCGAGTCGTCTAATACTTATAGTTATAAATCCCGTGGATTCGATACCCGGTCTTAACCGGATTATTACTTGATACGACGGGGTACACTTGCCCCTAAGTAGTGACGTCTAGTAAAGATAGAGCATTTAGAAAGATCACATCCATAGTCGTAACGCACTTATCATACATATTTTGTCGTAGAAACCACTATATAGACGGCACGCATAAAGCCACTACTTCAGGTTTCTGAAACTAAGCTACCAGGAGATCCATCTTCTCAGTCAGTGCTGTTATCTGTGGATCGGGCTCTACAGATGTACTCGGGGCAGCTACTGCAAACACTCCCCTTCTCTGGCTTGGCTTCTCTATTTGCCAATGTGCACTCCTCTCGATAAGCTCCTTTACCAGACTGTACGCTTGAGTCGCCGTCCTGTTGAACAAATTACCTCCCACTGCGGCATCTAGTGAGGCCCTACTAGTAGAAGTGATGCCTGAGTAGAACAGGTCCACAAGATGGTGCACCTCGAAACCGTGGTGGGGGACTTCCTCAATAACTTTTGGAATCTCTCACATGCCTGATGTAGGTTCTCACTTTCAAACTGCCAGAATGATGTGATGTCGCTCTTGAACTGTGCAGGCTTTGATGGTGGGAAGAACTTGGCTAGGAACGCGGCCATTGTGACATTCCAATCTGTCAGAGAACCCGGTGCTAGTGAGCTCAGCCAATCTGCAGCATCATCCTTCAGAGAAAATCTGAATAGCTTCATGAAGACTTGTTCAGGTGTAACATCTTTGTACTTGAAGGTGCCACATTACTCCATAAACTTGTTGAGGTGTGCGTTGGGATCTTCATGGTAATCCCCACCAAATTGACCCGAGTTCTGGATCATCTGTATCATCGCCAGTTTGATCTCAAAGGTACGTAATCTCGGGATCAAGGATGCTTGAGGTCGCAGCCGACCTCTGTGCCTTGAGCAGCTCCATAATAGACATATCTGCCATCGGTTCCTCTTCACAAACTTCCTCGGGGATTGCTGTGTTGAAGTTCTCCTCGGCTCTTTGTCTAAGCAAGGCTGCCTAGCGCTCTTTCCTTAACCTACGAGAAAGACGGTCTATATCAAGATCAAACCGTAATGGGGAATGACTCCGAGAATGTCGGTTCATGGTAAGCTAAACAAACAAATATGTACCAATCAAAATTTAAACTAATCAAAATTAAAGTAGTCCCCGACAATGGCGCCAAAAACTTGATGCTCGTAAAGTATATAGCAATAACTAGGACAAGTGTATCCTATCGCAAGAAGTGATACAATGCTTAAGCACGAGATCGAACCACAAGGACTACTATCCTAATCAGTTAAATTCAATTGGGAATCTGTCTATTCAGCTGGGTTAAAAGCAATTTTGTGTTTATACTACTAAATTAAATAGCTAGACTAATAAAGTAGTAAACAGAACGAGCCGCAGGGTGGATTGTGATTTATGATAGTTACAACCTAGGAAGGAGAATCCATTGGTTAATTCCTATGAATGGGTTTATAGGGGTTCAGGTTCAAGTTCAACTAGTGATCGAAGGTGATTGCCCTAAGTGAAGAACTAATATGATCAGTATTGCCCTTCCTATACACATGCATTCGGGTGACGGATTGATTAGGCATATACCCTAGGTCATGCAAAGCATTAGGTTCCTTGGCAACTAAGGCTAAAGCCATAGCCCAGCCACGAAGCCTCATTCCTAGTGGTCTCTAGTGAAGTCAGGTTAATGCAAATTCGGTATAGATCATCTTATGGTCAAGGATCCATCTAACTATTATCTAGCTAATGTCAAGGTTACAGGCATTAGGCACATTATATACATAAACGCAGAAGTTGGTCTGTTCCTAACATTACCTAAGCATAAAGCATGCATAAACTGATCGAATCAAAAGCCAATTCTCGAACCCTAAACCCTAAACATTCATAGCAATCACACCAATTTCATCCCCATCCTAGATCGGATGGGATTCGTTCATAGACAAACCAATCATTGTAAACATGCAATTGAGGATAAATGAAAGCATTCTTGAATAAGTGTAATAAAGATTAAGGGAAGGAGAAGAAGATTCTAAAACCCGTTCGTCTGATTACAATGTAAAACAAGAGAGATCCTCCACCCTTTGAGCTGTTCTTCAAAGAAATTAATCTAAAACTACAAACTGTTTGGAATCTAAAGCTAAGAATATAAAACTATAATGGAAAAATAATAATGTGTGTAATCCCCCGAAAAACTGAGTTAGGCTGCGTATTTATAGTCGCAGGCAGCTAACCTAGGTTTTCCGGGGGTAAAAATGTCTTTTCCTGCGCTAAATAAATGTAACTAGGGCTTTAAAGAGTTTCCAGCTGGGGAGAGGCGTTTTTGCGCCTCTCCCGCCTCGTATCGTCAAGACATCCTAGTGTCTCGGTGAGACAGGCTTGTGTCTCGACGAGACAGGCAACCCGAGGGGCAAAAAGACCGACTTTTCTCTGTTTTGGTACTTGGGCTTCCGAATTCCGCTCTAATGGTCTCTAATGAATCCCAAAAGTGCTCTGATGGTCCCTGATTTGTCCGGAATCGCTCCACAAGGCTCGGGTCTGGTTCGGGAATACTCGAATAAGCCTAAAAACACCTGAAAACACCAAAAATGGCATAAATACTCGAAATTACTTATTTTAACTAAAAGTTAACAAAACGATAAGAAAACTAAACGGAAATAAAGCAAAAATGAACTAAAGAGGGCCTAAAAACCTATACAAATAGGAGCTATCACTCGGTAAACAGAATTTTAACGTGGGTTAGGTTCCCAACCAATCGAATATTATAATGAAGTTCTTCTTAATAAGATAGGCGGTTTTGTTGGGAAGGTCCAGCATGTGGATAAAACTTCCATTGGGGCTATTAGAGGTAAGTTTGCAAGAGTATGTATTGATATTGACCTTGCTAAACCCCTATTGTCAAAATTCCGTGTTCATAAGAAGGTTTACTTTATTGAGGATGAAGGTTTGCATAATATTTGTTTTGAATGTGGTATGTATGGTCATACATATGAGGTATGCCCTAAAAGGGAGAAGGTGTTGGAGGAGGTAGTTGAGGTTTTTAATGGAAGAACTGAAGGGATACAAGGAGATGGGGGGAATTTTGGCCACTGGATGGTTGCTAAGAGGTCGGGTAGACGAAGGACACGGCCATCTGTTATTCAGAATCGTCCCCCTGACATTAATATTGAGACTACTCTGACCCATTCTAATTCTAATCTTGTTGTCAAAGAAAAGCCTAGCCCTAAAAAGAGTGAAGGTTCTAGGGTTGCTTCGGTTATTAATGCAGGGTCCAGATTTGGGGCTCTGACTATTGAGGAGGTTCAAGACTCTGACCAGACTGACGAACACATTGAGCAAAGCATGCCAGGCTTAGAATCTTTTGAGCCAACTATCAATGTGGTTGAGACTGTGAATCCTCTTTTTGTTTCCAAAGGTGAAGCCCAGAATGAATCCCAAGCTTTTGCTTCTCAAGGAAAGGAGAAGTTAAAAGAGGTTAGTATTCCTAATTTCTGTGTTGAACCTGGTATTGGGAAAGATATGGGTGTCAACAAAATTAGTATGAAAAGGCCTAAGGGCAAGTGAAAAAATGTCCATAGTTCTATAGAATTGTCGGATAAGAGAGGGCCAGCTGGTACCTCTACGAGGCTCTTAGGAGCCCCTAATAAGTACCTGGTTTAGGGTGTTGGGTGGGGTCAGTTGTCTCCTTTTTATGGATTTGTTTGTGTGGAATGTCAGATGAGCGACTAGCAAGGCTACCCGTATCCATGTTAAAGATTTAATTAAACAGTTTAATCCTTCTTGTTTTTCTTTAATGGAAACTAAGATTAGTGGAGTTAAAGTAGATGAGGTGGTTAAAAAGTTTAGAAACTGGGAATTGTGTCAGATCGGAGGCTACTGGCCGGGCTGGTGGGATTTGGCTATTCTGGAAGCTAGATCGTGTCCATTTTGATATTGTTAGTATGGATAAACAGTTTATTCATAGTAAGGTGATCCTTCCTGGCAATAAACCTTTCTTTATAACCTTTGTGTATGCTGATCCTGTCTTGGCTAATTGTAAACGTCTTTGGGAGGTTCTTTATTCTATGAGCATTAGTATGACTGAGTCTTGGTTTGTGGCTGGAGATTTTAATGATATTGCCTTTATAAGTGATCAGAGAGGGGGTGCGAATCACTATGTTAATCCTTGCCTCAATCATAAGCAGAGTATGGATTTGTGTGGTCTTTCTGATCTTGGTGCTGCTGGTCATAAGTTTACTTGGAAGCGTAATAGTACTTTCGTTCGTTTAGACAAAGTTTATGCTAATGTTTCGGCTCAAACTAGGTTCCCTGAAGTGTCTGTGTTAAATCTTCCCTTCCGGCACTCGGATCACTGTCCTTTTTTTATTCAGCCTGGTGAGAGGCCATTGGCCTAGAGGGGATAGACCGTTTAGGTATCAGGTGGCTTGGGAAGCTCATCCTGAGTTTAAAAACTTTGTTCAAGAAAATTGGAAGCCTCATTCTAATGTCTTACAAGCTGCTGAGGGCTTTAGAAAGAATGTTCTAGGATGGAATAAGAACGTCTTTGGCCATATTATTAGGAGAAAGAATAAGTTATTGAATAGAATTGAGGGCATTCATCGTATTTTGGAGGTTAGATTTGATCATAGTTTGGATGGTCTTCTTAGAAGTCTTCAGAAGGAGTTGTAAGCTGTGCTTAGACAAGAAGAGTTACTTTGGTTTCAAAAATCTAGGAAAGCCTGGATTAAAGATGGAGATTGGAACACCAGGTATTTTCATCTATCTACTATTATTAGAAGACAAAATAATAGGATTGATGATATTAAAGACTCAAATGGAGAGTGGGTTTATGAGGATGAGGATATCCGTCACTTGGCCCTTAATTTCTATAAAGAGTTAGTTAGAGAGGACCTTGTGGATCTGGATAAAGCTCAGTCTGTCTTTACTTTTCCCATCTTGGGAGAGGATAAAATTATGGAAGCTTTCCAGCACATTATCCAGAAAGAAATTGATCAAGCTATCTTTAGCATTGGGGATACTAAAGCTCCTGGAGTTGATGGTCTGCCTGTTGGTTTTTACCATAAGCACTGGGAGGTTATTAAGGAAGGCATTTATAGTTTTATCAAAGGAGTTTTTAATGGTTCCAAAAATATTAAACTAGTAAACAGAACTCTTCTGGTGCTGATTCCTAAAGTTGAGAAGCCGTCTTCATTCTTGCAAATGAGGCCTATCAGTCTTTGTAATGTGCTTTATAAAACTATTACTAAAATTATGGCCAATAGACTCCGTTGTATTCTGCCTGATATCATTAGCCAGAATCAAGGAAGCGTTGTTCCTGGTAGACAAATGATGGATAATGTAGTCATAGCCCAGGAGATGGTCCACTCCATGAAAATCAAGAAGGGTAAGAGGGGTATTGTGGCTCTGAAGTTAGATCTGGAAAAAGCTTATGATCGCATAAACTGGAGTTTCCTTCTTGATAGTCTGAAGAGAGCAGGGATTCCTGATAGCTGGAGGAGTTTAATTGAGGTTTGCATCTCTTCTCCTGTTTTTCAAGTTTTGATTAATGGGGATATGTCGGAGGAGTTCACTCCTTCCCGGGGTATCCGTCAAGGGGACCCTATGAGTCCTTTTCTTTTTGTTATTGTTATGGAAAGACTGACCCACCTTATCCAAGAAGCTGTTAGTAATAGGAAGTTTCATCCGGTGTCCATCAATAGATTCTGTCCCCCGGTTACTCATTTGTTCTTTGCAGATGATGTTTTGATCTTTGTGGAAGGAAATGAGGAGCATATTAGTGTGATTATGGATATCCTTAACTGTTTCTGTTCTGCCTCTAGTCAGAAACTTAATATCCAAAAGTCCAAGATGTTGTGTTCTAAAAATATGAACCAGAGAGCCTGCAAAAGGTTGAGTGATTTATCTGGTATCCCTCTGACTAATTCTCTGGGTAAGTACCTAGGAATTCCCCTCCATAGTGATAGAGTTTCTAAAGCTTCCTTTAAGGAAACATTAGATAAAACCAATAAGAAGTGTGCCATTTGGAAAGCTAAGACTCTTTCTCTTTCGGGTCGCCTTACTTTGATTCAATCTGTCAATTGTGCGGTTTCTAATCATTTAATGCAGGCTTGTCGTCTGCCTGAGCATGTTCTCAAAGATCTTGATAAAATCAATCGCCGCTTCCTGTGGGGGGAAGCTGAGGAGGGGAGGAAGATTCACCTGGTTCCTTGGGATGAGGTTTGTCAGCCTAAGAACATGGGGGGTCTGGGGATTAGGAAAGCCAGAGATAATAATAAAGTGTTATTAATGAAACTTATGTGGAGAATGTGGCAACTTCCGTCAACTCTTTGGGTTCAATTATTATGCGGTAAATATAGAAAGGATAAAGGTATTTGGGGGGCCTAAGGAGAGAATGGTTAATTGTTCCTTTCTTTGGAAAGGCCTTAGTGTTGTGTTTTCTGAATTTTGCTCGGGGATTGGGTGGAATGTGGGTAATGGTAATTCTATTAGCTTCTAGAATGATATATGGATTGGTAAAAAGCCTTTATTAGAGGTTTGTGTGTCTTTACCGCCTTTAGATATTCAGAACTGGAGGATTGCGGGTGTGGTGGATTCTGAGGGTGATTGGATTTGGTCGGAGTTTGATTTTTACCTTAGTCTGGATTCGCTCCTGAGAATTAGGGGAGTTAAGATTAGTAGCAAGGAGGAAGACAAGGATAAGTACTGTTGGTCTTTGACAAACAACGAGGTTTTTTCTTGTAAAACTGCTTTTGAGGCTCTCAATCATGGTTTGGTATCTTCGTACCCTGAGTTGTGGAAGACGATTTGGGCCATAAAAGTGCCTTACCGAATTAGAAGTTTCCTGTGGCTAGGTGTTAAAAATAGACTGCTTACTAATTCTGATAGGAAAAGGAGGCATTTAGTGGAGTCTGGAGCGTATAGTAGATGCAGAGGGCATGAAGAAACCTTGTGCCATGCTCTCAGAGACTGTGAGAGGAGTAAAGAGGTGTGGAAAAGAGTTCTTCCTATTAAGGTGCTATCCACTTTTTTCTCCCATTCTGATCTTGACTGGTTTGTGGATGGTGTTAGTGGGAAGCTATTGGCTAATCTAAAGCATGGTGTTCTTTTATTTGTGGTGGTTTGTCATCAGATTTGGAAATGGAGGAGTGAGGAGATTTTTGGAGGTGTTACAGGCGTTATTCCTAATGTTCATGATTTGTTCTCCAAAAAGATTGGCACTTTTATTGAAGGCTTCAAAGAGGATTCCTTAGCTAGGGCTATTCAGAGGAAAGAGGTCCATCTCTTAGGCTGGTGTAGGCCTAGTGAAGGCGTGGTTAAGTTAAACTCTGATGGCTCTTGTCTAAAGGACGAGAGAATTGCTGCTGGAGGAGTCCTAAGAGATAATGGTGGTGGTTGGGTTTCTGGTTTCTCTCAGAATTTGGGAATGGGCTATTCCTTTTCTGCAGAGCTTTGGGGGATTATTTCAGGCCTTAGGCTTGCTAAAAATCTGGGGGTGAAGAATCTTCTTGTGGAGTCTGACAACCTCGAAGCTGTTAGAATGATCTCGGAGAATAATGTTATTTGCTTAAATAGCTAAAATTTGTTCAAAGGGATTAGAAGGATTTATTCTTCCTTTGATTCTTTTAGCTTCAGCCATATTTATAGGGAGCAAAATCGGGTGGCGGACCGTCTCGCGGCTGAAGATCATGTCAGGATGTTGGGGCTCTCAACCTTTTCTTCTCCTCCGGATTTCATTTCGTCCCTTATGTTGGATGACATGGTGGGAGTCAGTTTTCCCAAGCTGATCCCGGGTTAGGCGTTTTTGTTGTTGTTTTTTCTTTCCTTACCTACAAAAAAAAAAAATAGGGAAAGAATATAATATGATTAATTATGACATTTAATTTAAATTGGATATATTTTTGTAAACGTTAAACTTAAATTTATATTGTTTTTTTTTTGTAAACGTTACGCCTATATTAGTGTTATTTTGTACGTGATGCCTAAATTGATACTTTCTACAAATTTTAGACCTATTTTGGTACCTTATATGACGTGCCGTTGAGTTGACAGACTTAAGAGATTACGTGTCACGTTCTGTTAGTAATTCTTAAATTGATGCTATGTTGTAAACGTTAAATCTAAATTAATATTATATTATAAATATTAAACCTATTTTAATGCTATTTTGAACGTAAATCCTAAATTGATACTTCCTCGTAAAAAAACCTTAGGCGTATTTTGCACATTACCCCAATTTTAAATGATTCCATCATATGCCTTGATATCCGTGTGTAATAGTACTGAATATATTACGTTATATAAACAATTTTCCAAACAAGATGATTGTGTTTTTTGTTTTTTATTCATTTTCAGTTTCGTCTATAGTCAAATATAGTGGGCTTCTCACATGTATATTAGCATGAAATGTTTTTGGTATTATATTTAAAGAAACGGTGTGTGGTGACATGTATATTATCATGACACATTGCACCCACTACAATATAAAAATTAAAAGACATACATGTAATCTATATTAACTTCACAACACAAAAACGTTTGAAGTTGAAAACATTACGTAAATGTCTTACAAAAAACACCAATTTAGTTTCACATCTGTAGAGTTTTTTTAATTGAAATGGATAATTACGTTTTTTTTTTCCGATTAGGAGATGATTGGGCTTTTCAATTTGCTAAAAGCAATAACCTAAAAGCTAAAATAACCGTTAATATTATCAGATTATTAAAATTTAAAGACTTAATGATATTCTAAACTAACTTTTAACTCTTAAACTTTTGAATTTTGAAATTATTTATTTATGTATTGTTTGGTGAGTAGAGAAAAAATGAATGTTTAAATAGACAAAGCTCAAAAATAACGATTTTGGAAAATAAAATTCTAGTTTCATAATAAATGGATACTAACCAACTTTAATTTATGGAATTTATCTTGATATCGTTAACAATTATTTTTATTGACTCAAACTAAAAGGTTCTCATTTTTAACAAAATTAAAACATTAGTTTCTCATTTGAATACAAAAAATTCCACATGTATTTGTTTGATAAAACATAAAAGTATATAATTTTTTTCAACTTTCATCCAAAAATCTATTTTTACATTTTTAGCAAACTAAGACAGCGTCACTAATAATGATGCTTTTACTCTTTCCCATTGACTTATTGACTTTATTAAGTTTTGCTACTATATTATATTTAATTAATAGCATAGGATTTGTAAGCAGTGGAGAGTCAGAAATTTATATTTGGGGAGTTAAATTTAGTCATGCGAAACTTTTTTTTTTATAGTTGGGACGAGACAGAACTTGGACGGGGTGAGCGCCAATGGCCCAAGAACTGGAAAACCCTCAATATATAAATAAAAGATAAAAAGTAAGTGTTTGAACAAGAGAAGAAGAAGGAGAACAAACAAAAGAAGGGGGAAGGAGAAAAGATAGGAAAAGTCAAGAAAAACGCAATTGTGAAATACTACAAATGTCATCATTGATAAACCTGTGGCAAAAAGCAGGAGCTGAAGGCCACCAATTGATCACGGAGGAAAAGACGCCAAACTTTGCCAATGCATCAGCAACTCTATTTCCTTCCCTAAAGATGTGCTAAACATTAAAAAAAAATGCCAGACGTGAAAAGAGTTTACATATTTAATTTTAATAAGTTTAATTTCTAAAAAATTATAATATTTACGTAAATTAAAATTTAATTTAGAAATTAAATTTTTTTGAGACATAATAAAAATAAGTTCAAAAGTGTTATGAAAATAAAGAGTACAATTAAATTAATTAATAATCGTACAATAGTTCTATAATTATTGAAAAATAACGTTCAAATAAATAAAATAATTTTGGTGGGAATTGAACCTAAACCTCTTAGTTTGGAGCATGCATCTTAAACCATTTAATCTACTTTAAAATATTAAAATTAATACTAGATAAAGTGTATATAACTAATATTAAGGGGAACTAGGCAACACCAATCGTACTTAAGGGTGGAGCAAGTGGTCGGGGAGGCTCCGCCCCCGCCCCCCTCCCGAGCCATGGGTTGTCTCCTTCCCTATTTGTGAAGGAAAATATTGCATAATCAAGTCAGGTTATGAAACTACCTTTGTAGCGTAGATAACCTTTTATGTGATTAGCAGTGGGAGAACAGACCACCATAACCTTCATATTATTGGCCAGGCTTCGACTACGTTGAGGTTAATCGAAAGAAGAAATGATAGATCCATGAACTAAGAGTGATTGCGTGAGAGAGAGAGGGGGACAACATGTATTACGAGGAAGAGAGGGAGTCAAACTTAGCTTGTTAATGTGGTTAGTTTTTTTAATGTAATAAACAATTAGCTGTGTCTTTATAAGGAGTGGTTAGCGCAAACCCTAGCCTCATTTTCACTTCATGGATTCAGTTAACAAATGTATAGATAAATTAGAATTAAACATCCAGAATTGTTTAGCAAAAAAAATATAAAAGTTAGTGGCAAATCTAATGGTGGGAATGGGATATGGACCAAGAAATTAGCTTGGCAAGAGAGATCAAGCCTCTACGGCTGAGATTTGGGTGATACATGTTAGTCCTGAACCAAGCATGGGAATAGGAATAAATTGATTAGTGTATGCAACTTCTTTATACATACTAATATATGTACTTTTAAAGTCTAAATAAGCTTATAAAATTCATTTTTTTTTGTTATTACCATTGGAGGTTTGTAGGGATAATCAAGAGGGAAGCATAAATGGAGTACAAAGACTCCTCCTTTGTATGGGGCGTATTGAGGGCCTTTCATTTTTACCGTCCAATAATGATATTGGTTTCTATTGACAGGACCTACATGCATCAAAGTTATAAGAAGAAAAAAGGAAGAAGAATATTGTAGAAAAAGAGTGATCAGAAGAAGTAGAATAAATAGAAATCGAGATACCTTCAAGACCCACTAACCACATATACGTGACTCTTATTTCAGTTTTGTCAAGTCTAAGTCCATATAGTTGAGTGCTATTACCATTAGGTTTGATGGAAAAAGTAAAGTATATTCTCAATAAACATTTCTAAGAATGTGAAAAGGGTAAAACATAGTCTCAATTTATATTTGGTTTGATGGGAAGTGAAAATGCAGGTTCAAAGGGAGCAAGTCTGTCAAACGAGTAATGTAATTAATGTTTAACTAATTTGCCTCAGAATTTAACTATTATCTCTAAATCGTAATTGTTTTTTCTGCATGTATATTTTAACCATTAATTGAATTAAAATTACAAGACTCGAGATGTTATATTTTTCTTGTATACAATTATGTTAGTTTTGCAGATTACAAATTTTGATTTAATACATATTATAAATTATGTGCACATTATAATTATGATTGAATACATAATACAGATTTTTGGTACATACAATTTTATGTGCACATTTATTTCATGTATGATTGAGGTAAAAATATGAAAATGACTTATATGCCACAGTGAATAAAAACCAGAAAATAACTTGTAAGCTACATTGAATTAAAAAAATTCATCTCAACATCAATACAAAACAAATAATGAATAAAATAAATCATCTCAATAAATATACTTTGACATAATTGATTAAGACATATGTCATCCAAAGCATCCTACAACGACAATCTTAAATATGCAAAATGCCATCGCTATAAAGTTTTGATATATTTATTAAATTGGCTATCATTCAAGGGTCATTGTGTTGGTGAGAGGCAATAAATATACCATCATCGTAATGTGTGTAAGATGACAAAAAAAAATAAAAATAATAATATGCTGATGTCATGAGATATTATTTCAAATTAGAGAAGACAACTTTTATCTGTAGCATCATCAAACGACAACGAGCCCCATGACATTTTTATTTTCTTCAGGACGACAGTTTTTAACCATCGTTTGAAGGAGTTATCGACGTAGTGCAACAGGGTTAGACACTAGTGCCAGTCCTCATATATTAGCATTAATAATTTACTAGCATTAGTTCTCCATGTTATGTAATCTTCTTATATTATTAGCATTAAGAATTAATTACCATTATTTAAAAAAAATTTAGCAATCTCCTTAATTTATCCAAAAAGCTTGATTGACCCTGAACTTTCAAAACATCCCGATAGCCCTCTCAACTTGTATAAAATATTCAGTTTGCCGCCTGAACTTGCACAAAATGTAATCAATTGATCACTCGGTTCTAAAAAAATAGGTTAAATTCGGAAGATGTATTGTACGAGTCTTAAAAAAAGTAAAACGACCAAGATCTGATTGCGCGGTTCTAATATTAGAGAAGACAAGTTTTATAGTTGAGCAAGTAATAACTTCTTTTTTAATCTATTTTCAATTATGTAATAACATTCTAAGATGCGTGGGATACATAATCCGCAATTAACTTACTTTTTTTTACAACCGAGTGATCAATTGATCACATTTTATGCATGTTTAGAGGGCTAACCGAACATTTTATTAAAGCTCAGAAATTATGGGGACACTTTGAAAATTCATGAAGATAATTAAGCTTTTTGGACAAATTGAATGGAAAATGATGTATTAAGCCAAAAAAAAAATTTCTATGGTAAGTTTTTGAGTATATAAGTTGAATATGAATTTGAAAGAACTCATTCATACAATAATTATCATAAAAATGGAGCTTGAATTCCCCTCTTTTCTCATTCTCTTTAGCTGCCTCATTTTAACATTAATCATATGGAAGAAAATAAATAAGGACTCAAATCCTCCCCCTGGACCAAGGAAATTTCCTCTTATAGGTAACATTCCTCAATTACTCGGCTGTCTGCCCCATCAACGCCTCCGAGATTTGGCTAAAGTTTACGGCCCTGTTATGAGCATTCAACAAGGCCAAATCCCCACGGTTGTGTTTTCTTCAGTCGAAACATTCAAACAAGTCCTCCAAATTCAGGGCGAGCTATTCACTCAACGTTCACACGTCCTCTCCGGAGAAATTATATGTTACAATAACTTGGACATGTTATTTGCGCCGTATGGAGATTATTGGAGACAAATAAGGAAAATTACAACACTCGAATTTCTTAGTTCGAAAAGGGTTTTATCCTCCCGGTCAGTCCGAGAAGAAGAAATATCAAAATTCATCAAATTGCTTCGTTCGAAAGGCGGATCATCTGTCAATCGTCCGAAAATGATATCGGATTTGACTAATAGTATTTTGCTGAGAATGATATTTGGTAAGAATGGGGAAAGTGAACAAATTATATTACCTATGTTAGAAAATGTGCAGAATGTAATAATTGCAGGTGCTGCTTCTGATTTATTCCCTTCCTTGAAATTCTTACTTGATTTTCTAAGTGGAGCAAAGTCAAGAATGAAGAAAGTGCACAAAGACATAGACAATGTACTTGAAGACATCATAAATGAACACAAAAATCAAACCAGCTTCGGAGATAACTTTTTGGATGCTCTTTTGAATCTACAGAAAAATGGAGACCTGGAATTTCCATTAACAAACGAAAGCATCAAAGCAAATATTGTGGTGAGTATTTACTTTGCATATAAAATTTGGCTAATTAACATCAACTTTGCATATAAAATTTGGCTAATTCGTCTAAATTCAGTATTTGCATTTTTTAAATTTCAAAAATAGTTTTGGCTTAATAAATGTATAGCCATGCCATATTCCAAAAAATCAACTGTCACTTAGTGGACTCAGTGGCGGAGCCCGGAATTTAGACTTGGATGGGCTAATTTTAATCGTGGGATTAAGGGTAAATTTTCAAAGTCCGGACTGTTAGGGTTGGGTAAATTTTTTTTAGCCTCCAACGCGTTAAAACTGTAAAAATATTATCATTTTTCTATTAACTAGCATTGAAGTAATAGAAAATTAAATATGTTTACTCCTTTCAAGTTGGACACTTTTAATGTATTAGCGAACACACTGTCGTTTTGGTGTTCACTAAAACATTAAAAGTGTCTCATGGTGTTTTTGCTAAAACATTAAAAGTGTCCAACGTGAAAATAGTAAACATATTTAATTTTCTATTAGTTCAATGCTAGTTTCTAAAAAATTATAACATTTTTACAGTTTTATTTTTGAATCTTTATAATTTTCAAAAATTAAAATTCAATTTAAAAACTAAGTTATTTGAATCTCAAAAATAAGAAATTAATTTTTTTAATGGTAAAGACATAATAAAAATGAATACAAAAGTGTTATCAAAATAAATACTCCATTTAAATTAATTAATAATAATAACATGTTTTTATAATTATTGAAAAATAAAGTTAAAATAAATAAAAAATAGTTCTTTGGCTTAATAAATGTATTGCCATATTCCAAAAACTCAACTGTCACTTCATGTTTAGTATTTATCTCTTAAACTTGGTTAAGGTAACATATTTGTATGTGAACTTGTTCAAAAATCTGTTGTTACTTTTCTATACGTGGATTCAGTGGCGAAGCCAGAAATTTAGATTTGGGTGGCTAATTTTAGTGGTCGGATTAAGGGTAAATTTTCAAAATCCAGCCCATTAGAGATGGTAATATTTTTAGCCTTCTACGCGTTAAAACTGTAATAATGTTGTCATTTTTTAGAAATTAGCATTGAACTAATAGAAAATTAAATATGTTCACTATTTTCACGTTGGACACTTTTAATGTTTTAGCGAACACACCGTCGAACACTTTTAATGTTTTAGTAAACACACAGATTATAACATTTTTACAGTTTTTATTTTTAAATTTTTTATATTTTTCATAAATTAAAATTTAATTTAAAAACTAAGTTATTTGAATATCAAAAATAAGAAATTAATTTTTTTAATGGTAAAGACATAATAAAAATAATTTCAAAAATGTTATAGTCCATTTAAATTAATTAATAATGGTAACATGTTTTTATAATTATTAAAACCCTTGGTAACAGAAGCTGACACATCCCAAGTCGAGACCATCATTGCTTTTAGATTCCAAATCTTTTTCTTCACTACTTATGGCTTCACTTTGGACTTACATAAAAAGATTAATGACACACAATAATAATAGGATATGTCAATTTTTATTAGAGATACACAATATATCTGATAAATATCGGGACTGAAGTTGTAGTGTTTTGTACTTTGAGTCCAAATTAGCTCTTCCAAAAAACATTGAGACTATTTTGGTACCTTATTCCGAAATAAGTAAAGCTTTTTCGACTGATTCAAATGTTCATATCTAACTAATTTGATAAGTAGAGATTTAACCTGTTCCATTATAATTGATCGATGGTTAGACCAATAATTGATATGTTTTTTCGTTAACTAAAATCTAGTCAATTGAGCAAGTTTTAAAACAGTACACAAATTTGTAGGAAATGTTTAGCGGAGGGAGCGAGACAACCTCTAAAGTTCTGGAATGGTCGACTGCAGAGCTTATGAAGAACCCAAGAGTAATGAGAAAAATACAAGAAGAGCTGAGGAGAGTCTTTGGAGAAAAGGGAAAAGTTGAGGAATCAAGAATTCAAGAATTAAAATACTTGAAATTAGTTATTAAAGAAACTCTTAGATTACATCCACCAGTAACTTTGATTGCAAGACAATGCAGAGAAAGAACAAAAATCAACGGATATGACATTCATCCAAAAACTACAATTCTCATCAATGCTTATGCGGTTGGAAGAGATCCCATTGTTTGGACTAAACCTAAAATCTTTTATCGAGAAAGATTTGAAGATAGTCAAATAGATTACAGAGGTGCAAATATGGAACTAATACCATTTGGTGCACGAAAAAGAGTGTCCTGGAATCACTTTAGGCATAGCTTACGTGGAGCTTCTCATTGCAAACTTATTTTTTTATTTTGATTGGAAACTAGCTGATGGAATCACACCTGCCAATCTTGATATGACCGAGATGCTTCATGGTACCTTGAAAAGAAAAGAAGATCTTAACATGATTCCCATTCCATTTTCTCCACTGTCTCAAGATCAGGCCAAGAAAATTACATCTTCAGAATTCATGGAATAAGATGTTAATTCCTTCTTATTTCCTACTTATTGTGTTGGTTTCTCTCTTTTAAATAATGCCTTGTAAAAAAATTATATGATATCTAATGACAAGGCCAGTTGCTAGTGCTCATTCATATGTTTGTTTAACCATAAACTAACATTTTTCATAATCCAATACAAGGTTAATGTCTACTAATCTTTTCTAAATAAGTATAAGGTTATGCAAAAAAAATATCAAAAGAGTATGCATAAACATTAAACTCATCCATAACCACACTAAAAGAAAACTAAACATAAAAAATTTGCCATTAAAGGTGTGATGAGGGTATTAAGTTGATTAAAAATGATAAAAATGGAAGAAATCAAGTGAAGAGTGTTCAAAGTGAAACAATGAGAGCATCAAATGATATTAATATATGGATCATTGTTTAAAGAGATAATCAAAAACATTAGAAGAGTCAGGAAGTCTAGGAACACAGCAAAGAGCATCGGATCTTATTAATTCGTAGAAGTTTTAGCTTGTGAATTTCTTTTTTTTATTTTGGTATTAGAGCCTTAATTGTCTCTTAAGATGAAACTTCTTCGAAAACTTGATTCTATTAAAGTTTGGAAGAATAAAATTGAAGAGGTGCGCCGAATCTTCTGAATAAGAACAAACATATTCTAGAACAACAATGAACGAATATATTCAGAGGAAAATTAAAAGAGTACAAGGGATGTTAGAAGGTCTAACCATAGTTATTGAATGGTTACACCATATAGAAAGGATAAAAAAAGGGGTTAATACAAATAATTGAATGGCTATTAAGAGGAATATGGAGACTTTGAATTGTTCAGAATATCCATTTACCGCGTGATAAATTTGGTTTTGGTAACGGAATAAAACACCACACCGTTATAAATACGCGGTATTTGTAAGGGGTCCAAACTACTAAACTTTGCCCGTAACAAATAGTCCAATAAAATTGACATGACTAGTCTTTGTGTAACATGCTTTCGCAATGACCTTTACAAATATAGGTTTCTCAACTATCAAACCAGAATGTGTCACTAGTAAGGGGTTACTAACCACGTTTTTTCTACTAATATTTTGTTATACTAAGTAAACGCAATGTTGTAAAAAAACAATAGGTGATAGTCAGGCAAATAGGGCCCTCGGGGACTAAATGGGTCTGTTTTTCTATATTTTCTTTATTTGTTAATAAACAAATTATTATAGAAGTGCAATTAAGATATGTATTATACAATATAAAATAATATAGTCAAATGATTTAATACAGAAGAACATGTATATTTATAACACATCTCCTTATAATTATCCCAACCACAACATTTCAACAACAATATTATTAAAACAATTGAAAGAAGTAAAAAAATAATGTTCACAGTGACATAGCGGGAATATAGATAAAGGTGAGCTATCGTTGATTCGACACACGAATGCCGCTAGCTAACCGTAGGCTCTGATACCAACTGACGCAGCGGGAATATGGATAAATATTAACTATCGTTGATTCGACACACGAATGCCGCTAGCTAACCGTAGTCTCTTATAGTAGTAGGAATATAGATAAATGTTAACTATTGTTGATTCGACATACGAATGCCGCTAGCTAATCATAGGCCCTGATACCAACTCACGCAGTGGGAATATAGATAAGCGTTAGCTATCATTGATTCAACACATGAATGTCATTAGCTAACCGTAGGCTCTGATACTAACTGACGTAGTGGGAAATTAGATAAACGTTTGCTATCATTGATTCGACACACAATGCCACTAGCTAACCTTCAAAAGTCGTTGATTCATAAGAATGCTGATAATTCGAAAAGAAAATGGAAAACTCTCTCAAATTGTATTCATCCAAAGTCTCCTAAAAAAACAGAAAAACTTGCCTTTATATAGGCTTATAGAAAAGAAAGAAAAATAGGAAAAAAAGATAATTAATCCAAGTGTGAAAAGGAAAATAGACAAGTCTAGGTGTATCGAAAATATAAACTTTTATCTATTTTGTCTATTTTCCTTTTCCAAGATCCGTTCATCGTTATTTCATATAGAAAGGAATTAAATAAATGTACCTATGGTTGATGAACTATCTACCGTTGTAAACGAAGTGCCCACATGGATGTCAAGTCAATCACAAACACAAACAAGAAATCAAAACCGAAACTTAGTAATCAACCAAATAGCAATCTAAGTGTAAATTGCCTCTAACGGTATCCACACGAATATAAGAAACAGATTGAAGAGAGTGAATAATTTAATCGAGTGAGAGACGAGAAGAAATCCTATTCCTCTATATTGTGTTTTCTGAAATTTACATACTAGGGTGGTCTATTTATAGTGCTCAATTAATTAAATCTCAATTTTATTAGGTTTAGTAAATTAGAATCCTAAACAATTTAGTTATTCTATTTATTAAACATTATCTTATATCTAATAAAATATATTTAATAAATATTATCCTAATCCCATTAGGATAATTAATTAGGATATGATAATAATGAAGATAAATAATCACATTATATTATCTAACCAATATTATTTCTTTAATTGATTTAACCATAATGTAATCTAACCATATATTTCTCTAAATAAATCAACTAAAAAACCCTAATTTATTCACTACATAATTCACCCCTCCCATGTCTCTCCGTTCAATTATTATTCCATCATTCGGTCTTAATTCCTGTGTGGCCTATTAGGTTCTTACTGAAGCTAGCCGTATATGTTTATTTAAATTAATTCAACTAGATCAATTTAATCCTAAACATATAACAGAATGGGTGCGTAAACTGTTTTATCATAATCATCACATTCCCCTAGAGCGATAACGTTTACCTTTCAGTGTTAGGTCTAGTATAATTCGATCATTCCTCAGCTATATTAGTAGATGAATTCGTAACTATGGAATATGTCAGGTTACATATAATGAGACGTCTGTTTTACTTGTTCAGATAGAATTAACTCTAAATAGATAGGTTAAGTGAAATCTCCATTTACACTCTTAACCCTATCACCTTGCAAGGGTTTCAGTTAATTCTTCCACAAGAGGCCCATAGATATATCTCCTATCTATTAGGAGTGATGAATGCTCAATCTAACATTAATTATCCTGCAATTACTTTATATGATATCCAACTCTGCTCTCACACACCCCAGAGTCCCCCCTGTAGTGGATCATGCTCGCACAGAATCAAAGCATCGCACTCCATCATCCAGAATCACTAGTTAATGTTTATATGTTTATTTGAGTCTGAGGATTAATTATACCTACTAATACCATTTGAGATGAAACAGGTGACACTAGATAAATCCATCCATCCTATTATCTCAAGTCGAGTCCCCAATCCTAATGAAATCCTTCACATGATCCTTGTAACTGTCTAGATATCTCCATATGTAAAGCTTGTGAGATCAGCTCTCTGTTCACAATAGAAAACATTATTACATGCAAGTCTCAATAGCATTATGTCAATCCCTAAAAACATATTACTTGACTAGGGCTGTTTTAAGTTTATCAGTTTTATTATAAAGTTATGTCTCACTTCATACTTTTATGAACACTTTATTATTACTTAAATAAACTTCGAGATTTCTTTTATTTAACTTAATTAGCTCTGATAAAAGATAAATGTCTTTATATAGTTAAACTTACTATATCACAAAACAAACGATAATGAACAATTCATTTACAACCGGTTTATATCCTACAACAATTGACTATATGACACTAAACGCCAACATCTTCCACTTGGACTAAAACCAATTATTTCTATAAACATTCTCATAATGTTCGCATGACGATCATGAACCTTTTGGGGGTAAGACATTCTTTAAATGGATCTATAAGATTGTCCCATCATTGGCAGTCTTTTAATTCTCACATCTACAATTGTTGTTGTCTTTCGAAAAGATAGTAATGAATGGGGTAGTGTTTGGATGTAGTATGAGACTGCGGGTCCTTAGCAATAGCAACAAATCTATTATTAATCTCATTAAAAATGCCAGGTACCGCGCCTAGTTAATTAATAAACCTCCATTCCAAACTTCCCTTTTAGCTGCTTTCGAAGCTGCTATATACTCTGTTTTTACTACAAGAAAAAACAGTTTACCAAGGACTTCATGTCGTCAGTATTTAGCATTTTTCCGCTAGTAAAAGTCATTACCGATGACTTACCATCCAAACAGGCGTTCAAGGCAATTCCTCCGTTGGTAAAAAAATAACCATCGACAAAGCCATTGTCATTGGCATTTACGACGATAATTTCGTCGGTAACTTCTAGGAAAAGAATCTAAACATATGATACTTCTCACAGTTACTAATGTCTACTATCATTGGTAAGTCATGGGTAACCTGAAATCGTTGGTAAGCCATCAGTAAAGTTTAACCATAATATGGCACCAATAATATTAGACAGTACGTTGTCGGTAATTTTTTAGGCTATATTTTGGTACGAAATTATTGTCATTGGTAATATCATTCGCAATTATATAAATATTGGATGTTATATTTTTGGCATAAAATTATAATCGTCAATATGTCGGTAGAAATGTATAAATTTTGAAAATATAATCGTAGAATATGTCATTGGTACTGTATATATACCGAATACATACAAGACAGCAACACAGATGAACAAAGTCTTTTACATTCACATTTCCATCGTAAACTTAGATAAACAAAAACAAAATAGACTTGCACATTCGTCAAATTCAGGGGATACGTTATGTTCTGCAACAATTATACAAAGTGTCAAAAGAGACTTTAACTATTGTCCAATGCTTGGGTTTGGAGGTGCTACCCAGATTGGCTGCCCACCAGCATTGAGTCGGGTTCATGTTTTGTCAAAGTGTCAACAGCGGTACACAATTTCTTCCCTCCTGTGATTATATATCATGAATAATAGTTTTAGTGACCACTTAGAGATCCAATTCAAAATACCATATCTAAAAAAGAGGACTAAATAGTTGAAGAAACGTTTAGCTACTACTCTGAATTTGGACGCAGAAAAGTTTATAAGATGTCTAACTAGACATGCATATTAAACAGATTGTCTATATAAATCGTAATGTCGTCAGTATTTTTTTTATGTCATTGCTAAGATGTTGGTATTTTTTAGAATTAAAAGTTAAAATAACCTTAAACTTAGTTGCCAATATAAAATTAGCTTAAATTTAAATTTAAGTATATGTATTAGTTCAACAAAAAAAAAACCCTTAAGTTGTTAATTTTGATAAATTACTCTAAATTTTATAAAAAAATTGGTATCAAAATTAATTATACCTAGGTCAATTTGTCAAAAATTACAAATTTGAGAACTAAATTGATACCTAAACTTTGATTTTGACAATCATTCTTACCAAATTTAAAGACTAATTTAACCATTAATTCTATTTTTTTAATATAGTTTTGGAATTTTTGAAGCTATGTCATTAGTATGTTCTCTGTAATACCAACGACATGGCATTGACACATACTGTCATTAAAATTTCCAATGACAAAAATCGTTTGTAATATATGTCGTTGGTAAGTCATTTGTATTTTATAGGTATATTCGTTTATAATGTTGGTAGAATGATTTTGTACGTAAATTGTAGGTATGTCGTTGGTACTAACCACGACATATATGTCACTGGTAAATTGTCATCGGTAAACTGTTATTTTCTTGTAGTGTTTGATTTTTGGCTCGGCCATCGTTTCCTACTTGGAACTATTCTAGCTAACCGTACCTCTTTCAGAATAAACTTGTATTTTGTGATCATTATACGTGATGAGGGGAATAATATATTCGAGGTGAAGGCGTCAATGATCCATATGTTGCAAGCAGTGGTTCAGTACGAAGGTTTGGCTCCTGAGGATCCACACAGCCATATACAAGATTTCCTGATTATGTGCGATACTTTCCAAAATGCAAGAGATGTGATGGACGATGTGATCAGACTAAAGTTGTTCCCATTTACACTAAAGGATCGAGCAAAGCAATGGCTAAAAAACATACAGCCAATAACCATTCGTACTTGGTGTTAGGCATGAATTTGACTATAATTTAACATATTATTTATGATGAATTAAGGGTGTTTTGAGGGTTAAATTACGTAAAAGAATGTCTTATAAGTGTTTTTATGCAGATTGGGAAAGATTAAGTCAAACAGACTGTAAGCATCCTATTTTGCACAAACCATGAGGAGATGAGCAACCTATGATCCAGCGGTCTAACGCTGCGTTTCTGATGACGGATGGCGACTTGACAGGAGGCATGAGCGGCAGGCAGGAAAGGCAGGAAAAGAGCAGTTAAAAGAAGCATCATGACAAGAGTGTTCGACCCTTGAGTGTTCAAGGGTCAAAAGTATCTTAACCACTTCTAGTAATCTAGGATCTATGAAAAATTTATTTGGTTTTGTAATATTTTATCACATACTTTCGGTATCGTTGTAGACACCGAGTCGGAGGACCTGTGACGAAAACCTAAAAACAGGATGGTTGAAGTGGTTGATTCCGGAAGTTTTGAAAAACAAAAAAAAATATAAACATAATAAGCAAGAAAAGTTACGGCGGGTCGCTGTTGTCGATCGGATGGCTCGCGAATGCTTAGCGGCACGGTGCGAGTGCTTAGCGGCAGCCGACGCGCGTTGGACGACAGTCGGACGCCCGCTCGATAGCACGAAGCGCGGGCTCGACGTCCGTCGGACGCACGCTTCCAGCCACGAATGGCACACGCTCGACGTCCGAGCGATGCACGGGCCCGACAGCGCGGTGCGCGCGCTCGTCGGCCACGGGGCGTGTGTGCCCGGTAGCGCGGAACGCGCGTTCGGAGGCCACGACGCGTGGGCACCCGACGGCACGGAACGCGCGCTCAACGGCCACGGGACGTGCGCGCCCCGGCGGCCGTTGGGCAAGCGCCCAACAACGTCGGGCGAACGCCCAACGGCAGTTGGGCGCGCGCCCAACCTTGCGTTGGGCGGCCGCCCAACTATTGTTGGGCGATCGCCCAACAATGTTGGGCGATAGCCCAACGGAAGGTTGGGCGGCCGCCCAACATGCCTTGGGCGGCCGCCCAACCCTCTTGGGCGACGCCCGATTTTGCTCGGGCGTCGTCCATTCTTCCGAGGATCCGTTTTTCTATAAAAGGCACGGATCCCCATACATTTTAAAGGGGTGATTCTTTGGAGCTTTCTCACTCTAAACATTTTTAGGGAGAGAAAGTCAATTTTTTGGAGAAAATATTTTTTTTCCCAAAAAAATCCAAATTTTCCCAAAGTTAAATTTTTACTAAAAAACACAAAAAACCGGAAAATCACGACTCGTGGAATCAATCGGCTTCGACTGTCAGATACCGAACTTAAGGTATTATCCGAGGACTAGACTCGTTTTATTTTATTTAATTTATTTCTTTTCCTTTATTAATTTTTATGTTATAATTTTATTTATTTAGCTATTTATTTATTTACCATGTTTTATTTAATTTTGCGTATTTATTTAATTTTCGTCTCGTGTTGAATAAAATTTGGTTTTGTTTTAAAATAAAAACCTCGTTTTGATATCCCAATACGAACCGTGATCCGATAAAAAGGTAGTTCGGGTATTAAAAACGTTGTAATTATAAGCTTTTTAAAAAAAATATTTCCGAATAACGTTTTAAAATAAAAACGTCGTTTTAGGAACTTTCGTTATTGACTATGATCCATTTTTGGTAGTTCGGAAATCTAAAATGATTGAATTAGACTTAATTTAAAGCTTTTGAATAAATATGGAAATAATTGGAGTGTTGCTGTAATTTTCCGTTTTCTGTCACTAAAGGCTGTTTACCGACGGAATTTCCGTCGGTAAATCTGCTGGAATGTAAAAAATGTTGTTTTGGTCCCTCTTTCTCAACTTTTAAGCTTTTAATCCTTTGTACATATATGTATATTTATGTAATAAACATTTTCAAATTATTTTTGGATAGTTGGTACATATAGTTATTTATGATATTTATATATCATTTTTTTGATTTAATCTAATATAAGTATATGTATATATATCTTTTTCTTTTTCCTTCATTTAAATGATAATGGATTTTATTTTAAAATGATATTTATTTGGGTGTTTTGGGAGTGATTAATTAGTAGACATTTTGTGGATAAATGGGTATTATTTTGATATTTAAACTACATTATGTATGTATATATATAGTTTTGGGCAATTTGGGTTATATTAGTTATTATTAGATAAAACTATTTTGGGGACAAATAATATTTTCTTATTTAGGGGTTTTATTTATTATTTTCACATATTTAAAGTAAAAATGTATTATATTTAGTATTTTCATTATTATTCCTTATATATGTATTATATAGTATCTTTTCACTTATCCTTATTTCATGTTCCTTTTTTTTTTGGCTAAAATGTATATATATACCTATATTATTTTCTTTATTCTTTGGACATTTATGGGTCCATATTTCAAATGGGCTTTATTTGGGAGTGAATTTTGATTTAATATGCTTATTATTGTAATTATGACAAGTAAAGAGTCCATTGAGTAAAAAGGGAAAAATAAATCACAAAAAGAGTTTTCAATTTAATTATTTAAACTAAATCGTTCCAACGGCGATTCCGGTGAACTTCATCAAACGGGGTTTTAAAACGCACCTAAATCGTTCCAACGGCGATTAAGGTGCGAACCATGTAAATGAACTAGTTTTGGGGGAAATAAGTTAGTATAAAATTAACATGCAACACGACATGTAAATCACATCGTAAATAAATCAATTCTTTCTTCTCCCCCTCTCTCTTGTATACTTTAAATTTATGCAAAATGGGTGATTCTTTACCAAATTGGCTTTCAATAATATATGCTCAAAACGGTTTTCAAAACGAGAAAGAAAAGGTTTCAAATGAATTTTAAACTTAAAGAAATATGCGATTAGTCTGTTATCGCCTAACATGCTGAGTAGGAGGCCGGTGGTTCATAACCGGGCGGTGTCGGAGTGCCTAGTAGCCTTTCTCCGGAAAGGAGCTAGCCTTCTCGGCTCGTACCTAAATTTCCCGAACCCTCACCGGTCTCCCGCAACGGATCGGTGTTCATTTTCCCATTCGTGGGTGGCATCTCTTCCATACTCCGAGCTCCGGTCCTGCCGAGCAGCTTGATTCCACGATTGGTTGCTTTCGGCGCCAATCACCGCTTACGTCGCCATGAGGTGTCCACCCCCCGGTCCGCCCGAGAGATTAGGCCGCGGCACCTCATCTAACAAGTGGAGACTCTGCTGGGGAAGCGAGAAATTTGATTCCGGAAGGCGTGTATTAAGCCCTTAACGGGGACGGATCGTATTATTTCTTTTCGTATGCATTCATGTGCATTATTGCAAACCTTTTGGGTAATTTCCGCGAAACCTCTAGCGAGAGTCCATTCGTCGCTCGAAAGAGGCTAGTGTAAGTTCCCCCTTACAGTAAGGCGCCAAAGGGTCCCCATCTGGTCCTTTTCCGTGTCCCGAAGAAGGCGCATGTTCAGGAAATATGTTATGACGTAAGCACGTGTTAGTATGAATTGGTTTGGTGTTAGGGATAGTTACATCTCGATTTAAAAAAAATTATTATATTAACGATAGTCGTTATTCACATTCTTTAAATACGTTGGGATAAAACGAAATTATGACGAAACGAAAACCAAGAACATTTCTGTCTTGAACGACCCCATTGTAACGTAAAGAGTTTCGCAAACGTGTCCCGTCCCTTCCGAATAAAAGACGAGCTCTTACGTTATGCCTTGTGTCGTTCTTAAGAGAAATGGACGTGTCCGCAAAAGTGACTAAGAAAATAAAAGAAAAGCAAAAATAAATAAACGACCAAAATCCTTCTGTATCTACGATATACATCAATCCCGAGAGTAGTTAAAGAAAACAAACCAATGCCGTCAAATACGTGCCTCGAACTGGTATATACGTCGTTTAAAATCATAAAACCGAATTAAGCTAAACCGCATGATTGCACCATATGGACGAGACTGTGGGTTTGACTAATGGCTCGATCATTTCAACCGTTACCAAAACTACAAGAAATATGGCCCGATCTGTGTGTTTGCTTAACTCGCGCCTAAATGAAAAAAAACGGTAATATCCCTGCTTCGAATAAGCATGCGATTCAACGAAACGTTGATTTTTTATAACCACGCTAGGATGATATATCCCGTAAATTGGAAGAAGTAAAAGCTTGTCGCTAGCCGAAAGATTACCGCACGGTCGAATAAGACTCGCCGTCTTTTCACATAGCCAAAATGAGCAAACGAATTCTTAACGCTAAAAACAAACACGTTACGCGATGAGTCCGTTCCTTAAAATAAAAAGTGCTTTCATCACTAAATAAACACGTGGTTACGTCTCTCGATAGATCCAAAAGATCCCGTTGTAATCTAAAAATCGAGACACGAACCCACGCGAATAAAAAGGAATGAGTCATTGTCGATAATGAACGGTTGGACTAAAAAAATAACTCGTACCACATCTAAAGACCGAGATGCGCTCAAAGGGAATCAAAACCCGAACTAATGCATCTCGCAAAATGACAAAAGACGAGTTATTTCGAAAGAACAATCCATTTGGTCGATATCTTAGTCACTGAACGCTGATACGTTAAAACAAACTGTGTTGTCTGATGGATGATTTACTTTTCCGTAATAATCGTCGGCATCATGCGTCCCCTGGACCACAATATGAGCCCCAAACCAAAATCCTAGGACAGAGACTTGGACTATCGAGTGTGTGGAGGAATAAGGGTGGAAGAGAGATGTTGTGATACGTGTAATTAGACTAACGTTTGTTCTTCTTATCTTATATATCCGTAAATAAATAAACGCACACGCCACGAATCATGCATATAAAATCATGCATACATACTAATGAATACCGTTCACGCAGACGTCATCATTAAGCGGTTGTGGTTTCGCGAGAGTAACCGGCTTGTCAGACAGTTTGATCAGCTACGGGTAGACAGTTCCGAATCGGTAGTTGTGGCTTCTGAATCATCTTCGTCTGGGTATACTCAGTCCTCTGCCAGTATGTCTGCGACCGACGAAAAAGTGACTGAATTGGAAAACTCTGTGAACAATATCAATGATCAGCTGGCCGTAATCTTGGCCCAGCTAGCACTAAAAGACAACAAGAGTGGCAGTAAGCGTGCTGAGAACGAAGTAAACACCGATCCCCGCTTCGGGAACGAGGATGATTATCAGGATTATATCCAGAAACAGCTTGAGAAAGAGAAAGCTAAGGAAGAGGAGTGGAAGCAGCACATCACTCAAGAGGTGCAGGACCTACGTGGGGGAAGTTCCGGGAGTCAGGACTTTTATAATTTGAAGAATTGTTTATCGGCAACGGCTTTGCCTTTGAAATTCCGGCTCCCTGACATGAAAAAGTTCGATGGAACTGGAGATCCCACTGCCCACATGAATCAGTATGTTGCCGTGATGAAGCACACGATCCTGACTGAGGATCAAGTCCTAGGGTTGTTTAACACCTATCTGGAGGGGGCGGCCCTCACATGGTTTCATGCATTGCCTATGGTGACGAAGAGGGATTGGAAGGAGTTAGCGAAGTCATTCATCGCTCAGTATAGCTTCAACACCATGCTTGAGGTCACTTTGAAGGAACTAGAGAGCACTAAGCAACAGGCTGGGGAATCTTTTTCCGATTTTGTGAAAAGATGGAGGGCTAAGGCCGCGGTTATGAAGCAGAAGCCGCTTGAGCAAGATCAGATCCGAATGGTGGTGGGCAACACGTTGCCGTATATTAAGAATGAGCTGCGGTATATGCCTTTTACCGACTTTAATCAGATGTATAGCTGCGCCTTGACAGTTGAGGGGGATGGAGAACCAAAGAAAGCCTATACCAAGTGGACGAAGTCTGGATATAGTGCCGGAGGGCCAAATGAGAGTACAGAGTCCGCTGCAGTGAAAGTGCTTGATCTTAATGCTATCGAAAAGAGGCAATTCGCCAAATTTGATCAGACCTACGCAAAAGTTTTCGAACGATTGCAGAAAAAGGGGCTGCTGAAAGCTCTTACTCATTATAACAAGACACCGCCTCCTCCGCAGATACAAGCTAGGGGATATTGCGAGTTCCACAGCAATTATGGGCATACAATTGAGAATTGTGAGAGGCTGAAACACGAAATCCAGGATTTAATCGAGGAGAAAAAGATAGCTGATCCTTCGTCAGCAAACCCTTCCACTAAGCGCAATCCATTGCCTAATCATAGGGTGAGCATGATCGGAGTTGGTTTGACAGAATGCGTAGTGATGGAATCCTTCGAGGAGAACGTAGAGGAGTTGCTGGACTTTGACGAAAAGAACAATGTAGGAAATGGTCTATATGTGTCCTTCCTTGGAAAGGAACAAGGGGATGAACCGATGGATGAAGGATTAGATGGTGGAGCACCGTATGATGAAGATAGTGCTGAAGAGACCGGAGAAGGGTCGTCTCGAACTATTGTGCCTAATTTGGGTCTGTTTAGTGGTGGAGGAAATCCCGAGGTGCACCTGCGTGAATATATGCATGACATGTTTGTTGAATACTTCGGGGTGGATGAGATTGCTCAGTGGTTCCACCATTCGCTGGTAGGCGAGCCTTTGGAATGGTTCCACTCATTACCCGACTCTTGCAAGCATGATTGGGATCAATTATCAGATTCATTCTTAGAAAAGTACCAAAGAGCTGAGGACAGAACCGCAGAATGCTTCGCAATGCAGATCGGACCTATCAAGCGTTCGTTACCGAGGGTTAGTAAGTATAATGGCAACAAAGATCCCATGGAACACCTTCACTTCTACTTATCGGCCATGGCGCCTTTGGGTTTTAAGGAGGAAGAGATCACCAACTTGTTTTGTAATTCACTGATGGGTGAACCGTTAATGTGGTATATGTCGCTTCCGATGTATGTTAAGACCGATTGGGCGGCAATGACGAAGAGATTTATCAAGGAGTATACAGTATGGATGCTGGCAGAGCAAACCCCGGATTCCCCTTCTTACCAAACACCTGATGCGGTGTTAGCAATGCCTAGGTATGGTGGATACCAGGATCCTGTTTAGCATGCGAGGTTATTCCGCAACCATATGTATGATGCCGGATTTCCGCAATGTGAATTACATGAACATTTTCCAGAAACCTTAATGGGAGAAGCCTTGTTGTGGCATCAAGGCCTATTAGAGGAGGAAATGGGTCATTGGGTACCGCTCAGGAGTGCCTTTGTGGCAAGGTATGAAATGTATAGTCCGTGGACGAGATCCCTGGAAGATCTGGATAGGATTAGGCAATTCCCCGAGGAACCATTTGTGGATTATGCTAGAAGGTGGAGGCACCGTTATGAGCAGTGTCACGAAACAATGAGCAATAAGGTGCAACTTATGTGCATACAACGAGGTGCTATTCCATTGGCCGCAAGAAGAATGAGCAGAGTGTCCCTCCGTGATTATGATGAGTTGATAGGTTGGGCTTTGTATGGATCAGTGGATCCCTTTTATTTGAATTCGAACGTTCCTCACGTCATGGATTTAATGATTGTGGACATTTAGGAGAGTTCTTCGGACGAGGAAGATGCTGATCGGAGGATTCCTATTAACATTTGGGACGAATCGGATGATGAGCCGGAAATCACCGTCATGACGAGATCAGGTCGAGTGGCCGAGGGAAAGGCACCTATGGTAGAGACTGAGATAGGGGAAGGGTCGGCTCCTAAGCCCGATGACCAAGTTCTTGAGCAGTTGAAGAAGACACAAGCTAAGTCCACGGTCTGGGAAATTTTATGCCATTCCAAATACCATCGTGAAAATTTGATGAAAGAGCTGCAGAATTTGGTTATTTCTACCGATACTGAGCCGGCAGCACTAGTAGGGGCAATCATGGCTCGAAAGAAAACCGAAATCACATTTACGGACGAGGATCTCCCAGAAGAGGGGAAGGCTCATAATAAGCCTTTGTATATCCGAGCGGAAATCAACGGGAAGAAGACTAGCTGTGTGATGGTCGATGATGGATCGACTATTAATGTTTGTCCGTTGAAACTCTTGTCTAAACTGTGAGTGGAAAGAGGAGACTTGACGGCCTCGGAAACTGTGATTAGGGCTTATGATGATAGCCGAAGGCATATTGAAGGAGTCTTTAAGGCCAAGTTGAAAGTGGGGCCGCATGAAGAAGAAACTGAGTTCACAGTGCTGGATATCCCGGTAACCTTTGCCGTATAGTTGGGACGCCCATGGTTCCACAAGTTGGGAGGTGTGCCCTCCACGCTCCATCAAATGATCAAATTCCCCTTCGGGGAGGAGATAGTGACGATCAGAGCGGAAAAATTAAGCTCGGTGGCGGCATTGGGAATTGAGCCCCAACTTTTCTCCGGATTCCAAGTTTCTGGGATTTACGAGTCTAGCATGACCACCGATGTAGTGAAGATGATGAAGGGAGGCTTCATCCCTGGTATGGGCTTGGGAGCGCACCATCAAGGGTTGCCAGAATTTCCGAACTTCAAGAGTCAGAAAACCCGGAGGGGTTTAGGATATGAGCAGGGAGGTCCATCCAACACAAGTAATGAAGGAAAGGTGGGCCTAAAGGGGTATTTTGTGAATGAGGGGCACGGAAAGGTGTATTCGGGGACTCCCGAGTCGTGGACTAGCACTGAAGGAAAGATTCTGCCAGGTTTTGAGATCTTCAATGATGTGACTGACTGGGGCAAATAAAAGGCGAGCTGCTTCGTCGAGGAGATCATGATGTTAGATTTGAATGCCGAGGAGCAGGTGATCACCATTGAAGCCACTATGGGAGCGGTGGACGAGCCCAGTACCTCCGAAGCTTATGAGAAACCCGAGAACCCCGATGATGAAAATTGTATTACTGCTTTATTTGAATCAGATGATGTACTCGCCAATACTATCAATGAAATGAATTCTGATTTTGCTTACTTGCTTGATGTTGATCGTGATCATTCCATGCATTCTCATTCATATAACATGCCTACATTTGAAATCAATGCAATAGAAATGTCAACTTTCAATCTTGGCACGGATGAAAATCCTAAACTTATACAAATTGCTCAAGAATTAACTATTGAAGAGAGGAAAGAATTCGAGAGAATAATTAAAAAATACGAAATAGTGTTTGCTTGGACATACGAAGACATGCCAGGAATTGATCAATCAATCGTAACTCACCGTATTCCAACATACCCCGATGCGAAGCCCGTAAAGCAGAAGCTCCGACGTATGAGACCGGAATGGGCAGATAAGATCAGAGAAGAAGTGAAAAAGCAGTTAGAAGCAGGGTTCATCGAAGTAATCGACTATCCCCCTTGGGTCGCAAATGTAGTGCCCATCGCAAAGAAGGACGGCAAAGTGAGAATGTGCGTCGATTATAGAGATCTTAACAAGGCGTGCCCCAAAGATGAATTCGCGTTGCCTCATATTGACGTGTTGATCGACAATGTAGCATCAAGCGTCTTGCACACGAATGTGGACGGTTTCATGGGCTACATGCAAGTTCAGATGGCTAAGAAACACAAAGCAAAAACCTCATTCACCACTGAGTGGGGAACATACTGCTATAGGGTGATGCCGTTTGGTTTGAAGAATGCCGGAGCAACTTACCAGCGAATGGCTACGACTCTGTTCCATGATATGATACAAAAGGAGGTAGAAGTTTATGTGGATGACATAATGGTCAAATCAGAGACAAGGGAAGGGCATTTTGCTGCGCTCGAGAAGTTTTTGGCCCGAATCGCAGAATTCAAGCTAAGGTTAAACCCGAAGAAGTGCTTTTTCGGCGTTTCGTCGGGGAAAATCTTAGGCTACGTAATCGGAAATAAGGGAATCGAAGTAGATCCCGATAAATTGAAGGCCATACGGGAAATGCCGGCACCAAAAAATGAAAAAGAGGTGAGAGGGTTTCTAGGGCAGGTTCAGTATATCAGTCGATTCATAGCGAGACTTACCGCAATCTGCGAGCCAATCTTCAAGTTGCTACGGAAAGATCAACCCACAATTTGGAATGATAAGTGTCAGCAAGCTTTAGAGAACGTCCGGAATTACTTATCCAATCCACCAGTGTTAAGACCGCCTAAACTAGGAAAACCTCTTCTCCTCTATGTGGCGATCGAGGATCGATCTATTGGGGCAATGTTGGCCCAAGAAGGAGACACCGGTGTGGAGCACGCGGTGTATTATCTGAGTAAGAAGTTCCTGGAATACGAGCTTAAGTACAACATGATCGAAAAGACGTGTGTGGCAGTAGTATGGTTGACAAAGAAACTATGACACTATTTTCAATCGTATAAAGTGATCATTATTTCTCGGATGGACCCCGTGAAGTATCTGTACCGGACTCCATCTTTAACAGGGAAGCTAGCCCGATGGTTGTTGCTTTTGTCCGAATTCGATATTGAATATGTAACGAAGAAGGTTATCAAGGGAAGGGCCGTAGCAGAATTTCTGGCCAACCAACCTCTGAACACAGAAAAGGAAGAGATAAATTATGATTTCCCCGATGAGCACTTGAACGCAATAGAAGTCATACCGTGGAAAATGTTCTTCGATGGAGCGGTTAATTCAAAGGGAGCCGGAGTAGGAGTACTACTTATCTCACCAGAGGGAGAAAGGATCCCGATGGCAAAGAAGTTATCCTTCCCTCTCACCAATAATATGGCCGAATACGAAGCATGCATCTATGGGTTGGAGTCACTAGCAGCACTAAGGGCATCATATGTCGAAATCTGGGACGACTCAAAGCTGATCATCGAACAGGCACAAGGAAACTAGGAAGCGAGGGAAGAAAGGTTACGTCCATACCTAGACCAGCTAGAAGGGTTGGCACTAAGATTCAATGAATGTCGTTTTTATCATATCCCTCGAGCACCGAACCAAGTTGCGGACGCTTTGGCCACTTTGGTGTCAGTTTGGGACAACCCTCGGAACCTTGCCTCGAAGCCGTTGGTGTTGAAGAGATCTCACAAACCATGCTACGAAGACGTAATGCTATTAGGGGCAGATGAAAAGCCGTGGTATTTCGATATCGTGAATTTTATGAGAAGTGGAACATACCCGGCAGAGTCAGAACTTAGGGATCAAGCTGTGATTAGAAGGTTAGCTCAGCAGTTCGTTATCCACAATGACTTGCTTTACAAAAGGCACATCGATGGGTTACAACTGAGGTGCTTGGATGCGGGAGAAGCCCGCGAGGCAATGGAATCGGTACACTCGGGAATTTGTGGGGCCCATATGGGAGGAGCGGCGTTAGCAAAGAAAATCATAAGGCATGGCTTCTACTGGCTCACCATGGAAAGGGATTGTAACGAATATGCGAAGAAATGTCACGATTGTCAAGTCCACGGTGATCATAGTCATCTACCAGCCATGGAATTGCATGCGTTGGCGCCTATTTGGCCATTCGCGGCTTGGGGCATTGATATCATCGGGGAGGTGAGGCCTAATGCTTCGAATGGGCACAAATTTATTGTAGTCGCCATTGATTACTTCAGCAAGTGGGTAGAGGCAGAGTCGTTTGGCAAGTTGGGGTCTAAACAGATGAGGAAGTTTATCGAAAAACACTTAATCACCAGATTCGGAGTGCCTCATGACATGATTACGGATAATGGGGTCCAGTTTCAAGGGGAAGTAAGAAGTCTCTTTCGAGAATATGGCATTGAACATCACAGGTCTTCTCCGTACCGTCCACAAGCTAATGGGGCAGTAGAAGCAGCTAATAAGAACCTTAAGAGAATTCTCATAAAAACGGTGGAATCACATCGGAATTGGCATGAGCAGCTCCCACTCGCGTTATGGGCTTATCGCACGACGGTTAGAACCTCTAATGGGGCAACGCCATTCTCCTTGGTATACGGAACAGAAGCAGTCCTCCCAATTGAGATCGAAAAGCGATCGTTGAGAATCGCAGTGGGAGCAGAGATTCCCGAGACGGAATGGGTGAAGAAGCGATATGAGCAGTTGGCTTTGGTTGACGAGAAAAGGATGGAAGCCCTTTACCATGTGCAGCTATATCAGAGAAGGATGGCCCGAGCCTTCAACAAAAAGGTCAAGGCCAGCCCTATCAAAGAGGGGAACATGGTGCTGAAACAGATCCGTGTGACGCACACCGACCCTAGGGGCAAGTTTAAGCCTAACTGGGAAGGGCCATTCTTCGTGAAGAATATACTAAGCAAAGGAGTGGTGAAGTTAACTACTATGGACGGCATGGAATTCTCCGAACCTACCAACCTGGATAGGCTTAAGAAATACTTTTCGTAAAAAAAAAAAAAAAAAAAAAATTCCCGATAGGTTGAAAACCCGTAAAGGGTGGCCTATGCAACAATAAGGGACATCCCAATGGGTGAAAACCCGAAAGGGCACTCATTTGAAAATTACGGGAGAGAGGAGAAAAATCGCCGGGATCCGAAAACCGAAAGGCGGGTCCTGGTAACAGTAGTTATAACTTGAGCAATTACAAAAACAATGTATAAGAGGCTAAGTATTTCTGTTGTTTGTAAATAAATAAAGGCATGAATATATTTGAAGAGAATGATTGGAATCATCATAATCTACTAAATGCATGGTAATACGAATCATGAGTTATACATTTCTAATCTTTCTTTTCACAATAAAAAGCCTATATACTATCCACCCCACTCCCTATACATCAGCTATACATTGGGGTAATCCTAATAAAAAAAAACTACTAAGCCATACATGACAAGCCTAATAAGGAGGGAAATCCCAGTAGTCCTCAAAATCCCTCAAATACGACGCCCGCTCCGCGGATAAGGTCTCCTCGGTAACTCGGAGTCTCTCCTCGGCAACTCGTGCTCTCTCCTCGGCAGCGAGGCGTCCAATGGTCTCATCACGCGCCCTCTCCTCAACGACAAGACGTCCAGCAGTCTCTCTCCACATCACCTCCGACCTGTGGTCGTTCCGCTCCTGGTACACCTGGCCAACCCTGGCGTCGGCCTCCCGCACCGACTCACTCCATCTCCGCTCATGTGCGTGAAGATCGCTCTAAAAAAAAGAAAAACAGATGTGAAAAAAAAACTACATAGGCAAGAACAGAAATCATACATGCATGCATTCCACTACACTAAAATAAGGCAAGGATACATACCAGGTGGTCGGCACAGCGCAAGCTGAGGTGGTCTCTGAGGTAACCGGACAGCCCCACGTAGTCAGTACAAGTCTCTCTCGTAGTCTGAGAAGCGTCGGAAGGGTCAAATGGTACCCTCGATGTGAAGACAGGAGGAGCCATCTCGACACCCGCGTAGGCTACTCCGGACTCGTCCTAACAAACGGTCGCAAAATCCCTCCCAAAGTCCGTGACGGGTACGCCTAAAGGGGACCTCTCCGGTCGGACAGCGCTGGAGGACTCGCCGACATAATATGGCGGCTCGCTCGCAAATGTCTGAGCTCGAGCGTCGTCAAAGAAATCTGACAGATGGGCACTCCTCCAGGAACTCTCCTGCAAATAGAGACATAATAAATACCGCCAACTATCTCGTAAATAAAGATAAATAGGCCGAACCACTCACCGGAACCGCCTCCTGACCAAAAACCGCCGCGACCGCCTCCCGCGAAAACACGTCCGCCGTGGGGTCCACCTCCATCGCCACCGCCGGGGCATCCCTCGCACTCAACAAAGTCGATAGATAAAGGGCACGGCCCCCGGCGTGAACCCACACCTCTCTACCAACGTATCGACGGGTCAAGTCCTGACGAATGACCGACAAGGGCATGGTCCGCACCGCGAACATGGAGACAGGGATCTCGCCTGGTGACCAGTGCGAGGCCCTAATCCCGATAATGCCCCGGTCGTCCAAATACCAGGCCTGCACGCAAGGGCCGGTGAGCACGCACTGTTGCTCCTGGATCAAAGTCACATACGCGTAATCGGGACCGAAGTCAAGGTCGTCCCACCTAAACTTGATCTGAAAACACAAAGAAAAAGTCAGATCTTTTCAAACAAGAATCTAGCACGACTAGAAGATATCTACCTGTCCCAAAGTCCGCGAGTCAATCCAGTCTAGGAGCCGCGCCACCGTCCGTCTCTTCTCTGTGCCTAAATCGAACTCTCTCCACCGAGTCATGAGTGGGAGCCTCGGTACTCGTGACCGATGCCGAGACTGGCTAGGAAGAATCCGCCTCTCATACGCCCAAACCTGCTTGTAAAAAAAAACAAAGGTTACGAACGGAAAACATGAAGAAGATAGAAAGGGCGAGTCTAGGGTGCACACATACCAGAAGAGCGAAAGTGTAACCACCGAAGTCCTTGCGCTTCCAGCAAGTCAAATCCAAAAACTTATATAGGAAGGCTAGGCCCGCCCCCGCCCAATCATAAGACGCCGCCACATCCAAATCGCTAAAAGCCTGAATAAGACCAGCATGTACCTTCCCGCTCTTGGTGCGGAAAATCGTCTCACTCAAAGTGTACACTAGGAAGCTACGGACAGCCAAGTCAGCGTCATCCGTCTCACAAAAATCTCTGCGACTCAAGAGGCTCGCGGTAGAAATGAACTTCGCTGGAGAGGATTTGGCACCTGGGTAAACTCCTGGCCCAATCAAAGCGGCTAGCCTAGCACGGTCGACCCGCCGACGTATCATGTCAAAGCAGAAGGGAACTGGAGTGCTACTCCCCCGCAGCCCTGTCAGCAAAGAAAAATCTCGGGGTGAGATGGTCATCTCCCCGAAAGAAAGGTGGAAGGTATGGGTCGAGTCAACCCACCTCTCGCATAGGGCCCGCAGGCCAAAGCGATCGCACACCCCATTGGTGCGGGGCAGCGCTGAAATAAAGGGCTCAAAGCCCAACTCACGCACACGAGCTCTCACCGCGGCGCCTAACATAGAATACCACACGTGGATCTCGGCTGTGGTCCCGGAAATCTCGAGGAACTAGAAAGAACAAGACAGGAAAATTTAAATATGATTCCTAAGCGTGCGTTTGATGAAAACATGTTAAGACTAGTTATTCTTTCGGTCAGAATCTAACCTAGAGACGTCTGGTCAATCTGGACCAATTTTCTGTAAAATCTCTCCTTAGGGTCATTTATGTAGGATTTAGTTAATTCTTTATTCTTTAATCCACTCTCGTCCGCACTGACAAGGAGCATTGGTCAAGTTTTTACTATTCACGTGCATTAGTTAAGTTTTTACTATTCATGTGCATTAGTTAGGTTTTTACTCTTCACGTGCATTAGTTAAGGTTTTTAGTATTCACGTGCCTTAGTTAGGTTTTTACTATTCACATGCACTATTCACGTTTTTACTATTCACGAGCATTAGTTAAGTTTTTACTATTCACGTGCACCATTCACGCTTTTACTATTCACGTTCATTATTAATGTTATTTTTACTGTTAGCATGCATAAAGTCGTAGTTTTACTATTCACAATGCATATAGCGCACATTCTTACACAAAAGTAAACAAGTGTTACTTGTAAGTAAAGAAATTCACATTTTCTAACTAGAGTCCTCTAAGGCAATCTAAAGGTTAGCATGCAAATCATGTTCGGATAAGGATACTAAAGCCTAGAATTTGAACCAAATAACGAAAAAGTGAGAAAGTACTTACCTCGTTACAGCGTGTCTGGCTCAGATGCATCGTAGGGTCGTGGAAAGGGTCCACTCTAGCAAGGTTCACGTAAACCTCCTCCATGCCTTTCGTGCCATCGCATTCATCCAAATCCATCCCGAGAATAATCCAAATCAAAATCTAGAGAGAGAGAGAAGAAAGAGAAGGTGTGGGGTTGAAATGGAACCCCACCACCTTATATAGGAAAGAGGAATGGCATTCCCGTAAATAGCGAAAAAGTACGATGTGACATAAAGGTAAAAAGTAAATAATTAATTACCAGGTGCACAGACCTCCGATTTGCAGTCCGTTTCAGCATGCGCTTCTCCCAGACAGTGGCCAATACTGCCAAGATAAGAACTCCCGACGATAGCCAATTTTTACAGAACTGTGGCATCAGTCAAAATACAGACGATAGTCAATAGAAAAATAATTGACAATGTGAATCATTCCGAACCAAAAAAGACATTCCTACCAAACCATTCGAACCTCCAGGACACTAGCTCCAGTGAGAAAATACAGACAACGGTGTTTTAAAAGAATTCAGAATCGTTAGAAAGAACTTTTTTGCCCTTGAGCCACCTTACCTACGGTTCACGACCGAGGTAGCTTTTTAGCCATCTTACCTACGGTTCACGACCGAGGTAGCTTTTTAGCCATCTTACCTACGGTTCACGACCGAGGTAGCTCTTTAGCCATCTTACCTACGGTTCACGACCGAGGTAGCTCTTTAGCCATCTTACCTACGGTTCACGACCGAGGTAGCTCTTCAGCCATCTTACCTACGGTTCACGACCGAGGTAGCTTTTCAGCCATCTTACCTACGGTTCACAACCGAGGTAGCTTTTCAGCCATCTTACCTACGGTTCACGACCGAGGTAGCTCTTCAGCCATCTTACCTACAGTTCACGACCGAGGTAGCTCTTTAGCCATCTTACCTACGGTTCACGACCGAGGTAGCTCTTTAGCCATCTTACCTACGGTTCACGATCGAGGTAGCTTTTTAGCCATCTTACCTACGGTTCACGACCGAGGTAGCTTTTTAGCCATCTTATCTACGGTTCACGACCGAGGTAGCTTTTTAGCCATCTTACCTACGATTCACGACCAAGGTAGCTTTTTAGCCATCTTACCTACGGTTCACGACCGAGGTAGCTCTTTAGCCATCTTACCTACGGTTCACGACCGAGGTAGCTCTTTAGCCATCTTACCTACGGTTCACGACCGAGGTAGCTCTTTAGCCATCTTACCTGCTCTTTAGCCATCTTACCTATGGTTCACGACCGAGGTAGCTTTTTAGCCATCTTACCTACGGTTCACGACCGAGGTAGCTCTTTAGCCATCTTACCTACGGTTCACGACCGAGGTAGCTTTTTAGCCATCTTACCTACGGTTCACGACCGAGGTAGCTTTTTAGCCATCTTACCTACGGTTCACGACCGAGGTAGCTTTTTAGCCATCTTACCTACGGTTCACGACCGAGGTAGCTTTTTAGCCATCTTACCTACGGTTCACGACCGAGGTAGCTTTTTAGCCATCTTACCTACGGTTCACGACCGAGGTAGCAAAAAACGTTATCAAAACACACACATCACTGTCAAAATAGGAAAGTAGGGGTAACTGTAGACACCGAGTCGGAGGACCTGTGATGAAAACCTAAAAACAGGATGGTTGAAAAGTTACGGCGGGTCGCTGTTGTCGATCGGATGGCTCGCAAATGCTTAGCGGCACGGTGCGAATGCTTAGCGGCAGCCGACGCGCGTTCGACGACAGTCGGACGCCCGCTCGACAGCACGAAGCGCGCGCTCGACGTCTGTCGGACGCACGCGTCCAGCCACGAATGGCACGCGATCGACGTCCGAGCGATGCACGGGCCCGGCAGCGCGGTGCGCGCGCTCGTCGGCCACGGGGCGTGTGCGCTCGGTAGCACGAAACGCACGTTCGGCGGCCACGACGCGTGGGCGCCCGACGGCACGGAACGCGCGCTCAACGGCCACAGGACATGCGCGCCCGACGGCGCGAGACGCGCCCCGGCGGCCGTTGGGCGAGCGCCCAACAACGTCGGGTGAACGCCCAACGTTCGTTGGGAGAACGCCCAACGGCAGTTGGGCGCTCGCCCAATGCTGTTGGGCGATCGCCCAACGGAAGGTTGGGCGGCCGCCCAACATGCCTTGGGCGGCCGCCCAACCCTCTTGGGCGACGCCCGATTTTGCTCGGGCGTCGCCCATTCTTCCGGAGATCCGTTTTCCTATAAAAGGCATGGATCCCCATGCATTTTAAAGGGGTGATTCTTTGGAGCTTTCTCACTCTAAACATTTTTAGAGAGAGAAAGTCAATTTTTTGGAGAAAATATTTTTTTTCCCAAAAAAATCCAAATTTTCCCAAAGTTAAATTTTTACTAAAAAACACAAAAAACCGGAAAATCACGACTCGTGGAATCAATCGGTTTCGACTGTCAGATACCGAACTTAAGGTATTATCCGAGGACTAGACTCGTTTTATTTTATTTAATTTATTTCTTTTCCTTTATTAATTTTTATGTTATAATTTTATTTATTTAGCTATTTATTTATTTACCACGTTTTATTTAATTTTGCATATTTATTTAATTTTCGTCTCGTGTTGAATAAAATTTGGTTTTGTTTTAAAATAAAAACCTCGTTTTGATATCCCAATACGAACCGTGATCCGATAAAAAGGTAGTTCGGGTATTAAAAACGTTGTAATTATAAGCTTTTTAAAAAAGATATTTCCGAATAACGTTTTAAAATAAAAACATCGTTTTAGGAACTTCCGTTATTGACTATGATCCATTTTTGGTAGTTCGGAAATCCAAAACGATTGAATTAGACTTAATTTAAAGCTTTTGAATAAATCTGGAAATAATTGGAGTGTTGCTGTAATTTTCCGTTTTCTGTCACTAAAGGCTGTTTACCGACGGAAATTCCGTCGGTAAATCTGCTGGAATGTAAAAAATGCTGTTTTGGTCCATCTTTCTCAACTTTTAAGCTTTTAATCCTTTGTACATATATGTATATTTATGTAATAAACATTTTCAAATTATTTTTGGATAGTTGGTACATATAGTTTTATTTAGGATATTTATATATCATTTTTTTGATTTAATCTAATATAAGTATATGTATATATATCTTTTTCTTTTTCCTTCATTTAAATGATAATGGATTTTATTTTAAAATGATATTTATTTGGGTGTTTTGGGAGTGATTAATTAGTAGACATTTTGTGGATAAATTGATATTATTTTGATATTTAAACTACATTATGTATGTATATATATAGTTTTGGGCTATTTGGGTTATATTAGTTATTATTAGATAAAACTATTTTGGGGACAAATAATATTTTCTTATTTAGGGGTTTTATTTATTATTTTCACATATTTAAAGTAAAAATGTATTATATTTAGTATTTTCATTATTATTCCTTATATATGTATTATATAGTATCTTTTCACTTATCCTTATTTCATGTTCCTTTTTTTTTTGCTAAAATGTATATATATACCTATATTATTTTCTTTATTCTTTGGACATTTATGGGTCCATATTTCAAATGGGCTTTATTTGGGAGTGAATTTTGATTTAATATGCTTATTGTTGTAATTATGACAAGTAAAGAGTCCATTGAGTAAAAAGGGGAAAATAAATCACAAAAAGAGTTTTCAATTTAATTATTTAAACTAATGGATTTTTAGAGGTTCCTAATGTAAATAAATAGTGTTTTCTTGACATTTCAAATCGTTTCTTAAAACACCACGTTTTAAAACCTTAGTCCGTTCCAACGACGGATTAAGCAAACCTTGTAATTAAAATCGTTTTCATTGTGAATAATAGAGTTTTTGAATCGTTTTCTTAAATGATTTATGCAAAATAAATGAACTTGTATGCTTAACCACGTTTTCTTATTGAAAAGTTTTTACCTTAACGTTTTCAAACACTCGAGTCATTCCAACGGCGATTCGGGTGAACTTCATCAAACTTGGTTTTAAAACGCACCTAAATCGTTCCAACGGCGATTAAGGTGCGAACCATGTAAATGAACTAGTTTTGGGGGAAATAAGTTAGTATAGAATTAACATGCAACACGACATGTAAATCACATCGTAAATAAATCAATTCTTTCTTCTCCCCCTCTCTCTTGTATACTTTAACTTTATGCAAAATGGGTGATTCTTTACCAAATTGGCTTTCAATAATATATGCTCAAAACGGTTTTCAAAACGAGAAAGAAAAGGTTTCAAATGAATTTTAAACTTAAAGAAATATGCGATTAGTCCGTTATCGCCTAACATGTTGAGTAGGAGGCCGGTGGTTCATAACCGGGCGGTGTCGGAGTGCCTAGTAGCCTTTCTCCGGAAAGGAGCTAGCCTTTCGGCTCATACCTAAATTTCTCGAACCCTCACCGGTCTCCCGCAAGGGATCGGTGTTCATTTTCCCATTCGTGGGTGGCGACTCTTCCATACTCCGAGCTCCGGTCCTACCGAGTAGCTTGATTCCACGATTGGTTGCTTTCGGCGCCAATCACCGCTTACGTCGCCATGAGGTGTCCACCCCCCGGTCCGCCCGGGAGATTAGGCCGCGGCACCTCGTCTAACAAACGTTTGTTCTTTTCTCCTTTAAATAAACGTAGTGCGGGGAAAGGAAGATATACCTTTTTGTGAACTAAAAATGGATGTTTTGGTAGAGAGAAGAGCTCTCGAAGAAGATGATAACTCCACTGATGGATTTCTGTAGATGGAAGGCAGACTATTCACTCGGTAGTATGAGTGAGTAGTCCTTTTGAACTGGTTCGACCAGTTAGGGCTGGTTATGTAAGCTCTCTATTTTCTATTTATGAATGAATGTTGATAATTTATGATGTGTTTGATGAAGCTTCTTATTCCATTGCTTATGCATGTATGCTAGTGTTAGATGAATGATAGGGAACTGCTTTCATCTTCACGAAACTTTTTATCAAACATCCAACCCTGAAGTAGGAATGTTAGGAGGTTGTATCAAGGGTTTTCTTTATTGAAATGATGTTTCGATCGTAATGCAAGGAAGAACCAACCTTAGGGACGCTTATGATTATAGTAATTCTGAGAATCTTAAGAACACACGAGAGTTGACTTAAGTGAGCATTAAAGCAGAAACCTTGACTTCACTTTACTTCATTCATGAATAAATAGGATGTTTAGGGACTTAAAGTAACCTGTCTGTTGTCCCTAACCTGTTCTACCTTTTATCCATTATCAAGTAATCGTTTTTATAAGTTAAATCATTGACTTAGTTACCTATTCACAATATCTCCTAATCTAAAGAATTCACACACCACGAACACCCTGTTCTGTAAAGTTTTTCTAGTAAAATTTGGTCCTCAATCCCTGTGGAGACGATACTCTATTTATCACTTTAATATTGTATCTAGTGCATTTGCTAGATTCTGTTTAGTGGACAACACTTGGGATGAGTTGGAAAAACAGTTTCTAACAAAATTCTTTACACCCAAACAACTCATGAAATTTAGAAATGAAGTCACCGAATCCTAGCAAAAGCAAGATGAATCTCTATCGGAACCATATGATAGATTTAAGGAGTTACTGAGGCGTGAACCTAACCACCAAATTCTGTTATGGCTACAAGTCCAAACATTGTATAAGGTCTCACTAATTCATTCAAGAGTGTTTTCGAATTTGTGGCTAATGGCGAGCCTGATTCCATGTCTACCACTAACATGTACGCATTAACCGAGAAAATGGTATATCAAACTTACAAATAGTATTTAGAGAGTTCATCTGTGTCTCAACTAACCATTCAAATGACAAAACTAATTAAGCAAGGTAGGAGCACAAACTATTCTTACAAGTCTATCAATCCAAGTTTTAGTATGTCCTTTCTATGGTTATAATCACAAGACTGTTGATTGTGCATCTAATGAATCTGACCCAGAATATGTTGACTATATCAATAATCAAAGGCCACAATAGCACAAACCATACTCAAACACATACAACACAGAATGGACTAAGCATCCTAACTTTTCATGGCTGCCAAATCCAAATCAGCCAACCACTGTTCAATCTCAACTAATGTACCAAAGCCCTCAACAATACAATCAAGCTAGAAATCCACCACCACCACAATGTGTGCAGCAAGAAAAGAAACCCTCGATGGAGGAATTCAGGGATAATTCATGCAACTAACCCAAACGTCCATAAAAGGGCTAGAGACACAAATGCACCAGCTTCCCAACATGGTCTCTACCGGAAGTAAATGAACTTTACCAACCAAGACTGTACTCGCCATCCTTTTATGGAATGGAATGATGTGTTTGATGAAGCTTCTTATTCCATTGCTTATGCATGTATGCTAGTGTTAGATGAATGATAAGGAACTGCTTTCATCTTCACGAAACTTTTTATCAAACATCCAACCCTGAAGTAGGAATGTTAGGAGGTTGTATCAAGGGTTTTCTTTATTGAAATAATGTTTCGATCGTAATGCAAGAAAGAACCAACCTTAGGGACGCTTATGGTTACAGTAATTCTTAGAATCTTAAGAACACACGAGAGTTGACTTAAGTGAGCATTAATGCCGAAACCTTGACTTCACTTTACTTCATCCATGAATAAATAGGATGTTTAGGGACTTAAAGTAACATGTCCGTTGTGCCTAACCTGTTCTACCTTTTATCCATTATCAAGTAATCATTTTTATAAGTTAAATCATTGACTTAGTTACCTATTCACAATATCTCCTAATCTAAAGAATTCACACACCACGAACACCCTGTTCTGCAAAGTTTTTCTAGTAAAATTTGGTCCTCAATCCCTGTGGAGACGATACTCTATTTATCACTTTATTACTTGTATCTAGTGCATTTTCTAGAGTCTGTTTAGAGGACAACACTTGGGATGAGTTGGAAAACAGTTTCTAACAAAATTCTTTACACCCAAACAACTCATGAAATTTAGAAATGAAGTCACCGAATCCTAGCAAAAGCAAGATGAATCTCTATCGGAACCATATGATAGATTTAAGGAGTTACCGAGGCATGAACCTAACCACCAAATTCTGTTATGGCTACAAGTCCAAACATTGTATAATGGTCTCACTAATTCATTCAAGAGTGTTTTCGAATTTGTGGCTAATGGCGAGCCTGATTCCATGTCTACCACTAACATGTACGCATTAACCGAGAAAATGGTATATCAAACTTACAAATAGTATTTAGAGAGTTCATCTGTGTCTCAACTAACCATTCAAATGACAAAACTAATTAAGCAAGGTAGGAGCACAAACTATTCTTACAAGTCTATCAATCCAAGTTTTAGTATGTACTTTCTATGGTTATAATCACAAGACTGTTGATTGTGCATCTAATGAATCTGACCCAGAATATGTTGACTATATCAATAATCAAAGGCCACAATAGCACAAACCATACTCAAACACATACAACACAGAATGGACTAAGCATCCTAACTTTTCATGGCTGCCAAATCCAAATCAGCCAACCACTGTTCAATCTCAACTAATGTACCAAAGCCCTCAACAATACAATCAAGCTAGAAATCCACCACCACCACAATGTGTGCAGCAATAAAAGAAACCCTCGATGGAGGAATTCAGGGATAATTCATGCAACTAACCCAAACGTCCATAAAAGGGCTAGAGACACAAATGCACCAGCTTCCCAATATGGTCTCTACCGGAAGTAAATGAACTTTACCAACCAAGACTGTACTCGCCATCCTTTTATGGAATGGAAAAACTGTATCAACTGGGTATAGAATGAGTGAAAAGGGAGAGTCATGAAAAACATCCAAAATAAGCACAAATGAGGAAGCCACTACTCTAGAAGAGAATAAACTGACACTTTTTACCGACATCATCATCAGTTTTACCACCTGCTGTGTAAAAACAAATGTCATGTCCTAAACCGAGGTTGAACAACTCTCAACTAAAAATATTCTAACACTTGTTACCCATGTACCAATTTATAAACATGTGCCACCATATCCATGTAGACTAAAAGGGAAATAGATGGATGTACACTATAACAAATTCTTAAATAGTAATAATAAGATATCATTCCCACAGAGAACGCTGATTAAAACGTAGTTAAATTCAAAATCTTTACAAGGAAAGTTTGTTGAACACTTAGGCAAATTGATATCATCAGTAGAGTATCAATTTGGTTAAGGTAGCGATCTAACCCGACCGTAGGAGGATTGACTGCAGTTCAAAGCCCTAAAATTAGAGGAATCGACGTTTATTTCATTGTTTTAATTTATGCAAAGTTTAATGTTGTTTTCTTTGCTTAATGCAAACGAATATATTTATTCACTTTTCTAAAGGACTAAACGTTTCTGTTTTGTAAATTTATCCCTAAATCAGAAGTATTTTCTAACATTTGTTATACTCTATTCTAATTCTTATTCTAGCAATTTCAAAACCAAATCCGATTTAACGATTTTCCATATTATAAACCTTAAAAGTAAATTTAACCAATTCAAAATAAGTTTTTGTTAAAAAACGTTCCCTGTGGGATCGATATCTTTTATTACTACAAGCGTATACCGTGCACTTGCGGAAATCACTCAACAAGTTTTTGGCGTCGTTGCCGGGGAACGCCAAAAATTTTGACAAAAATTTAGATTTTTCATGTTTTATTTCGAATCTAGGTTTATTTATACTTATTCAAAATTTTATATTTTACTTATTTCAAATTACTAACATATTTATTTTTCAAATTCTGTTTTGAAGGTAGTTTCGATTCGTGCGAAATTTCAAGTTCATGCGCAGTTCTCGAAGTTCAGGCATTCCACCAAAACCGCTAGACCCAGAAATTGAAAAAACGGTTAAAAAGAACAAGAAAGACAAGAAAAACAAAAACAAGACTCCAATAAAAACTAGAGTTACTGAGCTAGAAATTATGGCCACACTTATGGATTATGCTAGGCCAGGAGTGGTCGGTGTAACGAACAGCATAGTTAGACCCCAAATAAATGCAAACCAATTTGAAATTAAGCCAGCATTGCTTAATATGTTGCAAAATAACGTAACATTTTACGGGTTACCTAACGAAAATCCTAACACCCATTTGACAAATTTCTTAGAAATTTGTGACACTTTTAAAATACCAAATGTGACTGTGGAAGCAATCAGCCTTCACCTTTTTCCTTTTACTTTGAAGGATCGAGCCAAAGAATGGTTAACTTCTATGCCAGCGACAACATTTGAAACTTGGGAGCAATAAGCCCAAGCATTTTTATCAAAAAAATTTCCTTTAGCAAAAACCGCAAGAATCATAAAAGGAACAAGCCGACTTGAATGCTTCTGCAAACTCAACGAGTCAGATCGAGCAAGTTCTCGTTAATGCTGTTGCTCCAAGCACCGTGCTGACTCAGAATATTCCTGCACCAATCATCACTGACAGCATTAGGATTACTACTTCACCGACCATCACTACTGCCGATCAATCCTCTCTCCCAGAAAATCAAGTACAGCTTGAAAACACACTTCCAGTCACTGACCCTATCATAACTCTAACTCCTCCACAAACTGGTCAAACTGAGGAAACTAGGCAACATGATGATGAAACCCTCAACTATCTACATACCACCGAGACTGGTAGAAAACTCATCAACTCGGTGCAGTCATTCATTAAGCACATTCATCAATCTACTGAACCTACTGCTGGGTCGAGTAACAATGCATCAGCTCAGCTGTCCCAAGTCACTTAGCTCTTAAATGAGGTTAAAGGACTGAAGGATCTGCTAAGTGATATGATTTCAATTCAATCACATCAGCCCAAGCAGGACTCAATAACGAAGCTGGCTGAGCTCCAACTGACAACTGTTCAACATCTTAACACTCTTCAAGGCCAATTCCAGACCTTGTCAGCTGCGAATACTCAGTATGCCACTTCTGATGAAGTAAAGATGCTCTTTTCCCAGCTTCACACTGAGCAAATCAAGACCAACAATCATGTGGCCTCCTACTCTCAATGCTCGGTGGAGAAAATAAGCGAAGCAGTTCGTTTTCTGAACTTAAATAAACAGGAGATGGACACTAACCAAATGAAGCAAAATAGATATTGGTCAACTCTCAAAGGACCTTCACTCATGTGCGTCATAACAATCTCCAACGTCAATATTATGACACAGCCTTGCTGAAGACCTTTCATCAAGTTTTTGCTGCATTGACAGATTCAATTACTTGGGTAGGTACGTCTCAAGCCTACGTACTGGAACTACTCAGCGCCGCTAAAATCGGCATACCAAAAGAGGTCTTGAATGAAGGCGTTATTGTCTTTGATGGCATTAATGAAAGCGCTGATAAACTTAAGGAGCTGTCCGCCGTGCTAACCGCCGCTGTCTTAACCGACTCTTTTAGAATTCCTGCTCCTCCCGATGCTGACAAAACGGGGGAGAAAGAACAGGCTAGAACTCAGCAGGAGGCTCCTAGAAGCAGTCAGTCCAAGCAAAAGAAAAAGAAGTAGAAATAGGCTAGGCTTAGTCTTTAACTTAGTCTGTAGCCCTATGTTCTTTTATGATCATCTTTTTGCTATGTATGCTGACTACTTTACTTTAATACAATACTTGCATCTTTTATCTTAACTTGAGTCATTTCATATGATGTTGAGTATTATGTTGTTATGTATCTTCAATTACATCAACTGTGTTTACTGTCTATAATACTTGTTGATTGTATCCCATGCTAATCATATGTTTGACATTATCTTGTATGTTTATAAAACATTGTCTCATAAAACCCATTGAACAAAATGTTTACTCAGTGCTCTCTGAATGTTACACCTTCCGCTTAATACTGAGTAAAATAGAATATGTTCCATGAGCTGACCTATATCTGAAAACTGACCTTAGACCTACTTGATTAAACCTTAGAATGTTTAAGAGCTAAACTAAGTCAGTAGCTCAACCCTGACGGGGGAGTTTGCTAAGTAATAATAGGTCAACTATCATGGGGGAGCTCAACACAGAGTTCCTCGCTGAATAGTTTTGCCAACATCAAAATGGGGGAGTTTGTTGAAACACCTTTCCACATGATTTTGATTTGACAAAATTATTTAAGTAAAATTAAATATATTCTAAACATACTAAGTTTAAATGCTTTGATTTATTATACTAATGTGTTTGTTCAATGTTGAGTTAAAATTATTTATAAGACATAAGGAGTAAAAGGCCAAAGCCCAATACGGAAGTCAAAGCCCAAGTCAAACAGATCAAGACAACTCGGCCCGCGTGTATGAAACGCTGTCGTTACAATCAAAACGCAACTCAGCAAGAGAAGGATCTAGAAGACCTTCGTTGAACAACTTCGGAGTGAAGCCGCTGAGTTGAATCGACAAAGAGTACGATACAGCAGCTGAGCAAGAACAACTTCCAGACAAAGTAATCCCACTTTGGGTAAAGTTCAGAAGACACAGAACGATGTCTAGTTGACCTTACCATAAATGGAGACACTCTGCCGAGCTGACTTAAAGCTGCTCAACACTGACCGAGGATAGAAGATACTCAAATCTGAGTGACAATGACAGGAAGCCGTTTCCCTCCAACGGTTATTTCGAAATTCGAAATGACCGATGCCTCAGACGTCTCTATAAATAGAGCCCTTCAGTTGCTTCATTCGCAACAGAACTTGATCAAGCCATTTAACTTGACCAAATTTCATATCTTTTGTGTAAAAGTCTAGAGTGATTATTCAATCATCTAAGGTGTCTTAGCAATTGTTGTTTAGGACAAATCTTTATCATTTCTAGAGATTAGAAAGGAGAGGCTGAGTACTCGGTTATAGTACTCAGCGTGAGATTAGGAGTGAGTACAGGTATAGAGGAAGGTACTCTTGTTATACTCAGCTTCTAACTTGTAAAAGGTTTGATGCTCTACCGTTAAAAAGCTCAGTAGAGAATTCGAAATCTCGGAACGTGTTCCGGGGACAGGACGTAGGCTTGGAGGTCGAACCTGGATAATTCTGCTGAGTAATATCTTTCTAACCTTAAACTCCTTAATATATATATTGCTTGCTTAATCAAAACTGACCAAGTAAAGAGGTCAAGTTGAGTTGTGTGCATTGAGTGTTTGAGTTCAGGAATAGACTCAAAGTGATATCTCCTGACTCAACGAAAGAAGCTGACTTAGTCACCAGTTGACTAAGCTAGTGTCTTATTTACTCAGCGCGCTGTGTAATCCTTTTTCAAAGAAAAAGAAGTCAGCCTTAACGTATTAAAATTTTGAATAGTTCCTATCCCCCCCTTGGAACTAACTTGTTACGTTATAAGTGACCAACAGTTTTTGCATGTGATAAGTTTCGGTCATACTTGTTAGGTTGAAAAGTTATTATTTATACTGATCACGTAGCTTTAAGATATTTATTTGCTAAGAAAGATGCAAAACCACGTCTAATTAGATGAGTTTTATTGTTACAAGAATTTGATATAGAAATTAAAGACAAAAAAGGAGTAGAAAACCTTGTCGCCGATGATCTATCAAGACTCGAAGATGAAAACGCTCCTATAGGTGAGACTATTGGTATACGAGATGATTTCCCTGATGAATATCTCTATCAAATAAAAAGTGTCATGTCGCCATGGTATGCGGATATTGCAAATTATCTTGCAGCCAACATTGTTCCGGAAGGATTAACTTTCCAACAAAAGAAGAAATTCTTCTTTGACATTAAACAGTATTTTTAGGAAGATCCTTTCTTGTTCAGAACTTGTGGTGACGGGATAATTAGGAGATGCGTTAGTGAAACTTAATATGAGTCTATAATATCGGAATGCCATTCTAGCTCGTATGGGGGACATAACGGCGTTTGTAAGACAGTAGCCAGGATATTTGAATGTGGATTCTTTTGGCCTACATTGTTTAAAGATGTCCGTTCATTTATTATTCGTTGTGACAAGTGCCAAAGAATAGGAAATTTAGGCAGAAAAGATGAGATGCCCCTCACAAACATGTTAGAAGTTGAAGTCTTCGACATGTGGGGAATAGATTTCATGGGACCTTTTCCCCCTTCTAATGGTAAAACTTACATATTAGTCGCCGTAGATTATGTTTCAAAGTGGGTTGAAGCAATTGCAACCCCGACGAACGATTCTAAGGTTGTTGTTGGTTTTCTTGAAGATATATTTTGTAGATTTGGTTGTCCTAGAGTCATTGTAAGTGATGGAGGTACCCATTTTATAAACCGAAGTTTTGATATACTTATGAAAAAATATGGAGTACGCCACCGCGTGTCAACGCCCTACCATCCTCAATCGAATGGTCAGGCAGAGATATCAAATAAAGAACTCAAATGGATTCTAGAGAAAACAGTTTCGTCTTCAAGAAAAGACTGGTCTCGTAAACTGAACAATGCGTTATGGGCATACCGTACTGCATTTAAAACACCAATAGGAATGAGTCCATACCGATTAGTGTATGGGAAGGCATGTCATTTGCCAGTCGAACTAGAACACAAAACCTATTGGGCTATTAGGGAACTTAACTTTAATTTGCAACAAGCAGTTAAGAAACGTTTGCTCAACTTAAATGAGTTAGACGAGTTACATCATCTATCTTACGAAAATGCGAAAATATATAAAGAAAAAGTGAAAAAATGGCATGACGCCAAGATTAAAGTCAAAAGCTTTAACATTGGGGACAAGGTGCTGTTGTTTAATTCACGGCTCCGGTTATTTCCAGGTAAACTTAAGTCCAGATGGACAGGACCATATCTAGTCATTAAAGTATTTGATTATGGCTCTTTAGAACTTGAAGGACCTGACGGCGTTCGTTTCAAAGTTAATGGTAATAGATGTAAGATCTGTTACGAAAATGTTTCAAACGAAGAAATTGCGTTCGTGACACATTTTTCTAACGATTAATTCATTTAGATTTAATGTACTTTATTTATTTTTATTTTATTTTATTTTGTTTCGTTTTGTTAGTTTTAATAAGTTTTAATGATTTTTGATTTAGTTTAAATTTTTACACATGCCAATTTTATGATTTTTAATTATTAATAGACTTTATATTAAGGTTTAGATACATAAAAATATGTTTAAGTCATGCTTTTATTTTATTTTTAGGCCTTTAGTACGAATTAGGAGAAATTTGGTGATTCTCAGCCGAGAATTTGGAATTCACATTTTCAGAATTCTCCAAACAGGTAAGGTTTTTTCTGAACTTACCGAGAATTTATATTCTCGGCCGAGAATCAGACACATAGGGTTTCGACGCCTGATTTCCGCAAGGAAATCAGCGTGTCGCGACCGAGAATTGGGAATCTCGGTCGCGACACGGGAATTTTCTGCACCATCAGACCTGTATCTTCTTCTACCTGTAGACACAGCTTTTCAATATCGAAAAATTGAGTTTCTTCAACTTTTAGAGGTATGATTTTATGCCTTTTCGCATCAAAACAACACCTCATTTCGTCCTAAAATCCTATAAATAAATCATAGAGGATCAAAGTTTTGTTACATTCTTTTCATCTCTATCAGAACAAAATTCTGATTTTCTCAAAACACCATTGTTAACTAAGTTACAGAACCCTTATTCCTTTTCTCAAAATCATGACTACTAAACACAAATCCCCTAGGAAAAATGTTGCTTCAAGCAATAAACATCCCGACTTATCCAAGCGATATGGTGCGCCATTTCCTATCTTCAATCATGATGAAGGCAGGCGCTACTGGAGGCTTCATTACAAGTTCTTCGTCGGAATGTTATATATGGATGAGTTTTTGAATAAACAACTCGGAATAAGCGATGACATGTGTCGCTATTTGGAACGCTTAGGATGGACAAAATTTGCCAACATGCAATTTCCTATAATTGGCGATTGGATTCTCGAGTTTTTCTGTACCGTTCATTTCGTTAACAAACGATGGGTGCGTCTTAGTTTTCGTCGAGATAGTGAAATATTTACTTTCGGATATCCCGAGTTGAATGACTGGTTTGGTTTTCCCCCGAGGGACACAATCAAACGTCATCCTGGCAAAGATATGACATCCACAGACATATGGAGAATGCTCACTGGATTATGACGTTCCAATCCTAGACTCGCCTACAATCAATCTTTTCACTCCAATTCAATGATGTATCTACACAAGTTTCTGTGTCACAGTTTGTTCGGTCGCACATTTAGCAGTGTGGTCTGCGACACCGACTTATATGTCCTTGGGGATATATTCCAAGGAAATACAGTTGATTCTTCAAAAATTCTGATGGAGGGTCTTGTTGCCGCTTCTCGATCCAAGGATAAAAAGATTGGATTCAGGAATATAATTTGCGGAATAATTCTCGGTACCAAGGGTACTATTACTGTTCCTTGGAGTGAGGATGAATCTTTTCCGACACTAGACTATGAGTTTTTGGAATATGAAGGTCTAGTGAAACGTGTCTTTCGAGCAGGCCCGCATTTTCTTTCTGCACCAAAACGTCAAGCTTTCGTGCAGTTGAAAATTGACCGCTATAGGGCTAGAGAAATCCCGATTGATAGGGATGAGTATATAGAATAGTTTAGGTTTATAAGTTTTATTTTGTAAATATTTATGTATTTTGTGTTATTTAATTTCATTCTTTGTTTTTTATGTTTTGTTTCAATTTTTGTACATATATGTTGATTCAATAAAAATTTCTATTCATTTTAGTTCATTTCTTGATTTGACCATAGTTAATATATATTTGTTCCATTTCCTATGTGATCATGGATAAATCTATACTAAGTCCATTTTATGTTGACCAATTCTAATTATTCTTGCTCAAATGGAAATAGCAAATACTTACAATGAACTAGTATGGTTTTTCTTAATCAACACATATGTTCACACTTAATCAAAATTCATATACTTAATCTATTTTTATTGTGTTCAATACATTCAGATCTAACTCAATTAATTAATGCATGAACTTGTATTTATTTGCACTTAACATGATTCATTTAACTCATATACATAAATGTGCATTAATGTTTCATTAAATCTTATTATGCCATTTATTTCTCTTTATTTTTCTAATTAATAAGGATAAACCTTTGGTTTTCCTTATATTTAATGTTATTCATTTAAGTTTTTAAGTGCAGGTACAGTTTTAATTTAATTCAGGACACAATTAATCAAAAATATTGCACAAACCAAGTCAAAACACACATAATCAGCCACAATTGACCGATTCTCGGCCAAGAATTATATATTCTCGGTAAGTCCAGCAAAATCAGGCCGAATTCAGAGCAAAACATTCTCTGAAATTCGTGTGTTGCAACCGCATTTCATTCCGGATTTTTGACATATTTTTGGCCTATTCCCATTCCTACTCAACCTCTACATCTCCCTATATCATCCTATATAAACCTACTCCTTACACAAACCTTACATCACCTCAATTTTTACCCAATCACCTACTCTAAACTCTTCCCTATAAATTACTTTTACTCTTCCCAATTTATTCTTTACCCATGAATAAGAAGAAGACATCGATTTAACCATGAATAAGAAGAAGACATCAATTTCCTTTAGGAATAATGGTGTAAATTATACCATAGATTATGAGGGTATGGGGAATATGTTTGGTTTCCCTATTAGTGATTTTTATGACAAGCCTAAGGATTTTGATAACGACTCTCTTTGGCAAACTCTTTCGGATCAAGAATATTTTAACTCCAAAAATACCTCAAGCAAGTTAATTAAGGACAATTGTGTGTTCTTCTTTCACAAATTTCTGAGTTTTTCATTATTTGGTCGTGTTGAGAGCTCCAAAATTCAAGTTCGGGATTTGTTCGTTTTGGATAGTTTGTTTAAGGGTTTGAGGGTTGATAGCATCGGTATGCTATTTGACAATTTATTTCGTGCTTCGAGGGCTCATACCATTCAAGTCCCTCTTGGTAATTTTATCACTGCTATTGTTTTGGGAGCACGGGGTGAATTGGCCGATTATGACATGTCCACCTACCATGGGTATGTTCTGATTTTGGACATTTCGGCGCTTGAGAGGGCTCACTTATTACTTACTTCGGTTCCTCCTATTTTTATTTCATATGCTTCTCGTATTGCCCATCTTCGTGGCACTATGGGTGGAGGAGCTTCAAGTTCCTAATTTGTAGGTACCAAAGAAGGAGGTGCGACGAAAGGCGAGGAAGATGCACCGCAAGCTCAACAACAACCCCAAGCACCTCAAGATGATGATCCGGTGGGTTTAAGGCGGATTTTGAACCAAATCAATTCCAATAATCGCCAAATGAATTTACGAATTGATGATTTGGTGGAGAATAATATGGTGATGAATGACAACCTCAATACTTTGAGGCGTGAGCACAGGTCTACTCGGCATCGGATGCTTTCGTTTTTCCGTCGTCGCAATGTGGAAACTTCACCAACACCTCCGGATTCCCCGCCTCATGCTTAGGTTTTATCTTTTCTTTTTATCTTATTATGTTGTTTTTAAATTTCAGTTTGGCACAATATTACTATTTATTATGTTTCGTAAAATTTTAATTCTATGTTAAATGCTTTTTATTTGCTAAATTTCTATTTTATTTCGTTTGCTTTATTTCGTTCCTATTTTTCATGTTATATCCATATTTGCACCAATGAGGACATGGTCCAATTTAAGTGTGGGAGGAGATATATATATATCATTTATATACATACGAATAAATGCAACGAATAAATTTGGTAAGCAACATTTATAAATGCAACACTTACATTTATAAATGCAACACTTATTTTATGCAAATGCAACATATATTGCAACACAATTTCTTTAACATTATTTTTCATAACTTTACATTTTTATATGTTTAAAAATATTTTAACTTATGATTATTTTTAGGTTATCATTATCCTTAGAAATAATATTTCTATACGGGTAATAATTTTTAAAATTTTTCACAAATCTCCGATACGATTTTAAGTAAAAACGTCTCGAGTGAATGTATTTAAGTTAATAAAATTCTTTATTTTACCTCTATTTTATATCATGCAATTCATGATACAATAAATCTTATTTTAAATTTTCAATTAGGTTTATAGGCATTAAATTGAACTAACAATTTTAGCTCGGTTTGATTTCGTCTTATATTAACACCAATTGAAGTTTTTAAGGAAACTTTAGCCATAATACATGTTGAATTTTAAGTCAATATAGGATGAATGTGCTATCTTTCTTTTTTCCAATTTACAAATTAAATTTTATAATTCATATTAATTAATCAATTAGTTGAATTCTTAACTTTTGGCAATGATTGAGACCAACCTTATCACAATCGAGGTATGAATGGGAAGAAAATTAAGTACCGTTTACTTTTGGCCACGGTTGCGACCACCCTTATCACAATCGAGGTATGGAAGGAACGTTTAAAAAAAATATATAAATTAAGCGTGTTTAAGTTTAAAGTAACGATTGCGTCCACCCATGGCATGGTCGGTACCTCTTAAGCAAACACTAAGCAATAAAATACGTATAAGGTTACGATCAAGACCACCCTTATCTCGGGCATAACTAGCAAATAAGATTAACTCAAGTACTTATTCATCTAATATATTTCATATATTAGTTTAGGTTTGGGAAAGGAAATTTTGTGCTTTGAAATGCCTTGAGACGAAAGACTCAATAACATGCGTGCTTATATCGTCCCGAATACTTCAATTCAAAATTGAAAATACAAGACGAATGATGTATCATATTTATACTAAATTAGTTTGATATTTTGCGTATAAATTTACCATGCGAAGTTAATCTTTTCGGCTTAACTAATTTAAAAAGTAAAACAGAGATATATGTTTTATTTTCATAAAGAGATTAGTTAAAGAATAAATTCAGTGAAATTTTGCTCGGGACTAGCAAAAGATTAAGTGTGGAGATTTGTTAAGCCCAAAATATACCTAAAATATCATTAATATTTACATCAGTTTTGCTTCGAAGTCATACTATTTATATCTATTTAGAGTACTTTTACATTCGAATATATTTCTTTCTTACAAGGTACCTAAATGTTTGGTAAAATCCAAATAGGAACGAAAAGAGGTTAAAAACAGAATAAAAACCCTACAAAAGGAGTCACAGACGACGAAGATCAATTACACCAAAACGAGGACAAAGACGAAGTCAGAAACAGAGAAAAAGGCCAAATTCTCGATCGCGACACGCGTCGTCCAGATCTCCCTCCCTTTCATCCGAAGACCAAATAATTTCTCCCCCATTCTTGGCCGAGAATTTGCATTCTCGGCAAGTTCAGAAATTCCTGGAGAGCCATTCGCACACATTCGTTTTCGACGAAACGCGTTCGTTCGGGTGGATAAAAACATCTCTTCGTAGAGGATACGACCCTTCACAACGGACACGACACTTCAATCACGACTCTTCAACATCTATAAATAAAGAGTTGATGGAGAGTTGGAGATATAGAAAAAAGAGAAGATTAGTATAGAATTAATGCAGGAATTCTGAGTCAAGCGATTCGGAATTTAGAGTTCATTTCTATAAAAAACAATATGATGTACACACATTGTTTATTCAATAATTACAAACACAGTAGCATTTAGATTTGTTCATATTAGTTTACATTTTGGTTGTAGCCGATCGTATCTCTATTACGAAGTTACAACGAGAAGATTGAGTAGAGGATCAGCCCTGAGTTTGACAAACTCTAACGAAACCCAAGGAAAGGATTGACAACCCGTTCACTTGCAAGCCGTCAAATGTTTTCATGCTTCTTATTCTCTGTAAACTTGTATCAAATTTATATTTCATCTAATAAAGTTCATTCTATTCGATAGATTTTTATGCAGCACTTTGGTAAAGGATCCGAAGTGGATGCTGGTGTTTTCATTAAAACGTAGTTAAATTCAAAATCTTTACAAAGAAAGTTTGTTGGACACTTAGGCAAATTGATATCATCAGTAGAGTATCAATTTGATTAAGGTAGCGATCTAACCCGACCGTAGGAGGATTGACTGCAGTTCAAAGCCCTAAAATTAGAGGAATCGACGTTTATTTCATTGTTTTAATTTATGCAAAGTTTAAAGTTGTTTTCTTTGCTTAATGCAAACGAATATATTTATTCAATTTTCTAAAGAACTAAACGTTTCTGTTTTGTAAATTTATCCCTAAATCAGAAGTATTTTCTAACATTTGTTATACTCTATTCTAATTCTTATTCTAGCAATTTCAAAACCAAATCCGATTTAACGATTTTCCATATTATAAACCTTAAAAGTAAATTTAACCAATTCAAAATAAGTTTTTGTTAAAAAACGTTCCCTATGGGATCGATATCTTTTATTACTACAAGCGTATACCGTGCACTTGCGGAAATCTCTCAACAGTGAAGAATCATGTCTCTTCAAGATGATAACTCTTCAAGTGTTGTCCTGTTCCGTGAAGTAATGTATCGGCAAGTATATATGAGGCGAATGATGAAGAAAGAAGAATAAAGAGGACCGATCCATTTCGATGGCTCTCAAAGGTCCGTGATGCACCTGTGCTTCCTACTGAAACTAGTGCATCAAAAAGGGGTTGTTTATTTAAAGGTGCATGATATATTATCAAACAAACGAGCATTGTAAGATGCATTGGGAAAATACCCAGTTAAGATTATATTTAAATGGAGAGTGTATAAGTCTAACAAGTCCATGTTTGAAGTTAGATGTAGGCATGATGGAACATGTAAATGGCGTGCAAGAGGTATTGTGATACCCTTTTGCGATATATTTAGTCTACGAAGAATGAATGAAATGAAGAAACATGTGTCAGAGATTATATGTTACCACATCACAGACAAGTGGGGAAACGAGTTGCCGACATACTACTTGTAGATAAGTTTGATCTCGAGGATAGAGTGTATAGACCAAATGACATTGTGAAAGATTTTGAGAAAGTGTATAAAATCAACTTATCTTACATGCAAGCTTGGAGAGCAAGATATTGGGCATTAGAAGATACAATATGCCGACCAATTGTACATTACATTTGGCAAAGATGGTAATAACCAGATTTATCCTATTGCTTTTGGGGTTGGACCAAACGAGAGCAATAAGGCATGGACTTGGTTTATTACCAACCTTAAAGAATGTATTGGGGATGTAGAGAATTTTTCCATAATCTCGGATGAGGTATTTTCTCGACTTCGGCAACTGCATAGCCCCACAGCGGAATATCTAGAGCAGGCCAATATTGAGAAATAGTCACGTGCATACTTTCATACACTCAGTATAACATAATGACCAAAAAGATCGTAGAATCATGGAACGCAATTATGGTGGTAGGAAGACGCTTACCTATGACAATTTTGGTAGAGTACATTAGAGGTACTGTCCAGTGATGGTTTTACGAGAGACAATCATCTTTGCGAAGTAGTATTTTCTGCAAAATTAAGTTGTCACAACCATTTTGAACTATTTCTAAGTTTCATTTCGCAAAATGTAGCTATAAACTAACGAAAAAACACATCAAAAGCATAAACCCTAAACCAAAATCGCAGAAACAGAAAAAAAGATAAGTGAGAACCCTAAAACCAAGTGGAAATCGCATAAATAAAGTAATACATACATTCTTGCCGCTTTTTGCCATTGAAATCGATTTGAAAGAAGAAATGCAGAGATTCAATGACGCTAGAAATTTGCACAGATTGGGAATGAAACACACTTCGAGTTCGCAGGCTAAAGATGAAGAAGAAGAAAGGGAAATTTGGCTAAGTTGTTATATATATATAAAAGATATTATGGGCAATTGATAATGAAACTTTCTAGATATGTAAGTTGTTTTTAAATGGGTCTTAATATGTAAACAAGCCTCTAATTTGCCCAGTTTTGTAATTTTTCCTTGTTTTTAAAGTCTATTATTATCAGTATTGTTAAATTTAGTTTAGTTCAACACCATTCATCAGTAGTATTCACTTCAGTTCAGTTCAGTCAAAAAGAACATGGTGTAGTTCTCATAAATATAAAAAAATATAAAAATATATAAAAAATTCCATATTATTCATGAGTTTCTATCGAGATTATTCATAAACATTGTAATCAAGCTTGTTCGTTAACTTGTCCACTCCAACTTGAACCGAGGTTTGTCATGTTAAAACTCAACTCGTTTAGGAGTCTCTAAATTACGCCAGCTGCTGATTTCCTTCAAATTTTTGCTGTCGTCATCTTAAAATGGCAGGAATCCATAATATTGTTCCTAACATTAGGCGGTGTGTTTTGACAAATTCAGCTTTGCCAAAATATATTGGCTTTTTCTTCATGTGGCTTACATAAGGGTGCTTTTAATACTTTGCAAGAAGCTAGTTAAGGACCAAAAATGTTTTTATATTAATTTTCGGCATACTTCTTCATTCTGAATGTTTTATGGACATGCAACCTGTTCGTATTACCATGTATTTTTAGTTCACCGATTAAATTAATAAGGTTGTGAGTATTCGAATGATTAATTATCATGATACCATGTCAATGAACCAATTAAACTAAAAACTTAAGGTAATTCTTAAAGCTCAATAATATCTTTTATATTAATTTTCAGTAGTTAAGAAATAATAATAAATAAACTTAATTTTATTATAAAAAATTTAAATTAAATGGTCGTGAGGGGGGTTTACCCACGATACACGAGAGAGAGAGAGGTCCATGATTATAAAAACGTAAATTATAATGTTTCCGACTCGTAATCATCCATTTCCGGGATTCTCGGATTGTTACGCATCAAATATCCCTAACGTTTTGGGTCAGGTGCAATTTTACCCCTAATGTTTGTAGCCAAGAGCAATTTTATCCCTAACCTTGATAAATTGGATAAATTTCAGACACTATTATAAAATACAGTCATTTTTTTCTTTATTTTGCATCAATTGCATATCAATTTTGTAATTTTGCACCAATTTTACCGCAACGTTGATAAATTGGATCAATTTCAGACACTATGATTCATGACCGAGAAGACAGTTTGATGAATTATTTCTCAAATTGACCCAATTTATCAACGTTACGGGTAAAATTGCTCTTGGCTTCCAACATTAGAGATAAAATTGTACCATTTTAGACGTTAGGGATAAAATTGCTTCTGACCCAAAACATTAGGGGTATTTTTGCACTTTAACCCTTATTTTTGGACTTAATTTTTTTTAATGGGATGAAAGGGGCCCGAATCATTTCGGGACTAAGGCTCTATTGTTGTTGTTGTTGTTGTTGATGAAAGGGGGTGGGGCAAATGCCCCCTCTGACCCACTACATCCGCCCCTGACTCATCGAATATCCTATTTACCCCTTAACTTTATAATAATGACCGATTTTAATACTGATCCCGACTACACATATGGTATCATATTAATTAAAGCTGATGCGCATTATCTGAGTAGAGAAATGAGTAGTAATTCATAATATTTTCTATAAGCAATATTATTTTTTATTTATAAGCATTCAAAATGAGTCTATCTTTATATTATAATACGATTTTGAATTGATTTCGATTCTCATATGCCTTCATATTATATAAACAAATTTTCAAAACACGATGATTGCTTTTTTTCTTTACGATTTTCAGTTTGGTTTATAGTCAAAAATATAGTCAGCTTCAGATGTAATGTATTTCAATTTTTTGTATTATATTTAAAGAAACGGTGCTTGGTGACCTAATGTTTTATTAAATTATTATCATGACATAATGCAGCAACATACAATATACAAAGTAAAAGACATGTGTAATATGTATTAATTTTACAACAAAAAAAAAAGTTTAAACTTGAAAAAACTAGGTAAAAGTCTTAAAAAAGAAAAAAACTAATTTAGTTTCGCATGGGTAGAATTTTTTTATTCAAATGGAGGACGTTTGCTTTTTTGCGATCAGAAAATGAGTGGGGTTCTATGCCTACCAATGAGGGCTAAGTTCACTTCAAGATGGTATACCATGGTGCATGCTGTTTGCAGATGATATTGTGTTGGTTGATGAGACGAAAGAAGGAGTGGAGAGGAAGTTGGAACTATGGAGACAAACTCTAGAATCTAGAGGCTTTAAGTTGAGTCGAAATAAGACAGAATATTTGGAGTGTAAGTTTAGCGGCCATAGGAGTAGGGAGGCAGGGACAATCACCCTAGATGGGGGAGTTGTTCAGGCCTCGGATTGCTTCCGGTATTTAGGATCTATTATCCAAACGGATGGAGAAGTAGATGGAGATGTTGCTCATAGGATTAAAGCTGGTTGGTCGATGTGGAAGAGTGCTACGGGTTTCCTTTGTGATCCCGGCATGCCTAATAGATTGAAGGAAAAATTCTACCGAACGGCAATTAGACCAGCATTGTTATATGGTACAGAGTGTTGGGCAGTGAAACACTGCCACATCCATAAGATGTCGGTAGCGGAGATGCGTATGTTGAGATGGATGTGTGGTCATACGAGAAAGGACCGGGTGCGTAATGAAATAATTAGGACAAAAGTAGGAGTCACATCTATTGAGAATAAAATGAGAGAAAACCGACTAAGGTGGTTTGGTCATGTGAGACGTAGAGCGCTTGATGCGCCGGTTAGGAGAACCGAAGAGTGGCAAAGGGATGTAGTGGTGAGGGGTAGGGGAAGACCTAAGCAAACTTGGAGGAGGGTGATCGAGAGTGATATGAGTTTACTGGGAATTGAGGAAAATATGGTAGTGGATAGGACGGAGTGGAGGGAGCGAATCTGTGTCGCTGACACGGCTTGATTTTCACGGTTTTATATGATGGTTCATGTTAGCCGACCCCGAATCATTTCGGGACTAGGGCTTTGTTGTTGTTGTTGTTGTTAGAAATCGAACCTCAAACCTGTCAAGCAGAGGTTCAACGCCTTACCACACAGATCAACCCTCATTGGCAACTTATTTACCTTATTAATAATACATTGTTAAATTTCTCTAATATATTATATTTAATTAATAGCATTAGGATTTGTGAATAGCTGGACAGTAATTAATTAATATTTGGAGGTCAAATTTAGTCATGCGGTAGGGAATAATTTTTCAAATTCCAACCCATGAGGACTCGATAAACTTCACTTTAGTCTCTCTCAACTTTAGTCTTGTCCAATGTGGAATTTATACATGTTGTTTACTATCTAGTTGCTTCACTTTTGAGACCTTTTGGTTGTTAAAATTCAAGGGACCGAAATTGTAATTTAGAATGGACTTGGTGTGTAATTTTCAAAGGCTAATAGTTTTCTAAATATAATAAAACAAAATGATAAATACACAAACTTTTATTGCCTCACCCTTTGGGCTTCTCTCAACTCAACTCACATTACAAAATACATAATATTGGGACTCTATATATAAGAGTTCCATCAAAACATGTAGCCCAATTAATTAAAAAAGACAAAATCTACCATACATTCACTTAGCTAAACAATAAAGACTTAGCTAAACAACAAAGACTTTTTATCCAAAATATGGGTAGAATTTAATTTTAACAATCATGGACTTTAGTAATAATTTTTTTTTTATTATTTTCTTAATTTTCTAAATTAAGTTTATTATATATATATATATATATATATATATATATATATATATATATTTAACATGCCCCTTTAAACTTAATTTTCTGTGACTCCCAGTTGAGCTCTCAAATGATCGAACACATCGTACGTTAACGGTTTCGTGAAAATATCTGTAAACTGATCTTGCGTTTTCACGTACTTCAGTGTCACCTTCTTTTGCTCAATGCACTCCCGAATAAAATGATACCTCGTGTCAATGTGTTTACTCCGATCATGAAACACATGGTTTTTTGCTAATGCCAATGCAGACTTATTATCGATAAAAATCTTCGTCGGATCTTTTTGAGTCATCTGAAATTCTTCTAGCAATTTTCGGAGCCAAATCGCATGACACACACATGAGGTTGCAGCAACATATTCAGCTTCGCAGGTGGACAACGTCACAATCGCCTGTTTCTTCGAACTCCACGTAAATGCAGTATCACCCAGAAAAAATACAAAACCAGTTGTACTTTTTCGGTCATCCTTGTCACCGGCCCAATCACTATCACAGTATCCAACTAATTTGAAATCGTCAGTTTTTGAATAAAGTAATCCCAAATTAGTTGTACCTTTCACGTAACGGAGAATTCTTTTTGCTGCACTCCAATGTGACACAGTTGGGGCTTCCATGTATTGATTTACTAAGCCGACTGCATAGAGAATATCTGGTCTCGTACACGTCAAATATCTGAGACTTCCAACCAAGCTTCGGAATAATGTCGGGTTGACTCTGTCTCCACCTTCATCTTTTGTCAACTTGATTCCACATTCGATTGGCGTGCTGACGGAATTACAATTTTCCATCTTAAACTTCTTTAAGATCTCCTTTGCAAAACCACTTTGAGAAATAAAAATTCCGTCATCATTCTGCTTCACTTCAATGCCAAGATAATATGACATTAGACCAATGTCAGTCATCTTGAACTCACGAGCCATTGTCTTCTTGAACTCCTCAAACATCTTAGGATTGTTCCCTGTAAAAATGAGATCATCCACATACAAACAAACAAGTAACATATCGCCATTTTTCACCTTTGCATACAGGGCATATTCATGTGGGCATTTGACAAAACCATTTTCTTGAAAATATTTGTCAATGCGACTGTTCCAGGCTCGTGGTGCTTGTTTAAGACCATAAAGTGCCTTTTTCAATTTTAGCACTTTATTTTCTTGACCTTTCACAACATACCCAGGTGGTTGCTGGATATAAATTTCCTCTTCTAGATATCCGTTGAGAAATACGGATTTCACGTCCATTTGATGAATTCTCCACCCGTGTTGAGCAGCTACAGAAATTACCAGTCTGATACTCTCCATTCTGGCAACAGGAGCAAAAACTTCATTGTAGTCAATTCCGGGTCGTTGACTGAACCGTTTCGCCACCAATCTTGCTTTATGTCGGACAATTTCACCGTTTGCATCTTTCTTTGCTTTGAACACCCATTTAACTCCAATGGGGTTTTGACCTGCCGGAAGTGATGTCAGCTCCCATGTTTTATTTTTCTCGATTGAATGAATCTCCTCTTCCATAGCTTTTCTCCATTTTCCATCTTTCATTGCTTCTTCTGGATCTGTTGGTTCATCATTAACAAAATGACAATAAAGAGTTAATTCATCATCAAGATTTCTTGTTACATCATAGAGATCTTTAATAGGTATGAATTTTTTGGCTTTCCGGGCCGATGTTCATCTGAACTGTCTCCATCACTCGAGGATGAACTCGAACTGGATGAGCTTGCTGATGTCGAACTGGTTGCTGGTGTTGTGGCTGCGACTGTGGCTGGTTCTTCCTGATCATTGTCTTTATCCACGAAAGGATAAAAACTGTAGCTGTTTTCTTTTTCACCTGTCCAATCCCAAACTGCTTCTTCATCAATGGTGACATCTCTACTGATTACAATTTTCTGAGTCTGTGGATCGAACATTTTGTACCCTTTGGAATGTTCTGAATAGCCCACAAACAAATATTTCTTGCTTTTATCATCTAGCTTCTTACGTTCTTCATCCGGTACATGGACATGAGCAACACTGCCAAAAACACGCAAATGAGAAATACTGGGTTTTATTCCGCTCCATGCTTCTTGTGGAGTTTGATCCCAAACACTGACAGTTGGCGATCTGTTCAACAGGTAGACAACACAGTCTACTGCTTCGGCCCATAACTCCTTCGGTAAATTTTTACTTTTTAACATGCTCCTCACCATGTTGAGCACAGTTCTGTTCTTTCTTTCTACTACGCCATTTTGTTGAGGTGATCTGGGGACTGAAAGGAAATGACGGATTCCATGTTTTTCACAAAATTGCTTGAAAGAGATGGACATGTATTCACCGCCTCTGTCTGATCTGAGTGCTTTAATAAAATGACCACTTTCTTTCTCCATTTGGACTTTGAATTTTTTAAATGTCTCAAAAACTTCTGTTTTTTCCTTCAAAAAATACACCCAAGTTTTTCTACTATAATCATCAATGAAAAGTAGAAAATATTTATTTTTACCCAGAGACTGTGGAGTGTTCGGTCCACACACGTCTGTGTGAACTAGCTCAAGTGGCGCTTTTGCTCTTGACATGGACTCCTTTGGAAAACTGGTTCTGAATTGTTTTCCAACAAGACATCCTTGACACAGTTGATGAGGCTGGTCAATATGAGGCAGTCCGTTTACCATCTGCTTCTGTCCCAACTGCTTCAGTCCTCCAAAATTGAGATGCATGTACCGTAAATGCCAAAGCTAGGGGGGACTTTGCACACAAGCTTTCAAACATTTAGCCACGTCTGTCTGAATGTTAGTTGTGAACATTCTGTTTCTCGCCATTGGTACACGTGCAATCAACTCCTTTTTCTCATTCAACAGGAGTAGTTTCCGATCCACCATGTGAACTTCATAATTTTTCTCCAGTAACTGTCCCAAACTCAAAATATTGCTTTTCATGCTAGGAACATAATAAACATTATCAATAAACTGGTGAGCGCCGTTTTTGAGCCGAATAAGAATTGTTCCTTTGCCTGTAATAGGAACCTTGGAGGAATCTCCAAATAGAACATTACCGCGAACGGATTCATAGAGCTCCACGAACATCTTCTTATCACCACACATATGGTTACTTGCCGCATTGTCAAGATACCATATATTATTTTCGTGATTTTCTTCACCTTCATAGGTAAGTAACACTGTGCCAGTTACTTCCTCATCTTGAATATTATTGGCAGTCTCCTCTACCTCTTTAGGCGGACTCCAACATTCCACCGCGTAGTGACCATACTTGGAGCAATTATAACACTGAATATTGAACTTGTCACGTCCTTCATTCGGCCTCCAGTTTCCTCTTCCTTGACCGCGTCCTCGACCTCTTCCTCTGCCTCTGGTGAATTGAGTGCTTCTGTCATTGTTGTTGTTGCCGTTTTCATTTCTGCCTTGACTTCTGCCACGTCCTCGTCCTCTACCATTTCCTCCTCGACCTCTTCCGCGTCCTCTGCCGGACTGACTACTTTCGCCATTTTTAAACACAACCTTCGTTGCTAAGACTTGTTCTGCGGAATCTTCTCTTCGTTTCTCAAACCGCTCCTCTCGTGCTTGTAGTGACCCTACAACTTCGTCAACTGACATTTCACTGATGTCTCTAGACTCCTCCATAGCCACCACTACATAATCAAATTTTGGTAGTAGTGATCGCATAATTTTTTCAACAATTCTGGACTCTTCAATTTTTTCTCCATACTGCCGCATCTGATTTACGACAGATTTTACTCGGGATGAGTAATCACTAATGGCCTCCGTCTCTTTCATCCTCATCATCTCAAATTCTCCTCTCAGCATCTGTAAACGAACTTTTTTCACTTTCTCCTCCCCTTGAAGAGAAACTCGTAGGATTTCCCATGCTTGTTTGGCGGTCGTAGCTTCGGCTACTTTCTCGAACATTAATTCATCCAAACCTTGATGGATGAGAGTAAGCGCCTTTTGATCGCTTTTGCGATTTTTCTGCAGAGTATCTTTTTCTGCCTGTGTCAACGCTGCCTCGTTACTTGGGACTACGTAGCCTTTTTCGACTATATCCCAAACATCTTGACATCCGAGTAACGCCTTCATTCGAATACACCAACTTGAATAATTGGTTTTGGTGAGCTGAGGGTATTGATAAGGAAGTTTGAGACCGTCTGACATTTTTGTAGGGTTTGTTTTGCGGAAGACTGACTCTCGTAACGTGGCTCTGATACCACTTTGTTGAAATTCAAGGGACCGAAATTGTAATTTAGAATGGACTTGGTGTGTAATTTTCAAAGGCTAATAGTTTTCTAAATATAATAAAACAAAATGATAAATACACAAACTTTTATTGCCTCACCCTTTGGGCTTCTCTCAACTCACATTACAAAATACATAATATTGGGACTCTATATATAAGAGTTCCATCAAAACATGTAGCCCAATTAATTAAAAAAGACAAAATCTACCATACATTGACTTAGCTAAACAACAAAGACTTAGCTAAACAACAAAGACTTTTTTATCCAAAATATGGGTAGAATTTAATTCTAACAATCATGGACTTTAGTAATAATTTTTTTTATTATTTTCTTAATTTTCTAAATTAAGTTTATTATATATATATATTTAACATTGGTAACATAACTCAACAAGGTCTCTCGTTTCTCCTCCATGATTGATCTAAGTAGAGAACTAAGTTTTCTGTTTATGATGTGCATCAATTACTTTATTTCACATGCATTTAAGCAAATTATTAGTAAACATAATAAACATATATAATTATATTAAAAATAAATAAATAAATAATTTATAAATGTTCAAATCTATTATAAAACAAAGAAAAATTGAAACAAAATCAGGCCCGCGTTACATGCTCTCCATCCATTTCTGGATAGTGGTATTACATTTTGCTTTATTGCTTGTGTACAACTCATCCACTTGTTCTTGCCCTGTATATAGCTCATCAAGGCAAGGCTCTGTCATCAGAGCAAATATATGCCACATTACTACCAAAAGCATAGATAAATTAGAATTCAACATGAATAATTATCTAGCAAATACATATAAAAAATTTTGTGGCACATCTAATCGTGGAAATGAGATATACAGGGCAATAATTGAGCTTGCCAAGAGAGATCAACCCTCTAGGACTGAGATTTGGGTGATATATATAAGAATATGAATACATTAATCAGTATATACAACCACTTTATACATACTATTATATGCACTAGCTTTTATAATTCGTTTTTTTGTTATTATGATTAGAGGTTTGAAGGGATAATAGGAAGCCCAAATGGAGTATAAAGACTCCTCCTTCCTATGAGGTATATTGACCGGACCTACATCCATTATCTCTAAATCATAATTGTTTTTTCTGCAAGGATATTTCATCTCTTTAGACTACTTTTGTTGGAAAAAGATGTTTAATTGAATTCAAATTACAAGATTGAAGATGTTATACTTTTTTTTCTACACAATTATATTAATTTTGTATATTATAGATTATGATTGAATACAGATTACAAATTATGTGCATATTACAATTATGATTGAATACACATTACGATTTTTGGTATATACAATTTTATGTGCACGTTTATTTCATGCATAATTGAGGTAAAAACATGAAAATTACTTATATTGCATGGTGAATAAAAATAAGAAAATAGCTTCTAAGCCACATTGAATTAAAAAAATTATCATCTTAACATCAATACAAACACAAATAATAAACAAAATCTGTCCTCTCAATAAATATACTTGGGCAAAATTGATTAAAGCATATGTTATCTGAAGCATGCTACAACTACAAACTTAAATATGCAAATTGTCATTGTCTGAAAAACTGTCATTGTCTGAAAGAGTTATGGGCTTTGCGCAACGCTGTTAGACACTATCCTTCCAATCAGTCCGAGAAGAACAAATATCAAATTTCATAAAATTGCTTGGTTCTAAAGAGGGGTCATCTGTCAATCTTCCGAGAATCATCTCAGATTTGATTGATAATATTTTTCTGATAACCATATTGGGTAAGAATGGGGAAAGTGAACAAACTATATTACCTATGTTAGAAAATATGCAGAAGGAAGTAATTGCTGGTATTGCTTCTGATTTATTCCCTTCCTTGAAATTCTTACTTGATTTTCTAAGTGGAGCAAAGTCAAGAATGCAGAAAGTGCACAAAGACACAGACAATGTACTTGAAGACATCATAAATGAACACAGAAATCAAACCAGCTTTGGAGATAACTTTTTGGATCTTCTTTTGAATCAACAGAAAAATGGAGAACGGGAATTTCCATTAACAAACCAAAGCATCAAAGCAAATATTCTGGTGAGTATTTACTTATAATTAACATCCAAAGATTAAATGACTAGTTTTATTAGGAAAAAAAAATATTAAGAACATTCTTATTGTCCTTGTTATTTTCAAATTTTTCTCTTAACAGTTGAAATGTCATATTTGTCTCTTAAACTTGCTTAAACTAAAATGGACTTGTAAGATTACACTTTTAGTAAGTTAAGAGAGCTATTTGCATTTTTATTAGAGATACCTCATATATCTCATAAATATTGGCACTGAAATTGTAGTGTTTTGTACTTATGTTCACATCTTACTAATTGATAAGTAGAGACTTAAAGTGTGCCATTATAATTGATTCGATGGTTCGACCAATAATTGATATGTTTTTACTTTAACTAAACTCTAGTCAATTGAGCAAGTTCTAACACAGTACATAAATTTGTAGCAAATGTTCGGTGCGAGGAAGACAGCCTTTAAAGCTCTGGAAGGGTCTATTGCAGAGCTGATGAAGAACCCAAAAGTAATGAGAAAAGCACAAGAAGAGGTGAGGAGAGTCTTTGGAGAAAAGGGAAAAGTGGAGGAATCAAGAATTCAAGAATTAAAATACTTGAAATCAGTTATTAAAGAAACTCTTAGATTACATCCACCAATAACCTTCATTTTCAGACAATGCAAGGAAAGAACAAAAATTATGGGATACGATATTCGCCCCAAAACTACAATTATGGTTAACGCTTGGGCAATTGGAAGAGACCCAATTGTTTGGAATGAACCTGAAAAGTTCTATCCAGAAAGATTTGAAGATAGTCAAATAGATTAAAGAAGTGGAAATATGGAACTAATACCATTCGGTGCAGGAAAAAGAATATGTCCAGCAATTACTTTGGCCATAACGTATGTGGAGCTTCTGCTTGCAAACTTACTATATCATTTTGATTGGAAACTACCCGATGGAATCACACCTGCCAATCTTGATATGACTGAAATTTTTCATGGTACCTTCAAAAGAAAAGAACATCTTAACATGATTCCCATTCCATTTTCTCCATTGTCTCAAGATCAGGCCAAGAAAATTACATCTTCAGAATTCATGGAATAAGATGTTAATTCCTTCTTATTTCCTACTTCTTGTGTTGGTTTCTCTCTTTCAAATAATGTCTTGTCAAAAAAATTATATGATATTTAATGACAAGGCCAGTTGCTAGTGCTCATTGATTGTGGTGCTTTAATGGAAGCACAGTTCAACATTTTTTAGACAATTAATGAAACTTCTACATTAGAATAAAGAATGAGCCAAAAATATAGAAAAAGACAACAAAATCATACACCGAAGAATTATCTCAAAACACAAACTAAAATAGAAAACAAATACACGGTCGAATGACATGTATTTTTAATACACACGTTTGAATTATGCTCTTCAAAAAATTTATTATCTAGAATTTATAAGTTTCCATATAAAAGTAAAAAATTGCAAACAGAAAAGCATAGATCTAGAGAACTTAAGAAATGGAAAACCATATTGGAAAAAATTGGAACTTACAAATGCAATTTTGGAAAAGGGTAATATGAGGAAATGAATATTGGTTGTCAAAATACTTCATTTTTATCTTCGTGGTGCGCTGAATCTTCTGAATAAGAACAAACATATTTTAGAAAAACAATGAACGAATATATTGAGAGGAAAATTAAAAGAGTACAAGGGATGTTAGAAGGTCTAACTATAGTTATTGAATGGTTACACCATATAGAAAGGATAAAAAAATGGGTTAATACAAATAATTGAATGGCTAAGTGCATATTAAGAGGAATATGGAGACTTTGAATTGTTCAGAATATCCATTTACCGCGTGATAAATTTGGTTTTGGTAACGGAATAAAACACCACACCGTTATAAATACGCGGTATTTGTAAGGGGTCCAAACTACAACGACTATTATTAGTAACTCGCTAAACTTCACCGGTAACAAATAGTCCAATAAAATTGACATGACTAGTCTTTGTGTAACATGCTTTCGCAATGACCTCTACAAATATAGGTTTCTCAACTATCAAACCAGAATGTGTCACTAGTAAGGGGTTACTAACCACGTTTTTTCTACTAATATTTTATTATACTAAGTAAACGCAATGTTGTAAAAAAACAATAGGTGATAGTCAGGCAAATAGGGCCCTCGGGGACTAAATGGGTTTGTTTTTCTATATTTTCTTTATTTGTTAATAAACAATTTTATGTGTTTTTCTATCGTTGATTCGACACACGAATGCCGCTAGCTAACTGTAGGCTCTGATACCAACTGACGCAGCGGGAATATGGATAAATGTTAACTATCGTTGATTCGACACACGAATGTCGCTAGCTAACCGTAGTCTCTCAAACCAACTGACGTAGTAGGAATATAGATAAATGTTAACTATTGTTGATTCGACATACGAATGCCGGTAGCTAATCATAGGCCCTGATACCAACTCACGCAGTGGGAATATAGATAAGCGTTAACTATCATTGATTCCACACACGAATGTCGTTAGCTAACCGTAGGCTCTGATACTAACTGACGCAGTGGGAAATTAGATAAACGTTTGCTATCATTGATTCGACACACAATGCCACTAGCTAACCTTCAAAAGTCGTTGATTCATAAGAATGCCGATAATTCGAAAAGAAAATGGAAAACTCTCTCAAATTTTATTCATCCAAAGTCTCCTAAAAAAAAGAAAAACTTGCCTTTATATAGGCTTATAGAAAAGAAAGAAAAATAGGAAAAAAAGATAATTAATCCAAGTGTGAAAAGGAAAATAGACAAGTCTAGGTGCATCGAAAATATAAACTTTTATCTATTTTGTCTATTTGTCTTTTCCAAGATCCGTTCATCGTTATTTCATATAGAAAGGAATTAAATAAATGTACCTATGGTTGATGAACTAATCTACCGTTGTAAACGAAGTGCCCACATGGATGTCAAGTCAATCACAAACACAAACAAGAAATCAAAACTGAAACTTAGTAATCAACCAAATAGCAATCTAAGTGTAGATTGCCTCTAACGGTATCCACACGAATATAAGAAACAGATTGAAGAGAGTGAATAATTTAATCGAGTGAGAGACGAGAAGAAATACTATTCCTCTATATTGTGTTTTCCGAAATTTACATACTAGGGTGGTCTATTTATAGTGCTCAATTAATTAAATCTCAATTTTATTAGGTTTAGTAAATTAGAATCCTAAACAATTTAGTTATTCTATTTAGACAATTATTCTATTTATTAAACATTATCTTATATCTAATAAAATATATTTAATAAATATTATCCTAATCCCATTAGGATAATTAATTAGGATATGATAATAATAAAGATAAATAATCACATTATATTATCTAACCAATATTATTTCTTTAATTGATTTAACCATAATGTAATCTAACCATATATTTCTCTAAATAAATCAACTAAAAAACCCTAATTTATTCACTACATAATTCGCCCCTCCCATGTCTCTCCGTTAAATTACTATTCCATCATTCGGTCTTAATTCCTGTGTGGCCTATTAGGTTCTTACTGAAGCTAGCCGTATATGTTTATTTAAATTAATTCAACTAGATCAATTTAATCCTAAACATATAACAGAATGGGTGCGTAAACTGTTTTATCATAATCATCACATTCCCCTAGAGCGATAACGTTTACCTTTCAGTGTTAGGTCTAGTATAATTCGATCATTCCTCAGCTATATCAGTAGATGAATTCGTAACTATGGAATATGTCAGGTTACATATAATGAGACGTCTGTTTTACTTGTTCAGATAGAATTAACTCTAAATAGACAGGTTAAGTGAAATCTCCATTTACACTCTTAACCCTATCACCTTGCAAGGGTTTCAGTTAATTCTTCCACAAGAGGCCCATAGATATATCTCCTATCTATTAGGAGTGATGAATGCTCAATCTAACATTAATTATCTTGCAATTACTTTATATGATATCCAACTCTGCTCTCACACACCCCAGAGTCCCCCCTGTAGTGGATCATGCTCGCACAGAATCAAAGCATCGCACTCCATCATCCAGAATCACTAGTTAATGTTTATTTGAGTCTGAGGATTACTTATACTTACTAATACCATTTGAGATGAAACAGGTGACACTAGATAAATCCATCCATCCTATTATCTCAAGTCGAGTCCCAAATCCTAATGAAATCCTTCACATGATCCTTGTAACTGTCTAGATATCTCCATATGTAAAGCTTGTGAGATCAGCTCTCTGTTCACAATAGAAAACATTATTACATGCAAGTCTCAATAGCATTATGTCAATCCCTAAAAACATATTACTTGACTAGGGCTGTTTTAAGTTTATCAGTTTTATTATAAAGTTATGTCTCACTTTATACTTTTATGAACACTTTATTATTACTTAAATAAACTTCGAGATTTCTTTTATTTAACTTAATTAGCTCTGATAAAAGATAAATGTCTTTATATAGTTAAACTTACTATATCACAAAACAAACGATAATGAACAATTCATTTACAACTGGTTTATATCCTACAACAATTGACTATATGACACTAAACGCCAACATCTTCCACTTGGACTAAAACCAATTATTTCTATAAACATTCTCATAATCGTTCGCATGACGATCATGAACCTTTTGGGGGTAAGACATTCTTTAAATGGATCTATAAGATTGTCCCATCATTGGCAGTCTTTTAATTCTCACATCTACAATTGTTGTTGTCTTTCGAAAAGATAGTAATGAATGGGGTAGTGTTTGGATGTAGTATGAGACTGCGGGTCCTTAGCAATAGCAACAAATCTATTATTAATCTCATTAAAAATGCCAGGTACCGCGCCTAGTTAATTAATAAACCTCCATTCCAAACTTCCCTTTTAGCTGCTTTCGAAGCTGCTATATACTCTGTTTTTACTACAAGAAAAAACAGTTTACCAAGGACTTCATGTCGTCGTATTTAGCATTTTTCCGCTAGTAAAAGTCATTACCGATGACTTACCATCCAAACAGGCGTTCAAGGCAATTCCTCCGTTGGTAAAAAAATAACCATCGACAAAGCCATTGTCATTGGCATTTACGACGACAATTTCGTCGGTAACTTCTAGGAAAAGAATCTAAACATATGATACTTCTCACAGTTACTAATGTCTACTATCATTGGTAAGTCATGGGTAACCTGAAATCGTTGGTAAGCCATCAGTAAAGTTTAACCATAATATGGCACCAATAATATTAGACAGTACGTTGTCGGTAATTTTTTAGGCTATATTTTGGTACGAAATTATTGTCATTGGTAATATCATTCGCAATTATATAAATATTGGATGTTATATTTTTGGCATAAAATTATAATCGTCAATATGTCGGTAGAAATGTATAAATTTTGAAAATATAATCGTAGAATATGTCATTGGTACTGTATATATACCGAATACATACAAGACAGCAACACAGATGAACAAAGTCTTTTACATTCACATTTCCATCGTAAACTTAGATAAACAAAAACAAAATAGACTTGCACATTCGTCAAATTCAGGGGATACGTTATGTTCTGCAACAATTATACAAAGTGTCAAAAGAGACTTTAACTATTGTCCAATGCTTGGGTTTGGAGGTGCTACCCAGATTGGCTGCCCACCAGCATTGAGTCGGGTTCATGTTTTGTCAAAGTGTCAACAGCGGTACACAATTTCTTCCCTCCTGTGATTATATATCATGAATAATAGTTTTAGTGACCACTTAGAGATCCAATTCAAAATACCATATCTAAAAAAGAGGACTAAATAGTTGAAGAAACGTTTAGCTACTACTCTGAATTTGGACGCAGAAAAGTTTATAAGATGTCTAACTAGACATGCATATTAAACAGATTGTCTATATAAATCGTAATGTCGTCAGTATTTTTTTTATGTCATTGCTAAGATGTTGGTATTTTTTAGAATTAAAAGTTAAAATAACCTTAAACTTAGTTGCCAATATAAAATTAGCTTAAATTTAAATTTAAGTATATGTATTAGTTCAACAAAAAAAAAACCCTTAAGTTGTTAATTTTGATAAATTACTCTAAATTTTATAAAAAAATTGGTATCAAAATTAATTATACCTAGGTCAATTTGTCAAAAATTACAAATTTGAGAACTAAATTGATACCTAAACTTTGATTTTGACAATCATTCTTACCAAATTTAAAGACTAATTTAACCATTAATTCTATTTTTTTAATATAGTTTTGGAATTTTTGAAGCTATGTCATTAGTATGTTCTCTGTAATACCAACGACATGGCATTGACACATACTGTCATTAAAATTTCCAATGACAAAAATCGTTTGTAATATATGTCGTTGGTAAGTCATTTGTATTTTATAGGTATATTCGTTTATAATGTTGGTAGAATGATTTTGTACGTAAATTGTAGGTATGTCGTTGGTACTAACCACGACATATATGTCACTGGTAAATTGTCATCGGTAAACTGTTATTTTCTTGTAGTGTTTGATTTTTGGCTCGGCCATCGTTTCCTACTTTGAACTATTCTAGCTAACCGTACCTCTTTCAGAATAAACTTGTATTTTGTGATCATTATACGTGATGAGGGGAATAATATATTCAAGGTGAAGGCGTCAATGATCCATATGTTGCAAGCAGTGGTTCAGTACGAAGGTTTGGCTCTTGAGGATCCACACAGCCATATACAAGATTTCCTGATTATGTGCGATACTTTCCAAAATGCAAGAGATGTGATGGACGATGTGATCAGACTAAAGTTGTTCCCATTTACACTAAAGGATCGAGCAAAGCAATGGCTAAAAAACATACAGCCAATAACCATTCGTACTTGGTGTTAGGCATGAATTTGACTACAATTTAACATATTATTTATGATGAATTAAGGGTGTTTTGAGGGTTAAATTACGTAAAAGAAGGTCTTATAAGTGTTTTTACGCAGATTGGGAAAGATTAAGTCAAACAGACTGTAAGCATCCTATTTTGCACAAACCATGAGGAGATGAGCAACCTATGATCCAGCGGTCTAATGCTGCGTTTCTGATGACGGATGGCGACTTGACAGGAGGCATGAGCGGCAGGCAGGAAAGGCAGGAAAAGAGCAGTTAAAAGAAGCATCATGACAAGAGTGTTCGACCCTTGAGTGTTCAAGGGTCAAAAGTATCTTAACCACTTCTAGTAATCTAGGATCTATGAAAATTTTATTTGGTTTTGTAATATTTTATCACATACTTTCGGTACCGTTGTAGACATCGAGTCGGAGGACCTGTGATGAAAACCTAAAAACAGGATGGTTGAAGTGGTTGATTCCGGAAGTTTTGAAAAACAAAAAAAAATATAAACATAATAAGCAAGAAAAGTTACGGCGGGTTGCTGTTGTCGATCGGATGGCTCGCGAATGCTTAGCGGCACGGTGCGAGTGCTTAGCGGCAGCCGACGCGCGTTTGACGACAGTCGGACGCCCGCTCGACAGCACGAAGCGCGGGCTCGACGTCCGTCGGACGCACGCTTCCAGCCACGAATGGCACACACTCGACGTCCGAGCGATGCACGGGCCCGGCAGCGCGGTGCGCGCGCTCGTCGACCACGGGGCGTGTGCGCCCGGTAGCGCGGAACGCGCGTTCGGCGGCTACGACGCGTGGGCGCCCGACGGCACGGAACGCGCGCTCAACGGCCACGGGACGTGCGCGCCCCGGCGGCCGTTGGGCGAGCGCCGAACAACGTCGGGCGAACGCCCAACGTTCGTTGAGCGAACGCCCAACGGCAGTTGGGCGCGCGCCCAACCTTGCGTTGGGCGGCCGCCCAACCATGTTGGGCGGCCGCCCAACTATTGTTGGGCGATCGCCCAACAATGTTGGGCGGCCGCCCAACTATTGTTGGGCGATCGCCCAACAATGTTGGGCGATAGCCCAACGGAAGGTTGGGCGGCCGCCCAACATGCCTCGGGCGGCCGCCCAACCCTCTTGGGCGACGCCCGATTTTGCTCGGGCGTCGCCCATTCTTCCGGGGATCCGTTTTTCTATAAAAGGCACGGATCCCCATGCATTTTAAAGGGGTGATTCTTTGGAGCTTTCTCACTCTAAACATTTTTAGAGAGAGAAAGTCAATTTTTTGGAGCAAATATTTTTTTCCCAAAAAAATCCAAATTTTCCCAAAGTTAAATTTTTACTAAAAAACACAAAAAACCGGAAAATCACGACTCGTGGAATCAATCGGCTTCGACTGTAAGATACCGAACTTAAGGTATTATCCGAGGACTAGACTCGTTTTATTTTATTTAATTTATTTCTTTTCCTTTATTAATTTTTATGTTATAATTTTATTTATTTAGCTATTTATTTATTTAACATGTTTTATTTAATTTTGCGTATTTATTTAATTTTCGTCTCGTGTTGAATAAAATTTGGTTTTGTTTTAAAATTAAAACCTCGTTTTGATATCCCAATACGAACCGTGATCCGATAAAAAGGTAGTTCGGGTATTAAAAACGTTGTAATTATAAGCTTTTTAAAAAAGATATTTCCGAATAACGTTTTAAAATAAAAACGTCGTTTTAGGAACTTTCGTTATTGACTATGATCCATTTTTGGTAGTTCGAAAATCCAAAATGATTGAATTAGACTTAATTTAAAGCTTTTGAATAAATCTGGAAATAATTGGAGTGTTGCTGTAATTTTCCGTTTTCTGTCACTAAAGGCTGTTTACCGACGGAATTTCCGTCTGTAAATCTGCTGGAATGTAAAAAATATTGTTTTGGTCCCTCTTTCTCAACTTTTAAGCTTTTAATCCTTTGTACATATATGTATATTAATGTAATAAACATTTTCAAATTATTTTTGGATAGTTGGTACATATAGTTATTTAGGATATTTATATATCATTTTTTTTTATTTAATCTAATATAAGTATATGTATATATATCTTTTTCTTTTTCCTTCATTTAAATGATAATGGATTTTATTTTAAAATGATATTTATTTGGGTGTTTTGGGAGTGATTAATTAGTAGACATTTTGTGGATAAATGGGTATTATTTTGATATTTAAACCACATTATGTATGTATATATATAGTTTTGGGCTATTTGGGTTATATTAGTTATTATTAGATAAAACTATTTTGGGGACAAATAATATTTTCTTATTTAGGGGTTTTATTTATTATTTTCACATATTTAAAGTAAAAATGTATTATATTTAGTATTTTCATTATTATTCCTTATATATGTATTATATAGTATCTTTTCACTTATCCTTATTTCATGTTCCTTTTTTTTTGGCTAAAATGTATATATATACCTATATTATTTTCTTTATTCTTTGGACATTTATGGGTCCATATTTTAAATGGGCTTTATTTGGGAGTGAATTTTGATTTAATATGCTTATTGTTGTAATTATGACAAGTAAAGAGTCCATTGAGTAAAAAGGGGAAAATAAATCACAAAAAGAGTTTTCAATTTAATTATTTAAACTAAATCGTTCCAATGGCGATTCGGGTGAACTTCATCAAACGGGGTTTTAAAACGCACCTAAATCGTTCCAACGGCGATTAAGGTGCGAACCATGTAAATGAACTAGTTTTGGGAGAAATAAGTTAGTATAGAATTAACATGCAACACGACATGTAAATCACATCGTAAATAAATCAATTCTTTCTTCTCCCCCTCTCTCTTGTATACTTTAAATTTATGCAAAATGGGTGATTCTTTACCAAATTGGCTTTCAATAATATATGCTCAAAACGGTTTTCAAAACGAGAAAGAAAAGGTTTCAAATGAATTTTAAACTTAAAGAAATATGCGATTAGTCTGTTATCGCCTAACATGCTGAGTAGGAGGCCGGTGGTTCATAACCGAGCGGTGTCGGAGTGCCTAGTAGCCTTTCTCCGGAAAGGAGCTAGCCTTCTCGGCTCGTACCTAAATTTCCCAAACCCTCACCGGTCTCCCGCAAGGGATCGGTGTTCATTTTCCCTTCGTGGGTGGCGTCTCTTCCATACTCCGAGCTCCGGTCCTGCCGAGCAGCTTGATTCCACGATTGGTTGCTTTCGGTGCTAATCACCGCTTACGTCGCCATGAGGTGTCCACCCCCCGGTCCGCCCGAGAGATTAGGCCGCGGCACCTCATCTAACAAGTGGAGACTCTGAGGGGGAAGCGAGAAATTTGATTCCGGAAGGCGTGTATTAAGCCCTTAACGGGGACGGATCGTATTATTTCTTTTCATATGCATTCATGTGCATTATTGCAAACCTTTTTGCGAAACCTCTAGCGAGAGTCCATTCGTCGCTCGAAAGAGGCTAGTGTAAGTTCCCCCTTACAGTAAGGCGCCAAAGGGTCCCCATCCATTCGTTAGGGGCGAATTTGTGCGGTCCTGTGAGGTCCCGCGCTCAGCCGTGTCAGCATATAGTAGCCTTAGAAGTTTCCATAGGATTGCCCGTTACCATTTTTGATGTGATGAATGAATCAGTTCGTGTTTTCAAATTGCCATGATACGTGTCTAATCCTAAAATATGTAAAGAAAATGAAACGATACGTTAATATATACTCTTAAGCCGACATACAAACTACCCCGAAACATCGAATCGATTCGAACTAAAGACGACTTAATCATCTCGTATGAATGAACTTGTGCGACCCGTCTGGTCCCTTTCCGTGTCCCGAAGAAGGCGCATGTTCAGGAAATATGTTATGACGTAAGCACGTGTTAGTATGAATTGGTTTGGTGTTAGGGATAGTTACATCTCGATTTAAAAAAAATTATTATATTAACGATAGTCGTTATTCACATTCTTTAAATATGTTGGGATAAAACGAAATTATGACGAAACGAAAACCAAGAACATTTCTGTCTTGAACGACCCCGTTGTAACGTAAAGAGTTTCGCAAACGTGGCCCGTCCCTTCCGAATAAAAGACGAGCTCTTACGTTATGCCCTGTGTCGTTCTTAAGAGAAATGGACGTGTCCGCAAAAGTGACTAAGAAAATAAAAGAAAAGCAAAAATAAATAAACGACCAAAATCCTTCTGTATCTACGATATACATCAATCCCGAGAGTAGTTAAAGAAAACAAACCAATGCCGTCAAATACGTGCCTCGAACTGGTATATACGTCGTTTAAAATCATAAAGCCGAATTAAGCTAAACCGCATGATTGCACCATATGGACGAGACTGTGGGTTTGACTAATGGCTCGATCATTTCAACCGTTACCAAAACTACAAGAAATATGGCCCGATCTGTGTGTTTGCTTAACTCGCGCCTAAATGAAAAAAAACGGTAATATCCCTGCTTCGAATAAGCATGCGATTCAACGAAACGTTGATTTTCTATAACCACGCTAGGATGATATATCCCGTAAATTGGAAGAAGTAAAATCTTGTCGCTAGCCGAAAGATTACCGCACGCTCGAATAAGACTCGCCGTCTTTTCACGTAGCCAAAACGAGCAAACGAATTCTTAACGCTAAAAACAAACACGTTACGCGATGAGTCCGTTCCTTAAAATAAAAAGTGCTTTCATCACTAAATAAACACGTGGTTACGTCTCTCGATAGATCCAAAAGATCCCGTTGTAATCTAAAAATCGAGACACGAACCCACGCGAATAAAAAGGAATGAGTCATTGTCGATAATGAACGGTTGGACTAAAAAAATAACTCGTACCACGTCTAAAGACCGAGATGCGCTCAAAGGGAATCAAAACCCGAACTAATGCATCTCGCAAAATGACAAAAGACGAGTTATTTCGAAAGAACAATCCATTTGGTCGATATCTTAGTCACTGAACGCTGATACGTTAAAACGAACTGTGTTGTCTGATGGATGATTTACTTTTCCGCAATAATCGTCGGCATCACGCGTCCCCTGGACCGCAATATGAGCCCCAAACCAAAATCCTAGGACAGAGACTTGGACCATCGAGTGTGTGGAGGAATAAGGGTGGAAGAGAGATGTTGTGATACGTGTAATTAGACTAACGTTTGTTCTTCTTATCTTATATATCCGTAAATAAATAAAAGCGCACACCACGAATCATGCATATAAAATCATGCATACATACTAATGAATACCGTTCACGCAGACGTCATCATTAAGCGGTTGTGGTTTCGCGAGAGTAACCGGCTTGTCAGACAGTTTGATCAGCTACGGGTAGACAGTTCCGAATCGGTAGTTGTGGCTTCTGAATCATCTTCGTCTGGGTATACTCAGTCCTCTGTCAGTATGTCTGCGACCGACAAAAAAGTGGCTGAATTGGAAAACTCTGTGAACAATATCAATGATCAGCTGGCCGCAATCTTGGCCCAGCTAGCTGAGCTAGCACTAAAAGACAACAAGAGTGGCAGTAAGCGTGCTGAGAACGAAGTAAACACCGGTCCCCGCTTCGGGAACGAGGATGATTATCAGGATTATATCCAGAAATAGCTTGAGAAAGAGAAAGCTAAGGAAGAGGAGTGGAAGCAGCACATCACTCAGGAGGTGCAGGACCTACATGGGGGAAGTTCCGGGAGTCAGGACTTTTATAATTTGAAGAATTGTTTATCGGCAACGGCTTTGCCTTTGAAATTCCGGCTCCCTGACATGAAAATGTTCGATGGAACTGGAGATCCCACTGCCCACATGAATCAGTATGTTGCCGTGATGAAGCACACGATCCTGACTGAGGATCAAGTCCTAGGGTTGTTTAACACCTATATGGAGGGGGCGGCCCTCACATGGTTTCATGCATTGCCTATGGTGACGAAGAGGGATTGGAAGGAGTTAGCGAAGTCATTCATCGCTCAGTATAGCTTCAACACCATGCTTGAGGTCACTTTGAAGGAACTAGAGAGCACTAAGCAACAGGCTGGGGAATCTTTTTCCGATTTTGTGAAAAGATGGAGGGCTAAGGCCGCGGTTATGAAGCAGAAGCCGCTTGAGCAAGATCAGATCCGAATGGTGGTGGGCAACACGTTGCCGTATATTAAGAATGAGCTGCGGTATATGCCTTTTACCAACTTTAATCAGATGTATAGCTGCGCCTTGACAGTTGAGGGGGATGGAGAACCAAAGAAAGCCTATACCAAGTGGACGAAGTCTGGATATAGTGCCGGAGGGCCAAATGAGAGTACAGAGTCCGCTGTAGTGAAAGTGCTTGATCTTAATGCTATCGAAAAGAGGCAATTCGCCAAATTTGATCAGACCTACGCAAAAGTTTTCGAACGATTGCAGAAAAAGGGGCTGCTGAAAGCTCTTACTCATTATAACAAGACACCGCCTCCTCCGCAGATACAAGCTAGGGGATATTGCGAGTTCCACAGCAATTATGGGCATACAATTGAGAATTGTGAGAGGCTGAAACACGAAATCCAGGATTTAATCGAGGAGAAAAAGATAGCTGATCCTTCGTCAACAAACCCTTCCACTAAGCGTAATCCATTGCCTAATCATAGGGTGAGCATGATCGGAGTTGGTTTGACAGAATGCGTAGTGATGGAATCCTTCGAGGAGAACGTAGAGGAGTTGTTGGACTCTGACGAAAAGAACAATGTAGGAAATGGTCTATATGTGTCCTTCCTTGGCAAGGAACAAGGGGATGAACCGATGGATGAAGGATTAGATGGTGGAGCACCGTATGATGAAGATAGTGCTGAAGAGACCGGAGAAGGGTCGTCTCGAACTATTGTGCCTAATTTGGGTCTGTTTAGTGGTGGAGGAAATCCCGAGGTGCACCTGCGTGAGTATATGCATGACATGTTTGTTGAATCCTTCGGGGTGGATGAGATTGCTCAGTGGTTCCACCATTCACTGGTAGGTGAGCCTTTGGAATGGTTCCACTCATTACCCGACTCTTGTAAGCATGATTGGGATCAATTATCAGATTCATTCTTAGAAAAGTACCAAAGAGCTGAGGACAGAACCGCAGAACGCTTCGCAATGCAGATCGGACCTATCAAGCGTCCGTTACCGAGGGTTAGTAAGTATAATGGCAACAAAGATCCCATGGAACACCTTCACTTCTACTTATCGGCCATGGCGCCTTTGGGTTTTAAGGAGGAAGAGATCACCAACTTGTTTTGTAATTCACTGATGGGTGAACCGTTAATGTGGTATATGTCGCTGCCGATGTATGTTAAGACCGATTGGGCGGCAATGACGAAGAGATTTATCAAGGAGTATACAGTATGGATGCTGGCAGAGCAAACCCCGGATTCCCCTTCTTACCAAACACCTGATGCAGTGTTAGCAATGCCTAGGTATGGTGGATACCAGGATCCTGTTGAGCATGCGAGGTTATTCCGCAACCATATGTATGATGCCGGATTTCCGCAATGTGAATTACATGAACATTTTCCAGAAACCTTAATGGGAGAAGCCTTGTTGTGGCATCAAGGCCTATCAGAGGAGGAAATGGGTCATTGGGTACCGCTCAGGAGTGCCTTTGTAGCAAGGTATGAAATGTATAGTCCGTGGACGAGATCCCTGGAAGATCTGGATAGGATTAGGCAATTCCCCGAGGAACCATTTGTGGATTATGCTAGAAGGTGGAGGCACCATTATGAGCAGTGTCACGAAACAATGAGCAATAAGGTGCAACTTATGTGCATACAACGAGGTGCTATTCTGTTGGCCGCAAGAAGAATGAGCAGAGTGTCCCTCCATGATTATGATGAGTTGATAGGTTGGGCTTTGTATGGATCAGTGGATCCCTTTTATTTGAATTCGAACGTTCCTCACGTCATGGATTTAATGATTGTGGACATTTGGGAGAGTTCTTCGGACGAGGAAGATGCTGATCGGAGGATTCCTATTAACATTTGGGACGAATCGGATGATGAGCCGGAAATCACCGTCATGACGAGATCAGGTCGAGTGGCCGAGGGAAAGGCACCTATGGTAGAGACTAAGATAGGGGAAGGGTCGGCTCCTAAGCCCGATGACCAAGTTCTTGAGCAGTTGAAGAAGACACAAGCTAAGTCCACGGTCTGGGAAATTTTATGCCATTCCAAATACCATCGTGAAAATTTGATGAAAGAGCTGCAGAATTTGGTTATTTCTACCGATACTGAGCCGGAAGCACTAGTAGGGGCAATCATGGCTCGAAAGAAAACCGAAATCACATTTACGGACGAGGATCTCCCAGAAGAGGGGAAGGCTCACAATAAGCCTTTGTATATCCGAGCGGAAATCAATGGGAAGAAGACTAGCTGTGTGATGGTCGATGATGGATCGGCTATTAATGTTTGTCCGTTGAAACTCTTGTCTAAACTGGGAGTGGAAAGAGGAGACTTGACGGCCTCGGAAACTGTGATTAGGGCTTATGATGATAGCCGAAGGCATATTGAAGGAGTCTTTAAGGCCAAGTTGAAAGTGCGGCCGCATGAAGAAGAAACTGAGTTCACAGTGCTGGATATCCCGGTAACCTTTGCCGTATAGTTGGGACGCCCATGGTTCCACAAGTTGGGAGGTGTGCCCTCCACGCTCCATCAAATGATCAAATTCCCCTTCGGGGAGGAGATAGTGACGATCAGAGCGGATAAATTAAGCTCGGTGGCGGCATTGGGAATTGAGCCCCAACTTTTCTCCGGATTCTAAGTTTCTGGGATTTACGAGTCTAGCATGACCACCGATGTAGTGAAGATGATGAAGGGAGGCTTCATCCCTGGTATGGGCTTGGGAGCGCACCATCAAGGGTTGCCAGAATTTCCGGACTTCAAGAGTCAGAAAACCCGGAGGGGTTTAGGATATGAGCAGGGAGGTCCATCCAACACAAGTAATGAAGGAAAGGTGGGCCTAAAGGGGTATTTTATGAATGAGGGGCACGGAAAGGTGTATTCGGGGACTCCCGAGTCGTGGACTAGCACTGAAGGAAAGATTCTGCCAGGTTTTGAGATCTTCAATGATGTGACTGACTGGGGCAAATAAAAGGCGAGCTGCTTCGTCGAGGAGATCATGGTGTTAGATTTGAATGCCGAGGAGCAGGTGATCACCATTGAAGCCACTGTGGGAGCGGTGGACGAGCCCAGTACCTCCGAAGCTTATGAGAAACCCGAGAACCCCGATGATGAAAATTGTATTACTGCTTTATTTGAATCAGATGATGTACTCGCCAATACTATCAATGAAATGAATTCTGATTTTGCTTACTTGCTTGATGTTGATCGTGATCATTCCATGCATTCTCATTCATATAACATGCCTACATTTGAAATCAATGCAATAGAAATGTCAACTTTCAATCTTGGCACGGATGAAAATCCTAAACTTATACAAATTGCTCAAGAATTAACTATTGAAGAGATGAAAGAATTCGAGAGAATAATTAAAAAATACGAAATAGTGTTTGCTTGGACATACGAAGACATGCCAGGAATTGATCAATCAATCGTAACTCACCGTATTCCAACATACCCCGATGCGAAGCCCGTAAAGCAGAAGCTCCGACACATGAGACCGGAATGGGCAGATAAGATCAGAGAAGAAGTGAAAAAGCAGTTAGAAGCAGGGTTCATCGAAGTAATCGACTATCCCCCTTGGGTCACAAATGTAGTGCCCATCGCAAAGAAGGACGGCAAAGTGAGAATGTGCGTCGATTATAGAGATCTTAACAAGGCGTGCCCCAAAGATGAATTCGCGTTGCCTCATATTGACGTGTTGATCGACAGTGCAGCATCAAGCGTCTTGCACATGAATGTGGACGGTTTCATGGGCTACATGCAAGTTCAGATGGCTGAGAAACACAAAGCAAAAACCTCATTCACCACTGAGTGGGGAACATACTGCTATAGGGTGATGCCGTTTGGTTTGAAGAATGCCGGAGCAACTTACCAGCGAATGGCTACGGCTCTGTTCCATGATATGATACACAAGGAGGTAGAAGTTTATGTGGATGACATGATGGTCAAATCAGAGACAAGGGAAGGGCATTTTGCTGCGCTCGAGAAGTTTTTGGCCCGAATCGCAGAATTCAAGCTAAGGTTAAACCCGAAGAAGTGCTTTTTTGGCGTTTCGTCGGGGAAAATCTTAGGCTACGTAATCGGAAATAAGGGAATCGATGTAGATCCCGATAAAGTGAAGGCCATACGGGAAATGCCGGCACCAAAAAATGAAAAAGAGGTGAGAGGGTTTCTAGGGCAGGTTCAGTATATCAGTCGATTCATAGCGAGACTTACCGCAATCTGCGAGCCAATCTTCAAGTTGCTATGGAAAGATCAACCCACAATTTGGAATGATAAGTGTCAGCAAGCTTTAGAGAACGTCCGGAATTACTTATCCAATCCACCAGTGTTAAGACCGCCTAAACTAGGAAAACCTCTTCTCCTCTATGTGGCGATCGAGGAGCGATCTATTGGGGCAATGTTGGCCCAAGAAGGAGACACCGGTGTGGAGCACGCGGTGTATTATCTGAGTAAGAAGTTCCTGGAATACGAGCTTAAGTACAACATGATCGAAAAGACGTGTGTGGCAGTAGTATGGTTGACAAAGAAACTACGACACTATTTTCAATCGTATAAAGTGATCATTATTTCTCGGATGGACCCCGTGAAGTATCTGTACCGGACTCCGTCTTTAACAGGGAAGCTAGCCCGATGGTTGTTGCTTTTGTCCGAATTCGATATTGAATATGTAACGAAGAAGGTTATCAAGGGAAGGGCCGTAGCAGAATTTCTGGCCAACCAACCTCTGAACACAGAAGAGGAAGAGATAAATTATGATTTCCCCGATGAGCACTTGAACGCAATAGAAGTCATACTGTGGAAAATGTTCTTCGATGGAGCGGTTAATTCAAAGGGAGCCGGAGTAGGAGTACTACTTATCTCACCAGAGGGAGAAAGGATCCTGATGGCGAAGAAGTTATCCTTCCCTCTCACCAATAATATGGCCGAATACGAAGCATGCATCTATGGGTTGGAGTCACTAGCAGCACTAAGGGCATCATATGTCGAAATCTGGGGCGACTCAAAGCTGATCATCGAACAGGCACAAGGAAACTAGGAAGTGAGGGAAGAAAGGTTACGTCCATACCTAGACCAGCTAGAAGGGTTGGCACTAAGATTCAATGAATGTCGTTTTTATCATATCCCTCGAGCACCGAACCAAGTTGCGGACGCTTTGGCCACTTTGGTGTCAGTTTGGGACAACCCTCGGAACCTTGCCTCGAAGTCGTTGGTGTTGAAGAGATCTCACAAACCATGCTACGAAGACGTAATGCTATTAGGGGCAAATGAAAAGCCGTGGTATTTCGATATCGTGAATTTTATGAGAAGTGGAACATACCCGGCAGAGTCAGAACTTAGGGATCAAGCTGTGATTAGAAGGTTAGCTCAGCACTTCGTTATCCACAACGACTTGCTTTACAAAAGGCACATCGATGGGTTACAACTGAGGTGCTTGGATGCGGGAGAAGCCCGCGAGGCAATGGAATCGGTACACTCGGGAATTTGTGGGGCCCATATGGGAGGAGCGGCGTTAGCAAAGAAAATCATAAGGCAAGGCTTCTACTGGCTCACCATGGAAAGGGATTGTAACGAATATGCGAAGAAATGTCACGATTGTCAAGTCCACGGTGATCATAGTCATCTACCAGCCATGGAATTGCATGCGTTGGCGCCTATTTGGCCATTCGCGGCTTGGGGCATTGATATCATCGGGGAGGTGAGGCCTAATGCTTCGAATGGGCACAAATTTATTGTAGTCGCCATTGATTACTTCAGCAAGTGGGTAGAGGTAGAGTCGTTTGGCAAGTTGGGGTCTAAACAGATGAGGAAGTTTATCGAAAAACACTTAATCACCAGATTCGGAGTGCCTCATCACATGATTACGGATAATGGGGTCCAGTTTCAAGGGGAAGTAAGAAGTCTCTTCCGAGAATATGGCATTGAACATCACAGGTCTTCTCCGTACCGTCCACAAGCTAATGGGGCAGTAGAAGCAGCTAATAAGAACCTTAAGAGAATTCTCATAAAAACGGTGGAATCACATCGGAATTGGCATGAGCAGCTCCCACTCGCGTTATGGGCTTATCGCACGACGGTTAGAACCTCAACTGGGGCAACGCCATTCTCCTTGGTATACGGAACAGAAGCAGTCCTCCCAATTGAGATCAAAAAGCGATCGTTGAGAATCGCAGTGGAAGCAGAGATTCCCGAGACGGAATGGGTGAAGAAGCGATATGAGCAGTTGGCTTTGGTTGACGAGAAAAGGATGGAAGCCCTTTACCATGTGCAGCTATATCAGAGAAGGATGGCCCGAGCCTTCAACAAAAAGGTCAAGGCCAGCCCTATCAAAGAGGGGAACATGGTGCTGAAACAGATCCGTGTGACGCACACCGACCCTAGGGGCAAGTTTAAGCCTAACTGGGAAGGGCCATTCTTCGTGAAGAAGATACTAAGCAAAGGAGCGGTGAAGTTAACTACTATGGACGGCATGGAATTCTCCGAACCTACCAACCTGGATAGGCTTAAGAAATACTTTTCGTTAAAAAAAAAAAAAAAAAAATTCCCGATAAGTTGAAAACCCGTAAAGGGCGGCCTATGCAACAATAAGGGACATCCCAGTGGGTGAAAACCCGAAAGGGCACTCATTTGAAAATTTCGGGAGAGAGGAGAAAAATCACCGGGATCCGAAAACCGAAAGGCGGGTCCTGGTAACAGTAGTTATAACTTGAGCAATTACAAAAACAATGTATAAGAGGCTAAGTATTTCTGTTGTTTGTAAATAAATAAAGGCATGAATATATTTGAAGAGAATGATTGGAATCATCATAATCTACTAAATGCATGGTAATACGAATCATGAGTTATACATTTCTAATCTTTCTTTTCACAATAAAAAGCCTATATACTATCCACCCCACTCCCTATACATCAGCTATACATCGGGGTAATCCTAATAAAAAAAAACTATTAAGCCATACATGACAAGCCTAATAAGGAGGGAAATCCCAGTAGTCCTCAAAATCCCTCAAATACGACGCCCGCTCCGCGGATAAGGTCTCCTCGGTAACTCGGAGTCTCTCCTCGGCAACTCGTGCTCTCTCCTCGGCAGCGAGGCGTCCAATGGTCTCATCACGCGCCCTCTCCTCAACGACAAGACGTCCAGCAGTCTCTCTCCATATCACCTCCGACCAGTGGTCGTTCCGCTCCTGGTACACCTGGCCAACCCTGGCGTCGGCCTCCCGCACCGACTCACTCCATCTCCGCTCATGTGCGTGAAGATCGCTCTAAAAAAAAGAAAAACAGATGTGAAAAAAAAAACTGCATAGGCAAGAACAGAAATCATACATGCATGCATTCCACTACACTAAAATAAGGTAAGGATACGTACCAGGTGGTCGGCACAGCGCAAGCTGAGGCGGTCTCTGAGGTAACCGGACAGCCCCACGTAGTCAGTACAAGTCTCTCTCGTAGTCTGAGAAGCGTCGGAAGGGTCAAATGGTACCCTCGATGTGAAGACAGGAGGAGCCATCTCGACACCCACGTAGGCTACTCCGGACTCGTCGTAACAAACGGTCGCAAAATCCCTCCCAAAGTCCGGGATGGGTACGCCTAAAGGGGACCTCTCCGGTCGGACAGCGCTGGAGGACTCGCCGATATAATATGGCGGCTCGCTCGCAGATGTCTGAGCTCGAGCGTCGTCAAAGAAATCTGACAGATGGGCACTCCTCCAGGAACTCTCCTGCAAATAGAGACACAATAAATACCGCCAACTATCTCGTAAATAAAGATAAATAGGCCGAACCACTCACCGGAACCGCCTCCTGACCAAAAACCGCCGCGACCGCCTCCCGCGAAAACACGTCCGCCACAGGGTCCACCTCCATCGCCACCACCGGGGCATCCCTCGCACTCAACAAAGTCGATAGATAAAGGGCACGGCCCCCGGCGTGAACCCACACCTCTCTACCAACGTATCGACGGGTCAAGTCCTGACGAATGACCGACAAGGGCATGGTCCGCACCGCGAACATGGAGACAGGGATCTCGCCTGGTGACCAGTGCGAGGCCCTAATCCTGGTAATGCCCCGGTCGCCCAAATACCAGGCCCGCACGCAAGGGCTAGTGAGCACGCACTGTTGCTCCTGGATCAAAGTCACATACGCGTAATCGGGACCGAAGTCAAGGTCGTCCCACCTAAACTTGATCTGAAAACACAAAGAAAAAGTCAGATCTTTTCAAACAAGAATCTAGCACGACTAGAAGATATCTACCTGTCCCAAAGTCCGCGAGTCAATCCAGTCTAGGAGCCGCACCACCGTCCGTCTCTTCTCTGTGCCTAAATCGAACTCTCTCCACCGAGTCATGAGTGGGAGCCTCGGTACTCGTGACCGATGCCGAGACTGGCTAGGAAGAATCCGCCTCTCATACGCCCAAACCTGCTTGTAAAAAAAAACAAAGGTTACGAACGGAAACATGAAGAAGATAGAAAGGGCGAGTCTAGGGTGCACACATACCAGAAGAGCGAAAGTGTAACCACCGAAGTCCTTGCGCTTCTAGCAAGTCAAATCCAAAAACTTATATAGGAAGGCTAGGCCCGCCCCCGCCCAATCATAAGACGCCGCCACATCCAAATCGCTAAAAGCCTGAATAAGACCAGCATGTACCTTCCCGCTCTTGGTGCGGAAAATCGTCTCACTCAAAGTGTACACTAGGAAGCTACGGACAGCCAAGTCAGCGTCATCCGTCTCATAAAAATCTCTGCGACTCAAGAGGCTCGCGGTAGAAATGAACTTCGCTGGAGAGGATTTGGCACCTGGGTAAACTCCTGGCCCAATCAAAGCGGCTAGCCTAGCACGGTCGACCCGCGGACGTATCATGTCAAAGCAGAAGGGAACTGGAGTGCTACTCCCCCGCAGCCCTGTCAGCAAAGAAAAATCTCGGGGTGAGATGGTCATCTCCCCGAAAGAAAGGTGGAAGGTATGGGTCGAGTCAACCCACCTCTCGCATAGGGCCCGCAGGCCAAAGCGATCGCACACCCCATTGGTGCGGGGCAGCGCTGAAATAAAGGGCTCAAAGCCCAACTCACGCACACGGGCTCTCGCCGCGGCGCCTAACATAGAATACCACACGTGGATCTCGGCTGTGGTCCCGGAAATCTCGAGGAACTAGAAAGAACAAGACAGGAAAATTTAAATATGATTCCTAAGCGTGCGTTTGATGAAAACACGTTAAGACTAGTTATTCTTTCGGTCAGAATCTAACCTAGAGACGTCTGGTCAATCTGGACCAATTTTCTATAAAATCTCTCCTTAGGGTCATTTATGTAGGATTTAGTTAATTCTTTATTCTTTAATCCACTCTCTTCCGCACTGACAAGGAGCATTGGTCAAGTTTTTAGTATTCACGTGCATTAGTTAAGTCTTTACTATTCACGTGCATTAGTTAGGTTTTTACTCTTCACGTGCATTAGTTAAGGTTTTTACTATTCACGTGCCTTAGTTAGGTTTTTACTATTCACATGCACTATTCACGTTTTTACTATTCACGGGCATTAGTTAAGTTTTTACTATTCACGTGCACCATTCACGCTTTTACTATTCACGTTTTCGCTCTCCACGTGCACTATTCACGTTTTTTACTATTCACGTTCATTATTAATGTTATTTTTACTGTTAGCATGCATAAAGTCGTAGTTTTACTATTCACAATGCATATAGCGCACATTCTTACACAAAAGTAAACAAGTGTTACTTGTAAGTAAAGAAATTCACATTTTCTAACTAGAGTCCTATAAGGCAATCTAAAGGTTAGCATGCAAATCATGTTCGGATAAGGATACTAAAGCCTAGAATTTGAACCAAATAACGAAAAAGTGAGAAAGTACTTACCTCGTTACAGCGTGTCCGGCTCAGATGCATCGTAGGGTCGTGGAAAGGGTCCACTCTAGCAAGGTTCACGTAAACCTCCTCCATGCCTTTCGTGCCATCGCATTCATCCAAATCCATCCCGAGAATAATCCAAATCAAAATCTAGAGAGAGAGAAGAAAGAGAAGGTGTGGGGTTGAAATGGAACCCCACCACCTTATATAGGAAAGAGGAATGGCATTCCCGTAAATAGCGAAAAAGTACGATGTGACATAAAGGTAAAAAGTAAATAATTAATTACCAGGTGCACAGACCTCCGATTTGCAGTCCGTTTCAGCATGCGCTTCTCCTAGACAATGGCCAATACTGCCAAGATAAGAACTCCCGATGATAGCCAATTTTTACAGAACTGTGGCATCAGTCAAAATACAGACGACAGTCAACAGAAAAATAATTGACAATGTGAATCATTCCGAACCAAAAAAGACATTCCTACCAAACCATTCGAACCTCCAGGACACTAGCTCCAGTGAGAAAATACAGACAATGGTGTTTTAAAAGAATTCAGAATCGTTAGAAAGAACTTTTTTGCCCTTGAGCCACCTTACCTACGGTTCACGACCGAGGTAGCTTTTTAGCCATCTTACCTACGGTTCACGACCGAGGTAGCTTTTTAGCCATCTTACCTACGGTTCACGACCGAGGTAGCTCTTTAGCCATCTTACCTACGGTTCACGACCGAGGTAGCTCTTTAGCCGTCATACCTACGGTTCACGACCGAGGTAGCTCTTTAGCCATCTTACCTACGGTTCACGACCGAGGTAGCTTTTCAGCCATCTTACCTACGGTTCACGACCGAGGTAGCTTTTCAGCCATCTTACCTACGGTTCACGACCGAGGTAGCTCTTCAGCCATCTTACCTACGGTTCACGACCGAGGTAGCTCTTCAGCCATCTTACCTACGGTTCACGACCAATGTAGCTCTTTAGCCATCTTACCTACGGTTCACGACCGAGGTAGCTTTTTAGCCATCTTACCTACGGTTCACGACCGAGGTAGCTTTTTAGCCATCTTACCTACGGTTCACGACCGAGGTAGCTCTTTAGCCATCTTATCTACGGTTCACGACCGAGGTAGCTTTTTAGCCATCTTACCTACGGTTCACGACCGAGGTAGCTCTTCAGCCATCTTACCTACGGTTCACGACCGAGGTAGCTTTTTAGCCATCTTACCTACGGTTCACGACCGAGGTAGCTTTTTAGCCATCTTACCTACGGTTCACGACCGAGGTAGCAAAAAACGTTTTCAAAACACACACATCACTGTCAAAATAGGAAAGTAGGGGCAACTGTAGACACCGAGTCGGAGGACCTGTGACGAAAACCTAAAAACAGGATGGTTGAAAAGTTACGGCGGGTCGCTGTTGTCGATCTGATGGCTCGCAAATGCTTAGCGGCACGGTGCGAGTGCTTAGCGGCAGCCGACGCGCGTTCGACGACAGTCGGACGCCCGCTCGACAGCACGAAGCACGAGCTCGACGTTCGTCGGACGCACGCGTCCAGCCACGAATGGCACGCGCTCGACGTCCGAGCGATGCACGGGCCCGGCAGCGCGGTGCGCGCGCTCGTCGGCCACGGGGCGTGTGCGCCCGGTAGCACGGAACGCACGTTCGGCGGCCACGACGCGTGGGCGCCCGACGGCACGGAACGCGCGCTCAATGGCCACAGGACATGCGCGCCCGACGGCGCGAGACGCGCCCCGACGGCCGTTGGGCGAGCGCCCAACAACGTCGGGCGAACGCCCAACAACGTCGGGCGAACGCCCAACGTTCGTTGGGCGAACGCCCAACGGCAGTTGGGCGCTCTCCCAATGCTGTTGGGCGATCGCCCAACGGAAGGTTGGGCGGCCGCCCAACATGCCTTGGGCGGCCGCCCAACCCTCTTGGGCGACGCCCGATTTTGCTCGGGCGTCGCCCATTCTTCCGGAGATCCGTTTTCCTATAAAAGGCATGGATCCCCATGCATTTTAAAGGGGTTATTCTTTGGAGCTTTCTCACTCTAAACATTTTTAGAGAGAGAAAGTCATTTTTTTTGGAGAAAATATTTTTTTTCCCAAAAAAATCCAAATTTTCCCAAAGTTAAATTTTTACTAAAAAACACAAAAAACCGGAAAATCACGACTCGTGGAATCAATCGGCTTCGACTGTCAGATACCGAACTTAAGGTATTATCCGAGGACTAGACTCGTTTTATTTTATTTAATTTATTTCTTTTCCTTTATTAATTTTTATGTTATAATTTTATTTATTTAGCTATTTATTTATTTACCACGTTTTATTTAATTTTGCATATTTATTTAATTTTCGTCTCGTGTTGAATAAAATTTGGTTTTGTTTTAAAATAAAAACCTCGTTTTGATATCCCAATACGAACCGTGATCCGATAAAAAGGTAGTTCGGGTATTAAAAACGTTGTAATTATAAGCTTTTTAAAAAAGATATTTCCGAATAACGTTTTAAAATAAAAACATCGTTTTAGGAACTTCCGTTATTGACTATGATCCATTTTTGGTAGTTCGGAAATCCAAAACGATTGAATTAGACTTAATTTAAAGCTTTTGAATAAATCTGGAAATAATTGGAGTGTTGCTGTAATTTTCCGTTTTCTGTCAGTAAAGGCTGTTTACCGACGGAATTTCCGTCGGTAAATCTGCTGGAATGTAAAAAATGTTGTTTTGGTCCCTCTTTCTCAACTTTTAAGCTTTTAATCCTTTGTACATATATGTATATTTATGTAATAAACATTTTCAAATTATTTTTGGATAGTTGGTACATATAGTTATTTAGGATATTTATATATCATTTTTTTGATTTAATCTAATATAAGTATATGTATATATATCTTTTTCTTTTTCCTTCATTTAAATGATAATGGATTTTATTTTAAAATGATATTTATTTGGGTGTTTTGGGAGTGATTAATTAGTAGACATTTTGTGGATAAATGGGTATTATTTTGATATTTAAACTACATTATGTATGTATATATATAGTTTTGGGCTATTTGGGTTATAATAGTTATTATTAGATAAAACTATTTTGGGGACAAATAATATTTTCTTATTTAGGGGTTTTATTTATTATTTTCACATATTTAAAGTAAAAATGTATTATATTTAGTATTTTCATTATTATTCCTTATATATGTATTATATAGTATCTTTTCACTTATCCTTATTTCATGTTCCTTTTTTTTTTGCTAAAATGTATATATATACCTATATTATTTTCTTTATTCTTTGGACATTTATGGGTCCATATTTCAAATGGGCTTTATTTGGGAGTGAATTTTGATTTAATATGCTTATTGTTGTAATTATGACAAGTAAAGAGTCCATTGAGTAAAAAGGGGAAAATAAATCACAAAAAGAGTTTTCAATTTAATTATTTAAACTAATGGATTTTTAGAGGTTCCTAATGTAAATAAATAGTGTTTTCTTGACATTTCAAATCGTTTCTTAAAACACCACGTTTTAAAACCTTAGTCCGTTCCAACGACGGATTAAGCGAACCTTGTAATTAAAATCGTTTTCATTGTGAATAATAGAGTTTTTGAATCGTTTTCTTAAATGATTTATGCAAAATAAATGAACTTGTATGCTTAACCACGTTTTCTTATTGAAAAGTTTTTACCTTAACGTTTTCAAACACTCGAGTCATTCCAACAGCGATTCGGGTGAACTTCATCAAACGGGGTTTTAAAACGCACCTAAATCGTTCCAACGGCGATTAAGGTGCGAACCATGTAAATGAACTAGTTTTGGGGGAAATAAGTTAGTATAGAATTAACATGCAACACGACATGTAAATCACATCGTAAATAAATCAATTCTTTCTTCTCCCCCTCTCTCTTGTATACTTTAAATTTATGCAAAATGGGTGATTCTTTACCAAATTGGCTTTCAATAATATATGCTCAAAACGGTTTTCAAAACGAGAAAGAAAAGGTTTCAAATGAATTTTAAACTTAAAGAAATATGCGATTAGTCCGTTATCGCCTAACATGCTGAGTAGGAGGCCGGTGGTTCATAACCGGGCGGTGTCGGGGTGCCTAGTAGCCTTTCTCCAGAAAGGAGCTAGCCTTCTCGGCTCATACCTAAATTTCCCGAACCCTCACCGGTCTCCCGCAAGGGATCGGTGTTCATTTTCCCATTCGTGGGTGGCGACTCTTCCATACTCCGAGCTCCGGTCCTGCCGAGTAGCTTGATTCCACGATTGGTTGCTTTCGGCGCCAATCACCGCTTACGTCGCCATGAGGTGTCCACCCCCCGATCCGCCCGGGAGATTAGGCCGCGGCACCTCGTCTAACAAACGTTTGTTCTTTTCTCCTTTAAATAAACGTAGTGCGGGGAAAGGAAGATATACCTTTTTGTGAACTAAAAATAGATGTTTTGGTAGAGAGAAGAGCTCTCGAGGAAGATGATAACTCCACTGATGGATTTCTGTAGATGGAAGGCAGACTATTCACTCCGTAGTATGAGTGAGTAGTCCTTTTGAACTGGTTCGACCAGTTAGGGCTGGTTATGTAAGCTCTCTATTTTCTATTTATGAATGAATGTTGATAATTTATGATGTGTTTGATGAAGCTTCTTATTCCATTGCTTATGCATGTATGCTAGTGTTAGATGAATGATAGGGAACTGCTTTCATCTTCACGAAACTTTTTATCAAACATCCAACCCTGAAGTAGGAATGTTAGGAGGTTGTATCAAGGGTTTTCTTTATTGAAATGATGTTTCGATCGTAATGCAAGAAAGAACCAACCTTAGGGACTCTTATGATTATAGTAATTCTGAGAATCTTAAGAACACACGAGAGTTGACTTAAGTGAGCATTAAAGCAGAAACCTTGACTTTACTTTACTTCATTCATGAATAAATAGGATGTTTAGGGACTTAAAGTAACCTGTATGTTGTCCCTAACCTGTTCTACCTTTTATCCATTATCAAGTAATCGTTTTTATAAGTTAAATCATTGACTTAGTTACCTATTCACAATATCTCCTAATCTAAAGAATTCACACACCACGAACACCCTGTTCTGCAAAGTTTTTCTAGTAAAATTTGGTCCTCAATCCCTGTGGAGACAATACTCTATTTATCACTTTAATATTGTATCTAGTGCATTTGCTAGATTCTGTTTAGTGGACAACACTTGGGATGAGTTGGAAAAACAGTTTCTAACAAAATTCTTTACACCCAAACAACTCATGAAATTTAGAAATGAAGTCACCGAATCCTAGCAAAAGCAAGATGAATCTCTATCGGAACCATATGATAGATTTAAGGAGTTACTGAGGCGTGAACCTAACCACCAAATTCTGTTATGGCTACAAGTCCAAACATTGTATAATGGTCTCACTAATTCATTCAAGAGTGTTTTCGAATTTGTGGCTAATGGCGAGCCTGATTCCATGTCTACCACTAACATGTACGCATTAACCGAGAAAATGCTATATCAAACTTACAAATAGTATTTAGAGAGTTCATCTGTGTCTCAACTAGCCATTCAAATGACAAAACTAATTAAGCAAGGTAGGAGCACAAACTATTCTTACAAGTCTATCAATCCAAGTTTTAGTATGTACTTTCTATGGTTATAATCACAAGACTGTTGATTGTGCATCTAATGAATCTGACCCAGAATATGTTGACTATATCAATAATCAAAGGCCACAATAGCACAAACCTTACTCAAACACATACAACACAGAATGGACTAAGCATCCTAACTTTTCATGGCTGCCAAATCCAAAGCAGCCAACCACTGTTCAATCTCAACTAATGTACCAAAGCCCTCAACAATACAATCAAGCTAGAAATCCACCACCACCACAATGTGTGCAGCAAGAAAAGAAACCCTCGATGGAGGAATTCAGGGATAATCCATGCAACTAACCCAAACGTCCATAAAAGGGCTAGAGACACAAATGCACCAGCTTCCCAACATGGTCTCTACCGGAAGTAAATGAACTTTACCAACCAAGACTGTACTCGCCATCCTTTTATGGAATGGAATGATGTGTTTGATGAAGCTTCTTATTCCATTGCTTATGCATGTATGCTAGTGTTAGATGAATGATAAGGAACTGCTTTCATCTTCACGAAACTTTTTATCAAACATCCAACCCTGAAGTAGGAATGTTAGGAGGTTGTATCAAGGGTTTTCTTTATTGAAATGATGTTTCGATCGTATTGCAAGAAAGAACCAACCTTAGGGACGCTTATGGTTACACTAATTCTTAGAATCTTAAGAACACACGAGAGTTGACTTAAGTGAGCATTAATGCAGAAACCTTGACTTCACTTTACTTCATCCATGAATAAATAGGATGTTTAGGGACTTAAAGTAACCTGTCCGTTGTGCCTAACCTGTTCTACCTTTTATCCATTATCAAGTAATCGTTTTTATAAGTTAAATCATTGACTTAGTTACCTATTCACAATATCTCCTAATCTAAAGAATTCACACACCACGAACACCCTGTTCTGCAAAGTTTTTCTAGTAAAATTTGGTCCTCAATCCCTGTGGAGACGATACTCTATTTATCACTTTATTACTTGTATCTAGTGCATTTGCTAGAGTCTGTTTAGAGGACAACACTTGGGATGAGTTGGAAAACAGTTTCTAACAAAATTCTTTACACCCAAACAACTCATGAAATTTAGAAATGAAGTCACCGAATCCTAGCAAAAGCAAGATGAATCTCTATCGGAACCATATGATACATTTAAGGAGTTACCGAGGCATGAACCTAACCACCAAATTCTGTTATGGCTACAAGTCCAAACATTGTATAATGGTCTCACTAATTCATTCAAGAGTGTTTTCGAATTTGTGGCTAATGGCGAGACTGATTCCATGTCTACCACTAACATGTACGCATTAACCGAGAAAATGGTATATCAAACTTACAAATAGTATTTAGAGAGTTCATCTGTGTCTCAACTAACCATTCAAATGACAAAACTAATTAAGCAAGGTAGGAGCACAAACTATTCTTACAAGTCTATCAATCCAAGTTTTAGTATGTACTTTCTATGGTTATAATCACAAGACTGTTGATTGTGCATCTAATGAATCTGACCCAGAATATGTTGACTATATCAATAATCAAAGGCCACAATAGCACAAACCATACTCAAACACATACAACACAGAATGGACTAAGCATCCTAACTTTTCATGGCTGCCAAATCCAAATCAGCCAACCACTGTTCAATCTCAACTAATGTACCAAAGCCCTCAACAATACAATCAAGCTAGAAATCCACCACCACCACAATGTGTGCAGCAAGAAAAGAAACCCTCGATGGAGGAATTCAGGGATAATTCATGCAACTAACCCAAACGTCCATAAAAGGGCTAGAGACACAAATGCACTAGCTTCCCAACATGGTCTCTACCGGAAGTAAATGAACTTTACCAACCAAGACTGTACTCGCCATCCTTTTATGGAATGGAAAAACTGTATCAACTGGGTATAGAATGAGTGAAAAGGGAGAGTCATGAAAAACATCCAAAATAAGCACAAATGAGGAAGCCACTACTCTAGAAGAGAATAAACTGACACTTTTTACCGACATCATCATCAGTTTTACCACCTGCTGTGTAAAAACAAATGTCATGTCCTAAACCGAGGTTGAAGAACTCTCAACTAAAAATATTCTAACACCTGTTACCCATGTACCAATTTATAAACATGTGCCACCATATCCATGTAGACTAAAAGGGAAATAGATGGATGTACACTATAACAAATTCTTAAATGGTAATAATAAGATATCATTCCCACAGAGAACGCTGATTAAAACGTAGTTAAATTCAAAATCTTTATAAGGAAAGTTTGTTGAACACTTAGGCAAATTGATATCATCAGTAGAGTATCAATTTGGTTAAGGTAGCGATCTAACCCGACCGTATGAGGATTGACTGCAGTTCAAAGCCCTAAAATTAGAGGAATCGACGTTTATTTCATTGTTTTAATTTATGCAAAGTTTAATGTTGTTTTCTTTGCTTAATGCAAACGAATATATTTATTCACTTTTCTAAAGGACTAAACGTTTCTGTTTTGTAAATTTATCCCTAAATCAGAAGTATTTTCTAACATTTGTTATACTCTATTCTAATTCTTATTCTAGCAATTTCAAAACCAAATCTGATTTAACGATTTTCCATATTATAAACCTTAAAAGTAAATTTAACCAATTCAAAATAAGTTTTTGTTAAAAAACGTTCCCTGTGGGATCGATATCTTTTATTACTACAAGCGTATACCGTGCACTTGCGGAAATCACTCAACAAGTTTTTGGCGTCGTTGCCGGGGAACGCCAAAAATTTTGACAAAAATTTAGATTTTTCATGTTTTATTTCGAATCTAGGTTTATTTATACTTATTCAAAATTTTATATTTTACTTATTTCAAATTACTAACATATTTATTTTTCAAATTCTGTTTTGAAGGTAGTTTCGGTTCGTGCGAAATTTCAAGTTCATGCGCAGTTCTCGAAGTTCAGGCATTCCACCAAAACCGCTAGACCCAGAAATTGAAAAAACGGTTAAAAAGAACAAGAAAGACAAGAAAAACAAAAACAAGACTCCAATAAAAACTAGAGTTACTGAGCTAGAAATTATGGCCACACTTATGGATTATGCTAGGCCAGGAGTGGTCGGTGTAACGAACATCATAGTTAGACCCCAAATAAATGCAAACCAATTTGAAATTAAGCCAGCATTGCTTAATATGTTGCAAAATAACGTAACATTTTACGGGTTACCTAACGAAAATCCTAACACCCATTTGACAAATTTCTTAGAAATTTGTGACACTTTTAAAATACCAAATGTGACTGTGGAAGCAATCAGCCTTCACCTTTTTCCTTTTACTTTGAAGGATCGAGCCAAAGAATGGTTAACTTCTATGCCAGCCGCAACATTTGAAACTTGGGAGCAATAAGCCCAAGCATTTTTATCAAAAAAATTTCCTTTAGCAAAAACCGCAAGAATCATAAAAGAGTTAACATCTTTTTCTCAAAATGATAATGAAACTCTTTATGAGGCTTGGGAACGTTTTAAAGAACTTCAACGTTTATGCCCACACCACCAACTGCCCACTGAACTTTTAATGCAATCATTTTATAATGGATTGAATCCTACAACTAGAGGTTCATTAGATGCTATGTCTGGAGGGTTATTCATGAAGAAAACGTTGGCCCAAGCAAGAGAACTTTTGGGGGAAATGGCAATCAACAGTAGTATGTGGCCCGCGGAACGTGGACACGTACCAGTGGCGAAACCATCATCCTCAACTACGTCATCAGTTAAAGGTATAGTGAATCTTGATCCAGTTGCGATGTTGCAAGCCCAATTTTCTGCCTTATCACACAAAATTGAATGGTTTATGGCACCGTGCGATCCTAATGGTAAGCCAATCCAAACGAATGTGGATTATGAAGGTATGAGCGAAATTGAACAGGTAAATTTTGTCCAAGGGCAAAACCAAACTAATAACCCTTATTCCAATACATATAATCCTGGATGGAGAAATCATCCTAACTTTAATTGGAGAGATAATAATAATAATGCCAATGCTAATCAAAATCAATCAAGAGATACGATTAGCACTTTATCTTCTAAAATCGATAAATTTATTGATGTTATGAGCGGAAAAATAAGTAATCACGATGATGGTTTTAAACGGATCGAGAATAAATTCGATCAACTTATTAAAAACCAATCATCTAGCGTCCATAATTTGGAGGTTCAAATTGGACAACTTGCTAAATCAATTCCATCCCGCAAAGAGGGAAGTCTTCCCAGCCATACGGAAGAAAATCCGAAAAAGCATGTAAAGGCTATCACTCTTCGCTCTGGGAAAAATTACTTAGGTCCGGAAATGCCCGGAAATTCAACTTTACCAGGAACTGATTTACCAAAATCCAAAGAAGACACATTAAACCAAAAAGATACACCAATTGACTCGAGTACAAAAAAATTTGTACCCAAACCACATTTTCCACACAAAGTCCGAAATAAGGACTATGACAAACAACTTTTAACGTTTTTAGACAAACTTAAAAATTTGCATATTAATTTGACGTTTATGGATGCGATTACGCAAATTCCCAACTATGGTAAATTCCTAAAAGATTTAATTTCAAAGAAAATCTGTTGGGAAGGAATTTCATCCATTTCACTAACTGAAGATTGTAGTTCAATTGTGTCAAGTAATTTGCCCACTAAACTCAAGGATCCCGGATGTTTTACCATTCCGTGTAAGTTGGGAGATATTGAATTCCCAAGTTGTCTTTGTGATTTAGGAGTGATAGGGGCGTTTCGTCCCTATCTTTTAGCGTGATTTACGTCTAATTTGGGACTAAATAAATAAGTTTAATTACAAAAATAAAGTGTTTTAATAAAATAATGAAATAAAAATAAAATCCGTACTGTTGGTTAATTATCTCTATTTTTGATTGAATTTAGGAAATAAAACGTCAAGCTAACTCGGCTCTCGAGAGTTGTATTTGAGGTACGAGCAAGGAGCAAAAATCCACCGACATACGCGGGGCGTGGAACACTTAGTCAGAAATAATTGCTCAATCCGCACGTACCACGTGGGATTCAACAACTGATACGCGGGACGTACCCCAATCTACACGGGGCGTAGATGCAATGATAAGGCCCAATCATGAATGTCAGACTGCATGGTCTCCTAAGTCAACCATCGATACGCGATGCGTGTTTTAGGATACGCAGGGCGTAAATGGTGTATTTCGAGCTCTTTAAAGCCAGGAGCTCAAACACGCACGATGTATATCAATATACGCGGGCCGTGGTTGAGACAACAAGATTCGAATTAAGTCCACATACAGGAAATTATTGAAGGAATGGGTCATTACGCGGGACGTCTTCTACCCCACGCGAGGCGTGTCATGAGAAATCTGCAGAAAATCATGTTCCTCCATGCTTGCACCTTATAAACTTACAATTTTACCCCTAGCTTGATGTGTATAAATAAGAGTGACTAGCACTCATTTAGTAAGCTTTGGATATACAAAAATTCTTGTTATAGATTAAGCTCTTGTTATATAGTTTGAGATTTTATTTTACATAGCAAAACTCTATCACCTTGAGAGCTTGTTCGTTGATTCCGGCATTCCGGCAAAGTTCTGTTCCATATCCATTCACCAAGCTCGAGAGTTCCACCTCCAAGTCCTAAGAGACGGCCTTGAGTCCGGTTAGCTAGTTCCGAGGATGGATTCTTCCCTTTTCACTTGGTAATTAGCTTGTACTCTTCCTATGTACTAGGCTTGGTTGTATTCCATATTTACATTCTCCATATTTATAATTTATGATTCATAATCTCTTTTTCTATATATGTGTTGATGTTTGTTACTTGTTTTGATACTCGTAATTGATTATTGTGTAGGAGAACACGATTTCCGACGCCATTCGGGCTATCTTTAGGGATTCATATAGGTGTTGCCTCACCGGAAGTGACGCTCCGGAAACCGTAGGAATTGACAAACCACGAAACTTACGGGCCCTAATTTCTGATCCCAAGCATTAGACACGCCTTGACTAGGAACCACATAGTCTAAGTACTTCACGGGTCGGTTACACTACACGTAGTCATCATTGCAAGAGTAAATCATTAACCGTATATGTATTAGGAGTCATTGTTTGTCATATTTATAACTCATCGCCATCCATATTATTTCGTAGAGTTTTTGTTATATAAATTTGTCTCGCCCGTAGTTAGGAGTAGTTTGTAGTTGTTCCCCGAATCAACTCAAAGTATTCACCGATTAGATAACGTATAAAACTGAGTCGTTTAATACTTGTAGTTATAAATCCCGTGGATTCGATACCCGATCTTAACCAGATTATTACTTGATACGACGGGGTACACTTGCCCCTAAGTAGTAGCATCTAGTAGAGATAGAGCATTTAGGAAGATCACATCCATAGTCGTAATGCACTTATCATAATATATATTTCGTAAGCTCTACCTAGGCGCCACTACGCATCAAGGAGCTAGCATAAACTTGATGCCATTATCAATTTTTAATAAGTTAGGCTTAGAGGAAGATATCAAACGTATCAATATGGTTTTACAATTAGCGGACCAAACCACTAAAAGACCATATGGTATTATCGAGGATGTTTTAGTTAAAGTTGACAAATTTATTTTTCCCACCGATTTCGTTATATTAGATTTTGCTTATGATGTTAATTGTCCGCTAATCTTTGGTAGACCATTCATGAACACGGGACGTGCTCTAGTTGATGTGTCAGAAGAGAAAGCAGTTTTAAGAATAGGAGACGATAAGATCGAGTTTGATATGAACCAAGCAATGAAATATCCTATGGAGGATTTCTCTTGTATGAAACTTGATTTAGTTGAAGATTGTGTAAATGACATTGTTCAAAAAGAAGAAATAATAGAGCCTATAATGAGTGAAGAATTAGAAGATAAGGACCCAGAGCCTTTGATTCGAGAAGATGGACCAGTTTCGCCTTCAATTATAATTCCACCTAAATTAGAACTTAAAGAATTACCAAACCATTTGAGGTACGCTTTCTTAGGCGAAGGCGATTCTCTACCTATAACTATCTCTAGCAAACTAACACAGGTTCAAGAAGAAAAATTAAAAGATGTTGTTAGAAATAGAATAGGAAGTATGGGTTGGCAGATTTCAGACTTAAAAGGAATTAATCCTAGTATTGTAATGCACAGAATTCACTTAGAAGAAGATAAGCCACCTAAAGTGGATAGGCAAAGACGCTTAAATCTGAATATGAAAGAAGTAGTAAAAAACGAGATTACTAAACTTCTAGACAATGGAATCATTTATCCGATCTCGGATAGTGAATGGGTTAGTCCAATCCACTGTGTACCTAAAAAGGGAGGCATAACTGTTGTAAGGAATGACGAACCACCACCGGTTGGAGGGTTTGTATATATTATAGGAACCTTAATAAAGCAACTAGGAAAGACCATTTTCCTCTTCCGTTCATTGATCAAATGATCGAAAGGATAGCTGGTCATGCTTTTTATTGTTTTCTAGACGGTTACTCGGGATTCTTTCAAATATATATTTACCCGGATGACCAAGACAAAACAACCTTCACATGTCCTTACGGAACATTTACATATAGGAGAATGCCCTTTGGTCTATGTAACAAACCATCAACATTTCAACGTTGTATGACTGTGATCTTTAATGATTTCATTGAAGATATCATGGAAGTTTTTATAGATGATTTTTCCGTTTATGGAGATTCTTTCGATTCATGCTTACAGAACTTGGATAAAGTTTTGTCTAGGTGTGAAGAAACAAATTTAGTATTAAACTGGGAAAAATGTCATTTCATGGTTGACGAGGGAATTGTTTTAGGACATAAAATATCTGAAAAGGGATTAGAAGTGGATAGAGCAAAAACTTCAGTAATAGAAAAATTACCCCCTCCAATTACTGTTAAGGGAATAAGGTCATTTTTAGGACATGCAGGTTTTTACAGGAGATTTATTAAAAACTTCTATGTAATTTCCAAACCACTTACTAATGTACTCATGAAAGATTCGACGTTTGATTTTAATGAAGATTGCATTAAAGCTTTCGAAACATTGAAAACAGCTTTAGTGAGTGCACCTATTATTGCTAAACCCGATTGGGATTTACCTTTTGAAATCATGTGTGATGCAAGTGACTTAGCCGTCGGATGTGTTTTAGGTCAAAGAAAGGATAAGAAACTTCATGTCATTTATTATGCAAGTCACACACTGTCTGGTGCACAATTAAACTACACCACAACCGAGAAGGAAATGTTAGCTGTAGTTTTTATTGAAACACCTTTACACATGATTTTCATTTGACAAAATTATTTAAGTAAAATTAAATATATTCTAAACACACTAAGTTTAAATGCTTTGATTTATTATACTAATGTGTTTGTTCAATGTTGAGTTAAAATTATTTATAAGTCATAAAGAGTAAAAGGCCAAAGCCCAATACGAAAGTCAAAGCCCAAGTCAAATAGATCAAGACAACTCTGCCCGCGTGTATGAAACGCTGTCGTTACGATCAAAACGCAACTCAGCAAGAGAATGATCTAGAAGACCTTCGTTGAACAACTTCGGAGTGAAGCCTCTGAGTTGAATTGATAAAGAGTACGAGACAGCAGCTGAGCAAGAACAACTTCCAGACAAAGTAATCCCACTTTGGGTAAAGTTCAGAAGACACAGAACGCTGTCTAGTTGACCTTATCATAAATGGAGAGACACTCTGCCGAGCTGACTTAAAGCTGCTCAACACTGACCGAGGACAGAAGATACTCAAATTTGATTGGCCGGGAGCTCTGAACAAGACTGAGTGACAACGACAGGAAGTCGTTTCCCTCCAACGGTTATTTTGAAATTCGAAATGACCGATGCCTCGGACGTCTCTATAAATAGAGCCCTTCAGTTGCTTCATTCGCAATAGAACTTGATCAAGCCATTACACTGACCAAAATTCTACTCAAAGTTCTGCAAGAAAAAGCAAAGCATATTCTTACACCAAATTTCATATCTTTTGTGTAAAAGTCTAGAGTGATTATTCAATCATCTAAGGTGTCTTAGCAATTGTTGTTTAGGACAAATCTTTATCATTTCTAGAGATTAGAAAGGAGAGGCTGAGTACTCGGTTATAGTACTCAGTGTGAGATTAGGAGTGAGTAGAGGTATAGAGGAAGGTACTCTTGTTATACTCAGCTTCTAAGTTGTAAAAGGTTTGATGCTCTACCGTTAAAGAGCTCAATAGAGAATTCAAAATCTCGGAACGTGTTCTAGGGACAGGACGTAGGCTTGGAGGACGAACCTGGATAAATCTACTGAGTAATATCTTTCTAACCTTAAACTCCTTAATATATATATTGCTTGCTTAATCAAAACTGACCAAGTAAAGAGGTCAAGCTGAGTTGTGTGCATTGAGTGTTTGAGTTTAGGAATAGACTCAAAGTGCTTTCTCCTGAATCAACGAAAGAAGCTGACTTAGTCACCAGTTGACTAAGCTAGTGTCTTATTTACTCAGCGCGCTGTGTAATCCTTTTTCAAAGAAAAAGAAGTCAGCCTTAACGTATTAAAATTTTGAATAGTTCCTATCCCCCCCCTTGGAACTAACTTGTTACGTTATAAGGGACCAACAAGTGGTATCAGAGCTCGAAAGCTCACTGATAAAGGTTTAACTACCTAGAGCTGAGGCCAAATGGATAGAGGATGATCTCAAGAAGCTACAGAATCACGCTTCGGCTATAAATATGCTTCACTGTGCCTTGATGCTGCAGAATATAATAAGATATCAGGTTGTGAGTCGGCGCAAGAGATCTGGAAGAAGCTGGAAGTCACCTACGAAGGAACCAACAAGGTGAAGGAGTCCAAGGTGAACTAGCAGATGAGACTATATGAGCTGTTCGAAATGAACGATGATGAAGGAATATCTGACATGAATGCAAGGTTTACAAACATCATCAACGAGCTCAAGAGACTTGGGAAGATCTTCACCGAGGAAGAACAAGTCAAGAAGATTCTTAAGAGTCCTCCTAAAAACTAGCAAGCAAAGAAGACAGCTGTTGAGGAAGCTCAAGACTTAACCACCTATAAATATGATGAACTCATCGGCTTAGTGCTGACCCATGAGATCTCGATGAAGAATTTTGAGGTGAAGGAAAAGTCTGAAGACAAGAAGCAAAAGTCTCTTGTCATGAAATCTGACTCCACTGATGGGAGCTCAACAGATGATGAGGAGATGGCTATGTTCACCAGGAAGATGAAAAGGCTATTCAAAAAGAATGACAAATATTCTAAGAAGCCTTACAGAAAGTTTGATAAGTATAAAGCTGAGTCCAGCGACAGCAAATACAAGAAGGACAATTCAAAGCCGATTACATGCTTTGAATGTCATCAAACTGGCCATATTAAGTCAAGCTGACCCACACTGAGGAAAGAAAGGAATAACGGCAAAAAGGCAATGGTGGCAACATGGAGCGACAGTGATGAGTCTTCATCATCAGAAGCTGATGCCACTGAGTCAGCAAAGATCTGTTTTATGGCTGACGAACTTGCTGAGCCATGCATCTCTAAGCATGCTGACCCCTCCATTGCATCGGACGATGAGGAGCAATCAAATGAGGTAATATCACTTCCCCAGCTCAGAAATGAAATGGTTAATGCCCTGAGTGACCTCTACACACTTGTCAAAAAGTGTAATAAGAAAATTAGAGCACTCAGCAGGCGATGTGACGAGGTTGAGGAGGTCAAACTGAGTGACCTTCGATATCTTCTTCAGGACAACTCAGATTCGCATAGTAACATCGGAATTATGCAAAAGTTTGTCTCTGAGGTCCAATCAGATTCCAAGAAACTGAGAAAGGATGTCACATCCATTCAGAACCAACTAAAGGTTCAAAACAAAAGAAATATTCCTCTGAATGCTCAGTACCGAAGTACTGGTCAGCAGAGATGGAATCCCCAACGGAATGTCCAGTGTGACTTTTGTGGGAAGAAAGGACACGCCACTAAGGTGTGCTGGCACGCTCAGCACTGGGGTGCTGACCAGTCAGTGAAAAATCCTAAACGGAAGGTCAGTTGTGACTTCTGTGGAAAGAATGGCCATACTGTCCAAGTATGCCGCCATAAAATAAAATATGATGCTTTACCTGTTGAACCTAACAAGCAAGGACCCAAAAAGAATTGGGTACCTAAAAGTAACTAGTTACATTGCAGGTAAGCCTGGGATGTGCCGAGAAGTCAAAGATGTGGTATATTGACAGCGCATGCTCAAGGCATATGACTGGTGATGAAACTCAGTTCATCACATTCGAGCGTAAACGAGGAGGAAGTGTAAGTTTTGGAGACAACAAAAAGGGTAAGATAGTAGAGTCAGGAACCATTGGAGGTAATCCTACTATTGAGTCAGTCTCCCTAGTCAGCGGACTCAAATATAACTTACTCAGCGTAGCTCAGCTATGTGATAATGGAAGAAAAATTATATTTGATGACACTGGATGTAAAATATTCGAGGGTAAAACTAATGAGTTAATTTTAACTGCCCCTCGCATGGATAATGTCTTCATGCTGAGCTTGGAGAAAAAGTTTTCAAAAACTGTATGCTTAGTTTCAAAGGAAGAAAATTCCTTGCTATGGCACAGGAGACTTGGTCATGTAAGCATGGACCTCCTGGCCAAATTAGCAAGAAAGCAATTGGTTGAGGGACTGCCAGAACTTAAATTTGAAAAAGATCAATTATGCCACACTTGCCAAGCTGGAAAACAAACCAAACAATCTTTTCATAGTAAAAATGTTGTCTCAACTAAGCGTCCGATAGAGTTACTACACTTGGATCTCTTCGGTCCAGTCCAACCGCTGAGTCTGGGTGGAAGAAGATTTTCCTTGGTCATTGTAGATGACTTTTCTCGGTACACTTGGGTCATCTTGCTGAGTAGCAAGGATGAGACCTTTGAGACATTTTCAAATTTGGTTAGAAAACTTGAAAATGACAAAGACCTAAAATTGGCTCACATCCGAAGTGATAATGGTGGAGAATTCAAAAACCAACAGTTTGTTGAATTCTGTGAAGCCAGCGACATTGACCATAATTTTTCTGCTCCTATGACGCCTCAACAAAATGGGGTTGTTGAAAGGAAGAACAGAACCTTGGTTGAAATAGCCAGGACAATGCTGAGTGAGCATAGGCTTCCAAAGTACTTTTGGAGAGAAGCTGTTAACACAGCGTGCTATATTCTTAATAGGGCTCTTGTTAGACCTATACTAAAGAAAACCCCCTACGAGCTTTGGAAAGGACGAAAGCCCAACATTGGATACTTTCATGCCTTTGGCTGTAAATTTTTTATTTTAAACACCAAAGATAGCCTAGCTAAATTTGACTCAAAAGCTGATGAAGCTATCTTTTTAGGCTACTCAACAAACAGCAAAGCATACAGAGTTTTCAATAAACGAACTCAAGTTTTAGAAGAGTCAGTACATGTTGAGTTCGACGAAACAAACCCTGCAGGAAGATATCTGCCGCTGACCGAGGATGATCCACACTCAGTACCCGCTGATCAAGATACAGTCGCTGAGTCATTCCCTCAAGGGCTGACCAAAGGTAAAAGTGAACCAAATATTGTTTTCACTGACCAGTCTTCACCTGCAGAGATTGTTGAAACACAGACAGCACAAGACATAAATCTACCAAAGGAGATAAGGATACCAAGAGGACACTCAAAGAGTGCTATTCTTGATGCCACTGAGAATACCCTGATGACAAGAAACCAACTCAGGAGATACCTCAGTAACGTAGCCTTCGTCTCAGTTCAGGAGCCTAAGAACTTCACTGATGCTGAGGAAGATGAATTCTGGATGAGCGCAATGCAAGAGGAACTTGACCAATTCAGAAGAAACGATGTATGGGAGCTAGTGCCACATCCAAGGAGTCAGAGGACCATTGGAACAAGATGGGTCTTCCGCAACAAGCTGGATAAGCAAGGAAATGTAGTCAGGAACAAAGCAAGGCTTGTAGCTCAGGGCTACAGTCAGCAAGAAGGTATTGACTACGGTGAGACCTTTGCCCCAGTGGCAAGGCTAGAGGCTATTAGAATTTTATGCGCTTATGCAAGCTATATGAACTTTAAACTATTTCAAATGGATGTTAAGAGTGCATTCCTTAATGGAGTTATAAACGGGGAAGTTTATGTTAATCAACCTCCAGGGTTTGAGGATCCTAAATTCCCAAACCACGTTTATAAACTCAAAAAGGCTCTGTACGGCCTCAAGCAAGCACCACGTGCTTAGTATGAGAGGCTGACCAGTTTCCTGCTGACTAGAAACTATGTCAGGGGCAAAGCTGATACAACCTTATTCATTAAGAGAAAGGGTAAAGATACCCTGCTGGCTCAAATATATGTTGATAATATTATTTTCGGTGCTACTAATGAGTCAATGTGCAAGGAATTTAGCAAGCAAATGCAGACTGAGTTTGAAATGTCTATGATGGGAGAACTCAACTTCTTCCTTGGACTTCAAATCAAACAAGGGAAAAATGGCATCTTCATCAGTCAAGCTAAATATGCCAAGGAGATATTGAAGAAATATGATCTTGAAAATTGCAAGCCAATATCCACTCCTATGGGCACTGACACTATCCTCTACGCTGATGAGAATGGTAAGTCGGTAGACAGCAAATTGTATCGAGGTATGATAGGCTCTCTACTTTACTTAACAGCAAGTAGACCGGACATTCAGTTCTCAGTATGCTACTGTGCTAGATATCAATCTAACCCTAAGGAATCTCATCACATAGCTGTAAAAAGAATCCTTAGATATTTGCAAAGCTCAGTGAACACAGGTTTATGGTATCCCAACATTCATGGCTTTACACTCGTTGGATACACTGACGCTGACTATGGACGAGACAAGCTAGAACGGAAAAGCACCTCTGGAGGATGTCATTTCTTAGAAAGTTGTCTTGTATCCTGGTTCAGCAAGAAGCAGGCGTCAGTAGCATTGTCTACCACTGAAGCTGAGTACATTGCTGCTGGACACTGTGTTGCTCAAGTCCTATGGATTAAGCAACAGCTTGATGACTATGGTGTTCAAACAAAGACAATTGAGGTCAAATGCGACAGCAAAAGTGCAATTGATCTATCAAAGAACCCAATTCAACACAGCAAGATGAAGCATGTCAGTGATAGGGGTCAAAAACCCCTATCTTTGGGTACGGTTTTAGGACGGTTCTTAGGTTTATTTGGCTAATAAGCGAGCAATTCTCGCATTTAAATGCTTTTGTGTGAGTTAGTTAGAAATTGGAAGCATTCTATTTACTTTTCATCGTTTAGGCTCGTTTTGTGATCAATTTAGGCAAATACGGCCGAAATAACACGCATAATAGAATTCCGTTATCTTTTGAAGCTAATTGGTCCGTCAAAAGTCACACCAAACGAAGCGTTTGCTCAAAATAAGCGATTGACGGATCAATTCGGCTTTTGGACTAATGTTTTCTGGAGTTTTTATGTGTGTGCAGGTGTAAGTTCAGACGAAAAAGGGTTTGGAAGTCATCCGGTACGGATCGAGAGCGCTTCGGATGAAAACGCTCGGCGAGCAGGGCCCCCCGGGCCATTTCTGCTCGCCGAGCAGGCTATGCTTGCTCGCCGAGCAGGCTATGCCTGCTCGCCGAGCAGGGCGCCAGGCGCCTGCTCGGCGAGCAGAAGCCTGCTCGCCGAGCAGGGCGCCAGGCGCCTGCTCGGCGAGCAGGGGCTGCTCGTCGCAATCCTGCTCGGCGAGCAGCCTTTTCTGCTCGGCGAGCAGACCTGCGGGAATTGGTCAAAAAGACCAATTCCGCCCCCACAAAGCCACGTTCGGCCCCACGTCTTCCTACACCAACAAGGACACGAAATTAGGTCAAAACGAGGCCCGAGACGCGGCTATAAATAGGAATTTCCAATTGTAAATTAAATATCTTTTGTTTTTGTAATTTTCTTATCTTCCACCTCGATAAATCCTCTCCACCTCCTCCAAAAACCTTCAAACCTCCATTGAAGACGCCTCCAAAGCTCCATTCACCGAGGATTGCTCGAGCTCCATCCTTAAGTCCTAGGAAGACGCCTGCATTGGTTGACAGGTTCCCTGAAAGGGATTTTTCTTCTTTTATAACTTGTTTATCCTATGATACATGCTATGAATCTTAGGCTTATTGTAACTTCGTGACAATGTTCTCCATCTTTGATTAATATAATAGTTTTGTTTCTTCAATTGTTTTAATGCTTTGAATCTTTGTCTTACGCTTTGTTTGATTGGTTTAACTCATTCGATAATCCCAAAATCAAGTTGGCACATATTGCGAGCTGAATCTGACCTAGTCAGTGCCTATAGGATTGACGACCCTATAGAAGATTAAGCCCAAATTACTGAGCCTTAGAGCTAGTTTCGGCCTTACAAGGGAATCACGAACTAGGAACTTTAGGAGGATAGGTCGGGTTAATCGCCTCGAACACAAGTGACTTAGATTTTAATTCAATTGTTTAAACAATCTATTTCCATTATCATCGTATCCCTCCATGATCCTTTAGATGATTGCATTGACAAAAGATCACTTAGGAGTAGTTTAACTTAATTAGGGGTAGAGTAATTTAGTTAGGGTTAGAATAACTTAGTCAGAATTAGATAATCTAGTTAGGATTAGTGCAAACCAACCTAGGAGTAGATTAATTAAACAAAACCAACTCAAACCCCTTAAGCCTAGATAACATCCGAGACTTAGTAATTCGGTACTTGCAGAAATAAATCCTGTGGACGATAACCTGGACTTAAACCCAGAAATTTATTACTTGATAACGACGGGGTACACTTATCCCTCAGATCGGGTTCTTCGCAAGAATCCGCATCAAGTTTTTGGCGCCGTTGCCGGGGATTTATTTCTTCTGCAATATCGAACCAAAGGTCAACTTGTTAGTTCAGGCATTCTTTGTGAATACTTTCCTTGTTAATATCATTCATATTTGTATAGATATATATACTTGTTGATATACTATTACTTAAATTGGATCGTTCTTCCAGCAATTATGGACAACAGAGCATCAAACCCGTCCATGAACGATCTCAACATAAAAATGGACTTCCTGGTGGCTTCATACAACCAAAATAACCAACCAAGGATACCATTCTGCGAGAGATGCGGCCAGAATCACCCCGGTAGGGTATGCCACATCAACTATTACGTACCTAGAGGTGAGAATGTAAGTTATTTGGGTAATCATCAAAGGTATAATTCTGAACCCTCAACTTACAACTACTACGATCAGGAGCATACACGATTCCCACCGGCGCCCTACGTGGCACCTATGGATACCCTTCTATGTCCTCATTCTAACTCTGATTTTTATGGCAGGCAAACAGGGTACTCAGAAGGAATAATGACTCTCCTAAAGGAGATATCCGTCCGACTAGCAGCCAACGAGGAGGCATGCAGGACCCTGAGTGACCAACTCGCCACAATCAGACAAGAAGAAAGGGAATGCCATGAGGCGTTCCTCTTGCAAGAAGAGGCGGCTCAAACCATTGCCCTAAAGAGCGGCAAGGAAGTGGATACACTCGTGGCATCTCCATCGCAAATACCTCTGTCACCTCAGGTAAGTAGGGAACCGGAAGTGGTAAGCAACCCCGGTCCCGCATCTGAAACTTCAGCCTCTGAAAAAGCTGTAGAAAAAGTGGTTAGGCCTTATACACCAAAACTGCCATTCCCTCAGAAGCAGAAAAAGGCCAACCTAGATAAGAAATTTGCCCGGTTCTCAGAAATCCTTAGTAGATTAGAAATAAACATTCCATTAATGGAAGAACTAGAGGAGATGCCGAACTATGGAAAATTTCTTAAAGACATGTTGTCGAAAAAGAAAAAGTTTGGGGAAAACGAGATAGTGGCTTTAACAGAACAATGCTCGGCCATAATCACCCATAAATTACCCCCCAAGCTTAAAGATCAAGGGAGCTTTACCATCCCGTGTAGGATAGGGAACATGCACATAGATAGGGCATTATGTGATTTAGGAGCAAGTATTAATCTTATGCCTCTATCAATTTTCAGGAAATTGGGGCTCGGAGAACCTAAACCAACAAACATGACACTGCAACTAGCGGATCGGTCAATTGCACGGCCTAGAGGCATAGTTGAAGATGTGCTTGTAAAGGTGGACAAACTGATCTTCCCAGTCGATTTTGTGGTCCTCGACATGGAAGAAGATGACTCCGTCCCCATTCTCCTCGGGAGACCGTTTCTTGCAACCGGTAGGACACTAATAGACGTCTATGGAGGTAAATTGGTCCTAAGGGTGCAGGACGAAGAGGTAACATTTAACGTTTATGAATCTATGAAATTTCCTCAAGAACGCTCCAAAAGTTGTAACTTTGTGGATGCACTTATAGATAAATGTGTTGAGGAAGTTGATCTCGATATAAGAAATGCCTCTTTAAAACTCGGTCTAGGTGGTGAGACATGTGAAAACTCAAGTGAGCCATTTGAAGATCTCCCACCTGAAAAATGTTATTGGGTTAAGGGTAGAAAAGAGGACCTTGATCGTGAGATCAAACCTAAACCTAAGACCTCGTTGGAGGAACCTCCAAAATTAGAGCTTAAACCCTTGCCCAACAACCTGAAATATGTTTTTCTTCAACCTCCCACAGATTTACCCGTTATTATTTCTTCTTTGTTGACAGTTGAACAGGAAGAAAAATTGGTGGAGGTGCTGATGGAACATAAAGGAGCCTTTGGATGGTCAATCCACGACATCAAAGGTATCGACCACAAAATCTGCACACATAGAATTTTTCTTGAGGAGGAGATCAAGCCATCTGCCCAACCTCAACGACGGCTCAACCCTAACATGAAAGAGGTGGGAAAAGTCGAGGTTATAAAACTCCTCGACGCAGGTATCATCTTTCCAATTTCTGATAGTCAATGGGTAAGCCCGGTTCAATGTGTGCCCAAAAAAGGGGGAACAACAGTAATGGAAAATGAAAAAGGAGAATTAATCCCAACTAGAAAGGTTACGGGTTGGCGTGTATGCATAGATTATAGGAAATTAAACGAGGCCACCCGTAAAGACCACTTTCCCTTACCATTTATTGATCAAATGTTGGAACGATTGGCAGGGCACGAATTTTTCTGCACTTTAGATGGGCTATCTGGCTATATGCAAATCCCTGTGGAACCTTTGGATCAAGAGAAAACAACATTCACTTGCCCCTATGGGACTTTTGCATATAGACGGATGCCTTTCGGATTATGTAATGCCCCTGCCACGTTCCAACGTTGTATGATGGCTATGTTTTCTGACATGGTGGAGGAGTTCCTAGAAATTTTCATGGATGATTTTAATGTTGTAGGACCTACTTTCGACCAATGTCTTGAAAACTTGGACCGAGTCTTAGAACGTTGTGAAGACAAGAACTTGGCATTTAATTGGGAAAAGTGCCAGTTCATGGTCCAAAACTGCATAGTATTAGGACACAAGGTGTCGGGGAAGGGGATCGAGGTCGATCCGGCAAAAATTGAGGTGATTGAAAAACTGCCACCTCCTACTAATGTGAAATTAGTTAGGAGCTTTTTAGGACACGCGGGGTTTTATAGACGATTTATAAAAGACTTTTCAAAAATCACTAAACCCCTCACTCAATTATTGCTAAAAGATGCTGATTTTAATTTCAATGAAGAATGTATGCTTGCATTTAAATTGCTGAAAAAGAAATTAATTGAAGCACCCATTATGGTAAGCCCGGATTGGTCCCTTCCCTTTGAGTTAATGTGCGATGCTAGTGATCTGGCTGTAGGAGCCTGTCTTGGGCAGAGGGTGGATAAACTTTTTCGCGCAATTTTCTATGCTAGCAAAACCTTAAATGATGCACAACAGAATTATTCAATAACTGAAAAGGAATTGCTAGCCGTAGTATTTGCCTTTGACAAATTCAGATCTTATTTGGTGTTATCTAAGGTAATTGTTTTTACTGACCATGCAGCCTTGAGATATCTGATGAGCAAACAGGATGCAAAACCTAGGCTGATCCGTTGGATCTTACTACTCCAAGAATTTGACATCGAGATCAGAGACAAGAAAGGGGTAGAAAACGTGATAGCGGACCATCTATCCAGGTTAGAGTCAGATCAGCAATCCTTAGAGCATAGGGCAATAAAGGAAGTATTCCCGGATGAAACACTATATTCGGTAAAAACTCTCCCCTGGTTTGCAGACATCGCGAACTACAAAGTCGGTAACATTCTTCCTCTTGATTTAGATGCAAATAAAAGACGTAAGTTTTTGTTTGAAAGCAAACAATATTTTTGGGAAGAGCCCTATTTATTTCGATTCTGCACTGATGGCATGATTAGGAGATGTATACCTGAGGAAGAGGTAGAGTCAGTGATTAACATGTGCCACTCTAGGGAACCAGGCGGCCACTTCGGGCCAGATAGGACAGTGGCTAAAATTCTCCAAAGTGGACTTTGGTGGCCACAAATGCATAGTGATATCAATAATTATATTAAATATTGTGATGCATGTCAGAGAGTAGGGAATATTTCTAGGAGAAATGAAATGCTTCAACAAGGCATACTCGTTTGTGAGCTATTTGACGTTTGGGGCATAGACTTTATGGGACCTTTCCCTATGTCACACACCAACCAATACATTCTTGTTGCGGTTGATTATGTCTCTAAATGGGTAGAGGCCGAAGCCCTACCCACAAACGATGCTCGAGTAGTGATAAAATTCCTGAAAAAGAATATCTTTACCAGATTTGGTACACCCCGGACTATCATTAGCGATGGGGGATCCCATTTCTGCAATAAGCAGTTTGACACATTGCTCCAAAAGTATGGCGTAGCCCATAGGGTCGCAACACCTTACCACCCTCAGACAAGTGGTCAGGTAGAAGTGTCAAACAGAGAGCTAAAACGCATTCTTGAGAAAACGGTAGGGAATGCTAGAAAAGATTGGAGTCTTAAACTGGACGATGCTCTCTGGGCATACCAGACAACATTCAAAACTCCCATAGGAATGTCCCCCTACCGTCTGGTTTTTGGGAAATCTTGCCACTTGCCTGTTGAATTAGAGCACAAAGCTTATTGGGCGCTAAAATTTCTAAACTTTGACCCTAAACTTTCAGGTGATCTACGGTTAACACAACTGCACGAACTGGATGAGCTCCGATATAACTCTTACGAGAATGCCAAATTGTACAAAGAACGAACCAAGCGGGTGCACGATAAAAAGGTACAGCGGAAAACCTTCCAAAAAGGCAACCAAGTGCTACTCTATAACTCCCGATTGAGATTCTTCCCAGGCAAGCTCAAGAGTAGATGGTATGGACCATTTTCAGTTCTTGACGCACATCCCTCCGGTATGGTTGAGATCATGTTGAAAGATGGAACCACCCAAAAAGTTAATGGACACCGACTTAATCTTTATCTCGGTAAAGACACTTCGGGTGTCCAAATCCTCCGGCTTCAAGATGATCAGTAAGTTGTCTTCTCCACCCTAACTTTTTACACTCGTATTTCATGATCTATAATGCAATGTTGGAACTTATTGCATATTTTAAGTGTGAGGAGGAGGGGTAGACAAACTTACAAAAATTGTATAAATTTTTAAATTTTTGTTGCGTCGTGTCTAGTTTAGGTTTGCGTTTTGGCGTTTTATTATGTTTTTGCATGTTTAGGACCTAAAACCGTGAACCTCCTTCGAATCTAAACTTCGTTATTTGTCTTTGAGGGCTGAGAACCGAATCTAAAATTGCATGACAACTAGTTTAGGTGTGGGACATAACTCTTGTATCTGTAAAAGCATGAGCTACAGTTTGCATTTAGACCCTACTTTTGAAGAAATGCTAAAATCATTACTTAGGTAGATAACTTAAGAATTGAAGGCACGTGACATTAAACTTGAGTTTGGGGAAAACTAGTAAACACAAAAATTGAAACCCAAAGAATTGTGAGTTGAATTTGAGCCTAAGATCAAACATCAAAAAGCTCTTTTTCTTGACATTTTTGTGTGAATGCTTTGACTTGTGGAAGATTACAGATTTTGCACCTAATACTGTGTTGAACCTACATGAAATGATTTGAGATGATAAACGATGAATCAGCCTCATTAGAATTAACCTTTTCTTTACCTTGTTTTTCTTTTTCATCCACTCTAGGAAGCCCCTTTGAGCCGACATTTTTGTAGTTTGTAGATTTTTCTTTCGTTCTAACCCGTTTTTACGAACCACAACTTGGTTCGCTACTTAACCTTTGTTTTTGCAAAGCTCAAATTGAGCCTTTGTTTTTCTCTAGCGCTTTATCGTTGTTTATGGCATTATAGTAGCAAGCAAAAAGGCTAAGAAGTGAATGAGCATCACTATCCCAAAAGAAAAAAAAAAAAGAGAAGAAGAAAAACAGAAAAAGAAAAAGAAAAGAAAAGAGACGAACAAAAGGGAAGAACTCCATTCCCTAGTTCTTAGAAAAATAAAAAATGTCTCAAAGAAAACATCCCAAAAAGAAAACAATAAGGGACGAATAAAAAGCTCAATCACTTCATATTTGCTAAAGCCATTTAAACTTTGTTGTTGTAGCGCTAGAACACTTAACCTTTGTTGTACCTTTAACCCTCTAACCACATTACAACCCCAATTAGAGGCTGTTTTTGATATCATCGGAGTCATATAGCATAGTAGAGGAACTCGGATGAACGTTCAAAATCAACGTAATCCTAAGCAAGAATATAAGCCGAGAGTAAACACTTTAGCCACCAAAATTGTGTGAATGAGTGAACTACCTATGGTGAGGTGTTTTACTTAGCGATCCCCTCAAGCTCGTTCAATTGAACATGTGTTCCTTTACTTAAAACTATGACCTATTGTAATTGAAATGCGGCTTTTGGATATCGTGTCTCTACTTTGTATTTCCGAATGCATGTAATTACAGATGCTCGAAATTGTGTCAAGCACCTAGTCAAACTGGGAAGTTTTCTAGCTTGCTTGTGATGGCGGGTTTAGTTTTTTAGTTTACTTGGGGACAAGTAAAGTTTTAAGTGCGAGGAGGTTTGATAGGGGTCAAAAACCCCTATCTTTGGGTACGGTTTTAGGACGGTTTTTAGGTTTATTTGGCTAATAAGCGAGCAATTCTCGCATTTAAATGCTTTTGTGTGAGTTAGTTAGAAATTGGAAGCATTCTATTTACTTTTTGTCGTTTAGGCTCGTTTTGTGATCAATTTAGGCAAATACGGCCGAAATAACACGCATAATAGAATTCCGTTATCTTTTGAAGCTAATTGGTCCGTCAAAAGTCGCACCAAACGAAGCGTTTGCTCAAAATAAGCGATTGACGGATCAATTCGGCTTTTGGACTAATGTTTTCTGGAGTTTTTATGCGTGTGCAGGTGTAAGTTCAGACGAAAAAGGGTTTGGAAGTCATCCGATACGGATCGAGCGCGCTTCGGACGAAAACGCTCGGCGAGCAGGGCCCCCCGGGCCATTTCTGCTCGGCGAGCAGGCTATGCCTGCTCGCCGAGCAGGCCGCCAGAGGCCTGCTCGGCGAGCAGGAGCCTGCTCGCCGAGCAGGGCGCCAGGCGCCTGCTCGGCGAGCAGAAGCCTACTCGCCGAGCAGGCCACCAGGCGCCTGCTCGGCGAGCAGGGGCTGCTCGTCGCAATCCTGCTCGACGAGCAGCCTTTTCTGCTCGGCGAGCAGACCTGTGGGAATTGGTCCAAAAGACCAATTCCGCCCCCACAAAGCCACGTTCGGCCCCACGTCTTCCTACACCAACAAGGACACGAAATTAGGTCAAAACGAGGCCCGAGACGCGGCTATAAATAGGAATTTCCAATTGTAAATTAAATATCTTTTGTTTTTGTAATTTTCTTATCTTCCACCTCGAGAAATCCTCTCCACCTCCTCCAAAAACCTTCAAACCTCCATTGAAGACGCCTCCAAAGCTCCATTCACCGAGGATTGCTCGAGCTCCATCCTTAAGTCCTAGGAAGACGCCTGCATTGGTTGACAGGTTCCCTGAAAGGGATTTTTCTTCTTTTATAACTTGTTTATCCTATGATACATGCTATGAATCTTAGGCTTATTGTAACTTCGTGACAATGTTCTCCATCTTTGATTAATATAATAGTTTTGTTTCTTCAATTGTTTTAATGCTTTGAATCTTTGTCTTACGCTTTGTTTGATTGGTTTAACTCATTCGATAATCCCAAAATCAAGTTGGCACATATTGCGAGCTGAATCTGACCTAGTCAGTGCCTATAGGATTGACGACCCTATAGAAGATTAAGCCCAAATTACTGAGCCTTAGAGCTAGTTTCGGCCTTACAAGGGAATCACGAACTAGGAACTTTAGGAGGATAGGTCGGGTTAATCGCCTCGAACACAAGTGACTTAGATTTTAATTCAATTGTTTAAACAATCTATTTCCATTATCATCGTATCCCTCCATGATCCTTTAGATGATTGCATTGAAAAAAGATCACTTAGGAGTAGTTTAACTTAATTAGGGGTAGAGTAATTTAGTTAGGGTTAGAATAACTTAGTCAGAATTAGATAATCTAGTTAGGATTAGTGCAAACCAACCTAGGAGTAGATTAATTAAACAAAACCAACTCAAACCCCTTAAGCCTATATAACATCCGAGACTTAGTAATTCGGTACTTGCAGAAATAAATCCTGTGGACGATAACCTGGACTTAAACCCAGAAATTTATTACTTGATAACGACGGGGTACACTTATCCCTCAAATCGGGTTCTTCGCAAGAATCCGCATCAGTCAGCATAAGACATCACTTCATTAGAGACCATGTACTCAAGGGTGAGATAAAGATGACCTACGTCCCAACAGGTGAGCAGCTTGAGGATATCTTCACAAAGCCACTGGCTCGTGAACAGTTTAGCATACTGAGAGAAGCCATTGGTATGTTTAATCCTCTTCAGTAAATTCTAGCTCTTAATATAGACTCATGCTGAGTGAATTAACATGCTGAATGATCTATTGTTTGCTGAGTGAATAAACGCATGCTGAGTGTTTAATGTCAAATGAATGAATATCACATACTGAGCAAACATTGGCACCGAGTAGTTACCTCAAACTGAGAAATCATCCGTATAAAACTGACCACTCAGAATATAAAACACTTAGTATTCTAAACGCTGAGTATAAGATCCATTGCATTCAATGCTAGAGCACGCGAATAGCCACCTAGGATGATGTATGCGCCGAATGTGTCATAAAAGCCAAGATTATTGTCGGTTCACAATCCCAAGGCAAAACTGACACATGGATTCGATAAGATCCACTTTTCACCGATATAAATAATGGGCAAATCCCCATTGTTATCTCTTTACACTTACCGAATTCTCTGGCAAAGCATTCTCTCTCTAAAACTCTCAAAGCTTCCCAATCTTTTTCTGAAACTATGACTAAGGTTTCCGTTAACATCTTCGGTGCCGGTCACCCTAAGACCAGTTCCGATGAACCCTCCAGGCAAACTACTTCGCCTGAAACCATAAAGGTCACTACGCCGAGCAAAGGCAAAGCTGGCCAAGCCAGCTCCTCTAAGGGAAAGCCGACCAAGGTCAGAACCTACACCAAAGTCTTTGCAGACGTTAGGGAATGCAAAATAGACTTCTCACGATGGTTCTCTGAGGCCTTCGTAACAACCGAGCAACCATTCTGTGAATGGATATCGAAGAATGGCTGGACCGAGCTGTTCTCCATTAGAGATCCCACTTACCCTGACCTAGTAAGGGAATTCTACCAAAACTTACGGGTTGCTAACGATAACCAGGACTATCTAATAGCCGTGGTAAAGGAGAAAACAATCTTCATCAACCCTACCTACCTTGCCAATTTGCTGAAGTTGAAGAATGAGGGAACAAAGCTGAGAAGGAAGGGTGATCATGAAGGAACTGGGTATGTTGCCACCTTCTGCAAGCCTGCTGGCCATTCTGGAGAAATCTCAAGTTCATCAATGGGCCAGCACCAAAAGATGGCACACTATCTGCTGACCAATTACATCTACCCCAAGATTAATTGCACCAGCTCAACGACTAATTTCGAGCAATGCTTCATATGGCATATGCTGACCTACAAGCCCATCAACATGCCAGTTTTCCTAATAGCCGGCTTCCAGAGGAGCACTGGAACTTTAAGGCTAGGCTCACTCATAACTAGAATCCTCAAAGACCATCAAATTGATCTCTTCGAGGAAACTGAGGCCCAAGGCTCTAAGATCACAGTGGCTTCGCTGCGTGCCTTGAAGTATAACCAACCGATTAAGAAAGGCAAAAATGCTGATGAGGCTGATGAGGAGACAACTGTCTCAAAGAAAGGGAAAAGGATAAAGGCTCCAGCTACCCGAAACAGGAAAGCTGTTGGGACTCCTTCAAAGAAGGCTGAGCCTCAAACCAAGAAGCTTAAGTCAGCTTCTCAAAAAGGTCATGAGAGACCTAAGTCAGCCGAGAAGAGAAGCAGGCAAGATGAGCCTGAAATAGAGGAAAGAACAGATGCTGATGAACAATCTCAAAAGAAGCAGAAGTCTTCTGTGCTGACCCCTATTGATGCTATCCCTACTGACATCATTGTTCCTGGTGATTCTCACTACACACAGTGTCAAGGAACTGAAGTTGAGCATCAAGAAGATGATCTGGAACTGGATGATCACTTCATCATTCAAGTGGAAGAAGAATTAGATAACTCAGATCAGGATGAAGCAGAAGAAGAAGATGAAGAAGAAGAAAGCGGTCAGGATGACGCTGAGGAGACAGCTAGTGAAGAAGCTGCTGACCCAATGATGCAGTTTCTGCGAAACCTAACTAAGGGATAAGTGTACCCCGTCGTTATCAAGTAATAAATTTCTGGTTTAAGTCCAGGTTATCGTCCACAGGATTTATTTCTGCAAGTACTGAGCTACTCGATCTCGGATGTTATCTAGGCTTAGGGGGTTTGAGTTGGTTTGTTTATATTAATCTACTCCTAGGTTGAATTATACTAATCCTAGCTAAGTTATCTAATTCTAGCTAAGTTTTTCTACGCCTAACTAAGTTACTCTACCCTTAATTGATCTTTTACCAATGCAATTAACCGAATGAACATGAAAGGATACGATGATAATGAAAATAGAATGTTTAAACAATTAAATTGAAACTAAGTCACTTGTGTCCAAGGCGATTAACCCGACCTATCCTCCTAAAGTCCTTAGTTCGTGATTCCCTTGTAAGGCCGAAACTAGCTCTAAGGCTCAGTAATTTGGGCTTAATCTTCTATAGGGTCGTCAATCCTATAGGCACTGACTAGGTCAGATTCAGCTCGCAATATGTGCCAACCTAATTTTGGGATTATCGAATGAGTTAAACCAATCAGACAAAGCGTAAGACAAAGATTAAAACATCAAAACAATTGAATAAACAAGAACTATAATATATATCAAAGATGGAAACATTGTCATAGCATGTATCAGAGGCTAGACAGAATGTAAAAGAAGAAAAATCCCTTTCAGGGAACCTGTCTACCAATGCAGGCGTATTTCTAGGACTTAAGGATGGAGCTTGAGCAATCCTCGGTGAACGGAGCTTCGGAGGTGTCTTCAATGGAGGTTTGAAGGATATGGAGGAGGTGGAGAGGATTTCTCAAGAGGAAAAACTAAGAAAATTACAAAGGAAAAAGATGTCTAATTTACATTTGAAAAATCCTATTTATAGACGCGGCTCGGGCCTCTTTTTGACCCATTTTCGTGTCCTTATTGGTGTAGGAAGACGTGGGGTCCATCATGGCTTCGTGGGGGTGGAATTGGTCTTTTTGACCAATTCCCGCAGGTCTGCTCGCCGAGCAGGGCGAGCTGCTCGCGCCTGGCGCCCTGCTCGCCGAGCAGGCCTCTGGCGGCCTGCTTGGCGAGCAGGCATGGCGAGCAGGCATGGCGTGCTCGGCGAGCAGGCCTCCAGGGGCCTGCTCGGCGAGCAGAAATGGCCCACGGGGCCCTGCTCGTCGAGCGTTTTCGCCCGGCATGCTCTCGATTTCTTGCCGAGTACTCTTGATGTCCTTTTTCGCCCGAACTTACACCTGTGCACGTATAGAAACTCCAGATAACATTAGTCTGAAAGCTAAATTGATCTGTCAATCGCTTATTTTGAGCAAATGCTTCGTTTGGTGCGACTTTTGATGGACCAATTAGCTTCAAAAGATAACGGAATTATACTATGCATGCTATTTCGGCCGTATTTGCCTAAATTGATCATAAAACGAGCCTAAACGACGAAAAGTAAACAGAACGTTTCCAATTTCTAACTAACTCACACAAAAGCATTTAAATGCGAGAATTGCTCGCTTATTAACTAAATAACGCTAAAACCCGTCCAAAAATCGTACCCAAAGATAGGGGTTTTTGACCCCTATCAAACCTCCTCGCACTTAAAACTTTACTTGTCCCCAAGTAAACTAAAAAACTAAACCCACCATCACAAGCAAGCTAGAAAACCTCCCGGTTTGACTAGGTGCTTGACACAATTTCGAGCATCTGTAATTACATGCATTCGGAAATACAAAGTAGAGACACGATATCCAAAAGCCGCATTTCAATTATCATGGGTCATAGTTTTAAGCAAATGGACACATGTCCAATTAAACGAGCTTGAGGGGATCGCTAAGTAAAACACCTCACCATAGGTAGTTCACTCATTTCACACAATTTTTGGTGGCTAAGGTGTTTACTCTCGGCTTATGTTCTTGCTTAGGATTACGTCGATTTTGCACGTTCATCCGCGTTCCTCTACTATGCTATATGATTCCGATGATATCAAAAACAGCCTCTAATCGGGGTTGTAATGTGGTTAGAGGGTTAAAGGTACAACAAGGGTTATTAGTTCTAGCGCTACAAAAACAAAGTTTAAATGGCCTTAGCAAATATGAAGTGATTGAGCTTTTTATTCATCCCTTATTATTTGCTTTTTGGGATGTTTTCTTGAGACGTTTTTTATTTTTAAGAACTGGGGAATGAAGTTCTTCCCTTTTGTTCGTCTCTTTTCTTTTCTTTTTCTTTTTATGTTTTTCTCTTTTTTTTTTCTTTTTGGGATAGTGGTGCTCATTCACTTCTTAGCCTTTTGACTTGCTACTTTGATGCCATAAACAAAGATAAAGCGCTAGAAACGACAAAGACTCGATGTGAGCTTTGCAAAAACTTTGGGTTAGGTAGCAAGCCAAGTTGTGGCTTGCAAAAATAGGTTAGAACGAAAGAAAAATCTATAAACTACAAAAATACAGGCTCAAAGGGGCTTCCTAGAGTGGATGAAAAAGAAAAAATAAGGTAAAGAAAAGGGTTAGTTCTAATGAGGCTGATTCATCGTTTATCATCTCAAACCATTGCATGTAGGTTCAACATAGTATTAGGCGCAAAATCTGTAATCTTCCACAAGTCAAAGCATTCACACAAAAATGTCAAGAAAAAGAGCTTTTTGATGTTCGCTATTAGGCTCAAATTCAACTCACAATTCTTTGGGTTTCAATTTTGTGTTTACCTAAACACACAAAAACATAAATAAAACCTCAAAACGCTAAACTAAACTAGACACGACGCAACAAAAATTAAAAATTTATACAAATTTTTGTAAGTTTGTCTACCCCTCCTCCTCACACTTAAAATATGCAATAAGTTCCAACATTGCATCTAAAACCATCAAACGCATGTGCAAAAAGCATCTCGGGATTGCTCTTGCATCTCATGGTTTATTTGAGCCAATTGGTTGCTCAAGTCCTTGCAAACCTCCTCGTTGATTGTAAGTCGGGCTGATATTCCTTTCAAAAGGGACAGCACCTCATCTCGTGAGCTAGAGGGTTGTGGAGGAACTTGGCTTGCTTGTTCGTAAGGGAACATTCCCAATTCGTTTTCCCTGTGCTCATTAACAAACCTATTTGGAGGCCTCAACATGTTAGGGTTCCCGTAGGACAGATTTGAGTGTTGAGGTCTCCTCCAATCACTACCATAAAAGCTGTAAGAATTGGGGTTAGAATTATACCTTTGGTGATTACCCACAAAACTTACACTTTCATTGGTGTTGAGGCTCAGTTTCGTCATCAAGATGTCCATTTTCTCATTTAAGTCGGCCATGGAGGGATTGGGAGCCTCATTCTCCAGGGCATGAATGTATTGTCTTGATGGGATAGTAAACTTTTGAGCTTGCCACTCGACTCTTTCTTGCCAATTCATTGATCAGAGAATGCTGAGAAAAAGTGAAGTTCTAGCACAAAAGTTGATAAGTAAAAGTATATAGAACAAATACAAAAGATATGAACAAGTATAGAAGTTATAAAGAATTATATATAAACAAGTATAAACGATATAAACAAAGGATATTCACAAGGAATGCCTAAACTAACAAATCGACCTTTGGTTCGATATTGTAGAAGAAATAAATCCCCGGCAACGGCGCCAAAAACTTGATTATTGGCGGTTGTCGGGTATTTATAGAATTAATCTACTTTCCCCGGCAACGGCGCCAAAAACTTGATGCGGTTTCTACGAAACCTCACTAAGGGATAAGTGTACCCCGTCGTTATCAAGTAATAAATTTCTGGTTTAAGTCCAGGTTATCGTCCACAGGATTTATTTCTGCAAGTACCGAGCTACTCGATCTCGAATGTTATCTAGGCTTAGGGGGGTTTGAGTTGGTTTGTTTATATTAATCTACTCCTAGGTTGAATTATACTAATCCTAGCTAAGTTATCTAATTCTAGCTAAGTTATTCTACGCCTAACTAAGTTACTCTACCCCTAATTGATCTTTTACCAATGCAATTAACCGAATGAACATGAAGGGATACGATGATAATGAAAATAGAATGTTTAAACAATTGAATTGAAACTAAGTCACTTGTGTCCAAGGCGATTAACCCGACCTATCCTCCTAAAGTCCCTAGTTTGTGATTCCCTTGTAAGGCCGAAACTAGCTCTAAGGCTCAGTAATTTGGGCTTATTCTTCTATAGGGTCGTCAATCCTATAGGCACTGAATAGGTCAAATTCAGCTCGCAATATGTGCCAACCTAATTTTGGGATTATCGAATGAGTTAAACCAATAAGACAAAGATTAAAACATCAAAACAATTGAATAAACAAGAACTATAATATATATCAAAGATGGAAACATTGTCACGAAGTTACAATAAACCTAGAATTCATAGCATGTATCAGAGGCTAGACAGAATGTAAAAGAAGAAAAATCCCTTTCAGGAAACCTGTCTACCAATGCAGGCGTCTTTCTAGGACTTAAGGATGGAGCTTGAGCAATCCTTGGTGAATGGAGCTTCGGAGGTGTCTTCAATGGAGGTTTGAAGGATATGGAGGAGGTGGATAGGATTTCTCAAGAGGAAAAACTAAGAAAATTACAAAGGAAAAAGATGTCTAATTTACATTGGAAAAATCCTATTTATAGACGCGGCTCGGGCCTCTTTTTGACCTATTTTCGTGTCTTTATTGGTGTAGGAAGACGTGGGGTCCATCGTGGCTTCGTGGGGGCGGAATTGGTCTTTTTGACCAATTCCCGCAGGTCTGCTTACCGAGCAGGGCTGCTCGCGACGAGCAGCCCCCTGCTCGCCGAGCAGGCCTCCAGGGGCCTGCTCGGCGAGCAGAAATGGCCCACGGGGCCCTGCTCGTCGAGCGTTTTCGCCCGGCATGCTCTCGATTTCTTGCCGAGTACCCTTGATGTCCTTTTTCGCCCGAACTTACACCTGCGCACGTATAGAAACTCCAGATAACATTAGTCCGAAAGCTAAATTGATCCGTCAATCGCTTATTTTGAGGAAATGCTTCGTTTGGTGCGACTTTTGACGGACCAATTAGCTTCAAAAGATAACGGAATTATACTATGCATGCTATTTCGGCCGTATTTGCCTAAATTGATCATAAAACGAGCCTAAACGACGAAAAGTAAACAGAACGTTTCCAATTTCTAACTAACTCACACAAAAGCATTTAAATGCGAGAATTGCTCGCTTATTAACTAAATAACGCTAAAACCCGTCCAAAAACCGTACCCAAAGATAGGGGTTTTTGACCCCTATCACCCAACTAATACTGAGTTGGGTACACATAAAGAATAAGAACAAGCTGACCAACTTAATGCTGATCAAGAAGAAACTTCTCCCTCTCACCCAGGAGAGTCTATCCAAGCTGACACTCCTCCTCGCAGAAGAAGATTAATCAAGGCAAGTCAGAAAACTGTCATTGACTTACCTGTTCAAAAGTCGACTAAAGATCCTTCCTCTCTTAAGCTGAGGTTTTTTAGTAAGAAAACCCCTTCTTCTCAACAAGCTTCTCTTGAAAAGCAAGCCTCTGTTTCTTCACCAAAGGAACAAGCCGACTTGAATGCTTCTGCAAACTCAACGAGTCAGATCGAGCAAGTTCTCGTTAATGCTGTTGCTCCAAGCACCATGCTGACTCAGAATATTCCTGCACCAATCATCACTGACAGCATTAGGATTACTACTTCACCGACCATCACTACTGCCGATCAATCCTCTCTCCCAGAAAATCAAGTACAGCTTGAAAACACACTTCCAGTCACTGACCCTATCATAACTCTGACTCCTCCACAAACTGGTCAAACTGAGGAAACTAGGCAACATGATGATGAAACCCTCAACTATCTACATACCACCGAGACTGGTAGAAAACTCATCAACTCGGTGCAGTCATTCATTAAGGACATTCATCAATCTGCTGAACCTACTGCTGGGTCGAGTAACAATGCATCAGCTCAGCTGTCCCAAGTCACTTAGCTCTTAAATGAGGTTAAAGGACTGAAGGATCTGCTAAGTGATATGATTTCAATTCAATCACATCATCCCAAGCAAGACTCAATAACGAAGCTGGCTGAGCTCCAACTGACAACTGTTCAACATCTTAACACTCTTCAAGGCCAATTCCAGACCTTGTCAGCTGCGAATACTCAGTATGCCACTTCTGATGAAGTAAAGATGCTCTTTTCCCAGCTTCACACTGAGCAAATCAAGACCAACAATCATGTGGCCTCCTACTCTCAATGCTCGGTGGAGAAAATAAGCGAAGCAGTTCGTTTGCTGAACTTAAATAAACAGGAGATGGACACTGACCAAATGAAGCAAAATAGATATTGGTCAACTCTCAAAGGATCTTCACTCATGTGCGTCATAACAATCTCCAACGTCAATATTATGACACAGCCTTGCTGAAGACCTTTCATCAAGTTTTTGCTGCATTGACAGATTCAATTACTTGGGTAGGTAAGTCTCAAGCCTACGTACTGGAACTACTCAGCGCCGCTAAAATCGGCATACCAAAAGAGGTCTTGAATGAAAGCGCTGATAAACTTAAGGAGCTATCCGCCGTGCTAACCGCCGCTGTCTTAACCGACTCTTTTAGAATTCCTGCTCCTCCCGATGCTGACAAAACGGGGGAGAAAGAACAGGCTAGAACTCAGCAGGAGGCTCCTAGAAGCAGTCAGTCCAAGCAAAAGAAAAAGAAGTAGAAATAGGCTAGGCTTAGTCTTTAACTTAGTCTGTAGCCCTATGTTCTTTTATGATCATCTTTTTGCTATGTATGCTGACTACTTTACTTTAATACAATACTTGCATCTTTTATCTTAACTTGAGTCATTTCATATGATGTTGAGTATTATGTTGTTATGTATCTTCAATTACATCAACTGTGTTTACTGTCTATAATACTTGTTGATTGTATCCCATGCTGATCATATGTTTGACATTATCTTGTATGTTTATAAAACACTGTCTCATAAAACCCATTGAACAAAATGTTTACTCAGTGCTCTCTGAATGTTACACCTTCCGCTTAATACTGAGTAAAATAGAATATGTTCCATGAGCTGACCTATATCTGAAAACTGACCTTAGACCTACTTGATTAAACCTTAGAATGTTTAAGAGCTAAACTAAGTCAGTAGCTCAACCCTGACGGGGGAGTTTGCTAAGTAATAATAGGTCAACTATCATGGGGGAGCTCAACACAGAGTTCCTCGCTGAATAGTTTTGCCAACATCAAAATGGGGGAGTTTGTTGAAACACCTTTCCACATGATTTTGATTTGACAAAATTATTTAAGTAAAATTAAATATATTCTAAACACACTAAGTTTAAATGCTTTGATTTATTACCCACTGAGCTGTGTTTGTTCAATGTTGAGTTAAAATTATTTATAAGACATAAGGAGTAAAAGGCCAAAGCCCAATACGGAAGTCAAAGCCCAAGTCAAACAGATAAAGACAACTCGGCCCGCGTGTATGAAACGCTGTCGTTATAATCAAAACGCAACTCAGCAAGAGAAGGATCTAGAAGACCTTCGTTGAACAACTTCGGAGTGAAGCCGCTGAGTTGAATCGACAAAGAGTACGAGACAGCAACTGAGCAAGAACAACTTCCAGACAAAGTAATCCAACTTTGGGTAAAGTTCAGAAGACACAGAACGATGTCTAGTTGACCTTACCATAAATGGAGACACTCTGCCGAGCTGACTTAAAGCTGCTCAACACTGACCGAGGATAGAAGATACTCAAATCTGATTGGTCGAGAGCTCTGAGCAAGACTGAGTGACAATGACATGAAGCCGTTTCCCTCCAACGGTTATTTCGAAATTCGAAATGACCGATGCCTCAGACGTCTCTATAAATAGAGCCCTTCAGTTGCTTCATTCGCAATAGAACTTGATCAAGCCATTACGCTGACCAAAATTCTACTCAAAGTTCTGCAAGAAAAAGCAAAGAATATTCTTACACCAAATTTCATATCTTTTGTGTAAAAGTCTAGAGTGATTATTCAATCATCTAAGGTGTCTTAGCAATTGTTGTTTAGGACAAATCTTTATCATTTCTAGAGATTAGAAAGGAGAGGCTGAGTACTCGGTTATAGTACTCAGCGTGAGATTAGGAGTGAGTACAGGTATAGAGGAAGGTACTCTTGTTATACTCAGCTTCTAAGTTGTAAAAGGTTTGATGCTCTACCGTTAAAAAGCTCAGTAGAGAATTCGAAATCTCGGAACGTGTTCCGGGGACAGGACGTAGGCTTGGAGGCCGAACCTGGATAATTCTGCTGAGTAATATCTTTCTAACCTTAAACTCCTTAATATATATATTGCTTGCTTAATCAAAACTGACCAAGTAAAGAGGTCAAGCTGAGTTGTGTGCATTGAGTGTTTGAGTTCAGGAATAGACTCAAAGTGCTATCTCCTGACTCAACAAAAGAAGCTAACTTAGTCACCAGTTGACTAAGCTAGTGTCTTATTTACTCAGCGCGCTGTGTAATCCTTTTTCAAAGAAAAAGAAGTCAGCCTTAACGTATTAAAATTTTGAATAGTTCCTATCCCCCCCTTGGAACTAACTTGTTACGTTATAAGCGACCAACAGTTTTTGCATGTGATAAGTTTAGGTCATACTTGTTAGGTTCAAAAGTTATTATTTATACTGATCACGTAGCTTTAAGATATTTATTTGCTAAGAAAGATGCAAAACCACGTCTAATTAGATGAGTTTTATTGTTACAAGAATTTGATATAGAAATTAAAGACCAAAAAGGAGTAGAAAACCTTGTCGCCGATGATCTATCAAGACTCGAAGATGAAAACGCTCCTATAGGTGAGACTATCGGTATACGAGATGATTTCCCTGATGAATATCTCTATCAAATAAAAAGTGTCATGTCGCCATGGTATGCGGATATTGCAAATTATCTTGCAGCCAACATTGTTCCGGAAGGATTAACTTTCCAACAAAAGAAGAAATTCTTCTTTGACATTAAACAGTATTTTTGGGAAGATCCTTTCTTGTTCAGAACTTGTGGTGACGGGATAATTAGGAGATGCGTTAGTGAAACTTAATATGAGTCTATAATATCGGAATGCCATTCTAGCTCGTATGGGGGACATAACGGCGTTTGTAAGACAGTAGCCAGGATATTTGAATGTGGATTCTTTTGGCCTACATTGTTTAAAGATGTCCGTTCATTTATTATTCGTTGTGACAAGTGCCAAAGAATAGGAAATTTAGGCAGAAAAGATGAGATGCCCCTCACAAACATGTTAGAAGTTGAAGTCTTCGACATGTGGGGAATAGATTTTATGGGACCTTTTCCCCCTTCTAATGGTAAAACTTACATATTAGTCGCCGTAGATTATGTTTCAAAGTGGGTTGAAGCAATTGCAACCCCGACGAACGATTCTAAGGTTGTTGTTGGTTTTCTTGAAGATATATTTTGTAGATTTGGTTGTCCTAGAGTCATTGTAAGTGATGGAGGTACCCATTTTATAAACCGAAGTTTTGATATACTTATGAAAAAATATGGAGTACGCCACCGCGTGTCAACGCCCTACCATCCTCAATCGAATGGTCAGGCAGAGATATCAAATAAAGAACTCAAATGGATTCTAGAGAAAACAGTTTCGTCTTCAAGAAAAGACTGGTCTCGTAAACTGAACAATGCGTTATGGGCATACCGTACTGCATTTAAAACACCAATAGGAATGAGTCCATACCGATTAGTGTATGGGAAGGCATGTCATTTGCCAGTCGAACTAGAACACAAAGCCTATTGGGCTATTAGGGAACTTAACTTTAATTTGCAACAAGCAGGTAAGAAACGTTTGCTCAACTTAAATGAGTTAGACGAGTTACGTCATCTATCTTACGAAAATGCGAAAATATATAAAGAAAAAGTGAAAAAATGGCATGACGCCAAGATTAAAGTCAAAAGCTTTAACATTGGGGACAAGGTGCTGTTGTTTAATTCACGGCTCCGGTTATTTCCAGGTAAACTTAAGTCCAGATGGACAGGACCATATCTAGTCATTAAAGTATTTGATTATGGCTCTTTAGAACTTGAAGGACCTGACGGCGTTCGTTTCAAAGTTAATGGTAATAGATGTAAGATCTGTTACGAAAATGTTTCAAACGAAGAAATTGCGTTCGTGACACATTTTTCTGACGATTAATTCATTTAGATTTAATGTACTTTATTTATTTTTATTTTATTTTATTTTGTTTCGTTTTGTTAGTTTTAATAAGTTTTAATGATTTTTGATTTAGTTTAAATTTTTACACATGCCAATTTTATGATTTTTAATTATTAATAGACTTTATATTAAGGTTTAGATACATAAAAATATGTTTAAGTCATGCTTTTATTTTATTTTTAGGCCTTTAGTACGAATTAGGAGAAATTTGGTGATTCTCAGCCGAGAATTTGGAATTCTCAGTTGAGAATTCACATTTTCAGAATTCTCCAAACAGGTAAGGTTTTTTCTGAACTTACCGAGAATTTATATTCTCGGCCGAGAATCAGACACATAGGGTTTCGACGCCTGATTTCCGCAAGGAAATCAGCGTGTCGCGACCGAGAATTAGGAATCTCAGTCGCGACACGGGAATTTTCTGCACCATCAGACCTGTATCTTCTTCTACCTGTAGACACAGCTTTTCAATATCGAAAAATTGAGTTTCTTCAACTTTTAGAGGTATGATTTTATGCCTTTTCGCATCAAAACAACACCTCATTTCGTCCTAAAATCCTATAAATAAATCATAGAGGATCAAAGTTTTGTTACATTCTTTTCATCTCTATCAGAACAAAATTCTGATTTTCTCAAAACACCATTGTTAACTAAGTTACAGAACCCTTATTCCTTTTCTCAAAATCATGACTACTAAACACAAATCCCCTAGGAAAAATGTTGCTTCAAGCAATAAACATCCCGACTTATCCAAGCGATATGGTGCGCCATTTCCTATCTTCAATCATGATGAAGGCAGGCGCTACTGGAGGCTTCGTTACAAGTTCTTCGTCGGAATGTTATATATGGATGAGTTTTTGAATAAACAACTCGGAATAAGCGATGACATGTGTCGCTATTTGGAACGCTTAGGATGGACAAAATTTGCCAACATGCGATTTCCTATAATTGGCGATTGGATTCTCGAGTTTTTCTGTACCGTTCGTTTCGTTAACAAACGATGGGTGCGTCTTAGTTTTCGTCGAGATAGTGAAATATTTACTTTCGGATATCCCGAGTTGAATGACTGGTTTGGTTTTCCCCCGAGGGACACAATCAAACGTCATCCTGGCAAAGATATGACATCCACAGACATATGGAGAATGCTCACTGGATTATGACGTTCCAATCCTAGACTCGCCTACAATCAATCTTTTCACTCCAATTCAATGATGTATCTACACAAGTTTCTGTGTCACAGTCTGTTCGGTCGCACATTTAGCAGTGTGGTCTGCGACACCGACTTATATGTCCTTGGGGATATATTCTAAGAAAATACAGTTGATTCTTCAAAAATTCTGATGGAGGGTCTTGTTGCCGCTTCTCATCCAAGGATAAAAAGATTGGATTCAGGAATATAATTTGCGGAATAATTCTCGGTACCAAGGGTACTATTACTGTTCCTTGGAGTGAGGATGAATCTTTTCCGACACTAGACTATGAGTTTTTGGAATATGAAGGTCTAGTGAAACGTGTCTTTCGAGCAGGCCCGCATTTTCTTTCTGCACCAAAACGTCAAGCTTTCGTGCAGTTGAAAATTGACCGCTATAGGGCTAGAGAAATCCCGATTGATAGGGATGAGTATATAGAATAGTTTAGGTTTATAAGTTTTATTTTGTAAATATTTATGTATTTTGTGTTATTTAATTTCATTCTTTGTTTTTTATGTTTTGTTTCAATTTTTGTACATATATGTTGATTCAATAAAAATTTCTATTCATTTTAGTTCATTTCTTGATTTGACCATAGTTAATATATATTTGTTCCATTTCCTATGTGATTATGGATAAATCTATACTAAGTCCATTTTATGTTGACCAATTCTAATTATTCTTGCTCAAATGGAAATAGCAAATACTTACAATGAACTAGTATGGTTTTTCTTAATCAACACATATGTTCACACTTAATCAAAATTCATATACTTAATCTATTTTTATTGTGTTCAATACATTCAGATCTAACTCAATTAATTAATGCATGAACTTGTATTTATTTGCACTTAACATGATTCATTTAACTCATATACATAAATGTGCATTAATGTTTCATTAAATCTTATTATGCCATTTATTTCTCTTTATTTTTCTAATTAATAAGGATAAACCTTTGGTTTTCCTTATATTTAATGTTATTCATTTAAGTTTTTAAGTGCAGGTACAGTTTTAATTTAATTCAGGACACAATTAATCAAAAATATTGCACAAACCAAGTCAAAACACACATAATCAGCCACAATTGACCGATTCTCGGCCAAGAATTATATATTCTCGGTAACTCCAGCAAAATCAGGCCGAATTCAGAGCAAAACATTCTCTGAAATTCGTGTGTTGCAACCGCATTTCATTCCGGATTTTTGACATATTTTTGGCCTATTCCCATTCCTACTCAACCTCTACATCTCCCTATATCATCCTATATAAACCTACTCCTTACACAAACCTCACATCACCTCAATTTTTACCCAATCACCTACTCTAAACTCTTCCCTATAAATTACTTTTACTCTTCCCAATTTATTCTTTACCCATGAATAAGAAGAAGACATCAATTTAACCATGAATAAGAAGAAGACATCAATTTCCTTTAGGAATAATGGTGTAACTTATACCATAGATTATGAGGGTATGGGGAATATGTTTGGTTTTCCTATTAGTGATTTTTATGACAAGCCTAAGGATTTTGATAACGACTCTATTTGGCAAACTCTTTCGGATCAAGAATATTTTAACTCCAAAAATACCTCAAGCAAGTTGATTAAGGACAATTGTGTGTTCTTCTTTCACAAATTTCTGAGTTTTTCATTATTTGGTCGTGTTGAGAGCTCCAAAATTCAAGTTCGGGATTTGTTCGTTTTGGATAGTTTGTTTAAGGGTTTGAGGGTTGATAGCATCGGTATGCTATTTGACAATTTATTTCGTGCTTCGAGGGCTCATACCATTCAAGTCCCTCTTGGTAATTTTATCACTGCTATTATTTTGGGAGCACGAGGTGAATTGGCCGATTATGACATGTCCACCTACCATGGGTATGTTCTGATTTTGGACATTTCGGCGCTTGAGAGGGCTCACTTATTACTTACTTCGGTTCCTCCTATTTTTATTTCATATGCTTCTCGTATTGCCCATCTTCGTGGCACTATGGGTGGAGGAGCTTCAAGTTCCTAATTTGTAGGTACCAAAGAAGGAGGTGCGACGGAAGGCGAGGAAGATGCACCGCAAGCTCAACCACAACCCCAAGCACCTCAAGATGATGATCCGGTGGGTTTAAGGCGGATTTGAACCAAATCAATTCCAATAATCGCCAAATGAATTTACGAATTGATGATTTGGTGGAGAATAATATGGTGATGAATGACAACCTCAATACTTTGAGGCGTGAGCACAGGTCTACTCGGCATCGGATGCTTTCGTTTTTCCGTCGCCGCAATGTGGAAACTTCACCAACACCTCCGGATTCCCCGCCTCATGCTTAGGTTTTATCTTTTCTTTTTATCTTATTATGTTGTTTTTAAATTTCAGTTTGGCACAATATTACTATTTATTATGTTTCATAAAATTTTAATTCTATGTTAAATGCTTTTTATTTGCTAAATTTCTATTTTATTTCGTTTGCTTTATTTCGTTCCTATTTTTCATGTTATATCCATATTTGCACCAATGAGGACATGGTCCAATTTAAGTGTGGGAGGAGATATACATATATCATTTATATACATACGAATAAATGCAACGAATAAATTTGATAAGCAACATTTATAAATGCAACACTTACATTTATAAATGCAACACTTATTTTATGCAAATGCAACATATATTGCAACACAATTTCTTTAACATTATTTTTCATAACTTTACATTTTTATATGTTTAAAAATATTTTAACTTATGATTATTTTTAGGTTATCATTATCCTTAGAAATAATATTTCTATACGGGTAATAATTTTTAAATTTTTTCACAAATCTCCGATACGATTTTAAGTAAAAACGTCTCGAGTGAATGTATTTAAGTTAATAAAATTCTTTATTTTACCTCTATTTTATATCATGCAATTCATGATACAATAAATCTTATTTTAAATTTTCAATTAGGTTTATAGGCATTAAATTGAACTAACAATTTTAGCTCGGTTTGATTTCGTCTTACATTAACACCAATTGAAGTTTTTAAGGAAACTTTAGCCATAATACATGTTGAATCTTAAGTCAATATAGGATGAATGTGCTATCTTTCTTTTTTCCAATTTACAAATTAAATTTTATAATTCATATTAATTAATCAATTAGTTGAATTCTTAACTTTTGGCAACGATTGAGACCAACCTTATCACAATCGAGGTATGAATGGGAAGAAAATTAAGTACCGTTTACTTTTGGCCACGGTTGCGACCACCCTTATCACAATCGAGGTATGGAAGGAACGTTTAAAAAAATATATAAATTAAGCGTGTTTAAGTTTAAAGTAACGATTGCGTCCACCCATGGCATGGTCGGTACCTCTTAAGCAAACACTAAGCAATAAAATACGTATAAGGTTACGATCAAGACCACCCTTATCTCGGGCGTAACTAGCAAATAAGATTAACTCAAGTACTTATTCATCTAATATATTTCATATATTAGTTTAGGTTTGGGAAAGGAAATTTTGTGCTTTGAAATGCCTTGAGACGAAAGACTCAATAACATGCGTGCTTATATCGTCCCGAATACTTCAATTCAAAATTGAAAATACAAGACGAATGATGTATCATATTTATACTAAATTAGTTTGATATTTTGCGTATAAATTTACCATGCGAAGTTAATCTTTTCGGCTTAACTAATTTAAAAAGTAAAACAGAGATATATGTTTTATTTTCATAAAGAGATTAGTTAAAGAATAAATTCAGTGAAATTTTGCTCGGGGACTAGCAAAAGATTAAGTGTGGAGATTTGTTAAGCCCAAAATATACCTAAAATATCATTAATATTTACATCAGTTTTGCTTCGAATTCATACTATTTATATCTATTTAGAGTACTTTTACATTTGAATATATTTCTTTCTTACAAGGTACCTAAATGTTTGGTAAAATCCAAATAGGAACGAAAAGAGGTTAAAAACAGAATAAAAACCCTACAAAAGGAGTCACAGACGACGAAGATCAATTACACCAAAACGAGGACAAAGACGAAGTCAGAAACAGAGAAAAATGCCAAATTCTTGATCGCGACACGCGTCGTCCAGATCTCCCTCCCTTTCATTCGAAGACCAAATAATTTCTCCCCCATTCTTGGCCGAGAATTTGCATTCTCGGCAAGTTCAGAAATTCCTGGAGAGCCATTCGCACACATTCGTTTTCGACGAAACGCGTTCGTTCGGGTGGATAAAAACATCTCTTCGTAGAGGATACGACCCTTCACAACGGACACGACACTTCAATCACGACTCTTCAACATCTATAAATAAAGAGTTGATGGAGAGTTGGAGATATAGAAAAAAGAGAAGATTAGTATAGAATTAATGCAGGAATTCTGAGTCAAGCGATTCGGAATTTAGAATTCATTTCTATAAAAAACAATATGATGTACACACATTATTTATTCAATAATTACAAACACAGTAGCATTTAGATTTGTTCATATTAGTTTACATTTTGGTTGTAGCCGATCATATCTCTATTACGAAGTTACAGCGAGAAGATTGAGTAGAGGATCAGCCCTGAGTCTGACAAACTCTAACGAAACCCAAGGAAAGGATTGACAACCTGTTCACTTGCAAGCCGTCAAATGTTTTCATACTTCTTGTTCTCTGTAAACTTGTATCAAATTTATATTTCATCTAATAAAGTTCATTCTATTCGATAGATTTTTATGCAGCACTTTGATAAAGGATCCGAAGTGGATGCTGGTGTTTTCATTAAAACGTAGTTAAATTCAAAATCTTTACAAAGAAAGTTTGTTGGACACTTAGGCAAATTGATATCATCAGTAGATGTAGGCATGATGGAACATGTAAATGGCGTGCAAGAGGTATTGTGATACCCTTTTGCGATATATTTAGTCTACGAAGAATGAATGAAATGAAGAAACATGTGTCAGAGATTATATGTTACCACATCACAGACAAGTGGGGAAACGAGTTGCCGGCATAATACTTGTAGATAAGTTTGATCTCGAGGATAGAGTGTATAGACCAAAGTAGGAGTCACATCTATTGAGAATAAAATGAGAGAAAACCGACTAAATTAGAGGTATTGTCCAGTGATGGTTTTACGAGAGACAAGCATCTTTGCAAAGTAGTATTTTCTGCAAAATTAAGTTGTCACAACCATTTTGAACTATTTCTAAGTTTCATTTCGCAAAATGTAGCTATAAACTAACGAAAAAACACATCAAAAGCATAAACCCTAAACCAAAATCGCAGAAACAGAAAAAAAGATAATTGAGAACCCTAAAACCAAGTGGAAATCGCATAAATAAAGTAATACATACATTCTTGCCGCTTTTTGCCATTGAAATCGATTTGAAAGAAGAAATGCAGAGATTCAATGACGCTAGAAATTTGCACAGATTGGGAATGAAACACACTTCGAGTTCGCAGGCTAAAGATGAAGAAGAAGAAAGGGGAATTTGGCTAAGTTGTTATATATATATAAAGGATATTATGGGCAATTGATAATGAAACTTTCTAGATATGTAAGTTGTTTTTAAATGGGTCTTAATATGTAAACAAGCCTCTAATTTGCCCAGTTTTGTAATTTTTCCTTGTTTTTAAAGTCTATTATTATCAGTATCGTTAAATTTAGTTTAGTTCAACACCATTCATCAGTAGTATTCACTTCAGTTCAGTTCAGTCAAAAAGAACATGGTGTAGTTCTCATAAATATAAAAAAATATAAAAAAATATAAAAAATTCCATATTATTCATGAGTTTCTATCGAGATTATTCATAAACATTGTAATCAAGCTTGTTCGTTAACTTGTCCACTCCAACTTGAACCGAGGTTTGTCATGTTAAAACTCAACTCGTTTAGGAGTCTCTAAATTACGCCAGCTGCTGATTTCCTTCAAATTTTTGCTGTCGTCATCTTAAAATGGCAGGAATCCATAATATTGTTCCTAACATTAGGCGGTGTGTTTTGACAAATTCAGCTTTGCCAAAATATATTGGCTTTTTCTTCATGTGGCTTACATAAGGGTGCTTTTAATACTTTGCAAGAAGCTAGTTAAGGACCAAAAATGTTTTTATATTAATTTTCGGCATACTTCTTCATTCTGAATGTTTTATGGACATGCAACCTGTTCGTATTACAATGTATTTTTAGTTCACCGATTAAATTAATAAGGTTGTGAGTATTCGAATGATTAATTATCATGATACCATGTCAATGAACCAATTAAACTAAAAACTTAAGGTAATTCTTAAAGCTCAATAATATCTTTTATATTAATTTTCAGTAGTTAAGAAATAATAATAAATAAACTTAATTTTATTATAAAAAATTTAAATTAAATGGTCGTGAGGGGGGTTTACCCACGATACACGAGAGAGAGAGAGGTCCATGATTATAAAAACGTAAATTATAATGTTTCCGACTCGTAATCATCCATTTCCGGGATTCTCGGATTGTTACGCATCAAATATCCCTAACGTTTTGGGTCAGGTGCAATTTTACCCCTAATGTTTGTAGCCAAGAGCAATTTTATCCCTAACCTTGATAAATCGGATAAATTTCAGACACTATTATAAAATACAGTCATTTTTTTCTTTATTTTGCACCAATTGCATATCAATTTTGTAATTTTGCACCAATTTTACCCCAACGTTGATAAATTGGATCAATTTCAGACACTATGATTCATGACCGAGAAGACAGTTTGATGAATTATTTCTCAAATTGACCCAATTTATCAACGTTAGGGGTAAAATTGCTCTTGGCTTCCAACATTAGAGATAAAATTGTACCATTTTAGACGTTAGGGATAAAATTGCTTCTGACCCAAAACATTAGGGGTATTTTTGCACTTTAACCCTTATTTTTGGACTTAATTTTTTTTTAATGGGATGAAAGGGGCCCGAATCATTTCGGGACTAAGGCTCTATTGTTGTTGTTGTTGTTGTTGATGAAAGGGGGTGGGGCAAATGCCCCCTCTGACCCACTACATCCGCCCCTGACTCATCGAATATCCTATTTACCCCTTAACTTTATAATAATGACCGATTTTAATACTGATCCCGACTACACATATGGTATCATATTAATTAAAGCTGATGCGCATTATCTGAGTAGAGAAATGAGTAGTAATTCATAATATTTTCTATAAGCAATATTATTTTTTATTTATAAGCATTCAAAATGAGTCTATCTTTATATTATAATACGATTTTAAATTGATTTCGATTCTCATATGCCTTCATATTATATAAACAAATTTTCAAAACAAGATGATTGCTTTTTTTCTTCTTATTCATTTTCAGTTTGGTTTATAGTAAAAAATATAGTCAGCTTCAGATGTAATGTATTTCAATTTTTTGTATTATATTTAAAGAAACGGTGCTTGGTGACCTAATGTTTTATTAAATTATTATCATGACATAATGCAGCAACATACAATATACAAAGTAAAAGACATGTGTAATATGTATTAATTTTACAACAAAAAAAAAAGTTTAAAGTTGAAAAAACTAGGTAAAAGTCTTAAAAAAGAAAAAAACTAATTTAGTTTCGCATGGGTAGAATTTTTTTATTCAAATGGAGGACGTTTGCTTTTTTGCGATCAGAAAATGAGTGGGGTTCTACGCCTACCAATGAGGGCTAAGTTCACTTCACGGGTTTCCTTTGTGATCCCGACATGCCTAATAGATTGAAGGGAAAATTCTACCGAACGGCAATTAGACCAGCATTGTTATATGGTACGGAGTGTTGGGCAGTGAAACACTGCCACATCCATAAGATGTCGGTGGCGGAGATGCGTATGTTGAGATGGATGTGTGGTCATACGAGAAAGGACCGGGTGCGTAATGAAATAATTAGGACAAAAGTAGGAGTCACATCTATTGAGAATAAAATGAGAGAAAACCGACTAAGGTGGTTTGGTCATGTGAGACGTAGAGCGCTTGATGCGCCGGTTAGGAGAACCGAAGAGTGGCAAAGGGATGTAGTGGTGAGGGGTAGGGGAAGACCTAAGCAAACTTGGAGGAGGGTGATCGAGAGTGATATGAGTTTACTGGGAATTGAGGAAAATATGGTAGTGGATAGGACGGAGTGGAGGGAGCGAATCTGTGTCGCTGACACGGCTTGATTTTCAAGGTTTTATATGATGGTTCATGTTAGCCGACCCCGAATCATTTCGGGACTAAGGCTTTGTTGTTGTTGTTGTTGTTAGAAATCGAACCTCAAACCTGTCAAGCAGAGGTTCAACGCCTTACCACACAGATCAACCCTCATTGGCAACTTATTTACCTTATTAATTAATAGCATTAGGATTTGTGAACAGCTGGACAGTAATTAATTAATATTTGGAGGTCAAATTTAGTCATGCGGTAGGGAATAATTTTTCAAATTCCAACCCATGAGGACTCGATAAACTTCACTTTAGTCTCTCTCAACTTTAGTTTTGTCCAATGTGGAATTTATACATGTTGTTTACTATCTAGTTGCTTCACTTTTGAGACCTTTTGGTTGTTAAAATTCAAGGGACCGAAATTATAATTTAGAATGGACTTGGTTTGTAATTTTCAAAGGCTAATAGTTTTCTAAATATAATAAAACAAAATGATAAATACACAAACTTTTATTGCCTCACCCTTTGGGCTTCTCTCAACTCACATTACAAAATACATAATATTGGGACTCTATATATAAGAGTTCCATCAAAACATGTAGCCCAATTAATTAAAAAAGACAAAATCTACCATACATTGACTTAGCTAAACAATAAAGACTTAGCTAAACAACAAAGACTTTTTATCCAAAATATGGGTAGAATTTAATTCTAACAATCATGGACTTTAGTAATAATTTTTTTTTATTATTTTCTTAATTTTCTAAATTAAGTTTATTATATATATATATATATATTTAACATCCCCCTTTAAACTTAATTTTCTGTGACTCCTAGTTGAGCTCTCAAATGATCGAACACATCGTACGTTAACGGTTTCGTAAAAATATCTGTAATCTGATCTTGCGTTTTCACGTACTTCAGTGTCACCTTCTTTTGTTCAATGCACTCCCGAATAAAATGATACCTCGTGTCAATGTGTTTACTCCGATCATGAAACACATGGTTTTTTGCTAATGCCAATGCAGACTTATTATCGATAAAAATCTTCGTCGGATCTTTTTGAGTCATCTGAAATTCTTCTAGCAATTTTCGGAGCCAAATCGCATGACACACACATGAGGTTGCAGCAACATATTCAGCTTCGTAGGTGGACAACGTCACAATCGCCTGTTTCTTCGAACTCCACGTAAATGCAGTATCACCCAGAAAAAATACAAAACCAATTGTACTTTTTCGGTCATCCTTGTCACCGGCCCAATCACTATCACAGTATCCAACTAATTTGAAATCGTCAGTTTTTGAATAAAGTAATCCCAAATTAGTTGTACCTTTCACGTAACGGAGAATTCTTTTTGCTGCATTCCAATGTGACACAGTTGGGGCTTCCATGTATCGACTTACTAAGCCGACTGCATAGAGAATATCCGGTCTCATACACGTCAAATATCTGAGACTTCCAACCAAGCTTCGGAATAATGTCGGGTTGACTCTGTCTCCACCTTCATCTTTTGTCAACTTGATTCCACATTCGACTGGCGTGCTGACGGAATTACAATTTTCCATCTTAAACTTCTTTAAGATCTCCTTTGCAAAACCACTTTGAGAAATAAAAATTCCGTCATCATTCTGCTTCACTTCAATGCCAAGATAATATGACATTAGACCAATGTCAGTCATCTTGAACTCACGAGCCATTGTCTTCTTGAACTCCTCAAACATCTTAGGATTGTTCCCTGTAAAAACGAGATCATCCACATACAAACAAACAAGTAACATATCGCCATTTTTCACCTTTGCATACAGGGCATATTCATGTGGGCATTTGACAAAACCATTTTCTTGAAAATATTTGTCAATGCGACTGTTCCAGGCTCGTGGTGCTTGTTTAAGACCATAAAGTGCCTTTTTTAATTTTAGCACTTTATTTTCTTGACCTTTCACAACATACCCAGGTGGTTGCTGGATATAAATTTCCTCTTCTAGATATCCGTTGAGAAATACGGATTTCACGTCCATTTGATGAATTCTCCACCCGTGTTGAGCAGCTACAGAAATTGCCAGTCTGATACTCTCCATTCTGGCAACAGGAGCAAAAACTTCATTGTAGTCAATTCCGGGTCGTTGATTGAACCCTTTCGCCACCAATCTTGCTTTATGTCGGACAATTTCACCGTTTGCATCTTTCTTTGCTTTGAACACCCATTTAACTCCAATGGGTTTTTGACCTGCCGGAAGTGATGTCAGCTCCCATGTTTTATTTTTCTCGATTGAATGAATCTCCTCTTCGATAGCTTTTCTCCATTTTCCATCTTTCATTGCTTCTTCTGGATCTGTTGGTTCATCATTAACAAAATGACAATAAAGAGTTAATTCATCATCGAGATTTCTTGTTACATCATAGAGATCTTTAATAGGTATGAATTTTTTGGCTTTCCGGGCGGATGTTCATCTGAACTGTCTCCATCACTCGAGGATGAACTCGAACTGGATGAGCTTGCTGATGTCGAACTGGTTGCTGGTGTTGTGGCTGCGACTGTGGCTGGTTCTTCCTGATCATTGTCTTTATCCACGAAAGGATAAAAACTGTAGCTGTTTTCTTTTTCACCTGTCCAATCCCAAACTGCTTCTTCATCAATGGTGACATCTCTACTGATTACAATTTTCTGAGTCTGTGGATCGAATATTTTGTACCCTTTGGAATGTTCTGAATAGCCCACAAACAAATATTTCTTGCTTTTATCATCTAGCTTCTTACGTTCTTCATCCGGTACATGGACATGAGCAACACTGCCAAAAACACGCAAATGAGAAATACTGGGTTTTATTCCGCTCCATGCTTCTTGTGGAGTTTGATCCCAAACACTGACAGTTGGCGATCTGTTCAACAGGTAGACAGCACAGTCTACTGCTTCGGCCCATAACTCCTTCGGTAAATTTTTACTTTTTAACATGCTCCTCACCATGTTGAGCACAGTTCTGTTCTTTCTTTCTACTACGCCATTTTGTTGACGTGATATGGGGACTGAAAGGAAATGACGGATTCCATGTTTTTCACAAAATTGCTTGAAAGAGATGGACATGTATTCACCGCCTCTGTCTGATCTGAGTGCTTTAATAAAATGACCACTTTCTTTCTCCACTTGGACTTTGAATTTTTTAAATGTCTCAAAAACTTCTGTTTTTTCCTTCAAAAAATACACCCAAGTTTTTCTACTATACAACTTCGTCAACTGACATTTCACTGATGTCTCTAGACTCCTCCATAGCCACCACTACATAATCAAATTTTGGTAGTAGTGATCGCATAATTTTTTCAACAATTATGGACTCTTTAATTTTTTCTCCATACTGCCGCATCTGATTTACGACAGATTTTACTCGGGATGAGTAATCACTAATGGCCTCCGTCTCTTTCATCCTCATCATCTCAAATTCTCCTCTCAGCATCTGTAAATGAACTTTTTTCACTTTCTCCTCCCCTTGAAGAGAAACTCGTAGGATTTCCCATGCTTGTTTGGCGGTCGTAGCTTCGGCTACTTTCTCGAACATTAATTCATCCAAACCTTGATGGATGAGAGTAAGCGCCTTTTGATCGCTTTTGCGATTTTTCTACAGAGTATCTTTTTCTGCCTGTGTCAACGCTGCCTCGTTACCTGGGACTACGTAGCCTTTTTCGACTATATCCCAAACATCTTGACATCCGAGTAACGCCTTCATTCGAATACACCAACTTGAATAATTGGTTTTGGTGAGCTGAGGGTATTGATAAGGAAGTTTGAGACCGTCTGACATTTTTGTAGGGTTTATTTTGCGGAAGACTGACTCTCGTAACGTGGCTCTGATACCACTTTGTTGAAATTCAAGGGACCGAAATTGTTATTTAGAATGGACTTGGTGTGTAATTTTCAAAGGCTAATAGTTTTCTAAATATAATAAAACAAAATGATAAATACATAAACTTTTATTGCCTCACCCTATGGGCTTCTCTCAACTCACATTACAAAATACATAATATTGGGACTCTATATATAAGAGTTCCATCAAAACATGTAGCCCAATTAATTAAAAAAGACAAAATCTACCATACATTGACTTAGCTAAACAACAAAGACTTAGCTAAACAACAAAGACTTTTTATCCAAAATATGGGTAGAATTTAATTCTAACAATCATGGACTTTAGTAATAATTTTTTTTATTATTTTCTTAATTTTCTAAATTAAGTTTATTATATATATATATATATATATATATATATATATATATATTTAACATTGGTAACATAACTCAACAAGGTCTCTCGTTTCTCCTCCATGATTGATCTAAGTAGAGAACTAAGTTTTCTGTTTATGATGTGCATCAATTACTTTATTTCACATGCATTTAAGCAAATTATTAGTAAACATAATAAACATATATAATTATATTAAAAATAAATAAATAAATAATTTATAAATGTTCAAATCTATTATAAAACAAAGAAAAATTGAAACAAAATCAGGCCCGCGTTACATGCTCTCCATCCATTTCTGGATAGTGGTATTACATTTTGCTTTATTGCTTGTGTACAACTCATCCACTTGTTCTTGCCCTGTATATAGCTCATCAAGGCAAGGCTCTGTCATCAGAGCAAATATATGCCACATTACTACCAAAAGCATAGATAAATTAGAATTCAACATGAATAATTATCTAGCAAATACATATAAAAAAATTTGTGGCACATCTAATCGTGGAAATGAGATATACAGGGCAATAATTGAGCTTGCCAAGAGAGATCAACCCTCTAGGACTGAGATTTGGGTGATATATATAAGAATATGAATACATTAATCAGTATATACAACCACTTTATACATACTATTATATGCACTAGCTTTTATAATTCGTTTTTTTGTTATTATGATTAGAGGTTTGAAGGGATAATAGGAAGCCCAAATGGAGTATAAAGACTCCTCCTTCCTATGAGGTATATTGATCGGACCTACATCCATTATCTCTAAATCATAATTGTTTTTTCTGCAAGGATATTTCATCTCTTTAGACTACTTTTGTTGGAAAAAGATGTTTAATTGAATTCAAATTACAAGATTGAAGATGTTATACTTTTTTTTCTACACAATTATATTAATTTTGTATATTATAGATTATGATTGAATACAGATTACAAATTATGTGCATATTACAATTATGATTGAATACACATTACGATTTTTGGTATATACAATTTTATGTGCACGTTTATTTCATGCATAATTGAGGTAAAAACATGAAAATTACTTATATTGCATGGTGAATAAAAATAAGAAAATAGCTTCTAAGCCACATTGAATTAAAAAAATTATCATCTTAACATCAATACAAACACAAATAATAAACAAAATCTGTCCTCTCAATTTGGGCAAAATTGATTAAAGCATATGTTATCTGAAGCATGCTACAACTACAAACTTAAATATGCAAATTGTCATTGTCTGAAAAACTGTCATTGTCTGAAAGAGTTATGGGCTTTGCGCAACGCTGTTAGACACTAGTGCCCGTCCATATATGTTAGCATTAAAAATTTACTAGTATTAGCTCTCTATGTTACGTAATCTTCCTATATATTAGCATAAAAAAATTTATTAGCATTGTGTAAAAGAAAAAAAACAAAAAAAAAATTCATCTATGGTAAGTTTTTCACTATATAATAGGATAAGGAATTTGAAAGAACACATTCATACAACAATTATCATAAAAATGGAGTTTCAAATACCCTCTTTTCTCATCCTCTTTAGCTGCCTCATTTTAACATTAATCATATGGAAGAAAATAAATAAGGACTCAAATCCTCCTCCTGGGCCATGGAAATTTCCTCTTTTAGGTAACATTCCTCAATTACTCCGCGGTCTGCCCCATGAAAGCCTCCGAGATTTGGCTAAAATTTATGGCTCTGTAATGAGCATTCAACAAGGCCAAATCCCGGCAGTTGTGTTTTCTTCGGTAGAAACAGCCAACCAAGTCCTCAAAATTCAGGGCGACCTATTCAGTGAACGTCCACGTCTCCTCTCCCGAGAAATTGCAAGTTACAATTACATGGACATGGCATCTGCGCCATATGGAGATTATTGGAGACAAATAAGGAAAATTACAACACTCCAATTTCTTAGTCCGAAAAGGATATTATCCTTCCAATCAGTCCGAGAAGAACAAATATCAAATTTCATAAAATTGCTTGGTTCTAAAGAGGGGTCATCTGTCAATCTTCCGAGAATCATCTCAGATTTGATTGATAATATTTTTCTGATAACCATATTGGGTAAGAATGGGGAAAGTGAACAAACTATATTACCTATGTTAGAAAATATGCAGAAGGAAGTAATTGCTGGTATTGCTTCTGATTTATTCCCTTCCTTGAAATTCTTACTTGATTTTCTAAGTGGAGCAAAGTCAAGAATGCAGAAAGTGCACAAAGACACAGACAATGTACTTGAAGACATCATAAATGAACACAGAAATCAAACCAGCTTTGGAGATAACTTTTTGGATCTTCTTTTGAATCAACAGAAAAATGGAGAACGGGAATTTCCATTAACAAACCAAAGCATCAAAGCAAATATTCTGGTGAGTATTTACTTATAATTAACATCCAAAGATTAAATGACTAGTTTTATTAGGAAAAAAAAATATTAAGAACATTCTTATTGTCCTTGTTATTTTCAAATTTTTCTCTTAACAGTTGAAATGTCATATTTGTCTCTTAAACTTGCTTAAACTAAAATGGACTTGTAAGATTACACTTTTAGTAAGTTAAGAGAGCTATTTGCATTTTTATTAGAGATACCTCATATATCTCATAAATATTGGCACTGAAATTGTAGTGTTTTGTACTTATGTTCACATCTTACTAATTGATAAGTAGAGACTTAAAGTGTGCCATTATAATTGATTCGATGGTTCGACCAATAATTGATATGTTTTTACTTTAACTAAACTCTAGTCAATTGAGCAAGTTCTAACACAGTACATAAATTTGTAGCAAATGTTCGGTGCGAGGAAGACAGCCTTTAAAGCTCTGGAAGGGTCTATTGCAGAGCTGATGAAGAATCCAAAAGTAATGAGAAAAGCACAAGAAGAGGTGAGGAGAGTCTTTGGAGAAAAGGGAAAAGTGGAGGAATCAAGAATTCAAGAATTAAAATACTTGAAATCAGTTATTAAAGAAACTCTTAGATTACATCCACCAATAACCTTCATTTTCAGACAATGCAAGGAAAGAACAAAAATTATGGGATACGATATTCGCCCCAAAACTACAATTATGGTTAACGCTTGGGCAATTGGAAGAGACCCAATTGTTTGGAATGAACCTGAAAAGTTCTATCCAGAAAGATTTGAAGATAGTCAAATAGATTATAGAGGTGGAAATATGGAACTAATACCATTCGGTGCAGGAAAAAGAATATGTCCAGCAATTACTTTGGCCATAACGTATGTGGAGCTTCTGCTTGCAAACTTACTATATCATTTTGATTGGAAACTACCTGATGGAATCACACCTGCCAATCTTGATATGACTGAAATTTTTCATGGTACCTTCAAAAGAAAAGAACATCTTAACATGATTCCCATTCCATTTTCTCCATTGTCTCAAGATCAGGCCAAGAAAATTACATCTTCAGAATTCATGGAATAAGATGTTAATTCCTTCTTATTTCCTACTTCTTGTGTTGGTTTCTCTCTTTCAAATAATGTCTTGTCAAAAAAATTATATGATATTTAATGACAAGGCCAGTTGCTAGTGCTCATTGATTGTGGTGCTTTAATGGAAGCACAGTTCAACATTTTTTAGACAATTAATGAAACTTCTACATTAGAATAAAGAATGAGCCAAAAATATAGAAAAAGACAACAAAATCATACACCGAAGAATTATCTCAAAACACAAACCAAAATAGAAAACAAATACACGGTCGAATGACATGTATTTTTAATACATATGCTCTTCAAAAAATTTATTATCTAGAATTTATAAGTTTCCATATAAAAGTAAAAAATTGCAAACAGAAAAGCATAGATCTAGAGAACTTAAGAAATGGAAAACCATATTGGAAAAAATTGGAACTTACAAATGCAATTTTGGAAAAGGGTAATATGAGGAAATGAATATTGGTTGTCAAAATACTTCATTTTTATCTTCGTGGTGCGCCCAATCTTCTGAATAAGAACAAACATATTCTAGAAAAACAATGAACAAATATATTGAGAGGAAAATTAAAAGAGTACAAGGGATGTTAGAAGGTCTAACCATAGTTATTGAATGGTTACACCATATAGAAAGGATAAAAAAATGGGTTAATACAAATAATTGAATGGCTAAGTGCATATTAAGAGGAATATGGAGACTTTGAATTGTTCAGAATATCCATTTACCGCGTGATAAATTTGGTTTTGGTAACGGAATAAAACACCACACCGTTATAAATACGCGGTATTTGTAAGGGGTCCAAACTACAACGACTATTATTAGTAACTCGCTAAACTTCACCCGTAACAAATAGTCCAATAAAATTGACATGACTAGTCTTTGTGTAACATGCTTTCGCAATGACCTCTACAAATATAGGTTTCTCAACTATCAAACCAGAATGTGTCACTAGTAAGGGGTTACTAACCACGTTTTTTCTACTAATATTTTGTTATACTAAGTAAACGCAATGTTGTAAAAAAACAATAGGTGATAGTCAGGCAAATAGGGCCCTTCGGGGACTAAATGGGTTTGTTTTTCTATATTTTCTTTATTTGTTAATAAACAATATTATGTGTTTTTCTATCGTTGATTCGACACACGAATGCCGCTAGCTAACTGTAGGCTCTGATACCAACTGACGCAGCGGGAATATGGATAAATGTTAACTATCGTTGATTCGACACACGAATGTCGCTAGCTAACCGTAGTCTCTCAAACCAACTGACGTAGTAGGAATATAGATAAATGTTAACTATTGTTGATTCGACATACGAATGCCGGTAGATAATCATAGGCCCTGATACCAACTCACGCAGTGGGAATATAGATAAGCGTTAACTATCATTGATTCCACACACGAATGTCGTTAGCTAACCGTAGGCTCTGATACTAACTGACGCAGTGGGAAATTAGATAAACGTTTGCTATCATTGATTCGACACACAATGCCACTAGCTAACCTTCAAAAGTCGTTGATTCATAAGAATGCCGATAATTCGAAAAGAAAATGGAAAACTCTCTCAAATTTTATTCATCCAAAGTCTCCTAAAAAAAAGAAAAACTTGCCTTTATATAGGCTTATAGAAAAGAAAGAAAAATAGGAAAAAAAGATAATTAATCCAAGTGTGAAAAGGAAAATAGACAAGTCTAGGTGCATCGAAAATATAAACTTTTATCTATTTTGTCTATTTGTCTTTTCCAAGATCCGTTCATCGTTATTTCATATAGAAAGGAATTAAATAAATGTACCTATGGTTGATTAACTAATCTACCGTTGTAAACGAAGTGCCCACATGGATGTCAAGTCAATCACAAACACAAACAAGAAATCAAAACTGAAACTTAGTAATCAACCAAATAGCAATCTAAGTGTAGATTGCCTCTAACGGTATCCACACGAATATAAGAAACAGATTGAAGAGAGTGAATAATTTAATCGAGTGAGAGACGAGAAGAAATCCTATTCCTCTATATTGTGTTTTCCGAAATTTACATACTAGGGTGGTCTATTTATAGTGCTCAATTAATTAAATCTCAATTTTATTAGGTTTAGTAAATTAGAATCCTAAACAATTTAGTTATTCTATTTAGACAATTATTCTATTTATTAAACATTATCTTATATCTAATAAAATATATTTAATAAATATTATCCTAATCCCATTAGGATAATTAATTAGGATATGATAATAATAAAGATAAATAATCACATTATATTATCTAACCAATATTATTTCTTTAATTGATTTAACCATAATGTAATCTAACCATATATTTCTCTAAATAAATCAACTAAAAAACCCTAATTTATTCACTACATAATTCGCCCCTCCCATGTCTCTCCGTTAAATTACTATTCCATCATTCGGTCTTAATTCCTGTGTGGCCTATTAGGTTCTTACTGAAGCTAGCCGTATATGTTTATTTAAATTAATTCAACTAGATCAATTTAATCCTAAACATATAACAGAATGGGTGCGTAAACTGTTTTATCATAATCATCACATTCCCCTAGAGCGATAACGTTTACCTTTCAGTGTTAGGTCTAGTATAATTCGATCATTCCTCAGCTATATCAGTAGATGAATTCGTAACTATGGAATATGTCAGGTTACATATAATGAGACGTCTGTTTTACTTGTTCAGATAGAATTAACTCTAAATAGACAGGTTAAGTGAAATCTCCATTTACACTCTTAACCCTATCACCTTGCAAGGGTTTCAGTTAATTCTTCCACAAGAGGCCCATAGATATATCTCCTATCTATTAGGAGTGATGAATGCTCAATCTAACATTAATTATCTTGCAATTACTTTATATGATATCCAACTCTGCTCTCACACACCCCAGAGTCCCCCCTGTAGTGGATCATGCTCGCACAGAATCAAAGCATCGCACTCCATCATCCAGAATCACTAGTTAATGTTTATTTGAGTCTGAGGATTACTTATACTTACTAATACCATTTGAGATGAAACAGGTGACACTAGATAAATCCATCCATCCTATTATCTCAAGTCGAGTCCCAAATCCTAATGAAATCCTTCACATGATCCTTGTAACTGTCTAGATATCTCCATATGTAAAGCTTGTGAGATCAGCTCTCTGTTCATAATAGAAAACATTATTACATGCAAGTCTCAATAGCATTATGTCAATCCCTAAAAACATATTACTTGACTAGGGCTGTTTTAAGTTTATCAGTTTTATTATAAAGTTATGTCTCACTTTATACTTTTATGAACACTTTATTATTACTTAAATAAACTTCGAGATTTCTTTTATTTAACTTAATTAGCTCTGATAAAAGATAAATGTCTTTATATAGTTAAACTTACTATATCACAAAACAAACGATAATGAACAATTCATTTACAACTGGTTTATATCCTACAACAATTGACTATATGACACTAAACGCCAACATCTTCCACTTGGACTAAAACCAATTATTTCTATAAACATTCTCATAATCGTTCGCATGACGATCATGAACCTTTTGTGGGTAAGACATTCTTTAAATGGATCTATAAGATTGTCCCATCATTGGCAGTCTTTTAATTCTCACATCTACAATTGTTGTTGTCTTTCGAAAAGATAGTAATGAATGGGGTAGTGTTTGGATGTAGTATGAGACTGCGGGTCCTTAGCAATAGCAACAAATCTATTATTAATCTCATTAAAAATGCCAGGTACCGCGCCTAGTTAATTAATAAACCTCCATTCCAAACTTCCCTTTTAGCTGCTTTCGAAGCTGCTATATACTCTGTTTTTACTACAAGAAAAAACAGTTTACCAAGGACTTCATGTCGTCGGTATTTAGCATTTTTCCGCTAGTAAAAGTCATTACCGATGACTTACCATCCAAACAGGCGTTCAAGGCAATTCCTCCGTTGGTAAAAAAATAACCATCGACAAAGCCATTGTCATTGGCATTTACGACGACAATTTCGTCGGTAACTTCTAGGAAAAGAATCTAAACATATGATACTTCTCACAGTTACTAATGTCTACTATCATTGGTAAGTCATGGGTAACCTGAAATCGTTGGTAAGCCATCAGTAAAGTTTAACCATAATATGGCACCAATAATATTAGACAGTACGTTGTCGGTAATTTTTTAGGCTATATTTTGGTACGAAATTATTGTCATTGGTAATATCATTCGCAATTATATAAATATTGGATGTTATATTTTTGGCATAAAATTATAATCGTCAATATGTCGGTAGAAATGTATAAATTTTGAAAATATAATCGTAGAATATGTCATTGGTACTGTATATATACCGAATACATACAAGACAGCAACACAGATGAACAAAGTCTTTTACATTCACATTTCCATCGTAAACTTAGATAAACAAAAACAAAATAGACTTGCACATTCGTCAAATTCAGGGGATACGTTATGTTCTGCAACAATTATACAAAGTGTCAAAAGAGACTTTAACTATTGTCCAATGCTTGGGTTTGGAGGTGCTACCCAGATTGGCTGCCCACCAGCATTGAGTCGGGTTCATGTTTTGTCAAAGTGTCAACAGCGGTACACAATTTCTTCCCTCCTGTGATTATATATCATGAATAATAGTTTTAGTGACCACTTAGAGATCCAATTCAAAATACCATATCTAAAAAAGAGGACTAAATAGTTGAAGAAACGTTTAGCTACTACTCTGAATTTGGACGCAGAAAAGTTTATAAGATGTCTAACTAGACATGCATATTAAACAGATTGTCTATATAAATCGTAATGTCGTCAGTATTTTTTTTATGTCATTGCTAAGATGTTGGTATTTTTTAGAATTAAAAGTTAAAATAACCTTAAACTTAGTTGCCAATATAAAATTAGCTTAAATTTAAGTATATGTATTAGTTCAACAAAAAAAAAAACCCTTAAGTTGTTAATTTTGATAAATTACTCTAAATTTTATAAAAAAATTGGTATCAAAATTAATTATATCTAGGTCAATTTGTCAAAAATTACAAATTTGAGAACTAAATTGATACCTAAACTTTGATTTTGACAATCATTCTTACCAAATTTAAAGACTAATTTAACCACTAATTCTATTTTTTTAATATAGTTTTGGAATTTTTGAAGCTATGTCATTAGTATGTTCTCTGTAATACCAACGACATGGCATTGACACATACTGTCATTAAAATTTCCAATGACAAAAGTCGTTTGTAATATATGTCGTTGGTAAGTCATTTGTATTTTATAGGTATATTCGTTTATAATGTTGGTAGAATGATTTTGTACGTAAATTGTAGGTATGTCGTTGGTACTAACCACGACATATATGTCACTGGTAAATTGTCATCGGTAAACTGTTATTTTCTTGTAGTGTTTGATTTTTGGCTCGGCCATCGTTTCCTACTTGGAACTATTCTAGCTAACCGTACCTCTTTCAGAATAAACTTGTATTTTGTGATCATTATACGTGATGAGGGGAATAATATATTCGAGGTGAAGGCGTCAATGATCCATATGTTGCAAGCAGTGGTTCAGTACGAAGGTTTGGCTCCTGAGGATCCACACAGCCATATACAAGATTTCCTGATTATGTGCGATACTTTCCAAAATGCAAGAGATGTGATGGACGATGTGATCAGACTAAAGTTGTTCCCATTTACACTAAAGGATCGAGCAAAGCAATGGCTAAAAAACATACAGCCAATAACCATTCGTACTTGGTGTTAGGCATGAATTTGACTATAATTTAACATATTATTTATGATGAATTAAGGGTGTTTTGAGGGTTAAATTACGTAAAAGAATGTCTTATAAGTGTTTTTATGCAGATTGGGAAAGATTAAGTCAAACAGACTGTAAGCATCCTATTTTGCACAAACCATGAGGAGATGAGCAACCTATGATCCAGCGGTCTAACGCTGCGTTTCTGATGACGGATGGCGACTTGACAGGAGGCATGAGCGGCAGGCAGGAAAGGCAGGAAAAGAGCAGTTAAAAGAAGCATCATGACAAGAGTGTTCGACCCTTGAGTGTTCAAGGGTCAAAAGTATCTTAACCACTTCTAGTAATCTAGGATCTATGAAAAATTTATTTGGTTTTGTAATATTTTATCACATACTTTCGGTATCGTTGTAGACACCGAGTCGGAGGACCTGTGACGAAAACCTAAAAACAGGATGGTTGAAGTGGTTGATTCCGGAAGTTTTGAAAAACAAAAAAAATATAAACATAATAAGCAAGAAAAGTTACGGCGGGTTGCTGTTGTCGATCGGATGGCTCACGAATGCTTAGCGGCACAGTGCGAGTGCTTAGCGGCAGCCGACGCGCGTTCGACGACAGTCGGACGCCCGCTCGACAGCACGAAGCGCGGGCTCGACGTCCGTCGGACGCACGCTTCCAGCCACGAATGGCACACGCTCGACGTCCGAGCGATGCACGGGCCCGGCAGCGCGGTGCGCGCGCTCGTCGGCCACGGGGCGTGTGTGCCCGGTAGCGCGGAACGCGCGTTCGGCGGCCACGACGCGTGGGCACCCGACGGCACGGAACGCGCGCTCAACGGCCACGGGACGTGCGCGCCCCGGCGGCCGTTGGGCAAGCGCCCAACAACGTCGGGCGAACGCCCAACGTTCGTTGGGCGAACGCCCAACGGCAGTTGGGCGCGCGCCCAACCTTGCGTTGGGCGGCCGCCCAACTATTGTTGGGCGATCGCCCAACAATGTTGGGCGATAGCCCAACGGAAGGTTGGGCGGCCGCCCAACATGCCTTGGGCGGCCGCCCAACCCTCTTAGGCGACGCCCGATTTTGCTCGGGCGTCGTCCATTCTTCCGGGGATCCGTTTTTCTATAAAAGGCACGGATCCCCATGCATTTTAAATGGGTGATTCTTTGGAGCTTTCTCACTCTAAACATTTTTAGGGAGAGAAAGTCAATTTTTTGGAGAAAATATTTTTTTCCCAAAAAAATCCAAATTTTCCCAAAGTTAAATTTTTACTAAAAAACACAAAAAACCGGAAAATCACGACTCGTGGAATCAATCGGCTTCGACTTTCAGATACCGAACTTAAGGTATTATCCGAGGACTAGACTCGTTTTATTTTATTTAATTTATTTCTTTTCCTTTATTAATTTTTATGTTATAATTTTATTTATTTAGCTATTTATTTATTTACCATGTTTTATTTAATTTTGCGTATTTATTTAATTTTCGTCTCGTGTTGAATAAAATTTGGTTTTGTTTTAAAATAAAAACCTCCTTTTGATATCCCAATACGAACCGTGATCCGATAAAAAGGTAGTTCGGGTATTAAAAACGTTGTAATTATAAGCTTTTTAAAAAAATATTTCCGAATAACGTTTTAAAATAAAAACGTCGTTTTAGGAACTTTCGTTATTGACTATGATCCATTTTTGGTAGTTCGGAAATCTAAAATGATTGAATTAGACTTAATTTAAAGCTTTTGAATAAATCTGGAAATAATTGGAGTGTTGCTGTAATTTTCCGTTTTCTGTCACTAAAGGCTGTTTACCGACGGAATTTCCGTCGGTAAATCTGCTGGAATGTAAAAAATGTTGTTTTGGTCCCTCTTTCTCAACTTTTAAGCTTTTAATCCTTTGTACATATATGTATATTTATGTAATAAACATTTTCAAATTATTTTTGGATAGTTGGTACATATAGTTATTTATGATATTTATATATCATTTTTTTGATTTAATCTAATATAAGTATATGTATATATATCTTTTTCTTTTTCCTTCATTTAAATGATAATGGATTTTATTTTAAAATGATATTTATTTGGGTGTTTTGGGAGTGATTCATTAGTAGACATTTTGTGGATAAATGGGTATTATTTTGATATTTAAACTACATTATGTATGTATATATATAGTTTTGGGCTATTTGGGTTATATTAGTTATTATTAGATAAAACTATTTTGGGGACAAATAATATTTTCTTATTTAGGGGTTTTATTTATTATTTTCACATATTTAAAGTAAAAATGTATTATATTTAGTATTTTCATTATTATTCCTTATATATGTATTATATAGTATCTTTTCACTTATCCTTATTTCATGTTCCTTTTTTTTTTGGCTAAAATGTATATATATACCTATATTATTTTCTTTATTCTTTGGACATTTATGGGTCCATATTTCAAATGGGCTTTATTTGGGAGTGAATTTTGATTTAATATGCTTATTATTGTAATTATGACAAGTAAAGAGTCCATTGAGTAAAAAGGGAAAAATAAATCACAAAAAGAGTTTTCAATTTAATTATTTAAACTAAATCGTTCCAACGGCGATTCCGGTGAACTTCATCAAACGGGGTTTTAAAACGCACCTAAATCGTTCCAACGGCGATTAAGGTGCGAACCATGTAAATGAACTAGTTTTGGGGGAAATAAGTTAGTATAAAATTAACATGCAACACGACATGTAAATCACATCGTAAATAAATCAATTCTTTCTTCTCCCCCTCTCTCTTGTATACTTTAAATTTATGCAAAATGGGTGATTCTTTACCAAATTGGCTTTCAATAATATATGCTCAAAACGGTTTTCAAAACGAGAAAGAAAAGGTTTCAAATGAATTTTAAACTTAAAGAAATATGCGATTAGTCTGTTATCGCCTAACATGCTGAGTAGGAGGCCGGTGGTTCATAACCGGGCGGTGTCGGAGTGCCTAGTAGCCTTTCTCCGGAAAGGAGCTAGCCTTCTCGGCTCGTACCTAAATTTCCCGAACCCTCACCGGTCTCCCACAACGGATCGGTGTTCATTTTCCCATTCGTGGGTGGCATCTCTTCCATACTCCGAGCTCCGGTCCTGCCGAGCAGCTTGATTCCACGATTGGTTGCTTTCGGCGCCAATCACCGCTTACGTCGCCATGAGGTGTCCACCCCCCGGTCCGCCCGAGAGATTAGGCCGCGGCACCTCATCTAACAAGTGGCGACTCTGCTGGGGAAGCGAGAAATTTGATTCCGGAAGGCGTGTATTAAGCCCTTAACGGGGACGGATCGTATTATTTCTTTTCGTATGCATTCATGTGCATTATTGCAAACCTTTTGGGTAATTTCCGCGAAACCTCTAGCGAGAGTCCATTCGTCGCTCGAAAGAGGCTAGTGTAAGTTCCCCCTTACAGTAAGGCGCCAAAGGGTCCCCATCTGGTCCTTTTCCGTGTCCCGAAAATGGCGCATGTTCAGGAAATATGTTATGACGTAAGCACGTGTTAGTATGAATTGGTTTGGTGTTAGGGATAGTTACATCTCGATTTAAAAAAAAATTATTATATTAACGATAGTCGTTATTCACATTCTTTAAATACGTTGGGATAAAACGAAATTATGACGAAACGAAAACCAAGAACATTTCTGTCTTGAACGACCCCGTTGTAACGTAAAGAGTTTCGCAAACGTGGCCCGTCCCTTCCGAATAAAAGACGAGCTCTTACGTTATGCCTTGTGTCGTTCTTAAGAGAAATGGACGTGTCCGCAAAAGTGACTAAGAAAATAAAAGAAAAGCAAAAATAAATAAACGACCAAAATCCTTCTGTATCTACGATATACATCAATCCCGAGAGTAGTTAAAGAAAACAAACCAATGCCGTCAAATACGTGCCTCGAACTGGTATATACGTCGTTTAAAATCATAAAACCGAATTAAGCTAAACCGCATGATTGCACCATATGGACGAGACTGTGGGTTTGACTAATGGCTCGATCATTTCAACCGTTACCAAAACTACAAGAAATATGGCCCGATCTGTGTGTTTGCTTAACTCGCGCCTAAATGAAAAAAAACGGTAATATCCCTGCTTCGAATAAGCATGCGATTCAACGAAACGTTGATTTTCTATAACCACGCTAGGATGATATATCCCGTAAATTGGAAGAAGTAAAAGCTTGTCGCTAGCCGAAAGATTACCGCACGGTCGAATAAGACTCGCCGTCTTTTCACATAGCCAAAATGAGCAAACGAATTCTTAACGCTAAAAACAAACACGTTACGCGATGAGTCCGTTCCTTAAAATAAAAAGTGCTTTCATCACTAAATAAACACGTGGTTACGTCTCTCGATAGATCCAAAAGATCCCGTTGTAATCTAAAAATCGAGACACGAACCCACGCGAATAAAAAGGAATGAGTCATTCTCGATAATGAACGGTTGGACTAAAAAAATAACTCGTACCACATCTAAAGACCGAGATGCGCTCAAAGGGAATCAAAACCCGAACTAATGCATCTCGCAAAATGACAAAAGACGAGTTATTTCGAAAGAACAATCCATTTGGTCGATATCTTAGTCACTGAACGCTGATACGTTAAAACGAACTGTGTTGTCTGATGGATGATTTACTTTTCCGCAATAATCGTCGGCATCATGCGTCCCCTGGACCACAATATGAGCCCCAAACCAAAATCCTAGGACAGAGACTTGGACTATCGAGTGTGTGGAGGAATAAGGGTGGAAGAGAGATGTTGTGATACGTGTAATTAGACTAACGTTTGTTCTTCTTATCTTATATATCCGTAAATAAATAAACGCACACACCACGAATCATGCATATAAAATCATGCATACATACTAATGAATACCGTTCACGCAGACGTCATCATTAAGCGGTTGTGGTTTCGCGAGAGTAACCGGCTTGTCAGACAGTTTGATCAGCTACGGGTAGACAGTTCCGAATCGGTAGTTGTGGCTTCTGAATCATCTTCGTCTGGGTATACTCAGTCCTCTGCCAGTATGTCTGCGACCGACGAAAAAGTGGCTGAATTGGAAAACTCTGTGAACAATATCAATGATCAGCTGGCCGTAATCTTGGCCCAGCTAGCACTAAAAGACAACAAGAGTGGCAGTAAGCGTGCTGAGAACGAAGTAAACACCGGTCCCCGTTTCGGGAACGAGGATGATTATCAGGATTATATCCAGAAACAGCTTGAGAAAGAGAAAGCTAAGGAAGAGGAGTGGAAGCAGCACATCACTCAAGAGGTGCAGGACCTACGTGGGGGAAGTTCCGGGAGTCATGACTTTTATAATTTGAAGAATTGTTTATCGGCAACGGCTTTGCCTTTGAAATTCCGGCTCCCTGACATGAAAAAGTTCGATGGAACTGGAGATCCCACTGCCCACATGAATCAGTATGTTGTCGTGATGAAGCACACGATCCTGACTGAGGATCAAGTCCTAGGGTTGTTTAACACCTATCTGGAGGGGGCGGCCCTCACATGGTTTCATGCATTGCCTATGGTGACGAAGTGGGATTGGAAGGAGTTAGCGAAGTCATTCATCGCTCAGTATAGCTTCAACACCATGCTTGAGGTCACTTTGAAGGAACTAGAGAGCACTAAGCAACAGGCTGGGGAATCTTTTTCCGATTTTGTGAAAAGATGGAGGGCTAAGGCCGCGGTTATGAAGCAGAAGCCGCTTGAGCAAGATCAGATCCGAATGGTGGTGGGCAACACGTTGCCGTATATTAAGAATGAGCTGCGGTATATGCCTTTTACCGACTTTAATCAGATGTATAGCTGCGCCTTGACAGTTGAGGGGGATGGAGAACCAAAGAAAGCCTATACCAAGTGGACGAAGTCTGGATATAGTGCCGGAGGGCCAAATGAGAGTACAGAGTCCGCTGCAGTGAAAGTGCTTGATCTTAATGCTATCGAAAAGAGGCAATTCGCCAAATTTGATCAGACCTACGCAAAAGTTTTCGAACGATTGCAGAAAAAGGGGCTGCTGAAAGCTCTTACTCATTATAACAAGACACCGCCTCCTCCGCAGATACAAGCTAGGGGATATTGCGAGTTCCACAGCAATTATGGGCATACAATTGAGAATTGTGAGAGGCTGAAACACGAAATCTAGGATTTAATCGAGGAGAAAAAGATAGATGATCCTTCGTCAGCAAACCCTTCCACTAAGCGCAATCCATTGCCTAATCATAGGGTGAGCATGATCGGAGTTGGTTTGACAGAATGCGTAGTGATGGAATCCTTCGAGGAGAACGTAGAGGAGTTGCTGGACTTTGACGAAAAGAACAATGTAGGAAATGGTCTATATGTGTCCTTCCTTGGCAAGGAACAAGGGGATGAACCGATGGATGAAGGATTAGATGGTGGAGCACCGTATGATGAAGATAGTGCTGAAGAGACCGGAGAAGGGTCGTCTCGAACTATTGTGCCTAATTTGGGTCTGTTTAGTGGTGGAGGAAATCCCGAGGTGCACCTGCGTGAATATATGCATGACATGTTTGTTGAATCCTTCGGGGTGGATGAGATTGCTCAGTGGTTCCACCATTTGCTGGTAGGCGAGCCTTTGGAATGGTTCCACTCATTACCCGACTCTTGCAAGCATGATTGGGATCAATTATCAGATTCATTCTTAGAAAAGTACCAAAGAGCTGAGGACAGAACCGCAGAACGCTTCGCAATGTAGATCGGACCTATCAAGCGTCCGTTACCGAGGGTTAGTAAGTATAATGGCAACAAAGATCCCATGGAACACCTTCACTTCTACTTATCGGCCATGGCGCCTTTGGGTTTTAAGGAGGAAGAGATCACCAACTTGTTTTGTAATTCACTGATGGGTGAACCGTTAATGTTGTATATGTCGCTTCCGATGTATGTTAAGACCGATTGGGCGGCAATGACGAAGAGATTTATCAAGGAGTATACAGTATGGATGCTGGCAGAGCAAACCCCGGATTCCCCTTCTTACCAAACACCTGATGCGGTGTTAGCAATGCCTAGGTATGGTGGATACCAGGATCCTGTTTAGCATGCGAGGTTATTCCGCAACCATATGTATGATGCCGGATTTCCGCAATGTGAATTACATGAACATTTTCCAGAAACCTTAATGGGAGAAGCCTTGTTGTGGCATCAAGGCCTATTAGAGGAGGAAATGGGTCATTGGGTACCGCTCAGGAGTGCCTTTGTGGCAAGGTATGAAATGTATAGTCCGTGGACGAGATCCCTGGAAGATCTGGATAGGATTAGGCAATTCCCCGAGGAACCATTTGTGGATTATGCTAGAAGGTGGAGGCACCGTTATGAGCAGTGTCACGAAACAATGAGCAATAAGGTGCAACTTATGTGCATACAACGAGGTGCTATTCCATTGGCCGCAAGAAGAATGAGCAGAGTGTCCCTCCGTGATTATGATGAGTTGATAGGTTGGGCTTTGTATGGATCAGTGGATCCCTTTTATTTGAATTCGAACGTTCCTCACGTCATGGATTTAATGATTGTGGACATTTGGGAGAGTTCTTCGGACGAGGAAGATGCTGATCGGAGGATTCCTATTAACATTTGGGACGAATCGGATGATGAGCCGGAAATCACCGTCATGACGAGATCAGGTCGAGTGGCCGAGGGAAAGGCACCTATGGTAGAGACTGAGATAGGGGAAGGGTCGGCTCCTAAGCCCGATGACCAAGTTCTTGAGCAGTTGAAGAAGACACAAGCTAAGTCCACGGTCTGGGAAATTTTATGCCATTCCAAATACCATCGTGAAAATTTGATGAAAGAGCTGCAGAATTTGGTTATTTCTACCGATACTGAGCCGGCAGCACTAGTAGGGGCAATCATGGCTCGAAAGAAAACCGAAATCACATTTACGGACGAGGATCTCCCAGAAGAGGGGAAGGCTCACAATAAGCCTTTGTATATCCGAGCGGAAATCAACGGGAAGAAGACTAGCTGTGTGATGGTCGATGATGGATCGACTATTAATGTTTGTCCGTTGAAACTCTTGTCTAAACTGTGAGTGGAAAGAGGAGACTTGACGGCCTCGGAAAATGTGATTAGGGCTTATGATGATAGCCGAAGGCATATTGAAGGAGTCTTTAAGGCCAAGTTGAAAGTGGGGCCGCATGAAGAAGAAACTGAGTTCACAGTGCTGGATATCCCGGTAACCTTTGCCGTATAGTTGGGACGCCCATGGTTCCACAAGTTGGGAGGTGTGCCCTCCACGCTCCATCAAATGATCAAATTCCCCTTCGGGGAGGAGATAGTGACGATCAGAGCGGAAAAATTAAGCTCGGTGGCGGCATTGGGAATTGAGCCCCAACTTTTCTCCGGATTCCAAGTTTCTGGGATTTACGAGTCTAGCATGACCACCGATGTAGTGAAGATGATGAAGGGAGGCTTCATCCCTGGTATGGGCTTGGGAGCGCACCATCAAGGGTTGCCAGAATTTCCGAACTTCAAGAGTCAGAAAACCCGGAGGGGTTTAGGATATGAGCAGGGAGGTCCATCCAACACAAGTAATGAAGGAAAGGTGGGCCTAAAGGGGTATTTTGTGAATGAGGGGCACGGAAAGGTGTATTCGGGGACTCCCGAGTCGTGGACTAGCACTGAAGGAAAGATTCTGCCAGGTTTTGAGATCTTCAATGATGTGACTGACTAGGGCAAATAAAAGGCGAGCTGCTTCGTCGAGGAGATCATGATGTTAGATTTGAATGCCGAGGAGCAGGTGATCACCATTGAAGCCACTATGGGAGCGGTGGACGAGCCCAGTACCTCCGAAGCTTATGAGAAACCCGAGAACCCCGATGATGAAAATTGTATTACTGCTTTATTTGAATCAGATGATGTACTCGCCAATACTATCAATGAAATGAATTCTGATTTTGCTTACTTGCTTGATGTTGATCGTGATCATTCCATGCATTCTCATTCATATAACATGCCTACATTTGAAATCAATGCAATAGAAATGTCAACTTTCAATCTTGGCACGGATGAAAATCCTAAACTTATACAAATTGCTCAAGAATTAACTATTGAAGAGAGGAAAGAATTCGAGAGAATAATTAAAAAATACGAAATAGTGTTTGCTTGGACATACGAAGACATGCCAGGAATTGATCAATCAATCGTAACTCACCGTATTCCAACATACCCCGATGCGAAGCCCGTAAAGCAGAAGCTCCGACGCATGAGACCGGAATGGGCAGATAAGATCAGAGAAGAAGTGAAAAAGCAGTTAGAAGCAGGGTTCATCGAAGTAATCGACTATCCCCCTTGGGTCGCAAATGTAGTGCCCATCGCAAAGAAGGACGGCAAAGTGAGAATGTGCGTCGATTATAGAGATCTTAACAAGGCGTGCCCCAAAGATGAATTCGCGTTGCCTCATATTGACGTGTTGATCGACAATGTAGCATCAAGCGTCTTGCACACGAATGTGGACGGTTTCATGGGCTACATGCAAGTTCAGATGGCTAAGAAACACAAAGCAAAAACCTCATTCACCACTGAGTGGGGAACATACTGCTATAGGGTGATGCCGTTTGGTTTGAAGAATGCCGGAGCAACTTACCAGCGAATGGCTACGACTCTGTTCCATGATATGATACAAAAGGAGGTAGAAGTTTATGTGGATGACATAATGGTCAAATCAGAGACAAGGGAAGGGCATTTTGCTGCGCTCGAGAAGTTTTTGGCCCGAATCGCAGAATTCAAGCTAAGGTTAAACCCGAAGAAGTGCTTTTTCGGCGTTTCGTCGGGGAAAATCTTAGGCTACGTAATCGGAAATAAGGGAATCGAAGTAGATCCCGATAAAGTGAAGGCCATACGGGAAATGCCGGCACCAAAAAATGAAAAAGAGGTGAGAGGGTTTCTAGGGCAGGTTCAGTATATCAGTCGATTCATAGCGAGACTTACCGCAATCTGCGAGCCAATCTTCAAGTTGCTACGGAAAGATCAACCCACAATTTGGAATGATAAGTGTCAGCAAGCTTTAGAGAACGTCCGGAATTACTTATCCAATCCACCAGTGTTAAGACCGCCTAAACTAGGAAAACCTCTTCTCCTCTATGTGGCGATCGAGGAACGATCTATTGGGGCAATGTTGGCCCAAGAAGGAGACACCGGTGTGGAGCACGCGGTGTATTATCTGAGTAAGAAGTTCCTGGAATACGAGCTTAAGTACAACATGATCGAAAAGACGTGTGTGGCAGTAGTATGGTTGACAAAGAAACTACGACACTATTTTCAATCGTATAAAGTGATCATTATTTCTCGGATGGACCCCGTGAAGTATCTGTACCGGACTCCGTCTTTAACAGGGAAGCTAGCCCGATGGTTGTTGCTTTTGTCCGAATTCGATATTGAATATGTAACGAAGAAGGTTATCAAGGGAAGGGCCGTAGCAGAATTTCTGGCCAACCAACCTCTGAACACAGAAAAGGAAGAGATAAATTATGATTTCCCCGATGAGCACTTGAACGCAATAGAAGTCATACCGTGGAAAATGTTCTTCGATGGAGCGGTTAATTCAAAGGGAGCCGGAGTAGGAGTACTACTTATCTCACCAGAGGGAGAAAGGATCCCGATGGCGAAGAAGTTATCCTTCCCTCTCACCAATAATATGGCCGAATATGAAGCATGCATCTATGGGTTGGAGTCACTAGCAGCACTAAGGGCATCATATGTCGAAATCTGGGGCGACTCAAAGCTGATCATCGAACAGGCACAAGGAAACTAGGAAGCGAGGGAAGAAAGGTTACGTCCATACCTAGACCAGCTAGAAGGGTTGGCACTAAGATTCAATGAATGTCGTTTTTATCATATCCCTCGAGCACCGAACCAAGTTGCGGACGCTTTGGCCACTTTGGTGTCAGTTTGGGACAACCCTCGGAACCTTGCCTCGAAGCCGTTGGTGTTGAAGAGATCTCACAAACCATGCTACGAAGACGTAATGCTATTAGGGGCAGATGAAAAGCCGTGGTATTTCGATATCGTGAATTTTATGAGAAGTGGAACATACCCGGCAGAGTCAGAACTTAGGGATCAAGCTGTGATTAGAAGGTTAGCTCAGCAGTTCGTTATCCACAATGACTTGCTTTACAAAAGGCACATCGATGGGTTACAACTGAGGTGCTTGGATGCGGGAGAAGCCCGCGAGGCAATGGAATCGGTACACTCGGGAATTTGTGGGGCCCATATGGGAGGAGCGGCGTTAGCAAAGAAAATCATAAGGCAAGGCTTCTACTGGCTCACCATGGAAAGGGATTGTAACGAATATGCGAAGAAATGTCACGATTGTCAAGTCCACGGTGATCATAGTCATCTACCAGCCATGGAATTGCATGCGTTGGCGCCTATTTGGCCATTCGCGGCTTGGGGCATTGATATCATCGGGGAGGTGAGGCCTAATGCTTCGAATGGGCACAAATTTATTGTAGTCGCCATTGATTACTTCAGCAAGTGGGTAGAGGCAGAGTCGTTTGGCAAGTTGGGGTCTAAACAGATGAGGAAGTTTATCGAAAAACACTTAATCACCAGATTCGGAGTGCCTCATGACATGATTACGGATAATGGGGTCCAGTTTCAAGGGGAAGTAAGAAGTCTCTTTCGAGAATATGGCATTGAACATCACAGGTCTTCTCCGTACCGTCCACAAGCTAATGGGGCAGTAGAAGCAGCTAATAAGAACCTTAAGAGAATTCTCATAAAAACGGTGGAATCACATCGGAATTGGCATGAGCAGCTCCCACTCGCGTTATGGGCTTATCGCACGACGGTTAGAACCTCAAATGGGGCAACGCCATTCTCCTTGGTATACGGAACAGAAGCAGTCCTCCCAATTGAGATCGAAAAGCGATCGTTGAGAATCGCAGTGGAAGCAGAGATTCCCGAGACGGAATGGGTGAAGAAGCGATATGAGCAATTGGCTTTGGTTGACGAGAAAAGGATGGAAGCCCTTTACCATGTGCAGCTATATCAGAGAAGGATGGCCCGAGCCTTCAACAAAAAGGTCAAGGCCAGCCCTATCAAAGAGGGGAACATGGTGCTGAAACAGATCCGTGTGACGCACACCGACCCTAGGGGCAAGTTTAAGCCTAACTGGGAAGGGCCATTCTTCGTGAAGAATATACTAAGCAAAGGAGTGGTGAAGTTAACTACTATGGACGGCATGGAATTCTCCGAACCTACCAACCTGGATAGGCTTAAGAAATACTTTTCGTAAAAAAAAAAAAAAAAAAAATTCCCGATAGGTTGAAAACCCGTAAAGGGTGGCCTATGCAACAATAAGGGACATCCCAGTGGGTGAAAACCCGAAAGGGCACTCATTTGAAAATTACGGGAGAGAGGAGAAAAATCGCCGGGATCCGAAAACCGAAAGGCGGGTCCTGGTAACAGTAGTTATAACTTGAGCAATTACAAAAACAATGTATAAGAGGCTAAGTATTTCTGTTGTTTGTAAATAAATAAAGGCATGAATATATTTGAAGAGAATGATTGGAATCATCATAATCTACTAAATGCATGGTAATACGAATCATGAGTTATACATTTCTAATCTTTCTTTTCACAATAAAAAGCCTATATACTATCCACCCCACTCCCTATACATCAGCTATACATTGGGGTAATCCTAATAAAAAAAAACTACTAAGCCATACATGACAAGCCTAATAAGGAGGGAAATCCCAGTAGTCCTCAAAATCCCTCAAATACGACGCCCGCTCCGCGGATAAGGTCTCCTCGGTAACTCGGAGTCTCTCCTCGGCAACTCGTGCTCTCTCCTCGGCAGCGAGGCGTCCAATGGTCTCATCACGCGCCCTCTCCTCAACGACAAGACGTCCAGCAGTCTCTCTCCACATCACCTCCGACCTGTGGTCGTTCCGCTCCTGGTACACCTGGCCAACCCTGGCGTCGGCCTCCCGCACCGACTCACTCCATCTCCGCTCATGTGCGTGAAGATCGCTCTAAAAAAAAGAAAAACAGATGTGAAAAAAAAAACTACATAGGCAAGAACAGAAATCATACATGCATGCATTCCACTACACTAAAATAAGGCAAGGATACATACCAGGTGGTCGGCACAGCGCAAGCTGAGGTGGTCTCTGAGGTAACCGGACAGCCCCACGTAGTCAGTACAAGTCTCTCTCGTAGTCTGAGAAGCGTCGGAAGGGTCAAATGGTACCCTCGATGTGAAGACAGGAGGAGCCATCTCGACACCCGCGTAGGCTACTCCGGACTCGTCGTAACAAACGGTCGCAAAATCCCTCCCAAAGTCCGGGACGGGTACGCCTAAAGGGGACCTCTCCGGTCGGACAGCGCTGGAGGACTCGCCGACATAATATGGCGGCTCGCTCGCAAATGTCTGAGCTCGAGCGTCGTCAAAGAAATCTGACAGATGGGCACTCCTCCAGGAACTCTCCTGCAAATAGAGACACAATAAATACCGCCAACTATCTCGTAAATAAAGATAAATAGGCCGAACCACTCACCGGAACCGCCTCCTGACCAAAAACCGCCGCGACCGCCTCCCGCGAAAACACGTCCGCCGTGGGGTCCACCTCCATCGCCACCGCCGGGGCATCCCTCGCACTCAACAAAGTCGATAGATAAAGGGCACGGCCCCCGGCGTGAACCCACACCTCTCTACCAACGTATCGACGGGTCAAGTCCTGACGAATGACCGACAAGGGCATGGTCCGCACCGCGAACATGGAGACAGGGATCTCGCCTGGTGACCAGTGCGAGGCCCTAATCCCGATAATGCCCCGGTCGCCCAAATACCAGGCCCGCATGCAAGGGCCGGTGAGCACGCGCTGTTGCTCTTGGATCAAAGTCACATACACGTAATCGGGACCGAAGTCAAGGTCGTCCCACCTAAACTTGATCTGAAAACACAAAGAAAAAGTCAGATCTTTTCAAACAAGAATCTAGCACGACTAGAAGATATCTACCTGTCCCAAAGTCCGCGAGTCAATCCAGTCTAGGAGCCGCGCCACCGTCCGTCTCTCTGTGCCTAAATCGAACTCTCTCCACCGAGTCATGAGTGGGAGCCTCGGTACTCGTGACCGATGCCGAGACTGGCTAGGAAGAATCCGCCTCTCATACGCCCAAACCTGCTTGTAAAAAAAAACAAAGGTTACGAACGGAAAACATGAAGAAGATAGAAAGGGCGAGTCTAGGGTGCACACATACCAGAAGAGCGAAAGTGTAACCACCGAAGTCCTTGCGCTTCCAGCAAGTCAAATCCAAAAACTTATATAGGAAGGCTAGGCCCGCCCCCGCCCAATCATAAGACGCCGGCACATCCAAATCGCTAAAAGCCTGAATAAGACCAGCATGTACCTTCCCGCTCTTGGTGCGGAAAATCGTCTCACTCAAAGTGTACACTAGGAAGCTACGGACAGCCAAGTCAGCGTCATCCGTCTCACAAAAATCTCTGCGACTCAAGAGGCTCGCGGTAGAAATGAACTTCGCTGGAGAGGATTTGGCACCTGGGTAAACTCCTGGCCCAATCAAAGCGGCTAGCCTAGCACGGTCGACCCGCGGACGTATCATGTCAAAGCAGAAGGGAACTGGAGTGCTACTCCCCCGCAGCCCTGTCAGCGAAGAAAAATCTCGGGGTGAGATGGTCATCTCCCCGAAAGAAAGGTGGAAGGTATGGGTCGAGTCAACCCACCTCTCGCATAGGGCCCGCAGGCCAAAGCGATCGCACACCCCATTGGTGCGGGGCAGCGCTGAAATAAAGGGCTCAAAGCCCAACTCACGCACACGGGCTCTCGCCGCGGCGCCTAACATAGAATACCACACGTGGATCTCGGCTGTGGTCCCGGAAATCTCGAGGAACTAGAAAGAACAAGACAGGAAAATTTAAATATGATTCCTAAGCGTGCGTTTGATGAAAACACGTTAAGACTAGTTATTCTTTCGGTCAGAATCTAACCTAGAGACGTCTGGTCAATCTGGACCAATTTTCTGTAAAATCTCTCCTTAGGGTCATTTATGTAGGATTTAGTTAATTCTTTATTCTTTAATCCACTCTCGTCCGCACTGACAAGGAGCATTGGTCAAGTTTTTACTATTCACGTGCATTAGTTAAGTTTTTACTATTCATGTGCATTAGTTAGGTTTTTACTCTTCACGTGCATTAGTTAAGGTTTTTAGTATTCACGTGCCTTAGTTAGGTTTTTACTATTCACATGCACTATTCACGTTTTTACTATTCATGAGCATTAGTTAAGTTTTTACTATTCACGTGCACCATTCACGCTTTTACTATTCATGTTTTCGCTATCCACGTGCACTATTCACGTTTTTTTACTATTCACGTTCATTATTAATGTTATTTTTACTGTTAGCATGCATAAAGTTGTAGTTTTACTATTCACAATGCATATAGCGCACATTCTTACACAAAAGTAAACAAGTGTTACTTGTAAGTAAAGAAATTCACATTTTCTAACTAGAGTCCTCTAAGGCAATCTAAAGGTTAGCATGCAAATCATGTTCGGATAAGGATACTAAAGCCTAGAATTTGAACCAAATAACGGAAAAGTGAGAAAGTACTTACCTCGTTACAGCGTGTCCGGCTCAGATGCATCGTAGGGTCGTGGAAAGGGTCCACTCTAGCAAGGTTCACGTAAACCTCCTCCATGCCTTTCGTGCCATCGCATTCATCCAAATCCATCCCGAGAATAATCCAAATCAAAATCTAGAGAGAGAGAGAAGAAAGAGAAGGTGTGGGGTTGAAATGGAACCCCACCACCTTATATAGGAAAGAGGAATGGCATTCCCGTAAATAGCGAAAAAGTACGATGTGACATAAAGGTAAAAAGTAAATAATTAATTACCAGGTGCACAGACCTCCGATTTGCAGTCCGTTTCAGCATGCGCTTCTCCCAGACAGTGGCCAATACTGCCAAGATAAGAACTCCCGACGATAGCCAATTTTTACAGAACTGTGGCATCAGTCAAAATACAGACGATAGTCAATAGAAAAATAATTGACAATGTGAATCATTCCGAACCAAAAAAGACATTCCTACCAAACCATTCGAACCTCCAGGACACTAGCTCCAGTGAGAAAATACAGACAACGGTGTTTTAAAAGAATTCAGAATCGTTAGAAAGAACTTTTTTGCCCTTGAGCCACCTTACCTACGGTTCACGACCGAGGTAGCTTTTTAGCCATCTTACCTACGGTTCACGACCGAGGTAGCTTTTTAGCCATCTTACCTACGGTTCACGACCGAGGTAGCTTTTTAGCCATCTTACCTACGGTTCACGACCGAGGTAGCTCTTTAGCCATCTTACCTACGGTTCACGACCGAGGTAGCTCTTCAGCCATCTTACCTACGGTTCACGACCGAGGTAGCTTTTCAGCCATCTTACCTACGGTTCACGATCGAGGTAGCTTTTCAGCCATCTTACCTACGGTTCACGATCGAGGTAGCTCTTTAGCCATCTTACCTACGGTTCACGACCGAGGTAGCTCTTTAGCCATCTTACCTACGGTTCACGATCGAGGTAGCTTTTTAGCCATCTTACCTACGGTTCACGATCGAGGTAGCTTTTTAGCCATCTTATCTACGGTTCACGACCGAGGTAGCTTTTTAGCCATCTTACCTACGGTTCACGACCGAGGTAGCTTTTTAGCCATCTTACCTACGGTTCACGACCGAGGTAGCTTTTTAGCCATCTTACCTACGGTTCACGACCGAGGTTGCTTTTTAGCCATCTTACCTACGCTTCACGACCGAGGTAGCTCTTTAGCCATCTTACCTACGGTTCACGACCGAGGTAGCTCTTTAGCCATCTTACCTACGGTTCACGACCGAGGTAGCTCTTTAGCCATCTTACCTGCTCTTTAGCCATCTTACCTATGGTTCACGACCGAGGTAGCTTTTTAGCCATCTTACCTACGGTTCACGACCGAGGTAGCTCTTTAGCCATCTTACCTACGGTTCACGACCGAGGTAGCTTTTTAGCCATCTTACCTACGGTTCACGACCGAGGTAGCTTTTTAGCCATCTTACCTACGGTTCACGACCGAGGTAGCTTTTTAGCCATCTTACCTACGGTTCACAACCGAGGTAGCTTTTTAGCCATCTTACCTACGGTTCACGACCGAGGTAGCTTTTTAGCCATCTTACCAACGGTTCACGACCGAGGTAGCAAAAAACGTTATCAAAACACACACATCACTGTCAAAATAGGAAAGTAGGGGTAACTGTAGACACTGAGTCGGAGGACCTGTGATGAAAACCTAAAAACAGGATGGTTGAAAAGTTACGGCGGGTCGCTGTTGTCGATCGGATGGCTCGCAAATGCTTAGCGGCACGGTGCGAGTGCTTAGCGGCAGCCGACGCGCGTTCGACGACAGTCGGACGCCCGCTCGACAGCACGAAGCGCGCGCTCGACGTCTGTCGGACGCACGCGTCCAGCCACGAATGGCACGCGATCAACGTCCGAGCGATGCACGGGCCCGGCAGCGCGGTGCGCAAGCTCGTCGGCCACGGGGCGTGTGTGCCCGGTAGCACGAAACGCACGTTCGGCGGCCACGATGCGTGGGCGCCCGACGGCACGGAACGCGCGCTCAACGGCCACAGGACATGGGCGCCCGACGGCGCGAGACGCGCCCCGGCGGCCGTTGGGCGAGCGCCCAACAACGTCGGGTGAACGCCCAACGTTCGTTGGGAGAACGCCCAACGGCAGTTGGGCGCTCGCCCAATGCTGTTGGGCGATCGCCCAACGGAAGGTTGGGCGGCCGCCCAACATGCCTTGGGCGGCCGCCCAACCCTCTTGGGCGACGCCCGATTTTGCTCGGGCGTCGCCCATTCTTCCGGAGATCCGTTTTCCTATAAAAGGCATGGATCCCCATGCATTTTAAAGGGGTGATTCTTTGGAGCTTTCTCACTCTAAACATTTTTAGAGAGAGAAAGTCAATTTTTTGGAGAAAATATTTTTTTTCCCAAAAAAATCCAAATTTTCCCAAAGTTAAATTTTTACTAAAAAACACAAAAAACCGGAAAATCACGACTCGTGGAATCAATCGGTTTCGACTGTCAGATACCGAACTTAAGGTATTATCCGAGGACTAGACTCGTTTTATTTTATTTAATTTATTTCTTTTCCTTTATTAATTTTTATGTTATAATTTTATTTATTTAGCTATTTATTTATTTACCACGTTTTATTTAATTTTGCATATTTATTTAATTTTCGTCTCGTGTTGAATAAAATTTGGTTTTGTTTTAAAATAAAAACCTCGTTTTGATATCCCAATACGAACCGTGATCCGATAAAAAGGTAGTTCGGGTATTAAAAACGTTGTAATTATAAGCTTTTTAAAAAAGATATTTCCGAATAACGTTTTAAAATAAAAACATCGTTTTAGGAACTTCCGTTATTGACTATGATCCATTTTTGGTAGTTCGGAAATCCAAAACGATTGAATTAGACTTAATTTAAAGCTTTTAAATAAATCTGGAAATAATTGGAGTGTTGCTGTAATTTTCCGTTTTCTGTCACTAAAGGCTGTTTACCGACGGAAATTCCGTCGGTAAATCTGCTGGAATGTAAAAAATGCTGTTTTGGTCCATCTTTCTCAACTTTTAAGCTTTTAATCCTTTGTACATATATGTATATTTATGTAATAAACATTTTCAAATTATTTTTGGATAGTTGGTACATATAGTTTTATTTAGGATATTTATATATCATTTTTTTGATTTAATCTAATATAAGTATATGTATATATATCTTTTTCTTTTTCCTTCATTTAAATGATAATGGATTTTATTTTAAAATGATATTTATTTGGGTGTTTTGGGAGTGATTAATTAGTAGACATTTTGTGGATAAATTGATATTATTTTGATATTTAAACTACATTATGTATGTATATATATAGTTTTGGGCTATTTGGGTTATATTAGTTATTATTAGATAAAACTATTTTGGGGACAAATAATATTTTCTTATTTAGGGGTTTTATTTATTATTTTCACATATTTAAAGTAAAAATGTATTATATTTAGTATTTTCATTATTATTCCTTATATATGTATTATATAGTATCTTTTCACTTATCCTTATTTCATGTTCCTTTTTTTTTTTTGCTAAAATGTATATATATACCTATATTATTTTCTTTATTCTTTGGACATTTATGGGTCCATATTTCAAATGGGCTTTATTTGGGAGTGAGTTTTGATTTAATATGCTTATTGTTGTAATTATGACAAGTAAAGAGTCCATTGAGTAAAAAGGGGAAAATAAATCACAAAAAGAGTTTTCAATTTAATTATTTAAACTAATGGATTTTTAGAGGTTCCTAATGTAAATAAATAGTGTTTTCTTGACATTTCAAATCGTTTCTTAAAACACCACGTTTTAAAACCTTAGTCCGTTCCAACGACGGATTAAGCAAACCTTGTAATTAAAATCGTTTTCATTGTGAATAATAGAGTTTTTGAATCGTTTTCTTAAATGATTTATGCAAAATAAATGAACTTGTATGCTTAACCACGTTTTCTTATTGAAAAGTTTTTACCTTAACGTTTTCAAACACTCGAGTCATTCCAACGGCGATTCGGGTGAACTTCATCAAACTTGGTTTTAAAACGCACCTAAATCGTTCCAACGGCGATTAAGGTGCGAACCATGTAAATGAAGCTTCTTATTCCATTGCTTATGCATGTATGCTAGTGTTAGATGAATGATAAGGAACTGCTTTCATCTTCACGAAACTTTTTATCAAACATCCAACCCTGAAGTAGGAATGTTAGGAGGTTGTATCAAGGGTTTTCTTTATTGAAATGATGTTTCGATCGTAATGCAAGAAAGAACCAACCTTAGGGACGCTTATGGTTACAGTAATTCTTAGAATCTTAAGAACACACGAGAGTTGACTTAAGTGAGCATTAATGCAGAAACCTTGACTTCACTTTACTTCATCCATGAATAAATAGGATGTTTAGGGACTTAAAGTAACCTGTCCGTTGTGCCTAACCTGTTCTACCTTTTATCCATTATCAAGTAATCGTTTTTATAAGTTAAATCATTGACTTAGTTACCTATTCACAATATCTCCTAATCTAAAGAATTCACACACCACGAACACCCTGTTCTGTAAAGTTTTTCTAGTAAAATTTGGTCCTCAATCCCTGTGGAGACGATACTCTATTTATCACTTTAATATTGTATCTAGTGCATTTGCTAGATTCTGTTTAGTGGACAACACTTGGGATGAGTTGGAAAAACAGTTTCTAACAAAATTCTTTACACCCAAACAACTCATGAAATTTAGAAATGAAGTCACCGAATCCTAGCAAAAGCAAGATGAATCTCTATCGGAACCATATGATAGATTTAAGGAGTTACTGAGGCGTGAACCTAACCACCAAATTCTGTTATGGCTACAAGTCCAAACATTGTATAAGGTCTCACTAATTCATTCAAGAGTGTTTTCGAATTTGTGGCTAATGGCGAGCCTGATTCCATGTCTACCACTAACATGTACGCATTAACCGAGAAAATGCTATATCAAACTTACAAATAGTATTTAGAGAGTTCATCTGTGTCTCAACTAACCATTCAAATGACAAAACTAATTAAGCAAGGTAGGAGCACAAACTATTCTTACAAGTCTATCAATCCAAGTTTTAGTATGTACTTTCTATGGTTATAATCACAAGACTGTTGATTGTGCATCTAATGAATCTGACCCAGAATATGTTGACTATATCAATAATCAAAGGCCACAATAGCACAAACCATACTCAAACACATACAACACAGAATGGAGTAAGCATCCTAACTTTTCATGGCTGCCAAATCCAAATCAGCCAACCACTGTTCAATCTCAACTAATGTACCAAAGCCCTCAACAATACAATCAAGCTAGAAATCCACCACCACCACAATGTGTGCAGCAAGAAAAGAAACCCTCGATGGAGGAATTCAGGGATAATTCATGCAACTAACCCAAACGTCCATAAAAGGGCTAGAGACACAAATGCACCAGCTTCCCAACATGGTCTCTACCGGAAGTAAATGAACTTTACCAACCAAGACTGTACTCGCCATCCTTTTATGGAATGGAATGATGTGTTTGATGAAGCTTCTTATTCCATTGCTTATGCATGTATGCTAGTGTTAGATGAATGATAAGGAACTGCTTTCATCTTCACGAAACTTTTTATCAAACATCCAACCCTGAAGTAGGAATGTTAGGAGGTTGTATCAAGGGTTTTCTTTATTGAAATGATGTTTCGATCGTAATGCAAGAAAGAACCAACCTTAGGGACGCTTATGGTTACAGTAATTCTTAGAATCTTAAGAACACACGAGAGTTGACTTAAGTGAGCATTAATGCAGAAACCTTGACTTCACTTTACTTCATCCATGAATAAATAGGATGTTTAGGGACTTAAAGTAACCTGTCCGTTGTGCCTAACCTGTTCTACCTTTTATCCATTATCAAGTAATCGTTTTTATAAGTTAAATCATTGACTTAGTTACCTATTCACAATATCTCCTAATCTAAAGAATTCACACACCACGAACACCGTGTTCTGCAAAGTTTTTCTAGTAAAATTTGGTCCTCAATCCCTGTGGAGACGATACTCTATTTATCACTTTATTACTTGTATCTAGTGCATTTTCTAGAGTCTGTTTAGAGGACAACACTTGGGATGAGTTGGAAAACAGTTTCTAACAAAATTCTTTACACCCAAACAACTCATGAAATTTAGAAATGAAGTCACCGAATCCTAGCAAAAGCAAGATGAATCTCTATCGGAACCATATGATAGATTTAAGGAGTTACCGAGGCATGAACCTAACCACCAAATTCTGTTATGGCTACAAGTCCAAACATTGTATAATGGTCTCACTAATTCATTCAAGAGTGTTTTCGAATTTGTGGCTAATGGCGAGCCTGATTCCATGTCTACCACTAACATGTACGCATTAACCGAGAAAATGGTATATCAAACTTACAAATAGTATTTAGAGAGTTCATCTGTGTCTCAACTAACCATTCAAATGATAAAACTAATTAAGCAAGGTAGGAGCACAAACTATTCTTACAAGTCTATCAATCCAAGTTTTAGTATGTACTTTCTATGGTTATAATCACAAGACTGTTGATTGTGCATCTAATGAATCTGACCCAGAATATGTTGACTATATCAATAATCAAAGGCCACAATAGCACAAACCATACTCAAACACATACAACATAGAATGGACTAAGCATCCTAACTTTTCATGGCTGCCAAATCCAAATCAGCCAACCACTGTTCAATCTCAACTAATGTACCAAAGCCCTCAACAATACAATCAAGCTAGAAATCCACCACCACCACAATGTGTGCAGCAATAAAAGAAACCCTCGATGGAGGAATTCAGGGATAATTCATGCAACTAACCCAAACGTCCATAAAAGGGCTAGAGACACAAATGCACCAGCTTCCCAACATGGTCTCTAGCGGAAGTAAATGAACTTTACCAACCAAGACTGTACTCGCCATCCTTTTATGGAATGGAAAAACTGTATCAACTGGGTATAGAATGAGTGAAAAGGGAGAGTCATGAAAAACATCCAAAATAAGCACAAATGAGGAAGCCACTACTCTAGAAGAGAATAAACTGACACTTTTTACCGACATCATCATCAGTTTTACCACCTGCTGTGTAAAAACAAATGTCATGTCCTAAACCGAGGTTGAACAACTCTCAACTAAAAATATTCTAACACTTGTTACCCATGTACCAATTTATAAACATGTGCCACCATATCCATGTAGACTAAAAGGGAAATAGATGGATGTACACTATAACAAATTCTTAAATAGTAATAATAAGATATCATTCCCACAGAGAACGCTGATTAAAACGTAGTTAAATTCAAAATCTTTACAAGGAAAGTTTGTTGAACACTTAGGCAAATTGATATCATCAGTAGAGTATCAATTTGGTTAAGGTAGCGATCTAACCCGACCGTAGGAGGATTGACTGCAGTTCAAAGCCCTAAAATTAGAGGAATCGACGTTTATTTCATTGTTTTAATTTATGCAAAGTTTAATGTTGTTTTCTTTGCTTAATGCAAACGAATATATTTATTCACTTTTCTAAAGGACTAAACGTTTCTGTTTTGTAAATTTATCCCTAAATCAGAAGTATTTTCTAACATTTGTTATACTCTATTCTAATTCTTATTCTAGCAATTTCAAAACCAAATCCGATTTAACGATTTTCCATATTATAAACCTTAAAAGTAAATTTAACCAATTCAAAATAAGTTTTTGTTAAAAAACGTTCCCTGTGGGATCGATATCTTTTATTACTACAAGCGTATACCGTGCACTTGCGGAAATCACTCAACAAGTTTTTGGCGTCGTTGCCGGGGAACGCCAAAAATTTTGACAAAAATTTAGATTTTTCATGTTTTATTTCGAATCTAGGTTTATTTATACTTATTCAAAATTTTATATTTTACTTATTTCAAATTACTAACATATTTATTTTTCAAATTCTGTTTTGAAGGTAGTTTCGATTCGTGCGAAATTTCAAGTTCATGCGCAGTTCTCGAAGTTCAGGCATTCCACCAAAACCGCTAGACCCAGAAATTGAAAAAACGGTTAAAAAGAACAAGAAAGACAAGAAAAACAAAAACAAGACTCCAATAAAAACTAGAGTTACTGAGCTAGAAATTATGGCCACACTTATGGATTATGCTAGGCCAGGAGTGGTCGGTGTAACGAACAGCATAGTTAGACCCCAAATAAATGCAAACCAATTTGAAATTAAGCCAGCATTGCTTAATATGTTGCAAAATAACGTAACATTTTACGGGTTACCTAACGAAAATCCTAACACCCATTTGACAAATTTCTTAGAAATTTGTGACACTTTTAAAATACCAAATGTGACTGTGGAAGCAATCAGCCTTCACCTTTTTCCTTTTACTTTGAAGGATCGAGCCAAAGAATGGTTAACTTCTATGCCAGCGACAACATTTGAAACTTGGGAGCAATAAGCCCAAGCATTTTTATCAAAAAAATTTCCTTTAGCAAAAACCGCAAGAATCATAAAAGAGTTAACATCTTTTTCTTAAAATGATAATGAAACTCTTTATGAGGCTTGGGAACGTTTTAAAGAACTTCAACGTTTATGCCCACACCACCCACTGCCCACTGAACTTTTAATGCAAACATTTTATAATGGATTGAATCCTACAACTAGAGGTTCATTAGATGCTATGTCTGGAGGGTTATTCATGAAGAAAACGTCGGCCCAAGCAAGAGAACTTTTGGAGGAAATGGCAATCAACAGTAGTATGTGGCCCGCGAAACGTGGACACGTACCAGTGGCGAAACCATCATCCTCAACTACGTCATCAGTTAAAGGTATAGTGAATCTTGATCCAGTTGCGATGTTGCAAGCCCAATTTTCTGCCTTATCACACAAAATTGAATAGTTTATGGCACCGTGCGATCCTAATGGTAAGCCAATCCAAACGAATGTGGATTATGAAGGTATGAGCGAAATTGAACAGGTAAATTTTGTCCAAGGGCAAAACCAAACTAATAACCCTTATTCCAATACATATAATCCTGGATGGAGAAATCATCCTAACTTTAATTGGAGAGATAATAATAATAATAATGCCAATGCTAATCAAAATCAATCAAGAGATACGATTAGCACTTTATCTTCTAAAATCGATAAATTTATTGATGTTATGAGCGGAAAAATAAGTAATCACGATGATGGTTTTAAACGGATCGAGAATAAATTCGATCAGCTTATTAAAAACCAATCATCTAGCGTCCATAATTTGGAGGTTCAAATTGTACAACTTGCTAAATCAATTCCATCCCGCAAAGAGGGAAGTCTTCCCAGCCATACGGAAGAAAATTCGAAAAAGCATGTAAAGGCTATCACTCTTCGCTCTGGGAAAAATTACTTAGGTCCGGAAATGCCCGGAAATTCAACTTTACCAGGAACTGATTTACCAAAATCCAAAGAAGACACATTAAACCAAAAAGATACACCAATTGACTTGAGTACAAAAAAATTTGTACCCAAACCACCTTTTCCACACAAAGTCCGAAATAAGGACTATGACAAACAACTTTTAACGTTTTTAGACAAACTTAAAAATTTGCATATTAATTTGACGTTTATGGATGCGATTACGCAAATTCCCAACTATGGTAAATTCCTAAAAGATTTAATTTCAAAGAAAATCTGTTGGGAAGGAATTTCATCCATTTCACTAACTGAAGATTGTAGTTCAATTGTGTCAAGTAATTTGCCCACTAAACTCAAGGATTCCGGATGTTTTACCATTCCGTGTAAGTTGGGAGATATTGAATTCCCAAGTTGTCTTTGTGATTTAGGAGTGATAGGGGCGTTTCGTCCCTATCTTTTATCGTGATTTACGTCTAATTTGGGACTAAATAAATAAGTTTAATTACAAAAATAAAGTGTTTTAATAAAATAATGAAATAAAAATAAAATCCGTACTGTTGGTTAATTATCTCTATTTTTGATTGAATTTAGGAAATAAAACGTCAAGCTAACTCGGCTCTCGAGAGTTGTATTTGAGGTACGAGCAAGGAGCAAAAATCCACCGACATACGCGGGGCGTGGAACACTTAGTCAGAAATAATTGCTCAATCCGCAGGTACCACGTGGGATTCAACAACTGATACGCGGGACGTACCCCAATCTACACGGGGCGTAGATGCAATGATAAGGCCCAATCATGAATGTCAGACTACATGGTCTCCTAAGTCAACCATCGATACGCGATGCGTGTTTTAGGATACGCAGGGCGTAAATGGTGTATTTCGAGCTCTTTAAAGCCAGGAGCTCAAACACGCACGACGTATATCAATATACGCGGGCCGTGGTTGAGACAACAAGATTCGAATTAAGTCCACATACAGGAAATTATTGAAGGAATGGGTCATTACGCGGGACGTCTTCTACCCCACGCGAGGCGTGTCATGGGAAATCTGCAGAAAATCATGTTCCTCCATGCTTGCACCTTATAAACTTATAATTTTACCCCTAGCTTGATGTGTATAAATAAGAGTGACTAGCACTCATTTAGTAAGCTTTGGATATACAAAAATTCTTGTTATAGATTAAGCTCTTGTTATATAGTTTGAGATTTTATTTTACATAGCAAAACTCTATCACCTTGAGAGCTTGTTCGTTGATTCCGACATTCCGTCAAAGTTCTGTTCCATATCCGTTCACCAGGCTCGAGAGTTCCACCTCCAAGTCTTAAGAGACGGCCTTGAGTCTGGTTAGCTAGTTCCGAGGATGGATTCTTCCCTTTTCACTTGGTAATTAGCTTGTACTCTTCCTATGTACTAGGCTTGGTTGTATTCCATATTTACATTCTCCATATTTATAATTTATGATTCATAATCTCTTTTTCTATATATGTGTTGATGTTTGTTACTTGTTTTGATACTCGTAATTGATTATTGTGTAGGAGAACAAGATTTCCGACGCCATTCGGGCTATCTTTAGGGATTCATATAGGTGTTGCCTCACCGGAAGTGACGCTCCGGAAACCGTAGGAATTGACAAACCACGGAACTTACGGGCCCTAATTTCTGATCCCGAGCATTAGACACGCCTTGACTAGGAACCACATAGTCTAAGTACTTCACGGGTCGGTTACACTACACGTAGTCATCATTGCAAAAGTAAATCATTAACCGTATATGTATTAGCAGTCATTGTTTGTCATATTTATAACTCATCGCCATCCATATTATTTCGTAGAGTTTTTGTTATATAAATTTGACTCGCCCGTAGTTAGGAGTAGTTTGTAGTTGTTCCCCGAATCAACTCAAAGTATTCACCGATTAGATAACGTATAAAACTGAGTCGTTTAATACTTGTAGTTATAAATCCCGTGGATTCGATACCCGATCTTAACCAGATTATTACTTGATACGACGGGGTACACTTGCCCCTAAGTAGTAGCATCTAGTAGAGATAGAGCATTTAGGAAGATCACATCCATAGTCGTAATGCACTTATCATAATATATATTTCGTAAGCTCTACCTAGGCGCCACTACGCATCAAGGAGCTAGCATAAACTTGATGCCATTATCAATTTTTAATAAGTTAGGCTTAGAGGAAGATATCAAACGTACCAATATGGTTTTGCAATTAGCGGACCAAACCACTAAAAGACCATATGGTATTATCGAGGATGTTTTAGTTAAAGTTGACAAATTTATTTTTCCCACCGATTTCGTTATATTAGATTTTGCTTATGATGTTAATTGTCCGCTAATCTTTGGTAGACCATTCATGAACACGGGACGTGCTCTAGTTGATGTGTCAGAAGAGAAAGCAGTTTTAAGAATAGGAGACGATAAGATCGAGTTTGATATGAACCAAGCAATGAAATATCCTATGGAGGATTTCTCTTGTATGAAACTTGATTTAGTTGAAGATTGTGTAAATGACATTGTTCAAAAAGAAGAAATAATAGAGCTTATAATGAGTGAAGAATTAGAAGATAAGGACCCAGAGCCTTTGATTCGAGAAGATGGACCAGTTTCGCCTTCAATTATAATTCCACCTAAATTAGAACTTAAAGAATTACCAAACCATTTGAGGTACGCTTTCTTAGGCGAAGGCGATTCTCTACCTATAATTATCTCTAGCAAACTAACACAGGTTCAAGAAGAAAAATTAAAAGATGTTGTTAGAAATAGAATAGGAAGTATGGGTTGGCAGATTCAGACTTAAAAGGAATTAATCCTAGTATTATAATGCACAGAATTCACTTAGAAGAAGATAAGCCACCTAAAGTGGATAGACAAAGACGCTTAAATCTGAATATGAAAGAAGTAGTAAAAAACGAGATTACTAAACTTCTAGACAATGGAATCATTTATCCGATCTCGGATAGTGAATGGGTTAGTCCAATCCACTGTGTACCTAAAAAGGGAGGCATAACTGTTGTAAGGAATGACGAACCACCACCGGTTGGAGGGTTTGTATAGATTATAGGAACCTTAATAAAGCAACTAGGAAAGACCATTTTCCTCTTCCGTTCATTGATCAAATGATCGAAAGGATAGCTGGTCATGCTTTTTATTGTTTTCTAGACGGTTACTCGGGATTCTTTCAAATATATATTTACCCGGATGACCAAGACAAAACAACCTTCACATGTCCTTACGGAACATTTACATATAGGAGAATGCCCTTTGGTCTATGTAACAAACCATCAACATTTCAACGTTGTATGACTGTGATCTTTAATGATTTCATTGAAGATATCATGGAAGTTTTTATAGATGATTTTTCCGTTTATGGAGATTCTTTCGATTCATGCTTACAGAACTTGGATAAAGTTTTGTCTAGGTGTGAAGAAACAAATTTAGTATTAAACTGGGAAAAATGTCATTTCATGGTTGACGAGGGAATTGTTTTAAGACATAAAATATCTGAAAAGGGATTAGAAGTGGATAGAGCAAAAACTTCAGTAATAGAAAAATTACCCCCTCCAATTACTGTTAAGGGAATAAGGTCATTTTTAGGACATGCAGGTTTTTACAGGAGATTTATTAAAAACTTCTCTGTAATTTCCAAACCACTTACTAATGTACTCATGAAAGATTCGACGTTTGATTTTAATGAAGATTGCATTAAAGCTTTCGAAACATTGAAAACAGCTTTAGTCAGTGCACCTATTATTGCTAAACCCGATTGGGATTTACCTTTTGAAATCATGTGTGATGCAAGTGACTTAGCCGTCGGATGTGTTTTAGGTCAAAGAAAGGATAAGAAATTTCATGTCATTTATTATGCAAGTCACACACTGTCTGGTGCACAATTAAACTACACCACAACCGAGAAGGAAATGTTAGCTGTAGTTTTTGTTGAAACACCTTTATAAATAGAGCCCTTCAGTTACTTCATTCGCAACAGAACTTGATCAAGCCATTACGCTGACCAAAATTCTACTCAAAGTTCTGCAAGAAAAAGCAAAGCATATTCTTACACCAAATTTCATATCTTTTGTGTAAAAGTCTAGAGTGATTATTCAATCATCTAAGATGTCTTAGCAATTGTTGTTTAGGACAAATCTTTATCATTTCTAGAGATTAGAAAGGAGAGGCTGAGTACTCGGTTATAGTACTCAGCGGGAGATTAGGAGTGAGTAGAGGTATAGAGGAAGGTACTCTTGTTATACTCAGCTTCTAAGTTGTAAAAGGTTTGATGCTCTACCGTTAAAGAGCTCAATAGAGAATTCGAAATCTCGGAACGTGTTCTAGGGACAGGGCGTAGGCTTGGAGGACGAACCTGGATAAATCTGCTGAGTAATATCTTTCTAACCTTAAACTCCTTATGAAAAAATATGGAGTACGCCACCGCGTGTCAACGCCCTACCATCCTCAATCGAATGGTCAGGCAGAGATATCAAATAAAGAACTCAAATGGATTCTAGAGAAAACAGTTTCGTCTTCAAGAAAAGACTGGTCTCGTAAACTGAACAATGCGTTATGGGCATACCGTACTGCATTTAAAACACCAATAGGAATGAGTCCATACCGATTAGTGTATGGGAAGGCATGTCATTTGCCAGTCGAACTAGAACACAAAACCTATTGGGCTATTAGGGAACTTAACTTTAATTTGCAACAAGCAGTTAAGAAACGTTTGCTCAACTTAAATGAGTTAGACGAGTTACATCATCTATCTTACGAAAATGCGAAAATATATAAAGAAAAAGTGAAAAAATGGCATGACGCCAAGATTAAAGTCAAAAGCTTTAACATTGGGGACAAGGTGCTGTTGTTTAATTCACGGCTCCGGTTATTTCCAGGTAAACTTAAGTCCAGATGGACAGGACCATATCTAGTCATTAAAGTATTTGATTATGGCTCTTTAGAACTTGAAGGACCTGACGGCGTTCGTTTCAAAGTTAATGGTAATAGATGTAAGATCTGTTACGAAAATGTTTCAAACGAAGAAATTACGTTCGTGACACATTTTTCTGACGATTAATTCATTTAGATTTAATGTACTTTATTTATTTTTATTTTATTTTATTTTGTTTCGTTTTGTTAGTTTTAATAAGTTTTAATGATTTTTGATTTAGTTTAAATTTTTACACATGCCAATTTTATGATTTTTAATTATTAATAGACTTTATATTAAGGTTTAGATACATAAAAATATGTTTAAGTCATGCTTTTATTTTATTTTTAGGCCTTTAGTACGAATTAGGAGAAATTTGGTGATTCTCAGCCGAGAATTTGGAATTCACATTTTCAGAATTCTCCAAACAGGTAAGGTTTTTTCTGAACTTACCGAGAATTTATATTCTCGGCCGAGAATCAGACACATAGGGTTTCGACGCCTGATTTCCGCAAGGAAATCAGCGTGTCGCGACCGAGAATTGGGAATCTCGGTCGCGACACGGTAATTTTCTGCACCATCAGACCTGTATCTTCTTCTACCTGTAGACACAGCTTTTCAATATCGAAAAATTGAGTTTCTTCAACTTTTAGAGGTATGATTTTATGCCTTTTCGCATCAAAACAACACCTCATTTCGTCCTAAAATCCTATAAATAAATCATAGAGGATCAAAGTTTTGTTACATTCTTTTCATCTCTATCAGAACAAAATTCTGATTTTCTCAAAACACCATTGTTAACTAAGTTACAGAACCCTTATTCCTTTTCTCAAAATCATGACTACTAAACACAAATCCCCTAGGAAAAATGTTGCTTCAAGCAATAAACATCCCGACTTATCCAAGCGATATGGTGCGCCATTTCCTATCTTCAATCATGATGAAGGCAGGCGCTACTGGAGGCTTCGTTACAAGTTCTTCGTCGGAATGTTATATATGGATGAGTTTTTGAATAAACAACTCGGAATAAGCGATGACATGTGTCGCTATTTGGAACGCTTAGGATGGACAAAATTTGCCAACATGCAATTTCCTATAATTGGCGATTGGATTCTCGAGTTTTTCTGTACCGTTCATTTCGTTAACAAACGATGGGTGCGTCTTAGTTTTCGTCGAGATAGTGAAATATTTACTTTCGGATATCCCGAGTTGAATGACTGGTTTGGTTTTCCCCCGAGGGACACAATCAAACGTCATCCTGGCAAAGATATGACATCCACAGACATATGGAGAATGCTCACTGGATTATGACGTTCCAATCCTAGACTCGCCTACAATCAATCTTTTCACTCCAATTCAATGATGTATCTACACAAGTTTCTGTGTCACAGTCTGTTCGGTCGCACATTTAGCAGTGTGGTCTGCGACACCGACTTATATGTCCTTGGGGATATATTCCAAGGAAATACAGTTGATTCTTCAAAAATTCTGATGGAGGGTCTTGTTGCCGCTTCTCGATCCAAGGATAAAAAGATTGGATTCAGGAATATAATTTGCGGAATAATTCTCGGTACCAAGGGTACTATTACTGTTCCTTGGAGTGAGGATGAATCTTTTCCGACACTAGACTATGAGTTTTTGGAATATGAAGGTCTAGTGAAACGTGTCTTTCGAGCAGGCCCGCATTTTCTTTCTGCACCAAAACGTCAAGCTTTCGTGCAGTTGAAAATTGACCGCTATAGGGCTAGAGAAATCCTGATTGATAGGGATGAGTATATAGAATAGTTTAGGTTTATAAGTTTTATTTTGTAAATATTTATGTATTTTGTGTTATTTAATTTCATTCTTTGTTTTTTATGTTTTGTTTCAATTTTTGTACATATATGTTGATTCAATAAAAATTTCTATTCATTTTAGTTCATTTCTTGATTTGACCATAGTTAATATATATTTGTTCCATTTCCTATGTGATCATGGATAAATCTATACTAAGTCCATTTTATGTTGACCAATTCTAATTATTCTTGCTCAAATGGAAATAGCAAATACTTACAATGAACTAGTATGGTTTTTCTTAATCAACACATATGTTCACACTTAATCAAAATTCATATACTTAATCTATTTTTATTGTGTTCAATACATTCAGATCTAACTCAATTAATTAATGCATGAACTTGTATTTATTTGCACTTAACATGATTCATTTAACTCATATACATAAATGTGCATTAATGTTTCATTAAATCTTATTATGCCATTTATTTCTCTTTATTTTTCTAATTAATAAGGATAAACCTTTGGTTTTCCTTATATTTAATGTTATTCATTTAAGTTTTTAAGTGCAGGTACAGTTTTAATTTAATTCAGGACACAATTAATCAAAAATATTGCACAAACCAAGTCAAAACACACATAATCAGCCACAATTGACCGATTCTCGGCCAAGAATTATATATTCTCGGTAAGTCCAGCAAAATCAGGCCGAATTCAGAGCAAAACATTCTCTGAAATTCGTGTGTTGCAACCGCATTTCATTCCGGATTTTTGACATATTTTTGGCCTATTCCCATTCCTACTCAACCTCTACATCTCCCTATATCATCCTATATAAACCTACTCCTTACACAAACCTCACATCACCTCAATTTTTACCCAATCACCTACTCTAAACTCTTCCCTATAAATTACTTTTACTCTTCCCAATTTATTCTTTACCCATGAATAAGAAGAAGACATCAATTTAACCATGAATAAGAAGAAGACATCAATTTCCTTTAGGAATAATGGTGTAAATTATACCATAGATTATGAGGGTATGGGGAATATGTTTGGTTTCCCTATTAGTGATTTTTATGACAAGCCTAAGGATTTTGATAACGACTCTCTTTGGCAAACTCTTTCGGATCAAGAATATTTTAACTCCAAAAATACCTCAAGCAAGTTAATTAAGGACAATTGTGTGTTCTTCTTTCACAAATTTCTGAGTTTTTCATTATTTGGTCGTGTTGAGAGCTCCAAAATTCAAGTTCGGGATTTGTTCGTTTTGGATAGTTTGTTTAAGGGTTTGAGGGTTGATAGCATCGGTATGCTATTTGACAATTTATTTCGTGCTTCGAGGGCTCATACCATTCAAGTCCCTCTTGGTAATTTTATCACTGCTATTGTTTTGGGAGCACGGGGTGAATTGGCCGATTATGACATGTCCACCTACCATGGGTATGTTCTGATTTTGGACATTTCGGCGCTTGAGAGGGCTCACTTATTACTTACTTCGGTTCCTCCTATTTTTATTTCATATGCTTCTCGTATTGCCCATCTTCGTGGCACTATGGGTGGAGGAGCTTCAAGTTCCTAATTTGTAGGTACCAAAGAAGGAGGTGCGACGAAAGGCGAGGAAGATGCACCGCAAGCTCAACCACAACCCCAAGCACCTCAAGATGATGATCCGGTGGGTTTAAGGCGGATTTTGAACCAAATCAATTCCAATAATCGCCAAATGAATTTACGAATTGATGATTTGGTGGAGAATAATATGGTGATGAATGACAACCTCAATACTTTGAGGCGTGAGCACAGGTCTACTCGGCATCGGATGCTTTCGTTTTTCCGTCGTCGCAATGTGGAAACTTCACCAACACCTCCGGATTCCCCGCCTCATGCTTAGGTTTTATCTTTTCTTTTTATCTTATTATGTTGTTTTTAAATTTCAGTTTGGCACAATATTACTATTTATTATGTTTCGTAAAATTTTAATTCTATGTTAAATGCTTTTTATTTGCTAAATTTCTATTTTATTTCGTTTGCTTTATTTCGTTCCTATTTTTCATGTTATATCCATATTTGCACCAATGAGGACATGGTCCAATTTAAGTGTGGGAGGAGATATATATATATCATTTATATACATACGAATAAATGCAACGAATAAATTTGGTAAGCAACATTTATAAATGCAACACTTACATTTATAAATGCAACACTTATTTTATGCAAATGCAACATATATTGCAACACAATTTCTTTAACATTATTTTTCATAACTTTACATTTTTATATGTTTAAAAATATTTTAACTTATGATTATTTTTAGGTTATCATTATCCTTAGAAATAATATTTCTATACGGGTAATAATTTTTAAAATTTTTCACAAATCTCCGATACGATTTTAAGTAAAAACGTCTCGAGTGAATGTATTTAAGTTAATAAAATTCTTTATTTTACCTCTATTTTATATCATGCAATTCATGATACAATAAATCTTATTTTAAATTTTCAATTAGGTTTATAGGCATTAAATTGAACTAACAATTTTAGCTCGGTTTGATTTCGTCTTATATTAACACCAATTGAAGTTTTTAAGGAAACTTTAGCCATAATACATGTTGAATTTTAAGTCAATATAGGATGAATGTGCTATCTTTCTTTTTTCCAATTTACAAATTAAATTTTATAATTCATATTAATTAATCAATTAGTTGAATTCTTAACTTTTGGCAATGATTGAGACCAACCTTATCACAATCGATGTATGAATGGGAAGAAAATTAAGTACCGTTTACTTTTGGCCACGGTTGCGACCACCCTTATCACAATCGAGGTATGGAAGGAACGTTTAAAAAAAAAATATAAATTAAGCGTGTTTAAGTTTAAAGTAACGATTGCGTCCACCCATGGCATGGTCGGTACCTCTTAAGCAAACACTAAGCAATAAAATACGTATAAGGTTACGATCAAGACCACCCTTATCTCGGGCATAACTAGCAAATAAGATTAACTCAAGTACTTATTCATCTAATATATTTCATATATTAGTTTAGGTTTGGGAAAGGAAATTTTGTGCTTTGAAATGCCTTGAGACGAAAGACTCAATAACATGCGTGCTTATATCGTCCCGAATACTTCAATTCAAAATTGAAAATACAAGACGAATGATGTATCATATTTATACTAAATTAGTTTGATATTTTGCGTATAAATTTACCATGCGAAGTTAATCTTTTCGGCTTAACTAATTTAAAAAGTAAAACAGAGATATATGTTTTATTTTCATAAAGAGATTAGTTAAAGAATAAATTCAGTGAAATTTTGCTCGGGACTAGCAAAAGATTAAGTGTGGAGATTTGTTAAGCCCAAAATATACCTAAAATATCATTAATATTTACATCAGTTTTGCTTCGAAGTCATACTATTTATATCTATTTAGAGTACTTTTACATTCGAATATATTTCTTTCTTACAAGGTACCTAAATGTTTGGTAAAATCCAAATAGGAACGAAAAGAGGTTAAAAACAGAATAAAAACCCTACAAAAGGAGTCACAGACGACGAAGATCAATTACACCAAAACGAGGACAAAGACGAAGTCAGAAACAGAGAAAAAGGCCAAATTCTCGATCGCGACACGCGTCGTCCAGATCTCCCTCCCTTTCATCCGAAGACCAAATAATTTCTCCCCCATTCTTGGCCGAGAATTTGCATTCTCGGCAAGTTCAGAAATTCCTGGAGAGCCATTCGCACACATTCGTTTTCGACGAAACGCGTTCGTTCGGGTGGATAAAAACATCTCTTCGTAGAGGATACGACCCTTCACAACGGACACGACACTTCAATCACGACTCTTCAACATCTATAAATAAAGAGTTGATGGAGAGTTGGAGATATAGAAAAAAGAGAAGATTAGTATAGAATTAATGCAGGAATTCTGAGTCAAGCGATTCGGAATTTAGAGTTCATTTCTATAAAAAACAATATGATGTACACACATTGTTTATTCAATAATTACAAACACAGTAGCATTTAGATTTGTTCATATTAGTTTACATTTTGGTTGTAGCCGATCGTATCTCTATTACGAAGTTACAACGAGAAGATTGAGTAGAGGATCAGCCCTGAGTCTGACAAACTCTAACGAAACCCAATGAAAGGATTGACAACCCGTTCACTTGCAAGCCGTCAAATGTTTTCATGCTTCTTATTCTCTGTAAACTTGTATCAAATTTATATTTCATCTAATAAAGTTCATTCTATTCGATAGATTTTTATGCAGCACTTTGGTAAAGGATCCGAAGTGGATGCTGGTGTTTTCATTAAAACGTAGTTAAATTCAAAATCTTTACAAAGAAAGTTTGTTGGACACTTAGGCAAATTGATATCATCAGTAGAGTATCAATTTGATTAAGGTAGCGATCTAACCCGACCGTAGGAGGATTGACTGCAGTTCAAAGCCCTAAAATTAGAGGAATCGACGTTTATTTCATTGTTTTAATTTATGCAAAGTTTAAAGTTGTTTTCTTTGCTTAATGCAAACGAATATATTTATTCACTTTTCTAAAGAACTAAACGTTTCTGTTTTGTAAATTTATCCCTAAATCAGAAGTATTTTCTAACATTTGTTATACTCTATTCTAATTCTTATTCTAGCAATTTCAAAACCAAATCCGATTTAACGATTTTCCATATTATAAACCTTAAAAGTAAATTTAACCAATTCAAAATAAGTTTTTGTTAAAAAACGTTCCCTATGGGATCGATATCTTTTATTACTACAAGCGTATACCGTGCACTTGCGGAAATCTCTCAACAGTGAAGAATCATGTCTCTTCAAGATGATAACTCTTCAAGTGTTGTCCTGTTCCGTGAAGTAATGTATCGGCAAGTATATATGAGGCGAATGATGAAGAAAGAAGAATAAAGAGGACCGAAAGAGGACCGATCCATTTCGATGGCTCTCAAAGGTCCGTGATGCACCTGTGCTTCCTACTGAAACTAGTGCATCAAAAAGGGGTTGTTTATTTAAAGGTGCATGATATATTATCAAACAAATGAGCATTGTAAGATGCATTGGGAAAATACCCAGTTAAGATTATATTTAAATGGAGAGTGTATAAGTCTAACAAGTCCATGTTTGAAGTTAGATGTAGGCATGATGGAACATGTAAATGGCGTGCAAGAGGTATTGTGATACCCTTTTGCGATATATTTAGTCTACGAAGAATGAATGAAATGAAGAAACATGTGTCAGAGATTATATGTTACCACATCACAGACAAGTGGGGAAACGAGTTGCCGACATACTACTTGTAGATAAGTTTGATCTCGAGGATAGAGTGTATAGACCAAATGACATTGTGAAAGATTTTGAGAAAGTGTATAAAATCAACTTATCTTACATGCAAGCTTGGAGAGCAAGATATTGGGCATTAGAAGATACAATATGCCGACCAATTGTACATTACATTTGGCAAAGATGGTAATAACCAGATTTATCCTATTGCTTTTGGGGTTGGACCAAACGAGAGCAATAAGGCATGGACTTGGTTTATTACCAACCTTAAAGAATGTATTGGGGATGTAGAGAATTTTTCCATAATCTCGGATGAGGTATTTTCTCGACTTCGGCAACCGCATAGCCCCACAGCGGAATATCTAGAGCAGGCCAATATTGAGAAATAGTCATGTGCATACTTTCATACACTCAGTATAACATAATGACCAAAAAGATCGTAGAATCATGGAACGCAATTATGGTGGTAGGAAGACGCTTACCTATGACAATTTTGGTAGAGTACATTAGAGGTACTGTCCAGTGATGGTTTTACGAGAGACAATCATCTTTGCGAAGTAGTATTTTCTGCAAAATTAAGTTGTCACAACCATTTTGAACTATTTCTAAGTTTCATTTCGCAAAATGTAGCTATAAACTAACGAAAAAACACATCAAAAGCATAAACCCTAAACCAAAATCGCAGAAACAGAAAAAAAGATAAGTGAGAACCCTAAAACCAAGTGGAAATCGCATAAATAAAGTAATACATACATTCTTGCCGCTTTTTGCCATTGAAATCGATTTGAAAGAAGAAATGCAGAGATTCAATGACGCTAGAAATTTGCACAGATTGGGAATGAAACACACTTCGAGTTCGCAGGCTAAAGATGAAGAAGAAGAAAGGGAAATTTGGCTAAGTTGTTATATATATATAAAAGATATTATGGGCAATTGATAATGAAACTTTCTAGATATGTAAGTTGTTTTTAAATGGGTCTTAATATGTAAACAAGCCTCTAATTTGCCCAGTTTTGTAATTTTTCCTTGTTTTTAAAGTCTATTATTATCAGTATTGTTAAATTTAGTTTAGTTCAACACCATTCATCAGTAGTATTCACTTCAGTTCAGTTCAGTCAAAAAGAACATGGTGTAGTTCTCATAAATATAAAAAAATATAAAAATATATAAAAAATTCCATATTATTCATGAGTTTCTATCGAGATTATTCATAAACATTGTAATCAAGCTTGTTCGTTAACTTGTCCACTCCAACTTGAACCGAGGTTTGTCATGTTAAAACTCAACTCGTTTAGGAGTCTCTAAATTACGCCAGCTGCTGATTTCCTTCAAATTTTTGCTGTCGTCATCTTAAAATGGCAGGAATCCATAATATTGTTCCTAACATTAGGCGGTGTGTTTTGACAAATTCAGCTTTGCCAAAATATATTGGCTTTTTCTTCATGTGGCTTACATAAGGGTGCTTTTAATACTTTGCAAGAAGCTAGTTAAGGACCAAAAATGTTTTTATATTAATTTTCGGCATACTTCTTCATTCTGAATGTTTTATGGACATGCAACCTGTTCGTATTACCATGTATTTTTAGTTCACCGATTAAATTAATAAGGTTGTGAGTATTCGAATGATTAATTATCATGATACCATGTCAATGAACCAATTAAACTAAAAACTTAAGGTAATTCTTAAAGCTCAATAATATCTTTTATATTAATTTTCAGTAGTTAAGAAATAATAATAAATAAACTTAATTTTATTATAAAAAATTTAAATTAAATGGTCGTGAGGGGGGTTTACCCACGATACACGAGAGAGAGAGGTCCATGATTATAAAAACGTAAATTATAATGTTTCCGACTCGTAATCATCCATTTCCGGGATTCTCGGATTGTTACGCATCAAATATCCCTAACGTTTTGGGTCAGGTGCAATTTTACCCCTAATGTTTGTAGCCAAGAGCAATTTTATCCCTAACCTTGATAAATTGGATAAATTTCAGACACTATTATAAAATACAGTCATTTTTTTCTTTATTTTGCATCAATTGCATATCAATTTTGTAATTTTGCACCAATTTTACCCCAACGTTGATAAATTGGATCAATTTCAGACACTATGATTCATGACCGAGAAGACAGTTTGATGAATTATTTCTCAAATTGACCCAATTTATCAACGTTACGGGTAAAATTGCTCTTGGCTTCCAACATTAGAGATAAAATTGTACCATTTTAGACGTTAGGGATAAAATTGCTTCTGACCCAAAACATTAGGGGTATTTTTGCACTTTAACCCTTATTTTTGGACTTAATTTTTTTTAATGGGATGAAAGGGGCCCGAATCATTTCGGGACTAAGGCTCTATTGTTGTTGTTGTTGTTGATGAAAGGGGGTGGGGCAAATCCCCCTCTGACCCACTACATCCGCCCCTGACTCATCGAATATCCTATTTACCCCTTAACTTTATAATAATGACCGATTTTAATACTGATCCCGACTACACATATGGTATCATATTAATTAAAGCTGATGCGCATTATCTGAGTAGAGAAATGAGTAGTAATTCATAATATTTTCTATAAGCAATATTATTTTTTATTTATAAGCATTCAAAATGAGTCTATCTTTATATTATAATACGATTTTGAATTGATTTCGATTCTCATATGCCTTCATATTATATAAACAAATTTTCAAAACAAGATGATTGCTTTTTTTCTTCTTATTCATTTTCAGTTTGGTTTATAGTCAAAAATATAGTCAGCTTCAGATGTAATGTATTTCAATTTTTTGTATTATATTTAAAGAAACGGTGCTTGGTGACCTAATGTTTTATTAAATTATTATCATGACATAATGCAGCAACATACAATATACAAAGTAAAAGACATGTGTAATATGTATTAATTTTACAACAAAAAAAAAGTTTAAACTTGAAAAAACTAGGTAAAAGTCTTAAAAAAGAAAAAAACTAATTTAGTTTCGCATGGGTAGAATTTTTTTATTCAAATGGAGGACGTTTGCTTTTTTGCGATCAGAAAATGAGTGGGGTTCTATGCCTACCAATGAGGGCTAAGTTCACTTCAAGATGGTATATCATGGTGCATGCTGTTTGCAGATGATATTGTGTTGGTTGATGAGACGAAAGAAGGAGTGGAGAGGAAGTTGGAACTATGGAGACAAACTCTAGAATCTAGAGGCTTTAAGTTGAGTCGAAATAAGACAGAATATTTGGAGTGTAAGTTTAGCGGCCATAGGAGTAGGGAGGCAGGGACAATCACCCTAGATGGGAGAGTTGTTCAGGCCTCGGATTGCTTCCGGTATTTAGGATCTATTATCCAAACGGATGGAGAAGTAGATGGAGATGTTGCTCATAGGATTAAAGCTGGTTGGTCGATGTGGAAGAGTGCTACGGGTTTCCTTTGTGATCCCGGCATGCCTAATAGATTGAAGGAAAAATTCTACCGAACGGCAATTAGACCAGCATTGTTATATGGTACGGAGTGTTGGGCAGTGAAACACTGCCACATCCATAAGATGTCGGTAGCGGAGATGCGTATGTTGAGATGGATGTGTGGTCATACGAGAAAGGACCGGGTGCGTAATGAAATAATTAGGACAAAAGTAGGAGTCACATCTATTGAGAATAAAATGAGAGAAAACCGACTAAGGTGGTTTGGTCATGTGAGACGTAGAGCGCTTGATGCGCCGGTTAGGAGAACCGAAGAGTGGCAAAGGGATGTAGTGGTGAGGGGTAGGGGAAGACCTAAGCAAACTTGGAGGAGGGTGATCGAGAGTGATATGAGTTTACTGGGAATTGAGGAAAATATGGTAGTGGATAGGACGGAGTGGAGGGAGCGAATCTGTGTCGCTGACACGGCTTGATTTTCACGGTTTTATATGATGGTTCATGTTAGCCGACCCCGAATCATTTCGGGACTAGGGCTTTGTTGTTGTTGTTGTTGTTAGAAATCGAACCTCAAACCTGTCAAGCAGAGGTTCAACGCCTTACCACACAGATCAACCCTCATTGGCAACTTATTTACCTTATTAATAATACATTGTTAAATTTCTCTAATATATTATATTTAATTAATAGCATTAGGATTTGTGAACAGCTGGACAGTAATTAATTAATATTTGGAGGTCAAATTTAGTCATGCGGTAGGGAATAATTTTTCAAATTCCAACCCATGAGGACTCGATAAACTTCACTTTAGTCTCTCTCAACTTTAGTCTTGTCCAATGTGGAATTTATACATGTTGTTTACTATCTAGTTGCTTCACTTTTGAGACCTTTTGGTTGTTAAAATTCAAGGGACCGAAATTGTAATTTAGAATGGACTTGGTGTGTAATTTTCAAAGGCTAATAGTTTTCTAAATATAATAAAACAAAATGATAAATACACAAACTTTTATTGCCTCACCCTTTGGGCTTCTCTCAACTCAACTCACATTACAAAATACATAATATTGGGACTCTATATATAAGAGTTCCATCAAAACATGTAGCCCAATTAATTAAAAAAGACAAAATCTACCATACATTCACTTAGCTAAACAATAAAGACTTAGCTAAACAACAAAGACTTTTTATCCAAAATATGGGTAGAATTTAATTTTAACAATCATGGACTTTAGTAATAATTTTTTTTTTATTATTTTCTTAATTTTCTAAATTAAGTTTATTATATATATATATATATATATATTTAACATGCCCCTTTAAACTTAATTTTCTGTGACTCCCAGTTGAGCTCTCAAATGATCGAACACATCGTACGTTAACGGTTTCGTGAAAATATCTGTAAACTGATCTTGCGTTTTCACGTACTTCAGTGTCACCTTCTTTTGCTCAATGCACTCCCGAATAAAATGATACCTCGTGTCAATTTGTTTACTCCGATCATGAAACACATGGTTTTTTGCTAATGCCAATGCAGACTTATTATCGATAAAAATCTTCGTCGGATCTTTTTGAGTCATCTGAAATTCTTCTAGCAATTTTCGGAGCCAAATCGCATGACACACACATGAGGTTGCAGCAACATATTCAGCTTCGCAGGTGGACAACGTCACAATCGCCTGTTTCTTCGAACTCCACGTAAATGCAGTATCACCCAGAAAAAATACAAAACCAGTTGTACTTTTTCGGTCATCCTTGTCACCGGCCCAATCACTATCACAGTATCCAACTAATTTGAAATCGTCAGTTTTTGAATAAAGTAATCCCAAATTAGTTGTACCTTTCACGTAACGGAGAATTCTTTTTGCTGCACTCCAATGTGACACAGTTGGGGCTTCCATGTATTGATTTACTAAGCCGACTGCATAGAGAATATCTGGTCTCGTACACGTCAAATATCTGAGACTTCCAACCAAGCTTCGGAATAATGTCGGGTTGACTCTGTCTCCACCTTCATCTTTTGTCAACTTGATTCCACATTCGATTGGCGTGCTGACGGAATTACAATTTTCCATCTTAAACTTCTTTAAGATCTCCTTTGCAAAACCACTTTGAGAAATAAAAATTCCGTCATCATTCTGCTTCACTTCAATGCCAAGATAATATGACATTAGACCAATGTCAGTCATCTTGAACTCACGAGCCATTGTCTTCTTGAACTCCTCAAACATCTTAGGATTGTTCCCTGTAAAAACGAGATCATCCACATACAAACAAACAAGTAACATATCGCCATTTTTCACCTTTGCATACAGGGCATATTCATGTGGGCATTTGACAAAACCATTTTCTTGAAAATATTTGTCAATGCGACTGTTCCAGGCTCGTGGTGCTTGTTTAAGACCATAAAGTGCCTTTTTCAATTTTAGCACTTTATTTTCTTGACCTTTCACAACATACCCAGGTGGTTGCTGGATATAAATTTCCTCTTCTAGATATCCGTTGAGAAATACGGATTTCACGTCCATTTGATGAATTCTCCACCCGTGTTGAGCAGCTACAGAAATTACCAGTCTGATACTCTCCATTCTGGCAACAGGAGCAAAAACTTCATTGTAGTCAATTCCGGGTCGTTGACTGAACCGTTTCGCCACCAATCTTGCTTTATGTCGGACAATTTCACCGTTTGCATCTTTCTTTGCTTTGAACACCCATTTAACTCCAATGGGGTTTTGACCTGCCGGAAGTGATGTCAGCTCCCATGTTTTATTTTTCTCGATTGAATGAATCTCCTCTTCCATAGCTTTTCTCCATTTTCCATCTTTCATTGCTTCTTCTGGATCTGTTGGTTCATCATTAACAAAATGACAATAAAGAGTTAATTCATCATCGAGATTTCTTGTTACATCATAGAGATCTTTAATAGGTATGAATTTTTTGGCTTTCCGGGCGGATGTTCATCTGAACTGTCTCCATCACTCGAGGATGAACTCGAACTGGATGAGCTTGCTGATGTCGAACTGGTTGCTGGTGTTGTGGCTGCGACTGTGGCTGGTTCTTCCTGATCATTGTCTTTATCCACGAAAGGATAAAAACTGTAGCTGTTTTCTTTTTCACCTGTCCAATCCCAAACTGCTTCTTCATCAATGGTGACATCTCTACTGATTACAATTTTCTGAGTCTGTGGATCGAACATTTTGTACCCTTTGGAATGTTCTGAATAGCCCACAAACAAATATTTCTTGCTTTTATCATCTAGCTTCTTACGTTCTTCATCCGGTACATGGACATGAGCAACACTGCCAAAAACACGCAAATGAGAAATACTGGGTTTTATTCCGCTCCATGCTTCTTGTGGAGTTTGATCCCAAACACTGACAGTTGGCGATCTGTTCAACAGGTAGACAGCACAGTCTACTGCTTCGGCCCATAACTCCTTCGGTAAATTTTTACTTTTTAACATGCTCCTCACCATGTTGAGCACAGTTCTGTTCTTTCTTTCTACTACGCCATTTTGTTGAGGTGATCTGGGGACTGAAAGGAAATGACGGATTCCATGTTTTTCACAAAATTGCTTGAAAGAGATGGACATGTATTCACCGCCTCTGTCTGATCTGAGTGCTTTAATAAAATGACCACTTTCTTTCTCCATTTGGACTTTGAATTTTTTAAATGTCTCAAAAACTTCTGTTTTTTCCTTCAAAAAATACACCCAAGTTTTTCTACTATAATCATCAATGAAAAGTAGAAAATATTTATTTTTACCCAGAGACTGTGGAGTGTTCGGTCCACACACGTCTGTGTGAACTAGCTCAAGTGGCGCTTTTGCTCTTGACATGGACTCCTTTGGAAAACTGGTTTTGAATTGTTTTCCAACAAGACATCCTTGACACAGTTGATGAGGCTGGTCAATATGAGGCAGTCCGTTTACCATCTGCTTCTGTCCCAACTGCTTCAGTCCTCCAAAATTGAGATGCATGTACCGTAAATGCCAAAGCCAGGGGGGACTTTGCACACAAGCTTTCAAACATTTAGCCACGTCTGTCTGAATGTTAGTTGTGAACATTCTGTTTCTCGCCATTGGTACACGTGCAATCAACTCCTTTTTCTCATTCAACAGGAGTAGTTTCCGATCCACCATGTGAACTTCATAATTTTTCTCCAGTAACTGTCCCAAACTCAAAATATTTCTTTTCATGCTAGGAACATAATAAACATTATCAATAAACTGGTGAGCGCCGTTTTTGAGCCGAATAAGAATTGTTCCTTTGCCTGTAATAGGAACCTTGGAGGAATCTCCAAATAGAACATTACCGCGAACGGATTCATAGAGCTCCACGAACATCTTCTTATCACCACACATATGGTTACTTGCCGCATTGTCAAGATACCATATATTATTTTCGTGATTTTCTTCACCTTCATAGGTAAGTAACACTGTGCCAGTTACTTCCTCATCTTGAATATTATTGGCAGTCTCCTCTACCTCTTTAGGCGGACTCCAACATTCCACCGCGTAGTGACCATACTTGGAGCAATTATAACACTGAATATTGGACTTGTCACGTCCTTCATTCGGCCTCCAGTTTCCTCTTTCTTGACCGCGTCCTCGACCTCTTCCTCTGCCTCTGGTGAATTGAGTGCTTCTGTCATTGTTGTTGTTGCCGTTTTCATTTCTGCCTTGACTTCTGCCACGTCCTCGTCCTCTACCATTTCCTCCTCGACCTCTGCCGGACTGACTACTTTCGCCATTTTTAAACACAACCTTCGTTGCTAAGACTTGTTCTGCGGAATCTTCTCTTCGTTTCTCAAACCGCTCCTCTCGTGCTTGTAGTGACCCTACAACTTCGTCAACTGACATTTCACTGATGTCTCTAGACTCCTCCATAGCCACCACTACATAATCAAATTTTGGTAGTAGTGATCGCATAATTTTTTCAACAATTCTGGACTCTTCAATTTTTTCTCCATACTGCCGCATCTGATTTACGACAGATTTTACTCGGGATGAGTAATCACTAATGGCCTCCGTCTCTTTCATCCTCATCATCTCAAATTCTCCTCTCAGCATCTGTAAACGAACTTTTTTCACTTTCTCCTCCCCTTGAAGAGAAACTCGTAGGATTTCCCATGCTTGTTTGGCGGTCGTAGCTTCGGCTACTTTCTCGAACATTAATTCATCCAAACCTTGATGGATGAGAGTAAGCGCCTTTTGATCGCTTTTGCGATTTTTCTGCAGAGTATCTTTTTCTGCCTGTGTCAACGCTGCCTCGTTACCTGGGACTACGTAGCCTTTTTCGACTATATCCCAAACATCTTGACATCCGAGTAACGCCTTCATTCGAATACACCAACTTGAATAATTGGTTTTGGTGAGCTGAGGGTATTGATAAGGAAGTTTGAGACCGTCTGACATTTTTGTAGGGTTTGTTTTGCGGAAGACTGACTCTCGTAACGTGGCTCTGATACCACTTTGTTGAAATTCAAGGGACCGAAATTGTAATTTAGAATGGACTTGGTGTGTAATTTTCAAAGGCTAATAGTTTTCTAAATATAATAAAACAAAATGATAAATACACAAACTTTTATTGCCTCACCCTTTGGGCTTCTCTCAACTCACATTACAAAATACATAATATTGGGACTCTATATATAAGAGTTCCATCAAAACATGTAGCCCAATTAATTAAAAAAGACAAAATCTACCATACATTGACTTAGCTAAACAACAAAGACTTAGCTAAACAACAAAGACTTTTTTATCCAAAATATGGGTAGAATTTAATTCTAACAATCATGGACTTTAGTAATAATTTTTTTTATTATTTTCTTAATTTTCTAAATTAAGTTTATTATATATATATATATTTAACATTGGTAACATAACTCAACAAGGTCTCTCGTTTCTCCTCCATGATTGATCTAAGTAGAGAACTAAGTTTTCTGTTTATGATGTGCATCAATTACTTTATTTCACCTGCATTTAAGCAAATTATTAGTAAACATAATAAACATATATAATTATATTAAAAATAAATAAATAAATAATTTATAAATGTTCAAATCTATTATAAAACAAAGAAAAATTGAAACAAAATCAGGCCCGCGTTACATGCTCTCCATCCATTTCTGGATAGTGGTATTACATTTTGCTTTATTGCTTGTGTACAACTCATCCACTTGTTCTTGCCCTGTATATAGCTCATCAAGGCAAGGCTCTGTCATCAGAGCAAATATATGCCACATTACTACCAAAAGCATAGATAAATTAGAATTCAACATGAATAATTATCTAGCAAATACATATAAAAAATTTTGTGGCACATCTAATCGTGGAAATGAGATATACAGGGCAATAATTGAGCTTGCCAAGAGAGATCAACCCTCTAGGACTGAGATTTGGGTGATATATATAAGAATATGAATACATTAATCAGTATATACAACCACTTTATACATACTATTATATGCACTAGCTTTTATAATTCGTTTTTTTGTTATTATGATTAGAGGTTTGAAGGGATAATAGGAAGCCCAAATGGAGTATAAAGACTCCTCCTTCCTATGAGGTATATTGACCGGACCTACATCCATTATCTCTAAATCATAATTGTTTTTTCTGCAAGGATATTTCATCTCTTTAGACTACTTTTGTTGGAAAAAGATGTTTAATTGAATTCAAATTACAAGATTGAAGATGTTATACTTTTTTTTCTACACAATTATATTAATTTTGTATATTATAGATTATGATTGAATACAGATTACAAATTATGTGCATATTACAATTATGATTGAATACACATTACGATTTTTGGTATATACAATTTTATGTGCACGTTTATTTCATGCATAATTGAGGTAAAAACATGAAAATTACTTATATTGCATGGTGAATAAAAATAAGAAAATAGCTTCTAAGCCACATTGAATTAAAAAAATTATCATCTTAACATCAATACAAACACAAATAATAAACAAAATCTGTCCTCTCAATAAATATACTTGGGCAAAATTGATTAAAGCATATGTTATCTGAAGCATGCTACAACTACAAACTTAAATATGCAAATTGTCATTGTCTGAAAAACTGTCATTGTCTGAAAGAGTTACGGGCTTTGCGCAACGCTGTTAGACACTAGTGCCCGTCCATATATGTTAGCATTAAATATTTACTAGTATTAGCTCTCTATGTTACGTAATCTTCCTATATATTAGCATAAAAAAATTTATTAGCATTGTGTAAAAGAAAAAAAACAAAAAAAAAATTCATCTATGGTAAGTTTTTCACTATATAATAGGATAAGGAATTTGAAAGAACACATTCATACAACAATTATCATAAAAATGGAGTTTCAAATACCCTCTTTTCTCATCCTCTTTAGCTGCCTCATTTTAACATTAATCATATGGAAGAAAATAAATAAGGACTCAAATCCTCCTCCTGGGCCATGGAAATTTCCTCTTTTAGGTAACATTCCTCAATTACTCCGCGGTCTGCCCCATGAAAGCCTCCGAGATTTGGCTAAAATTTATGGCTCTGTAATGAGCATTCAACAAGGCCAAATCCCGGCAGTTGTGTTTTCTTCGGTAGAAACAGCCAACCAAGTCCTCAAAATTCAGGGCGACCTATTCAGTGAACGTCCACGTCTCCTCTCCCGAGAAATTGCAAGTTACAATTACATGGACATGGCATCTGCGCCATATGGAGATTATTGGAGACAAATAAGGAAAATTACAACACTCCAATTTCTTAGTCCGAAAAGGATTTTATCCTTCCAATCAGTCCGAGAAGAACAAATATCAAATTTCATAAAATTGCTTGGTTCTAAAGAGGGGTCATCTGTCAATCTTCCGAGAATCATCTCAGATTTGATTGATAATATTTTTCTGATAACCATATTGGGTAAGAATGGGGAAAGTGAACAAACTATATTACCTATGTTAGAAAATATGCAGAAGGAAGTAATTGCTGGTATTGCTTCTGATTTATTCCCTTCCTTGAAATTCTTACTTGATTTTCTAAGTGGAGCAAAGTCAAGAATGCAGAAAGTGCACAAAGACACAGACAATGTACTTGAAGACATCATAAATGAACACAGAAATCAAACCAGCTTTGGAGATAACTTTTTGGATCTTCTTTTGAATCAACAGAAAAATGGAGAACGGGAATTTCCATTAACAAACCAAAGCATCAAAGCAAATATTCTGGTGAGTATTTACTTATAATTAACATCCAAAGATTAAATGACTAGTTTTATTAGGAAAAAAAAATATTAAGAACATTCTTATTGTCCTTGTTATTTTCAAATTTTTCTCTTAACAGTTGAAATGTCATATTTGTCTCTTAAACTTGCTTAAACTAAAATGGACTTGTAAGATTACACTTTTAGTAAGTTAAGAGAGCTATTTGCATTTTTATTAGAGATACTTCATATATCTCATAAATATTGGCACTGAAATTGTAGTGTTTTGTACTTATGTTCACATCTTACTAATTGATAAGTAGAGACTTAAAGTGTGCCATTATAATTGATTCGATGGTTCGACCAATAATTGATATGTTTTTACTTTAACTAAACTCTAGTCAATTGAGCAAGTTCTAACACAGTACATAAATTTGTAGCAAATGTTCGGTGCGAGGAAGACAGCCTTTAAAGCTCTGGAAGGGTCTATTGCAGAGCTGATGAAGAACCCAAAAGTAATGAGAAAAGCACAAGAAGAGGTGAGGAGAGTCTTTGGAGAAAAGGGAAAAGTGGAGGAATCAAGAATTCAAGAATTAAAATACTTGAAATCAGTTATTAAAGAAACTCTTAGATTACATCCACCAATAACCTTCATTTTCAGACAATGCAAGGAAAGAACAAAAATTATGGGATACGATATTCGCCCCAAAACTACAATTATGGTTAACGCTTGGGCAATTGGAAGAGACCCAATTGTTTGGAATGAACCTGAAAAGTTCTATCCAGAAAGATTTGAAGATAGTCAAATAGATTATAGAAGTGGAAATATGGAACTAATACCATTCGGTGCAGGAAAAAGAATATGTCCAGCAATTACTTTGGCCATAACGTATGTGGAGCTTCTGCTTGCAAACTTACTATATCATTTTGATTGGAAACTACCCGATGGAATCACACCTGCCAATCTTGATATGACTGAAATTTTTCATGGTACCTTCAAAAGAAAAGAACATCTTAACATGATTCCCATTCCATTTTCTCCATTGTCTCAAGATCAGGCCAAGAAAATTACATCTTCAGAATTCATGGAATAAGATGTTAATTCCTTCTTATTTCCTACTTCTTGTGTTGGTTTCTCTCTTTCAAATAATGTCTTGTCAAAAAAATTATATGATATTTAATGACAAGGCCAGTTGCTAGTGCTCATTGATTGTGGTGCTTTAATGGAAGCACAGTTCAACATTTTTTAGACAATTAATGAAACTTCTACATTAGAATAAAGAATGAGCCAAAAATATAGAAAAAGACAACAAAATCATACACCGAAGAATTATCTCAAAACACAAACCAAAATAGAAAACAAATACACGGTCGAATGACATGTATTTTTAATACACACGTTTGAATTATGCTCTTCAAAAAATTTATTATCTAGAATTTATAAGTTTCCATATAAAAGTAAAAAATTGCAAACAGAAAAGCATAGATCTAGAGAACTTAAGAAATGGAAAACCATATTGGAAAAAATTGGAACTTACAAATGCAATTTTGGAAAAGGGTAATATGAGGAAATGAATATTGGTTGTCAAAATACTTCATTTTTATCTTCGTGGTGCGCTGAATCTTCTGAATAAGAACAAACATATTCTAGAAAAACAATGAACGAATATATTGAGAGGAAAATTAAAAGAGTACAAGGGATGTTAGAAGGTCTAACCATAGTTATTGAATGGTTACACCATATAGAAAGGATAAAAAAATGGGTTAATACAAATAATTGAATGGCTAAGTGCATATTAAGAGGAATATGGAGACTTTGAATTGTTCAGAATATCCATTTACCGCGTGATAAATTTGGTTTTGGTAACGGAATAAAACACCACACCGTTATAAATACGCGGTATTTGTAAGGGGTCCAAACTACAACGACTATTATTAGTAACTCGCTAAACTTCACCGGTAACAAATAGTCCAATAAAATTGACATGACTAGTCTTTGTGTAACATGCTTTCGCAATGACCTCTACAAATATAGGTTTCTCAACTATCAAACCAGAATGTGTCACTAGTAAGGGGTTACTAACCACGTTTTTTCTACTAATATTTTGTTATACTAAGTAAACGCAATGTTGTAAAAAAACAATAGGTGATAGTCAGGCAAATAGGGCCCTCGGGGACTAAATGGGTTTGTTTTTCTATATTTTCTTTATTTGTTAATAAACAATATTATGTGTTTTTCTATCGTTGATTCGACACACGAATGCCGCTAGCTAACTGTAGGCTCTGATACCAACTGACGCAGCGGGAATATGGATAAATGTTAACTATCGTTGATTCGACACACGAATGTCGCTAGCTAACCGTAGTCTCTCAAACCAACTGACGTAGTAGGAATATAGATAAATGTTAACTATTGTTGATTCGACATACGAATGCCGGTAGCTAATCATAGGCCCTGATACCAACTCACGCAGTGGGAATATAGATAAGCGTTAACTATCATTGATTCCACACACGAATGTCGTTAGCTAACCGTAGGCTCTGATACTAACTGACGCAGTGGGAAATTAGATAAACGTTTGCTATCATTGATTCGACACACAATGCCACTAGCTAACCTTCAAAAGTCGTTGATTCATAAGAATGCCGATAATTCGAAAAGAAAATGGAAAACTCTCTCAAATTTTATTCATCCAAAGTCTCCTAAAAAAAAGAAAAACTTGCCTTTATATAGGCTTATAGAAAAGAAAGAAAAATAGGAAAAAAAGATAATTAATCCAAGTGTGAAAAGGAAAATAGACAAGTCTAGGTGCATCGAAAATATAAACTTTTATCTATTTTGTCTATTTGTCTTTTCCAAGATCCGTTCATCGTTATTTCATATAGAAAGGAATTAAATAAATGTACCTATGGTTGATGAACTAATCTACCGTTGTAAACGAAGTGCCCACATGGATGTCAAGTCAATCACAAACACAAACAAGAAATCAAAACTGAAACTTAGTAATCAACCAAATAGCAATCTAAGTGTAGATTGCCTCTAACGGTATCCACACGAATATAAGTAACAGATTGAAGAGAGTGAATAATTTAATCGAGTGAGAGACGAGAAGAAATCCTATTCCTCTATATTGTGTTTTCCGAAATTTACATACTAGGGTGGTCTATTTATAGTGCTCAATTAATTAAATCTCAATTTTATTTTATTTTTTTTGGTAGAAAAGGAAAAGAAAAACGAACAACAACAAACTACCCAGGAATTAGCCTAGGAAAGCTAACCCCAATCCTATCTTCTAAGAGAAGATGAGAGATGAAACTAGGGGAAACAGGAAGGGTAGTAACGCCTAACGTCCCTTCATGGCCCGCCGCCGCTAAGCGATCAGCAACACGATTCTGCTCTCTAAAAATGTGTCTGAACTCTACGAACTCAAAGGAGGAGCAAAGCCTTATAATAGCTTTGATGAGGTTGCGACTGTTAAGACCCATAGAATGATTCTCAGAAATCATTTTGATTGCTTCCAAATTATCAGACTCCACAGAGAGCCTCTTAACACCCAGCCTTTTAGCAAGATTGATTCCAGTAAGAATAGCCCAGAGCTCCGCAGAAAAGGAAGAACCCAACCCTAAATTCTGGGAGAACCCAGAAAGCCAGACGCCCCCTAAATCTCAATTTTATTAGGTTTAGTAAATTAGAATCCTAAACGATTTAGTTATTCTATTTAGACAATTATTCTATTTATTAAACATTATCTTATATCTAATAAAATATATTTAATAAATATTATCCTAATCCCATTAGGATAATTAATTAGGATATGATAATAATAAAGATAAATAATCACATTATATTATCTAACCAATATTATTTCTTTAATTGATTTAACCATAATGTAATCTAACCATATATTTCTCTAAATAAATCAACTAAAAAACCCTAATTTATTCACTACATAATTCGCCCCTCCCATGTCTCTCCGTTAAATTACTATTCCATCATTCGGTCTTAATTCCTGTGTGGCCTATTAGGTTCTTACTGAAGCTAGCCGTATATGTTTATTTAAATTAATTCAACTAGATCAATTTAATCCTAAACATATAACAGAATGGGTGCGTAAACTATTTTATCATAATCATCACATTCCCCTAGAGCGATAACGTTTACCTTTCAGTGTTAGGTCTAGTATAATTCGATCATTCCTCAGCTATATCAGTAGATGAATTCGTAACTATGGAATATGTCAGGTTACATATAATGAGACGTCTGTTTTACTTGTTCAGATAGAATTAACTCTAAATAGACAGGTTAAGTGAAATCTCCATTTACACTCTTAACCCTATCACCTTGCAAGGGTTTCAGTTAATTCTTCCACAAGAGGCCCATAGATATATCTCCTATCTATTAGGAGTGATGAATGCTCAATCTAACATTAATTATCCTGCAATTACTTTATATGATATCCAACTCTGCTCTCACACACCCCAGAGTCCCCCCTGTAGTGGATCATGCTCGCACAAAATCAAAGCATCGCACTCCATCAATCACTAGTTAATGTTTATTTGAGTCTGAGGATTACTTATACCTACTAATACCATTTGAGATGAAACAGGTGACACTAGATAAATCCATCCATCCTATTATCTCAAGTCGAGTCCCCAATCCTAATGAAATCCTTCACATGATCCTTGTAACTGTCTAGATATCTCCATATGTAAAGCTTGTGAGATCAGCTCTCTGTTCACAATAGAAAACATTATTACATGCAAGTCTCAATAGCATTATGTCAATCCCTAAAAACATATTACTTGACTAGGGCTGTTTTAAGTTTATCAGTTTTATTATAAAGTTATGTCTCACTTTATACTTTTATGAACACTTTATTATTACTTAAATAAACTTCGAGATTTCTTTTATTTAACTTAATTAGCTCTGATAAAAGATAAATGTCTTTATATAGTTAAACTTACTATATCACAAAACAAACGATAATGAACAATTCATTTACAACTGGTTTATATCCTACAACAATTGACTATATGACACTAAACGCCAACATCTTCCACTTGGACTAAAACCAATTATTTCTATAAACATTCTCATAATCGTTCGCATGACGATCATGAACCTTTTGGGGGTAAGACATTCTTTAAATGGATCTATAAGATTGTCCCATCATTGGCAGTCTTTTAATTCTCACATCTACAATTGTTGTTGTCTTTCGAAAAGATAGTAATGAATGGGGTAGTGTTTGGATGTAGTATGAGACTGCGGGTCCTTAGCAATAGCAAAAAATCTATTATTAATCTCATTAAAAATGCCAGGTACCGCGCCTAGTTAATTAATAAACCTCCATTTTTTACTACAAGAAAAAACAGTTTACCAAGGACTTCATGTCGTCGTATTTAGCATTTTTCCGCTAGTAAAAGTCATTACCGATGACTTACCATCCAAACAGGCGTTCAAGGCAATTCCTCCGTTGGTAAAAAAATAACCATCGACAAAGCCATTGTCATTGGCATTTACGACGACAATTTCGTCGGTAACTTCTAGGAAAAGAATCTAAACATATGATACTTCTCACAGTTACTAATGTCTACTATCATTGGTAAGTCATGGGTAACCTGAAATCGTTGGTAAGCCATCAGTAAAGTTTAACCATAATATGGCACCAATAATATTAGACAGTACATTGTCGGTAATTTTTTAGGCTATATTTTGGTACGAAATTATTGTCATTGGTAATATCATTCGCAATTATATAAATATTGGATGTTATATTTTTGGCATAAAATTATAATCGTCAATATGTCGGTAGAAATGTATAAATTTTGAAAATATAATCGTAGAATATGTCATTGGTACTGTATATATACCGAATACATACAAGACAGCAACACAGATGAACAAAGTCTTTTACATTCACATTTCCATCGTAAACTTACATAAACAAAAACAAAATAGACTTGCACATTCGTCAAATTCAGGGGATACGTTATGTTCTGCAACAATTATACAAAGTGTCAAAAGAGACTTTAACTATTGTCCAATGCTTGGGTTTGGAGGTGCTACCCAGATTGGCTGCCCACCAGCATTGAGTCGGGTTCATGTTTTGTCAAAGTGTCAACAGCGGTACACAATTTCTTCCCTCCTGTGATTATATATCATGAATAATAGTTTTAGTGACCACTTAGAGATCCAATTCAAAATACCATATCTAAAAAAGAGGACTAAATAGTTGAAGAAACGTTTAGCTACTACTCTGAATTTGGACGCAGAAAAGTTTATAAGATGTCTAACTAGACATGCATATTAAACAGATTGTCTATATAAATCGTAATGTCGTCAGTATTTTTTTTATGTCATTGCTAAGATGTTGGTATTTTTTAGAATTAAAAGTTAAAATAACCTTAAACTTAGTTGCCAATATAAAATTAGCTTAAATTTAAATTTAAGTATATGTATTAGTTCAACAAAAAAAAAACCCTTAAGTTGTTAATTTTGATAAATTACTCTAAATTTTATAAAAAAATTGGTATCAAAATTAATTATACCTAGGTCAATTTGTCAAAAATTACAAATTTGAGAACTAAATTGATACCTAAACTTTGATTTTGACAATCATTCTTACCAAATTTAAAGACTAATTTAACCATTAATTCTATTTTTTTAATATAGTTTTGGAATTTTTGAAGCTATGTCATTAGTATGTTCTCTGTAATACCAACGACATGGCATTGACACATACTGTCATTAAAATTTCCAATGACAAAAATCGTTTGTAATATATGTCGTTGGTAAGTCATTTGTATTTTATAGGTATATTCGTTTATAATGTTGGTAGAATGATTTTGTACGTAAATTGTAGGTATGTCGTTGGTACTAACCACGACATATATGTCACTGGTAAATTGTCATCGGTAAACTGTTATTTTCTTGTAGTGTTTGATTTTTGGCTCGGCCATCGTTTCCTACTTGGAACTATTCTAGCTAACCGTACCTCTTTCAGAATAAACTTGTATTTTGTGATCATTATACGTGATGAGGGGAATAATATATTCGAGGTGAAGGCGTCAATGATCCATATGTTGCAAGCAGTGGTTCAGTACGAAGGTTTGGCTCCTGAGGATCCACACATCCATATACAAGATTTCCTGATTATGTGCGATACTTTCCAAAATGCAAGAGATGTGATGGACGATGTGATCAGACTAAAGTTGTTCCCATTTACACTAAAGGATCGAGCAAAGCAATGGCTAAAAAACATACAGCCAATAACCATTCGTACTTGGTGTTAGGCATGAATTTGACTACAATTTAACATATTATTTATGATGAATTAAGGGTGTTTTGAGGGTTAAATTACGTAAAAGAAGGTCTTATAAGTGTTTTTATGCAGATTGGGAAAGATTAAGTCAAACAGACTGTAAGCATCCTATTTTGCACAAACCATGAGGAGATGAGCAACCTATGATCCAGCGGTCTAATGCTGCGTTTCTGATGACGGATGGCGACTTGACAGGAGGCATGAGCGGCAGGCAGGAAAGGCAGGAAAAGAGCAGTTAAAAGAAGCATCATGACAAGAGTGTTCGACCCTTGAGTGTTCAAGGGTCAAAAGTATCTTAACCACTTCTAGTAATCTAGGATCTATGAAAAATTTATTTGGTTTTGTAATATTTTATCACATACTTTCGGTACCGTTGTAGACACCGAGTCGGAGGACCTGTGATGAAAACCTAAAAACAGGATGGTTGAAGTGGTTGATTCCGGAAGTTTTGAAAAACAAAAAAAAATATAAACATAATAAGCAAGAAAAGTTACGGCGGGTTGCTGTTGTCGATCGGATGGCTCGCGAATGCTTAGCGGCACGGTGCGAGTGCTTAGCGGGAGCCGACGCGCGTTTGACGACAGTCGGACGCCCGCTCGACAGCACGAAGCGCGGGCTCGATGTCCGTCGGACGCACGCTTCCAGCCACGAATGGCACACACTTGACGTCCGAGCGATGCACGGGCCCGGCAGCGCGGTGCGCGCGCTCGTCGACCACGGGGCGTGTGCGCCCGGTAGCGCGGAACGCGCGTTCGGCGGCTACGACGCGTGGGCGCCCGACGGCACGGAACGCGCGCTCAACGGCCACGGGACGTGCGCGCCCCGGCGGCCGTTGGGCGAGCGTCGAACAACGTCGGGCGAACGCCCAACGTTCGTTGAGCGAACGCCCAACGGCAGTTGGGCGCGCGCCCAACCTTGCGTTGGGCGGCCGCCCAACCATGTTGGGCGGCCGCCCAACTATTGTTGGGCGATCGCCCAACAATGTTGGGCGATAGCCCAACGGAAGGTTGGGCGGCCGCCCAACATGCCTTGGGCGGCCGCCCAACCCTCTTGGGCGACGCCCGATTTTGCTCGGGCGTCGCCCATTCTTCCGGGGATCCAAATTTTTTTTTCCCAAAAAAATCCAAATTTTTCCAAAGTTAAATTTTTACTAAAAAACACAAAAAACCGGAAAATCACGACTCGTGGAATCAATCGGCTTCGACTGTCAGATACCGAACTTAAGGTATTATCCGAGGACTAGACTCGTTTTATTTTATTTAATTTATTTCTTTTCCTTTATTAATTTTTATGTTATAATTTTATTTATTTAGCTATTTATTTATTTAACATGTTTTATTTAATTTTGCGTATTTATTTAATTTTCGTCTCGTGTTGAATAAAAACCTCGTTTTGATATCCCAATACGAATCGTGATCCGATAAAAAGGTAGTTCGGGTATTAAAAACGTTGTAATTATAAGCTTTTTAAAAAAGATATTTCCGAATAACGTTTTAAAATAAAAACGTCGTTTTAGGAACTTTCGTTATTGACTATGATCCATTTTTGGTAGTTCGAAAATCCAAAATGATTGAATTAGACTTAATTTAAAGCTTTTGAATAAATCTGGAAATAATTGGAGTGTTGCTATAATTTTCCGTTTTCTGTCACTAAAGGCTGTTTACCGACGGAATTTCCGTCTGTAAATCTGCTGGAATGTAAAAAATGTTGTTTTGGTCCCTCTTTCTCAACTTTTAAGCTTTTAATCCTTTGTACATATATGTATATTAATGTAATAAACATTTTCAAATTATTTTTGGATAGTTGGTACATATAGTTATTTAGGATATTTATATATCATTTTTTTTTATTTAATCTAATATAAGTATATGTATATATATCTTTTTCTTTTTCCTTCATTTAAATGATAATGGATTTTATTTTAAAATGATATTTATTTGGGTGTTTTGGGAGTGATTAATTAGTAGACATTTTGTGGATAAATGGGTATTATTTTGATATTTAAACCACATTATGTATGTATATATATAGTTTTGGGCTATTTGGGTTATATTAGTTATTATTAGATAAAACTATTTTGGGGACAAATAATATTTTCTTATTTAGGGGTTTTATTTATTATTTTCACATATTTAAAGTAAAAATGTATTATATTTAGTATTTTCATTATTATTCCTTATATATGTATTATATAGTATCTTTTCACTTATCCTTATTTCATGTTCCTTTTTTTTTGGCTAAAATGTATATATATACCTATATTATTTTCTTTATTCTTTGGACATTTATGGGTCCATATTTTAAATGGGCTTTATTTGGGAGTGAATTTTGATTTAATATGCTTATTGTTGTAATTATGACAAGTAAAGAGTCCATTGAGTAAAAAGGGGAAAATAAATCACAAAAAGAGTTTTCAATTTAATTATTTAAACTAAATCGTTCCAATGGCGATTCGGGTGAACTTCATCAAACGGGGTTTTAAAACGCACCTAAATCGTTCCAACGGCGATTAAGGTGCGAACCATGTAAATGAACTAGTTTTGGGAGAAATAAGTTAGTATAGAATTAACATGCAACACGACATGTAAATCACATCGTAAATAAATCAATTCTTTCTTCTCCCCCTCTCTCTTGTATACTTTAAATTTATGCAAAATGGGTGATTCTTTACCAAATTGGCTTTCAATAATATATGCTCAAAACGGTTTTCAAAACGAGAAAGAAAAGGTTTCAAATGAATTTTAAACTTAAAGAAATATGCGATTAGTCTGTTATCGCCTAACATGCTGAGTAGGAGGCCGGTGGTTCATAACCGAACGGTGTCGGAGTGCCTAGTAGCCTTTCTCCGGAAAGGAGCTAGCCTTCTCGGCTCGTACCTAAATTTCCCGAACCCTCACCGGTCTCCCGCAAGGGATCGGTGTTCATTTTCCCTTCGTGGGTGGCGTCTCTTCCATACTCCGAGCTCCGGTCCTGCCGAGCAGCTTGATTCCACGATTGGTTGCTTTCGGCGCTAATCACCGCTTACGTCGCCATGAGGTGTCCACCCCCCGGTCCGCCCGAGAGATTAGGCCGCGGCACCTCATCTAACAAGTGGAGACTCTGCTGGGGAAGCGAGAAATTTGATTCCGGAAGGCGTGTATTAAGCCCTTAACGGGGACGGATCGTATTATTTCTTTTCATATGCATTCATGTGCATTATTGCAAACCTTTTGGGTAATTTCTGCGAAACCTCTAGCGAGAGTCCATTCGTCGCTCGAAAGAGGCTAGTGTAAGTTCCCCCTTACAGTAAGGCGCCAAAGGGTCCCCATCCATTCGTTAGGGGCGAATTTGTGCGGTCCTGTGAGGTCCCGCGCTCAGCCGTGTCAGCATATAGTAGCCTTAGAAGTTTCCATAGGATTGCCCGTTACCATTTTTGATGTGATGAATGAATCAGTTCGTGTTTTCAAATTGCCATGATACGTGTCTAATCCTAAAATATGTAAAGAAAATGAAACGATACGTTAATATATACTCTTAAGCCGACATACAAACTACCCCGAAACATCGAATCGATTCGAACTAAAGACGACTTAATCATCTCGTATGAATGAACTTGTGCGACCCGTCTGGTCCCTTTCCGTGTCCCGAAGAAGGCGCATGTTTAGGAAATATGTTATGACGTAAGCACGTGTTAGTATGAATTGGTTTGGTGTTAGGGATAGTTACATCTCGATTTAAAAAAAATTATTATATTAACGATAGTCGTTATTCACATTCTTTAAATATGTTGGGATAAAACGAAATTATGACGAAACGAAAACCAAGAACATTTCTGTCTTGAACGACCCCGTTGTAACGTAAAGAGTTTCGCAAACGTGGCCCGTCCCTTCCGAATAAAAGACGAGCTCTTACGTTATGCCTTGTGTCGTTCTTAAGAGAAATGGACGTGTCCGCAAAAGTGACTAAGAAAATAAAAGAAAAGCAAAAATAAATAAACGACCAAAATCCTTCTGTATCTACGATATACATCAATCCCGAGAGTAGTTAAAGAAAACAAACCAATGCCGTCAAATACGTGCCTCGAACTGGTATATACGTCGTTTAAAATCATAAAGCCGAATTAAGCTAAACCGCATGATTGCACCATATGGACGAGACTGTGGGTTTGACTAATGGCTCGATCATTTCAACCGTTACCAAAACTACAAGAAATATGGCCCGATCTGTGTGTTTGCTTAACTCGCGCCTAAATGAAAAAAAACGGTAATATCCCTGCTTCGAATAAGCATGCGATTCAACGAAACGTTGATTTTCTATAACCACGCTAGGATGATATATCCCGTAAATTGGAAGAAGTAAAATCTTGTCGCTAGCCGAAAGATTACTGCACGCTCGAATAAGACTCACCGTCTTTTCACGTAGCCAAAACGAGCAAACGAATTCTTAACGCTAAAAACAAACACGTTACGCGATGAGTCCGTTCCTTAAAATAAAAAGTGCTTTCATCACTAAATAAACACGTGGTTACGTCTCTCGATAGATCCAAAAGATCCCGTTGTAATCTAAAAATCGAGACACGAACCCACGCGAATAAAAAGGAATGAGTCATTGTCGATAATGAACGGTTGGACTAAAAAAATAACTCGTACCACGTCTAAAGACCGAGATGCGCTCAAAGGGAATCAAAACCCGAACTAATGCATCTCGCAAAATGACAAAAGACGAGTTATTTCGAAAGAACAATCCATTTGGTCGATATCTTAGTCACTGAACGCTGATACGTTAAAACGAACTGTGTTGTCTGATGGATGATTTACTTTTCCGCAATAATCGTCGGCATCACGCGTCCCCTGGACCACAATATGAGCCCCAAACCAAAATCCTAGGACAGAGACTTGGACCATCGAGTGTGTGGAGGAATAATGGTGGAAGAGAGATGTTGTGATACGTGTAATTAGACTAACGTTTGTTCTTCTTATCTTATATATCCGTAAATAAATAAAAGCGCACACCATGAATCATGCATATAAAATCATGCATACATACTAATGAATACCGTTCACGCAGACGTCATCATTAAGCGGTTGTGGTTTCGCGAGAGTAACCGGCTTGTCAGACAGTTTGATCAGCTACGGGTAGACAGTTCCGAATCGGTAGTTGTGGCTTCTGAATCATCTTCGTCTGGGTATACTCAGTCCTCTGTCAGTATGTCTGCGACCGACGAAAAAGTGGCTGAATTGGAAAACTCTGTGAACAATATCAATGATCAGCTGGCCGCAATCTTGGCCCAGCTAGCTGAGCTAGCACTAAAAGACAACAAGAGTGGCAGTAAGCGTGCTGAGAACGAAGTAAACACCGGTCCCCGCTTCGGGAACGAGGATGATTATCAGGATTATATCCAGAAACAGCTTGAGAAAGAGAAAGCTAAGGAAGAGGAGTGGAAGCAGCACATCACTCAGGAGGTGCAGGACCTACGTGGGGGAAGTTCCGGGAGTCAGGACTTTTATAATTTGAAGAATTGTTTATCGGCAACGGCTTTGCCTTTGAAATTCTGGCTCCCTGACATGAAAATGTTCGATGGAACTGGAGATCCCACTGCCCACATGAATCAGTATGTTGCCGTGATGAAGCACACGATCCTGACTGAGGATCAAGTCCTAGGGTTGTTTAACACCTATATGGAGGGGGCGGCCCTCACATGGTTTCATGCATTGCTTATGGTGACGAAGAGGGATTGGAAGGAGTTAGCGAAGTCATTCATCGCTCAGTATAGCTTCAACACCATGCTTGAGGTCACTTTGAAGGAACTAGAGAGCACTAAGCAACAGGCTGGGGAATCTTTTTCCGATTTTGTGAAAAGATGGAGGGCTAAGGCCGCGGTTATGAAGCAGAAGCCGCTTGAGCAAGATCAGATCCGAATGGTGGTGGGCAACACGTTGCCGTATATTAAGAATGAGCTGCGGTATATGCCTTTTACCGACTTTAATCAGATGTATAGCTGCGCCTTGACAGTTGAGGGGGATGGAGAACCAAAGAAAGCCTATACCAAGTGGACGAAGTCTGGATATAGTGCCGGAGGGCCAAATGAGAGTACAGAGTCCGCTGTAGTGAAAGTGCTTGATCTTAATGCTATCGAAAAGAGGCAATTCGCCAAATTTGATCAGACCTACGCAAAAGTTTTCGAACGATTGCAGAAAAAGGGGCTGCTGAAAGCTCTTACTCATTATAACAAGACACCGCCTCCTCCGCAGATACAAGCTAGGGGATATTGCGAGTTCCACAGCAATTATGGGCATACAATTGAGAATTATGAGAGGCTAAAACACGAAATCCAGGATTTAATCGAGGAGAAAAAGATAGCTGATCCTTCGTCAACAAACCCTTCCACTAAGCGTAATCCATTGCCTAATCATAGGGTGAGCATGATCGGAGTTGGTTTGATAGTGATGGAATCCTTCGAGGAGAACGTAGAGGAGTTGTTGGACTCTGACGAAAAGAACAATGTAGGAAATGGTCTATATGTGTCCTTCCTTTGCAAGGAACAAGGGGATGAACCGATGGATGAAGGATTAGATGGTGGAGCACCGTATGATGAAGATAGTGCTGAAGAGACCGGAGAAGGGTCGTCTCGAACTATTGTGCCTAATTTGGGTCTGTTTAGTGGTGGAGGAAATCCCGAGGTGCACCTGCGTGAGTATATGCATGACATGTTTGTTGAATCCTTCGGGGTGGATGAGATTGCTCAGTGGTTCCACCATTCGCTGGTAGGCGAGCCTTTGGAATGGTTCCACTCATTACCCGACTCTTGTAAGCATGATTGGGATCAATTATCAGATTCATTCTTAGAAAAGTACCAAAGAGCTGAGGACAGAACCGCAGAACGCTTCGCAATGCAGATCGGACCTATCAAGTGTCCGTTACCGAGGGTTAGTAAGTATAATGGCAACAAAGATCCCATGGAACACCTTCACTTCTACTTATCGGCCATGGCGCCTTTGGGTTTTAAGGAGGAAGAGATCACCAACTTGTTTTGTAATTCACTGATGGGTGAACCGTTAATGTGGTATATGTCGCTGCCGATGTATGTTAAGACCGATTGGGCGGCAATGACGAAGAGATTTATCAAGGAGTATACAGTATGGATGCTGGCAGAGCAAACCCCGGATTCCCCTTCTTACCAAACACCTGATGCAGTGTTAGCAATGCCTAGGTATGGTGGATACCAAGATCCTGTTGAGCATGCGAGGTTATTCCGCAACCATATGTATGATGCCGGATTTCCGCAATGTGAATTACATGAACATTTTCCAGAAACCTTAATGGGAGAAGCCTTGTTGTGGCATCAAGGCCTATCAGAGGAGGAAATGGGTCATTGGGTACCGCTCAGGAGTGCCTTTGTGGCAAGGTATGAAATGTATAGTCCGTGGACGAGATCCCTGGAAGATCTGGATAGGATTAGGCAATTCCCCGAGGAACCATTTATGGATTATGCTAGAAGGTGGAGGCACCATTATGAGCAGTGTCACGAAACAATGAGCAATAAGGTGCAACTTATGTGCATACAACGAGGTGCTATTCTGTTGGCCGCAAGAAGAATGAGCAGAGTGTCCCTCCATGATTATGATGAGTTGATAGGTTGGGCTTTGTATGGATCAGTGGATCCCTTTTATTTGAATTCGAACGTTCCTCACGTCATGGATTTAATGATTGTGGACATTTGGGAGAGTTCTTCGGACGAGGAAGATGCTGATCGGAGGATTCCTATTAACATTTGGGACGAATCGGATGATGAGCCGGAAATCACCGTCATGACGAGATCAGGTCGAGTGGCCAAGGGAAAGGCACCTATGGTAGAGACTAAGATAGGGGAAGGGTCGGCTCCTAAGCCCGATGACCAAGTTCTTGAGCAGTTGAAGAAGACACAAGCTAAGTCCACGGTCTGGGAAATTTTATGCCATTCCAAATACCATCGTGAAAATTTGATGAAAGAGCTGCAGAATTTGGTTATTTCTACCGATACTGAGCCGGAAGCACTAGTAGGGGCAATCATGGCTCGAAAGAAAACCGAAATCACATTTACGGACGAGGATCTCCCAGAAGAGGGGAAGGCTCACAATAAGCCTTTGTATATCCGAGCGGAAATCAATGGGAAGAAGACTAGCTGTGTGATGGTCGATGATGGATCGGCTATTAATGTTTGTCCGTTGAAACTCTTGTCTAAACTGGGAGTGGAAAGAGGAGACTTGACGGCCTCGGAAACTGTGATTAGGGCTTATGATGATAGCCGAAGGCATATTGAAGGAGTCTTTAAGGCCAAGTTGAAAGTGCGGCCGCATGAAGAAGAAACTGAGTTCACAGTGCTGGATATCCCGGTAACCTTTGCCGTATAGTTGGGACGCCCATGGTTCCACAAGTTGGGAGGTGTGCCCTCCACGCTCCATCAAATGATCAAATTCCCCTTCGGGGAGGAGATAGTGACGATCAGAGCGGATAAATTAAGCTCGGTGGCGGCATTGGGAATTGAGCCCCAACTTTTCTCCGGATTCTAAGTTTCTGGGATTTACGAGTCTAGCATGACCACCGATGTAGTGAAGATGATGAAGGGAGGCTTCATCCCTGGTATGGGCTTGGGAGCGCACCATCAAGGGTTGCCAGAATTTCCGGACTTCAAGAGTCAGAAAACCCGGGGGGGTTTAGGATATGAGCAGGGAGGTCCATCCAACACAAGTAATGAAGGAAAGGTGGGCCTAAAGGGGTATTTTATGAATGAGGGGCACGGAAAGGTGTATTCGGGGACTCCCGAGTCGTGGACTAGCACTGAAGGAAAGATTCTGCCAGGTTTTGAGATCTTCAATGATGTGACTGACTGGGGCAAATAAAAGGCGAGCTGCTTCGTCGAGGAGATCATGGTGTTAGATTTGAATGCCGAGGAGCAGGTGATCACCATTGAAGCCACTGTGGGAGCGGTGGACGAGCCCAGTACCTCCGAAGCTTATGAGAAACCCGAGAACCCCGATGATGAAAATTGTATTACTGCTTTATTTGAATCAGATGATGTACTCGCCAATACTATCAATGAAATGAATTCTGATTTTGCTTACTTGCTTGATGTTGATCGTGATCATTCCATGCATTCTCATTCATATAACATGCCTACATTTGAAATCAATGCAATAGAAATGTCAACTTTCAATCTTGGCACGGATGAAAATCCTAAACTTATACAAATTGCTCAAGAATTAACTATTGAAGAGAGGAAAGAATTCGAGAGAATAATTAAAAAATACGAAATAGTGTTTGCTTGGACATACGAAGACATGCCAGGAATTGATCAATCAATCGTAACTCACCGTATTCCAACATACCCCGATGCGAAGCCCGTAAAGCAGAAGCTCCGACGCATGAGACCGGAATGGGCAGATAAGATCAGAGAAGAAGTGAAAAAGCAGTTAGAAGCAGGGTTCATCGAAGTAATCGACTATCCCCCTTGGGTCACAAATGTAGTGCCCATCGCAAAGAAGGACGGCAAAGTGAGAATGTGCGTCGATTATAGAGATCTTAACAAGGCGTGCCCCAAAGATGAATTCGCGTTGCCTCATATTGACGTGTTGATCGACAGTGCAGCATCAAGCGTCTTGCACACGAATGTGGACGGTTTCATGGGCTACATGCAAGTTCAGATGGCTGAGAAACACAAAGCAAAAACCTCATTCACCACTGAGTGGGGAACATACTGCTATAGGGTGATGCCGTTTGGTTTGAAGAATGCCGGAGCAACTTACCAGCGAATGGCTACGGCTCTGTTCCATGATATGATACACAAGGAGGTAGAAGTTTATGTGGATGACATGATGGTCAAATCAGAGACAAGGGAAGGGCATTTTGCTGCGCTCGAGAAGTTTTTGGCCCGAATCGCAGAATTCAAGCTAAGGTTAAACCCGAAGAAGTGCTTTTTTGGCGTTTCGTCGGGGAAAATCTTAGGCTACGTAATCGGAAATAAGGGAATCGATGTAGATCCCGATAAAGTGAAGGCCATACGGGAAATGCCGGCACCAAAAAATGAAAAAGAGGTGAGAGGGTTTCTAGGGCAGGTTCAGTATATCAGTCGATTCATAGCGAGACTTACCGCAATCTGCGAGCCAATCTTCAAGTTGCTATGGAAAGATCAACCCACAATTTGGAATGATAAGTGTCAGCAAGTTTTAGAGAACGTCCGGAATTACTTATCCAATCCACCAGTGTTAAGACCGCCTAAACTAGGAAAACCTCTTCTCCTCTATGTGGCGATCGAGGAGCGATCTATTGGGGCAATGTTGGCCCAAGAAGGAGACACCGGTGTGGAGCACGCGGTGTATTATCTGAGTAAGAAGTTCCTGGAATACGAGCTTAAGTACAACATGATCGAAAAGACGTGTGTGGCAGTAGTATGGTTGACAAAGAAACTACGACACTATTTTCAATCGTATAAAGTGATCATTATTTCTCGGATGGACCCCGTGAAGTATCTGTACCGGACTCCGTCTTTAACAGGGAAGCTAGCCCGATGGTTGTTGCTTTTGTCCGAATTCGATATTGAATATGTAACGAAGAAGGTTATCAAGGGAAGGGCCGTAGCAGAATTTCTGGCCAACCAACCTCTGAACACAGAAGAGGAAGAGATAAATTATGATTTCCCCGATGAGCACTTGAACGCAATAGAAGTCATACCGTGGAAAATGTTCTTCGATGGAGCGGTTAATTCAAAGGGAGCCGGAGTAGGAGTACTACTTATCTCACCAGAGGGAGAAAGGATCCTGATGGCGAAGAAGTTATCCTTCCCTCTCACCAATAATATGGCCGAATACGAAGCATGCATCTATGGGTTGGAGTCACTAGCAGCACTAAGGGCATCATATGTCGAAATCTGGGGCGACTCAAAGCTGATCATCGAACAGGCACAAGGAAACTAGGAAGTGAGGGAAGAAAGGTTACGTCCATACCTAGACCAGCTAGAAGGGTTGGCACTAAGATTCAATGAATGTCGTTTTTATCATATCCCTCGAGCACCGAACCAAGTTGCGGACGCTTTGGCCACTTTGGTGTCAGTTTGGGACAACCCTCGGAACCTTGCCTCGAAGTCGTTGGTGTTGAAGAGATCTCACAAACCATGCTACGAAGACGTAATGCTATTAGGGGCAGATGAAAAGCCGTGGTATTTCGATATCGTGAATTTTATGAGAAGTGGAACATACCCGGCAGAGTCAGAACTTAGGGATCAAGCTGTGATTAGAAGGTTAGCTCAGCAGTTCATTATCCACAACGACTTGCTTTACAAAAGGCACATCGATGGGTTACAACTGAGGTGCTTGGATGCGGGAGAAGCCCGCGAGGCAATGGAATCGGTACACTCGGGAATTTGTGGGGCCCATATGGGAGGAGCGGCGTTAGCAAAGAAAATCATAAGGCAAGGCTTCTACTGGCTCACCATGGAAAGGGATTGTAACGAATATGCGAAGAAATGTCACGATTGTCAAGTCCACGGTGATCATAGTCATCTACGAGCCATGGAATTGCATGCGTTGGCGCCTATTTGGCCATTCGCGGCTTGGGGCATTGATATCATCGGGGAGGTGAGGCCTAATGCTTCGAATGGGCACAAATTTATTGTAGTCGCCATTGATTACTTCAGCAAGTGGGTAGAGGTAGAGTCGTTTGGCAAGTTGGGGTCTAAACAGATGAGGAAGTTTATCGAAAAACACTTAATCACCAGATTCGGAGTGCCTCATCACATGATTACGGATAATGGGGTCCAGTTTCAAGGGGAAGTAAGAAGTCTCTTCCGAGAATATGGCATTGAACATCACAGGTCTTCTCCGTACCGTCCACAAGTTAATGGGGCAGTAGAAGCAGCTAATAAGAACCTTAAGAGAATTCTCATAAAAACGGTGGAATCACATCGGAATTGGCATGAGCAGCTCCCACTCGCGTTATGGGCTTATCGCACGACGGTTAGAACCTCAACTGGGGCAACGCCATTCTCCTTGGTATACGGAACAGAAGCAGTCCTCCCAATTGAGATCGAAAAGCGATCGTTGAGAATCGCAGTGGAAGCAGAGATTCCCGAGACGGAATGGGTGAAGAAGCGATATGAGCAGTTGGCTTTGGTTGACGAGAAAAGGATGGAAGCCCTTTACCATGTGCAGCTATATCAGAGAAGGATGGCCCGAGCCTTCAACAAAAAGGTCAAGGCCAGCCCTATCAAAGAGGGGAACATGGTGCTGAAACAGATCCGTGTGACGCACACCGACCCTAGGGGCAAGTTTAAGCCTAACTGGGAAGGGCCATTCTTCGTGAAGAAGATACTAAGCAAAGGAGCGGTGAAGTTAACTACTATGGACGGCATGGAATTCTCCGAACCTACCAACCTGGATAGGCTTAAGAAATACTTTTCGTAAAAAAAAAAAAAAAAAAATTCCCGATAAGTTGAAAACCCGTAAAGGGCGGCCTATGCAACAATAAGGGACATCCCAGTGGGTGAAAACCCGAAAGGGCACTCATTTGAAAATTCCGGGAGAGAGGAGAAAAATCACCGGGATCCGAAAACCGAAAGGCGGGTCCTGGTAACAGTAGTTATAACTTGAGCAATTACAAAAACAATGTATAAGAGGCTAAGTATTTCTGTTGTTTGTAAATAAATAAAGGCATGAATATATTTGAAGAGAATGATTGGAATCATCATAATCTACTAAATGCATGGTAATACGAATCATGAGTTATACATTTCTAATCTTTCTTTTCACAATAAAAAGCCTATATACTATCCACCCCACTCCCTATACATCAGCTATACATCGGGGTAATCCTAATAAAAAAAAACTATTAAGCCATACATGACAAGCCTAATAAGGAGGGAAATCCCAGTAGTCCTCAAAATCCCTCAAATACGACGCCCGCTCCGCGGATAAGGTCTCCTCGGTAACTCGGAGTCTCTCCTCGGCAACTCGTGCTCTCTCCTCGGCAGCGAGGCGTCCAATGGTCTCATCACGCGCCCTCTCCTCAACGACAAGACGTCCAGCAGTCTCTCTCCATATCACCTCCGACCAGTGGTCGTTCCGCTCCTGGTACACCTGGCCAACCCTGGCGTCGGCCTCCCGCACCGACTCACTCCATCTCCGCTCATGTGCGTGAAGATCGCTCTAAAAAAAAGAAAAACAGATGTGAAAAAAAAAACTGCATAGGCAAGAACAGAAATCATACATGCATGCATTCCACTACACTAAAATAAGGCAAGGATACATACCAGGTGGTCGGCACAGCGCAAGCTGAGGCGGTCTCTGAGGTAACCGGACAGCCCCACGTAGTCAGTACAAGTCTCTCTCGTAGTCTGAGAAGCGTCGGAAGGGTCAAATGGTACCCTCGATGTGAAGACAGGAGGAGCCATCTCGACACCCGCGTAGGCTACTCCGGACTCGTCGTAACAAATGGTCGCAAAATCCCTCCCAAAGTCCGGGACGGGTACGCCTAAAGGGGACCTCTCCGGTCGGACAGCGCTGGAGGACTCGCCGACATAATATGGCGGCTCGCTCGCAGATGTCTGAGCTCGAGCGTCGTCAAAGAAATCTGACAGATGGGCACTCCTCCAGGAACTCTCCTACAAATAGAGACACAATAAATACCGCCAACTATCTCGTAAATAAAGATAAATACGCCGAACCACTCACCGGAACCGCCTCCTGACCAAAAACCGTCGCGACCGCCTCCCGCAAAAACACGTCCGCCGCAGGGTCCACCTCCATCGCCACCACCGGGGCATCCCTCGCACTCAACAAAGTCGATAGATAAAGGGCACGGCCCCCGGCGTGAACCCACACCTCTCTACCAACGTATCGACGGGTTAAGTCCTGACGAATGACCGACAAGGGCATGGTCCGCACCGCGAACATGGAGACAGGGATCTCGCCTGGTGACCAGTGCGAGGCCCTAATCCTGGTAATGCCCCGGTCGCCCAAATACCAGGCCCGCACGCAAGGGCCAGTGAGCACGCACTGTTGCTCCTGGATCAAAGTCACATACGCGTAATCGGGACCGAAGTCAAGGTCGTCCCACCTAAACTTGATCTGAAAACACAAAGAAAAAGTCAGATCTTTTCAAACAAGAATCTAGCACGACTAGAAGATATCTACCTGTCCCAAAGTCCGCGAGTCAATCCAGTCTAGGAGCCGCACCACCGTCCGTCTCTTCTCTGTGCCTAAATCGAACTCTCTCCACCGAGTCATGAGTGGGAGCCTCGGTACTCGTGACCGATGCCGAGACTGGCTAGGAAGAATCCGCCTCTCATACGCCCAAACCTGCTTGTAAAAAAAACAAAGGTTACGAACGGAAACATGAAGAAGATAGAAAGGGCGAGTCTAGGGTGCACACATACCAGAAGAGCGAAAGTGTAACCACCGAAGTCCTTGCGCTTCTAGCAAGTCAAATCCAAAAACTTATATAGGAAGGCTAGGCCCGCCCCCGCCCAATCATAAGACGCCGCCACATCCAAATCGCTAAAAGCCTGAATAAGACCAGCATGTACCTTCCCGCTCTTGGTGCGGAAAATCGTCTCACTCAAAGTGTACACTAGGAAGCTACGGACAGCCAAGTCAGCGTCATCTGTCTCACAAAAATCTCTGCGACTCAAGAGGCTCGCGGTAGAAATGAACTTCGCTGGAGAGGATTTGGCACCTGGGTAAACTCCTGGCCCAATCAAAGCGGCTAGCCTAGCACGGTCGACCCACGGACGTATCATGTCAAAGCAGAAGGGAACTGGAGTGCTACTCCCCCGCAGCCCTGTCAGTAAAGAAAAATCTCGGGGTGAGATGGTCATCTCCCCGAAAGAAAGGTGGAAGGTATGGGTCGAGTCAACCCACCTCTCGCATAGGGCCCGCAGGCCAAAGCGATCGCACACCCCATTGGTGCGGGGCAGCGCTGAAATAAAGGGCTCAAAGCCCAACTCACGCACACGGGCTCTCGCCGCGGCGCCTAACATAGAATACCACACGTGGATCTCGGCTGTGGTCCCGGAAATCTCGAGGAACTAGAAAGAACAAGACAGGAAAATTTAAATATGATTCCTAAGCGTGCGTTTGATGAAAACACGTTAAGACTAGTTATTCTTTCGGTCAGAATCTAACCTAGAGACGTCTGGTCAATCTGGACCAATTTTCTATAAAATCTCTCCTTAGGGTCATTTATGTAGGATTTAGTTAATTCTTTATTCTTTAATCCACTCTCTTCCGCACTGACAAGGAGCATTGGTCAAGTTTTTACTATTCACGTGCATTAGTTAAGTCTTTACTATTCACGTGCATTAGTTAGGTTTTTACTCTTCACGTGCATTAGTTAAGGTTTTTACTATTCACGTGCCTTAGTTAGGTTTTTACTATTCACATGCACTATTCACGTTTTTACTATTCACGGGCATTAGTTAAGTTTTTACTATTCACGTGCACCATTCACGCTTTTACTATTCACGTTTTCGCTCTCCACGTGCACTATTCACGTTTTTTACTATTCACGTTCATTATTAATGTTATTTTTACTGTTAGCATGCATAAAGTCGTAGTTTTACTATTCACAATGCATATAGCGCACATTCTTACACAAAAGTAAACAAGTGTTACTTGTAAGTAAAGAAATTCACATTTTCTAACTAGAGTCCTATAAGGCAATCTAAAGGTTAGCATGCAAATCATGTTCGGATAAGGATACTAAAGCCTAGAATTTGAACCAAATAACGAAAAAGTGAGAAAGTACTTACCTCGTTACAGCGTGTCCGGCTCAGATGCATCGTAGGGTCGTGGAAAGGGTCCACTCTAGCAAGGTTCACGTAAACCTCCTCCATGCCTTTCGTGCCATCGCATTCATCCAAATCCATCCCGAGAATAATCCAAATCAAAATCTAGAGAGAGAGAAGAAAGAGAAGGTGTGGGGTTGAAATGGAACCCCACCACCTTATATAGGAAAGAGGAATGGCATTCCCGTAAATAGCGAAAAAGTACGATGTGACATAAAGGTAAAAAGTAAATAATTAATTACCAGGTGCACAGACCTCCGATTTTCAGTCCGTTTTAGCATGCGCTTCTCCTAGACAGTGGCCAATACTGCCAAGATAAGAACTCCCAATGATAGCCAATTTTTACAGAACTGTGGCATCAGTCAAAATACAGACGACAGTCAACAGAAAAATAATTGACAATGTGAATCATTCCGAACCAAAAAAGACATTCCTACCAAACCATTCGAACCTCCAGGACACTAGCTCCAGTGAGAAAATACAGACAATGGTGTTTTAAAAGAATTCAGAATCGTTAGAAAGAACTTTTTTGCCCTTGAGCCACCTTACCTACGGTTCACGACCGAGGTAGCTTTTTAGCCATCTTATCTACGGTTCACGACCGAGGTAGCTTTTTAGCCATCTTACCTACGGTTCACGACCGAGGTAGCTCTTCAGCCATCTTACCTACGGTTCACGACCGAGGTAGCTTTTTAGCCATCTTACCTACGGTTCACGACCGAGGTAGCTTTTTAGCCATCTTACCTACGGTTCACGACCGAGGTAGCAAAAAACGTTTTCAAAACACACACATCACTGTCAAAATAGGAAAGTAGGGGCAACTGTAGACACCGAGTCGGAGGACCTGTGACGAAAACCTAAAAACAGGATGGTTGAAAAGTTACGGCGGGTCGCTGTTGTCGATCGGATGGCTCGCAAATGCTTAGCGGCACGGTGCGAGTGCTTAGCGGCAGCCGACGTGCGTTCGACGACAGTCGGACGCCCGCTCGACAGCACGAAGCGCGAGCTCGACGTCCGTCGGACGCACGCGTCCAGCCACGAATGGCACGCGCTCGACGTCCGAGCGATGCACGGGCCCGGCAGCGCGGTGCGCGCGCTCGTCGGCCACGGGGCGTGTGCGCCTGGTAGCATGGAACGCACGTTCGGCGGCCACGACGCGTGGGCGCCCGACGGCACGGAACGCGCGCTCAATGGCCACAGGACATGCGCGCCCGACGGCGCGAGACGCACCCCGACGGCCGTTGGGCGAGCGCCCAACAATGTCGGGCGAACGCCCAACGGAAGGTTGGGCGGCCGCCCAACATGCCTTGGGCGGCCGCCCAACCCTCTTGGGCGACGCCCGATTTTGCTCGGGCGTCGCCCATTCTTCCGGAGATCCGTTTTCCTATAAAAGGCATGGATCCCCATGCATTTTAAAGGGGTTATTCTTTGGAGCTTTCTCACTCTAAACATTTTTAGAGAGAGAAAGTCATTTTTTTTGGAGAAAATATTTTTTTTCCCAAAAAAATCCAAATTTTCCCAAAGTTAAATTTTTACTAAAAAACACAAAAAACCGGAAAATCACGACTCGTGGAATCAATCGGCTTCGACTGTCAGATACCGAACTTAAGGTATTATTCGAGGACTAGACTCGTTTTATTTTATTTAATTTATTTCTTTTCCTTTATTAATTTTTATGTTATAATTTTATTTATTTAGCTATTTATTTATTTACCACGTTTTATTTAATTTTGCATATTTATTTAATTTTCGTCTCGTGTTGAATAAAATTTGGTTTTGTTTTAAAATAAAAACCTCGTTTTGATATCCCAATACGAACCGTGATCCGATAAAAAGGTAGTTCGGGTATTAAAAACGTTGTAATTATAAGCTTTTTAAAAAAGATATTTCCGAATAACGTTTTAAAATAAAAACATCGTTTTAGGAACTTCCGTTATTGACTATGATCCATTTTTGGTAGTTCGGAAATCCAAAACGATTGAATTAGACTTAATTTAAAGCTTTTGAATAAATCTGGAAATAATTGGAGTGTTGCTGTAATTTTCCGTTTTCTGTCAGTAAAGGCTGTTTACCGACGGAATTTCCGTCGGTAAATCTGCTGGAATGTAAAAAATGTTGTTTTGGTCCCTCTTTCTCAACTTTTAAGCTTTTAATCCTTTGTACATATATGTATATTTATGTAATAAACATTTTCAAATTATTTTTGGATAGTTGGTACATATAGTTATTTATGATATTTATATATCATTTTTTTGATTTAATCTAATATAAGTATATGTATATATATCTTTTTCTTTTTCCTTCATTTAAATGATAATGGATTTTATTTTAAAATGATATTTATTTGGGTGTTTTGGGAGTGATTAATTAGTAGACATTTTGTGGATAAATGGGTATTATTTTGATATTTAAACTACATTATGTATGTATATATATAGTTTTGGGCTATTTGGGTTATAATAGTTATTATTAGATAAAACTATTTTGGGGACAAATAATATTTTCTTATTTAGGGGTTTTATTTATTATTTTCACATATTTAAAGTAAAAATGTATTATATTTAGTATTTTCATTATTATTCCTTATATATGTATTATATAGTATCTTTTCACTTATCCTTATTTCATGTTCCTTTTTTTTTGCTAAAATGTATATATATACCTATATTATTTTCTTTATTCTTTGGACATTTATGGGTCCATATTTCAAATGGGCTTTATTTGGGAGTGAATTTTGATTTAATATGCTTATTGTTGTAATTATGACAAGTAAAGAGTCCATTGAGTAAAAAGGGGAAAATAAATCACAAAAAGAGTTTTCAATTTAATTATTTAAACTAATGGATTTTTAGAGGTTCCTAATGTAAATAAATAGTGTTTTCTTGACATTTCAAATCGTTTCTTAAAACACCACGTTTTAAAACCTTAGTCCGTTCCAACGACGGATTAAGCGAACCTTGTAATTAAAATCGTTTTCATTGTGAATAATAGAGTTTTTGAATCGTTTTCTTAAATGATTTATGCAAAATAAATGAACTTGTATGCTTAACCACGTTTTCTTATTGAAAAGTTTTTACCTTAACGTTTTCAAACACTCGAGTCATTCCAACAGCGATTCGGGTGAACTTCATCAAACGGGGTTTTAAAACGCACCTAAATCGTTCCAACGGCGATTAAGGTGCGAACCATGTAAATGAACTAGTTTTGGGGGAAATAAGTTAGTATAGAATTAACATGCAACACGACATGTAAATCACATCGTAAATAAACCAATTCTTTCTTCTCCCCCTCTCTCTTGTATACTTTAAATTTATGCAAAATGGGTGATTCTTTACCAAATTGGCTTTCAATAATATATGCTCAAAACGGTTTTCAAAACGAGAAAGAAAAGGTTTCAAATGAATTTTAAACTTAAAGAAATATGCGATTAGTCCGTTATCGCCTAACATGCTGAGTAAGAGGCCGGTGGTTCATAACCGGGCGGTGTCGGGGTGCCTAGTAGCCTTTCTCCAGAAAGGAGCTAGCCTTCTCGGCTCATACCTAAATTTCCCGAACCCTCACCGGTCTCCCGCAAGGGATCGGTGTTCATTTTCCCATTCGTGGGTGGCGACTCTTCCATACTCCGAGCTCCGGTCCTGCCGAGTAGCTTGATTCCACGATTGGTTGCTTTCGGCGCCAATCACCGCTTACGTCGCCATGAGGTGTCCACCCCCCGATCCTCCCGGGAGATTAGGCCGCGGCACCTCGTCTAACAAACGTTTGTTCTTTTCTCCTTTAAATAAACGTAGTGCGGCGAAAGGAAGATATACCTTTTTGTGAACTAAAAATAGATGTTTTGGTAGAGAGAAGAGCTCTCGAGGAAGATGATAACTCCACTGATGGATTTCTGTAGATGGAAGGCAGACTATTCACTCCGTAGTATGAGTGAGTAGTCCTTTTGAACTGGTTCGACCAGTTAGGGCTGGTTATGTAAGCTCTCTATTTTCTATTTATGAATGAATGTTGATAATTTATGATGTGTTTGATGAAGCTTCTTATTCCATTGCTTATGCATGTATGCTAGTGTTAGATGAATGATAGGGAACTGCTTTCATCTTCACGAAACTTTTTATCAAACATCCAACCCTGAAGTAGGAATGTTAGGAGGTTGTATCAAGGGTTTTCTTTATTGAAATGATGTTTCGATCGTAATGCAAGAAAGAACCAACCTTAGGGACTCTTATGATTATAGTAATTCTGAGAATCTTAAGAACACACGAGAGTTGACTTAAGTGAGCATTAAAGCAGAAACCTTGACTTTACTTTACTTCATTCATGAATAAATAGGATGTTTAGGGACTTAAAGTAACCTGTCTGTTGTCCCTAACCTGTTCTACCTTTTATCCATTATCAAGTAATCGTTTTTATAAGTTAAATCATTGACTTAGTTACCTATTCACAATATCTCCTAATCTAAAGAATTCACACACCACGAACACCCTGTTCTGCAAAGTTTTTCTAGTAAAATTTGGTCCTCAATCCCTGTGGAGACGATACTCTATTTATCACTTTAATATTGTATCTAGTGCATTTGCTAGATTCTGTTTAGTGGACAACACTTGGGATGAGTTGGAAAAACAGTTTCAAACAAAATTCTTTACACCCAAACAACTCATGAAATTTAGAAATGAAGTCACCAAATCCTAGCAAAAGCAAGATGAATCTCTATCGGAACCATATGATAGATTTAAGGAGTTACTGAGGCGTGAACCTAACCACCAAATTCTGTTATGGCTACAAGTCCAAACATTGTATAATGGTCTCACTAATTCATTCAAGAGTGTTTTCGAATTTGTGGCTAATGGCGAGCCTGATTCCATGTCTACCACTAACATGTACGCATTAACCGAGAAAATGCTATATCAAACTTACAAATAGTATTTAGAGAGTTCATCTGTGTCTCAACTAGCCATTCAAATGACAAAACTAATTAAGCAAGGTAGGAGCACAAACTATTCTTACAAGTCTATCAATCCAAGTTTTAGTATGTACTTTCTATGGTTATAATCACAAGACTGTTGATTGTGCATCTAATGAATCTGACCCAGAATATGTTGACTATATCAATAATCAAAGGCCACAATAGCACAAACCATACTCAAACACATACAACACAGAATGGACTAAGCATCCTAACTTTTCATGGCTGCCAAATCCAAAGCAGCCAACCACTGTTCAATCTCAACTAATGTACTAAAGCCCTCAACAATACAATCAAGCTAGAAATCCACCACCACCACAATGTGTGCAGCAAGAAAAGAAACCCTCGATGGAGGAATTCAGGGATAATCCATGCAACTAACCCAAACGTCCATAAAAGGGCTAGAGACACAAATGCACCAGCTTCCCAACATGGTCTCTACCGGAAGTAAATGAACTTTACCAACCAAGACTGTACTCGCCATCCTTTTATGGAATGGAATGATGTGTTTGATGAAGCTTCTTATTCCATTGCTTATGCATGTATGCTAGTGTTAGATGAATGATAAGGAACTGCTTTCATCTTCATGAAACTTTTTATCAAACATCCAACCCTGAAGTAGGAATGTTAGGAGGTTGTATCAAGGGTTTTCTTTATTGAAATGATGTTTCGATCGTATTGCAAGAAAGAACCAACCTTAGGGAAGCTTATGGTTACACTAATTCTTAGAATCTTAAGAACACACGAGAGTTGACTTAAGTGAGCATTAATGCAGAAACCTTGACTTCACTTTACTTCATCCATGAATAAATAGGATGTTTAGGGACTTAAAGTAACCTGTCCGTTGTGCCTAACCTGTTCTACCTTTTATCCATTATCAAGTAATCGTTTTTATAAGTTAAATCATTGACTTAGTTACCTATTCACAATATCTCCTAATCTAAAGAATTCACACACCACGAACACCCTGTTCTGCAAAGTTTTTCTAGTAAAATTTGGTCCTCAATCCCTGTGGAGACGATACTCTATTTATCACTTTATTACTTGTATCTAGTGCATTTGCTAGAGTCTGTTTAGAGGACAACACTTGGGATGAGTTGGAAAACAGTTTCTAACAAAATTCTTTACACCCAAACAACTCATGAAATTTAGAAATGAAGTCACCGAATCCTAGCAAAAGCAAGATGAATCTCTATCGGAACCATATGATACATTTAAGGAGTTACCGAGGCATGAACCTAACCACCAAATTCTGTTATGGCTACAAGTCCAAACATTGTATAATGGTCTCACTAATTCATTCAAGAGTGTTTTCGAATTTGTGGCTAATGGCGAGCCTGATTCCATGTCTACCACTAACATGTACGCATTAACCGAGCAAATGGTATATCAAACTTACAAATAGTATTTAGAGAGTTCATCTGTGTCTCAACTAACCATTCAAATGACAAAACTAATTAAGCAAGGTAGGAGCACAAACTATTCTTACAAGTCTATCAATCCAAGTTTTAGTATGTACTTTCTATGGTTATAATCACAAGACTGTTGATTGTGCATCTAATGAATCTGACCCAGAATATGTTGACTATATCAATAATCAAAGGCCACAATAGCACAAACCATACTCAAACACATACAACACAGAATGGACTAAGCATCCTAACTTTTCATGGCTGCCAAATCCAAATCAGCCAACCACTGTTCAATCTCAACTAATGTACCAAAGCCATCAACAATACAATCAAGCTAGAAATCCACCACCACCACAATGTGTGCAGCAAGAAAAGAAACCCTCGATGGAGGAATTCAGGGATAATTCATGCAACTAACCCAAACGTCCATAAAAGGGCTAGAGACACAAATGCACTAGCTTCCCAACATGGTCTCTACCGGAAGTAAATGAACTTTACCAACCAAGACTGTACTCGCCATCCTTTTATGGAATGGAAAAACTGTATCAACTGGGTATAGAATGAGTGAAAAGGGAGAGTCATGAAAAACATCCAAAATAAGCACAAATGAGGAAGCCACTACTCTAGAAGAGAATAAACTGACACTTTTTACCGACATCATCATCAGTTTTACCACCTGCTGTGTAAAAACAAATGTCATGTCCTAAACCGAGGTTGAAGAACTCTCAACTAAAAATATTCTAACACCTGTTACCCATGTACCAATTTATAAACATGTGCCACCATATCCATGTAGACTAAAAGGGAAATAGATGGATGTACACTATAAAAAATTCTTAAATGGTAATAATAAGATATCATTCCCACAGAGAACGCTGATTAAAACGTAGTTAAATTCAAAATCTTTATAAGGAAAGTTTGTTGAACACTTAGGCAAATTGATATCATCAGTAGAGTATCAATTTGGTTAAGGTAGCGATCTAACCCGACCGTATGAGGATTGACTGCAGTTCAAAGCCCTAAAATTAGAGGAATCGACGTTTATTTCATTGTTTTAATTTATGCAAAGTTTAATGTTGTTTTCTTTGCTTAATGCAAACGAATATATTTATTCACTTTTCTAAAGGACTAAACGTTTCTGTTTTGTAAATTTATCCCTGTGGAGACGATACTCTATTTATCACTTTATTACTTGTATCTAGTGCATTTGCTAGAGTCTGTTTAGAGGACAACACTTGGGATGAGTTGGAAAACAGTTTCTAACAAAATTCTTTACACCCAAACAACTCATGAAATTTAGAAATGAAGTCACCAAATCCTAGCAAAAGCAAGATGAATCTCTATCGGAACCATATGATACATTTAAGGAGTTACCGAGGCATGAACCTAACCACCAAATTCTGTTATGGCTACAAGTCCAAACATTGTATAATGGTCTCACTAATTCATTCAAGAGTGTTTTCGAATTTGTGGCTAATGGCGAGCCTGATTCCATGTCTACCACTAACATGTACGCATTAACCGAGAAAATGGTATATCAAACTTACAAATAGTATTTAGAGAGTTCATCTGTGTCTCAACTAACCATTCAAATGACAAAACTAATTAAGCAAGGTAGGAGCACAAACTATTCTTACAAGTCTATCAATCCAAGTTTTAGTATGTACTTTCTATGGTTATAATCACAAGACTGTTGATTGTGCATCTAATGAATCTGACCCAGAATATGTTGACTATATCAATAATCAAAGGCCACAATAGCACAAACCATACTCAAACACATACAACACAGAATGGACTAAGCATCCTAACTTTTCATGGCTGCCAAATCCAAATCAGCCAACCACTGTTCAATCTCAACTAATGTACCAAAGCCCTCAACAATACAATCAAGCTAGAAATCCACCACCACCACAATGTGTGCAGCAAGAAAAGAAACCCTCGATGGAGGAATTCAGGGATAATTCATGCAACTAACCCAAACGTCCATAAAAGGGCTAGAGACACAAATGCACTAGCTTCCCAACATGGTCTCTACCGGAAGTAAATGAACTTTACCAACCAAGACTGTACTCGCCATCCTTTTATGGAATGGAAAAACTGTATCAACTGGGTATAGAATGAGTGAAAAGGGAGAGTCATGAAAAACATCCAAAATAAGCACAAATGAGGAAGCCACTACTCTAGAAGAGAATAAACTGACACTTTTTACCGACATCATCATCAGTTTTACCACCTGCTGTGTAAAAACAAATGTCATGTCCTAAACCGAGGTTGAAGAACTCTCAACTAAAAATATTCTAACACCTGTTACCCATGTACCAATTTATAAACATGTGCCACCATATCCATGTAGACTAAAAGGGAAATAGATGGATGTACACTATAACAAATTCTTAAATGGTAATAATAAGATATCATTCCCACAGAGAACGCTGATTAAAATGTAGTTAAATTCAAAATCTTTATAAGGAAAGTTTGTTGAACACTTAGGCAAATTGATATCATCAGTAGAGTATCAATTTGGTTAAGGTAGCGATCTAACCCGACCGTATGAGGATTGACTGCAGTTCAAAGCCCTAAAATTAGAGGAATCGACGTTTATTTCATTGTTTTAATTTATGCAAAGTTTAATGTTGTTTTCTTTGCTTAATGCAAACGAATATATTTATTCACTTTTCTAAAGGACTAAACGTTTCTGTTTTGTAAATTTATCCCTAAATCAGAAGTATTTTCTAACATTTGTTATACTCTATTCTAATTCTTATTCTAGCAATTTCAAAACCAAATCCGATTTAACGATTTTCCATATTATAAACCTTAAAAGTAAATTTAACCAATTCAAAATAAGTTTTTGTTAAAAAACGTTCCCTGTGGGATCGATATCTTTTATTACTACAAGCGTATACCGTGCACTTGCGGAAATCACTCAACAAGTTTTTGGCGTCGTTGCCGGGGAACGCCAAAAATTTTGACAAAAATTTAGATTTTTCATGTTTTATTTCGAATCTAGGTTTATTTATACTTATTCAAAATTTTATATTTTACTTATTTCAAATTACTAACATATTTATTTTTCAAACTCTGTTTTGAAGGTAGTTTCGGTTCGTGCGAAATTTCAAGTTCATGCGCAGTTCTCGAAGTTCAGGCATTCCACCAAAACCGCTAGACCCAGAAATTGAAAAAACGGTTAAAAAGAACAAGAAAGACAAGAAAAACAAAAACAAGACTCCAATAAAAACTAGAGTTACTGAGCTAGAAATTATGGCCACACTTATGGATTATGCTAGGCCAGGAGTGGTCGGTGTAACGAACAGCATAGTTAGACCCCAAATAAATGCAAACCAATTTGAAATTAAGCCAGCATTGCTTAATATGTTGCAAAATAACGTAACATTTTACGGGTTACCTAACGAAAATCCTAACACCCATTTGACAAATTTCTTAGAAATTTGTGACACTTTTAAAATACCAAATGTGACTGTGGAAGCAATCAGCCTTCACCTTTTTCCTTTTACTTTGAAGGATCGAGCCAAAGAATGGTTAACTTCTATGCCAGCCGCAACATTTGAAACTTGGGAGCAATAAGCCCAAGCATTTTTATCAAAAAAATTTCCTTTAGCAAAAACCGCAAGAATCATAAAAGAGTTAACATCTTTTTCTCAAAATGATAATGAAACTCTTTATGAGGCTTGGGAACGTTTTAAAGAACTTCAACGTTTATGCCCACACCACCAACTGCCCACTGAACTTTTAATGCAATCATTTTATAATGGATTGAATCCTACAACTAGAGGTTCATTAGATGCTATGTCTGGAGGGTTATTCATGAAGAAAACGTCGGCCCAAGCAAGAGAACTTTTGGGGGAAATGGCAATCAACAGTAGTATGTGGCCCGCGGAACGTGGACACGTACCAGTGGCGAAACCATCATCCTCAACTACGTCATCAGTTAAAGGTATAGTGAATCTTGATCCAGTTGCGATGTTGCAAGCCCAATTTTCTGCCTTATCACACAAAATTGAATGGTTTATGGCACCGTGCGATCCTAATGGTAAGCCAATCCAAACGAATGTGGATTATGAAGGTATGAGCGAAATTGAACAGGTAAATTTTGTCCAAGGGCAAAACCAAACTAATAACCCTTATTCCAATACATATAATCCTGGATGGAGAAATCATCCTAACTTTAATTGGAGAGATAATAATAATAATGCCAATGCTAATCAAAATCAATCAAGAGATACGATTAGCACTTTATCTTCTAAAATCGATAAATTTATTGATGTTATGAGCGGAAAAATAAGTAATCACGATGATGGTTTTAAACGGATCGAGAATAAATTCGATCAGCTTATTAAAAACCAATCATCTAGCGTCCATAATTTGGAGGTTCAAATTGGACAACTTGCTAAATCAATTCCATCCCGCAAAGAGGGAAGTCTTCCCAGCCATACGGAAGAAAATCCGAAAAAGCATGTAAAGGTTATCACTCTTCGCTCTGGGAAAAATTACTTAGGTCCGGAAATGCCCGAAAATTCAACTTTACCAGGAACTGATTTACCAAAATCCAAAGAAGACACATTAAACCAAAAAGATACACCAATTGACTCGAGTACAAAAAAATTTGTACCCAAACCACATTTTCCACACAAAGTCCGAAATAAGGACTATGACAAACAACTTTTAACGTTTTTAGACAAACTTAAAAATTTGCATATTAATTTGACGTTTATGGATGCGATTACGCAAATTCCCAACTATGGTAAATTCCTAAAAGATTTAATTTCAAAGAAAATCTGTTGGGAAGGAATTTCATCCATTTCACTAACTGAAGATTGTAGTTCAATTGTGTCAAGTAATTTGCCCACTAAACTCAAGGATCCCGGATGTTTTACCATTCCGTGTAAGTTGGGAGATATTGAATTCCCAAGTTGTCTTTGTGATTTAGGAGTGATAGGGGCGTTTCGTCCCTATCTTTTAGCGTGATTTACGTCTAATTTGGGACTAAATAAATAAGTTTAATTACAAAAATAAAGTGTTTTAATAAAATAATGAAATAAAAATAAAATCCGTACTGTTGGTTAATTATCTCTATTTTTGATTGAATTTAGGAAATAAAACGTCAAGCTAACTCGGCTCTCGAGAGTTGTATTTGAGGTACGAGCAAGGAGCAAAAATCCACCGACATACGCGGGGCGTGGAACACTTAGTCAGAAATAATTGCTCAATCCGCACGTACCACGTGGGATTCAACAACTGATACGCGGGACGTACCCCAATCTACACGGGGCGTAGATGCAATGATAAGGCCCAATCATGAATGTCAGACTGCATGGTCTCCTAAGTCAACCATCGATACGCGATGCGTGTTTTAGGATACGCAGGGCGTAAATGGTGTATTTCGAGCTCTTTAAAGCCAGGAGCTCAAACACGCACGATGTATATCAATATACGCGGGCCGTGGTTGAGACAACAAGATTCGAATTAAGTCCACATACAGGAAATTATTGAAGGAATGGGTCATTACGCGGGACGTCTTCTACCCCACGCGAGGCGTGTCATGAGAAATCTGCAGAAAATCATGTTCATCCATGCTTGCACCTTATAAACTTACAATTTTACCCCTAGCTTGATGTGTATAAATAAGAGTGACTAGCACTCATTTAGTAAGCTTTGGATATACAAAAATTCTTGTTATAGATTAAGCTCTTGTTATATAGTTTGAGATTTTATTTTACATAGCAAAACTCTATCACCTTGAGAGCTTGTTCGTTGATTCCGGCATTCCGGCAAAGTTCTGTTCCATATCCGTTCACCAAGCTCGAGAGTTCCACCTCCAAGTCCTAAGAGACGGCCTTGAGTCCGGTTAGCTAGTTCCGAGGATGGATTCTTCCCTTTTCACTTGGTAATTAGCTTGTACTCTTCCTATGTACTAGGCTTGGTTGTATTCCATATTTACATTCTCCATATTTATAATTTATGATTCATAATCTCTTTTTCTATATATGTGTTGATGTTTGTTACTTGTTTTGATACTCGTAATTGATTATTGTGTAGGAGAACACGATTTCCGACGCCATTCGGGCTATCTTTAGGGATTCATATAGGTGTTGCCTCACCGGAAGTGACGCTCCGGAAACCGTAGGAATTGACAAACCACGAAACTTACGGGCCCTAATTTCTGATCCCAAGCATTAGACACGCCTTGACTAGGAACCACATAGTCTAAGTACTTCACGGGTCGGTTACACTACACGTAGTCATCATTGCAAGAGTAAATCATTAACCGTATATGTATTAGCAGTCATTGTTTGTCATATTTATAACTCATCGCCATCCATATTATTTCGTAGAGTTTTTGTTATATAAATTTGACTCGCCCGTAGTTAGGAGTAGTTTGTAGTTGTTCCCCGAATCAACTCAAAGTATTCACCGATTAGATAACGTATAAAACTGAGTCGTTTAATACTTGTAGTTATAAATCCCGTGGATTCGATACCCGATCTTAACCAGATTATTACTTGATACGACGGGGTACACTTGCCCCTAAGTAGTAGCATCTAGTAGAGATAGAGCATTTAGGAAGATCACATCCATAGTCGTAATGCACTTATCATAATATATATTTCGTAAGCTCTACCTAGGCGCCACTACGCATCAAGGAGCTAGCATAAACTTGATGCCATTATCAATTTTTAATAAGTTAGGCTTAGAGGAAGATATCAAACGTACCAATATGGTTTTGCAATTAGCGGACCAAACCACTAAAAGACCATATGGTATTATCGAGGATGTTTTAGTTAAAGTTGACAAATTTATTTTTCCCACCGATTTCGTTATATTAGATTTTGCTTATGATGTTAATTGTCCGCTAATCTTTGGTAGACCATTCATGAACACGGGACGTGCTCTAGTTGATGTGTCAGAAGAGAAAGCAGTTTTAAGAATAGGAGACGATAAGATCGAGTTTGATATGAACCAAGCAATGAAATATCCTATGGAGGATTTCTCTTGTATGAAACTTGATTTAGTTGAAGATTGTGTAAATGACATTGTTCAAAAAGAAGAAATAATAGAGCCTATAATGAGTGAAGAATTAGAAGATAAGGACCCAGAGCCTTTGATTCGAGAAGATGGACCAGTTTCGCCTTCAATTATAATTCCACCTAAATTAGAACTTAAAGAATTACCAAACCATTTGAGGTACGCTTTCTTAGGCGAAGGAGATTCTCTACCTATAACTATCTCTAGCAAACTAACACAGGTTCAAGAAGAAAAATTAAAAGATGTTGTTAGAAATAGAATAGGAAGTATGGGTTGGCAGATTTCAGACTTAAAAGGAATTAATCCTAGTATTGTAATGCACAGAATTCACTTAGAAGAAGATAAGCCACCTAAAGTGGATAGGCAAAGACGCTTAAATCTGAATATGAAAGAAGTAGTAAAAAACGAGATTACTAAACTTCTAGACAATGGAATCATTTATCCGATCTCGGATAGTGAATGGGTTAGTCCAATCCACTGTGTACCTAAAAAGGGAGGCATAACTGTTGTAAGGAATGACGAACCACCACCGGTTGGAGGGTTTGTATATATTATAGGAACCTTAATAAAGCAACTAGGAAAGACCATTTTCCTCTTCCGTTCATTGATCAAATGATCGAAAGGATAGCTGGTCATGCTTTTTATTGTTTTCTAGACGGTTACTCGGGATTCTTTCAAATATATATTTACCCGGATGACCAAGACAAAACAACCTTCACATGTCCTTACGGAACATTTACATATAGGAGAATGCCATTTGGTCTATGTAACAAACCATCAACATTTCAACGTTGTATGACTGTGATCTTTAATGATTTCATTGAAGATATCATGGAAGTTTTTATAGATGATTTTTCCGTTTATGGAGATTCTTTCGATTCATGCTTACAGAACTTGGATAAAGTTTTGTCTAGGTGTGAAGAAACAAATTTAGTATTAAACTGGGAAAAATGTCATTTCATGGTTGACGAGGGAATTGTTTTAGGACATAAAATATCTGAAAAGGGATTAGAAGTGGATAGAGCAAAAACTTCAGTAATAGAAAAATTACCCCCTCCAATTACTGTTAAGGGAATAAGGTCATTTTTAGGACATGCAGGTTTTTACAGGAGATTTATTAAAAACTTCTATGTAATTTCCAAACCACTTACTAATGTACTCATGAAAGATTCGACGTTTGATTTTAATGAAGATTGCATTAAAGCTTTCGAAACATTGAAAACAGCTTTAGTCAGTGCACCTATTATTGCTAAACCCGATTGGGATTTACCTTTTGAAATCATGTGTGATGCAAGTGACTTAGCCGTCGGATGTGTTTTAGGTCAAAGAAAGGATAAGAAACTTCATGTCATTTATTATGCAAGTCACACACTGTCTGGTGCACAATTAAACTACACCACAACCGAGAAGGAAATGTTAGCTGTAGTTTTTATTGAAACACCTTTACACATGATTTTCATTTGACAAAATTATTTAAGTAAAATTAAATATATTCTAAACACACTAAGTTTAAATGTTTTGATTTATTATACTAATGTGTTTGTTCAATGTTGAGTTAAAATTATTTATAAGTCATAAAGAGTAAAAGGCCAAAGCCCAATACGAAAGTCAAAGCCCAAGTCAAATAGATCAAGACAACTCTGCCCGCGTGTATGAAACGCTGTCGTTACGATCAAAACGCAACTCAGCAAGAGAATGATCTAGAAGACCTTCGTTGAACAACTTCGGAGTGAAGCCTCTGAGTTGAATTGATAAAGAGTACGAGACAGCAGCTGAGCAAGAACAACTTCCAGACAAAGTAATCCCACTTTGGGTAAAGTTCAGAAGACACAGAACGCTGTGTAGTTGACCTTACCATAAATGGAGAGACACTCTGCCGAGCTGACTTAAAGCTGCTCAACACTGACCGAGGACAGAAGATACTCAAATTTGATTGGCCGGGAGCTCTGAACAAGACTGAGTGACAACGACAGGAAGTCGTTTCCCTCCAACGGTTATTTTGAAATTCGAAATGACCGATGCCTCGGACGTCTCTATAAATAGAGCCCTTCAGTTGCTTCATTCGCAATAGAACTTGATCAAGCCATTACGCTGACCAAAATTCTACTCAAAGTTCTGCAAGAAAAAGCAAAGCATATTCTTACACCAAATTTCATATCTTTTGTGTAAAAGTCTAGAGTGATTATTCAATCATCTAAGGTGTCTTAGCAATTGTTGTTTAGGACAAATCTTTATCATTTCTAAAGATTAGAAAGGAGAGGCTGAGTACTCGGTTATAGTACTCAGTGTGAGATTAGGAGTGAGTAGAGGTATAGAGGAAGGTACTCTTGTTATACTCAGCTTCTAATTTGTAAAAGGTTTGATGCTCTACCGTTAAAGAGCTAAATAGAGAATTCGAAATCTCGGAACGTGTTCTAGGGACAGGACGTAGGCTTGGAGGACGAACCTGGATAAATCTACTGAGTAATATCTTTCTAACCTTAAACTCCTTAATATATATATTGCTTGCTTAATCAAAACTGACCAAGTAAAGAGGTCAAGCTGAGTTGTGTGCATTGAGTGTCTGAGTTTAGGAATAGACTCAAAGTGCTTTCTCCTGAATCAACGAAAGAAGCTGACTTAGTCACCAGTTGACTAAGCTAGTGTCTTATTTACTCAGCGCGCTGTGTAATCCTTTTTCAAAGAAAAAGAAGTCAGCCTTAACGTATTAAAATTTTGAATAGTTCCTATCCCCCCCCTTGGAACTAACTTGTTACGTTATAAGGGACCAACAAGTGGTATCAGAGCTCGAAAGCTCACTGATAAAGGTTTAACTACCTAGAGCTGAGGCCAAATGGATAGAGGATGATCTCAAGAAGCTACAGAATCACGCTTCGGCTATAAATATGCTTCACTGTGCCTTGATGCTGCAGAATATAATAAGATATCAGGTTGTGAGTCGGCGCAAGAGATCTGGAAGAAGCTGGAAGTCACCTACGAAGGAACCAACAAGGTGAAGGAGTCCAAGGTGAACTAGCAGATGAGACTATATGAGCTGTTCGAAATGAACGATGATGAAGGAATATCTGACATGAATGCAAGGTTTACAAACATCATCAACGAGCTCAAGAGACTTGGGAAGATCTTCACCGAGGAAGAACAAGTCAAGAAGATTCTTAAGAGTCCTCCTAAAAACTAGCAAGCAAAGAAGACAGCTGTTGAGGAAGCTCAAGACTTAACCACCTATAAATATAATGAACTCATCGGCTTACTGCTGACCCATGAGATCTCGATGAAGAATTTTGAGGTGAAGGAAAAGTCTGAAGACAAGAAGCAAAAGTCTCTTGTCATGAAAGCTGACTCCACTGATGGGAGCTCAACAGATGATGAGGAGATGGCTATGTTCACCAGGAAGATGAAAAGGCTATTCAAAAAGAATGACAAATATTCTAAGAAGCCTTACAGAAAGTTTGATAAGTATAAAGCTGAGTCCAGCGACAGCAAATACAAGAAGGACAATTCAAAGCCGATTACATGCTTTGAATGTCATCAAACTGGCCATATTAAGTCAAGCTGACCCACACTGAGGAAAGAAAGGAATAACGGCAAAAAGGCAATGGTGGCAACATGGAGCGACAGTGATGAGTCTTCATCATCAGAAGCTGATGCCACTGAGTCAGCAAAGATCTGTTTTATGGCTGACGAACTTGCTGAGCCATGCATCTCTGAGCATGCTGACCCCTCCATTGCATCGGACGATGAGGAGCAATCAAATGAGGTAATATCACTTCCCCAGCTCAGAAATGAAATGGTTAATGCCCTGAGTGACCTCTACACACTTGTCAAAAAGTGTAATAAGAAAATTAGAGCACTCAGCAGGCGATGTGACGAGGTTGAGGAGGTCAAACTGAGTGACCTTCGATATCTTCTTCAGGACAACTCAGATTTGCATAGTAACATCGGAATTATGCAAAAGTTTGTCTCTGAGGTCCAATCAGATTCCAAGAAACTGAGAAAGGATGTCACATCCATTCAGAACCAACTAAAGGTTCAAAACAAAAGAAATATTCCTCTGAATGCTCAGTACCGAAGTATTGGTCAGCAGAGATGGAATCCCCAACGGAATGTCCAGTGTGACTTTTGTGGGAAGAAAGGACACGCCACTAAGGTGTGCTGGCACGCTCAGCACTGGGGTGCTGACCAGTCAGTGAAAAATCCTAAACGGAAGGTCAGTTGTGACTTCTGTGGAAAGAATGGCCATACTGTCCAAGTATGCCGCCATAAAATAAAATATGATGCTTTACCTGTTGAACCTAACAAGCAAGGACCCAAAAAGAATTGGGTACCTAAAAGTAACTAGTTACATTGCAGGTAAGCCTGGGATGTGCCGAGAAGTCAAAGATGTGGTATATTGACAGCGCATGCTCAAGGCATATGACTGGTGATGAAACTCAGTTCATCACATTCGAGCGTAAACGAGGAGGAAGTGTAAGTTTTGGAGACAACAAAAAGGGTAAGATAGTAGAGTCAGGAACCATTGGAGGTAATCCTACTATTGAGTCAGTCTCCCTAGTCAGCGGACTCAAATATAACTTACTCAGCGTAGCTCAGCTATGTGATAATGGAAGAAAAATTATATTTGATGACACTGGATGTAAAATATTCGAGGGTAAAACTAATGAGTTAATTTTAACTGCCCCTCGCATGGATAATGTCTTCATGCTGAGCTTGGAGAAAAAGTTTTCAAAAACTGTATGCTTAGTTTCAAAGGAAGAAAATTCCTTGCTATGGCACAGGAGACTTGGTCATGTAAGCATGGACCTCCTGGCCAAATTAGCAAGAAAGCAATTGGTTGAGGGACTGCCAGAACTTAAATTTGAAAAAGATCAATTATGCCACACTTGCCAAGCTGGAAAAAAAACCAAACAATCTTTTCATAGTAAAAATGTTGTCTCAACTAAGCGTCTGATAGAGTTACTACACTTGGATCTCTTCGGTCCAGTCCAACCGCTGAGTCTGGGTGGAAGAAGATTTTCCTTGGTCATTGTAGATGACTTTTCTCGGTACACTTGGGTCATCTTGCTGAGTAGCAAGGATGAGACCTTTGAGACATTTTCAAATTTGGTTAGAAAACTTGAAAATGACAAAGACCTAAAATTGGCTCACATCCGAAGTGATAATGGTGGAGAATTCAAAAACCAACAGTTTGTTGAATTCTGTGAAGCCAGCGACATTGACCATAATTTTTCTGCTCCTATGACGCCTCAACAAAATGGGGTTGTTGAAAGGAAGAACAGAACCTTGGTTGAAATAGCCAGGACAATGCTGAGTGAGCATAGGCTTCCAAAGTACTTTTGGAGAGAAGCTGTTAACACAGCGTGCTATATTCTTAATAGGGCTCTTGTTAGACCTATACTAAAGAAAACCCCCTACGAGCTTTGGAAAGGACGAAAGCCCAACATTGGATACTTTCATGCCTTTGGCTGTAAATTTTTTATTTTAAACACCAAAGATAGCCTAGCTAAATTTGACTCAAAAGCTGATGAAGCTATCTTTTTAGGCTACTCAACAAACAGCAAAGCATACAGAGTTTTTAATAAACGAACTCAAGTTTTAGAAGAGTCAGTACATGTTGAGTTCGACGAAACAAACCCTGCAGGAAGATATCTGCCGCTGACCGAGGATGATCCACACTCAGTACCCGCTGATCAAGATACAGCCGCTGAGTCATTCCCTCAAGGGCTGACCAAAGGTAAAAGTGAACCAAATATTGTTTTCACTGACCAGTCTTCACCTGCAGAGATTGTTGAAACACAGACAGCACAAGACATAAATCTACCAAAGGAGATAAGGATACCAAGAGGACACTCAAAGAGTGCTATTCTTGATGCCACTGAGAATACCCTGATGACAAGAAACCAACTCAGGAGATACCTCAGTAACGTAGCCTTCGTCTCAGTTCAGGAGCCTAAGAACTTCACTGATGATGAGGAAGATGAATTCTGGATGAGCGCAATGCAAGAGGAACTTGACCAATTCAGAAGAAACGATGTATGGGAGCTAGTGCCACATCCAAGGAGTCAGAGGACCATTGGAACAAGATGGGTCTTCCGCAACAAGCTGGATAAGCAAGGAAATGTAGTCAGGAACAAAGCAAGGCTTGTAGCTCAGGGCTACAGTCAGCAAGAAGGTATTGACTACGGTGAGACCTTTGCCCCAGTGGCAAGGCTAGAGGCTATTAGAATTTTATGCGCTTATGCAAGCTATATGAACTTTAAACTATTTCAAATGGATGTTAAGAGTGCATTCCTTAATGGAGTTATAAACGGGGAAGTTTATGTTAATCAACCTCCAGGGTTTGAGGATCCTAAATTCCCAAACCACGTTTATAAACTCAAAAAGGCTCTGTACGGCCTCAAGCAAGCACCACGTGCTTGGTATGAGAGGCTGACCAGTTTCCTGCTGACTAGAAACTATGTCAGGGGCAAAGCTGATACAACCTTATTCATTAAGAGAAAGGGTAAAGATACCCTGCTGGCTCAAATATATGTTGATAATATTATTTTCGGTGCTACTAATGAGTCAATGTGCAAGGAATTTAGCAAGCAAATGCAGACTGAGTTTGAAATGTCTATGATGGGAGAACTCAACTTCTTCCTTGGACTTCAAATCAAACAAGGGAAAAATGGCATCTTCATCAGTCAAGCTAAATATGCCAAGGAGATATTGAAGAAATATGATCTTGAAAATTGCAAGCCAATATCCACTCCTATGGGCACTGACACTATCCTCTACGCTGATGAGAATGGTAAGTCGGTAGACAGCAAATTGTATCGAGGTATGATAGGCTCTCTACTTTACTTAACAGCAAGTAGACCGGACATTCAGTTCTCAGTATGCTACTGTGCTAGATATCAATCTAACCCTAAGGAATCTCATCACATAGCTGTAAAAAGAATCCTTAGATATTTGCAAAGCTCAGTGAACACAGGTTTATGGTATCCCAACATTCATGGCTTTACACTCGTTGGATACACTGACGCTGACTATGGACGAGACAAGCTAGAACGGAAAAGCACCTCTGGAGGATGTCATTTCTTAGAAAGTTGTCTTGTATCCTGGTTCAGTAAGAAGCAGGAGTCAGTAGCATTGTCTACCACTGAAGCTGAGTACATTGCTGCTGGACACTGTGTTGCTCAAGTCCTATGGATTAAGAAACAGCTTGATGACTATGGTGTTCAAACAAAGACAATTGAGGTCAAATGCGACAGCAAAAGTGCAATTGATCTATCAAAGAACCCAATTCAACATAGCAGGATGAAGCATGTCAGTGATAGGGGTCAAAAACCCCTATCTTTGGGTACGGTTTTAGGACGGTTCTTAGGTTTATTTGGCTAATAAGCGAGCAATTCTCGCATTTAAATGCTTTTGTGTGAGTTGGTTAGAAATTGGAAGCATTCTATTTACTTTTCATCGTTTAGGCTCGTTTTGTGATCAATTTAGGCAAATACGGCCGAAATAACACGCATAATAGAATTCCGTTATCTTTTGAAGCTAATTGGTCCGTCAAAAGTCACACCAAACGAAGCGTTTGCTCAAAATAAGCGATTGACGGATCAATTCGGCTTTTGGACTAATGTTTTCTGGAGTTTTTATGCGTGTGCAGGTGTAAGTTCAGACGAAAAAGGGTTTGGAAGTCATCCGGTACGGATCGAGAGCGCTTCGGACGAAAACGCTCGGCGAGCAGGGTCCCCCGGGCCATTTCTGCTCGCCGAGCAGGCCGCCAGAGGCCTGCTCGCCGAGCAGGGCGCCAGGCGCCTGCTCGGCGAGCAGAAGCCTGCTCGCCGAGCAGGCCACCAGGCGCCTGCTCGGCGAGCAGGGGCTGCTCGTCGCAATCCTGCTCGGCGAGCAGCCTTTTCTGCTCGGCGAGCAGACCTGCGGGAATTGGTCAAAAAGACCAATTCCGCCCCCACAAAGCCACGTTCGGCCCCACGTCTTCCTACACCAACAAGGACACGAAATTAGGTCAAAACGAGGCCCGAGACGCGGCTATAAATAGGAATTTCCAATTGTAAATTAAATATCTTTTGTTTTTGTAATTTTCTTATCTTCCACCTCGATAAATCCTCTCCACCTCCTCCAAAAACTTTCAAACCTCCATTGAAGACGCCTCCAAAGCTCCATTCACCGAGGATTGCTCGAGCTCCATCCTTAAGTCCTAGGAAGACGCCTGCATTGGTTGACAGGTTCCCTGAAAGGGATTTTTCTTCTTTTATAACTTGTTTATCCTATGATACATGCTATGAATCTTAGGCTTATTGTAACTTCGTGACAATGTTCTCCATCTTTGATTAATATAATAGTTTTGTTTCTTCAATTGTTTTAATGCTTTGAATCTTTGTCTTACGCTTTGTTTGATTGGTTTAACTCATTCGATAATCCCAAAATCAAGTTGGCACATATTGCGAGCTGAATCTGACCTAGTCAGTGCCTATAGGATTGACGATCCTATAGAAGATTAAGCCCAAATTACTGAGCCTTAGAGCTAGTTTCGGCCTTACAAGGGAATCACGAACTAGGAACTTTAGGAGGATAGGTCGGGTTAATCGCCTCGAACACAAGTGACTTAGATTTTAATTCGATTGTTTAAACAATCTATTTCCATTATCATCGTATCCCTCCATGATCCTTTAGATGATTACATTGACAAAAGATCACTTAGGAGTAGTTTAACTTAATTAGGGGTAGAGTAATTTAGTTAGGGTTAGAATAACTTAGTCAGAATTAGATAATCTAGTTAGGATTAGTGCAAACCAACCTAGGAGTAGATTAATTAAACAAAACCAACTCAAACCCCTTAAGCCTAGATAACATCCGAGACTTAGTAATTCGGTACTTGCAGAAATAAATCCTGTGGACGATAACCTGGACTTAAACCCAGAAATTTATTACTTGATAACGACGGGGTACACTTATCCCTCAGATCGGGTTCTTCGCAAGAATCCGCATCAAGTTTTTGGCGCCGTTGCCGGGGATTTATTTCTTCTGCAATATCGAACCAAAGGTCAACTTGTTAGTTCAGGCATTCTTTGTGAATACTTTCCTTGTTAATATCATTCATATTTGTATAGATATATATACTTGTTGATATACTATTACTTAAATTGGATCGTTCTTCCAGCAATTATGGACAACAGAGCATCAAACCCGTCCATGAACGATCTCAACATAAAAATGGACTTCCTGGTGGCTTCATACAACCAAAATAACCAACCAAGGATACCATTCTGCGAGAGATGCGGCCAGAATCACCCCGGTAGGGTATGCCACATCAACTATTACGTACCTAGAGGTGAGAATGTAAGTTATTTGGGTAATCATCAAAGGTATAATTCTGAACCCTCAACTTACAACTACTACGATCAGGAGCATACACGATACCCACCGGTGCCCTACGTGGCACCTATGGATACCCTTCTATGTCCTCATTCTAACTCTGATTTTTATGGCAGGCAAACAGGGTACTCAGAAGGAATAATGACTCTCCTAAAGGAGATATCCGTCCGACTGGCAGCCAACGAGGAGGCATGCAGGACCCTGAGTGACCAACTCGCCACAATCAGACAAGAAGAAAGGGAATGCCATGAGGCGTTCCTCTTGCAAGAAGAGGCGGCTCAAACCATTGCCCTAAGGAGCGGCAAGGAAGTGGATACACTCGTGGCATCTCCATCGCAAATACCTCTGTCACCTCAGGTAAGTAGGGAACCGGAAGTGGTAAGCAACCCCGGTCCCGCATCTGAAACTTCAGCCTCTGAAAAAGCTGTAGAAAAAGTGGTTAGGCCTTATACACCAAAACTGCCATTCCCTCAGAAGCAGAAAAAGGCCAACCTAGATAAGAAATTTGCCCGGTTCTCAGAAATCCTTAGTAGATTAGAAATAAACATTCCATTAATGGAAGAACTAGAGGAGATGCCGAACTATGCAAAATTTCTTAAAGACATGTTGTCGAAAAAGAAAAAGTTTGGGGAAAACGAGATAGTGGCTTTAATAGAACAATGCTCGGCCATAATCACCCATAAATTACCCCCCAAGCTTAAAGATCAAGGGAGCTTTACCATCCCGTGTAGGATAGGGAACATGCACATAGATAGGGCATTATGTGATTTAGGAGCAAGTATTAATCTTATGCCTCTATCAATTTTCAGGAAATTGGGGCTCGGAGAACCTAAACCAACAAACATGACACTGCAACTAGCGGATCGGTCAATTGCACGGCCTAGAGGCATAGTTGAAGATGTGCTTGTAAAGGTGGACAAACTGATCTTCCCAGTCGATTTTGTGGTCCTCGACATGGAAGAAGATGACTCCGTCCCCATTCTCCTCGGGAGACCGTTTCTTGCAACCGGTAGGACACTAATAGACGTCTATGGAGGTAAATTGGTCCTAAGGGTGCAGGACGAAGAGGTAACATTTAACGTTTATGAATCTATGAAATTTCCTCAAGAACGCTCCAAAAGTTGTAACTTTGTGGATGCACTTATAGATAAATGTGTTGAGGAAGTTGATCTCGATATAAGAAATGCCTCTTTAAAACTCGGTCTAGGTGGTGAGACATGTGAAAACTCAAGTGAGCCATTTGAAGATCTCCCACCTGAAAAATGTTATTGGGTTAAGGGTAGAAAAGAGGACCTTGATCGTGAGATCAAACCTAAACCTAAGACCTCGTTGGAGGAACCTCCAAAATTAGAGCTTAAACCCTTGCCCAACAACCTGAAATATGTTTTTCTTCAACCTCCCACAGATTTACCCGTTATTATTTCTTCTTTGTTGACAGTTGAACAGGAAGAAAAATTGGTGGAGGTGCTGATGGAACATAAAGGAGCCTTTGGATGGTCAATCCACGACATCAAAGGTATCGACCACAAAATCTGCACACATAGAATTTTTCTTGAGGAGGAGATCAAGCCATCTGCCCAACCTTAACGACGGCTCAACCCTAACATGAAAGAGGTGGTAAAAGTCGAGGTTATAAAACTCCTCGACGCAGGTATCATCTTTCCAATTTCTGATAGTCAATGGGTAAGCCCGGTTCAATGTGTGCCCAAAAAAGGGGGAACAACAGTAATGGAAAATGAAAAAGGAGAATTAATCCCAACTAGAAAGGTTACGGGTTGGCGTGTATGCATAGATTATAGGAAATTAAACGAGGCCACCCGTAAAGACCACTTTCCCTTACCATTTATTGATCAAATGTTGGAACGATTGGCAGGGCACGAATTTTTCTGCACTTTAGATGGGCTATCTGGCTATATGCAAATCCCTGTGGACCCTTTGGATCAAGAGAAAACAACATTCACTTGCCCCTATGGGACTTTTGCATATAGACGGATGCCTTTCGGATTATGTAATGCCCCTGCCACGTTCCAACATTGTATGATGGCTATGTTTTCTGACATGGTCGAGGAGTTCCTAGAAATTTTCATGGATGATTTTAATGTTGTAGGACCTACTTTCGACCAATGTCTTGAAAACTTGGACCGAGTCTTAGAACGTTGTGAAGACAAGAACTTGGCATTTAATTGGGAAAAGTGCCAGTTCATGGTCCAAAACTGCATAGTATTAGGACACAAGGTGTCGGGGAAGGGGATCGAGGTCGATCCGGCAAAAATTGAGGTGATTGAAAAACTGCCACCTCCTACTAATGTGAAATTAGTTAGGAGCTTTTTAGGACACGCGGGGTTTTATAGACGATTTATAAAAGACTTTTCAAAAATCACTAAACCCCTCACTCAATTATTGCTAAAAGATGCTGATTTTAATTTCAATGAAGAATGTATGCTTGCATTTAAATTGCTGAAAAAGAAATTAATTGAAGCACCCATTATGGTAAGCCCGGATTGGTCCCTTCCCTTTGAGTTAATGTGCGATGCTAGTGATCTGGCTGTAGGAGCCTGTCTTGGGCAGAGGGTGGATAAACTTTTTCGCCCAATTTTCTATGCTAGCAAAACCTTAAATGATGCACAACAGAATTATTCAATAACTGAAAAGGAATTGCTAGCCGTAGTATTTGCCTTTGACAAATTCAGATCTTATTTGGTGTTATCTAAGGTAATTGTTTTTACTGACCATGCAGCCCTGAGATATCTGATGAGCAAACAGGATGCAAAACCTAGGCTGATCCGTTGGATCTTACTACTCCAAGAATTTGACATCGAGATCAGAGACAAGAAAGGGGTAGAAAACGTGATAGCGGACCATCTATCCAGGTTAGAGTCAGATCAGCAATCCTTAGAGCATAGGGCAATAAAGGAAGTATTCCCGGATGAAACACTATATTCGGTAAAAACTCTCCCCTGGTTTGCAGACATCGCGAACTACAAAGTCGGTAACATTCTTCCTCTTGATTTAGATGCAAATAAAAGACGTAAGTTTTTGTTTGAAAGCAAACAATATTTTTGGGAAGAGCCCTATTTATTTCGATTCTGCACTGATGGCATGATTAGGAGATGTATACCTGAGGAAGAGGTAGAGTCAGTGATTAACATGTGCCACTCTAGGGAACCAGGCGGCCACTTCGGGCCAGATAGGACAGTGGCTAAAATTCTCCAAAGTGGACTTTGGTGGCCACAAATGCATAGTGATATCAATAATTATATTAAATATTGTGATGCATGTCAGAGAGTAGGGAATATTTCTAGGAGAAATGAAATGCTTCAACAAGGCATACTCGTTTGTGAGCTATTTGACGTTTGGGGCATAGACTTTATGGGACCTTTCCCTATGTCACACACCAACCAATACATTCTTGTTGCGGTTGATTATGTCTCTAAATGGGTAGAGGCCGAAGCCCTACCCACAAACGATGCTCGAGTAGTGATAAAATTCCTGAAAAAGAATATCTTTACCAGATTTGGTACACCCCGGACTATCATTAGCGATGGGGGATCCCATTTCTGCAATAAGCAGTTTGACACATTGCTCCAAAAGTATGGCGTAGCCCATAGGGTCGCAACACCTTACCACCCTCAGATAAGTGGTCAGGTAGAAGTGTCAAACAGAGAGCTAAAACGCATTCTTGAGAAAACGGTAGGGAATGCTAGAAAAGATTGGAGTCTTAAACTGGACGATGCTCTCTGGGCATACCGGACAGCATTCAAAACTCCCATAGGAATGTCCCCCTACCGTCTGGTTTTTGGGAAATCTTGCCACTTGCCTGTTGAATTAGAGCACAAAGCTTATTGGGCGCTAAAATTTCTAAACTTTGACCCTAAACTTTCAGGTGATCTACGGTTAACACAGCTGCACGAACTGGATGAGCTCCGATATAACTCTTACGAGAATGCCAAATTGTACAAAGAACGAACCAAGCGGGTGCACGATAAAAAGGTACAGCGGAAAACCTTCCAAAAAGGCAACCAAGTGCTACTCTATAACTCCCGATTGAGATTCTTCCCAGGCAAGCTCAAGAGTAGATGGTATGGACCATTTTCAGTTCTTGACGCACATCCCTCCGGTATGGTTGAGATCATGTTGAAAGATGGAACCACCCAAAAAGTTAATGGACACCGACTTAATCTTTATCTCGGTAAAGACACTTCGGGTGTCCAAATCCTCCGGCTTCAAGATGATCAGTAAGTTGTCTTCTCCACCCTAACTTTTTACACTCGTATTTCATGATCTATAATGCAATGTTGGAACTTATTGCATATTTTAAGTGTGAGGAGGAGGGGTAGACAAACTTACAAAAATTGTATAAATTTTTAAATTTTTGTTGCGTCGTGTCTAGTTTAGGTTTGCGTTTTGGCGTTTTATTATGTTTTTGCATGTTTAGGACCTAAAACCGTGAACCTCCTTCGAATCTAAACTTCGTTATTTGTCTTTGAGGGCTGAGAACCGAATCTAAAATTGCATGACAACTAGTTTAGGTGTGGGACATAACTCTTGTATCTGTAAAAGCATGAGCTACAGTTTGCATTTAGACCCTACTTTTGAAGAAATGCTAAAATCATTACTTAGGTAGATAACTTAAGAATTGAAGGCACGTGACATTAAACTTGAGTTTGGGGAAAACTAGTAAACACAAAAATTGAAACCCAAAGAATTGTGAGTTGAATTTGAGCCTAAGAGCGAACATCAAAAAGCTCTTTTTCTTGACATTTTTGTGTGAATGCTTTGACTTGTGGAAGATTACAGATTTTGCACCTAATACTGTGTTGAACCTACATGCAATGATTTGAGATGATAAACGATGAATCAGCCTCATTAGAATTAACCTTTTCTTTACCTTGTTTTTCTTTTTCATCCACTCTAGGAAGCCCCTTTGAGCCGACATTTTTGTAGTTTGTAGATTTTTCTTTCGTTCTAACCCGTTTTTACGAACCACAACTTGGTTCGCTACTTAACCTTTGTTTTTGCAAAGCTCAAATTGAGCCTTTGTTTTTCTCTAGCGCTTTATCGTTGTTTATGGCATTATAGTAGCAAGCCAAAAGGCTAAGAAGTGAATGAGCATCACTATCCCAAAAGAAAAAAAAAAGAGAAGAAGAAAAACAGAAAAAGAAAAAGAAAAGAAAAGAGACGAACAAAAGGGAAGAACTCCATTCCCTAGTTCTTAGAAAAATAAAAAATGTCTCAAAGAAAACATCCCAAAAAGAAAACAATAAGGGACGAATAAAAAGCTCAATCACTTCATATTTGCTAAAGCCATTTAAACTTTGTTGTTGTAGCGCTAGAACACTTAACCTTTGTTGTACCTTTAACCCTCTAACCACATTACAACCCCAATTAGAGGCTGTTTTTGATATCATCGGAGTCATATAGCATAGTAGAGGAACTCGGATGAACGTTCAAAATCAACATAATCCTAAGCAAGAATATAAGCCGAGAGTAAACACTTTAGCCACCAAAATTGTGTGAATGAGTGAACTACCTATGGTGAGGTGTTTTACTTAGCGATCCCCTCAAGCTCGTTCAATTGAACATGTGTTCCTTTACTTAAAACTATGACCTATTGTAATTGAAATGCGGCTTTTGGATATCGTGTCTCTACTTTGTATTTCCGAATGCATGTAATTACAGATGCTCGAAATTGTGTCAAGCACCTAGTCAAACTGGGAAGTTTTCTAGCTTGCTTGTGATGGCGGGTTTAGTTTTTTAGTTTACTTGGGGACAAGTAAAGTTTTAAGTGCGAGGAGGTTTGATAGGGGTCAAAAACCCCTATCTTTGGGTACGGTTTTAGGACGGTTTTTAGGTTTATTTGGCTAATAAGCGAGCAATTCTCGCATTTAAATGCTTTTGTGTGAGTTAGTTAGAAATTGGAAGCATTCTATTTACTTTTCGTCGTTTAGGCTCGTTTTGTGATCAATTTAGGCAAATACGGCCGAAATAACACGCATAATAGAATTCCGTTATCTTTTGAAGCTAATTGGTCCGTCAAAAGTCGCACCAAACGAAGCGTTTGCTCAAAATAAGCGATTGATGGATCAATTCGGCTTTTGGACTAATGTTTTGTGGAGTTTTTATGCGTGTGCAGGTGTAAGTTCAGACGAAAAAGGGTTTGGAAGTCATCCGGTACGGATCGAGCGCGCTTCGGACGAAAACGCTCGGCGAGCAGGGCCCCCCGGGCCATTTCTGCTCGCCGAGCAGGCTATGCCTCCTCGCCGAGCAGGCCGCCAGAGGCCTGCTCGCCGAGCAGGGCGCCAGGCGCCTGCTCGGCGAGCAGAAGCCTACTCGCCGAGCAGGCCACCAGGCGCCTGCTCGGCGAGCAGGGGCTGCTCGTCGCAATCCTGCTCGACGAGCAGCCTTTTCTGCTCGGCGAGCAGACCTGTGGGAATTGGTCCAAAAGACCAATTCCGCCCCCGCAAAGCCACGTTCGGCCCCACGTCTTCCTACACCAACAAGGACACGAAATTAGGTCAAAACGAGGCCCGAGACGCGGCTATAAATAGGAATTTCCAATTGTAAATTAAATATCTTTTGTTTTTGTAATTTTCTTATCTTCCACCTCGAGAAATCCTCTCCACCTCCTCCAAAAACCTTCAAACCTCCATTGAAGACGCCTCCAAAGCTCCATTCACCGAGGATTGCTCGAGCTCCATCCTTAAGTCCTAGGAAGACGCCTGCATTGGTTGACAGGTTCCCTGAAAGGGATTTTTCTTCTTTTATAACTTGTTTATCCTATGATACATGCTATGAATCTTAGGCTTATTGTAACTTCGTGACAATGTTCTCCATCTTTGATTAATATAATAGTTTTGTTTCTTCAATTGTTTTAATGCTTTGAATCTTTGTCTTACGCTTTGTTTGATTGGTTTAACTCATTCGATAATCCCAAAATCAAGTTGGCACATATTGCGAGCTGAATCTGACCTAGTCAGTGCCTATAGGATTGACGACCCTATAGAAGATTAAGCCCAAATTACTGAGCCTTAGAGCTAGTTTCGGCCTTACAAGGGAATCACGAACTAGGAACTTTAGGAGGATAGGTCGGGTTAATCGCCTCGAACACAAGTGACTTAGATTTTAATTCAATTGTTTAAACAATCTATTTCCATTATCATCGTATCCCTCCATGATCCTTTAGATGATTGCATTGAAAAAAGATCACTTAGGAGTAGTTTAACTTAATTAGGGGTAGAGTAATTTAGTTAGGGTTAGAATAACTTAGTCAGAATTAGATAATCTAGTTAGGATTAGTGCAAACCAACCTAGGAGTAGATTAATTAAACAAAACCAACTCAAACCCCTTAAGCCTAGATAACATCCGAGACTTAGTAATTCGGTACTTGCAGAAATAAATCCTGTGGACGATAACCTGGACTTAAACCCAGAAATTTATTACTTGATAACGACGGGGTACACTTATCCCTCAAATCGGGTTCTTCGCAAGAATCCGCATCAGTCAGCATAAGACATCACTTCATTAGAGACCATGTACTCAAGGGTGAGATAAAGATGACCTACGTCCCAACAGGTGAGCAGCTTGAGGATATCTTCACAAAGCCACTGGCTCGTGAACAGTTTAGCATACTGAGAGAAGCCATTGGTATGTTTAATCCTCTTCAGTAAATTCTAGCTCTTAATATAGACTCATACTGAGTGAATTAACATGCTGAATGATCTATTGTTTGCTGAGTGAATAAACGCATGCTGAGTGTTTAATGTCAAATGAATGAATATCACATACTGAGCAAACATTGGCACCGAGTAGTTACCTCAAACTGAGAAATCATCCGTATAAAACTGACCACTCAGAATATAAAACACTTCGTATTCTAAACGCTGAGTATAAGATCCATTGCATTCAATGCTAGAGCACGCGAATAGCCACCTAGGATGATGTATGCGCCGAATGTGTCATAAAAGCCAAGATTATTGTCGGTTCACAATCCCAAGGCAAAACTGACACATGGATTCGATAAGATCCACTTTTCACCGCTATAAATAATGGGCAAATCCCCATTGTTATCTCTTTACACTTACCGAATTCTCTGGCAAAGCATTCTCTCTCTAAAACTCTCAAAGCTTCCCAATCTTTTTCTGAAACTATGACTAAGGTTTCCGTTAACATCTCCGGTGCCGGTCACCCTAAGACCAGTTCCGATGAACCCTCCAGGCAAACTACTTCGCCTGAAACCATAAAGGTCACTATGCCGAGCAAAGGCAAAGCTGGCCAAGCCAGCTCCTCTAAGGGAAAGCCGACCAAGGTCAGAACCTACACCAAAGTCTTTGCAGACGTTAGGGAATGCAAAATAGACTTCTCACGATGGTTCTCTGAGGCCTTCGTAACAACCGAGCAACCATTCTGTGAATGGATATCGAAGAATGGCTGGACCGAGCTGTTCTCCATTAGAGATCCCACTTACCCTGACCTAGTAAGGGAATTCTACCAAAACTTACGGGTTGCTAACGATAACCAGGACTATCTAATAGCCGTGGTAAAGGAGAAAACAATCTTCATCAACCCTACCTACCTTGCCAATTTGCTGAAGTTGAAGAATGAGGGAACAAAGCTGAGAAGGAAGGGTGATCATGAAGGAACTGGATATGTTGCCACCTTCTGCAAGCCTGCTGGCCATTCTGGAGAAATCTCAAGTTCATCAATGGGCCAGCACCAAAAGATGGCACACTATCTGCTGACCAATTACATCTACCCCAAGATTAATTGCACCAGCTCAACGACTAATTTCGAGCAATGCTTCATATGGCATATGCTGACCTACAAGCCCATCAACATGCCAGTTTTCCTAATAGCCGGCTTCCAGAGGAGCACTGGAACTTTAAGGCTAGGCTCACTCATAACTAGAATCCTCAAAGACCATCAAATTGATCTCTTCGAGGAAACTGAGGCCCAAGGCTCTAAGATCACAGCGGCTTCGCTGCGTGCCTTGAAGTATAACCAACCGATTAAGAAAGGCAAAAATGCTGATGAGGCTGATGAGGAGACAACTGTCTCAAAGAAAGGGAAAAGGATAAAGGCTCCAGCTACCCGAAACAGGAAAGCTGTTGGGACTCCTTCAAAGAAGGCTGAGCCTCAAACCAAGAAGCTTAAGTCAGCTTCTCAAAAAGGTCATGAGAGACCTAAGTCAGCCGAGAAGAGAAGCAGGCAAGATGAGCCTGAAATAGAGGAAAGAACAGATGCTGATGAGCAATCACAAAAGAAGCAGAAGTCTTCTGTGCTGACCCCTATTGATGCTATCCCTACTGACATCATTGTTCCTGGTGATTCTCACTACACACAGTGTCAAGGAACTGAAGTTGAGCATCAAGAAGATGATCTGGAACTGGATGATCACTTCATCATTCAAGTGGAAGAAGAATTAGATAACTCAGATCAGGATGAAGCAGAAGAAGAAGATGAAGAAGAAGAAAGCGGTCAGGATGACGCTGAGGAGACAGCTAGTGAAGAAGCTGCTGACCCAATGATGCAGTTTCTGCGAAACCTAACTAAGGGATAAGTGTACCCCGTCGTTATCAAGTAATAAATTTCTGGTTTAAGTCCAGGTTATCGTCCACAGGATTTATTTCTGCAAGTACTGAGCTACTCGATCTCGGATGTTATCTAGGCTTAGGGGGTTTGAGTTGGTTTGTTTATATTAGTCTACTCCTAGGTTGAATTATACTAATCCTAGCTAAGTTATCTAATTCTAGCTAAGTTATTCTACGCCTAACTAAGTTACTCTACCCTTAATTGATCTTTTACCAATGCAATTAACCGAATGAACATGAAAGGATACGATGATAATGAAAATAGAATGTTTAAACAATTGAATTGAAACTAAGTCACTTGTGTCCAAGGCGATTAACCCGACCTATCCTCCTAAAGTCCTTAGTTCGTGATTCCCTTGTAAGGCCGAAACTAGCTCTAAGGCTCAGTAATTTGGGCTTAATCTTCTATAGTGTCGTCAATCCTATAGGCACTGACTAGGTCAGATTCAGCTCGCAATATGTGCCAACCTAATTTTGGGATTATCGAATGAGTTAAACCAATCAGACAAAGCGTAAGACAAAGATTAAAACATCAAAACAATTGAATAAACAAGAACTATAATATATATCAAAGATGGAAACATTGTCATAGCATGTATCAGAGGCTAGACAGAATGTAAAAGAAGAAAAATCCCTTTCAGGGAACCTGTCTACCAATGCAGGCGTATTTCTAGGACTTAAGGATGGAGCTTGAGCAATCCTCGGTGAACGGAGCTTCGGAGGTGTCTTCAATGGAGGTTTGAAGGATATGGAGGAGGTGGAGAGGATTTCTCAAGAGGAAAAACTAAGAAAATTACAAAGGAAAAAGATGTCTAATTTACATTGGAAAAATCCTATTTATAGATGCGGCTCGGGCCTCTTTTTGACCCATTTTCGTGTCCTTATTGGTGTAGGAAGACGTGGGGTCCATCGTGGCTTCGTGGGGGTGGAATTGGTCTTTTCGACCAATTCCCGCAGGTCTGCTCGCCGAGCAGGGCGAGCTGCTCGCGCCTGGCGCCCTGCTCGGCGAGCAGGCTCCTGCTCGCCGAGCAGGCGCCTGGTGGCCTGCTCGGCGAGCAAGATCCTGCTCGCCGAGCAGGCCTCTGGCGGCCTGCTTGGCGAGCAGGCATGGCGAGCAGGCATGGCGTGCTCGGCGAGCAGGCCTCCAGGGGCCTGCTCGGCGAGCAGGCATAGCCTGCTCGGCGAGTAGGCCTCTAGGGGCCTGCTCGGCGAGCAGAAATGGCCCACGGGGCCCTGCTCGTCGAGCGTTTTCGCCCGGCATGCTCTCAATTTCTTGCCGAGTACTCTTGATGTCCTTTTTCGCCCGAACTTACACCTGTGCACGTATAGAAACTCCAGATAACATTAGTCTGAAAGCTAAATTGATCTGTCAATCGCTTATTTTGAGCAAATGCTTCGTTTGGTGCGACTTTTGATGGACCAATTAGCTTCAAAAGATAACGGAATTATACTATGCATGCTATTTCGGCCGTATTTGCCTAAATTGATCATAAAACGAGCCTAAACGACGAAAAGTAAACAGAACGTTTCCAATTTCTAACTAACTCACACAAAAGCATTTAAATGCGAGAATTGCTCGCTTATTAACTAAATAACGCTAAAACCCGTCCAAAAACCGTACCCAAAGATAGGGGTTTTTGACCCCTATCAAACCTCCTCGCACTTAAAACTTTACTTGTCCCCAAGTAAACTAAAAAACTAAACCCACCATCACAAGCAAGCTAGAAAACCTCCCGGTTTGACTAGGTGCTTGACACAATTTCGAGCATCTGTAATTACATGCATTCGGAAATACAAAGTAGAGACACGATATCCAAAAGCCGCATTTCAATTATCATGGGTCATAGTTTTAAGCAAATGGACACATGTCCAATTAAACGAGCTTGAGGGGATCGCTAAGTAAAACACCTCACCATAGGTAGTTCACTCATTTCACACAATTTTTGGTGGCTAAGGTGTTTACTCTCGGCTTATGTTCTTGCTTAGGATTACGTCGATTTTGCACGTTCATCCGCGTTCCTCTACTATGCTATATGATTCCGATGATATCAAAAACAGCCTCTAATCGGGGTTGTAATGTGGTTAGAGGGTTAAAGGTACAACAAGGGTTATTAGTTCTAGCGCTACAAAAACAAAGTTTAAATGGCCTTAGCAAATATGAAGTGATTGAGCTTTTTATTCATCCCTTATTATTTGCTTTTTGGGATGTTTTCTTGAGACGTTTTTTATTTTTAAGAACTGGGGAATGAAGTTCTTCCCTTTTGTTCGTCTCTTTTCTTTTCTTTTTCTTTTTATGTTTTTCTCTTTTTTTTTTCTTTTTGGGATAGTGGTGCTCATTCACTTCTTAGCCTTTTGACTTGCTACTTTGATGCCATAAACAAAGATAAAGCGCTAGAAACGACAAAGACTCGATGTGAGCTTTGCAAAAACTTTGGGTTAGGTAGCAAGCCAAGTTGTGGCTTGCAAAAATAGGTTAGAATGAAAGAAAAATCTATAAACTACAAAAATACAGGCTCAAAGGGGCTTCCTAGAGTGGATGAAAAAGAAAAAATAAGGTAAAGAAAAGGGTTAGTTCTAATGAGGCTGATTCATCGTTTATCATCTCAAACCATTGCATGTAGGTTCAACATAGTATTAGGCGCAAAATCTGTAATCTTCCACAAGTCAAAGCATTCACACAAAAATGTCAAGAAAAAGAGCTTTTTGATGTTCGCTATTAGGCTCAAATTCAACTCACAATTCTTTGGGTTTCAATTTTGTGTTTACTAGTTTTCCCCAAACTCAAGTTTAATGTTGCATGCCTTCAATTCTTAAGTTATCTACCTAAGTAATGATTTTAGCATTTCTTCAAAAGTAGGGTCTAAATGCAAACCTTAGCTCATGCTTTTACAGATATAAGAGTTGTGTCCCACACCTAAACTAGTTGTCATGCAATTTTAGATTCGGTTATCAGCCCTCAAAGACAAATAATGAAGTTTAGATTCGAAGGAGGTTCACGGTTTTAGGTCCTAAACACACAAAAACATAAATAAAACCTCAAAACGCTAAACTAAACTAGACACGACGCAACAAAAATTAAAAATTTATACAAATTTTTGTAAGTTTGTCTACCCCTCCTCCTCACACTTAAAATATGCAATAAGTTCCAACATTGCATCTAAAACCATCAAACGCATGTGCAAAAAGTTAGGGTGGAGAAGACAACTTACTAACCAAAGTTAAAGACAGAAATCTATAATTGAATTAAAAAGAAAAACAAACCTAGAAAAAGTTTAATCCAAACTTGGGTTGCCTCCCAAGAAGCGCTACTTTATAGTCGGTTAGCTCGACATGGAGTTCCTTCCTAGGTGTAAGCTTCTACTCGCGTTAGGAACTCGAACTCCTTGAGAAATAACCCGTACCTATAAAATGGATTAAGAGCCTCTAATAAGTTTAATGAAAGCAGGAGGTCGAATTTAAACATATTATGAAAAAGTTTGGTTTGCTCCCTTTTGGATTCTCGTGGTAGGTCGAAGAGAATGAAAATTTCTGAGCATGAAGCAAACCTAAACTTTTCTAATTTTTGAGGAGAAGGTAGTTGAGATACACAAGTTTTGATTTGATCTTTTATCTCTATCACATGATTTAGAATTTCAGATTTTGAACCGGGGTTGCTTACCGCTTCCGGTTCCTCACTTACCTCGAGTGATGCATGTGATAGTGGACTTGGTTCTACCTTTTTGTCATTCCTCAAGGAGATGGCTTGAGCTGATTCCCTTTGTGGGATTTCTATGTTTTCCTTTATGCCTGGGAGAGCATCTCGGGATTGCTCTTGCATCTCATGGTTTATTTGAGCCAATTGGTTGCTCAAGTCCTTGCAAACCTCCTCGTTGATTGTAAGTCGGGCTGATATTCCTTTCAAAAGGGACAGCACCTCATCTCGTGAGCTAGAGGGTTGTGGAGGAACTTGGCTTGCTTGTTCGTAAGGGAACATTCCCAATTCGTTTTCCCTGTGCTCATTAACAAACCTATTTGGAGGCCTCAACATGTTAGGGTTCCCGTAGGACAGATTTGAGTGTTGAGGTCTCCTCCAATCACTACCATAAAAGCTGTAAGAATTGGGGTTAGAATTATACCTTTGGTGATTACCCACAAAACTTACACTTTCATTGGTGTTGAGGCTCAGTTTCGTCATCAAGATGTCCATTTTCTCATTTAAGTCGGCCATGGAGGGATTGGGAGCCTCATTCTCCAGGGCATGAATGTATTGTCTTGATGGGATAGTAAACTTTTGAGCTTGCCACTCGACTCTTTCTTGCCAATTCATTGATCAGAGAATGCTGAGAAAAAGTGAAGTTCTAGCACAAAAGTTGATAAGTAAAAGTATATAGAACAAATACAAAAGATATGAACAAGTATAGAAGTTATAAAGAATTATATATAAACAAGTATAAACGATATAAACAAAGGATATTCACAAGGAATGCCTAAACTAACAAATCGACCTTTGGTTCGATATTGCAGAAGAAATAAATCCCCGGCAACGGCGCCAAAAACTTGATTATTGGCGGTTGTCGGGTATTTATAGAATTAATCTACTTTCCCCGGCAACGGCGCCAAAAACTTGATGCGGTTTCTGCGAAACCTCACTAAGGGATAAGTGTACCCCGTCGTTATCAAGTAATAAATTTCTGGTTTAAGTCCAGGTTATCGTCCACAGGATTTATTTCTGCAAGTACCGAGCTACTCGATCTCGGATGTTATCTAGGCTTAGGGGGGTTTGAGTTGGTTTGTTTATATTAATCTACTCCTAGGTTGAATTATACTAATCCTAGCTAAGTTATCTAATTCTAGCTAAGTTATTCTACGCCTAACTAAGTTACTCTACCCCTAATTGATCTTTTACCAATGCAATTAACCGAATGAACATGAAGGGATACGATGATAATGAAAATAGAATGTTTAAACAATTGAATTGAAACTAAGTCACTTGTGTCCAAGGCGATTAACCCGACCTATCCTCCTAAAGTCCCTAGTTTGTGATTCCCTTGTAAGGCCGAAACTAGCTCTAAGGCTCAGTAATTTGGGCTTATTCTTCTATAGGGTCGTCAATCCTATAGGCACTGACTAGGTCAAATTCAGCTCGCAATATGTGCCAACCTAATTTTGGGATTATCGAATGAGTTAAACCAATAAGACAAAGATTAAAACATCAAAACAATTGAATAAACAAGAACTATAATATATATCAAAGATGGAAACATTGTCACGAAGTTACAATAAACCTAGAATTCATAGCATGTATCAGAGGCTAGACAGAATGTAAAAGAAGAAAAATCCCTTTCAGGAAACCTGTCTACCAATGCAGGCGTCTTTCTAGGACTTAAGGATGGAGCTTGAGCAATCCTTGGTGAATGGAGCTTCGGAGGTGTCTTCAATGGAGGTTTGAAGGATATGGAGGAGGTGGATAGGATTTCTCAAGAGGAAAAACTAAGAAAATTACAAAGGAAAAAGATGTCTAATTTACATTGGAAAAATCCTATTTATAGACGCGGCTCGGGCCTCTTTTTGACCTATTTTCGTGTCTTTATTGGTGTAGGAAGACGTGGGGTCCATCGTGGCTTCGTGGGGGCGGAATTGGTCTTTTTGACCAATTCCCGCAGGTCTGCTTACCGAGCAGGGCTGCTCGCGACGAGCAGCCCCCTGCTCGCCGAGCAGGCGCCTGGCGCCCTGCTCGCCGAGCAGGCCTCCAGGGGCCTGCTCGGCGAGCAGAAATGGCCCACGGGGCCCTGCTCGTCGAGCGTTTTCGCCCGGCATGCTCTCGATTTCTTGCCGAGTACCCTTGATGTCCTTTTTCGCCCGAACTTACACCTGCGCACGTATAGAAACTCCAGATAACATTAGTCCGAAAGCTAAATTGATCCGTCAATCGCTTATTTTGAGGAAATGCTTCGTTTGGTGCGACTTTTGACGGACCAATTAGCTTCAAAAGATAACGGAATTATACTATGCATGCTATTTCGGCCGTATTTGCCTAAATTGATCATAAAACGAGCCTAAACGATGAAAAGTAAACAGAACGTTTCCAATTTCTAACTAACTCACACAAAAGCATTTAAATGCGAGAATTGCTCGCTTATTAACTAAATAACGCTAAAACCCGTCCAAAACCGTACCCAAAGATGGGGGTTTTTGACCCCTATCACCCAACTAATACTGAGTTGGGTACACATAAAGAATAAGAACAAGCTGACCAACTTAATGCTGATCAAGAAGAAACTTCTCCCTCTCACCCAGGAGAGTCTATCCAAGCTGACACTCCTCCTCGCAGAAGAAGATTAATCAAGGCAAGTCAGAAAACTGTCATTGACTTACCTGTTCAAAAGTCGACTAAAGATCCTTCCTCTCTTAAGCTGAGGTTTTTTAGTAAGAAAACCCCTTCTTCTCAACAAGCTTCTCTTGAAAAGCAAGCCTCTGTTTCTTCACCAAAGGAACAAGCCGACTTGAATGCTTCTGCAAACTCAACGAGTCAGATCGAGCAAGTTCTCGTTAATGCTGTTGCTCCAAGAACCGTGCTGACTCAGAATATTCCTGCACCAATCATCACTGACAGCATTAGGATTACTACTTCACCGACCATCACTACTGCCGATCAATCCTCTCTCCCAGAAAATCAAGTACAGCTTGAAAACACACTTCCAGTCACTGACCCTATCATAACTCTGACTCCTCCACAAACTGGTCAAACTGAGGAAACTAGGCAACATGATGATGAAACCCTCAACTATCTACATACCACCGAGACTGGTAGAAAACTCATCAACTCGGTGCAGTCATTCATTAAGGACATTCATCAATCTGCTGAACCTACTGCTGGGTCGAGTAACAATGCATCAGCTCAGCTGTCCCAAGTCACTTAGCTCTTAAATGAGGTTAAAGGACTGAAGGATCTGCTAAGTGATATGATTTCAATTCAATCACATCAGCCCAAGCAAGACTCAATAACGAAGCTGGCTGAGCTCCAACTGACAACTGTTCAACATCTTAACACTCTTCAAGGCCAATTCCAGACCTTGTCAACTGCGAATACTCAGTATGCCACTTCTGATGAAGTAAAGATGCTCTTTTCCCAGCTTCACACTGAGCAAATCAAGACCAACAATCATGTGGCCTCCTACTCTCAATGCTCGGTGGAGAAAATAAGCGAAGCAGTTCGTTTGCTGAACTTAAATAAACAGGAGATGGACACTGACCAAATGAAGCAAAATAGATATTGGTCAACTCTCAAAGGATCTTCACTCATGTGCGTCATAACAATCTCCAACGTCAATATTATGACACAGCCTTGCTGAAGACCTTTCATCAAGTTTTTGCTGCATTGACAGATTCAATTACTTGGGTAGGTAAGTCTCAAGCCTACGTACTGGAACTACTCAGCGCCGCTAAAATCGGCATACCAAAAGAGGTCTTGAATGAAGGCGTTATTGTCTTTGATGGCATTAATGAAAGCGCTGATAAACTTAAGGAGCTGTCCGCCGTGCTAACCGCCGCTGTCTTAACCGACTCTTTTAGAATTCCTGCTCCTCCCGATGCTGACAAAACGGGGGAGAAAGAACAGGCTAGAACTCAGCAGGAGGCTCCTAGAAGCAGTCAGTCCAAGCAAAAGAAAAAGAAGTAGAAATAGGCTAGGCTTAGTCTTTAACTTAGTCTGTAGCCCTATGTTCTTTTATGATCATCTTTTTATGTATGCTGACTACTTTACTTTAATACAATACTTGCATCTTTTATCTTAACTTGAGTCATTTCATATGATGTTGAGTATTATGTTGTTATGTATCTTCAATTACATCAACTGTGTTTACTGTCTATAATACTTGTTGATTGTATCCCATGCTAATCATATGTTTGACATTATCTTGTATGTTTATAAAACACTGTCTCATAAAACCCATTGAACAAAATGTTTACTCAGTGCTCTCTGAATGTTACACCTTCCGCTTAATACTGAGTAAAATAGAATATGTTCCATGAGCTGACCTATATCTAAAAACTGACCTTAGACCTACTTGATTAAACCTTAGAATGTTTAAGAGCTAAACTAAGTCAGTAGCTCAACCCTGACGGGGGAGTTTGCTAAGTAATAATAGGTCAACTATCATGGGGGAGCTCAACACAGAGTTCCTCGCTGAATAGTTTTGCCAACATCAAAATGGGGGAGTTTGTTGAAACACCTTTCCACATGATTTTGATTTGACAAAATTATTTAAGTAAAATTAAATATATTCTAAACATACTAAGTTTAAATGCTTTGATTTATTATACTAATGTATTTGTTCAATGTTGAGTTAAAATTATTTATAAGACATAAGGAGTAAAAGGCCAAAGCCCAATACGGAAGTCAAAGCCCAAGTCAAACAGATCAAGACAACTCGGCCCGCGTGTATGAAACGTTGTCGTTACAATCAAAACGCAACTCAGCAAGAGAAGGATCTAGAAGACCTTCGTTGAACAACTTCGGAGTGAAGCCGCTGAGTTGAATCGACAAAGAGTACGATACAGCAGCTGAGCAAGAACAACTTCCAGACAAAGTAATCCCACTTTGGGTAAAGTTCAGAAGACACAGAACGATGTCTAGTTGACCTTACCATAAATGGAGACACTCTGCCGAGCTGACTTAAAGCTGCTCAACACTGACCGAGGATAGAAGATACTCAAATCTGATTGGTCGAGAGCTCTGAGCAAGACTGAGTGACAATGACAGGAAGCCATTTCCCTCCAACGGTTATTTCGAAATTCGAAATGACCGATGCCTCAGACGTCTCTATAAATAGAGCCCTTCAGTTGCTTCATTCGCAACAGAACTTGATCAAGCCATTACGCTGACCAAAATTCTACTCAAAGTTCTGCAAGAAAAAGCAAAGAATATTCTTACACCAAATTTCATATCTTTTGTGTAAAAGTCTAGAGTGATTATTCAATCATCTAAGGTGTCTTAGCAATTGTTGTTTAGGACAAATCTTTATCATTTCTAGAGATTAGAAAGAAGAGGCTGAGTACTCGGTTATAGTACTCAGCGTGAGATTAGGAGTGAGTACAAGTATAGAGGAAGGTACTCTTGTTATACTCAGCTTCTAAGTTGTAAAAGGTTTGATGCTCTACCGTTAAAAAGCTCAGTAGAGAATTCGAAATCTCGGAACGTGTTCCGGGGACAGGACGTAGGCTTGGAGGCCGAACCTGGATAATTCTGCTGAGTAATATCTTTCTAACCTTAAACTCCTTAATATATATATTGCTTGCTTAATCAAAACTGACCAAGTAAAGAGGTCAAGCTGAGTTGTGTGCATTGAGTGTTTGAGTTCAGGAATAGACTCAAAGTGCTATCTCCTAACTCAACAAAAGAAGCTGACTTAGTCACCAGTTGACTAAGCTAGTGTCTTATTTACTCAGCGCGCTGTGTAATCCTTTTTCAAAGAAAAAGAAGTCAGCCTTAACGTATTAAAATTTTGAATAGTTCCTATCCCCCCCTTGGAACTAACTTGTTACGTTATAAGCGACCAACAGTTTTTGCATGTGATAAGTTTAGGTCATACTTGTTAGGTTCAAAAGTTATTATTTATACTGATCACGTAGCTTTAAGATATTTATTTGCTAAGAAAGATGCAAAACCACGTCTAATTAGATGAGTTTTATTGTTACAAGAATTTGATATAGAAATTAAAGACCAAAAAGGAGTAGAAAACCTTGTCGCCGATGATCTATCAAGACTCGAAGATGAAAACGCTCCTATAGGTGAGACTATCGGTATACGAGATGATTTCCCTGATGAATATCTCTATCAAATAAAAAGTGTCATGTCGCCATGGTACGCGGATATTGCAAATTATCTTGCAGCCAACATTGTTCCGGAAGGATTAACTTTCCAACAAAAGAAGAAATTCTTCTTTGACATTAAACAGTATTTTTGGGAAGATCCTTTCTTGTTCAGAACTTGTGGTGATGGGATAATTAGGAGATGCGTTAGTGAAACTTAATATGAGTCTATAATATCGGAATGCCATTCTAGCTCGTATGGGGGACATAACGGCGTTTGTAAGACAGTAGCCAGGATATTTGAATGTGGATTCTTTTGGCCTACATTGTTTAAAGATGTCCGTTCATTTATTATTCGTTGTGACAAGTGCCAAAGAATAGGAAATTTAGGCAGAAAAGATGAGATGCCCCTCACAAACATGTTAGAAGTTGAAGTCTTCGACATGTGGGGAATAGATTTTATGGGACCTTTTCCCCCTTCTAATGGTAAAACTTACATATTAGTCGCCGTAGATTATGTTTCAAAGTGGGTTGAAGCAATTGCAACCCCGACGAACGATTCTAAGGTTGTTGTTGGTTTTCTTGAAGATATATTTTGTAGATTTGGTTGTCCTAGAGTCATTGTAAGTGATGGAGGTACCCATTTTATAAACCGAAGTTTTGATATACTTATGAAAAAATATGGAGTACGCCACCGCGTGTCAACGCCCTACCATCCTCAATCGAATGGTCAGGCAGAGATATCAAATAAAGAACTCAAATGGATTCTAGAGAAAACAGTTTCGTCTTCAAGAAAAGACTGGTCTCGTAAACTGAACAATGCGTTATGGGCATACCGTACTGCATTTAAAACACCAATAGGAATGAGTCCATACCGATTAGTGTATGGGAAGGCATGTCATTTGCCAGTCGAACTAGAACACAAAGCCTATTGGGCTATTAGGGAACTTAACTTTAATTTGCAACAAGCAGGTAAGAAACGTTTGCTCAACTTAAATGAGTTAGACGAGTTACGTCATCTATCTTACGAAAATGCGAAAATATATAAAGAAAAAGTGAAAAAATGGCATGACGCCAAGATTAAAGTCAAAAGCTTTAACATTGGGGACAAGGTGCTGTTGTTTAATTCACGGCTCCGGTTATTTCCAGGTAAACTTAAGTCCAGATGGACAGGACCATATCTAGTCATTAAAGTATTTGATTATGGCTCTTTAGAACTTGAAGGACCTGACGGCGTTCGTTTCAAAGTTAATGGTAATAGATGTAAGATCTGTTACGAAAATGTTTCAAACGAAGAAATTGCGTTCGTGACACATTTTTCTGACGATTAATTCATTTAGATTTAATGTACTTTATTTATTTTTATTTTATTTTATTTTGTTTCGTTTTGTTAGTTTTAATAAGTTTTAATGATTTTTGATTTAGTTTAAATTTTTACACATGCCAATTTTATGATTTTTAATTATTAATAGACTTTATATTAAGGTTTAGATACATAAAAATATGTTTAAGTCATGCTTTTATTTTATTTTTAGGCCTTTAGTACGAATTAGGAGAAATTTGGTGATTCTCAGCCGAGAATTTGGAATTCTCAGTTGAGAATTCACATTTTCAGAATTCTCCAAACAGGTAAGGTTTTTTCTGAACTTACCGAGAATTTATATTCTCGGCCGAGAATCAGACACATAGGGTTTCGACGCCTGATTTCCGCAAGGAAATCAGCGTGTCGCGATCGAGAATTAGGAATCTCGGTCGCGACACGGGAATTTTCTGCACCATCAGACCTGTATCTTCTTCTACCTGTAGACACAGCTTTTCAATATCGAAAAATTGAGTTTCTTCAACTTTTAGAGGTATGATTTTATGCCTTTTCGCATCAAAACAACACCTCATTTCGTCCTAAAATCCTATAAATAAATCATAGAGGATCAAAGTTTTGTTACATTCTTTTCATCTCTATCAGAACAAAATTCTGATTTTCTCAAAACAACATTGTTAACTAAGTTACAGAACCCTTATTCCTTTTCTCAAAATCATGACTACTAAACACAAATCCCCTAGGAAAAATGTTGCTTCAAGCAATAAACATCCCGACTTATCCAAGCGATATGGTGCGCCATTTCCTATCTTCAATCATGATAAAGGCAGGCGCTACTGGAGGCTTCGTTACAAGTTCTTCGTCGGAATGTTATATATGGATGAGTTTTTGAATAAACAACTCGGAATAAGCGATGACATGTGTCGCTATTTGGAACGCTTAGGATGGACAAAATTTGCCAACATGCGATTTCCTATAATTGGCGATTGGATTCTCGAGTTTTTCTGTACCGTTCGTTTCGTTAACAAACGATGGGTGCGTCTTAGTTTTCGTCGAGATAGTGAAATATTTACTTTCGGATATCCCGAGTTGAATGACTGGTTTGGTTTTCCCCCGAGGGACACAATCAAACGTCATCCTAGCAAAGATATGACATCCACAGACATATGGAGAATGCTCACTGGATTATGACGTTCCAATCCTAGACTCGCCTACAATCAATCTTTTCACTCCAATTCAATGATGTATCTACACAAGTTTCTGTGTCACAGTCTGTTCGGTCGCACATTTAGCAGTGTGGTCTGCGACACCGACTTATATGTCCTTGGGGATATATTCTAAGAAAATACAGTTGATTCTTCAAAAATTCTGATGGAGGGTCTTGTTGCCGCTTCTCGATCCAAGGATAAAAAGATTGGATTCAGGAATATAATTTGCGGAATAATTCTCGGTACCAAGGGTACTATTACTGTTCCTTGGAGTGAGGATGAATCTTTTCTGACACTAGACTATGAGTTTTTGGAATATGAAGGTCGTCTTTCGAGCAGGCCCGCATTTTCTTTCTGCACCAAAACGTCAAGCTTTCGTGCAGTTGAAAATTGACCGCTATAGGGCTAGAGAAATCCCGATTGATAGGGATGAGTATATAGAATAGTTTAGGTTTATAAGTTTTATTTTGTAAATATTTATGTATTTTGTGTTATTTAATTTCATTCTTTGTTTTTTATGTTTTGTTTCAATTTTTGTACATATATGTTGATTCAATAAAAATTTCTATTCATTTTAGTTCATTTCTTGATTTGACCATAGTTAATATATATTTGTTCCATTTCCTATGTGATTATGGATAAATCTATACTAAGTCCATTTTATGTTGACCAATTCTAATTATTCTTGCTCAAATGGAAATAGCAAATACTTACAATGAACTAGTATGGTTTTTCTTAATCAACACATATGTTCACACTTAATCAAAATTCATATACTTAATCTATTTTTATTGTGTTCAATACATTCAGATCTAACTCAATTAATTAATGCATGAACTTGTATTTATTTGCACTTAACATGATTCATTTAACTCATATACATAAATGTGCATTAATGTTTCATTAAATCTTATTATGCCATTTATTTCTCTTTATTTTTCTAATTAATAAGGATAAACCTTTGGTTTTCCTTATATTTAATGTTATTCATTTAAGTTTTTAAGTGCAGGTACAGTTTTAATTTAATTCAGGACACAATTAATCAAAAATATTGCACAAACCAAGTCAAAACACACATAATCAGCCACAATTGACCGATTCTCGGCCAAGAATTATATATTCTCGGTAAGTCCAGCAAAATCAGGCCGAATTCAGAGCAAAACATTCTCTGAAATTCGTGTGTTGCAACCGCATTTCATTCCGGATTTTTGACATATTTTTGGCATATTCCCATTCCTACTCAACCTCTACATCTCCCTATATCATCCTATATAAACCTACTCCTTACACAAACCTCACATCACCTCAATTTTTACCCAATCACCTACTCTAAACTCTTCCCTATAAATTACTTTTACTCTTCCCAATTTATTCTTTACCCATGAATAAGAAGAAGACATCAATTTAACCATGAATAAGAAGAAGACATCAATTTCCTTTAGGAATAATGGTGTAACTTATACCATAGATTATGAGGGTATGGGGAATATGTTTGGTTTCCCTATTAGTGATTTTTATGACAAGCCTAAGGATTTTGATAACGACTCTATTTGGCAAACTCTTTCGGATCAAGAATATTTTAACTCCAAAAATACCTCAAGCAAGTTGATTAAGGACAATTGTGTGTTCTTCTTTCACAAATTTCTGAGTTTTTCATTATTTGGTCGTGTTGAGAGCTCCAAAATTCAAGTTCGGGATTTGTTCGTTTTGGATAGTTTGTTTAAGGGTTTGAGGGTTGATAGCATCGGTATGCTATTTGACAATTTATTTCGTGCTTCGAGGGCTCATACCATTCAAGTCCCTCTTGGTAATTTTATCACTGCTATTATTTTGGGAGCACGGGGTGAATTGGCCGATTATGACATGTCCACCTACCATGGGTATGTTCTGATTTTGGACATTTCGGCGCTTGAGAGGGCTCACTTATTACTTACTTCGGTTCCTCCTATTTTTATTTCATATGCTTCTCGTATTGCCCATCTTCGTGGCACTATGGGTGGAGGAGCTTCAAGTTCCTAATTTATAGGTACCAAAGAAGGAGGTGCGACGGAAGGCGAGGAAGATGCACCGCAAGCTCAACCACAACCCCAAGCACCTCAAGATGATGATCCGATGGGTTTAAGGCGGATTTGAACCAAATCAATTTCAATAATCGCCAAATGAATTTACGAATTGATGATTTGGTGGAGAATAATATGGTGATGAATGACAACCTCAATACTTTGAGGCGTGAGCACAGGTCTACTCGGCATCGGATGCTTTCGTTTTTCCGTCGCCGCAATGTGGAAACTTCACCAACACCTCCGGATTCCCCGCCTCATGCTTAGGTTTTATCTTTTCTTTTTATCTTATTATGTTGTTTTTAAATTTCAGTTTGGCACAATATTACTATTTATTATGTTTCATAAAATTTTAATTCTATGTTAAATGCTTTTTATTTGCTAAATTTCTATTTTATTTCGTTTGCTTTATTTCGTTCCTATTTTTCATGTTATATCCATATTTGCACCAATGAGGACATGGTCCAATTTAAGTGTGGGAGGAGATATACATATATCATTTATATACATACGAATAAATGCAACGAATAAATTTGATAAGCAACATTTATAAATGCAACACTTACATTTATAAATGCAACACTTATTTTATGCAAATGCAACATATATTGCAACACAATTTCTTTAACATTATTTTTCATAACTTTACATTTTTATATGTTTAAAAATATTTTAACTTATGATTATTTTTAGGTTATCATTATCCTTAGAAATAATATTTCTATACGGGTAATAATTTTTAAATTTTTTCACAAATCTCCGATACGATTTTAAGTAAAAACGTCTCGAGTGAATGTATTTAAGTTAATAAAATTCTTTATTTTACCTCTATTTTATATCATGCAATTCATGATACAATAAATCTTATTTTAAATTTTCAATTAGGTTTTTAGGCATTAAATTGAACTAACAATTTTAGCTCGGTTTGATTTCGTCTTACATTAACACCAATTGAAGTTTTTAAGGAAACTTTAGCCATAATACATGTTGAATCTTAAGTGAATATAGGATGAATGTGCTATCTTTCTTTTTTCCAATTTACAAATTAAATTTTATAATTCATATTAATTAATCAATTAGTTGAATTCTTAACTTTTGGCAACGATTGAGACCAACCTTATCACAATCGAGGTATGAATGGGAAGAAAATTAAGTACCGTTTACTTTTGGCCACGGTTGCGACCACCCTTATCACAATCGAGGTATGGAAGGAACGTTTAAAAAAAATATATAAATTAAGCGTGTTTAAGTTTAAAGTAACGATTGCGTCCACCCATGGCATGGTCGGTACCTCTTAAGCAAACACTAAGCAATAAAATACGTATACGGTTACGATCAAGACCACCCTTATCTCGGGCGTAACTAGCAAATAAGATTAACTCAAGTACTTATTCATCTAATATATTTCATATATTAGTTTAGGTTTGGGAAAGGAAATTTTGTGCTTTGAAATGCCTTGAGACGAAAGACTCAATAACATGCATGCTTATATCGTCCCGAATACTTCAATTCAAAATTGAAAATACAAGACGAATGATGTATCATATTTATACTAAATTAGTTTGATATTTTGCGTATAAATTTACCATGCGAAGTTAATCTTTTCGGCTTAACTAATTTAAAAAGTAAAACAGAGATATATGTTTTATTTTCATAAAGAGATTAGTTAAAGAATAAATTCAGTGAAATTTTGCTCGGGGACTAGCAAAAGATTAAGTGTGGAGATTTGTTAAGCCCAAAATATACCTAAAATATCATTAATATTTACATCAGTTTTGCTTCGAAGTCATACTATTTATATCTATTTAGAGTACTTTTACATTTGAATATATTTCTTTCTTACAAGGTACCTAAATGTTTGGTAAAATCCAAATAGGAACGAAAAGAGGTTAAAAACAGAATAAAAACCCTACAAAAGGAGTCACAGACGACGAAGATCAATTACACCAAAACGAGGACAAAGACGAAGTCAGAAACAGAGAAAAATGCCAAATTCTTGATCGCGACACGCGTCGTCCAGATCTCCCTCCCTTTCATTCGAAGACCAAATAATTTCTCCCCCATTCTTGGCCGAGAATTTGCATTCTCGGCAAGTTCAGAAATTCCTGGAGAGCCATTCGCACACATTCGTTTTCGACGAAACGCGTTCGTTCGGGTGGATAAAAACATCTCTTCGTAGAGGATACGACCCTTCACAACGGACACGACACTTCAATCACGACTCTTCAACATCTATAAATAAAGAGTTGATGGAGAGTTGGAGATATAGAAAAAAGAGAAGATTAGTATAGAATTAATGCAGGAATTCTGAGTCAAGCGATTCGGAATTTAGAATTCATTTCTATAAAAAACAATATGATGTACACACATTGTTTATTCAATAATTACAAACACAGTAGCATTTAGATTTGTTCATATTAGTTTACATTTTGGTTGTAGCCGATCATATCTCTATTACGAAGTTACATCGAGAAGATTGAGTAGAGGATCAGCCCTGAGTCTGACAAACTCTAACGAAACCCAAGGAAAGGATTGACAACCTGTTCACTTGCAAGCCGTCAAATGTTTTCATACTTCTTGTTCTCTGTAAACTTGTATCAAATTTATATTTCATCTAATAAAGTTCATTCTATTCGATAGATTTTTATGCAGCACTTTGATAAAGGATCCGAAGTGGATGCTGGTGTTTTAATTAAAACGTAGTTAAATTCAAAATCTTTACAAAGAAAGTTTGTTGGACACTTAGGCAAATTGATATCATCAGTAGAGTATCAATTTGATTAAGGTAGCGATCTAACCCGACCGTAGGAGGATTGACTGCAGTTCAAAGCCCTAAAATTAAAGGAATCGACGTTTATTTCATTGTTTTAATTTATGCAAAGTTTAAAGTTGTTTTCTTTGCTTAATGCAAACGAATATATTTATTCACTTTTCTAAAGAACTAAACGTTTCTGTTTTGTAAATTTATCCCTAAATCAGAAGTATTTTCTAACATTTGTTATACTCTATTCTAATTCTTATTCTAGCAATTTCAAAACCAAATCCGATATAACGATTTTCCATATTATAAACCTTAAAAGTAAATTTAACCAATTCAAAATAAGTTTTTATTAAAAAACGTTCCCTATGGGATCGATATCTTTTATTACTACAAGCGTATATCGTGCACTTGCGGAAATCGCTCAACAGTGAAGAATCATGTCTCTTTAAGATGATAACTCTTCAAGTGTTGTCCTGTTCCGTGAAGTAATGTATCGGCAAGTATATATGAGGCGAATGATGAAGAAAGAAGAATAAAGAGGACCGATCCATTTCGATGGCTCTCAAAGGTCCGTGATGCACCTGTGCTTCCTACTGAAACTAGTGCATCAAAAAGGGGTTGTTTATTTAAAGGTGCATGATATATTATCAAACAAACGAGCATTGTAAGATGCATTGGGAAAATACCCAGTTAAGATTATATTTAAATGGAGAGTGTATAAGTCTAACAAGTCCATGTTTGAAGTTAGATGTAGGCATGATGGAACATGTAAATGGCGTGCAAGAGGTATTGTGATACCCTTTTGCGATATATTTAGTCTACGAAGAATGAATGAAATGAAGAAACATGTGTCAGAGATTATATGTTACCACATCACAGACAAGTGGGGAAACGAGTTGCCGGCATAATACTTGTAGATAAGTTTGATCTCGAGGATAGAGTGTATAGACCAAAGTAGGAGTCACATCTATTGAGAATAAAATGAGAGAAAACCGACTAAATTAGAGGTACTGTCCAGTGATGGTTTTACGAGAGACAAGCATCTTTGCAAAGTAGTATTTTCTGCAAAATTAAGTTGTCACAACCATTTTGAACTATTTCTAAGTTTCATTTCGCAAAATGTAGCTATAAACTAACGAAAAAACACATCAAAAGCATAAACCCTAAACCAAAATCGCAGAAACAGAAAAAAAGATAAGTGAGAACCCTAAAACCAAGTGGAAATCGCATAAATAAAGTAATACATACATTCTTGCCGCTTTTTGCCATTGAAATCGATTTGAAAGAAGAAATGCAGAGATTCAATGACGCTAGAAATTTGCACAGATTGGGAATGAAACACACTTCGAGTTCGCAGGCTAAAGATGAAGAAGAAGAAAGGGAAATTTGGCTAAGTTGTTATATATATATAAAGGATATTATGGGCAATTGATAATGAAACTTTCTAGATATGTAAGTTGTTTTTAAATGGGTCTTAATATGTAAACAAGCCTCTAATTTGCCCAGTTTTGTAATTTTTCCTTGTTTTTAAAGTCTATTATTATCAGTATCGTTAAATTTAGTTTAGTTCAACACCATTCATCAGTAGTATTCACTTCAGTTCAGTTCAGTCAAAAAGAACATGGTGTAGTTCTCATAAATATAAAAAAATATAAAAATATATAAAAAATTCCATATTATTCATGAGTTTCTATCGAGATTATTCATAAACATTGTAATCAAGCTTGTTCGTTAACTTGTCCACTCCAACTTGAACCGAGGTTTGTCATGTTAAAACTTTAGGAGTCTCTAAATTACGCCAGCTGCTGATTTCCTTCAAATTTTTGCTGTCGTCATCTTAAAATGGCAGGAATCCATAATATTGTTCCTAACATTAGGCGGTGTGTTTTGACAAATTCAGCTTTGCCAAAATATATTGGCTTTTTCTTCATGTGGCTTACATAAGGGTGCTTTTAATACTTTGCAAGAAGCTAGTTAAGGACCAAAAATGTTTTTATATTAATTTTCGGCATACTTCTTCATTCTGAATGTTTTATGGACATGCAACCTGTTCGTATTACAATGTATTTTTAGTTCACCGATTAAATTAATAAGGTTGTGAGTATTCGAATGATTAATTATCATGATACCATGTCAATGAACCAATTAAACTAAAAACTTAAGGTAATTCTTAAAGCTCAATAATATCTTTTATATTAATTTTCAGTAGTTAAGAAATAATAATAAATAAACTTAATTTTATTATAAAAAATTTAAATTAAATGGTCGTGAGGGGGGTTTACCCACGATACACGAGAGAGAGAGAGGTCCATGATTATAAAAACGTAAATTATAATGTTTCCGACTCGTAATCATCCATTTCCGGGATTCTCGGATTGTTACGCATCAAATATCCCTAACGTTTTGGGTCAGGTGCAATTTTACCCCTAATGTTTGTAGCCAAGAGCAATTTTATCCCTAACCTTGATAAATCGGATAAATTTCAGACACTATTATAAAATACAGTCATTTTTTTCTTTATTTTGCACCAATTGCATATCAATTTTGTAATTTTGCACCAATTTTACCCCAACGTTGATAAATTGGATCAATTTCAGACACTATGATTCATGACCGAGAAGACAGTTTGATGAATTATTTCTCAAATTGACCCAATTTATCAACGTTAGGGGTAAAATTGCTCTTGGCTTCCAACATTAGAGATAAAATTGTACCATTTTAGACGTTAGGGATAAAATTGCTTCTGACCCAAAACATTAGGGGTATTTTTGCACTTTAACCCTTATTTTTGGACTTAATTTTTTTTTAATGGGATGAAAGGGGCCCGAATCATTTCGGGACTAAGGCTCTATTGTTGTTGTTGTTGTTGTTGATGAAAGGGGGTGGGGCAAATGCCCCCTCTGACCCACTACATCCGCCCCTGACTCATCGAATATCCTATTTACCCCTTAACTTTATAATAATGACCGATTTTAATACTGATCCCGACTACACATATGGTATCATATTAATTAAAGCTGATGCGCATTATCTGAGTAGAGAAATGAGTAGTAATTCATAATATTTTCTATAAGCAATATTATTTTTTATTTATAAGCATTCAAAATGAGTCTATCTTTATATTATAATACGATTTTAAATTGATTTCGATTCTCATATGCCTTCATATTATATAAACAAATTTTCAAAACAAGATGATTGCTTTTTTTCTTCTTATTCATTTTCAGTTTGGTTTATAGTAAAAAATATAGTCAGCTTCAGATGTAATGTATTTCAATTTTTTGTATTATATTTAAAGAAACGGTGCTTGGTGACCTAATGTTTTATTAAATTATTATCATGACATAATGCAGCAACATACAATATACAAAGTAAAAGACATGTGTAATATGTATTAATTTTACAACAAAAAAAAAAGTTTAAAGTTGAAAAAACTAGGTAAAAGTCTTAAAAAAGAAAAAAACTAATTTAGTTTCGCATGGGTAGAATTTTTTTATTCAAATGGAGGACGTTTGCTTTTTTGCGATCAGAAAATGAGTGGGGTTCTACGCCTACCAATGAGGGCTAAGTTCACTTCACGGGTTTCCTTTGTGATCCCGACATGCCTAATAGATTGAAGGGAAAATTCTACCGAACGGCAATTAGACCAGCATTGTTATATGGTACGGAGTGTTGGGCAGTGAAACACTGCCACATCCATAAGATGTCGGTGGCGGAGATGCGTATGTTGAGATGGATGTGTGGTCATACGAGAAAGGACTGGGTGCGTAATGAAATAATTAGGACAAAAGTAGGAGTCACATCTATTGAGAATAAAATGAGAGAAAACCGACTAAGGTGGTTTGGTCATGTGAGACGTAGAGCGCTTGATGCGCCGGTTAGGAGAACCGAAGAGTGGCAAAGGGATGTAGTGGTGAGGGGTAGGGGAAGACCTAAGCAAACTTGGAGGAGGGTGATCGAGAGTGATATGAGTTTACTGGGAATTGAGGAAAATATGGTAGTGGATAGGACGGAGTGGAGGGAGCGAATCTGTGTCGCTGACACGGCTTGATTTTCAAGGTTTTATATGATGGTTCATGTTAGCCGACCCCGAATCATTTCGGGACTAAGGCTTTGTTGTTGTTGTTGTTGTTAGAAATCGAACCTCAAACCTGTCAAGCAGAGGTTCAACGCCTTACCACACAGATCAACCCTCATTGGCAACTTATTTACCTTATTAATTAATAGCATTAGGATTTGTGAACAGCTGGACAGTAATTAATTAATATTTGGAGGTCAAATTTAGTCATGCGGTAGGGAATAATTTTTCAAATTCCAACCCATGAGGACTCGATAAACTTCACTTTAGTCTCTCTCAACTTTAGTTTTGTCCAATGTGGAATTTATACATGTTGTTTACTATCTAGTTGCTTCACTTTTGAGACCTTTTGGTTGTTAAAATTCAAGGGACCGAAATTGTAATTTAGAATGGACTTGGTTTGTAATTTTCAAAGGCTAATAGTTTTCTAAATATAATAAAACAAAATGATAAATACACAAACTTTTATTGCCTCACCCTTTGGGCTTCTCTCAACTCACATTACAAAATACATAATATTGGGACTCTATATATAAGAGTTCCATCAAAACATGTAGCCCAATTAATTAAAAAAGACAAAATCTACCATACATTGACTTAGCTAAACAATAAAGACTTAGCTAAACAACAAAGACTTTTTATCCAAAATATGGGTAGAATTTAATTCTAACAATCATGGACTTTAGTAATAATTTTTTTTTATTATTTTCTTAATTTTCTAAATTAAGTTTATTATATATATATATATATATTTAACATGCCCCTTTAAACTTAATTTTCTGTGACTCCTAGTTGAGCTCTCAAATGATCGAACACATCGTACGTTAACGGTTTCGTAAAAATATCTGTAATCTGATCTTGCGTTTTCACGTACTTCAGTGTCACCTTCTTTTGCTCAATGCACTCCCGAATAAAATGATACCTCGTGTCAATGTGTTTACTCCGATCATGAAACACATGATTTTTTGCTAATGCCAATGCAGACTTATTATCGATAAAAATCTTCGTCGGATCTTTTTGAGTCATCTGAAATTCTTCTAGCAATTTTCGGAGCCAAATCGCATGACACACACATGAGGTTGCAGTAACATATTCAGCTTCGTAGGTGGACAACGTCACAATCGCCTGTTTCTTCGAACTCCACGTAAATGCAGTATCACCCAGAAAAAATACAAAACCAATTGTACTTTTTCGGTCATCCTTGTCACCGGCCCAATCACTATCACAGTATCCAACTAATTTGAAATCGTCAGTTTTTGAATAAAGTAATCCCAAATTAGTTGTACCTTTCACGTAACGGAGAATTCTTTTTGCTGCATTCCAATGTGACACAGTTGGGGCTTCCATGTATCGACTTACTAAGCCGACTGCATAGAGAATATCCGGTCTCGTACACGTCAAATATCTGAGACTTCCAACCAAGCTTCGGAATAATGTCGGGTTGACTCTGTCTCCACCTTCATCTTTTGTCAACTTGATTCCACATTCGACTGGCGTGCTGACGGAATTACAATTTTCCATCTTAAACTTCTTTAAGATCTCCTTTGCAAAACCACTTTGAGAAATAAAAATTCCGTCATCATTCTGCTTCACTTCAATGCCAAGATAATATGACATTAGACCAATGTCAGTCATCTTGAACTCACGAGCCATTGTCTTCTTGAACTCCTCAAACATCTTAGGATTGTTCCCTGTAAAAACGAGATCATCCACATACAAACAAACAAGTAACATATCGCCATTTTTCACCTTTGCATACAGGGCATATTCATGTGGGCATTTGACAAAACCATTTTCTTAAAAATATTTGTCAATGCGACTGTTCCAGGCTCGTGGTGCTTGTTTAAGACCATAAAGTGCCTTTTTTAATTTTAGCACTTTATTTTCTTGACCTTTCACAACATACCCAGGTGGTTGCTGGATATAAATTTCCTCTTCTAGATATCCGTTGAGAAATACGGATTTCACGTCCATTTGATGAATTCTCCACCCGTGTTGAGCAGCTACAGAAATTGCCAGTCTGATACTCTCCATTCTGGCAACAGGAGCAAAAACTTCATTGTAGTCAATTCCGGGTCGTTGATTGAACCCTTTCGCCACCAATCTTGCTTTATGTCGGACAATTTCACCGTTTGCATCTTTCTTTGCTTTGAACACCCATTTAACTCCAATGGGTTTTTGACCTGCCGGAAGTGATGTCAGCTCCCATGTTTTATTTTTCTCGATTGAATGAATCTCCTCTTCCATAGCTTTTCTCCATTTTCCATCTTTCATTGCTTCTTCTGGATCTGTTGGTTCATCATTAACAAAATGACAATAAAGAGTTAATTCATCATCGAGATTTCTTGTTACATCATAGAGATCTTTAATAGGTATGAATTTTTTGGCTTTCCGGGCGGATGTTCATCTGAACTGTCTCCATCACTCGAGGATGAACTCGAACTGGATGAGCTTGCTGATGTCGAACTGGTTGCTGGTGTTGTGGCTGCGACTGTGGCTGGTTCTTCCTGATCATTGTCTTTATCCACGAAAGGATAAAAACTGTAGCTGTTTTCTTTTTCACCTGTCCAATCCCAAACTGCTTCTTCATCAATGGTGACATCTCTACTGATTACAATTTTCTGAGTCTGTGGATCGAACATTTTGTACCCTTTGGAATGTTCTGAATAGCCCACAAACAAATATTTCTTGCTTTTATCATCTAGCTTCTTACGTTCTTCATCCGGTACATGGACATGAGCAACACTGCCAAAAACACGCAAATGAGAAATACTGGGTTTTATTCCGCTCCATGCTTCTTGTGGAGTTTGATCCCAAACACTGATAGTTGGCGATCTGTTCAACAGGTAGACAGCACAGTCTACTGCTTCGGCCCATAACTCCTTCGGTAAATTTTTACTTTTTAACATGCTCCTCACCATGTTGAGCACAGTTCTGTTCTTTCTTTCTACTACGCCATTTTGTTGAGGTGATATGGGGACTGAAAGGAAATGACGGATTCCATGTTTTTCACAAAATTGCTTGAAAGAGATGGACATGTATTCACCGCCTCTGTCTGATCTGAGTGCTTTAATAAAATGACCACTTTCTTTCTCCACTTGGACTTTGAATTTTTTAAATGTCTCAAAAACTTCTGTTTTTTCCTTCAAAAAATACACCCAAGTTTTTCTACTATACAACTTCGTCAACTGACATTTCACTGATGTCTCTAGACTCCTCCATAGCCACCACTACATAATCAAATTTTGGTAGTAGTGATCGCATAATTTTTTCAACAATTCTGGACTCTTTAATTTTTTCTCCATACTGCCGCATCTGATTTACGACAGATTTTACTCGGGATGAGTAATCACTAATGGCCTCCGTCTCTTTCATCCTCATCATCTCAAATTCTCCTCTCAGCATCTGTAAATGAACTTTTTTCACTTTCTCCTCCCCTTGAAGAGAAACTCGTAGGATTTCCCATGCTTGTTTGGCGGTCGTAGCTTCGGCTACTTTCTCGAACATTAATTCATCCAAACCTTGATGGATGAGAGTAAGCGCCTTTTGATCGCTTTTGCGATTTTTCTACAGAGTATCTTTTTCTGTCTGTGTCAACGCTGCCTCGTTACCTGGGACTACGTAGCCTTTTTCGACTATATCCCAAACATCTTGACATCCGAGTAACGCCTTCATTCGAATACACCAACTTGAATAATTGGTTTTGGTGAGCTGAGGGTATTGATAAGGAAGTTTGAGACCGTCTGACATTTTTGTAGGGTTTGTTTTGCGGAAGACTGACTCTCGTAACGTGGCTCTGATACCACTTTGTTGAAATTCAAGGGACCGAAATTGTTATTTAGAATGGACTTGGTGTGTAATTTTCAAAGGCTAATAGTTTTCTAAATATAATAAAACAAAATGATAAATACATAAACTTTTATTGCCTCACCCTATGGGCTTCTCTCAACTCACATTACAAAATACATAATATTGGGACTCTATATATAAGAGTTCCATCAAAACATGTAGCCCAATTAATTAAAAAAGACAAAATCTACCATACATTGACTTAGCTAAACAACAAAGACTTAGCTAAACAACAAAGACTTTTTATCCAAAATATGGGTAGAATTTAATTCTAACAATCATGGACTTTAGTAATAATTTTTTTTATTATTTTCTTAATTTTCTAAATTAAGTTTATTATATATATATATATATATATATATATATATATATATATATATTTAACATTGGTAACATAACTCAACAAGGTCTCTCGTTTCTCCTCCATGATTGATCTAAGTAGAGAACTAAGTTTTCTGTTTATGATGTGCATCAATTACTTTATTTCACATGCATTTAAGCAAATTATTAGTAAACATAATAAACATATATAATTATATTAAAAATAAATAAATAAATAATTTATAAATGTTCAAATCTATTATAAAACAAAGAAAAATTGAAACAAAATCAGGCCCGCGTTACATGCTCTCCATCCATTTCTGGATAGTGGTATTACATTTTGCTTTATTGCTTGTGTACAACTCATCCACTTGTTCTTGCCCTGTATATAGCTCATCAAGGCAAGGCTCTGTCATCAGAGCAAATATATGCCACATTACTACCAAAAGCATAGATAAATTAGAATTCAACATGAATAATTATCTAGCAAATACATATAAAAAAATTTGTGGCACATCTAATCGTGGAAATGAGATATACAGGGCAATAATTGAGCTTGCCAAGAGAGATCAACCCTCTAGGACTGAGATTTGGGTGATATATATAAGAATATGAATACATTAATCAGTATATACAACCACTTTATACATACTATTATATGCACTAGCTTTTATAATTCGTTTTTTTGTTATTATGATTAGAGGTTTGAAGGGATAATAGGAAGCCCAAATGGAGTATAAAGACTCCTCCTTCCTATGAGGTATATTGACCGGACCTACATCCATTATCTCTAAACCATGATTGTTTTTTCTGCAAGGATATTTCATCTCTTTAGACTACTTTTGTTGGAAAAAGATGTTTAATTGAATTCAAATTACAAGATTGAAGATGTTATACTTTTTTTTCTACACAATTATATTAATTTTGTATATTATAGATTATGATTGAATACAGATTACAAATTATGTGCATATTACAATTATGATTGAATACACATTACGATTTTTGGTATATACAATTTTATGTGCACGTTTATTTCATGCATAATTGAGGTAAAAACATGAAAATTACTTATATTGCATGGTGAATAAAAATAAGAAAATAGCTTCTAAGCCACATTGAATTAAAAAAATTATCATCTTAACATCAATACAAACACAAATAATAAACAAAATCTGTCCTCTCAATAAATATACTTGGGCAAAATTGATTAAAGCATATGTTATCTGAAGCATGCTACAACTACAAACTTAAATATGCAAATTGTCATTGTCTGAAAAACTGTCATTGTCTGAAAGAGTTATGGGCTTTGCGCAACGCTGTTAGACACTAGTGCCCGTCCATATATGTTAGCATTAAAAATTTACTAGTATTAGCTCTCTATGTTACGTAATCTTCCTATATATTAGCATAAAAAAATTTATTAGCATTGTGTAAAAGAAAAAAAACAAAAAAAAAATTCATCTATGGTAAGTTTTTCACTATATAATAGGATAAGGAATTTGAAAGAACACATTCATACAACAATTATCATAAAAATGGAGTTTCAAATACCCTCTTTTCTCATCCTCTTTAGCTGCCTCATTTTAACATTAATCATATGGAAGAAAATAAATAAGGACTCAAATCCTCCTCCTGGGCCATGGAAATTTCCTCTTTTAGGTAACATTCCTCAATTACTCCGCGGTCTGCCCCATGAAAGCCTCCGAGATTTGGCTAAAATTTATGGCTCTGTAATGAGCATTCAACAAGGCCAAATCCCGGCAGTTGTGTTTTCTTCGGTAGAAACAGCCAACCAAGTCCTCAAAATTCAGGGCGACCTATTCAGTGAACGTCCACGTCTCCTCTCCCGAGAAATTGCAAGTTACAATTACATGGACATGGCATCTGCGCCATATGGAGATTATTGGAGACAAATAAGGAAAATTACAACACTCCAATTTCTTAGTCCGAAAAGGATATTATCCTTCCAATCAGTCCGAGAAGAACAAATATCAAATTTCATAAAATTGCTTGGTTCTAAAGAGGGGTCATCTGTCAATCTTCCGAGAATCATCTCAGATTTGATTGATAATATTTTTCTGATAACCATATTGGGTAAGAATGGGGAAAGTGAACAAACTATATTACCTATGTTAGAAAATATGCAGAAGGAAGTAATTGCTGGTATTGCTTCTGATTTATTCCCTTCCTTGAAATTCTTACTTGATTTTCTAAGTGGAGCAAAGTCAAGAATGCAGAAAGTGCACAAAGACACAGACAATGTACTTGAAGACATCATAAATGAACACAGAAATCAAACCAGCTTTGGAGATAACTTTTTGGATCTTCTTTTGAATCAACAGAAAAATGGAGAACGGGAATTTCCATTAACAAACCAAAGCATCAAAGCAAATATTCTGGTGAGTATTTACTTATAATTAACATCCAAAGATTAAATGACTAGTTTTATTAGGAAAAAAAAATATTAAGAACATTCTTATTGTCCTTGTTATTTTCAAATTTTTCTCTTAACAGTTGAAATGTTGTATTTGTCTCTTAAACTTGCTTAAACTAAAATGGACTTGTAAGATTACACTTTTAGTAAGTTAAGAGAGCTATTTGCATTTTTATTAGAGATACCTCATATATCTCATAAATATTGGCACTGAAATTGTAGTGTTTTGTACTTATGTTCACATCTTACTAATTGATAAGTAGAGACTTAAAGTGTGCCATTATAATTGATTCCATGGTTCGACCAATAATTGATATGTTTTTACTTTAACTAAACTCTAGTCAATTGAGCAAGTTCTAACACAGTACATAAATTTGTAGCAAATGTTCGGTGCGAGGAAGACAGCCTTTAAAGCTCTGGAAGGGTCTATTGCAGAGCTGATGAAGAACCCAAAAGTAATGAGAAAAGCACAAGAAGAGGTGAGGAGAGTCTTTGGAGAAAAGGGAAAAGTGGAGGAATCAAGAATTCAAGAATTAAAATACTTGAAATCAGTTATTAAAGAAACTCTTAGATTACATCCACCAATAACCTTCATTTTCAGACAATGCAAGGAAAGAACAAAAATTATGGGATACGATATTCGCCCCAAAACTACAATTATGGTTAACGCTTGGGCAATTGGAAGAGACCCAATTGTTTGGAATGAACCTGAAAAGTTCTATCCAGAAAGATTTGAAGATAGTCAAATAGATTATAGAGGTGGAAATATGGAACTAATACCATTGGTGCAGGAAAAAGAATATGTCCAGCAATTACTTTGGCCATAACGTATGTGGAGCTTCTGCTTGCAAACTTACTATATCATTTTGATTGGAAACTACCTGATGGAATCACACCTGCCAATCTTGATATGACTGAAATTTTTCATGGTACCTTCAAAAGAAAAGAACATCTTAACATGATTCCCATTCCATTTTCTCCATTGTCTCAAGATCAGGCCAAGAAAATTACATCTTCAGAATTCATGGAATAAGATGTTAGTTCCTTCTTATTTCCTACTTCTTGTGTTGGTTTCTCTCTTTCAAATAATGTCTTGTCAAAAAAATTATATGATATTTAATGACAAGGCCAGTTGCTAGTGCTCATTGATTGTGGTGCTTTAATGGAAGCACAGTTCAACATTTTTTAGACAATTAATGAAACTTCTACATTAGAATAAAGAATGAGCCAAAAATATAGAAAAAGACAACAAAATCATACACCGAAGAATTATCTCAAAACACAAACCAAAATAGAAAACAAATACACGGTCGAATGACATGTATTTTTAATACATATGCTCTTCAAAAAATTTATTATCTAGAATTTATAAGTTTCCATATAAAAGTAAAAAATTGCAAACAGAAAAGCATAGATCTAGAGAACTTAAGAAATGGAAAACCATATTGGAAAAAATTGGAACTTACAAATGCAATTTTGGAAAAGGGTAATATGAGGAAATGAATATTGGTTGTCAAAATACTTCATTTTTATCTTCGTGGTGCGCCGAATCTTCTGAATAAGAACAAACATATTCTAGAAAAACAATGAACGAATATATTGAGAGGAAAATTAAAAGAGTACAAGGGATGTTAGAAGGTCTAACCATAGTTATTGAATGGTTACACCATATAGAAAGGATAAAAAAATGGGTTAATACAAATAATTGAATGGCTAAGTGCATATTAAGAGGAATATGGAGACTTTGAATTGTTCAGAATATCCATTTACCGCGTGATAAATTTGGTTTTGGTAACGGAATAAAACACCACACCGTTATAAATACGCGGTATTTGTAAGGGGTCCAAACTACAACGACTATTATTAGTAACTCGCTAAACTTCACCCGTAACAAATAGTCCAATAAAATTGACATGACTAGTCTTTGTGTAACATGCTTTCGCAATGACCTCTACAAATATAGGTTTCTCAACTATCAAACCAGAATGTGTCACTAGTAAGGGGTTACTAACCACGTTTTTTCTACTAATATTTTGTTATACTAAGTAAACGCAATGTTATAAAAAAACAATAGGTGATAGTCAGGCAAATAGGGCCCTCGGGGACTAAATGGGTTTGTTTTTCTATATTTTCTTTATTTGTTAATAAACAATATTATGTGTTTTTCTATCGTTGATTCGACACACGAATGCCGCTAGCTAACTGTAGGCTCTGATACCAACTGACGCAGCGGGAATATGGATAAATGTTAACTATCGTTGATTCGACACACGAATGTCGCTAGCTAACCGTAGTCTCTCAAACCAACTGACGTAGTAGGAATATAGATAAATGTTAACTATTGTTGATTCGACATACGAATGCCGGTAGCTAATCATAGGCCCTGATACCAACTCACGCAGTGGGAATATAGATAAGCGTTAACTATCATTGATTCCACACACGAATGTCGTTAGCTAACCGTAGGCTCTGATACTAACTGACGCAGTGGGAAATTAGATAAATGTTTGCTATCATTGATTCGACACACAATGCCACTAGCTAACCTTCAAAAGTCGTTGATTCATAAGAATGCCGATAATTCGAAAAGAAAATGGAAAACTCTCTCAAATTTTATTCATCTAAAGTCTCCTAAAAAAAAGAAAAACTTGCCTTTATATAGGCTTATAGAAAAGAAAGAAAAATAGGAAAAAAAGATAATTAATCCAAGTGTGAAAAGGAAAATAGACAAGTCTAGGTGCATCGAAAATATAAACTTTTATCTATTTTGTCTATTTGTCTTTTCCAAGATCCGTTCATCGTTATTTCATATAGAAAGGAATTAAATAAATGTACCTATGGTTGATGAACTAATCTACCGTTGTAAACGAAGTGCCCACATGGATGTCAAGTCAATCACAAACACAAACAAGAAATCAAAACTGAAACTTAGTAATCAACCAAATAGCAATCTAAGTGTAGATTGCCTCTAACAGTATCCACACGAATATAAGAAACAGATTGAAGAGAGTGAATAATTTAATCGAGTGAGAGACGAGAAGAAATCCTATTCCTCTATATTGTGTTTTCCGAAATTTACATACTAGGGTGGTCTATTTATAGTGCTCAATTAATTAAATCTCAATTTTATTAGGTTTAGTAAATTAGAATCCTAAACAATTTAGTTATTCTATTTAGACAATTATTCTATTTATTAAACATTATCTTATATCTAATAAAATATATTTAATAAATATTATCCTAATCCCATTAGGATAATTAATTAGGATATGATAATAATAAAGATAAATAATCACATTATATTATCTAACCAATATTATTTCTTTAATTGATTTAACCATAATGTAATCTAACCATATATTTCTCTAAATAAATCAACTAAAAAACCCTAATTTATTCACTACATAATTCGCCCCTCCCATGTCTCTCCGTTAAATTACTATTCCATCATTCGGTCTTAATTCCTGTGTGGCCTAGGTTCTTACTGAAGCTAGCCGTATATGTTTATTTAAATTAATTCAACTAGATCAATTTAATCCTAAACATATAACAGAATGGGTGCGTAAACTGTTTTATCAGAATCATCACATTCCCCTAGAGCGATAACGTTTACCTTTCAGTGTTAGGTCTAGTATAATTCGATCATTCCTCAGCTATATCAGTAGATGAATTCGTAACTATGGAATATGTCAGGTTACATATAATGAGACGTCTGTTTTACTTGTTCAGATAGAATTAACTCTAAATAGACAGGTTAAGTGAAATCTCCATTTACACTCTTAACCCTATCACATTGCAAGGGTTTCAGTTAATTCTTCCACAAGAGGCCCATAGATATATCTCCTATCTATTAGGAGTGATGAATGCTCAATCTAACATTAATTATCTTGCAATTACTTTATATGATATCCAACTCTGCTCTCACACACCCTAGAGTCCCCCCTGTAGTGGATCATGCTCGCACAGAATCAAAGCATCGCACTCCATCATCCAGAATCACTAGTTAATGTTTATTTGAGTCTGAGGATTACTTATACTTACTAATACCATTTGAGATGAAACAGGTGACACTAGATAAATCCATCCATCCTATTATCTCAAGTCGAGTCCCAAATCCTAATGAAATCCTTCACATGATCCTTGTAACTGTCTAGATATCTCCATATGTAAAGCTTGTGAGATCAGCTCTCTGTTCATAATAGAAAACATTATTACATGCAAGTCTCAATAGCATTATGTCAATCCCTAAAAACATATTACTTGACTAGGGCTGTTTTAAGTTTATCAGTTTTATTATAAAGTTATGTCTCACTTTATACTTTTATGAACACTTTATTATTACTTAAATAAACTTCGAGATTTCTTTTATTTAACTTAATTAGCTCTGATAAAAGATAAATGTCTTTATATAGTTAAACTTACTATATCACAAAACAAACGATAATGAACAATTCATTTACAACTGGTTTATATCCTACAACAATTGACTATATGACACTAAACGCCAACATCTTCCACTTGGACTAAAACCAATTATTTCTATAAACATTCTCATAATCGTTCGCATGACGATCATGAACCTTTTGGGGGTAAGACATTCTTTAAATGGATCTATAAGATTGTCCCATCATTGGCAGTCTTTTAATTCTCACATCTACAATTGTTGTTGTCTTTCGAAAAGATAGTAATGAATGGGGTAGTGTTTGGATGTAGTATGAGACTGCGGGTCCTTAGCAATAGCAACAAATCTATTATTAATCTCATTAAAAATGCCAGGTACCGCGCCTAGTTAATTAATAAACCTCCATTCCAAACTTCCCTTTTAGCTGCTTTCGAAGCTGCTATATACTCTGTTTTTACTACAAGAAAAAACAGTTTACCAAGGACTTCATGTCGTCGGTATTTAGCATTTTTCCGCTAGTAAAAGTCATTACTGATGACTTACCATCCAAACAGGCGTTCAAGGCAATTCCTCCGTTGGTAAAAAAATAACCATCGACAAAGCCATTGTCATTGGCATTTACGACGACAATTTCGTCGGTAACTTCTAGGAAAAGAATCTAAACATATGATACTTCTCACAGTTACTAATGTCTACTATCATTGGTAAGTCATGGGTAACCTGAAATCGTTGGTAAGCCATCAGTAAAGTTTAACCATAATATGGCACCAATAATATTAGACAGTACGTTGTCGGTAATTTTTTAGGCTATATTTTGGTACGAAATTATTGTCATTGGTAATATCATTCGCAATTATATAAATATTGGATGTTATATTTTTGGCATAAAATTATAATCGTCAATATGTCGGTAGAAATGTATAAATTTTGAAAATATAATCGTAGAATATGTCATTGGTACTGTATATATACCGAATACATACAAGACAGCAACACAGATGAACAAAGTCTTTTACATTCACATTTCCATCGTAAACTTAGATAAACAAAAACAAAATAGACTTGCACATTCGTCAAATTCAGGGGATACGTTATGTTCTGCAACAATTATACAAAGTGTCAAAAGAGACTTTAACTATTGTCCAATGCTTGGGTTTGGAGGTGCTACCCAGATTGGCTGCCCACCAGCATTGAGTCGGGTTCATGTTTTGTCAAAGTGTCAACAGCGGTACACAATTTCTTCCCTCCTGTGATTATATATCATGAATAATAGTTTTAGTGACCACTTAGAGATCCAATTCAAAATACCATATCTAAAAAAGAGGACTAAATAGTTGAAGAAACGTTTAGCTACTACTCTAAATTTGGACGCAGAAAAGTTTATAAGATGTCTAACTAGACATGCATATTAAACAGATTGTCTATATAAATCGTAATGTCGTCAGTATTTTTTTTATGTCATTGCTAAGATGTTGGTATTTTTTAGAATTAAAAGTTAAAATAACCTTAAACTTAGTTGCCAATATAAAATTAGCTTAAATTTAAGTATATGTATTAGTTCAACAAAAAAAAAACCCTTAAGTTGTTAATTTTGATAAATTACTCTAAATTTTATAAAAAAATTGGTATCAAAATTAATTATATCTAGGTCAATTTGTCAAAAATTACAAATTTGAGAACTAAATTGATACCTAAACTTTGATTTTGACAATCATTCTTACCAAATTTAAAGACTAATTTAACCACTAATTCTATTTTTTTAATATAGTTTTGGAATTTTTGAAGCTATGTCATTAGTATGTTCTCTGTAATACCAACGACATGGCATTGACACATACTGTCATTAAAATTTCCAATGACAAAAGTCGTTTGTAATATATGTCGTTGGTAAGTCATTTGTATTTTATAGGTATATTCGTTTATAATGTTGGTAGAATGATTTTGTACGTAAATTGTAGGTATGTCGTTGGTACTAACCACGACATATATGTCACTGGTAAATTGTCATCGGTAAACTGTTATTTTCTTGTAGTGTTTGATTTTTGGCTCGGCCATCGTTTCCTACTTGGAACTATTCTAGCTAACCGTACCTCTTTCAGAATAAACTTGTATTTTGTGATTATTATACGTGATGAGGGGAATAATATATTCGAGGTGAAGGCGTCAATGATCCATATGTTGCAAGCAGTGGTTCAGTACGAAGGTTTGGCTCCTGAGGATCCACACAGCCATATACAAGATTTCCTGATTATGTGCGATACTTTCCAAAATGCAAGAGATGTGATGGACGATGTGATCAGACTAAAGTTGTTCCCATTTACACTAAAGGATCGAGCAAAGCAATGGCTAAAAAACATACAGCCAATAACCATTCGTACTTGGTGTTAGGCATGAATTTGACTATAATTTAACATATTATTTATGATGAATTAAGGGTGTTTTGAGGGTTAAATTACGTAAAAGAATGTCTTATAAGTGTTTTTATGCAGATTGGGAAAGATTAAGTCAAACAGACTATAAGCATCCTATTTTGCACAAACTATGAGGAGATGAGCAACCTATGATCCAGCGGTCTAACGCTGCGTTTCTGATGACGGATGGCGACTTGACAGGAGGCATGAGCGGCAGGCAGGAAAGGCAGGAAAAGAGCAGTTAAAAGAAGCATCATGACAAGAGTGTTCGACCCTTGAGTGTTCAAGGGTCAAAAGTATCTTAACCACTTCTAGTAATCTAGGATCTATGAAAAATTTATTTGGTTTTGTAATATTTTATCACATACTTTCGGTATCGTTGTAGACACCGAGTCGGAGGACCTGTGACGAAAACCTAAAAACAGGATGGTTGAAGTGGTCGATTCCGGAAGTTTTGAAAAACAAAAAAAAATATAAACATAATAAGCAAGAAAAGTTACGGCGGGTCGCTGTTGTCGATCGGATGGCTCGCGAATGCTTAGCGGCACGGTGCGAGTGCTTAGCGGCAGCCGACGCGCGTTCGACGACAGTCGGACGCCCGCTCGACAGCACGAAGCGCGGGCTCGACGTCCGTCGGACGCACGCTTCCAGCCACGAATGGCACACGCTCGACGTCCGACCGATGCACGGGCCCGGCAGCGCGGTGCGCGCGCTCGTCGGCCACGGGGCGTGTGTGCCCGGTAGCGCGGAACGCGCGTTCGGCGGCCACGACGCGTGGGCACCCGACGGCACGGAACGCGCGCTCAACAGCCACGGGACGTGCGCGCCCCGACGGCCGTTGGGCAAGCGCCCAACAACGTCGGGCGAACGCCCAACGTTCGTTGGGCGAACGCCCAACGGCAGTTGGGCACGCGCCCAACCTTGCGTTGGGCGGCCGCCCAACTATTGTTGGGCGATCGCCCAACAATGTTGGGCGATAGCCCAACGGAAGGTTGGGCGGCCGCCCAACATGCCTTGGGCGGCCGCCCAACCCTCTTGGGCGACGCCCGATTTTGCTCGGGCGTCGTCCATTCTTCCGGGGATCCGTTTTTCTATAAAAGGCACGGATCCCCATACATTTTAAAGGGGTGATTCTTTGGAGCTTTCTCACTCTAAACATTTTTAGGGAGAGAAAGTCAATTTTTTGGAGAAAATATTTTTTTTCCCAAAAAAATCCAAATTTTCCCAAAGTTAAATTTTTACTAAAAAACACAAAAAACCGGAAAATCACGACTCGTGGAATCAATCGGCTTCGACTGTCAGATACCGAACTTAAGGTATTATCCGAGGACTAGACTCGTTTTATTTTATTTAATTTATTTCTTTTCCTTTATTAATTTTTATGTTATAATTTTATTTATTTAGCTATTTATTTATTTACCATGTTTTATTTAATTTTGCGTATTTATTTAATTTTCGTCTCGTGTTGAATAAAATTTGGTTTTGTTTTAAAATAAAAACCTCGTTTTGATATCCCAATACGAACCGTGATCCGATAAAAAGGTAGTTCGGGTATTAAAAACGTTGTAATTATAAGCTTTTTAAAAAAAATATTTCCGAATAACGTTTTAAAATAAAAACGTCGTTTTAGGAACTTTCGTTATTGACTATGATCCATTTTTGGTAGTTCGGAAATCTAAAATGATTGAATTAGACTTAATTTAAAGCTTTTGAATAAATCTGGAAATAATTGGAGTGTTGCTGTAATTTTCCGTTTTCTGTCACTAAAGGCTGTTTACCGACGGAATTTCCGTCGGTAAATCTGCTGGAATGTAAAAAATGTTGTTTTGGTCCCTCTTTCTCAACTTTTAAGCTTTTAATCCTTTGTACATATATGTATATTTATGTAATAAACATTTTCAAATTATTTTTGGATAGTTGGTACATATAGTTATTTATGATATTTATATATCATTTTTTTGATTTAATCTAATATAAGTATATGTATATATATCTTTTTCTTTTTCCTTCATTTAAATGATAATGGATTTTATTTTAAAATGATATTTATTTGGGTGTTTTGGGAGTGATTAATTAGTAGACATTTTGTGGATAAATGGGTATTATTTTGATATTTAAACTACATTATGTATGTATATATATAGTTTTGGGCTATTTGGGTTATATTAGTTATTATTAGATAAAACTATTTTGGGGACAAATAATATTTTCTTATTTAGGGGTTTTATTTATTATTTTCACATATTTAAAGTAAAAATGTATTATATTTAGTATTTTCATTATTATTCCTTATATATGTATTATATAGTATCTTTTCACTTACCCTTATTTCATGTTCCTTTTTTTTTGGCTAAAATGTATATATATACCTATATTATTTTCTTTATTCTTTGGACATTTATGGGTCCATATTTCAAATGGGCTTTATTTGGGAGTGAATTTTGATTTAATATGCTTATTATTGTAATTATGACAAGTAAAGAGTCCATTGAGTAAAAAGGGAAAAATAAATCACAAAAAGAGTTTTCAATTTAATTATTTAAACTAAATCGTTCCAACGGCGATTCCGGTGAACTTCATCAAACGGGGTTTTAAAACGCACCTAAATCGTTCCAACGGCGATTAAGGTGCGAACCATGTAAATGAACTAGTTTTGGGGGAAATAAGTTAGTATAAAATTAACATGCAACACGACATGTAAATCACATCGTAAATAAATCAATTCTTTCTTCTCCCCCTCTCTCTTGTATACTTTAAATTTATGCAAAATGGGTGATTCTTTACCAAATTGGCTTTCAATAATATATGCTCAAAACGGTTTTCAAAACGAGAAAGAAAAGGTTTCAAATGAATTTTAAACTTAAAGAAATATGCGATTAGTCTGTTATCGCCTAACATGCTGAGTAGGAGGCCGGTGGTTCATAACCGGGCGGTGTCGGAGTGCCTAGTAGCCTTTCTCCGGAAAGGAGCTAGCCTTCTCGGCTCGTACCTAAATTTCCCGAACCCTCACCGGTCTCCCGCAACGGATCGGTGTTCATTTTCCCATTCGTGGGTGGCATCTCTTCCATACTCCGAGCTCCGGTCCTGCCGAGCAGCTTGATTCCACGATTGGTTGCTTTCGGCGCCAATCACCGCTTACGTCGCCATGAGGTGTCCACCCCCCGGTCCGCCCGAGAGATTAGGCCGCGGCACCTCATCTAACAAGTGGCGACTCTGCTGGGGAAGCGAGAAATTTGATTCCGGAAGGCGTGTATTAAGCCCTTAACGGGGACGGATCGTATTATTTCTTTTCGTATGCATTCATGTGCATTATTGCAAACCTTTTGGGTAATTTCCGCGAAACCTCTAGCGAGAGTCCATTCGTCGCTCGAAAGAGGCTAGTGTAAGTTCCCCCTTACAGTAAGGCGCCAAAGGGTCCCCATCTGGTCCTTTTCCGTGTCCCGAAGAAGGCGCATGTTCAGGAAATATGTTATGACGTAAGCACGTGTTAGTATGAATTGGTTTGGTGTTAGGGATAGTTACATCTCGATTTAAAAAAAAATTATTATATTAACGATAGTCGTTATTCACATTCTTTAAATACGTTGGGATAAAACGAAATTATGACGAAACGAAAACCAAGAACATTTCTGTCTTGAACGACCCCGTTGTAACGTAAAGAGTTTCGCAAACGTGGCCCGTCCCTTCCGAATAAAAGACGAGCTCTTACGTTATGCCTTGTGTCGTTCTTAAGAGAAATGGACGTGTCCGCAAAAGTGACTAAGAAAATAAAAGAAAAGCAAAAATAAATAAATGACCAAAATCCTTCTGTATCTACGATATACATCAATCCCGAGAGTAGTTAAAGAAAACAAACCAATGCCGTCAAATACGTGCCTCGAACTGGTATATACGTCGTTTAAAATCATAAAACCGAATTAAGCTAAACCGCATGATTGCACCATATGGACGAGACTGTGGGTTTGACTAATGGCTCGATCATTTCAACCGTTACCAAAACTACAAGAAATATGGCCCGATCTGTGTGTTTGCTTAACTCGCGCCTAAATGAAAAAAAACGGTAATATCCCTGCTTCGAATAAGCATGCGTTTCAACGAAACGTTGATTTTCTATAACCACGCTAGGATGATATATCCCGTAAATTGGAAGAAGTAAAAGCTTGTCGCTAGCCGAAAGATTACCGCACGGTCGAATAAGACTCGCCGTCTTTTCACATAGCCAAAATGAGCAAACGAATTCTTAACGCTAAAAACAAACACGTTACGCGATGAGTCCGTTCCTTAAAATAAAAAGTGCTTTCATCACTAAATAAACACGTGGTTACGTCTCTCGATAGATCCAAAAGATCCCGTTGTAATCTAAAAATCGAGACACGAACCCACGCGAATAAAAAGGAATGAGTCATTGTCGATAATGAACGGTTGGACTAAAAAAATAACTCGTACCACATCTAAAGACCGAGATGCGCTCAAAGGGAATCAAAACCCGAACTAATGCATCTCGCAAAATGACAAAAGACGAGTTATTTCGAAAGAACAATCCATTTGGTCGATATCTTAGTCACTGAACGCTGATACGTTAAAACGAACTGTGTTGTCTGATGGATGATTTACTTTTTCGCAATAATCGTCGGCATCATGCGTCCCCTGGACCACAATATGAGCCCCAAACCAAAATCCTAGGATAGAGACTTGGACTATCGAGTGTGTGGAGGAATAAGGGTGGAAGAGAGATGTTGTGATACGTGTAATTAGACTAACGTTTGTTCTTCTTATCTTATATATCCGTAAATAAATAAACGCACACACCACGAATCATGCATATAAAATCATGCATACATACTAATGAATACCGTTCACGCAGACGTCATCATTAAGCGGTTGTGGTTTCGCGAGAGTAACCGGCTTGTCAGACAGTTTGATCAGCTACGGGTAGACAGTTCTGAATCGGTAGTTGTGGCTTCTGAATCATCTTCGTCTAGGTATACTCAGTCCTCTGCCAGTATGTCTGCGACCGACGAAAAAGTGGCTGAATTGGAAAACTCTGTGAACAATATCAATGATCAGCTGGCCGTAATCTTGGCCCAGCTAGCACTAAAAGACAACAAGAGTGGCAGTAAGCGTGCTGAGAACGAAGTAACACCGGTCCCCGCTTCGGGAACGAGGATGATTATCAGGATTATATCCAGAAACAGCTTGAGAAAGAGAAAGCTAAGGAAGAGGAGTGGAAGCAGCACATCACTCAAGAGGTGCAGGACCTACGTGGGGGAAGTTCCGGGAGTCAGGACTTTTATAATTTGAAGAATTGTTTATCGGCAACGGCTTTGCCTTTGAAATTCCGGCTCCCTGACATGAAAAAGTTCGATGGAACTGGAGATCCCACTGCCCACATGAATCAGTATGTTGCCGTGATGAAGCACACGATCCTGACTGAGGATCAAGTCCTAGGGTTGTTTAACACCTATCTGGAGGGGGCGGCCCTCACATGGTTTCATGCATTGCCTATGGTGACGAAGAGGGATTGGAAGGAGTTAGCGAAGTCATTCATCGCTCAGTATAGCTTCAACACCATGCTTGAGGTCACTTTGAAGGAACTAGAGAGCACTAAGCAACAGGCTGGAGAATCTTTTTCCGATTTTGTGAAAAGATGGAGGGCTAAGGCCGCGGTTATGAAGCAGAAGCCGCTTGAGCAAGATCAGATCCGAATGGTGGTGGGCAACACGTTGCCGTATATTAAGAATGAGCTGCGGTATATGCCTTTTACCGACTTTAATCAGATGTATAGCTGCGCCTTGACAGTTGAGGGGGATGGAGAACCAAAGAAAGCCTATACCAAGTGGATGAAGTCTGGATATAGTGACGGAGGGCCAAATGAGAGTACAGAGTCCGCTGCAGTGAAAGTGCTTGATCTTAATGCTATCGAAAAGAGGCAATTCGCCAAATTTGATCAGACCTACGCAAAAGTTTTCGAACGATTGCAGAAAAAGGGGCTGCTGAAAGCTCTTACTCATTATAACAAGACACCGCCTCCTCCGCAGATACAAGCTAGGGGATATTGCGAGTTCCACAGCAATTATGGGCATACAATTGAGAATTGTGAGAGGCTGAAACACGAAATCCAGGATTTAATCGAGGAGAAAAAGATAGCTGATCCTTCGTCAGCAAACCCTTCCACTAAGCGCAATCCATTGCCTAATCATAGGGTGAGCATGATCGGAGTTGGTTTGACAGAATGCGTAGTGATGGAATCCTTCGAGGAGAACGTAGAGGAGTTGCTGGACTTTGACGAAAAGAACAATGTAGGAAATGGTCTATATGTGTCCTTCCTTGGCAAGGAACAAGGGGATGAACCGATGGATGAAGGATTAGATGGTGGAGCACCGTATGATGAAGATAGTGCTGAAGAGACCGGAGAAGGGTCGTCTCGAACTATTGTGCCTAATTTGGGTCTGTTTAGTGGTGGAGGAAATCCCGAGGTGCACCTGCGTGAATATATGCATGACATGTTTGTTGAATCCTTCGGGGTGGATGAGATTGCTCAGTGGTTCCACCATTCGCTGGTAGGCGAGCCTTTGGAATGGTTCCACTCATTACCCGACTCTTGCAAGCATGATTGGGATCAATTATCAGATTCATTCTTAGAAAAGTACCAAAGAGCTGAGGACAGAACCGCAGAACGCTTCGCAATGCAGATCGGACCTATCAAGCGTCCGTTACCGAGGGTTAGTAAGTATAATGGCAACAAAGATCCCATGGAACACCTTCACTTCTACTTATCGGCCATGGCGCCTTTGGGTTTTAAGGAGGAAGAGATCACCAACTTGTTTTGTAATTCAGTGATGGGTGAACCGTTAATGTGGTATATGTCGCTTCCGATGTATGTTAAGACCGATTGGGCGGCAATGACGAAGAGATTTATCAAGGAGTATACAGTATGGATGCTGGCAGAGCAAACCCCGGATTCCCCTTCTTACCAAACACCTGATGCGGTGTTAGCAATGCCTAGGTATGGTGGATACCAGGATCCTGTTTAGCATGCGAGGTTATTCCGCAACCATATGTATGATGCCGGATTTCCGCAATGTGAATTACATGAACATTTTCCAGAAACCTTAATGGGAGAAGCCTTGTTGTGGCATCAAGGCCTATTAGAGGAGGAAATGGGTCATTGGGTACCGCTCAGGAGTGCCTTTGTGGCAAGGTATGAAATGTATAGTCCGTGGACGAGATCCCTGGAAGATCTGGATAGGATTAGGCAATTCCCCGAGGAACCATTTGTGGATTATGCTAGAAGGTGGAGGCACCGTTATGAGCAGTGTCACGAAACAATGAGCAATAAGGTGCAACTTATGTGCATACAACGAGGTGCTATTCCATTGGCCGCAAGAAGAATGAGCAGAGTGTCCCTCCGTGATTATGATGAGTTGATAGGTTGGGCTTTGTATGGATCAGTGGATCCCTTTTATTTGAATTCGAACGTTCCTCACGTCATGGATTTAATGATTGTGGACATTTGGGAGAGTTCTTCGGACGAGGAAGATGCTGATCGGAGGATTCCTATTAACATTTGGGACGAATCGGATGATGAGCCGGAAATCACCGTCATGACGAGATCAGGTCGAGTGGCCGAGGGAAAGGCACCTATGGTAGAGACTGAGATAGGGGAAGGGTCGGCTCCTAAGCCCGATGACCAAGTTCTTGAGCAGTTGAAGAAGACACAAGCTAAGTCCACGGTCTGGGAAATTTTATGCCATTCCAAATACCATCGTGAAAATTTGATGAAAGAGCTGCAGAATTTGGTTATTTCTACCGATACTGAGCCGGCAGCACTAGTAGGGGCAATCATGGCTCGAAAGAAAACCGAAATCACATTTACGGACGAGGATCTCCCAGAAGAGGGGAAGGCTCACAATAAGCCTTTGTATGTCCGAGCGGAAATCAACGGGAAGAAGACTAGCTGTGTGATGGTCGATGATGGATCGACTATTAATGTTTGTCCGTTGAAACTCTTGTCTAAACTGTGAGTGGAAAGAGGAGACTTGACGGCCTCGGAAACTGTGATTAGGGCTTATGATGATAGCCGAAGGCATATTGAAGGAGTCTTTAAGGCCAAGTTGAAAGTGGGGCCGCATGAAGAAGAAACTGAGTTCACAGTGCTGGATATCCCGGTAACCTTTGCCGTATAGTTGGGACGCCCATGGTTCCACAAGTTGGGAGGTGTGCCCTCCACGCTCCATCAAATGATCAAATTCCCCTTCGGGGAGGAGATAGTGACGATCAGAGCGGAAAAATTAAGCTCGGTGGCGGCATTGGGAATTGAGCCCCAACTTTTCTTCGGATTCCAAGTTTCTGGGATTTACGAGTCTAGCATGACCACCGATGTAGTGAAGATGATGAAGGGAGGCTTCATCCCTGGTATGGGCTTGGGAGCGCACCATCAAGGGTTGCCAGAATTTCCGAACTTCAAGAGTCAGAAAACCTGGAGGGGTTTAGGATATGAGCAGGGAGGTCCATCCAACACAAGTAATGAAGGAAAGGTGGGCCTAAAGGGGTATTTTGTGAATGAGGGGCACGGAAAGGTGTATTCGGGGACTCCCGAGTCGTGGACTAGCACTGAAGGAAAGATTCTGCCAGGTTTTGAGATCTTCAATGATGTGACTGACTGGGGCAAATAAAAGGTGAGCTGCTTCGTCGAGGAGATCATGATGTTAGATTTGAATGCCGAGGAGCAGGTGATCACCATTGAAGCCACTATGGGAGCGGTGGACGAGCCCAGTACCTCCGAAGCTTATGAGAAACCCGAGAACCCCGATGATGAAAATTGTATTACTGCTTTATTTGAATCAGATGATGTACTCGCCAATACTATCAATGAAATGAATTCTGATTTTGCTTACTTGCTTGATGTTGATCGTGATCATTCCATGCATTCTCATTCATATAACATGCCTACATTTGAAATCAATGCAATAGAAATGTCAACTTTCAATCTTGGCACGGATGAAAATCCTAAACTTATACAAATTGCTCAAGAATTAACTATTGAAGAGAGGAAAGAATTCGAGAGAATAATTAAAAAATACGAAATAGTGTTTGCTTGGACATACGAAGACATGCCAGGAATTGATCAATCAATCGTAACTCACCGTATTCCAACATACCCCGATGCGAAGCCCGTAAAGCAGAAGCTCCGACGCATGAGACCGGAATGGGCAGATAAGATCAGAGAAGAAGTGAAAAAGCAGTTAGAAGCAGGGTTCATCGAAGTAATCGACTATCCCCCTTGGGTCGCAAATGTAGTGCCCATCGCAAAGAAGGACGGCAAAGTGAGAATGTGCGTCGATTATAGAGATCTTAACAAGGCGTGCCCCAAAGATGAATTCGCGTTGCCTCATATTGACGTGTTGATCGACAATGTAGCATCAAGCGTCTTGCACACGAATGTGGACGGTTTCATGGGCTACATGCAAGTTCAGATGGCTAAGAAACACAAAGCAAAAACCTCATTCACCACTGAGTGGGGAACATACTGCTATAGGGTGATGCCGTTTGGTTTGAAGAATGCCGGAGCAACTTACCAGCGAATGGCTACGACTCTGTTCCATGATATGATACAAAAGGAGGTAGAAGTTTATATGGATGACATAATGGTCAAATCAGAGACAAGGGAAGGGCATTTTGCTGCGCTCGAGAAGTTTTTGGCCCGAATCGCAGAATTCAAGCTAAGGTTAAACCCGAAGAAGTGCTTTTTCGGCGTTTCGTCGGGCAAAATCTTAGGCTACGTAATCGGAAATAAGGGAATCGAAGTAGATCCCGATAAAGTGAAGGCCATACGGGAAATGCCGGCACCAAAAAATGAAAAAGAGGTGAGAGGGTTTCTAGGGCAGGTTCAGTATATCAGTCGATTCATAGCGAGACTTACCGCAATCTGCGAGCCAATCTTCAAGTTGCTACGGAAAGATCAACCCACAATTTGGAATGATAAGTGTCAGCAAGCTTTAGAGAACGTCCGGAATTACTTATCCAATCCACCAGTGTTAAGACCGCCTAAACTAGGAAAACCTCTTCTCCTCTATGTGGCGATCGAGGAGCGATCTATTGGGGCAATGTTGGCCCAAGAAGGAGACACCGGTGTGGAGCACGCGGTGTATTATCTGAGTAAGAAGTTCTTGGAATACGAGCTTAAGTACAACATGATCGAAAAGACGTGTGTGGCAGTAGTATGGTTGACAAAGAAACTACGACACTATTTTCAATCGTATAAAGTGATCATTATTTCTCGGATGGACCCCGTGAAGTATCTGTACCGGACTCCGTCTTTAACAGGGAAGCTAGCCCGATGGTTGTTGCTTTTGTCCGAATTCGATATTGAATATGTAACGAAGAAGGTTATCAAGGGAAGGGCCGTAGCAGAATTTCTGGCCAACCAACCTCTGAACACAGAAAAGGAAGAGATAAATTATGATTTCCCCGATGAGCACTTGAACGCAATAGAAGTCATACCGTGGAAAATGTTCTTCGATGGAGCGGTTAATTCAAAGGGAGCCGGAGTAGGAGTACTACTTATCTCACCAGAGGGAGAAAGGATCCCGATGGCGAAGAAGTTATCCTTCCCTCTCACCAATAATATGGCCGAATACGAAGCATGCATCTATGGGTTGGAGTCACTAGCAGCACTAAGGGCATCATATGTCGAAATCTGGGGCGACTCAAAGCTGATCATCGAACAGGCACAAGGAAACTAGGAAGCGAGGGAAGAAAGGTTACGTCCATACCTAGACCAGCTAGAAGGGTTGGCACTAAGATTCAATGAATGTCGTTTTTATCATATCCCTCGAGCACCGAACCAAGTTGCGGACGCTTTGGCCACTTTGGTGTCAGTTTGGGACAACCCTCGGAACCTTGCCTCGAAGCCGTTGGTGTTGAAGAGATCTCACAAACCATGCTACGAAGACGTAATGCTATTAGGGGCAGATGAAAAGCCATGGTATTTCGATATCGTGAATTTTATGAGAAGTGGAACATACCCGGCAGAGTCAGAACTTAGGGATCAAGCTGTGATTAGAAGGTTAGCTCAGCAGTTCGTTATCCACAATGACTTGCTTTACAAAAGGCACATCGATGGGTTACAACTGAGGTGCTTGGATGCGGGAGAAGCCCGCGAGGCAATGGAATCGGTACACTCGGGAATTTGTGGGGCCCATATGGGAGGAGCGGCGTTAGCAAAGAAAATCATAAGGCAATGCTTCTACTGGCTCACCATGGAAAGGGATTGTAACGAATATGCGAAGAAATGTCACGATTGTCAAGTCCACGGTGATCATAGTCATCTACCAGCCATGGAATTGCATGCGTTGGCGCCTATTTGGCCATTCGCGGCTTGGGGCATTGATATCATCGGGGAGGTGAGGCCTAATGCTTCGAATGGGCACAAATTTATTGTAGTCGCCATTGATTACTTCAGCAAGTGGGTAGAGGCAGAGTCGTTTGGCAAGTTGGGGTCTAAACAGATGAGGAAGTTTATCGAAAAACACTTAATCACCAGATTTGGAGTGCCTCATGACATGATTACGGATAATGGGGTCCAGTTTCAAGGGGAAGTAAGAAGTCTCTTTCGAGAATATGGCATTGAACATCACAGGTCTTCTCCGTACCGTCCACAAGCTAATGGGGCAGTAGAAGCAGCTAATAAGAACCTTAAGAGAATTCTCATAAAAACGGTGGAATCACATCGGAATTGGCATGAGCAGCTCCCACTCGCGTTATGGGCTTATCGCACGACGGTTAGAACCTCAAATGGGGCAACGCCATTCTCCTTGGTATACGGAACAGAAGCAGTCCTCCCAATTGAGATCGAAAAGCGATCGTTGAGAATCGCAGTGGAAGCAGAGATTCCCGAGACGGAATGGGTGAAGAAGCGATATGAGCAGTTGGCTTTGGTTGACGAGAAAAGGATGGAAGCCCTTTACCATGTGCAGCTATATCAGAGAAGGATGGCCCGAGCCTTCAACAAAAAGGTCAAGGCCAGCCCTATCAAAGAGGGGAACATGGTGCTGAAACAGATCCGTGTGACGCACACCGACCCTAGGGGCAAGTTTAAGCCTAACTGGGAAGGGCCATTCTTCGTGAAGAATATACTAAGCAAAGGAGTGGTGAAGTTAACTACTATGGACGGCATGGAATTCTCCGAACCTACCAACCTGGATAGGCTTAAGAAATACTTTTCGTAAAAAAAAAAAAAAAAAAAAAAAATTCCCGATAGGTTGAAAACCCGTAAAGGGTGGCCTATGCAACAATAAGGGACATCCCAGTGGGTGAAAACCCGAAAGGGCACTCATTTGAAAATTACGGGAGAGAGGAGAAAAATCGCCGGGATCCGAAAATCGAAAGGCGGGTCCTAGTAACAGTAGTTATAACTTGAGCAATTACAAAAACAATGTATAAGAGGCTAAGTATTTCTGTTGTTTGTAAATAAATAAAGGCATGAATATATTTGAAGAGAATGATTGGAATCATCATAATCTACTAAATGCATGGTAATACGAATCATGAGTTATACATTTCTAATCTATCTTTTCACAATAAAAAGCCTATAAACTATCCACCCCACTCCCTATACATCAGCTATACATTGGGGTAATCCTAATAAAAAAAAACTACTAAGCCATACATGACAAGCCTAATAAGGAGGGAAATCCCAGTAGTCCTCAAAATCCCTCAAATACGACGCCCGCTCCGCGGATAAGGTCTCCTCGGTAACTCGGAGTCTCTCCTCGGCAACTCGTGCTCTCTCCTCGGCAGCGAGGCGTCCAATGGTCTCATCACGCGCCCTCTCCTCAACGACAAGACGTCCAGCAGTCTCTCTCCACATCACCTCCGACCTGTGGTCGTTCCGCTCCTGGTACACCTGGCCAACCCTGGCATCGGCAAGAACAGAAATCATACATGCATGCATTCCACTACACTAAAATAAGGCAAGGATACATACCAGGTGGTCGGCACAGCGCAAGCTGAGGTGGTCTCTGAGGTAACCGGACAGCCCCACGTAGTCAGTACAAGTCTCTCTCGTAGTCTGAGAAGCGTCGGAAGGGTCAAATGGTACCCTCGATGTGAAGACAGGAGGAGCCATCTCGACACCCGTGTAGGCTACTCCGGACTCGTCGTAACAAACGGTCGCAAAATCCCTCCCAAAGTCCGGGACGGGTACGCCTAAAGGGGACCTCTCCGGTCGGACAGCGCTGGAGGACTCGCCGATATAATATGGCGGCTCGCTCGCAAATGTCTGAGCTCGAGCGTCGTCAAAGAAATCTGACAGATGGGCACTCCTCCAGGAACTCTCCTGCAAATAGAGACACAATAAATACCGCCAACTATCTCGTAAATAAAGATAAATAGGCCGAACCACTCACCGGAACCGCCTCCTGACCAAAAACCGCCGCGACCGCCTCCCGCGAAAACACGTCCGCCGTGGGGTCCACCTCCATCGCCACCGCCGGGGCATCCCTCGCACTCAACAAAGTCGATAGATAAAGGGCACGGCCCCCGGCGTGAACCCACACCTCTCTACCAACGTATCGACGGGTCAAGTCCTGACGAATGACCGACAAGGGCATGGTCCGCACCGCGAACATGGAGACAGGGATCTCGCCTGGTGACCAGTGCGAGGCCCTAATCCCGATAATGCCCCGGTCGCCCAAATACCAGGCCCGCACGCAAGGGCCGGTGAGCACGCACTGTTGCTCTTGGATCAAAGTCACATACGCGTAATCGGGACCGAAGTCAAGGTCGTCCCACCTAAACTTGATCTGAAAACACAAAGAAAAAGTCAGATCTTTTCAAACAAGAATCTAGCACGACTAGAAGATATCTACCTGACCCAAAGTCCGCGAGTCAATCCAGTCTAGGAGCCGCGCCACCGTCCGTCTCTTCTCTGTGCCTAAATCGAACTCTCTCCACAGAGTCATGAGTGGGAGCCTCGGTACTCGTGACCGATGCCGAGACTGGCTAGGAAGAATCCGCCTCTTATACGCCCAAACCTGCTTGTAAAAAAAAACAAAGGTTACGAACGGAAAACATGAAGAAGATAGAAAGGGCGAGTCTAGGGTGCACACATACCAGAAGAGCGAAAGTGTAACCACCGAAGTCCTTGCGCTTCCAGCAAGTCAAATCCAAAAACTTATATAGGAAGGCTAGGCCCGCCCCCGCCCAATCATAAGACGCCGCCACATCCAAATCGCTAAAAGCCTGAATAAGACCAGCATGTACCTTCCCGCTCTTGGTGCGGAAAATCGTCTCACTCAAAGTGTACACTAGGAAGCTACGGACAGCCAAGTCAGCGTCATCCGTCTCACAAAAATCTCTGCGACTCAAGAGGCTCGCGGTAGAAATGAACTTCGCTGGAGAGGATTTGGCACCTGGGTAAACTCCTGGCCCAATCAAAGCGGCTAGCCTAGCACGGTCGACCCGCGGACGTATCATGTCAAAGCAGAAGGGAACTGGAGTGCTACTCCCCCGCAGCCCTGTCAGCAAAGAAAAATCTCGGGGTGAGATGGTCATCTCCCCGAAAGAAAGGTGGAAGGTATGGGTCGAGTCAACCCACCTCTCGCATAGGGCCCGCAGGCCAAAGCGATCGCACACCTCATTGGTGCGGGGCAGCGCTGAAATAAAGGGCTCAAAGCCCAACTAACGCACACGGGCTCTCGCCGCGGCGCCTAACATAGAATACCACACGTGGATCTCGGCTGTGGTCCCGAAAATCTCGAGGAACTAGAAAGAACAAGACAGGAAAATTTAAATATGATTCCTAAGCGTGCGTTTGATGAAAACACGTTAAGACTAGTTATTCTTTCGGTCAGAATCTAACCTAGAGACGTCTGGTCAATCTGGACCAATTTTCTGTAAAATCTCTCCTTAGGGTCATTTATGTAGGATTTAGTTAATTCTTTATTCTTTAATCCACTCTCGTCCGCACTGACAAGGAGCATTGGTCAAGTTTTTACTATTCACGTGCATTAGTTAAGTTTTTACTATTCATGTGCATTAGTTAGGTTTTTACTCTTCACGTGCATTAGTTAAGGTTTTTAGTATTCACGTGCCTTAGTTAGGTTTTTACTATTCACATGCACTATTCACGTTTTTACTATTCACGAGCATTAGTTAAGTTTTTACTATTCACGTGCACCATTCACGCTTTTACTATTCATGTTTTCGCTATCCACGTGCACTATTCACGTTTTTTACTATTCACGTTCATTATTAATGTTATTTTTACTGTTAGCATGCATAAAGTCGTAGTTTTACTATTCACAATGCATATAGCGCACATTCTTACACAAAAGTAAACAAGTGTTACTTGTAAGTAAAGAAATTCACATTTTCTAACTAGAGTCCTCTAAGGCAATCTAAAGGTTAGCATGCAAATCATGTTCGGATAAGGATACTAAAGCCTAGAATTTGAACCAAATAACGAAAAAGTGAGAAAGTACTTACCTCGTTACAGCGTGTCCGGCTCAGATGCATCGTAGGGTCGTGGAAAGGGTCCACTCTAGCAAGGTTCACGTAAACCTCCTCCATGCCTTTCGTGCCATCGCATTCATCCAAATCCATCCCGAGAATAATCCAAATCAAAATCTAGAGAGAGAGAGAAGAAAGAGAAGGTGTGGGGTTGAAATGGAACCCCACCACCTTATATAGGAAAGAGGAATGGCATTCCCGTAAATAGCGAAAAAGTACGATGTGACATAAAGGTAAAAAGTAAATAATTAATTACCAGGTGCACAGACCTCCGATTTGCAGTCCGTTTCAGCATGCGCTTCTCCCAGACAGTGGCCAATACTGCCACGATAAGAACTCCCGACGCTAGCCAATTTTTACAGAACTGTGGCATCAGTCAAAATACAGACGATAGTCAATAGAAAAATAATTGACAATGTGAATCATTCCGAACCAAAAAAGACATTCCTACCAAACCATTCGAACCTCCAGGACACTAGCTCCAGTGAGAAAATACAGACAACGGTGTTTTAAAAGAATTCAGAATCGTTAGAAAGAACTTTTTTGCCCTTGAGCCACCTTACCTACGGTTCACGACCGAGGTAGCTTTTTAGCCATCTTACCTACGGTTCACGACCGAGGTAGCTTTTTAGCCATCTTACCTACGGTTCACGACCGAGGTAGCTTTTTAGCCATCTTACCTACGGTTCACGACCGAGGTAGCTCTTTAGCCATCTTACCTACGGTTCACGACCGAGGTAGCTCTTCAGCCATCTTACCTACGGTTCACGACCGAGGTAGCTTTTCAGCCATCTTACCTACGGTTCACGACCGAGGTAGCTTTTCAGCCATCTTACCTACGGTTCACGACCGAGGTAGCTCTTCAGCCATCTTACCTACAGTTCACGACCGAGGTAGCTCTTTAGCCATCTTACCTACGGTTCACGACCGAGGTAGCTCTTTAGCCATCTTACCTACGGTTCACGATCGAGGTAGCTTTTTAGCCATCTTACCTACGGTTCACGACCGAGGTAGCTTTTTAGCCATCTTATCTACGGTTCACGACCGAGGTAGCTTTTTAGCCATCTTACCTACGGTTCACGACCAAGGTAGCTTTTTAGCCATCTTACCTACGGTTCACGACCGAGGTAGCTCTTTAGCCATCTTACCTACGGTTCACGACCGAGGTAGCTCTTTAGCCATCTTACCTGCTCTTTAGCCATCTTACCTATGGTTCACGACCGAGGTAGCTTTTTAGCCATCTTACCTATGGTTCACGACCGAGGTAGCTCTTTAGCCATCTTACCTACGGTTCACGACCGAGGTAACTTTTTAGCCATCTTACCTACGGTTCACGACCGAGGTAGCTGTTTAGCCATCTTACCTACGGTTCACGACCGAGGTAGCTTTTTAGCCATCTTACCTACGGTTCACGACCGAGGTAGCAAAAAACGTTATCAAAACACACACATCACTGTCAAAATAGGAAAGTAGGGGTAACTGTAGACACCGAGTCGGAGGACCTGTGATGAAAACCTAAAAACAGGATGGTTGAAAAGTTACGGCGGGTCGCTGTTGTCGATCGGATGGCTCGCAAATGCTTAGCGGCACGGTGCGAGTGCTTAGCGGCAGCCGACGCGCGTTCGACGACAGTCGGACGCCCGCTCGACAGCACGAAGCGCGCGCTCGACGTCTGTCGGACGCACGCGTCCAGCCACGAATGGCACGCGATCGACGTCCGAGCGATGCACGGGCCCGGCAGCGCGGTGCGCGCGCTCGTCGGCCACGGGGCGTGTGCGCCCGGTAGCACGAAACGCACGTTCGGCGGCCACGACGCGTGGGCGCCCGACGGCACGGAACGCGCGCTCAACGGCCACAGGACATGCGCGCCCGACGGCGCGAGACGCGCCCCGGCGGCCGTTGGGCGAGCGCCCAACAACGTCGGGTGAACGCCCAACGTTCGTTGGGAGAACGCCCAACGGCAGTTGGGCGCTCGCCCAATGCTGTTGGGCGATCGCCCAACGGAAGGTTGGGCGGCCGCCCAACATGCCTTGGGCGGCCGCCCAACCCTCTTGGGCGACGCCCGATTTTGCTCGGGCGTCGCCCATTCTTCCGGAGATCCGTTTTCCTATAAAAGGCATGGATCCCCATGCATTTTAAAGGGGTGATTCTTTGGAGCTTTCTCACTCTAAACATTTTTAGAGAGAGAAAGTCAATTTTTTGGAGAAAATATTTTTTTTCCCAAAAAAATCCAAATTTTCCCAAAGTTAAATTTTTACTAAAAAACACAAAAAACCGGAAAATCACGACTTGTGGAATCAATCGGTTTCGACTGTCAGATACCGAACTTAAGGTATTATCCGAGGACTAGACTCGTTTTATTTTATTTAATTTATTTCTTTTCCTTTATTAATTTTTATGTTATAATTTTATTTATTTAGCTATTTATTTATTTACCATGTTTTATTTAATTTTGCATATTTATTTAATTTTCGTCTCGTGTTGAATAAAATTTGGTTTTGTTTTAAAATAAAAACCTCGTTTTGATATCCCAATACGAACCGTGATCCGATAAAAAGGTAGTTCGGGTATTAAAAACGTTGTAATTATAAGCTTTTTAAAAAAGATATTTCCGAATAACGTTTTAAAATAAAAACATCGTTTTAGGAACTTCCGTTATTGACTATGATCCATTTTTGGTAGTTCGGAAATCCAAAACGATTGAATTAGACTTAATTTAAAGCTTTTGAATAAATCTGGAAATAATTGGAGTGTTGCTGTAATTTTCCGTTTTCTGTCACTAAAGGCTGTTTACCGACGGAAATTCCGTCGGTAAATCTGCTGGAATGTAAAAAATGCTGTTTTGGTCCATCTTTCTCAACTTTTAAGCTTTTAATCCTTTGTACATATATGTATATTTATGTAATAAACATTTTCAAATTATTTTTGGATAGTTGGTACATATAGTTTTATTTAGGATATTTATATATCATTTTTTTGATTTAATCTAATATAAGTATATGTATATATATCTTTTTCTTTTTCCTTCATTTAAATGATAATGGATTTTATTTTAAAATGATATTTATTTGGGTGTTTTGGGAGTGATTAATTAGTAGACATTTTGTGGATAAATTGATATTATTTTGATATTTAAACTACATTATGTATGTATATATATAGTTTTGGGCTATTTGGGTTATATTAGTTATTATTAGATAAAATTATTTTGGGGACAAATAATATTTTCTTATTTAGGGGTTTTATTTATTATTTTCACATATTTAAAGTAAAAATGTATTATATTTAGTATTTTCATTATTATTCCTTATATATGTATTATATAGTATCTTTTCACTTATCCTTATTTCATGTTCCTTTTTTTTTTTGCTAAAATGTATATATATACCTATATTATTTTCTTTATTCTTTGGACATTTATGGGTCCATATTTCAAATGGGCTTTATTTGGGAGTGAATTTTGATTTAATATGCTTATTGTTGTAATTATGACAAGTAAAGAGTCCATTGAGTAAAAAGGGGAAAATAAATCACAAAAAGAGTTTTCAATTTAATTATTTAAACTAATGGATTTTTAGAGGTTCCTAATGTAAATAAATAGTGTTTTCTTGACATTTCAAATCGTTTCTTAAAACACCACGTTTTAAAACCTTAGTCCGTTCCAACGACGGATTAAGCAAACCTTGTAATTAAATTCGTTTTCATTGTGAATAATAGAGTTTTTGAATCGTTTTCTTAAATGATTTATGCAAAATAAATGAACTTGTATGCTTAACCACGTTTTCTTATTGAAAAGTTTTTACCTTAACGTTTTCAAACACTCGAGTCATTCCAACGGCGATTCAGGTGAACTTCATCAAACTTGGTTTTAAAACGCACCTAAATCGTTCCAACGGCGATTAAGGTGCGAACCATGTAAATGAACTAGTTTTGGGGGAAATAAGTTAGTATAGAATTAACATGCAACACGACATGTAAATCACATCGTAAATAAATCAATTCTTTCTTCTCCCCCTCTCTCTTGTATACTTTAAATTTATGCAAAATGGGTGATTCTTTACCAAATTGGCTTTCAATAATATATGCTCAAAACGGTTTTCAAAACGAGAAAGAAAAGGTTTCAAATGAATTTTAAACTTAAAGAAATATGCGATTAGTCCGTTATCGCCTAACATGCTGAGTAGGAGGCCGGTGGTTCATAACCGGGCGGTGTCGGAGTGCCTAGTAGCCTTTCTCCGGAAAGGAGCTAGCCTTTCGGCTCATACCTAAATTTCTCGAACCCTCACCGGTCTCCCGCAAGGGATCGGTGTTCATTTTCCCATTCGTGGGTGGCGACTCTTCCATACTCCGAGCTCCGGTCCTGCCGAGTAGCTTGATTCCACGATTGGTTGCTTTCGGCGCCAATCACCGCTTACGTCGCCATGAGGTGTCCACCCCCCGGTCCGCCCGGGAGATTAGGCCGCGGCACCTCGTCTAACAAACGTTTGTTCTTTTCTCCTTTAAATAAACGTAGTGCGGGGAAAGGAAGATATACCTTTTTGTGAACTAAAAATGGATGTTTTGGTAGAGAGAAGAGCTCTCGAAGAAGATGATAACTCCACTGATGGATTTCTGTAGATGGAAGGCAGACTATTCACTCGGTAGTATGAGTGAGTAGTCCTTTTGAACTGGTTCGACCAGTTAGGGCTGGTTATGTAAGCTCTCTATTTTCTATTTATGAATGAATGTTGATAATTTATGATGTGTTTGATGAAGCTTCTTATTCCATTGCTTATACATGTATGCTAGTGTTAGATGAATGATAGGGAACTGCTTTCATCTTCACGAAACTTTTTATCAAACATCCAACCCTGAAGTAGGAATGTTAGGAGGTTGTATCAAGGGTTTTCTTTATTGAAATGATGTTTCGATCGTAATGCAAGAAAGAACCAACCTTAGGGACGCTTATGATTATAGTAATTCTGAGAATCTTAAGAACACACGAGAGTTGACTTAAGTGAGCATTAATGCAGAAACCTTGACTTCACTTTACTTCATCCATGAATAAATAGGATGTTTAGGGACTTAAAGTAACCTGTCCGTTGTGCCTAACCTGTTCTACCTTTTATCCATTATCAAGTAATCGTTTTTATAAGTTAAATCATTGACTTAGTTACCTATTCACAATATCTCCTAATCTAAAGAATTCACACACCACGAACACCCTGTTCTGCAAAGTTTTTCTAGTAAAATTTGGTCCTCAATCCCTGTGGAGACGATACTCTATTTATCACTTTATTACTTGTATCTAGTGCATTTTCTAGAGTCTGTTTAGAGGACAACACTTGGGATGAGTTGGAAAACAGTTTCTAACAAAATTCTTTACACCCAAACAACTCATGAAATTTAGAAATGAAGTCACCGAATCCTAGCAAAAGCAAGATGAATCTCTATCGGAACCATATGATAGATTTAAGGAGTTACCGAGGCATGAACCTAACCACCAAATTCTGTTATGGCTACAAGTCCAAACATTGTATAATGGTCTCACTAATTCATTCAAGAGTGTTTTCGAATTTGTGGCTAATGGCGAGCCTGATTCCATGTCTACCACTAACATGTACGCATTAACCGAGAAAATGCTATATCAAACTTACAAATAGTATTTAGAGAGTTCATCTGTGTCTCAACTAACCATTCAAATGACAAAACTAATTAAGCAAGGTAGGAGCACAAACTATTCTTACAAGTCTATCAATCCAAGTTTTAGTATGTACTTTCTATGGTTATAATCACAAGACTGTTGATTGTGCATCTAATGAATCTGACCCAGAATATGTTGACTATATCAATAATCAAAGGCCACAATAGCACAAACCATACTCAAACACATACAACACAGAATGGACTAAGCATCCTAACTTTTCATGGCTGCCAAATCCAAATCAGCCAACCACTGTTCAATCTCAACTAATGTACCAAAGCCCTCAACAATACAATCAAGCTAGAAATCCACCACCACCACAATGTGTGCAGCAAGAAAAGAAACCCTCGATGGAGGAATTCAGGGATAATTCATGCAACTAACCCAAACGTCCATAAAAGGGCTAGAGACACAAATGCACCAGCTTCCCAACATGGTCTCTACCGGAAGTAAATGAACTTTACCAACCAAGACTGTACTCGCCATCCTTTTATGGAATGGAATGATGTGTTTGATGAAGCTTCTTATTCCATTGCTTATGCATGTATGCTAGTGTTAGATGAATGATAAGGAACTGCTTTCATCTTCACGAAACTTTTTATCAAACATCCAACCCTGAAGTAGGAATGTTAGGAGGTTGTATCAAGGGTTTTCTTTATTGAAATGATGTTTCGATCGTAATGCAAGAAAGAACCAACCTTAGGGACGCTTATGGTTACAGTAATTCTTAGAATCTTAAGAACACACGAGAGTTGACTTAAGTGAGCATTAATGCAGAAACCTTGACTTCACTTTACTTCATCCATGAATAAATAGGATGTTTAGGGACTTAAAGTAACCTGTCCGTTGTGCCTAACCTGTTCTACCTTTTATCCATTATCAAGTAATCGTTTTTATAAGTTAAATCATTGACTTAGTTACCTATTCACAATATCTCCTAATCTAAAGAATTCACACACCACGAACACCCTGTTCTGCAAAGTTTTTCTAGTAAAATTTGGTCCTCAATCCCTGTGGAGACGATACTCTATTTATCACTTTATTACTTGTATCTAGTGCATTTTCTAGAGTCTGTTTAGAGGACAACACTTGGGATGAGTTGGAAAACAGTTTCTAACAAAATTCTTTACACCCAAACAACTCATGAAATTTAGAAATGAAGTCACCGAATCCTAGCAAAAGCAAGATGAATCTCTATCGGAACCATATGATAGATTTAAGGAGTTACCGAGGCATGAACCTAACCACCAAATTCTGTTATGGCTACAAGTCCAAACATTGTATAATGGTCTCACTAATTCATTCAAGAGTGTTTTCGAATTTGTGGCTAATGGCGAGCCTGATTCCATGTCTACCACTAACATGTACGCATTAACCGAGAAAATGCTATATCAAACTTACAAATAGTATTTAGAGAGTTCATCTGTGTCTCAACTAACCATTCAAATGACAAAACTAATTAAGCAAGGTAGGAGCACAAACTATTCTTACAAGTCTATCAATCCAAGTTTTAGTATGTACTTTCTATGGTTATAATCACAAGACTGTTGATTGTGCATCTAATGAATCTGACCCAGAATATGTTGACTATATCAATAATCAAAGGCCACAATAGCACAAACCATACTCAAACACATACAACACAGAATGGACTAAGCATCCTAACTTTTCATGGCTGCCAAATCCAAATCAGCCAACCACTGTTCAATCTCAACTAATGTACCAAAGCCCTCAACAATACAATCAAGCTAGAAATCCACCACCACCACAATGTGTGCAGCAAGAAAAGAAACCCTCGATGGAGGAATTCAGGGATAATTCATGCAACTAACCCAAACGTCCATAAAAGGGCTAGAGACACAAATGCACTAGCTTCCCAACATGGTCTCTACCGGAAGTAAATGAACTTTACCAACCAAGACTGTACTCGCCATCCTTTTATGGAATGGAATGATGTGTTTGATGAAGCTTCTTATTCCATTGCTTATGCATGTATGCTAGTGTTAGATGAATGATAAGGAACTGCTTTCATCTTCACGAAACTTTTTATCAAACATCCAACCCTGAAGTAGGAATGTTAGGAGGTTGTATCAAGGGTTTTCTTTATTGAAATGATGTTTCGATCGTAATGCAAGAAAGAACCAACCTTAGGGACGCTTATGGTTACAGTAATTCTTAGAATCTTAAGAACACACGAGAGTTGACTTAAGTGAGCATTAATGCAGAAACCTTGACTTCACTTTACTTCATCCATGAATAAATAGGATGTTTAGGGACTTAAAGTAACCTGTCCGTTGTGCCTAACCTGTTCTACCTTTTATCCATTATCAAGTAATCGTTTTTATAAGTTAAATCATTGACTTAGTTACCTATTCACAATATCTCCTAATCTAAAGAATTCACACACCACGAACACCCTGTTCTGCAAAGTTTTTCTAGTAAAATTTGGTCCTCAATCCCTGTGGAGACGATACTCTATTTATCACTTTATTACTTGTATCTAGTGCATTTTCTAGAGTCTGTTTAGAGGACAACACTTGGGATGAGTTGGAAAACAGTTTCTAACAAAATTCTTTACACCCAAACAACTCATGAAATTTAGAAATGAAGTCACCGAATCTTAGCAAAAGCAAGATGAATCTCTATCGGAACCATATGATAGATTTAAGGAGTTACCGAGGCATGAACCTAACCACCAAATTCTGTTATGGCTACAAGTCCAAACATTGTATAATGGTCTCACTAATTCATTCAAGAGTGTTTTCGAATTTGTGGCTAATGGCGAGCCTGATTCCATGTCTACCACTAACATGTACGCATTAACCGAGAAAATGCTATATCAAACTTACAAATAGTATTTAGAGAGTTCATCTGTGTCTCAACTAACCATTCAAATGACAAAACTAATTAAGCAAGGTAGGAGCACAAACTATTCTTACAAGTCTATCAATCCAAGTTTTAGTATGTACTTTCTATGGTTATAATCACAAGACTGTTGATTGTGCATCTAATGAATCTGACCCAGAATATGTTGACTATATCAATAATCAAAGGCCACAATAGCACAAACCATACTCAAACACATACAACACAGAATGGACTAAGCATCCTAACTTTTCATGGCTGCCAAATCCAAATCAGCCAACCACTGTTCAATCTCAACTAATGTACCAAAGCCCTCAACAATACAATCAAGCTAGAAATCCACCACCACCACAATGTGTGCAGCAAGAAAAGAAACCCTCGATGGAGGAATTCAGGGATAATTCATGCAACTAACCCAAACGTCCATAAAAGGGCTAGAGACACAAATGCACCAGCTTCCCAACATGGTCTCTACCGGAAGTAAATGAACTTTACCAACCAAGACTGTACTCGCCATCCTTTTATGGAATGGAATGATGTGTTTGATGAAGCTTCTTATTCCATTGCTTATGCATGTATGCTAGTGTTAGATGAATGATAAGGAACTGCTTTCATCTTCACGAAACTTTTTATCAAACATCCAACCCTGAAGTAGGAATGTTAGGAGGTTGTATCAAGGGTTTTCTTTATTGAAATGATGTTTCGATCGTAATGCAAGAAAGAACCAACCTTAGGGACGCTTATGGTTACAGTAATTCTTAGAATCTTAAGAACACACGAGAGTTGACTTAAGTGAGCATTAATGCAGAAACCTTGACTTCACTTTACTTCATCCATGAATAAATAGGATGTTTAGGGACTTAAAGTAACCTGTCCGTTGTGCCTAACCTGTTCTACCTTTTATCCATTATCAAGTAATCGTTTTTATAAGTTAAATCATTGACTTAGTTACCTATTCACAATATCTCCTAATCTAAAGAATTCACACACCACGAACACCCTGTTCTGCAAAGTTTTTCTAGTAAAATTTGGTCCTCAATCCCTGTGGAGACGATACTCTATTTATCACTTTATTACTTGTATCTAGTGCATTTTCTAGAGTCTGTTTAGAGGACAACACTTGGGATGAGTTGGAAAACAGTTTCTAACAAAATTCTTTACACCCAAACAACTCATGAAATTTAGAAATGAAGTCACCGAATCCTAGCAAAAGCAAGATGAATCTCTATCGGAACCATATGATAGATTTAAGGAGTTACCGAGGCATGAACCTAACCACCAAATTCTGTTATGGCTACAAGTCCAAACATTGTATAATGGTCTCACTAATTCATTCAAGAGTGTTTTCGAATTTGTGGCTAATGGCGAGCCTGATTCCATGTCTACCACTAACATGTACGCATTAACCGAGAAAATGCTATATCAAACTTACAAATAGTATTTAGAGAGTTCATCTGTGTCTCAACTAACCATTCAAATGACAAAACTAATTAAGCAAGGTAGGAGCACAAACTATTCTTACAAGTCTATCAATCCAAGTTTTAGTATGTACTTTCTATGGTTATAATCACAAGACTGTTGATTGTGCATCTAATGAATCTGACCCAGAATATGTTGACTATATCAATAATCAAAGGCCACAATAGCACAAACCATACTCAAACACATACAACACAGAATGGACTAAGCATCCTAACTTTTCATGGCTGCCAAATCCAAATCAGCCAACCACTGTTCAATCTCAACTAATGTACCAAAGCCCTCAACAATACAATCAAGCTAGAAATCCACCACCACCACAATGTGTGCAGCAAGAAAAGAAACCCTCGATGGAGGAATTCAGGGATAATTCATGCAACTAACCCAAACGTCCATAAAAGGGCTAGAGACACAAATGCACTAGCTTCCCAACATGGTCTCTACCGGAAGTAAATGAACTTTACCAACCAAGACTGTACTCGCCATCCTTTTATGGAATGGAATGATGTGTTTGATGAAGCTTCTTATTCCATTGCTTATGCATGTATGCTAGTGTTAGATGAATGATAAGGAACTGCTTTCATCTTCACGAAACTTTTTATCAAACATCCAACCCTGAAGTAGGAATGTTAGGAGGTTGTATCAAGGGTTTTCTTTATTGAAATGATGTTTCGATCGTAATGCAAGAAAGAACCAACCTTAGGGACGCTTATGGTTACAGTAATTCTTAGAATCTTAAGAACACACGAGAGTTGACTTAAGTGAGCATTAATGCAGAAACCTTGACTTCACTTTACTTCATCCATGAATAAATAGGATGTTTAGGGACTTAAAGTAACCTGTCCGTTGTGCCTAACCTGTTCTACCTTTTATCCATTATCAAGTAATCGTTTTTATAAGTTAAATCATTGACTTAGTTACCTATTCACAATATCTCCTAATCTAAAGAATTCACACACCACGAACACCCTGTTCTGCAAAGTTTTTCTAGTAAAATTTGGTCCTCAATCCCTGTGGAGACGATACTCTATTTATCACTTTATTACTTGTATCTAGTGCATTTTCTAGAGTCTGTTTAGAGGACAACACTTGGGATGAGTTGGAAAACAGTTTCTAACAAAATTCTTTACACCCAAACAACTCATGAAATTTAGAAATGAAGTCACCGAATCTTAGCAAAAGCAAGATGAATCTCTATCGGAACCATATGATAGATTTAAGGAGTTACCGAGGCATGAACCTAACCACCAAATTCTGTTATGGCTACAAGTCCAAACATTGTATAATGGTCTCACTAATTCATTCAAGAGTGTTTTCGAATTTGTGGCTAATGGCGAGCCTGATTCCATGTCTACCACTAACATGTACGCATTAACCGAGAAAATGCTATATCAAACTTACAAATAGTATTTAGAGAGTTCATCTGTGTCTCAACTAACCATTCAAATGACAAAACTAATTAAGCAAGGTAGGAGCACAAACTATTCTTACAAGTCTATCAATCCAAGTTTTAGTATGTACTTTCTATGGTTATAATCACAAGACTGTTGATTGTGCATCTAATGAATCTGACCCAGAATATGTTGACTATATCAATAATCAAAGGCCACAATAGCACAAACCATACTCAAACACATACAACACAGAATGGACTAAGCATCCTAACTTTTCATGGCTGCCAAATCCAAATCAGCCAACCACTGTTCAATCTCAACTAATGTACCAAAGCCCTCAACAATACAATCAAGCTAGAAATCCACCACCACCACAATGTGTGCAGCAAGAAAAGAAACCCTCGATGGAGGAATTCAGGGATAATTCATGCAACTAACCCAAACGTCCATAAAAGGGCTAGAGACACAAATGCACCAGCTTCCCAACATGGTCTCTACCGGAAGTAAATGAACTTTACCAACCAAGAATGTACTCGCCATCCTTTTATGGAATGGAATGATGTGTTTGATGAAGCTTCTTATTCCATTGCTTATGCATGTATGCTAGTGTTAGATGAATGATAAGGAACTGCTTTCATCTTCACGAAACTTTTTATCAAACATCCAACCCTGAAGTAGGAATGTTAGGAGGTTGTATCAAGGGTTTTCTTTATTGAAATGATGTTTCGATCGTAATGCAAGAAAGAACCAACCTTAGGGACGCTTATGGTTACAGTAATTCTTAGAATCTTAAGAACACACGAGAGTTGACTTAAGTGAGCATTAATGCAGAAACCTTGACTTCACTTTACTTCATCCATGAATAAATAGGATGTTTAGGGACTTAAAGTAACCTGTCCGTTGTGCCTAACCTGTTCTACCTTTTATCCATTATCAAGTAATCGTTTTTATAAGTTAAATCATTGACTTAGTTACCTATTCACAATATCTCCTAATCTAAAGAATTCACACACCACGAACACCCTGTTCTGCAAAGTTTTTCTAGTAAAATTTGGTCCTCAATCCCTGTGGAGACGATACTCTATTTATCACTTTATTACTTGTATCTAGTGCATTTTCTAGAGTCTGTTTAGAGGACAACACTTGGGATGAGTTGGAAAACAGTTTCTAACAAAATTCTTTACACCCAAACAACTCATGAAATTTAGAAATGAAGTCACCGAATCCTAGCAAAAGCAAGATGAATCTCTATCGGAACCATATGATAGATTTAAGGAGTTACCGAGGCATGAACCTAACCACCAAATTCTGTTATGGCTACAAGTCCAAACATTGTATAATGGTCTCACTAATTCATTCAAGAGTGTTTTCGAATTTGTGGCTAATGGCGAGCCTGATTCCATGTCTACCACTAACATGTACGCATTAACCGAGAAAATGCTATATCAAACTTACAAATAGTATTTAGAGAGTTCATCTGTGTCTCAACTAACCATTCAAATGACAAAACTAATTAAGCAAGGTAGGAGCACAAACTATTCTTACAAGTCTATCAATCCAAGTTTTAGTATGTACTTTCTATGGTTATAATCACAAGACTGTTGATTGTGCATCTAATGAATCTGACCCAGAATATGTTGACTATATCAATAATCAAAGGCCACAATAGCACAAACCATACTCAAACACATACAACACAGAATGGACTAAGCATCCTAACTTTTCATGGCTGCCAAATCCAAATCAGCCAACCACTGTTCAATCTCAACTAATGTACCAAAGCCCTCAACAATACAATCAAGCTAGAAATCCACCACCACCACAATGTGTGCAGCAAGAAAAGAAACCCTCGATGGAGGAATTCAGGGATAATTCATGCAACTAACCCAAACGTCCATAAAAGGGCTAGAGACACAAATGCACCAGCTTCCCAACATGGTCTCTACCGGAAGTAAATGAACTTTACCAACCAAGAATGTACTCGCCATCCTTTTATGGAATGGAATGATGTGTTTGATGAAGCTTCTTATTCCATTGCTTATGCATGTATGCTAGTGTTAGATGAATGATAAGGAACTGCTTTCATCTTCACGAAACTTTTTATCAAACATCCAACCCTGAAGTAGGAATGTTAGGAGGTTGTATCAAGGGTTTTCTTTATTGAAATGATGTTTCGATCGTAATGCAAGAAAGAACCAACCTTAGGGACGCTTATGGTTACAGTAATTCTTAGAATCTTAAGAACACACGAGAGTTGACTTAAGTGAGCATTAATGCAGAAACCTTGACTTCACTTTACTTCATCCATGAATAAATAGGATGTTTAGGGACTTAAAGTAACCTGTCCGTTGTGCCTAACCTGTTCTACCTTTTATCCATTATCAAGTAATCGTTTTTATAAGTTAAATCATTGACTTAGTTACCTATTCACAATATCTCCTAATCTAAAGAATTCACACACCACGAACACCCTGTTCTGCAAAGTTTTTCTAGTAAAATTTGGTCCTCAATCCCTGTGGAGACGATACTCTATTTATCACTTTATTACTTGTATCTAGTGCATTTTCTAGAGTCTGTTTAGAGGACAACACTTGGGATGAGTTGGAAAACAGTTTCTAACAAAATTCTTTACACCCAAACAACTCATGAAATTTAGAAATGAAGTCACCGAATCCTAGCAAAAGCAAGATGAATCTCTATCGGAACCATATGATAGATTTAAGGAGTTACCGAGGCATGAACCTAACCACCAAATTCTGTTATGGCTACAAGTCCAAACATTGTATAATGGTCTCACTAATTCATTCAAGAGTGTTTTCGAATTTGTGGCTAATGGCGAGCCTGATTCCATGTCTACCACTAACATGTACGCATTAACCGAGAAAATGCTATATCAAACTTACAAATAGTATTTAGAGAGTTCATCTGTGTCTCAACTAACCATTCAAATGACAAAACTAATTAAGCAAGGTAGGAGCACAAACTATTCTTACAAGTCTATCAATCCAAGTTTTAGTATGTACTTTCTATGGTTATAATCACAAGACTGTTGATTGTGCATCTAATGAATCTGACCCAGAATATGTTGACTATATCAATAATCAAAGGCCACAATAGCACAAACCATACTCAAACACATACAACACAGAATGGACTAAGCATCCTAACTTTTCATGGCTGCCAAATCCAAATCAGCCAACCACTGTTCAATCTCAACTAATGTACCAAAGCCCTCAACAATACAATCAAGCTAGAAATCCACCACCACCACAATGTGTGCAGCAATAAAAGAAACCCTCGATGGAGGAATTCAGGGATAATTCATGCAACTAACCCAAACGTCCATAAAAGGGCTAGAGACACAAATGCACCAGCTTCCCAACATGGTCTCTACCGGAAGTAAATGAACTTTACCAACCAAGACTGTACTCGCCATCCTTTTATGGAATGGAAAAACTGTATCAACTGGGTATAGAATGAGTGAAAAGGGAGAGTCATGAAAAACATCCAAAATAAGCACAAATGAGGAAGCCACTACTCTAGAAGAGAATAAACTGACACTTTTTACCGACATCATCATCAGTTTTACCACCTGCTGTGTAAAAACAAATGTCATGTCCTAAACCGAGGTTGAACAACTCTCAACTAAAAATATTCTAACACTTGTTACCCATGTACCAATTTATAAACATGTGCCACCATATCCATGTAGACTAAAAGGGAAATAGATGGATGTACACTATAACAAATTCTTAAATAGTAATAATAAGATATCATTCCCACAGAGAACGCTGATTAAAACGTAGTTAAATTCAAAATCTTTACAAGAAAAGTTTGTTGAACACTTAGGCAAATTGATATCATCAGTAGAGTATCAATTTGGTTAAGGTAGCGATCTAACCCGACCGTAGGAGGATTGACTGCAGTTCAAAGCCCTAAAATTAGAGGAATCAACGTTTATTTCATTGTTTTAATTTATGCAAAGTTTAATGTTGTTTTCTTTGCTTAATGCAAACGAATATATTTATTCACTTTTCTAAAGGACTAAACGTTTCTGTTTTGTAAATTTATCCCTAAATCAGAAGTATTTTCTAACATTTGTTATACTCTATTCTAATTCTTATTCTAGCAATTTCAAAACCAAATCCGATTTAACGATTTTCCATATTATAAACCTTAAAAGTAAATTTAACCAATTCAAAATAAGTTTTTGTTAAAAAACGTTCCCTGTGGGATCGATATCTTTTATTACTACAAGCGTATACCGTGCACTTGCGGAAATCACTCAACAAGTTTTTGGCGTCGTTGCCGGGGAACGCCAAAAATTTTGACAAAAATTTAGATTTTTCATGTTTTATTTCGAATCTAGGTTTATTTATACTTATTCAAAATTTTATATTTTACTTATTTCAAATTACTAACATATTTATTTTTCAAATTCTGTTTTGAAGGTAGTTTCGATTCGTGCGAAATTTCAAGTTCATGCGCAGTTCTCGAAGTTCAGGCATTCCACCAAAACCGCTAGACCCAGAAATTGAAAAAACGGTTAAAAAGAACAAGAAAGACAAGAAAAACAAAAACAAGACTCCAATAAAAACTAGAGTTACTGAGCTAGAAATTATGGCCACACTTATGGATTATGCTAGGCCAGGAGTGGTCGGTGTAACGAACAGCATAGTTAGACCCCAAATAAATGCAAACCAATTTGAAATTAAGCCAGCATTGCTTAATATGTTGCAAAATAACGTAACATTTTACGGGTTACCTAACGAAAATCCTAACACCCATTTGACAAATTTCTTAGAAATTTGTGACACTTTTAAAATACCAAATGTGACTGTGGAAGCAATCAGCCTTCACCTTTTTCCTTTTACTTTGAAGGATCGAGCCAAAGAATGGTTAACTTTTATGCCAGCGACAACATTTGAAACTTGGGAGCAATAAGCCCAAGCATTTTTATCAAAAAAATTTCCTTTAGCAAAAACCGCAAGAATGATAAAAGAGTTAACATCTTTTTCTCAAAATGATAATGAAACTCTTTATGAGGCTTGGGAACGTTTTAAAGAACTTCAACGTTTATGCCCACACCACCCACTGCCCACTGAACTTTTAATGCAAACATTTTATAATGGATTGAATCCTACAACTAGAGGTTCATTAGATGCTATGTCTGGAGGGTTATTCATGAAGAAAACGTCGGCCCAAGCAAGAGAACTTTTGGAGGAAATGGCAATCAACAGTAGTATGTGGCCCGCGAAACGTGGACACGTACCAGTGGCGAAACCATCATCCTCAACTACGTCATCAGTTAAAGGTATAGTGAATCTTGATCCAGTTGCGATGTTGCAAGCCCAATTTTCTGCCTTATCACACAAAATTGAATGGTTTATGGCACCGTGCGATCCTAATGGTAAGCCAATCCAAACGAATGTGGATTATGAAGGTATGAGCGAAATTGAACAGGTAAATTTTGTCCAAGGGCAAAACCAAACTAATAACCCTTATTCCAATACATATAATCCTGGATGGAGAAATCATCCTAACTTTAATTGGAGAGATAATAATAATAATAATAATAATGCCAATGCTAATCAAAATCAATCAAGAGATACGATTAGCACTTTATCTTCTAAAATCGATAAATTTATGGATGTTATGAGCGGAAAAATAAGTAATCACGATGATGGTTTTAAACGGATCGAGAATAAATTCGATCAGCTTATTAAAAACCAATCATCTAGCGTCCATAATTTGGAGGTTCAAATTGTACAACTTGCTAAATCAATTCCATCCCGCAAAGAGGGAAGTCTTCCCAGCCATACGGAAGAAAATTCGAAAAAGCATGTAAAGGCTATCACTCTTCGCTCTGGGAAAAATTACTTAGGTCCGGAAATGCCCGGAAATTCAACTTTACCAGGAACTGATTTACCAAAATCCAAAGAAGACACATTAAACCAAAAAGATACACCAATTGACTTGAGTACAAAAAAATTTGTACCCAAAATAAGGACTATGACAAACAACTTTTAACGTTTTTAGACAAACTTAAAAATTTGCATATTAATTTGACGTTTATGGATGCGATTACGCAAATTCCCAACTATGGTAAATTCCTAAAAGATTTAATTTCAAAGAAAATCTGTTGGGAAGGAATTTCATCCATTTCACTAACTGAAGATTGTAGTTCAATTGTGTCAAGTAATTTGCCCACTAAACTCAAGGATTCCGGATGTTTTACCATTCCGTGTAAGTTGGGAGATATTGAATTCCCAAGTTGTCTTTGTGATTTAGGAGTGATAGGGGCGTTTCGTCCCTATCTTTTATCGTGATTTACGTCTAATTTGGGACTAAATAAATAAGTTTAATTACAAAAATAAAGTGTTTTAATAAAATAATGAAATAAAAATAAAATTCGTACTGTTGGTTAATTATCTCTATTTTTGATTGAATTTAGGAAATAAAACGTCAAGCTAACTCGGCTCTCGAGAGTTGTATTTGAGGTACGAGCAAGGAGCAAAAATCCACCGACATACGCGGGGCGTGGAACACTTAGTCAGAAATAATTGCTCAATCCGCAGGTACCACGTGGGATTCAACAACTGATACGCGGGACGTACCCCAATCTACACGGGGCGTAGATGCAATGATAAGGCCCAATCATGAATGTCAGACTACATGGTCTCCTAAGTCAACCATCGATACGCGATGCGTGTTTTAGGATACGCAGGGCGTAAATGGTGTATTTCGAGCTCTTTAAAGCCAGGAGCTCAAACACGCACGACGTATATCAATATACGCGGGCCGTGGTTGAGACAACAAGATTCGAATTAAGTCCACATACAGGAAATTATTGAAGGAATGGGTCATTACGCGGGACGTCTTCTACCCCACGCGAGGCGTGTCATGGGAAATCTGCAGAAAATCATGTTCCTCCATGCTTGCACCTTATAAACTTACAATTTTACCCCTAGCTTGATGTGTATAAATAAGAGTGACTAGCACTCATTTAGTAAGCTTTGGATCTACAAAAATTCTTGTTATAGATTAAGCTCTTGTTATATAGTTTGAGATTTTATTTTACATAGCAAAACTCTATCACCTTGAGAGCTTGTTCGTTGATTCCGACATTCCGTTAAAGTTCTGTTCCATATCCGTTCACCAAGCTCGAGAGTTCCACCTCCAAGTCTTAAGAGACGGCCTTGAGTCTGGTTAGCTAGTTCCGAGGATGGATTCTTCCCTTTTCACTTGGTAATTAGCTTGTACTCTTCCTATGTACTAGGCTTGGTTGTATTCCATATTTACATTCTCCATATTTATAATTTATGATTCATAATCTCTTTTTCTATATATGTGTTGATGTTTGTTACTTGTTTTGATACTCGTAATTGATTATTGTGTAGGAGAACAAGATTTCCGACGCCATTCGGGCTATCTTTAGGGATTCATATAGGTGTTGCCCCACCGGAAGTGACGCTCCGGAAACCGTAGGAATTGACAAACCACGGAACTTACGGGCCCTAATTTCTGATCCCGAGCATTAGACACGCCTTGACTAGGAACCACATAGTCTAAGTACTTCACGGGTCGGTTACACTACACGTAGTCATCATTGCAAAAGTAAATCATTAACCGTATATGTATTAGCAGTCATTGTTTGTCATATTTATAACTCATCGCCATCCATATTATTTCGTAGAGTTTTTGTTATATAAATTTGACTCGCCCGTAGTTAGGAGTAGTTTGTAGTTGTTCCCCGAATCAACTCAAAGTATTCACCGATTAGATAACGTATAAAACTGAGTCGTTTAATACTTGTAGTTATAAATCCCGTGGATTCGATACCCGATCTTAACCAGATTATTACTTGATACGACGGGGTACACTTGCCCCTAAGTAGTAGCATCTAGTAGAGATAGAGCATTTAGGAAGATCACATCCATAGTCGTAATGCACTTATCATAATATATATTTCGTAAGCTCTACCTAGGCGCCACTACGCATCAAGGAGCTAGCATAAACTTGATGCCATTATCAATTTTTAATAAGTTAGGCTTAGAGGAAGATATCAAACGTACCAATATGGTTTTGCAATTAGCGGACCAAACCACTAAAAGACCATATGGTATTATCGAGGATGTTTTAGTTAAAGTTGACAAATTTATTTTTCCCACCGATTTCGTTATATTAGATTTTGCTTATGATGTTAATTGTCCGCTAATCTTTGGTAGACCATTCATGAACACGGGACGTGCTCTAGTTGATGTGTCAGAAGAGAAAGCAGTTTTAAGAATAGGAGACGATAAGATCGAGTTTGATATGAACCAAGCAATGAAATATCCTATGGAGGATTTCTCTTGTATGAAACTTGATTTAGTTGAAGATTGTGTAAATGACATTGTTCAAAAAGAAGAAATAATAGAGCCTATAATGAGTGAAGAATTAGAAGATAAGGACCCAGAGCCTTTGATTCGAGAAGATGGACCAGTTTCGCCTTCAATTATAATTCCACCTAAATTAGAACTTAAAGAATTACCAAACCATTTGAGGTACGCTTTCTTAGGCGAAGGCGATTCTCTACCTATAATTATCTCTAGCAAACTAACACAGGTTCAAGAAGAAAAATTAAAAGATGTTGTTAGAAATAGAATAGGAAGTATGGGTTGGCAGATTTCAGACTTAAAAGGAATTAATCCTAGTATTATAATGCACAGAATTCACTTAGAAGAAGATAAGCCACCTAAAGTGGATAGACAAAGACGCTTAAATCTGAATATGAAAGAAGTAGTAAAAAACGAGATTACTAAACTTCTAGACAATGGAATCATTTATCCGATCTCGGATAGTGAATGGGTTAGTCCAATCCACTGTGTACCTAAAAAGGGAGGCATAACTGTTGTAAGGAATGACGAACCACCACCGGTTGGAGGGTTTGTATAGATTATAGGAACCTTAATAAAGCAACTAGGAAAGACCATTTTCCTCTTCCGTTCATTGATCAAATGATCGAAAGGATAGCTGGTCATGCTTTTTATTGTTTTCTAGACGGTTACTCGGGATTCTTTCAAATATATATTTACCCGGATGACCAAGACAAAACAACCTTCACATGTCCTTACGGAACATTTACATATAGGAGAATGCCCTTTGGTCTATGTAACAAACCATCAACATTTCAACGTTGTATGACTGTGATCTTTAATGATTTCATTGAACATATCATGGAAGTTTTTATAGATGATTTTTCCGTTTATGGAGATTCTTTCGATTCATGCTTACAGAACTTGGATAAAGTTTTGTCTAGGTGTGAAGAAACAAATTTAGTATTAAACTGGGAAAAATGTCATTTCATGGTTGACGAGGGAATTGTTTTAAGACATAAAATATCTGAAAAGGGATTAGAAGTGGATAGAGCAAAAACTTCAGTAATAGAAAAATTACCCCCTCCAATTACTGTTAAGGGAATAAGGTCATTTTTAGGACATGCAGGTTTTTACAGGAGATTTATTAAAAACTTCTCTGTAATTTCCAAACCACTTACTAATGTACTCATGAAAGATTCGACGTTTGATTTTAATGAAGATTGCATTAAAGCTTTCGAAACATTGAAAACAGCTTTAGTCAGTGCACCTATTATTGCTAAACCCGATTGGGATTTACCTTTTGAAATCATGTGTGATGCAAGTGACTTAGCCGTCGGATGTGTTTTAGGTCAAAGAAAGGATAAGAAATTTCATGTCATTTATTATGCAAGTCACACACTGTCTGGTGCACAATTAAACTACACCACAACCGAGAAGGAAATGTTAGCTGTAGTTTTTGTTGAAACACCTTTATAAATAGAGCCCTTCAGTTGCTTCATTCGCAACAGAACTTGATCAAGCCATTACGCTGACCAAAATTCTACTCAAAGTTCTGCAAGAAAAAGCAAAGCATATTCTTACACCAAATTTCATATCTTTTGTGTAAAAGTCTAGAGTGATTATTCAATCATCTAAGGTGTCTTAGCAATTGTTGTTTAGGACAAATCTTTATCATTTCTAGAGATTAGAAAGGAGAGGCTGAGTACTCGGTTATAGTACTCAGTGGGAGATTAGGAGTGAGTAGAGGTATAGAGGAAGGTACTCTTGTTATACTCAGCTTCTAAGTTGTAAAAGGTTTGATGCTCTACCGTTAAAGAGCTCAATAGAGAATTCGAAATCTCGGAACGTGTTCTAGGGACAGGACGTAGGCTTGGAGGACGAACCTGGATAAATCTGCTGAGTAATATCTTTCTAACCTTAAACTCCTTAATATATATATATTGCTTGCTTAATCAAAACTGACCAAGTAAAGAGGTCAAGCTGAGTCGTGTGCATTGAGTGTCTGAGTTCAGGAATAGACTCAAAGTGCTATCTCCTGACTCAACGAAAGAAGCTGACTTAGTCACCAGTTGACTAAGCTAGTGTCTTATTTACTCAGCGCGCTGTGTAATCCTTTTTCAAAGAAAAAGAAGTCAGCCTTAACGTATTAAAATTTTGAATAGTTCCTATCCCCCCCCTTGGAACTAACTTGTTACGTTATAAGGGACCAACAAGTGGTATCAGAGCTCGAAAGCTCACTGATAAAGGTTTAACTACCTAGAGTTGAGGCCAAATGGATAGAGGATGATCTCAAGAAGCTACAGAATCACGCTTCGGCTATAAATATGCTTCACTGTGCGCTTGATGCTGCAGAATATAATAAGATATCAGGTTGTGAGTCGGCGCAAGAGATCTGGAAGAAGCTGGAAGTCACCTACGAAGGAACCAACAAGGTGAAGGAGTCCAAGTTGAACTAGCAGATGAGACTATATGAGCTGTTCGAAATGAACGATGATGAAGGAATATCTGACATGAATGCAAGGTTTACAAACATCATCAACGAGCTCAAGAGACTTGGGAAGATCTTCACCGAGGAAGAACAAGTCAAGAAGATTCTTAGGAGTCTTCCTAAGAACTAGCAAGCAAAGAAGACAGCTGTTGAGGAAGCTCAAGACTTAACCACCTATAAATATGATGAACTCATCGGCTTACTGCTGACCCATGAGATCTCGATGAAGAATTTTGAGGTGAAGGAAAAGTCTGAAGACAAGAAGCAAAAGTCTCTTGTCATGAAAGCTGACTCCACTGATGGGAGCTCAACAGATGATGAGGAGATGGCTATGTTCACCAGGAAGATGAAAAGGCTGTTCAAAAAGAATGACAAATATTCTAAGAAGCCTTACAGAAAGTTTGATAAGTATAAAGCCGAGTCCAGCGACAGCAAATACAAGAAGGACAATTCAAAGCCGATTACATGCTTTGAATGTCATCAAACTGGCCATATTAAGTCAAGCTGACCCACACTGAGGAAAGAAAGGAATAACGGCAAAAAGGCAATGGTGGCAACATGGAGCGACAGTGATGAGTCTTCATCATCAGAAGCTGATGCCACTGAGTCAGCAAAGATCTGTTTTATGGCTGACGAACTTGCTGAGCCATGCATCTCTGAGCATGCTGACCCCTCCATTGCATCGGACGATGAGGAGCAATCAAATGAGGTAATATCACTTCCCCAGCTCAGAAATGAAATGGTTAATGCCCTGAGTGACCTCTACACACTTGTCAAAAAGTGTAATAAGAAAATTAGAGCACTCAGTAGGCGATGTGACGAGGTTGAGGAGGTCAAACTAAGTGACCTTCGATATCTTCTTCAGGACAACTCAGATTTGCATAGTAACATCGGAATTATGCAAAAGTTTGTCTCTGAGGTCCAATCAGATTCCAAGAAACTGAGAAAGGACGTCACATCCATTCAGAACCAACTAAAGGTTCAAAACAAAAGAAATATTCCTCTGAATGCTCAGTACCGAAGTACTGGTCAGCAGAGATGGAATCCCCAACGGAATGTCCAGTGTGACTTTTGTGGGAAGAAAGGACACGCCACTAAGGTGTGCTGCCACGCTCAGCACTGGGGTGCTGACCAGTCAGTGAAAAATCCTAAACGGAAGGTCAGTTGTGACTTCTGTGGAAAGAATGGCCATACTGTCCAAGTATGCCGCTATAAAATAAAATATGATGCTTTACCTGTTGAACCTAACAAGCAAGGACCCAAAAAGAATTGGGTACCTAAAAGTAACTAGTTACATTGTAGGTAAGCCTGGGATGTGCCGAGAAGTCAAAGATGTGGTATATTGACAGCGCATGCTCAAGGCATATGACTGGTGATGAAACTCAGTTCATCACATTCGAGCGTAAACGAGGAGGAAGTGTAAGTTTTGGAGACAACAAAAAGGGTAAGATAGTAGAGTCAGGAACCATTGGAGGTAATCCTACTATTGAGTCAGTCTCCCTAGTCAGCGGACTCAAATATAACTTACTCAGCGTAGCTCAGCTATGTGATAATGGAAGAAAAATTATATTTGATGACACTGGATGTAAAATATTCGAGGGTAAAACTAATGAGTTAATTTTAACTGCCCCTCGCATGGATAATGTCTTCATGCTGAGCTTGGAGAAAAAGTTTTCAAAAACTGTATGCTTAGTTTCAAAGGAAGAAAATTCCTTGCTATGGCACAGGAGACTTGGTCATGTAAGCATGGACCTCCTGGCCAAATTAGCAAGAAAGCAATTGGTTGAGGGACTGCCAGAACTTAAATTTGAAAAAGATCAATTATGCCACACTTGCCAAGCTGGAAAACAAACCAAACAATCTTTTCATAGTAAAAATGTTGTCTCAACTAAGCGTCCGATAGAGTTACTACACTTGGATCTCTTCGGTCCAGTCCAACCGCTGAGTCTGGGTGGAAGAAGATTTTCCTTGGTCATTGTAGATGACTTTTCTCGGTACACTTGGGTCATTTTGCTGAGTAGCAAGGATGAGACCTTTGAGACATTTTCAAATTTGGTTAGAAAACTTGAAAATGACAAAGACCTAAAATTGGCTCACATCCGAAGTGATAATGGTGGAGAATTCAAAAACCAACAGTTTGTTGAATTCTGTGAAGCCAGCGGCATTGACCATAATTTTTCTGCTCCTATGACGCCTCAACAAAATGGGGTTGTTGAAAGGAAGAACAGAACCTTGGTTGAAATAGCCAGGACAATGCTGAGTGAGCATAGGCTTCCAAAGTACTTTTGGAGAGAAGCTGTTAACACAGCGTGCTATATTCTTAATAGGGCTCTTGTTAGACCTATACTAAAGAAAACCCCCTACGAGCTTTGGAAAGGACGAAAGCCCAACATTGGATACTTTCGTGCCTTTGGCTGTAAATGTTTTATTTTAAACACCAAAGATAGCCTAGCTAAATTTGACTCAAAAGCTGATGAAGCTATCTTTTTAGGCTACTCAACAAACAGCAAAGCATACAGAGTTTTCAATAAACGAACTCAAGTTTTAGAAGAGTCAGTACATGTTGAGTTCGACGAAACAAACCCTGCAGGAAGATATCTGCCGCTGACGGAGGATGATCCACACTCAGTACCCGCTGATCAAGATACAGCCGCTGAGTCATTCCCTCAAGGGCTGACCAAAGGTAAAAGTGAACCAAATATTGTTTTCACTGACCAGTCTTCACCTGCAGAGATTGTTGAAACACAGACAACACAAGACATAAATCTACCAAAGGAGATAAGGATACCAAGAGGACACTCAGAGAGTGCTATTCTTGATGCCACTGAGAATACCCTGATGACAAGAAACCAACTCAGGAGATACCTCAGTAATATAGCCTTCGTCTCAGTTCAGGAGCCTAAGAACTTCACTGATGCTGAGGAAGATGAATTCTGGATGAGCGCAATGCAAGAGGAACTTGACCAATTCAGAAGAAACGATGTATGGGAGCTAGTGCCACATCCAAGGAGTCAGAGGACCATTGGAACAAGATGGGTCTTCTGCAACAAGCTGGATAAGCAAGGAAATGTAGTCAGGAACAAAGCAAGGCTTGTAGCACAGGGCTACAGTCAGCAAGAAGGTATTGACTACGGTGAGACCTTTGCCCCAGTGGCAAGGCTAGAGGCTATTAGAATTTTATGCGCTTATGCAAGCTATATGAACTTTAAACTATTTCAAATGGATGTTAAGAGTGCATTCCTTAATGGAGTTATAAACGGGGAAGTTTATGTTAATCAACCTCCAGGGTTTGAGGATCCTAAATTCCCAAACCACGTTTATAAACTCAAAAAGGCTATGTACGGCTTCAAGCAAGCACCACGTGCTTGGTATGAGAGGCTGACCAGTTTCCTGCTGACTAGAAACTATGTCAGGGGCAAAGCTGATACAACCTTATTCATTAAGAGAAAGGGTAAAGATACCCTGCTGGCTCAAATATATGTTGATAATATTATTTTCGGTGCTACTAATGAGTCAATGTGCAAGGAATTTAGCAAGCAAATGCAGACTGAGTTTGAAATGTCTATGATGGGAGAACTCAACTTCTTCCTTGGACTTCAAATCAAACAAGGGAAAAATGGCATCTTCATCAGTCAAGCTAAATATGCCAAGGAGATATTGAAGAAATATGATCTTGAAAATTGCAAGCCAATATCCACTCCTATGGGCACTGACACTGTCCTCTGCGCTGAAGAGAATGGTAAGTCGGTAGACAGCAAATTGTATCGAGGTATGATAGGCTCTCTACTTTACTTAACAGCAAGTAGACCGGACATTCAGTTCTCAGTATGCTACTGTGCTAGATATCAATCTAACCCTAAGGAATCTCATCACATAGCTGTAAAAAGAATCCTTAGATATTTGCAAAGCTCAGTGAACACAGGTTTATGGTATCCCAACATTCATGGCTTTACACTCGTTGGATACACTGACGCTGACTATGGACGAGACAAGCTAGAACGGAAAAGCACCTCTGGAGGATGTCATTTCTTAGAAAGCTGTCTTGTATCCTGGTTCAGCAAGAAGCAGGCGTCAGTAGCATTGTCTACCACTGAAGCTGAGTACATTGCTGCTGGACACTGTGTTGCTCAAGTCCTATGGATTAAGCAACAGCTTGAAGACTATGGTGTTCAAACAAAGACAATTGAGGTCAAATGCGACAACAAAAGTGCAATTGATCTATCAAAGAACCCAATTCAACACAGCAGGATGAAGCATGTCAGCATAAGACATCACTTCATTAGAGACCATGTACTCAAGGGTAAGATAAAGATGACCTACGTCCCAACAGGTGAGCAGCTTGAGGATATCTTCACAAAGCCACTGGCTTGTGAACAGTTTAGCATACTGAGAGAAGCCATTGGTATGTTTAATCCTCTTCAGTAAATTCTAGCTCTTAATATAGACTCATGCTGAGTGAATTAACATGCTGAATGATCTATTGTTTGCTGAGTGAATAAACACATGCTGAGTGTTTAATGTCAAATGAATGAATATCACATACTGAGCAAACATTGGCACCGAGTAGTTACCTCAAACTGAGAAATCATCCGTATAAAGCTGACCACTCAGAATATAAAACACTTAGTATTCTAAACGCTGAGTATAAGATCCATTGCATTCAATGCTAGAGCACGCGAATAGCCACCTAGGATGACGTATGCGCCGAATGTGTCATAAAAGCCAGGATTATTGTCGGTTCACAATCCCAAGGCAAAACTGACACATGGATTCGATAAGATCCACTTTTCACCGCTATAAATAATGGGCAAATCCCCATTGTTATCTCTTTACACTTACCGAATTCTCTAGCAAAGCATTCTCTCTCTAAAACTCTCAAAGCTTCCCAATCTTTTTCTGAAACTATGACTAAGGTTTCCGTTAACATCTCCGGTGCCGGTCACCCTAAGACCAGTTCCGATGAACCCTCCAGGCAAACTACTTCGCCTGAAACCATAAAGGTCACTACGCCGAGCAAAGGCAAAGCTGGCCAAGCCACCTCCTCTAAAGGAAAGCCGACCAAGGTCAGAACCTACACCAAAGTCTTTGCAGACGTTAGGGAATGCAAAATAGACTTCTCACGATGGTTCTCTGAGGCCTTTGTAACAACCGAGCAACCATTCTGTGAATGGATATCGAAGAATGGCTGGACCGAGCTGTTCTCCATTAGAGATCCCACTTACCCTGACCTAGTAAGGGAATTCTACCAAAACTTACGGGTTGCTAACGATAACCAGGACTATCTAATAGCCGTGGTAAAGGAGAAAACAATCTTCATCAACCCTACCTACCTTACCAATTTGCTGAAGTTGAAGAATGAGGGAACAAAGCTGAGAAGGAAGGGTGATCATGAAGGAACTGGGTATGTTGCCACCTTCTGCAAGCCTGCTGGCCATTCTGGAGAAATCTCAAGTTCATCAATGGGCCAGCACCAAAAGATGGCACACTATCTGCTGACCAATTACATCTACCCCAAGATTAATTGCACCAGCTCAACGACTAATTTCGAGCAATGCTTCATATGGCATATGCTGACCTACAAGCCCATCAACATGCCAGTTTTCCTAATAGCCGGCTTCCAGAGGAGCACTGGAACTTTAAGGCTAGGCTCACTCATAACTAGAATCCTCAAAGACCATCAAATTGATCTCTTCGAGGAAACTGAGGCCCAAGGCTCTAAGATCACAGTGGCTTCGCTGCGTGCCTTGAAGTATAACCAACCGATTAAGAAAGGCAAAAATGCTGATGAGGCTGATGAGGAGACAACTGTCTCAAAGAAAGGAAAAAGGATAAAGGCTCCAGCTACTCGAAAGAGGAAAGCTGTTGGGACTCCTTCAAAGAAGGCTGAGCCTCAAACCAAGAAGCTTAAGTCAGCTTCTCAAAAAGGTCATGAGAGACCTAAGTCAGCCGAGAAGAGAAGCAGGCAAGATGAGCCTGAAATAGAGGAAAGAACAGATGCTGATGAGCAATCTCAAAAGAAGCAGAAGTCTTCTGTGCTGACCTCTATTGATGCTATCCCTACTGACATCATTGTTCCTGGTGATTCTCACTACACACAGTGTCAAGGAACTGAAGTTGAGCATCAAGAAGATGATCTGGAACTGGATGATCACTTCATCACTCAAGTGGAAGAAGAATTAGATAACTCAGATCAGGATGAAGAAGAAGAAGAAGATGAAGAAGAAGAAAGCGGTCAGGATGACGCTGAGGAGACAGCTAGTGAAGAAGCTGCTGACCCAATGATGCAGTTTCTGCGAAACCTCACTAAGGGATAAGTGTACCCCGTCGTTATCAAGTAATAAATTTCTGGTTTAAGTCCAGGTTATCGTCCATAGGATTTATTTCTGCAAGTACCGAGGTACTCGATCTCGGATGTTATCTAGGCTTAGGGGGGTTTGAGTTGGTTTGTTTATATTAATCTACTCCTAGGTTGAATTATACTAATCCTAGCTAAGTTATCTAATTCTAGCTAAGTTATTCTACGCCTAACTAAGTTACTCTACCCTTAATTGATCTTTTACCAATACAATTAACCGAATGAACATGAAGGGATACGATGATAATGAAAATAGAATGTTTAAACAATTGAATTGAAACTAAGTCACTTGTGTCCAAGGCGATTAACCCGACCTATCCTCCTAAAGTCCCTAGTTCGTGATTCCCTTGTAAGGCCGAAACTAGCTCTAAGGCTCAGTAATTTGGGCTTAATCTTCTATAGGGTCGTCAATCCTATAGGCACTGACTAGGTCAGATTCAGCTCGCAATATGTGCCAACCTAATTTTGGGATTATCGAATGAGTTAAACCAATCAGACAAAGCGTAAGACAAAGATTAAAACATCAAAACAATTGAATAAACAAGAACTATAATATATATCAAAGATGGAAACATTGTCACAAAGTTACAATAAACCTATAATTCATAGCATGTATCAAAGGCTAGACAGAATGTAAAAGAAGAAAAATCCCTTTCAGGGAACCTGTCTACCAATGCAGGCGTATTTCTAGGACTTAAGGATGGAGCTTGAGCAATCCTCGGTGAACGGAGCTTCGGAGGTGTCTTCAATGGAGGTTTGAAGGATATGGAGGAGGTGGAGAGGATTTCTCAAGAGGAAAAACTAAGAAAATTACAAAGGAAAAAGATGTCTAATTTACATTGGAAAAATCCTATTTATAGACGCGGCTCGGGCCTCTTTTTGACCTATTTTCGTGTCCTTATTGGTGCAGGAAGACGTGGGGTCCATCATGGCTTCGTGGGGGCGGAATTGGTCTTTTTGACCAATTCCCGCAGGTCTGCTCGCCGAGCAAGGCGAGCTGCTCGGCCAGCAGGGCTGCTCGCGCCTGGCGCCCTGCTCGCCGAGCAGGCGCCTGGTGGCCTGCTCGGCGAGCAGGATCCTGCTCGCCGAGCAGGCCTCTGGCGGCCTACTTGGCGAGCAGGCCTCCAGGGGCCTGCTCGGTGAGCAGGCATAGCCTCCTCGGCGAGTAGGCCTCCATGGGCCTGCTCGGCGAGCAGAAATGGCCCACGGGGCCCTGCTCGTCAAGCGTTTTCGCCCGGCATGCTCTCGATTTCTTGCCGAGTACTCTTGATGTCCTTTTTCGCCCGAACTTACACCTGTGCACGTATAGAAACTCCAGATAACATTAGTCTGAAAGCTAAATTGATCCGTCAATCGCTTATTTTGAGCAAACGCTTCGTTTGGTGCGACTTTTGACGGACCAATTAGCTTCAAAAGATAACGGAATTATACTATGCATGCTATTTTGGCCGTATTTGCCTAAATTGATCATAAAACGAGCCTAAACGACGAAAAGTAAACAGAACGTTTCCAATTTCTAACTAACTCACACAAAAGCATTTAAATGCGAGAATTGCTCGCTTATTAACTAAATAACGCTAAAACCCGTCCAAAAACCGTACCCAAAGATAGGGGTTTTTGACCCCTATCAAACCTCCTCGCACTTAAAACTTTACTTGTCCCCAAGTAAACTAAAAAACTAAACCCACCATCACAAGCAAGCTAGAAAACCTCCCGGTTTGACTAGGTGCTTGACACAATTTCGAGCATCTGTAATTACATGCATTCGGAAATACAAAGTAGAGACACGATATCCAAAAGCCGCATTTCAATTATCATGGGTCATAGTTTTAAGCAAATGGACACATGTTCAATTAAACGAGCTTGAGGGGATCGCTAAGTAAAACACCTCACCATAGGTAGTTCACTCATTTCACACAATTTTTGGTGGCTAAGGTGTTTACTCTCGGCTTATGTTCTTGCTTAGGATTACGTCGATTTTGCACGTTCATCCGCGTTCCTCTACTATGCTATATGATTCCGATGATATCAAAAACAGCCTCTAATCGGGGTTGTAATGTGGTTAGAGGGTTAAAGGTACAACAAGGGTTATTAGTTCTAGCGCTACAAAAACAAAGTTTAAATGGCCTTAGCAAATATGAAGTGATTGAGCTTTTTATTCATCCCTTATTATTTGCTTTTTGGGATGTTTTCTTGAGACGTTTTTTATTTTTAAGAACTGGGGAATGAAGTTCTTCCCTTTTGTTCGTCTCTTTTCTTTTCTTTTTCTTTTTCTGTTTTTCTCTTTTTTTTTTCTTTTTGGGATAGTGGTGCTCATTCACTTCTTAGCCTTTTGGCTTGCTACTTTGATGCCATAAACAAAGATAAAGCGCTAGAAACGACAAAGACTCGATGTGAGCTTTGCAAAAACTTTGGGTTAGGTAGCAAGCCAAGTTGTGGCTTGCAAAAATAGGTTAGAACGAAAGAAAAATCTATAAACTACAAAAATACAGGCTCAAAGGGGCTTCCTAGAGTTGATGAAAAAGAAAAAATAAGGTAAAGAAAAGGGTTAGTTCTAATGAGGCTGATTCATCATTTATCATCTCAAACCATTGCATGTAGGTTCAACATAGTATTAGGCGCAAAATCTGTAATCTTCCACAAGTCAAAGCATTCACACAAAAATGTCAAGAAAAAGAGCTTTTTGATGTTCGCTATTAGGCTCAAATTCAACTCACAATTCTTTGGGTTTCAATTTTGTGTTTACTAGTTTTCCCCAAACTCAAGTTTAATGTTGCATGCCTTCAATTCTTAAGTTATCTACCTAAGTAATGATTTTAGCATTTCTTCAAAAGTAGGGTCTAAATGCAAACCTTAGCTCATGCTTTTACAGATATAAGAGTTGTGTCCCACACCTAAACTAGTTGTCATGCAATTTTAGATTCGGTTCTCAGCCCTCAAAGACAAATAACGAAGTTTAGATTCGAAGGAGGTTCACGGTTTTAGGTCCTAAACACACAAAAACATAAATAAAACCTCAAAACGCTAAACTAAACTAGACACGACGCAACAAAAATTAAAAATTTATACAAATTTTTGTAAGTTTGTCTACCCCTCCTCCTCACACTTAAAATATGCAATAAGTTCCAACATTGCATCTAAAACCATCAAGCGCATGTGCAAAAAGTTAGGGTGGAGAAGACAACTTACTAACCAAAGTTAAAGACAGAAATCTATAATTGAATTAAAAAGAAAAACAAACCTAGAAAAAGTTTAATCCAAACTTGGGTTGCCTCCCAAGAAGCGCTACTTTATAGTCGGTTAGCTCGACATGGAGTTCCTTCCTAGGTGTAAGCTTCTACTCGTGTTAGGAACTCGAACTCCTTGAGAAATAACCCGTACCTATAAAATGGATTAAGAGCCTCTAATAAGTTTAATGAAAGCAGGAGGTCGAATTTAAACATATTATGAAAAAGTTTGGTTTGCTCCCTTTTGGATTCTCGTGGTAGGTCGAAGAGAATGAAAATTTCTGAGCATGAAGCAAACCTAAACTTTTCTAATTTTTGAGGAAAAGGTAGTTGAGATACACAAGTTTTGATTTGATCTTTTATCTCTATCACATGATTTAGAATTTCAGATTTTGAACCGGGGTTGCTTACCGCTTCCGGTTCCTCACTTACCTCGAGTGATGCATGTGATAGTGGACTTGGTTCTACCTTTTTGTCATTCCTCAAGGAGATGGCTTGAGCTGATTCCCTTTGTGGGATTTCTATGTTTTCCTTTATGCCTGGGAGAGCATCTCGGGATTGCTCTTGCATCTCATGGTTTATTTGAGCCAATTGGTTGCTCAAGTCCTTGCAAACCTCCTCGTTGATTGTAAGTCGGGCTGATATTCCTTTCAAAAGGGACAACACCTCATCTCATGAGCTAGAGGGTTGTGGAGGAACTTGGCTTGCTTGTTCGTAAGGGAACATTCCCAATTCGTTTTCCCTGTGCTCATTAACAAACCTATTTGGAGGCCTCAACATGTTAGGGTTCCCGTAGGACAGATTTGAGTGTTGAGGTCTCCTCCAATCACTACCATAAAAGTTGTAAGAATTGGGGTTAGAATTATACCTTTGGTGATTACCCACAAAACTTACACTTTCATTGGTGTTGAGGCTCAGTTTCGTCATCAAGATGTCCATTTTCTCATTTAAGTCGGCCATGGAGGGATTGAGAGCCTCATTCTCCAGGGCATGAATGTATTGTCTTGATGGGATAGTAAACTTTTGAGCTTGCCACTTGACTCTTTCTTGCCAATTCATTGATCAGAGAATGCTGAGAAAAAGTGAAGTTCTAGCACAAAAGTTGATAAGTAAAAGTATATAGAACAAATACAAAAGATATGAACAAGTATAGAAGTTATAAAGAATTATATATAAACAAGTATAAACGATATAAACAAAGGATATTCAAAAGGAATGCCTAAACTAACAAATCGACCTTTGGTTCGATATTGCAGAAGAAATAAATCCCCGGCAACGGCGCCAAAAACTTGATTATTGGCGGTTGTCGGGTATTTATAGAATTAATCTACTTTCCCCGGCAACGGCGCCAAAAACTTGATGCGGTTTCTGCGAAACCTCACTAAGGGATAAGTGTACCCCGTCGTTATCAAGTAATAAATTTCTGGTTTAAGTCCAGGTTATCGTCCACAGGATTTATTTCTGCAAGTACCGAGCTACTCGATCTCGGATGTTATCTAGGCTTAGGGGGGTTTGAGTTGGTTTGTTTATATTAATCTACTCCTAGGTTGAATTATACTAATCCTAGCTAAGTTATCTAATTCTAGCTAAGTTATTCTACGCCTAACTAAGTTACTCTACCCCTAATTGATCTTTTACCAATGCAATTAACCGAATGAACATGAAGGGATACGATGATAATGAAAATAGAATGTTTAAACAATTGAATTGAAACTAAGTCACTTGTGTCCAAGGCGATTAACCCGACCTATCCTCCTAAAGTCCCTAGTTTGTGATTCCCTTGTAAGGCCGAAACTAGCTCTAAGGCTCAGTAATTTGGGCTTAATCTTCTATAGGGTCGTCAATCCTATAGGCACTGACTAGGTCAGATTCAGCTCGCAATATGTGCCAACCTAATTTTGGGATTATCGAATGAGTTAAACCAATCAGACAAAGCGTAAGACAAAGATTAAAACATCAAAACAATTGAATAAACAAGAACTATAATATATATCAAAGATGGAAACATTGTCACGAAGTTACAATAAACCTAGAATTCATAGCATGTATCAGAGGCTAGACAGAATGTAAAAGAAGAAAAATCCCTTTCAGGAAACCTGTCTACCAATGCAGGCGTCTTTCTAGGACTTAAGGATGGAGCTTGAGAAATCCTTGGTGAACGGAGCTTCGGAGGTGTCTTCAATGGAGGTTTGAAGGATATGGAGGAGGTGGAGAGGATTTCTCAAGAGGAAAAACTAAGAAAATTACAAAGGAAAAAGATGTCTAATTTACATTGGAAAAATCCTATTTATAGACGCGGCTCGGGCCTCTTTTTGACCTATTTTCGTGTCCTTATTGGTGTAGGAAGACGTGGGGTCCATCGTGGCTTCGTGGGGGCAGAATTGGTCTTTTTGACCAATTCCCGCAGGTCTGCTTGCCGAGCAGGGCTGCTCGCGACGAGCAGCCCCCTGCTCGCCGAGCAGGCGCCTGGCGCCCTGCTCGCCGAGCAAGCCTCTAGGGGCCTGCTCGGCGAGCAGGCCTCCAGGGGCCTGCTCGGTGAGCAGAAATGGCCCACGGGGCCCTGGTCGGCGAGCAGAAATGGCCCACGGGGCCCTGCTCGTCGAGCGTTTTCGCCCGGCATGCTCTCGATTTCTTGCCGAGTACCCTTGATGTCCTTTTTCGCCCGAACTTACACCTGCGCACGTATAGAAACTCCAGATAACATTAGTCCGAAAGCTAAATTGATCCGTCAATCGCTTATTTTGAGCAAATGCTTCGTTTGGTGCGACTTTTGATGGACCAATTAGCTTCAAAAGATAACGGAATTATACTATGCATGCTATTTCGGCCGTATTTGCTTAAATTGATCATAAAACGAGCCTAAACGACGAAAAGTAAACAGAACGTTTCCAATTTCTAACTAACTCACACAAAAGCATTTAAATGCGAGAATTGCTCGCTTATTAACTAAATAACGCTAAAACCCGTCCAAAAACCGTACCCAAAGATAGGGGTTTTTGACCCCTATCACCCAACTAATACTGAGTTGGGTACACATAAAGAATAAGAACAAGCTGACCAACTTAATGCTGATCAAGAAGAAACTTCTCCCTCTCACCCAGGAGAGTCTATCCAAGCTGACACTCCTCCTCGCAGAAGAAGATTAATCAAGGCAAGTCAGAAAACTGTCATTGACTTACCTGTTCAAAAGTCGACTAAAGATCCTTCCTCTCTTAAGCTGAGGTTTTTTAGTAAGAAAACCCCTTCTTCTCAACAAGCTTCTCTTGAAAAGCAAGCCTCTGTTTCTTCACCAAAGGAACAAGCCGACTTGAATGCTTCTGCAAACTCAACGAGTCAGATCGAGCAAGTTCTCGTTAATGCTGTTGCTCCAAGCACCGTGCTGACTCAGAATATTCCTGCACCAATCATCACTGACAGCATTAGGATTACTACTTCACCGACCATCACTACTGCCGATCAATCCTCTCTCCCAGAAAATCAAGTACAGCTTGAAAACACACTTCCAGTCACTGACCCTATCATAACTCTGACTCCTCCACAAACTGGTCAAACTGAGGAAACTAGGCAACATGATGATGAAACCCTCAACTATCTACATACCACCGAGACTGGTAGAAAACTCATCAACTCGGTGCAGTCATTCATTAAGGACATTCATCAATCTGCTGAACCTACTGCTGGGTCGAGTAACAATGCATCAGCTCAGCTGTCCCAAGTCACTTAGCTCTTAAATGAGGTTAAAGGACTGAAGGATCTGCTAAGTGATATGATTTCAATTCAATCACATCAGCCCAAGCAGGACTCAATAACGAAGCCGGCTGAGCTCCAACTGACAACTGTTCAACATCTTAACACTCTTCAAGGCCAATTCCAGACCTTGTCAGCTGCGAATACTCAGTATGCCACTTCTGATGAAGTAAAGATGCTCTTTTCCCAGCTTCACACTGAGCAAATCAAGACCAACAATCATGTGGCCTCCTACTCTCAATGCTCGGTGGAGAAAATAAGCGAAGCAGTTCGTTTGCTGAACTTAAATAAACAGGAGATGGACACTGACCAAATGAAGCAAAATAGATATTGGTCAACTCTCAAAGGATCTTCACTCATGTGCGTCATAACAATCTCCAACGTCAATATTATGACACAGCCTTGCTGAAGACCTTTCATCAAGTTTTTGCTGCATTGACAGATTCAATTACTTGGGTAGGTAAGTCTCAAGCCTACGTACTGGAACTACTCAGCGCCGCTAAAATCGGCATACCAAAAGAGGTCTTGAATGAAGGCGTTATTGTCTTTGATGGCATTAATGAAAGCGCTGATAAACTTAAGGAGCTGTCCGCCGTGCTAACCGCCGCTGTCTTAACCGACTCTTTTAGAATTCCTGCTCCTCCCGATGCTGACAAAACGGGGGAGAAAGAACAGGCTAGAACTCAGCAGGAGGCTCCTAGAAGCAGTCAGTCCAAGCAAAAGAAAAAGAAGTAGAAATAGGCTAGGCTTAGTCTTTAACTTAGTCTGTAGCCCTATGTTCTTTTATGATCATCTTTTTATGTATGCTGACTACTTTACTTTAATACAATACTTGCATCTTTTATCTTAACTTGAGTCATTTCATATGATGTTGAGTATTATGTTGTTATGTATCTTCAATTACATCAACTGTGTTTACTGTCTATAATACTTGTTGATTGTATCCCATGCTAATCATATGTTTGACATTATCTTGTATGTTTATAAAACACTGTCTCATAAAACCCATTGAACAAAATGTTTACTCAGTGCTCTCTGAATGTTACACCTTCCGCTTAATACTGAGTAAAATAGAATATGTTCCATGAGCTGACCTATATCTGAAAACTGACCTTAGACCTACTTGATTAAACCTTAGAATGTTTAAGAGCTAAACTAAGTCAGTAGCTCAACCCTGACGGGGGAGTTTGCTAAGTAATAATAGGTCAACTATCATGGGGGAGCTCAACACAGAGTTCCTCGCTGAATAGTTTTGCCAACATCAAAATGGGGGAGTTTGTTGAAACACCTTTCCACATGATTTTGATTTGACAAAATTATTTAAGTAAAATTAAATATATTCTAAACATACTAAGTTTAAATGCTTTGATTTATTATACTAATGTATTTGTTCAATGTTGAGTTAAAATTATTTATAAGACATAAGGAGTAAAAGGCCAAAGCCCAATACGGAAGTCAAAGCCCAAGTCAAACAGATCAAGACAACTCGGCCCGCGTGTATGAAACACTGTCGTTACAATCAAAACGCAACTCAGCAAGAGAAGGATCTAGAAGACCTTCGTTGAACAACTTCGGAGTGAAGCCGCTGAGTTGAATCGACAAAGAGTACGATACAGCAGCTGAGCAAGAACAACTTCCAGACAAAGTAATCCCACTTTGGGTAAAGTTCAGAAGACACAGAACGATGTCTAGTTGACCTTACCATAAATGGAGACACTCTGCCGAGCTGACTTAAAGCTGCTCAACACTGACCGAGGATAGAAGATACTCAAATCTGATTGGTCGAGAGCTCTGAGCAAGACTGAGTGACAATGACAGGAAGCCGTTTCCCTCCAACGGTTATTTCGAAATTCGAAATGACCGATGCCTCAGACGTCTCTATAAATAGAGCCCTTCAGTTGCTTCATTCGCAACAGAACTTGATCAAGCCATTTAACTTGACCAAATTTCATATCTTTTGTGTAAAAGTCTAGAGTGATTATTCAATCATCTAAGGTGTCTTAGCAATTGTTGTTTAGGACAAATCTTTATCATTTCTAGAGATTAGAAAGGAGAGGCTGAGTACTCGGTTATAGTACTCAGCGTGAGATTAGGAGTGAGTACAGGTATAGAGGAAGGTACTCTTGTTATACTCAGCTTCTAACTTGTAAAAGGTTTGATGCTCTACCGTTAAAAAGCTCAGTAGAGAATTCAAAATCTCGGAACGTGTTCCGGGGACAGGACGTAGGCTTGGAGGTCGAACCTGGATAATTCTGCTGAGTAATATCTTTCTAACCTTAAACTCCTTAATATATATATTGCTTGCTTAATCAAAACTGACCAAGTAAAGAGGTCAAGTTGAGTTGTGTGCATTGAGTGTTTGAGTTCAGGAATAGACTCAAAGTGATATCTCCTGACTCAACGAAAGAAGCTGACTTAGTCACCAGTTGACTAAGCTAGTGTCTTATTTACTCAGCGCGCTGTGTAATCCTTTTTCAAAGAAAAAGAAGTCAGCCTTAACGTATTAAAATTTTGAATAGTTCCTATCCCCCCCTTGGAACTTCTTGTTACGTTATAAGGGACCAACAGTTTTTGCATGTGATAAGTTTCGGTCATACTTGTTAGGTTGAAAAGTTATTATTTATACTGATCACGTAGCTTTAAGATATTTATTTGCTAAGAAAGATGCAAAACCACGTCTAATTAGATGAGTTTTATTGTTACAAGAATTTGATATAGAAATTAAAGACAAAAAAGGAGTAGAAAACCTTGTCGCCGATGATCTATCAAGACTCGAAGATGAAAACGCTCCTATAGGTGAGACTATTGGTATACGAGATGATTTCCCTGATGAATATCTCTATCAAATAAAAAGTGTCATGTCGCCATGGTATGCGGATATTGCAAATTATCTTGCAGCCAACATTGTTCCGGAAGGATTAACTTTCCAACAAAAGAAGAAATTCTTCTTTGACATTAAACAGTATTTTTAGGAAGATCCTTTCTTGTTCAGAACTTGTGGTGACGGGATAATTACGAGATGCGTTAGTGAAACTTAATATGAGTCTATAATATCGGAATGCCATTCTAGCTCGTATGGGGGACATAACGGCGTTTGTAAGACAGTAGCCAGGATATTTGAATGTGGATTCTTTTGGCCTACATTGTTTAAAGATGTCCGTTCATTTATTATTCGTTGTGACAAGTGCCAAAGAATAGGAAATTTAGGCAGAAAAGATGAGATGCCCCTCACAAACATGTTAGAAGTTGAAGTCTTCGACATGTGGGGAATAGATTTCATGGGACCTTTTCCCCCTTCTAATGGTAAAACTTACATATTAGTCGCCGTAGATTATGTTTCAAAGTGGGTTGAAGCAATTGCAACCCCGACGAACGATTCTAAGGTTGTTGTTGGTTTTCTTGAAGATATATTTTGTAGATTTGGTTGTCCTAGAGTCATTGTAAGTGATGGAGGTACCCATTTTATAAACCGAAGTTTTGATATACTTATGAAAAAATATGGAGTACGCCACCGCGTGTCAACGCCCTACCATCCTCAATCGAATGGTCAGGCAGAGATATCAAATAAAGAACTCAAATGGATTCTAGAGAAAACAGTTTCGTCTTTAAGAAAAGACTGGTCTCGTAAACTGAACAATGCGTTATGGGCATACCGTACTGCATTTAAAACACCAATAGGAATGAGTCCATACCGATTAGTGTATGGGAAGGCATGTCATTTGCCAGTCGAACTAGAACACAAAACCTATTGGGCTATTAGGGAACTTAACTTTAATTTGCAACAAGCAGTTAAGAAACGTTTGCTCAACTTAAATGAGTTAGACGAGTTACATCATCTATCTTACGAAAATGCGAAAATATATAAAGAAAAAGTGAAAAAATGGCATGACGCCAAGATTAAAGTCAAAAGCTTTAACATTGGGGACAAGGTGCTGTTGTTTAATTCACGGCTCCGGTTATTTCCAGGTAAACTTAAGTCCAGATGGACAGGACCATATCTAGTCATTAAAGTATTTGATTATGGCTCTTTAGAACTTGAAGGACCTGACGGCGTTCGTTTCAAAGTTAATGGTAATAGATGTAAGATCTGTTACGAAAATGTTTCAAACGAAGAAATTGCGTTCGTGACACATTTTTCTAACGATTAATTCATTTAGATTTAATGTACTTTATTTATTTTTATTTTATTTTATTTTGTTTCGTTTTGTTAGTTTTAATAAGTTTTAATGATTTTTGATTTAGTTTAAATTTTTACACATGCCAATTTTATGATTTTTAATTATTAATAGACTTTATATTAAGGTTTAGATACATAAAAATATGTTTAAGTCATGCTTTTATTTTATTTTTAGGCCTTTAGTACGAATTAGGAGAAATTTGGTGATTCTCAGCCGAGAATTTGGAATTCTCAGTTGAGAATTCACATTTTCAGAATTCTCCAAACAGGTAAGGTTTTTTCTGAACTTACCGAGAATTTATATTCTCGGCCGAGAATCAGACACATAGGGTTTCGACGCCTGATTTCCGCAAGGAAATCAACGTGTCGCGACCGAGAATTGGGAATCTCGGTCGCGACACGGGAATTTTCTGCACCATCAGACCTGTATCTTCTTCTACCTGTAGACACAGCTTTTCAATATCGAAAAATTGAGTTTCTTCAACTTTTAGAGGTATGATTTTATGCCTTTTCGCATCAAAACAACACCTCATTTCGTCCTAAAATCCTATAAATAAATCATAGAGGATCAAAGTTTTGTTACATTCTTTTCATCTCTATCAGAACAAAATTCTGATTTTCTCAAAACACCATTGTTAACTAAGTTACAGAACCCTTATTCCTTTTCTCAAAATCATGACTACTAAACACAAATCCCCTAGGAAAAATGTTGCTTCAAGCAATAAACATCCCGACTTATCCAAGCGATATGGTGCGCCATTTCCTATCTTCAATCATGATGAAGGCAGGCGCTACTGGAGGCTTCGTTACAAGTTCTTCGTCGGAATGTTATATATGGATGAGTTTTTGAATAAACAACTCGGAATAAGCGATGGCATGTGTCGCTATTTGGAACGCTTAGGATGGACAAAATTTGCCAACATGCAATTTCCTATAATTGGCGATTGGATTCTCGAGTTTTTCTGTACCGTTCATTTCGTTAACAAACGATGGGTGCGTCTTAGTTTTCGTCGAGATAGTGAAATATTTACTTTCGGATATCCCGAGTTGAATGACTGGTTTGGTTTTCCCCCGAGGGACACAATCAAACGTCATCCTGGCAAAGATATGACATCCACAGACATATGGAGAATGCTCACTGGATTATGACGTTCCAATCCTAGACTCGCCTACAATCAATCTTTTCACTCCAATTCAATGATGTATCTACACAAGTTTCTGTGTCACAGTCTGTTCGGTCGCACATTTAGCAGTGTGGTCTGCGACACCGACTTATATGTCCTTGGGGATATATTCCAAGGAAATACAGTTGATTCTTCAAAAATTCTGATGGAGGGTCTTGTTGCCGCTTCTCGATCCAAGGATAAAAAGATTGGATTCAGGAATATAATTTGCGGAATAATTCTCGGTACCAAGGGTACTATTACTGTTCCTTGGAGTGAGGATGAATCTTTTCCGACACTAGACTATGAGTTTTTGGAATATGAAGGTCTAGTGAAACGTGTCTTTCGAGCAGGCCCGCATTTTCTTTCTGCACCAAAACGTCAAGCTTTCGTGCAGTTGAAAATTGACCGCTATAGGGCTAGAGAAATCCCGATTGATAGGGATGAGTATATAGAATAGTTTAGGTTTATAAGTTTTATTTTGTAAATATTTATGTATTTTGTGTTATTTAATTTCATTCTTTGTTTTTTATGTTTTGTTTCAATTTTTGTACATATATGTTGATTCAATAAAAATTTCTATTCATTTTAGTTCATTTCTTGATTTGACCATAGTTAATATATATTTGTTCCATTTCCTATGTGATCATGGATAAATCTATACTAAGTCCATTTTATGTTGACCAATTCTAATTATTCTTGCTCAAATGGAAATAGCAAATACTTACAATGAACTAGTATGGTTTTTCTTAATCAACACATATGTTCACACTTAATCAAAATTCATATACTTAATCTATTTTTATTGTGTTCAATACATTCAGATCTAACTCAATTAATTAATGCATGAACTTGTATTTATTTGCACTTAACATGATTCATTTAACTCATATACATAAATGTGCATTAATGTTTCATTAAATCTTATTATGCCATTTATTTCTCTTTATTTTTCTAATTAATAAGGATAAACCTTTGGTTTTCCTTATATTTAATGTTATTCATTTAAGTTTTTAAGTGCAGGTACAGTTTTAATTTAATTCAGGACACAATTAATCAAAAATATTGCACAAACCAAGTCAAAACACACATAATCAGCCACAATTGACCGATTCTCGGCCAAGAATTATATATTCTCGGTAAGTCCAGCAAAATCAGGCCGAATTCAGAGCAAAACATTCTCTGAAATTCGTGTGTTGCAACCGCATTTCATTCCGGATTTTTGACATATTTTTGGCCTATTCCCATTCCTACTCAACCTCTACATCTCCCTATATCATCCTATATAAACCTACTCCTTACACAAACCTCACATCACCTCAATTTTTACCCAATCACCTACTCTAAACTCTTCCCTATAAATTACTTTTACTCTTCCCAATTTATTCTTTACCCATGAATAAGAAGAAGACATCAATTTAACCATGAATAAGAAGAAGACATCAATTTCCTTTAGGAATAATGGTGTAAATTATACCATAGATTATGAGGGTATGGGGAATATGTTTGGTTTCCCTATTAGTGATTTTTATGACAAGCCTAAGGATTTTGATAACGACTCTCTTTGGCAAACTCTTTCGGATCAAGAATATTTTAACTCCAAAAATACCTCAAGCAAGTTAATTAAGGACAATTGTGTGTTCTTCTTTCACAAATTTCTGAGTTTTTCATTATTTGGTCGTGTTGAGAGCTCCAAAATTCAAGTTCGGGATTTGTTCGTTTTGGATAGTTTGTTTAAGGGTTTGAGGGTTGATAGCATCGGTATGCTATTTGACAATTTATTTCGTGCTTCGAGGGCTCATACCATTCAAGTCCCTCTTGGTAATTTTATCACTGCTATTGTTTTGGGAGCACGGGGTGAATTGGCCGATTATGACATGTCCACCTACCATGGGTATGTTCTGATTTTGGACATTTCGGCGCTTGAGAGGGCTCACTTATTACTTACTTCGGTTCCTCCTATTTTTATTTCATATGCTTCTCGTATTGCCCATCTTCGTGGCACTATGGGTGGAGGAGCTTCAAGTTCCTAATTTGTAGGTACTAAAGAAGGAGGTGCGACGAAAGGCGAGGAAGATGCACCGCAAGCTCAACCACAACCCCAAGCACCTCAAGATGATGATCCGGTGGGTTTAAGGCGGATTTTGAACCAAATCAATTCCAATAATCGCCAAATGAATTTACGAATTGATGATTTGGTGGAGAATAATATGGTGATGAATGACAACCTCAATACTTTGAGGCGTGAGCACAGGTCTACTCGGCATCGGATGCTTTCGTTTTTCCGTCGTCGCAATGTGGAAACTTCACCAACACCTCCGGATTCCCCGCCTCATGCTTAGGTTTTATCTTTTCTTTTTATCTTATTATGTTGTTTTTAAATTTCAGTTTGGCACAATATTACTATTTATTATGTTTCGTAAAATTTTAATTCTATGTTAAATGCTTTTTATTTGCTAAATTTCTATTTTATTTCGTTTGCTTTATTTCGTTCCTATTTTTCATGTTATATCCATATTTGCACCAATGAGGACATGGTCCAATTTAAGTGTGGGAGGAGATATATATATATCATTTATATACATACGAATAAATGCAACGAATAAATTTGGTAAGCAACATTTATAAATGCAACACTTACATTTATAAATGCAACACTTATTTTATGCAAATGCAACATATATTGCAACACAATTTCTTTAACATTATTTTTCATAACTTTACATTTTTATATGTTTAAAAATATTTTAACTTATGATTATTTTTAGGTTATCATTATCCTTAGAAATAATATTTCTATACGGGTAATAATTTTTAAAATTTTTCACAAATCTCCGATACGATTTTAAGTAAAAACGTCTCGAGTGAATGTATTTAAGTTAATAAAATTCTTTATTTTACCTCTATTTTATATCATGCAATTCATGATACAATAAATCTTATTTTAAATTTTCAATTAGGTTTATAGGCATTAAATTGAACTAACAATTTTAGCTCGGTTTGATTTCGTCTTATATTAACACCAATTGAAGTTTTTAAGGAAACTTTAGCCATAATACATGTTGAATTTTAAGTCAATATAGGATGAATGTGCTATCTTTCTTTTTTCCAATTTACAAATTAAATTTTATAATTCATATTAATTAATCAATTAGTTGAATTCTTAACTTTTGGCAATGATTGAGACCAACCTTATCACAATCGAGGTATGAATGGGAAGAAAATTAAGTACCGTTTACTTTTGGCCACGGTTGCGACCACCCTTATCACAATCGAGGTATGGAAGGAACGTTTAAAAAACATATATAAATTAAGCGTGTTTAAGTTTAAAGTAACGATTGCGTCCACCCATGGCATGGTCGGTACCTCTTAAGCAAACACTAAGCAATAAAATACGTATAAGGTTACGATCAAGACCACCCTTATCTCGGGCATAACTAGCAAATAAGATTAACTCAAGTACTTATTCATCTAATATATTTCATATATTAGTTTAGGTTTGGGAAAGGAAATTTTGTGCTTTGAAATGCCTTGAGACGAAAGACTCAATAACATGCGTGCTTATATCGTCCCGAATACTTCAATTCAAAATTGAAAATACAAGACGAATGATGTATCATATTTATACTAAATTAGTTTGATATTTTGCGTATAAATTTACCATGCGAAGTTAATCTTTTCGGCTTAACTAATTTAAAAAGTAAAACAGAGATATATGTTTTATTTTCATAAAGAGATTAGTTAAAGAATAAATTCAGTGAAATTTTGCTCGGGACTAGCAAAAGATTAAGTGTGGAGATTTGTTAAGCCCAAAATATACCTAAAATATCATTAATATTTACATCAGTTTTGCTTCGAAGTCATACTATTTATATCTATTTAGAGTACTTTTACATTCGAATATATTTCTTTCTTACAAGGTACCTAAATGTTTGGTAAAATCCAAATAGGAACGAAAAGAGGTTAAAAACAGAATAAAAACCCTACAAAAGGAGTCACAGACGACGAAGATCAATTACACCAAAACGAGGACAAAGACGAAGTCAGAAACAGAGAAAAAGGCCAAATTCTCGATCGCGACACGCGTCGTCCAGATCTCCCTCCCTTTCATCCGAAGACCAAATAATTTCTCCCCCATTCTTGGCCGAGAATTTGCATTCTCGGCAAGTTCAGAAATTCCTGGAGAGCCATTCGCACACATTCTTTTTCGACGAAACGCGTTCGTTCGGGTGGATAAAAACATCTCTTCGTAGAGGATACGACCCTTCACAACGGACACGACACTTCAATCACGACTCTTCAACATCTATAAATAAAGAGTTGATGGAGAGTTGGAGATATAGAAAAAAGAGAAGATTAGTATAGAATTAATGCAGGAATTCTGAGTCAAGCGATTCGGAATTTAGAGTTCATTTCTATAAAAAAAAATATGATGTACACACATTGTTTATTCAATAATTACAAACACAGTAGCATTTAGATTTGTTCATATTAGTTTACATTTTGGTTGTAGCCGATCGTATCTCTATTACGAAGTTACAACGAGAAGATTGAGTAGAGGATCAGCCCTGAGTCTGACAAACTCTAACGAAACCCAAGGAAAGGATTGACAACCCGTTCACTTGCAAGCCGTCAAATGTTTTCATGCTTCTTATTCTCTGTAAACTTGTATCAAATTTATATTTCATCTAATAAAGTTCATTCTATTCGATAGATTTTTATGCAGCACTTTGGTAAAGGATCCGAAGTGGATGCTGGTGTTTTCATTAAAACGTAGTTAAATTCAAAATCTTTACAAAGAAAGTTTGTTGGACACTTAGGCAAATTGATATCATCAGTAGAGTATCAATTTGATTAAGGTAGCGATCTAACCCGACCGTAGGAGGATTGACTGCAGTTCAAAGCCCTAAAATTAGAGGAATTGACGTTTATTTCATTGTTTTAATTTATGCAAAGTTTAAAGTTGTTTTCTTTGCTTAATGCAAACGAATATATTTATTCACTTTTCTAAAGAACTAAACGTTTCTGTTTTGTAAATTTATCCCTAAATCAGAAGTATTTTCTAACATTTGTTATACTCTATTCTAATTCTTATTCTAGCAATTTCAAAACCAAATCCGATTTAACGATTTTCCATATTATAAACCTTAAAAGTAAATTTAACCAATTCAAAATAAGTTTTTGTTAAAAAACGTTCCCTATGGGATCGATATCTTTTATTACTACAAGCGTATACCGTGCACTTGCGGAAATCTCTCAACAGTGAAGAATCATGTCTCTTCAAGATGATAACTCTTCAAGTGTTGTCCTGTTCCGTGAAGTAATGTATCGGCAAGTATATATGAGGCGAATGATGAAGAAAGAAGAATAAAGAGGACCGATCCATTTCGATGGCTCTCAAAGGTCCGTGATGCACCTGTGCTTCCTACTGAAACTAGTGCATCAAAAAGGGGTTGTTTATTTAAAGGTGCATGATATATTATCAAACAAACGAGCATTGTAAGATGCATTGGGAAAATACCCAGTTAAGATTATATTTAAATGGAGAGTGTATAAGTCTAACAAGTCCATGTTTGAAGTTAGATGTAGGCATGATGGAACATGTAAATGGCGTGCAAGAGGTATTGTGATACCCTTTTGCGATATATTTAGTCTACGAAGAATGAATGAAATGAAGAAACATGTGTCAGAGATTATATGTTACCACATCACAGACAAGTGGGGAAACGAGTTGCCGACATACTACTTGTAGATAAGTTTGATCTCGAGGATAGAGTGTACAGACCAAATCACATTGTGAAAGATTTTGAGAAAGTGTATAAAATCAACTTATCTTACATGCAAGCTTGGAGAGCAAGATATTGGGCATTAGAAGATACAATATGCCGACCAATTGTACATTACATTTGGCAAAGATGGTAATAACCAGATTTATCCTATTGCTTTTGGGGTTGGACCAAACGAGAGCAATAAGGCATGGACTTGGTTTATTACCAACCTTAAAGAATGTATTGGGGATGTAGAGAATTTTTCCATAATCTCGGATGAGGTATTTTCTCGACTTCGGCAACTGCATAGCCCCACAGTGGAATATCTAGAGCAGGCCAATATTGAGAAATAGTCACGTGCATACTTTCATACACTCAGTATAACATAATGACCAAAAAGATCGTAGAATCATGGAACGCAATTATGGTGGTAGGAAGACGCTTACCTATGACAATTTTGGTAGAGTACATTAGAGGTACTGTCCAGTGATGGTTTTACGAGAGACAATCATCTTTGCGAAGTAGTATTTTCTGCAAAATTAAGTTGTCACAACCATTTTGAACTATTTCTAAGTTTCATTTCGCAAAATGTAGCTATAAACTAACGAAAAAACACATCAAAAGCATAAACCCTAAACCAAAATCGCAGAAACAGAAAAAAAGATAAGTGAGAACCCTAAAACCAAGTGGAAATCGCATAAATAAAGTAATACATACATTCTTGCCGCTTTTTGCCATTGAAATCGATTTGAAAGAAGAAATGCAGAGATTCAATGACGCTAGAAATTTGCACAGATTGGGAATGAAACACACTTCGAGTTCGCAGGCTAAAGATGAAGAAGAAGAAAGGGAAATTTGGCTAAGTTGTTATATATATATAAAAGATATTATGGGCAATTGATAATGAAACTTTCTAGATATGTAAGTTGTTTTTAAATGGGTCTTAATATGTAAACAAGCCTCTAATTTGCCCAGTTTTGTAATTTTTCCTTGTTTTTAAAGTCTATTATTATCAGTATTGTTAAATTTAGTTTAGTTCAACACCATTCATCAGTAGTATTCACTTCAGTTCAGTTCAGTCAAAAAGAACATGGTGTAGTTCTCATAAATATAAAAAAATATAAAAATATATAAAAAATTCCATATTATTCATGAGTTTCTATCGAGATTATTCATAAACATTGTAATCAAGCTTGTTCGTTAACTTGTCCACTCCAACTTGAACCGAGGTTTGTTATGTTAAAACTCAACTCGTTTAGGAGTCTCTAAATTACGCCAGCTGCTGATTTCCTTCAAATTTTTGCTGTCGTCATCTTAAAATGGCAGGAATCCATAATATTGTTCCTAACATTAGGCGGTGTGTTTTGACAAATTCAGCTTTGCCAAAATATATTGGCTTTTTCTTCATGTGGCTTACATAAGGGTGCTTTTAATACTTTGCAAGAAGCTAGTTAAGGACCAAAAATGTTTTTATATTAATTTTCGGCATACTTCTTCATTCTGAATGTTTTATGGACATGCAACCTGTTCGTATTACCATGTATTTTTAGTTCACCGATTAAATTAATAAGGTTGTGAGTATTCGAATGATTAATTATCATGATACCATGTCAATGAACCAATTAAACTAAAAACTTAAGGTAATTCTTAAAGCTCAATAATATCTTTTATATTAATTTTCAGTAGTTAAGAAATAATAATAAATAAACTTAATTTTATTATAAAAAATTTAAATTAAATGGTCGTGAGGGGGGTTTACCCACGATACACGAGAGAGAGAGAGGTCCATGATTATAAAAACGTAAATTATAATGTTTCCGACTCGTAATCATCCATTTCCGGGATTCTCGGATTGTTACGCATCAAATATCCCTAACGTTTTGGGTCAGGTGCAATTTTACCCCTAATGTTTGTAGCCAAGAGCAATTTTATCCCTAACCTTGATAAATTGGATAAATTTCAGACACTATTATAAAATACAGTCATTTTTTTCTTTATTTTGCATCAATTGCATATCAATTTTGTAATTTTGCACCAATTTTACCCCAACGTTGATAAATTGGATCAATTTCAGACACTCTGATTCATGACCGAGAAGACAGTTTGATGAATTATTTCTCAAATTGACCCAATTTATCAACGTTACGGGTAAAATTGCTCTTGGCTTCCAACATTAGAGATAAAATTGTACCATTTTAGACGTTAGGGATAAAATTGCTTCTGACCCAAAACATTAGGGGTATTTTTGCACTTTAACCCTTATTTTTGGACTTAATTTTTTTTAATGGGATGAAAGGGGCCCGAATCATTTCGGGACTAAGGCTCTATTGTTGTTGTTGTTGTTGTTGATGAAAGGGGGTGGGGCAAATGCCCCCTCTGACCCACTACATCCGCCCCTGACTCATCGAATATCCTATTTACCCCTTAACTTTATAATAATGACCGATTTTAATACTGATCCCGACTACACATATGGTATCATATTAATTAAAGCTGATGCGCATTATCTGAGTAGAGAAATGAGTAGTAATTCATAATATTTTCTATAAGCAATATTATTTTTTATTTATAAGCATTCAAAATGAGTCTATCTTTATATTATAATACGATTTTGAATTGATTTCGATTCTCATATGCCTTCATATTATATAAACAAATTTTCAAAACAAGATGATTGCTTTTTTTCTTCTTATTCATTTTCAGTTTGGTTTATAGTCAAAAATATAGTCAGCTTCAGATGTAATGTATTTCAATTTTTTGTATTATATTGAAAGAAACGGTGCTTGGTGACCTAATGTTTTATTAAATTATTATCATGACATAATGCAGCAACATACAATATACAAAGTAAAAGACATGTGTAATATGTATTAATTTTACAACAAAAAAAAAGTTTCATGACCTAATGTTTTATTAAATTATTATCATGACATATAGTCAAAAATTAGTTTCGCATGGGTAGAATTTTTTTATTCAAATGGAGGACGTTTGCTTTTTTGCGATCAGAAAATGAGTGGGGTTCTATGCCTACCAATGAGGGCTAAGTTCACTTTAAGATGGTATACCATGGTGCATGCTGTTTGCAGATGATATTGTGTTGGTTGATGAGACGAAAGAAGGAGTGGAGAGGAAGTTGGAACTATGGAGACAAACTCTAGAATCTAGAGGCTTTAAGTTGAGTCGAAATAAGACAGAATATTTGGAGTGTAAGTTTAGCGGCCATAGGAGTAGGGAGGCAGGGACAATCACCCTAGATGGAAGAGTTGTTCAGGCCTCGGATTGCTTCCGGTATTTAGGATCTATTATCCAAACGGATGGAGAAGTAGATGGAGATGTTGCTCATAGGATTAAAGCTGGTTGGTCGATGTGGAAGAGTGCTACGGGTTTCCTTTGTGATCCCGGCATGCCTAATAGATTGAAGGAAAAATTCTACCGAACGGCAATTAGACCAGCATTGTTATATGGTACGGAGTGTTGGGCAGTGAAACACTGCCACATCCATAAGATGTCGGTAGCGGAGATGCGTATGTTGAGATGGATGTGTGGTCATACGAGAAAGGACCGGGTGCGTAATGAAATAATTAGGACAAAAGTAGGAGTCACATCTATTGAGAATAAAATGAGAGAAAACCGACTAAGGTGGTTTGGTCATGTGAGACGTAGAGCGCTTGATGCGCCGGTTAGGAGAACCGAAGAGTGGCAAAGGGATGTAGTGGTGAGGGGTAGGGGAAGACCTAAGCAAACTTGGAGGAGGGTGATCGAGAGTGATATGAGTTTACTGGGAATTGAGGAAAATATGGTAGTGGATAGGACGGAGTGGAGGGAGCGAATCTGTGTCGCTGACACGGCTTGATTTTCACGGTTTTATATGATGGTTCATGTTAGCCGACCCCGAATCATTTCGGGACTAGGGCTTTGTTGTTGTTGTTGTTGTTAGAAATCGAACCTCAAACCTGTCAAGCAGAGGTTCAACGCCTTACCACACAGATCAACCCTCATTGGCAACTTATTTACCTTATTAATAATACATTGTTAAATTTCTCTAATATATTATATTTAATTAATAGCATTAGGATTTGTGAACAGCTGGACAGTAATTAATTAATATTTGGAGGTCAAATTTAGTCATGCGGTAGGGAATAATTTTTCAAATTCCAACCCATGAGGACTCGATAAACTTCACTTTAGTCTCTCTCAACTTTAGTCTTGTCCAATGTGGAATTTATACATGTTGTTTACTATCTAGTTGCTTCACTTTTGAGACCTTTTGGTTGTTAAAATTCAAGGGACCGAAATTGTAATTTAGAATGGACTTGGTGTGTAATTTTCAAAGGCTAATAGTTTTCTAAATATAATAAAACAAAATGATAAATACACAAACTTTTATTGCCTCACCCTTTGGGCTTCTCTCAACTCAACTCACATTACAAAATACATAATATTGGGACTCTATATATAAGAGTTCCATCAAAACATGTAGCCCAATTAATTAAAAAAGACAAAATCTACCATACATTCACTTAGCTAAACAATAAAGACTTAGCTAAACAACAAAGACTTTTTATCCAAAATATGGGTAGAATTTAATTTTAACAATCATGGACTTTAGTAATAATTTTTTTTTTATTATTTTCTTAATTTTCTAAATTAAGTTTATTATATATATATATATATATATATATATATATATATATATATATATATATATATATTTAACATGCCCCTTTAAACTTAATTTTCTGTGACTCCCAGTTGAGCTCTCAAATGATCGAACACATCGTACGTTAACGGTTTCGTGAAAATATCTGTAAACTGATCTTGCGTTTTCACGTACTTCAGTGTCACCTTCTTTTGCTCAATGCACTCCCGAATAAAATGATACCTCGTGTCAATGTGTTTACTCCGATCATGAAACACATGGTTTTTTGCTAATGCCAATGCAGACTTATTATCGATAAAAATCTTCGTCGGATCTTTTTGAGTCATCTGAAATTCTTCTAGCAATTTTCGGAGCCAAATCGCATGACACACACATGAGGTTGCAGCAACATATTCAGCTTCGCAGGTGGACAACGTCACAATCGCCTGTTTCTTCGAACTCCACGTAAATGCAGTATCACCCAGAAAAAATACAAAACCAGTTGTACTTTTTCGGTCATCCTTGTCACCGGCCCAATCACTATCACAGTATCCAACTAATTTGAAATCGTCAGTTTTTGAATAAAGTAATCCCAAATTAGTTGTACCTTTCACGTAACGGAGAATTCTTTTTGCTGCACTCCAATGTGACACAGTTGGGGCTTCCATGTATTGATTTACTAAGCCGACTGCATAGAGAATATCTGGTCTCGTACACGTCAAATATCTGAGACTTCCAACCAAGCTTCGGAATAATGTCGGGTTGACTCTGTCTCCACCTTCATCTTTTGTCAACTTGATTCCACATTCGATTGGCGTGCTGACGGAATTACAATTTTCCATCTTAAACTTCTTTAAGATCTCCTTTGCAAAACCACTTTGAGAAATAAAAATTCCGTCATCATTCTGCTTCACTTCAATGCCAAGATAATATGACATTAGACCAATGTCAGTCATCTTGAACTCACGAGCCATTGTCTTCTTGAACTCCTCAAACATCTTAGGATTGTTCCCTGTAAAAACGAGATCATCCACATACAAACAAACAAGTAACATATCGCCATTTTTCACCTTTGCATACAGGGCATATTCATGTGGGCATTTGATAAAACCATTTTCTTGAAAATATTTGTCAATGCGACTGTTCCAGGCTCGTGGTGCTTGTTTAAGACCATAAAGTGCCTTTTTCAATTTTAGCACTTTATTTTCTTGACCTTTCACAACATACCCAGGTGGTTGCTGGATATAAATTTCCTCTTCTAGATATCCGTTGAGAAATACGGATTTCACGTCCATTTGATGAATTCTCCACCCGTGTTGAGCAGCTACAGAAATTACCAGTCTGATACTCTCCATTCTGGCAACAGGAGCAAAAACTTCATTGTAGTCAATTCCGGGTCGTTGACTGAACCGTTTCGCCACCAATCTTGCTTTATGTCGGACAATTTCACCGTTTGCATCTTTCTTTGCTTTGAACACCCATTTAACTCCAATGGGGTTTTGACCTGCCGGAAGTGATGTCAGCTCCCATGTTTTATTTTTCTCGATTGAATGAATCTCCTCTTCCATAGCTTTTCTCCATTTTCCATCTTTCATTGCTTCTTCTGGATCTGTTGGTTCATCATTAACAAAATGACAATAAAGAGTTAATTCATCATCGAGATTTCTTGTTACATCATAGAGATCTTTAATAGGTATGAATTTTTTGGCTTTCCGGGCGGATGTTCATCTGAACTGTCTCCATCACTCGAGGATGAACTCGAACTGGATGAGCTTGCTGATGTCGAACTGGTTGCTGGTGTTGTGGCTGCGACTGTGGCTGGTTCTTCCTGATCATTGTCTTTATCCACGAAAGGATAAAAACTGTAGCTGTTTTCTTTTTCACCTGTCCAATCCCAAACTGCTTCTTCATCAATGGTGACATCTCTACTGATTACAATTTTCTGAGTCTGTGGATCGAACATTTTGTACCCTTTGGAATGTTCTGAATAGCCCACAAACAAATATTTCTTGCTTTTATCATCTAGCTTCTTACGTTCTTCATCCGGTACATGGACATGAGCAACACTGCCAAAAACACGCAAATGAGAAATACTGGGTTTTATTCCGCTCCATGCTTCTTGTGGAGTTTGATCCCAAACACTGACAGTTGGCGATCTGTTCAACAGGTAGACAGCACAGTCTACTGCTTCGGCCCATAACTCCTTCGGTAAATTTTTACTTTTTAACATGCTCCTCACCATGTTGAGCACAGTTCTGTTCTTTCTTTCTACTACGCCATTTTGTTGAGGTGATCTGGGGACTGAAAGGAAATGACGGATTCCATGTTTTTCACAAAATTGCTTGAAAGAGATGGACATGTATTCACCGCCTCTGTCTGATCTGAGTGCTTTAATAAAATGACCACTTTCTTTCTCCATTTGGACTTTGAATTTTTTAAATGTCTCAAAAACTTCTGTTTTTTCCTTCAAAAAATACACCCAAGTTTTTCTACTATAATCATCAATGAAAAGTAGAAAATATTTATTTTTACCCAGAGACTGTGGAGTGTTCGGTCCACACACGTCTGTGTGAACTAGCTCAAGTGGCGCTTTTGCTCTTGACATGGACTCCTTTGGAAAACTGGTTTTGAATTGTTTTCCAACAAGACATCCTTGACACAGTTGATGAGGCTGGTCAATATGAGGCAGTCCGTTTACCATCTGCTTCTGTCCCAACTGCTTCAGTCCTCCAAAATTGAGATGCATGTACCGTAAATGCCAAAGCCAGGGGGGACTTTGCACACAAGCTTTCAAACATTTAGCCACGTCTGTCTGAATGTTAGTTGTGAACATTCTGTTTCTCGCCATTGGTACACGTGCAATCAACTCCTTTTTCTCATTCAACAGGAGTAGTTTCCGATCCACCATGTGAACTTCATAATTTTTCTCCAGTAACTGTCCCAAACTCAAAATATTTCTTTTCATGCTAGGAACATAATAAACATTATCAATAAACTGGTGAGCGCCGTTTTTGAGCCGAATAAGAATTGTTCCTTTGCCTGTAATAGGAACCTTGGAGGAATCTCCAAATAGAACATTACCGCGAACGGATTCATAGAGCTCCACGAACATCTTCTTATCACCACACATATGGTTACTTGCCGCATTGTCAAGATACCATATATTATTTTCGTGATTTTCTTCACCTTCATAGGTAAGTAACACTGTGCCAGTTACTTCCTCATCTTGAATATTATTGGCAGTCTCCTCTACCTCTTTAGGCGGACTCCAACATTCCACCGCGTAGTGACCATACTTGGAGCAATTATAACACTGAATATTGGACTTGTCACGTCCTTCATTCGGCCTCCAGTTTCCTCTTTCTTGACCGCGTCCTCGACCTCTTCCTCTGCCTCTGGTGAATTGAGTGCTTCTGTCATTGTTGTTGTTGCCGTTTTCATTTCTGCCTTGACTTCTGCCACGTCCTCGTCCTCTACCATTTCCTCCTCGACCTCTGCCGGACTGACTACTTTCGCCATTTTTAAACACAACCTTCGTTGCTAAGACTTGTTCTGCGGAATCTTCTCTTCGTTTCTCAAACCGCTCCTCTCGTGCTTGTAGTGACCCTACAACTTCGTCAACTGACATTTCACTGATGTCTCTAGACTCCTCCATAGCCACCACTACATAATCAAATTTTGGTAGTAGTGATCGCATAATTTTTTCAACAATTCTGGACTCTTCAATTTTTTCTCCATACTGCCGCATCTGATTTACGACAGATTTTACTCGGGATGAGTAATCACTAATGGCCTCCGTCTCTTTCATCCTCATCATCTCAAATTCTCCTCTCAGCATCTGTAAACGAACTTTTTTCACTTTCTCCTCCCCTTGAAGAGAAACTCGTAGGATTTCCCATGCTTGTTTGGCGGTCGTAGCTTCGGCTACTTTCTCGAACATTAATTCATCCAAACCTTGATGGATGAGAGTAAGCGCCTTTTGATCGCTTTTGCGATTTTTCTGCAGAGTATCTTTTTCTGCCTGTGTCAACGCTGCCTCGTTACCTGGGACTACGTAGCCTTTTTCGACTATATCCCAAACATCTTGACATCCGAGTAACGCCTTCATTCGAATACACCAACTTGAATAATTGGTTTTGGTGAGCTGAGGGTATTGATAAGGAAGTTTGAGACCGTCTGACATTTTTGTAGGGTTTGTTTTGCGGAAGACTGACTCTCGTAACGTGGCTCTGATACCACTTTGTTGAAATTCAAGGGACCGAAATTGTAATTTAGAATGGACTTGGTGTGTAATTTTCAAAGGCTAATAGTTTTCTAAATATAATAAAACAAAATGATAAATACACAAACTTTTATTGCCTCACCCTTTGGGCTTCTCTCAACTCACATTACAAAATACATAATATTGGGACTCTATATATAAGAGTTCCATCAAAACATGTAGCCCAATTAATTAAAAAAGACAAAATCTACCATACATTGACTTAGCTAAACAACAAAGACTTAGCTAAACAACAAAGACTTTTTTATCCAAAATATGGGTAGAATTTAATTCTAACAATCATGGACTTTAGTAATAATTTTTTTTATTATTTTCTTAATTTTCTAAATTAAGTTTATTATATATATATATATTTAACATTGGTAACATAACTCAACAAGGTCTCTCGTTTCTCCTCCATGATTGATCTAAGTAGAGAACTAAGTTTTCTGTTTATGATGTGCATCAATTACTTTATTTCACCTGCATTTAAGCAAATTATTAGTAAACATAATAAACATATATAATTATATTAAAAATAAATAAATAAATAATTTATAAATGTTCAAATCTATTATAAAACAAAGAAAAATTGAAACAAAATCAGGCCCGCGTTACATGCTCTCCATCCATTTCTGGATAGTGGTATTACATTTTGCTTTATTGCTTGTGTACAACTCATCCACTTGTTCTTGCCCTGTATATAGCTCATCAAGGCAAGGCTCTGTCATCAGAGCAAATATATGCCACATTACTACCAAAAGCATAGATAAATTAGAATTCAACATGAATAATTATCTAGCAAATACATATAAAAAATTTTGTGGCACATCTAATCGTGGAAATGAGATATACAGGGCAATAATTGAGCTTGCCAAGAGAGATCAACCCTCTAGGACTGAGATTTGGGTGATATATATAAGAATATGAATACATTAATCAGTATATACAACCACTTTATACATACTATTATATGCACTAGCTTTTATAATTCGTTTTTTTGTTATTATGATTAGAGGTTTGAAGGGATAATAGGAAGCCCAAATGGAGTATAAAGACTCCTCCTTCCTATGAGGTATATTGACCGGACCTACATCCATTATCTCTAAATCATAATTGTTTTTTCTGCAAGGATATTTCATCTCTTTAGACTACTTTTGTTGGAAAAAGATGTTTAATTGAATTCAAATTACAAGATTGAAGATGTTATACTTTTTTTTCTACACAATTATATTAATTTTGTATATTATAGATTATGATTGAATACAGATTACAAATTATGTGCATATTACAATTATGATTGAATACACATTACGATTTTTGGTATATACAATTTTATGTGCACGTTTATTTCATGCATAATTGAGGTAAAAACATGAAAATTACTTATATTGCATGGTGAATAAAAATAAGAAAATAGCTTCTAAGCCACATTGAATTAAAAAAATTATCATCTTAACATCAATACAAACACAAATAATAAACAAAATCTGTCCTCTCAATAAATATACTTGGGCAAAATTGATTAAAGCATATGTTATCTGAAGCATGCTACAACTACAAACTTAAATATGCAAATTGTCATTGTCTGAAAAACTGTCATTGTCTGAAAGAGTTACGGGCTTTGCGCAACGCTGTTAGACACTAGTGCCCGTCCATATATGTTAGCATTAAATATTTACTAGTATTAGCTCTCTATGTTACGTAATCTTCCTATATATTAGCATAAAAAAATTTATTAGCATTGTGTAAAAGAAAAAAAACAAAAAAAAAATTCATCTATGGTAAGTTTTTCACTATATAATAGGATAAGGAATTTGAAAGAACACATTCATACAACAATTATCATAAAAATGGAGTTTCAAATACCCTCTTTTCTCATCCTCTTTAGCTGCCTCATTTTAACATTAATCATATGGAAGAAAATAAATAAGGACTCAAATCCTCCTCCTGGGCCATGGAAATTTCCTCTTTTAGGTAACATTCCTCAATTACTCCGCGGTCTGCCCCATGAAAGCCTCCGAGATTTGGCTAAAATTTATGGCTCTGTAATGAGCATTCAACAAGGCCAAATCCCGGCAGTTGTGTTTTCTTCGGTAGAAACAGCCAACCAAGTCCTCAAAATTCAGGGCGACCTATTCAGTGAACGTCCACGTCTCCTCTCCCGAGAAATTGCAAGTTACAATTACATGGACATGGCATCTGCGCCATATGGAGATTATTGGAGACAAATAAGGAAAATTACAACACTCCAATTTCTTAGTCCGAAAAGGATTTTATCCTTCCAATCAGTCCGAGAAGAACAAATATCAAATTTCATAAAATTGCTTGGTTCTAAAGAGGGGTCATCTGTCAATCTTCCGAGAATCATCTCAGATTTGATTGATAATATTTTTCTGATAACCATATTGGGTAAGAATGGGGAAAGTGAACAAACTATATTACCTATGTTAGAAAATATGCAGAAGGAAGTAATTGCTGGTATTGCTTCTGATTTATTCCCTTCCTTGAAATTCTTACTTGATTTTCTAAGTGGAGCAAAGTCAAGAATGCAGAAAGTGCACAAAGACACAGACAATGTACTTGAAGACATCATAAATGAACACAGAAATCAAACCAGCTTTGGAGATAACTTTTTGGATCTTCTTTTGAATCAACAGAAAAATGGAGAACGGGAATTTCCATTAACAAACCAAAGCATCAAAGCAAATATTCTGGTGAGTATTTACTTATAATTAACATCCAAAGATTAAATGACTAGTTTTATTAGGAAAAAAAAATATTAAGAACATTCTTATTGTCCTTGTTATTTTCAAATTTTTCTCTTAACAGTTGAAATGTCATATTTGTCTCTTAAACTTGCTTAAACTAAAATGGACTTGTAAGATTACACTTTTAGTAAGTTAAGAGAGCTATTTGCATTTTTATTAGAGATACTTCATATATCTCATAAATATTGGCACTGAAATTGTAGTGTTTTGTACTTATGTTCACATCTTACTAATTGATAAGTAGAGACTTAAAGTGTGCCATTATAATTGATTCGATGGTTCGACCAATAATTGATATGTTTTTACTTTAACTAAACTCTAGTCAATTGAGCAAGTTCTAACACAGTACATAAATTTGTAGCAAATGTTCGGTGCGAGGAAGACAGCCTTTAAAGCTCTGGAAGGGTCTATTGCAGAGCTGATGAAGAACCCAAAAGTAATGAGAAAAGCACAAGAAGAGGTGAGGAGAGTCTTTGGAGAAAAGGGAAAAGTGGAGGAATCAAGAATTCAAGAATTAAAATACTTGAAATCAGTTATTAAAGAAACTCTTAGATTACATCCACCAATAACCTTCATTTTCAGACAATGCAAGGAAAGAACAAAAATTATGGGATACGATATTCGCCCCAAAACTACAATTATGGTTAACGCTTGGGCAATTGGAAGAGACCCAATTGTTTGGAATGAACCTGAAAAGTTCTATCCAGAAAGATTTGAAGATAGTCAAATAGATTATAGAAGTGGAAATATGGAACTAATACCATTCGGTGCAGGAAAAAGAATATGTCCAGCAATTACTTTGGCCATAACGTATGTGGAGCTTCTGCTTGCAAACTTACTATATCATTTTGATTGGAAACTACCCGATGGAATCACACCTGCCAATCTTGATATGACTGAAATTTTTCATGGTACCTTCAAAAGAAAAGAACATCTTAACATGATTCCCATTCCATTTTCTCCATTGTCTCAAGATCAGGCCAAGAAAATTACATCTTCAGAATTCATGGAATAAGATGTTAATTCCTTCTTATTTCCTACTTCTTGTGTTGGTTTCTCTCTTTCAAATAATGTCTTGTCAAAAAAATTATATGATATTTAATGACAAGGCCAGTTGCTAGTGCTCATTGATTGTGGTGCTTTAATGGAAGCACAGTTCAACATTTTTTAGACAATTAATGAAACTTCTACATTAGAATAAAGAATGAGCCAAAAATATAGAAAAAGACAACAAAATCATACACCGAAGAATTATCTCAAAACACAAACCAAAATAGAAAACAAATACACGGTCGAATGACATGTATTTTTAATACACACGTTTGAATTATGCTCTTCAAAAAATTTATTATCTAGAATTTATAAGTTTCCATATAAAAGTAAAAAATTGCAAACAGAAAAGCATAGATCTAGAGAACTTAAGAAATGGAAAACCATATTGGAAAAAATTGGAACTTACAAATGCAATTTTGGAAAAGGGTAATATGAGGAAATGAATATTGGTTGTCAAAATACTTCATTTTTATCTTCGTGGTGCGCTGAATCTTCTGAATAAGAACAAACATATTCTAGAAAAACAATGAACGAATATATTGAGAGGAAAATTAAAAGAGTACAAGGGATGTTAGAAGGTCTAACCATAGTTATTGAATGGTTACACCATATAGAAAGGATAAAAAAATGGGTTAATACAAATAATTGAATGGCTAAGTGCATATTAAGAGGAATATGGAGACTTTGAATTGTTCAGAATATCCATTTACCGCGTGATAAATTTGGTTTTGGTAACGGAATAAAACACCACACCGTTATAAATACGCGGTATTTGTAAGGGGTCCAAACTACAACGACTATTATTAGTAACTCGCTAAACTTCACCGGTAACAAATAGTCCAATAAAATTGACATGACTAGTCTTTGTGTAACATGCTTTCGCAATGACCTCTACAAATATAGGTTTCTCAACTATCAAACCAGAATGTGTCACTAGTAAGGGGTTACTAACCACGTTTTTTCTACTAATATTTTGTTATACTAAGTAAACGCAATGTTGTAAAAAAACAATAGGTGATAGTCAGGCAAATAGGGCCCTCGGGGACTAAATGGGTTTGTTTTTCTATATTTTCTTTATTTGTTAATAAACAATATTATGTGTTTTTCTATCGTTGATTCGACACACGAATGCCGCTAGCTAACTGTAGGCTCTGATACCAACTGACGCAGCGGGAATATGGATAAATGTTAACTATCGTTGATTCGACACACGAATGTCGCTAGCTAACCGTAGTCTCTCAAACCAACTGACGTAGTAGGAATATAGATAAATGTTAACTATTGTTGATTCGACATACGAATGCCGGTAGCTAATCATAGGCCCTGATACCAACTCACGCAGTGGGAATATAGATAAGCGTTAACTATCATTGATTCCACACACGAATGTCGTTAGCTAACCGTAGGCTCTGATACTAACTGACGCAGTGGGAAATTAGATAAACGTTTGCTATCATTGATTCGACACACAATGCCACTAGCTAACCTTCAAAAGTCGTTGATTCATAAGAATGCCGATAATTCGAAAAGAAAATGGAAAACTCTCTCAAATTTTATTCATCCAAAGTCTCCTAAAAAAAAGAAAAACTTGCCTTTATATAGGCTTATAGAAAAGAAAGAAAAATAGGAAAAAAAGATAATTAATCCAAGTGTGAAAAGGAAAATAGACAAGTCTAGGTGCATCGAAAATATAAACTTTTATCTATTTTGTCTATTTGTCTTTTCCAAGATCCGTTCATCGTTATTTCATATAGAAAGGAATTAAATAAATGTACCTATGGTTGATGAACTAATCTACCGTTGTAAACGAAGTGCCCACATGGATGTCAAGTCAATCACAAACACAAACAAGAAATCAAAACTGAAACTTAGTAATCAACCAAATAGCAATCTAAGTGTAGATTGCCTCTAACGGTATCCACACGAATATAAGTAACAGATTGAAGAGAGTGAATAATTTAATCGAGTGAGAGACGAGAAGAAATCCTATTCCTCTATATTGTGTTTTCCGAAATTTACATACTAGGGTGGTCTATTTATAGTGCTCAATTAATTAAATCTCAATTTTATTTTATTTTTTTTGGTAGAAAAGGAAAAGAAAAACGAACAACAACAAACTACCCAGGAATTAGCCTAGGAAAGCTAACCCCAATCCTATCTTCTAAGAGAAGATGAGAGATGAAACTAGGGGAAACAGGAAGGGTAGTAACGCCTAACGTCCCTTCATGGCCCGCCGCCGCTAAGCGATCAGCAACACGATTCTGCTCTCTAAAAATGTGTCTGAACTCTACGAACTCAAAGGAGGAGCAAAGCCTTATAATAGCTTTGATGAGGTTGCGACTGTTAAGACCCATAGAATGATTCTCAGAAATCATTTTGATTGCTTCCAAATTATCAGACTCCACAGAGAGCCTCTTAACACCCAGCCTTTTAGCAAGATTGATTCCAGTAAGAATAGCCCAGAGCTCCGCAGAAAAGGAAGAACCCAACCCTAAATTCTGGGAGAACCCAGAAAGCCAGACGCCCCCTAAATCTCAATTTTATTAGGTTTAGTAAATTAGAATCCTAAACGATTTAGTTATTCTATTTAGACAATTATTCTATTTATTAAACATTATCTTATATCTAATAAAATATATTTAATAAATATTATCCTAATCCCATTAGGATAATTAATTAGGATATGATAATAATAAAGATAAATAATCACATTATATTATCTAACCAATATTATTTCTTTAATTGATTTAACCATAATGTAATCTAACCATATATTTCTCTAAATAAATCAACTAAAAAACCCTAATTTATTCACTACATAATTCGCCCCTCCCATGTCTCTCCGTTAAATTACTATTCCATCATTCGGTCTTAATTCCTGTGTGGCCTATTAGGTTCTTACTGAAGCTAGCCGTATATGTTTATTTAAATTAATTCAACTAGATCAATTTAATCCTAAACATATAACAGAATGGGTGCGTAAACTATTTTATCATAATCGATAAAAATCTTCGTCGGATCTTTTTGAGTCATCTGAAATTCTTCTAGCAATTTTCGGAGCCAAATCGCATGACACACACATGAGGTTGCAGCAACATATTCAGCTTCGCAGGTGGACAACGTCACAATCGCCTGTTTCTTCGAACTCCACGTAAATGCAGTATCACCCAGAAAAAATACAAAACCAGTTGTACTTTTTCGGTCATCCTTGTCACCGGCCCAATCACTATCACAGTATCCAACTAATTTGAAATCGTCAGTTTTTGAATAAAGTAATCCCAAATTAGTTGTACCTTTCACGTAACGGAGAATTCTTTTTGCTGCACTCCAATGTGACACAGTTGGGGCTTCCATGTATTGATTTACTAAGCCGACTGCATAGAGAATATCTGGTCTCGTACACGTCAAATATCTGAGACTTCCAACCAAGCTTCGGAATAATGTCGGGTTGACTCTGTCTCCACCTTCATCTTTTGTCAACTTGATTCCACATTCGATTGGCGTGCTGACGGAATTACAATTTTCCATCTTAAACTTCTTTAAGATCTCCTTTGCAAAACCACTTTGAGAAATAAAAATTCCGTCATCATTCTGCTTCACTTCAATGCCAAGATAATATGACATTAGACCAATGTCAGTCATCTTGAACTCACGAGCCATTGTCTTCTTGAACTCCTCAAACATCTTAGGATTGTTCCCTGTAAAAACGAGATCATCCACATACAAACAAACAAGTAACATATCGCCATTTTTCACCTTTGCATACAGGGCATATTCATGTGGGCATTTGATAAAACCATTTTCTTGAAAATATTTGTCAATGCGACTGTTCCAGGCTCGTGGTGCTTGTTTAAGACCATAAAGTGCCTTTTTCAATTTTAGCACTTTATTTTCTTGACCTTTCACAACATACCCAGGTGGTTGCTGGATATAAATTTCCTCTTCTAGATATCCGTTGAGAAATACGGATTTCACGTCCATTTGATGAATTCTCCACCCGTGTTGAGCAGCTACAGAAATTACCAGTCTGATACTCTCCATTCTGGCAACAGGAGCAAAAACTTCATTGTAGTCAATTCCGGGTCGTTGACTGAACCGTTTCGCCACCAATCTTGCTTTATGTCGGACAATTTCACCGTTTGCATCTTTCTTTGCTTTGAACACCCATTTAACTCCAATGGGGTTTTGACCTGCCGGAAGTGATGTCAGCTCCCATGTTTTATTTTTCTCGATTGAATGAATCTCCTCTTCCATAGCTTTTCTCCATTTTCCATCTTTCATTGCTTCTTCTGGATCTGTTGGTTCATCATTAACAAAATGACAATAAAGAGTTAATTCATCATCGAGATTTCTTGTTACATCATAGAGATCTTTAATAGGTATGAATTTTTTGGCTTTCCGGGCGGATGTTCATCTGAACTGTCTCCATCACTCGAGGATGAACTCGAACTGGATGAGCTTGCTGATGTCGAACTGGTTGCTGGTGTTGTGGCTGCGACTGTGGCTGGTTCTTCCTGATCATTGTCTTTATCCACGAAAGGATAAAAACTGTAGCTGTTTTCTTTTTCACCTGTCCAATCCCAAACTGCTTCTTCATCAATGGTGACATCTCTACTGATTACAATTTTCTGAGTCTGTGGATCGAACATTTTGTACCCTTTGGAATGTTCTGAATAGCCCACAAACAAATATTTCTTGCTTTTATCATCTAGCTTCTTACGTTCTTCATCCGGTACATGGACATGAGCAACACTGCCAAAAACACGCAAATGAGAAATACTGGGTTTTATTCCGCTCCATGCTTCTTGTGGAGTTTGATCCCAAACACTGACAGTTGGCGATCTGTTCAACAGGTAGACAGCACAGTCTACTGCTTCGGCCCATAACTCCTTCGGTAAATTTTTACTTTTTAACATGCTCCTCACCATGTTGAGCACAGTTCTGTTCTTTCTTTCTACTACGCCATTTTGTTGAGGTGATCTGGGGACTGAAAGGAAATGACGGATTCCATGTTTTTCACAAAATTGCTTGAAAGAGATGGACATGTATTCACCGCCTCTGTCTGATCTGAGTGCTTTAATAAAATGACCACTTTCTTTCTCCATTTGGACTTTGAATTTTTTAAATGTCTCAAAAACTTCTGTTTTTTCCTTCAAAAAATACACCCAAGTTTTTCTACTATAATCATCAATGAAAAGTAGAAAATATTTATTTTTACCCAGAGACTGTGGAGTGTTCGGTCCACACACGTCTGTGTGAACTAGCTCAAGTGGCGCTTTTGCTCTTGACATGGACTCCTTTGGAAAACTGGTTTTGAATTGTTTTCCAACAAGACATCCTTGACACAGTTGATGAGGCTGGTCAATATGAGGCAGTCCGTTTACCATCTGCTTCTGTCCCAACTGCTTCAGTCCTCCAAAATTGAGATGCATGTACCGTAAATGCCAAAGCCAGGGGGGACTTTGCACACAAGCTTTCAAACATTTAGCCACGTCTGTCTGAATGTTAGTTGTGAACATTCTGTTTCTCGCCATTGGTACACGTGCAATCAACTCCTTTTTCTCATTCAACAGGAGTAGTTTCCGATCCACCATGTGAACTTCATAATTTTTCTCCAGTAACTGTCCCAAACTCAAAATATTTCTTTTCATGCTAGGAACATAATAAACATTATCAATAAACTGGTGAGCGCCGTTTTTGAGCCGAATAAGAATTGTTCCTTTGCCTGTAATAGGAACCTTGGAGGAATCTCCAAATAGAACATTACCGCGAACGGATTCATAGAGCTCCACGAACATCTTCTTATCACCACACATATGGTTACTTGCCGCATTGTCAAGATACCATATATTATTTTCGTGATTTTCTTCACCTTCATAGGTAAGTAACACTGTGCCAGTTACTTCCTCATCTTGAATATTATTGGCAGTCTCCTCTACCTCTTTAGGCGGACTCCAACATTCCACCGCGTAGTGACCATACTTGGAGCAATTATAACACTGAATATTGGACTTGTCACGTCCTTCATTCGGCCTCCAGTTTCCTCTTTCTTGACCGCGTCCTCGACCTCTTCCTCTGCCTCTGGTGAATTGAGTGCTTCTGTCATTGTTGTTGTTGCCGTTTTCATTTCTGCCTTGACTTCTGCCACGTCCTCGTCCTCTACCATTTCCTCCTCGACCTCTGCCGGACTGACTACTTTCGCCATTTTTAAACACAACCTTCGTTGCTAAGACTTGTTCTGCGGAATCTTCTCTTCGTTTCTCAAACCGCTCCTCTCGTGCTTGTAGTGACCCTACAACTTCGTCAACTGACATTTCACTGATGTCTCTAGACTCCTCCATAGCCACCACTACATAATCAAATTTTGGTAGTAGTGATCGCATAATTTTTTCAACAATTCTGGACTCTTCAATTTTTTCTCCATACTGCCGCATCTGATTTACGACAGATTTTACTCGGGATGAGTAATCACTAATGGCCTCCGTCTCTTTCATCCTCATCATCTCAAATTCTCCTCTCAGCATCTGTAAACGAACTTTTTTCACTTTCTCCTCCCCTTGAAGAGAAACTCGTAGGATTTCCCATGCTTGTTTGGCGGTCGTAGCTTAGGCTACTTTCTCGAACATTAATTCATCCAAACCTTGATGGATGAGAGTAAGTGCCTTTTGATCGCTTTTGCGATTTTTCTGCAGAGTATCTTTTTCTGCCTGTGTCAACGCTGCCTCGTTACCTGGGACTACGTAGCCTTTTTCGACTATATCCCAAACATCTTGACATCCGAGTAACGCCTTCATTCGAATACACCAACTTGAATAATTGGTTTTGGTGAGCTGAGGGTATTGATAAGGAAGTTTGAGACCGTTTGACATTTTTGTAGGGTTTGTTTTGCGGAAGACTGACTCTCGTAACGTGGCTCTGATACCACTTTGTTGAAATTCAAGGGACCGAAATTGTAATTTAGAATGGACTTGGTGTGTAATTTTCAAAGGCTAATAGTTTTCTAAATATAATAAAACAAAATGATAAATACACAAACTTTTATTGCCTCACCATTTGGGCTTCTCTCAACTCACATTACAAAATACATAATATTGGGACTCTATATATAAGAGTTCCATCAAAACATGTAGCCCAATTAATTAAAAAAGACAAAATCTACCATACATTGACTTAGCTAAACAACAAAGACTTAGCTAAACAACAAAGACTTTTTTATCCAAAATATGGGTAGAATTTAATTCTAACAATCATGGACTTTAGTAATAATTTTTTTTATTATTTTCTTAATTTTCTAAATTAAGTTTATTATATATATATATTTAACATTGGTAACATAACTCAACAAGGTCTCTCGTTTCTCCTCCATGATTGATCTAAGTAGAGAACTAAGTTTTCTGTTTATGATGTGCATCAATTACTTTATTTCACATGCATTTAAGCAAATTATTAGTAAACATAATAAACATATATAATTATATTAAAAATAAATAAATAAATAATTTATAAATGTTCAAATCTATTATAAAACAAAGAAAAATTGAAACAAAATCAGGCCTGCGTTACATGCTCTCCATCCATTTCTGGATAGTGGTATTACATTTTGCTTTATTGCTTGTGTACAACTCATCCACTTGTTCTTGCCCTGTATATAGCTCATCAAGGCAAGGCTCTGTCATCGGAGCAAATATATGCCACATTACTACCAAAAGCATAGATAAATTAGAATTCAACATGAATAATTATCTAGCAAATACATATAAAAAATTTTGTGGCACATCTAATCGTGGAAATGAGATATACAGGGCAATAATTGAGCTTGCCAAGAGAGATCAACCCTCTAGGACTGAGATTTGGGTGATATATATAAGAATATGAATACATTAATCAGTATATACAACCACTTTATACATACTATTATATGCACTAGCTTTTATAATTCGTTTTTTTGTTATTATGATTAGAGGTTTGAAGGGATAATAGGAAGCCCAAATGGAGTATAAAGACTCCTCCTTCCTATGAGGTATATTGATCGGACCTACATCCATTATCTCTAAATCATAATTGTTTTTTCTGCAAGGATATTTCATCTCTTTAGACTACTTTTGTTGGAAAAAGATGTTTAATTGAATTCAAATTACAAGATTGAAGATGTTATACTTTTTTTTCTACACAATTATATTAATTTTGTATATTATAGATTATGATTGAATACAGATTACAAATTATGTGCATATTACAATTATGATTGAATACACATTACGATTTTTGGTATATACAATTTTATGTGCACGTTTATTTCATGCATAATTGAGGTAAAAACATGAAAATTACTTATATTGCATGGTGAATAAAAATAAGAAAATAGCTTCTAAGCCACATTGAATTAAAAAAATTATCATCTTAACATCAATACAAACACAAATAATAAACAAAATCTGTCCTCTCAATAAATATACTTGGGCAAAATTGATTAAAGCATATGTTATCTGAAGCATGCTACAACTACAAACTTAAATATGCAAATTGTCATTGTCTGAAAAACTGTCATTGTCTGAAAGAGTTATGGGCTTTGCGCAACGCTGTTAGACACTAGTGCCCGTCCATATATGTTAGCATTAAAAATTTACTAGTATTAGCTCTCTATGTTACGTAATCTTCCTATATATTAGCATAAAAAAATTTATTAGCATTGTGTAAAAGAAAAAAAACAAAAAAAAAATTCATCTATGGTAAGTTTTTCACTATATAATAGGATAAGGAATTTGAAAGAACACATTCATACAACAATTATCATAAAAATGGAGTTTCAAATACCCTCTTTTCTCATCCTCTTTAGCTGCCTCATTTTAACATTAATCATATGGAAGAAAATAAATAAGGACTCAAATCCTCCTCCTGGGCCATGGAAATTTCCTCTTTTAGGTAACATTCCTCAATTACTCCGCGGTCTGCCCCATGAAAGCCTCCGAGATTTGGCTAAAATTTATGGCTCTGTAATGAGCATTCAACAAGGCCAAATCCCGGCAGTTGTGTTTTCTTCGGTAGAAACAGCCAACCAAGTCCTCAAAATTCAGGGCGACCTATTCAGTGAACGTCCACGTCTCCTCTCCCGAGAAATTGCAAGTTACAATTACATGGACATGGCATCTGCGCCATATGGAGATTATTGGAGACAAATAAGGAAAATTACAACACTCCAATTTCTTAGTCCGAAAAGGATATTATCCTTCCAATCAGTCCGAGAAGAACAAATATCAAATTTCATAAAATTGCTTGGTTCTAAAGAGGGGTCATCTGTCAATCTTCCGAGAATCATCTCAGATTTGATTGATAATATTTTTCTGATAACCATATTGGGTAAGAATGGGGAAAGTGAACAAACTATATTACCTATGTTAGAAAATATGCAGAAGGAAGTAATTGCTGGTATTGCTTCTGATTTATTCCCTTCCTTGAAATTCTTACTTGATTTTCTAAGTGGAGCAAAGTCAAGAATGCAGAAAGTGCACAAAGACACAGACAATGTACTTGAAGACATCATAAATGAACACAGAAATCAAACCAGCTTTGGAGATAACTTTTTGGATCTTCTTTTGAATCAACAGAAAAATGGAGAACGGGAATTTCCATTAACAAACCAAAGCATCAAAGCAAATATTCTGGTGAGTATTTACTTATAATTAACATCCAAAGATTAAATGACTAGTTTTATTAGGAAAAAAAAATATTAAGAACATTCTTATTGTCCTTGTTATTTTCAAATTTTTCTCTTAACAGTTGAAATGTCATATTTGTCTCTTAAAATTCTACATTAGAATAAAGAATGAGCCAAAAATATAGAAAAAGACAACAAAATCATACACCGAAGAATTATCTCAAAACACAAACCAAAATAGAAAACAAATACACGGTCGAATGACATGTATTTTTAATACATATGCTCTTCAAAAAATTTATTATCTAGAATTTATAAGTTTCCATATAAAAGTAAAAAATTGCAAACAGAAAAGCATAGATCTAGAGAACTTAAGAAATGGAAAACCATATTGGAAAAAATTGGAACTTACAAATGCAATTTTGGAAAAGGGTAATATGAGGAAATGAATATTGGTTGTCAAAATACTAGTAAGGGGTTACTAACCACGTTTTTTCTACTAATATTTTGTTATACTAAGTAAACGCAATGTTATAAAAAAACAATAGGTGATAGTCAGGCAAATAGGGCCCTCGGGGACTAAATGGGTTTGTTTTTCTATATTTTCTTTATTTGTTAATAAACAATATTATGTGTTTTTCTATCGTTGATTCGACACACGAATGCCGCTAGCTAACTGTAGGCTCTGATACCAACTGACGCAGCGGGAATATGGATAAATGTTAACTATCGTTGATTCGACACACGAATGTCGCTAGCTAACCGTAGTCTCTCAAACCAACTGACGTAGTAGGAATATAGATAAATGTTAACTATTGTTGATTCGACATACGAATGCCGGTAGCTAATCATAGGCCCTGATACCAACTCACGCAGTGGGAATATAGATAAGCGTTAACTATCATTGATTCCACACACGAATGTCGTTAGCTAACCGTAGGCTCTGATACTAACTGACGCAGTGGGAAATTAGATAAACGTTTGCTATCATTGATTCGACACACAATGCCACTAGCAAACCTTCAAAAGTCGTTGATTCATAAGAATGCCGATAATTCGAAAAGAAAATGGAAAACTCTCTCAAATTTTATTCATCCAAAGTCTCCTAAAAAAAAGAAAAACTTGCCTTTATATAGGCTTATAGAAAAGAAAGAAAAATAGGAAAAAAAGATAATTAATCCAAGTGTGAAAAGGAAAATAGACAAGTCTAGGTGCATCGAAAATATAAACTTTTATCTATTTTGTCTATTTGTCTTTTCCAAGATCCGTTCATCGTTATTTCATATAGAAAGGAATTAAATAAATGTACCTATGGTTGATGAACTAATCTACCGTTGTAAACGAAGTGCCCACATGGATGTCAAGTCAATCACAAACACAAACAAGAAATCAAAACTGAAACTTAGTAATCAACCAAATAGCAATCTAAGTGTAGATTGCCTCTAACGGTATCCACACGAATATAAGAAACAGATTGAAGAGAGTGAATAATTTAATCGAGTGAGAGACGAGAAGAAATCCTATTCCTCTATATTGTGTTTTCCGAAATTTACATACTAGGGTGGTCTATTTATAGTGCTCAATTAATTAAATCTCAATTTTATTTTATTTTTTTTGGTAGAAAAGGAAAAGAAAAACGAACAACAACAAACTACCCAGGAATTAGCCTAGGAAAGCTAACCCCAATCCTATCTTCTAAGAGAAGATGAGAGATGAAACTAGGGGAAACAGGAAGGGTAGTAACGCCTAACGTCCCTTCATGGCCCGCCGCCGCCAAGCGATCAGCAACACGATTCTGCTCTCTAAAAATGTGTCTGAACTCTACGAACTCAAAGGAGGAGCAAAGCCTTATAATAGCTTTGATGAGGTTGCGACTGTTAAGACCCATAGAATGATTCTCAGAAATCATTTTGATTGCTTCCAAATTATCAGACTCCACAGAGAGCCTCTTTAACACCCAGCCTTTTAGCAAGATTGATTCCAGTAAGAATAGCCCAGAGCTCCGCAGAAAAGGAAGAACCCAACCCTAAATTCTGGGAGAACCCAGAAAGCCAGACGCCCCCCAAATCTCAATTTTATTAGGTTTAGTAAATTAGAATCCTAAACGATTTAGTTATTCTATTTAGACAATTATTCTATTTATTAAACATTATCTTATATCTAATAAAATATATTTAATAAATATTATCCTAATCCCATTAGGATAATTAATTAGGATATGATAATAATAAAGATAAATAATCACATTATATTATCTAACCAATATTATTTCTTTAATTGATTTAACCATAATGTAATCTAACCATATATTTCTCTAAATAAATCAACTAAAAAACCCTAATTTATTCACTACATAATTCGCCCCTCCCATGTCTCTCCGTTAAATTACTATTCCATCATTCGGTCTTAATTCCTGTGTGGCCTATTAGGTTCTTACTGAAGCTAGCCGTATATGTTTATTTAAATTAATTCAACTAGATCAATTTAATCCTAAACATATAACAGAATGGGTGCGTAAACTATTTTATCATAATCATCACATTCCCCTAGAGTGATAACGTTTACCTTTTAGTGTTAGGTCTAGTATAATTCGATCATTCCTCAGCTATATCAGTAGATGAATTCGTAACTATGGAATATGTCAGGTTACATATAATGAGACGTCTGTTTTACTTGTTCAGATAGAATTAACTCTAAATAGACAGGTTAAGTGAAATCTCCATTTACACTCTTAACCCTATCACCTTGCAAGGGTTTCAGTTAATTCTTCCACAAGAGGCCCATAGATATATCTCCTATCTATTAGGAGTGATGAATGCTCAATCTAACATTAATTATCCTGCAATTACTTTATATGATATCCAACTCTGCTCTCACACACCCCAGAGTCCCCCCTGTAGTGGATCATGCTCGCACAGAATCAAAGCATCGCACTCCATCATCCAGAATCACTAGTTAATGTTTATTTGAGTCTGAGGATTACTTATACCTACTAATACCATTTGAGATGAAACAGGTGACACTAGATAAATCCATCCATCCTATTATCTCAAGTCGAGTCCCCAATCCTAATGAAATCCTTCACATGATCCTTGTAACTGTCTAGATATCTCCATATGTAAAGCTTGTGAGATCAGCTCTCTGTTCACAATAGAAAACATTATTACATGCAAGTCTCAATAGCATTATGTCAATCCCTAAAAACATATTACTTGACTAGGGCTGTTTTAAGTTTATCAGTTTTATTATAAAGTTATGTCTCACTTTATACTTTTATGAACACTTTATTATTACTTAAATAAACTTCGAGATTTCTTTTATTTAACTTAATTAGCTCTGATAAAAGATAAATGTCTTTATATAGTTAAACTTACTATATCACAAAACAAACGATAATGAACAATTCATTTACAACTGGTTTATATCCTACAACAATTGACTATATGACACTAAACGCCAACATCTTCCACTTGGACTAAAACCAATTATTTCTATAAACATTCTCATAATCGTTCGCATGACGATCATGAACCTTTTGGGGGTAAGACATTCTTTAAATGGATCTATAAGATTGTCCCATCATTGGCAGTCTTTTAATTCTCACATCTACAATTGTTGTTGTCTTTCGAAAAGATAGTAATGAATGGGGTAGTGTTTGGATGTAGTATGAGACTGCGGGTCCTTAGCAATAGCAACAAATCTATTATTAATCTCATTAAAAATGCCAGGTACCGCGCCTAGTTAATTAATAAACCTCCATTCCAAACTTCCCTTTTAGCTGCTTTCGAAGCTGCTATATACTCTGTTTTTACTACAAGAAAAAACAGTTTACCAAGGACTTCATGTCGTCGTATTTAGCATTTTTCCGCTAGTAAAAGTCATTACCGATGACTTACCATCCAAACAGGCGTTCAAGGCAATTCCTCCGTTGGTAAAAAAATAACCATCGACAAAGCCATTGTCATTGGCATTTACGACGACAATTTCGTCGGTAACTTCTAGGAAAAGAATCTAAACATATGATACTTCTCACAGTTACTAATGTCTACTATCATTGGTAAGTCATGGGTAACCTGAAATCGTTGGTAAGCCATCAGTAAAGTTTAACCATAATATGGCACCAATAATATTAGACAGTACGTTGTCGGTAATTTTTTAGGCTATATTTTGGTACGAAATTATTGTCATTGGTAATATCATTCGCAATTATATAAATATTGGATGTTATATTTTTGGCATAAAATTATAATCGTCAATATGTCGGTAGAAATGTATAAATTTTGAAAATATAATCGTAGAATATGTCATTGGTACTGTATATATACCGAATACATACAAGACAGCAACACAGATGAACAAAGTCTTTTACATTCACATTTCCATCGTAAACTTAGATAAACAAAAACAAAATAGACTTGCACATTCGTCAAATTCAGGGGATACGTTATGTTCTGCAACAATTATACAAAGTGTCAAAAGAGACTTTAACTATTGTCCAATGCTTGGGTTTGGAGGTGCTACCCAGATTGGCTGCCCACCAGCATTGAGTCGGGTTCATGTTTTGTCAAAGTGTCAACAGTGGTACACAATTTCTTCCCTCCTGTGATTATATATCATGAATAATAGTTTTAGTGACCACTTAGAGATCCAATTCAAAATACCATATCTAAAAAAGAGGACTAAATAGTTGAAGAAACGTTTAGCTACTACTCTGAATTTGGACGCAGAAAAGTTTATAAGATGTCTAACTAGACATGCATATTAAACAGATTGTCTATATAAATCGTAATGTCGTCAGTATTTTTTTTATGTCATTGCTAAGATGTTGGTATTTTTTAGAATTAAAAGTTAAAATAACCTTAAACTTAGTTGCCAATATAAAATTAGCTTAAATTTAAATTTAAGTATATGTATTAGTTCAACAAAAAAAAACCCTTAAGTTGTTAATTTTGATAAATTACTCTAAATTTTATAAAAAAATTGGTATCAAAATTAATTATACCTAGGTCAATTTGTCAAAAATTACAAATTTGAGAACTAAATTGATACCTAAACTTTGATTTTGACAATCATTCTTACCAAATTTAAAGACTAATTTAACCATTAATTCTATTTTTTTAATATAGTTTTGGAATTTTTGAAGCTATGTCATTAGTATGTTCTCTGTAATACCAACGACATGGCATTGACACATACTGTCATTAAAATTTCCAATGACAAAAATCGTTTGTAATATATGTCGTTGGTAAGTCATTTGTATTTTATAGGTATATTCGTTTATAATGTTGGTAGAATGATTTTGTACGTAAATTGTAGGTATGTCGTTGGTACTAACCACGACATATATGTCACTGGTAAATTGTCATCGGTAAACTGTTATTTTCTTGTAGTGTTTGATTTTTGGCTCGGCCATCGTTTCCTACTTGGAACTATTCTAGCTAACCGTACCTCTTTCAGAATAAACTTGTATTTTGTGATCATTATACGTGATGAGGGGAATAATATATTCGAGGTGAAGGCGTCAATGATCCATATGTTGCAAGCAGTGGTTCAGTACGAAGGTTTGGCTCCTGAGGATCCACACAGCCATATACAAGATTTCCTGATTATGTGCGATACTTTCCAAAATGCAAGAGATGTGATGGACGATGTGATCAGACTAAAGTTGTTCCCATTTACACTAAAGGATCGAGCAAAGCAATGGCTAAAAAACATACAGCCAATAACCATTCGTACTTGGTGTTAGGCATGAATTTGACTACAATTTAACATATTATTTATGATGAATTAAGGGTGTTTTGAGGGTTAAATTACGTAAAAGAAGGTCTTATAAGTGTTTTTATGCAGATTGGGAAAGATTAAGTCAAACAGACTGTAAGCATCCTATTTTGCACAAACCATGAGGAGATGAGCAACCTATGATCCAGCGGTCTAATGCTGCGTTTCTGATGACGGATGGCGACTTGACAGGAGGCATGAGCGGCAGGCAGGAAAGGCAGGAAACGAGCAGTTAAAAGAAGCATCATGACAAGAGTGTTCGACCCTTGAGTGTTCAAGGGTCAAAAGTATCTTAACCACTTCTAGTAATCTAGGATCTATGAAAAATTTATTTGGTTTTGTAATATTTTATCACATACTTTCGGTACCGTTGTAGACACCGAGTCGGAGGACCTGTGATGAAAACCTAAAAACAGGATGGTTGAAGTAGTTGATTCCGGAAGTTTTGAAAAACAAAAAAAAATATAAACATAATAAGCAAGAAAAGTTACGGCGGGTTGCTGTTGTCGATCGGATGGCTCGCGAATGCTTAGCGGCACGGTGCGAGTGCTTAGCGGCAGCCGACGCGCGTTTGACGACAGTCGGACGCCCGCTCGACAGCACGAAGCGCGGGCTCGACGTCCGTCGGACGCACGCTTCCAACCACGAATGGCACACACTCGACGTCCGAGCGATGCACGGGCCCGGCAGCGCGGTGCGCGCGCTCGTCGACCACGGGGCGTGTGCGCCCGGTAGCGCGGAACGCGCGTTCGGCGGCTACGACGCGTGGGCGCCCGACGGAACGGAATGCGCGCTCAACGGCCACGGGACGTGCGCGCCCCGGCGGCCGTTGGGCGAGCGCCGAACAACGTCGGGCGAACGCCCAACGGCAGTTGGGCGCGCGCCCAACCTTGCGTTGGGCGGCCGCCCAACCATGTTGGGCGGCTGCCCAACTATTGTTGGGCGATCGCCCAACATGCCTTGGGCGGCCGCCCAACCCTCTTGGGCGACGCCCGATTTTTCTCGGGCGTCGCCCATTCTTCCGGGGATCCGTTTTTCTATAAAAGGCACGGATCCCCATGCATTTTAAAGGGGTGATTCTTTGGAGCTTTCTCACTCTAAACATTTTTAGAGAGAGAAAGTCAATTTTTTGGAGCAAATATTTTTTTCCCAAAAAAATCCAAATTTTCCCAAAGTTAAATTTTTACTAAAAAACACAAAAAACCGGAAAATCACGACTCGTGGAATCAATCGGCTTCGACTGTAAGATACCGAACTTAAGGTATTATCCGAGGACTAGACTCGTTTTATTTTATTTAATTTATTTCTTTTCCTTTATTAATTTTTATGTTATAATTTTATTTATTTAGCTATTTATTTATTTAACATGTTTTATTTAATTTTGCGTATTTATTTAATTTTCGTCTCGTGTTGAATAAAATTTGGTTTTGTTTTAAAATAAAAACCTCGTTTTGATATCCCAATACGAACCGTGATCCGATAAAAAGGTAGTTCGGGTATTAAAAACGTTGTAATTATAAGCTTTTTAAAAAAGATATTTCCGAATAACGTTTTAAAATAAAAACGTCGTTTTAGGAACTTTCGTTATTGACTATGATCCATTTTTGGTAGTTCGAAAATCCAAAATGATTGAATTAGACTTAATTTAAAGCTTTTGAATAAATCTGGAAATAATTGGAGTGTTGCTGTAATTTTCCGTTTTCTGTCACTAAAGGCTGTTTACCGACGGAATTTCCGTCTGTAAATCTGCTGGAATGTAAAAAATATTGTTTTGGTCCCTCTTTCTCAACTTTTAAGCTTTTAATCCTTTGTACATATATGTATATTAATGTAATAAACATTTTCAAATTATTTTTGGATAGTTGGTACATATAGTTATTTAGGATATTTATATATCATTTTTTTTTATTTAATCTAATATAAGTATATGTATATATATCTTTTTCTTTTTCCTTCATTTAAATGATAATGGATTTTATTTTAAAATGATATTTATTTGGGTGTTTTGGGAGTGATTAATTAGTAGACATTTTGTGGATAAATGGGTATTATTTTGATATTTAAACCACATTATGTATGTATATATATAGTTTTGGGCTATTTGGGTTATATTAGTTATTATTAGATAAAACTATTTTGGGGACAAATAATATTTTCTTATTTAGGGGTTTTATTTATTATTTTCACATATTTAAAGTAAAAATGTATTATATTTAGTATTTTCATTATTATTCCTTATATATGTATTATATAGTATCTTTTCACTTATCCTTATTTCATGTTCCTTTTTTTTGGCTAAAATGTATATATATACCTATATTATTTTCTTTATTCTTTGGACATTTATGGGTCCATATTTTAAATGGGCTTTATTTGGGAGTGAATTTTGATTTAATATGCTTATTGTTGTAATTATGACAAGTAAAGAGTCCATTGAGTAAAAAGGGGAAAATAAATCACAAAAAGAGTTTTCAATTTAATTATTTAAACTAAATCGTTCCAATGGCGATTCGGGTGAACTTCATCAAACGGGGTTTTAAAACGCACCTAAATCGTTCCAACGGCGATTAAGGTGCGAATCATGTAAATGAACTAGTTTTGGGAGAAATAAGTTAGTATAGAATTAACATGCAACACGACATGTAAATCACATCGTAAATAAATCAATTCTTTCTTCTCCCCCTCTCTCTTGTATACTTTAAATTTATGCAAAATGGGTGATTCTTTACCAAATTGGCTTTCAATAATATATGCTCAAAACGGTTTTCAAAACGAGAAAGAAAAGGTTTCAAATGAATTTTAAACTTAAAGAAATATGCGATTAGTCTGTTATCGCCTAACATGCTGAGTAGGAGGCCGGTGGTTCATAACCGAGCGGTGTCGGAGTGCCTAGTAGCCTTTCTCCGGAAAGGAGCTAGCCTTCTCGGCTCGTACCTAAATTTCCCGAACCCTCACCGGTCTCCCGCAAGGGATCGGTGTTCATTTTCCCTTCGTGGGTGGCGTCTCTTCCATACTCCGAGCTCCGGTCCTGCCGAGCAGCTTGATTCCACGATTGGTTGCTTTCGGCGCTAATCACCGCTTACGTCGCCATGAGGTGTCCACCCCCCGGTCCGCCCGAGAGATTAGGCCGCGACACCTCATCTAACAAGTGGAGACTCTGCTGGGGAAGCGAGAAATTTGATTCCGGAAGGCGTGTATTAAGCCCTTAACGGGGACGGATCGTATTATTTCTTTTCATATGCATTCATGTGCATTATTGCAAACCTTTTGGGTAATTTCTGCGAAACCTCTAGCGAGAGTCCATTCGTCGCTCGAAAGAGGCTAGTGTAAGTTCCCCCTTACAGTAAGGCGCCAAAGGGTCCCCATCCATTCGTTAGGGGCGAATTTGTGTGGTCCTGTGAGGTCCCGCGCTCAGCCGTGTCAGCATATAGTAGCCTTAGAAGTTTCCATAGGATTGCCCGTTACCATTTTTGATGTGATGAATGAATCAGTTCGTGTTTTCAAATTGCCATGATACGTGTCTAATCCTAAAATATGTAAAGAAAATGAAACGATACGTTAATATATACTCTTAAGCCGACATACAAACTACCCCGAAACATCGAATCGATTCGAACTAAAGACGACTTAATCATCTCGTATGAATGAACTTGTGCGACCCGTCTGGTCCCTTTCCGTGTCCCGAAGAAGGCGCATGTTCAGGAAATATGTTATGACGTAAGCACGTGTTAGTATGAATTGGTTTGGTGTTAGGGATAGTTACATCTCGATTTAAAAAAAATTATTATATTAACGATAGTCGTTATTCACATTCTTTAAATATGTTGGGATAAAACGAAATTATGACGAAACGAAAACCAAGAACATTTCTGTCTTGAACGACCCCGTTGTAACGTAAAGAGTTTCGCAAACGTGGCCCGTCCCTTCCGAATAAAAGACGAGCTCTTACGTTATGCCTTGTGTCGTTCTTAAGAGAAATGGACGTGTCTGCAAAATTGACTAAGAAAATAAAAGAAAAGCAAAAATAAATAAACGACCAAAATCCTTCTGTATCTACGATATACATCAATCCCGAGAGTAGTTAAAGAAAACAAACCAATGCCGTCAAATACGTGCCTCGAACTGGTATATACGTCGTTTAAAATCATAAAGCCGAATTAAGCTAAACCGCATGATTGCACCATATGGACGAGACTGTGGGTTTGACTAATGGCTCGATCATTTCAACCATTACCAAAACTACAAGAAATATGGCCCGATCTGTGTGTTTGCTTAACTCGCGCCTAAATGAAAAAAAACGGTAATATCCCTGCTTCGAATAAGCATGCGATTCAACGAAACGTTGATTTTCTATAACCACGCTAGGATGATATATCCCGTAAATTGGAAGAAGTAAAATCTTGTCGCTAGCCGAAAGATTACCGCACGCTCGAATAAGACTCGCCGTCTTTTCACGTAGCTAAAACGAGCAAACGAATTCTTAACGCTAAAAACAAACACGTTACGCGATGAGTCCGTTCCTTAAAATAAAAAGTGCTTTCATCACTAAATAAACACGTGGTTACGTCTCTCGATAGATCCAAAAGATCCCGTTGTAATCTAAAAATCGAGACACGAACCCACGCGAATAAAAAGGAATGAGTCATTGTCGATAATGAACGGTTGGACTAAAAAAATAACTCGTACCACGTCTAAAGACCGAGATACGCTCAAAGGGAATCAAAACCCGAACTAATGCATCTCGCAAAATGACAAAAGACGAGTTATTTCGAAAGAACAATCCATTTGGTCGATATCTTAGTCACTGAACGCTGATACGTTAAAACGAACTGTGTTGTCTGATGGATGATTTACTTTTCCGCAATAATCGTCGGCATCACGCGTCCCCTGGACCGCAATATGAGCCCCAAACCAAAATCCTAGGACAGAGACTTGGACCATCGAGTGTGTGGAGGAATAAGGGTGGAAGAGAGATGTTGTGATACGTGTAATTAGACTAACGTTTGTTCTTCTTATCTTATATATCCGTAAATAAATAAAAGCGCACACCACGAATCATGCATATAAAATCATGCATACATACTAATGAATACCGTTCACGCAGACGTCATCATTAAGCGGTTGTGGTTTCGCGAGAGTAACCGGCTTGTCAGACAGTTTGATCAGCTACGGGTAGACAGTTCCGAATCGGTAGTTGTGGCTTCTGAATCATCTTCGTCTGGGTATACTCAGTCCTCTGTCAGTATGTCTGCGACCGACGAAAAAGTGGCTGAATTGGAAAACTCTGTGAACAATATCAATGATCAGCTGGCCGCAATCTTGGCCCAGCTAGCTGAGCTAGCACTAAAAGACAACAAGAGTGGCAGTAAGCGTGCTGAGAACAAAGTAAACACCGGTCCCCGCTTCGGGAACGAGGATGATTATCAGGATTATATCCAGAAACAGCTTGAGAAAGAGAAAGCTAAGGAAGAGGAGTGGAAGCAGCACATCACTCAGGAGGTGCAGGACCTACGTGGGGGAAGTTCCGGGAGTCAGGACTTTTATAATTTGAAGAATTGTTTATCGGCAACGGCTTTGCCTTTGAAATTCCGGCTCCCTGACATGAAAATGTTCGATGGAACTGGAGATCCCACTGCCCACATGAATCAGTATGTTGCCGTGATGAAGCACACGATCCTGACTGAGGATCAAGTCCTAGGGTTGTTTAACACCTATATGGAGGGGGCGGCCCTCACATGGTTTCATGCATTGCCTATGGTGACGAAGAGGGATTGGAAGGAGTTAGCGAAGTCATTCATCGCTCAGTATAGCTTCAACACCATGCTTGAGGTCACTTTGAAGGAACTAGAGAGCACTAAGCAACAGGCTGGGGAATCTTTTTCCGATTTTGTGAAAAGATGGAGGGCTAAGGCCGCGGTTATGAAGCAGAAGCCGCTTGAGCAAGATCAGATCCGAATGGTGGTGGGCAACACGTTGCCGTATATTAAGAATGAGCTGCGGTATATGCCTTTTACCGACTTTAATCAGATGTATAGCTGCGCCTTGACAGTTGAGGGGGATGGAGAACCAAAGAAAGCCTATACCAAGTGGACGAAGTCTGGATATAGTGCCGGAGGGCCAAATGAGAGTACAGAGTCCGCTGTAGTGAAAGTGCTTGATCTTAATGCTATCGAAAAGAGGCAATTCGCCAAATTTGATCAGACCTACGCAAAAGTTTTCGAACGATTGCAGAAAAAGGGGCTGCTGAAAGCTCTTACTCATTATAACAAGACACCGCCTCCTCCGCAGATACAAGCTAGGGGATATTGCGAGTTCCACAGCAATTATGGGCATACAATTGAGAATTGTGAGAGGCTGAAACACGAAATCCAGGATTTAATCGAGGAGAAAAAGATAGCTGATCCTTCGTCAACAAACCCTTCCACTAAGCGTAATCCATTGCCTAATCATAGGGTGAGCATGATCGGAGTTGGTTTGACAGAATGCGTAGTGATGGAATCCTTCGAGGAGAACGTAGAGGAGTTGTTGGACTCTGACGAAAAGAACAATGTAGGAAATGGTCTATATGTGTCCTTCCTTGGCAAGGAACAAGGGGATGAACCGATGGATGAAGGATTAGATGGTGGAGCACCGTATGATGAAGATAGTGCTGAAGAGACCGGAGAAGGGTCGTCTCGAACTATTGTGCCTAATTTGGGTCTGTTTAGTGGTGGAGGAAATCCCGAGGTGCACCTGCGTGAGTATATGCATGACATGTTTGTTGAATCCTTCGGGGTGGATGAGATTGCTCAGTGGTTCCACCATTCGCTGGTAGGCGAGCCTTTGGAATGGTTCCACTCATTACCCGACTCTTGTAAGCATGATTGGGATCAATTATCAGATTCATTCTTAGAAAAGTACCAAAGAGCTGAGGACAGAACCGCAGAACGCTTCGCAATGCAGATCGGACCTATCAAGCGTCCGTTACCGAGGGTTAGTAAGTATAATGGCAACAAAGATCCCATGGAACACCTTCACTTCTACTTATCGGCCATGGCGCCTTTGGGTTTTAAGGAGGAAGAGATCACCAACTTGTTTTGTAATTCACTGATGGGTGAACCGTTAATGTGGTATATGTCGCTGCCGATGTATGTTAAGACCGATTGGGCGGCAATGACGAAGAGATTTATCAAGGAGTATACAGTATGGATGCTGGCAGAGCAAACCCCAGATTCCCCTTCTTACCAAACACCTGATGCAGTGTTAGCAATGCCTAGGTATGGTGGATACCAGGATCCTGTTGAGCATGCGAGGTTATTTCGCAACCATATGTATGATGCCGGATTTCCGCAATGTGAATTACATGAACATTTTCCAGAAACCTTAATGGGAGAAGCCTTGTTGTGGCATCAAGGCCTATCAGAGGAGGAAATGGGTCATTGGGTACCGCTCAGGAGTGCCTTTGTGGCAAGGTATGAAATGTATAGTCCGTGGACGAGATCCCTGGAAGATCTGGATAGGATTAGGCAATTCCCCGAGGAACCATTTGTGGATTATGCTAGAAGGTGGAGGCACCATTATGAGCAGTGTCACGAAACAATGAGCAATAAGGTGCAACTTATGTGCATACAACGAGGTGCTATTCTGTTGGCCGCAAGAAGAATGAGCAGAGTGTCCCTCCATGATTATGATGAGTTGATAGGTTGGGCTTTGTATGGATCAGTGGATCCCTTTTATTTGAATTCGAACGTTCCTCACGTCATGGATTTAATGATTGTGGACATTTGGGAGAGTTCTTCGGACGAGGAAGATGCTGATCGGAGGATTCCTATTAACATTTGGGACGAATCGGATGATGAGCCGGAAATCACCGTCATGACGAGATCAGGTCGAGTGGCCGAGGGAAAGGCACCTATGGTAGAGACTAAGATAGGGGAAGGGTCGGCTCCTAAGCCCGATGACCAAGTTCTTGAGCAGTTGAAGAAGACACAAGCTAAGTCCACGGTCTGGGAAATTTTATGCCATTCCAAATACCATCGTGAAAATTTGATGAAAGAGCTGCAGAATTTGGTTATTTCTACCGATACTGAGCCGGAAGCACTAGTAGGGGCAATCATGGCTCGAAAGAAAACCGAAATCACATTTACGGACGAGGATCTCCCAGAAGAGGGGAAGGCTCAGAATAAGCCTTTGTATATCCGAGCGGAAATCAATGGGAAGAAGACTAGCTGTGTGATGGTCGATGATGGATCGGCTATTAATGTTTGTCCGTTGAAACTCTTGTCTAAACTGGGAGTGGAAAGAGGAGACTTGACGGCCTCGGAAACTGTGATTAGGGCTTATGATGATAGCCGAAGGCATATTGAAGGAGTCTTTAAGGCCAAGTTGAAAGTGCGGCCGCATGAAGAAGAAACTGAGTTCACAGTGCTGGATATCCCGGTAACCTTTGCCGTATAGTTGGGACGCCCATGGTTCCACAAGTTGGGAGGTGTGCCCTCCACGCTCCATCAAATGATCAAATTCCCCTTCGGGGAGGAGATAGTGACGATCAGAGCGGATAAATTAAGCTCGGTGGCGGCATTGGGAATTGAGCCCCAACTTTTCTCCGGATTCTAAGTTTCTGGGATTTACGAGTCTAGCATGACCACCGATGTAGTGAAGATGATGAAGGGAGGCTTCATCCCTGGTATGGGCTTGGGAGCGCACCATCAAGGGTTGCCAGAATTTCCGGACTTCAAGAGTCAGAAAACCCGGAGGGGTTTAGGATATGAGCAGGGAGGTCCATCCAACACAAGTAATGAAGGAAAGGTGGGCCTAAAGGGGTATTTTATGAATGAGGGGCACGGAAAGGTGTATTCGGGGACTCCCGAGTCGTGGACTAGCACTGAAGGAAAGATTCTGCCAGGTTTTGAGATCTTCAATGATGTGACTGACTGGGGCAAATAAAAGGCGAGCTGCTTCGTCGAGGAGATCATGGTGTTAGATTTGAATGCCGAGGAGCAGGTGATCACCATTGAAGCCACTGTGGGAGCGGTGGACGAGCCCAGTACCTCCGAAGCTTATGAGAAACCCGAGAACCCCGATGATGAAAATTGTATTACTGCTTTATTTGAATCAGATGATGTACTCGCCAATACTATCAATGAAATGAATTCTGATTTTGCTTACTTGCTTGATGTTGATCGTGATCATTCCATGCATTCTCATTCATATAACATGCCTACATTTGAAATCAATGCAATAGAAATGTCAACTTTCAATCTTGGCACGGATGAAAATCCTAAACTTATACAAATTGCTCAAGAATTAACTATTGAAGAGAGGAAAGAATTCGAGAGAATAATTAAAAAATACGAAATAGTGTTTGCTTGGAAATACGAAGACATGCCAGGAATTGATCAATCAATCGTAACTCACCGTATTCCAACATACCCCGATGCGAAGCCCGTAAAGCAGAAGCTCCGACACATGAGACCGGAATGGGCAGATAAGATCAGAGAAGAAGTGAAAAAGCAGTTAGAAGCAGGGTTCATCGAAGTAATCGACTATCCCCCTTGGGTCACAAATGTAGTGCCCATCGCAAAGAAGGACGGCAAAGTGAGAATGTGCGTCGATTATAGAGATCTTAACAAGGCGTGCCCCAAAGATGAATTCGCGTTGCCTCATATTGACGTGTTGATCGACAGTGCAGCATCAAGCGTCTTGCACACGAATGTGGACGGTTTCATGGGCTACATGCAAGTTCAGATGGCTGAGAAACACAAAGCAAAAACCTCATTCACCACTGAGTGGGGAACATACTGCTATAGGGTGATGCCGTTTGGTTTGAAGAATGCCGGAGCAACTTACCAGCGAATGGCTACGGCTCTGTTCCATGATATGATACACAAGGAGGTAGAAGTTTATGTGGATGACATGATGGTCAAATCAGAGACAAGGGAAGGGCATTTTGCTGCGCTCGAGAAGTTTTTGGCCCGAATCGCAGAATTCAAGCTAAGGTTAAACCCGAAGAAGTGCTTTTTTGGCGTTTCGTCGGGGAAAATCTTAGGCTACGTAATCGGAAATAAGGGAATCGATGTAGATCCCGATAAAGTGAAGGCCATACGGGAAATGCCGGCACCAAAAAATGAAAAAGAGGTGAGAGGGTTTCTAGGGCAGGTTCAGTATATCAGTCGATTCATAGCGAGACTTACCGCAATCTGCGAGCCAATCTTCAAGTTGCTATGGAAAGATCAACCCACAATTTGGAATGATAAGTGTCAGCAAGCTTTAGAGAACGTCCGGAATTACTTATCCAATCCACCAGTGTTAAGACCGCCTAAACTAGGAAAACCTCTTCTCCTCTATGTGGCGATCGAGGAGCGATCTATTGGGGCAATGTTGGCCCAAGAAGGAGACACCGGTGTGGAGCACGCGGTGTATTATCTGAGTAAGAAGTTCCTGGAATACGAGCTTAAGTACAACATGATCGAAAAGACGTGTGTGGCAGTAGTATGGTTGACAAAGAAACTACGACACTATTTTCAATCGTATAAAGTGATCATTATTTCTTGGATGGACCCCGTGAAGTATTTGTACCGGACTCCGTCTTTAACAGGGAAGCTAGCCCGATGGTTGTTGCTTTTGTCCGAATTCGATATTGAATATGTAACGAAGAAGGTTATCAAGGGAAGGGCCGTAGCAGAATTTCTGGCCAACCAACCTCTGAACACAGAAGAGGAAGAGATAAATTATGATTTCCCCAATGAGCACTTGAACGCAATAGAAGTCATACCGTGGAAAATGTTCTTCGATGGAGCGGTTAATTCAAAGGGAGCCGGAGTAGGAGTACTACTTATCTCACCAGAGGGAGAAAGGATCCTGATGGCGAAGAAGTTATCCTTCCCTCTCACCAATAATATGGCCGAATACGAAGCATGCATCTATGGGTTGGAGTCACTAGCAGCACTAAGGGCATCATATGTCGAAATCTGGGGCGACTCAAAGCTGATCATCGAACAGGCACAAGGAAACTAGGAAGTGAGGGAAGAAAGGTTACGTCCATACCTAGACCAGCTAGAAGGGTTGGCACTAAGATTCAATGAATGTCGTTTTTATCATATCCCTCGAGCACCGAACCAAGTTGCGGACGCTTTGGCCACTTTGGTGTCAGTTTGGGACAACCCTCGGAACCTTGCCTCGAAGTCGTTGGTGTTGAAGAGATCTCACAAACCATGCTACGAAGACGTAATGCTATTAGGGGCAGATGAAAAGCCGTGGTATTTCGATATCGTGAATTTTATGAGAAGTGGAACATACCCGGCAGAGTCAGAACTTAGGGATCAAGCTGTGATTAGAAGGTTAGCTCAGCAGTTCGTTATCCACAACGACTTGCTTTACAAAAGGCACATCGATGGGTTACAACTGAGGTGCTTGGATGCGGGAGAAGCCCGCGAGGCAATGGAATCGGTACACTCGGGAATTTGTGGGGCCCATATGGGAGGAGCGGCGTTAGCAAAGAAAATCATAAGGCAAGGCTTCTACTGGCTCACCATGGAAAGGGATTGTAACGAATATGCGAAGAAATGTCACGATTGTCAAGTCCACGGTGATCATAGTCATCTACCAGCCATGGAATTGCATGCGTTGGCGCCTATTTGGCCATTCGCGGCTTGGGGCATTGATATCATCGGGGAGGTGAGGCCTAATGCTTCGAATGGGCACAAATTTATTGTAGTCGCCATTGATTACTTCAGCAAGTGGGTAGAGGTAGAGTCGTTTGGCAAGTTGGGGTCTCAACAGATGAGGAAGTTTATCGAAAAACACTTAATCACCAGATTCGGAGTGCCTCATCACATGATTACGGATAATGGGGTCCAGTTTCAAGGGGAAGTAAGAAGTCTCTTCCGAGAATATGGCATTGAACATCACAGGTCTTCTCCGTACCGTCCACAAGCTAATGGGGCAGTAGAAGCAGCTAATAAGAACCTTAAGAGAATTCTCATAAAAACGGTGGAATCACATCGGAATTGGCATGAGCAGCTCCCACTCGCGTTATGGGCTTATCGCACGACGGTTAGAACCTCAACTGGGGCAACGCCATTCTCCTTGGTATACGGAACAGAAGCAGTCCTCCCAATTGAGATCGAAAAGCGATCGTTGAGAATCGCAGTGGAAGCAGAGATTCCCGAGACGGAATGGGTGAAGAAGCGATATGAGCAGTTGGCTTTGGTTGACGAGAAAAGGATGGAAGCCCTTTACCATGTGCAGCTATATCAGAGAAGGATGGCCCGAGCCTTCAACAAAAAGGTCAAGGCCAGCCCTATCAAAGAGGGGAACATGGTGCTGAAACAGATCCGTGTGACGCACACCGACCCTAGGGGCAAGTTTAAGCCTAACTGGGAAGGGCCATTCTTCGTGAAGAAGATACTAAGCAAAGGAGCGGTGAAGTTAACTACTATGGACGGCATGGAATTCTCCGAACCTACCAACCTGGATAGGCTTAAGAAATACTTATCGTAAAAAAAAAAAAAAAAAAATTCCCGATAGGTTGAAAACCCGTAAAGGGCGGCCTATGCAACAATAAGGGACATCCCAGTGGGTGAAAACCCGAAAGGGCACTCATTTGAAAATTCCGGGAGAGAGGAGAAAAATCACCGGGATCCGAAAACCGAAAGGCGGGTCCTGGTAACAGTAGTTATAACTTGAGCAATTACAAAAACAATGTATAAGAGGCTAAGTATTTCTGTTGTTTGTAAATAAATAAAGGCATGAATATATTTGAAGAGAATGATTGGAATCATCATAATCTACTAAATGCATGGTAATACGAATCATGAGTTATACATTTCTAATCTTTCTTTTCACAATAAAAAGCCTATATACTATCCACCCCACTCCCTATACATCAGCTATACATCGGGGTAATCCTAATAAAAAAAAACTATTAAGCCATACATGACAAGCCTAATAAGGAGGGAAATCCCAGTAGTCCTCAAAATCCCTCAAATACGACGCCCGCTCCGCGGATAAGGTCTCCTCGGTAACTCGGAGTCTGTCCTCGGCAACTCGTGCTCTCTCCTCGGCAGCGAGGCGTCCAATGGTCTCATCACACGCCCTCTCCTCAACGACAAGACGTCCAGCAGTCTCTCTCCATATCACCTCCGACCAGTGGTCGTTCCGCTCCTGGTACACCTGGCCAACCCTGGCGTCGGCCTCCCGCACCGACTCACTCCATCTCCGCTCATGTGCGTGAAGATCGCTCTAAAAAAAAGAAAAACAGATGTGAAAAAAAAAACTGCATAGGCAAGAACAGAAATCATACATGCATGCATTCCACTACACTAAAATAAGGCAAGGATACATACCAGGTGGTCGGCACAGCGCAAGCTGAGGCGGTCTCTGAGGTAACCGGACAGCCCCACGTAGTCAGTACAAGTCTCTCTCGTAGTCTGAGAAGCGTCGGAAGGGTCAAATGGTACCCTCGATGTGAAGACAGGAGGAGCCATCTCGACACCCGCGTAGGCTACTCCGGACTCGTCGTAACAAACGGTCGCAAAATCCCTCCCAAAGTCCGGGACGGGTACGCCTAAAGGGGACCTCTCCGGTCGGACAGCGCTGGAGGACTCGCCGACATAATATGGCGGCTCGCTCGCAGATGTCTGAGCTCGAGCGTCGTCAAAGAAATCTGACAGATGGGCACTCCTCCAGGAACTCTCCTGCAAATACAGACACAATAAATACCGCCAACTATCTCGTAAATAAAGATAAATAGGCCGAACCACTCACCGGAACCGCCTCCTGACCAAAAACCGCCGCGACCGCCTCCCGCGAAAACACGTCCGCCGCAGGGTCCACCTCCATCGCCACCACCGGGGCATCCCTCACACTCAACAAAGTCGATAGATAAAGGGCACGGCCCCCGGCGTGAACCCACACCTCTCTACCAACGTATCGACGGGTCAAGTCCTGACGAATGACCGACAAGGGCATGGTCCGCACCGCGAACATGGAGACAGGGATCTCGCCTGGTGACCAGTGCGAGGCCCTAATCCTGGTAATGCCCCGGTCGCCCAAATACCAGGCCGGCACGCAAGGGCCAGTGAGCACGCACTGTTGCTCCTGGATCAAAGTCACATACGCGTAATCGGGACCGAAGTCAAGGTCGTCCCACCTAAACTTGATCTGAAAACACAAAGAAAAAGTCAGATCTTTTCAAACAAGAATCTAGCACGACTAGAAGATATCTACCTGTCCCAAAGTCCGCGAGTCAATCCAGTCTAGGAGCCGCACCACCGTCCGTCTCTTCTCTGTGCCTAAATCGAACTCTCTCCACCGAGTCATGAGTGGGAGCCTCGGTACTCGTGACCGATGCCGAGACTGGCTAGGAAGAATCCGCCTCTCATACGCCCAAACCTGCTTGTAAAAAAAAACAAAGGTTACGAACGGAAACATGAAGAAGATAGAAAGGGCGAGTCTAGGGTGCACACATACCAGAAGAGCGAAAGTGTAACCACCGAAGTCCTTGCGCTTCTAGCAAGTCAAATCCAAAAACTTATATAGGAAGGCTAGGCCCGCCCCCGCCCAATCATAAGACGCCGCCACATCCAAATCGCTAAAAGCCTGAATAAGACCAGCATGTACCTTCCCGCTCTTAGTGCGGAAAATCGTCTCACTCAAAGTGTACACTAGGAAGCTACGGACAGCCAAGTCAGCGTCATCCGTCTCACAAAAATCTCTGCGACTCAAGAGGCTCGCGGTAGAAATGAACTTCGCTGGAGAGGATTTGGCACCTGGGTAAACTCCTGGCCCAATCAAAGCGGCTAGCCTAGCACGGTCGACCCGCGGACGTATCATGTCAAAGCAGAAGGGAACTGGAGTGCTACTCCCCCGCAGCCCTGTCAGCAAAGAAAAATCTCGGGGTGAGATGGTCATCTCCCCGAAAGAAAGGTGGAAGGTATGGGTCGAGTCAACCCACCTCTCGCATAGGGCCCGCAGGCCAAAGCGATCGCACACCCCATTGGTGCGGGGCAGCGCTGAAATAAAGGGCTCAAAGCCCAACTCACGCACACGGGCTCTCGCCGCGGCGCCTAACATAGAATACCACACGTGGATCTCGGCTGTGGTCCCGGAAATCTCGAGGAACTAGAAAGAACAAGACAGGAAAATTTAAATATGATTCCTAAGCGTGCGTTTGATGAAAACACGTTAAGACTAGTTATTCTTTCGGTCAGAATCTAACCTAGAGACGTCTGGTCAATCTGGACTAATTTTCTATAAAATCTCTCCTTAGGGTCATTTATGTAGGATTTAGTTAATTCTTTATTCTTTAATCCACTCTCTTCCGCACTGACAAGGAGCATTGGTCAAGTTTTTACTATTCACGTGCATTAGTTAAGTTTTTACTATTCACGTGCATTAGTTAGGTTTTTACTCTTCACGTGCATTAGTTAAGGTTTTTACTATTCACGTGCCTTAGTTAGGTTTTTACTATTCACATGCACTATTCACGTTTTTACTATTCACGGGCATTAGTTAAGTTTTTACTATTCACGTGCACCATTCACGTTTTCGCTCTCCACGTGCACTATTCACGTTTTTTTACTATTCACGTTCATTATTAATGTTATTTTTACTGTTAGCATGCATAAAGTCGTAGTTTTACTATTCACAATGCATATAGCGCACATTCTTACACAAAAGTAAACAAGTGTTACTTGTAAGTAAAGAAATTCACATTTTCTAACTAGAGTCCTATAAGGCAATCTAAAGGTTAGCATGCAAATCATGTTCGGATAAGGATACTAAAGCCTAGAATTTGAACCAAATAACGAAAAAGTGAGAAAGTACTTACCTCGTTACAGCGTGTCCGGCTCAGATGCATCGTAGGGTCGTGGAAAGGGTCCACTCTAGCAAGGTTCACGTAAACCTCCTCCATGCCTTTCGTGCCATCGCATTCATCCAAATCCATCCCGAGAATAATCCAAATCAAAATCTAGAGAGAGAGAAGAAAGAGAAGGTGTGGGGTTGAAATGGAACCCCACCACCTTATATAGGAAAGAGGAATGGCATTCCCGTAAATAGCGAAAAAGTACGATGTGACATAAAGGTAAAAAGTAAATAATTAATTACCAGGTGCACAGACCTCCGATTTGCAGTCCGTTTCAGCATGCGCTTCTCCTAGACAGTGGCCAATACTGCCAAGATAAGAACTCCCGATGATAGCCAATTTTTACAGAACTGTGGCATCAGTCAAAATACAGACGACAGTCAACAGAAAAATAATTGACAATGTGAATCATTCCGAACCAAAAAAGACATTCCTACCAAACCATTCGAACCTCCAGGACACTAGCTCCAGTGAGAAAATACAGACAATGGTGTTTTAAAAGAATTCAGAATCGTTAGAAAGAACTTTTTTGCCCTTGAGCCACCTTACCTACGGTTCACGACCGAGGTAGCTTTTTAGCCATCTTACCTACGGTTCACGACCGAGGTAGCTTTTTAGCCATCTTACCTACGGTTCACGACCGAGGTAGCTCTTTAGCCATCTTACCTACGGTTCACGACCGAGGTAGCTCTTTAGCCGTCATACCTACGGTTCACGACCGAGGTAGCTCTTTAGCCATCTTACCTACGGTTCACGACCGAGGTAGCTTTTCAGCCATCTTACCTACGGTTCACGACCGAGGTAGCTTTTCAGCCATCTTACCTACGGTTCACGACCGAGGTAGCTCTTCAGCCATCTTACCTACGGTTCACGACCGAGGTAGCTCTTCAGCCATCTTACCTACGGTTCACGACCAATGTAGCTCTTTAGCCATCTTACCTACGGTTCACGACCGAGGTAGCTTTTTAGCCATCTTACCTACGGTTCACGACCGAGGTAGCTTTTTAGCCATCTTACCTACGGTTCACGACCGAGGTAGCTCTTTAGCCATCTTATCTACGGTTCACGACCGAGGTAGCTTTTTAGCCATCTTACCTACGGTTCACGACCGAGGTAGCTCTTCAGCCATCTTACCTACGGTTCACGACCGAGGTAGCTTTTTAGCCATCTTACCTACGGTTCACGACCGAGGTAGCTTTTTAGCCATCTTACCTACGGTTCACGACCGAGGTAGCAAAAAACGTTTTCAAAACACACACATCACTGTCAAAATAGGAAAGTAGGGGCAACTGTAGACACCGAGTCGGAGGACCTGTGACGAAAACCTAAAAACAGGATGGTTGAAAAGTTACGGCGGGTCGCTGTTGTCGATCGGATGGCTCGCAAATGCTTAGCGGCACGGTGCGAGTGCTTAGCGGCAGCCGACGCGCGTTCGACGACAGTCGGACGCCCGCTCGACAGCACGAAGCGCGAGCTCGACGTCCGTCGGACGCACGCGTCCAGCCACGAATGGCACGCGCTCGACGTCCGAGCGAGGCACGGGCCCGGCAGCGCGGTGCGCGCGCTCGTCGGCCACGGGGCGTGTGCGCCCGGTAGCACGGAACGCACGTTCGGCGGCCACGACGCGTGGGCGCCCGACGGCACGGAACGCGCGCTCAATGGCCACAAGACATGCGCGCCCCGACGGCCGTTGGGCGAGCGCCCAACAACGTCGGGCGAACGCCCAACGTTCGTTGGGCGAACGCCCAACGGTAGTTGGGCGCTCGCCCAATGCTGTTGGGCGATAGCCCAACGGAAGGTTGGGCGGCCGCCCAACATGCCTTGGGCGGCCGCCCAACCCTCTTGGGCGACGCCCGATTTTGCTCGGGCGTCGCCCATTCTTCCGGAGATCCGTTTTCCTATAAAAGGCATGGATCCCCATGCATTTTAAAGGGGTTATTCTTTGGAGCTTTCTCACTCTAAACATTTTTAGAGAGAGAAAGTCATTTTTTTTGGAGAAAATATTTTTTTTCCCAAAAAAATCCAAATTTTCCCAAAGTTAAATTTTTACTAAAAAACACAAAAAACCGGAAAATCACGACTCGTGGAATCAATCGGCTTCGACTGTCAGATACCGAACTTAAGGTATTATCCTAGGACTAGACTCGTTTTATTTTATTTAATTTATTTCTTTTCCTTTATTAATTTTTATGTTATAATTTTATTTATTTAGCTATTTATTTATTTACCACGTTTTATTTAATTTTGCATATTTCTTTAATTTTCGTCTCGTGTTGAATAAAATTTGGTTTTGTTTTAAAATAAAAACCTCGTTTTGATATCCCAATACGAACCGTGATCCGATAAAAAGGTAGTTCGGGTATTAAAAACGTTGTAATTATAAGCTTTTTAAAAAAGATATTTCCGAATAACGTTTTAAAATAAAAACATCGTTTTAGGAACTTCCGTTATTGACTATGATCCATTTTTGGTAGTTCGGAAATCCAAAACGATTGAATTAGACTTAATTTAAAGCTTTTGAATAAATCTGGAAATAATTGGAGTGTTGCTGTAATTTTCCGTTTTCTGTCAGTAAAGGCTGTTTACCGACGGAATTTCCGTCGGTAAATCTGCTGGAATGTAAAAAATGTTGTTTTGGTCCCTCTTTCTCAACTTTTAAGCTTTTAATCCTTTGTACATATATGTATATTTATGTAATAAACATTTTCAAATTATTTTTGGATAGTTGGTACATATAGTTATTTAGGATATTTATATATCATTTTTTTGATTTAATCTAATATAAGTATATGTATATATATCTTTTTCTTTTTCCTTCATTTAAATGATAATGGATTTTATTTTAAAATGATATTTATTTGGGTGTTTTGGGAGTGATTAATTAGTAGACATTTTGTGGATAAATGGGTATTATTTTGATATTTAAACTACATTATGTATGTATATATATAGTTTTGGGCTATTTGGGTTATAATAGTTATTATTAGATAAAACTATTTTGGGGACAAATAATATTTTCTTATTTAGGGGTTTTATTTATTATTTTCACATATTTAAAGTAAAAATGTATTATATTTAGTATTTTCATTATTATTCCTTATATATGTATTATATAGTATCTTTTCACTTATCCTTATTTCATGTTCCTTTTTTTTTGCTAAAATGTATATATATACCTATATTATTTTCTTTATTCTTTGGACATTTATGGGTCCATATTTCAAATGGGCTTTATTTGGGAGTGAATTTTGATTTAATATGCTTATTGTTGTAATTATGACAAGTAAAGAGTCCATTGAGTAAAAAGGGGAAAATAAATCACAAAAAGAGTTTTCAATTTAATTATTTAAACTAATGGATTTTTAGAGGTTCCTAATGTAAATAAATAGTGTTTTCTTGACATTTCAAATCGTTTCTTAAAACACCACGTTTTAAAACCTTAGTCCGTTCCAACGACGGATTAAGCGAACCTTGTAATTAAAATCGTTTTCATTGTGAATAATAGAGTTTTTGAATCGTTTTCTTAAATGATTTATGCAAAATAAATGAACTTGTATGCTTAACCACGTTTTCTTATTGAAAAGTTTTTACCTTAACGTTTTCAAACACTCGAGTCATTCCAACAGCGATTCAGGTGAACTTCATCAAACAGGGTTTTAAAACGCACCTAAATCGTTCCAACGGCGATTAAGGTACGAACCATGTAAATGAACTAGTTTTTGGGGAAATAAGTTAGTATAGAATTAACATGCAACACGACATGTAAATCACATCGTAAATAAATCAATTCTTTCTTCTCCCCCTCTCTCTTGTATACTTTAAATTTATGCAAAATGGGTGATTCTTTACCAAATTGGCTTTCAATAATATATGCTCAAAACGGTTTTCAAAACGAGAAAGAAAAGGTTTCAAATGAATTTTAAACTTAAAGAAATATGCGATTAGTCCGTTATCGCCTAACATGCTGAGTAGGAGGCCGGTGGTTCATAACCGGGCGGTGTCGGGGTGCCTAGTAGCCTTTCTCCAGAAAGGAGCTAGCCTTCTCGGCTCATACCTAAATTTCCCGAACCCTCACCGGTCTCCCGCAAGGGATCGGTGTTCATTTTCCCATTCGTGGGTGGCGACTCTTCCATACTCTGAGCTCCGGTCCTGCCGAGTAGCTTGATTCCACGATTGGTTGCTTTCGGCGCCAATCACCGCTTACGTCGCCATGAGGTGTCCACCCCCCGATCCGCCCGGGAGATTAGGCCGCGGCACCTCGTCTAACAAACGTTTGTTCTTTTCTCCTTTAAATAAACGTAGTGCGGGGAAAGGAAGATATACCTTTTTGTGAACTAAAAATAGATGTTTTGGTAGAGAGAAGAGCTCTCGAGGAAGATGATAACTCCACTGATGGATTTCTGTAGATGGAAGGCAGACTATTCACTCCGTAGTATGAGTGAGTAGTCCTTTTGAACTGGTTCGACCAGTTAGGGCTGGTTATGTAAGCTCTCTATTTTCTATTTATGAATGAATGTTGATAATTTATGATGTGTTTGATGAAGCTTCTTATTCCATTGCTTATGCATGTATGCTAGTGTTAGATGAATGATAGGGAACTGCTTTCATCTTCACGAAACTTTTTATCAAACATCCAACCCTGAAGTAGGAATGTTAGGAGGTTGTATCAAGGGTTTTCTTTATTGAAATGATGTTTCGATCGTAATGCAAGAAAGAACCAACCTTAGGGACTCTTATGATTATAGTAATTCTGAGAATCTTAAGAACACACGAGAGTTGACTTAAGTGAGCATTAAAGCAGAAACCTTGACTTTACTTTACTTCATTCATGAATAAATAGGATGTTTAGGGACTTAAAGTAACCTGTCTGTTGTCCCTAACCTGTTCTACCTTTTATCCATTATCAAGTAATCGTTTTTATAAGTTAAATCATTGACTTAGTTACCTATTCACAATATCTCCTAATCTAAAGAATTCACACACCACGAACACCTTGTTCTGCAAAGTTTTTCTAGTAAAATTTGGTCCTCAATCCCTGTGGAGACGATACTCTATTTATCACTTTAATATTGTATCTAGTGCATTTGCTAGATTCTGTTTAGTGGACAACACTTGGGATGAGTTGGAAAAACAGTTTCTAACAAAATTCTTTACACCCAAACAACTCATGAAATTTAGAAATGAAGTCACCGAATCCTAGCAAAAGCAAGATGAATCTCTATCGGAACCATATGATAGATTTAAGGAGTTACTGAGGCGTGAACCTAACCACCAAATTCTGTTATGGCTACAAGTCCAAACATTGTATAATGGTCTCACTAATTCATTCAAGAGTGTTTTCGAATTTGTGGCTAATGGCGAGCCTGATTCCATGTCTACCACTAACATGTACGCATTAACCGAGAAAATGCTATATCAAACTTACAAATAGTATTTAGAGAGTTCATCTGTGTCTCAACTAGCCATTCAAATGACAAAACTAATTAAGCAAGGTAGGAGCACAAACTATTCTTACAAGTCTATCAATCCAAGTTTTAGTATGTACTTTCTATGGTTATAATCACAAGACTGTTGATTGTGCATCTAATGAATCTGACCCAGAATATGTTGACTATATCAATAATCAAAGGCCACAATAGCACAAACCATACTCAAACACATACAACACAGAATGGACTAAGCATCCTAACTTTTCATGGCTGCCAAATCCAAAGCAGCCAACCACTGTTCAATCTCAACTAATGTACCAAAGCCCTCAACAATACAATCAAGCTAGAAATCCACCACCACCACAATGTGTGCAGCAAGAAAAGAAACCCTCGATGGAGGAATTCAGGGATAATCCATGCAACTAACCCAAACGTCCATAAAAGGGCTAGAGACACAAATGCACCAGCTTCCCAACATGGTCTCTACCGGAAGTAAATGAACTTTACCAACCAAGACTGTACTCGCCATCCTTTTATGGAATGGAATGATGTGTTTGATGAAGCTTCTTATTCCATTGCTTATGCATGTATGCTAGTGTTAGATGAATGATAAGGAACTGCTTTCATCTTCACGAAACTTTTTATCAAACATCCAACCCTGAAGTAGGAATGTTAGGAGGTTGTATCAAGGGTTTTCTTTATTGAAATGATGTTTCGATCGTATTGCAAGAAAGAACCAACCTTAGGGACGCTTATGGTTACACTAATTCTTAGAATCTTAAGAACACACGAGAGTTGACTTAAGTGAGCATTAATGCAGAAACCTTGACTTCACTTTACTTCATCCATGAATAAATAGGATGTTTAGGGACTTAAAGTAACATGTCCGTTGTGCCTAACCTGTTCTACCTTTTATCCATTATCAAGTAATCGTTTTTATAAGTTAAATCATTGACTTAGTTACCTATTCACAATATCTCCTAATCTAAAGAATTCACACACCACGAACACCCTGTTCTGCAAAGTTTTTCTAGTAAAATTTGGTCCTCAATCCCTGTGGAGACGATACTCTATTTATCACTTTATTACTTGTATCTAGTGCATTTGCTAGAGTCTGTTTAGAGGACAACACTTGGGATGAGTTGGAAAACAGTTTCTAAAAAAATTCTTTACACCCAAACAACTCATGAAATTTAGAAATGAAGTCACCGAATCCTAGCAAAAGCAAGATGAATCTCTATCGGAACCATATGATACATTTAAGGAGTTACCGAGGCATGAACCTAACCACCAAATTCTGTTATGGCTACAAGTCCAAACATTGTATAATGGTCTCACTAATTCATTCAAGAGTGTTTTCGAATTTGTGGCTAATGGCGAGCCTGATTCCATGTCTACCACTAACATGTACGCATTAACCGAGAAAATGGTATATCAAACTTACAAATAGTATTTAGAGAGTTCATCTGTGTCTCAACTAACCATTCAAATGACAAAACTAATTAAGCAAGGTAGGAGCACAAACTATTCTTACAAGTCTATCAATCCAAGTTTTAGTATGTACTTTCTATGGTTATAATCACAAGAATGTTGATTGTGCATCTAATGAATCTGACCCAGAATATGTTGACTATATCAATAATCAAAGGCCACAATAGCACAAACCATACTCAAACACATACAACACAGAATGGACTAAGCATCCTAACTTTTCATGGCTGCCAAATCCAAATCAGCCAACCACTGTTCAATCTCAACTAATGTACCAAAGCCCTCAACAATACAATCAAGCTAGAAATCCACCACCACCACAATGTGTGCAGCAAGAAAAGAAACCCTCGATGGAGGAATTCAGGGATAATTCATGCAACTAACCCAAACGTCCATAAAAGGGCTAGAGACACAAATGCACTAGCTTCCCAACATGGTCTCTACCGGAAGTAAATGAACTTTACCAACCAAGACTGTACTCGCCATCCTTTTATGGAATGGAAAAACTGTATCAACTGGGTATAGAATGAGTGAAAAGGGAGAGTCATGAAAAACATCCAAAATAAGCACAAATGAGGAAGCCACTACTCTAGAAGAGAATAAACTGACACTTTTTACCGACATCATCATCAGTTTTACCACCTGCTGTGTAAAAACAAATGTCATGTCCTAAACCGAGGTTGAAGAACTCTCAACTAAAAATATTCTAACACCTGTTACCCATGTACCAATTTATAAACATGTGCCACCATATCCATGTAGACTAAAAGGGAAATAGATGGATGTACACTATAACAAATTCTTAAATGGTAATAATAAGATATCATTCCCACAGAGAACGCTGATTAAAACGTAGTTAAATTCAAAATCTTTATAAGGAAAGTTTGTTGAACACTTAGGCAAATTGATATCATCAGTAGAGTACCAATTTGGTTAAGGTAGCGATCTAACCCGACCGTATGAGGATTGACTGCAGTTCAAAGCCCTAAAATTAGAGGAATCGACGTTTATTTCATTGTTTTAATTTATGCAAAGTTTAATGTTGTTTTCTTTGCTTAATGCAAACGAATATATTTATTCACTTTTCTAAAGGACTAAACGTTTCTGTTTTGTAAATTTATCCCTGTGGAGACGATACTCTATTTATCACTTTATTACTTGTATCTAGTGCATTTGCTAGAGTCTGTTTAGAGGACAACACTTGGGATGAGTTGGAAAACAGTTTCTAACAAAATTCTTTACACCCAAACAACTCATGAAATTTAGAAATGAAGTCACCGAATCCTAGCAAAAGCAAGATGAATCTCTATCGGAACCATATGATACATTTAAGGAGTTACCGAGGCATGAACCTAACCACCAAATTCTGTTATGGCTACAAGTCCAAACATTGTATAATGGTCTCACTAATTCATTCAAGAGTGTTTTCGAATTTGTGGCTAATGGCGAGCCTGATTCCATGTCTACCACTAACATGTACGCATTAACCGAGAAAATGGTATATCAAACTTACAAATAGTATTTAGAGAGTTCATCTGTGTCTCAACTAACCATTCAAATGACAAAACTAATTAAGCAAGGTAGGAGCACAAACTATTCTTACAAGTCTATCAATCCAAGTTTTAGTATGTACTTTCTATGGTTATAATCACAAGACTGTTGATTGTGCATCTAATGAATCTGACCCAGAATATGTTGACTATATCAATAATTAAAGGCCACAATAGCACAAACCATACTCAAACACATACAACACAGAATGGACTAAGCATCCTAACTTTTCATGGCTGCCAAATCCAAATCAGCCAACCACTGTTCAATCTCAACTAATGTACCAAAGCCCTCAACAATACAATCAAGCTAGAAATCCACCACCACCACAATGTGTGCAGCAAGAAAAGAAACCCTCGATGGAGGAATTCAGGGATAATTCATGCAACTAACCCAAACGTCCATAAAAGGGCTAGAGACACAAATGCACTAGCTTCCCAACATGGTCTCTACCGGAAGTAAATGAACTTTACCAACCAAGACTGTACTCGCCATCCTTTTATGGAATGGAAAAACTGTATCAACTGGGTATAGAATGAGTGAAAAGGGAGAGTCATGAAAAACATCCAAAATAAGCACAAATGAGGAAGCCACTACTCTAGAAGAGAATAAACTGACACTTTTTACCGACATCATCATCAGTTTTACCACCTGCTGTGTAAAAACAAATGTCATGTCCTAAACCGAGGTTGAAGAACTCTCAACTAAAAATATTCTAACACCTGTTACCCATGTACCAATTTATAAACATGTGCCACCATATCCATGTAGACTAAAAGGGAAATAGATGGATGTACACTATAACAAATTCTTAAATGGTAATAATAAGATATCATTCCCACAGAGAACGCTGATTAAAACGTAGTTAAATTCAAAATCTTTATAAGGAAAGTTTGTTGAACACTTAGGCAAATTGATATCATCAGTAGAGTATCAATTTGGTTAAGGTAGCGATCTAACCCGACCGTATGAGGATTGACTGCAGTTCAAAGCCCTAAAATTAGAGGAATCGACGTTTATTTCATTGTTTTAATTTATGCAAAGTTTAATGTTGTTTTCTTTGCTTAATGCAAACGAATATATTTATTCACTTTTCTAAAGGACTAAACGTTTCTGTTTTGTAAATTTATCCCTAAATCAGAAGTATTTTCTAACATTTGTTATACTCTATTCTAATTCTTATTTTAGCAATTTCAAAACCAAATCCGATTTAACGATTTTCCATATTATAAACCTTAAAAGTAAATTTAACCAATTCAAAATAAGTTTTTGTTAAAAAACGTTCCCTGTGGGATCGATATCTTTTATTACTACAAGCGTATACCGTGCACTTGCGGAAATCACTCAACAAGTTTTTGGCGTCGTTGCCGGGGAACGCCAAAAATTTTGACAAAAATTTAGATTTTTCATGTTTTATTTCGAATCTAGGTTTATTTATACTTATTCAAAATTTTATATTTTACTTATTTCAAATTACTAACATATTTATTTTTCAAATTCTGTTTTGAAGGTAGTTTCGGTTCGTGCGAAATTTCAAGTTCATGCGCAGTTCTCGAAGTTCAGGCATTCCACCAAAACCGCTAGACCCAGAAATTGAAAAAACGGTTAAAAAGAACAAGAAAGACAAGAAAAACAAAAACAAGACTCCAATAAAAACTAGAGTTACTGAGCTAGAAATTATGGCCACACTTATGGATTATGCTAGGGCAGGAGTGGTCGGTGTAACGAACAGCATAGTTAGACCCCAAATAAATGCAAACCAATTTGAAATTAAGCCAGCATTGCTTAATATGTTGCAAAATAACGTAACATTTTACGGGTTACCTAACGAAAATCCTAACACCCATTTGACAAATTTCTTAGAAATTTGTGACACTTTTAAAATACCAAATGTGACTGTGGAAGCAATCAGCCTTCACCTTTTTCCTTTTACTTTGAAGGATCGAGCCAAAGAATGGTTAACTTCTATGCCAGTCGCAACATTTGAAACTTGGGAGCAATAAGCCCAAGCATTTTTATCAAAAAAATTTCCTTTAGCAAAAACCGCAAGAATCATAAAAGAGTTAACATCTTTTTCTCAAAATGATAATGAAACTCTTTATGAGGCTTGGGAACGTTTTAAAGAACTTCAACGTTTATGCCCACACCACCAACTGCCCACTGAACTTTTAATGCAATCATTTTATAATGGATTGAATCCTACAACTAGAGGTTCATTAGATGCTATGTCTGGAGGGTTATTCATGAAGAAAACGTCGGCCCAAGCAAGAGAACTTTTGGGGGAAATGGCAATCAACAGTAGTATGTGGCCCGCGGAACGTGGACACGTACCAGTGGCGAAACCATCATCCTCAACTACGTCATCAGTTAAAGGTATAGTGAATCTTGATCCAGTTGCGATGTTGCAAGCCCAATTTTCTGCCTTATCACACAAAATTGAATGGTTTATGGCACCGTGCGATCCTAATGGTAAGCCAATCCAAACGAATGTGGATTATGAAGGTATGAGCGAAATTGAACAGGTAAATTTTGTCCAAGGGCAAAACCAAACTAATAACCCTTATTCCAATACATATAATCCTGGATGGAGAAATCATCCTAACTTTAATTGGAGAGATAATAATAATAATGCCAATGCTAATCAAAATCAATCAAGAGATACGATTAGCACTTTATCTTCTAAAATCGATAAATTTATTGATGTTATGAGCGGAAAAATAAGTAATCACGATGATGGTTTTAAACGGATCGAGAATAAATTCGATCAGCTTATTAAAAACCAATCATCTAGCGTCCATAATTTGGAGGTTCAAATTGGACAACTTGCTAAATCAATTCCATCCCGCAAAGAGGGAAGTCTTCCCAGCCATACGGAAGAAAATCCGAAAAAGCATGTAAAGGCTATCACTCTTCGCTCTGGGAAAAATTACTTAGGTCCGGAAATGCCCGGAAATTCAACTTTACCAGGAACTGATTTACCAAAATCCAAAGAAGACACATTAAACCAAAAAGATACACCAATTGACTCGAGTACAAAAAAATTTGTACCCAAACCACATTTTCCACACAAAGTCCGAAATAAGGACTATGACAAACAACTTTTAACGTTTTTAGACAAACTTAAAAATTTGCATATTAATTTGACGTTTATGGATGCGATTACGCAAATTCCCAACTATGGTAAATTCCTAAAAGATTTAATTTCAAAGAAAATCTGTTGGGAAGGAATTTCATCCATTTCACTAACTGAAGATTGTAGTTCAATTGTGTCAAGTAATTTGCCCACTAAACTCAAGGATCCCGGATGTTTTACCATTCCGTGTAAGTTGGGAGATATTGAATTCCCAAGTTGTCTTTGTGATTTAGGAGTGATAGGGGCATTTCGTCCCTATCTTTTAGCGTGATTTACGTCTAATTTGGGACTAAATAAATAAGTTTAATTACAAAAATAAAGTGTTTTAATAAAATAATGAAATAAAAATAAAATCCGTACTGTTGGTTAATTATCTCTATTTTTGATTGAATTTAGGAAATAAAACGTCAAGCTAACTCGGCTCTCGAGAGTTGTATTTGAGGTACGAGCAAGGAGCAAAAATCCACCGACATACGCGGGGCGTGGAACACTTAGTCAGAAATAATTGCTCAATCCGCACGTACCACGTGGGATTCAACAACTGATACGCGGGACGTACCCCAATCTACACGGGGCGTAGATGCAATGATAAGGCCCAATCATGAATGTCAGACTGCATGGTCTCCTAAGTCAACCATCGATACGCGATGCGTGTTTTAGGATACGCAGGGCGTAAATGGTGTATTTCGAGCTCTTTAAAGCCAGGAGCTCAAACACGCACGATGTATATCAATATACGCGGGCCGTGGTTGAGACAACAAGATTCGAATTAAGTCCACATACAGGAAATTATTGAAGGAATGGGTCATTACGCGGGACGTCTTCTACCCCACGCGAGGCGTGTCATGAGAAATCTGCAGAAAATCATGTTCCTCCATGCTTGCACCTTATAAACTTACAATTTTACCCCTAGCTTGATGTGTATAAATAAGAGTGACTAGCACTCATTTAGTAAGCTTTGGATATACAAAAATTCTTGTTATAGATTAAGCTCTTGTTATATAGTTTGAGATTTTATTTTACATAGCAAAACTCTATCACCTTGAGAGCTTGTTCGTTGATTCCGGCATTCCGGCAAAGTTCTGTTCCATATCCGTTCACCAAGCTCGAGAGTTCCACCTCCAAGTCCTAAGAGACGGCCTTGAGTCCGGTTAGCTAGTTCCGAGGATGGATTCTTCCCTTTTCACTTGGTAATTAGCTTGTACTCTTCCTATGTACTAGGCTTGGTTGTATTCCATATTTACATTCTCCATATTTATAATTTATGATTCATAATCTCTTTTTCTATATATGTGTTGATGTTTGTTACTTGTTTTGATACTCGTAATTGATTATTGTGTAGGAGAACACGATTTCCGACGCCATTCGGGCTATCTTTAGGGATTCATATAGGTGTTGCCTCACCGGAAGTGACGCTCTGGAAACCGTAGGAATTGACAAACCACGAAACTTACGGGCCCTAATTTCTGATCCCAAGCATTAGACACGCCTTGACTAGGAACCACATAGTCTAAGTACTTCACGGGTCGGTTACACTACACGTAGTCATCATTGCAAGAGTAAATCATTAACCGTATATGTATTAGGAGTCATTGTTTGTCATATTTATAACTCATCGCCATCCATATTATTTCGTAGAGTTTTTGTTATATAAATTTGTCTCGCCCGTAGTTAGGAGTAGTTTGTAGTTGTTCCCCGAATCAACTCAAAGTATTCACCGATTAGATAACGTATAAAACTGAGTCGTTTAATACTTGTAGTTATAAATCCCGTGGATTCGATACCCGATCTTAACCAGATTATTACTTGATACGACGGGGTACACTTGCCCCTAAGTAGTAGCATCTAGTAGAGATAGAGCATTTAGGAAGATCACATCCATAGTCGTAATGCACTTATCATAATATATATTTCGTAAGCTCTACCTAGGCGCCACTACGCATCAAGGAGCTAGCATAAACTTGATGCCATTATCAATTTTTAATAAGTTAGGCTTAGAGGAAGATATCAAACGTATCAATATGGTTTTGCAATTAGCGGACCAAACCACTAAAAGACCATATGGTATTATCGAGGATGTTTTAGTTAAAGTTGACAAATTTATTTTTCCCACCGATTTCGTTATATTAGATTTTGCTTATGATGTTAATTGTCCGCTAATCTTTGGTAGACCATTCATGAACACGGGACGTGCTCTAGTTGATGTGTCAGAAGAGAAAGCAGTTTTAAGAATAGGAGACGATAAGATCGAGTTTGATATGAACCAAGCAATGAAATATCCTATGGAGGATTTCTCTTGTATGAAACTTGATTTAGTTGAAGATTGTGTAAATGACATTGTTCAAAAAGAAGAAATAATAGAGCCTATAATGAGTGAAGAATTAGAAGATAAGGACCCAGAGCCTTTGATTCGAGAAGATGGACCAGTTTCGCCTTCAATTATAATTCCACCTAAATTAGAACTTAAAGAATTACCAAACCATTTGAGGTACGCTTTCTTAGGCGAAGGCGATTCTCTACCTATAACTATCTCTAGCAAACTAACACAGGTTCAAGAAGAAAAATTAAAAGATGTTGTTAGAAATAGAATAGGAAGTATGGGTTGGCAGATTTCAGACTTAAAAGGAATTAATCCTAGTATTGTAATGCACAGAATTCACTTAGAAGAAGATAAGCCACCTAAAGTGGATAGGCAAAGACGCTTAAATCTGAATATGAAAGAAGTAGTAAAAAACGAGATTACTAAACTTCTAGACAATGGAATCATTTATCCGATCTCGGATAGTGAATGGGTTAGTCCAATCCACTGTGTACCTAAAAAGGGAGGCATAACTGTTGTAAGGAATGACGAACCACCACCGGTTGGAGGGTTTGTATATATTATAGGAACCTTAATAAAGCAACTAGGAAAGACCATTTTCCTCTTCCGTTCATTGATCAAATGATCGAAAGGATAGTTGGTCATGCTTTTTATTGTTTTCTAGACGGTTACTCGGGATTCTTTCAAATATATATTTACCCGGATGACCAAGACAAAACAACCTTCACATGTCCTTACGGAACATTTACATATAGGAGAATGCCCTTTGGTCTATGTAACAAACCATCAACATTTCAACGTTGTATGACTGTGATCTTTAATGATTTCATTGAAGATATCATGGAAGTTTTTATAGATGATTTTTCCGTTTATGGAGATTCTTTCGATTCATGCTTACAGAACTTGGATAAAGTTTTGTCTAGGTGTGAAGAAACAAATTTAGTATTAAACTGGGAAAAATGTCATTTCATGGTTGACGAGGGAATTGTTTTAGGACATAAAATATCTGAAAAGGGATTAGAAGTGGATAGAGCAAAAACTTCAGTAATAGAAAAATTACCCCCTCCAATTACTGTTAAGGGAATAAGGTCATTTTTAGGACATGCAGGTTTTTACAGGAGATTTATTAAAAACTTCTATGTAATTTCCAAACCACTTACTAATGTACTCATGAAAGCTTCGACGTTTGATTTTAATGAAGATTGCATTAAAGCTTTCGAAACATTGAAAACAGCTTTAGTCAGTGCACCTATTATTGCTAAACCCGATTGGGATTTACCTTTTGAAATCATGTGTGATGCAAGTGACTTAGCCGTCGGATGTGTTTTAGGTCAAAGAAAGGATAAGAAACTTCATGTCATTTATTATGCAAGTCACACACTGTCTGGTGCACAATTAAACTACACCAAAACCGAGAAGGAAATGTTAGCTGTAGTTTTTATTGAAACACCTTTACACATGATTTTCATTTGACAAAATTATTTAAGTAAAATTAAATATATTCTAAACACACTAAGTTTAAATGCTTTGATTTATTATACTAATGTGTTTGTTCAATGTTGAGTTAAAATTATTTATAAGTCATAAAGAGTAAAAGGCCAAAGCCCAATACGAAAGTCAAAGCCCAAGTCAAATAGATCAAGACAACTCTGCCCGCGTGTATGAAACGCTGTCGTTACGATCAAAACGCAACTCAGCAAGAGAATGATCTAGAAGACCTTCATTGAACAACTTCGGAGTGAAGCCTCTGAGTTGAATTGATAAAGAGTACGAGACAGCAGCTGAGCAAGAACAACTTCCAGACAAAGTAATCCCACTTTGGGTAAAGTTCAGAAGACACAGAACGCTGTCTAGTTGACCTTACCATAAATGGAGAGACACTCTGCCGAGCTGACTTAAAGCTAATCAACACTGACCGAGGACAGAAGATACTCAAATTTGATTGGCCGGGAGCTCTGAACAAGACTGAGTGACAACGACAGGAAGTCGTTTCCCTCCAACGGTTATTTTGAAATTCTAAATGACCGATGCCTCGGACGTCTCTATAAATAGAGCCCTTCAGTTGCTTCATTCGCAATAGAACTTGATCAAGCCATTACGCTGACCAAAATTCTACTCAAAGTTCTGCAAGAAAAAGCAAAGCATATTCTTACACCAAATTTCATATCTTTTGTGTAAAAGTCTAGAGTGATTATTCAATCATCTAAGGTGTCTTAGCAATTGTTGTTTAGGACAAATCTTTATCATTTCTAGAGATTAGAAAGGAGAGGCTGAGTACTCGGTTATAGTACTCAGTGTGAGATTAGGAGTGAGTAGAGGTATAGAGGAAGGTACTCTTGTTATACTCAGCTTCTAAGTTGTAAAAGGTTTGATGCTCTACCGTTAAAGAGCTCAATAGAGAATTCGAAATCTCGGAACGTGTTCTAGGGACAGGACGTAGGCTTGGAGGACGAACCTGGATAAATCTACTGAGTAATATCTTTCTAACCTTAAACTCCTTAATATATATATTGCTTGCTTAATCAAAACTGACCAAGTAAAGAGGTCAAGCTGAGTTGTGTGCATTGAGTGTCTGAGTTTAGGAATAGACTCAAAGTGCTTTCTCCTGAATCAACGAAAGAAGCTGACTTAGTCACCAGTTGACTAAGCTAGTGTCTTATTTACTCAGCGCGCTGTGTAATCCTTTTTCAAAGAAAAAGAAGTCAGCCTTAACGTATTAAAATTTTGAATAGTTCCTATCCCCCCCTTGGAACTAACTTGTTACGTTATAAGGGACCAACAAGTGGTATCAGAGCTCGAAAGCTCACTGATAAAGGTTTAACTACCTAGAGCTGAGGCCAAATGGATAGAGGATGATCTCAAGAAGCTACAGAATCACGCTTCGGCTATAAATATGCTTCACTGTGCCTTGATGCTGCAGAATATAATAAGATATCAGGTTGTGAGTCGGCGCAAGAGATCTGGAAGAAGCTGGAAGTCACCTACGAAGGAACCAACAAGGTGAAGGAGTCCAAGGTGAACTAGCAGATGAGACTATATGAGCTGTTCGAAATGAACGATGATGAAGGAATATCTGACATGAATGCAAGGTTTAAAAACATCATCAACGAGCTCAAGAGACTTGGGAAGATCTTCACCGAGGAAGAACAAGTCAAGAAGATTCTTAAGAGTCCTCCTAAAAACTAGCAAGCAAAGAAGACAGCTGTTGAGGAAGCTCAAGACTTAACCACCTATAAATATGATGAACTCATCGGCTTACTGCTGACTCATGAGATCTCGATGAAGAATTTTGAGGTGAAGGAAAAGTCTGAAGACAAGAAGCAAAAGTCTCTTGTCATGAAAGCTGACTCCACTGATGGGAGCTCAACAGATGATGAGGAGATGGCTATGTTCACCAGGAAGATGAAAAGGCTATTCAAAAAGAATGACAAATATTCTAAGAAGCCTTACAGAAAGTTTGATAAGTATAAAGCTGAGTCCAGCGACAGCAAATACAAGAAGGACAATTCAAAGCCGATTACATGCTTTGAATGTCATCAAACTGGCCATATTAAGTCAAGCTGACCCACACCGAGGAAAGAAAGGAATAACGGCAAAAAGGCAATGGTGGCAACATGGAGCGACAGTGATGAGTCTTCATCATCAGAAGCTGATGCCACTGAGTCAGCAAAGATCTGTTTTATGGCTGACGAACTTGCTGAGCCATGCATCTCTGAGCATGCTGACCCCTCCATTGCATCGGACGATGAGGAGCAATCAAATGAGGTAATATCACTTCCCCAGCTCAGAAATGAAATGGTTAATGCCCTGAGTGACCTCTACACACTTGTCAAAAAGTGTAATAAGAAAATTAGAGCACTCAGCAGGCGATGTGACGAGGTTGAGGAGGTCAAACTGAGTGACCTTCGATATCTTCTTCAGGAAAACTCAGATTTGCATAGTAACATCGGAATTATGCAAAAGTTTGTCTCTGAGGTCCAATCAGATTCCAAGAAACTGAGAAAGGATGTCACATCCATTCAGAACCAACTAAAGGTTCAAAACAAAAGAAATATTCCTCTGAATGCTCAGTACCGAAGTACTGGTCAGCAGAGATGGAATCCCCAACGGAATGTCCAGTGTGACTTTTGTGGGAAGAAAGGACACGCCACTAAGGTGTGCTGGCACGCTCAGCACTGGGGTGCTGACCAGTCAGTGAAAAATCCTAAACGGAAGGTCAGTTGTGACTTCTGTGGAAAGAATGGCCATACTGTCCAAGTATGCCGCCATAAAATAAAATATGATGCTTTACCTGTTGAACCTAACAAGCAAGGACCCAAAAAGAATTGGGTACCTAAAAGTAACTAGTTACATTGCAGGTAAGCCTGGGATGTGCCGAGAAGTCAAAGATGTGGTATATTGACAGCGCATGCTCAAGGCATATGACTGGTGATGAAACTCAGTTCATCACATTCGAGCGTAAACGAGGAGGAAGTGTAAGTTTTGGAGACAACAAAAAGGGTAAGATAGTAGAGTCAGGAACCATTGGAGGTAATCCTACTATTGAGTCAGTCTCCCTAGTCAGCGGACTCAAATATAACTTACTCAGCGTAGCTCAGCTATGTGATAATGGAAGAAAAATTATATTTGATGACACTGGATGTAAAATATTCGAGGGTAAAACTAATGAGTTAATTTTAACTGCCCCTCGCATGGATAATGTCTTCATGCTGAGCTTGGAGAAAAAGTTTTCAAAAACTGTATGCTTAGTTTCAAAGGAAGAAAATTCCTTGCTATGGCACAGGAGACTTGGTCATGTAAGCATGGACCTCCTGGCCAAATTAGCAAGAAAGCAATTGGTTGAGGGACTGCCAGAACTTAAATTTGAAAAAGATCAATTATGCCACACTTGCCAAGCTGGAAAACAAACCAAACAATCTTTTCATAGTAAAAATGTTGTCTCAACTAAGCGTCCGATAGAGTTACTACACTTGGATCTCTTCGGTCCAGTCCAACCGCTGAGTCTGGGTGGAAGAAGATTTTCCTTGGTCATTGTAGATGACTTTTCTCGGTACACTTGGGTCATCTTGCTGAGTAGCAAGGATGAGACCTTTGAGGCATTTTCAAATTTGGTTAGAAAACTTGAAAATGACAAAGACCTAAAATTGGCTCACATCCGAAGTGATAATGGTGGAGAATTCAAAAACCAACAGTTTGTTGAATTCTGTGAAGCCAGCGACATTGACCATAATTTTTCTGCTCCTATGACGCCTCAACAAAATGGGGTTGTTGAAAGGAAGAACAGAACCTTGGTTGAAATAGCCAAGACAATGCTGAGTGAGCATAGGCTTCCAAAGTACTTTTGGAGAGAAGCTGTTAACACAGCGTGCTATATTCTTAATAGGGCTCTTGTTAGACCTATACTAAAGAAAACCCCCTACGAGCTTTGGAAAGGACGAAAGCCCAACATTGGATACTTTCATGCCTTTGGCTGTAAATTTTTTATTTTAAACACCAAAGATAGCCTAGCTAAATTTGACTCAAAAGCTGATGAAGCTATCTTTTTAGGCTACTCAACAAACAGCAAAGCATACAGAGTTTTCAATAAACGAACTCAAGTTTTAGAAGAGTCAGTACATGTTGAGTTCGACGAAACAAACCCTGCAGGAAGATATCTGCCGCTGACCGAGGATGATCCACACTCAGTACCCGCTGATCAAGATACAGCCGCCGAGTCATTCCCTCAAGGGCTGACCAAAGGTAAAAGTGAACCAAATATTGTTTTCACTGACCAGTCTTCACCTGCAGAGATTGTTGAAACACAGACAGCACAAGACATAAATCTACCAAAGGAGATAAGGATACCAAGAGGACACTCAAAGAGTGCTATTCTTGATGCCACTGAGAATACCCTGATGACAAGAAACCAACTCAGGAGATACCTCAGTAACGTAGCCTTCGTCTCAGTTCAGGAGCCTAAGAACTTCACTGATGCTGAGGAAGATGAATTCTGGATGAGCGCAATGCAAGAGGAACTTGACCAATTCAGAAGAAACGATGTATGGGAGCTAGTGCCACATCCAAGGAGTCAGAGGACCATTGGAACAAGATGGGTCTTCCGCAACAAGATGGATAAGCAAGGAAATGTAGTCAGGAACAAAGCAAGGCTTGTAGCTCAGGGCTACAATCAGCAAGAAGGTATTGACTACGGTGAGACCTTTGCCCCAGTGGCAAGGCTAGAGGCTATTAGAATTTTATGCGCTTATGCAAGCTATATGAACTTTAAACTATTTCAAATGGATGTTAAGAGTGCATTCCTTAATGGAGTTATAAACGGGGAAGTTTATGTTAATCAACCTCCAGGGTTTGAGGATCCTAAATTCCCAAACCACGTTTATAAACTCAAAAAGGCTCTGTACGGCCTCAAGCAAGCACCACGTGCTTGGTATGAGAGGTTGACCAGTTTCCTGCTGACTAGAAACTATGTCAGGGGCAAAGCTGATACAACCTTATTCATTAAGAGAAAGGGTAAAGATACCCTGCTGGCTCAAATATATGTTGATAATATTATTTTCGGTGCTACTAATGAGTCAATGTGCAAGGAATTTAGCAAGCAAATGCAGACTGAGTTTGAAATGTCTATGATGGGAGAACTCAACTTCTTCCTTGGACTTCAAATCAAACAAGGGAAAAATGGCATCTTCATCAGTCAAGCTAAATATGCCAAGGAGATATTGAAGAAATATGATCTTGAAAATTGCAAGCCAATATCCACTCCTATGGGCACTGACACTATCCTCTACGCTGATGAGAATGGTAAGTCGGTAGACAGCAAATTGTATCGAGGTATGATAGGCTCTCTACTTTACTTAACAGCAAGTAGACCGGACATTCAGTTCTCAGTATGCTACTGTGCTAGATATCAATCTAACCCTAAGGAATCTCATCACATAGCTGTAAAAAGAATCCTTACATATTTGCAAAGCTCAGTGAACACAGGTTTATGGTATCCCAACATTCATGGCTTTACACTCGTTGGATACACTGACGCTGACTATGGACGAGACAAGCTAGAACGGAAAAGCACCTCTGGAGGATGTCATTTCTTAGAAAGTTGTCTTGTATCCTGGTTCAGCAAGAAGCAGGCGTCAGTAGCATTGTCTACCACTAAAGCTGAGTACATTGCTGCTGGACACTGTGTTGCTCAAGTCCTATGGATTAAGCAACAGCTTGATGACTATGGTGTTCAAACAAAGACAATTGAGGTCAAATGCGACAGCAAAAGTGCAATTGATCTATCAAAGAACCCAATTCAACACAGCAGGATGAAGCATGTCAGTGATAGGGGTCAAAAACCCCTATCTTTGGGTACGGTTTTAGGACGGTTCTTAGGTTTATTTGGCTAATAAGCGAGCAATTCTCGCATTTAAATGCTTTTGTGTGAGTTAGTTAGAAATTGGAAGCATTCTATTTACTTTTCATCGTTTAGGCTCGTTTTGTGATCAATTTAGGCAAATACGGCCGAAATAACACGCATAATAGAATTCCGTTATCTTTTGAAGCTAATTGGTCCGTCAAAAGTCACACCAAACGGATCAATTCGGCTTTTGGACTAATGTTTTCTGGAGTTTTTATGCGTGTGCAGGTGTAAGTTCAGACGAAAAAGGGTTTGGAAGTCATCCGGTACGGATCGAGAGCGCTTCGGACGAAAACGCTCGGCGAGCAGGGCCCCCCGGGCCATTTCTGCTCGCCGAGCAGGAGCCTGCTCGCCGAGCAGGGCGCCAGGCGCCTGCTCGGCGAGCAGAAGCCTGCTCGCCGAGCAGGCCACCAGGCGCCTGCTCGGCGAGCAGGGGCTGCTCGTCGCAATCCTGCTCGGCGAGCAGCCTTTTCTGCTCGGCGAGCAGACCTGCGGCAATTGGTCAAAAAGACCAATTCCGCCCCCACAAAGCCACGTTCGGCCCCACGTCTTCCTACACCAACAAGGACACGAAATTAGGTCAAAACGAGGCCCGAGACGCGGCTATAAATAGGAATTTCCAATTGTAAATTAAATATCTTTTGTTTTTGTAATTTTCTTATCTTCCACCTCGATAAATCCTCTCCACCTCCTCCAAAAACCTTCAAACCTCCATTGAAGACGCCTCCAAAGCTCCATTCACCGAGGATTGCTCGAGCTCCATCCTTAAGTCCTAGGAAGACGCCTGCATTGGTTGACAGGTTCCCTGAAAGGGATTTTTCTTCTTTTATAACTTGTTTATCCTATGATACATGCTATGAATCTTAGGCTTATTGTAACTTCGTGACAATGTTCTCCATCTTTGATTAATATAATAGTTTTGTTTCTTCAATTGTTTTAATGCTTTGAATCTTTGTCTTACGCTTTGTTTGATTGGTTTAACTCATTCGATAATCCCAAAATCAAGTTGGCACATATTGCGAGCTGAATCTGACCTAGTCAGTGCCTATAGGATTGACGACCCTATAGAAGATTAAGCCCAAATTACTGAGCCTTAGAGCTAGTTTCGGCCTTACAAGGGAATCACGAACTAGGAACTTTAGGAGGATAGGTCGGGTTAATCGCCTCGAACACAAGTGACTTAGATTTTAATTCAATTGTTTAAACAATCTATTTCCATTATCATCGTATCCCTCCATGATCCTTTAGATGATTGCATTGACAAAAGATCACTTAGGAGTAGTTTAACTTAATTAGGGGTAGAGTAATTTAGTTAGGGTTAGAATAACTTAGTCAGTATTAGATAATCTAGTTAGGATTAGTGCAAACCAACCTAGGAGTAGATTAATTAAACAAAACCAACTCAAACCCCTTAAGCCTAGATAACATCCGAGACTTAGTAATTCGGTACTTGCAGAAATAAATCCTGTGGACGATAACCTGGACTTAAACCCAGAAATTTATTACTTGATAACGACGGGGTACACTTATCCCTCAGATCGGGTTCTTCGCAAGAATCCGCATCAAGTTTTTGGCGCCGTTGCCGGGGATTTATTTCTTCTGCAATATCGAACCAAAGGTCAACTTGTTAGTTCAGGCATTCTTTGTGAATACTTTCCTTGTTAATATCATTCATATTTGTATAGATATATATACTTGTTGATATACTATTACTTAAATTGGATCGTTCTTCCAGCAATTATGGACAACAGAGCATCAAACCCGTCCATGAACGATCTCAACATAAAAATGGACTTCCTGGTGGCTTCATACAACCAAAATAACCAACCAAGGATACCATTCTGCGAGAGATGCGGCCAGAATCACCCCGGTAGGGTATGCCACATCAACTATTACGTACCTAGAGGTGAGAATGTAAGTTATTTGGGTAATCATCAAAGGTATAATTCTGAACCCTCAACTTACAACTACTACGATCAGGAGCATACACGATACCCACCGGCGCCCTACGTGGCACCTATGGATACCCTTCTATGTCCTCATTCTAACTCTGATTTTTATGGCAGGCAAACAGGGTACTCAGAAGGAATAATGACTCTCCTAAAGGAGATATCCGTCCGACTGGCAGCCAACGAGGAGGCATGCAGGACCTTGAGTGACCAACTCGCCATAATCAGACAAGAAGAAAGGGAATGCCATGAGGCGTTCCTCTTGCAAGAAGAGGCGGCTCAAACCATTGCCCTAAGGAGCGGCAAGGAAGTGGATACACTCGTGGCATCTCCATCGCAAATACCTCTGTCACCTCAGGTAAGTAGGGAACCGGAAGTGGTAAGCAACCCCGGTCCCGCATCTGAAACTTCAGCCTCTGAAAAAGCTGTAGAAAAAGTGGTTAGGCCTTATACACCAAAACTGCCATTCCCTCAGAAGCAGAAAAAGGCCAACCTAGATAAGAAATTTGCCCGGTTCTCAGAAATCCTTAGTAGATTAGAAATAAACATTCCATTAATGGAAGAACTAGAGGAGATGCCGAACTATGCAAAATTTCTTAAAGACATGTTGTCGAAAAAGAAAAAGTTTGGGGAAAACGAGATAGTGGCTTTAACAGAACAATGCTCGGCCATAATCACCCATAAATTACCCCCCAAGCTTAAAGATCAAGGGAGCTTTACCATCCCATGTAGGATAGGGAACATGCACATAGATAGGGCATTATGTGATTTAGGAGCAAGTATTAATCTTATGCCTCTATCAATTTTCAGGAAATTGGGGCTCGGAGAACCTAAACCAACAAACATGACACTGCAACTAGCGGATCGGTCAATTGCACGGCCTAGAGGCATAGTTGAAGATGTGCTTGTAAAGGTGGACAAACTGATCTTCCCAGTCGATTTTGTGGTCCTCGACATGGAAGAAGATGACTCCGTCCCCATTCTCCTCGGGAGACCGTTTCTTGCAACCGGTAGGACACTAATAGACGTCTATGGAGGTAAATTGGTCCTAAGGGTGCAGGACGAAGAGGTAACATTTAACGTTTATGAATCTATGAAATTTCCTCAAGAACGCTCCAAAAGTTGTAACTTTGTGGATGCACTTATAGATAAATGTGTTGAGGAAGTTGATCTCGATATAAGAAATGCCTCTTTAAAACTCGGTCTAGGTGGTGAGACATGTGAAAACTCAAGTGAGCCATTTGAAGATCTCCCACCTGAAAAATGTTATTGGGTTAAGGGTAGAAAAGAGGACCTTGATCGTGAGATCAAACCTAAACCTAAGACCTCGTTGGAGGAACCTCCAAAATTAGAGCTTAAACCCTTGCCCAACAACCTGAAATATGTTTTTCTTCAACCTCCCACAGATTTACCCGTTATTATTTCTTCTTTGTTGACAGTTGAACAGGAAGAAAAATTGGTGGAGGTGCTGATGGAACATAAAGGAGCCTTTGGATGGTCAATCCACGACATCAAAGGTATCGACCACAAAATCTGCACACATAGAATTTTTCTTGAGGAGGAGATCAAGCCATCTGCCCAACCTCAACGACGGCTCAACCCTAACATGAAAGAGGTGGTAAAAGTCGAGGTTATAAAACTCCTCGACGCAGGTATCATCTTTCCAATTTCTGATAGTCAATGGGTAAGCCCGGTTCAATGTGTGCCCAAAAAAGGGGGAACAACAGTAATGGAAAATGAAAAAGGAGAATTAATCCCAACTAGAAAGGTTACGGGTTGGCGTGTATGCATAGATTATAGGAAATTAAACGAGGCCACCCGTAAAGACCACTTTCCCTTACCATTTATTGATCAAATGTTGGAACGATTGGCAGGGCACGAATTTTTCTGCACTTTAGATGGGCTATCTGGCTATATGCAAATCCCTGTGGACCCTTTGGATCAAGAGAAAACAACATTCACTTGCCCCTATGGGACTTTTGCATATAGACGGATGCCTTTCGGATTATGTAATGCCCCTGCCACGTTCCAACGTTGTATGATGGCTATGTTTTCTGACATGGTCGAGGAGTTCCTAGAAATTTTCATGGATGATTTTAATGTTGTAGGACCTACTTTCGACCAATGTCTTGAAAACTTGGACCGAGTCTTAGAACGTTGTGAAGACAAGAACTTGGCATTTAATTGGGAAAAGTGCCAGTTCATGGTCCAAAACTGCATAGTATTAGGACACAAGGTGTCGGGGAAGGGGATCGAGGTCGATCCGGCAAAAATTAAGGTGATTGAAAAACTGCCACCTCCTACTAATGTGAAATTAGTTAGGAGCTTTTTAGGACACGCGGGGTTTTATAGACGATTTATAAAAGACTTTTCAAAAATCACTAAACCCCTCACTCAATTATTGCTAAAAGATGCTGATTTTAATTTCAATGAAGAATGTATGCTTGCATTTAAATTGCTGAAAAAGAAATTAATTGAAGCACCCATTATGGTAAGCCCGGATTGGTCCCTTCCCTTTGAGTTAATGTGCGATGCTAGTGATCTGGCTGTAGGAGCCTGTCTTGGGCAGAGGGTGGATAAACTTTTTTGCCCAATTTTCTATGCTAGCAAAACCTTAAATGATGCACAACAGAATTATTCAATAACTGAAAAGGAATTGCTAGCCGTAGTATTTGCCTTTGACAAATTCAGATCTTATTTGGTGTTATCTAAGGTAATTGTTTTTACTGACCATGCAGCCCTGAGATATCTGATGAGCAAACAGGATGCAAAACCTAGGCTGATCCGTTGGATCTTACTACTCCAAGAATTTGACATCGAGATCAGAGACAAGAAAGGGGTAGAAAACGTGATAGCGGACCATCTATCCAGGTTAGAGTCAGATCAGCAATCCTTAGAGCATAGGGCAATAAAGGAAGTATTCCCGGATGAAACACTATATTCGGTAAAAACTCTCCCCTGGTTTGCAGACATCGCGAACTACAAAGTCGGTAACATTCTTCCTCTTGATTTAGATGCAAATAAAAGACGTAAGTTTTTGTTTGAAAGCAAACAATATTTTTGGGAAGAGCCCTATTTATTTCGATTCTGCACTGATGGCATGATTAGGAGATGTATACCTGAGGAAGAGGTAGAGTCAGTGATTAACATGTGCCACTCTAGGGAACCAGGCGGCCACTTCGGGCCAGATAGGACAGTGGCTAAAATTCTCCAAAGTGGACTTTGGTGGCCACAAATGCATAGTGATATCAATAATTATATTAAATATTGTGATGCATGTCAGAGAGTAGGGAATATTTCTAGGAGAAATGAAATGCTTCAACAAGGCATACTCGTTTGTGAGCTATTTGACGTTTGGGGCATAGACTTTATGGGACCTTTCCCTATGTCACACACCAACCAATACATTCTTGTTGCGGTTGATTATGTCTCTAAATGGGTAGAGGCCGAAGCCCTACCCACAAACGATGCTCGAGTAGTGATAAAATTCCTGAAAAAGAATATCTTTACTAGATTTGGTACACCCCGGACTATCATTAGCGATGGGGGATCCCATTTCTGCAATAAGCAGTTTGACACATTGCTCCAAAAGTATGGCGTAGCCCATAGGGTCGCAACACCTTACCACCCTCAGACAAGTGGTCAGGTAGAAGTGTCAAATAGAGAGCTAAAACGCATTCTTGAGAAAACGGTAGGGAATGCTAGAAAAGATTGGAGTCTTAAACTGGACGATGCTCTCTGGGCATACCGGACAGCATTCAAAACTCCCATAGGAATGTCCCCCTACCGTCTGGTTTTTGGGAAATCTTGCCACTTGCCTGTTGAATTAGAGCACAAAGCTTATTGGGCGCTAAAATTTCTAAACTTTGACCCTAAACTTTCAGGTGATCTACGGTTAACACAACTGCACGAACTGGATGAGCTCCGATATAACTCTTACGAGAATGCCAAATTGTACAAAGAACGAACCAAGCGGGTGCACGATAAAAAGGTACAGCAGAAAACCTTCCAAAAAGGCAACCAAGTGCTACTCTATAACTCCCGATTGAGATTCTTCCCAGGCAAGCTCAAGAGTAGATGGTATGGACCATTTTCAGTTCTTGACGCACATCCCTCCGGTATGGTTGAGATCATGTTGAAAGATGGAACCACCCAAAAAGTTAATGGACACCGACTTAATCTTTATCTCGGTAAAGACACTTCGGGTGTCCAAATCCTCCGGCTTCAAGATGATCAGTAAGTTGTCTTCTCCACCCTAACTTTTTACACTCGTATTTCATGATCTATAATGCAATGTTGGAACTTATTGCATATTTTAAGTGTGAGGAGGAGGGGTAGACAAACTTACAAAAATTGTATAAATTTTTAAATTTTTGTTGCGTCGTGTCTAGTTTAGGTTTGCGTTTTGGCGTTTTATTATGTTTTTGCATGTTTAGGACCTAAAACCGTGAACCTCCTTCGAATCTAAACTTCGTTATTTGTCTTTGAGGGCTGAGAACCGAATCTAAAATTGCATGACAACTAGTTTAGGTGTGGGACATAACTCTTGTATCTGTAAAAGCATGAGCTACAGTTTGCATTTAGACCCTACTTTTGAAGAAATGCTAAAATCATTACTTAGGTAGATAACTTAAGAATTGAAGGCACGTGACATTAAACTTGAGTTTGGGGAAAACTAGTAAACACAAAAATTGAAACCCAAAGAATTGTGAGTTGAATTTGAGCCTAAGAGCGAACATCAAAAAGCTCTTTTTCTTGACATTTTTGTGTGAATGCTTTGACTTGTGGAAGATTACAGATTTTGCACCTAATACTGTGTTGAACCTACATGCAATGATTTGAGATGATAAACGATGAATCATCCTCATTAGAATTAACCTTTTCTTTACCTTGTTTTTCTTTTTCATCCACTCTAGGAAGCCCCTTTGAGCCGACATTTTTGTAGTTTGTAGATTTTTCTTTCGTTCTAACCCGTTTTTACGAACCACAACTTGGTTCGCTACTTAACCTTTGTTTTTGCAAAGCTCAAATTGAGCCTTTGTTTTTCTCTAGCGCTTTATCGTTGTTTATGGCATTATAGTAGCAAGCCAAAAGGCTAAGAAGTGAATGAGCATCACTATCCCAAAAGAAAAAAAAAAGAGAAGAAGAAAAACAGAAAAAGAAAAAGAAAAGAAAAGAGACGAACAAAAGGGAAGAACTCCATTCCCTAGTTCTTAGAAAAATAAAAAATGTCTCAAAGAAAACATCCCAAAAAGAAAACAATAAGGGACGAATAAAAAGCTCAATCACTTCATGTTTGCTAAAGCCATTTAAACTTTGTTGTTGTAGCGCTAGAACACTTAACCTTTGTTGTACCTTTAACCCTCTAACCACATTACAACCCCAATTAGAGGCTGTTTTTGATATCATCGGAGTCATATAGCATAGTAGAGGAACTCGGATGAACGTTCAAAATCAACGTAATCCTAAGCAAGAATATAAGCCGAGAGTAAACACTTTAGCCACCAAAATTGTGTGAATGAGTGAACTACCTATGGTGAGGTGTTTTACTTAGCGATCCCCTCAAGCTCGTTCAATTGAACATGTGTTCCTTTACTTAAAACTATGACCTATTGTAATTGAAATGCGGCTTTTGGATATCGTGTCTCTACTTTGTATTTCCGAATGCATGTAATTACAGATGCTCGAAATTGTGTCAAGCACCTAGTCAAACTGGGAAGTTTTCTAGCTTGCTTGTGATGGCGGGTTTAGTTTTTTAGTTTACTTGGGGACAAGTAAAGTTTTAAGTGCGAGGAGGTTTGATAGGGGTCAAAAACCCCTATCTTTGGGTACGGTTTTAGGACGGTTTTTAGGTTTATTTGGCTAATAAGCGAGCAATTCTCGCATTTAAATGCTTTTGTGTGAGTTAGTTAGAAATTGGAAGCATTCTATTTACTTTTCGTCGTTTAGGCTCGTTTTGGGATCAATTTAGGCAAATACGGCCGAAATAACACGCATAATAGAATTCCGTTATCTTTTGAAGCTAATTGGTCCGTCAAAAGTCGCACCAAACGAAGCGTTTGCTCAAAATAAGCGATTGACGGATCAATTCGGCTTTTGGACTAATGTTTTCTGGAGTTTTTATGCGTGTGCAGGTGTAAGTTCAGACGAAAAAGGGTTTGGAAGTCATCCGGTACGGATCGAGCGCGCTTCGGACGAAAACGCTCGGCGAGCAGGGCCCCCCGGGCCATTTCTGCTCGCCGAGCAGGCTATGCCTGCTCGCCGAGCAGGCCGCCAGAGGCCTGCTCGCCGAGCAGGAGCCTGCTCGCCGAGCAGGGCGCCAGGCGCCTGCTCGGCGAGCAGAAGCCTACTCGCCGAGCAGGCCACCAGGCGCCTGCTCGGCGAGCAGGGGCTGCTCGTCGCAATCCTGCTCGACGAGCAGCCTTTTCTGCTCGGCGAGCAGACCTGTGGGAATTGGTCCAAAAGACCAATTCCGCCCCCACAAAGCCACGTTCGGCCCCACGTCTTCCTACACCAACAAGGACACGAAATTAGGTCAAAACGAGGCCCGAGACGCGGCTATAAATAGGAATTTCCAATTGTAAATTAAATATCTTTTGTTTTTGTAATTTTCTTATCTTCCACCTCGAGAAATCCTCTCCACCTCCTCCAAAAACCTTCAAACCTCCATTGAAGACGCCTCCAAAGCTCCATTCACCGAGGATTGCTCGAGCTCCATCCTTAAGTCCTAGGAAGACGCCTGCATTGGTTGACAGGTTCCCTGAAAGGGATTTTTCTTCTTTTATAACTTGTTTATCCTATGATACATGCTATGAATCTTAGGCTTATTGTAACTTCGTGACAATGTTCTCCATCTTTGATTAATATAATAGTTTTGTTTCTTCAATTGTTTTAATGCTTTGAATCTTTGTCTTACGCTTTGTTTGATTGGTTTAACTCATTCGATAATCCCAAAATCAAGTTGGCACATATTGCGAGCTGAATCTGACCTAGTCAGTGCCTATAGGATTGACGACCCTATAGAAGATTAAGCCCAAATTACTGAGCCTTAGAGCTAGTTTCGGCCTTACAAGGGAATCACGAACTAGGAACTTTAGGAGGATAGGTCGGGTTAATCGCCTCGAACACAAGTGACTTAGATTTTAATTCAATTGTTTAAACAATCTATTTCCATTATCATCGTATCCCTCCATGATCCTTTAGATGATTGCATTGAAAAAAGATCACTTAGGAGTAGTTTAACTTAATTAGGGGTAGAGTAATTTAGTTAGGGTTAGAATAACTTAGTCAGAATTAGATAATCTAGTTAGGATTAGTGCAAACCAACCTAGGAGTAGATTAATTAAACAAAACCAACTCAAACCCCTTAAGCCTAGATAACATCCGAGACTTAGTAATTCGGTACTTGCAGAAATAAATCCTGTGGACGATAACCTGGACTTAAACCCAGAAATTTATTACTTGATAACGACGGGGTACACTTATCCCTCAAATCGGGTTCTTCGCAAGAATCCGCATCAGTCAGCATAAGACATCACTTCATTAGAGACCATGTACTCAAGGGTGAGATAAAGATGACCTACGTCCCAACAGGTGAGCAGCTTGAGGATATCTTCACAAAGCCACTGGCTCGTGAACAGTTTAGCATACTGAGAGAAGCCATTGGTATGTTTAATCCTCTTCAGTAAATTCTAGCTCTTAATATAGACTCATGCTGAGTGAATTAACATGCTGAATGATCTATTGTTTGCTGAGTGAATAAACGCATGCTGAGTGTTTAATGTCAAATGAATGAATATCACATACTGAGCAAACATTGGCACCGAGTAGTTACCTCAAACTGAGAAATCATCCGTATAAAACTGACCACTCAGAATATAAAACACTTAGTATTCTAAACGCTGAGTATAAGATCCATTGCATTCAATGCTAGAGCACGCGAATAGCCACCTAGGATGATGTATGCGCCGAATGTGTCATAAAAGCCAAGATTATTGTCGGTTCACAATCCCAAGGCAAAACTGACACATGGATTCGATAAGATCCACTTTTCACCGCTATAAATAATGGGCAAATCCCCATTGTTATCTCTTTACACTTACCGAATTCTCTGGCAAAGCATTCTCTCTCTAAAACTCTCAAAGCTTCCCAATCTTTTTCTGAAACTATGACTAAGGTTTCCGTTAACATCTCCGGTGCCGGTCACCCTAAGACCAGTTCCGATGAACCCTCCAGGCAAACTACTTCGCCTGAAACCATAAAGGTCACTACGCCGAGCAAAGGCAAAGCTGGCCAAGCCAGCTCCTCTAAGGGAAAGCCGACCAAGGTCAGAACCTACACCAAAGTCTTTGCAGACGTTAGGGAATGCAAAATAGACTTCTCACGATGGTTCTCTGAGGCCTTCGTAACAACCGAGCAACCATTCTGTGAATGGATATCGAAGAATGGCTGGACCGAGCTGTTCTCCATTAGAGATCCCACTTACCCTGACCTAGTAAGGGAATTCTACCAAAACTTACGGGTTGCTAACGATAACCAGGACTATCTAATAGCCGTGGTAAAGGAGAAAACAATCTTCATCAACCCTACCTACCTTGCCAATTTGCTGAAGTTGAAGAATGAGGGAACAAAGCTGAGAAGGAAGGGTGATCATGAAGGAACTGGGTATGTTGCCACCTTCTACAAGCCTGCTGGCCATTCTGGAGAAATCTCAAGTTCATCAATGGGCCAGCACCAAAAGATGGCACACTATCTGCTGACCAATTACATCTACCCCAAGATTAATTGCACTAGCTCAACGACTAATTTCGAGCAATGCTTCATATGGCATATGCTGACCTACAAGCCCATCAACATGCCAGTTTTCCTAATAGTCGGCTTCCAGAGGAGCACTGGAACTTTAAGGCTAGGCTCACTCATAACTAGAATCCTCAAAGACCATCAAATTGATCTCTTCGAGGAAACTGAGGCCCAAGGCTCTAAGATCACAGCGGCTTCGCTGCGTGCCTTGAAGTATAACCAACCGATTAAGAAAGGCAAAAATGCTGATGAGGCTGATGAGGAGACAACTGTCTCAAAGAAAGGGAAAAGGATAAAGGCTCCAGCTACCCGAAACAGGAAAGCTGTTGGGACTCCTTCAAAGAAGGCTGAGCCTCAAACCAAGAAGCTTAAGTCAGCTTCTCAAAAAGGTCATGAGAGACCTAAGTCAGCCGAGAAGAGAAGCAGGCAAGATGAGCCTGAAATAGAGGAAAGAACAGATGCTGATGAGCAATCTCAAAAGAAGCAGAAGTCTTCTGTGCTGACCCCTATTGATGCTATCCCTACTGACATCATTGTTCCTGGTGATTCTCACTACACACAGTGTCAAGGAACTGAAGTTGAGCATCAAGAAGATGATCTGGAACTGGATGATCACTTCATCATTCAAGTGGAAGAAGAATTAGATAACTCAGATCAGGATGAAGCAGAAGAAGAAGATGAAGAAGAAGAAAGCGGTCAGGATGACGCTGAGGAGACAGCTAGTGAAGAAGCTGCTGACCCAATGATGCAGTTTCTGCGAAACCTAACTAAGGGATAAGTGTACCCCGTCGTTATCAAGTAATAAATTTCTGGTTTAAGTCCAGGTTATCGTCCAGAGGATTTATTTCTGCAAGTACTGAGCTACTCGATCTCGGATGTTATCTAGGCTTAGGGGGGTTTGAGTTGGTTTATTTATATTAATCTACTCCTAGGTTGAATTATACTAATCCTAGCTAAGTTATCTAATTCTAGCTAAGTTATTCTACGCCTAACTAAGTTACTCTACCCTTAATTGATCTTTTACCAATGCAATTAACCGAATGAACATGAAAGGATACGATGATAATGAAAATAGAATGTTTAAACAATTGAATTGAAACTAAGTCACTTGTGTCCAAGGCGATTAACCCGACCTATCCTCCTAAAGTCCTTAGTTCGTGATTCCCTTGTAAGGCCGAAACTAGCTCTAAGGCTCAGTAATTTGGGCTTAATCTTCTATAGGTTCGTCAATCCTATAGGCACTGACTAGGTCAGATTCAGCTCGCAATATGTGCCAACCTAATTTTGGGATTATCGAATGAGTTAAACCAATCAGACAAAGCGTAAGACAAAGATTAAAACATCAAAACAATTGAATAAACAAGAACTATAATATATATCAAAGATGGAAACATTGTCATAGCATGTATCAGAGGCTAGACAGAATGTAAAAGAAGAAAAATCCCTTTCAGGGAACCTGTCTACCAATGCAGGCGTATTTCTAGGACTTAAGGATGGAGCTTGAGCAATCCTCGGTGAACGGAGCTTCGGAGGTGTCTTCAATGGAGGTTTGAAGGATATGGAGGAGGTGGAGAGGATTTCTCAAGAGGAAAAACTAAGAAAATTACAAAGGAAAAAGATGTCTAATTTACATTGGAAAAATCCTATTTATAGACGCGGCTCGGGCCTCTTTTTGACCCATTTTCGTGTCCTTATTGGTGTAGGAAGACGTGGGGTCCATCGTGGCTTCGTGGGGGTGGAATTGGTCTTTTTGACCAATTCCCGCAGGTCTGCTCGCCGAGCAGGGCGAGCTGCTCGCGCCTGGCGCCCTGCTCGGCGAGCAGGCTCCTGCTCGCCGAGCAGGCGCCTGGTGGCCTGCTCGGCGAGCAGGATCCTGCTCGCCGAGCAGGCCTCTGGCGGCCTGCTTGGCGAGCAGGCATGGCGAGCAGGCATGGCGTGCTCGGCGAGCAGGCCTCCAGGGGCCTGCTCGGCGAGCAGAAATGGCCCACGGGGCCCTGCTCGTCGAGCGTTTTCTCCCGGCATGCTCTCGATTTCTTGCCGAGTACTCTTGATGTCCTTTTTCTCCCGAACTTACACCTGTGCACGTATAGAAACTCCAGATAACATTAGTCTGAAAGCTAAATTGATCTGTCAATCGCTTATTTTGAGCAAATGCTTCGTTTGGTTCGACTTTTGATGGACCAATTAGCTTCAAAAGATAACAGAATTATACTATGCATGCTATTTCGGCCGTATTTGCCTAAATTGATCATAAAACGAGCCTAAACGACGAAAAGTAAACAGAACGTTTCCAATTTCTAACTAACTCACACAAAAGCATTTAAATGCGAGAATTGCTCGCTTATTAACTAAATAACGCTAAAACCCGTCCAAAAACCGTACCCAAAGATAGGGGTTTTTGACCCCTATCAAACCTCCTCGCACGTAAAACTTTACTTGTCCCCAAGTAAACTAAAAAACTAAACCCACCATCACAAGCAAGCTAGAAAACCTCCCGGTTTGACTAGGTGCTTGACACAATTTCGAGCATCTGTAATTACATGCATTCGGAAATACAAAGTAGAGACACGATATCCAAAAGCCGCATTTCAATTATCATGGGTCATAGTTTTAAGCAAATGGACACATGTCCAATTAAACGAGCTTGAGGGGATCGCTAAGTAAAACACCTCACCATAGGTAGTTCACTCATTTCACACAATTTTTGGTGGCTAAGGTGTTTACTCTCGGCTTATGTTCTTGCTTAGGATTACGTCGATTTTGCACGTTCATCCGCGTTCCTCTACTATGCTATATGATTCCGATGATATCAAAAACAGCCTCTAATCGGGGTTGTAATGTGGTTAGAGGGTTAAAGGTACAACAAGGGTTATTAGTTCTAGCGCTACAAAAACAAAGTTTAAATGGCCTTAGCAAATATGAAGTGATTGAGCTTTTTATTCATCCCTTATTATTTGCTTTTTGGGATGTTTTCTTGAGACGTTTTTTATTTTTAAGAACTGGGGAATGAAGTTCTTCCCTTTTGTTCGTCTCTTTTCTTTTCTTTTTCTTTTTATGTTTTTCTCTTTTTTTTTTCTTTTTGGGATAGTGGTGCTCATTCACTTCTTAGCCTTTTGACTTGCTACTTTGATGCCATAAACAAAGATAAAGCGCTAGAAACGACAAAGACTCGATGTGAGCTTTGCAAAAACTTTGGGTTAGGTAGCAAGCCAAGTTGTGGCTTGCAAAAATAGGTTAGAACGAAAGAAAAATCTATAAACTACAAAAATACAGGCTCAAAGGGGCTTCCTAGAGTGGATGAAAAAGAAAAAATAAGGTAAAGAAAAGGGTTAGTTCTAATGAGGCTGATTCATCGTTTATCATCTCAAACCATTGCATGTAGGTTCAACATAGTATTAGGCGCAAAATCTGTAATCTTCCACAAGTCAAAGCATTCACACAAAAATGTCAAGAAAAAGAGCTTTTTGATGTTCGCTATTAGGCTCAAATTCAACTCACAATTCTTTGGGTTTCAATTTTGTGTTTACTAGTTTTCCCCAAACTCAAGTTTAATGTTGCATGCCTTCAATTCTTAAGTTATCTACCTAAGTAATGATTTTAGCATTTCTTCAAAAGTAGGGTCTAAATGCAAACCTTAGCTCATGCTTTTACAGATATAAGAGTTGTGTCCCACACCTAAACTAGTTGTCATGCAATTTTAGATTCGGTTATCAGCCCTCAAAGACAAATAATGAAGTTTAGATTCGAAGGAGGTTCACGGTTTTAGGTCCTAAACACACAAAAACATAAATAAAACCTCAAAACGCTAAACTAAACTAGACACGACGCAACAAAAATTAAAAATTTATACAAATTTTTGTAAGTTTGTCTACCCCTCCTCCTCACACTTAAAATATGCAATAAGTTCCAACATTGCATCTAAAACCATCAAACGCATGTGCAAAAAGTTAGGGTGGAGAAGACAACTTACTAACCAAAGTTAAAGACAGAAATCTATAATTGAATTAAAAAGAAAAACAAACCTAGAAAAAGTTTAATCCAAACTTGGGTTGCCTCCCAAGAAGCACTACTTTATAGTCGGTTAGCTCGACATGGAGTTCCTTCCTAGGTGTAAGCTTCTACTCGCGTTAGGAACTCGAACTCCTTGAGAAATAACCCGTACCTATAAAATGGATTAAGAGCCTCTAATAACTTTAATGAAAGCAGGAGGTCGAATTTAAACATATTATGAAAAAGTTTGGTTTGCTCCCTTTTGGATTCTCGTGGTAGGTCGAAGAGAATGAAAATTTCTGAGCATGAAGCAAACCTAAACTTTTCTAATTTTTGAGGAAAAGGTAGTTGAGATACACAAGTTTTGATTTGATCTTTTATCTCTATCACATGATTTAGAATTTCAGATTTTGAACCGGGGTTGCTTACCGCTTCCGGTTCCTCACTTACCTCGAGTGATGCATGTGATAGTGGACTTGGTTCTACCTTTTTGTCATTCCTCAAGGAGATGGCTTGAGCTGATTCCCTTTGTGGGATTTCTATGTTTTCCTTTATGCCTGGGAGAGCATCTCGGGATTGCTCTTGCATCTCATGGTTTATTTGAGCCAATTGGTTGCTCAAGTCCTTGTAAACCTCCTCGTTGATTGTAAGTCGGGCTGATATTCCTTTCAAAAGGGACAGCACCTCATCTCGTGAGCTAGAGGGTTGTGGAGGAACTTGGCTTGCTTGTTCGTAAGGGAACATTCCCAATTCGTTTTCCCTGTGCTCATTAACAAACCTATTTGGAGGCCTCAACATGTTAGGGTTCCCGTAGGACAGATTTGAGTGTTGAGGTCTCCTCCAATCACTACCATAAAAGCTGTAAGAATTGGGGTTAGAATTATACCTTTGGTGATTACCCACAAAACTTACACTTTCATTGGTGTTGAGGCTCAGTTTCGTCATCAAGATGTCCATTTTCTCATTTAAGTCGGCCATGGAGGGATTGGGAGCCTCATTCTCCAGGGCATGAATGTATTGTCTTGATGGGATAGTAAACTTTTGAGCTTGCCACTCGACTCTTTCTTGCCAATTCATTGATCAGAGAATGCTGAGAAAAAGTGAAGTTCTAGCACAAAAGTTGATAAGTAAAAGTATATAGAACAAATACAAAAGATATGAACAAGTATAGAAGTTATAAAGAATTATATATAAACAAGTATAAACAATATAAACAAAGGATATTCACAAGGAATGCCTAAACTAACAAATCGACCTTTGGTTCGATATTGCAGAAGAAATAAATCCCCGGCAACGGCGCCAAAAACTTGATTATTGGCGGTTGTCGAGTATTTATAGAATTAATCTACTTTCCCCGGCAACGGCGCCAAAAACTTGATGCGGTTTCTGCGAAACCTCACTAAGGGATAAGTGTACCCCGTCGTTATCAAGTAATAAATTTCTGGTTTAAGTCCAGGTTATCGTCCACAGGATTTATTTCTGCAAGTACCGAGCTACTCGATCTCGGATGTTATTTAGGCTTAGGGGGGTTTGAGTTGGTTTGTTTATATTAATCTACTCCTAGGTTGAATTATACTAATCCTAGCTAAGTTATCTAATTCTAGCTAAGTTATTCTACGCCTAACTAAGTTACTCTACCCCTAATTGATCTTTTACCAATGCAATTAACCGAATGAACATGAAGGGATACGATGATAATGAAAATAGAATGTTTAAACAATTGAATTGAAACTAAGTCACTTGTGTCCAAGGCGATTAACCCGACCTATCCTCCTAAAGTCCCTAGTTTGTGATTCCCTTGTAAGGCCGAAACTAGCTCTAAGGCTCAGTAATTTGGGCTTATTCTTCTATAGGGTCGTCAATCCTATAGGCACTGACTAGGTCAAATTCAGCTCGCAATATGTGCCAACCTAATTTTGGGATTATCGAATGAGTTAAACCAATAAGACAAAGATTAAAACATCAAAACAATTGAATAAACAAGAACTATAATATATATCAAAGATGGAAACATTGTCACGAAGTTACAATAAACCTAGAATTCATAGCATGTATCAGAGGCTAGACAGAATGTAAAAGAAGAAAAATCCCTTTCAGGAAACCTGTCTACCAATGCAGGCGTCTTTCTAGTTCTTAAGGATGGAGCTTGAGCAATCCTTGGTGAATGGAGCTTCGGAGGTGTCTTCAATGGAGGTTTGAAGGATATGGAGGAGGTGGATAGGATTTCTCAAGAGGAAAAACTAAGAAAATTACAAAGGAAAAAGATGTCTAATTTACATTGGAAAAATCCTATTTATAGACGCGGCTCGGGCCTCTTTTTGACCTATTTTCGTGTCTTTATTGGTGTAGGAAGACGTGGGGTCCATCGTGGCTTCGTGGGGGCGGAATTGGTCTTTTTGACCAATTCCCGCAGGTCTGCTTACCGAGCAGGGCTGCTCGCGACGAGCAGGCGCCTGGCGCCCTGCTCGGCGAGCAGAAATGGCCCACGGGGCCCTGCTCGTCGAGCGTTTTCGCCCGGCATGCTCTCGATTTCTTGCCGAGTACCCTTGATGTCCTTTTTCGCCCGAACTTACACCTGCGCACGTATAGAAACTCCAGATAACATTAGTCCGAAAGCTAAATTGATCCGTCAATCGCTTATTTTGAGGAAATGCTTCGTTTGGTGCGACTTTTGACGGACCAATTAGCTTCAAAAGATAACGGAATTATACTATGCATGCTATTTCGGCCGTATTTGCCTAAATTGATCATAAAACGAGCCTAAACGACGAAAAGTAAACAGAACGTTTCCAATTTCTAACTAACTCACACAAAAGCATTTAAATGCGAGAATTGCTCGCTTATTAACTAAATAACGCTAAAACCCGTCCAAAACCGTACCCAAAGATGGGGGTTTTTGACCCCTATCACCCAACTAATACTGAGTTGGGTACACATAAAGAATAAGAACAAGCTGACCAACTTAATGCTGATCAAGAAGAAACTTCTCCCTCTCACCCAGGAGAGTCTATCCAAGCTGACACTCCTCCTCGCAGAAGAAGATTAATCAAGGCAAGTCAGAAAACTGTCATTGACTTACCTGTTCAAAAGTCGACTAAAGATCCTTCCTCTCTTAAGCTGAGGTTTTTTAGTAAGAAAACCCCTTCTTCTCAACAAGCTTCTCTTGAAAAGCAAGCCTCTGTTTCTTCACCAAAGGAACAAGCCGACTTGAATGCTTCTGCAAACTCAACGAGTCAGATCGAGCAAGTTCTCGTTAATGCTGTTGCTCCAAGAACCGTGCTGACTCAGAATATTCCTGCACCAATCATCACTGACAGCATTAGGATTACTACTTCACCGACCATCACTACTGCCGATCAATCCTCTCTCCCAGAAAATCAAGTACAGCTTGAAAACACACTTCCAGTCACTGACCCTATCATAACTCTGACTCCTCCACAAACTGGTCAAACTGAGGAAACTAGGCAACATGATGATGAAACCCTCAACTATCTACATACCACCGAGACTGGTAGAAAACTCATCAACTCGGTGCAGTCATTCATTAAGGACATTCATCAATCTGCTGAACCTACTGCTGGGTCGAGTAACAATGCATCAGCTCAGCTGTCCCAAGTCACTTAGCTCTTAAATGAGGTTAAAGGACTGAAGGATCTGCTAAGTGATATGATTTCAATTCAATCACATCAGCCCAAGCAAGACTCAATAACGAAGCTGGCTGAGCTCCAACTGACAACTGTTCAACATCTTAACACTCTTCAAGGCCAATTCCAGACCTTGTCAGCTGCGAATACTCAGTATGCCACTTCTGATGAAGTAAAGATGCTCTTTTCCCAGCTTCACACTGAGCAAATCAAGACCAACAATCATGTGGCCTCCTACTCTCAATGCTCGGTGGAGAAAATAAGCGAAGCAGTTCGTTTGCTGAACTTAAATAAACAGGAGATGGACACTGACCAAATGAAGCAAAATAGATATTGGTCAACTCTCAAAGGATCTTCACTCATGTGCGTCATAACAATCTCCAACGTCAATATTATGACACAGCCTTGCTGAAGACCTTTCATCAAGTTTTTGCTGCATTGACAGATTCAATTACTTGGGTAGGTAAGTCTCAAGCCTACGTACTGGAACTACTCAGCGCCGCTAAAATCGGCATACCAAAAGAGGTCTTGAATGAAGGCGTTATTGTCTTTGATGGCATTAATGAAAGCGCTGATAAACTTAAGGAGCTGTCCGCCGTGCTAACCGCCGCTGTCTTAACCGACTCTTTTAGAATTCCTGCTCCTCCCGATGCTGACAAAACGGGGGAGAAAGAACAGGCTAGAACTCAGCAGGAGGCTCCTAGAAGCAGTCAGTCCAAGCAAAAGAAAAAGAAGTAGAAATAGGCTAGGCTTAGTCTTTAACTTAGTCTGTAGCCCTATGTTCTTTTATGATCATCTTTTTTCTATGTATGCTGACTACTTTACTTTAATACAATACTTGCATCTTTTATCTTAACTTGAGTCATTTCATATGATGTTGAGTATTATGTTGTTATGTATCTTCAATTACATCAACTGTGTTTACTGTCTATAATACTTGTTGATTGTATCCCATGCTGATCATATGTTTGACATTATCTTGTATGTTTATAAAACACTGTCTCATAAAACCCATTGAACAAAATGTTTACTCAGTGCTCTCTGAATGTTACACCTTCCGCTTAATACTGAGTAAAATAGAATATGTTCCATGAGCTGACCTATATCTGAAAACTGACCTTAGACCTACTTGATTAAACCTTAGAATGTTTAAGAGCTAAACTAAGTCAGTAGCTCAACCCTGACGGGGGAGTTTGCTAAGTAATAATAGGTCAACTATCATGGGGGAGCTCAACACAGAGTTCCTCGCTGAATAGTTTTGCCAACATCAAAATGGGGGAGTTTGTTGAAACACCTTTCCACATGATTTTGATTTGACAAAATTATTTAAGTAAAATTAAATATATTCTAAACACACTAAGTTTAAATGCTTTGATTTATTACCCACTGAGCTGTGTTTGTTCAATGTTGAGTTAAAATTATTTATAAGACATAAGGAGTAAAAGGCCAAAGCCCAATACGGAAGTCAAAGCCCAAGTCAAACAGATCAAGACAACTCGGCCCGCGTGTATGAAACGCTGTCGTTATAATCAAAACGCAACTCAGCAAGAGAAGGATCTAGAAGACCTTCGTTGAACAACTTCGGAGTGAAGCCGCTGAGTTGAATCGACAAAGAGTACGAGATAGCAACTGAGCAAGAACAACTTCCAGACAAAGTAATCCAACTTTGGGTAAAGTTCAGAAGACACAGAACGATGTCTAGTTGACCTTACCATAAATGGAGACACTCTGCCGAGCTGACTTAAAGCTGCTCAACACTGACCGAGGATAGAAGATACTCAAATCTGATTGGTCGAGAGCTCTGAGCAAGACTGAGTGACAATGACAGGAAGCCGTTTCCCTCCAACGGTTATTTCGAAATTCGAAATGACCGATGCCTCAGACGTCTCTATAAATAGAGCCCTTCAGTTGCTTCATTCGCAACAGAACTTGATCAAGCCATTACGCTGACCAAAATTCTACTCAAAGTTCTGCAAGAAAAAGCAAAGAATATTCTTACACCAAATTTCATATCTTTTGTGTAAAAGTCTAGAGTGATTATTCAATCATCTAAGGTGTCTTAGCAATTGTTGTTTAGGACAAATCTTTATCATTTCTAGAGATTAGAAAGGAGAGGCTGAGTACTCGGTTATAGTACTCAGCGTGAGATTAGGAGTGAGTACAGGTATAGAGGAAGGTACTCTTGTTATACTCAGCTTCTAAGTTGTAAAAGGTTTGATGCTCTACCGTTAAAAAGCTCAGTAGAGAATTCGAAATCTCGGAACGTGTTCCGGGGACAGGACGTAGGCTTGGAGGCCGAACCTGGATAATTCTGCTGAGTAATATCTTTCTAACCTTAAACTCCTTAATATATATATTGCTTGCTTAATCAAAACTGACCAAGTAAAGAGGTCAAGCTGAGTTGTGTGCATTGAGTGTTTGAGTTCAGGAATAGACTCAAAGTGCTATCTCCTGACTAAACAAAAGAAGCTGACTTAGTCACCAGTTGACTAAGCTAGTGTCTTATTTACTCAGCGCGCTGTGTAATCCTTTTTCAAAGAAAAAGAAGTCAGCCTTAACGTATTAAAATTTTGAATAGTTCCTATCCCCCCCTTGGAACTAACTTGTTACGTTATAAGCGACCAACAGTTTTTGCATGTGATAAGTTTAGGTCATACTTGTTAGGTTCAAAAGTTATTATTTATACTGATCACGTAGCTTTAAGATATTTATTTGCTAAGAAAGATGCAAAACCACGTCTAATTAGATGAGTTTTATTGTTACAAGAATTTGATATAGAAATTAAAGACCAAAAAGGAGTAGAAAACCTTGTCGCCGATGATCTATCAAGACTCGAAGATGAAAACGCTCCTATAGGTGAGACTATCGGTATACGAGATGATTTCCCTGATGAATATCTCTATCAAATAAAAAGTGTCATGTCGCCATGGTATGCGGATATTGCAAATTATCTTGCAGCCAACATTGTTCCGGAAGGATTAACTTTCCAACAAAAGAAGAAATTCTTCTTTGACATTAAACAGTATTTTTGGGAAGATCCTTTCTTGTTCAGAACTTGTGGTGACGGGATAATTAGGAGATGCGTTAGTGAAACTTAATATGAGTCTATAATATCGGAATGCCATTCTAGCTCGTATGGGGGACATAACGGCGTTTGTAAGACAGTAGCCAGGATATTTGAATGTGGATTCTTTTGGCCTACATTGTTTAAAGATGTCCGTTCATTTATTATTCGTTGTGACAAGTGCCAAAGAATAGGAAATTTAGGCAGAAAAGATGAGATGCCCCTTACAAACATGTTAGAAGTTGAAGTCTTCGACATGTGGGGAATAGATTTTATGGGACCTTTTCCCCCTTCTAATGGTAAAACTTACATATTAGTCGCCGTAGATTATGTTTCAAAGTGGGTTGAAGCAATTGCAACCCCGACGAACGATTCTAAGGTTGTTGTTGGTTTTCTTGAAGATATATTTTGTAGATTTGGTTGTCCTAGAGTCATTGTAAGTGATGGAGGTACCCATTTTATAAACCGAAGTTTTGATATACTTATGAAAAAATATGGAGTACGCCACCGCGTGTCAACGCCCTACCATCCTCAATCGAATGGTCAGGCAGAGATATCAAATAAAGAACTCAAATGGATTCTAGAGAAAACAGTTTCGTCTTCAAGAAAAGACTAGTCTCGTAAACTGAACAATGCGTTATGGGCATACCGTACTGCATTTAAAACACCAATAGGAATGAGTCCATACCGATTAGTGTATGGGAAGGCATGTCATTTGCCAGTCGAACTAGAACACAAAGCCTATTGGGCTATTAGGGAACTTAACTTTAATTTGCAACAAGCAGGTAAGAAACGTTTGCTCAACTTAAATGAGTTAGACGAGTTACGTCATCTATCTTACGAAAATGCGAAAATATATAAAGAAAAAGTGAAAAAATGGCATGACGCCAAGATTAAAGTCAAAAGCTTTAACATTGGGGACAAGGTGCTGTTGTTTAATTCACGGCTCCGGTTATTTCCAGGTAAACTTAAGTCCAGATGGACAGGACCATATCTAGTCATTAAAGTATTTGATTATGGCTCTTTAGAACTTGAAGGACCTGACGGCGTTCGTTTCAAAGTTAATGGTAATAGATGTAAGATCTGTTACGAAAATGTTTCAAACGAAGAAATTGCGTTCGTGACACATTTTTCTGACGATTAATTCATTTAGATTTAATGTACTTTATTTATTTTTATTTTATTTTATTTTGTTTCGTTTTGTTAGTTTTAATAAGTTTTAATGATTTTTGATTTAGTTTAAATTTTTACACATGCCAATTTTATGATTTTTAATTATTAATAGACTTTATATTAAGGTTTAGATACATAAAAATATGTTTAAGTCATGCTTTTATTTTATTTTTAGGCCTTTAGTACGAATTAGGAGAAATTTGGTGATTCTCAGCCGAGAATTTGGAATTCTCAGTTGAGAATTCACATTTTCAGAATTCTCCAAACATGTAAGGTTTTTTCTGAACTTACCGAGAATTTATATTCTCGGCCGAGAATCAGACACATAGGGTTTCGACGCCTGATTTCCGCAAGGAAATCAGCGTGTCGCGACCGAGAATTAGGAATCTCGGTCGCGACACGGGAATTTTCTGCACCATCAGACCTGTATCTTCTTCTACCTGTAGACACAACTTTTCAATATCGAAAAATTGAGTTTCTTCAACTTTTAGAGGTATGATTTTATGCCTTTTCGCATCAAAACAACACCTCATTTCGTCCTAAAATCCTATAAATAAATCATAGAGGATCAAAGTTTTGTTACATTCTTTTCATCTCTATCAGAACAAAATTCTGATTTTCTCAAAACACCATTGTTAACTAAGTTACAGAACCCTTATTCCTTTTCTCAAAATCATGACTACTAAACACAAATCCCCTAGGAAAAATGTTGCTTCAAGCAATAAACATCCCGACTTATCCAAGCGATATGGTGCGCCATTTCCTATCTTCAATCATGATGAAGGCAGGCGCTACTGGAGGCTTCGTTACAAGTTCTTCGTCGGAATGTTATATATGGATGAGTTTTTTAATAAACAACTCGGAATAAGCGATGACATGTGTCGCTATTTGGAACGCTTAGGATGGACAAAATTTGCCAACATGCGATTTCCTATAATTGGCGATTGGATTCTCGAGTTTTTCTGTACCGTTCGTTTCGTTAACAAACGATGGGTGCGTCTTAGTTTTCATCGAGATAGTGAAATATTTACTTTCGGATATCCCGAGTTGAATGACTGGTTTGGTTTTCCCCCGAGGGACACAATCAAACGTCATCCTGGCAAAGATATGACATCCACAGACATATGGAGAATGCTCACTGGATTATGACGTTCCAATCCTAGACTCGCCTACAATCAATCTTTTCACTCCAATTCAATGATGTATCTACACAAGTTTCTGTGTCATAGTCTGTTCGGTCGCACATTTAGCAGTGTGGTCTGCGACACCAACTTATATGTCCTTGGGGATATATTCTAAGAAAATACAGTTGATTCTTCAAAAATTCTGATGGAGGGTCTTGTTGCCGCTTCTCGATCCAAGGATAAAAAGATTGGATTCAGGAATATAATTTGCGGAATAATTCTCGGTACCAAGGGTACTATTACTGTTCCTTGGAGTGAGGATGAATCTTTTCCGACACTAGACTATGAGTTTTTGGAATATGAAGGTCTAGTGAAACGTGTCTTTCGAGCAGGCCCGCATTTTCTTTCTGCACCAAAACGTCAAGCTTTCGTGCAGTTGAAAATTGACCGCTATAGGGCTAGAGAAATCCCGATTGATAGGGATGAGTATATAGAATAGTTTAGGTTTATAAGTTTTATTTTGTAAATATTTATGTATTTTGTGTTATTTAATTTCATTCTTTGTTTTTTATGTTTTGTTTCAATTTTTGTACATATATGTTGATTCAATAAAAATTTCTATTCATTTTAGTTCATTTCTTGATTTGACCATAGTTAATATATATTTGTTCCATTTCCTATGTGATTATGGATAAATCTATACTAAGTCCATTTTATGTTGACCAATTCTAATTATTCTTGCTCAAATGGAAATAGCAAATACTTACAATGAACTAGTATGGTTTTTCTTAATCAACACATATGTTCACACTTAATCAAAATTCATATACTTAATCTATTTTTATTGTGTTCAATACATTCAGATCTAACTCAATTAATTAATGCATGAACTTGTATTTATTTGCACTTAACATGATTCATTTAACTCATATACATAAATGTGCATTAATGTTTCATTAAATCTTATTATGCCATTTATTTCTCTTTATTTTTCTAATTAATAAGGATAAACCTTTGGTTTTCCTTATATTTAATGTTATTCATTTAAGTTTTTAAGTGCAGGTACAGTTTTAATTTAATTCAGGACACAATTAATCAAAAATATTGCACAAACCAAGTCAAAACACACATAATCAGCCACAATTGACCGATTCTCGGCCAAGAATTATATATTCTCGGTAAGTCCAGCAAAATCAGGCCGAATTCAGAGCAAAACATTCTCTGAAATTCGTGTGTTGCAACCGCATTTCATTCCGGATTTTTGACATATTTTTGGCCTATTCCCATTCCTACTCAACCTCTACATCTCCCTATATCATCCTATATAAACCTACTCCTTACACAAACCTCACATCACCTCAATTTTTACCCAATCACCTACTCTAAACTCTTCCCTATAAATTACTTTTACTCTTCCCAATTTATTCTTTACCCATGAATAAGAAGAAGACATCAATTTAACCATGAATAAGAAGAAGACATCAATTTCCTTTAGGAATAATGGTGTAACTTATACCATAGATTATGAGGGTATGGGGAATATGTTTGGTTTCCCTATTAGTGATTTTTATGACAAGCCTAAGGATTTTGATAACGACTCTATTTGGCAAACTCTTTCGGATCAAGAATATTTTAACTCCAAAAATACCTCAAGCAAGTTGATTAAGGACAATTGTGTGTTCTTCTTTCACAAATTTCTGAGTTTTTCATTATTTGGTCGTGTTGAGAGCTCCAAAATTCAAGTTCGGGATTTGTTCGTTTTGGATAGTTTGTTTAAGGGTTTGAGGGTTGATAGCATCGGTATGCTATTTGACAATTTATTTCGTGCTTCGAGGGCTCATACCATTCAAGTCCCTCTTGGTAATTTTATCACTGCTATTATTTTGGGAGCACGGGGTGAATTGGCCGATTATGACATGTCCACCTACCATGGGTATGTTCTGATTTTGGACATTTCGGCGCTTGAGAGGGCTCACTTATTACTTACTTCGGTTCCTCCTATTTTTATTTCATATGCTTCTCGTATTGCCCATCTTCGTGGCACTATGGGTGGAGGAGCTTCAAGTTCCTAATTTGTAGGTACCAAAGAAGGAGGTGCGACGGAAGGCGAGGAAGATGCACCGCAAGCTCAACCACAACCCCAAGCACCTCAAGATGATGATCCGGTGGGTTTAAGGCGGATTTGAACCAAATCAATTCCAATAATCGCCAAATGAATTTACGAATTGATGATTTGGTGGAGAATAATATGGTGATGAATGACAACCTCAATACTTTGAGGCGTGAGCACAGGTCTACTCGGCATCGGATGCTTTCGTTTTTCCGTTGCCGCAATGTGGAAACTTCACCAACACCTCCGGATTCCCCGCCTCATGCTTAGGTTTTATCTTTTCTTTTTATCTTATTATGTTGTTTTTAAATTTCAGTTTGGCACAATATTACTATTTATTATGTTTCATAAAATTTTAATTCTATGTTAAATGCTTTTTATTTGCTAAATTTCTATTTTATTTCGTTTGCTTTATTTCGTTCCTATTTTTCATGTTATATCCATATTTGCACCAATGAGGACATGGTCCAATTTAAGTGTGGGAGGAGATATACATATATCATTTATATACATACGAATAAATGCAACGAATAAATTTGATAAGCAACATTTATAAATGCAACACTTACATTTATAAATGCAACACTTATTTTATGCAAATGCAACATATATTGCAACACAATTTCTTTAACATTATTTTTCATAACTTTACATTTTTATATGTTTACTTATGATTATTTTTAGGTTATCATTATCCTTAGAAATAATATTTCTATACGGGTAATAATTTTTAAATTTTTTCACAAATCTCCGATACGATTTTAAGTAAAAACGTCTCGAGTGAATGTATTTAAGTTAATAAAATTCTTTATTTTACCTCTATTTTATATCATGCAATTCATGATACAATAAATCTTATTTTAAATTTTCAATTAGGTTTATAGGCATTAAATTGAACTAACAATTTTAGCTCGGTTTGATTTCGTCTTACATTAACACCAATTGAAGTTTTTAAGGAAACTTTAGCCATAATACATGTTGAATCTTAAGTCAATATAGGATGAATGTGCTATCTTTCTTTTTTCCAATTTACAAATTAAATTTTATAATTCATATTAATTAATCAATTAGTTGAATTCTTAACTTTTGGCAACGATTGAGACCAACCTTATCACAATCGAGGTATGAATGGGAAGAAAATTAAGTACCATTTACTTTTGGCCACGGTTGCGACCACCCTTATCACAATCGAGGTATGGAAGGAACGTTTAAAAAAAAAATATAAATTAAGCGTGTTTAAGTTTAAAGTAATGATTGCGTCCACCCATGGCATGGTCGGTACCTCTTAAGCAAACACTAAGCAATAAAATACGTATAAGGTTACGATCAAGACCACCCTTATCTCGGGCGTAACTAGCAAATAAGATTAACTCAAGTACTTATTCATCTAATATATTTCATATATTAGTTTAGGTTTGGGAAAGGAAATTTTGTGCTTTGAAATGCCTTGAGACGAAAGACTCAATAACATGCGTGCTTATATCGTCCCGAATACTTCAATTCAAAATTGAAAATACAAGACGAATGATGTATCATATTTATACTAAATTAGTTTGATATTTTGCGTATAAATTTACCATGCGAAGTTAATCTTTTCGGCTTAACTAATTTAAAAAGTAAAACAGAGATATATGTTTTATTTTCATAAAGAGATTAGTTAAAGAATAAATTCAGTGAAATTTTGCTCGGGGACTAGCAAAAGATTAAGTGTGGAGATTTGTTAAGCCCAAAATATACCTAAAATATCATTAATATTTACATCAGTTTTGCTTCGAATTCATACTATTTATATCTATTTAGAGTACTTTTACATTTGAATATATTTCTTTCTTACAAGGTACCTAAATGTTTGGTAAAATCCAAATAGGAACGAAAAGAGGTTAAAAACAGAATAAAAACCCTACAAAAGGAGTCACAGACGACGAAGATCAATTACACCAAAACGAGGACAAAGACGAAGTCAGAAACAGAGAAAAATGCCAAATTCTTGATCGCGACACGCGTCGTCCAGATCTCCCTCCCTTTCATTCGAAGACCAAATAATTTCTCCCCCATTCTTGGCCGAGAATTTGCATTCTCGGCAAGTTCAGAAATTCCTGGAGAGCCATTCGCACACATTCGTTTTCGACGAAACGCGTTCGTTCGGGTGGATAAAAACATCTCTTCGTAGAGGATACGACCCTTCACAACGGACACGACACTTCAATCACGACTCTTCAACATCTATAAATAAAGAGTTGATGGAGAGTTGGAGATATAGAAAAAAGAGAAGATTAGTATAGAATTAATGCAGGAATTCTGAGTCAAGCGATTCGGAATTTAGAGTTCATTTCTATAAAAAACAATATGATGTACACACATTGTTTATTCAATAATTACAAACACGGTAGCATTTAGATTTGTTCATATTAGTTTACATTTTGGTTATAGCCGATCATATCTCTATTACGAAGTTACAGCGAGAAGATTGAGTAGAGGATCAGCCCTGAGTCTGACAAACTCTAACGAAACCCAAGGAAAGGATTGACAACCTGTTCACTTGCAAGCCGTCAAATGTTTTCATACTTCTTGTTCTCTGTAAACTTGTATCAAATTTATATTTCATCTAATAAAGTTCATTCTATTCGATAGATTTTTATGCAGCACTTTGATAAAGGATCCGAAGTGGATGCTGGTGTTTTCATTAAAACGTAGTTAAATTCAAAATCTTTACAAAGAAAGTTTGTTGGACACTTAGGCAAATTGATATCATCAGTAGAGTATCAATTTGATTAAGGTAGCGATCTAACCCGACCGTAGGAGGATTGACTGCAGTTCAAAGCCCTAAAATTAGAGGAATCGACGTTTATTTCATTGTTTTAATTTATGCAAAGTTTAAAGTTGTTTTCTTTGCTTAATGCAAACGAATATATTTATTCAATTTTCTAAAGAACTAAACGTTTCTGTTTTGTAAATTTATCCCTAAATCAGAAGTATTTTCTAACATTTGTTATACTCTATTCTAATTCTTATTCTAGCAATTTCAAAACCAAATCCGATATAACGATTTTCCATATTATAAACCTTAAAAGTAAATTTAACCAATTCAAAATAAGTTTTTATTAAAAAACGTTCCCTATGGGATCGATATCTTTTATTACTACAAGCGTATATCGTGCACTTGCGGAAATCGCTCAACAGTGAAGAATCATGTCTCTTTAAGATGATAACTCTTCAAGTGTTGTCCTGTTCCGTGAAGTAATGTATCGGCAAGTATATATGAGGCGAATGATGAAGAAAGAAGAATAAAGAGGACCGATCCATTTCGATGGCTCTCAAAGGTCCGTGATGCACCTGTGCTTCCTACTGAAACTAGTGCATCAAAAAGGGGTTGTTTATTTAAAGGTGCATGATATATTATCAAACAAACGAGCATTGTAAGATGCATTGGGAAAATACCCAGTTAAGATTATATTTAAATGGAGAGTGTATAAGTCTAACAAGTCCATGTTTGAAGTTAGATGTAGGCATGATGGAACATGTAAATGGCGTGCAAGAGGTATTGTGATACCCTTTTGCGATATATTTAGTCTACGAAGAATGAATGAAATGAAGAAACATGTGTCAGAGATTATATGTTACCACATCACAGACAAGTGGGGAAACGAGTTGCCGACATACTACTTGTAGCTATAAACTAACGAAAAAACACATCAAAAGCATAAACCCTAAACCAAAATCGCAGAAACAGAAAAAAAGATAAGTGAGAACCCTAAAACCAAGTGGAAATCGCATAAATAAAGTAATACATACATTCTTGCCGCTTTTTGCCATTGAAATCGATTTGAAAGAAGAAATGCAGAGATTCAATGACGCTAGAAATTTGCACAGATTGGGAATGAAACACACTTCGAGTTCGCAGACTAAAGATGAAGAAGAAGAAAGGGAAATTTGGCTAAGTTGTTATATATATATAAAGGATATTATGGGCAATTGATAATGAAACTTTCTAGATATGTAAGTTGTTTTTAAATGGGTCTTAATATGTAAACAAGCCTCTAATTTGCCCAGTTTTGTAATTTTTCCTTGTTTTTAAAGTCTATTATTATCAGTATCGTTAAATTTAGTTTAGTTCAACACCATTCATCAGTAGTATTCACTTCAGTTCAGTTCAGTCAAAAAGAACATGGTGTAGTTCTCATAAATATAAAAAAATATAAAAATATATAAAAAATTCCATATTATTCATGAGTTTCTATCGAGATTATTCATAAACATTGTAATCAAGCTTGTTCGTTAACTTGTCCACTCCAACTTGAACCGAGGTTTGTCATGTTAAAACTCAACTCGTTTAGGAGTCTCTAAATTACGCCAGCTGCTGATTTCCTTCAAATTTTTGCTGTCGTCATCTTAAAATGGCAGGAATCCATAATATTGTTCCTAACATTAGGCGGTGTGTTTTGACAAATTCAGCTTTGCCAAAATATATTGGCTTTTTCTTCATGTGGCTTACATAAGGGTGCTTTTAATACTTTGCAAGAAGCTAGTTAAGGACCAAAAATGTTTTTATATTAATTTTCGGCATACTTCTTCATTCTGAATGTTTTATGGACATGCAACCTGTTCGTATTACCATGTATTTTTAGTTCACCGATTAAATTAATAAGGTTGTGAGTATTCGAATGATTAATTATCATGATACCATGTCAATGAACCAATTAAACTAAAAACTTAAGGTAATTCTTAAAGCTCAATAATATCTTTTATATTAATTTTCAGTAGTTAAGAAATAATAATAAATAAACTTAATTTTATTATAAAAAATTTAAATTAAATGGTCGTGAGGGGGGTTTACCCACGATACACGAGAGAGAGAGAGAGGTCCATGATTATAAAAACGTAAATTATAATGTTTCCGACTCGTAATCATCCATTTCCGGGATTCTCGGATTGTTACGCATCAAATATCCCTAACGTTTTGGGTCAGGTGCAATTTTACCCCTAATGTTTGTAGCCAAGAGCAATTTTATCCCTAACCTTGATAAATCGGATAAATTTCAGACACTATTATAAAATACAGTCATTTTTTTCTTTATTTTGCACCAATTGCATATCAATTTTGTAATTTTGCACCAATTTTACCCCAACGTTGATAACTTGGATCAATTTCAGACACTATGATTCATGACCGAGAAGACAGTTTGATGAATTATTTCTCAAATTGACCCAATTTATCAACGTTAGGGGTAAAATTGCTCTTGGCTTCCAACATTAGAGATAAAATTGTACCATTTTAGACGTTAGGGATAAAATTGCTTCTGACCCAAAACATTAGGGGTATTTTTGCACTTTAACCCTTATTTTTGGACTTAATTTTTTTTTAATGGGATGAAAGGGGCCCGAATCATTTCGGGACTAAGGCTCTATTGTTGTTGTTGTTGTTGTTGATGAAAGGGGGTGGGGCAAATGCCCCCTCTGACCCACTACATCCGCCCCTGACTCATCGAATATCCTATTTACCCCTTAACTTTATAATAATGACCGATTTTAATACTGATCCCGACTACACATATGGTATCATATTAATTAAAGCTGATGTGCATTATCTGAGTAGAGAAATGAGTAGTAATTCATAATATTTTCTATAAGCAATATTATTTTTTATTTATAAGCATTCAAAATGAGTCTATCTTTATATTATAATACGATTTTAAATTGATTTCGATTCTCATATGCCTTCATATTATATAAACAAATTTTCAAAACAAGATGATTGCTTTTTTTCTTCTTATTCATTTTCAGTTTGGTTTATAGTAAAAAATATAGTCAGCTTCAGATGTAATGTATTTCAATTTTTTGTATTATATTTAAAGAAACGGTGCTTGGTGACCTAATGTTTTATTAAATTATTATCATGACATAATGCAGCAACATACAATATACAAAGTAAAAGACATGTGTAATATGTATTAATTTTACAACAAAAAAAAAAAAGTTTAAAGTTGAAAAAACTAGGTAAAAGTCTTAAAAAAGAAAAAAACTAATTTAGTTTCGCATGGGTAGAATTTTTTTATTCAAATGGAGGACGTTTGCTTTTTTGCGATCAGAAAATGAGTGGGGTTCTACGCCTACCAATGAGGGCTAAGTTCACTTCACGGGTTTCCTTTGTGATCCCGACATGCCTAATAGATTGAAGGGAAAATTCTACCGAACGACAATTAGACCAGCATTGTTATATGGTACGGAGTGTTGGGCAGTGAAACACTGCCACATCCATAAGATGTCGGTGGCGGAGATGCGTATGTTGAGATGGATGTGTGGTCATACGAGAAAGGACCGGGTGCGTAATGAAATAATTAGGACAAAAGTAGGAGTCACATCTATTGAGAATAAAATGAGAGAAAACCGACTAAGGTGGTTTGGTCATGTGAGACGTAGAGCGCTTGATGTGCCGGTTAGGAGAACCGAAGAGTGGCAAAGGGATGTAGTGGTGAGGGGTAGGGGAAGACCTAAGCAAACTTGGAGGAGGGTGATCGAGAGTGATATGAGTTTACTGGGAATTGAGGAAAATATGGTAGTGGATAGGACGGAGTGGAGGGAGCGAATCTGTGTCGCTGACACGGCTTGATTTTCAAGGTTTTATATGATGGTTCATGTTAGCCGACCCCGAATCATTTCGGGACTAAGGCTTTGTTGTTGTTGTTGTTGTTAGAAATCGAACCTCAAACCTGTCAAGCAGAGGTTCAACGCCTTACCACACAGATCAACCCTCATTGGCAACTTATTTACCTTATTAATTAATAGCATTAGGATTTGTGAACAGCTGGACAGTAATTAATTAATATTTGGAGGTCAAATTTAGTCATGCGGTAGGGAATAATTTTTCAAATTCCAACCCATGAGGACTCGATAAACTTCACTTTAGTCTCTCTCAACTTTAGTTTTGTCCAATGTGGAATTTATACATGTTGTTTACTATCTAGTTGCTTCACTTTTGAGACCTTTTGGTTGTTAAAATTCAAGGGACCGAAATTGTAATTTAGAATGGACTTGGTTTGTAATTTTCAAAGGCTAATAGTTTTCTAAATATAATAAAACAAAATGATAAATACACAAACTTTTATTGCCTCACCCTTTGGGCTTCTCTCAACTCATATTACAAAATACATAATATTGGGACTCTATATATAAGAGTTCCATCAAAACATGTAGCCCAATTAATTAAAAAAGACAAAATCTACCATACATTGACTTAGCTAAACAATAAAGACTTAGCTAAACAACAAAGACTTTTTATCCAAAATATGGGTAGAATTTAATTCTAACAATCATGGACTTTAGTAATAATTTTTTTTTATTATTTTCTTAATTTTCTAAATTAAGTTTATTATATATATATATATATATATATATATATTTAACATGCCCCTTTAAACTTAATTTTCTGTGACTCCTAGTTGAGCTCTCAAATGATCGAACACATCGTACGTTAACGGTTTCGTAAAAATATCTGTAATCTGATCTTGCGTTTTCACGTACTTCAGTGTCACCTTCTTTTGCTCAATGCACTCCCGAATAAAATGATACCTCGTGTCAATGTGTTTACTCCGATCATGAAACACATGGTTTTTTGCTAATGCCAATGCAGACTTATTATCGATAAAAATCTTCGTCGGATCTTTTTGAGTCATCTGAAATTCTTCTAGCAATTTTCGGAGCCAAATCGCATGACACACACATGAGGTTGCAGCAACATATTCAGCTTCGTAGGTGGACAACGTCACAATCGCCTGTTTCTTCGAACTCCACGTAAATGCAGTATCACCCAGAAAAAATACAAAACCAATTGTACTTTTTCGGTCATCCTTGTCACCGGCCCAATCACTATCACAGTATCCAACTAATTTGAAATCGTCAGTTTTTGAATAAAGTAATCCCAAATTAGTTGTACCTTTCACGTAACGGAGAATTCTTTTTGCTGCATTCCAATGTGACACAGTTGGGGCTTCCATGTATCGACTTACTAAGCCGACTGCATAGAGAATATCCGGTCTCGTACACGTCAAATATCTGAGACTTCCAACCAAGCTTCGGAATAATGTCGGGTTGACTCTGTCTCCACCTTCATCTTTTGTCAACTTGATTCCACATTCGACTGGCGTGCTGACGGAATTACAATTTTCCATCTTAAACTTCTTTAAGATCTCCTTTGCAAAACCACTTTGAGAAATAAAAATTCCGTCATCATTCTGCTTCACTTCAATGCCAAGATAATATGACATTAGACCAATGTCAGTCATCTTGAACACACGAGCCATTGTCTTCTTGAACTCCTCAAACATCTTAGGATTGTTCCCTGTAAAAACAAGATCATCCACATACAAACAAACAAGTAACATATCGCCATTTTTCACCTTTGCATACAGGGCATATTCATGTGGGCATTTGACAAAACCATTTTCTTGAAAATATTTGTCAATGCGACTGTTCCAGGCTCGTGGTGCTTGTTTAAGACCATAAAGTGCCTTTTTTAATTTTAGCACTTTATTTTCTTGACCTTTCACAACATACCCAGGTGGTTGCTGGATATAAATTTCCTCTTCTAGATATCCGTTGAGAAATACGGATTTCACGTCCATTTGATGAATTCTCCACCCGTGTTGAGCAGCTACAGAAATTGCCAGTCTGATACTCTCCATTCTGGCAACAGGAGCAAAAACTTCATTGTAGTCAATTTCGGGTCGTTGATTGAACCCTTTCGCCACCAATCTTGCTTTATGTCGGACAATTTCACCGTTTGCATCTTTCTTTGCTTTGAACACCCATTTAACTCCAATGGGTTTTTGACCTGCCGGAAGTGATGTCAGCTCCCATGTTTTATTTTTCTCGATTGAATGAATCTCCTCTTCCATAGCTTTTCTCCATTTTCCATCTTTCATTGCTTCTTCTGGATCTGTTGGTTCATCATTAACAAAATGACAATAAAGAGTTAATTCATCATCGAGATTTCTTGTTACATCATAGAGATCTTTAATAGGTATGAATTTTTTGGCTTTCCGGGCGGATGTTCATCTGAACTGTCTCCATCACTCGAGGATGAACTCGAACTGGATGAGCTTGCTGATGTCGAACTGGTTGCTGGTGTTGTGGCTGCGACTGTGGCTGGTTCTTCCTGATCATTGTCTTTATCCACGAAAGGATAAAAACTGTAGCTGTTTTCTTTTTCACCTGTCCAATCCCAAACTGCTTCTTCATCAATGGTGACATCTCTACTGATTACAATTTTCTGAGTCTGTGGATCGAACATTTTGTACCCTTTGGAATGTTCTGAATAGCCCACAAACAAATATTTCTTGCTTTTATCATCTAGCTTCTTACGTTCTTCATCCGGTACATGGACATGAGCAACACTGCCAAAAACACGCAAATGAGAAATACTGGGTTTTATTCCGCTCCATGCTTCTTGTGGAGTTTGATCCCAAACACTGACAGTTGGCGATCTGTTCAACAGGTAGACAGCACAGTCTACTGCTTCGGCCCATAACTCCTTCGGTAAATTTTTACTTTTTAACATGCTCCTCACCATGTTGAGCACAGTTCTGTTCTTTCTTTCTACTACGCCATTTTGTTGAGGTGATATGGGGACTGAAAGGAAATGACGGATTCCATGTTTTTCACAAAATTGCTTGAAAGAGATGGACATGTATTCACCGCCTCTGTCTGATCTGAGTGCTTTAATAAAATGACCACTTTCTTTCTCCACTTGGACTTTGAATTTTTTAAATGTCTCAAAAACTTCTGTTTTTTCCTTCAAAAAATACACCCAAGTTTTTCTACTATACAACTTCGTCAACTGACATTTCACTGATGTCTCTAGACTCCTCCATAGCCACCACTACATAATCAAATTTTGGTAGTAGTGATCGCATAATTTTTTCAACAATTCTGGACTCTTTAATTTTTTCTCCATACTGCCGCATCTGATTTACGACAGATTTTACTCGGGATGAGTAATCACTAATGGCCTCCGTCTCTTTCATCCTCATCATCTCAAATTCTCCTCTCAGCATCTGTAAATGAACTTTTTTCACTTTCTCCTCCCCTTGAAGAGAAACTCGTAGGATTTCCCATGCTTGTTTGGCGGTCGTAGCTTCGGCTACTTTCTCGAACATTAATTCATCCAAACCTTGATGGATGAGAGTAAGCGCCTTTTGATCGCTTTTGCGATTTTTCTACAGAGTATCTTTTTCTGCCTGTGTCAACGCTGCCTCGTTACCTGGGACTACGTAGCCTTTTTCGACTATATCCCAAACATCTTGACATCCGAGTAACGCCTTCATTCGAATACACCAACTTGAATAATTGGTTTTGGTGAGCTGAGGGTATTGATAAGGAAGTTTGAGACCGTCTGACATTTTTGTAGGGTTTGTTTTGCGGAAGACTGACTCTCGTAACGTGGCTCTGATACCACTTTGTTGAAATTCAAGGGACCGAAATTGTAATTTAGAATGGACTTGGTGTGTAATTTTCAAAGGCTAATAGTTTTCTAAATATAATAAAACAAAATGATAAATACACAAACTTTTATTGCCTCACCCTATGGGCTTCTCTCAACTCACATTACAAAATACATAATATTGGGACTCTATATATAAGAGTTCCATCAAAACATGTAGTCCAATTAATTAAAAAAGACAAAATCTACCATACATTGACTTAGCTAAACAACAAAGACTTAGCTAAACAACAAAGACTTTTTATCCAAAATATGGGTAGAATTTAATTCTAACAATCATGGACTTTAGTAATAATTTTTTTTATTATTTTCTTAATTTTCTAAATTAAGTTTATTATATATATATATATATATATATATATATATATATTTAACATTGGTAACATAACTCAACAAGGTCTCTCGTTTCTCCTCCATGATTGATCTAAGTAGAGAACTAAGTTTTCTGTTTATGATGTGCATCAATTACTTTATTTCACATGCATTTAAGCAAATTATTAGTAAACATAATAAACATATATAATTATATTAAAAATAAATAAATAAATAATTTATAAATGTTCAAATCTATTATAAAACAAAGAAAAATTGAAACAAAATCAGGCCCGCGTTACATGCTCTCCATCCATTTCTGGATAGTGGTATTACATTTTGCTTTATTGCTTGTGTACAACTCATCCACTTGTTCTTGCCCTGTATATAGCTCATCAAGGCAAGGCTCTGTCATCAGAGCAAATATATGCCACATTACTACCAAAAGCATAGATAAATTAGAATTCAACATGAATAATTATCTAGCAAATACATATAAAAAAATTTGTGGCACATCTAATCGTGGAAATGAGATATACAGGGCAATAATTGAGCTTGCCAAGAGAGATCAACCCTCTAGGACTGAGATTTGGGTGATATATATAAGAATATGAATACATTAATCAGTATATACAACCACTTTATACATACTATTATATGCACTAGCTTTTATAATTCGTTTTTTTGTTATTATGATTAGAGGTTTGAAGGGATAATAGGAAGCCCAAATGGAGTATAAAGACTCCTCCTTCCTATGAGGTATATTGACCGGACCTACATCCATTATCTCTAAACCATGATTGTTTTTTCTGCAAGGATATTTCATCTCTTTAGACTACTTTTGTTAGAAAAAGATGTTTAATTGAATTCAAATTACAAGATTGAAGATGTTATACTTTTTTTTCTACACAATTATATTAATTTTGTATATTATAGATTATGATTGAATACAGATTACAAATTATGTGCATATTACAATTATGATTGAATACACATTACGATTTTTGGTATATACAATTTTATGTGCACGTTTATTTCATGCATAATTGAGGTAAAAACATGAAAATTACTTATATTGCATGGTGAATAAAAATAAGAAAATAGCTTCTAAGCCACATTGAATTAAAAAAATTATCATCTTAACATCAATACAAACACAAATAATAAACAAAATCTGTCCTCTCAATAAATATACTTGGGCAAAATTGATTAAAGCATATGTTATCTGAAGCATGCTACAACTACAAACTTAAATATGCAAATTGTCATTGTCTGAAAAACTGTCATTGTCTGAAAGAGTTATGGGCTTTGCGCAACGCTGTTAGACACTAGTGCCCGTCCATATATGTTAGCATTAAAAATTTACTAGTATTAGCTCTCTATGTTACGTAATCTTCCTATATATTAGCATAAAAAAATTTATTAGCATTGTGTAAAAGAAAAAAAACAAAAAAAAAATTCATCTATGGTAAGTTTTTCACTATATAATAGGATAAGGAATTTGAAAGAACACATTCATACAACAATTATCATAAAAATGGAGTTTCAAATACCCTCTTTTCTCATCCTCTTTAGCTGCCTCATTTTAACATTAATCATATGGAAGAAAATAAATAAGGACTCAAATCCTCCTCCTGGGCCATGGAAATTTCCTCTTTTAGGTAACATTCCTCAATTACTCCGCGGTCTGCCCCATGAAAGCCTCCGAGATTTGGCTAAAATTTATGGCTCTGTAATGAGCATTCAACAAGGCCAAATCCCGGCAGTTGTGTTTTCTTCGGTAGAAACAGCCAACCAAGTCCTCAAAATTCAGGGCGACCTATTCAGTGAACGTCCACGTCTCCTCTCCCGAGAAATTGCAAGTTACAATTACATGGACATGGCATCTGCGCCATATGGAGATTATTGGAGACAAATAAGGAAAATTACAACACTCCAATTTCTTAGTCCGAAAAGGATATTATCCTTCCAATCAGTCCGAGAAGAACAAATATCAAATTTCATAAAATTGCTTGGTTCTAAAGAGGGGTCATCTGTCAATCTTCCGAGAATCATCTCAGATTTGATTGATAATATTTTTCTGATAACCATATTGGGTAAGAATGGGGAAAGTGAACAAACTATATTACCTATGTTAGAAAATATGCAGAAGGAAGTAATTGCTGGTATTGCTTCTGATTTATTCCCTTCCTTGAAATTCTTACTTGATTTTCTAAGTGGAGCAAAGTCAAGAATGCAGAAAGTGCACAAAGACACAGACAATGTACTTGAAGACATCATAAATGAACACAGAAATCAAACCAGCTTTGGAGATAACTTTTTGGATCTTCTTTTGAATCAACAGAAAAATGGAGAACGGGAATTTCCATTAACAAACCAAAGCATCAAAGCAAATATTCTGGTGAGTATTTACTTATAATTAACATCCAAAGATTAAATGACTAGTTTTATTAGGAAAAAAAAATATTAAGAACATTCTTATTGTCCTTGTTATTTTCAAATTTTTCTCTTAACAGTTGAAATGTCATATTTGTCTCTTAAACTTGCTTAAACTAAAATGGACTTGTAAGATTACACTTTTAGTAAGTTAAGAGAGCTATTTGCATTTTTATTAGAGATACTTCATATATCTCATAAATATTGGCACTGAAATTGTAGTGTTTTGTACTTATGTTCACATCTTACTAATTGATAAGTAGAGACTTAAAGTGTGCCATTATAATTGATTCGATGGTTCGACCAATAATTGATATGTTTTTACTTTAACTAAACTCTAGTCAATTGAGCAAGTTCTAACACAGTACTTGAAATCAGTTATTAAAGAAACTCTTAGATTACATCCACCAATAACCTTCATTTTCAGACAATGCAAGGAAAGAACAAAAATTATGGGATACGATATTCGCCCCAAAACTACAATTATGGTTAACGCTTGGGCAATTGGAAGAGACCCAATTGTTTGGAATGAACCTGAAAAGTTCTATCCAGAAAGATTTGAAGATAGTCAAATAGATTATAGAGGTGGAAATATGGAACTAATACCATCCGGTGCAGGAAAAAGAATATGTCCAGCAATTACTTTGGCCATAACGTATGTGGAGCTTCTGCTTGCAAACTTACTATATCATTTTGATTGGAAACTACCTGATGGAATCACACCTGCCAATCTTGATATGACTGAAATTTTTCATGGTACCTTCAAAAGAAAAGAACATCTTAACATGATTCCCATTCCATTTTCTCCATTGTCTCAAGATCAGGCCAAGAAAATTACATCTTCAGAATTCATGGAATAAGATGTTAATTCCTTCTTATTTCCTACTTCTTGTGTTGGTTTCTCTCTTTCAAATAATGTCTTGTCAAAAAAATTATATGATATTTAATGACAAGGCCAGTTGCTAGTGCTCATTGATTGTGGTGCTTTAATGGAAGCACAGTTCAACATTTTTTAGACAATTAATGAAACTTCTACATTAGAATAAAGAATGAGCCAAAAATATAGAAAAAGACAACAAAATCATACACCGAAGAATTATCTCAAAACACAAACCAAAATAGAAAACAAATACACGGTCGAATGACATGTATTTTTAATACATATGCTCTTCAAAAAATTTATTATCTAGAATTTATAAGTTTCCATATAAAAGTAAAAAATTGCAAACAGAAAAGCATAGATCTAGAGAACTTAAGAAATGGAAAACCATATTGGAAAAAATTGGAACTTACAAATGCAATTTTGGAAAAGGGTAATATGAGGAAATGAATATTGGTTGTCAAAATACTTCATTTTTATCTTCGTGGTGCGCCGAATCTTCTGAATAAGAACAAACATATTCTAGAAAAACAATGAACGAATATATTGAGAGGAAAATTAAAAGAGTACAAGGGATGTTAGAAGGTCTAACCATAGTTATTGAATGGTTACACCATATAGAAAGGATAAAAAAATGGGTTAATACAAATAATTGAATGGCTAAGTGCATATTAAGAGGAATATGGAGACTTTGAATTGTTCAGAATATCCATTTACCGCGTGATAAATTTGGTTTTGGTAACGGAATAAAACACCACACCGTTATAAATACGCGGTATTTGTAAGGGGTCCAAACTACAACGACTATTATTAGTAACTCGCTAAACTTCACCCGTAACAAATAGTCCAATAAAATTGACATGACTAGTCTTTGTGTAACATGCTTTCGCAATGACCTCTACAAATATAGGTTTCTCAACTATCAAACCAGAATGTGTCACTAGTAAGGGGTTACTAACCACGTTTTTTCTACTAATATTTTGTTATACTAAGTAAACGCAATGTTGTAAAAAAACAATAGGTGATAGTCAGGCAAATAGGGCCCTCGGGGACTAAATGGGTTTGTTTTTCTATATTTTCTTTATTTGTTAATAAACAATATTATGTGTTTTTCTATCGTTGATTCGACACACGAATGCCGCTAGCTAACTGTAGGCTCTGATACCAACTGACGCAGCGGGAATATGGATAAATGTTAACTATCGTTGATTCGACACACGAATGTCGCTAGCTAACCGTAGTCTCTCAAACCAACTGACGTAGTAGGAATATAGATAAATGTTAACTATTGTTGATTCGACATACGAATGCCGGTAGCTAATCATAGGCCCTGATACCAACTCACGCAGTGGGAATATAGATAAGCGTTAACTATCATTGATTCCACACACGAATGTCGTTAGCTAACCGTAGGCTCTGATACTAACTGACGCAGTGGGAAATTAGATAAACGTTTGCTATCATTGATTCGACACACAATGCCACTAGCTAACCTTCAAAAGTCGTTGATTCATAAGAATGCCGATAATTCGAAAAGAAAATGGAAAACTCTCTCAAATTTTATTCATCCAAAGTCTCCTAAAAAAAAGAAAAACTTGCCTTTATATAGGCTTATAGAAAAGAAAGAAAAATAGGAAAAAAAGATAATTAATCCAAGTGTGAAAAGGAAAATAGACAAGTCTAGGTGCATCGAAAATATAAACTTTTATCTATTTTGTCTATTTGTCTTTTCCAAGATCCGTTCATCGTTATTTCATATAGAAAGGAATTAAATAAATGTACCTATGGTTGATGAACTAATCTACCGTTGTAAACGAAGTGCCCACATGGATGTCAAGTCAATCACAAACACAAACAAGAAATCAAAACTGAAACTTAGTAATCAACCAAATAGCAATCTAAGTGTAGATTGCCTCTAACGGTATCCACACGAATATAAGAAACAGATTGAAGAGAGTGAATAATTTAATCGAGTGAGAGACGAGAAGAAATCCTATTCCTCTATATTGTGTTTTCCGAAATTTACATACTAGGGTGGTCTATTTATAGTGCTCAATTAATTAAATCTCAATTTTATTAGGTTTAGTAAATTAGAATCCTAAACAATTTAGTTATTCTATTTAGACAATTATTCTATTTATTAAACATTATCTTATATCTAATAAAATATATTTAATAAATATTATCCTAATCCCATTAGGATAATTAATTAGGATATGATAATAATAAAGATAAATAATCACATTATATTATCTAACCAATATTATTTCTTTAATTGATTTAACCATAATGTAATCTAACCATATATTTCTCTAAATAAATCAACTAAAAAACCCTAATTTATTCACTACATAATTCGCCCCTCCCATGTCTCTCCGTTAAATTACTATTCCATCATTCGGTCTTAATTCCTGTGTGGCCTATTAGGTTCTTACTGAAGCTAGCCGTATATGTTTATTTAAATTAATTCAACTAGATCAATTTAATCCTAAACATATAACAAAATGGGTGCGTAAACTGTTTTATCATAATCATCACATTCCCCTAGAGCGATAACGTTTACCTTTCAGTGTTAGGTCTAGTATAATTCGATCATTCCTCAGCTATATCAGTAGATGAATTCGTAACTATGGAATATGTCAGGTTACATATAATGAGACGTCTGTTTTACTTGTTCAGATAGAATTAACTCTAAATAGACAGGTTAAGTGAAATCTCCATTTACACTCTTAACCCTATCACCTTGCAAGGGTTTCAGTTAATTCTTCCACAAGAGGCCCATAGATATATCTCCTATCTATTAGGAGTGATGAATGCTCAATCTAACATTAATTATCTTGCAATTACTTTATATGATATCCAACTCTGCTCTCACACACCCCAGAGTCCCCCCTGTAGTGGATCATGCTCGCACAGAATCAAAGCATCGCACTCCATCATCCAGAATCACTAGTTAATGTTTATTTGAGTCTGAGGATTACTTATACTTACTAATACCATTTGAGATGAAACAGGTGACACTAGATAAATCCATCCATCCTATTATCTCAAGTCGAGTCCCAAATCCTAATGAAATCCTTCACATGATCCTTGTAACTGTCTAGATATCTCCATATGTAAAGCTTGTGAGATCAGCTCTCTGTTCATAATAGAAAACATTATTACATGCAAGTCTCAATAGCATTATGTCAATCCCTAAAAACATATTACTTGACTAGGGCTGTTTTAAGTTTATCAGTTTTATTATAAAGTTATGTCTCACTTTATACTTTTATGAACACTTTATTATTACTTAAATAAACTTCGAGATTTCTTTTATTTAACTTAATTAGCTCTGATAAAAGATAAATGTCTTTATATAGTTAAACTTACTATATCACAAAACAAACGATAATGAACAATTCATTTACAACTGGTTTATATCCTACAACAATTGACTATATGACACTAAACGCCAACATCTTCCACTTGGACTAAAACCAATTATTTCTATAAACATTCTCATAATCGTTCGCATGACGATCATGAACCTTTTGGGGGTAAGACATTCTTTAAATGGATCTATAAGATTGTCCCATCATTGGCAGTCTTTTAATTCTCACATCTACAATTGTTGTTGTCTTTCGAAAAGATAGTAATGAATGGGGTAGTGTTTGGATGTAGTATGAGACTGCGGGTCCTTAGCAATAGCAACAAATCTATTATTAATCTCATTAAAAATGCCAGGTACCGCGCCTAGTTAATTAATAAACCTCCATTCCAAACTTCCCTTTTAGCTGCTTTCGAAGCTGCTATATACTCTGTTTTTACTACAAGAAAAAACAGTTTACCAAGGACTTCATGTCGTCGGTATTTAGCATTTTTCCGCTAGTAAAAGTCATTACTGATGACTTACCATCCAAACAGGCGTTCAAGGCAATTCCTCCGTTGGTAAAAAAATAACCATCGACAAAGCCATTGTCATTGGCATTTACGACGACAATTTCGTCGGTAACTTCTAGGAAAAGAATCTAAACATATGATACTTCTCACAGTTACTAATGTCTACTATCATTGGTAAGTCATGGGTAACCTGAAATCGTTGGTAAGCCATCAGTAAAGTTTAACCATAATATGGCACCAATAATATTAGACAGTACGTTGTCGGTAATTTTTTAGGCTATATTTTGGTACGAAATTATTGTCATTGGTAATATCATTCGCAATTATATAAATATTGGATGTTATATTTTTGGCATAAAATTATAATCGTCAATATGTCGGTAGAAATGTATAAATTTTGAAAATATAATCGTAGAATATGTCATTGGTACTGTATATATACCGAATACATACAAGACAGCAACACAGATGAACAAAGTCTTTTACATTCACATTTCCATCGTAAACTTAGATAAACAAAAACAAAATAGACTTGCACATTCGTCAAATTCAGGGGATACGTTATGTTCTGCAACAATTATACAAAGTGTCAAAAGAGACTTTAACTATTGTCCAATGCTTGGGTTTGGAGGTGCTACCCAGATTGGCTGCCCACCAGCATTGAGTCGGGTTCATGTTTTGTCAAAGTGTCAACAGCGGTACACAATTTCTTCCCTCCTGTGATTATATATCATGAATAATAGTTTTAGTGACCACTTAGAGATCCAATTCAAAATACCATATCTAAAAAAGAGGACTAAATAGTTGAAGAAACGTTTAGCTACTACTCTGAATTTGGACGCAGAAAAGTTTATAAGATGTCTAACTAGACATGCATATTAAACAGATTGTCTATATAAATCGTAATGTCGTCAGTATTTTTTTTATGTCATTGCTAAGATGTTGGTATTTTTTAGAATTAAAAGTTAAAATAACCTTAAACTTAGTTGCCAATATAAAATTAGCTTAAATTTAAGTATATGTATTAGTTCAACAAAAAAAACCCTTAAGTTGTTAATTTTGATAAATTACTCTAAATTTTATAAAAAAATTGGTATCAAAATTAATTATACCTAGGTCAATTTGTCAAAAATTACAAATTTGAGAACTAAATTGATACCTAAACTTTGATTTTGACAATCATTCTTACCAAATTTAAAGACTAATTTAACCATTAATTCTATTTTTTTAATATAGTTTTGGAATTTTTGAAGCTATGTCATTAGTATGTTCTCTGTAATACCAACGACATGGCATTGACACATACTGTCATTAAAATTTCCAATGACAAAAGTCGTTTGTAATATATGTCGTTGGTAAGTCATTTGTATTTTATAGGTATATTCGTTTATAATGTTGGTAGAATGATTTTGTACGTAAATTGTAGGTATGTCGTTGGTACTAACCACGACATATATGTCACTGGTAAATTATCATCGGTAAACTGTTATTTTCTTGTAGTGTTTGATTTTTGTCTCGGCCATCGTTTCCTACTTGGAACTATTCTAGCTAACCGTACCTCTTTCAGAATAAACTTGTATTTTGTGATCATTATACGTGATAAGGGGAATAATATATTCGAGGTGAAGGCGTCAATGATCCATATGTTGCAAGCAGTGGTTCAGTACGAAGGTTTGGCTCCTGAGGATCCACACAGCCATATACAAGATTTCCTGATTATGTGCGATACTTTCCAAAATGCAAGAGATGTGATGGACGATGTGATCAGACTAAAGTTGTTCCCATTTACACTAAAGGATCGAGCAAAGCAATGGCTAAAAAACATACAGCCAATAACCATTCGTACTTGGTGTTAGGCATGAATTTACTACAATTTAACATATTATTTATGATGAATTAAGGGTGTTTTGAGGGTTAAATTACGTAAAAGAAGGTCTTATAAGTGTTTTTATGCAGATTGGGAAAGATTAAGTCAAACAGACTGTAAGCATCCTATTTTGCACAAACCATGAGGAGATGAGCAACCTATGATCCAGCGGTCTAACGCTGCGTTTCTGATGACGGATGGCGACTTGACAGGAGGCATGAGCGGCAGGCAGGAAAGGCAGGAAAAGAGCAGTTAAAAGAAGCATCATGACAAGAGTGTTCGACCCTTGAGTGTTCAAGGGTCAAAAGTATCTTAACCACTTCTAGTAATCTAGGATCTATGAAAAATTTATTTGGTTTTGTAATATTTTATCACATACTTTCGGTATCGTTGTAGACACCGAGTCGGAGGACCTGTGACGAAAACCTAAAAACAGGATGGTTGAAGTGGTTGATTCCGGAAGTTTTGAAAAACAAAAAAAATATAAACATAATAAGCAAGAAAAGTTACGGCGGGTTGCTGTTGTCGATCGGATGGCTCGCGAATGCTTAGCGGCACGGTGCGAGTGCTTAGCGGCAGCCGACGCGCGTTTGACGACAGTCGGACGCCCGCTCGACAGCACGAAGCGCGGGCTCGACGTCCGTCGGACGCACGCTTCCAGCCACGAATGGCACACGCTCGACGTCCGAGCGATGCACGGGCCCGGCAGCACGGTGCGCGCGCTCGTCGACCACGGGGCGTGTGCGCCCGGTAGCGCAGAACGCACGTTCGGCGGCTACGACGCGTGGGCGCCCGACGGCACGGAACGCGCGCTCAACGGCCACGGGACGTGCGCGCCCCGGCGGCCGTTGGGCGAGCGCCCAACAATGTTGGGCGATAGCCCAACGGAAGGTTGGGCGGCCGCCCAACATGCCTTGGGTGGCCGCCCAACCCTCTTGGGCGACGCCCGATTTTGCTCGGGCGTCGCCCATTCTTCCGAGGATCCGTTTTTCTATAAAAGGCATGGATCCCCATGCATTTTAAAGGGGTGATTCTTTGGAGCTTTCTCACTCTAAACATTTTTAGAGAGAGAAAGTCAATTTTTTGGAGAAAATATTTTTTTCCCAAAAAAATCCAAATTTTCCCAAAGTTAAATTTTTACTAAAAAACACAAAAAACCGGAAAATCACGACTCGTGGAATCAATCGGCTTCGACTGTCAGATACCGAACTTAAGGTATTATCCGAGGACTAGACTCGTTTTATTTTATTTAATTTATTTCTTTTCCTTTATTAATTTTTATGTTATAATTTTATTTATTTAGCTATTTATTTATTTACCATGTTTTATTTAATTTTGCGTATTTATTTAATTTTCGTCTCGTGTTGAATAAAATTTGGTTTTGTTTTAAAATAAAAACCTCGTTTTGATATCCCAATACGAACCGTGATCCGATAAAAAGGTAGTTCGGGTATTAAAAACGTTGTAATTATAAGCTTTTTAAAAAAGATATTTCCGAATAACGTTTTAAAATAAAAACGTCGTTTTAGGAAGTTTCGTTATTGACTATGATCCATTTTTGGTAGTTCGGAAATCCAAAATGATTGAATTAGACTTAATTTAAAGCTTTTGAATAAATCTGGAAATAATTGGAGTGTTGCTGTAATTTTCCGTTTTCTGTCACTAAAGGCTGTTTACCGACGGAATTTCCGTCGGTAAATCTGCTGGAATGTAAAAAATGTTGTTTTGGTCCCTCTTTCTCAACTTTTAAGCTTTTAATCCTTTGTACATATATGTATATTAATGTAATAAACATTTTCAAATTATTTTTGGATAGTTGGTACATATAGTTATTTAGGATATTTATATATCATTTTTTTTTATTTAATCTAATATAAGTATATGTATATATATCTTTTTCTTTTTCCTTCATTTAAATGATAATGGATTTTATTTTAAAATGATATTTATTTGGGTGTTTTGGGAGTGATTAATTAGTAGACATTTTGTGGATAAATGTGTATTATTTTGATATTTAAACTACATTATGTATGTATATATATAGTTTTGGGCTATTTGGGTTATATTAGTTATTATTAGATAAAACTATTTTGGGGACAAATAATATTTTCTTATTTAGGGGTTTTATTTATTATTTTCACATATTTAAAGTAAAAATGTATTATATTTAGTATTTTCATTATTATTCCTTATATATGTACTCCCTCCGGTCCATATTATTTGTCAGTGAGAGAAAAATTTTCTTGTTCCATATTATTTGTCAGTTTAGGTTTTCTATGTGAATTTTTCCTATTTTACCCCTAATAATGGTTTAAGCACTAATTACTCCAACATAACTCATTCAGCTTTTTGGGTAGTATTTCAAGAACAATATCTTTAATTTTAGACATAGAAAAACGTAGGAATATGAAGGGTTAAAGTTATCAATTTCTATATAGGCATTTCGTGATTTTTACTTGTGTCCATAATGATTTTTTTTGGCTGGACTAGTTCTTATATAGGCACCAATATTTCATAATTTTAGAATAAAAATTTTGGTGGGAATGAAAATTTTGGTGGGAAACTTTGGCGGAAGAATGAAATTTTTGTTGAAAATTTGAAAAATAAAAATGAATCTTCATGAATTTTTTTTGGAGTGATTGTATTTTGGCATACTTACTAAACAAGTAAACATACGTGTGAAAATGCTCTCCATAATTTGAGAATTCAGTTTTTAAATGACTCCTCTAAAAATGTGCAAACAAATGGCAGCATTTAATCATTTTTCATTGTTAAAGATAAAGATAGTCCAATGGTCTCTCTTTATGGCAGGATATGGTTTCAATTTCAGATGCTTAATTAGTAAGGGTATTCTAGTCCATTTTACATAAATTTAATGCAAACTAATCATTTTCTTAATATGTGTGTTTTTGTCAAATGTGACAAATAATATGGACTGGAGGGAGTATTATATAGTATCTTTTCACTTATCCTTATTTCATGTTCCTTTTTTTTGGCTAAAATGTATATATATACCTATATTATTTTCTTTATTCTTTGGACATTTATGGGTCCATATTTCAAATGGGCTTTATTTAGGAGTGAATTTTGATTTAATATGCTTATTGTTGTAATTATGACAAGTAAAGAGTCCATTGAGTAAAAAGGGGAAAATAAATCACAAAAAGAGTTTTCAATTTAATTATTTAAACTAAATCGTTCCAATGGCGATTCGGGTGAACTTCATCAAACGGGGTTTTAAAACGCACCTAAATCGTTCCAACGGCGATTAAGGTGCGAACCATGTAAATGAACTAGTTTTGGGAGAAATAAGTTAGTATAGAATTAACATGCAACACGACATGTAAATCACATCGTAAATAAATCAATTCTTTCTTCTCCCCCTCTCTCTTGTATACTTTAAATTTATGCAAAATGGGTGATTCTTTACCAAATTGGCTTTCAATAATATATGCTCAAAACGGTTTTCAAAACGAGAAAGAAAAGGTTTCAAATGAATTTTAAACTTAAAGAAATATGCGATTAGTCTGTTATCGCCTAACATGCTGAGTAGGAGGCCGGTGGTTCATAACCGGGCGGTGTCAGAGTGCCTAGTAGCCTTTCTCCGGAAAGGAGCTAGCCTTCTCGGCTCGTACCTAAATTTCCCGAACCCTCACCGGTCTCCCGCAAGGGATCGGTGTTCATTTTCCCATTCGTGGGTGGCGTCTCTTCCATACTCCGAGCTCCGGTCCTGCCGAGCAGCTTGATTCCACGTTTGGTTGCTTTCGGCGCTAATCACCGCTTACGTCGCCATGAGGTGTCCACCCCCCGGTCCGCCCGAGAGATTAGGCCGCGGCACCTCATCTAACAAGTGGCGACTCTGCTGGGGAAGCGAGAAATTTGATTTCGGAAGGCGTGTATTAAGCCCTTAATGGGGACGGATCGTATTATTTCTTTTCATATGCATTCATGTGCATTATTGCAAACCTTTTGGGTAATTTCCGCGAAACCTCTAGCGAGAGTCCATTCGTCGCTCGAAAGAGGCTAGTGTAAGTACCCCCTTACAGTAAGGCGCCAAAGGGTCCCCATCCATTCGTTAGGGGCGAATTTGTGCGGTCCTGTGAGGTCCCGCGCTCAGCCGTGTCAGCATATAGTAGCCTTAGAAGTTTCCATAGGATTGCCCGTTACCATTTTTGATGTGATGAATGAATCAGTTCGTGTTTTCAAATTGCCATGATACGTGTCTAATCCTAAAATATGTAAAGAAAATGAAACGATACGTTAATATATACTCTTAAGCCGACATACAAACTACCCCGAAACATCGAATCGATTCGAACTAAAGACGACTTAATCATCTCGTATGAATGAACTTGTGCGACCCGTCTGGTCCCTTTCCGTGTCCCGAAGAAGGCGCATGTTCAGGAAATATGTTATGACGTAAGCACGTGTTAGTATGAATTGGTTTGGTGTTAGGGATAGTTACATCTCGATTTAAAAAAAATTATTATATTAACGATAGTCGTTATTCACATTCTTTAAATACGTTGGGATAAAATGAAATTATGACGAAACGAAAACCAAGAACATTTCTGTCTTGAACGACCCCGTTGTAACGTAAAGAGTTTCGCAAACGTGGCCCGTCCCTTCCGAATAAAAGACGAGCTCTTACGTTATGCCTTGTGTCGTTCTTAAGAGAAATGGACGTGTCCGCAAAAGTGACTAAGAAAATAAAAGAAAAGCAAAAATAAATAAACGACCAAAATCCTTCTGTATCTACGATATACATCAATCCCGAGAGTAGTTAAAGAAAACAAACCAATGCCGTCAAATACGTGCCTCGAACTGGTATATACGTCGTTTAAAATCATAAAGCCGAATTAAGCTAAACCGTATGATTGCACCATATGGACGAGACTGTGGGTTTGACTAATGGCTCGATCATTTCAACCGTTACCAAAACTACAAGAAATATGGCCCGATCTGTGTGTTTGCTTAACTCGCGCCTAAATGAAAAAAAACGGTAATATCCCTGCTTCGAATAAGCATGCGATTCAACGAAACGTTGATTTTCTATAACCACGCTAGGATGATATATCCCGTAAATTGGAAGAAGTAAAAGCTTGTCGCTAGCCGAAAGATTACCGCACGCTCGAATAAGACTCGCCGTCTTTTCACGTAGCCAAAACGAGCAAACGAATTCTTAACGCTAAAAACAAACACGTTACGCGATGAGTCCGTTCCTTAAAATAAAAAGTGCTTTCATCACTAAATAAACACGTGGTTACGTCTCTCGATAGATCCAAAAGATCCCGTTGTAATCTAAAAATCGAGACACGAACCCACGCGAATAAAAAGGAATGAGTCATTTTCGATAATGAACGGTTGGACTAAAAAAATAACTCGTACCACGTCTAAAGACCGAGATGCGCTCAAAGGGAATCAAAACCCGAACTAATGCATCTCGCAAAATGACAAAAGATGAGTTATTTCGAAAGAACAATCCATTTGGTCGATATCTTAGTCACTGAACGCTGATACGTTAAAACGAACTGTGTTCTCTGATGGATGATTTACTTTTCCGCAATAATCGTCGGCATCACGCGTCCCCTAGACCGCAATATGAGCCCCAAACCAAAATCCTAGGACAGAGACTTGGACCATCGAGTGTGTGGAGGAATAAGGGTGGAAGAGAGATGTTGTGATACGTGTAATTAGACTAACGTTTGTACTTCTTATCTTATATATCCGTAAATAAATAAAAGCACACACCACGAATCATGCATATAAAATCATGCATACATACTAATGAATACCGTTCACGCAGACGTCATCATTAAGCGGTTGTGGTTTCGTGAGAGTAACCGGCTTGTCAGACAGTTTGATCAGCTACAGGTAGACAGTTCCGAATCGGTAGTTGTGGCTTCTGAATCATCTTCGTCTGGGTATACTCAGTCCTCTGTCAGTATGTCTGCGACCGACGAAAAAGTGGCTGAATTGGAAAACTCTGTGAACAATATCAATGATCAGCTGGCCGCAATCTTGGCCCAGCTAGCTGATCTAGCACTAAAAGACAACAAGAGTGGCAGTAAGCGTGCTGAGAACGAAGTAAACATCGGTCCCCGCTTCGGGAACGAGGATGATTATCAGGATTATATCCAGAAACAGCTTGAGAAAGAGAAAGCTAAGGAAGAGGAGTGGAAGCAGCACATCACTCAGGAGGTGCAGGACCTACGTGGGGGAAGTTCCGGGAGTCAGGACTTTTATAATTTGAAGAATTGTTTATTGGCAACGGCTTTGCCTTTGAAATTCCGGCTCCCTGACATGAAAAAGTTCGATGGAACTGGAGATCCCACTACCCACATGAATCAGTATGTTGCCGTGATGAAGGACACGATCCTGACTGAGGATCAAGTCCTAGGGTTGTTTAACACCTATATGGAGGGGGCGGCCCTCACATGGTTTCATGCATTGCCTATGGTGACGAAGAGGGATTGGAAGGAGTTAGCGAAGTCATTCATCGCTCAGTATAGCTTCAACACCATGCTTGAGGTCACTTTGAAGGAACTAGAGAGCACTAAGCAACAGGCTGGGGAATCTTTTTCCGATTTTGTGAAAAGATGGAGGGCTAAGGCCGCGGTTATGAAGCAGAAGCCGCTTGAGCAAGATCAGATCCGAATGGTGGTGGGCAACACGTTGCCGTATATTAAGAATGAGCTGCGGTATATGCCTTTTACCGACTTTAATCAGATGTATAGCTGCGCCTTGACAGTTGAGGGGGATGGAGAACCAAAGAAAGCCTATACCAAGTGGACGAAGTCTGGATATAGTGCCGGAGGGCCAAATGAGAGTACAAAGTCCGCTGCAGTGAAAGTGCTTGATCTTAATGCTATCGAAAAGAGGCAATTCGCCAAATTTGATCAGACCTACGCAAAAGTTTTTGAACAATTGCAGAAAAAGGGGCTGCTGAAAGCTCTTACTCATTATAACAAGACACCGCCTCCTCCGCAGATACAAGCTAGGGGATATTGCGAGTTCCACAGCAATTATGGGCATACAATTGAGAATTGTGAGAGGCTGAAACACGAAATCCAGGATTTAATCGAGGAGAAAAAGATAGCTGATCCTTCGTCAACAAACCCTTCCACTAAGCGTAATCCATTGCCTAATCATAGGGTGAGCATGATCGGAGTTGGTTTGACAGAATGCGTAGTGATGGAATCCTTCGAGGATAACGTAGAGGAGTTGCTGGACTCTGACGAAAAGAACAATGTAGGAAATGGTCTATATGTGTCCTTCCTTGGCAAGGAACAAGGAGATGAACCGATGGATGAAGGATTAGATGGTGGAGCACCGTATGATGAAGATAGTGCTGAAGAGACCGGAGAAGGGTCGTCTCGAACTATTGTGCCTAATTTGGGTCTGTTTAGTGGTGGAGGAAATCCCGAGGTGCACCTGCGTGAGTATATGCATGACATGTTTGTTGAATCCTTCGGGGTGGATGAGATTGCTCAATGGTTCCACCATTCGCTGGTAGGCGAGCCTTTGGAATGGTTCCACTCATTACCCGACTCTTGCAAGCATGATTGGGATCAATTATCAGATTCATTCTTAGAAAAGTACCAAAGAGCTGAGGACAGAACCGCAAAACGCTTCGCAATGCAGATCGGACCTATCAAGCGTCCGTTACCGAGGGTTAGTAAGTATAATGGCAACAAAGATCCCATGGAACACCTTCACTTCTACTTATCGGCCATGGCGCCTTTGGGTTTTAAGGAGGAAGAGATCACCAACTTGTTTTGTAATTCACTGATGGGTGAACCGTTAATGTGGTATATGTCGCTGCCGATGTATGTTAAGACCGATTGGGCGGCAATGACGAAGAGATTTATCAAGGAGTATACAGTATGGATGCTGGCAGAGCAAACCCCGGATTCCCCTTCTTACCAAACACCTGATGCAGTGTTAGCAATGCCTAGGTATGGTGGATACCAGGATCCTGTTGAGCATGCGAGGTTATTCCGCAACCATATGTATGATGCCGGATTTCCGCAATGTGAATTACATGAACATTTTCCAGAAACCTTAATGGGAGAAGCCTTGTTGTGGCATCAAGGCCTATCAGAGGAGGAAATGGGTCATTGGGTACCGCTCAGGAGTGCCTTTGTGGCAAGGTATGAAATGTATAGTCCGTGGACGAGATCCCTGGAAGATCTGGATAGGATTAGGCAATTCCCCGAGGAACCATTTGTGGATTATGCTAGAAGGTGGAGGCACCGTTATGAGCAGTGTCACGAAACAATGAGCAATAAGGTGAAACTTATGTGCATACAACGAGGTGCTATTCCGTTGGCCGCAAGAAGAATGAGCAGAGTGTCCCTCCATGATTATGATGAGTTGATAGGTTGGGCTTTGTATGGATCAGTGGATCCCTTTTATTTGAATTCGAACGTTCCTCACGTCATGGATTTAATGATTGTGGACATTTGGGAGAGTTCTTCGGACGAGGAAGATGCTGATCGGAGGATTCCTATTAACATTTGGGACGAATCGGATGATGAGCCGAAAATCACCGTCATGACGAGATCAGGTCGAGTGGCCGAGGGAAAGGCACCTATGGTAGAGACTGAGATAGGGGAAGGGTCGGCTCCTAAGCCCGATGACCAAGTTCTTGAGCAGTTGAAGAAGACACAAGCTAAGTCCACGGTCTGGGAAATTTTATGCCATTCCAAATACCATCATGAAAATTTGATGAAAGAGCTGCAGAATTTGGTTATTTCTACCGATACTGAGCCGGCAGCACTAGTAGGGGCAATCATGGCTCGAAAGAAAACCGAAATCACATTTACGGACGAGGATCTCCCAAAAGAGGGGAAGGCTCACAATAAGCCTTTGTATATCCGAGCGGAAATCAACGGGAAGAAGACTAGCTGTGTGATGGTCGATGATGGATCGGCTATTAATGTTTGTCCGTTGAAACTCTTGTCTAAACTAGGAGTGGAAAGAGGAGACTTGACGGCCTCGGAAACTGTGATTAGGGCTTATGATGATAGCCGAAGGCATATTGAAGGAGTCTTTAACGCCAAGTTGAAAGTGCGGCCGCATGAAGAAGAAACTGAGTTCACAGTGCTGGATATCCCGGTAACCTTTGCCGTATAGTTGGGACGCCCATGGTTCCACAAGTTGGGAGGTGTGCCCTCCACTCTCCATCAAATGATCAAATTCCCCTTCGGGGAGGAGATAGTGACGATCAGAGCGGATAAATTAAGCTCGGTGGTGGCATTGGGAATTGAGCCCCAACTTTTCTCCGGATTCCAAGTTTCTGGGATTTACGAGTCTAGCATGACCACCGATGTAGTGAAGATGATGAAGGGAGGCTTCATCCCTGGTATGGGCTTGGGAGCGCACCATCAAGGGTTGCCAGAATTTCCGGACTTCAAGAGTCAGAAAACCCGGAGGGGTTTAGGATATGAGCAGGGAGGTCCATCCAACACAAGTAATGAAGGAAAGGTGGGCCTAAAGGGGTATTTTGTGAATGAGGGGCACGGAAAGGTGTATTCGGGGACTCCCGAGTCGTGGACTAGCACTGAAGGAAAGATTCTGCCAGGTTTTGAGATCTTCAATGATGTGACTGACTGGGGCAAATAAAAGGCGAGCTGCTTCGTCGAGGAGATCATGGTGTTAGATTTGAATGCCGAGGAGCAGGTGATCACCATTGAAGCCACTGTGGGAGCGGTGGACGAGCCCAGTACCTCCGAAGCTTATGAGAAACCCGAGAACTCCGATGATGAAAATTGTATTACTGCTTTATTTGAATCAGATGATGTACTCGCCAATACTATCAATGAAATGAATTCTGATTTTGCTTACTTGCTTGATGTTGATCGTGATCATTCCATGCATTCTCATTCATATAACATGCCTACATTTGAAATCAATTCAATAGAAATGTCAACTTTCAATCTTGGCACGGATGAAAATCCTAAACTTATACAAATTGCTCAAGAATTAACTATTGAAGAGAGGAAAGAATTCGAGAGAATAATTAAAAAATACGAAATAGTGTTTGCTTGGACATACGAAGACATGCCAGGAATTGATCAATCAATCGTAACTCACCGTATTCCAACATACCCTGATGTGAAGCCCGTAAAGCAGAAGCTCCGACGCATGAGACCGGAATGGGCAGATAAGATCAGAGAAGAAGTGAAAAAGCAGTTAGAAGCAGGGTTCATCTAAGTAATCGACTATCCCCCTTGGGTCACAAATGTAGTGCCCATCGCAAAGAAGGATGGCAAAGTGAGAATGTGCGTCGATTATAGAGATCTTAACAAGGCGTGCCCCAAAGATGAATTCGCGTTGCCTCATATTGACGTGTTGATCGACAGTGCAGCATCAAGCGTCTTGCACACGAATGTGGACGGTTTCATGGGCTACATGCAAGTTCAGATGGCTGAGAAACACAAAGCAAAAACCTCATTCACCACTGAGTGGGGAACATACTGCTATAGGGTGATGCCGTTTGGTTTGAAGAATGCCGGAGCAACTTACCAGCGAATGGCTACGGCTCTGTTCCATGATATGATACACAAGGAGGTAGAAGTTTATGTGGATGACATGATGGTCAAATCAGAGACAAGGGAAGGGCATTTTGCTGCGCTCGAGAAGTTTTTGGCCCGAATCGCAGAATTCAAGCTAAGGTTAAACCCGAAGAAGTGCTTTTTCGGCGTTTCGTCGGGGAAAATCTTAGGCTACGTAATCGGAAATAAGGGAATCGATGTAGATCCCGATAAAGTGAAGGCCATACGGGAAATGCCGGCACCAAAAAATGAAAAAGAGGTGAGAGGGTTTCTAGGGCAGGTTCAGTATATCAGTCGATTCATAGCGAGACTTACCGCAATCTGCGAGCCAATCTTCAAGTTGCTATGGAAAGATCAACCCACAATTTGGAATGATAAGTGTCAGCAAGCTTTAGAGAACGTCCGGAATTACTTATCCAATCCACCAGTGTTAAGACCGCCTAAACTAGGAAAACCTCTTCTCCTCTATGTGGCGATCGAGGAGCGATCTATTGGGGCAATGTTGGCCCAAGAAGGAGACACCGGTGTGGAGCACGCGGTGTATTATCTGAGTAAGAAGTTCCTGGAATACGAGCTTAAGTACAACATGATCGAAAAGACGTGTGTGGCAGTAGTATGGTTGACAAAGAAACTACGACACTATTTTCAATCGTATAAAGTGATCATTATTTCTTGGATGGACCCCGTGAAGTATCTGTACCGGACTCTGTCTTTAACAGGGAAGCTAGCCCGATGGTTGTTGCTTTTGTCCGAATTCGATATTGAATATGTAACGAAGAAGGTTATCAAGGGAAGGGCCGTAGCAGAATTTCTGGCCAACCAACCTCTGAACACAGAAGAGGAAGAGATAAATTATGATTTCCCCGATGAGCACTTGAACGCAATAGAAGTCATACCGTGGAAAATGTTCTTCGATGGAGCGGTTAATTCAAAGGGAGCCGGAGTAGGAGTACTACTTATCTCACCAGAGGGAGAAAGGATCCCGATGGAGAAGAAGTTATCCTTCCCTCTCACCAATAATATGGCCGAATACGAAGCATGCATCTATGGGTTGGAGTCACTAGCATCACTAAGGGCATCATATGTCGAAATCTGGGGCGACTCAAAGCTGATCATCGAACAGGCACAAGGAAACTAGGAAGTGAGGGAAGAAAGGTTACGTCCATACCTAGACCAGCTAGAAGGGTTGGCACTAAGATTCAATGAATGTCGTTTTTATCATATCCCTCGAGCACCGAACCAAGTTGCGGACGCTTTGGCCACTTTGGTGTCAGTTTGGGACAACCCTCGGAACCTTGCCTCGAAGCCGTTGGTGTTGAAGAGATCTCACAAACCATGCTACGAAGATGTAATGCTATTAGGGGCAGATGAAAAGCCGTGGTATTTCGATATCGTGAATTTTATGAGAAGTGGAACATACCCGGCAGAGTCAGAACTTAGGGATCAAGCTGTGATTAGAAGGTTAGCTCAGCAGTTCGTTATCCACAACGACTTGCTTTACAAAAGGCACATCGATGGGTTACAACTGAGGTGCTTGGATGCGGGAGAAGCCCGCGAGGCAATGGAATCGGTACACTCGGGAATTTGTGGGGCCCATATGGGAGGAGCGGCGTTAGCAAAGAAAATCATAAGGCAAGGCTTCTACTGGCTCACCATGGAAAGGGATTGTAACGAATATGCGAAGAAATGTCACGATTGTCAAGTCCACAGTGATCATAGTCATCTACCAGCCATGGAATTGCATGCGTTGGCGCCTATTTGGCCATTCGCGGCTTGGGGCATTGATATCATCGGGGAGGTGAGGCCTAATGCTTCGAATGGGCACAAATTTATTGTAGTCGCCATTGATTACTTCAGCAAGTGGGTAGAGGCAGAGTCGTTTGGCAAGTTGGGGTCTAAACAGATGAGGAAGTTTATCGAAAAACACTTAATCACCAGATTCGGAGTGCCTCATCACATGATTACGGATAATGGGGTCCAGTTTCAAGGGGAAGTAAGAAGTCTCTTCCGAGAATATGGCATTGAACATCACAGGTCTTCTCCGTACCGTCCACAAGCTAATGGGGCAGTAGAAGCAGCTAATAAGAACCTTAAGAGAATTCTCATAAAAACGGTGGAATCACATCAGAATTGGCATGAGCAGCTCCCACTCGCGTTATGGGCTTATCGCACGACGGTTAGAACCTCAACTGGGGCAACGCCATTCTCCTTGGTATACGGAACAGAAGCAGTCCTCCCAATTGAGATCGAAAAGCGATCGTTGAGAATCGCAGTGGAAGCAGAGATTCCCGAGACGGAATGGATGAAGAAGCGATATGAGCAGTTGGCTTTGGTTGACGAGAAAAGGATGGAAGCCCTTTACCATGTGCAACTATATCAGAGAAGGATGGCCCGAGCCTTCAACAAAAAGGTCAAGGCCAGCCCTATCAAAGAGGGGAACATGGTGCTGAAACAGATCCGTGTGACGCACACCGACCCTAGGGGCAAGTTTAAGCCTAACTGGGAAGGGCCATTCTTCGTGAAGAAGATACTAAGCAAAGGAGCGGTGAAGTTAACTACTATGGACGGCATGGAATTCTCCGAACCTACCAACCTGGATAGGCTTAAGAAATACTTTTCGTAAAAAAAAAAAAAAAATTCCCGATAGGTTGAAAACCCGTAAAGGGCGGCCTATGCAACAATAAGGGACATCCCAGTGGGTGAAAACCCGAAAGGGCACTCATTTGAAAATTCCGAGAGAGAGGAGAAAAATCGCCGGGATCCGAAAACCGAAAGGCGGGTCCTGGTAACAGTAGTTATAACTTGAGCAATTACAAAAACAATGTATAAGAGGCTAAGTATTTCTGTTGTTTGTAAATAAATAAAGGCATGAATATATTTGAAGAGAATGATTGGAATCATCATAATCTACTAAATGCATGGTAATACGAATCATGAGTTATACATTTCTAATCTTTCTTTTCACAATAAAAAGCCTATATACTATCCACCCCACTCCCTATACATCAGCTATACATCGGGGTAATCCTAATAAAAAAAACTACTAAGCCATACATGACAAGCCTAATAAGGAGGGAAATCCCAGTAGTCCTCAAAATCCCTCAAATACGACGCCCGCTCCGCGGATAAGGTCTCCTCGGTAACTCGGAGTCTCTCCTCGGCAACTCGTGCTCTCTCCTCGGCAGCGAGGCGTCCAATGGTCTCATCACGCGCCCTCTCCTCAATGACAAGATGTCCATCAGTCTCTCTCCATATCACCTCCGACCAGTGGTCGTTCCGCTCCTGGTACACCTGGCCAACCCTGGCGTCGTCCTCCCGCACCGACTCACTCCATCTCCGCTCATGTGCGTGAAGATCGCTCTAAAAAAAAGAAAAACAGATGTGAAAAAAAAAACTGCATAGGCAAGAACAGAAATCATACATGCATGCATTCCACTACACTAAAATAAGGCAAGGATACATACCAGGTGGTCGGCACAGCGCAAGCTGAGGCGGTCTCTGAGGTAACCGGACAGCCCCACGTAGTCAGTACAAGTCTCTCTCATAGTTTGAGAAGCGTCGGAAGGGTCAAATGGTACCCTCGATGTGAAGACAGGAGGAGCCATCTCGACACCCGCGTAGGCTACTCCGGACTCGTCGTAACAAACGGTCGCAAAATCCCTCCCAAAGTCCGGGACGGGTACGCCTAAAGGGGACCTCTCCGGTCGGACAGCGCTGGAGGACTCGCCGATATAATATGGCGGCTCGCTCGCAGATGTCTGAGCTCGAGCGTCGTCAAAGAAATCTGACAGATGGGCACTCCTCCAGGAACTCTCCTGCAAATAGAGACACAATAAATACCGCCAAGTATCTCGTAAATAAAGATAAATAGGCCGAACCACTCACCGGAACCGCCTCTTGACCAAAAACCGCCGCGAACGCCTCTCGCGAAAACACGTCCGCCGCAGGGTCCACCTCCATCGCCACCGCCGGGGCATCCCTCGCACTCAACAAAGTCGATAGATAAAGGGCACGGCCCCCGGCGTGAACCCACACCTCTCTACCAACGTATCGACGGGTCAAGTCCTGACGAATGACCGACAAGGGCATGGTCCGCACCGCGAACATGGAGACAGGGATCTCGCCTGGTGACCAGTGCGAGGCCCTAATCCCGGTAATGCCCCGGTCGCCCAAATACCAGGCCCGCACGCAAGGGCCGGTGAGCACGCACTGTTGCTCCTGGATCAAAGTCACATACACGTAATCGGGACTGAAGTCAAGGTCGTCCCACCTAAACTTGATCTGAAAACACAAAGAAAAAGTCAGATCTTTTCAAACAAGAATCTAGCACGACTAGAAGATATCTACCTGTCCCAAAGTCCGCGAGTCAATCCAGTCTAGGAGCCGCGCCACCGTCCATCTCTTCTCTGTGCCTAAATCGAACTCTCTCCACCGAGTCATGAGTGGGAGCCTCGGTACTCGTGACCGATGCCGAGACTGGCTAGGAAGAATCCGCCTCTCATACGCCCAAACCTGCTTGTAAAAAAAAAACAAAGGTTACGAACGGAAAACATGAAGAAGATAGAAAGGGCGAGTCTAGGGTGCACACATACCAGAAGAGCGAAAGTGTAACCACCGAAGTCCTTGCGCTTCTAGCAAGTCAAATCCAAAAACTTATATAGGAAGGCTAGGCCCGCCCCCGCCCAATCATAAGACGCCGCCACATCCAAATCGCTAAAAGCCTGAATAAGACCAGCATGTACCTTCCCGCTCTTGGTGCGGAAAATCGTCTCACTCAAAGTGTACACTAGGAAGCTACGGACAGCCAAGTCAGCGTCATCCGTCTCACAAAAATCTCTGCGACTCAAGAGGCTCGCGGTAGAAATGAACTTCGCTGGAGAGGATTTGGCACCTGGGTAAACTCCTGGCCCAATCAAAGCGGCTAGCCTAGCACGGTCGACCCGCGGACGTATCATGTCAAAGCAGAAGGGAACTGGAGTGCTACTCCCCCGCAGCCCTGTCAGCAAAGAAAAATCTCGGGGTGAGATGGTCATCTCCCCGAAAGAAAGGTGGAAGGTATGGGTCGATTCAACCCACCTCTCGCATAGGGCCCGCAGGCCAAAGCGATCGCACACCCTATTGGTGCGGGGCAGCGCTGAAATAAAGGGCTCAAAGCCCAACTCACGCACACGGGCTCTCGCCGCGGCGCCTAACATAGAATACCACACGTGGATCTCGGCTGTGGTCCCGGAAATCTCGAGGAACTAGAAAGAACAAGACAGGAAAATTTAAATATGATTCCTAAGCGTGCGTTTGATGAAAACACGTTAAGACTAGTTATTCTTTCGGTCAGAATCTAACCTAGAGACGTCTGGTCAATCTGGACCAATTTTCTATAAAATCTCTCCTTAGGGTCATTTATGTAGGATTTAGTTAATTCTTTATTCTTTAATCCACTCTCGTCCGCACTGACAAGGAGCATTGGTCAAGTTTTTACTATTCACGTGCATTAGTTAAGTTTTTACTATTCACGTGCATTAGTTAGGTTTTTACTCTTCACGTGCATTAGTTAAGGTTTTTACTATTCACGTGCCTTAGTTAGGTTTTTACTATTCACATGCACTATTCACGTTTTTACTATTCACGGGCATTAGTTAAGTTTTTACTATTCACGTGCACCATTCACGCTTTTACTATTCACGTTTTCGCTATCCACGTGCACTATTCACGTTTTTTACTATTCACGTTCATTATTAATGTTATTTTTACTGTTAGCATGCATAAAGTCGTAGTTTTACTATTCACAATGCATATAGCGCACATTCTTACACAAAAGTAAACAAGTGTTACTTGTAAGTAAAGAAATTCACATTTTCTAACTAGAGTCCTCTAAGGCAATCTAAAGGTTAGCATGCAAATCATGTTCGGATAAGGATACTAAAGCCTAGAATTTGAACCAAATAACGAAAAAGTGAGAAAGTACTTACCTCATTACAGCGTGTCCGGCTCAGATGCATCGTAGGGTCGTGGAAAGGGTCCACTCTAGCAAGGTTCACGTAAACCTCCTCCATGCCTTTCGTGCCATCGCATTCATCCAAATCCATCCCGAGAATAATCCAAATCAAAATCTAGAGAGAGAGAAGAAAGAGAAGGTGTGGGGTTGAAATGGAACCCCACCACCTTATATAGGAAAGAGGAATGGCATTCCCGTAAATAGCGAAAAAGTACGATGTGACATAAAGGTAAAAAGTAAATAATTAATTACCAGGTGCACAGACCTCCGATTTGCAGTCCGTTTCAGCATGCGCTTCTCCCAGACAGTGGCCAATACTGCCAAGATAAGAACTCCCGATGATAGCCAATTTTTACAGAACTGTTGCATCAGTCAAAATATAGACGACAGTCAACAGAAAAATAATTGACAATGTGAATCATTCCGAAACAAAAAAGACATTCCTACCAAACCATTCGAACCTCCAGGACACTAGCTCTAGTGAGAAAATACAGACAATGGTGTTTTAAAAGAATTCAGAATCGTTAGAAAGAACTTTTTTGCCCTTGAGCCACCTTACCTACGGTTCACGACCGAGGTAGCTCTTTAGCCATCTTACCTACGGTTCACGACCGAGGTAGCTCTTTAGCCATCTTACCTACGGTTCACGACCGAGGTAGCTCTTTAGCCATCTTACCTACGGTTCACGATCGAGGTAGCTTTTCAGCCATCTTACCTACGGTTCACGACCGAGGTAGCTTTTCAGCCATCTTACCTACGGTTCACGACCGAGGTAGCTTTTCAGCCATCTTACCTACGGTTCACGACCGAGGTAGCTCTTCAGCCATCTTACCTACGGTTCACGACCGAGGTAGCTCTTCAGCCATCTTACCTACGGTTCACGACCGAGGTAGCTCTTTAGCCATCTTACCTACGGTTCACGACCGATGTAGCTCTTTAGCCATCTTACCTACGGTTCATGACCGAGGTAGCTTTTTAGCCATCTTACCTACGGTTCACGATCGAGGTAGCTTTTTAGCCATCTTACCTACGGTTCACGACCGAGGTAGCTTTTTAGCCATCTTACCTACGGTTCACGACCGAGGTAGCTCTTTAGCCATCTTACCTACGGTTCACGACCGAGGTAGCTCTTTAGCCATCTTATCTACGGTTCACGACCGAGGTAACTTTTTAGCCATCTTACCTACGGTTCACGACCGAGGTAGCTCTTCAGCCATCTTAACTACGGTTCACGACCGAGGTAGCTTTTTAGCCATCTTACCTACGGTTCACGACCGAGGTAGCTTTTTAGCCATCTTACCTACGGTTCACGACCGAGGTAGCAAAAAACGTTTTCAAAACACACACATCACTGTCAAAATAGGAAAGTAGAGGCAACTGTAGACACCAAGTCGGAGGACCTGTGACGAAAACCTAAAAACAGGATGGCTCGCAAATGCTTAGCGGCACGGTGCGAGTGCTTAGCGGCAGCCGACGCGCGTTCGATGACAGTCGGACGCCCGCTCGACAGCACGAAGCGCGCGCTCGACGTCCGTCGGATGCACGTGTCAAGCCACGAATGGCACGCGCTCGACGTCCGAGCGATGCACGGGCCCGGCAGCGCGGTGCGCGCGCTCATCGGCCACGGGGCGTGTGCGCCCGGTAGCACGGAACGCACGTTCGGCGGCCACGATGCGTGGGCGCCCGACGGCACGGAACGCGCGCTCAACAGCCACAGGACATGCACGCCCGACGGCGCGAGACGCGCCCCGGCGGTCGTTGGGCGAGCGCCCAACAACGTCGGGCGAACGCCCAACGTTCGTTGGGCGAACGCCCAACGGCAGTTGGGCGCTCGCCCAATGCTGTTGGGCGATCGCCCAACAAATGTTGGGCGGCCGCCCAACTATTGTTGGGCGATCGCCCAACAATGTTGGGCGATAGCCCAACGGAAGGTTGGGCGGCCGCCCAACATGCCTTGGGCGGCCGCCCAACCCTCTTAGGCGATGCCCGATTTTGCTCGGGCGTCGCCCATTCTTCCGGAGATCCGTTTTCCTATAAAAGGCATGGATCCCCATGCATTTTAAAGGGGTGATTCTTTGGAGGTTTCTCACTCTAAACATTTTTAGAGAGAGAAAGTCATTTTTTTTGGAGAAAATATTTTTTTTCCCAAAAAAATCCAAATTTTCCCAAAGTTAAATTTTTACTAAAAAACACAAAAAAATCGAAAAATCACGACTCGTGGAATCAATCGGCTTCGACTGTCAGATACCGAACTTAAGGTATTATCCGAGGACTAGACTCGTTTTATTTTATTTAATTTATTTCTTTTCCTTTATTAATTTTTATGTTATAATTTTATTTATTTAGCTATTTATTTATTTACCACGTTTTATTTAATTTTTCATATTTATTTAATTTTCGTCTCGTGTTGAATAAAATTTGGTTTTGTTTTAAAATAAAAACCTCGTTTTGATATCCCAATACGAACCGTGATCCGATAAAAAGGTAGTTCGGGTATTAAAAACGTTGTAATTATAAGCTTTTTAAAAAAGATATTTCCGAATAACGTTTTAAAATAAAAACATCGTTTTTGAATAAATCTGGAAATAATTAGAGTGTTTCTGTAATTTTCCGTTTTCTGTCACTAAAGGTTGTTTACCGACGGAATTTCCGTCGGTAAATCTGCTGGAATGTAAAAAATGCTGTTTTGGTCCCTCTTTCTCAACTTTTAAGCTTTTAATCCTTTGTACATATATGTATATTTATGTAATAAACATTTTCAAATTATTTTTGGATAGTTGGTACATATAGTTATTTAGGATATTTTTATATCATTTTTTTGATTTAATCTAATATAAGTATATGTATATATATCTTTTTCTTTTTCCTTCATTTAAATGATAATGGATTTTATTTTAAAATGATATTTATTTGGGTGTTTTGGGAGTGATTAATTAGTAGACATTTTGTGGATAAATGGGTATTATTTTGATATTTAAACTACATTATGTATGTATATATATAGTTTTGGGCTATTTGGGTTATATTAGTTATTATTAGATAAAACTATTTTGGGGACAAATAATATTTTCTTATTTAGGGGTTTTATTTATTATTTTCACATATTTAAAGTAAAAATGTATTATATTTAGTATTTTCATTATTATTCCTTATATATGTATTATATAGTATCTTTTCACTTATCCTTATTTCATGTTCCTTTTTTTTTGCTAAAATGTATATATATACCTATATTATTTTCTTTATTCTTTGGACATTTATGGGTCCATATTTCAAATGGGCTTTATTTGGGAGTGAATTTTGATTTAATATGTTTATTGTTGTAATTATGACAAGTAAAGAGTCCATTGAGTAAAAAGGGGAAAATAAATCACAAAAAGAGTTTTCAATTTAATTATTTAAACTAATGGATTTTTAGAGGTTCCTAATGTAAATAAATAGTGTTTTCTTGACATTTCAAATCGTTTCTTAAAACACCACGTTTTAAAACCTTAGTCCGTTCCAACGACGGATTAAGCGAATCTTGTAATTAAAATCGTTTTCATTGTGAATAATAGAGTTTTTGAATCGTTTTCTTAAATGATTTATGCAAAATAAATGAACTTGTATGCTTAACCACGTTTTCTTATTGAAAAGTTTTTACCTTAACGTTTTCAAACACTCGAGTCATTCCAACAGCGATTCGGGTGAACTTCATCAAACGGGGTTTTAAAACACACCTAAATCGTTCCAACGGCGATTAAGGTGCGAACCATGTAAATGAACTAGTTTTGGGGGAAATAAGTTAGTATAGAATTAACATGCAACACGACATGTAAATCACATCGTAAATAAATCAATTCTTTCTTCTCCCCCTCTCTCTTGTATACTTTAAATTTATGCAAAATGGGTGATTCTTTACCAAATTGGCTTTCAATAATATATGCTCAAAACGGTTTTCAAAACGAGAAAGAAAAGGTTTCAAATGAATTTTAAACTTAAAGAAATATGCGATTAGTCCGTTATCGCCTAACATGCTGAGTAGGAGGCCGGTGGTTCATAACCGGGCGGTGTCGGGGTGCCTAGTAGCCTTTCTCCGGAAAGGAGCTAGCCTTCTCGGCTCATACCTAAATTTCCCGAACCCTCACCGGTCTCCCGCAAGGGATCGGTGTTCATTTTCCCATTCGTGGGTGGCGACGCTTCCATACTCCGAGCTCCGGTCCTGCCGAGTAGCTTGATTCCATGATTGGTTGCTTTCGGCGCCAATCACCGCTTACGTCGCCATGAGGTGTCCACCCCCCGATCCGCCCGGGAGATTAGGCCGCGGCACCTCGTCTAACAAACGTTTGTTCTTTTCTCCTTTAAATAAACGTAGTGCGGGGAAAGGAAGATATACCTTTTTGTGAACTAAAAATAGATGTTTTGGTAGAGAGAAGAGCTCTCGAGGAAGATGATAACTCCACTGATGGATTTCTGTAGATGGAAGGCAGACTATTCACTCCGTAGTATGAGTGAGTAGTCCTTTTGAACTGGTTCGACCAGTTAGGGCTGGTTATGTAAGCTCTCTATTTTCTATTTATGAATGAATGTTGATAATTTATGATGTGTTTGATGAAGCTTCTTATTCCATTGCTTATGCATGTATGCTAGTGTTAGATGAATGATAGGGAACTGCTTTCATCTTCACGAAACTTTTTATCAAACATCCAACCCTGAAGTAGGAATGTTAGGAGGTTGTATCAAGGGTTTTCTTTATTGAAATGATGTTTCGATCGTAATGCAAGAAAGAACCAACCTTAGGGACTCTTATGATTATAGTAATTCTGAGAATCTTAAGAACACACGAGAGTTGACTTAAGTGAGCATTAAAGCAGAAACCTTGACTTCACTTTACTTCATTCATGAATAAATAGGATGTTTAGGGACTTAAAGTAACCTGTCTGTTGTCCCTAACCTGTTCTACCTTTTATCCATTATCAAGTAATCGTTTTTATAAGTTAAATCATTGACTTAGTTACCTATTCACAATATCTCCTAATCTAAAGAATTCATACACCACGAACACCCTGTTCTGCAAAGTTTTTCTAGTAAAATTTGGTCCTCAATCCCTGTGGAGACGATACTCTATTTATCACTTTAATATTGTATCTAGTGCATTTGCTAGATTCTGTTTAGTGGACAACACTTGGGATGAGTTGGAAAAACAGTTTCTAACAAAATTCTTTACACCCAAACAACTCATGAAATTTAGAAATGAAGTCACCGAATCCTAGCAAAAGCAAGATGAATCTCTATCGGAACCATATGATAGATTTAAGGAGTTACTGAGGCGTGAACCTAACCACCAAATTCTGTTATGGCTACAAGTCCAAACATTGTATAATGGTCTCACTAATTCATTCAAGAGTGTTTTTCGAATTTGTGGCTAATGGCAAGCCTGATTCCATGTCTACCACTAACATGTACGCATTAACCGAGAAAATGCTATATCAAACTTACAAATAGTATTTAGAGAGTTCATCTGTGTCTCAACTAGCCATTCAAATGACAAAACTAATTAAGCAAGGTAGGAGCACAAACTATTCTTACAAGTCTATCAATCCAAGTTTTAGTATGTACTTTCTATGGTTATAATCACAAGACTGTTGATTGTGCATCTAATGAATCTGACCCAGAATATGTTGACTATATCAATAATCAAAGGCCACAATAGCACAAACCATACTCAAACACATACAACACAGAATGGACTAAGCATCCTAACTTTTCATGGCTGCCAACCACTGTTCAATCTCAACTAATGTACCAAAGCCCTCAACAATACAATCAAGCTAGAAATCCACCACCACCACAATGTGTGCAGCAAGAAAAGAAACCCTCGATGGAGGAATTCAGGGATAATTCATGCAACTAACCCAAATGTCCATAAAAGGGCTAGAGACACAAATGCACCAGCTTCCCAACATGGTCTCTACCGGAAGTAAATGAACTTTACCAACCAAGACTGTACTCGCCATCCTTTTATGGAATGGAATGATGTGTTTGATGAAGCTTCTTATTCCATTGCTTATGCATGTATGCTAGTGTTAGATGAATGATAAGGAACTGCTTTCATCTTCACGAAACTTTTTATCAAACATCCAACCCTGAAGTAGGAATGTTAGGAGGTTGTATCAAGGGTTTTCTTTATTGAAATGATGTTTCGATCGTAATGCAAGAAAGAACCAACCTTAGGGACGCTTATGGTTACAGTAATTCTTAGAATCTTAAGAACACACGAGAGTTGACTTAAGTGAGCATTAATGCAGAAACCTTGACTTCACTTTACTTCATCCATGAATAAATAGGATGTTTAGGGACTTAAAGTAACCTGTCCGTTGTGCCTAACCTGTTCTACCTTTTATCCATTATCAAGTAATCGTTTTTATAAGTTAAATCATTGACTTAGTTACCTATTCACAATATCTCCTAATCTAAAGAATTCACACACCACGAACACCCTGTTCTGCAAAGTTTTTCTAGTAAAATTTGGTCCTCAATCCCTGTGGAGACGATACTCTATTTATCACTTTATTACTTGTATCTAGTGCATTTGCTAGAGTCTGTTTAGAGGACAACACTTGGGATGAGTTGGAAAACAGTTTCTAACAAAATTCTTTACACCCAAACAACTCATGAAATTTAGAAATGAAGTCACCGAATCCTAGCAAAAGCAAGATGAATCTCTATCGGAACCATATGATAGATTTAAGGAGTTACCGAGGCACGAACCTAACCACCAAATTCTGTTATGGCTACAAGTCCAAACATTGTATAATGGTCTCACTAATTCATTCAAGAGTGTTTTCGAATTTGTGGCTAAATGCGAGCCTGATTCCATGTCTACCACTAACATGTACGCATTAACCGAGGAAATGGTATATCAAACTTACAAATAGTATTTAGAGAGTTCATCTGTGTCTCAACTAACGATTCAAATGACAAAACTAATTAAGCAAGGTAGGAGCACAAACTATTCTTACAAGTCTATCAATCCAAGTTTTAGTATGTACTTTCTATGGTTATAATCACAAGACTGTTGATTGTGCATCTAATGAATCTGACCCAGAATATGTTGACTATATCAATAATCAAAGGCCACAATAGCACAAACCATACTCAAACACATATAATACAGAATGGACTAAGCATCCTAACTTTTCATGGCTGCCAAATCCAAATCAGCCAACCACTGTTCATTCTCAATTAATGTACCAAAGCCCTCAACAATACAATCAAGCTAGAAATCCACCACCACCACAATGTGTGCAGCAAGAAAAGAAACCCTCGATGGAGGAATTCAAGGATAATTCATGCAACTAACCCAAACGTCCATAAAAGGGCTAGAGACACAAATGCACCAGCTTCCCAACATGGTCTCTACCGGAAGTAAATGAACTTTACCAACCAAGACTGTACTCGCCATCCTTTTATGGAATGGAAAAACTGTATCAACTGGGTATAGAATGAGTGAAAAGGGAGAGTCATGAAAAACATCCAAAATAAGCACAAATGAGGAAGCCACTACTCTAGAAGAGAATAAACTGACACTTTTTACCGACATCATCATCAGTTTTACCACCTGCTGTGTAAAAACAAATGTCATGTCCTAAACCGAGGTTGAAGAACTCTCAACTAAAAATATTCTAACATCTGTTACCCATGTACCAATTTATAAACATGTGCCACCATATCCATGTAGACTAAAAGGGAAATAGATGGATGTACACTATAACAAATTCTTAAATAGTAATAATAAGATATCATTCCCACAGAGAACGCTGATTAAAACGTAGTTAAATTCAAAATCTTTACAAGGAAAGTTTGTTGAACACTTGGGCAAATTGATATCATCAGTAGAGTATCAATTTGGTTAAGGTAGCGATCTAACCCGACCGTAGGAGGATTGACTGCAGTTCAAAGCCCTAAAATTAGAGGAATCGACGTTTATTTCATTGTTTTAATTTATGCAAAGTTTAATGTTGTTTTCTTTGCTTAATGCAAACGAATATATTTATTCACTTTTCTAAAGGACTAAACGTTTCTGTTTTGTAAATTTATCCCTAAATCAGAAGTATTTTCTAACATTTGTTATACTCTATTCTAATTCTTATTCTAGCAATTTCAAAACCAAATTCGATTTAACGATTTTCCATATTATAAACCTTAAAAGTAAATTTAACCAATTCAAAATAAGTTTTTGTTAAAAAACGTTCCCTGTGGGATCGATATCTTTTATTACTACAAGCGTATACCGTGCACTTGCGGAAATCACTCAACAAGTTTTTGGCGTCGTTGCCGGGGAACGCCAAAAATTTAGATTTTTCATGTTTTATTTCGAATCTAGGTTTATTTATACTTATTCAAAATTTTATATTTTACTTATTTCAAATTACTAACATATTTATTTTTCAAATTCTGTTTTGAAGGTAGTTTCGGTTCGTGCGAAATTTCAAGTTCATGCGCAGTTCTCGAAGTTCAGGCATTCCACCAAAACCGCTAGACCCAGAAATTGAAAAAACGGTTAAAAAGAACAAGAAAGACAAGAAAAACAAAAACAAGACTCCAATAAAAACTAGAGTTACTGAGCTAGAAATTATGGCCACACTTATGGATTATGCTAGGCCAGGAGTGGTCGGTGTAACGAACAGCATAGTTAGACCCCAAATAAATGCAAACCAATTTGAAATTAAGCCAGCATTGCTTAATATGTTGCAAAATAACGTAACATTTTACGGGTTACCTAACGAAAATCCTAACACCCATTTGACAAATTTCTTAGAAATTTGTGACACTTTTAAAATACCAAATGTGACTGTGGAAGCAATCAGCCTTCACCTTTTTCCTTTTACTTTGAAGGATCGAGCCAAAGAATGGTTAACTTCTATGCCAGCCGCAACATTTGAAACTTGGGAGCAATAAGCCCAAGCATTTTTATCAAAAAAATTTCCTTTAGCAAAAACCGCAAGAATCATAAAAGAGTTAACATCTTTTTCTCAAAATGATAATGAAACTCTTTATGAGGCTTGGGAACGTTTTAAAGAACTTCAACGTTTATGCCCACACCACCAACTGCCCACTGAACTTTTAATGCAAACATTTTATAATGGATTGAATCCTACAACTAGAGGTTCATTAGATGCTATGTCTGGAGGGTTATTCATGAAGAAAACGTCGGCCCAAGCAAGAGAAATTTTGGAGGAAATGGCAATCAACAGTAGTATGTGGCCCGCGGAACGTGGACACGTACCAGTGGCGAAACCATCATCCTCAACTACGTCATCAGTTAAAGGTATAGTGAATCTTGATCCAGTTGCGATGTTGCAAGCCCAATTTTCTGCCTTATCACACAAAATTGAATGGTTTATGGCACCGTGCGATCCTAATGGTAAGCCAATCCAAACGAATGTGGATTATGAAGGTATGAGCGAAATTGAACAGGTAAATTTTGTCCAAGGGCAAAACCAAACTAATAACCCTTATTCCAATACATATAATCCTGGATGGAGAAATCATCCTAACTTTAATTGGAGAGATAATAATAATAATGCCAATGCTAATCAAAATCAATCAAGAGATACGATTAGCACTTTATCTTCTAAAATCGATAAATTTATTGATGTTATGAGCGGAAAAATAAGTAATCACGATGATGGTTTTAAACGGATCGAGAATAAATTCGATCAGCTTATTAAAAACCAATCATCTAGCGTCCATAATTTGGAGGTTCAAATTGGACAACTTGCTAAATCAATTCCATCCCGCAAAGAGGGAAGTCTTCCCAGCCATACGGAAGAAAATCCGAAAAAGCATGTAAAGGCTATCACTCTTCGCTCTGGGAAAAATTACTTAGGTCCGGAAATGCCCGGAAATTCAACTTTACCAGGAACTGATTTACCAAAATCCAAAAAAGACACATTAAACCAAAAAGATACACCAATTGACTCGAGTACAAAAAAATTTGTACCCAAACCACCTTTTCCACACAAAGTCCGAAATAAGGACTATGACAAACAACTTTTAACGTTTTTAGACAAACTTAAAAATTTGCATATTAATTTGACGTTTATGGATGCGATTACGCAAATTCCCAACTATGGTAAATTCCTAAAAGATTTAATTTCAAAGAAAATCTGTTGGGAAGGAATTTCATCCATTTCACTAACTGAAGATTGTAGTTCAATTGTGTCAAGTAATTTGCCCACTAAACTCAAGGATCCCGGATGTTTTACCATTCCGTGTAAGTTGGGAGATATTGAATTCCCAAGTTGTCTTTGTGATTTAGGAGTGATAGGGGCGTTTCGTCCCTATCTTTTAGCGTGATTTACGTCTAATTTGGGACTAAATAAATAAGTTTAATTACAAAAATAAAGTGTTTTAATAAAATAATGAAATAAAAATAAAATCCGTACTGTTGGTTAATTATCTCTATTTTTGATTGAATTTAGGAAATAAAACGTCAAGCTAACTCGGCTCTCGAGAGTTGTATTTGAGGTACGAGCAAGGAGCAAAAATCCACCGACATACGCGGGGCGTGGAACACTTAGTCAGAAATAATTGCTCAATCCGCAGGTACCACGTGGGATTCAACAACTGATACGCGGGACGTACCCCAATCTACACGGGGCGTAGATGCAATGATAAGGCCCAATCATGAATGTCAGACTGCATGGTCTCCTAAGTCAACCATCGATACGCGATGCGTGTTTTAGGATACGCAGGGCGTAAATGGTGTATTTCGAGCTCTTTAAAGCCAGGAGCTCAAACACGCACGATGTATATCAATATACGCGGGCCGTGGTTGAGACAACAAGATTCGAATTAAGTCCACATACAGGAAATTATTGAAGGAATGGGTCATTACGCGGGACGTCTTCTACCCCACGCGAGGCGTGTCATGGGAAATCTGCAGAAAATCATGTTCCTCCATGCTTGCACCTTATAAACTTACAATTTTACCCCTAGCTTGATGTGTATAAATAAGAGTGACTAGCACTCATTTAGTAAGCTTTGGATATACAAAAATTCTTGTTATAGATTAAGCTCTTGTTATATAGTTTGAGATTTTATTTTACATAGCAAAACTCTATCACCTTGAGAGCTTGTTCGTTGATTCCGGCATTCCGTCAAAGTTCTGTTCCATATCCGTTCACCAAGCTCGAGAGTTCCACCTCCAAGTCCTAAGAGACGGCCTTGAGTCCGGTTAGCTAGTTCCGAGGATGGATTCTTCCCTTTTCACTTGGTAATTAGCTTGTACTCTTCCTATGTACTAGGCTTGGTTGTATTCCATATTTACATTCTCCATATTTATAATTTATGATTCATAATCTCTTTTTCTATATATGTGTTGATGTTTGTTACTTGTTTTGATACTCGTAATTGATTATTGTGTAGGAGAACACGATTTCCGACGCCATTCGGGCTATCTTTAGGGATTCATATAGGTGTTGCCTCACCGGAAGTGACGCTCTGGAAACCGTAGGAATTGACAAACCACGGAACTTACGGGCCCTAATTTCTGATCCCGAGCATTAGACACGCCTTGACTAGGAACCACATAGTCTAAGTACTTCACGGGTCGGTTACACTACACGTAGTCATCATTGCAAGAGTAAATCATTAACCGTATATGTATTAGGAGTCATTGTTTGTCATATTTATAACTCATCGCCATCCATATTATTTCGTAGAGTTTTTGTTATATAAATTTGTCTCGCCCGTAGTTAGGAGTAGTTTGTAGTTGTTCCCCGAATCAACTCAAAGTATTCACCGATTAGATAACGTATAAAACTGAGTCGTTTAATACTTGTAGTTATAAATCCCGTGGATTCGATACCCGATCTTAACCAGATTATTACTTGATACGACGGGGTACACTTGCCCCTAAGTAGTAGCATCTAGTAGAGATAGAGCATTTAGGAAGATCACATCCATAGTCGTAATGCACTTATCATAATATATATTTCGTAAGCTCTACCTAGGCGCCACTACGCATTAAGGAGCTAGCATAAACTTGATGCCATTATCAATTTTTAATAAGTTAGGCTTAGAGGAAGATATCAAACGTACCAATATGGTTTTGCAATTAGCGGACCAAACCACTAAAAGACCATATGGTATTATCGAGGATGTTTTAGTTAAAGTTGACAAATTTATTTTTCCCACCGATTTCGTTATATTAGATTTTGCTTATGATGTTAATTCTCCGCTAATCTTTGGTAGACCATTCATGAACACGGGACGTGCTCTAGTTGATGTGTCAGAAGAGAAAGCAGTTTTAAGAATAGGAGACGATAAGATCGAGTTTGATATGAACCAAGCAATGAAATATCCTATGGAGGATTTCTCTTGTATGAAACTTGATTTAGTTGAAGATTGTGTAAATGACATTGTTCAAAAAGAAGAAATAATAGAGCCTATAATGAGTGAAGAATTAGAAGATAAGGACCCAGAGCCTTTGATTCGAGAAGATGGACCAGTTTCGCCTTCAATTATAATTCCACCTAAATTAGAACTTAAAGAATTACCAAACCATTTGAGGTACGCTTTCTTAAGCGAAGGTGATTCTCTACCTATAATTATCTCTAGCAAACTAACACAGGTTCAAGAAGAAAAATTAAAAGATGTTGTTAGAAATAGAATAGGAAGTATGGGTTGGCAGATTTCAGACTTAAAAGGAATTAATCCTAGTATTGTAATGCACAGAATTCACTTAGAAGAAGATAAGCCACCTAAAGTGGATAGGCAAAGACGCTTAAATCTGAATATGAAAGAAGTAGTAAAAAATGAGATTACTAAACTTCTAGACAATGGAATCATTTATCCGATCTCGGATAGTGAATGGGTTAGTCCAATCCACTGTGTACCTAAAAAGGGAGGCATAACTGTTGTAAGGAATGACGAACCACCACCGGTTGGAGGGTTTGTATATATTATAGGAACCTTAATAAAGCAACTAGGAAAGACCATTTTCCTCTTCCGTTCATTGATCAAATGATCGAAAGGATAGCTGGTCATGCTTTTTATTGTTTTCTAGACGGTTACTCGGGATTCTTTCAAATATATATTTACCCGGATGACCAAGACAAAACAACCTTCACATGTCCTTACGGAACATTTACATATAGGAGTATGCCCTTTGGTCTATGTAACAAACCATCAACATTTCAACGTTGTATGACTGTGATCTTTAATGATTTCATTGAAGATATCATGGAAGTTTTTATAGATGATTTTTCCGTTTATGGAGATTCTTTCGATTCATGCTTACAGAACTTGGATAAAGTTTTGTCTAGGTGTGAAGAAACAAATTTAGTATTAAACTGGGAAAAATGTTATTTCATGGTTGACGAGGGAATTGTTTTAGGACATAAAATATCTGAAAAGGGATTAGAAGTGGATAGAGCAAAAACTTCAGTAATAGAAAAATTACCCCCTCCAATTACTGTTAAGGGAATAAGGTCATTTTTAGGACATGCAGGTTTTTACAGGAGATTTATTAAAAACTTCTCTGTAATTTCCAAACCACTTACTAATGTACTCATGAAAGATTCGACGTTTGATTTTAATGAAGATTGCATTAAAGCTTTCGAAACATTGAAAACAGCTTTAGTCAGTGCACCTATTATTGCTAAACCCGATTGGGATTTACCTTTTGAAATCATGTGTGATGCAAGTGACTTAGCCGTCGGATGTGTTTTAGGTCAAAGAAAGGATAAGAAACTTCATGTCATTTATTATGCAAGTCACACACTGTCTGGTGCACAATTAAACTACACCACAACCGAGAAGGAAATGTTAGCTGTAGTTTTTATTGAAACACCTTTACACATGATTTTCATTTGACAAAATTATTTAAGTAAAATTAAATATATTCTAAACACACTAAGTTTAAATGCTTTGATTTATTATACTAATGTGTTTGTTCAATGTTGAGTTAAAATTATTTATAAGTCATAAAGAGTAAAAGGCCAAAGCCCAATACGAAAGTCAAAGCCCAAGTCAAATAGATCAAGACAACTCTGCCCGCGTGTATGAAACGCTGTCGTTACGATCAAAACGCAACTCAGCAAGAGAATGATCTAGAAGACCTTCGTTGAACAACTTCGGAGTGAAGCCTCTGAGTTGAATCGATAAAGAGTACGAGACAGCAGCTGAGCAAGAACAACTTCCAGACAAAGTAATCCCACTTTGGGTAAAGTTCAGAAGACACAGAACGCTGTCTAGTTGACCTTACCATAAATGGAGAGACACTCTGCCGAGCTGACTTAAAGCTGCTCAACACTGACCGAGGATAGAAGATACTCAAATTTGATTGGCCGGGAGCTCTGAACAAGACTGAGTGACAATGACAGGAAGCCGTTTCCCTCCAACAGTTATTTTGAAATTCGAAATGACCGATGCCTCGGACGTCTCTATAAATAGAGCCCTTCAGTTGCTTCATTCGCAATAGAACTTGATCAAGCCATTACGCTGACCAAAATTCTACTCAAAGTTCTGCAAGAAAAAGCAAAGCATATTCTTACACCAAATTTCATATCTTTTGTGTAAAAGTCTAGAGTGATTATTCAATCATCTAAGGTGTCTTAGCAATTGTTGTTTAGGACAAATCTTTATCATTTCTAGAGATTAGAAAGGAGAGGCTGAGTACTCGGTTATAGTACTCAGCGTGAGATTAAGAGTGAGTAGAGGTATAGAGGAAGGTACTCTTGTTATACTCAGCTTCTAAGTTGTAAAAGGTTTGATGCTCTACCGTTAAAGAGCTCAATAGAGAATTCGAAATCTCGGAACGTGTTCTAGGGACAGGACGTAGGCTTGGAGGACGAACCTGGATAAATCTGCTGAGTAATATCTTTCTAACCTTAAACTCCTTAATATATATATTGCTTGCTTAATCAAAACTGACCAAGTAAAGAGGTCAAGCTGAGTTGTGTGCATTGAGTGTCTGAGTTCAGGAATAGACTCAAAGTGCTTTCTCCTGACTCAACGAAAGAAGCTGACTTAGTCACCAGTTGACTAAGCTAGTGTCTTATTTACTCAGCGCGTTGTGTAATCCTTTTTCAAAGAAAAAGAAGTCAGCCTTAACGTATTAAAATTTTGAATAGTTCCTATCCCCCCCCTTGGAACTAACTTGTTACGTTATAAGGGACCAACAAGTGGTATCAGAGCTCGAAAGCTCACTGATAAAGGTTTAACTACCTAGAGCTGAGGCCAAATGGATAGAGGATGATCTCAAGAAGCTACAGAATCATGCTTCGGCTATAAATATGCTTCACTGTGCGCTTGATGCTGCAGAATATAATAAGATATCAGGTTGTGAGTCGGCGCAAGAGATCTGGAAGAAGCTAGAAGTCACCTACGAAGGAACCAACAAGGTGAAGGAGTCCAAGGTGAACTAGCAGATGAGATTATATGAGCTGTTCGAAATGAACGATGATGAAGGAATATCTGACATGAATGCAAGGTTTACAAACATCATCAACGAGCTCAAGAGACTTGGGAAGATCTTCACCGAGGAAGAACAAGTCAAGAAGATTCTTAGGAGTCCTCCTAAAAACTAGCAAGCAAAGAAGACAGCTGTTGAGGAAGCTCAAGACTTAACCACCTATAAATATGATGAACTCATCGGCTTACTGCTGACCCATGAGATCTCGATGAAGAATTTTGAGGTGAAGGAAAAGTCTGAAGACAAGAAGCAAAAGTCTCTTGTCATGAAAGCTGACTCCACTGATGGGAGCTCAACAGATGATGAGGAGATGGCTATGTTCACCAGGAAGATGAAAAGGCTGTTCAAAAAGAATGACAAATATTCTAAGAAGCCTTACAGAAAGTTTGATAAGTATAAAGCTGAGTCCAGCGACAGCAAATACAAGAAGGACAATTCAAAGCCGATTACATGCTTTGAATGTCATCAAACTGGCCATATTAAGTCAAGCTGACCCACACTGAGGAAAGAAAGGAATAACGGCAAAAAGGCAATGGTGGCAACATGGAGCGACAGTGATGAGTCTTCATCATCAGAAGCTGATGCCACTGAGTCAGCAAAGATCTGTTTTATGGCTGACGAACTTGCTGAGCCATGCATCTCTGAGCATGCTGACCCCTCCATTGCATCGGACGATGAGGAGCAATCAAATGAGGTAATATCACTTCCCCAGCTCAGAAATGAAATGGTTAATGCCCTGAGTGACCTCTACACACTTGTCAAAAAGTGTAATAAGAAAATTAGAGCACTCAGCAGGCGATGTGACGAGGTTGAGGAGGTCAAACTGAGTGACCTTCGATATCTTCTTCAGGACAACTCAGATTTGCATAGTAACATCGGAATTATGCAAAAGTTTGTCTCTGAGGTCCAATCAGATTCCAAGAAACTGAGAAAGGACGTCACATCCATTCAGAACCAACTAAAGGTTCAAAACAAAAGAAATATTCCTCTGAATGCTCAGTACCGAAGTACTGGTCAGCAGAGATGGAATCCCCAACGGAATGTCCAGTGTGACTTTTGTGGGAAGAAAGGACACGCCACTAAGGTGTGCTGGCACACTCAGCACTGGGGTGCTGACCAGTCAGTGAAAAATCCTAAACGGAAGGTCAGTTGTGACTTCTGTGGAAAGAATGGCCATACTGTCCAAGTATGCCGCCATAAAATAAAATATGATGCTTTACCTGTTGAACCTAACAAGCAAGGACCCAAAAAGAATTGGGTACCTAAAAGTAACTAGTTACATTGCAGGTAAGCCTGGGATGTGCCGAGAAGTCAAAGATGTGATATATTGACAGTGCATGCTCAAGGCATATGACTGGTGATGAAACTTAGTTCATCACATTCGAGCGTAAACGAGGAGGAAGTGTAAGTTTTGGAGACAACAAAAAGGGTAAGATAGTAGAGTCAGGAACCATTGGAGGTAATCCTACTATTGAGTCAGTCTCCCTAGTCAGCGGACTCAAATATAACTTACTCAGCGTAGCTCAGCTATGTGATAATGGAAGAAAAATTATATTTGATGACACTGGATGTAAAATATTCGAGGGTAAAACTAATGAGTTAATTTTAACTGCCCCTCGCATGGATAATGTCTTCATGCTGAGCTTGGAGAAAAAGTTTTCAAAAACTGTATGCTTAGTTTCAAAGGAAGAAAATTCCTTGCTATGGCACAGGAGACTTGGTCATGTAAGAATGGACCTCCTAGCCAAATTAGCAAGAAAGCAATTGGTTGAGGGACTGCCAGAACTTAAATTTGAAAACGATCAATTATGCCACACTTGCCAAGCTGGAAAACAAACCAAACAATCTTTTCATAGTAAAAATGTTGTCTCAACTAAGCGTCCGATAGAGTTACTACACTTGGATCTCTTCGGTCCAATCCAACCGCTGAGTCTGGGTGGAAGAAGATTTTCCTTGGTCATTGTAGATGACTTTTCTCGGTACACTTTGGTCATCTTGCTGAGTAGCAAGGATGAGACCTTTGAGACATTTTCAAATTTGGTTAGAAAACTTGAAAATGACAAAGACCTAAAATTGGCTCACATCCGAAGTGATAATGGTGGAGAATTCAAAAACCAACAGTTTGTTGAATTCTGTGAAGCCAGCGGCATTGACCATAATTTTTCTGCTCCTATGACGCCTCAACAAAATGGGGTTGTTGAAAGGAAGAACAGAACCTTGGTTGAAATAGCCAGGACAATGCTGAGTGAGCATAGGCTTCCAAAGTACTTTTGGAGAGAAGCTGTTAACACAGCATGCTATATTCTTAATAGGGCTCTTGTTAGACCTATACTAAAGAAAACCCCCTACGAGCTTTGGAAAGGACGAAAGCCCAACATTGGATACTTTCGTGCCTTTGGCTGTAAATGTTTTATTTTAAACACCAAAGATAGCCTAGCTAAATTTGACTCAAAAGCTGATGAAGCTATCTTTTTAGGCTACTCAACAAACAGCAAAGCATACAGAGTTTTCAATAAACGAACTCAAGTTTTAGAAGAGTCAGTACATGTTGAGTTCGACGAAACAAACCCTGCAGGAAGATATCTGCCGCTGACCGAGGATGATCCATACTCAGTACCCGCTAATCAAGATACAGCCGATGAGTCATTCCCTCAAGGGCTGAGCAAAGGTAAAAGTGAACCAAATATTGTTTTCACTGACCAGTCTTCACCTGCAGAGATTGTTGAAACACAGACAACACAAGACATAAATCTACCAAAGGAGATAAGGATACCAAGAGGACACTCAGAGAGTGCTATTCTTGATGCCACTGAGAATACCCTGATGACAAGAAACCAACTCAGGAGATACCTCAGTAACGTAGCCTTCGTCTCAGTTCAGGAGCCTAAGAACTTCACTGATGCTGAGGAAGATGAATTCTGGATGAGCGCAATGCAAGAGGAACTTGACCAATTCAGAAGAAATGATGTATGGGAGCTAGTGCCACATCCAAGGAGTCAGAGGACCATTGGAACAAGATGGGTCTTCCGCAACAAGCTGGATAAGCAAGGAAATGTAGTCAGGAACAAAGCAAGGCTTGTAGCTCAGGGCTACAGTCAGCAAGAAGGTATTAACTACGGTGAGACCTTTGCCCCAGTGGCAAGGCTAGAGGCTATTAGAATTTTATGCGCTTATGCAAGCTATATGAAAACCGACTAAGGTGGTTTGGCCATATGAGACGTAGAGCGCTTGATGCGCCGGTTAGGAGAACCGAAGAGTGGCAAAGGGATGTAGTGGTGAGGGGTAGGGGAAGACCTAAGCAAACTTGGAGGAGGGTGATCGAGAGTGATATGAGTTTATTGGGAATTGAGGAAAATATGGTAGTGGATAGGACGGAGTGGAGGGAGCGAATCTGTGTCGCTGACACGACTTGATTTTCACGGTTTTATATGATGGTTCATGTTAGCCGACCCCGAATCATTTCGGGACTAAGGCTTTGTTGTTGTTGTTGTTGTATGCAAGCTATATGAACTTTAAACTATTTCAAATGGATGTTAAGAGTGCATTCCTTAATGGAGTTATAAACGGGGAAGTTTATGTTAATCAACCTCCAGGGTTTGAGGATCCTAAATTCCCAAACCACGTTTATAAACTCAAAAAGGCTCTGTACGGCCTCAAGCAAGCACCACGTGCTTGGTATGAGAGGCTGACCAGTCTCCTGCTGACTAGAAACTATGTCAGGGGCAAAGCTGATACAACCTTATTCATTAAGAGAAAGGGTAAAGATACCCTGCTGGCTCAAATATATGTTGATAATATTATTTTCGGTGCTACTAATGAGTCAATGTGCAAGGAATTTAGCAAGCAAATGCAGACTGAGTTTGAAATGTCTATGATGGGAGAACTCAACTTCTTCCTTGGACTTCAAATCAAACAAGGGAAAAATGGCATCTTCATCAGTCAAGCTAAATATGCCAAGGAGATATTGAAGAAATATGATCTTGAAAATTGCAAGCCAATATCCACTCCTATGGGCACTGACACTGTCCTCTGCGCTGATGAGAATGGTAAGTCGGTAGACAGCAAATTGTATCGAGGTATGATAGGCTCTCTACTTTACTTAACAGCAAGTAGACCGGACATTCAGTTCTCAGTATGCTACTATGCTAGATATCAATCTAACCCTAAGGAATCTCATCACATAGCTGTAAAAAGAATCCTTAGATATTTGCAAAGCTCAGTGAACACAGGTTTATGGTATCCCAACATTCATGGCTTTACACTCGTTGGATACACTGACGCTGACTATGGACGAGACAAGCTAGAACGGAAAAGCACCTCTGGAGGATGTCATTTCTTAGAAAGTTGTCTTGTATCCTGGTTCAGCAAGAAGCAGGCGTCAGTAGCATTGTCTACCACTGAAGCTGAGTACATTGCTGTTGGACACTGTGTTGCTCAAGTCCTATGGATTAAGCAACAGCTTGAAGACTATGGTGTTCAAACAAAGACAATTAAGGTCAAATGCGACAGCAAAAGTGCAATTGATCTATCAAAGAACCCAATTCAACACAACAGGATGAAGCATGTCAGTGATAAGGGTCAAAAACCCCTATCTTTGGGTACGGTTTTAGGACGGTTTTTAGGTTTATTTGGCTAATAAGCGAGCAATTCTCGCATTTAAATGCTTTTGTGTGAGTTAGTTAGAAATTGGAAGCATTCTATTTACTTTTCGTCGTTTAGGCTCGTTTTGTGATCAATTTAGGCAAATACGGCCGAAATAACACGCATAATAGAATTCCGTTATCTTTTGAAGCTAATTGGTCCGTCAAAAGTCGCACCAAACGAAGCGTTTGCTCAAAATAAGCGATTGACGGATCAATTCGGCTTTTGGACTAATGTTTTTTGGAGTTTTTATGCGTGTGCAGGTGTAAGTTCAGACGAAAAAGGGTTTGGAAGTCATCCGGTACGGATCGAGCGCGCTTCGGACGAAAACGCTCGGCGAGCAGGGCCCCCCGGGCCATTTCTGCTCGGCGAGCAGGCCTCCAGAGGCCTGCTCGCCGAGCAGGCTATGCCTGCTCGCCGAGCAGGGCGCCAGGCGCCTGCTCGCCGACCAGAAGCCTGCTCGCCGAGCAGGCCACCAGGCGCCTGCTCGGCGAGCAGGGGCTGCTCGTCGCAATCCTGCTCGGCGAGCAGACCTGCGGGAATTGGTCAAAAAGACCAATTCCGCCCCCACAAAGCCACGTTCGGCCCCACGTCTTCCTACACCAACAAGGACAAGAAATTAGGTCAAAACGAGGCCCGAGACGCGGCTATAAATAGGAATTTCCAATTGTAAATTAAATATCTTTTGTTTTTGTAATTTTCTTATCTTCCACCTCGAGAAATCCTCTCCACCTCCTCCAAAAACCTTCAAACCTCCATTGAAGACGCCTCCAAAGCTCCATTCACCGAGGATTGCTCGAGCTCCATCCTTAAGTCCTAGGAAGACGCCTGCATTGGTTGACAGGTTCCCTGAAAGGGATTTTTCTTCTTTTATAACTTGTTTATCCTATGATACATGCTATGAATCTTAGGCTTATTGTAACTTCGTGACAATGTTCTCCATCTTTGATTAATATAATAGTTTTGTTTCTTCAATTGTTTTAATGCTTTGAATCTTTGTCTTACGCTTTGTTTGATTGGTTTAACTCATTCGATAATCCCAAAATCAAGTTGGCACATATTGCGAGCTGAATCTGACCTAGTCAGTGCCTATAGGATTGACGACCCTATAGAAGATTAAGCCCAAATTACTGAGCCTGAGAGCTAGTTTCGGCCTTACAAGGGAATCACGAACTAGGAACTTTAGGAGGATAGGTCGGGTTAATCGCCTCGAACACAAGTGACTTAGATTTTAATTCAATTGTTTAAACAATCTATTTCCATTATCATCGTATCCCTCCATGATCCTTTAGATGATTGCATTGACAAAAGATCACTTAGGAGTAGTTTAACTTAATTAGGGGTAGAGTAATTTAGTTAGGGTTAGAATAACTTAGTCAGAATTAGATAATCTAGTTAGGATTAGTGCAAACCAACCTAGGAGTAGATTAATTAAACAAAACCAACTCAAACCCCTTAAGCCTAGATAACATCCGAGACTTAGTAATTCGGTACTTGCAGAAATAAATCCTGTGGACGATAACCTGGACTTAAACCCAGAAATTTATTACTTGATAACGACGGGGTACACTTATCCCTCAGATCGGGTTCTTCGCAAGAATCCGCATCAAGTTTTTGGCGCCGTTGCCGGGGATTTATTTCTTCTGCAATATCGAACCAAAGGTCAACTTGTTAGTTCAGGCATTCTTTGTGAATACTTTCCTTGTTAATATCATTCATATTTGTATAGATATATATACTTGTTGATATACTATTACTTAAATTGGATCGTTCTTCCAGCAATTATGGACAACAGAGCATCAAACCCGTCCATGAACGATCTCAACACAAAAATGGACTTCCTGGTGGCTTCATACAACCAAAATAACCAACCAAGGATACCATTCTGCGAGAGATGCGGCCAGAATCACCCCGGTAGGGTATGCCACATCAACTATTACGTACCTAGAGGTGAGAATGTAAGTTATTTGGGTAATCATCAAAGGTATAATTCTGAACCCTCAACTTACAACTACTACGATCAGGAGCATACACGATACCCACCGGCGCCCTACGTGGCACCTATGGATACCCTTCCATGTCCTCATTCTAACTCTGATTTTTATGGCAGGAAAATAGGGTACTCAGAAGGAATAATGACTCTCCTAAAGGAGATATCCGTTCGACTGGCAGCCAACGAGGAGGCATGCAGGACCCTGAGTGACCAACTCGCCACAATCAGACAAGAAGAAAGGGAATGCCACGAGGCGTTCCTCTTGCAAGAAGAGGCGGCTCAAACCATCGCCCTAAGGAGCGGAAAGGAAGTAGATACACTCGTGGCATCTCCATCGCAAATACCTCTGTCACCTCAGGTAAGTAGGGAACCGGAAGTGGTTAGCAACCCCGGTCCCGCATCTGAATCTTCAGCCTCTGAAAAAGCTGTAGAAAAAGTGGTTAGGCCTTATACACCAAAACTGCCATTCCCTCAGAAGCAGAAAAAGGCCAACCTAGATAAGAAATTTGCCCGGTTCTCAGAAATCCTTAGTAGATTAGAAATAAACATTCCATTAATGGAAGCACTAGAGGAGATGCCGAACTATGCAAAATTTCTTAAAGACATGTTGTCGAAAAAGAAAAAGTTTGGGGAAAACGAGATAGTGGCTTTAACAGAACAATGCTCGGCCATAATCACCCATAAATTACCCCCCAAGCTTAAAGATCAAGGGAGCTTTACCATCCCGTGTAGGATAGGGAACATGCACATAGATAGGGCATTATGTGATTTAGGAGCAAGTATTAATCTTATGCCTCTATCAATTTTCAGGAAATTGGGGCTCGGAGAACCTAAACCAACAAACATGACACTGCAACTAGCGGATCGGTCAATTGCACGGCCTAGAGGCATAGTTGAAGATGTGCTTGTAAAGGTGGACAAACTGATCTTCCCAGTCGATTTTGTGGTCCTCGACATGGAAGAAGATGACTTCGTCCCCATTCTCCTTGGGAGACCGTTTCTTGCAACCGGTAGGACACTAATAGACGTCCATGGAGGTAAATTGGTCCTAAGGGTGCAGGACGAAGAGGTAACATTTAACGTTTATGAATCTATGAAATTTCCTCAAGAACGCTCCAAAAGTTGTAACTTTGTGGATGCACTTATAGATAAATGTGTTGAGGAAGTTGATCTCGATATAAGAAATGCCTCTTTAGAACTCGGTCTAGGTGGTGAGACATGTGAAAACTCAAGTGAGCCATTTGAAGATCTCCCACCTGAAAAATGTTATTGGGTTAAGGGTAGAAAAGAGGACCTTGATCATGAGATCAAACCTAAACCTAAGACCTCGTTGGAGGAACCTCCAAAATTAGAGCTTAAACCCTTGCCCAACAACCTGAAATATGTTTTTCTTCAACCTCCCACAGATTTACCCGTTATTATTTCTTCTTTGTTGACAGTTGAACAGGAAGAAAAATTGGTGGAGGTGCTGATGGAACATAAATGAGCCTTTGGATGGTCAATCCACGACATCAAAGGTATCGACCCCAAAATCTGCACACATAGAATTTTTCTTGAGGAGGAGATCAAGCCATCTGCCCAACCTCAACGACGGCTCAACCCTAACATGAAAGAGGTGGTAAAAGTCGAGGTTATAAAACTCCTCGACGCAGGTATCATCTTTCCAATTTCTGATAGTCAATGGGTAAGCCCGGTTCAATGTGTGCCCGAAAAAGGGGGAACACCAGTAATGGAAAATGAAAAAGGAGAATTAATCCCAACTAGAAAGGTTACGGGTTGGCGTGTATGCATAGATTATAGGAAATTAAACGAGGCCACCCGTAAAGACCACTTTCCCTTACCATTTATTGATCAAATGTTGGAACGATTGGCAGGGCACGAATTTTTCTGCACTTTAGATGGGCTATCTGGCTATATGCAAATCCCTGTGGACCCTTTGGATCAAGAGAAAACAACATTCACTTGCCCCTATGGGACTTTTGCATATAGACGGATGCCTTTCGGATTATGTAATGCCCCTGCCACGTTCCAACGTTGTATGATGGCTATGTTTTCTGACATGGTCGAGGAGTTCCTAGAAATTTTCATGGATGATTTTAATGTTGTAGGACCTACTTTCGACCAATGTCTTGAAAACTTGGACCGAGTCTTAGAACGTTGTGAAGACAAGAACTTGGCACTTAATTGGGAAAAGTGCCAGTTCATGGTCCAAAACTGCATAGTATTAGGACACAAGGTGTCGGGGAAGGGGATCGAGGTCGATCCGGCAAAAATTAAGGTGATTGAAAAACTGCCACCTCCTACTAATGTGAAATTAGTTAGGAGCTTTTTAGGACACGCGGGGTTTTATAGACGATTTATAAAAGACTTTTCAAAAATCACTAAACCCCTCACTCAATTATTGCTAAAAGATGCTGATTTTAATTTCAATGAAGAATGTATGCTTGCATTTAAATTGCTGAAAAAGAAATTAATTGAAGCACCCATTATGGTAAGCCCGGATTGGTCCCTTCCCTTTGAGTTAATGTGCGATGCTAGTGATCTGGCTGTAGGAGCCTGTCTTGGGCAGAGGGTGGATAAACTTTTTCGCCCAATTTTCTATGCTAGCAAAACCTTAAATGATGCACAACAGAATTATTCAATAACTGAAAAGGAATTGCTAGCCGTAGTATTTGCCTTTGACAAATTCAGATCTTATTTGGTGTTATCTAAGGTAATTGTTTTTACTGACCATGCAGCCCTGAGATATCTGATGAGCAAACAGGATGCAAAACCTAGGCTGATCCGTTGGATCTTACTACTCCAAGAATTTGACATCGAGATCAGAGACAAGAAAGGGGTAGAAAACGTGATAGTGGACCATCTATCCAGGTTAGAGTCAGATCAGCAATCCTTAGAGCATGGGGGCAATAAAGGAAGTATTCCCGGATGAAACACTATATTCGGTAAAAACTCTCCCCTGGTTTGCAAACATCGCGAACTACAAAGTCGGTAACATTCTTCCTCTTGATTTAGATGCAAATAAAAGACGTAAGTTTTTGTTTGAAAGCAAACAATATTTTTGGGAAGAGCCCTATTTATTTCGATTCTGCACTGATGGCATGATTAGGAGATGTATACCTGAGGAAGAGGTAGAGTCAGTGATTAACATGTGCCACTCTAGGGAACCAGGCGGCCACTTCGGGCCAGATAGGACAGTGGCTAAAATTCTCCAAAGTGGACTTTGGTGGCCACAAATGCATAGTGATATCAATAATTATATTAAATATTGTGATGCATGTCAGAGAGTAGGGAATATTTCTAGGAGAAATGAAATGCTTCAACAAGGCATACTCGTCTGTGAGCTATTTGACGTTTGGGGCATAGACTTTATGGGACCTTTCCCTATGTCACACACCAACCAATACATTCTTGTTGCGGTTGATTATGTCTCTAAATGGGTAGAGGCCGAAGCCCTACCCACAAACGATGCTCGAGTAGTGATAAAATTCCTGAAAATGAATATCTTTACCAGATTTGGTACACCCCGGACTATCATTAGCGATGGGGGATCCCATTTCTGCAATAAGCAGTTTGACACATTGCTCCAAAAGTATGGCGTAGCCCATAGGGTCGCAACACCTTACCACCCTCAGACAAGTGGTCAGGTAGAAGTGTCAAACAGAGAGCTAAAACGCATTCTTGAGAAAACGGTAGGGAATGCTAGAAAAGATTGGAGTCTTAAACTGGACGATGCTCTCTGGGCATACCGGACAGCATTCAAAACTCCCATAGGAATGTCCCCCTACCGTCTGGTTTTTGGGAAATCTTGCCACTTGCCTGTTGAATTAGAGCACAAAGCTTATTGGGCGCTAAAATTTCTAAACTTTGACCCTAAACTTTCAGGTGATCTACGGTTAACACAACTGCACGAACTGGATGAGCTCCGATATAACTCTTACGAGAATGCCAAATTGTACAAAGAACGAACCAAGCGGGTGCACGATAAAAAGGTACAGCGGAAAACCTTCCAAAAAGGCGACCAAGTGCTACTCTATAACTCCCGATTGAGATTCTTCCCAGGCAAGCTCAAGAGTAGATGGTATGGACCATTTTCAGTTCTTGACGCACATCCCTCCGGTATGGTTGAGATCATGTTGAAAGATGGAACCACCCAAAAAGTTAATGGACACCGACTTAAACTTTATCTCGGTAAAGACACTTCGGGTGTCCAAATCCTCCGGCTTCAAGATGATCAGTAAGTTGTCTTCTCCACCCTAACTTTTTACACTCGTATTTCATGATCTATAATGCAATGTTGGAACTTATTGCATATTTTAAGTGTGAGGAGGAGGGGTAGACAAACTTACAAAAATTGTATAAATTTTTAAATTTTTGTTGCGTCGTGTCTAGTTTAGGTTTGCGTTTTGGCGTTTTATTATGTTTTTGCATGTTTAGGACCTAAAACCGTGAACCTCCTTCGAATCTAAACTTCGTTATTTGTCTTTGAGGGCTGAGAACCGAATCTAAAATTGCATGACAACTAGTTTAGGTGTGGGACACAACTCTTGTATCTGTAAAAGCATGAGCTACAGTTTGCATTTAGACCCTACTTTTGAAGAAATGCTAAAATCATTACTTAGGTAGATAACTTAAGAATTGAAGGCATGTAATATTAAACTTGAGTTTGGGGAAAACTAGTAAACACAAAAATTGAAACCTAAAGAATTGTGAGTTGAATTTGAGCCTAAGAGCGAACATCAAAAAGCTCTTTTTCTTGACATTTTTGTGTGAATGCTTTGACTTGTGGAAGATTACAGATTTTGCACCTAATACTGTGTTGAACCTACATGCAATGATTTGAGATGATAAACGATGAATCGGCCTCATTAGAATTAACCTTTTCTTTACCTTGTTTTTCTTTTTCATCCACTCTAGGAAGCCCCTTTGAGCCGACATTTTTGTAGTTTGTAGATTTTTCTTTCGTTCTAACCCGTTTTTGCGAACCACAACTTGGTTCGCTACTTAACCTTTGTTTTTGCAAAGCTCAAATTGAGCCTTTGTTTTTCTCTAGCGCTTTATCGTTGTTTATGGCATTATAGTAGCAAGCCAAAAGGCTAAGAAGTGAATGAGCATCACTATCCCAAAAGAAAAAAAAAAAAAGAGAAGAAGAAAAACAGAAAAAGAAAAAGAAAAGAAAAGAGACGAACAAAAGGGAAGAACTCCATTCCCTAGTTCTTAGAAAAATAAAAAATGTCTCAAAGAAAACATCCCAAAAAGAAAACAATAAGGGACGAATAAAAAGCTCAATCACTTCATATTTGCTAAAGCCATTTAAACTTTGTTGTTGTAGCGCTAGAACACTTAACCTTTGTTGTACCTTTAACCCTCTAACCACATTACAACCCCAATTAGAGGCTGTTTTTGATATCATCGGAGTCATATAGCATAGTAGAGGAACTCGGATGAACGTTCAAAATCAACGTAATCCTAAGCAAGAATATAAGCCGAGAGTAAACACTTTAGCCACCAAAATTGTGTGAATGAGTGAACTACCTATGGTGAGGTGTTTTACTTAGCGATCCCCTCAAGCTCGTTCAATTGAACATGTGTTCCTTTACTTAAAACTATGACCTATTGTAATTGAAATGCGGCTTTTGGATATCGTGTCTCTACTTTGTATTTCCGAATGCATGTAATTACAGATGCTCGAAATTGTGTCAAGCACCTAGTCAAACTGGGAAGTTTTCTAGCTTGCTTGTGATGGCGGGTTTAGTTTTTTAGTTTACTTGGGGACAAGTAAAGTTTTAAGTGCGAGGAGGTTTGATAGGGGTCAAAAACCCCTATCTTTGGGTACGGTTTTAGGACGGTTTTTAGGTTTATTTGGCTAATAAGCGAGCAATTCTCGCATTTAAATGCTTTTGTGTGAGTTAGTTAGAAATTGGAAGCATTCTATTTACTTTTCGTCGTTTAGGCTCGTTTTGTGATCAATTTATGCAAATACGGCCGAAATAACACGCATAATAGAATTCCTTTATCTTTTGAAGCTAATTGGTCCGTCAAAAGTCGCACCAAACGAAGCGTTTGCTCAAAATAAGCGATTGACGGATCAATTCGGCTTTTGGACTAATGTTTTCTGGAGTTTTTATGCGTGTGCAGGTGTAAGTTCAGACGAAAAAGGGTTTGGAAGTCATCCGGTACGGATCGAGCGCGCTTCGGACGAAAACGCTCGGCGAGCAGGGCCCCCCGGGCCATTTCTGCTCGCCGAGCAGGCCTCTGTAGGCCTGCTCGCCGAGTAGGGCGCCAGGCGCCTGCTCGCCGAGCAGGGGCTGCTCGTCGCAATCCTGCTCGACGAGCAGCCTTTCCTGCTCGGCGAGCAGACCTGCGGGAATTGGTCAAAAAGACCAATTCCGCCCCCACAAAGCAACGTTCGGCCCCACGTCTTCCTACACCAACAAGGATACGAAATTAGGTCAAAACGAGGCCCGAGACGCGGCTATAAATAGGAATTTCCAATTGGAAATTAAATATCTTTTGTTTTTGTAATTTTCTTATCTTCCACCTCGAGAAATCCTCTCCACCTCCTCCAAAAACCTTCAAACCTCCATTGAAGACGCCTCCAAAGCTCCATTCACCGAGGATTGCTCGAGCTCCATCCTTAAGTCCTAGGAAGACGCCTGCATTGGTTGACAGGTTCCCTGAAAGGGATTTTTCTTCTTTTATAACTTGTTTATCCTATGATACATGCTATGAATCTTAGGCTTATTGTAACTTCGTGACAATGTTCTCCATCTTTGATTAATATAATAGTTTTGTTTCTTCAATTGTTTTAATGCTTTGAATCTTTGTCTTACGCTTTGTTTGATTGGTTTAACTCATTCGATAATCCCAAAATCAAGTTGGCACATATTGCGAGCTGAATCTGACCTAGTCAGTGCCTATAGGATTGACGACCCTATAGAAGATTAAGCCCAAATTACTGAGCCTTAGAGCTAGTTTTGGCCTTACAAGGGAATCACGAACTAGGAACTTTAGGAGGATAGGTCGGGTTAATCGCCTCGAACACAAGTGACTTAGATTTTAATTCAATTGTTTAAACAATCTATTTCCATTATCATCGTATCCCTCCATGATCCTTTAGATGATTGCATTGACAAAAGATCACTTAGGAGTAGTTTAACTTAATTAGGGGTAGAGTAATTTAGTTAGGGTTAGAATAACTTAGTCAGAATTAGATAATCTAGTTAGGATTAGTGCAAACCAACCTAGGAGTAGATTAATTAAACAAAACAAACTCAAACCCCTTAAGCCTAGATAACATCCGAGACTTAGTAATTCGGTACTTGCAGAAATAAATCCTGTGGACGATAACCTAGACTTAAACCCAGAAATTTATTACTTGATAACGACGGGGTACACTTATCCCTCAGATCGGGTTCTTTGCAAGAATCCGCATCAGTCAGCATAAGACATCACTTCATTAGAGACCATATACTCAAGGGTGAGATAAAGATGACCTACGTCCCAACAGGTGAGCAGCTTGAGGATATCTTCACAAAGCCACTGGCTCGTGAACAGTTTAGCATACTGAGAGAAGCCATTGGTATGTTTAATCCTCTTCAGTAAATTCTAGCTCTTAATATAGACTCATGCTGAGTGAATTAACATGCTGAATGATCTATTGTTTGCTGAGTGAATAAACGCATGCTGAGTGTTTAATGTCAAATGAATGAAAATCACATACTGAGCAAACATTGGCACCGAGTAGTTACCTCAAACTGAGAAATCATCCGTATAAAACTGACCACTCAGAATATAAAACACTTAGTATTCTAAACGCTGAGTATAAGATCCATTGCATTCAATGCTAGAGCACGCGAATAGCCACCTAGGATGATGTATGCGCCGAATGTGTCATAAAAGCCAGGATTATTGTCGGTTCACAATCCCAAGGCAAAACTGACACATGGATTCGATAAGATTCACTTTTCACCGCTATAAATAATGGGCAAATCCCCATTGTTATCTCTTTACACTTACTGAATTCTCTGGCAAAGCATTCTCTCTCTAAAACTCTCAAAGCTTCCTAATCTTTTTCTGAAATTATGACTAAGGTTTCCGTTAACATCTCCGGTGCTGGTCACCCTAAGACCAGTTCCGATGAACCCTCCAGGCAAACTACTTCGCCTGAAACCATAAAGGTCACTACGCCGAGCAAAGGCAAAGCTGGCCAAGCCAGCTCCTCTAAGGGAAAGCCGACCAAGGTCAGAACCTACACCAAAGTCTTTGCAGACGTTAGGGAATGCAAAATAGACTTCTCACGATGGTTCTCTGAGGCCTTCGTAACAACCGAGCAACCATTCTGTGAATGGATATCGAAGAATGGCTGGACCGAGCTGTTCTCCATTAGAGATCCCACTTACCCTGACCTAGTAAGGGAATTCTACCAAAACTTATGGGTTGCTAACGATAACCAGGACTATCTAATTGCCGTGGTAAAGGAGAAAACAATCTTCATCAACCCTACCTACCTTGCCAATTTGCTGAAGTTGAAGAATGAGGGAACAAAGCTGAGAAGGAAGGGTGATCATGAAGGAACTGGGTATGTTGCCACCTTCTGCAAGCCTGCTGGCCATTCTGGAGAAATCTCAAGTTCATCAATGCGCCAGCACCAAAAGATGGCACACTATCTGCTGACCAATTACATCTACCCCAAGATTAATTGCACCAGCTCAACGACTAATTTCGAGCAATGCTTCATATGGCATATGCTGACCTACAAGCCCATCAACATGCCAGTTTTCCTAATAGCCGGCTTCCAGAGGAGCACTGGAACTTTAAGGCTAGGCTCACTCATAACTAGAATCCTCAAAGACCATCAAATTGATCTCTTCGAGGAAACTGAGGCCCAAGGCTCTAAGATCACAGCGGCTTCGCTGCGTGCCTTGAAGTATAACCAACCGATTAAGAAAGGCAAAAATGATGATGAGGCTGATGAGGAGACAACTGTCTCAAAGAAAGGGAAAAGGATAAAGGCTCCAGCTACCCGAAAGAGGAAAGCTGTTGGGACTCCTTCAAAGAAGGCTGAGCCTCAAACCAAGAAGCTTAAGTCAGCTTCTCAAAAAGGTCATGAGAGACCTAAGTCAGCCGAGAAGAGAAGCAGGCAAGATGAGCCTGAAATAGAGGAAAGAACAGATGCTGATGAGCAATCTCAAAAGAAGCAGAAGTCTTCTGTGCTGACCCCTATTGATGCTATCCCTACTGACATCATTGTTCCTAGTGATTCTCACTACACACAGTGTCAAGGAACTGAAGTTGAGCATCAAGAAGATGATCTGGAACTGGATGATCACTTCATCATTCAAGTGGAAGAAGAATTAGATAACTCAGATCAGGATGAAGCAGAAGAAGAAGATGAAGAAGAAGAAAGCGGTCAGGATGACGCTGAGGAGACAGCTAGTGAAGAAGCTGCTGACCCAATGATGCAGTTTCTGCAAAACCTCACTAAGGGATAAGTGTACCCCGTCGTTATCAAGTAATAAATTTCTGGTTTAAGTCCAGGTTATCGTCCACAGGATTTATTTCTGCAAGTACCGAGCTACTCGATCTCGGATGTTATCTAGGCTTAGGGGGGTTTGAGTTGGTTTGTTTATATTAATCTACTCCTAGGTTGAATTATACTAATCCTAGCTAAGTTATCTAATTCTAGCTAAGTTATTCTACGCCTAACTAAGTTACTCTACCCTTAATTGATCTTTTACCAATGCAATTAACCGAATGAACATGAAGGGATACGATGATAATGAAAATAGAATGTTTAAACAATTGAATTGAAACTAAGTCACTTGTGTCCAAGGCGATTAACCCGACCTATCCTCCTAAAGTCCCTAGTTCGTGATTCCCTTGTAAGGCCGAAACTAGCTCTAAGGCTCAGTAATTTGGGCTTAATCTTCTATAGGGTCGTCAATCCTATAGGCACTGACTAGGTCAGATTCAGCTCGCAATATGTGCCAACCTAATTTTGGGATTATCGAATGAGTTAAACCAATCAGACAAAGCGTAAGACAAAGATTAAAACATCAAAACAATTGAATAAACAAGAACTATAATATATATCAAAGATGGAAACATTGTCACGAAGTTACAATAAACCTAGAATTCATAGCATGTATCAGAGGCTAGACAGAATGTAAAAGAAGAAAAATCCCTTTCAGGGAACCTGTCTACCAATGCAGGCGTATTTCTAGGACTTAAGGATGGAGCTTGAGCAATCCTCGGTGAACGGAGCTTCGGAGGTGTCTTCAATGGAGGTTTGAAGGATATGGAGGAGGTGGAGAGAATTTCTCAAGAGGAAAAACTAAGAAAATTACAAAGGAAAAAGATGTCTAATTTACATTGGAAAAATCCTATTTATAGACGTGGCTCGGGCCTCTTTTTGACCCATTTTCGTGTCCTTATTAGTGTAGGAAGACGTGGGGTCCATCGTGGCTTCGTGGGGGCGGAATTGGTCTTTTTGACCAATTCCCGCAGGTCTGCTCGCCGAGCAGGGCGAGCTGCTCGGCGAGCAGGGCTGCTCGCGCCTGGCGCCCTGCTCGGCGAGCAGGCTCCTGCTCGCCGAGCAGGCGCCTGGTGGCCTGCTCGGCGAGCAGGATCCTGCTCGCCGAGCAGGCCTCTGGCGGCCTGCTTGGCGAGCAGGCATGGCGTGCTCGGCGAGCAGGCCTCCAGGGGCCTGCTCGGCGAGTAGAAATGGCCCATGGGCCCCTGCTCGTCGAGCGTTTTCGCCCGTCATGCTCTCGATTTCTTGCCGAGTACTCTTGATGTCCTTTTTCGCCCGAACTTACACCTGTGCACGTATAGAAACTCCAGATAACATTAGTCTGAAAGCTAAATTGATCTGTCAATCGCTTATTTTGAGCAAACGCTTCGTTTGGTGCGACTTTTGATCGACCAATTAGCTTCAAAAGATAACGGAATTATACTATGCATGCTATTTCGGCCGTATGTGCCTAAATTGATCATAAAACGAGCCTAAACGACGAAAAGTAAACAGAACGTTTCCAATTTCTAACTAACTCACACAAAAGCATTTAAATGCGAGAATTGCTCGCTTATTAACTAAAAACGCTAAAACCCGTCCAAAAACCGTACCCAAAGATAGGGGTTTTTGACCCCTATCAAACCTCCTCGCACTTAAAACTTTACTTGTCCCCAAGTAAACTAAAAAACTAAACCCACCATCACAAGCAAGCTAGAAAACCTCCCGGTTTGACTAGGTGCTGGACACAATTTCGAGCATCTGTAATTACATGCATTTGGAAATACAAAGTAGAGACACGATATCCAAAAGCCGCATTTCAATTATCATGGGTCATAGTTTTAAGCAAATGGACACATGTCCAATTAAACAAGCTTGAGGGGATCGCTAAGTAAAACACCTCACCATAGGTAGTTCACTCATTTCACATAATTTTTGGTGGCTAAGGTGTTTACTCTCGGCTTATGTTCTTGCCTAGGATTACGTCGATTTTGCACGTTCATCCGCGTTCCTCTACTATGCTATATGATTCCGATGATATCAAAAACAGCCTCTAATCGGGGTTGTAATGTGGTTAGAGGGTTAAAGGTACAACAAGGGTTATTAGTTCTAGCGCTACAAAAACAAAGTTTAAATGGCCTTAGCAAATATGAAGTGATTGAGCTTTTTATTCATCCCTTATTATTTGCTTTTTGGGATGTTTTCTTGAGACGTTTTTTATTTTTAAGAACTGGGGAATGAAGTTCTTCCCTTTTGTTCGTCTCTTTTCTTTTCTTTTTCTTTTTCTGTTTTTCTCTTTTTTTTTCTTTTTGGGATAGTGGTGCTCATTCACTTCTTAGCCTTTTGACTTGCTACTTTGATGCCATAAACAAAGATAAAGCGCTAGAAACGACAAAGACTCGATGTGAGCTTTGCAAAAACTTTGGGTTAGGTAGCAAGCCAAGTTGTGGCTTGCAAAAATAGGTTAGAACGAAAGAAAAATCTATAAACTACAAAAATACAGGCTCAAAGGGGCTTCCTAGAGTGGATGAAAAAGAAAAAATAAGGTAAAAAAAAGGGTTAGTTCTAATGAGGCTGATTCATCGTTTATCATCTCAAACCATTGCATGTAGGTTCAACATAGTATTAGGCGCAAAATCTGTAATCTTCCACAAGTCAAAGCATTCACACAAAAATGTCAAGAAAAAGAGCTTTTTGATGTTCGCTATTAGGCTCAAATTCAACTCACAATTCTTTGGGTTTCAATTTTGTGTTTACTAGTTTTCCCCAAACTCAAGTTTAATGTTGCATGCCTTCAATTCTTAAGTTATCTACCTAAGTAATGATTTTAGCATTTCTTCAAAAGTAGGGTCTAAATGCAAACCTTAGCTCATGCTTTTACAGATATAAGAGTTGTGTCCCACACCTAAACTAGTTGTCATGCAATTTTAGATTCGGTTCTCAGCCCTCAAAGACAAATAACGAAGTTTAGATTCGAAGGAGGTTCACGGTTTTAGGTCCTAAACACACAAAAACATAAATAAAACCTCAAAACGCTAAACTAAACTAGACACGACGTAACAAAAATTAAAAATTTATACAAATTTTTGTAAGTTTGTCTACCCCTCCTCCTCACACTTAAAATATGCAATAAGTTCCAACATTGCATCTAAAACCATCAAGCGCATGTGCAAAAAGTTAGGGTGGAGAAGACAACTTACTAACCAAAGTTAAAGACAGAAATCTATAATTGAATTAAAAAGAAAAACAAACCTAGAAAAAGTTTAATCCAAACTTGGGTTGCCTCCCAAGAAGCGCTACTTTATAGTCGGTTAGCTCGACATGGAGTTCCTTCCTAGGTGTAAGCTTCTACTCGCGTTAGGAACTCGAACTCCTTGAGAAATAACCCGTACCTATAAAATGGATTAAGAGCCTCTAATAAGTTTAATGAAAGCAGGAGGTCGAATTTAAACATATTATGAAAAAGTTTGGTTTGCTCCCTTTTGGATTCTCGTGGTAGGTCGAAGAGAATGAAAATTTCCGAGCATGAAGCAAACCTAAACTTTTCTAATTTTTGAGGAAAAGGTAGTTGAGATACACAAGTTTTGATTTGATCTTTTATCTCTATCACATGATTTAGAATTTCAGATTTTGAACCAGGGTTGCTTACCGCTTCCGGTTCCTCACTTACCTCGAGTGATGCATGTGATAGTGGACTTGGTTCTACCTTTTTGTCATTCCTCAAGGAGATGGCTTGAGCTGATTCCCTTTGTGGGATTTCTATGTTTTCCTTTATGCCTGGGAGAGCATCTCGGGATTGCTCTTGCATCTCATGGTTTATTTGAGCCAATTGGTTGCTTAAGTCCTTGCAAACCTCCTCGTTGATTGTAAGTCGGGCTGATATTCCTTTTAAAAGGGACAACACCTCATCTCGTGAGCTAGAGGGTTGTGGAGGAACTTGGCTTGCTTGTTCGTAAGGGAACATTCCCAATTCATTTTCCCTGTGCTCATTAACAAACCTATTTGGAGGCCTCAACATGTTAGGGTTCCCGTAGGACAGATTTGAGTGTTGAGGTCTCCTCCAATCACTACCATAAAAGTTGTAAGAATTGGGGTTAGAATTATACCTTTGGTGATTACCCACAAAACTTACACTTTCATTGGTGTTGAGGCTCAGTTTCGTCATCAAGATGTCCATTTTCTCATTTAAGTCGGCCATGGAGGGATTGGGAGCCTCATTGTCCAGGGCATGAATGTATTGTCTTGATGGGATAGTAAACTTTTGAGCTTGCCACTCGACTCTTTCTTGCCAATTCATTGATCAGAGAATGCTGAGAAAAAGTGAAGTTCTAGCACAAAAGTTGATAAGTAAAAGTATATAGAACAAATACAAAAGATATGAACAAGTATAGAAGTTATAAAGAATTATATATAAACAAGTATAAACGATATAAACAAAGGATATTCACAAGGAATGCCTAAACTAACAAATCGACCTTTGGTTCGATATTGCAGAAGAAATAAATCCCCGGCAACGGCGCCAAAAACTTGATTATTGGCGGTTGTCGGGTATTTATAGAATTAATCTACTTTCCCCGGCAACGGCGCCAAAAACTTGATGCGGTTTCTGCGAAACCTCACCAAGGGATAAGTGTACCCCGTCGTTATCAAGTAATAAATTTCTGGTTTAAGTCCAGGTTATCATCCACAGGATTTATTTCTGCAAGTACCGAGCTACTCGATCTCGGATGTTATCTAGGCTTAGGGGGGTTTGAGTTGGTTTGTTTATATTAATCTACTCCTAGGTTGAATTATACTAATCCTAGCTAAGTTATCTAATTCTAGCTAAGTTATTCTACGCCTAACTAAGTTACTCTACCCCTAATTGATCTTTTACCAATGCAATTAACCGAATGAACATGAAGGGATACGATGATAATGAAAATAGAATGTTTAAACAATTGAATTGAAACTAAGTCACTTGTGTCCAAGGCGATTAACCCGACCTATCCTCCTAAAGTCCCTAGTTTGTGATTCCCTTGTAAGGCCGAAACTAGCTCTAAGGCTCAGTAATTTGGGCTTATTCTTCTATAGGGTCGTCAATCCTATAGGCACTGACTAGGTCAGATTCAGCTCGCAATATGTGCCAACCTAATTTTGGGATTATCGAATGAGTTAAACCAATAAGACAAAGATTAAAACATCAAAACAATTGAATAAACAAGAACTATAATATATATCAAAGATGGAAACATTGTCACGAAGTTACAATAAACCTAGAATTCATAGCATGTATCAGAGGCTAGACAGAATGTAAAAGAAGAAAAATCCCTTTCAGAAAACTTGTCTACCAATGCAGGCGTCTTTCTAGGACTTAAGGATGGAGCTTGAGCAATCCTTGGTGAATGGAGCTTCGGAGGTGTCTTCAATGGAGGTTTGAAGGATATGGAGGAGGTGGAGAGGATTTCTCAAGAGGAAAAACTAAGAAAATTACAAAGGAAAAAGATGTCTAATTTACATTGGAAAAATCCTATTTATAGACGCGGCTCGGGCCTCTTTTTGACTTATTTTCGTGTCTTTATTGGTGTAGGAAGACGTGGGGTCCATCGTGGCTTCGTGGGGGCGGAATTGGTCTTTTTGACCAATTCCCGCAGGTCTGCTTGCCGAGCAGGGCTGCTCGCGACGAGCAGTCCCCTGCTCGCCGAGCAGGCGCCTGGCGCCCTGCTCGCCGAGCAGGCCTCTAGCGGCCTGCTCGGCGAGCAGAAATGGCCCACGGGGCCCTGCTCGTCGAGCGTTTTCGCCCGGCATGCTCTCGATTTCTTGCCGAGTACCCTTGATGTCCTTTTTGGCCCGAACTTACACCTGCGCACGTATAGAAACTCCAGATAACATTAGTCCGAAAGCTAAATTGATCCGTCAATCGCTTATTTTGAGCAAATGCTTCGTTTGGTGCGACTTTTGACGGACCAATTAGCTTCAAAAGATAACGGAATTATACTATGCATGCTATTTCGGCCGTATTTGCCTAAATTGATCATAAAACGAGCCTAAACGATGAAAAGTAAACAGAACGTTTCCAATTTCTAACTAACTCACACAAAAGCATTTAAATGCGAGAATTGCTCGCTTATTAACTAAATAACGCTAAAACCCGTCGAAAAACCGTACCCAAAGATAGGGGTTTTTGACCCCTATCACCCAACTAATACTGAGTTGGGTACACATAAAGAATAAGAACAAGCTGACCAACTTAATGCTGATCAAGAAGAAACTTCTCCCTCTCACCCAGGAGAGTCTATCCAAGCTGACACTCCTCCTCGCAGAAGAAGATTAATCAAGGCAAGTCAGAAAACTGTCATTGACTTACCTGTTCAAAAGTCGACTAAAGATCCTTCCTCTCTTAAGCTGAGGTTTTTTAGTAAGAAAACCCCTTCTTCTCAACAAGCTTCTCTTGAAAAGCAAGCCTCTGTTTCTTCACCAAAGGAACAAGCCGACTTGAATGCTTCTGCAAACTCAATGAGTCAGATCGAGAAAGTTCTCGTTAATGCTGTTGCTCCAAGCACCGTGCTGACTCAGAATATTCCTGCACCAATCATCACTGACAGCATTAGGATTACTACTTCACCGACCATCACTACTGCCGATCAATCCTCTCTCCCAGAAAATCAAGTACAGCTTGAAAACACACTTCCAGTCACTGACCCTATCATAACTCTGACTCCTCCACAAACTGGTCAAACTGAGGAAACTAGGCAACATGATGATGAAACCCTCAACTATCTACATACCACCGAGACTGGTAGAAAACTCATCAACTCGGTGCAGTCATTCATTAAGGACATTCATCAATCTGCTGAACCTACTGCTGGGTCGAGTAACAATGCATCAGCTCAGCTGTCCCAAGTCACTTAGCTCTTAAATGAGGTTAAAGGACTGAAGGATCTGCTAAGTGATATGATTTCAATTCAATCACATCAGCCCAAGCAAGACTCAATAACGAAGCTGGCTGAGCTCCAACTGACAACTGTTCAACATCTTAACACTCTTCAAGGCCAATTCTAGACCTTGTCAGCTGCGAATACTCAATATGCCACTTCTGATGAAGTAAAGATTCTCTTTTCCCAGCTTCACACTGAGCAAATCAAGACCAACAATCATGTGGCCTCCTACTTTCAATGCTCGGTGGAGAAAATAAGCGAAGCAGTTCGTTTGCTGAACTTAAATAAACAGGAGATGGACACTGACCAAATGAAGAAAAATAGATATTGGTCAACTCTCAAAGGATCTTCACTCATGTGCGTCATAACAATCTCCAACGTCAATATTATGACACAGCCTTGCTGAAGACCTTTCATCAAGTTTTTGCTACATTGACAGATTCAATTACTTGGGTAGGTAAGTCTCAAGCCTACGTACTGGAACTACTCAGCGCCGCTAAAATCGGCATACCAAAAGAGGTCTTGAATGAAGGCGTTATTGTCTTTGATGGCATTAATGAAAGCGCTGATAAACTTAAGGAGCTTTCCGCCGTGCTAACCGCCGCTGTCTTAACCGACTCTTTTAGAATTCCTGCTCCTCCCGATGCTGACAAAACGGGGGAGAAAGAATAGGCTAGAACTCAGCAGGAGGCTCCTAGAAGCAGTCAGTCCAAGCAAAAGAAAAAGAAGTAGAAATAGGCTAGGCTTAGTCTTTAACTTAGTCTGTAGCCCTATCTTCTTGCTATGATCATCTTTTTGCTATGTATGCTGACTACTTTACTTTAATACAATACTTCCATCTTTTATCTTAACTTGAGTCATTTCATATGATGTTGAGTATTATGTTGTTATGTATCTTCAATTACATCAACTGTGTTTACTGTCTATAATACTTGTTGATTGTATCCCATGCTGATCATATGTTTGACATTGTCTTGTATGTTTATAAAACACTGTCTCATAAAACCCATTGAACAAAATGTTTACTCAGTGCTCTCTGAATGTTACACCTTCCGCTTAATACTGAGTAAAATAGAATATGTTCCATGAGCTGACCTATATCTGAAAACTGACCTTAGACCTACTCGATTAAACCTTAGAATGTTTAAGAGCTAAACTAAGTCAGTAGCTCAACCCTGACGGGGGAGTTTGCTAAGTAATAATAGGTCAACTATCATGGGGGAGCTCAACACAGAGTTCCTCGCTGAATAGTTTTGCCAACATCAAAATGGGGGAGTTTGTTGAAACACCTTTCCACATGATTTTGATTTGACAAAATTATTTAAGTAAAATTAAATATATTCTAAACACACTAAGTTTAAATGCTTTGATTTATTATACTAATGTGTTTGTTCAATGTTGAGTTAAAATTATTTATAAGACATAAGGAGTAAAAGGCCAAAGCCCAATACGGAAGTCAAAGCCCAAGTCAAACAGATCAAGACAACTCGGCCCACGTGTATGAAACGCTGTCGTTACAATCAAAACGCAACTCAGCAAGAGAAGGATCTAGAAGACCTTCGTTGAACAACTTCGGAGTGAAGCCGCTGAGTTGAATCGACAAAGAGTACGAGATAGCAACTGAGCAAGAACAACTTCCAGACAAAGTAATCCCACTTTGGGTAAAGTTCAGAAGACACAGAACGATGTCTAGTTGACCTTACCATAAATGGAGACACTCTGCCGAGCTGACTTAAAGCTGCTCAACACTGACCGAGGATAGAAGATACTCAAATCTGATTGGTCGAGAGCTCTGAGCAAGACTGAGTGACAATGACAGGAAGCCGTTTCCCTCCAACGGTTATTTCGAAATTCGAAATGACCGATGCCTCAGACGTCTCTATAAATAGAGCCCTTCAGTTGCTTCATTCGCAACAGAACTTGATCAAGCCATTACGCTGACCAAAATTCTACTCAAAGTTCTGCAAGAAAAAGCAAAGAATATTCTTACACCAAATTTCATATCTTTTGTGTAAAAGTCTAGAGTGATTATTCAATCATCTAAGGTGTCTTAGCAATTGTTGTTTAGGACAAATCTTTATCATTTCTAGAGATTAGAAAGGAGAGGCTGAGTACTCGGTTATAGTACTCAGCGTGAGATTAGGAGTGAGTACAGGTATAGAGGAAGGTACTCTTGTTATACTCAGCTTCTAAGTTGTAAAAGGTTTGATGCTCTACCGTTAAAAAGCTCAGTAGAGAATTCGAAATCTCGGAACGTGTTCCGGGGACAGGACGTAGGCTTGGAGGCCGAACCTGGATAATTCTGCTGAGTAATATCTTTCTAACCTTAAACTCCTTAATATATATATTGCTTGCTTAATCAAAACTGACCAAGTAAAGAGGTCAAGCTGAGTTGTGTGCATTGAGTGTTTGAGTTCAGGAATAGACTCAAAGTGCTATCTCCTGACTCAACAAAAGAAGCTGACTTAGTCACCAGTTGACTAAGCTAGTGTCTTATTTACTCAGCGCGCTGTGTAATCCTTTTTCAAAGAAAAAGAAGTCAGCCTTAACGTATTAAAATTTTGAATAGTTCCTATCCCCCCCTTGGAACTAACTTGTTACGTTATAAGGGACCAACAGTTTTTGCATGTGATAAGTTTAGGTCATACTTGTTAGGTTCAAAAGTTATTATTTATACTGATCACGTAGCTTTAAGATATTTATTTGCTAAGAAAGATGCAAAACCACGTCTAATTAGATGAGTTTTATTGTTACAAGAATTTGATATAGAAATTAAAGACAAAAAAGGAGTAGAAAACCTTGTCGCCGATGATCTATCAAGACTCGAAGATGAAAACGCTCCTATAGGTGAGACTATCGGTATACGAGATGATTTCATTGATGAATATCTCTCTCAAATAAAAAGTGTCATGTCGCCATGGTATGCGGATATTGCAAATTATCTTGCAGCCAACATTGTTCCGGAAGGATTAACTTTCCAACAAAAGAAGAAATTCTTCTTTGACATTAAACAGTATTTTTGGGAAGATCCTTTCTTGTTCAGAACTTGTGGTGACGGGATAATTAGGAGATGCGTTAGTGAAACTTAATATGAGTCTATAATATCGGAATGCCATTCTAGCTCGTATGGGGGACATAACGACGTTTGTAAGACAGTAGCCAGGATATTTGAATGTGGATTCTTTTGGCCTACATTGTTTAAAGATGTCCGTTCATTTATTATTCGTTGTGACAAGTGCCAAAGAATAGGAAATTTAGGCAGAAAAGATGAGATGCCCCTCACAAACATGTTAGAAGTTGAAGTCTTCGACATATGGGGAATAGATTTCATGGGACCTTTTCCCCCTTCTAATGGTAAAACTTACATATTAGTCGCCGTAGATTATGTTTCAAAGTGGGTTGAAGCAATTGCAACCCCGACGAACGATTCTAAGGTTGTTGTTGGTTTTCTTGAAGATATATTTTGTAGATTTGGTTGTCCTAGAGTCATTGTAAGTGATGGAGGTACCCATTTTATAAACCGAAGTTTTGATATACTTATGAAAAAATATGGAGTACGCCACCGCGTGTCAACGCCCTACCATCCTCAATCGAATGGTCAGGCAGAGATATCAAATAAAGAACTCAAATGGATTCTAGAGAAAACAGTTTCGTCTTCAAGAAAAGACTGGTCTCGTAAACTGAACAATGCGTTATGGGCATACCGTACTGCATTTAAAACACCAATAGGAATGAGTCCATACCGATTAGTGTATGGGAAGGCATGTCATTTGCCAGTCGAACTAGAACACAAAGCCTATTGGGCTATTAGGGAACTTAACTTTAATTTGCAACAAGCAGGTAAGAAACGTTTGCTCAACTTAAATGAGTTAGACGAGTTACGTCATCTATCTTACGAAAATGCGAAAATATATAAAGAAAAAGTGAAAAAATGGCATGACGCCAAGATTAAAGTCAAAAGCTTTAACATTGGGGACAAGGTGCTGTTGTTTAATTCACGGCTCCGGTTATTTCCAGGTAAACTTAAGTCCAGATGGACAGGACCATATCTAGTCATTAAAGTATTTGATTATGGCTCTTTAGAACTTGAAGGACCTGACGGCGTTCGTTTCAAAGTTAATGGTAATAGATGTAAGATCTGTTACGAAAATGTTTCAAACGAAGAAATTGCGTTCGTGACACATTTTTCTGACGATTAATTCATTTAGATTTAATGTACTTTATTTATTTTTATTTTATTTTATTTTGTTTCGTTTTGTTAGTTTTAATAAGTTTTAATGATTTTTGATTTAGTTTAAATTTTTACACATGCCAATTTTATGATTTTTAATTATTAATAGACTTTATATTAAGGTTTATATACATAAAAATATGTTTAAGTCATGCTTTTATTTTATTTTTAGGCCTTTAGTACGAATTAGGAGAAATTTGGTGATTCTCAGCCGAGAATTTGGAATTCTCAGTTGAGAATTCACATTTTCAGAATTCTCCAAACAGGTAAGGTTTTTTCTGAACTTACCAAGAATTTATATTCTCGGCCGAGAATCAGACACATAGGGTTTCGACGCCTGATTTCCGCAAGGAAATCAGCGTGTCGCGACCGAGAATTAGGAATCTCGGTCGCGACACGGGAATTTTCTGCACCATCAGACCTGTATCTTATTCTACCTGTAGACACAGCTTTTCAATATCGAAAAATTGAGTTTCTTCAACTTTTAGAGGTATGATTTTATGCCTTTTCGCATCAAAACAACACCTCATTTCGTCCTAAAATCCTATAAATAAATCATAGAGGATCAAAGTTTTGTTACATTCTTTTCATCTCTATCAGAACAAAATTCTGATTTTCTCAAAACACCATTGTTAACTAAGTTACAGAACCCTTATTCCTTTTCTCAAAATCATGACTACTAAACACAAATCCCCTAGGAAAAATGTTGCTTCAAGCAATAAACATCCCGACTTATCCAAGCGATATGGTGCGCCATTTCCTATCTTCAATCATGATGAAGGCAGGCGCTACTGGAGGCTTCGTTACAAGTTCTTCGTCGGAATGTTATATATGGATGAGTTTTTGAATAAACAACTCGAAATAAGCGATGACATGTGTCGCTATTTGGAACGCTTAGGATGGACAAAATTTGCCAACATGCGATTTCCTATAATTGGCGATTGGATTCTCAAGTTTTTCTGTACCGTTCGTTTCGTTAACAAACGATGGGTGCGTCTTAGTTTTCGTCGAGATAGTGAAATATTTACTTTCGGATATCCCGAGTTGAATGACTGGTTTGGTTTTCCCCCGAGGGACACAATCAAACGTCATCCTGGCAAAGATATGACATCCACAGACATATGGAGAATGCTCACTAGATTATGACGTTCCAATCCTAGACTCGCCTACAATCAATCTTTTCACTCCAATTCAATGATGTATCTACACAAGTTTCTGTGTCACAGTCTGTTCGGTCGCACATTTAGCAGTGTGGTCTGCGACACCGACTTATATGTCCTTGGGGATATATTCCAAGAAAATACAGTTGATTCTTCAAAAATTCTGATGGAGGGTCTTGTTGCCGCTTCTCGATCCAAGGATAAAAAGATTGGATTCAGGAATATAATTTGCGGAATAATTCTCGGTACCAAGGGTACTATTACTGTTCCTTGGAGTGAGGATGAATCTTTTCCGACACTAGACTATGAGTTTTTGGAATATGAAGGTCTAGTGAAACGTGTCTTTCGAGCAGGCCCGCATTTTCTTTCTGCACCAAAACGTCAAGCTTTCGTGCAGTTGAAAATTGACCGCTATAGGGCTAGAGAAATCCCGATTGATAGGGATGAGTATATAGAATAGTTTAGGTTTATAAGTTTTATTTTGTAAATATTTATGTATTTTGTGTTATTTAATTTCATTCTTTGTTTTTTATGTTTTGTTTCAATTTGTGTACATATATGTTGATTCAATAAAAATTTCTATTCATTTTAGTTCATTTCTTGATTTGACCATAGTTAATATATATTTGTTCCATTTCCTATGTGATCATGGATAAATCTATACTAAGTCCATTTTATGTTGACCAATTCTAATTATTCTTGCTCAAATGGAAATAGCAAATACTTACAATGAACTAGTATGGTTTTTCTTAATCAACACATATGTTCACACTTAATCAAAATTCATATACTTAATCTATTTTTATTGTGTTCAATACATTCAGATCTAACTCAATTAATTAATGCATGAACTTGTATTTATTTGCACTTAACATGATTCATTTAACTCATATACATAAATGTGCATTAATGTTTCATTAAATCTTATTATGCCATTTATTTCTCTTTATTTTTCTAATTAATAAGGATAAACCTTTGGTTTTCCTTATATTTAATGTTATTCATTTAAGTTTTTAAGTGCAGGTACAGTTTTAATTTAATTCAGGACACAATTAATCAAAAATATTGCACAAACCAAGTCAAAACACACATAATCAGCCACAATTGACCGATTCTCGGCCAAGAATTATATATTCTCGGTAAGTCCAGCAAAATCAGGCCGAATTCAGAGCAAAACATTCTCTGAAATTCGTGTGTTGCAACCGCATTTCATTCCGGATTTTTGACATATTTTTGGCCTATTCCCATTCCTACTCAACCTCTACATCTCCCTATATCATCCTATATAAACCTACTCCTTACACAAACCTCACATCACCTCAATTTTTACCCAATCACCTACTCTAAACTCTTCCCTATAAATTACTTTTACTCTTCCCAATTTATTCTTTACCCATGAATAAGAAGAAGACATCAATTTAACCATGAATAAGAAGAAGACATCAATTTCCTTTAGGAATAATGGTGTAACTTATACCATAGATTATGAGGGTATGGGGAATATGTTTGGTTTCCCTATTAGTGATTTTTATGACAAGCCTAAGGATTTTGATAACGACTCTATTTGGCAAACTCTTTCGGATCAAGAATATTTTAACTCCAAAAATACCTCAAGCAAGTTGATTAAGGACAATTGTGTGTTCTTCTTTCACAAATTTCTGAGTTTTTCATTATTTGGTCGTGTTGAGAGCTCCAAAATTCAAGTTCGGGATTTGTTCGTTTTGGATAGTTTGTTTAAGGGTTTGAGGGTTGATAGCATCGGTATGCTATTTGACAATTTATTTCGTGCTTCGAGGGCTCATACCATTCAAGTCCCTCTTGGTAATTTTATCACTGCTATTATTTTGGGAGCACGGGGTGAATTGGCCGATTATGACATGTCCACCTACCATGGGTATGTTCTGATTTTGGACATTTCGGCGCTTGAGAGGGCTCACTTATTACTTACTTCGGTTCCTCCTATTTTTATTTCATATGCTTCTCGTATTGCCCATCTTCGTGGCACTATGGGTGGAGGAGCTTCAAGTTCCTAATTTGTAGGTACCAAAGAAGGAGGTGCGACGGAAGGCGAGGAAGATGCACCGCAAGCTCAACCACAACCCCAAGCACCTCAAGATGATGATCCGGTGGGTTTAAGGCGGATTTTGAACCAAATCAATTCCAATAATCGCCAAATGAATTTACGAATTGATGATTTGGTGGAGAATAATATGGTGATGAATGACAACCTCAATACTTTGAGGCGTGAGCACAGGTCTACTCGGCATCGGATGCTTTCGTTTTTCCGTCGCCGCAATGTGGAAACTTCACCAACACCTCCGGATTCCCCGCCTCATGCTTAGGTTTTATCTTTTCTTTTTATATTATTATGTTGTTTTTAAATTTCAGTTTGGCACAATATTACTATTTATTATGTTTCGTAAAATTTTAATTCTATGTTAAATGCTTTTTATTTGCTAAATTTCTATTTTATTTCGTTTGCTTTATTTCGTTCCTATTTTTCATGTTATATCCATATTTGCACCAATGAGGACATGGTCCAATTTAAGTGTGGGAGGAGATATATATATACATACGAATAAATGCAACGAATAAATTTGGTAAGCAACATTTATAAATGCAACACTTACATTTATAAATGCAACACTTATTTTATGCAAATGCAACATATATTGCAACACAATTTCTTTAACATTATTTTTCATAACTTTACATTTTTATATGTTTAAAAATATTTTAACTTATGATTATTTTTAGGTTATCATTATCCTTAGAAATAATATTTCTATACGGGTAATAATTTTTAAAATTTTTCACAAATCTCCGATACGATTTTAAGTAAAAATGTCTCGAGTGAATGTATTTAAGTTAATAAAATTCTTTATTTTACCTCTATTTTATATCATGCAATTCATGATACAATAAATCTTATTTTAAATTTTCAATTAGGTTTATAGGCATTAAATTGAACTAACAATTTTAGCTCGGTTTGATTTCGTCTTATATTAACACCAATTGAAGTTTTTAAGGAAACTTTAGCCATAATACATGTTGAATTTTAAGTCAATATAGGATGAATGTGCTATCTTTCTTTTTTCCAATTTACAAATTAAATTTTATAATTCATATTAATTAATCAATTAGTTGAATTCTTAACTTTTGGCAACGATTGAGACCAACCTTATCACAATCGAGGTATGAATGGGAAGAAAATTAAGTACCGTTTACTTTTGGCCACGGTTGCGACCACCCTTATCACAATCGAGGTATGGAAGGAACGTTTAAAAAAAATATATAAATTAAGCGTGTTTAAGTTTAAAGTAACGATTGCGTCCACCCATGGCATGGTCGGTACCTCTTAAGCAAACACTAAGCAATAAAATACGTATAAGGTTACGATCAAGACCACCCTTATCTCGGGCGTAACTAGCAAATAAGATTAACTCAAGTACTTATTCATCTAATATATTTCATATATTAGTTTAGGTTTGGGAAAGGAAATTTTGTGCTTTGAAATGCCTTGAGACGAAAGACTCAATAACATGCGTGCTTATATCGTCCCGAATACTTCAATTCAAAATTGAAAATACAAGACGAATGATGTATCATATTTATACTAAATTAGTTTGATATTTTGCGTATAAATTTACCATGCGAAGTTAATCTTTTCGGCTTAACTAATTTAAAAAGTAAAACAGAGATATATGTTTTATTTTCATAAAGAGATTAGTTAAAGAATAAATTCAGTGAAATTTTGCTCGGGGACTAGCAAAAGATTAAGTGTGGAGATTTGTTAAGCCCAAAATATACCTAAAATATCATTAATATTTACATCAGTTTTGCTTCGAATTCATACTATTTATATCTATTTAGAGTACTTTTACATTTGAATATATTTCTTTCTTACAAGGTACCTAAATGTTTGGTAAAATCCAAATAGGAACGAAAAGAGGTTAAAAACAGAATAAAAACCCTACAAAAGGAGTCACAGACGACGAAGATCAATTACACCAAAACGAGGACAAAGACGAAGTCAGAAACAGAGAAAAATGCCAAATTCTTGATCGCGACACGCGTCGTCCAGATCTCCCTCCCTTTCATTCGAAGACCAAATAATTTCTCCCCCATTCTTGGCCGAGAATTTGCATTCTCGGCAAGTTCAGAAATTCCTGGAGAGCCATTCGCACACATTCGTTTTCGACGAAACGCGTTCGTTCGGGTGGATAAAAACATCTCTTCGTAGAGGATACGACCCTTCACAACGGACACGACACTTCAATCACGACTCTTCAACATCTATAAATAAAGAGTTGATGGAGAGTTGGAGATATAGAAAAAAGAGAAGATTAGTATAGAATTAATGCAGGAATTCTGAGTCAAGCGATTCGGAATTTAGAGTTCATTTCTATAAAAAACAATATGATGTACACACATTGTTTATTCAATAATTACAAACACAGTAGCATTTAGATTTGTTCATATTAGTTTACATTTTGGTTGTAGCCGATCGTATCTCTATTACGAAGTTACAGCGAGAAGATTGAGTAGAGGACAGCCCTGAGTCTGACAAACTCTAACGAAACCCAAGGAAAGGATTGACAACCTGTTCACTTGCAAGCCGTCAAATGTTTTCATGCTTCTTGTTCTCTGTAAACTTGTATCAAATTTATATTTCATCTAATAAAGTTCATTCTATTCGATAGATTTTTATGCAGCACTTTGGTAAAGGATCCGAAGTGGATGCTGGTGTTTTCATTAAAACGTAGTTAAATTCAAAATCTTTACAAAGAAAGTTTGTTGGACACTTAGGCAAATTGATATCATTAGTAGAGTATCAATTTGATTAAGGTAGCGATCTAACCCGACCGTAGGAGGATTGACTGCAGTTCAAAGCCCTAAAATTAGAGGAATCGACGTTTATTTCATTGTTTTAATTTATGCAAAGTTTAAAGTTGTTTTCTTTGCTTAATGCAAACGAATATATTTATTCACTTTTCTAAAGAACTAAACGTTTCTGTTTTGTAAATTTATCCCTAAATCAGAAGTATTTTCTAACATTTGTTATACTCTATTCTAATTCTTATTCTAGCAATTTCAAAACCAAATCCGATTTAACGATTTTCCATATTATAAACCTTAAAAGTAAATTTAACCAATTCAAAATAAGTTTTTGTTAAAAAACGTTCCCTATGGGATCGATATCTTTTATTACTACAAGCGTATACCGTGCACTTGCGGAAATCGCTCAACAGTGAAGAATCATGTCTCTTTAAGATGATAACTCTTCAAGTGTTGTCCTGTTCCGTGAAGTAATGTATCGGCAAGTATATATGAGGCGAATGATGAAGAAAGAAGAATAAAGAGGACCGATCCATTTCGATGGCTCTCAAAGGTCCGTGATGCACCTGTGCTTCCTACTGAAACTAGTGCATCAAAAAGGGGTTGTTTATTTAAAGGTGCATGATATATTATCAAACAAATTGGGAAAATACCCAGTTAAGATTATATTTAAATGGAGAGTGTATAAGTCTAACAAGTCCATGTTTGAAGTTAGATGTAGGCATGATGGAACATGTAAATGGCGTGCAAGAGGTATTGTGATACCCTTTTGCGATATATTTAGTCTACGAAGAATGAATGAAACTTTCTAGATATGTAAGTTGTTTTTAAATGGGTCTTAATATGTAAACAAGCCTCTAATTTGCCCAGTTTTGTAATTTTTCCTTGTTTTTAAAGTCTATTATTATCAGTATCGTTAAATTTAGTTTAGTTCAACACCATTCATCAGTAGTATTCACTTCAGTTCAGTTCAGTCAAAAAGAACATGGTGTAGTTCTCATAAATATAAAAAAATATAAAAATATATAAAAAATTCCATATTATTCATGAGTTTCTATCGAGATTATTCATAAACATTGTAATCAAGCTTGTTCGTTAACTTGTCCACTCCAACTTGAACCGAGGTTTGTCATGTTAAAACTCAACTCGTTTAGGAGTCTCTAAATTACGCCAGCTGCTGATTTCCTTCAAATTTTTGCTGTCGTCATCTTAAAATGGCAGGAATCCATATATTGTTCCTAACATTAGGCGGTGTGTTTTGACAAATTCAGCTTTGCCAAAATATATTGGCTTTTTCTTCATGTGGCTTACATAAGGGTGCTTTTAATACTTTGCAAGAAGCTAGTTAAGGACCAAAAATGTTTTTATATTAATTTTCGGCATACTTCTTCATTCTGAATGTTTTATGGACATGCAACCTGTTCGTATTACCATGTATTTTTAGTTCACCGATTAAATTAATAAGGTTGTGAGTATTCGAATGATTAATTATCATGATACCATGTCAATGAACCAATTAAACTAAAAACTTAAGGTAATTCTTAAAGCTCAATAATATCTTTTATATTAATTTTCAGTAGTTAAGAAATAATAATAAATAAACTTAATTTTATTATAAAAAATTTAAATTAAATGGTCGTGAGGGGGGTTTACCCACGATACACGAGAGAGAGAGAGAGGTCCATGATTATAAAAACGTAAATTATAATGTTTCCGACTCGTAATCATCCATTTCCGGGATTCTCGGATTGTTACGCATCAAATATCCCTAACGTTTTGGGTCAGGTGCAATTTTACCCCTAATGTTTGTAGCCAAGAGCAATTTTATCCCTAACCTTGATAAATCGGATAAATTTCAGACACTATTATAAAATACAGTCATTTTTTTCTTTATTTTGCACCAATTGCATATCAATTTTATAATTTTGCACCAATTTTACCCCAACGTTGATAACTTGGATCAATTTCAGACACTATGATTCATGACCGAGAAGACAGTTTGATGAATTATTTCTCAAATTGACCCAATTTATCAACGTTAGGGGTAAAATTGCTCTTGGCTTCCAACATTAGAGATAAAATTGTACCATTTTAGACGTTAGGGATAAAATTGCTTCTGACCCAAAACATTAGGGGTATTTTTGCACTTTAACCCTTATTTTTGGACTTAATTTTTTTTTAATGGGATGAAAGGGGCCCGAATCATTTCGGGACTAAGGCTCTATTGTTGTTGTTGTTGTTGTTGATGAAAGGGGGTGGGGCAAATGCCCCCTCTGACCCACTACATCCGCCCCTGACTCATCGAATATCCTATTTACCCCTTAACTTTATAATAATGACCGATTTTAATACTGATCCCGACTACACATATGGTATCATATTAATTAAAGCTGATGTGCATTATCTGAGTAGAGAAATGAGTAGTAATTCATAATATTTTCTATAAGCAATATTATTTTTTATTTATAAGCATTCAAAATGAGTCTATCTTTATATTATAATACGATTTTAAATTGATTTCGATTCTCATATGCCTTCATATTATATAAACAAATTTTCAAAACAAGATGATTGCTTTTTTTCTTCTTATTCATTTTCAGTTTGGTTTATAGTAAAAAATATAGTCAGCTTCAGATGTAATGTATTTCAATTTTTTGTATTATATTTAAAGAAACGGTGCTTGGTGACCTAATGTTTTATTAAATTATTATCATGACATAATGCAGCAACATACAATATACAAAGTAAAAGACATGTGTAATATGTATTAATTTTACAACAAAAAAAAAAAGTTTAAAGTTGAAAAAACTAGGTAAAAGTCTTAAAAAAGAAAAAAACTAATTTAGTTTCACATGGGTAGAATTTTTTTATTCAAATGGAGGACGTTTGCTTTTTTGCGATCAGAAAATGAGTGGGGTTCTACGCCTACCAATGAGGGCTAAGTTCACTTCACGGGTTTCCTTTGTGATCCCGACATGCCTAATAGATTGAAGGGAAAATTCTACCGAACGGCAATTAGACCAGCATTGTTATATGGTACGGAGTGTTGGGCAGTGAAACACTGCCACATCCATAAGATGTCGGTGGCGGAGATGCGTATGTTGAGATGGATGTGTGGTCATACGAGAAAGGACCGGGTGCGTAATGAAATAATTAGGACAAAAGTAGGAGTCACATCTATTGAGAATAAAATGAGAGAAAACCGACTAAGGTGGTTTGGTCATGTGAGACGTAGAGCGCTTGATGTGCCGGTTAGGAGAACCGAAGAGTGGCAAAGGGATGTAGTGGTGAGGGGTAGGGGAAGACCTAAGCAAACTTGGAGGAGGGTGATCGAGAGTGATATGAGTTTACTGGGAATTGAGGAAAATATGGTAGTGGATAGGACGGAGTGGAGGGAGCGAATCTGTGTCGCTGACACGGCTTGATTTTCAAGGTTTTATATGATGGTTCATGTTAGCCGACCCCGAATCATTTCGGGACTAAGGCTTTGTTGTTGTTGTTGTTGTTAGAAATCGAACCTCAAACCTGTCAAGCAGAGGTTCAACGCCTTACCACACAGATCAACCCTCATTGGCAACTTATTTACCTTATTAATTAATAGCATTAGGATTTGTGAACAGCTGGACAGTAATTAATTAATATTTGGAGGTCAAATTTAGTCATGCGGTAGGGAATAATTTTTCAAATTCCAACCCATGAGGACTCGATAAACTTCACTTTAGTCTCTCTCAACTTTAGTTTTGTCCAATGTGGAATTTATACATGTTGTTTACTATCTAGTTGCTTCACTTTTGAGACCTTTTGGTTGTTAAAATTCAAGGGACCGAAATTGTAATTTAGAATGGACTTGGTTTGTAATTTTCAAAGGCTAATAGTTTTCTAAATATAATAAAACAAAATGATAAATACACAAACTTTTATTGCCTCACCCTTTGGGCTTCTCTCAACTCATATTACAAAATACATAATATTGGGACTCTATATATAAGAGTTCCATCAAAACATGTAGCCCAATTAATTAAAAAAGACAAAATCTACCATACATTGACTTAGCTAAACAATAAAGACTTAGCTAAACAACAAAGACTTTTTATCCAAAATATGGGTAGAATTTAATTCTAACAATCATGGACTTTAGTAATAATTTTTTTTTATTATTTTCTTAATTTTCTAAATTAAGTTTATTATATATATATATATATATATATATATATTTAACATGCCCCTTTAAACTTAATTTTCTGTGACTCCTAGTTGAGCTCTCAAATGATCGAACACATCGTACGTTAACGGTTTCGTAAAAATATCTGTAATCTGATCTTGCGTTTTCACGTACTTCAGTGTCACCTTCTTTTGCTCAATGCACTCCCGAATAAAATGATACCTCGTGTCAATGTGTTTACTCCGATCATGAAACACATGGTTTTTTGCTAATGCCAATGCAGACTTATTATCGATAAAAATCTTCGTCGGATCTTTTTGAGTCATCTGAAATTCTTCTAGCAATTTTCGGAGCCAAATCGCATGACACACACATGAGGTTGCAGCAACATATTCAGCTTCGTAGGTGGACAACGTCACAATCGCCTGTTTCTTCGAACTCCACGTAAATGCAGTATCACCCAGAAAAAATACAAAACCAATTGTACTTTTTCGGTCATCCTTGTCACCGGCCCAATCACTATCACAGTATCCAACTAATTTGAAATCGTCAGTTTTTGAATAAAGTAATCCCAAATTAGTTGTACCTTTCACGTAACGGAGAATTCTTTTTGCTGCATTCCAATGTGACACAGTTGGGGCTTCCATGTATCGACTTACTAAGCCGACTGCATAGAGAATATCCGGTCTCGTACACGTCAAATATCTGAGACTTCCAACCAAGCTTCGGAATAATGTCGGGTTGACTCTGTCTCCACCTTCATCTTTTGTCAACTTGATTCCACATTCGACTGGCGTGCTGACGGAATTACAATTTTCCATCTTAAACTTCTTTAAGATCTCCTTTGCAAAACCACTTTGAGAAATAAAAATTCCGTCATCATTCTGCTTCACTTCAATGCCAAGATAATATGACATTAGACCAATGTCAGTCATCTTGAACTCACGAGCCATTGTCTTCTTGAACTCCTCAAACATCTTAGGATTGTTCCCTGTAAAAACGAGATCATCCACATACAAACAAACAAGTAACATATCGCCATTTTTCACCTTTGCATACAGGGCATATTCATGTGGGCATTTGACAAAACCATTTTCTTGAAAATATTTGTCAATGCGACTGTTCCAGGCTCGTGGTGCTTGTTTAAGACCATAAAGTGCCTTTTTTAATTTTAGCACTTTATTTTCTTGACCTTTCACAACATACCCAGGTGGTTGCTGGATATAAATTTCCTCTTCTAGATATCCGTTGAGAAATACGGATTTCACGTCCATTTGATGAATTCTCCACCCGTGTTGAGCAGCTACAGAAATTGCCAGTCTGATACTCTCCATTCTGGCAACAGGAGCAAAAACTTCATTGTAGTCAATTTCGGGTCGTTGATTGAACCCTTTCGCCACCAATCTTGCTTTATGTCGGACAATTTCACCGTTTGCATCTTTCTTTGCTTTGAACACCCATTTAACTCCAATGGGTTTTTGACCTGCCGGAAGTGATGTCAGCTCCCATGTTTTATTTTTCTCGATTGAATGAATCTCCTCTTCCATAGCTTTTCTCCATTTTCCATCTTTCATTGCTTCTTCTGGATCTGTTGGTTCATCATTAACAAAATGACAATAAAGAGTTAATTCATCATCGAGATTTCTTGTTACATCATAGAGATCTTTAATAGGTATGAATTTTTTGGCTTTCCGGGCGGATGTTCATCTGAACTGTCTCCATCACTCGAGGATGAACTCGAACTGGATGAGCTTGCTGATGTCGAACTGGTTGCTGGTGTTGTGGCTGCGACTGTGGCTGGTTCTTCCTGATCATTGTCTTTATCCACGAAAGGATAAAAACTGTAGCTGTTTTCTTTTTCACCTGTCCAATCCCAAACTGCTTCTTCATCAATGGTGACATCTCTACTGATTACAATTTTCTGAGTCTGTGGATCGAACATTTTGTACCCTTTGGAATGTTCTGAATAGCCCACAAACAAATATTTCTTGCTTTTATCATCTAGCTTCTTACGTTCTTCATCCGGTACATGGACATGAGCAACACTGCCAAAAACACGCAAATGAGAAATACTGGGTTTTATTCCGCTCCATGCTTCTTGTGGAGTTTGATCCCAAACACTGACAGTTGGCGATCTGTTCAACAGGTAGACAGCACAGTCTACTGCTTCGGCCCATAACTCCTTCGGTAAATTTTTACTTTTTAACATGCTCCTCACCATGTTGAGCACAGTTCTGTTCTTTCTTTCTACTACGCCATTTTGTTGAGGTGATATGGGGACTGAAAGGAAATGACGGATTCCATGTTTTTCACAAAATTGCTTGAAAGAGATGGACATGTATTCACCGCCTCTGTCTGATCTGAGTGCTTTAATAAAATGACCACTTTCTTTCTCCACTTGGACTTTGAATTTTTTAAATGTCTCAAAAACTTCTGTTTTTTCCTTCAAAAAATACACCCAAGTTTTTCTACTATACAACTTCGTCAACTGACATTTCACTGATGTCTCTAGACTCCTCCATAGCCACCACTACATAATCAAATTTTGGTAGTAGTGATCGCATAATTTTTTCAACAATTCTGGACTCTTTAATTTTTTCTCCATACTGCCGCATCTGATTTACGACAGATTTTACTCGGGATGAGTAATCACTAATGGCCTCCGTCTCTTTCATCCTCATCATCTCAAATTCTCCTCTCAGCATCTGTAAATGAACTTTTTTCACTTTCTCCTCCCCTTGAAGAGAAACTCGTAGGATTTCCCATGCTTGTTTGGCGGTCGTAGCTTCGGCTACTTTCTCGAACATTAATTCATCCAAACCTTGATGGATGAGAGTAAGCGCCTTTTGATCGCTTTTGCGATTTTTCTACAGAGTATCTTTTTCTGCCTGTGTCAACGCTGCCTCGTTACCTGGGACTACGTAGCCTTTTTCGACTATATCCCAAACATCTTGACATCCGAGTAACGCCTTCATTCGAATACACCAACTTGAATAATTGGTTTTGGTGAGCTGAGGGTATTGATAAGGAAGTTTGAGACCGTCTGACATTTTTGTAGGGTTTGTTTTGCGGAAGACTGACTCTCGTAACGTGGCTCTGATACCACTTTGTTGAAATTCAAGGGACCGAAATTGTAATTTAGAATGGACTTGGTGTGTAATTTTCAAAGGCTAATAGTTTTCTAAATATAATAAAACAAAATGATAAATACACAAACTTTTATTGCCTCACCCTATGGGCTTCTCTCAACTCACATTACAAAATACATAATATTGGGACTCTATATATAAGAGTTCCATCAAAACATGTAGCCCAATTAATTAAAAAAGACAAAATCTACCATACATTGACTTAGCTAAACAACAAAGACTTAGCTAAACAACAAAGACTTTTTATCCAAAATATGGGTAGAATTTAATTCTAACAATCATGGACTTTAGTAATAATTTTTTTTATTATTTTCTTAATTTTCTAAATTAAGTTTATTATATATATATATATATATATATATATATATATATATATTTAACATTGGTAACATAACTCAACAAGGTCTCTCGTTTCTCCTCCATGATTGATCTAAGTAGAGAACTAAGTTTTCTGTTTATGATGTGCATCAATTACTTTATTTCACATGCATTTAAGCAAATTATTAGTAAACATAATAAACATATATAATTATATTAAAAATAAATAAATAAATAATTTATAAATGTTCAAATCTATTATAAAACAAAGAAAAATTGAAACAAAATCAGGCCCGCGTTACATGCTCTCCATCCATTTCTGGATAGTGGTATTACATTTTGCTTTATTGCTTGTGTACAACTCATCCACTTGTTCTTGCCCTGTATATAGCTCATCAAGGCAAGGCTCTGTCATCAGAGCAAATATATGCCACATTACTACCAAAAGCATAGATAAATTAGAATTCAACATGAATAATTATCTAGCAAATACATATAAAAAAATTTGTGGCACATCTAATCGTGGAAATGAGATATACAGGGCAATAATTGAGCTTGCCAAGAGAGATCAACCCTCTAGGACTGAGATTTGGGTGATATATATAAGAATATGAATACATTAATCAGTATATACAACCACTTTATACATACTATTATATGCACTAGCTTTTATAATTCGTTTTTTTGTTATTATGATTAGAGGTTTGAAGGGATAATAGGAAGCCCAAATGGAGTATAAAGACTCCTCCTTCCTATGAGGTATATTGACCGGACCTACATCCATTATCTCTAAACCATGATTGTTTTTTCTGCAAGGATATTTCATCTCTTTAGACTACTTTTGTTAGAAAAAGATGTTTAATTGAATTCAAATTACAAGATTGAAGATGTTATACTTTTTTTTCTACACAATTATATTAATTTTGTATATTATAGATTATGATTGAATACAGATTACAAATTATGTGCATATTACAATTATGATTGAATACACATTACGATTTTTGGTATATACAATTTTATGTGCACGTTTATTTCATGCATAATTGAGGTAAAAACATGAAAATTACTTATATTGCATGGTGAATAAAAATAAGAAAATAGCTTCTAAGCCACATTGAATTAAAAAAATTATCATCTTAACATCAATACAAACACAAATAATAAACAAAATCTGTCCTCTCAATAAATATACTTGGGCAAAATTGATTAAAGCATATGTTATCTGAAGCATGCTACAACTACAAACTTAAATATGCAAATTGTCATTGTCTGAAAAACTGTCATTGTCTGAAAGAGTTATGGGCTTTGCGCAACGCTGTTAGACACTAGTGCCCGTCCATATATGTTAGCATTAAAAATTTACTAGTATTAGCTCTCTATGTTACGTAATCTTCCTATATATTAGCATAAAAAAATTTATTAGCATTGTGTAAAAGAAAAAAAACAAAAAAAAAATTCATCTATGGTAAGTTTTTCACTATATAATAGGATAAGGAATTTGAAAGAACACATTCATACAACAATTATCATAAAAATGGAGTTTCAAATACCCTCTTTTCTCATCCTCTTTAGCTGCCTCATTTTAACATTAATCATATGGAAGAAAATAAATAAGGACTCAAATCCTCCTCCTGGGCCATGGAAATTTCCTCTTTTAGGTAACATTCCTCAATTACTCCGCGGTCTGCCCCATGAAAGCCTCCGAGATTTGGCTAAAATTTATGGCTCTGTAATGAGCATTCAACAAGGCCAAATCCCGGCAGTTGTGTTTTCTTCGGTAGAAACAGCCAACCAAGTCCTCAAAATTCAGGGCGACCTATTCAGTGAACGTCCACGTCTCCTCTCCCGAGAAATTGCAAGTTACAATTACATGGACATGGCATCTGCGCCATATGGAGATTATTGGAGACAAATAAGGAAAATTACAACACTCCAATTTCTTAGTCCGAAAAGGATATTATCCTTCCAATCAGTCCGAGAAGAACAAATATCAAATTTCATAAAATTGCTTGGTTCTAAAGAGGGGTCATCTGTCAATCTTCCGAGAATCATCTCAGATTTGATTGATAATATTTTTCTGATAACCATATTGGGTAAGAATGGGGAAAGTGAACAAACTATATTACCTATGTTAGAAAATATGCAGAAGGAAGTAATTGCTGGTATTGCTTCTGATTTATTCCCTTCCTTGAAATTCTTACTTGATTTTCTAAGTGGAGCAAAGTCAAGAATGCAGAAAGTGCACAAAGACACAGACAATGTACTTGAAGACATCATAAATGAACACAGAAATCAAACCAGCTTTGGAGATAACTTTTTGGATCTTCTTTTGAATCAACAGAAAAATGGAGAACGGGAATTTCCATTAACAAACCAAAGCATCAAAGCAAATATTCTGGTGAGTATTTACTTATAATTAACATCCAAAGATTAAATGACTAGTTTTATTAGGAAAAAAAAATATTAAGAACATTCTTATTGTCCTTGTTATTTTCAAATTTTTCTCTTAACAGTTGAAATGTTGTATTTGTCTCTTAAACTTGCTTAAACTAAAATGGACTTGTAAGATTACACTTTTAGTAAGTTAAGAGAGCTATTTGCATTTTTATTAGAGATACCTCATATATCTCATAAATATTGGCACTGAAATTGTAGTGTTTTGTATTTATGTTCACATCTTACTAATTGATAAGTAGAGACTTAAAGTGTGCCATTATAATTGATTCGATGGTTCGACCAATAATTGATATGTTTTTACTTTAACTAAACTCTAGTCAATTGAGCAAGTTCTAACACAGTACATAAATTTGTAGCAAATGTTCGGTGCGAGGAAGACAGCCTTTAAAGCTCTGGAAGGGTCTATTGCAGAGCTGATGAAGAACCCAAAAGTAATGAGAAAAGCACAAGAAGAGGTGAGGAGAGTCTTTGGAGAAAAGGGAAAAGTGGAGGAATCAAGAATTCAAGAATTAAAATACTTGAAATCAGTTATTAAAGAAACTCTTAGATTACATCCACCAATAACCTTCATTTTCAGACAATGCAAGGAAAGAACAAAAATTATGGGATACGATATTCGCCCCAAAACTACAATTATGGTTAACGCTTGGGCAATTGGAAGAGACCCAATTGTTTGGAATGAACCTGAAAAGTTCTATCCAGAAAGATTTGAAGATAGTCAAATAGATTATAGAGGTGGAAATATGGAATTAATACCATTCGGTGCAGGAAAAAGAATATGTCCAGCAATTACTTTGGCCATAACTTATATGGAGCTTCTGCTTGCAAACTTACTATATCATTTTGATTGGAAACTACCTGATGGAATCACACCTGCCAATCTTGATATGACTGAAATTTTTCATGGTACCTTTAAAAGAAAAGAAGATCTTAACATGATTCCCATCCCATTTTCTCCATTGTCTCAAGATCAGGTCAAGAAAATTACATCTTCAGAATTCATGGAATAAGATGTTAATTCCTTCTTATTTCCTACTTCTTGTGTTGGTTTCTCTCTTTCAAATAATGTCTTGTCAAAAAAATTATATGATATTTAATGACAAGGCCAGTTGCTAGTGCTCATTCATATGTTTGTTTAACCATAAACTAACATTTTTCATAATCCAATATAAGGTTAATGTCTACACATCTTTTCTAAATAAGTATAAGGTTATGCAAAAAATGATCAAAAGAGTATGCATAAACATTAAACTCATCCATAACGACACTAAAGGATAGCTAAACATAAAAAAATTCGCCATTAAAGGTGTGATGAGAGTATTAAGTTGATTAAAAATGATAAAAATTGAAGAAATCGAGTGAAGAGTGTTCAAAGTGAAGCAATGAGAGCATCAAATGATATTAATATATGGATCATTGTTTAAAGACAAAAACATTAGAAGAGTCGGGAAGTCTAGGAACCCAGCAAAGAGCATCGGATCTTATTAATTCGTAGAAGTTTTAGCTTGTTAATTTTTTTTTATTATTATTTTGGTATAAGAGCCTTAATTGTCTCTTAAGATGAAACTTCTTAGAAAACTTGATTCTATTAAAGTTTGGAAGAACAAAATTGAAGAGGTGAGTGATAAATAAATAAATAAATAAATAAATAGGCTTAAAAGGTTGAGTTGACATTTGAGGAAAGAGTCAAGGCAATATCTGAGGCAAGATGTAAAGAGCTCCACTAGAGAGATGATAAAAGTTCTTTTAAGAAAAATTGCATCAATTCTTAAAGCAACTGAATTGAGGAGCTAAGAAAGGTATTTCACTGTGTAAATTCATATATTCATATGATCAACTATATGGCTTCATTCTCTAAAATAATTCGATTATTTTATTATAATTGAAACAAAGTTTAGCATCGGGACAAATAAAGCTTCTTTAGTGTCTACAGTAAGAAATTGATATAAGATATATGGTTAGACCTTAACTATAAGTTCGAGCTTTTAATTCAATCGGTTCCATGACATGGTATCAGAGCCGTTTAGATCAAATGGTAGAGGGTTCGAGTCTTAGCAATCTTACTAACTTGTGGAATTAAAAAACACAGGGCGGGATGGCATGTGTTGGACACACCGGAGTCTATAAGGCATTTGCGTGTGAGGTGTGTCAGAGATTGATATAAGATATATGATTAGACCTTAACTATAAGCTTGGGCTGTTGGTTAAAATGATTCATGACATCTACAAAAGGAGAGGATGAGTTAAATGAATGAATCTCGAAAGAAGTTATCTTTGCTCATTGATTGTGGTGTTTTAATGGAAGAACAGTTCAACATTTTTTGGACAATGAATGAAACTTTTACATTAGAATAGAGAATGAGCTAATAATATAGAAAAAGACAACAAAATCATACACCGAAAAATTATCTCAAAACACAAACCAAAATGGAAAACAAATACACGGTCGAATGACATGTATTTTTAATACACATGTTTGAATTATGCTCTTCAAAAAATTTATTAGCTACAACATATAAGTTTTCATATAAAAGTAAAAAAATTGCAAACAGAAAAGCATAGATTTAGGGAACTTAAGAAATGAAAAACCATATTCGAAAAAATTGGAACTTACAAATACAATTTTGGAAAAGGATAATATGAGGAAATGAATACTGGTTGTCAAAATACTTCCTTTTTATCTTCGTCGTGAGCCAAATCTTCTTGATAAGAACAAACATATTCTAGAAAAACAATGAACCAATATATTGAGAGGAAAATGGAAAGAGTACAAGGGATGTTAAAAGGTCTAACCATAGTTATTGAATGGTACACCATATAGAAAGGATAAAGAAAGGGGTTAATACAAATAATTGAATGGCTAAGTGCATAATAAGAGAAATATGGACACTTTGAATTGTTCAGAATATCCATTTACCGCGTGATCACTTTGGCTTTTGGTAACAGAATAAAACACCACACCGTTACAAATACGCAGTATTTGTAACGGGTCCAAACTACAAAGACTATTATTAGTAACTCGCTAAACTTCGCTGGTAACAAATAGTCCAATAAAATTGACATAACTAACCTTTCCGTAACATGCTTTCACAATGACCTCCACAAATATAGGTTTCTCAACTATCAAATCATAATGTGTCACTAGTAAGGGGTTACTAACCACGTTTTTTCTATTAATCTTTTGTTATACTAAGTAAATCCAATGTTGTAAAAAAACAATAGGTGATAGTCAGGCAAATAAGCCGTCGGAGACTAAATTGGTTTGTTTTTCTATATTTTCTTTATTTATTAATAAAGAAATTATTATAGAAGTGCAATTAAGATATGTATTATACAATATAAAATAATATAGTCAAATGATTTAATAGAGAAGAACATGTATATCTATAACATATTTCCTTATAATTAACCCAACCACAACATTTCAACAACAATATTATTAGAACAACTGAAAGAAGTAAACAAATAATGTTCATAGTGACGCATCGGGAATATAGATAAACGTTAGTTATCGTTGATTCGACACATGAATGCCGCAAGCTAACCGTAGGCTATGATATCAATTGACGCAACAGGAATATGGATAAACGTTAACTATCATTGATTCGACACACGAATGCCCCTAGCTAACCGTAGTCTCTCATACCAACTGACGCAGCAGGAATATAGATAAACGTTAGCTATTGTTGATTCGACATACGAATGGCGCTAGCTAATGGTAGGCTCTGATACCAACAGACGAAGTGGGAATATAGATAAACGTTAGCTATCATTGATTCGACACACGAATACCGCTAGCTAATCATAGGCTCTCATACCAACTGACGCATCGGGAAATTAGATAAACGTTAGCTATCGTTTATTCGGCACACAAATGCCACTAGCTAACCTTCAAAGGTCGTTGATTCATAAGAATTCGATAATTCGAAAAGAAAATGCAAAACTCTATCAAATTGTATTCATCCAAAGTCTCCTAAAAGAACAGAAAAACGTGCATTTATATAGGCTTACAGAAAAGAAAGAAAAATAGGAAAAAAAGGATAATTAATCCAAATGTGAAAAGGAAAATAGACAAGCTTAGGTGCATCGAAAATATAAACTTTTATCTATTTTATCTATTTGCCTTTTCCAAGATCCGTTAATCGTTATTTTATATAAAAAGGGATTAAATAAAAGTACCTTTGGTTGATGAACTATCTATCGTTGCAAACGAAATGCCCACGTGGATGCCAAGTCAATCACGAACACAAACAAGAAATCAAAACCGAAAGTTAGTAATCAACTAAATAGCTATCAAATTGTAGATTGCCTCTAACGGTATCCACACGAATATAAGAAACAGATTGAACGGAGTGAATAATTTAATCGAGTGAGAGACCAGAAGAAATCCTATTCCTCTACATTGTGTTTTCCGAAATTTATATACTAGGGTGGTCTATTTATAGTGTTCAATTAATTGAATCTCAATTCAATTAGGTTTAGTAAATTAGAATCCTAAACAATTTAGGTATTCTATTTAGACAAATATTCTATTTATTATTAAATATTATCTTATATCTAATAAAATATATTTAATAAATATTATCCTAATCCCATTAGGATTATTAATTAGGTTAGGATAATAGTAAAGAGAAATAATCACATTATATTATCTAATCAATATTATTTCTTTAATTGATTTAACCATAATGTAATCTAATTATATTTCTCTAAATAAATCAACTAAAAAACCCTAATTTATTCACTGCATAATTCGCCTATGTCTGTCCATTAAATTACTATTCCATCATCCGGTCTTAATTATTGTGTGACTTATTAGGTTCTTACCGAAGCTAGCCGTATATGTTTATTTAAATTAATTCAACTAAATCAATTTAATCCTAACATATAACAGAATGAGTGCGTAGACTGTTTTATCAGAATCATCACATTCTCCTAGAGTGATAAGAAGTCAGGTTGATTCTGACGTTTATCTTTCAGTGTTAGATCTAGTATAATTCGATCATGCATCAGCTATATCATTAGATGAATTCGTAACAATGAAATTTGTCAAGTTACATATAATGAGACGTCTGCTTTAATTGTTAAGATAACTCTAAATATATATGTTAAGTGAAATCTCCATTTACAATCTTAACCTCATCACCTTGCAAAGGTTTCAGTTAATTCTTCCACAAGAGGCCCATAGATATATCTCCTATCTATCAGGAGTGACGACTGCTCAATCTAACATTAACTATCCTGCAATTACGTACTTTATGTGATATCGAACTGTGCTCTCACACACCTTAGAGCCCCCTATAGTGGATCATGCTCACACAGAATCAAAGCATCGCACTCCATCATCCAGAATCACTAGTTAATGTTTATTTGAGTCTGAGGATTACTTATACCTACTAATACCATTTGAGATGAAACAGGTGACATTAGATAAATTCATTCATCCTATTATCTCAAGTTGAGTCCCCAATCCTAATGAACTCCTTCACTGGATCCATGTAACTGTCTAGATATCTCCGTAGGTAAAGCTTGTGAGATCAGCTCTCTGTGGGTTGTTTTAAGTTTATCAGTTTTATTATAAAGTTATGTCTCACTTCATGCTTGTATGAACACTTTATTATTACTTAAATAAATTTCGAGATTTCTTTTATTTAACTTAATTAGCTCTGTAAAAGATAAATGCCTTTATATAGTTAAACTTACTATATCTCATAAAATAAATGATAATGAACAATTCATTTACAACTGGTTTATATCCTACAATAATTGATTATAGGACACTAAACCCCAACATCTCCCACTTGGACTAAAGCCAATTGTTTCTATAAACATTCCCATAAGTGTTCGCATGACGATCATGAACCTTTTGGGGGTAAGGCATTCTTTAAATGGATCTATAAGATTGTCCCTTCATATGCACTCTTTTAACCCTCACATCTGCTCTTGTTGTTGTCTTTCGGAAAAGCTAGTAATGAATGGGGTAATGTTTGGATGTATTATGAGACTGCGGGTCCTTAGCAAGAGCAACAACTTTGTTATTAATCTCATTAAAAATGGCAGGTATCGCGCCTAATTCATTAATAAACCTCCATTCCAAACTTCCCTTTTAGCTGCTTCTGAAGCTGCTATATACTCTATTTTGATCTTTGGCTCAACCACCATTTCCTAATTGGAACTATTCTAGCTAACCGTACCTCTTTCAGAATAAACTTGTATTATGTGATTATTATACCTGGTGAGGGGAATAATATATTAGAGGTGAAGACGTCAATGATCCATATGTTGCAAGCAGTGGTTCAATACGGAGGTATGGCCCCTGAGGATCCACACAGCCATATACAAGATTTCTTGATTATGGTCGATACTTTCAGAAATGCAAGGGATGTGCTGGACGATGTGATTAGACTAAAATTTTTCCCATTTACACTAAAGGATCGAGCAAAGCAATGGCTAAAAAACATATATCCAATAACCATTCGTACTTGGGATGAGTTGGAAAAACAGTTTCTAACAAAATTCTTTCCACCCAAGCAACTAATGAAATTTAGAAATGAAGTCAGCAAATTCTAGCAAAAGTAAGATGAATCTCTATCAGAAGCATATGATAGATTTAAGGAGTTATTGAGGCGTGCACCTAACCACCAAATTTTGTTATGGCTACAATTCCAAACATTATATAATGGTCTCACTATTCATTCAAGAGTGTTTTCGAATTTGTGGCTAATGGTCAGCCTGATTCCATATCTACCACTAATGCATTAATCGAGAAAATGGTATATCAAACTTACAAATAGTATTTTGAGAGTTCATTTGTGTCTCAACTAGCCATTCAAATGACAAAACTAATTAAGCAAATCGCCAAGGTAGGAGCACAAACTACTCTTGCAAGTCTAGCAATCCAAGTTTTAGCATGTACTTTCTATGCTTATAATCACAAGACTGTTGATTGTGCATCTAACAAATCCAACCCAGAATATATTGACTATGTCAATAATCAGAGGCCACAATAGCGCAAACCATACTCAAACACATACAACACAGAATGGACTAAGTATCCCAACTTTTCGTGGCTACCAAATCCAAATCAGCCAACCACTTTTCAATCTCAACTAATGTACCAAAGCCGTCAACAATGAAATCAAGCTAGAAATCCACCACCACCACAACGTGTGCATCGAGAAAAGAAACCCTCGATGGAGGAAGTAATGGCACAATTCATGCAACCAACCCAAACGTCCATAAAAGGGCTAGAGGCACAAATGCACCAGCTGTCATATGGTCTCTACCGGAAGTAAATGAACTCTACCAACCAAGACTGAGGATAAGCCTAACATGAATGTACCCACCATCCTTTTATGGAATGGAAAACCTGTATCTTCTGGGTACAGAATGAGTGAAAAGGGAGATTCATGCAACACATCCAAAATAAGCACAAATGAGGAAGCCACTACCTTAGAAGAGAGTAAACTGACACATTTTACCGACATCATCGTCAGTTTTACCACCTGCTGTGTAGAAACAAATGTCATGTCCTAAACCGAGGTTGAATAACTCTCAACCAAAAATATTCTAGCACTTGTTACCCATGTGCCAATTTATAAACATGTGCCACCATGTCCATATAGACTAAAAGGGATATAACAGATTTAATTTATAAATTCATTTTCTCTTGGTTATAGAGAATAAATAATTTGATTTGAAAATGGTTTTGTTTAAAAGAGTGAAAATAATACTTAAATTATATTTCTCGAGTTTCTATTCCGTGCATAGCCCAGGATACATATAGATTTTTATAATTTTAAACCTAAAAATACTTTACAAACTTATTGTAGTTGTATCATATAAGAGTATTTAATCCAATCTCTCGATCTATGATTAAATAACTTGGATGTTTTTAGATAGATAATCCTAATTCCTCGACTTATCATAGTGAATTAAAATGAAGAATTAAAAACGAAGCAAGTGCATTATGTGATACAATTATCCTTTTATGAACTGAATGTCTTCTAACTTCATAAAAATGATAACTATTCTTATGTCTTGCTTGAATGGATTTCCCTAGAATATTCATAAAAGCAGTAGTAGAATCTGATGATGAACAAAGAATAATTTGCATTGTAATTAAACTTGTTTATTTTACCCGAAATCAACCCGTAAATCACGCTAAAAGATAGGGGTAAAATACCCCTATCAAACCTCCTCGGACTTTAAAGTTTTACTTGTCCTCAAGTAAAAGAAATCGAAAGACAAAGGATTGAGAAAATTAAGAAACAAACGGAAGGTTAGTTTTGCCAAGTGCGTGATTTCAAAGTTACGGTTTTATGCAAAGGTTTCGGCAAGTACCTACGCCAACAATTGAGTACAAAACTTTGTTTGAAACCTCCATGATCAAGATTAATAGGCAATATTAACGGGGGTTGATTATCTTTTGAGAACCCGATAGTACCTCACCAAGGGATTTCGCTCTTATGCTCAATTTAGGTGGGTCGGTGTTTTAGCACTCTTCTTTGCACTTACTCGAGATCATGTTGAATTCGCATTTTCATCTGGGTTTTTCCTCCTAAAATATGGTTAGGCAACATTAAAAATGAACCCGGAGGGGGTTGTAATGTGGCTGGCTTTTACTTTTATTATATCCTTTGTTTTGATAGAGGCACAAAAACGACTTTTGAAAGCTTGTAGTGCTCAATTGTCAAAGCCGTGGCCTACTTTGGGTAATTCGGGTGCAAATTGATTTTGTCGGTATTCGAACAAGAGGAAAAAGGGTTAAATGTTAAAAAGGGTATTAACAAAAAAGTTGGTTAATAGGGTCGAAGGGGTTTCCTAATGTTTAGTGAAAGCGAGAAAAATAAATTAAGAAAATTAGCCTAAGTGGGTTCGGTTTATCATCTATTGCCTTTTTACCAAAAATAAGTGTACTTAACCCGATATTGGATGCAAATTCTATGAGTCGAGTGAAGTCAAAGCTCTCGAAAATTTGTGAAAGAATTAGAGTTCTCGTGCGAACTCTTTTTGGCTCAAAATACCTCACAAAGATTCGGGTTTAAATTGTGTACTATCGAGTCTTCACTAAATTCTCAACTATCCCGTTTTTATTGCCTTTTCAAAATTCATTATGGAGATAACATTCGGGTTTAAGACTCAATGCCTTAGTCTAGTACTAACTTTTAGCTTTGCATAAATTCCCTAATTTCAAAATCAAGACTAAAATTCCTTCATTAGATCATCCCCTTGTGTCGACGTCTTTTATTTTTGACGACAAATAACGGAACTTTAATTATTTTTCGAAGGAGGGATAGCGTGTCGGGAAAATTTGAAAGAGTCAATAAATTAGTTTAATTATTTTGTAGTTATTAAATATTTATTTTTGTTTTTGGTAGTGCAAAACAAACGTTAAGTGCGGGGTTGCACGTCCCTCCGCGTTATTTAAAATAACGCATATTCCAAGGGCGTCGCAAAAAGAAATTAAAACAAAAACAAAAACAAAAATAAAGCTAAGGAAGGAAAAGAAGACCCTTAGTGGTCAGGGGTTACGCGAGGCGTGCCCAGAGGGGCGCCTCGCGTAAACAGTACGTGTTGTGTTGTTTTTGGGTAGAGACTCAAATACGCGGGGCGCAAGAAGAAGGCACCCCGCGTGTTTGAGTTTCTGGTCATTTTGGTGTATGAAAATAAAGAGTCCGCGGGGTGTACTATGGGGTATGCCCTGCGTAGATTTATTATAAACAACAAAATAAACGCAAAAATAGCACGAAACATAAATAGAAATTACTAATATATATAAAAAATAAAAATAAAGTACATCAAAACGAGTGGATTGCCACGGAGGTGGATTTCCACGGAGGTTAAAGTATGAGGCGGATTGCCACGGAGGTTGAAGTATGAGGCGAAGGAAGTGGTGAGAGCATCGAAACGAGTGTCGATATGGGCCCGATCCTCATGTTGTTGCGCCTCAATGGTATCGAAGCGGGTGTCAAAATGGGACCGATCATGACGTTGGTTATCCTCCAAGATATCCAACCGAGCATAAAGGGCATTGAAGTCGTGAAGAGGTGGAGGACTAAAATTGAGACCCATGTCCGAGTCTGAATCGCCTTCTACATTGGAGTGGGCCTCCCCCGAAGTCTCGCCTAGGCTGGAAGTTGGACGTTGTAAGGTTTTAAAGGCATTTATGTCCAATGCCCGAGGTATAAGGCGTGGGAGGCGCTCAATGGCGTCGGAGCCGAGAGTGGAGAGGGCGAAGATGGTGATGAGGTGGCCGAACCCGAGCTTAGCCCATTTCTGGATGGGTGTGGCACGGAGGTGGAGGGCCACGTGGTAGGCTCATGTTTGTTGACCTTGGTGGACTCGGGTTTCCCCGTGAAGTAGAATGAGAGAAAGCGGTGGAGGAGCTGGAGAATAGGATCACGGATAGCAGCCGGATGGAGGTTGGACATGTGATAATCATCGGACCCAGTGATGGAGGTCCAAAATTCATGGGCGAAGACATCATCGGGCCAATGGGCGACGCTAGGCTCCACTTGGTGAGTGAAGTGGTTGCGAAGCCATTGAGTGTCAATGGTGAAAGGGCGGTTGTGGAGGCGGAAGTTGAAAAGTGTAGCCCCGGGCGCATTGTTGGAGGTGAGGGTGGTGAAGAATTCGATGACCAAGGAGGGGTACACATGATATTGTGTACGGTAGATGTCGTACCATCCGAGGGAACGGAGACGAGCTTCAAAAGGTGTGCCGAGATCATGTTGATCGAGCACGCTTTGAGGAATGAACGGAAGCTCTTGAATGGTGGCGGCACAAAGTTCTTCGTACCTTTGGGCTTCCTCCTTGGTGAGAAGGTGAAAAGGAGCCCGGTATTGTCGTGTAAGTGGGGGTGTTTCCTCCTAGTTGGGTGGTGGTGGTTGCTGATTTTAGGTGGAGCGGGTGGAACGAGCTCGACGAGCTTGCATTTGGTGGTCTCAGGGGGTGTTAACGGCTGCTCTCTTTCTTGCCATGGCAATAGTGGGGAATGGAGAAGGATTGAGAGAATGTGGGAGAAGGTTGGGGAAAGTTGAGATAGTTGTGAGGAAGGAAATAGAGAAAAATGAGAGATATATATAGGGGAGAGGTGGGGAATCCAAGCAAAGCTCGGATTCCCAGAGGGGTACGCGGGGCATAAAGGGGCCACGCCAGTGTGTATTGATAGGGGTCAAAAACCCCTATCTTTGGGTACGGTTTTAGGACGGGTTTTAGAGTTATTTAGTTAATAAGCGAGCAATTCTCGCATTTAAATGCTTTTGTGTGAGTTAGTTAGAAATTGGAAACGTTCTATTTGTTGAAACACCTTTCCACAGGATTTTGATTTGACAAAATTAATTAAGTGAAAGTAAATATTCTACAACACACTAAGTTTAAATGCTTTGATTTAGTGTTACTAATGTGTTTGTTCAATGTTGAGTTTATAATTTATCATAAGACATAAAGATCATAAGGCTCAAGCCCTATATGGAAATCAAGGCCCAAGTCAAACGAGCCAAAGACCACTCAGCCCGCGTATCTCCAAAACGTCGCCGTTGAAGTGATGAAACGCATGCTGAGTAAAGAAGGATCGAGAAGATCCACGGTATGAAGTTGCTGAGCTGTCTCGACAAAACGTGCAGGACAGCTACTGACCATAAGACAGCTTCCAGACAAAGTATTTCCTCATTAGGTAAAGGTCAGAAGACACAACAAGCTGTCTGGTTGACATTACCCAAAATGGTGGAACATACTGACTCACTGACCGAAGAACAGAAGACGCTGGAATCTGATTGGCTAACGAGAACTGCTGGCAGACTCAGTGAAAGCGACCTGTAGCCGTTTGTCTCCAACGGTTATTTCGAAATTCAAAATAACCAGAAGCTCTCATAGCTCTCTATAAATAGAGCATTCAGAATCCACATTCTTCAGAGAACTTTGAGCAAGAGCCGCTACGCTGGCCAAACGTATACAAAAGTTCTCCATCAAAAGCAAAGCAAAGTTCTTACACTACAAAGTCTATTCATTTGTGTAAAAGTCTAGAGTGATTGTTTTTCAATCATCTAAGGTGTTCTAGCAATTGTTGTTTAGGACAAAATCTTTATCATTTCTAGAAGTAGAAAGGAGAGGCTGAGTACTCGGTTTTAAGTACTCAGCGGAGATATTAGGATTGAGTAGAAGTATAGAGGAAGGTACTCTTGTCATACTCAATTGCTGATATTGTAAAAGGAGAGATTAGGATTGAGTAGAAGTATAGAGGAAGGTACTCTTGTCATACTCAATTGCTGATATTGTAAAAGGTTTGAGGCTCTACCTTTAAAGAGCTCAGTACAGGATTTGAAATCTCGGAGGTGTTCCGGGGACAGGACGTAGGCTTAGAAGAAGCCGAACCTGGATAAATCTGCTGAGTGAAGTATTTCTAAACCTTAACTCCTTATTCATATTGCTTGCTTAAAACAAACTAAAACTGACCAAGTAAAAGAGGTCAAGCTGAGTTGTGCGCTACAAACGAGCAGGTTCAGGAATAGACTCTAAGTGCTATTTCCTGACCTAAGCAACGAAGCTGTCCTAGTCACTAGTTGACTAAGCCAGTGTCTTGCTGAGTGTTAAGTGCCGCTGTTTTATAAACTTTTCTTAAAGAAAAGAAATCTGCCCAAATTATTTTAGAAAAAGGTAAAATAGTTCCTAACCCCCCCTTGGAACTATATTTGCAACCTTACAAGGGACCAACAAGTGGTATCAGAGCCTAAAAGCTCATTACTAAAGGTCTAACAACCTTGAGTTGATCCATACCATGGGCGAAAACAGCACTCGGTTTCTCCCTGGAAACCAGACAACTCAGATATTACCTGAGGGGCTGTCCATTACCAGGCCTCCCCTATTCTTCGGGTCAAATTATACCTTTTGGAAGAATAGGATGAAAAACTTCATTCAAGCTACAAACATGAGTGCCTGGCTATCTATAGTCCAAGGCCCGTTTGTACCTGTGAAAGTTGTTGATGGCCAGTCAGTTGTTAAAGCTGAGGTTGAATGGACAGAGGATGATCTGAAGAAGCTTCAAAACCATGCTTCGGCTATCAATATGCTTCACTGTGCGCTCGATGCTGCAGAATATAACAAAATCTCAGGTTGTGAGTCGGAACAAGAGATCTGGAAAAAGCTGGAAGTCACCTACGAGGGAACAAACAAAGTAAAAGAATCCAAGGTGAATCAGCAGATGAGACTGTACGAGCTGTTCGAGATGAACAATGGTGAGGGCATTTCAGACATGAACGCAAGGTTCACCAACATCATTAATGAGCTCAAGAGACTTGGGAAAATCTTCACTGAGGAAGAACAAATCAAAAAGATACTCAGGAGTCTTCCAAAAGACTGGAAAGCAAAGAAGACAGCAGTTGAGGAAGCTCAGGATTTAACCACCTACAAATATGACGAACTCATCGGTTCATTGCTGACCCATGAGATATCAATGAAGAACTTTGAGGTGAAGGAAAAATCTGATGACAAAAAGCAAAAGTCACTTGTCATGAAGGCTGACTCCACTGACGGGAGTTCAACTGATGATGAGGAGATGGCTATGTTTACAAGAAAGATGAAGAGGCTGTTCAGGAAGAACGACAAATATTCCAAAAAGCCTTACAAAAAGTTTGATAAGTATAAGGCTGACTCAAGCGACAGAAAATACAGAAAGGACAGCTCAAAGCCCATTACATGCTTTGAGTGCCACCAAGATGGCCATTTTAAGTCAAACTGCCCCACGCTGAGGAAAGACAAGAAAAGTGGGAAGAAGGCAATGGTGGCTACTTGGAGTGACAGTGATGAATCTTCATCAACAGAAACTGAGGCCACCGAGTCAGCGAAGATATGCTTTATGGCTGACGAACTTGCTGAGCCATGCATTTCTGAGCATGCTGACCAATCTGATGAGTCAGATAATGAAGAGCAATCTAATGAGGTAATCTCACTCTCTCAACTCAGAAATGAAATGGGTAACGCCCTGAGTGATCTCTATACACTTGTTAAAAAGTGTAATAGGAAGATTAAAGCACTCAGTCGGCGCTGTGATGAAGTAGAAGAGGTCAAACTGAGTGACCTCAGATATCTTCTTCAAGACAACTCAGTTTTGCATGAAAATATGAAAATCATTCATGAGTTTGTCTCTGAAGTCCAATCAGTTTCAAAGAAACTGAGGAAGGATGTCACAACCATTCAAAACCAATTAAAGGTTCCAAACAAAAACAATTTTCCGCTGAGAACTCAGTATCAAGGTACACAGTACCAAGGTACTCAGCATAGAAGAAATCCCCAGCGAAAAGTCCAATGTGATTTTTGTGGGAAGTTAGGACACACTACTAAAGTGTGCTGGCACGCTCAGCACTGGGGTGCTGACAAGTCAGTAAAAAATCCTAAACAGAAGGTCAGTTGTGACTTCTGTGGAAAGAATGGCCATACTGTCCATGTATGCCGCCATAAAATAAAATATGATGCTATACCTGTTGCACCTAACAAGTCAGGACCCAAAAAGAGTTGGGTACCTAAAAGTAACTAGTTACAATGCAGGTAAGCCTGAGATGTGCCGAGAAGTCAAAGATGTGGTATATTGACAGCGCATGCTCAAGGCATATGACGGGTGATGAAACTCAGTTCATCACGTTTGAACGTAAACGAGGAGGGAGTGTAAGTTTTGGAAACAACAAGAAGGGTAAGATAGTAGGCTCAGGAACCGTCGGAGGTAACCCTACTATTGAATCTGTCTCCCTAGTCAGCGGACTCAAATATAACTTACTCAGCGTAGCTCAGCTATGTGACAATGGGAGAAAAGTTATATTTGATGCTACTGGATGTAAAATATACGAGGGTAAAACTAATGAGTTAATTTTAACTGCCCCTCGGATAGATAATGTCTTTATGCTAGACTTAGAAAAAAAGTTTTCAAAAACTGTGTGCTTAGTAACAAAGGAAGAAAATTCCTGGCTATGGCACAGGAGACTTGGTCATGTAAGCATGGACCTCCTGGCCAAACTAGCAAGAAAGCAATTGGTTGAGGGACTGCCTGAACTTAAATTCCAAAAAGATCAATTATGCCACGCTTGCCAAGCTGGAAAACAAACCAAACAATATTTTCACAGTAAAAACATTGTCTCAACTAAACATCCGTTAGAATTACTACACTTGGATCTCTTTGGTCCAGTCCAGCCGCTGAGTCTGGGTGGAAGAAGATTTTCCTTGGTCATTGTAGATGATTTCTCTCGGTATACGTGGGTTATCTTGCTGACCAGCAAGGATGAGACCTTTGAGACATTTTCAAATTTGGTTAGAAAAATTGAAAATGAAAAAGACCTAAAATTAGCTCATATCCGTAGTGATAACGGTGGAGAATTCAAAAACCAAAAGTTTGTTGAATTCTGTGAAGCCAGCGGCATTGACCACAATTTTTCTGCTCCTAGAACACCTCAGCAAAATGGGGTTGTAGAAAGGAAGAACAGAACTCTGGTTGAAATAGCCAGGACAATGCTGGATGAGCATAGGCTTCCAAAGTATTTTTGGGGTGAGGCTGTTAACACAGCATGCTACATTCTTAATAGGGCTCTAGTTAGACCTATACTCAAGAAAACCCCCTATGAACTTTGGAAAGGACGAAAGCCCAATATTGGATACTTTCGTGCCTTTGGCTGTAGATGTTTTATTTTAAATACCAAAGATAGCTTAGCAAAGTTTGATTCAAAAGCTGATGAAGCTATCTTTCTGGGCTACTCAACAAACAGCAAAGCATACAGAGTTTTTAATAAGCGAACTCAAGTTTTAGAAGAGTCAATACATGTAGAGTTCGATGAAACTGACCCGGCAGGTAGATACCAGCCGCTGACCGAAGATGATCCAAACTCAGTAACCATCGCTGACTCAGAACCAGCTACTGAGTCATTCACGAAAAGGCTGACCAAGAGTAAGAGTGAACCTAAGATTACTTTTACTGACTCATCTACTTCTGCAGAGATTGTTGAAACAGGAACAACACAAGACATGAATCTACCCAAAGAAATAAGGATTCCTAAAGGGCACTCCGAAAGTGCAATCCTTGATTCTGCTTGGAATACCCTGATGACGAGGAATCAACTCAGGAAATACCTCAGCAATGTTGCTTTCATCTCAGTACAAGAACCGAAGAATTTCGCTGAAGCTGAGTACGATGAATTCTGGATGAACGCAATGCAAGAGGAGCTCGATCAATTTCGAAGAAATGATGTATGGGAGTTAGTGCCTCATCCAAAGAGTCAAAAGACCATCGGAACAAGATGGGTCTTCAGGAACAAGATGGATGAACAAGGAAACGTAGTCAGGAACAAAGCAAGGCTTGTAGCTCAGGGCTACAGTCAGCAAGAAGGTATAGACTACGGTGAGACCTTTGCCCCAGTGGCAAGGCTGGAGGCAATTAGAATATTATGTGCATATGCATCTTACATGAATTTTAAATTATTCCAAATGGATGTCAAAAGTGCATTTCTTAATGGAGTTATAAACGAGGAGGTTTATGTAAATCAATCTCCAGGTTTTGAGAACCCTAAGTTCCCAAACCATGTTTACAAACTCAAAAAGGCTCTGTACGGCCTCAAGCAAGCACCACGTGCTTGGTACGAGAGGCTGACCAGTTTCCTGCTGACTAGAAATTATGTCAGGGGCAAAGCTGATACAACCTTATTCATTAAGAAAAAGGGTAAAGATACCCTGCTGGCCCAAATTTATGTTGATGATATAATATTTGGTGCAACTAACGAATCAATGTGCAAGGAGTTTAGCAAACAAATGCAGACTGAGTTTGAAATGTCTATGATGGGAGAACTCAATTTCTTCCTCGGTCTTCAAATTAAACAAGGAAACAATGGCATCTTCATCAGTCAAGCAAAATATGCCAAGGAGATCTTAAAGAAATATGACTTGGTCTGTGGTATCCAAACACTCATGACTTTACACTCATCGGATACACTGACGCTGACTATGGACGAGACAAGTTGGAAAGAAAAAGCACCTCTGGAGGATGCCAATTCCTAGGAAGCTGTCTTGTATCTTGGTTCAGCAAGAAGCAGGCGTCAGTAGCCCTGTCCACAACTGAAGCTGAGTACATTGCTGCTGGAAGCTGTGTTGCTCAAGTCCTTTGGATTAAGCAACAGCTTGAAGATTATGGTGTTCAAACAAAGACAATTGAAGTCAAATGCGACAACAAAAGTGCAATTGACCTCTCAAAGAACCCAATTCAACACAGCAGGATGAAACATGTCAGCATACGACATCACTTCATCAGAGATCATGTACTCAAGAAAGAAATTAAGCTGACGTATGTACCAACAGACGAGCAGCTTGCGGATATCTTCACAAAGCCACTGGCCCGTGAGCAGTTCAGCATACTGAGAGAAGCAATTGGTATGTTTAATCCTCTTCAGTAAATTCCTGTGCTAAATGAATATGAATGCTGAGTGAATTACTATGCTGAATGATTGATTGCTTGCTGAGTAACTCATCGAAACTGACTGAACATCAAATACTGAGTAAACTTGCACAGTGAGTAAATTAGTTTAAACTTAAACTTAAAAATCATCCCTTTATGCAATGCTGACCAATCAGAATATCAAACGCTTAGTATTCTACACGCTGAGTGTTGGATCCGTTAGAATGAATGCAATAGCACGCGTATAGCCCTAGGATGACGTATTCGCCGTATGTGTCATAAATGCCAGGATCTTTGTCGGTACATAATCCCGAGGCAAAACTGACACATGGATTTGATTAAATCCACACCGCTCATTTCTTCTATAAATAATGGGTAATTCCCCATTTTTTTATTCTTACGCTTAATCAAATTCTAAGGCAAAGAAACTCTCTCTCTCTCAAAATCCTTCTAAACCTTCCCCATCCTTGAAAATGACTAAGATTTCCTACAACGTCTCCGGTGCCGGCCACCAAAAGACTAGCTCCGATGAACCTACTGGAAATCCTCCTACACCGAGCAAAGGACAAGCTGGCCAAACCTCTGGTCAGGGAAAACCCGTAAAGGTCAGGACCTACTCCAAGGTTTTTGACAATGTCCGCGAATGGAAAGTTGAGCCCTCAAGATGGGTCTCTAAAAACTTCGTGCAAAATGAACAACCGTTCTGCGAGTGGATTTCACAGAATGGATGGACTGGGCTGTTCTCGGTTAGGGATGAAACCTATCCTGACCTGGTGAGGGAGTTTTACCACAACCTCAAAGTTGCCAATGACAACACTGACTACCTGTGCACTGAGGTGAAAAACAAAACCATCTTCATCAACCCTCTCTACATAGGAAATCTTCTCAAGCTAAAAACTGAAGGAGCAAGGCTGAGAAGATCCGGAGATCAGGATAAAACTGACTATAAACACAACTTTTGCAAACCTGAGGGTCACTCAGGAGAAGTCTCAGCTTCATCAATGGGTCAGCACCAGAAGATGGCTCATTACTTGATGACCTATTTCATCTACCCGAAGATCAACTGCACGTCTGCTGAATGGACTCTCACATAGCCAACCTCTTAGAGGATATGATGAAAATGCCACTCCTGAGGAGGAGAATCTTATGGCTGAGGATGAGCAACCCATTGGAGAAATGGAAAATCTGGCTAACCTGGATGCCATTATAGATGATGTTATGGCTGAAGCCGCTCACACTGCTGAGGGTACAGAACCAGTCAATGAACCTCCAACTGAGAATCCGTCCACTGTGCCATCTGAGGTTGCTGAAGCTGAGAAGAAGAAGAAAAAGGGAGCATGCTCGAAGGATATTCATACTGTCCCGAGAAAGATAAGGCTCATAGAAAGCAACAAGAGGAAAGCTGATCAAGACCTAGCTGAGTCAGCTGAGAAGAAGCTGCGAACAGCTGAAGAACCTGTTCTTGAGGACCATGCTCGAAGGATATTCATATTGTCCCGAGAAAGATAAGGCTCATAGAAAGCAACAAGAGGAAAGCTGATCAAGACCTAGCTGAGTCAGCTGAGAAGAAGCTGCGAACAGCTGAAGAACCTGTTCTTGAGGACCATGTTGCTCAAAAGGGGTCTCCACAAAATCAAGCCTCTATTCCTCCCGTAGAGAAACAAGCCAAGACCCCTGTAAGTCCAAAAGAAGCTCCACTCCCACCTCAAACTCAAAGCAACTCAGCACCTGAGGTCAACACGCCTCGTAGTCCTGTCACTACACAAGGCCCTCAGTGTGAACCCACTTCTGCCAAATATGCACACCTTGGTGCCACTGAGTCAGGTCGGCGTGTCATCGCCTCAACAAGCACTCTGCTTCAAGAACAAGCACCTACTCCATCAACTCCTGCTCAGTCCTCTCATCCACCTGTCACTCACCATATTCTGCGGGAAATCCATGAATTGATCAATCACTTCTCCTCTGTCCAGCCGCAGCCACCACCACATGCTCAACTGACCAAAATGACCGAACTCATGCTGACTATGGTCAGTCACATGAATTCCTTGGAGGGTTAAATACGTGTGCTGCAGGATCAGGCCAATTCTCCTGCCCCTACCGTCAATTTGCCTACTGCTGATGCTGGCAAAACGGGGGAGAAAAGTGGCAACTAAGGAAAAGGAACTCTAAGTTAGAAACTAGAGAGTTAGAATATAGAAGTTAGGAAGAAGAATTTTTTTTTATTTGCCTTGTCCTTATTCTTGTTTTAAACTTTTGGAATACTTGCATTACTATTTAACTATCTGAATGCATGCTGCGTATAAATGTTTGAACTTGTCAAATATAAACCATTGAACAAATAATTTACTCAGCGCTCTGTCACTATACATTACTTCCGCTGAATACTGAGTAAAATAGAATATGTCCCATAAGCTGACCTATATCTGAAAACTGACCTTAGACTTATTCAATTAAACCTTAAAATGTTTAGAATAAAACTAAGTCAGTAGCTCAGCCCTGACGGAGGAGTTCACTTAATCAAAAAGGTCAACTATCATGGGGGAGCTCAACGCTGAGTTCCTTGCTGATTAGTTTTGCCAACATCAAAATGGGGGAGTTTGTTGAAACACCTTTCCACAGGATTTTGATTTGACAAAATTAATTAAGTGAAAGTAAATATTCTACAACACACTAAGTTTAAATGCTTTGATTTAGTGTTACTAATGTGTTTGTTCAATGTTGAGTTTATAATTTATCATAAGACATAAAGATCATAAGGCTCAAGCCCTATATGGAAATCAAGGCCCAAGTCAAACAAGCCAAAGACCACTCAGCCCACGTATCTCCAAAACGTCGCCGTTGAAGTGATGAAACGCATGCTGAGTAAAGAAGGATCGAGAAGATCCACGTAGACAACTTCGGTATGAAGCTGCTGAGCTGTCTCGACAAAACATGCAGGACAGCTACTGACCATAAGACAGCTTCCAGACAAAGTATTTCCTCATTAGGTAAAGGTCAGAAGACACAACAAGCTGTCTGGTTGACATTACCCAAAATGGTGGAACATACTGACTCACTGACCGAAGAACAGAAGACGCTGGAATCTGATTGGCTAACGAGAACTGCTGGCAGACTCAGTGAAAGCGACCTGTAGCCGTTTGTCTCCAACGGTTATTTCGAAAGTCGAAATAACCAGAAGCTCTCATAGCTCTCTATAAATAGAGCATTCAGAATCCACATTCTTCAGAGAACTTTGAGCAAGAGCCGCTACGCTGGCCAAACGTATACAAAAGTTCTCCATCAAAAGCAAAGCAAAGTTCTTACACTACAAAGTCTATTCATTTGTGTAAAAGTCTAGAGTGATTGTTTTTCAATCATCTAAGGTGTTCTAGCAATTGTTGTTTAGGACAAAATCTTTATCATTTCTAGAAGTAGAAAGGAGAGGCTGAGTACTCGGTTTTAAGTACTCAGCGGAGAGATTAGGATTGAGTAGAAGTATAGAGGAATGTACTCTTGTCATACTCAATTGCTGATATTGTAAAAGGAGAGATTAGGATTGAGTAGAAGTATAGAGGAAGGTACTCTTGTCATACTCAATTGCTGATATTGTAAAAGGTTTGAGGCTCTACCTTTAAAGAGCTCAGTAGAGGATTTGAAATCTCAGAGGTATTCCGGGGACAGGACGTAGGCTTAGAAGAAGCCGAACCTGGATAAATCTGCTGAGTGAAGTATTTCTAAACCTTAACTCCTTATTCATATTGCTTGCTTAAAACAAACTAAAACTGACCAAGTAAAAGAGGTCAAGCTGAGTTGTGCGCTACAAACGAGCAGGTTCAGGAATAGACTCTAAGTGCTATTTCCTGACCTAAGCAACGAAGCTGTCCTAGTCACTAGTTGACTAAGCCAGTGTCTTGCTGAGTGTTAAGTGCCGCTGTTTTATAAACTTTTCTTAAAGAAAAGAAATCTGCCCAAATTATTTTAGAAAAAGGTAAAATAGTTCCTAACCCCCCCTTGGAACTATATTTGCAACCTTACAAGGGACCAACACTATTTACTTTTCATCGTTTAGGCTCGTTTTATGATCAATTTAGGCAAATACGGCTGAAATAGCATGCATAGTATAATTCCGTTATCTTTTGAAGCTAATTGGTCCGTCAAAAGTCGCACCAAACGAAGCGTTTGCTCAAAATAAGCAATTGACGGATCAATTTAGCTTTTGGAATAATGTTATCTAGAGTTTCTATACGTGCGCAGGTGTAAGTTCGGGCGAAAAAGGACATCAAGGATATTCGGCAAGCATGGAGAGCATGCCGGGTGAAAACGCTCGACGAGCAGGGCCCCGTGGGCCATTTCTGCTCACCCAGCAGGAGCCTGCTCGGCAAGCAGGAGCCTGCTCGTCGCGAGTAGCCCTGCTCGCCCTGCTCGGCGAGCAGACCTGCGGGAATTGGTCAAAAAGACCAATTTCGCCCCCACGAAGCCACGATTGACCCCACATCTTCCTACACCAATAAGGACACGAAAATAGGTCAAAAAGAGGCCCGACCGCGTCTATAAATAGGATTTTTCCAATGTAATTTAGATATCTTTTTCCTTTGTAATTTTCTTAGCTTTTCACCTTGAGAAATCCTCTCCACCTCCTCCATACCCTTCAAACCTCCATTGAAGACACCTCCGAAGCTCCATTCACCGAGGATTGCTCAAGCTTCATCCTTAAGTCCTAGAAAGATGCCTGCATTGGTAGACAGGTTCCCTGAAAGGAATTTTTGTTCTTTTACATTCTGTCTAGCCTCTGATACATGCTATGAATTCTAGGTTTATTGTAACTTCGTGACAATGTTTCCATCTTTGATATATATTATAGTTCTTGTTTATTCAATTTTTTTAATGTTTTAATCTTTGTCTTACGCTTTGTCTGATTGGTTTAACTCATTCGATAATCCCAAAATTAGGTTGGCACATATTGCGAGCTGACTCTGACCTAGTCAGTGCCTATAGGATTGACGACCCTATAGAAGATTAAGCCCAAATTACTGAGTCTTAGAGCTAGTTTCGGCCTTACAAGGGAATCACAAACTAGGGACTTTAGGAGGATAGGTCAGGTTAATCGCCTCGGACACAAGTGACTTAGGTTTTAATTCAATTGTTTAAACAATCTATTTTCATTATAATCGTATCCCTTCATGTTCCTTCGGTTAATTGCATTGGTAAAAGATCACGTAGGAGTAGTTTAACTTAATTAGGGGTAGAGTAACTCAATTAGGCGTAGAATAACTTAGTTCGAATCAGATAATTTAGCTAGGAGTAGTATAATTCAACATAGGAGTAGATTAATTTAACAAAACAAACTCAAAACCCCCTAAGCCTAGATAACATCCGAGATCGAGTAGCTCGGTACTTGCAGAAATAAATCCTGTGGACGATAACCTGGACTAAACCAGAATTTATTACTTGATAACGACGGGGTACACTTATCCCTAAGATCGGCCTCGCTCCACAACTGCGCGAGGCCGCATCAAGTTTTTGGCGTCGTTGCCGGGGATTTATTTCTTCTGCAATATCGAACCAAAGGTCGAATTGTTAGTTTAGGCATTCTTTGTGAATATATCCTTTGTTAATATCATTTATACTTGTTTATATATATACTTGTTTGTAGTAACTATACTTGTTTATAATCATGATACTTGTTCATACGTATCTATACCGTTTATACTTATTTATATACACATTAGGTATATATACTCATTTATGATAGCCATTCTTGTTTACACTTACGCTTGTTTACATTCGTTTGTACGAACATGTAGTTATATTTGTCAACTTCATCTATACGTGTCTGTATGTATTTATTTATACCGTTCTTATACTTGTACAAAACTGTGCAACCTTGTATGATTTGTATGATTTCCCTTTCGCTTTCATTTATTTCTATATTTATCTTTTCTCAGCGTATGCCTACGAGATCAGCGAAAATACCGTGTGTCCCTCTTAACCCTGAACTTGAACGTACTCTTCGTAGGAGCAAACAAATTGGAAAGCTGAAGCAAGACGAGATCATCGAGCCTATCAAGATGACTGACAATGAACGGAATACTGAGGACACCGGGCCACAAAATGACACTCGTCTGATGAGTGAGATCATGGCACCACACCGGCACCAGCATTTGTCAGGCATTGCCGCTCCAAACATTCCGGCTAATACATACGAAATCAAGTCCGGTATAATTCACTTGATCCAACAGACCGGACTGTTTGGAGGGGAAGCACATGAGAGTCCGAATGATCATCTGGATCGCTTCCTAATGTGCGCAGACACTGCAAGAACAAATGGGGTTCCCCAAGATGCTGCTAGACTGAAATTGTTCCCGTTCTCTCTGACTGGGCAAGCTTTGGAATGGCTGAGAACACTGGAGCCCGGTTCAATCACGACTTGGGCAGGGTTGGAGAAGGAATTCTTGTCCTACTACTTCCCTCCCTTGAAGACAGCAATGCTCAGGGGTGAGATCACATCCTTCCACCAACCCGAGCATGAAGCGCTCCACACATCTTGGACCCGATTCAGAAAAATGCTGCGCATGTGCCCTCATCATGACATAGCCAAGCATCAGTTAGTAAGCATCTTCTATCACGGACTAACACCCACCAACAGAGCTATTGTAGACTCCGCAGCGGGTGGAGATTTGTTTAGAAAGACAGCAACAGAGGCATATGACATGATTAACGAGATGGCCATAAAGAGTGTGCAGTGGCAAGAACAGAAGCTCGCCGGCCCACAAGGCAGCGGGTATTTGCTGTGGAAGAACATGAGAAAAATCCAGTTGTTGCGGATTTGAGTAGGAAGATGGACGTACTGTTGGCTAAGCTTAACCAACCCCCCACCTATGTGCACTATGGCGGCGACCACCATGGAGATGGTCAACTATGTTGGGGGGCAGCCGAGATACAATCAGAACTATAACAACTCCAACCCCAACAACTACAACTCCTACAACAACAACAATGGCAACTACAGGAGGCCTCAGCACCCGAACCTCTCTTACGGGAATTCAAATCAAAATGTGCTTCGACCTCCCAGCGGTTTTGTTCAAGAACATAGAGATCAGCGGCTTGGCATGCCCCCATATCAACAGCAGAACCAAGGGCCAATGCAACCTCCTAAAGAATCCGACGAGGTGATCACTCCTTTGAAGGAGATCTCGGCTAGGCTTGCCAACAACGAAGCCTTCTACAAGGATTTGAGCAATCAGGTAGCTCGAATCAATAGGGACAGGCAGGAAAGGCCACATGGTTCTCTCCCAAGCACAACGGAGACGAATCCAAAGATCCTGAGAAAGGATTGAGTAAGGGGGAGAAATCGGGTTCTCCTCGGTTTTAATTCAAAGTTTGAACAATTTAATTATGCATTTCCTTTTCTTTTGTTTTTATTTTCTTTTATTTTTGGTTAATTGAATTCTAATCTCGTTTGTTTATTTACGTTGTCAAACTTTGTTCCCCCACACTTTATTTTTTAAAAAAAAACGAATTTCGCCCAACCCGGGCGAGTTAGGCACTGCCCAGCTCGCCGGGCTGGTCGGCCGACACGGGCTGTTCGGGATTTTAAAATCCCGAACCAAAAAAAAAAGAGAAAGAAAGAAGAAAGAAAGAAAAAGAATAAGAAAGAAAAGAGAAAAGAATAAGAAAAAGAGGGGGGTGACTCATCATCCCCTTCCCCACCTTCTTCTTCCCTTCTCTCTTCTTTCTTTTACTTATTCCATTCTTTCTTTCTTCCTTTCTCCTTCTCCCTTTTTCTCAAAAACATAACACCCCAAATCCACCATTCTAACCCAAATTCAAGATATAAGGTATGAATCTTTACCTATTTTTTATTTCTAACATGTTTCTAGGCTTAGATTTTAGCTTAGGGTGATAATTTTTGAGATTTAAGAAAAACCTAAGTTTTAGGTTTCTCTCTCTTTTCTGAAATAAATCTCTTGTTTGCTTTTAAATTCTTGATTTCCTTGCAATTTATGTTGACATAATGATTAATTTATAGTTTGGGTGTGATTTCTATTCTCAATTTGTGAATATTTGGAGAAATTGCTCAATTTGGGTAAAATCCTCATTTTAGCTCAAAAGTTCAACTATTCAAATTATAGTTAGAAACATGTCAATAGAGTTGTGAATTGCATTCTTACCATGTTTTAGTCATTGGGTATCTCCAATTTTGCATAAATTTGTGAATTACGGGTAAAACACTTAGGGATCAAATACTTATGGTTTTAGTCCCTAAGTTCCTAAAGCTATGGTTTATGCCTATGAATGGTTTGTTTGGGGGTTTATGTTCAAAATTGTAAATACGTCCTAACTTGTCCGTTTTTGGTCTATTCCTCAGGAACTATGGGTAGGAAAGGCAAAGCCAAGGTCGTCGTCGAAAATGAAGCCGAGTCTGAGGTCGAGTTCAGCGATAGCCTCCAAGCTAAGTATGATCCATCCTTTGGTCTTGTTGATGAACGTGAGGGGATATTGTACGATAGATTTTCCAAGCAAGATCTTGCTACCCATATAGTTGTTGATCAAACTTATTTAGCGACTATAGGCTTGAAAAAGGATTTCAATGAAATCCTCAAATTCCACGGCTGGTATAGACTGGCCACGAAACAGACCCCAGTTTATCACAACTTTACTATGGAGTTTTTGACCACTTGGAAAAAAGAGCTACCCTTGGGAGGTGGGAAGCATTCATTTAGACTAAACGGTAAACCTTACCGTCTCGATGATACCACACTAGCAGCCCTAATGGGAGTCTATAACAACCCAGAGGCAATCTCAGATTTTGAGAAGCCTATGACAAAAGATATGGCTTGGGAACAATTAACAGGCATATCGGACTTTGACTCCCAGACTGCTAGCCCAGTCGCTCTCCTAGACCTACTTCTCAACCTTGTTCACAAATTTGTGGCCCACAACTTGTTGGGCAAAAACGAGAGCAATAAAATCTCAAAGACAGAATTGCTCATACTATGGTGTGTGGCCAACCACAAACACGTGAATAATGTCAAGACCATATTTGAGGGCTTCTCAAGCCAAACGAGTAGGAAACGCGGTTCCCTAGGTCTTGGGCACTTAATTACCAACCTACTTGAGAGCCAATTCAAAAATTTGGACAGTCAAGAAATTGCTGTTTACCCTTCTTTGCTTAACTCCAAGTTTTTGGGAAAATCTACTTTTCATGAAGTCTTAAACAGGAACCCAACCGGAGGAGCAAGCTCTAGCAGAGGGGGACGGAAAAGAGCACGAATTCCACCACAGCATAGGGATGAGGGACCTGAGGAAGAAGAACCTGCGACAGCAGGAGACCAAAGGGAACACTAAGCGCCGGGGACGGAGGCCCAGTTCCAAGCCATCAACACCATGATGGTAGAAATGCGAGATCTTAACCTGCGGACCTTTAACACTGTTCAACAGATGGACCAACGGTTCACCAACTTTGAGCAGAATATGGACCGAAGGCTTTCGGGTCTTGAATACGTAGCGGCAGATTACTGCGAATGCTACAACATGCCTTGGCCATACCCCCCGGCCGATTAGTAAGTTGTCTTCTCCACCCTAACTCTTTACACTCGTACTTCATGAATTGTGATGCAATGTTGGAACTTATTGCATATTTTTAGTGTGAGGAGGAGGGGTAGACAAACTTACAAAAATTGTATAAATTTTTTATTTTTGTTGCATCATGTCTAGTTTAGTTTAGCGTTTTTGGGTTTTGTTTATGTTTTTTGCATGCTTAGGATCTAAAACTGTGAACCTCCTTCGAATCTAAACTTCGTTATTAGTCTTTGAGGGCTGAGAACCGAATCTAAAATTGCATGACAACTAGTTTAGGCGTAGGACACAACTCTTGTATCTGTAAAAGCATGAGCTAAGGTTTGCATTTAGACCCTACTTTTGAAGAAATGCTAAAGTCATTACTTAGGTAGATAACTTAAGAATTGAAGGCATGTGACATTAAACTTGAGTTTGGGGAAAACTGGTAAACACAAAATTGAAACCCAAAGAATTGTGAGTTGAATTTGAGCCTAAGAGCGAACATCAAAAAGCTCTTTTTCTTAACATTTTTTGTGTGAATGCTTTGACTTGTGGAAGATTACAGATTTTGCACCTAATACTGTGTTAAACCTACATGCAATGGTTTGAGATGATAAACGATGAATCAGCCTCATTAGAATTAACCTTTTTTTTACCTTATTTTTTTCTTTTTCATCCACTCTAGGAAGCCCCTTTGAGCCTATATTTTTGTAGTTTATAGATTTTTCTGTCGTTCTAACCTGTTTTTGCAAACCACAACTTGGTTTGCTACTTAACCCAATTTCTTTTGCAAAGCTCAAATAGAGCCTTTGTTTTCTTTTAGCGCTTTATCTTTGTTTATGGCATTACAGTAGCAAGCCAAAAGGCTAAGAAGTGAATGAGCATCACTATCCCAAAAAGAAAAAGAGAAAAACAGAAAAAGAAAAAAGAAAAGAAAAGAGACGAACAAAAGGGAAGAACTTCATTCCCCAGTTCTTAAGAAAAAAAAAATCAAAAACGTCTCAAGAAAACATCCCAAAAAGAAAATAATAAGGGATGAATAAAAAGCTCAGTCACTTCATCTTTGCTAAAGCCATTTAAACTTTGTTTTTGTAGCGCTAGAACTATTAACCCTTGTTGTACCTTTAACCCTCTAACCACATTACAGCCCCGATTAGAGGCTGTTTTTGATATCATCGGAATCATATGGCATAGTAGAGGAACGCGGATGAACGTGCAAAATCAACGTAATCCTAAGCAAGAACATAAGCCGAGAGTAAACACCTTAGCCACCAAAAAATGTGTGAAATGAGTGAACTACCAATGGTGAGGTGTTTTACTTAGCGATCCCCTCAAGCTCGTTTAATTGAACATCTGTCCATTTTCTTAAAACTATGACCCATGATAATTGAAATGCGGCGTTTGGATATCGTATCTCTACCTTGTATTTCCGAATGCATGTGATTACAGATGCTCGAAATTGTGTCAAGCACCTAGTCAAACCGGGAGGTTTTCTAGCTTGCTTGTGATGGCGGGTTTAGTTTTTTAGTTTACTTGGGGACAAGTAAAGTTTTAAGTGCGAGGAGGTTTGATAGGGGTCAAAACCCCTATCTTTGGGTACGATTTTAGGACGGGTTTTAGAGTTATTTAAATAAGCGAGCAATTCTCGCATTTAAATGCTTTTGTGTGAGTTAGTAAGAAATTGGAAACGTTCTATTTACTTTTTGTCGTTTAGGCTCGTTTTATGATCAATTTAGGCAAATACGGCCTAAATAGCATGCATAGTATAATTCCGTTATCTTTTGAAGCTAATTGGTCCGTCAAAAGTCGCACTAAACAAAGCGTTTGCTCAAAATAAGCGATTGACGGATCAATTTAGCTTTTGGACTAATGTTATCTGGAGTTTCTATACGTGCGCAGGTGTAAGTTCGGGCGAAAAAAGGACATCAAGGATATTCGGTAAGCATCGAGAGCATGTCGGGCGAAAAGGCTTTCCGAGCAGGGCCCCGTGGGCCATTTCTGCTCGGCGAGCAGGCCGCGAGGTGCCTGCTCGGCGAGCCGGGGGCTGCTTGTCGAGAGTAGCCCTGCTCGCCGAGCAGCGCGCTCTGCTCGGCGAGCAGACCTGCGGGAATTGGTCAAAAAGACCAATTCCGCCCCCACGAAGCCACGATTGACCCCACGTCTTCCTACACCAATAAGGACACGAAAATAGGTCAAAAAGAGGCCCTACCGCGTCTATAAATAGGATTTTTCCAATGTAATTTAGATATCTTTTTCCTTTGTAATTTTCTTAGCTTTTCACCTTGAGAAATCCTCTCCACCTCCTCCATACCCTTCAAACCTCCATTGAAGACACCTCCGAAGCTCCATTCAACGAGGATTGCTCAAGCTTCATCCTTAAGTCCTAGAAAGATGCCTGCATTGGTAGACAGGTTCCCTGAAAGGAATTTTTGTTCTTTTACATTCTGTCTAGCCTCTGATACATGCTATGAATTCTAGGTTTATTGTAACTTCGTGACAATGTTTCCATCTTTGATATATATTATAGTTCTTGTTTATTCAATTGTTTTAATGTTTTAATCTTTGTCTTACGCTTTGTCTGATTGGTTTAACTCATTCGATAATCCCAAAATTAGGTTGGCACATATTGCGAGCTGAATCTGACCTAGTCAGTGCCTATAGGATTGACGACCCTATAGAAGATTAAGCCCAAATTATTGAGCCTTAGAGCTAGTTTCGTCCTTACAAGGGAATCACGAACTAGGGACTTTAGGAGCATAGGTCGGGTTAATCGCCTCGGACACAAGTGACTTAGGTTTTAATTCAATTGTTTAAACAATCTATTTTCATTATCATCGTATCCCTTAATGTTCCTTCGGTTAATTGCATTGGTAAAAGATCACGTAGGAGTAGTTTAACTTAGTTAGGGGTAGAGTAACTCAATTAGGCATAGAATAATTTAATTAGAATCAGATAATTTAGCTAGGAGTAGTATAATTCAACGTAGGAGTAGATTAATTTAACAAAACAAACTCAAAACCCCCTAAGCCTAGATAACATCCGAGATCGAGTAGTTCGGTACTTGCAGAAATAAATCCTGTGGACGATAACCTGGACTAAACCAGAATTTATTACTTGATAACGATGGGGTACACTTATCCTTAAGATCGGCCTCGCTCCACAACCGCGCGAGGCCGCGTCACGTATCCCTCCCCCTGACGCTATATATTTTGCGCAAGAACGGTGAGATACGCGCGGCGTAAATAGGGTTACGCCACGTGTATCGGACCTCATGCTCCTTTTTTATTACAAAAAGGGCGGAGACGCGGGGCGTAAATGAGGTTACGCACCGCGTAGAAGGACGGAAGATAAAGGATTTTTGTGGTTTTTGGTAATTTTCTGATTTTTTGACTTTTGGATTTATGAGTGTTTAATGATTTTTAATTGATTTTATGATTTTTATGTTTTATTTATGATTCTTTTTAATTTTTATTAATTTGTAATTAAGGGGGTAGTTAATGAAAATTTATTATGGAGGGAAGTTAAAGATTTAAATTTGAAATGATGGAGTTTGATTAGGTGGAAGAGGAGGTGGAGTGTGGAAGTGGAAAAGGTGTATAGGGAAGAGGAGTGATGGGAAGTTTGAGAGATGGGGAGTTATGATTCACAACTCCCCGAGGATACGCGCAGCGTACCCTAGGGTATGCCCCGCATGTCCTCTACATGGCACTTATTAAACAAAAGCGTTAAAGATTAACGTGTATGCGTGGCGCAAACCCAGGTATGCCGCGCGCACTATGTCCTTTATTGGGTAAAAGGGGCAGACACACCACTACGCGGGGCGCAAGGGGTTGTACGCCCCACGTATTTCAACATTTTTAGATTAATGTGGGATTTGTTTTTCTTTTGATTTTATGCAAATAAAAGAAAATAGAGGAAAATAAAATAAAGTAAAAATGAAGACGAAAATAAAATAACAATAATGCAAAATAAAGAAAAGAGATAAAGTTTATAATACATATAGTCAAGTGGTTTGAGGAATTCAAACCGATGCTACGTTTTGAGTCGAAGTAGCTCGACTTTCTTATATAGCGGCTTATTGCAAGACGTCCGCGTTGGAGCTTGACGGGTCGGAACTTCCATTGTATAGGATCGTGATCACCTGTCCGGATTCCCGATTCTTACCCCGCGGATTTTGTTCCGTGTTTGCCGGGAGGGTTCCTAGAGGCATCTCCTGCTGTTGACGGTTCAGGTGGGCTACTTGGCGGCTAAGTTCCTGCAAAACACTTCGCTATCAGAAAGACGGGTTAAAATATATTTCAACAAAGACGTGACCTATTGGCCGTATACATTGTCGGGGGGTGGAGCACTCTGATTACCGGGCATGACTTGTGCTTTCCCTAACCCATTTTCCCGATGTTCTTGCTCAAAGCCGGATGGGGGCCTCAACATATTATTGTTATTTCTATATGACAAGTTCAGGTGTTGGTACCGAGGCCTCCATCCGCCGTTATTATTATTGTGGTGGTGGTAGGAGTTCGGATTAGGATTATACCTTGAATTGCCTCCTACATTACTTACACTCTCGATATCACCGACGAAAGGGCTACCGGCTTGGCAATTGAATCCGTCGTGTTCTCCACCACAGTGGTTGCACATTAGGACTTGTGCAATTTTGTTGAGGCTATGCTGGGCAATTAACGAGTCAAGTTTCTTATTCATCTCGGCTATGGAGCTCTTCGGAGCCTCTTTCTCCATAATGAATGTTTGGTATCGTGACGGTCCGACAAGCCGATCTTCTTGCCACTATACACTCTTTCTCGCGAGCTCGTGAATGAGCTCGTAGGCCTCACTTGCTGACTTCCGAAATAGATCCCCACCTGCAGCGGAATCAACAGTAGCACGATTAGTGGGGGTTAAACCGTGGTAAAAGGTGTGTACCAAGTCGTGCTTTGGGATGTCATGGTGGGGGCAATTTCGAAACAACTTGTGGAACCTAGCCCAAGCTACATGAAGGGCCTCACATTCCAATTGCCTAAAAGATGTGATATCAGTCCGCAACTTGACTGTTTTAGATGGTAGAAAATAGTAGGAAAGGAACTCCTTTTCGAGCTCCTCCCATGACGTGATCGATCCCGCTTCCAACAAATGAAGCCATTCCAACGCATGCCCTATCAATGAAAAAGGAAACAATTTCAGTCTCACAACCTCAACGGGAACACCATTTTATCGAGAGGTACACATAAGAAATTTATCCAAATGTTCGTTGGGGTTCTCATGGAGTTCCCCCCCCCCCCGAATTGACCACATTGTTGTATTAGTTGGATCATGCCGGTCTTGTTCTTGTATGTGTTGGCCAGGATTGTGGGAGCGACAATGCCGTTACGATTTTGGGGACGGTGTGGAGCAAGGATCTACATCATCGTACGCGTACCATTGCCCCCGCGGATGTTGTTCACTTGCGGCCTTTGGTTTCCGTTGGGTTGGTTGACTTCGCCGTTGGGGTTTGCCATTCTTTCTCTACGTAACCTACAAAGAGTACGTTCAATTTCAAGATCAATAGGTACGAGAGAAACACTTTTAGATCGGGTGTGCATAAAGTAAAACAAGTATAAAAGAATTCTCAACAAGAAAGAATAATGTTAGCAAGAATAAATATAAACAATTTATACAAAAAGAATGCTTAAACTAACAATGAAACGTTTTTGTCTAATATTGTAGGAAATTATAAATCCCCGGCAACGGCGCCAAAAACTTGATGGGCGCGGCACCTAATGTAGATGTGTTGAGCTTTTTCTAATGATCAAATATATATTGCGGTGAATGTGCTATTAATATGGATGTGATCTTTCTAGTGCTCTAACTCTACTAGACGCAACGACTACTTAGGGGCAAGTGTACCCCGTCGTATCAAGTAATAATCCGGTTAAGATCGGGTATCGAATCCACAGGATTTATAATTATAAGTATTAGACGACTCGGTTTCGTATGTTATTTAAGCGGTAATTACTTTGGGGTGAAGTAAGACACAACTACACACTATTCCTCACTATTGGCGACACAGATTTCTGTAGCTAAAACTCTATGAAGTGGGATGAATATGATAAGTTATAACCATGATAAATAATGACTCTAAATGTATATGGATAATAGTTTACTCTTGCAAAGACGACCACGTGTAGTAGAACCGACCCGTGAAGCATTTAGACTACGTGATTCCTAGTCAAGGCGTGTCTAATGTGGGGGAATTAGAAACTAGGGCCCGTAAGTTTCGTGGCTTGTCAATTCCTACGGTTTCCGGTTTGTCACTTCCGGTAAGGCAATAACTATATAACTCCCTAAAGATAGCCAGAATGGCGGAGGTAATCGTGTTCTCCTACACAATAATCAATTATCAATATCAAAACAAGCAATAAACAATAACGCGTAAAGGGAAATAGAGATTATAAATCATAAATTATAAATATGAAAAGTGATTAGATGAAATACAACCAAGCCTAGTACATAGGAAGAGTACAAGCTAATTAGCTAGTAAAAAGGGAGAATCCGCCCTTGGAACTAGCTAACTGGACTCAAAGCCGTCTCCTAGGTCGTGGAGGTGGAACTCTCGAGCTTGGTGACGAATGGTGGAACGGAACTTCAATGGAACACCGGAACAACCGAACAAGCTCTCGAGGGGGAGAGTTTAACTACAAAAGCTGAATCTAAATTACAAGGAAAGAAAAGAGTATAGTGTAGCTCTCTAGTATGTAATTGGTATGTAATGGAGTTCAAGAGCTTCCTATTTATAAACATCAAGCAAGGGCAATGTTGTAACTTCACAAAGCACAAGTATGGAGCAACATTATTTGGTACAGAAATCCCATGATACGCCCCGCGTAAATGCCCATTCCGTCAGAAATCTCCTACATGTGGACCAATTCCGTGTCTAATTGTCTCAAACACGTCCTGCGTAGCTGAAGTACGCCCCGCGTGTTTGAGTCTCTGAAGTTTTGTTGCTTGAATTGGAGCTTTTACGCCGTGCATAGGTGAAGTACGCCCCGCGTGAAGGATTCTCTGATCTTTTTACGTTGAAGAACTACCTTTTACGACCCGTGTATATTGTGATACGCCCCGCGTATGGAGAGTTGACTCCGGGAGATAATGTATTCTGACTTACAAGATTAGGCCAATTGTTTCCGACATGTGTCATATGCTCCACGTAGATTGGCATACGCCCCGCATATTCTGAGTCAGTTCCACATGGTACCTGCGGATAAGGCAATTATTTCTGACACCATGTTTCACGCCCCGCGTAGAGGATAATACGCCCCGCGTATGGAGTGGATTTTTGCTCCTTTCTCATACCTGAAATACAAATCTTGCGAGCCAAGTTAGTTTGACGTTTTTATTTCCTAAACTAATCAAAAATACGGAAAATTAACTAAAAGTTCGAAATCTATTTTTGTAATTAAACTTATTTATTTTACCCGAAATCAACCCGTAAATCACGCTAAAAGATAGGGGTAAAATACCCCTATCAAACGCGTCACAAGAATTATCATATGTTGTGTCGCGCACTCTAGAAGCGCGTCATAAGAGTTATCTCTCTATTGTATCGCGCACGTGACAAGTGCGACACAACAGATGAGTAGCTTGTGTCACTCTCAAGAGCGATAAGTTCTTATGTCGCACCCCTGTTGTGTCGCACAAAAGTGCGACACAATAACCTGAAAAAGTGCGACATAAGTAAGCATTTCTGTACTAGTGATGGTCTCTACCGAAAGTAAATGAACTCTACCAACCAAGACTGAGGATAAGCCTAAGATGAATGTACTCACCATCCTTTTATGGAATGGAAAACCTGTATCATCTGGGTACAGAATGAGTGAAAAGGGAGATTCATGCAACACATCCAAAATAAGCACAAATGAGGAAGCCACTACTCTAGAAGAGAGTAAACTGACACCTTTTACCGACATCATCATCAGTTTTACCACCTACTGTGTAGAAACAAAATGTCATGTCCTAAACCGAGGTTGAATAACTCTCAACCAAAAATATTCTAGCACTTGTTACCCATGTGCCAATTTATAAACATGTGCCACCATGTCCATATAGACTAAAAGGGAAATAGATGTACACCATAACAAATTCTTAAACAGTATGAGGAAGTGTTAGGCAAATTCCGCAAGTGCACGGTTCCGCTTGTAGTAATAATAAGATATCGTTCCCTCAGAGAATGCTGATTAACTACTATAACATATTTAATTTATAAATTCATTTTCTCTTGGTTATAGAGAATAAATAATTTGATTTGAAAATAGTTTTGTTTAAAAGAGTGAAAATAATACTTAAATTATATTTCTCGAGTTTCTATTCCGTGCATGGCCTGGGATACATATAGATTTTTATAATTTTAAACCTAAAAATACTTTTCAAACTTATTACAGTTGTATCATATAAGAGTATTTAATCCAATCTCTCGATCTATGATTAAATAACTTGGATGTTTTAGATAGATAATCCTAATTCCTCGACCTATCATAGTGAATTAAAATGGAGAATTAAAAACGAAGCAAGTGCATTATGTGATACAATTATCCTTTTATGAACTGAATGTCTTCTAACTTCATAAAAATGATAACTATTCTTATGTCTTGCTAGAATGGATTTCCCTAGAATATTCATAAAAGCAGTAGTAGAATCTGATGATGAACAAAGAATAATTTGCATTAGATTGAATTGTGATTTTGATAAACAAGTGTTTGATAGAGTTAATGATTTGTCAAAAGTAAAGAATACGGAGAATAAAGACTATAACAGATGAAAGTATATGGGTTGTGAATCCTTTTACTGTCTCTATAAGGTTTGTCAGGCCTTTGGGCGTCTTCTTCTTTTGTATATCGTATCTTGTATCTCGAGGAAGTGTATCTCTCGATCTTGCTTCCTTCAACGCTGGAGATAAAAGCTTAGAAACTATACAATCTTCCTTGCTTAAAGTATACTTTCTATAACTATGTCTGTATTATTCTTCTCTTTTTCTATATGTTGAATGGAAAGAGGAGTATCCTTCTCATAGTGAGTGAAGAATCATTTCTCTTCAAGATGATAACTCTTTGATAGCAAGTCGGCTAGTAGGTTGTAAATGTAGTGTGTGGATGTAAAAGATGTGAGTAAGATGTGTGTGCAAATGGAAGGCTCTAGTAGACGCAACTACTTAGGGGCAAGTGTACCCCGTCGTATCAAGTAATAATCTGGTTAAGACCGGGTATCGAATCCACGAGATTTATAATCACAAGTATTAAACTACTCGGTTCTATTCGTTATCTAGGCAGTTGATACTTTAGGTTGGTTTGGCTGACAAGTACAAACTAATCCTAAACTATAGTGAGACAAACTTTTATAACCTAACTCTACGGATTTTGATAGGTTATAATTATAATAAGCAAAGACTCCGAACATATACGCTTAATACTTTACTTTTGCAAAGACGACTACGTGTAGACGGACTGGCCCGTAAAGTACTTAGACAATGTGGTTCCTAGTCAAGGCGTGTCTAATGTTGGGAATCAGAAACTAGGGCCCGTAAGTTCTGTGGCTTGTCAATTCCTACGATTTCCGGTGTGTTACTTCCGGTAGGGCAGAACCTATATCGTGTCCCCCTACATAATAATCAATTAAGAATATCAAAACAAGTAATAAACATCCACATGTATAGAGAAACGAGAATTGCAAATCATATATTATAAATATGGAATGAAAACAATATGAATACAACCAAGCCTAGTACATAGGAAGAGTACAAGCTAATTAGCAAGTAGGTAGGGAAGAATCGGCCCTTAGAACTAGCTAACCGGACTCAAGGCCATCTCTTAGGTCTTGGAGGTGGAACTTCTCGAGCTTGGTGGAAGAGGATGGAACGGAACTTCGACGGAGTGACGGAACAAACGAACAAGCTCTCAAAGTGGTAGAGTTCAGTTATACAAAGTCTGAATCCTGAAATGAGTGCTAGTCACTCTTATTTATACACATCAAGCTTGGGGGTAGAATCGTAATTACATAAGTTACAAGTAAGATTTCACACTAGTTTTGCAGGTTTAACAAGGCATGCCCCATGTGGAAGGTACTACGCCCTGCGTCTCTGCCATTTTCAGCCTATTCCGTTGATAATTTCTCCACGTGGACCAGATTCAGACATACTAACTCAACCACACCCCGCGTAGACTAGAGTACGCCTCGTATGGTTGAGCCCCTGGAATTTTTCATGCTGGATTGCACCTTGGACGCCCCGCATATGCCTTGGGACTCCATGCGTGGTTGAGCTCCTGAAACGTTTGTCTTCAATTCATACTACAGACGCATTGGGTAATGTGCCATACGCCCCGCGTGGTAGGTGTTGACCATGTGGGAACGCACAATTGACTGCCGTGCATTGAGGGGCATTGTGTTACGCCCCGCTGTTAGAATGATTTAGGTACATTTTAAAACCCCGTTAATTTACATGACATCGACTCGAATCGCCGTTGGAACGACTCGAGTGTTTGAAAAATGTGGAACAAAAACTTTAACTCCAAAAACGTGATTAAGCATACAAGTCCATTTATTTTTGTACCAAGCCATTTAGTTAGAAAAACGATTCAAAACTCTATTATTTACAATGAAAACGATTTTAATTACAAGGTTCGCTTAATCCGTCGTTGGAACGGATTAAGGTTTTAAAACATGACATTTTAGAAAACCATTTTAAAACAACAAGAATAGAACTTTTATTTACACTTTTGAAGACATCTAAATACATTTGACTTAAACAACCAAATTAAAATCTATTTTTGTGGGTTATGCTTTCCATCTTCCCTCAAATTAATCCTTACTTAACATAATTATCACAATGAGCAAATTAAATCCAAAACCCACCCAACCTAAAATATCTAAAATATATATACATATAAATGTAAAAAAAAAGAATAAATATATACATATATATACATTTTTAGTAAAAACGGTAATTATACCTATAGATTAAAGAGAAAATATATATACTATGATTATTAATATGTAAAAATAATAATGAAAATACTACTAGACACATTACACTTTTATTTTAATAAAACAAATGTAAAAATAGAATGAACAAGGTTTATAAATAAGAAAATAACATTTAACCCCAAAATAGTTTTTTACATAATAACTATATGGAAATTAACCCACCCCAAATGTACATCCCAATATCAATACCCAAAATAATATCTAATAACTCAAAAGCATTTATTAATTATCCCAAATGGGCCAAACAAATAATCCACAAAAATAATAATTAGATATAGCTTAAATGAATTTAAAGAAAATATATATATATATATATATATATATATATATATATATATATATATTACAAACTTAGAATAATATAAATAATACCCAAACACAAAATGAGTAAATATATAATAAATAATTATTAGTTATATACCCCCAATATAATTTTAATAAAATAATTACATATGAGTGTTAAGCTAGTGATAGGGGAAGAGGTTGTGAATGTCATTAGTGCATATGCGCCACAAATAGGATTAGATGTGTCTATAAGACAAGCTTTTGGGGATGACTTAGAGGAAGTGGTGCAACAGGTTCCTAGGGATGAAAAAATGGTACTGGGGGGTGATCTCAATGGACACGTGGGTTCTAGGCGAGATGGGTTTGAGAGTGTTCATAGAGGGTATGGTTTTGGAGATAAGAATGAAGCAGGAAATGATATTTTGGAATTCGCATCAGCCTATGACTTGAGTATCATGAACACATGGTTTATGAAGAGAACATCCCACTTAGTGACTTATCAGAGTGGCAGTAATGCGAGCCAAATTGACTTCTTCTTAGTAAGGAGTGCTTAGAGAAAGAGTTATATTGATTGTAAGGTGATCCCTGGTAAGAGTACGACAACCCAACATAGAGTAGTGGTGCTAGATTTTCGAAGTAGGAAATGTATAAGAAAACAAACACCACAAGTAGAGACTAAGATTAAGTGGTGGAAATTACGAGGGGAGAATCAACAAAAATTTGTGGATGAGATGACCAAAAAAGATATTTGGACTTGAAATATGGATTCAGATATAGATTCGATATGGAATAAGATGGAGCATAGTATAAGGGAAGTAGCGAAGGAAGTTCTAGGGGAATCTAAAGGTAGCATGCCACCGGGTAATGACACATCTTGGTGGACAGAAGAAGTAAGACAACCAGTAAAGAGTAAGAGAGAATCCTATAAACTATTGGGGAAATGTAGGAGTGACGAGAACTACGAAAAATACAAAGAGGCTAAAAGGGAAGTAAAGAAGGTCATACGAGATGCTAGAGCAAAGGTGAATCGGGATCTGTATACAAGATTGGATACGAAAGAAGGGGAAAGAGACATATATAGTATTGCTCGGATGAGAGATAGGAAGACGCGAGATCTCGGAAAAGTTAAATGTGTGAAGGACGTGGACCAGAAACTCCTAGTTGGAGATAAGGATATCAAGGAATGATGGAGATCCTATTTTGATGACTTATTTAATGGAGATCGCCAACAAGATGTTGGAGATATAAGTATCCATCATGATATGATAAATCATGAATGCCTGCGGAGAATTCAAAAGGGTGAAGTCAAAATGGCATTAAGTAAGATGAAGTTGAGGAAAGCAGTAGGACCTGATGGCATCCCTATTGAGATTTGGAGATGTTTGGGAGAAAGAGGAATCGAATGGTTGAGGACGTTCTTCAACAAAATTTGGAGAAACAATAAGATGCCATCAGAATGGAGGAAAAGTACCTTAATCCCTTTGTATAAGAACAAAGGCGATGTCCAAGATTGTGCCAACTATCGGGGAATCAAATTAATGAGTCACACTATGAAACTTTGGGAGCGAGTGATCGAACAAAGGCTAAGGAGGACGGTGAAGATCTCGGAAAACCAGTTTGGCTTTATGCCGGGAAGATCAACTATGGAAGCCATCCATCTAATGAGACAATTAATGGAGCACTATCGAAATAAGAAGAAAGACTTGCATATGGTTTTCATTGACTTGGAGAAAGCATATGATAAGGTACCAAGGGAAGTACTTTGGTGGGCCTTGATAAGGAAAGGCATTTCGCGGAAATATATTGACATCATAAAGGACATGTATGAGGGAGTATGCACGAGTGTACGTACTAGTGTTGGGAAGACTGAAGAGTTTCCTATAACGATTGGAGTGCATCAAGGTTCCGCACTAAGCCCATTTCTTTTTGCCATCGTTATGGACGAACTAACAAGTTCACTTCAAGATGGTATACCATGGTGCATGCTGTTTGCAGATGATATTGTGTTGGTTGATGAGACGAAAGAAGGAGTGGAGAGGAAGTTGGCACTATGGAGACAAACTCTAGAATCTAGAGGCTTTAAGTTGAGTCGAAGTAAGACAGAATATTTGGAGTGTAAGTTTAGCAACCGTATGAGTAGAGAGGCAGGGACAATCACCCTAGATGGGAGAGTTGTTCAGGCCTCGGATTACTTCCGGTATTTAGGATCTATTATACAAACGGATGGAGAAGTAGATGTAGATGTTGCTCATAGGATTAAAGCTGGTTGGGCGAAGTGGAATAGTGCTACGGGTTTCCTTTATGATCCCGTCATGCCTAATAGATTGAAGGGAAAATTCTACCGAACGGCAATTAGACCAGCATTGTTATATGGTACGGAGTGTTGGGTAGTGAAACACTGCCATATCCATAAGATGTCGGTGGCAGAGATGCGTATGTTGAGATGGATGTGTGGTCATACGAGAAAGGACCGGGTGCGTAATGAAATAATTAGGACAAAAGTAGGGGTCACATCTATTCAGAATAAAATGAGAGAAAACCGACTAAGGTGGTTTGGCCATGTGAGACGTAGAGCGCTTGATGCACCGGTTAGGAGAACTGAAGAGTGGCAAAGGGATGTAGTGGTGAGGGGTAGGGGAAGACCTAAGAAAACTTGGAGGAGGGTGATCGAGAGTGATATGAGTTTACTAGGAATTGAGGAAATATGGTAGTGGATAAGACGGAGTGGAGGGAGCGAATCTGTGTCGCTGACACGACTTGATCTTCACGGTTTTATATGATGGTTCATGTTAGCCGACCCCGAATCATTTCGGGACTAAGGCTTTGTTGTTGTTTATACCAGGGACCAAATATCAAAAAGGTTAAGAAAATGGGGTTAAAAGGCATTTTTTCGAATTCCAGTAGCTTTACCGACGGAAAATCTGTCGCTAAACTGCCTTTACCGACAGAAATGGAAGAATTACAGAAACAGCTCCTATATTTTCCAGATTTGACGAAAAACATTAGATCTACTCTATTTCATCATTTTAGCCCCGAAACTACCCCAAATCGGGTCATGATTTGTAACAGAGGATTCTAAAATAACGTTTTATTGAAAATAATGGTTCAAAACGTTTATAAACACACAGATCTACGACGTTTGGATCCCGAACTACCATTGAATCGGGTCACAGTTCGTATTGGGATTTGAAACGAAGTTTTATTTCAAAATCAAAACCAAATACTTATTCAAATGCAAAATGAAAAATTAACTTAACAAATCTAAACAATAAAAGTGTAAAAAACAAGTAAATAACTAGATCTAAACAACAAAAATGCAATAAAGAATTAAACGGGTCTAGTTCCTCGGATTATTACCTCTTCAATCGGTAATGGGGATCCAAATCAAGTAGATTGATTGTGTTTTGAGTCGTTTTTTTGTGTGTTTTTGGACGAACTCGGGTCTCGTCGAATTTCTCCAGGGGTTCGGGTTCCCCCCCCATGCCTTGGGACTCCATCCTATTTATAGGCATATGGAGCCCCAAACATAATTTATTTTTGCCAACAAGCCAACTTGGAGCCAAAGATAAGCTAAATGAGCTTAGGAACTTTCATGGAAATTTCCTAACCATCATTAGCTTTATTATTTATTATTATTTTATTTTTAATTTTATTTTTTAATGATTATTATTGTTTTATTTTTATTTTTATTTTTTTTAAAAATTAAACAAAGCACTTGGCTTTGGCCAAGTGCTATTGGGCTGGGCCTGGCGGCCCAGTCCCGTCACGGGCCGTCCAACGATCTGTGACGGAAAAAAGCGGCCGCCGATGGGGCCGCGTTTATATATATATATATATATATATATATATATAATTAAAAAAATTATTTAAACAAACAAAATACACCTAATGTTAACCAAAACCAATAACGATTTTCATCGAAAATGATTTTTATCAAAATCGATTTTATAAAATTAACTTTTACAAAATCGACCCCTTTACAAAACTATCTATATTTTTGGATTGCTCGAATACCAAAACAAAATCCTTATCGATCCGAGATTTTATTAATAATAAAATTAATAAGAAAAGGGCATGAAATATCCCGAACTCGGCGAGACAATTTAAGATTTCATTCGCGGAACCAATTCGCCCGTCATCTCGATTCGATTTCCGAAGTCGATCAAATCGGTCTCCACGGTTCCTTTGAAAAACGTTTTTTATTTATTATTTTTATTGACTCATATTTTAATCGACTAATTCAGATCCCTTTTTATAATTTTTCTTCATCGGTCCTCCGACCCCGGTGTCTACAGTTTCCCCTACTTTTCTATTTTTGACAGTGACGTGTGTGCTTTTTCGAAAACCATTTTCGTAAATTCAACACATGCAATGTGAAATATATTAAAGTAAAAGACACCTATAGAGTGGGAGGAGAAATACATGATCTCCATGTCACAAGTTCCTATCTTGTCTTCAATCTTCACTTTGGCTGTCCCGTCCTTGCCTCTGAATCCGCTGCCAATGAACGCTCCTTCTGGGGCCCCTATTCTCTAAATCGACCGCAGGTAAAATGGCTCTTTCTAGCAACCCTAGTCTAAATTGACCGCAGGTAAATGGCTTTTTCTAGTTACCCTAGTCTAAATCGACCGCAGGTAAATAGCTTTTTCTAGCGACCCTAGTCTAAATCGACCGCAGGTAAATGGCTTTTTCTAGCGACCCTAGTCTTCTCATCGACCGCAGGTAAAGTTCCTTTTTCTAGTGACCCTAGTCTTTATCTCGACCGCAAGTAAAGTTACTATTTCAAGCGACCCTAGTCTTTATCTCGACCGCAGGTAAAGTTGCTTTTCCTAGCGACCCTAGTCTTTATCTCGACCGCATGTAAAGTTGATTTTTTAGCGACCCTAGTCTTTATCTCGACCGCAGGTAAAGTTGCTTTTTCTAGCGACCATAGTCTTTATGTCGACCGCAGGTAAAGTTGCTTTTTCTAGCGACTCTAGTCTTTATCTCGACCGCAGGTAAAGTTGCTTTTTCTAGCGACCATAGTCTTTATCTCGACCGCAGGTACTATTTCGTTTTGAAATTAATCATTCAACCCTAATCTCCACATCGATCGCAGGCGTCCTTTCGTTTGCGTATCTCCACATCCATCGTTCGACCCTAATCTCTACTTGATCGCAGGCATTTTCTTTTATTGCAGATCTCCAAATCGAACATCTGACCCTAATCTATACATCAATCACAAGCGTTTGCTTGTTTCGCATATCTCCAAATCAATAGATCGACCTTAGTCTCTACATCGATCACAGGTGCTCTTCGTTGATGATAGCTGGGCTTTATCACTCGTCCGAGAATTGGAATTGAGACCTCATCCAAGAGGTTTTGACCGCAGTCGCTTTGATATTTGGGATTTATCACTCGTTCGAGAGTTTGTGACCACAGTCGCTTCATGCCGTAGACTGGAGTCTGTAGCGGGGCCTGTGCCCATTGATAATGCCGTAGACCGCAGTCCATAGCGGGGCCTATGCCCATTGATAATGCCATAGACCGCAGTCCATAGCGGGGCCTATGCCCATTGATAATGCTATAGACCGTAGTCCGTAGCGGGGCCTGTGTCCATTTATAATACCGTAAACCGCAGTCCGTAGCGGGGCCTGTGCCCATTGATGATGCCATAGACGGCAGTCCGTAGTGGGGCTTGTGCCGATTGATAATATCGTAGGCCGCAGTCCGTAGTGGGGCTTGTGCCCATAGATCGACTCCTAATTTGCCTATCGAAGCCTTCCTGGACTTGCACAAATTTCGTGGAGCTATTCAAGTATTTCTGTGTGCGGCTTGACTTAAGTCACGCCCATCATCTGGTGAGTATTGTATAACCTAGTGTAGTGATATGTATGCACATGATTATGAATGAATGTATGTATATTTTCTTTTTTTTTCTTCTTTCTCCTTTTTTACATTGATTTCCTCCTATTTTCTTTACGGGGAGGCCTCCATTCTATGGACCGAAGAGTATAGGAGGGCGTGGCGGCCGGGCGAGGAGAGTCACTATGGAATGATGACGCTCAGATCGTACATCGTTACCGAGAGATGGAGGATGAGTGCTCCAGCTGGGAGGAGCGAGGCCGGGCAACCGAGAAGAGGAGCCGTGTGGATATAGAGGTCCAGCGAGCTGCTGAAGCGAGGTTGCGGATTGCAGTAAAGGGTCATCGGGTTACCGAAGAGGCCTTAGCCGAGGAGTGGGCACCTTAATCCAGACGCTTTGATTCGCTTGAGGGCTTTTGGGATTCTTCCTCCTTGATAGTCCCGTCATTGTTTTGGTTTACGACTTTATTAGTACTACCGTGATTTATATTGGGTATATGTGAAAAAGATGTTTGTGTAGGCTTTTTATTTGGTGGTGGGGAAAAGAAATGTATAACTCATGACTTGTAATACCATGCATTCAGTCGATCATAATCATTTCAAACATTCTCTTCAAATATATTCATGCCTTCATTTATTTACAAGCAACAGAAATACTTAGCCACTTACACATTATTTCCATAATTGCTCAAGATATAACTACTGTTACCAGGACCCGCCTTTTTTCGGTTTTCAGGTCCCAGGGATTTTTCAACTCTCCTTTTATTATCCCGGAATTTTCAAATGAGCGCCCTCTTGGGTTTTCACTCATTGGGATGTCCCTTATTGTTGCATAGATCGCCCTTTGCGGGTTTTCAACCTATCGGGAATTTTTATTTATTTATTTATTTTTTACGAAAAGTATTTCTTAAGCCTATCCAGATTGGAAGGTTCGGAGAACTCCATGCCGTCCATAGTAGTAAGCTTCACCACCCCCTTCCTCAGGATCTTCTTCACGAAGAACGGTCCTTCCCAGTTTGGCCTAAACTTGCCCCTAGGGTCAGTGTGCGTCATTCGGATCTGTTTCAGCACCATATCCCCTTCCTTAATAGGACTGATCCTAAACTTTTTGTTCAAGGCTCAGGCCATCCTTCCCTGATATAACTGCACATGGTAAAGAGCCTCCATCCTCTTTTCATCCACCAAAGCCAACTATTCGTACCGCTTCATCACCTACCTTGTCTCGGGAATCTATGCTTCTACCGCGATTCTCAGCGATCACTTCTCGATCTCAACGGGCACAACTGCTTCTGCCCCATACATGAAGGAGAATGGCGTTGCCCTAGTTGACGTTCTAACCGTCGTGTGATAAGCCCATAAAGCGAGCGGAAGCTGCTCGTGCCAATTCCGATGCGATGCTACTGTCTTTATGAGAATCCTCTTAAGGTTCTTATTAGCCGCTTCTACTACCCCGTTAGCTTGTGGGCGATATGGAGACGATCTATGATGCTCAATACCGTACTTTTGGAAGAGAATTTTCACTTCCCCTTGAAACTGGATCCCATTATCCGTGATCATGTGGTGAGGCACCCCAAACCTGGTGATTAGATGCTTTTCAATAAATTTCCTCATCTGCTTAGATCCCAACTTGCTAAACGATTCTGCCTCTACCCACTTGGTGAAGTAATCAATGGCAACCGCGATGAATTTGTGCCCATTGGATGCATTAGGCCTCACTTCTCCGATGATATCAATGCCCCAAGCTACGAACGGCCAAACTGGTGCCAACACGTGCACTTCCATAGCTGGCAAGTGATTATAATCTCCATGGATTTGACAATCATGGCATTTCTTCACATATTCGTTACAATCTCTTTCCATGGTGAGCCAATAGAAGCCTTGCCTTACGATTTTCTTTGCTAACACTGCTCCTCCCATATGGGCTCCATAAATTCCCGAGTGTACCGACTCCATTGCCTCACGGGCTTCTCTCTCATCCAAGCATCTCAATTGTAATCCATCGGCGTGCCTTTTGTAAAGCAAATCATTGTGACTGATGAATTACTGAGCTAACCTTCTGATCACAGCTTGATCCCTAAGTTCTGATTCTGCCAGATAAGTCCCGTTTTTCATGAAGTCCACGATGTCGAAATACCAAGGCTTTGAGGCAAGGTTCCATGGATTATCCCATACCGACACCAACATGGCCAAAGCATCCGCCGCTTGGTTCTGCGATCGAGGAATATGATAAAAACGACACTTGCTGAATCTCTGCGCCAATCCCTCCAACTGGTCTAGGTATGGACGCAACCTTTCTTCCCTTACTTCCTAGTTTCCCCGCGCTTGTTTGATAACCAATTTTGAGTCGCCCTAAATTTCAACATATGATGCTCCTAGCGCTGCTAATGACTCCAACCCATAGATGCACGCTTCATATTCGGCCATATTATTGGTGAGAGGGAAGGATAGCTTCTTTGCCATTGGGATCCTTTCTCCTTCTGGTGAGATAAGTAGCACTCCTACTCCGGCTCCATTTGAGTTAACCGCTCCATCGAATAACATTTTCCACGATATAACTTCTATTGCGTTCAAGTGCTCATCGGGGAAGTCATAATTTATCTCCTCCTCTTCTGCGTTCAGAGGCTGATTGGCCAGAAATTCTACTACGGCTCTCCCCTTAATAACCTTCTTCGTTACATATTCGATATCAAATTCGAAAAAGAGCAACAACCATCGGGCTAGCTTCCCTATTAGAGATGGAGTTCGGTACAGATACTTCACGGGATCCATCCGAGAAATAATGATCACTTTGTAAGATTGAAAATAGTGCCATAGTTTCTTTGTTAGCCATACTACTGCCACGCACGTCTTTTCGATCATGTTATACTTAAGCTCATATTCCAGGAACTTCTTACTCAGATAATACACCGCATGCTCCACCCCGGTGTTCCATTCATGGGCCAACATTTCTCCAATGGATCGCTCCCCGATCGCTACATATAGGAGAAGTGGTTTTCCGAGTTTAGGCGGTTTCAAAACCGGTGGATTAGTCGAATAGGTCCTGACGCTCTCCAAGGCTTGCTGGCATTTGTCGTTCCAAACCGCCGGTTGATCTTTCCGTAGCAGCTTAAAGATTGGTTCACAGATTGTGGTGAGTCGTGCTATGAACTGATTGATATACCGAACCTGCCCCAGGAACCCTCTCACTTCTTTCTCATTCTTCAGTGTGGGCATTTCCTGTATGACCTTCACTTTATCAGGATCCACCTCAATCCCCTTGTTACTGATCACATAGCCTAAGATTTTCCTTGATGAAATGCCAAAGAAGCACTTCTTCGGGTTCAACCTTAGCTTGAATTCTGCGATTCGGGCCAAAATTTTCTCAAGTGCCACAAAATGCCCTTCTCTCGTATCTGACTTGACCATCATGTCATGCATATAAACCTCAATTTATTTATGTATCATATCGTGGAACAGTGCCGTAGCCATTCGTTGATAAGTTGCTGATAGGGGTCAAAAACCCCTATCTTTGGGTACGGTTTTAGGACAGTTTTTAGGTTTATTTGGCTAATAAGCGAGCATTTCTCGTATTTAAATGCTTTTGTGTGAGTTAGTTAGGAATTGAGAACATTCTATTTACTTTTCGTCGTTTAGGCTCGTTTTGTAATCAATTTAAGCAAATACGGCCGAAATAGCATGCGTATTAGAATTCCGTTATCTTTTGAAGCTAATTGGCCCGTCAAAAGTCGCACCAAACGAAGCGTTTGCTCAAAATAAGCGATTGACGGATCAATTTGGCTTTTGGACTAATGTTTTCCGGAGTTTTTATGCGTGTGCAGGTGTGAAGTCGGACGAAAAAGGTCGCGGAACTCATCGAGCTTGGATCGAGCGCGCTTCGGGCGAAAACGCTCGGTGAGCAGGGCCGCCCGGGACATTTCTGCTTGCCGAACAGGCTATGCCTGCTCGGTGAGCAGGCCGCCAGAGGCCTGCTCGGCGAGCAGGAGCCTGCTCGCCGAGCAGGGCGCCAGGCGCCTGCTCGCCGAGCAGGCCACCAGGCGCCTGCTCGGCGCGAGCAGCCTTTCCTGCTCGGCGAGCAGCCCTGCGGGAATTGGTCAAAAAGACCAATTCCGCCCCCACGAAGCCACATTCGGCTCCACGTCTTCCTACACAAACTAAGACACGAAAATAGGTCAAAACGAGGCCCGAGACGCGTCTATAAATAGGAATTTTCAATTGTAAATTAGAGATCTTTCGTTTTTGTAAATTATTTAAGCTTTCCCCTTGTAATTCCTCTTCATCTTCTCCATCTTCCCCAACCTCCATTGAAGCTCCTTCAAAGCTTTCTACCGAGGAATTATCAAGGCCCATCCTTAAGATCAAGTCGTCGGCTGCAAAGTAAACAAGTTCCCTGAAAGGGATTTTTGTATCTCCTTTTATCTTTCCATGTTTGTACTCTTTGATATAGTTGCCGAACTTGACTTATTGTATCCTGTGACAATTGCTTTCGCATTTAATAATAATTTAGCTCTTGTTTTGTTCTATGTTTATTGTTTAATCTCTGTCTTACGCTTTATTCAATTGGTTTAACTCATTCAAAAGCCCCAAAATCTAGTAGGCACATATTGCGAGCTGAATCTGACCTAGTCAGAGCCTAGGAGATTGACGACCTCTTAGTTGATTAAGCGCCAATTTACTGAGCCTTAGACCTAGTTTCGGCCTTAGGGAATCACGCGCTAGGAACCTCAGGAGGGTAAGTAGGGTTAATCACCTTGAATACAAGTGATTCAGATTAGGTTTTTATTCAATAGACTTGACAATCTATCTTTATTATTATCGTTCATACCATGTTCCTTCGAATAGTTTCATTAATGAAAGATCAATTAGGGGTAGAGTAACTTAGTTAGGCTTAGAATAACTTAGCTAGAATTAGATAATTTAGTTAAAATTAGATAACTTAGCTAGGATTAGCATAATTCAACCTAGGAGTAGATTAATTAAACAAACCAAACTCAAAACCCCCTAAGCCTAGATAACATCTGTTGAGCGATTTCCGCAAGTGCACGGTTTCGCTTATAGTAATAAAAATATCGATCCCACAGAGAACGCTTTTTAACGAAAACTTATATTAATTTAGTTTAAATACGACTTAACGTTTATTAAATAGATAAACGTTATTTGAAATTGGATTTGGTTTTGAAATTGCTAGAAATAGAATTAGATTAGAGTATTTAGATGTTAGAAATTATTTATGATTTAAAAGTTAATTTGCAAGACAGGAACGTTTAGAACTTTTAGAAAAACAAATAAATGTATTCGTTTGCATTAAGCAAAGAAAACAACTTTAAACTTTGTATTAATTATAATGATGAAATAAATGACGGAACCTCTAATTAATTGGCTTTGAACGCGACAAAACCCTTTCGGGATAGTTGCCCTTACTCAAATTAAAACTCTTTCGAGATGATAATTTGCCTAAGTGTTCAACAAAGTTTCCTTGTAATGATTTTGAATTCAACTGCGTATTAATGAAAACACCAGCCTCACTTATATTGGATTGGTTACCATAAGTGCTGCATAACGATTTGTCGAATAGAACAGACTTTATTAGATGAAATATAAATTGATACAAGTGAACGGATTGATCAGTCCCTTCCTTGGATTTCCTTAGAGGTTGTCAGGCTCAGGGGCGGATCCTTTTACTAATTCTTCTCGCTGTAACTTCGGAATAGGGATTCGGTCGGCCACTAGCAAAATGCAAAACTAAACTGGAACAATGTCTAAACGCTACTAAAACTTGCTATTATTGAGTAAACAATGTGTGTACAGCATATTGCTTTGAACAGAAATAAAATCTAAACTCTGACTCTTTTCTGAGTCAGAGTTTCTACATAAACTCTGCACTAATCTCTCTCTATCAATATTACATTACATAACATAACATGACATGTTACTTCACAACACATTTCTCTCCATATCAACTCTTTATTTATAGATGTTGAAGGGTTGTGACTGAAGTGATGTGTCCTTTGTGAAGAGTCGTGTCCGTTGTGAAAGGACGTCTTTATCCACTTGAATGAACGCGTTTCTTGGATTTCAACATGTGTTCATTGAACTTGGCAGGATTTCTGCACTTACCGAGAATGGAGATCCTCGACCGTGAATGGGGGAGCATTAAGTTGAACGTTGGACGAAGGGAGGAAGTAGTTGAAAGACGCGTGTCGCAGTCGCGGGTGGTGGATTCGCGGTCGCGGCTCGGTGCGTTTTTCACTTCTTAGCTCTCATTCGTGTCCTTGACTTGGCGCTTTTGATTTACATCGTCTTTGACTCCTTTTGTAGGGTTTTTCTTCTGTTTTTGATCCTTTTTCGTTCCTATTTGGATTTTACCAAATATTTTGGTACCTTGCAAGAAAGAAAGATATTTGAGAGTAAAAGTAATCTAAACAGATATAAATAACACAAATTCGTAATAAAAATGATGTAAATATTAATGATATTTTAGGTATATTTTGGGCTTAACAACATCCGAGACCGAGTAGCTTGATACTTGCAGAAATAAATCCTGTGGACGATAACCTGGACTTAAACCAGAAATTTATTACTTGATAACGACGGGGTACACTTATCCCTTAGTGAGGTTTCGCGAGAAACCGCATCAGTTGCCCCGGTGTTTTTTAAACCAAATGGCCTAACCCTGTAGCAGTATGTCCCCCAATTAGTAGTGAACGGGGTCTTCGCTTTGTGCTTCTAGGCCATCTGAACTTGCATGTAGCCCATAAAGCTGTCCATATTTGTGTGCAAGACGCTCGATGCTGCACTGTCGATTAATACGTCGATGCACACTCTTACTTTGTCGTCCTTTGGGGCAAGCCTTGTTGAGATCTCTATAATCGATGCACACTCTTACTTTGTCATCCTTCTTCGCAATTGGCACTACATTTGCGATCCAAGGGGGATAGTCGATTACTTCGATGAACCCTGCTTCTAACTGTTTCTTCACTTCCTCTCTGATCTTATCCGCCCATTCCGACCTCATGCGTCGAAGTTTCTGTTTCACGGGCTTAGCATCGGGGTATGTTGGAATACGGTGAGTTACGATTGATTGATCGATTCCTGGCATGTCTTCGTACGTCCAAGCAAACACTATTTCGTATTTTTTTATTATTCTCTCTTCAATAGTTAATTCTTGAGCAATTTGTATAAGTTTAGGATTTTCATCCATGCCAAGATTTAAAGTTGACATTTCTATTACATTGATTTCAAATGTAGGCATGTTATATGAATGAGAATGCATGGAATGATCAGAATCAACATCAAGCAAGTAAGCAAAATCAGAATTCATTTCATTGATAGTTTTGGCGAATACATCATCAAATTCAAACAAAGCAGTAATATAGTTGTCATCATCGGGGTTCTCGGGGTTTTCATGGGCCTTGGAGGTGTTTGGTTCATCCACCGCCCCCACAATTGTCTATGCAGCGATAACTTGCTCCTCAGCATTGAGGTCAAGCATCATGATCCCCTCTACGAAGCAGCTTGCCTTTCCTTTGCCCCAGTTAGTAACATCGTTGAAGATCTTAAATCCAGGCAGATTCTTTCCCTCGGTGCCTCGGCCCGACTCTACCATTACGGTAATTTTCGGCTCGTCATCAGACTCATCCTAGATATGGATTGGAGCTTTCTGATTGATACATTCTTCATCCGAGGAACTTCCCCAGATATCCACAACCATCAGATCCATCACGTGAGGGACGTTCGGATTTACGTAGGAAGGGTCCGACGATCCATACCGAGCCCATCCTATAAGCTCATCATAATCCTTCAAGAACACCCTGCTCAACCTCTTTGCCATAAGTGGAATAGCACCCTTTCGGATGCACATGAGTTGCTCCTGGTCGCTCAAGGTGACCTGACATAAAGCATGCTTGAACCTCCACCTTCTTGTGTAATCCACAAATGCTTCTTCGGGAAACTGCTTGATCCTTTCTAAATCTTCCAACGACCCCGTCCACGGAATGTATGTCTCATATCTCCGCACAAAGGCTTCCATGAGGGATACCCAATCCCCTTTTGTCTTCCCCGAGAGCATTCGATGCCACATCAAAGCTTCCCCCGTGAGTGTCTTTGGGAAATGCTGAATCAACTCACTTCGATGGAGTCCTGCATCATACATGTGAGTGCGGAAACAGTTTACATGATCGATGGGGTTCTTATCTCCTTCATACTTAGCCATGATTAATACTGCCTTAGGTGTCTCCTCATCGGGTGACTCAGGAATTTCCTCTGAATGTCCCCATGCGGTGTATTTCTTGATGAATCTCTTAGTGATTTCAGCCCAATTTACCTTAACGCTCATCAGAAGAGACATATACCACACCAGCGATTCTCCTGCTAGCGAGTTGCAAAACAAACTCGTAATTTCCTCTTCTTTGAAGCCCAACGGCCCCATCATCGATAAGTAGAAGTGCAAATGCTCCATAGGGTCTTTGTTGCCGTTATACTTACTAACTGCTGGCAATGGGCGCTTGATGGGCCCAGCTTGCATTGTGCTACTTTCTGCCGCTCTCTCTTTAGCCTTCTTATACTTTTCCAAGAATAAACTTGCCAATTGTGACCAATCACCCTTGATGGAATCGGGCAAGAATCGGAACCACTCCAAAGGCTCACCTAACAACGAATGGTGGAACCACTGAGCGATCTCATTAATCCCAAACGGTTCAACAAACATAGCACACATATACTCATACAGGTGGACCTCAAGGTCATCCACCCCACTGAATATCTTTAACTCAGGAATAATTCTCCGATATGACCCCTGCCCAGTCTCTTCGCTGTCATCTTCGTCATATGGCACTCCATCACCCAATTCCTCATCTATCATCTCGCCCGCTGGTTCCTCTCCCAGAAAAGACACATACAATCCGCTTCCTATCGTCATTTTCTCACCGGAGTTCCAACATCTCATCTTCATCCTCCTTAACGGATTCTACCACCGTACTCTCCTCAAGCCCGGATTTGATCATACTTACCCTATGATTAGGAAATGGATTGCGCCTAGTGGAAGGGTTTGCTGATGATGGATCAGCTATCTTTTTCTCCTCAATCAAATTTTGAATCTCATGGTTCAACCTCTCACAGTTCTCAATAGTGTGCTAGTAGTTGCTATGGAACTCACAGTACCCCCTAGCTTGCATCTGAGGAGTAGACGGTGCTTTGCCATAAGGAGTGAGGGCTTTCAACAATCCCCTTTTCTGCAATCGTTCGAAAACTTTTGCGTAGCTTTGATCAAACTTGGCGAATTGCCTCTTCTCGATAGCGTTAAGTTCAAGCACTTTCACTGCGGCTGATTCTGTACTCGCACTTGGCCCTCCGGCACTATATCTAGAATTTGTCCACTTAGTGTAAGCTTTCTTCGACTCTCCATCCCCCTCAACTGTCAAGGCACAACTATACATCTGATTGAAATCGGTAAAAGGCATATACCGCAGCTCATTCTTAATATACGACAACGTGTTACCAACTACCATTCGGATCTGATCCTGCTCAAGCGGTTTCTGCTTCATGATTGCCGCCTTTGCTCTCCACCTCCTTACAAAATCGGACAAGGATTCCTCTACCTGCTGCTTAGTACTCTCTAGCTCCTTCAAAGTAACTTCAAGCAGAGTGTTGAAGCTATACTGGGCAATGAATGACTTTGCTAACTCCTTCCAATCTCTCTTCGTCACGAACGGCAACGCATGAAACACGAGGGCAGCCCCCTCCAGGTAGGTATTGAACAGTCCAAGAACTTGTTCTTCAGTCAAGATCGTGTGCTTCATCACAGAAATATACTGATTTATGTGGGCAGTAGGATCCCCAGTTCCATCGAACTTTTTCATGTCAGGGAGCCAGAATTTCAAAGGCAAAGCAGTTGCCGACAAACAATTCTTCAAGTTATAAAAGTCCTGACTTCCGGAGCTTCCCCCACGCAGATCCTGCACCTCCTGAGTGATGTGTTGCTTCCACTCCTCTTCCTTAACTTTCTCCTTCTCTAGCTATTTCTGGGTATAATCCTGATAGTCATCCTCGTTCCCAAAGCGGGCACCAGTGTTCACCTTATTCTCAACTCGTTTGCTACCACTCTTGTTATCCTTCAATGCTAGCTCAATGAGCTGGGCCAAAATTGCAGCCAACTGGTCGTTAATGTTGTTCACAGAGTTTTCCAACTCGGCCACCTTTTCTTCGGTCATGGATATACTAGCAGAAGACTGAGTGTATTCGGACGAAGACGATTCAAAAGCCACAACTACCGATTTGGAACTGTCAATCTGTAGCTGATCAAACTGCCTGACTAGCCGGTTACTCTCGCGAAACCACAACCGCTTAATGATGAAGTCTGCACGAACGGTCATCCATTAGTATGTATGCATGATTTTATATGCATGATTCGTGGTGTGTGCGTTTATTTATTTATGGATATATAAGATAAGAAGAACAAACATCAGTCTAATTACACGTATCACATCATCTCTCTTCCATCCTTATTCCTCCACGCACTCAATGGTCCAAGTCTCTTTCCTAGGATTTTGGTTTGGGGCTCACATTGCGATCCAAGGGACACGTGATGCCGTCGATTATTGCGGAAAAGTAAATCATTCATCAGACAATACAGTTCGTTTTGACATATCAATGTTTAGTGACTAAGATATCGACCAAATGGATTGTTCTTCCGAATAAATCGTCCCTCGTTATTTTGCGAGATGCTTCAATTTCGGTTTTGACACCCTTTGAATGCATCTCGGTTTTTAGACGTGGTACGAGTTATTCTTCTGGTTCAACCGTTCGTTATTGACAATGACTCGCTCCCTTTTATTTGTGTGGGTTCATGTCTCAATTTTTGGATTACGATGGGATCTTTTGGATCTATCGAGAGACGCAACCACGTGTTTGTTTAGTGATGAAATCACTTTTTGGATTTGGGAACGGACTCATCGCGTAACGCATTTGTTTTTAGCGTCAAGAACCTGCTTGCTCGTTTTGGCTACGTGAAAAGACGATGAGTCTTATTTGAGCACGCAGTAATCTTTCGGCCAGCCACAAATTTTTATTTCTTCCAATTTACGGGATATAGCATCCTAGCATGGTTATATAAAATCAATGTTTCGTTGAATCGTATGTTTATTCGAAGGAGTGATATTACCTCTCTTTTCATTGAGGCACGAGTTAAGCAAACGCGCATGTCGGGCCATATTTCTTGTAGTTTTGGTAACGGTCGAAATGATCGAGTCATTAGTCAAACCCACAGTTTCATCCATATGGCGTAATTATGCGGTTTAGCTTAATTCGGCTTTGTGATTTTAAACGGCGTATACAATCGTTCGAGGCACGTATTCAACGGTATTGGTTCATTTTCTTTAACTACTCTTGGGATTGACATATATCGTAGATACGGAATGATTTTGGTCGTTCGTTTATTTTTGCTTTTATTTTCTTAGTCACTTTCGCGGATACATCCATTTCTCTTAAGAACAACACAAGGCGTAACGTAAGAGTTGGTTTTTTATTCAAAAGGGACGGGCCACGTTTATGAAACTCTTTACGTTACAACGGGGTTGTTCAAAACAGAAATGTTCTTCGTTTTCGTTTTGTCATAATCTCGTTTTATCCTAACATATTCAAAGAATGTGAATAACGGCTACTGTTAATATAGACTTTTGAACTGAGATATAACGATCTTTAATACCAAACCGACTTGAACTAATACGTGCTTACATCACAACGTATTTCCTGAACATGTGCCTTCTTCGGGACACGGAAAGGGACCAGGCGGGTCGTACAAGTTCATTCATACGAGATGACTAAGTCGTCTTTAGTTCGAATCGTTTCGATGTTTTGGGGTAGTTTATACATCGGTTTAAGAGTATATATTAACGTATCGCTTCATTTCCTTTACATATTTTAGGATTAGACACGTATCATGGCAATTTGAAAACACGAACTGATTCATTTATCACATCAAAAATAGTAACGGTTAATCCTATGGCAACTTCTAAGGCTACTATATTCTGACACGGCTGATCGCGGGACCTCACAGGAATGCACAAATTCGCCCCTAACGAATGGATGGGGACCCTTTGGCGCCTTACTGTAAGGGGGAACTTACACTAGCCTCCAATGAGTGACGAATGGACCCTCGCCGGAGGTTTCGCGGAAATTACCCAAAAGGTTTGCAATAATGCACATGAATGCATACGAAAAGAAATAATACGATCCGTCCTCGTTAAGGGGCTTAATACACGCCTTCTTGAATCAAATTTCTCGCTTCCCCAGCAGAGTCGCCACTTGTTAGACAAGGTGCCGAACGGCCTCGCCCGAGCGGACCGAGGGGTGGACACCTCATGGCGACGTAAGCGGTGATTGGCACTGAAAGCAACCAATCATGGAATCAAGCTGCTCGGCAGGACCGGAGCCTGGAGTATAGAAGAGTCACCACCCACGAATGGAAAAATGAACACCGATCCCTTGCGGGAGACCGGTGAGGGTTCGGGAAACTTAGGTACGAGCCAAGAAGGCTAGCTCCTTTTTGGAGAAAGGTTACTAGGCACCCCGACATCGCCCGGTTATGAACCACCGGCCTCCTACTCAGCGTGTTAGGCGATAACGGACTAATCGAATGTTTCTTTAAGTTTAAAATTCATTTGAAACCTTTTCTTTCTCGCTTTGAAAATCGTTTTGAGCATGTCATTAAAAGCCACTTTAGTAAAGAATCTTCCATTTTGCATAAATTTAAAATACATAGTAGAGAGAGGGGGAGAAGAAAGAATTGATTTATTCACAGTGCGATTTTATGCTTTCTATTATACACTAACTCTACGCTAATCTAATTCCCCAAAACGAGTTTATTTACATGGTTCGTACCTTAATTGCCATTGGAACGATTTAGGTACGTTTCAAAACCCCGTTAATTTACATGACATCGACTCGAATCGCCGTTGGAACGACTCGAGTGTTTGAAAAATGTGGAACAAAAACTTTAACTCCAAAAACGTGATTAAGCATACAAGTCCATTTATTTTTGTACCAAGCCATTTGGTTAGGAAAACAATTCAAAACTCTATTATTTACAATGAAAACGATTTTAATTACAAGGTTCGCTTAATCCGTCGTTGAAACGGATTAAGGTTTTAAAACATGACATTTTAGAAAACCATTTTAAAACAACAAGAATAGAACTTTTATTTACACTTTTGAAGACATCTAAATACCTTTGACTTAAACAACCAAATGAAAATCTCTTTTTGTGAGTTATGCTTCTCATCTTCCCTCAAATTAATCCTTACTTAACATAATTATCACAATGAGCAAATTAAATCCAAAACCCACCCAATCTAAAATATCTAAAATATATATACATATAAATGTAAAAAAAAGAGGAATAAATATATACATATATATACATTTTTAGTAAAAATGGTAATTATACCTATAGATTAAAGAGAAAATATTTTTTTTTACAAACTTAGAATAATATAAATAATACCCAAACACAAAATGAGTAAATATATAATAAATAATTATTAGTTATATACCCCAAAATAATTTTAGTAAAATAATTACATAATTATATATACATATACCAGGGACCAAATATCAAAAAGGTTCAAAAAATGTGGTTAAAAGGCATTTTTTCGAATTCCAGCAGCTTTACCGACGGAAAATCCGTCGCTAAACTGTCTTTACCGACAGAAACAGAAGCATTACAGAAACAACTCCTATATTTTTCAGATTTGACGAAAAACATTAGATCTACTCTATTTCATCATTTAAGCCCCGGAACTACCCCAAACTGGGTCATGGTTTGTAACGGAGGATTCTAAAATAACGTTTTATTGAAAATAATAGTTCAAAACGTTTATAAACACACGGATCTACGACGTTTGGATCCCGAACTACCATTGAATCCGGTCACGGTTCGTATTGGGATTTGAAACGAAGTTTTATTTCAAAATCAAAACCAAATACTTATTCAAATGCAAAATAAAAAATTAACTTAACAAATCTAAACAATAAAAGTGTAAAAAAAACAAGTAAATAACTAGATCTAAATAACAAAAATGCAATAAAGAATTAAACGGGTCTAGTTCCTCCGATTATTACCTCTTCAATCGGTAATGGGGATCCAAATCAAGTCGATTGATTGTGTTTTGAGTCGGGTTTTTTTGTGTGTTTTTGGACGAACTCGGGTCTCGTCGAATTTCTCAAGGGATTCGGGTTCCCCCCTATGCCTTGGGACTCCATTCTATTTATAGGCATATGGGGCCCCAAACAAAATTTATTTTTGGCTCCAAGCCAACTAACCATCATTAGCTTTATTATTTATTGTTATTTTATTTTTACTTTTATTTTTTAATGATTATTATTGTTTTATTTTTATTTTTATTTTTTTTAAAAAAATATATTAAACAAAGCACTTGACTTTGGCCAATTGCAGCGAAATTGCACTTGGCCAAGGCCAAGTGCTATTTGACTGGGCCTGGCGGCCCAGCCTCGTCACGAGCCGTCCAACGACCCGTGACGGAAAAATGCGGACAAACAAAATACACCTAATGTTAACCAAAACCAATAAAGATTTTCATCGAAAATGATTTTTGTCAAAATCGATTTTATAAAATTAACTTTTACAAAATCGATCCCTTTACAAAACTATCTATATTTTCGGATTACTCGAATACCAAAACAAAACCCTTATCGACCCGAGATTTTATTAATACTAAAATGAATAAGAAAAGGGCATGAAATATCCCGAACTCGGCGAGACGATTTAAGATTTCATTCGCGGAACCAATTCGCCCATCATCTCGATTCAATTTCCGAAGTCGATCAAACCGGTCTCCACGGTTCCTTTGAACAACGTTTTTTATTTATTATTTTTATTGACTCATATTTTAATCGACTGATTCGGATCCCTTTTTATAATTTTTCTTCATCGGTCCTCCGACCCCGGTGTCTACACCCGCGTGCCCGCTTCCGCGCCCCGCGTCTCCTCTCGATTGATGCTTGGTTATTTTCTAACTTGTACCTGCAAAATACGATCATCGAGAACCGAATTAGCTTGACGTTTATTTCTCTAAAATTAATCAAAAACTAAGGAAATTAACTAAAAACATAAAATTTATTTTTATTTTGTAATTTATTTGAAAACATATTATTTTTCTAATTAAACTTACTTATTAAGCTCGAAATTATACCGTAAATCACGCTAAAAGATAGGGACAAAATGTCCATATCACTCTTCAAGTGTTGTTATGGAGAGTCATAGCCATTGTTGAACAAGAATGATGATTCAAGATGAAAGAGATGCAATTAAACTGAAGAATCATACCTTTTGCGGTGAAGACATCGGTCACGAACAACACAGGGGTGTCACATTCATGACTTTGGTTTGCCATGAAAAGTTGGTGGAATTGTCTATCACAATCGCGACATGGGTCATGATCACGACATATGATCTTCTGTCAACAACTGATTCCGGGCATGATCACGAACGGGACAGGGGTGTCACGTTTAGTGATAGATGTTTTTGCCCTAATTGGCTATTTTCTTCTGTCTTTGGTCTGTTCCTTGCCGATATTCCTTCATATTGAGCTTTTATGTATTTCAAAACATATCTCTGTAGAAATCATGAACAAACAAGTGAAATCTTTCCAAAACCTATCCTAAGCTAAATGCATTAATATAAATATGAATATGCATGCATAAATACGTAAATTAGGGACTTATCAATTCCCCTACACTTCATATTTTGCTTGTCCTCAAGCAAAGACGTTTTCTTCTTCTTCAAATCGTTTTAAATTACGATTATATAAGTTCATCTTTACCTGAAAAATTGAAAAAAATTCCAAAGAATATCTCTGAACACAATTTATATGCAAAATCTAAAGTATGTAAATAGAATATAACTATCAACTATCTCATTTGTACTTTTGGTAACAAGATGAAGTTTTCAAGACGTTTTTTGAAGCACACACTTATGATAAAAAAGACTCCAAGACATTTTTAGGTATCCTTATTTCTATTTCGCTCATATGGTTGCATTTTATGCTCCATACCATACTCACCTTTTTCCGCTCTTTTCTTATATGTTTTGCATTTGCTTTTGTTTTTACTCGTTTTTCGAGTTGCAATCTACATATATCTTTTTTTTCTTTTGGCTCACTTAAGTGGTTGCATTTTAATGCTCACCACTTCTCACCTTTTTTTATATCACATCGGATATTTCTCTCATCTCGTTTTTTCGCTCAAATGCATATACCTCATTCTTTATTGACTTAATAACCTTATATGTATTATGGCTGTAGTTTCCTTATATGTATTATGCACCATAGTTAAAGGACCACATAGAACGCTAATTAAATACTATAATATTTGATTTATAAATTTGTTTTCTCTTGGTTATAGAGAATAAATAATTTGATTTGAAAATAGTTTGTGTTTAAAAGAGTGAAAATAATACTTCAATTATATTTTCTGAGTTTCTATTCTGTGCATAGCCCGAGATACATATAAATTTTTATAAGTTTAAACCTGAAAACACTTTCCAAACTTACTACAGTTGTATCAGATAAGAGTATTTAAGCCAATCTCTTAATCCAGGATTAAATAACTTGGATGTTCTAATTCCTCGATCGATCGTAGTGAATTAGAATTAAGAACGAAGCAAGTGGATTATGTGATACAATTATCCTTTTATGAACTGAATCTTTTCTAACTTCATAAAATGATAACTATTCCTATACCTTGCTTAAATGGTTTCCCTAGAATATTCATAAAAGCAGTAATAGAATATGATGATGAACAAAGAATAATTTGCATTAGATTGAATTGTGATTTTGATAAACAAGTGTTTGACAAAGTTAATGATTTGTCAAAAGTAAAGAATACAGAGAATAAAGACTATAACATATGAAAGTATATGGGTTGTGAATCCTTTTACTGTCTCTATAAGGTTTGTCAGGCCTCTAGGCGTCTTCTTCTTTTGTATCTCGTATCTTGTATCTTGAGGAAGTGTATCTCTCGAACTTGCTTCCTTGAATGCTGGAGATAGAAGCTTAAAAACTGTACAATCTTCCTTGCATATAGTATACTTTCTGTAACTATGTCTATATTATTCTTCTCTTTTTTTGTATGTTGAATGGAAAGAGGAGTATCCTTCTTATAGTGGGTGAAAAATCATGTCTCTTCAAGATTATAACTCTTCAAGTGTTGTTCTGTTCCGCAAAGTAATGTATCGGGAAGTATATATAAAGCGAATGATGAAGAAAGAAGAATAAAAAGGACTGATCCATTTCGATGGATCCCAAAGGTCTGTGATGCACTTGTGCTTCCTACTGAAGCTAGTGCATTAAAAAGAGATTGTCTATTTAAAGGTGCATGATATATTCTCAAACAAACGAGCATTGCAAGATGCATCAGGAAAATACGTAGTTAAGATTATGTTTGAGTGGAGAGTGTACAAGTGTAAGAATTCCATGTTTGAAGTTAGATTTAAGCATGATGAAACATGTAAATGGTGTGTAAGAGGTATTGTGATACCCTTTTGCGATATATTTAGTCTACAAAGAATGGATGAAATGAAGAAACACACATGTGTCAGAGATCATATGTTACCACATCACATGCAAGCGAGGAAACGAGTTGCCAGCGTACTACTTGTAGATAAGTTTGATCTCGAGGATAGAGTGTATAGACCAAAGGACATTGTGAAAGATTTTGAGAAAGTGTATAAAATCAACTTATCTTACGTGCAAGCTTGGAGAGCAAGATATTGGGCATTAGAAGATGCAATATGCCGGCCAATTGTACATTACATTTGGCAAATATGGTAATAACTAGATTTATCCTATTGCTTTTGGGGTTGGATCAAATGAGAGCAATGAGGCATCGACTTGGTTTATGACCAAGCTTAAAGAATGTATTGGGGATGTAGAGAATTTTTCCATAATCTCGGATGAGGTATTTTCTCGACTTCGGCAATTGCATGGCCTCGCAGTAGAATATCTAGAGCAAGCCGGTATTGAGAAATGGCCAGGTGCATACTTTCATACCCTCGGTATAACATAATGACAAAAAACATCATAGAATCATGGATCACAGTTATGGTGGTAGGAAGACGATTACCTATCACAATGTTGGTAGAGTACATTAGAGGTACTGTCCAACGATGGTTTGACGAGAGACAAGCATCTTTGTGAAGTGGTATTTTCTGCAAAATTAAGTTGTCACAACCATTTTGAACTATCTCTAAGTTTAATATCGCAAAATGTAGCTATAAACTAACGAAAAGACACATCAAAAGCATAAACCCCAAACCAAAATCGCAGAAACAGAAAAAACGATAAGTGATAACCTTAAAACCAAGTGGAAATCGCATAAATAAAGTAGATACATACATTCTTGTCCCTTTTTTCCATTGAAATCGATTTGAAAGAAGAAATGCAGAGATTCAATGACGATAGGAATTGGCAGAGATTGGGAATAAAGCACATGTCACATCCGTGTCCCTAATTTTAGTTATTATACCATAATATTAGATTATATTATAGTTATTTATTGATTGGGAGTTAATTGGATATTATGGATATAGTTTAGAATTCAATTTCATATTTTAAGTGTAAAATTAAAAGTTTAGGGTAAATTTTAAAAGAAGTTATAGTTTAGAGGGACCGAAAGAGAGATTTTCTCTTATTGGGAACATCAACTGACACTTTGCAACCTGCAGTTTTGGGTAATCAAGAACCAAAAATCAGAATTTTATAGTTTGGGCATTTAATCTCCATCTTCATCCTTTCCTTCTCCTCCATGCACCCAAAATATACCCAGGCATACGAAATTAATGTTTCTCGGAGATTCAACTGTCGGATTATCATGAAATTTAAACTGTAGCTTATAGAGACATATTTCTAAGTTCTGATCAGAGAGATTTTGATTTCGATATTTCTAGAAGGAGTTCGGCCGAAACAGATTCTAAGCGAATTTGGTGTTTTTTTTTTGAGTTTTCTTCAAATTCTTGTTAGGTAAGTAACTATCAACTACCCTTTTAAGTTTTTATGTATATATATGTATGTACAACTCTATATTTTCCAGAAAATCAAATTTTTGTTGGGATTTTTGCCATGCATTTGATTAATTTGAGTTTTTATGATTTAGTTTTTAACACGAGCTTAAAGTTAAGTTCAAGTAATTATATATGTATTTGCATGTCAATTTCAACCTATAATATATATTTATGTATACATGATTTGGGTTTTGTTTTGATGAACTTAGTATATTTGATTAATAGTTGTGTAAGATTTGATATTTTAAAGAATTGATTTGAAGAAAAGTATTTGGAAAACTCTTTGATGTTGATTTATGAGTTATATATATATTTTTACATATATATTTCTGATTTTAGTTATATTAAAGGAGTATTTGATTTTAAATGATTTTGTATTTTGAATAATTTTTAGAGAATATTTGAATAATTGTGGTTCTTTTGTGGAGGCCAAATGGTTAATAATTATGAAATAATTATGAAATTTGACTGTGAAAAGAGATTTGAGTATGTTATAATTTTATGAAATAATATTTTTAGTATCCATCAAGAGTAACCCGGATAGATGGTTTTAATTAAAGTCTGTATTTAGTAAGAAATACGGCATGTGTACACAGTTGAAAGACCTATCGGGTATGACAAAGAAGTGTTGAGTAAGACCATGTAGGATAGACAAATTATAAGATATCTCGATTCTATTATACTGTGGGGATTGATACATGCAGGGATTATCTCTCAGATGGATACGGTCTATAAAGTACTTTATTGAGATACAGTTTATGCAGTATTTTATTGAGATACAGTTTATGAAATATTTATTGAGATACAGTTTATGAAGTATTTATCGAATACGATTTATGAAGTATTCATCGAAATACGGTTTATGAAGTAGTTATTGATTTACGGTTGATTTGAGTAAATGGTATTTTGAGAAATGATAGCAAGCTCGATATTTTAAATTGCATATTTGGTTAAAGGTACTATTTTGAGTATTTTATTATTGTTTAATCCATAAAAGTTGTCACACCCGACCCTAAACGGCATCTTGTATGACAGGAAAATAGGGTAACGAACATATAAGTCTAGAAGGCGAACCGATTTTCTAAGAATACAAGTTTATTTGAACTACCTAAAGTTTTATTAATTATTTGGCTTGAACTTTATAATTCTATCAAGCTTCTTACGTATCCCGAATGTATTTTAATATTTAACCGGAAATCAAATCCACGTAGTTCTACCTCTTTTAGGTAGTTCTAATAGGTAGTTCTCTTAACTTATTAACTCGCTTTAACTTATTAACATGTTGAATGACACGCTAATATGTTGAATGACACGCTAATAATTTAATTGTGTATTTCACTTTGTTACCATATAATTTAATATATATATCATTTTATCAAAACGAATCAAATCGAATAACGTTTTATCAAAACGAATCAAATCGAACAACGTTTTATCAAAACGAATCAAATCGAACAACATTTTATCAAAACGAATCATATTCAAATCAACTCGTAATCAAATAAATTGCTTTAACAAACCAACTCGTAATCAATCAAACGTAAAACATTATAATTCAAATCATCAATCATTTTATAAATGTAATATAAAATTTGTGTGTGTGTCCATCCTCGAATTCCACCCGTGTAGCTTATCATAGCATCAATTATATCAATAATCGAGATATCTCATTCATATCTCGTCTTACCTAACGTTAGGACTACCAGCCATGCACTCTGGCCGTACCGCCCTTAGGTATGGTCTTACAATTACTACCCCTACCCCGGGCAATCCTAGATGGACAAAACCATTTTATCTTTCTTTCAAAATAGCACAACATAAAAATCATTTTGGATTTCAATCCAAATCTCATAAATAATAACGATAACCGCAATAGCTCACTCAATCCAAAAACAATTTGAATAAGATTGTTGAACTCATTTCTTTCGACCAAATTTCCAAAATACTACAATAGTAAATAATTATTCTTTAAATAATCAAAATCACACAAGTTAATGAAATGTATTTAAAACTGCTTAAATAATTTAAGACTTAAACTTATTTTTATCTGTCACCAGAATATTTATTTTAGACCGATTATATCGTTAGATTCGTTATATACCATATGTCTATTTGCACTAATTTAATATTCAAATTCTTATACCCATTGTATACTCTACTTTATACCGACTCTAATTGGTAAATATCAGTATTAGTCCTTCTAATTTGTAAATATTTTAACTTGACAAATTAAAATCATCTAAATATTATATAAATAACTCAAAACTAAAATTTGAAACCAAACACTTTTATCGGAGTATTTTTATTTGTTACTGGAATTGTAACGAAACTTTTAATCGATACTGTTAGTTTCGGCTAAAAGTTCAGTAGGACTCGTGACACTGCTAAAAGTCTATTTGTATAAATTGTATAGTCTATACTTTTGTACTATTATTATTTTTCAATATATAAAAATTTAGACGGTGACCGAAACCTCATTTTAATGTCTTATGTAACTGTTTAACTAGAATCCTGTTAAAGAAAATAATATTAAATATTACCTCGTAAATATTGCAGATTCTAGACTGTCCACATGAGACCTTTTCCTCTAATTCAAGACCTTCATTATTCAATAATAATAAGTAATCAAAACCCATAAAAATAATAAGTATTATTGAAATCAAAACTTAATTTCTTTATATATATATATCAATATTCATCTTTTTCCATTTTTTTTATTAAAGATGAAAAAAAATTATATACCAAAAAATTCATAAAGAAATCAGTCCCTTCTTTTCATGAAATCCATTTTCATAAAACTAATATTTGCATAGAAAAAAGTATAAGGAAAATCCATTTCAATTTAGGTGTACTTTAAAAATAGTTTTTCCTCCCAAATTTTTTTCTTTTTCTTTTTTTCAATTATTCCATTGTCCATATATATATATATAGTTGGTATGAAATTCAAAACTTAACAATTTAAGATGCATGACATATGTTAGGATCATTGAAATATGTCCTTTAAATTAGTTAGAATTATGACATGTAAGATGAAATGTGTCAAAATAAAACAAATTATATTACACATGTCTTTTAACTTATATATATATATACACATGTCAAAAAATTAATCAAGTGTGATATGTTTTATAAGGCATATCACATTCCACTTAAAATTTATCTTATAATAATAATAATAAATATAATAATAGTAATAATAATTAAAATAAGGTCAAATGATATATAAAAAGTTTTGACCGAATATATAAAAGGTCTAATTGGAAAAAAATAGATTTTAATCCTTTTAATTTTATCATTTTATAAAACTTAATCAAAACTTTTAATTTAGACCTAAAGAATTCAATTAACCATATAATATATTTAAATGCATAAATAATTAACGCTGTCTATTTGGAAAAACAAAATTTTTAGACACGGATGTTATAAAAGTTCATTTTTAAGAATATGAATTTTATAGAATGCATTTGGAAATTAAACTATAAATATAGTTATTTTGACTACAAGTATTTTATGTAGTTGATAATTACTTACTCAGATTTTTGTCTCACGTTTTAAAATGTTTTAATGTTTTAGGCGAGAAAGAGCAAGGTATAAGAGAAGTTACTGGTTGATAGACAAGGTTGAAGTATCAAGTCATCGGTTTTGTCTTTAATTGGGACATTTGCCTTTCATTTAGAGATTTGATTGTATTGGGTAATAATTTGGGATTTGCATATTGTAGAAATATGGATTTATTTATAATATATCTAAGAGGAATTATTGAAAAGTATGATATATATGGTATTTGGATAATTTGGAGACTACTAAGCGTTGATTGTGATCTTTCTATTTTCACGCCCGATGTCGATTGAGGTCGTCTAGGGTCGGGTGTGACAGCACACTTCGAGTTCGCAGGCTAAAGATGAAGAAGAAGAAGAAGAAGAAAGAGAAATTTGCCTAAGTTGTGATGGGCAATTCATAATGAACCTTTCTATATATGTAACATTGTTTTTAAATGGGTCTTAATATGTAAACCAGCCTCTAATTTGCCCAGTTTTGTAATTTTTCCTTCTTTTTAAAGTCTAATATTACCATTATTGTTAAATTTAGTTTAGTTCAACTGCATTCATCAGTAGCATTCACTTTAATTCAGTTCAGTCAAAAACAACATGGCGTAGTTTTTATATATATAAAAATATAAAAATGTATAAAAAATTCCATATTATTCATGAGTTTCTGTCGAGATTGTTCATAAACATTGTAATCAAGCTTGTTCATTAATTTGTCCACTCGAACTTGAACCGAGGTTTGTCATGTTAAAACTCAACTCGTTTAGGAGTCTCTAAATCATGTTGGCCAGCTGCTGATTTCCTTAATTTTTGCTGTCCTCATCTTAAAATGGCAGGAATCCATAATATTGTTCCTAACATTAGGCGGTGTGTTTTGACAAATTCAGCTTTGGCAAAATATATTCTGGCTTTTTCTTCATGTGGCTTACATAAGGTTGCTTTTAATACTTTGCAAGAGGATAGTAAAGGACTAAAAATGTTTTTATATTAATTTTTGACATACTTCATCACTCTGAATGTTTTATGGACATGCAACCTGTACAATATAGGTTCGTATTACCGTATATTTTTAATTCCACCAATTAATAAGGTTGTGAATATTCGATGGTTAATCATTATAATACCATGTCAAGGAACCAATTAAACTAAAAACTTTAGGTAATTGTTAAAGCTCAATAATATCTTGTATATTAATCTCCAGCCGTTAAGAAATAAAAATAAATAAACTTAATTTTATTATAAAAAATTTAAATTAAATGGTCATCACGTGAACATGTTAAAGGAAGACAAAGGAAATATTATGATTGTCCCTATGAATGGGCATGAGGGATGTTTACCCAGGATCCAAGAGAGAGAGTGGTTTATAAAAATACAAATCCGATCAATCCCTGACTTATTACATTTTTTATTTTTGGTTACCTTCATTTTGCTAATCGACGTCTGGTTTTTACAGTTTTATAAAAAAATTAATCGACTGCATTCCCATGGTTTTAGGAACTAGTTGAAATGCGTGATATCAGATTACAGACTCGAAGATTTAAATGTGAATCCCACTCGAGTATTATCAATAGTCGATAGAGTCATATGTATATATAGGTGTATATAATTATAGTTTATATATGTATATTAGTAGTAAATGCTCCTCCAGTCCTCTTAACTTGTCCAAATTAATAATTTTACCCCTAACTCACAGAGTGTCCTATTTACCCCTTAATTCCATTAAAATGGTATTTTTCACTGCCTCAACTTATCCAATTACCCACAACTCATCGAATGTCCTATTTACCCATTAACTCTATAATAATGACAGGTTTTAATACTGGTCCCGACTACTCATATGGTATCATATCAATTAAAGCTGATGCGCATTATCTGATGTAGAGAAATGAGTAATAATTCATAATATTTTTTAGGGTTAAGGTGTAAAAATACCCCTAACATTTTAGGCCAGCAGCAATTTCACCCCTAACGTCTAAAATGGTGCAATTTTACCCCTGACGTTGGAAGCCAAGAGCAATTTTACCCCTAACGCTAATAAATTGGATCAATTTGAGATATAATTCATCAAACTGTTTTTTCGATCATGAACCTTGCCATCTACATCTCATACATGTTTCATTTTATCAGTAACAAATCATAAACATACGTTCGGATGTGAAAAAAATAAAAAAAATATATTGTCTTTTTGTACGAATTAGACAAAATAAATTAAAAAAAATTCACCAAATTTATAAATATTAATATCAAATTCTATTATTAAATTATAAAAAACATAAAATCCTTTTTTTAGAACGAATTGGTATGCAATTGGTACTGAATAAGGAACAAAAATATCTGTGTTTTATAATAGTGTATGAAGTTGACCCAATTTATTAACGTTAGGAGTAAAATTGCTATTGACTGCCAACGTTAGGGGAAAAATTGCATCATTTTAGACATTAGAGGTAAAATTACTCATGACTCAAAACGTTAGGGTTATTTTTGCACCTTAACCCTATTTTCTATAAGCAATATTATTTTTTATTTATAAGCATTCAAAATGAGTCTATCTTTATATTATAATACAATTTTAAATTGATTTGGATTCTCATATGCCTTGATATTATATAAACAAATTTTCAAAACAAGATGATTGCTTTTTTTTTCTTCTTATTCATTTTCAGTTTCGTTTATAGTCATATATAGTCAGCTTCAGATGTAATGCATTTCAATTTTTTTTGTTATATTCAAAGAAACGGTGCATGGTGACCTAATGTTTTATTAAAGTATTAGCATGACATAATGCACCAACATACAATATACAAAGTAAAAGACACTGTATTAATTTTACAACAAAAAGAAATGTTTTTAGTTTTGCATCTGTAGAATTTTTTTATTCAAATGGAGAAGGGCATTTTTTTTTTTTGCGATGAGAAAATGAGTGAGGTTCTACATTTTACAAAAACAATGGATTTAAAATTAAAATGACCTTTAATAATATTAGAATTAAAAAATTCATACACTTGATGATATTCTAAATATTTAAAAAGAGAAAGTTCTAAAAATGATGGATTTAGAATATAATTTTTTTTATTCCATAGGAAATATGATACAAGCCAACTTTAATTCTTAGAATTTTCCATTTTAATGTCATTAACAATTATTTCTATAATAACAAACTAAAAAATCTTCATTTTTAACAGAATAAAAACATCAGTGCTAGTTTGGATACACAAAATTTCACATATATTTGTTTGACGAAACATGGAAGTATATGACTTTTTTTTATAGACTTCACCCAAAAATCTACTTTTACATTTTTAGCAAACTAAAACAGTTTCACTAATAATATTGCTTTTACTCTTTTTCGAATTGACTTATTGATCTTATTAATACTACATTGTTAAATTTCTCTAATATATTATATTTAATTAATAGCATAAGATTTGTGAATAGCGGGACCGTAATGAATTTATATTTGGAGGTTAAATTTAGTCATTCAGTTGGGAATAATTTTTCAAATTCCAGCCCGTGAGGATTGGATAAACTTCACTTTAGTCTTTCTCAACTTAGTCTTACAACTCATATCTTAACTGATTGAGGTTTTCTATGAAATATCTTAGCCTTGTCCAATGTGGAATTTCAAAAATATATGTTTACTATCTAGTTGCTTCATTTTTTAGAGTTTTACTTTTGATAACATAACTCAACAAGGTCTCTCGTTTCTTAAATAAAGAACTAAGTTTTCTGTTTGTGATGTGCATCAATTACTTTATTTCACATGCATTTAAGCAAATTATTAGTAAACATAATAAACGTATATAATTGTATCAAAAATAAATAAATAAGTAATATATAAATTATTCAAATTTATTATAAAACAAAGAAAAATTGAAACAAAATCAGGATCAGAATTATTACATGCTCTCTCCATCTCTTGGTAGTGACATTATATTTTGCTTTGTTGCTCGTGTACAATTCATCCACTTGTTCTTGCCTTGTATATAGCTCATCAAGGCAAGACTCTATTATCAGGGCAAATATATGCCAAATTGCTAACAAATGCATAGATAAATTAGACACTAGTGTCCGTCCTTTTATGTTAGCATTAAAAATTTACTAGTATTAGCTCTCTATGTTATGCAATCTTCTTATATATTAGCATAACAATTTATTAGCATTGTGTAAAAAAAAAAATCATCTATGGTAAGTTTTTCACTATATAATACAATAAGGAATTTGAAAGAACTCATTCATACAACAATTTATTCAGTGAACGTCCACATCTACTCTCCAAGAGATCAACCCTCTAGGATTGAGATTTGGGTGATATATATGAGAATAGGAATAAATTAATCACTGTATGCAACCACTTTATACATGCTATTATATACACTTTTAAAGTCTTAATTAGCTTCTATAATTCATTTTTTGTTATTATGATTGGAGGTTTGAAAGGATAATCAAGAAGGAAGCTCAAATGGAGTATAAAGACTCCTCCTTCCTATGGAGTATATTGAAGGCCTTTCATCTTTATCATCCAATAGTATTGGTCTCCATTGACAGGACCTACATCCATCATCTCTAAATCATGATTGTTTTTTCGGCAAGTATATTTCATCTTTTTACAATATTTTTGTTGGGAAAATATGTTTAATTGAATTCAAATTATAAAACTGAAGATGTTATATTTTTTTCTACAGAATTATATTAATTTTGCAGATTATAGATTATGATTGAATAGAGATTAGAGATTATGTGCATATTACAATTATGATTGAATACACATTAACAATTTTTGGTATATACAATTTTATGTGCACATTTATTTCATGCATGATTAAGGTAAAAACATGAAAATTACTTATATTGCACGTTGAATAAAAATCAGAAAATTACTTCTAAGCCACATTGAATTAAAAAATTGTCATCTTAAGATCAATATAAATACATATAATGAACAAAATCTGTCATCTCAATAAATATACTTTGACATAATTGATTAAAGCATAGTGTAACGCGGTTAGACACTAGTTAGACACTAGTGCCCATCCTTATATGTTAGCATTAAATATTTACTAGTATTAGTTCTCAATCTTACGTAATCTTCTTATATATTAGCATAAAAAAAATTTATTTAGCATTGTGTAAAAGAAAAAAAACAAAAAAAATTTCATCTATGGTAAGTTTTTTACTATATAATAGGATAATGAATTTGAAAGAACACATTCATACAACAATTATCATAAAAATGGAGTTTCAAATACCCTCTTTTCTCATCCTCTTTAGCTGCCTCATTTTAACATTAATCATACGGAAGAAAATAAATAAGGACTCAAATCCTCCTCCTGGGCCATGGAAATTTCCTCTTATAGGTAACATTCCTCAGCTACTCGGCGGTCTGCCCCATCAACGTCTCCGAGATTTGGCTAAAATTTATGGCCCTGTAATGAGCATTCAACAAGGCCAAATCCCGGCAGTTGTGTTTTCTTCAGTAGAAACAGCCAACCAAGTCCTCAAAATTCAGGGCTACCTATTCAGTGAACGTCCACATCTCCTCTCCCGAGAAATTGCAAGTTACAATGACATGGACATGGCATCTGCGCCATATGGAGATTATTGGAGACAAATAAGGAAAATTACGACACTGCAATTTCTTAGTCCCAAAAGGATTTTATCCTTCCAATCAGTCCGAGAAAAACAAATATCAAATTTCATCAAATTGCTTGGTTCTAAAGAGGGGTCATCTGTCAATCTTCCGAGAATCATCTCAGATTTGATTGATAATATTTTTCTGATAACCATATTGGGTAAGAATGGGGAAAGTGAACAAACTATATTACCTATGTTAGAAAATGTGCAGAATGCAATAATTGCTGGTGCTGCTTCTGATTTATTCCCTTCCTTGAAATTCTTACTTTATTTTCTAAGTGGAGCAAAGTCAAGAATGCAGAAAGTGCACAAAGACATAGACAATGTACTTGAAGACATCATAAATGAACACAGAAATCAAACCAGCTTTGGAGATAACTTTTTGGATGTTCTTTTGAATCAACAGAAAAATGGAGACCGGGAATTTCCATTAACAAACCAAAGCATCAAAGCAAATATTGTGGTGAGTATTTACTTATAATTAACATCCAAAGATTAAATGACTAGTTTTATTAGGAAAAAAAAATATTAAGAACATTCTTATTGTCCTTGTTATTTTCAAATTTTTCTTGATTTGATTTGTCACATTGAATACTCAATCAATTATTATTTTGATACACATTAAGCCATTAGTAACTATAAAGAAATTAACTTTGTATGTAAAATTTGGCTAACACAATGTTATCATTTTGTCTAAACTCATTATTTGCATTTTTAAAATTTCAAAAATAGTTTTTGCCTTAATACATGTATAGCCATATTGGAAATAATCAACTGTCCCTACACATTTGAAATGTCGTATTTGTCTCTTAAACTTGCTTAAACTAACATATTTGTCTGTGAACTTATTCAAAGTCAGACTAGTAAGATTAATAAGATTAATAAGTTACTTTAAATAAGTTAAGGGAGCTATTTGCATTTTTATTAGAGATACCTCATATATCTCATAAATATTGGAACTGAAATTGTAGTGTTTTGTACTTATGTTCACATCTTACTAATTGATAAGTAAAGACTTAAAGTGTGCCATTATAATTGATTCGATGGTTCGACCAATAATTGATATGTTTTTACTTTAACTAAACTCTAGTCAATTGAGCAAGTTCTAACACAGTACATAAATTTGTAGCAAATGTTCGGTGGGAGGGGGACAACCTTTAAAGTTCTGGAAGGGTCTATTGCAGAGCTGATGAAGAACCCAGAAGTAATGAGAAAAGCACAAGAAGAGGTGAGGAGAGTCTTTGGGGAAAAGGGAAAAGCGGAGGAATCAAGAATTAAAGAATTAAAATATTTGAAATTAGTTATCAAAGAAACTCTTAGATTACACACACCAATAACCTTCATTTTCAGACAGTGCAAGGAAAGAACAAAAGTTATGGGATACGATATTCGCCCCAAAACTACAATTCTGGTTAACGCTTGGGCAATTGGAAGAGACCCTATTGTTTGGAATGAACCTGAAAAATTCTATCCAGAAAGATTTGAAGATAGTCAAATAGATTATAGAGGTGGAAATATGGAACTAATACCATTAGGTGCAGGAAAAAGAATATGTCCAGCAATTACTTTGGCCATAACGTATGTGGAGCTTCTGCTTGCAAACTTATTATATCATTTTGATTGGAAACTACCAGATGGAGTCACACCTGCCAATCTTGATATGACTGAAATTTTTCATGGTACCTTGAAAAGAAAAGAAGATCTTAACATGATTCCCATTCCATTTTCTCCATTGTCTCAAGATCAGGCCAAGAAAATTACATCTTCAGAATTCATGGAATAAGATGTTAATTCCTTCTTATTTCCTACTTATTGTGTTCGTTTCTCCCTTTCAAATAATGTCGTCAAAAAAATTATATGATATCTAATGACAGGGTCATTTGCTAGTGCACATTCATATGTTTGTTTTACAGCATGTCCTACCAATGAATCTTGTTTAACCATCAGATAACATTTTTCGTTATCCAATACAAGGTTAATACACACCTCTTTTCTAAATAAGTATAATGTTATGCAAAAATTTATTATCAAAAGAGTATGCATAAACATTAAACTCATCCATAAAGACACTAGAGAAAACTAAACATACAAAATTCATCATTAAAGGTGTGATGAGGGCATTAAGTTGATTAAAAATGATAAAGATGGAAGAAATCGAGTGAAGAGTGTTCAAACTGAAGCAATGGGAGCATCAAAGGATATTAATATATGGATCATTGTTTAAAGAGATTAGAAGAGTCGGGAAGTCAGGAACACAATAAAGAGCATCGAGGGTTTTATTAATTTCTAGAAGTTTTAGCTTGTGATGCTTTTTAAATTTTGGGTAGCCTTAATTGTCTCCTAAGATGAGACTTTTCGAGAACTTGATTCTATTAACGTTTGGAATGTAGAATAAAATACGAAGGAAATGGGTAGTATAAAACTAATATTTTATTAAATTCAATTTAACCTTTATAGAGAAGCCCACTAACTCATCATACATGGACACAATCTCACTTTCACACACCACACCACTCAATTTTGCAAACATACATAAACTCAAGGCTCTATCCTATTTATACTAAATTAGGATCATTTTCCACCACATATTTTTGGTCGGTGGAAGACCAAAAATATCAACATCAATAATTGCTAATTGCTAAAAGCCTACCATATTCTAGATAACTCCTTTAAGTCGGTGATGTTTCTATTTTTTTATTATTATTATTTATTTTATTTCTATTATTTTAATACTCCCACTCAGCACCGACTTAATATCTCGTACTTGCTTGTCATTCCAAGTTGCTTTCTGAACTGTTCAAATTTTGCACTGTTCAATCCTTTCGTAAATATGTCGGCAATTTGATCATCGGTCTTCACATAATGCATCTTGATGTCTCCACGTAAGACCTTCTCTCTTATGAAGTGATAATGCACCTCCACATGCTTAGTTCTCGCGTGGAACATTGGATTTTCAGTTAAGTGTATCGCTGAATGATTATCGCAGTATAACTGTACCGAGTAATCTACTGGCTGATGAAGATCTTTCATAAGTTGCATAAGCCAGGTGCATTCTTGAGCTGCTGTTGCTGCTGCCCTGTACTCTGCTTCAGTACTCGATAGTGACACCATAGGTTGTCTTTTGCTGCACCACGATATAGGTCCCGATCCAAGACTAAAAACATAACCTGTAGTTGAACGTCTTGTGTCATGATCGCCAGCATAATCAACATCACAATATCCGCGCACCTCACTCTTTCCTCCTTTCTTGTATAAAATACCATAATCCATCGTACCTCGAACATAACGTAGAATTCTTCGAATAGCTTCTAAATGAGGCTTCTTCGGATTCTGCATAAACCGACTTACCATACTTACTGCATATGATATGTCTGGCCTCGTTAGAGTGAGATAGATCAGGCTTCCAACTAGTTGTCTATACATCGTAGCATCTTCTAAGTCCTTTCCTTCAGCAGAACATAACTTCACGTGTACTTCTACTGGAGTTGTAATAAGCTTGCATTCGAGCATCCCAAACTTCTCCAAAAGATCTTTTGCATACTTATGCTGACACAAGAAAAGTCCTTCATTCGTGCGTTCAACTTCAAGACCAAGGAAATGATTTAACTCTCCCAATGATTTCATTTGAAACCGTACCGATAAGTTGGCTCTAACTTGATTGATCTCAGCAACATTATCACCTGTAATGATCAGATCATCAACATAAACTAATACTATAGCCAACTTCTCACCTTGGACCTTCACGAACAAACTGGAATCAGCTGGTGCCATCATGTAACCACTTTGAATCAGGAACTCTACTATCTTTCCATACCATGCTCTTGGTGCTTGCTTCAATCCATACAACGTCTTCTTCAGTTTGCATACATAGTTTGGTTGAGCTTTGCTCTCGAACCCTTGAGGTTGATCCATGTAAATTTCTCGATCTAATTCTCCATGTAAGAAAGCATTCTTCACATGCATCTGCCACAACTTCCAATCTTTACTGGCTGCAAGTGCTAGTAGAACACGTACTGTGGTCATCTTCGCAACTGTAGTAAATGTCTCATCATAGTCCAGACCATACTTCTGTGAGAATCCTCGAGCCACCAAATCGAGCTTTATATCTTTCGATTGAACCGTCATGGCGCTGCTTTACTTTATAAACCCATTTGCAGGAAATAGGCTTCACATCTTGGGGTTTGGGAACTAAATCCCAAGTCTTGTTCTGCTTCAAGGCATCTATTTCTTCTTGCATAGCCTTTCTCCACTCCTTAATTGAGGATGCTTCTTCGTATGTCTCAGGCTCCTTAATTGATTCTTCGATCACTGCTGCATTAGCATACTTAGGATTTGGTCTCCTTTTTTTGTTGACCTTCGCACCGGTGATTGTTGTTCTTCTGTTGATTTATCATCATTAACGATCTCCTCGAGTTGACTTGGCCGTTCTTCTTCAGGTGTATGATGTACTCCTGTATGCCATGGAGATTGAGCCTTTTCAGGTGACTTGCTCCCGAGGTTTTCTTCTACCGGTTCCACTTCTGGAATGATTTCTTCAGCCGCCTTGTCCCTTTCAAGTCTTTCTTGTAATTTCTCCTCGATTTCTTTTGAATCGGGTAGTACAACTTTATGAGGGGACCACCAGGATGAAGCTTCGTCAAACACCACATTCCTTGAAGTATAACACCTTCATGTTGTTGGGTCACAACACTTCCACCCCTTTCTTTGATTGTCATAACCCACGAAGATGCATCTTATAGCTTTCTTATCAAACTTACTGCGTAAATGATCAGGAACGAAAACATAACATACGCAGCCAAAAACTCGAAAGTGACTTATAGTGGGTTTGATCCTCCATATCTTCTCGAAGGGTGAAATGAATCCAAGTGGTGCTTGTGGTAGTTTGTTGATAACATCTGTAACTGTCTTCATACACTCAGCCCAGAACTGAGGTGGAACATTCTTCTAATGTAGCATACTTCTTCATATCTCCGCAAGGTGTCTATTTTTCCTTTCTGCTACCCCATTTTGTTGTGGAGTATTAGGACAAGTCAACTGTCGTCGAATCTTGCATTCTTGCAAGTACCTTGAGAACTCGTGCGAAGTATACTCTCCTCCATTATTAGTGCGGAGGCATTGGATCTTCCGATCAAGTTCCTTCTCGACCTTCTCCTTGAACTCTTGGAACTTGCTAAATGCTTCTAATTTGTTTTTCATAAAGTACACCCACACGTACCTTGAGAAATCATCAATAAACGTTATCATATATTGATGACCACTAACTGATGGTGCGTTACACGACCAAATACATCAGAGTGCACCAACTCGAGCGGCTCTTTTGCTCGATACTGAGAATCTTCATACGGCAACTGGTGTGCTTTCCCGAACTGGCATTCGGCACATATTATGTCATTTCGAACATCAAGTTGTGGAAGTCCATTGAGCATAAACTTCTTCATCATCACCTTCAACTTATGATAGCTCACGTGTCCCAAGCGTACATGCCACAGATCGGCTGTCTCGTTCTTTCTGGCTTTGTCTACATAGGCTGTTTGTGTTGACATTACATAGACAAACTCAAGTTTTCTTCCCTCCATAAGCGGTGTGCTTGTTGGCCTCAAACTTCTATACACCTTCACGTCGTTCGGACCAAATACCACGTAGTTGCCTGAGGATGTCAAATGCGACACTGATATCAAGTTCTTTGTCATCCCAGGTACATGGAATACATTCTCCAATTCCACTTCCTTAGAGTTGTATCGAGGCACGACCATTGTCTTCCCAACATGTGTGATTGGTAGTTTTGAGTTGTTCGCGGTGACAACAACTCGCTCCCCTTTATACTCTGTCATGCTTGATAATTTTTCCTTATCTCCTGTCATATGATTAGAGCATCCAGACACCACTATCCAATCATTATGATAATTGATAAATTTATTACTTACAGTGGTAAGTTCTAGCTCATCATGTGCATCTGCTTTGGAGGGCATGACTGTGTCATATGTCATTGGTTGTATAATTGCACATGAAACCTCAAAGTCCCAATCTTCTTCTCCTTCATCTTGAGCATGTGTGGATGTTGCAGCGTTTCCTTCTGCTTTTTTGTATCTGCAGTCTCGAGCATAGTGGCATCTTTTGCCACAATTATAGCATTGGTCATTCTTGTGTCGATGTGTCTTCTCGTGTGTTTGCTTATGGTTGTGGTGAGCTCCCCCTTGTTGCCAACTCCCTCCTTGTTGCCTTTTCTTCCATCCTTGTTTGAATCTTTCGCCATTTCTCGATCTCGTCATTTTTGGATCCTTGCTCTTTTTATTGCTAAAAAGAGCTTTATCTTCATCATTGACTGAGACTTTAGACATTTGCTTGTCTAGATCCTCTTGATTAGCTAATGTATTTTCTAATTCATTTAAACTTGGCTCTTTAGCCCATCCACGAGTTGCCGTAGCAAGCACGTTAAATTCGGGACGCAACCTATGGACTATTTTCTTCTCATTCTTGTTTCAGTAATTTTATTTTCAGGATCCAATTTTGAAATTTCTTTACATATAGTTTTAACTTTTGTAAAGTATTGACTAACCGTCATGTCGTTTTGCGAGACCGACAGTAACTCGTTCTCGAGTTGTTGGAGCTTGGCATCGTTCGTTCTTGCAAATAATCCGGCAAGAGTGTCTCATGCTTCTTTGGGGTTTTTAACATCCTTGATGCGTTGCAGCAAATCGTCCTCCACCGAAATTGATAAAGCATACATAGTTTTGCCACACTTGACCTTCCATTTCTTAAGGTCATTTTGTTCCGTCGGATGCGTTGTTTCGTTTCCTCCAACAGTCTCCCACAAATCTTGGCCGAGCAGATAAAATTGCATACGAGTACTCCAAGTACTATAATTATTATTATTGAGTTTTTCCAGAGTGCTTACCGAGGTAGACATGTCTGCCATCACGACTTGGTTATCTCCTTTAATTAATCAAGTAACACCGTCCAATAATTTTTACAGTCCTGGACTGCGCGCTAAAAATACCCAGTACCACCATGATCCCGGATCGCGAACTTTCGAAGCACTCGACTCCCGGTCCCTGACCTCCTGCTTGCGCTCGACCACGTACCGGTCCCTGACCGCCTGCTCTGATACCACTTGTAGAATAAAATACGAAGGAAATGGGTAGTATAAAACTAATATTTTATTAAATTCAATTTAACCTTTATAGAGAAGTCCACTAACTCACCATACATGGACACAATCTCACTTTCACACACCACACCACTCAATTTTGCAAACATACATAAACTCAAGGCTCTATCCTATTTATACTGATCATTTTCCACCACATATTTTTGGTCGGTGGAAGACCAAAAATATCAACATCAATAATTGCTAATTGCTAAAAGTCTACCATATTCTAGATAACTCCTTTAAGTCGGTGATGTTTCTATTTTTTTATTATTATTTATTTTCTTTCTATTATTTTAATATGGAAGAACAAAATTGAAAATGTGAGTGAAAAATAAATAAATAGGTTGAAAAGGTTGGGAGGACAGTTGAGGAAAGAGAGGCAATATCTGAGAAGATGTAAATAACTCCACTAGAGAGATTAATTAAAAAAAAACTCCACTAGAGAGATGATGAAAGCTCTTTCAAGAAATATTGAATCAATTCTTTAAGGCAACAAAATTGAGGAGCTAAGAAAGGTATTTCACTGTCTAAGTTCACATGATCAACTATATGGCTTCATTCTCTAAAATAATTCTATTATTTCATTATAATTGAAACAAAGTTTAGGGTTGGGACCAGTGGCCGAACCAGGACCCCAGATGACCCGGGGCTTAAACATATCAGTAAAAAAGAATTCAAAACGTAGAAAAAAAAATCAAAATTAACTGTGCGGTTGACCGTAAATTTAACGGGCTGGGCAAATTTTTTTTAGCTTCCAACGCATTAAAACTATAAAAATGTTATCATTTTTTTTAGAAACTACCATTGAACTTATAGAAAATTAAACATGTTTATTTTTTTTAATGGTAAAGACATAATAAAAATGAATATTAAATATGTTTACTTTTTTTAAGGGTAAATTACACCAATGATACCTGAACTTTACCATATTCACACTTTGGTACCTAAATTACATTTTGTGTCAAAAATATACCTGAAGTAATGATGACCGGAAAATTTAGTGTATTTTACCGGTTAATGACCGGTCAACGTGAATTTCATATGTTAATTACATCAATGGTACCTGAACTTTACCTTAATTCACATTTTGGTATCTGAATTTTAGTTTATCCTAAAAATATAACTCAAAGTAAAAGTGACTAAAAAATTTAGTTAGTGACCGGATAACGTGAGTTTGACCATTTTAAACTAAACATTGTGACTCACTATACACTCAATGAACATGAAATTATAATATTGTCATTTAATATACATATATATATATATATATATATATATATATATATATATGAGAGGGCTCTTGTGAGAACCCTTTCCTAGGTGAGAACTCACCTTAGGTGAGAACCACCCAAAACTACGTAGTTTTGGGGGGTTTTCATTAACCAAAACGTTGTGTTTTGGTAATCTGATTGCGCGCGTTTCTGAAGTTGAAGAGTTGAGTCTCTTCGTTCCTCGACTTCGTTCCTCGACTTCTTCCTCTTCTTCTTCCTCATTTCTATCTTCTGTCATTTCTCTTCTAATCTAGCGTCGATCAACTTTGGTTTTTATAGAAGATTTTCGCTCTGTATTTCATCGATTCTACCGTGGATTTGTTCCTCTTAAATCTGGTTAGTTGCTCATATCTTTTTCGTTTTTTCTGTTCATTGTTTTTGTTTGCATTTTTTCGTTTTTTGGTTTTTTTTTGTGAATTTGTTCGTCTGAAGGAGGTTTGTTGCTTTATGTGTTTCGTTTATTTTGTTGTTTTATATTCTTTGTTGATTTTGAGTTCTATTTTGTATATTTTTTTATTTTCTAGGGTTTCGTTTGTATGATCTTTATAAAGAAGTTCCTGTATGTTTTTCTTTGATTTTTGTATTCAAATCTATTCAGTTTGAGAATGTTTTTATGTTGTTCTAAAATTATGTTCGTATGTTCTATATTTGCATGTGTTTTGTTCTAAAATATTGAACTATTGTTCTGTTAAAACTATTTTTGTTTGTTTGGTGTTTTCGCTTGTTTGAACTTTCAAAGTTTGTTATGGTATGATTTTGTATGTTTTTTGTATTCAAATGTAGTTAGTTTTAGAACGTTTTTGAGTTTGTTCTGTTATTGTTTTCTGTTTTTGCATTTTTTGTTCTAAAATATTGATCAAACGTGCTGTTGTTGAGTTATTGCTTTGTTAAATTACTTTATGTTTGGTTGATGAGTTATTCCATTTGTTTTATGTTTCGTTGTATATTTGTTTTATATTTGCATTTGTTTCTTCTAAAATGTTGAGTATATGTTCTGTTTTTTAGAAAATGGGCAGGAATGATGGAGAAGAGATTTTTCCCAAGAATGTGGTTGATCAGAAATTGTTGGCTGATATTATGGAAGAATATTGTTCTGATGAAGATAAAAAAAATAAGAAGAAAGGTGAACCTATTGTTCCTGTTGAAGATAGAAGTGAAAAAAGACATACTTCTAAAAGATTTAAAAGGACTTCGAAAAGACCTTCAATGTCTAAAAGACCTTGAATGCCAGCCATTCCTGCTGACAATGATTTGCTGTCTAGTTATGTCGTTCCGCCCAATAGTTTGTTGAGGCGGCAAACCAGGAGTCAATCTATGAAAGGTGAGTTTATTCAGCAAACTAGTAGTGAATCTAGGAAAGGTATATTTAGGCGTCAAACAAGGAGTATATCTAGTAAAGGTGTTGATTCTTCTCAAGTTTCTGAAGCTTCGGTTGATGCGTTAAAGGAAGATGTTAATGCTAAGAAGGTAAAGGAAGATGTTGATGCTAAGAAGGTAAAGAAAGTGAAGTTTGCCAGGAACTTGTCTGTTGCTTCTAGTTTTTTAAAGAAGAGGAAGAATGTTTTGAGTGTAGGTGATGATGAAAATATTTCCAAACGGAATAAGGTTGCTCTTGGTCAAAGAATACCTCCTAAACAGTTTATGGGTATTCTTCATGATATTCCGGAGACTCATAAGGATGCAATTAAGCGTATTGGTTTTGGTGGTTTTTTGCATCTAAGTTTAGATGTTCATAATGCTACTTTTTGTGAAAAACTTGTGAATAGTTTTAATCTTGATAGGTGTAGCCTTATGCTAGATAATAGTGAAGAATTGAAGTTTGTTAAGGATGATTTTAAGGCTGTTTATGGCTTGCCTTGTGGAGGTGTAGAGATTGAGGAGCCACAAAATGTTGGTGAAGACGAGTCTTCAGATTTTTTTGCTCAATGGATGTCGTATTTTGGTCTTGAGATTGGGAGTCCAATTAATAGTACTGTGATTGCTAAGTTGAATAATCTGAAGACGAAACCGTTGTGTGATGAATTTTTGTTGCATTTTGTATTCTGTGTTGTGAATTGCTGTATTCGTTCTACCAAGAACCAGTCTATGAACTATAAGTTTCTTTATAGTTGTAGGAATGTTAAGGAGATTGCAAATTTGGATTGGTGTTCTTTTTCATATAAGCATTTGTTGGATTCTGTCAGTGAATGGAAAAGGAGTCCTACTTTTTTTTTACAGGTCCCCTTCCTTTCTTGTTGGTAAGTTTAATTTTCTTTTTTTTTATTATGTGTTTTATAACATTTGTTTGTTGTTTATTTATTAATCTGTGTATAACTTGTTCATTTTTGTTATTTTTTTTTGTAGATAAGTTATTTTGATAGGCTTCAATGAGCTAATGTTGTTAATCCAAGAGATTTTCCACTGATAGCTGTTTGGAATAAAGAACGAATACAAAAGAGGATGGTTTTGAAAAAGATGAGGGGCTTTGGAAGTGGGATTGTGTTAGAGAGAATAGTGGTGGGAGAAAATTTGGTAAGAGAAAGTATGGATATGGATGAAGAAAATGTGCCAAGAGAAGATAATCAAGATGTTGAAGGAGCGAATAGGAAGGAATGTGGAGAAGCTTCTTCTAGTGGACCTGGTCAAATTTTTGTATGTTATTACATCTTTATCTATGTTTTTAAATTTTAGAACGTGCTTATTACATTTTAGAACATGTTTATTAAAATTTAGAACATGCTTAATATTGTTTATAACATGCCCTGATTTTTATTATGGATTTGTATATGCAGGAATTTCTTGCGAAGTTCCAATCATTAGCTAAAGAATTGGGTTCTAAAGTTAATGAAATGTACTCTATGTTGAAAGAATCTAATGTTGTTTTTGGTGAAGATGGTACAAGTGTTGAGATGTCTAATCTGATCAACAACTTGTGGAGTAAATATTCTCGAGGCAATGAATATCCGGTTTCTCAAAGTGAAGGAGAGAAAGAAGAAGTAGTTAATGAGAACAACCCGGAAAGTAAAAAAGATTCAGGAATGACTGGAGATGTTGATTGTGATTTGTCTAGTCAAGATAGTCATCCTTATTTTAATTCTGATTTTTTTGATGAGATAGATGTGTTGGTTGAAAGAATTAAAACAGACAAGAAAGATCAGAGAGAGAGTAAAACTCCAATGAAGAATTCTGAAGGAAAAAATTCTTCTCCGAATTTTAATTTGTTGAGTCAAGAGTTGCCTGATTTTGTTGGAACTGAATGTGGATCTACACAAGCAAAAAATTTTGTTGAGAAATCGGATGGTGCAGATATGAAGAATAAGTCTGATCCTGAAGTAATGTATGTGAAAATAATTATTTTATATTTTGTTTATGTTTTTTAATGTTTGTTATATTTTAGAATATATGCTTTATTGTTTAGAACATATGCTTTATTGTTCAGAACATACGTATTATGCTTCTGATTATGTTATTCCTATTTGATTTTTTAAGTTTGTTTGTTTTGTCAACAGGTTTGTTGTTGATGATGAAGTTGATAACGTGGTGATAGAAGATGCGTTGGATGTAGATTTGCAAGCTTTGCCTAGAAATATTCCAGATAAGTTACGGATGTTGTGTAAATGGGCAAATGCAGAGTTGGTGAAAGGGAATTTTGTTAGCTATGTTGTTTGTGAAGAGTTGTTTGGACATTCTGCTAAAGCATTATTGTTGAGGCAGGATATATATTCTATGGTTCATATGGAAGAGATAACTTGCAACGTTATAATTTTCTATATGAGGTATTTTGTTTTTGAAATGTTATAGTTTTATTTATATTAGTTGTAGTTGATTCTTACTATGTTCTTTTTTGTTTTTATGTAGCTACTTGTTTAATTTGTTGAAGAAAAGAGAAATGGAGAAATTGTTTTATTTCGTTGATCCTCATTACACTTATTCCATTGGAAGTTCTAAAACAGTAAGCCAACGCTCTAATGAGTTGATGAATCGATTGAAGATGTCCACAATGGATAAGTCTATCTTTTTGTGTCCATATAATACATGGTATGATTGTTTTAGTTATTTTATTTAATATTTTTTTAAGTAATTTTATGTATTTTGAAATAATAATAGTATTATTTTCAGTGGACATTGGACGTTGTCAATTATTGATTTGAAGAATTTTAGAGCTTATTGGTTGGATCCGTTGAGAAGGCGTTTGCCAAATGGAGATGTATGGATTGATGTTGTGAATGAGTATGTTTTTTTGTTTGTATTTTGTTTATAGTTTATTTTGATATATAACTATGTTTGAATATTAAGATGATGTTACTGATTTTAATGATTTTTATTTTAACAGGGCTGTTCAATTATACTCTGAGAATGATGAAGTTAAAGTCAAATGGACTGCACTTTTGGTAATTCTTAACTTGTATATTTGTTTTGTACATGTGTGAAATTTTTTAGAACATAAAGGTTAGATTGATGTACATTATTTTAATGTTGTGGTTGTTGTATTGTAGGGTGTGCCAGAGCAAAAAGATCACAAAACATGTGGTTTTTTTGTAATGCGGTTCATGAGAGATATTGTGATGGACAAGGATTTGAAGTTTGCTGAAAAGGTATAGTCCATTTATAATAAATGTGTTTTGTTGCATTATTTTGAAATTATAATTTGTTTTATGGTTTTATTTTTTTTATATTTTATAGTGGAAAAGTAGGTGTGGTATGAAATATAGTCAATTTGATTTGGATGAAGTTCGGGAAGAGTTTGTTGAAGAAGTGTTTAGAGTAGGGGTTGTTGGGCTTGATGAATGTTTTGCTGATGATGTTTCTGATAGTAATGCAAGGTAAGTGATATTTAAGAAGTTTTTTAATTTAGATCATGTGTATGTGTGTTTGGAACATATGGTTTATATTTTAGAACATGAGAATAGAATTTAAGATTATGTGGTTTCTGTTTTTGAACTCGGTTAATTTTGTTCCCTTTTGTTATTTTCTTTGTGTTGTTAATAGGAGAGTAGGCAAAGATGTAGTTGAGGAAGTGCAAGAAGTTGGTGTTGGAAATCGTTCAAAAAGGATTTCAAAGTTGCCTGGATATTTACAGTCTCCATTTTTGCTTGAGTCTGAGCATTTACTAAACAATATGCTTAGTTCGCGGAGAATGTTGGTTGAATATGTTTTTTCTAATGAAGACCCACAGTAAGATCTTAATTGAATGTTGTTTGTGTTAATTTAAATTTTCTTTAAGTTATACTGATTGTTTTTATTTTATTTTATTTTTCTTTTTGAAGTGAGTTGTTGTATAGTGATTGTTTGTCCACAATCAATAGAGGAGATTATGAGCTTGTCATGAAGCAATCATTTGGTTAGTAATGTGGTTGATGCGTGGTCTCGAATATTGAATTCTGAAGAGAAGTGCAAGGGTCAAACTTCTGTGCATAGATTCTTCTTCTCTACTCTACCATTTGTATGTGTTTTTACATTTTGATATATTTTTTTGTTAAAAAGAAATTGGATTATATTAATATGAATGTTGTATTTTTGTATAGGTTTTACTGTGTACTAATAAAGGAGTTCCTGGAAGTACCAAGTACAGCGACAGACACAATGCTTTTTTTGAAAGAATTAGTTATGAACTTCATGAGGCTAAAATAAACAGTTTAGAGAGTTATCACTTGGTAATTATATTAAAAGTAAATTGTGTTTTACTTTAATTGTTGTTTGTAATTGTTATGATTGCTAATGGTTTTTTTTGTAAGTATTCTTTCCAGTTGTTTATGCTGCCCATTTCTATGTTTTCGTTATTAACCATTTTACTGGAAAGATAGACGTCATTGATAACAAGGCTCTTGATAAAGGCGTAACAGTCCATAGTAAATATAAGGGTTTTGCAAAGGCTTTGGTAATATTACTTATCTGTTTTTTAGTTTTGTTATTGTGTTCTACATATTTACTGTCATGTTCAGAAAATCTAAGTGTATGTTCTGAGTAGTTGATGATTTGTTTTAATATTGATAAGATGTTGTTCTATGTTTTTCAGGTGAAAGCATATTATCTTTATATAAAAAGAGAGAGCCCTAATTGCTTGAATGATATCAGTGCATATGGTTCAAAACATTTGAAGTTGAAGTGGAAAGAGTCAAGCAATAATGATGATTGTGGTGTTTTCCTTTTGAAACATATGGAATCCTATTTTGGACAAGAGGAGTCTGAATGGGATATTGGAGTTCGAAATAACAATGTGAGTTTTTTTAATCTTATTTATTATAGGCTGTTGTTATTATTTTGATAATGTTAGTAATAATGAATGGGATATTGTAGGTTGATCAGTTGAAGAATTTCAGAATTGAATACTGTTGGAAGATTCTGTCAAATTCTGGAAACAAAGAAGTTGCTATTGTAAATGAGAAGGCCTTAAAATGGAAGAATGCACAATTAAAATAATTGTATATTCTGCAATTGTTGTAATTATATATGTTAAAACGTAAGACATATTATTTTAGAACATGAAATATATTATTTGTAACATGCACGATTTTGTTAACAGTAATGAAGTGTTTGAAACACATATTTTGAATTGGATTGGATGAATTAGTGGTTTCTTTTCTTGGATGTGATATCTCAGTTTTGAGAAGGAAGGATATAATGAGAACCAAATGACAACACTAAAATTGATTAGGGTGATAATTATGAAGATTGGAAATGGGTACAGGTGATGAATATTGTAATTTACAGAGAATGTTGAAATGGAAGTTAGATATTTAATGGTGGAATCAGGTCTATTGAGCCAAACCTTGAATTGTGATTTTGTTCAACAGAATGTGTAGGATTTGTGAATTTCTTGAGTAGATTGTATATATCTATTTAAAGTGGAAAGTTGTGTAGGTTAGTGGCTTGTTTAACAAAATATGTGTAATCATATGTAAATTAATCAGAATAGCATTAGAAGGTTGAAGTTAAATTTTAGTGCTATACATGTTTAGATGCAATATAAACATGTTAGATCCAGTTTGTCATCAAAATATTGTACCATATAAGAAAAAATTTATGTTTCAGCTTCTTACATTGGAAAAAAATTATTGTATGTTCCAAAAAAAGATCGTATGTTCTAAAACATGTATCATATGTTCTAAATCTTATATCATATGTTCTAAATCTTATATGATATGTTCTAATCAATATATGAGGTCAGTTCTCTTTTTCTGGACAGTTTCTGCTATCATGGTTAGCAAGCTGTTTACAGACTCTGCATAACCTCTTTTTTTTCTGGTTTTCCTCAACAGCTTTCTCTCTTTCACCCTTCAATCTTTTATCACTGTTTCCTTTTGGAATATGTACACCTGTACCTTTGTTCTTTGATATTTTCGGTGCTTTGACATTAATTTCTGTTGGTACACTAGTTCCAATCAATATCTCAATGTCTTGATTTTTTGAAAGAGTTTTGTTTTTCTCAGTGTCTTTTTGAGTGTTTTTAGCTTCTAAATCCATTCTGATTGCTTGAAACTTCTTCACAAGATCCTTTATATTTTCCTCACTACCTTGAGCTAAATAGACACAAACATTAATCTCTAACCATAGTTGATTCAGCCATGTTTTCTTATCAATTGTAGCAGCACATTCTTCCATAAGATTTCCTTACAGATTTATATTTTTTTGACTTGTTGCTAATGTAGTCCATCTGTTAAGCACATACCTTTTTGGAATTGATTCAAGCATTTTTGCCTTCCAAACCCACACCATGTGTCTGCATGGTAAGCCCTGTCTCTCAAACTTCTTGCACGAACATTTTGTTTCGTCTTCAATGTTGATGTACGTAACCTGAAAGGTTTTTGATGTCCTTTGCTCCTTGATAGTGTAAATTTCAAAAGGAGGTTGTTTATAGAATCCTTCTATTCCACAAAAAAAAAGATCCATTATAAACCTCTTCCTGAAACTCATAAAAGACAGTGGTTGTATAAACATCAGCTCCATGTGTTTCAATACCCATTGGTGTTTTGCATACAGGTCTTTTATGTTTGGCTTCATTGTCATTGTGAGCTTGGTTATGCCTTTGTGCATCCATTGCACTATCAAATCTCATATAAAATTCTACAAGACTTAGATGAGAATTTGTAAAAGCAGTGAAAAAGTTGTTCTCACTCTCTGACCTTGATGTAGTTCTCATAATTTCTCCTAGGAATAAGTCCCTGAAATACGCTGGAATCCACATTTTTCTGATTTCAAATATTTGACATAGCCATTCATGTTTCTCCAAATTAAACTCTGAAAGGATTGCTTTCCATTTTTTATCAAATTCTGCAGGTTCTATCTCAACACTCCAAACAATTGGTTGAATCCTTTTTAAGAAATTGGTTTCTTGCATAATTGTACGACCTATTAAAAGAACGAGTTAGTATTTTCATAATATACAAATATTTTGAACATGCGAATAATATATTGGAACATACAATTTAATACCTGATCAAAACATATAGTAGAACAGTCAAGCAGTAAAAAATTTAATTGTAAACAAAGTTTTAGAATGCTTACCTAATTTATCATTCATCTTTTTCATAATGTGCCACATGCAGAATCTATGTTCTGTTTTTTTGAAAACATTTTTTATTGCAATCTTCATTGCTGGGTCTTGATCTATTATTAATCATGTTGGTTCATTGCTTCCCATTGCATTAAGAAACGTTTTGAAAACCCACTCAAATGATGCAATATCTTCTTTAGCAATGAAACAAGTAGCTAACGTAACACATTTTTTGTGGTGGTCTACTCCAGTAAAGGGGTCAAAGATCATGTTATATCTGTGGAAATAGTATAAAAAAATTTGTAAATAAGAAAACTTATTAAGAATATAAGAATAAGACTTTAGAACATGTCAATAATATATTGAAATTCATTAATAAATATTTAGAACATTGCAATAAGAAATCAGTACATATAATATAATACCTGTTTGTTTGGTATGTTGTGTCAAAAGATACCATATCACCAAATAGAGCATAATTCTTTCTACAAATTGGGTCTGCCCATAAAGCTCTACAGAGATGATCGTCTTTATCCATATCAAAGTCAAAAAAGAATGCAGACCATAGAAGTTTTTTCTTGTTGAAAATGTCAATAAACATTTGGGCATCTGACTCATAAATGTAAGCCTTTAAATCTCTGTGGAAGTTTTTGAAATCCTGCTTAGATGCACCTATATTGATGTATCCTCCAACATTTTCTTTTATTTGTCTGTATGTTCTTACGGGTCCAACATTCATCTAAAGAAAAGACATTAAGAGATTTTATAAGGAAAGTAAATACAATTTGAAATATTGTAGATGTTATGTTCTATGTTTCACTATGAACTGTTAGAAATGTACAAGTAAAGATGTTTGTAAACATTTTAAATTTAGAATATGACTCACCTTAGAATTATCAACAATCATCTTCTTGTGTAGTATTGTCAGATTTCTTCCCTATTTTTGAAATTTCATACATCGTGGACTGTAAAGTGGGTGTGTATGTTCCTCTTTTAAACGAAAGACAATATATTTTCCATCATTGCAGTACTTTAAAACAATTTGCGCTTGACATCCAACACGTGTTATTAATCTTCTTCTTGGTATGTGTCCTTCAATTTCTTCAACAATTTTTTTCTGCTTATGGCCTGCTTTATTGCACAAACAGTATTGAAAAATGACAAGATTTGAGTTTTTTCTTTTTTTAACTGTAGATTTTCTAATATTAAATCCTGCTTCAGTGGCATATGCTTTGTAAAATTCAATACCCTCATCAATAGTATTAAATTTTGTTCCTACAGTAGGTATTTTTTCTGGAGAGCAACATGGCTTCCATTCTTTTGTTCCTTCAGGAGTCTGCCCAAATTCTACTTGTTGAGTGTAGGATATAATTGCAGTAGTAGAATCATTAGGCTGCTCTTGATTTGACACTGCATTTAAGTTGAATTTTTGAACATATGTGATAATATATAGAACATATGAACAAATGTTTAGAACATTAGGTACAGTTTGAAGAATGTATTAAACTATATATTTCAATATACTCAATTTTATTTTTTCAACAATTTTTAGAACTAATTATAAATAAGAAACAAATAATATGTACTATTATCTATAGAACACATGAACAATTATTTGGAACTAGCTTTTTTAGATTATGAAGAATGTTAATTGGGAATGTACCTCTTTCTATAGTTGAAGACAGAGAAATTTGATGATGATCATCATTCTCCTGTAGATCATTGTCTATTATTTCATGCAAATCCATTGTTTCCATCTGGATAGAATCTGAATTATTTCCAATTTGTTTCAGATTTAACGAATTTCTGAATAATTATAAACATAAGAAACAGAACAGAGAATAATATTCATTTATAGTTGTTGGATATTTCATTACCTGATTGATGCTATTGAGATCAATTGCTTTCAATCTTTTTGTTTGAATGTAGATCGTCTTTTTAATCTGATTTGCGATTTTTGAATGACAGAGCCATGAGGAAGGAGGAACGATGATGAGGAAGGAGGCTGATCTAATTAACGAAGGAGGATGGATGATGAGGAAGATCAGAGGTTGAATTACAGAAAAATGATGAAGATCGAAGTGATGGAGGAGGTGCGATTGTTGATCGTGATTTTGCGATGTTGGAAGAATGATCTGCGATTGTTGATCCTCAATTTGCAAGAGTGAAACGCTGTAGTTTTGTAATTGGGATATGTTGTTGTTTCTTTAATGTATAAAATTACGTAGTTTTGGGGTGGTTCTCACCTAAGGTGAGTTCTCACCTAGGGGAGGGTTCTCACTTGATCCCTCCCCTATATATATATATATATATATATATATATATATATATATACAACTAAATAGTAGTATTGTAATTTTATGTTAATTGAGTGTGTGATGGGTCTCAATTTTTAATTTAAAATAGTCAAACTCGCATTGAACGATCACTAATCGCTCAAATTTACTAAAATATTGGGTCATCTTTACTTGATGTGTATTTTTGGAGAAAATGAAATCTAGGTACCAAAGTGTGAACTACGGTAAAGTTCAGGTACCATCAGTGTAATTTACTCGTCAAAGTCGTATTGACTGGCCACTGACGGGTAAAATATACTAAATTGTCCGGTCATCGTTACTTTAGGTATATTGTTGAGACAAAATGTAATCTAGGTATCAAAGTGTGAAGTATGGTAAAGTTCAGGTATCATTGGTATAATTTCTCTTTTTTTAATGGTAAAAAAATATTAAAAATGAATTCAAAAGTGTTATCAAAATAAAAATAAAGAGTCCATTTAAATTAATTAATAATGGTAACATGTTTTTATAATTATTGAAAAATAAAATTAAAATAAATAAAAACTTTTTAAAAGAAAATGAGGTTGAAGGAAACTGAACATAAGGACATCTCAATTAGAAGTAAGCATCCTTAACCATCTCATCTACGTTTAAATATTGAAATAATACTACATCAAGTCAATATATACTTCTCTCCAAAATATTACCAAACACCATTACTAAAAAAAAATTCTCAATTCTCCTGCGGCCTGTCGGGGCTCGAGCACCCCCAACCGCCCCTGGTTGGAACAAATAAAGCATCTTTAGTGTCTACAAAAGGAGAGGATAAGCTAAATGAATGAATCTCGAAAGTTATATTGGCTCATTGATTGTGGTGTTTTAATGGAAGTTCAGTCCAACATTTTCTAGACAATCAACGAAGCTTCTACATTAAAAGAAAGAATGATCTAAAAATATAGAAAAAGACAACAAAATCATAGATAGAAAAATTATCTCAAAATACAAACCAAAATAGAAAACAAATACGGCCCAATGATATGTATTCTTAATACAAAAATTTGAATTATGCTCTTCAAAAAATTCATTAGCTAGAACCTATAATTTTCCAGATAAAAGTAAAAACTTGCAAACAGAAAAGTATAGATCTAGAGAACTTAAGAAATGAAAACCATATTCGAAAAAAGATCTAGAGAACAAAAAAATTTAGATATTAAAAAATTGGACGAAATATGGAAATAAATTGTAGTCAAAGAACCATTGAAGAATACTTTCGTTTAATGAATGAAATACAAGAAATAACAATAATAAAAATCAGATCCAAATGAAAGAAATGTTGACACATGAATTAACAAAACTACGGAACACATCTGAAATACAACGTTCAAGCTAATACTAGAAAAAATAAACTTGTTAAAAGCAAATATAGACAAAAGAAAGCCAACATTAAAAGAAACCTCTAGTATTACCTTAAGAGAAAATTCAAACAATACAATAATAGAAACTAAAATTCCAGAAATCACTATGTCGATAACCCTTTCAGACGATGGTTCAAAGTCGTCGTCCCGATGAAATATAAACTGTCACAGGACTCGATATCATCTGATGGACCTTTAGACGACGGTTGGATTTTTTCATGTGAAGGAATCTGACATGACATAAGTCTATTGGTACGTTGGCATATTACTCGTGTTCCGATAACATCTTATTTGTTATTACCGTCACATATATGGCCATTGAATGACATCCTACTAATTAAAAATGCCAATAAAGTTTTGAGAAATTGGCATATTGGTAACTGTGATGACAATTTGAATAATAATTTCTATCGTTGTAGCTTAACATAGGTCTTAATCAATTATGTCAATGGATTTGTTCAGATGACATATTCGTTTCATTTTTTGTCTTCCTATTGTTGTTTAGATTACATTATTTTAATTAAATGTGGCTCATTATTGCTTTCTTCTTTTCCTGGTATTTTAATGAATGAGTTTCTGATTTTTACCTGAATAATGAATTTAACCTAGGCTATGTTATTTATCGCTAAAAAAAACTAAACTGAACTGAAAGGTACTGAACTAGACTGAATGCTACTGAATAGTGAACTGAACTGAACTCAACTTAACAATAATAATGATATTAGACTTTAAAATAATTTTAATGATATAATATAGACATTGATGAGTTTATAATAATAATAATAATAATAATAATAATAATAATGGTTCTATAATAATAATAATAATGAATAAATAAATAAATATTTTATTAAAGATAAAACTAAATTAAATATCAAATAAAAGCTCGGCTCCATAAAAGCCTATGAAATTAAATAAAAATGAATCTAATTTTAACTAAAAATACAAATTACATATAAACACAAATTTACATACAATTTAAAGCCCATGAAATTAAATAAAAATACAAATTTTGATATGAATACAAATTTCCATTCAAATATAACTACAAATTTCCATTCAATCACGTCCGGCGGAGAATGAAGTGGGGGGGGGGGGGGAGAATGATGAAGTTAACGAAGTTGATTAAAAATAATTAAAATATTGTTCAAACAGTTAATTTTTTAGAGCATTATAACGTAACCATATTCATATAATATTTATTTACTTCTCGTAAGATTTGCAAACAAGTTGTACCAAATAATTGTAATTATAATAAATAATGATAAATTATATATATATATATATATAATTATATATAATGATAAAGAATAAATTATATATAAATAATTATATTATAATAAAAATTGATAAATTAATATATATTATAAATTATAAATTATTTATAAATAGTTATAATTATAATAAATAATGATAAATTATAGATAAATAATAATAATAAATTATATATAAATAATTATAATTATAAACAATAACACAAATTATATATAAATAATAATAATTATAATAAATAATGATAAATTATTGAATGATGAACTGAATTCTGAAATTGAATGCTGAAACTGAATACTTAACTGAGCTAATTGTTACTGAAATTAAGTAATAAAGAACATGGTCATACTCAATGAACATGAAATTTTGCATATCAATGATTTTAAATTAATTAGAGTTACCTTCCAAAGGAAATGTTTGATTTTCAAGGAGAGATTAATTTTCCATATCCATGAACACGACATGAAATTGTCGGACGAAAACGATGTTGAACCCCTCATAGAGCGACGACTAGCTTCTGCCTAGTAATAAGGGGAGCGAAAAGAAAAAATATCGTTCCTCGTTCCTTGCCAGTACCGCACGTCCTCTGGCAGCCGACGACTCAACGAGATTTTGAGGATCACCCTAGCTTCATCAGTACTAAACAACATGTTAATCAACCCCGTATTCTACCACCCATTTTCCGCATCAATAAGCTCATACACCAAGTGAAGATTTAAATTTTGCAGCTTCATTAACGGTCGCGCCATAGTCAACTCAGGAACCCATTTGCTATTCCAGATCTCCACTGACGCTCAGTTCCCAATCCTCCACCTCAACCCATCTTCCACAAGTGCTTGACCTTTCAGCAATTCCAAATGTACCTCAGATTCTATCCTAATTGTGCATGCAAAAAATTAGAATTAGAAAAATATTTTGCTTTGTAAACTCGAGCCTAAATAGACTGTGGGCTCTAAAGGATCTTCCAAGGCTGTTTAGCCACCATAGCCAAGTTAAAGGACTCGAACCATCAATATCCCAAGCCTCCATCTCTCTTGGCTTGACACAAAGCATCGTAGGAAAGCCAATGAATAGATCTCTTGTTTCGTTTCGTACTCCACCAATACCGTCCAATTAACCCTTGTAACTTCCTATTGAAAGAATCAGGAATAATAAAGAAGCTCATTTGTGGGATTGATTGTGCCACAGCCTTAATCATGATCTTTTTTCATCCGCTAGACAGAAACTGCTCTCCCCACCTGATACAGATTGAAAGCGATAAACGAAGGTTTTAATCGTAAACCAACAAAGATGTTCTTCTCTAGCTAAACTATAAGGAGTGAATCCTGTTGGTCCCGTGTGATTAGTTCCAAGGGGGGGTTAGGAACTAATATAACTTTTTTGTTTTAATTAAGCTGACTTAATATACTTTCTTGAGTTAGTTAACTCAGCTTTGGTCAGCACGGCCGATTATAGTGTAAGACAGCTTTAGTCAGATGTTGACTAGAACTATTTTAGTATGAGTTGGGAATTGACACTATTGTGGTCAGCTTCCAACTCAGCACTCTTATTTACTCAGTGTCAGTTTAAACAATTTATATGCTGAGTAAATATGACAAGCAACACATACAGATATATATATATTGAGAGAGAGTTAGAAATTACTCAATACGACTTATCCTGGTTCGGCCTCTCCGCCTACGTCCAGTCCCCAGAATCCCTCCGGGCTTTTTCAATCCAATACTGAGCTCTTTAAAGGTAGAGCACAAACCGTTTACAAGGCAGTTGAATATGCAAGAGTACCTTCCTCTATTCGTCTACTCAACTCCTATTAAGTGCTATAACTAAACACCTAGATTTCTCTACCACTAAGCACTCAACACCGAGTACTCAGCACTACAATTGATACAAATTGTTCTTTTTTTGGATGAAGAACACTTTAGATGATTACAGAAAATCAATCTAGCTTTTATACAAGAATAGAAATTTGGTGTAAGATCTCTTTTGGCTTTTGTGTGCTTTTGTATGTATGCTCTTTTTGTTCTTGTTGTGATCGGCTTATGATCCAAGAATGATCATGTCTTTATATAGTTGTGGTCTGAAGCAGAAATGGTTTGAACTTTGGATTTGTCCGTTGATCGAAATGGCTCCTTTTTAAGACAAGGTTATGGTCAGCTTCAGACTTGCAGGCCAATCTTATCGTCTGAATTCCGTAGGCGTCAGGTTTGTCTTCTTCTTGCAGGTTTCATCTTCTTGTTCCAGTTCATCTTTTAGCTAACGAACAGTTGACCCATGCATCTCGAAATTGGCTTTTGCGTAATTCCAAGGTTTCTATTATTGGTGCAGACAGTTGTCGGAGCTTGTCTTTTAGCAAACGGATCATTCATGTTGTCCTGAAGATCACTCAGCTTCTCTTTGATAGCCGTTGTCTGTGATTGTCTGCATATACTGAGTTCTCTTTCACTCAGCTTCCATGGTCAGCTTCGTTCTGCAAGACATAGTTCTCAAGAAGACATTTCTACCTTTGATGCTGAGTTTCGTTCCACTCAGCTTCTTGATCTTTAAGCTTCTGTTCTGAAGATGACTTATCTTTTCTCACGTTGAGTTTCACTCTACTCAAGAAGACATTTCTACCTTTGATGCTGAGTTTCGTTCCACTCAGCTTCTTGATCTTTAAGCTTCTGTTCTGAAGATGACTTATCTTTTCTCACGTTGAGTTTCACTCTACTCAGCTTGTGTTGTGATCTTATGCTGACTTCGTCCTGTCTTTACTTTTTATTTCTATTTGTATTTAAATTTATACTCAACATTGAACAAACATATTAGTACAATTAAATCAAAGCACTTAAATTTAATTGTCCCTTAATCATGGATTAACTTAAATAATTTTGTCAAATCAAAATCGTGTGGAAAGGTGTTTCAACAAACTCCCTCATTTTGATGTTGGCAAAATATTCAATTGATGGAACTCAACATTGAGATTTCCCATGATTGAAATTCTTTTTATGCTTCTGAAATTACTCCCCCGTAAGGGTTGCATCTATTGACTTGACTTAACTCTAAACCTTCTAAGATTTAATTGAGTAAGGTTAAGGCATGCTTATACTGACTTAGTTCAGTTCTAGACCTTCCAAGATCTAATTCAGATGAGCCTAGGTCAGTTTTCAGAAGAGGTCAGTATGTGGGATATGTTTTGACTCAGTTTTGATACATGGTTAGTTTGATATCAGAATTATGGGAAACCTAGAGCAAATGTATACTGAGTATATTCCCTTTTTCTTTTATTTGTTTGTTCATTTAAGACAGATCAGCATAAAGCACAATACTTAAGTAAGCATCATATAAGATCAATCAATTTGGAATAAAAGATGCATGAATTTATATAGTCAGCAAAACAAAGTACGCCAGATAAGGGAAAAAAATACAAGGCAAGAATAAAAATTAGCAAACTAAACTAGCCAGACTATTTCCTCCTATTGACTTGGACTGGGCAGGATTGACTTTGCCTTTTCCCTTTTGCTGCTGCTGACTACCCGATGCTTCTCTTGCATGCTGAGTTCTATCAGCTTGTTCTTTCTCCCCCATTTTGCCACCATCGGGCGGAGGAGGAACGAAGGTGTCGTTGAGGGCAGCACGAGTTAACCTCACTGAATAAGCTTTAAGTCTTTTCGTGCTTTCCCTTATGCCATCAAAAACTGGGATACCGTCGTCCAAGGTATCACGGGGAATTTGGATAGAGGCACTGAGCATACTGAGTATATATTCCCGGGATTTCCCAATCCATGTGATTGTGTCAGTCAGCTGGGCATAAGCTTGATGGTACATCTTGAGCAAAGCCGATTCATAAAACTGACATTGAGCATTCGTGTGGCGCACATGTTTGTAGGTGGCTCGAGAGTACTGCAACAGTTCATTTGTCTTGAGTTGATCAGTTTCCATTTCCTCTTTACTCAAGCTGAGTAAATGGACAGCTTCACTAATTTGTTCGACCGAACATTGAGAAGTTGAGGAGATTAGCTCGCGAGTGCCGGTCAGCTCAGAGCTCAACTTGGTAAAATGTTGATTCAACTCAGCAGAGGTAGCATAGCCCGTGTGGACTGTAGAAAGAGCATTAATTTGGCCTTGAAGGGAATCCATGTGATTCACCATCATTAACTGTAGTTCGGCCAGCTTGACGATGGATTCTTGCTTGGGTTGCTGTGTTTGGACTATTGTCATTACACTTACTAAATCTTTGAGACCCTTGATCTCATTGAGGAGCTGAGTGATAGATGAGATTTGTGGGGACTCAACATTTGCATACCCAGCAGCATCGGCATGAGAAGTGTTCAAATCCTAGAGAATAGTTTGAGCGGAGTCAATAATGCGACGTCCGGACTCAGTAGCATGAAGATACGCATATGTTGCCTCAGGAATGTTCTCAGTTGTTAGAATTCTGGTGGAATTTGAAGGGCCAGCTTTGTTTACAACTGGGCTTTTGTTTGAAGTAGCAGCGGAAACAGGCTGCTCAACATTCTGCGATATTGGATCGGCAGAGATAGTGATATGCTCAATATTGGTTTGAGTTGGTGCAGGAGGAGTCAACTTAGTTTGAGCAGGATTTTCCTTAGCATGCTTTTCACTTTGAGCAGCTTGGACATCGAGCTCTTGCTCGGTAGAGATTGGATTTTCTGGAGACTTGGCTTGTTCCTCAGGATGAGTAACAAAGGCTTGCTTTTTCTGTAGTTCATTTGAAGAAAGCTCACTGGGGTTGGAGAAGAATTGGAACTGCATATCCGAGAGATCAGTGATGGGATCTCGGAGAGGAGAATCACCCAGAAGGTCAATAACTGGGGATTTGTGAGCCTTTTTCTTGAGGCGCCTTAATTTTTTAGCCTTTGGAGGAGAAGGGTCAGCTTGAATAGAATCAAGAGATTCAGAAGGTGAATTTACCCCAAGGTCAACATGTTCCTTTGCTGTTGGCTCAGCTTGTTCTTCAACCAGCTCAGTGTTAACTTCTTCATGTTGCTCAACATTTGCTGTCTCCTCAGTATCAAACTGACCTCCGAGATTACCCAATTCTTCTTCATCTTGGTCAGCAGGAATTTTCTCAAGATCAATGCCTTGACTTCTCATAAAATGTGAATCTTCAGAGATGACAACGCCAAGTGGGGGTGCATCAATGGGACTCAACCCAGAAGAGATCTTCTTCTTCTTTCTCAGAGGCTGCTCGGGAGTATCATCTTTTTCTTCTTCCTCAGGCTCAGCTTGCCTTTTGAGGTTTTCTGCTGACTTAGATTCATGCTGACTTGGCTCAACATCAGGTTTCTTTCCTCTCGACACAATTTTCAGCTTTTTCGGAGCTGTGTTTACTTCCGTAGCTGTCTGGTCAGCTTTCCTCTTTTTATCCTGCCGAGTGCGATTAGCAGGTTTCCTTCCTTTCAGCGCATCTTGACCTTCTTCAATGGCGGCCCCTTTTCCTTTCTTGGGCACAATCGGTTGGTCAAAGGCCAGACCAAACAATACTGCAGCTGTAATCTCCGTACCCCAGACATTGATTTCCTCCACTAAGCTCACTTGGTGGTCTTTGAGGATCCTGGTGATTAGAAAACCTAACCTGAGGGTACCAGTACTACGTTGGAAGCCACCTATGAGAAAGATCGGCATATTGATAGGCTGGTAGGTCAGCATGTGCCAAATGAAGCACTGCTCGAAGTTAGATGCTGAGGATGTGGAGTTGACCTTTGGGAAGAGGAAGTTAGTCAAGATGTAGTGTGCCATCTTCTGGTTCTGGCCCATGGAAGTGCTAGCTATCTCCCCTACATGACCTGCGGGTTTGCAAAACTCAGTGGGATAGTCGATTTTAGTGTGGTCGTTGGTGTTTCTTAGTTTGGCTCTGCTATTAGTCAGTTTGAGCAGTTTGGCGAGGTAGGGTGGATTGACAGAGATATTCTTCCCTTGAACCTTGGTAATCATATAATACCTGTTATCATCAGTGGCTCTTAGATTTGAGTAGAATTCCTTTACTAATTCCGGGTAAGTAGCTTCTCGAACAGAGAATAGCTCGGTCCAGCCATTCTTAGAAATCCATTCACAGAATGGTTTTTCTACGTTTACGAATCCCTCAGAAAACCAGCGTGAATGGTCAACTTTGTAGCCTTTTACACTGTTGTAGACCAATGAGTACGTTCGCTCCATTGGTTTCTTCCCCTTATCCTTTTTTCTGTTTCTTTTTCGATGAAGTGGCGAGGTCAGTGTGGGGGTTCTTGCGTGAAGTTTGGTCATGCTGACCTTGTTCTTGAGACTTAGTAGGAGTCTCGTTGTATTCCTGCTAAGCAGGAGATTTAGGGGTTTCATCGGAGTGGTTGTCGTCGTAACCGCCACCGGAGAGATTTTGGGAATCCGACATGATTAGGGGTTTGAGATTTTTGAGAGGTTTGGGATTTTGAGAATGAGAGAGATAAAAATCTATTTGCCAAGGATGTTAAGTGTAAAGAGTGATAAGTGGGAATTCTTCCACTATTTATAGAAGTTCGAATTGATCCTAAACGTTTGAACTAGCCATTTTACCTCGAGATGATCAATCGACAAAGATCCTGGCATTTATGACATGTTCGGCGCGTTCGTTTTCTCCATTATTGTGATTACGTCTCTCTAGGTGGCTATTTATGGCACGTGTGCAATCATTAATTGGGCAAGTGAATTTTACTCAGTTTGTTAGAATACAGAGTGTTTTGTGGTACTGAGTGCACAGTTTTTACATAGAGGGTTTTCATACTACTTTAGTAACTCAGCCTAAAATAATCACTCAGCATGTATGTCTTACTCAGCATAGGATGATTTTCTATAACACATATTAAGCTCAGCATCTAGAAGTTACTAATTTAGCACATATCACTCAGCATGGTAATCACTCATCATTAAATTAAGCACATAGTATTATTGAAGCGGATTAGACATGCCGATAGCTTCCCTTAGTATGTTGAATTGTTCACGGGCCAAAGGCTTGGTGAAGATATCCGTAAGCTGTTCATCTGTTGGAACGTAGGTCAGCTTGATCTCACCCTTGAGTACATAATCCCTAATGAAGTGATGCCTTATGCTGACATGCTTCATCCTGCTGTGTTGGATTGGATTTTTTGATAGGTCAATGGCGCTTTTGTTGTCGCATTTGACTTCAATTGTTTCTGTTTTAACTCTGTAATCCTCAAGATGTTGCTTAATCCATAGGACTTGTGCAACACAGCTTCCAGCAGCTACGTACTCAGCTTCAGTTGTAGACAGGGCAACTGATGACTGTTTCTTGCTGAACCAAGATACTACACAGCTTCCAAGGAAGTGACATCCTCCTGAAGTACTTTTACGCTCTAGCTTATCTCGTCCATAGTCAGCATCAGTGTATCCAATGAGTGTGAAGTCATTTGAGGTTGGATACCATAAACCTGCATTAACTGAGCTCTGCAAATATCTAAAGATTCTTTTTACAGCTATAAGGTGAGATTCCCTGGGGTCAGCTTGATATCTTGCACAATAACATATTGAGTACTGAATATCAGGTCTACTAGCGGTAAGGTAAAGTAGAGAGCCAATCATACCTCGATATAGCTTGCTATCTACAGATTTACCTTTCTCATCTTTGCATAGGACAGTGTTAGTACCCATTGGGGTTGATATGGGTTTACAGTCTTCCATATCAAATTTCTTTAGCATTTCTTTGGCGTACTTAGACTGACTAATGAAGATGCCGTTCTTACCTTGCTTGATTTGAAGTCCAAGGAAGAAGTTGAGTTCGCCCATCATAGACATTTCGAACTCAGTTTGCATCTGTTTACTAAACTCTTTGCACAAGGATTCGTCAGTAGCACCAAAGATTATATCGTCTACGTAAATTTGTGCCAGCAGGACATGTTTACCCTTTTTCTTAATGAACAAGGTTGTGTCAGCTTTGCCTCTGACATAACTCCTGGTCAATAGAAAGTTGGTCAACCTCTCATACCAAGCTCTTGGAGCTTGTTTCAGCCCATATAGGGCCTTCTTGAGTTTATAAACGTGGTTTGGAAATTTTGGATCTTCAAACCCTGGAGGCTGACTAACATATACCTCTTCGTTTATAAAGCCATTAAGAAAAGCACTTTTAACATCCATTTGATATAGTTTAAAATTCATATAACTTGCATATGCACACAAAATTCGTATAGCCTCTAACCTAGCAACGGGTGCAAAGGTTTCACCGTAGTCAATGCCCTCTTGCTGACTATAGCCTTGGGCTACAAGTCGGGCTTTATTTCTGACTACGTTGCCTTGCTCATCTAGTTTGTTTCTAAAGACCCATTTAGTTCCTATGGTCTTTTGATTTCTAGGTTTTGGTACTAAATCCCATACCTCATTTCTTATGAATTGATCAAGCTCTTCTTGCATAGCATTGATCCAATATTCATCGTGCTCAGCGTCGGCGAAGTTCTTTGGCTCATTTACTGAGACGAATGCAACATTCCCGAGATACTTTCTAAGCTGATCTCTTATCATCAGCTTGTTGTCAGCAACATCAAGAATGGACTTCTCCGAATGTCCTCTTGGAATTTTAATTTCTTTAGGTAATGCTGAGTTGTCTGGTATAGGTGTTTCTACAATATCTGCAGGAATAGATTGGTCAGCAAAGGTAATTTCTGGTTTGTGTTTACCTTTGGTCAGTCCTTGTACTGATGACTCAGTGGCTCCTGTTTGGTCAGCGGAAGTTGAGCTCGGTTCATCTTCAGTGGACTGAGTTGTCTTTCCTGCAGGGTCAGTTTCATCGAACTCTAAATGGACAGACTCTTCAACAACTTGAGTTCGTTTATTATACACTCTATATGCTTTACTGTTAGTTGAGTATCCTAAAAAGATCGCTTCGTCAGCTTTAGCATCAAATTTTGCAAGGTTATCTTTTGTATTGAGTATAAAACATTTACACCCAAAGGCACGAAAGTAGCCAATGTTGGGCTTCCATCCTTTCCAAAGTTCATAAGGGGTTTTCTTGAGTATAGGTCTAACTAAAGTCCTATTGAGTATATAGCATGCTGTGTGGACAGCTTCACCCCAGAAATACTTTGAAAGCCTATTTTCACTCAGCATTGTCCTAGCAATTTCAACAATTGTTCTGTTCTTCCTTTCAACAACCCCATTTTGTTGAGGAGTTCTAGGAGCAGAGAAATTGTGGTTAATACCACTGGTTTCGCAGAATTCGTCAAACTGTTGGTTTTTTAATTCTCCACCATTGTCGCTTCTAATATGAGCTACTTTTAGGTCTTTGTCATTTTCAAGCTTTTTAATCAATGTTGTGAACATCTCAAAAGTTTCATCCTTGCTACTCAGCAAGATGATCCAAGTATACCGAGAGAAATCATCTACAATGACTAAGGAGAATTTCTTTCCGCCCAAGCTGAGTGGCTGGACAGGTCCGAAAAGGTCCAAGTGTAGTAATTCCAATGGTCTCTTGGTTGAGACAATGTTTTTACTTTGAAAAGACTTTTTCGTTTGTTTACCTTGCTGACAAGCATTACATAGCTGATCTTTTTCAAATTTCAATTTGGGCAATCCCTCAACTAGTTGCTTTCTAGCCAATTTGGCAAGGAGGTCCATGCTTACATGACCAAGTCTCCTATTCCATAGCCAGGAGTTATCCTCTTTAGATACTAAGCATATATTTTTCGACAACTGTTTTTCTAAACTCAACATATATACATTGTCAACTCGAGGGGCAGTTAAAATTAAATTGTTTGTTTTTCCCTCGAGTATCCGACACTGAGTAGCATCAAATATAACCTGTCTACAGCTATCACAAAGCTGAGCTATGCTCAATAGGTTATATTTGAGACCCTTAACTAAGGAGACTGACTCAATGGTGGGATTACCTCCGATAGTACCTGATCCTACTATCTTACCCTTCTTATTGTCTCCAAAGCTTACGTTTCCACCTTGTTTAAGCTCAAGTGTGATGAAATGAGTTTCATCACCAGTCATATGCCTCGAGCATGCGCTGTCAATATACCAAAGCTTTGACTTCTCCACGCATCTCAGGCTCACCTGTATTTTAAATCATTCAAATTTAGGTACCCAATTCTTTTTGGGTCCTCGTTTGTTAGCATAAGCAGGTGCTATGTCATGTTTTAACTTGTGACGAAATATATTTATGGTGTGGCCTTGTTTACCACAGAAGTCACAATGAGTTACCCTTTTTGGGTGACTATTTTTGGTCAGCACCATTGTGCTGAGCATGCCAACATACCTTAGTGGTATGCCCTTTCTTTTCGCAGAAGTCACATTGGACAATCCGCTTGTTATACCAACACACATCTCTTGTGTGTCCCCTTTTCCCACAACAGTCACATTGAGTGAACTGTCTATGCTGACTAGTACCTGAGTACTCAGCATGGGATTTATTTTTGTTTGAGCCTTTAGTTTGGCTCTGTAGGTATGTGACATCCTTTTTCAGTTTCTTCGAATCTGATTGGACCTCCAAGACGAACTTGTGCATAATTTCCATGTTACTATGCAAAGCTGAGTTGTCTTAGAGAAGATATCGAAGTTCACTGAGTTTGACCTCTTCAATCTCGTCACACCGCCTGCTGAGTGCTTTTATTTTCTTATTACACTTTTTAGTCAGTGTATATAAGTCACTCAGGGCGTTAATCATTTCATTTCTAAGTAAGTGTAAAGATGTTACCTCATTTGAGTATTCCTCCTGTTCAGATTCTTCAGAGAGGTCAGCTTGTTCAGATCGAGTGTGGTCAGCAGCGTCATCGGCCATGAAGCATATGTTTGCTGACTCGGTGGCATCAGCTTCAGATGATGTTGAGTCATCACTGTCACTCCATGTGGCCACCATAGCCTTTTTGCTTCCCTTCTTGTCTTTCTTTAGATTAGGGCAGCTTGACTTAATGTGCCCAGTTTAATGGCACTCAAAGCACGTGACAGGCTTGGAGCTGTCCTTTTTGTATTTGTCACTAGACTCAGCTTTGTACCTATCACCTCTTCAGAATGGCCTTTTGCTGTTCTTTTCATTCTTTCTGAACAGCTTCTTCGTCTTTCTCGTGAACATGGCCATTTCCTCATCATCTGATGAGTCAGCTTCAGTTGAGTCAGCTTTCATGACAAGTGATTTTTGTTTCTTGTCTTCTGACTTTTCTTTTGCTTCAAATTTTTTCATAGAGATCTCATGAGTCAGTAGAGATCCGATTAGCTCGTCATATTTGTATGTGGTCAAGTCTTGAGCTTCCTCTACGGCAGTTTTCTTAGCTTACCAGCTCTTAGGTAAACTTCTCAGAATTTTCTTCACCTGCTCTTCTTCAGTGAAGTTCTTGTCGAGCCTCTTTAGCTCATTTATGATGTTGGTGAATCTGGCGTTCATTCCTGAGATGTCCTCATCGTCGTTCATCTCGAACAGCTCGTATAATCTCATGTGTTGGTTCACCTTTGACTCATTGACCTTGCTTGTACCTTCGTAGGTTACTTCAAGCTTTTTCCAAATCTCCTGTGCTGACTCGCAACCTGAAATCTTATTGTATTCTGCAGCATCTAACGCACAGTGAAGCATATTGATAGCCGAAACATTGTTTTGTAATTTTTTAAGGTCATCTTCTGACCATTCAGTTTCACTCTTAACAATTTTCTCATTGTCAACAGTTTTATATGCACTCATGTTTGTGGCTTCAATGAAGTTCTTCATCCTATTCTTCCAGAACGTATAATTAGATCCAAAGAATAGGGGAGGCCGACTAATTGATAATCCCTCAGGGAGTATCTGTGTTGTTTGGTTCCCGGGAAGGAAACGAGTGCTGTTCTCAGCCATTTATCGGGATCAGCTCAAGATTGTTAAATCTTTAAATAGTGAGCTATTATAGCTCTGATACCACTTGTTGGTCCCGTTATATTACTTCCAAGGGGGGGTTAGGAACTAATATAACTTTTTTGTTTTAATTAAGCTGACTTAATATATTTTCTTGAGTTAGTTAACTCAGCTTTGGTCAGCACGACCGATTATAGTGTTAGACAACTTTAGTCAGCTTCTAACTCAGCACTCTTATTTACTCAGTGTCAGTTTAAACAATTTATATGCTGAGTAAATATGACAAGAAACACATACAGATATATATATATATTGAGAGAGACTTAGAAATTACTCAGTACGACTTATCCTGGTTCGGCCTCTCCGCCTACGTCCAGTCCCTAGAATCCCTCCGGGCTTTTTAAATCCAATACTGAGCTCTTTAAAGGTAGAGCACAAACCGTTTACAAGGCAGTTGAATATACAAGAGTACCTTCCTCTATTCGTCTACTCAACTCCTACTAAGTGCTATAACCAAACACCTAGATTTCTCTACCACTAAGCACTCAACACCGAGTACTCAGCACTACACTCTCAATTTTACAATTGATACAAATTGTTCTTTTTTTGGATGAAGAACACTTTAGATGATTACAGAAAATCAATCCAGTTTTTACACAAGAATAGAAATTTGGTGTAAGATCTCTTTTGGCTTTTGTGTGCTTTTGTATGTATGCTCTTTTTGTTCTTGTTGTGATCGGCTTATGATCCAAGAATGATCATGTCTTTATATAGTTGTGGTCTGAAGCAGAAATGGTTTGAACTTTGGATTTGTCTGTTGATCCAAACGGCTCCTTTTTGAGACAAGGTTCTGGTCAGCGTCAGACTTACAGGCCAATCTTGTCGTCTAAATTCTGCAGGCGTCAGGTTTGTCTTCTTCTTGCAGGTTTCATCTTCTTGTGCCAGTTCGTCTTTTAGCTAACGAACAGTTGACCCATGCATCTCGAAATTGGCTTTTGCGTAATTCCAAGGTTTCTATTATTGGTGCAGACAGTTGTCGGAGCTTGTCTTTTAGCAAACGGATCATTCATGCTGTCCTGAAGATCACTCAGCTTCTCTTTGATAGCCGTTGACTGTGATTGTCTGCATATACTGAGTTCTCTTTCACTCAGCTTCCATGGTCAGCTTCGTTCTGCAAGACATAGTTCTCAAGAAGACATTTCTACCTTTGATGCTGAGTTTCGTTCCACTCAGCTTCTTGATCTTTAAGATTCTGTTCTGAAGATGACTTATCTTTTCTCACGTTGAGTTTCACTCTACTCAGCTTGTGCTGTGATCTTATGCTGACTTCGTCTTGTCTTTACTTTTTATTTCTATTTGTATTTATATTTATACTCAACATTGAACAAACATATTAGTACAATTAAATCAAAACACTTAAATTTAATTGTCCCTTAATCATGGATTAACTTAAATAATTTTGTCAAATCAAAATCGTGTGGAAAGGTGTTTCAACAAATCCCAATATAACAAGGTATAAACCTTTGGTTCTCAAAGAGAATGATTTTTTATTGATAAAAGTTGCCCTATCCTTACAAAAGTGGGGGTTTAAATACATCCCCTAATGATAATAAAGACCAAGACTACCCCTACTAGGGTTACAACAAAGCGATAGACAAAAGGGTAAAATAGGTAACACGCCCAGACAATTCGTACAGAGGTGCAGGTACGGAATGTCAGGGTGGTTGGTGATTTACTTCGTGAGGAAGTAAGCCTGGGGATCCGCCTAGGGATAGAAGTTGATACGCCCTCTCTTATAATCTGAGATCCGCCCCTCTCGTATATGCCTAGATCCGCTCCACTTGTTCATCCATATGATCCGCCCTAGTAGGTGCTTGCGTTGCTTGTGTGGTATGTGGCGTCGGAGGATCCGCTAGGGCGTGTTTGGGCGGTGGCCCTAGTTAGGATGTCTGCATCATTCTCTCCTTCTTTAAAAGAGCAGGGTGCTGACTTGCTCGTGTCCAGAGGGCCATCCGGTTTCCATGGGCTGAGGTCACGGACGTTGAAAGCTGGTGACATTTTACCAAGCCAATTTGGCAACGCTACATGATAGGCATTGGTATTGATCTTCTTGGTGACTTTATATGGCCCGTATTTCCTAAGTCGAAGTTTACTGCTTGGGGCGTTGGCGAGTCTCTCTTTACCCAAATATACCATAACCTCATCCCAAACTTCAAACTGTAGGTCCCTACGGTTCTCATCCTCCTTAGCTTTTAATTTCTGGTTTCTCTCCTCAAGAGTTTCCTTCACCTCTTGATGCATCTATGCATAGTCTTTGGCTAGCTGGTTAGCGGTCACGTTCCCCTTAGGAAGATGTGCTATATCAAGAGTATGATTCGGGGTCTTCGTATATACCACCACAAAGGGTGACTTTCCAGTTCCCAAATGTACAGATCCATTGTAGGCGAACTCAGCCTGGGCCAAGACCACGTCCCATATCCTGGACTTATCCTTACACTTGCTGCGCAGTAAGTTTCCCAACGTTCGATTGACCACTTCTGTCTGACCGTCTGTCTAAGGGTGGGCGGTGGTACTAAACTTTAGAGATGTATCAAAAAGGGCCCACAACGTCCGCTAGAAGTGACTTAGGAACTTCGTATCACGATCTGAGACAATGCTTCTCAGTACGCCATGTAGTCTGACAATCTCTTTGAAGAATAACTTGGCAGTTGCTGAGGCATCGTTTGTTTTGCGACATGGTATGAAGTGTGCCATCTTCGAGAACCGGTCAACAATGACAAAGATGGAATCCATGCCTCATTGAGTTCTGGGTAATCCTAGGACAAAATCCATGGATAGATCCTCCCATATAGTTTCTAGTACAGGCAGGGGTAGATTCAAGCCGGCGTTTGTAGTGTGTCCCTTAGTGATCTGGCAAACATAGCATCGTTCTACCAAGTAGGCAACATCTCTCCTCATCTTAGGCCAAAAATAACGGGAACTCACTGCTTCATATGTCTTGTCTCGCCCAAAATGTCCTCCTAGGCATCCGCCATGTAGATCCCGAACAACCTTCTCACGAATGGAGGTGCAGGGTAAGCAAAGTTGGTTGCCCCTCATAAGATACTCATCCATTAAGTGATACGCCCCATTCCCAGGCTGGTGCTGACACTTTTCCCACATACTGCCAAAATCAGGATCCGCCAGGTATTCCCCTCGGATGTGTTCAAAACACTCGACTTCCAGGTTCACTGTCTTTAATAGTAACACCCTTCGACTCAAGGCGTCCGCCACCTTGCTTTGTTTTCCAGCCCATGCATGGAGCTTCGAAGTTGCTTCTGACTTCCTAGATACTTGAGAGCTTGGTGGTCAGTGTAGAGGATGAATTCTTTCCCCACTAAGTAATACTCCCATACTTTTAACGCCCTAACTACATCATAAAATTCTTGATCATATGTGGCCCACTTTTGCCAACCCTCATAGAGTTTCTCACTGAAATACGCAATGGGCCACTTTTCTTGCATCAAGACACCACCAATCCCAACTCCACTGGCATCACACTCAACTTTGAACAGTTTATCAAAATTGGGATACGCCAGCACAGGCGCTGTACTCAACGTTTCCTTGATCAGGGCGAAGCTCTCCTCTTGGGCATCCGCCCACTCGAACCCCTTGCCCTTCTTCAAACACACCGTCAATGGGGCTACTATGGAACTGAAGTTTTTGATGAATCGTCGATAAAATGTTGCTAGCCCATGAAAACTCCTGATATCCCCCAAGTTCCTCGGAGTGGGCCATTCTCGGATGGCTCTTACCTTCTCCCCATCAACTTGGACTCCATCGCCACTAACCACGAACCCAAGGAAAACCAGGCTTTCCATGATGAAATCACACTTCTTAGTGTTGGCGTATAACTGGTGTTTCCTTAACAGGTCAAACACTATCTGCAAATGCTCCACATGTTCCACCAAGGTATGGCTATGAATCAGGATGTCATCAAAATACACGACTACAAATTTTCCAATCACCGGGCGAAGCACCTGGTTCATCAGCCTCATGAATGTACTGGGGGCGTTAGTCATCCCAAATGGCATAACTAACCACTCATACAATCCATCTCTGGTCTTAAAGGCAGTCTTCCACTCATCCTCAGATCGAATTCGTATCTGATGATACCCACTCCAGAGATCAATCTTGGAGAAAACTCTGGATCCGCCAAGTTGGTCTAGCATATCATCCAACCTTAGAATAGGGAACTTATACTTGATAGTGATCTTGTTAATAGCCCTGCTATCCACACACATCCGCTAAGATCCATCCTTTTTGGGCGTAAGTAGGGCTGGAACGGCGCATGGACTCATACTTTCCCTAACGTATCTCATCTCAATGAGTTCTTCCACCTTCTGCCTCATGATGTCATTCTCCTTTGGACTCATTCAATAATGGGGTAGACTTGGTAAACTAGCCCCAGGCACAAGATCGATATGATGTTGGATGTCCCTCAAAGGTGGTAACCCACTTGGCAACTCCTTAGGGAAAAGATCCGGATACTCGCCAAGTAGGCGGGTCATTTCATTCGGCATCTCTAGTTTGTCCACTGGGAAGGCTTCGTGATTCGCCTTAACCATTACAACATACACCATCTGGCTCTCTTCACATTCGCTGATAAATGATTTGTGTGTGGGACAGACTACCAAGGTAGACTTCTCGTCGACCTTTGGCTCTCTCATCATTGGCATAAGTACGAACTTCACCCCATTCTTTACAAATCTGTAAGTATTCCCTCTTCCTGCGTGGATGGCGTCGTTATCAAACTGCCATAGTCTGCCCAAAAATAGGTGGCATGCGTCCATATCGACCATGTCACAACAAATTTCATCCCTATAATCTCCAATCTCAATAAACTCTAAGTTCACCCATGTTCTTGATCCACCTACTTGGCAGAGGCGTCCATATCGACCACCCGCTGATAAATGATTTGTGTGTGGGACAGACTACCAAGGTAGACTTCTCGTCGACCTTTGGCTCTCTCATCATTGGCATAAGTATGAACTTCACCCCATTCTTTACAAATCTGTAAGTATTCCCTCTTCCTGCGTGGATGGCGTCGTTATCAAACTGCCATGGTCTGCCCAAAAATAGGTGGTAGGCATCCATATCGACCATGTCACAACAAATTTCATCCCTATAATCTCCAATCTCAATAAACTCTAAGTTCACCCACGTTCACCCTATAGGGGTCAGGATGCGCCTCCGCCAATAGCCCGAATTTCTGAACGGCGCTGCTGCTCACAATGTTCTCTTAGCTGCCACTATCTATTATTACATTGCATCGTCCGCCTTTCACAAGACAGGGGGGCCTGAATAGTTGGTGCCTCTGATCTGCCTCTATCCGGCTGGAGACTAACAAACGCCGTACCACATGGATGGCGTATCTTTTTTCATCCTCCTCGTCATCATCTTCTCCTAAGGGCTCACAAAACACTTCATCCCCTTCTTCATAGTCATCTTCATACCTTTCCACCATGTTGGCGCTCTTCCGCCTAGGACACTCGTTGGACCTATGACATGGCTCATTGCACCTAAAACATTTAAAAGGTGTTGGCCTGGGGTATGGGTTATTGCTCTTAGGTGGTATAGGTACTTCTTTGTAAGGCCTGGTATCCCCGACAGATCCCCTTCCCACATTGTTGACCTTTGCCCCACTGGCACTCACCACCTGCTTGCCTTTGTCATAAGGCTTCATGTTATCTCTTCCTCCAGGCGTATGCTCGGTAGTGGCGGATCTCTTGGATCTCCCGTTTAGTTGGGATTCGGCCTTAAGAGCTAAGTTTCTAGCGTCTTGTACCCGAACCACCATCTGTGTGCCGATACGATCCTGGATGTGGTATCTTAACCCTTCTAAATACCTAGAAGTCTTTTGACTTTCGGTCTCCGAAAAGTTAGCCCTTGCCGACAGCCTCAAGAACTCTGAGGTATACTCATGGACACTTCGGGTTCCTTGAGAGCATCCCCGGTATGAACTGTAGATGTACTGCTCATAGTCTGGCGGTAGAAACCACTCCCTCAACATCACCTTCATCCGTAGCCAAAATCTAATCGGATCCCTGCCCCCTCTTCTTATTTCTTCCCTCAACTGATCCCACCAAACTGAGGCACCACCCTTCAATCGATACGCCACCAGCCTCACTTTCCATTCATCAGGAATCCCACCATACTCAAAGAATCGCTCCACCTTAGATAACCAGTCTAGGAACCCCTCTATATCCAACTCACCCCCAAAAGATGGTAAGTCTATTTTTAGCATAAAAGCATCATCTCTGTCAAAGTTTCCTAGACCTGGGTCTGTCCTAACGACGCCCACACGGCTGTTGTCAACCAGACCAACATCCCTCACAGTTCTAAAGGCACCATCATCCCCAATATCCTCAAAGTCATCACTATCACTATCAGCATTATGCACAAGAATATAGTTGGGTCCTCTTACCTCAGGATCCCTAGGACCCATCCGTGGAAGCTGAACATTTGCCAATGGCAGTCTGAGTGGCGTGGGTTGCCTTTGGGGTCATTGTTCAAGGACTCCTTCCCTCCTTTGGTCTGACTCTCCGGCGGCTGGTCTGACCAAGGCAAGGACCTCCAGTTTGAAGTTTTCCAAGGAAGTGGATAACTCCTGGAACCGTTGGTCAGTTTGCTTCTGTCGCTCAATGCTAGCCTGGATTTGTTCCGCGAGGTGCTCCCTCAGCTCTTCATATCTCCGATCGCTGGCCTCCATGGAATCTTACGGTTGTCGGGGTTGAACCATTGCCAAAAGATGTTTCGGGTCAGGAAACGATCGGCTCTGATACCAACTGATACAGATTGAAAGCGATAAACGAAGGTTTTAATCGTAAACCAACAAAGAGGTTATTCTCTAGCGAAACTAGAAGGAGTGAATCCCAATATAACAAGGTATAAACCTTTGGTTCTCAAAGAGAATGATTTTTGATTGATAAAAGTTGCCCTATCCTTACAAAAGTGGGGGTTTAAATACATCCCCTAATGATAATAAAGACTAGGACTACCCCTACTAGGGTTACAACAAAGCGGTAGACAAAAGGGTAAAATAGGTAACACGCCTAGATAATTCGTACAGAGGTGCAGGTACGGAATGTCAGGGTGGTTGGTGATTTACTTCATGAGGAAGTAAGCCTGGGGATCCGCCTAGGGATAGAAGTTGATACGCCCTCTCTTATAATCTGAGATCCGCCCCTCTCATATACGCCTGGATCCGCTCCACTTGTGCATCCCTAGGATCCGCCCTGGTAGGTGCTTGCATTGCTTGTGTGGTATGTGGCGTCGGAGGATCCGCCAGGGAGTGTTTGGGCGATGGCCCTAGTTAGGATGTCCGCATCACCACCCATCGAGTCGTTTTGAGAGTCGTTCAAGTCATGGTTATCAAAACCGGACCGAAAAAGCTAAAGGGTGAAGGGTTAAAGGTTCAACCGGGGTTCAACCGATGTTTAACTGGGATTCACAAATCCTGTAATATAATATTTTTACCACATTTAACCTTATAATATAGTAAAATATATTTTTTTAAAGAAAATAACAAAATTATTACAAAATGTATACTAATAAAAATATTTCTTTAAAATCAATTAATAACTTTTAGAGATATCAAGTTTATAAATTAAAAATATAATCCAATTCAATGCACATAATAATTTTAAAATATACAATATATACTTCTTAAACTAAATAATACTTTAATAATTATTAATATTACTTATATGTAAATATAATAAAGTAGTAGAGTGTATATTTTATAATTCAACTTAAATCATTTAATTTAATAGACTTTTAATTTAATTTTATATAAATATATAAAGTTAAAAAGTTTATTAATATTAGAAAAATAAAATAATTTTTATATAATAATTATCAAAATACAAAATAGAAAAAATAGTATTGAATAATATTTCAAATATTTAAGTTGTAAATGTCATTATATTTATTAATTGTTGATTAATAACATAAGTTGTATATTAATCTAATGACTGAGACCTATATTATCTAACAGTAACCCTGGTCAGCCCACTTGCACGGGACAGGTTCAAACGGTTCACGGTTGAACCGACCAGTTTGAATGGTTCTGACCGGTTTTTAACTATGTTAAAATATAGCTATCTCCGGACCGGACCGGCCGGTTCGGTCCGGTTCTTACAACCTTGGTTCAAATAGAAACTGAAATATCACTTTTTTTCTGCCCACTAATGTTGGCATACCTAGATACTTGGGCAGATGACCCACTTTCTTGACACTCAAAAGATCGAGCAGCTGAATTTTTCTGACATCAGTAACACCACAGCGAAAGGAGATTTCTAATTTCTCATAATTGACCTTCTGACCCGAGGGTCACTCATAATCCTCTAAAATCTCTTTAACTACATTCACTTCCTGCTCGTTGGCCTTCCCGAAGATGATAGAACCATCAGCAAATAGTAGATGACTAATAACAGGAATGCCATCCCCAACTAAGACCCCATGTAATCTTCCATTTCGCTCCACCTTCCGAATCCTAGCTGATAATCCTTCCGTACATAATAGAAAAAGGTATGGTGATAATGGGTCTCCCAGCCTCAACCCACGGCCAGGTTCTAGCATTCCTGTCGGCTAGCCATTTACCAAGAAACTAAATGATACTGATGAAACACAAACCATGATGAGTTTGATAAATGTTGGTGGAAAGCCCAATTTACCCATGATTTTCTCCAAATAGCTCCACTCGATTCTATCATATGCTTTACTCATATCCAATTTGAATGCAAACACTCCATTCTTCCTCTTAATTCGATGCTTCATTGAGTGGAAAACCTCAAATGCAACCATTGTATTACCAGTAATGGCTCTCCTAGGAACGAAAGCACCATGCACCTCACTGATAACATTATTCAGACATACGTTGAGAAAAAGTATATTTTAGTCAATAATAATAGCTTTGTATTTGTCCACTCATTAAATGTTTTTAAAATATATTTTTAATGAGCGTATTTTTAACCCACATTAAAATTTGGTCATTAAAAGCTCTTTTTCTTGTAGTGCTAGATGACTTTGATTCTCTTAATCAAACTCTTATTAGGTGAAGCAATGGACAACTATCAAGGTTTGAAATTTGGCGTAAAGTGAAAAATTGGGGGGAAGCCTAAATCTGTAACCTTGGAAAATTGGGAAAAAATTGGGCGGAAGGTAATGGCGATAAAAGGATAGGTGAAAAGGAGGAAATAATGAGTGGAATTTTTTTTGTGAGTTTAGGAGGAAGTACTGCATCATTGATTTTAAGATTATTAATTTTAGCATTGCCATAGTGGGAGATTTTCAAACATTGGCCATTGCGGAATTTAACGTTGTAATGTGGTTGGTGGTTGTAGTGCCAGGGTACCAAGGTTGTTGTGTCCGGCAAAAGGATCATACTATTGTTGCCATGCAATATGAGCCCAGGGGTGCGGGCCGTCACTTCAGATAAGAGGATAGGGGCCATGCTTTGCTACTTGTATCTATTAGCCTAATGATTGACACTACCATAGACTCTGCTTTTTTTTTTTTGGTGTTGTGATGTGTTTTGTGATTTCGTATTGACAGTCAATAGTGTGACTAAAGTTAGTGTCTCAAGTGGCAGTAATGGTGTTCGCATATTGGCAATTAAAGTTTCATATCACCACGTCATTTTTCATTTCACATGACATACAATATATAACATACATTTGTTTTCGTGTCATCTGAATATTTTTCGCGACATTATAATAAATTTATGTCATCTGAACGCTTAAGTGGAAACAATCTTAAATCATATGTGGCATTACGATGACAAACGTTTGTTATCCCGAAAAAAACACGCTTTTAATTGAAAAGATATATAATATTCAGATGACACTAGTTATATATGACGGTTATGGTTGTTTGAAAACAAAAAAGCGGCAAATGAAAATAAGTTTTACGTCTGACCTTTACTTTTCCCAAATTTAACGCGCACAAATTTTTAATTAACATTTCAACTCATATATAAACCAAAAGTTACAGGGTAAATTAGGTTTCTTCAGCTCCATGTCTTCAGCTCAATCATATCTTTAGCTCGATGGTTCATGGTTTAGCTCTCCTATCCATCTATGTCACTAACTCAATGGAAGCTTTCTCCATTCAAATCTCTATTTCTGAAATCGAAACATAGAAATGGTAAGTTCTATTTGTTCTCTTCCTCGATTTATTAGGGCTTTGTTGTTCCTTAATCTAGCTTTTCTTAATTGAACCTATAATAATCATTAGATTTACTCTTGCAGTATTAGTTGCTAGAATAAGGATGTATTAATTGTCTGACTTGACAATGAAAATGTTGGGCCTTTCTCTTAGATACCTATAATAATCATCAAATTTATTAATGAAAATGAAGGGTGTTTATCATAGGTATGAACTGCTTTCGCATTTTAAATTCATGTTACAAGTGGGCTTTGCTCTTAGATACACTCGCAATTCCTTATTGTTGGCAATATAGTTCGTGAAGCTATTGTGGGTGATGCTCAGAAAGGTAGATCTTGCTCCTTTTAAAAAAAAAATATTATTAACATTAGGGATTAAACACAAAATTTGTAGTTTTTAATATTATTATTACCGCAATTGTGAACTTTCTACTAGATCTAGTTGTTAGCATTTATTCTCTTTGTAAGTGTTAGAATTTATATCTCAAAAATTGTGTTAGTTTATTCAAAAAAAATAATGATCATATGCGTCTTTCTTCCAATATAGCCATGTGGAAACGATAACTCGGTATTACTATCACTTTATTTCTTGAGCGATTGGTGCACTTGCTAATAGTGTATTTAACGTGTAACACAATGTCAAGAAGAATGAATGGTGGTTTTTATTAGTAGGTTTAAGAAGACGAAACATAATTGCAGTGTCAACATTTTAGAAATCGAATTCGTAAAAATAGTTCAAAAAGGGTTTGAATTCCAAAACGAGAAGAAATTTCATGAAATGGATTTATGAGATTATTACGAGCTAGTTGCAAAAGTATTTAAATATGAAAAACTTATGAGAGATGATCATCATAGGAAAAGAAAAGCACGGTTGGGAGTTACTATCTAGATGTGGAAACCCATAAAGTAGTCATCGCTGATCTTGTTGACACAAGGTCCCGGGTTTGTCCATCTTTTATGAAAATCTTAAACCGCAAAAGACCATCAAAAAGAGTACGACAACACGGTACACTTTTGACATCTCGAAAACGAGATTTTTTATTACCTCTTGAAAGAAAAATTCATCACGTTCCCCCACGGATATGCCATCCCATCAACAGTATAGCCGAGGGAAAAGATTACTATAAGTATCACGATTCTTGGAATCGTAACGCTCATTCGTGTTGAGGTTTTAGAAATTTTGTGCAGAATCGAATCAATAAAGGAATCCTAGCATTCCCTAAGAAGAAGCAGGTCATGTTCATCGGTAATGATCCTTTTCCTATCCTACGGTGGCAATGGTCAATACTTCATGTTTGTTATACCTGCCATTACACATGTATAATTAGCATAAATTCACTATTAACTAATTTTGCAATGTATCGATTACTGTTATGTAACTGATAACTGCTTTCACTCCATTTCACTTCTTTTCACCATCATCATCTTAACGACTTTTCAATAAAGTTTCATTAATAAATGAAGTTGTCAGTATTCGAGCTCATGACCACTTGGGTAAGAAGCTCGAGTACGATGTCAAACACTATTTAATTAACCAAAATGTTAATCTGATGGGTATGGACTTATAAGATTTTGTATTATAAGCTCAGCTGCTAGTGAATTCCTTGTGACGAATTCATTTGAACCAAAAGTTTAAATTGATAGTGATAACATCGGGATATTATCGCAAGGACCAAAAGAGATAATCGCCTCAAGTAGGCCATGTGGCATAGGAAGCCGCCCGGCGGATCCCCCTGGGTTAGCTCTAAGAGATCCGCTGGCGGATCTCTAAGGCGAATCTCTCCATTTACTTAAGTAACGCCTAACCGTCAACTCGGCCATAATGATCATTAAATGAATCATTAATAGTCTTAACCCGCCAGGTTAAGAGTAACTTGTAACCGCCATTAAATGAGCATTAATGGAGACTCTCTAGTTACCTAGAAGTTACAAATCCATCTACTATAAATAGCCTACGTCTAGGCTATCAAGGTACATTCACTCATACTTACGCTTCGCTAAGCTTTGTCCATTCAGTTTATTCTCCATATTCGTTACTGACTTTGGCATCGGAGTGTCCCCGGCCGATCCCAACGGCGCCTCTCAGGGACGTGATCCGATCGGAAGTTTCACTAGTGTTATCAATTGGTGCGGTGAAGGTGGAGTCCTTAACCCAATAAAGGATTTTTCGGTCACATTGAAACATCATGAATGATGAAATACTAAATCCCTCCTCAGGGATCGAGTCGCCAGTAATCACACCATCCAGTGCTGGGCACACGAGTACGACCGCTCCCACAATGAATATCGATGGAAATATGCCCCCAGCATCCTTCCTTGATATGTGCGCTCTGGATATCGAGGCGCGATATGGGATTGAAATTGGAAACCGCCTTCGAGCGTTCACGACTATTCCTCATAGTAGTACGGTTTCTACGTCAGTGGTCTCGTCTCTACCTCCGTTAAACTTTGGTCTGGGACCAGGAGCTCATAGCTCTTCATTCCTTCAAGCTCATAACGTTGACTCTACGGTAACTACCACGGCGCCAAGTGGATCACGACCAGTTATGAGGGAGCTGTTTCCTGGTGAAGGAAGCCGCAGGAATGACGTGGTCCCCCCTGGCGGATCAAAAGTTCCAAGGTTTAATCTTGATGGGCCGAATGTACCCAGACGACCACGGACGAATTCGTCCCTTGGGGGATTTAAAGAGCCCATTCGCAAAAAGCACAGAAAGAACAAAGATAAGCAGCCAAGATCTCCTTCGCCCCGGCGAACAAAATCTTCACGCCGTGGCAGATCTCCTCCATCTACTGGTCGTAAAAGGAGTAAGAGACCGGAAAAAACGTCTCATTTAGGAGGACCGCCACCCCATCCATCTTCGGGAACTGTTGGACACACTCTGACAGGAGGTCAACAAGGAGGAAACGAGCCGAATCCTCCAAAAAAAGGAAGTGGGGGAGGAGGCAATGGAGGAGGAGGCAATGGAGGAGGAAGGGGAGGCAGGCGAGGAGGACATTCGCCATCGGATTCATCGTCCGAATCGAGTTCTTCATCTTCTCCGAGCAGATCGCCACGAAGAGATCGTCCCAGGGCGGAGCCGGAGAATTTTGATGACAGAGTCAGAGCCCTAGTGCTTCAAATGAATGAAGAAAATGCTAGGCATAATCCATTCGCCAACAGGGATTCGCCTTTTGCGGCTTGGATTGAAGTAGAGGAAACCGAAAGAGCATTTAAAATCCCTAATCTGGCAATTTATACATGTAAAGACAACCCGGAGGCTCATGTTCGAAAATACAGAATCATGGCCAGACTCAATCGAGCCACCGAACCTGTGCTTTGCAAAATGTTTATCACCACGTTAGGAGGCCCGGCTTATTTGTGGTTTCAATCCCTACCTCCAGGCTCAATAAACAGCTTCGATCAATTGAGCAGGGAATTTTGTGCTAAATTCGCCGGTTGCATTCCTGCAGTGGTGAAATCCGGAAAGCTTTTTGAGTTAAAACAAAAGGCGAATGAATCCCTCCGAGACTATGTAGACACTTTTAATCAATTGTGTATACAGATTGTTGACGTAGATATCTCCGTAGCTGTGGAATGCTTTGTGAGAAACACTACTTGTAAAAGTTTGCAAGAAGACCTCATCCGCAAGAAACCAACCAGCATGGCGGAGTTAATGGAACGTTGCAAAGATTTTATAGAGGTAGATGATATTCGCCGAGGCTCACCATCATCGCCAAAGAAGGATCGGGGCGAATCCCGCTCTCGAGACCGAGATCGGGACAGAGACAAACGTCAGGATTCTCCTCGAAACAAACGAAGAGATTCCAGGAACAAATCAACATTTGTCACCTCCTTCACACCTCTTAATGCTTCTAAAAGTGAGGTTCTTATGTGGATCGAGAACAGCCAGCACAAACGGAGCATTTCATACCCCGAGCCAAAAGGGGGGGAGTATACCAATAAAGGCAAGGATCCTAAAAATTATTGCAAATATCACAGGAAAAATGGCCATGATACGGATGCTTGCTGGGAGTTAGCTCGAGAAATTGAACGACTCATTGAAAGAGGTAAATTGGATCGGTTCATCCAAACGGAAGGAAAAGACGATGATAGATCCAAGGAGGATTCAAAGAAGAAAGGAAAGGGCACTATTAATGTCATAGCTGGCGGACCTGGTTATCAGCCAGCATCAAAAAAGGCAAAAATGATCAACCTTGATAGGATATCGTTAAATCGCCCTTTCTCAGACGCAGGTCTGGAGATTGCACCCCATGCGGATGCACTGGTCGTCACAATGATAGTTGAAGGCTGGGAAATTAGACGGGTGATGATTGATACGGGAAGTTCATATAACGTCATCACTCGAGAAGCATTCATCAAACTCAAAGTTGATCCTGTCCAAGTGGAACCAACTATGGTCGATATTCTGGGAGTCACTGGTCATACCATTCAGACGAAAGGCCAAGTTATTTTGGAGTGCGAACTTGCTGGGGATGATCAAGTTTGGAAAGGAGATCTGGAGTTCTCAGTCCTAGATAGACAATTGGCCTATAATATTATCCTCGGACGACCATTTATCTCCGAAGTTGCAGCCCTTATCTCTATTCGCCATCTAACACTTTACATTCCTACGGTCAAGGGGGGAGTGATGGTTAGAGGTTGTCAAAAAGTGGCTCAAGAAACTTATTCGGCTTCATTAATGATTCGCCCTCAATCTAAAAAGGAAACAGAAGAGGAATGCACCACAATAGCAGTGGATGAGGATGATGCGGAGGACAATACATTACCACACATGGCGAATCTCTCGAGCCGACATAAACACTTGGTCAGAGAATGAAATACACCTATGTTCTTGAGTACTCTTTTTTCTTTAACAAGCTTTTTCCCACGAGGTTTTTCTTGTTAAAGGTTTTAATGAGGCTCATTTGCAAAGACCTATTTCCTGTAATAAGGTGTTTCTTCCATTAATAAAGATTGTTGGTTTTATTATCCATTTTCTTTTTTATGATTCACTACTGCAATATCAATATTCCAGTCATAAAAAGGAGGCATCCAACGCTCCTCACAATCACAACAGATCCGCCACTTGGCAGATCATGGTCACCAATAGAGTTAAAACGATCCTTGGACGCAAGGTCTTTACACTCTCTTGTCCTTCCCTAAGAAGGACTTACAAGTCCTGCGGGCGGATCGTTTCACCTCAAAGATAGGTGGCAAAACGAACCCCTGGGCAGCTTTACTTCCTCTAAGGAGGAATAGAACAGCTTCAAACCTTCACAAAGGTTCATACGGTGAAGTATGGCTGGCCACCTACTTCAAACAAACATCCTGAACATATTCACATTCAAAACACTATCGGGCACAAAGTGTAAAAGTGAATTAAATAGCAATGTTTGGAATCATACTGGTTTTTACAAAAACTTATACAAACAAAAACTAAATGATAGCAGGGGCATCCCCTTTTGCGCTTCCCTCACCCGCAGGGCTCACCAGAGGATCCTTTTTCTCCACAGTTGTAGATTCGCCACCAAGAGATACCTCCTTGTCCCCTTTTGGTTCTGAATCAGCCTTAGACGGTATCTCCTGAGGATCATTCTCCACAACTATGGTAGAAGGCTTAGCCTCAGGCAAGGTTCCTTTCATCCATCTTCTTACATAATCGCGGAGATACCCCTTGGCATCAGGCATCTTCTTGAACCTCACCACATCCTCCGGCTCAGGAACGACGAACTCAGGATCTGTGAAATCGATTCCGGGATGAGCTAAGGAGAAGTATGCCATAAGCATCTCTCCATAAAAGAATGCTTGTTCGCCTGCCGTGTATTCCGCCTCCCCGAGAGCATCTTCATGATTTTTAGCATCGGAGGCTATCTTTGCCTTTAGCTTCTGTATCTCCTCGTCTCGGAGAATCAAAGCAGCTGTGGCAGAGGCCAAGTTCGCATTAGCAGAAGCAAGGTTGGCATTGGCGATGGTAAAAGAAGAATTGGCATTTGCCAACTCTTTCTCCAGCTTCTCAACAGTAGCCCTATCCGCCACATTCTGAAGCAGCCCGTTCTCCAAGGTACGTAGGCGGGCGTACAGCTGAGAAAAGCAAAATAAGTTAGCCAAAAATCAGAAACAAAAAAATCATCACACTCTTCCAAAAACTTACTGAAAGAAGCTCCGATTTTCCCTTTTGGACGTGGATCGATCCGGGGATTTGGTCATAGCCCCTTTGTACTTCTCCTACTTGTCCTAGAGCTTCGTCCAGGTTATTCAAAAGCGATTCATCCTCGAAAGTTCGTCCAGCAAACTTGGCGGACCAAGACTCGCCAGTACTGGGCTTCACCGTCTGCACAAGTAAGAAAGACCATACGCCACTTCAAAATCCGACGAGCAGGAAAAAGAATTAAGAGATGCATTACCTGAACCGTTTTTTCAGTAGTCTTGGCAGATTTAATGGCATCCGCCATTATCTTGGTACTCCCAACGGTATTGGGCCGCCTCTTCTTTAGTGGCGGGTCAGCAGTCGTCTCCATAGGGCGTTTGCCCGTATCAGTTTGAGGGATAGCCTCTTGATTTTTCTTGCGGGCTTCCTCTTCTCGAAACTGCCTGCGCGTCTCTGCAAGAAGCACGATTTGCCTTAGATGCAGCCCTGCCAAAAGAAGATATCAAAATAAATTAAAGCTCCAAAAATAAATAAGGTACCTTGATCAAATTGAGTTATTTTCGAGTAAACAAATTGATCCTCCACTCGGCGGATCAAAGAAACGTCGCTCATCATGAATGCTAAGGCATCCTCATAGGTCCAGGCATCCGCCTTAATTTGCTTCATGAGATCCGCCACAGCCTCATCACCAAGCGTTAAGATTCGCATGTCTCCCGCCATGTGTAGTGGACGAGAGTTCCAGACTAAAGGAAAGTCCAATGGCTCGTCCTCCTTTATCCTCACATAGAAGAAACTCTCATCCCAGCTGTGCACGTTAGACATTTTGTGGTAGAAGGGCGAATAAACACCAAATTTGGCGAATGTAAGATAGGACTCTGACTTCCTCTTAGAAGGTTTATGAAGGGCTCTGAAGATACGGCCATTATACGCTACGCCTAAATTCGACGCCAGATAACAATCCAAGGCCATATCAAGCCAACCATTAGGATGTAGTTGGCTGACACCGATGTCAAAATACGAAAGGATATCCGCCAACATCTTGGGAAGAGGAAGGCGAAACCCTCTCTCAACATGACTACAAAAAACAGTAAAAAAGCCTGTCGGCGGATTGGAAGGGCGTTGATGTGAAGCAGGGAGTTGGGTTTCGTAGTTTTTAATCCACGGAAAGCGATCCGATAGGTTCGCCAAATCCGCGGCACTCATGCGAGACGAAGTGGATTCTGCTCGAGGTTTCTTCTTCCTAACAGGAACAGAAGAAGAAGCCATTGAACCCAGAAACCGGTTACGGGCACCGGCCGGAGCGAAACTAGAAGGAAAAGAAGGATTTCCAGAAGAACGAGTCCGATAATGGCTCTGCGCCGAGTTATTGAACTCAGCTAAACCGGAATTAATTTCTCCGGCGAGAGATTGGGAATCCTCCAACGAAGACGAAGACGAGGACCAACTAAAATCTACTTCAATGCGAGGAGAAGAGGGCAAATTAAAAAGTTCTGAAGTTGACCCCGAAGACGAAGATGAACTTCTAAACATTCAAAAAATGATATAAAGAACACTTACATGGAAACGCAGAAGCTTGAGGTTTCTGAGAAAAAGCTTCGAAAAGCAGAAGAAAATGGAAAGCAAGGGAGAAAGAGAACTCCGGAGAAAGAAGACGGCTTTTTAAAACGCTCCTGGGGCAGTGTGATTACACGTGTCAACCATCAAAGAACCTCGGCGCGCAGAAGTCTAAAAGCCCTAAAGGACTTTAAAGTCATTTTGGGGGGGCTTCTGATAATATATAGCTGCGAATGGTGGTAAAGTAGAAGCCAAATGAATACAGCGATATGAAGTCAATATATACATGCTTATTTAAATAAATATATTTATCACATGTTAGACATGGAATTCCTTCATTTTGTATTTTTTTTTGTGGTAGTTAAAAGTATTTAAATAAATATTTTTTTTTGTTGTATTTATATTTTTTATAGTTTTTATTGCTATTTGTAGTTTTTTTTATTGTTCTTTGTAGTCTATTTTCTTTGGGGAGGTTTTATGGTGCTGTATTTGTACTTTGTCATTTTTTTTGTAGGGAAAAGAAGGAAAAAACAAAACACGACAACAAATTAGCTCGGGATTAGTCTAGGAAAGCTAACTGTCACATTATCTTCCGAAAGCAAAGACAAAAGAAAATAAGGGGAGACGAGAAAATCGAGACGCCCAAAACCTTCTAATGTAAACATGGCAAAAGTTGATACTATTGACTAAATTTTGACTCCCTAAGTACAGAGTCCTTTTATCAGAAATTAAATTAACTGATTCAAGATTGTCTGACTTTACAAGCAGCTTCCTAATCTCCAGACCCTCTGCCATTTGTACTTTATTATTTAATATAATAATATATGACATTTTTATATAAACAAAAATATGTAAATGTGATTATAAAAACCAAAATTTACAAACATCCATTTAAGCCCCTTTTCTTTTTCGCTTTGTTTAGATGTGATTTTTTATTTTAAATTATTCCATTCACATCCCATTTTTTCCCTATAAATACCATATATTAACAAAGATTTATTTCTCCAAAAGTGAATTGTTTAGATTTATTGGGGAAAAAGGTTTTGAGTGTTGTTTTTCCATTTCTTTTGTACCACTTTAAGTTCGACGATGAAATCATTTCGAGTATGCTTCACCTTTCGAATAGGCACATTGCCGGACCACATAATCTATGTATCATTTATTTAATCACTATCCTTTATTTTCTTATAAAAACTTTTTAACAAAAAAAAATGAGGTTGAAGGGATTTGAAAATAGGACCTCTCAAATAGAAGTAAGCATTCTTAACCATTTCATCTACATTTAAACATTGAAATAATACTATATAGAGTCAATATAATTCTCTCAAACATATTACCATACACCATTACTAAAAAAAAAATTCTTAATTCTCTGGCCGCCTGCCGGGGCTCGAGCCCCCCTGCCCTTAATGGAATATGTTTTGGTTAAGCTATAAATTTTGTTAAAGATTAATATAAGAGCTATTATTGAGCCTTAAGTATCAACCTGAACTTTTAGTTCAATTAGTTTCATGTAATGGTATGAGAATTCTATAGCAACCTTTTTAATTGGTGGAATTAAACACATGATGAGATGAACCTTGTGTTGTACAGGCTACAAGTGCATAGAGTATTTGCGTATAGGGTGCGTGAGATCTTAATATAAGATCTCTGAATGAGCCTTAACTATCAATTCGAGCTTTTAGTTCTATCCCTTCAAATTTGACAAAGAAAAACCCCGCCCAATGATGTTAGGCACAAACAAATCAGTAAACAAAATGTCCCAACCATTTTTCCCAAGGAAAACAATATTCCTAGCGTGCTAGCTCTTCACACCGAATTCCTCCCATTTAAAGATTACGACAACAGATAATGCAACGAACCATTACTAATTTCCTGTCATCTATATTGCCAGTCCACAAAAAAATTACCATACACGGTATCATCATGTTTAATATAAAAGAGAGTCATTTGTATTGTAGATGATAAATTAATGAATGAAGGAACGGGTAACAGGAACTAGATCAAATATTTTGAGGCAGCCAATAAAAATAAATTTTTTTTTTTTTTTTTTTTTTTTTTTTTTTGCTAATAGTTGATTTAACGCACAAATGTGCTAATTAGTATTCCCTCCATTCTCAAATAAGTATCATTTTAGATAATTGTTTTTGTTGTTTTTTAAGTGTCGTTTTTGTTTTTCAATAAAATTTAGTATAGTTTTTTGGTTTAAGCATTTAAATTTTGTCTTGATCTATGTGTTTTTTATTCTTTCAAAGTTTTTTCTCCAACCATTATAGGTGAGAGAATTTTTATTTAGTTTATCCATGTAAATTTATCAATTTAAGTGTATATTAATTGTGTTTCTTAATTTGTGTGAAAGTTCTAAAACGACACTTATTTGAGAATGGAGGGAGTAATCTTTAAAATTTTCAAGCTTTAGTAATTTGAAAAAGTGGATTGTTAAATACCGCTCCTTTTATTAGTTACCGCCTCCATTTTGGACTTTTTGCCCTTTTTATAATTTTGATCAAAAACAGAAATTTCTTTTTCCAAAATCACAAACCCGAACAACAATAATTGAAATTATAAAAATAATTGAAATGTGACAATCCGAGAACCTCGGAAATGGATGATTACGAGTCAGAAACATTAAAGTTTATGTTTTTTTTATCAAAGGAAATCATGTATCATTTTTTGTGACGATTTTGTAATTTTTGTCACAAAAATTGAACGATCTAGCATTTTTCGTCACAGAAAATTTGACGATTTTGCATGGGTAAAATTATGCCTAGATGTATGCCGAAATCTGCCTGGCCAATGGCCAGGTGGATGCAGAAAGCCTAGCCATTGGTTGGGCGGATGCTGCATCCGCCTGGTCATTGGCTGGGCGGATGCTGCATCCGCCTGGCCATTGGCGGGACGGATGCTGCATCCGTCTAGGCCAAAATTTGACTGATTTTTCCAAAAATCAAAATTTTCAGTTTTTAATTTTTTTTATGAAAATAGGAAAATTGTCCAAATGCAAACAGTGATAAATAATTTGGGGTGGTAAATAGCAATATCCTTTGAAAAATCACAAAATCATAACGGGCCTTTAAACTCGCCAAATAAAACTCTAAAACAACATTGAGGGAAAAAGAAATCCTAAAAACAAAAAGAAATATAGTAAAACCTTAAAATTGAAGGCCTTAAAGGGTTTGAAATGGCAAAAAAACAGCAATTCCACAATTTATCAGAATTTTCCGAATTTGGATCGAATCATACTTTTCCATAAACTTCAAAGCTTGCTTGTCAACCGCATCTTAATTTGGATAACTGTTTAATATCATGGTCATCCCGAAGAGGATAAGATGATAATGGTCCTCTACTGAGACAAATGCTTGTGTGTGAAATTGGGTTCCCATTATGTAAACTAATGAAAAATGTCTTATTGATCATCGGCTCGGAATACCAACTATTAATTAATTTCAAGTCAACGAATAATAATGAAATTATTTATATTTTATAGGTATTACATCTATTTCGATTCTTAAACTAAAGCTTCAAAATCAATTAGGATCTAAACTATCAAAATCATCAATTAGATTCCTGAACTAAGCAAAAATCATTAATTCATTGTCTATCCTATCGTAAAATCAGAAATGGTGACTATTTGATATAGACTGGAATAATTTATGTGTTGGTTCAAAATGAATTTGGAGAAGATGGTTTAAAAATGTTCAACCGAATGATTTTTGATGATGTCTCGATTAATGATTTTTGTTTAGAATGGGGATTCAATTGAAGATATTTGGTTAATTTAGGAACTTAATTGATGATTTTAATAGTTTAAGATTCTAATTGACTTTGAAGCCTTAGTTTAAGGAGTCAAATGGGTATTACGCCTATTTTATATTAACAATAAAGGCAAAATACCCATTTGCCTCCTTAAACTAAGACTTCAAAATCAATTAGGACTTTAAACTATTCAAATCATCAATCAGGTCCCTGAACTAACCAAAAATCATCAAGTCCCAATTCTAAACAAAAATTCTCAAAAATCAAGCCCTCTATCCTATACTCATTTGGAACCAATAGGTAACGTAGTTTCTGATTCTAGGATAAGCTGATGACTCAATTGATGATTTTTTCTTAGTTCACAAACGTGATTCATGATTTTGATAATTTAGAGTTCTAATTGACTTTGAAATTTAGGTTAGGCAGCCAAATGGATGTAATGCCTAACAATAAATATTGCAGTCTTGAAGCTTAAAAAATAAAATAAAAATTGTATTTCGGACAAAGTTGAAAAATTTGTCATTAATGCGAGCTTAACTATAGTCAGAAATAAATAATAGTAGTAATACTCAAGTTAACCTTTAAAGTCAAATGATAAACCCAAATATTCATGAGATAAATAATGAATGAATATACAATCCTTTTCAACTATAAATATATACAATCTCTCCATCAGGAAATTACAAAACCTTCTTGTTTGATATTTCTTGTCGAACATAAACAAGAAAATGAAGATTGAAGTAGAGTTCATTTCTAAAGAATTTATCAAACCATCTTCTCCTACTCCTCATCATCTCCATAAACTCCATTTCTCATTTCTTGATCAAATCCAAGCCCAAATTTCCCCACCTATGACTATGTTTTATGAAAAATCAAACATATTTACCAATCTAGAAAGATGCAACCTGCTTAAAAAATCATTATCAAAGGCTTTAACCATATTCTACCCACTCGCTGGACGCATTAACAACTACTCTTACGCAGACTGCAACGACGAGGGCGCCCTCTTTATTGAAGCTAAAGCTAATTGTCAGCTCTCGGATATTCTCCAAAACCGAAACCAATTCCACAATCATCGATTCAAGTTCATTCCTCTACAACCTCACCAAGGTGTACATCAGTATGGATCTTTGTTTCAGATTACCTACTTCAACTGCAGCGGATTCGCCCTATGTTTCGCTATGCCACATATGCTTGGGGATGCTTTATCACAAGTCATGTTCGTAAATTGTTGGGCCGCGATTGCTCTCGGGAATACAAATACGGATACATTTGTTGATACTCATCCTATTGGTTCATCTTCAATCTTTCCACCTCGAGATTCATCTGACTCTGATCTAATGCAATTGGTCCTCAAGCAAAAAATTGTCACTAAATCATTTGTGTTGGATGCTTTTACTTTGTCAGCTTTTAAAGATAAATATAGTCGCGATGGCGAAAAGCTGTCGCGAGTGCAGGCTTTATCTGTTTTCTTGTTGAGTCGGATTGCTGCCGCAACAAAGGAGGATGGTAATAAGAACCGGAGTGTGGTGGTTAATGCGATGAACTTGCGACCATTGGTTGATCCGTCTATTTCAAAGCAGTCTTTTGGGAATTTTGTATGGATGGGAGTAGCAATGGTTGATAATATGGAGGATATGGCTAAAGAAGATGAATATTGCTGTGAAATTGGGGTGAGGATAAAAGATTCTATTAAAAGTGCGAATAAAGAGACTGCAAAGAAACTTCAAAGTCATGATCAATTGAATTTCTTGAAAGAAACATTTGCAGAAGTTGCAAAAGGAGAGATTGATAAGTATGCATTTTCTAGTTTGTGTAACTTTCCATTATATGAAGTTGATTTTGGTTGGGGGAAGCCGGAATGGATAACGACAACTGCAATGATTCTTGACAATGTTTACATTATTTTCATGGACACGAAAGAAGGGAAAGGCATAGAGGCGTGGATTTCGATGTCGGAGGAAGACATGGCTAAATTCGAGATTGATAACAAACTTCTTTCATATCTTTCTTCCACTTCAAATGGGAATCAAAACTTAATCAAACAATCAAGGCTATGAGCATAAGACATGAGAAGTTATTTTAAGAAAATTTAACTAGGAAACTGTGATTGACATTGAAGAAACCGAAATGGAAATAGACACTAAATGTGGAAAACAATAGTGAAGAAAAGTTTACGTGCAACATAAGCTATTTGTGATTTGTGTAATACTCTCCTAATCCATCCCATGGTCGATTAAGAGATTCTATTATATGTGGGGTTTCAAAGAATACTGTATTAAATGTGGGTTATGAAATAATTATATATTAAATTTTAGTTATATAAAATCATTCATAAATATTAGTGACAAATCACATGAATTTTTCCCAATTAAGATCTCTAGTCTTTTTTTTTTGCCACGTGGTGCTGCCTAGGTTGCCAAGGCAGCATTTAGATGGCGCCTAGCCTGCTTGGACAACGCCTAGATGATGCCTAGTCCACGTATTGGGACAGTGATCGGAATAACAATCATTTTTTTTATTGTTTATTATTTGCTATTTGGTTTATTATTCATGTTTGAACATTATCTAATGTTTTTTTGGTGAATTGTGTTTATTATTCCACATTTTTTTAATTGTGTTTTCTACATATACAAATCCGATTAATCTCCACAGGTCCTATTCGCTTGACTAGCATCTAAAGTCTTTTACAGCCTTGTTCTCAATTGAATTGTTTTGTTTTGTATTAACTTTCCTAAATAGGTGACGTGGAGCATCTCTTCACGGGCCCGAGTCCGGGTAAGGGGAGTCAGAAGAGGAGTGAAGTACAAACAATCAAGCGAGAAAAAAGGGCAAAACAACCCCACACGGCATGTCAGTCATTCCGCACGTCGTGTGGAGTAGGGTCTGATCCGGAGGAGTGGCACGAAGAGCTGGTAAGAAGAAAATACACTCTTAAAGTCAAAAACTAACCCACACAGCGTGCCACTTAAGTCACAGTGTGTGGCCATGCTCCTGCCCAAATGGTCTGAGTTCTGAGCTCTCTATGGCAGAGTCCATCTTTTGCGACAATGGAATTCTTTTCGGTGACAAAATATTGATTTTCAGCGAAAGGACGCTGATCTTTAGCGACGATGAATCAGCTTTTCAGACCAAGAAGAAAAGACACCTAAGGTTAGAGGACAATGAGACCAAAGCTGCCACAACTTCTTACATCCTTTAATTACCATTGTGCCATTTTAACCCTATTGTTTGTGCTCTTCTTTTAATTGCTTAAATGTCATTTTCGCATTCCCTTCCCATTCTACCCTTTAGCACTCTTGTTTATTAGCAACCTTAGTTAAACTTTTTAGTCTTTTGCCTTTTATTTTGTTGAGCTATATAAGCTCCTATTATTGTGAGGATATTTAACTTTTATCAAATATAAACTATATCTTCTTCATTAAAGCTTGTTAAGGTTTCTAACCTTCAACAAATGGGGATCTTTTATTTCCTACAGATTTAGACCATAAAACTAGGATTAACTTCTTGTAGTTTAACTAGAGAATAACATCTTTGTTAGTTTCAGATTAAAACTAACCCGTCCCATTTTAATCTACATCATTTGGTATCAGAGCTGAGTGGTTTTCCTTCCTGAAGACTTCTTCTCAGAAATGATCCAATCACGTCCCTAACTTAAAGCAATGAGATCCAATGATCAAAGATTCGAAGCACTAGAAGCAAATATGATGACAATGGATGAAAGGCTTCAAGAGCTTGAAGAAAAGCATGAAACAGGTATGTGATGGTTGACTCACGTCATTGGGAGACTCAATTTAGAGATCTGAAATGCCCATCTCCAACTCACTTTGGTGGTGTCTCCTAAAGATCCATCACCAATCTTTTCTCCTTTATACATTGAAGAGGTAAATCCTAAACTTCCAATTTCTCATATTGAAGTTGTGGATAATCCTATTACTAGGAAAGAGTTGGATGTTTGTGATGTTGTTTGTGAATTAGATTCTCATTGTGAGTCTATTAATAATGATATTGTGAATGAGAATGTGAGTTCATGTGTGGATGAGGAGGAATGAGTGTTTGTAGGTGAGGATGTTGAGGAAACCCATATAGCAAGTGATGCTCCCCATGTGTTTGATAAAATGCACATTGAGCACAACCTTATTTGCATGCTTGAGGAAAGTGAAGGTGTTATTCTTGAGGAGGTGGAGAATGAGTTTGGGCTTGTTAATCTCTTTGAGGAGCATAATAAAGTCAGTCTATGTGTGGAGATTGATGGATATGGTGATTTGAGAGACATTGGTGGTTCAACCATGTCGGGTTGTAGCATGTCTTTTGAGTCGAGCGACTTGTCACGTGAATTAGTCGGCTATTGAACTCTAGGGATAAGTGGGAGGAAACGAAAGGTCATGGGAAAAGATGGATCTTGGACGAAGCGGGAAATAAAGTTGAATCTGATCATGAAGAAGATGAGTTAGAAGAGATTGATGAAGAGGAGAACCAATTTGAGAATGAGCTAGGAAGAAATATTAAACGTGACTATGATGAAAGTGAATTCGAGGATGGGGTTGAAAAGAGAGAGGGCACTTCCAAAGATGAAGTATGCAGAGATGGTGAATTTTATCATAATGCAAATGAGTTTGATTATGATGAAAATGATAGAGTTTACCATTAGGAGGATGAGCGTCGAAGATTGTTACATGGTTTGATTGAATAGAAGATCGTTATTTAAATGAAACAAAAACTTTTAAAAGACAATTTCACAAATTCTTTTTAATTTAGTTTCCTACACATCCCTCACAACTTATCACTTTCTAAATTATTATTTTTTCACTCACTTGACAAACACATAGAATACCCAAACTATTTTATTTATATTAAACCACTATAAAAAAAGCACTCTCAGGGACGAAAAAATCATCCCTAAATACATGAAAAATTATCCCCTATACTTTCGAGGACAATTTCTTCATTCCCATTTCTCGTTCTTGTTTCCTTCGTCCTTGATTCTATAGGGGACAAAAAACATGATGTCATCTCCATTTAAAGGGACGAACATCGTCCCCGTCGAGAGGGACGACTGTCGTCCCCGGTTTTTTAGACAACATCTCATCCTCATTCTTAAGGATGGTTGTCGTCCCCATTTTTAGGAACAACATCCCTTCTCCGTTCATAAGGACGAGTGTCGTCCCCATTCTAAGGGACAATTGTCGTCCCCATGTAATAGTGACATATTTTTGCTCCTAATATTTACTTTTACTAGTTCGACCTCCTGAGTGATTTTTTCAGTATCCTCATTTTTTTCAAGTCTTTCTTGTCTTTTCTCCTCAATTTCTTTTGAATAATGTAGAACTACCTTATTAGGAACAGACAAACATGATGAAGCTTGTCAAATACCAAATTTCTTGAAGTGTAGCATCTACATCTTGTTGGATACAACACTTCCACCCATTTCTTGTATTGTCATGACCCATGAAAATGCATCTTATTTCATCCTTATCAAATTTTCTACACAGATGATCAAGAACAAAAAATATAACATACATAACCAAAAAGTCGAAAATGACTTCTCAAGGGGAGAAACGAATTCTAGCGGTTCTTGTGGTAGCTTTTTTATAACATATACATGTGTCGTCATACACTCTGCCAAGAATTGAGGCCAAACATTCTTCACATGTAACAAACTTTTGCATATCTCAAGTAGGAGTTTGCTCTTCCTTTCTGCTACTCCATTTTTTGTGGAGTATTAGGACAATTCAACCATCGTCGAATCTTGTTATCTTGCGAGTATATTGAGAACTCGTGTGAAGTAAACTCTCATACATTGTTAGTACGAAGGCATTGAATCCTTTGATGAAGTTCCTTCTCAACCTTTTTTTATCTCTTAAAGCTTTGTTAAATGATATTGATTGATTTTTTATAAAATACACCCATGCGTACCTTGAGTGACCCAACAACCCAACAACCTCAAATATATTAAAGAAAAGAAAAGAGAAAACAATACAATCAGTTCAACCCGAAAGGACAAAAGGGAAGCCAGAGAGTAGGAGAACCTATAGTTACATACACCACAAATATCATCATTAATTAAATTACTAGAAAAATTAGGAGACGATGCCACCAAAGTACTTCGTTTATGGTAAGACCGTAGTTCTCAAGTTTGTCTACATCTCTGTTCTATCCTCTGTAGATGTGAGTGACAATGAACTGTATTTTAGCTGCACGTCTTAAGCAACACCTTCAATCTTGTCGAATGTCATAAGGAACCAACAAGGATTTGCACCGAAGAATATCTATCACATAAGTTGAATATAACTCCATTCAGAGCCGAAGCCAACAATTGTCTCACACCTTATTAACCGTAAAAATTGCACCTTTAAGTTCAGCTACAAAAACAAAGGCCAATGAGGTATTAAACGAGAATGCAACGATGGGAAACCCGTGAGAATTTCTAAATATACCTCATGTGGTAGCAACGCTAGGGGCTGATACATTAGTTTCCGCCTTGACCCATAACTCCACACTTTTCGCGGTATATCTTCTATTTATATGTTCTGTCTGCATGAAAACACATGTCTTCCATTTCTTTAATAATTTCATAGTTTTCAATGAATCATATAATTTATGAACATTATTGGTTACTTGTTTTAGTTGTTCCTATGATATTGTAGTTGAAATGTTATTTTTTGAAACATTTTTAAGATATATTTTCTAAATATACATGTTTTTCTACATTAAATCATTTTATATTATTATTATTATTAGATATATTAATCCATATTTTAATTGCTTTCGCAACTATCGTGGCTTTTCTAAAGGTTGTTTTGCTTTTTCTACACCTCCTTTTTTTGCTTATTTGGCTGAATTGAGAGCCGCTATTTTCGCAATTGAACTTGATTGGGAGAAAAATTGGCATCAGCTTTGGGTTGAGTCAGACTCCATGTACGTAGTTAATCTGCTTCGACATCGTTCCATGGATGTTCCTTGGAGTATTCGACAAGAGTGGTTGCATTGTCTCAACATTTGCTCTAGGATGAGCATTCTTTTTACACACATCTTCAGGGAAGGAAATAGAGTTGCTGATGCATTGGCAAAGTTTGGAGTCTCTTCCTCAGTGATCAATTGGTGGCCTTCAACTCCTGCTTTTTGCCACAGGTTTATCAATGACGATATTTGTAATATTTCTCACTTGCGGTTTTCTTGACCTTTTCTAAACTTTTCTCTTTCCCCTTTTTTCTTGTTTGTTCTCCTTCCTCTTCTCTTGTTCATACACTCACTTTTTCTTTTTTAATATATTTTTGGGTTTGTCAGTTCTTGGGCCTCGGGTGCTCACCCACCCAAGTTCTGTCTCGTCCCAATTTCTATAAAAAAAAATACATATTTTAATTGCATTTATATAATAAGTTTTTTAAGTGAAGATAAGAGACAAGGGGAACCGAGACTGAACATCCCAACTAGTTAGCATCCCTGGAGAACCTAGCAACCCAGCAACTGATTGCATCCCAAGAACAATGTCTTTAGCGACCTCATGCCAAGCCTTGGAGCCTATTTTGTTATTTTCATGATCTCTCTAGACTTTTTATTAGAGCAGTATGCATCTTTTTATTACGACGACAATCATATTGCATGTGTACCAATTCAGTTGCAAACTTTGCAGACTATGAGGTCTTCATAAACGAGACCGATTCACTACGTAAAACCTTCACGTTCAATACAAATCCGTTCTTTAAGGTCACTGAGCATGCCTATAGAACGCTCGCATAGTATCCTAAATCTCCTTCAAGCGTTGCCCAACGATGCGAATGTGGCTTCTAATGCATCTAGCCATGTTATGCAAAATTTGAGGATCTCAATATTCCCACGGGAAACGCACCCAGACTGAAGTGGACTTGGTTTTCTATGCATTCGGTTTAAAATCAGGCACCCATTGTTGAACTCCAAAAATAAATTCCCGGCTATAGGTTTAGTGTGCAAGGAAATAAGAAAATACAAAAATAAAATCTGATATTAGTCTTCGACTATTTCTCAAAGGTCATATCGACCCAACTAGCGCCTAATGTTTTTTACAATTTTGATAGAAGCTTTGTTTGATATGAAAATTCATACATATAATTTGTTTATGTGAGTTGTCTACTGTTTGATGTTGTGTTGGGCAAATTATTAGAAGTACACGGTTCTCTATGTCAAATAGAGGACCTCTCATAAATATTTTGACACGTGTAATATGGACCCATATGATAAGAGACCCCACTATTGTAATTATTACGTGGGGTCACAATACACGTGTCCAAATGTGAATTGTAGATCCTCCGAGACTGATATGAAAAACCAGATGCTTAATATAAGTGCTGCCCATTTTCCTTCCAAACATATATTATAATAGCTGTTATCAATCTTAATCTAACAAACATATTCTACTATTTGGAATGAAAAAACTAATAACAAAGGGAGAACCAAACGTACACTACTTCCATTTAAATTAAATTATATTTCGAACAATAATGGAACCCAAGTTTAATTTTGTAATGTAAAAATGAACTTTAAATTAAAATATTTCACAAATGTCAAACTAATAAGCTTGCCTATACAATACTCAATGATAATGTCAACGAGCTCAACATCAACAACATTAGGCATGTCCAATTTTCTTCTTATATATTAGTAGTTGCTTAATATATCATTTGCTATTGAACTTATAAAAAAGAAAGTATTTTTTTCCCTTAATTTTTTAAAATGAATTCATAATTCTCTTACTTTGCTTAATAATCCATAGTCTCATCAATTTATTGAAAATATAGTCAATTAATATCTCGGTTGTAAAGAAATAACCTAAATGCGAAAAATGTACTATACGAATCTTAGAAAAGTTGTGAATTATGAATTTTTCACCGTAAAAGTTCTAACTTTGTGAATTATATAATAATATTATTCAATTTTGGTTGTGTTTTAATAGTATGGCACAAGGGGAGAAAGAGTTGTGACAACTGAAACAAGGAAAGTAAAAAATACTACTTAAGTAACATGAGATAATGGATTTCATAGTGAAACAAAAAAATTTAATAGTATGGCACAACGGGTGGAAGAGTTGTGACAACTGAAACAAAGAACGTAAAAAATACTATTCAAGTAACATGAGATATTAAATTTCATAATTAAACAAAAAAATTAATTAACACGCTTTCTTTTTTCTTACATGTTAGTTCAAAATCCGATTTATCGCTTACATGTCAATTCGTTTGACTTTTTCAACCCATGTGCAACTCATTTTTGTATGCAATTTGTTAGTTGTTTACAACTGAGTGATTAATTTACTATATTTTATTTCAAGTTGACGAAGTTCAGGGATATAGTAAACCTATTTTAACATTATTTTTTAACAAGGCGATGTATTAAGCCTATATGGGTGTTGCTAGTTACCACCCCATATTGGATAATTTTATCATTTTCATAATTTTTTTTTGTCAAATTGAAAAGTTATGTCTTTTGAGAGAATTGTTTGATTTTAGGCGGGCAAAATATCCGCCTGGCCTTGCCCGCCTAGGGTAAAAAAAAAATTGACCCCAAAATGCAAAACTGGCCAAAATCGTTCAGTTTTTTGTGACGAACAATACAAAATCGTCTAATTTTTTGTAATGAAAAATGCAAAATAGTCCAATTTTTTGTGACGAAAAAGATAAAATCATCACAAAAAATATGCATTATTTTCATGTTTTCTTTGATAAAAAAAACGTAAATTTTAATGTTTCCGACTCGTAATCATCCATTTCTGGGGTTGTCGGATTGTCACGCATAAATAATTTTTATAATTTCAATTATTGTTGTTCGGGTTTGTGATTTTGGAGAAAAAATATGCATTATTTTCATGATTTATTTGATAAAAACTTTAAATTTTAATGTTTCTGACTCGTAATCATCCAATTTTGGGGTTCTCGGGTTGTTACTCATCAATTATTTTGTTCTTTGGATTTGTGATTTTGGAGAGAGAATTTTCAGTTTTTGATCAAAACTATGAGAAGAGCAAAAAAGTCCAAATGGAAGCGGTGATAAGTAAAATGGGGACGATATTTAGCAATCCACACCTATATTGACATTAAAACTTATTAACATTAGTTATCTATGTTAAGTTTTTCAGTATATAATTTGATAAGAAATTGGAAAAAAAAACTCATTCATACAATAATTATCATAAAAATGGAGCTTGAAATCACCTCCTGTTTAGCTTCCTTATTTTAACATTAATCATAGGGAAGAAAATAAATAAGAACTCTAATCACCCTCTCAAGCCATGGAAGTTTCAGATTTTAGGTAACATTCCGCAGTTACTCAGCGGTCTGTCCCATTAATGCCTCCGAGATTTGGCTAAAGTTTACGGCCCTGTTATGAGCATTCCACAAGGCCAAATTCCAGCATTTGTGTTTTCTTCAGCTGAAACAGCCAAACAAGTCCTCAAAATTCAGGGTAGGGGTGTACAATGAATAATTTTTTGGTATTTGGAACCCAACCCAACCCAGATTTTGGAATTTCAGAATTTTCAAAATTCTAGAATTTTCGAAATTCTAGAATTTTTAAAATTTTAGAATTTCTGAAATTTTAGAATTTTCTAGAATTTTCGAATTCTGGAATTCCAGAATTTTCATATTCTGGAATTTCTGAATTTTTGAAATTCCATAATTTTTGAAATTCCAGAATTTCTAGAATTTTCAAAATTCCAGAATTTCTAGAATTTCCAGAATATCATAATTTCTGAATTTCGAACTCCAAATTGCCAGAATTTAATAATTTTTAAAATTCTAGAAATCCGAAATTTCAAAAATTCAAGATCTCTGAAATTCCAGAAAATTCTAGAATTTTGGAATTTTAAAATCTAGAAAATTATGGAATTTTAGAATTTCTGATCTATGAAAACATGAAACCATGTGTTTTTTTTTAAATTAACCCTTAATTTTATAAGTTTTCCTTTGAGAATATATAATTTAATATTTCGTGGAATTAGAGAATATTATTTTTTGTTTTAGACGTTTTATATGAGAAATAAAAAATATATATTTATTAATTATTAAATAAATGAATGTTTTGATGCAATTATATATTGGGTTGTCGTCACAGCCTCAAATCCTCACATTTTATAAATAAATAAATATATTATTTCAAAGGAAACTATATATAATGAGTTGAAAAATCTACAAATATTAAAGAATAAGTATGACAAGAATAATACGAAGAGAATAATTCTGATTTAGTAGATGAATAATTCAAATTGCATTCAATATTTCTTAATCAAACCCCACCCAACTCAACCCAGCCCAACAAATAAATTAGATAATATAGAATATGTTGGGTTGAGTTGGATTGGTTTCGTGGGTTGGGTATATTTTGTACAGCCCTAATTCAGGGTGACCTATTAAACCAACATCCACATGTCCTCACCGGAGAAATTATGTATTATAATAATGATGAAATGTTATTTGCACCATATGGAGATTATTGTACTACATTGGAAATTCTTAGCCCGAAAACAAGGGATTATTTGCGTCATATGGAGATTATGCTCTCAAGCATGTAGAGAATTGATCGTGAAATGAGTTTCTGGTTACCGATTGAGGCGAAACAAAAGTCAAAGATTAATTTTAGGATGCTAGGAATAAGTGTATGTAAAAATTTACAACAGAAACAAAAATAAACTGATAGATAGAATTTTGAAAAGGAGTCAGAAAAGGAGTTGAGAATTTGAGATTCAGATTTGTATTAGATAAATTGATGATTTGAGGTTGAAAAGGAGTTGCTGAAGTGTGTTTTAGAGTTTGGAATTTTGACAAATGATGTCTAGAGTTTGGACAAATTTTGGTAGATGTTTGAGGTTTTGCGTTTGGTTGGGGATTTCTGGTTATATTTATAGATTTTTGTCCTTGGTGATCAAACAAAAAACTCAACCATCAGCCTACCACTTCTTAAAAACACTCGCTACACTTCTGATGATCTGAATTAAAGCATTGAGGAACAAGAATGTGGGTAGTGGGAGGTAGATTTTCGGATTGGTTAAGTGTGCAAACAGAATTTTACACATATTTTTTCACATAGTAATATTTCAGAAATTCATAACAAATCGAAAACAACTCCCTTTTGGAACTTCAAATATTCCCTGAAATCCTTGAAATGTCTAGAATCAAAAAACCCCAATGTCTATAAAAGGAATGAATCACGATGAAAAAATGACAACTCAACACACACTCAAGCAAAACTCTAACAATTTCTTTCTAGACTTCAGCAATTTTAGAATTCTCAGTTATTTTCTTAGTTTCAATTTCAAGTGAAAAGTCCGTTCATTTTCCTAGTACAATTTTATTTTATTTATTATTCTTAATCATTTCTGTAAGGTCAGTATCATTTTGATAATCGAATTCTTTAGAATTTTACGGTCTCTTTATTCTTCACAGTCGTTTGTTACGCAGAAGTCAGAAAGCACAGTCAATTCAATTTCATAGTTCGAGAACACTATAACTCTCTAGCACGCCCGTATTTTCCACAAAAGAGCCATCAGATACTTAATGGTTATCTAACGTCGTACCGATGGTAAAGAAGAATGCCAAACTATGAGTTTGTGTGCACTTCAGAGACCTCAATACATCAACTCTGAAGGACGTGTATCTGATGCCCATGGCAGACATGGTGGATGCAGTAGCTAACAATGAACTTTTATCTTTTATAGATTGTGTGGCAGGATATAATCAAATCGTCATTGCTGAAGGAGATACTTCAAAGACCGCATTTAGATGTCCAGGTGCTATTAGGACATTTTAGTGGCTAGTCATGCCTTTTGGCTTGAAGAATGCAGGTGCTACTTACCAAAGAGCCATGAATGCCATTTTCCATGATATGATTGGGAAAAATCTCGAGGTCTATATTGATGACATTGTCATAAAATCCAAAAAAAAAAATGGAGCATCTGGATCATTTTAGACATGGTTTTGAAAGGATGATAGAACACCAGCTAAAACTCAATCGCCTCAAGTGTGCTTCCCTCAAGTCTGCTTTTGGGGTGAAAGCTGGAAAATTCCTTAGATTCCCTGTCCACCAAAGAGGTGTGGAGATAGATCGGAATAAAGCCAAGACAATCATTGAGTCCAAATCCCCTCAAACAAAAAAGGAGCTTCAATGGTTCTTGGGACAAGTGAATTCTCTCAGGAGGTTCATCTCCAACTTGACTAGAAAATCTAAGATATTTTCTGATTTACTACGATTCAAGAAGGAAGATGAATTCAAATGGGAAGAACCCCATCAGCAGGCCTTCCAAAGTATCAAAGAGTATATGTGCAAACCTCGTCTACTTATGCCGCCAAAGCCAAGTGTACCTCTGAAACTTTATCTCTCTACCACTTATGACTCCATTGGATGCTTGTTAGCATAAAACAATTCCAAAGGATATGAGTAGGCAATGTATTATCTGAGTAGATTTTTTAATGCAACAGAGGTAAAATATTCACCAATAGAGAAACTCTTTCTTGTATTGTATTTTGCTTGTACCAAATTGCGACATTATATGATTGGAGCAAGGGTGTTGGTGGTGTCTCAGACTGGCCTGATTAAATACATGTTGAATAAGCCTCTTATAACTAGGAGGATTGGAAAGTGGTCGTTGTCTTTGGCAGAGTTGACTCTAGTGTACTATCCTAAAAAAATCTGTGAAAGGGCAAGCACTTGCAGATTTCCTTACAAATCACCATTGCCTATATATAAGGGATGAGAGATAGCAAGATCTGCCAATCTTCAGTATTGGAAAATCCCATTGGATTTTGTAATTCGATGGATCTAGCATTGAGACATCTGCAGGAGCAGGAGTAGTCATCATATCCCCCACGGGAACCAAAACAATGATGTCTTTCAACTTGGATTTCAAATGTACGAACAACCAAGCCGAATACGAAGCTGCAGTTATTGTCCTGGAGATCTTAAACGAGTTAAAAGTAAAGGAGGTCTCGATTCAAGGGGATTCCCAACTCGTGCTGAGGCAACTATCAGAAGAATACAAATGCACTAGTCTCAACTTGGCTCCATATTATACAGCCGATGTCCAACTAATGTAGGAATTTAATGACTTATCCTTTCTTCATGTTCCAAGGTAGAGGAACTGGGAGACTAATGAGCTAACTCAGATAGCCTGTGGTTTGAAAATGTCGGAAGAACTTACCCACAAGTTGATAATGATCAAGAAGCTTAGATATTCATTACAACAAATCATCACTTGCGCCACGGTTAGAATCGTGGCACAAGTATAATATTTCCATGGCTATAATATTTAGCCACGAAAATTCAAAGTAGAACTCATGTGGCGCAAGTGAGCGTGGCTAGGTAGTTTCCACGGAAAAATAATGGTTGTGGCGTAAACAGGTTTTTATGCCACGATAAAATTCGTGGCTAACTATACCCATTTGCCACGGATAAAATTGTGGCAAAAGTAAAATACACATGGCAAGACATAACAACCTGTGACAATGAACCCCAATTAGCCACAAACATACCCGTGGCAAAAATAGAACACTTGTGATTAGAAATCTTGCTTTGCCACGAGCACAATCGTGGCAAACTTAATCGAATTTCTTCATATATAATAAAATATTTAAATATTATTATTTCTTTTACATTAGTTTAACAAAATTAAAAATAATAAATATATATAAAATAAAAAAGTATTTTATTAATTAATTTTTAATAAGTACAACAATTTAACATAAAATATCAATTTACAGAACAATTAACATACATTTTCATCAAAAAAAAAAAAAAACATATCTCACTATATTTTTCTATAAACATATCTCACTATCTTTTTCTATAGAATATTTCAGAGCTCAATAAGAACCAGAGTGATGAGACCTTAAAATTGTATTCCTCCATATCACGCGTCTTTGATCCTGACTTCACATGTACTTCTCAAACATGGAGACATTTTTTTTTTTTGTAAGATATTCAAACTCTTCAAGATACTCAAGTTGATATAATCCTGGTGTATACAAAAACAAAATTAGAAGGTAAGTAGCAGACAATAACACTAAATCTTTAGACAGATACAAAAAAAAAGATCAAATTATTATTGCAATACAACAACAACAAAGCTTTAGTCCCGAAATGATACGGGGTCGGCTAACATGAACCATCATATAAAACCGTGAAATCAAGTCATGTCAGCGATACAAATTCGCTCCTTCCACTTCGTCCTATCCACTACCATATTTTCCTCAATTCCCAGTAAACTCATATCACTCTCGATCACCCTCCTCCAAGTTTGCTTAGGTCTTCCCCTACCCCTCACCACTACATCCCTTTGCCACTCTTCGGTTCTCCTAACCGGCGCATCAAGCGCTCTACGTCTCACATGGCCAAACCACCTTAGTCGGTCTTCTCTCATTTTATTCTCAATAGATGTGACCCCTACTTTTGTCCTAATTATTTCATTACTCACCCGATCCTTTCTCGTATGACCACACATCCATCTCAACATACGCATCTCCGCCACCGACATCTTATGGATGTGGCAGTGTTTCACTGCCCAACACTCCGTACCATATAACAATGCTGGTCTAATTGCTGTCCGGTAGAATTTTCCCTTCAATCTATTAGGCATGCCGGGGTCACAAAGGAAACCCGTAGCACTCTTCGACTTCGACCAACCAGCTTTAATCCTATGAGCAACATCTCCATCTACTTCTCCATTCGTTTGGATAATAGATCCTAAATACCGGAAGCAATCTGAGGCCTGAACAACTCTCCCATCTAGGGTGATTGTCCCTGCCTCCCTACTCCTATGGCCGCTAAACTTACACTCCAAATATTATGTCTTACTTCGGCTCAACTTAAAGCCTCTAGATTCTAGAGTTTGTCTCCATAGTTCCAACTTCCTCTCCACTCCTTCTTTCGTCTCATCAACCAACACAAGTGAACTTGTTAGTTCATCCATAACGATGGCAAAAAGAAATGGGCTTAGTGCGGAACCTTGATGTACCCCAATCGTAATAGGAAACTCTTCAGTCTTCCCAACACTAGTACGTACACTTGTGCATGCTCCCTCATACATGTCCTTTATGATGTCAATATATTTCCGCGAAATGCCTTTCCTTATCAAGGCCCACAAAAGTACTTCCATTGGTACCTTATCATATGCTTTCTCCAAGTCAATGAAAACCATATGCAAATCTTTCTTCTTATTTCGATAGTGCTCCATTAATTGTCTCATTAGATGGATGGCTTCCATAGTTGATCTTCCCGGCATAAAGCCAAACTGGTTTTTTGAGATCTTCACCGTCCTCCTTAGCCTTTGTTCGATCACTCGCTCCCAAAGTTTCATAGTGTGACTCATTAATTTGATTCCCCGATAGTTGGCACAATCTTGGACATCGCCTTTGTTCTTATACAAAGGGATTAAGATACTTTTCCTCCATTCTGATGGCATCTTATTGTTTCTCCAAATTTTGTTGAAGAACGTCGTCAACTATTCGATTCCTCTTTCTCCCAAACATCTCCAAATCTCAATAGGGATGCCATCAGGTCCTACTGCTTTCTTCAACTTCATCTTACTTAATGCCATTTTGACTTCACCCTTTTGAATTCTCCGCAGACATTCATGATTTATCATATCATGATGGATACTTATATCTCCAACATCTTGTCTGCGATCTCCATTAAATAAGTCATCAAAATAGGACCTCCATCGTTCCTTGATATCCTTATCTCCAACTAGGACTTTCTGGTCCACATCCTTCACACATTTAACTTTTCCGAGATCTCGCGTCTTCCTATCTCTCATCTGAGCAGTTCTATATATGTCTCTTTCCCCTTCTTTCGTATCCAATCTTGTATACAGATCCCGATTCACCTTTGCTCTAGCATCTCGTATGACCTTCTTTACTTCCCTTTTAGCCTCTTTGTATTTTTCGTAGTTCTCGTCACTCCTACATTTCCCCAATATTTTATAGGATTCTCGCTTACTCTTTACTGCTTGTCGAACTTCTTCTATCCACCAAGATGTGTCCTTACCCGGTGGCATGCTACCTTTAGATTCCCCTAGAACTTCCTTCGCTACTTCTCTTATACTATGCTCCATCTTAGTCCATATCGAATCTATATCTAAATCCATATTACAACTCCAAATATCTTTTTTGGTCATCTCATCCACAAATTTTTGTTGATTCTCCCCTTGCAATTTCCACCACTTAATCTTAGTCTCTACTTGTGGTGTTTGTTTTCTTATACATTTCGTGCTTCGAAAATAAAGCTAGAGCAGAAAAATAGTTGGCATAACATGTGGTAGCAAATGTCACAAAGATAATTAGTAACCATGAATGTGAATTTGGGCTTTCTAATTAAGTATCTAATCAATCTAAGATGGTATAGAAGCAAGTTTCAAAAGTAGGAAAAACTAATGTCGTGTCTGATTGACAATATAACACATACGCATAACATTGTGACTGAAAGAACTTACAATAGGATCTTTGGATAAGGGTATATCATTTGCAACAGGGCCCTTTTGTTTCAAACAAATCCTTGAACTAGTAATTTGACCAGAGTTTCTCCTTCTGGAATGATCAGTTGAAGACCAACCCAGTCTGCCATCTTCCCCACCTATGATTAAGTACATAATCACACATTAACTATATCTCTTACATGTGCATACAAGAATAAAAATTAAAAAACTTCAGCGTAAAGAAGAAGCAGAATTACCTTACTACATGTCAATATTAGCACCAGAAGGCATATCAAAACTTGGTCCGATGCTAGGGCCCTTTGGAAATAATAGAACATCAAGGTATGAATACTAGAAGTCATAAAAGATAAATCCCTGGAAATAACAAGATGAGTGTTCATGCTACCATAACTCGCTTTTCCATACAAATTTTATTTTCTCTGCAATATAAATATGAAAATGAGGTTGTAAGTGATCATTTACATATATAATTTCACCCAAGGAACATGTTAATTAGAAATTACATAAAATAAGTTAGTAAGGAAACCATGAGAAATAAAAGCTAATGACCTAAAATATAAATAAATACTAATGACAGTTAATAGAAATTCGATGACATTTGCACTACCACAATAAAGATCAATTGTCATGCCCACACAGCAGTATTATATGAATAAGAAACCAGTATAAAAAAAATTGGGACAAAAATGCAGCAGTCTATACATATAAGACATAAAACTTCACTAGCAATCCCTAAAGGTAACATATTCAAAGTTGGTCAAACATTGATTGCTAAAGTTTGGACTTAAGAGGCAATAACAATTACAAAATGGTCATGAATGTAGATTGTAGACAATCTAAAAACAGCCAACTCTACTAATTCGCATCATGAACTAATTCCATAGCACATACCAACTGAGCAACATACCATAATTTTGAAGCTAGAGTGAAAATACACGATTTCCAGTCTGGATGTATAAATCAGCACCCAAAAGCTAGAAAGTGGTGATAAGATATAAGGTTCAAGACTCAAGAACAATAAAAATTAAATGAATAAGTATAAATCTAGTTCAAAATAATTAACATGTAAGGAATATGATGATGTGTTATAGTGTCTTCGTACTTCTTAGCATGACCAAAGGTGATAATATAAACATATACATAGTACACGAGATATCAAGATAACACAAAAACAAACAAATGGTAAGTAATAGGACTCAGCAACAAAGTCATACCTGATTTTCACGTCTCCTTGAACCCATAAGGAAGTTATCCATCTTGATATCTCGGTACAATTGGGGATAAAAGGCAACATCAGAATCTGTTCTCTTCGGATTTCGTTCTTATAGTATGAAAACTCTGCCTCTAAGATGAATGTTGCGAAATGCCTCTAAAATCTGAGGCAGTCTGATGTCTAAAAAGCCTAATTGATTAACTAGTTGATGAAAATGTATGTAAATAAGTTAACATTCATTCAATAATGCAGATTTACTGGAAATATATCAAGGATAAACACACATACATTGTAAACTCTCTCCAATTGAACACATCAAGATCCAAGAATCTCAGCAATCTCTTATAGATAACAGGAAATATATCAAGAATAAATTGTTCAAGCAACATTTCCCTCATATCACAAACCCTCAAGCATCAAAGAAGGGACTTTTAAATTCAGGATATTTGTATTCATAATATTTAACAGAAGTAGGCATTTAATTATAAGATTAAATAAACATATAACGTAGCAACAGATCATGACGACTTGGAAGACACATTAATAATGAATTGAGTAGGGATCTTAATTATATATAACGCACCTGAATTGAGTCGTAAGAGAAGCCAAAGTCAGAGAAGATAGTATCCATACACATATACAGACATAATGCAATATCTATTGCAAGACGAAGCCCGTATACTAAATGACGACCTGCTCTCAATTTGATCAAACCAACCCACATCCTGACTTGACCCGCTTCAATTTTAATCTATCTCGCAGCCGCTGCACTAGCACCTCCAGCCCTTATATCAGTTGCTGATCTCGATTTAGGTATCAGGTACAACAAACAAGTATCCTAGAAGTTAAAAGCTTTTCTTTTACACCGTGTTTCCCTGTCACTGTCACAAAGAGGAGAAGAAAAATTTTAGGGTGGGAAGAAGAGATGGTTTGTAGCATTTTTTGTTTTCAAATTTTTATTTTATTTTGTTTTGAAGGGAATATTTAGCGCTCAAAATAATTATACAACTTATATTTTGACCCTATCTTTGTAAAAAAACAAAGTAACCATAGCAGGTACAGAAATTTATTATCATGATATTTTAATAATAATTATTAGGGATAATGTAACAAAATAGGCATGTGATTTTCGGCAAGTATCAATTTAAGCCCCACGTATAAAATAACACTAATATAAGCTTAACGTTTACAAGATGGTACCAATTTAGGCCTCGATAATGGATCAAAACACGTTGATATTATTTCGTTAAGTTCTATCAATTGTGCGTGGAGGGAGAAATAGGAATGACGTGTCCAATCCGTTCTCGAGGCCTAAATTGATACTTTTTTAAACGTTAAAACCTATATTGATGTTATTTTGTACGTGGAGCCTAAATTGATACTTCTCTAAAAACCATAGGTCTATTTTGCTACCTTATCTCTAATCATTACATGTAATTAATGATGATTTTTTTTTTCATATACTAATTTTATGCTATGAGTATTCCCGTGGCAAAAGAAGAATTAGCCACGAAAAAAATTATCTCGTAAAATTCGTGGTCTAAGTGTATGTTTGCAATGAAAAAAAATTTACCCGTAGCATAAATAAAACATGTTATCATAAGTTTGTAGTGGAATTTATTTTTTCCGTGTCTAAATAGAAATATGCCACGAATTTTGAATTTTTGTGGCATGATTCGTGGCGCAAGTGATGATTTGTTGTAGTGGATCCTTCCATAATGGAGAGGGGAATTCATGTGGAGTCATTCAATGGACATGTCAATCTAGTTGGTGACTGGAGAAGTCCCATCAAGGAGAGTATTTATCGAACCCAAGCAGACGAGTATTTATCGAACCCAAGCAGACGAGTACCTTATTCCCTGAGGCATGCATAAGATAAAGTGGCTCATAAGGAGACATGGATACTTCTGGCCATATATGCTGAAGGAATGTATGTCTTATGCAAAAAGATGTCGCCAATGTCAAAGATATGGACAAATTCAAAGAGTTCCTGCAAATGAGATGTATGCAGTCATCAAGCCATGACCCTTCAGAGAATGGATAATTGATTTGATAGGGAAAATTTATCTTGCATCATCAAAAGGGCACAGCTTTATGATCGTGGCATCAAACTACTTCACAAAATGGGTGGAGGCTTTATCAATGAAGAAAGTGGAGCAGAGAGATGTTGTGAAGCTTCTTAGACGGGGGAACCGAGTCTCATTGCCTATTAGAACTATGACAATTGCTAATGGAGGTTGCTGCCTAACATCCACAATGTTTCATTGCCTCGACCATGGTAAGTTTTCTTCTGATGTTGATATTGTGCAAAGTGAGTTTTACTTTAATTATGCAAATATATAGAGTTTAAGTAGTTTGTGTTTACTAAAACTTGTTTTTTATCTGGAATCACAATCCTATTCAACTTGAAACTTCTATTATATCTAGAGTTTATTTAAATGGAAAGACTTTTTTTTTTTTTACTTTTATTATAATTTGTAGTTATCTGTTTTTTTTTTTCATATGTTAGTTTCCGAGTTTCATTTATTTTATTAGGTTGTTAATTATAAGTATTTTAATTTAATTGTAGAGTTTACGCGCCCACATGTCTATGTATATTTATGTATTTTTCTTTCTCTTTATTTCTTTTTATGTAATTTTATTTGTTAATATTAGATTTGTTTTTAACCTTAAGAGAGGTAATTCAATTTTTTTTTTTTTTTTTTTTGTTTTGAGAAATATGCGTGTATTTTCATTAGATGAATAAAGAAGGATTCCAACAAGCAAAATATAAGAAATAAAAGTTCAAACAAGTAAAGGCTAAAGCCAATACAAGATCCACGAAGGGATGAAAACGACTTAATATCTAGTTTTTAGGTTAATTAAATTTCTTAATTTTTACTTGAAATTGTTTCATCTCGGAACTAAGGCTTTGTTGTTGTTGTTACTTAAAATGGTTAGTTACTTACTCTTTTTTTCCTTATGCATTTTGAATTTTCTGAAGTCTAATAGATTTTTGTTGGAGAAAAATAAGCACAAATTTTATCTTTCAAATTCATGCTTGTGGAGGCAATTGGTTGCACCATAATTTAATTTTTGGCTTTTATATATTTTTAATATATTAATTGGTCTAACTTACGTCTACGTAGATTTTTTTCAGGAAAGAATATCAAGGGAAAACTACTATCTAGGGTGAACCTCATGGAAAACCTAAGGCAAATTAAAAGAAAAATCACAAGGTCATTCAATATTTTAACGTCTATTTTGTGAGCCAATTATAAAGCAGGAAAGTTAGGAATCAATCCATCGTGGAAGCAGTTACTCAATAATGTGGAGAACGTGACATGTGGAAGTAAGCAGGAAGTTACCCCCAACGTCTATAAAAGGAATGAATCACGATGAAAAAATGACAACTCAACACACACTCCAGTAAAACTCTAGCAATTTCTTTCTAGACTTAAGCAATTTTAGAATTCTCAGTTATTTCCTTACTTTCAATTTTCAAGTGCAAAGTCCGTTCATTTTCCCAGTACAATTTTATTTTATTTGTTGTTCTTAATAATTTCTACAAGGTCAGTATCGTTTTGATAATCAAATCCTTTAGAATTTTACGGTCTCTTTATTTTCACAATCGTTTGTTATGTAGGAATCAGAAAGCGCACTCAATTCAATCTCACAGTTCGAGAACACTATAATTCTCTGACCCGCCCCTATTTTCCACAAAAGAACCAAACACATATATGTATAAAAATTATTAATATTTTCTGTAATTTAGTGGAGGCACAAAGGATAAAAATGTAAGTATAATTGACATGTGTCAATATAGGAATGAAGGGAGTATGTCTCTAACAATTGAAATACCGACACTAATTCCACTTAATTAAATTATATTTCTAACAATAATGGAACCCATGTTCAATTTTGTAATAGAAAAATGACCTTTAAATTAAAATATTTTACAAATTTCAAACTAACAAGCTTGCTTCTACAATACTCAATGACAATGTCAACTAGCTCAACATCAACGAGATTAGCATTAAGAACTTATTAGAATTAGTTCATTATGTTAAGTTTTTGAGTATATAATTTGATATAGAACTGAAAAGAACTCATTCATACAATAATTATCATAAAAATGGACCTTGAAATCCCCTCTTTTCTCATCCTCTTTAGCTTCCTCATTTTAACATTAATCATATGGAAGAAAATAAATAAGGACTCAAATCCCCCTTCCGGGCCACGAAAGTTTCCTCTTCTAGGTAACATTCCGCAGTTGCTTGGTGGGCTGCCCCATCAACGCCTCCGAGATTTAGCTAAAGTATATGGCCCTATTATGAGCATTCAACAAGGCCAAATCCCAGCGGTTGTGCTTTCTTCAGCCGAAACAGCTAAACAAGTCCTCAAAATTCAAGGCGACCTATTCAACCAACGTCCACAAGTCCTCGCCGGGGAAATTATGTATTACGATAACGTCGACATGTTATTTGCGCCATATGGAGATTACTGGAGACAAATTAGGAAAATTACGACACTCGAATTTCTTAGTACGAAAAGGGTTTTATCTTTTGGGTCAATCCGAGAAGAGCAAGTGTCAAATTTAATCAAATTGCTTGGTTCGAAAGGCGGATCGCTGGTCAATCTTCCGAGAACCATCTCGGATTTGACTAATAGTATTATGCTAATAATCATATTGGGTAAGAATGGGGAAAGTGAACAAATTTTATTACCTATGTTAGAAAATGTGCAGAATGCAGTAATAGATGGTGCTGTTTCTGATTTATTCCCTTCCTTGAAATTCTTACTTGAGTTTCTAAGTGGAGCAAAGTCAAGAATGAAGAAAGTGCACAAAGAGACAGACAATATACTTGAAGAAATCCTAAATGAACACAAAAATACAGCAAGCTCTACACATAACTTTTTGGATGTTCTTTTGAATCTACAGAAAAATGGAGACCTGCAATTTCCATTAACAAATGAAAGCATCAAAGCAAATATTCTGGTTAGTATTTACTTATGATTATGAAAAAAACATTCCATTCTTATTTGTCACATTGAATCCTGGATTAATTATTATTATTAGGGATAAGCATCAAATTTGATGTTTAACGTTTTTTAAGAAGTGTCTATTTAAATCTAACCTATGTACACATTTAATCCTAACCTTTCTAACCAATATCAATTTTAGTTCTAGTCACCAAAAATTTGAAAACTATGCTTTGACTATTATTTAACCGTTACATTAGAAATTCTAAACAAGTTTGTTCATAAATTGAACCAGTTAAATAACGTCAAACGAGCTTTTTCAAAATTCCATAATGTACAACAAAAATTGATCTTACATAAATTTAAATGATTTTCACTCAAAATGTTAGTATCAAATTGACTCATTGGTAACTATATAAAAAAAAAAGTTATCTTAACATAAAGCTATCCTTTGGTCTGCATTCTTAAAAGTTTGAAAATAGTTTTTGTTGTATTTATTACTAATACATCCCTAGTCATATACTTAGTTTGAAAAAGTCAACTGGCCTTGTAAATTTGAAATATCTAATTTATATCATGAACTTACTTAAAGTGATCCACACTTAAACTTGTACAAAATCTCCTATTATTTTGTCACGTGGACATAGTAGGGTTAGTAAGTCGTTTTAAGTAACTTCGGGAAGTAAATAAGACCATTAACTTTTATGGATAAATAGAGCAATTGAGGAACTAGACCTAGTTATTTTTTGGATAAAGTACTGAATAGCTTCAAAGTTTTATACAAAGACCTAAAGTTCTATGTACAAAAGAATATAAAATACCTAATTAACAGAAATTGACACATTCCAAATCCGCATATGCCCTTTGGGCTTACAGCGTGCACAACATAGGTCCATCTCTCCATGTGTTTTTAATTACTCGAACTCTCGACCGTTTGGTCCTCAAGGACCTGATACCATGTCATGGAACCAATTGAACTAAAAGCTCAAGCTGATAGTTAAGGCCAAATCATATATCTTATATTAATCTCTGACTGATTCCAATGTTCACATCTAAATAATTTGACAAGTATATTAAAACATTCTACCAAATTGTAGGAAATGTTTAGCGGTGGGAGTGAGACAACCTCTAAACTTGTGGAATGGTCAATTGCTGAGATGATGAAGAACACAGAAGCAATGAGAAAAACACAAGAAGAGGTGAGGCGAGTCTTTGGAGATAAGGGAAAAGTTGAGGAATCAAGAATACATGAATTGAAATACTTGAAATTAGTTATCAAAGAAACTCTTAGATTACATCCACCTGCAACCTTGATTGTAAGAGAATGCAAAGAAAGAACAAAAATTGACGGGTACGACATTGATCCCAAAACTACAGTTCTCATCAATGTCTGGGCGATTGGAAGAGATCCAATTGTTTGGACTGAACCTGAAAAGTTTTATCCAGAAAGATTTGAAAATAGTCAAATAGATTACAGAGGTGCAAATATGGAATTACTACCATTTGGTGCAGGAAAAAGAATATGTCCCGGAATCACTTTAGCTATAACTTATGTGGAGCTTCTCCTTGCAAACTTATTATATCATTTTAATTGGAAACTACCTGATGGAATCACACCTGCCAATCTTGATATGACTGAAATTCTTCATGGTACCTTGAAAAGAAAAGAAGATCTTAACTTGATTCCCATTCCATTTTCTCCTTTGTCTCGAGATCAGGTCAAGCAAATTACATCTTGAGAATTCATGGAATAATATGTTAATTCCTTCTTATTTCCGACTTATTGTGTTGGTTTATGTCTTACAAATAATGTCTTGTAAAAAAAAATTATATGATATCTAATGATAGGGTCATTTATAACTCCCTTGGCGTGCAATCGCGGCTGATTTCAGTATAACTCTCCCCCAGTCGAACTCGTTTAATGAGTTTTTCAGCAACCTACAGACCTTGGCAAGACGCCCTTGGTCGAGAGCTTGGAATCTGGCAATCACGACCTGCCCTTGGCTCATCTGTGGCGCACCAGGAATGCTGCCATTTTTGATGGCGAACTCCCTTCAATCCAAAGTTCAGTTAATCGGCTGCAGGGTTTTATCAGAGAATGTAGTGTTTCTTGGCCGGTTACGACTGAACGGCTAAGACCTCCTCCGGAGCCAAATTACATCAAGGTGCGTTGGGTCCCACCACAGGCGGGATGGATCAAAGTAAACACTGACGGTTCAGCCACGGGCTCACCAGGACCGGCTGGTGCGGGAGGGATTTACAGAAATGCGAGAGGTTTCTCCATGGGTTGCTTTGCATTCCCAATCCCAAACTCCTATGCTTTGTTTGCGGAATTAAAGGCTATCACGTTTGCTAATGAAATGGCTTGGGAGAAGAATTGGCGCAAGCTTTGGATCGAAACGGACTCTGCTACTGCGGTTCATTAGCAAACGAACATTCCCTGGTAAATTCGTCAAGATTGGCTCTGATGTTTGGCCCGCGGAGCGTCAATGGATATTAATATCACCCACATCTACAGAGAAGGAAACCAGGCAGCAGAAAGTTTAGCTCGTCATGGGGTAACGGCGACTGATATTATCTGGTGGCCATCTGCACCGGTTTTTTGCAATCATTTTATTTTGGAGGATCGTTGTAATATTGCTCACTTATGTTTCCCTTAGACTACTTCTTTCTTTGTATTCTTTTATTCTTTTTTAATAATATTGGGTTTGACGGGTCCCAGGGGTGCCAACATAGTTGGGATGTCTGGGTTCTCGTCTCCGTCCCAGCCTTCATTCAAAAAAAATGATAGGGTCATTTATAGTGCACATTCATATGTTTGTTTTATTAGTTTTCATATAGTTTTACAACATATCCTAATAATCGACCTTTTAACTAAAAGACCAGAGATAAAAAAAAGTTGAACTCATCCCAACTAGGTTGGCACCAGAATTGCAATTGCCCAGCCAGCACCCTAAAAGTCCATCCTAATAATGAACTTTGTTTAACCATAAAGTGATATTTTTTAGAATCCAATACAAGGTTACTATCTACACATCTTTTCTAAATAAGTATAAGTGTATGCAAAAAAATATCAAATGAGTCTGCATAAACGTTGAAATCATTCATAAAGACATGGTAAGAAAACATGCTTTTTATAGGGAAACTCACTAAACATCAAAAGGTTGCTACGAAAAGGTTTGATTAAAAACTTCAAAACTTCACTCTAATGGAATTAAAACTTCACTCTGAATCAAGTTGACTAAAAATTATAAAAGGGAAGATCAGAAGAAATCGAGTCAAAAGAGACTTCAAAGTGAAGCAACAAGAGAGCATCAAAGGATATAATGCGGATATTAATCCATGAAACGATGTTAAAAAGGATAATCAAATTCTACTAGAAGAGTCGGGCGGTCTGGGACGTAATGGAGAGCATCAAGGGTCAATAACAATGCAAAAGGTGCAAACTATGCCTTTGGGTAGCCAACCCAAAAGATTGTAGGTTTTTGGGTGTGAAAACGCCTAGCTCTTGCATGTTCTTTCTTCATCCATATCTTTAATTAGTTAGGTGGGCCTGATAAGGATAATATAGATAATAGGCACATAATTAAGATAACTATAGATTTGGCCTTCCTCAATTTGAATATTGAATATCTTTGTAATCTCTTGTTGTAACAAACATATCTGTACCTATTATTTATACTTTCACAATCAATAGAAATCATTCATTGAGAATCAAATCCTTTATGGTATCAGAGCTTATTTGGTTTAATAATTTTGTTTCTCACCCTCTCTCCTTCTTTTCGAACTTCTCTCTCTTTCTATATTTTTTCCCACGCTAGTATCCCTACACTCTTAATTCTTAAACAGTCATGGTTGTCAATGGTGATACCTCCAATTCTCTCCCATTCACAACTTTCACTTATCAAATCTTTCAAAACTCACTCACACCAATTTTCTCGTCTGAAAAACGCAAATTCTCCCAATTCTCAAAGGTTATGAATTAGCCCATCATATTCACTCTACACACACTGCTGCCCCAAAACAATTAGCATCTTATGCTGATCATCCAAAATTTGATAATTGGGAATAAAAGGATCAACATGTCCTTATTAGTCTAATAATTTTTCCTCTCTCTCACATGCTGCTATACCACAGATCGTTCGTGCAGAAATGGATTCTGTCTCATGGAGCAAGCTCATAAAAGCATATTCTGTTGGTTATTGATCATAGATACATGATCTCAAACACCGTCTTCATAACCTTCGCTGGGAGAATGACAAATATCTCTGCTTGTCTTCAAAAAGCTAAATCTTTCAGTGATGAACTTTCTTCCCTTCAACATTCGGTGACCGATGATGACCTTGTTGAGGCAATTTTGGATGGTCTAGGCTCGGCCTATCAGCCATTTGCTCGTGCTTTGGAGGCTCATCTTGAATCAATTTCTTTTGATAATCTTACCGGTCTTTACTACAGTGAAGAATGAGAATTGAGCAGAGAAACTTGTTAAGCCCAAAATATACCTAAAAGATCATCAATATTTACATCAATTTTACTACGAATTTGTGCTGTTTATATCTATTTAGCGTACTTTTACGTCCGAATATGTTTCTTTCATGCAAGGTACCTAAATATTTGGTAAAATCCAAATAGGAACGAAAAGAGGTCAAAAACGAAGGAAAACCCTACAAAAGGAGTCAAAGACGATGACAATCAAACGCACCGAAATGAAGACGAGGAACGAAGTTAGAGACGAAAATAATTACTCGTGTCGCGACCGAGATTCCCCATTCTCCATCGCGACACGCGTCACCTAGACACTTCCCCCTTTCGTTCGAAGGTTGAATAACTGTTTCCCCATTCTCGGCCGAGAATTTCCATTCTCGGTAAGTTCAGAAATTCTAGCAGCACAACTTACACATGTTCGTTTTCAAAGAAGCGCGTCCGTTCGATTGGATAAGAACGTCTCTTTATAGCAGACACGTTCCTTAGACTCGACTCTCCAACATCTATAAATAAAGAGTTGATTTCAGAGTTGAGATATGATTTTTTAGAGTTAAGATTTAGTATATAATTAATGCAGAAATTCTGAGTCAAACGATTCAGAGTTAGAAGTTCGATTTTGTAAAAAGCAATATGATGTACACACATTGTTTATCAAATAATTACATACACAGTAGCATTTAGATTTAGATTAAAATCTGTTTATATTAGTTTACATTCTGGTAGTTGACGAACCATCTCTATTCCGAAGATTCAGCGAGAAGATTAAGTAGCGGATCCGACCCTGGAGTCTGACAAACTCTTTGACGAGGTTTGAGGAAAGGATTGACGACCCCGAACTCTAATGTCGTTCGAATGCTTTCATGCTTTTTATTCTCTGTAAACTTTTATCAAATTCATACTTCATCTAATAAAGTTCATGCAATTCAATAAATTTTTATGTAGCACTTTGGTAAATGATCCGAAGTGAGTTCTGGTGTTTTCATTAAAGCGTAGTTAAATTCAATATCTTTACAAGGAAACTTTGTTGAACACTTAGGCAAATTCATTCTTAAGGATGATATGATCGTTAAGTCGGCTTATCGGAAATAAGTATTAATTTGGTTAAGGTAGCAATCTAACCCGACCGTAGGAGGATTGTCTGCGGTTCAAATCCCTTTAATTGAAGGAGTTTATGTTATTACATTTTTATAATTTATACAAAGTTTAAAGTTGTTTTCTTTGCTTAATGCAAACGAACACAATTATTCTCTTATTTTAAACACTAAATGTTTCTGTTTTGTAATTCATACTCAAAACATAATTGATTTCTAACATTCTACATATTCCAACCTAATTCTTATTCTATCAGTCTCAAAACCAATTTCAAATAACGATTATCTATTTATATAAACCTTAAGTCGTATTTAATCTACACATAAATAAGTTTTTGTTGAAAAACGTTTCCTGTGGGATCGATATCGTTTTATTACTACAAGCGAAACCGTGCACTTGCGAAAATTGCTCAACCAGTTTTTGGCGCCGTTGCTGGGGAACGCTAAAACTTTTAACAAAAATTTATATTTTTCGTGTTTTATTTCGAATCTAGGTTTATACATACTTATTTCAACTTTTGTAATTTATTAATTTTAATTTACTAACATATTTATTTTTCAAATTCTGTTTTGAAGGTAGTTTCGGTTCATGTAAGATTTTAAGTTCATGCGCAGTTCTCGAAGTTCAGGCATTCCACCAAAACCGCTATATCCAGAAATTGAAAAGACAATTAAAAAGAAAAAGAAAAACAAGAAAAATAAAAACAAACAAAATTCAGAACCTCAGCCAGAAAATATGGCAACACTTATGGATTACGCTAGGCCAGGAGTGGCCAGTGTAACCTGTTGAAACACCTTTTCCACAAGATTTTGATTTGACAAAATCATCCATGATTAAGAGGCAATTAAATTTAGATACTTTGATTTAATTGTACTAATATGTTTGTTAAATATTGAGTGCAAAAATATATAAAGTAAAGACATGACAAAAGTCAGCACAAACAAAGCTGAGTAGAACGAAACTCAGTATGACAGAATGAAAGCTAAGTGGAGTAGGACTCAGAAGCAAAACGAGGCTTACTAAAGTTGAAGACTTCTTCAGGAGAGGTTAAACAGAACGGAGCTGACCTAGAAGGAACTCAGCATGAACGTTGAATATTCGAAGAGAACAAACGAAGCTGAGTGACAGTCAGGACAGTATGAAGAATCCGTTCACTAAAGGACAAAGTCTGCCAATCTTCTGCACCAATAATTGGAACCTCGAAGACACCTAAAATACTAATTCCAAGAGTCATGGGATGTTGGATTATTGGAAACAGACAACTGGCACAAAAAGACAAGCCAGACGCAAGAAGACAAAACTGTCGCCTGAAGAAAACAGTGAAATGGAATGGCGGAGCAGTCTGAAGACTAACCAGAAATTGTTCCCCTAAAGAGCCGTTTTGGTGTTAACGGTAACAACAATTCAAAGGATCCAAATCTACAATTTCCTTCTATAAAAGGACAATGAAGAACCTTGGATCTGCACTGAAGCATCAAGAGAAAAATACAAAGAGAGAAAATTCTGAAAGCACTCAAATACAAAAAGATCTTACACCCACTTTTCTATTCTCTGTGTAAATGCTAGATTGATTGTTGCATAATCATCTAAAGTGTTCTTTAGCATAAAAAGAACAAGTCTGTGATCAATAGGAATATTGAGAGTGTTAAGCTGAGTGCTTGGTTGTAAGCATTCAGTGGTAGAGAAATCTAGGTGCTGGGTTGTAGCACTTAGTAGGAGTTGAGTAGACGAATAGAGGAAGGTACTCTTGCATATTCAACTGCCTTGTAATTGGTTTGTGCTCTACCGTTAAAGAGCTCAGTATTTGATTCAAAAAGCCCGGAGGACTTTGGGGACTGGACGTAGGCAGAGAGGCCGAACCAGGATAAGTGATACTGAGTAATCTCTGAACTCTCTTTTATATTGTATGTGTTGTTTAATATATTTACTCAGCATATAAATTGCCTAAGCTGACCTTGAGTAAATAAGTGGTGCTGAGTTAAGAAGCTGACCTCCAAGAGTGTCAATTCTCAACTCACAATAAAACAACTTTAGTCAACATCTGACTAAAGCTGTCTTCAAACATATCTCACCAAGCTGACCAAAAAGCTGAGTTAATAAACTCTCAAAATAACTTCCAGTCAGCTTAATTAAAACGCGAAAAAGTTATATTAGTTCTTAACCCCCCCCCCCTTGGAACTAATTACCAGGGACCAACAAGTGGTATCAGAGCTTAAGCTCACTACTCAAAGATTTAACAATCTTGAGCTGATCCCTAAAAATGGGTGAGAATAGCACTCGGTTCCTTCCAGGAAACCAAACAGCACAGATACTCCCTGAGGGACTATCAATCACTAGACCTCCCCTATTCTTTGGGTCAAATTATACATTCTGGAAGAATAGGATGAAAAACTTTATTCAAGCCACAAACATGAGTGCATGGCTTGCAATTGTCCAAGGTCCACATGTGCCATACAAAACTGTTAACGATGAGAAAATTGTTAAAAGTGAGGCTGAGTGGACAGAGGATGACCTCAGAAAATTACAAAATAATGCTTCGGCTATAAACATGCTTCACTGTGCGTTAGATGCTACAGAATACAATAAGATTTCAGGTTGCGAGTCAGCACATGAGATTTGGAAGAAGCTTGAAGTAACCTATGAAGGCACAAGCAAAGTTAAGGAGTCTAAAGTCAATCAACATATGAGACTCTACGAGCTGTTTGAAATGAATGAGAATGAAGACATCTCAGAAATGAACGCAAGGTTCACAAATATTATAAATGAGCTAAAAAGGCTTGGAAAGAACTTCACTGAAGAGGAACAGGTGAAGAAAATTCTGAGAAGTCTGCCTAAGAGTTGGCAAGCAAAGAAAACAGCCGTAGAAGAAGCTCAAGACTTGACTACCTATAAATATGATGAGCTGATCGGATCCCTGCTGACCCATGAAATCTCTATGAAAAACTTTGAAGCCAAAGAGAAAGAAAAATCAGAAGATAAGAAACAAAAGTCACTTGTCATGAAAGTTGACTCGACTGAAGCTGAGTCAACTGATGATGAGGAAATAGCCATGTTCACCAGAAAAATGAAGAAGCTGTTCAGAAGGAATGATAGAAACGGCAAAAGGTCATTTAGAAGAAATGATAAGTATAAAGCTGAGTCAAGTGACAAGTACAAGAAGGACAGCTCGAAGTCTGTCACATGCTTTGAGTGTCATCAAACTGGGCACATCAAGTCAAGCTGTCCCAACCTCAAAAAGGAGAAGAAGGGAAGCAAAAAGGCTATGGTAGCCACATGGAGTGACAGTGATGGGTCAACATCATCCGAAGCTGAGCAAAATGAAACAGCCAACATATGTTTCATGGCAGATGATGGAGCTGACCAATCCCAATCTGAGCAAGCTGACCTCTCTGAAGATTCCGAGCAGGAGGAAAACAACAATGAAAGGTAACATCCTTACTTTTGCTTAGAAATGAAATGGTAAATGCCCTGAGTGATTTATATACACTAACTAAGAAGAGTAACAAAAAGATTAAGGCACTCAGCAGGCGCTGTGATGAGATTGAAGAGGTCAAACTGAGTGACCTCCGATATCTTCTCCAGGACAACTCTGACTTGCATACCAATATGAAAATCCTACATAAGTTTGTCACGGAGGTACAATCTGAGTCAAAGAAACTTAGAAAGGATATCACAATGTTACAGAGTCAAGGGAAGGGCTCAAATAGAAATAAACCCCATGCTGAGTACGCAAATACTAGTCAGCATAAGCAATTTACTCAATGTGAGTGTTGTGGAAAAAGGGGACACACAAAGCATGTGTGTTGGCATAACAAGCGGATTGTCCAATGTGACTTCTGCGGAAGAAAAGGGCATACCACAAAAGTATGTTGGCATGCCCAACACAATAATGCTGACCATACTCAGTTCAACCCATAAAGGGTACCTTTTTGTGATTTCTGTGGTAAGCCAGGCCACACCATAAAAGTATGCCGTCACAAGTTAAAATATGATTTTGCACCTGTTTATACTAACAAGAAAGGACCAAAAAGGAATTGGGTACCTAAAAATGAATAGTTTAAACTGCATGTCAGCTTGACATGCGTGGAGAAGTCAAAACTATGGTATATAGACAGCGCATGCTCAAGGCATATGACAGGTGATGAAACTCAGTTCATCACACTAGAGCTTAAACGAGGTGGAAGTGTAAGCTTTGGAGACAACAAGAAGGGTAAAATAGTCGCCTCAGGTACTATCGGAGGTAACCCAACTATTGAGTCTGTCTCCTTAGTTAAAGGTCTCAAATACAATCTGATGAGTGTATCTCAGCTTTGCAAGAGCGGCAGAAGGGTTGTATTTGATGATACTAAGTGTCAAATACTCGAGGGAAATACAAATGAATTAATTTTAACTGCCCCTCGTGTAGAAAATGTATACATGTTAAACTTAGAAAAACAGTTTTCTAAAAACATATGCTTGGTATCTAAAGAGGACAACTCCTGGCTATGGCATAGAAGACTTGGGCATGTCAGCATGGACCTTCTTGCCAAATTAGCTAGAAAGCAATTAGTTGAGGGATTACCCAAATTAAAGTTTGAAAAAGATCAACTGTGTAAAGCTTGTCAGCAAGGCAAACAAACTAAAAAGTCATTTCATAGCAAAAATATTGTCTCAACCAAAAGACCATTGGAATTACTACACTTGGATCTTTTCGGACCTATCCAGCCACTCAGCTTGGGAGGTAAGAAATTTTCCTTGGTTATTGTAGATGATTTCTCTCGGTACACTTGGATCATCTTGCTGAGTAGCAAGGATGAAACCTTTGAGATGTTTACCACATTGATCAAAAAGCTTGAAAATGACAAAGACCTAAGAGTAGCTCACATTAGAAGCGACAATGGTGGAGAATTCAAAAACCAACAGTTTGATGAATTTTGTGAAATCAGTGGTATTGACCACAATTTCTCCGCTCCTAGAACACCTCTACAAAATGGGGTTGTTGAAAGGAAAAATAGAACTATTGTCAAAATAGCTAGGACAATGCTGAGTGAAAATAGGCTTCCAAAGTACTTCTGGGGTGAAGCTGTTCACACGGCATGTTACATACTGAATAGGGCTCTAGTTAGACCTATACTTAAGAAAACCCCATATGAACTTTGGAAAGGTCGAAAGCCCAACATTGGATACTTTCGTGCCTTTGGGTGTAAATGCTTTATACTCAATACAAAAGACAACCTTGCTAAATTTGATGCTAAAGCTGACGAGGCGATCTTTTTAGGGTACTCAACAAACAGTAAAGCATATAGAGTATTTAATAAAAGAACTCAGGTTGTAGAAGAGTCTGTACATGTTGAGTTCGATGAAATTGACCCTACAGATAAGTTAGCTCAGCCTGAACAAGATGAACCATGCTCAGCTTCCGCTGATCAACCAGAAGCCTATGTGTCATCTATACAGGAGCTGACCCAAGGTAAGCAAGAAATTGAAATATCTTTTGCTGACCAATCTATTCCTGTAGAGATTGTAGAAACACCTCTTCCAAACAACTCAACATTGCCCAAGGAAATAAAGATCCCAAGAGGACATACTGAGCAGGCCATTCTTGATGCTGCCAACAACAAGTTGATGACCAGAGATCAGCTTAGAAAATACCTTAGCAATGTTGCCTTCGTCTCAATGCTTGAGCCAAAGAATTTTGCTGATGCTGAGCAAGATGAATATTGGATAAATGCCATGCAAGAAGAACTCGATCAATTCACCAGAAATGAGGTATGGGATTTAGTACCTAAACCTAGGAATCAAAAGCCCATAGGAACCAAGTGGGTCTTTAGAAATAAGCTAAATGAGCATGGAAATGTGATTAGAAATAAAGCTCGACTTGTAGCTCAAGGCTATAGTCAGCAAGAGGGTATAGACTATGGAGAAACATTTGCTCCTGTTGCTAGATTAGAAGCTATACGTATATTGTGTGCCTATGCCGGTTACATGAAATTTAAACTATATCAAATGGATGTGAAAAGTGCATTTCTTAATGGCTTTATAAACAAAGAGATATATGTTAATCAACCTCCTGGGTTTGAAGATCCAAAATTTCCAAACCACGTTAATAAACTCAAAAAGGCCCTGTACGACCTAAAGCAAGCTCCAAGAGCTTGGTATGAGAGGTTGACCAACTTCCTGCTGACCAGGAACTATGTCAGGGGAAAAGCTGACACAACCTTGTTTATTAAGAAAAAGGGTAAACATACCCTACTTGCACAGATATATGTAGATGATATAATTTTTGGTGCTACTGACGAATCTTTGTGCAAAGAATTTAGCCAACAGATGCAAACTGAGTTCGAAATGTCCATGATGGGTGAACTCAACTTCTTCCTTGGACTTCAAATCAAGCAAGGTAAGAATGGCATCTTTATAAGTCAGTCTAAGTACACCAAGGAAATGTTAAAGAAATTCAGCATGGTAGATTGCAAACCAATATCAACCCCCATGGGTATTGATATTGTCCTATGCAAGGATGAGAAGAGTAAGTCAGTTGATAGTAAGCTCTATCGAGGTATGATAGGTTCTTTACTCTATCTCACTGCTAGTAGACCAGATATTCAATACTCAGTATGCTATTGTGCTAGATATCAAGCTGACCCCAGGGAATCTCATCTAACTGCTGTAAAAAGAATTTTTAGATACTTGTAAGGCTCAGTTGATACAGGTCTATGGTATCCAACCTCAAATGACTTCACACTTATTGGATATACTGATGCTGACTATGGACGAGATAAGCTAGAACGGAAGAGTACTTCGGGAGGATGCCATTTTCTCGGATTCTGCCTAGTATCTTGTTTCAGCAAGAAGCAATCATCCGTAACCCTATCTACAACTGAAGCTGAGTACGTGGCTGCTAGAAGCTGTGTTGCTCAAGTCCTATGGATAAAGCAACAGCTTGAGGATTATGGAGTCAAAACAAAAACAATAGAGATCAAATGTGACAACAAAAGTGCCATTGATCTATCAAAGAACCCAGTCCAACACAGCAGGATGAAGCATGTTAGCATAAGGCATCACTTCATCAGAGATCATGTACTAAAAGATGAGATCAAGCTGACCTATGTGCCAACAAATGATCAGCTGGCAGATATCTTCACAAAGCCCTTGGCACGAGAACAATTCAACACACTAAGGGCAGCAATTGGTATGACAAATCCACTCTAACTAAATCTGTATCGAATAATTGCCATATGAGTGGAACTTTGAATGATTGTGCAAATGTCATGTTGAGTAAAATATCTACTCCTTACTAAGTTTGAAAATGAAAAAGCCACCCTATGCTGAATTGACATATATATTGAGTGATGATACTGAGTAGGCATAAAAGCTGAGTAAACATCCTATGCTGAATAGATAAACATATTGAGTAATCACTCTATGCTGAGTAAATACACATACTGAGTTAATTAGAGATAGAGAAATTATCCTCACAAAAGTTAGGCACTCAATATCGTGTATGCTTCGAATTCTAGCAAAACCTAGTAAAAACCCACTCGCGTAAAAAGAACCTACACGTGTAACCTCTGGCACCTTGGGAAGACGCACATTAAATCCCATGCGCCGAAGATGTCATAAATGACAGAATTTTTGTCGGTTGAACGTCCCTAGGTAAAAACGGCTAGTTAATGATTAAGGGCCGCCGTAAATTTATATAAAAAGTGGAAGAATCCCCACTCTTCATTCCTTACCCCTGTAATCTCCTGAAATCGAACCTCTTTCTCTCTCTAAGAACCTCAAAACCTTCAAAAATGGCTCCCAGCAAAAACAAAACCCCTAAAACTCAAACTACAGACAAACCCACTGACCACGCGGGTCCTTCGACGGAAATAGAAAGGAAAATGATCAAGGTACACTCAAAGGTCAACAATCTGGAGGTTTTAAAATGTCGATGGTTTTCTCCAAGTTTTGTCTCGTCTAAGAAACCATTCTGTGAATGGATCGAGAAGAACAAGTGGAAAGGTCTCTTCTCTCTTTCAGGAACAACCTATCCCAGGTTAGTACGGGAATTCTACTCGAATCTACGTGTTGATGCAGATGACTCTGACTATTTGGAGACCACTGTTAAAGGTCAGAAAATCATCGTAACCCCTGCCTATCTAGCCACATTATTAGATTTACCAGACGAAGGAATTCAATTTAGAACGACAAAGGAGAAAATGCCAAAAGACACAACTGAGAAACTTAAGGGGTTCTGTAAACCCAAAGATCATAAGGGTGAAATACCCAGCACCTGTATGGGTAAGGAACAAAAGATGGTCCACTTCATGCTGACCAACTTTATCTTCCCCAAACTCAGCTCAGCTTCATCCGCATCAAACTTCGAACAGTGCTTCATCTGGCACATGTTGACCTACACTCCGTTCAATCTTCCCTCTTTCTGGTTGGAGCGTTTCAACGAAGTGGTAAGAAACTCCGCTTGGGCTCTCTCATTACAAAAATTATACAGGACAAGCAAATAGAGACGGTGAATGAAACAAGTACATTGGGAAGTGAAATCACTGAAGTTCTACTAGATGGACTGTTATACAATCAACCCTTGAAGGGATACGAAGGAGCTGGAGATGCTGAAGAAGATGAAGAAGCTGAGCAACCAGAAACTGAGCTTCAAAGCTATTTTGCTAAGCTAACAGCGGAACTGACCACCTCTAGCGCAACTGCCAATCCTGAGTATGCTACGTCTGCTGAATTGCAAGACTGCTTTGCCAAGCTGAATGCTGAGCTGACCAAATCAAGTCCACCCGGCAATGCTGAGTTTGCCACCTCTGCTGAACTTCAACAATGCTTCACCAAGCTTCATACTGAGCTGACCAGTACACGTGACTTAGTATCCTCCTCTTCTCAGTGTACTATTGACCAATTAAGTGAAGCAGTCAGACTACTCAACATCGACAGAGCCCAGATGGATGTTGATCCCATCTCCAACACTAAACTCATGAGCTTTTCACAAGCTATCATGAAGGCAATGCGCATCAACAATGTCCAGCGCATGTTTTATGATTCTGCTCTGCTGAAACTGTTCCATCAAGCTCCTGCCTGAGCAAATCTCATGAATGCCTCCTCAGCATGATCAGTAGCTCTCTTCGGGTTCCTAGGCATATCCTGCAGCACGAAATGAAACTTTCCTCTACAAACCCGATGATGGCAAAACGGGGGAGACAAGTCAAGGAAGAACTTAGCGTCAAGGAGGAATTCAGCCTGCAGGTAATGCTTCTGGAAGCAAAGAGAAAGAGAAAGGAAAAGGAATTGCTCACGCTGATCACTCAGCTCAGAAAAAGAAGAAGTAGAACTTGCTTATCAATGTCTAAAAACTTATCCCATTATCCTATCTTTGAATGTTGTTTAGGTCAATGTGCTTTTTTCTTGTTTCAGTCAATATGCCTTCTTCTTGTTTAGATCAATATAACAAGTATTAGTTTCCTTCCTGACCTGACTAATAAAATTTGAACAAACAAATCAAGAAGTTAAAAACACTCAGTATACATTAACACTAAAACAACTTATGCAATAAACTGAGAAACAACATACTTCTAATATTTTTGAAAAACTGACTTCAATCCAGACTAGCTCAAAACTAAAACTGAGTCAGTATATACAAATGTCTTAAGTCTAATTAGATCTTGGAAGGTTTAGAATTAAGTTAAGACAATATGTGTGCAACCCTTACGGGGGAGTCATTTCAAAAATATCAATCATAGGGTAACTTATAACTGAGTTCCATAATTATGTATTTTGCCAACATCAAAATGGGGGAGTTTGTTGAAACACCTTTTCCACAAGATTTTGATTTGACAAAATCATCCATGATTAAGAGGCAATTAAATTTAGATGCTTTGATTTAATTGTACTAATATGTTTGTTAAATATTGAGTGCAAAAATATATAAAGTAAAGACAGGACAAAAGTCAGCACAAACAAAGCTGAGTAGAACGGAACTCAGTATGACAGAATGAAAGCTGAGTGGAGTAGGACTTAGAAGCAAAACGAGGCTGACTAAAGTTGAAGACTTCTTCAGGAGAGGTTAAACAGAACGGAGCTGACCTAGAAGGAACTCATCATGAACGTTGAATATTCGAAGTGAACAAACGAAGCTGCGTGACAGTCAGGACAGCATGAAGAATCCGTTCACTAAAGGACAAAGTCTGCCAATCTTCTGCACCAATAATTGGAACCTCGAAGACACCTAAAAGACTAATTCCAAGAGTCATGGGACGTTGGATTATTGGAAACAGACAACTGGCACAAAAAGACAAGCCAGACGCAAGAAGACAAAACTGTCGCCTGAAGAAAACAGTGAAAGGGAATGGCGGAGCAGTCTGAAGACTAACCAGAAATTGTTCCCCTAAAGAGCCGTTTTGGTGTTAACGGTAACAACAATTCAAAGGATCCAAATCTGCAATTTCCTTCTATAAAAGGACAATGAAGAACCTTGGATCTGCACTGAAGCATCAAGAGAAAAATACAAAGAGAGAAAATTCTGAAAGCACTCAAATACAAAAAGATCTTACACCCACTTTTCTATTCTCTGTGTAAATGCTAGATTGATTGTTGCATAATCATCTAAAGTGTTCTTTAGCATAAAAAGAACAAGTCTGTGATCAATAGGAATATTGAGAGTGTTAAGCTGAGTGCTTGGTTGTAAGCATTCAGTGGTAGAGAAATCTAGGTGCTGGGTTGTAGCACTTAGTAGGAGTTGAGTAGACGAATAGAGGAAGGTACTCTTGCATATTCAACTGCCTTGTAATTGGTTTGTGCTCTACCGTTAAAGAGCTCAGTATTTGATTCAAAAAGCCCGGAGGACTTTGGGGACTGGACGTAGGCAGAGAGGCCGAACCAGGATAAGTGATACTGAGTAATCTCTGAACTCTCTTTTATATTGTATGTGTTGTTTAATATATTTACTCAGCATATAAATTGCCTAAGCTGACCTTGAGTAAATAAGTGGTGATGAGTTAAGAAGCTGACCTCCAAGAGTGTCAATTCTCAACTCACAAGAAAAAAACTTTAGTCAACATCTGACTAAAACTGTCTTCAAACATATCTCACCAAGCTGACCAAAAAGCTGAGTTAATATACTCTCAAAATAACTTCCAGTCAGCTTAATTAAAACGCGAAAAAGTTATATTAGTTCCTAACCCCCCCCCCCTTGGAACTAATTACCAGGGACCAACATAACCAATAGTATCGTTAGACCCAGAATCACCGCAAACCAATTTGAAATTAAGCCAACATTGCTTAATATGTTGCAAAATAATGTAACATTTTATGGGTTACCTAACGAAAATCCTAACACCCATTTGACAAATTTCTTAGAAATTTGCGACACTTTTAAAATACCAGATGTGACTGCTGAAGCAATCAAACTTCGCCTCTTTCCTTTCACTTTGAAGGAGAGAGCCAAAGAGTGGTTAACTTCTATGCCAGGCGTAACATTTGAAACTTGGGACCAACTTGCCCAAGCGTTTTTATCAAAATATTTCCCTTTAGCAAAAACCGCAAGAGTCATAAAAGAGTTAACATCTTTTTCTCAAAATGATAATGAAACTCTTTATGAGGCTTGGGAACGTTTTAAAGAACTTCAACGTTTATGCCCACACTACCATTTTCCCGATGCACTTTTAATGCAAACATTTTATAATGGATTAAATCCTACAACTATAGGTTCATTAGATGCTATGTCGGGAGGGTTATTTATGAAGAAGACATCAACCCAAGCAAGAGAACTTTTGGAGGAAATGGCAATCAACAGCAGTATGTGGCCCGCAGAACGTGGACATATACCAGTGGCGAAACCATCATCCTCAACCACATCATCCGTTAAAGGTATAGTGAATCTTGATCCAGTCGTGATGTTACAAGCCCAATTTTCTACCTTATCGCACAAAATTGATAGGTTTATGGCACCGTGCGATGTTAATGGTAATCCAATCCAAACGGATCTGGATTATGAAGGTATGAGCGAGATTGAACAGGTAAATTTTGTCGAATGGCAAAACCAAACTAATAATCCTTATTCTAATACTTATAATCCTGGATGGAGGAATCATCCTAACTTTAATTGGAAAGATAATAATAATAATAATGCAGTTGCTAATCAAAATCATACCAATAATTATCAAAATCAATCAAGAGATACGATTAGCACTTTATCTTCTAAAATCGACAAATTCATAGATACTATCGGTGGAAAAATAAGTAATCACGATGATGGTTTTAAACGGATCGAGAATAAATTCGATCAGCTTATTAAAAACCACTCATCTAGCATCCATAATTTGGAGGTTCAAATTGGTCAAATTGCTAAATCAATTCCATCCCAAAAAGAGGGAAGTCTTCCCAGCCATACGGAAGAAAATCCGAAGGAGCATGTAAAGGCTATCACTCTTCGTTTAGGGAAAAATTACTTAGGTCTGGAAATTCCCGGAGATTCAACTTTACCAGGAACTGATTTACCAAAATCCAAAGAAGATACATTAAATACAAAAAGTTCACCAATTGACTCAAGTACAAAAACATTTGTACCCAAACCACCTTTTCCACACAAAGTCCGAAATAAGGACTATGACATACAACTTTTAACATTTTTGGATAAACTTAAAAATTTGCACATTAATTTGACGTTTATGGATGCAATTACGCAAATTCCTAACTATGGTAAGTTCTTAAATGATTTAATTTCAAAGAAAATTAGTTGGGAAGGAATTTCATCAATTTCGCTAACTGAGGACTGTAGTTCAATAGTTTCAAGCAATTTGCCCACCAAACTCAAAGATCCTGGATGTTTTACCATTCCGTGTAAGTTGGGAGATATTGAATTCCCAAGTTGTCTTTGTGATTTAGGAGCAAGTATAAACTTAATGCCATTGTCTATTTTTAATACGTTAGGTTTAAAAGAAGATATCAAACGTACCAATATGGTTTTGCAATTAGCGGATCAAACCACTAAGCGACCATATGGTATAATTGAGGACGTTTTAGTTAAAGTTGACAAATTTATTTTTCCTACCGATTTCGTTATATTAGACTTTGCATATGACGTTAATTGTCCACTAATTTTTGGTAAACCGTTTATGAACACGGGACGTGCTCTAGTTGATGTGTCGGAAGGAAAAGTAGTTTTAAGGATAGGAGAAGATAAGATCGAGTTTAATATGAACAAAGCGATGAAATATCCTATGGAGGAATTCGCTTGTATGAAACTTGACTTAGCTGAAGAATGTGTCAATGACATTATTCAGAAAGAAGAAATAATAGAACGTATAATGGGAGAAGAATTAGAAGATAAGGACCCAGAGCCTTTGATTCGAGAAGATGGACCAGTTCCGCCTTCAATTGTAATACCCCCTAAATTAGAACTTAAAGAGTTACCAAACCATTTGAGGTACGCTTTCTTAGGCGAAGGCGATTCTCTACCTATAATTATCTCTAACAAGTTAACAAATGATCAAGAAGAAAAATTGAAAGAAGTTGTTAGAAATAGGATAGGAAGTATGGGATGGCAAATTTCAGACTTAAAAGGAATCAATCCTAGTATTGTAATGCACAAAATTCACTTAGAAGAAGATAAGCCACCTAAAGCGGATAGGCAAAGACGCTTAAATCCGAATATGAAAGAAGTAGTCAAAAAAGAGATTACTAAGCTTTTAGACAATGGAATCATTTATCCTATCTCGGATAGTGAATGGGTTAGTCCAATCCATTGTGTACCTAAAAAGGGAGGCATAACTGTTGTAAGGAATGACGAAGGTGAATTAGTACCTACGTGAACCACCACCGGTTGGAGGGTTTGTATAGATTATAGGAACCTAAACAAAGCAACCAGGAAAGATCATTTTCCTCTACCTTTCACTGATCAAATGATCAAAAGGATAGCCTGTCATGCTTTTTATTGCTTTCTAGATGGTTATTCCGGATTCTTTCAAATTTATATTTACCCGGATGACCAAGATAAAACAACCTTCACATGTCCTTATGGAACCTTTGCATATAGGAGAATGCCCTTTGGTCTATGTAATGCACTAGCAACATTTCAACGTTGTATGACTGGAATTTTTAACGATTTCATTGAAGATATCATGAAAGTTTTTATGGATGATTTTTCAGTTTATGGAGATTCTTTCGATGCATGTTTAGGAAATTTAGATAAAGTTTTTTCTAGATGTGAGGAAACAAATTTAGTTTTAAACTGGAAAAAATGTCATTTCATGGTTGACGAGGGAATTGTTTTAGGTCATAAAATATCTGAAAAAGGATTAGAAGTGGGTAGAGCAAAAACTTCAGTGATAGAGAAATTACCCCCTCCAACTACTATTAAGGGAGTACGGTCATTTTTAGGACAGGCAGGTTTTTACAGACGATTTATAAAAAACTTTTCTGTAATTTCCAAACCACTTGCTAATTTGCTTATGAAAGATTCAACCTTTGATTTTAATGAAGATTGTCTTAAAGCTTTTGAAACATTGAAAGCAGCTTTAGTCAGTACACCCATAATTGCTAAACCCGATTGGGATTTACCTTTTGAAATCATGTGTGATGCAAGTGACTTAGCCGTAGGATGTGTTTTAGGTCAAAGGAAGGACAAGAAGCTTCATGTTATTTATCATGCCAGTCACACATTGTCCGGTGCTCAATTAAATTACACCACAACTGAAAAAGAAATGCTAGCGGTAGTTTTTGCATGTGATAAGTTTAGGTCATATCTGCTAGGATCTAAAGTTATTATATATACCGATCACGCAGCTTTAAGGTATCTATTTGCTAAGAAAGATGCAAAACCGAGTCTAATTAGATGGGTTTTGTTATTACAAGAATTTGATATAAAAATTAAAGACAAAAAGGGAGTAGAAAACCTTGTCGTCGATCATCTATCAAGACTTGAAGATGAAGACGGTCCTATAGGTGAAACTATCGGTATACGAGATGATTTTCCTAATGAATTTCTCTATCAGATAAAAAGTGTCATGTCACCATGGTATGCGGATATAGCCAATTATCTCGCAGTTAACATTGTTCCAGAAGGGTTAAATCTCCAACAAAGAAAAAAATCCTTTTTCGATATTAAACAGTATTTTTGGGAAGACCCCTTCTTGTTCAAAACTTGTGGTGATGGTATGATTAGGAGATGCGTTAGCGAAAATGAATACGGGTCTATAATCTCAGAATGCCATTCAAGCTCTTATGGAGGACATAACGGCGTTAGTAAAAAAGTAGCTAGGATATTAGAATGTGGATTCTTTTGTCCTACATTGTTTAAAGACGTTTGTTCATTTGTTATTCGTTGTGACAAATGTCAAAGAGCCAGGAATTTAGGAAGGAAAGATGAGATGCCTCTCACAAGCATGTTAGAAGTTGAAGTCTTCGACGTGTGGGGGATCGATTTCATGGGTCCTTTTCCCCCTTCTTTTGGTAAAACTTATATTTTAGTAGTCGTAAATTAGGTTTCAAAGTGGGTTGAAGTAATTGCAACCCCTACGAATGATGTTAAGGTTGTCGTTAAGTTTCTTGAAGATATATTTTGTAGATTTGGATGCCCTAGAGTCATGATAAGTGATGGAGGTACTCATTTCATAAACCGAAGTTTTGAATCGCTTATGAGAAAATATGGAGTACACCACCACGTATCTACGCCATACCATCCTCAATCGAATGGTCAAGCGGAGATATCAAATAGGGAACTCAAGTGGATTTTAGAAAAAACGGTTTCATCTTCAAGAAGAGACTGGTCTTGTAAACTTAATAATGCGTTATGGGCATACCGTACTGCATTTAAAACACCAATAGGAATGACACCATACCGATTAGTGTATGGGAAAGCATGTCATTTGCCAGTAGAATTAGAGCATAAAGCTTATTGAGCTATTAAAGCACTTAATTATAATTTACAAAAAGCAGGTAAGAAACGATTATTCGACTTGAACGAGTTGGATGAATTACGTCATTTATCTTACGAAAATGCAAAAATATATAAAGAGAAAGTGAAAAAATGGCACGATGCCAAAATTAAAGTTAAAAGCTTTAGCATTGGAGATAAGGTGTTGTTGTTTAATTCACGACTCCGGTTATTCCCAGGTAAACTTAAGTCTAGATGGACTGGACCATTTTTAGTCGTTAAAACATTCGACTATGGATCTTTAGAACTTGAAGGACCTAACGGAGTTCGCTTTAAGGTAAACGGTAATAGATGCAAAATTTATTATGAAAATTCTCCAATTAAGGAAATTGAGTTCATAACGGAATTTCATGAAGATTAATTCGTTAATTTTCATATACTTCTTTTATTTTGTTTTTGTTTGAATTTTTTAGGTTAGATTTTATTTTTACACATTTCATGTTTATGATTTTTAGTTTTTAGATGAGCTTATATCAAGTTTTGGATACATAAAAATATATTTAAGTCATTTTTTTAATCAAATTTTAGGTAAATAGTTCGAATTAGAAGAAATTCAGGATTCTCGGTTGAGATTTCAGGAATCTCAGTTGAGAATCCACACTTTCACAATTGTCCAAAGAGGTAAGGAATTTTCTGAACTTACCGAGAATTTTTAATTCTCGGTTGAGATTCGGGATACCTGGTCACGGTACCCATTTCAAAGGAAATGGCATGTCGCGACCGAGAATCAGGATTCTCGGTCGCGACACGGGTACTTCCAGCACCCATCAGACCTGTTTTCTTCTTCCTCCTGCAGACATAGCTGTTCAACTCGAAAAATTGAGTTTCTTCAAGTCCAAGAGGTCTGATTTTATGCTTTTTCGCATAAAAAAGACACTTTATTTCGTCCTATGATCCCTATAAATAATTCAAGAGGATCAGATTTTTGTTACTTACTTTTCTATTCATCTCTATCAGACAAAAATCTGATATTCTTCTCACCATTTTCAACAAAGTTACATACACTTTTTGCTATTCAAAAACCATGACTACCAAACACAAATCTTCCAAGAAGATTGTTGCTGCACGCCATAAGCGTATTGATTTATCAGAACACTATGGTGCACCATTTCCCATTTATAACCATGATGAAGGCAGACGCTATTACCGGTTCCATTATGCTATATTTGTAGGAATGTTGTACATGGATGAGTTCTTGAATGATGAACTCGGGATTAGCGATGATATGAATCGCTATTTAGAGAATTTGGGCTGGACCAAATTCGCCCATATGAAGTTTCCAATAATCGGAGATTGGATCCTTGAATTCTTATGTACAGTACGCTTCGTGAATAAGCGTCGGGTTCGTCTTAGTTTTCGCAAAGATGGCGAAACTTTCACCTTCGGTTACCCTGAATTATATGCCTGGTTTGGTTTCCCACCACGGGATACTTCATATCACCATCCTGGCAGAGATATGACATCCAGAGACATTTGGAGGATGTTGACAGGATTCTGGCGTTTCAATCCAAGTCTCGCCTACAACAAGTGCATCCACTCCAATTCAATGCTTTATTTGCACAAGTTCCTGTGTCATAGTTTGTTTGGACGAACTGGCAGCAGTATGGTCTAAGACACAGACTTGTATTTCTTAGGCGACATATTTGAAAGCAACACCGTAAACTCTTCCAAAATATTGATGGAGGGTTTGATTGCCGCTTCTCGTTCCAAAGATAAGAAGATTGGATATGGGAATATTATTTGTGGCATAATACTGGGAGCCAAAGGAGCAGCATCTGTTCCTTGGACTGATGCAGAACCGTTTCCAATGATGGATTATGAATTTTTGGAAAAAGAGGGCCTCGTGAAACGCATCTTTCGGGTTGGCCCAAGGTTTCTTTCTGCGGAAGAGAGACAGATCTTCATGCAGATGAAGATTGATCGTTATAGGGCAAGACGAATCCCAATTCCGCGGGATGAGTATTTAGTTTTTGTTATTTAGGTTTTATTTGTTTTAGTTTGTGTTTGATTTGTATTTAATTTTTCCTTGTATATATGTTTTTGTTCATTTTGTACATATGTGTTATGAAATAAAATTTCAATTCATTTCAGTTCATTTCTTAGTTTGATTCTGGTTTATATATCTGTTCCAATTTATATATCATAATCAATCAATCTGTATAAAATCCATTTTCATGTTAATGAATTCTGATCTTTATGAAAATATGAACATAATAATGATTTTCATGGTTTATATAATCTTCTATGATGATTATCACATACATCCGTTTAAACTTATTACCCATAACTTCATTAATTTATGTATCTGTATCATAATTAATTCATTTGCTTTTGTTTAACTATTTAAGGTTTTAAGTAATACATGAACTTACATTTAATTACATTTAAGATGATTCATTTAACTTATTTGCTTTGATGTACATTAATTGTTCATTAACCCTAATTAAGACATTAATGTTTCATAATTGTTCATTATTCCCATATTAATAAGGACAAACCTTTGGTTTTCCTTGTATTTAATGCTCTTAAATTTGTGATTTTAAGTACAGGTGCAGTTTTAATTAGTTTCAGAACATAATTACTCAGAAAAATGCACGAATGGAGTTAATATGCGCGATATTCATCCACCAGGGGCGGATTCTCGGCCGAGAATTTATTATTCTCGGTAAGTTCAGCGAAACATGCAATTTTCGAAGAGATTTTCTCTCTGAAAGTAAGGCCGGTGGAGTCCGATTTTTGCACTAAATTAAGCCTATTCCTATTCCTAATCTACCTATAATCCACTCTATTCAACCCTATATATATCTATTCCTTACACAAACATCACATCACCTCAATTTTTACCCAATCACTCACTCTAAACTCTTCCCAATACACTACTTTTACTCTTCCAAATTTATTCATTCACTATTCACAATCAATTACCCCTTTCATCCACCTTCTCTTTCATTCATTCACCCTTACTATTCCCAAACTCTTCTTCAAGCTTTTGCTATTCTCTCTCAATTTCTTCTTCTCTATTTTCAAGCACTAACCCACTACCATCATGCCTAGAACCAAAATTGCCGGACACAAGACTAAGGTTACGGAAGCAAATCGCCTTCGTATTCGTTGTGGAGCTTATTTCGATATAGCTTCTGAGGAAGAGGTCGCTCGCTTCACTCATTTTTCAAATGCAAAGAGGGAGTTTGTTGACATGCATTTCCTTGATTTTGATTCGGTAAGAGAGTTATCTTTCTCTACTCGGATTAATGCTTACCTTGATACTTTAGGTTGGCATACTTTTGCTTCAATGAAATTCCCTAGCATTACGGAATATATTGTGGAATTTTTGGTTACTTTGCAAACTGATAAGAAGAAGAATTTCATCACTTTTAGAAACAATGGTGTAACTTATACTGTTGATTATGAAGCAATGGGAAATATGTTCGGTTTTCCTACAAGTAATTTCTTTAACAAGCCTAAGGACTCCGATAATGACACCATTTGGCATACTCTTTCGGATCAAGCCTATTTTAATTCCAAAAACACTTCAAGCAAGATGATTAAGGACAATTGCTTGTTTTACTTTCATAAATTCTTGAGTTTTCCGTTGTTTGGTCGTGTTGAGAGTTCCAAAATTCAAGTTCGGGATTTGTTCGTTATTGATTGCTTGTTAAAAGGTTTAAGGGCTGATAGCATTAGCATGCTATTTGATAATTTGTATCGTGCTTCGAGGGCTCACACTACTCAAGTCCCTCTAGGTAATTTTATTACCGGTTTAGTATTGGGTGCACGTGGAGAATTGGCCGATTATGATATGTCTTCCTACCATGGCTATATCCCTATTTTGAATATTTCGGCTCTTGAACGAGCTCACTTATTGGTTTCTTCATGCCCTCTCGTTTTTGTTTCTTATGAGTCACGTATTGTCCATCTTCGTGGTAATATGGGAGGAGGAGCTTCGAGTTCTCAATTTGTAGGTACCGAAGAAGGAGGAGCGGAAGAGGAAGTGGCGGATGAACCACATGCACAACCCCAAGCCCAAGCACCACAAGAGGAGGATCCTATTGATTTAAGAAGGATTTTGAACCAAATCAATTCCCATAATAGACAAATGAATTTGAGAATTGATGATTTGGTTGAGAAAAATATGGTGATGAATGACAATATCAACAACTTGAGGAGGGAGAACAAGTCCACCCGTCGTCGGATGCTCTCATTCTTCTGTCGTCAACACATTGAAACTTCACCATCTCCACCGGATTCACCTCCTAATGTTTAGGTTTTATCTTTTCTTTTCACATTTCCTTTGTTATGTTTTAATTTGGTACAATTTCTTTTCCATCATGTTTAGTACAATTTTAATTTTCTTTTATGTTGAATGCTTTTCTTTTTCGATGAATTTTATTCATGATTTTTAATCTCTTGTTTCGTATGCGTTATTTCGTATAATTTTTCGTGTTTTATCAATTTTTGCACCAATGAGGACATGATCCAATTTAAGTGTGGGAGGAGATATTGGATATATCTTTTATTTTTATTACGACTAAATGCAACGAAATAATTTTTTAAAGCAACATTTAACATTTTTAAAAATAATGCAACATTTCTTTTATGCAAATGCAACACATTTTGCAACGTTTTCAAAACATAGTATTTCTCAATGACATTATTTTAATAACATCATTATAAACTTAGAATTTTCATATGTATAAGTAAACATTTAACTTATGATTATTTTTAGGTTATCATTATCGTTAGAAATAATATATTTCTATACATGCAATGTTTTTAAATTTTTCACAAATCTTCGATACGATTTTAAATAAAATTGTCTCGAGTGAATGTATTTAAGTAAATAAATTCTTTGTTTTCAATCTCTATCTTATATCATGCAATTCATGATACAATAAATCTTATTTTAAATTTTCAATTAGGTTTATAGGCATTAAATTAAACCAACAATTTTTAGCTCGGTTTGATTTCGTCTTACATTAACACCAATTGAAGTTTTTAAGGAAACTTTAGCCATAATACATGTTGAATTTTAAGTCAATATAGGATGAATGTGCTATTTTTCTTATTCCCAATTTTAATTTCATAAAATCAATTAGTCGTATTCTTAACTTTTGGCCACGATTGAGACCAACCTTATCACAATCGAGGTATAAAAGGGAAGAAAATTAAGTATCGTTTACTTTTGGCCACGGTTGCGACCACCCTTATCACAATCGAGGTATGGAAGGAACATTTAAACAAAAAATTAAGCGTGTTTTTACGTAACGATTGCGTCCACCCATGGCATGGTCGGTACCTCTTAAGCAAACACAAAGCAAATTAAATGCATATAAAGTTACGATCAAGACCACCCTTATTTCGGGCGTAACTAGGCGAATAATTAACCCAAGTACTTACTCATTTAATGTAATAGTTTAGGTTTGGAAAAGAAATTTTTGTGCTTTGAAATGCATTGAGACGAAAGACTCAATAACATGCGTGCTTATATATCGTCCCGAATACTTCAAATCAAAAATTGAGAATATAAGACGAATGATATATCGCCTTTATACTAGTTAGTTTGATATTTTGCGTATAAATTTGCCATGCGAAGTTAGTCTTTTCGGCTTAACTAATTTAAAAAGTAATACAGAGATATATGTTTTATTTTCATAAAGAGATTAGTTAAAGGATAAATTTAGTTAAATTTTGCTCGGGACTAGCAAAAGATTAAGTGTGGAGATTTGTTAAACCCAAAATATACCTAAAATATCATCAATATTTACATCAATTTTACTACGAATTTGTGATGTTTATATCTATTTAGCGTACTTTTACGTCCGAATATGTTTCTTTCATGCAAGGTACCTAAATATTTGGTAAAATCCAAATAGGAATGAAAAGAGGTAAAAAACGAAGGAAAAACCCTACAAAAGGAGTCAAAGACGACGAAAATCAAACGCACCGAAACGAAGACGAGGAACGAAGTCAGAGACGGAAATAATTACCCGTGTCGCGACCGAGATTCCCCATTATCGGTCGCGACATGCGTCACCCAGACACTTCCCCCTTTCGTTCGAAGGCTGAAAAACTGTTTCCCCATTCTCGGCCGAGAATTTCCATTCTCGGTAAGTTTAGAAATTCTGGCAGCACAACTTACACATGTTCGTTTTCAAAGAAGCGCGTCCGTTCGATTGGATAAGAACGTCTTTTCACAGCAGACACGTTCCTTAGACTTGACTCTTCAACATCTATAAATAAAGAGTTGATTTCAAAGTTGAGATATGATTTTTTAGAGTTAAGATTTAGTACAGAATTAATGCAGAAATTCTGAGTCAAACGATTCAGAGTTAGAAGTTCGATTTTGTAAAAAGCAATATGATGTACACACATTGTTTATCAAATAATTACATACACAGTAGCATTTAGATTTAGATTAAGATCTGTTTATATTAGTTTACATTCTGGTAGTTGACGAACCATCTCTATTCCGAAGATTCAGCGAGAAGATTAAGTAGCGGATTCGACCCTGGAGCCTGACAAACTCTTTGACGGGGTTTGAGGAAAGGATTGACAACCCCGAACTCTAATTTCGTTCGAATGCTTCCATGCTTTTTATTCTCTGTAAACTTGTATCAAAATCATACTTCATCTAATAAAGTTCATGCAATTCAATAAATTTTTATATAGCACTTTGGTAAATGATCCGAAATGAGTTCTGGTGTTTTCATTAAAACGTAGTTAAATTCAATATCTTTACAAGAAAACTTTGTTGAACACTTAGGCAAATTCATTCTTAAGGACGATATGATCGTTAAGTCGGCTTATCGAAAATAAGTATTAATTTGGTTAAGGTAGCAATCTAATCCGACCGTAGGAGGATTGTCTGCGGTTCAAAGCCCTTTAATTGAATGAGTTTACGTTATTACATTTTTATAATTTATACAAAGTTTAAAGTTGTTTTCTTTGCTTAATGCAAACGAACACAATTATTCTCTTATTTTAAACACTAAACATTTATGTTTTGTAATTCATACTCAAAACAGAATTGATTTCTAACATTCTACATATTCCAACCTAATTCTTATTCTATCAGTCTCAAAACCAATTTCAAATAACGATTATCTATTTATATAAACCTTAAGTCGTATTTAATCTACACATAAATAAGTTTTTGTTGAATAACGTTCCCTGTGGGATCGATATCTTTTTATTACTACAAGCGAAACCGTGCACTTGTGGAAATCGCTCAACAAAACTATTACACCCTCATTCACACCATTTGTTCATTACATTGCAGGAACTAATGGGCGTGGAAGGGATGGCAATTCTATCGATATGTCTAACATTGGCAATTCTTCCTTTCCTATTTGATATACTCCAATTCAATTTCAGAATATTTTTCATGTTCCTCAAACTATGGGTAAATTTCATCAATGGTGTACAACCTTTACCTCATTTCACACTTTGGTGTACAACCTCCCATTTGTCTCAGTAATATGTACGAACTTATAGATGACCTCCCACTTTGCTGTATACCCGGTTAAAATGATCGGTCAACTCAAAAGTCAACGTGTCAGCTCATTATTTTTTACTTTACCCAAGACCCACACATTGTATAATTACAAAAATACCCCCATTTTAAATAAAAAAAACCCAATCTCCCCTATATTTCCCTTTCTCTCTTTCCTTTTTTCTGCATGTACTTTCTCTCTCTCAAACTCGTTTCTCTCTCTTCTTTGCAACCCCTCTCTCTCTCTGTTTCCCATTCTCTAAGTCTTCTCTCTCTATCATTTGCGTATTCTTCTGTGTCACTTGCTTACTTCTTCGACTTCTATCTTAGCTTCTTAGTTTAGATATTTAATTGGTTGTTCTTAACCCAAATTCTTTTCCAAGCAATAACTTGGGTTTTCTTTTTATTATAACTAGATTGATGGGCTTTTTCAATCCAAAATTTGGTTGGGAAATGCTATTCGGATAAAGGAAAATACTTGGTGAATTTTGATTTTGTAGTGGTGTTAGCATGTAACCTCTTCTTTGCCTGATAATGAATCACTTAGGCAAATGGCGATGATGGCTATGAGATTTATCGCTTTAAAGCGCTCGATATCAACTTTTCCTCATCTCTGTGAGAGAATGAAGCAAACAGGTAGCGTTCATTTTCAATTCTTCACCTTTTGTATCATTTCATATATAGTTCTCTTGATTATCTTGGCAGAAAAGGACATAACGCAAATGTTTCGGGTATCCCCCCTCCAAACCATGAGTTGCAGAACGACCATGAGTAGAAAGACTTCAAGGAAGAATTGGGTACCTCGGATTTTGGGTAAGAGATTCATCAGAATTCTAAAGATATTCAAGTGGGGACCTGATGCTGAAAAAGCTTTAGAACTGTTAAAATTAAAAGTAGATTATCAGTTTGGTTGTCCAGGTTTTGAAGATAGATGTTGAGATTAATGTAAAAATTCAGTTTTTTAAATGGGCTGGAAAAAGGAGGAACTTTGAGCATGATTCCTCTACTTAGCTTTAATTCATTGTTTGGATGAAGTTGAACTATATGGTGAAATGTGGAAGATAATCCAAGATATGGTGAGGAGTATATGCATTATCAGTGCATCTGATTTAACTAAAATTGTTAAAACATTGGGAAGGCTAAAATGGTGATTTAAGCTTTATATGTATCCTATATATCACAAATGTAATTAGAGAGCGATATTGAAAGATAGAGAGAGAAGTTAAAGAGAGAAAGGGAAATATAGATGGAGGGGTTACAAGGAAGAAGACAAGGATAGTTCAGTAATTGCATAGTATTTTAGTAATTGTATAAAAAAATGTGGGTTCCACTTTTTTTAATGGATAGTAGAAAAATAATGAGCTGGCGCGTTGACTTTTAAGTTGACCGGTCATTTTAACCTGCTATACACCAAAGTGGGAGGTCACCAATAAGTTTGTATATATTACTGAGACAAATTGAAGGTTGTACACCAAAGTGTGAAACAGGGTAAAAGTTGTACACCATTGATGAAATTTACCCCTCAAACTATTAGTAATCTACTATCTATGATCGTTCTAATCCTATTTCTGTTGAATTCTTTGCTAATAATTTTGTTTTGAAGGATTTGAGGAAAAAGAAGGTGATTTATCACGGGTTGAATAAAATGGGCTCTATACCATGTCTCTTCCATCTCCAACCCAGTCCCAGATTCAAGCATTTAACATTAGTCTCCCTATGTGGCATACCCGATTAGGTCATGCTAATTATCCAATTCTTAACAAAAATGTTGCTTTGAATAATCTTGAGTTTGATAATCATAAAAACGTTTCATTGTGTGATTCTTGTTCTGTCGCTAAGGCACATCGCTCCCTTTCCTATTATATATTATATTATATTTTTATCAGTAAAAAAAGTATGAAGTGACACATCAACTTCATCGTTACAGTTTTATATTTTATATAGATATGTAGAAAATTAGAGAAATTTTAGGAGAGAATTTAGGGATTAATCTAAATTATATAGAATTCTTAAATATAATACGAATAAAATAATCTTTTTATAGATAAATATATCATATAATTAAAATTAATATATTATATATTATATTATATTTTTTATCAGTAAAAATGAAAGAATGACATCTCAGTTCCATCAACAGTTTTATATTACATATAGTTTTGCAGAGAATTGGAGATATTTTAGGAGAGAATTTAAGGATTAATCTAAATTCTAGGATTCTTAGATATAATACGAAAAATAATCTTTTTATAGTTAATATAATATAATTATAATTAATATATTATATATTATATTATATTTTTTTCAGTAAAAAAAGGAAGGAAGTGATTCTTTCCATTCCGAAAGGTAAGGATCAAACTCTGGACCTTTGGTTAAAGGAGAATGAGTCTTTACCACTCCACCACAACCCGTGGTTAACTTTCTCACATTTAATGCATAACAAATTATTAAAATGACGTGAACAATTTTTTTTACTTCTCATCTAACAACGCACGCTTCATCACTAAGGTATTGTTTGGATAGGGGTTATTTAAAGTAAGGTAAGGTAAATGTATGGATATTACCTTAATTTGTTTTGAAGTATAATTGAAAAGTAGGGTAAATGAGAGTAGGTAAGGGTAAATTTTCCTTTATTTCCCTTACACCCCGACTCGGGAGGAAAGCAAGGTTAAATAATTTTTTTCTCAAAAGTGTCCTCATGTAAACATAAGAGCTGAGAAAGAATAAAAGGTTTTCCTTCTATGCTTTTTTTATTCTGTTTTTTTCTTGGTTGATACTTTCTAATTTTTTAGAATAAAAGTTTTCATTCACAGCTGAAACTTTGTAATTTTTTAGAACATCAATTTCAGCAAAATGATGATAATTTTGTAATTTTTGTAAAATGACTAAAACTTTTCTCTATGGGGGCAAGTAAGATAAATAATTATGTGGATTTAGCTTTCCTATATTTAGAAAAATTAATTAATAACTTAATTAACTTTAGTTAGAACTTTTTTTTTTTAAATAAAGTTCTAACTTATTTAGGTCTTGTTTGATAAAGCACTTAATTACTTAAATTAAAATGTTAACCATTTATTTAATTTAAGTGCGTTTGATAACGGTTGTTTTTCCACCACTTAAATTAGTTAATTAAGTTAAAAACCACTTATTTTGATAAGTCAAAATATTTAACTTATCATTTTAAGTTAAACATTATCAACTCATACTTTTTTAAAAATTAAATCATTCAATATTTTCAGCACTTATAATATTCAGCACTTAAAATTCAGTACTTATTTTTTCAGCACTTAATTTTCAGTTTTATCAAACAGCACCTTAGTTTATAGAGAAATAGAAATTATAATTAAGGGAAAGGATGTTGGGCTTTTTTGGAGACTAATAGATAGGTCCAACTGCAACGATGGTTCCAACTGTAGTGAAATATTGTGGTTAGGGTTTCAGACGGTTAGAGTTTCTTGAGGAGTATAAATGTAACTTCTTTATCTGTAATCTGAATTTGTTTCATTATAGTAAAATATCCTGGCTTGGTAGTGCTCCCAGACGTAGTCATTCATATTGAGTGGCGAATTGGGTAAACAATTCTTGTGTGTTTGCTTGTCTTTCATTTATCGTAATTGCATTTATTCCTAACAAAGAATATATGAGTAATTTTGTATATAATCTTACCTTACTTTACCTTTAAACCAAACACAATTACATCATTAAATCATCACTTACCTTACCTTCTATCCAAACATAACGAGTTAGTTTATACACCTCACTTACTTTACTTTACTTACCCTCAATCCAAACAACGGCTAAGAGAAACCAGTTTGGTAACCGAAAAAAACGCCATTCTGGGCAATCAAATTCCAATATCTTATCCAGACCCAGGTTTCATATGAAAGCTAGCTTCATTATATTCATCATGGCTAAATTGAAGAAATTATTGGATTAGCATCATTTTTTAACTGGATTGTTAAATAAGATTTAATGATCAGTACCCAAAAATAAAGATTTCAAGCACATGTAATTAAGATTCTTGACACCAAAAAGAAGGAAAGAATTGTTTAAGGTGAGCATAAATATATATATATTTGTAGGTACCTATATTGATTTGATATTGTATAACATGTGCGAAATACATATATTTTAGGAGGCACCTATATATTGACTTGATATTGCTTTTGATTTGGTTTGGAAAATTTTAGTATACCTTCAACCATTGATGATATGAACGGGTGTGCTGGTTCAATAATTTGATTACCCATTATATATTTTAGTTTATAAACTTTATAATTTAGAATTTAGAGCTTAGAATTTGGAATTTTGTATAAATAATAAACTAGAAAATGTTTAATTTAACTAATTATACCTATGTTAATATTTTATTTGTTAATGTTAATAAACTAGAAAATGTTTAATTTAACTAATTCGAATAGATGATGTGGTGTTCCGGATCTATTATAAAGGATAAATTATTAGAAGCACCCGGTTTTCCATGTCAAATGGAGTACGGTCCATACATATTTTGCCATGTATAACGTGAATCCGCACGTATTATAAGAAATTTCACTATTTTAATTATTAAACGGTATCACAATACACTTGTTCGACTTGAATTAGGATCCTCTAAATGACATGGAAACCGAATTAAGAACTGATGCGGACATCCTAACTAGGCTCAGTAATAACACGCGCCTTGGCGGATCTCATCTCGGCGTATCCACAGAGGTTGTATCTAAGAGGGCGGATCCCCTGGACACTCGAGCGGGGCGGATCTAGGCGTACGCCATAAGGTGTACCAACAACTACACTGGGCAGATCTCAAGATTACTTCCTGCTGAAGGAATTCACCAACAACCTCTGACGCTCCGTACCTGCACCTCTGTACCTGTTGTCTAGGCGCATTACCTATTTTACCCTTTTATTGTTAACCATATTGTAACCCTAATAGGGATAGCCCCTGTCCTTCTATTTATCTTTTGGAGGTTGTATTTAAGCCCTCATTTTGTAAGGATATGACAACTTTTATCAATCAACTATCATTTCTCTTTGAGATTAAGGTTTATACCTTTGTTATCGGGATTCACTCCTTCTAGTCTAGCTAGAGAAGAAGATCTTTGTTGGTTTACGATTAAAACCTCCATTTATCGCTTTCAATCTGTATCAGTTGGTATCAGAGCCAATCGTTTCCTGACACGAAACTTCTTTTGGCAATGGTTCAACCCCGACAACCGCAAGATGCCATGGAAACCAGTGACCGGAGATATGAGGAGCTGAGAGGGCACCTCGCGGAACAAATCCAGGCCAGCCTTGAGCGGCAGAAACAAAACGACCAACGATTCCAGGAGCTAACCGCTTCCCTGGAAAACCTCAGATTGGAGATCCGTGCAGTGGTCAGGCCAGCCGCCGGGGAGTCCGACCAGAGGAGGGAAGGAGTCCTTGAACCACGACCCCAAAGGCAACCCACGCCACCTCGACTGCCATTGACAAATGTCCAACTTCCACAAATGGGTGCTAGGGATCCTGAGGTAAGAAGACCCAACTTTGTCCTTGTGCATAACGCTGATAGCGATAGTGATGATTTTGAGGATCTTGGGAATAATGGTGCCTTTAGAAATATGAGGGATATTGGTCCGATTGATAACAGGCGTGTGGGTATGGCTAGGGCAGAACCAGACCTAGGAAACTTTGATAGAGATGACGCCTTTAAGCTAAAAATAGATTTACCATCTTTTGGTGGCGAGCTGGATATAGAGGGATTCTTAGATTGGTTATCGGAAGTTGAACGTTTCTTTGAGTATGCTGGGATTCCTGATGAGAGGAAAGTAAGGCTGGTGGCGTATCGCCTGAAGGGTGGCGCATCAGTTTGGTGGGATCAGATGAGGGAAGAAAGAAGAAGAGGGGGCAGAGATCCGATTAGATCTTGGCTACGGATGAAGGCGATGCTGAGGGAGCGGTTCTTACCGCCGGACTACGAACAGTATATCTACAGCTCCTACAGAGGATGCTCTCAAGGGACCCGAAGTGTCCATGAGTATACTTCTGAGTTCTTAAGGCTTTCGGCGAGAGCCAACCTGTCTGAAACTGAAAGCCAAAAGACCTCTAGGTATCTAGAAGGGTTGAGATACAATATCCAGGATCGTATTGGTACACAGATGGTGGTTAGAGTACAAGATGCTAGGAATTTAGCCCTCAAGGCTGAGTCCCAACTAACCGGGAGATCCAGGAGATCCGCCACTACTGAGTATATGCCTGGAGGAAGAGATCACGTAAAGTCTTACGACAAAGGCAAGCAGGTGGCGAGTGCCAGTGGGGCCAAGGTTAACAGTGTGGGAAAGGGATCCGTTGGAGATACTAGACCATACAAAGAAGCACCTATACCACCCAAGAGCAACAATCCGTATGCAAGGCCAGCACCTTTCAAATGTTTTCGGTGCAATGAGCCAGGACATAGATCCAACGAGTGTCCTAGAAGGAAGAGCGCCAATATGGTGGAGAGGTACGAAGATGACTATGACGACGAGGATGAAGTATTTTGTGAACCTTTGGGAGAAGATGATGAGGTGGCGGGTGAAGAGAGGTACGCCATTCATGTGGTACGGCGTTTGTTAGTCTCCAGCCGAATAGAGGGCGATCAAAGGCACCGACTATTCAGAACCCGCTGTCTTGTGAAGGGCGGGCGATGTAATGTGATAATAGATAGTGGGAGCCAAGAGAACATTGTGAGTAGCAGCGTCGTTCAGAAGTTCGGGTTGTTGGTAGAGGCGCACCCTGATCCCTACAGGGTGGGATGGATCAAGAACGTGGGCGAGTTGAGGGTGACCCAGAGATGCAAGGTACCGATTGAGATTGGTAACTATCATGATGAAGTCTGTTGTGATGTGGTCGATATGGACGCATGCCACCTATTGTTGGGCCGACCCTGGCAGTTTGATAACAACGCCACCCACGCCGGAAGAGAGAACACTTACAGATTTGTGAAGAATGGGGTGAAGTTTGTCCTTACACCAATGGTGAGAGAGCCAAAGGCCGACGAGAAGTCTACCTTGGTAGTCTGTCCTACACACAAATCGTTTGTCAGCGAATGTGAAGAGAGCCAAATGGTATACGTGGTAATGGTTAAGGCGAATCAGGAATCCACCCAAAGGGACGAAAGGGAAATGCCGAGTGAAGTGACCCGCCTACTTGGTGAGTATCAAGATCTGTTCCCCGACGAACTGCCGAGTGGGTTACCACCTTTGAGGGACATCCAACATCATATCGATCTTGTGCCCGGGGCTAGTTTACCAAGCCTCCCATATTACCGAATGAGCCCAAAGGAGAATGATGTCATGAGACAAAAAGTGGAGGAACTCATCGAGATGGGTACGTTAGGGAGAGTATGAGTCCTTGCATTGTTCCATCTTTACTTACACCGAAGAAGGATGGGTCTTGGCGGATGTGTGTTGACAGTAGGGCTATTAACAAGATCACCATCAAGTATAAGTTCCCGATTCCAAGGTTGGAGGATATATTGGACCAACTTGGCGGATCTCGAGTCTTCTCCAAGATTGATCTCAGGAGTGGGTATCATCAGATACGAATCCGATCTGGGGATGAGTGGAAGACTGCCTTCAAGACAAGAGATGGATTGTATGAATGGTTAGTTATGCCCTTTGGGATGACCAACGCCCCCAGTACTTTTATGAGACTGATGAATCAGGTGCTTCGCCCAGTAATTGGGAAGTTCGTAGTTGTGTATTTCGATGATATTTTGATCCACAGCCAGACCTTGGCGGAACATGAAGAGCACTTGCAGACCGTGTTTGACCTGTTAAGGAAACACCAACTATACGCCAACACCAAGAAGTGTGACTTTGTCATGGAGAGCTTAGTTTTCCTTGGATTCGTGGTCAGTGGGAATGGAATCCAAGTTGATGGGGAGAAGGTAAGAGCCATCCGAGAATGGCCTACCCCGAGGAACGTGGGGGATATCAGGAGTTTTCATGGGCTAGCAACGTTCTATCGCCGATTCATTAAGAACTTCAGTTCCATAGTGGCCCCGTTGACAGAATGTTTGAAGAAAGGAAAGGGGTTCGAGTGGGCGGACGCCCAAGAAGAGAGCTTCACCTTGATCAAGGAAAAACTAAGTACAGCGCCAGTGCTGGCGTATCCCGATTTTGACAAATTGTTTGAAGTTGAGTGTGATGCCAGTGGAATTGGGATTGGTGGTGTCTTGATGTAAGAAAAGAGGCCCATTGCCTACTTCAGTGAGAAGCTCTGTGAGGCACGGCAAAGGTGGGCAACGTATGATCAAGAGTTTTATGCTGTAGTGAGGGCATTGAAAGTATGGGAACATTACTTGGTGGGAAAAGAGTTCATCCTCTACACTGACCATCAAGCTCTCAAATACCTGGGAAGTCAGAAACAACTTCGAAGCACCATGCACGCCCGGTGGTCCGCCTTCATAGATAAGTTCCCCTATAAGCTTATCCATAAGGCGGGAAAACAGAACATAGTGGCGGACGCTTTGAGTCGGAGGATTGCACTAATAAAAACAGTGAACCTGGAGACCGATTGTTTCGAACACATCAGAGGAGAGTACCTGCCGGATCCTGACTTTGGAAGTATTTGGGAGAAGTGCCAGCGCCAACCTGGGGATGGGGCGTATCACTTAATGGATGAGTATCTAATGAGGGGCAACCAACTTTGTTTACCCTGCACTTCTATCCGCGAGAAGGTGGTCCGAGATCTACATGGCGGATCCCTGGGGGGGCATTTTGGGCGAGACAAGACATATGCAGCAGTGAGTTCCCGTTATTTCTGGCCCAAAATGAGAAGAGATGTGGCATACCTGGTAGAACGATGCTATCTCTGCCAGACCGCCAAGGGACACGCTACAAATGCTGGCTTACAGCTGCCCTTGCCTGTACCAGAAACCATATGGGAGGATCTGTCCATGGATTTTGTCCTAGGGTTACCCAGGACTCAGAGAGGCATGGACTCCATCTTTGTGGTTGTTGACCGGTTTTTGAAAATGGCACACTTCATACCATGCCGTAAGACTAACGACGCCTCAGCGACTGCCAAGCTATTCTTCAAAGAGGTTGTCAGATTACATGGTGTACCAAAGAGCATTGTCTCAGACAGTGACACAAAGTTCCTGAGTCACTTCTGGCGGACCTTGTGGGCTCTTTTTGATACTTCTCTGAAGTTTAGTACCACCGCCCACCCTGAGACAGACGGACAGACAGAAGTGGTCAATCGGACTCTGGGAAACTTACTGCGCAGCAAATGTAAGGATAAGCCCAGGATGTGGGACGTGGTTTTAGCACAAGCTGAGTTCGCCTACAATGGATCTGTACACTCGGGAACTGGGAAGTCACCCTTTGAGGTGGTATACACTAAGACCCCGAATCACGTCCTTGATATAGCCCATTTTCCCAAAGGAAACGTGACTGCAAACCAGCTAGCCAAAGACTATGTCCAGATGCACCAAGAGGTGAAGGAGACTCTTGAGGAGAGAAACCAGAAACTAAAGGCTAAGGCGGATGAGCACCGTAGGGACCTACAGTTCGAAGTGGGAGATGAGGTTATGGTACACTTGGGAAAAGAGAGACTCGCCAACGCCACAAGCAGCAAGCTTCGACCGAGAAAGTACGGGCCATATAAGATCACCAAGAAGGTCAATGCCAATGCCTATCACATAGCTTTGCCAAATTGGCTTGGTAAAGTCTCACCGGCGTTCAATGTTCGTGACCTTAGCCCGTGGAAGTCAGATGGCCCTTTGGAGAACAACACCGACAAGCCAGTGCTGAATTCTTTTAAAGAAGGAGAGAATGATGCGGACATCCTAACTGGGCTCAGTAATAACACGCGCCTTGGCGGATCTCATCTCGGCGTATCCACAGAGGTTGTATCTAAGAGGGCGGATCCCCTGGACACGCGAGCGGGGCGGATCTAGGCGTACGCCATGAGGTGTACCAACAACTACACTGGGCGGATCTCAAGATTACTTCCTGCTGAAGGAATTCACCAACAACCTCTGACGCTCCGTACCTGCACCTCTGTACCTATTTTACCCTTTTATTGTTAACCATATTGTAACCCTAATAGGGATAGCCCCTGTCCTTCTATTTATCTTTTGGAGGTTGTATTTAAACCCTCATTTTGTAAGGATAGGGCAACTTTTATCAATCAACTATCATTTCTCTTTGAGATTAAGGTTTATACCTTTGTTATCGGGATTCACTCCTTCTAGTCTAGCTAGAGAAGAAGATCTTTGTTGGTTTACGATTAAAACCTCCATTTATCGCTTTCAATCTGTATCAATAACTCATTATAAAGCTTGTTATTATAAAGAAATCAACATACCTAAACTGATTGCCATTCGTACTAATGATGGAACCAGTCCAGGACTTTATAAAAATTTCCCAATTTCATAAAGCTAACTCTCGAAGTGTCTGTAAGACTAAAATTAGTCCTTATATATAAATTTCTGACTCCACCACTGATTAGCACGTGAGTACCTTTAAGCTTGAAACACGCATAACACAGGTTGAAATTTAATTAAGAAATGGAATTATGAACACCCAACCACTTATTCTAACATGTTTTGAATAAACTATTTTGGCATCAACTTTAAGCCTTTTATTATTATTATTATTATTTATTCTCTTCACAACCACATGCACTGGCAATTATATATATAAGTGATAACAAAGCTGATTGAAATTGAGCAAACATAAACAGAAAAAATGGAGGTTAAAATCATTTGGAAAGGATGCATTAAGCCCTTATCATCTACACCATCTCATCTTAAAACCTACAAAGTGTCTGTTTTTGATCAATTTATGCCTCCCATCTTCTTTTCCACTGCTTTTTTCTATCCCAAAACCCAAACCCAAACATCACCTATGCTAAAGCTTTCCTTATCTAAAACTCTATCCAATTTTTACCCTCTTGCAGGAAAGATCAAAGACTATGTTTCCATTGATTGTAATGATCAAGGAGCATATTACACAGAAGCCACATCTAACATTCCTATGCCTGAATTTCTCACCCAACCTGATCTTTCATCTTTGAAAAAATTAGTCCCAGATAACTCCTTTTTTAACCAAAATCCTATTGGAGCTTTTGTGTTAATGATTCAAGTAACAACATTTTCTTGTGGTGGCATAGCCATTGGTGTTTCTATTTCTCATATAGCCGTTGATGGAAGTGGTTTTGGTTCATTCATCAAAGCTTGGGCTTCAGCATCTTCTTCCTCTAAAGAAATTTCATCCCCATATCTTGATTCCCCAATTGTGTTTCCACTGTACGAACAATTTCCACAAGAGGCACTCTTTCCAGCTTTATGGAGCTCGTTTGTGCGAAAACGGAAGGTTGCTGTGAGGAGGCCAGTGTTTGATTCGGTCGCCATTGATAAACTCAAGTCAGAAGCTTCATCTACAACTGTTGAAAATCCCTCTCGGGTTGAGGTTGTGTCTGCAGTTATAAGTAGAAGCCTGAAAGCTGCTTTGAAAGCAAAGTCTATAGCAATATCACATATTGTTAATATGAGGAGAAAAGCATCCCCACCTATTCAAGACTGTTCGATGGGGAACTTTGCGTGGCCAGTGCAAGCAATACTTAGAGAAGATCTGGAAAGCAAGTTAAGTGAGTTAGTGAAGCATTTAAGGAATGCAATTTGATGTGCTGTTTGAAGGAGGTGTTTTGAAGCTGTTTGATGTGCTGAAAGAGATGGGGTCTAAATTGTGTGATGATGACGGGATTGAACTTGTTAGTTTCAGCAGTTGGTGCAATTTTGGTTTGTATAATGATTGTGATTTTGGATGGGGAAACCAATTTGGATATCTCAATGCACTGTGGTTGATTCAGAAGAACTAATGTTTTATAATATGGTTAATCTAATTGATATAAGGAGTGGGAATGGAGTAGAGGCTTGGTTATATCTGTCTCAAGATGTTGCTGCTGCTATGGACAATGATGATGAACTTCTTCAATATGCATCAATTAATCCATCCCCTTTAATCATCCATCCATAGCTCATGCAGATTTCTCTGTGAATTATGGCATACACGTTTAGGACATGCTAAATTTACATATAATCTTATGGTTAAATGCACCTTTGAGTTAAATAAAATTCATTTTGTTTGAGACAATAAATGTTTTAGTTTGTGTGACTCGCGTTGTGTTAGCAAGGCTCATGGCTTCTTTTTCCAAAACATGATTTTATTGCTTTAGGTCATTTGGATTTTACTTGTTCGAATGTATGGGATTTTGGACCTAATGAATCACATGATAAGTGTTGTTATTATGTTGTATTCTATAATCATTTCAGTAAATTTGATTGGTTAAATTCAGAACACTTGTTGAAAAACACTTTAACCCGTCTATTTTAAAGCACTTCTAACAAATTGAGATGGTGGATTTCAAGCCTTAAGAGATTATTTGCCGACTAATGGAATTGTTTAATGTGTTTAGTGTGCTTATGTACCTCATCAAATGGATATGCCTAAAGAAAACATAGACATGTGGTTGAAACCCCTTTATCTCTATCTCTCCTGTAACTCTTGCATTTACAGTCTTAATTTTAGACTTATGCATTTGATTGTGGTCTTTATGAAATTAATCAATTACAGATTCCAAGGCTTGATTATTGTAGTCCATATGAAAATGTGTTTAGAATTTCTGCTAACTATTCTATGTTTGGTTCCTTTGGATGTCTATGCTAATGGTGGCTTCGTCCCTGTAGTCCTTTCAAATTACAATTTACATCCTCATTCCAGAAAATGCATGTTTCTTGGTTATAATGAGCAGGTGTTTCCATATCTGGAACTAGCATACAAGTCTCGTCGAAAATCAACTAAAAGTCAGTTCAGTCCACCCCTTACTGTCAGTTTTCCATGGACTAGAGAATCTTTTCCTATTTGGTTGTTGGAAACGTGCCTTAGTTATTTATTAACAGATAATGTTTTATTTAATTCACTACGCCAAAACCCCCCTTCAGACGACGGTTAAAAACTGTCGTCCCGCGAGATATAAATCTGTCATAGGGCTCGCTGCCGTCTATTGCACCTTTAGACGATGGTTAGGTTCTGTCATTTGAAGATACTATACATGACATCAGCCTAGTTTCGTACTAATAATTAAAAATGTCAAGTCGCTATATGGGAAATTGGTATATTGGTATTCGCGGTGACAGTTTTTATAATAATTTCTGTCGTAGTAACTTGTATCAGATAACATAGGTCCTAATCAATCATGTCAAGAGATTTGTTTTAGATGACATATTCTTTTAATTTAATGTCTTTTTATTGTTGTTTAGATGATATTTTTTTAAACGTAAATGTCACTCCTTGCCTTCTTCTTCGAATGATTCTGGAAATGAATAATAATTATCAAATGAACAAGAATTTCTGTATATCAATGATTTTAATTTTACTGGAGAATAATGCTCATAATCTGTTTACATTTGAACTACACAAATAACTGAATGAATGTAGGGTAAAAAAAAAGCAATTAATGTACATCTCCAAATCTGTATATATAGTCAGAGGCGTGGTGGTGTTGATTGGAAAGCCAAATCCAACTTGAACTGAAGCATATCTAAGGCATCATCTCCTAGAATCCCCAAAGTCTTGATATCTGCAAAACCAATTGATGATGCTCATTAATTACATACCGTATACAGATAGACCTAATTAATCTCCTTTTACCCTTTCTCCATTCTGAGACCCTTCACTTACCCACCAACATTATAAATAAGAAGCGTTTACCAATTCTCAATAGTCACCCAGGGCAACCTAACAATATACTTACAGTTTGTTATTTCGAGCATGGATAGAAGGAACCTCTATCGTAATGTTGAGTTTTAGATTGACCAACTCCGATATGAGGCACCTAGGTGGCTTGTCAATATACATGGTCCTGACCGGCAGCAATGGACTGCTGTGATGAATGGCCCTCCAAACCCCCTTATGAAGGAGGTGTATTCATAGTCCAAATGGACTTCCCTGTCGATTTCCCCTCCACACCTCTCGTTGTAAGAACATGCATAAACTTGTTAACACACATAAATCAGTTCATATCTTTGTAAATACACTCATGATATTACAATTGTTCGCAGGTCATATTCAGGACCAAAATTTACTATCCTAATATCGGTCCCTTGGGGCATGTTTCTATGCCCCAGCTACTTGATCGCCCTGCCCATAGTATTTCCACGGTAAGATGTAAATCTATATATTTTTTACCCGTAAATTTATCTATTCATGTTTGGGGTCTAGTTTATCTACTCATGTTTGGGGTCTAATTTAATTTATCTATGCATTTTATAGCTTCTGTGGAATATTTATGGACTGCTAGTAGAGCCTTTCATTGAGGGGTCATTGAAGGACCCAAAATGACGGGTTACCAATAACAACAATCAAATATGCGGAATACCAATAACAACACCACAAGGATCAATCTTCAAAACAATCAACCAAAGCACAACCCAAGTTCCAAATCAAAACAACAAATATAACCACAAGAATGGAAATCCAAACCACAATCAAGAACACAAGATTTATACGTGGAAAACCTCTTCGGTGTGAAGAGTAAAAACCATGGGACGTTTAAGGAGTCCACCCTACTTCTCTTATTATGATAAAATTGAGGGCAAAACAAACCTAACAAAATTTTTACAAAAGGTTTATAACCCACCAACAACCAAGAAACAATAAGAGATCACAAGAAGTAGACAAATACCACAAAAGAGAAGAAATCAGTCTACAATCTGCCTCAACTCCGAACAGACCTTCCCGACCTCGGAACGGCGATCCCACCGGTGAGAACAAGGAACAATATATCTAGAAGCTCCTGTCCAAACATCGTGACGATCCGACGGTTCAATCTTCAGAAATCGATAAAAATGTGAACCGACCTAATGAGAGAAAAAGCCAAATCCGAAAATCTCTTTTTGGTGTGTCTTTTCTTCTTCAAACACTTCTCTCAATAATATGAACACTCATTCCAATAAATACACATTAATTTAACTTCTCAAAGAAGCCAAAATTAATAATAAATGGACTTTAAATATGGGCGGGACCCATAACAATCTCCCCCTCCAGCGCATCACGGAGAGAAGAAAATCTCAAATTCTTCAACGTTTGAATCTCATCTCGGAGAGCTTACTACAAAGGTCAAGCTTGCTTCCGGGAACCACCTTGGTTAACATGTCTGCTGCATTTTTATCTATGTGGACTTTCTTTAACATCAATTCTTTCTCTTCAATCACATTCCGCAACCAATTATATCTGATATCAATATGCTTGGTACGAGCATGATACATGGCATTCTTGCTCAAGTCCATAACACTCTGACTGTCACACAATGTCACATACTCACATTGGTTCAAACCCAACTCTTGAAGAAACCTCTTCAACCAAATCATCTCTTTACACGCTTCCACAGCTGCTATATACTCTGCCTCAGTAGTGGACAATGCTACACACTTTTGTAGCTTGGATTGCCATGAAATGGCTCCCCCTGAAAATGTAAACACATAACCTGAGGTAGACTTTCTATTATCAAGATCACCAGCCATGTCTGCATCTGTATATCCCTCAAGAATTGATTTGCCACCTCCATAACACAAACTCAATTTGGAAGTACCACGCAAATATTTGAAAATCCACTTAACAGCTTCCCAATGAACCTTACCCGGATTGGATAAGTATCTACTCACCAAACCAACAGCCTGTGCGATATCTGGTCTAGTACAAACCATAGCATACATCAAAGAACCAATAGCAGATGAATAAGGAACAGAAGACATACATGCTTTTTCTTCATCTGTTTTAGGACAAGTTCTTTTGCTCAACTTGAAATGAGCTGCTAAAGGTTGACTAACAGGCTTGGCATTCTTCATATTAAACCTTTCAAGAACACGTTCAATATACTTTTCTTGAGATAGCCACAACTTTCCAGCTTTCCTATCACGAACTATCTCCATTCCTAAGATCTGCTTAGCTGGACCCAAGTCTTTCATGTCAAATGACTTGGACAAATCCTTCTTCAAGTTGGAAATCATCTCTGCATCTTGTCCAACTATTAACATATCATCCACATATAAAAGAAGGATAATGAAGTTACCTCCAGGGAACTTTCTGATATACACACAAGGATCTGCTGAAGTTCTATTATAACCATTCTTTGTCATAAAAGAATCAAACTTCTGATACCATTGCCTTGGTGCCTGTTTGAGCCCATAAAGACTCTTCTTCAGCTTACAAACAAGCTTTTCTTTTCCGTTCTCTTCAAACCCTTCAGGTTGCTCCATATATATCTCCTCATGCAAATCACCATGCAAGAAAGCAGTTTTCACATCAAGCTGCTCCAACTCCAAATCAAGACTTGCAGCTAAACCTAAAACAGTTTTTATAGATGTCATCTTGACAACAGGAGAGAAGATCTCATCAAAATCAATGCTCTTCTTCTGATTGCAACCTTTTACCACCAATCTGGCTTTGCGCTTAACTATCTTGTCACCATCTTTCTTGTTCTTGAAAACCCATCTGTTTTTCAAGACCTTCTTGCCTTTAGGAGGCTTCACAAGGATATATGTCTTATTCTTTTTCAAGGAATCCATCTCTTCCTTCATAGCATCAAGCCAAAGATTTTTATCTTTACTAGACAACACTTCTTCAAAGTTCTATGGCTCCCCCTCATCAGTGACAAGAATAAACTCTGAGCTTGGATATTTTGTAGAAGGTTTTCTTTCTCTAGTTGACCTTCGAACCGGTGCTTCTTCCACCAAAGGAGCCGGCTGCTCTCCCTGCTCATGAACATCCTCTACATCATTCTGATCATCATGTGGAACATCATCAAATTCTGGTACACCACCACCATCATTATCAAATTCTGGTGCATCACCATCTTCATTTGGTTGTACCTCCTCAACACCATCAAGTGTTGCTTCAACATTCTCATTTGTTGGCTGCTCAACAGATATAGGAATAGAAACAGAAGACACATCAGTAATATCAAAAGACAAATCTGGAGTAGAAGTGTACCTTGTACTCAGAAGTTCTGAGCCCATCTTGTGCTCAAAGAATACTACATCTCTGCTTCTCACCACTTTCTTCTTCTCTGGATCATATAGTCTAAAACCATACTCCTCATCACCATATCCAACAAATACACAAGGATTAGTCTTGGAATCAAGCTTTGATCTCTGTTCTTTCGGCACATGCATGTATGCCTTGCATCCAAAGACTCTCAAATGTGAATAAGAAGGATTTCTGCCCTTCCATGCTCTCTCAGGAATATCAAGGCCAAGAGGAATTGATGGTGAACGGTTGATCAAATAAACTGCAGTATTAACAACTTCAGCCCAAAATGTCTTTGGAAGATTAGACATTCTAAGCATACATCTCACTTTCTCCACAATTGTTCTATTCATTCTCTCTGCTACACCATTGTGTTGAGGGGTGCCGGGCACAGTTTTTACATGTCTAATGCCATGGTGTGAGCAATAATTCTGAAATTCTTTAGAAGTGTACTCACCACCATTGTCAGATCGAAGACACTTTAATTTTCTTTCTATCTCCCTTTCTACCATGACATGAAACTTCTTGAAAGTTTCAAACACTTCACTCTTTGTCTTCAACATGTAAACCCAAGTTCTCCGAGTAGTATCATCAATAAAAGTGACAAAATATTTACTGCCACCAAGAGACTCCACCTCTAAAGGACCACAGACATCAGAGTGTATCAAGTCCAACTTTCCTTCCTTCTTTGTAGACTTCTTAGAAAAGGAAGCTCTATGTTGTTTTCCTGCTAAACAATAATCACAAGGGTCAAAAGAAACATATTTATCAACAGGAATAAGAGATTTACCTGCCAAAAGCTTTAACCCTTTATCTGTCATGTGTCCCAATCTTCTATGCCATAGATTTGGAGAGTTCTTTTCTTCAACTGCATTTAGCTCACCAGAACATACATTCAAGTATGTTTTATACAAAGAACAACACAAATCACCTCGAGCAACTGTCAATAAACCCTTGGACAATCTCCATTTGCCATCTCCAAAGGTATGTCTGAATCCTTCTAGATCAAGAACATTTGTAGACAACAAGTTAAGGCGTATATCGGGAATATGGCGCACATTCTTCAATATAAGCATGCACCCAACACTTGTCTTCACCCGAATATCACCCATGCCAACAATGCTTGTCGCGCTCTGGTTTCCCATATTGACACTACCAAAATCTCCTGCTTTGTAGTTCAAGAAGTATTCCCTTCTAGGAACACAATGATAGGAAGCTCCTGTATCAACAAGCCACTCTGTGCCTGAACCATCAACATGATGACACTCACTAGTTGCACAAATCAAAGAAACACCATCATCGCTTTTAGAAGTGACAGCTGCAGTATTTTTATCATCTCCCTCCTTTTGAGAATCTTGCTTCTTGCCTTGTTCTCTTTTCCAACGGTAGCAATATTTCTTTATGTGACCTGGTTTGTTGCAGTGATGATGTTAGACGAGGTGCCGCGGCCTAATCTCCCGGGCGGACCGGGGGGTGGACACCTCATGGCGACGTAAGCGGTGATTGGTGCCGAATGCAACCAATCGTGGAATCAAGCTGCTCGGCAGGACCGGAGCTCGGAGTATGGAAGAGTCGCCACCCACGAATGGGAAAATAAACACCGATCCCTTGCGGGAGACCGGTGAGGGTTCGGGAAACTTAGGTACGAGCCGAGAAGGCTAGCTCCTTTCCGGAGAAAGGCTACTAGGCACCCCGACATCGCCCGGTTATGAACCACCGGCCTCCTACTCAGCGTGTTAGGCGATAACGGACTAATCGCATATTTCTTTAAGTTTAAAATTCATTTGAAACCTTTTCTTTCTCGTTTTGAAAACCGTTTTGAGCATATATTATTGGAAGCCATTTTGGTAAAGAATCACCCATTTACATCAGTTCAAAATACATAGGAGAGAGAGGGGGAGAAGAAAGAGTTGGTTTATTCACGATGTGATTTATGCTTCGTATTACACACTAACTCTAAACTAAACTCACTTCCCAAAACGAGTTCATTTACATGGTTCGTACCTTAATCGCCGTTGGAACGATTTAGGTACGTTTCAAAACCCCGTTTAACGACGTTCACTCGAATCGCCGTTGGAACGACTCGAGCGTTTGAAAAATGTTGAGATAAAAGCTTTAACGGGAAAACGTGATTAAGCATACAAGTCAATTTATTTTGTACAAAACCTTTTAACAAGGAAAACAATTCGAAAACTCTATTATTTACAATTAAAAGCAATTTTAATTACAAGGTTCGCTTAATCTGTCGTTGGAACGAATTAAGGTTTTAAAACGTGATGTTTTAAGAAATGGTTTAAAAAAAGTCAAGAAAACATTATTTACACTTTAAGAACATCTAGAAAAGCTTTAATTTAAACAACCAAATTAAACTCTCTTTTTTGTGATTTATTTTCCCCTTTTTCACTCAATTAATCCTTACTTGAATATAATTACAACAATAAATGAACTAAATCAAAATTCATCAAGTAAAACCCATTTGGAATATATACATATATAAGAATAAAATATAAATACATATATACATAGTCTTATCTAAAAATAGGGATATATCTATAGATGAAAATAAGTAAGAAATATTATATGATATAACAAAGAAAGTGAAAAAGAGTACTAAACAAAATACATTTTCATCCTAATTATAACTATGTGAAAATAATGAAGAAAATTCATAAATGTGAGGAATAACATTTAGTTCTAAATAGTTTTAAGTATTAAATATGTAAAACATAACTTTCCCCTTAAATACGAGTTAATATAACTTAAATATACCAAAACTATATATAATACTTTACAAAACTAAGTCAAAACCAATTAAATCTCAAATATGGAATAAATAACTATATTATACATAATTAATAGTTATAAGGTCCAAAAATAATTTTTATAAATATATTACATAATTATATACATATATACGCAAGTAGAAATGTCAAAAAGAAGAGAAAAGAGGGTTAAAAGTGGGATTTTCGGATTCCAGCAGATTACCGACGGGAAATCCGTCACTAATCTGCTGTTAGTGACAGAAAATGGAGAATTACAGCAGCAGTCATAAACTTTCCAGAATTACTGCTGTTAGATCTATTCTATCGTTTTGGGAACTCCGAACTACAAAAAATGGATCATAGTCTATAACGGAGATTCTTAAACGATGTTTTTTTATTTAAAACGTTATTTAGAAAAATTTTGAAAACTTATAATTACAACGTTTTTAATACCCGAACTACCTTTTAATCGGATCACGGTTCGTATTGGGATATTAAAACGAGGTTATTTTATTTTAAAACAAAACCGAATTTTAACACGGGATGAAAAATAAATAAATACGGGAAATTAAATAAAACGTGATAAATAAATAAATAAAATTATAACATGAAAAATAAATAAATAAAGGAAATAAATTAAATGAAATAAAACGATTCTAGTCCTCGAATAATACCTCAAGTTCGGTATCTGACAGTCGAAGTCGGTCGATTCCCCGAGTTGTGATTTTCCGGTTTTTTTGTGTTTTTTGTCTTTTTAGTAAAAATTTTAACTTTGGAAAATTTGGATTTTTTTGGGAAAAAAAATATTTTCTCCAAAAAATTGACTTTCTCTCTCTAAAAATGTCTAGAGTGAGAAAGCTCCAAAAAATTCCTCCTTCAAATGCATGGGGATCCGTGCCTTATATACACACCGGATCCCTGGACACTTTGGGCGACGCCCGAAGAGAATTGGGCGTCGCCCAAAGTCGGTTGGGCGAACGCCCAACCATGTTGGGCGAACGCCCAACTTTCATTGGGCGGACGCCCAACATTAGTTGGGCGACGCCCAACTATCGTGGGGGGAACGCCCAACTTCAGTTGGGCGTGCGCCCAACTAGCGTTCACGTTGGGCATTCGCCCGACGATCGTGGGGCGTCCGCCCAACGTCGCTGGGTGCTCGCCCAGCGGCTGCCGGGCGTGCGCGCCGCACGGTCGTCGAGCGCGCACCCCGCGCTACCAGGCATGCGCGCCCAACGGACGTCGAGCGTGCGCCCCGCGCTGCCGAGCGTGCGTCCAATTGTGTCGGACACACGTCGGCTGTCGCTAGGCGCTCGCCCCACGTCGCTGAGCACTCGCGAGCCGTCCACTTGACGACCGCGACTCACATTAACTTTTCTTTTCTTATTATATATTTTTGTTTTAGAACTTCCGGAATCAACCGCTTCGATCGTCTTGTTTACAGGTTTTCGTCACAGGTCCTCCGACTCGGTGTCTACAGTTGCCCCTACTTTCCTATTTTGACAGTGATGTGTGTGTTTTGAAAACGTTTTTTGCTAACGCAACACATGCAATGTAAAACATATAAAAGTAAAAGACACGTAAAGAGTAGGAGGAAGAATACCTGACCTCTGCGTTGCGCGTTCGGGCGTCGTTCTCGATTCTTTCCGTCCTTGCCTTTGAATCGGCTGCCGGCGGATGTTCTTCTCATGGACCCTAGCCTAAGTTGACTGTGGGTAAAATTGGCTCGGAAGCAACCTCGGTCGTGGACCGTAGGTAAGATGGCTAAAAAGCTACCTCGGTCGTGAACCGTAGGTAAGATGGCTAAAAAGCTACCTCGGTCGTGAACCGTAGGTAAGATGGCTAAAAAGCTACCTCGGTCGTGAACCGTAGGTAAGATGGCTAAAAAGCTACATCGGTCGTGAACCGTAGGTATGATGGTGTTAGACGAGGTGCCGCGGCCTAATCTTCCGGACGGACCAGGGGGTGGACAACCTCATGGCGACGTAAGCGGTGATTGGCGCCGAAAGCAACCAATCGTGGAATCAAGCTGCTCGGCAGGACCGGAGCTCGGAGATATGGAAGAGTCGCCACCCACGAATGGGAAAATGAATACCGATCCCTTGCGGGAGACCGGTGTGGGTTCGGGAAACTTAGGTACGAGCCGAGAAGGCTAGCTCCTTTCCGTAGAAAGGCTACTAGGCACCCCGACATCGCCCGGTTATGAACCACCGGCCTCCTACTCAGCATGTTAGGCGATAACGGACTAATCGTATACTTCTTTAAGTTTAAAATTCATTTGAAACCTTTTCTTTCTTTTTTCAGAAACCGTTTTGAGCATATATTATTGGAAAGCCATATTAGTAAAGAATCACCCATTTATATTATACATACACAGAGAAGGGGGAAGAAAGAAGTGATTTATTTACAACTTTATTTAAATGTCATGCCGTGTGTTTATTCTACACTAACTTATTTCCCCAAAACGAGTTTATTTACATGGTTCGCACCTTAATCACCGTTGGAACGATTTAGGTGCGTTTTAAAACCCCGATTAGTGAAGTTTACTCGAGTCACCGTTGGAACGACTCAAGTGCTTTGGAAACGTTTGAGACAAAAACCTTTAGTTAAGAAAACGTGGTTAAACATACAAGTCAATTTTATTTTGTACAAATCCTTTAAGAAAATGATTCAAAAACTCTATTATTCACAAAGAAATCGATTTTAATTACAATGTTCACTTAATCCGTCTTTGGAACGGATTAAGGTTTTAAAACGTGGTGTTTTGGAAACGATTTGAAATATTAACAAAAAAACAACTCCATTTATTTACATTAGGAACCTCTAAAAATTCATTAGTGTAAATAATCAAATTGAAAACTCTCTTTCTTTTGATTTATTTTCCCCTCTTATTTAATGGACTTTCTCTACCTATTATAATTACAATAATAAACTCATTTAAAGCAAGATTCATAATCAAATAAAGCCCATTTGAAACATGGACCCATGAATGATCCAAAAGAATAAAGAAAGTAATTCTAGCATATATATATACATTTAAATCAAAAAGAGAATATGAAAATAAAAATTAATAAAAGGAAACTATATAATACATATATGAAAATATTAGATAAAATATATTTATACTTTAAAGATGTGAAAATAGTAAATAAATCTCATAAATAAGAACATAACATTTACTCAAAATAATTTCATTCAATAACCAATAAAATAACCCAAATATCCCAAAACTACATATATACATAACTATTATAGTTTTAAATATAAAAAAAATAACATATACTAATATTTATTGATTATTTCCCAAAATGCCCAAGTAGATACCCTTCAAAATAGAATCTAATATAACTCAAATGAATAAAATAAAAGAAAACATATATATACATATACTTATGTTTAAAAATTGAATAAAGAATGATGTACAAACATCTTAAATAATTATATACACTAAATATCTAAAATAGTTTGAAAAACATAAATTACATAACTATACATATATACATTAAGGATTAAAAGCTCAAAAGTTGAGAAAAAGGGACTGAAATGGCATTTTTTACGTTTTGGCAGATTTACCGACGGAAAATCCGTCGGTAAACAGCAATTAGTGACAGAAATGGCAAATTACAGCAGCACTCCAACTGTTTCCAGATTTATTCAAAAGCTTTAAATTAAGTATAATTCAATCGTTTTGGATTTCCGAACTACCAAAAATGGATCATAGTCTATAACGGAAGTTCCTAAAACGACGTTTTTATTTTAAAACATTATTTGAAAATTTCTTTTAAATTAAAAACTTATAATTACAACGTTTTTAATACCCGAACTACCTTTTTATCGGATCACGGTTCGTATTGGGATATCAAAACGAGGTTTTTTATTTTAAAGCAAAACCAAATTTTATTCAACACGAGACGAAAATTAAATAAATACGCTAAATTAAATAAAACGTGATAAATAAATAAATGACGAAATAAATAAAATTATAACATAAAAATAAATAAAGGAAAAGAAATAAATTAAATAAAATAAAACGAGTCTAGTCCTCGGATAATACCTCCAGTTCGGTATCTGACAGTCGAAGCCGATTGATTCCACGAGTCGTGATTTTCCGGTTTTTGTGTTTTTTAGTAAAAATTTAACTTTGGGAAAATTTGGATTTTTTTGGAAAAAAAATATTTTCTCCAAAAAATTGACTTTCTCTCTCTAAAAATGTCTAGAGTGAGAAAGCTCCAAAAATTCTTCTCCCTTAAATGCATGGGGATCTGTGCCCTTTTATAGGGAAATGGATCCCTGGAGAAATGGGCGACGTCCGAGTAAAATCGGGCGTCGCCCAAGGGGGTTGGGCGACCGCCCAAGGCATGTTGGGCGGCCGCCCAACATGACCTTGCGTTGGGCTACCGCCCAACATTCTTGGGCAGCCGCCCAACATTTGTTGGGCGATCGCCCAACAATTGTTGGGCGATCGCCCAACGCAAGGTTGGGCGCACGCCCAACGCACGGTTGAGCGGACGCGCCCAACCGCCGTTGGGTGTTCGCCCAACGATCGTTGGGCGCTCGTCCAATGGCCGTCGGGACGCGTCTTGGGCCGTCGGGCGTTAACATCTCGTGGCCGTCGAGCGCGCGTCCCGCGCCACCGAGCGCCCCCGCGTCGTGGCTGCCGGACGCGCGTTCTACACTGCCGGGCGTACACGCCCAGTGGCCGACGAGAGCACGCCCCGCGCCTCCGGGCCTGTGCGTTGTTCAGGCGCCCAGCGCGTGCCGTTCACGGTTGGACTCGTGCGTCCGACGAACGCCGAGCGTTCGCCTCGTGCTGTCGAGCGGGCGACCGATTGTCGTCGGACGCGCGTTGGCTGCCGCTAGGCGCTTGCACCATGTCGCTGAGCACTCGCAGGCCATCCGATCGACAACAGCGACCCGTCGTAACTCTTTCTCCCTTATTATGTATTTATTATTTTTTGTTTTTTCAAAATCCCGGAATCAATCGCTTCAACCGTCTCGTTTCCAGGTTTTCGTCACAGGTCCTCCGACTCGGTGTCTACAGATGGCTCAAGGGTAAAAAGGTTCTTTCTAACGATTCTGAATTCTTTTAAAACACCATTGTCTGTATTTTTTCACTAGAGCTAGTGTCTTGGGGGTTTGAATGGTTCGATAAGAATGTCTTTTTAGTCTGGAATGATTCAAACTAACAATTATTTTTCTGTTGACTGTCGTCTGTATTTTGACTGGTACTGCTGTTCCGTAAAAATCGGTTGTTGTCTGGAATTTTATCTTGACATTGTCGGTCACTGTCTGGCAGAAACGCAGGCTGAAACGGACTGCAAATCGGGAGTCTGTGCACCTGGTAAATAATTATTTACTTTTTACCTTTATGTCACATCGTACCTTTTTCACTATTTACGGGAATGTCATTCCCCCTTCCTATATAAGGTGGTGGGGTTTCATTTCAACCCCACACCTTCTCTCTCTTCTCTCTCTCTCTCTAACATTTGATTTGGATTATTCTCGGGATTGATTTGGATCAACATGATGGCACGAAGGGCATGGAGGAGGGTTTTGTGAACCTTACCCGCTGTAACCAGGTAAGTACTTTCTTACTTCCTCGTCTTTTGACTAAATTTCTAGGCTTTAGTAACCCTACTTTGAACATGATTTGCATACTAACCCCTAGGTTGCCTTAGAAAACCCTAGTTAGAAAACATGAATTTCTTTGCTTGCAAGTAACACTTTATTTGTCTTTTTTGGAAGAATGCGAACTATATGCATATGAATAGTAAACATACGAGCAATGCATGCCAACAGTACAAACGTGAATAGCACGTGAATAGTGAAAACATGAATAGTGCAAGTGAATAGTAAAAACGCGAATAGTGCACGTGAATAGTAAAAACTTGACTAATGCACATGAATAGTAAAAACTTGACTAATGCACGTGAATAGTGCAAGTGAATAGTAAAAACGTGAATAGTGCACGTGAATAGTAAAAACTTGACTAATGCACATGAATAGTAAAAACTTGACTAATGCACGTGAATAGTAAAAACGTGACTAATGCTCTTTGCCAACGAGGACGAGAGTAGATCAAAGAGTAATGAATTAATCAAATCCTATGCAAACAACCCTAAGGGAGAGATTTCAGAAAATGACGGCCCAAATTGACAAGATGTCTCTAGGTTAGATTTGACCGAAAGAATAGCTAGATTAATGTGCTTTCACCAGACGCAAGCCTAGGAACAACATTTAAACTTACCTGTTCCGTTCTTTCCAGTTCGTCGAGATTTTCGGGACTACGGCAGATATTCACGTGTGGTATTCTATGCTAGGCACCGCGGCGAGAGCCCGTGTGCGAGAGTTAGGCTTCGAGCCCTTTATTTTAGCGCTGCCCCACACCAACGGGGTGTGCGACCGTTTCGGCCTACGGGCCTTATGCGAGAGATGGGTTGACTCGACCCACACCTTCCACCTCTCGTTCGGGGAGATGACGATCTCGCCCTACGACTTCTCTTTGCTGACCGGGCTGCGGGGGAGTGGCACTCCGGTTCCCTTCTCCTTTGACACGATGCGCCCATGGGTCGACCGTGCTAGGTTGGCCGCTTTGATTGGGCCGGGAGTTTACACGGGTGTCAAATCCACCCCGGCGAAGTTCGTCACCACCTCGAGGCTTTTGAGTCGTAGGGACTTTTGTGGGACCGACGACACTGATCTGGCTATCCGCAGCTTCCTGATATATGCATTAGGCGAGACGATCTTTCGCACCAAGAGCGGGACCATACATGCGAGTCTTTTTCAGGCCTTTAGTGATTTGAATGCGGTGGCGTCTTACGATTGGACAGGAGCGGGTCTAGCTTACCTGTACAAGTTCCTGGATTTGACTTACCGGAAGCGCAAGGACTTCGGCGGTTACACTTTTGCCCTTCTGGTACGTGGTTCATCCTTAACCTATTCCTTTTATCTTCTTCACGCCTTCTGTTCATAACCTTTGTTCTTACAAGCAGGTTTGGGCCTACGAGAGGCGGATTCTTCCCAGCGAGTGTCGGCGTAGGCCACGGGTAGTGACGCCCCCACTCATGGCTCGGTGGAGCGAGTTTGGTCTAGGTACCGGGGAGAGGCAGACAGTGGTGCAGCTCCTAGATGGGATCGATTCACAGACCTTGGGGCAGGTAAATATCTTCTAATCGCGCTGGATTTTTGTTTGATCAGACCTGACTTTTTCTTTGTACTTTCAGATTAGATTCAGGTGGGACGACCTTGACTTCGGTCCAGATTACGCGTACGTCACCCTGATCCAGGAACAGCAGAGCGTGCTTTCCGGCCCTTGTGTGCGGGCAAGGTACTTGGGCGATCGGGGCATCATTGGGGTTAGTGCCTCATATTGGACACCAGGCGAGATCCCCGTTTCCATGTTTGCGGTGCGGACCATGCCCTTATCGGTCATTCGTCGGGATTTGACTCGCCGCTTTGCTGGTAGAGATGTATGGGTTCATGTCGGGGGCCGCGTTCCCTATTTATCGACATTATTGAGCGCGAGGGATGCCCCAGCGGTGGCGATGGAGGTGGACCCCGCGGCGGACGTGTTTTTGGGGGAGGCTGTCGCTGCAGTCTTCGGTAGCGAGGAGGTTCCGGTGAGTGGTCCGACCTATTTACCTTTATTTACGAGATAGTTAGTGGTATTTATTGTGCCTTTTTTTGCAGGAGGGTTCCTGGAGTAGTGCTCACCTGTCAGATTTCTTCGATGGTACCCGAGCTCAGACGCCTGCGAGCGAGCCGCCATATTATGTCGGCGAGTCCTCCAGCGCCGCCCGACCGGAGAGGTCCCCTCTAGGCGTACCCATCCCGGACTTTGGGAGGGATTTCGCGACTGTTTGCTTAAGATCGAGAAATGATGTTTCAGGCCATACCCAAGGTGTGCAGGGATGAGGGCAATGATAAGTTTGAAACCGAGGGTTGTAAGGATGGAGATTTGGTGTTGATGAGCTTGTGCCAAGGGGCTCTCGCCTTTAACCAAAGATTGACGCATTCGTTTCTTCCCTAATTTTTGCTTGAGCCGCCCTTTTCGGGTTTTCAACTCAACGGGATCTCTCTGATATTCTCTATCTCTCCTTTTGCATGAACCGCCCCTAGGGGTTTTCAATTCATCTTTTCTATATCTCACATATTTTTCTCTATCTCTCCTTTTGCTTGGATCGCCTCTTTTGAGGTTTTCAATCCATCTCTTTTTTGTTCAATTTTCCTTTCTTGATCGTAAATGATACCAGATAGCCCAGGGGGTTCATATCTACGGACCGCTTCTATGCTGAGCATTTGGCGATGAGTTCATGCCTGATGCCTTCGTTAATGAAGAAGCTTCCGGAGCGAGATGGACGGTGATCTGATTGCATGGTCGTGCCCCCGATTGAAGTTACCGTCTTGGCGTGGGTTAGAAATTGATGCGAGTGCATGCCCCTACCCACTCGAGGTGAGATTTCACGTGCGCTCAAGCTAGGGATACCACCGTAGGAGGAGAGACGCTTCGGTCGAAGTTTGACTCTTGAGAGGACCACATAGGAGCGAAGGAACCAGACTTCATGGAGCACGAGAGAGAGGAATAGTCTCTTCTTTAGTTTTTCTTTTTTTTTTAGATTTTGGATTGGTTCATGGGTGTCGAGGCGACTTTAGTTGAGATGGGGTGTCTATTGATGCGGGCGTTTTCATTGAAAATGCAACCGTCTAGCTTGGATAAAGCACTTCGGCAAGCAAACATTGAATTGTTTACTGCTCAGTTTATTAACCACTGTCACCAAAGTATGCCCTTTCAGGTTTTCACATTTCAGTTATTTTAGCTCTCTCCTTTTACTCCCTGGAATTTTCAAATAAGCGCCCTATGGGGTTTTCACTTATTGGGTGGTCCCTTATTGTTGCATAGGCCGTCCTTTGCGGATTTTCAACCTATCGGGATTCTCTTTCTTTCTTTTTTTTCTTTTTTTTCTTTTTTTTTCATGAGAAAGATTCCTTGGTTCCTTTGAGATAGATCATAGTTCTAAACTTCGTCGCTGCCTTTGTCTTCATTCGACTACGCATTTGATCTTTCTTTGCTAAAGTGAGCTCTTCTTGTACATTTGATCGCCTATTTGCTGGGCAATGTCAACTTCTCTTGTCGCCTTGACGCTCCTCGGCTAGTTACGTCTGCTTTTTATTTGAATAATTTTCTTCTTACTTCTGATTGGCTGACTTTGCCCCTGGGCCTTTTTAGCATCATCCTTTTTCTTTGAGTCATCATAGACCTAAACCCTTTCGTTGATCCTGGAATAGGATCCTTTATCGTTGATAGACCAGTTGCCCCCGTCTTGTTCTGAGTGGTGCACCCATGTATTTGTGTCCCCTTTGGAGAAATTTTCGTCGGTGCTTTAGTGCTAGCACGGTTTCTGGGGCCTGTCGCTTGCTCCTCCTTCTCTTTTCTTTTTCTCTCGTTTTGGACTTTGTTGATTGTCGCTCGGTCTTCTTTTTGGCACAAGCCGATGAGAACCCTTCGTTTGATGGGTCTATGTCCGACTTGTCATCGTAGAGCCATGGAATCATTTCTCATGATTTATTTTGTTTTTTTGTTTTTTTTTTCATACTCTCTCAATTTTCTCTCTTCAGTGGTTAAGTACTGAGCAATAAGTATATTTTAGAGCTTACGTTCGTGCCATGATAAGAAGCGGGAATATCTCAATTGAGTGAATGTCAAATGTGAATGCATATAATTAGGTCAAAATTTGCGGAAATGAAATTTCATTGAATTCAAAAGGAGGTTCGTAACATCTTGTGGAATAGAAGATAAAATAAAAGACAAGGATAAGGACTACAAGTGCAATCCTCTCTCTCATGCTACTTCAGGAAGCTTCAGGTTCTTCCACTTCATAAGTGTCCTCGATCTCGAGAACTTCTTCTTTAGCTCATCCCGCTCCGTTGTAGACTTCATCGTTCAAGGAACAAGACGAAGGCTTCCTCTGCTGAGAACGATCTGGATCACTTATCCTTCCAGCTTCGATGAGATCTTGGATTTCATGCTTCAACCTCATGCAAGTACTTGTTTCGTGACCATATTTCTGGTGGAAGTGGCAGTAACCCCTGCGTTTGACTAACTCAGTGGTTTGACCTCCCGTGGCTGGTAGAGGATGAAGTATGTCGTGCATTTATAGACCCTCCAACACTTCAAATAAAGGTTGAGTGAAAGTGGAGAACTTCCTTCCCTCCCCTCTATACTGAGCGGGTGATGGAGGGCGAACAACCCTGGTAAACTCATGTCCTCGATGGTGTGGATCTTGTTGTGTTCGTGAAACATGGTGTGAGACTACCCTTGGTGGAGTGAATGTTTGTGGATTAGCTTGTGACGTGAGCTGGAACATAGGTTTCTTCACAGAGTTTTCCAATTCGGCCACTTTTTCGTCGGTCGCAGACATATTGACTGACGACTGAGTATACTCGGACGAAGATGATTCAGAAGCCACAACTGCCGATTCGGAACTGTCAATCTGTAGCTGATCAAACTACCTGACTAACCGGTTACTCTCGCGAAACCACAACCGCTTAATGATGAAGTCTGCGCGAACGGTATCCATTAGTATGTATGCATGATTTTATATGCATGATTTGTGGTGTGTGCGTTTATTTATTCACGGATATATAAGATAAGAAGAACAAACGTTAGTCTAATTACACATATCACAACATCTCTCTTCCACCCTTATTCCTCCATACACTCGATGGTCCAAGTCTCTTTCCTAGGATTTTGGTTTGGGGCTCACATTGCGGTCCAGGGGACGCGTGATGCCGTCGATTATTGCGGAAAAGTAAATCATCCATCAGACAATACAATTCGTTTTGACGTATCAGCGTTCAGTGACTAAGATATCGACCAAATTGGATTGTCCTTTCGGAATAACTCGTCTTTTGTCATTTTGCGAGACACATTAGTTCGGGTTTTGACTCCCTTTGAGCGTATCTCGGATTTTAGACGTGGTACGAGTTATTCTTCTGGTTCAATCGTTCGTTATTGACAATGACTTGTTCCCTTTTATTCGCGTGGGTTCGCATCTCGATTTTTGGATTACGACGGGATCTTTTGGATCTATCGAGAGACGTAACCACGTGTTCATTCAGTGATGAAAGAACTTTTTATCTTCGGGAACGGACTCATCGCGTAACGCATTTGTTTTTAGCGTTAAGAATTCGTTTGCTCGTTTTGGCTACGTAAAAAGACGACGAGTCTTATTTGAGCGCACGGTAATCTTTCAGCTATCAACAATTTTTACTTTTTCCAATTTACGGGATATATCATCCTAGCGTGGTTATAGAAAATCAACGTTTCGTTGAATCGCATGCTTATTCGAATCAGGGATATTACCGTTCTTTTTCATTTAGGCACGAGTTAAGCAAACACACAGATCGGGCCATATTTCTTGTAGTTTCGGTAACGGTCGAAATGATCGAGCCATTAGTCAAACCCACAGTCTCGTCCATATGGTGCAATCATGCGGTTTAGCTTAATTTGGCTTTATGATTTTAAACGGCGTATATACCAGTTCGAGGCACGAATTTAACGGCATTGGTTTATTTTCTTTAACTACTCTCGGGATTGACATATATCGTAGATACATAATGATTTTGGTCGTTTATTTATTTTTGCTTTTCTTTTATTTTCTTAGTCACTTTTGCGGATACGTCCATTTCTCTTAAGAACGACACAAGGCATAACGTAAGAGCTCGTCTTTTATTCGGAAGGGACGGGCCACGTTTGCGAAACTCTTTCCGTTACAACGGGGTCATTCGAAACAGAAATGTTCTTCATTTTCGTTCTGTCATAATCTCGTTTTATCCCAACCTATTTAAAGAATGTGAATAACGGCTACCGTTAATATAGTCTTTTGAATCGAGATATAACTATCCTTAATACCAAACCGATTCATGCTAATACGTGCTTACGTCGTAACGCATTTCCTGAACATGTGCCTTTTTCGGGACATGGAAAGGGACCAGGCGGATCGCACAAGTTCATTCATACGTGATGACTAAGTCGCCTTTAGTTCGAATCGTTTCGATGTTTTGGGGTAGTTTGTATATCGGTTTAAGAGTATACATTAACGTATCGTTCCATTTTCTTTACATATTTTAGGATTAGACACGTATCATGGCAATTTGAAAACACGAACTGATTCATTTATCACATTAGAAATAGTAACGGGTAATCCTTTGGTGCCTTACTGTAAGGGGGAACTTACACTAGCCTCTTTCGAGCGACGAATTGACTCTCGCTAGAGGTTTCGCGGAAATTACCTAAAAGGTTTGCAATAATGCTTATGAATACATACGAAAAGAAATAATACGATCCGTCCCCGTTAAGGGCTTAATACACGCCTTCCGAAATCAAATTTCTCGCTTTCCCAGCAGAGTCGCCACTTGTTAGACGAGGTGCCGCGGCCTAATCTCCCGGGCGGACCGGGGGGTGGACACCTCATGGCGACGTAAGCGGTCATTGGCACCGAAAGCAACCAATCGTGGAATCAAGCTGCTCGGCAGGACCGGAGCTCGGAGTATGGAAGAGTCGCCACCCACGAATGGGAAAATGAACACCGATCCCTTGCGGGAGACCGGTGAGGGTTCGGGAAACTTAGGTCCGAGCCGAGAAGGCTAGCTCCTTTTCGGAGAAAGGCTACTAGGCACCCCGACATCGCCCGGTTATGAACCACCGGCCTCCTACTCAGCGTGTTAGGCGATAACGGACTAATCGCATATTTCTTTAAGTTTAAAATTCATTTGAAACCTTTTCTTTCTCGTTTTGAAAACCGTTTTGAGCATATATTATTGGAAGCCATTTTGGTAAAGAATCACCCATTTACATCAGTTCAAAATACATAGGAGAGAGAGGGGGAGAAGAAAGAGTTGGTTTATTCACGATGTGATTTATGCTTCGTATTACACACTAACTCTAAACTAAACTCACTTCCCAAAACGAGTTCATTTACATGGTTCGTACCTTAATCGCCGTTGGAACGATTTAGGTACGTTTCAAAACCCCGTTTAACGACGTTCACTCGAATCGCCGTTGGAACGACTCGAGCGTTTGAAAAATGTTGAGATAAAAGCTTTAACGGGAAAACGTGATTAAGCATACAAGTCAATTTATTTTGTACAAAACCTTTTAACAAGGAAAACAATTCGAAAACTCTATTATTTACAATTAAAAGAAATTTTAATTACAAGGTTCGCTTAATCCGTCGTTGGAACGAATTAAGGTTTTAAAACGTGATGTTTTAAGAAATGGTTTAAAAAAAGTCAAGAAAACATTATTTACACTTTAAGAACATCTAGAAAAGCTTTAATTTAAACAACCAAATTAAACTCTCTTTTTTGTGATTTATTTTCCCCTTTTTCACTCAATTAATCCTTACTTGAATATAATTACAACAATAAATGAACTAAATCAAAATTCATCAAGTAAAACCCATTTGGAATATATACATATATAAGAATAAAATAGAAATACATATATGCATAGTCTTATCTAAAAATAGGGATATATCTATAGATGAAAATAAGTAAGAAATATTATATGATATAACAAAGAAAGTGAAAAAGACTCCTAAACAAAATACATTTTCATCCTAATTATAACTATGTGAAAATAATGAAGAAAATTCATAAATGTGAGGAATAACATTTAGTTCTAAATAGTTTTAAGTATTAAATATGTAAAACATAACTTTCCCCTTAAATACGAGTTAATATAACTTAAATATACCAAAACTACATATAATACTTTACAAAACTAAGTCAAAACCAATTAAATCTCAAATATGGAATAAATAACTATATTATACATAATTAATAGTTATAAGGTCCAAAAATAATTTTTATAAATATATTACATAATTATATACATATATACGCAAGTAGAAATGTCAAAAAGAAGAGAAAAGAGGGTTAAAAGTGGGATTTTCGGATTCCAGCAGATTACCGACGGGAATCCGTCGCTAATCTGCTGTTAGTGACAGAAAATGGAGAATTACAGCAGCAGTCCTAAACTTTCCAGATTTATTCAAACACCTTAAATTAGATCTATTCTATCGTTTTGGGAACTCCGAACTACCAAAAATGGATCATAGTCTATAACGGAGATTCTTAAACGATGTTTTTTTATTTAAAACGTTATTTTGAAAAATTTTGAAAACTTATAATTACAACGTTTTTAATACCCGAACTACCTTTTAATCGGATCACGGTTCGTATTGGGATATTAAAACGAGGTTATTTTATTTTAAAACAAAACCGAATTTTAACACGGGATGAAAAATAAATAAATACGGGAAATTAAATAAAATGTGATAAATAAATAACTAAATAAATAAAACTATAACATGAAAAATAAATAAATAAAGAAAATAAATTAAATGAAATAAAACGAGTCTAGTCCTCGGATAATACCTCAAGTTCGGTATCTGATAGTCGAAGTCGGTCGATTTCCCGAGTTGTGATTTTCCGGTTTTTTGTGTTTTTTTGTCTTTTTAGTAAAAATTTTAACTTTGGAAAATTTGGATTTTTTTGGGAAAAAATATTTTCTCCAAAAAATTGACTTTCTCTCTCTAAAAATGTCTAGAGTGAGAAAGCTCCAAAAAATTCCTCCTTCAAATGCATGGGGATCCGTGCCTTATATAGGCACCGGATCCCCAGAAACTTTGGGCGACGCCCGAAGAGAATTGGGCGTCGCCCAAAGTCGGTTGGGCGAACGCCAAACCATTTTGGGCGAACGCCCAACTTTCATTGGGCGGACGCCCAACATTAGTTGGGCGCGCGCGCCCAACTGACATTGGGCGTTCGCCCGACGATCGTTGGGCGTCCGCCCAACGTCGCTGGGCGCTCGCCCAGCGGCCACCGGACGTGCGCCTCGCGCTGTCGGGCGTGCGCCGCGCGCTGTCTGCCGGGCATGCGCGCCCAACGGACGTCGAGCGTGCGCCCCGCGCTGCCGGGCGTGCGTCCAATTATCGTCGGACACGCGTCGGCTGTCGCTAGGCGCTCGCCCCACGTCGCTGAGCACTCGCGAGCCGTCCACTTGACGACCGCGACTCACATTAACTTTTCTTTTCTTATTATATATTTTTGTTTTAAAACTTCCGGAATCAACCGCTTCGATCGTCTTGTTTACAGGTTTTCGTCACAGGTCCTCCGACTTGGTGTCTACAGATGACATACCATAAGCTCTTTCCCATCTCTGGACTTAGACCTACCTCTCGAGTTACCACGCCTCTTTGGACCTCTACTCTTGCCTCTACCTTTGTTCTCAACAACAAGATCTTGTGAATTATCAACTCCCATCTCCTTTCTTCTTATCTCTTCATTAAACATACTCTCTTTAAACACATCCAAAGAAAGTACACCATCTGGAACAGAGTTACTAATAGTCACAACAAGAGTTTCCCAACTATCTGGCAATGAACTCAACAGAAATAAAGCCTACAACTCATCATCAAGAATAATCTTCATAGTGGTAAGTTTGTTGATTATATCTTGAAAATCACTTAGATGTTCAGAAACTGACTTCCCACTTTTCAACTTCAAATTAACAAGCCTCTTAATCAAAGAAGCCTTATTATGAGCAGTCTTTCTTTCATAAAGACCTTCTAATTTCTTCCACAAATCATATGGGTCAGACTCTTGAGAAACATGGTTAAAAATGCTAATATCAACCTATTGTCTGATAGTCCCTAAAGTCTTTCTTTTCAACTTTTCCCATTCTCTATCTTCCAATGTTTCTGGTTTGACTGGTTTGGATCCTCTTTGGTTTCTGCATCAATTGGGTCATACAAATCTTTGCAAAATAACAAATCTTCCATCATAGGTCTCCATATAGAATAATTGGTTGATGTCAATTTAACCATGGAACTATTATTGCTATTAGACTCCATAGTTAACTTCAAAATTAACCTTGCTCTGATACCAATTGAAGGACCCAAAAATGACGGGTTACCAATAACAACAATCAAATATGCGAAATACCAATAACAACACCACAAGGATCAATCTTCAAAACAATCAACCAAAGCACAACCCAAGTTCCAAATCAAAACAACAAATATAACCACAAGAATGGAAATCCAAACCACAATCAAGAACACAAGATTTATACGTGGAAAACCTCTTCGGTGTGAAGAGTAAAAACCACGGGACGTTTAAGGAGTCCACCCTACTTCTCTTATTATGATAAAATTGAGGGAAAAACAAACCCAAAAAATTTTTTACAAAAGGTTTATAACCCACCAACAACCAAGAAACAATAAGAGATCACAAGAAGTAGACAAATACCACAAAAGAGAAGAAATTAGTCTACAATCTTCCCCAACTCTGAATAGACCTTCCCGACCTCCGAACGGCGATCCCAACGGTGCGAACAAGGAACAATATGTCTAGAAGCTCCTGTCCAAAAATCGTGACGATCCGACAGTTCAATCTCCGGGAATCGACAAAAATGTGAACTGACCTAATGAGAGAAACGGCTAAATCCGAAAATCTCTTTTTGGTGTGTCTTTTCTTCTTCAAACACTTCTCTCAATAATATGACCACTCATTCCAATAAATACAAATTAATATAACTTCTCAAAGAAGCCAAAATTAATAATAAATGGACTTTAAATATGGACGGGACCCATAACAATTTCCTGGCCGAGAGCGAGTTGATGAAGATACATCAGCAACAGGGCAGGTTACGTAGCAACTGCCAGGAGATGGACTGAAGAGCATGCAGTGGATATATGATGTGCAAATAGCAAGCAAGGGGGGCATTATGATGCGACCTACGAATAGCGTACAAGGGGGGCGTGATGTGCGAATAGCAAAGAAATTTGGATGCTGGGCAACCATTGAGTTAGATGGTGTGGACTATTGGATGGGCATAGAGCCAATCTTGAAGAACAGAATGATTACTGATTACAAATGTACTTGGTAATCAATCTGATCTTCAATGTTGGCTCCATGCCCCTCTAGTATTCGACGTCATTTAACTCTAAGGGTTCCCCATCATCCTGATATCCTTGTTTACCATCTGCACATTCTTGAAGAAAGGAGATTTGGATGCCAAAGAAACACTAAGCTGGATGGTGTAGACTACTGGATGGGCATAGAGCCATTCTTGAAGAATAGAATGATTATTGATTACAAATGTACTTCGTAATCAATCTGATCTTCAATGTTGGCTCCATGCCCCTCTAGTACTCCATTCCATCCATCCAGCTCCAGTGTTTCTTTAGCATCAAAATCTCCTTTCTAATCGCGCATCACGCCCCCCCTTGCACGTTATTCGCATATCACATCATAATGCCCTCCTTGCACGCTATCCTTTTTTAATAGGCAATACAAAGTAGACAACTTATTCAAGTAGACATATATATGTATATTCAAGTGGATCATAACATGCTATAACAAAGTAGTAATTCTTTCACAAAATAATCCATCTTTTTCAGGTTTATTGGTTTTGTAATGAAAAGTGTAGGGTTTTGTCACCTCTCCAACAATCTCTCCGTTAGGTAGGATTTTATTGGCCCAAGCCCTTATTTGTTGAGGCGAAACTGATCCAATTCGGAGTTGTTGATGTTTATACCGATCAATCATAGAAGAAAAATTCTGATTCATTTTAGAATTTCTTTTCTATTTTATAGAATAATTATTTCTCTATTTATTTTATATAAATATTCTATAAATATTATAGAAATATTTATAATTTTTATAATAAAAAAATATTAAATAGGAAATATTAATAGAGAATATTAATAGAGAATAGAATATTAAAGAGAATATTAATATATATATATTAATATAATTAGAATATTATTAGAAATTAATAAAAAAAATATATATAATATGATTAGAATATAATAATTAATATCAGAAGCCCCTCTAAAGGTATAAAAAGCTCTTTAGGGCTGTTTAAATGGTGTTTCATTTTTCTATCTTGGAGTAAAGTGGACCCGCCCTAGATGGGGGATCACTTTGTCCTATCTTTGAGGAAAGTGGACCCGCCCTAGATGGGGGATCACATATGGATATGATACGCTTTTAGGGGATTTTGCTTCTTCGTGGATAGGTGGCCAACCGTATCCATTGTTAGCCTCTAGGGGCTTCTTGAGAGTTATATTTCTTTTAGAAATGGAATAACCCGTCCTTTATGGGACCATTTGTTCCTACCGCATAGGTTTATGATTCGCCTTAGGGACTTTTTTTCTTCAGTTCTGCCATATTGAGGAGAATGACTCGACCTTAGGGATCAGTAAGAATGATCAGCCATTTAGGGACTTTTGTGCATTTTGTGGAGGGTTTTGGCACTCTAGGCACTTGCCTTTTTAGCCTTTACTCATTTTTCAAAGTGTTTTTACTTTGCATTTGTGAAGGCGAGACTTCGTTATTTCTATGATGAAGACGTGAATTCATTACTTTGATGAAGACGAGGCTTCATTGTTTGGAGATGAAGACGAGACTTCATTACTTGGATGAAGACGATGCTTCATTATTTGGAGATGAAGACGAGGCTTCATTACTTGGATGAAGACGAGGCTTCATTACTTGGATGAAGACGAGGCTTCATTATTTGGAGATGAAGACGAGGCTTCATTACTTGGATGAAGATGAGGCTTCATTATTTGGAGATGAAGATGAGGCTTCATTATTTGGAGATGAAGATGAGGCTTCATTATTTTGATGAAGACGAGGCTTCATTATTTTGATGAAGACGAGGCTTCATTGTTTTGATGAAGACGAGGCTTCATTATTTGGAGATGAAGACGAGGCTTCATTGTTTGGATGAAGACGAGGCTTCATTATTTTGGATGAACCCTTTTTTCCCAGAACTATTTTTACTAATGCATTATATCTTTTAGCAAGTAACTTTTTAGAATCTCGTTTAGGACTTCTCCGATTGTTTAGGGTAGGTGGCCAGCCGTACCCCAATGTGTGAACCTTTGTGAAGGTTAGAAGCTTTTATTCCTGGTGAGGAAGTTAAGCTGCCTTAGGCGATCGATTTGCTTCCTATCTTTGAGGTGAATCGATCCGCCGCCAGGTCTTGAGACTCTTCTTTGGGAAGAGTATTTGAGAGTGTAAAGTTCTAACGTCTGAGAAATGTTTTAACTCTGTCTCTGACGACGATCAATCGTTTCCTATCTTTGAGGTAGATCAATTGAGATTATTGTTCTCCTATCTTTGAGGAGAAAGTTTAGGGTGTAATTTTCTCATGTTTGAGATAATTTTAACCCGCTTTTGATGGTGACCAATATTTTTCCTGTCTTTGAGGAGAGAGTTAAGCTCATTTGAAAGCTCTTGAGGGTATGTATATAGGTTTCTGTAACCTTCAGCATTATTCATAATCCTCTGGGTGATCTGACCACATTTGCATAGGTGTTTTAAAACCTATAGCAGATGATGGGCACCTATTGATTAGGTAACATGCAGTTTGCACTGCTTCAACCCAGAAAGGCTTAGGGAGACTGGATTGGATTAACATGCACCTAACTCTCTCTAGGATAGTCCTATTATACCTCTCTTCTAGGCCATTCTGCTGTGGGGTTCCAGGAACAGTGTGATGCTTGGTTATACCCGACTTCTTGCACAAAGTGGTGAAATCTTTGTCAAGAAACTCCAAACCATTGTCTGTTCTCAACCTTTTGATTTTCTTTCCTGTTTGATTTTCCACAAGCACTTTCCAATCCTTGAACGTTTGCAAGGCTTCATTTTTGTGAGCCAGAATATAAACCCATACTCTTCTAGAGTAATCATCGATGAGGGTCATAAAATAGGTCCTCCCACCATGAGACTTGGTTCTTGTTGGCCCCCATAGGTCAGAGTGAATGTATTCAAGAATGTCCTGGGTTCTATGAGTTGCTGACTTAGGAAACTTGACTTTACTAGACTTCCCTAAGACACAATTCTCACAGAAATCTATTTTTCCTATGTGATCTTTACCAAAACAGCCATGTTTCCTAAGTTCATGCAAACCTACTTCACTCATGTGACCTAGTCTAAGGTGCCAAAGAGTGGTTCTATCTGTCTTAGACTCAGTGAGATTTGCTGCAGAGACTAACACAGTACTACCTAAGAGAGTGTACAGGCCATTGCTCATAGTACCTTTCATAACAACTAAGGGTCATCTAGCTATTCTTATGATACCCCCTTCAGCTCTATAATTGTATCCTTGTTTATCAAGCGTGCCCAATGAAATTAAATTTCTTTTCAGTTCTGGAACATACCTCACACCGGACATAATCCTTTCTTGGCCATCGAACATCTTCAGCCTGATAGAGCCTTGACCCAGTACCTTGCACAACTTATTGTTGCCTAGAAGAACCCTCCCACCTTCGTCTTGAAATTCCTCAAACCACGTCTTGTTGGGAGTCATATGGAACGTACACCCGATGTTCAGGATCCAGTCGGTGTTTGGATCTTTATCAGAGACAGTGAGTACTTTAGCGCTCTCATAACCTTCTTCTACCACGGTGGCTTCGCCTTGATCTTTAGGTTGGCCTTGACTCTTCTTCCTCTCAGGAATTTTTTTTCTGAAATGTCCTTCTTTATGGCAGTGGAAACACTTGTAGACTTTGCCTTCTTTATTGCTTGAGGATTGAGTCTTGGACCTTTTTCCGTTCTTGTTCTTTGGCTTGTGAGAGTCTTTTTTCTCAAACCTTCCACGAACAAGCAATCCTTCCACAGCTTCAGTGTTGGTGCTGGCCTCAATCTGCTTTGACTTTAGAGCCATAAGAACTTCTTACAGGCTTAGTGTTTCTCTTGCGTACTTCATTGTTTCAACGAAGTGACTGAAAGAAGGGGGTAAGGAATTCAAGATCATTATGGCCTGATCTTTGTCTTTAATCTTTACCTCGATGTTCTCTTCATCAATTATGATTTTTGAGAAATCATCAAGATAATCTTCGACTGGCTTGTCCTCATTCATCTTGAAGCCGAAAAGTCTTCCCTTCAGATAAACTCGATTGGTGAGAGTCTTCTTCATGTACAACTGTTCAAGCTTGAGCCAAACTCCAGCAGCTGTGGTTTCCTTTGAGACTTCTCTAAGCACCTTGTCGTCGAGATACAGGACGATCATACTGTAAGCCAATTCGAGAAGATCTTCTTTCTTCTCCTTCGTCATTGTCGACGGAAGTTCCTTCTCACCCTTCAGAGCCTTCGCAACCTTAATCTGGACCAGGGTTGCTTTCATCCTCTGTCTCCATAGCGCGAAATCACCCTTGCCGTTGAAACACTCGATCTCGATCTTTGTGAAACCCATTGATCTATCTTGATTAGCTTTGATACCAATTGTGAACAATACTATACTTCGAACGATTATTCAACCACACAGACAATGAACTCCAAAGATCGCAGATTGGATTTTGAAGCAGCAATCAAAAGAAATACACACAGAATTTACCCTGGTTCGGCTTAAATGCCTACATCCAGCAACTTCACTAATCAATGGAGATTACAACAAGATTCAGAAACTGTTTCCTCTCAAGAACTCTCGTGTTTCCCAATCCCTAGCTCTAGAAGCTTTGCTTTCCCAAATCAGTATATTCCCAGTGTATACAAATAATTTCGTTATTTTTTTAAACTAATCCCCAACCTAGAGCCTTTATAACACAGGCTTATAAGATTGTGAAATTACCCAACTAACCCTTACTCAAATGTATAAATACACCAAGACCATGTTGACTTGTTGACCCACTCCCCACGTCAGCTCGTGATAGAAAAACAACGACTTACAATCTCCACCTTATCTTTCTGATCACCCCATCGACTAGTGAAGAAAATACGCTCATGGACCATTGACCATCCTAACCAGTTTCAAGCAATGTTCGAATTTATTACTTGAAACAGATTTGGTCAACATGTCGGCTGGATTATCCTCAGTTCCCACTTTCACCACCTGAACAGTACCAGCGCTAATAACATCCCTGACGAAATGCATTCAAGATTGTTGGATATACATCCCAAGTCCCACATCGGAAAGATACAAGGGAGATGCATAGTATATAAAGAAGTTCACCAACTATATTAGTATGAGGCCTTTTGGGAAGGAGCCCAAAAACAAATCCGTGCGGGCTTGGCCCAAAGTGGACAATATCATACTAATGGTGGAGCTGTTGGTGAACTTGTTGGCCCTACAAATGGTATCAGAGCCGATGGTTCGGCTGGGAGAACGTGCATGAGATCTAAGGAGATGTGGGAGGCTCTCAATGTGACCTCGCGATGGAAAATCTGTGCTTGGTGCCTTGTGTCGAAAGTCTTCCTGATATTGTGGTGGTCAGGCGGCGTGTTTCGCGGGTTGGCGATGGTACAAGATCATTAGACAGATTATCGCTGGAGGGGAGGCTTATGGTCCTTGGTCTGAGGGGAGGATTGTTGGATATACATCTCAAGTCCCACATCGGAAAGATACAAGGGATGCATAGTATATAAAGAAGTTCACCAACTATATTAGTATGAGGCCTTTTGGGAAGGAGCCCAAAAACAAATCCGTACGGGCTTGGCCCAAAGCGGACAATATCATACTAATGGTGGAGCTGTTGGTGAACTTGTGGGCCCTACAGGATGATATTTCTCCATTATGATTTGATAAATTTAGATGTTTCCCGTGTTCTTGAAAGTTGATTTGCACAATCCCTTTTACGATGGATTCTATAAAGTCGTGGAAGTATTAAATCCAAATGAGGATTCTATTTGGATTCATTATTATCATCTCATGATGAAAAACATGTCATCATGATTCTTTTAATGATGAAAATTTGGTATCGATTCTATACAACAACAACAAAGCCTTAATCCCGAAATGATTCGGGGTCAGCTAACATGCACCATCATATAAAATCGAGAAATCAAGTCAGATCAGCGACACAAATTCTCCCCCTCAACTCTGTCCTATCCACTACTATATTTTCCTCAATTCCCAATAAACTCATATCACACTCGATCACCCTCCTCCAAGTTTGCTTAGGTCTTCCCCTACGCCTCACCACCCGATCCTTTCTCGTATGACCACACATCCATCTCAACATACACATCTCCGTACCATCTTATGGATTCTATAGTTTTTTTTTTTTTTGCCTTTTATTGGGAAATTTGTCATGGTGATCCTTTTGCTAATGAAAAACTTAGTTGTGTGTTGGGGATTCATATAAGATCGACGATTGTGCCTTAACTATCAGCTTGAGCTTTTGGTTAAAATGGTTCCATGACATGGTATCAAAGCCATTTGGACCAAACGGTTGAGGGTTTATTGTTGTTAAAATGTTGATGTTAACTCATTTTAAAGATATATGTTACAAATATACATGTTTTTAGATAGTATAGTACATACTTTAACTGAATTCATATATTGATTTTATTGATTTATAAATAAAAAATACAAAATACAAATCTGATTAGAAAGAATTGGCAAAAAATATTATAGGCAAGAACATATATAAAGAATAAAGGATTCTACCTGTTGGTTGGAAGATGAAAAGAAAATAAACGTTAAAAATTAAAGAGAAGTTAAGACTTGAGAATGTGAGTAATTAATTGTACTTTAAGAGAGGTAAGTAACAACATTTATAGATGGCTTAATGATATGAAATTGGCGGGAAAAAGAAAAAATATAGATTTTTTTTTTTTTAGGGAAAAATATAGATTTTTTTAGTTTTATGCTTCAATATTCTTATTTTTTTGTTTTATTTCTAAAGATGTCATCTCATCATAAACATCTCTACAATCATAATTATATATTCTGATGCTCCTAAAATTATATATAGTAGATGTCACTTTATCAAACACATTTCTAGCATCATTGTTATTATTTTTTCTCTGTCCTAAAATGAAATGTGTATAAATGTATAAGAGTTTTATTATATATCAAAATATATTTTTTTTTGTATGAAAAGGAAAGAAAAAACAAACAAAACAGCACAGCAAAGAAAAAACAAACAAAACAGCACAGCAAACTAACCTGGAATTAGTCTATGAAAGCTAACCCCTACAACATCGTCTGAAAGCAAAGAACACATGAAAACAGGAGGAGAAGAGAAGGTAGAGACGCCTAACATCCTCCTATGGCCCTCACCAACAAGCCTGTCCACCACCGATTTTGCTCTCTGAAAACATGGAAAAAGTTGATGGTCTCGAAGGAGGAGCAGAACCTTTTGATTCGTTTAACTAAATTCTGGCTACTCAAACACGCAGCTTTATTATCACATATCATTTTAACTATTTCGAGGTTGTCTGATTCTACGAGCAGCCTTCTCAACCCTATATTTTTACTATATATAAAATATATTGAGGGAATTATCCAAAAAGTGATTAACAAATCTCTAACCTTTTAATTAAATCCATAAATTTAAAAAATTAAACAGCAACATCTCACAAAACTCAAGTAATTAAACATGTACTAGTCAAAGGATTAGCTACCAATACAACCCCTCCACCATTTTCTCAATCGAGATCATACAAAGATCTTTTATAATAAGCCAAATGAAATTAAATTTAATCATTGAATGTTAACTTGATTTTTATTTTCATTATAGTGCCTAAACTTCAAAATCGAATATTTCTCCCCAACTTTACATTATACTAACACATTACAAAAAAATGATCCATTTAATTATTGATCAAGTAATTTAAAATTACTATGTTGATGTCAAAATGAAAAAAAATATAAGAATTAAAGTTGTGGAGAATCAATTTTGTATAGAAGCCAGTTTTTTTACTATATTTATTTATTTATATATATATTAAAAAATTAAGGTTTAATACATTATTTGTTTCTCCAAAAAGCTTGATTGGCCCTCTGAATTTTCAAAGTGTTCTGATAGCCCCCTAAACTTGCATAAAATGTTCAGTTAGCCCCCTGAACTTGCGTAAAATATAATCAATTCATCACTCGGTTGCAAAAAAAATAAGTTAAATGCGGAAAATGTATTGTATGCGTCTTAAAAAAAGTAAAACAATCAAGATCATGGTATTGCGGTTGTAATATTAGAGAATACAAGGTTTATAGTTGAGCAAGTAACATTATAAGACACGTGTAATACATCTTCAGCATTTAACTTACTTTTTTGCAACCAAGTGATCAATTGATTATATTTTACGCAAGTTCAGGGCTAACTGAACATTTTATACAAATTCGTAGGACAAATGATGTATTAAGCCAAAAATTAATTAAAAAATGATAACTCCTATCACGAGGACATGTTTGTAAGTTATTTTATGTGCACAATAATTGCAGGAAACAATTTAATATGGGTACAAAGTTGAAAAGTTGGTCATTAATAAGTATATATAAACATACAATCTCTCCATCACGAAAACACATAAACCCAATTGTGGATAAAGTTATCTTCTTGTTTGATTTTTGTTGACGAAAATGGGGATTGAAATAGAGTTCATTTCTAAAGAATTAATCAAACCATCATCTCCTACTCCTCATCATCTCCATAAACTCCATTTCTCATTTCTTGATCAAATCCAAGCCCAAGTTTCCCCTCCTTTCACTCTCTTCTACGAAAAATCCAGCACAATTACCAATCTAGAAAGATGCAACCTCCTCAAAAAATCATTATCAATGGCTTTAAACATATTCTACCCTCTTGCCGGACGTATTAACAACTACTCTTACGCCGATTGCAATGACGAAGGCGCTCTCTTTATTGAAGCTAAAGCTAATTGTCACCTCTCCGATATTCTCCAAAACCGAAACCAATACCATAATCATCGGCTCAAGTTCATTCCTCTCCAACCTCGCCAAGGCATACATCAGTATGGATCTTTGTTTCAGGTTACTTACTTCAATTGCGGCGGATTAGCCCTTTCTTTTGCTATGCCACATATGCTCGGGGATGCTTTATCGCAATTCGTATTCCTCAATAGTTGGGCCGCGGTTGCTCGAGGGAATATGAATACGAATACGAATACCCTTGTTGATATTCCTCCCATCGGCTCAGCTTCTATCTTTCCGCCTCTTGATTCGTCTGATTCAGATGTAATGCAACTGATCCTCAAGGAAAATTTCGTCACTAAATCATTTGTATTCGACGCTATTAAATTATCGGCTCTTAGAGATAAATATAGCGGCGATGGTGAAAATTTGTCGCGAATGCAAGGTTTATCTGTTTTCTTATTGAGTCGGATCACCGCCGCGATTTCGCGGCCAAAAGAAGGCGCTGATAAGAGTAGGAGTGTGGTGGTTAATGCGATGAACTTGCGACCATTTGTGGATCCCCCGATTCCGAAGAATTCTTTTGGGAATTTTGTATGGATGGGGGTAGCAATTATTGATAATCTAGAGCATATGGCTAAAGAGGATGAATATTGTTGCGAAATCGGGTCGAGGATAAGAGATTCAATTAAAAGTGTGAATAAAGAGACCGTGAAGAAACTTCAATGTGATGATCAGTTGAATTTCTTAAAGGAAACATTTGCGGAGTTGCGAAAGGAGATATGAATAAGTATGCAATTACTAGTTTGTGTAATTTTCCGGTATATGAAATTGATTTTGGTTGGGGAAAACCTGAATGGGTGACGGCAACTGCAATGGTTGTCGATAATGTTTTTATTATTTTCATGGATACGAAAGAAGGGAAAGGCATAGAGGCATGGATTACAATGACCGAGGACGACATGGCTAAATTCGAGATCGATAACCAACTTTCACATCTTTCTTCAACTCAAAATGGGAACCAAAACTTGGTCAAACAATCAAGGTTATGAGCATAAGAAATTCTAATAGTTGTTATTTGTGATTTGTTTTTTTTTATCTTGTATTTTCTTGGAATTATTAAGAGTATAAATTTTTATAATCTTATTGGAAAGATAGAATAAAAAAAATGATGATCCAATTGGAATTGGATGGTTGAGTCACGATGGATCCAACCAACCCGTAATCCTTCCAACACTCGAATCGGGAAGTAGTTGCTGCTCTGTGAGACCAACCTAGCGTTGTACCCTCCTCTCTAGAGAACATGTGCTTATTGATTAGTCGCCACCGATAACAACAACAATAAATAAATAAATAACACATAGGTTTACTGAAAGTCAAGTTACTTAGAATTTTCTAGGTACTTCAATAATTCAATAATTGGCAGATTTTTTTTCTTCCTCGCCGCTACAAACTTGTGGTGTAAATTGACTTAATTCAAGTATAAATATGCTATAGGTTTTGGTAAGTGTGTCGATAATAAGCCAAAAAGTGTAAGAATCTAAGTAAGTGGGTGTGGGTGGCATTGAAGTTTCAACTGAATATGGTTGTACTATTGTGTAAAATTTCATTTTTAGTTCAATAGATTAAATAATTAATTAAGTCCTTCTTTCAATTAAGTCTTTTTTTATTCACCAAATGGTATTAGATTAGAGCAGACGGTAGGGACTCGTATGTGGTCAAGTATAAGCAAGCGGTCAGGGATCAGTTACTATGTGTTTGGAGTTCGCGATCCAGGATCGTGGTGATATGAGGTATTTTTAGCGCGCAATCTAGGACTGTGAAAATTATTGGTCAGTGACTAAATTTACTTGGTTGATCAAAGCACCAAGATCAGTCTCAAACTTGTTTCTTACTCTCAAATATTTATCATCATTTGTAGTCAAAGTGTCATGCTTGGCTTGGAGAGCTTGCAGCTTATTAATCTACTTTCAAAAAAATCTAATCTTTGTCATGAATTACTTGCTCCAAATCCTTGGCACCTTTTGCTTCTTATATAGCAAGTTTTTCTTGCCGCTTTGCTTTGGCCACAGCCAGGGCCGGTCCTGAGAAAAAAGTATGCTTTTGAAGGGGGTCGAACCTAAACTCTTTCAAATTACAATTGGGTTCTCAACCACTAGAACACTTGTTGACATTAGTATAAGTTTTGTTTTATATATATATATATATATATATATATATATATATATATATATATATATATATGAGATAAAAATAGGGTAAATTACATACGTGGTGTACAACCTTTACCTGTTATCACACTTTGGTGTACAACCTTTAATTTTGCACACTAAAGTGTACAACCTTCTGGTGACCTCCCACTAAAGTGTACAGCCGGTATTTGTGACCGGTCAACACAAGTCAACGTTGCCACGTCATCATTTTGACTACTTTAAAAGTCAAAAATTCACCTCCCTAATATAGAATTACTAAAATACCCTCATCCCTTCCAAATTGAAAAAAAAAAGTATAACCCACTCTCTTTCTCTTCCATTTCTCTCTCTAAAAGCTTTCAATCTCTCTATCTTTCTCTCTCTCTAAAAGCTTTCAATCTCTCTATCTTTCTCTTTCTCTCTCTAAAAGTCCGACCAGATTCCGCTCGCTTGACTTTGGTGAGTGAAATTGATATATGAAAGGGGTGATTACCGAAATCATTCACGATCAGGGTCATGGAGCTCCATTGCCCGTGTCACTTTCCGCCATCCATTCTGATACAAGCGCCAGAAGGAGCTTTTCATTGCTGCCGAAGGAATGTATACTTATACTGGTCAGTTTGTATACTGCAGAAAGAAGGCTAATTTGATGGTCGGCAATGTTTTGCAACATTGAGCACCATGTCGGTGATAGAGGTTCCTTTGCTCGATGTTCTGGTGATTATACTATTGTTGTTAGTCACAATCCTGATAATGGAACTAGTGTGAATTCAACTTTTCTCTCTTTTTTTCCTATCATTAAATGCAAGCTTTTATCTTTAGCAACACTGTTATAACAACAATTTGTTCTACCCGTGCTGTATTTCTCACTACAGTAGTGAGTTAAGAGGAATTCCTCCATAAGCTACCAGTAGCATTTATTATAATTTCTCTAAGATTAATAAAATAACAGGTCAATCCAATCACTGCCATTGTCATAAATAATAGAGAAAGAAAAATGAAAAAAGAGAGTGATTGAAAGCTTTTAAAGAACAGTTAGAGAGAGAAATGGAAAGGGAGAGAGATTAAAGCTTTTAGAGAGAGAGAGAACATTTAGAGAGAGAAAGAGAAAGATAGAGAGATTGAAAGCTTTTAGAGAGAGAGAGAGAAGAGTTAGAGAGAGAAATGGAAGAGAAAGAGAGTCGGTTATACCTTTTTTTTTTCAATTTCGAAGGGATGAGGATATTTTAGTAATTCTATAATAGGGAGGTGAATTTTTGACTTTTAAAGTGGTCAAAATGATGACGTGGCAACGTTGACTTGTGTTGACCGGTCACAAATACCGGCTGTACACTCTAGTGGGAGGTCACCAGAAGGTTATACACTTTAGTGTGCAAAATTAAAGGTTGTACACCAAAGTGTGATAACAGGTAAAGGTTGTACACCACGTATGTAATTTACCCGATAAAAATATTTTAGGCCCCCTTACTGCCATGGGCCCTAGGCCTGGGCACTCTTGGCCTAGGCCTAGGGCCGGCCCTGACCACACCATCATGAGACTTGGCAACTTCGTCATTGGCTTCTGCCAATTTATTTCTCACATTGTCTAGCTCTTTGAGAGATTCAACAGTATTAGAGGCCTAACTAGAAATCTTCTCTTGTTGCTCATGATACTTGGCAGCCAAGTTCTTGTACTGTCAATCAGTAGGGTGGTCGAAGACAAATCTTGAACATAAAATTACGGTCGAATTTGGAGAAGAAATAAGTAAAAAATGCTAAAAAGAAACTTACAGCAACTTCATATGCAGTCAAATGGTCAAAAAGTTCAACATCGCTGGACAGTGTCGATAGACGGGCAATGTCTTCGATTATGCCTAGGATACGAAGTGATAAATATTCCCCAAAGAGTTGGGACCACAATTGCAAAATTCCAAGTTCAAGATTAGAAGAGATAAAAAGGGGAATGCAAGATATGGAGTTAGAAATATATCATTAATACAACTGGCCGATCAGATTCCAATGTTTCTAAACCAACTTCACTAGTAATTTGATTCACAGTCTCTGGATTCACTCTAGGAGGAAGATAGTACTTTTGGTTTGCCTTCTTTTGGGCACTCTCTTCTCTATACACTTTAAGCTTCTTGGTAACAAGCTCATCCAGGTCTGTCACTTCAATGGGTCTAGACCATTTTCCTGCAAAATAGGAGTCTTCAGAGACTATAATTTGGATACTCTTTAGACGATAGTTCTAACTTAACTGTCCGTTCATTTCTTACATTCGTAGCGCTTCTTCAGTATCAGATATATTTGAATCAGAGTAATCAGAATAGTCTTTTAAGGTAGAAGGTTTATCTAGGAGTTTACCTTTGAGCTTGGCTTTTTCAGGCCCTTTCAAACTTTCATCCTGATTTGAGGCGACAATTTTGACACTTCGGGCAGGTTCAGATGAAGAAAACACTAAATATATTACTATATTTTCTATCAATTCTTCATTTTGAAGGTTCGGAGTATCTCGAAATTTTCTAGGTGAATGGGGCATTCCTTCGGTACAGATGGCAACTTCATTCAATGGGGTCGAGGATCCGAATAGAAGAGATTTGGCATCTTTAATAGGACCTGACAGAGGAGGTTTGGATGCAATGTTGGCAGCAGATGAATTTTCCAAGTTCGTTTATGCCTCTAGATCCTTAGATGGTTGAGTTTCAGTAGAATCTCGAGTTTTGGATAGTTGAGCTTCAGTAGTTACATTAAAAGAGTAGATGAAGCCTTTGATGCTTTTTCAGCCTTCAGTTTTTTGAGACGAGCTACGATTTCATCATAAAGAGTAGACATTGATCAAAATTACTTGCTTTAAAGAAAGAAAAAAACATACATTAAAAGAATAAAAGTAAGGCTACCTTCTATGGAAGCAAACTGATTAGACCCTTGGTATGAAATTCTCCTAGTTATACGAAAAAATCCTGTATATTTCTCTGTTCATATCACGTTTATTATGTCTTCGTCTCCTATTGAAGTGTATAGGCGCTAATCCATTTGGCACCCACTGCTTCTTCGAGGCTTAACGCTCTTTCAGTTTTCCATGAAGATTTTTCTGTAGGATTTTCATTCCACGTGGTGGCGAAAGGAAACCCCTGAACAAAAGGATTGTTCGCGTCAACCCCATTCAGTTCTACCCAGAACCACTTCAGTTTGAAGTCTTTAACACTTTGTACTTTTTTGGTCAAGAAGGGTCATCTTCGAGATGAAATTATCCAGTAGATCATGTCTTCATATGATTTCTTCGTGGGACACAAGAAACTCTAAAATATAGGTCCAGTCAACTCAATGTCGAGGTCACTGCAAATGTTGTCAAACTAAGAAGCTCTAACCAGGCATTTGGAGTAATTTGCCAGGGACAAAGGCCAAATTCATTTAAAACAACCAAAACACACCTACATGCACGGGAAACCTCATCTCCCAATCCAAATATTGGGTGAATAATCCTAATTTGGTAGTGGAGGGGGGAACATAAGCCTTTTCACTATTTTTAGGAAGAGAAATGGTCATTCGGCGAAGCCAGGTGTTTTGTTCTTCAATATTTCTAAGGTGAAAGGCATTCAAAGTTGAAGATTGCTCGGGAACTCTAGGATTTATCTTGCAAGGCTTCGCAATCTTCTCGGTATTGGTAAGTTTTTTAGCACGAGCCTTCTTATGGACATTTTTTGAGGACTAGGGACCCATTTAAACGAAGAAAATGAAGAAGTTTAAACAACAAAGAAAAGAGCACAAGAACTTACAAGTTCAAAGAATGGAAAATTTGTAAAAGTAAGAGGTAGAGGAAATGAAGAGTTTATCCCTTTCTTTAATTTATAATGGGCTAAAGAGGATGAAACGCTTGGAAAAAGGTTTAAAAGCCTTTCTTATTTTTGGGATAATTGGGTCTGGTAATAATGCCTAGCTTGAGGAAAATGGATGATGAATGATGAGAAAGTGACATCATCAAGTCAGGCATGTCTATTCAATGCTTCGATCACGAAGTCCTAAAGATATGATGGTAAATGAATGGGCCATGAATGCTCGGACATTTGTTTAAGCCCAAATCCAACATTTGGGCCAAGGCCAATGAATACATACTCATTCGAATACTTGATAATAATTAAAGCTTCTTTGGGAGCTGCCTAACGGGATATGTGGACCAATGGCCACTCTAGATCCCAAAGGCATGCTTCCGAATTCACACTTAGCACAGAATGGAAAGATAGGGTTCGAAGACCACTCAAATGTTGCCATGTATCTAGGTGCACATATTATTGCCTATAAATAGCTTGGGAATGAAAGATAAAGACATGTAACGACATATACTTTCTCTCTTACTCAATTGCTCTCAAGTTAACTTTGTACTTCCTCAAGTACTTAACTGACTTTAGTATCAAAGAGGGTTCGCCGAAACTTTGGCCCCTTTTTCTAGATGATTTTTGTTCTTTCAGGTTATTGGAGACAGTTAAAGGTTACATTTTAGAATGAAAGACATCACCTCTATTTATAAACTTTTAAACCATATGCCTCTATTTGCAAATTGGACAAACCACATACATTGTTTTCCTACTTTTCTCAAAAAATATAATTTAAAACACATGAAATTAATAACACTTTTTTAACAGAATTAGATATTCACGACTAACCAATTTGACAAGCAATGTCTTAATGTGACAGAAAATAAAAGCTTACCGGCTAAATGTGTCCATATAAAATATCAATGACTTAATGCACAAAAAAAACAAATTTTATCAAGAGCCTCGTGATGCTTTTTACCCAAAAAAAAAAAATATAATTATTTAAAATTATAATTTGAATTATATCAACTAAATAAATCATTAATTTTAATATATTTTAAAGATTGGGTTTATAAATTATGGGTATATGATATATTTCTTAGGATTTATGAATTGGGTCTATATAATATATAAATTAAGTTTTAAAAACATATTTTATTTGTGATATATAGAAAATAGTGACATAGTGATAATTATAACTAATTATTATTCTGGGATTTTTACCATGAATATAATAATTGGTTACAAAATTACAATTATCATATCATCAAAATTAATTCTTAACATGTAACTATTTTTTATATATAACAAATAAAATATATATTTTTATACTCTAATTTAAATCTGTGAATGGCGGAGGCGCTGGGGACAATATGGAATGGGTAAGCTCATGCCATTTTACTGAAGTTATTTTTAAAGTGGACGCCAAGAGCGTTGTTAATGCGGTTCAAGCTAACAAGCGGGATTTATCCGAGTTCAGTTGTGTTATTGGGGATATCCGAACGTTTCTAAAAGATAATCGAGGTTTTATTCTGATTTTTGTTTCATGGTTAGCGAATGAAGTGGCTCATGCGTTGGCACTTCACTCTCGTTCCATTGTTAATCCTTTCATTTCTTTCAATGTTCCAGATTGTTTGAGTTCGGCTCTATGCTTGGACTGCAATATTTAATAAAGTGATATTCTTTAGTTCAAAAATAAATTCTAGACCTCAAATCATAAATTCTAAACCCTAAAAAATATATTCTAAACCCTTAATTTATAAACTCCAATCTTTAAATTATATTATAATAATTATATTAATTTGATATAATTCAAAGTACATAATTGTAGATAAATATTTAAATTTCCATGTAAATTTTTTTGGGCTTTTTACATCAATATCATAATTGACTACAAAATTACAACTAAATCATATCATCAAACTTAATTCTCAACACGTCATTTTTTTCTATATATACCAAATAAAATATGCTTTTACACCTAATTTAAAAAGTTTAAACCCCAATTCTAAAATTTCAAACTCTTGACAATATATTCTAGACCTCTAATTTATAAACTTTAATCTTTAAAAATAATAATTTTATTAGTTTGACATAATTTAAATTTATAACTTGACATAATTGTAAATAGTTTTTCAAAAATGAATTTCTATGTAAATTTCCCTAAATTTTTCTATTATCTTCATGTAAAAAGCCCTTAATTCTTCCACCATTCATAAACTTTAGGCCGGGCCCAATAAGCTCCCATTTAAAAGCCCATGACTTTCTTTAAGTATGGTCCAAAAATGCAGATTTCTATACAAATTGATCCACCTGCCAAAGCTGTTGCCTTCAATGAGAAATGTTCTTCCAAATTATATAATTTAACAAATTAAACTCTAAAATAAAAGCCAACAACAAACAATTACATTAACAAATTGTACTAATTACAAAATAAAGTAAGTTTTTAAAAAAATTTAGCTTAAAAATAGAGAAATAAGCTTTGATGGATTGATATGATTTTTTTTGCTAATTAAGTTACTAATTTTTTAATGGTTTAATGCTTCTCACCAACTCATCGAATGTCTTATTTACCCCCTTAACTTGTTCAAATTGGTCATTTTACCCCTTCAACTCATCGAATGTCCTATTTAGCCCATTAACTCCATAAAAATGGTATTTCTCACCCTCTTAACTTGTCCAAATTTGTCATTTTACCCATTCTCAACTCATCGAATATCCTATTTACCCCCTTAACTCCATAAAAGTGGTATTTCTCACCACTTATGATCCTATTTACCCTCTTAACTCCATAAAAATTGTATTTCTTATCCATTTATAGTAGTCAAAAAATTGAAAAGAGAAAGAACGAATAAAAAATATAAATAACAAGAACATTAATATAAACAAGTTAATGTACCAAAATATGCCTATAATTTTTGAGAAAGTATCAATTTAGGCTCCACTTACAAAATAGCATAAATATAGGTTTAACGTTTAAAAAAAGTTATCAATTTAGGCTTCGATAACGAATTGTAAGGGGTGAAAAATAACCCTTTTATGGAGTTAAGGGGGGTAAATAGGATATTCGATGAGTTGAGGGAGTAAAGTGACCAATTTGGACAAGTTAAGAGGGCTGGGGAAGCATTAAGCCTTTTTTTTTTTGACAACCAAAGAAGCATATATTAAGAATCAAGAAGAAGCATATTACAAATAAAATCAGGGGCTACAGAAAACCACTCACCCCGATGTAAAGGTAAAATACTACTTCTAGCTAACAAATGAGCAACAGAGTTTGCAGAACGACAAACAAAATGAATAGAGCAATTAAAAAGCTCTTTCAACGAAGAATGACAATCATTGGCTAAGGCGTTAAAAGGAGATGAAACCTCTAACGGGCGGGCCATAGACTGTACCACGACCAAAGAATCTGACTCAATGATTACATCCTTCCATCCGCGGTCTTTTATCCAACTGAGAGCTTCACGGATCGATAGCGCTTCAATGAACGATGCATCTTGATAACTCTGCAAGGTTCCATTTTTAGCCGCAACAAACCGGCCGAACTCATCCCGAACGATACACCCAAACCCATCCACATTCTCATCCGCAAATGACGCACCATCCACATTCAGTTTTAGGAAGCCTGTTGGAGGACGCTGCCACACCATCGGGCTTGGCACAGCCGGACTACCTGAAGGAGAAACCACCGCCTGCGCTTTCTTCCAGACCTGTAGAAAGGAACCGGCCGAATAGTACAAGATCGAGGCTTGTGAATCCTTCTGATTCCACACAATGTCATTTCTGTAACACCAAATAATCCACCATTAAACCGCTGCAAGCTCAACCAGCTCCACCGATTTATAGAAGATCCAGCCCCAATAATAAAAAATGTTATGAAATTGGGTTCCCACATCCCCAATAGGCGAAATAGTCCAAATAGCTCGAGCCATAGTATATTTGAGAAAAATATGATAAGAATCTTCCACCGCCCCATGACAGAGCTCGCATAAATCTGAGATAGGAACTCTTCGGGCTTTCAGCGCGACTTTAGAAGGGAAACAGTTAGCAAGAACCCGCCAAAGAAGGTTCTTAACTTTAGGGGGCACTTTAAGATTCCAAACTGGAGAATCAATGAACCAATTTGTTCCAACTCCAGACATAAGCTTTCGGTACCCACTTCTAACTGTATAGTTGCCCCGCCGGTCATCCTTCCAATACCACACATCATGGTCAACCCGATTAGATAAGGGGATACGGAGAATAAGTTCTGCATCCCGAGGAACAAAAATGCCTGAAACTAACCCAACATCCCAAGACCGCCGACCCTCCTCCATAAGATCAGCCGCCACTTCCACCTCTAGATCATCCAATTTTTCACTTTCAATATATGGAAAATGATCGTCAATGAGCCACGAGTCATCCCAAATACGGACCTCACCACCTGCCCCTACAAACCTGCGAATACCTGACTTTAACAACTCTTGAGCACCCATAATACTACGCCAGATAAAGCTAGGCCCATCAGATAACGATGCATCAAGAAAAGAGCTATTCGGATAATAAAGAGCCTTAAAAACTCGTGCCACAAGAGACTCAGGATTTGAGCTAAGTCGCCAACCTTGTTTAGCCAATAAAGCTAAGTTGAAGTTATGCAACTTTCTGAACCCCATTCCACCAAATTTTTTAGGGCAGCACAGCTTATCCCACGATTTCCAATGTAAACTACCTTTACCGGAACCATCTGATACCCACCAAAAAGAATTCATCAACTTCTCTAGATCGTCACACATATTCAAAGGAAATAGGAAGAGACTCATAGCATAAGAAGGAAGCACCTGCACTACTGATTTAATCATAATCTCCTTTCCTGCTCTTGATAGAAACCTGGCTTTCCAACTCTTCAACCTAGACCGCACCATGTCTTTAGCAAAGCCAAAAACCTGTGACTTATTCCTGCCCACCACCGAAGGAAGACCCATGTACTTATCCGGGAGGGCTACAGTGGAAACCCCCAAGATATTACTAGTTTCTACACACCCACCATCTGGGCAGTTTCGACTGAAAGATATAGAGGATTTTGATAAATTTATTTTCTGTCCAGAAGCACACTCATAGTCATTTAGAGCTTGTTTAATTGCTGAAGCTTCTGATCGATTGGCTCCGAAGAAGAAGTAACTATCATCAGCGAAGAACAGATGAGAGATTGTTTGTGCTTGGTCCGCAACAACACAACCTCGGATCCGACCCTCTGACTCCAGCCGAGATAAGTAGAGAGAAAGACCCTCTGCACAGATAATAAAAAGATATGGTGACAGTGGATCCCCTTGACGGAGTCCCCTCTGTGGAACAATAGGACCCACTACATGCTTCCCATGGACAAGCCTATATTTAACCTTTGTAACGCACTGCATTAGTAGGTTAACAAAGCTCGCTGGGAAACCAAGGTTCAATAACATGTCCTGAAGAAATCTCCATTCCATTCTGTCATATGCTTTAGACATATCAAGCTTAAGAGCAGCCATACCACTTGAAACCCTTCTAGCCCTCTGATGGAGATAGTGATTCACCTTAAATGCCAGCATAACATTATCAGTGATTAGTCTGCCAGGGATAAAGGCACTCTGGGACGGAGATATAAGAACATGAAGAACTTTCTTTAACCGATTAGCTAAGACTTTAGAAACAATTTTGTAGATCACATTACAAAGAGCTATCGGTCTCAAGTCAGAAACCATCTCAGGTTTCGATTTCTTAGGGATTAATACAATATTAGTTTCATGAATCTCATCAGGCAACACTCCAGAATTTAACCATAACAGACAAGCTTCAGTAACATGACCTCTTACTACATCCTAAAATTTCTGATAAAAACCGGGGTTAAAACCATCAAGACCAGGGCTTTTTTCAGGGTGCATTGAAAACAAGGCTTCTTTAATTTCCACAGCTTTAAATTCACCACAGAGCATATCACAATTTTCCACGGATAACTTCGGCACCACATTTTCAATAATAGGACCCAAAACACAACCATTCGAGGTAAAAAGCTGAATAAAGTAAGAGAGAATAACAGAATCCAAACCTACACCCCAGCTGCACCATTCGCCATCTGCATCACAAAGCCTCACAAAGCTATTCTTTTTCCTCCTATTATTAGCAGCTGCATGAAAAAATTTTGAATTCATATCACCGCCAGCCAGCCACAATTTTTTTGCTCTTTGCTTCCAATACAATTCTTGTTGGTACATGATATTTTCCAGCTTTTCTCGAGCTTCTAAAAGTAACACCTGACCTGCCCCGTCGACACGATTCTGCAGCCTTTTAATCTCAGCTCGACAATCCACAAGTTTGGAAGAAAACCGACTGCGTAACTCAGCTCCCCACTGATACAGCGCCTGCCCGCACTGCTCCTGCCGAACCAAAATGTCAGCCGAGGCATTCACATTCCATGAGCTTACAATCCGTTTATGGAAATCAGGTTCTTGAGTCCAGGAAGCTTCGAATCGGAACCGACGAACAAACACCCCTTCACTAGGGGTCGGACACAGCACAAGAGCTGAATGGTTAGAGGCCGAAGCTTCCTCATTAATAACTTTGGCCGAAGGAAACAATTGAAACCAGCTAGACGACGCTAATCCCCGATCTAACTTCTCTTCAACAAAATTATGATAGCCCCTGCTCTTTTCCCAAGTATACGCATGCCCAATTATAGGGACCTCGAACAGATTAGATTGCTCAATCACATCAGAAAAACCATTTATTAAATAAGGTGGATGTCTGCGACCACCACTCTTCTCACTCTATAAAGCCATGTCATTAAAGTCTCCAATAATTACCCAAGGCAAAGAATGATTACTACACAGATCCCGGATCATCTCCCAAGAAGCTGACCTTCTAGAACGCTCAGGAAAACCATAAAAACCGGTAAATCGATACTCCGGCAAACCCAGTAAAGAGACTTTGACATCAATAAAATTTCTAGAAGCACGTAACAAACTTACTGAACCATTAATTTTCCAGAGTAAAGCCAAACCTCCACCTTGGTTAATAGGATCAATGAAAAAGAGACCAGAATAAGAAAGACTACGCTTTATTACCTCAACTTTCTCGCGGTTGCATTTCACCTCCATCAGAAAAATAAAGTCAGGCTTGAACCTAACAACTGAGTTCTTTAACATACGAACTGTTCGAGGTTGCCCATACCTCGACAGTTCCAGCTTAACGTACTCATTCTCATCGGCGGGTCTGGTCTCCAGAGCTCGCCTGTTGTAAGTTTTTTGAACCAGTCACCATTGGTGTTATATCCACCACCATATCAGAGGTTATATTCTCAAGCACCTCCTCCTTTCTTCTCCTCTTTGTCTCTATTACAACAAGGCTATCCTTCTTGTCTCCTTGCTTTGAGCTAGTCCCTTTATTATTTTCAAACAAGGACACAGTATTCATCAATATCTTTGTTCCAACTCCTTGTTTCATAATACCTCCAATAGAACTTTCCGTGGCCACAATATTTTCCATCGGACGAGCAGTTTCAGGCGGCTTTGTCAAGAGCCACTTTGACTGAGGTGGGGCCTGTAACCTGCGGGGTAGAGCACGTAATTCGAGAATGTCCGTATGACAGTAGCCGGATCAGCCACATCAAGCAATTTCAGACAAAATCTCTCAGCATGCCCTAAACAACCACAGAAGAAACAGAATATAGGTAGGCGTTCATATTTGAACGTAATGATAACATACATTATGATAACATACATTAATCACTTCATCACAAGAAAAGTAGCTCGGAATATCAAATTAAATTAAAAAAATCACTTTTTTACATAAGAAAAACACGTTATAAAATTCCTATTTTTTTATCATCGTCCACCTTTTTTACCCCCTTTGTCTATCTTTTTTTATGATTTTTAACCAAATATATCTTAACTTCAGAATAATGTGATACAAAATGATCTTGTTACTCTATTATTTCCTATCTGTCTGTTAATGCGTTATAAACGATGACTATAAATTTTTAAAAAATAGACAGAATGACTAAAAGAATTAACAGTGACGAAGACTAGAAATCTTATTATATGCTTTTCAAAATAGGGACTAAAGAATATGTTAGATAAACTACTAAAACTATTTATACTTAAAAAATTATGAAAGTATAAGCGACATTATTTTTTGGCTTAATACATTAGTTGTCTCCTAAATTTGTTCAAAAAGCTTGACCGGCACCTAAACTTATATGATATCTCATTAGCCTCATAAACTTGCTTAAAATGTTGTGATTAAGTCCTTAAATCTATAAAAACGTCATAAAAATATACAAAACACAAAGAGCATATGTTTTAAAGATTTAGAATCAAGAATTATGCCTTTATTTTTTAAGTTGTGAATTTTTTACAGTTTTAGACAAATTGAAATGTATATGATTTTAAATAAGTCCATAAAATAAATGTATTGCTGCAAATAAATTCAGAAGGTCAATAAATCATTTTAAAGAAATCTAGATAATCAATATGTTAATTTAAACAAGTCGAGAGGTTAATGTTTTCTTGATAGAAATTGGGACGAGATAGAACTTGGGTGGGGTGAGCACTCGTGGCCCAAGAACTGATAAACCTGCAATATATTAATAAACGAAAAATGAGTGTTTGAACAAGAGAAGAGGAAGGAGAACAAACAAAAGCAGTGCCGTCCACATTGACTTTAACCCATCCCGGAAGAGGTTAATGAAATATTATATAAATCCTGAGAATCAATTAATATTTTTAAACAAATTGAGACACTCTTGTATTAAGCCTTATTTTTTTTATTTATAAGCATTCAAAACGAGTACATCTTTATATTATAATCAAATTTTAAATTGATTCCGATTCTTGATATCTGTGTACAACAGTACTGAATATTATATTATATTATATCTATAAACAATATTTCAAAAGATGATTGCTGTTTTTGTTTTTATTCATTTTCAGTTTCGTGTATGGTCAAATATAGTCGGCTTCATAAATTTGATTTTTTTTTTTTTTGTATTATATGTAAAGAAACAATGTGTGGTGAACACCAAATGTTTTATTATTAAATTATTATCATGAAGCACCAACTACAATATAAAATGAATAAAACACATACATATGTAATTTATATTCTTACAAGCGGTGAAACTTTTAGTCTAGTGGTTGATAGCTTACATATGTCTTGGAATATCATAGGTTCGAATCACATCCGGGTCTAGTGGAGATTTTTCTTTCTTCTTTAATGTAAGCGCATTGCGCAATTTTTTTTTTAAAAAAAAAAATTTATATTCTTACAAATTCATAATAAATATACCACATAAAATTTTAGTATGTTGGTAAAATATTTATAAATAACCTCACAAAATATATAAAATTACTTTAGTTTATCATAAATTTATTTAGAAAATTAGATATGGAAATCGAATAATTTTCAGATCAGTTCATTCAAATTTTTTTTATGAAAGAAGAACAAAATTAATATTATTTAGCAACATTAGGGTTTAAATGTATATTAGAAATTCATTTTTTATTCGTTGAGTTTCTAATATTTCAAATGGATGCATTAAATTTTTAATTAATTATTTCTAAATGATGTATCAATTTATGACTTAGTCTTGATAGACTGAAACTGGTTCACTTGAAAAGAAATCAACAAACTGTTAGAGAGTGAACATTGTATTATATCTCTTCTCTGATGATTAAGTTAATGATGTTACTGAAATTGAAGCAATGACGACTTAGAAAGTAGAGTGAAATAAGAATGAATATGTACCTTATACTTCTTTGAGAATACCTATTTATATATATGTGTGTGAAAGATATTTATTATTGTGTAGATCTTCATCTATCAATGCTTGATTGACCCACCATTTTGTATGCTTTTGTGTATCTCTCCCTTTTCCGTAAATTACAGCGCTTTCTAGGGATTAGGAGCTTGTATTTGGAATCCAGACATGTGATTCAGACATGTGTCCTTGACGGTTGTGCTTTTCTCATAAAGTTTCTTCTTGGTCCACGTGTCCAGCTTCTTCTAGCTTCTTAATTTATGTGATATCACTAAATACATCAAACTTTTGATCTTTTAAATTGATATACCAAGTTATTGTTCTTTTTTTTGACACATTAAGCCTCTATTGATCATGATAGTATGTGAAAAATTCAACCTTCGTTTAGCAATTCGTAATACTATCAACATATCAGTATTCCTCTAAAGCAAAATAGTTAAGAAATTATCTATATATCAATTGAAGTATTAAAATAGTGATAACAATTCCATTTGCGCTAAATTGAGTTTGAATGACACGCATAATTAAATTGTCTAAGAAGAACTTAATTTTTAATTAAAAATCTAAAAAAAAATAGAGAAAATGGTCATAGGATTAACAATAACAAAAAATAAGAAGCTTATAATTTGTTTTTTAAAATAGAAAGACATTTTTTAAAATTACGTGGGGCTAGGCCCCGAAGCAAAGGAACAAAAACTACACTAGTATAGAACGACTAAAACTCAAACCGTTCCGATCATCAAGTAGAAAATCCTAGATGCCTGCAGAGGCTCATCAAACTCATGATAGCCTGACGAAAAGGTTCCTACTCTGCTGCTCTATTAACAATGGATTAGACTAATACTCCAGTCTTTATCGCTAAACTCAATGCATTTATTAATCAACCATCAATAGAAATAAATAGCGGACATATTGGTCTTTACAAACCCAAAAAACTACTTCAAAATAAAGAGACTAAACAATATATTATTTAAAAATATAGAAACTAATAAAAAAAATTTGTTTTGGTTACGGGACTAATAAATTATTGGGCAAAGTATAAAAATAATACTTGTGGTTTGTCCTCTTGATAAATAGAGATATGTGGTTTAAAAGTTTGCAAATAGAGATACGTGGTATGTTTTTTTTTTACAAAACAAAGTATTTGAAATTACACTGTTCAAAAATATTTTTATTTTTGTTATTAAATTATATTTACATATTAACAAAACACATCCGAAAATCGAATTGTAGTTGTATGGAATGTACTTAATATCAATTTTTAGTTCATAAAATGTCAAATTAGTAAGAAATGTAAAATGTCAACATATGTTTTATGGTTTCAATTTAAAAAGATGTTTTTTTTAACTGTATTTTATCGATAGATAAGAATAATTTTTTTTAAATAAAATTGTGATCGATTATAATCAAAACGTAACTATATAATTTGAAATATTTTATTTTAAAAATAAAACATATCACATATTTTTATTTACAAACTTTTAAATGTACTACGTTTTACAAATTCTTCAAACCACAACAGTTATTTTTTTCCACTTTTACTTAAATTATTTATCCTTATTTTTATACTACAACAAATAGCAGATGGTGCTTAACCATAGAACCACGTCTCTGAGTCAACAAACGACGGCTACAAAACCTGATATATCTATACATATATCTAATACTTCAGATCAAACTCCATTTCCAATCCCCACAAAAGCAAAAATGGATCTGCAACTTCAAATCCCTTCTTACCCCATTATTTTCAGCTTCTTCATCTTCATATTTATGCTAATAAAGATATGGAAAAAACAAACCCAAACCTCAATCTTCCCGCCGGGACCATTCAAGTTTCCAATTGTAGGAAACATTCCTCAATTAGCCACCGGCGGCACTCTCCCCCACCACCGATTAAGAGACTTAGCTAAAATCTACGGCCCTATAATGACAATTCAACTCGGCCAAGTTAAATCCGTTGTCATCTCATCACCGGAGACAGCAAAAGAAGTGTTAAAAACACAGGATATCCAGTTCGCTGACAGGCCTCTCCTTCTCGCCGGAGAAATGGTTCTTTACAACCGGAAAGATATTCTGTACGGGACTTATGGTGATCAGTGGAGACAAATGAGGAAAATCTGCACTTTGGAATTACTGAGTGCGAAACGAATTCAATCGTTTAAATCAGTGAGGGAAAAGGAAGTTGAGAGTTTTATTAAAACTCTCCGATCAAAAAGTGGGATTCCGGTGAATTTAACGAATGCTGTATTTGAATTGACGAATACGATTATGATGATAACGACGATTGGGCAGAAGTGTAAGAATCAAGAGGCGGTGATGAGTGTGATTGATCGAGTGAGTGAGGCTGCAGCGGGGTTCAGTGTGGCGGATGTGTTTCCCTCTTTGAAGTTTCTTCATTATCTGAGTGGAGAGAAGACGAAGTTGCAGAAGTTGCATAAGGAGACTGATCAGATACTTGAGGAGATTATTAGTGAACATAAAGCTAATGCTAAGGTTGGAGCTCAAGCTGATAATCTTTTGGATGTTTTGTTGGATCTTCAGAAAAATGGGAATCTTCAAGTTCCATTGACGAATGATAATATCAAAGCTGCTACTCTGGTTAGTATGGGTTTAATTATGAGGAATTTGATGAATTTTTGGTTGATTATTACTCTATTTAGGGTGGATTTCAAATTATTTCCGTGTTTAGGGTGATTTTCGCTCACCCGAGTGTCACAAAGCGTACGATGTGACAATCGGATAAATATTAGTCTACGAGAACTAGCACGTAAATTTTAGGGAGGACTAGGTTCCTTCTAACGTCCGGTTGAAAGTGACATGTGTCACCACCACGGGAGCTAGAGGGGCAGTGGGGGAACTCTCACCCTTGCCACCCTACTTTCGAAGTTCCGTCACTATTAAAAAGTCATTTTGCTCTCCCTTTTTGGGGTGTTGAACATCGTGTTGGGAGTGACACTTGTTGCCACTAGCAGAGCGAGAGGGGAATGGGCTAACCGCGCCTCTTGCCGTCCAGCTCCCGTAGTTCTGTCACTATTAAAAAGTTATTTTGGTCCATCGTTTCGAGTGTTCTGTTAGCATATGAACTTACTTATAGTGATATATTAGTCACTTGAATGTGTTTAAAGTGGCGTATTAGCTCCTAAAACTTTCTTATAGTAATGTATTATTATCTTCTCGACTTGTTTAAAATGATATAGGTTTTAATTTGTGTAAATTCTCTCTTGTTTTGTCATGTGGATTTAGAGGGTTAATTACATCATTTTAAACAAGTTGGAGGGTTACGATATACTCTATAAGGTGTTGCCTTCCCTTTCGGAAATTTCTAAATCCCCCACTGCGTGTGGCACATTAGATTTTGCGTCACGTGTCGCAATTCCAACGGGCATCTTAGTATGACATGCTCCTCCCTAAATAACCCTAAAATAGCAATCCACTTGTCACACATGTGTGATAGATGGGCTGCCATTTGGTACACTTGTCACATCTTAGTATGACATGCACATAACTTCCTTGTCTACCTTTTTTTTTTAAATGGACGATGAAATTACCTTAAGCACAGAAATAGTTAAAGAATATATTCTTTAGTGATTAACTATAAACATGTCAATTATAAGACTCAACAAATTGAAAGGTTTTGTTTTTCTGATCAAATAAAAAAAAACTTTGTTTTTTAGGAAATGTTCGGAGCTGGGAGCGACACATCCTCGAAAACTACTGATTGGGCAATGGCACAAATGATGAGGAAGCCAACAACAATGAAAAAAGCACAAGAAGAGGTGAGACGAGTCTTTGGTGAAAATGGAAAAGTCGAAGAATCAAGAATCCAAGAATTGAAATACTTGAAATTAGTCGTCAAAGAAACATTGAGATTACATCCTGCCGTAGCTTTGATTCCAAGAGAATGTCGAGAGAAAACAAAAATCGACGGGTTTGATATTTATCCTAAAACCAAAATTCTTGTGAATCCTTGGGCAATTGGAAGAGATCCTAAAGTTTGGAATGAACCTGAAAGTTTCAACCCAGAAAGATTTCAAGATAGTCCAATAGACTATAAAGGTACAAATTTCGAACTAATTCCATTTGGTGCAGGAAAAAGGATATGTCCAGGCATGACATTAGGCATAACTAATTTGGAGCTTTTCCTTGCAAATCTATTGTATCATTTTGATTGGAAATTTCCTGATGGAATCACATCCGAGAATCTTGATATGACTGAAGCTATTGGTGGTGCCATCAAGAGAAAATTAGACCTTGAATTGATTTCTATTCCATATACATCTAGCTAGTTGTTATGGTAATTGTGTACTTGCTTTGTTTCAATTGTGTGAATGATTTTGAATCGAAATAAAATAAATTATCGTTTTTCTCCTCCTTTCCATAGTTTTTTTTTGTCGTTTTACTCGAAGGAATAGAGGTATATGAGTGCTTTGATAGTATTGGTTAGAAACAAATACTGATATAACTATTTTGAGACAAACACTAAATAGCAACAACTGAACTAAATAAACCTTAAATCTACAACAATTATGTATTAGCTACATTTTATCATTTTGTTCGACCGGTGTATTACATGGGTGTTAAAAGGCACATATGAAGAGTTATATTCTCTCATTGTTTAATGAATAAAAAATTCGAGAATACTCATCAATTGAAACCTGGTCTATGAACCGTTGACCAAACGTATTCAATTGTCTTGTTTTGTAAGTTTAGCATGTGAGTCCATATTCAGTTTATAACACGACAAAAGAAGATGAAGCAAGTAGAAAGGGTACACTATTACAAGAAACTATCAAAAACGAAATTAAATTGACATTTACAAACCAATTCAGGCATTCCCAAGCCTTCTTTCCCTTTTGACGTTGTTGAAATAAACTTGGCTCTACATAAAATCAATAAACAATGCCAAACAATTAAGAACAAGGCAAAAATCAACATTCTGGTCATATCCCGCCGTGGCAGGGTGCCTCTAGAGGCACACCATACCGTGGTAGGGTCGTGTCTACGAGCAAGATTTCACGCCATAACCTTCAATACATCCCTTAACTCGTCCAAATAAACACATTAGTAAACTTCCAGCATACATATAATAATAAAACAGTAAACGACTAAAACATGTTTGAGTTAACACTTAAAGATTATTGAAATACAATGAAACCCTATTTAAGAATGATTTTTATTCGCCAAAATTTGACAAACATAATATTTAATATATTATACAGGTTTCAAAACACTCAAGGAACATTTAAAAGCCAGAAAAATGAAGAACGCTCGATGAAAAATTACATAATAGACCAAAATGGAGGATTCGGCCCAATTTGACAAACATAATATTTAATATATTATACAGGTTTCAAAACACTCAAGGAACATTTAAAAGCCAGAAAAATGAAGAACGCTCGATGAAAAATTACATAATAGACCAAAATGGAGGATTCGGCCCAATCTGCGTAGCACCCTACCGTGGAAGGGTGGATCTGGACATGGACCCTACCGTGGCAGGGTGCATTCCGCCGAGGCAATGTGTGTCACAGAGATGCTAAAAACATAAAGATTTGATTCTAAAGTAAACAATACGTAAAGAATCGATTCAAAACCCGTGAATCACCCTTAGAATTTACCTTTTCTAGAACTAAGGATTCTCAATGGAAGTATATGGATGCAATTGAAATCTTGAACCAACCTAAAGACTCTAGTTTTGGTGACTTGGCCGAAGATTTCTCACTTTAAAACCCTAATCTCTTCCTAACTTTTGTGTTTCTAACTTAAAGAAGCCTTGAAGGGGAAAAAGGAAGGGTATGCGATAATTTATTGTAGCTAACCACAATCCTAATTCATTCTTATCTATTTATAGGAGAATAAAAGTCATTAAAATGGAGTTAAATCTCATTAGAACTCCTAAAATCAATCCACAAGCGAATATGGATTGATTTTCCTTGATTTTGTATAAGGAAGCTAATTAGATAAGCTTAAAATAGATGGAAAATTCAGAATTCGAATTTCTTCAAAACTGCATGCACCTTGCCACGGTAGGGTGCCCTTCAGGACATACCCTACCACGACAGGGTGTAGTCCGCTGTAGGGCCCGAACCACTAGAAATCTTTGGTAGGTCATAACTTTCTCGTCCAACATCGAAATCATGCATGGTTAATTGCGTTGAAACCCTTAAGACTATGAGAATACCACTCTTTCAGACCTCTAGGGCTAATTCTAACTGTATAAAAAGTCAAATTTCAGATCAAACCTCGAGTTTGACCAAAACTTATGTAGGTCATAACTTCTTCATTAGACCTCCGATTTAGATGTGCCAAACATTGCTGGATAGCTCATGAAGAGTACCATGAATTTCTTTGATATTTGGGACCTAACTCGACTCCAATTAAAATGTTTAATTTTTACCTTGGACAATTTGACATTTTCTATGACTTTCTCACTTTCATTCAAATGTATTCCAAAATACTTCCATTGATCCCCTCTTTGTTGGATATCATCATAGGGTACGAATTCCAGTATCTACAATCCTCTGAAAGTGAGTGAAAGTCTGGCGAGAATCACTTAAAAGTGATCGAAAGTCGAGCGAAACCATATGAAAGTGGGAGAAGTACGGACGAAAGCGTCAAAAAGTGATAGGGTATCAAGCAAAATAACTTAAAACTGAGGAAAAACCAAATGAAATCGTTTGGGGTGACCAAAAATAAAACAAAAACATTTGAAACCCATGGAAACCAGGCAAAATTATTTAAAAATAAGAGAGCTCGAGCGCCGTTAAAAAGCCATTAGAATTGTGTGTCCTAAGAACGGTGACAATAGTTTGTGCTTAAGAACATGGATGATAGTCTTCCTTGTCAATAGGGACGACAATTATCTTTAAGAACGGGGACGACAGTTCCTCCCGAAGAATAGGAATGATAGTTCGTCCTTAAGAACGGGGACGACACTGTTCCCTCTCAACAGGAACGATAGTACGTCCCTAAAAATGTAGACGACAGTTCAATGTTATATATTTTTTATGATTAAAATTTTTATTATTATTGTTTTGAATGAGTAAAACATTAGTTTCTAAAAATTAGCTTAGTGGTTTATTAGAGTATTTGCAAAAGGCTCTTAGTTGAGCTCTTAAGTTAAAATTTGAGGAGAGAGTGTTAAATTTTAACTCCATTCGCCTCTTATTAACTCCTCAAAATCACTAAAAGCCTCTACATCATTAAATGCTAACTCTAGCCGCCTATTATTGAGGAGCTTCTAAGTACCTCTTTATTTCATTTTTTATTAGTAGTTTATTATTGAGTAGTCCTTCTTCTCTATATTGGTAAATATAACAACACTTACTAATTTTAATGATAAAATAATAAATAAGAAGTGAATATGAGGAGTATTGTTGGAGATGATATGTTACTAGTGGTTGGGCACAGTTCGATCCAAGTCGGGGATTCATGAATCTCCAGTATTAAATTGAAATTCGGAGATTAATAAAAGGAAATCTCTAGGATTGGATTGAAAGAATAAATCTCCAGAATTGAATTGTCCCAAAATTTCAGTCCAGTCCAGTTCGGGGATTCGGAGATTCGGTTCCGATCCAATCCAATATAAATTTTCGGTGATTCGGATAAATATCTAATATTTTAAGTCCTAAAAATAAATTAAAAATTTAATTTACAAGATAATAAAATATAGAATTTTATTATCTTACATAACTTGAAATAAATAATATTTTTTAGGAAGTAAACAGCATTCATTAAAAGTTACAGTTGATAAAAACGCTAAAAAAACCCACAAAAATCAAAGTTACAAAATAACAAATCGATAAAAACAAACAACCTTTAATTCCAAAAAGACAACACTCCATTAGCAAAATATGATCAGACCACAATCTCTCTAATCATCATCCCAATTTGTAATTGAATCTTCTTAACACAATAAATTCCTTGTTTTCCAAAGGAACAACAGTAAAAGCCAAACATCAACCTGAACATATAAAATTTACTATATTAGTGAATCAACAAATGTTAAATTAATTAGCTTTCACTTCAATAAAATTAATCAACACACTAGCAAAAAGTAAAAGGAAAAAAATATGCTTACCAAAATGCATTTGTTTCAGTTAAAAAAACCTTAGATATCCAATTGAAATATGGATAAAAGAGACGATGCAACTTCAAGATCAGAACTAATTTCTACAAATTAAATAACATTTATATAGTTAGTATTCATAAATATTTAATTAAAATAAAACTATGAAATATAATTGCTAAGTAAATATTACCTTCTTCAATAGCTTCAAGATCTTCAACTTCTTGTTCATGCTTGAAAGCTTGAGTTGAAGTTTTCAACCAATCTTGACAAAAAATCAAAACCGCAGCTGGCAGGAGTTAAAGAACTCCTAAATTGATCCAAAGTTCTACCACTTGTGCTAAACATAGATTCAAAAGCCACAATTGAGCATTGAATTGCAAAAACATCTTTTACAACTTTGGATAAAGCAGGATATCTTATAGCAGAGGCACACGCAGTGGCGTCGCTGTTCCAAGACGCAGCGCTTGAGCAATTCCAGACGCAGGACAAACGCATGTGGAAACGTAGTGGAATGAACGGAAACGCAGGTGGAATGAACAGAAATGCAACACAAACTCAGGTGGAAACGCAGGTGGAGTGGAGGAGTAGATGTAGCGGATGTGTTTGTAAACATGAACGAGATTTAGAGTTGCTGTAGGACAAGGGTTTTCTTTAGGTTATTATTTAGTTTGTAAAGTTCAATATTACCCCTGCTATACATATTCTTTTATTTTTCATAAACTCCCCTCTACATCTACTAATTTATTTTGATACTTTTATATAAAAATAATACTTATAAATTAAAATTAATAATTTTATTTGGGGATCCATTATTAAAATATAAATTTATTATTGCTAAACTTTCGGGTATTTCAGTCCAGTTTGGTCCAATCCAATCCAATTCGGTTATCGATCCGGTGCTGGATAAATTTCGGTCCAGTTCGGTCCAGTTCTTTGATGAAAAGTCAACGGTCCAATCCAGTTCGGTTCTCCAAAAAAAATCAACGGTCCGGTCCAATTCCAAAGTTTTTTCTCGGATAGTCGGTCTGGTCCAGTATCTTCAGGATCCGCGCCCAGCCTGGTAGTGGCTATTGGAAATGCTCTCAACGACTAATTTTTCTACTAACTTAGGGCTCATTTGGTTTACCTGCTGTTTGATGTTGTTGTTTACTATTTACTGTTATGGGTTATTGTTACTGTTGGAAAAGCAGGGATTCCCTGCTTTTATTAAAAAACTAATTTTCAGGTATAAAAACGTAAATAACAGCTTCTAACCAAACACTTAAATTTTTTTTTTCAATATAAAAATGCAAACATTAAATGAAAATGGATTAAACAAACATTCCTTACTGCCTTTACCAAGTTTTTTTTGTTAGCAAAGATACAAACTCTCATGACTACATAAACTATAAATAGGGTGGAATTCCATTCAATTAAAAACCAACTTCTATTCCTATACAAGCAATTAAGTGGTTTATTTATTTTAAGTCCATCATATCGATTTCCTCTTATCATTATTATTATTTGAGCATTATTTTTTTTATTGCAAACCATAATTTCAGTTGATTGAAGTGTATCTTATAAGAGAGACGTGATTAATTAATTCTCAGTCTAGATGTATCATATTTCCTCTCAAAGGACAGTGAAAATCAACATGCTTCAATCCATAAATCTACCGAATATTCTCAAGATCTAATTGATTATAATTATTGCACTCATATAAATTGGTGTGTTCAATAATCATTTTATTTTATTAAATATAATTTATTTTACTTAATTTCTAACAATTCATCTCTAAGAACGGGGATGACAGTCATCCCTATGAACAGAAACGGCAAACATTCCAATGAATGGAGGCGACATTCATCCTCTAAATGGAGACGAAATCATATATTTCGCCCTCTATAAAATGATTGATGGAGAATTAAAAAAGTTGGAGAAGAAAAATTTGTCTTCAAAATATAGGGGATATTTTTTTAATGTTTTTGGTGACGATGTTGGTTGTTCCGAAAGTTTTTTTTTTAGACTTAATACATAAATTACCCTTGAACTTATCTAAAAGGTTGATTAGCTCCCTAAATTTAAACGGTGTCTCGTTAGCATTCTAAACTTGCTTAAAGTATCATGATTAAGTCCCTAAATTTATAAAAAAAAGCCATAAAAATGTAAAGAGTTAATTTGTTTTAAACATATATATTCACGAATTAAGCCTTTATTTCGTGAGTTTTGATTTTTTTTACGGATTTAGACAACTTGTAATATATGTTACTTTAAACAAGTTCAGGAGGCTAATAAGTTATTTTACACAAATTTAGATGACCAATAAATTATTTTAAGTAAGTTGAGAAGGTTAACGAGATATTATATAAATTTAGGATCAATGAACTTTTTTGACAAGTTAAAAGCGTATGATTGTATTAAGTTCTTGGGATTCTTACATGAATATCATAGTTAACTACAAAATTACAACTAAATTATATTATCAAACTTAATTTTAAATATGTCATTATTTTCTATATATAATAAATAAAGTATACTTTTACATTCTAATTTAAAAAATTTAAACTTCAATTCATAAATTCTAAGAGATAATTTTATTAGTGAATCAAAATTACAACTTACTTATAAACCGTTAATTTATAAAATTCCATTTTTAAAATAAAAGAGATTAAAAAGTAATAATTTTATTAGTGAATCAAAATTACAACTTACTTATAATTGTAGATAGTTTTTTTTTTTTGAAGAATAATTGTAGATAGTGAATTAGCTAAAATTGTAGATGTTATGAAGAGGAGGAGAATAAATATAATGTGCCTACAAGAAACCAAGTGGGTTGGAGCCAAGGCTAGAGAGATAGCTCCTTGGGGTTATAAACTGTGATACTCAGGAAAGGATAAGGGTAGAAATGGAGTAGGTATTCTTATTGATAGGGAGTATATTGATGATGTAGTAGCAGTGTCTAGGAAGAGCGATAGAATTATGAGTGTTAAGCTTGTGATAGGAGATGAGGTTGTGAATGTCATAAGTGCATATGCGCCACAAATAGGATTAGATGTCTCTATAAGACAAGCTTTTTGGGAGGACTTGGAGGAAGTGGTGCAACAGGTTCCTAGCGATGAAAAGATGGTACTAGGTGGTGATCTCAATGGACATGTAGGTTCTAGGCGAGATGGGTTTGAGAGTGTTCATGGAGGGTATGGCTTTGGAGATAAAAATGAAGCAGGAAATGATATCTTGGAATTCACATCAGCCTATGACTTGAGTATCATGAACACATGGTTTATGAAAAGAACATCCCACTTAGTGACTTATCGGAGTGTCGGTAATGCGAGCCAAATTGACTTCTTCCTAGTAAGGAGTGCTTGGAGAAAGAGTTATATTGATTGTAAGGTGATCCCTGGTGAGAGTACGACAACACAACATAGAGTAGTGGTGCTTGATTTTCGAAGTAGGAGATGTATGAGAAAACGAACACCACAAGTGGAGACTAAGATTAAGTGGTGGAAACTGCAAGGAGAGAATCAACAAAAATTTGTGGATGAGATGGCCAAAAAAGATATTTGGACTTGTAATATGGATTTAGATATATATAGATTCGATATGGTCTAAGATGGAGCATAGTATAAGGGAAGTAGCGAAGGAAGTTCTAGGGGAATCTAAAGGTAGCATGCCACCAGGTAAGGACACATCTTGGTGGGCAGAAGAAGTACGACAAGCAGTAAAGAGTAAGCGATAATCCTATAAAATATTAGGGAAGTGCAGGAGTGATGAGAACTACGAAAAGTACAAAGAGGCTAAAAGGGAAGTAAAGAAGGTCATACGAGATGGTAGAGCAAAGGTGAATCGGGATCTGTACACAAGATTGGATACGAAGGAAGGGGAAAGAGATATATATAGAATTGCTCGGATGAGAGATAGGAAGACGCGAGATCTCGGAAAAGTTAAATGTGTGAAGGATGTGGACCAAAAAGTCCTAGTTGGAGATAAGGATATCAAGGAACGATGGAGGTCCTATTTTGATAACTTATTTAATGGAGAGCGCGGACAAGAGGTTGGAGATATAAGTATCCCTCGCGATATGATAAATCGTGAATGCATACGGAGAATTCAAAAGGGTGAAGTCAAAATGGCATTAAATAAGATGAGATTGAAGAAAGCAGTAGGACCTGATGGCATCCCTATTGAGATTTGGAGATGTTTGGGAGAGAGAGGAATCGAATGGTTGACGACGTTCTTCAACAAAATTTGGAGAAACAATAAGATGTCATCCGAATGGAGGAAAAGTATTCTAATCCCATTGTATAAGAACAAAGGTGATGTCCAAGATTGTGCCAACTATCGAGGAATCAAATTAATGAGTCACACTATGAAACTGTGGGAGCGAGTGATCGAACAAAGGCTAAGGAGGACAGTGAAGATCTCAAAAAACCAGTTTGGTTTTATGCCGGGAAGATCAAATATGGAAGCCATCCACCTAATGATACAATTAATGGAGCACTATCGAAATAAGAAGAAAGACATGCATATAGTTTTCATTGACTTGGAGAAGGCATATGATAAGGTACCAAGGGAAGTACTTTGGTGGGCCCTAATAAGGAAAGGCATTTCGTGAAAATATGTTGACATCATAAAGGACATGTATGAGGGAGCATGCACGAGTGTACGCACCAGTGTTGGGAAGACTGAAGAGTTCTCTATTACGATTGGAGTGCATCAAGGTTCTGCACTAATCCCTTTTCTTTTTGCCATCGTTATGGATGAACTAACGAGTTCACTTCAAGATGGTATACCATGGTGTATGTTGTTTGCAGATGATATTGTGTTAGTTGATGAGACGAAAGAAGGCGTGGAGAGGAAGTTGGAACTATGGAGACAAACTTTAGAATCTAGAGGCTTTAAGTTGAGCCGAAGTAAGACAGAATATTTGGAGTGTAAGTTTAGCGGCGATAGGAGTAGGGAGGCAGGGACACTCACACTAGATATGGGAGAGTTGTTCAGGCATCGGATTGCTTTCGGTATTTAGGATCTATTATCCAAACGGATGGAGAAGTAGATGGAGATGTTGCTCATAGGATTAAATCTGGTTGGGCGAAGTGGAAGAGTGCTACGGGTTTCCTTTGTGACCCCGGCATGCCAAATAGATTGAAGGGAAAATTCTACCGCACGGTAATCAGACCAGCACTGTTATATGGTACGGAGTGTTGGGCAGTGAAACACTGTCACACTCATAAGATGTCAGTGGAAGAGATGCGTATGTTGAGATGGATGTGTGGTCATACGAGAAAGGATCGGGTGAGTAATGAAATAATTAGGACAAAAGTAGGGGTTACATCTATTGAGAATAAAATGAGGGAAAACCGACTAAGGTGGTTTGGCCATGTAAAACGAAGAGCGTTTGATGCGCCGGTTAGGAGGACTGAAGAGTTGCAAAGGGATGTAGTGGTGAGGGGTAGGCAGGGCCGGCCCTGGGCCTAGGCCCGGGGTGCGCCGGCCTAGGGCCCAAGGGGGCCCAAAAAAAATTTAGCTTTGTAAATAAAGTGCATATGTTTTAAATATTATACACAAATTCAAATTAGCATAATGGTAATGCATTGTCTTCCCACTTAAGAGGGTATGGGTTCAATTTTCATCTTTGTCATTTTTTTTAATATTTTTTTTGATGTATTTTTAATATATAAATGTTATGGGTAGTCAAGAGTAAGAAGACAAGTTTCATTTTATTACCTTGATTAAATTTTTAATATTTTTTTGATGTATTTTTAAGGCTTAATACATCATTTGCTCCTTGAACTTGTCCAAAATGGTTGATTGGCCCCCTGAACTTTCAAAGTGTCTCAATAGCTCCCTGAACTTACATAAAATGTTCAGTTAGCCCCCTGAACTTGCGTAAAACGTAATCAATTGATCACTCGATTGAAAAAAAGTAAGTTAAATACGGAAAATGTATTGCACGCGTCTTAAAAAAAGTAAAACAATCAAGATTGGGGTATTGCGGTTGTAATATTAGAGAATACAAGGTTTGTAGTTGAGCAAGTAATAACTTCATTTTTACTTTATTTTTAAATTATGTAATAACATTCTAAGACACGTGGAATACATCTTCCGCATTTAACTTACATTTTTGCAACCGAATGATCAATTGATTACGTGTTACGCAAGTTCAGGGGGCTAACTAAACATTTTATGCAAGTTCAGGGAGCTATCGAGACACTTTGAAAGTTCAGGGGGCCAATCAACTATTTCGGACAAGTTCAGGGGGCAAATGATGTATTAAGCCTATTTTTAATATATAAATGTTATGGGTAGTCAAGAGTAAGAAGACAAGTTTCATTTTATTACCTTGATTAAATTTGAAAATTAAAAATTAATTTATACAATGATATGAATAAAAATCAATGGGTTAAGGTGCAAAATTACTCATAACGTTTTTGGTGAGGAGAAATTTTACCGCTAACGTCTAAAATGATGCAAATTTACCCCTAACGTTGGTAGCCAAGAGCAAATTTACTCCTAACATTGATAATTTAGGTCAATTTCAGATACAATTATAAAACACAGATATTTTTGTCTCTCATTTTGCATCAATTGCATATCAATTCGTTGTAAAAAAAGATTTCATGTGTTTTATAATTTAATAATAGAACTGGATATTAATAATTTTTTTGAATTTTTTGGCCAATTCATACAAAAACAGTATAGTTTATTTATTTATTTTTTACATCCCAACATATGTTTGTAATTTGTTACTGATAAAATGACGCATGTGTGAAGTGTAGATGACAAGATTCATAATCGAGAAACAGTTTGATGAAATATTTATCAAATTAACCCAATTTATCAATGTTAGGGGTAAAATTGCTCTAGACTTCCAACGTTAGGGGTAAAATTGCACCACTTTAGACATTAGGAGTAAAATTGCTCCTGATCCAAAATGTTAGGGGTAGTTTTGCACCTTAAGCCAAAATCAATTAGTAAATTTTATATATATTAAAAGGGCCCTTACTACTTGTTTTGCCTAGGGCCCCTAAATTATCAGGACCGGCCCTGGGGGTAGGGAAACACCTAAGCAAACTTGGAGGAGAGTGATCGAGAGTGATATGAGTGTATTGGGGATTGAGGAAAATATGGTAGTGGATAGGAAAGAATGGATGAGAAAATTTGTGTCGCTGACACGATTTGATTTTACGGTTTTATATGATGGTTCATGCTAGCCGACCCCGAATCATTTCGGAACTAAGACTTTACTGTTGTTGTGAATTTGTATAGGGAACCCAATCAAAAAAGTTTTCAACTCGTTTTAGTTTATCCTGTGCTGTGCATATGATGGTCGTTGGAATTCGAAGTCTGCCAATTTAGCAGTCAAAAATGGTCGGCTGAGTGATATAATATATGATTATATCTCCACTATCGATATAGAAGAGACGTAACGCTAATTAATATTATATTATTTATTTTTCACATGGAAATGCTCAGATACTTACAATAATTTAAATGTCAGCAACAGACCAATATTTCACATATATATCTCCTTTCTTTTAACTTATTATAACTATTAATAATATAATACTATGAATATATAAAAAAATATAATACTATCATAATCAGAAGATGGGTAAATTACAGTCATGACCACTGTTTAGAAAGTCAACTGTTACATACCGTTCCCAAATTACTTATCATAGTTTCTTTTAGATTTTTTTTCCCCTTCTCATTATTTTGATCAAAAATTAAAAATTCTCTCTCCAAAATCATAAAACCGAACAACAATAATTGAAATTATGAAAATAATTGATGTGTGACACTCCGAACCACGAAAATGGATGATTACGAGTCGGAAACATTAAGATTTACATCTTTTTTATCAAAGAACTCATGAAAATAATACATATTTTTCATATTTTCATGACGTTTTTGGATTTTTCTTCATAAAAAATAGGAGAATTTTTCATTTTTCGTCACAAAAAATTGAATGATTTAGTATTTTTCATCACTAAAATTTTTACGATTTTGCATATTTCAAAATTTGGCATAAACGGATGCGGCATACCACCCGACCCATGGTGGGAACGGATGCGGCGTACCGCCCGACCCATGGCGGGAACGGATGCGGCATACCGCTCGCCCCATGGTGGGAACGGATGCGGCATCCGTTCCCGCCATGGGTCGAACGGTATGCCGCATCCGTTTATGCTAAATTTTGAATTTTCTCTCAAAATTGTTTTTCCCCAATTTCGAAATTTTTTTATGCCATGGGTAAAATTGTCCAATGGGGCGGTGATAAGTAATTTGGGACGGTAAATAGCAATACCCTTTAGAAACTAAGGCCTTCTATTAAAAAAAAAAAACAAAGCTGTCTAGATTGTCAGACACTCGAACACGATAATTTATCGCGATTTTTTTCGATTAGTTCCATTTTTTTTTTGGTCCTGGCTGATTTTTAATCATTTGGGTTTCACTTAGACCGTCTGAACAACGTTATGCACCGCCTAAGTAACAATGAAAAAAAATATTTTTTTAATTTTTTTCTTTATTATAATACAATTTTCAGTTGTTTTAATGATTTTTTTTGTTTAAATATTGATATTTATCTTTTCTAAAAAAACTATTACACATTTTTAATGATATATTATATAAATATACGTATTTTTTATATTAAATAGTTTTATATTATTCTTGTTAGATAATATAATACATATTTCAAAATTTATGTAACAATTTATTGGTTTATAAATAAAACATACTGTTGGGTAAATGTAATTTTTACATTTATTCACATTTTTACTATAGGTTATAACCTATAGTTTGTCATTTTTATTATTTTTGTTATAAAAAAAAATTAAAAGTCTATAAAAGAATAAGTAATATAAAATATAAAATAAAAAATGAAATAGTCAAAAGGAAGTAAGACATGGGTTAGTGGGTGACAAAGTGGCAATATACCATTTAATTAACTAAAATGCAGAAAAATCCGAAATGATCACTGGCCGCTTTTGATTAAATTATTCGGGGAGCTAAACGTTCAAGAACATCAGAAGTAAGCTCGGATCTATCTTCAGCATCATCACAGGACAAGCACAGAGAGAGCAAAAAAATTTCAAAGTCAGCTGCAGAAACACAAAACAATTTCGGGTCAAAGCCAAGCAAGTCAAGTTGAGGCCTATAATTAAGGAAGCACAATCAGATTTTATTCAAGGTGGAAGCATGACATGAGTAGTGGGTAAGTGTGTGTTTAGTGGGCACAAATTTCACCTATAAATAGTTCCTTCCATCTCCATTCAAAACCCTCATTTTAAACACCCAACAAAAAATTAACACAAATCAAAACCAAAATACACAACACTTTTTCTCTCAAATATTTCGGCCTATTCATCTATTTTTCCAGCCAAATTCGTCCCTTTTCAGTCCAAATTCATTCCAAAATTCGGTTTTTCAAGCTTACAATTCAATTCTAATCACTAATCCTTCGTTCTTATCATCAATTTTAGCCACAATACTTACAATTTCAAGCTTTTGTTCATCATTTTGAACATCATTTTTCCAGCAGCCCCTGTTTCCGATTTTCATCATTAAAAATCGTCCCTCCAATCCCTCAATTTGGTACAAATCGCTCCTTTTTCGATCAAACACAAATCCGATCCATTTTCCTACTCGAATTCACGCCGAAATATCAGTTTTACCACGTCAATTTCCGATTTTCCAACAATCATATCCAATCAATTTAGCTCACTATACACGCATTTCACTCAAGTCAAGCATCGTTCTCGGGATAACGACCTCAAGCAGATACGACGTTTCAACGTGACGCTTCGACGCAACCGTTCACCGCTTCGGTTAACTCATTTCAATTGTTCATTTCAATTTTAATTTCGATTATTATTATTATTGCTTTTGACATTGTGAATATTAATTTGCTATTGTCTTGGTTGTAATTATTTCTATTCGGTTGATTGTAACCCAAAACTCTCATTTTAAGGTAAATATAAAAGAAAAAATTCAAAAAACTCTTGTGTTTGCTTTACTATTCTCATATTTTAATCATCGAAAACTATTGGTCCAATTCTAGTTAAAGTTGTACTGACGGCAACTAGGAACCCAGGGAAACATTTTCACAATCCTTGCTTTTCCCGTACAATTGTTTGATTATTAGTCATTTTTCCATTAGATATAGGCGTATATCTACAAAAAAAATCGTTTTCTTAAATGTAGGTTGAGAACCTAATTCTCTAGCACACCGTAGTTTCCCGCATCTTTTCGCACGAGTCACTATGACATACTGTCATCTGAAGGCGAAATAAAAAATGCGCTCGATTCTCAGATGACATTACGATTACAGAATCCTGTCATCCAAAGAAAACGCGTGTTTTCGTTAAATTTGATGCGCTCAACAGATGTCACCTCTAATAAATGAATGTGATTGTATGCCGAAAACAAAAAAGCGGCAAATGAAATTTTACTTACGCGGCCATACCAAATTTTAGGCGCTCTATTGTTTGACTGAAATTTCAGTTGATATATAAACTCTCTCTCTAATCTCAAACCCCAGTCACTACAAGAAATTTGATCTTTTATGACGGATAAAATTTGTCATAAAAGCATGATTTTTCGTCACAATACACAATATGTGACAAAAATTTGTTGTCACATCGATCGTCATAGTAGGAGCGTGGTATTATGTATATGTGACGTATTTTTCTTTTGTCATGAATGATTTACTTTTATATGACAAACATGAACATGTGTCACTATATTATTTTGTTTTAGTAATGTTTATTTTGTCACTATTTTTACAAATATTTTGTCACTTCACACTTCATTTTGTCATGAATTGTGAACATTTAAATGACGTCAAACAAAATTTTGTCATCTAAAAATATAGTTAAGGTGACAAATTCTAATTAAAGATTGAAACTATATAGTTTTCGTGACGTTGTAACTGTCAAAATTTCTATCAATCAAGATTAAATTTTGTCATGAAACTTAAATATTTAAGTGACGAAATTCATATTTTGTCATTAAAAGACACAATTAAGGTGACGAATATGTATATTTAACTTAAATTGCAGAATTTTGATGACATTATAAATGTCATAATTATTGTCATTTTAAAATTTAAGTCGTCAATAAAGAGTATTAAGTGATGGAAATGATATTGTAACTAAAAGTTTATGTCCAGAGATATGTAAGAGATGGTGTTTGACTCATATCAGGGATTCCATATATACAACTAAAACTTGATTTGCTTATCAAGATTCATAATATAATAAGCCAAATTTTTCTATTTTTAACTAGTTGGTACAATGTACTATCCATATATTAATTAACAGAAAAATCTATAGGTCAAGCGGAAGCTTGTTGTTGGCATGACTTCCATTGTAAATTCATAAACCACCGTACCATTTTTGATTAACTGTGTTTAATAGAACAAGAAAACGATGATAAAAAACAATCTATTACCAACCAATTAATTCAAATGGCAATAAAATGTGTATATATAATATCTCATCAACTTCATTTCAATTCTAAAGGATCCCAAACTGAAACTGGAAACTTCCATCGGGTCTGATGCACTACAATGACAACCTAGTTGGATGAGCAAAGTTGATAGCGTATTGCAGCTCATGGTGGCGACTTCAAGAGCATGTATGAGTTTGCTGATCCTATACTGCAACATTGTGAAGAAAAAATGACCTGCACTGAATACCAATTAGGATTGTAAAATTAGAAATTGGTTTCTCTTAAAAAAAATTATACATCAAGGTTCCATTGATTCTGTTTCATGTACCTCTCATTACCGAACCTTTTTGAGATGTAGACATATGAAATCTAACGTGTGTGTCAGATGGACTGTATGGACTTTAGAGAAACAATTTCCATTAATTGATTCTTATATAACTGAAAATTGATAAGATACATAAGGGAAACGAAGCATGATCGAATCAATAAGCAAATGATATTGTCCTACCTATAAAACCTACCGAAAAACTTTTCTAGGAGAGAGTAGTCTAACTCTCTATAAATTCCTCACCGTAATTTGGCAAAATTGCCTTGAAAAAGACATTTGTTCTCGTTGTTAGGTAATTGCTTGTATTCCTTTTCGTCCTTGTAGATGCTTATATAGGGATAAAGAAGAAATTCAAGTTGCACACTCAATTTGTCACTAAACAAAAATGAGAGATAGAGAAAATGAAAGAAATTTTCATGTGCAAAAGAGATGAAAGAGATGAGTTTTGGACCTAGTAATAGAAGTAATAGAGTTGGATTCGAATTCTGTTAGCTTTGCTTTCACCATCACACGATTTCCAGTTCCATATATCACCAAATAATGTGCCGCTTTTACAGTGAAAAACAGTTAAGAGAGATGAGTTTTTCCATTACTGAAACACACATATATGTAATTGCATATAGCTATTTAATTTTGAGTTGCCATGTCCCCCTCTAATTGGTTGGCGATAATCTGTATATAAAAAAGAATATTAATTTCTAACTATGATCTAGATTTTATTTGAGCATGCATTAATTAGGATTTTAATTTTCTCATATAGTGCTTTTTTTACGTTATTAATTAAGTAAGGGTTAAGGTGCAAAAAGACCCCTAACGTTTTAGGTTAGGAGCAATTTTACCCCTAACGTCTAAAATGGTGCAATTTTACCCCTAACGTTTGTAACCACGAGCAATTTTACCCCTAACGTTGATAATTTGGGTCAATTTCAGAAATTATTATAAAACACGTACATTTTTGTTCTTTATTTCGCACCAATTGCATATCAATCATTATATAAAAAAGGATTTCATGTTTTTTGTAATTTAATAATAGAATTGGAGATTAATATTTATAAATTCGGTGAATTTTTTGATTTTTTTTGTCTAATTCATACAAAAGACATTATATTTTTTTATATTTTTTTCACATCCCAACATATGTTTGTGATTTGTTACTGATAAAATGACATGCGTGTGAAGTGTAGATGACAAGATTCATGGCTGAGAAGACAGTTTGATGAATTATTTATCAAATTGACCTAATTTATCAACGTTAGGGGTAAAATTGCTCTTGGTTACAAACGTTAGGGATAAAATTGTACCATTTTAGACGTTAGGGGTGAAATTGCTCCTAATCCAAAACGCTAAGGGTATTTTTGCACCTTAACCCATTAAGTAATACTACAACTTACAATTTCATAATACACTTTTTTTTTTTTCTTAATATGTAATTCTGTAAAATTTATTACTGTATAATAATTAATAATATTTTCTAAATAAGGTCATATTAATATTACACATTGACATGACAAAATTATCATTATTAAATAGACATGAACATTTTGTCATGAAAATACATATATGACTATGCATTATTGATGTCATAATAATAAAAATAAAAATATATGACCAAATTTAATTAATCACTGCTTTAAAAAATTATTTTTTATGACAAGGAATTATAATAAATAATATTATATTATATGACGACATAAAAAAGTCATCAATTAATATTATATAACCAATTAAAGTTGGATTCAGAGTCTTAAGTCGCTTAATTTAGATCTTGAGTTCGAGTCCTAGTATACAAGTAAAACTTTAATTGGAAAGGGATCTATTTAAAAGGTATCTGACGAGCCTCAGACAGAGAAATCAGATAAACTGTCACGGAAAAACATTATATAATTTATATTATGACCATTTACTTTATTATCATAAATTATTCAAGTAGACAAACAATATGTAAATATAGTCACAACAAGATAACAATAATAAATAACAACATATTTTTTATCACATTTTCTCGATTATTTATGACGTATTTATCTCCCATGATGAAAAATTATTTCGTCATCTATTAAAAATTATTTCATCCTTAAATTATTATTTTTTAATGTAAAATTACTAAAATTTCTCAGTAAATATTATGGTGATGATAATCCATACATTGTCACAATAATAATAGCAAAATACATGACTATATTTAAATCATATAAAAAATGATAATAATAAATGACGAAATCTAATTTGTTATCCTTTCTTCGAATCAAGTTATGACGAATAAAAAATGTCATAGAAAAGTACTTTTTACTATGACGATACATTTGTCACTAGATATCATTATTTCGTCATGGAAAAATTTTCCCTCCAAATTCATTCTAATAAATTTTTCCTCCAAAACTATAGGTGACAATTTTTTGTATATCGTCATAAAATATATCTTATAGTGACAAATAGGTCAAACAATGGAGACGCTCTTAAAAATTGTCATGAGAAAATTAAAAACAATGACAAAATGTAAAATGCGTCATGGTTAATTTATTTTTGGTGACGAAAATGTGTTCGTAAAAAGGAAAATCGTCATGAATTGTCATATTTCTTGTAGTGAGTTTAGGTTACGCAAGAGCTTCATCCCTCTCATCCCTCTCTATCTCTATGGTTGATTTGAACATGCAATCACTGAGTGAGCTCGAAACACGGTACTGGTAAGCCATATTTTCTTCGTTCCTAGATTTATTAGAGTATCATTGTACCTTACTCTATCTTTTCCTCATCCGATTTACTTTTGTGTATGTCGATTTCAGCAGCTGGAATAAGAATCTTGTGATTTCAGACCTATCGTTGAAAGGTTTAGATCTCTCGCTTAGCTACACTAATTTTATTGTATTTAGATTCACTGCTGAAAAGCTTGGGTCTTTATCTTTTTTAACCTAGGGCAATACAGTGCCTGATACAGTAGATGGTATGAACTCATCTGATTCCTTTTTATTTGAACATAATATTTGCAGGGATAGTAAGAATGCTTCAGTAGATGGGAATGCTGACTGAAGAGATTGTCAATCGATTCATGCCTTTAGCATATGGGAAGATTTCTTTAACTTAATTAATATATATTAATGTTATGTTGGTTTGAACTGATTGGTCATGCCTTTAGAAGTGATTGAGTATGTTTGGTGTACTGTTTAGGAAGCTAGAACTCATTGATTTAGGAAACTAGCCTGATTTAGTATATATATTGTTATGTGGGTTTGAATTGAACGATTACATATATGTATGATGTTGTGGTTGATGATGAAATAATTGGTAGGAACTGATTGGTTAGATATAACTATTTAGGAAGCTATGACTTGTATGAATGATCATTAAGCATGTGGCTGATTAGGCATACTCTAAAGCTTTGAATGTTCATTGTGATTGGCAATACTCTTACACCTATGAGTTATACTGCTAGAAGTGATTGAGTATGTGTATGTGTATGTGTATGAAACATGTTTATGTTTGATGTTCTGTTGATGTTTATGTTTGATGTTCTATATGAGTATGTGTACGATTGTTCATTTGATATGGCTTGTAGCTTATTAATCATGCATCAAGTATTAGAGGAACATTGTAAAAGGGTCATTGAGCATGTATGAAGCATGTATTAAAGGGTAAATTTAGGCTAATTGCATGTACTGATATGGCTTGCAAATGATAAGATATATCACCATACTCCTTTTTATTTGAACATGACCTATGATGATAAGTAAGGAATAAGTTGTCTTGAATAAGTAAGGAATAGACATGCACAAATAAGTTGTCTACTTGCTATAGCATGTTCACTTGAATATACATATGTCTACTTGAATTAGTTGTCTACTTGTTATAGCATGTTAGGCATACTCTTAAAGCTGAAATGTTATGAACTCAACTGACTCATTTTTTTTTGAGAAGAGAAAAAAAAATGAGTCAGTTGAATGCAAGGATTCTGAATGCAATTCGTTTACAATATACCTTAATCATGCATCAAGTATTGGAGGAACATTGTAAAAGGGTCATTGAGCATGTATGGATCATGTATTAAAGGGTAAATTTAGGCTAATTGCATGTACTGATATGGCTTGCAATGATAAGATATATTTTGATTAGATAGAATATACATATACATACGAACTGAATAACAAGCTCTACATAAAGGGTTATGTATGTGCATTGGCCATACTCTTACTATGTTCATTTCCACTCGGTTTGATATCGTAACAACAACATTAAACATGGTGATAGGTTTATGATGCATTTAGCACAAACAGAGTCCCTTGTTTTGACAGCATCATAAACCGCATTACCAAATTCAGAGTACACATACATACGAACTGAATAGCAAAGCTCTACGTTATATTACAAAAGGGGGGGATGAGTGTTGCCTTTCGGTTGGAATTAAAGGTCCAAATCTCCTTAACTATTTTGAGTGGAGAAAGGAAATTTCGAATTGGAATGAGAACCACATTTGGAGATTGCATTGCCTTTCGATTCTCCTTTCCCTCACTCAAGATAGTTTAGGAGATTTGGACACCCGCATATCCACTTTGCATACTCTTCAGTGCATATCCGGGCGAGCCCCTCATACTCTTCCCTGTTGCTGCGGTATTGCTCAGCAACTGCTTCTTGCCCAGGATATGGCTCCTCACTGTGGGGCTGTAGAAGTAGATCATATAGGTGCCACAGACACTACAAAATGCATAGAATAATTAGATCAAAAATATGATGTTGTATGTTTATCAAATGAAATAGATAAATGGTTGCATTATACCGTGGCAGTGGATAAACGATGGTTATTAAGGATACGGGGAAGATGAATCAACCCCTGAGGAGCCACATTAGGATGATATATCCTATTCCAGAAGCGAAACTGAGAATAAGAGGAGAGATTTATTAGTGTATGTTTCATGTAGGTGATTATATCTTACTGATCTGTGTTAATATTTACTCTTGCAGGACTGTTTGGGAAATCCGGAGGGTAGCTGATTCTGATTTCAAATACACCCCTTTCATATGGGGTGTATTGGGGGCCTTTCATTCTGATCGACCATTTGAAGAAGTTACCATTGAGAGGACATGTACGTTATCATCCAAGAAGAATCATTAGAAATACACAGAAGAAACCAGGAAGAGTTACCCAACAACTATGGATTGAAATTACGTACCATCGATGGCCAGAAGCCACTCTGGGTTCTCCATGTACAATTTCTCCAAGTCAGCAATCATCTCTTGTGGAGTTTCAACATTGAACTTTACTGAGCTTCATGATGAGGACATCTTGTCCCTGGACGCGGGGCGTGAGAGAGGACACGCGGAGCATGAATCCGGGGCCGAGAGAGAGGAAGAAACCACGCGAGAAGGGGGTCACGTGGGCAGTCCACACGGGACGTGTTGTCTAGTACGCGGGGCGTGGATCAAGCCTTCGGAGAGAACCAGTTCCAGGATCTCATGTACGCGGGGCGTGCCTCCTAATACGCGGGGCGTGCCTCCTCATACGCGGGGCGTGTCTCCTCAGACGCGGGGCGTGCAAGACCACTTTCGGAGCATTCAAACTCAGAGACGCTTTCACGCGGGGCGTAGTACGTGACACGCGGGGCGTGTTTCAGCTGAAGAATACTTCCTCCCCAAGTTCTCCATATTTGGGACCACTCCCTATTTACAACTCTACCACTCCTTATTTACAAGCATGCCACCCCTTTACCATTAACCCTACTTTACCCTTTTATATTTGTATTGTAATTAGTAGATAGTTTACCCTTTTTGTAATTTGGCAATTAGGTTTTTGAGATGCTATAAATTCATCTCTTTCTTTTTGTAATAGGTTAACTTTTATGAAATACAATTTATCATCTTCTTCCTTGTGAAGTTTGTTAAGGTTTTATCCTTCAACAATGGGGATTTCACTATTCCTATGGATTTAGTCCATGAATTAGGATCCACTCCTTCTAGTTTAGCTAGATAAGTTGTTAGCCTTTGTGAGTTTACGGTTTAAAACTCTCAGTGGATTCCGTGCTGCATCATTTGGTATCAGAGCCGAGTCGTTTTCCTTGACCGGAGACTTCTTCTCGGAAATGGTTCAACCACGTATCACCACCGAGGCCATTGGAACCCAGGAGCAAAGGCTTGAAGCACTAGAATCAAGCATGAAGGAAATCAATGACAAGATGAATGAGCTTGAAGAAAAACAAGAAGCGGAACAAAGAGAAAGGCGTCTTGATACGGAGAGGCTTATTCTCGAGTTTCGAAATAGCCGCATCCAACCCGCCGGAGAACCTCACCGGAGACAAAAGGAACGTCTTAGAGCCGGGCTGAGGAAGTCGGAGCTCCTATGTGAAGAGTTACTAAGGAAGGTACGGAAGGACTTGGAGCATATAGAGATGAGGAGGCTCCAAAGGGCAACCACTACTTTACCTCCTAAAGATCCATTACTAATCTCTTCTCCATCACATGTGGTAAAGGTAACTCCTAAGCTTCCATTCTCTACTATTGAAGTTTTGGATATTCCTATTGCTATGGAATATGTTGGTGATGTTATTTGTGAGGATGAAATGGATTTAGATTCTTCTTGTGAGTTTATTGATAATGAAATTGTGGAGGAGGATTTAGTTTCATTTGTGGATAAGGAGGGGAGGTTGTTTGTAGGTGAGGTTGTTGGGGAAACCCATGTTTCAAGGGATGCTCCTTTGGTGTTTGATGAAATGCCCCTTGAACATAACTTCAATGAGATGCTTGGTGGGAGTGAGAAAATCACACTATGTGTGAAGGGTGATGGTTATGGTGATGGGAGAGATGTTGGTGGTTCAACCATGTTGGGTAGTTGCATGTCTTTTGAGTTAAGCGGCTTAGCACGTGGGATAGTCAGCTTGAGCTATAGAGAGAAGCACGTGGGAACGATAGGTCGTGGGAAGAGACGGAATGAGGATGGAGAGGGAAGTGAAATAGTGTATGGTCAAGGAGAAGATGATCTAGGAGAGGAGATTAATGGAGAAGGAAACTTCGAAATTGAGCTACTTAATGATGATGAACTTGACTACTATGAGCGAGAGTTCCGGAAGGGAATGGAGGAAAGTGGAGATGTGGGACCAACGTCCGAAGATGGGGAGTATGTGTCTCTCAACGGACAACCACGGGGCATTCTACCTTTGGGAAAGATACCACGTGACATGGTATGGGATCCGGGAGGTCGTATGCTATGTCTTCCTCATAGTTGCTTGAGCTTAAAGGAAACGGGTGAAGGATATGTTGTGACGCCTCTAGGAAGAAAAGAGATTCCTAGCACACGCACATTAGGAATGAACCGAGCCCCTCACTTGGTAAATTCGGAACTTGTTATTTTGTTCTTGATTGAGATGCATGTGTTGGGATATATGTTATGTTTGTTGGGGGGACATCAACCCTATGAGGAGTCAATGAGGAGTGATGTGATGGTGAAGAGAGTAAGCTTCAAAGGATATTTGGTGAATGGGAATGGCCGTCCGGATGATGTAGAGAAATTGGGAGAAGTTCAAGAATGGTGGAATCTTAGCCAAGTTAGTGGAGAGGCGACTCGAGAAGCCGCGAGATTGTTAACCCAATACAAAGGAGGGATCAATACAAGTGCTCTTGGGATCACTACGAAGTGGGATGACAAGTGTCGTCGGGACATCCCCTTTGATGTCGGCTATGAGCGGATTGAAGTTGTGATTAATGTCCATGTTCGTGAAGTGGAGAAAGAGGAGATCCGGGGTTGGTCGGTTAGACATGTCGTGGGAGTGTGGAGGAGCTTCCAAGACATTGGGACGGATTGGTTTGATCAACTTCGTCGAGATATTCCGTTCGATGTCGGTCGGATATTGAGGCGAGTCTTATGGGGGATGAGCACCGAGGGCAAGACACGAGTTGAGGTGTGGGAAGAGTGCATAACGAGAAGGAGAAGCCGACAATATATGGAGTGGCTAACCCCTACCGAGCACAAGTCTTGTTCTATAGTTGAGTTGGGGTCCAACTCTTTTGAAGAAGAGGAGAATGATGAGGACATCTTGTCCCTGGACGCGGGGCGTGAGAGAGGACACGCGGAGCGTGAATCCGGGGCCGAGAGAGAGGAAGAAACCACGCGAGAAGGGGGTCACATGGGCAGTCCACGCGGGACGTGTTGTCTAGTACGCGGGGCGTGGATCAAGCCTTCGGAGAGAACCAGTTCCAGGAGCTCATGTACGCGGGGCGTGCCTCCTAATACGCGGGGCGTGCCTCCTCATACGCGGGTCGTGTCTCCTCAGACGCGGGGCGTGCAAGACCACTTTCGGAGCATTCAAACTCAGAGACGCTTTCACGCGCGGCGTAGTACGTGACACGCGGGGCGTGTTTCAGCTGAAGAATACTTCCTCCCCAAGTTCTCCATATTTGGGACCACTCCCTATTTACAACTCTACCACTCCTTATTTACAAGCATGCCACCCCTTTACCATTAACCCTACTTTACCCTTTTATATTTGTATTGTAATTAGTAGATAGTTTACCATTTTTGTAATTTGGCAATTAGGTTTTTGAGATGCTATAAATTCATCTCTTTCTTTTTGTAATAGGTTAACTTTTATGAAATACAATTTATCATCTTCTTCCTTGTGAAGTTTGTTAAGGTTTTATCCTTCAACAATGGGGATTTCACTATTCCTATGGATTTAGTCAATGGATTAGGATCCACTCCTTCTAGTTTAGCTAGATAAGTTGTTAGCCTTTGTGAGTTTACGGTTTAAAACTCTCAGTGGATTCCGCGCTGCATCACTTCACCATTAAACTTTGATCCTAACATAACAGGCACTCAATTCTATATTTTCTAACATTATTCCACTGAATTTCAATCTACAATCAAAATATATTTGACGACCTAAAAATGAAACATTTCAAGAATCGATGATATTATACGCAATTTTAATTCATTGAAATTGTCATTTTGAGCTTTTTTATGTGTTGTTTAGTTAAAAAAAATGATTTTTTAGAAAGAGAGCTCCATAAATGTTGATTGGGAAAAGGTAAAAAATGAAGGGTTTCAGAGTTAAAATTTGTTTCAATAAAATTACCCTGGCAACTTTAACAGTAAAAATATACTGACAAAATGATGTGATTGTCATATTAGCAGTAATCGACTTTCTCCGTTGACCAAAACGATATGTGGCTTCCACCTAGTTGATCTATATCGTTTCGATCAGTTAGGCAGTAATCAACTTTCAACGCTGACCAAAACAATACATGGGTTCCACCTAGTTGACATGTATTTGTTCGGTCAGTTAGGTGGCAACAACGTATCATCTAGGTGGCAGTCACGTATTGTTTCGGTCAACAATAAAAGCAAAGTACTGCTGATTTGGTAGCTACATCATTTTTTTTGATGTCTTTTGTTCTTAAAGTCGACAGAATGAACTGAGGCAACTCAAGATAGTCACTCAATCTCTATTTATCTTAATAAAATCATTGAACTTAAAATTTTATCTTAAAAAAATTACTACGACGACTTCAAAAAGCAAAAGAGACAGTGAAAATATGATGTGGCTTCCACTTCAATATTAATAAACTTTTACCATTGGTCGAAACAATATATGACTGCTACCTAATTGATTGAAACAACGTACAACTATCATCTAACTGACATGTGTCTTTTCAGTCATTTAGATGATAACCATGTATTATTTAGATAGCAGTCCTGTATCATTTCAATTAACAATCGCATTATTATTTTTGGTGTGTTTTTACTCTGAAAATTATTAAAATGATTTTATTGACATAAAATTCCGTATTAAATGATTTTATTGAGACAACAATCGGGATTCAATGATCATTAATGTATTTAAAATAATTTTGGTTACGATGAGCTGTATTCACGTTTGGGACTCGATGAAATAAAAGTAATAAATAAGAAAATATCTTCTTTCAGAAAAAAAAAAAGAAAATATCAATTCTACTGCCACAATCTCATCCTTCCAAAATACCATTATTTGGCTCATTCAAAAATCACATCATTACGTATGTTTTTTTCTTTAACAAAGTGTAAGCGATGTAAAAAAAATTAAAATCAAAATATATTTTTACCCAAAAAAACAAAAAATCAAAATATATTATATTTAATATATTAAAAAAATGGTCAATTAATAATTTAGCCCATTTGGGAGGGTTTCTCAACATATTTAATGCACTTTCTTTCCATTTTACCAAATTAGACACGTTCATTCATTCCGAATAAAAATACCTTAACTTCCCCTAACCTCATTTTCATTTCTTTCAAATTGTTACAACAAAATTTAATAATTCAACTCTAGATCTAAGCATATTCATACATTATTCAAATTCATGTAAGTATTATTTTTTTATTTTACATACACATTAGTCAAGTACTCAGTTGATTATTTCCCACATTTTTTTTATATATTGCATACATTTGTCGCATTTGTGATGAAAAATACTCCCGTCGGATTGCAACGAAATTTGTCGCATTTGCGATGAAAGTTGTCACATTTGCGAGGATTGTTGTCGCATTTGCAACAGGAGCAATATTATCACAAATGCATCAGTACCAATTTTGTTGCAAATGCGACAGGAGCAACTTTGTTGCAAATGCAACAACTATTATCATAAATGTATGCAACATATTGACAAAAATAGAGGAAATTGGAAATGACGGGTTGAATGAGAAAACATTCAACTAATCAACTGCGTACTTGAATAATATGTATGTAAAATGAAGAATGAAGGAGATGAAGAAGGGAATGAAAGAGAGAAGATCAAACGAAGAGAGAGCGAAGAAGACATTTGAGAGTCTCAGGAACAATGTGAACTGACATACATATATTCTTGTCCAAAATAGATGAAAGTGTTTAGATCTGTAAAATGGAAGAGAAGTGTGTCAAATATGTTAATAGATCCAAAATAGACTAAATTAGTAATTAGCCCTTAAAAAATGGGTCTAAGCGGTGTAAAAAGAAATACATTATATTTAATATATTACTTTTAAAAATTAATATCTATAATTAAATTAATATTAAAATTATTAGTGTTTTCTATCTCAATATCCAAATATTTTAATGTAAATATATTCAAAAAGATGTTCATATTCCATTATGTTTTCAAACATAGTGTTTTACTATAATTATATTTAAAAACAATTGTTTTTAGCTTGGATTATAAATTAAGTAAACAGAATTGAACTGAATGTAAACTGATAATATTAAATTTAAAAAAAAATAATAATTAAAATAAATAAACTTATAATAATAATAGTTCTAATAATAATAATAATAAATAATTATAATTATAATTATAATAAATAATAATAAATTGCTGAACTGAATTTAAAATTACTGAACTAAACTGAAATTACGGATATTGAAATTAAATGATAAAAAACATGGCCTAAATGTCACAATTATATATACAAGCAATAAATATGATAATTACAATTCTAATATCAAATCTTAATAATAAAAAATTTACAACTCTAAAACCTAAGTGATCTATAAACTAAAAATTTATAATTATAAAATTACAAAAAAGAAAGAGAAACAAAAATATCTCAAGCAAAATTAAAATAATGTAAATAGCAAAGGGGTTGGAGACTCCGTAAAAATGTTAAATTAAAAATAAAAAAAATATAATTGTTAATAAAAGAGAATGACATTGAAGGTGAATTCGGATTGGCTTGGCTTAGGCACTCTGATGCGGACATCCTAACTGGGATCACTGATCACACGCGCTCTGGCGGATCCCTAGCCATCAGACCCACGGAGGTTGTACCTAGGAGGGCGGATCCCCAGGACAAGCCAGCGGGGCGAATATAGGAGTACGCAAGGAGGCGTATCAACATCTACCCTGGGCGGATCTCTAGGTTTACTTCCTCCCGAAGTAATTCACCAACAACCCTGACAATCCGTACCTGTACCATTGTGCTGATTGTCGGGACGTATCGCCCATTTTACCCTTCTGTCGATAACCTTAATGTAACCCTAGTAGGGGTAATCTTTGTCTTTTGTTATCATTAAGGGGGAGTATTTAAACCCTCATTTTGTAAGAATGACGACAACTTTTATCAATCAAATATTATTCTCTTTGAGAACCTAAGGTTTATACCTTGTTTATTGGGATTCACTCCTTCTAGTTTAGCTAGAGAAGAACTTCTTTGTTGGTTTACGATTAAAACCTTCATTTATCGCTTTCAATCAGTATCAGTTGGTATCAGAGCCAATCGTTTCCTGACCCGAAACTTCTTTTGGCAATGGTTCAACCCCGACAACCGCAAGATTCCATGGAAACCAGTGACCGGAGGTATGAGGAGCTGAGAGAACACCTCGCGGAACAGATCCAAGCCAGCCATGAACGGCAGAGGCAAACCGACCAACGGCTCCTGGAGCTAACCACCTCCTTAGAAAACTTCAAGCTGGAGGTTCTGGCGATAATTCGACCCACCGCGGGATGACCGACCCAGAGAAAGGAAGGAGTCCTTGAACAACTGCTTCCACAAATTGGTCCTAGGGATCCTGAGGTAAGAAGACCCAACTTTGTCCTTGTGCATAACGCTGATAGTGATAGTGATGACTTTGAGGGTATCGGGAATGATGATACCGTTAGAACTATGAGGGATGTTGGGCCTGTTGACAACCGACGTGTGGAGGTTGCTAGAGGATACCCAGGTCTAGGAAATTTTGATAGAGATGATGCCTTTAAGCTAAAAATAGATTTACCGTCTTTTGGAGGCGAACTGGATATAGAGGGGTTCTTAGACTGGTTATCGGAAGTTGAACGTTTCGTTGAGTATGCTGGGATTCCTGATGAGAGGAAAGTAAGGCTGGTGGCATATCGCTTGAAGGGTGGCGCATCAGTTTGGTGGGATCAGATGAGGGAAGAAAGAAGAAGAGGGGGCAGAGATCCGATTAGATCTTGGCTACGGATGAAAGCGATGTTGAGGGAGCGGTTCTTACCGCCGGATTATGAGTAGTATATTTACAGCTCTCCTATAGGAGGTGCTCTCAAGGGACCCGAAGTGTCCATGAGTATACCTCAGAGTTCTTGAGGCTATCGGCAAAGGCCAACTTGTCGGAAACTGAAAGCCAAAAGACCTCTAGGTATCTGGAAGGGTTGAGGTACAACATTCAGAATCGTATTGGCACACAGATGGTGGTTCGAGTATAAGATGCTAGGAATCTAGCCCTCAAGGCTGAATCCCAACTGACCAGGAGATCCAGGAGATCCGCCACTATTGAGTATACGCTTGGAGGAAGAGATAACGTGAAATCCTATGACAAAGGCAAGCAGGTGGCGAGTGCCAGTGGGGCCAAGGCCAACAGTGTGGGAAGGGGATCTGTCGGAGATACTAGGCCGTACAGGGAAGCACCTATACCACCTAAGAGCAACAATCCGTATGCGAGGCCAGCGCCTTTTAAATGTTTTCGGTGCAATGAGCCAGGCCATAGGTCCAACGAATGTCCTAGGAGGAAGAGTGCCAACATAGTGGAGAGGTATGAAGATGACTATGACGAAGGGGATGAAGTATTTTGTGAACCCTTAGGAGAAGATGATGATGAGGCGGATGAAAAGAGATACGACATTCATGTGGTACGGCGCTTGTTAGTCTCCAGCCGAATAGAGGGAGATCAGAGGCACCGACTATTCAGGACCCGCTGTCTTGTGAAAGGTGGGCGATGCAATGTGATAATAGATAGTGGGAGCCAAGAGAACATTGTGAGCAGCAGCATCGTTCGGAAATTCGGGTTGTTGGCGGAGGCGCATCCTGACCCCTATAGAGTGGGCTGGATCAAGAACGTGGGTGAACTTAGGTTGACCCAGAGATGCAGGGTACCTATTGTGATTGGTGATTATAGTGATGAAGTCTGTTGTGATATGGTTGATATGGATGCCTGCCATCTATTGTTGGGCCGACCCTAGCAGTTTGACAACGACGCCATCCACACAGGAAGAGAGAACACTTACAGGTTTGTGAATGATGGGGTGAAGTTCGTACTTACGCCCATGACAAGAGAGCCAAAGGCCGATGAGAAGTCCACCTTGGTAGTCTGTCCCACACACAAATCTTTTGTCAGTGAATGTGAAGAGAGCCAGATGGTGTATGTGGTAATGGTTAAGGCGAATCATGAATCCGCCCAAAGGGGCGAAAGGGAGATGCCGACTGAAGTGGCCCGCCTACTTGGCGAATATCAAAATCTGTTCCCTGAAGGGTTGCCAAGTGGGTTACCACCTTTGATAGACATCCAACATCATATCGATCTTGTGCCTGGGGCTAGTTTACCAAGCCTCCCACATTATCGAATGAGCCCAAAGGAGAATGACATCATGAGAGAGAAAGTGGAGGAACTCATCGAGATGGGATACGTTAGGGAGAGTATAAGTCCTTGCGCCGTTCCAGCTTTACTTACACCAAAGAAGGATGGGTCTTGGCAGATGTGTGTTGACAGCAGGGCCATTAACAAGATCACCATCAAGTACAAGTTCCCGATTCCAAGGTTGGATGATATGCTGGACCAACTTGGCGGATCTCGCGTCTTCTCCAAGATTGATCTCAGGAGCGGTTATCATCAGATACGGATCTGATCTGGGGATGAGTGGAAGACCGCCTTCAAGACCAGAGATGGATTGTATGAATGGTTAGTTATGCCATTCGGGATGACTAACGCCCCCGGTACTTTTATGAGGCTGATGAATCAGGTGCTTCGCCCGGTGATTGGAAAATTTGTAGTTGTGTACTTTGATGACATTCTGATTCATAGCCAGACCTTGGCGGAACATGTGGAGCACTTGCGGACAGTATTTGACCTATTAAGGAAACACCAGCTATACGCCAACACTAAGAAATGTGATTTTGTCATGGAGAGCCTGGTTTTCCTTGGGTTCGTCGTTAGTGGCGATGGAGTCCAAGTTGATGGGGAGAAGGTAAGAGCTATTCGAAAATGGCCTACTCCGAGGAATGTGGGGGATATCAGGAGTTTTCATGGGCTAGCAACATTTTATCGCCGATTCATCAAGAACTTCAGTTCCATAGTGGCCCCGTTGACGGAATGTTTGAAGAAGGGAAAGGGGTTCGAGTGGGCGGATACCCAAGAGAAGAGCTTTGCCCTGATCAAAGAAAAGTTGAGTACAGCGCCCGTGCTGGCGTATCCCAATTTTGATAAACTGTTCGAAGTTGAGTGTGATGCCAGTGGAGTTGGGATTGGTGGAGTCTTGATGCAAGAAAAGAGGTCCATTGCCTATTTCAGTGAGAACCTCTGTGAGGCACGGCAAAAGTGGGCCAGGTATGATCAAGAGTTTTATGCTGTAGTAAGGGTGTTGAAAGTGTGGGAACATTACTTGGTGGGGAAAGAATTCATCCTCTACACTGACCATCAAGCTTTCAAGTACCTGGGAAGTCAGAAGCAACTTCGAAGCTCCATGCATGCCCGGTGGTCCGCCTTTATAGATAAGTTCCCCTATAAGCTTATCCACAAGGCTGGAAAACAGAACAAGGTGGCGGACGCCTTAAGTCGAAGGGTATCACTAATAAAGACAATTAACCTCGAGACCTATTGTTTTGAACACATCCGAGGAGAATACGTGGAGGATCCTGATTTTGGCAGTATCTGGGAAAAGTGTAAAAACCAGCATGGAGATGGGGCGTATCACCTGATGGATGAGTATCTCATGAGGGGCAACCAACTTTGCTTACCTTGCACTTCCATTCGCGAGAAGGTTGTTCAGGATCTACATGGCGGATCCCTTGGAGGGCATTTTGGGCGAGACAAGACCTATGAAGCAGTGAGCTCCCGTTATTTCTGGCCTAAGATGAGGAGGGATGTTGCCTACTTAGTAGAACGATGCTATATTTGTCAGACAGCCAAGGGACGCACTACAAATACTGGATTGCAGTTACCTTTGCCTGTGCCAGAAACCATCTGGGAGGATCTGTCCATGGACTTTGTCCTCGGGTTACCCAGAACTCAGAGGGGCATGGATTCCATCTTTGTCGTGGTTGATCGGTTTTCAAAGATGGCTCACTTCATACCATGTCGCAAGACTAATGATGCCTCAGCAACTGCTAAGCTATTCTTCAAAGAGATTGTTAGGCTACATGGCATACCTAAGAGCATTGTCTCGGATCGTGATACGAAGTTCCTCAGTCATTTCTGGCGGACGTTGTGGGCTTTGTTTGATAAGTCTCTGAAATTTAGCACCACCACCCATCCTCAAACAGACGGACAGACAGAAGTGGTCAATAGAACTTTGGGAAACTTACTGCGCAGCAAATGTAAGGATAAGCCCAGGATGTGGGATGTGGTTTTAGCCCAAGCTGAGTTCGCCTACAACGGCTCTGTACATTCGGGAACCGGGAGATCTCCATTTGAAGTGGTATACACAAAGACCCCGAATCACGTCCTTAATATAGCCCATCTTCCCAAAGGAAATGTGACCGCCAACCAACTGGCCAAGGATTATGTACAGATGCACCAAGAGGTGAGAGAGACTCTTGAGGAGAGAAATCAGAAATTAAAGGCTAAGGCGGATGAGCACCGCAGGGACCTACAGTTTGAAGTCGGGGATGAGGTTATGGTATATTTGGGCAAAGAGAGACTCGCCAACGCCCCAAGCAGCAAGCTTCGGCCTAAGAAATACGGACCATATAAGATCACCAAAAAGGTCAATGTCAATGCCTATCATATAGCACTGCCGAACTGGCTTGGTAAAATCTCACCAGCATTCAACATTTGTGACCTTAGCCCATGGAAGCCGGATGGTCCTTTGGAGTTCAAACAGGGCGAATCAGTGCCGAATTCTTTTAAAGAAGGAGAGAATGATGCGGACATCCTAACTAGGATCACTGATCACACGCGCTCTGGCGGATCCCCAGCCATCAGACCCACGGAGGTTGTACCTAGGAGGGCGGATCCCCAAGACAAGCCAGCAGGGCAAATCTAGGAGTACGCAAGGAGGCGTATCAACATCTACCCTGGGCGGATCTCTAGTTTTACTTCCTCCTGAAGTAATTCATGAACAACCCTGACAATCCGTACCTGTACCATTGTACTGATTATCGGGGCGTATCACCCATTTTACCCTTCTGTCGATAACCTTAATGTAACCCTAGTAGGGGTAATCTTTGTCTTTTGTTATCATTAAGGGGGAGTATTTAAACCCTCATTTTGTAAGAATGACGGCAACTTTTATCAATCAAATATTATTCTCTTTGAGAACCTAAGGTTTATACCTTGTTTGTTGGGATTCACTCCTTCTAGTTTAGCTAGAGAAGAACTTCTTTGTTGGTTTACGATTAAAACCATCATTTATCGCTTTCAATCTGTATCACACTCTACCTTCGGTTGTTCAAGACAGTATTCGATCTATTCACAAGGGTAGAGATGATTTTGATCTATGCGTTTGGCAGCCCTCTATGAAGTGTATTTTCTTTGCCAAAGAGTACTATTCGATTATCAGTCCTCGTTCCTACTCGGTGGACTGGTATAAATTTGTTTGGAATGCTCACACTCCCCCTTCTCGCTCCTTCACATCCTGGAGAGTTTTGCATGGAAGGGTTCCGACTCATGACCTTCTGCAGCGTCTAGGCTTCTCTTTTGCCCCTCGTTGCGTTCTTTGTGGTAGGGATGCTGAGTCCATTAACCACTTATTCATTAGTTGTTCTTTTGCAGATTCTCTGTGGAGGGCCCTTGAGATTCATTTTGACTGCACTTTACCTCGTCATTCCCAATTCATCCACTTCTTCAGCACTCTTCGTAGCATTCATTTTGGCTCACATGTGTCGATGATCTAGCGTGTTGCCGCTGTCTCTTGTATCTGGTTAATCTGGCACTGCAGGAATGAAGCAACCTTTAAGGAGGTTTCTCCTTCTATTCAACACTCGAAGATCACCCTATTTCGAATGATTCGAGAGTCCTTAGCCTCTTCTAAAGGTTTTTGCTCTTCGAGGAGAGATGCTGATATCTTATCCCATCTTTTGGCTTCTCCAAGGCCGCCTCCGGCTTCCAACATTATTCTAGTTCATTGGCTTAAACCTCCTCTGGGTTGGGTTAAAGTCAATGTGGACGGCTCTGCTTTTGGTACTCCTGACGAGGCGGGAGAGGGCGGTATCTTTCATAATTATCGAGGCTTCCCAAAGGTTGCTTTGCTTTTTCTACTCCTCCTTCTTTTGCTTACATGGCTGAGTTGAGAGCTGCTATATTCGCAATTGAACTTGCTTGGGAGAAAAATTGGCATCAGCTCTGGGTTGAGTCAGACTCCATGTACGTAGTTAATCTGCTTCGACTTCATTCCATGGATGTTCCTTGGAGTATTCGACAAGAATGGTTGCACTGTCTCGACATTTGTTCTAGGATGAACATTATTTTTTCACACATCTTTAGGGAAGGAAATCGCGTTGGTGATGCTTTGGTAAAATTTGGAGTCTCTTCCTCAGTGATGAATTGGTGGCCTTCAGCTACTGCTTTTTGTCATAGGTTTATCAATGATGACATCTGTAATTTTTTTCATTTGCGTTTTTCTTGACATTTCCTAACCTTTTCTCCTTCCCCCTTCTTATTGTTTGTTCTCCTTCCTCTTCTCTTGTTCAAACACTCACCTTTTCTTTTTTTCAATATATGGCAGGTTGGATAGTTCTTGGGCCATGGGTGCTCTCCCCGCACAAGATCTGTCTCGTCTCAATTTCTATCAAAAAAAAAAAAAAAGTAAATAAAGGTAAAATATTAGGATTTAATATCTTAATATTTTTGTGGCACACGGCTTAAAGTTTATTGGTTTTAGATTTAAAATTAGGGTTTAACAATTTTAAAGAATTTTTTTTTATATAAAAGTTATCTATCATTTCATTATATAAATAAAGAAAATTAGGAGGTATAAAAGCTTACAACAATACATGCAACAATAAAAAGAAAAAAAACTATAAAAATTAATAAAAACCATAAAATGTATAAATAAAACTACAAAATATAAATCATATCATTTTCCTAAGTTGAATCCCGTTGTAATCTACTCTTCATCATGTTGGTTTTTTCAGACATTCGGAAATGAATCTTTTATTTGTTTGTAACCACGTAGATTCATAGATCTACTGGTAAGATGAACATTTTTTGTTCTTACTAATAATGAAAAAAGTATAAAGGGAAGAGATAGAGCTAACATATATAGATCTAACGGAAAAAAAACTTTGATGAAGAATACATATTTCATACCAATAAGAAAAATAAAAATAAGAAAATAAAAAGTGAAACTAAAGTATATATGAAAGGAGAAAGAAAAAAAGTGAGAATCGTGATTAGAAGGTTAGAAAGGAGAAAAATATAAAAATAAATAAAGCAACACGGCTGACAAATGGAGGAGAGTTGATAACAATTTTACAGATTTATTAGCTTGAATTTTGGGTAAAAGGTTTATTAGTTTAAATTAAGGGTTTAACAATTTTAAAGGTTTATTAGTTTCAATTTAGGATTTAACAATTTTAAAAATTAATTAGTTTAAAATCTTATTATTGGATTAAAATTCTTGCATGTGCTTTTAAATGATGTCCTTTTAACCTCAATACAAATTTTAAATGATTTGGGATCAGACAAATTTTTTTAACCTTAATACTATCACGATTATCATCTCAAAAAAGATTGAACAAGAATGTCTAACGAGTTAAGAGAAATGGTCCGCGAGCAAAATAGTCATTTTAGAGAAATGGTCCGCGAGCAAAATAGTCATTTTAATGTTTATCTGGATATTATGGAACATCAGGCCATCTGTTCGGGAAAAATGAGCAAAGAGAGTTACCCTTTTATAGTGTGTCTCATACCCTTGAAACTGAGGGCTAAAATACATTAGTATATTCCATTGAGCACTACCCATCCTAAGTTATATTTAGGGGATTCCAATTACATCCATATGTGTGGATCATTCTTTTGGGTCATATTGGACCTATGGTATTTGGGAAGTGCAAAAATAGTATTAAGTATGATGAGAATTGGGCGAGAGGTTTTTCGCGGTTCCGCATGAATCGATCACGGATCTGTGTGGCTGTCAGGCAAGGCATTACTGAGAAACAAGGGTATGGAATCTCTATTTAGCCGAGTGCACGACCAGCATGCGAATAAGCTACGATAGATTGCTGGAAGATTCGAGAAACTTCACCTAGAGAACTTCAATTTAGCGAGGAATGTTGTAACAAGCGTCAATAGTGCGCTAAAGCAGGCCAGAAACACTTAGAAGGTTCTAGAAGCGTAGATAGTCCAAAACTGCCCATACAACTCACATGATCAATGTATATACATGTTTTTAGGGCTTTAGGTGATTGGATCAAATTGATCAAGGCCATTGGTCAGGTCGCTCGTGAGCCTCTAAATAGAGGTTAGAGGTCATTGATAAAGGTATTTGATATATGAGAGTGGAATCAATTGTCAAGTGAGTGGCTTGGAGTGTTTGGTTGTATTCTTAACCTTTGTAAGCATTCTTTGTATCAATAAAGAAACATTCCTCACCTAAGTTTTGTGGAGGATCTTATATTGTGTGTATTTTTTTTTTTTTTGGGGTAAAGATCTTATTGTGTGTATTAGTTTGCCTAGCACTCTCTTATATTGTGTGTATTAGTTTGCCTAGCACTCTCTTATATTGTGTGTATTAGTTTGCCTAGCACTCTAGCTACCAAGCTGGGAGTAAGGTTGACTACTAATAGTCAAGAGTGTGGGAAACACCCACATGCAATATCTAATTGCATTTGACACGTGGCACGGTCTTTTTTTCGTTTTCTGCATCAAATAAATTCTATTCAGAAATATGAGGTTATTAAATGCAATTAGATAAAAATATGAGCTTATTTTAAACTTTTTAAAATTCATACAGGTAGTTGAAGTTTTATGAAAAGTACGGGACAATAAATGTATTAAGCACTATAATTTTTATTTGCTATCATCTGATTGTAAAAATCAACCATTTTCAATGAAATTATCATGTAATATTTGTGTTATGTGACTTTTTTTTTCCTGAAATGACGAAAATTAATTATTAAAATAAAATTAAAAATTTAATAATTTTATTACAAGAAAATTAAATTCGATAACTTTTTTAAAATAACTACAAATTTTAGTAAATATTGATTACAATTAACTTTTTCCAACTCACAATACAATATGACATGAGAGTCTGAGAAATTATAGTGTACCGTGACTAGTACTAGCCGAGAAATGCTACGTTGCACCACTGGGATCAGTAATAATTAAGAAATTCTAATGTGGACCGAACCGGTGACTAGTACTAGTCGAGAAATGCTACTGTGCACCACTCGGATCAGTACTAATTAAGAAATTCTAATGTGGACCGCACCCGGAACAAGTACTAGTCCCTCCAATCAGATGACACATGAAGACATAAAATCATTCAAAACAGGAAAAATTAACTCTGCTTTACGTAGATCATTCACTTCCCATCCATGTAAACCTTCACCAAAATGTTTCACAATCTTCACCCCTTTCTCTTCAAACATCTTCACAAGTTCAACATGTCGATCAAATAATGGATCTCCATAACACCCCAAAACAAGAACCCTCACACCTTCAAATTTCTCCAAATCAAACCCAGTCACCGGATTACAAAACTCATGATCTCTATCAGAACCCTCCGGCAACGACAATTCCCACAGAAAATCATTCCCAGCCAACGGCAAAATTGAATCAAAAGCCATTTTAATCTCCGATTGAGTCCTCTCCAAACCCCCAAAAAACGGATGATGAAGAATCAATCCTCTAATCTTCAATGGCTCTAAATCCAATTTAAAACTACGTGAAACTACATGAAATCCAATGTTTCCACCTGCACTGGTTCCCATTAAAAAACACCTTGATACATCAGTAAATTGAGTCAACCAATGTTCGTCACTCATCTTGATGAATTGCAGTGCTTCTATAGCATCATCATAAGCCGCCGGAAGACGGTGTTCCGGTGCAAGACGGTACCGGACTGAGACAATGACAGCATTGATGTGTTGTGATAAGAGGTAGCAGAAGTCGTGGTTGATTGTGGATGAGGGAGTGCTGAAAACAAAGCCGCCGCCGTGGAAGTAGATGAGGAGAGGGAGACGGTGGTTGGTGGTGGTGGTGAGGAGGTGGCGTGGAAGATAGATTCGGAGATATGTTTGGTTGGAAGTGTTGATTGGGATGTCTTTTGTTAAGATTGGAGAGGAAGATGAATTTGGATTTGGGGAAATTGATGGAAATTGAATGTGGCGAGTGTAGGTTCCATCTGGGTTTGAGATTATCAAATTTCTGAAATCGGATTTGGGGGAATTGATGGAAGTTTTAGGTTGGTTTTCCGGCATGTTTTCAGTGGCTGGTTGAGAGGGGGGAGGATGATGATAAGAGAAGAAGCTTTAGTGCTTAAGAAGTGCGGTAGTTGCAATGTCTATATTAGATTTAACAGTTGATTTTGTGTAGGATCCAACACATTGTACAGTTGACTTAATTATATATAATTTTGGAGAATTAATTATATATAATTTTTGAGAAGTTCAAATTAAATATATATGAAAGAGATCAAATATCCGAAAAAACGATAGAGACTGCATTTGATAGTTGACTTTTTTGAGGATGGAATTGAATTGTATGGTTGATTTTATTAGATATAATTTTAAAGAATTTCAAACCGCTGGGTTATACTAAACCGTTAGTAACTAAACTTTTATAGTCTTACAATAGTTACTTTCAATAAAATCATTTAATTTCAAATTTTTCAATAAAGTAACTTTGGCGACTTCAAGAGAAAAAAAACACCGAAAATATGATTTGGCACTAGTCAACTTTCACCGATGATCGAAATGACACATGGCCGCCACCTAGATGACATGTGACTGCCACTTGGCTGATCCAACCGACACATGTCAACTAGATGGAGCCACGTTTCGGTCTATTAGGTGGTAGCCACATTTGCCATTTTTTCAATGGTGAAAGTTGACTAGTACTGACGTGAAAGCGACATCATATTTCCGGTGTCTTTTTGCTCTTAAAGTGGTCAAATTGAAAATGTGCTTATGTGGAGAAATAGCTCCATTGAAAATTTCATAGCGTGATACGAATTCGGGGAAATATTTTTATGGTTGCTTCAAGTACGGGGTAAAAAAATTTCAATTTGGGGTTATGTTTTACAATTGGACAAGTTTGAGGGGTAATATTTTACAATTGGACAAGTTTGAGGGGTAAGTTGTTACAATTGAAAGTTGAAGGGGGCAGTTGCAATATTTGGACAAGTTCAGGGGGTTATTTATGTATTAGGCCATTTTAATAAGACAATTTGAAATTAAGTAACCAATGAAAATCCAGTAATTAATGGTGCATTTAATCCATATATGATAAAAATAAATTCTACAATGGGTCGAGGACCGCTCAGATACCAATATGATATGTGCACGAATCAATGTGTCATTATCTGAACAGTCTCAGATCAATGTGGTACGAAATCACAATAGGACCACTCTATATGATAAAGATGTGCTAGTTCAATTTGGTTTGCTAGTTGTATCTAGGGGTGAGTAAAACCGAATCGAAATATCAAATCAAATCGTATATTGATTTTGTTCGGTTCTAATTTTTCAACAATTTCGATTTTTAGTTTCGTTCGATTCAATTCGGGTATAAACCGAGAACAAAACTATCCATTGTCCAATTTTCTTTTATATCATCAATCATTAATTTTATTCACATAAGTCCTTTTTTATTATGATTTAAACCACAAAAATAAAATCAATTGGTACGTGATAATTATTACCTGAATTTGTTTACATGCCCTACTGATGGATCAATCTGACATCGTAATGAATCTACAAAACAGAATGGAGGTCAGACGAGACCGGAGTCCAACGAACTCACTCTGATACCTAAGTCAGTTTATGATTGGATCAGATTGAAGGTATGAACTAGTTGAGAGATACGTAGCTAATGTATCAAACCTTGTGCCCATACCTATCTATTTATAGTGTTTGATTAGGTTAAGGTTGTCACATCTTTAGGAATCCTTATTAGTTTAGGATTCCTAGTCCCTTAAGGAGTCTGAATCCTGGGAGAAATCATTTATCTCATAGGATTTCCAAAGTTTCTCTTGTAATTGGAGCTGAAGCCCTGTTTGCTGATCTTGGACCATGTTAGACATTAGTGGGCTGCTCATTGTTGAACTTGGGCTGCTATCGTTTAGATTTTGGCTGCCAATTTCCGCACGAGGACTTTTACCTCAAAGGAGGATGAGAATGACGTCATCCATGTGATGTCATTTTTCATGGTATCAGATGTGCCCTACTTGGTATTTACATTCTTTTAGGATTTATTTTATAATAGTTATTTTGCTAAGAGGACCTTTTATGCTTTTGTCCCTCAAAGTTGTCATTTTGAAGCTTTAATGATGCCACCTATTTTAAACTCTCAAAATCGCTAACGTGTCTGGTTGCGACTGTACTTGAGACTTCGTTCTTTTGCATCTCATTATGAGTACGACTGTGATGATGAAAAAACTCTTCAATTGTCGTGGGTGTTTTTTATTTCTCCATTCCCTTTATCTTCCTTTCTTTTGTGCACTGTGTTTGTTACTCCTTTCTTTTTTTCGACACTTTTCTTCTTCTGAGGGGTTTCAAGTGGGACGACCATAGATTAAAATTTTTTCTTAAAGAAAAGGTGAGTTCGGTGAAGGAATCCAAGAACGATATATAGTAGCAATGATGACCATAAACGATCTTGGGAAAACACAGATAAAAATTATGGTCCTTTAAATGCTCCTCGCAAATAGATCCTTTATTGGACAGAGTCTAACAGACGACACATTCAGTATCCACCCAAACTGAAATCATACGTCCACATGCACAATGGGTTGTATTGTGAATTTTATAAAAGTGAAGGGCATGATACTAAAGATTACAGACAATTGGCAGCCAAACTAAATAAGATGGCCGAAGCAGAAAAACTTGATATGTCTTAAAAAATTCCATCAAATCCAAAGAATCAAAGGACAAATTACATGTTAAAAGGGCTCCTAGGGGTGTCATCAACGTCATTGTTGGGGGTTCGAAGGAAGATCGTTCATCAAAAAGGCGAAGAGTGTATAGAGATCAAGAAAGTGTAACTGACTCGAGATCTGAATTTTGTTTCGGAAATTTCACGCGACAAGCACATAACGATGCTTTGGTCATTGAAATTCTATTAGAAGAATATAAGGTTCGCAAAGTCTTCATTGATACTGGCAACTCTGTGAATATTATTACTCGGAAAGCATATGAAGCTCTTGATCATGAACGATTAGTTCCAACTCTATCACGTCCATGTCCAAAAGTTTACATCGTTATACCGTGATATCTATTGTAATATATATATATATATATATATATATACATATATATATATATATATATATATATTACAAGTCTTATGGTGTGACAATGACCAATTTTGTAATTAAGTAGGGGAATGTGGAAAATTTGTAAATAAAAGGAGAGAGAAAATTATTTTATTTCTTTAAAATTCATTTTCCTAACTTTTCCAACCTCGTTTTTCAAAAAAATTTATACCGTTGGACTCGTCTTAATTAGACGGTCATTTTAAGATCCTAGAAACTGAGGTAAAAAAATTTCCGGTGAACGGAATCCGGCGATGTACTTTTCTGTGAGAAAAAAATATCCATAAAATTTTTAAAAATTTTCAAAAAATATAAAACATCATTATGAGAAACTTTAATTCTTGACTCAAAGTGATATTCCTTACGGTTTAGTCACAAATCAACGGAATCCGGCGATTAGGTGGGCGTTTTCCAGCAAGAAAAACAAAGTGCCCAGAAAATGTAAAATATTATTTTGAGAAACTTTAATTCTTAGGTCGAAGTGAGATAACTTACGGTTTAGTCCTAATAAATTGTTGAAATATATAAAATAGATAAAATCAAGTAAAATGATTTATTGATTTTTAAAGGTAATTTTTTATTATCAATAAATTTTAAGGATTAAAATTATTTTCTCAATAATATAACTAATATAAATTTGAAGATACTATATGAAATTCTAAAAAATAAAAATAAAATTGAAAACGATAGATAATAAATTCTGAGAAAAATTCCGGTGAACGGAATCCAGCGATTAGGTAGGCGTTTTCCGGCGAGAAAACAACAATACCCAGAAAATTCTCAAAAAAATTTAAAAAATGTAAAACATTATTCTGATAAACTTTAATTCTTGGGTCGACGCACGATTTCTTACGGTTAGTCCCAATAAAACTTTTTCCTTAATTTTATTTTACATGCTTCAACAATTTATTGGGTCAAAACCGTAAGAAATCTCATTTTGAGCCAAGAATTAAAGTATCTTAAAATAATGGTTTACATAACTTAGAATTTTTTTGATAATTTTCTGGGCAAGTTTTGATCCTACCTTTCAGCACTCTGTGTTGGAATATTTTGTTAGAACAATATAACAATTCTGTTGGAACAATATAAGTATGCTGCTGGAACAATATAACTATTCTGTTGGAAAAATTGGTACACAGATTTATTCTGTTTGAATAATATAAGAATTAGAATTATTTTCTAAATAATATAACTAATATAAATTTGAAAATACTATATTAAATACTAAAAAAACAAAAATGAAATTGAAGACGATAAATAGTAAAATTGATTTGGAACAATTGGTAAACTAAAGTATTATGCTATGATAATATAACTATTTGTTGGAACAATTGATACGCTGATTTATTCTGTTGGAACAATATAAGTATTATATTGGGAGAAATGGTACACTGATTTAAAATAATTTCGTACACTATCGGAACAATGTAAGTATTCTGTTGGAATAATTTAAGAATTCTGTTAGAACATTATAATTATTTTGTTGCAACAATTGATACACTGATTTGAAACAATTAGTACACTAATTAGACCAATTTGTACACTGATTTAGAACAACGTGCTGGCGTCTAGCACTATGTGCTGGTTTTTCCAACACATAGTACTGAAAGGTAGGACCAAAAACGTACCCAAAAAATTATCAAAAAATTCCAAAACATATAAAATATCATTTTAAGAAACTTTAATTCTTGGCTCAAAGCGATATTCTTTACGGTTTTGACCCAACAAATTGTTGAAGCATGTAAAATTGATAAAATTAAGGAAAAAGTTTTATTGGGACTAAACCGTAAGAAATCCCAATCTCTTTTTTTTTCTCGCCAGAAAACGCCCACCCGGATTCCGTTCACCGGAATTTTTTTTACCTGAGCTTCAGGGATCTCAAAATGACCGTCTAATTTAGACGAGTCTAATAGTATAAAATTTTTCGAAAAACGAGGTTAGAAAGGTCGGGAAAATGCATTTTAAAGAAAAGAAATAAAACAATTTTCTCCATCCTATCTTTCCTTTTATTTACAAATTTACAATATTATCCTTTTCAAATATCATTAAAACTACGTGGTTTTTGTTATATCACAAAATAAATTCCTTGTCACACCAGAATTTATTTTCTTATTGGATCTCACCCCAATCTATATATATATATATATTTATATTGGAGTAATAATTAATTGAATATTATAACGATATTATCGAGATTGAAATTGAAGTATATAAGTGACAAATCTAATAGTCAATAAACTAATACGTACAAAACTCAATGGTTAGTATTTTATTGTCACCACACTTTGAACCAAAATATAAATGTTTTGAATATCAACTTAAACCTATATAATTGTATATCATTTCATAGTATTTTAATAAAAAAATATAAAAAGTTTAATAAATTACATTAGAGATGTATGTGTTGATTTTTGGTTATTTTAATTAAATCAAAATGTTTCATACATATTCCATAAACAAGAATGTTTCATACATATAAAGTTAATTGAGAAATATATTTCATGCCTAAAATACACATCATCATAAAAGAAAATATAGGTGTCATGCATGTATTTTTGTTTTTAAAAATAAGTGTGATAACTAAGTTATATATGTCATGCATGCATATGCATAAAAAAGGGAATAATTTTGGCTTAACACATATTTAAATTTGGCAAATTTTGTCTATTGGTACTCTAAATTTTTTTAGATAACATAGTACATACTTATAGTTGATTTTAAAAACCTATCATACACCCATAGTTGACATTACACATCTAAAGTTAGCTTATTCGGACCTACTGCACATAAAATCGTTGATATGTCATGTTTGACATATGAGGTGACATACAGAACGAACTAATATGCTTTTCCTTTTTCTATAGCATGCACATACGATCTCGTCGGTAAAAAATGACAGATAATCGATTTTGTATGTAAGAGGTCCGGATGAGTAAACTTTAGGTGTTTGATAGGTTTTTAAAGCCAACTATAGGTGTGTGATAGGTTTTTAAAACCAATTATAAGTGTGTAATAGTTTATTTAAAAAATTCAAGGTGTCAATATGCAAAACTTGTCAAATTTAAATGTTTTTTTTTTTGTAGGAAATGAAAGAAAAAACAAACAAACAAAAAACAGCTCAACCCGGGATCAGCCTAGGAAAACTGACCCCCACCACATCCTCCAAGATCAAAGAAGAGATGAAGACCGGTGGAGAAGAAAAGGTAGAAAGACCCAACAAACCAGAGTGCCCTTCCATCGCAAGACGGTCCGCAATGCGGTTCTGCTCCCTATAAATATGAGCAAACTTAATAGACTCAAAGGAGGAACCAATCCTTTTAATGCCTTTAATAATATTCAAGTTATTCCGGCAAACAGACTTGCCCTCAGAAATCATTTTAACCGCTTCTTGGTTATCTGACTCAACAAGAAGCTTAAATGTATAAATATGCATTAAGTCAAACCAATAATTTATTTTATATATATACATATATATATACACACACGTAGCAATTTCTTATTGGCTTCAAATTGCTTTCTCTAATACATTCCACATTTGATGGGTACTAGAAGTGTGCCTTTATGACCCGGAACAACTATTGGTCCACATATCCGCTTAGGCAGTTCCTATAGGAAATTCTCCCATATCTAAGCTTTCGTGTTCTATTTTGATATGGGCTTGTTGGATTAGGCCCAAATATTGGGTTTGGCCATTAAGCCCTCAAAGTGTTTGGGACCATTTGTATAATATCATATCACATGCTAATGTGCTATAATCATATCATCTTTTTCAGTCCTATTTTATCGAGTCGGTGTCGCAATGTAAATGTGAAGACAGATCTCAATGTCCCGCAACTAACGTTTATTTATTTTGCAGGTTTAGTATATTTATTTTTAGGACTAGAACGGTTGTATAGGATTTTTATGTGAAAATTAAAATGTAATTTATAATTCTGTATTTATTTACCGCTTTCTACAAATTTGTGATGATGTATATAAAAATGGAAAATGGACTAGATTATAGTTAGTATTTTAATGAAAGTGTTAGCGATATTTTTGAAATATGCTAATTTCAACCTTGTCACGTGTGGTTAGGGTGCGGGTGTGCCAGAGAAATTATTTCTCAATTATGAAAAACGGTTACGTTTGTGAAATTGTGCGCCGAAAACATGAATTCTAAATCGAAGCGATTGGCGAGGGACGCAAGGATTGAAAAAGTCCATCTTGGGTCTCTAGCGCCGTTATAGAAACTTTGCTAGATTGATTATTTTTTATTTAAGCTAAGCGTATAAATTGAAGATGGAAAAATAAAGGAAATTAAAGTGCAAAATTGACACGAGATTTTGGAAAAATGGTATTTATTGATATGAATGGGTGTTTGAATACATGTGCTCAAAGTAAGCATTAAAATGAAATGAATTACAATTGAGAAATCTCTATATTAAACATATAGGTAATCAATTGAATTAGAATAAACAAATCAATACAAAGAATTGAAATGCAATAAAATAAATTGAAATTCAACAACAAACTCGGAGCCACAATAGCTATCTCGGATTGATGTTGAATTTTGGTTTTGGTGCGAGGTCCTCGGAGAGCTGCAGCCGGTCGGGCCCGTACGGTATGTGATCTTTGGCAATGTCGAAACGTGTGGTAGGCAAATGGGGCAGATTTAATCTTTAACTTTGGGAGGCTCGTTTGGATGCTTAGAAATACGGAATCGGATGAGTAAATAGTCTAAATTGAACTTCGGAATGTCAGGAACAAACTTTTATAAGGGATCGAAGGCTAAAACGGATGCTAAGTAGACGAAATTGGGAGTTGAAAATAACTGGACGAATCTGGAAAATTCTGGAAACAGAGTATCTAAAAGAATTTGAGCTGGAAAGATCGGCTTGTAAATAGAGTTTCTGAATACGGAATTAGGAAAATAAATATACTAGATCGAACTTCAGGACGTCAGAAACAACTTTGTCGAAGGGATTGGAAGCAAAAAATAACTTTAAATGGACGGAATCAGGCTTTGAAATTCAATGGACGAATCTGGAAAATTAATTTGGGAACAGAGTTCTAGCTAAGAATTGAACAAATTAAGAGCTTGGGAATGCTAAAATGAATCGAAAAGACTTGGAAAGAGGCTATTGGAACTGAATTAAGGCTAAAGGGGAGCTAAAGAAGGAATTGAAGCTAAGAAAAAAGAAGAACGAAAGGAAGAACTTGAAGAACTTGAAGAACTAAGAACTAAAGGGACTAGAGACTAAGCATTGGAGCTTTGAAAGGGGGTTTTGTGTGCTGAATGAGTATTTTTTATGAAGGGGAGGGGGTCTATTTATAGTTTTTTGGAGTGGCGTTTTGGTAATTATTCAGTGGTATTTTGGTAATTATTTATCAACTAACTTACCACTAACTTGCCACATCATCAACTAACTCAACTTCCTCAACTTCCACTAACTGCTGCTAACTGCTTGCTGGAAGAGAGTACACGCCCCGCGTGTGTCGGGCTACGCCCCGCGTAAAGCGGCTCCTGAAGCTTATGCATTTTTGTTATGGTGTTTACGCATGGCGTATAGGAAGGCACGTCCCGTGTAAACGAGTCTCTGAAGCGGAACGTCTTCAGGCGCGCGGTATACGCCCCGCGTATGGAAATGCACGCCTCGCGTGTTTGTGCTGCTGATCCTGGAGCGCCTTATTGCTAAGGCTTACGCGTGACGTCTCTGATGTTAAGTTCCGCGTAGGAGGGCACGCCCCGCGTGTTTGAGCTCCTGAAGCATGACTTTTACGAGTGTCTGGTTTACGCCCTGCGTATTGGAGGAACGCCCCGCGTGTTTGTGCTTCTGATCTTGGAACACCTTGTCGATGCGTTTTACGCGTGGCGTATAGAAAGGCACGCCCCGCGTAAAGGAGTCTCTGAAGCGGAACGCCTTCGGATGTGTGGTATACGCACCGCGTATGGAAATACACGCCCCGCATGTTTGAGGTGAGTTTACGAATATTTTTTATTTTTTTTATTTTATTATTTTCCAGATAAAATGTAAACTATATCCTAAAATCTAAACCCGAGCATTATATATATAAAATAAAATTTATTTTATTTTGGGCCAACAGAAAGTCAAATGTATAAGTTTGTTAATCAAACCTTTACCCATTTAATAATTCGCAAACCTATCTCTCAAGAGTTGACATTATATGAGCATGTATGTCATCCTTATTATTTTTTCTGGACTTAAATCCCGAGTGACGACTCTCATAAATGCAATAACCTAAAACATGATAAAAGGTTAACCAAAAGCAGTTCAAAACTGCGCATTAAACCTATACCGGAGGAATAACCTAAATGGCGTTCTAAAACAATGTTAAGTGACGGTATACGACACATAAACTCACATTTTCGAAACTTGAAGGAAAAGGTTGGCGCTCACAATTGGTTCCCGCTTTGGATCGAGTGTGACTCATAACATCGTCACTTTACTCTCTTCCATGTCTCAGAATGTTCATTGGGATTTAAGAAATGATTGGCTCCGGTGCCTTCTTATTGCCAAGAACAATATAGTTCGTATCTCAAATATTTATCGTGAGGGTAACTCGACGGCCAATTGTTCAGCCATCATAGTATTACAGCTACGTCGGGACAGTGGTGACTTTCTTATCCGGAGTTCGCGGCCCCTTTTGGCTTTAAGTTTTCGTTTTTCTAAGCTCTATATTTGTTGTCTTCTCATCTTTTTTCTTTTTATCCTATACTTTTTTTGCTTTTTCAATTTCTAATATATCTAATCCCCATTTTTTCGTTGTACTTGTCTTGGTAACCTAGTTGGGACTTATTCGGGCTTCTCCAATCTCGGGTCACCCATTTTTACTAAATTTTTATTTTATTGATATTTGCGTTATATATATATATATATATATATATATATATATAGGAATAATATTATTCTTTATACTATATTTGCGTATCATTAGGCTTTTAATATTTCATTTTATGGTTCCTTAAATTCTTAATATTTTATTTGAATGCATTAAGCCTCCGATCATTTATTTTTAGTCTTTTTAAACCCTTGATGATCAAAAAATGTAATTTTGAACATAAAAATCGGTTAACAGACTCTTATTCATTACATGTGCATTCTAAATTTGTATTTTTTTACTGTTTGATGGCAGTTTTGAATCTGTAATGTGACTAAAAGAAAACTATAAAAACCTTAATTAAAACTGTAAAAAATATATTTTTTAATAATTTCAAATACAAATGAAGTTAATAACGTATTTTTGACAGAATTATATAATCACAATTTACTAATTTTGTGATCAAGGGTTTAGTGAAACCAAAAATAAATGACCAAATATTTAATGTATTAATGAACCAAAAAATGAAAAATCAGTATCTAATAATATAATACTTGTTGCCTTTTGTACTTTATACAATAATTTAATTTACTTAAAATAATATAATATATTTTGAAGTTTAGTACTTTATCATGAAAATGAGTACACTAATTTACCCCAATTTCTTTGTTGCTGTCCCAAAATGGGCTCCACCCTCATTATTCTTTTTTTTTTTTTTCTCCATATCATTTAAAAAAAAAAAAAAAACAGAAGAACAATAAGCTAAAAGAGAAACAAGTGAATGAGATATATGTGGCAGACAATGCTAATAATGAGGATGGGAGCCCATTTTTGGACAGCAACAAAGAAATTGGGGTAAATTACACCCATGGTCATTGAAGTGTACTGAAGGAGGAAGATTAATAGATTCTAAAATAAACTCGGAGTGTCGTCCCGAAATTAAATACGACGCGTAAAGTTATACAATAATTTATGCGTAATTAAAACCCAACCGAGATAGCGGACATTGCCGCGCATCCCAACCTCCTCTGTTAACTGGATTGTGATAATCAAGCACCAATCCATAGTCCAGCTAACCCGACTAGATTGTTACATATAGTCGGGTCTGAAGTCAGGATTCATCATAACAACATACATATCTTCAGCAAACTAGTTGGTTGATTGGTTGACTAAAACTCGGCTCGAAAGCTCGCGAGTATGCTCGATTAGAACATTTATGAACAACTTTTAATTTTGTAGAAAACTATATAGTTTTGTGTTAGTTCACAAATATCTAAACTTAATATTATTTCATTTGCGATTAGATGAGTTCGTTCACAAACATAATAAATTAGTAATAGACGAACTATTTTTAAGCATCTTGTTTATTTATTCACGAACTTTGCTTGTAAGTTTGTTTATGTACACAATTAAAGAGTTATTTGCGAGCAAATTTCACAAATATAATTAACGATTTACTCACAAACAATTTATGGTTAGATAATTTTCGAAGCTCGGCTCGAGCTCGTTGAGCAAGTCAAAGGTCGGCTCGGACTCGAGCTCGTTAATTTTATAACAAGCTCGGCTCGGACTCGAACTCGTTAATTTTAGAACAAGTTCGGCTCGGGTTCGAACTCGTTAATTTTATAGCGAGCCGAGCTTGAGCAGGTCAAAGCTCGATTCGGCTCGATTACAACCCTAGTCACAACTCTTTATTTGGAAAGCTATCGTGACATATATGAATCTGTCAGAATTCCGTCTGTAATAAGAGCTCAACATAAGTCACGTAATTTGTATGAGTCTAGCTAAAAAAAAATGTTGTAACACATACTTTTTCAATTTAAAATATTCCTTTCTTCCTCTTTTCATTCTTCCTTATATGCAATATATAAACTCATATATTATAATATATAAACTCAGATATTATAAACTCAAATATTATAATATATTACACATTAACTATTAAAATTAAAATTAACTAATGGATAAAATCCTTACTATTAACCAATAATTAAACTGAAATTATAATTTAATTTGGTTATTTATTTAGTCTGGTTGGATTCTGTTTTAAAAATAGGATAGTTTGTGATGTAGATTAAGTCGATATGACGGTTTTAATCGTAAACCGATAAAGATTACAAACTTTTCAAGCTAAAGCTTGAAGGATGAGTAATCCCAAATTGGATGAATCCAAGCTCCAATGAAGGTTCAAAGTTTAATAATATTAAAAGTTGTGTTTCAATATAAAATAAGATCATTTTATACCTACCTCTAATTGATGGGAAAAGAACAAAAGGATAGACTAGGTTACAACTAGAAGTGTTAGCCCTAGGGGTAATTAAGGAACAAAATAAAGACGTGTCAGTATTGTAAATAGAAAATAGTGGCAAAGCAGTAAATAAGAGGTTGCAGCACTTGTTGAAACACCTTTCCACAGGATTTTGATTTGACAAAATAAATTAAGTGAAATTAAATATTCTACAACACACTAAGTTTAAATGCTTTGATTTATTGTTACTAATGTGTTTGTTCAATGTTAAGTTTATAATTTATTATAAGACATAAAGATCATAAGGCTCAAGCCCTATATGGAAGTCAAGGCCCAAGTCAAGGCCCAAGTCAAACAAGCCCAAGATCACTCAGCCCGCGTATTTCAAAACGCTGCCGTTGAAGTGATGAAACGCATGCTGAACAAAGAAGGATCCAGAAGATCCACGTAGACAACTTCGGCATGAAGCTGCTGAGCTGTCCCGACAAAACGTACAAGACAGCAGCTGACCACAAAGCAGCTTCCAGACAAAGTATTTCCTCTTTTAGTAAAGATCAGGAGACGCAGCAAGCTGCCTGGTTGACGTTACCTAAAATGGAGGAACATACTGTCACACTGACCGAAGAACAGAAGATGCTGGAATCTGATTGACCAAGAGAACTGCTGACAGACTGAGTGAAAACGACCTATAGCCGTTTGCCTCCAACGGTTATTTCAAAATTCGAAATAACCAGAAGCTCTCACAGCTCTCTATAAATAGAGCATTCAGAATCCACATTCAATAGAGAACTTTGTGCAAAGCCGTTACGCTGACCAAAAGTATACAAAAGTTCTCCATCAAAAGCAAAGCAAATTCTTACACTACAAGCTTATACATTTGTGTAAAAGTCTAGAGTGATTGATTCTCAATCATCTAAGGTGTTCTAGCAATTGTTGTTTAGGACAAATCTTAATCATTTCTAGGAATTAGAAAGGAGAAGCTGAGTACTCGGTTTTAAGTACTTAGTGAATTAGAATAGAAGTGAGTAGAGGTATAGAGGAAGGTACTCTTGTTATACTCAGCTTCTGATTTGTAAAGGGTTTTCGAGTCTCTACCTTTAAAGAGCTCAATAGTGAATTGGAAATCTCGGAACGTGTTCCGGGGACAGGACGTAGGCTTAGAAGAAGCCGAACCTGGATAACTCCGCTGAGTGAAGTATTTCTAACCCTTAACTCCTTAATATATTGCTTGCTTAAAACAAACTAAAGCTGACCAAGTAAAAAGAAGTCAAGCCGGGTTGTGCGCTACCAACGAGTTAGTTCAGGAATAGACTCTAAATGCTATTTCCTGACCTAAGCAATGAAGCTGACCTAGTCACTAGTTGACTAAGCCAGTGTCTTGCTGATTGCTAAGCGCCGCTGTTATATAATCTTTTCTCAAAGAAAAGAAATCTGCCCTAATCATTTTAAAAAGGTAGAATAGTTTCTAACCCCCCCTTGGAACTATACTTGCAACCTTACAAGGGACCAACAACACTTGTCCCTTTTCTCACGAACTTGGGAAGAAAGTCTTCATTAAACGGATCCACCCTCCGCATGTTATGTCCCACGCTCCGCGTGTTTAGGTTGGCGCTCCGCGTGTAGTTCGACACTCCGTAGTTTCAACCTCTTGGTCTCCCTCACCTCTAACTGGGCTTTCCTCCTCGCCTGGATCATCTCTTCCATGCTCCGCGTGGATGAGGTCCTGGACTTGGTTCTCCTTGACTGGGTTTCTCCCTCCTTCACAACCATTGAGCCTATCCTCCACGTGTTATGTCCCACGCTTCACGTATTTAGGTTGGCACTCCGCGTGTAGTTTGACGCTCCGCAGTTTCGACCTCCTAGCCTCCCTCACCTCTAACTGGTCTTTGCTCCTCGCCTGGATCAGCTCTTCCACGCTCTGCGTGGATGAGGTCCTGGACTTGGTTCTCCTTGACTGGGTCTCTCCCTCCTTCACAACCATTGAGCCCATGCTTCACGTGCCTTGATCTACGCTCTACGTGACTTGACTCCTGGCCACTTGAGCTAAAGATGCCTCATCAGTTTGATTATCAAATTATTCCAAAAAAAAAAAATAATTAGTATAACCAAAAATAAAACAGAATTATACATGTAATATAAAAATATTTATATATAATATTTACTTATATTTAATATGTTTACTTTTACTATACCACAATTTTTTTTTATATATTTATTATAATAAATTTTGGTTATTCATCGGTCGATAAAATTTGGTTCATGAATGTCAGTAGCGTTCACGTGGAACCTGAATGATCAAATGAATTTGGTCATTCACCGTTAGACTTGTTAAAAATAAATTAGGGAAAAGTACAAAAATAAACCTTGTGATTTGGCCCATTTTCGAACTGGACCACTGTGGTTTAAAAGTTTGCAAGTTGGTACGATGAACTTCATTCTGTTAGCAAACATATACAAAATTGACTAACGGTGTTAAAAGTCAAAGGGAAAAGAGTTAATTTGGTCCTTATATTTATTTATTTTATAAATTAACTCCCCTTATTATCTACTTACCACAAACAAACCCTAAAATTAAAAATAAGAATCAAATACACCATCTTCTTCACCTCTCTTTTGATTTTTTTTTTCTCTCTCTCCTCTCTCATCTTTCCCTCTCTAAATCAATTTCACCATGAGTGTAATTTACCCTTTTTCATTCTAAACATTGAATTGAACACTACTAAATAATCAATCAACCTAGAAATTCTATAAAATTGAAACCTAATTAACTGTGAAATGGATCAGGAAAATCGCTCTAGAATTCACGGACAAATACCTGAAAGAACCAAGAATTGCAGGATCCAAAAGAAAAGCTAAGATTTTTATCATTAAAACGAAAAATCCAAGCAGATCACACAGCTAAAAGGAAGAAAAGGGAGATAAATGGAGGAGCATATGATGAAACTAGCAAATCATAAACCGATTACAAAAAAAAAGGTAAAGAGGGAATTAAAATTGGATCCTGAGGAAAAAAAACAAAAGACAATGGAGGTTCAACATGTGACGAAGAAATCTTCGGATAAGCTACTGAGGAAATTTGCAGAATTAGGGGAAGAGAACAGCGTTAGGGTAGCCAAGAGGCGGAACAGAAAGTCTAAGCCTCAGCCTCACCCTCAGCCTCACCCTAGGGTTGTAGATCAAGTTGAAAGAAAATCACTTCTTCCTCAGGTTACTAGAAAGCCTCTGATTCTTAGGCAACTTCGAATTGGAACATGTAGAGATATCAACAACAAATCTATCTTCCTTGCACTTGAAAAGGTACTTTTCTTTCTTTTTGCATTTACAAAAATTAGGGATCTAATTAATTGAATGTATTTGATTCTTATTTTTAATTTTGGGAAAGGAGAGAGAAAGAAAAAAAATCAAAAGAGAGGTGAAGAAGATGGTGTATTTGATTCTTATTTTTAATTTTGAGGTTTGTTTGTGGTAAGTAGATAATAAGGGGAGTTAAAAAAAAAAAAAAAAGGGCGGCCCGGTCGCATTACGCGTCCCCGCTGAGCGAGGGAATAAGGGGAGTTAATTTAAAAAAAAATAAATATAAGGACCAAATTAACTCTTTTCCCTTTGACTTTTAGCACCGTTAGTCAATTTGGTATATGTTTGCTAACGGAATGAAGTTCATGGTACCAACTTGCAAACTTTTAAACCACAGGGGTGCAGTTCGAAAATAGGCCAAACCACAAGGTTTATTTTTGTACTTTTCCTAATAAATTAATTACTAAACTTAATTTTTAGTTTAAAAATAAATAAATAAAAAAATAAAAATAAAAATACAATCACGTGAATGAAGTGTGAGAGTCAAAGTGATAGATAAATAATTAAGTAAGGTTGATTTTTTCAACTCTTACAAATTTAGAAAATACAAAAAAAAAAAAAGTGTGAATGAATACATAAGTCTATGGTAAAAAAAAACCCCAAGTATGGGTATTGTATTTTCAAATGCCCACATGAATATGCCCTGTATGCAAAGGTGAAAAATGGAGATATGTTACTTGTTTGTTTGTATGTGGATGATCCATTTTTACAGGGAACAATCCTAAGATGTTTGAGGAGTTCAATAAGACAATGGCTCGTGAGTTCGAGATGACTGACATTGGTCTAATGTCATATTATCTTGGAATTGAAGTGAAGCAGAATGACGACATAATTTTTATTTCTCAAAGTGGTTTTGCAAAGGAGATATTCAAGAAGTTCAAGATGGAAAATTGTAATTCCGTCAGCACGCTAGTAGAATGTGGAATTAAGTTGACAAAAGATGAAGGTGGAGACAAAGTCAATCCGACATTATTCCGAAGCTTGGTCGGAAGTCTCAAATACTTGACATGTACGAGACCGGATATTCTCTATGCAGTCGGTTTAGTAAGTCGATACATGGAAGACCCAACGGTGTCACATTGGAATGCAGCAAAAAGAATTCTCTGTTACGTGAAAGGTACAACTAATTTGGAATTACTTTATTCAAAAACTGACGATTTCAAATTAGTTGGGTACAGTGATAGTGATTGGGCCGGTGATAAGGATGACCGAAAAAGTACAACTGGTTTTGTATTTTTTCTGGGTGCAACTGCATTTACTTGGAGTTCGAAGAAGCATGCAATTGTGACACTGTCAACCTGTGAAGCTGAATATGTTGCTGCAACCTCATTAGTCTGTCATGAAATTTGGCTCCGGAAATTGCTAAAAGAATTTCAGATGAGTCAAAATGATCCAACGGAGATTTTTATCGATAACAAGTCTGCACTGGAATTAGCAAAAAATCCAATGTTTCATGATCGTAGTAAACACATTGACACGAGGTACCATTTTATTCGGGAGTGCATTGAACAAAACGAGGTGATACTGAAGTACGTGAAGACGCAAGACCAGATTGCAGATATTTTTACGAAACCGTTAAAGTACGATATGTTCAGTCATTTGAGAGATCAACTATGAGTCACAGAAAATTAAGTTTAAGGGGGCATGTTAAAAATAAATTAATTACTAAACTTAATTTTTAGTTTAAAAAAAATAAATAAATAAAATAAAAATAAAAATGCAATCACATGAATGAAGTGTGGGAGGAGTCAAAGTGATAGACAAATAATGGGTAAATGACACCCATGGCCACTGAAATTTATCCATTTTCACATTATGACCACCGAACTTCATTTCTTTCTGGTAGGACCACTGAACTTTACACTTTTTAACACCGGTTGTCACTTAACGCCTCAAAACAGCCATTGTCGCTAAAAATAAAAAATCCAAAGCCTTAATGATATTCTAAGGAACTTTAATTCTTGAAAATTTTCGTTTTCAGGTCATTTAGGTGGTGTTTGGTTAGAATAGAGAAAGTGAATTTTTAGAGAGAGAAAACTCTAAAAAATGTGATTTTCGAAAATAAAAAATATGGTTTCATGGTAAATATCGTTATGAACAACTTTAATTCTTCAATATTTTCATTTTGAGGTTGTTAACGATCATTACCGGTCATTTTGAGAAGTTACTTAAAATTGAATGGCCACCGATGTTAAAAGGTGTAAAGTTCAGTGGCTATGTTGGGAAGAAATGAAGTTGAGTGACCATAATGTGAAAATGGATAAAGTTCAATGGTCATGGTTGTAATTTACCCGACAAATAATTAAGTAAGGTTGATTTTTTCAACTCTTACAAATTTAGAAAATACAAAAAAAAAAAAAAAAAAGTGTGGATGGGTGCATAAGTCTATGGTCAAAAAAACCCAAGTATGGATATTGTCTTTTCAATTAAAGTTTGTCCAAGAAAGTGTTGAGTGAAAGACATGAATAATTGTAGTGCTTTATTCAATTAAAGTTGTTTATAGTGAGTATTTGTAGTATTACATATTTTATTTCTCTAACAGATTTAGACTTATTAAATTTACACCTTAGAATACTTTAAATCTTCACCGTAGAATTATAATGAGCCTAGATCTAACGGTGAATAACTAAATTTATTTGATCATTCAGGGTCCAGGTGAACGCTACTGCGGGTTGGATTATGTTCCATTATATTCAATTATCGAGCTCATTTGTTTTTTTATTTTAATTTAAATCAAAATTTCAATTCAATTAACTGAAAATTCAATTTAATTAGTTAATATTGTATTTAATCTTTGGTCAAATATCCTCTGCTGGGGCAGGTCAAATGAGGCATGTGGAAAATACTAAAAAAAAAAAGAAGTAAAAAATCAACACTTGATGACAAAAATAAAAGGCATCTCCAGATGCAATAGACAAAATAATGACATGTGATCCATGAGATCTCATAAATAATTTTATTTTCTCCTTGAAAAGCGTTTCATAGAAAAAAAAAATATAATGTATTTTAAATCAATGTACTGAAATAATTATTTTCATTTTTATATAAAGCTTTCAAAAAAAAATTGGACCACTTTCTAGATTTATGCATGTCATCCTTGCAAAGGAAGACTTATATAAAGCTTTTAATTTGGTAAAAAAGAAATTTAACGTATAAAAACTAAAGTTTGATCAAATTATTCTACTAAATCTTTACAAAAAAAAAAAAAAAAAATTCAATTAAATTATTTTACTAAATTTTGTGATGAGGACATCTCAAGGGGAGTATGAGAAGGGTATACAAGGAGCTCTCCCGTACAGACCCCAAATTTAAGAGAGTCTAATTTTTTTATTATACAAATCTAAATAAATTATTATTATTAATTATTATGTGAAAAATTGAGTGAATGTTAACTTATTCAGAAAATTAACGTACTAAGAGTCTTAAGGGATCCAATTTATTATTATTATTATTATACAATATCTAATTTAATTATTTTTATTATATTTATTATGTTAAAAATCAAGTTAAAAGTATTTTGATGTTCTATTTTGTAGAAACATTATTATTATATGAAAGTATTAATTTTTTTAATGAATAGGGTCCAATTTTTTTTAATCTAGCACCAGGCTAAAAAAATATTTAAGACGACCCCGGACATCTCCACTACGAACGCGGTGAGTGGAGCAGAAGCAACAAATGAGATAGAATCTGAGTGACACGCCGTGTCACTTAGCGTGCCACTATAGTTCGACGTACAGAGCTCTGCGAAGAAATGACGAAATACTTGCGAAAGACAAGAACTGGATCCACATGACGTGTGTGTTATATGGCACGCCATGCGTGATCTATTGAGATGTCTTCGTCTTCAAACTGGATTAAGGGGATATGATAACTTGTGGAAAAATCCTTGATCGGAGCACTTCCCTGTGAGGCGCCGTTGGGATCGGCCGGGGACACTCCGATGCCAAAGTCAGTAATATTTCTGAGAATAAACTGTAAGCACAAAAGTAAAGAATCAGTAAGTGTACCTTTGATCCTAGGAAGCTGGAGTATTTATATAGGCTTTTGTAACCTTCAGCATTAATGGGAAAGCAGGTGGAGAGTCATGTCATTACTCATCTTTAATTGCTATTAATTCTCCATTAATCCCAGCATTTAGCATTGAAACCCTCAGAGTTGAGGTATTTGAACAGTCAAGTCTTTATTCCCATTTAATAGCTATTAATTGCCATTTAATTGTATCTATTCCCATTCATGGATGGTAATAAAGGCGCCTTTTGGTATTCTTAGATCCGTCAAGGCGTATGTACGCTCTCATTGAGAACAATGGCAGGTCTCGTCATGGTCCACGTGGCGTGGCATAATGCTAAAGACTCCTTCCTTTTCCTCATTATTTGCATATTCACCCCTACATTAACCATGCATTAATTATCATTAATTCCACATTAATCATGCATAAATATCTCTTTTAGAAGGAATAATGGTTTGCCATTATTTCTATTAATTTTCCTTTATTCCTTATTCAAGAATAATTTGGGTTGTTATCAGAAGCCCCCCCTAAAAGTATTAAAAGCTCTTTAGGGCTGTCTAAATGGTGTTTTATTTTTCTATCTTGGAGGAAAGTGGACCCGCCCTAGATGGGGGATCATATATGGAAATGATGCGCCTTTTGGGGCTTCCTTATGCAGGATCTTATGAACAAGATCCGCCCTATGTGGGATCATATATGGATATGATGCACTTTTAGGGGCTTTTGATTCCTTCTGGATAGGTGGCCAACCGTATCCATTGTTATCCTCTAGGGGCTTCTTGAGAGTTATATTTCCTTTAGAAAGGGAATAACCCGCCCTTTATGGGACCATTTGTTCCTACCGCATAGGATTATGATTCGCCTTACGGACTTCTTTTCTTTAGTTCTGCCATATTGAGGAGAATGACCCGCCCTTAGGGATCAGTAAGAATGATCAGCCATTTAGGGACTTTTGTGCATTTTGTGGAGGCGAGACTTTGTTATTTCTATGATGAAGATGAGGATTCATTACTTTGATGATAATGAGGCTTCATTGTTTGGATGAAGACGAGGCTTCATTGATTGGATGAAGACGAGGCTTCATTAATTGGATGAAGATGAGGCTTTATGAATTGGATGAAGACGAGGCTTCATGAATTGGATGAAGACGAGGCTTCATGAATTGAATGAAGACGAGGCTTTATGAATTGAATGAAGATGAGGCTTCATGAATTGGATGAAGACGAGGCTTCATTATTTGGAGATGAAGATGAGGCTTCATTATATTTGATGAAGACGAGGCTTCATTATTTGGATGAACCCTTTTCTTTCCAGAACTATTTTTACTAATGCATTATATCTTTTAGCAAGTAACTTTTTAGAATCTGGTTTAGGATTTCTCCGATTGTTTAGGGTAGGTGGCCAGCCGTACCCCAATGTGTGAACCTTTGTGAAGGTTAGAAGCTTTTATTCCTGGTGAGGAAGTTAAGCTGCCTTAGGCGATCGATTTGCTTCCTATCTTTGAGGTGAATCGATCTGCAGCCAGGTCTTGAGACTCTTCTTTGGGAAGAGTATTTGAGAGTGTAAAGTTCTCACATCTGAGAAATGTTTTAACTCTGTCTCTGACGACGATCAATCGTTTCCTATCTTTGAGGTAGATCGATCCACCGCTGAGATTATTGTTCTCCTATCTTTGAGGAGAAAGTTTAGGGTGTAATTTTCTCATATTTGAGATAATTTTAACCCGCTTTTGATGGTGACCAATATTTTTCCTGTCTTTGAGGAGAGAGTTGAGCTCATTTGAAAGCTTCTGAGGGTCTGTGCTTCTTATCTTTGTGGAAAGGGGATACGCCCGTGATGGGGATCAATTGTCCTATCTTTGAGGTAATTGATCCGTCTGTGGAACTTTTCATTTGCCAGCCACTGGGCGTATATCAGGAATAAAAGCTAGGCAAATGAATATAAGAAGTATGGCGAGAAAGAATAAATTATAAAATATAGGATACTATAACAGTTTAATGCACATATAAGAATACGTAAAATACTGATTTTTAGGCCTATGGTTCCGTCTTTTCTGAGCAACTAGAACCACATCCTCAATGATGTTTGACTTATGAGTAATCACATCTGGGCTTACTCCTGTGGGATCTCATTCTCCTATGCAAATAGGCTTTCAGACTCAATGAGAACTTTCGTAACATCCTCCTTGATTTCAGGTTTTAATCCTTTGGCGATCCACACACGCTTTCCATCAGCAATAAGGAGCGTTTCTGTGTCGCCCAAAGCTGTAGTGACAAGTTCATCTTCCTCACCTTCGTCATCTTTGAATTGTGGGCGGATCGATAATGACGCCGAGTAGGTCTCTTGAATCGCCTTTTGGTTCCCGCTAATCATTATTCCTCCTTTGCTGGTGGGAATGTACATTGCCATACGACGGATGGAAATTAGGGCTGCAACCTCTGAGATGAATGACCGCCCAAGAATGATGTTATAAGCTGATTGTCCATTCATAATAGAGAACTCCAGATCACCAATCCACGCTTGATCATCATCCGCCAGCTTGCATTCCAAAGTTACCTGGTCCTTGGTCCGGATAGTGTGACCTGTCACTCCCATGATGTCAACAATGGTTGTTTCTATTTGGATCGGATTAACCTTTAGTTTGGCGAATGCACCTATGGTGATGACATTGCAAGAACTGCCCGTGTCTACCATTACTCTCTTCATTTCATCTCCCATCCTTCAATTGTCAATGCATCTGTATGTGGAGAGATTACTGGACCTGTTTCTGCAAAAGGGGCAATTGAGGGATGTTTTATCCAGAACGAATATTTTTGCTTTTTCCACGGGTGGCTGATACACTGGTCCATCTGCTATGACATTAATGACACTTTTGAATTTCTTTTTGGGATCTGTCTTTTGCTTGTCGTCTTGTTATTTGTTATTCTGGACAAAGCTATCTAGTTTGCCAGCTCCCAGCAAGCTTCAGTGTGGTGGCCAACCTGTAGTACGCTTTGGCGTTTCTTCCAACGGTTACATGCTCCCCTCCTTTGGGTTCGGGATATGTAATGTCCCGCTTATATTGATTCTTTTCTTTTATATTGTGGCAAGTTGGAAGATTTAATCATTTTTTCCGCCTCGTACCCCATGATTCGCGCTGTGAATGGCGAATTCCTGTTAACTGGATGGCGTATCTTTCTGCATTGTTCTCTTGTCTATCCAGAGCGGCATGCACTCGCCTTTCAATCTCATCATTCGTGTGTTCAATGTTGAATCATGATGGTGAAGTCGGCTCTTGATCTTGATCTCGATCATGTTGAGGTTATGTTTGGAGCTATGGTTTAATGCGGATGGATGTTGTCACAACCGTGGGAGCCATTTTATCTAGCTTCGAATATCTTGTCTCCGCATCCTTCAACATTTTGCTAACATAATAGATGGAGAACTGCTGACCTTCTTCTTCTTGAATAACCACGGTGCACATAGCTTTATCCATGACAGATTGATACAAATGTAGGTCTCCCCTTCAGATTGGTCTGCTCATCAAGGGTGGTTCTGCTAGGAATTGTTTTATACCTTGATATGCTTGTTGACAATCTTTCTAGTACGATGATCCGCCCGTTCAACCTCTGGATCTTTCTCCCCATAGTGGGGCTTTCATTTAGGCGCTCTTTTCACCTTTTTCCTCGCATGGCTTTTATTTAGGCGCTCTTTTCACCTTTTTCCTCGCAGGGCTTTTTACTTTATCTGGATTTGCTCTAAGTCCTTTTTTGCTAATGACATAGTCAAGGACTTTTTCTGAAGTGACTCTGAATATACACTTCTCTGGATTGAGCTTTATTTTTCATGCTAGTGTTTGGCACTGGTTGCATTATTAGCAATTCCCTTATACCTGTGGGTTAGCACTTGGGGATCAGTGGCTTGATCCACGGAACATACTTCATAGCAAAAGACTGTTTGCATTGACCTTGTTGGCAAATATGATGTATAATGAAATGTCTCTTTATGGAATTTTTAGTTCATCTTGGAATCAACTTAATAATTCCTTCACGTTGGTCCCTGACTCTAGAATGAACTTAGTCAAAGGACAAAACTGAGTAAATATTATATGTCAAACAAATTCATAATAGAATTTTAATCGTGCTTGTTTTAATAATAATATCACGTATAACGGTCATAACCATAAAGATTGCTACTGCACATGAATATCATAATGAATTCTTAATAAATAACCATAATGAGAATGGTCTAAGAATAATGTCCTTTTGTATTTCAATGCGCATTAATATCCAAGATAGCATATTTATTTTAAACGTCATAAAAGTTATGACATTCTATATTGGGTAAGATATCTTACATAGTTGCTATTTACTTGCAATTAATATTGTGCATCCATACATTAATGGCATTCAGAGATCATTAAAGCCTCATTTGAATGAGGTGTAATTAAAGAAAGGTAAGTGATGATTTAATAATATAGTTATATATAAAATTACTCTTATATCATTTCATTTGTACGAATAAAATAAAAGAGAAAGGGTAATTTTGGAAGAAAAATATATGTACCATGATTCTCCTCCAATTTGGAGTGTAAGAAAAATTACTCAAAATCCACTCTCACCTACCTTCACATACAATCCTCCAATCTTTAAGAAATTCTCATGTATATCCTAAGAATTTCGCATAAATTAATGTTCTGATCCGAAACCGACACTTGCACTATTTTGTAGTTAGCTCAGGACATGAAAGTTTTGTTTATCCAATTTGGTAATTCATCAGCCCATAATGGCCTTAATAGTTAGGGACAATTACAGGATAATTACAAATAGACTCGGTATTTTCAAGTCTCTTGTGTTGGTAACAGAAATTCTAACAATGTCAAATAAACAGTTTTTATATGAATAGACACATCCTTGTAAAAAAGGGAATGAAATAACTGTTTGACAAAACAATATTCAAAAATATGAATTTCTGATATTAAAAGTACTATATAGGAGAAAAACCATATATAGATGGTGAATTGTACAAGGAAAAACCAAATATGATTTTTTTTTGTAATTTTTCTAATAGTTATATGCATGTTCATCCAAAAGACCGACCAGATCTAAATCATTTGTAATTACATGAGCCCTTTTATGATATTTTAATATCAAATGACAAAATCACATTGAATTGATGATTTTTTTTTTAAATCCCAAGATTACGGGTCTTATACATACGTTTGTACTAATTCAATGATAATGACATATTATACTCGTCATGCATAAAAATATAAGGCATATTGAGCATGCAAGATTTAATGAAAGATTTGTGTCTATTACTTTATCTTTCACAGTTTATTAGATTTATCATAATAACATGTAATGATATTCATAGCACTTTATAAGAGTGAGGGATCTCAATTTTCTTTAATTAAAAATGGAATAAGAAATGGGAGGAAACTTATCTTTTTCATCATAAAATTCCAGATTTAATGTAGAAAACTCTTTCCCACCAATATATGGAGAACTGTATCTTTGGATAGATTTGTTGTACTGATTGAGCCAAAGTTTGAGATTGTGATTTCTATTCTGTTGACTCCATTGTTTTATTCTTTGTGAAACTCTATACAATCAAGATTTTGTGATCTTCTGTTTGTTAGAGATCCACGTTCACCGCACCAATTGATAACTTGTGGAAAAATCCTTGATCGGAGCACTTCCCTGTGAGGCGCCGTTGGGATCGGCCGGGGACACTCCGATGCCAAAGTCAGTAATATTTCTGAGAATAAACTGTAAGCACAAAAGTAAAGAATCAGTAAGTGTACCTTTGATCCTAGGAAGCTGGAGTATTTATATAGGCTTTTGTAACCTTCAGCATTAATGGGAAAGCAGGTGGAGAGTCATGTCATTACTCATCTTTAATTGCTATTAATTCTCCATTAATCCCAGCATTTAGCATTGAAACCCTCAGAGTTGAGGTATTTGAACAGTCAAGTCTTTATTCCCATTTAATAGCTATTAATTGCCATTTAATTGTATCTATTCCCATTCATGGATGGTAATAAAGGCGCCTTTTGGTATTCTTAGATCCGTCAAGGCGTATGTACGCTCTCATTGAGAACAATGGCAGGTCTCGTCATGGTCCACGTGGCGTGGCATAATGCTAAAGACTCCTTCCTTTTCCTCATTATTTGCATATTCACCCCTACATTAACCATGCATTAATTATCATTAATTCCACATTAATCATGCATAAATATCTCTTTTAGAAGGAATAATGGTTTGCCATTATTTCTATTAATTTTCCTTTATTCCTTATTCAAGAATAATTTGGGTTGTTATCAGGATAATAGCTGGAACCTCTTTTTTTACTGTTTTACCACTGAACTAATTACGTCCTGCCGTTAGTCTTATTTTCCTTTCTACCCTTTTATTTACTTATCCCTGTTCTATCCTTAAGATCCTTTAATTGTTTCTAGCTCTAGTAAGGGCATTTTAATATCTTTACTTAACCTAGAAAAGAGTATATAAACTCTTTTATTTGCAAGAAAAGCAACATTTGATTAATATGAATTTCCAGTCTCCATTGTTGAAAGCTTTTCTTAAATACTCGGCGTTAGCTCCTTCAAACATAGGCTTGAGAAGAATTTTTTTTTTTTTTGTGGATTTAAGATTAAAATCCTCACTTTGAGACCATTTTGTATCATTTTGTCAAAAAAATTTCAAATTAACTTTGATTTTTACCTAAATCCTAATATATTAAAATTATTACACTTAAGACTTATTGTTTAGGCATAAATCTTTATTTGGCTACTGTAGTATTCAAAATTTTATCATTTATCCTATGCGTTATCATTTCGTAACATTTTCCTCGTTAGATATTCACTTGGCAACACTTAACCCATTTTAAATTATAAGTTGATTCATTTAAGAAAATAAATTAATTCTTTCCTTATCCACATATTAAATCTATATGAAAAAATTAAAGCAAATGCTACGTATATATATCATGTGTCAAAAATTATATTATGTGGCAAAACTCAAATTATTTAATTTTTCATCCAACATATTGGTTAAATATATCACATATCTCTGGAAAAAATGTTATGAAATAAGTACATGAGGCAAATAATTTATTCATTACTCGGTTCGACTGGTCAGATATTTTTTATGTAATTTATTTTTTGATTAAAGTTTTTGGTAAATTTAAACTCGAATTCGAGATCTCTAACTTAAACGACTTGAAATTTTCTTTTTTAAAATAAAAAACTTGAAATCCTTAATCGCTTAATACAATCTTTTTTTAAGAGCGCTTAATACGATCTTAATTGATGTTTTTTTAAATATAAAAAAGTATACTGTTTTTTCAATTTTATTTAAATATATACTTATTAGAAGTTCAAATCCATAGAATAGCATCTGCAATCTAATTTTTATGATTTAAGTCATTCTGATCTTTTCGGGTGTTCACGACTGACGATTGGCTTAATATCTTCCCTAATGGCTCTTCTCACAATACCATTGCGTCGGTGTCTGATCACTCTCCTATTATTCTCCAAACGGAGAACTCTATTCCTTCCCGTTCTAGTAAGCAGTTTCGTTTTGAGAATAAATGGATAAGGGAACCTGAGATGGCAAAGATTGTATTAAATGAATGGCTTAATAGTGGTGATAAGAGTCTGTCTGATAGATTGAAGGCAATTGCGGATAGTCTGGATAAGTGGGGTCATAGTATAAATGTGAATTTCAAGAGAGAAGTTAAAAACCTTTCAAGTCAGCTTGAGGTTTTGCACAGCTCCAGCCACGGTCAGACGGCATCTGAATACGAGAAGGTGCATGCTGATCTTATTAAAATTCTGGTTCAAGAAGGCGACCATTGGCGTCAACTATCCAGAATTCAATGGCTCCAAGAAGGGGATTCTAATTCTTGGTTTTTCCACTCCTTTGCTAATGGAAGAAGAAGATGTAATTTCATTCCTAAACTTCAGCGTGACGACAGTAGCATTGCTACTGAAGCTAACGATCTTTGTCAGGTTGCGCAAGAGTATTTTGGTTCTCTTTTCTCTCAAAGCAATATAGATTTTCAGGAGGTGGAAAAGGCGGTTTCTTGGAAAGTCACTGATGAACATAATATGGCTCTGTCAGCTCCGTTCTCCTTGGAAGAATTTAAAATCGCGTTATTTGGAATGCATCCTAACAAAGCTTCGGGCCCGGACGACTTCAACCCTCGATTTTATCAGAAATTATGGGGTATCCTTGGTCCTGACATATTTAAAGCCGGATGCCAATGGCTTGAGATACGTACTTTCCCGCCCAATCTTAATGATTCAATTATTGCTTTTATTCCTAAATGCGATTCTCCATCTACTATGCGAGACCTTCGCCCTATCGCTCTGTGTAATGTGCTTTATAAAATTGTTTCAAAGGTGTTGGCTAATAGATTGAAAGGAGTATTATCTGACATTATTTCTAAAAACCAGTCGGCTTTTCTCAAAGGCCGTTCAATTCTTGACAATGTCATGATCGCCTTTGAAACTATTCACAGTATGAGATGTAATGTGGCTAAAAAGCAGGGTGATGTGGCTCTTAAAATTGATATAAGCAAAGCCTATGACAGGGTGGATTGGAACTTCTTAAAGGCAATGATGTTGAAATTTGGCTTTAATGAAACTTGGGGGCACTTAATTATGCTTTGTGTTACTTCTGTTCGGTATTCAGTAAAAGTTAATGACAAAGTGATTGGTCCCTTTGTCCCAGAGCGGGGAATAAGACAAGGCGACCCATTATCTCCTTACCTTTTCCTTATCTGTGGAGAAGGCTTGTCTGCTTTATTAAATCGTGCTGAATCGGAAGGAAGGTTATATGGTAATCGTGTCGTTAAAAGTGCTCCTTCAGTGTCTCACTTGTTATTTGCTGACGATGCCTTCCTGTTCTTTAGGGCATCGATTGAGGAAGCTAGAGAAATTAAGTGTATTCTATCCATATATGAAAAGGCTTTGGGTCAAGCGGTTAACTTTTCGAAATCCAGAATTAAGTGTAACAATAATGTGAACCCTCTTCTGGCTTTTGCTATGTCACAAATTATTGGGGTTGATAATTCACTAGACTCGGGCAAATACCTTGGGCTCCCTTCCCTTGTGGGTAGGAAAAAATCCGCTATTTTTGCTCACTTCAGAGATAGGCTTTGGAATAAACTTCAGAGTTGGAGGGGTCGTAATCTGTCCAAAGCTGGCAGGGCGACTCTCATTCGGGCAGCTGGACAAGCCATTCCTATCTACTTCATGAGCGTATTTCTATTGCCGGTCTCTACCGCTACTGAACTTCAGAGAATGCTTAACTCCTTCTGGTGGGGTAATAAACAAGATGGGTCTCGAGGTCTTAATTGGATGTCTTGGGAGCGTCTATGTATCCCCAAGTGTCAAGGAGGGTTGAGTTTCCGTGACTACACTACCTTCAATGTGGCAATATTGGGTAAGCAAGGGTTGTCTATGCTATCCTCTCCAGATTCTTTAACCAGTCGTATCTTCAAAGCTAAATATTACCGTCAAGTGGATTTCTTGAGAGCAAGACTTGGTCACTCTCCTAGTTTTATATGGAAAAGTATCTGGGGATCTCAAATTATCATTCGTGAAGGTATAAGGTGGAAAATTGGAGACTGTAATTCTGTTAATGTTTAGTCGGATCCTTGGCTGAGAAAAGTTGATGGAAAAATGATTGAAACCCCGATGATTGCAGGATTGGAGAATTTAAAGGTCTGTGATCTCTTTATTCCGGGAACTCACGAATGGGATGTGGAAATGTTGAACGAAATATTTATCCCCAGGGATGTGCAAGCAATCCAGAACATTCCCATGAACAGACCTGGTACTGTTGACAAAATTATATGGAATGAAACGCGAAATGGTCTCTACTCGGTTAAGAGTGCATATCGACTAGGAACGGAAGTAGTGGCTCAAAATGACCAGTGGAGGACAGTAGGTAATTGGAGGAAAATGTGGAGTATGGAAATTCCAGCAAAAGTTCGCTACTTTTGTCAATTCCCTATACTTGAGTGCATATCCGAAACTGTTTACTGATTCGTGCTAATCTACTGTCACGAGGTTTGTCAATTCCCTATACTTGTGTGCACTGTAATACTGGATATGAAGACCTTTGGCATCTATTTGTTGCATGTCCATATATAAAGGAAATATGGGGTGACATCAATCTGCTTAATCTAATTCATTCTATGTCTTTGGATGCTGATGGTTTTAACTCTTTATTCATTGAAATCATCAATACTCAAACTAAAGATATATGCTGCAAATTTTTAGTGATTTTGTGGAGTTGGTGGAAAGCTCGTAATGATAAGCTATGGAAATGCAAAATAACTAGGAGCCGTCAGGTTATTATGCGGGGTCTGGATTGCCAGTCCAATTGGGTGGCTGCGCGTAATCTTAGGAATATTGATGTTCTGCAGGAGCGGCCTGTGGTCTGTTCGAAGTGGCATCGCCCTCCTCAGGGTCTGGTTTGCTGCAGCGTTGATGCTGCGTTTTTTGCCGCAGCAGGAAAAACTGGTTCTGCTGCTGTTCTTCGTTCAGATGAGGGGCACTTTTTATCTACTCGGGTTAATTCTACCGATGGTCTTCAGCTGGTGCACAAAGGGGAAGCTACGACTCTGTTAAATGCACTTAATTGGATTAAATCGGCTGGTTTTGAGCATGTGCTTCTGGAATCAAATTCGTTAACTGTTGTTCAAGCAATTAATTCGTCTCTACCCGACGAAAGCGAGTTTGGTGATATCATTGCTCATTGTAAATCTTTACTCAGTCTCAACAACGGTTTTTCGGTCCGTTTTGTCAAACGTTTAGCTAATGGTTTAGCTGATGCTTTTGCTCGGCTTTCCTATTTACATACTATTCCTTTTATTTATGATGTTATTCCAGATGTAATCTCTTCTAGTTTGTTGAACTTTTGCCCGATTGTGGCTCATTAATCCATTCCATTTTCAAAAAAAAAAAAAAATCATTCTGATCTTTTAAGTCTGAATTATTTCTTTTATTTCAATTATATAAATTTATTGATTTGCTGATAAAATAAATCGGTTCGCTTTTACTAAAGCTGAAAAAAAAAAAAAATCTGAAAAATATATATAAAGAAGAGATACATGGTGTTAAGTATGGTAATTTTGTGCATTAAAAACAAAATCTCACTAAAATTTAATTTAAAATTCAAATCTCAGCATATCAAAATTTGGATACCAAATATCAAGTACACATCATTTTACCCCATAATTTCACTAATTAAATTGAATATATTAAAAGAAAAATACAAACAGATCACAGCCAGTCTGCACATGCAATCATGTCAAATTAGAATATTATTGAAAATGTAATATCATACTTCAAGTCAACATAAGGGTGCTACATATTCTTTATTTAATTTATTTATTATCCAACATTATCAATTATAATATATAGTATGATTTGTATCTGCTTGCATTTTAATAATATTTTCTTTTGGAAAGTTGCATTTAATAATGTTGAAACTAAAAAATAATAACGTGGATCCAAACTAGCTATTAATGAAATAATTTTTTAATAAGTTCGATTTGTCACGGCACCGATACAGAAATTTAATAACTTAATTATATTTACACTCTTAGTAATACTTTTTTTAAATAAAATATTAACATTATTTAATTCATTAGTTACACATTTTTAATTAATTATTTAAATAAAAGTTTACATCCTAAAATATATTTCTTAAAATATTATAACTCTCAATTGTTTGACTTAAATGATTAAATATCTTAAATTTTTAAGTTGGAAAAACCGTTACTAAAATCTAATTATTAATAAAATACTAATTTGATCATACGTATAAATTTTTACGCTCACCTAATTAGCCGATAAAGAAAAGATAAAATATTAGAATTTAATTAACACGTTCCAAATTAAATTAATATAATTACATAAATATAAAAATTAAATTAGTACTATTTCATACGTAGAAATCAAATTCACATTTTTCTCATAATTTTTAGTTCAAATTTTTATTTTTATTCATTAATTAATCATATATATAACTTTTTTTGAAATAAAATTTTTGCCAAAAAATACGAGATTTATCCCAAAAGCACGGTCCAATCATGCATCTTAAACATGACGAGCTTGAGAACATCATACTTGAAGGACTATGTATGTAATTAACCTGTATATATAAAAATTATAAATGAACTAGAACAAAAAAAGGATCTAATACATCACCAGTTGTGTCGCTGACACGACTTGATTTCACGGTTTTATATGATGGTTCATGTTAGCCGATCCCGAATCATTTCGGGACTAAGACTTTGATGATGTTGTTGTTGTTGTTGTCTGAAAGTTCCCCCGACTTGTTTAACATTTATTAATTAATCACTCGATTACAATTAAAAAGTAAGTTGCATATGTAATTAGTATTGCACACGATTTGAAATATTATTGCATAATACACATAGTAAATTATAACATATTATAAATGAAGTTCTAACTTACTCAAATATAAACTTATTATCTCTCATATATCGACTTTGTTCGTTTTGTTTTCCGAGATACATGCAACACACCTTAAGGGTGAATTATACCTATGCCTACTTAACTTTATTAATTTTCATGATATGACCACTAAACTTCAAAATGTAACATAAAAGTCTTTTAACTTTACACTTTCTAATAGTATAGTCATAAAACTTTAATTAACGTCTCAATATGACTATTGACGATCTCAAAATGAAAAATGTACAAAGTTCGTTTCAATGATATTTAGTATAAAACCACATTTTTTGTTTTCCAAAATCACAATTTTTGGAGTTTTCTCTTTCTAAAAATCCATTTTATTTCTCCTAACCAAACGTCTAAATGATTTTAAAACAAAAATTTTGAAATATTAAAATTGCTTTGAATATGACCAGTTTTTGAATTTTTTTTTTTTTTTGTGATCATCAACGGTCAATTTGAAATGGTGATTGAAATTTAGTCCAATTATGCGGCTCAAATGCAGTATTGGTCATTGAATTTTTATGGCTATCTTAAAATGGTAACTGATCATATTCAATTCGTCTAAATAAAATTATTCAACTTTGAATTTTATCTCAATCAAGTCACTCACGCTACTTCAAGATAAAAAAACACCAGAAAAATGAAGTGGCTTCACATCATCACTGGTCAACTTTCAACAACCGAAACAATACGTAGGTGTCATCTAGATAACACGTGTTTGCCATCTAGCTTACCGAAACGACACCTGTATACGTGTCAGCTAGGTGGTATCCAAGTGTCATTTTGGTCAGTTAGGTGATGCCCACCTATCATTTTGGTCAACGGTGAAAGTTGACTAGTACTGATATGCAAGTTACGTCATTTTTTTTTATGTCTTTTTGCTCTTTAAATTATCGAAATGACTTAATTGAGATAAAATTCAAAGTCAGATAATCAGTCAAAACAAAAATTGAGTGACTATTTTGAGACAAAACGCCATTGACCCATATTATGCCTAAATATATATTCTATCTCCAAAGTTAATTAAATTATATATATATATATATGAAACTCTTCCCTATCTAATCAAAGATACCCTCATTAACCTCTGCAATTTCCCCCAAACCACCACTCTGTAATTTCCCCCAAAACACCATGGAATTAGAATTCCGATCACCATCTTCTCCATCAGAATGGGCAATAACCTCCACAATAACTCTCCTCTTCCTAATTCTCCTCCGTAAAATACTCAAACCCAAAACCCCAACACCAAACCTCCCACCAGGCCCCAAAAAACTCCCCTTAATCGGCAACATCCATCAACTCATCGGCGGCATCCCCCACCAAAAAATGCGAGACTTATCCCAAATCCACGGCCCCATCATGCACCTCAAACTCGGCGAGCTCGAGAACGTCATAATCTCCTCAAAAGAAGCCGCAGAAAAAATCCTAAAAACACACGACGTCCTCTTCGCGCAACGACCCCAAATGATCGTCGCTAAAAGTGTCACCTACGATTTCCACGACATAACTTTCTCGCCATATGGGGATTATTGGCGACAACTCCGGAAAATAACAATGATAGAATTACTCGCCGCGAAACGTGTTCTTTCGTTTCGCGCCATTCGGGAGGAAGAGACGACGAAATTAGTTGAATTGATTAGGGGGTTTCAATCTGGGGAGTCAATTAATTTTACTAGAATGATTGATTCAACAACTTACGGGATTACTTCGAGAGCGGCGTGTGGGAAGATTTGGGAAGGGGAGAATTTGTTTATATCAAGTTTGGAGAAGATAATGTTTGAAGTTGGGAGTGGGATAAGTTTTGCTGATGCTTATCCTTCTGTGAAATTGCTGAAGGTGTTTAGTGGGATAAGGATTAGAGTGGATAGACTGCAGAAGAATATTGATAAGATATTTGAGAGTATAATTGAAGAACATAGAGAGGAGAGGAAAGGGAGGAAGAAAGGGGAGGATGATTTGGATCTTGTTGATGTTCTTTTGAATTTGCAGGAAAGTGGAACTCTTGAAATTCCTTTGAGTGATGTTACTATTAAAGCTGTTATCATGGTTAGTATATCTACTTCTCTTTTAACTTTGATTTTATTGATTACTGTGTTTTTGATGGTTTATTTGGATATATTAAAGTTATTTTGGGTGGTAGTTACTTCTGAATTTGTTTAAAGTTGTTTTTGATTCCTAAAATTCATGTGTCAGAGTGAAGATTGAAGTTTTGAAAAAGTTTGAAATGTGTAAATTTTAAGTAAGTTAAGTAGGTGAAGGGCTAATAGATAATTTTTAGAGAATCAATCGGTCAATTTAAATAAATTTATAAGGTCAATAGATTATTGTAAGTAAATTCAACGGACTAATAGGTAATTTTTAAAAAGCCAATATATCATTTTAAGGAAGTTCAGAGGTTATTAAATCAGTGTAAGTAAATTTAATGGACCAATATGTAATTTTCAAAGAGTGAATAGGTTATTTTAAGCAAGTTCGTAGTGCTAATAGATCACTGTAAATCAATTCAGGAATTAATAAATAATTTTTAGAAAATCAATAGGTCACATTAAATAATTTCAACGGACTAATAATCACAGTAAGTAAATTCAGAGTCTAGGTAATTTTCTAACAATTAATAGATTACAGTTTGAAATACATTTTTTTTATAATAATCGGATATATTAAAAAATGTTTTCAATTATTAAAATATAAATTTCAACTTGCAACTGAAATTAATAAAGAATAACTAGGAACTTTTATATACATTTTAATGAGCAAGTGAATTTGCTCATTCACAATTAGATATAAGGATGCTTTAAATCTTCACCTTAGAATTTTAACAAGTTTAAATCTAACGGTAAATAAGTAAATTCTATATGCTTATTAGGTGCATATGATCAAGACTGAAAGAATAACTATCTATTAGTCGAGTTTCAAATTCAAAAACTATTTTTATATTTAATTAAAAATAAAAGATCACGAAACTAATGTATCAAAATAAAATTTCAAAAACTATAGCAATTAAAATTAAAATTAAAAGATAGGAACTAATGTATGAAAAAAAAAATTAAAAAACTTAATGCACTAACAAGCGAAAGATAAGGACCTACATAATGCTTTTTGGCTTTTTTGGCTTTTTATTCTTGTAACTTTTTTTTCAACTTATTCGGCTACATGAAAACAAAGCTTTCTAGATTAATACGGGGTTTTAGCTCTTCATCTATCTAAAATATTATTATTTAGTCATTAATCTATTATTTAATTATATTTGGCATCTAATCTATCTCAAAATTCATTCAATTTGAATAGAAAGTTAATAAAATTATTTATCCTATCGCAGATAAATTTTAAGATATATCACGTGTCAAAATATCAAAATATCACCATATATTAACCATTGCAATAGTTCAATGGTCAAATTTAACTAAATAATAGATAAAAAATACAATAAAATATCAGTACTATATCATAGTCCCTTGTACTCGGGTTAAAATTTTTATTGATCATTGAGTTCAAGTTTTTTCGTTAGCCTCCTGACTAGCTTAAACTAATTTATTTGTCATGTTGATTTGTTTAAAGTGATTTATTCATCTTCTAAACTTATTTAAACTCATCTAAATTTCAATTTGACTAAATCAAATCACGTTATGCCACGTGGATTTTTTTTTTTTTTTGTAACTCATAATGTTTTCAATTATATAAAAGAGCATAGTTTCATGCCTCGGTATCAGTTTTGACATCGATAATAAGCTCCAACATGGATAGATAGCCACGGCCTAAACGGGATCTATTTCTCATATAACAAAGTTTAATCTAGTTAGAAGTTTAACCAAAATAACAAACAGTTATCACTTTTTTATGTTTTCTACAAGATTATGCCACCACGTGGACTTAGAAAGCTAATCATATCAATTTAAGCCATTCAAGACACTTTCTAAATTTAAGGCACAATTAGTTTGTTTAAATTAGGTTCAGACGGTTCGTAACGCATTGAGCAAGCGCTCTCTCTATATTAATCCTTTTGTTTATCTCCCAAATGTGGGGATATTAATTACATGATCACATTACCTATTTAATTAAGTTGTTGGGTTAACAATTTTTCTTTTTTCTACTTCTTTTTCAGGATATGTTTGTTGCAGGTGTAGACACATCAGCTGCAACAACAGAATGGTTAATGTCTGAACTAATAAAAAACCCAGAAGTAATGAAAAAAGCACAAGCAGAAATAAGAGAAAAATTCAAAGGAAAAGCAAGCATAGATGAAGCAGATTTACAAGACCTCCACTACCTAAAACTAGTAATCAAAGAAACATTCAGATTACATCCTTCAGTGCCATTATTAGTTCCAAGAGAATGCAGAGAAAGTTGTGTCATCGAAGGCTATGATATACCAGTCAAAACCAAAATCATGGTTAATGCTTGGGCTATGGGAAGAGATACAAAATATTGGGGAGAAGATGCAGAGAAATTTAAACCAGAAAGATTTATTGATAGTCCAATTGATTTCAAAGGACATAATTTTGAGTATCTTCCATTTGGTTCTGGGAGGAGAAGTTGTCCTGGAATGGCATTTGGAGTTGCTAATGTTGAAATTGCAGTTGCTAAGTTGTTATATCATTTTGATTGGAGGCTTGGTGATGGAATGGTGCCGGAGAATCTTGATATGACTGAAAAAATTGGAGGTACTACTAGAAGGTTATCGGAGCTCTATATTATTCCTACTCCATATGTTCCTCAGAACTCAGCTTAGAACAATTCCATATGTTCCTCACAACTCAGTTTAGAGCAATTAGTTATGAGTTTTCTTACTTTCATCAATAATGTTATCAATAATGTTTAGTGTTTGTAATTGATTGTTGAAATATTACATATAAATTTGATTAATTGGTAATATAGAACATCCCTAATGTTTGCCTCGTTAGAGTTGTAAATGGGGCGGGGTGGGAATGTGGACTTCGCTTCCCATTCCCTTCCTCATTTCTAGGGGAATCCCCATTATGTTTCTGTTGATGAAATGAGAAAATAATCGTTTCGGTCTCCATCTTTGTGGATAGGGATGTAATCGAGCTGAGTAGGGGCGAGTTGAGTTTTGGCATGCTCATGTTCGGTACTATAGAAAATTAATGAGACCGAGCTGAGTTTCGAACTCGGTTCAAGCTCAAAATCATGTTTGAGCTTGGTTCATAAAGGAAATTATCTATTCGTGAACTGTTAGCGAGTGACTCATTTATTTTGTTCATAAACTTTTCTCATGAAAAACTCAATAAGTATATTCATAAACAAATACAAGGGAAAAACATGTGAGTCAATAAATAAGTTGCTCGCGAACAATTCGTATATTGTTCGTTTATAGTATTTGGGGACGAACTCATCTAATAGTAAACAATTCATATATTGTTTGTTTATTGTGTTTACAGACGAACTCACCTAATACTAGATGAAATAATATGAAGTTTACAAACTTAATATTATCAAGTTTTTAGATGTTGAATACATAAAAAAACATAAATATTTTAATTCATCACAATAACTTAAGTTTGTCTCACATCACTCAAGAAATAATAATATTGAAAAAACAATCAAACTGAGCTTGTTCATGAGTCTATTTATGAATATTATAATCGAATGAGCTTGTTCATGAACTAATAATCAAGCTACTTTCGAACGAAATTTAGTAGTTGAAGAAACATTCAGATTACATTTTTGAGTTCCATTATTAGTTCCACGAGATGTAGAGGAAGTTGTGTAATTGAAGGGTATAATATACCAATCAAAATTAAATCATGGTTCATGCTTGGGCTATGGGAAGAGATACAATGAAAGAAGTTGCAGATAAATTTAAACCAGAAAGATTTATTGATAGTTGAATTAATTTTAAAGGACATAACTTTGAATATCTTGCATTTGATTCCGGTAGACGAGGCTGTCAAGGAATGGAATTTGGAGTCGCTAATGTTGAAATTACAGTTGCTAAGTTGTTGTATCATAATGATTTTAAAATCAGACTAAACCGGCCTGTTGAACTAGTTCAACTGTGAATCAGACAGACAGCCGGTCCGGTCATAACCATTTCGGGTTAATAATGTTAACCCCTCAAAAACCGGAGGAAACCGGTGAACCGGTATTAAACGAGTGAACCAAAATGACTCCGGTTATTTTTTAGTGCTTGATGATTTAAAGGAATCCGATCTGGCATGTGCTTCTTACACATTCACGCCCATTACTGTGTTGGGAAACCTCACTATAAAATAGACCTGTTCATGGGCCGGACTGGGCCAGGTCCAGCCGGCTTTTATCTAAAAATGCTTAGCCCAAGCTCAACCCATATTAATATATAAATTTATTAATTAATATTAATAGACGGACTGGGCCGGGCCGGGTTCATGCTATTTTTATAAATCCAAAAACGTCCAAAAAAGACGGGCTTTAGTAGGTTTGGATTGGACTGGGCCTAAAAATAAATTTTTATGTACAAACCCGACCTATGGGATACAAGTCTGGATGGACTGGAAGGCAACCGGACCCGTGAACAGGTCTACTATGAAATACATTTATCAATTTAATGGCTCCAAACAAATTCTCTACTGGGCTGGGCCAAAGTAGTTTATAAATCTGTTTATATACTCTTTTTTTTTTTTCCATTTTAAAGTGATTATAACTCCTTGTGCTAATATGGTATATTTTATCTAATAAACTGTTATACCATTTAATTTCAATGTAGCCTAAATATAGTTCCATGATATTAGGACAATATTAGTTAAGTAATATGATAAACATCAAGTAGTAATCCATCGCTCGAGAAACCATAATATCGCCGCCTACACTCAAGATCCCACGCCGCCCGAGCGTCCTATGTCGAAGGCGGAAATTCCGCCGGAAGATGGAAGGCGACTAGAAGATATGGATACTACGGAACCAAAGTCGTATAAAGATTCAGTGGTAGGAGATCGTCCTGGTGCAGCCGCCAGAATCCCAATTGATTTACAAGCAGAAGGTTTGGTATCAATTTCACTTGAGAATCCCTTAAAACCGAAATTTACAGTCCGTGAAGATGTGATGAAGCAATGGGGGAAACCTTGGCAGGATGCGTTGATTGTAAAACTTTTGGGAAAGAATGTAGGGTTTATTGCTCTACAGCGCAGGGCTCTGGAAATCTGGAAACCCACTGGCAAAGTGGAAATCATGGACATAGGCTATGGCTTCTATCTGGTCACCTTTGACGACTCGGAAGATAGATTGAAAGTGATTCATGAGGGCCCTTGGAGTGTCCAAGGACACTACCTCACCGTCAGAACATGGTCAGAAGAGTTTACAGCTGTATCAGCCTCCATCTCATCCACCTTAGTTTGGGTGCGGCTCCCGGACTTACCAATCCATATGTATAATGAAGACTTCATTATGACAATTTCCAATTGTTTGGGAAAGGCAATCAAGGTCGACAGGAACACAGTGAAAGCATCCCGGGAAAAATTCGCTCGAGTCTGTGTGGAAATCGATCTCCTAAAGCCGCTAATTGCTGAGTTTGAAGTGAATGGAAATTCATACCGTATTGAATACGAAGGACTACATGTAGCCTGTACCACCTGTGGGAAGTATGGTCACACAAAGCCTAATTGCACTTCAAGGGGGAGATGCACAGGGAGATAACACCAATGGAGCCTCTCCAGAGAAAGAGGGTAACAAGACAAGAGCAGATTCTTTTGATGAGTATGGCCCGTGGATGATGGTAGCATGCAAAAAGTGGCTGCCAAGGGTAAGACCAACTACAGGTGATGGAACTGGTGGGAGAACCCATACAACCCATCCAATAATTCACAATGAGACAAATAAGGCTAGCATCTCGGGGGCGAATCAAAACTCAAACAGTGGGACATTGCCCGCCATGGGACCGTTAGTTATCTTCAACGCTGCAAATGACACTAGCTTGAATAAAGCAAGGAAAATCAGCAGCCAACACCAAACTCGTCCCAAACCAAAGGTGGGGAACAATGCTTTTGGTGTCCTTAGAATTGATGCAAGCGACTGCAATGTTGATACTCTAGAGCAAGAAGGAACGCAGAACCGTGGGAAGAGGATCCGTATTGAGACGCTTGGAAAGGAAAATGCTTCAAAAAGCTCAGCTATACAGGTGAAGGGGGATGGGAACAACCCCAAAGCTCATAAAACCAAGCAATTGGTATTAGCGGACGTGTCAAACACAGTGAGAGGGTCCAGTTTTACTGGACCAAACGCGAATATATGAGTATTGCCCTGGGGTCTCCCTGGTTCTTCTTTCTTTCATTTTATTATGAAGATTCTCTCTTGGAACTGTTGTGGAGCGGGAAGCACTGCTTTCTTTAGAGCAGCGAAACATCTCATCACTATTCAGGATCCAGATATTTTCGTCATTCTGGAACCTAAGTTGCAAGGAATCAGGGCCCATGAGCTACAGAGAAAATGGAAGTTCACCAATGTGGAGATTGTTGAAGCAGAGGGCTTTAGTGGAGGTATTTGGGTTTTCTGGCATGATGACAGAGTCAGATTGGATGTTATTTCGGCCTCGACACAGTATCTTCACACTACAGTAACGTGCCTGGCAGATAATAATCCGAGCATTTGTTTTGATGTCACATTTGTTTACATTCGACCTCAGATGCATTACAAAAGGGTAGCCTTGGGCGAACTTCTTACTCTGAAAGAGACTGTCACAAACCCGTGGCTCTTGATTGGCGACTTCAACTGCATAAAGGCTCAAGAGGAGAAGCAAGGAGGATCTTTTAGAACCCTGGCTCGATGTGTCTTCTTTGTGAACTGGATAAATGGAATGGATTTGGTTGATTTAGGCTTCCAGGGACCGGGGTTCACATGGTACCATGGGATTACAAGCAGAACACGAGTGGCTTGTAGACTTGACCGTGCTTTGTGAAGCACTGACTGGAGAGCGCAATTCCCGGACGCACTCATTAGACATCTCCCTCGTAACGGTTCTGATCACACTCCCATCCTACTTAACACTAATGGAACTGACCCGACCCCGAGGCAGCACCTGTTTCGTTTTCAAGCAGCTTGGATGAAGCACATTGATTTTCAACGTCTTCTGGTGGAGAATTGGGACTCAGGTATGACCATTACAGAAAATCTTGAGAAGCTTGCATGCTCCTTAATGAACTGGAGCAAAGAGGTTTACGGTAGCCTCAACTTCCGCAAAGGTAGAGTTTATAGACATCTTGTGGGGGTGCAACGTGATCTGGCTGTGAGAGTAACTTCCGGTCTACTGCGCCTTGAGAAGAACCTGATGGGTGAGCTGAATGGAATTCTTGAGCAAGAAGAGCTTACCTGGTTCCAGAAGTCGAGAATTAACTGGTTGAACCTAGGGGACCGCAACACTACCTTCTTCCACCTCTCAACTCTTATCCGAAGACGGGTAAATCATTTTTCTGGACTGAGGGATATTAACGGCATATGGCAATGGGAACAGGATCAGATTCGTATGATGGTGTTCGATTATTTTCAAAAACTCTACACAGAGGAGGAACCGAATCGGGGGCCGCTGTTCACACTGTTTAGCTTTCCAAGGGTCGAGGATACAGTACAACAGGCTATCGAAAAGGCCTTCACAACCTCGGATGTGCGTCAAGCGTTGTTTGCAATGGATCCCTACAAGGCCGCTAGGCCCGACGGTTTCCAAGCAGTCTTTTTTCAGAAACTCTGGGGCACAACTGGAGCGCAAATTAGTGAGGCAGTGTTACTTGCTTTACAGACTGGCCGAATCCCTTCTAACATGTCAGAAACACTAAACACTGTCATACCCAAGGTACGTGGGCCTGAATATATCTCTCAATTCCGACCAATTAGTCTCTGCAATGTGGTCTATAAGGTGATCACAAAGTGTATTGTTAACCGCCTCAAGCCGATCCTGAATGGAATCATAAGCCCAACTCAAAGCAATTTCATCCCAGGTAGAAACATCTCAGACAACATTATCCTGGTCCAGGAGGCAATTCACTCAATGAAAAACAGGAAAGGGAGATACGTGGATATGATTCTTAAACTCGATCTAGAGAAGGCTTACGATCGGATCAGCTGGCATTTCCTCAGAACAACACTGCAGGAAGTAGGCCTTAATGAGCACTGGGTGAATTTAATCATGAACTGTGTAGAAGCATCTGCAATGCGAGTGCTATGGAACGAGGAGAAACTGGAGGGATTCAACCCGACTAGAGGCCTTAGACAAGGGGACTCGTTATCGCCCTACCTCTTTGTAATGTGTCTAGAGAAGCTGAGCCATATGATAAATGATGCGATTCTGTGAAACACATGGAAACCAATCAAACTCTCCCGTAGTGGTCCTAGTCTCTCACATGTCTTTTTTGCAGATGACATAGTGTTAATGGCAAAGGCATATATTCAACAAGCCATGGTTATAAAGAACATTGTCAGCCAGTTCTGTGAGTGCTCTGGGCAAAAGGTAAATATTGCTAAGTCGCGCATTTTCTTCTCGAAGAATGTTTCTGAGGTGGTCAGCAGGGGAATTTGTGACATGTTGGGGTTTGAGAAGACGTCGAACTTAGGGAAGTACCTGGGAATGCCACTGATACATGAGCGGGTGAGCTCTGACACCTTCAAGTATGTAGTGGAACGTGTTCAATCGCGGTTAGCGGGGTGGAAAGCCAAATGTTTGTCAATTGCAGGCCGAATAACACTAATCAGGTCAGTCACTTCCTCCATACCGGCTTATGTAATGCAAACTGCAATTCTACCTATGAGCATTTGTAGGAAGCTGGAAGCTTGCAATCGTAGCTTCCTATGGGGGTCCTTTGCCTCCCAGAAGAAACCTCATCTGCTTAAATGGGATAAGGTGTGCCGTCCAAGAGCAGAGGGGGGTTTGGGCATCCGTAATACATAGGCTTTCAACAATGCAATGTTGGGTAAGCTAAGTTGGCGACTGGTAACTGATCCGGACAGACTATGGGCTAAGGTTCTTCGAGCAAAATATGGTGGAAACCGCACTGGCATGGAGATCTTTCGTGCAAAGTCTAATCAATCTCTAACATGGCGAGGAATCATAGCGGGGGCGGAAGTTCTGAAACTGGGAACAAATAAGCTGATTACCAACGGCAGAACGACGTTATTTTGGGAGGATGTCTGGTGTGGAGAATCGGCGTTACTAGCACGTGCTGTTCAGACCGTTCCGCCGAGGCTGCGAGATGTTACGATCAGGGACTTTTGGGAAGACGGATCGGGCTGGAAGTGGCACATTTTAACCCTTTTTTGACCAATGACACTGTGTTGACCATGGCTTCGTATGTGGTGTTCCCAGATGAGCCAGGTTTGGACTCGTGGTACTGGAGAGAATCGAATTCGGGTGAGTATACAGTGAAAACAGGCTATGAGTTATGTCGGCCGAACCAGATTATCGAAGGCGCGAACTCTGCTGCTGCTGCCTAAAAATGGAGGGTAATTTGGCGAATACCGGTCCCGGAAAGGGTTCGTGTCTTCATCTGGTTAACAAGGCAGAATGCGGTTTTAGTAAATAAAAACAGAGCTAACAGACACATGACCACTGATGCTAGCTGCGCCGAGTGTGGATGCGAGGAAAACGTCCTTCACGATTTAAGAGACTGTAGCCGAGCAAAAGACATATGGCAGCAGTTCGTAATTCCAGCAGAAAGTCGAGCACAGTTCTATGGAACGACCTTAACAGATTGGGTTGATTTGAATATTAGCACAACAAGAGCTGTACGTGGAATCCCTTGGTGCGTTATTTTTAGCATGAGCCTATGGTGGATCTGGAAAGGGAGGAATGACCACGTGTTCAACGCTGAGGGCAACACAAGAGTGACGAGTGGCTTTGTTTCATCACGAGCTGAGGAAGTCCACAAAGCCTACAACAGCAGAGAAACCGCACCACATTGGCAAAGGGTGGAGCGAATGATTAGGTGAGTGCCGCCTGAGGGGGGTTGGGTAAAGATAAACACAGATGGTGCCAGCAAAGGCAACCCGGGCCTTGCGGCTACTAGAGGGTTGATTCGTGACGACACAGGTGAATGGAAAGGCGGTTTCATGGTAAACCTGGGCATTTGTACGGCTTTCTTGGCAGAGCTTTGGGGTCTCTTCTTTGGCCTCCGTATTGCTTGGGAGAAGGGATATAGGAAGATCATAATGGAAATGGACTCAGATACGGTTCTACGGCTTATGAATAATTCAAAGACCATCCACCACCCTTTAGGATGGTTGATTCGGGAGTGTTGGGGACTACGGGACAGGAATTGGGAAGTTAAGTTCCAACACGTATACAGGGAAGGAAATCAGGCAGCTGACTGGTTGGCAAAAATTTCGCAGGCACCTTAGTCTTGGGTCACCACGAGTGTGTTGTGCCCCCTACAGGTCTCCAGCAAATTCTTTCAGAGGATCGACACGGCCGAACCTCTTCTACGATGGTTCCAAACTTAGATACTTAGCTCTGGCTTCCTCTCCCACCTCTATTTTTTTCTTGTTTTGTTTCTTTGTTTCCTGGGCTTTTTAGCCTTCCATGTTTCCCAAAAAAAAAAAAATATGATATTAGGACAATAATATCCACATATTATATTATAATATTCAAGCAATTTAATATTCCTTTATCAGTTTTATTATCTATTATTTTGATAATAAAAAAAAATTGAAAAAATATTTATATATATACTTTAAATATAAAATATATTAATATTATACACATGACAAATGTACTCAAGTCCCCTAGCTCTAGGGTTGTAATCGAGCCGAACCGAGTCGAGTTTTGACCTGTTCAAGTTCGGCTCGCTATAAAATTAACGAGCTCAAGCTCAGGCCGAGTTTTGACTTGCTCAAGCTCGGGCCGAGTTTTGACTTGCTCAAGCTCGGCTCAGCTCATTAGAAAATAAATGAGCTCGAGCCGAACATCGAGCTTGTTTCGAGCCCAAAATACTCTTTGAACTTGGTTTATTAAGAAAATTATCTAATTATGAATTGATTGTGAGTAAATCGTTAACTATATTTATGAAATTTGCTCGCAAATAGCTTTTTAATTGTGTACATAAACAAGCTCACAAGTAAAGTTTGTGAATAAATCTTATTATGTTTGTGAACGAACTCATCTAATAGAAAAATGAAATAATATTAAGTTTAGATATTTGTGAACTAACACAAAACTATAGTTTTCTAGAAAAAAAAAATTTTGTTCATAAATATTCTAATCGAGCATGCTCACGAGCTTTCGAACCGAGCTTTGGCCTACTGAAACTTGGCTCGTTTACGAACCGAGCTAATAAATCGTACTCACGAACGGCTCGTTTACAAATCGAGTCGAGTCGAGTAAACTTTTATCGAGCCGACCACCAAACCGCTCATGAACGGATTGGCTCATTTATAGCCTATCTCCACTAACTATAAAGTAAGACTGCTACCAATTTCCCATTATCCACTGCCTCCAATTAACTTACAGTTATTCTTATCATCACGTTCTCCAACTACCTGATTGGCCAATTACAATTTCTAGCCTGATTGTTTGGTAAATTAACCAAATCGGCCCAATATTTATCACCCAAAAACGAATCTGACCAGTTGAACATTAATCAATAAATAATTACATCTACCACCCTTAATTCAGGTGAAATTACCAAATTGATCCCACCAAAATACATAATTCAGACCGAGACAAGTAGTAAATTACCATATTGATCCAAATTTAAAATATGGAAGAAACAATATGAAAGGACTATAAACTATATTAAAGAATCCCCATGAGAAATTCTCTTGGGAACATGCTTGGAGTTGGGATGGAGATCCCTATGGGGTGAGAGAGAGCTCCCCGTTCCCGCTTCTTGGGATCACTGAATTAGGTCTACCATAAAATAAAGGCCCGCCGGTACTTAAGGTTCTGTACACTCTACTTACTCCGCATACACCAATATCGGACTATGGCCATCTAGCCGTAGCCTAGAAAACAGAATCCATCAGGGTGGACAAGAAAGGAAAGCTATTCGCTCTCACTCGAGAATGATTGATACCCTCACTAAAGATTCCCGCTAAGGGACTTAGTCCATTTCGACTCTTTTTGCGTCAGAGTTGGAGTCGTCCCTTATACAAACTAAGAAGCAAGCGGGTGGCATGTGTAACCCATTTACAAGACTGTCCTCAAAGGCTTTATTTTCATATCGCTCCGTGGGGATCTCGAAGAATGCGAAGAATGTGCATACGAGATAGTTTGGGAACCTTACTTAGATAGTGAGCGAGATGGTTTGACATTTCATGAGAAAAATCAATATGGGTTCCTTATTCCATATGGCGTGATTAGGGATGGCAACAGGTACTCTACCGGCGGATACCCGGCACTACCCGATCCTAATTGGACTACCCATACCCTATATAAAAGGGTATGAGACGGGTATGAGATCAAAACCATTACCCGTTAGGGTAATGGGACGGGTATGGGAAGACCTCCCAGGGTACCCGGTACACGTTACCCGTCTGAAATTTTTTATATAGTAAAAAATATTATTGTGTTTTGGATGTAAGATGTGAGATTTGAATACTAAAGTTTTGTTCTTTAACCATTAAGTGATACCACTAAACTATTTTATTTTTATTGATTAAATTTATACTTTGTTAAATTTGCAATATTTTTTATTTTATTTATTGATTCTTAACGGGTAAGGGTACCCGCGGGTACCCGCGAATTAAATGGAAAGAGTATGAGATGCAAAATATATACCCGTTAGGGTAATGAGAAGAGTACGGGTAGTTAAAAAAAAAGGGTAAGAGTTTGGGATTGATACTACCCGCGGGTACCCTACCCGTTGCTATCCGTAGGCGTGATTCCTCTGCATAAAAGGGAAATCTCTAACCCAATTCTAACTACATACCTGGTCGATCACTATTATATATGTTTATTTTCTTCATTCTAGAATTCTAATTTAGTAGTGACACATCAAACTTTAATCTATTTTGGTTAATTACGGACTAAGTGAACATTATGGTTGGACTCGATTTGGTCTCATGAGCTTAGTCTAAAAATATCAATCCAAACCTAATTAACTATATGTTAAGCCTGTGAATAAGTCTAGTTAGGACTAATTGCATATTCCTTTTTTTACTCTAAGATTTAATTACATTATTAAAATAAATAATTTACCATTAATATTTATCTTCTAAAACTTGACTTTCAATGTTAAAATTCATTTTCTTTTTAATTATTACTCCATCTGTTTTATATTACATGTTTTAATTATTTACATTATCACTAGAAGTATAGATTTTAAAGGAGAAGAATAAATTGATGTCTCTCCTTGTGAGGGGTTTGATCTATCTCTCCTTCGTGAGAGTTTATTTTGCTTTGTGATTTTGGTTCGTCGTAATTCCGTTTTGTCGCTTTGATTATTGTTTCTGTGTGCTTGTCTGCTATGCGATTTCGTGCTGAAGAATTGTGACTATGGTGCCTCGTGACTGTCTCAAATTAGGGTTGTGCGGCTCAATGGAGAACGAAATGCCAGTCTTGAGGAAGAGCAAGAGGCATTTGATTTCAATGGCAGCAGTGAAGGTTTTGAGGGGCGCAATAGAGGCTTGTCGATGATAGGGAAATTTTTTTACCGATAATGATGCGGACATCCTAACTAGGGCCACCGCCCGCCCTGGCGGATCCTCCGACGCCACATACCACACAAGCAACGCAAGCACCTATCAGGGCGGATCCTAGGGATGCACAAGTGGAGTGGATCCAGGCGTATACGAGAGGGGCAGATCTCAGATTATAAGAGAGGGCGTATCAACTTCTATCCCTAGGCGGATCCCCAGGCTTACTTTGTAACCCCCTCACTTGGATCACATGATATCTCACACAATATCAGTTATAGACATGCTTTCAATTCTCAATCATATAAACTTCAATCTCATATAAACTTTACATATTATACATAAGAGAAAGCATTTACAATACACGTTTAAGTCATTATCCTACATAGAGGATTTACAAAACAAAAGTACATCACAAGACTCCAAAATGCCTAGATGAGAATGGACTGACACTGCTGGTGCGACCTTAAGCAAGAAGAACTCCACCTAACCTGTAAAATCTGTTGGCAAGGGGTGAGCTGCCTACTCAATAAACATATTACACATATATGTATATACAAGTAATGTAAAGAGCACAAACCAAAATAGGTCATCAGTACCAAGTTAGAATTTATTCATTTAGAATAGTAATACTGATTTTAGAAAGGCCTTGCTATACTTAGACAATATATATAAAATGGTCCTTGGGCCCAATCTGTATTCCGGCTCACTAAATTCGGAATACAATCATCTGTGCTACGGAGGAGTTACACTCACTCACGTACTCATATATCTCAACACATGTGCTTCCGGCTCACAATATTCGGATAGCACTCTCAACTTGGACCATTTCACATATCCATCTAAGCAACCATTATTCAGTTCCAGTATGTGCACAAGGCTTAACATGCCGTATTTACGCATAACACTGCAACATACTCAATCATAACACTTTCTTATCAATCATGACGTATCATAAACACTCAAACATTATCCACATCATTCACATCAGATTCAACCACATCTCACACTCAACAAGTCACAAAGCACAATACATTCATACACATATATAAGCAATATGCTTACCGTCGCACTTGGTTCGATCTATTCAACACGATCGGGTGTGCGTTCAATTGCACCTTACCCTCCTAATGTCACATAACATTGATCCAATTAGCCTTAACATAAACTTAATGAAAATATAAACTAAGGAATGCTATATGATTTACAAGACACTAATGCCACAAAGTTCATGCAATCTAATCCTTTTGTCTTAGATCATCACATGACCTACTTGCACACATTCTGCCATAACTTTCTCTATATGAATCCAAATTCCCTGATTCTTGAACCTACTGAAACTAGACATATATGGGTAGAACATATCCAAAATTCACATTAATATCACTTCTACACAATATATGGCATGCAAAATGATTCTGTCCTGTTTCCAGCCAAGAAACAGACTACCCAGCTTTGCATCTACCATAATTCACTCAACCTAGATCACACTAAGCACAATGGATTGCCAAATCCTTTTACAGACATATACTTCAAGTAGTTAGGAACACTTGTTTATAAATAAATGTTCTCAAATTCGGACTCTAAGATCCTCAAAATGCTACATCAACATGGCTGCCTCACATGACATTCAATTTCGAGACAGTCATAATCCATCTAGGTTTTCTTCCTCTATATATGGAATTAAAGTCCCATATTTTACAGAGAGTTTCATAACACATATAGGAACATATGTTATTCTTTATGTATCTTCAAATTCGAACAATATCAATATGAAAAACAGGCTCCAAAATGACTGAAAGCAGTACCCTAGATTTCTGTTTAGGGCACTTGATACATATCTTTCATTTGGACAGCCTAAAACCAATGAAAACAACACCAAAACTAAACAAGCTCAATCACAACTCATCCACAACAAATCCTATGATCATACCTAGGTTTTTTCAGAATCTCCAACTCATAGAAAATAAGCTAAAACAGCATACTAACCTTCAACTTGTGTCTATCACCTAGTATGCTTCCTAACTTGACTTGTTTGGCTTGAAAATGGAAGAAATTGGAAGAGTTTTGTTTGGAGGATGTTAGGGTATATCAAAGGAAGGTTTGCTGAAATTTTGGTCGAAATTGTGGCTGGAAATGAGGAGAAATGAGTTGTATCAATCATTGTTAAAACAAAGAGGCATACTTTGTCTTACTTGAGTGACACCTCGTGCTTGCTCACAAACCTCCAATCCAGCCCTCCACAAATGTAAGTTAATCAATTTAGGACATATGAATTCATTAATTCATTCATTTAAGTCCTAACTCAATTAACCAATCGTTACATCTTAACGACACACTAATCGCCTACTAATCGCACGATAATCGCATTATGCATTCAAAACTTCTACTGGCAATGAGATGAATCTAAAATGTATGTATTCAATCATGAAAATATATATGAATGTGGGAAGACTCATATGTTAGGGTTTTAGGGATGTTACATACTTCCTCACAAAGTAAATCACCAACCACCCTAACAGTCCGTACCTGCACCTCTGTACGAATTGTCTAGGCGTGTTACCTATTTTACCCTTTTGTCTACCGCTTTGTTGTAACCCTAGTAGGGGTAGTCCTGGTCTTTATTATCATTAGGGGATGTATTTAAACCCCCACTTTTGTAAGGATAGGGTAACTTTTATCAATAAAAAATCATTCTCTTAGAGAACCAAAGGGTTATACCTTGTTATATTGGGATTCACTCCTTCTAGTTTAGCTAGAGAAGAACCTCTTTGTTGGTTTACGATTAAAACCTTCGTTTATCGCTTTCAATCTGTATCAGTTGGTATCAGAGCCGATCGTTTCCTGACCCGAAACTTCTTTTGGCAATGGTTCAACCCCGACAACCGCAAGATCCCATGGAGGCCAGCTACCGGAGATATAAAGAGCTGAGGGAGCGCCTCGCGGAACAAATCCAGGCCAGCATTGAGCGGCAGAAGCAAACCGACCAACGGTTCCAGGAGTTATCCACTTCCTTGGAAAACTTCAAACTAGAGGTCCTTGCCTTGGTCAGACCAGCTGCTGGAGAGTCAGACCAAAGGAGGGAAGGAGTCCTTGAACAACGGCCCCAAAGGCAACCCACGCCACCTAGACTACCATTGGAAAATGTTCAGCTTCCACGGATGGGTCCTAGGGATCCTGAGGTAAGAAGATCCAACTATGTCCTTGTGCATAATGCTGATAGTGATAGTGATGACTTTGAGGATATTGGGGATGATGGTGCCTTTAGAACTATAAGGGATGTTGGTCCGGTTGACAACAGACGTGTGGGCGTCGCTAGGACAGACCCAAGTCTAGGAAACTTTGACAGAGATGATGCTTTTAGGCTAAAAATAGACTTACCGTCGTTTGGGGGTGAGTTGGATATAGAGGGGTTCCTAGACTGGTTATCTGAGGTGGACCGATTCTTTGAGTATGCTGGGATTCCTGATGAACGGAAAGTGAGGCTGGTGGCGTATCGATTGAAGGGTGGCGCCTCAGTTTGGTGGGATCAGTTGAGGGAAGAAAGAAGAAGAGGGGGCAGGGATCCGATTAGATCTTGGCTACGGATGAAGGCGATGTTGAGGGAGCGGTTTCTACCGTCAGACTATGAGCAGTACATCTACAGTTCATACCGGGGATGCTCTCAAGGAACCTGAAGTGTCCATGAGTATACCTCAGAGTTCTGGAGGCTGTCGGCAAGGGCTAACTTATCGGAGACCGAAAGTCAAAAGACTTCTAGGTATTTAGAAGGGTTAAGATACCACATCCAGGATCGTATCGGCACACAGATGGTGGTTCGGGTACAAGAGGCCAGAAACTTAGCTCTTAAGGCCGAATCCTAACTAAACGGGAGATCCAGGAGATCCGCCACTACCGAGCATACGCCTGGAGGAAGAGATAACATGAAGCCTTATGACAAAGGCAAGCAGGTGGTGAGTGCCAGTGGGGCAAAGGTCAACAATGTGGGAAGGGGATCTGTCGGACATACCAGGCCTTACAAAGAAGTACCTATACCACCTAAGAGCAACAACCCATACGCCAGGCCAACACCTTTTAAAAGTTTTAGGTGCAATGAGCCAGGTCAAAAGTCCAACGAGTTTCCTAGGCAGAAGAGCGCCAACATGGTGGAAAAGTATGAAGATGACTATGAAGGAGGGGATGAAGTGTTTTGTGAGCCCTTAAGAGAAGGTGATGACGAGGCGGATGAAGAAAGATACGCCATTCATGTGGTACGGCGTTTGTTAGTCTCTAGCCGGATAGAGGGAGATCAGAGGCACCAACTATTCAGGACTCGCTGCCTTGTGAAAGGCGGACGATGCAATGTAATAATAGTATATTTATTCTCCATTTGGACTTCCTATAGGTATATATTCTTTAAATATGTTTGGTTGGGTGAATTTGGATTTAATTTGTTGGTTGTTGTAATTGTATTCAAGTAAGGATTAATTGAGTGAAAAGGGGAAAATAAATCACAAAAAAGAGAGTTTAATTGATTGGTTTAAATTAAAGCTTTTCTAGATGTTCCCAAAGTGTAAATAACGTTTTCTTGACATCTTTAAATCGTTTCCAAAATATCATGTTTTAAAACCTTAATTCGTTCCAACGACGGATTAAGCGAACCTTGTAATTAAAACCGTTTCTTAAAATTGCTTTTAATGATAGAGTTTTTGAATTGTTTTCCCAATTAAATGGTTTTGTACAAAATAAATTGACTTGTATGTTTAATCACGTTTTCTTGTTAAAAGCTTTTATCTCAGCATTTTCAAACGCTCGAGTCGTTCCAACGGCGATTCGAGTGAACGTCATTAAACGGGGTTTTGAAACGTACCTAAATCGTTCCAACGGCGATTAAGGTACGAACCATGTAAATAAACTCATTTTTGGGAAGTGAGTTTAGTTTGGAGTTAGTGTGTAATACGAAGCATAAACCACATTGTAAACAAATCAATTCTTTCTTCTCCCCCCTCTCTCTCCTATGTATTTTGAACTGATGTAAATGGGTGATTCTTTACCAAAATGGCTTTCAATAATATATGCTCAAAACGGTTTTCAAAACGAGAAAGAAAAGGTTTCAAATGAATTTTAAACTTAAAGAAATATGCGATTAGTCCGTTATCGCCTAACACGCTGAGTAAGAGGCCGGTGGTTCATAACCGGGCGATGTCGGGGTGCCTAGTAGCCTTTCTCCGGAAAGGAGCTAGCCTTCTCGGCTCGTACCTAAGTTTCCCGAACCCTCACCGGTCTCCCGCAAGGGATCGGTGTTCATTTTACCATTCGTGGGTGGCGACTCTTCCATACTCCGAGCTCCGGTCCTGCCGAGCAGCTTGATTCCACGATTGGTTGCTTTCGGCGCCAATCACCGCTTACGTCGCCATGAGGTGTCCACCCCTCGGTCCGTCCGGGAGATTAGGCCGCGGCACCTTGTCTAACAGCTAGTTTATCTTTTTTTTTTGATAGAAACACTTATATCTTTCATAGATGAACAAGCAAGTACAACAAGAAAAACACAAGGAATGAAACCTTACAAGAACCATAAAGGCATTAAAACGACTACAAAGAGCAAAAATAACCATAAAAGGTATTAAAAACATAAAAGAACAAGAAAATATATACTTCTCGTAATTCCAAATCCATAGAAAAGCACCCGCAAACCAGTCATCATCATTTAAGCCGATCTGAACATTCAGATGTGGATCCTTTCTTTTGTTGCAACCACGTAGATTTATTGATCTACGAACAAGATAAACCGTTTCGGCTCGTGCTAAATTTGAAAAAGGTATAAACGAAAGAATAATGGAAAGCCGATACAATTCAGATGAATAAAGAGATGAGATGAAGTATATAAACACAGACAGAAAAAAACAATAAAAAAGTACAGTAAATTAGGAATATTAGGAAAAAGACTATTCTATCCATTATTTATTAATTCCATTATTTTTTATTTATTTTAGGTATAAAGCACTATTTAGCCATTGAGCTATCCAAAATTTTCGTATTTAGCCCATAACCTATTATTTGATCACATGTACCCCTTCACATATCCCAATTAATCACTTTTCACCCAAATTGGATTAAATGACACATGGAAAATGCCAAAAATGAAAAGTGACTAATTAGGATAGGTAAAGGGCCAAATGTGACCAAATAATAGGTCAGGGGTCAAATACACAAATTTTGGATAGGTCAAGGGCTAGATAATGCTTTATGCCTTTATTTTATGATAAGTCTATTATTCTAATTACTCTCCATAAACTTACGTTTTATAAAGAAAGTGACTTAATGTGTATTGATCATATTAAAATGATATGTATTATGCTCCCATCTTCCTTTCCAATTTTCTCTATTTCCACCATTCTTTTCTCATTTTCTGTCCAAATTTCATCATCTGTTGAGTTTCAAATTGTCCTCTTTTGAAGATCTACTTTGAGTAGGAAGAAGGAATGAAGTTTGTCTTCCTTCTTCCTACCACTCCCGGTTAGATTGTATGCGTTTTACTTTATTGTTTTTTTTAGTCAATTTCCATATATTTTATCGGATCTCTTCATCCATTTGAATTGTATCTGCTCTCTGTTATTCTTTCATTTATATCATTTTCGAATTTAGCAAGTGCGGAAACGGTTTATCTTATACGTGGATCAATATATATACGTGGTTGCATAAAAAAAAGGACTCAGATCCGAATGATCAGAATGGCCTAAATGCTGAAGACTGGATTGCATCTACTTTTTTGCAGATTTCAATTTACGATAAATATATGTTTTGTTGTTGTTTTGTGTTTTTTTATGCCTTTATGACCTTTTTTACTCTCTGTAGCCATTTTAGTCTTTTTGTAGATCCTGTAAGAATTGATTTCTTACTGTTGTTTTCTTGTTGTGTTTTAATCTAATGAAGTTATAAGCATTTTAATAAAAAAAAATGATATGTATTATGAAACAAGAATAAATCTCTATAAAGACATTTAATATGAAATATGGAGAATATAATTTATTTACATTAGCACTCTTCTCTCTTAGAAAAAGAAGTATAGATTTTAAAGGGGAAGAATAAACTGATGTCTCTCCTTGTGAGGGGTTTGATCTATCTCTCCTTCGTGAGAGTTTATTTTGCTTTGTGATTTTGGTAAACAAAGTAGAGACTCTGTAAACAACTCTTCATTGTTCCATTGCAAAATCTGAAAAAAAGGAGTTAGGAGATTGGATAAAGGCTCCGGCAAGAAAGGGCATTCATGAGCAGATTGTATCGATATGGTTAAGGGAGTCAAGTGAAAGCTCAGGGGAGCAGACATCGTCTAGAGGGTATCAAATGTATGAATACTCTAGTTATTGGGATAAAATTCATCAAAAAAAAATGTAAGTTAATTCAATTAAAAAGAAAAAAAAGGTCGAATTGTCCCATAAATAAGAAATAGTAAAATTTTAAGTTCAATGTTTCGAACTAGTAGAAGCAATGTTAGGTCTAAATAACCTGAAACCATTTGTAATGTCCCATTCAACCAAACCGATGCAACAGTAGAGGTTATTTCCTAATTTTCCTTTTCAATACATATGAAATATCAATATGAATATTTTTGTTTTCTTGTTCTTTCCGTGGAAACTACAACTCTCTTTAAGAAAAAAGGAGGACATTATTGATATTGATGCAGAAGATGCCTACAATGATTTGGATGCTGTGAAATATGTTGAAGACATATATAGATTCTATAGATTGTACCAACCAGTCTATTACAGTTGCCCTTATCCTCTCATTGATTTCTAGTTGTGCTTCCATGTAGTTATGAGGCGTGCTCTCATTCTACATATATAGAAATTACTAATGAGAGCAAGCCTCATAACTACCTGGAAGCACAACCAGAAATCAGTGAGAGGATATAAGGGCAATTCTGATAGACTGGTTGGTAGAATCTGTAGAATCTGCACTGTCTTATAAAATCTGTATATTTCTTCAACATATTCCACACCAGCCAAATAAATTGTAGGCATCTTCTACATCGATATAACAATATCATTTTTTTTTCTTGAAGATATGTGCAGTTTCCACTGAAGGAACAAAAAAATAAAATAATCAAAATCACCTCCACTGCCAATTTCTCCATATGGTTCTAAAAAATATTGATAATGATAGTAAAATTTGATTATGAAATTTCATATATATATAAGGAAAATTGGGAAATCACCTCTATTGGTGTCTCGGTTCGGTTGAATGGGCCATAGCATGTGGTTTCATGTTATCTGGACCTAACATTGCTTCTAGTTTGAAACATTGAACTTAAAATTTTACTATATTTGTAAGGAATTATTTACATTTTTTTAAAAACATCAAGGACAATTAGACCTTTCTTTTCTTTTTAATTGAATATGGTACATTTTTTGCTATTCTAATACGAAATCAAAAGTTTAGGGCGCCCTTCACTCATAGGGAGGTCTAAAAAAGCCATATTTGGATTCTCGAAAGATGGATTTAGGAAAAGATTTCGAAGCTGGATCTTTAGATTCCTTTAGATGGAAGGAAAATAAGTACTATTAAAATTTGTAGCTCAAGTCTTGTCTTTGTTTTGGATCAGTACATTCGTACTTCCCCAAGTCAACATGTAATGAAGTTCAGAATATGATGAACTCGTTCAGTTGGGAGATGACATATGGAGGGAGAAGGAATATTCATTGGTTTAGTTGGAGTAAGCTTTGTCAGGTAAAGAGCGATGAGGATCAGGATTTACAAACATATAAGATTTACATCAATGCCTAATTTACACCCACCCTTGCTTTCCATTAACGACATTTATCTTATGGGATCCGTAGAGCCCTTAAATTCTCATTCTCTTTTGTCCCTTCACTTATGTTGATCCCACTAATTGCCTCCATAGTAAAAGGTGGCAAAAATATACAAGACTCCATTCACCATATGAAATCGGCACGTAATTTTAGTGTTGAGTTTAGCTTAGTAGGTAGGGTGTCATTTTTAGATTGACAGTAAAGTTTTGGGTTGGTTTAAAGTTGACATACTAATCCAAAAATGATACGAAATGACACACATATTTAAAATTATTGTTATATTATTTTTTCATGTTTTTAAATGTCTCATTTATTAATAAAGGTCATAAAATTATAATTATCACTTGGCAAACATGACTCAAACCCTCTATATTGTTATAAACACATTACATGATCTCCCAACACGATATTAGCGGATTTTTGGATGATTAATGTTAATATATTAATCCAAAAATGATATACAATATTTAAAAATCGTACATGATCCTCCAAAATCACCATAATGTACATACATAATAAAATTACACGTGATCGGAAATATACGACATGAAATCGACACTAACCCGGTTAGATTAACACGATTATGACATGAAAGTGTTTTGTTCAGGTTAGAGTTCATTCATTTTACACAAACCCGAAATTGACACAACATGAACACGATACAAACTCGATAATTGATACAACACAACCCAAAAATCGACTCTAATTGTGGAATTCACATGTGTCAAGCTAAGTATTTCTTTAACATTATTAATTGTGTAGTGTAAACTATAGGGATAAATGGAGTAAATGAGTCCTGGCCCATTTACTGATCCATTTATGGCCATTCCATAACCTAGTTAGATTAGGATTACGGTTAGGGTTATGGTTTTATCCTAGTTATAAATAGATAGCCAAGGAGGCTAAAACCCTAAGCACAAGAGGCTAAGATATAAGAAAAGATAAGGCGCGCACACACACTCTCTCTCTCTCTTACACGCCACCCCTCTCTCTTTGTCTTTGAGTTACGTTCTTAGTTCGTGAAATAACGGAGATTACTCCATTGGTGTAGTAACCTAAACTTTTGAATAGGAAAAATGTAAGTTAATTCAATTAAAAAGAAAATAACGGTCCAATTGTCCTTGATGTTTTTAGAAATGTAATAATTCCTCAAAATAAGAAATAGTAAAATTTTAAGTTCAATGTTTGAAACTAGAAGCAATGTTAGGTCCAAATAACATGAAACCACGTGTAAGTGCCCATTCAACCAAACCGATGCAACAGTAAAGGTTAATTCCCAATTTTCCTTTTATATATATATGAAATTTCATTATCAATTTTCATTTTCATTATGAATATCAATATTTTTGTTTACAACTCTTTTTAACAAAAAAAAAAAAAAAGAAGGACATTATTGATATTGATGCACAAGATGCCTACAATGATTTGGCTGGTGTGGAATACGCGGAAGACATCTACAAATTCTATAAAACATTGCAGATTCTATAGATTCTACCAACCAGTCTATGACAATTGCCCTTATCCTCATAACTACATGGAAGGACAACCAGAAATCAATGAGAGGATAAGAGCAATATTAGACTGGTTGGTAGAATCTATAGAATCTGCACCGTCTTATAGAATCTGTAGATTTCTTCAACATATTCGACGCCTGCCAAATAATTGTAGGCATATTTTACATCAATATCAACAATATCCCCTTTTTTCTTGAAGATATGTGCAGTTTCTACTGAAGGAACAAGAAAATAAAATAATCAAAATCACCTCGACTGCTAATTTCTCCATATGGTTCTAAAAAATATTGACATTGATAGTGAAATTTGATAATGAAATTTCATATATATATATATATATATATATATATAAAGAAATTTGGCAAATCACCTCGGTTCGGTTTAATGGGCCATAATATGTCTTTTCATGTTATCTGGACCTAACATTGATGCTAGTTTGAGACATTGAACTTAAATTTTACTATATTTTTGAGGAATTATTTACATTTTTCTAAAAACATCAAGGAAAATTAGACCTTTCTTTTCTTTTTAATTGAATTAAGGTACATTTTTTGCTATTCTAATAGGAAATAAAAAATTTAGGGTTCCGGTCAATCATAGGGAGGTCTAAAAAAACCATATTTGGATTCTTGAATGACGGAACTTAGAAAAGGATTTGGAAGCTGGATCTTTAGGCTCCTTTAGATGGGAGGAAAAGAAGTACTATTAAAATATATGGCTCAAGCCTTACATTCGTTTTGTACGAGTATATTCATACTTCCGAGGTTAACATGTAATGAATTTCACAAGATGATGAACTCGTTCAGCTGGGAGATGAAAATTGGAGGGAGAAGGAATATTCATTGGTTTAGTTGGAATAAACTTTGTCAGACAAAGAGCGATGAGGATCAGGATTTACAAACCTACAAGATTTACACCAATGCCTAATTTACACCTACCATTGCTTTCCATTAACTATATTTATCTTATGGGATCCGTAGAGCCCTTAAGTTCTCATTCTCTTTTGTCCCTTCACCTACGTTGGTCCCACTTCCCTCCATAGTAAAAAGGGGGAGAAAATACACACGACTCCATTCACGATATGAAATCGACACGTAATTTTAGTGTTATTAGCTTAGTATATAAGGTGTCATTTTTTGATTGGCACGTAAACTTTTGGGTTGGTTTAAAGTTGACATACTAATCTGAAAATGACACGAAATGACACACATATTTAAAATTATTTTTATATTATTTTCTCATTTTTTAAATGTTACATTTATTAATAAAGGTAATAAAATTACAATTATTACTTGCAAACACGACTCAAGCCCCCTATATTATTATAAACACATTACATTATCTCCAACATGATATTAGCGAATTTTTTGATGATTAATGTTAATATATTAATCCAAAAATGACATAAAATACTTAAAAATCAAACATAATTCTCCTATATTTTTAAAGATCACCATAATATACATACGTAATAAAATCACAAGTGATTGGAAATACATGATACGAAATCCACACTGACCCGGTTAGGGTAATACGATTGTGACACGAAAGTGTTTGGACCGGGTTAAAGTTCACTCATTTTACACAAACCCGAAATTGACACAATACACACTCGGTAATTGACACAACACGAACACAACACAGCCCCGAAAATTGACTCTGATAATGGAATTCACATGTGTAGTGTAAACTGTAGGGATAAATGCAGTAAACGGACCTTGGTCTATTTACTGATCCATATATGGCATTCCCATAACCTGGTTAGATTAGGATTAGAGTTGGGGTTAAGGTTTTATCCTAGCTATAAATAGATACCTAAGGAAGCTAAAACACTAGATATAAGAAAATAAAAGACTCTCTCTCTCTCTCTCTCTCTCTCTCTCTCTCTCTCTCTCTCTCTCTCTCTCTCTCTCTCTCTCTCTCTCTCTCTCTCTCTCTCTCTCTCTCTCTCTCTCTCTCTCTCTGACTTTGAGTTACATTCTCAGCTCGTGCAATAACAACTAAACCACCTTCTTCTAAAGATCTTAAAAACTAGTCTTCCATTATCATCTGGTAATGATTATTATAGCATATCTTTAGTGTCTCACCAAATATCTTTGAATTTACTATTACTAAATTGAAAAAAATAAATAATAAAATAATGATAAAGTATACGTAATAAACCTTATCATGACTTGAATGATTGGAAGGTGAAGATTTTGAAGCATAATTAGATCAGTTTTCTTAATACAGATTTTGTCGCAATCGTCTCTCAGTTAGTCGAATTTTAACCATGTGTGTCGAATTATCACCATAAAATCAAGAAATAGGATAAACGAATCGGAACAGAAGTTTTGGGACCTGAACAAAATTAGACAGAGAGGAAAATTTTCAGATGAACAATCTATATGTTTCGAATAAGAAAAAAACAACTATTATAGGCATATTGTTGGAATATAAGCCACCATTTATTAAAGAACAAAATTCTAGAATAGAATAATTATTTTATTAAATTGAAAAAAATAAATAAGAAAATTACAACAAACTGAATATAATAAACCTTCAGATGTCTGGATGAACCCAAGAAGAAGATTTTAAGACTTGACAAGACCAGTTTCCTTAAGACGGATTTTTTCGCAATCAAGAATCGTCTTTTCACTAACAAAAGAAAAGTGAGTTGAACACTAAATGTGTTTGTCAAATTATCACCACAAACCAAAGAAATAAGACAAAAAAAAAAAACTCTAAAAAGAAGTTTTGAGAGTTGAACAAAACTTGGCAAGAGGAAATTTTTTAGATGAACCGTCTATATGTTATGAATGAGCAAACAATCATTCTTATAGGCAGATAATTGGAATATTTTTTCTTTCAATTAATTCAAGAATAATCCACTTACTAAAAAATAATTTTACTTAATTAATTCACGTTAATGATAATTAAAATTAGTGTAACTAATAACACGTTTTATAAAATTAATAATGAACATATTAATTCTATTAATAAGATTTAATTCTCTAGTGACCGACATTCATGTTTTTTTATATTGGTGAACTTGATTTTGAATTTTTTTTTGGAAAGATATGGATACTAGTTTTCCCATTAATTTCAGATGTTATTTATATATATAAAAACTCAACCTAAAATTAAATATTTTTTCGTTCAGTTTCTTTTCGAGAGAAAAAGTAAACCAAACCAAAAATCGAATATAATTCGGTTCGGTTTTTTTCACTCTTATTTCCATTCCAGTCCATTACCAAAAACTCCAACATAATTGAACTATTTGGTTTTCATTTAGTTCCTAAATATTTAATTTAATTACTAAATTTGTTTTGAGATATTTGGTAATGAAAATTCATTTAATTGAATTTAGGCCATTGAGTTTGAAAACTTTAAAGATTCATTCAATTCCATTAATTATAATTTAGACGTTTTTTTTTTGTTGTCATTAATTGAATTTACATGCTTAATCCCATCAAAATTTATTATTCTTCAATAGTAGAAATTGATATTATTTTTGTCAAACAATATCATATTGATATTGCTTTTCCTCTTTATTATTTAGGTGACTTGCTTTTTCTATTTACTTGTTCTCTCTCAAATTTGAAGCAATGTAATTAAATTCCATACTCCGTTATAGTGTTTTATTTAGATCTAAAATTCACTGAAAAGAGATGCTTATTGTCGCTCAATTCCTCCCTAAATCTTTCTAGATCAGTCTCTGCCTCCGCTGCCTATCCCGAAGCTAAAAGCAGGTGGAGTAGTTAATTTTTAGGCTATAATATTATGTGACCAATTTGCTTGAACTGGGATATTTGCCATTGATGAAAGTTTAAATAAGTATATAGATACATGTGTATAAATGTTTATCATAATCATTTTGTATTAAACCTTAAAATTAAGGCTTAATAGGCACACAGTCCCCTAAACTTGTAACATTTTTTCACTTGGGCCCCTCAATTTAGGGGACAACCTCTCAACCCCCTTAACTCTCTAAAAACATCACATACAGCCTCTTACATCCCTATGTTCGGCCAAAATATTGACCCGGTGTAGAAAATGTGCTTGACTGTTGACCACACCAATGTCACGTGTCACTTTTTTATTAAAATTTTCCATTCTGGCATAAAAATTCTGATCGAAATCCATCTCTGGTAGTTGCTCGCCGAGCACAAATGGGCTTGCTCGCCGAGCAGGGGTCTCAATGAAAAAATTTAATAAAAAATGCAACGTGGCATTGGTGTGGTCAACAGTCAAGCGCGTTTTCTACACGGGTCAATATTTTGACCGAACATAGGGGTGTAAAGGGCTGTATGTGATGTTTTTGGAGAGTTGAGGGGGTTGAGAGCTTGTCCCCTAAGTTGAGGGGGCCAGGTGAAAAAAAGTTACAATTTTAAAGGGTTGGGTACCTATTAAGCCTAAAATTAATTCGGATATGCTTTTCGAACTTTTTTTCTGAAAAACCAAATTGTTATTGTGCAGAGTAACTATTTCATATATCCTATGTATAATTATTATTATTCAATTGAGTATCAACATATTTTTTGGGAATTTTTTTTTAGCTACAGTAAAACTTCACCATGTTGGTGTGTTAACTAAAACATTAAAAGTGATTAAGATGAAAAGAGTACGTATATTTAATTCTCTATAAGTTGAACGCTAAGTGTTTGATAATTTTCTTAAATTAAAATTTAATAAGTTGTTTAACTCTCAAAAAAGTAAGAAATTTATTTTTTTTAAGGAAAAGAAATATAATAAAAATAAATTTAAAATTGTTATGAAAATAAGAGTTATTTTTTTTTTGATGAAAGAAATATTTATATTAAACATCAAGCATTACAAGCATCTGTTTGAATAACATTTGAGAGAAAGGAAGGGAAATTTTCAAAGAAAATTTCTGGGTAAGAAAGGTTCAGACCCCAACCTGCAATTTTATGTGCAGGGATATTCAAGATTCTGGGTTCATATATGACCTTAAACTGTCTCAAATTTCTGCAAACCTCTAGTATGTTTTCAACTAGACCCCCTAACCAGTTTGGGCCTGTAAATTTGGTTTCAATCAGATGAGCCGCTTCACTTGAGTCGGTTGCCAGAGTGATTGACTGGAATCCCGCGTCCCTTGCTAAACGCAGACTGATAAGGCATGATTGAAGCTCCGCATGAAGAACTGAGATTGACGATCCCAAAGGTCCTCCTCCCGCCATCCTCACGTGACCTTCCCCATCCCTAATTATAAAACCAAAAGAACTTCGATTTCCATTGGGGAGAAATGCAGCATCAGTATTGATCTTAAACTCAGTTAAGACTGGAGATTGCCAGTAAAGAGAACTCGCAGCGTTTGCTGTCCCATTACGCCCCATCATCTTATGAATCGATTCTGATATCTTGTTGCGTGTGGATACACCTGAAATAATCTCAGAAATCAAAGTCATACCACGGACAGCACCTAGAGTAGGAGACTGATGCGCTATGCGATTACGTTCTGTCCAAATCAACCAAACCATTGCACAAACAGTTGCAAATTCCAAGTTTGTAGTTACAGAACTAATTTTCCATAACCAGTCCATACATTTAGATTCTTCAATCCTGTAAACCTTAAGTTGTAGTGTAGCTGATTTCCAGTATGCCCTTGAAACTTTACAGTCCTTAAGCAGATGCATAATCGTCTCACCCAGCAGACCACACATCCAACAAAAATCATCCACAACTACTCCTTTTTTAGCAAGCACAGAATTATATGGGATAAAACCTTTACAGGCACACCAAACTGTATGCAGGACTTTAGGTGGTAATTGAAGATTCCACAACCTCTTCCAGAAATTAGTTGAATTTGTTGATGAAGAGGCCTGTTCTGTCCAGCAGGGGAAATTAGTGAAAATTAGTCTGTATCCGGTTTTAACTGAATACTGTCCGGATTTGGTATCTCTCCAGTAAATACAATCCTCCCTTCCCGTACCACCAATTGGAAGGCGGTAGATTGCAGCCGACACATCCGGAGTAAAGCACTGCTCAATAAGGTCTGTCTTCCAACTGAGAGTATCAACATTAATCAAGCATGAAACCTGCCGTGATGGAAGATCTTGGAACAGCACCAGGGGTCTGTTACACGGTATCCCCTCAATCCACCGGTCATCGAAAATGTCGACCTTGTGCCCATTTCCTATCCTCCAGGAACATCCCTCGGTGATCACCCGTCGTGCAACTAATAAGCTGCGCCAAACATGACTGGGACAGAACCCCACCTGTGCGCTTAAGACATCATTTCGTGGATAGTACTTGTATTTGAAGGTTTGCGCACACAGGGACATCGGATTTTCAAGAAGCCTCCACACTTGTTTGGCTAATAACGCAATATTGAACGCGTGAAGATTTCTGAAACCAAGGCCACCATCTTGTTTAGAAAAGCACAGTTTATCCCATTTGGACCAGTGAATCTTCTTATTATTTTGATCGTTGCTCCACCAGTACCTAGCAATCTGTTGCTGTAATTCATCACAAAATGTTTTTGGTAATAAAAAGCAACTCATGATATAAATTGGGACCGCTTGAGCAATGGACTTGATGAGCACTTCTCTTCCTCCCCTTGAGAGCTTTTTCTCTTGCCACCCGCCTATTCGTTTAGATAGCCTTTCCTTAAGGAAACCGAAAATAGCTTTTTTTGATCTTCCCATCATTGCAGGAATTCCAAGATATTTAGAGAATCGATCAACCTCCTGGACAGAGAGGCTTGAAATTAGGCGAGCCTTGTGCTCCGTTGTGACCCCTCTACTGAAAGTAGCTTCAAATTTCTCAAAATTGATTTTCTGTCCCGACACAGCTTCATATGTTTGTAGAATGTGTTTAACCCTACCGCACTCCGTCTCCGTGGCCCGACAAAAAATTAGTGAGTCATCTGCAAAAAAAGAGGTGAGATACTGGGGGACTATGTTTACTAACCCGGATCCCATGTAGTTGCCTGTTAAGTTCAGCTTTCATTATCAGTGCTGAGAGCCCTTCCGCGCAAATAATAAACAAATAGGGTAATAACGGATCCCCTTGACGGAGACCCCTAGTCGGCTTCACAAGACCTTTTGGTACCCCATTTATAAGGAAAGAGAAGGAAACTGAACTAATACAGTGTTGAATCAATGTGCACCAACGATTCGGAAAGCCCATAGCCCTCATCATATCAAGTATAAAGCCCCACTCCACCCGATCATATGCCTTGCTCATGTCTAGTTTCAAAGCACACACTCCCTTCTTCCCGTTTATTCTATGTTTCATGGAATGGAACATCTCAAAGGCTACAAGTGCATTATCTATAATGAGCCTTCCGGGCACAAAAGCACTTTGATTTGGATGAATAATGGACTGGAGAACATCCTTTAGCCTATTTGCAATTGTTTTTGAAACAAGTTTATAGAGCACGTTACATAGGCTAATAGGGCGTAAATCTTTAAGATTGCTTGGGTTTTTTGTCTTTGGGATTAGAGTAACATAAGTGTGGTTCATTCGATCCGGAAAACTACGGGTGCCATTCAGTATCTCCAAGACTAAGGTGCTCACCTCCTGACCTATAATATCCCAATAAGTTTTGAAAAACATACCTGACATTCCATCTGGACCTGGGGATTTAGATCCATCAGTCTCCCGAAGAGCCTTCTCGACTTCACTTAATTCGAAAGGTTTGGAGAGTTGTTCAACTTGATCCATCGACAGCCTTCTATCCACCGCACTTATGACCTCCGCTGAGCTCATAGGGTTTGAAGTAGAAAATAGAGTTTGGAAATAATCCATAATTATCTGTTCAATCTCAACTTCAGTCCCCTTCCATACTCCATTTTTGTCTTGGAGCTTAGTTATCATATTTGTTCTTCTTCTAGAATTGGCTTTGGAGTGGAAAAACTTTGTGTTACGGTCGCCTTCGCGAAAGCAAATTGACCCTAGAGCGTTGCTTCCACATCACTTCCTCGGCTTCCTGGAAATTTTCAATCTTTTCCGTGATACGAGTGATAAGATTCTGCCTGTGCTCATTCACCGGTAAACATTCAGCCTCTCATAGTTGTTTGTAAAGGGCTTTCAATGTTTTTCCAACATGGCCGAATTTCTCTTTGTTCCATTGATTGAGTTTTCTACCACACAAACCAATCTTTTCCCATGCCGTGTTAGCTTCCCCGGGCAAGCTTCCATTCCATGCCTCAGAGATAACGACTCGACAATTCGGATCACTTATCCACATGCTCTCGAATCGAAAGGGCTTTACCTTCTTCGATGTGAAACCTACAGTGTCAAGTAACAGTGGGGCGTGATCAGAAGCAATCCGAGCTAAATGTGTTACCACTGTATTAGGGAATAAGAGTTCCCATTGAACTTGACAAACTGCTCTATCCAATCTCTCCTGAATAATACCTGAACCTCGTCTTCCATTCGACCAAGTAAACGGAGCTCCCACAAATTTTAAATCAAACAGATCACAAGCATCCATACAGTTTCTGAAGGCCTCCATGTTTCGATAATCAGGTTCATTACCTCCCTCATTCTCTTTAGAATACATTACTTCATTGAAATCTGCAATACACAACCAAGGGAGTGATTCTCGCCTATGAAGCTCTGAAATAAGCTTCCATGTAAGGTGCTTGCGGTGTGTCTCCGGCCACCCATAAATTCCAGTTCCTCTCCAACTTAATTCCCCGCTCTCGCTTTCGACTCCAAAATGAATGCAGTACTGAGTGAATCCAAGAATTCGGATTCTGATATTTTTTCCACATCAAAATTAATCCCCCGGACCTGCCAATAGAGTCAACCATGAAAGATTCGTATCCCTGAAACTTGTACATCAAACCTTGCCTCTCTTCCCGTCGTAACCTTGTCTCCATTAAAAAGACTAAATCTGGGTAATTGTTTCTCACTAGGTGAGACAATGCACGGACCGCCCGAGAGTTACCCAGTCCTCGGACGTTCCAACTGATCATTCTCATGGCTGAGGGCGGGGCTGCCGCACAGCCTCCGCCTTGTTAATTAGAATCAGCCCTTCAGAGTTGCCTCTTGCTCTTTTTTCATCCCTCTTTTTTCGTTTATTTTTCCCTATCCCCTTCTGTTCAAAGTTAGTCTCAGATGCCACTTCTTGGGATCCCTCCCCTCGAATCCTTGCCATTTTCTTAATATTGGTTCTGTTTTTTGGGGTTTTTGTAGGTTCAATATCGGGAAGATGGATGAGGTTGGGGCTTTGACGTAATAGTGGTGTAGGTACAATGTTGAAATTTGCATGGGCTTGGGTAGAATCGTGGTAGGTCAGGAAGTTTGTGAGTGGGATTTTTGGTGGTATAATGGACTCCTCATTGGAATAAAGACCTGTATTGCCTTTTAAAAACTTTGTCACACTTTTTGAATCAGACAAAGAGTTTGGGGATGTGGGAGATTGGTCATTAGTAACTTCCACCTGCATGTCTTCTACCCTTGTCTCCACTTCCAACTTGTATTGAGAATTGAGTGTCCTTGGGGCATTAAAGTCTTCAGTCTCCATTAAATGATCTTTGTTTCCTGCTTCAAATAATGCGCTGACATTTTGTCCTTTTGCATTTTCTTCCTGACATGATTCCTCAGCAATCTCCATCTGCGAGTATCCATCCGTCTTTGCTGTTTCGGTTGCTTTTTCTCCCCCGTTATCGGTCTCAAGCCCGACGTTCATGATTAGCTTCCGTTTTGCAGAGTATTGACTGCTAGGGGAAGATTCAATAACCTTTTGAGATTTGGGGTCGAATTTAACCGATCTTAGCTTGATCGGTGTTGCCCGCAGTGTTTGATCATAGGGCCAATCTTCCCCCTGGTAATCTTCAGGAGCTTCAATACAGTCTAAATGATTATGTCCAATCAGCCCACACCAGTAACAGAAATTGGGGAGTTTCTCGTACCTGAATGTCACCCATACCACCGACCCTTTCTCCGTTTTGATCTTAGCTCCTCTTAGTGAAGGTTTGAAGACATCAACCTGAACTCTTGCCCTAACATAACTGTCCCAGGAGCCTATGCTGTCTCTATCAACTCTCCTTACTTCTCCGATTCTCCCCGCCACTATTTTAATGGATGCTTCATCTCTGCGATTCAGGGGTAAGTTTGCGATTCGTACCCAGAACTCACATAAATTCATTCTAAGGTCTGACAACTGCTCGTCTCCTTGAACCTCTTTGAAGATAACCAGTTGTCTCTCGAAATGCCACGGACCTTTATTAAGGACCTTTTCCTTATCTCTCCCTGTATCAAAATCACACTGAAACAGGCCATTTCCTAGATCTTTAAGTTGGAAGCCTTGAGTTTTCCACCCAACAAAGAAGGCTTGCGCCATTCCCTTTAAGTTTAGGGGCTTGTGCGTAAGGACTTTACCGATGAGGCTGAACTTAGTCTGGAGATTTTCTGTAGGTTGTGTGGGATTAACCAGCTCTGTGACAGCATCTTCATTTTCCGTTAGCTTTATTTTTGCTAGTTTGCCTTCAAGTTGATCGTCCATGTATCCGAAGCAGACTATTCATTCACAAAAGATTAGATCAATGAGGTTATTTGCTGGGAAAGGATAGAAAAGAGAAATCCAGAACGGTAGGAACCTTTCACACTGATAGGCGAGAACCTAGGAGGGAAAGGAAAGAAAGACCACTGTAGGGCATTTTTTAAAAAGAATGATTTTGCGAAAATAAGAGTTATACATGTATTTTTGTCATTGGATTTTGTTTGAATTTTGACTGTTAGAAAATCTGTTTGAGTTTCTCAAAAGTTGATTTAATGGCTGAAAATTGTCTTAAAATTGATAAATGTACATTAATGTTTTTTTTTTTGGTATAAAATTTGCTTGAGTTAATAGCTTAAATGGACATAAAATAAATAAATATAAGTGTTTTCTAGAATAGTGTCCATAATTAGCTCTTTAGTGTCATGGAACCGATTGAACTAAAAGCTCGAACTGATAGTTAAGGTCCAATCATAAATCTAATATTACTCTCTGACACACCCCCACGCGCAAATGTCCCTTGGGCTTGCACCCTGTACAACACAGGCTCATCCCGTCATGTGTTTTTAAATCCACAATTAATGAGGTTGTCAGGACTCAAACCCTCGACCGTTTGGTCCTAAAGGCTCTGATACCATGTCATGGAACCGATTGAACTAAAAGCTCGAACTGATATTTAAAGTCCAATCATAGATCTAATATTACTCTCTCACATTTAGAGATAAGTTCTTTAGAGATAGGTGACTCCATCTTTGAAGGATATCAATATAACCCTTCATTTTGAAGATATGGGCACTTATCGACACTGCTCGAAACGAAAGCTGTCTGGATGCCTAAGCGTTATTCCGCTCCGATTTTCTATGATTAGTCCATTTAGGCGTTTTATTGACTCCTAGACGGTTTTCAGCCGCTTGGGTTCGGCCTGGGCCGCGTCGACACCTCCTAGACAGCCTAGGTACCACCTAAACTATAATGAACAAAAGCATTTTTAATTGTGAATTTATTTTTTTGCTTTATTATAATTCAATTTTAAGTTATTTCAATGATATTGTTGTTGAAATGTTGATAAGACATATGTTACAAATATACATGTTTTTCTATATTAAATAATTTTATATTATTATTTTTAGATAGAATAATACATATTTTAAATGAATTTATATAATAATTTGTTGATTAATAAATAAAAAATATAAAAATACAAATCCGATTAATCCTCAATTAGTCTCCGACTAATCCCTGATTAATCATCGAGGGTCCTGTCCGTCTAACTAACGCCTAGCATTTTTTACAACCTTGCTTATCAAAGTGCTCGGAGACATCTTGCATGAGTTTAGAGCCTTAGTGACTAAGAATAGTTCCTATTATGCTTACTCCTGGATCATCTTCTTGAAACTGATCATATTTTGAAACGCATGCTGGTCTATGAATTGCATGTGAAACTTTGGTTCCATGGTAGCAAGCATGAGAGAGGACACATCCCGTGAGTCCTTCTTATGCTTCTAACAAACATCCAACACTTCTACGTTTGTATTTCATCCTGGGGCAGCACGCAAAGCTCGGTTCAGAACATACTCTTTATGTTCATGGATAAGCACTATCCGCAGATTTCTAGCCCAGTCGATGTAGTTCTGAGCACTCCATTTATCTTTCTCGATGACAAATCTTAAGGAAAAAGCGCTTGTGTTTGCATTTTAGTCAGCATAAAATAAAAGTCTCGTTAATTATTAAGATTTTTTTTTATTCTTACCATTAATGTGAACTAATATCCTTATAAATTAATTCATGCTGTAGTATGATTTTTATGTTAATGGGCCGATTTTCATGTTGTAGACATAATCAGATCCTCATACAAGAAGATGATAAAAGAGAAAACATCATTCATCACTGAGTGGGGGCCTTACTGCTACAGATTAATGCCATTCAAACTAAAGAATGTCGAGAGAACCTACAAGATAGTAGTACTGCATTGCTTCATGATAAATTCTCCTCGAAAATTAGCTGATGTTTTTATTGAATCCTTATTAGGTCCAACTTTTGCAGACTTTTTTAGGCAAAATGAGACTGTTTTTTTCTTGACACTCATCTTTTTTTTATTAAAGGGAGGCCAAAATAGCCTAATAGCATTACATATTACAGTTTCTTGGAAAAGACACGCCAGCTAAGTCATCCATAATTATATCCTTAACAGATTGAGGACACGTGGACAACAGACAACAACCAAGGAAGTTATGATCCGCTAGATTGGCTAGACAGTCGGCAGCTCTATTTCCTTCTCTATACGAATGACAGACTCTTACCACCCAGTTTCTTTGAAGCATAGCTAAAAGTGGACGTGTTAGATGCCAGTGTTCGTTGATGTTTTTTTCTTTGTTGAGGAGGATCTTTACCACATTCGCGTTATCCATTTCAAGTATCACATGACGGTAACCTAAGTCCCAAGCAAGACTCAGGCCATAGAACGCTCCCCAAAGTTCCGCAGTCATCGAGGAGCACGAGCCCAAAAAAATAGTGAACCCACTGCACTAAGCCCTAGTATCATCCTTGATTAAACCTCCTGCACTAGCCCAGCTTCCATTAGCCTTCGAGGCTCCATCTGTATTGATCTTCACCCAGTTTGTTGGTGGGCACTGCCAACCTATAAGTATTTCCTCTTTCTTCCTCTTGGCAGAGTCATGTCTGAAGTTCTCAATAGCGAATGTAATTTCTTTAGCTTTAGCTCGGATTTATGGAATAATGGAAGAGTATGTAATGGATGCATTCCCAAATATGGATCCATTACGCCATGACCAAATCATCCAGCAGGCAACGCCGAATACAGTCCTCTAAGGGACACCATTCATTAGGTTGTTGTTTGCTAGGTTTAATTTGAACCAATCCTCAAATTGGCCTTCAAAAAACCGGGTTCTGTCCGGAGCCGGAATGAGCTTATGGCACATGAAAGAGGCATGCAGACAACCTCGAAACACATGGTCCAATGACTCGGTCGGATCCCCACAAATAAGGCAGCTGCTGTCATTAGAGATGTGTCGTCGGCATCTTTCTTCATTTGTTAAGATCGACTGATGCAACACAAGCCAGAGAAAGGTCTTAATGCGCTCAGGTCCCTCCCAGTCCCATGCTAGTCTCCATTTGTTGCCCTTCTGATCCCATCTATGCCCCGTTAAGATCTCAAAAGCTGAGGTGACAGAAAACTTACCTGACGGGGATAGACCCCAATACATGCTATCTGGTCCATCTTCTATACTAGGGGCTTTGATAGTGGTAATGGAGGCCAGAATGGGTTCAGGGAGCCACTGACGAAGGAGATCCCTATCCCAATTGCCATCATTATCGATCACCTCATTAACTTTCCATGATAAAACCTCTGCAGGGATGGGTTTGTTCGTGCAGTTGACAAGGGGCGTGTTGAGGCTAGTCCAGGAGTCGTTCCAGAAGGATATAGACTGACCGTCACCCAGGACCCAACGCACGCCACGTAGAGTCGCTTGCCAAACTCTTTTGAAACCACGCCACAGACTGGACCCAGGTTTGTTTATCAGGTGGGCCGGGGGAATGGAGGGATTCAACTTGTATTTGGCTCGAAATACATCAGTCCAGAGTGAGCTCGTGCCTTTAATGAGACCCCAGACTAGCTTCATTAGTAGTGCATCATTCATATCCCTCATCCGTCTTAGTCCTATTCCTCCTCTGTCTTTAGGCTGACATAGTGAATTCCAGCTGACTAAACTCATCTTCTTCGAAGATCCCGAATAGCCCCAAACAAATCGTCGACAAATACCATCAATCTGATCACTTGTTGCTCTCGAGAAAGTGGCCGAATGCATTGTGTAGAGGGGAAGGGCAGCCAAAATTGATTTGCAAAGAGTGAACCTGCCTGCTAGAGAGAACAAGTGCGGATTCCAAGCTTCGGTATTCCCTACCGTTTTCTCCACAATACTGCTATAGGTTGATTTTGAAACCCTGTCATGAATTAAAGGAACACCAAGATACTTTCCCAAGTTGTGAGTGTGGTTAAAGCCAAAGAACTCAGCTAAAACTACCTTTACATCGGGATGGACATTCGGGGAGCAGTGAAACTGAGTTTTTGCATAGCTGATTTTATGCCCCGAGCTACTATAAAATCCCCCAATATACGAGAGATGATCCGAGCCTGCTCAGGGTCCGCTTCAGCAAACAGAACCAGGTCATCTGCGAAGAACAGATGCGATACACCAACTGTCTTTTGACCAAAATAGATAGGCCTCCATGTCTTGTCCCTAACAGCCCTCGCAATTGCTTGAGATAGGCGCTCCATGCAGAGAACAAAGATATAAGGGGAGACAGGATCACCTTGGCGTACTTCTCTAGTCGGGTGAAACGGAGTTGCCAGCGAGCGGTTCCATAACACTTGCATCGTACTGGTTTTCAGACTGCTCATGATAACTCTGGAAATAAAATCTGGAATCTGTGCCATGGTTAGCGTCTCCTGAATGAAGGACCAGTTCAAACGGTCATAAGCCTTCTCCAAGTCAATTTTGATTGCCATCCATCCAATTTTGCCCTTCTTGTGGTGCATGGAGTGCAGAATTTCTTGAGCAACAATTATATTATCGTGGATGTTTCTTCCTGCCACGAAGCTGGTTTGGGACGGGTGTATCAACTGAGGCATAATTGGTTTCAACCTGTTGACAATTACTTTTGTAATAATCTTGTAGCTCACATTGCAGAGGCTAATGGGCAATCACATCGGAAGAGATCCGGAAAGCTCTCTTCGACATGGCTCCGGCTAAAGCTCCAGGATTATATGGATTCACCGCCTTATTTTACTAGCATAACTGGGGTGTGGTTGGCCCGTCGGTATGTGAGATGGTCCAGAATACATTCAGAGATGGAGTGGTTGACCCAGTGATAAATCGCTCCATCATTTCCTTGATCCCGAAAGTCGCGAAACCGTCTCTCTTTTGCCACTTGACACTCATCTTTGAGGGAAGAATGTTAAGATAATGAATAAAGAGTTTAGTTTGTTATATTATAGTGATGAGGTGGATCATTATTCACCGCATGTTTTATATACAGTTGCTATATAACTCAAAAGTCAACAAACAACTACTTACTTTTTCATATAACAAATTAATTCAATGGATATATGTAGGGCCGGCTCTAGGAGCATCCGGTTTACGGGGCTTCCGATTGGAATTTTTTAAAAGTTTGATAATTATTAAGATTGCTATGGTTAAAAATCATGTAGGCTTGGATTTATAACAAAATGTAATGCTATGCAAAATGGTAAAGACATAGTAGAGTTGTTTGAGAGAGTGAGAGTTCTATTCTTGGATTTGTATGTTTTGGTTCTCTTTTATTCCCGATTTTCTTAATAATAAGAATAATATGTTTCTTATTATTATATAAAGTTCGTTTCTCTTCATTTTTCATATATGTTTTTATTTTTATTTTTACTATTATTATCATTACTATATAATTTTAATAATTATGTTTTGGAAAAATTATAAAATTGGGTCAAATGGGAGACCCATTTACATATTTAACCTATTTACTCAAACTACTACATATCTAGACTAAGTTTGTGTGACTTTCCCAAAATACCCTTACGTTTTCATCTCCCCCCTTCTCCTTGCTGGTTACGCGAACGATTGCTCGAACGATTGCTCTTCCCAGACATTTGATCTTCCTCTCTTCCTTTAAATTGCACAAAATTTGCACCATTTCTCCAAAGCACCATGTATTTCTCTTCTTCCTCTCTTCATCTCTTGATTCTTCATCTTCCTAATCCTAGAAAACGAAGCCATGGTTCTTCATCTTCCATTTCCTCCTCGTTTCTTGGTTTCTTTCTTCCTGTGAACATCGAAGAAATGGTGATTCTACATTATTTTCATCGTTTTTCCCAGTTTATCATATTGTTTTTGTCGAAAAATATAAGTATATATTGTTTTCTCTGCGTTTTTTTCCAAAATATCACTTAGCGTATGCCGTTTTTCCGAAGTTTGCGGGGAGAAATTTAATGATTTAACTTCTCAAAACGATGATTACACGAAGTTTGTGAGGTAATTCGATAAATTTCTCCCACAGACTCCGCATAATTATCGTTTCACGAAGTCAAAGCGTCACATTTCTCCTCGCAGATGTTGTGAAATCATCGTTTCGCTAAGTAAAATTATCCTCTTCCTTGCACATTTATTTTTGCATACTTAGTGAATCCTCATTTCGTGAAGCCAAATCTTCTTTTTTCTGACTAAAACGATTAAATTTTTCTGATGGTGGTTGAATACATAACATTCCGCAAGAAGGCGGTGTCCTCGGATGCAGATGGGATGACTTTCTTCTGATACAGGGAGAAATTCCCATCAAGATTGGTCACATTCAACTTTAAAGTTATTAGTTAGGCGTTATTGTGCCAACTATACCGTGAGACACATCCATCCCAAAAAGTATGGACTTCCATTTCTCATCCCAAAAGGCCTAGACTTCCAATACAGGTATAAATTTTTGTCCAGATTCATCATGTTCACTTTGAAATGATTTGTTAGGAGTTTATTGTGGCAATCTTATTGTAAATTTTGATAATGTTATGATTTTAGTGTTGTTATTGTGGCAATCTTGTTTTAAATTTTGATAATGTTATGATTTTAATGTTGGAATCCATTGTTGTTGTGCCTTTTTGTTGTTATATACCACTTCACAAATTTTGGTAAAAACACGTCCAGATTTCGTATATGCTAATTAAATTCATCAACTAAACCAAACAATATCTTCGCAGACTTCGCATATCGCGAAATCTGCGAAGTCAGACGGGAGGGAGACAGTTGCGCCGTAAAATTACAAACATATTGAGGGTATTTTGGGAAAGTCATGAAAACATAGTCTAGATATGTAGTATAGGTTGAGTAAATGAGTCTCCAATTTGACCAAATATTATAATTTTTCCTTATTTTTTTTATAATCTTAATTTTTTCCTTAAACCAAAATATTAATATATATTGATTACTTGTTACAACATATTTTAGGACACAATTAATTTTCACTAATTTACTATACTACTGAGTTAATTACATAACAACCTGTATCGATCAAATTTTTTATGGTGAGTATTTTTACAAAATAAAAATAAAAATCACCGCAAAACATTATGAACCACCGTAAACAATTTCTTATCCTTAAAAATAATATATGTATTTTTTGTGGGCTTATATGGGTTGGGCTCGGTATTTGATTTTTATGACGTGATTTAATAAAAAAATGATTTTTTTGTAATATAACATATTGAGTTAATTTGAGCTGTAGATCCTACTCTGGAAACGGAAATCCCCACATTAATAGCAGGGCGGATTCCTCCATTGAATAGATCGGAGGATAAGAATATTTGTCCGTCTGTAATGGAAATTACATTAGTAGGAATATAAGCTGAAACGTCTCCTGATTGGGTCTCGACTATTGGTGAAGCAGTCATGCTTCCTTCACCTTCTTGATTTAGCAGCTCTTTCCAAAAGGCGTGAATGCAAATAAAAGACATCTCCTGGATAAGCTTCATAACAACTTGTACCGAACGATGTTAAGCCCAAAATATATCTAAAAAATCATTTATATTTGCATCAGTTTTGCTATAAAATCGTACTGTTTATATCTATTTAGAGTACTTTTACGTTCAAGTATGTTTCTTTCATGCAAGGTACCTAAATATTTGGTAAAATCCAAATAGGAACGAAAAGAGGTCAAAAACGAAAGAAAAACCCTACAAAAGGAGTCAAAGACGACGAAAATCAAACGCACCGAAACGAGGACGAGGACGAAGTCAAGACGGAGGAAATTAATCCTGTGTCGCGACACGCGTCGCCCAGCTCTCCCCTTTATCATTTCGAAGGCTGAAAATCTGTTTCCCCATTCTCGGCCAAGAATTTACATTCTTGGTAAGTTCAGATTTTCAGGCATCACTATATACACTTGTTCGTTTTCAAAGAAACGCGTCCGTTCGATTGGATAAGAACGTCTCTTCGCAGCAGACACGTTCCTTAGACCCGACTCTTCAACATCTATAAATAAAGAGTTGATTTCAGAGTTGAATACATAGAAATATTGAAGAGAAGATTTAGTACAGAATTAATGCAGAAATTTTGAGTCAAGCAATTCAGAGTTAGAAGTTTGATTTTGTAAAAAGCAATATGATGTACACACATTGTTTATCAAATAATTACAAACACAGTAGCATTTAGATTTAGATTAAGATTTGTTCATATTAATTTACATTTTGGTAGTAGAAGTACCCGTCACTATTCCAAAGATTCAGCGAGAAGATTTAGTAGAGGATTTGACCCAGGAGCCTGTCAAACTCTAATCGAGGTTCGAGGAAAGGATTGACAACCCACTCACTTGAAAGTCGACGAAAGCTTCTATGCTTCTTTTTCTCTGTAAACTTGTATCAAATTTATACTTCATCTAATAAAGTTCATATAATTCAATATATTTTTATGTAGCACTTATGGTAAATGATCCGAAGTGAGTTCTGGTGTTTTCATTAATACGTAGTTGAATTCAAAATCATTACAAGGAAACTTTGTTGAACACTTAGGCAAATTGATTCTTGCATAAGTATTAATTTGGTTACGGTAGCAATCTAACCCAACCGTAGGAGGATTGTCTGCAGTTCAAAGCCCCTTAATTGAAGGAGTTTACGTTATTACATTTTTATAATTTATACAAAGTTTAAAGTTGTTTTCTTTGCTTAATGCAAACAAATACATTTATTCTCTTTTTCTAAAGCACTAAACGTTCCTGTTTTGTAAATTTATACTCAAAACAGAATTGATTTCTAACATTCTACATATTCCAATCTAATTCTTATTCTATCAATTTCAAACCCAAATTTAAATAACGATTATCTATTTATATAAACTTTAAGTCGTATTTAATCTACACATAAATAAGTTTTTGTTGAAAAACGTTCCCTGTGGGATCGATATCTTTTTATTACTACAAGCAAAACTGTGCACTTGCGGAAATCGCTCAACAAGTTTTTGGCGCCGTTGCCAGGGAACGCCAAATTTTTTAACAAAAATTTAGATTTTTCGTATTTTATTTTGAATCTAGGTTTATACATATTTCTTTGAACTTTTGTAATTTATAAATTTTAATTTACTAACATATTTATTTTTCAAAATTCTGTTTTGAAGGTAGTTTCGGTTTGTGCAAGATTTCAAGTTCATGCGCAGTTCTCGAAGTTCAGGCATTGCACCAGACCCTATAGACCCAGAAATTGAAAAAACCATCAAGAAAAACAAGAAAAACAAAAATAAGACTCCATTAAAAACAAATACAGAGCCAGAAAATATGGCAACACTTATGGATTACGCTAGGCCGGGAGTGGCCGGTGTAACCAATAGCATAGTTAGACCCCAAATAAATGCAAACCAATTTGAAATTAAGCCAGCATTGGTTAATATGTTGCACAATAATGTAACATTTTACGGGTTACCTAACGAAAATCCTAATACCCACTTGACAAATTTCCTTTAAATTTGTGACACTTTTAAAATAAATGATGTGACTGCCGAAGCAATCAAACTTCGCCTATTTCCTTTCACTTTGAAGGACAGAGCCAAAGAGTGGTTAACTTCTATGCCAGGCGCAACATTCGAAACTTGGGACCAACTTGCCCAAGCATTTTTATCAAAATATTTTCCTTTAGCAAAAACCGCAATAGTCATAAAAGAGTTAACATCTTTTTCTCAAAATGATAACGGAACTCTTTATGAGGCTTGGGAACGTTTTAAAGAACTTCAGCGTTTATGCCCACATCACCAATTGCCCGATGCACTTTTAATGCAAACATTTTATAATGGATTAAATCCTACAACTAGAGGTTCATTAGATGCTATGTCGGGAGGGTTATTTATGAAGAAGACATTTGCCCAAGCAAGAGAACTTTTGGAGGAAATGGCAATCAACAGCAGTATGTGGCCCGCAGATCGTGGACATATACCGGTGGCAAAACCATCATCCTCAACCACATCATCGGTTAAAGGTATAGTAAATCTTGATCCAGTTGCGATGTTACAAGCCCAATTTTCTGCCTTATCGCACAAAATTGATAGGTTTATGGCACCGTGCGATTCTATCGGAAATCCAATCCAAACGGATGTGGATTATGAAGGTATGAGCGAAATCGAACAGGTAAATTTTGTCCAAGGGCAAAACCAAACTAATAATCCTTATTCTAATACCTATAATCCTGGCTGGAGGAATCATCCTAACTTTAACTGGAGAGATAATAATAATGTCAATGCTAATCAAAATCGTACCAATAATTATCAAAATCAATCAAGAGATACGATTAGCACTTTATCTTCTAAAATCGATAAATTTATAGATGCTATCGGTGGAAAAATAAGTAATCACGACGATGATTTTAAACGGATCGAAAATAAATTCGACCAACTTATTAAAAACCACTCATCTAGCATCCATAATTTGGAGGTTCAGATTGGACAAATTGCTAAATCAATTCCATCCCGAAAAGAGGGAAGTCTTCCCAGCCATACGGAAGAAAATCCGAAAGAGCATGTAAAGGCTATCACTCTTCGTTCAGGGAAAAATTACTTAGGTCCGGAAATGCCCGGAGATTCGACTTTACCAGGAACTGATTTACCAAAATCCAAAGAAGATACATCAAACACAAAAAGTTCACCAATTGACTCAAGTACAAAAACTTTTGTACCCAAACCACCTTTTCCACACAAAGTCCGAAATAAGGACTATGATAAACAACTTTTAACATTTCTGGATAACTTAAAAATTTGCACATTAATTTAACATTTATGGATGCAATTACGCAAATTCCTAACTATGGTAAGTTCTTAAAGGATTTAATTTCAAAGAAAATTAGTTGGGAAGGAATTTCATCTATTTCGCTAACTGAAGACTGTAGTTCAATAATGTCGAGTACTTTACCCACTAAACTCAAAGATCCCGGATGTTTTACAATTCCGTGTAAATTGGGAGATATTGAATTCCCAAGTTGTCTTTGTGATTTAGGAGCGAGTATCAACTTAATGTCGTTGTCTATTTTTAATAAGTTAGGTTTAGAAGAAGATATAAAACGTACCAATATAGTTTTGCAATTAGCGGATCAAACCACTAAAAGACCATATGGTATAATTGAAGACGTTTTAGTTAAAGTTGACAAATTTATTTTTCCTACCGATTTCGTTATATTAGATTTTGCATATGACGTTAATTGTCCACTAATATTTGGTAGACCGTTTATGAACACGGGACGTGCTCTAGTTGATGTGTCGGAAGGGAAAGTAGTTTTAAGGATAGGAGACGATAAGATCGAGTTTGATATGAACAAAACAATGAAATATCCTATGGAGGAATTCGCTTGTATGAAACTCGACTTAGTTGAAGAATGTGTCAATGACATTATTCAAAAAGACGAAATAATAGAACCAATAATGGGTGAAGAATTAGAAGATAAGGACCCAGAGCCTTTGATTCGAGAAGATGGACCAGTTCCGGCTTCAACTGTAATACCCCCTAAATTAGAACTTAAAGAGTTACCCAACCATTTGAGGTACGCTTTCTTAGGCGAAGGCGATTCTCTACATATAATTATCTCTAACAAGTTAACAAATGTTCAAGAAGAAAAATTGAAAGAAGTTGTTAGAAATAGGATAGGAAGTATGGGATGGCAAATTTCAGACTTGAAAGGAATTAATCCTAGTATTATAATGAACAGAATTCAGTTAGAAGAAGATAAGCCACCTAAAGCAGATAAGCAAAGACGCTTAAATCCAAATATGAAAGAAGTAGTAAAAAATGAGATTACTAAACTTTTAGACAATGGAATCATTTATCCAATTTCGGATAGTGAATGGGTCAGTCTAATCCATTGTGTACCTAAAAAGGGAGGCATAACTGTTGTAAGGAATGACAAAGGTGAATTAATACCTACGCGAACCACCACCGGTTGGAGGGTTTGTATAGATTATAGGAACCTAAACAAAACAACCATGAAATATCATTTTCCTCTACCTTTCATCGATCAAATGATCGAAAGGATAGCCGGTCATGCTTTTTATTGTTTTCTAGATGGTTACTCTGAATTCTTTCAAATTTATATTTACCCGGATGACCAGGATAAAACAACCTTCACATGTCCTTATGGAACCTTTGTATATAGGAGAATGCCCTTTGGTCTATGTAATGCACCAACAACATTTCAACGTTGTATGACTGTAATTTTTAACGATTTCATTGAAGATATCATGGAAGTTTTTATGGATGATTTTTCGGTTTACGGAGATTCTTTCGATGCATGTTTAGGAAATTTAGATAAAGTTTTGTCTAGATATGAGGAAACGAATTTAGTGTTAAACTGGGAAAAATGTCATTTCATGGTTGACGAAGGAATTGTTTTAGGTCATAAAATATCTGAAAAAGGATTAGAAGTGGATAGAGCAAAAACTTCAATGATAGAAAAATTACCCCCTCCAACTACTGTTAAGGGAGTACGGTCATTTTTAGGACATGCAGGTTTTTACAGACGATTTATAAAAAACTTTTCTGTGATTTCCAAACCACTTACTAATTTACTTATGAAAGAATCAACCTTTGATTTTATTGAAGATTGTGTTAAAGCTTTTGAAACATTGAAAGCAGCTTTAGTCAGAGCACCCATAATTGCTAAACCCGATTGGGATCTACCTTTTGAAATCATGTGTGATGCAAGTGACTTAGCCATAGGATGTGTTTTAGGTCAAAGGAAGGATAAGAAACTTCATGTTGTTTATTATGCCAGTCACACATTGTCCGGTGCACAATTAAATTATACCACAACCGAAAAAGAAATGCTAGCGGTAGTTTTTACATGTGATAAGTTTAGGTCGTAAAAATTATTATATATACCGATCATACAACTTTACGGTATCTATTTGCTAAAAAAGATGCAAACCCGCGTCTGATTAGATGGGTTTTGTTGTTACAAGAATTTGATATAGAGATTAAAGACAAAAAGGGAGTAGAAAACCTTGTCGCCGATCATTTATCAAGACTCGAAGATGAAAACGGTCCTATAGGTGAGACTATTGGTATACGAGATGATTTCCCCGATGAATATCTCTATCAAATAAAAAGTATCATGTCACCATGGTATGCGGATATAGCAAATTATCTCGCAGCTAACATTGTTCGAGAAGGGTTAAATTTCCATCAAAAGAAAAAATTCTTTTCCGATGTTAAACAATATTTTTGGGAAGATCCTTACTTGTTCAAAACTTGTGGTGATGGTATGATTAGCAGATGCGTTAGCGAAAATGAATACGGGTCTATAATGTCAGAATGCCATTCTAGCTCTTATGGAGGACATAACGGCGTTAGTAAAACAGTCGCTAGGATATTAGAATGTGGATTCTTTTGGCCTACATTGTTTAAGGATGTTCGTTTATTTATTATTCGTTGTGACAAATGTCAAAGAACCAGGAATTTAGGAAGGAAAGATGAGATGCCTCTCACGAACATGTTGGAAGTTGAAGTCTTCGACATGTAGGGGATCGATTTCATGGGTCCTTTTCCCCCTTCTTTTGGTAAAACTTATATTTTAGTAGCCGTAGATTATGTTTCAAAGTGGGTTGAAGTAATTGCAACCCCTACGAATGTTGCCAAGGTTGTTGTTAAGTTTCTTGAAGATATATTTTGTAGATTTGGATGCCCTAGAGTCATGATAAGTGATGGAGGTACCCATTTCATAAACCGAACTTTTGAAATGGTTATGAGAAAGTATGGAGTACACCACCGCGTATCCACGCCATACCATCCTCAATCGAATGGTCAAGCGGAGATATCAAATAGAGAACTCAAATGGATTCTAGAGAAAACAGTTTCGTCTTCAAGGAGAGACTGGTCTTGTAAACTTAATAATGCATTATGGGCATACCGTACTGCATTCAAAACACCAATAGGAATGACACCATACCGATTAGTGTATGGGAAAGCATGTCATCTACCAGTAGAATTAGAGCATAAAGCCTATTGGGCTATTAAAGCACTTAACTATGATTTACAACAAGCAGGTAAGAAATGTTTGTTCGATTGGAATGAGTTGGATGAATTACGACATTTATCTTATGAAAATGCAAAAATATATAAGGAGAAAGTAAAAAATGGCATGACGCCAAGATTAAAGTCAAAAGCTTTAGCATTGGAGATAAGGTGATGTTGTTTAATTCATGACTACGATTGTTTCCAGGTAAACTTAAGTCTAGATGGACATGACCATATTTAGTCATTAAAACATTCGACTATGGATCTTTAGAACTTGAAGGACCCAATGGAGTTCGCTTTAAGGTTAACGGTAATAGATGCAAATTCTATTATGAAAATGCTCCAATTAAGGAAATTAAGTCCATAACAAAATTTCATGAAGATTAATCCATTTTTATGTACTTCTTTTATTTTGTTTTTGTTTAAATTCATAGTTTAGTTTTTATTTTGTTTTATTTTTACACATTTTTATGATTTTTCGTTTTTTAGATGAATTTATATTAAGTTATAAATGCATAGAAATATATATAAGTCATGTTTTTAATTAGATTGTAGGTTAATAGTTCGAATCAGAAGAAATTAGCAATTCTCGGTCGAGAATCCAGGATTCTCAGTTGAGAATTTGCATTTTCAGAATTATCCAAGAAGGTAAGAGATTTTCTAATCTTACCGAGAATTTATATTCTCGACAGAGAATTAGAAATAAAGGGTTTCGACGCCTGATTTCCGAGAGGAAATCAGCGTGTCGCGACCGAGAATCAAGATTCTCGGTCGCGACACGGGTATTTTTGGCACCTGTCAGCCTAGTTTCTTCTTCCTCCTGCAGACACAGCTTTTCAAACTTGAAAAATTGAGTTTCTTCAACTCCAAACGGTCTGATTTTATGCTTTTTCGCATCAAAAAGACACTTTCTTTTGTCCTATGATTCCTATAAATAAATCAAGAGGTTCAGATTTCTGTTACTTTTCTATTCATCTCTGTCAGACACATATCTGATATTCTAAAAACACCATTAAACAAAAGTTACAAAAACTTTTTCCCTCAAAACCATGACTACCAAAACCAAAACTTCAAAGCAGATTGCTGCTTCACGCAACAAGCGTCCTGACCTTTCGGAATGCTACGGTGCGCCATTTCCTATATACAATCATGATGAAGGCAGACGCTACTACAGACTTCGCTACAAATTCTTTGTTAACATGCTGTATATGGACGAGTTCTTAAATGATGAACTCGGGATTAGCGACAATATGAATCGCTATCTAGAGAGATTAGGGTGGACCAAGTTTGCCCATATGAGGTTTCCTATTATTGGAGACTGGATTCTCGAATTTTTCTGTACAGTACGCTTCGTGAACAAGCGACGGATGCGTCTCAGTTTCCGTAGAGATGGCGAAACCTTTACATTTAGATACCCTGAATTACATGCCTGGTTTGGTTTTCCCCCGAGGGATACAACCATACATCATCCTGGCAGAGATATGACATCCCGTGACATTTGGAGGATGCTAACAGGATTTTGGCGTTTTAATCCTCAACTAGTACAGAAATGGCCTATGGCCACGGTCGTTTATCATGATTAGCCATGGTTGTACGACCGTGGCCAAAGGAGGCGTGGAAAATGCTTGACATCTTTAGCCACGGTTGTTCGACCGTGGCCAAAGGGGCATTAGAGTCAGTTTTTAAGTATAACCGACTCTAATGCCTAATGTTTCGGCCACAATTGTTGCGAAAAACCGTGGCTAAAAGGGTCTTTAGCCACGGTCTTTCTTAACAACCGACTCTAATACTCTAATCATTAGAGTCGGTTGTAGAAAAACCGTGGCTAATGATAAGAGCATTGAAGTCGGTTCTTGTAACAACCAACTCCATTGCTCTAATCATTAGAGTCGGTTGTTCTGCAACCATGGCTAATGTTATTGTTTTCAACAATTTTACATCAGCAGGTTCAAATTAAACCTGCTCTATTTTTTGTATTAATGTAATTAACGGTAAACAAAATTTGTTATCCTCAATCGTTTACTGTAATCGAAACTGATCTTGATATATTACTGAAATTAAACGCAAAATCAACAAAAATATACACAAATATTATAACAATAAAATCTGACGTAATGCATCAAACTATAAACAACAATATAAAACTTGCAATATAATACATCAAACTATAAGCAACAAATTGCTAAAGCAGACATTTTGCTAATTAAACAACTTTTTACTTATGAAATAAGAAATGATGCGGACATCCTCACTAGAACCGGCGGATCCTAGGCGCATCGGATCCTTGACACATCCTGGCGGATCCTAAGAGATGCAATAGAGTGCGGATCACTGGGGCGTACGAGAGGCGGATCCTCAAGCTATTCCTGGGCGGATCGTCAGGTTTACTTCCTCCCGAAGGAATTCACCAACAAACCCTGACATTCCGTACCTATACCGTTGTATTGATTGTCGGGGCGTATCACCTATTTTACCCTTTTGTTGATAACCTTATTATAACCCTAGTAGGGGTAGTCCTTGTCTTTTGTTATCATTAGGGGAAGTATTTAACCCCCCATTTTTGTAAGGATGAAACAACTTTTATCAATCAAATATCATTCTCTTTGAGAACCTAAGGTTTATACCTTGTTTATTGGGATTCACTCCTTCTAGTTTAGCTAGAGAAGAACCTCTTTGTTGGTTTACGATTAAAACCTTCATTTATCGCTTTCAATCTGTATCAGTTGGTATCAGAGCCGATCGTTTCCTGACCCGAAACTTCTTTTGGCAATGGTTCAACCCCGACAACCGTAAGATTCCATGGAAGCCAGCGACCGGAGATATGAGGAGCTGAGAGAGCACCTCCCGGAACAAATCCAGGCTAGCATCGAGCGGCAGAAGCAAACCGACCAACGGTTCCAGGAGTTAACCACCTCCCTAGAAAACCTCAGACTGGAGGTCCGTGCCTTGGTCAGACTAGCCGTCGGAGAGTCAGACCAGAGGAAGGAAGGAGTCCTTGAACAACGACCCCAAAGGCAACCCACACCACCCAGATTGCCATTGACAAATGTCCAACTTCCACGAATGGGTCCTAGGGATCCTGAGGTAAGAAGACCCGACTTTGTTCTTGTTCATAATGTTGATAGTGATAGTGATGACTTTGAAGATATTAGGGATAATGGTGCCTTTCGGACTATGAGGGATGTTGGTCCGGTTGACAACCGACGTGTGGGCGTTGCTAGGACAAACCAAGATCTAGGAAACTTTGATAGAGATGATGCTTTTAAGCTAAAAATAGACTTACCATCTTTTGGAGGCGAACTGGATATAGAGGGATTCTTAGACTGGTTATCGGAAGTTGAACGTTTCTTTGAGTATGCTGGGATTCCTGATGAGAGGAAAGTGAGGCTGGTGGCGTATCGCTTGAAGGGTGGCGCATCAGTTTGGTGGGATCAAATGAGGGAAGAGAGAAGAAGAGGGGGCAGAGATCCGATTAGATCTTCGCTACGGATGAAGGCGGTGCTGAGGGAGCGGTTCTTACCGCCGGATTATGAACAGTATATTTACAGCTCCTACAGGGGATGCTCTCAAGGGACCCGAAGTGTCCATGAATATACTTCAGAGTTCTTGAGGCTTTCGGCAAGGGCCAACTTGTCAGAAATTGAAAGCCAAAAGACCTCTAGGTATCTCGAAGGGTTGAGATACAACATCCAGGATCGTATTGGCACACAGATGGTGGTTCGGGTGCAAGATGCCAGGAATTTAGTCCTCAAGGCTGAATCCCAACTAACCGGGAGATCCAGGAGATCCGCCACTGTTGAGTATACGCCTGGAGGAGGAGGCAATAGGAAGCCCTCTGATAAAGGCAAACAGGTGGCGAGTGCCAGTGGGGCAAAGTTTAGCAACGTTGGAAGAGGATCTGGGGGAGATACTAGGCCTTACAAGGAGGTAACCATACCACCTAAGAACAACAACCCATACGCCAGGCCAACCCCTTTTAAATGTTTCAGGTGCAATGGGCCAGGCCATAGGTCCAACGAGTGTCCTAGGCGGAAGAGCGCCAACATAGTGGAAAGATATGAAGATGATTATGAAGAAGGGGAAGAAGTGTTTTGTGAACCCTTAGGGGAATACGATGACGAGATGGATGAGGAGAGACACGCCATTCATGTGATACGGCGATTATTAGTCTCCAGCCGGGTAGAGGGCGATCAGAGGCACGAACTATTCAGGACTCGCTGTCTTGTGAACAGTGGGCGATGCAACGTAATAATTGATAGTGGTAGCCAGGAGAACATTGTGAGCAGCAGCGCCGTTCGGAAATTTGGATTGTTGGCGGAGGCGCATCCTGACCCCTATAGAGTTGGATGGATCAAGGATGTGGGTGAACTCAGAGTGACTCAGAAGTGTAAGGTCCCTATTGAGATCGGAGAGTATAGGGATGAAGTCTGCTGTGATGTGGTCGATATGGATGCCTGCCACCTATTATTGGGCAGACCATGGCAATTTGATAATGACGCCATCCATGCCGGAAGAAGGAACACTTATAGATTTATGAAGGATGGGGTGAAGTTCGTACTTACGCCAATGATGAGAGAACCAAAGGCTGATGAGAAATCTACCTTGGTGGTCTGCCACACACACAAATCATTCGTTAGCGAATGTGAGGAGAGCCAGATGGTGTATGTTGTAATGGTGAAGGCGAATCACGAACCCACCCAAAGGGTCAACAGGGAGATGCCGAATGAAGTGACCCGCCTACTTGGCGAATACCAAGATCCGTTCCCTGAAGAGCTGCCAAGTGGATTACCACCTTTGAAGGACATCCAACATCATATTGATCTCGTGCCAGGGGCTAGTTTGCCAAGTCTCCCACATTATCGAATGAGCCCAAAGGAGAATGACATCATGAGACAGAAAGTGGAGGAACTCATCGAGATGGGATATGTTAGGGAGAGCATGAGTCCTTGCGCCGTTCCAGCGTTACTTACACCCAAGAAGGATGGGTCTTGGCGGATGTGTGTTGACAGCAGGGCCATTAACAAGATCACCATCAAGTACAAGTTCCCAATTCCAAGGTTGGATGATATGCTGGATCAGCTTGGCGGATCCAAAGTCTTCTCCAAGATTGATCTCAGGAGCGGTTATCATCAGATACGAATTCGATCTAGGGATGAGTGGAAGACCGCCTTCAAGACCAGAGATGGATTATATGAGTGGTTAGTTATGCCATTTGGGATGACTAACGCCCCCAGTACATTCATGAGGCTGATGAATCAGGTGCTTCGCCCGGTGATTGGAAAATTTATAGTTGTGTATTTTGATGACATCCTGATTCATAACGAGACCTTGGTGGCGCACGTGGAGCATTTACAGATAGTGTTTGACCTGTTAAGAAAACACCAGTTATACGCCAACACTAAGAAGTGTGATTTCGTCATGGAAAGCCTGGTTTTCCTTGGGTTCGTGGTTAGTGGCGATGGGGTCCAAGTTGATGGGGAGAAGGTAAGAGCCATCCGAGAATGGCCTACTCCGAGGAACGTGGGGGACATCAGGAGTTTTCATGGGCTAGCAACCTTTTATCGGCAATTCATTAAGAACTTCAATTCTATAGGCGCCCCGTTGACCGAATGTTTGAAGAAGGGAACGGGATTCGAATGGGCGGATGCTCAAGCGGAGAGCTTCACCTTGATCAAGGAAAAGTTAAGTACAGCACCCGTACTGGCGTATCCCAATTTTGACAAACTATTCGAAGTTGAATGCGATGCTAGTGGAGTCGGGATTGGTGGTGTCTTGATGCAAGAAAAGAGACCCATTACGTATTTCAGTGAGAAGCTCTGTGAGGCAAGACAAAAGTGGGCAACGTATGATCAAGAATTTTATGCCGTAGTGAGGGCATTAAAAATATGGGAGCATTACTTGGTGGGGAAAGAATTCATCCTCTACACTGACCATCAAGCTCTCAAGTACCTGGGAAGTCAGAAGCAACTTCGAAGCTCCATGCATGCCCGGTGGTCCGCCTTCATAGATAAGTTCCCCTATAAGCTTATCCATAAGGCTGGAAAACAGAACAAGGTGGCGGACGCCTTGAGTCGAAGGGTGTCACTAATAAAGATAGTAAACCTGGAGACCGATTGTTTTGAACACATCCGAGGAGAATACTTGGCGGATCCTGATTTTGGCGGTATCTGGGAAAAGTGTCAGCACCAGCATGGGGATGGGGCGTATCACCTGATGGATGAGTATCTCATGAGGGGCAACCAACTTTGTTTACCCTGCACTTCCATCCGTGAGAAGGTTGTTCGTGATCTACATGGCGGATCCCTGGGAGGGCACTTTGGACGAGAAAAGACCTATGAAGCAGTGAGTTCCCGTTATTTCTGGCAATATGAGGAGAGATGTTGCCTACTTAGTAGAACGATGCTATGTTTGCCAGACCACCAAGGGACGCACTACAAATGCTGGCTTGCAGCTACCCTTGCCTATACCAGAAACCATATGGGAGGATCTGTCCATGGATTTCGTCCTAGGGTTACCCAGAACTCAGAGAGGCATGGATTCCATCTTTATCGTGGTTGATCGGTTTTCAAAGATGGCCCACTTCATACCATGTCGCAAGACTAATGATGCCTCAGCGACTGCTAAGCTATTTTTCAAAGAGATTGTCAGGCTACATGGCGTACCTAAGAGCATTGTCTCGGATCGTGATACGAAGTTCCTCAGTCACTTCTGGCGGACGTTGTGGGCTCTGTTTGATACATCTCTGAAGTTTAGTACCACTGCCCACCCTCAAACAGACGGACAGACAGAGGTGGTCAATAGAACTTTGGGAAACTTACTGCGCAGCAAATGCAAGGATAAGCCCAGGATGTGGGATGTGGTTTTAGCCCAAGCTGAGTTCGCCTACAACAGCTCTGTACATTCGGGAACCGGGAGATCCCCATTTGAGGTGGTATACACGAAGACCCCCGAATCACGTCCTTGATATAGCCCATCTTCCTAAAGGAAACGTGACTGCCAACCAGCTGGCCAAGGATTATGTACAGATGCACCAGGAAGTGAGAGAGACTCTTGAGGAGAGAAATCAGAAATTAAAGGCTAAGGCGGATGAGCACCGCAGGGACCTACAGTTTGAAGTTGGGGATGAGGTTATGGTATATTTGGGCAAAGAGAGACTCGCCAGCGCCCCAAGCAGCAAGCTTCCGCCCCGGAAATACGGGCCTTATAAAGTCACCAAGAAGGTCAATGCCAATGCTTATCATATCGCACTGCCAAATTGGCTTGGTAAAATATCACCAGCTTTCAACGTCCGTGATCTTAGCCCGTGGAAGCCAGATGGTCCTTTAGAGCTTGACAAGAACACACCAGCTTCTAGCTCTTTTAAAGAAGGAGAGAATGATGAGGACATCCTCACTAGAACCGGCGGATCCTAGGCGCATCGGATCCTTGACACATCCTGGCGGATCCTAAGAGAGGAAATAGAGTGCGGATCACTGGGGCGTACGAGAGGCGGATCCTCAAGCTATTCCTCGGCGGATCGTCAGGTTTACTTCCTCCCGAAGGAATTCACCAACAAACCCTGACATTCCGTACCTGTACCGTTGTACTGATTGTCGGGACGTATCACCTATTTTATCCTTTTGTTGATAACCTTATTGTAACCCTAGTAGGGGTAGTCCTTGTCTTTTGTTATCATTAGGGGAAATATTTAACCCCCCATTTTTGTAAGGATGAAACAACTTTTATCAATCAAATATCATTCTCTTTGAGAACCTAAGGTTTATAACTTGTTTATTGGGATTCACTCCTTCTAGTTTAACTAGAGAAGAACCACTTTGTTGGTTTACGATTAAAATCTTCATTTATCGCTTTCAGTCTGTATTAAGAAAAAGGACAGATTCAATGATAAACAAAGTATTATCATGTCAGTAAGAGTACATACTATGTCGAATAACAATTTGGCTCTATCTTTGCAGCTAACTGTAACTACTGAGTAACCCTTTTCTTTACACCTTTTAACTATTATCTATGGCTTTAAACATGGAGAATGATAATCTCCATCTGTAAATTGTTTGCAGAATAATAGCAATCATCATGCATTTCCTTAACTTCCTCTGTAAATTCTTTGCAGTTTGAAGAGCATCTCTACCATTCTGAACATGATCTACTGCATTTGTCACCTGTACTCATCATGTTTAAGAATCATCCATCTAAATTCAATGTTTCATTTACAAACAGAAAACGCACAAACAAACCTGACTTTCAATGTTATCTAAAATCTCTCATTGGGCCTCAACAAGAACAGCCATATCAAGGTATATCTGTTTAAGTATATCACACATCAACACAATTTTTGTTTTCTAATTCATGTTTAATTCCATTTGCCTGATGAAGGTCAATGAGCTTCTTCTCTATTTCCTTTACAACATCATGCCTCTTTTGGATTTATTCCACAGTATTTAGCACCTGCAACAACCAATGCCTTAATCGAAAAATTCAATGTTGAATTGGTACAGATAAGAGATTAGAATTCCATTCATACCTGAACTCTACCCATCCTCTTGAATTGCCTTTTGAAATATTTGCTCGCTGTTTCCAGTTTATATCGAGTTGTCAATTGTCTAACAGGAACCAAATTTAATTAATTATGGCTACATTTTTATCCAAAATAGCATAATTTTTAGTTTCAAAACTTATGCCTTGCCCACTTCATCAATATCCTTCTCCGTTCGTTTCTTTATAGCTATATTTATTTTTATAGAAAGGAAAGATATAAGTGGAACATGTATAACTTGAGATGTAGACCATAATTTTACCTTTCATGACATGTGCTTTATCACAGACTTGGATTCCTCATTAGCATCCTATCCAAATTAATTATATTTGAAGTGATGAAGCATCATGATCTAACAGTTAGAATCACTGTGTTTCTCTAAACAAGCCATCTTTTAATATACCAAAATCTATGCTAATTGGAAGACGTGAACATACCTTAAGGTTCTTAAGACCTTATCGACCTATTTCTCCACCTCTTGTATCTAAGGGAAGTACAAGTGTAAGAAGGCAATCACAGAAAACCACCATAAATTAGGCTCTCAACCCTTATTTTCCTAGCTAGCTCGGACATCAATTACATGAAATACAAAATTATACCTGCTTATTGAAAGCTTCCATTCCCACATCGGTGCTGCTCCTTGGAGTCTCCATCCCCATTTCAATATCATCACTCATTTTACCATTGTTTAATACTGTCAAATTATTCCATAACTTATCACTTTTTAGTTCATTTTATTTGTATCCTTCAAGAAATTGTAGGAAAACATACTGATTAAGATCGTTTACCTTTATACTCGAGCTGTTTGCAAATCATGGAACTTAGCCATAGCCCCTCAACGTAGCAGGAAACAGAACAAGGAGAATATAGATCTCCTTCTCGAAATTAATTATAGACAGAAGACGAGTTATTCATTGAAGAATGTGATTGAATTGATATATATAGTAGCTCACACAGATGCATTGTCGAATTGTAAATGGATAACTCCTATTGTTGAAAAGCTCATCAGTTGTCATTTTGCTAAACTAAGACAGCACATAAATTAAGGTTTGATATGGAATTCTTAGAAGGGGAGGGAAAACTTTTCTAGCTTCTACAATCTTCAATGCAACTACAACTGTTATCTCCAGCTTTATGCTTGATTTTGAACTGCCTAGTTGCTGTATTGCCTGCCTTTTGACATACAAACCAAGCTAGTTTCCTATTTTGTTCAGAAGTAGTGTTCTTGAATTGTGAGAAGATAAGGCCACAAGGATAGAACTTGGATGACCTAAACCCGGGAAGACACTACCGGATTCCAAGCTTTCTTTTTGCTAAGAAACAGACAGATAGAAGATAGGCAGATGAGGTTTCAGTTCATCGCAGATTAGCAGAAACAGTCTTTTGTATATTTTATTATAGAGCTTGACACTGATGCCTCTTGTAAAGTAAGATCCTCAATATTGGATTTCTTTTCTTTTAACTCTATAATCATATTCTATAGTTTCATTTTCAGTCATATGGTTCCTTTTTTACCAATTAAGCTTTTGATTAACTTAGTTTGCTAATGATCTGTTGAACAGAGCTCACAGAAAACTATCTGTCATTGTGTCATGGGAGAACAGCAAGAAAGCAGCCATAGAGGCTGAGTTGAAGCAAATTGAGGTATCAAGTTAAACCTTATATTTCAAAAGGATAAAAGCTAAAAATTTCCCCTAACTTGGGATTTAACATTCACGGACAAAACAATGAATTTTAATCTTAGCGTTTAATAGTGTAATTTCAAGCCTCCTCTTGTTAAGGCTAAATGAGTTTTTTCATTAACAACAAACTGCAATTTCAAACCTTACTGTGTGAACATAAAGTTTGAGGTTAAGAGGGAGTGAAAACATAAAATTACATATGAAAAACAACAGCATCAAGTAATTCTTTATCTTCCTAAAAAAAATTGTATTTCTTAATGAATTTCTATCGTTTCACCCTCAAATATTTGGTTTTGACACTGCTACTAATTGACATTAATTATGTATGTTTAGGAAAAACTGGAGAAGAAAAAGGCAGAGTATGCAGAGAAAATGAAAAACAAAAGTGGCACTAATTCACAAGGCAGCAGAAGAGCAAAGAGCAATGATTGAAGCTAAACGCGGGGAAGATATTCTCAAGGCGGAAGAGATTGCTGCCAAGTACCGAGCAACTGGAACTGCTCCAAAGAAGCTCCTTGGATGTTTTTAGGCTAGATTCCTATCCTCAGGTTTGGTTGAACATTATTGGTGTATTTATGGTGGTTCTATTGGTTTATTTGATTATTAGTGTTTGTCTTTTTATAGGGGAAGTTGGTGAAATGTTCCAATTATTGTGTTACATGTCTGTGTGTTTGTGCTTTGTGAATATACTAGTTAAAATATTGTTTGAATGTTCAATTTATAAGAAGCAAATACATTGACACAGCAGCTAAATTTATGGATGAACACATGATTTCTCGGGCTTATTTTTGAAGTGGCAATTCGGCTTATCTTATCATAATCATGTTAAGTTATGTCTATATGTGTCGATATGATATAAAACCGAAAATAAAACCATATAGCCAAATACAAGTATGATATTACCACCCACTAAACCAATGAATAAAAGACATGAATATTTAGAAAAACACATATATGACATTTGAAATATACAGTAAAGGTAAAAAGCACATACAACAACAAGTTCATATGTTTGGCATTAAAAAATATAATGAAACAAGATTAGCCATTAAAATTATAATCAAGATTTAATCAATTTTTAATGCAAAAATCATGTTTCCATATTTACCCATTCTGTCCTCAGCAGATTCATCCATCCATCACCACTCTGCTTGTCGCTCTTGGGAAAGTTTCCCGAACCTGCGCAAGAAATAAGAAATTAGAACAATAAAATACCAGATCCAAATCAAATAGACAATTTATGAATATAAAATATAAAAAATGTTGCACTTCATGGAGCATGTATCACACGGCTAATGAAGGGGCTAAATTTTGATCAAAATAAACAGTACATGGACTGAATCTTACCATATTTGAAGTTCAGAGGCTTAATATCAAAATTTGAACAGGTACAGGGAAACAAGTACCCTTTTGCTGAATTGATAATAAAAGTAAAGTGGTGACACAGTGTGAAAACTGAAAATAGACAGTAAACTACCGATCGACAAAGCAAATAGGTATAGGCAATAAAAAACATAATTGATTGTGTAATAATGAACTCGTTACATTAAAGCTCACGAGTGAGCAAGTTTATTGTGTAATAATTGATGGTGTTCTGTCATCCTTCATAACACCATCTGAGATGATACCTTAAGCAAGTTGCAGATACAAGAACTCCTCATGTTTCTCAAAAACTGTCTTAGGAAAGAATGAGAACTTTTTCATCTCAAACTTAGTGTTCTCTGAACTATTATCAGAGCTCAAACCATTACTTTGACCATTGGATTCAACTACAGAACTCCTTACTTGAAGATAAACTTCCATCCCTTCCAAAATCCCCGTCTTTTTATAACTACTAACTCATAACTCAAGTTTGATTCTTGTAATTAATTAGTCATCACTCAGGTTCTGAAGTAAATCAACAATGTAACCTCTCTGCTTGGGTTAATATAAGAAAATGAACTGACCTTCGGGTTTTGGCAGAAAGGATCAATCCTCTCTTCTCTTAGACGTTTGAACATGTTAAGGTCCCAATGAATCCTAAACTGAAGCACAAACAACACAACAATTACCATGAGAGGGAGTTTATCAATTTTAAAGAAGTGAATTTACAGATGCAATTTATCAACAATCTATAAGCTAGAACCTGAATTCCTCATAATCTTAGATTCCGAGATTCGCTGGTGCTGACAGCTCACTCACGGGAAAACCTGTAGAGATTGAATGGACAAGTTTTCAAGGCAATGAAATAAAACGACACCAATATATCACTTTACAGAATAATTTCAATGCTGGAAGAGAGCCTTAAGTAAATAAAAGTAACCACCTTCACCAACAAAACCAGCTTTCACGGTGACTGGAAGTTTCAATACATGAAGTGGTTCTGCCTTCAATCTCAAACATATTCAAAATAATCACAACAGAAGCATTCAAATCAGTTAAAATCTCATCAATCGGCATAGCTATAAGTTAGAGCAATAAATCTTAACCAACATGAGCAGTAATTACATGAAATTACTCAACTTTGAACTTCAATTTTTGTCTTAAGCTTATAGATAACCCTTAACCAAAGATCATAAATCACATATTGAGGAAGTTATTCAGATGCTCAATAATAACGCTCAATCTTAATGTTGTATTGTATGAAACAAACTCACAAGTAAATGTAAGCCAATTACTTCTATTAGCTGCTATATAACCCTGTTCCTTCCCAAGTTCATAGTTTCCAGCTTTCAGAAACTGGCGACATACATGTGGATGTGGTGCTGCACATTAAGCAAACCTAAGTTAATCGCTTCACTAAACCCATATGATAAACCAGAATAGCGAACACGAACGGAACCAGAAGTCGGAACACGAACACCAAAAAACTCATATAATAAACGAAACCCATAAGAAAGAACACAGAAAAAGAAATCATAAAGGAAACCCAGAAGATAGAACACTAAGTCATTGATGAAGCTCAGAAGAATAACAAATCAAACTCATTCACTTACCTCTTTTCTGTTGCTTCTGCCACAATCGAAAGAATGGTGGTTGTCGATGCAAACGAGAGAAAGAAGGAGAAAGATGCTAATACCTAGGTTGCGCAAAGGAGAGAAAGAGAAAGGGGGAGAACCATACGTACGATTCATTGATGGAAGCTACGCCTAGTAGGTTGTGAATAGAGTATGGATGATGGGCGAGAATATATAAGTGTAAGGGATACACGTGTTTTTAGACTCTACTAGACGCGGCTACTTAGGGGCAAGTGTACCCCGGCGTATCAAGTAATAATCCGGTTAAGACCGGGTATCGAATCCACGGGATTTATAACTACAAGTATTAGACGACTCGGTTTTATACGTTATCTAAGCGGTGAATACTTTGAGTTGATTCGAGGAACGACTACAAACTACTCCTAACTACGGGTGAGACAAGTTTATATAACAAAACTCCATGAAATGATATGGATGGCGGTAAGTTATAAATATGACAAATAATGACTCTCAATATATAAACGGTTAATGTTTGACTCTTGCAATGACGACTACGTGTAGTGTGACCGATCCGTGAAGTACTTAGACTACGTGGTTCCTAGTCAAGGCGTGTCTAATGCTGGGGACCAGAAATTAGGGCCCGTAAGTTCCGTGGTTTGTCAATTCCTACGGTTTCCGAAGCGTCACTTCCGGTAAGGCAACACCTATATGAATCCATAAAGATAACCCGAATGGCGTCGAAAATCGCGTTCTCCTACACAATAATCAATTAAGAGTATCAAAACAAGTAGCAAACATCAACACAAATATAGAGAAAGAAATTATGAATCATAAATTATAAATATGGAGAATATATATGTGAATTACAACCAAGCCTAGTACATAGGAAGAGTGCAAGCTAGTTAGTAAGTAAAAAGGGAAGAATCCACCCTCGGAACTAGCTAACCGGACTCAAGACCGTCTCTTAGGACTTGGAGGTGGAGCTTTCGAGCTTGGTGAGCGGAGATGGAACGGAACTTTGATGGAATTCCGGGATCAACGAACAAGCTCTCAAAGTGGAAGAGAATTGTTATATAAACTATAATCTCCAACAAAATAACAAGAACTTAAACTATAATAACAATGGTGTATCAAAGATGTGTCAAAAGGTCCTTTTTCTTTTTTTTTAAATGAGTGCTAGTCACTCTTATTTATACACATCAAGCTAGGGCAAAGTTGTAATTTCATAAGATACAAACATAGAGGAACATGATTTTCTGCAGATTTCCCATAATACGCCTCGCGTATGGTGGAGTACGCCCCGCGTAATTGCCCATTCCGTCAGAAATCTCCTGCATGTGGACCAAATCTAGATCTTGTTGTCTCAATCACGCCTCGCGTGAACTGGGATGCGCCTCGCGTGTTTGAGTTTCTGAGATTTTATTGCTTGATTTGGACCTTTTACGCATCGCGTAGTCGAAACACGCCCCGCGTAAATGAGTCTCTGAGCTTTTTGCATTGAAGAACTTCCTTACACGCTTCGCGTGTAAGGTGGTACGTCCCGCGTAGGGCAGTTGACTCAGGGAGACCATGCAGTCTGACTTTCAGGATTAGGCTTATCATTTCTGACACATGTTCCACGTCTCGCGTGGTTGTTGATACGCCTCGCGTATTGCTGAGTAGATCCCACGTGGTACCTGTGGATAGGAAAATTATTTCTGACTAAATGTTCCACGCCCCGCGTGAGGAGTGATACGTCCCGCGTATTTTGGTAGATTTTCACTTCTTGCTCGTACCTGAAATACAATTCTTGAGAGCCGAGTTAGCTTGACGTTTTTATTTCTAATTAAATCAAAAATAAGGAAAATTATCCGAAAGTACGGAATTTATTTTTATTTCGTTATTTTATTTAAAATACTCTATTTTTGCAATTAAACTTATTTATTTCATCCGAAATTAAACCGTAAATCACGCTAAAAGATAGGGGTAAAATACCCCTATCAAACCTCCTCGGACTTTAAAGTTTTACTTGTCCTCAAATAAAAGAAATCGAAAGACAATGGATTGAGATTATTAAGAAACAAACCGTCGGTTGGTTTTACCAAGTGCGCGATTCCGAAGCTAAAGTTTTATCCAAAGTTTTCGGTAAGTACCTACGCAAACAAATGAGTAACCAAAACTTTCTTGATACCTCCATGATTAAATTTAATAGGCAATATTAACGGGGGTCGATTATCTTTTGAGAACCCGATAGTACCTCACCAAGGGATTTCACTCTTACGCTCAAATTTTGGTGGGTCGGTGTTTTTACACTCTTCTTTGCACTTACTCGAAGTCACTTTGAGTTTGCATTTTCATCCGGGTTTTTCCTCCTATGTTATGGTCTAGGCAATATTAAAAATGAACCCGGAGGGGGTTGTAATGTGGGTGACTTTTTAGTGGTTAATTTTTAAGAACTCGAGTTTAAATACCATTTTGATGATCGCACCATGTTTTTATTTTGGCCTTGGCAAGTTTGCGAAATATAACTCGAAATTGCTCGGGTGGAGCTTGAGAATGCCTTTTGCTCTTGTATTGTGTTTTTCTTTTTCTTTTTGTTTTGAGAGCGGCACAAAAACGATTTCGAGAACTTATGGAGTTTACTTATCAAGGCCTTGGCTTATTTCGGGTGCGATTTGATTTTGTTGGTATTTAAACAAGAGGAAAAAGGGTTAATTGTTAAAAAGGTATTAACAAGAAAAGTCGGTCAGTAGGCTCGAGGGGGTTTCCTAGAGGTTGATGAAAACGAGAAAAATAATTTAAGAAAAGAATTAGACTAAGTGGGTTCGTTTTATGAAAGAAATAGAGTTCTCGTACGAACTCTTTTAGTCGAGTGAAGTCAAAGCTCTCAAAAATTGTGAAAGAAATAGAGTTCTCGTACGAACTCTTTTAGGCTCAAAATATCTCACAAAATTCGGGTTTAAATTGTGTACGTTCAAGTTCTCGTCAAATTTTCAACTACCCCATTTTCATTGCCTTTTTAAATTTCATTATAGAGATAACTTTTTGGGTTAGGACTCAATGCTTTTGTTTAGTACGAACCTAGACTATGCATAAATTCTAGAGCTTTAGAATTAAGACTAAAATTTCTTACTAAAACCGATCCTTTGTATTAATGTCTTTACATCTAAGGACAAACAACGGAACTTTAATTAATTTCCGAGGGAGGTAGTGTGCCGGAAAAATTAAAGAATCAATAAATTAGTTTAATTATTTTGTTGTTTATTTACTTTTTATTTTTGTTTTTGTTAGTGCAAAGCAAACGGTGAGTGCGGGGTTGCACGACCCTCCGCGTTATTAAAATGACGTCTATTCCAAGGACGTCGCAAAAGAAAAGAAAAACAAAAATAAAGATGGAATAAAACTAGACCCTTGAAGGTCAGGTCCTACGCGAGGCGTGCCCAGGGGGGCGCCCTGCGTAGGAGGTGCATGTGTAGCCATTTTTGGCCAGAGACTCAAATACGCGGGGCGCAGGAAGAGTGGCGCCCCGCGTGTTTGAGTTTCTGGGCTTTTTCATGCAAAAATAATGACTGACACGCGGGACGTACTTAGAGGGGCGCCCCGCGTGGTTTGTCAAAATGCTGCCAGAGACCCAACTGCGCGGGGCGTGCTCGTGTGTACGCCCCGCCTAAGGAACTTGGATCAAAATGGGATTTGTTTTTGTGATTTTTCATGTGAAGAAGAAAGGAAAGAAAACAACCGGATATGATACATATATACAAATGGTTTGAGGGGCGCAAACCGAGGCTACGTTTAGAGTCGGAGTAGCTCGACTTTTTTCCGGATGTGTGCATGCTTACGGTGTTTGGAGGAATGTGGCTTCGCCGTGTTGTGGAAGAGTGCCTCCGTAGTATAGTTTCAGGTGGTGGCCGTTCACCCGGTGAGTTGCGTTGTCGGAACCTTGGATATCGACCGCTCCGGACGAGTGGGCATTAACAACGGTGTACGGTCCCGACCATCGACTTTTTAATTTTCCTGGAAACAGGCGGAGGCGAGAATTATATAGGAGGACTTGGTCTCCCTTGTTGAATTCCCTGATTTGCACGTGCTTGTCGTGCCATTTCTTCGTACGTTCCTTGTAAATCTTGGCATTTTCGTATGAACCGAGCCGAAGTTCATCAAGGGTATTGAGTTGGAGGAGACGTTGGTCCCCGGTGGCCTGCACATCAAAATTTAAAAATTTCAGAGCCCAATAGGCCTTATGTTCCAATTCCACCGGTAAATGTCACGATTTCCCGAAAACTAAACGATAAGGAGACATCCCGATAGGCGTTTTAAACGCCGTGCGGTAGGCCCAAAGAGCGTCGTCGAGCTTTAGGCTCCAGTCATTCCTAGAGGAACTAACCATTTTTTCTAAGATACGTTTTAGTTCGCGGTTAGAAACCTCGACTTGCCCGCTAGTTTGCGGATGGTAGGGTGTGGAGACTCGGTGTGCAACCCCGTATTTTTGAAAGAGTTGGTCGAATTGGCGATTGTAAAAGTGGGAACCCCCGTCACTAATGATAGCTCGAGGGGTTCCAAACCGAGTGAAGATGTTTTTCTTTATAAATTTCCCTACCACCTTAGAGTCGTTTGAGGGTAAGGCAACAGCCTCCACCCATTTGGAGACATAGTAAACTGCCACAAGAATGTAGGAGTTGTTATGCGACTTAGGGAAAGGCCCCATAAAGTCTATCCCCCAAACATCAAAAAGTTCGCAAACTAGGATCCCTTGTTGGAGCATTTCATGTTTACGGGAGATGTTCCCGCTCCGTTGACAAGCGTCACATGATTTGACGAAGTCTTGGGAATCCTTGGACAAGGTAGGCCAATAAAAACCACATTGTAGAACCTTTGCCATGGTCCGACTAGGGCCAAAGTGGCCCCCGTCTCTTGGGTGTGACACATATTCAACACATGATTTACCTCTTCTTCCGGTATGCACCTATGAATGATATTATCAGCACAAGATTTAAACAAGTAAGGTTCTTGCCAAAAATAGTTCTTAGCGTCGTGAAAGAACTTCCTACGCTGCTCGTAAGTAAGGTGCGGGGGAAGAATATTACCGGCTTTGAAGTTTGCCATATCGGCGTACCAAGGTAAAGGTGTTACTGGATAGAGAGTTTCATCGGGAAAGGTCTCCTTGATCTCCACAACTTCCGGAGATGCGGCTTGCTCGCTTTGTAATCAAGAAAGATGGTCGGGGACGACATTCTCCACTCCTTTTTTATCCCTAATTTCGATGTCAAATTCTTGTAGGAGTAGAATCCACCGTATCAGTCGTGGTTTGGCATCCTGCTTAGTCATTAGGTACTTGAGAGCTGCGTGGTCAGTGTATACGATAATTTTGGATAACACGAGATATGATCTAAATTTATCGAAAGCAAAAACTACAGCAAGCATCTCCTTTTCCGTAATGGAATAGTTTTGTTGGGCTACATGGAGCGTTTTGCTCGCATAAAAAATGGGGTGGAAAATTTTATCCACCCTTTGGCCCAAACAAGCACCTACAGCCAAATCACTCGCATCACACATAAGTTCAAAGGGGAGACTCCAATCGGGTTTCACCATGATGGGTGCATTAATTAGTTTTTCCTTTAGCGTGTTAAATGCAAGCAAACATTCGGAGGAAAAACTGAATTCCGCATCCTTTAAGAGGAGTTGGGTCAAGGGGGTTGCTATTTTAGAAAAATCTTTAATGAATCGCCTATAAAACCCCGCATGACCTAAGAAACTCCGAATCCCTTTAACATTGATTGGAGGAGGCAATTTCTCAATCACCTCAATCTTGGCCGGATCGATCGCGATTCCCTCCCCGGACACCTTGTGTCCTAAAACAATACAATCTTGAACCATAAATTGACACTTTTCCCAACTAAGAGCTAGGTTAGTGTCCTCGCAACGTTGAAGGCCTTTATCAAGATTGCTCAAACAAATTTCGAAGGACGACCCAAAAACAGAAAAATCGTCCATGAAGACTTCCATGAAATCCTCAATCATCTCGGAGAATATAGCCATCATGCACAGTTGAAAGGTGGCGGGAGCGTTACAAAGCCCAAACGGCATCCGCCTATATGCAAATGTCCCATATGGACAAGTAAATGTCGTCTTTTCTTGATCCGAAGGATCAATGGGGATTTGCATATAGCCGGATAGGCCATCGAGGGTACAAAAGAATTTATGTCCCGCCATTCTTTCCAACATTTGGTCAATGAATGGTAAGGGAAAATGATCTTTTCGAGTGGCTTACTCGCCACCCCGTTACCTTTCGTGTGGGAATTAATTCCCCTTGGTCATTTTCCATTACCGTAGTGCCCCCCTTTTTGGGAACGCATTGGACCGGACTAACCCACGGACTATCGGAGATAGGAAAGATTATACCTGCGTCGAGGAGTTTCATTACCTCGGCCTTCACTACCTCTTTCATGTTGGGGTTAAGTCGTCGTTGCGGCTGCATAGAGGGTTTGACTTTGTCCTCCATAAAGATGCGGTGTGTGCAAATGGTGGGGCTAATTCCTTTAATGTCCTGAATGGTCCATCCGAATGCGCCCTTGTGTTTTTGTAACACCGCAACCAATGCTTCCTCCATTTCCGCTATCAAAAGTGAAGATATAAGAACGGGTAAGAAATTAGGAGGTTGCAAAAATACATATTTTAAATTAGGAGGCAAGGGTTTAAGTTCCAAAGTCAGAGGCTCTTCGAGAGATGACTTTGATTTTGCTTTGCTATCCCGGTCCAAACCCTCGAAGCGGCTCCTTGCCAACAGACATTGTTCAATCTCGGAGGAGTACTCAAATGGCTTGTTCAATGGCTCCTCATCCAAATGCTCATTACCATCTATTTCCGAAGAGGTTCCCGTTGAAGACCTATCACAAAAATTCTTAACAAAAAGATCAATAGAGTCTATGGAATTTAAAAAGTTGCAATCCTCCATGGTATGAGATGGGAATTTCATGGAGTTGTACACGTTAAACTCTACCTCCTCGTCTTGAAACCGTAGGATGAGCTTACCTTCGTGGACGTCAATGAGAGTCCTACCCGTTGCAAGAAATGGTCATCCTAGGAGGATTGGTACCAAATCGTCTTCCGCCATGTCGAGCACCACAAAATCGGCGGGGAAAATGAATTTGTCCACTTTCACTAAGACATCCTCCACAACTCCCTTTGGCCGGGCAATGGATCTATCAGCCAATTGAAGCGTTATATTGGTAGGCTTTGGCTCTCCCAAGCCGAGCTTCCTAAACACAGACAAAGGAATTAGATTGATACTAGCACCTAAATCACATAAAGCTCTACTAAACTCAACATTTCCAATTGTGCATGGGATCGAAAAACTTCCTAAATCCTTGAGTTTAGGTGGGAGTTTATTTGTTATAATCGCGGAGCATTCCTCCGTAAGCGCTACCGTTTCGTTGTATTCTAACTTCCTCTTTTTGGCGAGGATTTCCTTAAGAAACTTCGCATAGGTGGGCATTTGTTCTAATGCCTCCGCAAGCGGAATGTTAATGTGAAGTTTCTTAAAGATTTCCAAAAACTTGCCATATTTATGGTCCAATTTTTCCTTTTTAAGTCGTTGTGGAAAAGGGAGCTTCGGTACGTAAGCCCCAATTGGATCACACACATTCTTATTCTTATCCGAGGAAGTCGTAGGTTTCGGATCCGAACCGGGGTTGCTTACCAGTTCCGGTTCATCACTTACCTTTGGAGCGGTTGTAATCGCCTTTGGGACCGGTGGTTCCAAACCCTTACCACTACGGAGAGTTATTGCTTGTGCGGTGATAGGGGTCAAAAACCCCTATCTTTGGGTACGGTTTTAGGACGATTTTTAGCGTTATTTAGTTAATAAGCGAGCAATTCTCGCATTTAAATGCTTTTGTGTGAGTTAGTTAGAAATTGGAAATGTTTTATTTACTTTTTGTTGTTTAGGCTCGTTTTATGATCAATTTAGGCAAATACGGCCAAAATGGCATGCATATTATAATTCCGTTATCTTTTGAAGCTAATTGATCCGTCAAAAGTCGCACCAAATGAAGCGTTTGCTCAAAATAAGCGATTGGCGGGTCAATTTAGCCTTTGGACTAATGCTATCTGGAGTTTTTGTGCATGCGCAGGGATAAGTTCGGGCGAAAAACACACTTTTGGCATTCAGCGACCGCGCAGAGGCGTGCCGGGCAAGACTGCTCGACAAACTGACCTATTTAGGCCAGCTCGCCGAGTAGGCCCTCAAAGGCCTGCTCGGGCGAGCAGGGAGGCTGCTCACGACGAGCAGTGCCTGCTCGCCCTCCTCGGTGAGCATACCTGCGGGATTTGGTCAAAAAGACCAATTCCGCCCCCACGACTCCACGACCGGCCCCACGACTTCCTACCTGCATAAGGACACGAAATAGGTCAAGAAAAGGGCCCGAGCCGCGCCTATAAATAGGATTTTTCCAATGTAAATTAGACATCTTTTATCTTTGTAATTTTCTTAGCTTTCACCTTGAGAAATCCTCTCCACCTCCTCCATATCCTTCAAACCTCCATTGAAGACACCTCCGAAGCTCCGCTCACCGAGGATTGCTCAAGCTCCATCCTTAAGTCCTAGGAAGACGCCTGCATTGGTAGACAGGTTCCCTGAAAGGGATTTTTCTTCTTTTATAGTCTGTCTAGCCTCTGATCCATGCTATGAATCCTAGGCTCATTGTATCTTCATGACAATACTTTCATCTTTGATATATATTATAGTTTTGTTTATTCAATTGTTTTAATGCTTTAATCTTTGTCTTGCGCTTTGTTTGATTGGTTTAACTCATTCGATAATCCCAAAATTAAGTTGGCACATATTGTGAGCTGAAGTCAGTGCCTATAGGATTGACGACCCTATAGAAGATTAAGCCCAAATTGCTGGGCCTTAGAGCTAGTTTCGGCCTTACAAGGGAATCACGAACTAGGGACCTCAGGAGGATAGGTAGGGTTAATCGCCTCGGACACAAGTGACTTAGATTAGGTTTTAATTCCGTTGTCTAAACAATCTATTTTCATTATCATCGTATCCCTTCATGTTCCTTCAGATAATTACATTGGTAAAAGATCACATAGGAGTAGTTTAACTTAATTAGGGGTAGAGTAACTTAATTAGGCGTAGAATAACTTAGTTAGAATTAGATAACTTAGCTAGGAGTAGTATAATTCAACCTAGGAGTAGACTAACTTAAGAAAAATCAAACTCAAAACCCCCAAAGCCTAGATAACACCTGAGACCAAGTAGCTCGATACTTGCAGAAATAAATCCTGTGGACGATACCTGGACTTTCCCAGAATTTTATTACTTGGTAACGACGGGGTACACTTATCCCTTAGATCGACCTTCCTCCACAACCGCGGGAGGCCGCGTCAAGTTTTTGGCGCCGTTGCCGGGGATTTATTTCTTCTGCAATATCGAACCAAAGGTTGATTTGTTAGTTTAGGCATTCCTTTGTGAATATCTTTGTTTATATCGTCTATACTTGTTGATATATAATTTCTTTATACTTTTCTATACTTGTTCATATTTGTATACTGTTACTTATCAACTTTTGTGCTAGAACTTCACTTTTTCTCAGCATTCTCTGATCAATGAATTGGCAAGAAAAAGTCGAGTGGCAAGCTCAAAAGTTTACTATCCCATCAATACAATACATTCATGCCTTGGAGAATGAGGCTCCCAATCCCTCCATGGCCGACTTAAATGAGAAAATGGATATCTTGATGGCGAAACTGAGCCTCAACACCCAATGAAAGTGTAAGTTTTGTGGGTAATCACCAAAGGTATAATTCTAACCCCAAATCTTACAGCTTTTATGGTAGTGATTGGAGGAGACCTCAACACTCAAATCTGTCCTACGGGAACCCTAACATGTTGAGGCCTCCAAATAGGTTTGTTAATGAGCATAGGGAAAACGAATTGGGAATGTTCCCTTACGAACAAGCAAGCCAAGTTCCTCCACAATAGCTCACGAGATGAGGTGCTGTCCCTTTTGAAAGGAATATCAGCCCGACTTACAATCAACGAGGAGGTTTGCAAGGACTTGAGCAACCAATTGGCTCAAATAAACCATGAGATGCAAGAGCAATCCCGAGATGCTCTCCCAGGCATAAAGGAAAACATAGAAATCCCACAAAGGGAATCAGCTCAAGCCATCTCCTTGAGGAATGACAAAAAGGTAGAACCAAGTCCACTATCACATGCATCACTCGAGGTAAGTGAGGAACCGGAAGCGGTAAGCAACCCCGGTTCAAAATCTGAAATTCTAAATCATGTGATAGAGATAAAAGATCAAATCAAAACTTGTGTATCTCAACTACCTTTTCCTCAAAAATTAGAAAAGTTTAGGTTTGCTTCATGCTCAGAAGTTTTCATTCTCTTCGACCTACCAAGAGAATCCAAAAGGGAGCAAACCAAACTTTTTCATAATATGTTTAAATTCGACCTCCTGCTTTCATTAAACTTATTAGAGGCTCTTAATCCGTTTTATAGGTACGGGTTATTTCTCAAGGAGTTCGAGTTCCTAACGCGAGTAGAAGCTTACACCTAGGAAGGAACTCCATGTCGAGCTAACCGACTATAAAGTAGCGCTTCTTGGGAGGCAACCCAAGTTTGGATTACACTTTTTCTAGGTTTGTTTTTCTTTTTAATTCAATTATAGATTTCTGTTTTTAACTTTGGTTAGTAAGTTGTCTTCTCCACCCTAACTTCTTTCACATGTGTTTTATTGTTTTATATGCAATGTTGGAACTTATTGCATATTTTTAGTGTGAGGAGGAGGGGTAGACAAACTTACAAAAATTGTATAATTTTTAAATTTTTGTTGCGTCGTGTCTAGTTTAGTTTTGCATTTTTCGGGTTTTATTTATGTTTTGCATGTTTAGAACCTAAAACCGTGAACCTCCTTCGAATCTAAACTTTGTTATTTGTCCTTGCGGGATGAGAACCGAATCTAAGATTGCATGACAACTAGTTTAGGTGTAGGACACAATCCTTGTATCTGTAAAAGCATGAGCTAAAGTTTGAATTTAGACCCTACTTTTGAAGAAATGCTAAAATCATTACTTAGGTAGATAACTTAAGAATTGAAGGCATGTGATATTAAACTTGAGTTTGGAGAAAACTAGTAAGCACAAATTTAAAACCCAAGAACTGTGAGTTGAATTTGAGCCCAAGAGCGAACATCAAAAAGCTCTTTTTCTTGACATTTTTGTGTGAATGCTTTGACTTGTGGAAAGATTACAGATTTTGCACCTAATACTGAGTTGAACCTACATGCGATGATTTGAGATGTTAAACGATGAATCAGTCTCATTAGAATTAACCTTTTTATTTACCTTATTTTCTCTTTTTCATCTACTCTAGGAAGCCCCTTTGAGCCTGTATTTTTGTAGTTTGTAGATTTTTCTTTCGTTCTAACCCAATTTTTGCAAACCATCACTTGGTTTGTTACTTAACCCGAGTTTTTGCAAAGCTCACATTGAGCCTGTGTTTTCTTCTAGCGCTTTATCTTTGTTTATGGCATCATAGTAGCAAGCCAAAATGCTAAGAAGTGATTGAGCACTACTATCCAAAAAGAAGAAAAAAAAAGAAAGAGAAAAAGGAAAAGAGACGAACAAAAGAAGGAGAACCATATCTCGCAAGTCTTAAAACTAGAACGTCTCAGAAAAAATTTTGTGAATAAAAAGCTCAATCACTTCCCAATTTGCTAAAGCCATTTTAAACTTTGTTTTTCTAGCGCTAGAACCCCTAACCCTTGTTGTACCTTTAACCCTCTAACCACATTACAACCCCAATTCGAGGCTGTTTTTGATATCATCGGAGTCATATATCATAGTAGAGGAACTCGGATGAACGTGCAAAATCAACGTAATCCTAAGCAAGAATATAAGCCGAGAGTAAACACTTTAGCCACCAAAACTGTGTGAAATGAGTGAACTACCTATGGTGAGGTGTTTTACTTAGCGATCCCTTCAAGCTCGTTTAATTGAACATGTGTCCTTTTTCTTAAAACATATGACCTATGATAATTGAAATGCGGCTTTTGGATATCGTGTCTCTACTTTGTATTTCCGAATGCATGTAATTACAGATGCTCGAAATTGTGTCAAGCACCTAGTCAAACCGGGAGGTTTTCTAGCTTGCTTGTGATTGCGGGTTTAGTTTTTTTAGTTTACTTGGGGACAAGTAAAGTTTTAAGTGCGAGGAGGTTTGATAGGGGTCAAAAACCCCTATCTTTGGGTGCGGTTTTAAGACGGCTTTTAGCGTTATTTAGTTAATAAGCGAGCAATTCTCGCATTTAAATGCTTTTGTGTGAGTTAGTTAGAAATTGGAAATGTTTTATTTACTTTTCGTTGTTTAGGCTCGTTTTATGATCAATTTAGGCAAATACGGCCAAAATGGCATGCATATGATAATTCCGTTATCTTTTGAAGCTAATTGATCCGTCAAAAGTCGCACCAAATGAAGCGTTTGCTCAAAATAAGCGATTGGCGGGTCAATTTAGCCTTTGGACTAGTGCTATCTGGAGTTTTTGTGCATGCGTAGGGATAAGTTCGGGCGAAAAACACACTTTTGGCATTCAGCGACCGCGTAGAGGCGTGCCGGGCAAGACTGCTCAACGAACTGGCCTATTTAGGCTAGCTCGCGGTGAGCTGGCCTTCGTAGGCCAGCTCGCCGAGCAGGTTGTGCCTGCTCAGGCGAGCTGGCCTTCGTAGGCCAGCTCGTCGAGCAGGCTGTGCCTGCTCGCCGAGCAGGCCCTCAGAGGCCTGCTCGGGCGAGCAGGAAGCCTGCTCGCGACGAGCAGTGCCTGCTCGCCGAGCAGCTCGCCCTGCTCGACGAGCAGACCTGCGGGATTTGGTCAAAAAGACCAATTCCGCCCCCACGACTCCACGATCGGCCCCATGACTTCCTACCTGCATAAGGACACGAAATAGGTCAAGAAAAGGGCCCGAGCCGCGCCTATAAATAGGATTTTTCCAATGTAAATTAGACATCTTTTATCTTTGTAATTTTCTTAGCAAACCTCCATTGAAGACACCTCCGAAGCTCCGCTCACCGAGGATTGCTCAAGCTCCATCCTTAAGTCCTAGGAAGATGCCTGCATTGGTAGACAGGTTCCCTGAAAGGGATTTTTCTTCTTTTATATTCTGTCTAGCCTCTGATCCATGCTATGAATCCTAGGCTCATTGTATCTTCGTGACAATACTTTCATCTTTGATATATATTATAGTTTTGTTTATTCAATTGTTTTAATGCTTTAATCTTTGTCTTACGCTTTGTCTGATTGGTTTAACGCATTCGATAATCCCAAAATTAAGTTGGCACATATTGCGAGCTGAAGTCAGTGCCTATAGGATTGACGACCCTATAGAAGATTAAGCCCAAATTGCTGAGCCTTAGAGCTAGTTTCGGCCTTATAAGGGAATCACGAACTAGGGACCTCAAGAGGATAGGTAGGGTTAATCGCCTCGGACACAAGTGACTTAGATTAGGTTTTAATTCCGTTGTCTAAACAATTTATTTTCATTATCATCGTATCCCTTCATGTTCCTTCGGATAATTACATTGGTAAAAGATCACCTAGGAGTAGTTTAACTTAATTAGGGGTAGAGTAACTTAATTAGGCGTAGAATAACTTAGTTAGAATTAGATAACTTAGCTAGGAGTAGTATAATTCAACCTAGGAGTAGACTAACTTAAGAAAAATCAAACTCAAAACCCCCAAAGCCTAGATAACACCTGAGACCAAGTAGCTCGATACTTGTATAAATAAATCCTGTGGACGATACCTGGACTTTCCCAGAATTTTATTACTTGATAACGACGGGGTACACTTATCCATTAGATCGGCCTTCCTCCACAACCGCGGGAGGCCGCGTCATGCGGTCTCCCGGTTCCTTGGTCTCGGGTTTTGTTCGGTGTTAATTGGGAGAAACGCATGTCGTTCCTCTTGTCGTTGGCGACTTAATTGGGCCACTTGATGTCCCAAATCCCTACAAAAAGCTTCATTGTCAGCAAGACGGGAAGATATTTCTCGTAGGCGATTAATGACCATAGAGTCTTGCGCGTTGCTAGGAGGTTTAAAACTTTGTCCTCCTTGGTCATTGGGGGATTGGCCCAAACCTTGCTCCCTGAACTCATTATGGAATCCGGATGAGGGCTTCAACGCCTTTTGATTGTTGCCATAAGACAAACTCGGGTGTTGGTGTTGAGGCCTCCATCCGCTGTTATTATTATCATGGTGGTGATAAGCATTCGAGTTATGAAAGGAGTTGTAATTAGAATTATACCTCGGTCTTCCCCCTACATAACTTACGCTCTCGGTATCACCGACGAAAGGGCTTCCGGCTTGACAATCCTTACCATGGTGGTCACCACCGCAATGTGAGCACAATAGGGCTTGTGCTGTATTCTGGAGGCTCAATTGCGCCATTAAGGCATCTAGCTTTTTACTCATCTCGCTCATGGAGATCTTAGGAGCCTCGTCTTCTACGGCAAAAGTTTGATGTCGCGAGGGCCCGGCAAGCTGATCTTCTTACCATTGGACACTTTTCCTAGCTAATTCGTGGATGAGCTCGTAGGCCTCGCTTGCTGATTTTCGAAACAAATCCCCACCTGTGGCAGAATCAACAGTTGCACAATTAGTGGGAGTTAAACCATGGTAGAAGGTACTTACCAAATCATGCTTAGGAATGCCATGGTGGGGGCAGTTTCGGAGCAACTTCCGGAACCTAGCCCAAGCTGAATGGAGGGCCTCGTATTCAAGTTGCCTAAAGGACGTGATATCGTTTCTCAACTTAACCGTTTTGGAAGGCGGGAAGTAGTACGAAAGGAACTCCTTCTCGAGCTCCTCCCACGATGTGATCGATCCCGCCTCCAACGAGTGCAACCACTCCAACGTTTGTCCTGTCAAAGAGAAAGGAAATAACTTTTGTTGGATGGCCTCAATCGGAACACCGTTTTGCCGAGAAGTTTCGGCACACATAAGAAATTTATCAAGGTGTTCGTTAGGGTTTTCATGGGGTTCCCCTCTGAATTGACCAAGTTGTTGGATTAGTTGGATCATGCTAGTCTTTATTTCGTATGTGTCGGCCGGAATGGTGGGGGCAATGATTCCATTGCGGTTTTGAGGACGGTGCGGAGCAAGAATCTCCATCATCGAGCGTATGTCATTGCCTCCACCATTGCGGTTGTTATTCACGGGTTGCACCGGCGGCCTTTGGTTGACCTCGGGCTGGTTAGCTTCATTATTGAGGTTTGCCATTTTCTCTCTCCGAATCCTACAAAGAGTACGTTCAATTTCAAGATCAATAGGAACGAGAGAATCACTATGAGATCGGGTGTGGATAAAATAAATAAATGAAATAAATTATAAACAAGAAAGAATATTGTTAGTACAAAGTATATATATAAAAAGTGTATATAAACAATTTATACAAAAATAATGCTTAGACTGACAACAAAACGTTTTTATCTAATATTGCAAGAAATTATAAATCCCCAGCAACGGCGCCAAAAACTTGATGGAAGCTACGCCTAGTAGGTTGTGAATAGAGTATGGATGATGGGTGAGAATATATAAGTCTAAGGGATGCACGTGTTCTTAGACTCTACTAGATGCGGCTACTTAGGGGCAAGTGTACCCCGTCGTATCAAGTAAAAATCCGGTTAAGACCGGGTATCGAATCCACGGGATTTATAACTACAAGTATTAGACGACTCGGTTTTATACGTTATCTAAGCGGTGAATACTTTGAGTTGATTCGGGGAACGACTACAAACTACTCCTAACTACGGGTGAGACAAGTTTATATAACAAAACTCCATCAAATGATATGGATGGCGGTAAGTTATAAATATGACAAATAATGACTCTCAATATATAAACGGTTAATGTTTTACTCTTGCAATGACGACTACGTGTAGTGTGACCGATCTGTGAAGTACTTAGACTACGTGGTTCCTAGTCAAGGCGTGTCTAATGCTGGGGACCAGAAATTAGGGCCCGTAAGTTCCGTGGTTTGTCAATTCCTACGGTTTCCGGAGCGTCACTTCCGGTAAGGCAACACCTATATGAATCCCTAAAGATAATCCGAATGGAGTCGGAAATCGCGTTCTCCTACACAATAATCAATTACGAGTATCAAAACAAGTAGCAAACATCAACACAAATATAGAAAAAGAGATTATGAATCATAAATTATAAATATGGAGAATGTATATGTGAATTACAACCAAGCCTAGTACATAGGAAGAGTGCAAGCTAGTTAGCAAGTAAAAAGGGAAGAATCCACCCTCGGAACTAGCTAACCGGACTCAAGGCCGTCTCTTAGGACTTGGAGGTGGAGCTTTCGAGCTTGGTGAGCGGAGATGGAACAGAACATTGATGGAATGCCGGGATCAATGAACAAGCTCTCAAGGTGGAAGAGAATTGTTATGTAAACTATAATCTCTAACAAAATAACAAGAACTTAAACTATAATAACAATGGTGTATCAAAGATGTGTCAAAAGGTCCTTTTTCTTTTTCTTAAATGAGTGCTAGTCACTCTTATTTATACACATCAAGCTATGGCAAAGTTGTAATTTCATAAGATACAAGCATGGAGGAACATGATTTTCTGCAGATTTCCCATAATATGCCTCGCGTATGGTGGAGTACGCCCCGCGTAATTGCCCATTCCGTCAGAAATCTCCTGCATGTGGACCAAATCTAAATCTTGTTGTCTCAATCACGCCTCGCGTGAACTGGGATGCGCCTCGCGTATTTGAGTTTCTGAGATTTTATTGCTTGATTTGGACCTTTTACGCCTCGCGTAGTCGAAACACGCCCCGCGTAAATGAGTCTCTGAGCTTTTTGCATTGAAGAACTTCCTTACAGGCTTCGTGTGTAAGGTGGTACGTCCTGCGTAGGGCAGTTGACTCAGGGAGACCATGCAGTCTGACTTTTAGGATTAGGCTTATCATTTCTGACACATGTTCCACGTCTCGCGTGGTTGTTGATACGCCTCGCGTATTGCTGAGTAGATCCCACGTGGTACCTGTGGATAGGGCAATTATTTCTGACTAAATGTTCCACGCCCCGCGTGTGGAGTGATACGCCCCGCGTATTTTGGTAGATTTTCACTTCTTGTTCGTACCTGAAATACAATTCTTGAGAGCCGAGTTAGCTTGACGTTTTTATTTCTAATTAAATCAAAAATAAGGAAAATTATCCGAAAGTACGGAATTTATTTTTATTTCGTTATTTTATTTAAAAAACTCTATTTTTGCAATTAAACTTATTTATTTCATCCGAAATTAAACCGTAAATCACGCTAAAAGATAGGGGTAAAATACCCCTATCATTCATAAATGGATCTTTCGAGTCGGTTATTTAATTAACCGACTCTAAAGAGTAATTGGCATCGGTTTTCAATGAACCGACACCATTAACCCCAATAATTGGGGTCGGTTCTATCTGAACCGATGCTAATTACTGGCTTATTAGCCTTGGTTTATATTTAAACCGACGCTAATTATTAGGTCATTAGCCTCGGTTTAAGCAGAACCGACACCAATGACTGTTCAAACCGTGCGCCATTTTTAAAAATCACATTTAGAGTCGGGTTTTTCAAAAAACCGACTCCAATGCTCTAACTATTTGAGTCGGTTTTTTAAATAACCGACTCTAATTACCTGTAGCCATGGTTTTGCAAATAACCGTAGCTAAAAAGGCGTGGCCGTAGGCCATTTCTGTACTAGTGCTCGTCTCGCCTATAACCAATCCATCAACTCCAATTCGATGTTATATTTACACAAATTCCTGTATCACAGTTTGCTCGGCTGCACATTTAGTAGTGTTGTCAAAGACACATATTTATATGTCCTTGGAGATATTTTCCAAGGCAATACAGTTGATACCTCCAAAATTTTGATGGAAGGTCTTGTTGCCGCTTCTCGATCCAAGGATAAGAAGATTGGTTTCGGCAATATCATATGTGGGATAATTCTCGGGGCCAAGGGGACAATTTCTGTTCCTTGGAGCGATGTTGAATCCTTTCCGACATTGAAAAGTGAAGGCCTCGTGAGACATATCTTTAGGACATGCCCGCGTTTTCTCTATGCACCCGAACGTCAAACTTTCGTGCAGTTAAAACTCGAGCGTTATAGGGCCATGTGAATCCCGATTTATAGGGATGAGTATTTAGAGTAATTTAAATTTGTTTTGATTTTAAGTATGTAAATATTTGTGTTTTTTATATTTATTAATTTTTTTTGTATATATGATTCCTTTTAATCTGTACATATGTGTTTTTCAATAAAATTTCAATTCATTTTGTTCTTTACTTAGTTTAATTCTGATTTATATATCTGTTCCAATTCATATGTGATAACAATCCATCTTTGTTAAATCCCTTTCATGTTAATACACACTATTCAGTATTATAATATGACAATACTAATGTTTTTAATGAATTTACATGATCTTCTATAAAAGATTAACACATATATTCATTTGAACTTATTTGCCCATAAACTTATGTATCTATATCTTACTTCGTGGATTTATTGTATCACGAATTCATGCACCCATATTTTAATTCATTCATTCGCTTTTATTTAAACATTTAAGGTTTCAAACAATTAATTACATTTACGATGATTCATTTAACTTATATATTTTTAATGTACATTAATGATTCATTAAAACTCATTAAGGTAATTTATATCTCATTATTTTCCAATTAATAAGGATAAACCTTTGGTTTTCCTTGTAATTAATGCTTTTTCATTTGTGTTTTTAAGTACAGGTACAGTTTTAATTAGTTTCAGGTCATAATTGTTCAGAAAATTGACCGAATGGAGTTAAAACGCGCGAATTTAAGCCACTAGGGGTCGATTCTCGGTCGAGAATCAAATATTCTCGGTAAGATCAGCGAAAACGAGCCAATTTCAGAGAGAACTCTTCTCTGAAATTGTCGTGTTGCGATCGAGAATCCGGATTCTCGGTCGCGACACGCGTGCTGTAGGCGTGGAAATCCTACTTTTTGCACTAAATTTGACCTATTCCTATTCCTAATCTACCTATAATTCACTTTATTCAACCCTATATATACCTACTCCTTACACAAACATCATATCACCTCAATTTATAACCAATCCAATACGCTAAACTCTTCCCGATACTCTACTTTTGCTCTTCCCAATTTATTCATCTCTATTGACAATCAATTACCCCCTTCATCTACTTTCTCTTTCATTCAATTCACCCCTTCCATTCCCAACTCATCTTCAACCTTTGGTTATTCTCTCTACATCTCTTTTTCTCTATTTCCAAAACCTAACACCAACCATCATGCCTAGGACAAAGGTTTCCACCAATCGCACTAAGATTACGGAGGTGAATCGTCTTCGTCTTTGTTGTGGGGCTTATTTTGACATTGCTTCCGAAGACGAGGTGGAATGCTTCACCCATTTTTCCAATTCTAAAAGGGAGTTTGTGGACATGCACTTCCTTGACTTTGATTCGGTAAGGGAATTAAACTTCTCTACTCGGATTAATGCTTTCATTGATACTTTGGGTTGGCAAACTTTTGTTGCAATGAGATTTCCTAGCATTATGGAATACATTGTGGAGTTTTTGGCCACTTTGAAAATTAATAAGAAGAAAACTTCTATCTCTTTTAGAAATAATGGTGTGACTTACACCATAGATTATGAAGCCATGGGAAATATGTTTGGTTTCCCTACAAGTGATTTCTTTGACAAGCCAAGGGATTTTGATAATGACACAATTTGGAATACCCTTTCGGGTCAAGACTATTTTAATTCGAAAAACACTTCAAGCAAGATGATTAAGGATAATTGTTTGTTTTTCTTTCACAAATTCTTGAGTTTTTCAATGTTTGGTCGTGTTGAGAGCTCCAAGATTCAAGTTGGGGATTTGTTTGTTATTGATTGCTTGTTGAAAGGTTTGAGGGTTGATAGCATTGGTATGTTATTTGATAATTTGCATCGTGCTTCGAGGGCTCACACCATTCAAGTCCCTCTAGGTAATTTTATTACCGCTATAGCTTTGGGTGCCCGTGGAGAATTGGCCGATTATGACATGTCTTCCTACCATGGATATGTTCCGCTTTTGAATATTTCGGCTCTTGAACGAGCTCACTTATTGGTTTCTTCGATTCCTCCGGTTTTTGTTTCTTATGAGTCCCGTATTGCCCATCTTCGTGGTAATATTGGAGGAGAAGCTTCAAGTTCCCCATTTGTATTTACCGAAGAGGGCGGAGAGGAGGAAGAGGCGGAGGATGCACCACAAGCACAACCCCAAGCTCAAGCACGACAAGAAGATGATCCGGTTGATTTAAGGCGGATTTTGAACCAAATCAATTCACATAATCGACAAATGAATTTACCGATTGATGATTTGGTTGAAAACAATGTGGTGATGAATGACAACCTCAACAACTTGAGGAGGGAACACAAATCCACCCGTCGTCGGATGCTTTCGTTCTTCCTTCTTCAAATCGTTGAAACTTTGCCGTCTCCACCGGATTCACCTTCAAATCTTTAGGTTTTATCTTTTCTATCACATTTTGTTGTTTTTCCATTATGTTTGGTACAATATTTTTATTTCTATCTTGTTTGGTACAATTTTATTTTTTTTCCATTATGATGAATGCTTATTCTTTTTTTTTTTTTGAATTTCATTTCTCTCTTATTCCGTCTATGTTAATTCGTATATTTTTCGTGTTTTATCCATTCTTGCACCAATGAGGACATGGTCCAATTTAAGTGTCGGAGGAGATATTACATATATCGTTCTATTACACGTACGAATGAATATAACAAATAAGAATAAGTTTTAATGCAACACTTGTTTTTTGCAAATGCAACATATATTGCAACATTTTTCAATAATGATATTACTTTTTAAAAAAACATTATTTTCATAACTTTACATTAATTTTCATATGTTTGAAAATATTTACCTTGTGATTATTTTTAGGTCATTTTTATCGTTAGAAATAATATTTCTATTCGGGCAATATTTTTCAAATTTTTCATAAATCTCCGATACGATTTTAAGTAAAAACGTCTCGAGTAAATATATTTAAGTAAATAAATTCTTTATTTTCAATCTCTATCTTATATCATAAAATCATGATAAAATAGATCTTATTTTAAATTTTCAATTAGGTTTATAGGCATTAAATTGAACTAACATTTTTTTAGCTCGGTTTGATTTTCGTCTTACATTAACACCAATTGAAGTTTTTAAGGAAACTTTAGCCATAATACATGTTGAATTTTAAGTCAATATAGGATGAATGTGCTATTTTTGTTTTTCCCAAGTTACAATTTTAAATTCATAAAATCAATTAATCATATTCTTAACTTTTGGCCACGATTGAGACCAACCTTATCACAATCGAGGTATGGAAGGAACGTTTAAGCAAAAATTATACGTGTTTAAGTTTAAAGTAACGATTGCGTCCACCCATGTCATGGTCGGTACCTCTTAAGCGAACACAAAAGAAATCAAAGCATATAAAGTTACGATCAAGAGCACCCTTATCTCGGGCGTAACTAAGCAAATAAATTAAACTCAAATACTCACTCATTTCATGTAATAGTTTAGGTTTGGGAAAGAAAATTTTGTGCTTTGAAATACCTTGAGACGAAAGACTCAATAACATGTGTGCTTATATTGTCCCGAATGCTTCAATACAAAAATTGAAAATACAAGACGAATGATATATCGTATTTATACTAAGTTAGTTTGATATTTTGCGTATAAATTTGCCATGCGAAGTTAATCTTTTCGGCTTAACTAATTTAAAACGAAATACAAAGATATATGTTCTATTTTCATAAAGAGGTTAGTTAAAGAAAAAATTCAGTGAAATTTTGCTCGGGACTAGCAAAAGATTAAGTGTGGAGATTTGTTAAGCCCAAAATATACATAAAAAATCATTTATATTTGCATCATTTTTGCTATGAAATCGTACTGTTTATATCTATTTAGAGTAATTTTACGTTCAAATATGTTTCTGTTAGGCATGAATTTGACTACAATTTAACATGTTATTTGTACTGAATTAAGGGTGTTTTTAGGGTTAAATTACGAGAAAGAAGGTCTTATAAGTGTTTTTGTGCAGATGACGAAAGATTAAGTCGAACAGACTGTAAGCAGCCTGTTTCACGCATACCAGGAGGAGTCGTGCAACCTTTGATCCAGCGGTCTAACGCTGTAATTTCTGATGACGGATAACGACAGGACAGACAGCAGGAGCGGCAGGCAGGAAAGGCGGATAAGAGCAATTAAAAGTAGCATGATGACAAGAAAGTTCGACCCTTGAGTGTTCAAGGGTCAAAAGGATCTTAACCACTTCTAGCATTCTAGGATTTGTGAACAATTTGGTTGGTTTTTGTAATATTTTCTCGGATACTTTCAGTACCGTGTTGACCTTTTCTTTTCCCTTAAATAGACGTAGTGGGAGAAGGGAAAGATAATCTTTTTGTGAACAGAAAAATAGACGTTTTGGTAGAGAGAAGAGCTCTCGAGGAAGATGACTCCATTGATGGAGCTCTGTAGAATGGAAGTAGACTGTTCACTCGGCAGTATGAGTGAGTAGTCGTTTTGAATGGGCTAGGCCAGCAAGGGCTGGTTATGTAAGTTATTTATTTCCTTTTTATGAATGAATGTTAATATATGTTGATGTGTTTGATAAGTTCTTATTAGCATGATTATATGCATCTATCTTAGTGAATGATGAATGATAGGGAACTGCTTTCATCTTTATAGATCTTTTTATCAAACTTCCAAGACCCGAAATAGGAATATAAGGGGATTGTATCAAGGGTTTTCTAGATAGAAATACTGTTTCGCTCGTAATGCAAGAAAGGACCAACATTAAGGACGCTTAAGGTTGTAGTAAGTCTTAGAATCTTAAGAACACACGGAAATTGACTTAAGTGAGCTTTAAAGCAGAGACCTTGACTTCACTTTGTGACATTCATGAATAAATAGGATCTTAGATGCTGTATGTAACCTGTTCCGCTTTGGCTTAGCCTGTTCTCTCTTTTTATTATAACCAAAACACATTTTCCAAGGTTTAATCTTTATATTTAGTGTTTCTCAATAATCAGATCAAAATCATTTCTAAACTAAAGAATTCATACACCACGAACACCCTGTTCTACAAGGTTTTTCTTGTAAAGTTTGGTCATCAATCCCTGTGGAGACGATACTCTACTTATCACTTTATTCCTTGTATCTAGTGCACTTGCTAGAGTCTGTTTAGAGGACAACAAGTTTTTGGCGCCGTTGCTGGGGATTGAAAGCAACAAAATTTATCTGAAAATTTCTGTGAAACAAGGTGTTTTTAATCTATCTGCTAAATAGTGTAGCCAAAAGGAGTTCTCTCATTATTTATGTGCAGAGCTGGACCTCCAGTTTTTCCTATCGATCTCGAATTAGAGAGAACGTGTAGACGAAACCGAGCGGGAGCTCGATGAGCAAGACAACGAGAGCGACAAAGAGAAAGAAGGATGGCTGGAAGAGTACAACCAGAACAACTGGTTCAGCCTAATCAGGAAGAGGAAGGAGAAAACAACAATCCTCCAGTTATGAGGATCAAAGACTATTCCAGGCCGACCACGGAAGAACACTCATCGTGCATTGTGTTGCCTAATGAAGGAAACAACATGTTTGAAGTGAAAGCATCTATGATATAAATGTTGCAGGCCGCAGTGCAATTCAATGGATACCAGTCGGAAGATCCAAACGGACATATCCAGGAGTTCATCACACTGTGCAACACTTTCAGATCAAACCGAGGAGTTTCCGATGATGTGATAAGGCTAAAACTGTTTCCTTTTTCTCTCAAGGACAAAGCAAAGAACTGGTTAAAGAACTTACAGCTAGGAACGATTACCACTTGGGAAGAAATGGCCAGTGCTTTTCTAATGAAATATTTTCCGCCAAGACAAGCCATTAAACTCAGGAATGAGGTATCCCATTTCGTGCAGGAAGAGGATGAATCCTTAGCCGAGGCATGGGAAAGGTACAAGGAATCATTAAGAAGGGTACCAAATCATGGCATCCCCATGTAGATGCAAGTGCTGAATTTTTACAATGGAGTCACCAACATTTATAAAATCCAGATTGAATCCATTGCCAATGGTAACCCCGAAGATCTTGAACCACAAGCCTTGTACAACCTTATTGAGAGAGTAGTAAGCACAAGCTATAACTGGCACTCAGCTAGGAGTGAAGGAAAAAGAGCGGGGAATGATGATGTTGTGTCAAAACTGACCACCCAGGTGGAACAGCTTGCAAAGCAGCTCAGCAAGATTAATGTATCATCCATTCACAGTGAACCGCCGTTCAATGATGTTTGTGATTTTTGTGGAGGACCTCATTTCAACATAAACTGTCCTGGAGTCAAGCAAGGGAAAGGTGATCAGGAGCAATGTGATTATGTTGGATATAATCAAAGGAACCCACCAAACCCCTACTCAAATACCTACAACCCAGCCACAAGAAATCATCCGAACTTCGGATGGACCGAGCAGCCGAATCAGGAACAGCCAAGGTATCAGCAGCAACAAGGAGGACAGTACCAGAGGCAACCTCAACAACACTACAAACAGCCTGTTCCACCAAAGGAAGATATAGAACCGGACATGAAGACCATGATGATGCAATTCATGAAGCAGACACAAGCGTCAATTAAAAATCTGGAGACACAGGTCCATCTGCATCTTCGTCCAAAGGAAAGGGGGATAATGCTAAGCAACACCGAACCAAACCCCAAAGGAGATGTCGTGGCCATCACTCTGAGATCTGGTAAGAAAACTCACCCTCCTTTTCCTACTGATGAAGATGCTGAGTGTGCAAGTACCTCTCAAAATATTGAAGAAGAGAAGAAACAAGCTGTTCCTAGTCAAGAAGAGCTCGTCAGGGTAGAATTGACCATTGATCAGGACCAGGAGGAACAAGGAAAGAGGTACAAACCACCTCCGCCCTATGTGCCACCTGTACCTTATCCGGCTAGGCTGATAAACAAAAAGCTTGAAGAGCAAAATTCAAAAGTACTGGACACCTTGAGGAAGTTGCATATCAACATTCCCTTCGTAGAAGCACTTGCTCAGATGCCCACATATGCGAAGTTCTTAAAAGATATCTTGTCAAACAAGAAGAAGTTGGAAAACATCTCGATGATCCAACTAAACAGGGATTGTTCTTCAATACTCCAGAACAAGCAACAGCTTCTGAAAAAGCTGAAGGATCCAGGGAGTTTTTCTATTCCCTGTTCAATAGGCAAGTTAAATATTGAAAATGCACTATGTGACCTAGGAGCTAGCATAAACCTTATGCCATATTCTGTGTATGCTAAGCTAGGACTAGGAGAACCACAACCAACCAGAATGTCCATTCAGTTGGCTGGCAGGTCGGTATGTTACCCTAGGGGAGTAGTGGAAGATGTGTTGGTCAAAGTAGGAAAATTCATACTGCCTGTTGATTTCATCATAATGGATATAGATGAGGACATGCATGTTCCTATTATCTTGGGTAGACCGTTCTTAGCAACGGGTAAAGCATTGATTGATGTAGGAGAGGGAAAACTATTTTTAAGAATTAATGGGGAGGAAATCATTTTCAAAATGAATGAGGCTATGAGACGAGCTAACACTAGTGATGACACATGTTGTTTTTTAGATGATTTCCAAAGTCTTTCTACTTCGCAGGAACAGGGACAGGACACTCTGGAGGCTCTCTTGGGAGAAGAAGTGAATTTATGTGAAGAAACAGGATGTTCCATTGAAACCAATTTGTCAACGCTTCCTCCTGATCCCACTGTCCCTACTCATCAAGAACCGCCTGAAATACCCACTGTGCCATTGACTAAACCCGAACTAAAACCTTTACCATCACACTTAGAGTATGCGTTTCTTGAACCACCCAGTGGAAGCCCGGTGATTATATCTTCAAAACTAACCCCTGATCAGAAACTCAACTCATGGAGGTATTAAGAAAAAACAGGGATCCTATTGCGTGGAAAATTGATGATATCAAGGGTATTAGTCCGGCAGTCTATGTTCATAGAATTCTGATGGAGAAAGATCATAAGTCGTCTGTCCAGCCACAGCGCAGACTGAACCCCCACATGAAGGAGGTTGTGCGGAAAGAAGTGATCAAGTTGTTGGATGCAGGAATCATTTATCCCATCTCTGATAGTGTCTGGACAAGCCATGTTCATGTTGTGCCGAAGAAAGGAGGAACCACAGTGGTCCTCAATGAGAAAAATGAGTTGGTCCCTACAAGAACCATAACAGGATGGCGAGTTTGTGTGGACTACCGAAAGCTCAACGAGGCAACAAGGAAGGATCATTTCCCTTTGCCCTTCATTGATCAGATGCTAGAACGCTTGACAGGGTATGCATTTTACTGTTTCCTTGACAGATACTCGGGGTACAATCAGATTTCCATCCATTGTTAAGATCAAGAGAAGACGACGTTTACATGCCCCTACGGGACATATGCCTACAGAGGAATGCCATTTGGATTATGCAATGCCCCAGCTATGTTTCAGAGGTGCATGATGTCTATATTTCATGATATGGTGGAACGGACTGTGGAAATCTTCATGGACGATTTCTCTATCTATGGAAATTCATTTGGGAGCTGTCTGAACAACCTTGAGGCTGTGCTAGTGCGATGTAGGGAGACCAATTTAGTCTTGAATTGGGAGAAATGCCACTTCATGGTTACTGGCGGGATCATTCTCGGGCATCAAATCTCTGAAAAGGGGATGGAAGTGGACAAAGCCAACGTGGAGGTGATAGAGAAACTTGTTGTACCAACTAATGTCAATGATGTGAGAAGTTTCCTTGGACACGCAGGGTTGTACCGAAGGTTTATAAAGGATTTCTCAAAGATCGCGTTACCCTTGTCAGCCTTACTACATAAAGATGTGGAATTCTCATTTGATACAAGCTGTCTCAAGGCATTTGAACTATTAAAGGGCAAGCTGATCAACTCACCCATACTAGCAGGACCCAACTGGGAACAGCCATTTGAGATGATGTGTGACGCTAGCGATACATGTGTAGGTGCTGTACTTGGGCAAAGGATTGAGAAGAAATTCCGGCCTATCTATTATGCAAGCAAAACATTAACCGAGGCTCAGCAGAACTACACCACTACAAATAAGGAGCTTCTTACGGTAGTATATGCCTTTGACAAATTCCATCCCTACTTGGTTTTGTCAAAAGTCATTGTGTACACAGACCATGCTGCGTTACGCTACCTGTTCGCGAAGAAAGATGCAAAGCCAAGGCTGATACGGTGGTTGCTCTTACTTCAAGAGTTTGATCTCGAGATCAAAGACAAGAAGGGAACCGAAAATGTAGCGGCTAATCATTTGTCCAGAATTTCTCATCCGAGCAGCCAGGAACAACAAAAAATTGTAGAGATTTTTCCAGACGAACGTCTGTATACTATACAGCCTGCTCCATGGTTTGCTGAAATTGCTAATTTCCTTGCTAGTTCACTTAAACCTTGTTAAGCCCAAAATATACCTAAAATATCATTAGTATTTATATCAATATTGCTACGAATTTATGCTATTTTATACCTGTTTAGAATACTTTTACGTTCGAATATGTTTCTTTCTTGCAAGGTACCTAAATATTTGGTAAAATCCAAATAGGAACGAAAAGAGCTTAAAAACAGAATAAAAACCTTACAAAATGAGTTAAAAACGACGAAGATCAATTACGCCTAAACGAGGACAAAGACGAGATCAGAAACAGAAGAAAATGTCAATTCTCGGTTGAGGAAACAGGATTCTCGGTAGAGAATTTTATGAAATCCGCGACCGAGAATCCCAAATTCTCGGTCGCGACACGCGTTTTTCAGCAGCTCCTTCCCTTCGTCCGAAGACCAAATAAATGCTCCCCCATTCTCGGCCGAGAATTTCCATTCTCGGTAAGTGCAGAAATTCCTCCAAATACAATGAACACATGTTTAAATCAAAGAAATGTGTTCGTTCGGGTGGATAAAGACGTCCTTTCACAACGGATACGATCCTTCTCAACAGACACGACACTTCAACCACGACTCTTCAACATCTATAAATAAAGAGTTGATGGAGAGTTGAAAAGATATAGAAGAAAGAGATTAGTATAGAATTTATGCAGAAATTCCGAGTCAAGTGATTCAGAATTTAGATTTCATTTCTGTAAAAAGCAATATGATGTACACACATTGTTTACTCAATAATAACAAACACAGTAGCGTTTAGATTTGTTCATATTAGTTTACATTTTGGTAGTAGATAGACCAGTCTCTATTCCGAAGATTCAGCAAGAAGATTGAGTAGAGAATCCGCCCCTGAGCCTGACAAACTCTAATGAAACCCAAGGAAAGGATTGTCAACCCATTCACTTGCACGCCGTCGAATGTTTTCATGCTCATTCTTCTCTGTAAACTTGTATCAATTTATATTTCATCTAATAAAGTCCGTTCTATTCGATAGATTTTCATGCAGCACTTTGGTAAAGGATCCGAAGTGGATTGCTAGTGTTTTCATTAAAACGTAGTTTAATTCAAAATCTTTACAAGGAAACTTTGTTGAACACTTAGACAAATTATTATCTCGGTAGAGTTTTAATTTGGTTAAGGTAGCGATCTAACCCGACCGTAGGAGGATTGACTACAGTTCAAAGCCTAAAAATTAGAGGTTCCGTCATTTATTTCATCGTTATAATTTATACAAAGTTTAAAGTTGTTTTCTTTGCTTAATGCAAACGAATACATTTGTTTACTTTTCTAAAGAACTAAACAATCTTGTTTTGTAAATTCATTCCTAAATCAGAAGTCTTTTCTAAACATCTTCATACTCTAATCTAATTCTCATTCTAGCAATTTCAAAACGAAATCCGATTTAACGATTTTCCATTTTACAAATTTTAAAAGTATATTTAACCAATAAGTTTTTGTTAAAAAATGTTCCCTGTGGGATCGATATCTTTTATTACTACAAGCGTATACCGTGCACTTGCGGAAATCGCTCAACAAGTTTTTGGCGCCGTTGCCGCGGAACGCCAAAATTTTTGACAAAAATTTAGATTTTTCATGTTTTATTTCGAATCTAGGTTTATTTATACTTATTCAAAATTTTATATTTTACTTATTTCAAATTACTAACATATTTATTTTTCAAATTCTGTTTTGAAGGTAGTTTTGGTTCGTGCGAAATTTCAAGTTCATGCGCAGTTCTCGAATTTCAGGCATTCCACCAAAACCGCTAGACCCAGAAATTGAGAAAACTCTTAAAAAGAACAAGAAAGACAAGAAGAACAAAAACAAAAACAAGACTCCAATAAAAACTAGAATTACTGAGCCAGAAGTTATGGCTACACTTATGGATTACGCTAGGCCAGGAGTGGCCGATGTAACAAATAGTATAGTTAGACCCCAAATAAATGCAAATCAATTTGCGATTAAGCCAGCATTGCTTAATATGTTACAAAATAACGTAACATTTTACGGGTTACCTAACGAAAATCCTAACACCCATTTGACAAATTTCTTAGAAATTTGTGACACTTTTAAAATAACAGATGTGACTGCGGAAGCAATCAAACTTCTCCTTTTTCCTTTTACTTTGAAGGATCGAGCCAAAGAATGGTTAACTTCTATGCCAACCGCAACATTTGAAACTTGGGAGCAATTAGCCCAAGGATTTTTATCAAAATATTTTCCTTTAGCAAAAACCGCAGGAGTCATAAAAGAGTTAACATCTTTTTCTCAAAATGACAATGAAACTCTTTATGAGGCTTGTGAATGTTTTAAAGAACTTCAACGTTTATGCCCACACCACCAATTGCCCGCTGAACTTTTAATGCAAACATTTTATAATGCACTAAATCCTACAACTAGAGGTTCATTGGACACTATGTCTGGAGGGTTATTCATGAAGAAAACATCTGCCCAAGCAAGAGAACTTCTGGAGGAAATGGCAATCAACAGCAGTATGTGGCCCATGGAGCGTGGACACGTACCAATAGCAAAACCATCATCCTCAACTACGTCGTCAGTTAAAGGTATAGTGAATCTTGATCCAGTTGCGATGTTGCAAGCCCAATTTTCTGCCTTATCGCACAAAATTGATAGGTTTATGGCACCGTGTGATCCTAATGGTAAGCCAATCCAAACGGATGTGGATTATGAAGGTATGAGCGAAATTGAACAGGTAAATTTTGTCCAAGGGCAAAAGCAAACTAATAACCCTTACTCCAATACATATAATCCTGGATGGAGAAATCATCCTAACTTTAACTGGAGAGATAACAATAATAATGCTAATGCTAATCAAAATCGTACCACCAATTATCAAAATCAATCAAGAGATACGATTAGCACTTTATCTTCTAAAATCATCAAATTTATTGATGCTATGAGCGGAAAAATAAGTAATCACGACGATGGTTTTAAACGGATCGAAAATAAATTCGATCAGCTTATTAAAAACCAATCATCTAGCATCCATAATTTGGAGGTTCAAATTGGACAACTCGCTAAATCAATTCCATCCCGCAAAGAGGGAAGTCTTTCCAGCCATACGGAAGAAAATCCGAAAGAGCATGTAAAGGCTATCACTCTTCGTTCAGGGAAAAATTACTTAGGTCCGGAAATGCCCGGAAATTCAAATTTACCAGGAACTGATTTACCAAAGTCCAAAGAAGATACATTAAATCAAAAAGATGCACAAATTGACTCTAGTACAAAAACTTTTGTACCCAAACCACCTTTTCCACACAAAGTCCGCAATAAGGACTATGACAAACAACTTTTAACATTTTTAGACAAACTTAAAAATTTGCATATTAATTTGACGTTTATGGATGCGATTACGCAAATACCCAATTATGGTAAATTCCTAAAAGATTTAATTTCAAAGAAAATCAGTTGGGAAGGAATTTCATCCATTTCACTAACCGAAGATTGTAGTTCAATTGTGTCAAGTAATTTGCCCACCAAACTCAAAGATCCAAGATGTTTTACCATTCCGTGTAAATTGGGAGATATTGAATTCCCAAGTTGTCTCTGTGATTTAGGAGCAAGTATTAACTCGATGCCATTATCTATTTTTAATAAGTTAGGCTTAGAAGAAGATATCAAACGTACCAATATGGTTTTGCAATTAGCGGATCAAACCACTAAAAGACCATATGGTATTATTGAGGATGTTTTAGTTAAAGTTGACAAATTTATTTTTCCTACCGATTTCGTTATTTTAGATTTTGCATATGACGTTAATTGTCCGCTAATCTTTGGTAGACCGTTCATGAACACGGGACGTGCTCTAGTTGATGTGTCGGAAGGGAAAGTAGTTTTACGAATAGGAGACGATAAGATTGAGTTTGATATGAACCAAGCGATGAAATATCCTATGGAGGATTTCGCTTGTATGAAACTTGATTTAGTTGAAGAATGTGTAAATGACATTGTTCAAAAAGAAGAAATAATAGAACCTATAATGAGTGAGGAATTAGAAGATAAGGACCCAGAGCCTTTGATTCGAGAAGATGGACCAGTTCCGCCTTCGATTATAGTTCCACCTAAATTAGAACTTAAAGAATTACCCAGTCATTTGAGGTACGCTTTCTTAGGCGAAGGCGATTCTCTACCTATAATTATCTCTAACAAATTAACACAGGTTCAAGAAGAGAAATTGAAAGAAGTTGTTAGAAATAGGATAGGAAGTATGGGTTGGCAAATTTAAGACTTAAAAGGTATTAATCCGAGCATTGTAATGCACAGAATTCACTTAGAAGAAGATAAGCCGCCTAAAGCGGATAGACAAAGACGCCTAAATCCGAATATGAAAGAAGTAGTCAAAAACGAGATTAGTAAACTTCTAGACAATGGAATCATTTATCCTATTTCGGATAGTGAATGGGTTAGTCCAATCCATTGTGTACCTAAAAAGGGAGGCATAACAGTTGTAAGGAATGACGAAGGGGAATTAATACCTACACGAACCACCACTAGTTGGAGGGTTTGTATAGACTATAGGAACCTTAATAAAGCAACTAGGAAAGATCATTTTCCTCTACCTTTCATTGATCAAATGATCGAAAGAATAGCTGTTCATGCTTTCTATTGTTTTCTAGACGGTTACTCCAGATTCTTTCAAATATACATTTACCTGGATGACCAAGATAAAACAACCTTCACATGTCCTTACGGAACATTTGCATATAGGAGAATGCCCTTTGGTCTATGTAACGCACCAACAACATTTCAACGTTGTATGACTGCAATTTTTAATGATTTCATTGAAGATATCATGGAAGTTTTTATGGATGATTTTTCAGTTTATGGAGATTCTTTCGATTCATGCCTACAAAACTTGGATAAAGTTTTGTCTAGGTGTGAAGAAACAAATTTAGTATTAAACTGGGAAAAATGTCATTTCATGGTTCACGAAGGAATTGTTTTAGGTCACAAAATATCTGAAAAAGGATTAGAAGTGGATAGAGCAAAAACTTCTGTAATAGAAAAATTACCCCCTCCAACTACTGTTAAGGGAGTAAGGTCATTTTTAGGACATGCAGGTTTTTACAGGAGATTTATTAAGAATTTCTCTGTAATTTCCAAACCACTTACTAATTTACTCATGAAAGATTCAACCTTTGATTTTAATGAAGATTGCGTTAAAGCTTTCGAAACATTGAAAACAGCTTTAGTTAGTGCACCTATTATTGCTAAACCCGATTGGGATTTACCTTTTGAAATTATGTGTGATGCAAGTGACTTAGCCGGTGGATGTGTTTTAGGTCAAAGGAAGGATAACAAACTTCATGTCATTTATTATGCAAGTCACACACTATCCGGTGCACAATTGAATTACACCACAACCGAGAAGGAAATGTTAGCTGTAGTTTTTGCTTGTGATAAGTTTAGGTCATACTTGTTAGGTTCGAAAGTTATTATTTATACTGATCATGCAGCTTTAAGGTATCTATTTGCTAAAAAAGATGCAAAACCACATCTAATTAGATGGGTTTTATTGCTACAAGAATTTGATATAGAAATTAAAGACAAAAAGGGAGTCGAAAACCTTGTCGTCGATCATCTATCAAGGCTCGAAGATGAAAACGGTCCTATAGGTGAAACTAACGGTATACGAGATGATTTCCCCGATGAATATATCTATCAAATTGAAAGTGTCATGTCACCATGGTACGTGAATTTTGCAAACTATCTTGCAGCCAATATTGTTCTGGAAGGATTAACTTTCCAACAAAAGAAGAAATTCTTCTTTGATATTAAACAGTATTTTTGGGAAGATCCTTTCTTGTTCAGAACATGTGGTGACGGGATAATTAGGAGATGCGTTAGTGAAAATGAATATGAATCCATAATGTCGGAATGCCATTCTAGCTCTTATGGAGGACACAATGGAGTTAGTAAGATAGTAGCTAGAATATTTGAATGTGGTTTCTTTTGGCCTACGATGTTTAAAGACGTCCGTTCATTTATTACTCGTTGTGATAAGTGCCAAAGAACAGGAAATTTAGGAAGGAAAGATGAGATGCCCCTCACAACCATGTTAGAAGTTGAAGTCTTCGACATGTGGGGAATAGATTTCATGGGACCTTTTCCTCCTTCTAATGGTAAAACTTACATATTAGTCGCCGTAGATTATGTTTCAAAGTGGGTTGAAGAAATTGCAACCCCGACAAACGATTCAAAAGTAGTTGTTAGTTTTCTTGACGATATATTTTGTAGATTTGGATGTCCTAGGGTCATCGTTAGTGATGGCGGTACCCATTTTATAAACCGAAGTACGCCACCGCGTGTCAACGCCATACCATCCTCAATCAAATGGTCAGGCGGAGATATCAAATAGAGAACTCAAATGGATTCTAGAGAAAACAGTTTCATCTTCAAGAAAAGACTGGTCTTGTAAACTCAATAATGCGTTATGGGCATACCGTACTGCATTTAAAACACCAATAGGAATGACTCCATACCGATTAGTGTATGGGAAAGCATGTCATTTACCAGTCGAATTAGAGCATAAAGCCTATTGGGCTATTAGGGAACTTAACTTTGATTTGCACCAAGCAGGTAAAAAACGTTTGCTCAATTTAAATGAGTTAGATGAGTTACGTCATCTATCTTACGAAAATGCGAAGATATATAAAGAAAAAGTAAAAAAATGGCACGATGCCAAGATTAAAGTCAAACACTTTAATATTGGGGATAAGGTGCTGTTATTTAATTGACGACTCCGTTTATTTCCAGGAAAACTTAAGTCCAGATGGATAGGACCATATTTAGTCGTCAAAACATTCGATTATGGTTCTTTAGAACTTGAAGGACCTAACGGAGTTCGTTTCAAAGTTAATGGTAATCGATGCAAAATTTATTACGAAAATATTTCGAATATAGGAATTGAGTTCGTAACAAGATTATCTAAAGTATAATTTGTTTCGCTTTTCTAACACAACTCATTTTGTTTTATTTTCTTTTAAATTTGTGTTCATTTCCATTTTTCATTCTTAATTAATTAATTATTAAATTTTTTATTTTTCACATGTCATTTTTATGATTAGATGACTTTATATTATGATTTATATGCATAAAATATGTTTATTTCATGATTTTAGATTTGATTTTAGGCGATTAGTTCGAAATTGAAGTTTCAGACGATTCTCTGTCGAGAATTTGGAATTCTCGGTTGAGAATTCTCCTTTTCAAAATTGTCCAAATAGGTAAGTTTTTTTCTGAACTTACCGAGAATATTTAATTCTCGGCCGAGAATCGGAAAATGGGTTTCGACGCCTGATTTCCGCAAGGAAATCAGCGTGTCACGACCGAGAATTTGGCATTCTCGATCGCGACACGCGCTGCTTTTACACCATCAGACCTGAATCATCTTCAACCTGTAGACAAACCCTTTCATAAACGAAAAATTAAGTTTCTTCAATTCAGAAAGGTATAATTTTATGCCTTTTCGCATCAAAACAACACCTCATTTCATCCTAAAATCTTACATTCTTTTCATCTTTGTCAGATCAATTTTCTGATTTTCTTCAAACAACCATTTTTCTCTAAGTTACAGACACATTGTTTCTTTAGTTCTTTACCATGCCTACTAAACACAAAACCTCAAAGAAAAATGCTGCTTCAAGCAACAAACGTCCAGACTTATCCATACGATACGGTGCGCCCTTTCCTATTTTCAATCACGATGAAGGAATGCGCTACTGGAGGCTCCGTTATACATTCTTTGTTGGAATGTTATATATGGATGACTTCTTGAATGATCAACTTGGAATAAGCGATGACTTGAGTCGCTATTTGGAACGCTTAGGGTGGACAAAATTCGCCAAAATGCGATTTCCAATCATTGGCGATTGGATTCTGGAATTTTTCTGTACCGTTCGTTTCATTAACAAACGACGGGTCCGTCTTAGTTTTCGTCGAGATGGCGAAATCTTTACTTTTGGCTATCCATAGTTGCATGCCTGGTTTGGTTTTCCCCCGAGGGATACAATCAAACGTCATCCTGGAAAGGACATGACATCCACGGACATATGGAGAATGCTTACTGGTTTTTGGCGTTTCAATCCTCGACTCGCCTACAATCATTCCTTTCACTCCAACTCCATGCTGTATTTACACAAATTCTTGTGTCACAGTTTGTTCAGTCGCACATTTAGTAGTGTGGTCTGTGACACCGATTTATATGTTCTTAGAGATATATTCCAAGGAAATACAGTTGATTCTTCAAAAATTCTGATGGAGGGTCTTATCGCCGCTTCTCGATCCAAGGATAAAAATATTGGGTTCGGGAATATAATCTGTGGAATAATTCTCGGTACCAAAGGTACCATTGTTGTTCCTTGGAGTGATGATGAAATCTTCCCGACGATAGATTATGAGTTTTTAGAGTTCGAAGGACTCGTAAAACGTGTCTTTCGTGCAGGCCCGCATTTTCTTTCTGCACCGGAACGTCAAGCTTTCGTGCAGTTAAAAATTGACCACTATAGGGCCACAGAAATCCCGCTTGATAGGGATGATTATATAGAATAGTTTAGGTTTTTCAAATTTTATTTTGTACATATTTTTCTTATTTTGTTGTAATTGAATTGTTTATTTTTATATTTTATACATATGTGTTCTATTAATAAATTAACTTTTCTATTTCATCTTAGTTCGTTTATTGCTTTGCTAATAGTTAAAAATATATTGGTTAAATGACGATAATAAAAAGTTTAGAATATTCTAATATGATTTCTTATTCAACACATAATCCCACTTCTAAACTTAAATCATTGGATTCAATACATTAAGTTTTCATTCAATTAATTCAATTGATTAATTTCATGTCTTTAATATGTATTAATATGAACTTAATATGCACTTAATATGATTCTTTTAACTTGTATGCATAAATGTGCATTAATGTTTCATTAATTCTTCATATACCATTTATTTCCCTCTAATTCCAATTAATAAGGATAGACCTTTGGTTTTCCTTGCAATTAATGCTCTTTATTTTAGTTCTTAAGTGCAGGTACAATTTATATTAAGTTCAGGACACAAATTACCAACAAAATTGCACAAACCAAGTCAAAAGGCACCTAAAAAGCCATTTTTGACCAATTCTCTACCGAGAATTTAAAATTCTCGGTAAGTCCAGCGAAAAAGGCCGAATTCAGAGCAATTTTTTCTCTAAAATTCGCGTGCCGCGACCGCGGATCCGCATTCTCGGTCGCGACACGCGACCTGCAGGCAACATTAATTCCGAATTTTTGCCCTATTTCGAGCCTATTCCTATTCCTATTCTACCTCTACATCTCCCTATTTCACCCTATATAAACCTACCCCTTACACAAACCTCACATCACCTCATAATTCACCCAATCACCTATCATAACCTTTTCCCCATACATTACTTTTACTCTTCCCAATTTATTCTTTACCCTCTCTTCTCTCTTCTCAATTCATTACCTCATTTTACAACTTTCAATTCATCTTCATCCTTTGCTCTTCTCTCTTTTTCACTTCTTCTTCTTTTTCTTTACAACCCTAGCCACTACCATTACCATGCCTAGAAAAAAGCGTGTTGGTCAAAAACCTCCGGTTACGGAAGCTAATCGCCTTCGTATTCGTTGCGGAGCCTATTTCGATATCGAAACGGAGGAGAAAGCCACTCGATTTCTTCACTTTTCCAATTTCAAGCGAGAGTTTGTGGATATGCACTTCCTTGACTTCGATTCAGTAAGAGCATTAAACTTCTCTACTCGAATTGATGCTTTTATTGAGGCTTTGGGTTGGCAAGAGTTCGTTTCTATGCGTTTTCCCCGTATTCATGAATACGTGGTGGAGTTTTTGGTCACTTTGACTATGAACAAGAAGAAGACATCAATCTCTTTTAGGAATAATGGTGTGACTTATACCATAGATTATGAGGCAATGGGAAACATGTTTGGTTTCCTTACTACTGATTTTTATGATAAGCCTAAGGATTTTGATAATGATTCTGTTTGGCAAACTCTTTCGGACCAAGACTATTTTAACTCCAAAAACACTTCAAGCAAAGTTGATTAAGGACAATTGTGTGTTCTTCTTTCACAAATATTTGAGTTTTTCCTTGTTTGGTCGTGTTGAGAGTTCGAAGATTCAAGTTCGGGATTTGTTTGTTTTGGATAGTTTGTTTAAAGGTTTGAGGGTTGATAGCATTGATATGTTGTTTGATAATTTGTTCCGTGCTTCGAGGGCTCATACAATTCAAGTCCCTCTCGGTAATTTTATCACGGCTATTGTTTTGGGAGCACGGGGTGAATTGGCCGATTATGACATGTCCAACTACCATGGGTATGTTCCAATTTTGGACATCTCGGCACTTGAGCGGGCTCACTTATTGCTTACTTCGGTTCCTCCCGTTTTTATTTCATATGCTTCCCGTATTGCCCATCTTCGTGGCACTATGGGTGGAGGAGCTTCAAGTTCTCAGTTTGTAGGTACCGAAGAAGGAGGCGAGGAGGATGCACCGCAAGCTCAACCACAACCCCAAGCACCTCAAGAGGATGATCCGGTGGATTTGCGGAGGATTTTGAACCAAATCAATTCCAATAATCGTCAAATGAATTTACGAATTGATGATTTGGTGGAAAATAACATGGTGATGAATAACAACCTCAATACTTTGAGGCGCGAACATAGGTCTACTCGGCATCGGATGCTTTCATTTTTCCGTCGTCGAAATGTGGAGACTTCACCAACACCTCCGGATTCCCCGCCTAATGCTTAGGTTGTCTCTTTTATTTTTCTTGTTATCTTGTTAAGTTTGGTACAATATTTCTTTTTATTATGTTTCGTACAATTTTTATTTTTATGTTGAATGCTTTTTATTTACTAATCTTCTATCTTTATTTCATATGCTTTATTTCGTGCTTATTTTTCATGATATCTCGATTTTTTGCACCAATGAGGACATGGTCCAATTTAAGTGTGGGAGGAGATATACATATATCATTTTAGTTTTTAGCACAAATAGTAAATGCAACGAATAATTTTTATGCAAATGCAACATATATCGCAACACAATTTATTTGAACACTATTTTTATTAACATTTTCATATGTTTATAAATTAATCATAAGTTAATATGATTATTATTTTTATGTTATCATTATCTATAGAAATAATATTTCTATACGGGTAATATTTTCAAAAATTTTCACAAATCTCCGATACGATTTTAAGTAAAAACGTCTCGAGTGAATGTATTTAAGTAAAAATTCTTTATATCAATCTCTATTTTATATCATGAAATTCATGATACAATAAATCTTATTTTAAATTTTCAATTAGGTTTATAGGCATTAAATTGAACTAACAATTTTAGCTCGGTTTGATTTCGTCTTACATTAACACCAATTGAAGTTTTTAAGGAAACTTTAGCCATAATACATGTTGAATTTTAAGTCAATATAGGATGAATGTGCTATCTTTCTTTTTCCCAGGTTACAATTTTAATTTTATCATTCATATTAATTAATCAATTAGTTGAATTCTTAACTTTTGGCCACGATTGAGACCAACCTTATCAAAATCGAGGTATGAAAGGGAAGAAAATTAAGTACCGTTTACTTTTGGCCACGGTTGCGACCACCCTTATCACAATCGAGGTATGGAAGGAACGTTTAAGAAAAAAAAAATAAGCGTGTTTAAGTTTAAAGTAACGATTGCGTCCACCCATGGCATGGTCGGTACCTCTTAAGAAAACACTAAGCAATAAAATACGTATAAGGTTACGATCAAGACCACCCTTATCTCGGGCGTAACCAAGTAAATAAATTAATCCTAAGTACTTATTTAAATTTAATATATCTCATATATTAGTTTAGGTTTGGGAAAGGAAATTTTGTGCTTTAAAATGCCTTGAGACGAAAGACTCAATAACATACGTGCTTATATCGTCCCGAATGCTTCAATTCAAAAATTGAAAATACAAGACGAATGATATATCGTATTTATACTAAGTTAGTTTGATATTTTGCGTATAAATTTACCATGTGAAGCTAGTTTTTTCGGCTTAACTAATTTAAAAAGTAAATACAGAGATATATGTTTTATTTTTATAAAGAGATTAGTTAAAGAATAAATTCAGTGAAATTTTGCTCGGGACTAGCAAAAGATTAAGTGTGGAGATTTGTTAAGCCCAAAATATACCTAAAATATCATTAGTATTTATATCAATATTGCTACGAATTTATGCTATTTATACCTGTTTAGAATACTTTTACGTTCGAATATGTTTCTTTCTTGCAAGGTACCTAAATATTTGGTAAAATCCAAATAGGAACGAAAAGAGCTTAAAAACAGAATAAAAACCTTACAAAAGGAGTTAAAAACGACGAAGATCAATTACGCCTAAACGAGGATAAAGACGAGGTCAGAAACAGAAGAAAATGTCAATTCTCGGTTGAGGAAACAGGATTCTCGGTAGAGAATTTTATGAAAGCCGCGACCGAGAATCCCAAATTCTCTTTCGCGACACGCGTTTTTCAGCAGCTCCTTCCCTTCGTCCGAAGACCAAATAAATGCTCCCCCATTCTCGGCCGAGAATTGCCATTCTCGGTAAGTGTAGAAATTCCTCCAAGTACAATGAACACATGTTTAAATCAAAGAAACGCATTCGTTCGGGTGGATAAAGACGTCCTTTCACAACGGATACGATCCTTCACAACGGACACGACACTTCAACCACGACTCTTCAACATCTATAAATAAAGAGTTGATGGAGAGTTGAAAAGATATATAAGAAAGAGATTAGTATAGAATTTATGCAGAAATTCCGAGTCAAGTGATTCAGAATTTAGATTTCATTTCTGTAAAAAGCAATATGATGTACACACATTGTTTACTCAATAATAACAAACACAGTAGCGTTTAGATTTGTTCATATTAGTTTACATTTTGGTAGTAGATAGACCAGTCTCTATTCCGAAGATTCAGCGAGAAGATTGAGTAGAGAATCCGCCCCTGAGCCTGACAAACTCTAACGAAACCCAAGGAAAGGATTGTCAACCCGTTCACTTGCACGCCGTCGAATGTTTTCATGCTCCTTCTTCTCTGTAAACTTGTATCAATTTATATTTCATCTAATAAAGTCCGTTCTATTCGATAGATTTTCATGCAGCACTTTGGTAAAGGATCCGAAGTGGATTGCCGGTGTTTTCATTAAAACGTAGTTTAATTCAAAATCTTTACAAGGAAACTTTATTGAACACTTAGACAAATTATTATCTCGGTAGAGTTTTAATTTGGTTAAGGTAACGATCTAACCCGACCGTAGGAGGATTGACTATAGTTCAAAGCCTAAAAATTAGAGGTTCCGTCATTTATTTCATCGTTATAATTTATACAAAGTTTAAAGTTGTTTTCTTTGCTTAATGCAAACGAATACATTTGTTTACTTTTCTAAAGAACTAAACAATCCTGTTTTGTAAATTCATTCCTAAATTAGAAGTATTTTCTAAACATCTTCATACTCTAATCTAATTCTCATTCTAGCAATTTCAAAACCAAATCCGATTTAACGATTTTCCATTTTACAAATTTTAAAAGTATATTTAACCAATAAGTTTTTGTTAAAAAACGTTCCCTGTGGGATCGATATCTTTTAGTACTACAAGCGTATACCGTGCACTTGCGGAAATCGCTCAACAAACCTCATAACCTGTCCACTAACCAAAGGAAGAAGTTCTATGCAGAAATCAAATATTATTTTTGGGAGGAGCCCTATCTTTTCAGGTTGTGCGCCGATCAGATCATTCGCAGGTGCATCTCTCAAGAGGAAGGACAGGCTGTTTTGAGCCATTGTCACGATAGAGAAGCAGGAGGACATCATAGCGCGAGTAGAACTGCAGCCAAAGTGCTTCAATTAGGTTTTTTTTGGCCCACCATTTTTAAGGATGCCAATGTGTTTGTACGCACTTGTAATGAGTGCCAACGAACGGGCAATATTTCAGCTCGAAATGCCATGCCCCTCAATAACATTGTTGTTTGTGAAATATTTGATATATGGGGCATAGACTTCATGAGACCATTCCCTACATCTTTCGGGCATAAATATATCTTAGTTGCAGTAGACTATGTGAGCAAGTGGGTTGAAGCAATTGCGAGTCCCACCAATGACGCCCGTGTGGTTGTAAAATTCCTAAAAAGGCTTTTTGCCCGATTCGGTGTCCCACGAGCGATCATTAGTGATCAAGGAACCCACTTTTGCAATGCTAAATTTGAAAAGCTGATGGGCAAGCTTGGAGTCTCTCATAGAATTGCCACACCTTACCACCCATAAACTAGTGGACAGGTGGAGATTTCAAATCATGAAATCAAAAGAATTTTGGAAAAAACCGTTGGCAATTCTAGGAAAGACTGGGCAAATAAGCTTGACGATGCTTTATGGGCGTATAGAACTTCATATAAGACACCCATTGGAATGTCCCCATTTAGATTGTTGTGTGGAAAGTCCTGTCATCTACCAGTAGAGATGGAGCATAGAGCCTTTTGGGCTTTAACTTTCTTGAATTTTGAGAAACAGGCTGTGGGCGAACAAAGAAGATTGCAACTCCGTGACATGGAAGAATTCAGACTGTTTTCCTATGAAAATGCGGTGAATTATAAGGAGAAGACCAAGAAATGGCACGACAGAAAAATCCAGGAGAAAGCCTTTCAAGAAGGACAGAGGGTTTTGTTGTACAATTCAAGGCTCAGACTGTTCCCTGGAATGCTGAAATCAATGTGGTCAGGGCGGTATACGGTGAACAAAGTGTTCGGTCATGGGGCAGTAGAAATTGGCAAGGAGGGTCATAAACCTTTCAAGGTGAAGGGGCAAAGGTTAAAACCTTATCTCGAGAATGATCACACAAGGAAGATTGACACTGTCCACTTCCAGGACCCCCCGAGCCAATAGAATCAAGAACAGGGTGTCTGCTGCAAACACCAATTGTAGCACAAGTAACATTGCACTTTCATACTTTATTTTACAGTTTTGCCAAATTTTAGTTAGCATTGTTTAGTCTGGTTAAGATTAATTCTGTGTCATCTGATGGTCCGTAATTAAGTTAATTCCTTTGAACGAGCAAAGATGTAAAACTTTTACCCTTCCATATGGGTAAAGTTTTAACTTTTTACTTGTTTTAAAAAGGAGATTGAAATGATATTTTGGGGAGAAGTCCGTTGGTAAGCTAACATAGGGCAAATAAAGTGAACATCAAATCAATCTGTTCGTTTGGTACTTATTATACTCTGTCATACCTCCCTCGGTAAAACCAAAGTAGGTAGGGTATAGTAAATTCAAACTCAAAAAAGTAATTGTTCGCTGCCCCAAGCGTCTCTTCGACTGGACGCGGCTGTTGCCACAACCACACATACAAATGGCGCTCATGGAAACATCGTCATAATGACGGTTCTGGCAACAAGTCGTTTCACTCGTCTTTCTACTTAAAGGATTGACCGTCTTGCGGACCCTAGTTAAAAATTGTTCTACACTCTCTCTTTCACACCGTTCCCCATATTTTGTTTGATAATTATCTTTGGGTGTCCCTATTTAGTCGCTATAGCAGGATGAGGACTCGAGGCTCAGGGAAACAAGTAAAAGTTGAAGGCACAAAGAAAGAAAAAGCGAAGGGCAAGATGGTGGGCACAAGAACAGTCGCGTTTGTACCTGACGAGAAACTGGTAAAAAAACTGTCTCAGTTTAAGGATGCCGCTGTGCAACAATACTATGATGATTTGGCTCAACTCAAATTTGGGCTGGTAAGAATTATATGCTGGGATACGCTGAAAAAGCTTAAGCTTGCGGAACGTGTAAAGCAACCCATGAAAGCGGGCCATTTTGGCTGCTTCTTTGAGATGAAGGAACCAGCGTACAAGGAACTCACTTTGGAGTTTCTAGCCACTTTTAAACACGATCCTGAGATCACTGACCCAGATGAAGAAGGAAAGTTCAGTTTCCGGCTCATGACCCATACCCAACGGCCATCCTTGAACACATTCAATAACCACCTCGACGCTGCGGATGACGATGACTTGGAGTCTGATGGGTACAAAGGGGCTTTCACCAAAACCCCGGACGAGTTTGACCCAACAACTTTCTGGCGCTCAATCTCTGGCCAGCCAAGTTAAGACGGTAGTGCATCCAAAGCATCTGGTATTGAGGACTACGCCATTCGGTACTTGCATAAACTGGTTTCCGGCACCATCTTCGCGCGCGAGAACCAGGCCACTATCCCTCACGTAGACCTTACGGCTCTTTGGAGTATGGTACAGGGGCACAGGATGAACCTTAGCTTTTGGTTCGGGGAGTACATTAGCGCTTTTGGAAGGAAAAACTCATCCATCATATGTTGTGGCAGCATTGTGACTCGAATAGCAGAGGCCATTGGGGTATTCAAGCCAGAAGACAAGAACCGATTCACAGTGGTCAACTACCCGGACCAAATAGATTTGAAAAGCCTTTAGAGCATGTTATTCGGGAGGATGGTGAATGGGAAGTGGGTTTGGATGTCCGACTTTGTGGAAGCCAAAAGGGTTGAAAGTCGGAAGAGGAAAAATGAGCCTACTGTATCGGTGTCATCCGAGTCTGAGCAAATCGAGCAAGCCAATGATCTGGGCTTTTACCAAAAATGTTCAACACCCTGTTTGCACAAACCCAAGCTTACAGAGAACAGATCTTTGCTCTCGAACATAAAAATGCCGTGCATGAGAGCGAGATTGACATGCTCAAACACCTCTGTGTGGAAGAACATGGGAAGGAGAGTCCCTTTGGTGCCTCAATCAAGAGTCCGGTAAGAGCTAAACCTGAAACTACTGCCAATGCCGCTGCCTCCTCGAAAGGGGAGGGCACTGCTACTGCTGCGGATAGAGAGGTTGATTCCTCTCTTTCCCCGCCTGTCTGATCATTCAATTTGTTGCTATCCAAGCATCTGGTAACACTTATACCCCTTATTTGCATTTGTTTACACTCGACTTTTGGCATGTTTATGCTGCTTTTGTTAATAATAACATTGAGGACAATGTTCCGTTCTAATTTGGGGGTGGGACATTATAATATATGTGTGCATAAGCATGATAAAGGTTTGACCAGGTTGTTAGTGTAGTAAAATTCATGAATAACAAGTTATCCCCCTGTGATCTTCGGTTTGTGCACATAGAAATCTTTAACTTCCTTAGTAAATATTCTTTGTTTTATGTCCATAATCTTGTAAACAGACTGCGCTTGTTATGATTGAGATGTGTGGTGATAGCCTTGTGTTGATCTTAACTACCCGAGTCTTGTAGTTCCAAAATTTTTGAAGTTCTAAATCAACTTTCACGAGAGGGACCTTTTGCCTTAATGCATAAACCCCAAAATAGTGAGAACTTGAGCCTACAATTGCATTTAAAATGCATTGATTCTTTAAAGAGTGGGCCAGTACTTACTATCTTTAGGGAGAATTTGCTTTGGTATGCCCTATAGAAATGGAATTTTTTTTGACAAACCTAGAATGATAAAGGCATTAGGCACCTAACTCAACCATGTAAAAGACTTAACCCGTGCATTGCACTCATATAGTAGGATGAACCTTTTGAGCCTTACCCTTGTTTTTCGTTAACGTAGCTTGTGAATAACCATAATCCCTTCACTTTGAGCTTAAAGAGCCAAGAATCTGCCTCATGCAAGCGGTGCTAGTTGAAAATATTAGTGGCTGAGAAAACTCGAGCCTATACTAAAATGAAATAGTGAATAAAAGAAAATGAGTGAGAGGAAAAAGAAAAATCTGTAAAGAACCTCTTCATTCATGGCACACTATCACAAGGTGTGCCTAAACCATTGGAATTGGTGGTTTAGTGGTAGGAGTTAATAAAAAGTGTGGGTAAGTCATTTGATAAAACAAGCTGTGCAATGTTGTATGTGAGAAATAAAGGATTGGTGTAAAGTGCATGAGGACAGAACTCTTACACATAAAAGCCGTTCACTTCCACACCTGAACCTTAACCTTGCATTACAACCATTAAAAGACCTTTGGACTCTGTTTGGAAAATTTTAATCCATAGAAATAGGACCAAGAAGCAAACTCACACCCTACTGGTGTATTTACTGAGCTGAGGAGTGAAGTTGCATTCCCTTCCTCATGGCGAAAAGAGCCATACGAGAGTGAGTGAAACATCCATTCCTTAGTGAGGCATGAAAGTCAAACTGGTTGTTCATTTTGAAAGTTGAGGTTTAACTTTAAGCTTTGAGGAATTTCTTGAGTAGGGTTACACGATCAAACACTAGCATAACTTCATTAAATATCATGATTTGCGTTTTTCTGTTGATAATTTCCGAGAACAAATGATCTGTATAAATCCCTACCTCTCCGTGATCCCCTCAAACCCTTCTTCCGTATTCTTTCATTCCTAACTCTTTCCCTATAGATAACTTGTTTTCTATCTGTTGTATACTTGAGGACAAGCAAAGATTCAATTTGGGGGTATTTGTTAGGCATGAATTTGACTACAATTTAACATGTTATTTGTACTGAATTAAGGGGGTGTTTTTAGGGTTAAATTACGAGAAAGAAGGTCTTATAAGTGTTTTTGTGCAGATGAGAAAAGATTAAGTCAAACAGACTATAAGCAGCCTGTTTCGCGCATACTAGGAGGAGTCGTGCAACCTTTGATCCAGCGGTCTAACGCTGCAATTTCTGAACGCATAGCGACAGGACAGACAGCAGGAGCGGCAGGCAGGAAAGGCAGATAAGAGCAGTTAAAAGTAGCATGATGATAAGAAAGTTAGACCCTTGAGGGTTCAAGGGTCAAAAGGATCTTAACCACTTCTAGCATTCTAGGATTTGTGAACAATTTGGTTGGTTTTTGTAATATTTTCTCGGATACTTTCAGTACCGTGTTGACCTTTTCTTTTCCATTAAATAGACGTAGTGGGAGAAGGGAAAGATAATCTTTTTGTGAACGGAAAAATAGACGTTTTGGTAGAGAGAAGAGCTCTCGAGGAAGATGACTCCATTGATGGAGCTCTGTAGAATGGAAGTAGGCTGTTCACTCGGCAGTATGAGTGAGTAGTCGTTTTGAATGGGCTAGGCCAGCAAGGGCTGGTTATGTAAGTTATTTATTTCCTTTTTATGAATGAATGTTAATATATGTTGATGTGTTTGATAAGTTCTTATTAGCATGATTATATGCATCTATCTTAATGAATGATAGGGAACTTCTTTCATCTTCATGGATCTTTTTATCAAACTTCCAAGACCCGAAATAGGAATATAAAGGGATTGTATCAAGGGTTTTCTAGATAGAATTATTGTTTCGCTCATAATGCAAGAAAGAACCAACATTAAGGACGCTTAAAGATGTAGTAAGTCTTAGAATCTTAAGAACACACGGAAGTTGACTTAAGTGAGCTTTAAAGCAGAGACCTTGACTTCACTTTGTGACATTCATGAATAAATAGGATCTTAGATGCTGTATGTAACCTGTTCCGCTTTGGCTTAGCCTGTTCTCTCTTTTTATCATAACCAAAACACATTTTCCAAGGTTTAATCTTTATATTTAGTATTTCTCAGTAATCAGATCAAAATCATTTCTAAACTAAAGAATTCATACACCACGAACACCCTGTTCTACAAGGTTTTTCTTGTAAAGTTTGGTCATCAATCCCTGTGGAGACGATACTCTACTTATCACTTTATTACTTGTATCTAGTGCACTTGCTAGAGTCTGTTCAGAGGACAACAGTTTCTTTCATGCAAGGTACCTAAATATTTGGTAAAATCCAAATAGGAACGAAAAGAGGTCAAAAACGAAAGAAAAACCCTACAAAAGGAGTCAAAGACGACGAAAATCAAACGCACCGAAATGAGGACGAGGACGAAGTCAAGACGGAGGAAATTAATCCGGTGTCGCGACCGAGAATCCTCCATTCTCGGTCGCGACACGCGTCGCCCAGCTCTCCCCCTTATCATTTCAAAGGCTGAAAATATGCTTCCCCATTCTCGGCCAAGAATTTACATTCTCGGTAAGTTTAGATTTTCAGGCATCACTATATACACTTGTTCGTTTTCAAAGAAACGCGTCCGTTCGATTGGATAACAACGTCTCTTCGCAGCAGACACGTTCCTTAGACCCGACTCTTCAACATCTATAAATAAAGAGTTGATTTCAGAGTTGAATATATAGAAATATTGAAGAGAAGATTTAGTACAGAATTAATGCAGAAATTCTGAGTCAAGCAATTCAGAGTTAGAAGTTCGATTTTGTAAAAAGCAATATGATGTACACACATTGTTTATCAAATAATTACAAACACAGTAGCATTTAGATTTAGATTAAGATTTGTTCATATTAGTTTACATTTTGGTAGTAGAAGTACCCGTCACTATTCCAAAGATTCAGCGAGAAGATTCAGTAGAGGATTTGATCCAGGAGCCTGACAAACTCTAATCGAGGTTCGAGGAAAGGATTGACAACTCGTTCACTTGAAAGTCGACGAAAGCTTCCATGCTTCTTTTTCTCTGTAAACTTGTATCAAATTCATACTTCATCCAATAAAGTTCATATAATTCAATATATTTTTATGTAGCACTTATGGTAAATGATCCGAAGTGAGTTCTGGTGTTTTCATTAATACGTAGTTGAATTCAAAATCATTACAAGGAAACTTTGTTGAACACTTAGGCAAATTGATTCTTGCATAAGTATTAATTTGGTTAAGGTAGCAATCTAACCCGACCGTAGGAGGATTGTCTGCAGTTCAAAGCCCCTTAATTGAAGGAGTTTACGTTATTACATTTTTATAATTTATACAAAGTTTAATGTTGTTTTCTTTACTTAATGCAAACGAATACATTTATTCTCTTTTTCAAAAGCACTAAACGTTCTTGTTTTGTAAATTTATACTCAAAACAGAATTGATTTCTAACATTCTACATATTCCAATCTAATTCTTATTCTATCAATTTCAAACCCAATTTCAAATAACGATTATCTATTTATATAAACTTTAAGTCGTATTTAATCTACACATAAATAAGTTTTTATTGAAAAACGTTCCCTGTGGGATCGATATCTTTTTATTACTACAAGCAAAACCGTGCACTTGCGGAAATCGCTCAACAAACGATTTTTTTTATTCTGAGTATTTTTACAAATTCAAAAGGAAAATTATAATCTAGTAGGACAATAATTCATAAGAAGACCCAAAAGTGCGACCACTTAGGGCCTGAGCCAAAAGAGGCCCAAATTGTTTTTTACTATATATATAATATTTTTTAAATGTAGTTATAATACTCATTCATTCCTAGAAAACAACCAAATAATATAATATTTTAGGTCTAAAATATGTCTAAATTTCTATTTTAAATTTTTAAGGGTTAATTTCAAAAAGAAACCCTGTGGTTTCAAGTTTTGGAAAATAAATACATGTGGTTTGATTTCGAGCAAATAAATATCTGTGATATGCTCCGTTTTTAAAAAACACGAAAACGGTGAAGACGCCGTCTATATGCTGATGTGGCCGAGGGTAATTTAGTCAATAAGAGTTAATTTCAAATAAATTGTTATGGTTTGTGTGTTTTTGCAGATAGGTGCCTGTGGTTTGGATATTTTTGCAAATAGATACCCGTTGTTTGGATGTTTTTGCAAATAGGTACTCGTGGTATAACAAACCAAAAACAAACGTTTAATTTAGGCAATAGCTGTGATATAGTATATACCGTCACTAGTGAACTGATGATAATTTAGGCAATTACCTAAATTAAGCGTTTGTTTTTGGTTTGTTATACCACTGGTACCTATTTGTAAAAACATCCAAACAACGGGTATCTATTTGCAAAAATATCCAAACCACAGGCACCTATCTGCAAAAACACACAAACCATAACAATTTATTTGAAATTAACTCTTATTGACTAAATTACCCTCGGCCACATCAGCATATAGACGGCGTCTTCACCGTTTCCGTGTTTTTTAAAAACGGAGCATATCACAGATATTTATTTGCTCGAAATCAAACCATAGGTATTTATTTGCCAAAACTTGAAACCACTATATTTGAAGCTGCTGAGTAGTCTCGACAAAGCGTACAAGACAGCAGCTGGCCAATGAAAACTTCCAGACAAAGTATTTCTACTTTGGGTAAAGTTCAGACGACACAGTATGTTGTCTAGTTGACTTTACCATAAAAGAAGAGACAGTCTGCTGAGCTGACCGAGGACAGAAGATACACAAATCTGATTGGCCGAGAGCTCTAAGCAAGTCAGGATGACAACGACAGGAAGCCGTTTCCCTCCAACGGTTATTTCGAAATTCGAAATGACCGATGCCCAGACGTCTCTATAAATAGTGCCATCAGAAGCTTCATTTCATACAAAACTTGATCAAGCCATTACGCTGACCAAATTTCTACACAAGTTCTGCAAGCAAGAAGCAAAGCAAATCTTACACTACAATTCATACATTTGTGTAAAAGTCTAGAGTGATTATTTCAATCGTCTAAAGTGTCTTAGCAAATCATTGTATAGGACAAAACACTTATCATTTCTAGAGATAGAAAGGAGAGGCTGAATACTCGGTTATAGTACTCAACGAGAAATTAGGATTAAGTAGAGGTATAGAGGAAGGTACTCTTGTCATACTCAGTTGCTAAGATTGTAAAAGGTTTGAGGCTCTACCTTTAAAGAGCTCAGTAGAGGATTCGAAATCTCGGAACGTGTTTCGGGGACAGGACGTAGGCTTAGAAGAAGCCGAACCTGGATAAATCTGCTGAGTAAAGTATTTCTTACCTTTAACTCCTTATATATATTGCTTGCTTAAAATAACCAAAAACTGACCAAGTGAAGAGGTCAAGTTGAGTTGTGCGTGTTAAACATCTGAGCTCAGGAATAGACTCTAAGTGCTATCTCCTGACTCAAGCTAAGAAACTGACCTAGTCACCAGTTGACTAAGCCAGTATCTTGCTATTTACTCAGCGCCGCTGTTAAAACCTTTTTCCTTAGAAAAAGAAGTCTGCCCTAATTGCGAAAAAGTTTAAATAGTTCCTAACCCCCCCCCCCTTGGAACTATACTTGCAACCTTACAAGGGACCAACAAGTGGTATCAGAGCTTAAAAGCTCACTGTAAAAGGTCTAACAACCTTGAGCTGATCTCTACCATGGGCGAAAACAGCACTCGGTTTCTCCCTAGAAACCAAACAACTCAGATATTGCCTGAGGGGCTGTCCATTACTAGGCCTCCCCTATTCTTCGGGTCAAACTATACCTTCTGGAAGAATAGGATGAAAATTTTTATTCAGGCCACAAACATGAGTGCCTGGCTATCAATAGTCCAAGGCCCATTTGTACCTGTCGAAGTTGTGGCTGGCCAAACAGTTGTAAAAGCTGAGGCCAAATGGACAGAGGATGATCTTAAGAAGCTCCAAAATCACGCTTCGGCTATCAATATGCTTCACTGTGCACTCGATGCTGCAGAATATAATAAAATCTCAGGTTGTGAGTCGGCACAAGAGATCTGGAAAAAGCTGGAAGTCACCTACGAGGGAACCAATAAAGTAAAGGAGTCCAAGGTGAATCAGCAGATGAGATTGTACGAGCTATTCGAGATGAACAATGATGAGGGCATTTCAGATATGAATGCAAGGTTCACCAACATCATTAATGAGCTCAAGAGACTTGGGAAAATCTTCACTGAGGAAGAACAAGTCAAAAAGATACTCAGGAGTCTTCCTAAAGACTGGCAAGCAAAGAAGACAGCGGTTGAGGAAGCTCAGGATTTAACCACCTACAAATACGACGAACTCATCGGCTCATTGCTAACCCATGAGATATCCATGAAAAACTTTGAGGTGAAGGAAAAATCTGAAGACAAGAAGCAGAAATCCCTTGTCATGAAAGCTGACTCCACTGACGGGAGCTCAACTGATGATGAGGAGATGGCTATGTTGACAAGGAAGATGAAAAGGCTACTCAGGAAAAATGACAAATACTCTAAGAAGCCTTACATAAAGTTTGATAAGTATAAAGCTGACTCAAGCGACAGCAAATACAAAGAGGACAGCTCAAAGCCCATTACATGCTTTGAGTGCCATCAAACTGGCCATATTAAGTCAAGCTGCCCCACACTGAGGAAAGACAAGAAGAGCGGGAAGAAGGCAATGGTGGCTACTTGGAGCGACAATGATGAGTCTTCATCTACAGAAACTGAGGCCACCGAGTCAGCGAAGATATGCTTCATGGCTGACGAACTTGCTGAGCCATGCGTCTCTGAGCATGCTGACCTATCCGTCGCATCAGATGACGAGGAGCAATCAAATGAGGTAATTTCTCTTCCCCAGCTCAGAAACGATATGGTTAATGCCTTGAGTGATCTCTACACACTTGTCAAGAAGTGTAATAAGAAAGTTAGAGCACTCAGCAAGCGCTGTGACGAAGTGGAAGAGGTCAAACCGAGTGACCTCAGATTCCTTCTTCAGGACAATTCAACTCTGCATGATAACATGAAGATCATACATGAGTCTGTCTCTGAAGTCCAGTCAGTTTCAAAGAAACTGAGAAAGGACGTCACAACAATCCAGAACCAACTAAAGGTTCCAAATAAAAGAAACAGTCCTCTGAGAACTCAATACCAAGGTACTCAGCAGAGATGGAATCCCCAGCGAAAAGTCCAGTGTGACTTTTGTGGGAAGTTAGGACACACCACTAAGGTGTGCTGGCACGCTCAGCACTGGGGTGCTGACAAGTCAGTGAAACATCCTAAACATAAGGTCAGCTGTGACTTCTGTGGAAAGAATGGCCATACTGTCCATGTATGTCGCCATAAAATGAAATATGATGCTTTACCTGTTGCACCTAACAAGCAAGGACCCAAAAAGAATTGGGTACCTAAAAGTAACTAGTTACAGTGCAGGTAAGCCTGAGATGTGCGGAGAAGTCAAAGATGTGGTATATTGACAGCGCATGCTCAAGGCATATGACGGGTGATGAAACTCAGTTCATCACGTTTGAACGTAAACAAGGAGGAAGTGTAAGTTTTGGAGACAACAAGAAGGGAAAGATAGTAGGGTCAGGAACCATCGGAGGTAATCCTACTATTGAATCTGTCTCCCTAGTCAGCGGACTCAAATATAACTTACTCAGCGTAGCTCAGCTATGTGACAATGGAAGAAAAGTTATATTTGATGGTACTGGATGTAAAATATACGAGGGTAAAACAAATGAGTTAATATTAACTGCCCCTCGAATAGATAATGTCTTTATGCTAGACTTAGAGAAAAAGTTTTCAAAAACTGTGTGCTTAGTATCAAAGAAAGAGAATTCCTGGCTATGGCACAGGAGACTTGGTCATGTAAGCATGGACCTCCTGGCCAAACTAGCAAGAAAGCAATTGGTTGAGGGACTGCCTGAACTTAAATTTGAAAAAGATCAATTATGCCACGCTTGCCAAGCTGGAAAACAAACCAAACAATCGTTTTATAGCAAAAACTTTGTCTCAACTAAGCGTCCGTTAGAGTTACTACACTTGGATCTCTTCGGTCCAGTCCAGCCGCTGAGTCTAGGTGGAAGAAGATTTTCCTTGGTCATTGTAGATGACTTCTCTCGGTACACGTGGGTCATCTTGCTGACCAGCAAGGATGAGACCTTTGAGACATTTTCAAATTTGGTTAGAAAAATTGAAAATGATAAAGACCTAAAATTAGCTCACATCCGTAGCGATAACGGTGGAGAATTCAAAAACCAAAAGTTTGTTGAATTCTGTGAAGCCAGCGGCATTGACCACAATTTTTCTGCTCCTAGAATACCTCAACAAAATGGGGTTGTAGAAAGGAAGAACAGAACTCTGGTTGAAATAGCCAGGACAATGCTGGATGAGCATAGGCTTCCAAAATATTTTTGGGGAGAGGTTGTTAACACAGCGTGCTATATTCTTAATAGGGCTCTAGTTAGACCTATACTCAAGAAAACCCCCTATGAACTTTGGAAAGGACGAAAGCCCAATATTGGATACTTTCGTGCCTTTGGGTGTAAATGTTTTATTTTAAATACCAAAGATAGCTTAGCAAAGTTTGATTCAAAAGCTGATGAGGCTATCTTTTTGGGCTACTCAACAAACAGCAAAGCATACAGAGTTTTTAATAAGCGAACTCAAGTTTTAGAAGAGTCAGTACATGTAGAGTTCGACGAAACTAACCCTGCAGGTAGATACCAACCGGTGACCGAAGATGATCCACACTCAGTAACCACCGCTGACCAAGAACCAGCTATTGAGTCATTCACGAAAAGGCTGACCAAGAGTAAGAGTGAACCTAAGATTACTTTTACTGACCCATCTGCTTTTGCAGAGATTGTTGAAACACAGACAGCACAAGACATAAATCTACCTAAAGAGATAAGGATTCCAAGAGGGCACTCAGAGAGTGCAATCCTTGATTCTGCTGGGAATACCCTGATGATAAGGAATCAACTCAGGAAGTACCTCAGCAATGTTGCTTTCGTCTTAGTTCAAGAACCGAAGAATTTCGCTGAAGCTGAGTACGATGAATTCTAGATGAACGCAATGCAAGAGTAGCTCGATCAATTCAGACGAAACGATGTATGGGAGCTAGTGCCTCATCCAAAAAGTCAAAAGACCATTGGAACAAGATGGGTCTTCAGGAACAAGATGGATGAACAAGGGAATGTAGTCAGGAAAGGGCTACAGTCAGCAAGAAGGTATTGACTACGGTGAGACCTTTGCCCTACTAGCAAGGCTAGAGGCAATTAGAATTCTATGTGCATATGCATCTTACATGAACTTTAAATTATTCCAAATGGATGTCAAAAGTGCATTTCTTAATGGAGTTATAAACGAGGAGGTTTATGTTAATCAACCTCCAGGTTTTGAGGACCCTAAATTCCCAAACCACGTTTACAAACTCAAAAAGGCTCTGTACGGCCTCAAGCAAGCACCACGTGCTTGGTATGAGAGGCTGACCAGTTTCCTGCTGACTAGAAATTACGTCAGGGGCAAAGCTGATACAACCTTATTCATTAAGAGAAAGGGTAAAGATACCCTGCTGGCCCAAATTTATGTTGATGATATAATATTTGGTGCAACTAACAAATCAATGTGCAAGGAGTTTAGCAAACAAATGCAGACTGAGTTTGAAATGTCCATGATGGGAGAACTCAACTTCTTCCTCGGTCTTCAAATTAAACAAGGAAAAAATGGCATCTTCATCAGTCAAGCCAAATATGCCAAGGAGATATTAAAGAAATATGACTTGGAAAATTGCAAGCCAATATGTACTCCTATGGGCACTGACACTGTCCTCTGCGCTGACGAGAATGGTAAGTCAGTAGACAGCAAATTATATCGAGGTATGATAGGCTCTCTACTTTACTTAACAGCCAGTAGACCGGACATTCAGTTTTCAATATGCTACTGTGCTAGATATCAATCTAACCCTAAGGAATCTCATTATATTGCTGTAAAAAGAATCCTTAGATATTTGCAAAGCTCAGTGAACGCAGGTTTATGGTATCCCAATACTCATGATTTCACACTCATCGGATACACTGACGCTGACTATGGACGGGATAAGCTGGAACGTAAAAGCACCTCTGGAGGATGTCACTTCTTAGGAAGCTATCTTGTATCCTGGTTCAGCAAAAAGCAGGCGTCAGTAGCCTTGTCTACCACTGAAGCTGAGTACATTGCTGCTGGTCATTGTGCTGCTCAAGTCCTATGGATTAAGCAACAGCTTGAAGACTATGGTGTTCAAACAAAGACAATTGAAGTCAAATGTGACAACAAAAGTGCAATTGATCTTTCAAAGAACCCAATTCAACACAGCAGAATGAAGCATGTCAGCATCAGACATCACTTCATTAGAGACCATGTACTCAAGGGTGAGATCAAGCTGACCTTTGTCCCAACGGACGAGCAGCTTGCGGATATCTTCACGAAGCCACTAGCTCGTGAGCAGTTTAGCATACTGAGAGAAGCTATTGGTATGTTTAATCCTCTTCAGTAAATTCCTGAACTAAATGAATATGCATGCTGAGTGAATTACTATGCTGAATGATTGTTTTTGCTATGTACTCATTGAAATTAATTAAACAGCAAATAATGAGTAAACTTGCACACTGAGTAAGTTAGTTTAAACTTAAACTTAGAAATCATCCCATTATGCAATACTGACCACTCAGAATATCAAACGATTAGTATTCTAAACGTTGAGTGCCATATCCATTAGAATAATTGCAAAAGCACGCGTATAGCCACCTAGGATGACGTACACGCCGAATGTGTCATAAATGCCAGGATTATTGTCGGTTTAAAATCCCGAGGCAGATCTGACACATGGATTCGATAAGATCCATTTCTGACCTCTATAAATGATGGGTAATTCCCCATTTTTATTCTTTACGCTTATCGAACTCTCTGGCAAAGAAATTCTTTCTCTAAAAACCCCTCTAAGCTCTCAAATCTTCAACAATGACTAGGATTTCTCTCAACATCTCCGGCGCTGGTCACTCTAAACCTAGCTCCGATGAACCTACAAAAAATCCTCCAACACCCAGCAAAGGAAAAGCTGGTCAGGACAAGCCTGTAAAAGTCAGAACCTACTCAAAGGTTTTCGAAAACGTCCGGGAATGGAAGGTTGAGCCCTCAAGATGGGTATCTGAAGCCTTCGTACAGAACGAACAACCCTTCTGTGAGTGGATTTCACAGAATGGATGGACCGAGTTGTTCTCGATTAGGGATGACACCTACCCTGACCTGGTAAGGGAGTTTTACCACAACCTCCGCGTGGCAAATGACAATTCTGACTATCTGTGTACAGTGGTAAAAGAGAAAACCGTCTTCATCAACCCTCTCTACTTAGGAAATTTGCTCAAATTAAAAACTGAGGGAGCAAGGCTGAGAAGATCTGGAGATCAGGATGGTACTGTGTACGAGGTCAACTTCTGCAAGCCTGAGGGTCACTCAGGAGAAGTCTCAGCTTCATCTATGGGTTAGCACCAGAAGATGGCTCATTATCTGCTGACCTATTTCATCTACCCAAAGATCAACTGCACTACCTCAGCAACGAACTTCGAACAATGCTTCATCTGGCATATGCTGACGTATAAACCAATCAATATGCCCGTTTTTCTTGTCGCTGGCTTCCTACGCAGCACTGGTACACTGAGGCTAGGATCGATCATCACCAGAATCCTGATTGACCACAAAGTTGATCTCGAAGGTGAAGAGAAGACTCGAGGATCTGAGATCATAGCGGCTTCGCTGAGAGCATTAAAATTCGGACAGCCTTTGAAGAAAGGTAAAGCTGCTGCTGCTGAACAGCAAGCTGAGGGAACTGCTGTGCCAAAGAAAGGGAAAAGGACTAAGGCCCCAGCTTCCAGAAAAAGAAAAGCTGCTGAGACTCCTTCCAAAAATGTTGAGTCTCCAGCTAAAAGGCAGAAGTCAGCTGGTAAGTCAGCGGAGAAACGAAGCAGGCAAGATGAGCCTGGAACTGAGGAAGCTACTGAACAACCTCAGAAGAAGCAGAAACCTTCTACACTGACTCCCCTCAACGCCATACCTACTGACTTTGTTGTACCTGGTGATTCTCACTTCACCCAGTGTCAAGGTACAGTAGCTGAGCATGACGAACATGAGGTACAACTGGATGATCATTTCATCTCCCAAGTTGAGGAAGAACTCGATGGTGACAGTACAGAAGAAGAAGAAGAGGCCAGCGGTCAGGATGACGCTGAGGACTCTGAGGAGACAGCCAATGAACATGAGACTGAGCATGCTGCTGGAGAAGAGCAAGTACTTGACCAACACAATGTTGATCAAGTCCAAGATCAAGCTGACCAGCCTCATGATGAGCAACAAGAATCTTCTCCTTCTCACTCAGGAGATCCTAGTCAAACTGTCATCCCACCTCGTAGAAGAAGAAAGTTGGTTAAGGCTAGTGAGAAGCCTGTCAGTGAACCTCCTGTGCCACCACCAACTCTTCCTGACTTTATTATTTCAAAGCCAACTAAGGACCCCTCTACAGTCAAGCTGAAATTTTTCAAACGACAACAAACCTCTACTGCTTCAGCGTCCTTAGAAAAGCAAGCCTCTGTTTCTTCTCAATAGGAACATGCCGACCAAAATGCCTCTGCCACCTCAACAAGTCAGGTTGAGCCGATTACTGTTAATGCTATTACTCCAAGTATGGTGCTGACTCCAAACATTTCCACCCCCGTCAGCACAGACAGTATTCGTATTACTACTTCCCCAACTCATCTATCTGTCGATCAATCAACTACACCTAAAACTCAAGTGCAGATTGAAAATGCTATTCCAGTCACTGACCTGGTCACTCCTTTCACTCCTCTTCCTTCCGGTCACACTGATGTCCCTGAAGGCTCTCAAAGCTATCTGAATGCCACTGAGTCCGACAAAAAGCTCATTGACTCAGTGCAAGCGTTGATCAGAGACCTTCAACATTCCACTCCTCCTGCTGCTGGGTCTTCATCTATTGAGACTACTCAGCTCTCCCAGGTCACTCAGCTTCTCAACGAAGTTAAGGGACTCAAGGACTTGTTGAACGTCATCATTTCTTTTCAAGCACAGCAAGCTAAGCAGGATTCAATCGCCAAGCTGGTTGAGATCCAGCTGACAACTGTGCAACACTTGAACTCCTTACAACAACAAGTTCAGAAATTGTCAGCTGTGAACACCGACTATGCCACTTCATCTGAAATCAAGATGCTCTTTGCTCAGCTTCACACCGAGCAACTCAAGACAAATGAGCAAATGGTTTCTTACAATCAGTGCTCAGTGGAGCAAATTGGTGAGGCTATTCGCTTGCTAAATCTGAATAAGCAAGAGATGGATACTGACGCAATGAAACAGAATGAGATGCTGTCTATCACACGTCAAACCTTCAACCACATTCGTCATACCAATATTCAACGTCAGTATTACGACACCGCCCTTTTAAAGACCTTTCACCAAGTTATGGATGGTCTTACTGAAGCACTCATCTGGCAAGGCAAAGCTCAGGCATTTAGCATCAACATGCTCAGTGCTGCTGAACTCAACATACCCGAAGAGGTATCCACTGATGGAGTTGCAATTTTTGACGGCGTCAATGAAAGCGCTGAGAAACTTAAGGAGCTGTCCCAAGAACTGACTCGAGCTGTCTTAACTGATGCCTTCAGACTTCCTCCTCCTGATGCTGACAAAACGGGGGAGAAAGAACAAGCAGCTAGAGCTCAGCATGAACGTAGTCAGTCTCAACAAAAGAAAAAGAAATAGATAGGCTAGCTCAGTATAGACTAAGTCAGATGTAATCTATATGCCTTATCTATAAGTTTTGTTGTGTAAACACTGACTACTATCAATATATCATATCTGCATCTTTAATTCTATTCCTGAGTTATGATATATGTTACTGTGTACTGAGTCATTATGTATCTTCAATTAAAACTGATAACATGTTTGACATTGACTTATATGCCTATATAACATTGTCTTATAGAACTCATTGAACAACAAATTACTCAGCGCACTCTAAATGTTTAAACCTTCCGCTTAATTCTGAGTAAATAGAATATGTTACATAAGCTGACCTATATCTGAAAACTGACCTTAGACTTACTCAATTAAACCTTTAAATGTTTAGAGTAAAACTAAGTCAGTAGCTCAACCCTGACGGGGGAGTTTGCTAAGTTATAATAGGTCAACTATCATGGGGGAGCTCAATACTGAGTTCCTCGCTGAATAGTTTTGCCAACATCAAAATGGGGGAGTTTGTTGAAACACCTTTCCACATAATTTTGATTTGACAAAATTGTTTAAGTATAATTGAAATACATATTCTAAACACACTAAGTTTAAATGCTTTGATTTATTCTACTAATGTGTTTGTTCAATGTTGAGTTAAATTGCTTATAAGATACAAGAATTAAAAGGCCCAAGCCCACTACAATTGTCAAAGCCCAAGTCAAACAACTCAGTACAACTCGACCCGCGTTTGTCAAAATGAAGCTGCTGAGTAGTCTCGACAAAGCGTACAAGACATCAGCTGGCCAATGAAAACTTCCAGACAAAGTATTTCTACTTTGGGTAAAGTTCAGACGACACAGTATGCTGTCTAGTTGACTTTACCATAAAAGAAGAGACAGTCTGCTGAGCTGACCGAGGACAGAAGATACACAAATCTGATTGGCCGAGAGCTCTGAGCAAGTCAGGATGACAACGACAGGAAGCCGTTTCCCTCCAACGGTTATTTCAAAATTCGAAATGACCGATGCCCAGACGTCTCTATAAATAGTGCCATCAGAAGCTTCATTTCATACAGAACTTGATCAAGCCATTACGCTGACCAAATTTCTACACAAGTTCTGCAAGCAAGAAGCAAAGAAAATCTTACACTACAATTCATACATTTGTGTAAAAGTCTAGAGTGATTATTTCAATCGTCTAAAGTGTCTTAGCAAATCATTGTATAGGACAAAACACTTATCATTTCTAGAGATATAAAGGAGAGGCTGAGTACTCGGTTATAGTACTCAGCGAGAGATTAGGATTGAGTAGAGGTATAGAGGAAGGTACTCTTGTCATACTCAGTTGCTAAGATTGTAAAAGGTTTGAGGCTCTACCTTTAAAGAGCTCAGTAGAGGATTCGAAATCTCGGAACGTGTTCCGGGGACAGGACATAGGCTTAGAAGAAGCCGAACCTGGATAAATCTGCTGAGTAAAGTATTTCTTACCTTTAACTCCTTATATATATTGCTTGCTTAAAATAACCAAAAACTGACCAAGTGAAGAGGTCAAGTTGAGTTGTGCGTGTTAAACATCTGAGCTCAGGAATAGACTCTAAGTGCTATCTCCTGACTCAAGCTAAGAAACTGACCTAGTCACCAGTTGACTAAGCTAGTATCTTGCTGTTTACTCAGCGCCGCTGTTAAAACCTTTTTCCTTAGAAAAAGAAGTCTGCCCTAATTGCGAAAAAGTTTAAATAGTTCCTAACCCCCCCTTGGAACTATACTTGCAACCTTACAAGGGACCAACACCAACAATTAGCTATTTTCAAACTTGAATTTCCATCCTTTATAGGGGTGGACCAAATCAGAATTACGGATGCAAATCGGGTGATGGTCCGACACAGGAGCCACTAGACATGTTAGAGAAGCCTTGGGAAATAATCGGAGCCAACTGTCAAAGACCATGCATCTATCAATACGTTCTTCAACAAAAGCTTCAACCCCCCTACCTCTCTCTCAGGTAAACCCGTAGCCACTAAGATCAAGATCCACCAAACCACAATCCAATACAGCATCGCGGAATCCATGGAATAACCATTTATGGTGCAGATGGGCGCCCTGCTTCTCAGTAGGATCCAAGATATCATTAAAGTCTCCAAGCACACACCAAGGGAGGGGGGATGTGCGTTTAAGGGAGCGAAGGAGGTCCCAAGTTCTATTCCTTTGAGCCCTATCAGGAGCTCTATAGAATCCAGTGCAACGCCAGTCCGACCATGCAGAACTTGAGAGCAACATATCAATATGATTCCCAAAGAAGCTGGATATCATAATAGTAATAGAATCTTTCCATAATACAGCAAGTTCACCACTTCGTCCCACACCATCAATAGTAAAACAACCAAGATAACCAAGATTTCTTTTTATTTCATCAATACGATGCAAATGAATAAGAGTTTCAACATGAAAAATAAAATCCAGCCTACAGCTACGGACTAAGTCCTTAAGAGCTAACACTGCCGGGGGTTGCCGAGGCCCCGACTGTTCTAACTAAGGCCTATCATTGTGGGCAGCGGGGCTCCTTATCAGGCCCGACCTATGATATGTTGAGAGAGGAACCGCAATCCTGTAGCGGGATAACGGATCCAGAAGGTTCCACCATAGGTGGTTGCGCAGCTGTCTTGGCTGCAGTGTCAGATGTAGCATTCACCAAACGCTTTCACTTCCTCTCCACAGAGAGTTCCATATCCACAATTTCAGCATCATTATGACGGGTACTTTCATCTTCCATAGGGGTCGAGCTGCTAGAGTCTGGACCGATACAAGGAGAGGCCCTATTGTAATAGATTCGCATTCATGTATTCATTTTTCCCGACATGGGCTGACCCGCCACTCTAGGTAGATTCAGGAGTACTAACGGGGCCAGCAGGGCTAGTAGGTCCTAGATTGCGAACAATGCTGACATCAGTCGGGTTACGCAGCTACTTATCTGCACTACTTTCAGTGGATTGGTGAGTCGGGGCCTTTAGCCACGTACCCCATCCCTTGCTCATCTGACTCGTGTCTCTAGTACCACAGTTCATGCAGAAGTTCTCAGTGTGATCAAGTCTTCCGTAGAGTTAGGAGCAACTCGGGATACGTTCGTACTTGAACTACACAATAGCATCATTGCCCACATTTGTCTTAATCTTCTACCAACGCTTCAAAGCAATCCGCACATCAATCCTGAGCCGAATCCTCATTAAGGAGCTCTAGAATCTTACATTATTTTTCTCATCGTACTCCAAATACTCTCCCACAAAATTATCCAGCACTTTCCCAGCCCTTTCCGACATGAAACCGATGGGGAGGTCATAGATACGAACCCACATAAGCACATGGAATAGAGGAACTTGAGATGGGATGACACCACACTGAACCCGTTGGAGGATTAACAACCGGCTGTCAAAAGTCCACAGACCTGCCTCGAAGACACGTTTCAGATCCGCCCAGCATAAAATTGAAAGAGGAAACGCTGATCATCAATTTCCTTAATGCAAATCCCTTCCTTCGGGTGCTAGAGAATTGCCATCCGTCGCCGCATGTTTTGGAAATTAATTGGGTGCTCCGAAATAATGCGGCCCACAAGGCTCAGTTCGATCAGCTCAAGCCGAGGATCCTGATCAGGGGACGCAAGGTCACATTCAGCCTCTTCATCATCCTGTAGGGAGAGATCATCAAGGAGGTGCGATACATCAACCATGGCTAAATGAAAAAAACTCTCGACGAAGGAGAGAAGGGTGAAGGCGGCGCCGCTCTTGACCTAGGGATAGATTATAACAATCCTTACTTTTGAGACCAAAAAACTTAATTTTATGAAAACTATAAAAAATTCATAATTAAAAATAAATTTTTTTTTCTAAGAAATTAGGGTTAGATTTATAAAATATTAAAGATATATATTCATTTTAAGCCGAGCAATTTTAATCTTTTAGCATTTAACACACTAAAATGATGAAGTTTTATAGTGCTCGAGGGCAAAAAAAAAATTCCAGCCCTAATGGGGTTAAATTCGGAAGATAATTCCGACAGTAACCGCAAGGCTAAAATTAGCCTCCCCAAACGTAAATTCCTGCTTTCGCCATGCAGTGTTTCTTGAGTGACATGTTGTGTGGGTATTCTTTTTTTTGTAAAATCCTCAATCAGCATTTGTATCACACGTCATGTGGTTTAAGACAAATGCTGTGTAAACCGATTCTTCCCCACTTCTTGATCTTCAATTGGAGATGCCCGCAACATTTTTTTTCTCGATAGGTGTATAGTAATTGTTATAACAAGCTTCCAATTGTAAACTTGTATGACTTGGGTACAAAAGTTTCATTGTAGTTGAATAATTGTATTCATGTGATTTGAGTTGATTACTATAAAAACTGACTGAATTCATGTGTTACATAGCAAATATCAGGCATTGTGAAGCCTAAGTAGAGCAATTGTCCCATTGAAAAAGTAAAAACAAAAACGTGGATGGTGTTTATCTTATACCACTATAAAAGACAACATCAATAATCAAAGTGATTGAATCATTTTTGTGGGGTTTTTAACCCTACTTGATGTGACTCACTTCATGTAATGCATACACTATATATGCTCATCATCACTTTATTCGAACGAATGATAGGCTGGAGAAATATATTGGGCACCGTCCGCCTTTAAATTTGTTCAAAATGTTCACATAGCTTTCTCAAACGAGACGTTAAACTTGAACTGATATATAGGAGAAAAGAAACAGGATTAATTACTTTTTTTACTGTAAAAATTCTAACTTGTGAATTATGTAATAATGTTAACTTTTAGCAGTGTTTGAATAGTGTCATACACGGAGAAAAAGAGTTGTCACAACTAGAGCAAATATTAAAAAATTATGTTCAAGTAAGAGGAGATATTGAATTTCACAGTGAAAAAAAGAATTCAACCCTTATATTTTTTATGTGTGAGTTCAAATTCGACGTGACTTACATGTCAATTCATTTAACTTTTTTAAGGTGCATGCAACACACTTTTCATATGCAATTTACTTCTTTATAACTAAGGTATTAATTGATTATATTTTAAACAAGTTGATGGTGCTATAGAGATATTTTATGCAAATTAAAGAAACAATTATAGAGATGTATTAATCCAAATATATTTTACTAGTAATCACAAAACATATATTATATTGTTAATCATTCAACAATTCATGTGATTCACGAACCAAATGTACACTTTAGGAAAAAAGAACTATAAGGACAAGGGAAAAGACATAGACTATAGTACACCAATTAAAGACATTATATAATTATGTTATTGACTATTTTTAGTGAAGTTGTTCCTAGTTTTATGGTAAACCAATTAAGATAAAAAATAAAAATAAAAAATTCTACAATGAGGGGATATCAGTGGCCACTCAGATGATACATCAATTCAATTATTAATATGGTATCAATTTAAGGGAGAGTCCAGTTACGGTCCACAGTAGTATTTCTCACAAAAAAAATATATATATATATATAATTTCTTATATTGTTATCTAAAAGTAAATTTTTTATTATTAATATTTTATTCAATAAGGTGTTTGTTTACTTCATTTTCTCTTTCTGTTTTTTTTTTTATATTGAAAATGAGAGTTCTTTTCCTTTTATACATGAAATGTAGATTTTTCCAACAACATGAATATCTATTTTCCCAATAGCAAACAAGAAATACTAACAACAACAAACAACAGGTAAACCAAACAGATCCTAAAAATAATTTTTACCTAACATTAGAATGGTATAATTATGCGTCTAATGTTGAATTTTTTTTTTAAAATCACTAATAGAGCAATATATATATATATATATATATATATATATATATATATACACGTAAAATATTATCTCGTGTTTATATGTATTAGACATAAAATAAATAAAATTTCAAAAAGTTCAAGTATTTGATCGAACATAACGGCATTTTATGTTCAAATTGATTCTCAAATTGTTAAAATAAAAATAACTCATTTTTAAACCAACCAATATACAACTGATGCAAAAGATGAGAACAAAAATTTTGTATTTTTTTAATGAGTTTTGAAAATGAATAAACTTGTCAATGTCGGATCATTAATTGTAGACATGTCCATGATCCGAGTTGGATTGAGCTTTTATATATATATAAAAAAATACTCAGTCCAAGTCTAGCCTAGTCCACTATTAATTTAGGTGGACTCGGACGAACAGGACTCGGACTTAAAAATCAAATTCCAAACGCACTCCATATAAGCGCATTAGATATACATAATTTTTAATTATAACAAATAAAATTAATATTTTTCTAAAAGAAATAAAATTTATATTTAAAAGTAAAAATTTAATATATAGATATATAAATTCATTAATGAATATTAATATGCGTCCATGCTAATTTTATCAATTCCGAACCGGTCTAAAAATTTGGCCGACTTTAATAGGCCTGGCCGGGCTTGACCTAAGATCGATTTTCTTTGTCCAATATTGGCCGGAAGGACAAGGATCTAGATGGACCGGGTGGATACTCATATCCATAAACATGTGTAATCAATTGTACCATTTAAGATATGAAGAATAAAATTCTCCAATGTTAAAATTATTTTGTGTCTTACCTCTTTAAATATAGATAATTGCATTTCGAAATTTACATAAATGATTTTTAAAGGATTATCCAAATTGATAGTAGGGTCAACAACTCATGAGCACAATTAAAGATCAACTTTCATGATAAGATAAAGTTTCCACTAAGAAGTATAAGTATTATTCCTGCATCAATGGTTCACTAATTATATTTTGTTTTCCTTAAAATCACCTAATTAATTATAACGTGATGCACATATATAAAGTAGAGATAACACACGTAATTAACAAAAATTTCAAACTTATAAATATTAAGTATAACATTTTACTATTTATAATAGGCTTAAAGCATTATTTGGTCCCTGATCTATCCAAAATTATGTCATTTGGCCTATGACCTATTATTTGGTCACATTTGGTCCTTGACCTATTCCATCTGGTGAAATTTCACCCAATTTGTATGAATACTTAACGGAATCGTTATCTCATTGATAAGTAACGATATTTTGACACTTAAACTTGAAACACGATATTTCTTAAAGTTTTTTTTCCACATTATGTGGAAATAATTAATTAGATTAAAAAAACAAAAAAACAAAAAACAAATCCTAAACTAAAATCTATTAAGTTCAAGTGTCAAAATATCGTTACTTATCAATAAAATAATGATTCAGTTAAGTTTTAATCCAAATTTGGTGAAAGTTCACCAATTTGGGATAGATCAGGGGCCAAATGTGACCAAGTAATAGGTGAGGGGCCAAATGATAAAATTTTGGATAGATCAGGGCCAAATAGTACTTTAAGCCTTTATAATATTATGGGTAAATATCTCTTAATTACTAATATTAGGTATTTGTGCACATTATTTATACAATATAATATAATATATTAAGATTATATATAGTGTTGGTTCCGTTAATCGATTTTTTTATTTAGTTTTTTAATTACCAGTTTAATAGGTCTTTTCACGCACCTCTTAGTTCTAGAGAATTTTATTATACACTGGATATAATACACTCGATTAATTAAAAGAGAGCCAAATAATATTTCATATAAAATGATTGGTGTTAAGAAAGAAATGGGTACAAAATTTTATTCTCTAATTGGACGACTGTATTACAATGATAAGATAAGAAGAGTATAGTAGATTTTCTTCCAATGTTATCCATTTTCTTTTTTGTGGTGAGGCTTGTGATCCTCTCACTAAAATGGTTTCGTAAACGGATAATTAATTCTTCAACTTTCAATTTATGCTCAAATAATAGGAGTTATTGGATTTCACAGTAAAAAAATCCAACCCCATTCTTTTTTCTACCGTATCATTTCAAATCCGACGTGATGCTTATGTGTCAATTAAATTGATTTTTGCACAACGTCTGCATTACATTTTTCCTATACACTTTAAATCATTGCAACTAAAAAAAAGAAAATTAAAAGAACTAGCAGGACATTAAATGGCCAATCAATCAAACTTAGAAAAGAAATTAAGCCAAATATATTTGATAGTAATCACAAAACATGTATTATATTGTTAATCACCGAAAAATTCATGTGAATCACACTTAAGAAGAAAAGAAAGAACTACAGGGATAAGACAGATAGTAAACCAATTAAAGACATTATAATTATGCTGTTGACTATTATAGTGAAGTTGTTCCTAGCTTTATGGTAAATCAATTAATGTAAAAAAAAATTGAAAATTTCTACAATGATCTAATTAATCAGATGATGTCACATCAATTCAACTGTTCACTGTTCACTTAGTATCATGAGATCAGTACTAATTTCAGTCCATAATAAAAATACTATCTGATATTGTTATCTAATAGTATTTTTTTATATATATAATCTTATCTAAGAGAAATTTTATAAGCCTCTAAAGTTGGATAAATTTTGGGCTAATTACAAATCTAGTCCAATTAAAAAGGCTCATTTACATATCTAATCCACTTTGCTTCTATCTCACCAAATTAGATACTTTCATCCACTTTGGACAAAATTATCCTTAGTTTTATTCGATCGATCCATCTGCTCATGCTTCTTCTTCTTCCGCTTCATCCGCTTCTTCTTCTTCTTCTTCTTCTTCTTCTCCTCTGGTTCTTTTTCTTCAATTTCTGATACCAATCGTTAGCGATTTTTGAGATTATTAAAGTATTATCTTCAATTTCCTGTAGAAAATGTATGTTTTTAGCTTATACGCTTGCTTTTCTCGCTGGTCTTGCCTCTTTCTTCATATGTAATGGTATCTTTCAATTTCCTCTATTTTCCACAATTTTCCTCCATTGTTGTCGCATTTGTGACAAAATTTGTCACATTTCGTCACAAATGCGACATCGCAGCAGTTCAATTGTTATAGTTTTTTTTTCTTTCTCATTTTTTTGAGCTTTTCATCCTAATCCTCTTCCACAGACACTAATTCTTCAAAGGTTGAACGAAACATAATCTCTTCTCTTTGTAAACCACCATATTTTCATTGGTTTGGGATGGTGAAGAAGACGTTGAGAATCTGAGGAAGAAGGCGAATTGAAATAAGGGTATTTTTGTCCAAAGTAGATGAAAGTGTATAATTTGGTGAGATGGAAGCAAAGTGGGTTAGATATGTAAATGGACTCTTTTAGTTGGGTTAGATTTGTAATTAGCCCATAAATTTTAAACATTGATAATAGAGCTATATCTTCAAATATATACAAATTTTGTTATCCATTATCACTCATAATTAACAGATCAAAATATACATACGCGAAATATTATCTCGTGTCTATACATATTAAACATAAAAGAAATAAAAAATTAAAAAATTTCAATATTTCATTGAACATAAATGCATTTCATTTTCAATATGATTCTCAAATTGTTAAAATAAAATAACTCTGTTGCAAAACATGCAAATAAAAAAATTATATTTTTTTAATGAGGTCTAAAATTGAATAAACTTATCACTATCAGACCATTAATTAATTGTAGACTTGTCCATGAGCCGGATAGTGCCGAACTTCACGGGATTTATATAAAAATACTCAATCCAAGTACAACCAGGTCCATTATTAATTTAGGCGGACTCAGACCTAGATAGATTTGGACTAAAAACCCAAATCTCAACTCTAGCCTATATAAATAAGCCCACGTAAAATGATAAACATAATTTTTAATTATAAAAAACGAAATGTATACTTAAAAGTAAATATCTATATATATATATATAATATAAAGCAGTAACGATAAAGTTGAGGTGTCACTTCCTCCTTTTTTACTGATAAAAAATATAATATAATATATAATATATTAATTTTAATTATATTATTATATTTATCTATAAAAAGATTATTTATAGTAAATGTGAAAATAAAATAATAATATTTAATTTATATATCACCTTTATATCATTAATTGTAATTATTAGATTATATTTTTGTTAATATTTATATGTTAAGATAAATCCGTGCATCGCACATACCAAAAACTAGTTTGATATATATATATATATATATATATATATATATATATATATATATATATTAATATTAATATTAATAGGCGAGTCGGGTTGGACCGATCTATGCTTTTTATATCAATTCTAAAATCGTCCAAAAAATAGACAGGCTTTAGCAAGCTTGTCCGAGCTGGGCCTAAGACCAATTTTCATTATCCAAATCCAGCCTAATGAACACCAGCTTGGATGGGTCCAACGGGTACCCGAACCTGCGGACAAAACTAATCATTTGTAATATTTATTTATGTTGTGATATTATGGATAAAACATTAACGAAGAACCGTTTATATATATAACAACATCCTTTTGGAATATAAATCTTTATCTAATAAGCAAATGTAAATATTTGTATTTTTACTATTATATAAAACATCAACAGAGAACTGTTCATTGTTTACTCTTATTTTACTTTAAGAATAAGAATGAGGTTTTTTTTTTCAATCGATAGCTTGTTCAACAAGTATATAAAGAGATCACATGAATATCTAAAAGGGAAAGATAAGGTATAACTTAGACCTATTTATCCTTTAGCCGAAAGTAGTTCTAAAAATAAGAGAACTTAAAGTTAGATGATGGGAACTTCTAACTGATGCTTTCGCATGGTGTTTTGAACATGTATTTTCTACAGAAATAAGAAACAACATCATAACAAATGAGTTCATATCATGTGTGCTCAACGACATTGAGATGGAAAAGAATGATCTCAACTTTTTTTAATGTAAGAAAACTTTTGTAACCAAATCGTTGAGGATTTCGAAACTCTTATCCTTGGAACTTTTTCTTGTTCTAGAAGTATAATTTAGATTTGTTTGATTTGGTCGGATTCTCCCATGAACTAGGTGATAATTAAGCTCAGAATGAGACCAATTGGATGGGCAAACTTCAAATTAAGATGAAAGGAACATAGATAAAGGGAATGATTATCATTTACTCATTTCAAGTTTGTATGTTTCACAACCTGGACAATTAAATTGAGATATATAATTGTGAAAATAAAATTATGTAGATATCCAAGTAAAAGAATACAAGAAATGTGATATGAAATCTGGAATAAACTTATACAATTTACCGATGCTTTTTAAATCTTTACAACCTTAACATGTGCATAGTACTTAAGTTATCGAGACGTTGTATATCTCTAACAAGTATATAGCAATGCTCAGGGGCGAATCCAGGATTTCTCCCCCATGGGGGCAAATAATACGACTAAAATAATTTTTATCCAAAAAATAATAATTATAAAAATCAGAGATCAACGCTTAAGTTCAAGTAAAATAGTAGCAGAAATATCAAATCAAAATTCAAGTAGGAGCAAAAAAATACCAAAGCAGATAGGCAAAGATCGGAGATGGGGTGCGGGACCAAGGATCCAATTACGGAAGGATTGGCTGCCGATTTTGATTTAATCCTACTTAGGATTAGGGATTTCAATTTTGGCTTAAGAATAAAGAGGAATTGAGGAAGAAGAACTAAAGAGATTAAAGAGAGTAAGAGAGACTGATGGTTTGTTTTAGGACCTATTTAGTTTTACATTTAAATATTTACTTTTTATTTTTTTTATTTTTGTTGTAAATAAAACGATATAGTTCTAATTAAATAAAACGACGTTGTTTTGCTTTAAAACATAATTAAAAAAATAAAAATAAAATATTAAATTTAAAACCATTCTTTATCCTCAATTATAAAACCAATGAACCTTAAACCTCCATTGATGAAGGGGGGCAAAACTCTAAAACTTCAAAATTAATACATGGGTTTAAAAAAAATACAAATGTCAGTGGGGGCAACTGCCCCCAGTGCCCCCATGCTGGATTCCCCCCTGGCAATGCTGCTCTCGCTAGTATGTTAGTCGCACAATCTATTTACGAATATGAAAGGAGAAAAGGTGAAGCGAATTTAATACATGCGAGAGGGCGATGTAGGAATTCTGCCTAGATTAAAGTCGGAGTCAGATACTATTTCATTAAGAAATTAAATAAATATAAATTCTAGCTAATTATTTAATTAGGAATAGTAATCTAATCATGAATTAGAATAAGTATTAAAAAATGATTAATTAACTCTCTAATCCTTATTGGATAAGAAAGTCTCCCATACAAAAAAAAGGGTTAAGCCAAACCTATAAACAAAAACAATTAACTCATAGAAAAATCACGCACAGTGTCTCCCCCTAATTCAGTCGATGCAACCCCTCTATCTCTCTCTATAAGTGAGATTTCGTTCTTAGTTCGTGGATTATTCGTTCTTCCTCTTAAATAATTTTAACATGGAAAAACATGGCTAATGATACAATTTCGTGATTCTAAAAATATTCTTCTACTGCATACTCAAATTTAATTAAAGCTCCAAAAAACAAACCTCAAACTGTATTTGAGCCCATTTGATTACTTTCGTAATAAAATCCTTCAATTTTTCAACACAAAATGATCCACCATGGATTATCTAGATTACTACCTCGGTATAGAGGTTTTCTTTAATCCAAAGGCCCCTTTTCATAATTCACAATCGCGTATCCCGCAACCACAGATTGCTTCGATTTCACAGGATCCTTTGAGAAAGCCTAATTTGGAGGTGCAGGGCAGGTCATTTGCGAAGGTCCTTGCTGGGAATCTGGATCCGACTCCTTGCTCGTCTGATGTGATTTCTGATATTGGCGGTCTTCGATCGGTTAGAATTTCTCAATCTGCCTATGATAGGCGTGCGACCCTTTGCTCCTCATCTCTGATTGGTAGGTTAATCTTAAACAAAGGAGATGCCCCATGGAAGGTTCTTTCTCTTAAGGAAACTTTAACAAAGGTTTAGGGTTTGAAGGATTCTTGGCGACTGATATCTATTGGGAGAGGCTTTTTTCATGTGGTTTTGGGATCCTAGGAGATTAAGAATCAGTTGCTAGCGCGGGGCATTATCAATACTAAGCCAGGTACTTTCCATTTGCAACCCTGGGTTCCGAACTTTGACCACTATGCTGAGAAGTCTACAAATGCTCAGGTTTGGGTTAGATTATATTCTCTTCCGTGGGATTATTGGGATCCTCAAATTCTTTCGGATATTTCAAAGGGTATTGGAGGGCTTATACGATTTGATAATACCACTCTTGGTCATTATGCTAGAATGTTAATTGATGTGGATTTGATGAATGAGCTTCCTATTAAAATGGGTATTGAGAGAGAAGGAAAACAAATTTGGATAGATGTGGTGTATGAGAGATTACCAAGCTTCTGTAAAGTTTGTTCAAACATTGGCCACATGGCTTATGACTGCAGGAAAAATAAAAAACCATTGGAAAAGGTTCTAGAGGCTCCGGTTATTGAAAGAAAACGTATAATGGTTTCACAAGAGAGGAAGTTTGTGAAAAAGCCTAATACAATTCAGACTGAGGTGCCTGTTCAACATGCCACTTCACGGATTGTTTCTGAGCTTAGGCCTCATGCTGATACTGGTTGTGTGGTGGAGGTTGTTCTACCTAGAAGCCCACAACTTAGGAAGGAGGATGAATACAGTTGTGATCAAACTGATAGGCCAAATTCACCTGGAATGGACAATATTCTCACTAGATATGAGGGAGCTGATTCAGCATCTGAATCATCATCTCGTACTAAATCCTGGGCTGATATGGCAGAGGAGGATGACAATAGCTGGAACACAGTTAGCACTAAGAAAGTAAGGCGGAGGGAAAAAATTATGACAACAACGGAGAATTTGCCAGCTCGAAACAAACGAGCCAGTAAACCTCCGGTCCGTTTTAAATGATCTTTCTTTACTGGAATTGTAGGGGTATTCTTAATAGGGATACTTAGGGTTACTTGCATCGTTTGTGTTCTCTTTATAAACCGAATTTTCTTTGTTTAGCTGAGCCTATGGTGGAGTTCCGTTCTGTTAATGAGGCCTTCTGGAGAAGGCTTGGTTTGTCTTTAATTGCTATGAACAATAAGGCGCTTCCAACTCTATGGGTTTTTGCAAAGATTAATTCTTCCATAGTTACCAATATTTGTTTCAATCATGAACAGTTTGTTATTCTGAGTTTGTCTAATTTAAATACTTTTGTTTGCTTTGTTTATGGGAGCGTTTAGGCAAATAGACGTGTCACTATGTTTGATGATATTTTGGCTCATCAAAATAGGTTGATTGGGCATTGGGTGCTTCTTGGAGATTTTAATTCTGTCATTGGATCTCATGAGAAATCGGGACGAGCTCCTGCTTTGCGTCCTTGTAGGGAGTTTCATGATTTTATTGATTCTGGTTCTTTTGTTGATGGTCCTACTCATGGGGCCTTCTTTACTTGGTCTAATGGCAGGTCTGGCTCTGCGCGGGTTGAATGTCGGCTGGATAGAGTTTTATTATCTGCTTTATTCTCGTACTTCTGGAATCGATTTGCAGTTTGGCTTTGCCGCGACATCACTCTGACCATTGCCCTTTGATATTTAGCTGCTCCAAGGGGAATTGCCATATCTCTAGATTCAGATTCCAGTCTATGTGGATTCTGCATCCGGGGATTAGGGAGGTGATTGCTGCGTTTTGGAATGGAATGGATCCTAGCTTACCTCCTATGCAAGCTTTATGCGATAAACTCAGGTGACTAAGGGCGGTGCTCCGTCACTGGAATAAAGTGGTTTTTGGTAACATTGATATGTGTCTCACGGATGCTGAGACGGATCTGGCCCGTGTGCAGGCAGAAATCGATGAGAATGGGTTTACTCCTAAACTACATCATTAGGAGATGAATGCTCATGCACACTTGGATAATATTTTGCATAGAAAGGAGGATTTTTTGCGTGACAAGAGCAGAGTTAGATGGCTTAAGGAGGGAGATCGAAATACCAGCTTCTTCCATCGTATGGCATCTATTCGAGCTGCTGCCTCTGGGATTTCGGTGCTTCAAATTGAGAATGAGATGGTCTTTAATCTGAATCAAATTGGGACACATATTGCTGAATTTTATTCAAGTCTTTTTAAAAATGATGAGGTATTGCCGCAGAATTATGATCTAGTTTATGAGGTTGTTCCACATCTTGTCTCTGACTTGGATAATGATTTGCTTACTCGTTGCTCGGATATGAATGAAGTTCGTATGACAGTCTTTGCAATGGATAACAGTAGTTCTCCTGGACCTGATGGGTTTTATGGGGTCTTTTTTCAGTCTTTCTGGGATATTGTTGGTGCTGATGTGTTTGCTGTTGTCAAAAGCTTCTTTATGAGTGGCATGATACATCCTGGCCTGTGCTCTGATAGCGCGAAGTCTAGTGCATCCTATTTTCTATGAAGAAATGTATGTTATGATAAGTGCTTTGGCTATGGATGTGGTCTTTCTAAATGCTCTATGTTCTCTAGACGTCACTACTTAGGGGCAAGTGTACCCCGTCGTATCAAGTAATAATCTGGTTAAGACCGGGTATCGAATCCACGGGATTTATAATTACAAGTATTAGACGACTCGGTTTCGTATGTTATTTAAGCGGCGATTACTTTGGGGTAAAGTAAGACACAACTGCACACTATCCCTAACTATTGGCGACTCAGATTTGTGTAGCTAAAACCCTATGAAGTAGGATGAATAACGATAAGTTATAACCACGATAAATAACGATTCTAAATGTATACGGATAATAATTTACTCTTGTAAAGACGACTAAGTGTAGTAGGATCGACCTGTGAAGCACTTAGACTATGTGATTCCTATTCAAGGCGTGTCTAATGCGGGGGAATTAGAAACTAGGGCCCGTAAGTTCTGTGGCTTGTCAATTCCTACGGTTTCCGGTTTGTCACTTCCGGTAAGGCAACACCTATATAACTCCCTAAGGATAGCCCGAATGGCGTCGGAAATCGCGTTCTCCTACACAATAATCAATTACAAATATCAAAACAAGTAGCAAACACTAACACGTAAAGGGAAATAGAGATTATAAATCATGAAATTATAAATATGGAATGTATATAAACGGAATACAACCAAGCCTAGTACATAGGAAGAGTACAAGCTAATTAGCACGTAAAAAGGGGAGAATCCGCCCTTGACACTAGCTAATCGGACTTAAAGCCGTCTCCTAGGTCGTGGAGGTGGAACTCTCGAGCTTGGTGACGAATGGTGGAGCGGAACTTCGATGGAATGCCGGAACAACCGAACAAGCTCTCGAGGTGGAGAGTTTAGTTACAAAACCTGAATCTATACTACAACAATAATCAAAACAAATATAGTTTGCTCTCTAGTGTGTAAAATTGGTTTTTTTCCTTTTAGTTCAAGAGCTTCCTATTTATAGACATCAATCAAGGGCACTGTTGTAATTTCACAAAGTACAAGTATGGGGCAACATTATTTGGTGTAGAAATCCCATGATACGCCCCGCGTGAGGTGGTCCACGCCCCGCGTAAGTGCCCATTCCGTCAGAAATCTCCTACATGTGGACCAATTCCGTGTCTTGTTGTCTCAAGCACGCCCTGCATAGCTAAAGTACGCCCCACGTGTTTGAGTCTCTGAAGTTTTAGTGCTTGAATTGGGGCTTTTACGCCGTGCGTAGTTGAAGTACGCCCCGCGTAAAAGAGTCTCTGAGTTTTTATCATTGAGGAATCGCCTGGTACGCCTCGCGTGTATGGTTATACGCCCCGCGTACAAAGAGTTGACTCAGGGAGACAGTGCAGTCTGACTTTCAGGATTAGGCCAATTATTTCCGACATGTGTCATACGCCCCGCGTAGGGTGGCATACGCCCCTGCGGATAAGGCAATTATTGCTGACAACATGTTTCATGCCCCGCGTAAAGGATGATACGCCCCGCGTATTTGAGTAGATTTTTGCTCCTTGCTCGTACCTGAAATACAAATCTTGCGAGCCGAGTTAGCTTGACGTTTTTATTTCCTAAACTAATCAAAAGCATGGGAAATTAACTGAAAGTACGAGATTTATTTTTATTTCTTTATTTTATCAAAACACTTTATTTTTGTAATTAAACTTATTTATTTTATCCAAAATCAACCCGTAAATCACGCTAAAAGATAGGGGTAAAATACCCTTATCAAACCTCCTCGGACTTTAAAGTTTTACTTGTCCTCAAGTAAAAGAAATCGAAAGACAAGAGATTGAGAGAATTAAGAAACAAACCGAAGGTTGGTTTTGCCAAGTGCGTGATTTCAAAGTTATGGTTTTATGCAAAGGTTTCGGTAAGTACCTACGCAAACAATTGAGTGCAAAACTTTGTTTGAAACCTCCATGATCAAGATTAATAGGCAATATTAATGGGGGTTGATTATCTTTTGAGAACCCGATAGTACCTCACCAAGGGATTTCGCTCTTACGATCAATTTTAGGTGGGTCGGTGTTTTAGCACTCTTCTTTGCACTTACTCGAGATCATGTTGAATTTGCACTTTCATCCGGATTTTTCCTCCTAAAATATGGTTAGGCAATATTAAAAATGAACCCGGAGGGGGGTTGTTATGTGGGTGGCTTCTTTAGTGGTTAGTTTAAAGAAACTCGAGCTCAAAAATACCGTTTTGTGATTGCACCGTGTTTTTGTTTATTTCGGCCTTGGTGAATTTTACAAAATATACTTCAAAATTGCTCGGGTGGAGCTTGAGAATGCCTTTTTATTTTTATCGTATCCTTTGTTTTGATAGAGGCACAAAACAATATTTTGAAGGCTTATGGTGCTCGTTTGTTAAGGTCGTGACTTTTTCCGAGTGATTTGGGTGCGAATTGATTTTGTCGGTATTCGAACAAGAGGAAAAAGGGTTAAACGTTAAAAGGGTATTAACAAAAAAAGTTGGTTAATAGGCTCGAAGGGGTTTCCTAATGTTCAATGAAAACGAGAAAAATAAATTAAGAAAAATTAGCCTAAGTGGGTTCGGTTTATCATCTATTGCCTCTTTACCAAAATAAGTGTACTTAACCCGGTATTGGATGCAAATTCTATGAGTCGAGTGAAGTCAAAGCTCTCGAAAAATTGTAAAAGGATTGGAGTTCTCGTATGAACTCCTTTAGGCTCAAAAATACCTCACAAAGATTCGGGTTTAAATTGTGTACTATCAAGTTTTCGCTAAATTCTCAACTATCCCGTTTTTATTGCCTTTTCAAAGTTCATTATGGAGGTAACATTTGGGTTCAATGCCTTAGTTTAGTACTAACTTAAGCTTTGCACAAATTCCCTAACTTCAAAATTAAGACTAAAACTTCTTACTAAAACCGATCCTTTGTATTCCGACAGTATTTACATTTAAGGACAAACAACGGAACATTTAGATAATTTCCGAGGGAGGTTAGTGTGTCGGGAAAAATTAGAAGAGTCAATAAATTAGTTTAATTATTTTTGTGTTTAATTTATTTTTATTTTTGTTTTTGTTAGTGCAAAACAAACGTTAAGTGCGGGGTTGCACGACCCTCCGCATTATTTAAAATGACGCATATTCCAAGGGCGTCGTAAAAAGAAATGAAAACAAAAATAAAAATAAAGGTAAGGAAGGAAAAGAAGACCCTTAGTGGTCAGGGGCCCTACGCGGGGCGTGCCCGGGGGGCGCCCCGCGTAGGACAGCGTTTTTAACTCTTTTTGAGTCAGAGACTCAAATACGCGAGGCGCAGGAATAGGGCGCCTCGCGTGTTTGAGTTGCTGAGCTTGGGAACCACGGAAGGGTACCCATACGCGAGGCGTAATAGGGGATACGCCCTGCGTGAAAGGTGCCCCTTGTATTATTTTGGATCAGAGGCACAAAGACGCGGGGCGTGTAGAGAGAGACGCCCCGCGTAATGTGTTGGATTATAATTGGGATTTGGCTTTCCGTGGCTGTGAAGTGAAATGAAGAAAACAAGGAAAAATTGAATAGATATATACAGGGGGTTTGAGAGCATCAAACCAGCGCTACATTTATAGTCGGAGTAGCTCGACTTTCCTTTGGTGATGTGCAAGCTTACGGTGGTGCGAGGATTGTGGTTTCGCTTTGTTGTGGAAAGATGCTGCCGCGGTATATCTTTAGACGGTGGCCATTGACCCAGAGGGTTGCATTGTCGGGGCCTTGAATTTCAATTGCTCCGGAGGAGTGCACATTGATGACGGTGTATGGTCCCGACCACCGACTTTTTAATTTTCCGGGGAATAGCCGAAGGCGAGAGTTGTAGAGGAGAACTTGATCCCCCTTGTTGAACTCCCGAACTTGGATGTGCTTGTCATGCCACCGTTTTGTACGTTCTTTGTAAAGTTTGGCATTTTCGTACGACCCTAAGCGAAGTTCATCAAGAGTATTGAGTTGGAGGAGGCGGTGTTCTCCTGTAGCCTGCATGTCAAAATTTAAAAATTTCAGCGCCCAATATGCTTTATGTTCTAATTCCACGGGCAAATGGCACGACTTTCCAAAAACTAGACGATAAGGGGACATCCCGATGGGCGTTTTAAACGCCGTGAAGTAAGCCCAAAGAGCATCATCGAGTTTCAAGCTCCAGTCTTTCCTAGAGGAGTTAACCGTTTTTTCTAAAATGCGTTTTAGCTCTCGGTTAGAAACCTCAACTTGCCCACTAGTTTGCGGGTGGTAGGGTGTAGAGACTCGGTGCGCAACCCCATACTTAAGTAAGAGTTGATCAAATTATCGGTTGCAAAAGTGGGAACCCCCGTCGCTAATGATAGTTCGAGGGGTCCCGAACCGAGTAAAAATGTTTTTCTTTATAAATTTCCCTACCGCCTTAGAGTCGTTCGAAGGTAAGGCAACGGCCTCTACCCATTTGGAGACATAGTCAACCGCTACAAGAATGTAAGCGTTGTTATGCGACTTAGGGAAAGGTCCCATGAAGTCTATCCCCCACACGTCAAAAAGTTCGCAAACTAGGATTCCTTGTTGGAGCATTTCATGCTTTCGGGAAATGTTCCCGCTCCTTTGACAAGCGTCACATGATTTGACGAAGTCTTGGGAATCTTTGGACAAAGTAGGCCAATAAAACCCACATTGTAAGACTTTTGCCATAGTCCGACTAGGGCCAAAGTGGCCCATCGGCTCTTGGGTATGACACATATGTAGCACATGATTAACCTCTTCTTCCGGTATACACCTACGAATAATGTTATCGGCACATGATTTAAAGAGATATGATTCTTCCCAAAAATAGTGCTTAGCATCGTGAAAGAATTTCTTACGCTGCTCATATGTAAGGTGCGGGGGAAGAATATTATCGGCTTTGTAGTTTGCCATATCGGCATACCAAGGTAAAGATGTTACCGCGTAGAGTGCTTCATCGGGAAAGGTCTCCTTAATCTCAATAGTTTCCGGAGATTCGCCTTGCTCGCCTTGTAAGCGAGAGAGATGGTCGGCCACAACATTCTCCACTCCTTTTTTATCTTTGATCTCGATGTCGAATTCTTGTAGGAGTAGGATCCACCGTATCAAGCATGGTTTGGCGTCCTGCTTAGTCATCAAGTACTTGAGAGCTGCGTGGTCAGTGTATATGATAATTTTGGATAACACAAGATATGATCTAAATTTATCGAATGCAAAAACACCGGCAAGCATCTCCTTTTCCGTGATGGAATAGTTTTGTTGGGCCTCATTGAGCGTTTTGCTCGCATAATAGATAGGGCGAAAGAGTTTATCCACCCGTTGGCCCAAACAAGCACCTACAACCAAATCACTCGCATCACTCATTAGTTCAAAGGGGAGGTTCCAATCGGGTTTCACCATGATAGGTGCATTAACTAGTTTTTCCTTTAGCGTATTAAATGCGAGTAAACATTCGGGGGAAAAACTAAATTCCGCATCCTTTGCAAGGAGTTGGGTCAAGGGGGTTGCTATCTTAGAGAAATCCTTGATGAATCGTCTATAGAACCCCGCATGACCCAAGAAACTCCGAATTCCCTTAACGTTGATTGGTGGAGGTAGTTTTTCGATTACCTCGATCTTGGCCGGATCGACCTCGATCCCCTCCCCGGACACCTTGTGTCCCAAAATAATGCAATCTTGAACCATAAATTGACATTTTTCCCAACTGAGCGCAAGGTTAGTGTCTTCGCAACGTTGGAGGACTTTATCAAGATTACCTAAACAAATCTCAAAGGACGATCCAAAAACAGAAAAATCGTCCATGAAGACTTCCATGAAATTCTCAATCATTTCGGAGAATATAGCCGTCATGCACCTTTGAAAGGTGGCGGGGGCGTTACAAAGCCCAAATGGCATCCGCCTATATGCAAATGTTCCATACGGACAAGTGAATGTCGTCTTTTCTTGATCCGAAGGATCGACGGGAATTTGCATATAACCGGATAAGCCATCGAGGGCGCAAAAGAATTTATGACCCGCCATTCTTTCCAACATTTGGTCGATGAACGGTAAGGGAAAATGATCTTTTCGGGTGGCTTCGTTAAGTTTTTTATAATCAATTCATACTCGCCACCCGGTTACTTTCTGTGTGGGGATTAATTCCCCCTGATCACTTTACATCACCGTTGTGCCCCCCTTTTTGGGAACACATCGGACCGGGCTAACCCATGGACTATCGGAGATAGGAAAGATTATACTTGCATCGAGGAGTTTGATTACCTCGGCCTTCACTACCTCTTTCATATTGGGGTTAAACCGTCATTGCGGCTGCACGGAGGGCTTGACTTTATCCTCCATAAAGATGCGGTGTGTGCAAATGGTGGGGCTGATCCCTTTTATGTCATGAATGGTCCACCCAAATGTGCCTTTGTGTTTTTGTAACACCGCAATTAATGCTTCCTCCATTTCCGCTGTCAAAAGCGAAGAAATAACAACCGGTAAGAAGTTAGGAGGTTGTAAAAATACATACTTTAAATTAGGAGGCAAGGGTTTAAGTTCCAAAGTTGGAGGTTCCTCAAGAGAGGTCTTCGGCTTTGCTCTGCTATCCCGATCTAAACCCTCGAACCGGCTCCTTGCCAATAGACATTGTTCTATTTCGGAGGAGTATTCAAACGGCTTGTTCAATGCCTCCTCATCCAAATGCTCAATACCATCTATTTCCGAAGTGGTTCCCGCAGAAGACCTATCACAAAATTCTTCAACAAAAAGATCAATAGAGTCTACGGAATTTAAAAAATTATAATCCGCCATGGTATTAGACAGGAATTTCATGGAGTTATAAACGTTAAATTCCACCTCTTCGTCTTGCAACCGTAGGATGAGCTTACCTTCGTGGACATCAATGAGAGTCCTACTTGTTATAAGGAATGGTCGTCCTAGGAGGATCGGTACCGAATCGTCTTCCGCCATATCGAGTACTACAAAATCGGCGGGGAAAATGAACTTGTCCACTTTCACTAAGACATCCTCCACAATTCCTTTTGGCCGGGCAATGGATCTATCGGCCAGCTGGAGCGTCATATTGGTAGGCTTAGGTTCTCCCAAGCCGAGCTTCCTAAAAACAGATAAAGGCATTAAATTGATGCTAGCACCCAAATCGCATAAAGCTCTCCTAAACTCAACATTACCAATCGTGCAAGGGATAGAAAAACTACCCAAATCTTTGAGTTTGGGTGGGAGTTTGTTTGTTATAATCGCGGAGCATTCCTCCGTGAGCACTACCGTCTCATTATAATCCAACTTCCTCTTTTTGGCGAGGATTTCTTTAAGAAACTTCGCATATGTGGGCATTTGTTCCAATGCTTCCGCAAGTGGAATGTTAATGTGAAGTTTCTTAAAAATTTCCAAAAACTTGCCGTATTGGTGGTCCAATTTTTCCTTTTTAAGTCGTTGTGGAAAAGGGAGCTTCGGTACGTAAGCTCCAATTGGATCACACACATTTTTATTCCTATCCAAGGAAGTCGCGGGTTTTGGATCCGAACCGGGGTTGCTTACCACTTCCGGTTCATTACTTACCTGTGGAGCGGGTGGAGTCGCCATTGGAACCGGTGGTTCCAAACCCTTACCACTACGGAGAGTTATTGCTTGTGCGGTCTCCCAATCTTTTGGTCTCGGGTTTTGCTCGGCGTTAATCAGGGGAGACCCATGTTGTCTCCCTTGTCGTTGATGACTTAATTGGGCCACTTGCTGTCCCAAGTCCCTGCAAAATGCTTCATTGTTAGCAAGACGGGAAGATATTTCTTTAAGGAGATCAATTACCATTGCGTCTTGTGCATTGCTAGGAAGTTGTGATTTTTGCCCTTCTTGGACATGGGGAAATTGGCCCAACCCTTATTCCACAAATTTACCATGGGGTTCGGATGGGGACTTCAACACATTCCGCTTGTTATCATAAGATGGAGTGTGTTGAAGCCTCCATCCGTTATTATTATTGTTATGGTGGTGATAAGCATGCGTGTTGGGATAGGAGTTATATGAAGGAAATTAAGGCTAAGGTATCACAGCGAAAATATAAAAATTTTAGCCTACTTCCTTTTAACCATAGGATCCATTAATCGTTATTTCATATAAAGAGGGATAAGAAGAAATACCTTTCGATGATCAATCTACCGTTGCAAACGAAGTGCCCACAACTTCAAAGAAGATGTAAACTGTTTACCAATCTTCCCCTATCCGAAACAGACCTTCCAGACCTCCGAACGACAATCCCTTCGGCGGAGACGTGGAAGAATATGTCTAGAAGCTACTGTCCAAAATTCGCGACGATCCGACAGTTCAATCTCCGGGAATCCTCGAAATAGTGAACTGACCTGATATAGGCGAAGAAAAACGAATTTCTCCCTTTTGATTGTTTTTCCTTCTTTCGTGAACACGGTGAGATTAAGTTAGAATCAACCCTTATGCGATGCAACCAAAATAGATTGCCTCTAATAAACCAACACAAGATCAAAGAGAAAGAGGGATGAATAAGATTAATCAATCGATGGAATGTCGTATGAATTCTTATTCACGAACTTGGGAATAGAATTCTTTTCTCTCTCTCTCTCTAAGCAATTTCAAAAATCACAAAGGGGGAAGGCTTAGGGCTTGGTCGAAATTCACATGGGGAGGGGTATATATATTAGCTTGTATCTAAACCCTAGTTAGATAGGAATAGGTTACTTAATAGGAATCCAATTCGGAAAAGGATTCGTAATTATTATCTCACTATATATCTAATATATTTAGGATAATAATAATTAACCTAATTGGATAATAATAGGAGAATATTAATCTAATTAAAACTCCTAATTATATTATCTCTTAATTAATTTAATTCATAATCCTAATCAAATTAGGATTAATGGAATAAAATTAATTCCTTACTAATACATATAAATTTCGGCCCCCTCCTTGTATTTGGGCCTTACTGGGCTCAATTGGGCTTCCATCTATTAATCATATCCATCTCTCTTTTGGTTCCAAGTCTTATGTGTGATCCATTAGGTCCTTACTACTTCTGGCCGTATGCAACCTATTAAATTAATTTCTTCAAGAATTATATTCAATCCCTTGCATAACGGAATGATGTACAGAGTATGTTATTGGCAAGTCCGTAATCATTCCTCCAGAGTCCGTTAAGAAGACAGGTTGATTCTGTCGTTAACCCTTCCGTATTAGTTACGGTATAATACGATCCTTTATCAACTACATCCTTGAACTGAATCTTATGACTATGGGTAATGTCAAGTCACATATAGCGAGACGTTCGTTTTACTTGTTATTGGCTGAGTCAACTCAAAAAGATCCGAATTTCTACTCTTAAGCTATCACCTTGCAAGGGTTTAGAGTCGAGTCTTCCACAAGCGATCCTTGGATGTATCTCCCATTAATCGGGAGTGATAAATGCTCAATCCAATGTATAACTACCCTGAAATTACTTCCTGTGACACCCAACCTTTGCAGTTCACACCCCAGAGTCATCTCTGTTAAGGATCGTGGGACCACAGGATCGAAGTCTCACATTCAGTAATTCAGGATGACCAATTAACATTCCTTTGAGTCTGAGGATTAGTTATACCTATTAATACCAATGAGATGAACAGTTGACAAGGATGAATCTACCCATCCTGTTATCTCAAGTCGGATCCCCAATCCTAATGAACAACGTTTCACCGGATCTATGTAACTGTCCAGATATCTATATATGTGAAGCTTGTGAGATCAGCTTTTTGTCGGATATAAGACATTAATACATACAAGTCTCAACTGTGATATATCAATCCTAAACATATTACTTGACTTGGGGTGGTTTTAAGTTTATTAGTTTATTATAAAGTTTTTTCTCACTTCATGCTTGTATGAACACTTTATAATCACTTTAAACAAACTTACGGATTTCCTTTTATTAGACTTTATTTAGTGCTTAAAAGGGATTGCCTTTATATAGTTATAAAACATATATCTCATTAAAACAAATGATATAAAGAACAATTCATTTACAATAAGTTTGTATCCTGCAACAATTGACTATAGGACACAAAACCCCAACATTATAATGAGAATTATACCTTTGTTGTGTTGGGGTTTTGTGTCCTATAGTCAATTGTTGCAGGATACAAACTTATTGTAAATGAATTGTTCTTTATATCATTTGTTTTAATGAGATATATGTTTTATAACTATATAAAGGCAATCCCTTTTAAGCACTAAATAAAGTCTAATAAAAGGAAATCCGTAAGTTTGTTTAAAGTGATTATAAAGTGTTCATACAAGCATGAAGTGAGACAAAACTTTATAATAAACTAATAAACTTAAAACCACCCCAAGTCAAGTGATATATTTAGGATTGATATATCACAGTTGAGACTTGTATGTAACAATGTCTTATATCCGACAAAAAGCTGATCTCACAAGCTTCACATATATAGATATCTGGACAGTTACATAGATCCGGTGAAACTTTGTTCATTAGGATTGGGGATCCGACTTGAGATAACAGGATGGGTAGATTCATCCTTGTCAACTGTTCATCTCATTGGTATTAATAGGTATAACTAATCCTCAGACTCAAAGGAATGTTAATTGGTCATCCTGAATTACTGAATGTGAGACTTTGATCCTGTGGTCCCACGATCCTTAACAGAGATGACTCTGGGGTGTGAACTGCAAAGGTTAGGTGTCACAGGAAGTAATTTCAGGGTAGTTATACATTGGATTGAGCATTTATCACTCCCGATTAATGGGAGATACATCCAAGGATCGCTTGTGGAAGACTCGACTCTAAACCCTTGCAAGGTGATAGCTTAAGAGTAGAAATTCGGATTTCACTTAACCTATCTTTTTTAGTTGACTCGGCCAATAACAAGTAAAACGAAGGTCTCGCTATATGTGACTTGACATTACCCATAGTCATAAGATTCAGTTCAAGGATGTAGTTGATAAAGGATCGTATTATACCGTAACTAATACGGAAGGGTTAACGACAGAATCAACCTGTCTTCTTAACGGACTCTGGGGGAATGATTACAGACTTGCCTATAACATACTCAGTACATCATTCCGTTATGCAAGGATTAAATATAATTCTTGAAGAAATTAATTTAATAGTTGCATACGGCCAGAAGTAGTAAGAACCTAATGGATCACACATAAGACTTGGAACCAAAAGAGAGATGAATATGATTAATAGATGGAAGCCCAATTGAGGCCAGTAAGGCCCATTTATATAGAGGGGGGTCGAAATTTATATATAGTAAATAAGGAATTATTTTAATTCCATTAATCCTAATTTGATTAGGTTTGTGAATTAAATTAATTAAGAGATAATTAAGTTAGGATTTTTAATTAGATTAATATACTCCTATTATTATCCAATTAGGTTATTTATTATTATCCTAAATGTATTTGATATATTATAAGATAATAATTAGGAATCCTATTCCGAATGGAATTCCTATTAAGTAACATATTCCTATCTAACTAGGGTTTAGATACAAGCGACTATATATACCCCCTCCCTATGAGAATTTCGACTAAGCTAAGCTAATACCCTCCCCTCTTGGTGATTTTCGAAATACTCCTTTAGAGAGAGAAAGTGAATTCGCATCCCCTAGTTCGTGGACAAGAATTCATACGGCTTCTGTCAATTGATTAATCTCATCCATCTCCTTTTCTCTTTGATCTTGTGTTGGTTAATTAGAGGCAATCTAATTTGGTTACATCTCATAAGGGTTGATTCTAACTTAATCTCACCGTGTTCACGAAAGAAGGAAAAACAATCAAAAGGGAGAAATTCGTTTTTCTTCGCCTACATCAAGTCAGTTCACTATTTCGCGGATTCCCGGAGATTGAACCGTCGGATCGTCGCGATTTTTGGACAGTAGCTTCTAGACATATTCTTCCACGTTTCCACCGAAGAGATTGTCGTTCGGAGGTCTGGAAGGTCTGTTTCGGATAGGGGCAGATTGGTAAACAGTTTACATCTCCTTTGGAGTTGTGGGCACTTCGTTTGCAACGGTAGATTGATCATCGAAAGGTATTTCTTCTTATCCCTCTTTATATGAAATAACGATTAACGGATCCTATGGTTAAAAGGAAGTAGGCTAAATTTTTTATATTTCCGCTGCTATACCTTAGCCTTAATTTCCTTCATGTTGTCCCCCTACATAACTTACGCTTTCGGTGTCACCAGCAAAAGGGCTTCCGTCTTGACAATCCTTACCTTGGTGGCCACCACCACAATGAGAGCACACTGGAGGCTCATCTGCGCCATTAAAGCATCCAGCTTCTTATTCATTTCAATCATAAAGATTGTGGGAGCCTCATCTTCTACGGCAAAGGTTTGATGTTGCGAGGGTCCGGCAAGCCGATCTTCTTGCCATTGGACACTTTTCCTAGCTAATTCGTGAATGAGCTCATATGCCTCGCTTGCCGATCTGCGAAACAAATCCCCACCTACGGCAGAATCAACGGTTGCACGATTAGTAGGTGTTAAACCATGATAAAAGGTACTTACCAGACCATGCTTAGGGATATCATGATGGGGACAGCTTCGGAGCAACTTTCGGAACCTAGCCCAAGCTGAATGGAGGGCCTCGTATCCAAGTTGCCGAAAGGAGGTGATATCTTTTCTCAACTTAACCGTTTTAGAGGGCGGGAAGTAGTAAGATAGGAACTCCTTCTCAAGTTCCTTCCAAGAGGTGATCGATCCTCCCTCTAACGAGTGCAACCATTCCAATGCCTGCCCTGTCAAAGAGAAAGGAAATAGTTTTAGTTGGACGGCCTCAACCGGAACACCGTTTTGCCGTGAAGTTTTGGCACACATAAGAAATTTATCAAGGTGTTCATTAGGGTTTTCATGGGGTTCCCCTCCGAATTGACCGAGTTGTTGGATTAATTGGATCATGTTAGTCTTTATTTCAAATGTGTCGGCCGGAATGGTGGGGGCAATGATTCCATGGCGGATTTGAGGGCGATGTGGAGCAAGAATCTCCAACATCGAACGTGTGTCGTTGCCTTCACCATTGCGGTCGTGATTCACGGGTTGTTCCGGCCCCCTTTGGTTGAACTCGGGCTGGTTAGCTTCATTGTTGAGATTTGCCATTCTTTCTCTACGTAACCTATAAAGAGTACGTTCGATTTCGAGATCAATAGGTACAAGAGAATCACTTTTAGATCGGGTGTGCATAAGGTAAAACAAGTGTAAAAGAATTATCAACAAGAAAGAATAATGTTAGTAAAGGTATATATAAACAATTTATACAAAAAGAATGCTTAAACTAACAATGAAACGTTTTTGTCTAATATTGTAGGAGATTATAAATCCCCGGCAACGGTGCCAAAAACTTGATAGCGCGAAGTCTAGTGCGTCGTATTTTCTACGATGAAATGTATGTTATAATAATTGCTTTGGCTATGGATGTGGTCTTTCTAAATGCTCTATGTTCACTAGACGTCACTACTTAGGGGCAATTGTACCCCGTCGTATCAAGTAATAATCCGGTTAAGACCGGGTATCGAATCCACGGGATTTATAATTACAAATATTAGACGACTCGGTTTCGTATGTTATTTAAGCGGCGATTACTTTGGGGTAAAGTAAGACACAACTGCACACTATCCCTAACTATTGGCGACTCAGATTTGTGTAGCTAAAACCCTATGAAGTAGGATGAATAACGATAAGTTATAACCACGATAAATAACGATTCTAAATGTATACGGATAATAATTTACTCTTGTAAAGACGACTAAGTGTAGTAGGACCGACCCGTGAAGCACTTAGACTATGTGATTCCTAGTCAAGGCGTGTCTAATGCGGGGGAATTAGAAACTAGGGCCCGTAAGTTCCGTGGCTTGTCAATTCCTACGGTTTCCGGTTTGTCACTTCCGGTAAGGCAACACCTATATAACTCCCTAAGGATAGCCCGAATGGCATCGGAAATTGCATTCTCCTACACAATAATCAATTACAAATATCAAAACAAGTAGCAAACACTAACACGTAAAGGGAAATAGAGATTATAAATCATGAAATTATAAATATGGAATGTATATAAACGGAATACAACCAAGCCTAGTACATAGGAAGAGTACAAGCTAATTAGCACGTAAAAAGGGGAGAATCCGCCCTTGAATCTAGCTAACCGGACTCAAAGCCGTCTCCTAGGTCGTGGAGGTGGAACTCTCGAGCTTGGTGACGAATGGTGGAGCGGAACTTCGATGGAATGCCGAAACAACCGAACAAGCTCTCGAGGTGGAGAGTTTAGCTACAAAACCTGAATCTATACTACAACAATAATCAAAACAAATATAGTTTGCTCTCTAGTGTGTAAAATTGGTTTTTTTTATTCCTTTTAGTTCAAGAGCTTCCTATTTATAGACATCAAGCAAGGGCATTGTTGTAATTTCACAAAGTACAAGTATGGGGCAACATTATTTGGTGCAGAAATCCCATGATACGCCCCGCGTGAGGTGGTCTACGCCCCGCGTAAGTGCCCATTCCGTCAGAAATCTCCTGCATGTGGACCAATTCCGTGTCTTGTTGTCTCAAGCACGCCCTGTGTAGCTAAAGTACGCCCCGCGTGTTTGAGTCTCTGAAGTTTTAGTGCTTGAATTGGGGCTTTTACGCCGTGCGTAGCTGAAGTACGCCCCGCGTAAAAGAGTCTCTGAGTTTTTATCATTGAGGAATCGCCTGGTATGCCTCGCGTGTATGGTTATACGCCCCGCGTACAAAGAGTTGACTCAGGGAGACAGTGCAGTCTGACTTTCAGGATTAGGCCAATTATTTCCGACATGTGTCATACGCCCCGCGTAGGGTGGCATACGCCCCGCGTATGCTGAGTCAATTCCACATGGCGCCTGCGGATAAGGCAATTATTGCTGACAACATGTTTCACGCCCTGCGTAAAGGATGATACGCCCCGCGTATTTGAGTAGATTTTTGCTCCTTGCTCGTACCTGAAATAAAAATCTTGCGAGCCGAGTTAGCTTGACGTTTTTATTTCCTAAACTAATCAAAAGCACGGGAAATTAACTGAAAGTACGAGATTTATTTTTATTTCTTTATTTTATCAAAACACTTTATTTTTGTAATTAAACTTATTTATTTTATCCAAAATCAACCCGTAAATCACGCTAAAAGATAGGGGTAAAATACCCCTATCATGCTCCAGTATTATGGTCCTTATCCCGAAGGTGGAGGGTGTGATATCTCTTGATCAGTATAGGCCTATTGCAATGAGCAACTTTAGTTATAAAATAATTGTAAAAAATTTGGCTGATAGACTCGCTTCTATTGCATCTCGCATTGTTTCTCAGAATCAATTTGGATTTATTCCTGGATGAAGTATTCACCAATGCATTTCGCTTGCTTCTGAAGGCACTAATATGCTTCGTAAAAAGTGTTTTGGAGGGAACTTAGCCTTGAAGGTTGAAATCAGGAAAGCTTTTGACACTTTAAATTGGAATTTTTTACTTGCCGTGATGGACGCTTTTGGTTTCTCTATTCAATTCAGAGATTGGATTCTGAATGTTTTATCTGAATCTCGGATTTCAATTTTGAACAATGGAGCCATTAGTGGATATTTCAGATGTTCAAGAGGGGTTCGACAAGGCGATCCGCTGTCTCCTATATTGTTTGGTATTGCCGAGGACTTTCTTAGTCGTTGGTTGCTTCACTTCGTGGATACTGGGCGACTTGCTCCAATGCAATATACTTCTGCAAAGGTGCTTCCGACTCATTTATTTTATGCTGGTGACATTCTTCTCTTCTGCAGAGCCTCTTCAGGTAATCTAGCTATTATTAAGGGTGTATTTAAGCTGTATAGATCTATCTCGGGTCAGTGTGTTAGTTGGAAGAAATCTGAATTATTTCTGGGCTCCTTTGTTTCTTCTAGACATGGCAATGTCTTGCTGATATTATTGGTATTCGTCAAGGGTCTGTTCCATTTCGCTATCTTGGAGTCCCTTTGTTTTTGGGTTTATCAAAGACACGACATCTGACTAGTTTGATGGATAGGGTGCTTGCTCACTCTGCTAAATGGAAAGGGCATTGTTTGTCTATGGCTGGGAGAGTGGCTATTGTAAATTCTGTAATTACTGGTAGCTTCATTCACTCTTTTAGCATTTATAAGTGGCCCTCTGCACTGCTTACACGTATGACTAGGCATATGAGGAATTTTATTTAGTCTGGGTCCATTAATTGCAAGAAGCTTGTCACTGTCCCTTGGAAAATTTGTTGAGGTCTTGGAATCGAGAATCTGTCTAATCTAAACAAGGCGTTGAATGGAAACATGGCTTGGGGTCTTCTTCGGGAAAAGTCTCTCTGCTTTAACTTACTTAGAACTCGTTTTCTCAATAAAGAGGGACAGTCACGACATTATATCATGAATTCTTCTATTTGGGGCTCGATAAAATCCATTTATTCTGAAGTTGAGCATCACTGTTTTTGGTGAATTGGTCAGCACTCTGAACTTAATTTTTGGAATGGGGCCTGGATGTGTCCTTCACTGACTGCACAGGTTGGCCTATCTACTAGTCAACAGCGTCGTTGTTTTGATTTGGTGGAGGATTATTTGGATGGCAATAATTGGCATAATCTGCCCGTGTTACCAGCGGATGTAGAGAATAGATTGCGGACTGTTAGGCGGGGTAGGGACGATGTTGATATTTGTGTTTGGAAGCCTGCTATGAGTGGGATTTTAACTGTTAAGCTCCTGTACGCTTGGCTTAGATCTCCTCCTACTCAACAGAATTGGAGTCGTTTTTTAAGGTGTCAGAGTGTTCCTCCTGCACACTCGCTTATTGGATGGCGGGCTTACCTTGGGTATTTGCCAACATATGATCAGCTTCAGTTGCGCGGCTGTCAATTTGTTTCTCGTTGTAGTTTGTGCTCGTTAGATACTGAAACGTTGGACCACCTTTTTGTCTCCTGTCGGTTTTTCAAATTTATTTGGCATGGTGTTAGCTCATTGTTTGGAAGACGGATTAACACAGACTCGACTCTTAGGAATCTGGTTGATCATGCTGTTTTTCAACGTTTCAGTACTCAAATCGCTGATTTGTGGGCGGCAGCAATTGTTAATACAATTTGGGCTCTATGGCTTGCTCGTAATAGGTCCATTTTTGAGGATGAGAGGGTCGATACTTCCATCACGCTGAGATGGATTTGGGGAGCTGTTTGTGAATCTGCTCACACTGGATGGGGCTCCGTTTGGAATTCGCTAGTTGAACTTCAAATCCTAGGTGAGCTCGGGATTGAAAAGTGTCTTGCTAAGGCTCCGCACATTACTCCAATTTTTTGGCAACCACCTCCGAGGGATTGGATTAAGATCAATACTGATGCGTCTGTCACGGGTGCTCCTGGTCCTGCGGGTTGCGGAGGTATTTATCGCTCGCATACTGGCATATGCCTTGGTGCGTTTGCCTTTCCGATTGAAAGTTCCTTTGCTTATCTTGCTGAACTATCTGCTGCTATTTACGCCATTGACATGGCTATCAGCAAAGGTTGGCGGAAATTTTGGCTTGAAAGTGACTCAATGTATGTTGTGCAGATGTTCAAATCTAAATCTTGTTCGGTTCCTTGGTTGCTTAGACAAAAATGGTTCAATTGTTTAAATCAGATCGATTCTGTGGCTTTTGTGGTGTCTCATATTTTTCGTGAAGGAAATCATGTTGCGGATTCGCTTGCAAATTATGGACGGACGTGATAGGGGTCAAAAACCCCTATCTTTGGGTACGGTTTTAGGACGGTTTTTAGTGTTATTTCATGAATAAGCGAGCAATTCTTGCATTTATATGCCTTTGTGTGGGAAGTACTTTGGTGGGCCTTGATAAGGAAAGGCATTTCGCGGAAATATATTGACATCATAAAGGACATGTATGAGGGAGTATGCACGAGTGTACGTACTAGTGTTGGAAAGACTGAAGAGTTTCCTATTACGATTGGAGTGCATCAAGGTTCCGCACTAAGCCCATTTCTTTTTGCCATCGTTATGGATGAACTAACAAGTTCACTTCAAGATGGTATACCATGGTGCATGCTGTTTGCAGATGATATTGTGTTGGTTGAGGAGACGAAAGAAGGAGTGGAGATGAAGTTGGAACTATGGAGGCAAACTCTAGAATCTAGAGGCTTTAAGTTGAGTCGAAGTAAGACAGAATATTTGGAGTGTAAGATTAGCGGCCGTAGGAGTAGGGAGGCAGGGACAATCATCCTAGATGGGAGAGTTGTTCAGGCCTCGGATTGCTTCCGGTATTTAGGATCGATTATCCAAACGGATGGAGAAGTAGATGGAGATGTTGCTCATAGGATTAAAGCTGGTTGGTCGAAGTGGAAGAGTGCTACGGGTTTCCTTTGTGATCCCGGCATGCCTAATAGATTGAAGGGAAAATTCTACCGGACGGCAATTAGACCAGCATTATTATATGGTACGGAGTGTTGGGCAGTGAAACACTGCCATATCCATAAGATGTCGGTGGCGGAGATGCGTATGTTGAGATGGATGTGTGGTCACACGAGAAAGGACCGGGTGCGTAATGAAATAATTAGGACAAAAGTAGGGGTCACATCTATTGAGAATAAAATGAGAGAAAACCGACTAAGGTGGTTTGGCCATGTGAGACGTAGAGCGCTTGATGCGCCGGTTAGGAGAACCGAAGAGTGGCAAAGGGATGTAGTGGTGAGGGGTAGGGGAAGACCTAAGCAAACTTGGAGGAGGGTGATCGAGAGTGATATGAGTTTATTGGGAATTGAGGAAAATATGGTAGTGGATAGGACGGAGTGGAGGGAGCGAATCTGTGTCGCTGACACGACTTGATTTTCACGGTTTTATATGATGGTTCATGTTAGCCGACCCCGAATCATTTCGGGACTAAGGCTTTGTTGTTATTGTTGTATATGCCTTTGTGTGAGTTGGTTAGGAATTGAAAATGTTTTATTAACTTTTTGTTGTTTATGCTCGTTTTCTGATCATTTTAGGCAAATAAGGCCAAAATGGCATGTATATTATAATTCCGTTATCTTTTATAGCTGATTGATCCGCCAAAAGTCACACCAAACGGAGCGTTTGCTTAAAATGAGCGATTGGCGGGTCAATTTAGCCTCGAGACTAATGTTATTTGGAGTTTTCGTGCATGCGCAGGGATAAATTCGGGCGAAAATTACATCGTGGAACATCGAGCAACCGTGCGGAAGCGTGCAGGGCAAAACGGCTCGTCGAACTGGCCTCTAGGGGCCTGCTCGGCGAGCTGGGGGCCTGCTCGCCGAGCAGCGCGCCCTGCTCGGCGAGCTGACCTGCGGGAATTGGTCAAAATAAGCAGTTTTGACCCCACGACTCCACGACCGATCCCACGACTTCCCACCTGCATAATGATACGAAATAGGTCAAAAAGAGGGCCCGAGCTACAACTATAAATAGAACTTTTCCATTGTAAATTAGATGTCTTTTATCTTTGTACTTTTCTTAGCTTTCACCTTGAGAAATCATCTCCACCTCCTCCATATCCTTCAATCCTCCATTGAAGATACCTCCGAAGCTCCGCTCACCGAGGATTGCTCAAGCTCCATCCTTAAGTCCTAGGAAGACGCCTGCATTGGTAGACAGGTTCCCTGAAAGGGATTTTTCTTCTTTTATATTCTGTCTAGCCTCTGATCCATGTTATGAATCCTAGGCTCATTGTATATTCGTGACAATACTTTTCATCTTTAATATATATTATAGTTTTGTTTATTCAATTGTTTTATTGCTTTAATCTTTGTCTTACGCTTTGTCTGATTGGTTTAACTCATTCGATAATCCCAAAATTAAGTTGGCACATATTGCGAGCTGAATCTGACCTAGTCAGTGCCTATAGGATTGACGACCCTATAGAAGATTAAGCCCAAATTGCTGAGCCTTAGAGCTAGTTTCGGCCTTACAAGGGAATCACGAACTAGGGACCTCAAGAGGATAGGTAGGGTTAATCACCTCGGACACAAGTGACTTGGATTAGGTTTTAATTCCATTGTCTAAACAATCTATTTTCATTATCGTCGTATCCCCTCATGTTCCTTCGGGTAATTACATTGGTAAAAGATCACTTAGGAGTAGTTTAACTTAATTAGGGGTAGAGTAACTTAATTAGGCATAGAATAACTTAGTTAGAATTAGATAACTTAGCTAGGAGTAGTATAATTCAACCTAGGAGTAGGTTAACTTAAGCAAAACCAAACTCAAAACCCCCAAAGCCTAGATAACACCTGAAACCAAGTAGCTCGATACTTGCAGAAATAAATCCTGTGGACGATACCTGGACTTTTCCAGAATTTTATTACTTGATAACGACGGGGTACACGTATCCCTTAGTGAGCCTTCTTAGGAAGGCGCATCAAGTTTTTGGCGCCGTTGCCGGGGAAAGTAGATTAATTCTATAAATACCCGACAACCGCCAATAATCAAGTTTTTAGCGCCGTTGCCGGGGAAAGTAGATTAATTCTATAAATACCCGACAACCGCCAATAACCAAGTTTTTGGCACCGTTGCCTGGGAAAGTAGATTAATTCTATAAATACCCGACAACCGCCAATAATCAAGTTTTTGGCGCCGTTGCCGGGGAAAGTAGATTAATTCTATAAATACCCGACAACCGCCAATAATCAAGTTTTTGACGCCGTTGCCGGGGATTTATTTCTTCTGCAATGTCGAACCAAAGGTCGATTTGTTAGTTTAGGCATTCCTTGTGAATATCCTTTGTTTATATCGTTTATACTTGTTTATATATAATTCTTTATAACTTCTATACTTGTTCATATCTTTTGTATTTGTTCATAACTATATACTTTTACTTATCAACTTTTGTGCTAGAACTTCACTTTTTCTCAGCATTCTCTGATCAATGAATTGGCAAGAAAGAGTCAAGTGGCAAGCTCAAAAGTTTACTATCCCATCAAGAAAATACATTCATGCCCTGGAGAATGAGGCTCACAATCCCTCCATGGCCGAGTTAAATAAGAAAATGGATATCTTGATGGCGAAACTGAGCCTCAACACCAATGAAACTGTAAGTTTTGTGGGTAATCACCAAATGTATAATTCTAACTCCAATTCTTACAACTTTTATGGTAGTGATTGGAGGAGACCCCAACACTCAAATCTGTCCTACGGGAACCCTAACATGTTGAGGCCTCCAAATAGGTTTGTTAATGAGCACAGGGAAAACGAATTGGGAATGTTCCCTTACGAACAAGCAAGCCAAGTTCCTCCACAACCCTCTAGCTCACAAGACGAGGTGCTGTCCCTTTTGAAAGGAATATCAGCCCGACTTACAATCAACGAGGAGGTTTGCAAGGACTTGAGCAACCAATTGGCTCAAATAAACCATGAGATGCAAGAGCAATCCCAAGATGCTCTCCCAGGCATAAAGGAAAACATAGAAATCCCACAAAGGGAATCAGCTCAAGCCATCTCCTTGAGGAATGACAAAAAGGTAGAACTGAGCCCACTGTCACATGCATCACTCAAGGTAAGTGAAGAACCGGAAGTGGTAAGCAACCCCGGTTCAAAACCTAAAATCCTAAATCATGTGATAGAAATAAATGATCAGATCGAAGCTTGTGTATATGAACTACCTTTTCCTCAAAAGTTAGAAAAGTTTGGATTTACTCCTTGTTCAGAAGTTTTCATTCTCTTCGACCTACCAAGAGAATCCAAAAGGGAGCAAACCAAACGTTTTCATAATCTGTTTAAATTTGGCCTCTTATTTTTATTTAACTCATTTGAGGCTCCTAATCCGTTTTGTAGGTACGGATTATTTGTGAAGGAATTCGAGTTCCTAACGCGGATAGAAGCTTATACTTAGGAAGGAACTCTATGTCGAGCTAACCGACTATAAAAGTAGAGCTTCTTGGGAGGCAACCCAAGTTTGAATACAACTTTCAGGTTTTTACTTTTTAATAAATTTTATAGATATACTTTTAGGTTTGTTTAGTTTTCTTTTATATTTTTTTTCCGGACCTTCTGCCTGCCAGCTCGCGACAAGCTGAAAAAAAAATCGTAATTTCGCCTTGGGAGGCCCATCTCGGTGAGCTGGGCACTGCCGCGCAGCTCGCCGAGCAGCTCGGCCGAGATAAGCAACAGTTCGGGATTTTTCCCGAACGGAGCTGAAAAAAAATTAGATAAATAAATAAATAATAAAAAAAATGGCACCGCAAATCATCAAGTTTTTGGCGATTGCGATAAAATCAGTAAGTTGTCTTCTCCACACTAACTTTTTGCACATGCGCTTGATGGTTTTAGATGCAATGTTGGAACTTATTGCATGATTTAAGTGTGAGGAGGAGGGGTAGACAAACTTACAAAAATTTGTATAATTTTTAAATTTTTGTTGCGTCGTGTCTAGCTTAGTTAAACGCTTTCGGGTTTTATTTATGTTTCTGCATGCTTAGGACCTAAAACCGTGAACCTCCTTCGAATCTAAACTTCGTTATTTGTCCTTGAGGGCTGAGAACCGAATCTAAGATTGCATGACAACTAGTTTTGGTGTAGGACACAATCCTTGTATCTGTAAAAGCATGAGCTAAAGTTTGCATTTAGACCAGGGGTGTTCATCGGTCGGTTCGGTCTAAAAACCGAACCGAACCGAAATAACCGAAAACCAAATAACACCTAAAATGAGAACCGAACCTAACCAAATAATATTAGTAAACCGAACCGAACCGAACTGATTATTTCGATCGGTTCGGTTCGGTTTTCGGTTTTAACACATGCTAACTAGTTAAAATAAAAAATAAATTAATATTTATAAGTTTTAATTAATTTAGTTTAATCTAAAGTCTAAAAAATAGTTACGCAAGTTAAGTAGTATACAACATAAAATTTATGCAAAGTTTGAAAATTAAAAATAAAACTTTATTAAAATGTAATTACAAACCTTCTACGACCACAATTCGCATTACAATCATAATTTGCACTAATGTTATTGATTTCATCAGTATTAGTGCAATGTTTGAACAGTATTAATGTATTTTTCTTAATAGAACAATATTAATGTATTAGACTTAACATTGATAAAAAAAATTATAAATAGTTACGTTCTTTGGATGGTCGGAGGAAAATGCAAAGTCTAGGTCATATAAAGTCTCAATCTAAATTATAAATATAATTAATCTCTATTTCGGTCGGTTCGGTTAATTCAGTTATTTTGTCATAAAAACCGAACCGACCGATATTACCGATATTGTTAAATATTTAAAACCGAAACCGAACCTAATAGACCGAAAACCGAACCGAAAAAACTGAAATTCATCGGTTCGGTCGGTTATTTCTGTTCGGTTTGGTTTTTGAACACCCCTAATTTAGACCCTACTTTTGAAGAAATGCTAAAATCATTACTTAGGTAGATAACTTAAGAATTGAAGGCATGTGATATTAAACTTGAGTTTGGGGAAAACTAGTAAGCACAAATTTGAAACCCAAGAACTGTGAGTTGAATTTGAGCCCAAGAGCGAACATCAAAAAGCTCTTTTTCTTGACATTTTTGTGTGAATGCTTTGACTTGTGGAAAGATTACAGATTTTGCACCTAATACTGTGTTGAACCTACATGCAATGATTTGAGATGATAAACGATGAATCAGCCTCATTAGAATTAACCCTTTTCTTTACCTTATTTTCTCTTTTTCATCCACTCTAGGAAGCCCCTTTGAGCCTATATTTTTATAGTTTGTAGATTTTTCTTTCGTCCTAACCCAATTTTTGCAAACCATCACTTGGTTTGTTACTTAACCCGAGTTTTTGCAAAGCTCGCATTGAGCCTTTGTTTTCTTCTAGCGTTTTATCTTTGTTTATGGCATCATAGTAGCAAGCCAAAAGGCTAAGAAGTGAATGAGCATCACTAACCACAAAGAAAAAAAAAGAGAAAAAGAAAAACAGAAAAAGAAAAGAGACGAACAAAAGAAGGAGAACTCTATCTCCCAGTTCTTAAAATTAGAACGTCTCAGAAAAGAAAAAAATATATATGTAAATAAAAAGCTCAATCACTTCACAATTTGCTAAAGCCATCTTTAAACTTTGTTTTTCTAGCGCTAGAACTCCTAACCCTTGTTGTACCTTTAACCCTCTAACCACATTACAACCCCAATTCGAGGCTGTTTTTGATATTATCGGAGTCATGTAGCATAGTAGAGAAACTCGGATGAACGTGCAAAATCAACGTAATCCTAAGCAAGAACATAAGCCGAGAGTAAACACTTTAGCCACCAAAATTGTGTGAATTGAGTGAACTACCTATGGTGAGGTGTTTTATTTAGCTATCCCCTTAAACTCGTTTACTTGAACATGTGTCCTTTTTCTTAAAACATATGACCTATGATAATTGAAATGCAGCTTTTGAATATCGTGTCTCTACTTTGTATTTCCGAATGCATGTAATTATAGATGCTCGAAATTGTGTCAAGCACCTAGTCAAACCGGGAGGTTTTCTAGCTTGCTTGTGATTGCGGGTTTAGTTTTTAGTTTACTTGGGGACAAGTAAAGTTTTAAGTGCGAGGAGGTTTGATAGGGGTCAAAAACCCCTATTTTTGGGTACGGTTTTAGGACGGTTTTTAGTGTTATTTCATGAATAAGCGAGCAATTCTCGCATTTATATGCCTTTGTGTGAGTTAGTTAGGAATTGGAAATGTTTTATTAACTTTTTGTTGTTTAGGCTCGTTTTCTGATTATTTTAGGCAAATAAGGCCAAAATGGCATGTATGTTATAATTCCGTTATATTTTATAGTTGATTGATCCGCCAAAAGTCGCACCAAATGGAGCGTTTGCTTAAAATGAGCGATTGGCGGGTCAATTTAGCCTCGAGACTAATGTTATTTGGAGTTTTCGTGCATGCGCAGGGATAAATTCGGGCAAAAATTACATAGTGGAACATCGAGCAACCGTGCGGAAGCGTGCAGGGCAAAACGGCTCGTCGAACTGGCCTTTTTAGGCCAGCTCACCGAGCTGGCTATGCCAGCTCACCGAGCAGGCCTCTAGGGGCCTGCTCGGGCGAGCTGGGGGCCTGCTCGCCGAGCAGCGCGCCCTGGTCGGCGAGCTGACCTGCGGAAATTGGTCAAAATAAGCAGTTTTGACCCCACGACCGGTCCCACGACTTCCCACCTGCATAAGGATACGAAATAGGTCAAAAAGAGGGCCCGAGCTACAACTATAAATAGAACTTTTCCATTGTAAATTAGATATCTTTTATCTTTGTAATTTTCTTAGCTTTCACCTTGAGAAATCCTCTCCACCTCCTCCATATCCTTCAAACCTCCATTGAAGATACCTCCGAAGCTCCGCTCACCGAGGATTGCTCAAGCTCCATCCTTAAGTCCTAGGAAGACGCCTGCATTGGTAGACAGGTTCCCTGAAAGGGATTTTTCTTCTTTTATATTCTGTCTAGCCTCTGATCGATGTTATGAATCCTAGGCTCATTGTATCTTCGTGACAATACTTTTCATCTTTAATATATATTATAGTTTTGTTTATTCAATTGTTTTATTGCTTTAATCTTTGTCTTACGCTTTGTCTGATTAGTTTAACTCATTCGATAATCCCAAAATTAAGTTGGCACATATTGCGAGCTGAATCTGACCTAGTCAGTGCCTATAGGATTGACGACCCTGTAGAAGATTAAGCCCAAATTGCTCAGCCTTAGAGCTAGTTTCAGCCTTACAAGGGAATCACGAACTAGGGACCTCATGAGGATAGGTAGGGTTAATCGCCTCGGACACAAGTGACTTGGATTAGGTTTTAATTCCATTGTCTAAACAATCTATTTTCGTTATCATCGTATCCCCTCATGTTCCTTCGGGTAATTACATTGGTAAAAGATCACTTAGGAGTAGTTTAACTTAATTAGGGGTAGAGTAACTTAATTAGGCGTAGAATAACTTAGTTAGAATTAGATAACTTAGCTAGGAGTAGTATAATTCAACCTAGGAGTAGATTAACTTCAGCAAAACCAAACTCAAAACCCCCAAAGCCTAGATAACACCTGAAACCAAGTAGCTCGATACTTGCAGAAATAAATCCTGTGGACGATACCTGGACTTTTCCAGAATTTTATTACTTGATAACGACGGGGTACACTTATCCCTTAGTGAGCCTTCTTAGGAAGGCGCATCAGGACGTCAACATCTTCGAATTGGTGGGATGTTGTCCCGGATTTTTGTGGATCGGTCTTTTTTCATGATCGTGTAGGAGGTTGCGTTTATCGCTTTTCCTAATTCTTTGGCTTCATTTTATTCTTTATTCTTTTTGTATTACAACATTTATTTACTCTTTTAATAAATTTGGTTCGGGGCTTTTTTGGGTCTGTGGTGGGGTGCCAGCATAGCTGGGATGTCCGCCGCTTACCCTTCCTCGCTAACCAATGTTTAATCAAAAAAACACAAAATTTTCACATATCCAATATTTTTCAAAACACAATTTTTTATTTTTTATTTTGGCAAACAACAGGATCTTAATGTGTTTTATGTCTTTTAAAATATCCTAATTGAATACACCTTTACGATTAAATAAACTCAACAAATATGATAAACTAAAAAAGAAAATCTTCTAGACTATATATATATATATATATAGAAAATCTTCTAGACTATAAATGATTATGAAGATTTAAAAAATTATATTCAACAATATAAAATTTGAGAAATCTTACATATTTTAAAAAGGTAATTTCATAATAGATAATAATACCTATAAAAGGTAATTGATCAAAGGTAATAATATTATCTTTTAAAATTTTATTATTATAATAAAAATTTAAATAACTTAATTTTTTTATAAAGTTATAATCATGCACAAAAGTAAACATTAAATTAATGTTGATTAATACATATAATGAGTAAACTGAAAACTAAGGCACCGGGTCCAGAGCAATATTAATTTTTTATAAGGGTATTTAATTTATTAGTCCTTATATTTTGACAAAACATACTGTTTAGTCCCTATATTTTCAAAAACACACAATAAGGTTCCTAACATTTTTTTTCGGTGAACTGTTTAGTGCCGAACATTTTTCTCGGTGAACTGTTTAGTCCCTGCCGTTAGACTCTCATGAAGATTCTGTTAGTCAATTTGGATTTGCGTTCTTCTTTTCCTTTATTTTTCTTTCCTTTAAATTCTAATGCATCTGAAATCAACTTTGAGTGTTCTTCTTTATTTTCTTCTTAATCGTTCAAATTTTTAAGCATTGGTCTGTTTTTTTTCTTGTTCTCCATATAAATAGATTCTTCTTCTAAATTGGATTTTCTCTTCTGAAGTTTGAAGGTAAATAATAAATGGTAATTTAGTTATTTCCGAAGTCATAAACGGTAAAAAATCTAACAAACAGACGGAAGGACTAAACAGTTCATTGAGAAAAAGGTTAGGAACCTTACCATGTGGTTTTGAAAATACATGGACTAAACAGTATGTTTTGTCAAAATATAGAAACTAATAAATTAATTACCCTATATATAAAAAACAAAGAAGTTATAATTTCCTCTCCTAAAAAATAAATAAATAAAAGAAGTTATAATTACAAGTTATTATAATTACAAAGTGTCATACATATACAATAATGTGAAATTTGCTTTTTCGATATTGTTTAAGTTTTGAATTATTAATGAAATCAATTCTATAAAAGTTGAAGCCAATAGTTAATTGGGTAAAGTTCAAATAAAACCCATGTGGTTTCACTAATTTTTAGATAAAAGACTGTGGTTTACTTTTTGTCAAAACAAGGATTGAGGTTTCAAACTTGGATTAATGCTATTAAAACCATCTTTAACGACCAGAAAATGAAAATTTTCAAGAATTAAAGTTGTTCAATATCATATTTTCTATGGAACTGCATTTTCGATTTTCGAAAATCATCTTTTTTGGAACTTTCTCTCTCTAAACATTAACTTTCTCTCTCTTTACCAAACATCACCTAAACAATCTCAAAATAAAAAAGTTGAAGAATTAAAGCTGTTTAAAATATTAGTAGTTCTTAAAATATGTCATTTTTGAAGTCGTCCAATGTGATTTTAATAGTATCAATCAAAAAAATCCTTATTTTGTTAAAGTTAAAAACCTCAATCCTCATTTTGACAAAAAGTAAACCATAGTCCTTTATCTGAAAATTAGTGACACCACAGGGGTTTTATTTGAACTTTACCCTAGTTAATTTTAATAATAATTTTTTAGTATAATATTTGACTCATTCTCTATTTATTTGAAGGTATATTTTTTTTGGTAGGAAAAGGAAAGGAAAAAACAAAGCAAAGAACAATTAACCTGGGATTAGTCTAGGGAAGCTAACCCCAACCCTGTCTTCTAAAAGAAGAGATGAGAGAAGGGTAGGGGGATCAGAAAGGGTAGTAACACCTAACATCCCCTCATGGCCAGCCGCAGCCAAGCGATCCGCAACACGGTTCTGCTCTCTAAAAATGTGACTGAACTTTAAGATCTCAAAGGAAGAACAAAGCCTCTTAATAGCTTTGATAAGGTTGCGGCTATTAAGACCAATAGCATGATTCTCAGTAATCATTTTGATGGCCTCCAAATTGTCAGACTCCACAGACAGTTTCTTAACGCCCAGGCTTTTAGCAAGCTTGATGCCAGAGAGAATACCCCAGAGCTTCGCAGAGAAGGAAGAGCCCAACCCAAGATTCTGTGTGAACCCAGAGAGCCAAGCGCCCCCCGTATCTCTAAGAACACCTCCGGCCGCAATCTTACCATTGATAAGGCAGGAGCCATCCGTATTTAATTTGACAACCCCCTCGCTCGGCCTGCTCCACCCCACGAGATGGACATCACTTTCCTGGGTAGACCTGGCAAGGGAATCCCCTTTAAGACTCTCAATAATAGTAGAGAGTTTTTTGGAGAAGAACTCAGCTAAGTTTGGAATAACAACAGTTTTATTACCAAAAATCTCCTCATTTCTCCACTTCCAGATTTGGTGACAGATTATAGCAAAGAGAATGTCCCCATGCTCCAAGTGAGTCAGTAACTTCCCACTGATACCATCAGAGAACCAGTCAAACTCAGAGTGGGCCAGGAAGGAAGAGAGAATATGGTGTGGGAGAATTTTCTTCCAAACCTCTTTACTCTTAGAGCAATCCCTAAGAGCATGGCACAAAGATTCAACATGGCCACTGCATCTACTGCAAGCTCCAGAGTCCGCCAAATGCCGTCTGTGCCTATCCGAATTAGTAAGCAACCTGTCCTTAACTCCCAGCCACAGGAAACTTCTAATACGGTAAGGGACTTTGAGGGCCCAAATGGATTTCCAAATATCCGAGGGGGGATAAGACCTGTTGAGGGTAGAAGCTTCAAAGGCAGACTTACAAGAGTAAAATCCATTATTAGTCAGCGCCCAGCAATGCGTATCCATGTCCTCCTCTTGATTACTAACCTTCACTCCCCGAATTCTAAGGAGAGTCTCCAGGCTAAAGAAGGTATCAAACTTAGACCAGATCCAGTCCCCCTTTGAGTCTACTACATCTGTAATCCTCCAATTATGGGTTCCCCTAGGAGGGGGGAGCTACAAACATCAATTAACGGTTGATCCCCAATCCATGTGTCAAACCAGAAGCTGATGGTCTTACCATTACCCACCTCCAGACCAGCCCTTTCCAGAAGAAAGAACAATTGACAACTCTCTCCTTAGGGCCCCTAAAGATTTTGTCTTTCCTATACTTACCACAGAGAAGGCGAACCCAAAGAGAGGAGGGGCACTGCCACATACATCAAAGGAGTTTCATTAATAAAACTTTATTATTATCCTTTGCTTTCCTAATGCCCAGGCCACCAGAAAATTTCGGCTGACAAACCTCACTCCAAGGCACAAGATGGATCTTTCTTCCCTCCACAACTTCCCCCCACAGGAACCTGCAGTTGATCTTATCAAGATCATTAAGAACAGGACCCAGAAGCTGACAAGCCTGCATAATGTGATTGGGAGCAGCACAATTAACTGATTGAATCAACGTGAGGCGGCCAGCGAGAGAAAGAGTCTTGGCTTTCCAAGTGGCACACTTCATATTAGCTTTGTCCAAAGTATATTTAAAGGAAACTTTAGAAACTTAAACATCTGTATTTTGATTTTTTTTTAAATGGAGATTATCAAGATTCCAACACTTAAACATCTGATATAAAATGTGAGACTTTCTCTTGACTTTTATTAATCACAAAAGTTTACATGACATATATACACAAAATGTGCCGAAAATTTAGTCCTTAGTTGAAACTGAATACCTACATATACCGTATAAAATATTCTCTAGCATATTCCTATAGAGCGAGTAACTTCTAAAGGCCATCCAATTTGAGTTAAGGTTTACCCATGAACATACTTAAAGTATCATTCGGCCACATTGATCAATATCCACCATTCAACCGAGAATCAATATAATGAAGAAAGAAGAGCCATTGGATCTTATGAGGTGATAGAGACATTTTATCCATATCTTTTAGGGTGAATTACGGTTTATTCTTGAGCGAATAATAACGTTTAGTGATTAGTTCTTCGTATATTTCAATAAATTATAAAATGTGTATATTGCAATAAGAGTATGTCTTATGGTAAGATTGTTCTTGCGGTTGGACTCTACAATCCGCATTTCACCATAGGACTATGTCTTAGACTAACCGTCAAGAGCAAATTTGGTTTCCTAGTGAATATATGTTTGGGTTTCATGAATTAGACAAAGATTTGTTTCCTTGATGGTTCAGCCGACTTATGTATATATATATATAGGATTCGTTAATGTTAATATACAGTGGTTGAATATTAAGTTATATTATTATTATATGGTATCACAGTCTTTTACGGTTTAACTCTATCTCCATTAAGGTTCAACCATTAATTAAATAAATTACAAATAAACTTCATAAAATATAAATAAAATAAATATTCCACAAATTTAACAAACCATTCACAATTTATTAAAAAGATTTAAAATTTAAACACTTCAAGCTGAAAACAACTCAAATTAACAAAAAGTAAAAGACACTTTAAAATAATTAGTTCATCTTGATACTTTTTATTTTTTCCTCTGTTTTTTTTATCTGTATTCATCAATATTTTTTAACTGCATACATTGCTCGTAACGGGTATGTTGAGAGTATTCTCATTCATGTCTCATATCCGCCACAGATATTTTTGTAAATCCTATTCCCGTCCGAAACTCTTTTATATAGGGTTTTGAACAATCCCATTATATTAGGATAGTATCGGATACCTACAAAACCATACTAGTTGTATTCCTAATCATACTAACCCTTGTTAGAGATAATCTTCTGTATTATCTCTACTCATTATCTTCAGGATAATTACTCTCCTAACACCTATAGAGTTATACTTATATCATACTCTTAGAAGTGTATTAGGATTATACCTGTTCTTATCAGTAGCACATTAGGTTTACACTACCTGTCATATAAATATTGATTATCAATAGAAACCCTAATTAAGGGAATTTACACAATCACAATATATATATATATATATATATATATATATATATATATATATATATGTCTCTCTCTCTCTCTCTACTCAACCTCTTCCTCTCTCCCTCAAGTCCGACTTCTCTCTCTCTCCCCCTTCACTATTTTGTTTCTATTAACATGGTATCAAGAGCAACAACCGATCCGACCATGTCCGACTCCATTCCCTCGCAGTCGCCTATCGGAAATCAATCTGAATCTGCTCATCCTATTGTGTCCGTCGTGTCTCTGTCCAACAGGGTCGACAGCATCTCTGCCGCAAGCCATCCGTCTGCCCTGCTTTTACGGGCACTGGTCAGTCCATTTTTGGCACAGAATTTACAGTGGCCACTGCTTCCACTTTATCTCTGTAGCCCTCTTTTGGATGGAGATTTGAGTCTCCATTCACTACTCTAGACAAATCATCCGTAAGGTCCACATATTTATTTGATAATAACGATTCTGGTGCTATTCCTCCTACTAGACAGAATCATACGGCTCCTCAATTATTTCCTCCACCAGGTAATAACTCTCAACAAATTATTTTGGTCCCCCACCCTCTTACCACAGTTCTCAAATACCCTCCTCCCTACTTACTTATGCTTCAGATTCTTTTATTTCTAATCCCGGTCCAACTTTTCAACCTCGTCCTAATCATGAACACCCTTCTTTATCTATGAACCCTGTTTACTCTACTTCCACAACAAATTCTGTTCATATGACTCGCCCTGCACCCACTCACACAGCCACTCATATAAAATTAACACCTCATAGCTACAAAGCTTGGAGAATGGCAATTGTGTCTACTTTAAAATCTCATCACTACTTTGAGCATATTATTAGCAACAACCCACCACCTCCAATTTTTTTTTATCTCGGAGTAGCTTTATGTCTGGTCCTGATAATCTACTACTTAATCCTGCTTATACTGATTGGGATGATCTTGAGAACACTGTTATATCTCTACTGTTGCATTCACTTACTGAAGAGATTTATCCTTTAATTACTTGCTTTCATTAATCTCATGATATTTGGGTGGCTCTTGAGCAAGCCTATGGTATTATCACCGATTCTATGCAATTTCAATTAACACTACGCCAAAACCCTCTTCAGACGATGGTTAAAAACCGTCATCCTGTGAGATATAAATCTGTCACGGGGCTCGCTGCCGTCTATTGCACCTTCAGACGACGGTCAGGTTCTGTCATGTTTCGTCATCACACATGACATTAGCATATTTTCTTACTGTCATCTTTCCCTTGTTATGATGCATCTTATTTATTACTACCGTCACCTTTAATGTAATCACATGACATTCTAACAATTAAAACCGCCAGGTTAGCATGTGGGAAATTGGCATATTTAATTTGAGATGACAGTTCGTATAATAATTTCTGCCGTTATAGCATGTTTAGATGGCGCAGGTCTTAATCAACCATGTCAAAGGATTTTTTCATATGACAGAAATATTTTTTTAATGTCTTTTTATTGCTGTTTAGATGACATTTTTAAAAATTAAAATGTCACTTTATGCCTTCTTCTTCGTTTCAATTTCTGTTTTTTATACCTAAATACAAAAATATTCTAAAATATGAAGATTAAATTCTGTATATCAATGGTTTTAATTTTATTAGAGACCAATACTCATAATATGTTTACATTTGTCCCTAGCGTCAATCCATATCTTGAATAACCAATACATTTATGAATTAAAACACAAAAAAACAATCAATCTTCCATAAGTCAATCCATATCTTGGAGTAATAATTAGGCCTATAATCCCAAAGGTATTGGTATCTGCAAAAGCCAAGCAAGCCATTAATATATTACACACATCCCTAAACTCAGTAGTAATTACGTGACCCTTCCCCTTTCACGGCCTTTCACTTACCACAATGATATCATATCACTATAAATATATGCATCATAATTCAAAATCATACCTTCAACAACCAGAAAACTTACCAACAATGGATCCCTTTGTTGAAACTCCAGGAGACATAATTGCTGACTTGGATAAGTTGTACATGGAGAACCCAGAGTGGCTTCTGGCCATCAATGGTACGTATGTCAATCCATAGTTGTGATGTGACCCTTCTTGGTTTCTTCTGTGTATTTCTAATGATTCTTCTTGGATGATAACGTATAGATCCTCTCAATGGTAACTTCTTCACATGGTTGATCATGATGAAAGGCCCCCAATACACCCCATATGAAAGGGGTGTATTTGAAATCAGAATCAGCTACCCTCCGGATTTCCCAAACAGACCTACAAGAGTAATATTAACTCAGATCAGTAAGATATAATCACCTACATGAAACATACACTGATATATCTCTCCTCTTATTCTCAGTTTTGCTTTCGGAATAGGATATATCATCATAACGTGGCTCCTTAAGGGTTGATTCAACTTTCCCGTTGTTAGACGAGATGCCGCGGCCTAATCTCCCAGGCGGACCGGGGGGTGGACAACCTCATGGCGACGTAAGCGGTGATTGGCGCCGAAAGCAACCAATCGTGGAATCAAGCTGCTCGGCAGGACCGGAGCTCGGAGATATGGAAGAGTCGCCACCCACGAATGGGAAAATGAACACCAATCCCTTACGGGAGACCGGTGTGGGTTCGGGAAACTTAGGTACGAGCCGAGAAGGCTAGCTCCTTTTCGGAGAAAGGCTACTAGGCACCCCGACATCGCCCGGTTATGAACCACCGGCCTCCTACTCAGCATGTTAGGCGATAACGGACTAATCGTACACTTCTTTAAGTTTAAAATTCATTTGAAACCTTTTCTTTCTCATTTTGGAAACCGTTTTGAGCATATATTATTGAAAAGCCACATTAGTAAAGAATCACCCATTTACATCAATTTAATATACATACGAAGAGAGGGGGGAAGAAAGAAGTGATTTAGTTACAACGTGATTTACATGTCGTGTTGCGAGTTAATTCTACACTAACTTATCTCCCCAAAACGAGTTTATTTACATGGTTCGCACCTTAATCGCCGTTGGAACGATTTAGGTGCGTTTTAAAACCCCGTTTGATGAAGTTTACCCGAATCGCCGTTGGAACGACTCGAGTGTTTGAAAATATTGAGATAAAAACTTTTAATAAGAAAACGTGGTTAAACATACAAGTCAATTTTATTTTGTACAAATCCTTTAAGAAAACGATTCAAAACTCTATTATTCACAAAGAACAATTTTAATTACAATGTTCGCTTAATCCGTCGTTGGAACGGACTAAGGTTTTAAAACGTGGTGTTTTGAGAAACGATTTGAAATGTCAAGAAAACTCTGTTTATTTACATTGGGAACCTCTAAAAATTTCATTAGTTTAAATAATTAAATTGAAAAATCTTTTGTGATTTATTTTCCCCTTTTATTTAATGGACTCTTTACCTATTATAATTACAATAATAAACCCATTTAAACCAAGATTCACACTAAAATAAAGCCCATTTGAAACATGGACCCATGAATAGTCCAAAAGAATAAAGAAAATAACTTAAGCATATATATATACCTTTAAATCTAAAAGAGAATATGAAAACAAAAGTTAATAAAAAGAAACTATATAATACATATATGAAAATACTAGATATAATACATTTATACTTTAAAGATGTTAAAATAGTAAATAAATCTCATAAATGAAAGAAATAACATTTACCCAAAATAGTTTCATTTAATAATCAATAACATAACCCAAATATCCCAAAACTATATATATACATAACTAATATAGTTTTAGATATCAAAACTAACATATATCCATATACTAATACTTACTAATCAATTCCCAAAATGCCCAAATAAATAACCCTTTAAAATGGAATCTAATATGACTCAAATAAAAAAAAAGAATATATATATACATATACCTATGCTTAGAAATTGAATAAAAAATAATATACAAACATCCTAAATAATAACATACACTAAATATCTAAAATGGTTTGAAAATATATATTACATAACTATACCTATATATATTAAGGATTAAAAGCTTAAAAGTTAAGAAAAAGGGACTGAAATGGCATTTTTTATGTTTTGGCAGATTTACCGACGGAGTTGGTAAACAGCAATTAGGACAGAAATGGCAAATTACAGCAGCACTCCAATTATTTTCAGATTTATTCAAAAGCTTTAAATTAAATCTAATTCAATCGTTTTGGATTTCCGAACTACCAAAAATGGATCATAGTCAATAACGGAAGTTCCTAAAACGATGTTTTTATTTTTAAAACATTATTTGGAAATTTCTTTTAAATTAAAAACTTATAATTTCAACGTTTTTCGATACCCGAACTACCTTTTTATCGGATCATGGTTCGTATTGGGATATCAAATCGAGGTTTTTTTTTATTTTAAAACAAAACCGAATTTTATTCAATACGAGATAAAAATTAAATAAATACGCCAAATTAAATAAAAAGCGATGAAATAAATGAACAATTAAATAAATAAAAACATAACATAAAAAAAATAGAAGAAGGAAATAAATTAAATAAAAATAAAAGAGTCTAGTCCTCGGATAATACCTTAAATTCGGTATCTGACAGTCGAAACCGATTGATTCCACGAGTCGTTATTTTCCGGTTTTTTGTGTTTTTTTAGTAAAAATTTAACTTTGGGAAAATTTGGATTTTTTTGGGAAAAAAAATATTTTCTCCAAAAAATTGACTTTCTCTCTCTAAAAATGTCTAGAGTGAGAAAGCTCCAAAAAAATTCCTCCCTCCTTAAATGCATGGGGATCCGTGCCTTTTATAGGCAAACGGGTCCCCGGACCAATGGGCGACGCCCAAGTAAAATCGGGCGTCGCCCAAGGGGGTTGGGCGGCCGCCCAAGGCATGTTGGGCGGTCGTCCAACCTTGCGTTGGGCTACCGCCCAACATTTTTGGACGATCGCCCAACAGCGTTGGGCGAGCGCCCAATGCAAGGTTGGGCGGGCGCACCCAACCGCCGTTGCGCACTCGCCCAACGGCCGTCGGGACGCGTCTCGGGCCGTCGGGCGTGCATGTCCCGTGGCCGTCGAGCGCGCGTCCCGTGCCACCGAGCGCCCCCGCGCCGTGGCTGCCGGATGCGCGTTCTGCGCTGCCGGGCGTACACGCCCAGTGGCCGATGAGAGCGCGCCCCGCGCCTCCGGGCCCGTGCGTTGTTCGGGCGCCGAGCGCGTGCCGTTCGTGGTTGGACTCGTGCGTCCGACGAACGCCGAGCGTGCGCCTCGTACTGTCGAGCGGGCGTCCGACTGTCGTCGGACGCGCGTTGGCTGCCACTAGGCGCTTGCACCATGCCGCTGAGCACTCGCAAGCCATCCGATCGACAACAGCGACCCGTCGTAACTCTTCCTCCCTTATTATGTATTTATTATTTTTTGTTTTTCAAAATTCCGGAATCAATCGCTTCAACCGTCTTGTTTCCAGGTTTTCGTCACAGGTCCTCCGAGTCGGTGTCTACAGTTGCCCCTACTTTTCTATTTTGACAGTGATGTGTGTGTTTTGAAAACATTTTTTGCTAACGTAACACATGCAATGTGAAACATATAAAAGTAAAAGACACGTAAAGAGTAGGAGGGAGCATACCTGACCTTCGCGCTGCGCGTTCCGGTGTCGTTCTCCGATTCTTTCCATCCTCGCCCCTGATGCGACCGTCGATGGACATTCTTTTCTCAGAATCTGACGTACGTTGACTATGGGTAAGAATGGCTCAAAAGCAATTTCGGTGCACGACCATGAGTAAGAGGGCTCGAAAGCGATTTCGGCCTACGAATGCGGGTAAAATGGCTCAAAAGCAACTCCGGTCTGCGACCGTGAGTAAGATGGCTCAAAAGCGACCCTGGTCCACGACCGCGGGCAAGATGGCTCAAAAGCAACTCAGGTCTGCGACCTTGAGTAAGATGGCTCAAAGGCAACTCTGGTCTACGACCGAGAGCAAGATGGCTCAAAAGTGACCCTGGTCCACGACCGCGGGTAAAATGGCTCAAAAGCAACTCAGGTCTGCAACCTTGAGTCAGATGGCTCAAAAGCAACTCCGGTCTGCGACCGTGAGTCAGATGGCTCAAAAGCAACTCCGGTCTGCGACCGTGAGTCAGATGACTCAAAAGCAATTTCGGTCTGCGACCGTGAGTAAGATGGCTCAAAAGCGAGGATTGTCTCTGGATTCTATTACAACACTGTTGTCTGTATTTTCTCACTGGAGCTAGCGTCTCGGAGGTTTAATAGGAACGTGTTTTAGTCTGGAACGATATAGACTAATGATTATTTTTCTATTGACTGTCGTCTGTATTTTGACTGGTGTCACTGTTCTGTAAAAACTGTTTGTTGTCTGGAGTTCATATCTTGACAATATTGGTGGCTGTCTGGGAGAAATACAGGCTGAAACAGACTGCAAACCGGAGGTCTGGACACCCGGTAATTAATTATTTACTTTTTACCTTTATGTCAAATCGTACATTTTTCACTATTTACGGGAATGTCATTCCCTCTTCCTATATAAGGTGGTGGGGTTTCATTTCAACCCCACACCTTCTCTCTATTCTTTCTCTCTCTAGACTTTGATTTGGATTATTCTCGGGATGGATTTAGATGAATGGGATGGCACTAGAGGCATGGACGAGGTTTACGTAAACCTAGATAGAGTGGGTCCCTTCCACGACCCTACAACGCATCTTAGCCGGACACGCTGCAACGAGGTAAGTAATTTCTCACTTTTATTTGATTCAAACTCTAGGCTTTAGCATTCCTATCCGAACATGATTTGCATGCTAACCTTTAGACTGCCTTAGAAGACTTTAGCTAGAAAACATGAATTTCTTCACTTACAAGTGACACTTGTGAGAATGCGCGCTATATGCATGTGAATAGTGACACTATGAATTTATGCATGCTAACAGTAAAAATAATGTGAATAGTAAAAACGTGAATAGTGCACGTGAATAGTAAAAACGTGAATAGTGCATGTGAATAGTAAAAACTTAACTAATGCACGTGAATAGTGAAAATCTAACTAATGCGCGTGAATAGTGAAAACGTGAATAGTGGAAACTTAACTAGTGCACGTGAATAATAAAACATGAATAGTGCACGTGAATAGTAAAAACGTGAATAGTGCAATATGAATAGTGCACGTGAATAGTACACGTGAATAGTAAAAAAGTGAATAGTAAAAACTTAACTAATGTACGTGAATAGTAAAAACGTGAATAGTGAAAACTTAACTAATGCACGTGAATAGTATAACTTAACCTATGCTCATTGCCAATGCGGACGAGAGTGGATTAAAGAATGAACTAAACCTTACATGAAAGACCCTAAAGGATAGATTTTTACAGGAAGTTGGTCCTAACTGACCAGATGTCTCTAGGTTAGATCATGAAAGAATACTTAGTCTTAACGCGTTCTCATCAACCGTATGCTTTAGGAATCGTATTTAAATTTTCCTGTTTTATTCTTTCTAGTTTATCGAGATCTCCGGGACCACCGCTGAGGTTCACTCATGATATTCTAGGCTGGGTGCCGCGGCGAGAGCCCGCGTGCACGAGTTGGGCTTCGAGCCTTTTATTGCAGCGTTGCCCCGCACCAACGGGGTGTGTGATCGTTATGGCCTACGTGCCTTATGCGAGCGGTGGGTTGACTCGACCCACACATTCCACTTTTCTTTCGGGGAGATGACCATCTCGCCCAGAGATTTTTCATTACTGACAGGGTTGCGAGGGAGCAGCATTCCCGTTCCCTTTTATTTCGATATGATGCGACCACGAGTCGACCTTGCTAGGCTCGCTGCCTTGATTGGACTGGGGGTTCGCCCATGCGCCAAGTCTACTCCGGCGAAGTTTATTTCCACCGCGAGCCTTTTGAGTCGGCGAGATTTCTGCGAGACCGACGACACCGACTTGGCGGTTCGTAGTTTCTTGGTATATGCTCTGAGTGAGACGATTTTCCGCACGAAGGGCGGGAAGGTACACGCGGGCCTTATTCAGGCACTCAGCGATTTGGATGCGGCGGCTTCCTATGATTGGGCGGGGGCGGGCTTAGCCTTTCTCTACAAGTTTTTGGATCTGACTTTCCGAAAGCGCAAGGATTTCGGTGGTTATACCTTTGCTCTGCTGGTACGTGACGCATCCTTGACTCGCCCATTCTATCTTCTTCGCGCTTTTCACACTTATAATCCTTGTTTTTACCGCAGGTTTGGGCGTATGAGAGGCGGATTCTTCCTAGCCAGTCTCGGCCTCGGCCATGAGTACCAAGGCTCCCTCTCATGACCCGATGGAGAGATTTTGACCTAGGCGCCGAGAGGGGACGGACTGTGGCGCGGCTCCTAGATTGGATTGACTCGCGGACTCTAGGACAGGTAGATGTCGTCTAGTCGTGCTAGATTCTTGTTTGAGCCATTCTGACTTTCTCTTTGTGTATATTTTTTTTAGATTAAGTTCAGGTGGGACGACCTTGACTTCGGTCCCGATTATATGTATGTATCTGTGATCCAGGAGCAGCAGTGCGTTCTTTTCGGTCCCTGCGTGCGGGCATGGTATTTGGGGGACCGAGGCATCACCGGGGTTAGTGACGCACACTGGACACCGGGCGAGATTCCCGTTTCTATGTTCGCGGTGCGGACCATGCCCCTGTCAGTCATCCGTCGGGACTTGACCCATCGGTTCGTTGGTCGAGAGGTGTGGGTTCACGTCGGGGGCCGTGCTCCTTACTTATCTACTCTGCTGAGCGCGAGGGATGCCCCGGCGGCAGCGATGGAGGTGGATCCGGTGGCTGATGTATTTTCGAGGGAGGCTGTCGCATCAGTCTTTGGTCAGGAGGAGGTCCCGGTAAGTGGTTCCGTCCCCTTCTTATTTCACCTTTTATTAATGAGATGTTTAGAGGTTTTTATTGTGTTTTTTGTTTGCAGGAGGGGTCTTGGAGGAGTGCACATCTATCCGATTTCTTTGACGGCACTCGAGCTCAGACACCTGTATGCGAGCCACCCTACTACGTTGGCGAGTCCTCCAGCGCCGCCCGACCGGACTACGGGAGGGATTTTGCCACGGTTTGTTACGATGAGTCCGGGGCAGCTTATGCGGGATTCGAGACGGCTCCTTCTATATTTACCTCGAGGGTCCCATTTGATCCTTCAGATGCTTCTCTGACTACGAGGGAGACCTGTTCGGATTATGTGGGGCTGTTTGGTTATCTTCGAGACCGCCTCAGCTTGCGCTGCGCCGATCACCTGGTATGTATCATTACTTTACTTTAGTGTAGTGGAATGTATGCATGTATGTATGATTTATGTTCTTGCCTATGCTGTTTCTTATTTTTATCTGTTTTTCCCTTCTTTTTCTTTAGAGCGATCTACGTGCCCATGAGCGGAGATAGAGCGAGTTGGTGCGGGAGGCCGATGCCCGGGTTGGTCAGGTGTACCAAGAGCGGAATGACGACTGGTCGGGGGTGATACAACGGGAGACTGAGGGTTGCCTTGCTGCCGAGGAGAGAGCGTGTGATGAGTCGATTGGACGCCTCACTGCCGAGGAGAGAGCACGAGTCACCGATGAGCGAGCGCGAGTTGCCGATGAGAGAGCACGAGCTGCCGAGGAGACATTATCTGCGGAGCGGGCATCGCATTTGAGGGAGTTTGAGGCCTATTGGGACTTCCCTCCATATTAGGCTTATTATGTATTGCTTTGTAGTTTTTATTAGAGTTACCCCGATGTATAGCTGATGTATAGGGAGTGGGGTGGATAGCAGGTAGGCTTTTTTGTGAAAAGTAAGATAGGAAATGTATAACTCATGATTCATATTACCATGCATTCAGTAGATTATGATGATTCCAATCATTCTCGTCAAATATATTCATGCCTTTATTTATTTACAAACAACAGGAATACTTAGCCTCTTATACATTGTTTTTGTAATTGCTCAAGTTATAACTATTGTTACCAGGACCCGCCTTTCGGTTTTCGGATCCTGGCGATTTTTCTCCTCTCCTTTTACTATCCCGGAATTTTCAAATGAGTGCCCTTTCGGGTTTTCACCCATTGGGATGTCCCTGACTGTTGCATAGGTCGCCCTTTGCGGGTTTTCGACCTATCGGGAATTTTTCTTTCTTTTTTTTTTTTTTACGAAAAGTATTTCTTAAGCCTATCCAAGTTGGTAGGTTCGGAGAATTCCATGCCATCCATAGTATTTAACTTCACCGCTCCTTTGCTTAGTATCTTCTTCACGATGAATGGCCCTTCCCAGTTAGGCTTGAACTTGCCCCTAGGGTCGGTATGCGTCACACGGGTCTGCTTTAGCACCATATCCCCTTCTTTGATAAGGCTGGCCTTGACCTTTTTGTTGAAGGCTCGGGCCATCCTCCTCTGATATAGCTGCACATGGTAAAGGGCTTCCATCCTTTTCTCGTCTACTAGTGCCAACTGTTCATATCGCTTCTTCACCCATTCCATCTCGGGAATCTCTGCTTCCACTGCGATTCTCAACGATCGCTTTTCAATCTCAATCGGGAGAACGGCTTCTGCACCATATACCAAGGAGAACGGCGTTGCCCCAGTCGAAGTTCTAACTGTCGTGCGATAAGCCCATAATGCGAGTGGGAGCTGCTCGTGCCAATTCCGATGTGATTCCACCGTTTTTATGAGAATTCTCTTAAGGTTCTTATTAGCTGCTTCTACTGCCCCATTAGCTTGTGGAAGGTACGGAGAAGACCTGTGATGTTCAATGCCATATTTTCGGAAGAGACTTCTTACTTCCCCCTGAAACTGGACCCCATTATCTGTAATCATGTGATGAGGCACTCCGAACCTGGTGATCAAGTGTTTCTCGATGAACTTTCTCATCTGCTTGGACCCCAATTTGCTAAATGACTCTGCCTCTACCCACTTGGTGAAGTAATTGATGGCGACTGCAATAAACTTGTGCCCATTCGAAGCATTAGGCCTTACCTCACCAATGATATCAATGCCCCAAGCAGCGAATGGCCAAATAGGTGCTAACACATGTAATTCCATGGCCGGCAGATGACTACAATCCCCGTGGATTTGACAATCGTGGCATTTCTTCGCATACTCGTTACAATCTCTTTCCATAGTGAGCCAATAGAAGCCTTGTCTGATGATTTTCTTAGCTAACACTGCTCCTCCCATATGGGCCCCACAACTTCCCGAGTGTACGGATTCCATCGCTTCGCGGGCTTCTCCCGCATCCAAACACCTTAGCTGTAACCCATCGATGTGCCTTTTGTAAAGCAAATCGTTGTGGATGACGAACTGCTGAGCCAATCTTCTAATCACAGCTTGATCCCTAGGTTCTGACTCTGCTGGATATGTTCCACTCTTCATGAAGTTCACGATGTCGAAATACCATGGCTTTTCATCTGCCCCTAACAGCATTACGTCTTCGTAGCATGGTTTGTGAGATCTCCTCAATACCAAGGGTTTCGAGACGAGGTTCCGGGGATTGTCCCAAACTGACACCAAAGTGGCCAAAGCATCCGCTGCCTGGTTCTGTGCTCGAGCGATATGATGAAAACGACATTCCTTGAATCTTTGTGCCAACCCATCTAGTTGGTCTAAGTATGGACGTAGCCTTTCTTCCCTTACTTCCCAGTTTCCTTGTGCCTGTTCGATGATCAGCTTTGAATCACCCCAAATTTCGACATACGATGCTCCCAGTGCTGCTAATGACTCTAAACCATAAATGCACGCTTCATATTCGGCCATATTATTGGTGAGAGGGAAGGATAACTTTTTAGCCATCGGGATCCTTTCTCCTTCCGGTGAAATAAGTAGTACTCCAACTCCGGCTCCATTTGAATTAACTGCTTCGTCGAAGAACATTTTCCAGGGTATGACTTCTATTGCGTTCAAGTGTTCATCGCGGAAATCATAGCTTATCTCTTCCTCTTCTGCATTCAGGGGTTGGTTGGCCAGAAACTCTGCCACGGCCCTCCCTTTGACAACCTTCTTCGTTACATATTCAATGTCAAACTCGGATAAAAGTAGTAACCATCGGGCTAACTTCCCTGTCAAAGACGGAGTTCGGTACAGATACTTCACGGGGTCCATCCGAGAAATAATGATTACTTTATATGATTGAAAATAATGCCGTAGTTTCTTCGTTAGCCATACTACCGCCACACACGTCTTTTCGATCATGTTGTACTTGAGCTCGTACTCCAGGAACTTCTTACTCAGATAATACACTGCGTGCTCCACACCGGTGTCTCCCTCTTGGGCCAGCATTGCCCCAATAGATCGCTCTTCAATCGCTACGTAGAGGAGAAGCGGTTTTCCCAGTTTAGGCGGTCTCAGCACTGGCGGATTAGACAAATAGTTCCAAACGCTCTCCAAAGCTTGCTGACACTTATCATTCCAGATTGTGGGTTGGTATTTCCTTAACAACTTAAAGATTGGCTCGCAGATTGCGGTGAGTCTTGCTATGAACCGACTGATATACTGAACCTGCCCCAGAAACCCTCTCACTTCTTTCTCATTCTTTGGTGCCGGCATTTCCTGTATAGCCTTCACTTTATCGGGATCTACTTCGATTCCTTTATTCCCGATTATGTAGCCTAAGATTTTCTCCGATGAAACGCCGAAAAAGCACTTCTTCGGGTTTAACCTTAGCTTGAATTCTGCAATTCGGGCCAAAAACTTCTCGAGTGCGACAAAATGCCCCTTTCTTGTCTCCGACTTGACCATCATGTCATCCACATACACTTCTACCTCCTTGTGTATCATATCGTGGAACAGTGCTGTAGCCATTCGCTGGTAAGTTGCCCCGGCATTTTTCAAACCAAACGGCATCACTCTGTAACAGTATGTCCCCCACTCAGTTGTGAACGAGGTTTTTGCTTTGTGTTTCTCGGCCATCTGAACTTGCATGTAGCCCATGAAACCATCCACATTCGTGTGTAAGATGCTCGATGCCGCACTGTCGATCAATACGTCAATATGAGGCAATGCGAACTCATCTTTCGGGCATGCTTTGTTAAGATCTCTATAATCGACGCACATTCTCACTTTGCCGTCTTTCTTTGCGATGGGCACCACATTTGCGACCCAAGGGGGATAGTCGATTACTTCGATGAACCCTGCTTCTAACTGCTTCTTCACTTCCTCTCTGATCTTATCTGCCCATTCTGGTCTCATGCGTCGGAGCTTCTATTTTACGGGCTTCGCCTCGGGATATGTTGGAATGCGGTGAGTTACGATTGATTGATCAATTCCAGGCATGTCTTCGTATGTCCAAACGAACACTATTTCGTATTTTTTAATTATTCTCTCGAATTCTTTCCTCTCTTCAATAGTTAAGTCTTGAGCAATTTGTATAAGTTTAGGATTTTCATCCGTACCAAGATTGAAAGTTGACATTTCTATTGTATTGATTTCAAATGTAGGCATGTTATATGAATGAGAATGCATGGTATGATCATGATCAACATCAAGCAAGTAAGCAAAATCAAAATTCATTTCATTGATAGTATTGGCGATTACATCATCTGATTCGAATAAAGCAGTAATACAATTTTCATCATCAAGGTTCTCGGGTTTCTCATATGCTTTGGAGGTACTGGGTTTATTCGCCGCTCTTGCAGTTGCTTCAATGGTGATGACTTGCTCCTCGGCATTCAAGTCTAACATCATAATCTCCTCGACAAAGCAGCTCGCCTTTCCTTTGCCCCAGTCGGCAACATCATTGAAGATTTCGAAGCCTGGCAGAATCTTCCCTTCGGTGCTAGTCCACGACTCGGGGGTTCCTGAATAAACCTTTCCATGCCCCTCATTCACGAAGTATTTTCTTAGGCCCGCTTTTCCTTCACTACCTGCATTGGACGGACCTCCGTGCTCATATCCCAAACCCCTCCGGGTTTTCTGACTCTTAAAGTCCGGAAATTCTGGCAGCCCTTGATGGCATGCTCCTAAGCTCATACCCGGGATGAAGCCTCCCTTCATCATCTTCACCACATCGATGGTCATGCTAGACTCGTAGATCCCAGAAACTTGGAATCCGGAGAAAAGCTGAGGCTCGATCCCCAATGCCGCCACTGAGCTCAATTTTTCTGCTCTAATTGTCACTATCTCTTCCCCGAAGGGAAACTTGATCATTTGATGGAGTCTGGAGGGCACCCCTCCCAACTTGTGGAACCATGGGCGTCCCAATAATACAGCAAAGGTTACCGGGATGTCCAGCACTGTGAACTCAGTTTCTTCTTCATGCGGCCCCACTTTCAACTTGGCCTTAAAGACTCCTTCGATATGCCTACGACTATCATCATAAGCCCTAATCACAGTTTCCGAGGCCGTCAAGTCTCCTCTTTCCACTCCCAGTTTAGACAAGAGCTTCAACGGGCAAACATTAATAGCCGATCCATCATCGACCATCACACAGCTAGTCTTCTTCCCGTTAATCTCAGCTCGAATGTACAAAGGCTTGTTGTGAGCTTTTCCCTCCTCTGGGAGATCCTCGTCAGTAAATGTGATCTCGGTTTTCTTTCAAGCCATAATTGCCCCTACTAGCGCTGCCGGCTCAGTATCGGTAGAAATGACCAAACTCTGTAGCTCTTTCATCAGGTTCTCACGATGATACTTAGAATGGCATAAAACTTCCCACACCGTGGATTTAGCCTGTGTCTTCTTCAACTGCTCAAGAACTTGGTCATCGGGCTTAGGAGCCGACCCTTCCCCTATCTCAGTCTCTACCATAGGTGCCTTTCCCTCGGCCACTCGACCTGATCTTGTCATGACGGCGATTTTTGGCTCATCATCAGATTCATCCCAAATGTCAATAGGAATCCTCCGATTAGCATCTTCCTCGTCCGAAGAGCTCTCCCAAATGTCCACAATCATTAAATCCATAACGTGAGGAACGTTCGGATTCAAATAAAAAGGATCCGCCGATCCATACAATGCCCAGCCTATCAGATCATCATAATCCCGGAGGGACACTCTACTCATCCTTCTAGCTGCTAACGGAATAGCTCCTCTCTCTATGCACATAAGCTGCACCTTATCGCTCATTGTTTCGTGACACTGCTCATAACGGTGCCTCCACCTTCTAGCATAATCTACAAACGGTTCCTCGGGGAATTGCCTGATCCTATCCAGATCCTCCAGGGATCCCGTCCATGGAACATACATCTCATATCTTGCCACAAAGGCCCTCCTAAGCGGTACCCAATGACCCATTTCCTCCTCTGATAGGCCATGGTGCCACAATAAGGCCTCTCCCATTAAAGTTTTCGGGAAATGTTCATGTAATTCACATTGCGGGAATCCTGCGTCATACATATGGTTGCGGAATAACCTCGCATGCTCAACAGGATCCTGATATCCACCATACCTAGGCATTGCTAACACCGCATCGGGTGTTTGATAAGAGGGGGAATCCGGGGTTTGCTCTGCCAACATCCATACCGTATACTCTTTGATAAACCTCTTCGTCATTGCCGCCCAATCGGTCTTAACATACATTGGAAGTGACATATACCACATTAACGTCTCACCCATCAGCGAATTATAGAACAAGCTGGTGATCTCTTCTTCCTTAAAACCCAAAGGCGCCATGGCCGATAAGTAGAAGTGAAGGTGTTCCATAGGATCTTTGTTGCCATTATACTTGCTAACCCTCGGTAACAGACGCTTGATAGGTCCAATCTGCATTGCGAAGCGCTCTGCGGTCCTGTCCTCGGCTCTTTGGTACTTTTCTAAGAATAAATCGGATAATTGATCCCAATCATGCTTACAAGAGTCGGGTAACGAGTGGAACCACCCAAAAGGCTCGCCTACCAGCGAATGGTGAAACCACTGAGCAATCTCGTCCACCCCAAAGGATTCAACAAACATGTCGCGCATATATTCACTCAAGTGCACCTCGGGATTACCTCCACCACTAAACAGACCCAATTCTGGCACAATAGTCCGAGACGACCCTTCTCCGGTCTCTTCAGCACTATCTTCATCATACGGTGCTCCACTGTCCAACCCTTCATCCATCAGTTCACCCTCCTGTTCCTCACCAAGGAAGGACACATATATACCATTTCCTACATTGCTCTTTTCGTTGGAGTCCAACAACTCCTCTACATTCTCCTCGAAGGATTCCATCACGACACCTTCTGCCAGACCAACTCCGATCATGCTCACCCTATGATTAGGCAATGGATTACGCCTAACGGAAGGGTTCGCTGACGAAGGATCAGCTATCTTCTTCTCCTCGATTAAATCTTGGATTTCGTGTTTCAGCCTCTCGTAATTCTCAATTGTATGCCCATAACTGCTATGGAATTCACAATACCCTCTAGCCTGTATCTGCGGAGTAGGTGGAGCTTTGTTATAAGGAGTAAGGGCTTTCAACAATCCCTTTCTCTGCAAACACTCAAAAACTTTCGCGTAGGTTTGATCAAACTTGGCGAACCTCCTCTTTTCGATAGCATGAAGATCAAGCACTTTCACTGCAGCAGATTCTGCGCTTGCACTTAGCCCTCCGGCACTATATCCCGACTTCGTCCACTTGGTATATTCTTTCTTCGGCTCTCCGTCCCCCTCAACGGTCAAGGCGCAACTGTACATCTGGTTAAAATCGGTAAAAGGCATATACCGCAGCTCATTCTTGATATACGGCAACGTGTTGCCGACTACCATTCGAATCTGATCCTGCTCAAGCGGCTTCTGCTTCATAACCGCGGCCTTGGCCCTCTATCTTTTCACAAAATCGGAGAAAGATTCCCCAGTCTGTTGCTTAGTGTTCTCAAGCTCCTTCAAAGTGACCTCAAGCATGGTGTTGAAGCTATACTGTGCAATGAATGACTTCGCTAACTCTTTCCAATCCCTCTTTGTCACCATCGGCAATGCATGAAACCATGTGAGGGCAGCCCCCTCTAGATAAGTGTTAAACAGCCCCAGGACTTGATCCTCAGTCAGGATCGTGTGCTTCATCACAGCAACATACTGATTTATGTGGGAAGTGGGATCCCCAGTTCCATCGAACTTCTTCATGTCAGGGAGTCGGAACTTCAAAGACAGAGCAGTTGCCGATAAACAATTCTTCAAATTATAAAAGTCCTGACTCCCGGAACTTCCTCCACGTAGATCTTGCACCTCCTGAGTGATGTGTTGCTTCCACTCCTCTTCCTTAGCTTTCTCTTTCTCGAGCTGTTTTCGGATATAATCCTAATAGTCATCCTCATTCCCAAAGCGAGGGCCATCGTTCACCTCATTCTCAGCGTGCTTGCTGCCATTCTTGTCATCCTTCATAGCCAACTTAGCTATCTGGGCCACTATCGCAGCCAACTGCTCATTAATGTTGTTCACAGAGTTTTCCAATCCGGCCACTTTTTTGTCGGTTGCAGACATACTGACGGAAGAATGAGAATACTCGGACGAAGATGAATTAGAAGCCATAATTGCTGATTCGGAACTGTCAATCTGTAACTGGTCAAACTGCCTGACTAGCCAGTTACTCTCGCGAAACCACAACCGCTTAATGATGACGTCTGCGCGAACGGTATCCATTCGTATGTATGCATGATTTTATATGCATGATTCGTGGTGTGTGCGTTTATTATTTACGGATATATAAGATAAGAAGAACAAACGTTAGTCTAATTACACGTATCACAACATCTCTCTTCCACCCTTATTCCTCCACACAATCGTTGGTCCAGGTCTCTTTCCTAGGATTTTGGTTTTGGGACTCACATTGCGGTCCAGGGGACGCGTGATGCCGTCGATTATTGCGGAAAAGTAAATCATCCATCAGACAATACAATTCGTTTTGACGTATCAACATTCAGTGACTAAGAACTCGACCAAGTTGGATTGTCATTTCGGAATAACTCGTCTTTTGTCCTTTCGCGAGACGCATTAATTCGGGTTTTGACTCCCTTTGAGCGCATCTCAGTTTTTAGACGTGGTACGAGTTATTCTTTTAGTCCAATCGCTCGTTATTGTCAATGACTCGTTCCCTTTATTCGCGTGGGTTCGTGTCTCGATTTTAGATTACAACGGGATCTTTTGGATCTATCGAGAGACGTAACCACGTGTTTATTTAGTGATGGGATCACTTTTGAATTTAGGGAATGGACTCATCGCATAACGCGTTTGTTTTTAGCGTTAAGACTCCGTTTGCTCGTTTTGGCTACGTGAAAAGACGGCGAGTCTTATTTGAGCGTACGGTAATCTTTCGGCTAATTACTACTCTTTATTCCTTCCAATCTACGGGATATATCACCTTAGCGTGGTTATAGAAAATCAACGTTTCGTTGAATCGCATGCTTATTCGAAGCAGGGATATTACCATTCTTTTTCATTTAGGCACGAGTTTAAGCAAACGTGCATATCGGGCCATATTTCTTGTAGTTTTGGTAACGGTCGAAATGATCGGGCCATTAGTCAAATCCACAGTCTCGTCCATATGGTGCAATAATGCGGTTTAGCTTAATTCGGCTTTGTGATTTTAAACGGCGTATATACCAGTTCGAGGCACGTATTTAACGGCATTGGTTTATTTTCTTTAACTACTCTCGGGATTGACATATATCGTAGATACAGAAGGATTTTGGTCGTTTATTTTTGTTTTTCTTTTATTTTCTTAGTCACTTTTGCGGATACGTCCATTTCTCTTAAGAACGACACAAGACATAACGCAAGAGCTCGTCTTTTATTCGGAAGGGACGGGTCACGTTTGCGAAACTCTTTACGTTACAGCAGGGTCATTTGAAACAGAAATGTTCTTCGTTTTCGTTTCGTCATAATTTCGTTTTATCCCAACCTATTTAGAGAATGTGAATAACGGCTACCGTTAATAAAGTCTTTTGAATCGAGATATAACTATCCTTAATATCAAACCGATCCATACTAATACGTGCTTACGTCATAACGCATTTCCTGAACATGTGCCTTCGTCGGGACACGGAAAGGGACCAGGCGGGTCGCACAAGTTCATTCATACGAGATGACTAAGTCGTCTTTAGTTCGAATCGTTTCGATGTTTTGGGGTAGTTTGTATATCGGTTTAAGAGTATATATTAACGTATCGTCTCATTTTCTTTACATATTTTAGGATTAGACGTATCATGGCAATTTGATAACACGAACTGATTCATTTATCACGTAAAAAATGGTAACGGGTAATCCTATGGCAACTTCTAAGGCTACTATATGCTGACACGGCTGAGCGCGGGCCTCACAGGACCGCACAAATTCGCCCCTAACGAATGGATGGGGACCCTTTGGCGACTTACTGTAAGGGGGAACTTACACTAGCCTCTTTCGAGCGACGAATGGACTCTCGCTAGAGGTTTCGCGGAAATTACCCAAAAGGTTTGCAATAATGCTTATGAATGCATACGAAAAGAAATAATACAATCTGTCCCCGTTAAGGGCTTAATACACGCCTTCCGGAATCAAATTTCTCGCTTCCCCAGCAGAGTCGCCACTTGTTAGACGAGGTGCCGCGGCCTAATCTCCCGGGCGGACCGGGGGGTGGACAACCTCATGGCGATGTAAGCGGTGATTGGCGCTGAAAGCAACCAATCGTGGAATCAAGCTGCTCGACAGGACCGGAGCTCGGAGATATGGAAGAGTCGCCACCCACGAATGGGAAAATGAACACCAATCCCTTGCGGGAGACCGGTGTGGGTTCGGGAAACTTAGGTACGAGCCGAGAAGGCTAGCTCCTTTTCGGAGAAAGGCTACTAGGCACCCCGACATCGCCCGGTTATGAACCACCGGCCTCCTACTCAGCATGTTAGGCGATAACGGACTAATCGTACACTTCTTTAAGTTTAAAATTCATTTGAAACCTTTTCTTTCTCATTTTGGAAACCGTTTTGAGCATATATTATTGAAAAGCCACATTAGTAAAGAATCACCCATTTACATCAATTTAATATACATACGAAGAGAGGGGGGAAGAAAGAAGTGATTTAGTTACAACGTGATTTACATGTCGTGTTGCGAGTTAATTCTACACTAACTTATCTCCCCAAAACGAGTTTATTTACATGGTTCGCACCTTAATCGCCGTTGGAACGATTTAGGTGCGTTTTAAAACCCCGTTTGATGAAGTTTACCCAAATCGCCGTTGGAACGACTCGATTGTTTGAAAATATTGAGATAAAAACTTTTAATAAGAAAACGTGGTTAAACATACAAGTCAATTTTATTTTGTACAAATCCTTTAAGAAAACGATTCAAAACTCTATTATTCACAAAGAACAATTTTAATTACAATGTTCGCTTAATCCGTCGTTGGAACGGACTAAGGTTTTAAAACGTGGTGTTTTGAGAAACGATTTGAAATGTCAAGAAAACTCTGTTTATTTACATTGGGAACCTCTAAAAATTTCATTAGTTTAAATAATTAAATTGAAAACTCTTTTGTGATTTATTTTTCCCTTTTATTTAATGGACTCTTTACCTATTATAATTACAATAATAAACCCATTTAAACCAAGATTCACACTAAAATAAAGCCCATTTGAAACATGGACCCATGAATAGTCCAAAAGAATAAAGAAAATAACTTAAGCATATATATATACCTTTAAATCTAAAAGAGAATATGAAAACAAAAGTTAATAAAAAGAAACTATATAATACATATATGAAAATATTAGATATAATACATTTATACTTTAAAGATGTTAAAATAGTAAATAAATCTCATAAATGAAAGAAATAACATTTACCCAAAATAGTTTCATTTAATAATCAATAACATAACCCAAATATCCCAAAACTATATATATACATAACTAATATAGTTTTAGATATCAAAACTAACATATATATCCATATACTAATACTTACTAAGCAATTCCCAAAATGCCCAAATAAATAACCCTTTAAAATGGAATCTAATATGACTCAAATAAAAAAAAAAAAGAATATATATATACATATACCTATGCTTAGAAATTGAATAAAAAATAATATACAAACATCCTAAATAATAACATACACTAAATATCTAGAATGGTTTGAAAATATATATTACATAACTAAACCTATATATATTAAGGATTAAAAGCTTAAAAGTTAAGAAAAAGGGACTGAAATGGTATTTTTTACGTTTTGGCAGATTTACCGACGGAAAATCCGTCGGTAAACAGCAAATAGTGACAGAAATGGCAAATTACAGCAGCACTCCAATTATTTTCAGATTTATTCAAAAGCTTTAAATTAAATCTAATTCAATCGTTTTGGATTTCCGAACTACCAAAAATGGATCATAGTCAATAACGGAAGTTCCTAAAACGATGTTTTTATTTTTAAAACATTATTTGGAAATTCCTTTTAAATTAAAAACTTATAATTTCAACGTTTTTCGATACCCGAACTACCTTTTTATCGGATCATGGTTCGTATTGGGATATCAAAACGAGGTTTTTTTTTATTTTAAAACAAAATCGAATTTTATTCAATACGAGACAAAAATTAAATAAATACGCCAAATTAAATAAAAAGCGATGAAATAAATGAACAATTAAATAAATAAAAACATAACATAAAAGAAAATAGAAGAAGGAAATAAATTAAATAAAAATAAAAGAGTCTAGTCCTCGGATAATACCTTAAATTCGGTATCTAACAGTCGAAGCCGATTGATTCCACGAGTCGTTATTTTCCGGTTTTTTGTGTTTTTTTAGTAAAAATTTAACTTTGGGAAAATTTGGATTTTTTTGGAAAAAAAAATATTTTCTCTAAAAAATTGACTTTCTCTCTCTAAAAATGTCTAGAGTGAGAAAGCTCCAAAAAAATTCCTCCCTCCTTAAATGCATGGGGATCCGTGCCTTTTATAGGCAAACGGGTCCCCGGACCAATGGACGACGCCCGAGTAAAATCGGGCGTCGCCCAAGGGGGTTGGGCGGCCGCCCAACCTTGCGTTGGGCTACCGCCCAACATTGTTGGGCGATCGCCCAACAGCGTTGGGCGAGCGCCCAACGCAAGGTTGGGCGCACGCCCAACGCAAGGTTGGGCGCACGCCCAACGCAAGGTTGGGCGGGCGCGCCCAACTGCCGTTGGGCGCTCGCCCAACGGCTGCCGGGACGCGTCTCGGGCCGTCGGACGTGCACGTCCCGTGGCCGTCGAGCGCGCGTCCCGTGCCACCGAGTGCCCCCGCGCCGTGGCTACCGGACGCGCGTTCTGCGCTACCGGGCATACACGCCCAGTGGCCGATGAGAGCGCGCCCCGCGCCTCCGAGCCCGTGTGTTGTTCGGGCGCCGAGCGCGTGCCGTTCGCGGTTGGACTCGTGCGTCCGACGAACGCCGAGCGTGCGCCTCGTGCTGTCGAGCGGGCGTCCGACTGTCGTCGGACGCGCGTTGGCTGCCGCTAGGCACTTGCACCATGCCGCTGAGCACTCGCAAGCCATCCGATCGACAACAGCGACTCGTCGTAACTCTTCCTCCCTTATTATGTATTTATTATTTTTTGTTTTTCAAAATTCCGGAATCAATCGCTTCAACCGTCTTGTTTCCAGGTTTTCGTCACAGGTCCTCCGACTCGGTGTCTACACCCGTATCCTTAATAACCATCGCTTTTCCACTGCCACGGTATAATGCAACCATTTATCTATTTCATTTGATAAATATACAACATCATATTTTTGTTCTAATTATTCTATGCATTTTGTAGTGTCTATGGCACCTATATGATCTACTTCTACATCCCCACAGTGAGGAGCCATATCCTGGGCAAGAAGCAGTTGCTAAGCAATACCGCAGCAACAGGGAAGAGTATGAGGGGATCGCCCGGATATGGACTGAGGAGTATGCAAAGTGGATATGAGGGTGTCCAAATCTCCTAAACTATCTTGAGTGAGGGAAAGTAGGATTGAAAGGCAATGCGAGCTCCAAATGTGGCTCTCATTCCAATTCGAAATTTCCTTTCTCCACTCAAAATAGTTAAGGAGAGTTGGACCTTTAATTCCCCCCCCCCTTTTGTAATATAACGTAGAGCTTTGTGCTCCTAAACTGACCCTTTTGCTCCTTCCACTTGGGTTGTACTCGTTGTACTCTTAACTTGGTAATGAGGTTTACGATGTTGTCACCACAAGGGACTCTGTTTGTGCTGAATATGAAGGGTGTTCAAATCTCCTAAGCTGTCCTGACTAAGTGAAAGGAGAATCGAAAGGCAATGTGAGCTCCAAATGGGGTTCTCATTCCAATTCCAAATTTCCTTTCACTAGTCAGAACAGCTAAGGAGCTTTGGACCATCAATTACAACCGAACGGCAACACTCATCCCCCCTTTTGTAATATAACGTAGAGCTTTGCTATTCAGTTTTTGCAAGTAGACTAAACTGACCCTTTTACAATGCTCCTTCCACTTGGGTTGTACTCGTGGTACTCTGAACTTGGTAATGAGGTTTATGATGCTGCCAAAATAATGGACTCTGTTTATACTGAATGCATCATAAACCTATCACCATGTTCAATGTTATTGTTACGATATCAAACCGAGTGGAAAGGAACATAGTATGAGTATGGCCAATGCACATACATAACCCTTTGTGTAGAGCTTGTTATTCAGTTCGTATGTATATGTATATTAATCTATCTAATCAAAATATATCTTATCATTTGCAAGCCATATAATTTACCCTTTAATACATGCTTCATACATACTTCATAAACGAATTGCATTCAGAATCCTTACTTATCATCATAGGTCATGTTCAAATAAAAAAGAGTATGGTGATATCTTATCATTTGCAAGCCATATCAGTACAAGCATAGGTGTAAGAGTAGTGCCAATCACAATGAACATTCAAAGCTTTAGAGTATGCCTAATCAGCCACATGCTCAATGACCCTTTTACAATGTTCCTCTAATACTTGATGCATGATTAATAAGCTACATGCCCAAATGAACAATCGTACACATACTCATACAGAACCTCAAACATAAACATCAACAGAACATCAAATATAAACATGTTTCATACACATACACATACACATACTCAATCACTTGTAGCAGTATTACGAGCATAGGTGTAAGAGTAGTGCCAATCACAATGAACATTCAAAGCTTTAGAGTATGCCTAATCAGCCACATGCTCAATGACCCTTTTACAATGTTCCTCTAATACTTGATGTATGATTAATAAGCTACATGCCCAAATGAACAATCGTACACATACTCATACAGAACCTCAAACATAAACATCAACAGAACATCAAACATAAACATGTTTCATACACATACACATACACATACACATACTCAATCACTTGTAGCAGTATTACAAGCATAGGTGTAAGAGTAGTGCCAATCACAATGAACATTCAAAGCTTTAGAGTATGCCTAATCAGCCACATGCTCAATGACTCTTTTACAATGTTCCTCTAATACTTGATGGATGATTAATAAGCTACATGCCTGTTGAAACACCTTTCCACATGATTTTGATTTGACAAAATTATTTAAGTATATGTTTAAAAATATTCTAAAACACACTAAGTTTAAATGCTTTGATTTATTACACTAATGTGTTTGTTCAATGTTGAGTTAAATTATTTATAAGACATAAAGACTAAAGGCTAAAGGCCCAAAGGAAAGTCAAAGGCCCAAGACAACTCGGCCCGTGTAAATAGAACGCTATCGTTGTGAACAAAACGCAGCTCAACATGAAGAAGGATCTGGAAGACTTTCTTCATCTACTTCGGAACGAAGCTGCTGAGTTGGACGACAAAGAGTACAAGACATCAGCTGAGCAAGGAACAACTTCAAGACAAAGTATTTCTACTTTGAGTAAAGTTCAGAAGACACAGAAAGCTGTCTGGAAGACTTTGCCATAAAAGGCAAAATATTCTGCCTGTCTGTCTAAAAGCTGCTCAGCACTGACCGAAGACAGAAGATACAATAATCTGATTGGCCAACAGCACTAAGCGTGTACTGAGTGACAACCACATCAAGCCGTTTCCCTCCAACGTTTATTTCGAAATTCGAAATAACGGATGCCTCAAGTGTCACTATAAATAGGCCATTTAGTTGCTTCATTCGATGCAGATCTTCAACTAGCCATTACGCTGACCAAATTTACACTTGAAGTTCTGTGAGAAAAAGCAAAGCAAATACTTACACTAATTTCCATATTTCTGTGTAAAAGTCTAGAGTGATTTCCAATCATCTAAAGTGTCTTAGCAATTGTTGTTTAGGACAATCTTATTATCAATTCTAGAAATAGAGAGGAGAGGCTGAGTACTCGGTTATAGTACTTAGCGGTAGAATAGGAGTGAGTAGAGGTATAGAGGAAGGTACTCTTGTTATACTCAGCTTCTAGTTGTAAAAGGTTTGATGCTCTACCTTTAAAGAGCTCAGTAGAGGATTAGAAAACTCGGAACGTGTTCCGGAGACAGGACGTAGGCATAGCGGCCGAACCTGGATAAATCTGCTGAGTAACATCTTTGTAACCTTAAACTCCTTTCATATATATATATTGCTTGCTTAAAAACTGACTAAGTAAAGAGGTCACGCCGAGTTGTGTGCATTGAGTATCTGAGTTCAGGAATAGACTCAAGTGCTATCTCCGGACTCAAAGAAAGAAGCTGACTTAGTCACCAGTTGACTAAGCTAGTGTCTTAAGTTCACTCAGCGCGATGTGTAAACCTATTTCAAAGAAAAAAGAAATCAGCCTAAACGTACAAATTTTTTAAATAGTTCCTATCCCCCCCTTGGAACTAACTTGTTACGTTATAAGGGACCAACAAGTGGTATCAGAGCTTAAAAGCTCACTGTACAAGGTTTAACTACCTTGAGCTGATCCCCACTATGGCTGAAAACAGCACTCGGTTTCTCCCAGGAAATCTGACAACTCAGATTCTACCTGAGGGTCTGTCCATAACTCGGCCTCCCTTATTCTTCGGGTCTAACTATACCTTCTGGAAGAATAGGATGAAAAATTTCATTCAGGCTACAAATATGAGTGCATGGCTATCTATAGTCCAAGGCCCGTTTGTTCCTGTTGAAACTGTTGATGGCCAAACGGTTGTTAAAGCTGAGTCCAAATGGACAGAAGATGATCTCAAGAAGCTACAAAATCATGCTTCGGCTATAAACATGCTTCACTGTGCACTAGATGCTGCAGAATACAACAAGATTTCAGGTTGTGAGTCAGCGCAGGAGATCTCGAGGAAGTTGGAGGTCATCTATGAAGGAACCAACAAGGTGAAAGAATCCAAGGTGAACCAGCATATGAGATTGTATGAGCTGTTCAAAATGAACGATGATGAAGGGATCTCAGACATGAATGCAAGATTCACAAACATCATCAACGAGCTCAAGAGACTTGGGAAAATCTTCACTGAGGAAGAACAAGTCAAGAAGATTCTTAGGAGTCTTCCTAAAAGCTAGCAAGCAAAGAAGACCGCTGTTGAGGAAGCTCAAGACTTAACCACCTATAAGTATGATGAACTCATCGGCTCACTGCTGACCCATGAGATCTCGATGAAGAATTTCGAGGTGAAGGAAAAGTCTGAAGACAAGAAGCAAAAGTCTCTTGTCATGAAAGCTGACTCCACTGATGGGAGCTCAACAGACGATGAAGAGATGGCTATGTTTACCAGAAAGATGAAAAGGCTGTTCAAAAAGAATGACAAATATTCTAAGAAGCCTTATAAGAAGTTTGACAAGTACAAAGCTGACTCCAGCGACAGCAAGTACAAGAAAGACAGCTCAAAGACCATAACTTGCTTTGAATGTCATTAAAATGGCCATATCAAGTCAAGCTGTCCCTCGCTGAGGAAAGAGAGAAAGAACGGCAAGAAGGCAATGGTGGCAACCTGGAGTGATAGTGATGATTCATCATCATCTGAAGCTGATGCCACTGAGTCAGCAAAGATTTGTTTCATGGCTGACGAACTTGCTGAGCCATGTGTCTCTGAGCATGCTGACCCCTCCATTGCATCTGACGATGATGAACATTCAACTGAGGTAATATCGCTACCCTTGCTCAGAAATGAAATGGTTAATGCCCTGAGTGACCTTTACACTCTTGTCAAAAAGAGTAATAAAAAGGTTAGAGCACTCAGCAGGCGATGTGACGAGGTTGAGGAGGTCAAACTGAGTGACCTTCGATATCTTCTCCAAGACAACTCAACTTTGCATAGCAACATAGAAGTTATGCACAAGTCTGTCATGGAGGTCCAATCAGATTCTAAGAAATTGAGGAAGGACGTCACATCAATTCAGAACCAACTTATGGTTCCGAATAAAAGAAATAATCCTTTGAACACTGTGTACCGAAGTACTAATCAGCAGAGATGGAATCCTCAACAGAATGTCCAGTGTGACTTCTATGGGAAGAAAGGACACACCACAAAGGTGTGCTGGCATGCTCATCACTGGGGTGCTGACCAGTCAGTGAGACATCCTAAACAGAAGGTCAGCTGTGACTTCTGTGGAAAGAATGGACACACTGTTCAAGTGTGTCATCATAAAATGAAATATGATGCGTTACCTGTTGAACCTAACAAGCAAGGACCCAAAAAGAATTGGGTACCTAAAAGCAACTAGCTATATTGCAGGTAAGCCTGAGATGTGTTGAGAAGTCAAAGATGTGGTATATTGACAGCGCATGCTTGAGGCATATGACTGGTGATGAAACTCAGTTCATCACATTTGTGCGTAAACGAGGAGGAAGCGTGAGTTTTGGAGACAACAAAAAGGGTAAGATAGTAGGGTCAGGAACCGTTGGAGGTAATCCTACTATTGAGTCTGTCTCCCTAGTCAGCGGACTCAAATATAACTTACTCAGCGTAGCTCAACTATGTGACAATGGGAGAAAAGTTATATTTGATGACACTGGATGTAAAATATTCGAGGGTAAGACTAATGAGTTAATTTTAACTGCACCTCGCATTGATAATGTCTTCATGCTGAACTTAGAGAAAAAGTTTTCAAAAACTGTATGCTTAGTTTCAAAGGAAGAAAATTCCTGGCTATGGCACAGGAGACTTGGTCATGTAAGCATGGACCTCCTGGCCAAATTAGCAAGAAAGCAATTGGTTGAGGGACTGCCAGAACTTAAATTTGAAAAAGATCAATTATGCCACGCTTGCCAAGCTGGAAAACAAACCAAACAATCCTTTCATAGTAAAAACATTGTCTCAACTAAGCGTCCATTAGAGTTACTACACTTGGATCTCTTCGGTCCAGTCCAGCCACTGAGCTTGGGTGGAAGAAGATTTTCCCTGGTCATTGTAGATGACTTTTCTCGGTACACTTGGATCATCTTGCTCAGCAGCAAGGATGAAACCTTTGAGATATTTTCAAATTTGGTAAGAAAACTTGAAAATGATAAAGACCTTAAGTTAGCTCACATCCGAAGTGATAATGGTGGAGAATTCAAGAACCAACAGTTTGTTGAATTCTGTGAAACCAACGGCATTGACCATAATTTCTCTACTCCTAGAACGCCTCAACAAAATGGGGTTGTTGAAAGGAAGAATAGAACCTTGGTTGAAATAGCCAGGACAATGCTGAGTGAGCATAGGCTTCCAAAGTACTTTTGGGGAGAAGCTGTCAACACAGTGTGCTATATTCTTAATAGGGCTCTTGTTAGACCTATACTAAAGAAAACCCCCTACGAACTTTGGAAAGGACGAAAGCCCAATATTGGTTACTTTCGTGCCTTTGGCTGTAAATGTTTTATATTGAATACCAAAGATAGCCTAGCTAAGTTTGACTCAAAAGCTGATGAAGCTATCTTTTTAGGCTACTCAACAAACAGCAAAGCATACAGAGTTTTCAATAAGCGAACTCAAGTCTTAGAAGAGTCAGTACATGTTGAGTTCGATGAAACTAACCCTGCAGGAAGATACAAGCTACTAACTGAGGATGATCCACACTCAGCACCCGCTGACAAAGAAGCTGCTGCTGAGTCATTTCCTCAAGGGCTGACCAAAGGTAAAGGTGAATCTCAAATTGTTTTCACTGACCAATCTAAACCTGCAGAGATTGTTGAAACACAACTAGCACAAGACATTAATCTACCAAAGGAGATCAGAATACCAAGAGGACACTCAGAGAGTGCCATTCTTGATGATGCTGGGAATACCCTGATGACAAGAAATCAACTCAGGAGATACCTACCAGCGCAAGACATCAATTCATCAAAGGAGATCAAGATACCAAGAGGACACTCGGAGAATGCCATCCTTGACACAACTGGGAATACCCTGATGACGAGAAGTCAACTCAGGAAGTACCTCAGCAACTTTGTATTCGTCTCATTCCAGGAACCAAAGAATTTCACTGAAGCTGAGTATGATGAAGACTGGATGAATACAATGCAAGAAGAACTTGATCAGTTCAGACGAAATGAAGTATGGGATCTAGTGCCAAAGCCAAGAGGCCAGAAGACCATAGGAATAAGATGGATCTTTCGCAACAAGCTGGATGAACATGGGAACATGGTCAGAAACAAAGCAAGACTTGTAGCTCAGGGCTACAGTCAGCAAGAAGGTATTGACTACGGTGAGACCTTTGCCCCAGTGGCAAGGCTAGAAGCTATAAGAATTCTATGTGCATATGCATCTTATATGAACTTTAAACTGTTTCAAATGGATGTTAAGAGTGTATTTCTTAATGGAGTTGAAAACGAGGAAGTCTATGTTAATCAACCTCCAGGGTTTGAGGACCCTAAGTTCCCAAATCACGTTTATAAACTCAAAAAGGCTCTGTACGGCCTCAAGCAAGCACCACGTGCTTGGTATGAGAGGCTGACCAGTTTCCTGCTGACTAGAAATTATGTCAGAGGCAAAGCTGATACAACCTTATTCATTAAGAGAAAGGGTAAAGACACCCTGCTGGCTCAAATATATGTTGATGATATTATTTTCGGTGCTACTAATGAGTCCATGTGCAAGGAATTTAGCAAGCAAATGCAGACTGAGTTTGAAATGTCAATGATGGGAGAACTCAACTTCTTCCTTGGACTTCAAATCAAACAAGGGAAAAATGGCATCTTCATCAGTCAAGCTAAATACGCCAAGGAGATATTGAAGAAATATGATCTTGAAAATTGCAAGCAAATATCTACTCCTATGGGCACTGACACTGTCTTATGTGCTGACGAGAATGGTAAGTCGGTAGACAGCAAATTGTATCGAGGTATGATAGGCTCTCTACTTTACTTAACAGCAAGTAGACCGGACATTCAGTTCTCTGTATGCTATTGTGCTAGATATCAATCTAACCCTAAGGAATCTCATTACATAGCTGTAAAAAGAATCCTTAGATATTTGCAAAGCTCAGTGAACGCAGGGTTATGGTATCCCAACACGCATGACTTCACACTCGTTGGATACACTGACGCTGACTATGGACGAGACAAGCTTGAGCGAAAAAGCACCTCTGGAGGATGCCACTTTCTAGGGAGCTGTCTTGTATCCTAGTTCAACAGGAAGCAGGCGTCAGTAGCCTTGTCTACCACTGAAGCTGAGTACATTGCTGCTGGAAGCTGTGTTACTCAAGTCCTATGGATTAAGCAACAGCTTGAAGACTATGGTGTTCAAACAAAGACAATTGAGGTCAAATGTGACAACAAAAGTGCAATTGATCTATCAAAGAACCCAATTCAGCACAGCAGGATGAAGCATGTCAGCATCAGACATCACTTCATTAGAGACCATGTACTCAAAGGTGAGATCAAGCTGACCTATGTCCCAACGGATGAGCAGCTTGCGGATATCTTCACGAAGCCACTGGCTCGTGAGCAGTTCAGCATACTGAGAGAAGCCATTGGTATGTTTAATCCTCTTTAGTAAATTCCAGCTCTTAAATATATATTTATGCTGAGTGAATTACCATGCTGAATGCTATTACTTGCTGAGTGGATAAATGTATGTTGTGTTTTATGCTAAATGAATGAATATTACATGCTGAGCAAGTATGCACACTGAGTGGTCATCTCAAGCCGAGCAACCAATCACTTAAACCATCCGTTTGCGTAAAGCTGACTAACTCAGAATATAGAACGATTAGGATTCTAACGCCGAGTAAAAGACACGTTGCACTTAATGCTAAAGCACGCGAATAGACACCTAGGGTGACGTCTGCGCCGAATGTGTCATAAATGTCAGGATCCTTATCGGTTGAATATCCCAAGGACAAACTGACACATGGATTCGAGAAGATCCACCTCTCACCTCTATAAATAGTGGGCAAATCCCCACTTTTATTTCTTTACGCTTACAAAGTTTTCTAACTCTCATATTCTCTCTCTAAGAAATCACAAAACTTCCCAAACTTCTCTGCGAAAATGACTAAGGTCTCTCTAAACATCTCCGGTGCCGTTCACCCCAGAACTCCTCCGATGCAAGCCCTAAGTCTCCAACCCAGCATGAACAAACCAAGGCTACCACACCAAGCAAGAAAAATCAGACTGACCAAGGTAACTCTTCCAAGGCGAAGAAACCTAAGCAACGAACCTACACCAAGGTCTATAAGAACGTCAGGGAATATAAGATTGACTACTCAAGGTGGTTCTCAAAAGAATTTGTGGAAAAAGAGGAACCATTCTGTGAGTGGATTTCAAAGAATGGCTGGACCGAGCTGCTCTCCATAAGCTACAATACCTACCCTGACTTAGTAAGGGAATTCTACCACAACATGTGTGTCGCTGATGATAACCAGGACCACTTAGCCACCAAGGTGAAGGACAAAACCATCTTCATCAATCCCACATACCTAGCCAGCCTTCTGAAGCTCAAGAATGAAGGAGCCATTCTTAGGAAGTCTGGAGATCAGGAGGTTACTGGGTACTCCACTACATTCTGTAAACCGACTGGCCATGCTGGCGAAATCTCCAGCACTTCAATGGGCCAGCACCAAAAGATGGCACACTACCTGCTGACTAATTACATCTACCCGAAGATCAACTGCACAAGCTCAACAACAAACTTTGAGCAATGCTTCATATGGCATATGCTGACATACAAGCCCATCAACATGCCAGTATTCTTGATTGCCAGCTTTCAAAGGAGCACAGGCACTCTAAGGCTGGGTTCACTCATTACCAAAATCCTTCTTGACCACCGAGTAGACCTAACGAAGGAAACCAAAGCCAAAGGATCAGAGATTACTGCCGCTGCCCTATTTGCTTTAAAATTTAATCAACCAATCAAGAAAGCAAAAGGATATGCTTACCCAAACGCTGAGGGGACGGTAATCACAAAGGGAAAAAGAACTAAGGCCCCTACTGGCAGGAAGAGGAAAGCTGTGCAAAGAACCTCTAAGGAAGCTGTTCCCGCTCCTAAAAAGATAAAGGTTGTGTCCAAGGGAACAACTGCCCATGCTGAGCCCAAGTCAGCTGAGAAAAGACCTAGGCAAGATGTGCCTGAGGCAGATGAGAGGGAACAAGTTGATGACGAACCTCTGAGTAAGAAGCAGAAGAACTCTTCAGAGTTAAGTCCAATCGATGCCATTCCTGCTGACTTCTTTATTCCCGATGACTCTCACTATACTCAGAGTCAAGGTGTCGCCGCTGAGCAACAGAATAAAATGAAGTTGACCTAGATGATCAGTTTATTGAACAGTTGGAAGAAGAGTTAGAGGAAGAAGATCAGGATGTTGAGCAAGAAGAAGAAGGAGAAGAGAGTGGTCAGGATGACACTGAGGAGACAGCAAGTGAAGAAGATGCTGAGCCAAATCACACTGAGTTGACTACAGATGAAGGCACTGAGCAACCAGAACAGCAGGTTGCTGATAAAGGAGAACATTCTCCATCTCATTCAATTCACGCTGATCCCACTCCTCCAAGGACTCAGGGAAAAAGAAGAAGACTTGTCAAGGCACACCAAACAACTATGCTTGATGTCATGGATGACTTAACGTAGAAAAGACCATCCACCAATCCATCGACTATAAAGCTCAAATTCTTCAAGAAATCTTCTACTACTCAGCTAGAGCACACTGAAAAGCAAGCCTCTATTTCTCTACCTCAGGAACAAGCCGACTTCGATGCTTCTGAGAACCCAACTAACACCGAGCCAATTCTCAATGCAGATGCTGACCCTAGCCCTTTTCCGGCTAAGGAAATTCCTGCTAACTCTGAACCTATTCAACCTTCAACTGGATGTCAGCTTCAGCCTAACTCTGAACCTGCATCCAATGCTGCTGTTCAATCACCTCTCCATTCTACAGAACAAGTGCAGGGTGAAACACTAAGACCAGACACTGACCCCAATGGCACTACAAATGATCCACTGAATCTCACTCCTCCACCAGCTGGTCAAACTAATGAAGACTCATACAACTACCTCACTACCACTGAGTCTGGACGAAGGATAATTAACTCGGCTCAGGCCTTGATCCAAGACCTTCATCAAGCTTCAAACACCGATGCTGGGTCTACCGATAATGAGTCCACTCAGCTTCCACAAGTCACTCAACTTCTCAACGAGGTTCGAGGTCTCAAAGACTTGCTGAGTGTAATGATCAATATCCAAGCCCAACAACCAAGGCAGGAGTCCATCACAAAGCTGGCTGAACTCCAGCTGACTATGGTTCAACATATCAACTCCCTACAAGGACAATTTCAAGCTTTGTCAGCTGCGAACTCAGGGTATGCAACTTCTGCTGAAGTTCATCAGTTATTCACCCAGCTTCAAACTGAGCAAGAGAAGACAAACCATCAGCTTTCCTCTTACTCTCAATGCTCAGTAGAACAAATCGGCGAAGCTGTTCGTCTTTTGAATTTAAACAAGGCAGAGATGGACACTGACCAGATGAAGCAAAATGAGATTCTCCAGTATACACATCAAATCTTTACCCATGTCCGTCATTCGAACATTCAGCGTCAGTTCTATGACTCATCTCTACTCAAGATGTTTCATCAAGCTTATGCTGCGCTGACTGATACACTTACTTGGATGGGTAAATCTCAAGCATACGCACTGAGCATCCTCAGTGCTGCTAAAATTGGTGTGCCTCAAGAGGTACTTGACGATGGTGTTGCTATCTTTGATGGCATAAATGAAAGCACCAGCAAGCTGAAGGAATTCTCAGCTCGCATTTCTGAAGCTGCTCAAAACAGCACTTTCAGGCCTCCTCCTCCTCCCGATGCTTCCAAAACGGGGGAGAAAGAACAAACAGGAAGAACTCAGCATGAGGCTGCTGGAAGTAGTCAGCTTAAGGGAAAGGGAAAACTGATATATAAGAAGAAATAGCATAGTTAGGATTGCTAGTTTCTAAGTCTTAACTATCCCTGATATATGTAATGCTGATTACTTATTAATACTATGCTTACATCAAATTGTTCAACTTGATTAAAATCTTATGTGATGCTGAGTGATTATGTGTTGCATACATCAACTGTGTTTATCTTTCTTAATGTCTTCTGATTGTATGCTGTTAACATTGTCTTATAAGACTTATTGAACAACAAAATACTCAGCGCTCTCTGATAGTTAAATCTTCCGCTTAAAACTGAGTTAATAGAATATGTTTCATGAGCTGACCTTTATTTAAAAACTGACCTAGGACTTACTCGATTAAACCTTAAAATGTTTAGGGTAAAACTGTGTCAGTAGCTCAACCCTTACGGGGGAGTTTATTAAGTTATAAAAGGTCAACTATCATGGGGGAGCTCAAAACTGAGTTCTTTATTGAATAGTTTTGCCAACATCAAAATGGGGGAGTTTGTTGAAACACCTTTCCACATGATTTTGATTTGACCAAATTATTTAAGTATATGTTTAAAAATATTCTAAAACACACTAAGTTTAAATGCTTTGATTTATTACACTAATGTGTTTGTTCAATGTTGAGTTAAATTATTTAAGACATAAAGACTAAAGGCTAAATGCCCAAAGGAAAGTCAAAGGCCCAAGATAACTCGGCCCATGTAAACAGAACGCTGTCGTTGTGAACAAAACGCAGCTCAGCATGAAGAAGGATCTGGAAGACTTTCTTCATCTACTTCGGAACGAAGCTGCTGAGTTGGATGACAAAGAGTACAAGACACAGAAAACTGTCTGGAAGACTTTGCCATAAAAGGCGAAACATTCTGCCTGTCTGTCTAAAAGCTGCTCAGCACTGACCGAAGACAGAAGATACAATAATCTGATTGGCTAACAGCACTGAGCATGTACTGAGTGACAACGACATCAAGCCGTTTCCCTCCAACGGTTATTTCGAAATTCGAAATAATGGATGCCTCAAGTGTCACTATAAATAGGCCCTTCAGTTGCTTCATTCGATGCAGATCTTCAACTAGCCATTACGCTGACCAAATTTACACTTGAAGTTCTGTGAGAAAAAGCAAAGCAAATACTTACACCAATTTCCATATTTCTGTATAAAAGTCTAGAGTGATTTCCAATCATCTAAAGTGTCTTAGCAATTGTTGTTTAGGACAATCTTATTATCAATTCTAGAAATAGAGAGGAGAGCCTGAGTACTCGGTTATAGTACTCAGCGGTAGAATATGAGTGAGTAGAGGTATAGAGGAAGGTACTCTTGTTATACTCAGCTTCTAGTTGTAAAAGGTTTGATGCTCTACCTTTAAAGAGCTCAGTAGAGGATTCGAAAACTCGGAACGTGTTCCGGGGATAGGACGTAGGCATAGCGGCCGAACCTGGATAAATCTGCTGAGTAACATCTTTGTAACCTTAAACTCCTTTCATATATATATATTGCTTGCTTAAAAACTGACTAAGTAAAGAGGTCACACTGAGTTGTGTGCATTGAGTATCTGAGTTCTGGAATAGACTCGAGTGCTATCTCCTGACTCAAAGAAAGAAGCTGACTTAGTCACCAGTTGACTAAGCTAGTGTCTTAAGTTCACTCAGCACGCTGTGTAAACCTATTTCAAAGAAAAAAGAAATCAGCCTAAACGTACAAATTTTTTAAATAGTTCCTATCCCCCCCCTTGGAACTAACTTGTTACGTTATAACGGACCAACAATGCCCAAATGAACAATCCTACATATACTCATACAGAACCTCAAACATAAACATCAATAGAACATCAAACATAAACATGTTTCATACATATACACATACACATACACATACTCAATCACTTGTAGTAGTATAACTCATAGGTGTAAGAGTAGTGCCAATCACAATGAACATTCAAAGCTTTAGAGTATGCCTAATCAGTTATATCTAACCAATCAGTTCATACCAATCATTTCATCATCACCCACAACATCATACATATATGTAATCATTCAGTTCAAACCCACATAACAATATATATACTAAATCAGGCTAGTTTCCTAAATCAATGAGTTCTACATTCCAAAACAGTACATCAAACATACACAATCACTTCTAAAGGCATGACCAATCAGTTCAAACCAACATAACATTAATATATATTCAGTAAGTTAAAGAAATCTTCCCATATGCTAAAGGCATGAACCGATTGACAATCTCTTCAGTCAGCCTTCCCATGTACTGAAGCATTCTTACTATCCCTGCAAATATTGTGTTCAAATAAAAAGGAATAAGATGAGTTCATACCATCTAAAATATCAGGCACTGTCTTGCCCTAGATTAAAAAAGATAAAGACCCAAGCTTTACAGCAGTGAATCTAAATATAATAAAATCAGTGTAGCTAAGCGAGAGATCTAAACCTTTCAACGATAGGTTTGAAAATCACAAGATCCTTATACCAGCTGCTGAAATTGACATACACAAAAGTAAATCGGATGAGGAAAAGATAGAGCAAGGAACAATGATACTCTAATACATCTAGGAACGAAGAAAATATGGCTTACCAGTAGTGTTTCGAGCTCACCCGATGATTGCATGTTCAAATCAACCATAGAGATAGAGAGGGATGAGAGGGATGAAGCTTGCGTAACCTAAACTGGGTTTGGGATTGAGAGAGGGTTTATATATCAGCTGAAATTTCAGTCAAATGATATAGAGCGCCTAAAATTTGGTATGGCCGCGTAAGTGAAATTTCATTTGCCGCTTTTTTGTTTTCGGCATACAATGACATTCATTTATTAGAAGTGTCATCTGTTGAGCACATCAAATTTAACGAAAACGCGGATTTTCTATGGATGACATGATTCTGTAATCGTAATGTCATCTGAGAATCGAGAATTTTTTTTATTTCGCCTTCAGATGACATTCAGTTAAAATACTGTCACGAACAATATTCAGACGACACGAAAATAAATGTCTGTCATGTATCTTGTGTCATGTGAAAGGGAAAATGGCATAGTGTAAGTCTGGAATTACAAGAACTTGAACAAAATGACATGTCTATCAGTGAATATATGCAAAAATTAAAAACCATTCTGGATGATCTTGCTTCCTCGGGTAACCCATATCCCATGCATCTCTTGCCTCCTTTGCTATACAAAAATGTTGGTGAGGCATTCAAATCATCTATTTAGAATCTTATCACTCAAAAGGGCATGCATATTGGTTTTTATGAATTATTGAGCAATTTGAAGACAGTTTAGGGGTTGATTCAGTCAACAACAAAAAAGTCTGAATTCCTATTACCCACTCCCAGCGCCAACTCTCTTGAAGCAAATGTGTCGTCTATTTTACCTAATGTTGCTGCAAAAAGAAATAAAAAGAGGAGGGGTGGAAAATGTTTCAATTGTGGTGATCTTGATCATTGCGTAGACAAATGCAAACGTCCAAATGGGTATACAACATAGCATCGTTCTAGACCACATGCCTATGCAACATGGCAGACTCCCGCGGATCCCTTCAGCGTTCCGCCCCAGCCTTGGTATCCAGACTCTGGAGCCACAAACCACATGACTGCTAATCCGTATCAACTTCAACTAATGCATCTGTATCCAGGTTATGATACAGTTCAGTTCGGCAACGGGCAAGGTTTGAAAATATCTCATTTGGTCACTCTAAAATTTACAATTTCAATATCAATGATATTTTACTTGTACCTAAGCTCACCAAATCACTATTATATGTTCAAAAATTCTCTAGAGATAATTCTTGCTTTTTTGAATTTTGGCCTAACCATTTTCTTGTAAAGGATCAAACAACTGGGGAAATCCTGTTACGCGGTCCGATTAAGGATGGGATTTATGTACTTCCACCAAGCTTAATGGAGGCGCTAGTAGGATAGAAAGTGTCTTTTGAATGGTGGCATGCACGCTTGGGGCATTGTCAGAATCAAATAGTTAGCAAAATTTTGAAGAATAATAAGTTTGTGTCAACAACACCAGTTAGTAGTTGTTTATTTTGTCCTCTAGGAAAATTAGCCAAAACTTCTTTACCTTCAATTGTGCGTTCTAGCACCTATATTTTTTAAATTTTACATTTGGATGTTTGGGGCCCTGCTCCTGTTCTTTCTTTTAATGGACATCGTTATATTTTTATTATCATTGATGAATTCACTCGTTTTGGATGGCTATTTTGTTTGAAAAATAAAAGTGAAGTTGATGTTATGTTTCAAAAAATTTATGCCATGATTCGAAATCAGTATAATGCTAGAGTTAAGAATTTCTATTCTGATCTTGGGGGTGAATTTCAAGCACTTCAACCATTCCTACAAACAAATGGTATTATTCATAAAATTGCGTGTCCTCATACTCATGCTCAAAACGGTATTGTTGAACGACAAATCAGACATGTTGTTGATACCTTTCTAACTCTGTTGGCAAATGCTTCCTTACCTCTCTGTTTTTGGAATTATGCCATGATTCATAGTATGCGTATGATTAATATTCTCCCTAACAAAGTTCTTTATGATAAATCACCATTTTTTCTCTTTCACAAAAAACAACCCACTTATTCATCTTTACGTAATTTTGGAAGTGGTGTTTTTCCATTACTTCGACCTTACAATCGACACAAGTTTGAATTTCGCTCTAAATTATGTGTCTACTTAGGTCCGCCATCTAATCATTCTGGTGAATTGTGTCTTTCTCTATTAATAAAAAGAATTTACATATGTAAATTCATTCGGCATCAGGAGGACGTCTTCCCGGCAACGCAACCTACGGCATCGTCCCCTCCTACTATCGCTGAATTCAATGCTGAAACTCATGAGCTCCCATCGCTACTTGGGCCATATCCAGGTAATATTCCTTTGCATTCTTCTATATCCACTTCCTCTTCTTCTCATCCACCATCCCTAAATATTTCCCCTATATCTCGCCTACAATCCCCAACTTCTCCCAATTCGACTTCACCTCAACGTGCTCCTATATCGTCGAATCTGCCTCGCGGCCTCTCCATGAACTAGTGGTTGATGATCCTCCTCACAACGATCCTTGCGCTGCGGGTGCCACGAAACCTACTGATGGTTGGGACGTCGTTGGTATTGTGGACTCTACTGTTGCAGCACTTTCGTAAATCCTCACTAAGCCCACTGTTGTTCTAGACGCCGCCAGCAGTTCGTATGTTCCTGAAATCACCGTGTCAACATCGGCTATATCCAGCTTCATCACGGATCCTTTCATCATAACTGATCAATGTCAGACGCTAGTCTCTGATAATCGACCAAGCATTCAACGACTTCCTGCCTCACCGCAGCATGCTTCAGCAACGTTGTCAGTACCTCATTCGGGTATGACGTCTTGCATTCCCCGACTTGCAGCATGACGATTTCGTGGACTTGTGCTTCCTCATCGGCATGGCATGCAATTGCTCTGCACCATTCTGAATTCTCATGGTAGATTTGAAGCACTTCTTTCCTCGCATGTTGACGGCACTGTTGATCCCACTTGTTTCAATAAAGCGCAAAAATCCCCGGAATGGCGTCAGGTAATGTCTGAGGAAATTAAGGCATTACTTGACAATGGAACCTGGAAACTTGTCCCTAGACCTCCTGGATGACATATTATAACCTCCTGATGGCTATTTCGAACAAAAAGAAAAAGTGATGGTTCTATTGATTGATATAAAGCTCGGCTTGTAGCGCGTGGCTTCACTCAAAAACGTTTAGCCCTGTTGTTAAAGCAACCACCATTCGAACCGTTTTTACCATAGCTGCATCAAATGGATGGTTCATTTAGCAACTTGATGTGTCTAATGCGTTTCTTTATGGAAACCTATCAGAAATAATTTTCATGGAACAACCTCAAGGTTTTAGGGATCCTGAACAACCTAATTCTGTGTGCCTTCTCCGTAAGAGCTTTTAAGGGTTGAAACAAGCACCTCGTGAGTGGTTCACATATTTACGGAACTTCCTTATCTCTCTTGGCTTCAAAATGTCTCTAGCAGATAACTCTCTCTTTGTTCATAAGCAAGGTCAATCTAAACATACATATTATGTTATGTGGATGATATTCTTATCACAGGAAATACTCCGGATCACATTGTTAACTTAAATGCCTCTTTTGAAAAGGAGTTTCCAATTCGCAATCTAGGCAAGACCGAGTACTTCTTAGGCATTGAAATCCAGTATTCATCTATATGGCTGATTCGAAACCAATTTCCACTCCCATAGCGACCACACCGACGCTATCAAAATCTCTAGGCACTAGTCTCCCATCTGGGGATGAGTATCGCAGTATTGTGGGTGCACTTCAGTATCTCCTTCTCACTCGTCTGATATTGCATTTGCTGTTAACAAATTATGTCAATTTTTTACTGTCCGACGGATGAAAATTGGAAGAGTGTTAAGCGGGTTTTTCGGTATCTTCAAGGCATTCTGAATTATGGCATTACGATGTCATCCAAACCCATTGACAAAATGTACATTGTTATTCTGATAGCGATTGGGGTGGATGTCCTGATGATAGATGATCCACGGGTGCCTTCTGCATTTATCTTGGCAAGAGTATCATCTCATGGAAAACTCGCAAGAAACCAACGATAGCACGCTCATCTACTGAAAGTGAATACAAAGAAGTTGCGAATGCTACAGCCGAACTTCTGTGGATTCAAACGCTTCTATTTGATTTAGGATTTCAAATACCTAAACCTATGCAACTATGGTGCGACAATGTCAGTGCTATTTATCTCACATCCAATCACGTGTTTCATGCTCGTACGAAGCATATCGAGTTTGACTATCATTTTTTACGTGAACAATTCACCAATGGTTTTACCAACGTTCGCTTCATTCCAACTGATGTTCAGGTGGCTGACATCCTGACCAAGCCGCTCCCTAGTCTACGGTTTGCGCGACTTCACTCCAGATTATTGGTTCAAGATCGGCATCGGCTTGCAGGGAATGTTAGAGATAATCTTCTGTATTATCTCTACTCATTATCTTCAGGATAATTACTCTCCTAACACCTATAGAGTTATACTTGTATCATACTCTTAAAGTGTATTAGGATTATACTTGTTCTTATCAGTAGTACATTAGGTTTACACTACCTGTCATATAAATACTGATTATCAATAGAAACCCTAATTAAGGGAATTTACACAATCACAATATATATATATATATATATATATCTACTCGACCTCTTCCTCTCTCCCTCAAGTTCGACTTCTCTCTCTCCTTCACTGTTCTGTTTCTATTAACAACCCTTCCTTGTTTCACTTTTAACTTAATCTGACCTAATACTTTATGCTTATTAATCAAATGATTCAATGTAATATTATATAGTATGATAAAATCAACACATATTTCTTCATTACAGAATGAAAAAGGAAGAGAAGGAAACGTAAGGAAGAAGAAGAAAGTGAAGAGTCTCACTCTTTATTATTCCGAAGTACAATGAATGAGCCTTTGACATAAAGTCTGGGCTTTTATCTTCTCAAAGACTAACTGCTGAACTTCTAAGGTTACTTTGGTCTTTTCCCAATCACAAGGGGTATTTTAGAACTTTCACTATAATGGCACAATCTAGAAGAAGCTCACCATCAGGAATCATGCACCTCACCGCACAGAATAATACAAATCTCAAATCACAACCGTTGATCGGCAGCCCTACATCCGACGGTGCCGAGGACTCCACTTGTCCACAGTCCTTGTGTCCTTTTGATTCCTTAGCATAGTATCTTTTCCTTGAATAGCAATCCTAGTTTCAATATAAAATATGTAAACATCTTAATGATAAAGTAATGAGAATTAAATCAAATTAGGCTTGGGCCAATATTACCTCATTCACATTTTCATGGTATCAGAGAAATAACTCTGTTATTTCAGAAAGCTTCTAATACCAATCTTCAATGGCGGTTCCCGTCATCAGCACGAGCAGCCCTTACCACCTCCCACAAAACGAGATGCCAGCCCTGTCCCTCGTTTCCCAGGTTCTCACCGGACCTAACTACCATCAATGGTCTCGATCTGTTAAGGTCGCCTTAATGTCCAAAAACAAGTTTGCCTTCGTGGATGGAACGATCACGACGCCTGCTGTCACAAACAATATGTATAATCAATGGGAGCACTGCAACAATATGGTGATGTCCTGGATACACCATGCTCTTTCACCTTCGATAGCAAAGAGTGTTATATGGATAGACAAAGCAGAACAGGTCTGGGCGGATCTGAAAGAAAGGTTCGCTCAAACGGACTCTCTCCAGATCCTGGAGCTGAGAAGAGAAATGCATGGATTACAATAAGGCAAAAGCAGTGTAACGGAGTATTACACGAACCTGAAGATCCTATATGATGAGCTTACCAATCTAAGGCCATTGCCGAAGTGCACATGTCGGCCTCCTTACGGCTGCAGCGCATTCAAGGTCGTGCGCGACCAACAAGACGCCGATCAAGTGATGACTTTCTTACAAGGCCTAAATGAGTCGTATTCCACTATCTGCTCGCAGATACTACTCATTGAACCCTTACCACCACTTAACAAGGCTTTCGCCTTGTCAATACAACATGAGAGGCAGTTAGGCCTAGTCCCTGCAAGGAAAAATGAAGGAAGCGAGAGCACTCCTTTTGCAGGATTCACAAACTATCAGAATCAGGGAAACAATAGAAACAGCCTAAGATACTCAAACAAGAAAGGAAACAACGGCAAAAGCTCATCACTTTGTACCTTTTACGGCACGGGCCACACTGAAGATATCTGCTTCAAAAAGCATGGATACCCCCCAAGCTATGGCAACAGAAACAAAGGGAACACCTACAAAACAACACAGGCAAGGCAAATCTTACAGCAAACCAAGGCAAGGAGAATACAGAGGCAACTGAAGATGAAAAATATCAAAATGAAGGAGGACAGTTCACACTGACAAAAGAATAATACCAGAAGCTCGTGTCGATGCTGCCGCCGAACAACCAGGGAAAACCGTCGACCTCCACCAGCAGCATCAATACCTTCACCAGGGAAAAAAATTCTGGTAACACTTCTAAAAACCCTGCTAGCATTACATTGTCTCGCTGGATCATCGACACCGGAGCCACGGACCACATCGTGTGCAATGTTGATTTTTACAGCTCATACATAGAAATAGAAAATTGCTGGGTTAGTTTACCAAATGGGGAGAAAGTTAGAGCAGAATATATAGGCACAGTACCTTTAAACCAACATTTCATCCGACATCACGTATTATGCATACCCAAATTTGACTACAACATCATCTCCACCGGTAAATTGTTAGACTCAAATGATATATACATGATTATAATTGGCTCAATGTGTATCACACAGGATGCCAAGAACTAGAAGAGGATTGGCTGGGCTAAAGAATGAGAAGGGTTATATTATTTAGAATATCCATTACCGAATGTAGTCAATAGTGTTTATGCTGTTTCATGTTCAATCAAGGCAAATGTATGGCACTCTCGCCTAGGCCATCCTTCCTATGATAGGTTGAAGGCCTTAGGAATCCCATGTAATGATTACAAATCTTTTAAAGAAATGCCATGTGATATTTGTCAAAGAGCCAAACAAAAATAATGCCTTTTCCAATGAGTAACAGCATAGCAAAACAACCTTTTGACCTAATACATGTTGATATATCGGGGCCTGTTAAGGAATCGTTCTCAGACAAACACTATTTCTTAACAATTTTGGATGATTACAGTAGGTAAACTTAGGTGGCATTGATGCATACCAAGGGAGAAACTGGACAGACACTACAGACCTTTTGCAATTATGTGAGCAAATAATTCCACAAGGAGGTAAAGATAATACGATCAGACAATGGGCCAGAATTCACACTAAAAGAATTCTATTCAAGCAAAGGAATCATACATCAGACATCATGCACAGAGACCCCTCAATAAAACGGAAGAGTTGAGCGAAAGCATCAAGACATAATGAACACAACTAGGGCCGTCATGATTCAGAGTGCCATGCCTAAGATCTTTTGGACCGAGGCAGTCAGCCACGCAGTATACCTCATCAATAGACTACCACCCACACCAATACAACAACAGACCCCCTATGAACGCATTTATGGTGAAAAAAGTAACATAGAAGGCCTCAAGGTTTTCGGGTGCTTGGCCTATGCCTCGACCCTGGACAGATAGAAAAATAAATTCACCGAAAGGGCCATAAGATGTGTCTTCCTGGGATACAGGAAGGGTGTCAAGGGGGCCAAACTATTAAATTTGAAAACTAACTCTGTTTTCTTTTCCAGGCATGTGAAGTTTTTTGAAAATAATTTCCCATTCACATCAACAGATCACATCGCGGATGCATCATATTGTAATGATGAGGAGCTTGAGCTCTTACATAGCACAGTACGAGAAGAAGACGAAAGCACAGAAATAAGCACAGAAGAACCAGCTCAAACACAAACACAGGAAATAACGCAGACAGATGCACAAACAGTTGAGCCAACAACTGAAACAACACAGATAGAGAAACCACACTCAAGACCTACCAGACAGCGAAATATGCCTACGTACCTTAAAGACTACTATGTAGCCTTACTTCAAGGGCACCCCTTGCCTAGCTTCAGAAATTCACCACACTCACTTGTCAAACACCTTTCTTACGCCAAACTATCGCCCGCAAAGAGAGCCTTTGCCATCAGCATTGCCTGTCACACTGAACCTGGTTCATACAAACAGGCAGCATTAGACCCAAATTGGGTGCAGGCTATGAATGAAGAACTCATAGCACTTGAATCCAACAAAACATGGGAAATAGTGGATTTACCTAAGGGGAAGAGGACGATCGGCTGTCGTTGGGTCTACAAACTGAAGCATAAGGCGGATGGGAGCGTGGCAAGGTACAAGGCTAGACTAGTAGCCAAAGGCTACACACAATAGGAAGGTGTGGACTTCACTGCCACTTTTGCACCTGTTGCAAAATTCACCACTATCAGAACAGTTCTAACCATAGCCGTCGCACAAAATTGGAACATACAACAACTTGATATAGATAAAGGTTACCTTCACGGAGACTTACACGAAGAAGTCTACATGACTCTGCCCCCAAGATTCACAGGACATGCTCCGCACCAGGCGTGCAGGCTGAGAAAATCGCTTTATGGCTTACGCCAGGCGGGCAGGAAATGGAACGCCAAGTTGGCATCCACTATAAGGGATATGGGATTCTCCCAATCGGCAGTGGATCCATCCCTCTTCACCTGGAAGGTAAGCAAATCCATCACTGTTCTACTCGTCTAAGTGGACGACGTGATACTCGCAGGGAATGACGATGCAGCCATTACGGCAGCAAAACGACACCTTGATCGATCCTTCAGCATCAAAGATATGGGGGCTCTTCACTATTTTCTGGGGTTTGAATTCATCCGCAACTCCAAAGGACTCCACATGTCACAGAGAAAATATGCGTTAGAACTGCTACAAGAAATGGAACTGATTGATTGCAAACCTGCATCCTCACCAGCATTACCAAACCACAAACCCAACATGCAATCCACCCTATTGACAGATATCACAACATACAGACAAATCATAGGAAAACTTTTATATCTAACGCATACCAGACCAGACCTTTCCTACATCATCAACCAGTTATCACAACACCTCAACCAACCAACCATAGATGACCAACAAAGAGTTCAGAGGGTGCTATGTTACCTGAAGGGGACAATAGGCTTGGGGATTCTCTTCCCGGCTCACAATAAGCTGCAGCTCCAGGCATTTTGTGACTCAGACTGGGGCATATGTTCGGAAACCAGAAAATCCATCACCGGTTATGTCGTATTTTTGGGTTCCATCGTCATCTCCTGGAGGTCAAAGAAGCAGAATACCGTCTCTCGTTCCTCTTTCGAAGCGGAGTACCGAGCCATGGCCTCCACCTCGTGTGAACTCCATTGGCTCACTGTGTTACTGTCCGATCTGGACATTCCGACCACTGACGCCGCCCTTCTCTTTTGCGATAACGTTTCCACCGTTCACATCGCTCAGAATCCGGTCTTCCACGAACGAACTTAGCACATCGACATTGATTGTCATGTGATTAGAGAACGGGTTCAGTCCGGGATGATACGCCTGATGCCGATCTCCTCCGCCATGCAACCCTATCAAGCCTAGTTTGAGGAAGGGTGATAAAATCAACACATATTTCTTCATTACAGAATGAAAAAGGAAGAGAAGGAAACGTAAGGAAGAAGAAGAAAGTGAAGAGTCTCACTCTTTATTATTCTGAAGTACAATGAATGAGCCTTTGACATAAAGTCTGGGCTTTTATCTTCCCAAAGACTAACTGCTGAACTTCCAAGGTTACTTTGGTCTTTTCCCAAGTACAAGGGGTATTTTGGAACTTTCACTACAATGGCACATTCTAGAAGAAGGTCACCATCAGGAATCATGCACCTCACCGCACAGAATAATACCAATCTCAAATCACAACCGTTGATCGCCAGCCCTACATCCGACGGTGCCGAGGACTCCACTTGTCCACGGTCCTTGTGTCCTTTTGATTCCTTAGCATAGTATCTTTTCCTTGAATAGCAATCCTAGTTTCAATATAAAATATGTAAGCATCTTAATGATAAAGTAATGAGAATTAAATCAAATTAGGCTTGGGCCAATATTACCTCATATAGTATAGATGATATAATTGAGAAAAATTAATATGCATGGCTGGATTTTTAATGTCTATTTTTCAAAGATTCAGGGCTCTACATTAATTTTCTAGAAGATATTCTAATAATATTAGTTCCTTTTTTCCTTAAAAAAAAGGTATAGACAACATTCCTGTGTTAGAAAAAATTAAGGTGCCATACATACTATAAACATAAAAAAGGTGCATTATGATGTAAAGTGATTTTTTGTATATATAAAGTAGCATATAGTATACTTTCATACACTCCACAATCTAACATAAAAATGGAGCAGCAAAATCCCTCTTTTCCCATCTTTTTAAGCTTGCTTCTTTTTATCTCTATAATATTCAGGCTATGGAAGAAACAGAATCAGGACTCAGATCTTCCTCCAGGGCCATGGAAATTTCCAATTTTAGGTAATCTTCCTCATTTATTAGTAAGTTCTGATCTAACTCATCAACGTTTTAGAGCTTTGTCTCAAATTTATGGACCTGTTATGGGTCTTCAAATTGGCCAAGTTCCTGCTGTTATAATTTCATCAGCTGAGGCAGCCAAAGAGGTTATGAAAACTCAGGGTGAATCATTCGCGGAGCGGCCTCTCGTGTTAGATGCACAGATTGTTCTTTACAATCGGCAGGATATCTTGTTTGGTTCATATGGAGATCACTGGAGGCAGATGAGGAAAATTTGGATACTTGAATTTCTCAGTGCCAAAAGAGTTCAATCTTCCAAGTTAATCAGGACTGAAGAAGTTGCTGATGCAATCAGGTTCCTCCGTTCGAAAGGCGGATCGCCGGTCAATCTTACAAAGGTCATCTTTGAGTTTACAAATTCGATCATGATAAGAACAGCTGTGGGGAAGAATTGTAAGCAAAAAGAAAGATTGTTGAGTATTGCCGACGCAGTTAATGAGACGGCGACGAGCTTTGGCGTCGCGGATGCGTTTCCGTCGTGGAAATTACTTCATTATATTAGTGGAGTTAAGTCAAAACCCCAGAGTTTACATCAGGAAACAGATCAGATACTTGAAGATATTATTAATGAGCATAAAGCTAAGAAATATTCTGAAGCTGATAATCTTTTAGATGTTTTGTTGAATCTGCACAAAAATGGAAATCTTCCACTACCATTGACAAATGAAAGCATCAAAGCATCCATTCTGGTTAGTGTATATATATTTTACTTGTTACACTTATTGGGAAAATTCAAAAATAACTTTTACAATTATAATTCCTTCATACTTCTAGTTGCAAATGGGTTAATGCACTCACTAAATTTTTATGGTTGTCTCAAAATATGTTCACTCAACTTCAATTTGCCTCATAAAAATCACTCAATTTTAAATTTGTCTTAATAAAATCACTCCAACGAGTTCCAGATCAAAAAGAGGCCGAAATCTGACATGGCTGCCACATCAGCAGTAGTCAACTTTCACCACTATCAGAAACCATACATGACTGCCACCTTATATTTCAGGTGTCTTTGGCTCTTGAAGTCGACCAAGTGATGTTATTAAGACAAAATTTAAAGTTTGATACTTTTATTGAAACAAATTGAAATTGGATGACCATTTTGAGATAACCCTGAAATTTTAGTGAGCATTAATACATTTAACCCACTTACAAATACTAATAATTCTAATGATGTATTAAATATCATTAAAATATAGATTTTCATTTAACACACTTTGGAATGAGTTTGACTTTTGGTTACATGGTAATGAGAGTGTTTTATTTAATGTTTAGTAATCTATGGATATTTGCTTTACGCTGCATATGGTTCTGGGTATAACCAGTGACGGATTTAGGGGGTTGGGGGACTTGAGCATACATTGGTCATCAGAAAACTCTATGAAATCCGTGTACGAGTTATAATTTATTTTCTGCAAAAACCACTCAAAACATATTAATTGAGCACCTATATAGATCATCAGAGAGCACTCCAAACACCTATTGTCAGTGAAACCTGAATCCGCATATACGTGTTTATATTAAATATCTCACATTATTAATTAGAGAGCTATATAACTCCTATATGTGACACAATCCTTTTTCGGTGTACATTTGGGAGTAAGTTAGAACTTTGTTTGGGAAAGTCCTAACACAATTATTTATTTTCTTATGCTGGTACTTAGAATAGTAAAATTGAGTTAAATCTTTATGATAAGGTAAAATTTGAAATATAACTTTTAAGATGTAACAAATATTAATCAATTTTGCATAACAGTAACACCAATAATAAAAAGGTGAGTTTTACTTTTATCCTTATATCAAAGTTGTTTTTTTAGGTCATAAAGTGATCATATTATTGTTTTTCTATTGCAGCATATGTTTAGAATTTCTGTGGCTAATTATAATTTTTTTTTTTTTTATTTCTTCTTGGGTCGGGATTTCTACGGACCCTCTGTGACCCCTATACTTCCATCCATGTCTAAGGTTTCTTACATAACGGTTCAATATTTTTCGGTTGCAGCAAATGTTTACAGTCGGAAGCGAAACAACATCGAAAGTTACAGAATGGGCAATGGCAGAGCTGATGAAGAACCCAACAGAAATGAGAAAAGCACAACAAGAGCTAAGACGAGTATTTGGCGAAACGGGCAAGATTGATGAATCGAAATTCCAAGATTTGAAATTCTTCAAATTAGTAGTCAAAGAAACTCTAAGACTACATCCTCCTGGTGCCTTGATTCCAAGAGAATGCAGAGAAAGAACACGAATTGATGGATACGAAATTCATCCGAAAACTAGAATTATTGTGAATGCTTGGGCAATTGGAAGAGATCCTAATACTTGGGCAGATGCTGGAAAGTTTAAACCCGAAAGGTTTGAAGATTGTCCTATAGATTACAAAGGGACAACATTTGAACTAATACCATTTGGTGCGGGAAAAAGAATATGTCCCGGTATGAATTTAGGTATTACCAATTTAGAGCTTTTCCTCGCAAATTTGTTATATCATTTCGACTGGGAATTTACCGACGGAATGACACCTCAAACTCTTGATATGTCTGAAGCTGTTGGTGGTGCTGTCAGGAAAAAAATAGACCTTAAATTGATTCCTATTCCCTATCAAGTTACCCTTGACTCAAATAACTCTTGATTAAATCATGTTTATGTATTATGTATAAGTGTTGAAATATATATATATATGTAATGTTTTTTTCCAAAAAAAAAATTGGAAAAAGTAAAAAAATAAATGTTATGGCGTGGCGTGGCGGATTTGCAAAGATAATTCCCGTAGTTTAAAAGTTCGCAAACAGTGTCAATGCTTTTTGTAGTTTACAACCTCAATGCAGTGATTTGGAGCAATTAAAAAAATTGAGTTTGTAAATTATCTAAAATACGATGTCTAACTTTATAAATTAACTTAATCACAAGTATTGTTTGGATGAAAAATTAACTCACATATCATTTAACTGTAAAATTTACAAAATGTAGACTATTATTTATAAATTTTTAAATCACGAAAACTGTTTTTACAAATCGGTTAAATATATAATTTATTTTTATAATTTTCTTATTGAAAAATCCATAAGTGCAAGAATTATATGTCTGCATCAGCAAAGTTAAATAAAGTTAATAAATATTGTTGATGCATTATCATTGTGAATACCTATATATTTATATATTATCTATAAGAGAGGTAATGAAAACTTGGGGGCCAACAAAAGCATTAAGGTAGTCATTATAGTTAGTATTTATAGTCCGAAAATTAAAGGTTTTTTAAGATTATTTTGAGCGTGAGGGTGTGTTAAATATTTCACATAATTTAATCAATAAGTTATATGACTTTTAGGTTCATTCATGATTATTTAGGACTCTATGTGACATATAATCGTATACTATTAATATTTATTATTAATTTATGATTAATTAGTTATATGTGAATGTTTGATTTTTGAATTGTATGCGAAAGCTTGGCTTTTTATAATAGTGTCGGAAATTATATTATGTTTGTGGAATAGTTCGACATACAAATGAGTTTTCTGTTTCTATTAATCCTTTTAAAGCTTATAAATAGGCAAGTAAAATTTGGTGTAAATCATCAATTGAGAGTAAAGAAGAATAGAGAATTTGGAAAACACTTTGTGCATAGAATTTCTAGGAAAATTCTTGGGGTCGTGAGGTTTCATAAATATTTTTTTTTTGTATGTTTTCTTGGCTACTCTGATAATAAAAGCTTATCCTCTCCCATGGAAGTAGGCATGAATTGGCCGAACCAAGATTTTTTTTTTGTATTGTTTATTTTATTTTATTTTCAATTGTTTGATCAATTCATATAAGGGGGTCTGAGTGTCCTAACAAGTGGTGGTGAATTAATTATCTATTAGACATGAGTTCGTGTTTGATATTGAAAAGTTTGATAGATCGAAGAATTTCAATTTGTCACAATTGAACGTGTGCGCTATACTCATCTGAAATTGATGGGAGGAGGTGCTTGAAAGGGTTGGAAAGAAGTCTTCTTGTATGACGGAGGAGCAGTGGAACGAATTGGAGTACAAGGAACTCTGAATATTATTCCTATGACTCTCAAATGAGGTTCAAGAGATGTCGCCAAGGACACCAACTCTACTTTGATAGGCTCAATTCAGAGTCGTCGTACATGACAAAATGGATAACGAATCGACTTTTATTGAAAAGAAAATTGAAAGATCTTCATCGATATGAAGGTAAACCCATTAAAAATCATGGTGATGAATTTCTTGCAATTGTTATGGTGCTCTAATATATTAATGTGCAAATTGATGATGAGGATTTCGTTAGTAACTTGTTATGCTCATTTATACGGTAATATAAGTCTTTTAAGTACACTTTATTGTATGGTAGGAACGAGATTACCATTGAAGAAGTTAAAACTACTTGTTACAACGTGAACAAACAGATAATCAGTTGACAAAAAATAATGAGTTTGTGGGCGAATCTATTGTAGTTCATGGAAGAACTTTTGATATGGGTTCGACTCGTAACAAATCTAAATCTATGTCTCACAAAAACCTAATTTTCCATTTTTGCAATAAAAATGGCATATAATAGTTGATTGATGCAAGATGAATAACAATATAAATGAACCAGATAAACATGTTGAAAATATTTTACAACCTAGTGTTATTAGCGGAGATAATGTGATACAGATCGGTTTTATCTGAAAGTTTTAATCGTAAACTTACAAAGATATTTCTTCTCTAGCTAAACTAGAAGGAGTGAATCCCGGGTTTTATGGACTAAAATCCATAGGAATATGAAATCCTCATTGTTGAAGGTGAAAACCATAACAAGCTTCTTGAATAAGATTAATATTTGATTGATAAAAAGTTAACTATTACAGTGACAAAGAGATGAATTTATATCATCTAAACCCTAAAACAAAATTACATAAAAGGCTAACTTACATAATTAATTAAAGAGTAAGGTTAGGGGGTAAAATGGGGCAATAATAAGGAGGTGGCATGGGTGTAAATATAGGAGTGGTAGGGTTGTAATTAGGGAGTGGCAAATGTGTAAATAAGGAGTGCCAGGATTGTAAATAAGGAGGAAGCTGGAGTAAGGAGCAAGTTCCTTAAAATGAAGGTACGCGGTGCGTGCCTAATTCTACGCGGTGCTTATGTGAGCTACTGGACTTCTCTTCGGATCAGAATTCATTATACGCGGAGCTTGCCCAATTCTACATGGTGCGTAGATTCTTAAAGTGAAGGTACGCGGTGCGTGCCTAATTCTACACGGTGTGTATGTGTTGTCCTCAGATGAGACTCTAGCAAGTGTACTAGATACAAGTATTAAAGTGATAAGTCAAGTATCGTCTCCACATGGATTGAGATCCAAAATAATATCAGAAAATCATTGCTGAACAGTGTGTGTGTAAAAGGTATCTTCTTAGTAAAGTTGATTGTTGAGGTTGGTCGGTTAAGACAAAAGAGTGCTAATTCTATTAAAGATATAACAAATAAATGACAGTTTAAAAGGTAGAACAGGCTGAGCACAGCCGAACAGGTAGTGCAAGCTTCTAAAAACAGTCCAACGAATCAGTGACAATACTAATGAAGTCAAAGTATCAGCTTTAATGCCCACTTAAGTCAACTCTCGTGTGTTCTTAAGTTTCTAAGATTTACTAAAACCAATAGCGTCCTAAAGGAACATTCTTTCTTGCATTAAGATCGAAGCTGCATTTCTGTTAAGAAAACCTTTGACACAACCATCTAACATGTTTGCTTCGAGGTTGCGAGATTAATAGAGATATCAGTGAAGATGCAAGGAGTGTCCTATCATTCATCTATCACATGCATAAATGCCTAAGCATAGAAATATAAACCCTCATCAACACATCATTGGTAAAATACCAGAAATTCATTGCAAAGTTATAAGACTTACATTACCGGCCCGGACTGGCCGTGCCCATTCAAAATGGATTACTCACTCATATCACGCAGTGAGCAATCAGAAATTCTTCCAACATTCAGAAACTCCATTGGAGCTCTCTTCTATTCCTAAACAGTGACTTTTCTGTTCTAAAATTTGCTATCTTAGAATATGCACTCCTCAATCTTCCCTTTGCTACATCTATTTAAAGGAAAGACCAGGGCCAAAATCGGTACCCGAAAGTACCATTACAAAATATTACAGAAAAAAGTCAATTGTCCAAAAATGTAAACAAAAAAAAATGATAATGGATCCTTTTGACCCTTGAACACTCAAGGGTCGAAACTTCTTATCATCTTGCTACTTAAAGCTCTGATACACCTTTCCACCTGCTACCTCTGCCACGCCCACTTTTGTCCCGTCGCTGTCCGTCATCAGATTATCCGGCGTTTGACCGCTGGACCAGAGAAAGGCTCCACTCCTCTTTGTTTCCAGATTGTTTGGCTTTATCTTTACTTATCTGCAAAAAAACATTAATCAGCCCTTCATTCTCACAATATAACAGAAAACACCTCTATTCTTTTATAAATATCGTGTTAAAACTTAGTCAATTTCATGCCTAACAAATACCCCCAAATTGAATCTTTGCTTGTCCTCAAGTAACCAAAGGTAAGAAGGAAGGTAATTCAGCAGAAGAAGAGTTAGGAATGAAATGTTACAGAGAATGATAATGAGAATAGAAATTGTTTTGTTCAGCGAGGTAGTTGACAGATGCGAGATATGATTTCTTTGAAAAGTTAAAGCTTGTTTTAAACTGTGTACCTTTATCGAGAAGTTCCTTAAAGCTTAAAATTAGACTTCTACTTTCACAAGGAGCAACCACTCCCCGACATGCCTCACTAAGGACTGGAATAAGTCACTCACTCTCGTATGACATTTATTTACCATAGGAAAAAATTGCAACTTCACTCCTTAGCTCAGTCACCACACCCCTAGGGTGTGAGTTTGCCTTTTGGTCCCGAATCTATGGATCAAAATTTTTCCAAACATAGTCCAAAGGGCTTGACAAAGGTTATAATGTTAGGCTCGGGTTCTGGTTTGACAGTGAGAAGCTATTTAAGTGTATAAGTTCTGTCTTTATGCAAATTATTTAACCTACTCAGCTTTCAACATCTTAGCATTCCTTTCCTTACCCGACCCACACAACATGCTTCTCATAACAAACTATTCTTTCTAATCATAGTGAACAATCATTAAAGATTTCCCATCCAAACACATGATTTCCAGGTCCCTTTCTATCTTTACTTTAGCACCATCTGCTCAATCGCCTTTGTTTTCATGATTTGTGTATCTTTAAAAGCACATAATTTTTTTTTAAATTAAGCAGCTGGATTTGAAGCACAAGACAGAATTTAGGGTATTTAGGAATATCAGTGAAAGGAGAGGGGTTCTTTGCGTGTTTTTAGAAAGAATAGGTTACAACTCAAGTTGGTTATCCTAAAATTTTGAGTGCAACGCACAGGTGGCTTTTTGTGTAGCAGAAAGGGAATCTAATTGCCTTTTTCCTCCTATGTTTGATAAAAAGAATCTCCATTTCAATAGGGCAAACCAAGGCAAATTCTCCTTAAAGATAGTGAGTGCTGGCCCACTCAGAAAAAAAACATCAATGCATATTTTAGATGCATTTGCAGGCTCAAGTTCTCACTATTTTTGGGGAAATGCAATAAGGCAAGGGTTTCTAATTGTGAAAGAAGATTTAAAAATTTCAAAATTTTCGGAACTTCCAGACTCGGGGAGACATAATTCAAACAAACAACTAAAACCAGACAATTCTATCATAATACGCACAATCTGTACAATGATTCACGTGAATACAAAACAATCGATGAGATTGAATAAACAAGGAGATGATAAAACGAAGAAAAATTACAAAGGACATTTAAAGACTTACAAGGGGATATCTGTTATTCACCAAATCAATTAAATTAACAACCTGAATAAGCATTTATCATGTTACGCATGCATATATTGATGTGTAATTCCCCACCCCCAAATTAAAACGGAACATTGTCCTCAATGTTACCAGGATGGCATCAAAGTATACATAATAACGGCATGATAACATAGGCAGAGTGCACAAATTGAGAGAGTAAGGGTGTTAGATGTTACCAAATGCTAGGACAGCGACAAAGGTGACGAATCAGACGGGCTGGGAGAGAGAGGAGTTAACCTCTCTATCCGCAGTGGCAGGAATGCCCTCCCATTTCGAGGAAGCATCAGCATTAGCAGGTGTTTCAGGTGTTTTTCTTACCGGACTCTTGACGGAAAAATCAGATGGAATTTCCTTGCCATGCTCCTCAATACAGATGGTTTTGAGCATGTCTATCGATCCCTGTTGTGACTCGTATTTTTGCTCAAGGGCAAATATCATTTCTCGGTTGGCTTGGTTTTGAGCAAATAGGGCGTTGAACTTGTCAAGGATGTCCTCACTAGAAAGCTTTGCACATTTCTTATAAAAATCTAGATCCTTTGGCCGCTCGACTTGTTCGGAATCCGATGAGACCGACACAGTCGGTTCACTTTTCCTCTTCCGGCTTTCGACTCTCCTGGCCGCAACAAAGTCCGCCATCCAAACCCACTTTCCATTCACCAGTTTGCCAAACAACATTTTCTCCAGACTCCGGAGATCAATCTGGTCCGGGTGGTTCACAATAGTGAGCCGAGAGTCGTCCTTAGGCTTAAAAACCCCTATGGATTCAGCAATTCTATTGACAATGCTCCCGCAGCAGAAGATCGAAGAGTTCTTTTTACCAAAAGCACTGATGTACTCCCCAAACCAGTAACCTAAATTCATCCTTGGCCCGATTGTCATACTCCACAAAGCTGTAAGGTCTGCATGCGGCATAGTGGCTTGATTTTCACGAGCAAAGATTGTGCCGGAGACCAGTTTATACAAGTAACGAACAGCATAATCATCAATATTTGACGCCTTGGAAACGCTCCCGTCATAATGTGGCAGTCCCGAAATAAAATTCCAGAAGGCAGTAGGGTTAAAGACATCAGGGGTCTTGGTAAAGGCTTCCTTGTAGCTCTCGGACTCCAGGTCATCATCGTCCGAAGCGCCTAGCAAACAGTTAAGCATATTGAGCGAAGGTCTCTGAGTGTGACCCATGAGCCTGAAACTGAACTTCCCTTCTTCATCAGGGTCAGTAATCTCAGCATCGTGCTTGAAAGTAGCCAGGAACTCTAACGTCAGTTCTTTGTATGCCGGCTCCGTCATCTCAAAGAAGCAGCCGAAATGGCCTGCCTCCATGAGCTTGCGCACTCGTTCAGCAAGCTTGAGCCTCTTCGGGGTGTCCCAACAAACTATTCTTATGGGCCCGAATTCAAGTTTAGCCAGATCTTCGTAGTACTTTTGCACCTCAGCATCTTTGAACTGAGAGAGATTTTTCACTAGCTTTTCATCCGGAACGAAAGCGACCGTGCTTGGTTCCGTCATGTTGCCCTTGGCTTTCTCTTTCTTTGTAGAGCCCTCGATTTTGACGTGCTTGCCAGATCCACGAGTTCTCATCTGAAAATCAAACTAAATAGGTGCTTCCACAACCGTGTATGAGAAAAAGAATTCTTGGTAAAGGTGTGAGTGAATAGTGAGTAAATAATAATTAGGGTACCCAGCAGTCTGCTTCCTTTAAGTAGAAAAGAAGAGACAAATCTCTTGAACTACCGCCCTAAAGATCGTTTGCCACTTGGAAGGAGTTACATGGAGAGATGACCATACCAGGTGAAAGGACGCAAGGGTACCATAATTATTCATTTACTGCACACCGTCTCCCTTTGATTTTACCGAGGGGGCGTATAGGCATAATTTACAGCTTATGACAGTGGATTTGATGTGTCCCTTATCTTTCCGATTTGTGTGTTTATTATATATTTTTTTTTCTTAAATTTATTTCCCCCCCAAAAACTCTTACTACCTCGCTTCACTTCCCTCCATAGATCACACAGGTAAAACTTAAAACTCCACTCTCATTGACAAGGGTAGAAGTTTTATATTTTTCCCTGTGAGTATATCGATGTGACTTGAATGCATGGTTAAAGCAAAAATGAGACAATGTAATTATTATCAGGTAAATGACTTAACACATGATGAGGGATAATAACATAAAAAGGAATTGTTGGAGGGGTACTTTCCTGCTGTAATGGGTGTTTGCAGCGAACACCTTGTGTCTCTGGTCATTGGTGCGGAAGGTCCTGGAAGTGAACAATGTCAATCTTTCTTTTGTGGTCATTCTCAAGATACGGTTTGAGACGCTGCCCGTTCACTTTGAAAGGAGCATCACCGTTTTTGAAAATTTCCACAGCTCCATACTCGAACACCCTGTTTACCGTGAATAGTCCTGACCATCGCGACTTTAGCTTTCCTGGAAACAGCCTCAGCCTTGAATTGTACAAAAGGACGTTTTGACCTTCGTGAAAGACTTTTTCCTGGATCTTTTTGCCGTGCCACTATTTGGTCTTCTCTTTGTAGTTTACTGAATTCTCGTACGAGAACAGCCTGAACTCTTCCATGTCGCAGAGTTGAAGTTTTCGCTGATCTCCAACAGCTTGTTGCTCAAAATTTAAAAATGTTAATGCCCAGAAAGCCCTGTGTTCCATTTCAACCGGCAGGTGACAAGACTTTCCGTATAACAATCTAAACGGAGACATTCCAATTGGTGTTTTATAGGCCGTCCTATATGCCCAAAGAGCATCGTCAAGCTTGTTTGCCCAGTCTCTCCTAGAACTGCCAACAGTTTTTTCTAAAATTCTTTTGATTTCACGATTGGAAATCTCCACCTGTCCACTTGTTTGTGGATGGTAAGGTGTGACAATTCTGTGAGAGACTCCAAGCTTGCCCATCAGCTTCTCAAATTTGGCATTGCAAAAGTGGGTTCCTTGATCACTAATGATCGCTCGTGGGACACCGAATCTGGCAAACAGCCTTTTCAGGAATTTTACAACCACACGGGCGTCATTGGTGGGACTAGCTATTGCTTCAACCCACTTGCTCACATAATCTACAGCCACTAAGATATATTTATTCCCAAAAGACGTAGGGAATGGACCCATAAAATCTATGCCCCATATATCAAAAATTTCACAAACAACTATGTTGTTGAGGGGCATGGCATTTCTAGCCGAGATATTGCATGTTCGTTGGCACTCATTACAAGTGCTAACGAATAGATGGGCATCTTTAAAAAGTGTTGGCCAAAAAACCTGATTGAAGAACCTTGGCTGCAGTTCTGCTGGCGCTATGGTGCCCTCCAGCTTCTCGGTCATGACAATGGCTTAGAACACCCTGTTGCTCCTCCTGAGATATACATCTTCGAATAATTTGGTCAGCGCACAACCTGAAAAGATAGGGGTCTTCCCAAAAATAATATTTAATTTCAGCAAAAAACTTCCTCCTCTAATTAGTGGACAGGTTGTGAGGCTTAAGCGAACTTGCTAGGTAATTTGCAATATCGGCAAACCATGGCGCAGGCTGTGCGGCGTATAGATGCCCGTCTGGAAATCTTTCCAAAATCTCTGGTTGTTCCTGGCTGCCTTGGTGAGAAATCCTTGACAAATGATCAGCCGCGACATTTTCTGTTCCCTTTTTATCCTTAATTTCGAGATCAAACTCTTGAAGCAATAATAGCCAGCGGATTAACCTAGGCTTAGCATCCTTTTTCGCGAACAAGTAGCGCAACGCAGCGTGGTCTATATGCACAACTACTTTGGACAACACCAAGTAGGGTTGAAATTTGTCGAAGGCATACACAACTGCAAGAAGCTCCTTCTCTGTAGTGGTGTAGTTCTGCTGGGCCTCGTTTAATGTTTTGCCAGCATAATAAATGGGCCTAAACTTCTTCTCTATCCTTTGTCCAAGAACAGCTCCCACACAAGTATCGCTCGCGTCGCACATCATCTGAAAAGGTTGCTCCCAGTCGGGTCCTGCCAGTATAGGCGAGTTGATCAGCTTGCTCTTTAAGAGTTCAAACGCCTTTAAACGGCTTGCATTGAAAGAAAATTCTGCTTCCTTATGAAGTAAGGCTGACAAGGGTAGCGCAATCTTTGAAAAATCTTTGATAAACCTGCGATAAAACCCTGCGTGCCCCAGAAAACTTCGCACATCTTTTACATTGGCCGGAACAACCAGCTTTTCTATTCCTTCCACCTTCGCTTTTCCCACTTCCATCCCTTTTTCTGAAATTTTATGCCCAAGAACAATTCAGCCCGTAACCATGAAGTGGCATTTCTCCTAATTCAAGACTAAGTGGGTCTCCTTGCATCGCACAAGCACGGCTTCGAGGTTGTTTAGACAACTATCAAAAGAGTTTCCATAAACAGAGAAGTCGTCCATGAATATTTCTACGGTCCGCTCCACCATGTCATGAAAAATGGACATCATACATCTTTGGAAAGTGGCTGGAGCGTTGCATAGTCCAAACGACATTCGTTTGTAAGCATAGGTCCCATACGGACATGTGAATGTTGTATTCTCTTGATCCTCACTACGAATTGCGATCTAGTTGTACCCTGAATAACTGTCAAGAAAACATTAGAAGGCATATCCCGCTAACCGCTCCAACATCTGATCAATGAAGGGCAAGGGGAAATGATCCTTCCTTGTGGCTTCGTTGAGCTTTCTGTAATTAACACAAACTCGCCATCCAGTTATTGTTCTTGTGTGCACCAACTCATCTTTCTCATTGAGGATTACGGTTGTTCCTCCCTTTTTGGGTACAACGTGAACAGGGCTAGTCCACACACTATCAGAGATTGGGTAAATAATGCCGGCATCAAGAAGCTTGATCACCTCTTTTCGCACAACCTCCTTCATGTGGGGATTCAATCTGCGTTGCGGTTGGACAGATGGCTTGTGTTCCTTTTCCATCAAGATTCTATGGACACAGACTGCTGGACTGATACCTTTTATGTCATCAATTTTCCATGCGATTGCATCCTTGTTTCTTCGCAAAACCTCCATAAGTTGCGCCTTCTGATCAGGAGTTAACTTTGAGGATATTATGACTGGACTTCCATTGGGTGGTTCAAGGAAAGCATACTCGAGGTGTGCCGGTAACGGTTTCAATTCTGGTTTAGACACTGGCACCATTGGTATCTCCGGTGGTTCTTGATGAGTGGGAACAGTAGGATCGAAAGGAGGTGTCGGTAAGTTGGATTCAATGGAACAGCCTGTTCCTTCACATAAGTTCACCTCTTCTCCCAATAGAGTCTCCAGAGTGTCATGTTCCTGCAAAGTAGAAAGACTTTGAAAATCATCCAAGAAACAACATGTGTCATCATTATTGTTTGCACATCTCATTGCCTCATTCATTTTGAAAATGACTTCTTCCCCATTAATCCTCAAGAATAATTGTCCCTCTCCTACGTCTATCAATGCTCTACCCGTGGCTAAAAATGGTCTACCTAGGATAATAGGAACATGCAAGTCTTCATCAATGTCCATTATAATGAAATCAACGGGCAATATGAATTTTCCTACTTTGACTAGCACATCTTCCACTACTCCCCTCGGATAACATACTGAACGATCGGCCAACTGAATGGACATACGAGTAGGTTGGGGTTCTCCTAATCCAAGTTTAGCATATACAGAATAATGCATCAGGTTTATGCTAGCTCCTAGGTCACATAGTGCATTTTCAATATTTAGCTTTCCAATTGAATAAGGAATAGAAAAACTCCCTAGATCTTTTAGCTTTTTTGGTAGCTGATGCTTGTTTTGGAGTATTGACGAACAATCTCTGTTGAGTTGGATCATGGAAATGTTTTCCAGCTTCTTTTTGTTAGATAGGATGTCTTTGAGGAACTTTGCGTATGTCGGCATCTGTGCCAGCGCTTCTACGAAAGGAATGTTGATGTGCAACTTCCTTAAGGTGTCCAACACCTTAGAATTTTGTTCTTCCAGCTTTTTGTTGATCAATCGCGTTGGATATGGCACAGGTGGAACATATGGCGTCGGTGGCTTATACATCCTTTCGCTTTCCCCTTGATCCTGCTTACTGGTACAGGTTGTCTTCCTGGTTTCTTCTTCACTGGGAACAGCCTGTTCCTGCTCCCCTTCAGCTTCTTTGGACGTTCTTGTGCATTCAGCATTTTCATCAATCGATATAATGGGTTGAGTTTGCTTACCAGATCTCAGGGTAATTGCCATGACATCGCCCTTTGGATTTGGCTCTGTGTTGCTCGACATTATTCCCTTCCCTTTTGACGTAGATGCAGCTAACTGGTGAACTTGTGTTTCTAGATTTTTAATTGATGCTTGTGTCTGTTTCATGAACTGCATCATCATTGTCTTCATATCTAGCTCTACATCTTCCTTTGGTGGAACAGGTTGTTTATAATGCTGCTGAGGTTGCCTCTGGTAGTGTCCTCCTTGCTGTTGTTGATATCTCAGTTGTTCCTGCTGGTTCGGCTGGCCTGTCCATCCAAAATTCGGATGGTTTCTTGTGACAGGATTATACGTGTTGGAATACGAGTTAGGTGGATTCCTCTGATTATACCCTGCGTAATCACATTCTGCCTGTGCGCCCTTTCCCTGCTTAACTCCGGGACAATTGATGCTAAAATGAAGGCCTCCACAAAAATCACAAATGTCATTGAATGGTGGCTCGTTGTGGATTGACGACACATTTATCTTGCCCAGCTGTCTAGCAAGCTGTTCTACCTGACTTGTCAATTTTGACACAACATCTTCATTTCCCGTTTTTTTTCCTTCACTTCTAGCGGAGTGCCAGTTGTAACTTGTGCTTACTACCTTCTCAATAAGGTCATACAAAGCCTGTGGCTCAAGATCTTCTGGGTTACCGTTGGCAATGGATTCAATCTGGATTTTGTAGATGTTTGTCACACCATTATAAAAATTCTGCACTTGCATCCACATAGGGATACCATGATTTGGTACCCTTCTCAACAGCTCTTTGTATCTTTCCCAGGCTTCTACTAGCGACTCATCCTCTTCTTGTACAAACCGAGATACTTCATTTCTCAGTTTTATGGCTTGTCGAGGTGGGAAATATTTCATCAGAAAAGCTCGTGCCATTTCTTCCCAAGTTGTGATTGTCCCTGACTGTAAATTTCTTAGCCGGTTCTTTGCTTTATCCCTTAGGGAAAAAGGAAACAGCTTCAGTCTGATTACGTTGTTAGAAACGCCTCTGTTTGATCTGAACGTGTTGCACAACGTGATGAATTCTTGAATATGTCCATTTGGATCTTCAGATTGATACCCATTGAATTATACTGAGGCTTGGATCATTTGTATCATGGACCCCTTCACCTCAAACATGTTGTTCCCCTCGTTGGGTAGCACAATGCATGAAGAATGTCCCTCTATTGTGGGCCGGGAGTAATCTCTAATCCTCATGATTGGAGGATTGTTGTTTTCTCCTTCTCCTTCAAGACCAGGCTGAACAACGTGTTCCGGTCCTCTTCCGGCCATTCTTCTTTCTCTTTGTCTCTCTCTTTGTCTAGCACGTCGAGCTCCCGCTCGGTTTCGTCTACACGTTCTCTCTAATTCGAGATCGATAGGAAAAACACGAGGTCCAGCTCTATGCATAAACAAGTTGAGAACTTATTTTTCCTACATGCCTTAGCAAACAGATTAAAAACACCCTGTTTCACTGAAATTTCAGATAACTTTTGTTGCTTTCAATCCCCGGCAACGGCGCCAAAAACTTGTTGTCCTCAGATGAGACTCTAGCAAGTGTACTAGATACAAGTAATAAAGTGATAAGTCAAGTATCGTCTCCACAGGGATTGAGATCCAAAATAATATCAGAAAATTGTTGCTGAACAGTGTGTGTGTGTAAAGGTATCTTCTTAGTAAAGTTGATTGTTGAGGTTGGTCGGTTAAGACAAAAGAGTGCTAATTCTATTAAAGATATAACAAATAAATGACAGTTTAAAAGATAGAACAGGCTGAGCACAGCCGAACAGGTAGTGCAAGCTTCTAAAAACAGTCCAACGAATCAGTGACAATACCAATGAAGTCAAAGTATCAGCTTTAATGCCCACTTAAGTCAACTCTCGTGTGTTCTTAAGTTTCTAAGATTTACTAGAACCAATAGCGTCCTAAAGGAACATTTTTTCTTGCATTAAGATCGAAGCTGCATTTCTGTTAAGAAAACCTTTGACACAACCATCTTACATGTCTGCTTCGTTGTTGCGAGATTAATAGAGATATCAGTGAAGATGCAAGCAGTGTCGTATCATTCATCTATCACATGCATAAATGCCTAAGCATAGAAATATAAACCCTCATCAACACATCATTGGTAAAACACCAGAAATTCATTGCAAAGTTATAAGACTTACATTACCGGCCCGGACTGGCCGTGCCCATTCAAAATGGCATATCAAGCAGTGAGCAATCAGAAATTCTTCCAACATTCAGAAACTCCATTGGAGCTCTCTTCTATTCCTAAACAGTGACTTTTCTGTTCTAAAATTTGCTATCTTAGAATATGCACTCCTCAATCTTCCCTTTGCTACATCTATTTAAAGGAAAGATTGGGGCCAAAATTGGTACCCGAAAGTACCATTACAAAATATTACAGAAAAAAGTCAATTGTCCAAAAATCTAAACAAACAAAAAAAATGATAATGGATCCTTTTGACCCTTGAACACTCAAGGGTCGAAACTTCTTGTGATCTTGCTACTTAGGTAAAGCTCTGATACACCTTTCCACCTGCTGCCTCTGCCACGCCCACTTTTGTCCTGTCGTTGTCCGTCATCAGATTATCCGGCGTTTGACCGCTGGACCAGAGAAAGGCTCCACTCCTCTTTGGCAGTTGTGAAACAAGCTGTTTCCAGATTGTTTGGCTTTATCTTTACTTATCTGCAAAAAAACATTAATCAGCCCTTCATTCTCGCAATATAACAGAAAACACCCCTATTCTTTTATAAATATCATGTTAAAACTTAGTCAATTTCATTCCTAACAGTATGTGAGCTTCTGGATTTCTCTCTAGATCGGTACTCATTTTACGCAGAGCATACCCAAATCTACGCGGGGCATGGTTTGGCTGATGAACTCTTCTCCGGGTCACCTTCCTTCGTGCGGAGCGTACTTTAATCCACGCGGAGCGTGTCTGAGCTGCTGGTGTGTTGTGTGGCACTGTTTTGGCCTCCTTACTCGCTTGTTGCTCGTGCTTGGTTCTTCCTCCGACTTCCCTCATCCGGACCCGATCCTAGGGAGAGATGCCCTGCATCATACACTCTCTCTTAAAAAGAACTTGACCCCAAGTTGCTTGTCACATATTGATGACACGTGTTCGTTGTGAACGGACCCAAGCCCTCAAATCGAACCAAGGTGTTGTTTGAGATGAATTCAAGGAGTCCACTCCAAATATTGCCGGACTCACCTTCTCCTCATGAGCTTTTCCCCATATCTCCACAAGTGCCTCACCCCGGCTTTCACCTTCCAAGGTACTCATCTCCCAATCTCCACCAATATCGAATCCTCTACCAACATCGAATGGTATGTCTTAGCGAAGCTTGTCAAACCACTTCCCAATAAATGCTTGGATGGTCTTCCAACACCTCTCACTTTGTTAAATGGATCACCATTGGATCCTCTTGATCTCCCCATCACGAATGGAATGTCCCGACGACACGTATTAACCCAACTAGGATCAATCCCATAAGCACTCTTCAAAACCCCAACATGGCCTTGAGTCGAATATGCCCGGACCTCAATATACCTCATGCCATCAACCTGAATGCTAAGTTCAACCTCCATTTGCTCATAGCCGACCTCAAAAGGCATGTACCGGCGCCATATATCAACCCCAATTGGAGCGATCCCTTGAGTACTCTTCACAACCCAAATATGACTTTCAATTGAATATGCCCGGACTTTGCTATCACTCATTCCACTAACTCAGCTATCATGTTCACTCTCTCCTTGCCCATGGCCCACATCAAACGGAATATCCCGGCGACATTTGTCAACCCACATCATAGTGAACCCAAGCACACACATAGTAGCTCCTCCCTCACCTTGGGTTAACAATCCCGAAACTTCAAGACTTGCCACCTTACTAACTTGGCCATCACTCCCCAAGTCTTGAATTTCTTCTATCTTCTCAATATCTCTCGGGCGGCTTCCTCCATTCATCAAAGACTTTATAAACCCCACTCTCTTCATCACAAGATCGCTTATCATTGACTCCTCATAAGGTTGATGCTTCCTCAACAAGCACAACACATACCCACACACATTCATGTCAATAAGGCACGTAATAGTGAATTCTGAATTTATCAAGTCTTGACTTCCCTCCATCTTCTCTATATTCCCCGGGAAGCCATTCCCCTTCAATAAACAATCACCAAAGCCCACAACAAGGTCACCCATTATGGTCCCATCATAGGGAAGGTTATCCCTCAACATAAAGCTCCCATTCCCCACAACAAGATCACATCTCATGGGCTCATCATAGGGAAGGTCCTCCCTCAACATACACACCCAAGATTCCAACACAAATATCTCAACAAAGCATAAAAGAATAAGTTCAGATTTTACCAAATGAGTGGCTCGATTCTTGTGCATGTGGCATGTGCTAGGCATCTCAGTGCTATCAATAGGCCTCATAGAGTAACCTTCATCCTCCTCTCTAGAGCTCAATTCATCATATGTAGAGCTAGGTGCACTATCTCCCGGATCCCAAGCAATGTCTCATGGTAGCTTCCTCAAAGGTGGAAGCCCTTTAGGAAGCCCTTTAGGTGGCTCATTGAAAGACACGTGCTTGTCACCCTTGAACATCGGCTCTACTTCCTCACTTCCAACTTTGCTACCCTCCTTCTCAACCTAATTCTCCTCTTTGGATTTGACTTCACTAGGAGAGTGGCTAGCTAACTCATCCATGGAACCCAAGTCAAGATGATTCAATGTCTCACCCGTTCCAACAATGCACCCATTCACACTCAACTCCCGAGTTGGACAATCTTCCAAAGTGGTCTCCGTTTTCTTACTAGGAGAACTCTTCAAAGGTGTAAGGACATATCGGATTTCGCCTTTGCGTATGGTGTAGGTGTTGCTTCTTCCCGCATGTGAGGCATCACAATCAAATTGCCATGGCCTACCAAGTAGCACATCACAAGCACCCATCTCCACAACATCACACATAGCTTCATCCCCATAAGCTCCAATAGCGAAAGGAACGTTACACCAATGAGTAACTTGAAGTTTTTCCACCTCGTTGACCCAACCAAGGCGATAAGGTCTAGGATGTGGCTCGGGAACCAACCCAAACTTGATCATGGCGGACCGACTAATGAGATTCACTTGGCTTCCTTCGTCGATCACCATCTCACACTTCCTCCCAAGCATTAAGCATCGAGTTCTAAATAATCGATGACGTTGACTAGGCTCCTCTTCACTAGGCATTGGCACCCTAGTCACCAAATACACATTGTGCTCATTGCCTTCATCATCAACTTCATAGGTGTCTTCATACTCAACACTTCCCGACTCATCCTCATCTTGGAACCGATTTTCTTCCTCATCATAAACATCTTCATTCCGGTCCCACTCTACATTTTCCGTCTCATAGTCATCTCAGAACCGACCTTCATCATACTCATAAGTGTTTTCATTTCGGTTCCACCCAATATTTCCCGACTCATAGTCGTCTCGGAACCGATCTTCATCATCATAAGCTTCTTCGCTTCGGTTCCACTCTACATTTTCCGACTCATCGTCATAATGGACCCTACCTCCATCATGCTCATAAATATCTTCGTTATAGGACCGGTCAACATCCTCCAACTCATCATCACAATAGAATATACACTCATCATCTTCATACGGAGCCCCGTGTCGATCCCACTCAACACGCTGATGCTCACCCTCATCATAGTAGACCCCATCTTCGTCTTCCTCATAAGCGACCCCATACCGGTTCCACTCAACTCTTTGACGTTCATCCTCTTCATGGTAAACTCTACCATCTTCATCATAATCAAACTCATATGCACTATGACAAAGTTCACCATCCTCACAGATTTCATATTCGGAAGAGCTCTCTCCCTCTTCAACCTCATCATTGAATTCGCCTTCACAATAATCACGTTCCTCATTAACTTGTAGCTCATTCTCGGATAGGTTCTCCTCTTCATCAATCTCCTCTTCTAACTCCTCTTCTTCATGGTTGTATTCAAATTCATTTCCATATTTATCAACGATCCGTCTTTTCCCACGACCTCTCGTTTCCTTCCACTTATCTCTATATTTCAAGCCGACTAAACCATTGGAATAGCTACCCGACCCAAACGACATATTACACCCAACTATAGTTGAACCACCAACATCTCTTCCATCTCCATAGTCATCATCCTCCACACAACAAGTGGTTTCTTCATCCTCCACAAAGAGATTAACAATTCCAAACTCACTCCCCTCTCTCTCAAAATAAATTCCATCACTTCCCTCAAACATACCAATGAGGTTATGTTCAAGGGGCATTTCATCAAACACATAGGGAGCATCCCTTGCTACATGGATTTTCTCAATATTAGCACACACCAATTCAACCTCCCCCATGTTTTCACATACAAGCCTCTCTTCCTCCTCATCCACAAATGAATCTAAATCCTCCTCCACAATTTCATTATCAATAAATTCACAAGAAGAATCTAAATCCACTTCATCATCACAAACAACATTACCAACATCCAACTTCTTCCTAACAATAGGACTATCCATAACTTCAACATTAGAAATTAGAAGTTTGGGATTTACCTTTACCATGTGTGATGGAGAAAAGATTGGTGATGGATCTTTAGGAGGGACTTCCATGGTTGGTTGGGAGCTATTTTGGTATTCTTGTTTGAGACTCTTTACAGATGTCGTAAGCTCCCTCGTTAGCCCGTTTATCACCCGAAAATCCTCCTTACAACTCTCATGATACCTTATCACCATACCTTTGAGGTTTTCCAACCCATTGTTGAAGGTTTCTTCATATCTTGGAGATAAATTTGGTTGAACCATAGTCGAAAGAAGTCTCCGTTCAAGGAAAACGATCGGCTCTGATACCAACTGATACAGATCGGTTTTGTCTGGAAGTTTTAATCGTAAACTTACAAAGATATTTCTTCTCTAGCTAAACTAGAAGGAGTGAATCCCGGGTTTTATGGACTAAAATCCATAGGAATATGAAATCCTCATTGTTGAAGGTGAAAACCTTAACAAGCTTCTTGAAGAAGATTAATATTTGATTGATAAAAAGTTAACTATTACAATGACAAAGAGATGAATTTATATCATCTAAACCCTAAAACAAAATTACATAAAAGGCTAACATACATAATTAATTAAAGAGTAAGGTTAGGGGGTAAAATGGGGCAATAATAAGGAGGTGGCATGGGTGTAAATATAGGAGTGGTAGGGTTGTAATTAGGGAGTGGAAAATGTGTAAATAAGGAGTGGCAGGATTGTAAATAAGGAGGAAGCTGGAGTAAGGAGCAAGTTCCTTAAAATGAAGGTACGCGGTGCGTGATTCTACGCGGTGCGTATGTGAGCTCCTGGACTTCTCTCCGGATCAGAATTCATTATACGCGAAGCGTGTCCAATTCTACGCGGTGCGTAGATTCTTAAAGTGAAGGTACGCAGTGCGTGCCTAATTCTACGCGGTGCGTATGTGAGCTTCTGGATTTCTCTCTAGATCAGTACTCATTTTACGCGGAGCGTACCCAAATCTACGCGGGGCGTAGTTTGGCTGATGAACTCTTCTCCGGGTCACCTTCCTTCACGCGGAGCGTACTTTAATCCACGCGGAGCGTGTCTGAGCTGCTGGTGTGTTGTGTGACACTGTTTTGGCATCCTTACTCGCTTGTTGCTCGTGCTTGGTTCTTCCTCCGACTTCCCTCGTCCGGACCCGATCCTAGGGAGAGATGCCTCGCATCATAATGATGGGGAAGCATTTACTATCATGAGCGAAATGGATAGATATGAGCATGATTGGGTACGCATGTTCATACTACATAGTTCCTTACAATGAGATGTTTACTTCGTTGAATTTTATTACTAGTGGTGTTTTTCTTATGTGTAATGGTGTAGCATGTAAAATTCATATTAGGATAGAGAAATTGCTTATGTATGATGGTATTGTAACAACAATAACATATATTCCTTATGTTATTGATATGAGAAAAACTCTGATCTCTTTGGGAAGTTTTTATAATAATGGGTGGAACTTTACTGATTATGAAGTAGTATTATCTTCGCAAGCTTCGCATTTTATGAAAAATACGAAGTAAAACGGAAGAGAAAAAAAAAGTAAAAAATTTCTATGTGATATATATAGTTTAGATAGATAATGTGTTGACTAATTTTATAACCAACAAAAACTTCGCATTAACCAAAAATAAATACGATTAAATTATTTTTAGTGGATATCTTCTTTACAAAATTTGTTGACATCAACACCTTCTAATCTAGATCTAATGAACCGATCACTTCTCACTTTTGCGCCAAAACAGTTTCTCTCCATTTCTTTGTGATTCTGATCCAAAATGGGTTCTATTGAACAACTTGAAGTACTTTGGCCAAAAGTAGACTGTTAAAGACAACCACCTGCAAAACATATAATTTTGATAAGAAACATTGTTTGAGCAACTTTCCAAATGCTCTGAAAACCACAATAAAACATCTATTCGACTTTTGATCTATCCAAAATTTTGTCATTTGATCTCAATTGATGAAATTTCATTTAATTTGTATTAAAACTTAACCAAATTGTTATTTTATTGATAAATAACGGTATTTTGACACTTAAACTTAATAGATTTTAATTTAGGATTTGTTTTTTATTTTTTTATTTTTTAATTTAATTAATTATTTCCACATAATGTGGTAAAAAAACTTTAAGAAATATCACGTGTCAAGTTCAATTGTCAAAATATCGTTACTTGTCAATGAGATAACAACTCCGTTAAATATTCATACAAATTGGGTGAAATTTCACCAATTGAAATAGGTCGGGACCAAATGTGACCAAATAATAGATTAGGAGTCAAATGATAAAATTTTGAATAGATCATGGGCCAAGTAATGCTTTAAGCCTTCTTTTTTTTTAGTAGAAAAGGAAAGGAAAGCAAACGAAACAAAAGCAACTACACCGGGATTAGCCTAGGAAAGCTAACCTCAATCCTATCCTCTAAAAGAAGAGGAGAAAGAGCGATAGGGGGAACGGTAAGGGTAGAAACACCTAAGACTCCCTCATGGCCAGCCGCCGCCAAGTGATCTGCAACACGGTTCTGTTCCCCGAAAATGTGGCTGAACTCAAGGATTTCAAATGAGGAGCTAAACCTCTTAATAGCTTTAATAAGGTTGCGGCTATGAAGACCCATGGCATGATTACCCAAAATCATATTGATGGCCTCCAAGTTATCAGACTCCACAGAAAGCCTCTTAACACCCAGCCTAATCGCCAGCTGGATTCCAGAAAGAATGCCCCAGAGCTCCGCAGAGAAGAAAGAACCCAAGCCTTCTAATTAAGATCAAATTTGCCTATATGTAATAGAAAAATTAAGTAGAATGGTTTGTTGTTATTTGAATCGTTATTTAAATGTTATACCGGCAAACATCAAATACATATAAAATATTCATTTTTTTACTAAACCATTACCAACAATCTGTCAAAATATAAATTTTTAAGCATGTGAGATACAAATTAATGAAAAAGAAAAATTAAAGTATTTACTATGTTATTATAACAGTTATAAGTAATTTGTTAAAATGTATATTGATAAAATTATTTCGAAAATCCAATGCCACAGTCGATAACTGTCAAATCTGTCCGTTCAAATTTTTTTTAGACAATAGCAAATCTTGTTTGGTAACATATTGGTAAAATTACATTATTTCGTACGTAAAGGATAAAGGTACACTTCCTTACTAATATCATAGAATTTCAAACGTATAGTAAGATGGCCGATATTTTACAAATTTTAAACCTAAGAAATATTCACGTATGGATGTGGACTTAATAAAAAAATTACTTTGAAATTGCACCTATAGATGTAGACCCACATATATGGAGGTCCCTTTGGCTTTAGCCTCTTCAAGTTTTCTTCTATTATTTTATAGGAAAAATTACACAGAAATTTATATTTTAAAAACTATTTACTAGTCAGTGATGATTTTGGATTATGTTAAACTAGTAAAATTAGCACTTTTAATATATTTTAAGGATTAGAATTTATAAATTAGAAGTCTAGAATATATTTTATAGGTTTTATGATTTATGAATTGGAGTCTAGAATTTTTAAATTATGGTGTAAAATCATAATATACTGAGATTAATGACATATTAAGAATTAAGTTTGGTGATATGATTTAATGGTAATTTTGTACTTAATTATGATCTTCATGTATTTGACGCTTTTTTATAGATATATATATGGGTCCTTATTTAGATGTTGGGTTATAGGGGTATCTAATAAAAAATATGAGGCGAGGGAAATTACTAACATGATACATTTTTATTTTTTAAAATATAACTATTTATCTTTTATTTTTAGGATAAAACAATTTATTATTTCCTATTTTTTTTACATAACATACTGTTTAGTCCATTTATTTTAAAAACACATTATAAGATCTCTGTCTTTTGTAAATATTAATCAATTGATCATTTTGTCTAGTTCTTTTAGATTTTTAACCCAACATATCTTATCTTTTAAGACAGCTATAGTACATTAAAAAATATCCATACTACTCTGTTATTTTTTGTTTGTCTGTTTATGCCAAATATAACGCTTAAAATTATAAAAAAGATAAATAGAATGACCAAATGGTTAATAATGACAAATGATAGGGATCTCGTAATATGTTTTTCAAAATAAGATGATAAAATAGTGTGTTGGATAAAAAGTATGGGACTAATAAATTATTTACTCTTATTTTTACTTAAAAGGGAAAAATTGAAAAGAAACTATGGTTTTGTATTTTTTTAATTTTTTTAATAAAAAGTTTATTACTGTTTTGAAAACTGGTGATATATATTGATACATTTTTTAATTCTGAAGTGAGTGATTGCGGGTTCGAATACATAGTCTTAAAAAGAACTAGGCTTAATACGTCATTTTCCCTTTTAACTTGTCTAAAAAGTTTGATTCCTACTCTGAAATTTCAAAGTTTTCTGATAGCTTTCTCAACTTATATAAAATGTTCAAATAGCTCCCTGAACCTGCGTAAAATGTAATCAATTAATCACTCGATTGCAAAAAAAAAGTTATATATGGAATGTGTGTTGCACGTGTCTTGGAAAACTAAAACGATCAAGATATCGGGATATGGGATTCTAATATTAGAGAAGACACGTTTTACAGTTGAGCAAGTAAGAACTTCTTTTTTAATATATATGTTTTAATCTATTCTGTGAATTATATAATAACATTTGAAGACGCGTGCAATATACTTTCCGTATGTAACTTATGTTTTTACAATCGATCGAGTGTTTAATTGATTATTATTTATGCAAATAGAGGAAGCTATCCAGATATTTTATATAAGTTAGACAACTATCTAAACACTTTAAAATTCACATAGCCAATTAAACTTTTTTAGATATGTCCAAGGACAAATAATGTATTGAGCAAAAAACTATTATAAAAAAAAAATGGTAAATAATTATAAGGTTCCTGTATTTTTATGTAATACATTAGTTAGTCCTCGTGTTTTTAGAAATGATTATATAGTCACTCAATTTTTATTTTCATCAACTCTTTAGTCCTTATATTTGAGTGAATGGTCAAATTAGACTAAATAAAATTTAAAATATCAAAATTACCCTTTACTATATTTTTAATAATAAAATATCCATTTTTTCTATTTTATGTTTGTTTTCCTTCATAATAATAATCTCTCCAATATTAGTTAATTATTTTATTAATTTTTATATAATTATAAATTTATTTTAATAGTATAAAACTTATTCATTAAAAAATGAAAGATAAATATTGTAAAAATTATTAAAATTGGAGTAGAACAATATAAAATTATAAAAGTGATTTTTTAGAGAATAATATAATTCTGTTTATAATTAATATACACGAGTATAAGAATTTCGGTATATATACACTACACAAACTTTAATAAAACTATTTAAATTAAATTTGAAAACTAGAAGATAAATTATTTTATTTGTATAATTAGGGGCTATTTTGTACTTTCATGTATAAAAATAAATAAATGGACTAAAGAGTTGATTAAGGTAGACCTTGTAATAATATGATGGACCTACTAGTGAGTTAAGTAAAAACACAGGGACCTTATAATTATTTACCATCAAAAAAAATCACATAGTAAGGTTTTATATATTAGAAAACAAATTAAAATTTTAGTAAAAAAATTAAAGTGTTTAGGAATTTTTTTTAATATATATTAGTGTTGAAGTGGATGAGGGGAACTATAATATTTTTGTTTAATTAATTTAAAATATATTAGAAAAAAATATCGAATTAAAAAATTAATTTAAAATAGATTTAATATATTATTTTTTTTTAATTTGTTCAAAAAAATTGATTGGTCCTAAACTTTTCAAGTGTCTTCGTATCTCATTCAACTTACTTAAAATATAATGATAGTCTCTTCAACTTGCTTAAAATGTAATCAATTAATCACTCGGTTGGTTGTACAAAAGTAAACTGTATGCGCAATGTGTCTTACACGCGTCTTGAAATTTTATTACATAATTTACAGAATAAATTAAACATTATTAAAAAGAAAAATTCATACTTACTCAACTATAAAAAATGACATTTCTGATATTAGAACCTCAAACTCTAACCTTAGTCGTTTGATTTTTCCATTACCTATGTAACACGCATTTTGCATGCATTTTACTTCTTTGCAACCATATGATTACTTGACACAATATTATAAAAAAAAATATTATTATTGTGGTAGCATCTAGTGTTAGATTATCAAATTGAGCAAGTCTAACTTCTTAGTTCAAAGTCACATCTTCTTAAACATCTCACATTGCTTTAAGAATTATTTGATAAAACTGAAAATTAAATGCAGAAATTGAAATATTCAATATTATAAGTGTTCAAAATATTTTTTATTTTTCACTTTCCTACCAAAAAAAAAAATAAGTGTTGAAAATATTCAATAATATATCTGTTCGATAAATGCTAAAAATAAGTACTGAATATAAAAATATTAGTTGATAATGCTATCTTAAGACTTTAAGTTAATATTTTAACTTATCAAAATAAGTAATTTTAACTCAATTTGATATTTTACGGTCATTGAAGAATTATAATTATCAAACACACTTAAAACAAATAAATGATTAAACTATTTAATTATGTGATTTTTTGGATTATCAAACAATATCACAGTAAAGAAATCTAGTTATTTTTTTAAAAGAAGGTGCATGAATAATAATTGTTTTGACAAGTAAGGTCTGAATGTGTTTCGCGGGCATTCCTCAGGCAACTACTAGAGTGATTTCAATGTCGTAAGGTTTAGAGCCCGTTTAGTTTACCTATTGTTTGATATTTACTATTACAGTTTGATGTTTGCTGTTGGAAAAACCTGTTTTTTCAAAAACTAGAGATTCCCTGCTATTCATATATAAAAGGCAAACAAAAAGTCTATAACCAAACACTTAAAATTTTCATTTTTAAAGTGAAAAGACAAATAGAAAAAAAATAAAAATAAAATAAACAAACACCCGTTACTATGCCAAGATAATGGGAATTACTTATTCCATCAATAAAGGAGTTGAGCTGAATTGCCTTTCCCTTTGGGTCGAATGGTGACTTGTTGCACGTGGTTAAAATTTCTCATGTTTACTGTAAAGGGAATATGATAATAGACTGTCTGTCTTTCAAAGTACGATGTTAGAGCATCTCCAACAGAATCTCGGCTTAATACATCATTTGCCTTCTGAATTTGTCCAAAAAGGTTGATTGGCCCTATAAACTTTCAAAGTGTTTTGATAACCTCCTGAACTTGCATAAAATGTTCAGTTAGCCCCTGAACTTGCATAAAATGTAATCAATTGATCACTCGGTAAAAAAAAAAGTATGTTAAATGCGGAAGATGTATTCCATGCATCTTAGAATGTTATTGCATATTTCAAAAATAGATTAAAAATGAAGTTATTACTTGCTCAACTATAAAACTTGTCTTTTCTACTATTAGAACCGCATAGTCCGATTTTGGTCATTTTACTTTTTTTAAGACTCGTGCAATACATCTGCATTTAACTTTCTTTTTTACAATTGAGTGATTAATTGATTACATTTTGTACAAGTTCAGGAGGCAAACTGAACATTTTATACAAGTTGAGGGGCTACAGGGACACTTTAAAAGTTTAGGGAACCAATCAACCTTTTTGGACAAGTTCAAGAGGCAAATGATGTATTAAGCCTATAATCTAAAATAAGAGCATCATACCCATAACCACTCAATATACAATTCACATCATCCAATTAATAAACTCCATTTTGTTAAATTATCAACTCCATTGGTTAAACTCTATAACCACTCAATCATAAGAGATCCACCAATTGCAAATGATCCACTAATTAATTAAACCCTATCATGTTATTATAAAAATTAAAAATATATACATAAAAATAGTCAAAAGTTTAATAAACTACTCAATATCTATCGAGTGGTTAATAAGTGTCCAATATATTAAACTCACTCTAATGGGACAGAGTTCAATAAATAAGTATAATGAGTGGTTCATTATACTCTATTGCTCTATTTTTTATATAAAAATGTTATTTTTAATTGTCTCTCCGTTGAGCGGTGGATATAATACTCTGATTGTTTAGACCTACGATTATTATCATTGCATATTTTAAAATTTAATTTCTACGGTTAATTTTTCATATATATATATAAATGTGAATTTTAGACCCCTCCTTCCCTTGGCTTTCGGAGTGCCGCTACTAAATCAAATAATTATACGAATCAGTACCATAACATCTCAATAGGAATGGCAATGGATAAAGTATTCATGGGTAGTACCAAATCCAAACCCTTACCTTTTATTTTATAATTACCCGTAATCATACAATTACCCTAACGGGTAGGGGTGAGCATCGGTTCGGTTCGGTTACTAACCGAACCGAACTTTTGGTTACTAACCGAACCGAATAAGATTGGTAACCGAATTTTATTTAACCGAAAATTTCGGTTCGGTTCGGTTACCGACCGAATAACCGAAAAGTCATAATATTTAATTTTTGTTTAATTGGTTTTCAAATAATGCTCTTGTATAAAAGTTACAATTTAAGAAATTAAAGGCTAATAAACCAAAATTTATATATATAAAGATAAAAGTATATTTTGTAGGGGTTGGATTTTATATTTTATAAGTTATTTATACATGTAAAAATAAAATTATATTTTTTATATTTATATAATAAGTTCGGTTCGGTTATCTGTTATACCGATATATTTTTTCATTAACCGAACCGATAACCGATTACCAAACTAAGCCAAAATTAAAACCGAACCGAATCAAACTAAAATTTTGGTTCGATTATCGGTTTGGTAATCGGTTACTGGTTATTTTGCTCACCCCTACTAACGGGTATATTTTTTGTTTCCCATACACGTCCCATTTAATTCGCGGGTACCCTTACCCGATAACAATACATAAAAGAAAAAGTATTACAAATTTACAAATAATAAACTTAATAAATCATTCATCTAAAAATTGAACCTTAATCAATAATAATAAATTGGCTTAAAGATATAACAAAATGGTAAAATAACAAAAGGTTGGACTTTGAATCCCTCATCTTACATCTAAAAAACAATAATGTTTTTTAATATATAAAAGATTTATGATGGGTAATGGATACCGGACACCTTGGGATATTTCCATACCCGTCACGGGTAATGGTTTTAATCTCATACCCGTCACACACCCTTTTTATACAGGGTACGAGTAGTCCCATTAGCAGTGGCGGAACCAGGACCCCAGATGACCCGGGGCTCAAACATATCAGTAAAAAAAATTTCAAAACGTTAAAAAAAAAATTGAAATTAACTGTGCGGTTGACGGCAAATTTAAAAAAGTCCAGCCCGTCAGGGCTGGGCAAAAATTTTTTTAGCCTCCAACGCATTAAAACTGTAAAAACGTTATCATTTTTTTTAGAAACTAGCATTGAACTAAGAGAAAATTAAACATGTCTACTTTTTTAATAACATAATAAAAATGAATATTAAATACGTTTACTGTTTTTTAACGGTAAAGGTATATTAAAAATGAATTCAAAAGTGTTATCAAAATAAAAATAAAGAGTCCATTTAAATTATTTTTTTTTTTTTGGTAAGAAGGGAAGAAAAAAACAAACAAACAAAAACCTAACCCGGGATCAGTCTAGGAAGACTGACCCCAATCATATCCTCAAGAAGAGAAGGTAACAGAAAAGAAGGGGGAACGGAAAGGGTAGAAACACCTAACATCCCCCCATGCCCAACAGCTGCCAAGCGATCCGCGACGCGATTTTGCTCCCTATAAATATGGGAGAAGGTAAGAGAATTGAAGGCAGGACGAAGCCTCAAGATGGCTTTAATGAGATTCTGACTCTTAAGACAAACAGTCTGTCTATCCGAAATGTCCATTTAAATTAATTAATAATGGTAACATGTTTTTATAATTATTGAAAAATAAAATTAAAATAAATAAAAACTTTTTAAAAGAAAATGAGGTTGAAGGGAGTTGAACATAAAGATCTCTCAAATAGAAGTAAGCATCCTTAACCATCTCATCTACCTTTAAACATTGAAATAATACTACATAGAGTCAATATAATTCTCTCCAAAATATTACCAGACACCATTACTAAAAAAAATTCCCAATTCTCGGGCGGCCTGCCGGGGCTCGAGCCCCCAACCCTCCTGGTTCCGCCCCTGCCCATTAGGATCGAGCAGTGTCGAGTACCCACATGTACAATACCCGTTGCTATTCCTACATCTCAATCGTTCAATTTTTTTTTTTTTGTTATCATATAAAATTACAAATCAACAAAAAGATACTAGAAAGTTATATTAATTGATTTTGTATAGTTTTAAAGATGTATCAGCATTAATAATAATAATAATAATAATAATAATAATAAAACCATAAATTGTATTCCCAAGGATTAATTTCAAAAACATGTTATATGGTTTTACGTTTTTGCAGATCGATATATATGGTTTTTTTTTATTATAAACTGAATCCTGTGGGTTGTAAAATTTTCATTATTTTGTTGGTGTTGTAAAATTTGACCGATAATAACTTTAAAATGAAAATTTTCAAGAACTAAATGATATTTTAAGCAACTTTAATTCTTAACTTTTTAGGTTTGAGGTCATTTAGGTGTTTTTTTTTTACGAAAGAGAAAACTCAGAAATGATGATTTTGAAAAATTCAAAAATATGATTCCATAGTAAATATGATACTAAACAATTTTAATTCTTCAAAATTTTCATTTTCAAGTCATTATTGGCAAAATTTGACAAAATTAATAAAAAATAAAATTTTATAAATCACATGATTGAATTTATAACCAAAAAAATCACAAATACGAATTTTTAAGAATATTAAACTATATGATATTTATTTGAAATTACCTATCAAACAATTATCAGAATCAGTATCATAGCATCCCTATCGTTCACTTTTTTTTTATATATAATGATTATATAAAGTTAACAAATCAACTAAAAGAAAAAGACATTAACAACGTTATATTTATTTAAAAAATTATATTTATTGATTTTGTATAGTGCTAAAAGAAGTAGATTCATTTAAAAAAAAGTAGATTTAATATTGTATAAGAAATCAAAGAATCCAAAAGTATTTTGTCATTGTAAACCTAAAAGGAAGTTTTTAGACAGTAACCCATCAATTTATGTCAATAAAATCATTTAATTTCATTTAATTTATTGCAAAAAATACTAAAAATGTAACGTGATAATAACATTAGTCAACTTTTATCGTTGATCAAACGACACGTAATTACAATATAAATGACATGTGTGAACGGTTTTTATTTAAAAAATATTAATATATTCAGTTGCTTAGCTTTTTTGCTACCATATATCGACCACATCAATAATCCGATTTGAGTGTGACCGATGTGAAAATCATATCAGGTTTCTGGTGTCTTTGTGCTGGAAGTAGTTATTATAAAATAATCATTAAAATTCAATGACAAATAATGCATTTAACCTGACATAAATGCATTGACACGTGTGAATGAGGTGTCAGGGAAGGAAGTACGTGTAATAAGTGTGGGTTAAGAATTTGGGGTTTTGCTGAAGAACTTAATAATTTTATAACAATTATATTAAATACTACTACTAATAATGAATGTATAAAATATAATAATAATAACTTTTTTTTTTGAGAAAACCTTTTATTTTTATTAATTCAAGGTGATCATTATTTAAAGTTACAATTATAATTCTACCTAAAAATAAGGTACAACTTTATAAAACTTTATGTGGATTTTTTTCAACTTTTCAAAAGCCATTATTAATCAAATTTAAAATATATGTTTCCTCTATGGAACATTGTTTTAGTCATTTAAAATATATAATCCTATTAGCAAGAAACTGGACCTATCCGGCCAGGCCAATCCAGTTGAACTAGATCCGGTAGGTAAATCGGTTCAGAGATACTAAAAAAAAATCACAACTCTTAAATCCGTTTGAAATCCGGTCAATCGGTAAATTAGTCACGGGTTAGCGGTTTAACCGGTCCAAAATTTATTATTTTAAAAAAAATTCAAAAAGCAGATTTAATTTAAATTATTAAATCATTAATTGATAAGTTAAGAATTGATTAGTAATTACAATTACAATTAATGCTAAAATGTACCAGTTATTGTTGGAATTGGAAAATTAAGTGGGACAAAATATTGTGCTCTGAAATTTTTTATACATGAAAAATATTGTGTAGGAAAATAAAATATTTTTCTGTGTTTGGCAATAACACTGGAAAATATTTTCCGGTGTTTGGCTACAATACTGGAAAATACTTTCCAACCACTAAATATAGATTTTCTGTATTTTTTATTTTCAATTGTATATATGAAACACACACACACAAAAAAAAGATTCACATGTATTAAGAAAAAATTAAACACCAAAAACACATATAAACGGTAAGGTATTCTTTGGTTCGCGGAATGGAATTAAATGAAATAGAATTGCTATTTCAAATGAATAGAATAGCAAAAAATGAAATAGAAATTCCTTAGGAATAATATTGCTATGTTTGGTTGGTAAAATACGATAGAATAGAATATATAATTTTCATTCAAAAGACAACATTACCCTAAAATCTATTATTATAAATTCTTCAAATATTTAATATATATTATTTTAAAAAATATATAAAAAAACAGAAAATGGGAACATGAAAGACGGAAAAAACACGAAAAATAGAAAAACATTAAAAACGAAAAACATGAAAAACGGAAAATTTGTAAAAACACAAAAAAGATGTGGAAAACATTAAAAACGCAAAAAAAAACATAAAAACACAAAAAAGAAAGAAAAAAAATGAAATAAAAGTTGAAAAGGGTGAAAACGCAATTTTGTTACTGTTTCGTGTTATTCACGTTTTTTTCATATTTTTCGTATTTTTCATGTTTTCGTGTTTTGTTTATCATTTTGCGTCTTTTCATGTGTATCGCGTTTTTCACGTATTGTCACGTTTTTGTGTTTTAGCATTTTTTGCGTTTTTGTGTTTTGTCACTTTTCCCCGTGGTTCATGTTTTATGCCTTTTCAAGTGTTTGCTTCTTTTTTTTTGTGTTTTCCCGTTTGTTCACCTTTTCATGTTTTTTGTGGTTTTTTTTCATATTCTCGTGTTTTGTAACGTTTTCACGTTATTCATGTTTTTCGTGTTTCATATTTTTCGTATTTTTACATTTTTTAACATTTTCCTCATTTTTCTCTAAACGTGTATGTTTTGGGAAAAATGTTTTACTTTTTTGAAAATGGTAAAACATTTTCCCTTATTTCCTTCTTTATTTTTCATTGACTTACCATTTATTTTCATTTGACTTATTTTTTCTGCCCAAACAAACGCTGGAAAATTGGGTAAATATTTTTCCCCAAACAAACAGGCCTGAGTATTCTATTTTCTTTCAACTTTATTTCTTCTCTCTTTTACCTCCTGTATTAGTTTTCCAATTCTTTTATTTAGAATTTCTTCTTCTTCTCCATTTCAATATTTATTCTTCAATTTCTTCTCACCATATATTAGTTTATAATTATTACTTCATAAATTTGTTTTTTTAAATATCACTTTAGGCTTAAATAATGTCTTCATGAATTAATATATTTTTGTAAGTTTATCATTTTATACTTTGATATAATTAAATTTTAAATTAACTGTATAAATGAATGATATAAATTATTTAGAGGTAATATTCCATGTTTACAAAAACTAGCAATTAAAATATTCAGTTATTAGATAGTGTCATTTGATCCGCTTTTCGCAAACAATTAGTATTTGCCATATTTATTGTCATTTTAGTATTGTAATTGTGATGTTAAACTTCATGTTTTGAACTATTATTTTGGTATTCTAATTTATTTTTTTAGTATAAAGAACATGATTATAATTATTAGTTTACATTTTTTTATTGATATCATTAATATTTTACTATATTAAAAGGTTAAATAAAACTAAAAATATTAGTTTTTAATTTATATTTTCAACTGCGGTTGAACCTTAAACCTTTAATTGTTTGTCCTTACTGGTTCTTTGATCGGTCCTATTTCGATAAACATGCTTATTAGTAGTATATAAATATTTTTATTATATAATTAAACTAATTAATTAATTAATTCGAGAATGATCAGATATTACAAGAACTTGTCCGAGCTGGGATTGATTTGGGACTAAAAGAAGCACCCAGTGGCGAATACACAATTGGTTTGTTGAGGGCCAATTTTAATAGTCCAGAACTAATTTTTACGTATCGATATAAAACTTTTTAAAATTAAGCTAAATTAGGACTATAAAAGTAAGACTGAGTTATTTTGAATAAAATTAGAGAAATATATCGCCTATCATATATTTGTTCATATTTAAGATTCCTAACAGATAATTTTTTTTTTTATGTATAATCAAATGAAATCACTAATTAATAATAATTATATAATATAACAATTCTTAATTATCAAATCCCCAATCAAATTAAAAGTATTAATCTTCAATTTATTAAATCCTCGCTCAAAAAAGTTACAAAAGAAACACATCGAGAAAGTAAAAAAAAAAAAAACTAGATTGACAAACAAGTTATAAAGAAAGAGGGAGACAAAGTAAAAAAAAATAACTTTACGTGTGCTTTATAAATTTCTTCCAAAAAGCCTAACTTGTGACCCTTCCTAGACCAAATTCGAATTGAGATAGCCCAATCAAACTAGACTTCCTGTTAAGCCCAAAATATACATAAAATATCATCAATAATTACATCAATATTGCTACGAATTTGTACTATTTATACCTGTTTAGAATGCTTTTACTCTCGAATATGTTTCTTTCTTTAAGGTACCTAAATATTTGGTAAAATCCAAATAGGAACGAAAAGAGCTTAAAAACAGAATAAAAACCCTACAAAAGGAGTCAAAAAAATTACACCAAAAACGAGGACAAAGACGAAGTCAGAAATAGAAGAAATGTCACATTCTCGGTTGAGGAAACCAATTCTCGGAAGAGAATTTTATGAAAGCCGCGACCGATAATCTCAAATTCTCGGTCGCGACACGCGTCAACCAGCAGCTCCTTCCCTTCGTCCGAAGACCAAATAAATGCTCCCCCATTCTCGGCCGAGAATTGCCATTCTCGGTAAGTGCAGAAATTCCTCCAAGTACAATGAACACATGTTTAATTCAAAGAAACGTGTTCGTTTGGGTGGATAAAGACGTCCTTTCACAACGGATACGATCCTTCACAACGGACACGACACTTCAACCACGACTCTTCAACATCTATAAATAAAGAGTTGATGGAGAGTTAAAGATATATAGAAGAAAGAGATTAGTGTAGAATTTATGCAGAAATTCCGAGTTAAGTGATTCAGAATTTAGATTTCATTTCTGTAAAAGCAATATGATGTACACACATTGTTTATTCAATAATAACAAACACAGTAGCGTTTAGATTTGTTCATATTAGTTTACATTTTGGTAGTAGATAGACCAGTCTCTATTCCGAAGATTCAGCGAGAAGATTGAGTAGAGAATCCGCCCCTGAGCCTGACAAACTCTAACGAAACCAAAGGAAAGGATTGACAACCCGTTCATTTGCACGCCGTCGAATGTTTCCATGCTCCTTGTTCTCTGTAAACTTGTATCAATTTATATTTTATCTAATAAAGTCCGTTCTATTCGATAGATTTTCATGCAGCACTTTGGTAAAGGATCCGAAGTGGATTGCCGGTGTTTTAATTAAAACTTAGTTTAATTCAAAATCTTTACAAGGAAACTTTGTTGAACACTTAGACAAATTATTATCTCGGTAGAGTTTTAATTTGGTTAAGGTAGCGATCTAACCCGACCGTGGGAGGATTGACTACAGTTCAAAGCCTAAAAATTAGAGGTTCCGTCATTTATTTCATCGTTATAATTTATACAAAGTTTAAAGTTGTTTTCTTTGCTTAATACAAACGAATACATTTGTTTACTTTTTTAAAGAACTAAACAATCCTGTTTTGTAAATTCATTCCTAAATCAGAAATATTTTCTAACATCTTTATACTCTAATCTAATTCTCATTCTAGCAATTTCAAAACCAAATCCGATTTAACGATTTTCCATATTATAAATTTTAAAAAGTATATTTAACCAATTCAAAATAAGTTTTTGTTAAAAAACGTTCCCTGTGGGATCGATATCTTTTATTACTACAAGCGTATACCGTGCACTTGCGGAAATCGCTCAACAAGTTTTTGGCACCGTTGCCGGGGAACGCCAAAATTTTTGACAAAAATTTAGATTTTTTGTATTTTATTTCGAATCTAGGTTTATTTATGCTTATTCAAACTTTTATATTTTATTTATTTCAAATTACTAACATATTTATTTTTCAAATTCTATTTTGAAGGTAGTTTCGGTTCGTGCGAAATTTCAAGTTCATGCGCAGTTCTCGAAGTTCAGGCATTCCACCAAAACCGCTAGACCTAGAAATTGAAAAGACTCTTAAAAAGAACAAGAAAAACAAAAACAAAAACAAGACTCCAATAAAAACTAGAATTACTGAGCCAGAAGTTATGGCTACGCTTATGGATTACGCTAGGCCAGGAGTGGCCGGTGTAACAAACAGTATAGTTAGACCCCAAATAAATGCAAATCAATTTGAGATTAAGCCAGCATTGCTTAATATGTTATAAAATAACGTAACATTTTACGGGTTACCTAACGAAAATCCTAACACCCATTTGACAAATTTCTTAGAAATTTGTGACACTTTTAAAATAACAGATGTGACTGCGGAAGCAATCAAACTTTGCCTTTTTCCTTTTACTTTGAAGGATCGAGCCAAAGAATGGTTGACTTCTATGCCAGCCGCTACATTTGAAACTTGGGAGCAATTAGCCCAAGCATTTTTATCAAAAAAAATTCCTTTAGCAAAAACCGCAAGAGTCATTAAAGAGTTAACATCTTTTTCTCAAAATGATAATGAAACTCTTTATGAGGCTTGGGAACGTTTTAAAGAACTTCAACGTTTATGCCCATACCACCAATTGCCCGCTGAACTTTTAATGCAAACATTTTATAATGGACTAAATCCTACAACTAGAGGTTCATTGGATGCTATGTCTTGAGGGTTATTCATGAAGAAAACATCGGCCCAAGCAAGAGAACTTTTGGAGGAAATGACAATCAACAGCAGTATGTGGCCCGCGGAGCGTGGACACGTACCAATGGCGAAACCATCATCCTCAACTACGTCATCAGTTAAAGGTATAGTGAATCTTGATCCAGTTGCGATGTTGCAAGCCCAATTTTCTGCCTTATCGCACAAAATTGATAGGTTTATGGCACCGTGTGATCCTAATGGTCAGCAAATCCAAACGGATGTGGATTATGAAGGTATGAGTGTAATTGAACAGGTAAATTTTGTCCAAGGGCAAAATCAAACTAATAACCCTTACTCCAATACATATAATCTTGGATGGAGAAATCATCCTAACTTTAACTGGAGAGATAACAATAATAATGCTAATGCTAATCAAAATCGTACCACTAATTATCAAAATCAATCAAGAGATACGATTAGCACTTTATCTTCTAAAATCGACAAATTTATTGATGCTATGAGCGGAAAAATAAGTAATCATGACGATGGTTTTAAACGGATCGAGAATAAATTCGATCAGCTTATTAAAAACCAATCATCTAGCATCCATAATTTGGAGGTCCAAATTGGACAACTTGCTAAATCAATTCCATCCCGCAAAGAGGGAAGTCTTCCCAGCCATACGGAAGAAAATCCGAAAGAGCATGTTAAGGCAATCACTCTTCGTTCAGGGCAAAATTACTTAGGTCCGGAAATGCCCGGAAATTCAACTTTACCAGGAACTGATTTACCAAAGTCCAAAGAAGATACATTAAACCAAAAAGATGAACAAATTGACTCTAATACAAAAACTTTTGTAACCAAACCACCTTTTCCACACAAAGTCCGCAATAAGGACTATGACAAACAACTTTTAACATTTTTAGACAAACTCAACAATTTGCATATTAATTTGACGTTTATGGATGCGATTACGCAAATTCCCAATTACGGTAAATTCCTAAAAGATTTAATTTCAAAAAAAATCAGTTGGGAAGGAATTTCATCCATTTCACTAATCGAAGATTGTAGTTCAATTGTGTCAAGTAATTTGCCCACTATACTCAAAGATCCCGGATGTTTTACCATTCCGTGTAAATTGGGAGATATTGAATTTTCCAGTTGTCTCTGTGATTTAGGAGCAAGCATAAACTTGATGCCATTATCAATTTTCAATAAGTTAGGCTTAGAAGAAGATATCAAACGTACCAATATGGTTTTGCAATTAGCGGATCAAACCACTAAAGACCATATGGTATTATTGAGGATGTTTTAGTTAAAGTTGACAAATTTATTTTTCCTACCGATTTCGTGATATTAGATTTTGCATATGACGTTAATTGTCCGCTAATCTTTGGTAGACCGTTTATGAACACGGGACGTGCTCTAGTTGATGTGTCGGAAGGGAAAGTAGTTTTACGAATAGGAGACGATAAGATCGAGTTTGATATGAACCAAGCGATGAAATATCCTATGGAGGATTTTGCTTGTATGAAACTTGATTTAGTTGAAGAATGTGTTAATGACATTGTTCAAAAAGAAGAAATAATAGAACCTATAATGAGTGAGGAATTAGAAGATAAGGAACCAGAGCCTTTGATTCGAGAAGATGGACCAGTTCCGCCTTCAATTGTAGTTTCACCTAAATTAGAACTTACAGAATTACCCAGTCATTTGAGGTACGCTTTCTTAGGCGAAGGCGATTCTCTACCTATAATTATCTCTAACAAATTAACACAGGTTCAAGAAGAGAAATTGAAAGAAGTTGTTAGAAATAGGATAGGAAGTATGGGTTGGCAAATTTCAGACTTAAAAGGTATTAATCCGAGCATTGTAATGCACAGAATTCACTTAGAAGAAGATAAGCCGCCTAAAGCGGATAGAGAAAGACGCCTAAATCCGAATATGAAAGAAGTAGTAAAAAATGAGATTACTAAACTTCTAGACAATGGAATCATTTATCCTATTTCGGATAGTGAATGGGTTAGTCCAATCCATTGTGTACCTAAAAAGGGAGGCATAACAGTTGTAAGAAATGACGAAGGTGAATTAATACCTACACGAACCACCACCGGTTGGAGGGTTTGTATAGACTATAGGAACCTTAATAAAACAACTAGGAAAAACCATTTTCCTCTTCCTTTCATTGATCAAATGATCGAAAGGATAGCTGGTCATGCTTTCTATTGTTTTCTAGACGGTTACTCCGGATTCTTTCAAATATATATTTATCCGGATGACCAAGATAAAACAACCTTCACATGTCCTTACGGAACATTTGCATATAGGAGAATGCCTTTTGGTCTATGTAACGCACCAGCAACATTTCAACGTTGTATGACTGCGATTTTTAATGATTTCATTGAAGATATCATGGAAGTTTTTATGGATGATTTTTCAGTTTATGGAGATTCTTTCGATTCATGCCTACAAAACTTGGATAAAGTTTTGTCTAGGTGTGAAGAAATAAATTTAGTATTAAACTGGGAAAAATGTCATTTCATGGTTGACGAGGGAATTGTTTTAGGTCATAAAATATCTGAAAAAGGATTAGAAGTGGATAGAGCAAAAACTTCTGTAATAGAAAAATTACCCCCTCCAACTACTGTTAAGGGAGTAAGGTCGTTTTTAGGACATGCCGGTTTTTACAGAAGATTTATTAAGAATTTTTCAGTAATTTCCAAACCACTTACTAATTTACTCATGAAAGATTCAATCTTTGATTTTAATGAAGATTGCGTTAAAGCTTTCGAAACATTGAAAACAGCTCTAGTCAGTGCACCTATTATTGCTAAACCTGATTGGGATTTACCCTTTGAAATTATGTGTGATGCAAGTGACTTAGCTGTCGGATGTGTTTTAGGTCAAAGGAAGGATAAGAAACTTCATGTCATTTATTATGCAAGTCACACACTATCTGGTGCACAATTAAACTACACCACAATAGAGAAGGAAATGTTAGCTGTAGTTTTTGCATGCGATAAGTTTAGGTCATACTTGTTAGGTTCGAAAGTTATTATTTATATTGATCATGCAGCTTTAAGATATCTATTTGCTAAAAAAGATGCAAAACCACGTCTAATTAGATGGGTTTTATTGTTACAAGAATTTGATATAGAAATTAAAGACAAAAAGGGAGTCGAAAACCTTGTCGCCGATCATCTATCAAGGCTCGAAGATGAAAACGGTCCTATAGGTAAAACTGACGGTATACGAGATGATTTCCCCGATGAATATCTCTATCAAATAAAAAGTGTCATGTCACCATGGTACACGGATTTTGCAAACTATCTTGCAGCCAATATTGTTCCGGAAGGATTAACTTTCCAGCAAAAGAAAAAATTCTTCTTTGACATTAAACAGTATTTTTGGGAAGATCCTTTCTTGTTCAGAACATGTGGTGACGGGATAATTAGGAGATGCGTTAGTGAAAATGAATATGAATCCATAATGTCGGAATTCCATTCTAGCTCTTATGGAGGACATAATGGAGTTAGTAAGACATTAGCTAGAATATTTGAATGTGGTTTCTTTTGGCCTACGATGTTTAAAGACGTCCGTTCATTTATTACTCGTTGTGACAAGTGCCAAAGAACAGGAAATTTAGGAAGGAAAGATGAGATGCCCCTCACAACCATGTTAGAAGTTGAAGTCTTAGACATGTAGGGAATAGATTTCATGGGACCTTTTCCTCCTTCTAATGGTAAAACTTACATATTAGTCGCCGTTGATTATGTTTCAAAGTGGGTTGAAGCAATTGCAACCCCGACAAACGATTCTAAAGTAGTTGTTAATTTTCTTGACGATATATTTTGTAGATTTGATTGTCCTAGAGTCATCATTAGTGATGGAGGTACCCATTTTATTAACCGAAGTTTTGATATACTTATGAAAAAATATGGAGTACGCCACCGCATGTCAATGCCATACCATCCTCAGTCAAATGGTCAGGCGGAGATATCAAATAGAGAACTCAAATGGATTCTAGAGAACAGTTTCATCATCAAGAAAAGATTGGTCTTATAAACTAAACAATGCGTTATGGGCATACCGTACTGCATTTAAAACATCAATAGGAATGACGCCATACCGATTAGTGTATGGGAAAGCATGTCATTTACCGGTCGACTTAGAACATAAAGCTTATTGGGCTATTAGGGAACTTAACTTTAATTTGCACCAAGCAGGTAAGAAACGTTTGCTCAATTTAAATGAGTTAGATGAGTTACGTCATCTATCTTACGAAAATGCGAAGATATATAAAAAAAGTGAAAAAATGGCACGATGCCAAGATTAAAGTCAAACACTTTAAAGTTGGGGATAAGGTGCTGTTATTTAATTCACGATTTTGTTTATTTCCAGGAAAACTTAAGTCCAGATGGATAGGACCGTATTTAGTTGTCAAAACATTCGATTATGGTTCTTTAGAACTTGAAGGACCTAACGGAGTTCGTTTCAAAGTCAATGGTAATCGATGAAAAATTTATTACGAAAATATTTCGAATATAGGAATTGAGTTCGTAACAAGATTATCTGAAGTATAATTCGTTTCGTTTTTCTAACACAGTTTATTTTGTTTTATTTTCTTTTAAAATTTTTGTTCATTTCCATTTATTTTTTATTCTTAATTAATTATTAAATTTTTTGTTTTACACATGCCATTTTTATGATTAGATGACTTTATATTATGATTTAGATGCATAAATTATGTTTATTTGATGATTTTACATTTTATTTTAGGTGATTAGTTCGAATTTGAAGTTTCAGGCGATTCTCTGCCGAGAATTTGGAATTCTCGGTCGAGAATTCTCCTTTTCAAAATTGTCCAAATAGGTAATGTTTTTTCTGAACTTACCGAGAATATTTAATTCTCGGCCGAGAATCGGAAAATAGGTTTCGACGCCTGATTTCCGCAAGAAATCAGCGCGTCGCGACCGAGAATTTGGCATTCTCGGTCGCGACACGCGCTGTTTATGCACCATCAGACTTGAATCATCTTCAACCTGTAGACAAACCCTTTCATAAACGAAAAATTAAGTTTCTTCAAATCAGAAAGGTATAATTTTATGCCTTTTCGCATCAAAACAACACCTCATTTCATCCTAAAAACTTATAAATAAGTCCTAGAGGATCATAGTTCTGTTACATTCTTTTCATCTTTGTCAGATCAAATTTCTGATTTTCTTCAAAAACCATTTTTCACTAAGTTACAGACACCTTGTTTCTTTAGTTCTTTACCATGCCTACTACACACAAAACCTCAAAGAAAAATGCTGCTTCAGGCAACAAACGTCCAGACTTATCCAAACGATACGGGGCGCCCTTTCCTATTTTCAATCACGATGAAGGAAGGCGCTACTGGAGGCTTCATTATACATTCTTTGTCGGAATGTTATATATGGATGACTTCTTGAATGATCAACTTGGAATAAGCGATGACATGAGTCGCTATTTGGAACGCTTAGGGTGGACAAAATTTTCCAACATACGATTTCCAATCATTGGCGATTGGATTCTGGAATTTTTCTGTACCGTTCGTTTTGTTAACAAACGACGGGTCCGTCTTAGTTTTCGTCGAGATGGCGAAATCTTTACTTTTGGCTATCCAGAGTTGCAGGCCTGGTTTGGTTTTCCCCCGAGGGATACAATCAAACGTCATCCTGGCAAAGATATGACATCCACAGACATTTGGAGAATGCTTACTGGTTTTTGGCGTTTCAATCCTAGACTCGCCTACAATCATTCCTTTCACTCCAACTCCATGCTGTATTTACACAAATTCTTGTGTCACAGTTTGTTCGGTCGCACATTTAGTAGTGTGGTCCGTGACACCGATTTATATGTTCTTGGAGATATATTTCAAGGAAATACAGTTGATTCTTCAAAAATTCTGATGGAGGGTCTTGTCGCCGCTTCTCGATCCAAGGATAAAAAGATTGGATTCGGAAATATAATCTGTGGAATAATTTGATGCGCCTCCGTTAAGAAGGCTCACTAAAGGATAAGTGTACCCCGTCGTTATCAAGTAATAAAATCTGGAAAGTCCAGGTATCGAATCCACAGGACTTATTTACCACAAGTATCGAGCTACTTGGTCTCAGGTGTTATCTAGGCTGTGTGGGTTTTGAGTTTGTTTGTTTAAGTTAATCTACTCCTAGGTTGAATTATGCTACTCCTAGTTAAGTTATACTAATTCTAACTAAGTTATTCTACGCCTAATTAAGTTAAACTACTCCTAATTAAGTTATACTACTCTTAGGTGATCTTTCACTAATGCAATTACCCGAAGGAACATGGTATGAACGATAATAATGAAGTTAGGTTATTAGGTCTATTGATTAAAAACCTAATCTAAGTCACTTGTATTCAAGGCGATTAACCCTACTTACCCTCCTGAAGTTCCTAGTGCGTGATTCCCTTGTAAGGCCGAAAGTAGGTCTAAGGCTCAGCAATTTGGGCTTAATCAACTAAGAGGTCTTCAATCTCCTAGGCTCTGACTAGGTCAGATTCAGCTCACAATATGTGCCTACTAGATTTTGGGGCTTTTGAATGAGTTAAACCAATTGAATAAAGCCTAAGAAAAAGATTAAACAAATAATCATAGAACAAAATAAGAGCTAAAATATTATTAAAGGCGAAGAACAATGTCACAGGATACAATTAGCCTAGGATTCATAGACTGTATCAAAGAGTACAAACAAGGAAAGATAAAAGGAGATACGAAAATCCCTTTCAGGGAACCTGTCTACTCTGCAGCCGGCTTCCTAGGTCTTAAGGACGGACCTTGAATATTCCTCGGTGAGCGGAGCTTCAAAGGTGCTTCAATGGAGGTTGAAGGAGATGGAGGAGGTGGAGAGGAATCTTCAAGGGTGAAGGCTAAGGTAAATTTACAATAATGAAAGATATCTAATTTACAATGGAAAAGTTCTATTTCTAGATGTAGCTCGGGCCCTCTTTCTGACCTAATTCGTATCCTTTTGCAGGTAGGAAGTCGTGGGGCCGATCGTGGAGTCGTGGGGTCAAAACTGCTAATTTTGACCAATTCCCACAGGTCAGCTCGCCGAGCAGGGCGCGCTGCTCGGCGAGCTGGCCCCCAGCTCGCCCGAGCAGGCCCGGCGAGCTGGCCTGGCCAGCTTGTCGCGAGCTGGCATAGCTAGCTCGCCCGAGCAGGCCCCTGGAGGCCTGCTCGACGAGCTGACATAGCTAGCTCGGCGAGCTGGCCTAAAAAGGCCAGTCCGACGAGCGGTTTTGCCCTGCACGCTTCTGCACTGTCGCTCAATGTCCCATGATGTAATTTTCGCCTGAACTTATCCCTGCGCATGCACGGAAACTCCAAATAGCATTAGTCCAAAGACTAAACTGACCCGCCAATCGCTCATTTTGAGCAAACACTCCGTTTGGTGCGACTTTCGGCGGATCAATTAGCTATAAAAGATGACGAAATTATAACATACATGCCATTTTGGCTTTATTTGTCTAAAATAATCAGAAAACGAGCCTAAACAACGAAAAGTTAATAAAACATTTCCAATTCCTAACTAACTCACACAAAGGTATATAAATGTGAGAATTGCTCGCTTATTCATGAAATAGCACTAAAAACCGTCCTAAAACCGTACCCAAAGATAGGGGTTTTTGACCCCTATCAAACCTCCTTGCACTTAAAACTTTACTTGTCCCCAAGTAAACTAAACCCGCAATCACAAGCAAGTTAGGAAACCTCCCGGTTTGACTAGGTGCTTGACACAATTTTGAGCATCTGTAATTACATGCATTCGGAAGTACAAAGTAGAGACACGATATCCAAAAGCCACATTTCAATTATCAAAGGTCATATGTTTAAGAAAAAGGACACATGTTCAATTAAACGAGCTTAAGGGGATAGCTAAGTAGAACACCTCACCATAGGTAGTTCACTCAATTCACACAATTTTGGTGGCTAAAGTGTTTACTCTCGGCTTATGTTCTTGCTTAGGATTACGTTGATTTTGCACGTTCATCCGAGTTCCTCTACTATACTATATGACTCCGATGATATCAAAAACAGCCTCGAATGGGGGTTGTAATGTGGTTAGAGGTTTAAAGGTACAACAAGGGTTAGGAGTTCTAGCGCTAGAAAAACAAAGTTTAAAATGGCTTTAGAAAATTGTGAAGTGATTGAGCTTTTTATTCACATATATTTTTTTCTGAGACGTTCTAATTTTAAGAACTGGGAGATAGAGTTCTCCTTTTTTTCTATTCGTCTCTTTTCTTTTCCTTTTCTATGTTTTTTTTTTCTTTTGGATAGTAATGCTCATTCACTTCTTAGCCTTTTGGCTTGCTACTATAATGCCATAAACAAAGATAAAGCGCTAGAAGAAAACAAAGGCTCAATGTGAGCTTTGCAAAAACTCGGGTTAAGTAACAAACCAAGTGATGGTTTGCAAAAATTGGGTTAGAACGAAAGAAAAATCTACAAACTACAAAAAATACAGGCTCAAAGGGGCTTCCTAGAGTAGATGAAAAAGAGAAGATAAGGTAAAGAAAAAGGTTAATTCTAATGAGGCTGATTCATCGTTTAACATCTCAAATCATTGCATGTAGGTTCAACTCAGTATTAGGTGCAAAATCTGTAATCTTTCCACAAGTCAAAGCATTCACACAAAAAATGTCAAGAAAAAGAGCTTTTTGATGTTCGCTCTTGGGCTCAAATTCAACTCACAGTTCTTGGGTTTCAATTTTGTGCTTACTAGTTCTCCCCAAACTCAAGTTTAATATCACATGCCTTCAATTCTTAAGTTATCTACCTAAGTAATGATTTTAGCATTTCTTCAAAAGTAGGGTCTAAATGCAAACTTTAGCTCATGCTTTTACAGATACAAGGATTGTGTCCTACACCTAAACTAGTTGTCATGCAATCTTAGATTCGGTTCTCAGCCCTCAAGAAAAAATAACGAAGTTTAGATTCGAAGGAGGTTCACGGTTTTAGGTCCTAAACATGCAAAAACAAAAACCCGAAAACGCTAAACTAAACTAGACGTGACGCAACAAAAATTTAAAAATTATACAAATTTTTGTAAGTTTGTCTATCCCTCCTCCTCACACTTAAAATATGCAATAAGTTCCAACATTGCATTTAAAACCATCAAGCGCATGTGCAAAAAGTTAGGGTGGAGAAGACAACTTACTAATTTTATTGCAATCGCCAAAAACTTGATGATTTGTGGTGCCAATTTTTTTTTTTTTTCTTTTTATTTTTTTCAGCTCCGTTCGGGAAAAAAAATCCCGAACTGTTGCTTATCTCGGCCGAGCTGGGCGGCAGTGCCCAGCTCGCCCGAGCTGGGATGCCCAGCTCGCAGAGCGGGGCCTCCCGGGGAGAAATTGCGCCTTTTTTTTAAACGAGCACTAAAAATAAATAAAATAAAATAACGTAAAAGAACTAAACCAACCTAAAAGTATATCTATAAAATTTATTAAAAAGTAAAAACCTGAAAAGTTTTATTCAAACTTGGGTTGCCTCCCAAGAAGCGCTACGTTATAGTCGGTGAGCTCAACATAGAGTTCCTTCCTAAGTATAAGCTTCTATCCGCGTTAGGAACTCGAATTCCTTAACAAATAATCCGTACCTACAAAACGGATTAGGAGCCTCAAATGAGTTAAATAAAAACAAGAGGCCAAATTTAAACAGATTATGAAAACGTTTGGTTTGCTCCCTTTTGGATTCTCTTGGTAGGTCGAAGAGAATGAAAACTTCTGAACAAGGAGTAAATCCAAACTTTTCTAACTTTTGAGGAAAAGATAGTTCATATACACAAGCTTCGATCTGATCATTTATTTCTATCACATGATTTAGGATTTTAGGTTTTGAATTGGGGTTGCTTACCGCTTCCGGTTCCTCACTTACCTTGAGTGATGCATGTGACAGTGGGCTTGGTTCTACCTTTTTGTCGTTCCTCAAGGAGATGGCTTGAGCTGATTCCCTTTGTGGGATTTCTATGTTTTCCTTTATGCCTGGGAGAGCATCTCGGGATTGCTCTTGCATCTCATGGTTTATTTGAGCCAATTGGTTGCTCAAGTCCTTGCAAACCTCCTCATGGATTGTAAGTCGGGCTGATATTCCTTTCAAAAGGGACATCACCTCATCTCGTGAGCTAGAGGGTTGTGGAGGAACTTGGCTTGCTTGTTCGTAAGGGAACATTCCCAATTCATTTTTCCTGTGCTCATTAACAAACCTATTTGGAGGCCTCAACAGGTTAGGGTTCCCGTAGGATAGATTTGAGTGTTGAGGTCTCCTCCAATCACTACCATAAAAGCTATAAGAATTGGGGTTAGAATTATACCTTTGGTGATTACCCAAAAAACTTACACTTTCATTGGTGTTGAGGCTCAATTTCGCCATCAAGATATCCATTTTCTTATTTAACTAGGCCATGGAGGGATTGGGAGCCTCATTCTCCAGGGCATGAATGTATTGTCTTGATGGGATAGTAAAATTTTGAGCTTGCCACTCGACTCTTTCTTGCCAATTCATTGATTAGAGAATGCTGAGAAAAAGTGAAGTTCTAGCACAAAAGTTGATAAGTAAAAGTATATAGTTATGAACAAATACAAAAGATATGAACAAGTATAGAAGTTATAAAAAATTGTATATAAACAGGTATAAATGATATAAACAACGGATATTCACAATGAATGCCTAAACTAACAAATCAACCTTTGGTTCGATATTGCAGAAGAAATAAATCCCCGGTAACGGCGCCAAAAACTTGATTATTGGCGGTTGTCGGGTATTTATAGAATTAATCTACTATCCCCGGCAACGGCGCCAAAAACTTGATGCGCCTCCGTTAAGAAGGCTCATAAGGGATAAGTGTACCCCGTCGTTATCAAGTAATAAAATCTGGAAAGTCCAGGTATCGAATCCACAGGACTTATTTACCACAAGTATCGAGCTACTTGGTCTCAGGTGTTATCTAGGCTGTGTGGGTTTTGAGTTTATTTGTTTAAGTTAATCTACTCCTAGGTTGAATTATGCTACTCCTAGTTAAGTTATACTAATTCTAACTAAGTTATTCTACGCCTAATTAAGTTAAACTACTTGATGCGGACATCTTTTCAACAAATTCCAAGTCCAGGTTAGGGAAGTAGCAAGGTAACAAATTTCGTCAGGTATGTGGGGAAAGTGATTCAGAAGAGGAGGAAGACACACTTAAAGTTCCAGTATATCTTTTTTTTTTCTTTTAAGTGTATCTACCTGGGCGGATCTCTTGACGGATCTCTTCGATGGATCTCCTTCGACGGATCCCCTTCGACGGATCTCAACAACGGATCTCTTCGACGGATCTACTCGACGGATCTCTTCGATGGATCTACTCAACGTATCTACTTCAGTGTATCTACTTCGACGTATCCCCTTTAAGCATCTACCTAGGCTGATCTACTTCGACGTATCCTCCTCAAGTATCTTCTTAGGCGGATCTACTTCAACCTTTCTCCTTCAGGTATCTACTTGTACGGATCTACTTCAAAGTGTCTACGTTGATGTATCTCCTTCAGGTATCTCCTTGGATGGATCTACTTCGATGTGTCTACGTTGATGTATCTCCTTCAGGTATCTACTTAGACGGATCTACTTCGATGTGTCTACATTGATGTATCTCCTTCAGGTGTCTACTTGGGCGGATCTACTTCGATGTGTCTACGTTGATGTATCTCCTTTAGGTATCTAGTTGAGCGGACCTACTTCGACATATCTACATTGGCGTATCTATTCATCGACGTATCTACTTCCATTATCTACCTGAGTGGATCTACCTTGGCATATCTATTCATTGTATTTCTGTCGATGTATATCTACTTCGACGGATCTACCTATTATATCTACTTCGACCCAGATTGGCGGATCTCACTCTACCTTGAATCCTAGCAGATCATATTCACTGGGGCGTACGAGAGGCGGATCCTCAAGCTATTGCTGGGCGGATCGTCAGGTTTACTTCCTCCCGAAGGAATTCACCAACAAACCCTGACATTCCGTACCTGTACCGTTGTACTGATTGTCGGGGCGCATTACCTATTTTACCCTTTTGTTGTTAACCTTATTGTAACCCTAGTAGGGGTAGTCCTTGTCCTTTTCTTATCTTTAGGGGGAAGTATTTAAACCCCCATTTTGTAAGGATGAGGCAACTTTTTATCAATCAAATTATATCTTCTCTTTGAGAGTGTTTTTAGGGTTCATCCCTCTTAACAATGGGGATTTCTAATTCCTTCAAGTTTAGCTTGTAAATCTGGGGGTTTCACAACTCCTTCAAGTTTAGCTTGAGAATATCTTTGGTAGTTTACGATTGAAAACTATCACCCATTACCCGATCTGCATCAGTTGGTATCAGAGCCGATCGTTTCCTGATCCGAAACTTCTTTCGACAATGGTAGCCACTGATAAGAGTTTTGAACAATGGCAAACCGATGTTGAAGAGATGGATTTCAAGCTTGCGGAAGCAAGGATAAAGACAATAGAAAATATGGAGCAAGAAAGGATGGAGAATCTGCAAAGAGGAACCAGAAGCAGCCGAAATAGCCGGAGACGACAACGTCGAGCCCAACAAAAGCAAGAAGGAGAAAACACCATCTCACCTCCTACAGATTGATACCAACTCTGTCCTCTGTTGCGCAAGGGAGAGGTAAATCCAAAACTTTCAGTTCTTGATGTGGAAGTTATGGGTACGCCTATTACTAGTGAGAATTTGGTTGTTTGTGATGTTGTGAGTGATTTAATTTCTCATTGTGGAGTTGTTGATAATGACTTTGTGAATGAGGACTTAAATGTATATGTGAATGAGGAGGAAGAGGGGATAATATGTGTGAACTTTGATGATGTTCAAATAGAAAAGGGTGCGTACTATGTGTTTGATGAAATGCCCCATAGGAAAAACTTCACTTGTATGCTTAATGAGGGTGGTAACCTTAATCCTAAAGAAGTGGATGGTGACTTTGGGCTGGCGAATCTCTTTAAGACGGATGATGAATTCATTTTATGTGTGGAGGTTGATGGCTATGGTGATGGGAGAGATGTTGGTGGATCAACGATGCTCACATGTAGAATGTCGTTTACATCGGACGACTCGGTAAATGGAGTGGTCGGCTTGAACTATAAGAAGGAGCGGATGGAAGCGAGAGGTCGTGGGAAAGATTGGGTGGAGGAAGAGGAGCTGTACAAATTTGAAAATAATCGTGAAGGAGATGAACTCGAGTGGAAGATTGATAAAGAGGAGGACCATTATGAAAGCGAGTTGGATAGCAACAATGAGCTTGAGTATGATGATAATGGGTCCCAGAATGGGAATGGAGGGGAAGAGAGTGATTTTGATGGTAAGTTATATGATGAAGGTAGATTTCGTCATCATGAGAATGAACTTGATTATGATGAGGATGATGAAACCTATTATGATGAAGATGAACATCAAATCACTGAGTGGAACCAAAGTGAGGCCACATATGAAGATGAGGAGAACAAATTTCATTGTGATGATGAGTTGGAGGATGGTGAGTGGCACCAAAATGAATATACTTATAAAGCTGATGAAGGTAGGTTTTATGAAGATGAGTCAAGGAACATTGAGTGGAACCAAAGCGGAACTCCTAATTATGAGGATAATGAAGATAGGTTCTATTGTGATGATGAGCTGGAGGACGTTGGGTGGAGCCAAAATGAGTACACCTATGATGACGACAACCAAGAGCTTCATGGAACACTTGGCGAATGGGAAGGGCAGTTCGAGTGATAAAGAGCATATGGTCTGCTGGTGTTAAAGGCAAGTGTTATCCTATTTCTTTTTTTTTAAGAAAGAGAGTATGATGCAGACATCTTTTCAACAAATTCCAAGTCCAGGTTAGGGAAGTAGCAAGGTAACAAATTTCGTCAGGTATGTGGGGAAAGTGATTCAGAAGAGGAGGAAGACACACTTAAAGTTCCAGTATATCTTTTTTTTTCTTTTAAGTGTATCTACCTGGGCGGATCTCTTGACGGATCTCTTCGATGGATCCCCTTCGACAGATCTCAACAACAGATCTACTCGACGGATCTCTTCGACGGATCTACTCGACGGATCTCTTTGATGGATCTACTCAACGTATCTACTTCAGTGTATCTACTTCGACGTATCTCCTTTAAGCATCTACCTGGGCTGATCTACTTCGACGTATCCTCCTCAAGTGTCTTCTTAGGCGGATCTACTTCAACCTATCTCCTTCAGGTATCTACTTGTGCGGATCTACTTCAAAGTGTCTACGTTGATGTATCTCCTTCAGGTATCTCCTTGGATGGATCTACTTCGATGTGTCTACGTTGATGTATCTCCTTCAGGTATCTACTTAGACGAATCTACTTCGATGTGTCTACGTTGATGTATCTCCTTCAGGTGTCTACTTGGGCGGATTTACTTTGATGTGTCTACGTTGATGTATCTCCTTCAGGTATCTAGTTGAGCGGACCTACTTCGACATATCTACATTGGCGTATCTATTCATCGACGTATCTACTTCCATTATCTACCTGAGTGGATCTACCTTGGCGTATCTATTCATTGTATTTCTGTCGATGTATATCTACTTCGACGGATCTACCTATTGTATCTACTTCGACCCAGATTGGCGGATCTCACTCTACCTTGAATCCTGGCAGATCATATTCACTGGGGCGTACGAGAGGCGGATCCTCAAGCTATTCCTGGGCGGATCGTCAGGCTTACTTCCTCCCGAAGGAATTCACCAACAAACCCTGACATTCCGTACCTGTACCGTTGTACTGATTGTCGGGGCGTATTACATATTTTACCCTTTTGTTGTTAACCTTATTGTAACCCTAGTAGGGGTAGTCCTTGTCATTTTCTTATCTTTAGGGGGAAGTATTTAAACCCCCATTTTGTAAGGATGAGGCAACTTTTTATCAATCAAATTATATCTTCTCTTTGAGAGTGTTTTCAGGGTTCATCCCTCTTAACAATGAGGATTTCTAATTCCTTCAAGTTTAGCTTGTAAATCTGGGGGTTTCACGGCTCCTTCAAGTTTAGCTTGAGAATATCTTTGGTACTTTACGATTGAAAACTATCACCCGTTCCCCGATCTGCATCACTACTCCTAATTAAGTTATACTACTCCTAGGTAATCTTTCACTAATGCAATTACCCGAAGGAACATGGTATGAACGATAATAATGAAGTTAGGTTATTAGGTCTATTGATTAAAAACCTAATCTAAGTCACTTGTATTCAAGGCGATTAACCCTACTTACCCTCCTGAAGTTCCTAGTGCGTGATTCCCTTGTAAGGCCGAAACTAGGTCTAAGGCTCAGCAATTTGGGCTTAATCAACTAAGAGGTCGTCAATCTCCTAGGCTCTGACTAGGTAAGATTCAGCTCACAATATGTGCGTACTAGATTTTGGGGCTTTTGAATGAGTTAAACCAATTGAATAAAGCGTAAGACAAAGATTAAACAAATAATCATAGAACAAAATAAGAGCTAAAATATTATTAAAGGCGAAGAACAATGTCACAGGATACAATTAGCCTAGGATTCATAGACTGTATCAAAGAGTACAAACAAGGAAAGATAAAAGGAGATACGAAAATCCCTTTCAGGGAACCTGTCTACTCTGCAGCCGGCTTCCTAGATCTTAAGGACGGACCTTGAATATTCCTCGGTGAGCGGAGCTTCGAAGGTGCTTCAATGGAGGTTGAAGGAGATGGAGGAGGTGGAGAGGAATCTTCAAGGGTGAAGGCTAAGGTAAATTTACAATAATGAAAGATATCTAATTTACAATGGAAAAGTTCTATTTATAGATGTAGCTCGGGCCCTCTTTCTGACCTAATTCGTATCCTTTTGCAGGTAGGAAGTCGTGGGGCCGATCGTGGAGTCGTGGGGTCAAAACTGCTAATTTTGACCAATTCCCGCAGGTCAGCTCGCCGAGCAGGGCGCGCTGCTCAGCGAGCTGGCCCTCCACAGCCAACTCGCGGCGAGCTGGCCCCAAGCTCGCCCGAGTAGGCCCCTGGAGGCCTGCTCGGCGAGCTGGCCTGGCCAGCTCGTCGCGAGCTGACATGGCCAGCTCGCCCGACCAGGCCCCTAGAGGCCTGCTCGGCGAGCTGACATAGCCAGCTCGGCGAGCTGGCCTAAAAAGGCCAGTCCGACGAGCGGTTTTGCCCTGCACGCTTCTGCACTGTCGCTTGATGTCCCATGATGTAATTTTCGCCCGAACTTATCCCTGCACATGCACGGAATCTCCAAATAGCATTAGTCCAAAGGCTAAACTGACCCGCCAATCGCTCATTTTTAGCAAACGCTCCGTTTGGTGCGACTTTTGGCGGATCAATTATCTATAAAAGATGACGGAATTATAACATACATGCCATTTTGGCCTTATTTTCCTAAAATGATCAGAAAACGAGCCTAAACAACGAAAAGTTAATAAAAAATTTCCAATTCCTAACTAACTCACACAAAGGTATATAAATGCGAGAATTGCTCGCTTATTCATGAAATAACACTAAAAACCGTCCTAAAACCGTACCCCAAGATAGGGGTTTTTGACCCCTATCATAATTCTCGGTACCAAAGGTACCATTGATGTTCCTTGGAGTGATGATGAATTCTTCCCGATGATAGACTCTGAGTTTTTAGAGTTTGAAGGACTCGTAAAACGTGTCTTTCGGGCCGGCCCGCATTTTCTTTCTGCACCAGAACGTCAAGCTTTCGTGCAGTTGAAAATTGACCACTATAGGGCCACAGAAATCCCGCTTGATAGGGATGAATATATAGAATAGTTTTAGGTTTTTCAATTTTATTTTATACATATTTCCTTATTTTGTTGTAATTAAATTGTTTATTTTTCTATTTTGTACATATGTGTTCAAATTAATAAATCAAATTTTATATTCATCTTAGTTCATTTATTGCTTTTCTAATAGTAAATATATTGGTTCAATGACGATAATAACATGCTTCGAATAAAACTTGTATGATTTCTTAATCAGCACATGATCCCACTTCATAAATTTAATTCATTGTGTTCAATACATTAAGTTTTCATTCAATTGATTCAATTCATGCATTTAATATGTATTAATATGAACTTAATATGCACTTAATATGATTCTTTTAACTTGTATGCATAAATATGCATCAATGTTCCATTAATTCTTCATAAATCATTTATTTCCCCCTAATTCTAATTAATAAGGATAAACCTTTGGTTTTCCTTGCAATTAATGCTATTTATTTTAATCTTTAAGTGCAGGTTCAGTTTATATTAAGTTCAGGACACAAATTACCAACAAAATTGCACAAACCAAGTCAAAAAGCACCTAAAAAGCCATTTTTGACTAATTCTCTGCCGAGAATTTATAATTCCCGGAAAGTCCAGCGAAACAAGGCCGAATTCAGAGCAATTTTTTCTCTAAAATTCGCGTGCCGCGACCGCGGATCCGCATTCTCGGTCGCGACACGCGACCTGTAGGCAATTTAATTCCGCATTTTTGCCCTATTACAAGCCTATTCCTATTCCTATAACACCTATACATCTCCCTATTTTACCCTATATAAACCTACTCCTTACACAAACTTCACATCACCTCACAATTCACCCAATCACCTATCATAACCTCTTCCCCATACATTACTTTTACTCTTCCCCAATTATTCTTTACCATCTCTTCTCTCTTCTCAAACATTACATCATTTTACAAATTTCAATTCATCTTCAAACTTTGCTTTTCTCTCTTTTTCATTTCTTCTTCTTCTTCTTTACACAACCCTAGCCACCACCATTACCATGCCTAGACAAAAGCGTGTTGGTCAAAACCCTCCGGTTACGGAAGCTAATCGCCTTCGTATTCGTTGCGGAGCCTATTTCGATATCGAAACGGAGGAGGAAGCCGCTCAATTTCTTCATTTTTCCAATTCCAAGCGAGAGTTTGTGGATATGCACTTCCTTGACTTCGATTCGGTAAGAGCATTAAACTTCTCTACTAGAATTGATGCTTTTATTGAGGCTTTGGGTTGGCAAGAGTTCGTTTCTATGCATTTTCCCCGTATTCATGAATACGTGGTGGAGTTTTTGGTCACTTTGACCATGAACAAGAAGAAGACATCAATTTCTTTTAGGAACAATGGTGTGACTTACACCATTGATTATGAAGCTATGGGAAATATGTTTGGTTTCCCTACTACTGATTTTTATGACAAGCCTAAGGATTTTGATAATGACTCTATTTGGCAAACTCTTTCGGACCAAGACTATTTTAACTCCAAGAACACTTCAAGCAAGTTGATTAAGGACAATTGTGTGTTCTTCTTTCACAAATATTTGAGTTTTTCCTTGTTTGGTCGTGTTGAGAGTTCGAAGATTCAAGTTCGGGATTTGTTTGTTTTGGATTGTTTGTTTAAAGGTTTGAGGGTTGATAGCATTGGCATGCTATTTGACAATTTATTTCATGCTTCGAGGGCTCATACCATTCAAGTCCCTCTCGGTAATTTTATCACGGGTATTGTTTTGGGAGCACGGGGTGAATTGGCTGATTATGACATGTCCACCTACCAAGGGTATGTTCCAATCTTGGACATTTCGGCACTTGAGCGGGCTCACTTATTGCTTACTTCGGTCCCTCCTATTTTTATTACATATGCTTCCCGTATTGCCCATCTTCGTGGCACTATGGGTGGAGGAGCTTCTAGTTCTCAATTTGTAGGTACCGAAGGAGGAGGCGAGGCGGAAGGCGAGGAAGATGCACCGCCGGTTCAACCACAACCCCAAGCACCTCAAGAGGATGATCTGGTAGATTTGAGGAGGATTTTGGACCAAATCAATTCCAATAATCGTCAACTGAATTTAAGAATTGATGATTTGGTGGAAAACAATATGGTGATGAATGACAACCTCAATACTTTGAGGCGTGAGCATAGGTCTACTCGGCATCGGATGCTTTCATTTTTCCGTCGCCGAAATGTGGAGACTTCACCAACACCTCCGGATTCCCCGCCTAATGCTTAGGTTATCTCTTTTATTTTTCTTGTTATGTAGTTAAGTTTGGTACAATATTTCTTTTTATGATGTTTCGTACAATTTTTTTTTAATTTTATGTGGAATGATTTTATTTGCTAATATTCTATCTTTATTTCGTATGCTTTATTTCGTGCTTATTTTTCATGCTATCTCGATTTTTGCACCAATGAGGACATGGTCCAATTTAAGTGTGGGAGGAGATATACATATATCATTTAAACAAATACTAAACGCATCGAATAATTTTTATGCAAATGCAACATATTTGCAACACATTTTCATAAACACTATTTTTATTAACTTAACATTTTTCATATGTTTATAAATTAATCATAAGTTAATATGATTATTATTTTTTTTTAGGTTATCTTTACCAATAGAAATGATATTTCTATACGGGCAACATTATTTTTCAAAATTTTCACAAATCTCCAATACGATTTTAAGTAAAACGTCTCGAGTGAATGTATTTAAGTAAAAAAAAAAATTCTTTATATTCAATCTTTATTTTATATCATACAATTCATGATACAAATAAATCTTATTTTAATTTTCAATTAGGTTTATAGGCATTAAATTGAACTAACAATTTTTAGCTCGGTTTGATTTCGTCTTACATTAATACCAATTGAAGTTTTTAAGGAAACTTTAGCCATAATACATGTTGAATTTTAAGTCAATATAGGATGAATGTGCTATCTTTCTTTTTCCCAATTTAAAACATATTAACTAATCAATTAGTTGAATTCTTAACTTTTGGCCACGATTGAGACCAACCTTATCACAATCGAGGTATGAAAGGGAAGAAAATTAAGTACCGTTTACTTTTGGCCACGGTTGCGACCACCCTTATCACAATCGAGGTATGGAAGGAACGTCTAAAAAAATTACACGTGTTTAAAGTTTAAAGTAATGATTGCGTCCACCCATGGCATGATCGGTACCTCTTAAGCAAACACAAAGCAATAAAATACGTATAAGGTTACGATCAAGACCACCCTTATCTCGGGCGTAACCAAGTAAATAATTTAATCCTAAGTACTTATTTAAATTTAATATATCTCATATATTAGTTTAGGTTTGGAAAAGGAAATTTTATGCTTTGAAATGCCTTGAAACGAAAGACTCAATAACATGCGTGCTTATATCGTCCCGAATACTTCAATTCAAAATTGAAAATACAAGACGAATGATATATCGCCTTTATACTAAGTTAGTTTGATGTTTTGCGTATAAATTTGCCATGCGAAGTTAGTCTTTTCGGCTTAACTAATTTAAAAGGGTAACACAAAGATATATGTTTTATTTTCATAAATAGATTAGTTAAAGAATAAATTCAGTGAAATTTTGCTCGGGACTAGCAAAAGATTAAGTGTGGAAATTTGTTAAGCCCAAAATATACCTAAAATATCATCAATAATTACATCAATATTGCTATGAATTTGTACTATTTATACCTGTTTGGAATGCTTTTACTTTCGAATATGTTTCTTTCTTGTAAGGTACCTAAATATTTGGTAAAATCCAAATAGGAACGAAAAGAGCTTAAAAACAGAATAAAAACCCTACAAAAGAAGTAAAAAACGACGAAGATCAATTACACCAAAAACGAGGACAAAGACGAAGTCAGAAACAGAAGAAATGTCACATTCTCGGTTGAGGAAACCAATTCTCGGAAGAGAATTTTATGAAAGCCGCGACCGAGAATCTCAAATTCTCGGTCGCGACACGCGTCAACCAGCAGCTCTTTCCCTTCGTCCGAAGACCAAATAAATGCTCCCCCATTCTCGGTCGAGAATTGCCATTCTCGGTAAGTGCAGAAATTCCTCCAAGTACAATGAACACATGTTGAATTCAAAGAAACGCGTTCGTTCGGGTGGATAAAGACGTCATTTCACAACGGATACGATCCTTCACAACGGACACGACACTTCAACCACGACTCTTCAACATCTATAAATAAAGAGTTGATGGAGAGTTAAAGATATATAGAAGAAAGAGATTAGTATAGAATTTATGCAGAAATTCCGAGTCAAGTGATTTAGAATTTAGATTTCGTTTCTGTAAAAGCAATATGATGTACACACATTGTTTATTCAATAATAACAAACACAGTAGCGTTTAGATTTGTTCATATTAGTTTACATTTTGGTAGTAGATAGACCAGTCTCTATTCCGAAGATTCAGCGAGAAGATTGAGTAGAGAATCCGCCCCTGAGCCTGACAAACTCTAACGAAACCAAAGGAAAGGATTGACAACCCGTTCATTTGCACGCCGTCGAATGTTTCCATGCTCCTTGTTCTCTGTAAACTTGTATCAATTTATATTTCATCTAATAAAGTCCGTTCTATTCGATAGATTTTCATGCAGCACTTTGGTAAAGGATCCGAAGTGGATTGCCGGTGTTTTCATTAAAACTTAGTTTAATTCCAAATCTTTACAAGGAAACTTTGTTGAACACTTAGATAAATTATTATCTTGGTAGATTTTAATTTGGTTAAGGTAGCGATCTAACCCGACCGTAGGAGGATTGACTACAGTTCAAAGACTAAAAATTAGAGGTTCCGTCATTTATTTCATCGTTATAATTTATACAAAGTTTAAAGTTGTTTTCTTTGCATAATGCAAACAAATACATTTGTTTACTTTTCTAAAGAACTAAACAATCCTGTTTTGTAAATTCATTCCTAAATCAGAAATATTTTCTAACATCTTTATGCTCTAATCTAATTCTCATTCTAGCAATTTCAAAACCAAATCCGATTTAACGATTTTCCATATTATAAATTTTAAAAAGTATATTTAACCAATTCAAAATAAGTTTTTGTTAAAAAACGTTCCCTGTGGGATCGATATCTTTTATTACTACAAGCGTATACCGTGCACTTGCGGAAATCGCTCAACACTTCCTCTATCTTGCGAGTGATAATCCAACACCCTATGAAATTTTGTTGGAGACTAGGGGGTCGGAGGGGCTTGCCCCGCTCCCAAGCCTCCATATCTCCGCCCCTAGAAGCACCACTTAATTGAGTGCAACTTATCCAAGTTGGTCTTAACTCGGCCGAGTGAAAGTACCTTGTTAATATTGTTTAACCTTAATATACAGTAAAATACAACCCCTACTTAGAACTACAAGAGTCATTTGATTCATTAGGAATAATTGAATTAGAAATAATTACAAGAGTGTTGATCCGCTACTAGCTTCTGTATATTCTTTGGAACTTTTGCAATATTCTGGAAAACCAAGAAACAATTTGTTGTTGCTCATTCATCAGCCGATGCTAAATACAGGGTTATGGCCTTACCACATGCAAAGTTACTAAGCTGTCAGGTTTGATAAAAGACCTTGGAATCAATAATCTGCCTTTCACAGTGCTAAAATGTCACACCCGACCCTAAACGATCTCAATCGGCATCGAACGTGAAATAGAAAGATCACAATCAACACTTAGTAGTCTCTAAATTATCCAAATGTCATAAATATCACACTAATCGGGGGGTAATTTTCTCTATATCATTTACCTAAAAAATTAAAACATTTAAAAACGTGAGACAAAAATCTCAGTAGACAATTATCAACTACATAAATTACTTATACTCAAAATAACTATATATATATTTTTTAAATTCTCAAAATGCATCACATAAAATTCATATACTTAAAAATGATCTTTTTATGGATTAAACCATAATAAAATACTCAAAATAGTACCTTTAACCAAATCTTCAATTTAAAATATCAAGCTTGCTATCATTTCTCAAAATACCACACATAGTCAAAACGTAAACCACTGTATTAAAACACTTAATATAAAACTCATATCCAAAATAGCTATATATATTTTATTTGTTTAAAATCTCAACTATACAAAATAAATAGATTCGTAATTAATCATTTACTCAAATCAACCGTAAATCAATAAATACTTCATAAATCGTATTTCGATAAATCCTTCATAAACTGTATACCGATAAATACTTTATAAACTGTATCTCAATAAATATTTCATAAAATGTATCTTAATAAAAGCTCCATCAACTGTATCTCAATAGATACCTCACAAATCGTATGTCAATAATTACTTCACAAATCGTATATCAATAAATATTTCGCAAATCGTATCCATCTGAGAGATAATCCCCGTATGTATCAATCCCCATAATATAATAGAATCAAGATATCTCATAATTTTGCCTAACCCGCATGGTCTTACTCAACACTTCTTTGCCATACGTGATAAGTCTTTCAATTGTGTACATAGGCCGTATTTCTAACTAAATACGAACTTTAATTAAAGACGCCTATGTGGATTACTCTTGATGGATACTAAATTTTTTATAATTTCATAATATCACTTAAAAACAGAAATATATATATATATATATATATATATATATATAACTCATAAATTAACATCATAAAATTTCTCAAGTACTTTTCTTAATCAATTTCTAAAATATTCAATCATTAATCATTATTGTACTAAAATCACCAATAAATAATTTAAAAATATACTTATCAATACTAACTTCAATTTCTTAAAAATAAGCATATAAATCATCATATATATGCTCATAAATCATAAATTATAAGTTATCAAAAATACTATTTTAACAATCTTAAAATCAAATATTCACCTTAAGAATAAAATTTATAAAAATCACTTCACATATATGTATATATATACTCAAAATCATAAAAAGGTAGTTGATAAAATACTTACGTCAACAATCAATCGAAGAAAACACAACCCGAGTCTTAAAATTTATCTAGAATCTGTCACGTACTAATCTGTCTCGTACGAGCCTATTTCAAAAAAAAAAAAAACTCTAAACCCGATCTTCGACCCTCAATCTCTCGTGAAGAAATGTTGGTCGAACTATAGAGATGACCATAATCGTCGTATGAACTATCTTTCCCAAATTCCTTTTCCTCTCTTTTTCATGGTTTAACCAAAATTTAAAGATGAAAACTACAAAAATGCCTCTTCTTTTCTTTTTCATTTGTAATTAACTCTCTCCCCCATATCTCCTTTATCTAAGTGATATTTAAATATAGGATTTATATACTACCTATATAAAACTTGACCAAAATAAATTTATCTATTGAAATAATTATATGTCATGTGGCAATATTGAAACAATTAAAAAAAAAACATATGTCAACCTTATAAAGTCATAGTGGAGTTTTCCACGAAATTGTCTTCTTGAATCAAGAAGAGATTTGTCTTTCCAACAAGGGCAAATATCCTTTCGTTCCTCTGTAATTTAATTTCTTTTAAAATTTACCCTAAAATTTTAATTTTATATTTAAAACATGAAATTAATCTCCAAACTATCTCCATAATGTCCAATTAACTCTTCAATCAATAATTAACTATAATATAACCTAATATTAGGGTATAATAACTAAAATTAAGGACACGTATGTAACATAAAATTTGATAATGAAGTTGCTCTATCCATTACAGCTAACCTAGGGGTTCATGAGCGCACTAAACATATTGAAATCGATTGTCATTATTTTCGTGATAAGATAAATGCTGGCACCACCACTCCAACTTATGTTTCTTCTTAAGTTGTTGATCTTCTCGTCTAAGTGCTACCTGTCAAACAACAAACTCATCATGTATCCAAAATAGGAGCAATCCCTTCATCTTCATCGTTAGCTTGTGGGGGAGTACTGAAGCTATTTTACGTTGACTAGTTATTTTACCTTTTGTACACCGTCAGTGTCTTTTCTGCCTCAGACACATGTATGTCTGTGTGAGGTTGTTTGCTCTATCTTTATCGTTTTGTTTGGTTTCCTTCCTTATCGTTGTAATCATTCTCTTTTGGAGGGCAAGAACAATGAAAATACATATAAAAGAGATTATCATCCTCTCTATTTTCTCTGATGTTACTTTGTATTGCATCCTCGATTTTTCTTTTTACATATGTTAACGAGGATGTTAAAAAATATAGTAGAATGTAGTATTACTTCAAAATATTTTATGTAGTTTTTTTATTAGCACGTTAATCATTACCATCTAAAAGTCTGCTAGTATATCATGTTTGTCATTTGGCCCCATGACATGTTATTTGGTCACATTTGACTCCTAACATATCCCAATTTGGTGAAATTTCTCTCGATTTTTTTAACTTGAGATTTGACCTAGCTGCCGCAGCCGCCGCCTCTGCCGTCGCAGACTCCTCGTCACTCTGATCATGGCTGCATCTGCGTCACATGCGATTGCTCACCTCTTTGACCGCACTGCTTTTGCGAAATCCTCGCAGCTACCCGCAGCAACGGTGACGGCTCAACCACTCAACAAAGGCTCCTCTATAACCCCCCGTCTTTTGCCACAGTAGTCAGGCAAACCATCGCACCAACGGAACCGCCTGCTTCCACGCAACCTACTATCACCGAGGAGCAGGGTTTCAAAGCCATCCGCATTCAACAGTCAATTTATGAAGAAATTAGGAAGTAAAATAAATAATAGTAGTTAAATGGGATGTTCATCAGTTTGAATGGTAGTTGGAAAATAGTTTAGTCTAAACTAATATTTTACCCCTACATATTGTTTAGTATAGTCAAGTGGTCCAAAGTAGAGTAGGCTGTATAGCTTCCACATAAAGTGTTCAAAATTCTTAAAATTGCATAACTAAGTTTTAAATAAGTTTTATATTAATCAAGGTTAACGTGTTCTATTATAATTTATTGGTGATTTAATATATTGGGCAAATAATTTATTATTTCCTACGTCTTTACAGAACACCTAGTTTAGTTATCGTATTTTAATTATATTTTGTTTATTTTTTAACTTTTGTTATATTTTACTTGAATATTTAATTATTAAACAGTTTAATCTTTTATTAAATGATTGAATAGAACAAAAGTTGGTGATTAAATATTGTATTACTAAAATATGAGAACTAAACAATATGTTAAGTAAAAAATATAGATAAATAAGGTTGCATGGACCGCTTAAATACTCAAAATTAAAAATCCGTTTCGATTTTCTCCAAATAGTCACTTTGAACGTTTTTTTTTTTTTTTAATGTTTCTATACGATTTTTAGCCGTCTAAACTTCACCTAAGCCGTCTGGACATTACCTAGATAACCTACGTGTCGCTTGAGCGATGATGAATAAAATCGTTTTTTTTCTTTATTATAATAATTTTGAATATTGTCACATGATTATTCGTGATTTGTGTTTTTTTTCCATGATACGCTTTAAGATTTTAAGGATATTGTTTCGTAGATTTTTTGGTGAATTGTATTACTAGTGGACATTCTATTTTATTTAATTAACTTGTTTCAATGATATTATTAAAACGTTGATGTTTTTATATTTTTAAAAATATACGTACTTTGCTTTCTTCTTCTTCACATAACTGCTTTCTTCTTCCCTTTTTCCATTGTGCAGCACCTCTTTGTTTATTCACCAAATTCATCAATCAATTCCTTTTGTTAATTGAGTATTTTTTCCTTTCAAGTTGTAGTTTTTATTTAAAGAGGAAGAAGGAAGATTGTCTTCCTTTTTCCTCCTTGCACCGTTCTGTTTTTTTCTTCTTCTCTTTGTTCTATAATTTCTTTGTTTTTAGATATCATATATTTTACCGGATCTTTTAATCCGTTTGAATTGCATCTGTTGTTTATTATCTTTTCATTTGTAACGTTTTCTGATTTAGCAAGAGCAGAAATGATAAATCTTATATGTAGATCACTACATCTACGTGGTTGCAAAAGAAAGGGCTTCGATCCAAAGATTCGGAAGAGTATAAATGATGAAGATTGGATTCCAGATGTTTTTCTACGAATTTGGAGTTTGAAGAAGTATATGTATCTGTTTGTGTTATTAGTACCTGTAATGCTGTTTGTGTTATTAGTACCTGTAATGGTTTGTTTTGCTCTTTGTAGTCATTTTCTTACCTATATGGATTTTGTATCAGGCATAGCCTCGTGTAAGGTTTTATTCCTTATTTTTCGTGTCGTACTTGTAATTTTCTTATCAATGAAATGATGTACTCGTGTTTATCAAAAAAAAAAAAATATATACGTACTTTTTTATATTAAATCATTTTATATTATGATTTTTAGATAATATAATAGATGTTTTAAATAAATTTATATAAAAAGTTTTTATTAACAAATAAAAATTATAAAAATACAAACCTATCATTTTTTATACTTCTTGCTAATATATTATTCACGTCCTCCATTATTATTGTAGAATTTCCTAATTATGAGAAAGGTTTAAAAGATGAGAAATTATTAGATAGCTTACAAATTCAAAAAAAAAAAAAAAAAAAAAAGATAGCTTACAAATAAATATAACTTTTATTAGATTTATTAATTATGCTGCTATATGAGTACATGAGATAATATATGATAATAAGTTTAAATTTTTATATTTTTTTTAAGTTAGTCGGTGAATCTTAATCCATCCAAAAATTTACACGTCAATTTTGTGTTATCTCAAAAATTATTTACTTCCTAATAAGATAAAATCAAACAATATAATTACGTATCGATTTCGTATCATGTGTAAATTTTTCATTCCTAGAATTTTACGTGTAAAATGTAGAGGAATAATAGATTAAATTAGAGTTTAAAAGATTACGTTTTACTACCTGTAATATTGACATCCATGAACAATTTTACCTCTAAAATTTAAAAATCATGCAATTTTATCTCTAATGTCGGTAATTTATGTCAATTTCAGACGTTATTATAAAACACATATATTTTGTTTCTTATTATGCATCAGTTGAATATAAGTTGGTTCTGAAAAAAAAATTCACATTTTTTTATGTTTTAATAATTGAATTGAAAGTTTATATTTTAATTCGATAAAATATATAGATTTTCTCTTATGTCAAACTTGTATAAAAATACAGTATAATTTTTTTCACGTCTATTCATATAATTGTGATCTCTTACTAATTATTGATAAAATGACATGCAAAATTAACGAGTAAGAAAACAGTTTGATTAGTTATTTCTCAAATTGAGATAATGTATAAATGTTATAGATATAATTACACAATTTTAAATATTAAAGATAAAATTGACTTAAAACCAACTATTGAAGATATTTTGTACTTTATTTCTTATTTTTCAAAATTAAATCAATAATTCTTTATCAATTCTCTATTATTCTTTCGTTTATACCTTTTTCGAATTTAGCACGAGCGGAAACGGTTTATCTTGTTCGTGGATCAATGGATCTATGTAGTTGTAACAAAAGAAAGAATTTACATCCGAATGTTTAGAATGACTTAAATGATGATGATTGGACTATAAATGTTTTTCCGTGAGTATATTTTTTCTCATCCTTTTGTGTTTTTAATATCTTTTATAGTTATTTTTGCTCTTTTTAATCCTTTTAGTTTGTAAGTTTTTTATTCTTTGTGTTTGTTTGTTGTACTTGTTGTTTATTCATATATTGAATATATAAAAAAAAATCAATTGGTTCAAAAAAATTAAATCAATAATTAGACTCATTTAGGATGGTAGTTCTATTATTCATCTCGGTCTTGGTATATTGTAGAAATTTTCGGTGATGAATTTTATATCCCATCATCCAATGATGAAAAACATAAAGTAAGGTTTACTTTGTCAAAAACAAAACTCGATCTTTATAGACGGGCGACCATTACTACATCTAACATACACTCTTTTCTTCACCTAAAAAACACTTCATCTCACTTTCTCTCATCTTCCCCGATCATCTTCTCCGATCAACTCAAAATGCAGCAGTACAAAACAATCTCAATCCAACAAAAATCCCCAAATTCCAGAGTCTTCCATCTATACCTCAATCGTCCATCTAAAATCAACTCATTCTCATACGACTTCTTCGCCGAATTCCCCGCCGCCCTTTCCTCTCTCGACGAGAATCCCGATGTCGGCGCCATCATCCTCGCCGGCATCGGTAATCACTTCTCCTCGGGTATCGACATGGAAGTAATCAATTCAATCATGGAAAAGAGCTTATCAAAGGAAAGAGGCCGCGGCAGCGAGTGGTTCCGGCGAGAAGTTAAGTATTTACAGGCGGCCTTGACTGCAGTAGAGCGGTGTAGGAAACCGGTGATTGCGAGTATCCATGGATATTGTGTTGGAGGAGGACTTGATCTAGTGACTGCCTGTGATATAAGGTTTTGTACGAAAGACGCTGTTTTTTCTGTGAAGGAGGTTGATTTGGCAATTGTGGCGGATATGGGGACGTTGCAGAGGCTGCCGCCGTTGGTCGGGTATGGTAAGGCGGTGGAATTGGCTATGACTGGTCGGAAGTTTTCCGGTCAAGAGGCTATGGATATGGGTCTGGTTTCTAGGGTTTTTGAGTCTAAAGAAGCATTGGATGAAGGTGTTGTGCTTCTTGCTGAAGGTATGCTCACATTTCCTATGTTTAAAAGTTTAAAATTTCAATTATCTCCCTAAACTTTTAAAAATTCTAAATAACTCTATTTAATTCAATAACCTTTTATTATTATATGATTGTATTTAATAATCCCGCGTTCTTATCCGATTGGATTTAATAATTCAATTTCATTTTAACAAACCTAAAACTTCAATCTGTAATTGCACTTACAAACGTTCCTAATTATTATCTATTTAACATTTTCTTTTTGATATGTATATGTAGTGATCACTTTAACACGTGGTAGATCTTGTATCCCACTTTCATATCTAACCAATTCTATTGATAAATAATAGGGTAAATTACACCTATTGCCACTGAAATTTTTAACGGTATGACCACCGAACTTTGCACTTTTTAACACCGGTGGTCACTCAACATCTCAAAACGACCGTTGACGGTCTTAAAATAAAAAATTTGAAGAGTTAATGGTATTCTAATAAACTTTAATTCTTGAAATTTTTTGTTTTGTGGTCATTTAGGTGTTGTTTGGTTAGGAGAGAGAAAGTAAATTTTTAGATAGAGAAATCTCCAAAAAATATGATTTTAGGAAATAAAAAATGTGGTTTCATAGTAAATGTCATTCTGAACAACTTTAATTCTTGAATATTTTCATATTGGGGTTGTTAACGGTAATTTTGAGGAGTTGGTTAAAATTGAGTGGCCACCGATGTTAAAAAGTGTAAAGTTCAGTGACTATACTGTTAAGAATTGAAGTTTAGTGACCATAATGTTAAAATTTTCAAAAGATTAAGAGAGTAGTTGTAATTTTGGGTTAAATACAGGAGGATAACAGATGTATTGATTAAAATGCATTAATTGTTCATTCAAGTAAAATTTAGGGTATGTTTTAAAACAAAAAAAAAATATTGAATTTCAGTTTGAATTAATAAAGTAATTGGACTTTAAAAATAATTATTGAATTTCAATTTTTTTTGTTTAATTAAGATGAATTTCATTACACATCACTATTCTAATGATTTTTTCGTATATGAATTGATCGAAATGATTTTATTAAAATAAAAATAAAAATTTGATACTTCATTTAATGAAGTTTAACTGACTTTATGAAATTGACTCCAAATTTTACAATAAATGCAATTTACCTTTTTTTAATAGGGATATTGCAAAAATTAATTATATATATATAGTTTTTTAACATTTGTAAATATATTTTCGTAGTATAAAAGTTGGCAAGTGTTTCTCAATTTGCAAAAAAAAAAAGAAATGAATTTTTGATTAAAATATTACTAGTAAACAAGAAGAATTTCAAGTGATTTTATTATTAATTTTCTGTTTGATGGGTGGAAAGACTATTAAAACATTTATTTTTAATATATATTTCATAGGCAAATTAGATAATTTTAGTGAAAATGAAGAAAATCTCATAATTTATATTTACAATCTTCCTTTGTCTTTACAAATACTTAAAATCATATAAGTACTTTATACCAGATTTATTTTTGTACTTTGTTAGTGTTTTATGTAAAAAATTACAAATTTTATCTCATATATCATATGTCATTCTTTTTAGGATAATCATGTCATTCATATGCATATGATATAGATATGCTTTACTTCCTCTCAATAAAGTGCTAAATTTGTTTTTAAAGTTACCTAAAAATATTATTTTTATTATTACACAAAATAATTCAGTATTTGCTTTCATTATAGATATTTTAGCTCAATTTTGAGGGTTTACTTTTTATAATAGATATTTTCGCTTAATTTAGAGGGTTTTGGTTTAGTTTTTTTCACAACAGCATTTAGCGGTTTTACTCTAAACTACTAGAAATAAAATATTTGATTAAGTTTTCAAAACCAAGATGTTAACTGTTTTAAAACAAACAATAACGGTTCATGAAATGCTCCAAGTGGAAACTTTTCGCGAACTGTGTTGAGCTTTTCATGTTGTTTCCATTTGTTTAACTTTTGACAAATTTATCCCCACTTTTCTTTTATGCAAGCATATTCCTTAATAACAGTAGGGACGATGCAAGGCCCGATAACCGACAACCCAACTAGGTCAGCGCCCCGATTACCTAACTAATTATGTATAATCTATTAATCCGAAATTCACAAAGATTAATTTTTAAAAGTATAAAACCACCTTAAAATATTTTTCAAGAAAGACATTTCTTATTTTCCACAATTAATGAATTTAGATATCAAATTGCTTCTGGTATACAGAGGAACAAATAATATTTGAAGCGAAAAATGTGTTAAATTTTTAGTTATATATCAATGTTAGCTTTGAAAAAAAAATATAGGTACAGTAAAACCTCTATATAGGAATACGTTTGGGACCGGACAATTTGTATAACAATTGGGAGGTTATTCTTATATAGAGTTTGGTACCCAAAAAAAAAAATCAACACTTAAAGTTTATAAATTTAACAGCAATAAGAACTCTCTAATTTTTATTATTCAAAAATTAATTATGCAACGTTGTTTGACACATTGATTTAGTTTTTATATACACAATGTACAATAAAATAGATTAATAAAACAAATTAATGTTTAGCATATCAAGTCTACGAGTTTTATTTCCAATACCTAAAGAATTGGAAGAGTTTTGAGTTTAGTTTCCAATATATAAAGAAAAGAGTTTTATGGGAAAATGGTAAGAATTTATAGTTAAAGTTGGAATTTGTGTGCCAACTCATATTTAATCTCAATAATTTTTAAATTTTTTAATAAATTTTGTTTAAATCCTTAATACATATATACATTATTTACATAATTATTCCTATATAAAGGTATAGTTTCTAAAGGTGGGACTTGGATTATGTATAACAATTAACATTTGGGAGGTTATTCTTATTTATAATCGGCCCAAGTTGGGACCGAAATTTTTTATAACAAATTGGAGGTTATTCTTATATAGAGTATTCCTATATAGAGGTTTTACTGTATTTATATAGTTACTATTATAAAAAAATTAAATTCATATTATTTTGAATTATCTAATTATTTATATTATTTTTGTAAAAATATAAAATTAACTTTGTGGTCGGGAAATTTAAAAAAACAGTGTGCTTTCTGCATTTTCAAACTCAGTAATTTCGATAAAAATTATTGTCCTACCTTTTTACCAGCAAAAGATCAATTTAGAGCAATTAAAAAAATTAATTTTCTAAATTACCTCATATATAAAGTCTTACTTTACAAATTAATTAAACCACAAGTATTATTTAATCGAAAAATTGACTCAAACCCTTCAAATGCAAAGTTCACAAATCTCATGCCCCTATTTATTATTTTTAACCGCGAGATTGCGTTTGCAAATCGAGCAAACCACATATATTATTTTTATACTTTACCCTTTTTTTCAATCTTCATGTAAAATAGAAAATGTTTGTTTTTAATTAATAAACATATCCATATTAGTTTTTTCTCAAATACTAATTATGAATTAACTAACACTAACATCCACTAATTAATATCGAACATCTTATTGCAACAGTAACAATTAACATATACTAATTAATATCGGACATCTTATTGTAACAGTAAGAGTATCAGTTAACAGCTGACTACAAGTGCATGAAATTACATTTTTTTCTTAAACTTTTTTTCTTATGTGGTTTGGAAGGAATTGGTGCAAAGTCTCCCCTAGCACTTGCAGGGATAAAGGAAGTGATGCTAAGGAGCAAGGATTTAACATTAGAACAAGCACTGGATTATGTTGCAACTTGGGATTCTGCAATGGTTTTATCTGATGATATGAAAGTCGCCTTTAAAGCACATCTTCAGAAAACAAATCCTGTCTTTGCCAAGCTTTGATATAGCCATTGATAGGGTTTTAATGGTCACTAAAGTAGATGTTTTGCGCATCGGTAGTCAAAAAATGCTTTAGTGACTACGCGGTGCACGAAACCTCTACTTTAATGACCATAAAAACTTTTTATCCAACTTATTACCTTAAATTTACTTCTCTCGAGCATGTATTTTGTGGCTTTTTCCTGTAGCTAAATCAATAAAGTGTAACTCCTAACCTTTTCTTTTGTGGCTTAATATTTCAAATCTTTTATTTTATTAAACAACATGTGTATATCGAAAGTATTTTACAATATTTCCTTGAATTAAGAGTAAATTTGTCCCCTACGGTTGGTAGACAGATTCAGTTTAGTTCAAATTGAAGTTTGATATCAAATCAGTTCTGAAGTTGACAATATTTGACAATTTAGTTAATAATTGATAACTTTTTAGGTATTGAAATTGATTGTATTTGGACTAATTTTTCAAATATTACCAATTTTAGAATCTAATTGATACTTAAACTTAAACTTAAACTTGAATTAAACTCAACTTGTCTGCTACCTTTAAGAGCTAAATTGACCCTTAAATTCTAAGAATTTTTTTTTATTAAAACTAAACCTTTTTTAAATAAAAACCTAGCGTATGCAGAAAGCTTTAATTAGGAAATGATCCACCTAAAAAGGGTCTGACGTTCCTCAAACTGTGAAATGTAAAACATTATATAAAACAAATTGATATGTTTAAGATGAATCTTTGGGAAAATTACATAGAAATTCATCTTTTAACAATTATTTACAATTATGTCAAGTCACAATTTTAGATTATGTCAAACTAGTAAAATCAATACTTTTAATATATTTTAAGGATTAGAATTTATAAATTGGAAGTCTATATTATATTTTCTAGGGTTTATGATTTATAAATTGGAGTCTAGAATTTTTAAACTATGGTATAAAATCATAATATATATATATAATAATGACATATTAAGAATTAAGTTTGGTGATATGATTTAATTGTAATTTTATACTTAATTATGATATTCATGTATTTGACCTAAACCTTTTAAAACGATAGTTATGGATTATTATCCAATTGTGTTGAAGCCCAGCCCTTATTATTTTGGACCAATGCAGTTTCTCTAAAATATATTTTATATAAAAAAAGATATGATTTTTTTAAATGATGCAAAATATATTCGTACTTATATGTAAAATACGAGTTCTTGTATTAAGCATTCGGTCTTCCGTGTCACTTGGAGGATCCTCAATTCACGTTTACACACGTATATTGTGACCTCACGGAATAATTAAAATAGTGGGACTTCTTATAATATATGTGTCCATGTTACACGTATCAAAATAGATATGAGAAGTCCTCCATTTGACATAGAAAACCAGATGTTTCTAATAATTTCCCGTAAAATACACTAATTTTCTCCAAAGACACCCACATTTTTTGAACAAATTCATAAAAGACTGGATTTACGTAGTCTTAAAATATTGAATTTCTTTAAAGTAATTCACGCATAAATAAACGTAACGTTTAAATAAAGGGAAAAGTACAAAAATAATGTTTGTGGTTTGCTCAATTAGCAAACAGGGACACATGGTTTAAAAGTTTACAAATTGAGGAATGTGGTATGTTTTATTTATAAAATAAAGTATTTCAAATTACACTATTAAGTTCTTATTACAACCAATGACATGTTTATCTTAAAAAATTATTCTTACATATCGACAAAACACAACTCTTCCTACAAAAAACACAACTTCCTAAATCAAAACCATAAATCATATGGTGGACGTTTTATGTTTCTTACTATTTTACAGTTTATGAATTATTTAAGTACATTTTATATAACTGCAATTCGATTTTCGGATCTGTATTTTGTTAGTATGCAATAATTTAATAAAATGTAAAAATGTTCTTGATTGTTATTAGAACTTATCTGTGCAATTTCAAATATTTTGTTTTGTAAAATACATACCTCTATTTGCAAACTTTTAAATCACAAACCTCTATATACAAATAGGCCAAACCATAAGCATTATTTTTATACTTTGCCCTTAAATAAATATTATCAACTCAAAAGCACGAATTTGTTCTTTGTAGAGATGTAAACGAGTCGAGCAATGACTCAGCATTCGGTTCAATGAAAGTTCGGTAGCGTTTGAATCAATTTATAAATGGGCCGAGTTTTAGCATGATGAAACTCGACTGAAAGCTTGCAAGCAGAGTTAATGAGTCGCGAGCAACGATCACAAGCAGAATCAACGATAACAAGTGAATTCGAGTTCAAGTTCCTCAATTTTCTAATGAACTGAGCATAAGGCTAGCATGTCAAAGCTCGGCTCGGCTTAATTTAGTTACAACCCTAGTTCTTTGGACTAAATAATAAAATTACAGGAAAAGTAAAAAAAATAAAAACACTTGTGGTTTGTGCTATTTACAAATAAAGTCACATGGTTTAAAAGTTTACAAGTAGTAGACTTTCATGTTATATTTAGTTAACAAAACATAATATTTTAAATTGCATTGCTAATTTTTTTAAGTTTTGGCCTGAAAACCCTCAATTGAGTGCTACTAAGTATTTTAGTTATTAATGTAAAGATGTAATTTTTTTCATTTTTTTCTCCTTATGGAGAGACAGTTGCAAAATTCGACAATAGAAATACTAGTTCGGTTGGTAATAAAATACTACAACTATCAATCTATAAAAATATGAAACCACGAATCATTTGTTTGAAATTAACCCAAATATTTACAGATGGATAATGAAGATTGGTAGGAAAATGAAACACATTTTTATTATTATTCTCATGTTCTTATTTTATTTTTCTTTTCTTTTTATCTTATTCCTTTTTTAATATATATATTTTATTATTTCTAATTTTCTATATTATGCCTAAAGTGTGTTATCTCTTTCGTTAATATATGGCAGACATAAAATACATCATGTCACTAAAAAAACACCATGTCATATGTGAACAAAAGACATATTATTAAGGCAAAAGGCACCGTTGACCTTCTGATCTTCATTTTTCTTTTATTAAACACTTGATCTTTTATTTGAATATATTAAACTACTGATCATTTATTTATGGTCTTATTAAGCCTTTTATGACTAAATTAGTAAGTTATAAACATTTAATTCTGTTAAAAATACGTTATTAATTTCACCTGTATTTGAAATTATTAAAAAAATATATTTTTACAGTTTGAATTAAGGTTTTTATAGTTTTCCTACAGTCACATTTCACATCAAAAACTGTTTTGAAACAGTAAAAAAAATACAAATTTTGTATGCAACTGCAATGAATAACAGTCTGTTAACCGAATTTATGTTAAAAATTAATTGTTTTTGGTAATGAAGGGTTTTATGAGACCAAAAATAAAAGATTAATGGCTTAATAAACCAAAAATTAAAAGATCAGAGGTCTAATAATGGTTTTTTCCTATTATTAATTATTATTTTTGTCATGTTTTATAGATTTCAATTATTTGAATAAAATTGTCCACACAAGTTTGTGTGGTACCAGCCTTCAAATTTTCTAATAATGTGTAATTATTTCAGGATACATTTATTACAAGTGCTATATTGCAGCCACATCAGTCCAACACTCACAATAACCCTTTAATCTCTAAAACAAGATAGACCCATAAAGCTTTTCTTACACCAACAATCCAACATTGGTATAATAATAGATAACATATTCTAATATATCCACATCAAAATTTAGTAATTATGTTGTGGTATGGGGTCTGAACCCCATACCACAACATAATTAGGTGCTAAATGGGGGCGAGGATTCGTCGCGGGGACGGGAAATTCCTATCTATTTTCTCGATAAAGTTGGGAATAGAGTTGAGTATGGTTCGGTATAATTTAGGGATTTGAAAATATCCAGAATCGTATCTAATAAAGTCAACGGTACAATTCGATTCGGTCGTAAAGAAAAAGACAACGGTTCAATCATGTTATGGATCTTTATTTTCAGATATTCGATCCGGTTTCAAAATGTCTTATATATTTACTCAGCAATATTAGAAATTTGAAAATCTTTAGAATTGTATCTATTTAAGTAAATGGTACAAGTCGGTTTGGTCCTAAAAAAAAGTCAAGGGTTCAATCTAATTCTGGATCTTTTTATTCGAGTATTCGCTATGGTTCAAGAATGACTAAGGTCGACGCTCATCCCTAGTTAGGAATGAGAAGAAAATCTCAAAGAGACATGCCGTGGTGGAAACGGGGATCTCTCTCCCTATCTCATAGGTGTCATCCTTATCCCCGTATAGTTGATATGAACTTTTATATGTTTATTTTTATATTTCGATAGTTTAAAGGTAATATAAAAATAAATTTAGTGGTAATTGACTGATTTTTAAAGATAATATTGTGGTTAAAAGTTTATAAACATGTGTGGTTTGTGCAGTTTGTAAACTCGGACATTCAGTCAAAAATTATTATCGCGTTTATTTATCTGAAAAATTAACAATTTTGTAGCGATTAAAAAGAATGACTCTGCAAATTATTTTATGAATAAGATCTGACTTTGCAAATTGACTAAACCACAAGTATTGTTTTGCCGAAAAAATGACTCGTATATCCTTCAACTGCAAACTCCACAAAGCCAAAATCCTTATTTATAAGTTTTTAAACTACGTGGTAGTATTACATATGAATTATAATTGAAGTATTTTCTTTTATATCATGTATACTAATAATATTTTATAGATTATATTTATCTAGACAAAAATTTGAATTTCACTAAAAAAATATCTACTTTAAAATTTTAAAAATTGGAGAATGGGAATTGAAGGGTACCTTATTCCAAAGATACGGGGATATAGATTATACTTTTTCTATTTTATAAATAAGCATGTGATGCGGAGCATTTCCAACATGGGCCGAAGAGAATAGCCCATTGTGCCGAAGCCAACGTCACGTCCCAAGCAAGCACATGGGATGTTGGTTATGTTGCGAGCATCTAGCCGACTAGACGAGAGAGGACGAGTGGTGGAAGAAGCCGGGTCAAAAGGGACCCACACTGAAGCAAAAAGAAGACTCTTTATGTGAAAAACATAACTGACACGTCGTGTCGATCTAATGGAAAGCTTCTGATCCTTTTTTAGCACATTGACACGCCGTGTCACTTTATGGCGCGCCATGTCGGGCTCCTTTTAAAAAGCTTGCAATCAGACTTGCCTCTCACTCTAACTTCTTCCTAATTATAACTTTTCCACCCTTTAATTACCATCCATACCACCCTTTTACCTCCAATCTATTTTACCCTTTAAGTTTATATATTTAATTATATGTATTTACCCTTGTCAATTAGGTTTCGGGATGCTATAAATTGCATCTCTTTCTTTACAATGTTTAACTTTTAATCAAATATAATTCTCTATGAAGTTTGTTAAGTTTTTCAACCTTCAATAATGGAGCATCTATGATATTCCTACGGATTTAGGCCGTAAACTCGGGATTAACTCCTTCTAGTTAAGCTAGATAAGAACCTTTTTGTTAGTTTAAGATTAAAACTAATATGTTCCTAAACCGATTCGTATCAGCATGGAGACGGAGATTCCCGTCTAAACAAAGACACAGGTAATAGAGAAAGTTGTTTCCTCCTCACCCGCTCTATTTTCAATCCTTTAAACAGTAATAGTTTTTTAGTATAATTAGTTAGATAAATAATTTATTAGTCCTCAAATTTTTATTTATTTTAGTTTTTATATTTTATTAATATATTATTTAATATTAACTTTTATTTTATTCAATTGTTAGTCCGTTAAATAATTGAATTATTAAACTGTTTATAAGACTTTTTATAAAAGATTAAAGGGTTGTATGGAATAAAAATTAAAAACTAAACATTGTATTAATAAAATAAAGAACAAAATTATATATTAAATAAAAATTTAGCAACTAATAAATTATTGGGTAAATTTCAAATAAAACTCCCGTGGTTTCACTAATTTTTAGATAAAGGACTGTGGTTTACTTTTTGTCAAAACGAGGACTGAGATTTTCAACTTTAGCAAAATAAAAACTTTTTCGATTGATACTATTGAAATCACCCTTGACGAGTTCAAAAATGACATATTTTAAGAACTACTAATATTCTAAGAAACTTTAATTCTTCAACTTTTTTATTTCAAGATTATTTAGATGATGTTTGGTAAAGAGAGAGAAAGTTAATGTTTAGAGAGAGAAAGTTCCAAAAAAGATGATTTTCAAAAATCGAAAATGTAGTTCCATAGAAAATATGACATTGAACAACTTTAATTCTTAAAAATTTTCATTTTCAGGTCGTTAAAGATAGTTTTAATAACATTATTAAAACTGTGAAACTTCAATCCTCGTTTTGACAAAAAGTAAACCACAGTCCTTTATTTAAAAAAATAAAAAATATCAATTTAACATCCATAAAAAAACCACCAGAAACAACATATATTAGTGAATCCTATATCAATAGTTGCTGCTCTTATATTTTGGGGATTCTACATCTCCATCTCCATATATGAATGGAAGAAAATCTTTCCATATTCTAAACCTACTGAAATCCCACGGAGAGACTCTTGCACATATTTTTTCTTTTTCTTTTATTATTTTAAATGCTAACTAAAATTAAATTTATATAAGTAAAAGATCAAATGAAGACAAATAACTATAATAGTTTAACATTTTAATTAAATATAATGTTTATAAATGTTTTAAAAAGTATTGTTAATTATGTATTAAAAAAAATTAATATCTACCAAATATATATAAATTTATTAGTGATTTTGGAGATTGAATTCCCACGAGGTAGGGAGGGAATTCCCCATCCCATCCCATCCCCATTTTTATTTGGAATATAAAAAATCCTCCATTCTGGTTTTATAAAATTTTATTTCGAGAATTCTTCATCTCTATAAGAGTGATTTTGGAAATAAATTAGTAAATGGACTATATACAATTTGACAAATATTTTATTCAAAACAAAATCAACAATCTATATTATATAAGGTACATGTTGAGTCACTTTCGTTCTGGCACTAACTCCTCATCACAAAGTCTTCAAGGGTAAATTTGAAAAAAAAAACATTTGGGTTATATACTTTTTATCAATTATATGTCCGTGAGTTTTTCGTGAGTGGGAGAGGAATGAAGTTTTTCGTTTTGCCAACTAGAGTTTTTTAGTTTGATATTATAGAAATAACCGTTAACTTAAAAATAAAAAATTAATGTTGTTAAGTACCATATTTATTATGGAAATAATTTTTTTCTTCTAAAATCATCATTTTTATAGATATTTTTCTCTAAACATTAACTTTCTTTCTTCTCACCAAACAACACATAAATGACTTCAAACTTAAAAAGTCGAAGAATTAAAATTGCTTAGAATATCATCAATTCTGGGAATTTTTTTTTTCAATTTTGAGATCCTCAACAGTCATTTGAATAGTGTCAACCTAAAACATTTTTGTTAGTAGCAAAACAATAAACTTGTTAAGATCATAAATGTTCAAGATGAAGTATAATTGGTTACTGCTGACTAAGCAAGTAGTTACAAGTTTGTTATAGTTGTTACTATAACTAGTATATAAGGACCAATGTGTTATCTATTTTTGTTAATTTAGTATTCATAATAAAGTAGTAATACTTTACTTTCTATTCTTCTTCTTTGTCTCTAACATGGTGTCAGAGCGATAGTTGGAAGAAAAAAGAAGGGAAATCAGAATACGAAATCTTTTATTTAAACTGAGAGAAGATTACATATAGATCCTGATCGGATTCTATATTCTGAAGAAGAAGAAGAATACGCAGATCCAGATCTAAAAGATTTCAATCAAGAAGAAAACAACACTGAAGAGGAATACAAAGATCTAGAAAATAGAAATTAAGAAGATCGCAACATCGATATGAACATCGAAATCAGAACCAAAATTTGCCAAATCAAAACCAGAATCAAAATCGGCCACATTCATCATGTTCTAATCATGATAATCATGGAGTTGTTATAGTAGGTACATTACTTACTAATTCCAATTATTTCACATGGACTCATGTGATGGTTAGGGCACTCACAGTCAAGAAGAAATTGAAATTTATTCAATCAGATGATTCTCGACCGCCAAAGACCACATGTGAGTGGAAGGAAAACGATTGTCTAGTTGTCACTTGGATCCTTAATTCGATCCACAAGGATTATGCTGAAGCTTTTAATTTTGCAACGTCTGCTCGATCTCTATCGAAGGATTTGGAGCAAAGGTTTGGAGATAACAATTCACTTATGCTTTTCAAAATACGCAGACAAATCAGTTCTACTGTTCAAGGTAATCTCACTATCTGTGCATATTTTACTATATTGAAGAAGCTATGGGATGAACTGAGTTTATTAAGACCTATGCCTGAATGTCAATATGGAGTAGCAAAAGATTGTGTATGCAATGCTTTTAAGAGGATATATAACATGAATGAGGAAGATAAATTGATGCAATTTCTAAGTGGACTAAATGAAGCCTATGAACATGTGATTAATCAAGTACTGTTACAAAGCTTTCTCAATGATACTGAAAATTGAAAAACAGAAAGAAATTGTTGTTGAACAAAACATTGAGGTTGCAAATTACACTGCACGTAGGTTCAATAATAATAATAAGAAAACTAAAGCGGTAGAAAGCGAGATGAGAAAATCAGGACATGTCAAAACAAAATGTTTCAAATTGGTAGGCTATCCAGACTGGTTTAAAGATCCTAAAAAAGGAAAAAAATAAAGGGAAATCCACTTCTAGCTCAAACAATAGATCACACAGGGCTAACATGGCAACTAATGAAGTTTAGAATTCACCCATAGGTAGTGAGGCAGATGAAGGAGATAATATGCTTGATGCAAAAGCAATGGGACATATGATGCAAAAAGTATACAAAATGATGAAAGGGAAGTCACAACACATCAGATTATTCAGCATTTGCCAATTTCTTGGGTTTCTCTGGTAATGTTTCTTTTGATACTGATTTACATAATATGGTCTGGATAGTAGATAGTGGCGCGACTAGTCATATGTGTTCTAACTTGTCATCATTCACATCATACAAAGAAGTAAATAATAGGAGAATAGTGATCATGCCAGATGGAAATTATCAAGATATGAAGCATATTGGAAAAGTTCCTTTATCTTCAAACTTTGTCATACAGGATGTCCTGCATATTCCTTGCTTCTAACATAACCTATTATCCGTAGGTCAATTGTTACAACAATCTAATATAGCAGTTATTTTTCACTCAAAGTACTGTTATTTGTAGGACCTAACCAACTCTAAAGTCATAGCAATGGGATGGATGATTGGAGGCATATACATTCTCAATCACAAATCTTTTGACAAAAGTTCTGCAGATTCAATCATTCAAGGACTACCGTATATTGTTGATTTTTCTAGTTCAATAACTCATAACTCAGATTATTTAGCTTATGTTATGGAATTTAAAGATGGATCATGTATCAGACGAAGTAATTAGCCATATCTCGGTGTGATTGTAAAGAACAAAGTTTTTGTATGTGGCACTTGTCCAAGTGCAAAACAACATCGTTTATCATTCAATAATAGTATTGTTTCTACTAAGTACAAATTACAGTTATTACACATTGATCTTTGGGGACCTTACAAGCTAACTTCATTAACTGGGGTAAATTATTTTATTACAATAGTTGATGATTTTAGCAGAGCCACTTGGGTGATATTAATTCAGAACAAAGCTCAAGTATACATGGCATTGGAAGTTTTTTTTTACTGATGATTGAAAAACAATATGCAGCAAAAGTGCAGATAGTGAGGAGTGATAATGGTACAGAATTTGTCAATTCACAATGTAGGTCCTTATTTCAAGACATGGGCATTATTCATTAGAAATCTTGCATATATACTCCCCAACAAAATAGGGTGGTCGAAAGAAAGCATAGACAGTTGTTAAATATCACAAGGGCTTTTTTGTTTCAACCTAGACTGTCAGAAAAATATTAGGGAGAGGCTATACAATTAGCTACTATGGTTATAAATGCATTGCCCATAAATTATTAAATTAGAGGTCTCCTGATGAAGTGTTGAATGATAAAGTGCCAAATTATGAAGTTTTTTATCCCTTTGGCAGCTTGTGCTATTATATAGACACTAAACCATATAAAGACAAACTAGCACCACGTGCTCACAAAGCTTTATTCATGAGTTTTTTCTGTAGGTCAAAAGGGTTATAAACTCTTGGATATACATACAAAGAAATTACAAGTTTCAAGAGATGTAGTATTTCAAGACACTACATTTCCTTGTAACATTACTCTTATCAATACTCACTTCCAAGATACCTTGTCAGCACCTATTTTCTCATTACCTACACAAAACCAAAAAATTTCATCTGATACATCACAAATAATACCACCCACTACCACTATTTGCACTAATAAATCAAAAACCAAAAATATTCCTAATTCCTCCTTAGAATTCGTGAATTCAATAAATCCCACAAATCCCACCCAATCCAAAGAAATAGTACAAATATAAAAAAGGTCAGCAAGACCAATTAATAAACCCACTTGGCTCAAAGACTTTGTTCTACACATTGCTGATAATAAAGATATTATAGAGATGACAGAAATTAACATTTTTTCTACTAAACATACAGGTTTTATTGCTAATGTTAACACAGAAAAAGAGCCTACCAGTTATGCAGAGGCGATTAAAGATCCACGATGGGTTGAAGCAATGGAGAAGGAGCTAGAGGCATTGGAACATAACCAAACTTGGAACTTTGTACAGCTTCCATCAGACAAAAGGTGCATTGAATCTAGATGGATATTCAAAATTAAATATCAGCCAAATGGTGAAGTTGAATGTTTCAAGGAGAGATTAGTGGCGAAAGGTTATAATCAAGCTCAAGGAGTTGACTACCATGAATCGTTCAGTCTAGTGGCTAAAGTGGTGACAGTAAGAGTAATGTTAGCAATTGCATCAGCTAAACAATGGCCCATACACCAAATAGACGTAAATAACGCATATCTACATGGTTTTCTTGAAAAGGATTTATTTCTTAAACCACCACCTGGATACGATAAATGTCCATAAGGGAAAGTATGTCAACTAATCAAGTCATTATATGGCTTGAAGCAAGCAGGAAGACAATGGCACAAGGAGATATCTGCTAAACTGATCGATTATATGGTTTTAAACGATCGTGTCATGATCTTTGTTTGTTTACGAAAAGATATACAGATGGATCTTCTATGTTTTGGTAATTTATGTTGATGATATACTTCTCACAAGTGCAAAAGAATATAATATTGTAGCTGCGAAAGATTATTTGAATCAACTGTTCACCATCAAAGATTTGGGCCATGTCAAATATTTTCTTGGCATTGAAGTAGCAAGATCAGAGGCATGTACTCTTCTATCTCAAGCTAAATACATTTCAGATATTTTAAAGGATGTTGGTATGTCTGAAGCTGTTCCGATTAGCAGTCCCATGAATCATGGTTTAATGCTTACGGAATAAGGAGAGTTGATTGAAAATCCAGAAATATATAGGCAAATTGTTGGTAGATTGTTATATTTGAGGTTCACCAGACCAGATATCACGTATGCAAGTCAAAAATTAAGTCAATATATGCAACATCCAGCAAAGCATCATTTACAAGCAATAATTCATGTGCTAAAATACTTGAAAGGGACTGAGAATTATGGTATTTTCTATCCTGTACAATCTCAAAACCAGTTCAATATTAGTGCATTCTGTGATTCGGATTGGGGCATTTGTAAAAAGACACGTAGATCCATCATCGGATATTGTGTGTTCATTGGAGATGCGCTTGTTTTTTGGAAAACAAAAAGAAAACTATTGTAAGAAGATCATCAGCAGAAGTGGAGTATAAGAGTATGCCTCAGACATGTTGTGAAGTAAAATGGGTAGATTATTTGCTTGAAGAGTTTGGAGTTCACAGGAATAAACCAATTCCATTATATTCTGATAATTTTGCTGTTATTGCAGTTGCTAAAAATCATGTTTTCCATGAAAAGATCAAACACGTCAAAATCGATTGCCACATAGTGAGAGATCATATTTCATCAGGTTTCTTAGTGACACCATATGTGTATACACATAAGCAATTGGCAGATATTTTTACGAAATCCTTGAGCTATCATGTTATGCTGCCATCTCTAGTAAAAATGGGAATGGTAAAGTTCAGATATGATACTTCATCTTGTGGGGGCATGTTAAGATTATAAAGATGAAGTATAGTTGGTTACTGCTGACTAAGTAAGTAGTTACATGGTTGTTATAGTTGTTACTGTAACTAGTATATAAGGACCAATGTATTTCCTATTTTTGTTAATTTGGTATTCATAATAAATCAGTAATACTTTACTTTCTATTCTTCTTCTTCGTCTCTAACAAAACTTCAGTCATCTCATGTTAGCAAAAAAATATCACAAGCATGCAATTGACAAAAAGTGTAACTATAATAGTTTTTTCGGAATTTACCTTATTTTCTATCCCAAAGAAGTAATAGATTAACTACACTCCTCGTTTGGCCCCCCATAACAGAGTAACCTATCGGCTTGTCTAGGGGCTCTATAATCTGAGTTGTCGGACCATGTTCCAAGAAGCGTTCGTTCGTCACCTTCCTCATAATAAATCTAATCACAAGCTTATCTTACTTTGCTTTAGGGGAGCATATATCCCACATGTTCTCCTTTTCTCTTTTAGGCTGCCTGGCTTCATCATGCCACATATACTGAATTTATTAATCTGCTTGGAACTCATATATCAATATTCTCGTGGGTTTAAGATCTTTAACCCCTCATTTTTTTAGTGGAATACTGATGTTTTTCATAACTTATAGTACCATAAAGAGATAGTTTTTATTAGACAGGCAGGAGTCCAAAGTTCCTTACCTATGAGTGTCACCAGTGGTTTGATTTGGTTGGAAAGGAAGTAGAGTAGGACGGAATTTTTTTAGATTAGAAATTTCTTCGCTTCAGAAGTCTCTAGTTAAATGGTTTTGTTTCGGGGACCGAAATACTTACTTTTTTCACCTATCAACACTTCTTAGAAGACGAAGGAACAATATTGAGCGCCTGCATGATTATTAGGAGGAATGGCACTAGGATTCAGCTTCATTCAAAAGTATGGATTTCGAGTTTTTCAATAAGTTATATACTGAGGAAGTTGGTAGATGAATTACTTTAATCACTCCTCACTTGTTTTTCGATTGTTAATGAGGCCTTTTTTGTTTCCGTTGTGAAGGAGTTTGACAAAATGGAGGTTAAGAAGGCCTTGTTTGATATGGACCCATATAAGTCCCCTAGGTGGGATGGGTACTAAGCTGTAGTTTTTCAAAAACTTTGGGCTAAAATGGGAGCTCAAATATATGATTGTATCCTTACAATGTTGAATTTAGGAAATATTGACCAAGGTTTAAATGATGCGCTGACTACAGTGATCCCTAAAGTTAGTGACTCGGAGTGCATAACTCAGTTTCGGTCGATTCATCTCTGAAATGTGCTCTATAAAATTTTGACCATGTGTATTGTGAATTGTTTGAAGCCTTTCTTAGGGAAAATGATCCGTCTGATAAAGAGCAACTTCATTCCAAGGAGACATATTTCTGATAACATGATTTTAGTGCAGGAAGTCATTACTCTTCAATGCACTATCGAGGAAGCAAAGGAGGCATGATCCTTAAACTAGACATGGAGAAGGCCTATGATCATATCAGTTGGCAGTTCCTTGGAGATACCTTATAGATGTTTGGCCTATCACAATATCGGGTTGATTAATCATGAACTATGTTCCGATGACCTTTATACACGTTCTCTGGAATGGTGAGAAACTATATGGCTTCAGCCCTTCTATAGGGCTTCGTCATGGGGACCTTTTATTTACTTTGTTTGTTTGTTTTGTTTCTTGAAAGGCTTAATCATATTATTGATGATGCAGTTAAGAGCACAGTCTAGAAACCTATATTTTTTTATCTCGGGATGGGCCACCAGTCTCTCATGTCCTTTTCATCGATCATATTACGTTACTCGTTGAAGCTAGCATAGATCAGACTGTGGTGATAAAAGAGTTATTTAATTCATTTTGTCATTATTCTCGGCAATAGGTTAGTTTAGCAAAGACTATAGTATTTTTTTCTCCTAATGTTTCATACGTCAGGAGTAGAGGAATTTGTGATATTCAGAGAGTGGCTAGAACGTATGACTTAGGTATGTACTTAGTTATGCCTTTATTATATGCTCAGATTAATAAGAATACATTCAGTTAGATTATTGATAGAGTTCATAATCATATGTCAGGGTGGAAAGCGAATTTCCTTTCCTTTGTCGGAAGGCTTATTCTTATCAAGTCAGTAGCCACTACACCATAGATTGCATATTGCAACCATTTTTTAAAAAGTGATGCTGTAAACGTTGCATTAGCTAAATTTACTTTTTTGCTACTGTTCATGGATGTTAAATACAACGATTCTAGATAAAGTGTTGCTTTTGATATTTTTTATTTGTTTTGCTTCACCTAAGGTAACATTTAGACAATATTTAGAGATAACGTTGCGTTTATCAACTTGATGTTTAGAGAAAGCAACATTTAGTCATGTAAAAAAACTATTCAAATGTTGCGTTTAATTGAATAAAAATAGACTAAGTATAGCTAATTTTATAGAACAACTAAAAAAATAATATTTGTTTATTAACATTTTCGAATTTTTTTACTTCAAAACTCCCACAAAATATATCTCACAAAAAATCTATGCATTGACCAAAAGTATATGTATTATTTCCTTCTCTAAAATTTCACACCAATTAATGTCCTAAAATTCCTCCAATTTATTACTCTAAAATTTCCCTCCAAAAAAGTAATAAGAGAAAAAAAAATTTGAATGCAATAAAATTAATCCATAAGTATTCATTTAAGATAATGACATGCCCTACAAAAGTAAAAAGTAATAAAAAAAAATAGGGATAAGGTGCAAAAATACGTCTAACGTCTATAGCCAGAAACAATTTTACCCCTAACATCTAAAACAATGCAATTTTACCCCTAAGGTTGACAAGTAAGATTTAACCCCTAACGTTGATAAATTGGATCAATTTGCTATTGGCTGCCAATGTTAGGAGTAAAATTGCACCATTTTAGATGTTATGGTAAAATTGTTCATATATATAAACTTTAAGGGTATTTTTGCACCTTTATCCCAAAAATATACATATTAATTCATTGAAAAAATAAATGAAATTAAAAAATAAATAGGCTTTGATGACCTAAAAAATATAAATTCATATTCTAGAATAGAATCTCCATATTAGTTTTTCAACAAAAAAACCTCCATATTAATTAGTTATATCTGCACCAAGTAAAAAATTAAAAAGTTTTTTGTCAACCTTAAAAACGAAAATGAAATTTTGGATAGCGGGAAAGTGAAAAAAATTGGCGCCATTCCATACAGTAAAAACCCTAAACTTCCTTCCTTCCTTTTTTATCTATCTTTCCTTACTTTTTTTTCAGCCGCGATGCTTCTTTCTGCCATACAGTAAAAACCCTAAACTTCACTACTGATTTCCTCTACTCATCTGCGTTCGTCTCCAACCAAGAACTTCACCTCATTCGAGTTCGGTCTTTCAGGGTGGTGGACGCCTTCAAACCCACCGGTGATCCAAAGCCGTTCGGGGTATTTTTTTTACCATTCTTATTCCTTTATAATCTATTTCTGCTGGCTTTCACAGATTTAATTGTTTATATATGGTGGGTTTTTAGTCTCTTATTGATGAACCTTTTTGGACTAGAATCTTTTTATGGGTTTTCAGTTCAGTTAACTAATTAATTCAGTAAAATCACTTTATTTTCGAAGTATGGATTCAAATTTTGGATGTTTAATTTTCACTTTGGCTTTTAGGCTTGTACAATGGTAGGGTTCTGATGCTTTAATTTGATTGCTCTGTCTCTGCTAGTGCTTGGGCTCTCTTTAAAGTAAAGGTTTCATGATTGAGAGTATTATTAATACCAAGTCATTTTATACATGGAACTCCCTCAATGAATTTGGCTCTTTATCCTTAAAATGATTGATGATATAATACCTTTAACTTTGTGTTGTACTAATTAGACACCTATCACAATCTGCAAAATGGCATAATCCTTCTGCCTTCAATGCCTTTAGAGCATTCCGCTTATTCAGATGTTTGGCATCACTGATGTCGGGCTTACCTTGAGGAATGAACTAAAGAGTGAAGTTAGAGATGAAATGAAAAAGACCATGGAAGCTCAAGTTGCCACTATTATACAAAGGTTGGCCCAAATGACTCCAACATTGAACCTAAATTTGGATGGAGTAGTTGATTCTCCCAATACCATTGACTCTTTTCCTTCAAATCCTTATTGATGAAGGAAAAATGCTTTATTTATGCTTATGGTTATTAGAAACTTATTTTACTATTGAATTGTAATGTTAGGTACTTTTGATTGACAAATTCCTTTTTTTTTTGTAAACGAATGCTATTTTGACATCTATTTGAATGGCTGTTGCCTTTTGGATTATTAAGTGTTGTGTTATATATTGTAGGTTGTTGCGTTTGATAATAAGATGTGTTGCATTAATATCAAATATCGTTGCATTTTTCAACTGAAAATTGTTGCTAAAAAATAAGAAAATGTTACATTAAGGATAAAACATCGTTGCATTTACAAAACTAAAAAGTGCTTCTAAAAGTTATAATGTTGCATTTACTATGAAGTGTTGTTGCTTTTGCTAATAGAGAAACGTTGCTTTAGACAAAATAATGTTGCCTTCGGCCTAAAAGATCATTGCATTTGTAAAATATAAAGTGTTGCTCTTGGTTACAAAACATTGCCTTTACTCTAACAAATCGTTGCTTTTGAAGACAAACATTGTGTTGCTTTATGTTCAACGAGTGTTGCCTTCACTTTAGATGTTGTTGCATTCGATCGAAAATAAGTGTTGCATTAAATTATGAATGTTGCCTAAACTTAATAATTGAAACACGTTTTTTATATTAAAACTGTTGCTATTAAGGTTCAAAAAATGTTGCCTTTAATATTCAGAGGTATTTCGCTGCCTTTGTTGTAAAAACGGCAACACATTTGGTTACGTTGCAATTGAGAAAGTAACTGTTGCCTTTGACAGCAAAGGAATGGTGAATATACCAACGCTTTTCGAATGATCAAAAGTGTTGCCTTAACCCATTTTTTTGCCAATTGTAACAGTCTTAGGCCCCTGATGCAACATGTTGTTGTCGTTGCAATTAGCCATCTATGGTGTAGTGAGCTTCTTCTCACTTGTGCCATGCAAACAACTATCTTCCCGATGAGAATTTACAGGACACTTGATGCATTAAATATGAACTTTCTCTAGGGCTCTTCTCATGAACGACGAAAAACCCATCTTGTGAAATGGTAGTAAGTCTGTAAATATAAGAAAGAGTGAGGCATTGGCATTCATTGCACTTGCGATTTTAATGTAGCTATGCTAGCTAACTTAAGTTGGAACCTTCTTATTAACGATATGTGTTTTTGGAGGTTGGATCATTTGGCATTAGGCATCCTTTGATCAATTCTTTCCTCATAGTGTCGTTTCAACATGACTTCAATAATGTTGTTTGTAGATTCTAGTGTTGAGGACAAGTGGTACCGGAGATATTCTCGAATGGGTTCTTACACTTAAGATATAGGTTACAAAATTCTTAAACTTATTATGACTAATAATGATGATAACGATGTCTGGTTGGAGCTATGGTGTCTTGCATTTTTGAAATGAATTAAAACGACATTTTGTGTAATGCTAATTGATACGAGTTTCGTATCTCCACTTATGCCAATTGTTCAGTTTACAGTGTTTTTGAGACCCAATTGCATGTCTTACATGATTATAGGAAATGAAACAGGTGTGGTGCTCCATTGTTCCTCAGTCTTCTCTTTCTTGGTTTTTTCCACTTTTTGTTCTGATTGCATGCATGAAAATATCAATTCACTCTATTCAATTGAATGAATAACCTGGCCTACATTTTTTCTTTAGGAATTTGGTGGTGCTGGAAGTGGCGAAACAAACTTGTCGTAATACCTTGACTCAGTATAACACACTACGACAGGAAGCAATGGGGGTTCCAAGTCGGATTAGGTTAGATTGAGTATTATAAATCCTCCATTATGTAAACCTAATTTGTAATCTGTTTTACGCCTCCTAATAATACTATTCTCCTTATTCCCATAGAGTAGCCAACACAACATTGGTGAACCACGAAAATCTGTGTTTTTCAATTGCTTGTTTATTTATCTTGCGTTAATTCTGCACAACAAACTGGTATCACAGCTTTCGTTTTTCCGATCTGTATTTTATTTTCTAGAGAGAAAGATGTCTGCAATGAACATGAAGATCAAAAAGTTTACTGGGAGAAATAGTTTCTGTCTATTACAGATCAAGATACGGGCTTTGTTAAAACAACAAGGTCTGTGGACGGCATTGAAGAAGGCAATGGGAGAAGTCACTGTTGAGATGGCGATTCTGGAAGAAAATGCACATTCGACAATTATGTTGTGCCTCACAGATGACATCATCACTGAGGTCTCAGACGAAGAGACTGCTGATGGTCTGTGGATGAAGTTAGAAAGCTTATACATGACAAAATCTCTAACAAACAAACTTCTTCTGAAACAACGTCTGTTTGGCCTGCGAATGCATGAAGGTACGCAACTAAGGGATCATTTAGATCAATTGAACACATTATTACTAGAATTACATAATATTGATGTGCAAATTAAAGATGAAGATGCTGCTTTGATTTCGTTGGTGTCTTTACCGCTTTCATATGAGAATTTTGTTCAATCATTTATTGTTGGTAAAGATTTTGTGACTATGGAAGAAGTCAGGTCGTCTCTTCATAGCAGGGAGTTGCGACATAAGGCAAATAATATAGGTATAGATAATCAGGCATCTGGAATGTTTGCTGGCGGCAGTAAGGAAAAAGGTAACGGTGGAAAGAAGAAGTCTAAAAAGCCGTTCTTAAAGGGTCCCAAGCCAAATGACACCTGTAACTACTGTAAGGAGAAGGACATTGGATAACTGATTGTCTAAAGAAGAAGAAGAAATAAGAAAATCAACCAGGTTCTGTTGCTATAGAAGATGGCGACGCCAGCTCTGAAAATGATATTGTTCTAGTTATTGATGCACACACTCATCACTCTGATGTGTGGGTTCTTGATTCTAGAGCATCTTATCATATTTGTCCAAGGAGAGAGTAGTTTTCAACATATAAGCAGGTAGATGGAGGTAGCATTTCAATGGCTAATGGTCATGTCTGCAAGGCAGTTGGAATAGGCTCGATCAAGTTAAGGACACATGATGGCAAGTTCTGCATGTTGAACGAAGTCAGACAAGTTCCATTGATGACAAAGAATCTGATATCTCTGAGTCTGCTAGACAGCAGGGGTCTCAGTTGGTCAGGAAAAGATGGAGTTTTGCATGTCTGTTAAAGGTTCTGATGTGATTCTTAAAGGAGTGAAGCATGGTACTTTGTATTTCTTGTAAGGTTCCACTGTTACAGGTTCAACTAATGTTGCATCGTCAGAGATTCACTAGGAAGATATGACAAAGCTATGGCATATGAGACTTGGTCATATAGGTGAAAAAGGGATGCAGATTCTATCAAAGGATGGCCTTCTTGATGGTCATAAGGTCAAGAGTTTGGAGTTTTGTGAACACTGTGTCTTTGGGAAACTACATCGCAGCAAGTTTCCAAAGGCTATTCACATAACAAAAGGCACACTTGATTACATCCACTCTGATTGTTGGGGTCCATCTCGAGTTGAGTCTTTAAGAGGTCACATGTATTTTGTGTCTCTGATTGATGATTATTCAAGGATGACTTGGGTCATCATGATGAAGCATAAAAGTGAAGCTTTCAAGAATTTCAAGCAGTGGAAAGCATTGTGGAAAACCAAACAGGAAAGAAGATAAAGAGGTTATGAACTGATAATGGCCTGGAATTCTTCTCATCTTAGTTCGACCAGTTCTGTGAGGATAAAGGGATTGCTCGGCATCACACAGTCAGGAATACACCACAACAGAATGGTGTAGCTGAACGAATGAACCAGGCATTACTAGAGAGAGTGAGGTGTATGCTCTCTAATCTCGGGTTAGATAGAAGATTCTGGGCTGAAGTGTTTTACACAACATCTTACCCGATTAACTGCGGACCACACACCGGCATACAGTTCAAGACACCCACAGATATGTGGTCAAGAAAGGTTGCTGATTACTCAAATCTGAAAGCTTTTGGGTGCACAATTTACTATCATGTTAATAAGGGTAAGCTAGAGCCAAGAGCCAAGAGCCAAGAAGGGAGTGTTCTTAGGCTATGGAGATAGAGTTAAAGGCTTCAAGATCTGGTCTGCATCAGAGAAAATGGTCATTCTCAGCAGAAATATAGTCTTTGATGAAAAATCTGTGCCTAGACCCATGGTGAAGCCTACAACTGCAATAGAAAGTGATAGCATTGATAAACAGGTGGAGCTTCAGGTCATGCAAAGTGAGAGTGGTTTGAAGGAACAAGAGTCAGAAACAGAAATTGAGCTACCAGAACCTACACCATCAGTTTCTCAACAATCTGAAGCTACACATCGTAGCTTAGCTCAAGATCGACCAGGGAGGGTTGGAATTGGGCCACCTAAGAGGTATTATTTTGAGGACATGGTGGGCTATGCACTACAGGTTGCTGAAGAGGTGGACACTCGTGAACCATCAACTTACAAAGAAGCTATTTCAGGTACCGTTTCTGAGAAATGACTTGCTGCTATGGGAGATGAGATGGAGTCCCTTCATAAGAATCAAACTTGGGATTTAGTCATACCACTTCCAGGGAGAAAGATTATTACTTGCAAGTGGGTTCTCAAGATGAGCGAAGGGATATCACCTGCAGAGGGAGTCAAGTATAAAGCTAGAGTTGTTGCTAGAGGTTGCAATTAGAGAGATGGAGTGGATTATAATGAGATATTCTCACCAGTAGCTAGACACACCTCTATTAAAGTGTTGCTAGCTATAGTTACACATCAGGATTTGGAGCTTGAGCAACTTGATGTAAAGACAGCCTTTCTGCATGGAGATTTGGAGGAAGAGATATACACGACCTAGCCAGTTGGTTTCCAAATTCTTGGAAAGGAGAATTATGTTTGCAAGTTGAAGAAGTCCTTATATGGACTTAAGCAGTCTCCCAAGCATTGGTATAAGAGGTTTGACAGCTACATGATGCAGCTGAGCTACACCAAGAGCCCATATGATTGTTGTGTCTATTACAATAAACTGGAAGATAAGTCTTTTATCTATCTGGTGTTGTATGTAGATGACATGTTGATAGCTGCAAGGAAGAAGCACGACATTCAGAAGTTGAAGGGTCTTCTCAGCGTAGAGTTCGAGATGAAGGATATGGGTGCAGCTCAAAAAATTCTGGGAATAGAGATTTACAGGGACAGAAGCAAAAGGAAACTTTTTCTGTCACAGAAGGGCTATATTCATAAGATCTTGTAAAGATTTGGCATGTCTATCGCAAAGCCCATAGACACTTCTAGTGCTGCAAGTGCACATCTGTCTATTGCTTTTGCACCTAAACCTGCTAAAGAGAAGGACTACGTGTCTCAAGTTCCATATGCTAGTGCAGTAGGAAGTTTGATGTATGCAATGGTACTAGACCTGATCTTGCACAATCTGTTAGTATTGTTAGCAGGTTTATGGGTGAACCTGGCAAGGAGCATTAGCAAGTTGTGAAGAGGATCTTTCGGTACCTAAAAGGTACATCTGACGTTGGTCTCGTTTATGGAGGTGATACAGAGTGTTTGGTGACAGGTTTTTCAGACTCTAATTATGCTGGAGATGTTGACAGTAGAAGATCTATGACTGGTTATGTTTTCACTCTTAGCGGTTCAGTTGTCAGTTGGAAACCTACTTTGCAGCCTATAGTGACTTTGTCTACTACAGAAGCAGAGTATATGACACTGACCGAAGCTACTAAGAAGGGGATTTGGCTTAAAGGACTGGTTAGTGATCTTGGTCTACATAATGATCAAGCTACAGTGTATTGTGTCCGCTTGAGTGCAATCTGTTTAGCCAAGGACCAGGTTCATCATGAGAGGACCAAGTATATAGATGTGAGGTATCATTTTCTGAGAAGTGAGAAGAGGGTCAAGGTGAAGAAGGTAGGCACTGCTGACAATCCTACTGACATGTTTACCGAGCATGTTCTATAGAGCAGGTTTCAACACAGTTTGGACTTGCTAAATGTCAGAGATTATTAGTTGCCCTATAGGGGAAACTCTGAGGCAGAGGGAGAGATCTGTTCATCTGGCACTTACATGGGTGCATCTGTTATGTTTTTAGGAGGATTCAAGTTAAGGTGGAGATTTGTCGTAATGCCTTGAATCAACATAACATACTATAAAAGAAAGCAACGAGGGTCTCGCCTCCTAATAATACTATTCTCCTTCTGCCCGTGCACTAGCCAACACAACGTTGGTGAACCACGTAAATCTATGTTTTTTTATTGCTTGTTTATTTATCTTTCGTTAATTTCGCACCACAGAACTAGTTTTCGAAGGGGTAGTCTTTTCACACTCTCGAGTGCACTTCATCTTATCTCGAACTCACGAGGTAGCGGATGCTAAAAAAAATATTGTTGAATTTTGTCACTCGTACACCCGAAAAAAACTGATTAGTTGGATTCCCCTAGAGGAACATTTGGTTAAGGGTGAATATTAACGGAGCTAGCATGGGTAACCTCAGGATTGCTTCGATGGAAGGCCTTATTCGTAATCATCGTGGCCACTAGTTGGGGGCATTTACAGTTAATATTGGTATATGTACAATTGTTCTATACGAGCTCTAGGGGCTTTACTTTGGGCTTAAGTTAGCTTGGAAGAGTGGTTTTGGGAAGGTGAAGGTTGGGCAGAAAATCATGCAGCTGATTGGATGATAAATTTCGAAGGATATCTAGCGCTGGTTCATTATGAGTGTGATGTTCCTTCTACAAGCCTCTTGGATATCCTTTTTAAAGATCAGTGCAATCATTCAATTAGGAGAGTAGTTTAATTATCAATTTGTTTCATGTGTTTTTATGTCTTTTGCTTTTGGGCTTCTAGCCTTCCTCTCCACCAAAAAAAATTAAGAAAATTATTAAATTTATTTAATTATATTATTAATTTATTAATATATCTTTACACGTATTTTGAGAATACCAAACATTTTATTCATTTTATATTGTAATTGTTAAATTTATTTATATAAATCCAAATAAATAAATGGGTTTTCGGTTACTTCTTGTAACGTAGATTACTCACGTGTTTTGTATTACAAGTAATACAACGCCTTCGCTAAACGACTTCGAGAGGAAATGCAATAAATCAATGAACTAAATGCAAACATATTTTGAGAGGAAACGTAAGCATTGTCATATTATTCTTATGCTTTGTATTAGGAGGTTAATTATATAGGTGTTGATTGATAAGGTGGCTATCTGAGAAAATAGTTGGTGCTAATTTAACACTACAAAATTTCATGAAATTAGCATTACATATATTAGATTAGGTATTAGGTAGGTGAGGGTATTTTGGTCATTTACCTAAATACCTAAAATCTTACCAGATCCATTATTCGATCTAAACTGATCAATTTCAGTTACGGACGGATACCAATTCTAACTCGACGATAATTCCAATAGTAATTAACATTAAATCAAAAATATTTATGAAAAAGAAGTATGAAATACTCTTGATTTTATAAAATGAAAACTATTTCTAAATTAACAAACTTTTCTCACACGACATCCTTTCAAAAATGAAAGGAATATTAACATATTTAAGATTAATTAACACACAGAAAATAGAAAGTTGTAATGATAATTGACAAATATTAATTGGTAGAGGTTGGAGGAACGTATGGAACAGGAATGAGGTAGAGATCATTTTTTCTCTTGGCACTAGCTCCAATATCTTCCTCCATATCAACATCTTCTGGTTTCATTCCAGCACCGAGTTTCCAATCATAATGGAATAGCAATTTAGCAAATGGAAGTTCAATATTAGCAATCCCAAGTGTAATTCCTGGACATATCCTTCTTCCAGAACCAAATGGGATGTATTCATAGTTATTTCCTTTGTAATCAAGTGAACTACCAAGGAATCTTTCTGGTTTAAATTCTGTAGCATCTTCCCAAATACTTTCATCTCTTGCCATTGCCCACATGTTAACCATAATTTTCGATTTGACTGGTATATCATAACCAGCAATCACACAACTCTCTCTGCATTCTCTTGGAACTAGCAATGGTGCAGGAGGGTGTAGCCTCAGAGTTTCTTTGACTACCAAAGAAAAATAGTTTAATTCCTGCAACGTTTCTTCATCTACTGTTCCTTTTGCGTTATATTTTTCTCTTATTTCTGCTTGTACCTTGGCCATTACTTTAGGGTGTCTCATTAGTTGTGCCATCCCCCATACTATTGCTGTAGATGAAGTGTCGGTACCAGCAACAAACGCATCCTGAATTAAATCGAAGTCCAAAAAGTAAACGTTAAGAAATGAACCAGATTCAATATTGATTAAACAAGTTTAGTCAAAGTTTATATTCAATAACTTCCTAACATTTCTCAAACTTAATTGGCATTTTTTTTTTTGTACTTAACCTTTCAACCTCTTTTGTTTACATTGTTTTGACTCTAAAATATATTATAAATGGTCAAATTAAATTGAAATAAAATTCAAAAATACAAAATGACAAAATTACCTTTTTAGTGTATTTTATAATGCTTAAATACTTATTGTTTTATGGCTTAATATATTTACAAAGTGTCACGAATCCAACCATGACTGTTTGTTCGAGGGGGTTCTGATACCATGTTATTGAACCATTTGAACTAAAAATTCAAGCTCGTAGTTAAGGGTGTGACCAAGAGGTCACGGATTCAAGTCTTAGAAGCGGCCTCCTGCCAAATAAATTGGCAGGTAAAGGCTTGCCCCCAGTACACCCTTGTGGTGGGACCCTCTCCGGACCCTCACTCAGCGGGGACGCGTAGTGCGACCGGGCCGCCCTTTTTATATATAATATATAGTGACAACACAGAGTAATAAACTATTAGGTGAATAATTTACTTGTCCACTCCTTTTACATAACACGTTGTTTAGTTCTCTATTTTGAAAAACACATTATAAAGTTCATATATTTTGTCATTATTAACTATCTCGTCCTACTGTCTAATTTTTTTAGATTTTTAACCGTTATATTTGGTAAAACAGGCAGATAGAAAATAGCAAATTATAATATGACCATTTTGTATCGTACCACGTTGTACTGAAATTTAAAATATGTCAGGTTAAAGATCTAAAAAATATAGATAAAATGAGCAAAGGACAAAAAATAAATACCTTGCAACTTGTTTTTAAAAATAAAAAGACTTGCTTAAAAAGTTGCGGAGTAATAAATTATTTACCCAACAACTATAAAGCATGTAAATATAAGAAATGGAAATCAGAGAACTAACCATGATCATAGCTTTGATAGTATCATCACACAAAGGAAATTCATATCCACCTTCTTCTTGAAGATTCAAAAGAACATCAACAAGATCTTCAACTTTCCCATCATCATCCTTAACCTTAGAAACTTCCCCCTTTCTAGCAGCTTTATGTTCATCAAGAATCCCTTGAAAAATCTCATCAATGGGCTCCTGCAGTTTATCTGCCCTAGCCTTTATACTACTGAACTTCTGCAGCCATTTAATCGAAGGATAAGCATCAGCAACACTAACTCCTCTCCCCAATTCCATTTTCAATTTCTTCAAACATGACAGAAACACATCCTCCTTATTCCATATCTTCCTAAATGCTGCTCTTGAAACAATTCTATAAATTGTATAAGTAATCAACCAGCTGAAATTCACAGGCTTCCCTGCAGGCTCTGATGAACCAATTGCCTCCACGAGCCTGGATGATTCCTCCTCCCGGATATGCCGGAAAGACCGAACACGTTTAACAGTAAGCAACTCCATTGTTGAGATCTTCCTGAGCTGTCTCCAGTAATCTCCATAAGCTGCAAAAGTAATGTCTTTGTAATTGTAAGAAATTCCCTTTGCAGAAAGCATAAGAGGCCTTTGAGAGAATGTGATATCATGTGTTTTGAAGATTTGTTTAGCAATTTCTGGAGATGAAATAATAATGTTGGATGTTTCACCGAATTTAAGATGCATAATTGGACCGTATTTTTTGGATAAATCTCTCATTCTTTGATGGGGTATGTAGCCGAGTAAATGATGCATACTTCCTAATAAGGGTATGCTCCATGGACCTGGTGGGAGATTTGGGGATTTTTTGGTTTTGAGTTTTTTGAGAATCAGAATGATGAACAAGAGGGTGATTATTGAGATTGTTGGCCAATTTGAAGGAACTGACTGGGAGGACTCCATTTTTTATGATTTGGGGGAAAAATGAGTTGATTTTTAATGATGATGTTCATCTATATATGGAGTTGGTTTTACTGAGAGAACTGTTTAGTGGTTAATGAGAACTATTAATTTATAATATTTTAATTTTTTATAATTAGCACATGGAGTGAGAAGCTGTATATTATAATTAATATTACAGATTAGATACAGATTTATTTATTCAAATATATATATATTTCGATACTCCCAATCCCAAATATATATAATATAAATATAAAATCAGCATGAAATGTTTGACTTCTCTGGCAGAATATATGCATGTTAATTGGAGTTATTTGTTACTTTATGATATAATTGGTAAAAAGCATCTTATGTTGCAAATTTTTGGGTTTCTTTCTGGGTAAATTAATAGAAGCATTGGTTCTTCATGTCAAATAGAGGACCTCCCGTATATATTTTGACACGTGTAAGATATAAATAAAATTGTTTTTATTTTGTGAAAAATATAAATTTCGAGTAATCAACTTTTGTGTTTAAAGTTGATTGTTTTGATAATTAGGGGTTTAATATGATAAAAAAAATTAAGGTTTAATGTATTTAAACAAAAAAAATTAAGAGATTAATGAACCAAAAAATAAAATATCAGGAGCTTCATGATGCTTTTAACCTAGATATTTATGGCATTAACTATACGGAACTCTCTAAAGTTGACTATTCCAAGCATTGGCAAGAGCATCGACAAGGCTACAAGGAGGATTGAGCTGCGACTGGTGAATGTGACGTATCAATGTACGCTAGCCGGGATGCCGAGTTGGCATAAGAAATACTATAGCGGGACATGGATATTCTGGCGTCAGATCTCCGCTAACCTCTTGGCCAATTGTCGGTATTAGTTTAAGCAATCTATCCTAGTGCACTAAGGACTAGGAGAGTCGGACATCCGGTCTTCTTTTGCTATCCAGGGTCTATTAATCGTATTCTTCTATAATTCATCATAATCTACTATGAGTCTTCAATATATCTGCTTGATAACTTGTGAAAAAATCCTTGATCGGATCACTTCTCTGTAAGGCGCCGTTGGGATCGGCCGGGGACACTCCGATGCCAAAGTCAGTAATATTTTTGAGAATAAACTGTAAGCACAAAAGTAGGGAATCAGAATGTGTACCTTTGATCCTAGGAAGCTGAGGTATTTATATAGGTTTCTGTAACCTTCAACATTAATGGGGAAGCAGGTGAAGAGTTATGTCATTACTCATCTTTAATTGCTATCAATTCTCCATTAATCCCAACTTTTATCCTTGAAAATCTCAGAGTTGGGGTATTCGAACAGTCAAGTCTTTTTTCCCCTTTAATGGCTATTAATTGACACTTAATTGTATTTATTCCCATTCATGGATGGTAATAAAAGTGATTTTTGGTATTCTTAAAACCGTCGAGGCGTATGTACGCTCTCCTTGAGTACAATGGCGGATCTCCATTACTCGCTCTCATCAGACGTATCTTGTTATGACATGTCTCGTAATGGTCCACGTGGCGTGGCATAATGCTAGAGACTCATTCATTTTATTCATTATTCGCATATTCACCCCTGCATTAATCCTGCATTAATTATCATTAATTCCACATTAATCATGCATAAGTCCCACTTTTAGAATGAATAATGGTTTGACATTATTTCTATTAATTTTCCCTTATTCCTCATTCAAGAATAATTTGTGTTGTTATCACTGCTCTTGATACCATAAGGAGGGGTCCATATGGGTCCAATATGTCCATTTTGGTCGGTTTGCTCCCGAACTTAAGGGCAACTTAGCCACTCACACTTCTTAAAAATTACGTAACACGACTTTTATATTTTCACAATAGGAGAAGATGTTAACTCGTGAGGATCACTTGCCTTTCGGGTGACTTCTCATATGCAATTTGGCTTTTCCTTTTATAAAAATTTGCAATGTGCCCTTTTGGGATGATATTTCAAAGTGTGTACAAGTTAGAGAGACTATTGCAAAATATACTCTTAGAGGGGTACATATTTTTGAAGGGAAACATCACATTGCATGTAGGAAGTCAACCGAAAGACAAGTGATCAAAATCTTCATTAAGAAAAAATAAAAGACGTTATATTTAGGGAGTTGAAATGATTAACACTTGTCCTTTAAATTTCGTGAGCCAAGTGACTAAAATGAATAACTTTAAGTCTACGTTTGGAAATAAAAGCAAATTAGTAGGACTAATTTCAATTTTATAATTCCTAGATTTCTCATGATACTAAACATATTAACAAAAAAATTTATAAATCATCTAAAAAAACAAATTGTTTTATAAATAAATCCTAGGTTCTGATTTATTTAAAGTGGTACCTCAACTTTTAATCATTGAAAACTAAATTCGTAACATATAATTGGACATTTATAAATAAAAATATATATATGTATTAGATTTTTTTTTTAATTTGTGAGTGTGTTAGAAAATGAAAAATAAAATTGTTTAAAATCCTGAAAATAGGGCGAGATGCTGTTTCTCTTTGTTTTATTATTAACAAATTTGTTAGCTTCATAAAAAATAAAAGTTCAAAAATAAATAAAAACAAACTTCTTAGCATCCTTTTGTTGACTTTTCTAAACAAACATGAATCTTATTTTATTTTTATTTTTTTAAAAACACCAACCTTATTTATTCATGGAAGAAGATACAAATTTACTTCTACTGGTTTTGGAAAAAAGGTTTTGGAAAAGTGTGAATTTCTCGATAAACATGCGTATGAAATGAGAAAATTTGAGTAAATTACGTCCATGGCCGCTGAAGTTTACCCATTTTGATATAATGGCCATTGAACTGAACTTTACACTTTTTTTAATATCGGTAGCCACTTAACGTCTCAAAATAACTGTTGATGGGTAAAAGTAAAAATTCTAAAGCGTTAATGATATTCTAAGGAACTTTAATTCTTGAAAATTTTCGTTTTAACGTAATTAAAGTGTTGTTTGGTTAGAAGAGAGAAAAGTGCATTTTCAGAGAGAAAGCTCCAAACAATATGATTTTCAAAAATAAAAAATGTGGTTTCATGGTAAATGTTATTCTGAATAACTTTAATTCTTAAATATTTTCATTTTGGAGTCGTTAACGATCGTCAACGGTCATTTTGAGAAGTTAGTTAAAATTGAGTGGTCATCGGTGTTAAAACGTGTAAAGTTCAGTGGCCATGGGTGTAATTTACCCGAGAAAATTTTACTCCTGTTGTTTCTAAAAAAAATTAATTTTATTAGATTGGTTTGATTGTTGTTGGGGTGTCGTACCTAATATTCTAAACAAATTTATCGATAAATTAAATCAATTTCGTCGACAAGTTATTTGTAACTGTATCATATCAGTATAAACATTTTAGACTTTTTTTCTTTTTTTCTTTTTTAAATTAATTTGTAGGTAACACAATTAGGTATTGATATATTGTTTGATTGTTTGTAACTGTGTTAGTAATATTGTTAACATTTTAGATATAATCGATATTTGGAAGATCCGATGTAATAGTTAATTAACAAGTCAAATAATAAACAAATCTCTTCAATTTTTTATATTACGTATGAATAAAATTGATCTTAATTGGAAACATTATGTAAAATTCTATCCTTTCATACGCGATATAATAGTATTTTATATGATTATTGGGTATTAAATCTTTTGATTAATCGTCGGATAATGTATCAAAATGGCATCAAGGTTTGAAAAAGTGTTAATTTAACTTCAACGTACAAAATGACACCATTTTAGTCTCAATCTTTATGAAATGGTACCAATTTAATTCTGAACAACGAAACTTGATACCTCAACGTTAGTAAAATGATACCAATTTAGCCTTAAACTCTAATTCCTAGTTTTCTTTTTCCCTCTTGCTAATGAACCTTTTTATCTTATTTATATATTTCGGGTTTGTGAATCTAGGTACCGGGGGTGCCAACCTAGCTAGGATGTCTGGTGCCTTGATTTGCTCGTCCCAATTTTTATTAAAAAAACTCTTTTACTTTTACAGCCCGGAGTCCGGGGGCTGGAGCCCCACGGTCTCCAGCACCACCCCTAGGGAATAGTGGTTCACCCCGAGCAACTCCTAAAATAGTTAAATTAGTACTTATAACATAGGACGTGAATATATAATACAAAATTAAGTTTGTACAATTAGTTTAAGTGGTGGATAAGGGACATGTCCAAAATGGTCATAGGTTTGAACCTACGTATCCCATTTTAATTTAAGGGTTTTAATTTAGGAACTTTTCACGTTAAACACTTTTAATTTTTTAGTAAATACACTAAAACGAAAAAGTTTTATAATACTGAAGGCCAAAAAAAAAAAAATTTATCCAGTCCTGACGGAGTGGATTCTAGCCCAAACCGTAGGGCTAAAATTAACCCACTGGATATGAAATTCTGGCTCCGCCGCTATTTTAAAGTTTAGTATTTTACTTATGTAAGATGCATATTCATTTTTTATTAGGCTATGTTCTTTCATGAGCAGGAGTGAGTAGTTTTCTTAGAATTAGATGAGGAGTGGGTTATGGTTTTGAAGGAAAATTAATCCAATGATCAAATCTCTATTTTTATTTTTAGGTTCATTGAAAAATTAATCCAATGATCAAATCTCTATGGTTATTGTTGTATATGAATTACAACTTTGACTAAATACCTTCTTTTTTTTTTAATAAGAGTAAGGAAGGAGTAAAGGCTCGAACGGATGACATCCCAACTACGTTGGTATCCTCTCCACACCAAGCTGATGCAGAACCTAAAATATATTGAAACGAAAATAAAGGAAGAGAAAAGTTATGTAAAAATCATCAAAAACAAAAAAAAATTGCAAAATGTAGTTTGGTTAGAAATAACACCAAAACGAGCATTAGTGTTTGCTGCTCTGTTTCCCTCAAGATAAATATGTGAAACACGGATCTCCATGGCCGAACAATAGAAGAGACATACTAATGACTCTTGACGAAGCTCCCAAGAAATATCATTGCAATGCATCCGGAGAAGATTGGCAACGTAAATGGAATCACATTCAATCCAAAGCTTCCACCAACCTTTTCTCCAAACCAAGTCAATCGCAAAAATGACAGCTTTCAACTCAGCAATATGCACATACATGGAATGAATAGGAAAATCAAAACAACCAAGAGCATAACCTATGTAGGTCCAAAACATAACTCCAACACTGGTTGCAAGCGTCAAACTGTAAACGGAAGGGGTCCAATGAACACTATGTTTGAAGCTCTCAGTGGCATAGAATCAACATGTAGCTGCTCCAAGCTTTGTGGTTCTATTTTTCATCGAACATTTTGTAACATCCCGGTTCAATACCATGTAGATATTGTCCGCTTTGGCCCAAATCCAACACCTTGAGCCGCACGGCTTTAAAACACGTCTGCATGTATTGGATTCACACTTTACTAATAAGCCTCAATCACTCCCTCTTTGTTTCCGATGTGGGATTCAATTCATTCCTGCTCCCATCGTCATCCCTTAGGGCCGCTCCTTGCTCAAGACTTCTACCACGGCGCCACCCATTCCAGACCAGGTCGTTACACCTTTATTCAAATGCCAAACTTCATAGATCATATTCCAAACCTTACAAAGGACTTAGTGAATATTTGGTGTTTCCCCATAAAAAAATCTCAAGATTTTTTGTGTGCCAAATAACCCAGACACCGCAGATTATTTCTGTACTGCAAAAAATAGAAATTGCGAGCCACAAGAGTGTGCAATGCATCTATTAAGCAGGACAGAAAAATTACCTGAGATGCCAATGTGTTTACCAAACAAAGAGCTAATTGCCATCCAAATCTCTTTAGGGGATGAGCAGGAAATAAATAGACGATCATCTGTTTCAGCATTACTGAGGTAAGCAATGAATCATCCATTTGATGTAAATTAAAGTCGACTGGAGGTTTTAATCTTAAACCAACAAAGATTTCAATCTTCTCAAACTAGAGTTAAAGGTTGAGTTAACCCAAACAAGGTGAAACCTTGGTGCTCCAATGGAGGCTATATTCAAAATTCATCAAAAGTACCTTAACATTACAAAGAAGGGAGTTTAAATACTCTCCCAAATAAGAAGGGAAAAGACCAAAGTCCCATGAATAGGGTTTTGGGCAAGACAAGTGACTAAGGATAGAATAGGAAAGGAAAAAAGTCTATGGCAGTTTAGTAATAATAGGTCGAGGGCAAAACAATAAATAAGCATCAACAGAAATGGTCCCCTCTTAGTAAGAACTTGGAGGAGAAGTATTGTTCTGGCAGGCTACGCCCCGCGTGTCGAAGCTTCTAAGATTGAAGAGTCTTTGAAGAACACTTCACGCGTGGCGTCCCATGAGTAGCGCCCTACGTATTGGAGCCTCTAATCTTGGTGACTCCTGTTGATGGACTCCACGCGTGGCGTCCCTGGTGGTATGTCCAGCGTAGTCGGCCTCCTGGACAGCATTCGCTTCGGGCTCTGGTTTCACATCTCGCGTACTGGGAGAGGCGCCCCGCGTCAGGTCTCTCCTGGACAATTCTTCGGCAAGGGAGTCCTGCACGCCCCGCGTCCTACTGACCACGCCTCGCGTGCTAGGTTGGTTAACCCGGTCCTCGTCGTCCCCGTCTCTTGGCTCCGAGCTCGGGCTTGGGTAAGGGATGCCCTCATCATTCTCCCCTTCTTTAAAAGAGCCGGACTCCGTCTCCGATGCCTTGGTTGCTAATGCTCCCTCCGGCTTCCACAAGCTAAGATCCTGCACATTAAAAGAAGAAGACATCTTCCCAAGCCAATTGGGAAGGGTTAGTTGGTAGGCATTGGCACTAATCTTCTTAGTGATCCGATAGGGGCCGTACTTCCTTGGCCTCAATTTGCTACTAGGAGCATGCATGAGTCGCTCTTTTCCTAAGTATACCATCACCTCATCCCCCACCTCAAACTGAACATCTCTCCGATGCTCATCATCCTTGGCCTTGATCTTACTATTCTTCTCCTCAATACTATGTCGAACCTCTTAGTGCATTTGGTGGTAGTTGTTGGCCAAGTGATGTGCCGCTACACTCTTCTTCTCTCCCTTCGGAACTTTGCCCAAATCAAGTAAATGGTTTGGTGCCTTGGTATACACAACTTCGAAAGGGGATTTCCCGGTGGTCGAACTCACGGCGGAGTTGTAGGCAAATTCGGCTTGGGCGATCACATAATCCCACATTTTGGGTTTGTTTCGGCATTTGCTTCTCAATAAGTTCCCCAAAGTCTGATTTACCGCCTCAGTTTGCTCATCCGTTTGTGGGTGAGCCGTGGTACTAAACTTCAAAGTGGATCCGAGGATGGCCCAAAGAGTCCGCCAAAAGTGGCTAACGAACTTGGTGTCCCGATCCGATACTATAGTCTTTGGTACCCATGTAGTCTCACCACCTCACGGAAGAAAAGCTTAGCAATGGCGGTGGCGTCACTAGTCTTTCGACACGGGATGAAGTGAGCCATTTTTTAGAACATATCCACCACCACGAATATAGAATTCATACCCCGTTGGGTCCTTGGTAGTCCTAACACAAAGTCCATTGAAAGATCCTCCCAAATAGTTTCCGGGATCGGGAGGTGCATCCGTAATCCGGCATTAGTAGCATGTCCCTTTTACGTTTGGCAATTTTCGCATCGCTCCACGATGTATGCCACATCTCTCCTCATCCTAGGCTAGAAATATCAGGAGCTAACTGCCTCAAAGGTCTTATCTCGACCGAAGTGACCTCCTAACACCCCTCCATGTAGTTCTCGGATCACTCTTTCTCGTATGGACGTACCCGGGAGGCACAATTGACTACCTCTCATGAGGAACCCGTTGACTAATTGATACTCCCCCCCTTCGGTACCATTCTTGCACTTCTCCCACTCACTTCCAAAGTCGGGATCATCAAAGTACTCTCCCTTGATGTGCTCAAAGTCTACTAACTCCAAGGCCACTGTTTTGAGGAGTGCCACCCTTCGGCTCAAAGCATCCGCTACTTTGTTTTGTTGACCCGCTTTGTGGAGAAGCTTATAGGGAAACTTATCCACAAAAGCGGACCACCTAGCATGCATGGAACTCTGGAGTTGCCTTTGACTTCCCAAGTACTTGAGGGCTTGGTGGTCGGTATACAACATGAACTCCTTTCCAATGAGATAGTGCTCCCACGTCTTGAGAGCCCGCACTATCGCATAGAATTCCTTATCATAGGTGGCCCATTTTTGCCTCGAGTCACACAACTTCTCACTGAAATAATCAATGGGCCTATTCTCTTGCATAAATACTCCCCCAACTCCTATTCCACTTGCATCACACTCAACTTCAAAGAGCTTATCAAAATCTGGAAACGCTAGAACCAGAGCGGTGCTTAGCTTTTCCTTTATCAACGCAAAATTGCTCTCTTGCTCATCTCCCCACTTGAAGCCCCTACCTTTCTTCAAACACTCGGTCATAGGAGTCACGATAGCGGATGAACCGCCTATAGATGATGCGGACATCATTTCAACAAATTCCAAGTCCATGTTAGGGAAGTAGCAAGGTAACAAATTTCGTTAGGTATGTGGGGAAAGTGATTCAGAAGACGAGGAACACACACTTAAAGTTCTAGTATATCTTTTTCTTCTAAGTGTATCTACCTGGGCGAATCTCTTAGACGGATCTCCTTTAACGGATCTCCTTTGATGGATATCTTCAATGGACCTCCTTTGAAGGATCTCTTCGATGGATCTCTCCGATGGACCTACGTTGACGGATCTCTCTGACGGATCTCCTTTGATGGATCTCCTTTGACGGATCTCCTTTGAAGGATCTCTTTTGATGGATCTCCTTTGACGGATCCCCCTCGACGGATCTCATCAACGGATCTCTTTGACGAATCTACTCTACGGATCTCTTCGATGTGTCTACGTTGATGTATCTACTCATCGACGTATCTACTCCATTATCTACTTGAGTGGATCTACCTCGGCATATCTATTCATTGTATTTCTGTCGATGTATATCTACTTCGACGGATCTACCTATTGTATCTACATCGACCCAGATTGGCGGATCCCACTCTACATTGAATCCTGGCAGATCATATTCATATATGGGCAATACGACAACATGCGCACCTAATGGCATATACCGGCTGAATAACTGAGGCGGGTCCTAGAGATTACTTCCTTTACAAGGAGTGAACTTTCCTCCCTTGTTTAAAGACGGATAGTTACAAGCTTTCCTTCCTTAAACAAGGAAGGATATACATTCTGCCTATTTAAGTCTTCTTTTCTTCATCACTCATTAGAACCGGCGGATCCTAGGCGCATCGGATCCTTGACACATCCTGGCGGATCCTAAGAGGGGCACTAGAGTGGCGGATCACTGGGGCGTACGAGAGGTGTATCCTCAAGCTATTCCTGGGCGGATCGTCAGGTTTACTTCCTCCCGAAGGAATTCACCAACAACCCTGACAATCCGTACATGTACCTTTGTACTGAATTGTCGGGGCGTATCACCTATTTTACCCTTTTGTTGATAACCTTATTGTAACCCTAGTAGGGGTAGTCCTTGTCTTTTGTTATCATTAGGGGAAGTATTTAAACCCCAATTTTGTAAGGATGAAACAACTTTTTATCAATCAAATTATATCTTCTCTTTGAGAGTGTTTTTAGGGTTCATCCCTCTTAACAATGGGGATTTCTAATTCCTTCAAGTTTAGCTTGTAAATCTGGGGGTTTCACGACTCCTTCAAGTTTAGCTTGAGAATATCTTTGGTAGTTTACGATTGAAGACTATCGCCCGTTACCCGATCTGTATCAGTTGGTATCAGAGCCGATCGTTTTCTGATCCGAAACTTCTTTCGACGATGGTAGCCACTGACAAGAGTTTTGAAGAATGGCAAACCGAGGTTGAAGAGATGGATTTCAAGCTTGCGGAAGCAAGGAGAAAGACAATAGAAAATATGGAGCAAGAAAGGATGGAGAATCTGCAAAGAGGAACCAGAAGCAGCCGAAATAGCCGGAGACGACAACATCGAGCCCAAAAAAAACAAGAAGGAGAAAACACTATCTCCCCTCCTAAAGATTCATACCAAATTTGTTCACTGTTGCGCAAGGAAGAGGTAACTCCAAAACTTTTAGTTCTTGATGTGGAAGCTATGGGTATGCCTACTAGTAGTGAAGATTTGGTTGTTTGTGATGTTGTGAGTGATTTAATTTCTCATTGTGGAGTTGTTGATAATGACTTTGTGAATGAGGACTTAAATGTATATGTGAATGAGGAGGAAGAGGGAATAACGTATAGGAACTTTGAAGAAGTTCAAATAGAAAAGGGTGCGCACTATGTGTTTGATGAAATGCCCCATAGGGAAAACTTCACTTGTATGCTTAATGAGGGTGATAACCTTAATCCTAAAGGAGTGGATGGTGACTTTGGGCTGGCGAACCTCTTTAAGGCGGATGATGAATTCATTTTATGTGTGGAGGTTGATGGCTATGGTGATGGGAGAGATGTTGGTGGATCAACGATGCTCACAGGTAGAATGTCGTTTAAGTCGGACGACTCGACAAATAGAGTGGTCGGCTTGAACTATAAGAAGGAGCGGATGGAAGCAAGAGGTCGTGGGAAAGATTGGGTGGAGGAAGAGGAGCTGTACGAATTTGAAAATAATCATGAAGGAGGTGAACTCGAGTGGAAGATTGATAGAGAGGAGGACCATTATGAAAATAAGCTGGATAGCAACAATGAACTTGAGTATGATGATAATGGGTCCAGGAATGGGATTGACGGGGAAGATAGTGATTTTGATGGTGAGTTATATGATGATGGTAGATTTCATCATCATGAGGATGGACTTGAAGATAATGAAGATGATGAAACCTATTATGATGAAGATGAGCATCAGATCACTGAGTGGAGCCAAAGTGAGGCTACTTATGAAGATGATGAGAACAGATTTCATTGTGATGATGAGTTGGAGGATGGTGAGTGGAACCAAAATGAATATACTTATGAAGCTGATGAAGGTAGGTTTTATGAAGATGAGTCAAGGAACATTGAGTGGAACCAAAGCGGAACTCCTAATTATGAAGATAATGAAGATAGGTTCTACTGTGATGATGAGTTGGAGGACGTTGGATGGAGCCAAAATGAGTACACCTATGATGACGACGACCAAGAGCTTCATGGAACACTTGACGAATGGGAAGGGCAGTTCGAGTGATAAAGAGCATATGGTCTGCTGGTGTTTAAAGGCAAGTGTGATCCTATTTCTTTTTTAAGAAAGAGAGTATGATGCGGACATCTTTTCAACAAATTCCAAGTCCAGGTTAGGGAAGTAGCAAGGTAACAAATTTCGTCAGGTATGTGGGGAAAGTGATTCAGAAGAGGAGGAAGACACACTTAAAGTTCTAGTATATCTTTTTCTTCTAAGTGTATCTACCTGGGCGGATCTCTTAGACGGATCTCCTTTAACAGATCTCCTTTGATGGATCTCTTCAGCGGACCTCCTTTGAAGGATCTCTTCGATGGATCTCTCCGATGGACCTACATTGACGGATCTCTCTGACGGATCTCCTTTGACGGATCTCCTTTGATGGATCTCCTTTGACGGATCCCCCTCGACGGATCTCATCAACGGATCTCTTCGACGAATCTACTCTACGGATCTCTTCGATGTGTCTACGTTGATGTATCTACTCATCGACGTATCTACTCCATTATCTACCTGAGTGGATCTACCTTGGCATATCGATTCATTGTATTTCTGTCGATGTATATCTACTTCGACGGATCTACCTATTGTATCTACTTCGACCCAGATTGGCGGATCCCACTCTACATTGAATCCTGGCAGATCATATTCAGATATGGGCAATACGACAACATGCACACCTAATGGCGTATACCGACTGAATAACTGAGGCGGGTCCTAGAGATTACTTCCTTTACAAGGAGTGAACTTTCCTCCCTGGTTTAAAGACGGATAGTTACAAGCTTTCATTCCTTAAACAAGGAAGTATATACATTCTGCCTATTTAAGTCTTCTTTTCTTCATCACTCATTAGAACCAGCGGATCCTAGGCGCATCGGATCCTTGACACATCCTGGCGGATCCTAAGAGGGGAACTAGAGTGGCGGATCACTGGGCCGTACGAGAGGCGGATCCTCAAGCTATTCCTGGGCGGATCGTCAGGTTTACTTCCTCCCGAAGGAATTCACCAACAACCCTGACAATCCGTACATGTACCTTTGTACTGAATTGTCGGGGCGTATCACCTATTTTACCCTTTTGTTGATAACCTTATTGTAACCCTAGTAGGGATAGTCCTTGTCTTTTGTTATCATTAGGGGAAGTATTTAAACACCCATTTTGTAAGGATGAAACAACTTTTTATCAATCAAATTATATCTTCTCTTTGAGAGTGTTTTTAGGGTTCATCCCTCTTAACAATGGGGATTTCTAATTCCTTGAAGTTTAGCTTGTAAATCTTGGGGTTTCACGGCTCCTTCAAGTTTAGCTTGAGAATATCTTTGGTAGTTTACGATTGAAAACTATCGCCCGTTACCCGATCTGTATCAATAGAAAGTAGCCAATCCATGAAAGCTTCTAACATCCCTAACGGTCTTCGGAGTCAGCCACTCCCGAATAGCCCTAACTTTCTCTTCATCAACCTGGATACCTCTCCCACTGACCACATACCCGAGAAACACCAAGCTCTCCATCACAAAGTCACACTTCTTAGTGTTGGCAAAGAGTTGATTCTCTCGGAGCTAAGCTAGCACGGTCCCCAAGTGCTCCACATGTTCTTCCAATGTCTTACTATGGATGAGAATATCATCAAAGTAGACCACCATAAACTTCCCAATCACCGGACGCAATACTTGGTTCATCAACCTCATGAAAGTACTCGGTCCATTGGTCATCCCGAATGGCATCACTAGCCACTCATACAATCCATCGCGTGTCTTAAACGCCGTCTTCCACTCATCTCCCGCCTTGATCTGAATTTTGTGGTACCCACTCCTCAAATCAATCTTCGAAAAGACCTTGGACCCACCCAATTGGTCAAGCATATCATCAAATCGGGGAATCGGGAACTTGTACCGTATGGTAATCTTGTTGATGGCCTGACTATCCACATATATCCTCCACGACCCATCTTTCTTGGGTGTCAACAAAGCCGGTACCACACACGGACTCATACTCTCCCTAATGTAGCCCATTCTTATCAACTCCTCCACCTTCTCCTTCATCACTTGACTCTCTTTGGGACTCATCCGGTAGTCAGGAAGACTAGGCAATCTAGCTCCTGGCACTAGATCAATATGGTGTTGGATGTCCCTTAGAGGTGGCAGCCCATATGGTAACTCTTCCGGAAAGACGTCACGGAACTCATTGAGCAATCTCCCCACATCTTCCGAAACTTCTCCGCCTTCACTTCCTACCCCAGCCGTCGGCGTGCTAGACTTCACCATCACTACATAGACTGTTTGACTCTCCTCACACTCGTTAATAAACGCCTTGTGAGTTGGGCAAACGATCAAGGTAGACTTCCCTTTGTTCTTGGTCTCTCCCACTAGAGGTGTTAGCACATATCGAACTCCATCCTTTACAAACCGATAGGTGTTCATCTTTCCGGCATGGGTAGCGTCTCGATCAAATTGCCATGGACGCCCCAACAATAAGTGGCAAGCATCCATCTCCACGATGTCATAATAGACCTCGTCTTGGTACTCCACGATCTCAAGGGGTACCCTACACCTTTGGGTAACCTTCATCTCACCTACGTCCTTGATCCACCCCACACTATACGGACTAGGGTGTGCCTCAATAGTTAATCTGAACCTTTTGGCTGCCATGTCGCTGATAATATTCTCTTGACTCCCACTATCAATGATCACATTGCACTTCACCCCTTGCACTAGACATCGGGTTCGGAACAATTGATGCCGTTGATCCGACTCCACCTTATTTGAGACCAAAAGTCTTCTTACTACATGTATGGCTTGTCCACCATCATACTCCCCATCATAGTCATCATCAATCGGTTCACAACACACATCCCCTTCATCATTATATTCCTCATCGTCTTTGTACCACTCAACCATGTTGGTGCTTCTTCTCTTGGGGCACTCATTGGAATGGTGGCTCGGCTCGTTACATCGGAAACATTTGAATGGAGCCGGCCTAGCATAAGGGTTGTTGCCTCTAGGGGGTTGTGTCGCCTTAAAAGGCCTCACATCTCCACTAGGTGCCTTTCCCGCACTTGGCGCCTTAGAATCGCTTGAACTTGCAACCCCTTTACCCTTATCGATCCCCTTGGGAGCTCCTCTCCCTCCATAAGTGTTCTCAGCCCCGGCTCTCCTATAGCCTTAATGACCCCTCACACTCAACTGTGCCTTGGCCTTCAATGCTAAATTACGGGCGTCTTGCACCCGAATCACCATCTGTGTTCCAATCCGGTCTTGGATGTTGTACCTTGAAGTCTTTTGGCTTTCGGTTTCCGACAAGTTAGCCCTTGCTGAAAGCCGCAAGAACTCCGAGGTGTATTCGTGCACACTCCTAGCGCATTGAGAACAATTCCGATAGGAACTGTAAATGTACTGCTCATAGTCGGGTGGTAGAAACCTCTCCCGCAACATCGACTTCATTCTAAGCCAAAATCTGATCGGCTCCCTTCCTCCTCTTCTTCTCCCCTCTTTCATATTTATCCCAGCAAACTGAAGCTCCTCTTTTCAATCTGTAATCTACCAAACGGATCTTCCGATCCTCCGGTATACCTGCATAATCAAAGAACCGCTCCACCTCTAACAACCAATCGAGAAAACCCTCTATGTCAAGTTCTCCCCCGAATGACGGTATGTCTACTTTCAATTTGAAGGCGTCGTCCCTCTCAAAATTGCCTCCAAACCCCATTCTCACATTCGGTTCGCCCCTATATCCGCCTCTTTCATTACCCTGACCCCCATACGGGTCATTCAAGCCAACATTCTCCCTCTCATAACGACCTACAACATCATTATGCACAATATCCATATTCCCGGCACGCACATGCGCGGGACCAACAACATCATTCACATGCACATCATGTCTAGGTCTATCATGCATAGCATTATCATCCATCCTAATCCCCATATTCCTAGCAATCCTAGGCATATTGTAGTCATCAAACAAGTCCCCATCACTATCACTATCTGCATTTCTAATGATTACGGGATTAGTTCGTCTCACCTCTTGAACCCGAGGGTCTATGGCTTGGGGTGCATAAGTTCTCCTTGGTGGTGGTGTCGGTTGTCGGTCAAGTAGAGGACGTGCTTGTTCTTCTTGCGGGCCGATGAGGCTCTCCGGTTAAGAGAGCTTGAGTATTTCGGGTTGTTATTGTGAGTTCTTCAAGGATGAGGCGAAGATCTCCGGTACTCGTGTCGTGCTTCTCATCTATCGCTCTTAGAGACTCCGTGATATGCTTCACGTTGCCTTCTAGTGCCTCAATCCGTTGCTCCATGGATCCGGTGGCTTCGTTTGTGATACGTGGTTGAACCATTTCTGAGAAGAAGTCTCCGTAAGGAAAACGACTCGGCTCTGATACCAACTGATGTAGATTAAAGTCGACTGGAGGTTTTAATCTTAAACCAACAAAGATTTCAATCTTCTCAAGCTAGACTTGAAGGTTGAGTTAACCCAAACAAGGTGAAACCTTGGTGCTCCAATGGAGGCTATATTCAAAATTCATCAAAAGTACCTTAACATTACAAAGAAGGGAGTTTAAATACTCTCCCAAATAAGAAGGGAAAAGACCAAAGTCCCATGAATAGGGTTTTGGGCAAGACAAGTGACTAAGGATAGAATAGGAAAGGAAAAAAGTCTATGGCAGTTTAGTAATAATAGGTCGAGGGCAAAACAGTAAATAATCATCAATAGAAATGGTCCCCTCTTAGTAAGAACTTGGAGGAGAACTATTGTGCTGGCAGGCTACGTCTCGCGTGGCCCTAGGCACGCCCCGCGTGTCGAAGCTTCTGAGATTGAAGAGTCTTTGAAGAACACTTCACGCGTGGCGTCCTATGAGTAGCGCCATGCGTATTGGAGCCTCTGATCTTGGTGACTCCTGTTGATGGACTCCACGCGTGGCGTCCTTGGTGGTACGTCCCGCGTAGTCGGCCTCTTGGATAGCCTTCACTTCGGGCTCTGATTTCACGTCCCGCGTACTGGGAGAGGCTCCCCGCATCAGGTCTCTCCTGGACAATTCTTCGGCAAGGGAGTCCCGCACGCCCCGCGTCCTACTGACCACGCCTCGCGTGCTAGGTTGGTTAACCCGGTCCTCATCGTCCCTGTTCTTGGCTCCAAGCTCGGGCTTGGGTACGGGATGCCCTCATCACCATTCTTCGACCCTCGCGAGACGTAGAAATCCTCGAGCTCTTTACCTCGGTTAACTATTGAAATATTTAGTTGCGCATCAATTGGAAGCCCTCACAAAGTATGCCAAAAATCACTAGCCAAATAACAGGACCGGCCCTGGGCATAGGCCCGGGGTGCGGCCGCCTAGGGCCCAAGGCTAAAAGGGGCCCAAATTTTTTAATTTTATTGAATATATACTATTTTTTTTGTTATAAATTTAGTTATAATATCCATTAGGTCTAAAAATTGACCAAATAATATGATATTTTAGTTCTAAAATGTACCAAAATTTCCACTTTTTATATTTTTTTTGTATAATTTTTTTTTATTAAGGGTCCATTATCTCTTATTTCGCATGGGGCCCCTAAAACGGCAAGACCGGCCCTGCCAAATAAACAAACTCACAAGAATAGATTAATTGTTGCATCCTAGCATTCCACCCAATCTGATGAGGAACATCAGACAAAATCCACCTATATGTCCAGAAGTTCAGAGTTGTATTATCTCCAATCCGCCAAAAACAAGCACCAATAATTGACAGTACACCACGCGAAAAAAGGTCCAAATCGAGGAATTGAATATGACATTTTTTGGTAAACCCGAATTTGATAAAACTGCATTTTCAAGGCAATTTTTCCAAGATTCTTACCCTATATAACTTCCCAAGCCATTTTCCTAGTAACACTCTGTTGAAATGGATAAGATTCTTAATTCCCACGTCGCCCTAATTGATTCGATGATACACTGTGCTGCATGGAACCGTTACCAACTTTCGTACATTAGTACAACCCATTTATAAAAGTTACTTAGACAGCTGGTTAAGCGCTGCAGAATGGAAGATGGCCATTTTTACACAAAAAAGAGTGAACTAGTGAACCTATTAAAGCCGACTTAATCAACATTAAACGCCCAACGAGAGAGAGAGAAATACCTTTCCATTTGCTAAAATAGGACAACAACGATCCGCTAACAGATAGAGATGTCAGTCCTTGGGAGCCCGAAGGAAGAGAGGCACTCCTAAATAATTGAAAGGCAAACTCTCGATCCGAATTCCAACCAAATTGGCCAGTCGCATAGCACGAGCATGAGTCACAAACTTCCCAAAATAGATAGCACACTTCGACCAGTTAAACTACTGACCCGAGATGGACCCGTAAAAGTCGAAAAGCTCACTAATAGCCTTTATGTTAGTTATCATAACCCTACCTATAAGAACTATCAACGATTGAAAAAATCTTCAGCAATGCTAAAAAGGATAAGAGAGAGTGGGTCACCTTGACGAATCCCCCAAAAGCAACTGAAATAACCCCGAGCCATGCAAGCAACCATTACTGAAATCCATAAAGAAGGGAGAATATTTAGGATCAAATCTCTGAATTTGAGCGAGAACCCAAAAGCTTCCATTACCACCAACATGAAATTCTAATTAAGGGTATCAAAAGTTTTACGAATAGCAAATTTTAAAGCCATATTTCCTCTAAGACACCACTTATTTAGAACATTTACACATTTAAATGCTGCCGAGATGCAGTGATGAATGCTTCTACCCTTCATAAAGCCAAACTGATTAACCGAGATGATGATGGTAGCCACAGAAGCCAGTCTACCAGCAAGGATTTTTGAGATAATTTTAAAGCTAAAATTACTCAATATAATGGGTCTAAACTATTCAATTTGAGTTTCCCTATCAATTTTAATTAGGAAGGAGTGCAATCAGGTTCGAATTGAGCCTAGGGAAAGTATTACTATAGTCGAGAAGCAACAGACCATGCTACAAACGTCAACACTAATAATATCTCAGAAAGTCTAATAGTAGGCTCCCGCGAAACCATCTGAACCAAGGGTGATGTCCTTGTCCATATTGAGAACTGATTTTCGTCCGTCATCTGAGGGGCAAGATGTGAGAAAATGATTATCAAATTTAGTTACCTAAAGGATAATTACCTCAACAACTGGAGCGAGGAAAACAGCCTCATCTCGGCCATGAGAAGGATAAGAGAAGTAACTGATGACATGAGATGGAATACTGTCCAAAATCAGAATATAAGGCACCATTAATTCTCAAAGTCTGAATTCCTGCCTGAATCTTTTTTCCTACTATAACACGACGGAAGAAAGAAGTGTATGTCCCTATGCACACGCACGAAGTCGGAGGTAGATAGTTCTAAAGAGGTGAATAGAACTATTGAGTGATTTTAAAACTTTTCAACCTTCATAAAATATTTCACACAAATCAATAGAACACAAAAGGCAACTTCAGTATATTGTGGCTTTTCAGCACTTCTGTCTACTAAGATTGATTCTGCTCCTGAGAATTCTCAGACTCAGAGGATGGCTCTTTAGAGCCTTTAAGGAACTTCAAGCTAATGATAGGAATTATGCGCACTTCACGATAATACTTGACTTAGAGAATGACTCGTTAACAGAGCCTCTATGGAATACTTAAGCTAAAAATATAGATTTATGAAGAAGTCAAGTATGATCAGAGTTATGATGTATGATATAGGTATTTAGAGGTAGTAAGTAAAAGGTAAATGAATAGAAGGATAATCAGCAGGGTTTATCTTAGTTCAGCCTCCAGCCTACGTTCAGTCCTCAGAATACCGTCTTCTGAGATTTTTCACTACTGAACTCTTTAATGGGTAGAGCTCAAACCTATTATAGAAATACCTAAGTCAGAAGAGAGTATCGTGCTCCTTCTGCACTTAAGATATTTCTACCTCAGCCTAAGCTTGAGTGAAGTACCGTCCTCCACTCAATACTCATACTGATTATTCCCCTTCTTCTACTTATAATCGAAGCAATAGAAGTCTACTGATTCTAATAGAAAGATTACAAGATTCTTCACATATGAAGTTGCTTAGAACTAATCTTTCTCTCTCTTTAATCGATTTATACAGTTAATCAATTTACATAGATATGAATATGATTGTGCATCCAGTTGGTGCTCTGTTTTTTGTGTTTGAGGAGTATATCTCTTTTTCACATTAAGCTTTTCTCTACTCTATATAATGCTCTGGTTCTTGAGCTTCTATTTATAGGCAGAGATTCAAACTAGTCGTTTGAATCCAGAAGATGTCCATTCAGAAGTTTGGTCTTCTGACCTTCTCTAGGACTCTGTCTTCTTCTGACACCATACCCAAATAGGGAAAGTAGCCATTTGACTTGTAGAGGACTGATGGACAATCGCTTTATCTGATGGTTCTTCACTTGGTCTTCTCATTCTTCTGTCGTTGCAGGCTTTCTAGTTTTGGTGATTGATTGAGAGAGACACAATGATGGAGAGACGCATGTCTTCTACTTCTTTATCAGAAAAGGCAATTTTGGGAAAGATGACAACTTTGTCTTCTTCTTCAATTGCTAATAAGCTTCTAGCCGAAGCTTTTGGGCTAGTGGCCTCTGGCTTTTCCTTCTGCTTGGGCTTTTGATTGATAATGATCTTTTTATTGATTTTTGCTTTGATGACCAGAAGCAGTCTATTGCTTTAATTTAATTTATACACATCACAAACTTGTTTAGCACATAAAGAAATATAATTAATTCTGAATTTAAATTCTATTAGAGGGCTCTAATTCCTTAATTAATATTTTTTGTTATATTGAAACTTAATTAAAACTGGATTCCAACATGAAGTGTTGCAGTCCCTAGCGTTCAACCATGTATATAACTATTAAAACACCTCATAAAAATTAATTGATGTTATTGAACATTAAACAATAATCTCTTCACAAAAGAAAACATTAAACAATAATATATATAACCAATTAAGTTTTTTTTTTTGAAACAATAACCAATTAAGGTTGAGTTGAGTGGTTAAGAGTTTCAAATCGTTTAAACTAGATTTTAAGTTCTAATTTTAGTATACGTAAAGAGTTTTTATTAGAAGATGATCCACCTAAGAATATCTGAATAAATCCAACAAACGATATATATAAAATATAACATAACGGAGGAACTTTGTGTTGATTCTTTTTTTTTGGTAAGAAAGGAAAGGAAAAAAAACAAAACCAACAAAAAACCTACACCGGGATCAGTCTAGGAAGGCTGACCCCAATCCTATCCTCTAGGAGAGAAGGCAAAAGAAAAGAAGGAGGAACAGAGAGGGTAGAAACACCTAACATTCTCCCATGCCCAGCAGCTGCTAAGCGATCCGCCACGCGGTTTTGCTCCCTAAAAATATGGGAGAAATTAAGATACTCAAAGGCAGGACGAAGCCTCAAAATAGCTTTGATGAGATTCTAGCTCTTCAGACAAACAGCCTGGCTATCTGAAATCCTGTTAATAGCCTCCAGATTATCAGATTCCACCGAGAGCTTTTTAACACCATGCGAATGACGAGTTTAATACCTGACAAGATACACCAGAGCTCCGCAGAAAAGGAGGAGCCCGTCCCCAAGTTATGGGTAAACCCCGCCATCCAATTGCCACCAGCATCCCGAAGAACTTCTCCAGCAGCAATTCTGCCATTGCTAAGGCAGGAACTTTGTGTTGATTCTAATCAATGATGGAATTTTAAAACTTTCCAAATAATAACATATACAAAAATAATAAAAAATTTGAATAAAACTTTTAAACTTTCCATAATTTAAACTAGTTTAATGCATGTGTAACGTGCGGATTTGTTTAATATTAAAATTTTATTTTAAAATTTTACACAATGATTGTAGTTGACTTTTTAAGAAAACCCTCGCATTCATCCTCTAGATTTTAAGGTTCTCTATATTTTACTTTAATTTTTTTTTTTTTTAAAATATTCCATCCGTTTTATATTACATGTTTTTCTAAAAAATTTCATAATATATATCATTTATATGATTAGTATACGTTAAGTCATCTTTTTTATGCTATAAAACACGAGTTTACAGAAATTAATTAGAATAATGAACTTATTATAAAATAAATAAATATTGAAATTAATAAATAAATGTAACAATGTCTTTTTTCTAATATCTTTACTTTCTGTACAACTCTTTAAAAAGACATGTAATATGAAACATAGTGAGTAATTTTTTTTATCAATCTATTACTATAATAGTTTTTTTATATTTTTTTTTTTGTTTTTGTGTAATTCTCCATATATGTGTGGTTGTGTCTGTATTCTTATATGGATGCTATCAAAAAAATTTTTTTTGTCTACAATCACATAGATCTGACTTATCAAAAGATCATGAAGTCATTCTTAAAGGGAAAAAAAAGACTATAAAGTCGTTTCTTGGTGGAGTTTGTTTTCCGTCATTATGCCAAAAGCAATTTCAAATACTGCATACTATTTCTCTATCACGATATATGATATTGAAGATGTAAATAAAAAACTCTTAATTTTTTAATTAGTTATCTTAATATTTACTATTTAAACAATTATTTTTTATAAACAAAAATTATACAATTATTATTTGGAAAGTTTTAAAATTTCATGCATTAATTAGAGTCAACATAAAGGTACTCCATTATATATATTATTGTTTAATTTTATACAACATCAATTATTTTTAGATCACGAGGTGTTTTCATGGTTATATATATATAATTAACGTAATACATATTTGCTCACAAACTAAAATTTCAAAATCAATTATGATTTATCAAAATCTTCAATCAGATTTTTAAATTAAACAAAAATCATCAATTGATTCTTTATTCTAAATAAAAATTATCCATTGATGTCTTATCGAAAATAATTGGGTTGAACAGTTTTAGACCTTTTTTCCAAACCTATTTTGAATCAGCATAGAAATTATTACAGTCTATATAAAATTGTCACCGTTTTTATAAGATAATGATTCTATTGATAATTTTTACTTAATTCAAAAATTTAATATAATGATTCTGATAATTAATTTTGAACTTTAGTTTAAGCAGCTCGTAATGTTTTTTTTTTTTAAACCACATTATATTGATACATTATTTCTGCTCACATGTTTAACCGATGGGTTGCTAAAAAAAAGTTGACTTGATGAAATTTTGAATATTTATTCTCATAAACTCCATATAATAACCTAATACAAGTGGCTTATTTTATAATATTATAATATAGAGATGCTATGTGCATGTGCTAATTTTTAAAAAAGTATTATTTAATAGTTTTTAAGCACAACCACGAATCTACAGTGGAAGTAATGGAAATACTTTACTGTCACTTAATTTAAAAAAATAATTAATCCGATACCCTTTGTTTTGCGTCCATTCTTTGAGGTTTAAAGTTTGTTTTTGTATTTTGTTCGTCCGAAATCAATGTGTTGAAGAAGACTTGTTTGAGTTTATTTTTTCCACTACTTGAAACAGCGTCATTTCGCTCATTTAAATAGAACGACAAAAAAGAAGCAGAAAAAATAATTCAAATAAAGTTAACTAAGAAAGGGTTAAGCGTTTTATTGATCACTGAATTTTTATGGTTATCTCAAAATGGTAACTCAACTTTAATTTGTCTCAATAAAATCATTATACTTTGAATTTTGTTTCCATAAAGTCACGATGGCGGCTTCAAAAGCAAAAAGTCACTGAAAATATAACGTAGCTTCCACATTAGCACTAGTCAAATTTTACAGAGGATCGAAACGATATATGACTGCCACTTAGTTGACCAATATGTGCCATATGTGTGTGTCATCTAGGTGGCATCTATGTGTCATTTTGGTCAGCGTTGAAAATTGACTACTACTGCTGATGTGGTGGCTACATCATTTTTCCTTCATCCTTTTGCTTGAAATCAATGAAGTGACTTTATTGAAACAAAGTTGAAAGTTGAATGATTTTATTGAGACAAATTGTAGTTAAGTGACAATTTTGAGACAACCATTAAAATTTAGTGATCAACATTGCATTTAAGTTTTTAATGTGGTTGAAGAATTGACTTGAAAATCTATGGAGAAATTTAAATTTTTTTTAATGCACCAGCAATTTTGTAATTTATGCCAAATTTGAATGTTTTGTTTTATATTTTTTTGTTCAAATTCATTCGTTTGCTCCTTCAAAATTGTAAATTATTATTTTTTAAGCTTTCGTATAATTTTCTTTTTAGTCTTTTCCTATTTCGTTTAAGGTTCAATTTTATGGTTTTTCGAATGCTATTTAAAGAACAATTTTGATTATAATAGTTAGCGTTTGATATTGAATAGAGAAATTTCAGATTTTTTCGAAGTTTTTTGAATTTTAAAAATTATCGATAAATATTCCTACGCGAATCAACTATTCATAACGTGTTATTGTTAATTCGGGTTTTGGATGCCATCATCAAATTCTATTAGTTCTCTAGTGAAATTAGGATGCAAAGTTGCTATTGTATTTTTGCAACTTCGAATAATTTTGTATACTTTCACTACAAGAAAAACACAAATCTGCTACAAAAATCTGCTACAGAATTTCTATTTGTAGGAAATATAGGAAATAGCTACGCTTTCTCCTACGACGTCTCCTACAGATCTTAAAATGTTGTAGGAGATTTTTAGAGGGAAGATTCCCTCCAAAATTCGCCTACAATCTCCTACAAATTAATTGTTTCTCCTACCTATTTATTTGTAGGAGTTAGATAATAATAATAATATTCTTTGTATATTTATTTATTTTCTAATTTTTGTAGAACAAAATTTCTCCCTTAAATTGAAATAAAAATTAGTGATGAAAAAGTTATTGACAACTCCATAACGTGACATGAAATCGACACACAATAAAAATCATTTAAACGAATTTTAATTTCATTAAATATATATTTCCTTTTAATTTCCTTTATCTATTTTGACTTAAGAATACGAGTATATCTTTCTAGGGTTAAGGTGCAAAAATACCCTTAACGTTTTGGGTCAGGAGAAATTTTACCCCTAACGTCTAAAATGGTGCAATTTTGCCTCTAACGTTTGTAGCCAAGAGCAATTTTACCCCTAACGTTGGTAATTTGGATCAATGTTAGACACTATTATAAAAACACATATATTTTTATTCATTATTTTGCCCAAATTGCATATCAATTCACTCTAAAAAAAGGATTTCATGTTTTTTATAATTTAATAATAGAATTGGAGATTAATATTTATAAATTCGGTGAATTTTTTGAATTTTTTTGTCTAATTCGTACAAAAGACAGTATATTTTTTTTATTATTTTATTTTATTTTTTTTCACATCCCAACATATGTTTATGATTTGTTACTGATAAAATGACGTACATGTGAAATGTAGATGATAAGATTCATGACCGAGATGACAGCTTGATTAATTATTTCTGAAATTGACCCAATTTATCAACGTTAGGGGTAAAATTGCTCTTGGCTATAAACGTTAGGGGTAAAATTGCACCATTTCAAACGTTAGGGGTAAAATTGCTCCTGGCCCAAAACATTAGTGATATTTTTGCACCTTCACCCATCTTTCTATAATAAAATATATTCTTAGAAAAGTAATTTTTAAATATTTATTTACAACAATTAATTTAATTTTTTTTTTTTAACCAATTATTTTTTTTTATTGTTATTGATATTGATGTTGCTTTAAAAAAAAAAAAAAGTCGAGAATCCAAACGGTTGAAAATACAATATTGTGCACCAATTATTCCGATGTTACCCTCTAATCGAGTTTACCTTTTTATCCCTACAATTCATCGAAAATCCTCAGGCAGCTGTTAAGAAACGGTGCCGTATGCGAAAGTTTCTAGGGCTTTCTGTTCCTTTCATCGAGTCTGCATCATTTTGCCTCTTACTATTCTCAAACTCTCTATGTGAAGCTTCTACGCCTCCCTCTCACCTTCCTTATTCCCCTCACTTTTCCGTAGAGTGACTCTTTGGACTCTCATCGGCGCGACATGCTTGAGAACACATGTACCTCTTTCAATAGTTGAAGACAGAGAAATTTCATGGTTATCATCATTCTCCTGTAGATCATTGTCTATTATTTCATGCAATTCCATTGTTTCAGATTTAAGCAATTTCTGAATAATTATAAACATAAAAAACAGAACACAATTTAATATTCATTTATAGTTGTTGGAGATAAATTACCTGATTGATGCTATTGAGATCAGTTTATTTTGAATCTTTTTCTTTGACTATAGATCGTTTTTTCTTAATCTGATTTGCGATTTCAGATTATTTTTGGAGTGTTGAATGACGGAACGATGAGGAAGGAGGTCGATCTAATTGACGATGATGAAGAACGATGATGGAGAACGATGATGGAGAAGATGATGGAGAACGCTGATGGAGAACGATGATGGAGAAGATGTGAGGGATTTGAGCGATTTTTGTTCGTGATTTTGCTGTGAGTGATTTGCGTGATTTTTCATTGAAATAGCAGGTGTTTTGTAGAATGACCAAAACGGCGTAGTTTTATTTGGTTCCCACCTATCAAAGTGTTCTCACCTAAGGGAGGGTTCTCACTTGATCCCTACCATATATATATATATATATATATATATATATATATATAAAGTGAGAGTTCCCTTCAATCCAAAATTGCTTTTTATTAATACATTTTACCAAAAGAGGGATAAAAGTCTCCTACGACATTCATAGTGATGTTGTGTGAGAATCTCTACGGACCTTTAGTAGCAAAATATCTGTAGAAAATATCTCCTTCAACCATCTGCAGGTGACTTTCTGTAGGAGAGTTCTCCTACAGAACGTAATTTCTGTAGGAAACAATCCCCTACGATATGTTCTGCTACTGATTTGTGTCTGTAGGAGATCCGTAGCTGACCATCATCTGCTACAGAATTGTATTATTCTGCTACTAAATTTTCTGTAGCAGATCAGTGTTTTTCTTGTAATGTTTATTTGTCTTTCCAATCATTCAAATTAAATTTTGCCTTAAATAATTATTTTCTAAACAATGTCAACAAAGAAGACACACAATTAATTATGCTCAGATCATAAAACATGAATTAAAAATCATAATCATATCAACCCAATGACAAACTATATATGACGATTAGTTTTACGGTATAAATAGCTCTTGTAAGATACCCAAGTAGAAATTCTGATTGTCAATCACAAAGAAGAAATATGAAAGATGAAAGGAAGAGTTTTCTGTTTCTTAGTGTTATTGTAACTAACATTGAAAAAGAACATTTCTTTTTCTTTATATACAGAATGAAAAAAAGTCATGTCTTTTCATTCAATCATGTCGGATCATATTAAAGGCGACCCACCCGAAATATCCAACAATAAGTATACCGCATATTCATTCCTCAAAGAAAGCACAAAGAAAAAAAACAAATTTATTGCTAAAAGTTGATTCGCGCACCAATAAATATTAATAATCTTCAAAATTCCAATAACATTGATAAGTAAAAAATCAATATTTCATCAATTCAAAAACTGCATTCGTACAATGAAAACAAACTTCTAAATAGTCAAAACACTAAAACCCTAAAGAAGAAATGGAAAGACAAATGGAAAATCCTAAAAAATCTCCATTACATAGATTAGTTTTTCATTTATAGCCCATGATCCTCTTACTTTCAAATACTTCCAGATGCGGTTAAAAAACAAGCTGTGAAGTTTATGAAAAATTTTGATTTGATGGAATTTTAGTAAATTCTGTCAAGTTTTGGAGTTTCGATTTTGTACGTTTTTGGATCCTATTTTTCTTGAAAACAGGCCAACACGCAAAATTCCGGGTGTTTCCATGACGTTTGAACCTTTGTAGGCAAATTCAATCATTTTTAGGCTTTCGATTTTGCAATTTAATGTTTTCGGTACATTTTTAGGATTTTCAATTTATCTTTCTGTTTCCTATTCTGTTTCTGCTTTAGGGTTTTAGAATTTTGTCTATCTAAGGGCTTGTGTTGATCGTAAGTAGGAAATGTTTGAGTTAAAGAAATATTGTTTTCTATTTTCCAATGTTTTATGAATTTTTAAGGTATCTAATAGGCATTCGTGTGAAAATCAACTATTACCAATAAATCTTGATATTTCTATTACGTTGCAATCGCATGCATCTATGTTGTTGTGAACATATCCAAACATGTTAAAGTAAATTTTTATTTTTGTCTCAATGCACTCATTTGTAACAAATTTTATCTAATCCTAAAATTTGATAAGTTTTGATGTAATGGTAGTTTTGTAATTTCTTCCAAATTTTGAATTTTCGGATTTTGACATTTTCAGACCGTATTTTGGATGAAAATGGACCAACGAGTAAAACTCACCGTTTTGCTGTAACCTACGTGCTTTTTTTTTGGCCAAATTCCTTTATTTAGGTTATAAAAATGCAAATTACTATATTTTGTAGGTTTTTGTGTAATTTTTCTTTTTAATTTTATCCATTTGGTTTAGCGTTCAGTTTTAGGTTTTTATTTTGCTATTTAAAGAATAATTTCATCTGTAATAGTTAGCTACATAGATAAAAAAAAAATTAACCTCTTTGAATTTTGAGATTATTAATATGTATCCATTCAACTATTTAATGTTAATATATATATATAAAATCTGATGTCCGGAAAACCATATCATCAAACCTAGGAAAAAAAAATCTCCTTCTCGTGAGAGCTAGGGTTTTTCTCCTTCTCGTGGGAGCTTTGGCCGTCGTACGCGATTATTATTTCTGATTTGCAGAGTTGATTCTGCTTCTCTTCTCAACTCAGACATACAAAGCTTTAGGTTCTGCATTCTGGTTAGTTTCGATTCTAGGTTTAAATACGACACAAGTCCTCGGTTCAAACGACAAACGCCGATTACGTGTTCCGCAAGTTTGATTAGGGCGAAAACATATTCTTCACTGTAACGGCAATATCTGATACGACATGGAGCAAGCATTCACCCAATTATCCCTAACGGAGGATGAAGAAACTCTGATGCGCCTCACGGTTGAGACTCACTAAGGGATAAGTGTACCTCGTCGTTACCAAGTAATAAAATCTGGACAAGTCCAGGTATCGAATCCACAGGATTTATTCCTGCAAGTACCGATCTACTCAGTCTCAGGTGTTATCTAGGCTTTGGGGGGTTTGAATTGGTTTTGATTAAGTTAACCTACTCCTAATTAAATTATTCTACTCCTAAGTGATCCTTTACTAATGTAATTGCCCGAAGGGACATGGGGTGATACGATAATAATGAAAATAGATTATTTAGATAACTGATTTAAAACCTAATCTAAGTCACTTATGTCCGAAGCGATTAACCCTACCTATCCTTCTGAGGTACCTAGTTCGTGATTCCTTTGTAAGGCCAAAACTAGCTCTAAGGCTCAGCAATTTAGGCTTAATCATCTATAGGGTCGTCAATCCTATAGGCACTGACTAGGTCAGATTCAGCTCGCAATATGTGCCAACTTAATATTTGGATTATCGAATGAGTTAAACCAATCAGACAAAGCATAAGACAAAGATACAAGCAATAAATCAATTGAAGAAAACAAAAGTATAATATTATTAAAGATGGAAAGTATTGTCACGAAGATACAATGAGCCTAGGATTCATAACATGTATCAGAGGCTAGACAGAATATAAAAGAGAAGAAAAATCCCTTTCAGGGAACCTGTCTACCAATGCAGGCGTATTCCTAGGACTTAAGGATGGAGCTTGAACAATCCTCGATGAACGCGGCTGCGAAGGTTCTTCAATGGAGGTTGAAGGAGATGGAGGAGGTGGAGAGGATTCTTCAAGATGAAGGTTAGGGTTTTTACAATTAATGAAGGATATCTAATTTACGATTACAATGTTCTATTTATAGCTGTAGTTTCGTGCCTAAACCTAATCTAACTTGTTTCACAATGCAGGTAGAAGAGCGGGGGCGAAATCGTGAAGACGTGGGGCCGGGAATCGGCGTAAGCCAGCTCATCGAGCTGGGCGAGCTAGCTCGTCGAGGTGGCCTATAGAGGCTAGTTTGGTGGGCTGGACATGCCCAATTCACCGTGCGACTGCCTGGGGGTCCCCGAGACCCGATTTTTGCCCAAAATTGATCTCATTTTAACCTGTACACACACATAAACTCCAAACAACATTAGTCCAAAAGCTAAATTGACCCACCAGTCATTAGATTTGAGTAAAAACTCTATTTGGTGTGACCTTTGGTGGATCAATTAGCCGAAATAAATAAGTGATAGTTCACGTGTGTGCTATTTTGGCAATATTTTGCCTGAAAACAACCAGAAAACGGCTAGAAACTACAAAAGTAAATAAAACATATACTAAAACTAATAATCACGCGCACATGTAAAAGTGCGAGATTTGCTCGCTTATTGAATGAAAACTAATCAAAACTATCCTAAAAACTATACCTAAAGATAGGGGTTTTTGACCCCTATCAAACTCCGTTCGTTTTTTCATTGGGGAATCATGAGACCAATGAAGAGGCGAAAAGACTGGTACTTGTCAGAAAATTCCTCACTGAGCGGCCTGGAAATTTTCTTACCATGAAGGCACGGTTGGCGGACATATGGATGCCGAAAAAAGGGGTTTGGATTACAGAAGAGAATGCTAACTTATTTTTGTTCGAATTCTACCATAAGATTGACATGGAGAGGGTGATCGGAGGGGGGCCATAGTCGTTTGATAACAAAATGCTTGTCCTGGGGGAGCTGAAAGCAAGACAGGCACCTAAGCAGGTTGACCTATCGTATGTTCAAATATGGGTCCAAGTACATGGAGTACCGACAGGTTTTTTCTCCGAAGCAGTAGGAACGCAGTTAGGCGAATTTATTAGGGGTTTTCTTGAATATGACCCCACCAATGGAATGACAAATAGAAGGCTCGATTATATGCAAATACAGGTGAGCATTGACGTCCAGAAGCCGCTGAAGCGATGTAAAAGAATTAAGCAAACAAATTCTATAGCATCTTTCCTTCAATTTAAATACGAAAGACTATGCAATTTCTGTTTCCTCTACGGAATCATGGGCCATACGGAGCGGTTCTGCGATGAGCTGTTCCTCGAAGATACGAGAGGGCTGAAAAGAGAATGGAGAGTGTGGCTGGTTGCGCAACCCCGTAGGGGAGGAAACACACCTATATCTCGCTGTTGGAGTTTAGTGTCCTAAAGACAATTGTTTTAGGATATAAATATTAATGAATAAATTTTTTATTTAGTCATTTGTTTAATCAGATATATAGCATTAAGATGTAACCATAAAGGCACAAATCTTTCATAAAGAAAGTAACCCTAAGTTTATTTAAGTAGTTATAAAGTGTTCATACAAGCATGAAGTGAGACAGTACTTTATAATAGACCAATGTACTTAAAGTAAACCCAAGTCAAATAATATGTTATAGGGGTTGGCATATTACTGTTGAGACTTGCATGTAACAGTGTTTTCTGTCGAGACAGAAAGCTGATCTCACAAGCTTTAGATATTCAGATATCTAGACAGTTACATGGATCCGGTGAAGGAGTTCATTAGGATTGGGACCCGACTTGAGATAACGGTATGGATTAATTTATCTAAAGTGTCAGCTGTTCATCTCATTGGGATTAGTAGGTATAACTAATCCTCAGACTCAAACATTCGTTAATTAGTGAGTCTGGATTATGGAGTCTGATACTTTGATTCTGTGCGAGCACGATCCAACAGGTGAGAGCCTGGGGTGTGTGAGAGCAGGGTTGGGTATCACACAAAGTAATTGCAGAATAGTTAATGTCAGATTGAGCATTCGTCACTCCCGATAAGTGGGAGATATATCCAAATGGCCACTTGTGGTGAATTAACTAAAATCCTTGCAAGGTGATAGAGTTAAGAGTAGAAATGGATATTTCACATAACTTATCTTTCAGAGTGAATTCAACCTGTACAAGTAAAACGGACTCTTCGTTATATGTAACCTTGACACGTTCCATGGTTATAAGGAATTGACTAACAGGATATAGTTGATGAAGGATGGTATTATACTGTACCTAATGTAGAAATGTTAACGTCAGTTATCAACCTAACTTCTTAATTGCTCTGGGGGAATATCATAGGTTCTATTAGTAACAGCTCGCGACGGTATTCCGTTATATATATGTTGGAATTAATCGTGATGAATAATTTCAAAGGATATATACGGCTAGTGGCAATAAATAACCTAATGGGTCACATATGGGACTTGGAATCGGAGGACGAAAATGTAATTAGTGAGACACTATATATGGGCCGAAATTTACATATTAATTAGGGATAAATTAATTTGATTAATAATTATAATTTGATTATGATTATGAATTAAATTAAAAGATTATCTGATAATATTAATTAGAAGTTTTATGTGATTGAAACTCTAATTAATTATCCCCAACATTAATTAAATTATTAATTTGATTAATAATAATTATCTAGATATAATTAGTTATTATTTAGATAATAGTAAAGTGTTTATTTAATTATCTAATTAGGAATCCTGTTCCGAATAAGATTCCAGTTATTTAATTACCTAACACAACTGGGATTAGGGTTTAGAGAAGTCTATAAATAGACATCCTAACCCCTAAAATTCGGCCAACACAATAAGAAGGCAAGAGGAACCATTCCGAAACCGTCTCGGCTAATTACAATCTTTCTTACTCTCTCTTTGATCTCGTATCGATTTCTGTTAGAGGCAATCATTGCGATTGCTATTATTAAAGGTTGATTACTGATTAGTTATTCTTTTCTGTGTTGTTTTGTTTTGTTGTTCTCATGAAAGAAGAAAAGACAAACAAAAGGAGAAATTCGTTTTGCTCCTCCTACATCAGGTCAGTTCAAATTTTCGTGGATTCCTGAAGATTGAACCGTCGGATCGTCACGATTTTTGGACAAGAGCTTCCAGACATATTCTTACTTGTTTTCACCGTTGGGATTTTCACTCGGAGGTCTGGAAGGTCTGTTCGGGTAGGGGGAAGATTCGTTGACAGATTCTATTCTTTTTGAAGTTGTGGGCACTTTGTTTGCAACGGTAGATAGATCGTCATAAAGGTATTTCGTTCTATCCCTCTTTATATGAAATAACAATTAACAGATCTTGGAAAAGGGAAATAGATAAAAGAGATAAAATTTTATAATTCCGCTGCGCCTAGGCTTGTCTATTTTCCTTCATTGGTATCAGAGCCTATGTTAATCTGTTATTTCATATATGAAAATAAAAGGGTTTTCAATCAGATTGAATAGATTTATTATTAGGTTAATTAATCAATTTGATTTGGTTAATTAATCTAAAGATAAATGGTTAAGATGAGATTAAGATATATGTGTTTTGTGGATTAAGGGTTTAACCGTTTGAATCGTTAAAAGAATTAATTAGATTAATCTTTGTAAATTTGATTTTGTAAACGATTTAAAAGAAACGGTTAGAACCGATTAATTAGGGATATATATTGAAAAGGGTTATATATAATTATAAATTGCTTTATACGATTTATATATAAAAGTTTTAATTAAAGTTTTAATTAAAAGGTTTTAATTTAAAATCAAGATTTTAATTAAAAAAAATAGAAATCGGACACAGCAATTTGCTGTGTCCAATTCTTATTAGAAGAGTTGTGTTCCAACTCTTCCAATTGGAAGAGTTGGACACGCCAACTCTTCTAATAAGAGTTGGCGGGACTGCTGCCCTTTTGGCAGCAGTCCTCCCACCTGATGCGGATATGATCTGCAACGGGGACGAACCCAGTTTTCGTCCCCGTCACGTGTATATTTTAATTTTTCTAAATATTTGGATTTTTCAGAAAACTAAAATTAATATATATAGAATTAATTAATCCACTTGATTTTGATCGTTGTCTATTTTAAAATTTAGGAACAACGAATCAGCCCATATGAACTTATTAATTGTTATAATTAATAAAAGGATATGGTAATGGTATGTCTTTTTGCGAACCGTTTGTGCTTAATAAATATACTTGCTATATTAGTTAATCACGTTAAATGGTTTTGGTAAAATGATTAAACACAATGATGTATAATCTCTCGTCTTAAAAGTTTTGTGTTCTGGAATTGATTTTACAAAGTTTAATTATTTGTATGTGATACGGTTGAATTAAACGCGTAAAATAATCTCGGTAAAATAATTGAACACAAATAATTAATATTTTGTATAGTTATATTTTGAAGTGTCTAATTAAGTTTATATTTGATATATCTTAATTAAGATAAAATATAGATGATACAAAGTTAATTAAAAGTTAATTAGATAGTAAAGTTAATTAAAGGACTAAATTGAAAATGTAATTAATCTAAAGGATTAATTTGATTAACTTAAATATTACATAAAGGGTTTATGTAATCAACCAATTAAATTTATTTAATTGAGTCTTTGCATGTTTGGAGTTATGGATATATTTGGACCCTCTATAATAGTTATTTAGTCTTTTGGTATTTTTGGAAAATAGGACATGCGTGTCCTGCCTTATCTACTCTCTATTGTATTTCTCTTCTCACCTAAATCCTTTCAAATTAGTTGAAGTATTCTAAAGTAGTATAGAAATTAAATATTGTTGTAAATCAAGGCGCCAAGGAAAAGACGGATGACCTGGAGGATAAATATGTAATAGTTAGTATTTACACTATGGTTGACCTTTTATTCCGTTTATGGCTCGACGGAATAATTTAGATAATATTTCCATAACTACCAATGTAAATTGTATGTGTCTGATGTATGCTAAAGCAAATCAAGACTAGGTTAGATTGTGAGACTTAAAATAAAATCTCTCACTTATTAAAAGTTAAGTCAATAAGCAAGTTATAAAATAGTTGCCTCCCTAATATTATAATTCAGCCGGCAGTACTGGGGGCCTTTGAGTTGTTGAGTCACTCAAGCTCGGGGTCTTATGGTAACACCTGAATTATCGAAAATCGTTTTCATGAATATAAGGTTACGACTTAAACTAGCCGAGAATAATTGGATGAGTCACTCATGTTGTTCAAAGCTAGTAGGCAATATGATTGGGATTAATAATCAAAGATACATTAGTTACTAATGTGGTTAGTAACCCAATAACCTAGGAGTCATATTGTTGATATGATTGATTACACGAATCTACCTATCGAATGAGGCTAGCTTGTTGAGTCACTCAAGGTGAAACTTCGCTAGATAGAGTCCTAGCCCATTAAAGAATTTGAGTAATTCTTCGGATTAATATTGAGGGTTATTAATTTGGTAAAATAGTGGGAGCAATTTAAAAACATAAAAGACCGACGTATTTAAATTGTAAATGAATTAAGCAAATAAATAACATCCGTCACTCTATCTCACTCTTAAGTAAATACTCTGAATCATCATATCTAAAATGGATCTACGTAATATTTTACCGATAACAAATTGAATAGTTCAAAATTCACCAACTATTTTGGCAAACTCAAAATTGTTTTGAGGATTCGAAATGATTGGGTATGTATTAAAATACACTGATACCCATCATCAAAATTGTTTTGAAGTTCGAAAAGATTGGGTATGTATTAAAGATACACCAATACCCAATGCCCTTATTGATGATATGCTCCTGTTAAGAAGATTGATGTTTACCGAAAGCACCAATCAGATGACGAACGTACAGGATGTATCATACTTGCAGCTATGGCACTTTGTGTCAAGATGATTGACTACATCACCAAAGCTTTCTAGTATTGGATTTGTGATGGATAATGAATTAAGTGTCGACTTAGTTCTATAATCCCTCCCAGAGATTTATTCATAGGTTCATCTCGAACTGATAGATGAATAAACTCAGAGACCTCTCTAGAAGAGCTCCTGAATATGCTCAAGATAGTTGAGCCCAAATCTTAAGAAAGTGATGTCAGCACTTGTTATTAAGGGATCTCACGAGAGAAAAAGAAGTTTCCCAATTCTAAAGATTCCAAGAAGAACAAATGCATTAAAACCAAGTCAATAAAAGCAAGAAGGGAATGCCACCAATATGGTATAGAAGGAAATTGGAAGAGGAACTGTAAGAAGTAATTAGACTCTCTCTAGAAGAAGGGTCATGATGGTGCTTTTACTTTTAGAACTAGAGGATAGATAATTCAACTTACTTGTGATAGTCACCTAGGCCATGTAAGCAAGAAACACATGTCTAAGCTTCATCAAGATAGGCTTATAGACTCGGTTGATTTTGAATCAATGAGCACATGTAAGTCTTATTTAAAGAAAGATGACAAAGACACCCTTTAGCAATAAAGGAGAATGTGTATCAGACACTCTAAGACTAGTACATTCAGATGTATGTAGTCATACGTCAAACACAAGCAAGAGAAAGGTTCAATCACTTCATTAGCTTCATAAGATGATCATACCAGATATTGATTCATCTACTTGATGAAGCATGAGTCAGAAGCTTTTGAGAAAGTTCAAATGCTTCAAGAATGAAGTAAGAAAAACAAACAAGAAAGAATATTATAGTGCTTCGATTAGATCGTTGTGGAGAATATCTTTCTAATGATTTTCTGAATTATCTAAATTGAATATAGGATTCACTCATAATGGACTCCTCCGTATACACCACGATGTATCTGAAAGGAGAAATTGTACTCTATTAGATATAGTACGATCCATGATGAGCACAACCGCTCTTCCAAAGATGTTCTAAGGCTACACCCTAGAAACCGCCTTATTTACCTTGAACCGAGTATCCACAAAACCGCCAAAGTTCTATTCCATTTGAATTGTTCATTGGAAAAGAAACCCAATTTCTCTTTCCTGAGAATTTAGGGGTGATCAGCATATGTTAAATGCATAGCATCAGATTAAGTTAGACCCTAAATCTGATAAATATTTCTTCATTGGAATTCCGAAAGAAACAGTAGGATATTACTTCTATCATTCGGATGATCGAAAGTAATAATATCCAAACACGTTGTATTTCTAGAGAAAGAGTTTCTTCTAGAAACACAAGGAGAAAGCGTGATTAAACTTGAAGAAGTTCAAGAAGAAGGATTAGCTGAAATAGCGGAAGCGATGGTGGAACCCGAATCTATCTCACAAAGATGAGACACTGGTGACATTACTAACTCATAGGTCTAGTCGAGTTCATCAAATCCCAAAGAGATTTGGATTTCTAGTGGGAGCCGATGAAATCCCAAAGAGATTTGGATTTCTAGTGGGAGACGACGAAAAGGCTCACGTATTAGACGATGAACCTACGACTTATAAGAAGGGTCTTGTAAACCTATACATGTAAGCTAGTGGGAGCTCGTATGAGCCTTTACAATGTAAACTAGTGGGAGCTTGGTCATTTACTTAGTATTATATGTCGATGATATTTTACTAATGGCAACGACGTAGCTATACTGCAATCGGTGAAAATTTTGGTTATTGGATAAAATTCTCCATAATAGACTTAGGAGAAGCAGCTTACATCTTAAGGATTATGATCTATGGAGATAGATTGAGAAGACTGCTTGACCCCTCTTAGTCTAAATACGTTGACAAAGTGCTCAAAGAGTTTTTCACTAAGACCTAACATCACTTTTGCTTTAAGCATGACAAAGTCGATTATAGGTCAATCCGAGTGATGGTCACTGGATTGTTGTCAAGAACATTCTTAAGTACTTAAAATGACTAAAGATATGTTCCGGGTATATGGAGATGAAATTTGAAAGTTGGAGACTTTCAGATGCAAGTCATCAAACAGATAAAGATGATCTTACAGAATACAAGTTTATTTTGAAAGAGGTACGATTAGCTGGAATAGTTCCGAGCAAGAAATCGTGACCGAGCCAGTAAATTAAATCAGAGTATATATATATATATATATATATATATATATATATATATATATATATATATATATGTAGCAGCTTCGGAAGCAGCTAAAAGGAAGTTTGGAATGGAAGTTCATCAATGAACTAGGCGTGGTACCTGACATTGTTAATGAGATTAACAATGGGGCTGTTGCACTTGCTAAGGGCCCGCAGTCTCATAATACGTCCAAACATTACCTCAGTAGTAACTATCTCTTCTGAGAGATAACAACAAAAGTAGATGTGAGAATTAAAAGAGTGCCCACCAAGGCACAATCTTATAGATCCATTTAAAAAAAATGCCTTACCCCAAAAGGTTCATGATCATCATACGAACGCTTATGGGAATGTTTCAAAAACAATTGGCTTTAGTCCAAGTGGGAGAATGTTGAAGTTTAGTGTCCTAAAGACAATTGTTTTAGGATATAAATATTAATGAATAAATTGTTTATTTAGTCATTTGTTTAATCAGATATATAGCATTAAGATGTAACTATATATATAAAGGCACAAATCTTTCATAAAGAAAGTAACCCTAAGTTTATTTAAGTAGTTATAAAGTGTTCATACAAGCATGAAGTGAGACTGTACTTTATAATAGACCAATAGACTTAAAGTAAACCCAAGTCAAGTAATATGTTATAAGGGTTGGCATATTACGGTTGAGACTTGCATGTAACAGTGTTTTCTGTCGAGACAGAAAGCTGATCTCACAAGCTTTAGATATTCAGATATCTAGACAGTTACATGGATCCGGTGAAGGAGTTCATTAGGATTGGGACCCGACTTGAGATAACAGTATGGATTAATTTATCTAAAGTGTCAACTGTTCATCTCATTGGTATTAGTAGGTATAACTAATCCTCAGACTCAAACATTCATTAATTAGTGATTCTGGATTATGGAGTCTGATACTTTGATTCTGTGCGAGCACGATCCAACAGGCGAGAGCCTGGGGTGTGTGAGAGCAGGGTTGGGTATCACACAAAGTAATTGCAGAATAGTTAATGTCAGATTGAGCATTCGTCACTCCCAATAAGTGGGAGATATATCCAAATGGCCGCTTGTGGTGAATTAACTGAAATCCTTGCAAGGTGATAGAGTTAAGAGTAGAAATGGATATTTCACTTAACTTATCTTTCAGAGTGAATTCAACCTGTACAAGTAAAACAGACTCTTCGTTATATGTAACCTTGACACGTTCCATGGTTATAAGGAATTGACCAACAGGATATAGTTGATGAAGGATGGTATTATACTATACCTAATGCAGAAAGGTTAACGTCAGTTATCAACCTGACTTCTTAATTGCTCTGGGGGAATATCATAGGTTCTGCTAGTAACAGCTCACGACGGTATTCCGTTATATATTTGTTGGAATTAATCGTGATGAATAATTTCAAAGGATATATACGGCTAGTGGCAATAAAGAACCTAATGGGTCGCATATGGGACTTGGAATCGGATGACGAAAATGTAATTAGTGAGACAATATATATGGGCCGAAATTTACATATTAATTAGGGATAAATTAATTTGATTAATAATTATAATTTGATTATGATTATGAATTAAATTAAAAGATTATCTGATAATATTAATTAGAAGTTTTATGTGATTGAAACTCTAATTAATTATCCCTAACATTAATTAAATTATTAATTTGATTAATAATAATTATGTAGATATAATTAGTTATTATTTGGATAATAGTAAAATATTTATTTAATTATCTAATTAGGAATTCTGTTCCAAATAAGATTCCAATTATTTAATTACCTAACACAACTGGGATTAGGGTTTAGAGAAGTCTATAAATAGACACCCTAACCCCTAAAATTCCGCCAACACAATAAGAAGGCAAGAGGAACCGTTCCGAAACCGTCTTGGCTAATTACAATCTTTCTTACTCTCTCTTTGATCTCGTATCGATTTCTGTTAGAGGCAATCATTGCGATTGCTATTATTAAAGGTTGATTACTGATTAGTTATTCTTTTCTGTGTTGTTTTATTTTGTTGTTCTCATGAAAGAAGAAAAGACAAACAAAAGGAGAAATTCGTTTTGCTCCTCCTACATCAGGTCAGTTCACATATTTGCGGATTTCCGGAGATTGAACCGTTGGATCGTCACGATTTTTGGACAGGAGCTTCCAGATATATTCTTCCTTGTTTTCACCATTGGGATTTTCATTCGGAGGTCTGGAAGGTCTGTTCGTGTAGGGGGAAGATTCGTTGACAGATTCTATTCTTTTTGAAGTTGTGGGCACTTCGTTTGCAATGGTAGATAGATCGTTATAAAGGTATTTCGTTCTATCCCTCTTTATATGAAATAACAATTAACAGATCTTGGAAAAGGGAAATAGATAAAATAGATAAAATTTTATAATTTCGCTGCGCCTAGGCTTGTCTATTTTCCTTCACTCGCTGGCTACACGAGCCGAGCATTGTTGGTCCCGTGCAACGTGACAATATTAGTTCCAAGGGGGGGTTATGAACTATTTAAAAATTTTGTCCGTTAAGGCTGACTTGTTTTCTTACAAGACTTTAACTTAGTCTTTAAGCATAGCGGTACTAAGTAGTTTTAGACATAAGCTTAGTCAACTAGTTACTAAGACTGTTTCTATTCTTGAGTCAGGAGATAGCACTTAAGTCTATTTCTGAACTCATCTTCTCAGTTCACTCAACTCAGCGTATGTTCGTTTTACTGTTTTACTAGGCAATGTTTAAGCAAGCAAAATATAAAGGAGTTAAGGGTTAGAAGGATATTACTCAGCAGACGTATCCTGGTTCGGCCTCTCCGCCTACATCCAGTCCCCGGAATTCCTTCCGAGCTTTTCAGAATCTCTTTAAAGGTAGAGCACAAACCTTTTACAATAGCAACTGAGTATACAAGAGTACCTTCCTCTATTCCTCTACTCAATCCTATTTCTACCGCTGAGTACTATGACCGAGTACTCAGCTTCTCCTTTCTATACTTCTAGAAATGATAAGTGTTTCTGTTCTAAACAACAATTGCTAAGAACACTTTGGATGAACTAAGATCACTCTAGACTTTTACACAAAGATTGAAATTGGTGTAAGATTTGCTTTGCTTTTCTAACACAGAACTTCGAGTAATAATTTGGTCAGCGTTTCGACTTGATGAAGATCTGCATGGAATGAAGCATTTGAGTGGCCTATTTATAGTGACACTTGATGCACCGGTAATTTCAAATTTCGAAATAACCGTTAGAGGGAAACGGCTTCCTGTCGCTACTCAGTACGTGCTCAGCGTCCTCGGCCAATCAAATTCTTGTATCTTCTGTCTTCGGAAGTGCTCAGCAGCTTTTCGTCAGGCTGGATAGAATGTTTCCATATTTTTGGCAAAGTCTTCCAGACAGTTTTCTGCGTCTTCTGAACTTTACCCAAAGTAGAAATACTTTGTCTTCAAGTTTGTTCAGGTCAGCCACTGACCTGACTTCCTTGTCGCACAACTCAGGAGCTTCGACTTGAAGCTTTTGGTCGAAGGCTTCTCGATCCTTCTCTTTGATGGGCTTGCATTTCATTTAGCCAAAGCTGTGTTTTGATCTGCTCCGTGTGGCTCGTTGACTTGGGCTTGACTTTCTCTTGTGGGCCTTTGGGCTTTACAACTTAATGTCTTATGAATTAAATTACTCAACATTGAACAAACGCGTTAGTACAAATAAATCAAAGCATTTAAATTTAATGTGTTAGAATATTTTTATCATGGAGATTTAATTCTACTTAAATAATTTTGTCAAATCAAAATCATGTGGAAAGGCGTTTCAACAAACTCCCCCATTTTGATGTTGGCAAAAATATTCAGTAAGGAACTTAGTGTTGAGCTCCCCCATGATAGTTGACCTTTTCTTAATTTCTGAAGATTCTCCCCCGTAAGGGTTGAACCACTGACTTAGTTTTACTTTAAACATTTTAAGGTTTAATTAAGTAGGTCTAAGGTCAGCTTCAGAAGAAGGTCAACACTTGGAACATTTTGTCTTTACTCAGTTTTGATACTTGATTTAAGCGGAAGATTAAGTTCAGTTATCAAAGTGGAAGTAAGCTGAGTAAGTTAGTTGGAGCTGAGTAGTTTTACTCAGTGGCCAAGTACTAGTACAATTTTTTATGTTCACAAGTTTTAGTTTACTTTGTTCAATAAGTTTTAAGTAAGTAGACATTTGAGAGAGGTCATGCATTAGATCAACACAGCAGATAAGCACGAAATAATAAGTAAATAACTCAGTTGTTTTAAGAAGATACGATAATATATTAACTCAGCGAAACAAGAAAACATAGCAGCAACAAACATCAAGATTGAACAAGTTAAAAACATCTATTTCCTAATGTTGACTTGAACTTGGTTAGATTTAGGTTTGGTTTGCTGACTGGGCTTTGATGTGTCTTGTCGCTGAGTCTGTGTGCTGGGGGGGACAGCAGAAGTTGATCCGGGATGTTTCTTCTTTTGATTTCCTTCTGCCGTTTGTTTATCTTTCTCCCCCGTTTTTCCAGCATCATCGGGCTGAGGGGCAGTAGCATAAAATTTCCCTTGTTCAACAGCATGAGTCAGTAAAGTGGAGTACTGTTGGAGTTGACTTGTACTCTGCTTTAGCCCTTCAAAAACCTTCAGACCACCAGCCATATTGGATGCTGGAATTTGCATATGGGAGCTTATGACACTGAGTATAAACTCAAGTGACTTTCCCATATAGGTAATGGAGTCTGTCATTCTGGCAAAGGACTGATGGTACATTTTAAGCAGGAAAGCATCATAGGTATGGTGCTGAACGTTTTGGTGTTTGACATGCTCATAAGTGGACTTGGCGAGTTGAAAAATTTCGGTCGACTTCGCCTGGTCAGTTTGCATCTCTTCTCTAGTTAAGCTGAGCATGCAAACAGCTTCAGCTATCTGTTCAATTGTGCATTGGGAGGAAGAGGAAACTAAGTCTTTAGTAGCAGTCAGCTCGGTGTTCAGCTGTTTGAAGAGATGAGTCACAACAGCAGATTGGGCCACTGTTGAGTTTGCGGCAGATAAAGCGTTGAGCTTTCCTTCAATGGTGTCCATGTGTTGACCCATGTGCAAGTGAAGGTTAGCCATTCTTGTAGCAAACTCCTGTTTTGGCTGCTGAGCAACCATATTGGTTAAAACACACATGAGCTCCTTAAGACCTTTGAGTTCGGTCAGAAGTTGCATGATGGTGCTCAGTTGAGTAAGCTCAGCAGATGAACACTCAGCATCAGATGCGTGAGTTCGTTGAATATCAGCAATCAGTTCTGGAGCAGCTTGAAGAATTCTTTTCCCCGAATTGGAAGTAGTAAGGAAGCTCAAGGGGTCAGCTGCAGAAGTCTCAGGAACTGAATTCTGGTTAGCAGGAGGTGTTTGGACATTTGGTTGCTGACCAGTGTTTGAGGTGCCATCTTGGTCAAGTGAAGGTTGACCAATGAGAGTGGCATCTTGTGAAGTCGGCCCGTCAGTGGGAGTTGACTGGTTGACTAGCTGCTCAGATGGAGTAGGAGGTGTTTGCTCAGCAGTAGTATCTCCCTGCTCATTCTCAACCTGGAGTTGAGTTGAGACTTGAGGTTGAGGCAACTCAAGGTTGTCTTTAGCAAGAGTGTCTTTGGTTATTTTCTCGTGAAGTTGAGCACCAGAAGCTTCGATCACTTGCTCAGTAGAAGATGGAGCAGCGGTGTCGGTAGAAGTTGGACCCTTTGGAGTTTCGGGGTCGGCATGTTCCTGAGTCTTAGAAATAGAGGCTTGATTTTCTTTGTCCTGATCTTGAGTGGGTTCAGTTATGTTTGTGAAAAAGTTGAAATCCAAACCGGTCAGGTCAGTGATGGGGTCACGTAGCGGAGAGTCATCCAGCACATCAAACACCTGGGGGTTTGTGTGACTTCCGCTTGAACCACTTTTCCATGTGGCCCTTAGGATTTTTGGATTGAGGAGAAGGGTCAGCAACGATCTATTCAGTGGACTCAGAGGAAGCATTCAGGCCAAAGTCCTCATAAAGATCCTCAACAACCTTATCCTTTTTCGGAGTCTCAGCTCCTGGCTCATCAACGTGCTCAGCGGCAGTTGAGTTACTGGGTTCAGCAGTTGTTGTCTTATTCGCTTCATGTTGTTCCTCAGTAAAGTCTGGTTGTTCCTCCTAACCACTAGAAGCTTCCTCAATATTGACTCTCTGAGCTCGCAGGAAGTGGGAATTCTTTGGGACAGCAAAGTCCAATGGAGTTGCATCCAAAGATGTGATTCCAGAAGACTTCTTCCTGTTTAGGGGTTGCTCAGGGTCATCCTCACTGTCAGTCTCAGGAGCAGGTCTTTTCTTTGTGGACTCAGTGGGTTCAGCTTTCTTCTTTGTTGACTCAGTAAGTGAAGGTTTGGTCAGCACAAACCTAATTTTCTTTGAAGCCTGAGTAATATCCTTAGCTTTTGGAGCTGAGGAAGTGTTAATTTTCCTCTTCTTCCCTTTACTTGGCCGCTCAGCTTGTTCTTTTTCCTCTTCCACAGTTTCCTTTCCTTTCTTAGATTTGGCCTTGAAATGGAGGTTGTGTGCTAAGTCGACTAGGATGGCAGAGGTGATTTCAGTTCCTACTTCGTTGTCTTTCCCTTTGAAGCTGATCTTATGGTCTTGGAGGATTTTGGTGATGAGGGAGCCCATTATGAGTTGTTGAAACACCTTTCCACATGATTTTGATTTGACAAAATTATTTATGTAATTGATAAAATTATTCTAACACATTAAATTTAAATGCTTTGATTTATTCACACTAATGTGTTTGTTCAATGTTGAGTTAATTTGATTTATAAGACATTAAGATAAAAAGCCTAAAGGCCCATAAGAGGAAGTCAAGCCCAAGTCAACAGATCAAGACCTCACGGCACAGGAAGACAAAATGCAGTCGTTCTAAGCAAAGCACTAGCTCAGCGTGAAGAAGGATCGAGAAGCCTTCTATCAATTACTTCAAGATGAAGTTGCTGAGTTGAACGACAAGAAGTACAAGTTAGCTGGAGAACAGAACCAACTTGTAGACAAAGTATTTCTACTTTGGGTAAAGCTCAGAAGACGCAGTAAGCTGTCTGGAGGACTTTACTATAAATGGCGAAACATTCTGTTCATCTGACGAAAAGCTGCTGAGCACTGCCATAGACAGAAGATACAAGAATTTCATTGGCCAACGACACTGAGCACGTCCAGAATGAAAGCGATAGGAAGCCGTTTGTCTCCAACGGTTATTTCGAAATTCAAAATCATCGGTGCTTGAAGTGTCACTATAAATAGGCCTTTCAAATGCTTCAATGCAGATCTTCAATCAAGTCGAAACGCTGACCAAATTCATACTTGAAGTTCTGTGAGAAAAGCAAAGAAAACCTTACACCAATTCCAATCTTTGTGTAAAAGTCTAGAGTGAATTCATTCATCTAAAGTGTCTTAGCAATTGTTGTTTAGGACAAACACTTATCATTTCTAGAAGAATAGAAAGGAGAAGCTGAGTACTCGGTTATAGTACTTAGCGGTAGGTATAGGAGTGAGTAGAGGAATAGAGGAAGGTACTCTTATATACTCAGCTTCTATTGTAAAAGGTTTCGTGCTCTACCTTTAAAGAGCTCAGTAGAGGATTCAAAAAGCTCGGAATGAGTTCCGAGGACTGGACGTAGGCGGAGAGGCCGAACCAGGATATGTCTGTTGAGTCACATATTTCTAACCTTTAAACTCCTTTATATATTGCTTGCTATTAAAACTGACTAAGTAACAAACTCACGCTGAGTTGAGTGCACTAAGAAGCTGAGTTCAGGAATAGACTTAAGTGCTATCTCCTGACTCAAGGAAAGAAGCAGACTTAGTCACCAGTTGACTAAGCTTGTGTCTTAAATCTACATAGCACCGCTGTGTAAACCTTTTCTCAAAGAAAAGAAGTCAGCCTTAACGGACAAAATTTTAAATAGTTCCTATCCCCCCCTTGGAACTAACCTTGTCACGTTATACGGGACCAACAAGTGGTATCAGAGCTTAAAAGCTCACTGAGCAAGATATAACTATCTTGAGCTGATCCCCACAATGGCTGAGAACAACACTCATTTCCTCCCAGGAAATCAGACAACTAAGATTCTTCCTGAGGGACTGTCCATTACTCGGCCTCCTCTGTTCTTCGGGTCTAACTATACCTTTTGAAAGAACAGAATGAAAAATTTCATTCACGCAACAAATATGAGTGCATGGCTGTCTATAGTCCAAGGCCCATTTGTTCATGTTGAAACTATTGACAGCCAAACGGTTGTTAAAGCTGAGACTAAGTGGACAGAAGATGATCTCAAGAAGCTACAAAATCATGCTTCGGCTATAAACATGCTTCACTGTTCGTTAGATTCTGCAGAGTACAACAAAATTTCAGGTTGTGAGTCAGCGCAGGAGATCTGGAAGAAACTGGAACTCACCTACGAAGGAACCAACAAAGTTAAGGAGTCCAAGGTGAACCAGCACATGAGGCTGTATGAGCTGTTTGAAATGAATGATGATGAAGGAATCTCTGAAATGAACTCAAGATTCACAAACATTATCAACGAGCTCAAAAGACTTGGCAAGATCTTTACTGAGGAAGAGCAAGTCAAGAAGACACTGAGGAGTCTTCCCAAAAGCTGGCAAGCCAAGAAAACTGCTGTTGAAGAAGCTCAAGACTTGACCACCTACAAGTATGATGAACTCATTGGATCTCTGCTGACCCATGAGATCTCAATGAAGAATTTTGAGGTAAAGGAGAGGTCTGAGGACAAGAAGCAAAGGTCTCTTGTCATGAAAGCTGACTTCACTGATGGGAGCTCAACAGACGATGAAGAGATGGCCATGTTCACTAAAAAGATGAAGAGGCTGTTCAGAAAGAATGATAAATATTCCAAGAAGCCGTACAAGAAGTTTGACAAGTACAAAGCTGAGTCTAGCGACAGCAAGTACAAGAAGGACAGCTCAAAGCCCATCACATGCTTTGAATGTCATCAAACTGGCCATATCAAATCAAGCTGTCCTACCTTGAGGAAGGAAAAGAAGAACAACAAGAAGGCAATGGTGGCAACCTCGAGTGATAGTGATGAGTCATCATCATCAGGAGCCGATACCACTGATAGGGGTATTTTACCCCTATCTTTTAGCGTGATTTACGGGTTAATTTTAGAAGAAATAAATAAGTTTAATTGCAAAAATAGAGTGTTTTAATAAAATAACAAAATAAAAATAAATTCCGTACTTTCGGTTAATTTTCCGTATTTTTGATTAATATAAGTAAATAAAACGTCAAGCTAACTCGGCTCCTGAGAATTGTATTTCAGGTACGAATAAGGAGTGAAAATCCACCACAATACGCGGGGCGTCTCATTCCTTACGCGGGACGTGAAACACCAAGTCAGAAATAATTGCCTTATCCACAGACACCACGTGGGATCTACTCAGCATACACGAGGCGTATACCACCTTACGCGAGGCGTATGACATGTGTCAGAAATAATTTGCCTAATCCTGAAAGTCAGACTGCACGGTCTCCCTGAGTCAACTATCCATATACGGGACGTACCACCTTACACGCGGGGCGTGTAAGGAAGTTCTTGAATGTAAAAAGCTCAGAGACTCTTTTACGTGGGGCGTGCTTCAGCTACGCACGGCGTAAAAGACCCAATTCAAGCAATAAAAACTCAGAAACTCAAACACGCGAGGCGCATCCCAGTCTACGCAGGGCGTGTTTGAGACAACAAGATCTGGAATTAGTCCACATGCAGGAGATTTCTGACGGAATGGGCAAACACGCGGGGCGTTCCACACCCTACGCGAGGCGTATTATGGGATTTCTGAACAAAATCATGTTCCTCCATGCTTGCACCTTGTGGAATTACATTTTCACCCCTAGCTTGATGTGTATAAATAAGAGTGACTAGCACTCATTTTAAAAAAAAACTGATAGACACCATAGATACCATTGTTATTATAGTTTAAACTCTTGTCATTTATAGTTTAGACTTTGTTTTTAGGCTTTATATAGCCAAACTCTTCCACCTTGAGAGCTTGTTCGTTGATTCCGGCATTCCATCAAAGTTCCGCTCCATCTCCGTGCACCAAGCTCGAAAGCTCCACCATCCGAGTCCTAAGAGACGGCTTTGAGTCCGGTTAGCTAGTTCCGAGGGTGGATTCTTCCCTTTACACTACGCTAGAAGAAACTAAGCCCATCAAGTTTAATTGTTAGTTTAAGCATTCTTTTTGTATAAATTTTTTATATATACTTTTACTAACATCATTCTTTCTTGTTGATATTGTCTCTTATTTCATTCTTTTTATGCACACCCGATCTTGGAGTGATTCTCTCGTTCCTATTGATCTCGAAATTGAACGTACTCTTTGTAGGATTCGGAGAGAGAAAATGGCAAACCCCAACGCCGAGGTCAACCAGCCCGAAGGAAACCAAAGGCCGCATATGAACAACATCCGCGGGGGCAACGACACACGTTCTATGATGGAGATCCTTGCTCCGCATCGTCCCCAAAACCGTAACGGAATTGTCGCCCCCACGATACCGGCCAACACGTACGAGATAAAGACCAGCATGATCCAACTGATACAACAATGCGGTCAATTCGGAGGGGAACTCCATGAGAACCCTAACGAACATCTTGATAAATTCCTTATGTGTGCCGACACCTCTCGGCAAAATGGTGTTCCCGTTGAGGCTGTGAGACTAAAATTGTTTCCTTTTTCTTTGACAGGGCAAGCGTTGGAGTGGCTACACTCATTGGAGGCGGGATCAATCACGTCATGGGAGGAGCTCGAGAAGGAGTTCCTTTCCTACTACTTCCCGCCGTCCAAAACGGTCAAGTTACGGACGGATATCACGTCTTTTAGGCAGCTGGAATGTGAGGCCCTTCATGCAGCTTGGGCTAGATTCCGGAAGTTGCTCCGAAACTGCCCCCACCATGACATTCCAAAGCACGATTTGGTAAGTACCTTTTACCACGGTTTAACCCCCACTAATCGTGCAACCGTTGATTTCGCTGCAAGTGGGGATCTATTTCGGAAGTCAGCAAGTGAGGCCTACGAGCTCATTCATGAGCTCACGAGAAAAATCATGCAGTGGCAAGAGGATCGGCTTGCCGGACCGTCGCGACATCAAACATTCGCTGTGGAGAAAGAGGCTCCAAAAAGTTCCATGGCGGAGATGAATAAGAAACTTGACGCGTTAATAGCCTAGTTGAGCCTCAACAAAAGTGCACAGGTCCTGATGTGCAATCATTATGGTGGAGACCATGACGGACTCAATTGCCAAGCCAGTAGCCCTTTCACCGGCGACACCGAGAATGTAAGTTATATAGGAGGCAATCCAAGGTATAATCCTAACCCGAACTCCTATCACCACCACAATAATAATAACAGCGGTTGGCGGCCTCGGTACCAACACCCGAACCTGTCATATGGCAATAATAATAATGTGTTGAGGCCCCCATCCGGCTTTGAGCAAGAATATCGGGAAAACGGGCTAGGGCAGTCACAAGCCATGCCCGATAATCGGAACGCTCCACCTCCCGATAATGTACATGGCCAATCGGTCACGTCTTTGTTGAGGGATATATTAACCCGTCTTTCCGATAGCGAGGTGTTTTACAGGGACCTTAGCCGCCAAGTAGCCCATCTGAATCGTCAGCAACAAGAAAGGCCGCTAGGAACCCTCTCGGCGAACACCGAGCAGAACCCGCGGGGCAAAAATCGAGAGTCCGGACAGTAGATAACGCTCATGAATAGTGGAAGTTCGGACCCGTCAAGTTCCAACTCGGAAAGCTTGCATTGAGCCGCCGCACGAGAAAGTCGAGCTACTCCGACTCTAAACGTAGCCTCGGTTTGCATTCCTCAAACCCTTTGTATATATGTATTATATCCGCTTGTTCTTTTTAGGCACTATCCTTATTTTCTTCAATTAAAATCAACGAAAAACAAATCCCATACGAATCCAAATAGCTCACGCGGGGCGTGCACACCGTTACGCCCCGCGCATCTGAGCCTCTGGCCAAAATCGGCATAAAACGCATCGTTCACGCAGGGCGTACTCCCTTTTACGCCCCGCGTGATCACCTCTCTTTCCTATAAAAAAAGCCCAAAAACTCAAACACGCAGGGCGCCCCTCTTACTGCGCCCCGCGTATTTGAGTCTCTGCCCAAAAAGAGCTCAAATCGCACCTCCTACGCGAAGCGCCCCCCTGGGAACGCCTCGCGTATGACCAAACCTTAAATGGGTTTAATTTTAAATTTCCTGTCTATTTTTGTTTTTGTCTTTCTTCTTTTGCGACGTCCTTGGAATAGACGTCATTTTAATAACGCGGAGGACCGTGCACCCCGCACTTAATGTTTGTTTTGCACTAACAAAAACAAAAATAAAAAAATAAAATAAACAACAAAATAATTAAACTAATTCATTGATTCTTTAATTTTTCCGACACACTACCCTCCCTCGGGAATTAGCTAAAGTTCCGTTATTTGTCGTTAAAGGTAAATACCGTCGGAACACAAAGGATCGGTTTTAATGAGAAATTTTAGTCTTAATTTTGAAGTTCTAGAATTTATGCAAAGCCTAGGTTTATACTAAACGAAAGCATTGAGTCCTAACCCACGTGTCATCTCCATAATGAAATTTAAAAAGGCAATAAAAACGGGATGTTTGAAAGTTTAGCGAAGACTCGATAGTACAAAATTTAAACCCGAAATTTTGTGAGGTAATTTTGAGCCTAAAAGAGTTCGTACGATAACTCTAATTCTTTCACAATTTTTCGAGAGCTTTGACTTCACTCGACTCATAGAGTTTGCATCTAATACCGGGTTAAGTACACTTATTTTGGTTAAAATGGCAATAGATGATAAACCGAGCCCACCTAGTTTAATTCTTTTCTTGGTTTATTTTCCTTGTTTTTATCAACCTCTAGGAAACCCCCTTGAGCCTACTAACCAACTTTTCTTGTTAATACCCTTTTAACAATTAACCCTCTTTTTCCTCTTGTTTAAATACCAACAAAAATCAATTCGCACCCGAAATAAGCCAAGGCCTTGATAAATAAGCACCTTAAACTTTCGAAATCGTTTTTGTGCCACTCTCAAAACAAAAAGAAAAAGAAAAGACAATAAAGGGCAAAAAGGCATTCTCAAGCTCCACCCGAGCAATTTCGAGTTATATTTTACAAACTTACCAAGGCCAAAATAAAATACGGTGCAATCATCAAAATGGTATTTAAACTCGAGTTTTCAAAAATTAACCACTAAAAAGCCACCCACATTACAACCCCCCTCTGGGTTCATTTTTAATATTGTCTAAACCATAACATAGGAGGAAAAATCCGGATGAAAATGCAAACTCAAACTGATCTCGGGTAAGTGCAAAGAAGAGTGCTAAAACACCGACCCACCAAAGTTTGAGCATAAGAGTGAAATCCCTTGGTGAGGTACTATCGGGTCCTCAAAAGATAATCAACCCCCGTTAATATTTCCTATTAATTTTGATCATGGAGGTTTCAAATAAGTTTTGGTCACTCGATTGTTTGCGTAGGTGTTTACCGAAAACTTTGCATAAAACTTTAACTTTGAAATCACGCACTTGGTAAAACCAACCGACGGTTTGTTTCTTAAGAATGCTTAAACTAAAGATAACTAGCTATATTGCAGGTAAGCCTGAGATGTGCTAAGAAGTCAAAGATGTGGTACATTGACAGCGCATGCTCGAGGCATATGACTGGTGATGAAACTCAGTTCATCACACTTGTGCGTAAACGAGGTGGAAGCGTAAGTTTCAGAGACAACAAAAAGGGTAAGATGGTAGGGTCAGGAACCGTTGGTGGTAATCCTACTATTGAGTCAGTCTCCCTAGTCAGCGGACTTAAATATAACTTACTCAGCGTAGCTCAGCTATGTGATAATGGGAGAAAAGTTATATTTGATGACACTGGATGTAAAATACTCGAGGGAAAAACAAATGAATTGATTTTAACTACCCCTCGTATTGATAATGTCTTTATGCTGAATTTGGAAAAGAAATTTTCAAAAAATGTATGCTTAGTGTCAAAGGAAGAAAATTCCTGGCTATGGCATAGGAGACTTGGTCATGTAAGCATGGACCTCCTGGCCAAATTAGCAAGAAAGCAATTAGTTGAGGGACATTGACAGGAATTGATAATGGGAGAAAAGTTATATTTGATGACACTGGATGTAAAATACTCGAGGGAAAAACAAATGAATTGATTTTAACTGCCCCTCGTATTGATAATGTCTTTATGCTGAATTTGGAAAAGAAATTTTCAAAAAATGTATGCTTAGTGTCAAAGGAAGAAAATTCCTGGCTATGGCACAAGAGACTTGGTCATGTAAGCATGGACCTCCTGGCCAAATTAGCAAGAAAGCAATTAGTTGAGGGACAGCCAGAACTTAAGTTCGAAAAGGATCAATTATGCTACGCTTGCCAGGCTGGAAAACAAACTAAAACGTCTTTTCATAGTAAAAACATTGTCTCAACCAAGCGTCCACTAGAGTTGCTACACTTGGATCTCTTCGGTCCAGTCCAGCTGCTGAGCTTGGGTGGTAGAAGATTTTCCTTGGTCATTGTAGATGACTTTTCTCGGTACACTTGGATCATCTTGCTAAGTAGCAAGGATGAAACCTTTGAGACGTTTTCAACTTTAGTAAGAAAACTTGAAAATGATAAAGACCTTAAGTTAGCTCACATCCGAAGTGATAATGGTGGAGAATTCAAAAACCAACAGTTTGTTGAATTCTGTGAAGCCAGCGACATTGACCATAATTTTTCTGCTCCTAGAACGCCTCAACAGAATGGGGTTGTTGAAAGGAAAAACAGAACCTTGGTTGAAATAGCCAGGACAATGCTGAGTGAGCATAGGCTTCCAAAGTACTTTTGGGGAGAAGCTGTCAACACAGCTTGCCACATACTTAATAGGGCTCTAGTCAGACCCATATTAAAGAAGACTCCCTACGAACTTTGGAAAAGACGAAAGCCCAACATTGGATACTTTCGTGCCTTCGGCTGTAAATGTTTTATTCTAAATACTAAAGACAGCCTTGCTAAGTTTGATTCAAAAGCTGATGAAGCTATCTTTTTAGGCTACTCAACAAACAGCAAAGCATACAGAGTTTTCAATAAACGAACTCAGGTCTTAGAAGAGTCAGTACATGTTGAGTTCGATGAAACTAACCCTGCAGGAAAAGACAAGCAGCTGACTGAGGATGATCCATACTCAGCACCCGCTGACCAAGAAACAGCCGCTGAGTCACTACCTCAAGGGCTGACCAAAGGTAAAAGAGAAACTCAAATTGTTTTCACTGACCAATCTATACCTGCAGAGATTGTTGAAACACAAACAGCTCAAGACATCACTCTACCAAAAGAGATCAGAATACCAAGAGGACACTCAGAGAGTGCCATTCTTGATGCTGCTGAAAACACACTGATGATGAGAAATCAACTCAGGAGATACCTCAGCAACGTAGCATTCGTCTCAGTTCAGGAACCAAAGAACTTCGCTGAAGCTGAGCACGATGAGTTCTGGATGAGTGCAATGCAAGAAGAACTTGATCAGTTCAGAAGAAATGGAGTATGGGACTTAGTGCCAAATCCAAGAAGCCAGAAGACCATAGGAACAAGATGGGTCTTCCGCAACAAACTAGATGAACAAGGGAACGTGGTCATGAACAAAGCAAGACTTGTGGCTCAGGGCTACAGTCAGCAAGAAGGTATTGACTACAGTGAGACCTTTGCCCCAGTGGCAAGGCTAGAGGCTATAAGAATCTTATGTGCATATGCAAGTTATATGAACTTTAAATTATTTCAAATGGATGTTAAGAGTGCATTCCTTAATGGAGTTATAAACGAGGAAGTCTATGTTAATCAGCCTCTAGGGTTTGAGGATCCCAAGTTCCCAAACCACGTTTATAAACTCAAAAAGGCTCTGTATGGTCTCAAGCAAGCACCACGTGCTTGGTATGACAGGCTGACCAGTTTCCTGCTGACTAGAAATTATGTCAGAGGTAAAGCTGATACAACCTTATTCATTAAGAGGAAGGGTAAAGATACCCTACTGGCTCAGATATATGTTGATGACATTATTTTTGGTGCCACTAATGAGTCCATGTGCAAGGAATTTAGCAAGCAGATGCAGACTGAGTTTGAAATGTCAATGATGGGAGAACTCAACTTCTTCATTGGACTTCAAATCAAACAAGGGAAAAATGGCATCTTCATCAGTCAAACTAAGTATGCTAAGGAGATATTGAAGAAATATGAACTTGAGAATTGCAAGTCAATATCTACCCCTATGGGCACTGACACTGTCCTCTGCGCTGACGAAAATGGTAAGTCAGTAGACAGCAAATTGTATCGAGGTATGATTGTCTCTCTACTCTACTTAACTGCTAGTAGGCCGGATATTCAGTTCTCAGTATGTTATTGTGCTAGATATCAATCTAACCCTAAGGAATCTCATTACATAGCTGTAAAAAGAATCCTTAGATATTTGCAAGGCTCAATGAATGCATGTTTATGGTATCCCAATACTCATGATTTCACACTCATTGGATACACTGACGCTGACTACGGACGAGATAAACTTGAACGAAAAAGCACCTTAGGAGGATGTCACTTCCTTGGAAGCTGTCTTGTGTCCTGGTTCAGTAAGAAGCAGGCGTCAGTAGCCCTGTCAACCACTGAAGCTGAGTACATTGCTGCTGGAAGCTGTGTTGCTCAAGTCCTCTGGATTAAGCAACAACTAGAAGATTATGGCGTTCAGACTAAAACAATTAAAGTCAAATGTGACAACAAAAGTGCCATTGACCTATCAAAGAACCCAATCCAGCACATCAAGATGAAGCATGTTAGCATAAGACATCCTTTCATCAGAGATCATGTACTCAAGGGAGAGATCAAGCTGACCTATGTCCCAACGGATGAGCAGCTTGCTGATATCTTCACAAAGCCACTGGATCGTGAGCAATTCAACATACTTAGAGAAGCCATTGGTATGTTTAATCCTCTTCAATGAAATTCCATGTTTAAATTAAACGTTGAGTGATTACCATGCTGAGTAAATTGTGCTAAAACTAGTAACTATTGTATGCTAAGTAAAACATAACATAAAATCACTTCATGCTGAGTAGACTTACATACTGAGTGATTATCTCAAGCTGAGTTACTAAGCACACAAATAATTCCTTTGTGTAAAACTGACTACTCAGAACATTAAACGTTTAGAATTCTTAACACTGAGTAAAAGATTCGTTGCATAAATTAATGCTAAACACGCAAATTAAATAGCCACCTAGGATGACGTAAGCGCAATAATTAGAAATTACATGCGCCGATTGTGTCATAAATGCCAGAATCCTTGTCGGTTGAGTATCTCGAGGTCAAACGGCCACCTCAACGCTTCAGATCAACTCGACACGTCTATAAATAGTGGACGAATTCCCACTTGTACCTCTTTACGCTTAGAAATTTCTGGTATTCAAATTCTCTCTCCTCTAAAATCCCAAACTTCTCAAATTTCTCTAAGAATCATGTCTAACGATTCTCAGAATGTCTCCGGTGCCAGTTACGATGACAACTGCTCCGATGAAAATCCTCCATCTCCTGCTCAGCAGGAATATAGCGAGACTCCCACCAAGTCTCAAGAAACCAGTCAGCGTGACCACTCTAAGGTCACTACCCCGAGAAAGAAAACCCAGGCTGACCAAGCTACCTCTTCGAAAGGGAAACAGAAGCAGGATAAGGGAAAGAAACCAAGGGAACATACCTACTCTCTGGTTTACGAGAGTGTGAGGGGGTATAAGGTTGACCACTCTCGCTGGTTTTTGAAGGGATTTGTGGAAGCTGAGCAACCCTTCTGTGAGTGGATCTCAAAGAACGGCTGGACCGAGCTGTTCTCGACTCGAAAAGCCACCTATCCTGAGTTAGTGAAGGAGTTCTACGCTAACCTCAGAGCCGCTGATGATGACCGGGACTACATGGTCACCAAGGTTCAAGGGAAGGATATCCTCATCAACCCTTCTTACCTTGCCAAACTGTTGAAACTGAAAAACGAAGGAGCTCAACTTAGAAAATCAGGTGACCAAGATAAAATTAACTACACCGTTGAGTTCTGTAAACCCGTCGGTCACATAGGAGAGATATCCAGCACATCCATGGGTCAGAATCAAAAGATGGCCCATTATATCCTGACAAACTTTCTCTTCCCCAAAATCAACACTACTTCCTCAGCGTCGAATTTCGAGCAATGCTTCATTTGGCATATGCTGACCTACCAGCCGCTCAACATGCCAGTCTTCCTTATAGGTGTCTTTCAACGTAGTACTGGAACTCTTAGATTAGGCTCCCTAATCACCAGGATCCTCAAAGATTATCAGGTGAGCCTAGTTGAAGAAATTAATGTCTGGGGAACTGAGATTACTGCAGCTGCACTGTTCGGACTAGTCTACGATCAACCTATTATTCCCAAGAAAGGAAAAGGAGCCGCTGTTAAGGAAACATAGGGAATGCTGACTAGAAAAGGGAAGAAGGGAAAGCAAGTTCAAGCTGACAAACATGACAGAAAGAGAAAAGTTGTTCAGACCTCTTCAAAAGATGTTGTTTCTCCATTGAAGAAGGTTCGGTTCGTGTCCAGAGGAACAAAGCCTCTAGTTGCACAAGGTCAAGCTGAGCCTAAGTCAGCAGAAAACCTCAAAAGGCAAGATGAGCCTGAGGAAGAAGAACAAGAGGACACTCCTGAGCAACCACTGAGAAAGAAGAAGAAGGTCTCTTCTGGGTTAAGTCCCATCGACGTACCCCCACTTGGAGTTGTTATCTCTGAAGACTCTCATTTTGTGAGAAGTCAGGGCATTGTTCTTGAGAAAAACCCCACTGACCAAGATGAAGATGAACTGGGTGGTCAGTTTGATGCTGAGAAGACAGTGGATGCTGAGCAACATGAGATAGCGGATGTTGAGCAGCATGAACCAACCAACACCGAGCAGGTTGAAGAAGAAGCTGAGCCAACAGCAAATGATCATGCTGATCAAGGGGCACCTTCACCTACTGACTCAATTGAGTCAATTCCTGCTGACCCCTCTCCTCAAAAGACTAAGAGATTAAGGAGACTTAAGAAGAAGGCACATAAATCCCCTGTCATTGATCTTATGGGTGACTCACCACTGCGGGATCCGATCACTGACCTCTCAGATATGCAGTTCAAATTCTTCTCAAATCCCACTGAGTCTCCACCAGAGCAACAAGAAAAGCAAGCCTCTGTTTCTCAGCCTAAGGAACATGCCGACTCAATTGCTCCTCTAAGCCAAGGTGATACCGAGCAAGTACTCGAAGTTCCTGTTCCTCAACATATTGAGCTAGCTAAGGAAACACCTGCTTAGATCAGCGCTGAAACATCTCAACCTCCACAAACCAGTCAGCTTCAGCCTGACTCTGAGCAAGTAGATAATTCTGCCGATCATCCTTTTCCACAACCACAAGTGCAGAATATCAACCAGTCAGCTCCTGCTGGCAATCTAAACTCAAGTCCAGCCGATGATCATGCTGGCACTTCAAATAATGAAATGAACCAAACACCTCCTCCATCCGGTTTTATTCATATTCCGGCAACTGGGTCAAACAATGATGGATCTTATGCTTATCTGAATGCTACTGAGTCTGGTCGAAGAATCATTGACTCGGCTCAAGCTCTACTCCAGGACCTCCATCAAACCAATGTCGACGCCGCTGGGTCAGTTCCTGTTGAGCCAACTCAACTTTCGTCTGTCACTCAACTTCTCACAGAAATTAAAGGTCTTAAAGATCTTCTGAGTGTCATGACTTCACTCTAGTCTCAACAGCCCAAGCAGGAATCAATAACAAAGCTGGCCAAACTCCAGCTGACAATGGTCAATCACATGAACTCTCTTCAGGGTCAACTTCAAAACCTATCAGCTGCGAACTCCTTGTATGCAACTTCTGCTGAAGTTCATCAACTCTTCAACCAGCTTCAATCTGAGCAAGCAAGAACCAACGAGCAACTCTCTTCCTCCTCCCAATGTTCCATTGAGCAAATTAGTGTCCGTCTACTCAACTTGAGTAAGGAAGAGATGGAAACTGACCAACTCAAGACGAATGAAATTCTGAAGTATTCTCAAGTCACTTTCACCATGTGCGCCACTCGAATGCTCAACGTCAGTATTATGACTCGGCTCTGCTTAAGATGTTTCATCAAGCTTTTTCCATGCTGACTGACAGTATTACCTGGGTTGGGAAGTCTCAAGAATACATCCTGAGTATGCTCAGTGCCTCGGCTATCAGGGTTCCCCGTGATATCTTGGATGATGGTATTCCTGGTTTTGATGGTATAAATGAAAGCACACGCAAGCTTAAGGCATTCTCTGTGCGATTAACTCGTGCTGCCCTCAACGATACCTTCATTCCTCCTCCTCCCGATGGTGCCAAAACGGGGGAGAAAGAACAAGCTCAAAGAACTCAGCAAACAGGAGAAGCATCTGGATGTCAGCAGAAATCAAAGGGAAAAGCCAAAGACCATTCTGCTCAAGTCAGCAAGAAAAAATAGCTTGACTAGGATTGCTAGACTTAGATTTTAAAACTTGTAGTCTTTTCCTTATGTATTTTGCTCTGCTGACCATTAATACAAAACTATGCATGCATCTACCTTTTTCAAATTGACTAAACTTATGTGATGCTTACTTATGTTTTGTGCTGAATAGTTAACGTATCTTCATTGAATCAACTGTGTTATGTGCTTACATTGCTTCATGATTGTTTGCTGTGTTGATCTATAAGTTGACCTCGTTTATATGTCTTCTTAACTAAAACTCATTGAACAAAGATATACTCAGCGTACTCTATTATCTAAATCTTCCGCTCATCTTAACTGAGTTAAATAAAATATGTTCCATGAGCTGACCTATTTCTGAAAACTGACCTTAGACTTACTTGATTAAACCTTGAAATGTTTAAAGTAAAACTAAGTCAGTAGCTTAACCCTTACGGGGGAGTATCTTGAGTAAAACAAGGTCAACTATCATGGGGGAGCTCAACACTGAGTTCCTTACTGAATATTTTTGCCAACATCAAAATGGGGGAGTTTGTTGAAACACCTTTCCACATGATTTTGATTTGACAAAATTATTTATGTAATTGATAAAAGTATTCTAACACATTAAATTTAAATGCTTTGATTTATTCACACTAATGTGTTTGTTCAATGTTGAGTTAATTTGATTTATAAGACATTAAGATAAAAAGCCTAAAGGCCCATAAGAGGAAGTCAAGCCCAAGTCAACAGATCAAGACCTCACGGCCCAGGAAGACAAAACGCAGTCGTTCTAAGCAAAGCACTAGCTCAGCGTGAAGAAGGATCGAGAAGCCTTTTATCAATTACTTCAAGATGAAGTTGCTGAGTTGAACGACAAGAAGTACAAGTCAGCGGGAGAACAGAACCAACTTGTAGACAAAGTATTTCTACTTTGGGTAAAGCTCAGAAGACGCAGTAAGTTGTCTAGAGGACTTTACTATAAATGGCGAAACATTCTGTTCATCTGACGAAAAGCTGCTGAGCACTGCCATAGACAGAAGATACAAGAATTTCATTGGCCAACGACACTGAGCACGTCCAGAATGAAAGCGACAGGAAGCCGTTTGCCTCCAACGGTTATTTCGAAATTCGAAATCATCGGTGCTTGAAGTGTCACTATAAATAGGCCTTTCAAATGCTTCATTCGATGCAGATCTTCAATCAAGTCGAAACGCTGACCAAATTCATACTTGAAGTTCTGTGAGAAAAGCAAAGCAAACCTTACACCAATTCCAATCTTTGTGTAAAATTCTAGAGTGAATTCATTTATCTAAAGTGTCTTAGCAATTGTTGTTTAGGACAAACACTTATCATTTCTAGAAGAATAGAAAGGAGAAGCTGAGTACTCGGTTATAGTACTTAGCGGTAGGTATAGGAGTGAGTAGAGGAATAGAGGAAGGTACTCTTGTATACTCAGCTTCTATTGTAAAAGGTTTCATGCTCTACCTTTAAAGAGCTCAGTAGAGGATTCAAAAAGCTCAGAACGAGTTCCGGGGACTGGACGTCGGCGGAGAGACCGAACCAGGATATGTCTGCTAAGTAACATATTTCTAACCTTTAAACTCCTTTATATATTGCTTGCTATTAAAACTGACTAAGTAACGAACTCACGTTGAGTTGAGTGCACTAAGAAGCTGAGTTCAGGAATAGACTTAAGTGCTATCTCCTGACTCAAGGAAAGAAGCAGACTTAGTCACCAGTTGACTAAGCTTGTGTTTTAAATCTACTTAGCGTCGCTGTGTAAACCTTTTCTCAAAGAAAAGAAGTCAGCCTTAACGGACAAAATTTTAAATAGTTCCTATCCCCCCCCTTTGGAACTAACCTTGTCACGTTATACGGGACCAACATGAGTATCCCAATACTTTGTTGAAATGCCCCAATCAAGAATACGGGCATATTCAAGGGTTTGTAGTTGAGCATATGCCAGATGAAGCATTGTTCAAAGTTTGATGCTAAGGAGGAGGAGTTGACCTTTGGGAAAAGGTAGTTGGTCAGTATGTAGTGTGCTTATCTTTGGGGCTGACTAAGACACGTGGTTGAGACTTCTCCCATATGATCTTTTGGTTTGCAGAACTCAGCTTCATACTTGACTCGCTTATAGTCATTTGTGTTGGTCCTGTGCAACGTGACAATATTACTTCCAAGGGGGGGTTAGGAACTATTTAAAAAATTTCATGTTTGGCTGACTGTTAATTTTTAACTTAGACTTTCACGAAGTCTTTTAGCATGGTGATACTTGATGCGGTTTCTGCGAAACCTCACTAAGGGATAAGTGTACCCCGTCGTTATCAAGTAATAAATTTCTGGTTTAAGCCCAGGTTATCGTCCACAGGATTTATTTCTGCAAGTATCAAGCTACTCGGTCTCGGATGTTATCTAGGCTTAGGGGGTTTTGAGTTTGGTTTGTTTAATTAATCTACTCCTAGGTTGAATTATGCTAATCCTAGCTAAGTTATCTAATTCTAACTAAGTTATCTAATCCTAGCTAGGTTATTCTACGCCTAACTAAGTTACTCTACCCCTAATCGATCTTTTACCAATGCAATTAACTGAATGAACATGAAGGGATACGATGATAACAATGATGGAATGTTTAAGCAATTGAATTGAAACTAAGTCACTTGTGTCTAAGGCGATTAACCCGACCTATCCTCCTAAAGTCCCTAGTTCGTGATTCCCTTGTAAGGCCGAAACTAGCTCTAAGGCTCAGTAATTTGGGCTTAATCTTCTATAGGGTCGTCAATCCTATAGGCACTGACTAGGTCAGATTCAGCTCGCAATATGTGCCAACCTAATTTTGGGATTATCGAATGAGTTAAACCAATCAGACAAAGCGTAAGACAAAGATTAAAACATCAAAACAATTGAATAAACAAAAACTATATTATATATCAAAGGTGGAAATATTGTCACGAAGTTACAATAAACCTAGAATTCATAGCATGTATCAGACGCTAGACAGAATATAAAAGAAGAAAAATCCCTTTCAGGGAACCTGTCTACCAATGCAGGCGTCTTTCTAGGATTTAAGGATGGAGCTTGAGCAATCCTCGGTGAACGGAGCTTCGGAGGTGTCTTCAATGGAGGTTTGAAGGATATGGAGGAGGTGGAGAGGATTTCTCAAGGTGAAAGCTAAGAAAATTACAAAAGCAAAAGATATCTAAATTACAATGAAGAAATCCTATTTATAGTCGCGTCTCGGGCCTCGTTTTGACCTATTTTCGTGTCCTTATTAGTGTAGGAAGACGTGGGGCCGAACATGGCTTCGTGGGGGCGGAATTGGTCTTTTTGACCAATTCCCGCAGGGCTGCTCGCCGAGCAGGGAGGGCTGCTCGCACCGAGCAGCCCCCTGCTCGCCGAGCAGGCGCCTGGTGGCCTGCTCGGCGAGCAGAAATGGCCCGTGTGGCCCTGCTCGCCGAGCGTTTTCGCTCGAAGCGTGCTCGAATCATGCCGAGTGTCCTCTAAGTCCTTTTTCGTCCGAACTTACACCTGCACACGCATAAAAACTCCGGAAAACATTAGTCCAAAAGCCAAATTGATCCGTCAATCGCTTATTTTGAGTAAACGCTTCGCTTGGTGCGACTTTTGACGGACCAATCAGCTTCAAAAGATAACGGAATCCTAATATGCATGCTATTTCGGCCGTATTTGCCTAAATTGATCACAAAACGAGCCTAAACGACGAAAAGTAAATAGAACGTTTCCAATTTCTAACTAACTCACACAAAAGCATTTAAATGCGAGAATTGCTCGCTTATTGACTAAATAACTCTAAAACCCGTCCTAAAACCGTACCCAAAGATAGGGGTTTTTGACCCCTATCAAACCTCATCGCACTTAAAACTTTACTTGTCCCCAAGTAAACTAAAAAAACTAAACCCGCCATCACAAGCAAGCTAGAAAACCTCCCGGTTTGACTAGGTGCTTGACACAACTTCGAGCATCTGTAATTACATGCATTCGGAAATACAAAGTAGAGACACGATATCCAAAAGCCGCATTTCAATTATCATGGGTCATAGTTTTAAGCAAATGGACACATGTTCAATTAAACGAGTTTAAGGGGATCGCTAAGTAAAACACCTCACCATAGGTAGTTCACTCATTTCACACAATTTTGGGTGGCTAAAGTGTTTACTCTCGGCTTATGTTCTTGCTTAGGATTACGTTGATTTTGCACGTTCATCCGCGTTCCTCTACTATGCTATGACTCCGATGATATCAAAAACAGCCTCTAATTGGGGTTGTAATGTGGTTAGAGGGTTAAAGGTACAACAAGGGTTAAAAGTTCTAGCGCTACAAAAACAAAGTTTAAATGGCTTTAGCAAATATAAAGTGACTGAGCTTTTTATTCATCCCTTATTATTTCTTTTTGGGATGTTTTCTTTGAGACGTTTTTTATTTTTCTAAGAACTGGGGAATGGAGTTCTTCCCTTTTGTTCGTCTCTTTTCTTTTCTTTTTTCTTTTTCTGTTTTTCTCTTTCTTTTTCCCCTTTTTTTTTCTTTTTTGGGGTAGTGATGCTCATTCACTTTTTAGCCTTTTGGCTTGCTACTGAAATGCCATAAACAAAGATAAAGCGCTAGAAGAAAACAAAGGCTCTAATTGAGCTTTGCAAAAAGAGATTGGGTTACATAGCAAACTAAGTTGTGGTTTGCAAAAACAGGTTAGAACGAAAGAAAAGTCTACAAACTACAAAAATATAGGCTCAAAGGGGCTTCCTAGAGTGGATGAAAAAGAGAAAATAAGGTAAAGAAAAGGGTTAATTCTAATGAGGCTGATTCATCGTTTATCATCTCAAACCATTGCATGTAGGTTCAACACAGTATTAGGTGCAAAATCTGTAATCTTCCACAAGTCAAAGCGTTCACACAAAAATGTCAAGAAAAAGAGCTTTTTGATGTTCGCTCTTAGGCTCAAATTCAACTCACAATTCTTTGGGTTTCAATCTTGTGTTTACTAGTTTTCCCCAAACTCAAGTTTAATATCACATGCCTTCAATTCTTAAGTTATCTACCTAAGTAATGATTTTGGCATTTCTTCAAAAGTAGGGTCTAAATGCAAACTGTAGCTCATGCTTTTACAGATACAAGAGTTGTGTCCTACGCCTAAACTAGTTGTCATGCAATTTTAGATTCGGTTCTCAGCCCTCAAAGATAAATAACGAAGTTTAGATTCGAAGGAGGTTCACGGTTTTAGGTCCTAAACATGCAAAAACATAAATAATGCAAAAATAAAACACCAAACCGCAAACCTAAACTAGACACGACGCAACAAAAATTAAAAATTTATACAATTTTTGTAAGTTTGTCTACCCCTCCTCCTCACACTAAAAATATGCAATAAGTTCCAACATTGCATATAAAACAATAGAACACATGTGAAAGAAGTTAGGGTGGAGAAGACAACTTACTAACCAAAGTTAAAAATAGAAATCTATAATTGAATTAAAAAGAAAAACAAACCTAGAAAAAGTTTAATCCAAACTTGGGTTGCCTCCCAAGAAGCGCTACTTTATAGTCGGTTAGCTCGACATGGAGTTCCTTCCTAGGTGTAAGCTTCTACTCGCGTTAGGAACTCGAACTCCTTGAGAAATAACCCGTACCTACAAAACGGATTAAGAGCCTCTAATAAGTTTAATGAAAGCAGGAGGTCGAATTTAAACATATTATGAAAAAGTTTGGTTTGCTCCCTTTTGGATTCTCTTGGTAGGTCAAAGAGAATGAAAACTTCTGAGCATGAAGCAAACCTAAACTTTTCTAATTTTTTAGGAAAAGGTAGTTGAGATACACAAGTTTTGATTTGATCTTTTATCTCTATCACATGATTTAGAATTTCAGATTTTGAACCGGGGTTGCTTACCGCTTCCGTTTCCTCACTTACCTCGAGTGATGCATGTGATAGTGGACTTGGTTCTACCTTTTTGTCATTCCTCAAGAAGATGGCTTGAGCTGATTCCCTTTGTGGGATTTCTATGTTTTCCTTTATGCCTGGGAGAGCATCTCGGGATTGCTCTTGCATCTCATGGTTTATTTGAGCCAATTGGTTGCTCAAGTCCTTGCAAACCTCCTCGTTGATTGTAAGTCGGGCTGATATTCCTTTCAAAAGGGACAGCACCTCATCTCGTGAGCTAGAGGGTTGTGGAGGAACTTGGCTTGCTTGTTCGTGAGGGAACATTCCCAGTTCGTTTTCCCTGTGCTCATTAACAAACCTATTTGGAGGCCTCAACATGTTAGGGTTCCCGTAGGACAGATTTGAGTGTTGAGGTCTCCTCCAATCACTACCATAAAAGCTGTAAGAATTGGGGTTAGAATTATACCTTTGGTGATTACCCACAAAACTTACACTTTCATTGGTGTTGAGGCTCAGTTTCGCCATCAAGATATCCATTTTCTCATTTAAGTCGGCCATGGAGGGATTGGGAGCCTCATTCTCTAGGGCATGAATGTATTGTCTTGATGGGATAGTAAACTTTTGAGCTTGCCACTCGACTCTTTCTTGCCAATTCATTGATCAGAGAATGCTGAGAAAAAGTGAAGTTCTAGCACAAAAGTTGATAAGTAAAAGTATATAGAACAAATACAAAAGATATGAACAAGTATAGAAGTTATAAAGAATTATATATAAACAAGTATAAACGATATAAACAAAGGATATTCACAAGGAATGCCTAAACTAACAAATCGACCTTTGGTTCGATATTGCAGAAGAAATAAATCCCCGGCAACGGCGCCAAAAACTTGATTATTGGCGGTTGTCGTGTATTTATAGAATTAATCTACAATCCCCGGCAACGGCGCCAACAACTTGATGCGGCTGCTGCGAAACCTCACTAAGGGATAAGTGTACCCCGTCGTTATCAAGTAATAAATTTCTGGTTTAAGCCCAGGTTATCGTCCACAGGATTTATTTCTGCAAGTATCAAGCTACTCGGTCTCGGATGTTATCTAGGATTAGGGGGTTTTGAGTTTGGTTTGTTTAATTAATCTACTCCTAGGTTGAATTATGCTAATCCTAGCTAAGTTATCTAATTCTAACTAAGTTATCTAATCCTAGCTAGGTTATTCTACGCCTAACTAAGTTACTCTACCCCTAATCGATCTTTTACCAATGCAATTAACTGAATGAACATGAAGGGATACGATGATAACAATGATAGAATGTTTAAGCAATTGAATTGAAACTAAGTCACTTGTGTCTAAGGCGATTAACCCGACCTATCCTCCTAAAGTCCCTAGTTCGTGATTCCCTTGTAAGGCCAAAACTAGCTCTAAGGCTCAGTAATTTGGGCTTAATCTTCTATAGGGTCGTCAATCCTATAGGCACTGACTAGGTCAGATTCAGCTTGCAATATGTGCCAACCTAATTTTGGGATTATCGAATGAGTTAAACCAATCAGACAAAGCGTAAGACAAAGATTAAAACATCAAAACAATTGAATAAACAAAAACTATATTATATATCAAAGGTGGAAATATTGTCACGAAGTTACAATAAACCTAGAATTCATAGCATGTATCAGAGGCTAGACAGAATATAAAAGAAGAAAAATCCCTTTCAGGGAACCTGTCTACCAATGCAGGCGTCTTTCTAGGATTTAAGGATGGAGCTTGAGCAATCCTCGGTGAATGGAGCTTTGGAGGTGTCTTCAATGGAGGTTTGAAGGATATGGAGGAGGTGGAGAGGATTTCTCAAGGTGAAAGCTAAGAAAATTACAAAAGCAAAAGATATCTAAATTACAATGAAGAAATCCTATTTATAGTCGCGTCTCGGGCCTCGTTTTGACCTATTTTCGTGTCCTTATTAGTGTAGGAAGACGTGGGGCCGAACGTGGCTTCGTGGGGGCGGAATTGGTCTTTTTGACCAATTCCCGCAGGGCTGCTCGCCGAGCAGGGAAGGCTGCTCGCGCCGAGCAGCCCCCTGCTCGCCGAGCAGGCGCCTGGTGGCCTGCTCGCCGAGCAGGCCACTAGGGGCCTGCTCGGCGAGCAGAAATGGCCCGTGGGGCCCTGCTCGCCGAGCGTTTTCGCCCGAAGCGTGCTCGAATCATGCCGAGTGTCCTCTAAGTCCTTTTTCATCCGAACTTACACCTGCACACGCATAAAAACTTCGGAAAACATTAGTCCAAAAGCCAAATTGATCCGTCAATCGCTTATTTTGAGCAAACGCTTCGCTTGGTGCGACTTTTGACGGACCAATCAGCTTCAAAAGATAACGGAATCCTAATATGCATGCTATTTCGGCCGTATTTGCCTAAATTGATCACAAAACGAGCCTAAACGACGAAAAGTAAATAGAATGTTTCCAATTTCTAACTAACTCACACAAAAGCATTTAGATGCGAGAATTGCTCGCTTATTGACTAAATAACTCTAAAACCCGTCCTAAAACCGTACCCAAAGATAGGGGTTTTTGACCCCTATCAATACTGAGTAAGTTTTAGATACAAGCTTAGTCAACAGGTGACTAAGTCTGAATCTTTCCTTGAGTCAGGAGATAGCACTTGAGTCTATTCCTGAAATCAGCTTCTCAGTTCACTCAACTCAGCTTATGTTCTTTTTAGCATTTAACTAGGCAGTATTATAGCAAGCAATAATTTAAGGAGATAAGTGTTAGAAAGATATTACTCAGCAGACGTATCCTGGTTCGGCCTCTCCGCCTACGTCCAGTCCCCAGAATTCCTTCCGAGCTTTTCAGAATCCTCTACTGAGCTCTTTAAAGGTAAAGCACAAACCTTTTACGATAGAAAGCTGAGTATACAAGAGTACATTCCTCTATTCCTCTACTCACTCCTATTTCTACCGCTGAGTACTATGACCGAGTACTCAGCTTCTCCTTTCTATACTTCTAGAAATGATAAGTGATTGTTTGTCCTAAACAACAATTGCTAAGACACTTTAGATGAATTAGATCACTCTAGAATTCTACACAAGATTGGAATTGGTGTAAGATTTGCTTTGCTTGTCTCACAGAACTTCGAATAACAATTTGGTCAGCGTTTCGACTTGATTGAAGATCTGCATCGAATGAAGCATTTGAGTGGCCTATTTATAGTGACACTTGATGCACCGGTAATTTCGAATTTCGAAATAACCGTTGGAGGGAAATGGCTTCCTGTCGCTTTCACTCAGTACGTGCTCAACGTCCTCGACCAATCAAGTTCTTGTATCTTCTATCTTCGGCAGTGCTCAGCAGCTTTTCGTCAAACAAAACAGAATGTCTCCACATTTATGGCAAAGTCTTCCAGACAGCTTTCTGCGTCTTCTAAACTTTGCCCAAAGTAGACATACTTTGTCTTCAAGTTTATTCAGGTTAGCCGCTGACCTGACCTCCTTGTCGCTCAACTCAGCAGCTTCATCTTGAAACTTTTGGTCGACGGCTTCTCGATCATTCTCATTGCTGGGCTTGCGTTTTGTTCAGTTCGAGCTGCATTTTGATCTTGGGCCGTGAGGCTTTCATCCGTTGACTTGGGCTTGACTTTCTCTTGTGGGCCTTTGGGCCTTACAACTTAATGTCTTATGGATTAAATGACTCAACATTGAACAAACACATTAGTATGAATAAATCAAAGCATTTAAATTTAATGTATTAGAATATTTTTATCGTGGAGATTTAATTCTTGTTAAATAATTTTGTCAAATCAAAATCATGTGGAAAGGTGTTTCAACAATTTGTTCTCCTCAACTCAGTTCCTTCCTCCTTTAACTCTAACAGTACGGATAGGTATGAGGGGTTGATGATGATCTGTTTTTCATTAACATAGGTTACCATGAAGTTAATATCATCATTGGCGATCATCAAGTTTGAGTAGAACTTAGTTACTAGCCTCGGATAAGTCAAGCCATTTAGGGAGAAAAGTTTAGTCCATCCGTTTTTGGAGATCCATTCGCAATAAGGTTTCTCAGCTTCAACAAAGATCTTGGAGAACCAACGTGAGGGGAAGACGTCAAGGTTCTCAACGTCTGCGAATGCAGGAGAGAAAGTTCTTTCCTTAGGCTTCTTGTTCTTCTTCTGTTTCTTTTTCTTCGAAGGAGTTGAGTTTTCAGTGCAGGGATTCTGACCAAGGATGCTGACCTCGGCCATTGGCTGGTTATGCTGACCATGAGTCTGCTGTTGGGATTCGGAAGAGCAGGTTTCTTGGTACTCCCTTTCTGCTGGAGAAGAGGGATTAATGTCGGAACGATTGTCCTCGTATTGGTCACTTGATCGGTTCTGGGAATCGTCAGACATGGTGTTCTTGAGGAGTTCTTGAGAAATGCAGAAGAATTTGGGATTTGAGAGAGAGAGTTCGAGTGCGAAAATCAAGCGTAGAAAGTGAATAGTGAGAAATCTTTCACTATTTATAGCCGGTAAGTGTTGATTTGATAGGTCAGGGTAACGGTGGCAATTTGAACCATCAATAATCAGTTATTACTGACATTAATTGCGAGAAACGACACATGGTTTTACTAATGATGACGCTTACGTCATCCTAGAGGCTACTTAAATACGCGTGCAAACCCTAATTGTGCAAGTTTCTTTACTCAGCAACGAAGGTACTCAGCAGTTCAAGTGCTGAGTATTTAAAACAGGTTTATAGATTTGCATAGTAAAATCATTCAGCATTCATAGCAACTCAGCATGGAAGAATCACTTAGCATGTATTATACTTAGAATTTTATTGAAGAGGATTAAACAAATTGATAGCTTCTCTTAGTATGTTGAACTGATGACGAGCCAGCGGCTTCGTGAAAATATCAGCAAGCTGCTCATCCGTTGGGATGTAGGTCAGCTTGATCTCTCCCTCGAGTACACGGTCTCTGATGAAGTGATGCCTTATGCTGACATGCTTCATCCTGTTGTAGTGGATTGGGTTCTTTGATAGGTCAATGGTACTTTTGTTGTCACATTTGACTTCAATCATTTTAGTCTGAACACCATAATCATCTAGCTGTTGCTTGATCCATAGGACTTCGGCAACACAGCTTCCAGCAGCAATGTACTCAACTTCAGTGGTTGACAGGGATACTGACGACTGCTTCTTACAAAAGCAAGATGTTGGTCCCGTGTGATTAGTTCCAAAGGGGGGGTGTTAGGCATGAAATTGACTAAGTTTAAACATAATATTTATACAAGAATTGGGGTGTTTTCTGTTATATTGCGAGAATGAAGGGCTGATTAATGTTTTTTTTACAGATAAGTAAAGATTAAGCCAAACATGCTGGAAACAGCTTGTTTCGCAACTGCCAAAGAGGAGTGGAGCCTTTCTATGATCCAGCGGTCAAACGCCAGATAATCTGATGACGGACAGCGACAGAACAGAAGTGGGCGTGGCAGAGGCAGCAGGTGGAAAGGTGCTTCAGTGGCGTTACCTAAAGTAGCATGATGACAAGAAGTTTCGACCCTTGAGTGTTCAAGGGTCAAAAGGATCCATAATCATTTCTGATTGTTTAGTTTTAGTGGGAGTTGACTTATTTCTGTATTATTTTTGTAAGGATACTTTCGGGTACCAATTTTGGCCCCGGTCTTTCTCCTTTAAATAGATGTAGCAAAGGGAAGACTGGGAGATCGGATATTTTTGTTTAGAACAGAAAAGTCACTATTTAGGCGATAGAAGAAAGCTCCAATGGAGTTTCTGAATGTGAAAAGAACTTCTGATTACTCACTGCTTGATATGAGTGAGTAATCCATTTTGAATGGGCACGGCCAGTCCGGGCCGGTGATGTAAGACTTATAACTTTTGCAATGAATATGTAGTATTTTACCAATGATGTGTTGATGAGGGTTTATATTTCTGTGCTTCGGCATTTATGCATGTGATAGATGAATGTTAGGACACTGCTTGCATCTTCACTGATATCTCTATCAATCTCGCAACCTCGAAGCAGACATGTTAGATGGTTGTGTCAAAGGATTTCTTAACAGAAATGCAGCATTGATCTTAATGCAAGAAAGAATGTTCCTTTAGGACGCTATTGGTTCTAGTAAATCTTAGAAACTTAAGAACACACGAAAGTTGACTTAAGTGGGCATTAAAGCTGATACTTTGACTTCATTGGTATTATCACTAATTCGTTGGATTGTTGTATGACCTTGCACTACCTGTTCGGCAGTGCTTAGCCTGTTCTATCTTTTAAACTGTCATCTACTTGTCATATCTTTCATAGAATTAACACTCTTTTGTCTTAACTGACCAAACTCAAACAATCAACCCTACTAAGAAGATACCTTTACACACACACACTGTTCAGCAACGATTTTCTAATATAATTTTGGATCTCAATCCCTGTGGAGACGATACTTGACTTATCACTTTATTACTTGTATCTAGTACACTTGCTAGAATCTCATCAGAGGACAACAAGTTTTTGGCGCCGTTGCCGGGGATTGAAAGCAACAAAATTTATCTGAAATTTCTATGAAACGGGGTGTTTTTAATCTATTTGCTAAGGCGTGCAGGAAAAAGAAGTTCTCAACTTGTTTATGCGTAGAGCTGGACTTCCTGTTTTTCCTATCGATCTCGAATTAGAGAGAACGTGTAGACGAAACCGAGCGGGAGCTCGACGTGCTAGGCAAAGAGAAAGACAAAGAGAGAGAAGAATGGCTGGAAGAGGACCGGAACACGTTGTTCAGCCTGGTCCTGAAGGAGAAGGAGAAAACAACAATCCTCCAATCATAAGGATTAGAGATTACTCCCGACCCACAACAGAGGGACATTCTTCATGCATTGTGCTACCTAACGAGGGGAACAACATGTTCGAGGTGAAGGGATCCATGATACAGATGATCCAGGCCTCAGTACAATTCAATGGGTTTCAATCTGAAGATCCAAATGGGCATATTCAAGAATTCATCACGCTGTGCAACACTTTCAGATCAAACAGAGGCGTTTCTGACGACGTAATCAGACTGAAGCTATTTCTGTTTTCCCTAAGGGATAAAGCAAAGAACTGGCTAAGAAATTTACAGCCAGGAACGATCACAAGTTGGGAAGAAATGGCACGAGCTTTTCTGATGAAATATTTCCCACCTCGACAAGCCATAAAACTGAGAAATGAAGTGTCTCGATTTGTACAAGAAGAGGATGAGTCGCTAGCAGAAGCCTGGGAAAGATACAAAGAGCTGTTGAGAAGGGTACCAAATCATGGTATCCCTATGTGGATGCAAGTGCAAAATTTCTATAATGGTGTAAGCACAAGTTACAACTGGCACTCCGCCAGAAGTGAAAAAAAAGGGAAATGAAGATGTTGTGTCAAAATTGACAAGTCAGGTAGAACAGCTTGCTAGACAGCTGGGCAAGATAAATGTGTCTTCAATTCACAACCAACCACCATTCAATGACATTTGTGATTTTTGTGGAGGCCTTCATTTTAGCATCAACTGTCCCGGAGTTAAGCAGAGAAAGGGCGCACAGGCAGAATGTGATTACGCAGGGTATTATCAGAGGAATCCACCTAACCCATATTCCAACACGTATAATCCTGCCACAAGAAACCATCCGAATTTTGGATGGACAGGCCAGCCGAACCAGCAGGAACAACCGAGATATCAACAACAGCAAGGAGGACACTACCAAAGGCAACCTCAGCAGCATTATAAACAACCTGTACCACCAAAGGAAGATGTAGAGCCATATATGAAGACAATGATGATACAGTTCATGAAACAGACACAAGCATCAATTAAAAATTTGGAAACACAGGTTCACCAGTTAGCTGCCTCTACGTCAAAAGGGAAGGGAATAATGCCGAGCAACACAGAGCCAAATCCAAAGGGCGATGTCATGGCAATTACCCTGAGATCTGGTAAGCAAACTCAACCCATTATATCGACTGATGAAAATGCTGAATGCACAGGAACGTCCAAAGAAGCTGAAGGGGAGCAAGAACAAGCTGCTCCCAGTGAAGAAGAAACCAGGAAGACAACCTATGCTAGTAAGCAGGATCAAGGGGAAAGCGAAAGAATGTATAAGCCACCACCGCCATATGTTCCACCTGTGCCATATCCAACGCGATTGATCAACAAAAAGCTGGAAGAACATAATTCTAAAGTGTTGGACACCTTAAGGAAGTTGCACATCAACATTCCTTTCGTAGAAGCGTTGGCACAGATGCTGACATACACAAAATTCCTCAAAGACATCCTGTCTAACAAAAAGAAGCTGGAAAACATTTCCATGATCCAACTCAACAGAGATTGTTCGTCAATACTCCAAAACAAGCAGCAGCTACCTAAAAAGCTAAAAGATCCAGGGAGTTTTTCTATTCCTTGTTCAATTGGAAAGCTAAATATTGAAAATGCACTATGTGACCTAGGAGCTAGCATAAACCTGATGCCTTATTCTGTATATGCTAAACTTGGATTAGGAGAACCCCAACCTACTCGTATGTCCATTCAGTTGGCCGATCGTGCAGTATGTTCTCCTAGGGGAGTAGTGGAAGATGTGCTAGTCAAAGTAGGAAAATTCATATTGCCCGTTGATTTCATTATAATGGACATTGATGAAGACTTGCATGTTCCTATTATCCTAGGTAGACCATTTTTAGCCACGGGTAGAGCATTGATAGACGTAGGAGAGGGACAATTATTCTTGAGGATTAATGGGGAAGAAGTCGTTTTCAAAATGAACGAGGTAATGAGACGTGCAAACAATAATGATGACACGTGCTGTTTCTTGGATGATTTTCAAAGTCTTTCTACTTTGCAGGAACAGGACACTCTGGAGACTCTATTGGGAGAAGAGGTGAACATATGTGAAGGAACAGGCTGTTCCATTGAATCAAACCTACAGACACCTCCTTTCGATCCTACTGTTCCTACTCATCAAGAACCACCGGAGATACCGACTGTGCCAGTGTCTAAACCAGAATTGAAACCGTTGCCTGCTCACCTCGAGTATGTATTCCTTGAACCACCCAGCGGAAGCCCAGTCATAATATCCTCAAAGTTAACTCTTGATCAGAAGGCGCAACTCATGGCCGTTTTGCGAAGAAACAAGGATGCAATCGCATGGAAAATTGATGATATAAAAGGTATCAATCTGACAGTCTGTGTCCACAGAATCTTGATGGAAAAGGAACACAAGCCATTTGTCCAGCCGCAACGCAGACTGAATCCCCACATGAAGGAGGTTGTGCGAAAAGAGGTGATCAAGCTTCTTGATGCCGACATTATTTACCCAATCTCTAATAGTGTGTGGAGCAGCCCTATTCACGTTGTACCAAAGAAGGGAGGAACAACTGTAGTCCTCAACGAGAAAGACGAGTTGGTGCCCACAAGAACAATAACTGGATGGCGAGTTTGTGTTGATTACAGAAAGCTCAACGAAGCCATAAGGAAGGATCATTTCCCCTTGCCCTTCATTGATCAGATGTTGGAGCGGTTAGCTGGCTATGCCTTCTATTGTTTTCTTGACGGTTATTCAGGATACAACCAGATCGCAATTCATAGTGAGGATCAAGAGAAGACAACGTTCACATGTCCGTATGGGACCTATGCTTACAGACGAATGCCGTTCGGACTGTGCAACGCTCCAGCCACTTTCCAAAGATGTATGTTGTCCATTTTTCATGACATGGTGGAGCGGACCGTAGAAATATTCATGGATGACTTCTCTGTTTATGGAAACTCGTTTGATAGCTGTCTAAACAACCTCGAAGCCGTGCTTGTGCGAGATGCAAGGAGACCCACTTGGTTTTGAATTGGGAGAAATGCCACTTCATGGTTACGGGCGGAATTGTTCTCGGCCATAAAATTTTAGAAAAAGGGATGGAAGTGGACAAAGCGAAGGTGGAACTAATAGAAAAGCTGGCTGTTCCGGCCAATGTAAAAGATGTGCGAAGTTTTCTGGGGCACGCAGGGTTTTACCGCAGATTTATCAAAGATTTTTCAAAGATAGCGCTACCCTTGTCAGCCTTACTTCATAAGGAAGCGGAATTCTCTTTTAACCCAAGCTGTTTAAAGGCGTTTGAACTCTTAAAGAGCAAGCTGATCAACTCGCCTATACTGGCAGGACCCGACTGGGAGCAACCTTTTGAGATGATGTGCGACGCGAGCGATACTTGTGTGGGAGCTGTTCTTGGACAAAGGATAGAGAAGAAGTTTAGGCCCATTTATTATGCTAGCAAAACATTAAACGAGGCCCAGCAGAACTACACCACTACAGAGAAGGAGCTTCTTGCAGTAGTGTATGCCTTCGACAAATTTCGACCCTACTTGGTATTGTCCAAAGTAGTTGTGCATACAGACCACGCTGCGTTGCGCTACTTGTTCGCGAAAAAGGATGCTAAGCCTAGGTTAATCCGCTGGCTATTATTGCTTCAAGAGTTTGATCTCGAAATTAAGGATAAAAAGGGAACGGAAAATGTCACGGCTGATCATTTGTCAAGGATTTCTCACCAAGGCAGCCAGGAACAACCAGAGATTTTGGAAAGATTTCCAGACGAGCATCTATACGCCGCACAGCCTGCGCCATGGTTTGCCGATATTGCTAATTACCTAGCAAGTTCGCTTAAGGCACACAACCTGTCCACTAATCAGAGGAGGAAGTTTTTTGCTGAAATTAAATATTATTTTTGGGAAGACCCCTATCTTTTCAGGTTCTGCGCCGACCAAATTATTCGAAGGTGTATATCGCAGGAGGAGGGACAAGATGTTCTATGCCATTGTCATGACCGAGAAGCTGGAGGGCACCATAGCGCTAGCAGAACTGCAGCCAAGGTTCTTCAATCAGGTTTTTTCTGGCCAACACTTTTTAAAGATGCCCATCTATTCGTTAGCACTTGCAATGAGTGCCAACGAACAGGCAATATCTCGGCTAGAAATGCCATGCCCTCAACAACATAGTTGTTTGTGAAATTTTTGATATATGGGGCATAGATTTTATGGGTCCATTCCCTACGTCTTTTGGGAATAAATATATCTTAGTGGCTGTAGATTATGTGAGCAAGTGGGTTGAAGCAATGGCTAGTCCCACTAATGACGCCCATGTGGTTGTAAAGTTCCTAAAAAGGCTTTTTTCCAGATTCGGTGTCCCACGAGCGATCATTAGTGATCAAGGAACCCACTTTTGCAATGCCAAATTTGAGAAGCTGATGGGCAAGCTTGGAGTCTCTCACAGAATTGCCACACCTTACCATCCACAAACAAGTGGACATGTGGAGATTTCCAATCGAGAAATCAAAAGAATTTTAGAAAAGACTGTTGGCAGCTCTAGGAGAGACTGGGCAAACAAGCTTGACGATGCTCTTTGGGCATATAGGACGGCCTATAAAACACCAATCGGAATGTCTCCATTTAGATTGTTATACGGAAAATCTTGTCACCTGCCGGTTGAAATGGAACATAGGGCTTTTTGGACATTAACATTCTTAAATTTTGAGACACAGGCTGTTGGAGAACAGAGACGGTTGCAACTGTGCGACATGGAAGAATTCAGGCTGTTCTCCTATGAGAATGCAGTCATCTACAAAGAAAAGACCAAACAGTGGCACGATAAAAAGATCCAGGAAAAGGTCTTTCATGAAGGTCAAAACGTCCTTTTGTACAATTCAAGGCTGAGACTTTTTCCAGGAAAGTTAAAGTCACGATGGTCAGGACCATTCACAGTAAACAGGGTGTTCGAGCATGGAGCTGTGGAGATTTTCAAAAATGGTGATGCTCCTTTCAAAGTGAACGGGCAGCATCTCAAACCGTACCTTGAGAATGACCACAAGAGGAAGATTGACACTGTTCACTTCTAGGACCCTCCGCACCATTGATCAGAGACACAGGGTGTTCGCTACAAACACCAATTGCAGCAGGAAAGTACCCCTCCAACAATTCCTTTTTATTTTATTATCCCTCATCGTGTGTTAAGTCATTTACCTGATAACAATTACATTGTCTCATCTTTGCTTTAACCATGCATTCAAGTCAAATCGATATATTCACAAGGAAAAATATAAAACTTCTACCCTTGTCAATAAGAGTGAAGTTTTAAGTTTTGCTTGTGTAATCTTTGGAGGGATGTGGAGCTAGGTCGTAAGAGTTTTTGGGGGGGAATAAATTCAAAATAAAAATAATAAACACACAAATCAAAAGGATAAGGGACACGTCAAATCCACTATCATAGGCTATAATTTCAGCCTAAACGCCCCCTCGATAAAAAACAAAAGTGGATGGTGTGCCGTAAATGAAAGATTAATGGTACCCTCGCGTCTTTTCGCCTGGAATGGTCATCTCTCCATATAACTTATTCCAGGTGGCAGATTAGGAGTCGATCTTTAGGGCGGTAGTTCAAGAGATCTGTCTCCTCTTTTCTACTTAAAGGACACAGACTGCTGGGTACCCTAATTAGTCTTTACGCACTATTCTCTCTCACCTTTATCAAGAATTCTTTTCCTCATACACGGTTGCGGAGGCACCTATTTAGTTTGATTTACAGATGAGAACTCGTGGTTCGGGAAAACACGTAAAAGTCGAAGGCTCGACCAAGAAGGAGAAAGCAAAAGGCAAGATGACTAAACCAAGCACGGTCGCTTTCGTTCCGGATGAAAAGCTTGTGAAAAAACTCTCACAGTTCAAAGATGCTGAGGTACAAAAGTACTAAGAAGATCTGGCTAAACTTGAATTCGGGCCCATACGAACAGTTTGTGGTGACACCCTGAAGAGGCTCAAGCTTGCTGAACGAGTGCGCAAGCTCATGGAAGCAGGCCATTTCGGCTGCTTCTTTGAGATGACGGAGCCGGCATATAAAGAACTGACGTTAGAGTTCCTCGCTACTTTCAAGCACGATGCTGAGATCACTGACCCTGATGAAGAAGGGAAGTTCAGTTTCAGGCTCATGGGTCACACTCAGAGACCCTCGCTCAACATGTTTAACTGTTTGTTAGGCGCTTCGGACGATGATGACCTGGAGTCCGAGAGCTATACAGAAGCCTTTACCAAGACCCCTGATGTCTTTGACCCTACTGCCTTCTGGAATTCTATTTCGGGACAACAACATTATGACGGGAGCGTTTCCAAGGCGTCCAATATTGATGATTATGTTGTTTGTTACTTACATAAACTGGTCTCCGGCACAATCTTTGCTCATGAAAATCAAGCCATTATGCCGCATGCAGACCTTACAGCTTTGTGGAGTATGGCAATCGGGCCAATGATGAATTTAGGTTACTGGTTTGGGGAGTACATCAGTGCTTTTGGTAAAAAGAACTCTTCGATCATCTACTGCGGGAGAATTGTCACTAGAATTGCTGAATCCATAGGAGTTTTTAAGCCTGAGGACTACTCTCGGCTCACTATTGTGAACCACCCGGACTAGATTGATCTCCGGAGTCTGCAGAAAATGTTGTTTGGCAAACTGGTGAATGGAAAGTGGGTTTGGATGGCGGACTTTGTTGCGTCCACGAGAGTCGAAAGCCGGAAGAGGAAAAGTGAACCAACTGTGTCAGTCTCATCGGATTCCGAACAAGTCGAGCGGCCAAAGGATCTGGATTTCTATAAGAAATGTGCAAAGCTTTCTAGTGAGGACATCCTTGACAAGTTCCACGCCATGTTTGCTCAAAAACAAGCCAACCGAGAAATGATATTTTCCCTTGAGCAAAAATATGAGTCACAACAGGGATCGATTGACATGCTCAAAACCATCTGTATTGAGGAGCATGGCAAGGAAAGTCCATCCGGTTTTTCAGTCAAGAGTCCGGTAAGAAAAATGCCTGAAACACCTGCTAATGCTAATGCTAATGCTGATGCTTCCTCGAAAGGGGAGGGCATTCCTTCCACTGCGGATAGAGAGGTTAACTTCTCTCTTTCCCAGCCCGTCTGATTTGTCACCTTTGTCGTTGTCCTAGCATTTGGTAACATCTAACACCCTTATTCTATCAAATTGTGCACTCTGCCTATGTTATTATGCTATTATTGTCTATAATTTGCTGCCATCCTGATAACATTGAGGACAATGTTCCGTTTTAATTTGGGGGTGGGGAGTTACACATCACAATATATGCAGGCATAACATGATAAATGCTTATTCAGGTTGTTAATTTAATTGATTTGGTGAATAGCAAGTAGCCCCTTGAGAATCTTTGATGTAAATGTCCTTTGTAATCTTTTCTTTGCTTTCTCGTCTCCTTGTTTATTAAATCTCTTAAATTGTTTTGTGTTCACGGGAATCACTGTACAGACTGTGCGTATTATGATGGATTTGTCTAGTTTTAGTTGTTTGTTTGAATTATGTCTCCCCGAGTCCGGAAGTTCCGAAAATTTTGAAAATTTTAAATCTTCTTTCACAATTAGAAACCCTTGCCTTATTTCATTTCCCCAAAAATAGTGAGAACTTGAGCCTGCAAATGCATCTAAAATATGCATTGATGTTTTTTTCTGAGTGGGCCAGCACTCACTATCTTTAGGGAGAATTTGCCTTGGTTTGCCCTGTTGAAATGGAGATTCTTTTTAACAATCATAGGAGGAAAAAGGCAATTAGATTCCCTTTCCGCTACACAAAAAGCCACCTGTGCTCTGCACTCAAAATTTTAAGATAACCAACTTGAGCCATAACCTGTTCTTTCTAAAAAAAACCACGCAAAGAAACCCTTTCCTTTCACTGATATTCCTAAATACCCTGAATTCTGTCTTGTGCTTCAAAACCAACTGCTTAATTTGAAATCATGTGTTTTTAAAAAATACACAAATCAGGAAAACAAAGGCAATTGAGCAGATGGTGCTAAAGTAAAAAATAGAAAGGGGCCTGGGAATCATGTGTTTGGATAGGGAAATTTTTAATGATTCTTTACTATGAATAGAAAGAGTAGTTTGTTATGAGAATCAGGCTGTGTGGGTCGGGTAAGGAAAGAAATGCTAAGATGTTGAAAGCTGAGTAGGTTAAATAATTTGCATAAAGACATAATTGATACACTTAAATAGCTTCTCATTGTCAAACCAGAACCTGGGCCTAACATTACAACCTTTGTCAAGTCTTTTGGACTATGTTTGGAAGAATTTTGACCCATAGATTCAGGACCAAAGGGCAAACTCACACCCTAAGGGTGTGGTGACTGAGCTAAGGAGTGAAGTTGCATTTTTTCCCTATGGTAAATAAATTCCATACGAGAGTGAGTGAATTATTCCAGTCCTTAGTGAGGCATGTCTGGCGAGATGGTTGCTCCTTGTGAAAGCAGAAGTCTAATTTTAAGCTTTAAGGAATTTCTCGATTAAAGGCACACAGTTTAAAACAAGCTTTAACTTTTCAATGAGATCATAGCTCGCATCTGTCAACTACCCCGCTGAACAAAACAATTTCTTTTCTCCATAATCATTCTCTGTAATATTTCATTCCTAACTCTTCTTCTGTTGAAATTATTTTTTCCTTCTTACATTTGGTTGCTTGAGGACAAGCAAAGATTCAATTTGGGGGTATTTGTTAGGCATGAAATTGACTAAGTTTAAACACAATATTTATACAAGAATTGGGGTGTTTTCTGTTATATTGCGAGAATGAAGGGCTGATTAATGTGTCTTTACAGATAAGTAAAGATTAAGCCAAACATGCTAGAAACAACTTGTTTCACAACTGCCAAAGAGGAGTGGAGCCTTTCTATGATCTAGCGGTCAAACGCCGGATAATCTGGTGACAGACAGCGATAGAACAGAAGTGGGCGTGGCAGAGGCAGCAGGTGGATAGGTGTTTCAGTGGCGTTACCTAAAGTAGCATGATTACAAGAAGTTTCGACCCTTGAGTGTTCAAGGGTCAAAAGGATCCATAATCATTTCTGATTGTTTAGTTTTAGTGGGAGTTGACTTATTTCTGTATTATTTTTGTAAGGATACTTTCGGGTACCAATTTTGGCCCCGGTCTTTCTCCTTTAAATAGATGTAGCAAAGGGAAGACTGGGAGATCGGATATTTTTTGTTTAGAACAGAAAAGTCACTATTTAGGCGATAGAAGAAAGCTCCAATGGAGTTTCTGAATGTGAAAAGAACTTCTGATTACTCACTGCTTGATATGAGTGAGTAATCCATTTTGAATGGGCACGGCCAGTCCGGGCCGGTGATGTAAGACTTATAACTTTTGCAATGAATATGTAGTATTTTACCAATGATGTGTTGATGAGGGTTTATATTTCTATGCTTCGGCATTTATGCATGTGATAGATGAATGTTAGGACACTGCTTGCATCTTCACTGATATCTCTATCAATCTCGCAACCTCGAAGCAGACATGTTAGATGGTTGTGTCAAAGGATTTCTTAACAGAAATGCAACTTTGATCTTAATGCAAGAAAGAATGTTCCTTTAGGACGCTATTGGTTCTAGTAAATCTTAGAAACTTAAGAACACACGAAAGTTGACTTAAGTGGGCATTAAAGCTGATACTTTGACTTCATTGGTATATCACTAATTCGTTGGATTGTTGTATGACCTTGCACTACCTGTTCGGCAGTGCTTAGCCTGTTCTATCTTTTAAACTGTCATCTACTTGTCATATCTTTCATAGAATTAGCACTCTTTTGTCTTAACTAACCAAACTCAAACAATCAACCCTACTAAGAAGATACCTTTACACACACACACTGTTCAGCAACGATTTTCTAATATAATTTTGGATCTCAATCCCTGTGGAGACGATACTTGACTTATCACTTTATTACTTGTATCTAGTACACTTGCTAGAGTCTCATCAGAGGACAACAGGGGGTTAGGAACTAATATAACTTTTTCTCTTTAATTACGCTGAATTAATTCAATTCTTTGAGTTTCAGAACTCAGCTCTGGTCAGCGCGGTCGAGTGAGGCGTAAGACGGCTTTAGTCAGATACTTACTAAAACTGTTTTACTTGTGAGTTGGGAAATGACGCTTTTGTGGTCAGCTTCCAACTCAGCACTCTGATTTACTCAGTGTCAGCTTAAGCAATTTATCTACTGAGTAAATATAGCAAGCAACACATACATATATATAATTAAAGGAGAGTTAGAGATTACTCAGCACGACTTATCCTGGTTCAGCCTCTCCGCCTACGTCCAGTCCCTAGAATCCCTCCGGGCTTTTTAAATCCAATACTGAGCTCTTTAAAGGTAGAGCACAAACCGTTTACAAGGCAGTTGAATCTGCAAGAGTACCGTCCTCTATTCGTCTACTCAACTCCACTAAGCGCTACAACCCAGCACTTAGATTTTCTCTACCACTAAGTACCAAACTGAGTACTCATCACACTCTCTCAATACTATGATTGATACAATATTGTTCTCTTTCAGACAAAGAACACTTTAGATGATTACAAAGAAAATCACTCTAGCATTTACACAGGAATAGAAATTTGGTGTAAGATCTCTTTCTTGTATTGATGTGCTTTTGTATGTATGCTCTTATTCCCTTTTTGTTTTCACAATCGGCAAAGGATCCAAGAAGTATACTTGTCCTTTTATAGTTGTATTCAGAAGACTTGATCATTTGAATTCTGGATTTGTCTGTTGAATCCAAACGGCTCCTTTTTTAGACAAGGCTCTGGTCAGCTTCAGGTTTGCAAGCAAATCCTGTCGTCTGAATTCCGCAGGAGTCAGGTCTATCTTCTTCTCGCAGGTTTCGTCTTCTTGTGCCAGTTTGTCTTTTAGCAAGAGAACAGTTGATCCATGCATCTCGAAATTGGCTTTTGCGTAATTCCAAGGTTTCTATTATTGGTGCAGACAGTTGTCGGATCTTGTCTTTTAGCAAATGGAACATCCGCGTTGTCCTGAAGATCACTCAGCTTGTCTTTGATAGCCGTTGTTTGTACTGTTGCTGAGGTTGTTGTTGGTATTGACCTCTTTGTTCCTGCTGGTACCTAGGTTGTTCTTGTTGAAGTTGCTGTTGGGTCCACCCAAAGTTGGGATGATTCTCGAAACCAGAATTATATGTGTTTGAGTACGGATTGGGTGGATTTCTTTGATTGTACCCAACATAATGACATTGTTCTTGGTTGGCTTTGCTCGGTTTAACTCTTGGGCAGTTGATATTTAAATGGGGACCACCACAAAAGTCACATTCATCAGAAAATGGAGATTCACTATGAATGGAAGACATATTCATCTTGCTGATTTGCCTAGCAAGCTATTCCATCTGAGTTGTCAGCTTTGAAACAACATCAGAATCTGAAATCTTCTTCCCATCACTCCTCACCGAGTGCCAATTGTAACTTGTATTGACCACCCTTTCAAAGAGATCATATAGAGCTTGTGGTTCAAGATCTTCCGGGCTACCATTTGCAATGGACTCAATTTGAATTTTATAGGTATTGGTGACTCCATTGTAGAAATTCTAAACTTGCATCCACATGGGAATGCCATGGTTTGGTACCCTTCTCAAGAGCTCTTTGTAACGTTCCCAAGCCTCGGCTAACGACTCATCTTCTTTTTGCATAAAACGAGAAACCTCATTTCTCAACTTGATAGCTTGCCTTGCTGGGAAATACTTCATCAAGAACACACTAGCCATCTCATGCCAAGTAATTATTGATCCGGGTTGAAGGTTCTTCAACCAAATTCTTGCTTTATCCTTTAGAGAGAAAGGAAACAACTTTAACCTTGTAACATCATCGGTTACCCCCCTACTTTTTCTGAAAGTGTTACACATTTCAACAAAATCCTGAATATGAGCATTGGGGTCTTCATTGTGGTATCCACCGAACTGAACAACAGCTTGAAGCATGTGTATCATGGATGGCTTTACTTCGAACAGGTTGCTCCCCTCATTAGGCAGCACAATACATGATGAGTGCCTACAGACACCGAGTCGGAGGACCTGTGACGAAAACCCACGATAAACGGCCAAGTCGGTTGATTCCATTAATTAGAAAATTTAAAAATAAACAGAAAAGCTCGGGGAGCCGGCACTTGAAAGCCCCGCTAACAAATTCGGCGTCTCCTGAGTGAGGTCGGGCACGTTCACTGTTACGACAGTGAGCGATAAGGCCCCGGAGGCCGAGCGTCGGCCGGTGAGTAACGAATGACGCTCCCAGCAGCGATCGTCGCTCCGTAAACAACGGTGCGCGGCACGTCGGGCGCCCGTCCGACGTGCCGAACGTCGGACGTCGCCCGTCGAGCGTCGGGCGCGGCCCGACGCATGGTCAACATCGCTCGACGGCCATTCGACGACCGCCCGACCGTGTCGGGCATCGCCTGGCCGTCGTCGGGCGATGCCCGACGACGTTGGGCGGACGCCCAACGGTCGTTGGGCGATCGCCCAACGCGAGTTGGGAATCGCCCAACAAGTTAGGCGTTCGCCCAACATGAGTTGGGCGTTCGCCCAACTGAAGTTGGGCGTCGCCCAACATGAGTTGGGCGTTCGCCCAACTGATGTTGGGCGTCCGCCCAACTAAGGTTGGGTGTCGCCCAACTCCCGTCGGGCGATGCCCAAAACTTCTTGGGATCCGTGCCTATAAAAGGCACGGATCCCCATGCATTTGAGGGAGGACTTTTTGGGGGAGCTTCTCACTCTAGACATTTTTAGAGAGAGAAGGTTAATTTTTTTGGGAGAAAACATTTTTTTTTCTAAAAAATCCAAATTTCCTAAAAGTTAAATATTTTACCAAAACACCAAAAACACTGAAAAATCATAATTCGTGGAATCAACCGACTTCAGCTGTCAATACCGATCTTGAGGTATTATCCGAGGAGTAGACTCGTTTTATTTATTTTATTTATTTTCTTCATTTATTTATTTTTAGGATGTAGTTTTATTTATTTATCTAGTTATTTATTTATCACATTTATTTATTTTCCCGTATTTATTTAAAATTCTGTCACGCATTAAATAAACGTTTGGTTTTGTTTTGAAATAAAAAACCTTGTCTTAAGTCCCAATACGAACCGTGATCCCGTTTGAGGGTAGTTCGGGATTAAAACGTTGTATATATATAAATTTTAGAAAAATCCTTTATAATTAACGTTTTAAAATAAAACATCATTTAGGGAGGTTCCGTTGTAGACTATGACCCGATTTGGTGTAGTTCGGAGGCCCAAAATGATAGAATAGAGTAGATTTAAAGCCTTCTAATGAATCTGAAAAGTATAAGGATTGCTGTTGATATTCTGCCATTTCTGTCACTAACAGAGATTAGCGACGGATTTTCCATCGGTAATCTGCTAGAATCCGAAAATTCCCCTTTTAACCCTCTTTTCTCAACCTTTTGATATTTATACTTGTATACATATGTATTTAATTATGTAATATATTTATAAAAATTATTTTTGAGTCCTATAACTATTAATTACGTATTATGTAGCTATATATTTCATATTTGGAACTTAATTCATTTTGATTTGGTTTTGTAAAGTATTATATTTGTATATATATATAGTTTTTGGCTCATTTAAGTTATATTAGTCATTATTTAGGATGGAAGTTATTTTCTATATATTTATTACTTAAAACTAGTTTGAACCAAATGTTATTCTTCACATTTATGAACTTTGTTCATTGTTTTACATGTTTTGAATTAGAATAAGAACGCATTATATTTAGTATTTTTCGTTTTCTTTATTATACCATATAGTATCTTTTACTCGTTTTTATCTATAGATATATCCTTATTTTTAGATAAATATATATATATATATATATATATGTATTTTCACTCTATTTTTGTATATATGTGTATATTTCAAATGTATTTGGTTGGGTGAATTTGGCCTTGATTTGTTAATTGTGGTGATTATGAAGGTTAAAGAGAGTGAAAATGGGGAAAATAAGCCACAAAAGGATTTCAATTCAATTGTGTAAATTAAAGGCATTTGGAGACTTTCAAAATGTAAATAAGAGTTTTTGATTTCTGTTTGGTTCCAAGTGGTTTTCTAAAATGTCACGTTTCGAAACCTTAATTCGTTCCAACGACGGATTAAGCGAACCTTGTAATTAAAACCGTTTTCATTGTAAATAACAGAGTTTTAAATCGTTTTCCTAAATAAACAGTTTTGTACAAAATTAATGGACTTGTATGCTTAATCACGTTTTTTGTTAAAGCTTCTTATCTCACATTTTTAAAACGCTCGAGTCGTTCCAACGGCGATTCGAGTCGATATCATGTAAATTAACGGGGTTTTGAAACGTACCTAAATCGTTCCAACGGTGATTAAGGTACGAACCATGTAAATTAACTCGTTTTGGGGAATGAGATTAGCGTAGGAATAACATATAAATCGAAGCATAAATCACGCTGTGAATAAATCAATTCTTTCTTCTATCCCCCTCTCTCTCCTATACGCTTTAAATTCATGCAAAATGGGTGATTCTTTAATAAAATGGCTTTCAATAGCATGCTCAAAACGGTTTTCAAAGCGAGAAAGAAAAGGTTTCAAATGAATTTTAAACTTAAAGAAATATACGATTAGTCCGTTATCGCCTAACACGCTAAGTAGGAGGCCGGTGGTTCATAACCGGACGATGTTGGGGTGCCTAATAGCCTTTCTCCGGAAAGGAGCTAGCCTTCTCGGCTCGTACCTAAGTTTCTCGAACCCTCACCGGTCTCCCGCAAGGGATCGGTGTTCATTTTCCCATTCGTGGGTGGCGACTCTTCCATACTCCAGGCTCCGGTCCTGCCGAGCAGCTTGATTCCACGATTGGTTGATTTCGGCGCTAATCACAGCATTTGTCGTCAACGGTGTCCACCCCCCGGTCCGCCCGGGCGAGGCCGCGACACCTACAGTGCCCTTCAGTGGTAGTCTTGAATAGTCTCTGATTCTCATGACTGGTGGATTATTGTTTTCATCTTCTTCTTCTTGGACAAGTTGTTCTGGTACTCTTCCAGCCATTCTTCTTTCTCTCTGTCTTTCTCTGTGTCTTGCTCGTCTAGCTGCTGCCTGGTTCCTTCTACACGTTCTTTCTAACTCAAGATTGATAGGAAAGGCTGTACTATTAAACAAACAGATTAAAAACACCTTGTTTCACAGAAATTTTCAAATAAAATTGTTGCTTTCAACCCCCGGCAACGGCGCCAAAAACTTGTTGTCTTCCGAATGGACTCTAGCAAGTGCACTAGATACAAGTAATAAAATGATAAGTAGAGTATCTTCTCCTCAGGGATTGATGACCAAATTTTACTAGAAAAACCTTGCAGAACAGGGTGTTCGTGGTGTGTGATTTTCTTTAGTTGAGAAATGATTTGATATGGTGAGATAGAACTACTAATGATAAAGATTCAGTTTAAGAAAATGTGTTTGTTATAAATAAAAGAGAGAACAGGTTAAGCCATGACGGAATAGGTTACGTTCAGCCTCTAAACATCCTATTTATTCATGAATGACATAAAGTGAAGTCAAGGTTTCTGCTTTAATGCTCACTTAAATCAACTCTCGTGTGTTCTTAAGATTCTAAGACTTACTACAACCGTAAGCGTCTCTAAGGTTGGTTCTTTCTTGCATTACGATCGAAACAGCATTTCAATAAAGAAAACTCTTGATACAACCTCCTAACATTCCTGCTTCGGGGTTGGACGTTTGATAAAAAGTTCCGTGAAGATGAAAGCAGTTCCCTATCATTCATCTAACACTAAGATACATGCATATAGCAATGGAGTAAAAGCTTTATCAAACACAACATCATATATCATCATTCATTCATAAAAAGGAAAATAGAAGACTTACATAACCAGCCCTTGCTGGCCTAACCAGTTCGGTTGACTACTCACTCATAATGATGAGTGAACAACCACAGAAATTACAATAACTCCCCATTAATGGAGTTAGGTCTCAAATTCAAGAGAACTCTCGTGGAAGATGAAGTTTTAGCCCCCAAAAAGTCATCCCTCTCTCCTTTTACAGTAGTCTATTTAACTAGGAGGGAAGAAACATAAAATATACTAGAAAGTACACTAAAGTACACTAAAGTACACTAAAGCAGACCGTTCTGACAGATTATGGCCACTTGAACACTTCAAGGCCCAAATCTTCTTCAACAAGCTAGATCTCCACTGGTCCCACCTCTTTGCTTGGCTGTCTTCCATCTCTTTACACGCTATTGCCCTTTGGTCCATAGATTTTCCTTTACTTTTTCCTGCAACGGGCTGTTTGACAGCAGTTTCTATTTTTCTTCACAAAATCTGCAATAAGGGTTATTTAGTCCTAAATTGATAACAATTAACAGCCCATAAGCTCATTTTTAGTGAAATAAAATATGGTTATTAGGTCAATTATGAACCCATCAAATACCCCCAAATTGAACTTTTGCTTGTCCTCAAGCAAACACAACAGAAAAATAGAGAAAAGAACAACAAAAGGGGAAATCAAAGAAAATAAAAACAAAAAGGAATGTCCTAAAAACAAGGTAATGGAGAAAACATAAGAACAAGAACTGGAACAGAAGAGATAATAGACAAACAAAAAGAAAAAGCAACAGCAGCAGAACTTTATTCAACTTTCAACTAACTCAACCTTTGATTAGCACACAAGAGCTTGATAAAAATGTGGTTAGACCAGATCTAAAACATGCATTCCAATTCATGAAATTCATCAAAGCGTAAGGTTGAACTTCAAAATTCAATCAAACAACCTGTATGCCCCAAAGTGCCTCACTAAGGAAGGAATTTTTACTCACTCTCAAATGGCCTTTGTTGCCACAAGGAAGGGAATGGAACTTCACTCCTCAGCTCAGTACACACATCAATAGGCTATGATTTTGCTTATTGGCCCTATCTCCACGGATTAAAATTCTCCAAACATAGTCAAAAGGTCTTAAACATAGGTTGTAATGTTAGGCTAAGGCTAAGGTATGGAAGTGAATGGCTATTTAAGTGTAAGAATTCTGTCTACATGCAATGCAATTCAACTATACTCAGTTCTCAACACTGAGCAATTCTGCCTCAACCTAATCACTCTGCACAGCCTGTTTCACAACATTGGCCAAACTATTCTTCACACACACAAAAGACAACCATCCAAACATTTCATTTCAGGCTCAATATATGAACATGTGTCTTGAAAATGAAAAGACTTTATTCAAAGATATTTTTGTTATCTTCTAAAATTCCTATTTGGGATATATTTTTTTTAAACCTTATTCAGAAAGTGGTCCTCACTCTATCATCATCCCTCAAATGTCATCATTTCAACAATTTTATCTTTATACTTTCTCAAAAATGTATTTTTCTTTAACTAGAGCAGCTTTTTCTGAGGCATGAGACAAATTCAAGGCGTTTTGGGATTAAAGTGAAGGGAATTGGTTCATTTAAGTAGTGTTTAAGAAAGAATAGGCTAAGGCACAAGTTGGTTATCCTAAAAGTGTGAGTGCAATGCCCGGGTAAGCTTTTTGTGGAGTGAATTTGGGATCTAAATGCCTTTTTCATCCTATGTTCTTCCAAAATTTTACCATTTTGACTAGGCAACCAAAGCAAAACCTACCTAAAGACAATATGTACTAGCCCACTCACAAAGAATCAATGCATTTACATGCTAATGTAGGCTCAAGTTCTCACAATTTAGGGCTTTTACATGCACTAGGGCTTAAGGTCCTCTAATTGAATTTTGAATTAAAACCTAAAACTTTTCAGAACTTCTATCTTTTGAAAATTGAATTATCGCTGGGTTCACCACACACTAAATTTGAGGTGCAAGCATGCAATCATCGATTGGAAATTGAAAGTCTTTTTTTTAATATATATATTATTCTGCCGCTATATACAGAAAGAAAGGGAAAACAAATAGCAAAAACTAGAAACAGAACATGCTGTTCAGAAACAGAGAACAACACAGAATGTTTAAACATTTAACACGAAGTACGAGGAATTAAGAAAAACTACGAACATGTACTAACATTTACAAGACAGAAGAAGAAAGGGAATGACACAACATTTGGGGTTGAAATGACACACTAACAACCATATCAAGCAAGTGTTTAATTTTGAGTTTCCTCAAATTCGCACAAGCTAATTTCACCTTTCAATCACAACTTTCATCAAAATTTTAGGGCTTTTATCACATTCTCACAACAAATATGTCAAGATATTAATTTTCTTTTCCCCACCCCCAAATTAAAATATAACATTGTCCTCAATGTTAAACTTAAATGCCGTGAGAGTGGAAATTGCAGATTATCAACAAGCATGCAGTAAGCAGAAAATTAGAAGTAGGGTTAGATTCGTTACCGTAAGAGGAAGACAGCAAACACCCCCAAATTAATTTTAGTAAAAGTTCAAACTCAAACCTAATTTTAGGAAATGAAAGTTTAAAACCTTTGCCAACAAAATTTAGGAAGGACCACAAAATTCAACATTAGTCATGTTAGTGCATAAAAATAACAAAAATAAAAAGAAATTTAACACAAATCTAACTAAGGGATAGATAAATTGGGGGTTACCCAATTAGTTTGCTGCAATTGGTGTTTGCAGCGAACACACTGTTCTCTTTGAATCATGGTGGATCTTGGAAGTGGACGGTCTCAACTACTCTTGGGACCTCATGTGCAAGGTAGGGTTTCAACCTCTGGCTGTTAACTTTGAAAGATCTATTTCCTGGTTTAAAAATTTCTACAACACCATGAAGGAACACCTTGTTCATAATGTAAGGTCCAGACCATCTGCACTTCAATTTTCCAGGGAACAGCCTCAATCTGGAATTATACACGAGCACTTTCTGCCCTTCATGGAATTCCTTCATTGAATATTTTTATCACGCCACCTTTTGGGGGTGGGTATATCAGGTGGTTCTTTATGTGAGGGCCCAATTGTGTTTGGTGGAAGTGGTGGTTTTGTTGCTGTTTCTAGGGAACAGCCCGTTCCTTCACAGATATTCACTTCTTCCCCCAGTAGTGTTTCCAAAGTGTCTTGGTGATAGTCCTGCAAAACAGACGAGGTGTGGCATTGATAGCGCGACGCCTAGTGGTAGAGTTTCTATGACGAAATATATATATTATGAGTGCGGACTCTATATCTATGGATGTGATCTTTATAAATTGCTCTTAACTCTACTAGACGCTACGACTACTTAGGGGCAAGTGTACCCCGTCGTATCAAGTAATAATCCGGTTAAGACCGGGTATCGAATCCACGGGATTTATAATTACAAGTATTAGACGACTCGGTTTCGTATGTTATTTAAGTGGCGATTACTTTGGGGTAAAGTAAGACACAACTACACACTATCCCTAACTATTGGCGACTCAGATTTGTGTAGCTAAAACCCTATGAAGTAGGATGAATAACGATAAGTTATAACCACGATAAATAACGACTCTAAATGTATATGGATAATAATTTACTCTTGTAAAGACGACTAAGTGTAGTAGGACCGACCCGTGAAGCACTTAGACTACGTGATTCCCAGTCAAGGCGTGTTTAATGTGGGGGAATTAGAAACTAGGGCCCATACGTTCCTTGGCTTGTCAATTCCTACGGTTTTCGGTTTGTCACTTCCGGTAAGGCAACACCTATATAACTCCCTAAGGATAGCCCGAATGGCGTCGAAAATCGCGTTCTCCTACACAATAATCAATTACAAATATCAAAACAAGTAGCAAACACTAACACGTAAAGGGAAATAGAGATTATAAATCATGAAATCATAAATATGGAATGTATATAAACGGAATATAACCAAGCCTAGTACATAGGAAGAGTACAAGCTAATTAGCACGTAAAAAGGGGAGAATCCGCCCTTGAAACTAGCTAACCGGACTCAAAGCCGTCTCCTAGGTCGTGGAGGTGGAACTCTCGAGCTTGGTGACAAATGGTGGAGCGGAACTTCGATGGAATGCCGGAACAACCGAACAAGCTCTCGAGGTGGAGAGTTTAGCTACAAAAACTGAATCTATACTACAACAATAATCAAAACAAGTATGGGTTGCTCTCTAGCGTGTAAAATTGGTTCTCCTTTCAATGAAGTTCAAGAGCTTCCTATTTATAGACATCAAGCAAGGGCAATGTTGTAACTTCACAAAGTACAAGTATGGGGCAACATTATTTGGTGCAGAAATCCCATGATACGCCCCGCGTGAGGTGGTCTACGCCTCGCGTAAGTGCCCATTCCGTCAGAAATCTCCTGCATGTGGACCAATTCCGTGTCTTATTGTCTCAAGCACGCCCTGTGTAGCTAAACTACGCCCCGCGTGTTTGAGTCTCTGAAGTTTTATTGCTTGAATTGGGGCTTTTACGCCGTGCGTAGCTGAAGTACGCCCCGCGTAAAAGAGTCTCTGAGTTTTTATCATTGAGGAATTGCCTAGTACGCCTCGCGTGTATGGTTATACGCCCCGCGTACGAAGAGTTGACTCAGGGAGACAGTGCAGTCTGACTTTCAGGATTAGGCCAATTATTTCCGACATGTGTCATACGCCCCGCGTATGCTGAGTCAATTCCACATGGCGCCTGCGGATAAGGCAATTATTGCTGACAACATGTTTCACGCCCCACGTAAAGGATGACACACCCCGTGTATTTGAGTAGATTTTTGCTCATTGCTCGTACCTGAAATACAAATCTTGCGAGCCGAGTTAGCTTGACATTTTTATTTCCTAAACTAATCAAAAGCACAGAAAATTAACTGAAAGTACGAGATTTATTTTTATTTCTTTATTTTATCAAAACACTTTATTTTTGTAATTAAACTTATTTATTTTATCCAAAATCAACCCGTAAATCACGCTAAGAGATAGGGGTAAAATACCCCTATCAAACCTCCTCGGACTTTAAAGTTTTACTTGTCCTCAAGTAAAAGAAATCGAAAGACAAGGGATTGAGAAAATTAAGAAACAAACCGAAGGTTGGTTTTGCCAAGTGCGTGATTTCAAAGTTATGGTTTTATGCAAAGGTTTCGGTAAGTACCTACGCAAAAAATTGATTACAAAACTTGTTTGAAACCTCCATGATCAAGATTAATAGGCAATATTAACGGGGGTTGATTATCTTTTGAGAACCTGATAGTACCTCACCAAGGGATTTCGCTCTTACGCTCAATTTTAGGTGGGTCGGTGTTTTAGCACTCTTCTTTGCACTTACTCGAGATCATGTTGAATTTGCACTTTCATCCGGGTTTTTCCTCCTAAAATATGGTTAGGCAATATTAAAAATGAACCCGTAGAGGGGTTGTAATGTGGGTGGCTTCTTTAGTGGTTAGTTTAAAGAAACTCGAGTTCAAAAATACCGTTTTGTGTTTGCACCGTGTTTTTGTTTATTTCAGCCTTGGCGATTTTTACGAAATATACTTTAAAATTGCTCGGGTGGAGCTTGAGAATGCCTTTTTATTTTTATCATATCCTTTGTTTTGATAGAGGCATAAAAACAATATTTTGAAAACTTATGGTGCTTATTTGCTAAGGCCGTGACTTATTTCGGGTAATTCGGGTGCAACTTGATTATGTCGGTATTTGAACAAGAGGAAAAAGGGTTAAATGTTTAAAAGGGTGTTAACAAAAAGGTTGGTTAATAGGCTCGAAGGGGTTTCCTAATGTTCAATGAAAACGAGAAAAATAAATTAAGAAAAATTAGCCTAAGTGGGTTCGGTTTATCATCTATTGCCTCTTTACCAAAAATAAGTGTACTTAACCCGGTATTGGATGCAAATTCTATGAGTCGAGTGAAGTCAAAGCTCTCGAAAAATTGTGAAAGAATTGGAGTTCTCGTACGAACTCCTTTAGGCTCAAAAATATCTCACAAAGATTCGGGTTTAAATTGTGTACTATCAAGTCTTCGCTAAATTCTCAACTATCCCGTTTTTATTGCCTTTTTAAAGTTTATTATGGAGATAATATTTGGGTTAAGACTCAATGCCTTAGTTTAGTACTAACTTAAGCTTTGCACAAATTCCCTAACTTCAAAATCAAGACTAAAATTTCTTACTAAAACCGATCCTTTGTATTCCGACGGTATTTACATTTAAGGACAAACAACGGAACATTTAAATAATTTCCGAGGGAGGTTAGTGTGTCGGGAAAAATTAGAAGAGTCAATAAATTAGTTTAATTATTTTTGTGTTTATTTTATTTTTATGTTTGTTTTTGTTAGTGCAAAACAAACGTTAAGTGCGGGGTTGCACAGCCCTCCGCGTTATTTAAAATGACGCCTATTCCAAGGGCGTCGTAAAAAGAAATTAAAACAACAACAAAAATAAAGGTAAGGAAGGAAAAGAAGACCCTTAGTGGTCAGGGGCCCTACGCGAGGCGTGCCCAGGGGGGCGCCCCGCGTAGGACCATGTTTTTATTGCGTTTTGAGTTAGAGACTCAAATACATGGGGCGCAGGAACAGGGCGCCCCGCGTGTTTGAGTTTCTGAACTTTTTTAAGCATAAAAATGGTGGGTACGCGGGGCGTACCATGGGGTACGCCCGACGTGGTGTTATTTTAAACAACAAAAATAACGAAAGCACAAAACACAAACGGAACTTAACGATTTTAATTAGAAACAATATCGTTCATTAAAAATGACAGAGGAAATAACAAAAGAACATACATAAAGAAAACATAAAGAAAAAAAAAACGGAAACTATGGTTGTGGTGGAGGAGGGTTGCCATGGATGTTGAAGTGGGTGTAGAAGGCGTTGGTGAATGCGTCAAAGTTAGCTCTATCCGCTTGGCTTTGAGCCTCGGAGGCGTCGAAGCGAGCGTCAAGGGCATTGAAGCGGGAATCGAAATGAGCCCGATCACGACGTTGGTTATCGTCCAAGATATCCAAATGAGCATAAAGAGCGTTGAAGTCGTGGAGAGGCGGGGGGCTAAAGTTGAGACCCATGCTTGAATCCGAGTCCCCTTCCTCCTCAGAGTGAGCTGACCCCGAAGTCTCGCCCGGGCCGGAAGTTGGACGCTTTAAGGATTTAAAAGTGTTTTTGTCCAACGGCTGAGGCACAAGGCACGGGAGGCGCTCAATGGCGTCGGAGCCGAGAGTGGAGAGGGCGAAGATGGTGACGAGGTGGCCGAACCCGAGCTTGGCCCGTTTCCGGATGGGTGTGGCGCGGAGGTGGACAGCCACATGGTAGGCGAGGTTGTATGTGAGCCCGTTGGCACAACAGTAGAGGGCCAACAGTTCATGTTTGTTGACCTTGGTGGACTCGGATTTCCCCGTGAAGTAGAAGGAGATGAAGCGGTGAAGGAGCTGGAGAATAGGGTCACGAATACAAGCCGGGTGGAGGTTGGATACGTGATAGTCATCGGACCCGGTAATGGAGGTCCAAAATTTGGGAGCGGAGACACCTTCGGGCCAATGAGTGACGCTAGGCTCCGCTTGATGAGTGAAGTGGTTGCGAAGCCATTGGGTGTCAATTGTGAAGGGCCGATTTTGGAGACGGAAGTTGAAAAGTGCGGCTCCGGGCACCCCGTTGGAGATGAGGGTAGTGTAGAACTCAAGGACCAAGGAGGGGTACACGTGGTATTCTTTACTATAGATGTCGTACCACCCGAGGGCACGGAGACGAGCTTTGAAAGGCGTGCCGAGATCATGTTGATCGAGCACGCTATGTGGGATATAGGGAAGCTCCATGACAGTGGCAGCACAAAGGTCTTCGTACCGGGTGGCCTCCTCCTTGGTGAGAAGGTGAAAAGGAGCCCGGTATTGGCGGGTGAGTGGTGGAGTTTCCTCCCATTCGGGAGGTGGAGGTGGTTGTTGGTTTTGTGCGGAACGGGAGGATCGGGCCTGAGTGGACCGTGGGGGGCGTATGTCGGCGGCTCTTTTTCGTGCCATGGCAATAGTGAGGAATGGAGGAGGAGTAGAAAAAGTGGGAGATGAGTGTTGGGGGAAGAGTTGGGTTAATGAGTGAGGAAAAAGAAGGGAAAAAGGGAAGTATATATATAGGAGGGAAGTGGGGATCCAAGTGAAACTCGGATCCCCAGGAGGGATACGCGCGGCGTGACGCGGCCACGCCACGCGTATCCCACCTCTTGAGCGTAAATTACGTAATAGAGGCGCGATACGCGGGGCGTACACGGGGGTATGCCACGCGTAGTGCACCTCCTGCCCATTTGGATGGAAGAAAAAGGCAGGGACGCGGGGCGTACAGGGGAGTACGCCGCGCGTAAAGACGAACTGTGAAAAATCTTTTTTTTTCGGTTTTTTTAGAGGTATTTTGAATTTTTTTGGAGTTTTGATTTATGATGTTATTAATGAGGTGTTAATGTTTTTTATGGTTTTAATTAATGTTTTTGGGTGTTTTAATTTTGAGATTAAGAGGGTAGTTAATGTAAATTTATTGTGGAGGGAGGTTGAGGATTTGAATTTGAAAGGATGGAAGTTGATTGGATGGAAGAAGAGGTGGAGTGGAGAAGTGGGAAAGATTTTTGGGGAAGAGAAATGATGGGATGTTATGAAAGAAAAGCTGCCATGGGGAGTTGTGATTCACAACTCCCCGAGGATACGAGCGGCGTACCCTAGGGTACGCCCCGCGTGTCCTCTACGTGGCATTTATTAGGATTAATTGTAAGATACGCGGGGCGTATGGGGTTATACGTCCCGCATACCTTAAAATTTTTTTTGGATTTATGTGGGATTTGTTTTTCTTTTGGTTTTATAAAAATAATAGAAACTAAGCTAAAAAAAATGAAAGCAAAAATTAAAACACAAGAGAAAATAAAATGTAAAACAATAACTCAAAAAGGAAAAATAAAGAGAAGAGAAAAGAAAAATTTATAATACATATAAACAAAGGGGTTCGAGTAATTCAAACCAATGCTACATTTATAGTCGAAGTAGCTCGACTTTCTCACGTCGTGGCTTAGGGCAAGATGTCCGGGCTGGAACTCGACGGGTCCGAACTTCTACTGTTGAGGAGCGTTATCACCTGTCCGGATTCCCTATTCTTACCCCGCGGGTTCTGCTCGGTGTTCGCCGGGAGGGTTCCTAGTGGCCTTTCTTGTTGTTGACGGTTTAGGTTGGCCACCTAGCGGCTAAGATCCTTGCAAAACACTTCGCTATCAGAAAGACGGGTTAATATGTCCTTCAATAAAGACGTGACCGATTGGTCGTGTACATTGTTGGAAGGTGGAGCGTTTCGATTACCGGGTGTGGCTTGTGATTGCCCAAGCCCGTTTTCCCGAAATTCTTGCTCAAAGCCAGATGGGGGCCTCAACACATTATTATTATTACCATATGACAAGTTCGGGTGTTGGTACCGAGGCCGCCAACCGTTGTTATTATTATGGTGGTGGTGATAGGAGTTCGGATTAGGATTATACCTTGGATTTCCTCCTACGTAACTTACACTCTCAATGTCGCCGACGAAAGGGCTACCGGCTTGGCAGTTGAGTCCGTCGTGGTCTCCACCACAATGATTGCACATCAGGACCTGTGCACTTTTGTTGAGGCTTAGCTGGGCAATTAATGAGTCAAGTTTCTTATGCATTTCTGCTATGGAGCTTTTCGGAGCCTCTTTCTCCACAGCAAACATTTGGTGTCGCGATGGGCCGGCAAGCCGATCCTCTTGCCATTGTACGCTTTTCCTCGCGAGCTCATGAATGAGCTCGTAGGCCTCACTAGCTGATTTTCGAAATAGATCCCCACCTGCAGCGGAATCAACAGTCGCACGGTTAGTGGGGGTTAACCCGTGGTAAAAAGTGCTTACCAAGTCGTGCTTCGGGATGTCATGGTGGGGGCAGTTTCGGAGCAACTTCCGGAACCTAGCCCAAGCTGCATGAAGGGCCTCGCATTCCAACTGCCTAAAGGACGTGATATCGGTCCGTAACTTGACTATTTTGGATGGCGGAAAATAGTAGGAAATGAACTCCTTTTCGAGCTCCTCCCATGACGTGATGGATCCCGCCTCCAATGAGTGTAGCCATTCCAACGCCTGTCCTGTCAATGAAAAAGGAAACAATTTTAGTCTTACAGCCTCAACGGGAACACCATTTTGCCGAGAGGTATCGGCACACATAAGAAATTTATCCAAATGTTCGTTGGGGTTCTCATGGAGTTCCCCTCCGAATTGACCACATTGTTGTATCAGTTGGATCATGTCGGTCTTAATCTCGTATGTGTTGGCCGGGATCGTGGGAGCGACAATGCCATTACGATTTTAGGGGCGATACGGAGCAAGGATCTCCATCATCGAACGCGTATCATTGCCCGCGCGGATGTTGTTCACGTGCGGCCTTTGGTTTCCGTCGGGTTGGTTGACCTCGGCGTTGGGGTTTGCCGTTCTTTCTCTACGTAACCTACAAAGAGTACGTTCAATTTCGAGATCAATAGGTACGAGAGAATCACTTTTAGATCGGGTGTGCATAAAGTAAAACAAGTATATAAGAATTATCAACAAGAAAGAATAATGTTAGTAAAAGTATATATAAACAATTTATACAAAAAGAATGCTTAAACTAACAATGAAACGTTTTTGTCTAATATTGTAGGAGATTATAAATCCCCGGCAACGGCGCCAAAAACTTGATAGCGCGACGCCTAGTGGTAGAGTTTCTATGACGAAATATATATATTATGAGTGCGGACTCTATATCTATGGATGTGATCTTTATAAATTGCTCTTAACTCTACTAGACGCTACGACTACTTAGGGCCAAGTGTACCCCGTCGTATCAAGTAATAATCCGGTTAAGACCGGGTATCGAATCCACGGGATTTATAATTACAAGTATTAGACGACTCGGTTTCGTATGTTATTTAAGCGGCGATTACTTTGGGGTAAAGTAAGACACAACTACACACTATCCCTAACTATTGGGGACTCAGATTTGTGTAGCTAAAACCCTATGAAGTAGGATGAATAACGATAAGTTATAACCACGATAAATAACGACTCTAAATGTATACGGATAATAATTTACTCTTGTAAAGACGACTAAGTGTAGTAGGACCGACCCGTGAAGCACTTAGACTACGTGATTCCCAGTCAAGGCGTGTCTAATGCGGGGGAATTAGAAACTAGGGCCCGTAAGTTCCGTGGCTTGTCAATTCCTACGGTTTCCGGTTTGTCACTTCCGGTAAGGCAACACCTATATAACTCCCTAAGGATAGCCTGAATGGCGTCGGAAATCGCGTTCTCCTACACAATAATCAATTACAAATATCAAAACAAGTAGCAAACACTAACACGTAAAGGGAAATAGAGATTATAAATCATGAAATCATAAACATGGAATGTATATAAACGGAATATAACCAAGCCTAGTACATAGGAAGAGTACAAGCTAATTAGCACGTAAAAAGAGGAGAATCTGCCCTTGAAACTAGCTAACCGGACTCAAAGCCGTCTCCTAGGTCGTGGAGGTGGAACTCTCGAGCTTGGTGACAAATGGTGGAGCGGAACTTCGATGGAAGGCCGGAACAACCGAACAAGCTCTCGAGGTGGAGAGTTTAGCTACAAAAACTGAATCTATACTACAACAATAATCAAAACATGTATGGGTTGCTCTCTAGTGTGTAAAATTGGTTCTCCTTTCAATGAAGTTCAAGAGCTTCCTATTTATAGACATCAAGCAAGGGCAATGTTGTAACTTCACAAAGTACAAGTATGGGGCAACATTATTTGGTGCAGAAATCCCATGATACGCCCCGCGTGAGGTGGTCTACGCCCCGCGTAAGTGCCTATTCCGTCAGAAATCTCCTGCATGTGGACCAATTCCGTGTCTTGTTGTCTCAAGCACGCCCTGCGTAGCTAAAGTACGCCCCGCGTGTTTGAGTCTCTGAAGTTTTATTGCTTGAATTGGGGCTTTTACGCCGTGCGTAGCTGAAGTACGCCCCGCGTAAAAGAATCTCTGAGTTTTTATCATTGAGGAATTGCCTGGTACGCCTCGCGTGTATGGTTATACGCCTCGCGTACGAAGAGTTGACTCAGGGAGACAGTGCAGTCTGACTTTCAGGATTAGGCCAATTATTTCCGACATGTGTCATACGCCCCGCGTATGCTGAGTCAATTCCACATGGCGCCTGCGGATAAGGAAATTATTGTTGACAACATGTTTCACGCCCCGCGTAAAGGATGATACACCCCGCGTATTTGAGTAGATTTTTGCTCCTTGGTCGTACCTGAAATACAAATCTTGCGAGCCGAGTTAGCTTGACGTTTTTATTTCCTAAACTAATCAAAAGCACGGAAAATTAACTGAAAGTACGAGATTTATTTTTATTTCTTTATTTTATCAAAACACTTGATTTTTGTAATTAAACTTATTTATTTTATCCAAAATCAACCCGTAAATCACACTAAGAGATAGGGGTAAAATACCCCTATCAGGCATGCATCCAAAAAATAGCATGTATCATCACTTGAGTTAGCACACCTCATGGCCTCATTCATCCTAAAAATTATTTCTTCACCATTTATCCTCAAAAACAATTGTCCCTTTTCAACATCTATCAAGGCCCTACCCGTAGCTAAAAATGGTCTCCCTAAAATGATGGGCACATGCAAATCCTCATCTATGTCCATGATAATAAAGTCTACGAGTAATATGAATTTCCCTATTTTAACTAGCACATCCTCCACAATTCCTTTAGGATAACATACAGATCTATCTGCTAATTGAATCGACATCCTAGTAGGTTGAGGTTCTTCCAAGCCTAGCTTAGCATAAACAGAATACGGCATGAGATTGATACTAGCTCCAAGGTCACACAATGCATTTTCAATATTCAATTTACCAATGGAACAAGGGATTGAGAAACTCCCTGGATCTTTGAGCTTTTTAGGAAGCTGTTGCTTGTTCTGCAGTATTGAGGAACAGTCTCGATTCAGTTGGATCATGGAGATGTTCTCAAGCTTTTTCTTATTGGACAGAATATCCTTCAAGAACTTGGCATACTTTGGCATCTGAGCCAGAGCTTCCACAAATGGAATGTTGATGTGTAACTTTCTCAATGTATCAAGGATTTTGGAGTTTTGCTCTTTCAACTTTTGATTCACAAGCCTTGCTGGATAAGGAACAGGTGGTACATAGGGAGGAGGTGGAATATACTTCTCCCCAGGTTCCTCCTGAACTTGAACAGGCTCATGTTCTTTAGCAACATGCCTGGTGGCCTCTGGAACAGTTTGTTCCTTAACAGTTTCAGCTTCTTTTGAGGTACCTGCAACATCAACAACTTTTTTAGTTTTAATGGGGGCAGAGATTTCTTTACCAGACCTCAACGTGATAGCCATGACATCTCCCTTAGGATTAGGCTCGGTATTGCTTGGAATGACACCCTTTCCCTTGGATGAGCATGAATATGCCAATTGATGCATTTGAGTCTCCAAATTCTTGATGGAAGCCTGAGTTTGCTTCATGAACTGTATCACCATGGTTTTCAAATCTGGATCAACCTATTCTTTAGCCTAAACAAGCTGTTTGTACTGTTGCTGAGGTTGTTGTTGGTATTGACCTCTTTGTTCCTACTGGTACCTAGGTTGTTCTTGTTGAAGTTGCTGTTGGGTCCACCCAAAGTTGGGATGATTCTCGAAACCAGAATTATATGTGTTTAAGTACAGATTGGGTGGATTTCTTTGATTGTACCCAACATAATGACATTGTTCTTGGTTGGCTTTGCTCGGTTTAACTCTTGGGCAGTTGATATTTAAATGGGGACCACCACAAAAGTCACATTCATCAGAAAATGGAGATTCACTATGAATGGAAGACATATTCATCTTGCTGATTTGCCTAGCAAGCTGTTCCATCTAAGTTGTCAGCTTTGAAACAACATCAGAATCTAAAATCTTCTTCCCATCACTCCTCACCGAGTGCCAATTGTAACTTGTATTGACCACCCTTTCAAAGAGATCATATAAAGCTTGTGGTTCAAGATCTTCCGGGCTACCATTTGCAATGGACTCAATTTGAATTTTATAGGTATTGGTGACTCCATTGTAGAAATTCTGAACTTGCATCCACATGGGAATGCCATGGTTTGGTACCCTTCTCAAGAGCTCTTTGTAACATTCCCAAGCCTCGGCTAACGACTCATCTTCTTCTTGCATAAAACGAGAAACCTCATCAAGAACGCACTAGCCATCTCATGCCAAGTAATTATTGATCCGGGTTGAAGGTTCTTCAACCAAATTCTTGCTTTATCCTTTAGAGAGAAAGGAAACAACTTTAACCTTATAACATCATCGGTTACCCCCCTACTTTTTCTGAAAGTGTTACACATTTCAACAAAATCCTGAATATGAGCATTGGGGTCTTCATTGTGGTATCCACCAAACTGAACAACAGCTTGAAGCATATGTATCATGGATGGCTTGATTTCGAACAGGTTGTTCCCCTCATTAGGCAGCACAATACATGATGAGTGCCCTTCAGTGGTAGGTCTTGAATAGTCTCTGATTCTCATGACTGGTGGATTATTGTTTTCACCTTCTTCTTCTTGAACAGGTTGTTCTGGTACTCTTCCAGCCATTCTTCTTTCTCTCTGTCTTTCTCTTTGTCTTGCTCGTCTAGCTGCTGCCTAGTTCCTTCTACACGTTTTTTCTAACTCAAGATTGATAGGAAAGGCTGTACTATTAAACAAACAGATTAAAAACACCTTGTTTCACAGAAATTTTCAAATAAAATTGTTGCTTTCAATCCCCGGCAACGGCGCCAAAAACTTGTTGTCTTCCAAATGGACTCTAGCAAGTGCACTAGATACAAGTAATAAAATGATAAGTAGAGTATCGTCTCCTTAGGGATTGATGACCAAATTTTACTAGAAAAACCTTGCAGAACAGGGTGTTCGTGGTGTGTGATTTTCTTTAGTTGAGAAATGATTTGATATGGTGAAATAGAACTACTAATGATAAAGATTCAGTTTAAGAAAATGTGTTTGTTATAAATAAAAGAGAGAACAGGTTAAGCCATGACGGAACAGGTTACGTTCAGCCTCTAAACATCCTATTTATTCATGAATGACATAAAGTGAAGTCAAGGTTTCTACTTTAATGCTCACTTAAGTCAACTCTCGTGTGTTCTTAAGATTCTAAGACTTACTACAACCGTAAGCGTCCCTAAGGTTGGTTCTTTCTTGCATTACGATCGAAACAACATTTCAATAAAGAAAACCCTTGATACAACCTCCTAACATTCCTGCTTCGGGGTTGGACGTTTGATAAAAAGTTCTGTGAAGATGAAAGCAGTTCCCTATCATTCATCTAACACTAAGATACATGCATATAGCAATGGAGTAAAAGCTTTATCAAACACAACATCATATATCATCATTCATTCATCAAGAGGAAAATAGAAGACTTACATAACCACCCCTTGCTGGCCTAACCAGTTCGGTTGACTACTCACTCATAATGATGAGTGAACAACCACAGAAATTGCAATAACTCTCCATTAATGGAGTTAGGTCTCAAATTCTAGAGAACTCTCGTGGAAGATGAAGTTTTAGCCCCCAAAAAGTCATCCCTCTCTCCTTTTACAGTAGTCTATTTAACTAGGAGGGAAGAAACATAAAATATACTAGAAAGTACACTAAAGTACACTAAAGCAGACCGTTCTGACAGATTATGGCCACTTGAACACTTCAAGGCCCAAATCTTCTTCAACAAGCTAGATCTCCACTGGCCCCACCTCTTTGCTTGGCTGTCTTCCATCTCTTTACACGCTATTGCCCTTTGGTCCATAGATTTTCCTTTACTTTTTCCTACAACGGGCTGTTTGACAGCAGTTTCTATTTTTCTTCACAAAATCTGCAATAAGGGTTATTTAGTCCTAAATTGATAACAATTAACAGCCCATAAGCTCATTTTTAGTGAAATAAAATATGGTTATTAAGGTCAATTATGAACCCATCAGCAAGCAACACATACAGATATATAATTAAAGGAGAGTTAGAGATTACTCATCACGACTTATCCTGGTTTGGCCTCTCCGCCTATGTCCAGTCCCTAGAATCCCTCCGGGCTTTTTAAATCCAATACTGAGCTCTTTAAAGGTAGAGCACAAACCGTTTACAAGGCAGTTGAATATGCAAGAGTACCGTGCTCTATTCGTCTACTCAACTACACTAAGCGCTACAACCCAGCACTTAGATTTTCTCTACCATTGAGTACCAAACTGAGTACTCAGCACACTCTCTCAATACTATGATTGATACAATATTGTTCTCTTTCAGACAAAGAACACTTTAGATGATTACAAAGAAAATCACTTTAGCATTTACACAGGAATAGAAATTTGGTGTAAGATCTCTTTCTTGTATTGATGTGCTTTTGTATGTATGCTCTTATTCTCTTTTTGTTTTCATAATCGGCAAAGGATCCAAGAAGTATACTTGTCCTTTTATAGTTGTATTCTGAAGACTTGATCATTTGAATTCTGGATTTGTCCGTTGAATCCAAACGGCTCCTTTTTGAGACAAGGCTCTGGTCAGCTTCAGGTTTGCAGGTCAATCTTGTCGTCTGAATTCTGCAGGAGTCAGGTTTGTCTTCTTCTCGCAGGTTTCATCTTCTTGTGCCAGTTTGTCTTTTAGCAAGAGAACAGTTGACCCATGCATCTCGAAATTGGCTTTTGCGTAATTCCAAGGTTTCTATTATTGGTGCAGATAGTTGTCGGATCTTGTCGTTTAGCAAACGGAACATCCGCGCTGTCCTGAAGATCACTCAGCTTGTCTTTGATAGCCGTTGTCTTCGATTGTTTGCTAATACAAATACTGAGTTCTCTTTTACTCAGCTTCCATGGTCAGCTTCGTTCTGCAAGACACAGTTCTCAAGAAGACTTTTCTACTTTTGTTACTGAGTTGCGTTCCACTCAGCTTCATTGATTTGTTTGATCTTTAAGCTTCTATTCTGAAGATCTTCTATCACGCTGAGTTACACTCCACTCAGCTTGTGCTGTATTCTCATGCTGACTTCGTCCTGTCTTACTTTTTATTTCCATTTATATTTATATTTATACTCAACATTGAACAAACATATTAGTACAATTAAATCAAAGCACTTAAATTTAATTGTTCCTTAATCATGGATTAACTTAAATAATTTTGTCAAATCAAAATCATGTGGAAAGGTGTTTCAACACAAGACACAAGATAGCTTCCATGGTAATGACATCCTCCTGAAGTGCTTTTGCGCTCAAGCTTGTCTCGTCCATAGTCAGCGTCAGTTTATCCAAGAAGTGTGAAATCATGAGTGTTGGGATACCATAAACCTACATTCACTGAGCCTTGCAAATATCTAAGGATTCTTTTTACATCTATGTAATGAGACTCCTTATGGTTAGATTGATATCTTGCACAGTAGCATACAGAGAACTGAATGTCTGACCTACTTGCCGTTAGATAGAGTAGAGAGCCAATCATACCTCGGTACAATTTGCTGTCTACTGACTTACCATTTTCGTCAGCACAGAGGACAGTGTCAGTGCCCATTGGGGTAGATATTGACTTACAGTTTTCCATTTCATATTTCTTCAATATCTCCTTGGCATACTTAGTTTGACTGATGAAGATGCCATTCTTGCCTTGTTTAATTTGAAGTCCAAGGAAGAAGTCGAGTTCTCCCATCATTGACATTTCAAACTCAGTCTGCATCTGCTTACTAAACTCCTTGCACATAGACTCGTTAGTAGCACCAAATGTAACGTCCATGTCTAAAAATTCTAATATTTATTTTTACGAAATAAATAACGTTAATTAATTACGATTTTAAATATACTATTGAGTTTAATTTAATGCTTTTAGGTGTAAATTAAAAGCTTTGAGATAATTTAAAAGAAATTCTAAATTAAAAGGATCAAAGTTAATATTTTGCAATCACTAATACACTTATACGTGAAAAGTATATTTCAAATTTTATCTTATTTAAAATAATAATAATAATAATAATAAATAATTAATATATTGTGATGTGTCATATTTTCAAGACTTAGTATATATATTTTTGACACATGTTTAAACATATGTTAAAATAATTTCTAAGTTAGCCTATATCAATGGCACCTTTGCATTTGATATAAAAGATTATTTTATTTTCAATAAATATAAATAAAAAACAATAGAGGTGAATGAAAAAAGGAGATATTATATAGATATATACATTTTATAATTGAGGGAAAAAGAAAAGGGAGAGTAGATTGTTCAGGAAAGAAAAAGAGGGACGTTTTTGGAAAAAATGTTTTTCGGCTATCAAACGGATGACACCGATTAATTTTCGGTGACCGACGAGGACATTTTGAATCACTTTTCGGTGATCGACGATAACGTTTTGGATCAACTGTCAGCGGATCACATGATTAATTTTCGGTGACTGACGTCGACATTTCGGTAACTGTATTTTGAACCTAAATTATTTTTAAAATATTATAGGTATGATTTTAAGTAAGTTTGGTTTTGATAGTTTCGTCAAATTTTAATAGATTTACGATTAATGATTTAGCGTCTATTAATTATTAATAAAAATATAAATTTTCGACTAGTTGTCCTTTAGATTTATCGAAGTAAAATTCCGTATTAAGACTTTTAGCAGCTTTAAGAGTTTAAAGGTATAATCAGTCCAAATTAACTACGTCGGTTCAAAATTACTATTTAAGTGACCGAGAATAATCCGATAAGAATATCTTGATTATTTTAAATTCTATCAATAGAATATTTTAAGAAACTTTAATAGTTATAATTAAAATACCTTAAAAATAGAAGGACTAATATTGATATTTTCCAAGTAGAGTCGGTATATAGTCGAATATAAAATTAGTATGAGAGTTTGAATATAAAATTAGTACAAGTAGACTTATGATCCGTAACAAGTTTAACTAAACCTTCGGTCGGAACTAACGATACCGTTTAGTATTACACGTAACTATTTCGGATAAAAATAAGTCTTAGTTTTAAATGATTTAAGTAGTTTTGAATACGTTTTATTAAAATGTTTAGTATATATTGTTTAAAATATTTATATACTTTTGATTTTGATGATTTGAAGAATAATTATTTATTTTCGTGGTATTTTGAAATTGAGTTGAGAAAATTGAATTTGACGATCTTATGCAAATTGTTTTATATTGAGAAAACTGTTGCGGTTGTTATTATTATTATTTCTGTGATTTGGAATGAAGTTCAAATATGACTTTTATGTCGTGATATTTTGAAAGAAAGATAAAAATGGTCCATCTAGGATTGCCCGGGATAGGAGTTGTAAGTTGTAAGACCATACCTAAGGGCGGTATGGCCAGAGTGCACGGCTGGTAGTCCTAACGTTAGGCAAGGCGAGATATGAATGGGATATCTCGATTATTGATATGATTGATGTTATGATAAGCTACACGGGTGGAATTCGAGGATGGACACACACGCAAATTTTGTATTACGCTTTGATAATGTTTGATGATTTGAATTATAATGTTTTACGATTTATTTGATTATGAGTTGGTTTGTTAAAGCGGTTTGTTCGATTTGATTCGTTTTGATAAAACGTTGTTCGATTTGATTCGTTTTGATAAAACGTTGTTCGATTTGATTCATTTTGATAAAACGTTATTCGATTTGATTCGTTTTGATAAAGTGATATATATATATATTAAATTATATAATAATAAAGTGAAATATACAATTAAGTTATTAGCGAATCAATCAACATATCAATAGGTTAAAATGAGTTCATAAGTTAAGAGAACTACCTAAAATAGGTAGAACTACGTGGCTTTGATTCCCGGTTTAAATATTAAAAGACGTTCGGGATACGTAAGAAGCTCGATAGAATTATCGAGTCCAAGCCAAATAATAAATAAAACTTTAGGTAGTCCAAATAAATTTGGCTTTTAGACTACTAGAAGTTCGTTATCATGTTTTCCGTTCATACCCGATGCCGTTTAGGGTCGGGTGTGACACCAAAAATAATGTCATCAACATATATTTGAGCCAGTAGGGTATCCTTACCTTTCTCTTAATGAATAAGGTTGTATTAGCTTTACCTCTGACATAATTTCTGGTCAGCAGGAAACTGGTCAGCCTTTCATACCAAACATGAGGTGCTTGCTTCAGACCATACAAAGCCTTTTTGAGTTTATAAACATGGTTTGGGAACTTAGGATCCTCAAACCCTGGAGGCTGATTAACATAAACCTCCTCATTTATAACTCCATTAAGAAATGCACTCTTAACATCCATTTGAAACAGTTTAAAGTTCATAAAGCTAGCATATGCACATAGTATCCTAATAGCTTCTAGCCTTGCCACTGGGGCGAAGGACTCATCGTAGTCAATACCTTCCTGCTGATTGTAGCCCTGAGCTACGAGTCTTGTTTTGTTTCTGACTACGTTCCCTTATTTCATCCAGCTTGTTGCGGAAGACCCATCTTGTTCCTATGGTCTTCTAACTTCTTGGGTTTGGCACTAAGTCCCATACTTCATTCCTTCTAAACTGATCAAGCTCCTCTTGCATTGCACCCATCCAGAACTCATCACACTTAGCTTCTGAAAAATTCCTTAGTTCCAGAACAGAGAGGAATGCTACATTGCTGAGATATCTCATGAGTTGATTTCTTGTCATTAGGGTATTCTCAACAGCATCGAGAATGGCGCTTTCAGAATGTCCTATTGGGATTTTGATTTCTTTCGGTAGTGTAGTGTCTTGAGCTGGTTGTGTTTCAACGATTTCTGCAGGTACAGATTGGTCAGTGAAAACAATTTGAGTTTCGTTTTTACCTTTAGTCAGCCCTTGAAGTGGTAACTCAGCGGCTGCACTTTGGTTAGCGGATGCTGAGTACGGATCATCCTCAATCGGTTGATTGACCTTCCCTGCAGGGTTAGTTTTATCGAACTCAATATGTACAGACTCTTCTAAGACCTGAGTTCGTTTATTGAAAACTCTATATGCTTTGCTGTTTGTTGAGTAGCCTAAAAAGATAGCTTCATCAGCTTTTGAATCAAACTTGGCAAGGTTGTCTTTTGTATTTAGAATAAAACATTTGCAACCGAAGGCACGAAATTATCCTATGTTGGGTTTTCGTCCTTTCCAAAGTTCATAGGGGATTTTCTTCAATATATGTCTGACTAGAGCCCTATTGAGTATGTATCAAGCTGTGTTGATAGCTTCTCTCCAAAAGTACTTTGGAAGCCTATTCTCACTCAGCATTGTCCTGGCTATTTCAACTAAGGTTCTGTTCTTCCTCTCAACTACCCCATTCTGTTGAGGAGTTCTAGGAGCAAAAAAGTTATGGTCAATGCCGCTGGCTTCACAGAATTCAACAAACTGTTGATTTTTTAATTCTCCACCATTATCACTTCGGATGTGAGCTAACTTTAGGTCTTTGTCATTTTCAAGTTTTCTAACCAGTGTTGAAAACATCTCAAAGGTTTCATCCTTGCTACTCAGCAAGATTATCCAAGTGTACCGAGAAAAGTCATCTACAATGACCAAGGAAAATCTCCTACCACCCAAGCTCAGCGGCTGGACTGGTCCGAAGAGATCCAGGTGTAGCAACTCTAATGGACGCTTGGTTGAGACTATGTTTTTACTTTGAAAAGATTTTTTAGTTTGTTTTCCATACTGACAAGCATTGCATAATTGATCCTTTTCGAACTTAAGTTCGGGCAGTCCCTCAACTAATTGCTTACTTGCTAATTTGGCCAGGAGGTCCATGCTTACATAACCAAGTCTCCTGTGCCATAGCCAGGAATTTTCTTCCTTTGACACTAAGCATATATTTTTTGAAAATTTCTTTTCCAAATTCAGCATAAAGACATTGTCAACATGAGGGGCAGTTAAAATTAATTCATTGGTTTTGCCCTCAAGTATTTTACATCCAGTGGCATCGAATATAACCTTCCTACCACTGTCACACAGCTGAGCTACGCTCAGTAGGTTATATTCAAGTCCTCTGACTAGGGAGACTGACGCAATAGTAGGATTACCACCAACGGTTCCTGAACCTTCTATCTTACCCTTTTTGTTGTCTCTAAAACTTACGATTCCTCCTCATTTACGCACAAGTGTGATGAACTGAATTTCATCACCAGTCATATGCCTTGAGCATGCGTTGTCAATGTACCACAACTTTGACTTCTCAGCACACCTCAGGCCTACCTGCAATATAACTAGTTATCTTTACGTACCCAAGTCTTTTTGGGTCCTCGTTCGTTAGGCTCAGTAGGTGATACATCATATTTAGTTTTATGACGGCACACTTTGGTAGTGTGGCCAGTCTTCCCACAGAAGTCACAATGGACCTTCCTTTGGGGACGCATTATTGGCGGGTTAGCACCATTGTGCTGAGCATGCCAACACACCTTTGTGGTGTGTCCTTTCTTCCCACAAAAGTCACATTGGACATTCCGATGGGGAGTCCATTTTCGCTGACTAGTACCTGAGTACTCAGCATACTGATGGAAATTTTTCTTATTCGGAACCTTGAGCTAGTTCTGAATAGATGTGATGTCCTTCCCCAGTTTCTTAGAATCTGATTGGACCTCAGTGACATACCTATGCATGATTTTTAGATTTTCATCTTGCCTGGTATTGTCCTGGAGAAGATGACGAAGGTCACTGAGTTTGACCTCCTCAATCTCATCACATCGCCTGCTGAGTGCTCGTACTTTCTTGTTACACTTTTTGACAAGTGTGTAGAGATCACTCAGGGCATTAATCATTTCATTTCTGAGTAGGGGTAGAGTCATTACCTCAGTTGATTGTTCCTCATTGTCAGATGCACATGAGGAGTCAGCTTGCTCAAAAGGGCAGGGGTCAGCAAACTCATTAGCCATGAAGTAGATGTTTGCTGACTCAGTGGCTTCAGCTCCTGATGAAGATGATTCATCGCTATCACTCTAGGTGGCCACCATTGCCTTTCTATTGCTCTTCTTGTCCTTCTTCAAGGTAGGACAGCTTGACTTGATATGGCTAGTTTGGTGACATTCAAAGCATGTGATGGGCTTTGAACTTTCCTTCTTGTATTTGTTGTCGCTTGACTCAGCTTTGTATTTGTCATTTCTCTTGAATGGCTTCCTGCTGTATTTGTCATTCTTGCGAAACAGCTTCTTCATTTTTCTAGTGAACATGGCCATTTCTTCATCGTCTGATGAGTCACCATCAGTTGAGTCAGCTTTCATGACAAGAGACTTTTGCTTCTTGTCCTCAGCCTTTTCTTCACCTCAAAGTTCTTCATGGAGATCTCATGGGTTAGCAGAGATCCGATAAGCTCATCGTACTTGTAGGTGGTTAAGTCCTGAGCTTCTTCAACGGCAGTCTTCTTCGCTTGCCAGCTTTGGGGAAGACTCCTTAGTATCTTCTTCACTTGTTCTTCCTCAGTGAAGTTCTTGCCGAGTCTCTTGAGCTCGTTGATTATGTTGGTGAACCTTGAATACATCTCAGAGATTCCTTCACCATCATTCATCTCGAACAGCTCGTACAGCCTCATGTGCTGGTTCACCTTGGATTCCTTGACCTTGCGGGTTCCTTTATAGGTGACCTCCAGCTTCTTCCAAATCTGCTGTGCTGACTCGCAACCTGAGATTTTATTGTACTCTGCAGCATCTAGCACACAGTGAAGCATGTTTATAGCCGAGACATGGTTTTACAGTTTCTTAAGGTCATCCTCTGACCACTTATCCTCTTCCTTGACGAGCTTTTGCCCGTCAACAGTTTTATAGGGAACAAATGGGCCTTGGACTATTGAAAGCCATGCACTCATATTTGTTGCCTGAATGAAATTTTTCATCCTGTTCTTCTAGAAGGTATAGTTAGAACCAAAGAACAGGGGAGGCCTAGAGATAGATAATCCCTCAGGGAGTATCTGAGTTGTCTGATTTCCAGGGAGGAAACGAGTGTTGTTCTCAGCCATTACAGGGATCAGCTCAAGATAGTTTTATCTTGTTCAGTGAGCTGTTAGGCTCTAATACCACTTGTTGGTCCCATGCAACGTGACAATATTAGTTCCAAGGGAGGGTTAGGAACTATTTAAAAAAATTATCCGTTAAGGCTGACTTGTTTTCTTACAAGACTTTAACTTAGTCTTTAAGCACAGCGGTACTGAGTTGTTTTAGACACAAGCTTAGTCAACTAGTGACTAAGACTGTTTCTATTCTTGAGTCAGGAGATAGCACTTAAGTCTATTCCTGAACTCAGCTTCTCAGTTCACTCAACTCAGCGTGTGTTCGTTTTAGTGTTTTACTAGGCAGTGTTTAAGCAAGCAAAATATAAAGGAGTTAAGGGTTAGAAGGATATTACTCAGCAGATGTATCCTGGTTCGGCCTCTCCGCCTACGTCTAGTCCCCGGAATTCCTTTCGGGCTTTTCAGAATCCTCTACTGAGCTCTTTAAAGGTAGAGCATAAACCATTTACAATAGCAACTGAGTATACAAGAGTACCTTCTGATAGGGGTCAAAAACCCCTATCTTTGGGTACTGTTTTAGGACGGTTTTTAGCGTTATTTTATGAATAAGCAAGCAACGGCGCCAAAAACTTGTTGTCCTCAGATGTGACTCTAGCAAGTGTACTAGATACAAGTAATAAAGTGATAAGTCAAGTATCGTATCCACAGGGATTGAGATCAAAATGATATGAGAAAATCGTTGCTGAACAGAGTGTGTGTGTAAAGGTATCTTCTTAGTAGGATTGATTGTTTGAGTGTGGACAATTAAGACAAAAGATTGCTAAAGCTATGAAAGATATGACAAATAGAAGACGGTTTAAAGGACAGAACAGGCTAAGCACTGCCGAACAGGTTGTGCAAGGCCATACAACACTCCAACGAATTTGCTACAATACCAACGAAGTCAAAGTATCAGCTTTAATGTCCACTTAAGTCAACTTTCGTGTGTTCTTAAGTTCCTAAGATTTACTAGAGCCAATAGCATCCTAAAGGAACTTTCTTTCTTGCATTAAGATCAAAGCTGCATTTCCGTTAAGAAAACCTTTGGCACAACCATCTAACATGTCTGCTTCGAGGTTGCGAGATCGATAGAGATATCAGTGAAGATGCAAGTAGTGTCCTAACATTCATCTATCACATGCATATATGCCGAAGCACAAAAGTAAAAATCCTCATCAACACATGATTGGCAAAATACTACACATTCATTAAAAGAGTTATAAAACTTACATCACCGGCCCGGACTGACCGTGCCTATTCAAAATGGATTACTCACTCATATCGAGCAGTGAGCAATCAGAAGTTCTTGCTACAGTCAGAAACTCCATTGGAGCTCTTCTCTAACGCCTAGAAAGTTACTTTTCTATTCTAAAACAATAAAATATCCGATGATGAACCCCCTTTTTCATCTTTCCTTTGCTACATCTATTTAAAGGAGAAAGACCGGGCCAAAATTGTTACCCGAAAGTACCCTAAAAGTATTACAGAAAATAAGTCAACACTAACTATACTAAACAAAATAGAAATGATTATGTATCCTTTTGACCCTTGAACACTCAAGGGTCGAAACATCTTGTCGTCATGTTACTTTAGGAAATGCCACCGAAACACTTTTCCACCTGCTGCCTCTGCCATGCCCACCTCTGATCTGTCGCTGTCCGTCATCAGAATATCCGGCGTTTGACCGCTGGATCATAGATAGGCTCTACTCCTCTTTGGCAGTTGCGAAACAAGCTGTTTCCAACGAGTTTGGCTTTAATCTTTGCTTATCTATAAAAAACATTAATCAGCCCTTTTATTCTTGCAATATAACATAAAAACACTCTAATTCTCGTATGAATATTATGTTAATACTTAGTCAATTTCATGCCTAACAGTAGAGCACAAACCATTTACAATAGCAACTGAGTATACAAGAGTACCTTCTGATAAGGGTCAAAAACCCCTATCTTTGGGTACGGTTTTAGGACGGTTTTTAGCGTTATTTTATGAATAAGCGAGCAATTCTCGCATTTATATGCTTTTATGTGAGTTAGTTAGAAATTGTATATGTTCTATTTACTTTTCATTGTTTAGGCCAGCTCGCAGATCTGGCTATGCCAGCTCGGGCGAGCTGGCCTGCAAAGGCCAACTCGCCGAGCTGGCTCACCTAGCTCGGTGAGCTACCCTGCGGAAATCAGTCAATAGACTAATTCCCGGTCCCACGAAGCCACGATCGACCCCATGACTTCCCACCTGCAAAACGATACGAATTAGGTCAGAAAGAGGGCCCAAACCGCATCTATAAATAGGATTTCACAATTGTCAATCAATATCTTTTATCTTTGTAATTTTCTTAGCTTTCACCTTGAGAAAATCCTCTCCACCTCCTCCATCTCCTTCAACCTCCATTGAAGACACCTCCGAAGCTCCGCTCACCGAGGATTGCTCAAGTTCCATCCTTAAGTCCTAGGAAGACGCCTACATTGGTGGACAGGTTCCCTGAAAGGGATTTTTCTTCTTTTATATTCTGTCTAGCCTCTGATCCATGTTATGAATCCTAGGCTCATTGTAACTTCGTGACAGTACTTTCATCTTTAATATATATTATAGTTTTGTTTGTTCAATTGCTTTATTGCTTAAATCTTTGTCTTACGCTTTGTCTGATTGGTGTAACTCATTCGATAATCCCAAAATTAAGTTGGCACATATTGCGAGTTGAATCTGACCTAGTCAGTGCCTATAGGATTGACGACCCTATAGAAGATTAAGCCCAAATTGCTGAGCCTTAGAGCTAGTTTCGGCCTTACAAGGGAATCACGAACTAGGGACCTCAGGAGCATAGGTAGGGTTAATCGCCTCGGACACAAGTGACTTAGATTAGGTTTTAATTCCGTTGTCTAAATAATCTATTCTCATTATTATCGTATCATCTCATGTCACTTCGGGTAATTACATTGGTAAAAGATCACCTAGGAGTAGCTTAACTTAATTAAGAGTAGAATAACTTAATTAGGTTTAGAATAACTTAGCTAGGAGTAGAGTAATTCAACTAGGAGTACATGAGACCAAGTAGCTCCATACTTGCAGGAATACATCCTGTGGATTCGATACCTAGACTTATCCGGATTTTATTACTTGATAACGACGGGGTACATTTATCCCTTAGTGATCCTTCTTACGGAGGCGCATCAAGTTTTTGGCGCCGTTGCCGGGGATTTATTTCTTCTGCAATATCGAACCAAAGGTCGATTTGTTAGTTTAGGCATTCTTTTGTGAATATCCTTTGTTAATATCGTTTATATATAATTCTTTATACTTTTTGTGAATATTTTTGTGTGAATATTTGTTTTCAATTTTTATTGTTATTTCTAATGATTCTTCTTTTTTGAGAAAATGGCTAGAAACAATGGAAATAAAGAATCTGATATGCATACGCTTAACTTCCTATCTACTCACGAAGATCAAACTGATGATTTTTATGCCTCAATTAAAAATTTATGCATACAAAAAGGGATCCTAGTTGATTCAACCGCAGACGAATCAATTAAAGAACCCAATTTGGTAGGTCAGGTTGATAAGGTAACATCTTTTCCCATTAACAGTGAAGAACTGATCCCTAATTATGAGGAACCAAAAGTTTCAATATTAATTAAGGAATCAGTTGAAATTGAGCCTCGAGAGAAGAATCCAAAAATAGAAGAGTTCGGTTTTGCTCCAAGCCCAGAAATTTTCTTTCTCTTTGATTTACCAAGGGAAGCAAAAAGGGAGCAAACTAAACTTTTTCATAACTTATTTAAATTTTGTCCTTTGTTTTTATTAAAATTCTTTGAAACAGATAATCTGTTTTGCAGGTACGGATTATTTATTCAGGAATTTGAATTCCTAACGCGAATTTCAGCATACACCTAGGAGGGAATTCTATGTCGAGCCCACCGACTATAACGTAGCGCTTCTTGGGAGGCAACCCAAGTTTTAATAAAACTTTTCAGGTTTATTTTATTTAGATTATAAATTTATGTTTTTAGTTTAGTTCCTTAGTTTTCTTTTCCGTTTTTTCTTTTTCTTCCCTTTCAGTGTTCGGGTTATAAAATATATATATATATTTTTCGGACCTTCTGCCTGCCAGCTCGCATCGAGCTGGGAAAAAAAAATTTCCCTAAAAAAAAAAAAATTCCCCGACCTTCTGCCTGCCAGCTCGCCGAGCTGAAAAAAAATTTCTTCCCGGAAAAAAAAATATTTCCCGAGTACTGCCCTCCAGCTCGTCGAGCTGACTCGGCGAGCTAGAAAAAAAAATTCTTCCCGAAATTTTTTTTTAAATAAATCGTGTTGCGTTGTGTTTCGTTTTTAGTTTGTTCTAGTATGTTATAATCCCAGGAATTGTACACTCTATCCGAAGTTAAAGTTTTGTTATGTTTCTAGGGACTGAGAACCGAATCTAAAATTGCATGACAACTAGTTTAGGTGTAGGACACAATCCTTGTATCTGTAAGAGCATGAGCTAAAGATTGCATTTAGACCCTACTTTTGAAGAAATGCTAAAATCAGTACTTAGATAGATAACTTAAGAATTGAATGCATGTGATATTAAATTTGAGCTCAGGGAGAACTAATAAGCACAAAATTGAAACCCAAAGAAATGTGAGTTGAATTTGAGCCTAAGAGCGAACATCAAAAAGCTCTTTTTCTTGACATTTTTTGTGTGAATGCTTTGACTTGTGGAAAGATTACAGATTTTGCACCTAATACTGACTTGAACCTACATGCAATGATTTGAGATGATAAACGATGAATCAGCCTCATTAGAATTAACCTTTTCTTTACCTTATTTTGTCTTTTTCATCTACTCTAGGAAGCTCCTTTGAGCCTGTATTTTTGTATCTTGTAGTTTTTCCTTCGTTCTAACCCAATTTTTGCAAACCATCACTTGGTTTGTTACTTAACCCGAGTTTTTTGCAAAGCTCACATTTGAGCCTTTGTTTTCTTCTAGCGCTTTATCTTTGTTTATGGCATCATAGTAGCAAGCCAAAAGGCTAAGAAGTGAATGAGCATTACTATCCAAAAGAAAAACAAAAACAGAAAAGAAAAAAAAAAAAGAGACGAACAAAAGAGGGAGAACTCTATCTCCCAGTTCTTAAAATTAGAACGTCTCAGAAAAAAATATGTGAATAAAAAGCTCAAATCACTTCACAATTTGCTAAAGCCATTTTAAACTTTGTTTTTCTAGCGCTAGAACTCCTAACCTTTTGTACCTTTAACCTCTAACCATATTACAACCCCAATTCGAGGCTGTTTTTGATATCATCGGAGTCATATAGCATAGTAGAGGAACTCGGATGAACGTGCAAAGTCAACGTAATCCTAAACAAGAACATAAGCCGAGAGTAAACACTTTAGCCACTAAAATTGTGTGAAACGAGTGAACTACCTATGGTGAGGTGTTTTACTTAGCTATCCCCTTAAGCTCGTTTAATTGAACATGTGTCCTTTTCTTAAACGTATGACCTGTGATAATTGAAATGCGGATTTTGGATATCGTGTCTCTACTTTGTACTTCCGAACGCATGTAACTACAGATGCTCGAAATTGTGTTAAGCACCTAGTAAAACCAGGAGGTTTCCTAGCTTGCTTGTGATTGCGGGTTTAGTTTTTTAGTTCACTTGGGGACAAGTAAAGTTTTAAGTGCGAGGAGGTTTGATAGGGGTCAAAAACCCCTATCTTTGGGTACGGTTTTAGGACGGTTTTTAGCGTTATTTTATGAATAAGCGAGCAATTCTCGCATTTATATGTTTTTGTGTGAGTTAGTTAGAAATTGTATATGTTCTATTTACTTTTCGTTGTTTAGGCTCGTTTTCTGGTTATTTTAGGCAAATATGGCCAAATTGGCATGTACGTTAAATTTCCATTATCTTTTATAGCTAATTGATCCGCCAAAAGTTGCACCAAACGGAGTGTTTACTCAAAATGAGCGATTGGCGGGTCAATTTAGCCTCGTAACTAATGTTATTTGGAGTTTTCGTGCATGTGCAGGCTAAAACAGGAACGAGTACGGGTGAAAGTTGCGTTTCGAGACATCCAGCAGTCGCTTAAGGCGTTCTGGGCATTCCCGCTCGTCGAAATGGCCTTTTTGGGGCCGGATCGGCGAGCTGGCACTACCAGCCCATTGAGCAGGCCTTTAAGGGGACAGCTCGACGAGCTAGCCCTCAGGGGCCTACTCGGGCGAGCTGGCTCGCCCAGCTCGGTGAGCTACCCTACGGGAATCAGCCGGTCCCACGAAGCCAAGATCGACCCCACGACTTCCCACCTGTAAAAGGATACAAATTAGGTCAGAAAGAGGGCCCGAACCGCGTCTATAAATAGGATTTCAGAATTGTAAATCAATATCTTTTATCTTTGTAATTTTCTTAGGTTTCACCTTGAGAAAATCCTCTCCACCTCCTCCATCTCCTTCAACCTCCATTGAAGACACCTCCGAAGCTCCACTCACCGAGGATTGCTCAAGTTCCATCCTTAAGTCCTAGAAAGACGCCTCCATTGGTAGACAGGTTCCCTGAAAGGGATTTTTCTTCTTTTATATTCTGTCTAGCCTCTGATCCATGTTATGAATCCTAGGCTCATTGTATGTTCGTGACAATACTTTCATGTTTAATAGATATTATAGTTTTATTTGTTCAATTGCTTTATTGCTTAAATCTTTGTCTTACGCTTTGTCTGATTGGTTTAACTCATTCGATAATCCCAAAATTAAGTTGGCACATATTGCGAGCTGAATCTGACCTAGTCAGTGCCTATAGGATTGACGACCCTATAGAAGATTAAGTCCAAATTGCTGAGCCTTAGAGTTAGTTTCGGCCTTACAAGGGAATCACGAACTAGGGACCTCGGGAGGATAGTTAGGGTTAATCGTCTCGGACACAAGTGACTTAGATTAGGTTTTAATTCTGTTGTCTAAATAATCTATTCTCATTATTATCATATCATCTCATGTCCCTTCGGGTAATTACATTGGTAAAAGATCACCTAGGAGTAGCTTAACTTAATTAGGAGTAGAATAACTTAATTAGGTTTAGAATAACTTAGCTAGGAGTAGAGTAATTCAACTAGGAGTAGATTAATTTAATCAAAAGCAATTCAAACCCCCCATAGCCTAGATCACACCTGAGACCAAGTAGCTCGATACTTGCAGGAATAAATCATGTGGATTCGATACCTGGACTTGTCCAGATTTTATTACTTGATAACGACGGGGTACACTTATCCCTTAGTGAGCCTTCTTACGGAGGCGCATCACCTTCCTCTATTCCGCTACTCAATCCTATTTCTACCGCTGAGTACTATGATCGAGTACTCAGCTTCTCCTTTCTATACTTCTAGAAATGATAAGTGTTTCTGTTCTAAACAACAATTGCTAAGAACACTTTAGATGAACTAAGATCACTCTAGACTTTTACACAAAGATTGGAATTGGTGTAAGATTTGCTTTGCTTTTCTAACATAGAACTTCAAGTAATAATTTGGTCAGCGTTTCGACTTGATGAAGAGCTGCATGGAATGAAGCGTTTGAGTGGCCTATTTATAGTGACACTTGATGCACTGGTAATTTTGAATTTCGAAATAACCGTTGGAGGGAAACAGCTTCCTGTCACTTTCACTCAGTACGTGCTCAGCGTCCTCGGCCAATCAAATTCTTGTATCTTCTGTCTTCGGCAGTGCTCAGCAGCTTTTCGTCAGGCTGGACAGAATGTTTCCACATTTTTGGCAAAGTCTTCCAAACAGCATTCTGCGTCTTCTGAACTTTATCCAAAGTAGAAATACTTTGTCTTCAAGTTTGTTCAGGTCAGGCGCTGACCAGACTTCCTTGTCGCACAACTCCGTAGCTTCGACTTGAAGCTTTTAGTCGAAGGCTTGTCGATCCTTCTCTTTGCTGGGCTTGCGTTTCATTTAGCCGAAGCTGTGTTTTGATCTGCTTGGGTCGTGTGGCTCGTTGACTTGGGCTTGACTTTCTCTTGTGGGCCTTTGGGCTTTACAACTTAATGTCTTATGAATTAAATTACTCAACATTGAACAAACACATTAATACAAATAAATCAAAGCATTTAAATTTAATGTGTTAGAATATTTTTTTTATCATGGAGATTTAATTCTACTTAAATAATTTTGTCAAATCAAAATCATGTGGAAAGGTGTTTCAACAAGCATGACAGATGAGGGAGTGTGGAGGGCAACTATGGGACATGTGGAGATAGATATAGCCAAATCTGGTAGCAGTGGCACCAAAGGGAAATGGACAGCAGATGATACAAATACAGAAAAAGCGGAAGAGGAGGAAGAACTTGAGCTACAAGAGGTGAGGAAGAGAAGGCGTGCAAGGGATGGAAGTAAGGAAAAACTTAATACTTCAGGAGTAAAAATCCCAACAATGTTTTCTGATAACCAAGAGGAGTCAGGCGTTTCCTTGGCACACATGGATTCCACGACTTCATCAATTGTTAATATGGTGAGACCTGAGGAGCATGTCCGCCCAGAGCAATGATCTGTCTAAGTTGGAACTGCCGGGGTCTCGGTAACCCCCGGGTAGTTCGAGCATTAGGTGATCTTATCAAGGATCACAAACCGAATTTGGTCTTCCTAATGGAGACTCTAGTAACGAAAAGTAGAATTGAGGGCTTGAAGCGACAGTTCAAGTTCTCTGGGTGTTTTGCAGTAGATGCGCGCGGACACAACGGGGGCCTTGCTATGTTGTGGAAGGGTGATAACGATTTTGAAGTGAAAAGCTTCTCTGATCATCATGTTAAAATGGCGGTCAGGGATACTGAGAAGGGCGAGTGGAGGATAGTTGGTTTTTACGGCTTTGTGGACAGAAGTAGACAGCGCGAGTCTTGGGATCTCCTCAGTTTGGTGGCTAGCTGTTCTATTCTGCCTAGTATTTTCATTGGCAATTTCAACTGCTTGTTGAAACCTGAAGAAAAGCGAGGTGGTCCTGATTATCCAGCAGCATTGATCCGACGGTTTGCTGAGGCGGTTCGAACAAATGATCTTCATGACTTGTGCATGACGGGAAGCCCGTTCACGTGGGATAGAGGGAGAGGCACAGAACACTGGGTATGCGAAAGACTTGACCATGCACTGGGAAGAGGAGGATGGATGGCTCAGTTTGGTAACTACAGGTTGCTGAATGGGAACTTCGGCCTATTTAGATCATTCTCCGTTAATTTTGGAGTCCGAATACAAGCAGAAAGTAGCGAGGAGACACAGATTTAAATTCGAGGTGGCATGGGGACTTGAGGAAGGATTTGATAATATCGTTGAGAGCTGCTGGTGGGAGAGTCTAGGTGAGGGAGTGGTAAACAGGCTCGAGAAGTGCAGAAATGCGATGGCGTGATGGGGAGCGCAATTTAATTCCAGATTTACAGTGAGAATCAGCAGGTGCAAGACGCTGATGGAAAAACTAAGGGACATAACTGATGAAGAAGCAGTATGCAGGTTCAGGAACGCACGGAATAACCTTAATATTATCTTAGAGTAGGAGCAAGTGTACTAGCAGCAGAGGGAAAAAGCTTTATGTCTTCGCGAGGGGGACAGGAACACGGGTTTTTTCCATGCTAGCGTCAAAGCCAGGAGGAAAACTAATCATATTGATCGGCTTATTGACACGGATGGAATCTCACATGAGGAGGAATCAGGGAAAAGAAATGTGGTTTTGCTCTATTTTAATAACTTATTCAGTGCTTCTAATCTGCAAAACTATGACGAAGTTAACATGGTCCCCGAACTGGTAACAACAGAGATGAACCATCTGCTAATGAAACCATTCATGTTAGAAGAGTTCACTACTGATTTATTCCAAATGCATCCTGAGAAGGCTCCGGGCCCCGACGGCTTGACTCCAGGTTTCTTTCAAAAATTCTAGTCTGTAATTGGGAATGATATTTTCATGGCATGTTCTAATTGGCTTTCACAAAATAAGTTCCCTGACCATCTAAATGCTGTTATTATTACTCTTATTCCAAAATGTGATAGCCTTGCTAGTATGTCATATTTTCGCCCTATCTCCCTGTGCAACGTATTATACAAACTGGTTGCTAAGGTATTGGCTAATCGGCTAAAGTGTGTGTTACCTGAAATTATATCTGAAAGCCATTCGTCATTTGTACCAGGGAAATCATTGATTGATAGTGTCCAAATTGCTTTTGAGTCCTTGCATTTTATGAAAAGAAAATGGAGGGGAGGAATAGGGGAAGTGGCTCTGAAAATTGATATTAGCAAGGCCTATGATAGGGTGGTGTTGTCCTCCACACAGACTCTAGCAAGTGCACTAGATACAAGTAATAAAGTGATAAGTTGAGTATCGTCTCCATAGGGATTGATGACCAAATTTTACCAGAAAAATGTTGCAGAACAGGGTGTTCATAGTGTGTGAATTCTTTATATTGAGAGATATTGTTAATAAGTAACAAGGTCAATGATTTAACTTATAAAAACGATTACTTGATAATCATAAAAAGGTAGAACAAGCTAGGCACAGCGGAACAGGTTACCTTCAGTCCCTAAACACCCTATTTATTTATGAATGACGCAAAGTGAAGTCAATGTCTCTACTTTAATACTCACTTAAGTCAACTCTCGTGTGTTCTTAAGATTCTAAGACTTACTACAACCATAAGCGTCCCTAAGGTTGGTTCTTTCTTGCATTACGATCGAAACAACATTTCAATAAAGAAAACCCTTGATACAACCTCCTAATGTTCCTGCTTCGGGGTTGGATGTTTGATAAAAAGTTCGGTGAAGATGAAAGCAGTTCCCTATCATTCATCTAGCACTAGCATACGTGCATAAGCAATGGACTAAAAAGCTTCATCAAACACTTCATAAATTAACGACATTCATTCATAAATAGAAATTAGAGAACTTACATAACCGGCCCTAACTGGCCGAACCTATTCAAAATGACTACTCACTCATAGAACCAGAGTGAACAGTTTGCTTCCATTCTACAGAGCTCCATCAATGGAGTCATCTTCCTCGAGAGCTCTTCTCTCTACCAAAACGTCTATTTTTAAGTTCAACAAAAGATGATCCTTTTTCCTTTCCCCACTACGTCTATTTAAGGGGAAAAAAAAGGTCAACATGGTACATAAAGTATCCAAGAAAATATTACAAAAACCAACCAAATTGTCCACAAATCCTAGAATGCTAGAAATGGTTAAAATCCTTTTGACCCTTGAACACTCAAGGGTCGAACTTTCATGTCATCATGCTACTTTTAAACTGCTCTTATCCGCCTTTCCTGCCTGCCGCTCCTACCGCACCTGCTTTCTGTCCCGTCGCTATCCGTCATCAGAAATTGCAGCGTTAGACCGCTGGATCAAAGAAGGCTCAACTGCTCATGGTATGCGCGAAACAGGCTGCTTCCAGTCTGTTCGACTTAATCTTTCCTTATCTACACAAAAACACTTATAAGACCTTCTTTCTTGTATTTTAACCCTAAAAACACCCTTAATTCATTATAAATAACATGTTAAATTGTAGTCAAATTCATGCCTAACAAATACCCCCAAATTGAATCTTTGTTTGTCCTCAAGTAAACAACAGATAGAAAACAAGTTAACTATAGGGAAAGAGTTAGGAATGAAAGAATATGGAAGAAGGGTTTTGAGGAGATCATGGAGAGGAAGGGATTATAACAGATCATTTTGTTCTCGGAAAATATCAACAGACAAACGCAAATCACGATTTTTAATGAAGTTATGCCAGTGTTTGATCATGTAGCCCTACTAAAGAAATTCCTCAAAGCTTAAAGTTAGACCTCAACCTTCAAAATGAACAACCTGTTTGCTTGTCATGCCTCACTAAGGAATGGATGTTTCACTCACTCTCATATGGCTCTTTTCGCCATGAAGAATGGGATGCAACTTCACTCCTCAGCTCAGTAAATACACCAGTAGGGTGTGAGTTTGCTTTTTGGTCCCATTTCTATAGATCAAAATTTTCCAAACAAAGTCCAAAGGTCTTTTATGGGTTGTAAAGTAAGGTTAAGGTTCAAGTGTGGGAGTGAATGGCTTTTGTGTGTAAGAGTTCTGTCCTCATGCACTTTACACCAATCCTATTTTATTATTATTTTTTTTAAATTAACGTACAACTTTGCACAACTTGTTTTAACAAATGGCTTACCCACTCTTTTATTAACACCTACAACTAAACAACCAATTCCAATGCTTTGGGCACACATTGTGATAGTGTGCCATGAAATGAAGAGGTTCTTTACAGATTTTTCTTTCTCCTTTCTCTCACTTTCTTTTATTAACTATTTAATTTTTGTATGGGCTAGAGTTTCCTTAGCCGATTTATATTTTCAACTGGTACTGCTTGCATGAGGCAGATTCTCGGCTCTTTAAGCTCAAAGTGAAGGGATTATGGTTATTCACAGGCTATGTTAACAAAAAAAATGGGTAAGGCACAAATGGTTCATCCTATTATGTGAGTGCAATGCACGGGTTAAGTCTTTTACATGGTTGAGTTAGGTGCCTAACTCCTTTATCATTCTAGGTTTGTCAAAAAAATTTCCATTTCTATAGGGCATACCAAAGCAAATTCTCCCTAAAGATAGTAAGTACTGGCCCACTTTTTAAAGAAACAATGCATTTTTAAATGCAATTGTAGGCTCAAGTTCTCACTATTTTGGGGGTTTTATGCATTTAAGGCAAAAGGTCCCTCTCGTGAAAGTTGATTTAGAACTTCAAAATTTTTGGAACTTCAAGACTCGGGTAGTTAAGATCAACACAAGGCTATCACCACACATTTCAATCATAACAAGCGCAATCTGTTTAGTGATTACTGCAGAACCTAAACAATCGAAATACTAGAATATTTACAAGGAAATGAACACAAATGAAGAATATTTACTAAGGACAGTTAAAGGTTTCTTTTTGTACAAACTAAAGATCACAGGGGGGTAACCTGTTATTCAGAAAATTATACTACACTAACAATTTGTTCAAGCTTTTATCATGTTTATGCACACAGATATTGTAATTTGTAATTTCCCACCCCCAAATTAGAATGGAACATTGTCCTCAATGTTATTACGAACAAAAGCATAGGGAAAACAACATAAGCATGATAAAAGACGAGTGTAAACAAATGCAAAGAAGGGGTATAAGTGTTACCAGATGCTTGGATATCGATAAATTGAATGATCAGAGAGGCGGGGAAAGAGAGGAATCAACCTCTCTATCTGCAGCAAGAGTAGCGCCATCCCCTTTCGAGGAGGCAGCGACGTTGGCAGTTGTTTCAGTTTTAGCTCTTACTGGACTCTTGATTGAGGCACCAGAGGGACTCTCCTTCCCATGCTCCTCCACACAGAGGTGTTTGAGAATGTCAATCTCGCTCCGATGCACGGCATTTTTATGTTCCAGAGCAAAGATCTGTTCTCTGCAAGCTTGGGTTTGTGCAAACAGTGCGTTGAACTTGGATAGGAAGTCTTCATTGGAGAGTTTGGCACATTTCTGGTAAAAGCCAAGATCCTTGGCTTGCTCGATTTGCTCAGACTCGGATGACACCGACACAGTAGGCTCATTTTTCCTCTTCCGACTTTCAACCCTCTTGGCCTCCACAAAATCGGACATCCAGACCCACTTCCCATTCACCATCCTCCCGAATAACATGCTCTAAAGGCTTTTTAAATCTATATGGTCCGGGTAGTTGACCATTGTGAGCTGGTTCTTGTCTTCTGGCTTGAATACCCCGATGGCCTCTACTATTCGAGTCACAATGCTGCCACAGCATATGACAGATGAGTTTTTGCTTCCAAAAGCGCTAATGTACTCCCCGAACCAAAAGCCAAGGTTCATCCTGTGCCCCTGTACCATACTCCAAAGAGCCGTAAGGTCTACGTGAGGGTTAGTGGCCTGGTTCTCGCGCGCAAAGATGGTGCCTGAGACCAGTTTATTCAAGTACCGGATGGCGTAGTCCTCAATACCAGATGCTTTGGATGCACTACCGTCGTAACTTGGCTGGCCAAAGATTGAGCGCCAGAAAGTCGTTGGGTCAAACTCGTCCGAGGTTTTGGTGAACGCCCCTTTGTACCCATCAGACTCTAAGTCATCGTCATCCGCAACGCCGAGGAGGTTATTGAATGTGTTCAAGGATGGCCATTGGGTATGGGTCATCAGTCGGAAACTGAACTTTCCTTCTTCATCTGGGTCGGTGATGTCAGGATCGTGTTTAAAAGTGGCTTGAAACTCCAAAGTGAGTTCCTTGTATGCTGGTTCCTTCATCTCAAAGAAGCAGCCAAAATGGCCCGCTTCCATTGGTTGCTTCACATGTTCCTCGAGCTTAAGCTTTTTCAGCGTATCCCAGCATATAGTTCTTACCGGCCCAAATTCGAGTTGAGCCAAATCATCATAGTATTGTTGCACAGTGGCATCCTTAAACTGAGAGTTTCTTTACCAGTTCGTCCGATACAAATGCGACGGTGCTTGTGCCCACCATCTTGCCGTTTGCTTTTTCTTTCTTTGTGCCTTCAATTTTGACCTGTTTCCCTGATCCTCGAGTCCTCATCCTGCTATAGCGACTAAATAGGGACACCCAAAGATAATTATCAAACAAAATATGGGGAACGGTGTGAAAGGTAGAGTGTAGAACAATTTTAAACTAGGGTCCGCAATACAGTCAACCCTTTAAGTAGAAAGACGAGTGAAATGGCCTGTTGCCAAAACCGTCATTATGACGACGTTTCAATGAGCGCCACCTGTAGTTGTGGTTGTGGCAACAGACGCGTCCAGTTGAAGCGACGCCTAGGGCAGCAAACAGTTACTTTTTGAGTTTGAATTTACTAAACCCTACCTACTTTGGTTTTACTGAGGGAGGTGCGATAGTAGAGTATAATAAGTACCAAACGAACAGATGGATTTGATGTTCACTTTATTTGCCCTATGTTAGCTTACCAATGGACTTCTCCCCAAAATATCATTTCACTCTCCTTTTTAAAACAAGTAAAAAGGTAAAACTTTACCCATATGGAAGGGTAAAAGTTTTACATCTTTGCTCGTTCAAAGGAATTAACTTAATTACAAACCATCAGATGACACAGAATTAATCTTAGCCAGATGTTGAGCGATTTTCGCAAGTGCACGGTATACGCTTGTAGTAATAAAAGATATCGATCCCACAGGGAACGTTTTTCGAACAAAACTTATTTACAATCGGTTAAATTTACTTTTAGGTTTATGATATGGAAAAATCGTTTAATCGGTTTTGGTTTTGAAATTGCTAGAATAAGAATTAGATTAGAATATGAAGATGTTAGAAAATATCTGATTTAAGATTGAATTTGCAAAACAGGAACGTTTTAGTACTTTAGAAAAGTAAACAAGTATATTTGTTTGCATTAAGCAAAGAAACAACTTTAAACTTTGTACGAATTATAAAGATGAAATAAATGACGGAACCTCTAATTAATTGGCTTTGAACGCGACAAAACCCTTTCGGGATAGTTGCCCTTAATCAAATTAAAACTCTTTCGAGATGATAATTTGCCTAAGTGTTCAACAAAGTTTCCTTGTAAAGATTTGAATTAAATACGTTTTAATGAAAACACCAGCATCAATCCACTTCGGCTCATTTACCAAAGTGCTGCATAAGAATCTATCGAATAGAACGGACTTTATTAGATGAAATATAAATTGATACAAGTTTACAGAGAACATGGAGCATTGAATTCTTCGACGGCGTGCAAGTGAACGGGTTGTCAATCCTTTCCTTGGGTTTCGTTAGAGTTTGTCAAGCTCAGGGGCGAATCCTCTACTCAATCTTCTCGTTGAATCTTCGTAATAGAGACTGGGTCGGTCCACTACCAAAATGTAAACTAAACTGGAACAATGACTAAACGCTACTAAACTTGTTATTATTGAATAAACAATGTGTGTACAGCATATTGCTTTTTACAGAAATGAAATTCTAATCTCTGACTCATTTCTGAGTCAGAGTTTCTGCATAACTCTTGCACTAATCTAACTCTCTCAATATTCTCAACTCTCAAATCAATACTTTATTTATAGATGTTGAAGAGTCGTGATTGAAGTGTCATGTCCGTTGTGAAGAGACGTATCCGTTGTGGAGGATCGTGTCCGTTGCGAAAGGTCGTCTTTATCCACCCGAACGATCGCGTTTCGTCGAAAACGAAAGTGTGTAACAAGCTTCTAAAATCTCCTGCTCGTACTGAGAATTATTAAATTCTCTACCGAGAATGGGGGAGCATCAATTGTACTTCGTACGAAGGGAAAAAAGACTGAAGGACGCGTGTCGCGACCGTGAAAAGGGGGGGCCGCGGTCGCGGCACGGAGCGTTTTTCACTTTTTCGCTCTCGTTCGTGTCCTCGACTTGGCGTTATTAATTTCTGCCGTCTTCGACTCCTTTTGTAAGGTTTTTCTTCTGTTTTTGAGCTCTTTTCGTTCCTATTTGGATTTTACCAAATATTTATGTACCTTGCACGAAAGAAACATATTCGAGAGTAAAAGTATTCTAAATAAGTATGAATAGCATAAATTTGTAGCAATATTGATGTAAATATTAATGATATTTTAGGTATATTTTGGGCTTAACAAATCTCCACACTTAATCTTTTGCTAGTCCCGAGCAAAATTTCTCTGATTTTATTCTTTAACCAATCTCTTTATGAAAATAAAACATATATCTTTGTATTACCTTTTAAATTAGTTAAGCCGAAAAGACTAACTTCGCATGGCAAATTTATACACAAAATATCAAACTAACTAGTATAAATACGATATATCATTTGTCTTGTATTTTCAATTTTGAATTGAAGCATTCGGGAGGATATAAGCACGCATGTTTTTGAGTCTTTCGTCTCAAGGCATTTCAAAGCACAAAATTTCTTTTCCCAAACCTAAACTAATATATGAGATATATTAAATTTAAATAAGTACTTGGATTAATTATTTACTTAGTTACGCCCGAGATAAGGGTGGTCTTGATCGTAACCTTATACGTATTTTATTGCTTGGTGTTTGCTTAAGAGGTACCGACCATGCCATGGGTGGACGCAATCGTTACTTTAAACTTATACACGCTTATAATTTTTGCTTTAAACGTTCCTTCCATACCTCGATTGTGATAAGGGTGGTCGCAACCGTGGCCAAAAGTAAACGGTACTTAATTATTCTTCCCTTTCATACCTCGATTGTGATAAGGTTGGTCTCAATCGTGGCCAAAAGTTAAGAATTCAAACTAATTGATTAATTAATATGAAATATAATATTGAAATTGGGAAAAAGAAAGATAGCACATTCATCATATATTGACTTAAAATTCAACATGTATTATGGCTAAAGTTTCCTTAAAAACTTCAATTGGTGTTAATGTAAGACGAAATCAAACCGAGCTAAAATTGTTAGTTCAATTTAATGCCTATAAACCTAATTGAAAACTTAAAATAAGATTTATTGTATCATGAATTTCATGATATAAAATAGAGAATAAAGAATTTATTACTTAAATACATTCACTCGAGACAATTTTTATACTTAAAATCGTATCGGAGATTTGTGAAAAATTTTGAAAAATATTACCCGTATAGAAATATTATTTCTAACAATTATGATAACCTAAAAATAATCATAAGTTAAAATATTTTTAAACATGTGAAAATATAAAGTTTTATAAAAATAATGTTAAATAAATTGTGTTGCAATATATGTTGCATTAACATAAGACAAGTGTTGCTTAAAAATTATTTATTCTTATTCGTTGCATAAAAATTTATTCGTTGCATTTATCCGTACTAAAAATAAAATGATATATGCAATATCTCCTCCCACACTTAAAATTGGACCATGTCCTCATTGGTGCAAAAATTGATAAAACACGAAAAATGTGTACGAAATAAAAAATTGTACGAAAAGAAAATAGATAAATATGAAATGGATTGTAGCCAACATAAATAGAAATTGAAATTGTACCAAACGTAATAAAAAAATAACATAACAGAAGAGATATATGAGTGGAGAAAAAATAAGATAAAACCTATTCTTGTGAAGGTGAACCCGGTGGAGACGGTGTGGACACAACGTTTTGATGACGGAAAAATGATAATAACCGGCGTCATGGTGACGTGTGTTCGCTTCTCAAAGTATGGATATTGGCATCCACCACGTAAATTCTGGAACTCATTTCTTGATTGTTTTCAACATAATAACATCTAACCGCAAAATCATTTGGTTCAAACTTTGTTGAAAATTAACTTGATCATTGTGCTTGTTACCAACATGTCCTTGTGCTTGTGTGTGGGCATCAACATGCTCCTCCTCCTCACCTTTTTCTTCATTTACACGTGTATCATCATCCTAATCAAAAATGTTTCGGCGCATGACCATCCTTTTTTAATACCATTTCCATGTGAACTGGAATACCAACATCGAACTTGCAAAACTAGCCAACAGTGGCTAACAATTAAAGGAATGTGTAAAATTGTGGCATAATCCAACATTGGAAAAGACTTAAGATGATGTGTATGAAAACTACTCCATACTACTCGTAGCATCCAAAACAAAACCCGTAATCAAAGTACGCATAGCAACGTGCTTATTGGTGGAAAATGGAAACATGGACTCAATAGTCAAAAGGTAATCCAATTTAATCTACCACGAAATCCTTGAAGATGTAATCCAAAAGGAACAAATAAATCCTGACGTCAAATCCGTTACCTTTTTAACATGCCCAAAAAGAAAAGAGGATAAAAATTTATTAAAATAGAAAGTACTATTATCCGTAATGAATCAATAAATATAATTAACCGAAATCCCTAAATATAATCCTCTCATTCCTATTTAGCATAGGAAAGAATAATCTTCTTATGTCTAGGGGAGATATAAAAAAAATAGAGGAGTAGGTTATGGAATGTGTAATGAGGGTAAAATGGAATGTGATGATAGGTGTGTGTAAGGGATAGGTATATATAGGTTTGAATATAAGTATGAGGAAGTAGTGTAGGAAGAGGAAAAGTTGAATTTATGTTAAAAATCGGACTCAAATCCCCCCTACAGGTCGCGTGTCGCGACCGAGAATGGCAAAGTCGCGGCCGCGGCACGCGACTTTCAGGGAATTTTGGCCCTGAATTGTGGTCCGTTTTTGCTGCTCATACCGAGAATTATTAATTCTCGGTAAAGAATTGGTCAAAAGTGGCTAAATTTGTGTATTTGGACCGAGTTTGAGTAATTCCTTGATTAGGTGTGCCTGAAACTGAATGTCAATTGTACCTGCACTTAAATACTGAAATGAAAACATTAAATGCAAGGAAAACCAAAGGTTTAGCCTTATTAACTGGGAAAATAAGGAAACATTAATGCTTGTAAGTAGAGTTCATGTAGAATTCAGTGTTCATGAATTCACATAAGTTGAATGAATCGTCCAAAAGATAATAAATGGAAGTGCATGTAGGTATTTATTCATGCTTAAAACTGAAACATGATCTTTATTCAAATTAAATAAGCATTCAGATAATGAAACATTTAACCTTAATCATTAACCTTATTCTAATTGATACAGATTGTTAAGCCCAAAATATACCTAAAATATCATATATAAATACGTTAAATTTACATTGAAATCGTGCTAATTATATTCATTTGGAATACTTTTACGTCTTTATTTACTTCTTTGATGCAAGGTACTTAATTATTTGGTTAAATCCAAATAGGAGCAAAAACGGAGCTAAAACGGAGCTAAAATGGAGGAAAAACCTAAAAAACGTACCGAGAACGCATAACAGCCAGAAGAACGCTCAAGGAGGACAAAAAGCAGTCGAGAGACAGGGAAAATTCTCTCTGTCGCGACTGAGATTTTCATAATCTCAGTCGCGACTTTCAGAAGCCAGCTCGGGAGAAAGACGGAGTCTTCAACTCGCCCCTGTACCCCCTGTCGCGACTGAGATTTTCAGAATCTCAGTCGCGACAGTGAAGTATTCTGCACACAAAACACATGTTTTAAATCGGAAAAACGCGTCTGTTCGTTCGGATAAAAGCGACCCTTCACCAGCGGACACGACCCATCATTTACAACCTTTCAACAACTATAAATAAGTGATCCATTTCAGAATTGGAGAGTTTTTTGGAAAAGTTAGAGAAATTAGAGAAGAAAGTTATTATGTTGAGTTTCTGATTCAGGAAAGAATCAGAAAGTTAGATTTCATTTCTGTGTAAACAAACTTGTTATACACAAGTTGTTATTAGATTAGTTATAAACACAGTATCAGTTTAGTTTCTAAGGTTGATCAGAGACAAGTTTTCATTCTGGTAGTGGACCTAGCAGTCTCTATTCCGAAGATCCAGCGAGAAGAATTGACGGCTGAAGCGCATGAGGTTTGACGCACCTACGGAGTTTGAGAGAAAGATTGTCAACCCGGATCTCAAAGTTTTCGTTACAATGCTATCCAAGTTTCTACTTCTCTGTTAACTTGTGAAAATTCACATTTCATTAATGATATACTTATTTATTCAATATATTCTTACTGTTGATTATTTTGATATTGTTCTGACAAAATGATTTTCAGAATGATAAACTGGTGTTTTTATTAAAACATTCTATTCCATCTTATTCATATAAGAACTTTGTTGAACACTTGACAGATTTAGTTTTTATGGATGACATGATCGCTGATCGCGGCTTATCAGACATAAAATACTAGTTTGATTAAGGTAGGAATCACCTCAACATCAGGGGGATTTCTACGGTTCAAAGTCATTTAATTGAATAAATCACTATATTGTTACATGTTTATAATCTTACAAAGTTAAAGTTGTTTTCTTTGCTTTATGAAAATAAGTTTTATACCTATTATTTATTCCAATTACGGTAGTATCTGTCTTGTGCCAAGACAGAACTGTTCTCTAAACTCGATATAATACTTCTATCTAATCCTAATTTACCAAAATCAATTCCATCAATTAAAACGTATTTCTTTTATTAAACCTAAACACGTGATTAAACCGAATTAAATAAAGTTTTAGTTAAAAAGCGTTCCCTGTGGGTTCGATATCTTTTATTACTACAAGCGTATACCGTGCACTTGCGGAAATCGCTCGACAAGTTTTTGGCGCCGTTGCCGGGGAACGCCAAAATTTTTGACAAAATTTTAAATTTTTCGTGTTTTATTTCGAATCCAGGTTTAAACATAATTATTTTAACTTTTATAATTTAATAATTTTCATTTACTAATTTATTTATTTTTCAAATTCTGTTTTGTAGGTAGTTTCGGTTCGTGCAAGATTTCAGGTTCATGCGCAGTTCTCGAAGTTCAGGCATTGTACCAGACCCTATAGACCCAGAAATTGAGAAAACCATTAGGAAGAACAAGAAAAACAAGAAAAACAAAAATAAGACCCCAGTAAAAACATATACCGAGCCAGAAAAAATGGCAGACCCACCAACACTTATGGATTACGCTAGGCCAGGTGTGGCCGGTGTGACCAATAGTATCGTTAGACCCAGAATCACCGCAAATCAATTTGAAATTAAGCCATCTTTGCTTAATATGTTGCAAAATAATGTAACATTTTACGGATTACCTAACGAAAATCCTAACACCCATTTAACAAATTTCCTTGAAATTTGTGACACTTTTAAAATCCCAGATGTGACTGCAGAAGCAATCAAACTTCGCATCTTTCCTTTCACTTTGAAGGATAGAGCCAAAGAATGGTTAACTTATATGCCAGCCGCAACTTTTGCCACTTGGGAACAATTAGCCCAAGCATTTTTATCGAAATATTTTCCTTTAGCAAAAACCGCAAGAGTCATAAAGGAGTTAACATCTTTTTCTCAAAATGATAATGAGACTCTTTATGAAACTTGGGAACGTTTTAAAGAACTTCAACGTTTATGCCCACACCACCAATTACCCGCTGAACTTTTAATGCAAACATTTTACAATGGATTAAATCCTACAACTAGGGGTTCATTAGGTGCTATGTCGGGAGGGCTATTTATGAAGAAAACATCAGCCCAAGCGAGAGAGCTTTTGGAGGAAATGGCAATCAACAGCAGTATGTGGCCCATGGAACGTGGACATATGCCGGGGGCAAAACCATCATCCTCAACCACACCATCAGTTAAAGGTATAGTTGAACTTGATCCAGTCGCGATGCTACAAGCCCAATTTTCTGCTTTATCGCACAAAATTGACAAATTTATGGCACCACGCGATACCAATGGTAATCCAATCCAAACGGATGTGGATTACGAAAATATGAGTGAGATCGAACAGGTAAATTTTGTCCAAGGGCAAAACCAAACTAATAATCCTTATTCTAATACTTATAATGCTGGATGGAGGAATCATCCTAACTTTAACTGGAAAGATAACAATAACAATAATGCAAGTGCTAATCAAAATTGTACCACTAATTATGAAAATCAGTCAAGAGATACGATTAGCACTTTATCTTCTAAAATCGACAAGTTTATAGATGCTATCAGTGGAAAAATAAGTAATCACGACGATGGTTTTAAACGGATCGAAAATAAATTCGATCAGCTTATTAAAAACCACTCATCTAGCATCCATAATTTGGAGGTTCAAATTGGTCAACTTGCTAAATCAATTCCATCCCGAAAAGAGGGAAGTCTTCCCAGCCATACGGAAGAAAATCCGAAAGAGCAGGTGAAAGCTATCACTCTTCGTTGAGGGAAAAATTATCAAGGGCCTGAAGTGCCCAAAGATGCAACATTACCAGGAACTGATTTACCAAAGTCCAAAGAAGATATCTTAAACACAAATAGTTCACCATTTGACGCAGGTACCAAAACTTTTGTACCCAAACCACCTTTTCCGCACAAAGTCCGAAATAAGGACTATGACAAACAACTTCTAACGTTTTTGGATAAACTTAAAAATTTGAACATCAATTTGACATTTATGGATGCAATCACACAAATTCCTAACTATGGTAAGTTTTTAAAGGATTTGATTTCGAAGAAAATCAGTTGGGAAGGAATTTCATCCATTTCGTTAACTGAAGACTGTAGTTCAATAGTATCAAGTAATTTGCCCACTAAACTCAAAGATCCCGGATGTTTTACTATTCCGTGTAAGTTGGGAGATATTGAATTCCCGAGTTGTCTTTGTGATTTAGGAGCAAGTATAAACTTAATGCCGTTGTCTATTTTTAACAAGTTAGGTTTAGAAGAAGATATCAAACGTACCAATATGGTTTTGCAATTAGCGGATCAAACCACTAAGAGGCCATATGGTATAATTGAAGATGTTTTAGTCAAAGTCGATAAATTTATTTTTCCTACCGATTTTGTTATATTAGACTTTGCATATGATGTAAATTGCCCTTTAATTTTTGGTAGACCGTTTATGAATACGGGACGCGCTCTAGTAGATGTGTCGGAAGGGAAGGTAGTTTTAAGGATAGGAGAAGATAAGATCGAGTTTGATATGAACAAAGCGATGAAATATCCTATGGAGGAATTCGCTTGTATGAAACTTGATTTAGTCGAGGAATGTGTCAATGATGTTATTCAGAGTGAAGAAATAATTGAACCTATAATAGGTGAGGAGTTAGATGATAAGGACCCAGAGCCTTTGATTCGAGAAGATGGACCAGTTCCGCCTTCAATTGTAACACCCCCTAAATTAGAACTTAAAGAGTTACCCAGTCATTTGAGGTACGCTTTCTTAGGCGAAGGCGATTCTCTACCTATAATTATTTCTAACAAATTAACAAACGATCAAGAAGAAAAATTGAAAGAAGTTGTTAGAAATAGGATAGGAAGTATGGGATGGAAAATTTCAGACTTAAAAGGAATAAATCCTAGTATAGTAATGCATAGAATTCACTTAGAAGAGGATAAGCCACCTAAAGCGGATAGGCAAAGACGCTTAAATCCGAACATGAAAGAAGTAGTCAAAAATGAGATTACTAAACTTTTAGACAATGGAATCATTTATCTGATCTCGGATAGTGAATGGGTTAGTCCAATCCATTGTGTACCTAAAAAGGGAGGCATAACTGTTGTAAGAAATGATGAAGGTGAACTGATACCTACATGAACCACCACCGGTTGGAGGGTTTGTATAGACTATAGGAACCTAAACAAAGCAACTAGGATAGCTGGTCATGCATTTTACTGTTTCCTAGACGGTTATTCCGGATTCTTTCAAATTTACATTTACCCGGATGACCAAGATAAAACAACCTTCACATGTCCTTACGGAACATTTGCATATAGGAGAATGCCTTTTGGTCTATGTAATGCACCAGCAACATTTCAACGATGTATGACAGCAATATTTAATGACTTCATTGAAGACATAATGGAAGTTTTCATGGATGATTTTTCAGTTTATGGAGATTCTTTCGATGCATGTTTACAGAACTTAGATAAAGTATTGTCTAGATGTGAGGAAACGAATTTAGTATTAAATTGGGAAAAATGTCATTTCATGGTAGACGAAGGAATTGTTTTAGGTCATAAGATATCTGAAAAAGGTTTAGAAGTGGACAGAGCAAAGACTTCAGTTATAGAAAAATTACCCCCACCAACCACTATTAAGGGAGTAAGATCATTTTTAGGTCATGCAGGTTTTTACAGAAGGTTTATAAAGAACTTTTCTGCAATCTCCAAACCACTTACTAATTTGCTTATGAAAGATTCAACTTTTGATTTTAATAAAGATTGTTTACAAGCTTTCAATACTTTGAAAACGGCTTTAGTTAGTACACCTATAATATCGAAACCCGATTGGAATCTACCTTTCGAAATAATGTGTGATGCGAGTGACTTAGCTGTAGGATGTGTATTAGGTCAAAGGAAGGATAAGAAACTTCATGTTATATATTATGCGAGCCACACATTGTCCGGTGCACAGTTAAATTACACCACAACTGAAAAAGAAATGTTAGCAGTAGTTTTTGCATGTGATAAGTTCAGATCTTATTTGTTAGGATCTAAAGTCATCATTTATACTGATCATGCAGCTTTACGATATTTATTTGCTAAGAAAGATGCAAAACCGCGTCTTATTAGATGGGTTTTACTATTGCAAGAATTTGACATTGAGATTAAAGACAAAAAGGGAGTTGAAAACCTGGTCGCTGATCATCTATCAAGACTTGAGGATGAAAACGGTCCCATCGGTGAAACATCAGGCATTCGAGATGATTTCCCCGATGAACATCTCATGCAAGTACAAAGTGTCATAGCTCCATGGTATGCGGATATAGCCAATTACTTAGCTGCATATGTTGTGCCAGATGGATTGACTTCTCAACAAAAGAAGAAATTCTTTTCAGAAGCTAAGAAATATTTTTGGGAAGATCCATTCTTGTTCAAGACATGCGGCGATGGAATACTTAGGAGATGTGTTAGTGAGTTTGAATATGACTCTATAATGTTAGAATGTCATGCTAGCGCTTACGGAGGTCATAATAGCGTAAGCAAAACAACAGCTAGAATACTTGAATGCGGATTCTTTTGGCCTACTCTGTTTAAAGATGTCCGTTCATTTATTATCCGCTGTGATAAATGTCAAAGAACAGGGAATATAGGAAGGAAAGATGAGATGCCTCTTACGAACATATTGGAAGTTAAAATCTTCGACGTATGGGGGATTGATTTCATGGGTCCTTTTGCTACTTCTTTTGGCAAAAATTATATATTAGTAGCCGTAGATTATGTTTCAAAGTGGGTTGAAGCAATTGCAACCCCGACAAATGATTCTAAAGTAGTTGTTAAGTTTTTAAATTCAATATTCTGTCGATTTGGAGTTCCTAGAGTTATGGTAAGCGATGGTGGTACTCATTTCGTAAATAGAGCTTTTGAGTCACTTATGAAAAAATACGGAGTACACCACCGTATCTCTACACCATACCATCCTCAAACGAATGGTCAAGCAGAAATTTCAAATAGAGAACTCAAATGGATACTTGAGAAAACAGTTTCGTCTTCTAGAAGAGACTGGGCACATAAACTTAACGATGCATTATGGGCATACCGTACTGCATTTAAAACGCCTATCGGAATGACACCTTATAGATTAGTCTATGGTAAAGCTTGTCATTTGCCGGTTGAATTAGAACATAAAGCATATTGGGCTATAAGAACCCTTAATTATGATTTGCAAAGTGCAGGGAAAAAGCGTTTGTTCGACTTAAACGAGTTGGATGAATTACACTATTTGTCCTACGAAAATGCAAGAATTTATAAGGAAAAAATTAAAAAGTGGCATGATGCCAAAATCAAAATTAAAAACATTAATGTTGGGGATAAAGTCTTACTTTTTAATTCGAGATTAAAGTTATTTCCAGGAAAGCTAAAATCTAGATGGGCTGGACCATTTTTGGTTATTAAAACATTTGAATACGGAACTTTGGAGCTAGAAAAGTCTAATGGCGAACGATTTAAGGTCAATGGTAATCGTTGCAAGATTTATTTCGACGGAGCTCCAATTCAAGTAATTGAATCCGTGGATAAATTCTATGAAAATTAATTTATTTAGTTTTCATGTTTTTAATTTATAGTTTTTCTTCTTTTATGTTCATCGTTTTTATTCTTTTTTGTAAGTCGTTGTTTTTTCTATCACGAGCTGATGTGCTGATGATGACTGTGAGTAATCAAGTCAGCATGTGTGAGTTATCAAGTCAGCATGATGCTGAGTTATCAAGTCAGCATGTGTGAGTTATCAAGTCAGCATGATGCTGAGTTATCAAGTCAGCATGTGTAAGTAAACAAGTCAGAATGATGCTGAGTCATCAAGTCAGCATGACTATGAGTCAACAAGTCAGCATGATGCTGAGTCATCAAGTCAGCATGGTCTTGGTGTGTTAATACATTTTAAGTAAAGGGTATCTTGGGTATTTTCACAATCTTGTAAAGCCTATAAAGGTTTAGGTTGGGAAGTAGTTTTGTAAGCTCTTACCTTATCGAAGTCATTTGTATACACTGTGATATGCTGAGTTGGGGATTGGGAAAACACGAGAGTTTCTTGAGAGGAAACTATTTCAATCTTGTTGTAATCTCCATTGATTAGTGAAGTTGCTGGATGTAGGCATTTAAGCCGAACCAGGGTAAATTCTGTTTGTATTCTTTTGATTGTTGATTCAAGATCCAATCTGCGATCTTTGGAGTTCGTTGTCTGTGTGGTTGATTGATCGTTCGAAGTATATTATTGTTCATTTATTTATTTTATGTTCGTAATTTTTATTTTTATTTTTTTTTAAATTTATTTATTTTTATTTCTTTATTTTTATGTACAAATGAGTTTTGTCAACATTAAAATTTTAATTTAGTCATGTTTTGAAAATGATTTCATTAAGTGTTAAGTGTTATTGAGAAATTAAATATGCAGAAATCTCAGTTGAGATTTTCCATGTTTCAGTATTTGGAAATCTCAGTTGAGATTCCGAAAATCTCAGTTGAGATTTTTTGTCTTTTTGCAATTGAAATAACTGTAAGGGATTGCAGTCTTCTTTCTTTAAAAATTTCTGTCAGTTGAAACAAAGAGGTATCACTTTGGCACCTTTTTCTTTTTAACAGACACAACCTTTCACTTATAGGTCTTATATATTCCTGTAGGATCAGCCTTCTTCCATTTCATTTTTTATCTTTCTGAAATTCTTTCTCAGATTCTCAAATCCTACAGACTTCATTTTCTTCTCTCTCACAGACATGACTAAGTCTTTAAAAAATGTTCAAAAACACGCTTCTGCTCAAAACGGGAAAGTTGATATCTCCGATTGTTATGGTGCATGGTTTCCCATTTATAACCATGACGAGGGGAAACGCTTTCTGCAATTCAGATATGCTCAATTCTTTGGCATGATGTATATGGACGAGTTTCTGAACGAGGAACTCGGGATAAGCGAAGACATTGATCGCTATCTGACTAATTTGGGTTGGACCAAATTTGCTTCTATGAAATTTCCTATTATTGGAAATTGGGTTCTGGAATTTTTTTCCACCGTTAGGTTCGTCAACAAGAGACGTGTTCGTCTCAGTTTTCATTGTGAGGGGGAGGTATTCACTTTTGGATATCCAAAACTTCATAATTGGTTTGGATTTCCACCCCGAGACACAACTCAACACCATCCTGGAAGGGATATGACTTCTAGAGATATATGGAGGATGTTAACAGGATTTTGGCGATTCAATCCACGTCTTGCCTTCAACAAATCCATCAATTCTAATTCCATGCTGTATCTGCATAAATTCCTCTGTCACAGCCTTTTTGGTCGAGTCAGTAGCAATGTTGTGAAAGATACTGATCTTTATGTGTTGGGCGACATTTTCCAAGGCAACTCAGTGAACTCCTCGAAGATTCTAATGGAGGGGTTAGTTGCTGCTTCCCGTTCGAAGAACCGGAAGATTGGGTTCGCCAACATCATTTGTGGAATCATATTAGGAGCCAAGGGAACCATTTCTGTCCCTTGGACTGATACAGAACCATTCCCTATTCTAGACTACGAGTTCTTGGAGAACGAGGGGCTTGTCAAACGAGTTTTCCGTTCTGGTCCAACATTCCTTTCTGCACCAGAGAGGCAAGTCTTCATTCAAATGAAGATTAACAGGGCCAATGCACATCGTCTGTCATCTACTTATGGATATATTATGTGTTTCTGTTTGTTGTTTTATTATATATGAGTGTTTTGTTTATATGAGTAAGATGTTTTTTTATGTACTATATATTAGGTATTTATATTTTTGATTATAATAAATAAAAGTGCATTAATTACTTATTTTAATTCTTTTATTTAAGGAACAACCCTTGGTTTTCCTTCAATTTAATGTTTCAGTTTTGTTTATCTCAGTTTCAGGGATTTATATTCACATTAATGTCACTTAATTCTAAGAGGAATTGGTTTAGAAGTGTTAAATCATCACAAACAGTCCCAATTTTACCCAGATTTTCCAAAATCTCAGTTGAGATTACGAATTCTCAGTTGAGACGGCAAGAGGACCAAATTCAGCAAAAAATTCGACCCCTTTACCTACTTGCTGTCGCGACTGAGATTTTGAAAATCTCAGCCGCGACTTGCGATTTACAGGGACGGGATTATGGGCGAATTTTCACTCTTTTCCTCTTCCTACTCTAATTAATTACCCATTCATCTATCCTAATCAATACCTATTACTTACACCTATTTAAATCACCTCTTTTTACACCAATCAATCATCTTTTCTCTTCCCAATAACAAGATTCACTCATCTTCCCCATAAATCTTTACCCTATTCATCTTCTTCTTCCCCAATTCACCACCATTATCTTTTACTCTTCCTTTCATCCTTTTATATTTTCTTCATCCCATTCAACCAAGTTTCACTAAAAATGCCTAGACAAAAGACCGTTGCTAACAAAACCAAGGCCACCGAAGTCAATCGATTACGGGTTCAATATGGAGCACCGTTCGATATTACGACGGAAGCCGAAGGACGCAAATATCGTCGATTTTCTAATAGCCTAATAGAGTTCGTCGACATGCTTTTTCTTGACACCGACACGATAAACACACTTTCTTTTACCGAGCGTATTGATGAATTTCTTTCCGTTCTTGGTTGGAAACGATTTTCTAGTATGCGTTTTCCTAGTCTTAAATCGCATATTATTGAGTTTTTGGTTACTCTAACCTATGACAAGAAGAAAGGAGTTATCTCTTTTCGGAATGATGGAGTTCGTTATGACGTTGGGTATGCGGCCATGAACCGTTGGTTTGGTTTTCCTACTCGGAATTTTTATTCCAAACCAAAACCTTTTAATTCACACACAGTTTGGCAATCTTTAACCGGTTTAGATGTTTTTAGTCCAAAGAATACATCTAGTAAGCTACTTAAGGATGATTGTATCTTCTTCTTTCACAAGTTTTTATCATTTTCCTTATTTGGTCGGGTTGAAAGTTCCAAAGTGCAAGTTCGTGATTTAGTTGTGTTAGATGCTATTTTTAAGGGTTTGACCATTGATAGTATTGAGATGATATTTACTAATTTAGTTCGAGCTTCCAAGTCCCGCAATAAGCAAGTGCCTATGGGTAATTTAATTACCGGCATTGTTTTGGGCGCTCGAGGTGAATTAGCGGATTATCAAAATATGCCTCATGTTGGTTTACCTTTCTTGGATCTCACGGCACTTCAAAGGGCCAATTTATTGAAGAAAATGGGACCCCCCGCCTTTATATCTTATGCGGATCGCACAAGACGTGTTTTTGCTACCATGGGTAGTGAAGCCTCGGGGTTCTCAAGGTTTAGGTGCCCAAGATGATGATGAGGGAGATGAAGAGGATTTTGATGACGAAGAGGAGGAGGAGGAGAATGTTGATGTTAATGCCAACGAGCAAGCAAATGTAGAACCGAATGTTGAAGAACAAGTTGGATGGCAACGTGTTTTGACACAAATGAACGAGCATAACCGTCACATGAATTTGCGGTTGGATGAAGTCGTTGCCAACAATACCAAAATGAGTTCGAGGATAAACACGGTGGATGCCAATATCACTACTTTAAGACGTGAGCACAAGTCTACTCGTCGCCGGTTGCTTTCTTTCTTCCGACGCCAAGGAGTTGAGACTACGCCTTCTCCACCGAGTTCACCTTGATAGGTTTTATCCTTTCCATCTTTAACTCATTTTCGTTATTATTATTATGTCTTGTTCTATTTGGTACAATATTTTTATTTATGTTTGGTACAATTCTCTTTATTCTAATGTTTGAATGTTATCGTACTATTATTTTCAATTCTAATTCGTATGGTTTATTTCGTACTATTTTTCGTGTTTTATCGCTTTTTGCACCAATGAGGACATGGTCCAAATTAAGTGTGGGAGGAGATATTTCATATTCATTTTAATTTTAAGTACGAATGAATGCAACGAATGAGAATGAATGCTATTTATTTAAGTATAAATGCATATTGTTATTCAATTTTAAGTAAAATATAATATGCAACATTTTGCCAAATCAATTGCAACATTTTTATTATATGTGCAACATTTTTTTCAAACATAATGGCAATTTTTCATAAACGTAAAATTTTTTTGTTAACTATATTTTTCATATGTTTCAAACACTTTAACTTTCAAAATAATGTTAAGCATATTTTAAGGTTATCATTATTGTTAGAAATAATATTTCTATACGGGCTATATTTTTACAAATATTTTTACAAATCTCCGATACGATTTTATCAAAAAACGTCTCGAGTAAATGTATATAAGAAAATTTCTTTAGTTTTAAATCTCTACTTTATATCATAAATTCATGATAAATATAAATCTTATTTTCAATTTTCAATTAGGTTTATAGGCATAAATCAAACTAACAACTTTAGCTTTTTAGCTCGATATTATTTTTCGTCTTACATTAAACCAATTGAAGTTTTTAAGGAAACTTTAGCCATAATACATGTTGAATTTCAAGTCAATATAGGATGAATGTGTTATTTTTCTTTTCCCAATATACAATTTTCATTTTTATAACTCGTGTTAATTTAATCAAGTAGTCGTATTCTTAACTTTTGGCCACGATTGAGACCAACCTTATCACAATCGAGGTATGAAAGGGAAGAACATTAAGTACCGTTTACTTTTGGCCACGATTGCGACCACCCTTATCACGGTCGAGGTATGAAAGGAACGCTAGAAATTAAAGCAAAATTAAACGTGTTTAAAGTTTTAAGTAACGATTACGTCCACCCATGGCATGGTCGGTACCTCTTAAACGAACACGAAAGCAAATTAATTCATATAACGTTACGATCGAGACCACCCTTATCTTGGGCGTAACTAAGCAATTATATCAAACCTAAGTCCTTAATAAATCTATATTTGTAATAGTTTAGGTTTGGGAAAGGAAATTTTGTGCTTAGAAATGCCTTGAGGCGAAAGATTCGGAAACATGCGTGCTTACACCGTCCCGAATACTTCAATATAAAAATTGAAATACAAGACGAGTAATATATCTCTTTTATATTAGCTAGTTTGATACTTTGCGTATAAATATACCATGAAAAGTTTATCTTTCGGTTTAACTAATTTAAAGAGGAATATATGGATATATGTTCTATTTATAAAGAGATTGATTAAAGAATAAATTCAGTGAAATTTTGCTCGGGACTAGCAAAAGCTTAAGTGTGGGAGTTTGTTAAGCCCAAAATATACCTAAAATATCATATATAAATACGTTAAATTTACATTGAAATCGTGCTAATTATATTCATTTGGAATACTTTTACGTCTTTATTTACTTCTTTGATGCAAGGTACTTAATTATTTGGTTAAATCCAAATAGGAGCAAAAACGGAGCTAAAACGGAGCTAAAATGGAGGAAAAACCTAAAAAACGTACCGAGAACGCATAACAGCCAGAAGAACGCTCTAGGAGGACGAAAAGCAGTCGAGAGATAGGGAAAATTCTCTCTGTCGCGACTGAGATTTTCATAATCTCAGTCGCGACTTTCGGAAGCCAGCTCGGGAGAAAGACGAAGTCTTCAACTCGCCCCTGTACCCCCTGTCGCGACTGAGATTTTCAGAATCTCAGTCGCGACAGTGAAGTATTCTGCAAACAAAACACATGTTTTAAATCGGAAAAACGCGTCTGTTCGTTCGGATAAAAGCGACCCTTCACCAGCGGACACGACCCATCATTTACAACCTTTCAACAACTATAAATAAGTGATCCATTTCAGAATTGGAGAGTTTTTTGGAAAAGTTAGAGAAATTAGAGAAGAAAGTTATTATGTTGAGTTTCTGATTCAGGAAAGAATCAGAAAGTTAGATTTCATTTCTGTGTAAACAAACTTGCTATACACAAGTTGTTATTAGATTAGTTATAAACACAGTATCAGTTTAGTTTCTAAGGTTGATCAGAGACAAGTTTTCATTCTGGTAGTGGACCTAGCAGTCTCTATTCCGAAGATCCAACGAGAAGAATTAACGGCTGAAGCGCATGAGGTTTGACGCACCTACGGAGTTTGAGAGAAAGTTTGTCAACCCGGATCTCAAAGTTTTCGTTACAATGCTATCCAAGTTTCTACTTCTCTGTTAACTTGTGAAAATTCACATTTCATTAATGATATACTTATTTATTCAATATATTCTTACTGTTGATTATTTTGATATTGTTCTGACAAAATGACTTTCAGAATGATAAACTGGTGTTTTTATTAAAACGTTCTATTCCATCTTATTCATATAAGAACTTTGTTGAACACTTGACAGATTTAGTTTTTATGGATGACATGATCGCTGATCGCGGCTTATCAGACATAAAATACTAGTTTGATTAAGGTAGGAATCACCTCAACATCAGGGGGATTTCTACGGTTCAAAGCTATTTAATTGAATAAATCGCTATATTGTTACATGTTTATAATCTTACAAAGTTAAAGTTGTTTTCTTTGCTTTATGAAAATAAGTTTTATACCTATTATTTATTCCAATTACGGTAGTATCTGTCTTGTAATCAAAATCCCAAGACAGAACTGTTCTCTAAACTCGATATAATACTTCTATCTAATCCTAATTTACCAAAATCAATTCCATCAATTAAAACGTATTTCTTTTATTAAACCTAAACACGTGATTAAACCGAATTAAATAAAGTTTTAGTTAAAAAGCGTTCCCTGTGGGTTCGATATCTTTTATTACTATAAGCGTATACCGTGCACTTGCGGAAATCGCTCAACACAGATTCATATGAAAAATTGTATGTTTTATTTTAATAAGTTCATACTGATATATGCAATAATCAACACGATATAAGTTTATAATTTCATAATTAAAATGAAACTCAATGATTGCATGAAAATGAAAATTTATTATGATGTTCAATAGTTAATAATTATCATAACTTATTAGCATTAAAGTGATTCATACAGATTCATGTGATAATAGTGTAGAAATCTGAACAGACATAAATGAAAAATTAAAAGTATGAAATCAAATGAAGTTTTATTGCATAACACATGTGTACATAAATGAAACAAGAACATATGTACAAGAAAGATTAAAAACGATCCTATATACAGAAACAAACAAACAAATTAAAAGTAATCAAAACTAATCACTTATTCATATTAAATCTGAAGCGTTGAAACTGATACAGAATAATTAAATTATTGACAGAGGCATTTTATTATTATAGACAAATTCATGGTGAAGTTTATATTGTTTCATGTCAACATTTATATAGATTTAGTCAAATAATTTGCATAGTTAACATATACTAATAAAAATAACCAAAGAATCAAAAGTGGATATGTTTATCAAAATTGAAAAATATATGGGCAGAACAAGACTCAGAATTATCATATAAAATGAATGTTCATGAACTTGTTCAATAGTTAATAATGATAATAACTAATGAGCATTTAATATATAAGTGCAGATTCTTTGATAATGGTGTATAAAATCAAACATACATAAACCGTAACAAAAGATGAACTTATGAAAGTAAAGTAAAGTTGTATTGCATGAATATATATTTAAAAACACTGTCCAGAACATATACACAAGGAAATTGAAAAACAAACCTATGTACAAACTATATACACTCAATATAAAATCAAACAGAACAAAACAAATTAAACTAATTCTCATCCCTTTGAATTGGATTCGCATAGCACGGGCCCGATTGATCTTGACTGGAATGAAGATCTGTCTTTCTTCAAAAGAAAGAAATCGTGGGCAAACTCGAAAATTTTTATGGACAAATCCCTCAGGAATTCATAGTCAAGGATAGGGAATGAATTCTTTATCAGTCCATGGAACCGAAAGAATGTGTTTGGATTTTTCTTTCCATGAAACATGAAGCGGCAATTAATCCCTCTATTAAGATTTTTGAGGAATGAATGGTGTTGCTTTGAAATGTTAAATTTAAACCTGGATTCAGATTAAAAGTTAAATTATTTCATTTAAACTTAGATTCGGATGTATTCGTATAACTTGTATCGTTAACGCATTTTTAAGCGAAAAGAATCAAAGAATCAAACTGGATAGTTTTATTAAAATTAGAAAAACACATATATCAGTTACGGAAAGAACTAACACAAAAAACAAATTGAATACAAACTATATACAACAAATAGTTTTATAAAATCTTCGTTCTTCATTATGTGTGTAAATGAGAAATGGTGCACTGTAGCATTATGATAAATCAGGATGCTTGTTGTGTGCAGCAGTAATCTTCATGGAAGATTTATGCTTGGAAATCATGGTGTTGAAAGGAAGAAAAAGTTTCTGTAACTTTTTTGGAAAAGGTTTGAATAATTGAGAAGAAATCAGAATGGTCTGATAGAGATGAAAAGAAATGGGAAGTAAAAGAGTTCTGATCCTCTCTAATTATTTTATAATCAAACAGGACAAATCAATATGTCTGTTGGTGGCGAAAAGGTGCAAATTCACACCATTTGGAACTCAAGAAACTCAATGTTTCGAAATTTTCAGCAATGGTGCATGAATTGAAGAAATACAGGTCTGATATACACCCGTGTCGCGACCGTGAATGGCGATTCTCGGTCGCGACAATTCATTTTCAGAGAGAAAATCGCTCTGAAAAATTTCATCAGTTTGCTGAAGTTACCGAGAATTCGATTCTCGGCCGAGAATTTCAATTCTCGGTAAGTTCAGAAATGTTTTTCCTCTTCCTTTCCTTGGAAATCCTGAATTCTCTACTGAGAATTCATATTCTCAGTAAGTTCAGAAATAAAATTTTTGTGCAAAACATTTAGAAACATGACTTTAAAGAATTTTTATTGGATAAAACTTGTTTATACACAAATCAAACTTATGAAATAAAAATAAAAATAAAAAAAAATAAATTAAACTAAAAACAAATAAACATAAAAATTATGAATAAGAGATAAGAAGTATGAAAATCGAAACATAAAAACTAAGCGAAGTAATTTTCAAAGAACTTGTTCGCAAATTCAATCGCTTGAATTGGAGCTCTTTCTTATTCAAAATATTTTTATTAACTAAATATGGACTTGTCCATTTTAACTTACCTGGAAATAATTTCAAGCGGGAATTAAAAAGTAGAACTATACCCCCAACTTGAAATTATTATTGTATTTTTTTTTCTTTTTTTTTTACATTTTTTTAAGCGCTTTTCTTTTTTTTAGCGTTTTCTCAATTTAAGGATCTAATGATTTCGGTTAAATACACGAACCTCTGGTTCTGCGCATGAACAAGAACTACGTGCATGAACTGAAACTTTCAAAACTATATTAAAAGTATACAATTCCTTCCTCGCGGATAAGATAATTTCATCCTACTTCTGATATATTTGTCTTTGATCAGCTGTTTCTTAGAAAGATAAATTTAGGTATTTTAAGGAAATGATAAAAAGGAAATTATTTGGGTTTAGTGTAGGAATTGATATCTTCTTAACAAAAAGATATGATGTTTTGGTGAAGGACTAAGTGTATAGAAAAGAGGTAAAGGTGTTTGGGAAAAAGGTAAATTTTTCTAGAAAAATCATCTGTCACGTCTGACATCCTGTTTCATAAAATTTTCTTTTCCTTCTGATGTAACTGCATGCTTAATTTCTTTTCTGTAGACTCCTTCTGTGAATTTCATTGATAATCAAATCTCCAGGTTATCTTTGAAGAAAACTTGAATTTTTTATCTGCAAACATCTAATTGCAAACGTTAAATAACAACGAGGATTTAGTCCTAGTGACCATCCTCAAAATAAAAATTATAAAAATAAATAAATACATAAATATATTATAAACCAAGGTTCGAAATAAAACACGAAAAACATAAATTTTTGTTAAAAATTTGGCGTTCCCCGGCAACGGCGCCAAAAACTTGTTGATCGATTTCCGCAAGTGCATGGTATACGCTTGTAGTAATAAAAGATATCGATTCCACAGGGAACGTTTTTCGAACAAAACTTATTTACAATCGGTTAAATTTACTTTTAGGTTTATGATATGGAAAAATCGTTTAATCGGTTTTGGTTTTGAAATTGCTAGAATAAGAATTAGATTAGAATATGAAGATGTTAGAAAATATCTGATTTAAGATTGAATTTGCAAAACAGGAACGTTTTAGTACTTTAGAAAAGTAAACAGGTATATTTGTTTGCATTAAGCAAAGAAACAACTTTAAACTTTGTACGAATTATAAAGATGAAATAAATGACGGAACCTCTAATTAATTGGCTTTGAACGCGACAAAACCCTTTCGGGATAGTTGCCCTTAATCAAATTAAAACTCTTTCGAGATGATAATTTGCCTAAGTGTTCAACAAAGTTTCCTTGTAAAGATTTGAATTAAATACGTTTTAATGAAAACACCAGCATCAATCCACTTCGGCTCATTTACCAAAGTGCTGCATAAGAATCTATCGAATAGAACGGACTTTATTAGATGAAATATAAATTGATACAAGTTTACAGAGAACATTGAGCATTGAATTCTTCGACGGCGTGCAAGTGAACGGGTTGTCAATCCTTTCCTTGGGTTTCGTTAGAGTTTGTCAGGCTCAGGGGCGAATCCTCTACTCAATCTTCTCGTTGAATCTTCTTAATAGAGACTGGGTCGGTCCACTACCAAAATGTAAACTAAACTGGAACAATGGCTAAACGCTACTAAACTTGTTATTATTGAATAAACAATGTGTGTACAGCATATTGCTTTTTACATAAATGAAATTCTAATCTCTGACTCATTTCTGAGTCAGAGTTTCTTCATAACTCTTGCACTAATCTAACTCTCTCAATATTCTCAACTCTCAAATCAATACTTTATTTATAGATGTTGAAGAGTCGTGATTGAAGTGTCATGTCCATTGTGAAGAGACGTATCCGTTGTGGAGGATCGTGTCCGTTGCGAAAGGTCGTCTTTATCCACCCGAACGATCGCGTTTCGTCGAAAACGAAAGTGTGTAACAGGCTTCTAAAATCTCCTGCTCGTACTGAGAATTATTAAATTCTCTACCGAGAATGGGGGAGCATCAATTGTACTTCGGACGAAGGGAAAAAAGACTGAAGGACGCGTGTCGCAACCGTGAAAAGGGGGGGCCGCGGTCGCGGCACGGAGCGTTTTTCACTTTTTCGCTCTCGTTCATGTCCTTGACTTGGCGTTATTAATTTCCGTCGTCTTCGACTCCTTTTGTAAGGTTTTTCTTCTGTTTTCGAGCTCTTTTCGTTCCTATTTGGATTTTACCAAATATTTATGTACCTTGCACGAAAGAAACATATTCGAGAGTAAAAGTATTCTAAATAGGTATGAATAGCATAAATTTGTAGCAACATTGATGTAAATATTAATGATATTTTAGGTATATTTTGGGCTTAACACCAGACTAAGCAATGCTAACTAAAATCTTTCAAAAATGTAAAATAAAGTATGAAAGTGCAAGGTTACTTGTGCTGCAATTGGTGTTTGCAACGAACACCCTGTTCTTGATTCTATTGGCTCGGGGGATCCTGGAAGTGGACAGTGTCAATCTTCCTTGTGTGATCATTCTCGAGATAAGGTTTTAGCCTTTGCCCATTCACCTTGAAAGGTTCATGACCCTCATTGCCAATTTCTACAGCTCCGTGACCGAACACCTTGTTCACCGTATACGGCCCTGACCATCTTGATTTCAGTTTTCCAGGGAACAGTCTGAGCTTTGAATTGTACAAAAGGACCCTCTGTCCTTCTTGAAAGTTTTTCTCCTGGATTTTTCTGTCGTGCCATATCTTGGTTTTTTCCTTATAATTCACGAGGTTTTCATAGGAAAACAACCTGAATTCTTCCATGTCACAAAGTTGCAATCTTCTTTGTTCGCTCACAGCCTGTTTCTCAAAATTTAAGAAAGTTAATGCCCAAAAGGCTCGATGTTCCATCTCTACCGGAAGATGACAGGACTTTCCATACAACAATCTAAATGGGGACATTCCAATGGGTGTCTTATATGCAGTTCTATATGCCCATAAAGCATCGTCAAACTTGTTTGCCCAGTCTTTCCTAGAATTGCCAACGGTTTTTTCCAAAATTCTTTTGATTTCACGATTTGAAATCTCTACCTGTCCACTAGTTTGTGGGTGGTAAGGCGTGGCAATTCTATGAGAGACTCCAAGCTTGCCCATCATCTTTTCAAATTTAGCATTGTAAAAGTGGGTTCCTTGATCACTAATGATCGCTCGTGGGACACCGAATCGGGCAAAAAGCCTTTTTAGGAATTTTACAACCACACGGGCGTCATTGGTGGGACTCGCAATTGCTTCAACCCACTTGCCCATATAGTCCACTACAACTAAGATATATTTATGCCTGAAAGATGTAGGGAATGGTCCCATGAAATCTATGCCCCATATATCAAATATTTCACATACAACAATGTTATTGAGGGGCATGGCATTTCGAGGTGAAATATTGCTTGTTCGTTGGCACTCGTTATAAGTGCGTACAAACACATTGGCATCCTTGAAAATGGTCGGCCAGTAAAAAACCTGATTGAAGCACTTTGGCTGCAGTTCTGCTCGCGCTATGATGTCCTCCTGCTTCTCTATCGTGACAATGGCTCAAAACAGCCTGTCCTTCCTCTTGAGGGATGCACCTGCGAATGATCTGATCGGCGCACAACCTGAAAAGATAGGGTTCCTCCCAAAAATAATATTTGATTTCTGCATAGAACTTCTTCCTTTGGTTAGTGGACAGGTTATGAGGTTTAAATGAACTAGCAAGGAAATTAGCAATGTTAGCAAACCATGGAGCATGCTGTATAGTGTACAGACGCTCGTCTGGAAAAATCTCTACAATTTCTGGTTGTTCCTGGCTGTTCGGATGAGAAATTCTGGACAAATGATAAGCCGCTATATTTTCGGTTCCCTTCTTGTCCTTGATTTCGAGATCAAACTCTTGAAGTAGGAGTAATCATCGTATCAGCCTTGGCTTTGCATCTTTCTTTGCGAACAGGTAGCGTAACGCAACATGGTTTGTGTAGACAATGACTTTTGACAAAACCAAGTATGGACGAAATTTGTCAAAAGCATATACTACTGCGAGAAGCTCCTTCTCTGTAGTGGTGTAGTTCTGTTGAGTCTCGGTTAATGTTTTGCTTGCATAATAGATAGGTCATAATTTCTTCTCAATCCTTTGCCCAAGAACAGCTCCCACACATGTATCGCTAGCGTCACACATCATCTCAAATGGCTGTTCCCAGTTGGGTCCTGCCAATATGGGTGAGTTGATCAGCTTGCTCTTTAATAGTTCAAATGCCTTTAGACAACTTGTATCAAATGAGAATTCCACATCTTTATGTAGCAAGGCTGACAAGGGTAACGCGATCTTTGAGAAATCCTTTATAAACCTTCGGTAGAACCCTGTGTGCCCAAGGAAACTTCTCACATCCTTGACATTCATTGGAACAGCAAGTTTCTCTATCACCTCCACCTTGGCTTTGTCCACTTCCATCCCATTTTCAGAGATTTGATGCCCGAGAACGATCCCGTCGGTAACCATAAAGTGGCATTTCTCCCAATTCAAGACTAAATTGGTCTCACTACATCGCACTAACACAGCCTCAAGGTTGTTCAGACAGCTCCCAAATGAATTTCCATAGACAGAGAAATCGTCCATGAAGATTTCCACAGTCCATTCCACCATATCATGAAATATAGACATCATGCACCTTTGAAACGTAGCTGGGGCATTGCATAATCCAAATGGCATATGTCTGTAGGCATATGTCCCGTAGGGACATGTAAAAGTTGTCTTCTCTTGATCTTCACTGTCGATGGCAATCTGATTGTACCCCGAGTATCCGTCAAGGAAACAATAAAATGCATACCCTGCCAAACGTTCTAGCATCTGATCAATGAAGGGCAAAGGGAAATGATCCTTCCTTGTTGCCTCGTTGAGCTTTCGGTAGTCCACACAAACTCGCCATCCTGTTATGGTTCTTATGGGGACCAACTCATTATTCTCATTGAGAACCACTGTGGTTCCTCCTTTCTTTGGCACAATATGAACATGGCTCATCCAGACACTATCATAGATGGGATAAATGATTCCTGCATCCAACAACTTGATCACCTCTTTCCGCACAACCTCCTTCATGTGTGGGTTCAATCTGCGCTGTGGCTAGACAGACGGCTTATGATCTTTCTCCATCAGAATTCTATGAACACAGACTGTTGGACTAATACCCTTGATATCATCAATTTTCCATACTATAGCATCCATGTTTCTTCTTAATACCTCCATGAGTTGAGCTTTTTGACCAGGGGTTAGCTTTGAAGATATAATCACCGGGCTTCCGCTAGGTGGTTCAAGGAACGCATACTCTAGGTGTGATGGTAAAGGTTTTAGTTCGGGTTTAGTCAATGGCACAGTGGGTATTTCAAGTGGTTCTTGATGAGTAGGAACAGTGGGATCTAGAGGAGGTGTGGGCAAGTTGGTTTCAATGGAACACCCTGTTCCCTCACATAAGTTAACTTCTTCTCCCAAGAGAGCCTCTAGAGTGTCCTATCCCTGTTCCTGCAAAGTAGAAAGACTTTGGAAATCATCTAAAAAACAACATGTGTCATCACTAGTGTTAGCTCGTCTCATAGCCTCATTCATTTTGAAAATGATTTCCTCCCTATTAATTCTTAAAAATAGTTGTCCCTCTCCTACATCAATCAATGCTTTACCCGTTGCTAAGAACGGTCTACCCAAGATAATAGGAACATGCAGGTCTTCATCTATATCCATTATGATGAAATCAACAGGTAGTATGAATTTTCCTAGTTTGACCAACACATCTTCCACTACTACCCTAGGGTAACATACCGACCTGTCAGCCAACTGAATGGACATTCTGGTTGGTTGTGGTTCTCCTAGTCCTAGCTTAGCATACACAGAATATGACATAAGGTTTATGCTAGCTCCTAGGTCACATAGTGCATTTTCAATATTTAACTTGCAAATTGAACAGGGAATAGAAAAACTCCCTGGATCCTTCAGCTTTTTCGGAAGCTGCTGCTTGTTCTGGAGTATTGAAGAACATTCCCTGTTTAGTTGGATCATCGAGATGTTTTCCAACTTCTTCTTGTTTGACAAGATATCTTTTAAGAACTTCGCATATGTGGGCATCTGAGCAAGTGCTTCCACGAAGGGAATGTTAATATGCAACTTCCTCAAGGTGTCCAGCACTTTCGAATTTTGCTCTTCAAGCTTCTTGTTTATCAGCCTAGCCGGATAAGGTACAGGTGGAACATAGGGCGGAGGTGGTTTGTACCTCTTTCCTTGTTCCTCCTGGTCCTGATCAACGGTCAATTCTACCCCGATGGTTTCTTCTTGACTAGGAATAGCTTGTTTCTTTTCTTCTTCAACAGTTCGAGAGGTACCTGCACACTCAGTATTTTCATCAGTGGGAAAAGGGGTTTGAGTTCTCTTACTAGATCTTAGAGTGATGGCCATGACATCTCCCTTTGGATTTGGTTCGGTGTTGCTTGGCATTATCCCTTTTCCTTTGGACGAAGATGCAGCAAGTTGATGGACCTGTGTCTCTAGATTTTTAATTGACGCTTGTGTCTGCTTCATGAATTGCATCATCATGGTCTTCATGTCCGGTTCTATATCTTCCTTTGGTGGAATAGGCTGTTTGTAATGTTGTTGAGGTTGCCTCTGGTACTGTCCTCCTTATTGCTGTTGGTACCTTGGTTGTTCCTGATTTGGTTGCCCAGTCCATCCGAAGTTCGGATGATTTCTTGTGGCTGGGTTGTAGGTATTCAAGTATGGGTTTGGTGGGTTCCTTTGATTATATCCAGCATAATCACATTTCTCTTGCTCACCTTTCCCTTGCTTGACTCCAGGACAGTTTATGTTGAAATGAGGTCCTCCACAAAAATCACAAACATCATTGAACGGCGGTTCACTGTGAATGGATGATACATTAATCTTGCTGAGCTGCTTTGCAAGCTGTTCCACCTGGGTGGTCAGTTTTGACACAACATCATCATTCCCCGCTCTTTTTCCTTCACTCCTAGCCGAGTGCCAGTTATAGCTCGTGCTTACGACTCTCTCAATAAGGTTGTATAAGGCTTGTGGTTCAAGATCTTCGGGGTTACCATTGGCAATGGATTCAATCTGGATTTTATAAATGTTGGTGACTCCATTGTAAAAATTCTGCACTTGCATCCACATGGGGATGCCATGATTTGGTACCCTTCTTAATAATTCCTTGTACCTTTCCCATGCCTCGGCTAAGTATTCATCCTCTTCCTGCACGAAATGGGATACCTCATTTCTAAGTTTAATGGCCTGTCTAGGTGGAAAATATTTCATCAGAAAAGCACTGGCCATTTCTTCCCAAGTGGTAATCGTCCCTGGTTGTAAGTTCTTTAACCAGTTTTTTGCTTTGTCCTTGAGAGAAAAGGGAAACATCTTTAGCCTTATCACATCATCGGAAACTCCTCGGTTTGATCTGAAAGTGTTGCACAGTGTAATGAACTCCTGGCTATGCCCATTTGGATCTTCTGACTGGTATCCATTGAATTGTACTGTGGCCTGCAACATTTGGATCATAGATGCTTTTACTTCAAACATGTTGTTTCCTTCGTTTGGCAACACAATGCACGACGAGTGTCCTTCCATGGTTGGCCTAGAATAGTCTCTGATCCTCATAACTGGAGGATTGTTGTTCTCTCCTTCCTCTTTTTGATTAGGTTGAACTGGTTGTTCTGGTGGTACTCTTCCAGCCATCCTTCTTTCTCTATGTCGCTCCCTTTGTCTTGCTCGTCGAGCTCCCGCTCGGTTTCGTCTACACGTTCTCTCTAATTCGAGATCGATAGGAAAAACTGGTGGTCTAGCTCTGTGCATAAACAAATGGAGAAACTCCTTCTTGCTACACTATTTAACAAATAGATTAAAAACACCTTGTTTCACATAAATTTTCAGATAAATTTTGATGCTTTCAATCCCCGGCAACGGCGCCAAAAACTTGTTGTCCTCCGCACAGACTCTAGCAAGTGCACTAGATACAAGTAATAAAGTGATAAGTTGAGTATCGTCTCCACAGGGATTGATGACCAAATTTTACCAGAAAAACGTTGCAGAATAGGGTGTTCGTGGTGTGTGAATTCTTTATATTGAGAGATATTGTGAATAAGTAACAAGGTCAATGATTTAACTTATAAAAACGATTACTTGATAATGATAAAAAGGTAGAACAGGTTAGGCACAGCGGAACAGGTTACCTTAAGTCCCTAAACACCCTATTTATTCATGAATGACGCAAAGTGAAGTCAAGGTCTCTGCTTTAATACTCACTTAAGTCAACTCTCGTGTGTTCTTAAGATTCTAAGACTTACTACAACCATAAGCGTCCCTAAGGTTGGTTCTTTCTTGCATTACGATCGAAACATCATTTCAATAAAGAAAACCCTTGATACAACCTCCTAACATTCCTGCTTCGGGGTTGGATGTTTGATAAAAAGTTCGGTGAAGATGAAAGCAGTTCCCTATCATTCATCTAGCACTAGCATACGTGCATAAGCAATGGACTAAAAAGCTTCATCAAACACTTCAGAAATTAACGACATTCATTCATAAATAGAAATTAGAGAACTTACATAACCGGCCCTAACTAGCCGAACCTATTCAAAATGACTACTCACTCATAGAACCAGAGTGAACAGTCTGCTTCCATTCTACAGAGCTCCATCAATGGAGTCATCTTCCTCGAGAGCTCTTCTCTCTACCAAAACGTTTATTTTTAAGTTCAACAAAAGATGATCCTTTTTCCTTTCCCCACTACGTCTATTTAGGGGAAAAAGAAAAGGTCAACACGGTACATAAAGTATCCGAGAAAATATTACAAAAACCAACCAAATTGTCCACAAATCCTAGAATGCTAGAAATGGTTAAAATCCTCTTAACCCTTGAACACTCAAGGGTCGAACTTTCATGTCATCATGCTACTTTTAAACTGCTCTTATCCGCCTTTCCTGCCTGTCGCACCTGCTTTCTGTCCTATCGCTATCCGTCATCAGAAATTGCAGCGTTAGACCGCTGGATCAAAGAAGGCTCAACTCCTCATGGTATGCGCGAAATAGGCTGCTTCCAGTCTGTTCGACATAATCTTTCCTTATCTGCACAAAAACACTTATAAGACCTTCTTTCTTGTATTTTAACCCTAAAAACACCCTTAATCCATTATAAATAACATGTTAAATTATAGTCAAATTCATGCCTAACAGGTGGATTGGGGATTTTTGAAAGCAGTTCTTATTCGTATGGGTTTTAATCTTCGATGGGTGGATTGGTTGATGACGTCTGTAAATTCAGTTAGCTATGAAATCAGCATGAATTCTGATCTGGTAGGGCCGATAATTCCCAGGAGAGGCTTAAGGCAAGGGGACCCTTTGTCCCCATACTTGTTTATTATCTGCACGGAGGTACTATCACGCCTCATCTCGCAAGCCGAAGCAACATGTTTAATCACAGGATGTAAAATTTGTCGGGGAGTGCCTCGCATATCTCATTTATTTTTCGCTGACAATAGTGTGGTATTTTTTGGAGCTACTGAGGCAGAAAGCGAACAGGTACGACTGATACTGAGCTCATATGAGGCGATGTCTGGCCAGGCTGTGAATTACGCAAAGTCTAGAATCTTCTTTAGCTCAAATGTTTGTGAGGAGGAGTGGAAGAAAACAAAGGAAATATTTGGAGTCCACGCAAGCATGGATACCAGGAGATATCTTGGTCTTCCGTCTCTGATTGGTAAATCTAAAAAAGCTATCTTTAACTTTCTTAAGGAAAGACTGACCAAGCGTTTTAACAGCTAGACCTACCGATTCCTCTCAAATGCTGGAAAGGAAGTTTTGCTAAAATCTGTTGCCCAATCGATACCAACTTTCTGTATGAGCACGTTCCTGCTTCCCAAATCTATGTGTGAGGAGCTCCAAAAAATAATGAACTCTTTCTGATGGGGGAAGAAAGAAACGGGAGAGCGCAAAATTCACTAGTGCAGTTGGGAGAGGTTGAGTAGAAGAAAGGAACGAGGAGGCTTGGGGTTCAGAAATTTACACGAGTTTAATATGGCTCTACTAGGCAAACAAGGATGGAAGTTGATTGAGAATCCGAACACTTTGGTTAGACGTATGTTCAAAGCAAAATATTTTCCATAGGGATCTTTCCTAACCTCCAAACTAGGCAATAATCCTAGCTACGTTTGGAGGAGTGTTTGGAGCTCGATGAAGGTACTTGAGAAGGGGGTTCGGTGGAGAATTGGCAGGGGAGATACTATTTCGGTGTGGCGTGACCCCTGGATACAATCTGATTCGAATCGTGTTGTGCGCTCGATGAGTTCGGAGGAAAACAGGAACGCAGTAGTGTCAGATCTCTTTATACCGAGTTCTCGAATCTGGGACAGAGGGAAAATTACGGCCTGGTTTTCGCAGGAGGAGGGCAGAACGATTCAGGAAATGGTAATCCCGTGGTCTAGTCGAGCGGATACGCTGATGTGGCACTTCACAACCGACAGGAAATACTCTGTCAAATCGGGCTATAGGTGCCTTGAGGAGGAAAGTCTGGGAGCTACGACGACGCATAGATGGGGGAAAATCTGGTCCCTGGATGTACCGCCAAAAATCCGAGCTTTTATTTGGCGTTTGTGTGCAAAAACGCTACCGTTATGTGTGCGCTTATCGCAACGACACATTCCAGTGCCGATTGACTGTGTAGTCTATGGACAGGATGCTGAACACGGCTGCCACCTGTTCTCGAGTTGCTCGTTTGCGACAAGATGCTGGCAGCGGACGGGGCTGGACGCACCGGGGGCGCAATGGGAATGGGTGGAGGAATGGGTATTAAATATGTTAGAACACGACAGTACTGAACAAGCAAGTATCAAAGCCACGACCCTCTGGGCAATATGGTCCTACAGGAACTCAAAACTCTGGACGAATAAATCTGAAAGTGTGGAAGATGTTATGAGTCGATCAGAGGTAGTCGTGGAAGAATGGCGGGGCGCTCAAAAAAGAAATCAACAGCAACAGCAGGGATCTATCGCGGCGGCAAGGCCTCAGTGGAATCCCCCAAGCTAAGGCAGGGTCAAGTGTAACGTCAACGCAGCTATATTTCCTGATTCTGCTGAGTTTGGAGCAGGCGCAGTGGTGCGAGGAAGTCTAGGAGATTTTCCGGCGTGCTTCAGTTGCCTAAAAAAAGGACGCCCAACGGTCCTATTTGCTGAAGCGTTGGCGGTATGGGAGGCGATAAGGTGGTGTGAAGGTAACGCGTTTCAAAATGTGTTGTTTGAGACGGACTCAAAGAGTCTGGTGAAAAAAATAAATTCAGTCTCTTTCGACAACATGGAGCTAGGTGGAGTCGTTGAAGATATCTGTGGCTTTTGTCCCTAGATTAACGAACGGGGTGGCTCATGCCATGCCATGTCATGCCCGTTCCAATGCTAATTTTTTCAGTGATTTTACTATTCCTGTTTATTTACATTCTGCAATCTGTAACAATTCTTTAATTCTTAGAATTAAATAAAGTTATCTCTTTCCAAATATATATATATATATATATATATATATATATATATTATTAATTAAAATTGTTCCTTATTTTAAATTAAAAAACAACTGGAGACAATAATTATTAATTTCAGAACTAAGATTAAAGACAAATTCTTATTTATCTCTAATCATTTATACTCAAAACTCATTTTTTCAAGTGATAGCTGGTTGGATTACTCCTAATGGGCTTGCGCCATTCTTCCCATTGGGCTTTGGGGGCCTGGCTAATTTTCCACATCAATACTTTTTGCTTGTATTTTTATGGAAGAAGCAAAAATATATAATTTGTCATTTCTAATATATAAAAATAATTAATAATCAACTCCTAATGTGATTATTTTGATATTGGGTTAATATTAGGGATAGAAACGGGTACTGTACCCATCGATAATGGGACTACCCGTACCTTATATAATAAAAGGGTATGAGATAGGTATGAGATCAAAACCATTACCAATGACGGGTATAGGAATATCCCCCAGGCTACCCGTTATCCGTCATAAATCTTTTATATATTACAAGTATTATTTTTTTTAGACGTAAGATGTGGGGTTGCAATCCCAACTTTTTTTTTCTTCAACAATTGTGTGATACTATTAAGCTACTTTATTGTTATTGATTATAGTTCATTTTGTTCAATTTTTAGATGTATGATTTATTAAATTTAGACTTTGTTAAATTTGTAATATTTTTTGTTTTATGTATTGAATCTTAACGAGTAAGGGTACGCACGAGTACCTGTGAATTAAATGGGACGAGTATAAAATACAAAAAAAAAATATACCTATTAGAATAATTGGACGGATATAAATAATTGAGAAATAAATGGATACAGGTTTGGGATTGGAAATACAACCATTTGAATTTACCTATGTTAAAATAAAAGGTTTTTATTTGACAACACCGCGGTATATAAGTAATTCTCATTTATTTTTGTTTAATTCAATTTTGTCTTATATCGAAATCAAAATCCCCATAAATTGAAAATGAGATGCAACTTAAAAAAACAAATAAAATATTCATTTAGAGAGAAAAGCTATAAAAATTGGCGATTTTACAAAATCGAAAATGTGGTTTTATATTGAAAATTTCTATTTTGAAGTCATCAATGATTAAATTGATAATATCAATTCAAAAGTTTTTGATTTTGCTAATGAGCAATAACCATATTCCTGGTTTTGACTACAAAAAAAATTTACATGACGTCATCTGCAAATTAGTGTAATTACAATAAATATTTTTTTAATTAACCGTTATCATTGTTTCCTATATTAATTGTCAAAACTAAGATTATATATATATATATATATATATATATATAACTTGTCCCTAGTTATTTCTATCCAAAACTCAAATTTTTGGATCAAATACATCAATATCATAATTAAGTACAAAATTACAATTAAGTCATATCACCAAACTTAATTCTTAATATGTCATTATTCTGTATATATTATGATTTTATACCATAATTTAAAAATTCTAGACTCAAATTCATAAATCATAAACCCTATAAAATATATTCTAGACTTCTAATTTATAAATGTTAATCCTTAAAATATATTAAAAGTACTGATTTTACTAGTTTGATATAATCCAAAATGATAACTTGACATAGTTGTAAATAGTTTTTAAAATATGAATTTTGGTGTAATTTTCCTTTTTTTTGGGAGAATTACATGAATATCATAATTACAAATCAAGTCCTAATGTGATTACAAATCAAGTCCTAATGTGATTATTTACTTTCGGTTAAATGTGATTATCATCTAATAAGTCAACATTTATCTGAAAATTAGTAAAAGCACAGGGGTTTTATTTGAACTTTACCCTAAAAATAATTACAAATCAAGTCCTAATGTGATTATTTACTTTCGGTTATAATTTAGTTTTCCAAAGAAAAGAAGAAAGGAATTATTCCTATTAATTTAATTTGTAATGGTTGGTTTAGTGGTAAGTTTTCGTAATAGCCGAATACTAATTATGTGGTGCGTTTTCTAAACTTCTCTCAAAATTCTTTTTAACTTTATTATTAACTTTGTAAAATTACAAGAATGGACAAAGATAAAATAAAATAAAATAAAATCATCTAATAATATAATAATAAAATGGGGAAAGCTCAAAAGTGAGGGACATAATATAGGCTAATTAGGTAAAAGAAAATATGGAAAAATTATAAAATTGGGTCAAATGGGAGATCCATTTACATATTTAACCCATTTACTCAACCTATTACATATCTAGACTATGTTTGTGTGACTTTTCCAAAATATACTTAATATATATATATATATATAACACTTAGAAAATTTTCCCTCATCCTTCGCCCTACCGTTTGACTTCGCAGATTTCGCATATTACGAAATCTGCGAAGACAATATTTGGCTTATTAGATGATTTCAATTCGCATATTTCACAATATGCGAAGTCTAAACGTGTTTTTGTGAAGTGGTATATAACAAAAAAAAGGCACAACAATAACGGATTCCAACATTAAAATCATAACATTATCAAAATTTACAACAAGATTGCCACAATAACAAGGGATTCCAACATTAAAATCATAACATTATCAAAATTTACAACAAGATTGCCACAATAAACTCCTAACTAATCATTTCAAAGTGAACGTGGCGAATCTGGATGGAAATTTCTCCCTGTATTGGAAGTCCAGACCTTTTGAGATGAGAAATGGAAGTCCAGACCTTTTGGGATGAGAAATGAAAGTTCAGACCTTTTGGGATAGATGTTTCCCATGGTGCACACCAAGATTGTCACGATAAACTCCTAACTAATCATTTTAAAGTGAACGTGATTAATCTGGATGAGAATTTCTCACTGTATCAGAAGGAAAGTCATCCCCTCTGCACCCCAGTACTCCATCTTCCTACGGTATGTTATGTATTCAACCACATTCAGAAAAATTTAATCGTGTTAGGCAGAAAAAAGGAAGATTTGGCTTCACGAAATGAGGATTCACAAAGTATGCGGATATAAATGTGCAAGAATGATGATGATTTTACTTCGCGAAACGATGATTTCATGAAGTCTACGATGAGAAATGTGACATTTTGACTTCCCGAAACGGTGATTACGCGAAGTCTGCGAGGGAAAAATCATGAACTTTTTCCTCACAGACTTTGGGCAATCATCGTTTTGCAAAGTAAAATTGACACCTTTCAGGCTCTTCCTCCTCGCAGACATTCGTGAAAACGGAATACGCTAAGTGAATTTTTGGAAAAAAAAAACGCAGAGAAAACAGTATATACTTACATTTTCCGCGTCTTTCACCATTAAAATCGACAATAACCATATGATAAACTGGGAAAAACGATGAAAATAACGTAGAATAACGATTGCTTTGAAACAGGAAGATGAAGAACCATGGCGTCGTTTTCTAGGAAGATGAAGAATCAAGAGATGAAGAGAGAAAGAAGAGAAAGACATGGTGATGAAGAGAAATGGTGCAGATTTCGCGAAATATAAAGAAAGAAAGGAAGATCAAATGTCTGGGAAGAGAAACCGTTCGCTTAAAGAAGAGAAAGGGGAAGATTGTTTAGACTGGAACAAGAAAATACAAAAATTGACCGAACAAAAAATTGGGCAGAGTCGCGGACTATGTCGCTTTCTTTAAGACGTTCGCGGAACTGCCAGAAAGTGCAAGCAGATTAAATTCCGATCGCCTCCAGGATAAAACAGCCCACTCGTTATACGAATTCGTATTGCATAGTACGAACCCGATCTATCTACACTCAAATTAATTGCTCAATAGTTCTTCAACCAAAAAAAAATTGATATCCAGGAATAAACAAAAGAATGAGAACTATGAGAGCTGTGTTTCTTTTTTCCTTTTTCTCTGTATCCTATTCGACTAAAACCTCCATCTATTTATAGTGGATGAGGCTTCCCAAAATACAACGGCATAAAAAAAACAGTTTTATGTATAAAGGAAGTGGTCAAGTGGAGCATAATAAGGACCGTGGCAAAAGACTAGGAGCAAAAGCAGAGAAGACCAAGCCCACTTTTGAATTAAATAACTAATTCAATTCTTCACTACAACAGACAAAAAAAAACGTATGATGACCTATTCTAATATATATAAACAAAATAATAATTAAATAATTTAATTCAATGAAATGTAAGTCTCCAAATAAAGATAGTGTGGGCCTTTAACACTAAAACTTTGAGATAATTTTGGTCTCAAAAAAAATTCATATAAGGGCCTAACCCAACAATCCCCCACTTGAATTTTTAAAAATTTATTTATTGAGCATAAACATAAGATTAAGCATAGACAAAGGTATCTTTCGATTTGAACCCTTGCGTAGTGAGTACAATTCAGATTTTACTAAAGTGACTCGTAGTCTTGAACTCTATCTCTGACATTGTACCACGCTATAACCTTTTCAGAGTGTAGTTCTCGTAGCCCGTGCGTTTATGGCCGTGCACGTCTATCCCGGTATAATGAATGCTCTAGAGTTTTGCCCTAAACTCATAGGAAGCGGCCTCACTTCCACATTCATATAGGTGAGTCTATCAAAAGTACTCCTGTAGCTATGTACTTCACTCCAAATGGAGTATAGACTTCATTAAGAGTTTCTATTATCTCAACCTCAAATCGCTTCAGGATATTCATGCTTCAATTTGCATGATCTGACACATATTACAACATAACTTGTTATTACCCATTGAACCTATTTCTTGGGATCTCCAGTCTATAGGTTGGGTTACCATTGCGTGTAACTCATCACTGTAGGGGCATAAGTCCCATACTCTTTGCCGTATTATTGACTTTCTCTCTAGCTAATCCTTTCATCAAAGGATCGGCTAAATTCTCTTCTGAGCGTATGTGATCCACTCTAACAGCTCCTTTAGTGAGTAGCTCTCTCACAGTGCTGTGCTTACGACGTATCTGTCGTTTCTTATCGTTGTAATAACGATTCTGAATCTTAGCAATAGCCGCGGTACTATCGCAGTTGATCAATACAGCTGGAATCGGTTTTTCCCATAGGGGAATCTCAGCTAACAGACTTCTCAACCAACCTGCTTCTTCACTAGCCACAGCTAGTGCAATCAGTTCTGATTCCATGGTTGATTGAGCTAGAATAGTCTGTTTCTTAGACTTCCATGAAACAGCACCACCAGCTATATTGAAAATATAGCCACTAGTAGCCTTGGAATCATCTGATAAGGTATTCCAGTCAGCATCACTATATCCTTCAAGGACTGCTGGAAACCTTTGATAATGTAATCCAAGTTTCATGGTTCTTTTAAGGTATCTCATGACCCTTTCTATAGCATTCCAATGCTCCACACTAGGTCTACTAGTAAATCTGCATAGCAGTCCTACGACATACGCGATGTCGGGTCTAGTACAATCAGTGGCGTAACGAAGACTGCCAATTATGCTAGCATACTCTAATTGTCTTACACTGTCTCCAGTGTTCTTAAAAAGTTTTATACTGGGGTCATAAGGTGTACATGCAGGTTTACAATCAAATTAGTTATATTTCTTTAGAATCTTCTCAACGTAGTGAGATTGATCTAGAGAAATTCCAGTTTCAGACCTAGTTATCTTTATGCCAAGAATGACGTTCGCTTCTCCTAAATCTTTCATGTCAAAGTTCTCACACAACATTGACTTAACAGCATTTACAACATGAATATTAGATCCAAAAATAAGCAAGTCATCAACATATAGGCATATAATGGTGCAAAGACCATTTTCATATTTATAGTAGATACACTTATCACTTTCATTCACCTTATAGCCATTTGAAATAATCAAGTTGTCAAACTTTGCATGCCATTGCTTAGGTGCTTGTTTTAGCCCATATAAAGACTTATCTAACTTACATACCTTATGGGCTTGACCAAAGACTACAAAGCCCTCAGGTTGATCCATATAAACCTCTTCTTCTAGTTCACCATTCAAAAACGCAGTTTTAACATCCATTTGGTTCACCACTAGATTGTGCACAGAAGCAATAGCAATCAAAACACGTATAGACGTAATCCTAGTGACAGGTGAATAAGTATCAAAGAAATCAACATTTTCTCTTTGTCTAAAGCCTTTAGCTACAAGGCGAGCCTTAAACTTATCTACTGAACCATCAGGTTTCAGTTTCTTCTTAAGGATCCATTTACAGCCTATTGGTTTACAACCTGGTGGTAAGTCTACTAAGTGCCAAGTTTGGTTTGACTCAAGCGAGTCCATTTCATCATTAATGGCTTCTTGCCATAAATCAGCATCTAATGAGGTTAAGGCTTCTTGTATAGTAAGTGGATCCTCTTCTACTGTGAAAGCATAAAAGTCAGAACCAAAGTCTTTAGATACTCTAGGTCTCTTACTTCTCCTAGGTTCAGATTCTTCAATCTCTTTCTGCACTATAGGTCTAATAGCAGGTATGCTACTAGATGATGCACCCCCACTATTTCTCAATTTAAAGGGAAATCTATCTTCATAAAAGTCAGCATCATTTGACTCCAAGATGACTTTTGCATTCAAATCATAGAACCTATATGCTTTGCTATTCATAGCATATCCAATAAACACACATTCATAAGCCCTACTGGCAAGTTTGACTCTCTTAGGGTCAGGAATCCTAACATAAGCCAAACAACCCCAAGTTCTAAAATATGATAGATTAGGTGTTTTATTTTTCAAGATCTCATAAGGAGAGATTTTTCTTTTGGATTTAGGGACCCTATTTAGCACATAGCAAACAGTCAAAAGGATTTCTCCCCACCAATGTGAGGCGGCACCTGAACTAAGCATAATAGCTACTACAGATTCAGTAAGTGTCCTATTTTTCCTTTCAGCCTTTCCGTTCATTTCTGGTGAATAAGGTGCTGTGGTTTCATGTATAATGCCATGTGTTTTATAGAAATCAATAAACAGGCTTGAACCATATTCTGTGCCTCTATCGCTACGAAGTCTCTTGACTTTCCTATTGTATTGATTTTCTATTTCAACTATGAACAGCTTAAATGTGTCAAACGCTTCACTTTTATTTTTCATAAGATAAACAAAAGTAAAGTCAGAACAATCATCAATGAAGGTTATAAAGTACCGTTTGTCATTTCTAGTCAATTTTCCATCTTATTCACATATATCTGAATGAATTAAATCTAGAGGTTCAGAATCCCTAACGACAGATTTATGAGGTGTTTTTGTGATTTTTGCCTGACTACAATAATCACATTTAAGAAATTCATTCAAATTCAATTTTGGAATTAACCCTAAGTTACTCATATTTTTAATGATTCGCTTATTAACATGACAAAAACGAGCATGCCAAACATTAAAAGTACACAAGGAGTAAACAGAAGCATTCACTTTATTAATCTCAACATTCAACTTAAACATGCCTTCAGTAGCATAACCTTTTCCTACAAATACATTGTTCTTAGTCAAAGTAAATAAATCTGCTCCTATAGTTTGAGTAAAACCAGCCTTGTTGAGAAGATAGCCCGAAACCAAATTTTTTCTCATTTATGGAGTATGCATCACATCCTTCAAAGTTAAGGTTTTTCCAGATGTGAAGTTCAATTCCACACTACCAATTCCAGCAACAATAGTGGTATGGGAATCACCCAATAACACTTTCTTATCCTCGATCACAGCACTGTATGTTTTGAACATACTTCTATCATAGCAAACATGGCGAGAGGCACCAGTGTCTACCCACCACCCATCTGATCCACCTATGAGGTTGATCTCAGAAATCATAGCAACAAAATTATGTTGCTCTTCAGTCAGGTTAACACTAGGAGTAGTGTTTGGCCTGTTCCTGCACTTACGTGTCATATGACCTGGTTTCCCACAATTAAAGCATAGGAAAGCAGCATCATTTCTAGGTGGTTGTTGCTGTGGCCTATTTTGGTTCCTTTGAAGGTTCCAATTCAAATTAACTCGGGTGTTGCGGTTTTGGATTGGTTTGCGGTTCTGATTCTTAAAATTCTTTTGAGTGGGTTTCAGAACCGCAGTGGACCTTTTAGTGCTATTAGAAACAATAAGCACTTCTTCTTTTAAATCTTGTTTTCGAGCTTCCTCCTCAATTCGGAGGCGAGTAATCAAACTTTCCATCGAAAATTCTTTTGTTTTGTGCCTCAAAATATTTTTAAAATCTTTCCACGAAGGAGGCAATTTGTCAATAATGACAGCAACTTGAAATTGATCATTTAGAGGCATACCTTCTGAAATGATTTCATGTGCTATCTTTTGCAATTCATGAGATTGAATTTCCACCGACTTGTCATCCGTCATTTGAAATTTGAGGTAGCGGCTTACAGCGTACTTTTTCGATCCGGCCTCCTCAGTGTCATATTTCCTCTGCAGTGCTTCCCAAATTTCTTTGGCAGATTTTTCTTCAGCAGTGTAATAATCATACAGATCATCTGTCAACCCATTGAGAATATAGTTTTTGCATAGAAAATCATTTTCTGTCCATCTTTCAGCAGCACGAACAGCAGCACGAACATCTGCCTCATCACCATCTTCAGGAACAATTGGTTTTTCAGAAGTCAGAACAGAAGCTACCTTCTTTGTTGTGAGGTAGAACAGCATCTTCTGTCTCCATCTTCGGAAATGAGCTCCTTCAAACCGGAATGGTTTGTTAATCTCAGCAATCCCATTTGATTGTTCGGTAGCCATCAGCAGTAATTGAATCGTCTTAAAATTGTTTAGACTGGAACAAGAAAATACAAAAATTGACCGAACAAAAAATTGGGCAGAGTCGCGGACTATGTCGCTTTCTTTAAGACGTTCGCGGAACTGCCAGAAAGTGCAAGCAGATTAAATTCCGGTCGCCTCCAGGATAAAACAGCCTACTCGTAATACGAATTCGTATTGCATAGTACGAACCCGATCTATCTACACTCAAATTAATTGCTCAATAGTTCTTCAACCAAAAAAAAATTGATATCCAGGAATAAACAAAAGAATGAGAACTATGAGGGCTGTGTTTCTTTTTTCCTTTTTCTCTATATCCTATTCGACTAAAACCTCCATCTATTTATAGTGGATGAGGCTTCCCAAAATACAACAGCATAAAAAAAACAGTTTTATGTATAAAGGAAGTGGTCAAGTGGAGCATAATAAGGACCGTGGCAAAAGACTAGGAGCAAAAGCAGAGAAGACCAAGCCCACTTTTGAATTAAATAACTAATTCAATTCTTCACTACAACAGACAAAAAAAAAACGTATGATGACCTATTCTAATATATATAAACAAAATAATAATTAAATAATTTAATTCAATGAAATGTAAGTCTCCAAATAAAGATAGTGTGGGCCTTTAACACTAAAACTTTGAGATAATTTTGGTCTCAAAAAAAATTCATATAAGGGCCTAACCCAACAAGGGAAGATGAAGATGAAAGGTTAAGGGTATTATGCAAAAGTCACACAAAAACAGTCTAGATATGTAGTAGGTTGAGTAAATGAGTTAAATATGTAAATGAGTCTCCCATTTGATACAATTTTGTAATTTTTCCAAAAAATATAGACTAGTTGAATTTAATAATAAAAATTTATCTAAATTGTTCAAATTTTCAAAATATTTAAGTTGGAAATTGTAATTCCTATATATAAATTTGTATTGCTTTAAGTACTAAATAAATAATTATTTTTCATATATTTTAAGAACTAGATTTTATAAATTAGAATCCTAAAATATATTTTCTAAGGTTTATGATTTATGAATTGAAGTCTAACATTTATAAATTAGAGTATAAAATCATATATATATATATAAAATAGTAACATATTGAGAATTAAATTTTGTAATATGATTTAATTGTAATTTTATAAGTAAATACGATTTTCATGTAAAAAGCACTAAATAAAAACCTTAAATTTTGTAAATCAGATATTTTTTTTATAACATAAACTTATATTAAACAACAGAAGCCAAATTATATTGAATACAAAAAGCAATACAATCAGGGAAATCTTCAATAAGAATTTTCATAATAAACTGAGAACCAAGCAGCTAAACCCTGTGCAACAGAATTCACTTGCATTCTTTTAAACACAAACTCGATCGACATAAAGGAATGAATAAGATCAAGAATATTATTACGAATAACACCCAACCAATTTGCAAACATTGATCTCCTTTAAACAAATTAATAGCTAAAATTGAGTCAGATGCCACCACTCTATTTTGGAAACCACAATCACAAACCACACATAATTAATAAATTGTAAATCGCTGAAAGCTCAGCATGTAGCACCGAAATTGTGGATCCAAGAGACCCACCACCAGATAACATTATATTTCCATAACAGTCCCTCACAACCATGCCAAAAGAAGCAGAACAAGAAAGAATTGAAAATGATGCATCACAATTTAATTTAAATGAATTTGCACATGGAGGAATCACATAACCCGTCTTATCCTAGTTACTAGAAAGATGTCTTCATACACAAGAGTACTATCTCATAAAATCTCTCGTATCACTACCAAAAGGAAATTTTATCTTTCCATATATCTTCCTCTCAACAATTAATCCATATATGTTAATTAGTTTCAATAAGAATAATATCGTTGTTATTTTTCATGTATCATTGTGGATAAATTGTACAATTTATGCTTAATTTGTTTAGCACCAGTGGTTAGGAAAGTTTGAACAATGTCTCTAAAAGGTTTTTCAAAAATTTAATGTCTCAATAAAATTATTTATGTTTCTTTTTATTCCAATAGAGTTAATTTGAACGTTTTTCCGATAATCTTCTAATTGGAGTTGCTTTGGAAACGTTTTTTATGTTTATAATTCTGAAGAGAAATTGAACATTAAGATCAATATTGTCTAAAGGTTCACCTCTTTATCATTTTACATCATTCCTTCAAATAAATTTGTGTATTAATATTGTTTTCCAATAGTAAAATATGGTTCCTATTTTCATATTAGTTGATGATTAGATGCCACTTCAACAACTCTAGTAAGAATATTATAAAACAAAAAACGATATTTGAAAGAACTTATTGGGTACAAAAAGCTCATTTTGAAAAAACTTATTTTATAAGTTTTTTCAATTAGCTTATTGTTCCATATCTTTTGAAGAACATCTTTATCCATAATTATTACTCTTTAATCCCAAATAAAAGCTTTATGATGTCTTTATTTCTCATTTTACACAAACAACTATTAACAACCAGCTAAGTTTTATCAAACAAGTATACAAAAAAGGCTAGTCAAAATAGCTAACAAAAAAGTAATCAAATAACTAAACTAAAAAGATAATCAACTAACAGTTAAAGTAACCAGTTAACAGCAGCAAACAGTTAACACCTATTTGCGAAACAGTCCATTAATTTCAACACAAAAATCCATTTTTGTAAACAATTATATTTAAATATTTTAATAAAAAAGATCCACTCACTCTCACACTCAAAAAGTCACTCTCACACTCAAAAGTCATACACTAAATCTATAATCATGACCCATAATAATAAGTGGGTTGCTATACGTAATCAAACGACTATACAAAAACGGCTAGTCAAAATAGCTAACAAAAAAGTAATCAAATAACTAAACTAAAAAGATAATCAACTAACAGTTAAAGTAACCAGCTAACAGCAGCAAACAGTTAACATTTATTTGCGAAACAGTCCATTAATTTCAACACAAAAATCCATTTTTGTCCTATTTTATTTATCGTCGCCTCCTGTTTGACATTTTTGCCCTTTTCATTTTTCATTCAAAAAAGTGAAATTCTCTCAACCCCGAAGAACAAAACGAAGAAAAAGCATGCCTCCAAAACAAGAAAAAATACTTGAACATCTAAGTTTCGTATTTACCAATAATCTAAAATTTAACGAATTTAACTTGAAACGAATTTTTTTTCCGTTGAATTTGCTCTAAACGGGTAACCCATACGGTCCGGTCCATGGACTGGTAGTATGAACTACCCTATTTTACCTAGGTAAAACGGGTAGGCTACCCTATTTTACCTAGGCAAAACGGGTAGGCTACCCGTTTTGCCTAGGTAAAAATGGGTAGGCTACCCGTTTTCCTTTAGGGAAAACGGGTTTATTTATTTATTTTTTTAACTATAATAAATATTAATTATAGATAAATTATGTATTGATTGGAAATAAAAAATACATATTGAAGTGTCCAATTAATTTTTATTTGGTAAATTATATTTATTTACCTTTTAGAACGTAAATTTAATTATACGTAAATTATGTATTGACTGGATAGAAAAAACGTATATATAAATTATTGATTGGAAATAAAAAAATACGTAAATTATGTATTACACGCATTAATACGTAATTTATCTATAATTAATATTTATTATAATTAAAATAAATAAATAAACCCATTTTCCCTAAAGGAAAATGGGTAGCCTATCCTATTTTACCTAAGAAACACGGGTAGGCTACCCTATTTTACCTAGGCAAAACGGGTAGGCTATCCGTACCCGTTTTGTAAAATAGGGTAGCCTACCCGTTTTGCCTAGGTAAAATAGAGTAGTTCATACTACCGGTCCATGGACCGGATCGTATGGGCTACCCGTTCAGAGCAAATTCAACGAAATTACGAAAAAAAAAAATTTCTTTTCAAGTTCAATTCGTTAAATTTCAGATTATTGGTAAATACGAAACTTAGATGTTCAAATATTTTTCCTTGTTTTGGAGGCATGATTTTTCTTCGTTTTGTTCTTCGGGGTTGAGAGAATTTCACTTTTTTGAATGAAAAATGAAAAGGGCAAAAATATCAAGAAGAAGGCGACGGTAAGTAAAATAGGGGTGATGTATAGCAAAACCCAATAATAGCAAAATACATAACAATAAATGTGCAATAAAGTATTGTAAAATATAAAAATATCCTAGCAATAAATGTGTCAATAAATAATGTGTCAATATTTAGAATATTGAAAAATATAAACTCTGATTTTAAGTGAGATTTTGGATCTTTCTTTATGGATCTTGCTACTATGATAAAAAAAATTATAAGCTCAAAAAATTTAGGGCTTCCTCCAGAAGGTCAATGATGTTTTCCACCTACCAGTAAGTTCTTAACCTTTCTCTTTATTCCACTAGACCCGTCCTTGGGTAGGAGGAAGATATGGAAGAGGAATGATATAGAGATCATTTTTTCTTGTGACACTCGCTCCGACATCTTCACTCATATCAACATCTTCTGGTTTGATTCCATCAACAAGTTTCCAATCAAAATGGAACAGTAACATCGCCAATGGAAGTTCAATATTAGCAATACCAAGTGTAATTCCAGGACATATCCTTCTTCCAGCACCAAATGGAATGTATTCATAGTTGTTTCCTTTGTAATCAAGTGAACTACCAAGAAATCTTTCGGGTTTAAATTTCTCGGCCTCTTCCCAAATCCTTTCATCTCTTGCCATTGCCCACACATTAACCATAATTTTCGATTTTACTGGTATATCATAACCATCAATCACACAACTCTCTCTGCATTCTCTTGGAATTAACAATGGAGCAGGAGGATGTAGCCTGAGAGTTTCTTTGACTACCAAAGAAAAATAGTTTAGTTCATGCAAATTTTCTTCATCTACTGTTCCTTTTATATTATATTTCTCTCGTATCTCTGCTTGTGCCTTGGCCATTACTTCGGGATTTCTCATTAGTTCTGCCATCCCCCATATTATTGCTGTAGATGAAGTGTCTGTACCAGCAACGAATGCATCCTGAAATAAATCAAATGTCAAATAACTGAATACGCATTTTCAATATTAAATGAATTATTGGGTTCACCATTCATTTTGTAAACAATGCATATGTATTATGTATATGAGAAATGTTAACTAGAGCAGTGGCATATCTAGAAGGGCAGAGGGCAGCTACTCTTTTGCCACTCTGTTTCCATAGTTCCGTCACTGTTAACAACACATTTCGTCTTTTTTTCCAGAGTGTTTTGTTAATTATTGAACTAAAGTGATATATTCATCACCTGAATTTGTTTAAAGTGACCTTAACTAGAGCAGTGTCATATCTAGAAGGGCAGATGGCAGCCACCCCTTTGCCGCTCTGTTTCCATAGTTCCGCCACTGTTAACAACACATTTTGCCTTTTTTTTCCGGAGTGTTTTCTTAATTATTGAACTTGACTAAAGTGATATATTCAACACCTGAATTTGTTTAAAATGATATACGATCCTCTAAATATGTTTATAGTAATATATCATTGCTTTGATGGTGTCATCGTCTAAAGGGAATTCAAGGCCACCTTCTTCTTGAAGATTCAAAAGAACATCAACAAGATCTTCAACTTTCTCATCATCTCTATCTTCCTTTCTAGAAGATTTATGTTCATCGAGGACTCCTTGAAATATTCTATCAACTGGCTGCTGAAGTTCATCCGCTCTAGTCTTTATACTACTGAATTTCTCAAGCCATTTAATTGAAGGATAAGCATCAGCAATACTAACTGCTCTCCCCAATTCCATTTTCAATCTATTCAAACCTTCAAGAAACTCATCTTCCCCATCCCAAATCTTCCTAAACGCTGCTCTTGAAACAATTCTATAAATTGCATGAGTGATCAACAAGCTGAAGTTCACAGGCATTCCTGGTTCAGTTGAAGCAATTGATTCCACGAGTTTCGATGCTTCTTCTTCCCTGATCGGTCTGAATGATCGAACACGTTTCGCTGTGAGCAACTCCATTGTTGAAATCTTCCTCAGTTGTCTCCAGTAATCTCCATAGGCAGCAAAAGTGATGTCCTTATAGTTGTAAGAAATACTCTTGGCAGAAAGCATAAGAGGCCTTTGAGAGAATATGATATCATGTGTTTTGTAGATTTGTTTAGCAGCTTCAGGAGATGAAATTATAATGTTTGATGTCTCACCGAATTGAAGATGCATAATAGGTCCATATATTTTGGATAAATCTCTCATTCTTTGATGTGGTATGTACCCGATTAAATGGTGCATACTTCCTAATAAGGGTATTCTCCATGGAGCTGGTGGAAGGTTTGGAGATTTTCTGGTGCTGAGTTTTTTCAATATCAGAATGAGGAACAAGATGGTAATTATGAACAAGAGGGTCTCCATTTGATCAAGAATAATTTGGGGGAAAGAAGAGTAAGGTTTAATTGAATTTTCAAAGTGTTACATTCATCCAAATATATAGTCAACTATGAAGCACTAACTCTTTCCCGGAGTTGTTGTGGCTGTGTCCCACTCTTCGGACTCAGCAGGGACACAACGGTGACATGAAACTCCGATGGAACTCAGAAGTGACACGGTAGGGACTCAGATGAGACTCGGAAGTGACACGGTAGAGACTCGGCAGGACACGGCGGGACTCGGATAATGGTAAAATACGTAAAAGGTTAGGGTTTTTTTTTTAAATCTTTTAAAACCTATGGTTAAATTACAAAATTTGACAAAAGAACCCTAAACTACATCTAATTCTCACATATGTATCCCGATTATAAACGCTTAGAGCTTCTTTCTCTTCCTTCTTCAATTTGTTTTGCGATTTACGATTCTTAGCAATTCTCGTGTGATTTCAACTCATGCTATTCTCGTGCGATTTCATCTTCTTTCTTCATATTCTTTCTTGTTGTTGTCTGATTCCATCCGCACCAAAATTCTTGCGATTTCATCATTGCGATTAGAGAACGACTTATTTGTGATTTTATATATATATATATATATATATATATATATATATATATATATAATTATATAAAATTTGCCGTGTTCCGCCACACCCGTATCTCATATTTTCTAAAAATGCATTTGCCGTGTCCGCACTTGAGTCGGTGCTCTATAGATAGTCAACTAGGCCCAGGGGCGGAGCCAGCCCAGTGTCCCAGGGAGCCCGAGTCCCCCCGGCCATCGGCTCCATCCTTGAGTATCCGTAGTTTCGCCTCTCGTAGCCCCCCTAATATTAGTCTATATGTAGTAATATTTTATTGTTTAAAGGTAAATTAGATGGTTAAAGATATTTGCTTCTTTTTAAAAGGTTCTACGTTCAATTCCCCACAACCTCAATTTATTTTAGAAAGTGTTTATTTATTTGAATTTTATTTTTCAATAATTATAAAACTATGTTACCATTATTAATTTATTTATTTTTATAACACTTTTGAACTCATTTTTGTTATGTCTTTCCATTAAAAAAATTAATTTCTTCTCAAACAACTTAATTTCTAAATTAAATTTTAAAATTTTAAAACTAAAAATAAAAAAATGTTATAATTTTTTTTTAGAAACTATCATTGAACTAATAAAAAAAAATTAAATATGTTTAATATTTTTATGTTGAACACTATTAATATTTTAGTGAAAACATAAAAATGATGATGTTTTAACGCGCTGGATGCTAAAAAGATTTATTCAGCCCTAACAGGTTGGACTTTGAAAAATTAACCCTAACCGTACATCTAAAATTAGCCCTCCAACTTTAATTTCCTGGCTCCGCCACTGACTAAGCCTATACAATTATTGTAATTCAGTAGGATTTGGTTATAATCCAACCTAATATTGAGGTAAGAATGAATTAATTGTCTCACCCAAAACCAAATAATTTGGTTTCATTTTCTGAGATATTTCTTAACTACATATCAATTGGTTTACAACATGTGGTGTGCTTTTTCTAGGGAAGTGTTGTTATTTGATGGATTAATGTTTTTTTTTTAATTTGATTTCCTATTTCTGAAAGATTTCTTAACTACAGTAAAACCTCTATATAGGAATACTCTATATAAGAATAACCTCCAATTTATTATAAAAAAATTTCGGTCCCAACTTGGGCCGGTTATAAATAAGAATAACCTCCCAAATGTTAATTGTTATACATAATCCAAGTCCCACCTTTAGAAACTATACCTCTATATAGGAATAATTATGTAAATAATGTATATATGTATTAAGGATTTAAACAAAATTTATTAAAAAATTTAAAAATTATTGAGATTAAATATGAGTTGGCACACAAATTCCAATGTGTCAAACAACGTTGCATAATTACTTTTTGAATAATAAAAATTAGAGAGTTCTTATTGTTGTTAAATTTATAAACTTTAAGTGTTGATTTTTTTTTTTGGGTACCAAACTCTATATAAGAATAACCTCCCAATTGTTATACAAATTGTCCGGTCCCAAACGTATTCCTATATAGAGGTTTTACTGTAGATATCACTTTCAAATTAATAATAATAATAAAAAGACAAAATAAAAGAAATAAAAGAAGAAAGAAAAGTCAAAAATGAAGAAAAACATGTGGTGTGCTTTTTCTAAGGAACTGTTCCTATTTGATGAACTGCACCGTCCAAATAATTGGTGCATATTTTGATGGGTTAATGTCTTTTTTTTAATGCTATATATGCACACTAGAAAAGGGGAAAAAAAAATTTAACTTTTAGGATAAAATTGGAACGCATATATATATATATTTTTCTTTCTTTCTACTAATCATGGATATGTAGTGGTATTTAAAACGATTTTCATTGGTTAGTAGTATTACTTTCGGAGTGCGGTAAATTTTTTCAATAAATTATGTTATTACCGAGAAAATCGGAAACCCTGCAACAAGTGGCGGAGCTAGGAATCGACACATGGGGGGCTAATTTTAGTCCGACTATTGGGAGTAATTTTTCGAAGTCCAGTAAATGTTGTTAAGCTTCCAGCACACTAAAACTTTATTGTTTTGGTATGTTGGCTAAAGATTATAGCATTTTTACACTTTTTTTTAGCCATAAATTTCTTATAATTTTTATAAAATTTAATTTAGAAATTAAGTTAATTGAATCTCAAAAGTAAGAAATTGATTTGTTTATATAGAAAAGAGATAATAAATTCTTAAAAAAAGAGATATAATAAAAATAAATTCAAATAAAACAATAAAGTGTCCAATTGAAAAACAAAGTTTAAATAAAACAAAAAATGAGTTTGGTGTGGTTCAAACTCATGATCTCTCACCTTAAAATAAGACTCTTAAACCAACTCCACCACTTTAAACTATTGAAACAATACTACATAGCTTAAATATATATTAATATTAGGGAGGGCTAGACGAGACAAAATTAACGATACTCAAGGGCAGAGCCGGTGGCCGGGGGGAGGGGGGGCTTCGGCCCCCCCCGGGCTTTGGGCTGGCTCCGCCCTTGACTGCAACTAATGTAACGAGCAAGAAGCTACACTAGATACGATGAGCACATGTCGAACCCGTTACTTAAAAAGGAATCAAGCCCCATCAGTGATAAGCCGTGAGGAGACAAAGACTAAAGGGATATAAAGGGACAAACCTCAGGTCCCAGAAAAGAGATGCTTCCTCCGATGTTGTTGCAGTAGAAATTTTCACGAACATAATCTCATTTAGACACTTGTGGATGAGAGAGAGAGAGCTTGTTGATCCTTCTTTCTTAACTTCTTCAAATTTCCTATTTGAACAGCCGTCAATTCCTCCTCATTTTCTGGTTGATCATATATGGTCTCTACCATGTCTTATACTTCTTAGAAACCCAACAAATCCTTCATTCTAAGGCATCAATTATCATAGTTCTCTTTTGAGAGTTGTGGTATTTGTACGAGATCATTACATTCATCATTGTAAGTTAATTTTTATCTGGTTTTGGGACCAATTTATTGGATCAAAAATAAGGTTTCTGAGGTACATAGTAAGAGTATAATTGCCGGAGAAAATTCTCTTAGTTTACTGCTTGTATTGATAGGTATTTATAGATTACAGACATAATTATTGGTAAACAACATAACTCTCTAGTAACACAGATGACTCTTTGTGAAACAATATAATTCTTAATCAAGGCAAATGAATCATGGATGAAACAACACGATTCTTGGACAATACAATGAACAAAAAAATGGTCTGTTAATTATAAATTTATTATTTCAACAAAGGTTGCCAAGGCTCCAATCTATGCAGGCAACACGTTTTTTAGGTTTGTATGTTTGCTCTTTGCTTTCCTTTTGGGATCCGTGATTGACATTTTTTTATGAGTTCTTAAATTCAAGAGAACATAGGTCATCTTTTCATGAAATGAGTCAATCGAATATGGTTGCACATAATGTGACAGTTTGGGCTATTTCTTTTTCACATGTAAAAATTCTTATTGAGTATTTCACTTGTTTTACCTTGTATTTAAAATGATCTTCCAGTTGATTGAAATTTTCTTCGCTTTCAAGTTGCAGTTTTCTATTTGAGAAGGAAGAATGAAGATTGTCTTCATTTTTCCTCCTTACATCGTTTGTTTTTTTATTTTTCTTCTTTTCTTTGTTCAATAAGATTATTTTAGTTAGATTGCATATATTTTGTATGATCTCTTAATCTGCTTCAATTGCATTTGTTGTTTATTATCTTTTCATTTGTATCATTTTCTGTTTTAGTAAGAGTAGAAATGATAGATCTTATACGTAGATCACTATATCTATGTGGTTGCAAAAGAAATGACCGAGATCCGAAGATTCAGAGAAGTTTAAATGTTGGATATTGGATTACAAGTGCTTATCTGCATATTTGGAATTTCAAAAAGTATATGTTTCTGTTTGTTTTTCTTGTGCCTTTAATGGTTTCTTTTGCTCATTGTAATTATTTGCTTACCTTTATAGTTTCTGTACTAGGCATAGTCTGTACTTATGTAAGGTATTGTTCCTTATTTTCTTGTTGTACTATATAAAAAATGATCGTGATTTTTTTGGTGTTAACGCTTTTTTTTTTAAAAAAAAAGGTTAAAAAAACAGTTGTCTGTCTTTGGTTTTGTACGGATTTGGTTTAAAAGGGAGGACCTTTTATGACTATGGACTAAAAAACTATTTGAGGCTGTTTTTTTGGCATAAAATTTACTTGATGATGCTTTTGTTGGAAACTCCTATGGCTTTAAAAAAAAGTGTTCTAGTGTATGATTTTGGATGGTAGAGTAAGATAAAGTTATATTAAAGTTATTTTTATATTTTTATAAATAAAATTAAAAGTAAAGGTAATTTTGGAAGAAAAATATATATATCATGATTTTTCTTTAAATTGGAGTGTAAGAAAAACTATCGAAAGTTCACTATCACCTGCCCTCGCTTATTATCATCTTCAATTACACTTCAGAACAAATAAGGTTACCTAATTACATCCAAGGCTTGTTATGAGAATTTAAGGGCCCTGGACAAAATAAACAATAAGGACTATTTTAATATAAAATTTACTAATGAAAATGTAAAGGTTAGGTAGGCTTTTTAGTTTTTTTCTTTTATCAATTGGCTTTTAAAAAAATTAGACCATCCTGTATGATTTTATCACTGCCTATATTAAAAATAATTAACTTTCATCTATACATATAATAATAATAAAAAAAAAATTGAGCCTTCTCTATCCCTGGACCCTAGACTGCCGCACCCCAGACCTAGGTCCAGAGCCGGCCCTGATTACACTTACCCTCACGTCATCCAAAATAATACCTTTGGCTATAATGAAAGAAAGGTGACTCTTTTGAAAAAAAACAAAAAACTTTGGTTTTTGTTTGAAAAAAAGATAGTGTTGATCTTTTAGGCGAATGCAACCAATTTGGTTCTGAAAATGTGAATTGAAAAAGGAATAAATGGCAGTTTTTACTACCTTACCATTTCTCTCAACTTTTTGGGTTACAACTATCAGCTATTAATATCAAGTGTACCTTTAACTATCAGTTTGAACTTTAAGCTAAAACGGTTCCATGACAACAACTTTCTTTCTGTTTCTTCCTTAATTATTATGTGTGGTAAAAACAAAACAAGGGAACTCCCAAATTTACCTCGTGGTCCCTACTTTGCTATTTATAGTAAAGGAATAAGACGCAAAAATACCTCTAACGTTTACAATGAGGGACAATTTTATCCATAACATCTGAAATGGTGCAATTTTACCCCTAACATTTGCAGTAAAAAGCAATTTTACCCATAATATTATCAAGTTGGGTCAATTTGAAAAATAATACATCAAACTGTATTCTTAGTCATGAATCTTGTCATATACACTTCACATGTTAGTCATTTTTATCACTCATTAGTAACGAATCATAAACATATGATTAGACGTGAATTTTTTTCTTAAAAAAGTTTTAAAAAAATATATTTTCTATTGTACGAATTGGACAAAAAAATTTCACCGAATTTATAAATTTTAATCTTCAATTATATTATTAACTCACAAAAAAATATGATTTTTTTAAACCAATTGGTGCAAAATAAGGAACAAAATATCTGTGTTTTACAAAAATGTCTGAAATTGATCTAATTTGACAATGTTAGGGGTAAAGTTGCTCTTGGCTGCCAATGTTACGAGTAAAATTGTACCATTTTAAACATTAAAAGTAAATTTGCTCCTGACTGTAAACAGGGCCGGCTCGGGACTATTTGAGGCCCTAGACGAGATACGAAAAGTAGACCCTTTATATATAAGTAAAATTGTATATATAATATAATATAATATAATATAATATAATATAATATCCTTTCTCTTTTGACGTGGAGAATCCTTTAGAATAAAATTTATCTAAAATTGCTCTATCCTTTTACGATACAAAAATCACTAATTAAATTTTTATATTTAGTCCTTCAATGTCCCCTTTTTGTATAAAGAGAAACTATGAAAATTATCAATACACTAAATTAAATCCCAAAATCAAAAGAAAGTATAAAATAAATCAACAAGATACTCACGTCAATCCCACGAACCTCTTATCTATTCTCATTCAATCACGATGGCGGAAAAATAATTTTGTACCTATTGTTTGTAGACATTTTTGTTTGGATGAAGGTCAGTAGTGTATAAAAATTAATCGAAACTACTTGGGAATGAAATATTTATTTTTGTAAATAGAGAATATATTATTATTATTCTTTTATATCGGTAACCTTTACTTTATAATATATATATATATATATATATATATATATATATATATATATAAAAGTTGTATTTTGTTGGGTAAAATAAGAAGGCTCAAGACCCAGAACAAACAAACAAAGGAAAAGGAAACTAAAAACAAGAACAAAAAACTAGAGAGTGCGGGTTAGGGAAGGGGCCCTAGCTCCGAACCATTCTACTTAAGTACGATCCTCTGTTGTCGGAGGAGAGGATCCCCTAGAGACCTGCAAGAGGCACATCAAACTCATGATGACCCAAAGAATAAGAACCTGTGAAGTTCGCTAGCCAGTTAGCAGCACAGTTGCCTTGTCTAAAAGTATGCATAAAAACAACCCTCCAATCTCTATCACCCGACACTGTAACAAAATCCAACCATAAAGGTGATGGAGGTTCGTGTTGGTGTTAAGAAGCTGGAAAACAACCTTTGAATCAAGCTCCATAATAAGTTGTCTGAACCCCCTCTCCCAAGCCATACGGAGACCAAAGAAGAGACCCCAGATTTCAGCTAGAGTCACAGTGTAGTGGCCTATATTCACTCCAAATCCTCCCAACCACTGTCCTTTCTCATCGTGGATTAAGCCCCCGCAGCCGCGTTACCGGGGTTGCCCTTGCACGAGTCGTCGGTGTTAACTTTTACCCAGCCCGGGCTAGGGGCTTCCCATCTGACCCAGACACAGCGCTATTCCGAATTTCTCCCATCAATATTCAGAGCACGGGCCTATTTAAACTTAGTACATAGGCGATAAATCAGATCCACTCCGTTGTCGGGCCAAGGGGTTTTCTCAAAGACAGACTGATTCCTCCATCGCCAAATCCACCATAAATTGAAGCCAAATACGAGATACCGATCCATATTCCAGGAAATAAGGTCGGATTGAAGGCTCGCCTCTAACCAGATCTGAAGCGGAGAGATGAAGAAGGTGTGACGGAGCTGTAGAGGGACGAGGTGGTTCCAAATCCTTCGAGCTGCTATTCAATCCCGTAGGAGGTGAATTTCGCTTTCAATATTTTGGCAATTACTGCACCTTTCATTGCTTGATAAATGTCGTCGTAAACAGTTAGCATTGCATTGCACGTTTTACAATCCAAATAAAAGACTTTATTTTCTCCGGCAGATTTAATCGCCAAAGAGTCGTCTAGAAGCTGTTCGTTGGACATTGGCTTTCCTGTTGCGGGATCACAGCATACCCCGATGCTACCGTGTACACCCCCGACGCTGAATCTGGCCAGCACCAATGATCATCAATTTCGCAAGAGGGGCTAACCCGTGTTGAGGCAATTTGTTGTAATTTAACAGGGGGCAACAAAGACTTCAGCTGATCCTATTTCCATTGGTCATGATTGTCATCCTAGAGATCCGCTACGCGGGCATTCCTCATCCCATCCTCGACTGATCCCGTGGCCTCTATTTCCACCATGAAGTTTCCACACCATTTATCAGTCCAAAAACTGGTATTCTTTCCGTTATAGATCAGTTTGGAGATGCCCCGGGCAAGCAGCAACGACCCCGCTGTTACATTGCGCCACATGCTAGAAGCAGTCGGCTGGTTCTGAAAGATCTCGAGGCCTGTCCGACCTCCTCCATACTTAGAGATTAGGACTTTAACCCAAACAACATCAGGATTTGTTAGGATCGCCCAGGCTAGTCGAGTGAGCATTGAAACATTAAAATCTATAGTTCGTTTAATCCCAAGGCCGCCCTCCTTTTTACTCTTGCAAACCGTAGCCCATTTCACCAAGTGCAGTTTCCTTAGGTTCCCCACCGATCCCCAAAGGAACCCCCTATTCAATTTATCCAGTCGATGACAAATGCTCCGTGGGAGGAGAGCAGTTTGCATAGCAAAGTTGTGGATAGTAGAGAGAATAGACTTTACCAGAGTAAGCCGACCCACAAAGTTGAGGCATTTGGCTTTCCATCCAGCTAATCTAGCATGAACGAAGTCCAGAACATAACCGTAAGTATGTTTAGTTGTTCGATTATGAACCATCGGCATCCCAAGGTAACGATCGAGGTCGAGGGTTTTGGCCACGCCTAGTATATCACAGATTCTATCACACTTAACATCAACCACATTTGGGGAAAAAAAGATTTAGGATTTAACTAGCTAGACTAACCTTTTGGCCTGAGCAGTAAGAGAAGTCACAGAAAATATCCCGAATAATAGTAGCCTGGTCTGTAGATGCTTTTGCCATTAACACAATGTCATCCGCGAAAAAAATATGTGAGAGCTAAGGTCCGTTTCGCAAAAGCTTGACTGCTTTCCATTCCCCATTAGCAACTGCATCATTGATCATATGCCCAAGTCTCTCAAGGCACAAGACAAAGAGGTAAGGTGAGAGAGGATCTGCTTGCTTTAGACCCCGAGTGGGTGTAAATGGGCTTAGCGGTTCACCATTCCACAGCACTCTCAAGCTGGACCCTGAAACACAAGCCATGATAAGATTAATAAGGTTATTATCCAGTCCCAGGAGATGAAGCATGTATTTCAGGAAGGCCCAGGAGATTCTTTCGTAAGCTTTCTCGAGATCAAGTTTCAACACCATTGAGCCCTGGCGGCCTTTCTTCTTTTTCAAAGAGTGGATAGTTTCCTGCAGAAGGATTATATTATCTGAAATTTGGCGACCATGAACAAAAGAGCACTGAGTCGGGTCAATGATAGAGTGCAAAAAAGGCTTCAAGAAGTTCATAATGCATTTAGTTATAGCCTTGTACCTTACGTTGCAAAGGCTTATAGGTCTAAACTGAGTTACAGATTCCGGAGCTTGCACTTTGGGGATGACTGTAAGGAAAGTTTCATTCAATTCGGGCGGGATCTCTCTTGAGTTAAGGATTTGTAAAGCAGAGGAAGTCAGCTGAGTACTAACTAGAGACCAAAAACGTTGGAAGAAAATCGCTTGAAAGCCATCCGGGTCGGGTGCCTTGAATGATCCCATTTCAAATAAGGCTGCATGAACATCCGCCGCTGTAAAATAGTGAGGGGCTATAGCTGTTCCAATCTCAGGGATCACTGGGAAGTGGCTAATGGTTTGTAGCGTCAGCCTGCTCAGGCTCTCTTTCGTGTATAGCTGTTCATAATAATTAGAGACCAAATTTTTGAGCTCAGCCGCTTCCCAAACCCAAGTCCCATTTGAATCCCGAAGGCAATCCACTTTATTACGACGTCTGCGTGTGATTGTAGAGACATGAAAGAAGTTTGAATTCATATCCCCAAACCTATGCCATTTTACCCGAGACTTTTGATACCAGAGGATCTCTTCTTGTTGGAGAACCAAGTTTAAATCCCGGAGCAAGATCCGTTCGAGTCGAAGCAAACCCCTAGTGAATCGACAGGCGAGGCTGCGTTGCACACTAGCTAACCATCTGAAAAGGCGAGTCTTCCGGAGGTGAATATTGCCGAAGACCATTTTGTTCCAATGGTAGAGCTGCGGAGTAATCGAGTTCAGACCATCTACAATGTTGGTGGACTTATTCTAGATTGGTTGAAGGAATTTCTCAAAATTAGTATGGTGTAGCCAGGGAGCTTCAAACCGAAAAGGTTTAGGAGAGCGATTAGGAGGAGCGACTTTAAAATCAAGGAAAATAGGCATATGGTCTGATTTATTCCAGGGGAGGCCACGCACAATTGAATCAGGAAAAATGAGTCGGAATTGGGTGTTGCAAAGTGCTCTATCCAAACGGCAAGCCACTCTCGTTTGCACTGTTAAGCCACGGAACCAAGTGATCTTTGGACCCTGAAAGTCCATGTCAATTAGCTTCATATTGTTTATCCAATTTGCAAACATTGAGCAGCGGTCGATGACCCCCGGAGCACCCCCACTCTTCTCATCCATACTCTTATTACAGTGAAAGTCCCCAATGAGGATCCAGGGGCAAAGGGTCCTTGTTTCCAGGCTGATCATGGCAGACATAAATTCTCTTTTGAAGCTCAATTGGGGTCGAACATACACAAATGTAGTACAGAAAGAGACACCACGAGCCGTGCCAGTTTTTAACGTCATAGAAGTATGGAGGAACTGTTTATCTCGATCTAGCATATTGATATCTACAGTGTCAGAGTTCTAGAACACCCATATACCGCCACTAAAACCCTCGGTATCAATGAACTCAAGATTTATAAACTTCAGTTTCTGACACAGGAACTCAGCCCGAACAGCAGGGAGGTGTGTTTCCAGAAGAGCCAGCACATCAGGTTTATAAATTGATAGCAAGTGTCTAAGAGCCCGGTGAAACTCATTTCCACTGGCTCTAAAGCAATTCCAAGACATGATCATAATTAATTAATATATACAAAGCAGCGGGCGAGGATGAAAAGAAGAGAAGCTAGGCCCCTGAGGTGCTAACCTGGTGGGGTGCAATATTGTCCATGTTTTGGTCTAGAGGTCTCAGTGGTTCCCTGATACTGATCCCAGGCCGGCTGCGTTTGATCCTACTCGGTGATTCCTCATAGCGGAAGTTGTTTTCTTTACCCTTCTTCGCTTTCTCCACATCCATAGAGGAGTTAGAGACATTGTTTAGCAATCTCTCAAATGAATAGGGGCTGGATGTGGGGCGGCCTTTGCCAGTCTTTTCACTACAAAAACTTTTCTCTTTTATGACACTTTTTTATGTTACACACAAAATTTTGACACTTATGATTGCCTAATTATGACAAAAACTAGATTTCGTCACCAGTTTTTATTTTTTTATAACAAATTTCATGTGCGTTGGGCGCTAGCCCAACGAGTTGGGCGACGCCCAATGCTTGTTGGGCGTTCATCCAACGAGTTGGGCGGCGCCCAACGAGCATCGGGCGCGCATCAAACGCCCGTCGGACGAGCGTTTGACGCGTCGAGCACCGCGTCTGGCGCACGAGAGACAACGCTCGCCCGTCGAGAGCGACGTTCGTCATCCGTCGATCGACGTCTGACTTCCGGGGCCCTCTCGTACACCGATAAAATGGTGATCATACCCGACGTGATCCGGAAGATACCGAATTTGCTAGTGGGACTCGTAAGTGCCGGCTCTCATAGATTTTTCTCGATTTAAATTTTCAAACTAATGGAATCAACCGCTTTGGCCATTTTATCGTGGGTTTTCATCACAGGTCCTCTGACTCGGTGTCTACAATAGTACACCAAATGACTTGGTTATACAATCATCTTCCATATGTCATAGCATAATCTATAGCTTGCTGCAGTTTAGCCATTCGCCAATCATCCTCTAGAATGGGATCTTGACCGATTCGTTCCCTCTGGATGAATACTGCAACGTTATGTGCACTTGATAGTCTTTCCAAATAGTTTACAAAACCTCCATTTGGGTTTGCAAATTGCATTATTTTAGTTAGATGAACATTTTGGTAAATAAAGTACATAGATATTGACACGAAGCTTTACCTAGATAATTGTCCCATCTGTTGCTTGAATCAAATGTTGTGGGGAAGATGAAATTATTTGGCTATAGAATCCAACAAATGAAATTATAATGCATCATAATACAGGGTAATTATAATAAAGATGGTACACTTACAGAATTCAGTAGTGACTTATATGGTGTATCACCTATTAACACAGTATTTGAAGCATTGAATTGTGGATAGCTATCCCAAACTTGCTTCAAATCTTTAAACATTATAAATTTTCTATCATGGGCGCCAAATGTGACCTTTGTTACAACACAATGCTCTTGACCCTGAAAATCAAACAGTGTAGTAAACATTAATATAAGAAAACTAAATATTTCAATAATTGATTATGCAACAGAAAAGAATCCTAAAAGTTGGAAACAATTGTCTAACCCAAACAAACAACATTTCAATTTCATCAGCTAATGATCTTCTAATATTTGGAAGAATCTTGTCAATGTTTTTCCTGGAAAACAAATAAGAAGACACTAAAATTATAAAAAATTCAATGAACTTAAGAAGAATGTAAAAAGAGAATCAAATGTTTAGAATTCAATGAACCTTAGAAGAATGTGAAAAATACCCCATCTTTGATGACCAGATCGCAACTGTAAAATTATCAAAACATAATTTCATGAATGGAATGATATGTGGGCGAAAGATACGGGTTCACGAGCATATAAGTACCCCATTCAAGTCCAAAATCAGAAGCTTCTTCATTGGACAAGAGGGTGTCGGTAGTTCAGCTCCAACATAAACTACCACCGCCCTAACATTGATGTCATCATCAATTTCTTCCTCCATTGTTTTCTCCTTTTCTGGCTGCTCCACCTTCCGAAAAACAATTTCATACTCATCCTCCTCTTCTTCGTCAGACTCTTCGGGCCTTGGCTCATCAGCCTCTACCTCAACCTCTACACCCTCCATCTCCACACCACCCATCCCAACATCTTCATCATCAATATCAAAACCATCCATCCCAACATCTAGACTTTCTATTTCATCATCCACAGGCCCATCACCTTCCAGCTCAACCTCAACACCCTATTTGTCATTCCCCAAGTTCCTTAAATATGTTTTTTTTTTATCAAAAACAATATCATCTTCAGCTCTCACAAAATTTGAAAGGATCCAACCTCTATTACTCGTCATAGTTGCCATACTTAACAAGTATAGAGCATCTATGGCATTTGTATTGACTGACCGATTATCTCTCCTAGTCACAGGAACATTGAAATGTTCAAACACTACCGTCAAAAGATTACCATAAGGTAGATGGATTTTTCTTTGACGCTCCTTCTTAACCGCTCTAAATCTGTTCAAGATGTGATAGATAATCTATTGGGCAAAATTCATTTGTTTCCCCGTTAACAGATGCCACAAAATAATCCTTTCAGCTAATGAGCATTTTTCCCTGCTACCATACTTAGGTAGCAGTGTCTTTATAACCACTTGATGTAAAAATCGGGCATGAGCCGTCATGTTTGTTGTGGAAAGGGGTAAACCAGACTCATGTAGGACTTCATTTTTGAAATGGGTATCATTATACCCCTCCTATTCTATTTTCTTATCAGCAGTGTTTTTAATGCAAAACCCATCCTCATTAGAAGACATCTCAAAAAGTGGATTTAACAAAGCACTATCTATTTTGATATTAACATTTTTGACACTAGAAGATATCTCTGTGCCCCTAGCATTCCTATGAAGGTTTTTGTAAAATTCCTTCACTAATTCATCATATGTGTTGACTTTAAGAGTCAACAGTTTGCTCAATTTTAAATCCTCAATGTAAGGAGACACATCAAAATCGATTTTTTTTCAGGGATTCGATATCAATGGGCATACCTTTGAGCACAGGCATACTATCCAGCTTCGCCACTCTATCCCTGGTAGTATAGGTTCCGGCATTGCAAGTGTTACGCCTTTTTACAGCCTTGTTCTTCCTCTTAGTTTGTAATGTCTGATTCCCCTTGCTTCGTGAATCAGTTGTACTCGACTGTTTTGTTTTAGCCATTGGAGCTTGAAATTTAAAGCTTTTGAAAGTAAGGATGAAAAAAATCTGTATAGTCAAAAGGAATAATCGACGCAAGTCGCCGGTAAAAGTTAGGTTTCAGTCGTGGGAAATTTCTCTAGAAATTCAATCGGAAAGTATGGCGTTCAATTTGCAAAGACAATCATTTCAATCTAACTTTGGGAACACGTGTTATCATTTCATTCGAATATCGTATCACTAAAATGGTCTACAGTAATGGTCAGTGTGGTGCTCTAAACGAGCCAACCTGTGTTCGACCCCAACACTGCTCTCTTTTTCGTAATAGTCTCACATTTTTGCAGTTTATTCTATAAACATGATAAAACATATTAATTATCAATTGCATCAATAATTGTTCGTAGATCAACTGGTTAGCAACTACTGTAAAAGTCATTTGGTCCTGTGTTCGAAACCGAGAGTGGTATTTTATTATTGGTTTTAAAATTTATTTTAAATGCATTTCTTTAATAGGACATAACATTATCTTTAATGCCTTCAAATTACATATTATTTTGGGATTAGCATTTGATATTAAAAAATAACAATTCAAATAAAATTGAAAAAAATATAAAATTGAGACAAAAAATGGTTAATTATCTTGTTATAATTAGCATTTGCTAATTTAATATGTTAGTCGTACGCCAATTAGAAGGCATCTTCTTATGTGTTTATTTATCACTTTATTACGTAATCGAAATATATACTGAATTTTTTTTTAATGCACGAAGCATATTCATTTATTTTTTTTCGATTTCAATTTATTTTGAAGTGCATTCATTTAGAATGCATCCAAATTAGGTACTGCTTGCAAATTATCACTTTTAATCGTTCAAATTGGGTATTTACATTCAAATTATTTTGTTAAATAATTAAACATCTTGTTTATATGTAATTTATTTTAAGGGATAAGTACAAAAAAATGTCTGTGGTATACACTTTTTGCGAACTCGAATCTGTGATATTTTTTTTTTTTTCAAACAGAGGTCTATGCTAAACGTCGTTAGCAAACGGAGGGAAAATTGACTAACGATGTTAAAATTCAAAGAGAAAAGAGTTAATTTGGTCCTTATATTTATTTATTTTATAAATTAACCCCACTAATTATCTAATTATCACAAATAAACCCCAAAATCAAAAATAAAAATAAAAAATACCATCTTCTCCATCCCTTTTTAATTTTTTATTTTCATTCTTCTTTCTCTCTCTTCTCCCTTCTTCTTCTTCTTCTTCTTCTTCTCCATCTTTTTTTAATTTTTTATTATTATTCTTCTTCTTTTTTCTTGCTCTCACTCCTATCCACTTCCTTGCTCTCACTCCTCCTCCTGTACGTATCCTCTACTTTCATTCCAATTCCTCTTTTTTTCTTGTTTGGCTGAGAATTGATTAATCCTCATTGTGTTTGGACAGACTAGAGAGCTGAGATCGATGGATAGATGGATGTCGAACAACGGGAATGAGATGAACAGAACGCCGCCCAAGGCTGGGCTACGGAAGATCACGACGAGCGATAAACATGATGGTATCTGTCATGATATGGCTGCACCGACTGTGAAGGCTCAGACCATTGACGAACTTCACTCTCTTCAGAAAAAGAAATCTCAACCTTCTACGCCTATTACTCCTCCTATCTCTGATGCTTTTACTCCTCCTATCTCTGATGATCAACGCTAGAAGCAGAAGCTCCAGTATTGATAATTTTTTAATCTGTATTTAAAATCTAGCTTGTGATTTATTACGGAAATCAACAATTAATTTCACTTAAATCTGACTTTATTTATAATTAGCATTTGTAATTGTTTAATTATATGATAATGAATAAGGTAGAGAACAAATATACTAGAAGAAGAAGAAGAAGAAGAAGAAGAAGAAGAAGAAGAAGAAGAAGAAGAAGAAGAAGAAGAAGAAGAAGAAGAAGAAGAAGAAGAAGAAGAAGAAGAAGGAAAATAAAAAATTAAAAAGAGATGGAGAAGATGGTATTTTTTATTTTTATTTTTGATTTTGGGGTTTATTTGTGATAATTAGATAATTAGAGGGGTTAATTTATAAAATAAATAAATATAAGGACCAAATTAACTCTTTTCTCTTTGAATTTTAACACCGTTAGTCAATTTTGCCTCTGTTTGCTAACGGCGTTTAGCACAACCTCTGTTTGCAAAAAAAAAGACCACAGGTTCGAGTTCGCAAAAAGTGTATACCACATGCATTTTTTTTTGTACTTATCCCTTATTTTAATGCATTAATTTATAATTCATTCAACTCATGTATTACTTGAAAATTATAATTTGATATTAAATGTATTTATTTTTTTATGAATTAATCTTCGGTATTAATGGACATTATTATTTTCTCCACTCCTTCTTTGCCTACCCTGAGAATGACTGGTTCTCCAATGGGGTTAAAGGTAGGTTAATGGCTAGCATGGAGTAGGGAGACATTTTATTTGCTATTATCTGCCACCACCTTTGGAAGTGGAGAAACGAGGAGATCTTTGGTGAGAAGACTGTTTTTATTCAGAACTTACCCGAGTTCTTCTCTAAAAAGCTCCTTACCATTACGGGGAGCTTCAAAGGGGACCCCCTTGCCAATTCTACCCAGAATAAAGAGGTTCAACTCGTTGGGTGGTGTAGGCCGAAGGATGGGGTGGTTAAGTTGAACACGGATGGCTCATATCTCAACAATGGAAAGATCGCGGCTGGAGGCGTGCTCAGGGACGCGGGAGGTGCCTGGTTGTCTGGATTCACCCATAACCTGGGTTTGGGCTCATCCTTTTCAACGGAACTTTGGGGTATTCTTTCTGGAGTCAAGCTTGCCAGAAATCTGGGTATTAAAAAGCTTGCTGTGGAGTCTGATAATATGGAGGCTATTAGTATGATCTCTAATAATCATGCTTTTTGTCTTAGTAGCCAGAACCTTATCAAAGCAATAAGAAGTCTTGGCTCCTCCTTTGAGTCCTTAGAGTTCAGCCACATCTATAGAGAACAAAATCGAATTGCGGATCGCTTGGCGGCGGCTGGGCACGAGGGGATGTTAGGTGTTTCCACCCTTTCTGATCCTCCTATCTATCTTTCTTCTCTCCTTTTAGAGGACAGAGTTGGGTTTAGCTTTCCTAGGCTGATCCCAAGTTAGCTTTTGTCTCGGTGTTGGTTTGTTTTCTTTCCTGTTTCTACCAAAAAAAAATGGACATTATTATTTTTTGTAAATAAACTTAAAAAGTTATAAATATTTGAAAACAGTAATGGTTAATTTTTTTTTTTATTTGTAAAAATTAGCAATTGGTTTCATTTCAATACAAAATGAAATATCTGTAACTTAAAGACAAACATTGGTTAAAAAAAACTTAACGAAATTATAAATGTTTGAGAACAGGAATGGTTAATTTTTTGTAAAAATTAGCAATTGTTATCATTTTAATACAAATTGAAATATATGTAACTTATGTATTACTTGAAAATTAAGTTATCATCCAATGATAAAACTAAAAAATAAAATATTGAAAATCACTGTTGCATATATATTATTGAAATTGAATGTCTTACACTAAGAAAAGACACACATAATTGAGAATATGAAACTTATTAAAGCATTTTCCACAATCAAATGCTTTTGTGGATCTACATCTCCTTCTTGTCTTTCCTTTTCTTCAGCTTCTCATCATTAGTTTCCATCTCCTCAGAATCCGACTCCAAACAAACACACATTGAATCATGCAAAATAGTTAAGGATAAGGCAATGGTCTTGATGCATGGTAAGAATTCATCTGTTTGTTGACGCATATATTTCTTGACACACCTTTGAACAACATCTTCAATTTCATTTATCGGAAATGGAGTAGCGCCCAACATATTAACACCGTCATCAGTCTGCCCAAGAATAAGCTTCCTGAATGTATTCCCTTCCTTCACCTCCAACTTTTGCTGAGCCTTTATTTTCTTTCCTGATGAAGGCCCCACTGATTCTTTTTTAGACTTTTCTACTTTTATTTTTTTTTGAGTGGAGAAATAACTTCATTAGGATCATCCTCAAATAGGTATGGAGAGAAATTGTCTTCATTTTTTGAAGGCTCTTTGGAAGGATCTACTGAATCGAAAAGTACTACGAAATCCATATTTTAAGAGCGAGTATAACATTTCGAGAGCATTACATACTCCTATTTATATAGAAAAATTCGGAATTAATGTATTTAATTTGTAAAGTCTCTTCATAATCACACTTAAATACAGAGATGTCTTTTCGTTTAATGTATCCGTTTTGTATTCAATGTATTAATATTTTTTTTAAGTGCCATTATGTTGGTATGGTAAATGTAACTGAATACAGATCGTATTGGATTCAATGTATTTGTGAAATAAAAGCAGTTTTCAGTTACATGTAGTGTGCATTTGAAAAGGTGTGTTAATCTATATAAATAGTCTCTTACCATGCATACCATTTCACATAGCACTATCAAAGTGTTGTAATCATTGATAACTATGTCTAGAGAGAATCTTGGGAACGTGGTAGGTGAGTCCTTAGGGAAAAAGAGAAAGACATGCGAAGATAGCGAGGGTAGTGATGATCCTCCACTAGGAGTTCATTATGAAAGTGTTCTAAATGGAATACAAGTTGCATTCAAGTGTGGAGACAATGATGAAATCCTAAAATTCATGAAAATTGTTTCATATGCCTTAGTATTTCTCTCTGATTCAATGGTTGAATATTTTAAGTCAAAAATGGATGAGAAGGAGGAATTGGAGAAGAAGCTCAAAACTATAAAGGCCTTAATTGATGATGCACGGAAGGAACATGTGGATTTAACCTTTGAAAAACTGTGATGTTTTTGTTTTTTACTTTATTTTGTTGTTTTAATTATGTTAACACATTACTTTTTAATTTTCAATAATACTATGGTTTTCTCCAATTTATCTATAATCACAATCTCATTATTATTGAAATATTATGTTTTTTTATATTTAGTAACTTTAAATTATTGATGTCAAAATTAAGGATTATAGTATCTTAAATTAATTAAATATAATTAAACTTTTCATGTTAAACCGATTATATAACCAAATGGATTAATTATCTACTTAGATGTAATATGAAGAAACATATGTTTTAGGTATTTCCAAATTATTATTGTCTCACTACACAATTAATTTAACAATTTATACAACACATTTTCATTATACTTATGCAAATTCGCAACATGTTTTCTTAATTAGTACTGAGTAGAGTAATATTTTGATAATCCAAAAAAATTGAGCTACGAAAAAAAATTGGTTCTTAAAATTACACCTACGATATACTTTATTAAATATTAATTATTACAAATCTTAATTAAATGTAATTAAACTTTTCATGTTAAACCGATTATATAACGAAATTAGAATGTACTTTAAAATTACAAGTTTTTAGATGTAATATGAAGCACATATGTTTTAGGTATTTCCTAATACTTATAGAGTTATACTTGTATCACACTTCTAGAAGTATAGTAGGATTATATTGTTCTATTCAGTAGTCTATTAGGTTTACAATACCTGTAATATATATACAATCTTATCAATGAAACCCTAATCAAGGGATTTTACTCAATCAATCTTTCTCTCTCTCTCTCTCTCTAGTCGACATTCCTCTCTCTTTCTCTATCTTTCACTGTTCTACTTCTATCAACATGGTATCAGAGCAACAACCGATCCCTTTATGTCTGATTCAATTCCGCTACAGACAACCATCGGAATTCAATCCGAATCATTTCAACCTACCGCTTCCGCCATGTCCCTATCGAACAGAAGCAACGAAACTACGGCTGGAAGTTTTTCGACCGCGGCTGTGCCTGCGGCTGCTTCTGCCGACGGTGAACATTCAACGTTTGGCACCGAATTCACAGTTGTCATGGCTTCCACGTCGTCCCTTCAGCCCTCATCCGGATGGAGATTCGAGTCTCCATTCACCACTCCGGAATAATCATCCGTAACATCAACCTATTTATTTGATAACAAGGATTCTGGTGTTATTCCCCGAAGCAGACGGAATCATACGGCTCCTCCACTATTCCCTCCACCAGGTAATCATTCTCAACCTATTATCAGGCCAGGTTTTGGACCCCCACCCTCTTATCATAGTCCCCAAATAACCTCATCATTACACACTCATGGTTCCGATTCTTTCATTACCAATCCTAGACCAACTTTTAACCCTCATCCTAACCATGAATATCCCTCCTCATCCATGAATCCTGTTTATTCTAACTCCACAACAAATTTTGTTCATATGACCCGTCCATCTCCCACTCATACAGCCACTCACATCAAATTAACACCACATAACTACAAAGCTTGGAGAATGGCCATTGTTTCCACTTTGAAATCCCATCATTATTTTGAGCACATTATTAGCAATAATCCACCACCTCCAAATTTTTTAACTCGAAGCAGTTTTATGTCTGGTCCTGATAATATGATACTCAATCCTCCTTATACTGTTTGGGATGATCTTGAGAATACTGTTATGTCTTTACTGTTGCACTCTTTGACTGAGGAGATCTATCCTTTAATCACTTGCTTTCATTATTCTCGTGATATTTGGGGAGCTCTTGAGCAAGCCTATGGAATTATTACTGATTCTCGACAATTTAAATCAAGTCTAGAATTACAAGAACTTGAATAGAATGACATGCCTATTACTGAATACATGCACAAATTAAAAGCCATTTTGGATGACCTTGCTGCTTCTGGCAATCCATACCCCATGCATCTCTTACCACCTCTATTATACAAGAATGTTAGTGAGGCATTCAAATCAACTATTCAAAACCTTATCACCCAAAAGGGCATGCACATTAGTCTCTATGAATTATTGAGCAACTTGAAAATGGTTGAGGGTCTGATTCACTCAACAGCAAAAAAGGCAGAATTTTTATTACCCACTCCGAGTGCTGATTCTCTTGAAGCACATGTTTCGACTGTTTTACCTAATGCCGCTACAAAAAGAAATAAAAAGAGGAGGGTGGAAAGTGTTTTAATTGTGGAGATCTTGATCATTGGGCCGATAAATGCAAACGTCCAAAGGGATATGCAACACAACATCGTTCTGGACCACAGGCATATACAGCATGGCAAACTTCTGTGGACCCATTCAGTGGTCCGCTTCAGCCCTGGTATCCAGACACTAGAGCTACAAATCATATGACTGCTAATCCACATCAACTTCAAATCATGTATCCATATCCAGGGTCTGATTCAGTTCAGTTCGGCAACAGACAAGGTTTGGAAATCTCTCACTTGGGTTACTCTAATATTCATAATTTCAATATCAATGATATTTTACTTATGCCTAAGCTAACCAAATAACTTTTATCTGTTCAAAAATTCTCTCGAGATAACTCTTGCTTCTTTGAATATGCACCACTTTCTTGTAAAGGATCAAGCAACTGGGGAAATCCTGTTACGCGGTCCGAGTAAGGATGGGCTGTATGTGCTTCCACCAAACTTAAAAGAGGCGCTAGTAGGGTAGAAGGTGTCTTTTGAACGGTGGCATGCAAGGTTAGGGCACTGTCAGAATCAAACAGTTAGCAAAATTCTGAAGAATAATAAACTTGTGTCAATGACACCAGTTAGTAGTTATTTATTTTGTCCTTTAGGAAAATTAGCCAAAACTTCTTTACCTTCAATTTAATGGACACCAGTTGGGGCCCTGCTCCTATTCTTTCATTTAATGGACATCGTTATTTTTTATTATCATTGATGAATTTACTCGGTTTGGATGGCTATTCTGTTTAAAGAACAAAAGTGAAGTTGCTATTACTTTTCAAAAATTTATGCCATGATTAGAAATCAGTACAATGCTAAAGTTAAAAATTTCTACTCTGATCTTGCGGGAGAATTTCAAGCACTTCAACCGTTCTTACAAACAAATGGTATTATTCACAAAATTGCGTGTCCTCACACACATTCCCAAAATGGAATTGCTGAACGAAAAATTAGACATGTTGTTGATACTTGTCTAACCTTATTAGCCAATGCTTCCTTACCTTTGTGTCTTTGGAATTATGTCATGATTCACAGCATGCGTATGATTAATATTCTTCCTACCAAAGTTCTTTGTGATAAATCACCGTTTTTTCTTCTTCACAAAAAACTACCCTCTTTTCGTCAATACGCATTTTTGGAAGTGGAATTTTTCTGTTGCTTCGACCCTACAATCGACACAAATTCGAATTTCGTTCTAAATTATGTGTCTATCTAGGTCCGTCATCTAATCATTCTGGTGAACTGTGTCTTGATCTCTTAACCAAAAGAATTTACATCTGCAAATTCGTTCGGCATTAGGATGATGTCTTCCCGGAAACACGGCCTATGGCACCAGCACCTATTACTAGCGCTGAATTTACGGCTGACACACATGAGCTTCCATCACTACTTGGACCGTATCTAGGTAACTCTCCTGTATCTCCTTATCCAAATACTACTGTTTCTTCTTCTCCTCCATCCACTACAATCCCTGTGCCCAACACCCCTGCCACATCAGCCCCCATTGCAACTTTGATTCCTTTTGTCTTGCGGATGAACAACTCTGCCCCGCGACGCCTTCCAGAATGCACGCGTACTAACGATTTGCGCAACGAGCACTGCGACACGACTGCTACGGACATCGATCATGGGTAGGACTCGGAAGTTCCATTAGATGTGATGCGGATGTCTCTGCGTTAACTCTTGCCACTCCTGTGGATATCCAAGCAGTCTCCATCGGCATTACGGATCCCGCAATACCGATAATGCTACCATCGGTTCCCAACCCCATCGCCATAGTGGAGCCTAGCGCGACGCTTCCTCTTGTCTTTTGAGCAGTCAGCCAATGCAACCTGGAACCTACGCAACCTGCCCTTATGGCTGCATCTGTTTCAGGCTCGGGAATACCGCCTCACCCTCCTAGAATCCCGATTTGACGAAATCGCAGACCGATTCCTCCTTGTAGGCATGGAATGCAATTGCGAGGCACCACTCTCAATTCGCGTGGAAGATTTGAAGCTTTACTTTCCTCGAATAGTGATGGTACGGTTGATCCAACGTGCTTCAGCAAATCACAAAAATCACCCGAATGGCGTAACGCGATGTGAGAAGAAATTACGGCACTTCTTGACAACGGAACATGGCAACTTGTTCCTCGACCTCCTAGTAGACACGTTATCACCTCTCGATGGTTATTTCGAACAAAAAGAAAAGGCGATGGATCTACTGACCGATATAAGGCTCGGCTTATAGCGCATGGCTTCACTCAAAAATCGAGGATTGACTACAAGGAAATGTTCAATCCTGTGGTTAAGGCAACCACCATTCGAACCGTTTTTACTATAGCTACATCTAATGGATGGTTCATTAATCAACTAGATGTGTCGAATGAATTTTTGCATGGAAATCTATCAGAAACAATTTTCATGGAACAACCTCAAGGTTTCTGAGATTCTGAACAACCCAATTCTGTGTGCCTTCTTCGTAAGAGCTTGTATGGACTGAAACAAGCACCCCGTGAGTGGTTCACCTCATTACGAAATTTCCTACTCTCCCTCGGCTTCAAAATGTCAATGGCAGATAACTCTTTATTTGTTCACCACCAGGGCAAAACACAAACATATATATTATGTTATGTGGATGATATACTTATCACAGGAATACCCCGGATCACATACTCAGCACAATTGCCTCCATTGAGAAGGAATTTCCAATTCAAAATTTAGGGAAGGCTGAATACTTTCTCGGCATTGAAATTTACTATTCAAAAGAAGGTATTCATCTCTGTCAAGCTAAATATGCATCTGACATCTTGGACAGAGTAAAGATGGCTGATTACAAACTAATTTCCACACCCATGGCAACAACCCCAACATTATAGCCTCCCCTAGGGGGATAAATATCGGAGTATTGTGGGTGCACTTCAGTTTCTTCTCCTCACCCGACCTGATATTACCTTTACAGTCAACAAACTATGCCAATTCCTTCATTATCCGACGGATGAACATTGGAAAAGCGTTAAGCGAGTTCTTCGTTACCTTCAAGGCACCTTGAATTATGGCATCACGATGTCATCAAAACCTATTGATAATGTTCACTTCTATTCTGATAGTGATTCGGGTGGATGTCCTGATGATAGACGATCAACAGGTGCTTTCTGCATTTACCTTGGCAAGAGTATCATCTCATGGAAAACTCGCAAGCAACCGATGATAGCAAGATCGTCCACTGAAAGTGAATACAAAGCAGTCGCGAATGCCACGACCGAACTTTTGTGGATTCGATCACTTCTACATGACTTAGGTTTTCCGATGCCAAAACCTTTGCAACTATGGTGCGACAATGTTGGTGCTATCTATCTCACATAAATCCAGTGTTTCATGCGCGAACGAAGCACATTGAACTTGACTATCACTTTGTACGTGAACAAGTCTCAAATGGTTTTCTCAGTGTTCGCTTTATTCCAACTGATGATCAGGTGGCTGACATTATTACCAAGCCACTGCCTACTCTATGGTTTGAGCGACTTCGCTCCAAACTATTAGTCCAAGATCGGCATCGGCTTGCGGGGGGTGTTAGAGATAATATTCAGTATTATCTGATGCAGTGTGGATTTCACTGAATTCGTGACGTGTTAGTTTTAATCGTAAACTAACAAAGATGTTCTTCTCTAGCTAAACTAGAAGGAGTGAATCCCAAGTTTCATGGACTAAATCCATAGGAATATGAAATCCCCATTGTTGAAGGTGAAAACCTTAACAAGCTTCTTAAAGAAGTTTTAATATTTGATTGATAACAAGTTAAGGATTACAATAGAAAGAGATGTATTTATATCATCTCAAAACCCTAATTGCCAAATTACATAACTAAGTAAAACATAAAGATAAAAGGGTAAATTGGGGCTAATGGTAAAAGGGTGGCATGCTTGTAAATAAGGGGTGGTAGAGTTGTAATTATGGAGTGGCAAAGGTGTAATTAAGGAGTGGTCCCAAGCATGAAGAACTTGGTGAAGAAGTATCCTACAGAAAGGGCATGCCCCGCGTAGGTCTGGCTACGCCCCGCGTGGTGCAGCTCCTGATCCGGGTGCGTCTTGTTGATGAGGTTTACACGTGGCGTCCCAGGTGTTACGCCCCACGTAGTTGACCTTCTGGGTGCAACTTGTTCCGGATGCTTGATCTGCGCCCCGCGTATAAAAGGCACGCCCCGCGTGCATGAGCTCTAGAGCTGTCCTCCGGAAGTAGTATCCTCCACGCTCCACGCACTGGCTAATACGCTCCGCATGGAGTGCTTAGTGGCCTCCCTTCCACGTGTCTTCCCCTTTACTCGGTGATCCCCGGATCCACGCCCCGTGTGTTCTATCTTACACCCCGCGTAGAGCAAGATGCCCTCATCATACTCCTCTTCTTTAAAAGATTTGGACCCCAACTCAACTGTAGAATAAGAATGGTGCTTGGTAGGTGCTGTCCACTCCACATGTTGTTGGCTTCTTCTTTTCTTTATGAACTCTACCCACAACTCAACTTGTGTCTTGACCCCGGTGCTCATTCCCCGTAATGCTCGCCTCAATATCCGACCAACATCGAATGGAATATCTTGACGAAGTTGGTCAAACCAAACCTCCACAATGTCTTGGAAGCTCCTCCACACTCCCACGACATGTCGAACCAACCAACCCCGGTCCTCCTCAATCTCCACTTCACGAACATGGACATTGGCCCCTACTTCATTCCGCTCATAGTCTACCTCGAATGGACCCGACGACACGTATCAACCAAACTAGGATCAATCCCATAAGCACTCTTCAAAACCCCAACACGGCCTTGAGTCGGATATGCCCGGACCTCAATATACCTCGCGCCATCAACCCGGATGCTAGGCTCAATCTCCACTCGCTCATAGCCAACCTCAAATGCCATGTCCCGGCGCCATATATCAACCCGAATTGGAGCGATCCCTTGAGTACTCTTCACAACCCAAACATGACTTTGAGTTGAATATGCCCGGACTTTGCTATCATTCATTCCACTAGCTTGGCTATCATGCTCAATCTCTCCTTGCCCATGGCCCACATCAAACGGAATATTCTAGCGACACTTGTCAACCCACACCATAGTGAACCCAAGCACACATATAGTAGCTCTTCCCTCACCTTGGGTTAACAATCGCGGAACTTCAAGACTTGCCACTTTACTAACTTGGCCATTACTCCCCAAGTCTTGAATTTCTCCTACCTCCTCAACATCTCTCGGGTGGCTATCCCCATTCATTAAAGACTTCATAAACCGCACTCTCTTTATCACAAGATCGCTTCTTATTGACTCCTCATAAGGTTGATGCTTCCTCAACAAGCACACCACATACCCACACACATTCATGTCAACAAAGCACAACATAGTGAGTTCCGAATTTACCAAGTCTTGACCTCCTTCCATCCTCTCTAGATTCCACGGGAAGCCATTCCCCCTCAACAAACAATCACCAAAGCTCATAACAAGATCAACCCTTATGGGATCCTCATAGGAAAAGTTCTCCCTCAACATACACAACCAAGCTTCCAACACATATATTTCAACAAAGCACAAAAGAATAAGTTCAGATTTTACCAAGTAAGGGACTTGATTCTTTGGCATGTGGCATGTGCTAGGTGTCCCGGTGCTATCAATAGGCTTCATAAAGCAACCTTCCTCCTCTCTAGAGCTCAACTCACCATATGTAGAGCTAGGTGCACTATCTCCCGGATCCCATGCTATATCTCGTGGTAGCTTCCTTAAAGGTGGAAACCCTTTAGGAAGCCCTTTAGGTGGTTTGGTGGAAGACATGTGCTTGTCACCCTCGGACATCGGCTCAACTTCCTCATGTTCAACTGTGCTCTTTCCCTTCTCAATCACATTCTCTTCCTTAGTTTTAGCTTCATTAAGAGAAAGGTTAGGTAAACAATCCACCAAGCCCAAGTCATTGCGAACCGACATTTCTTTTGTGCCACCAAGGCACCCATTCAGACTCAACTCCCGAGTTGGACAATCTTCCAAAGTGGCCTCCGTTTTTTTACTAGGAGAACTCTTCAAAGGTGTAAGGACATATCGGATTCCGCCTTTGTGTATGGTGTAGGTGTTGCTTCTTCCCGCATGTGAGGCATCATAATCAAATTTCCATGGCCTACCAAGTAGCACATCACAAGCACCCATCTCTACAACATCACACATAACTCCATCCCTATAAGCTCCAATAGTGAAAAGAACTTTACACCAATGAGTAACGTGAAGCTTCTCCACCTCGTTGACCCAACCAAGGCGGTAAGGTCTAGGATGTGGCTCGGGAACCAACCCAAACTTACTCACGGCGGACCAACTAATTATATTTACTTGGCTTCCTCCATCGATCACCATCTCACACTTCTTCCCAAGAATTAAGCAGTGAGTTCTAAATAATCGATGACGTTGGCTAGGCTCCTCTTCACTAGGCATAGGCACCCTAGTCACCAAATACACATTGTGCTCATCGCCATCATCATCAACTTCATAAGTGTCTTCATACTCAACACTTCCCGACTCATCCTCATCTTGGAACCGATTTTCTTCACCATCATAAGCATCTTCGTTCCGGCTCCACTCTACGTTTTCGGTCTCATAGTCATCTCGGAACCGACCTTCATCATACTTATAAGTGTCTTCATTTCGGTTCCACCCAATATTTCCCAACCCATAGTCGTCTCGGAACCAATCTTCATCATCATAAGCTTCTTCGCTTCGGTTCCACTCTACATTTTCCGACTCATCATCATAATGGACACTACCTCCATCATGCTCATAAATATCTTCGTTATAGGATCAGTCAACATCCTCCAACTCATCATCACAATGGAATCTACACTCATCATCTTCATACGGAGCCCCGTGTCGATCCCACTCAACACACGGACGCTCACTCTCATCATAGTAGACCCCATCTCCGTCTTCCTCATAAGCGGTCCCACATTGGTCCCACTCAATGCGTCGACGTTCATTCTCCCCATGGTAAACTCTACCATCTTCATCATAATCAAACTCATATGCACTATGACAAAGTTCACCATCTTCACATATTTCATCTTCGGAAGCATGCTCTCTCTCTTTAACCTCATCCTCGAATTCGCCTTCATAATAATCACATTCCTCGTTTCTTACTAGCTCATTCTCGGATTGGTTCTCCTCTTCATCAATCTCCTATTCTAACCCCTCTTCTTCATGGTTGTATTCAAATTCATTTCCATCTTCATCCACGATCCGTCTTTTCCCACGACCTCTCGTCTCCTTCCACTTCTCCCTATAGTTCAAGCCGGCTACCTCATTTGAATGGCTACCCGACCCAAACGACATGCTACACCCAACTATAGTTGAACCACCAACATCTCTCCCATCTCCATAGCCATCAATCTCCACACATAGACTAACTTCATCATTCTCCTCAAAGAGATTAATAAGCCCAAAGTCACTCTCCCCTTCCTCAAGAATAATGCCTTCAATTTTCTCAAACTTACAAACAAGGTTATGCTTAAGAGGCATTTCATCAAACACTTGGGGGGCATCACTTGCTACATGGGCTTTCCCAACATCCTCACCTACAAACACTCCTTCCTCCTTACCCATACATGAACTCACATTCTCATTCACAACATCATTATCAACAAATCCACAATGAGAATCTAAATCCACTTCAACATCATAAACAACATCTCAAACATCCAATCTCTCCCTAGCAATATGACTATCCACAACTTCAATGTGAGAATTTGAAAGTTTAGGATTTACCTCTTCAATGTGTAAAGGAGAAAAGATTAGTGATGAATCTTTAGGAGGGACTTCCATGGTTGGTTGGGAGCTATTTCGACATTCTTGCTTGAGACTCTTTACGGATGACGCGAGCTCCCTCGTTAGCTCGTTTATCACCCGAAAATCCGCCCTACAACCCGTTTGTTGCCTTATCACGATGGCTTCGAGATTCTCCAACGCCTTGTTGAAGGTGTCTTCATATCTTGGGGATAAATTTGGTTGAACCATAGTCGAAAGAAGTCTCCGTTTAAGGAAAACGATCGGCTCTGATACCAAATGATGCAGCGTGGATTTCACTGAATTCGTGACGTGTTAGTTTTAATCGTAAACTAACAAAGATGTTCTTCTCTAGCTAAACTAGAAGGAGTGAATCCCAAGTTTCATGGACTAAATCCATAGGAATATAAAATCCCCATTGTTGAAGGTGAAAACCTTAACAAGCTTCTTGAAGAAGTTTTAATATTTGATTGATAAAAAGTTAAGGATTACAATAGAAAGAGATGTATTTATATCATCTCAAAACCCTAATTGCCAAATTACATAAAGGGCAAATTACATAACTAAGTAAAACATAAAGATAAAAGGGTAAATTGGGGCTAATGGTAAAAGGGTGGCATGCTTGTAAATAAGGGGTGGTAGAGTTGTAATTATGGAGTGGAAAAGGTGTAATTAAGGAGTGGTCCCAAGCATGAAGAACTTGGTGAAGAAGTATCTTACAGAAAAGGCACGCCCCGCGTAGGTCTGGCTACGCCCCGCGTGGTGCAGCTCCTGATCCGGGTGCGTCTGGTTGATGAGGTTTACGCGTGGCGTCCCAGGTGTTACGCCCCGCGTAGTTGACCTTCTGGGTGCAACTTGTTCCGGATGCTTGATCTGCGCCCCGCGTATGAAAGGCGCGCCCCACGTGCATGAGCTCTAGAGCTATCCTCCGGAAGTAGTATCCTCCACGCTCCGCGCACTGGCTAATACGCTCCGCATGGAGTGCTTAGTGACCTCCCTTCCACGTGTCTTCCCCTTTACTCGGTGGTCCCCGGATCCACGCCCCGCGTGTTCTATCTTACGCCCCGCGTAGATCAAGATGCCCTCATCATTATCTCTCCTAATTATCTTCAGGATAATTACCATCCTAATACTTATAGAGTTATACTTGTATCACACACTTAGAAGTATAGTAGGATTATACTGTTCTATTCAGTAGTCTATTAGGTTTACAATACCTGTAATATATATACAATCTTATCAATGAAACCCTAATCAAGGGACTTTACTCAATCAATCTTTCTCTCTCTCTCTCTACCGTCGACTTCTCTCTCTCTCTAGTCGACATTCCTCTCCCTTTCTCTATCTTTCACTGTTCTACTTCTATCAACAACCATAACTCCCTTCAATATTTTTGTATTTATTTTATTATTTAGAATTTTAGTTCAAATAGTATACATTATAAATACTTTTAAACACTTTAATAAGAAGATTTTTAATCATTTTAAACATTTTAATGAATGATTTTCTTTATCATTAAAAATTTTTTTAATGAGAAAATTTTAAATCATAAAAATATTTTAATGTAGGATAAAATTATATGAGAAAGGTAACAATTACTTTAGACTTCTAATATATCCCTCCTCATTAACAGCCATTTTGTTAGTGATAGTTTACTACATTGACCAAGTAATTGACCAAGCTAATTTGATAGAGCAATTTTTAACAACTGTGATCAACCCATAATAGTATAATACATAACAATAAATTGTCCCAATAAAGTACCCCAAATGGATTGCAATCATTAAACTACTTAGATATAAAAAGTCAAACGAAATATACAATTCTAAAAAAATATCCATATGTTTTTTATATTTTCAATAATAATAAAAAAATATTAATTCTAAATATTTATTTATATGAAAATATAATTAATTTATTAGTTTTTAATAAGTACTTAATAGTTTAATTTTTAAGTTTCAACAAGTTTTATTATAGATTTAAAAAAAAACTAAATTACCATTAATTATAAGAATTTGTGAGTTTTTAACTAGGGCTGTAAATATCAGATCCGGAAAATACTATCATGACTGAAAATTTGGAATATTGAAAAATAGTAACTCTCATTTTAACGGAGATTTTGCATCTTTTTTTTTATTATATGAGTAAAATTAGAGATTGAATTTTCAGCAATCTATATGGATCTTGCTATTATGTCTCACTGAAGTTTTCCTACTACTAGTTGTCAGAGATTATGATTGAACCTTAACAATTAGCTTGAATTGTTGGTTCAAACGGTTCCATGATATGGTGACAACCTTATTAGTTCAATTAATACAAAATTAGTCCGTTGGAAATAAATTTCCATAAGTCTTAGTTAGCAGAATCATTACCCGCAATTGCATAATACATAACCATAATTGCCTCAATAAAAGGGCGGTCTGGTCGCACTACGCGTCCCCGCTGAGCGAGGGTCCATGGAGGGGTCCTACCACAAGGGTGTATTGAGGTAAGGCTTCCCCTGCCAATTTATTTGGTAAGAGGCCACTCCTAAGACTCGAACCCGTGACCTCTTGGTCACAAGACAATAACGTTTACCATTGTGCCAAGACTCGCCCTCAATAATTGCCTCAATAAAGTACTTAAATATAAAAATATCATCACTGGAAATTTGGAATGTTGAAAAATATAAACTATCATTTTAACGGAAATTTTGGATCATGCTACAAGAATTAGATATTCGATTTCCACCACTCTATATGGATCTTGCTATTATGTGAAAAAATTATAATTTCCATTTGCAGCAATTTAAGGATATGCAAATTTTCCACCATATTATTTTCAATTCATGTCAACTATCCAATATGTAATGATACACAAGTTGCCATATATTTTATTGGCTTAGTACATCTTTTAGCCTGATTGTTTAAAAATTGATTGCCCTCTTAAATTTTTAAAGTGTTTCAATAAGCCTTTCAATTTATTTAAAATATCCAGATAGTGTCATTAACTTATTTAAAATGTACAAGGAGAATACAAATGTTTGTTCCTGAGTTTTTTTATATTGGGATAAATTGGACAATATAGTTTATATTTTTATTGGCAATCATTTGTTATGTCTATTTGTTTAAATAGATTATAATTTTCCTATACTAATATTGTTTGTTTGGAATTTCAGGAAATAAGTTGTTGGTTTATTTTTTTAATTGAAGATGGATTCGGTTCAAAGGACACAGTCACTTCAGAGGCTTTAGGCCCACTTGTACCAGTGGCAACGTGTAAGCCGCATCGAAAGTCTAGAAAAATTCATTGGTGTGAATTTTAAGATTTGGATGTAGAAGAAAATATGTTTTCTTCAATGATGATGATAATTACATGCGAAAGTTCCATATTTTAACATTCTTATGTGTAGGGATTGATTTATATTAGAAATGTGAAATGTCACAAATTGAAAAATCTGAGCAGTGATGTTATCTAGCCAAGTTAGACGTTCGGAGATGAACATTAGATGAAAGTTATTGAAAATGTAAAAATCAAATCGCCGTAAAATGAATACGTCACAACGATGGAAGTGAAGCAAAAATATCTTATCAATTCGTGAATATGCGGTATAAAAAGCTTATGAATGATGATATCGGGTAGAAAAGCTTCCATGTGATAACATCGTTAGTCAATTGATCTCAACAAGTGTCATCCTAATTGATTTTGTAGAATCAAAGGATAACACAACGGGATCCGCTAGCCTAAAGGTTAAACCGAGATCAAATTGAAAAGACATCGAAAGAAATGGTACTAAAGCTGTGAAGGAAAACCCTACCTTGTTGACTGAAGATCCCAAGATTTAGGTTCAAAGGGACAACCTAACTGCATGAACCTTATGTGGTCACTGTGGGGGTTAAACTCCAGGCCATTCCTAGATGTAAACAGTGACATAAAAATGGGAAAAGGTTTAGTTATATGCTTTTAATGATACATTGTGCGTCAGTATTATGAGCAAATAAATCACCTATATGTTAGAGTGAACTAGGATCGCTTTAAATGAGACTAGTGGGGCCTTTCAATGAATAGGAGTTTCCTTACCCGTTGTTAGAACGTGAGATGCATCATGAGTCTTATCGAATCTGACTGAAGTACTAGTGGTTGTGACATTCTGATCCATTATTCAACCATTTACGGTCATTCCTCCATTTGTACCTTCATCAACAACTACAGAAAGTCATCGAACCATGTTACCGACATAAATAGATCCACAACCACCAGTTGCTACTGTTCCTCTAAACATAAATTCCCAAGCCACAAATGTAACAGCCCCAGAGTTGCCACTGTAGGTTGATTTTTCCTCATTTCATCTTGCACCAGTAGATCCGCCATCTTTACTAAATACTTAGCAGTAACCACCCACTCAAATAGTGTCTCAGACTGCTATTTCTGTCGAGCAAACACAAATTACACCAGCAATAAGCAGCTCACCTGGCTGAACTCATCCAATGGTAACTAGAAAACATACTGGGTCACTCAAACCCAAGGCCTTCGAAGCTAAAATTGAACAGGTAACCCCAACTTGTTATTCAAAAGCTATGATGCAATCAAAATGGAGAACCACTATGAGGGAGGAGTACAATGCTTTAATTACAAATGGTAATTAGGAGCTCCGACCTGAGAATGAAGCAGAAAATAAAATCAGATGTAGATGGGTATTCCGAATCAAACTAAATCCTGATGGTTCTGTTAGTCGTTACAAAGTATGACTTGTTGTTAAAGGATATCATCAACGACCTGGTAATGATTATGAGCAAACCTTTAGCTTTGTCATCAAGCCAACAACCATACGTCAGCAGCTTGATATAAGTAATGCCTTCTTACATGGTACATTGGATGAAGTGGTATTTATGGAGAAACCTCCTGGTTTTCTCAATCCAGAATTTCCTAATCATGTTGTAGATTAAAAAAAAAGCTTGTATGATCTCAAACAAGTACCCACAATGTGGCACCACTGCTTAACCCAGGCTCTTTAGTGGCTTGGTTTTGTCTGTTTAAAAGCAGACTCCTCTCTTTATTATTTGAACCTGCAAAATGTTCATCTTTTTTGTCTGCTCTATGTGGATGATATCTTGGTTACAGGAAATTGTAGCACATCGATTGATAAATTAGTCAAGGAATTACAAGGGAAATTTTCCATTCGGGATCTAGGCAAATTTTCATATTTCCTTGGTATTGAAGTAAAATGGAGGTCTGATTCTCTTCATTTATGTCAGCAAAAATATGTTAATGATCTAGATAGATGCATGAGTCTAAAGGCATTTCAACTCCATCTTGCACAAGTACAAAACTTAGTCGTGATGTTGGTGAACCATTTACTGATCCTGGCTTATATAGAAGTATTGTTGGTGGATTGCAATATGCTACGATTACTAGACTTGATATCAATTATGGAGTGAACAAAGTCAGTCAGTTTATGCACAGTCCAACACTTGATATTGGAAGGCAGTAAAACGAATTCTTCGGTACCTCAAATCCACACCTTCACATGGTATTCATTTTCGGCGCAGCTATTCAATTGATATTGTTGGATTCTCTGATGCAGATTGGGTTAGCGATATTGATGATCGAAAATCAACTTTTGGTTTTGCCATTTTTATTGGATCAAATTTAGTCTCATGGCATTCTCGCAAACAACATATGGTGTCACGGTCATCAACTGAGGCTGAATACAGGGCACTCACATCTGAAGTCTTATGGCTAAAAATGTTAATGCATGAAATTGGTTTTGGCATCTCTAATGTGCTGGTTATTTGGTGTGATAATCTTGGGACAACCTACTTGACTGCAAATCCAATTTTTCATGATAGGTCCAAACACCTGGAGATTGATTATCTCTTTGTTTGTGATAAAGTCGATGGAAAAGAACTTTGTGTTTTCTACATCTCCACACTCGATCAAACCAAATTAAGATTCCAATTACTTCGAACCAAAATAACTGTTACACCACAATTAACTTGAAGGGGGAGTGATAAAGATAATATAGTAAATAGACACATAATTAAAACAACTGTAGACCTGGTCTTTAGACTTAATCTTCCTTAATTTGAATTTTAAATATCTCTGTAATCTTTTATTGTAACAAACATATATGTACCCCATTATTTATACTTTCACAATCAATTCTAAATCATTTATTAAAGAATCAAATCCTTTATATACTAGCATTTATCCTATATCACTTTCTTTCAAAATAATAAAATACTATATTGACATGCCCCACCAATTTGCAAATATATTTATACAAAAAAAAAATATATATAAATCATTTGAGTATGAACCTTTATAATAACTAAAGGATCAATCCAAATTCTAGAAAAAGCATTATCAAATTAACGTTTATACATTTAGAGTAAATAATTTATTAATTCTCTCATTTTTATTTAACACACATTTTATTCAAAATCTTCACTCGGACTAATTCAACCGAAAAATCAAGAGATGTTTATCATGATGCTTCACATAAATCTTCCAATTTTAACATAGATAGTTATTAATAATTTATGATGGAAATATTATTGTACCAAATTTATGTTTTTCAAATATTATTTCATCAATATCCAGCTGGATTACAATAATTATAAAGGCCCATTTGCCTATATAGTTAGATAAATGTAAAACTTGAACAATCAATACACCTTGCTTATTCTTGATCAAATGGAGACCCAGTTGATTCCTTCAAACTGGTCACCAATGTCCATAATTACCCTCTTGTTCATCATTCTGATATTGAAAAAAATCAGCAGCAAAAAGTCTCAAAAACTTCCACCAGGTCCATGGAGAATACCCTTATTAGGAAGTATGCACCATTTAATTGGGTACATACCACATCAAAGAATGAGAGATTTATCCAAAATATATGGACCGATTATGCATCTTCAATTTGGTGAGACATCAAACATTATAATTTCATCTCCTGAAGCTGCAAAACAAATCTACAAAACACATGATATCATATTCTCTCAGAGGCCTCTTATGCTTTCTGCCAAAAGTATTTCTTACAACTACAAAGACATCACTTTTGCTGCCTATGGAGATTACTGGAGACAACTGAGGAAGATTTCAACAATGGAGTTGCTTACGGCGAAACGTGTTCGATCTTTCAGACCCATCAGGGAAGAAGAAGCATCAAAACTCGTGGAGTCAATTGCTTCAACTGAACCAGGAATGCCTGTGAACTTCAGCTTGTTGATCACTCATGCAATTTATAGGATCGTTTCAAGAGCAGCATTTAGGAAGATTTGGGATGGGGAAGATGAGTTTCTTGAAAGTTTGAATAGATTGAAAATGGAATTGGGGAGAGCAGTTAGTATTGCTGATGCTTATCCTTCAATTAAATGGCTTGAGAAATTCAGTAGTATAAAGACTAGAGCGGATGAACTTCAGCAGCCAGTTGATAGAATATTTCAAGGAGTCCTCGATGAACATAGATCTTCTAGAAAGGGCCAAATTTCTACTGAGAAAGTTGAAGATCTTGTTGATGTTCTTTTGAATCTTCAAGAAGAAGGTGGCCTTGAATTCCCTTTAGGTGATGACACCATCAAAGCAATGATCATGGTTAGTCTCTAAGCTTTTTTTTTTTTTTTTAAGAAGAAAGTTAATAGTTTCATTCATGAAAACAAAACATCTTTTCAGAAGTTATTTAAAAAAAGTTAAAATCCCGAATTAAATCACATAAGTTTCAATTGCATCTTCAAATTAATAAACCATACCTAATAAATCGTACATAGAAAAATAGGAATAGTAGATAATGCTTCAACTGTCCTAGACAAATCCATCTGAAGCTTGGTCAAACATCACTAAAAAAAATTTAAAACGTAAAAAAAAATCGAAATTAATTTTAGCTTCCAATGCATTAAAACTGTAAAAATGTTATCATTTTTTTAGAAACTAGCATTGAACTAATAGAAAATTAAACATGTTTATTTTTTTTAATGATAAAAACATAATAAAAATGAATATTAAATATGTCTACTTTTTTTTAATGGTAAAGATATATTAAAAATGAATTCAAAAGTGTTATCAAAATAAAAATAAAGAGTCCATTTAAATTAATTAATAATGGTAACATGTTTTTATAATTATTAAAAAATAAATAAAAACTTTAAAAAAAGAGGTTGAAGGAAGTTGAACATAAGACCTCTCAAATGGAAGTAAACATCCTTAACCATCTCATCTACCTTTAAACATTGAAGTAATACTACATAGAGTCAATATAATTATCTCTAAAATATTACCAGACATCATCACTAAACAAAAAAAATTCTCAATTCTCCGGCTGCCTGCCGGGGCTCGAGCCCCCCTAACCCCCTCCTTAGTTCCGCCCTGTCTATATTATAATAGACAAAACTTTTATATATTTCTATGAAAGATCACAAGAAAATAGAAGATTTTGTTGATGTTCTTTTAAATTCCCTTTAGACAATAACACCATCAAGGCAATGATAATGGTTAGTCTGATTGGAATATTAGAAAATGGTAAATAATTATAAGGTTCTTATGGTTTTAGTTAACACGCTTGTAAGTCCATCGTATTATTATAAGGTCCTTAAGTTTTATCGTAATCAACTCTTTAGTCCTTCCATGTGTTTTTGTAAATAAAACTCCAAAATTGCCCCTAGTTATATATACATAAAAAATTTTATCTTTTAGTTTCAAATTTAATCTAATTAGTTTTAATAAAGTTTTTTAACTACATGTATACACCGTAATTAATATACTTGAAAAAATGTATTGTTAATTTTCTTAAATTATAATTATTTTTTTCTTTATTTTTTAATATAATATCTTTAAACTAACATTAAATATTATTATAAATTTTTTTATAATTTTTTAAAAATCATATATTTTTTTTCTTTATTCGTAAATTTTTTTAGAATTGTAAAAACTTTTACAATGATAGTCTTACTCCTATTTTGATAATTTTTGAAATATTTTTCATTCATTTTTTTAGTCAATAATTTTACGTTATTAAATTAAAGTTTTATAATTATATAAAAATTAATAAATAAATTACTTTACATTGGAGTTTATATTGAAGAGATTGTGATTATGTAGGAAAAAAAGAGAAAAAATAAAAAATAGAAAAAATAGATGTTTTATCATTAAAACATAAAGTAAAGGGTAGTTTTGGTTTTTTAAAATTTATTTAGTATAGTTTGACCATTAATCCAAGTATAAGGACTAAGGAGTTAACAAAAACAAAAACTGAGGGACTATATAATTATTTTTAAAAACACATGGATGAAGTAGCGTATTAGGTAAAAACACAGGGACCTTATAATTATTTACCCATTGGAAAATTACCAAGAGAGGGGCAAGATTCTTATTAAAAAAATTACAAAGCATCTTAAAAACTATATGCAAATATAGGGAGTTAATAGGTTACTATTAACCTAGTTCAATGGATAATAGATTCCTAATAGATCACAACAAATTTAAGCTGTCAATATATCACTTTAAAAAATACAAGGGTTAAGGTGTAAAAATACTTCTAACGTTTTGGGTCAGAAGTAATTTTATCCCTAACATCTAAAATGGTGCAATTTTACCCACAATGTTTATAGCCAAGAGCAATTTTACCCCTAACATTGATAATATGAGTCAATTTTAGACACTATTATAAAATACAGATATTTTTGTTTCTTATTTTACACCAATTGCATATCAATTCCTTCTAAAAAAGGATTTCATGTTTTTTTGTAATTTAATAATAGAACTAGAGATTGATATTTATAAATTCGGTGTATTTTTTGAATTTTTTTTGTCTAATTCGTATAAAAGACAGTATATTTATTTTTTTTTTTCACATCCCAATATATGTTTGTGATTTGTTACTGATAAAATGACGCACGTGTGAAGTGTAGATGACAAGATTTATGACCGAGAAAACAGTTTGATGAATTATTTCTCAAATTGACCCAATTGATCAACGATAGGGGTAAAATTGCTCTTCACTTCCTAAATTATGGGTAAAATTATATCATTTTAGACGTTAGGAGTACAATTGCTCCTGATCCGAAACTTTAGGGATAGTTTTGCACCTTAACCCAAAATACAAATACGAGAACTAATGAAATACCTACTAAAGGAAGATGCGGGGCAGCCACTTGCTGCCCCAGCCCCTATCGACATCCGTGACTGCATTAATTAACATTTCTCATATGCATTAATAGTTTGCAAAATGATTGTCAACCCAATAATTCATTAAATATTGAAAATGGCTTAAAAAATTTAATTAAATTAAAAGTTTTAAAGCCAATAATTTATTTATAGTCAACCTGTTTTGTTCGAGATACAAAACAGTTAAAAGATTGAATATTAATTTCTAATATTTTATGAGAAAAATCAGGATTAATTCCTAATATCTTTTTTGTTGGTGGGGTGCATTAATTCCTAATTAAACGTGAGAAAAAATGTATGTTAATAAATCTTGAGTGTTAAATTAATAAATCTTGTTTTATTCTTCTCAGACATAATATTTCTCATTACATATAGACATAGTTGAACCATGTGAATATTGGATTTTGAATTAGATAACAATTTACTTAATCCCTATTTCAATTGCTAACATTCAATTATTTGAAATTGGATTTATTTGAGGACGCATTTGTTGCTGGTACCGACACTTCGTCTACAGCAATAATATGGGGGATGGCAGAACTAATGAGAAATCCCGAAGTAATGGCCAAGGCACAAGCAGAAATAAGAAAGAAATACAATGTAAAAGGAACAGTAGATGAAGAAAATTTGCATGAACTAAACTATTTTTCTCTAGTAGTCAAAGAAACTCTGAGATTACATCCGCCTGCTCCACTATTAATTCCTAGAGAATGCAGAGAGAGTTGTGTGATTGATGGTTATGATATACCGGTAAAATCGAAAATTATGGTTAATGTGTGGGCAATGGCAAGAGACGAAAGGATTTGGGAAGAGGCTGAGAAATTTAAACCCGAAAGATTTCTTGGTAGTTCAATTGATTACAAGGGAAACAACTATGAATATATCCCATTCGGTGCTGGAAGAAGGATATGTCCAGGAATTATACTTGGTGTCGCTAATATTGAACTTCCATTGGCCATGTTACTGTTTCATTTTGATTGGAAACTTGTTGATGGAATCAAACCAGAAGATGTTGATATGAGTGAAGATGTTGGAGCCAGTGCCACGAGAAAAAATGACCTTTATATCATTCCTGTTCCATATCTTCCTCCTACCCAAGGACGAGTCTAGCGGGATAAGGAGAAAGTTTAAGAACTTACAGTTTCGTTGGAAAGCTTCATTGATCTCGTGTACGAAACTTTAATTTTTTTGACGATCTCATAGAGATTGAAGCAACCAGTACCAGTGAATCTTGGAATGTTCATTATCATTTTCATTTTATGATTCCATTGTGTTACATTTTATTATTGTTATATTAAGTATCTCAATCAATGTAAGATTACTTTATTTGAAATAAAATACTATAGATTGGATAACTGACATTAATTTAAAATGATATGGTCCAAATTTTGCATATCCTTAAATTGCTGAAGATGGAAATTATAATTTTTGAACATAATAGCAAGATACATATAAGAAAGATCCAAAATCTCAGTTAAAATGAAGTTTATATTTTTTAATAATCCAAATATGGATACATTGCATTATTGGCACATTTATTGACACATTTATTGTTATGATATTATTATATTCTACAATACTTTATCGACACATTATTGTTATTATGCTATTATCATAATGGGTCATGATTATAGATTTGGTGTATGACTTTTGAGTGTGAGAGTGAGTGGATCTTTTAAAAAAAATATTGAAATATAGTCCCTCCATTTTCAAATAAGTGTTGTTTTAGATAATTGTTTTTGTTCTTTTTTAAGTGTCGTTTTCGTTTTTCAATAAAATTTAGTATAGGTTTTTGGTCTAAGCATTTAAATTTTATCTTGATTTATGTGTTTTTAAGCTTTCAAAGTTTCTTCTACAATCATTATAAGAGAGAGAATTTTTATTTATTTAATCCATGTAAATTTATTAATTTAAGTGCATATTAATTGTGTTTTTTAATTTGTGTGAAAATTCTAAAACGACACTTATTTGAGAACGGAGGGAGTAGTTGTTTACAGAAATGGATTTTTGTGTTGAAATTAATCCACTGTTAGCTGCTGTTAGTTGATTACTTTTAGCTGATTATTTTTTTAGTTATCTGATTGTTTTTTTGTTAGCTTATTTTACTAGCTATTTTGACTAGCCGTTTTTTTATATTTGTTTGATAAAACTTAGCTTATTGTTAATAGTTGTTTGCGTAAAAATAGAGAATTGGTTTGGGTGACATTTTTATTTCGAGAAATAGAACCCAACACTAAAAAACTTACATGATAAAATGATATTACCTTTGGGTTCGTGTTTTTTGAGTTTAAACCCGAAGAAGACCGAACCAAAATGAACTATAAATTGGTTCGATTTTTTTGATTTTAATTTTCAGCTCCATTTTGCTCACCCTTACTAGAGACTGTCATCAAACGCAAAATTTCATGGAATACTCAAAGAGAGACAATAATATTTCATTAAATAAAAGAGGGAGTTTAAACAATAATATTCGAATTCAAGGAAAGGAGACTTTAAATAATACTATTCAGATTCAAAGAAAGGAGAAGAAAATAAGAATACAACCCTTAAATTTGACAAAGAATTGCCTAAGAGAGGGGTTGAGAATCCCTAATCTAGCTCCAATCCTTGATAATCTTGAAGTTGTCCTTGTTAGTCTAGCAAAAAATGACTGGAGGGTTGTGAAATTAGGACCGCAGGGTTGTTTCTCCTATTTTCACCACTTGTTTAGGTTTCTCTCCTAACATTAGATAGAAGGCACAAAGCTCATATTGGTCCTTTGTCATAATGCCTTGAATCAGTATATCATGTTTCCTATTCGGAATAGTATTGGATTTCAGATTCCTAGTTGGATTAGGATCATGGGTTCCTAGTGGGATTAGGTTAGATTGAGTATTATAAATACCCCAATATGTAAACCTAATCATTGTAATCTGATTTTCGCCTCCTAATAATACTATTCTCCTTCTGCCCGTGGACTAGCCAACACAATGTTGGTGAACCACGTAAATCTGTGTTTTTCGATTGCTTGTTTATTTATCTTTCATTAATTCCGCACAACAAACTGGTATCAGAGCTTTCGGTTTCCGATCGGTGTTTTGTTTTTCGAAGAGAAAGATGTATGCGATTAACGTGAAAATCGAAAAGTTTACTGGGAGAAATAGTTTCAGTCTATGGCAGATCAAGATGCGGGCTTTGTTAAAACAACAAGATCTGTGAACGCCGTTGAAGAAGGCAACGGGAGAAGTCACTGCTGAGATGACGATTCTAGAAGAAAAGGCACATTCAAGAATTATGTTGTGCCTCGCAGATGACATCATCACTGAGGTCTCAAACGAAGAGACTGCTGCCGGTCTGTGGATGAAGTTAGAGAGCTTATACATGACAAAATCTCTAACGAACAAACTTCTCTGGAAACAACGTCTGTTTGGCCTGCGAATGCAGGAAGGTACGCAACTTAGGGATCATTTAGATCAATTGAACACATTATTACTAGAATTACGTGATATTGATGTGAAAATTGAAGATGCAGATGCTGCTTTGATTCTGTTGGTGTCTTTACTGCTTTCATATGAGAATTTTGTTCAATCATTTATTGTTGGTAAAGATTCTGTGACTCTGGAAGAAGTTAGGTCATCTCTTCATAGCAGAGAGTTGCGCCATAAGGTGAGAAATACAGGTGCAGATAATCAGGCTTCTGGACTGTTTGCCAGTGACAGTAAGGGAAAGGGAAATGGTGGAAAGAAGAAGTCTACAAAGCCGTTCTCAAAAGGTCCCAAGCTAGACGACACCTGTAAGCAGGCCTCTGCTCTAGTTGCTGATGGACACACTCATCACTCTGATGTGTGGGTTCTTGATTCAGGAGCATCTTATCATATTTGTCCAAAGAGAGAGTGGTTTTCAACTTATAAGTAGGTAGATGGAGGTAGCATTTCAATGGCTAATAGTCATGTCTGCAAAGCAGTTGGAATAGGCTCGATCAAGTTGATGACATATGATGGTAAGTTCTGCACGTTGAACGAAGTCAGGCATGTTCCGTTGATGACAAAGAATCTGATATCTCTGAGTCTGTTAGACAGTAGAGGTCTCACCTGGTCAGGAAAAGATGGAGTTCTACATGTTTGTAAAGGTTCTGATGTGATTCTGAAAGGTGTGAAGCATAGTACTTTGTATTTCCTGCAAGGTTCCACTGTTACAGGTTCAGCTAATGTTGCATCGTCAGAGATTGACCAGGAGGATATGACAAAGATATGGCATATGAGACTTGGTCATATGGGCGAAAGAGGGATGTAGATTCTATCAAAGGATGATCTTCTTGATGGTCATAAGGTCAAGAGTCTGGAGCTTTGTGAACACTGCGTCTTTGGGAAACTACATCGTAGCAAGTTTCCCAAAGCTATTCACATAACAAAAGACACACTTGATTACATCCACTCTGATTGTTGGGGTCCATCTCGAGTTGAGTCTTTGGGAGGTCACATATATTTTATGTCTCTGATTGATGATTATTCAAGGATGCCTGGGGTCATCATGATGAAGCATAAAAGTGAAGCTTTCAAGAATTTCAAGCAGTGGAAAGCATTGGTGGAAAACCAAACAGGAAAGAAGATAAAAAGGCTACGAACTGATAATGGTATGGAATTCTTCTCGTCTGAGTTTGATCAGTTCTGTAAGGATGAAGGGATTGCTCGCCATCACACAGTCAGGAATACACCGCAACAGAATGGTGTAGCTGAACGAATGAACCAGATATTACTAGAGAGGGTGAGGTGCATGCTCTCTAACGCTGGGTTAGATAGAAGATTCTGGGCTGAAGCGGTGAACACAACATTTTATCTGATTAATCGCAGACCACACACCGGCATACAGCTCAAAACGCCTACAGAAATGTGGTCAGGAAAGGTTGCTGATTACTCAAATTTGAAAGCTTTTGGGTGCACAATTTACTATCATGTTAATGAGGGTAAGCTAGAGCCAAGAGCCAAGAAGGGAGTGTTCGTAGGCTATGGAGATGGAGTTAAAGGCTTCAGGATCTGGTCTCCATCAGAGAAAAGGGTCATTTTCAGCAGAAATGTAGTCTTTGACGAAAAATCTGTGCTTAGACCCATTGTGAAGCCTACAACTGCAACAGAAACTGATAGCATTGATAAACAGGTGGAATTTTAGGTCATACAGAGTGAGAGTGGCTTGAAGGAACAAGAGTTAGAAGCAGAAATAGAGCTACCAGAGTCTACACCATCAGTTTCTCAACCTTCTGAAGCTACACAATGTAGCTTAGCCCAAGATCGACCAAGGAGGGTTGGATTTAGGCCACCTAAGAGGTATGAGGCCATGGTGGGCTATGCACCACAGGTTGCTGAAGAGGTGGACACTCGTGAACCATCAACTTACCAAGAAGCTGTTTCAGGCACCAATTCTGAGAAATGGCTTGCTGCCATGGGAGATGAGATGGAATCCCTTCATAAGAATCAAACATGGGATTTAGTCATACCATCTCTAAGGAGAAAGATTATTACTTGCAAGTGGGTTCTCAAGATGAAGGAAGGGATATCACCTGTAGAGGGAGTCAAGTATAAGGCTAGAGTTGTTGCTAGAGGTTTCAATCAAAGAGAGAGAGTGGATTATAATGAGATATTCTCACCAGTAGTCAGACACACCTCTATTAGAGTGTTGTTAGCTATAGTTACACATCAGGATTTGGAGCTTGAGCAACTTGATGTAAAGACAACCTTTTTGCATGGAGATTTGGAGGAAGAGATCTACATGACCCAACCAGATGGTTTCCAGATTCCTGGAAAGGAGAATTATGTTTGCAAGTTGAAGAAGTCCTTGTATGGACTTAAGTAGTCTCCCAGGTAGTGGTATAAGAGGTTTGACAGCTACATGATGCAGCTGGGCTACACCAGGAGCCCATATGATTGTTGTGTCTATTACAATAAATTGGAAGATGAGTCTTTTATCTATCTGGTGTTGTATGTAGATGACATATTGATAGCTGCAAGGAAGAAGCACGACATTCAGAAGTTGAAGGGTCTTCTCAAAGCAGAGTTCAAGATGAAGGATTTGGGTGCAGCTCGGAAAATTCTGGGAATAGAGATTTACAGGGACAGAAGCAAAAGGAAACTTTTTCTGTGACAGAAGGGCTATATTCAGAAGATCTTGTCAAGATTTGGCATGTTTACTACAAAGCCCATAGATACTCCTAGTGCTGCAAGTGCACATTTGTCTATTGCTTTTGCACCTAAGTCTGCTGAAGAGAAGGAGTACATGTCTCGAGTTCCCTATGCTAGTGCAGTAGGAAGCTTGATGTATGCAATGGTCTGCACTAGACCTGATCTTGCACAGTCTGTTAGTGTTGTTAGCAGGTTTATGGGTGAACCTGGCAAGGAGCATTGACAAGCTGTGAAGAGGATCTTTCAGTACCTAAAAGGTACATCTGACGTTGGTCTCATTTATGGAGGTGATATAGAGTGTTTGGTGACAGGTTTTTCAGACTCTGATTATGCTGGAGATGTTGACAGTAGAAGATCTATGAATGGTTATGTTTTCACTCTTGGCGGTTCAGTTGTCAGTTGGAAAGCTACTTTGCAGCCTACAGTGACTTTCTCTACTATGGAAGCAGAGTATATGGCACTGAGTGAAGCTGCTAAGGAGGGGATTTGGCTTAAAGGACTAGTTAGTGATCTTGGTCTACATCATGATCAGGCTACAGTGTATTGTGACAGCTTGAGTGCAATCTGTTTAGCCAAGGATCAGGTTCATCATGAGAGGACCAAACATATAGATGTGAGGTATCATTTTCTGAGAAGTAAGAAGAGGGTCAAGGTGAAGAAGGTAGGCACTGCTGACAATCCGGTTGACATGTTTACCAAGCCTGTTCCACAGAGCAAGTTTCAACACTGTTTGGACTTGCTAAACGTCAGAGATTATTAGTTGCCCTGTGAGGCAGAGAGAGAAGTCTGTTCATCTGGCACTATCATGGGTGCATCTGTTATGTTTTCAGGAGGATTCAAGTCAAGGTGGAGATTTGTCGTAATGCCTTGAATTAGTATATCATGTTTCCTATTCGGAGTAGTATTGGGTTTCAGATTCCTAGTTGGATTAGGATCATGGGTTCGTAGTGAGATTAGGTTTGATTGGATATTATAAATACCCCATTATGTAAACCTAATCATTGTAATCTGATGTTCGCCTCCTATTAATACTATTCTCCTTCTGCCCGTGGACTAGCCAACACAACTTTGGTGAACCACGTAAATCTGTGTTTTTCGATTGCTTGTTTATTTATCTTTCATTAATTCCGCACAACATCCTTAAATTATAACTTAAAAATCAATTAGGTCTCTAAACTATTAAAATCACAAGTCAAGTCTTTAATTTATTTAGAAATGAACAATTCGCACCTACTTTTCTAATGATCTTAAGAATTAATAGTAACTTAATCTTAATTCAACAATTAAACACATAATTAAGACTCACTTTTCATGATTTTTACATTCTCTTCATTTTGGGTTTTACTTCCTGTTGTTCATTGGTGAAAAAGATCTCGCCCGTCTTAATAAAATTTCTAACCTCGTTTCATTTTTCAAACTTTTTTTATATCTGGGATTCTTTTTAGGACTTGAGATGAATATATCTCATACCCTCTACAATATTACTTATATGTTGAATTGTTGAATTAAAATTAATTACTATTAATTTTTAACATTATGAGGTAAGAGGGTGAAAATTGTTGATTTCTAAATAGGTTAAGGGGTTGATTGGTTATTAATTTTAGTAGTTTGGGAAGCTAATTGATTTTCAAGGTATAGTTTAGGGGCTAATATGAACTATATACCTAGATAAAACAATGTTTGGTGAGTAATTCAAAACAACTGCTGGTTGCTTGTTTGGAAGGAAAGAAGCTTGTTTCATCTAAAGAGCAAATTCTTGATAGTTGGTACTTTCTTCTGATACATGAGTCACTTCAATTTTTTTTGGTGGATATCAGTTTTACTTTGTCACATTGTCTTTTAAAATTGGATTCAATAATAGTATCCATGCTTCTTTCTTGTAAATTTCTGTTTTATAAAGTTAGGGTATCTTAAATATTGCTATGCTTTGACTTGTGAGCTATGATAATTTAAAGTTTAGTTCGTGGTCACACTTGTCATATGCGGGGTGTTTACAGCTGATTGTTTCTGTTCTCCGTAGTATGCATGTTTATTGTGCCTCGATATTCATTTTACCAAAAACTATTATTAAAGCTGTGCATCAGAGATATCGTAGCTATCTTTTGAAGGGGAATAGTTCTGGTAAGGGTGCTCTGGTAGCATGGAAACAAGTTTGTAAACCAAAGAAATCCTCGAATGTGGCAACTTTGGGTAAATCCATTTCGAATATTGTGTGTAATGAGGAGTCCCTTTGGGCACAATGGATCAAAATAAATAAATTAAGGAACTTAAACTTCCGGGGGTGTATAAACTTGCTGATGCAAGCTGGAGTTTGAGGAAACTTATACAATTAAGAGAAGTTTTCAAGGAGCAGTTCAGGTACATGCTGGGGAATGGGCAGGAATTCTCATTTTGGTTTGATCCCTGGCTTGACGCGAAATCGGTGAGAGATTCTTTTCCTCATTTAACTTTTGGTGACACTGATATTCCTAAGAAGTGCACGGCTACTGATGTGTGCAGGTATGGAGTATTAAACTTCCCTATAATTTTGATTGTTCTATTTGGAATTAGTTGTGTGTTTGGAGGGGTTTTGTAGCACTATTCTTGTTTTCAAAGTAGTCTGTGTTGTAATTCAGTCTTGTAAGGATTTTCAGCTGTTTGATGCTATTCAATTCATTTTTACTGATAAAAAAAAATACCTAATTATAATTTTAGCAAATACTATCCCGCTAATAGAAAACAGTTAACATCAGCATCAAACATCAAATAACAACAGTGAACAGAAAACAACAACTGTAGCACTGAACCAAACAAACCCTTAATATAAAAACTCAATTGGAGCCTGAGGTTAAAATCAACATTGATGTGATAGAAAAACAATAAACATTTTCTAAAGCTACACAAAAATACAGTTTCTATAGACAACTAGACGGCTGAACAAATCCTAAAGCCGATCCATGTGCGTTATGACAAATTGCATTAGCTTGACCATTATTGTAAGTGAGTGCAACATTTTCAAGATGAATCCTTCTACACGGATACTTCTTACTGCAATCAAATTTCACTGCTACTTGTGTTGCTGATGTTCCACTTATGTCGTGGTACCGGATATCACTTACTTGAACGCCTGATTGCTGCATACGTTTAAACATATATAACAATTAAATTACACAATTTGATATTTTTAGCTATATAATCAAAATTAGTGTACCTGTCCAGGACAATTTTTGTTAGAAGGACAGTAATTTTGATCTACTAGAATTGGATTTTGGACATTGTTCATCTCAACATGTTGGTATACAACGTTTTTCACAAAGCCAGTGCTTGGTCTTCCCCAAGTCTTGATTCTCACCCCATTTTGAGTTCCATAGAAATAAACTCTTTTAACTACAACATTGTGTACTCCTGGCTCTTTATATTCCTTGCCCAAACTCCCTATGCTGAAAACAAATTAATATGTGTAAATATTTTTTTTTTTTAGTAAAAATAGAGACATTTTCTCAAAAAAAAAAAAAAAAGTAAAAATAGAGACATGTTCAGTACTGGGGACAGATATCTCAACTAGGTTGACACCCCCAAATCCAGGTGGAAACAAGTCCCGAAAAGAATAAATAAGAAAAAAAAATACAGCCTAAAGGGAGAGTTATCTAAAGCTTAAATGAACTAAATTAATAATGGATAAATTATATCCATGGCCACTCAACTTTACTCATTTTAATAACTTCAATTTTTAGCGGTATGACCACCCAACTTTATTCTTTTTAACACGGATTGCCATTGAACTTTAACTAATTTCTCAAAATGACAGATAACGACCTCAAAATGAAAATATTCAAGAATTAAAGTTATTCAAAAAGGCATTTACCATGAAACCGCATTTTTTATTTTCCAAAATCACATTTTTATAGTTTTCTCTCTCTACAAATTCATTTTCTCTCTCCTAACCAAAAAACACTTAAATGACGTCAAAACAAAAATTTTCAAGAATTAAAGTTTCTTATAATATCATTAACTCTTAGAATTTTTTATTTTGAAGCCCTCAACAGTCGTTTTGAGACCTTGAGTAGCCACCGGTGTAAAAAAGTGTAATGTTCAATGACCATACTGTTAAGAATTGAAGTTCAGTGACCACAATCTTAAATGGTTAAAGTTCAGTGGCCATGGGTGTAATTTAGCCAATTACTAACCTGTGTTAATGTGTTAATAATCTTAATCATTCAATACAAAATAAAATATTGTACCTGATTCCGTGGCCAGGGCCGCACCTTATGTTTTCGATATACAAGTAAGAAGTACCTGGACCAATTGAGATACAATCGTCTCCGGTTCCAATCCTCGAGTTTAGGATCGTGACACTGGTTGACATTTGTACGTTAATACCGTCGGTGTTAGGGCTGTCTTCCGGGGCAGAAACTGTAACACCTCGGATTTTCACATCATGGCAACCGTAGATGATAATGTGGAACATTTGGCTATTTAGTGATGTCAATCCATTGATTGCTATGTTATCAGAATTGGTAAAACGAAGAGACTGCAACAAAATAAAGTCAATTAAATCACTTAATTAGGATCTATAATTAATAAGGAAACTGAAATTGAAACGGATATGAGGAAATAACATTATTTCTAGAAAACCTTAGCTAGGAAATGGTAATGAAAGGCAAACCAAATGTAAATAGATACAAAATGTCGAAACGCTTGTGAAAGAGTTGGGTGCAACATATAGATTATTACAGCCTATAAATTATTTAATTACAAGCTATAATTAATAAGGAAACTGAAATTGGAATGGATTATAAGGAAACATGATTTCCATAAAACATTATCTATTAAATGGTAATGGAAATAGACACGAAATATGAAAACCCTAGTGAAAGATTTCCCGTGTAACATATAGATTATTAAAGCCTAAGAATTATTTAATTACAGCCTATGATTAATAACAAAACTGAAATTGAAACTGATATAAAGAAATAACATTATTTTTTACAAAAACATTAGTAAGGAAATGGTAATGCAAAAGGACACCAAATGGAAATAGATACGAAATGCTGAAACCCTAGTGAAAGTTTCGTGCAACATATAAATTATTACCGTATATAAATTACTTAATTACAACGTATAATTAATAAGGAAAGTGAAATTGAAATGAATTATAAGAAAACATGATTTCCATAAAACATTAACTAGGAAATGGTAATGGTAATGGAAAATGAAAATAAATGGAAATAGACCCGAAATATGAAAACCCTAGTGAAATTGAAACCAATATAAGAAAACATTATTTCTAGAAAAAAAATAGCTAGGAAACCGATATAGGAAAGAAAAAAAATGGAAATAGACGTAGTGAAAGAGTTCCGTGTAACATATTGATTATTACATCCTATAAATTACTTAATTACATCTTACAGTTAATAAGGAAAACTGAAATTGAAATGGATTATAAGGAAACATGATTTCGAAAAACCCTAGTGAAAGATTTCCATGTAACATATAGATTATTAAAGCCTATAAATTATGTAATTACAGCCTATAATTAACAAGGAAACTGAAATTGGAACAATATAAGGAAACATTATTTCTAGAAAACATTAGCTAGGAAATGGAAATAGAAAAGGAAAAAAAATGGGAAAACCCTAGTGAAAGATTTTCCGTGTAACATATAGATTATTAAAGCTTATAAATTATTTAATTACAACCTATAATTAATAAGGAAACTGAAATTGAAACTGATATAAGAAAATAACATTATTTTTTATAAAAACATTAGCTAGGAAATGGTAATGGAAAATGACACCAAATGGAAATAAACACGAAATGCGAAAACCCTAGTAAAAGAGTTCGGGTGCATTATTAGGGCTAGTTAACATACCGCAGCACCAGATGGGCAATTGCCGCCGGAGGCCTTGCAAGCCCATAAACCAGCACCTTGGCCTTCAAGAGTCCCGCCAGAGATAGTAACACCGGTCACACGCCAAAAGACGAGCCAATCTCCACCGTACCCAAGGACTTTATAATCCGATGGAGCCACAAGTGTACCATCTAGCCGAAAAAAGATTGCACTGTTCTTGCATGGACCCTGAAAAACAACTTTTTTCAAAAGAAACCTCCCGGGCGGGACATATACTATGGCTGGTCTATTTGATCCACAAGCCAGGTTCCATGCCGAAACAAAGGCACCGGTGGAGTCGGTCCGGCCATCGGATTTGGCCCCATATCTCATAACATTAAATGAAGGCGTTCCATCGGATTGGGGCCAATAAGTAGTAAAAATATTATGTGAAGCTCCAAATGATAAAATTGAGGAAAAGAGAATGATGAGAAGAAGAATAAGAAGAGAATGATTCATATTAGCCATTGGGAAGATGACTAGAAACTTGAATTTAATGTGTGAGAATGGAGAGTGTACATGGATTCATATATATATATATATATATATAAGTCGAAATGCTCAATGATCAATGATTAATATGGAAAGTGTAGATTTTTTGAATGCATTGAATTCGTAATTGATGAATGATCAATATGTAAAGAAAGTAATTTAAGAGGATTTGATTGATTTCCTTTTGTGTTTGATGGTAGAAATGGTAGTTTATGCAAATTACTACTGTTTGGATAAGGATCATGTGTAAAAATACATCTAAGAAACAATTTTACACCTAACTTTTAAAATGATGTAATTTTATCAACATTGGTAGGAGTGTCCGCCCTCGGCATAGGCCCGGGGTGCGGTCGCCCAGGGCACAAGGCTAAAAGGGTCCAAAATTTTTAATTTTATCAAATATATAGTATTTTTTTGTTATAAATTTAGTTATAATACCCATTAGGTCTAAAAAAATGACCAAATAATATGATATTTTAAGTCTAAAATGAGCCTAAATTTCTATTTTTAAATTTTTGAGTACAAATTTTTTTTTTTAATTAAGGGCCCATTATCTTTTATTTCGCATGGGGCCCTTAAAACGTCAAGACCGGCCCTGCCTGGGTATAGGCCCTGCCTGGAGGGGGCCCGAAATTTGTTTTAGTGTTACATGTACATATGACAATTATTTTTTTTTAATATAGATAGTGATAAAATCATGAAAAAATTACACAGAAATTCATCTTTTAAAAACTATTTACAACTATGTCAAATCATAATTTTGGATTATACCAAACTAGTAAAATCAGTACTTTTAATATATTTTAAAGATTAGAATTTATAAACTAGAAGTCTATAATATATTTTCTAGGGTTTTATAATTTATGAATTGGAGTGTAGAATTTTTAAATTATGGTACAAAATCATAATATATAGAGAATAATGACATATTAAGAATTAAGTTTAGTGATATGACTTAGTTGTAATTTTATAGTTAATTCTGATATTCATGTATTTGACCCAAAATCATATCTGATTTTAAAATTACAATTAAATCAGATTACAAAACTTATTTCTCAATATGTCACTATTTTCTATATTTGTATGATTTTATATCCTAATTTATAACGTTTAGATCACAATTCATAAATCATAAACCTTAAAAAAAATATCTTAAACCCCTAATACATAAAACATAGTCCTTAAAATATATGAAAAACGATTATTTATTTAGTTTGACATTATTTAAATTAGTACTTGACATAGTTGTAAATACTTTTTTAAATCTGAATTTCTATGCAAATTTTCCTATTATAATTAACTACAAAATTACAACAAAGTCATATAACCAAACTTAATTCTTAATATCTCATTATTCTCTATATATATTATGATTTTACATCATAATTTAAAAATTCAAGACTACAATTCATAAATCATGAACCCTACAAAATATATTCCAAACTTCTAATTTATAAATTCTAACCATTAAAAGATATAAAAATTACTGATTTTACTAGATTGACATAATATCAAATTATGACTTCACATTGTTGTAAATAGTTCTTAAAAGATTAATTTCTGTGTAATTTTCCCTTGATAAAAGAATTTTAAAAGGTACGTTCAACCTTTACACTTTAATTAGTAAATTTTATATTAAAGTGGTTCTTATTGTTTATTTTGCCTAGAGCCCTAAATTATGAGGACCGGTCCTGAATGATAGTGAAGAGAAATTTTATCAAAATATATTGTCAAATTGGTTCAATTTGAGAAGAAGAATAGAAGGATCTGTATTAACCATTGAGAAGATGACTAGAAACATGAATGTATGAGAATGGAGATAAAGGGTACATTTATATATATCACCGAAAAACAAAGTAATGTTTACTTTGTTAAAAACAAAGTAAGCATAGCCTAACCCTAAGTCGAAGGTGCTTTCTATGCTTACTTTGTTTTTGACAAAGTAAACGCATTGATAGATGGAAAGTATAGATTATTTTTTTAATGTATTGATTTGGTAATTGATCAATGATAAATATTTATAGAAAGTAATTTAGAGGATTTTATTTTATTTATTTTATATTTAAATTTAGAGGATTTTATTGATTTCCTTTTTTGTTTGCTTATAAAAATTACGACAATCTACTGTTTCCTTTTTCGCAATTGATGAATGCATAGAATGTAATTTATATAATTTATGTAATTTATTCATTTGATTTGTTACTTTAATTAAAATACTCTTCCTATATATAGTTAGGGGTATTAAATTACTTTCTAACATCCTATTCATGAAATTTAAGGTTTTAATTTAAGAATATATTCTCTAAATGTTGGAAGTAATATAAATTAAATTAATATATAGGAATCACCACATGTAAAAGAAGGGATGGCATTGCCCTCTTCATTTTTTTGAAAAAATAATAATTTAGATATAATTTTTAATATTAAATTCAATTAGTATATAATTTTTTTACCTGTGTATATTATGTCCCTCACTTTTGAGTTTTGCCTATTTTATTACTACACAACATTAACTTTTGTTTTTTTTTTTATTAGAACATAAGCAATATTCTATGGAATCATGATCAATGTTATTAGTGTTCTAAAAATCGGCTAAGACAGTGACTTTTAAAAAACTGTTCCAATTTTCTCAAGTTGGTCGGTATAAGTTGGTGTATGATTTTTATCCGCCCAGAAACTCCTAGGCGTCTCCTAGGTGGATCCAGCGGCCCTAGGCGGTTCATTTTAAAAAATTAGTCATTTAATTTTAGAGTAAATTACATTGATAGTATCTGAATTATACCTCAATTCATACTTTGATACATAGATTATAATTTGTCCTAAAAATACACCTTTAAGTAATGGTACCCGGATAATTTAACACGTTTAGCCCGTCAGTAACCAATCAAAGCGAGTTTTGACCATTTTAAATTAAAATTTTAACTAAATTTTCTTTCACTCTTAAATTTTCTGTCTCTATCTCTCCCATATATACTATCTCTTAGTTTATTTCTGGCTTAATACATTATTTGTCCTCTGAACTTGTCCAAAAAGCTTGATTGGCTCCCTGAATTTTAAAAATATCCCTATAGCCCCCTAAACTTGCATAGAATATTCAGTTAGCCTCCTGAATTTGTGTAAAATGTAATCAATTGATCACTCGGTTGTAAAAAAAGTAAGTTAAATGCGAAAAATGTATTGCGTGATCTGGGAGACATAGTTAAAGTATATAGAATTTGGGAGAGAATGAAATTAAGAGCTTGAGCTTCAATTTTTGAACAAATTTCTTGTTTTCAAAGAGCTGGGTATGAAAGAGACTGGAAGAGAGAGACAATGGATGAGAGAGAGATTTTGGTTAAACTCAAAGAAAATTCGGTCTAATTCGCGTTGACCGGTCATTAACCGATCAAATGTATTTAATTGTCTGGTTATCATTACTTGAGATATATTTTTGGCACAAAATGAAATCTAGATCTCAAAATGTAAATTGATGTATAGTTCAGGTACTATAGATGTAATTTACCCTTAAATTTTATGTCAATTTTTAATTTTAAATAAATTATTAAATAACTAAAAACTAAAAAAATACCTAAAACTATCAAGTGCTATGTTTAAAGTTATTAATGTTAGTTTTGAAGTACATTTTGTATTAATGTTATTTTATTCAGTTTTGATCACATGGATCTTAATGACCATTATATATTTGGTTATTCACCGTTCGATCTAAACTTATCAAAATCTTAGGGTGGAGATTCAAAGCTTCCTAAAACTTAGATTCAATAAGTCCGGATCTAACACTGAATGACGAAATTCATTTGTTCCTTATGGTGCATGTTAACATGGTTGTATTTTATTAGCATATTTGTATTTTTTTTAAGGACATTAATGTAACAAATATTAAAATATATAAGTTCTCCTAGCTTAAGATATTTTATATTATGAGTTTTACATAGTATAATTCACATTTTAATTGTATTTATATAATAATTTATTTATTAAAAATTATAAAAATACAAATTCGATTAATCCCCGACTAATTCTCGATTAATCCCCGAGGACCCTATCCGCCCGATTAACCTAGCCTCTTTTATAACTTTGAATGTCACCTTTCGGATCCGAAAGACTCACATGAACTGTCGGCTTTGAATGTGAATAGATTAACTTCTCATTGTTGCCCAAATCAGAGGTAAGGTGATGAGTTGCGCCTGTGTCCATGACCCATTGTTGCCCGCCTGAAGATGCTGCTAGATGTGACTGTGGCCTTGAATTCTTTTGCTCTCGTGGGAAAGAGGGTGAGCTACACTTGTTGGTATAGTGGCCACGCCCTTTGCAATTATAGCATAAAACTGTGGAGATATCAGCAGGAGCTGATTGAGTCTGACGAGTCCAATCCGAATTCGGATTATACTGACTACGAGGGGCATTGAACGAATTACGACCTCCTTGGTGTTGCCTGCCACGTCCTCTACTGCGAGAGGAATTTCCTCCACGAGCTACATAATGAGCAGTTGGTGCAATAACATCCATGGAAACCGATTCTCGGCTAAGATTAACTTCTTCATTCAATAACAGCCCGAAAAGAGTATTATAGCTGATAGGAATCTGTTGAGCATCAATAGCTCGAGAAAAAGGACGATACATCGGGCCTAAGCCATTCATAATACAATCAACGAACTCACTCTCTGGCATAGGTTGTTGTAGAACTGATAACTGGTCAAACATTGCTTTGGCACACTGTAAGTAAGCAGTGATTGGGTCTGAGTTTCGACGAAGGGTCTGAATCTGTTGACGAATATGACGAACCATGGGTTGAGAACTCTGCGCAAAAATATCGTGAATCTTGGTCCAAGCCTCCTTGGATGTGTTGGGGTTTTAGTGCCCTATAGGCAATTGTTCTAGGATACAAACTTAATGTAAATGAAGTGTTCTTTATATCATTTGTTTTAATGAGATATGGTTTCATAACTATATAAAGGCAATCCCTTTTAAGAACTAAATAAAGTCTAATAAAAGGAAATCCGTAAGTTTGTTTAAAGTGATCATAAAGTGTTCATACAAGCATGAAGTGAGACAAAACTTTATAATAAACTAATAAACTTAAAACCACCCCAAGTCAAGTAATATGTTTAGGATTGACATATCACTGCTGAGACTTGCATGTAACAATGTCTTCTGTCGCGACAGAAAGCTGATCTCACAAGCTTCATATATACAGATATCTGGACAGTTACATGGATCCAATGAAAAGAAGTTCATTAGGATTGGGGACCCGACTTGAGATAACAGGATGGGTAGATTCATCCTTGTCACCTATTCATCTCATTGGTATTAATAGGTATAAGTAATCCTCAGATTCAAATGAATGTTAATTAGTAATTCTGGATTACGGAATGTGACGCTTTGATCCTGTTGTAACACGATCCTTAACAGAGATGACTCTAGGGTGTGAACGGCAGACGTTGGGTATCACAGGAAGTAATTGCAGGATAGTTATACATTGGATTGAGCATTTATCACTCCCGATAAATGGGAGATATGTCCATGGATCGCTTGTGGAAGACTTGACTCTAAATCCTTGCAAGGTGATAGCTTAAGATTGAAATGCAGATTTCTCTTAACCTATCTAATTGGAGTTGACTCGGCCTGTACAAGTAAAACGAACGTCTCGCTATATGTGACTTGACATTATCCATAGTCATAAGATTCAGTTCAAGGATGTAGTTGATAAAGGATCGAATTATACTGTAACTAATACGAAAAGGTCAACGACAGAATCAACCTGTCTTCTTATAGCTCTGTGGGAATGTTTCGGATTTTCCAATCACATTTTGCGTACTCATTCCGTTATGCAAAGATTAAATATAATTCTGTGAAAATTAATTTAATAGTTGCATACGGCTAGAAGCAATAAGAACCTAATGGGTCACACATAAGACTTGGAACCCAAAAGAGAAACAAATGTTAATTAATTGATGGAAGCCCAACTGAGCCCAATAAAGGCCCAGTTAATGTGGGGGTGATTTTATGTATATAGAATACATAAATAATTAATTTGATTTTATCAATTCTAATTAGATTACGATTATGAATTAAATTAATTAAAGGATAAATAAGTTAGGAGTTTTAATTAGATTAAATTACTCCTATTATTATCCTATAAGGATTACTATTATTATCTTTATATTTAAGATATAATTATAGATAATTAATAAGAATTATATTCCGAATTAAATTCTTATTCAGTAACCTAATTCTATCTAAATAGGGTTTAGATACAAGAGAATATAAATACCCCCTACATGTGCAATTTTTGAAATACACTAAGCATACCAAGAGAGAGAATTTTGACCCCCCTATTCGAGGACGAGATTATCTACAGCTTCCTTCCGTTCAATTGATTTTCATCTTTTTCTCTTTATCCTTGATCTTGTGTTGATTAATTAGAGACAATCTATTTTGGTTGTTATAAACGGTTGATTCTAACTTGATCTTCAATTGTTTTGTTTTGTGCTCGGGAACTCGAAGTAAGAGTTGTGGGCACTTCGTTTGCAACGGTAGATAGAACTTCTGAAACGTATTGTTGGTCCCGTGTAATTAGTTCCAAGGGGAGGTTAGGAACTAATATACCTTTTTTTCGTTAATTATTTATGTTGACTTATATGTTTTAGATGAATTGGTCAACTCAGCTTTTGGTCAGCTTGGGCGCGCTTAGTGCCAAACAGCTTTAGTCAGATGTTGACTAAGGCTATCAAGCTTGTGAGTTAAGAATTGACGCTTTAAAGGGTCAACTTCTAACTCAGCACCTTAATTTACTCAGGGTCAGTTTATGCAATTTATATGCTGAGTAAATATGTCAAACAACACATGCAATATATATATATATATATATATATATATATATATATATATATATATATATATATATATATATATTGAGAGAGAGTTTAGAGATTACTCAGTATCACTTATCCTGGTTCGGCCTCTCTGCCTACGTCCAGTCCCCAGAGTCCTCCGGGCTTTTTGAATCCAATACTGAGCTCTTTAACGGTAGAGCACAAACCGATTACAAGGCAGTTGACTATGCAAGAGTATTGTCCTCTATTCGTCTACTCAACTCCTACTAAGCACTACACCCCAGTACTTAGATTTCTCTACCACAGAATATTTATAACTAAACACTCTGCACAACTCTCTCAATTTTTACAATTGATAAACACTTGTTCCTTTTCAAATAAAGAACACTTTAGAAGATTGCAAGTAATCACTCTAGCATTTACACAGGAATAGAAGATGGGTGTAAGATCTCTTTTTGTATCTAAGTGCTTTTGTATCTTTTCTCTCTTGTACTTTTATGTTCTTTTCAATCAGCAATAATCCAAGGAGTTTGATTGTCCTTATATAGGGGAAAATCTGTGTTGGATCATTTTGAAATGATTTAGCCATTGATGTTAAAACGGCTTTTTTAGGGGACAGCTTCAGACTGTTCCGGCCATTCCCTTCCTCTGTCAGGCTTGTCTTCTTGCATCAGGCTTGTCTTTTTGTGCCAGTTGTCTTTTACCAATAATCCATTGACCCATACATCTCGGAGTGTGTTCTTTTATGTAATTCCAAGGTTTCAATTATTGGTGCAGAGGGGTGGCAATCTTTGTCTTGTAGCAAACGACTCTTTCATGCTATCTTGAGGAATCACTTAGCTTCTACTGCGTAAGTCTTTGTCTTCGGTAATTTCTAAGCTGAGTATATTTTTAGTCAGCTCAGCTTTGTAAGACAATTGTTGTTGCGGCTTCTTATGCTGAGCTTTATTTCGCTTCTTTTTGTTGGGCGTTTATGTCTTAGTCTTTTGATGCTAAGTTTGATTCCACTCAGCTTGATACTATGCTGACCTTCATTCCACTTAGCTTGTTTTGTTCATCTCATGCTGACTTCGTCCTGTCTTGCTTTTTATATTTATCTTTATTTATATTTCTAGTCAACATTGAACAAACGGATTAGTACAATTAAAATAAAGCACTTAAATTTAATTGTCTCTTAATCATGGATGATTTTGTCAAATCAAAATCTTGTGGAAAGGTGTTTCAACAAACTCCCCCATTTTGATGTTGGCAAAATGCATAATTATGGAACTCAGTTTTGAAATTCCCCATGATTGATTTATTTTTCATATTTCTGAAATTGCTCCCCCGTAAGGGTTGCATCTGTTAATTTACCTCTAAACCTTCCAAGATTTATTTGAGACAAACTAAGAATGTGTGTACTGACTAGATTCAGTTCTAATTTATTTTGAGTCTAGGTCCGCTTTCAGAAATGCTTGAATACTCAGTTTGATTTATTCATTATTATGTATACTGAGTATTTGTTTGTTCAATTTGCTTATGTTAATGTGCATTGATAAGCATGGCATTTGGATTGAATGAAAGACAAAGTTCATTGGATAGATAATGAGACATACAAAGTATTTGTGCCTACAGAATAGAAAATCGTAAGTTTCACTAGTCTCTGTTCTTTAGATTCACTTGTGCTTCATGCATAGCCTTACCCTTTTCTTTCTCTTTGCTCCCTGATGTACCTGCCCTTTGTTGAGTTCCATCTTGAGTTTGAGTTCTCTCCCCCGTTTTGCCAGCATCGGGGGTATAGATAAAGGTGTTATTTCTCGCAGCAGAGGATAGAACATTTGAATAGCGCTGTAATCTCTTCATGCTTTCACTCAAGCCATCAATCATCGGAACACAATCATCTCGAACGTGTCGAGGAACTGGTATTGACCCAGTGATCAGGCTAATAGTGCACTCATGGGACTTACTAAGCCAAGTAAGAGAGCTGGTAATCTGAGCAAAGGATTGGTGATACATCTTTAGTAGCGCAGAGTCATAGAAGATGCGTTGAGCATTGTCGATGCGCATGGCCTGCAGAATACCTTGTGAAAGTTTCGACAGATTATCATCGGTGATGGGGTCAACATCCATCTGAGCTTTGTTGACATTGAGAAGACTCACGGCTTCACTCAATTGATCAATTGTACATTGAGAAGTGGAGGAAATGAGTTCACATGTACAAGTGAGATCAGCAGTCAGTTTGGCAAAGCATTCGTGCAACTCAGCAGATGTGGCATACTCAGGAGTGACCGTTGTCCCAAGGTTGGGCAGTTCTGTTCTCAGTTTGGCAAAGTGTTGATCTAACTCAGCCGAAGTTGCATATCCTGGATTTGGTGCAGAGAGATTGTTGATTTTACCTTCAAGGGAGTTCATGTGGTTTATCATCAGAAGTAACAGCTTAGTCAGTTTGGCGATGTGATCTTGCTTAGGTTGCTGTGTTTGGATGGAGGTCATAACACTGATCAGATCCTTGAGTTCTTTAATTTCAGTAAGAAGTTGAGTGATGGCAGAGACATTTGGTGACTCAGGATGAGCAGACCCAGCAGCATCAGAAGTGGTGAACTCCTGGAGAAGAGATTGAGCAGTTTCTATGATTCGACGACCAGACTGAGTTGCACTAAGATATGCAAATTGACCAGTGGAATTTGGCTCAAACACAGGAATGGAGGTGGAGCTGGATAGTGGTGGAGTTGGCTGCTTATTAGCTTGAGTAATTGGTTCTTGATGTGGTTCAGTACCAGGAGCTAAGTGTTCTTCATGAGGTTGAGATTGAGTAGGTGGATCCATAGTTTTCTCCCCGTGTTGAGTGGCTGGATTTTCGAGCTCTTGCTCGGCATGATTTGGATTCTATGGAGTATTGGCATGTTCCTCAGTACGAGTAACAGAGGCTTGATTTTGCTCCGGTTCCTTAGGGGGAGTCTCAACATGGTGGGAAAAATACTCGAACTGGATATCGGATAGATCCGTAAGTTGCTCCAGAGGTGAAGAATCTGCCAAGAGATCAATAAGAGGAGCTTTAAAAGCTTTCTTTTTCAGTCTTTTGAGGGACTTAGTTTTTGGAGGTGAAAGGTCAGTTTGAACATTTATGTCCTCAACCTCGGCTTCAACATCCAGATCCTCACTCTACTTATCTTCTTCTGCTTGGTCAGCATGTACCTCCTGATGTTGCTCAACATCATCCGACTCAGCATGATCTTTTTCTTCAACATGAGGCTGAGTATTATCCTGTCTTTGTTCTTTCCCTTCATCAGCTTGCTCAACTGGAGTTTTCTCAAGATCAATCCCAATGTTCTGAGTGAAGTGAGATTTGGGTGTCACAACCCAATCAATGGGATCAGCTTCAACAATTTTCAACCCAGAACTTTGACTTTTCTTCTTTAGAGGTTGTTCTGGGGATTCTTCACTTTCTTCTTCGGGCTCAGCTTGCCCTTTCCTTTTCTCTGCTGACTTAGGTGTAACCTGAGGTTGGTCAGCATCAACGTTCTTTCCTCTGGTCATAGCCCGCTTCTTCCTGGGCACAGTTTCAATATCCTTTGCACATGTTGCAAGTGCTTTTCTCTTCTTCTTTGCCTTAGGGGACTCAGCAGGAACCTCCTTCCCTTTCTCAGGCTCATCTTCAGGCTCAGCTTCCTGCTCAGCATCATCCGCTTCTTCTTCTTCCTCAAGTTCTTCAACCCCTTTCAATGGCTGGTTGAAGCTTAACCCAAATAGCAGAGCTACGGTTATTTCTGTTCCCAGACTCTTAGTCTCATTGATTGTCTCTATTTTGTGATCTTCAAGAATTTTGGTGATTAGAGAACCCAGTCTGAGTTTCTTACCTCCTCGTTGAAGTGCACCAACCAGAAATACAGGTAGATTGAGTGGGTTGTAGGTCAGCATGTGCCATATGAAGCACTGTTCGAAGTTGGATGCCGACGAGGCTGAGTTGAGTTTGGGGAAGATGAAGTTGGTCAATATGTAGTGCGCCATCTTCTGGTTTTGCCCCATACTAGTGCTGGGTATTTCTCCTTTATGATTTTTGGGTTTGCAGAATCCCTTCATCTGGTCAAGCTGTTCCGTTGATACCTTTTCCTTTGTTGTTCTAAACTCGGTTCCTTTGTTAGGCAAGTTGAGTAAGGTTGCCAAGTAGGACGGAGTGATTGCAATCTTGTGACCCTTAACGTGCGTCTCCAGATAGTCAGCATCGTCCTTATCAACATGGAGACCAGAGTAGAATTCCCTAACCATCCGAGGGTATGTGGTTCCGGGGAGAGAGAAGAGGCTTGTCCACTCGTTCTTCTCAATCCATTCACAGAATGGCTTTTCGGCGGTGATGAAGCTGGGAGAGAACCAGCGGCATTTTAGGACTTCCAGGTTGTTGAGTTTCGTGTGAACCTTTACCATGGTTCTAGCCTTGGGTTTCTTTTTTTTTTGAGGAGCTTGCTGGGTCGGCTTGACGGCGTTTGCTCGAAGTTAGGTTAGATTGAGGAACAGATCTGGGGCTTTCATCGGTGATCAATTTGCCGGAATTTTCACCGGAGATGTTCTGAGTGTTAGACATTCTCAGAGATTTTTGTGGAAGTTTTGAGAGAGAGAGAGAGATTCTGAATACCAAAGGATTTACTCGTGAGGAGATTTGAGGAGTAATTCTTCCATTATTTATATAGATCTAAAACGGCCCTATTTATTGGACTAGCCGTTTTTCCTTGGGGCGTTCAACCGACAGAGATTCTGTCATTTATGACATTTTTGACGCATGGGTTATCTCATAATTGTTTGCCTTTTCCAGGTGCTATTTATTACACGTGTTGGCATTTAATGGTGCAAGTGGGTTTTAGTGCAGTTTTCCTAGAAAGTGAACCGTTTGTGATACTGAGAACCTAGTTCTATCAAGGTGAATTTCCTATATCTAAGCAACTTAGTATCTGATAATTGCTCAGTATATGTACCTACTCAGGATAATCACTCAATATGTATGTCAACTAAGTATAAGGTGATTTTTCTACATTTCAAGCTGAGTAAGTAGTAGTTACTTAATTTACTCAGCATGGCATTTGCACAACGTTCAAATTTTCACTCAACATGGCAATCACTCAACATTCACTAGAGAATCATTGCAGGGGATTAGACATACCGATAGCTTCCCTTAGTATGTTGAATTGTTCACGTGCCAAGGGCTTGGTGAAGATATCTGCAAGCTGTTCATTTGTTGGCACATAGGTCAGCTTGATCTCATCTTTTAGTACGTGATCTCTGATGAAGTGATGCCGTATGCTGACATGTTTCATCCTGCTATGTTGGATTGGATTTTTGGACAGATCAATGGCACTCTTGTTGTCCCATTTGATCTCTATTGTTTCAGTCTTCATTCCATAATCCTCAAGCTGTTGCTTTATCCATAGAACTTTAGCAACACAGCTTCCAGCAGCCACATACTCAGCTTCAGTTGTAGACAGGGCTACAGATGATTGCTTCTTACTGAACCAAGACACTAGACAGCTTCCAAGGAAATGACATCCTCCCGAAGTGCTCTTACGTTCTAGCTTATCTCGTCCATAGTCAGCATCAGTATATCCAATGAGTGTGAAGTCATTTGAAGTTGGATACCATAGACCTACATCAATTGAGCTCTGCAAATATCTAAAAATTCTTTTTACAGCCGTTAAATGAGATTCTCTGGGGTCAGCTTGATATCTCGCACAATAACATACTGAGTACTGTATATCAGGTCTACTAGCTGTGAGATAAAGTAACGAACCTATCATACCTCGATAGAGTTTAGTGTATATTGACTTACTTTTCTCATCTTTGCATAGGACAGTTTCAGTACTCATAGGGGTTGATATGGGTTTGCAGTCCATCATATCAAATTTCTTCAACATTTCTTTGGTGTACTTGGACTGACTTATGAAGATGTCATTCTTACCTTTCTTGATTTGGAGTCCAAGGAAGAAGTTGAGTTCCCCCATCATGGACATCTCGAACTCAGTTTGCATCTGTTTGCTAAATTCTTTGCACAAAGATTCGTCAGTAGCACCAAATATTATATCATCTACATATATTTGTGCAAGTAGGGTGTGTTTTGTTGGTCCCGTGTGATTAGTTCCAATGGGGGGTTAGGAACTAATATAACTTTTTTCGTTTAATTTTATGCTGACTTAGTTATTTTGCAAGTTGGTCAGCTCAGCTTTTGGTCAGCTTGGCCAGATATGCTATAAGACAGCTTTGGACGGATATTGACTAAAGCTGTTTTATTTATAAGTTAGATATTGACACTCTTGGAGGTCAGCTTCTAACTTAGCACTTGAAATTACTCAGAGTCAACTTTAAACAATTTTATATGCTGAGTAAATTTCACATACAACACATGCACATATATATATTGAGAGAGAGTTTAGAGATTACTTAGTATCACTTATCCTGGTTCGGCCTCTCCGCCTACGTCCAGTCCCTAGAGTCCTCCAGGCTTTTAGAATCCAATACTGAGCTCTTTAAAGGTAGAGCACAAACCTATTACAAGGCAGTTGAATATGCAAGAGTACCTTCCTCTATTCGTCTACTCAACTCCTACTAAGTGCTACAACCCAGCACCTAGATTTCTCTACCACTGAATGTTTACAACCAAACACTCAGCACTACACTCTCAATTTTACAATTGATAAACACTTGTTCCTTTTAAATAAAGAACACTTTAGAAGATTACAAGTAATCACTCTAGCATTTACACAAGGAATAGAAGATGGGTGTAAGATCTCTTTTTGTATCTAAGTGCTTTTGTATCTTTTCTCTCTTATATTTTTCTTCTTGTGATTCGGCAATGATCCAAGGATTTTGATTGTCCTTATATAGGAGAAAATCTGGAATCGGATCATTTTGAAATGATGTAGCCGTTAATGTTAAAACGACTCTTTTAGGGGACAGATTCTGGTCAGCTTCAGACTGTTCCGGCCATTCCCTTCCTCTGCATTCCTTCAGACGTCAGACTTGTCTTCTTGCGTTTGGTTTGTCCTTTTGTGTCAGTTGTCCTTTACCAATAATCCATTGACCCATACATCTTGGAATGTGTCTTCTGCGTATTTCCAAGGATTCAATTATTGGTACAGAGGGGAGGTAATCATTGTCTTTTAGCTAACGACTTTTTCATGTTGTCCTGAAGAGTCACTCAGCTTCTACTTCGTAAAACCTTGTCATTTACAATTTCCAATCTGAGTATAAATTTAGTCAGCTCAGCGTCGTGAGACAGTTGTTGTGGGCGTGTATGTCTTTGTCTTTTGATGCTAAGTTTGATTCCACTCAGCTTGATACTTTAGGCTTCTATGCTGACCTCTTCCTGTTTTTACTATTTATACTTATCTTTATTTATATTTATACTCAACATTGAACAAACGGATTAGTACAATTAAAATAAAGCACATAAATTTAATTGTCTCTTAATCATGGATGATTTTGTCAAATCAAAATCTTGTGGAAAGGTGTTTCAACAAACTCCCCCATTTTGATGTTGGCAAAATGCATAATTATGGAACTCAGTTTTGAAATTCCCCATGATTGATTTATTTTTCATATTTCTGAAATTTCTCCCCCGTAAGGGTTGCATCTGTTAATTTACCTCTTAAACCTACCAAGATTTATTTGAGATAAACTAAGGATGTGTGTACTGACTAGATTTAGTTCTAATTTATTTTGAGTCTAGGTCAGCTTTCAGAAATGCTTGAATACTCAGTTTGATTTACTCGTTATTATATATGTTGAGTATCAGTTTGTTCAATTTGCTTATGTTAATGTGTATTGACAAGTATGGCATTTGAACAGAAAAACAGTTCATTTGATAGAATGAAGCAACATATAGATTTTCAACAAAGCATACACATACACAATACTTGTACCCACAAAATAGATTTTTTAACCAAACAAAAACCTAAGTTTCACTTGTGCTTCAAGCACAGCCTTAACCCTTTCTTCTTTTCTTACTCTAAGGCCTTACCCTTTCCTTTCACTTTGCTTCCTGATGCACCTGTCTTTTTCTGAGTTCCAGCCTGAGTTCTCTCCCCCGTTTTGCCAGCATCGGGTTTGTAGACAAAGGTTTCATTTCTGGTAGCTGAGGATAGAACATTCGAATAGTGTTGTAAACGCTTCGTGCTCTCACTCAAGCCGTCTATTACAGGAACGCAATCATCTCGAACATTTCGAGGAACGGGGATGGAACCAGTGATCAGGTTGATAATACACTCATGGGACTTGCTAAGCCAAGTAAGGGAGCTGGTGATCTAAGCAAAGGATTGATGATACATCTTCAATAGGGCAGAATCATAGAAGATGCGTTGAGCATTATCATAGCGAATGGCCTGCAAAGTTCCTTGTGAAAGTTTATCATTGATGGGGTCAACATCCATCTGAGTTTTGTTGACACTTAGAAGACTCACGGCTTCACTGAGTTGATCAATTGTACATTGAGAAGTGGAGGAAACGAGCTCTCGTGTACATGTAAGATCGGCAGTCAGCTTGGCAAAGCATCCCTGCAACTCAGCAGATGTGGCATACTCAGGATTAGCCGTTGGCCCAAGGTTGGGGAGTTCTGCTCTCAGTTTGGCAAATTGTTGATCTAACTCAGCTGAAGTTGCATATCCTGGATTAGGGGCAGAGAGATTATTGATTTTACCTTCAAGGGAGTTCATGTGGTTTATCATCAGAAGGAATAGCTCAGTCAGCTTGGCAATGTGATCTTGCTTAGGTTGCTGTGATTGGACGGTGGTCACAATACTGACAAGATCTTTGAGTCCCTTAATTTCCGTGAGAAGTTGAGTGATGGCAGAGATATTTATGGACTCGGGATGAGCAGACCTAGCAGCATCAGAAGTGGTGAACTCCTGGAGAAGAGATTGAGCCGTTTCGATGATGCGACGGCCAGACTGAGTTGCACTAAGATAGGCATGTTGCTCAGTGGAAGTTGGCTCAGATGCAGGAATGGAGGTGGAGCTGGATGGTGGTGGAGTTGGCTGCTTAATAGCTTGAGCAATTGGGTCTTGATCAGGATGTTGAGTTTGAACAGGTAGATCCATAGCTTTCTCCCCATGTTGAGTGGTTGGATCTTCGAGCTCTTGCTCGGCAGGATTTGGATTTTGTGGAGTCTTGGCATGTTCCTCAGTCCGAGTAACAGAGGCTTGATTTTGCTCCGAATCCTTGGGAGGAGACTCAACGTGGTGGGAAAAATACTTAAACTGGATTTCGGATGGATCCGTGCTCTGCTCCAAAGATGGAGACTCAGCCAAGAGATCAAAAAGAGGGGTTTTGACAGCTTTCTTTTTCAGTCTTTTGAGGGACGTAGATTTTGGAGGTGAAGGGTCAATTTGAACATTTGCATCCTCAACCTTAGCTTCAACAGTCAGATCCTCTCTTTGATGTTCCTCTTCTTCTTGGTCAACATCATGTGCCTCTTGATTTTGCTCAATATTATCCTGCTCAGCATGATCATTTCCTTCAGCATTAAGCTGAGTATCAACCTGTCTTTGTTCTTCTCCTTCATCAGCTTGCTCAACTGGAGTTTTCTCAAGATCAATCCCAATGTTCTGAGTGCAGTGAGATTTGTGTGTCACAACCCAATCAAGTGGATCAGCCTCAACTATTTTTAACCCAGAATTTCTACTTTTCTTCTTTAGCGGCTGTTATGGGGATTCTTCATTGTCTTCCTTGGGCTCAGCTTGCCCTTTCCTTTTCTCTGCTGACTTAGGTGTAACCTGAGGTAGGTCGGCATCAATATTCTTTCCCCTTGTCATAGCCCTCTTCTTTCTGGGCACAGTTTCAATGTCCTTGGCATAAGTGGCCAGTGTCTTTCTCTTCTTCTTTGCCTTAGAGGAATCGGCAGGAACTTCCTCTGGTTTAACTTCTGGCTCAGCATCATCTGCTGCTAACTCAGTTTCAATTTCTTGCTCAGCATCGTTTTCTTCCTCATCTTCCTCAACATCTTCACCTCCCTTTAGTGGTTGGTTGAACAATAACCCAGTTAGCAGAGCTGCAGTTATTTCAGTTCCCAAGCTTTTAGTCTCAGTGATGGTCTCAATCTTGTGACCTTCAAGGATCTTGGTGATGAGAGAACCTAGTCGAAGTTTCTTACCTCCTCGTTGAAGTGCTCCCACAAAAAACACAGGCATATTCAGCGGACAATAGGTTAGCATGTGCCATATGAAGCACTGCTCAAAGTTGGAGGCAAACGAGGCTGAGTTGAGTTTAAGGAAGATGAAGTTTGTTAAGATGTAGTGCGCCATTTTCTAGTTTTGCCCCATACTCGTGCTGGGTATTTCTCCTTTGTAAGTTTTGGGTTTGCAAAAACCCTTCATCTGGTCAAGCTTTTCCGTTGACACCTTTTCTTTTATTATTCTGAACTCGGTTCCTTTGTTGGGCATGTTGAGTAAGGTTGCCAAGTAGAACGGAGTGATTACAATCTTGCGACCCTTAACGTGCGTCTCCAGATAGTCAGCATCGTCCTTATCAACATGGAGGCCGGAGTAGAATTCCCTAACCAATCGTGGATAGGTGGTTCCGGGGAGAGAGAAAAGGCATGCCCACTCGTTCTTCTCAATCCATTCACAGAATGGCTTTTCGGCAATAACGAAGCTGGGAGAGAACCAGCGGCATTTGAGGACTTCCAGGTTGTGGACTTTTGAGTGAACTTTGACCATGGTCCTAACCTTGGGTTTCTTCTGTTTTGAGGAGCTTGCCGGGTCCGTTTGACGGCGTTTGCTCGGAGTTAGGTTAGACGTAGGAGGAGATTTAGGGCTTTCATCGGTGATCAATTTTCCAGAATTTTCACGGGAGATTTTCTGAGTGTTGGTCATTTTCAGAGATTTTTGTGGAAGATTTGAGAGAGAGAGAGAGAGATTCTGAATACCAAAAGATTTACGCGTGAAGAGATTTGAAGAGTAATTCATCCATTATTTATATATACCTAAAATGGTCCTATTAATTGAACTAGCCGTTTATCCTTGGGGAGTTCAACCGACAGAGATTCTATCATTTATGACATTTCCGGCGCATGGGTTGTCTCATAATTGTTTGCTTCTCCTAGGTGCTTTTTATTACACGTGTTGGCATTTAATGGTGCAAGTGGGTTTTAGCGCGGTTTTCCTAGGAAATGAACCGTTTGTGATACTGAGTACTTAGTTCTATCAAGATGAATTTTCTATCTTAGTACATGATAGTTGCTCAGTATATGTACCTACTCAGGATAATCACTCAACATATATGTCAACTCAGTATGAGGTGATTTTTCTATATTTCAAGTTCAGTAAGTAGGAGTTATTTTACTCAGCATGGCAAAGCATTCAAATTTTCACTCAACATGGCAATCACTCAACATTCATTAGAGAATTATTGAAGGGGATTAGACATACCGATAGCTTCCCTTAATTAGTATGTTGAATTGTTCACGTTCCAAGGGCTTGGTGAAGATATCTGCAAGCTGTTCATTTGTTGGCACATAGGTCAGCTTGATCTCATCTTTTAGTACGTGATCTCTAATGAAGTGATGCCTTATGCTGACATGCTTCATCCTGCTATGTTGGATTGGATTTCTGGACAGATCAATGACACTCTTGTTGTCACATTTGATCTCTATTGTTTCAGTCTTCACTCCATAATCCTCAAGCTGTTGCTTTATCCAGAGGACTTGTGCAACACAGCTTCCAGCAGCCACGTACTCAACTTCAGTTGTAGACAAGGCCACAGATGATTGCTTCTTGCTGAACCAAGATACTAGACAGCTTCCAAGGAAATGACATCCTCCTGAAGTGCTCTTACGTTCTAGCTTATCTCGTCCATAGTCAGCATCAGTATATCCAATGAGTGTGAAGTTATTTGAAGTTGGATACCATAGACCTGCATCAACTGAACTCTGCAAATATCTAAAGATTCTTTTTACAGCTGTTAGATGAGATTCTCTACGGTCAGCTTGATATCTCGCACAATAACATATTGAGTACTGTATATCTGGTCTACTAGCTGTGAGATAAAGTAACGAACCTATCATACCTCGATAGAGTTTAGTGTCTATTGACTTACTTTTCTCATCTTTGCATAGGATAGTATCAGTACCCATAGGGGTTGATATGGGTTTGCAAACTACCATGCTGAATTTCTTTAACATTTCCTTGGTGTACTTGGACTGACTTATAAAGATGCCATTCTTACCTTGCTTGATTTGGAGTCCAAGGAAGAAGTTGAGTTCCCCCATCATGGACATCTCGAACTCAGTTTGCATCTGTTTGCAAAATTCTTTGCACAAAGATACGTCAGTAGCACCAAATATTATATCATCTACATATATTTGTGCAAGTAGGGTATGTTTCCCCTTTTTCTTAATGAACAAGGTTGTGTCAGCTTTTCCCCTGACATAGTTCCTGGTTAGCAGGAAGTTGGTCAACCTCTCATACCAAGCTCTTGGAGCTTGTTTTAGGTCGTACAGGGCCTTTTTAAGTTTATAAACGTGGTTTGGAAATTTTGGATCTTCAAACCCAGGAGGTTGATTAACATATACCTCTTCGTTTATGAAACCATTAAGAAATGCACTTTTGACATCCATTTGGTATAACTTAAAGTTCATGAAACTAGCATAGGCACACAATATACGTATTGCTTCTAACCTAGCAATAGGTGCAAATGTTTCCCCATAGTCAATTCCCTCTTGCTGACTATAGCCTTGGGCTACAAGTCGAGCTTTGTTCCTTATCACATTTCCATGCTCATCTAGTTTGTTTCTAAAAACCCACTTAGTTCCTATAGGCTTTTGATCCCTAGGTCTAGGCACTAAATCCCATACCTCATTTCTGGTGAATTGGTCGAGCTCTTCTTGCATGGCATTTATCTAATATTCATCGTGCTCAGCATCAGCAAAATTCTTTAGCTCATGTACTGAGACGAATGCGGCATTGCTGAGGTATTTCCTTAGTTGATCTCTGGTCATCAACTTGTTGTCAGCAGCATCAAGAATGGACTTTTCTGAATGTCCTCTTGGGAATTTTATTTCTTTGGGCAATGTTGAGTCATTTGGAACAGGTGTTTCTGCAATCTCTACAGGAATAGATTGGTCAGTAAATGTTATTTCAACTTCTTGCTTACCTTTGGTCAGCCCTTGTATTGATGATTCAGAGGCTCCATTTTGATCAGCGGAAGCTGAGCTTGGTTCATCTTCAGTGAGCTGAGTTGTCTTTCCTGCAGGATCAGCTTCATCGAACTCAAAATGGACAGACTCTTCTACAACCTGAGTTCGTTTATTATAGACTCTATATGCTTTGCTGTTAGTTGAGTACCCTAAGAAGATTGCTTCATCAGCTTTAGCGTCAAATTTTGCAAGATTGTCCTTTGTATTGAGTATGAAACATTTACAACCAAAGGCACGAAAGTAACCAATGTTGGGCTTTCGTCCTTTCCAAAGTTCATATGGGGTTTTCTTAAATATAGGTCTTACTAGAGCCCTATTCAGTATATAGCATGCTGTGTGGACAGCTTCACCCCAGAAGTACTTTGGAAGCCTATTTTCACTCAGCATGGTTCTAGCGATTTCGACAATTGTTCTGTTCTTCCTTTCAACAACCCCATTCTGTTGAGGCGTTCTAGGAGCAGAGAAATTGTGGTCAATACCACTGGTTTCGCAGAATTCATCAAACTGTTGGTTTTTGAATTCTCCACCATTGTCGCTTCTAATATGAGCTACTTTTAGGTCTTTGTCAATTTCAAGCTTTCTAATAAGTGCAGTGAACATCTCAAAAGTTTCATCCTTGCTACTCAACAAGATGATCCAAGTGTACCGAGAGAAATCATCTACAATGACCAAGGAAAATTTCTTACCTCCCAAGCTGAGTGGCTGGATAGGTCCGAAGAGATCCAAGTGTAGTAATTCCAATGGTCTCTTGGTTGAGACAATATTTTTACTTTGAAATGACTTTTTGGTTTGTTTCCCTTGCTGACAAGCTTTACATAATTGGTCTTTCTCAAATTTCAATTTGGGTAATCCCTCAACTAATTGCTTTCTAGCTAGTTTGGCAAGAAGGTCCATGCTGATATGCCCAAGTCTTCTATGCCATAGCCAGGAGTTATCCTCTTTAGATACTAAGCATATGTTTTTGGAAAACTGTTTTTCTAAATTTAGCATGTATACATTATCTACGCGAGGGGCGGTTAAAATCAATTCATTTGTGTTCCCCTCGAGTATTTGACACTTAGTATCATCGAATACAACCTTTCTGTCGCTCATGCAAAGCTGAGCTACGCTTAGCAGATTGTATTTGAGACCTTTAACTAGGGAGACTGACTCAATAGTTGGGTTACCTCCGATAGTACCTGAGCCGACTATCTTACCCTTCTTATTGTCTCCGAAGCTTACACTTCCTCCTCGTTTAAGCTCTAGTGTGATGAATTGTGTTTCATCACCTGTCATGTGCCTTGAGCATGCGCTGTCTATATACCACAACTTTGACTTCTCTACGCATGTCAATCTAACCTGCATTTGAAACTATTCATTTTTAGGTACCCAATTCTTTTTGGGTCCTTTCTTGTTAGTGTAAACAGGTGCAAAATCATACTTTAATTTGTGACGACATACTTTTATAGTGTGGCCTGGCTTACCACAAAAGTCACAAAACTTTACCTTTTGAGGGTTATACTGAGTGCGGTCAGCATTGTTGTGCTGAGCATGCCAGCATATCTTTATGGAATGTCATTTTCTTCCGCAGAAGTCACATTGGACAACTTGCTTGTTATGACAACACACTTCTTTTGTGTGCCCCCTTTTTCCACAGCATTCACATTGAGTGAACTGCTTATGCTGGCTAGTACTTGTGTACTCAGCATGGGGTTTATTTCTATTCGAGCCTTTTATTTGACTCTGTAAGGTTGTAACATCCTTTCTAAGTTTCTTTGACTCAGATTGGACCTCCGTGACAAACTTATGCATTATTTGAATATTGTTATGTAAATCTGCATTGTCTTGGAGGAGATATCTGTTGAGCGATTTCCGCAAGTGCACGGTATACGCTTGTAGTAATAAAAGATATCGATCCCATAGGGAACATTTTTTAACAAAACTTATTTTGAATCGATTAAATTTACTTTTAAGGTTTATAATATGGAAAATCATTTAATTGGATTTGGTTTTGAATTTGCTAGAATAAGAATTAGATTAGAGTATGAAGATGTTAGAAAATATTCTGATTTAAGAATGAATTTGCAAGACAGGAACGTTTAGTACTTTTTAGAAAAGTAAACAAATGTATTCATTTGCATTAAGCAAAGAAAACAACTTTAAACTTTGTACGAATTATAAAGATGAAATAAATGACGGAACCTCTAATTAATAGGCTTTGAACGCGACAAAACCCTTATCCGGGATAATTGCCCTTAACCAAATTAAAACTCTACCGAGATAATAATTTTCCTAAGTGTTCAACAAAGTTTCCTTGTAAAGATTTTGAATTAAACTACGTTTTAATGAAAACACCAGCAGTCACTTTAGTGGATTGGTTACCATAAGTGCTGCATAAAAATCTATCGAATAGAACGGACTTTATTAGATGAAATATAAATTGATACAAGTTTACAGAGAACATGGAGCATGGAAACATTCGACGGCTTGCAAGTGAACGGGTTGATCGATCCTTTCCTTGGGTTTCGTTAGAGTTTGTCAGGCTCCGGGGCGGATCCTCTACTCAATCTTCTCGTTGAATCTTTGTAATAGAGACTGGGTCGGTCTACTACCAAAATGAAAACTAAACTGGAACAATGTCTAAACGCTACTAAACTTGTTATTATTGAATAAACAATGTGTGTACAACATATTGCTTTTTACAGAAATGAAATTCTAATCTCTGACTCATTTCTGAGTCAAAGTTTTTGCATAACTCTTGCACTAATCTTCTTTTCTAACTCTTTCATCATATGTTTCAACTCTCAAATCAATACTTTATTTATAGATATTGAAGAGTCGTGAATGAAGTGTCGTGTCCGTTGTGAAGAGACGTATCAGTTGTGGAGAGTCGTATCCGTTGTGGAGGGACGTCTTTATCCACCCGAACAAACGCATTTCTTGGAATTTAACATGTGTTTATTGTGCTTGGCAGAATTTCTGCTCTTACCGAGAATGGAAATTCTCTGCCGAGAATGGGGAAGCATTAATTGGTCTTCAAACGAAGGAAGGAAAAGCTGGGGAACACGTGTCGCGACCGTGAATTTGGGGGCCGCGGTCGCGGCACGGAACGTTTTTTGGTTTTTCAGCTTTCGTTCGCGTCCTCGATTTGGCGTTATTAATTTCTGTCGTCTTCGACTCCTTTTGTAGGGTTTTTCTTCTGTTTTCGAGCTCTTTTCGTTCCTATTTGGATCTTACCAAATATTTATGTACCTTACAAGAAAGAAACATATTCGAGAGTAAAAGCTTCCTAAACAGTTATAAATAGCATAAATTCGTAGCAATATTGATGTAATTAACGATGATATTTTAGGTATATTTTGGGCTTAACAAATCCCCACACTTAATCTTTTGCTAGTCCCGAGCAAAATTTCACTGAATTTATTCTCTAACTAATCTCTTTATGAAAATAAAACATATATCTCTGTATTACTTTTTAATTTAATTAAGCCGAAAAGATTAACTTCGCATGGCAAATTTATACGCAAAACATCAAACTAACTTAGTATAATATACGATATATCATGTGTCTTCTATCTTTATTTTAAAACTGAAGTATTCGGGACAATATAAGCACGCATGTTATTGAGTCTTTCGTCTCAAGGCATTTCAAAGCACAAAATTTCGTTTCCCAAACCTAAACTAATATATAAGATATATTATTTTAAATAAGTTCTTAGGATTAATTATTTGCTTAGTTACGCCCGAGATAAGGGTGGTCTTGATCGTAACTTTATACGTATTTTATTGTTTTGTGTTTGCTTAAGAGGTACCGACCATGCCATGGGTGGACACAATCGTTACTTTAAACTTAAACACTCTTATTATTTTTTAAACGTTCCTTCCATACCTCGATTGTGATAAGGGTGGTCGCAACCATGGCCAAAAGTAAACGGTACTTAATTTTTCTTCCCTTTCATACCTCGATTGTGATAAGGTTGGTCTCAATCGTGGCCAAAAGTTAAGAATTCAACTAATTGATTAATTAATATGAATTATAAAATTGAATTGTAAATTGGGAAAAAGAAAGATAGCACATTCATCCTATATTGACTTAAAATTCAACATGTATTATGGCTAAAGTTTCCTTAAAAACTTCAATTGGTGTTAATGTAAGACGAAATCAAACCGAGCTAAAATTGTTAGTTCAATTTAATGCCTATAAACCTAATTGAAAATTTAAAATAAGATTTATTGTATCATGAATTTCATGATATAAAATAGAGATTGAAATAAAGAATTTTTTAAACTAAAATACATTCTCACGAGACAATTTTACTTAAAATCGTATCGGAGATTTGTGAAAAATTTGAAAAATATTACTCGTATACGTATAGAAATATTCTTTCTAACGATAATGATAACCTAAAAATAATCATTAAAATATTTCAAACATATGGAAACGTAAAGTTATGAAAAATAATGTGAAATAAAATGTGTTGCAATATATGTTGCATTTGCATAAAATAAGTGTTGCATTTATAAATGTTGCATAAAAAGTATTCGTTGCATTTATTCGTACTAAAAACAAAATGATATATGCAATATCTCCTCCCACACTTAAATTGGACCATGTCCTCATTGGTGCAAAAAATTGATAAAACACGAAAAATTTGTACGACATAAAGCATACGAAAAGAAAATAGAGAAATATGAAATGGAATTCATCCAACAGAAATAGAAATTAAAATTGTACCAAACATAATTAAAAACAACATAAGAGAAAAATGAGTGGAGAAGAGATAAGATAAAACCTATTCTTGTGAAGGTGATCCGGTGGAGAAGGCGTAGGCACGACTCCCAGACGATGGAAAAATGATAATAACCGGTATCAGGTGAACGGCTGCTCGTTCCTCAAAGTATGTATATTTGCATCCACCGCGTTTAATCATGAACTCTTCCCTTGATTATTCTCCATAATAGCATCGAACCACAAATTCATTTGGTTCAAACTTTGTTGAAAATTAACTTGATCATTAACATTGTGCTCATCATCAACAACCCCTTGTGCTTGTGTTTAGGCATCAACATGCTCATCTTTCTCACCTTCTTCTTCATCATCATAATGCATATCGTCATCCTCACAAAAATGTGTCTTCGCATTACTATCCTCTTTAATACTATTACCATGTGAACTTGAACTATCAACATCGAACTTGCAAAACTAACCAACATTGGCTAACCACTAAATGAATGTGTAAAATTGTGGCATAATCCAACATTGGAAAAGACTTAAGATGATGTGTATGAAAACTACTCCATAATACTCGTAGCATCCAAAACAAAACCCGTAATCAAAGTACTTATAGTAACTTGCTTATTTGTGGAGAATGGAAACATGGACTCAATTGTCAAAAGGTAATCCAATTTAATCTATCACTAAAACCAACGATATTTAATGAGCGTGCTAGTAGCATTCTTGAAATTAAATCCATCCAAGCTAGGCAAAGTATGTCCAAAAATTGATGGCTTAACAATAAACTATTATGTATGATATCCAAACACCAAATATTCATTTCGTTATCCCCAACTTCATAAAATTAACCGAAACCATAAATGTAAGCCGCTCATTCTCTTTAGAGTAGGAAAGAGTAACCAATACAATAAAGTCTGTTTCACTATGCATGATGTCCATAGTAGTGCTTGTACCACGTGCCTAACCCTATCTGAAATAAGGTTGAATAGAGGTAGAGGAAACCTGATGAGTAACCTTCTTATGTTTAGGCATGGTGTGGAAAAAAGGGTTAGGTTATGGATGTGGTGTTTGGGAAAGATGTATTTTGGAGAAGTAAAAATTGGTAAAAAGTAAAGGTGATATGGTGTGTAATTGAGTTGTGAAAAAGAAAATGTGTTTGAAATAGAGTTTATGGAATGTGTGTATAAGGGATAGGCTAATAGAGGTATGAATTTAGGGGTTAAGAATAGAAAAAGTTAAAAATTTGTTCAAATTCGAGCCAAACCCCGCCTACAGGTCGCGTGTCGCGACCGAGAATGGCCTAGCCGCAGTCGCGGCACGCGAAATTCAGAGAACATTTTGCTCTGAATTCGGTCCGTTTTTGCTGGACTTACTGAGAATATATAATTCTCGGCTGCGGATAGGTCCAAAGTGGCTGTTTATGTCCATGTTGACTTGGTTTGTGGAATTTAATTGGTTAAATGTGTCCTGAATTTAATGTAAACTGTACCTGCACTTAAGAACACAAATTTAAAACATTAAATTCAAGGTAAACCATAGGTTTACCTTTGATAAATACTGAATTAATGAATCAATTAATGACCGAACTGAATTAAATGAATCATAAATGATCATTAACACTGTTAGAGAATTGAATTTAATCTTGAATGTGCATTAATTCACATAAGGTAAATTAATCTTCTAAAAGATAATGAATGTAAGTTCATGTAGGTATTTATTCATGCGTAAAACTTAAACATGAACCTTATTCTAATTGATACAGATTCATATGAAAAATTGTATGTTTTATTTTAATAAGTGCATACTGATATAATAATCAACATGATATAAGTTCATGATTTCATAATTAAAATTAAACTCACTGGTTGCATGAAAATGAAAATTTATTATGATGTTCAATAGTTAATAATTATCATAACTTATTAGCATTAAAGTGATTCATACATATTCATGTGATAATAGTGTAGAAATCTGAACAGACATAAATCAGAACATAAGATTAAAGTATGAAAATGAAACAAAGTTTTATGGCATAACACATATTTGCATAAATGAATAGTAACATATGTACAAGAAAGATTAAAAATAAACCTATATACAAAAGCAAACAAATAAAAATTAAACAAATCAAATTATTAATCACTTATTCATAAATGAACAAGAACATAAATGAACAAGGAATGTTTAGGCAAATCTGAATGCTTCAGATTAATGAAATAATAAACAGATTCATTTTAACATCATATACACATTCATGTTGAAGGCTATACTGTTTCATTTTACAGATTCAGTCTAATAACTTGCACAGATAACATTTACGAATCAAAAATAAATAAAGAATCAAACTTGATATGCTATCAAAATTTAAAAACATATGTACAGAACAAAACTTATAAAATTAATGTTCATGAACTTGTTCAATAGTTATGAATGATGATACCGTATCTGTATGTAATCTATATGAAAAGTCAGATGTGTGGAAACATTTCTGAAATTGAATACAGATGCATGAAAAATAACTACAGATTCATGTTAAAACTTAGATTCAGATGTATTCGTATAACTTGTATGGTTAACGTATTTTTAAGCAAAAAGAATCAAAGAATCAAACCTGATAGTCGATTAAAATTAGAAGAACACATATACATAAGAACACAAAGAACATACATATATAAAAATGAAAACAAACCTATGTACAAACTATACACTCAATGTAAAATCAAACAGAACAAAAATAAATTAAACTAAATTCTCATCCCGCTGAATTGGGATTCACTTAGGCCGATAACGAGCAATCGTCGCTTGCACGAAGATCTATCTTTCTTCCGCAGAAAGAACTCGTGGGCCAACCCATATGGCGAGCAGCAGCATTCTTCTTAGAAGATTCATGCTTGGTAGTCATATTTATGTTTAAAGGAAAAAGTCTCTGTAACCCCCTTTTTTTTAAAGGTTTGAATAATTTAGAAGAATAGCAGAATAGAGAGGAAAAGAAATGAAAAATAAAGAATTCTGATCTCCTCTAATTATTAATGATGGATTCAGGACAAATCAATGTGTCTGTTGGGATTGAAAAGGTGTAAATTCACACCATTTGGAACTGAAGAAACTCAATGTTTCGAAATTTTCAGCAATGGTGCATGAACTAAAAGAGAAAAGAAATGATACAGGTCTAAGATATGCCCGTGTCGCGACCGGGAATGGCGATTCTCGGTCGCGACAAACCATTTTCAGAGAAAAAAAAATCTTTCTGAAAACCTTATTAGTTTGCTGAAGTTACCGAGAATTTCAATTCTCGGTAAATTTTTTTTATTTTTTTTTTTTAATCTCCCTGAAGTTACTGAGAATTTTGATTCTCGGCAGAGAATTTCGATTCTCGGTAAGTTCAGAAAATTTTTTTTCTTCCTTTCCTTGGAAATCCTGAATTCTCTACTGGGAATTCATATTCTCAGTAAGTTCAGAAATAAAAATTTTTGTGCAAAACATTTAGAAAGATGACTTTAAAGAATTTTTATTGGATAAAACTTGTTTATACACAAATCAAACTTATGAAATAAAAAATAAAACAAAAATAAATTAAACTAAAAACAAATGAACATAAAAATTATGAACAAGAGATAAGAAGTATGAAAAATCGAAACATAAAAACTAAGCGAATTAATTTTCAAAGAACTTGTTCGCAAATTCAATTGCTTGAATTGGAGCTCATTCTTATTCAAAATATTTTTATCAACTAAATATGGACTTGTCCATTTTAACTTACCTGGAAATAATTTCAAGTGGGAATTAAAAAGTAGAACTATACTTCCAACTTGAAATTATTATTGTATATTTTTTTTTCTCTTTTCTTTTTTTTTCTTTTTTTAAGCGCTTTCTTTTTTAGCGTTTTCTCAATTTAAGGATCTAATGATTTCGGTTGAATGCTCGAACTTCTAGTTCTGGCCACGAACAAAAAACTACGTACATTAACTGAAACTTTCAAAACTATATTGAAAGTATACAATTCCTTCCTGGCAAATAAGATTATTTCATCCTACTTCTGATATATCTTTCTTTGATTAGCTATTTCTTAGAGAGATAAATGTATGTGTTTGTAAGGAAATGATACAAAGGGAAATTATTTCGGTTTAGTGTAGGAATTGAATAAATTTCTTAACAAAGAGATATGATGTTTTGGTGAAGGACTAAGTGTATAGAAAAGAGGTAAAGATTTCTGGGAAGATTTTTTTTTCTGGGAAAAATTATCTGTCTTGTTCCTGATACTGCAGTTGCGTAACCCGATATGCAATTTGAAAAATTTCCATTCCCTTCTGATGTATTTGCTAGCCGAATTTCTTTTCTGTAGACTCCTGTGAATTTCATTGATAATCAAATCTCCAAGTTATCTTTGAAAAAACTTGAATTTTTTTATCTGCAAACATCTAATTGCAAACATTAAATAACAACGAGGATTTAGTCCTAGTGACCATCCTCAATAAATAATAAAACTATAAAAATAAATAAATAACATATATTATAAACCAAGGTTCGAAATAAAACACGAAAAACATAAATTTTTGTTAAAAATTTGGCGTTCCCCGGCAACGGCGCCAAAAACTTGTTGAGCGATTTCCGCAAGTGCACGGTATACGCTTGTAGTAATAAAAGATATCGATCCCACAGGGAACGTTTTTTAACAAAACTTATTTTGAATCGATTAAATTTACTTTTAAGGTTTATAATATGGAAAATCATTTAATTGGATTTGGTTTTGAAATTGCTAGAATAAGAATTAGATTAGAGTATGAAGATGTTAGAAAATATTCTGATTTAAGAATGAATTTGCAAGACAGGAACGTTTAGTACTTTTTAGAAAAGTAAACAAATGTATTCGTTTGCATTAAGCAAAGAAAACAACTTTAAACTTTGTACGAATTATAAAGATGAAATAAATGACGGAACCTCTAATTAATAGGCTTTGAACGCGACAAAACCCTTATCCGGGATAATTGCCCTTAACCAAATTAAAACTCTACCGAGATAATAATTTGCCTAAGTGTTCAACAAAGTTTCCTTGTAAAGATTTTGAATTAAACTACGTTTTAATGAAAACACCAGCAGTCACTTTAGTGGATTGGTTACCATAAGTGCTGCATAAAAATCTATCGAATAGAACAGACTTATTAGATGAAATATAAATTGATACAAGTTTACAGAGAACATGGAGCATGGAAACATTCGACGGCTTGCAAGTGAACGGGTTGATCGATCCTTTCCTTGGGTTTCGTTAGAGTTTGTCAGGCTCCGGGGCGGATCCTCTACTCAATCTTCTCGTTGAATCTTCGTAATAGAGACTGGGTCAGTCTACTACCAAAATGAAAACTAATCTGGAACAATGTCTAAACGCTACTAAACTTGTTATTATTGAATAAACAATGTGTGTACAGCATATTGCTTTTTACAGAAATGAAATTCTAATCTCTGACTCATTTCTGAGTGAGAGTTTTTGCATAACTCTTGCACTAATCTTCTTTTCTAACTCTTTCATCATATGTTTCAACTCTCAAATCAATACTTTATTTATAGATGTTGAAGAGTCGTGAATGAAGTGTCGTGTCCGTTGTGAAGAGACGTATCAGTTGTGGAGAGTCGTATCCGTTGTGGAGGGACGTCTTTATCCACCCGAACGAACGCATTTCTTGGAATTTAACATGTGTTTATTGTGCTTGGCAGAATTTCTGCTCTTACCGAGAATGGAAATTCTCTGCCGAGAATGGGGAAGCATTAATTGGTCTTCAAACGAAGGAAGGAAAAGCTGGGGAACGCGTGTCGCGACCGTGAATTTGGGGGCCGCGGTCGCGGCACGGAACGTTTTTTGGTTTTTCAGCTTTCGTTCGCATCCTCGATTTGGCGTTATTAATTTCTGTCGTCTTCGACTCCTTTTGTAGGGTTTTTCTTCTGTTTTCGAGCTCTTTTCGTTCCTATTTGGATCTTACCAAATATTTATGTACCTTACAAGAAAGAAACATATTCGAGAGTAAAAGCTTCCTAAATAGTTATAAATAGCATAAATTCGTAGCAATATTGATGTAATTAACGATGATATTTTAGGTATATTTTGGGCTTAACAATATCTGAGGTGACTCAGCTTGACCTCTTCAATCTCGTCACACCGCCTGCTGAGTGATTTGATTTTCTTGTTACACTTTTTAGTTAGTGTGTATAAATCACTCAAGGAATTTACCATTTCGTTTCTAAGCAAAAGTAGGGATGTTACCTCATTGTTGTGTTCCTCCTAGTCAGTTTCATCAGAGAGGTCAGCTTGCTCAGATTGAGAGTGATCAGCATCATCGGCCATGAAGCATATGTTTGCCGTTTCATTTGCATCAGCTTCGGATGATGTTGACTCGTCACTGTCACTCCATGTTGCTACCATTGCCTTCTTGTTTCCCTTTTTTTATCTCTTTTTAGGTTTGGGCAGCTTGACTTGATGTGCCCAGTTTGGTGGCACTCAAAACATGTGACGGACTTGGAGCTGTCCTTCTTATATTTGTCACTGGACTCAGCTTTGTACCTATCACCTTTCTTGTATGGCCTTTTGCTGTTTTTGTCACTTCTTCTGAACAGTTTCTTCATCTTTCTAGTGAACATAGCCATTTCCTCATCATCAGTTGACTCAGCTTCTGTGGAGTCAGCTTTCATCACTAGTGATTTTTGTTTCTTATCTTCAGACTTTTCTTTAGCTTCAAAGTTCTTCATAGAAATCTCATGGGTCAGCAAGGATCCGATCAGCTCATCATATTTGTAGGTAGTCAAGTCCTGAGCTTCTTCTACGGCTGTTTTCTTTGCTTGCCAGCTCTTAGGTAGACTTCTCAGGATTTTCTTCACCTGTTCCTCTTTAGTGAAGTTCTTTCCAAGTCTTTTGAGCTCATTTATGATGTTGGTGAATCTTGAGTTCATTTCTGATATGTCTTCGTTTTCGTTCATCTCGAACAGCTCGTAGAGTCTCATATGCTGATTGACTTTGGACTCCTTAACCTTATTGGTGCCTTCATAGGTCACTTCAAGCTTTTTCCAAATCTCCTGTGCTGACTCACAACCTGAAATCTTATTGTATTCTACAGCATCTAAAGCACAGTGAAGCATATTTATAGCCGAGGCATTATTTTGTAATTTTCTGAGGTCATCCTTTGTCCACTCAGCTTCGCTCTTAACAATTTTCTCATTGTTAACAGTTTTATATGGCACATGTGGACCTTGAACAATTGCAAGCCATGCACTCATATTTGTGGCTTGAATAAAGTTTTTCATCCTATTCTTCCAGAATGTATAATTAGATCCAAAGAATAGGGGAGGCCTAGTGATTGATAATCCCTCAGGGAGTATCTGTGTTGTTTGGTTCCCTGGAACGAAACGAGTGCTGTTCTCACCCATTTATGGGATCCGCTCAAGATAGTTATATCTTTGATTAGTGAGCTTAGGCTCTGATACCACTTGTTGGTCCCGTGCGATTAGTTCCAAGGGGGGGGGGTTAGGAACTAATATAACTTTTTTCGTTTAATTTTATGCTGACTTAGTTATTTTGCAAGTTGGTCAGCTCAACTTTTGCTCAGCTTGGCCAGATATGCTATAAGACAGCTTTGGACGGATATTGACTAAACCTGTTTTATTTATAAGTTAGATATTGACACTCTTGGAGGCCAGCTTCTAACTTAGCACTTGAAATTACTCAGAGTCAACTTTAAACAATTTTATATGCTGAGTAAATTTCACATACAACACATGCACATATATATATTGAGAGAGAGTTTAGAGATTACTCAGTATCACTTATCCTGGTTCGGCCTCTCCGCCTACGTCCAGTCCCCAGAGTCCTCCGGGCTTTTAGAATCCAATACTGAGCTCTTTAAAGGTAGAGCACAAACCTATTACAAGGCAGTTGAATATGCAAGAGTACCTTTCTCTATTCGTCTACTCAACTCCTACTAAGTGCTACAACCCAGCACCTAGATTTCTCTACCACTGAATGTTTACAACCAAACACTCAGCACTACACTCTCAATTTTACAATTGATAAACACTTGTTCCTTTTAAATAAAGAACACTTTAGAAGATTACAAGTAATCACTCTAGCATTTACACAAGGAATAGAAGATGGGTGTAAGATCTCTTTTTGTATCTAAGTGCTTTTGTATCTTTTCTCTCTTGTATTTTTCTTCTTGTGATTCGGCAATGATCCAAGGATTTTGATTGTCCTTATATAGGAGAAAATCTGGAATCGGATCATTTTGAAATGGTGTAGCCGTTAATGTTAAAACGACTCTTTTAGGGGACAGATTCTGGTCAGCTTTAGACTGTTCCGGCCATTCCCTTCCTCTGCATTCCTTCAGACGTCAGACTTGTCTTCTTGCGTCTGGTTTGTCCTTTTGTGTCAGTTGTCCTTTACCAATAATCCATTGACCCATACATCTCGGAATGTGTCTTCTGCGTATTTCCAAGGATTCAATTATTGGTACAGAGGGGCGGTAATCATTGTCTTTTAGCTAACGACTTTTTCATGCTGTCCTGAAGAGTCACTCAGCTTCTACTTCGTAAAACCTTGTCATTTACAATTTCCAATCTGAGTATAAGTTTAGTCAGCTCAGCGTCGTGAGACAGTTGTTGTGGGCGTGTATGTCTTTGTCTTTTGATGCTAAGTTTGATTCCACTCAGCTTGATACTTTAGGCTTCTATGCTGACCTCTTCCTGTCTTTACTATTTATACTTATCTTTATTTATATTTATACTCAACATTGAACAAACGGATTAGTACAATTAAAATAAAGCACATAAATTTAATTGTCTCTTAATCATGGATGATTTTGTCAAATCAAAATCTTGTGGAAAGGTGTTTCAACATGTTTCCCCTTTTTCTTAATGAACAATGTTGTGTCAGCTTTTCCCCTGACATAGTTCCTGGTTAGCAGGAAGTTGGTCAACCTCTCATACCAAGCTCTTGGAGCTTGTTTCAGGCCGTACATGGCCTTTTTGAGTTTATAAACGTGGTTTGGAAATTTTGGATCTTCAAACCCAGGAGGTTGATTGACATATACCTCTTCGTTTATGAAACCATTAAGAAATGCACTTTTAACATCCATTTGGTATAACTTAAAGTTCATGAAACTGGCATAGGCACACAATATATGTATTGCTTCTAACCTAGCAACAGGTGCAAATGTTTCTCCATAGTCAATACCCTATTGCTGACTATAGCCTTGGGCTACAAGTCGAGCTTTGTTTCTTATTACATTTCCATGCTCATCTAGTTTGTTTCTAAAGACCCACTTGGTTCCTATAGGCTTTTGATTCCTAGGTTTAGGCACTAAATCCCATACCTCATTTCTGGTGAATTGGTCAAGCTCTTTTTGCATGGCATTGATCCAATATTCATCGTGCTCAGCATCAGCAAAGTTCTTTGGTTCATGCAGTGAGACGAATGCAACATTGCTGAGGTATTTCCTAAGCTGATCTTTGGTCATCAGCTTATTGTCAGCAGCATCAAGAATGGACTTTTCTGAATGTCCTCTTGGGATTTTTATTTCTTTGGGCAATGTTGAGTCATTTGGAATAGGTGTTTCTACAATCTCTACAGGAATAGATTGGTCAGTAAATGTTATTTCAACTTCTTGCTTACCTTTGGTCAGCCCTTCTATAGATGACACAGAGGCTCCATTTTGATCAGCGGAAGCTGAGCTTGGTTCATCTTCAGTGAGCTAAGTTGTCTTTCCTGCAGGGTCAGCTTCATCGAACTAAACATGAACAGACTCTTCTACAACCTGAGTTCGTTTATTATAGACTCTATATGCTTTACTGTTTGTTGAGTACCCTAAGAAGATCGCTTCGTCAGCTTTAGCATCAAATTTTGCAAGATTGTCCTTTGTATTGAGTATGAAACATTTACACCCAAAGGCACGAAAGTAACCAATGTTGGGCTTTCGTCCTTTCCAAAGTTCATATGGGGTTTTCTTAAGTATAGGTCTTACTAGAGCCCTATTCAGTATATAGCATGCTGTGTGGACAGCTTCACCCCAGAAGTACTTTGGAAGCCTATTTTCACTCAGCATGGTTCTAGCGATTTCGACAATTGTTCTGTTCTTCCTTTCAACAACCCCATTCTGTTGAGGCGTTCTAGGAGCAGAGAAATTGTTGTCAATACCACTGGTTTCACAGAATTCATCAAACTGTTGGTTTTTGAATTCTCCACCGTTGTCGCTTCTAATATGAGCTACTTTTAGGTCTTTGTCAATTTCAAGCTTTCTAATAAGTGTAGTAAACATCTCAAAAGTTTCATCCTTGCTACTCAGCAAGATGATCCAAGTGTACCGAGAGAAATCATCTACAATGACCAAGGAAAATTTCTTACCTCCCAAGCTGAGTGGCTGGATAGGTCCGAAAAGATCCAAATGTAGTAATTCCAATGGTCTCTTGGTTGAGACAATATTTTTACTTTGAAATGACTTTTTGGTTTGTTTCCATTGCTGACAAGCTTTACATAATTGATCTTTCTCAAATTTTAATTTGGGTAATCCCTCAACTAATTGCTTTCTAGCTAATTTGGCAAAAAGGTCCATGCTGACCTGACCAAGTCTTCTATGCCATAGCCAGGAGTTATCCTCTTTAGACACCAAGCGTATATTTTTAGAAAACTGTTTTTCCAGACTCAGCATGTATACATTTTCTACACGAGGAGCAGTTAATATCAATTCGTTTGTATTTCCCTCGAGTATTTGACGCTTAGTATCATCAAATATAACCTTTCTGCCGCTCTTGCAAAGCTGAGCTACACTTAGTAGATTGTATTTGAGACCTTTGACTAAGGAGACAGACTCAATGGTTAGGTTACCTCCGATAGTACCTGAGCCGACTATCTTACCCTTCTTATTGTCTCCGAAGCTTACACTTCCACCTCGTTTAAGTTCTAGAGTGATGAATTGAGTTTCATCACCTGTCATGTGTCTTGAGCATGCGCTGTCTATATACCACAGCTTTGACTTCTCTACGCATGTTAAGCTGACCTGCATTTTAAACTATTCATTTTTAGGTACCCAATTCTTTTTGGGTCCTTTCTTGTTAGTGTAAACAGGTGCAAAATCATACTTTAACTTGTGACGACATACTTTTATAGTGTGGTCTGGCTTACCACAAAAGTCACAAAAGATTACCCTTTGGGGGTTGTACTGAGTGCGGTCAGCATTGTTGTGCTGGGCATGCCAGCATACCTTTGTGGAATGTCCTTTTCTTTTGCAGAAGTCACATTTGACAACTCGCTTGTTATGCCAACACACTTCTTTTGTGTGCCCCCTTTTTCCACAACATTCACATTGAGTGAACTGCTTATGCTGACTAGTACTTGCGTACTCAGCATGGGGTTTATTTTCATTTGAGCCTTTTATTTGACTCTGTAAGGTTGTAACATCCTTTCTAAGTTTCTTTGACTCAGATTGAACCTCTGTGACAAACTTATGCATTATTTGTATATTGGTGTGTAAGTCTGAGTTGTCTTGGAGGAGATGTCGAAGGTCACTCAGTTTGACCTCTTCAATCTCGTCACATCGCCTGCTGAGTGTCTTTATTTTCTTATTGCATTTCTTAGTTAGCTTATATAAATCACTCAGGGCGTTTACCATCTCATTTCTAAACAGTAGTAAGGGAGTTACCTCATTGTTGTGTACCTCTTGGTCAGTTTCATCAGAGAGGTCAGCTTGCTCAGATTGAGATTGGTCAGCTCCATCATCTGCCATGAAACATATATTGGCAGTTTCATTTTGCTCAGCTTTTGATGAGATTGACTCATCACTATCACTCCATGTTGCCACCATTGCCTTTTTGCTTCCTTTCTTTTCTTTCTTCAAATTAGGACAGCTTGACTTGATATGCCCAGTTTGGTGACACTCGAAGCAAGTGACAGACTTGGAGCTATCTTTCTTATATCTGTTGTCACTTGGCTCAGCTTTATACCTATCACCTCTTTTGTATGGCCTTTTGCTGTTCCTGTCATTTCTTCTGAACAGCTTCTTCATCTTTCTAGTGAACATAGCTATTTCCTCATCATCAGTTGACTCAGCTTCTGTGGAGTCAGCTTTCATCACTAGAGATTTCTGTTTCTTATCTTCAGATTTTTCTTTTGCCTCAAAATTTTTCATAGAGATCTCGTGGGTCAGCAGGGATCCGATCAGCTCATCATATTTGTAAGTAGTCAAGTCCTGAGCTTCTTCTACAGCTGTTTTCTTTGCTTGCCAACTCTTAGGTAAACTTCTCAAGATCTTCTTCACTTGTTCTTCTTCAGTTAAGTTCTTTCCAAGCCTTTTAAGCTCATTTATAATATTTGTGAATCTTGAGTTCATTTCAGAGATGTCTTCGTTCTCGTTCATCTCGCACAGCTCGTAGAGTCTCATATGCTGATTGACTTTGGACTCCTTAACCTTATTGGTGCCTTCATAGGTCACTTCAAGCTTTTTCCAAATCTCCTGTGCTGACTCACAACCTGAAATCTTATTGTATTCTGCAGCATCTACCGCACAGTGAAGCATATTTATAGCCGAAGCGTTATTTTGTAATTTTTTAAGATCATCCTTTGTCCACTCAGTTTCACTCTTAACAACTTTCTCATTGTTAACAGTTTTGTATGACACATGTGGACCTTGAACAATTGCAATCCATGCACTCATGTTTGTGGCTTGAATAAAGTTCTTCATTCTATTCTTCCAGAATATATAATTAGACCCAAAGAATAAAGGAGGTCTAGTGATTGATAATCCCTCAGGGAGTATCTGTGTTGTTTGGTTTCCTGGAAGGAAACGAGTGCTATTCTCACCCATTTTTTGGGATCAGCTCAAGATTGTTAGATCTTTGAGTAGTGAGCTTAGGCTCTGATACCACTTGTTGGTCCTGTGTAATTAGTTCCAAGGGGGGGTTAGGAACTAATATACCTTTTTTTCGTTAATTATTTATGCTGACTTATATGTTTTAGATGAATTGGTCAACTCAGCTTTTGGCCAGCTTGGGCGAGCTTAGTGCCAAACAGCTTTAGTCAGATGTTGACTAAGGCTATCAAGCTTGTGAGTTAAGAATTGACGCTTTAAGGGGTCAACTTCTAACTCAGCACCTTAATTTACTCAGGGTCACTTTAGGCAATTTATATGCTGAGTAAATATGTCAAACAACACATGCAATATATATATATATATATATATATATATATATTTTGAGAGAGAGTTTAGACATTACTCAGTATCACTTATCCTGGTTCGGCCTCTCTGCCTACGTCCAATCCCCAGAGTCCTCCGGGCTTTTTGAATCCAATACTGAGCTCTTTAACGGTAGAGCACAAACCGATTACAAGGCAGTTGACTAGGCAAGAGTACCGTCCTCTATTCGTCTACTCAACTCCTACTAAGCACTACAGCCCAGTACTTAGATTTCTCTACCACAGAATATTTATAACTAAACACTCTGCACAACTCTCTCAATTTTTACAATTGATAAACACTTGTTCCTTTTCAAATAAAGAACACTTTAGAAGATTGCAAGTAATCACTCTAGCATTTACACAGGAATAGAAGATGGGTGTAAGATCTCTTTTTGTATCTAAGTGCTTTTGTATCTTTTCTCTCTTGTACTTTTATGTTTTTTTCAATCAGCAATAATCCAAGGAGTTTGATTGTCCTTATATAGGGAAAAATCTGTGTTGGATCATTTTGAAATGATTTAGCCGTTGATGTTAAAACGGTTCTTTTAGGGGACAGCTTCTGGTCAGCTTCAGACTGTTTCGGCCATTCCCTTCCTCTGTCAGGCTTGTCTTCTTGCGTCAGGCTTGTCTTTTTGTGCCAGTTGTCTTTTACCAATAATCCATTGACCCATACATCTCGGAGTGTGTTCTTTTGTGTAATTCCAAGGTTTCAATTATTGGTGCAGATGGGTGGCAATCTTTGTCTTGTAGCAAACGACTCTTTCATGCTATCTTGAGGAATCACTCAGCTTCTACTGCGTAAGTCTTTGTCTTCGGTAATTTCTAAGCTGAGTATATTTTTAGTCAGCTCAGCTTCGTAAGACAATTGTTGTTGCGGCTTCTTATGCTGAGCTTTATTTCGCTTCTTTTTGTTGGGCGTTTATGTCTTAGTCTTTTGATGCTAAGTTTGATTCCACTCAGCTTGATACTATGCTGACCTTCATTCCACTTAGCTTGTTTTGTTCATCTCATGCTGACTTCGTCCTGTCTTGCTTTTTATATTTGTCTTTATTTATATTTATACTCAACATTGAACAAACGGATTAGTACAATTAAAATAAAGCACTTAAATTTAATTATCTCTTAATCATGGATGATTTTGTCAAATCAAAATCTTGTGGAAAGGTGTTTCAACAGGTATTTCTTTTATCCCTCTTTATATGTAATAACGATTAACGGATCTTGGGTTAATGGAAATAGGTTAAAATTTTTATATTTCCGCTGTTATACGTTAGCCTATTTTCCTTCAGTGGTATCTGAGCCTGCGTTAAATCCGTTATTTCATATATGAAAATTTAGAAGTTTTTCAATCAGGTTGAATAAATATTTATAGTTAGGTTAATTAACAAAACTGTTTTGATTAATTAGTTCTAAAGATAAATAAGTTTTAGTTAATTGTTAATTAAAATAGTTTATGCATATGTTCCTAATAATTTTGGTTGATAATCATTATAACAAAATCTATTAGTTTTATAGTTAGATTGATAAAAGTTAGTTTTATTGATTCTAAAGATAAAACGGAAAATCTATAATAGGTTTTCTTATTTTCTGAAAATCGTTTTGAAACCGTTTTAAAACTGATATATATATATATATATATATATATATATATATATATACACACATAATTTTAAAAAAAAGGACAGCAGCTCGGGTCGCGCCTCACGGCGCGACCCGGCTGCTGTCGCACGGTTGCTGCCCCGCGGCAGCAACTGCGCGGCGGCTGGCCGCCGCTGCCGCAAGGTAGTGGCTGGCCAGACGCGCTAGGGCTACTGCCAAACGGCAGCAGCCGCGTCCTCGGGCCCGGCCTGAGACCCACTTATTTTAAAAGTGTTTTAAAATCAGTTTTAAAATATTTGTATATATATATATATATATATATGTGTGTTTCAGAAATTAATAGTTTTATGTTTTTGATTATCGAATGAAAAATTTATTTAAAAGTTTGTTTTAACTATTTGTAAATCAAAAGTATTGAATGAATTGAAATCAAAATAATTGGGACATGCATAAATTAAAGTTTTGTATAGTTGTATTAATCTAAAAGGTTAATATAAAAGATACGAAACTATTAGAAGTAAAATTGGATGAAAGTTAATTTGATTATCCTAAATATTACATAAAGTATTTATGTAATCAACCAATTAAATTTATTTAATTGAGTCTATGCATGTTTGGAGTTATGGACATATTTGGACCCTCTTTTAGTCTTTTGGTATTTTTGAAATAAGGCCTGCGAGTCATGCCTTTCTACTATCTATTGTAATTTCTCCTCTCATCTAATTCCCTTCAATTTAATTGAAGTTTTTTTAGTAGAATAGAAATTAATATGTAATTTCAAGGCGCCATGAAGAAGACGGAGGACCTAAAGAGAAATATGTAATAGTTAGTATTTCCCTAGGTTTGGCCTTTTATTCCGTCTCTGGCTCGACATAATAATTTAGATGATATGTCCATAACGCCAATGTATGTGTCTGATGTATACTAAAGCAAATCAAGACTAAGTTAGATTATGAGACTTATAATAAAAATCCCTCACTAATTAAAAGTTAAGTAAATAAGCAAGTTATTAAATCGGTTGCCCCTCCCTAATATTATAATTCAGCTGGCAGTACTGGGGGCCTTTGGGTTGTTGAGCAAACTCAAGCTCGGGGTCTTATGGTAACACTTGAATTATCAAAAATTATTTTTTATGAATATGAGGTAATACTTAAATTAGATTATGATAATTGGATGAGCAAACTCATGTTGTCATAAACTAATGGGCAATATAGTTGGGATTAATATGAATAGCATATTAGTTACTAATGTGGTTGGTAACCCAATAACCTAGGAATCACATTAAAGATGTGATTGATTACATGAATCTACCTAACAAATGAGACTAGCTTGTTGAGCAAACTCAAGGCGAAATCTCAGGAGTTAGGATCTTAGCTCACTAAAGGATTTGCGAAATTCTTCGAATTAATATGGAGGGCTATTAATTTGGCAAAATAGTGGGAGCAATCTAAAATAAACAAAAGGCCTATAATTTTAAATTGATGTATTTTAAAGAAAATGAATAACGTACGTTTACTCTTTCTCACTCTCAAGTTATATTAAAACACTCTTAAAATCATGACTAACACCAATCTGCAAAATATACTTACTGATAACAAGTTGAACAGTTCAAACTTCACCGACTGGTATCGCAACCTCAAAATCGTTTTGAAGTTCGAGAAGAAAGGGTATGTACTTGATACACCAATACCCCCTTACCCGGCGGATGGTGCTCCCTACCAAGAATTTTATGCTTACTTGAAGCATAAGGCTGATGACGATCATGCGGGAGACATCATACTAATGACAACGGAATTGAAAAGGCAACATGTAGAAATGGATGCCTATTCCATGGTCGCGCACCTAAAAGAGTTGTTTGGGAATCAAACTCAGTGCGAACGCTACGAGATAACAAAGCAGTTATATAGATGCAAGATGCAGGTGGGCACATCTGTAATGGCACATTGTGTCAAGATGATTAGCCTTATCACCAAGTTTTCTAGTATTGGAGATTCGATGGATCATGAACTAAGTGTAAACTTACTTCTTCAGTCCCTCCCTGAGAGTTACTAACAGTTCATCATGAACTACCAAGTGAGTGGCTTGCAAACCTCTCTTGAAGAGCTTGCAAATATGCTCGAGACAGTCGAGCCCAATATGAAAGAAAACGAGGGGATACCGGCCATTGCTATTGAAGGATCAAAGAAGAGGAAAGGGAACTATCCCAATCCAAACCATCCTAATAAGGGCAAGGGGGCCATGCTCACTGAAACAAAGGGAAAGGAAGTGAAGAAGCCCAAAGGAGAGTGCCACTTTTGTGGTGAAGAAGGGCATTGGAAAAGAAACTGTTTGGTGTACCTAGCTACCCTCAAGAAGGGAAAAGCCGGGACTCCAACATCTACTATGTTCTATATTTCGATAAAGAACAAACATTGCGATTTTTATAGAGATGGGATTTTCTATTTTTCAGGAATATCATGATAGCTCCCATTTGTATAGGGTTTTTAGGCCCCTTTTAGCTTCCTTTTGCTTTATTTCCTTTTAATTTTAGTTGCGTTTTATTATCTTTTAGTTAAAATTAGCAATTTCCCTTATTTTTGGCATTTTCGGTGTTTTCAGGGATTTTTAGGGACTTTTCGTGCATTTCCGAACCAGACCAAAGCCCATTGGGGAATTACCGGACTTTTCAGGGACCATCAGAGCACTTTTGGGATTCATCAGGGACCATTAGAGCATCTTTCGAAAGCCCAGGGACTCAAAAGGATAAAAACCGGAGTTTAATCCCCCAAATGGGACCTGTCTCGGCGAGACACAGGCTGTCTCGTCGAGACAGGCCTTGTCTCGACGAGACCCTTTGCTGAAATCCGCGAATAGTAAGCCCAAAAGCCCATAAAACACTTTGTAAATGTCATTTTTACCCCTGAGGCATTAGGGTTTCCTCCCTAACTCTATAAATAGGGAGCTAAACCTAATCCTTTGGAGGGGATTAGCCACTCAATAAATTAGAGAGCCGCTAGGGGTTTCTCTCCTCCATAATGTAGATTTATTGCTTTTTAGATTAGATTTCCAGCTTTTTAGGTTAGATTAATTTCAGTTTTGTCTTTTCTTTCAAGAACAATTGATGGGAGAAGTTCCTCATCTTCTATTTTTGTAGTCAGAATCGGTAAAACGGGCTTTGGATTTCTATCTCTTTCCCTTTTATCTTTTGCGATTATATTTAATTGAAGCTTTTTCCGTTATTCATGATTTCCTCCTATTTTGATTAGTTTGTCTTTGAACTGATCTCCATCCAATTTGGGATGGGGATGAAATTGATTGTAAGAATATGTATGATTAGGGATCTAGGACCTTTGATTGATCAGTTTATGCATGCTTAATGCCTAGATATTGTTAGGAACATGATTTATGCTAGAATGAACATTGATAATGATCAACTAGCCTGTTTATGTATATAATGTGCTTAATGCCTGTGACCCTGACATTAAATAGGATTATAGATAGATGAGAACCTGACCATGGAATCGTCTATACCGAATTTGTATTAACCTGACTTCGCTAGAGACCACTAGGAATGAGGATTTGTGGCTGGGCTACGGCTTTAGCCTTAGTTGTCAATAAACCTAATGCTTTGCATGACCTAGGGTATATGCCTAATCAAGCCGTCACCCGAATGCATGTGATTAGGAAGGACAATTCTGATCAAATTAGTCTTTCACTTAGGACAATTACCTTCAATCATTGGTAAAACACAAATCTGAACTCCCTAAACCCATACCTAGGATTTAATCAAAGGAATCCTCAACCTATATTGTGCCATCCGTCAATTCACCTTCTACCCTGTCAATTGTTCACTTTATTTTGTTATGTTTATTGCTTTATTGCTTTAATTAGTTATTCAAAAACCCAACTTTTATCCAACCCTCTCAACAATTAGATCATTCTAGGTAGATTTGCTAGTTGTAACGAATAGTCCTTGTGGTTCGATCTCGTGCTTAGCACTTTATTACTTGTTGCGATAGGATACACTTGTCCTATTAAATGCTATATACTTTACGAGCATCATATCACAAAATGGGATTTATGTGCTAGATGACAAAATTTCTGTTTTCGCAATTGATACCAAAAGACATAAGCTAGATAATTCAACTTACTTGTGGCATTGTCGTTTAGGCCATATAAACAAAAGACGCATGCTTAAGCTACATCAAGATGGGCTTATAAATTCAATTGATCCTGTATCATTGGAAACATGCGAAGCATGTTTAAAAGGTAAAATGACAAAGACACCCTTTAGTAATAAAGGTGAGCATGTATCAGACACTCTAGGACTAATACATTCTGATGTATGCGGTCCTATGTCAGTCCAAGCAAGAGGAGGATTCAGATACTTCATAAGCTTCATAGACGACCATACCCGATATGGTTATATCTACTTGATGAAGCACAAGTCCGAAGCTTTTGAGAAATTCAAATGCTTCAAGAATGAAGTAGAAAATCAATTAGGAAAGAAAATAAAGACACTTTGATCCGATCGAGGTGGCGAATATCTTTCAGATGATTTTTTGAATTATCTAACTGAATGTGGGATATGCTCACAATGGACACCTCCCTATACACCACAACACAATGGTGTATCCGAGAGGAGGAACCGTACCTTACTAGATATGGTACGATCCATGATGAGCATAACATTACTTCCAAAGACATTCTGGGGCTATGCCTTAGAAACCGCCCTCTTCACCCTAAATCGAGTACCAACTAAATCCGCTAGTTCCACACAATATGAATTGTTCGTTGGTAGGAAACCCGTGTTCTCATTCATGAGAGTATGGGGTTGTTCAGCATTTGTCAAACGCATAGCGTCAGACAAACTAGATTCTAAATCTGATAAGTGTTTCTTCATTGGATACCCTAAGGAAATTGTGGGGTATTACTTCTATCATCCAGATGACCAGAAAGTAATAGTATCCAAGCACGCAACCTTCTTAGAGAAAGAGTTTCTCGAAGAAACAGAAAAGGGAAGCATGATCGAACTTGATGAAGTTCAAGAACAAGAAACACCAACTAAAACAACAGAAGCGGTTGAGGAACCCGATGCAGTCCCATTAGATGAGACTCAAGTGCCACCCATTCGTAGATCACAAAGAGTTCGTGAACTCCCTATTAGATATGGTTTTCTAGTGGGAGATGATGATGAGGTTCCCGTGTTAGACGACGAACCCAAAAACTACGAAGAGGCTCTTAACAGTCCAGATTCTAAAGCATGGCTCGAAGCCATGGATTCTGACATGGATTCCATGTACACCAACCAAGTGTGGACTTTGGTTGATCCACCCGAAGGGATAAAACCCATTGGGTGCAGGTGGATCTTCAAAAAGAAGAATGACATGGATGGAAAGGTTAGCACCTACAAAGCTAGGTTAGTAGCGAAAGGATATCGTCAGAAACAAGGAATTGATTATGACAAAACTTTCTCTCCCGTGGCTATGTCCAAATCAATCAGAATAATGCTCGCTATTGCCGCTCACTACGATTATGAGATTTGGCAAATGGATGTGAAAACAACTTTCCTAAACGGAAACCTGCTTGAGGATGTATATATGATGCAACCTGAAGGTTTCATATCAAAGGATGCAAACAAGGTTTGCAAACTTCAGAGATCCATTTATGGACTCAAGCAAGCATCTAGAAGCTGGAACAAGCGTTTTGACGAAACCATAAAACAATTTGGTTTCGAACAAAATTGCGAAGAAGCTTGCATTTACAAGAAAACAACTGGGAGCTCAGTTGCATTTCTGATATTATATGTGGACGATATATTATTAATGGGAAATGACGTAGCTCTAATACAGTCGGTAAAAGTATGGTTATCTGGTAACTTCTCCATGAAAGACCTTGGTGAAGCAGCTTATATACTTGGTATAAAGATCTACAGAGATAGATCAAGAAGACTGTTTGGTCTTTCAAAGGCTACATACATCGAAAAGGTGCTAAATCAGTTTAGCATGCTTGAATCGAAAAGAGGTAACTTACCCATGATACATGGAGTAAAGTTAAGCAATCATCAATGTCCTAAAACCGAAGATGATAAGAAGCGCATGGCTGTAGTCCCGTACGCCAGCGCAATCGGTTCGATTATGTATGCTATTCTATGCATTAGACCTGACGTAGCGTTCGCGTTAAGTATAACGAGTCGTTACCAAGGTAATCCGGGAGACGAGCACTAGAATGCCGTCAAGAACATTCTTAAGTACTTGAGAAGGACTAAAGACATGTTCCTAGTGTACGGAGAAGGGGATCTGAAAATAGAAGGATTTTCAGATGCAAGTCATCTCACAGATGAGAACGATTTTAAATCCCAATCAGGATACCTGTTTATCTTGAATGGGGGCACGGTCAGCTGGAAGAGTTCCAACCAAGGAAGCGTAGCTTTCTCTACGACCGAGTCAGAGTATATCGCTGCTGCGGAAGCAGCAAAGGAAGCGGTTTGGATTAGGAAGTTTATTACTGAACTTGGTGTGGTGCCTAACATTGTAAATCCCATTACACTGTACTCTGATAACAATGGAGCCATTGCGCAAGCAAAGGAACCACAGTCTCATAATGCATCCAAGCATTACCTGAAGCGATACCACATTGTAAGAGAAATTGTGGCAAGAGGAGATGTGAGAATAGAAAGAGTACCTACTGAGGACAACGTTGCAGATCGGTTGACAAAGCCCTTAACCCAAAAAGTACATGATCGTCATCTAACTTCTACTGGGATAAGTTGTAGAAACAATTGGCTTTAGTCCAAGTGGGAGTATGTTGGGGTTTTAGTGTCCTATAGACAATTGTTCTAGGATACAAACTTAATGTAAATGAAGTGTTCTTTATATCATTTGTTTAAATGAGATATGGTTTCATAACTATATAAAGGCAATCCCTTTTAAGAACTAAATAAAGTCTAATAAAAGGAAATTCGTAAGTTTGTTTAAAGTGATTATAAAGTGTTCATACAAGCATGAAGTGAGACGAAACTTTATAATAAACTAATAAACTTAAAACCACCCCAAGTCAAGTAATATGTTTAGGATTGACATATCACTGCTGAGACTTGCATGTAACAATGTCTTCTGTCGCGACAGAAAGCTGATCTCACAAGCTTCATATATACAGATATCTTGATAGTTACATGGATCCAATGAAAAGAAGTTCATTAGGATTGGGGACCTGACTTGAGATAACAAGATGGGTAGATTCATCCTTGTCACCTGTTCATCTCATTGGTATTAATAGGTATAAGTAATCCTCAGACTCAAAGGAATGTTAATTAGTAATTTTGGATTACGGAATGTGACGCTTTGATCGTGTTGTAACACGATCCTTAACAGAGATGACTCTGGGGTGTGAACGGCAGACCTTGGGTATCACAGGAAGTAATTGCAGGATAGTTATACATTGGATTGAGCATTTATCACTCCCGATAAATGGGAGATATGTCCATGGATCGCTTGTGAAAGACTTGACTCTAAATCCTTGCAAGGTGATAGCTTAAGATTGAAATGCAGATTTCTCTTAACCTATCTAATTGGAGTTGACTCGGCCTGTACAAGTAAAACGAACGTCTCGCTATATGTGACTTGACATTATCCATAGTCATAAGATTCAGTTCAAGGATGTAGTTGATAAAGGATCGAATTATACTGTAACTAATACGGAAAGGTCAACGACAGAATCAACTTGTCTTCTTATAGCTCTGGGGGAATGTTTCAGATTTGCCAATCACATTTTGTGTACTCATTCCGTTATGCAAAGATTAAAATAATTCTGTGAAAATTAATTTAATAGTTGCATACGGCTAGAAGCAATAAGAACCTAATGGGTCACACATAAGACTTGGAACCCAAAAGAGAAACAGATGTTAATTAATTGATGGAAGCCAAGCTGAGCCCAATAAAGGCCCAGTTAATGTGGGGGGCGATTTTATGTATATAGAATACATAAATAATTAATTTGATTTTATCAATTCTAATTAGATTAGGATTATGAATTAAATTAATTAAAGGATAAATAAGTTAGGAGTTTTAATTAGATTAAATTACTCCTATTATTATCCTATAAGGATTACTATTATTATCTTTATATTGAAGATATAATTATAGATAATTAATAAGAATTATATTCCGAATTAAATTCTTATTCAGTAACCTAATTCTATCTAACTAGGGTTTAGATACAAGAGAATATAAATACTCCCTACATGTGCAATTTTCGAAATACACTAAGCATACCAAGAGAGAGAATTTTGACCCCCCTGTTCGAGGACGAGATTATCTACCGCTTCCTTCCGTTCAATTGATTTTCATCTTTTTCTCTTTATCCTTGATCTTGTGTTGATTAATTAGAGACAATCTATTTTGGTTGTTATAAACGGTTGATTCTAACTTGATCTTCAATTGTTTTGTTTTGTGCTCGGGAACTCGAAGTAAGAGTTGTGGGCACTTCGTTTGCAACGGGATAGAACTTCTGAAAGGTATTTCTTTTATCCCTCTTTATATGAAATAACGATTAACGGATCTTGGGTTAATGGAAATAGGTTAAAATTTTTATATTTCCGCTGCTATACGTTAGCCTATTTTCCTTCAGGATGTTGCCGAACCTACCAATTGATATGAGGGAGCATAGTTTCAGATACATAAGAGTATATCCAGGAAAGAATTTTAAGGTCCATGGATTCCCAGGCATCAAAACCTTCACTGGTTTGAGCAGGAGGACCATCAATAACATGATGTTTAATTTTATTTGCTCGCAGAACTAAATCAATTTGAGCTTTCCAAACAAAGAAATTGGTTGAATCGAGTTTAGTGTTCAAGCTATGGGTGATTGCACCAACATGAGAAGAGTTAATGGAGGGCGAGGTGATTAAACCGGAATTCGAAGAAGAAATAGAGTTGGTCGACTGAGAACCAGGTGAGGCCGACGAACCAGACGACATGATTGATGAGGTAAAGAAATAATCGGTGTTGGGTGTCTCAAGGGAAGATTGTAATCAGAACGATTACAAGAACTGGGAAGAGAGGAGAATAAGGGATTTTAGGTCGACAATTTCTTTACTGGAAGGAGAAGCAGAAGTTCGACTAAAGGGGAAGGAGAGAAAAAAAAATCAGAATCGACAAAAAATTCTGATCGGATGAATTTCAGTTTTTAGGGTTTAGATGTTTTTGGCTCTGATACCATATAGAATTGGGGGAAAATCTTTCTGAATATTATTCATAGTGTAAACACACGTATATAAACATATTAGGGCAGTCGGCTATACTGTAGGAATCCTATTCTAAATACAACGTGACTCTAGTCCAAGACTTCCTAATTCTATAGAATAACTAATTAGGATGAGTTTGTTATCAAGTCTATTACATATTCCTATAAAAAATGAACTTCTTTTTTGCTCAACTATAAATTGGTCTTCTCTAATAATACACCTGCAGATCCCGATCTTGGTCGTTTTGCTTTTTTCTTTAAGACGCCTGCAAATCTTTCATATTTAACTTCCTTTTTTTTTTTTGCAACCAATGATCAATTGATTATATTTTATTCATGTTCAGTAAGCTAACTGAATATTTTATACAAATTGAAGGGTATTAGGACACTTTGAATATTCATTGATTCAATCAAACTTTTTGAAAGTTGAGGAGACAAATGATGTATTAAGCTAGTGTTATTAGAAGGTTTAGTAAGACCCCTTTCCCAAGGAGTGATTTATTATTAGGAACAAACTAGGATAGCAAATATGTAACAACCTTACAAACATCAATTATCTCTGATATGGTGCAAATGACAAGTTAGCATAGCACTATGAAATAGAGGAATTGAATCTGATTTGAATAATTTATCTTAACACATCAATCTGCCTACAATATGAAAACAAAACAAAAACCCAAGAATTGAAAGTAAAAACATTTGGCAAATGAACCTAAATTACTGAAAAAAACAACAGTCTCAGCTACTGAACATGATGCTCCTACTGATAATGAGTGTCTATTCATAAATCATCCTCTTCTTCAATGGTAACCGGCAGCTGATCCCCAGAAGAAGGCATAGAGTTCAACCTCACTTCAATAGAAACAACTTTGTTATCTAATGTTTCTTCAGACTTGATAATTTTGCGTCTCTCCATCTTCCATTTTCTTGCCAAATCTTCTACAGTTTTAAACTCCGAGAAATACAAAGAGGGGTCTTTCAACATGTCTTCCCATTTGCCCTGCCCGAATTTGCGAACACCAACCCAGAGAGAATCAAGCTCTTGATCTAACCAAAAGCCAATCGAAGGAGCAACTTCAGAACAAATTTGGCATTGCCAATCACCAGCAGGAACCGACTTCACAAAAAAAAAAAATACATGAGGAATATAAAAACGTTGACCTAAATAATCGAAAACTGGATATGTGAGGGAGAGAACATAAAATTCACATACGTAGAGAGGTGGGCTAAGGCACTGAAGATGATAAGTGTTGGGACATGTGTCGCAGCAAAGCAATTTTCCACCGATATCACATACTACACACTGGCAGTAATGCTGTGAAACATAGCAAAAGTATAAAAAACAAATTACCAGAATGTCAATAGAATTGAAGCTGAAATTTCAAGTTCCAGAAAAAAATCATGTAATGAAAAATCCTTAAGCAAATTAAGCAGTAAAAACTTATTGCTATTTGAAGAAAACGGCTCTCTTCGCATAGGTGTCAGAGATTAATATAAGATATATGATTGAGCTTTAACTATCAGTTTCAGCTTTTAGTTTAATTGGTTCATAACATGGTATCAGAGTTTCTAGAACCAAACGGTCGAGGGTTCGAGTCCTGACAACCTCGTTAAGGCAACTAGTTTTCAAATTTTCCTCTTATACTCTTGATACCAAAAAAGAATGTTGCATAAGTAATCTCGAAAATGGCTTCTTTGATAGGTTAAGAAGCATATATTCTGACATATTATAACATAGGCTAATGTAGCAAGAAATATAAAGAATGAATACATTACAAAGAAAGAGAAATCTTACTCCATCTCCCCCTATTGTTCGAGGAGGCAAACTAGATGAGTTATGGGGATTTGAAGTCAACGAAACACGTCCATGACTCTTTGATTTCATTTGTTTCTGGGAATGATGTTTCTTTTTATGGTTGTTCCCCTCATAACTTTGGTTCAACTTATATGGTGAAGCCATCCTCAAAAATATGTCTGCAAAAGTCTGATCAAGAGAGAGAAACTAAATGACAATTGAGCTCCAATAAAAACCTACATTTATTCGATAATATTATTAGATTGTCATCGTAACATAACATCTTTAAAACCATCCTACATTTAGTTTGAAACATAAATGTTTGAACATCTGAAATTTTATAATAGAAAGCACTAATGTGTTAATAATTTCCGATCGAAATAGAATACAGAGTATCAAAAAATGAGTGATAGTTGCGTGGATAGGGACAACAAGGAGAAGTAAGAATATAACAAAACCGAAGTAGACCAATACTTCATATTTATTATGCATGTTATTTTTGCTCTCACAAATAAAGATATAATAAAAAAATCAAAAATAAAGATTTGAAAGTACATTTCTATTGAAAACCAAGATATAATGAAAAACCAAAAAGACAATTCTCATTTTCTTAGGAATTATGGGTACCATGTGGTAAAGTATCTTATTGATGCTCACAAATTATATACTTATACGCCACATTGTAAATTCACGGATTTTTCGTAAACATGAGTTGTAGAGAGAGGATAACAGAAAAGAGAAAGAGAGAGCACCAGAATCTTAAAAGATAAAGGAAAAACGTCTAATTCAGTTGCATTGTGTTTTTGTTTCTTTTATGTTTCGAATAAGAAACAAATCATTCTTATATAGGAGGACCATTGTAACTTTCTTTCCTCGGTCAATTCAAGAATTAATTCACCTAATGAAAAAAGTAATCTTACTAAACTAATTCACATTAAGTATAATTAAAACCATGGTAACCACTAAAACCTTTTACAAAACGAACATTAATTCCATTTAATTAATGAAATAATTAATCTTACAAAATTAATTCACATTAATGACAATTGAAATCATTGTAACCACTAAATTCATCAGTTCTTGCCTAAATTAAATGTTTAATATAATATTAATTAATTTAGGATCTGTTTTGTTAGTTGACAATTGTTATTGCTAATTGTTTGTTGTTAGCTACCAGTTCCTAGTTCTTAGCTAAATAATAACTAGGACCCATATATTTTCTTTACTGTTCGGCGTATTTGGCTCGCTATCAAGGATGCCTCACGGTTTAGAACATGCAGCGCATGTAACTCTTGGATTGAGTGTTAGATTCTAAATGAGCTTAGCATTCCTATATGCGCGCCCCCGTCCACTAGAGTTATTCTGATATGTTGACAGCCGCCCCTAATTGGCTAGATAAAGGTCAATACAGATGCCTCGTTAATGGCCATTACACCATAAAACCACTACTACAATTAAATTTAAATTTATTGCTTGAAAATTGATGTATTTTATGCATTTATTTTGGCTTATTTTAATAATTTTGCATTTTTTTACACTAGTCTTCAAATTACTAAAATGATAAAAAAAATTATGCAATAAAAATATTAATTATTGCTTGGCATGTTACATTTAAGTGAGCTAATCCAACAATTTATTTAAATTATTATAAAAAAAAAACAACAAAATTATAATTGTTGCATTGACATTTAAATGATCTAATGCAAAAAAAAAAAAAAAACCTAAGAAGTGTATAATGTTCCATTTAAAATAATCTGTTATTTTATTGATATATGAATATTAAATATTTATATTGTTATTAATATAGTTACAAAAAATCAACAAAAATGTATGAAATTGCTTCAATTTATCCACAAACTTGTTTGGAAGGTTCGATGTGACAGTTATATAGTCAAACAAGTTTTTTCAAATTTTCGATAGCGCATAGTTAAAATTGAACTTTTTTGGAAACGTTAGGATTAAATTTACACAATTTAATATGTTAAAGCTAAGTCTGCACTTCATTTCATACGTTAGGGTTAATAACCCATATATATATATATATATATATATATATATATATATATATATATATATATCAAACTGACACAAATTTTATTATTCAGTACTCTATTAAATAAGTTATAAGAGCATCCACAATGGTTGGTAACAACCATTGTGACTTATGTGGGATAAGTAATAAGGTGAAGTAATATGCCATTAGAAAGGATTTATTTTTCAAGACCTTTTAGAGCCAAAAAAATATATTAATTAACAATAGGTATCAAAATTGTAATTTCTCAAGACCAAAATCGTAATTTCACAGAACCACAATTGTAAATGACCATCACAATAAAGTAGAAATTAAAAGCAGCGGACAGCGCCTAACGCGCCATATCTGGCGCCTCAGAGCTATCCGTGGGCTTCAATTTTCTATTTTGGATTTTAGGGAGATAGCAATTCTTTGTTACTTAACTCTGTAACAAACTTTTTTTTTTTTTTTTATAATAATTCCCCTAATGGTTAGTAACAATCCCACATAGGATTGTAACAATAAAAAACTCTCCATTAGAATTGGTCTAAGTTATTTTTAAAGTTGACACGGTAAATTTGTACATTAAGTTATAAAAAGGAAAAAAAATTATGGTACTCCAAAATTAATAGATTGGGTGAATTAATTAATGTTATATATATACACTAATCACTTTTTATGTAAATATGAAAGCGATTTTACTTGAGCAAATGTATTATTTCGGTAATTCAATATAACATGAATATTTGCCATTATTATTATTATATTATTTCATATTTTTATTTATCACCTTAACAAATATAATAAAATTAGTGAATTACTATACCTAGCCACTTATTCCTACCTCTAGCCTCGGGAATAGACCGAACTACCCTTTGCCCAAAATTTGAAAAAACACAACACCTCTCAAACACCCTATAGACACTTCGATCAAATTCAGACTAATTTGTGAACCAAAACATGGATCGTGACAGAGGCAGTAAAGGGAAACCGAAAATGGTACGATTTACGGTTTTATTTTGTTGATTTAAGCTTCGTTTTTGAATCTGTGGGAGCTTTTTGAAAATCGCTGGAATCGCAGTCGGGCGTATGAACATCACGCCCGACCTGTGGTTTGAGCATTTGAACATCACGCCTGACCTATGGTGCAGGCGTGATAGCCTTATGCCCGGACCACAGGTCGGGCGTGATGTTCATACGCCCGAACCACAGGTCGGACGTGATGTTCATACGCCCAAGTGGTGTGTGATGTTTTAAAAAAAAAAAATTTATAATTACATTATAATTTATATGTTAAATTTTTGGATTAATTTGATTATAATTTATATGTTAAATTTTTAGGTTAATTTGATTATTATTTATATGTTAAATTTTTAGATTAATTTGATTATATTTTATACGTTAAATGGTTAGATTGATTTGATTATAATATATATGTTAAATGTTTAGATTGATTTGAATTTAATTTAAGACGGAGCCGTCTACTATAGCGGGGAAATTCATCCTGTCATCTGCTCGTCGTCTAGATATGGAGGAGGAGGAGGATACACCATGGCATACAAGACTGCGTGGTATTGATATATCGGGTCGTAGGCGGAGAGGGGCTGCGACGGAGCTGGTGCGGAGGGGTCCGATTGTGGGGGCGGTATTGGATCAGGCCGAGATTCGGGGAGCGGAGGCGGCGACAGATTCTGATGACCGAGATGGTGATGCTGTGGATGACTATTTCTAGGTGGTAGCCCAGGTAGTGCGACAGTCTGTATCTGGTGGTGGTGATGAGGGTGAGGATGACGATGAGCAGCCGACCCAGGGCAGACAGCGCAGCGGTGGTCGTTTTGCGAGTATAGGTATTTTTAATTTGCATATAGTATTTTATTTAGTTTTAGTATAGTATTAGTATAATTTTAGTATAGTTTTAGTATAATTTCAGCATAGTGTAGTATAATTTTAGTATAGTTTTAGTATAATTTTTAATATAGTTTTAGTATAATTTTATAATTTTAGTATAATTTTAATAGAAATAAATAATTTTAGTATAATTTTAAATTTTAGGGACCAGCAAACGTCCCAAAGCTAGTGAGGACCAGAGCAGGATTGTTTCTAGGGCGGTAGATGGTTGTCCCATTGATTGTTCCGTGATTCCTAGTTTTCTAGGACATGTTGCCTCATGGATGCTGGGAGGGGAGCTTCGGTCGTTTCTGACATGCTACAACAGAGTATCAGCATGTCAGAATTTGGGGGTGTGGTTTTCTGGTGCGTCACCTGAGGTAAGAATAATTTAGTTTGTCAAAATTTATTTTAATTTGTATTTTTAACTATAAACCTCAAAAAATATTCAGTAATTGTATATGTGTCATTTTACAGCTGAAGGATATGATCGAGAAGACTAGGTTGTCTCACCTTTCATCCACCATGTTTAGGAACCTCGACACTCCGCTGTTGACTGCGTTCGTGGAGCGATGGCAGCCCGATACGAACTCCTTCCACATGCCGTTCGGGCAGATGACTATTCTACTGCATGATGTATGGCGGATTCTGCGTATCCCGATCGATGGTGCGATGGTGTCCGAGTCTCCCAGTACTGAGCGGCTGCATGCCATGTGCATGATGATGTTCGGGGTCACTCGGGAGGAGCTGCTATCGCCATCCCAACATTACTGGAGTGGTGGATGTGTATTTGTTGATGTTGTACACAGACTTACCAGTGATGGTAGGGATGACGCGACTCGGGCCACGGCGTGGATGTGGCTTATACTCGGATCCACCTTGTTTGTCGACAAGAGTGGCGATAGGATTATGCCGTCCCATCTAGCTGAGGTTCACGGCAGTGTCAGAGGGACAACTGGACTTTCATAGGGGTTTACTACACTTACCACGTTATATCAGCATCTAGGGATAGCGAGCAGAGGAGACTGTTCCGGTATATGCGGATGTTTGACCCTACTACAGGCGTGGATATACGAGTATTTTTCGATGTTGCAGCCGCATAGACTACCACACAGGATCCCAATTGACCGTCCCCGTGCATGCAGATGGGAGGTCGGGATACCAAGCAAGACGGCCCGACTAGAGACCATACGTGCACAGCTAGACTGCATGACGACAGTCGAGGTATTTTATAAAATTTTAGTATTAATTATTATTTTATATATAATTTTAGTATTAATTATATTTTAAATTTTAATTTTAATTTAAGTATTATTTATAGTATATTATTATTTAGGGAAAAGTACGAAAAAAATGCTTGTGGTTTGTCCAATTTGCAAACATAGGTATGTGGTTTAAAAGTTTACAAATAAAGGTCTGTAGTGTGTTTTATTTACAAAACAAAGTATTACAATTACATATTTAAGTTCTGATTACAACCAAAGACGTTTTTATCTAAAAAAAAATTATTCTTACATATCAACAAAACACAATCCCAAAAAAAAACAACTTTCTAAATCGAAACAATAAATAATATGGTGAAATTTTACGTTTTTTACAAATCTGACAGTTTATGAACTAAATTGATATTTAAGTTCATTTTACACGGTTGCAATTTGATTTTGTGATCTGTATTTTGTCAATATATAAATGTAATTGAAAAAAAATAAAAAAATTGCTCTTATTGTTATCAATTATTTAAAAAGTTTAATTTTAAATACTTTGTTTTGTAAAAAAAAGTATACCACATACCTCTATTTGCAAACTTTTAAACCACATACCTCTATTTGCAAACAAGGCAAACCACGAGCATTTTTTTCGTACTTTGCCCTATTATTTATTATTGAGTATTATTTTTTTTGCAGGTGACGTGGTTGCCTTAAGGTCCTGTCCCCGATGATGATCAGCTTCGAGTGTCCTACGCCGGTTGGATACGGTGTAGAGACATTGTCGAGCCGTATATGCCGGATCAAGTGTTACGACCTGCATACTCAGCCTATCCCAGCTGAGCGTACTAGACCTGATAGAGCAGTACGACCATGGAAGTCTTTATCGTACAGGCTCACGCATTCCTCTATCACAGTTGAGGATACTTGGCGGAGATTTCCATCGGCTCGGGGCCTTGATCGGAGGAGATACCGGCCAGTTGGATACGATCCCACTGCCTGTGATGCTGCTTACATGGACTGGTACATGCGATATTTGCATTCTCATCTCCTTCATGCCCCACAGGATGGACCGGTCCAGCATGCTCGCTCCAACAGCGAATTTGTAAGTTTATCATTATTTAATATTAGTTTACATGTGTCTGTTTTTTAATATTTATTTATTTTTTTTTGCAGTGGCTTAGCTAGTTGTGGCGTATCACCCAGCGAGCGGCTACCAACCGATCTGAAGAGGAGGCTCCACTCATTAGGAGGGAGATGGATGAGTTTATGGACGCGTGGCGTAGGACGAACTAAATTATGTTTGCATGAGTTTATCTATTAGAACTTATTACATTTTAACACTTTTGATATTATATGTAATATTTTATGTTTATTAATTTATTTTAATGTTTAAGTTGTTAAATTTTATTTGTAAAAGGGTAATCTGAGTTAAATTCAGTAATTTTTATTTCTAAAAGGTTAACTTCCTCATTTTTTTCCAATCCAAGCCACGCGGGCGTGAGGTAATCACGCCTCACCACAAGGTGAGGCGTGAGGCTATCATGCCTCACCATAGGTGCGGACGTGATAGCCTCACGTCTGTGGTGAGACGTGATTACCTCACGTCTTACCCTGTGGTGGGGCGTGATAGCCTCACGTCCGCGTGCCGGGAGAGGAAATTTTCCTTCATTTCCCACTCCAAAGCCTCAATGGGTATTTTCGTCCTTTCATGGGGCTAGAGGTGGAAAATTGAGGCTATGTTTGACAACACCGTAAAATTATAAATAACATACCACAACCACTTAAATCTTCTATATTTTTAGATGTTATATCAAATACAAATAGTAAATAATATATATATATTTTTTTCATCTAAACAGTCTTTTAGATCTCTTTTTCCAAGTGATCTGAGAAATAACAACATGCTAAAGAGAGAGTGGTGAGTGTTAAACAAATCTGTTCTGATGTTTAAGTTATTAAATATAGAAGGAAAGTTGAACATATTCGAAGCATTGATATTAGTTGTGTATTTGATGTTCATTGTCTAAGTCAATCAGGGGCGGAGACAGTGTCCTCCGGTCGCTAAAACTACCATGCCCACGAGTAATTTCACCTCCTGTCTCTATAAAATTTGAGGTTATGGTGGTTTTGGTTCCCTGTTTCCAAGAAATAATGATCGGATACTGAATTAGCATCCAAAATTTGCCCAGGCCCAGTTAAGTCCTCTTTAAATTCAGAATACCAATATTTTTTTTGCTTGCTAGGCCTCTCTAAATCTAAAATTTCAATTTTTTTTTGCTTGTTAGACCCTCTCCTCTCTAAATCCAAATTTCTAATTTTTTTTAGCATATTAGGCAGTCTCTAAATCCAATTTTTTCTATTAGACACAATTTTTTTTTACATGTTAAGAATCTTAACCACAATATAGTTTAATTTTGAAAAGTTTTAGATTGATATTTAAAAATTGGTTCTTGACCACTCTGATTATAACACGTATATATACTAAAAAAAAATTGAACAAAATCTATTTAGCAAAAATGTTTTTTTACACACCACATGTCAAATCGGTCCCCCAACCAATGTACATTTTCTATTTACAGTGATCACCAAAGGTAATCTTTATTATTCTGGGAATGTACCATGATTAGTCACCGCCAGGGGCGGATACGGAGAGGGGCCCGGGCCCTCCAGCCACCGGAACCGCCATGACCAGGGCTAGTTTTGGCCCCTTGTCTCTAGAAAATTTAAGGCTGTGGTGGTTCCGGCCCTATCTCTAAGAATTTTTGATATGGTGCTGAATTAGCACTCCCAAATTGGCTCAGGTTCTGTTAGGCGCTCTCTAAATCTAAAATTCTAATTTTTATGGCCTGTTAAGTCATCTCTACATCCAAAATTCTATTTTTTTTTTTGGCCTATTAAGCCATCTCTAAATCCAAAATTCGAACTTTTTTTTGCGTGTTATGCCCTCCTTAAATCCAATTTTTTTTAGAAGTTTTACATTAGTACATATATACATATACGAATTTTTTCTGAACAAGTTCGATTAGTAAAAATATTTTTTTTACATGTGCATGTGTGAAATTGGCCCCCAAACCAACTAATCCTGTATTCGTTACTGGTCAACGGACACGTGTAGCCTTCAGTTGGTTCTGCGAGACGCCATATGTGACGTGGTCAGGTGATGCACCATGCCATGTTGCACATGTTCTATCAGGTGGCTAATACGATAGATGTGCCCCATGTTTTTTTTTTATCTATGTCCTTTACATAAATATCTGCAATAATCCCATGATTGCTTTTTTCTAACTGTATGGCTCTATAGATGGATGATAGAGATTCTCTCAGATTGCCTAACCATTTCATTCGCATTTTCAAGAAATATTTCTTGCTTAGATCGATTACTATATGTATGTTTTTTCGAATCGAAGGATAACGTTAATCCAGTGTCAAGATATTTCAATGTATCATTAAATTTGTAAATATCTTTTTAAAAACATAAATAGTTTATAATATATAAAAGAAAAAGTCGGTCGTGATCTTTTAACAAAGTATATTATACATATACACAACAAACAAGAACTGCAGTCCATGTCAATTATTATTAACATTATTATTATTATTAAATGAATTAGTTGGAACAAACAAGTAATATATAATAAAAGGATAAGAGGATAAGAGGATAAATTTGATTCCAGGATATAAACTTAATCTCAAACATTTATAAGTTACATTACAAAAATTTAAAAAAACTAATTTAATTATTATTTAAATGTCAGGTTAGACATTTTAAATATTTTTACGTTTAAAATATTTAATGTGTCACTAGTATAAATACAGAAAACTTGTAAAAATGATAACAACTAAGTTGGATATATAATAACAATTTTTATTGTGAATTTGTCAAAAAAAAAAAAAAAAAAAAAGAGTAACAAACCTTATCAGTTTATTTGAAAGGTATAATATAATAGTTAAACTAGCTTTTTTTGAAAAACAATGGTGATCTTACTTGAAAACATTATGGTTAAGATCATTTTTCATATATATATATATATCATTGCCATTATTAAAATTTATCCTTAGGCCTATAATAAACAACCAGAATACCATTTCCGATGCCTTTGCTGTGCGAATCTTGATGATGGAGTTTCATTTGGCCTCCTCAGAACGGGCAATAATGCCCATACTAACCATCCTCTTCCTTATTCTGATTTGGAAGAAATTCAAAACCCCAAATCCAAACCTTCCTCCAGGGCCATGGAAACTACCTCTAATAGGAAATATGCACCACTTAATTGGGTGTTTACCACACCAGAAAATGAGAGAATTATCCAACAAATATGGACCCATTATGCATCTTCAGATTGGTGAAGTTACAAATATAGTAATTTCATCTCCTGAAGCAGCTGAAGAAGTCCTCAAAACCCATGGTCTCATCTTTGCTCAAAGGCCTAGAATGAGTGCTGCTAAATCTATCAGCTATGGCTATAAAGACATCACTTTTTCTCCTTATGGAGATTACTGGAGACAGTTGAGAAAGATTTCAACAATAGAGTTGTTGTCTGCAAGGCGTGTTGAGTCCTTCAGATCAATCAGGGATGAAGAAACATCGAAGCTTATTGACTTAATTTCATCTACTGAACCAGGTTCAGCTATAAACATTTCCAAGATGATCAGTTCTTTAACTTATTGCATTACTTCAAGAGTAGCCTATGGAAAGGTATGGGAAGGGGAAGATAAAGTTGTAACAGCTATTGAGAAAATGATGTTTGAAGTTGGGCAAGGGATTAGTATTGCTGATGCATTTCCTTCAATCAAATGGCTTGAGATGTTTAGTGGGATAAATGGTAGAGTTGAAAAAGTTCATCAAGAACTTGATCAAATAATCCAGGGTATTGTGAATCAACATAGATCTGCTAGAACAAAGATCAATGGTGTTTCCATGGATAAGAAAGAAGATCTTGTAGATGTTCTTTTGAATCTACAAGAAAAAGGGGACCTTCAAATTCCTTTGGGTGATGATTCCAGCAAGGCACTCATCATGGTTAGTGCCTTTTAATTTATCATATGTTGAATTCATCCATGTTTCATGAAATATTTTGCATTATTAATGTTTAGGAATAACAATAAAAGCTATTGGTGACTTATTTATAACGTTAAGTTTATTGGTGAATTGGTTTGTTAACATGGTATCTAAGTATTTTAGACCAAATGTCCTTAGAAAACCAAAAAGTAAGATGCAAAATGATACAATAAAAAGGAATTTGTGTGTTACGGGGATAAACTTGGATATTACACTAATTGAACTAAATGTTTAAGGTGAGAGTTAAGTATGAAGAATAGCTTTTTATTACTGGACTTGAAGCACCTGATGTGGCACTGATTAATATAAAAGTTATTATTGGGTGTTAACTATCAGCTTAATCTTTTAATTTAATTGGTGCAATGACATACAAGATAAGTTCATCCTAACATGTGTTGAAACTCCATAAGTAAATGGCCTTGTCATGATTCGAACACGCGGCCGTTTGGTCTAAGCGTCTTTGATACAATGTTAATGAATCAACAATAGCTTTTACATTAATGTATGACATGTACATGAGTCGAATAACTCTAATGTGGTGCAATATTATTTCAGGACACATTTCACGGTGGTGTTGATACTGCATCTACAACAATAGAATGGACCATGTCGGAGCTATTGAAAAACCCGAAAGTAATGAAAAAGGCACAAGGAGAATTAAGACAGAAATATAATGGAAGAGGAAGAGTAGATGAAGCAGATTTACATGAATTAGAGTATCTAAATTTGGTAATAAAAGAAAGCTTCAGACTACATCCACCTGCTCCATTGTTATCTCCAAGAGAATCTAGTGAGCGTTGTGTGATTGGTGCATATGATATACCAGTCAAATCGAGAATCATGGTTAATGCCTGGGGAATGGGAAGAGATCCAAAATATTGGGATGATCCAGATGAATTTAAACCAGAGAGGTTCATAGATAGTTCAACTGATTATAAAGGAAATAATTTTAAATACATTCCATTTGGTGCTGGAAGGAGAATATGTCCCGGAATATCGTTTGGTTTAGCTAATATTGAACTTCCACTTGCCAAGTTGCTATATCATTTTGATTGGAAACTTAATAATGGACTCAGACTAGAAGATCTTGATATGACTGAAGAGATTGGTGTTACTACAAAAAGGAAGTTTAATCTCTGCATCATTCCAATTCCATATGTTCCTCCCACCCTCTAAATCAGTTAATTTGTTTGAGCAAATTTTATCATTTGTGCTTAATTTATTTGCATTGTTATTGTGATTAAAATGGGACAAGGCTATTTCTTTTTTTGACATAATAAATAATCATTAGGTAATATATATGATTGTCTTAAGGGGTAATTCATCATTAGTCTGGTCTCATGTAGAACTTATCAAGTGTCTCGTTAGTATCTGAAATTTTTCACTAGCTGAATTGAAAAACTCTTATAACCTTAAGTTTATGGGTGCTTACGAACTTGCATTTTTTCTAGGAGCAAGTGAGAACCTAAAAAACTCAAGCTACCCACTTCATATTTCTTACAAAAATGGCAGAATGATAAGTTTTTAATCTAATCACTCTCTTCTCTTTGATCTCACTAGAAATGAAAGAAATGAAGAAATGAAGAACACAATCAAGCTTTCAACAACAATTAAAAATTATTTCTTCAACACAAATTTGAGCTCATTTTCTCAACATCTAAATGAGAATGCCTCTCCTATTTATAGGCAAATGGAGAGTGACGATGTAGCAGGGACTCAAAGTGTAATTCGGATCTACGTGAAGGTGTTGAAACCCGAAATCCTCAAGGCGTAGGCTGTCGGTGAATCTTCTTGGACAGAGGCGTGTTCATCTCTACCAAATCAAAATATTCGTGCAGAGAACAGGATTTACGTATAGAATTCTTCTCGAGGAGATCCAATATGTCCTCATTATCGAGGGGCGCATCGTCATTGGCTTTCGCGTTTTCTGGTGCAGACCTCTGGTGGCAGTTACTTAGGGGCTTTGACGGGAAACGATCTTTACTTTACCCGCGAAATCTGTCTTTTTCCTTGTCCTTGGGGTCATTCCGCCTTGTATTGTGTTGATGAGGACTTCTTCATTTGGAATACCTCCGCCTAGGGGACATGCTTCGGGAATATGCCATATTGGTCCTGGTGGATTCCCTACTAGATTCTCTTGTTTAGACGTCCCTCATTGCTTTCCGCAGTTGCCACCGAAGATCTTCCATCTCCTGTTAATATGTTGCTTTTGCATCATCCATCTCCATTTGCGTGGTCACTAGATTCTTGGCGAACCTTCGGGATACTTCCTTCGACAGAAGTTGGTATTGAGGATCTAATTAGTGTTGGGGCTCTGCTTGCTGATTGACTTCTTGATCATTGTTCTGGTGAAAGCGACTAGATTGACCCATCACTGAATATTCTGATAGATGGTGGATAATTGAAAACGATTAGATTGACCCATCACTGAATATTCTGATAGATGGTGGATAATTGAAATCTATGTTTACCACACCAATGATAACTTGTTAGCTGATCTTGATTACGTGTCCAAGTCGTGATGATGATCCGATGTCGTGTTGAGCCTAGAAAACAGTATGCAAGTCAGACGGGGCCGGCAACCCGCTCTGATGCCTAAGCCAGTTTTTGGTTGAGAACCGAATGGAAGGGTATGAACTAGTTTGAGATACTAGTTAACGTACCGAACCTTACATTTATACCTGTCTATTTATAGTGTTCGATTAGGTTTAAAGTTATCACCTTTTTTAGAATCCTTACGGAGTTAGGATTCCTATCGTTTAAGGAGCCTGAATCCTTAGAGGAAGCTTTGTCTCATTGATACAGATTGAAAGCGTGAAATGAAGGTTTTAATCGTAAACCAACAAAGATGTTCTTCTCAAGCTAAACTTGAAGGAGTTAATCCCGATAAACAAGGTATAAACCTTAGGTTCTCAAAGAGAATAATGTTGATTGATAAAAGTTGCCGTCATTCTTACAAAATGAGGGTTTAAATACTCCCCTTTAATAATAACAAAAGACAAGGATTACCCCTACTAGGGTTACAATAAGGCTATCTATAAAAGGGTAAAATAGGTGATACGCCCCGACAATCAGTACACTGGTACAGGTACGGATTGTTAGGGTTGTTGGTGAAATACTTCGGGAGGAAGTAAACCTAGAGATCCGCCAGTAAGCATAGAGATCCGCCCAGGGTAGATGTTGATGCGCCTCCTTGCGTGTTCCTAGATTCGTCCTCTTTGCTTGTCTTGGGGATCCGCCCTCCTAGGTACAACCTCCGTGGGTCTGATGTCTGGGGATCCGCCAGAGTGCGTGTGATCAGTGATCCCAGTTAGGATGTCCGCATCTTCTTTAAAAGAATTCGGCACTGATTCGCCCTGTTTGAACTTTAAAGGACCATCCGGCTTCCATGGGCTAAGGTCACGGATGTTGAATGCTGGTGAGATTTTGCTAAGCCAGTTCGGCAATGCTATATGATAGGCATTGGCATTGACCTTCTTGGTGATCTTATATGGCCCGTATTTCCTAGGCCGAAGCTTGCTGCTTGCGGCGTTGGCGAGTCTCTCTTTGCCCAAATATACTATAACCTCATCCCCGATTTCAAACTGTAGGTTCCTGCGTTGCTCATCTGCCTTAGCCTTTAATTTCTGATTTCTCTCCTCAAGAGTCTCTTTCACCTCTTGGTGCATCTGTACATAATCCTTGGCCAGCTGGTTGGCAGTCACGTTTCCTTTAAGAAGAGGGGCTATATCAAGGACGTGATTTGGGGTCTTTGTGTATACCACTTCAAATGGAGATCTCTCGGTTCCCGAATGTACAGAGCCGTTGTAGGCGAACTCAGCTTGGGCTAAAACCACATCCCACATCCTTGGCTTATCCTTACATTTGCTGCCCAGTAAGTTTCCCAAAGTTCTATTGACCACTTCTGTCTGTCCGTCTGTTTGAGGATGGGCGGTGGTGCTAAATTTCAGAGACGTATCAAACAAAGCCCACAACGTCCGCCAGAAATGACTGAGGAACTTCGTATCACGATCCGAGACAATGCTCTTAGGTACGCCATGTAGCTTGACAATCTCTTTGAAGAATAGCTTAGCAGTTGCCGAGGCATCATTAGTCTTGCGACACGGTATGAAGTGAGCCATCTTTGAAAACCGATCAACCACGACAAAGATGGAATCCATGCCCCTCTGAGTCCTGGGTAACCCTAGGACAAAGTCCATGGACAGATCCTCCCAGATGGTTTCTGGTACAGGCAAAGGTAGCTGCAAGCCAGCATTTGTAGTGCGTCCCTTGGCGGACTGGCAGATATAGCATCGTTCTACTAAGTAGGCAACATCTCTTCTCATCTTAGGCCAGAAGTAACGGGAACTCACTGCTTCATAAGTCTTGTCTCGCCCAAAATGCCCTCCAAGGGATCCGCCATGTAGATCCCGAATAACCTTCTCGCGAATAGAAGTGCAAGGTAAGCAAAGTTGGTTGCCCCTCATGAGATACTCATCCATCAGGTGATACGCCCCATCTCCATGCTGGTTTTTACACTTTTCCCAGACACTGCCAAAATCAGGATCCGCCACGTATTCTCCTTGGATGTGTTCAAAACAATCGGTCTCGAGGTTAACTGTCTTAATTAGTGATACCCTTCGACTTAAGGCATCCGCCACCTTGTTCTGTTTTCCAGCCTTGTGGACAAGCTTATAGGGGAACTTATCTATAAAGGCGGACCATCGAGCATGCATGGAGCTTCGAAGTTGTTTCTGACTTCCCAGGTACTTGAGAGCTTGGTGGTCGGTGTAGAGGATGAATTCTTTCCCCAACAAGTAATGCTCCCACACTTTCAACGCTCTCACTACAGCATAAAACTCTTGATCATACATTGCCCACTTTTGCCGTGCCTCACAGAGCTTCTCACTGAAGTATGCGATGGGCCTCTTCTCTTGCATCAAGACACCGCCAATCCCAACTCCACTGGCATCACACTCAACTTCGAACAGTTTATCAAAATTGGGATACGCCAGCACGGACGATGTACTCAACTTCTCCTTGATTAGGACGAAGCTCTTCTCTTGGGCATCCGCCCACTCGAATCCCTTTCCTTTCTTCAAACATTCTGTCAATGGGGCCACTATGGAACTGAAATTCTTGATGAATCGTCGATAAAATGTTGCCAGCCCATGAAAACTCCTGATATCCCCCACATTCCTTGGAGTGGGCCACTCTCGAATAGCTCTTACCTTCTCCCCATCAACTTGGACTCCATCGCCACTAACTACGAACCCAAGGAAAACCAGGCTCTCCATGACAAAATCACATTTATTAGTGTTGGTGTATAGCTGGTGTTTCCTTAACAAGTCAAATACTATCCGCAAGTGCTCCACATGTTCCGCCAGGGTCTCGCTATGGATCAGGATGTCATCAAAATACACAACTACAAACTTTCCAATCACCGGGCGAAGCACCTGATTCATCAGCCTCATAAATGTACTGGGGGCGTTAGTCATCCCGAATGGCATAACTAACCATTCATACAATCCATCTCTGGTCTTGAAGGCGGTCTTCCACTCATCCCCAGATCGGATTCGTATCTGATGATAACCGCTCCTGAGATCAATCTTGGAGAAGACTCGAGATCCGCCAAGTTGGTCCAGCATATCATCCAACCTTGGAATCGGGAACTTGTACTTGATGGGGATCTTGTTAATGGCCCTGCTATCAACACACATCCGCCAAGACCCATCCTTCTTTGGTGTAAGTAAAGCTGGAACGGTGCAAGGACTCATACTCTCCCTAACGTATCCCATTTCGATGAGTTCCTCCACTTTCTCTCATGATGTCATTCTCCTTTGGGCTCATTCGATAATGTGGGAGGCTTGGTAAACTAGCCCCAGGCACAAGATCGATATGATGTTGGATATCTCTCAAAGGTGGTAACCCACTTGGCAACCCTTCAGGGAACAAATCTTGATATTCGCCAAGTAGGCGGGTCACTTCAGTCGGCATCTCCCTTTCGCCCCTTTGGGCGGATTCGTGATTCGCCTTAACCATTACCACATACACCATCTGGCTTTCTTCACATTCGATGACAAACAATTTGTGTGTAGGACAGACTACCAAAGTAGATTTTTCGTCGGCCTTTGGCTCTCTCATCATTGGCGTAAGGACGAACTTTACCCCATTCTTCACAAATCTGTAAGTGTTCTCTCTTCCTGCATGGGTGGCATCGTTATCAAACTGCCAGGGTCGGCCCAACAATAGGTGGCAGGCATCCATATCGACCACATCACAACAGACTTCATCACTGTAATCACCAATCATGATAGGTACCCTGCATCGCTGGGTCACCCTAAGCTCACCCACGTTTTTGATCCACCCCACTCTATAGGGGTCGGGATGCGCCTCCGCCAACAACCCGAACTTCTGAATGGCGTTGCTACTCGCAATGTTCTCTTGGCTCCCACTATCTATTATCACGTTGCATCGCCCACCTTTCACAAGACACGGGTCCTGAATAGTCGGTGCCTCTGATCTCCCTCTATCCGGCTAGAGACTAACAAACGCCGTACTACATGAATGGCGTATCTCTCTTCATCCGCCTCATCATCATCTTCTCCCAAGGGTTAATAAAACACTTCATCCCCTTCGTCATAGTCATCTTTATACCTCTCCACCATGTTGGCGCTCTTCCTCCTAGGACATTCGTTGGATCTATGGCCTGGCTCATTGCACCGAAAACATTTGAAAGGTGCTGGCCTCGCATACGGATTGTTGCTCTTATGTGGTATAGGTGCTTCCCTGTATGGCCTAGTATCTCCAACAAATCCCCTTCCCACACTGTTGACCTTGGCTCCACTGGTATTCGCCACCTGCTTGCCTTTGTTATAAGACTTCACGTTATCTCTTCCTCCAGGCGTATACTCAGTAGTGGCGGATCTCCTGGACCTCCCGGTCAGTTGGGATTCAGCCTTGAGGGCTAAATTCCTAGCATCTTGTACTCGAACCACCATCTGTGTGCCAATACGATCCTGGATGTTGTATCTCAACCCTTCTAGATACCTAGAGGTCTTTTGGCTTTCAGTTTTAGACAAGTTGGCTCTCGCCGAAAGCCTTAAGAATTCAGAGGTATACTCATGGACACTTCGGGTCCCTTGAGAGCATCCCCTGTAGGAGCTGTAAATATACTGCTCATAATCCGGCGGTAAGAACCGCTCCCTCAACATCGCTTTCATCCGTAGCCAAGATCTAATCGGATCTCTGCCCCCTCTTCTTCGTTCTTCCCTCATTTGATCCCACCAAACTGATGCGCCACCCTTCAGGCGATACGCCACCAGCCTTACTTTCCTCTCATCAGGAATCCCAGCATATTCAAAGAAACGTTCGACTTCCGATAACCAGTCTAAGAACCCCTCTATATCCAGTTCGCCTCCAAAAGGCGGTAAGTCTATTTTTAGCTTAAAGGCATCATCTCTATCAAAGTTCCCTAGACCTGGATATCCCCTAGCAACCTCCACACGTCGGTTGTCAACATGCCCAACATCCCTCACAGTTCTAACGGTATCATCATTTCCGATACCCTCAAAGTCATCACTATCACTATCAGCGTTATGCACAATGACAAAGTTGGGTCTTCTTACCTCAGGATCCCTAGGACCCATTTGTGGAAGCGGTTGTTCACGGACTCCTTCATTTCTCTTGGTCAGTCCTCCCGCAGTGGGTCGGATTATCGCTAGAACCTCCAGCTTGAAGTTTTCGAAGGAGGTGGTTAGTTCCAGGAATCGTTGGTCGGTTTGCCTCTGCCGCTCATGGCTGGCTTGGATCTGCTCCGCGAGGTGCTCCCTCAGCTCCTCATACCTCCGGTCACTGGTTTCCATGGAATCTTGCGGTTGTCGGGGTTGAACCATTGCCAAAAGAAGTTTCGGGTCAGGAAACGATTGGCTCTCATACCAACTGATACAGATTGAAAGCGTGAAATGAAGGTTTTAATCGTAAACCAACAAAGATGTTCTTCTCAAGCTAAACTTGAAGGAGTTAATCCCGATAAACAAGGTATAAACCTTAGGTTCTCAAAGAGAATAATGTTGATTGATAAAAGTTGCCGTCATTCTTACAAAATGAGGGTTTAAATACTCCCCTTTAATAATAACAAAAGACAAGGATTACCCCTACTAGGGTTACAATAAGGCTATCTATAAAAGGGTAAAATAGGTGATACGCCCCGACAATCAGTACACTGGTACAGGTACGGATTGTTAGGGTTGTTGGTGAAATACTTCGGGAGGAAGTAAACCTAGAGATCCGCCAGTAAGCATAGAGATCCGCCCAGGGTAGATGTTGATGCGCCTTCTTGCGTGTTCCTAAATTCGCCCTGTTTGCTTGTCTTGGGGATCCGCCCTCCTAGGTACAACCTCCGTGGGTCTGATGTCTGGGGATCCGCCAGAGCGCGCGTGATCAGTGATCCTAGTTAGGATGTCCGCATCACTCATAGGATTCTACAAGATCCCTTGAAGTTCCGAGGTTAGAATTTCACAAGTTACGATGGGCTTTCACTCGTTGGACTTAAGCCGTGGTGCATATATCTCGGCTGTTGCAGGAATCATAAACCGTCTTAAGTATTATTTGGATCCTTATTATGATTGGATGAACCGTAATGATGATGTTGATGATGTCACGCTTTTAACCGCATTTAGCCTCATATCATATCTATATATATATAAATTCCTTGCTATATATGTATAAATTCCTAGCTAGCTATACTATTTTAATATTTTCAAAATTATTGATCACTATTATTGTTGTCATGATTTTTATGGAAGTGTTTGTCGTGTAACTAGTTCTGAAGGAATCAATTTTTGGAAGCTGCCAATTAAGCAGTCAACAATCATCAGCTCAGCAATAATTTTTTATGTGAAGCAAATCTTGATGTCATTGCATGTAAGGATTAAATACAGCATGGCCACCAACTTTTTTTCCTAATTGTTTCAAATTAGTAATTCAATTAAATTTGTGGCAATAAAAGCATTTAAATTTGAATTTTATATCAATAAAATCAAATCAGAAGATTTCAAAAGTAAAATGTATTAAAAAAAGTGAAATCATTTCCATATTTGCAGTAGTTAAATTTTACTAATAACCGAAAATATAAGTATATATCAACTAAATGATACTAAATGATACGTTACTGTCATCTAGATGATAACCACATATTGTTTCGATTATTTAGGTGAAAGCAAGATAAAAGTCACATAGCCTTCAAATCATTTAAGTTGAATAGGTATTGTTTCGGTTAGCGGTGAAAGTGGACTACTGTTAACATAAAAGTCACGTTATACTTATACTGTCTTTTTGCTTTTTATTGTGACAAATTTAATAGTAACCATTTTAAAACAATAATAAAAGTTGACTCATAAATGGTGCTTTTAAGCTTGCATGTAGGGATAAGACAAAGTTGATAACAAATAGCAATAATATTCTTAGCATTAAAAATAAAACATTTAAGGTTCCAAGGTTGATAACTGTATCCAATATTAAACAGCACTACTGGATTAATAAAAAAAATTATTTCCATTAATTTATCCATTTTGGATACTCCAATCATTGACACATGGATTCGGATCCTCTCCTGTCAACCAAAAACAGGAGAGGATCAGTTAATTAGATCCTACCTCTTCATTAAACTTGAAGGGCTGGGATTTAAATTAATAAAATAACTATTAATTTTTACCTTAAAACTTAAAAATAATAATATATCCCACTTAATAATTATCTATTTATCCCACTTAATAATTATCTATATTTATTTAAATAAATATAGGAGCTCTTTGGCGATTCTTTGGACGATTTAGATGGCGAAGGAACGGGAGGCTAGGTCTAGGGTGACGACGGGAGGAGCGGGCGGCCGGGCTGCTAAGGAGGCGGCGGCTCGTGTTTCGGCGAAGGGGCTGGGCGTGGATCTGGTTCAGGTTGGTAGTGTGGCGGAGGAGGCTAGGAGATCGGCGGATTTATCTCCGCGTGATAGGCGATTCAGCACCGACCGGATCCGTGATAGGTCGAGGGAACAGGGTCCTACTCCGAAGGAAGGCGTTGATGGGGCGGGACGTTGTGGATCGGAGCGTGGCCAGAGCTCGGCCACGACTTTGGGGGCGCCGGATCTGGTTGACAGCATAGGCGGGAGTGATGGATCCGTGTTACGGCCGGCTGCAGGAAGTGGCGAGCATGAGCGGGGGGCGGGATCCTTGGCATGCGCTGATGATTTTAGCGCCCCGGCTGAGGAGGGCGGTAGGTCTTCGCCTGGTGTGTCTACGTTGGTAGGCAGCGACGCGGGGCTGCCGGCACGAATGGTGGTTGCCCATGGCAAGGCCCCAAATGACGGCAAGGAGGCTAGGGATGTTGGGGATTTTGTGGCTCCCCCGTTGAGCGGGGCTTTGGCCCAGGGGGCTGCTTGCCTAAACATCTCAGGTCCTAGGTCTAGTCCCGATATTTATGTTAATCCTGGATTAGGGCTGGGGAATTTATCCTCGAAAGACAAGGTAATGGGGGTGGTAGAGGAAGAACCCATGTTTGAGGATGACATTATTGAGGAGGTTTCAGAGGGAGATTTTTCTGATTCAGATGTTGAGGATGGTGAGCATGAGGACCCTTTGTGTCCTGTTATCCGGCTTTCATCTGAGGACAAGCGGGTTCTTAGAGCCAAATGGAAACTCTCCTTGATTGTTACTGTTCTTGGGAAAAGAATAAGCTTTAATTACTTTGCCCAGAGGATCCAGGCCCAATGGACTAAAAAAGGGAAGGTTACCATCACGGATCTGGAGAATGACTATTATGTCAAAAAATTTACTAGGGCAGAAGATTATAATACAGTGATTAATGGTGGACCTTATATCATTTCCAATCATGTTTTAGCGCTAAGGCCATGGGTCCCAAATTTCAATCCTCATGACTGCTCTGTGAATAGGATCCTTACTTGGGTTAGATTCCCAGGTTTACCCATTGAATACTATAACGAAAGATTTCTAAATAAGATTGGTGGCCTGGTTGGGAAAGTTCACCACGTTGATAAAACTACCGTTGGGGCAGTAAGAGGCAAGTTTGCCAGGGTATGTATTGACATTAATCTTGCTAAGCCTCTTCTGTCTAAATTCTCTATTCAGAATAAGGTCTTCCATATAGAATACGAAGGTATTCACAATATCTGCTATGAATGCGGCATGTTTGGCCATACCTTTGATGGCTGCCCTAAAAGAAGGAATGTGGTTGAGGAGGTGGTGGAACCTATTATAGGTAGAGATGAAGCTAGCCAAGGTGAAGAGAAGAACTTTGGGCCATGGATGCTGGCCAAAAGGTCAATCCGAAGGAAGCCACGGGCTAATGCTGCTCGGGATCAAGTTCCAGAGACCAGTAAGGAGAAGTTCTCTCTCTAGATGGCTCCCGAGTTCAAGGCTAGGCCTCCTGTTATTAAGAGTGGTGCTGGTGTTGACTCAGTTTCTGTTTCAGGATCTAGATTCGGAGCCCTATCTCTTGAGGAGGGTCAGGGTTCGGATTTACCTACTGAGAATATGGAGTTAAGTATGCCTGGTCTGGAGGTTGCTGAGCCAACTACCTACCTCGGGGACTCTATTAATCCTCTTTTTGATCCCAAAGCCCTTGCTAAGGGGAAAGCCAAGATCACTGGCTCGACAGGGAAAGCTAAGCTCAACGAGGTTAGTGTCCTGCACCCTCTAGTTGACCCCTTAATTGGTAAGTCTATAGGAGTTAATAAGTTACCTTTGAAGAAACCTAAGGCTAACCTTAAGAAGAACCTGGGTTCTTTTGATTCTTGGGATAAGAGAGGGCCGGCTGGCACCTCTTCTAGGCTCTCAGGAGCCCCGAATAAATACCTATTCTAGGGTTGGGCCTGAGATCAGTTGTCTTCCTTCTGATGGACTTCTTTGTTTGGAATGTTAGAGTTGCGGCTAGCAAGGCGACCCGCATCCATGTTAATGATCTTATTAAGCAGTTTAATCCTTCTTGTTTTGCTCTTCTGGAAACCAAGGTTAGTGGTTCTAAAGCAGACGAGGTGGTTAAAAAGTTTAAAAATTGGAAGTGTGTCAGGTCGGAAGCGACTGGTCGAGCAGGGGGGATTTGGATTTTTTGGAAGCCAGGTCATGCTAATATTGATATTATTACTATAGATAATCAATTCATTCATAGCAAGGTGTGTTTTCCTGGCAACAACCCTTTCTTTATCTCCTTTGTCTATGCCGATCTGATTCTGACTAACCGAAAGAGGCTTTGGGAGATCCTGTTCTCTATTAGTACGAATATGATGGATCCTTGGTTGGTCGCTGGTGACTTTAATGATATTGCCCGGATGAGTGATCAGAAAGGGGGGGCAATCATTATATCAACCGGTGCCTTAACCATAAGAAGAATATGGACCTTTGCGGGCTTTCGGACCTTGGTGCGGCTGGCCATAAGTTCACCTGGAAAAGGAACAACGTGTTTGTTCGGTTGGATAAAGTGTATGCGAATGTTGCGGCGATCTATAGATTTCCTGAGGTAAACGTGCTGAATCTCCCTTTCCGCCACTCGGACCATTGTCCTATCCTCGTTAAGCTGGTTAAAGGTCATCGGCCCAAAGGGAATAGACCGTTTAGGTACCTTGTTGCTTGGGACACCCATCCTGAATTCGGGAACTTTGTTAAGGATAATTGGCAACCCCATTCTAATGTTCTCCTTGCTGCTGAGGAGTTTAGAAGGAATGTGGTGGGATGGAATAAAAACATCTTTGGCCATATTATCCGAAGGAAAAATAAACTCTTAAGGAGGATGGAAGGCATTCAACGCTGTTTGGAGATCCGTTTTGACCACAGTATGAATTGTCATCTTAGATCTCTCCAGAACGAGCTGGAAGCGGTCCTTAGACAGGAAGAGCTCCTTTGGTTCCAGAAATCTAGGAAGGCTTGGATTAAGGATGGTGACCGGAACACCAGATTCTTCCACCTTTCTACTATTATTAGAAGGCAAAGGAACCAGATCGATGCTATTAAAGATTCTAATGGTGACTGGGTTTATGAGGAAGAAGATATCTGTTTCCTTGCTCTTGAGTTCTATAAAAGCCTCTTTAAAGAGGAAGTTGTGGATCTGGACAAAGCCCACTCTGGGGTCACCTTTCCTACGCTGGAGGAGGAGGTTATTGTTGATGCCTTTCGTCCTATCGACCGGAAAGAAATTGATCTTGCCTTCACCAGTATTGGAGCTACTAAAGCTCCAGGGATCGATGGTATCCCTGCTAGTTTCTACCATAAGCACTAGGACTCGGTGAAGGATGGTGTCTATAATTTTATCTTTGGAGTTTTTCGTCGGCTCCAACGAGATTAGCCTGGTTAATAAAACCCTCCTGGTTCTGATCCCTAAGGTTGAAAAGCCATCCTTCTTTTTGCAAATGAGACCGATCAGCCTTTGTAATGTGTTATACAAAGCTATCACTAAAATTGTGGCTAATAGGATCCGGCGGATCCTTCCTGAGATTATTAGCCAAAATCAGGGTAGCTTTGTTCCTGGTAGGCAAATGATGGACAATGTGGTTATTGCCCAGGAGATTGACCATTCCATGAAAATTAAGAAGGGTAAAAAAGGGATCGTGGCTCTCAAGCTTGATCTGGAGAAAGCTTATGATCGTTTAAATTAGAGCTTTCTTATGGATAGCTTAAGTAAAGCTGGTATTCCTGAGAACTGGAGGAGTTTGATTGAAGGTTGCGTGTCTTCTCCTGTTTTCCAGGTTCTGATCAATGGAGATATGTCTGATGAGTTTTCTCCTTCTAGGGGTATCCGTCAAGGAGATCCTATGAGCCCTTTCCTTTTTGTGATAGCAATGGAAAGGCTGGCTCACCTAATTTAAGAAGCTGTGAATAAGGGGAGTCTCCATCCTGTGTCCATTAACAGATTTTGCCCTCCTATTTCCCACTTGTTTTTCGCTGACGATGTGATGATCTTTGTGGAAGGGAATGAGGAGCAAATTGGTGTGGTCATGAATATCCTGGAGTGCTTTTGCGTTGCTTCTGGCCAAAAGATCAATGTCCACAAGTCACAGATGCTTTGCTCCAAGAACATGGATAGAAGCCTTTGCAAGAAGCTTAGTGATCTTTCGGGTATTCCTCTTACCCAATCCTTGGGAAAGTATCTTGGGATCCCCCTTCATAGTGACAGAGTTTTCAAAGCCTCCTTTAAGGAGACTCTGGATAAAACTAATGGGTTGTGTGCTAGTTGGAAGGCCAATTCTCTTTCCTTAGCTGGCCGTCTAACCTTAATTCAATCTGTTAACTGCGCAGCTCCCAATCATATCATGCAAGCATGTAAGTTGCCTGAGCCGGTTCTCAATGAGCTTGATAAAATCAACCGGCGTTTTCTTTGGGGTGAGTCTGGAGAGGGTAGGAAGATTCACCTAGTTCCTTGGAAGGAGGTCTGCCAGCCTAAAAGCAGGGGGGTCTTGGCATCAGACAAGCTAAAGATAACAATAAGGTCTTGTTGATGAAGCTTCTTTGGAGAATGTGGCAGAACCCTTCTTCTCTTTGGGTTCGTTTGCTTTGTGGCAAGTATCGAAAGGACAAAGTCTTTGGGGGCCCTAAAGAGAGAATTGGCAATTGTTCTTTCCTTTGGAAAGGGCTCAGTGCTGTGTTTGCTGAGTTCTGCACGGGGGTTGGCCTAGAGGTGGGTAATGGTAAGACCATAAGCTTCTGGTATGACACCTGGATCGGAGATAAACCGCTGATTGAGGTTTGTTGCTCTCCCCCGCCTAGCAACTTCCACAACTGGAGGATTGCTGATGTGGTGGACTCTGATGGGGACTGGATTTGGTCTATGTTTGATTCCTTCTTGAGTCTTGATTTTCTCCTCAGAATCAGGGGTGTTAAGATTAGTAACCTCGAGGAGGACAAGGATAGGCATTGCTGGGTCCTGACGAACAATGGTGCTTACTCTTGCAAGTCTGCCTTCGAAGCCTTTACTCTTGACAGTTTCGACCCTCTTTCGGACACTTGGAAAGCTATTTGGTCTCTGAAAATCCTGTACCGAATGAGGAGCTTCCTGTGGCTTGGAGTCAAGGACAGGTTGCTGACTAATTCGGATAGACATAGAAGACACTTGGCGGATTCTGGTGCTTGCAGTAGATGCAGAGGCCAAGTTGAATCCTTGTGCCACGCCCTTAGGGACTGCTCTAAGAGTAAGGAGGTTTGGCAGAAAGTTCTTCCGCACCACATTCTCCCCTCCTTCTTTGCCTGTCCTAAGGATGACTGGTTCTCCAATGGGGTTAAAGGTAGGTTACTGGCTAGTATTGAGTAGGGAGACATTTTATTTGCTATTATCTGCCACCACCTTTGGAAGTGGAGGAACGAGGAGATCTTTGGTGAGAAGACTATTTTTATTCAGAACCTACCCGAGTTCTTCTCTAAAAAGCTCCTTACCATTACGGGCAGCTTCAAAGGGGAACCCCTTGCTAAGTCTACCCAGAATAAAGAGGTTCACCTCATTGGTTGGTGTAGGCCGAAGGATGGGTTGGTAAAGTTGAACACAGATGGCTCCTGTCTTAACAATGGAAAAATCGCAGCTGGAGGCGTGCTCAGGGACGCGGGAGGTGCCTGGTTGTCTGGTTTTACCCATAACCTGGGCTTGGACTCTTCCTTCTCAGTGGAACTTTGGGGTATTCTTTCTAGAGTCAAGCTTGCCAGAAACCTGGGTATTAGAAGGCTTGCTGTGGAGTCTGATAATAAGGAGGCTATTAGTATGATCTCTAATAATCATGCTATTTGTCTTAGTAGCCAGAACCTTCTTAAAGCTATAAGTGTTAAGAATAATTGAAATTACGATAAACGAAAAATAAGCAAACACACAAGAATTGTTTACCCAGTTCGCTACTCAATATGAATGACTACGTCTGGGGGCACTACCAAGCCAGGATATTTACTATAATGAATGAGATGCGGATTACAGAGAAAGAGGTTACATTTATACTCCTGAAACCCTAACCGTCTGGGGGCCCAGTTGGATCGCTGCAGTTGGGCCCATCGCTTCAGTTGGGCCTATATATATTAGTCTCCATAAGCCCAACAATCTCCCACCTGGAGACTAAATCCGTACTCTGATGGTAGTGCCATGCCTTTAACTTAATTACCAAGGCCAGCTGAAGCCATACATAGCTTCAGCTTCTCTAAGGTTACAACCTTAGTCAACATGTCTGCAGGATTCTTTGTGCCTGGAATCTTCATCAACTGCAATATCTTCCTGTCCAAGAGATGCCGTATGTAGTGATACTTCAACTCTATGTGCTTTGTTCTTGAGTGAAAGGCGGGATTCTTTGCCAAATGAATGTCATTCTGACTGTCGCTGTACAGAATAGGATCCTTCTGCTCCTTTCCCAACTCACGCAAGAAATTCTGCAACCATACCATCTCCTTACTAGCCTCAGTCACTGCAATGTACTCAGCTTCTGCAGTAGACAAAGCCACCACCTTCTGCAGCTTTGAAGCCCAAGAGACAGCAGTACCACCCAATGTGAAGACATATCCGGTTGTACTTCTTCTCTTGTCAAGGTCACTAGATGCCAAATCTGCATCCACATATCCTATCAACATAACTTTCTTGCCCTCAAAACATAGGGCATGTTCAGTGGTTCCCTTCAGGTATCTCAAAATCCACTTTACTGCTTCCCAATGCTTCTTACCAGGGTCTCCCATGAAACGACTAACAACTCCCACAGCATGTGCAATATCCGGCCTTGTGCACACCATTGCATACATCAAGCTGCCAATTGCTGAGGCATACGGAGTTTTCTCCATTTGGACTCGCTCTTCTCTGCTCTTGGGTGAGACATGTTTAGATAGCTTGAAATGGCTACCTAAAGGAACCGTAGCTGGCTTGGCATCTTGCATGCCGAATCTAATCAATACCTTCTTGATATACTCAGCTTGTGAGAGATACAACTTTCCAGCCTTCCTATCTCTTTCAATCCTCATGCCCAGAATCTGCTTAGCTTCTCCGAGATCTTTCGTAGCAAACCGCTCAGATAACTGCTTCTTCAGTTTTCTCACTTCTCGAGCACTCGACCCTGCAATCAGCATATCATCAACATATAACAGTAAAATTATAGCCTTCATTCAATTTCCTGAAGTAACAATAATGATTAGCTTCACTCCTCACGAACTCAATTTCGTGCATGAATCCATCAAATTTCTTGTACCACTGTCTTGGAGCTTGTTTCAGACCATACAAGCTCTTGTTCAACTTGCACACAAGCTCAGCGTTATCAGACTCATAGCCCTCAGGTTGCTTCATATAGATGTCTTCATCTAAGTCCCCATGAAGAAATGTCGTTTTTACATCCCTTTGCTGCAGCTCCAAATCTTCTGCAGCTACCATACTCAACACTAAACGAATAGTAGTCAGCTTCACCACTAGAGTAAAAACGTCAGTATAATCTATGCCATACCTCTGTTGAAAGCCTTTCACGACCAGCCTTGCCTTGTAGCGTTTGCTACCATCAGCCTCTTCTATGATTCTGAAAATCCACCTGTTTTGTAGAGCCTTCTTACCCTTTGGAAGCTCAACAAGTTCCCAGGTGCCATTGGTCATCAAGGAATCCATCTCATCATCTATTGCAAGCCTCCACTTGCTCGCATCCTCTCCACGAGATGCTTCCAAGTAGCTTTTTGGTTCACCACTATCTGTCAATAGCATGTAGTTGCTTGTAGGCGTGTACCTGTCAGGTGCTCTACGCTCTCTAGTGGATCTGCACAGTGTAACCGGTGGAGTTTGGGGTTCTTCTACCTCCTCCACAACTGTCTCCTCCACAACTACCTCCTTGCTCCCACCAGAATTCGTGATGTCTAGTTCCACGACCTCTGGTCCTGCATCACCAGTATCAGATGCGCCCAGACTATCCTTGTACATTATCTGCTCGTTGAAAACAACATCCCGACTGCGAATAATCTTCCTGTTCTGACTGTCCCAGAACTGATATCCAAATCATCACCACCGTATCCAATAAACGTGCACTTAATAGACTTGGCATCTAACTTACTTATCTCAAGGGGAGCAATATGAACATATGAATCACATCCAAATACTTGTAGAAAGGATAGATTTACCTATTTGCCACTCCAAGCCTATTCAGGAATGCCACTCTCCAAGGGACTCGAAGGCCCTCTGTTGATCAAGAATGTTGCAGTGTTAACTACTTCTGCCCAGAACGTCTTTGGAAGTTCGCACTTCAGCCTCATGCTTCTAGCACGCTCACACAGAGTTCTGTTCATTCATTCTGCAACTCCGTTCTCCTGAGGAGTTCCTTTCAGAGTCTTCTCCATGCGAATTCCATTCTCAGCACAGAATTCCTTGAATTCCCTAAGCTCATACTCTCCACCATTGTCAGACCTCAAGCACTTTACCTTCAAACCTGTCTCATTCTCAACCAGGGCCTTCCATTTTCGAAAGGAATCAAAAGCATCAGATTTCTTTCTCAGAAAATAGATCCACACTTTCCTGGTGGAGTCGTCAATGAGGGTCATGTAATACAAAGCTCCACCAAGAGATTTCATAGGTGCAGGACCACATAGATCGCTGTGAACTAACTCCAACTTCTCTTTCTTCAAAGTTCTGCCACCCTTAGAGAAACTGACCATTTTCTGCTTCCCAAAGATGCAATCCTCACACAGCCCAAGATCAGCAGATTTCAGACCCGGCAACAGACCCTTTGAGTACAGCACTTTCATCCCCTTTTCACTCATGTGACCAAGACGACAGTGCCACAAATCTGCATTGACATTCTCCCTCACGACATCAATGCTATTAAAAACGTTGTCTGTTAAGTACAACGATCCAACCTTCTCACCACGGGCAACCACCATGGCTCCTTTGGTCATTTTCCAAGCACCACCTGCAAAGATTACACAATAACCTTCATCATCCATTTGCCCGATTGACAACAGATTTCTCTTTAGGCCAGGAACATGCTTTACTCCAGACAGCTTTATCACAGATCCATTTGGGGATTTGATCGAAACATCTCCCTTCCCTACAATCTCCAAAGGCTCATCATCAGCAAGATAAACCTTTCCGAATTTCCCAGGGGTATAGTTTTCCATCAAATCTGCACTACTACATGAATGAAACGAAGATCCTGAGTCTAATACCCAAGACTCCAAAGGACTTCTTACACTCAATACCAGGGCTTCTGCTGCTGTTTCTGCAGTTGAATTACTTAGAATCAACGCATCACCAAAATCCTCGCTGGTTGAATTCACTGACTTCTCCTTCTGCGGTGCCTTACATTCACTCTTGTAATGACCATTCTCATTACAATTCCAGCACTTGATGTGGCTCTTGTCCTTCACAGGTTTCCCTCTCCCTTTGGATTTAGACTTGCCATGATTCTGCTTTGACCTGCGATCTGACCTGCCCCGATTCTCTGCATTCAAGGCTGATCCTGATGTGGAACCTGGCTCTTTCCTACGAATCTCCTCGCTTATAATCAAGTCTCTGACATCATCAAACCTAAGTTTTTCTTTCCCTGCTGAAGCACTTAAGGCAGTAACCGTGCCACTCCAACTCTCTCGTAAAGAAGATAACAGAATTAGGGCTAATACCTCTTCGTCGAAATCAATATCTACAGAACTTAATTGAGTGATTGTCATATTAAAATCATTCAGGTGCGTCGCAACTGCTATATTCTCCGTCATTTGCAGATTAAACAGTCGCCGCATCAGATGAACTTTGTTTGCCGCGGAAGGCTTCTCATACAACGAACTCAAGATCTCCAACATCTCCTTCGTGGTCTTTGCCTTCACCGTGTGATGCGCCACGTTTCTGGACAGTGACAGGCGAATAACGCTCATCGCTTTTCTGTCCAACAGCTTCCACTCTTCATCATACATATCCTCCGGCTGCTCACCCAGAGGCTGGTACAGATCTTTACCGTACAGGTAATCTTCGATCTGCATCTTCCAGAAACCGAAATCCGAACCATCGAATTTCTCCACAGGGGTTTTTCCGTCTCCCATCGTAATTACCCTCGCTCTGATACCAATTGTTAAGAATAATTGAAATTACGATAAACGAAAAATAAGCAAACACACAAGAATTGTTTACCCAGTTCCCCACTCAATATGAATGACTACGTCTAGGGGCACTACCAAGCCAAGATATTTACTATAATGAATGAGATGCGGATTACAGAGAAAGAGGTTACATTTATACTCCTAAAACCCTACCGCCCCCGTACCCCCGTCCAACTCAGCAGCGAGTTGGATCGCTGCAGTTGGGCCCATCGCTTTAGTTGAGCCTATATATATTAGTCTCCATAAGCCCAACAATAAGAAGCCTTGGCTCCTCCTTTGAATCCTTAGAGTTCAGTCACATCTATAGAGAACAAAATCGAATTGCGGATCGCTTGGCGGCGGCTGGGCACGAGGGGATGTTAGGTGTTACCACCCTTTCGGATCCTCCTATCTATCTTTCTTCTCTCCTTTTAGAGAACAGAGTTGGGGTTAGCTTTTGTTTTGGTGTTTGTTTGTTTTTCTTTACTGTTTCTATAAAAAAAAAAAAAAAAAAAAAGATTTGTTTTGAACTCTGAAACTCATTCGTTCAAAAAAAACTGCGGCAAAAATAGAAATCGATATTTAGCTTTCTTTTAGGTGATTAATGGCGGCTTCTCCTTCATGGTTGTACTCTCCATCAGTTGAAAGGTATTTTCTTTGATTATATATTCATTACTTATTATTATTTGCTTGCATATTCATTATAAAAGAGCAAACCATTATTTTGTCCATGATCTGATGCATATGTTTTTTTTATTAAATTTTGATGCTTTTGTTTCGAATCAAACCAAGACCTGATGCTTTTTTTTTTATTAATTAGTAATCTAAAGGTATTTTCATCCATATGCTTTCAGGATATACATGAACTGAAACTAATTGTTAATAAGATAAAACTTACTAAATGTTCACTTCCATCTTATTTAATTTTGGTTTAATTTTCTTCATTATCTTCGATTTATTTTTTCTTTGTTATTAAAATTAGTTATTTAATTCTAAGCTATATATAGCTTTTAGTAATTAGTTATGTAATTATAGTATAATTTATTTTATTTTGTGTAGTCATACTCAGTTAGAAGATTATTGGGTTTCAAAGATTGGCATGGAGTTTGACACTGTTGAAAATGCATGGGAATTTTGGATGAAATATGGTGCCCGGACTGGATTTGATGTTCGTAGGCAATGGCTTAATAAGGATAAAAAAGATAGAAAGGTATCCTCAGCAAGATTTGTATGTAACAAGGAGGGCTGTCGAAAAAAAGACAAACGAGATCGTTTAACAAAACAATCTCGAGCTGAGACTAGAACCAATTGTCTTGCACGTATGGGGATTAGTTACATAAATGGAATTAGGAAATATAGATTGCATGATTTTGTTCATGAACATAATCACCCACTTCATCTTTCTGAAACTATTCATATGATGTCGTCTCAGAGAAAAATTTTAGAAGTACAAGTAGCTGAAATTGAGATGGCTTATAACTCAGGAATACAGTCAAAAGCAACATATGAACTTATGAGTAGACATTGTGGAGGAAGGGAAAATATTGGTTATACTTTGGTGGATAAAAAAAATTATCTTCGAAGTAAACGACAACAAGACTTGATATATGGAGAAGCAGGTACGTTGTTGAGATATTTCCAACAACAATCAATTGATAATCCATCTTTTTATTCTGCAGTGCAATTAGATAATGAAGAACAAATAACCAATATTTTTTGGGCAGATGCTAGAATGCTTATTGATTATGCTTATTTTGGAGACGTGATGACTTTTGATACAACTTATAGGACAAATAAAGAATTTCGCCCTTTTGGTGTATTTGTTGGCTTAGATCATCATAGGCAAATTGTAATTTTTGGAGCTGCTCTTTTATATGATGAGACTAGTGAATCTTTTGAATGGTTGTTTAGAATATTTTTGGAGGCACATAAGGAGAAGAAGCCAAAATGTATTTTCACTGATCAAGATCATGCAATGGCAAGTGCATTATTTAAAGTGATGTCAGATGTATATCATGGATTGTGTACTTTGTTAAAGTGATGTCAGATGTATATCAATGTCAAATGCTATAAAAAATTTGGGAACTTTGTTAAAGGATGGATTTCATCTTCTTAGAGACTTTAAAGCATGCATGTATGAGTATGAGGAAGAGGAGACATTCCAAGTAGCATGGAATCAAATGGTTTCTCATTATCAATTTGAAGGAAATTCTTGGTTGAAAAGTATCTATAAAGTAAAAGAAAAATGGGCAAAATGCTACATGAAAAATGTGTACACTTTGGGAGTGAGAAGTACACAACTTAGTGAAAGTCTGAACGGAGATTTGAAAGATTATCTAAAATCAGATTTGGATATAATTCAATTTTTCAAGCATTTTGAGCGAGTTGTTGAAGACAAGCGTTACAATGAGTTAAAGGCGGAGTATGATTCTCGACAAAAGTTGCCGAAAATGAGGATGCAAAAATCTCCTTTATTACAACAAGCAGGTAAGATTTATACCCCAGCAATATTTGAATTATTTCATGATGAGTATGATTGGTCATTGGCAGCTTTAATAAAAGATAGAAAGGAAGAGCAGGATTTGAATGAGTATTGTTGGAATATTTGATCATGATGGAGAGTATAAGGTCCAATGGAATATTTTAGAAAAATTAGTTTCTTGTAGCTGCAAAAAGTTTGAGACATGTGGTATTTTATGTTGTCATGCTTTGAAAGTTTTAGATGTGATGGACATTAAATTAATTCCTGATCAATATATTGCAAAGAGGTGGACAAGAGAGGCAAAGATTGAAAATATAGAAGATGCAAATGGAAGAATTATTCATGGAGATATGAAGTTGGACAATACTCAACATTATAGATTTCTTTGCTCTAAACTAGTTAAGTTAGCATCTCGAGCATCTGAAAGTGAAGACTCATACATAATGCTAGATAAAGCAATTGACGAGTTAACAAGTAAGATCACAACATTATTGAACACGGATAACTCTATGTTTGATGGAGATGATCAAGCAACATGTTCCTCTTTAGCAAATAATGAGAAAAGTGTTGAGTTACAGAATCTATCTGAAAGGGTAAAGGGTTTGAAGAAAAAAACAGGTCAAAAAGGCAGAAAACGGTTAAAGAGTTGGGTTGAAAAGCAAAAGAAGAAAACTATGTTGAGCTTATGGAGACTAATATATATAGGCCCAACTGAAGCGATGAACCCAACTGCAGCGATCCAACTCGCTGCTGAGTTGGACGGGGGTACGGGGGCGGTAGGGTTTTAGGAGTATACATGTAACCTCTTTCTCTGTAATCCGCATCTCATTCATTATAGTAAATATCCTGGCTTGGTAGTGCCCCCAGACGTAGTCATTCATATTGAGTGGCGAACTGGGTAAACAATTCTTGTGTGTTTGCTTATTTTTCATTTATCGTAATTTCAATTATTCCTAACAACTGGTATCAGAGCGAGGGTAATTACGATGGGAGACGGAAAAACCCCTATGGAGAAATTCGATGGTTCGGATTTCGGTTTCTGAAAGATGCAGATCGAGGATTAACTGTACGGTAAAGATCTGTACCAGCCTCTGGGTGAGCAGCCGGAGGATATGTATGATGAAGAGTGGAAGTTGTTGGACAGAAAAGCGATGAGCGTGATTTGCCTGTCGCTGTCCAGAAACGTGGCGCATCACACGGTGAAGGCAAAGACCACGAAGGAGATGTTGGAGATCTTGAGTTCGTTGTACGAGAAGCCTTCCGCGGCAAACAAAGTTCATCTGATGCCGCGACTGTTTAATCTGCAGATGACGGAGAATATAGCAGTGGTGACGCACCTGAATGATTTTAATATGACAATCACTCAATTAAGTTCTGTAGATATTGATTTCGACGAAGAGGTATTAGCCCTAATTCTGTTATCTTCTTTACCAGAGAGTTGGAGCGGCACGGTTACTGCCCTAAGTGCTTCAGCAGAGAAAGAAAAACTTAGGTTTGATGATGTCAGAGACTTGATTATAAGCGAGGAGATTCGCAGGAAAGAGTCAGGTTCCACATCTGGATCAGCCTTGAATGCAGAGAATCGGGGCAGGTCAAAGCAGAATCGTGGCAGGTCTAAGTCCAAAGGGAGAGGGAAACCTGTGAAGGACAAGAGCCACATCAAGTGCTGGAATTGTAATGAGAATGGACGGGGGTATGGGGGCGGTAGGGTTTCAGACGGTTAGGGTTTCAGGAGTATATATGTAACATCTTTCTCTGTAATCCGCATCTCATTCATTATAGTAAATATCCTGGCTTGGTAGTGCCCCCAGACGTAGCCATTCATATTGAGTGGCGAACTGGGTAAACAATTCTTATGTGTTTGCTTATTTTTCGTTTATCGTAATTTCAATTATTCCTAACAAACTAATATTGTTCGAATAAATAATTCTGAAACCAGCCTATCAAAGGTTTGTTACTATTATATTTTCATTCAATTTATAACTTCAATAATTCATCTTACTTGAATTATATAAAATCTCATTATGTACTGTATAGGACCTTTTGGAAACAAATTCAGCAAATTGGATGAACAACAATGCAATTGTTACTAATCAGGTTTCTATCCTTAATAGATATAATTTATAATTATTATATCATGGTTATACTTTGATATACAGAGATCAAATGAGTTTCTAGCACCCCCTCAGACAATTGATCAAGTACATTATAACCAGGTAAAATATAAAAGGGTAAATTCCAAAAAAAAACCTTGTGGTTTGATGTTATTCCAAAAAAACCCCAGTGGTTTGTTTTTACAAAAAAAAAGGACTGTGGTTTGCGCCGTTACCCGAAAAACGGAAAATGGCTTAACACCGTTAAAAGTGCTGACGTGGCAAGGGGTAGAGTTGGAATTTTTTTTTTTAGTTTTTCTTCTTCTTCTTCTTCCTCTCATCCTCCTCCTCTTCTTCTTCTTCTTCTCCTCCTCCTCCTCCTTCTTCGTCTTCTTCTTCTTCTTCTCTTCTTCTTCTTTTTTCTTCTTCTTCCTCTCTCTCTCTTCTTCTTCTTCTTTTTTTATCTTTTTTTTCTTCTTTTTTTTAATTTCCAGAATTCTGGAATTTTCCAGAATTATGGAAATTTTCCAGAATTTCAGGAGAATTCCAGAATTCTGGACGACGTCTGAAAAGCATGGAAATAAAGAGGTAGTAAACGAAGTTGATCCTCCTGCTCAAACTTCGACAAACAAACAACGCAATCGCCATTAGAGGTCGTCGAACGCCGTTTAATGGAGCTATAAGCGAACACCGGGAGAGAGTCGATGAGAGAGAAGACAAGATTAACCTCAGGCGAAACACGGTTGGAGGAAGAAGTGAGAGCAGCGGCGGATGTTGAGATCGTTGAGGAGGTAGAAACGTTGCGGAGACAGCGCCCATTCAGATGACGGAGGAGAAGACAGGGAGAAATTGAGAGAAGGAAAGTGATGGAGAGGATTAGGAGAATAATGAGAATGCTTGGTTTCAGATTTTGAAACGGAGAAGAAGAAGATGAAGGATTGGAATTCTGATTCGGATTGTTAATGGTGAATGAAATCATCGGAGAAGAAGGTGGAATCCGAGAAGATGCTAATGTTGCCGCCATTGTTGGTGGTTCAGATCTTGTTCTTTTTATTTTATGTATGCATCTTTTTATTCTTTTTTGTTTTGATTGTAATAAAATGTATAATAAAAATATAACTTATAGAAATCTGGAAATTTTCCAGATTTCGACGGAAATGTGGAAATTTTCCAGATTTCTGGAAATTTCCAGATTTCCGAAGAAATCTGGAAATTTCCGAAACTTAAAAAAAAAGAAAAAAAAGAAGGAAGAAGAAGAGGGAGGAAGAAGAAGAAGAAGAAGAAGAAGAAAGAAGAAGAAGGAGGAGGAGGAGGAGGAGAAGAAGAAGAAGAAGAAAAAAGGAGAGAAGAGATGAAGAAGGAGGAAGAAGAAGAGGGAGAAGGAAGGAGAAGGAGGAGGAGAGAGAAGGGGAAAAAAATAAAAAAAAAATCGATTTTCCCGTTTTACCCCTGTGCCACGTCAGCACTTTAATGGTGTTAAGCCATTTTCCGTTTTTCGGGTAACGGCGCAAACCACGTTCCTTTTTTTTTTGTAAAAACAAACCACATGGGTTTTTTTGGAACAACATCAAACCACAGGGGTTTTTTTTTGGAATTTACCCAATATAAAATTATCTATGACACTTGATATGTTTTTTTATTGAATTCTTATATTGAGTTTGTGAAAAAAAAATTAGTCTAATTGCTTATAGGGAATAAATGATGAGTCCATACCAATTGGAGGATACAGTGAACTCCTAATGGTAATAATTTGTTTTTCCTTTTTCTAATATATTATATGTCAACTAATAACTTATAAGAATATTTAGAAATCTAATATAAATGTAACTTTTTTTTTTGTATTCTGACAGGCAATGGATAATGAAAGACAAGATCAACGTCAAATTATATGCAACATGTGCAAAACTTTAGTGGTTTAATTCAACGCAATATTTTTGAATGAGTTTGGTTTTTATGCTAAATTAGAAATAGGAATGGACAAAATGTTCAAAGTTATTATATTATACTTTCTATCTTTTGGATCTGATCAACAATAAGAATTTGTGTTTGTGTTTTTTAAAACTATTGATCTCAGTGCTTGTGTTTCGTAAATGGGTAACAGGTTTAGTAAAATTAAATCATATGAAGCATGAATAAAAAGACAAAGCTCCATCTTTGAGGTATCAAAATTGCTAGACAGCTTTTTAGAGAATAAAATTAATTGAAGATTGATATCAGTGGAATAAATAATTTCTATCTCTGTGCATTCTAATTGAATTGCTGCTCTCAATAGCATAAAACTACAGGGAACACTATCTTGTTCTTTAGGTATTAAGGAAATGGCCAACCGGTTTTAATAATTATCTGGCTACAGAAGATGTTAGAACTAAAGAAGACTTCAATTTTGTAGACAATATTTGCTTCCTCAATAGTTTCATATATCTCAAGGTATTCTACAACACACTGAAGCCACTACAATCTTGTATGCATTAAGAGGGACAGTCATACCATGATTTTCCATGATTTTCCATCAATTTATGAGACATTGAGAGAGAGAGAGAGAGGAGAGGTGAAGAAGAGGGATGAGGAAGAGAAAGTGACGCAACACAGCAAAAAAGAATTGGAATTTACTGTAAAAAAAATTCAACAATTTCATTTGTTTTTTAGTGGGACTGTTATTATTTTTAAGTTTTAAGGTAAAAATTAATAGTTATTTTATTAATTTAAATCCCATCCCTTCAAGTTTAATGAAGGGGTGGGATCTAATTAACTGATCCTCTCCTGTTTTTGGTTGACAAGAGAGGATCCGAATCCTTGACACATCATCAATTTTCACTATTATAAAACACTCTCTTTATTAAAACACGTTTCTTAAAAATCCTCTCTAGTGATTGGATACTTTCATTTTATTTTAATGGATCCCACATGTCAAAAATATTGTTTTCTTTACTTTAATCTATTTTTTTAATAATATTTATTAATATAAAGTTATTTAATAATATTAAATATTATTGTAATAATTAAAAATTAATTTTTACTATTTATTATAATTCAATATGAGAATTTTTTTTTGAAAGTAATGAGTAATAAATAATAATAAAATACAATTTAATTAATTGCAAGCTTTTTTTTATGTTGTTTGGCCCATTCATACACTAAGTTGGATACCCTCCAAATTTGAATACTTATCAAATCTAGATACACATCCAAGCTTTGTTTTTTAGTTAATCACATCCAACATTCTTAAGACAAATGTAATTGTTTGTCTAACAACTTGAAAGCTTGGTTTGAGAGGGTTAGACATCAATAATTTATCTATTTCTCTATTGTCGGTCAGTAAGTCTCAGTAAGTCTCGGTAAGAAGTCGTCTCCGCCATTGCTGTTCGCCGCCTCCGGCGGCTCCATTGGTGTCTTGAACCAGTGGAGTAGGAGAAAGGTGCAAGGAGCTCTTCCGCACATGCACCAAATTTAAGGAGCCCAATTTTTTTTATTATACAAATCTAAATAAATTATCGTTATTAATTTTTATATGAAAAATTAAGTGAATGTTAACTTATCCAGAAAATTAAAGCTCTAAGAGTATTAAGTGGCCCAATTTTTTTATTATTATTATTATACAATATCTAATTTAATTATTTTTATTATATTTATTATGTTAAAAATCAAGTTAAAAGTATTTCCGTGTTTCATTTTGTAGAAACATTAATATTATATGAAAGTATTAATTTTTTTAATAAATATGATCCGACTTTTTTTTTTAGCACATGGTTCCAAAAATATTTAAGACGGCCCTATCTTGAACATTACGGTACTCGTTTAGGGTTTAAAATATAGATAATTTTATTTTCATTATCCTATGTAATTTTAAGGAAACTGCTAATACAAATGTCGTCGCTATTGACAATGGTCTCCCAAGATACAACAAATTAGGCAAGCGAACTCAAATCGTGTGTAGGCTCCGTTATCACCAGAGTAGGAAAACAAGAACATTATGAACAGACAGATAGCATAAATATTCACAAAATATTTTTCTTATCAACAACTTTTTCATAAACTTATGAATTTGACAATCTATTATGAATACAACTATTGACGACGGACACAACTATTCACAAAAGAAAGTGTTTGTTGTTATATAAATTAATTATAATTTTATTCAAAATTTTCCAAAAGTGAAGTATCACCATAACTCCTAAATAAGTGGGTAGCTCCATGGAAAACTGCGCTCATTATGATCATCTCAAATTACTTCAGCTTCCCCTATCAAGCTTATATTGTAGATTGAAGGACATCAACAATGATTTAGTCGAAACTAATTTTTAACTTTGAAAACTTGTAATTTAATTAGAATTGTCGACAATACCTTAAAATACACAAGTCACAATGCATTTGATCTCCATATATAGGCTATAGATAGAAAAAGATGTATAAAAACTAAATTTGAGATGATCATAAAGTCGAGATAATCATCAACAATTAGACTCAAATAAGAAGGATCGCATCTTTTATAAAACATATCTTCTTTACGTGATTAAAACTCAACATGAGAGGATCTTAATCTCATAAAAGAAACATAACCTCCAGAAAATTACCAACAATTAGATCCGAATAAGAACGATCACATCTTTTATTCTTCAAAACGAATACCCGAATCCGTCTCAATAACAATCTTCTCATACAAACATTACATGACTTTATGATAAAATCCCAACATATTTTGATAACAACCCAAATTATTCTTCAATAAGGAATAAGGGAAAATTAATAGAAATAATGGCAAACCATTATTTCTTCTAAAAGAGATATTTATGCATGATTAATGTGGAATTAATGATAATTAATGCAGGGGCGAATATGCAAATAATAAGGAAAAGGAAGGAGTCTCTAGCATTATGCCACGCCACGTGGACCATGGCGAGATACGCCATAACGAGATACGCCCAATGAGAGCGAGTAGTGGAGACCCGCCATAGCTTTCAAGGAGAGCGTACATACGCCTTGACGGATCAAAGAATATGAAAAGGCACCTTTATTACCATCCATGAATGGGAATAAATACAATTAAATGGCAATTAATAGCCATTAAAGGGGAATAAAGACTTGACTGTTCGAATACCTCAACTCTGAAGGTTTTAATGCTAAATACTGGGATTAATGGAGAATTGATAGCAATTAAAGACGAGTAATGACACGACTCTTCACCTGCTTCCCCATTAATGCTGAAGGTTACAAAAACCTATATAAATACCCCAGCTTCCTAGGATCAAAGGTACACTTACTGATTCTCTACTTTTGTGCTTACAGTTTATTCTCAGAAATATTACTGACTTTGGCATCGGAGTGTCCCCGGTCGATCCCAACGGCGCCTCACAGGGAAGTGCTCCGATCAAGGATTTTTCCACAAGTTATCAATTGGTGCGGTGAAGGTGGATGTCTAACAAACAGAAGATCATAAAATCTTGATTGTATAGAGTTTCACAAAGAACAAAACAATGGAGTCAACAGAATAGAAATCACAATCTCAAACTTTGGCTCAATCAGTACAACAAATCTATCCAAAGATACAGTTCTCCATATATTGGTGGGAAAGAGTTTTCTACATTAAATCTGGAATTTTATGATGAAAAAGATAAGTTTCCTCCCCTTTCTTATTCCATTTTTAATTAAAGAAAATTGAGATCCCTCACCCTTATAAAGTGCTATGAATATCATTACATGTTATTATGATAAATCTAATAAACTGTGAAAGATGAAGTCATAGACACAAATCTTTCATTAAATCTTGCATGCTTACTATGCACTCATATTTTTATGCATGACAAGTGTAATATGATATTATCATTGAATTAGTACAAACGAATGTATAAAACCCGTAATCTTGGGATTTACAAAAAAAATCATCCATTCAATGTGATTTTGTCATTTGATATTAAAATATCATAAAAGGGCTCATGTAATTACAAATGATTTAGATCTGGTCGGTCTTTTGGATGAACATGCATATAACTATTAGAAGAAATTACAAAAAAAAATCATATTTGGTTTTTCCTTGTACAATTCACCATCTATATATGGCTTTTCTCCTATATAGTACTTTTAATATCAAAAATTCATATTTTTGAATATTGTTTTGTCAAACAGTTATTTCATTCCCTTTTTTACAAGGATGTGTCTATTCATATAAAAACTGTTTATTTGACATTGTTAGAATTTCTGTTACCAACACAAGAGACTTGAAAATATTGAGTCTATTTGTAATTATCCTATAATTGTCCCTAACTATTAAGGCCATTATGGGCTGATGAATTACCAAATTTGATAAACAAAACTTTCATGTCCTGAGCTAACTACAAAATAGTGCAAGTGTCGGTTTCGGATCAGAACATTAATTTATGCAAAATTCTTAGGATATACATGAGAATTCTTAAAGATTGGAGGATTGTATGTGAAGGTATGTGAGAGTGAATTTTGAGTAATTTTTCTTACACTCCAAATTGGAGGAGAATCATGGTACATGTATTTTTCTTCCAAAATTACCCTTTCTCTTTTATTTTATTCGTACAAATGAAATGATATAAGAGTAATTTTATATATAACTATATTATTAAATCATCACTTACCTTTCTTTAATTACACCTCATTCAAATGAGGCTTTAATGATATCTGAATGTCATTAATGTATGGATGCACAATATTAATTGCAAGTAAATAGGAACTATGTAAGATATCTTACCCAATATAGAATGTCATAACTTTTATGACGTTTAAAATAAATATGCTATCTTGGATATTAATGCGCATTGAAATACAAAAAGGACATTATTCTTAAACCATTCTCATTATGGTTATTTATTAAGAATTCATTATGATATTCATGTGCAGTAGCAATCTTTATGGTTATGACCGTTATATGTGATATTATTATTAAAACAAGCACGATTAAAATTCTATTATGAATTTGTTTGACATATAATATTTACTCGGTTTTATCCTTTGACTAAGCTCATTCTAGAGTCAGGGACCAACGTGAAGGAATTATTAAGTTGATTCCAAGATGAACTAAAAATTCCATAAAGAGACATTGCATTATACATGATATTTGCCAACAAGGTCAATGCAAACAGTCTTTTGCTATGAAGTATGTTCCGTGGATCAAGCCACTGATCCCCAAGGTAAGTGAATATAGCTTTTATGCCTTACCACAATCTTTTAATAATGGACAGGGTATGCCCCACTTCTGGAGTTCTTTCAGTGCTAACCCACAGGTACAACGGAATTGCTAATAATACAACCAGTGCCAAACACTAGCATGAAAAATAAAGCTCAATCCAGAGAAGTGTATATTCAGAGTCACTTCAGAAAAATTCCTTGACTATGTCATTAGCAAAAAAGGAGTTAGAGCAAATCCAGATAAAGTAAAAATCCCTGCGAGGAAAAAGGTGAAAAGAGCGCCTAAATGAAAGCCCCACTATGGGTGAGAAAGATCCAGAGGTTGAACGGGCGGATCATCGTACTAGAAAGATTGTCAACAAGCATATCAAGGTATAAAACAATTTCTAGCAGAACCACCCTTGATGAGCAGACCAATCTGAAGGGGAGACCTGCATTTGTATCAATCTGTCATAGATAAAGCTATGTGCACCGTGGTTATTCAAGAAGAAGAAGGTCAGTAGTTCTCCATCTATTATGTTAGCAAAATGTTGAAGGATGCGGAGACAAGATATTCGAAGCTAGATAAAATGGCTCCCACGATTGTGACAACATCCATCCGCGTTAAACCATAGCTCCAAGCATAACCTCAACATGATCGAGATCAAGATCAAGAGCCGGCTTCACCATCATGATTCAACATTGAAAACACGAATGATGAGATTGAAAGGCGAGTGCATAGACAAGAGAACAATGCAGAAAGATACGCCATCCAGTTAACAGGAATTCGCCATTCACAGCGAGCATCATGGGGTACGAGGCGGAAAAAATGATTAAAGCTTCCAACTTGCCACAATATAAAAGAATCAATATAAGCCGGACATTACATATCCCGAACCCAAAGGAGGAGAGCATGTAACCGTTGGAAGAAACGCCAAAGCGTACTACAGGTTGGCCACCACACTGAAGCTTGCTGGGAGCTGGCAAACTAGATAGCTTTGTCCAGAATAACAAATAACAAGACGACAAGTAGAAGACAGATCCCAAAAAGAAATTCAAAAGTGTCATTAATGTCATAGCAGATGGACCAGTGTATCAGCCACCCGTGGAAAAAGCAAAAATATCCGTTCTGGATAAAACATCCCTCAATTGCCCCTTTTGCAGAAACAGGTCCATTAATCTCTCCACATACAGATGCGTTGACAATTGAAGGATGGGAGATGAAATGAAGCGAGTAATGGTAGACACGGGCAGTTCTTGCAATGTCATCACCATAGGTGCATTCGCCAAACTCAAGGTTGATCCGATCCAAATAGAAACAACCATTGTTGACATCATGGGAGTGACATGTCACACTATCCGGACCAAGGACCAGGTAACTTTGGAATGCAAGCTGGCGGATGATGATCAAGCGTGGATTGGTGATCTGAAGTTCTCTATTATGAATGGACAATCAGCTTATAACATCATTCTTGGGCGGCCGTTCATCTCAGAGGTTGCAGCCCTAATTTCCATCCATCGTATGGCAATGTACATTCCCACCAGCAAAGGAGGAATAATGATTAGCGGGAACCAAAAGGCGGTTCAAAAGACCTACTCGGCGTCGCTATCGATCCGCCCACAATTCAAAGATGACGAGGGTGAGGAAGATGAACTTGTCACTATAGCTTTGGGCGACACAGAAACGCTCCTTATTGCTGATGGAAAGCGGGTGCGGATCGCCAAAGGATTAAAACCCGAGATCAAGGAGGATGTTACGAAAGTTCTCATTGAGTTTGAAAGCCTATTTGCATAGGAGAATGAGATCCCCACAGGAGTAAGCCCAGATGTGATTACTCATAAGTTAAACATCATTCAGGATGCGGTTCTAGTTGCTCAGAAAAGACGGAACCATAGGCCTAAAAATCAGTATTTTTACGTATTCTTATATGTGCATTAAACTGCTATAGTATCCTATATTTTATAATTTATTCTTTCTCGTCATACTTCTTATATTCATTTGCCTAGCTTTTATTCCTGATATACGCCCAGTGGCTGGCGAATGAAAAGTTCCACAGACGGATCAATTACCTCAAAGATAGGACAATTGATCCCCATCACGGGCGGATCCCCTTTCCACAAAGATAAGAAGCACATACCCTCAGGAGCTTTCAAATGAGCTCAACTCTCTCCTCAAAGATAGGAACAATATTGGTCACCATCAAAAGCGGGTTAAAATTATCTCAAACATGAGAAAATTACACCCTAAACTTTCTCCTCAAAGATAGGAGAACAATAATCTCAGCGGTGGATCGATCTACCTCAAAGATAGGAAACAATTGATCGTCGTCAGAGACAGAGTTAAAACATTTCTCAGATGTGAGAACTTTACACTCTCAAATACTCTTCCCAAAGAAGAGTCTCAAGACCTGGCGGCGGATCGATTCACCTCAAAGATAGGAAGCAAATCGATCGCCTAAGGCAGCTTAACTTCCTCACCAGGAATAAAAGCTTCTAACCTTCACAAAGGTTCACACATTGGGGTACGGCTGGCCACCTACCCTAAACAATCGGAGAAATCCTAAACCAGATTCTAAAAAGTTACTTGCTAAAAGATATAATGCATTAGTAAAAATAGTTCTAGAAAGAAAAGGGTTCATCCAATAATGAAGCCTCGTCTTCATCCAAATAATGAAGCCTCGTCTTCATCTCCAAATAATGAAGCCTCGTCTTCATCCAAGTAATGAAGCCTCGTCTTCATCCAAGTAATGAAGCCTCGTCTTCATCTCCAAGTAATGAAGCCTCGTCTTCATCTCCAAATAATGAAGCCTCGTCTTCATCCAAGTAATGAAGCCTCGTCTTCATCTCCAAACAATGAAGCCTCGTCTTCATCAAAGTAATGAATTCACGTCTTCATCATAGAAATAACGAAGTCTCGCCTTCACAAATGCAAAGTAAAAACACTTTGGAAAATGAGTAAAGGCTAAAAAGGCAAGTGCCTAGAGTGCCAAAACCCTCCACAAAATGCACAAAAGTCCCTAAATGGCTGATCATTCTTACTGATCCCTAAGGTCGGGTCATTCTCCTCAATATGGCAGAACTGAAGAAAAAAAAGTCCCTAAGGAGAATCATAATCCTATGCGGTAGGAACAAATGGTCCCATAAAGGGCGGGTTATTCCATTTCTAAAAGAAATATAACTCTAAAAAAGCCCCTAGAGGCTAACAATGGATACAGCTGACCACCTATTCACGAAGAAGAAAAAACCCCTAAAAGTGCATCATATCCATATATGATCCCATCTAGGGCGGGTCCACTTTCCTCCAAGATGGAAAAATAAAACACCATTTAGACAGCCCTAAAGAGCTTTTTATACCTTTAGGGGGGGCTTCTGATAACAACCCAAATTATTCTTGAATAAGGAATAAGGGAAAATTAATAGAAATAATGGCAAACCATTATTTCTTCTAAAAGAGATATTTATGCATGATTAATGTGGAATTAATGATAATTAATGCAGGGGCGAATATGCAAATAATAAGGAAAAGGAAGGAGTCTCTAGCATTATGCCACGCCATCTGGACCATGGCGAGATATGCCATAACGAGATACGCCCAATGAGAGCGAGTAGCGGAGACCCGCCATAGCTCTCAAGGAGAGCGTACATACGCCTTGACGGATCAAAGAATACGAAAAGGCGCCTTTATTACCATCCATGAATGGGAATAAATACAATTAAATGGCAATTAATAGCCATTAAAGGGGAATAAAGACTTGACTATTCGAATACCTCAACTCTAAGGGTTTCAATGCTAAATACTGGGATTAATGGAGAATTGATAGCAATTAAAGACGAGTAATGACACGACTCTTCACCTGCTTCCCCATTAATGCTGAAGGTTACAAAAACCTATATAAATACCCCAGCTTCCTAGGATCAAAGGTACACTTACTGATTCTCTACTTTTGTGCTTACAGTTTATTCTCAGAAATATTACTGACTTTGGCATCGGAGTGTCCCCGGCCGATCCCAACGGCGCCTCACAGGGAAGTGCTCCGATCTAGGATTTTTCCACAAGTTATCATATTTATACACTAGTTGGTCCGAATCGACCGCCGGATCTTTAGTATTACAGAATTTCAAGTATTCCGAGTGAACAAACTCTTTGAACATAGGAGGATGATTATCATCAATTAACTCTTCCTCAGGCTTGATTATTGCACCCTTTACAGGAAACAAAAAAGCTGCAATAGAATGTCTTTCTTTATCTCCTTTCATGGCCACTCTATGCTTCATAGAATGTAATCTTCCATTACTCCAAGCCATTAAAGGATCACCAACGTTAAAGATGAAGGAATTAGGATGAGTTGGAAGCCATTGAAACCATTTTCCATCTTTGGTTGCAATTTCTAAACCTGTACATTCATCTTGACAAAGAAGTGTGCACAATGGTTTATCTGTATGTGCATAGGCTCCAAGGATGTCTTCTTAGTAACTTCACAAACTTAAGTATCAGAGAAGGGATGTCGTATACCGTGGTTTCTCTAGCAGTTTTTATTTATTTATTTGGAATGGAGGGCTATTGATGCGGACATCCTAACTGGGATCGCTGATCACACGCGCTCTGACGGATCCTCAGACATCGGACCCACGGAGGTTGTACCTAGGAGGACGGATCCCCATGACATACGAGCGGGGCGGATCTAGGAGTACACAAGGAGGCGAATCAACATCTACCCCTAGGCGGATCTCGGTTTACTTCCTCCCGAAGTAATTCACCAACAACCCTGACAATCCGTACCTGTACCATTGTACTGATTGTTGGGGCGTATCACCTATTTCACCCTTTTATGGATAGCCTTATTGAAACCCTAATAGGGGTAATCCTTGTCTTTTATTATCATTAAGGGGATATATTTAAACCCCCATTTTGTAAGGATGAAACAACTTTTTATCAATAAAAAATCATTCTCTTTGAGAAACTAAGGTTTATAACTTGTTATTGGGATTCACTCCTTCTAGTTTAGCTAGAGAAGAACATCTTTGTTGGTTTACGATTAAAACCTTCATTTATCGCTTTCAATCTGTATCAGTTGGTATCAGAGCCGATCGTTTCCTGACCCGAAACTTCTTTTGGCAATGGTTCAACCCCGACAACTGCAAGATTCCATGGAAACCAGTGACCGGAGGTATGAGGAGCTGAGGGAGCACCTCGCGGAGCAGATCCAAGCCAGCCATGAGCGGCAGAGGCAAACCGATCAACGGTTCCTGGAGCTAGCCACCTCCCTAGAAAACTTCAAACTGGAGGTTCTGGCTCTAATCCGACCAACCGCGGGAGGACCAACCCAGAGAAAGGAAGGAGTCCCTGAACAACAGCTTCCACAAATGGGTCCTAGGGATCCTGAGGTAAGAAGACCCAACTTTGTCCTTGTGCATAAAGCTGATAGTGATAGTGATGACTTTGAGGGTATCGGGAATGATGATACCGTTAGAACTATGAGGGATGTTGGGCCTGTTGACAACCGACGTGTGGATGTTGCTAGAGTATACCCAGGTCTAGTAAACTTTGATAGAGATGATGCCTTTAAGCTAAAAATAGACTTACCATCTTTTGGAGGCGAACTGGATATAGAGGGATTCTTAGACTGGTTATCGGAAGTTGAACGTTTCTTTGAGTATGCTGGGATTCCTGATGAGAGGAAAGTAAGGCTGGTGGCGTATCGCTTGAAGGGTGGCGCATCAGTTTGGTGGGATCAGATGAGGGAAGAGAGAAGAAGAGGGGGCAGAGATCCGATTAGATCTTGGCTACGGATGAAGGCGATGTTGAGGGAGCGGTTCTTACCGCCGGATTATGAGCAGTATATTTACAGCTCCTACAGGGGATGCTCTCAAGGGACCCGAAGTGTCCATGCGTATACCTCCGAGTTCTTGAGGCTCTCGGCAAGGGCCAACTTGTCAGAAACTGAAAGCCAAAAGACCTCTAGGTATCTAGAAGGGTTGAGATACAACATCCGGGATCGTATTGGCACACAGATGGTGGTTCGGGTATAAGATGCTAGCAATTTAGCCCTCAAGGCTGAGTCTCAACTAACCGGGAGATCCAGGAGATCCGCCACTACTGAGTATACGCTTGGAGGAAGAGATAACATGAAGCCTTATGATAAAGGCAAGCAGGTGGCGAGTGCCAGTGGGGCCAAGGTCAGCAGTGTAGGAAGGGGATCTGTCGGAGATACTAGGCCGTACAAGGAAGCACCTATACCACCAAAGAGCAACAATCCGTACACGAGGCCAGCGCCTTTTAAATGTTTTCGGTGCAATGAGCCAGGCCATAGATCCAACGAATGTCCTAGGAGGAAGAGCGCCAACATGGTGGAAAGGTATGAAGATGACCATGACGAAGGGGATGAAGTATTTTGTGAACCCTTGGGAGAAGATGATGATGAGACGGATGAAGAGAGATACGCCATTCATGTGGTACGACGTTTGTTAGTCTCCAGCCGGATAGAGGGAGATGAGAGGCACAAACTATTCAGGACCCGCTGTCTAGTGAAAGGTGGGCGATGCAATGTGATAATAGATAGTGGGAGCCAAGAGAACATTTTGAGCAGCAGCGCCATTCGGAAATTCGGGTTGTTGGCGGAGGCGCATCCCGACCCCTATAGGGTGGGATGGATCAAAAACGTGGGTGAACTTAGGGTGACCTAGAGATGCAGGATACCTATTGCGATTGGTGATTACAGTGATGAAGTCTGTTGTGATGTGGTCGATATGGATGCCTGCCACCTATTGTTGGGCCAACCCTGGCAGTTTGATAACGATGCCATCCACGCAGGAAGAGAGAACACTTACAGATTTGTGAAGGATGGGGTGAAGTTCGTCCTTATGCCAATGATGAAAGAGCCAAAGGCCGACGAGAAGTCTACCTTGGTAGTCTGTCCTACACACAAATCATTTGTCAGCGAATGTGAAGAGAGCCAGATGGTGTATGTGGTAATGGTTAAGGCGAATCACGAATCCGCCCAAAGGGGCGAAAGGGAGATGCCAACTGAGGTGACCCGCCTACTTGGCGAATATCAAGATCTGTTACCCGAAGAGCTGCGAAGTGGGTTACCACCTTTGAGGGACATCCAACATCATATCGATCTTGTGCCCGGGGCTAGTTTACCAAGCCTCCCCCATTATCGAATGAGTCCAAAGGAAAATGACATCATGAGGCAGAAGGTGCAAGAGCTCATTGAGATGGGATACGTTAGAGAAAGTATGAGTCCATGCGCCGTCCCGGCCCTACTTACGCCCAAGAAGGATGGATCTTGGCGGATGTGTGTGGACAGCAGGGCTATTAACAAGATCACTATCAAGTATAAGTTCCCTATTCCAAGGCTGGATGATATGCTAGACCAACTTGGCGGATCCCGAGTTTTCTCCAAGATTGATCTCAGGAGTGGTTATCATCAGATACAAATTCGATCTGGGGATGAGTGGAAGACGGCTTTCAAGACCAAAGATGGATTGTATGAGTGGTTAGTAATGCCATTCGGGATGACTAATGCCCCCAGTACATTTATGAGGCTGATGAACCAGGTGCTCCGCCCGGTAATTGGCAAATTTGTAGTTGTGTATTTTGATGACATTCTGATTCATAGCCAGTCCTTGGCGAAATAGGTGGAGCACTTGCGGACAGTCTTTGACCTATTAAGGAAACACCAGCTGTATGCCAACACTAAGAAATATGATTTTGTCATGGAGAGCCTGGTTTTCCTTGGGTTCGTAGTCAGTGGCGATGGAGTCCAAGTTGATGGGGAGAAGGTAAGAGCTATCCGAGAATGGCCTACTCTGAGGAATGTGAGGGACATCAGAAGTTTTCATGGGCTAGCAACATTTTATCGCCGATTCATCAAGAACTTCAGTGCCATAGTGGCCCCATTGACAGAATGTTTGAAGAAGGGAAAATGGTTCGAGTGGGCTAATGCCCAAGAGAAAAGCTTCGCCCTGATCAAGGAAAAGTTGAGTACAACGCCCGTGATGGCGTATCCCAATTTTGATAAACTGTTCGAAGTTGAGTGTGATGCCAGTGGAGTTGGGATTGGTGGGGTCTTGATGCAAGAAAAGAGGCTCATTGCATATTTCAGTGAGAAACTCTGTGAGGCACGGCAAAAGTGGGCCACTATGATCAAGAGTTTTATGCTATAGTAAGGGCGTTGAAAGTGTGGGAACATTACTTGTTGGGGAAAGAATTCATCCTCTACACTGACCACCAAGCTCTCAAGTACCTGGGAAGTCAAAAGCAACTTCGAAGCTCCATGCATGCCCGGTGGTCCGCCTTCATAGATAAGTTCCCCTATAAGCTTATCCATAAGGCTGGAATACAGAACAAGGTGGCGGATGCCTTGAGTCGAAGGGTGACACTAATCAAGACAGTAAACCTGGAGACTGATTGTTTTGAACACATCCGAGGAGAATACTTGGCGGATCCTGCTTTTGGCAGTATCTGGGAAAAGTGTCAGCACTAGCATGGGGATGGGGCGTATCATCTGATGGATGAGTATCTCATGAGGGGCAACCAACTTTGCTTACCCTGCACTTCCATCCGCGAAAAGGTTGTTCGTGATCTACATGGCGGATCCCTTGGAGGGCATTTTGGGCAGGACAAGACATATGAAGCAGTGAGTTCTCGTTATTTCTGGCCTAAGATGAGAAGAGATGTTGCCTACTTAGTAGAACGATGCTATATTTGCCAGATCGCCAAGGGACGCACTACCTATGCTGGCTTGCAGCTACCTTTGCCTGTGCCAGAGATCATATGGGAGGATCTGTCCATGGACTTTGTCCTAAGGTTGCCCAGAACTCAGAGAGGCATGGATTCCATCTTTGTTGTGGTTGATCGGTTTTCAAAGATGGCCCACTTCATACCTTGTCGTAAAACTAATGATGCCTCAGCGACTGCTAAGCTATTCTTCAAAGAGATTGTCAGGCTACATGGCGTACCTAAGAGCATTGTCTCGGATCGTGATACGAAGTTCCTCAGTCACTTCTGGCGAACGTTGTGGGCTCTGTTTGATACGTCTCTGAAGTTTAGTACCACTGCCCACCCTCAAACAGACGGACAGACCGAGGTGGTCAATAGAACTTTGGGAAACTTACTGCGCAGCAAATGTAAGGATAAGCCCAGGATGTGGGATGTGGTTTTAGCCCAAGCTGAGTTCGCCTACAACGGCTCTGTACATTTGGGAACCGGGAGATCCCCATTTGAGGTAGTATACATAAAGACCCCAAATCACGTCCTTGACATAGCCCATCTTCCTAAAGGAAACGTGACTGCCAACCAGCTGGCTAAGGATTATGTGCAGATGCACCAAGAGGTGAGAGAGACTCTTGAGGAGAGAAATCAGAAATTAAAGGCTAAGGCGGATGAGCACCGTAGGGACCTACAATTTGAAGTTGGGGATGAGGTTATGGTATATTTGGGCAAAGAGAGACTCGCCAACGCCACAACCAGCAAGCTTCGGCCTAGGAAATACGGGCCATATAAGGTCACCAAGAAGATCAATGCCAATGCATATCATATAGCATTGCCGAATTGGCTTGGTAAAATCTCACCGGCGTTCAACATCCGTGACCTTAGCCCGTGGAAGTCGGATGGCACTTTGGAGTTCAACACAGACAAATCAGTGCCGAATTCTTTTAAAGAAGGAGAGAATGATGCAGACATCCTAACTGGGATCGCTGATCACACGCGCTCTGGCGGATCCTCAGACATCGGACCCACGGAGGTTGTACCTAGGAGGGCGGATCCCCAGGACATACAAGCGGGGCGGATCTAGGAGTACACAAGGAGGCGAATCAACATCTACCCCTGGGCGGATCTCGGTTTACTTCCTCCCGAAGTAATTCACCAACAACCCTGACAATCCATACCTGTACCATTGTACTGATTGTCGGGGCGTATCACCTATTTTACCCTTTTATGGATAGCCTTATTGAAACCCTAATAGGGGTAATCCTTGTCTTTTATTATCATTAAGGGGATGTATTTAAACCCCCATTTTGTAAGGATGAAACAACTTTTTATTAATAAAAAATCATTCTCTTTGAGAAACTAAGGTTTATACCTTGTTATTGGGATTCACTCCTTCTAGTTTAGCTAGAGAAGAACATCTTTGTTGGTTTACGATTAAAACCTTCATTTATCGCTTTCCATCTGTATCAGTTGGTATCAGAGCCGATCGTTTCCTGACCCGAAACTTCTTTTGGCAATGGTTCAACCTCGACAACCGCAAGATTCCATGGAAACCGGTGACCGGAGGTATGAGGAGCTGAGGGAGCACCTCGCGGAGCAGATCCAAGCCAACCATGAGCGGCAGCGCAATTACCTTCCGGGTGTACATACACTAGCCGAATCTCCCAATCATTTGCATACAACCTTCGACACTTATTTACAAGCCAATAACAACGATGATGATTCTCATTTAAATCCTCCTCAAATTACTTCAACTCCGCCTATCAAGCCTACGTTGTAGATTGAAGGACATCAACAATGATTTAATGGAAACTAATTTTTAACTTTGAAAACTTTTAATTTAATTAGAATTGTCGACAATACCTTAAAATACGCAAGTCACAATGCATTTGATCTCCATATATAGGCTATAGATAGAAAAAGAAACATAACCTCCACAAAATTACCAACAATTAGATCAGAATAAGAACGATCACATCTTTTATTCTTTAAAACAAATACACAAATCCGTCCCAATAACAATCTTCTCATACAACATGACATGAGTTTATGATCAAATCCCAGCATATTTATACACTAGTTGGTCCGAATCGACAGTCGGATCTTTAGTATTACAGAATTTCAAGTATTCCGAGTGAACAAACTCTTTGAACATAGGAGGATGATTGTCATCAATTAACTCTTCCTCTGGCTTGATTATTGCACCCTTTACAGGAAATAAAAAAGCTGCAATAGAATGTCTTTCCTTATCTCCCTTCATGGACACTCTATGCTTCATAGAATGTAATCTTCCATTACTCCAAGCCATCAAAGGATCACCAACGTTAAAGATGAAGGAATTAGGATGAGTTGGAAGCCATTGAAACCATTGTCCATCTTTGGTTGCAATTTCTAAACCTGTACATTCATCTTGACAAAGAAGTGTGCACAATGGTTTATCTGTATGGGCATAGGCTCCAAGGATGTCTTCTCCTGGTGGAGGTGGTTTGTATTTCATCATACGGAGTAATGTTTGAGTTCCCATTGTTGCTACTGTTTCTGGCTTGTCTCCAATACCATAACTATCAACAATTAGATTCCTAATTGTTTGATGTAGATCATGTAATGGCTTCACCAGAGTGTTAAAGGTTTTGCTGTATCAAAAGATAATTATTATTAGCTCTTTTAGTTGATATTTATGTCACATAATAGAAAATATTCTTTAAATCTTATCAATTAGTTACTTAAAGGTTAAATTGCATCAATGTCTAAAAGGTCAATAAACTTATTTTGTATTAATAAAGTAATTTAACTTTTCTTTTCTTTTGATAAATTTATTCCTAGAAAAATTGCTCCAATAGTGAGATTTTATATTAATCTCCGAGACAATAGACATGATATTGGACAATAGACATAGCTTATGGGTCTTACTGATCAGTTTAAAGCTTTAAAATTAAAATGTACCATGATATCGTATGAGAGGCTGTGAGACCTAAAGGTTATCAGAGGCTTTGATACTATATTAAAAAATAATTTGACCGGATGGATTCAAGATTCATTGAGAGGTATGTGCTTTTTGGGTGCTAAATTGATATTTTTTTAGTGTTCTTTTATGAAAAATTTAGAGCTTTGTTCAGAGTTTCCATAGAATTTTGAGGTTTTTCTGCGACCAGTGGATGCTCAAGCCTTTCCAAAAAGACCCCTCAATCCCTCCGTGCTTAAGTTTATGGAGAAAAGTACATACAAACACACAATTTTAATGTTTGAGTTTGCTTTAGTAGATAATACTGTGTAACTTTTAGATTGACACGAAATCGAGGCATGGATGACGTATGCATCATAAAACTAAAAGAAGAAGTATGAAGAAAAAGGAAAACAAACCAAAAGTGATCTTCAGCAAGTGGATCATCAGCCATCATCAACTGAGCAAAGCCTTTGATAGACTCATAGTTCGAAGCATCTTCAATGCCAAAGCTTTCAAGTAAAGGAATAACTGGATTTGGGGAAGCATAAGCCATGAAAGGATTTGAATTTGTGTTCTTCTTTTTAATCTCCATTGGAAGAAGATAAAGTTTGTTTGTCAAAGAGAATATTTCCTCTCTTAATTGACTTGAAATTTGTTCACAAATCACTTCAAAACACCCATAATCTTCACATGCTTCTCTAACCCTTTTGCTTACTTCAATCCATTCTTGGCTTCCTCTCTCTATCTCCTTTGAAAGATCAATTATTTGGATTCGATTTTGAGATTCTGAACCCATTTTTTAGTAAACACTTTGTTGGTCAATTCTGTACCTTAAATTGCTTCTTTCAATGTTATATACAGGGGATAATTAACCTTCACCGTAGATTTAGCCCTAACATACGAAATCATGTAAGTAAGATCATTTTTGCTATACGTGATCGAAAATTTGAAAATATTTACCATGACACTAACACAATTAACAACTAAAGTATGATACATACAAGTTAATCAAAATTTTGTTTCAGTTATTAATATAATTATAAATAATCAACCAAAAATATACAAAACTGTTTTATGTTATGATAAAATTATTTAGAAGGTATGATGTGACACTTAAATAACAGTCAAACTATCAATTTCAAATTTTCGGTAAAATGGGGTAAAAATTGATATTTCATGGAACGGTTAGGGTTAAATATGTATAATTTCGTCCTATTGCACTTCTCATAAAACCTTAGGATTAAATTTGTCCATTATCCCTGAATATATACCTCTCTGTTTCTATGTATATTTTATTTAGGCTTAGTACTCATTTGGTACCTAAATTAAAATTTCAAAGTCAATAACAATTTTAAACTATCAAAATCATCAATTAGGTATTTAAACTAAGCAAAAATAATTAATTGAGTCATAATCATATCCAAAACTCATAAATATTTGAATTTGAACTTGTTGTTTCTCAAAGAATATAAAGTTTTTTTTTTTGTCAAATATAATATTTCCTCTTTAAATTGAGTTGAAATTTATTCAAAAATCAATTCAAAACACCCATAATCCTCATATGAATCTCTAACCATTTTGCTGACTTCAATCCATTATTGGCTTCCTCTCTCAATTATTGGGAATTGTTTTTGTGATATAAAAGTTCCTAGCTATATGTAAAGAACAATTTTTGCTTAATAAATGATTGATTATTGTCATAATATTTAAGGTAAAACTTTTTTTAAAAATACATATGATTATACTTTTTTTTGTCAATTATATGTCTATAATTTTACTTTTGTTCAAATGAAGACTGATGTGTTTTGTTAGGACAAGGAGGTTTTCACTTTGCTATAAATATAAATAAGGATATTTTTAGTTTACACTATTAAACTGACCATTTACGATCTTAAAATTGTAAAATTCCAAGAATTGATTATATTCTAAACAACTTTAATTTTTTAATTTGGAAGTCATTTATATGTTATATAGTGAGGAGAGACAATGTGAATGTTTTGGATGAGAATGCTTTGAGAATTATGCTTTTGGAAAATAAAAAAATTGGTTTTATTATAAATATGGTACTAAACAGCTTTTATTTTTGAAATTTTCCATTTTGAAGCCGTTATCATTCAACTACAAAACTATTGTTTTAAGGGTAAATAATTTATTAGTCCCTTACTTTTTACTTAACACATTGTTTAGTCCTCCTATTTTGAAAAACACATTATAAGATCCGTAACTTTTGTGAATATTAACCATGTTACTGTGCTATTTTATGTCTGTCTGTTTATACCAAATATAATGGTTAAAAATCTAAAAAAAAATAGACAGAAAGGTCAAAAGGTTAATATTGATAAAAAAATAAAGATCTTATAATGTGTAAAAAGTAGATTACTAATAAATTATTTACCCTTTATATTTTAAAGCAAAACCAAAATCTTATTCCGTTTGAAAAAAAAAATACATAAACATTGATAAAAAAATGTAACCACCGGCATAATTATTATTAATTTTTTTTTTGGAATTTAGCCTTTTGCTTAATTCATTCTATTCTTTGCTTCCTCTTTCTATCTCCTTTCCAAAGGTCAATTATTGGGATTTGTTTTTGAGATTCTGAACCCAATTATTAGTATACTTTGGTGATGCAATTTTACTTGACAGTAAAGTGTAAATTTATCCAACAATGATATGTTTGTTGAATTTGAAAAATAATTTACTAAACTGTGTTTTCAGACATGAAATGTGTCATTTACATTTGACCTAATAAATCATCAGTTTTCAGAACTTGTCTAAAATAGTAGATTGGATCGCTGAATATTAGAAGTGTCTTACTAGCTCCCTAAACTTGCTCATTTCGTATCATCAGCTCTCTAGACTTGTCCATAAAAGCAGAATAGGTCCCTGAACTTTGCAAGTGTCTCACCAACTCCCCAAACTTATTAAACCTAAATTCTAAAAATACGATTTTCATCTATTCGAGAGGTAATTTTTCCACTTCTCATACCTTTCAACCTAATTTGGGGAGTTGGTGAGACACTTGCAAAGCTAAGGGAGCTAATATACTTTTATGGACAAGTTTAGGGAGTTGGTGATACGGAATAAGCAAGTTTAGGAAGCTTGTGAGACACTTGCAAAGTTCAGGGAACCAATCTACTATTACAGACAAGTTCAGAGAGCTGGTAATGTATTAAGCCTTTACATTTATATGTGCGTTATTTTACCACTAATTAGTAACACATCACAACTTACAAAAATTATACTGTATTTTATATAAGTTGAACAAAAATTTCATCGAATTAAAAAATATTAATCTCTAATTTATTATTAAATCATAAAATTAGAACCAACTAATGGACAACTGATACAGAATAAGGAACATAATATATGTGTTTTATAGTGATATCAAGATTTGATCCAACTTACCAACATTAGAGTGTAAAAGTACTTTTGGTTGCTAATATTAGCAATAAAATTCTATTATTTTAGATGTTACACGTAAAAATTTCATGGCTATTTACGAGTATTTTTCTACTTTATCCCTATATAGTACCAAGTTCTCTATTTGTATGTATATTGAAATTAATTTTTGATATAAAAATTCATAGCTACGTTTAAAGAATAATGTTTGTTTAATAAAATTATAAATTATTGTCATAATTGTTAGGCAAGTTTTGTCATGTAACTATTTTTGATAGAATCAAAATTTGGATTCAAGCAATTATGCAGTCAACATTCATCAGCTCTGGCAATGGTATTATTTTTATTTAAAAATTATTTTTTTAGTTTTTTTTTTGTATTTATTATTTTTTTAGTTCTTAATAGTATGTGTTTCAAAAAAAACAAATTTAATAAATTATTATGTATATGACAGGATTTGTTGTTACAAATAATGACAATAGTATATATAATTCCCATGCTTTTATTTGCGGTATAATGTTTAAAAAATTTAAAGAACAGAATACAAGTTTTTTTAAAGGTTAATAAATACTCTTAACTTGTCTAAAAGAAATTAATTGTTCTCCTCAACTTTGAAAATATACAAATAACTCCCTTAATTTATGCACAGGCCAAGTTGAATCTTTGTGCAATGCCCTTAGGACTGCCCTAAGAGTAAGGAGGTTTGGCAGAAAGTTCTTCCGCACCACATTCTCCCCTCCTTCTTTGCCTACCCTGAGAATGACTGGTTCTCCAATGGGGTTAAAGGTAGGTTAATGGCTAGCATGGAGCAGGGAGACATTTTATTTGCTATTATCTGCCACCACCTTTGGAAGTGGAGAAACGAGGAGATCTTTGGTGAGAAGACTGTTTTTATTCAGAACTTACCCGAGTTCTTCTCTAAAAAGCTCCTTACCATTACGGGGAGCTTCAAAGGGGACCCCCTTGCCAATTCTACCCAGAATAAAGAGGTTCAACTCGTTGGGTGGTGTAGGCCGAATGATGGAGTGATTAAGTTGAACACGGATGGGTCCTGTCTCAACAATGGAAAGATCGCGGCTGGAGGCGTGCTCAGGGACGCGGGAGGTGCCTGGTTGTCTGGATTCACCCATAACCTGGGTTTGGGCTCATCCTTTTCAGCGGAACTTTGGGGTATTCTTTCTGGAGTCAAGCTTGCCAGAAAGCTGGGTATTAAAAGGTTTGCTGTGGAGTCTGATAATATGGAGGCTATTAGTATGATCTCTAATAATCATGCTTTTTGTCTTAGTAGCCAGAACCTTATCAAAGCAATAAGAAGTCTTGGCTCCTCCTTTGAGTCCTTAGAGTTCAGCCACATCTACAGAGAACAAAATCGAATTGCGGATCGCTTGGCGGCGGCTGGGCACGAGGGGATGTTAGGTGTTTCCACCCTTTCTGATCCTCCTATCTATCTTTCTTCTCTCCTTTTAGAGGACAAAGTTGGGGTTAGCTTTTGTCTCGGTGTTGGCTTGTTTTCTTTCTTGTTTCTACCAAAAAAAATTATGTATATGACAGGATTTGTTGTTACGAATAATGACAATAGTATATATAATTCCCATGCTTTTATTTGCTGTATAATGTTTAAAAAATTTAAAGAACAGAATACATTTTTTTTAAAGGTTAATAAATACTCTCAACTTGTCTAAAAGAAATTAATTGTTCTCCTCAACTTTAAAAATATACAAATAACTCCCTTAATTTATACAAAAGAATCGGATAGTCCCTTCAGTTTGTATAAAATGTAATTAATTAATATTCGGTTGCAAGAAATTATAAGTTGCATGCGGATGTTCTCAAGTAAAACGACCATGATCGGAGATATGAAGTTCTAATATCCGAGAGGAAAAATTTAACAGTTGAGCTAGTAAGAGCTTCATTTTTAATATGTTTTAATTTATTATGTAAATTGTGTAGTAAAATTCTAAGGTATGTGCAACATACATTCCGCATGCAGCTTATTATTTTGTAACCGATTGATTAATTGATTACGTTGAGGGCGCTCTTAGAATATTTTAAACAAGTTAAAGGGAGTATAAAATACTTTGAAAATACAGGAGGCCAATTAAACTTTTTGTATGATTCAAGAGGCAGATGAATATTAACAATTTTTTTAAATAAATGAACCAGTGGATGACAATCCCTACGCGTATGAGGAGAATTATTTCATTGTTTAAATTTTGGGGACAGAGATGGGAAATACCCATTATGATGCGGACATCCTAACTGGGATCACTGATCACGCGCGCTTTGGCGGATCCTCAAACATCAGACCCACGGAGGTTGTACCTAAGAGGGCGGATCCTTAGGACATACAAGCGGGGCGGATCTAGGAGTACGCCAGGAGGCGTATCAACATCTACCCTGGGCAGATCTCTAGGTTTACTTCCTCCCGAAGTAATTCACCAACAACCCTGACAATCCGTACCTGTACCATTGTACTGATTGTCGGGGCGTATCACCCATTTTACCCTTTTATGGATAGCCTTATCAGAACCCTAGTAGGGGTAGTCCTTGTCTTTTATTATTATTAGTAAGAGGTATTTAAACCCTCATTTTGTAAGGATGTAACAACTTTTTATCAATCAAACATCATTTCTCTTTGAGAACTTAAGGTTTATAACTTGTTATTGGGATTCACTCCTTCTAGTTTAGCTAGAGAAGAACCTCTTTGTTGGTTTACGATTAAAACCTTCATTTATCGCCTTCAATTCGATCTGGGAATGAGTGGAAGACGGCTTTTAAGACCAGAGATGGATTGTATGAGTGGGTAGTAATGCCATTCGGGATGACTAATGCCCCCAGTACATTTATGAGGCTGATGAATCAAGTGCTTCGCCCGGTGATTGGAAAATTTATAGTTGTGTATTTTGATGACATCCTGATTCATAGCGAGACCTTGGTGGAGCATGTGGAGAATTTACAGATAGTGTTTGACCTGTTAAGGAAACACTAGTTATACGCCAACACTAAGAAGTGTGACTTCGTCATAGAGAGCCTGGTTTTCCTTGGGTTCGTGATTAGTGGGGATGGGGTCCAAGTTGATGGGGAGAAGGTAAGAGCCATCCGAGAATGGCCCACTCCGAGGAATGTGGGGGATATCAGAAGTTTTCATGGGCTAGCAAAATTTTATCGCCGATTCATCAAGAACTTCAGTGTCATAGTGGCCCCGTTGACAGAATGTTTGAAGAAGGGAAGGGGGTTCGAGTGGGCGGATGCCCAAGAGAAGAGCTTCGCCCTGATCAAGAAAAAGCTGAGTACATCGCCAGTGCTGGCATATCCCAATTTTGATAAACTGTTCGAAGTTGAGTGTGATGCCAGTGGAGTTGGGATTGGTGGTGTCTTGATGCAAGAAAAGAGGCCCATTGCATATTTCAGTGAAAAGCTCTGTGAGGCACGGCAAAAGTGCGCGACGTATGATCAAGAATTTTATGTTGTAGTAAGGGCATTGAAAGTGTGGGGAGCATTACTTGGTGGGAAAAGAATTCATCCTCTACACTGACCATCAAGCTCTCAAGTACCTGGAAAGTCATAAGCAACTTCGAAGCTCCGTGCATGCCCGGTGGTCCGCCTTCATAGATAAGTTCCCCGATAAGCTTATCCATAAGGCTGGAAAACAGAACAAGATGACGGACGCATTGAGTCGAAGGGTGTCACTAATCAAGACAGTAAACCTAGAGACCGATTGTTTTGAACACATCCGAGGAGAATACTTGGCGGATCCCGATTTTGGCAGTATCTGGGAAAAGTGTCAGCACTAGCATGGGGATGGGGCATATCACCTGATGGATGAGTATCTTATGAGGGGCAACCAACTCTGCTTACCCTGCACTTCCATCCGCGAGAAGGTTATTCGTGATCTACATGGCGGATCCTTTGGAGGACATTTTGGGCGGGACAAGACATTTGAAGCAGTGAGTTCTCGTTATTTCTGGCCTAAGATGAGAAGAGATGTTGCCTACTTAGTAGAACGATGCTATATTTGCCAGACCGCCAAGGGACGCACTACAAATGCTGGCTTGCAACTACCTTTGCCTGTGCCAGAGACCATATGGGAGGATCTGTCCATGGACTTTGTCCTAGGGTTGCCCAGAACTCATAGAGGCATGGATTCCATCTTTGTCATGGTTGATCGGTTCTCAAAGATGGCCCACTTCATACCATGTCGCAAGACTAATGATGCCTCAGCGACTGCTAAGCTATTCTTCAAAGAGATTGTTAGGCTACATGGCGTACCTAAGAGCATTGTCTCGGATCGTGATACGAAGTTCCTCGGTCACTTCTGGCGGACGTTGTGCGCTCTGTTTGATACGTCTCTGAAGTTTAGTACCACCGCCCACCCTCAAACAGACGGATAGACCGAGGTGGTCAATAGAACTTTGGGAAACCTACTGCGCAGCAAATGTAAGGATAAACCCAGGATGTGGGATGTGGTTTTAGCCCAAGCTGAGTTCGCCTACAACGGCTCTGTACATTCGGGGACCGGGAGATCCCCATTTGAGGTGGTATACACAAAGACCCCGAATCATGTCCTTGATATAGCCCATCTTCCTAAAGGAACCGTGACTGCCAACCAGCTGGCCAAGGATTACGTACAGATGCACCAAGAAGTAAGAGAGACTTTTGAGGAGAGAAACCAGAAATTAAAGGCTAAGGCGGATGAGCACCGCAGGGACCTACAGTTTGAAGTAGGGGATGAGGTTATGGTATATTTGGGCAAAGAGAGACTCGCCAACGCCCCAAGTAGCAAGCTTCGGCCTAGGAAATACGGGCCATATAAGATCACTAAGAAGGTCAATGCCAATGCCTATCATATAGCACTGCCGAATTGGTTTGGTGAAATCTCACCAGCATTCAACATCTGTGACCTTAGCCCATGGAAGTCGGATGGTACTTTGGAGTCCAATCAGGGCGGATCAGTGCCGAGGTCTTTTAAAGAAGGAGAGAATGATGCGGACATCCTAACTGGGATCACTGATCACGTGCGCTTTGGCGGATCCTCAAACATCAGACCCACGGAGGTTGTACCTAAGAGGGCGGATCCCCAGGACATACAAGCGGGGCGGATCTAGGAGTACGCCAGGAGGCGTATCAACATCTACCCTGGGCGGATCTCTAGGTTTACTTCCTCCCGAAGTAATTCACCAACAACCCTGACAATCCGTACCTGTACCATTGTACTGATTGTCGGGGCGTATCACCCATTTTACCCTTTTATGGATAGCCTTATCGGAACCCTAGTAGGGGTAGTCTTTGTCTTTTATTATTATTAGTAAGAGGTATTTAAACCCTCATTTTGTAAGGATGTAACAACTTTTTATCAATCAAACATCATTTCTCTTTGAGAACTTAAGGTTTATACCTTGTTATTGGGATTCACTCCTTCTAGTTTAGCTAGAGAAGAACCTCTTTGTTGGTTTACGATTAAAACCTTCATTTATCGCTTTCAATCTGTATCACATTATACGTGGGAAAGGATGTGAATGTAACATCTGTCCCATTAACATACATACTCGGTTCTTGTTAGACACTTTTTTTTTGATAGATTCTCTCCCAGTTATTTTTTTTTACGTACATTAGGACTCAAACTCCATATCTCTAGGTTAAACGACTTGTGGTAGGACGTGATTATTTCAATTCCATATTATATGAGTTCCTAATTTAGGATAGATATTGATACGAGTAAATTTGTCGGTAATGCTCAGTTGAGATCTCTTAAACGCCCAAAGTAAATTTGTTCACATGCAAAGAAACAACTTGGCGTTCTGGAAATTCTGTAAGTTAATTTTTCTACGTGTAGGAAATGATAAATTATATTCTCATTTACAACGAAAGCTTCAATACTTATCGAAAATAAGGCGTCACTGATGAAGCTTTGTTCACTACTACGATCAGGACCGGCCCTAGGCCTAGGTCAGAAGTGCCATGGCCTATGCCCAAGGCTGTAAGAGGTCCAAATATTTTTTTTATCAGCTGTATATAAATATATAGAGTAACAAATAAATTATACTGATATTAATAAGTATCCAAGTAGTAAGCACTCAATACTCATTTAAAGGGGATTTTATACAGAGATTCGAGTGTTCCACCTCATGAAAAACACCTTCCATATATTGCTTGACACCTGTCCTCCACCTCATTAATTTAAAAAAGGGCTTAATACATCATTTGCCCCCTGAACTTGTCCAAAATGGTTGATTGACCCCCTGAACTTTCAAAATATCTTGATAGCCCCCTGAACTTGCATAAAATGTTCAGTTAGCCCCCTGAACTTGCGTAAAATGTCATCAATTAATCATTTGGTTGTAAAAAAGTAAGTCAAATGCGAAAAATATGTTACACGTGCCTTAGAATGTTATTACATACTTCACAAAATAGATTAAAACATGTTAAAAAAGAATTTCTTACTTATTCAACTACAAAACATTTTCTTTAATATTATAATCGCATACCTCGATCTTGGTCGTTTTACTTTTTTAAGATGTGTGCAACATATCTTCCGCATTTAACTTATTTTTTACAACCGAGTGATTAATTGATTATATTTTACGCAAATTCAGGGCGCTAACTGAACATTTTATGCAAGTTCAGGGGCTATCGAGACCCTTTGAAAGTTCAGGGGGCCAATCAACTATTTTGGACAAGTTCAGGGGGCAAATGATATATTAAGCCTTAAAAAAGCTTTTTATTATTTACGAAAACGATGTTTTGATTGAATAGAACGACTTTATGACTTCTTCCCCGCTCTTCCTGTTTGTTCGACGGAAGTCTCAGAGCCACCGATCTCCACTGTCGCCGTTCGAGTACCACTTCCGATCTCCACCGCGGCTCGTCCAGACCGCCTACATCCTTAATGGTTTCCTTAAGCCCGTCCAAATTAATTTCGGGTGGGTCAGCAAACAAACTGAAGTTCTATGGGTTGTTTCAAAATTCTGCTGGCCTGAAGATCACTGCGCTGATAACAACATTCCTCTGCCTAATATCACCAGCAAGATCCTTTCAAAGGCAACTGAGTACTGCAAGAAGCACGTCGATTCTCCTAAGTCCGAAGACCTTGTTGATGGAAGTTGCTTATCTGTTAAGAGAATCGATGTTTGGGTAATCACACGATTTAGGTGTTTTTATAATTGAATAAAAAATTGAACTTGCCAAATCACAGAAACCTTCTCCCAATAGATGAAAATGGATTTATTTATCAGTATTAGAATTTATCATAACGTTAATGGAAAAGGTGAGGACCTCTTAAGTTTTTTCTTTCTTTGTGGTCTTTTACCCATTCCTTTTGTTTGTACGTATCTTTATTATCTTGAAATATGGATTTGAAATTTCATTTATTTTATAGTGGTGCACATAATTATCAAGAAAAGATGAATTTTGGGATTTGAATTTTGAAATTTGATGATTTAGTGTTTGGATTTAGAATGTTTGTTGATGTTTCTTCATCTTCCCTTCTATCTGTACAACATCTTTTTTTTTCTTCTTCTTTCCATTGATCTCTGGTGGCGGCAGCGAATATCGGCAGCAATGTTGAGGCAATTTTTCCTCTTCAGCCGATTCGTTCCTCCTGCCCCATTTTTTATTTTTTCTTGAAGAAACATTAGAACTATTAACGATTAAAAGGAGAGGAATTTTTAAATTAATGAGGTGGAGGACAAGTGTCAAGTAATGTATGGAAGGTGTTTTTCCTGAGTTAGAACACCCGGATCTCTGTATAAAATCCCCATTTAAAGGGGCTTAGGATCGATCCCCTCAAAATGTAAATTTGTTTTTCTTAAGATAAAATATTTTACAAATATTTGGATTTCTTAAAAAAAATTATACAATTATTAAAATTAATAAATTTACATAGAAATTCACCTTTTAAAAACTTATTTACAATTATATGGAATAATACTTTCAAATTATACTGAATTAATAAAATCAGTATTTTTAATATATTTTAAATATGTACTAAAAACATTATTTCTAATATATTTTTTATATAAATATTTGGATTTCTTAAAAAAAATAAAATTTATACAAATATTAAAATTACAAAATTTACATAGAAATTCACTTTTAAAAACTTATTTACAATTATATCAAATGATACCTTTTTTAAATAAAGGCAGACGAACTGACAGAGGAGAGCTCAGGACATACCAACTAGGTCGGCACCCCCTGAAGAACGCCCGAGGCCAGCGCCAAATTTATTAAAGAGAAAAGAAAAGAATAAAGAATACAAGCAAAGCAGCCTAGGTGAAATGGTAGTTGTGTTGTCCCACACGGTCGCAAAAGAAATCAGAGATACATAAATTGGGGAGCTCATCCCACCAGACAGGAGCATCTGTTGTTCTACCAAAATTTGCTAAAGAGTCTGCAATTTTATTCCCTTCCCTATAAATGTGAGAAGCATCCAATGCAGACGAGCTTAAATGCTGCAGACAGAAGAGCCAATCCTGCAAAAGGGACCAAGGGACCTCCTTAGTGCGATTGCGGATGATTCCAACCACGTATGTTGAATCACTCTCGATCCAGAGGTTAGTCCAGCCACGCCCAATCGCCGTCTTAATTGCATAGACGGCAGCAGTAAGCTCAGCGACGAACGGAAGGGTAGGGTCCATGGCGAATGCAAAAGCCCATTTTGAATTGGTTATCCGCACTTCTGAAAATTCCCCCACAGCCTGAGCATTCGGGTCGAATTACGACAGACGCATCTGTGTTCACCTTCGTCCACCCCATCGGCGGAGGTTGCCCGCAGACCAGAACAATCCGAGGAGAATCGCGAAAGTTTAACTCAATGCCAAGTTCACGCAACATGTGTTTTTCAATTAGCGAGTTCCCGCATGTGCCAAACCCAAATCCCGCAGCCTCCCGGATGTACTGCCAAAGCTTACGCAGACACCGGTAAATGCTGGGCTGCTGATCTTCAAAATAACATTTATTTCTGGTAAACCACAGTATACCAATTGCACTGATAATTGCAGCAGACCATTGGACCCTTACCTGTGTGCTAAAACGCTGCCTTGAGGTGTTTTGAATTAGATCATCAAGGGTGGTAGTAATGATTTGTCTGCCGAACAAGGAGCTAATTCCTTTCGAAACTTCCGCTGCAAATCGACAGGTAACAAAAACATGATCAATCGACTCAGCAGCCGCTGCACAAAGGAAACAGCGAGACACAATCGACATCCCTCTCATACGAAGTCTGTCATGAGTCGGAAGCCCACCGCGCAAAGCCCTCCAACAAAGAAGCGATCGTGCCGGCGGAATTTGCTTTTTCCAAATGAAATTGCACCAATGCGGAGCACTGATATTCAGGGTCATCCAAGTGTAAAAAAGCTTTGTAGTGAAGGTACATGTGACTGAGGGAGTCCAAACGTAAATATCTTCCTGCTCATGCCCTCGTTTGATCTCCCGCACGCAATCAGCAATATCAGCAGGGATGCTAGGCAGATTTTCCCAACTTGCGTCTGCCAAGAAGTCATCCACCCCATCAAGCAAATACTTCCATTCCTTCAACGGAATTCCACTCCTAACTGCAACAGACGGCTTAATCCAATCACTGTTCTAGAAATTCAAGTGGGATCGGCGACCAATCCACTAGAAGCAATCCGATGTTAGGGTTTAAAACACTCTTTTGATGGAAATCCAAATCGAGGAGTTCGCCAACATGTCGCGCGGCAGACCTGCGATAATAAATCTAGAGCGCAACAGAGCAAAACAAAAGGAGTCTGATTGCATAACCCCCCAGGCCAATTTACCAAGCATGGAGATGTTAAGCCTTATCAAATTCTTCATGCCTAATCCTCCTTTTTCAATAGGCTGACAGCAGAGCTTCCAAGGCACGACAACAATCTGTCGGGAGTCAACGGAACCAGCCCAGACGAAGTTCCGTATAGAGCGCGATAATTTGTTTAGCAATGACGAAGCCCACTTATAGACAGTGAAAGAGTGAATCAGGCTTTCGCTGATAACTGAATTTACAAGAGCAATACATCCTGCCATTGAGAGGTGGTCACCTTTCCATTTAGAAAACTGAGAAACAACCTTATCCAACAGACCAAGCAAGTGTCTTGTCTTTAGAGAGCCAATGAAAAGAGGAATGCCAAGGTATCTGAAGGGTAAAATGCCTCTGCGCATCCCATTCTAATTCATCAGAAGCAAACCGCGTCTATCAGAGATGCCCGTTCCCAAAAAAAATTCAGATTTCTGCCAGTTTACCTGCTGTCCTGCCATGGTACCATAGAGTGTAAAAGCCTTATTTATGGCTTTGATGTTCGCCAGAATAGCCTTGCAGAAGAGAAGGACATCATCCGCATAGAGAAGATGAGTTGGGAAATTTCTAGAATTGGAATAACCCATTGCCTTGATTGCACCCCTGTCATGTAAGTGCATTAGCCATCGGCTAAAGAAGTCCTCAGCAATACCAAATAGAAGTGGAGAGAGAGGATCTCCCTGGCGGACTCCTCTAGAGCAACTAAAATACCCAGTGGCAACTGACCCACTGATGATGGAGATGCGTGTAGAGGAAAGGATATTGAGTATCCAGTCCCTGAATTTGAGAGAGAAACCGAAAGCCTCCAGTACAGCTAGGATGAAATTCCAATCCAGAGTGTCGAATGCTTTCCGTATATCAATTTTGAAGGCCATGCTGCCCCCAAAGCACCTTTTGTTAAGCATATTTGTCCCTTCGGAAGCAGTTGCAATGCACTGATGTATGCTTCTACCCGGGATGAACCCAAATTGGTTGTCAGAAATAATCCTGGAAGCAATCTGTGAAAGCCTGTCAGCCAAAATTTTAGCGATAATCTTATAACTAAAATTACTCATGGCAATAGGTCTGAATTGATCAATTGTCATTGCTTCCTCGACCTTCGGAATTAAAGCCATGATACTAGAATTCATACCAGGCGTGAGAGAGCCGTTTGCAAAAAAACTCCGAACCATTGCCACTAACTCAGGATGGATGATATCCCAAAAGGATTGATAGAAGGCCCTAGTAAAATATCAAATAATACTTTGAAATTACTAAATTAATAAAATCATTAATTTTTAATATATTTACTAAAATAATTATATTTTATATATTTACTAAGGTTTATAATTTATGAATTTTGGTCTATTTTTTAAATTGGAGTATAAAATCATACTTTATTCTTATATATGAAAAATAATGACATATTGAAAAATAATTTTGATAATATGATTTAATTGTAATGTTGTAATCAATTGTGATATTCATGTAAAAAGCCTAAAAATTATTTAGGTTTTAAAGGGTCTAAATAATTAATATTTTAAACTTAAAAGACGCTCATTTGACTTTTTTAAAATAGATTGAGGGTTAATTAAGAATAAAAACTCATATTTAACCTATGTAGTATCCAAAATTTTGTCATTCTATTTGGTAACATTTTCCAAAATTGTTGAAACTGACATCTCTTTGAATACTTTTTTTCTTTTCTGAAAGAATCTTTGTTTACCAAAAGTCCAAGAAGAAGTAACTCTGATTAAATGAATGACTAATAAAAGTGGAAAAAGTATGTGAAAAAGGAAAATACAAGAGGTGCGTGTTGATTCATTTTTTTAAAGCCCTTCACTATAAGAAAAACAAGAATTAGCAACCAATGTTTGAGACAAGATTAAAATCGGTTGCAATTGCAACCAGTGTGATTGCAAAGCATTGTTACAGGTTGCAAAGGTAAGGATTAGATTTCTTCCATTTGAGACAAAAAATACAGTTTCAAAGTTCTTTTGGTTGCAAATAGTGCAACCGGATCTGTCTCAATATATATTTTCTGGTTGTCATTACTATTATGGGACCTTAGAACTTTTTATTATTAGTTATAAATTTAGTTTAATGTATGTATAACTTTATTTTTTTAGAAGAGTATGTATATAACTTTAATTGTTACTTATAAATATATTTTGTTTATTTATGTCAATTGTTTCTTTCAGTACGGAAATATATATATATATATATATATATATATATATATATATATTTATATATATATAACAAGCTGTCCACAAATTCACCGCCGAATAATATCGTCACTAATCCGACGGTATAATATTGTTGGTTGATGACATGAGCTTTCAACTTTCCGTCCAAAACCTCATTGGAAAACTTGTTGTTGAAATTTTGAACCGAATTCTTTGCTACCAAAAGCTAGTATCTAACATCATTGACACACAAATATGAAGTTGGATATTGAAACCAAATAGTGGTAGTAAAAGAACGGTGAGTTAACTTTGCCACCAACTTAATGACTACCTTATTTGTTGCAAACTTTGCTATCTTAAAAAAGATCTGGTTTCTCAGATTTAGCAACCTAGAAATTACCAACTGGTTCATTTTGGTTGCTAAAAGTAAAAAACTGGTTGCAAAAACATGTTAGCAACCAGATTTTGATTGGTAATTACTGTTTTTCTTGTAGTCATTTGATTCACTTGGTCTGAAAAAGACCAAATATTTTGTACATGAATAGTGACATATATGCATACATAGATTGTGAAGCCAAAAAAACTAGCAGTGGTTGTGATTAATTTTGCTAGTGAGCTATATGATATGTGGGTCATCAGAAGTTGGTTTGGATTGGTTGTTATTAAAGACATATATTATAAATATACTTGTTTTTCTATATTAAATAATTTTATATTAATATTTTTAGTTATATAATACATATTTTAATTAAATTGTAAAATTATTTGTTGATTAATAAATAAAAATTATAAAAAAACAAATCCCATTAATCTTCAATTAAGCCCCGAATAATCCGGGAAGGCTCCGTCCATTCGACTAAGACCTAAAGTTTTTTCCAACCTTAGTCCTGCACTGCTTTATTCTAATCTCATGCTATATGCATCTAAGGGATAAATCTTAAAGCAACTTTGATGTTGTGTGTCTTTTGCAAAGAAAATCTTAGTATTTTCCATGTATCAGTGTAACCAGAAAGAACATGTAACATCCTAACAATTTCTATATCAGATAACAGTTGCAAATAAATGGCATTACACTCTTATAACATATCTTGTCTAGAAATGGATTGTTGGAAAATTTTGAATAAAATTATTTGTTAATTTTAATACCAACAAACACCTCCTTTCATGAACAGTCATGTCCTTCGTGAACAGTCGTGTTCGTACGTAAACAGTCGTGTCTGTCCGTGTACAGTCGTGTTTGTTCGTGAAATGATATATCCTTTCGAGTTCTATTTATATAGAATGAATTGTCAAAATTCACAAGTTGCAAAAAGGTTGTTGAAGTTTTTCAAAGTACTCTTTTGTCTGTTCACAATGTTCTTGTTTTACTACTCTGGTGATAACTAGGCTACACACGGTTTGAGTTCGCTTGCCTAATCTGTTGTATCCTGGGAGACGATCGTCAATAGCGACGACATCTGTCTTAAGGAAACTGCTAATACATGTCTCAGATTTGTCTATCTCTTTCCTTTTAATTTCTAGTTTTATTGTTAGTATGTTTTTCTGTGTTTAATTTGTTTTTTGGTTAATCACATCCAACATTTTTAAAACAGACATAAACGTTTGTCTAACAGAAATGGCGATGTATAACTTCAAAATGAAAATTATAAAAAAGAGTTATGGTAAGGAATAATATCATATGTACGGAATCCACAGCAAATCCAATTTGGGACCATATTCTCATCTAATGTAATATGATATTTCGAAAGGAATGTTCTTTCTTACCGAATAAAGATTGTAATGTTTAGTTCGGTCTTTTTATTCCTGTCATAATGTCGTGATGGAAAAACATCAGTAAATAGTGAGGACGTCCTAAGGTTTATTTTGGTCTGGTATTTCATCTCTGCAGGAGACGAAATTTCGTTAACAAGTTTGTCACAAAGTTTGGGCACAACAAACCTAAGCGAAATATGTGTCAACCGATATAAAACTAAGTTATGGAACCATTTTCCGCCATTATTTGAAGGTTTACTGATAGTGCACCATGTTATGGAACCAATTGAACTAAAAAACTAAGTTGATAGTTAAGCCTCCGATCATAATTTTTATTATTATTTATAACATACCTCTTCATGTTAATTATCCTTGAAACGTGTACAACATGAGTGCATCTCACCATGTGTTGAAATTCTATCAATAAATGGATTGCCAAAACCCTCGACTACTTAGTCTAATACATTATGATACCATGTTATTCAACAAACAGAAGTAAAAGTTTAAACTGATAATATCATAATTATTTTTATTAGAAAAAAACAATTTGTTATTACCAATTAATATTAGAGCAATGTGACAAAGGCTTCATCTCAATTCTGGTATTTCATGAATAAAAACAAATTCTTATACTTCATGCATCATCAAAGTAACAACCCATAAAGACCAAATTCCACTCTAATGTACTGGATGAAGTGCAAAATTAACCTTAATGTATAAATTTGTCCAAATTTAATGCTAATTTTCTCAAACAATATCAAATTTAGCCTACTTTCCTAAAAGTTTGAAAATTCTCAAAAGTGTTATTTAACTATCAAATTGTATATTCTAAATATCAATTATATCTAAGATATTTATAAATATGTTACTAACACAGTTATAAAAAAAAACATGTTAAGGACCAAGAATAACTTTTTATTATTATCTCTCACATACCCCTAACGCAAATCCCCTTCGACTTGAAACGTGTACATCACAAGCACATCCCACCATTTGTTTAAATTCATCAATAAATAACGGTGTCAGGAAGAGACTCTGATACCATTTCAAGGAACCAATTGAACTAAAAGTTTAAGATTACAGTTAAGGTCCAAGGATAACTTTTTATTATTATTCATGAGATATAGTTCAAGGAGCTAACAAGACACTTTTGAGTTTAGAGACCAATCAAATTTTTAAGTCAAACTACATAGTCTCCTAATGTATGAAGACTTTATTAATATACATAGTCTTGTCTCTATCCAATCCTAAGAACAATGCAAATAAATTAAGCACAAATGACAAGATTTAACAACAAGGATACATTAAACATGATAAAAGATTATTTGGGACTAATTAAAACATTATTTACCTAGTATGAGTATGGTATGAAGTAGGAATGATGCAGAGATTAAATTTCCTTTTCGTAGTAACACCAATCTCTTCAGTCATATCAAAATCTTCCAATTTGATTCCATCAGCAAGTTTCCAGTCAAAATGGTATATCAACTTGGCAAGTGGAAGATCAACATTTGCTAACCCAAACACTATTCCAGGACAGCTTCGCCTTCCAGCACCAAAAGGAAGATACTCAAAATTATTTCCTTTAAAATCAATTGAACTATCAACGAATCTCTCTGGTTTAAATTCCTCCGGATCATTCCAATATTTGGGGTCTCGTCCCATTGCGTATGCATTAACCATGATTCTGGATTTCACTGGAATATCATATCTATCAATCACACAACTCTTTGCACATTCTCTCGGAACCAACAATGGAACCGGAGGATGTAGCCTTAAGCTTTCTTTGATTACTAACTTTAGGTACTTTAGTTCATGTAAATCGGTTTCATCGACTCTTCCTTTTGCATTGCATTTTTGTCTTATTTCTGCTTGTGCCTTTTCCATTACTTTATGGTTTTTTATTAGTTCAGACATTGTCCATTCTAATGTTGTAGCTGAAGTATCAACACGAGCAGCAAAAATGTCCTGAATTAAAATCACACATCATTAGAGTAGACTCATATCCACACAAATATGTGTCAGCAATTTTAGTCAAATATAACAGATGGTTGAAAGGAGGATAAAAAAGAATAAATAGATAACTAAAGTTTTTAGTTCAATAGGTTCATTCGCATTGTATTAGAGCCTCTTAGACCAAGTGATTGAAAGTTCAAATCTTAAAAATCTTATTTGTTTACACTTTTAGTTCAATTGGTTCCTTGTTACATTTTTCAATTTGATTTTTTGTTCAATAATTTACTAGTCCCTAAATTTTTTTTGGATAGAAACACGTCATGTGGAAGGAACAGAGGAAGGGCATCCACACGACAGGTGCCCATAAAGGAAAGGTTCTACTTATTTTTTATTAATTCACACGGTGTGGGAAGATTTCAACACGTGGCGTGGGTTATCAAAATTTTAGCCCACGCGACTAGTCAATTTTCTCCACAACATGTGTGCCATGTTATCTTGTAACTATTTTACCCCTAGTGGCTTAGGGCAAGTTGGTTGTGCCTTGGGGTTCATGCCTTTCCTAACCTAGGGTTTCAGGTCAACAACAATGGACTTTTGTTAGGCCCTTCGGCCCTCAAAGTAACGCTGATGAGACCACCACCATGACCACCACCGCTCAACCATACACAACCCCAATCCATTTTCATCCCCAACCTTATTTTCCCATACCGCAAATTTACATAGCCAATTAACTATTAAGCTTGATTCCTCGAACTCTGTTCTCTTGAAACCGCAAGTTTTATCCATTGTGTGAGTTAGTGGACTATGCTATATGGTACCAAAGGGATAAACAAGTCCTGAGCTGGTTATTGGGCTTCGTTTCTGTATCTTTGCTACCACACATCGCCTCTACTGCCTCCACTATTGAGGCGTGGAAAAAATTGACAAAGGCCTATGCCTCTGGATCTCATTCTCGGATTTGGAACTTGAAAGATCAATTACAAAAAGCTTCTCATGGCACTGATGATATGTCAAACTATGTGTTTAAGGTTCATAGTATCTACTATCAACTTGCTTTGTATGAACATATTGTTCCTAATAATGATTTTGTTGATGATTTATTGAATGGTCTTGATGAGAAATACTTCCTGTTTGTTCGCTCAATTCAATTACAAACCGAGCTAATTGACTTTGATCATTTTTTTGGCCTGTTATTGCATGAAGAACTCAATTACACCGCTCATCTTCATCAACGGTAATTGAACCCACTGCTCTATTTACCACTCGGCCAGCCAGCAGCTCTCGTGGTCGTCGTGGATGCGGCCGAGGCAGATAATCAATCGAGGCAGCAGTGGTAGAGGTTCCTCGGGTTTCAGTAGGAAGCGGATTCGGCCTATCGAAGGGACAAATAATTCTTCCTATGGTGTTTCTAATGGTGCTAGATATTCAAATAATAATTTTTATGGTGTTAACAATGCTTCTCGATACTCAAATAATACTTATTATGGTGCTAATTGTGCTTCTCGATACTTATCAACCAATAATATGTTGGTCCCGTGTAACGTGACAAAGTTAGTTCCAAGGGGGTTAGGAACTACTTAAAATTTTTCAGTCTTTTAGCACAGCAATACTGAGTAAGGTTAGAGGCAGGCTTAGTCAACTGCTGACTAAAACTGCTTCTATCGTGAGTCAAGAGATAACACTTAAGTCTATTCCTGAACTCAGCTCTCAGATCACTCAACTCAAAAATTTCCCTATTCGGATCTTATTTCCTAACCTCATAATCTTGCAAATTTACTTGAACAATGATGTCCCATCTCTATTACAACGTTAACTACTCCTTCCCGTCCTTTTAACACTTCAACTTCAAATAGTCTTAAATCCACTAATTATCCCCAACCCATTGTCGCAATCTTTCGGTGATCATATTCTTTCTTCCAAATCTTTTGAGGTGTCTCACTTGCCTTCCACATCTCCCTCCACTACCTCGTTATCCTCTCCCTCTCTTTAAGCACCTCAATATACCCTTAATATGAAAACTAGGCTTCAAACTAATATTCATAAGCCTATCTATAAACTTATCTCTTCAGAGTCCACAATGGAGAAAAGCAATGAAGGAGGAATTTAATGCCCTTGTTTGTAATAAAACTTGGGATCTTGTACCACCATATGTTTCTCAAAATGGCTTGAGTTGTAAATGGGTTTTTTGAATCAAATGCGATTCAAACGGTAAAATCATATAGTACAAAGCTCATTTTAAGGAACACGATTTTAGGTAATGATTTCGTAGATATGAGTACGATTAGTTCACTGAAAACCATATTGAGGAGTTGGAAATTGTGCTCCTCGGTATGCCCAAGACCCCTAAAAACAAGACCATAATAGGTTGAAACATATGGACTTTACGATGAGCAACCCCAACCCATTTTCACAAACAGAGCTAGATTAAAAATGTTCCACTATTTAACATGGATGCCACCTTCCCGAATCAGCCTCGTGTAGTGTTTCGGCGGGACATATACCAATTTTTTACCCGTCATAGAGGGGTAAATTTCATCAATGGTGTACAACTTTTGCCCTATTTCACACTTTGGTGTACAACCTTTATTTTGTTTCACTAATATGTACGACCTTATAGGTGACCTCCCAACATGGTGTACATGTAAAAATGACTGGTCAAACCGATCAACCCTGCCATTTCACCTTTTTTCAACTCTTTCCTTACAAATTATGGGACCCATATTATATTCAATTACGATTATACCCCCATCCCCTTCCTTTGAACCCTCTCTCTCTATCTTTGCCTTTCTCCCTCAAACTCCATACGTAGAGTTCTTCCAAATAACAAATCCAACCTGAAATTTTAAAATTAAAAAACTTTTTCTATTAATCTATTATTACATAAACGGAGTTATTTGAATTGGAAATCCAAATCCACCGGCCACGTAAAGTGGATAAGAGAAAGCAGTGAGCGGTTTAGAATGAGAAGGGACAGTTTGTTTAACGGTGGTCAAAGGAAGTCCTTTTTACCTCTCGATTCCGACTGCACATTTGGAGAATGATGTCGAACTGGCCTCTGACCAGTGAATTCGGAATCAACGCCTTCCTTGAAGGGAAGATGACGAAAAAGAAAAAAACCAGAAGATAGTTGGCCTACCAAAAAGAAATTAGCAGGCGACAGAAGGAGGAGGCTGAGTTTTGCGTTTGAGGCAAAGAAAAGAGAGACGGTCGGAGTTGGGATTCACCATCACGAAGAGAAAATCTGCCATGGTGGATTAGGTTTCGCTTTTGAGAGAAGAAGAGGAAGATGATGGAGTGAGGGATGGCTAGGTTAATCTTTAGGATAATTAGATAAATTGTAATTGGAGGAAGAAGATAGAGTGAGCCATGAGAAAAAAATATGATCTTACTGATTTCAAATAATGGTGCGGCTAGTGAGAGGGATAGGAAGAGAGAGAAAGAGAGAGTTGAATGAGGGAAGATTGTATTTTTATTTTTATTTTTTTAGGGATAAAGGTATTTTAGTCATTTTATATGTGGTAGGGCTGAGGTGGCGCGTTGACCAGGCGTTCACCTGTCATTTTTACCTGCTGTGCACCAAAGTGGGAGGTCACCTATAAGGTTGTACATATTAGTGAGACAAAATGAAGGTTGTACACCAAATTGTGAAATAAAGTAAAGGTTGTACATTATCGATGAAATTTAACCCCTTATAGAGCCAATCCATATGAAATTCCTGATACTCCGGGTAATCAATTTAAGAAGAACATATGACCATTTATACAATATGAATGAATTAATGAAGGAGGTCATATTGATTGGATTTACTAACGTGAGATGGTCGGCCATCAATAGCGAACTCCCTTTCCACCTACCGAAATTTGTTGTTATCTTATCTGCAATTTTCCTAAGATGATGAGCCCTAGGTGCTCTTTAGAAGAGCGGAACACCAAGGTAATTGAATGGAAGATCTCCAATTCCAATACCAATGACGCCAGGCAAAAGACCCAGATGTCTAGCAATAATGTGCCTACCAAAATACACCTCTGACTTCTGCCAGTTCACTTATTGACTTGAAAACAAGCCATAGATAGAACAAAAAAAGGCGTCATTAAGAAGATGAAAATTGGTCATTTTTGCCCTATAAAATATGAGGATATTGTCAGCATGTTGGATCAAATAAATAAACTTTCAGAGGTACAGAGGAAGAGTATAATTGCTGGAAGAAATTCTCTTCTAATTCTCTTGCCTTACTACTTTGTATTGATAGGTATTTATAGATTACAAACATGACTCTTAGTAAACCTCATTAACTCTCTATAAATACAGATACATACATAGATACAGAAATGACTCTTGGACACTCTATAAATACAGATACAGAAATGACTATTGGATAATACACTGAACCACATTAAAGACTCTATTAATTATAAGTTTATTATTTCAACACACCCCCTTAAACTTATAATTTTTTTATCCCTTAGTTACACCAAGAACACCTCTCAATCTGCTGAAATCTTCCAACTTCAAAGCTTTAGTAAAAACATCAGCAACTTGATCTTTGGATGGTACGTGCTTGAGTTGAATTTCTTTCCTTCCAATGCATTCTCTAATAAAGTGATACTTGGTGTCAATGTGTTTGCTTCTATCATGAAAGATCGGATTTTTAGCCAACGCAATAGCTGACTTATTATCAACAAAAACATCAGTTGCTCCATCTAGAGCAAACTTCAAGTGTAACAATTGCTTGTTTCTTAGAACTCCAAGCAAAAACAGCAGTTCCCATAAAAAACACAAAACCAGTTGTGCTTTTTCTATCATCCACATCTCCTCCCCAATCACTATCACTGAATCCATACAATCTGAAATTGTTCTGGGAAAAGTAAAATAGACCATAATCCAGTGTACCTTTGATGTATCGAAGTATTCGTTTTCCTGCCTCCATATGAGTCAAAGTTGGAACCTCCATGTAACGACTAATAAGTCCAACTCCATATAAGATATCTGGCCTTGTACATGTCAAAAATCTCAGCCTTCCAACCAACCTTCTAAACAAAGTTGGATTCACCTTTTCTTCATCATTATGCTTTGACAACTTATTTCGACAATCCACTAGCGTAGAAGCTGAATTACATTTATCCATCTTGAATTTTTTTAAAATAGCTTCTGCATATGACTTCTGAGACAAAAAGACACCTTCATCACTTTGCTTAACTTCAGTGCCCAAATAATATGACATCAGCCCCAAATCCGTCATCTCATAATTATTTGTCATCAACTTCTTAAATTCTTCAATCATCTTTTGATCAGATCCTATGAAAATTAAATCATCAACATACAAGCATACATACATTATTTTTCCATCCTCATTCTCCTTGATATACAAAGCATGCTCATATGGACATCTTGTGAAGCCATTCTTCTGGAAATAGTCATCGATGCAAGAATACCAAGCCCTTGGAGCTTGCTTAAGGCCATACAAAGCCTTTTTTAACTTCAACACCTTATCTTCTTGCCCTTTCACACTATAACCCAATGGTTGATTGACATAAACTTCTTCTTCAAGAGTTCCATTTAAGATTGCTGATTTGACATCCATTTGGTGAATTTTCCATCCTTGTTGAGCTGCCAAAGAAATAACTAATCGAATTGTCTCAATTCGAGCCACCGGAGCAAAAACTTCTTCATAATCAATTCCGGCCTTTTGAGAAAAACCTTTTGCAATAAGGCGAGCTTTATACTTCTCCACTTTTCCTTTGGCATTTTTCTTTATTTTGAAAATCTACTTCACTGCTACAACTTTTTTTCCCTTTGGCAATGTTGTCAATTCCCAAGTGTCATTCTTTTTTATGGAATTGATTTCTTCATCCATTGCTTGTCTCCATTGCTTATCTCCATTTCTTTTCCTGAACAGCTTCTTCAAATTGTATAGGTTCTGTATCAGCAAACAAACAGAATAAAGTAGCATTATCTACTTCTTCAGTTTCTGCATAAATCTCACTCAAGCTTCTCATTCGAGAGGCTGCCTTTGTGATGAACTTTCTGGGGATGAGTCTGACATATTTGTCTGAGATGTGGAAGGTGAATTCGGTGGTGTGATAATTACATCTTCATTTTGACCTGCAAAATCATCATCATATACAGGAAGAAAATCATAATTTTCATCTTCTGGAATCTTCCAATTCCAAGAGCTTTCTTCTTGAAATTCTGCATCTCTGCTTATCACAACTTTTCCATTCCGAGGATTATAAAATTTATAACCTTTGGAATTTTTTCCATAGCCAATAAACACCATCTTCTCACTTTTATCATCCAATTTGCTTCTCAATTCGTCAGCAACATGAACATAACCAAGACAACCAAATACTTTTACATGAGAAATATTTGGTTTCTTTCCACACCATGCTTCATTGGGGGTCTTTTGCAAAAGCTTCTTTGAAGGACTTCTATTATTTAAATAGACTGCACATGTTACTTCTTCTGCCCAAAATTCTTTTGGCATACCTTTGCACTTCATCATGCTTCGGGTCATGTTAAGAATGGTTCTATTTTTCCGTTCCACGACACCATTTTGTTGAGGAGATCTTGGAACAGTAAGCAATCGACGAACACCATTATAATCACAGAACTGATTGAATTTCTCAGATGTGAATTCTCCTCCTCGATCAGTTCGCAATGCTTGAATCTTCAAACCGCTTTCATTCTCAACTAGTGCTTTAAACTTTTTAAACACTTCAAATGCTTCAGATTTTGCCTTCAAAAAATAAACCCATGTTTTCCGAGTATAATCCATACACCATTTGTTGCTTGCACATTTGCTCCAGTCCACCAAAATTCAAGTGACCCATTCTGAGATGCCACAGCCATGCAGAATCTGATGAGGCTTTCAAACACATAGGACGATCACTGTTGATTTTTAATTTGAACATCTTGTTTGCAGACATAGGAACTTTTGCAATCATTTTTTTTCTTTCCATCTTTCATAACCAGCCCATTCCTTTGCATCTCCACTTCATAACCTTTCTCCAAAAGTTGTCCAATACTCAAAATATTGGATTTCAAAGCTGGAACATATTAAACATGAGAAATAAATTGATGATCTCCATTCTTAAGTTTGATAAGAATGTCACCACTTCCCACAACTGGAACTTTTGTTTTGTCACCGAAAGAAATACTTCCTTTCTCAGATTCATCAAGCTTATAAAAAAGTTCTTTATTTCCCGTCATATGATTGCTTGCTCCCGAGTCTAGATACCAAGACTCCTTGCTCCTTGCTTCATCTTCGCTACATGTCAGTAACAAAGTTGATTCTTCATCTTCCTCCTCGGCAAAATTGGCCTGTTCGTCTTTAAAAGGTTCAGATTTACACTCAGCAGCATAATGTCCAAATTCTTGACAATTGTAACATTGCACACGAGATTTATCACGACCATGCCAATTATTTCCATGGCCTTGGAAATTGTTGCCTCTACCACGTCCTCTTGCATTCCATTGCTGATTATTGGTGGCTTCATTATTGTGGAAATTTCTGCCACCTCTACCTCTTCCATTATATCCACGATTCCAGCCACGGCCACGGCCTCTACCTCTTGATCTTCCTCTTCCTCTTCCTCTTCCTCTTCCATATCCACCTTCAAATTGCTTCTTTTCTTCTTTATCATTCAAATCTAGTTTCGCCTGCAACACCTAAGCGACAGGTTCTTCTCTATTTTTTAATCTCTCCTCATGGGCTTGTAACGAACCCAAGAGTTGATCTACAGACATAGTCTCCAGATCTTTTGATTCTTCAATTGCAGTCACCACGTAATCAAATTTCTTAGTCAAAGAACGAAGGATTTTTTCTATCATAAGAACATCCTCCATTTTTTCTCCATATCTCTTCAACTGATTGACAATTACCAAAGTTCTATTAAAGAACTCATCAATTTTCTTTGACTCTTTCATCTTGAGTTTCTCATACTCACTTCTCAAGGTTTGCAAACGCACCTTGACTACTTTATCTTTCCCCTTAAAGGAATTTTCGAGAATCTCCCATGCCTCCTTGGCTGTTGTTGCAGTCGAAATTTTCGCGAACATATTCTCATCCAGACACATGTGGATTAGAGAGAGTGCTTGTTGGTCTTTCTTCCTTTTCGCTTTTTGAGCATTCGTCAATTCCTCCTCATTCTCTGGCTGCTCATATCCAGTTTCTACCATTTCCCATACATCTTGGGAACCCAACAAAGCCTTCATTCTAATGCACCAATTATCATAATTTTCCTTTGATAATCGTGGATATTTGTATGGGATCATTCCATTCAACATTGTAGAGAATTTTTGCTGGCTCTGATACCAATTTGTTGGATCAAATAAATAAACTTTCAGAGGTACAGAGGAAGAGTATAATTGCTGGAAGAAATTCTCTTTTAATTCTCTTGCCTTACTACTTTGTATTGATAGGTATTTATAGATTACAAACATGACTCTTAGTAAACCTCATTAACTCTCTATAAATACAGATACAGACATATATACAGAAATGACTCTTGGACACTCTATAAATACAGATACAGAAATGACTATTAGATAATACACTGAACCACATTAAAGACTCTATTAATTATAAGTTTATTATTTCAACACAACATACATTTCATGGGTAGGCATATTGCAAGACCTAAAGTAGATGATTGGCGCAAGTTTCCCATGGTCAACTAGACTGTTCAATACACGGCTCAAAAAATCCTTTCAATACCAAATAAAATTGACGATAGCAGATCCCCCTGTTTAACCCTCCAGAACAAGCAAACTAACCATCAGTCCCCGTGTTTGACAAAATTGAGAGATGAGCCGAGGAGAGGATATTGAGTATCCAATCACTAAACTTAACTGAAAACCTAAAGGCCTGTAAAATCTCCGGTATGAAGTTCCAATCTAAAGTATAAAGCCTTCTTGATATCAATTTCCATACATATGTTACCCCAAAACATTTCTTATTCAAGAAATTGAAATCAAGGCTAAAAATGAAGAAATAAGAATTTTTTTTACTCAACTGTTGCATGCTGGATTGTGTGTTGTGTTTTCTAATAAATTTTCTTTAAATACCCTGAAGCAAAATGACATCGTGTGAAGCATGTCGATTTGCTTTTGGGCTTAAAAAAGATTGGATGCTGAGTCCCATACTCTTCCTCAAAGAAGCACATCTATCATGGCTGGAGTTGCCAGCGATACCAAGGCCCGAGCCGCCAAAATGACAGCTTTCAAGTGTTTTCTGGCGGCCGGATGACTCTCCCTGGCTCCACCACTCATGCCACTCTATATCATAGAACATGCATGTAATAATATTCAACATAATACATTAAAAGACACTAACCCCGATAAGTGCTTTGATGGTGACATCAGTCAAAGGAATTTGAAGATCCCCTTTTTCTTGCAGATTCAAAAGAACATCTACAAGATCTTCTTTCTGATCCTTGGTGATCTTTGTTCTAGCAGATCTATGTTGTTTCAGGATGTCCTCGACTGTTTGATCAAGTTCTTGGTGAGCTTTTTCAACTCTATTATTTATCCCACTAAACATCTCAAGCCATTTGATTGAAGGATAAGCATCAGCAATACTAATCCCTTGCCCAACTTCAAACAACATTTTCTCAATAGCTGTTACAACTTTATCTTCCCCTTCCCATATCTTTCCATAGGCTACTCTTGAAGTAATACAATAGGTCAAAGAACTGATCATCCTGGTAATGTTTATAGCCGAACCTGGTTTAGTAGATGAAATTGATTCAATAAGCTTCGATGTTTCTTCATCCCTGATTGATCTGAAGGACTCAACACGCTTTGCAGACAGCAACTCTACTGTTGAAATCTTTCTCAACTGTCTCAAGTAATCTCCATAAGGAGAAAAAGTGATGTTTTTATAGCCATAGGTTGTACTTTTAGCAGCACTCAGTCGAGGCCTTTGAGCAAAGATGAGATCATGGGTTTTGAGGACTTGTTCAGCAGCTTCAGGAGATGAAATCACTATATTTGTAACTTCACCAATCTGAAGATGCAAAATGGGTCCATATTTGTTGGACAATTCTCTCATTTTCTGGTGTGGTAAACATCCAATTAAGTGGTGCATATGTCCTATCAGAGGCAGTTTCCATGGCCCTGGAGGTAGGTTTGGATTTGTGGTTTTGAATTTCTTCCAAATCAGAATAAGGAAGAGGAGGCTTAAGATGGACATTATTGCACATTCTGAGGAGGCTAAATGAAACTCCATCATCCAGATTGACACACAGTATTCTGATTGCTTTTTTTATATATTACTTGTTTGTTTCTTTTAAAAGTAATAATTGACTTCAACTACAGATGTTGTTTGTATGTGTACGTCTGTAATAATAATAATAATATTTCTATGTTTACATTCTGACTTTTGCTTAATGTGAGGATCATGGCCCTATTTTACTTTTATTTTTATATATATATTATGAGGAGGGTTGACATGGACATTATATATAAATTAATTGCTAACTAAAATACAGATTAATAGCCAACAGTTTATTTATAAAATCTCTGTTGCCTCTGTTGACACGTTCGTCCCTTGTCATCCCCTCTCAAATCGAAGGTGGGTGAACATCCGTTTGGTCAAGGTGGGTGAACCATTAACTTGGTCGCTTGGAAGGGCTGGTTGCGGGGGTGTTTTCCGCAGTGATAGAGGCTTCACACGAAGGTTGCTTCGCCTTTCCAATTGGCACCAATTATGCGCATATTGCTGATTTTAGGGCCACAATTTTTACTGTTGAAATGGCATGGGAGAAAGAATGGCATTATCTATAGGCAGAATCGAGCTCGTATTTGGTTGTCTGTATGCTATGTCAACGCTCGACTTTGGTACCATGGTCAGTCCGCCAAGCTTGGCTGAACTGTTTGTGTCTCTGCTCTCTAATGCATGTCACAATCACGCATACTAGGCGGCCCATGCCTTGGCTCGATTTGGTGCCTTGGCCACTGATATTATATGGTGGCCTTGGGCCTCTTGTTTTCACCAATCCTTTATGTTTGATGACCTTTGTAATGTAGCGCATTTACGTTCAGGTTAACTCTTTCTCTGTAAATATTTTTATTTTGTGCAAGGGTAAGGGGTGCCAGCATAGCTGGAATGTTTTGCTTTGGCTGATGATCATGTCCCAGCTTCCATTTAAAAAATTAATTAATTAAATTTTTTTAATTTTGATTTTTTACTACGTTGACAAATCATCAGAAATGCTTCTAAAACACTTATCCTCATTTCTTTTTGCTTCCGCTATTATATATATAGTATATATTAACGAGTTAGTAATTGACAATAAATAATGTGTTAATGTGGAGTATTATTTTATTTTTTTTGCTCTTAGAGTGACAACTAATCCAAAACACCTTTAAAACACTTTTTCTAGATTTTTTTTTCTTAACACTTACAAATATGCGACTAAGTAATTGTAGCTGGCTAGACTAATCCAAACTATTTTGAATACAAAAAATATTGAACAAGTTTTTCACAAAATAGATTTTTCTAGTCAAATTATATAAAATCTAATATAACAACAATAAAGTTAATAATTTATTAATATCAACAATACATCATCTTATTTATATTTAATCCTAACAAAAATGCAAATAAATTAAGCACAAACAGTACTATTTAACCAGAGGGATACATTAAATATGATAAAAGCGTATAGGAGACTAATTAACACATATTATCTAACTAGTAGGAGGATGGTACACAGTAGGAATGAGGCAGAGATTAAATTTCCTTTTCGTAGTAACACCATCTCTTCGGTCATATAAAGATCTTTTGACTTGATAGCATCAACAGGTTTCCAGTCAAAATGATATAACAATTTGGCAAGTTGAAGATCAACATTAGCTAACCCAAATAATATTCCAGGACAACTTCTCCTTCCAGCACCAAATGGAAGGTATTCAAAATTACTATTTCCTCTAAAATCCATTAAACTATCAATAAATCTCTCTGGTTTAAATTGCTCCGGATCATCCCAATATTTTGGATCTCGTCCCATTGCCCAGGCATTAACCATGATTCTAGATTTGGCTGGAATATCATATCCATCAATCACACAACTCTTTGCACATTCTCTTGGAATCAACAATGGAACAGGAGGATGTAGCCTGAAGCTTTCTTTAATTACTAACTTTAGGTACTTTAATTCATGTAATTCTGCTTCATCTACTCTTCCTTTAGCAATCACTACAAGAAAAACACTAGTTAGGGACCGAAAATTCAGTCCCAATTCAGTCCCTAAATGTAGTTACTGACTGAATTTCATGAGTTAAACGGAATTTATTCAGTCAGTAACTCGCTAGTTGGTAACTCGTTAATGACTATTTTTACGATTTAGTCGTAAACTTTGCGACCAATGCTACTCAGTCGCAAACTTTCGTCGCTAAATTACGGACTAAATTTGTAGTCTAACCCACAAAATATAGTTGCTAACTGTGCTCTGCGAATATTCCCAATTCTGGTTTTTTACGGAATTTAATTAATTGCGACTAAGTTTCCGTCGCTAAACTGAATCTTTTTTATTTTAAAATAATATTTTGGAAAAAATAGAAAATTAAATTTGGATCGAAGAGAGTTCACTTGCAGTAAAATAATAACTAAAACATACATACGTAATGATTAATGACTAGAATATTGAAATTAACATTCAATTCCATTGTAATCTACAAAACATGTTAGTAAGGTCAACACTGTAATCTACATCCATATGCATGCCAGTTTAGATTTTTCAAGTTTCGTAACAAGGCCCGAGTGAGACAGGAACTGCAAATTTGTTCAAAAGAGGGCCTGATGAAAACAAAAACAGAATTCAAGAATTATTAACAATAAATTATATGTATGTGAGTTGTCTATTTTGTTCCTGGCCTGAAACTATACATGTTCTATAAAGTATCATAAGATTCAAAGATTGTTGCTAACTACAGGCATCAACATCATATAAAAAAAAACTTATATTTGATCATTAAACATGAGACACTACTTTATATCAATCCATTCAATGCACTAAAACATTTTAATTAAATGTCTCAAGTGATTAATACCCTTAGGCAGTAGTCACATTTGATGTTAACCTCTTAGCCAGTTAAAGGGCGGCCCGGTCGCATTACGCGTCCCCGCTGAGCGAGGGTCCGGGGAGGGGTCCCACCACAAGGGTGTATTGGGGGCAAGCCTTCCCTTGCCAATTTAATTGGCAAGAGGCCTCTCCTAAGACTCGAACCCGTGACCTCTGGTCACACGGCAACAACGTTTTACCGTTGCGCCAAGGCTCGCCCTCTTAACCTCTTAGCCAGTTAAAAATGAAAAATGTCTGCAGTGAATTTATACCTTTCCCATCTAGCATAAGCTCATCGTTTATGATCTGAAAAGCTGCCTCCTTTGGTATCGAGTTCTCTAGCATCCTATACCTGAACCAACCGCATACCAATTAGAATATTCAACAACAGAACAGAACAGGACAGAAAGAAACTATACCTTGGGAGTGATTCTCGTACGTAGCGAGAGGCAAATGTGGAATGAATAGAGACATCAGATTGTGAAGCAATTTTTTATAGCACCATTTTTGTAAGTAGACAGAAGAAAATCAAAATGAATGTTGGGTTTGAAGAAATGGTATGGTATGGTATTTATAGTGAATAATCAACAAATGGAGATTTGAATGGGATTTTGTGTGTCACAACGGGGAAGCAACCTACGTTAGGAAAATTAAGACTTGGCGTAATACCAAAATTGACCTTTTATTCAACATTGAAAAAGTCAACACGCAATGCCATTTGATTCCTCTTTACGGGTTTTTTCATATTACCCACTGGAACTGGATTACCAAATACCAGAAACCATATCGTTGTTTCATAAATTACTTATATTTAATTCAGTTAAAGAAAATTATTCATTCTCAAAATGTATTTTTTACATTAAGGTTTTTATAGTTTATCTATAAAGTAGCATAAACTTAGTGATACCGGAACACATAACACATTAGCATTAACAAAAGACAAAGCTAATGATCACTAAGATGGAAACGCAACATACAGTTAGTACATATATCACATAAGGTATGACTTAAGATGCTTAAATAATTACTTATAAAAGCAAATTTCAAAACACTTGAATAATAAAAAAAAATGTAGTTTTAACCAAATGAACCTAGAAAATAGGTCTAGCAAGATCTGTTAAGCACTAAATTGTTTGTTTATGCCCTGTTTTGACAGTTTAGGGACCTTCAATATGAAGTTCTGTCAATATAGTCTACTACAAAAGGAAATGTAAAACAAGAAGCCATATTTTAGCAAAGTCAAACAGTGGCACCTTCTGGAAAAAGCTTGTAAGCACCACTTGCCAACTCAAGATTTACAAGAATCATGGAATTGGATTCCCATACTTATATCTATGGGCTTTTGAAAGTTAGTCGTTGGGCACAACACAAAGAACAATATCAAGTCATGCTTAACATAAATGAAATAACTATAACAATGATATACAGATCCATGTGTTTTGAAAGTAAATGAACATAGTTACACAACATCATGAAACACGAGAGCTGTCACAACATCAAATCTGTTAATTGTCAAATATTAGAGCTGAGTCTTTCTAAGAAAAGATAATTCCCAAATGAGTACATTCATGAATCATCTCTCTAATTATCAATGTAACAATTTATCAATATCAGAGCTGAGTATTCTGTAATAACAATTTTTCTTTCTAAAAAGTGAAAACAAAGAGTGGGGAGATTAAATAGCTCTTTTTTAACTAGCTGCCTTAACCGTCGCGCCAACTCATCTGACTTCCAACTCAGTTCGCGGAAAGCCTCCACTCGGTCAACTGGTTATTCCAGATTGACCACATCCAAGTCCCATTGTTTCTCCTCCGCCAGTCGAGTTGCCTTACAGGGTCACTCAAAAAGCACGCATCATTGCATCTAGATGATGATAATTTGATAAAAACTTAAAAAGACAAGCGGGACTCTGTCGTCTAGCTAAGTCAAAAACAGGGGCTATGAAACATCCCTTTACGGGTCCTCTCTCACCATCCGGCTAGGCAGAATGGGTCGTGTTTAGTTTCTTTTTCTAAGTCAGATCTCTGGCCTACATTTGAGTCCAGTAGGGCAAGACGCTTGGCAACTATGATAAGTTCAAAACCTAGCATTAAGGGTGTTAGCACGATATAAGAGAGGAACAAAACAACCGTTTGCATAATCCTCTCCCTGATAGTACAAGTCCTGAGAGAGAGAGAGGTCCTAACCGAATGATGAAGTCGTAATGGAACAAACCTTTATTCACATTCTGGCCTCTAGGCCCACCTCTCCTAGCAAAACTCACACTAACATGATCTGTATGGAAACATTAATGAAATGACATAAATATAATATTCAAGTGAACAAAGATATTAAATGATAAATTCAAACCTATTATGGTAATCTAGGTTTCAATAGTAGAAGGCACACTCTATTATTTCCAAATACTGCAGAAGAAATTAGTGGTATGAACATTCTGAGGACCTCAAATAAGAAACAATAGAACCAGTTTCAGTATATCCCAATCAGCTGCAAATAGAAAAGAAAAACATATGCAATCAGAGAAAGAAAGCTCGTACAAATCACAGCAAGCATTTATACAAGATTCAAGAATGTCAAATGCAACCAATTGAGTTTCAGTTATAAGGTCAGGACTGGCAAAAGAACACATAGATTACCTGATTGAAGCTACCATTCAAAGGATTCATTTATCACTTAAACATAGTGCCATTAACATGGAAACCAAAGTAAAAGAAGAATCTTAAGATTGCTGTGTAAAAAAGGAAGGAAAGTTGTCATAGAAGCTAAATGTCTTTACTTGCATAAACCAAGAACAGTGGTATTAACTTGTGCAAATTGAAATATAAATAATCAAAAGAATGAGAATAACACTTCAAATTTAGAAATGAATTACCTAATCACCTCAACACCAAAGGCTCCATTTCACAAATTCAACAGCTTGAGCCAGATCGAAATTCAAAGCGGCAAATGCAGATCTGGAATCGATTCCCTAAAGATGCTTCAAGTGTTGTTTGAGAAGTCTTTTGTAATCATACTCTGAACTGCTTTAGATTCGAGAGGCCTAACAACACAATCAATAATAAAAAAAAAAAGGAAAAAGAACACAATCTATAAGAACAAAGAAAAATATCAGAAATTGAAAGAGGAGAGGGAAAGAACATCTAAGACCAAAAAACACCCAAATAATAAGATGAAAATAATACTTACTCTGAAAACCCTAAACCCTAAATGTTAACTAAGCCATGTAAACCTAAATGTTTACCAGATCTAAAACACAAAATAAAAGGAAAAACTAATACCATGTCTGAATCGAAGAGTAGTGGTGTAGATGCCTCACCTTCTGTCATCGGAAATCTCCATTGCAAAATATCAACCCCTTAAGCCTCGTCGGTAGCTTCTCCTTGCGTGGATATCAACCCTTTAAGCCTCGTCGTTCTATTTCTCTGTTGATCTCCATTGCGAAATTACACAAAAAAAAGGACGGGAATTAATAAGAAATGGATGAACAAGGAGGAAATGGTGTAAGGATAGATGGCCAAAGAAGGAAGAAATAACAAAAATGTAAAAAGAAAACGAACAAGAACAAAAAGAAAGAGAACGAACTAGAAAAGATAAAGTGAGAATCCCCAAACGAGATGACAGCTGTAATAATGGAGAGAAGTAATACTTCTTCTTTTTATTTGCTTTTTTTAATTTGTTTTTTTTATTTAACAACATAAGGAGTAGTCTGCAAGTCTAGAAAATAGTCTTTAATTTGGGGCCAGCTTTTGCCACCAACATCTTCATTAACTACTAACATTAGTAGTTAAATACGGACTGAATTTAATTCAGTAGTTAAAATCAGTCATTAACTCTTTATTTTCTTGTAGCGAATGTATTTTTCTCTTACTTCTGTTTGTGCATTTTTCATTACTTTAGGGTTTTTTATTAGTTCAGACATTGTCCATTCTAACGTTGTAGCCGAAGTATCAACACCAGCAGAAAATATAGCCTGAATTAAAATCAGAATTCATTAGAGTAGACTTGTGTCCCCACAAATATGTGTTGAAAATTTTAATTAAATATCAAAGATGACTGAAGGAAGCAAAAATAAATAAATAAATAAAGACAATTATGTACACATGTGTGAAAACCGACAATATTGTATCTTATGTGAGAGATAATAATAAAAGTTATTCTCAAGCCTCAACTATGGGCTTACGTTTTTAGTTCAATTGGTTCTTTGACATGATATTAAAACATGCTATATCAAAAGGAATTCGTGTGATAGATGTACAAGAGATAATAATAAAAATTATTTTTGAACATTAACTATCAACTTAAACTTTTAGTTCAATTGGTCCATTAACATATTACACGTATCAATTTTAGTTAATTTTTTTTTTTTTTGTATATAAGTGAATAGATCCTATATTTGTTGATTTATTTAGTTATTTAGTACTCATAATTTAATAATACATTCTTAGATAATGTACAGACTAATAAATTATTTACCCTATTTTTTATAGGTAAGATGGTTTGATGCAGTGGCAAGGCACATTCCAAAGTTGTGTTAATTACATGATATAGTCCACAAAGTCAGAAATAGAATGATAAGCCACGCGAAACCAACTTCTTAAGGTGAACCTCGAGGGAAACTAACTTCATAAAGTGCATCTCTGGGAAACCAACTTACTAAAGTTAACCTCATGTGAAACCAACTTTCTAAAGTATACATTAGGGGGAAACTAACTTCCTATCATGTACCAACTTTTTAGAATGTACATCACGGAATACTTAAGGTAAAAGGGATCATGTATTTTGTGAACTATAAATATATATTTTATTAGCTTTGTCAAATATTGAATTGAACAAATCTATAATAATCACTTTTTCTTTAAGAATTATATATATTTATAAATGACAAGGTGTTCAATTATAAAAAGGAACACTATACCATAAAACCCCTACTGCAACCAAATTTGAATTTGTTGCTTGCAAATTGATGCATTAAATGAGTATATTTTGATGTATTTCTATAATGTTGCATTTTTGTTGCATTAAACTTCAAATTAGCAAAATGATAAAAAATTATGCAACAAATGTATTTAATTGTTGCTTGACATGTTGCTTTAGAATAAGCTAATTCAACAATTTGTTTAAATTGTTACTAAAATAACATAAAACCGAGAAAAACAACAAAATTATAATTGTTGCAATCACATTTGAGCGATACAATGCAACAAAAATAAAGCAAAACTAACAAATATATATTGTTGCAATAAAAATATCTATTATTTTATTAATATATAAATATTAAGTATTGATTTTTGGACAAAATTATATAATCTTAATTTTTGAGAACAATTATATAATGTTAATTTTTGGGAATAATATACCATATACAATATTAATTTTTAGTAATATATAAGCTTCCAAAAAAAATTAAAAATTTTGTACGAATTTTTTTTTTTGAACTTTCTATGGTATTGTGCATAAATTAATTTGAATTTGTTCACCAAAATTAATTTCTTTAAAAATAAAATAAATATTATTATATAATTTGATATTAGATTATACAATATTTTGAATTCAACCCAAGGTAATATATTTGGGTTTAATCAGTTTATTTTTTTACGTGTAATTTTAATAAGAATCGAGATTGGTTATATGTGATTAATTTTTATGGTCGAAATAATAAATAATAAAATTTCATATTGAAAACCAATTGATTATCCGAGTTATTGATGAATTTTCAATTATTCGACGGATATTGAACACTTAATCGTTTAATTTTCGGTTTATTCTTAAAATGAAAATAAGTACGAAAATAAAAGGAGAATAAATTAAAGAATAATTACTCAAATTAGGAGATTGGGGACTAAATTGAAATGTTAGAATAAATTAAAAGAGAAATTATAACACCAAAGGACCTAACTGTATAATTTAGTAATCGAGCGAATGAATAAAAACTTTTCCCTAATTTTAATTCCAGATCTCAAAACCATTTGGATTTGGGGGCGGTTCATTTTTTCCTCATCCCTCTCTTTGGAGGTTGCGATGGATATTCTCTCTTTGGCTCCATGGATTCTGACCCCCTTTCTCTCCGATTTGGCTCCTGTTTATCCTCTCTTGGGCTAGTCGTCTTCTATGGTTTCTCGCTCAGTTTCAAGACCTTAGGAGGTCTCATCGGACAAGTTCCGGCGGGGATGGTTTTCGCCTCCGATGAAGAACGACGGCGGCGGCTATTCCGCCTCTGATGATGTGTTTTGAGTCCTTGAGGAGGCTCGATCGGTCTATAATCCACATGGAAAGGTGAGTTTTGAGGTTTTTTGCTCTCTCTCTATATTGCCTTCTCCGACCTCGATTTATCTTCTGGTTTTTACTAGTTCTAAGAATTCCTAGAGGCGTAAAGGGTATTATGTGTCTTTGGTTTGAGATGGGTGTTTTCTATGTTTGTTCGATTTAGAGATGGCTATTTGCTGGTTGTTTGGTGTTGATTATTCATGCCGTGAAATCGATTTTGTTGGCTCTGATTCAGACTTGCATTCGTTGATTTTTGTTGTTTTTTTTCTTGGTTCCGTGAAGGAATGCTTGGCTGCTGTTGATTTTCTTGCAGACAGTCCTTTGAGACCCTCAAACTTGTTGTCTGGCTTGAAGCTTCTTGCTTCACTGATGTTGAGCATTTTTTAGAGGGTCATTTTCTTTTGTGAACTGTTTAAATGCTCTCTAAGTTGTAACAAATCATCCATTTTCCCCTTTACTTTGTGAACTGTACTGCTTCCATGTAGAGGAAGAAAGAGTGCGGTGATGAAAGTCCAATAAATTTCAATACAATTCTGTTTACATACATGTATTCTGTATTCATGGGTTGCTTTTGGTAAAGTAAGGAAAGAGCAAGAAGGATTTGATAGTGGTGGACACTAACATACAAACAATGTGGCTAGAGCCATTGTTGCAGCTCTCAACTGGAACTCCACTCCCGACGCTCGCAAAGCTGCTGTCACTTTTCTCGAGACGGTATGTACTTACTCTCGCCTCTGTTATTCTTGCTTTTCCCTTGCTCTTTTAATCACCTCACCAGAAGATTTTAATTTTTAAAATGATTCAGGGCTAATCAGAAATGGAACTGACTGCCGGAGTCTTGGGAGCCTTGAATTGGGAGAAAAGGAAAGTAGGCACAGATTTTGAATACTGGTGAAACCGAAATAAAGAGAAGAAAGTGAGTTAACATATGACCAATTCAATGGGTCGGGTGATTAAAGATGAAGAAAAGTGCAGTAGTGACCTGAAACTGAAAACAATGGAAAATTAATCCCTTTTGAAAATGAGAAATTATTTCGTATTCTTTGAATCAAAGCAATTACTATGGAACATTGAATTGTTGTTTCCAAGGGAAAACTCATTTATACATGTTGAAGCCAAGCAATGAAAATATTTTCCTCGGAAATATTTTCCAAAATAAACTATTCCATTGAAACAAGCAGGAGTCTAGATTTTGGTATATCTTTATCTTATTTCCCTCCTTTTAATCACCCTGAAATTTATGTAGGTCCCTGATAATAAAATCTTGAATGGCAATTGTTTGTTGGACAATCTGTTTGTTTTTGTGCTTGTTTCAACTGCTTTGTCGAATGTAGTGAGAAGTGTTATAAAGTTCATATGTTGAGGTACTTGATTGAACTATTGGCTAAGGAACTTGTTTACCTTTAAGGAAAACCCTCTTTTAACCATTGACAGCAAAGACTTGGTTCCTTTTGTGTATTTTCAATATGATATGATTTCTTTTACTATTTATGAGAATATACATTGGTTGGATCCGAGATAAATGGAACTGCTTCTTTTATCTTAAAACGTTGGTTGGATCCGAGATAAATGGAACTGCTTCTTTTATCTTAATCGTTTGATAATGAAATCCTTGATGGAATGAAAGAGTGGAGTTGTTGCAAGAAAAATAGTCATGATGATTTCTCCCTATTTTTGGAAATTCCAGGGTACGTTACTACTTCTTTTCTCTCCTTTTTTTTCTGTTGTTATTGAGGATTGATTAATTCTGGTACAAATTCTTGAAATTAAATTTAGTAGCTGTTTACAAATATTGAATGACCAGTGATTGGCTGTTTCATTTACTCACACAATCAAAGCTATGGAACCTTTATTCTTAGTTGTTCTTTCTGCCATGTTTCCTGGTGAGGTAGGCGTTTTGAATCCATGTTTTAATGAGTCCCTCATTCGTTTGCATTATATTGAAATGTTGGAGTATGATTTTGACGCTTTGGAGTATGATTTGAAGTAGGTTATTGTTATGTTAAAGGGTAAATAATAATTAAAAGAGAATTTATTTACAAACATTAAGGAGACTTGCTCAGAATAGAGAAGCAGCAGGGAAAAGCAGGCTAAGAAAAAAGGTCTGTTTGTGTGATTCTGTCTGTCCAATTTTATTTTATAAATAATTGGTTTTTGCTTATTTTTGTTATTTTGTAATTATAGGCTTATGTTCAGCAACTAGAGTCAAGTAGGATTAGGCTAACTCAACTTGAACAAGAGCTTCAAAGAGCCAGATCTCAAGTAAGTTTAATTTTGTTGTTAAATGAACCTAATTATCGTTGAAAACAAGTTTAAGAAATGTAACCTATTAATTAATGTAATTAGGGGGTTTTCTTTGGAGGAGGAGGTTTAATGGGTGGAGATCAAGGTCTTCCTGTAGGTATAGCAAACATAAATTCAGGTATGATATCTTTCTTATTTATTGGGTTTGTAAAATGAAGGATTATTATTAAGATGGGGTGGTATATAGATGCTACTGTATTTGACATGGAGTATGCGTGATGGGTGGAAGAGCATCACTGAATAAGTTAAGATGGGGTGGTATATAGATGCTACTGTTTTAATTTTTGACACCATGTATTTATTTATATTTGCATATATTACACCTTAATTTATAATCTTTGTATTTGTATTGTTCATATCTTGAACTTGTCAATTTTGGACCTATAAGTTTTTTATTTATTGTTTGGCAAACTTCAAATAAAATACAAGATTGCATAGCCGATCAAATTTGAAGTGTGTCAAAAGAAAATAAGAGTATCACAGGTCCAAAGTTGACAAGTTCGATTGAATGACGAGATGCCGTGAAAGTTTCTAGAAATGGGTAGAGTTAGGCATCAATCCTATAAAGTTGATGTCCGTTAATACAACCATACATTTTATCATTTTGTTTTCATCGCTTCTTTTAGTTTCTACTCATTTATTATTATTATTATTATTTATTATTATTATTATTATTATTGCAGATAATAGTTAGCCAAATAGAGCCATTAAATGAGCAACAAATATTAGGGATATACGGCTTACAACAATCAATTAAGGAGGCAAAAGAAGCTTTATCATAAGGTCTTGAAGCTCTTAATCAATTTATCAAATCATTCTCATTGTAACATAATTTCATAATGAGAATTTGCAATTCACATGAGTTATACGTAAATTCTTGTACAGGATGATGATGGAGAAGATAACGAGTGATATGAATGAAGGAATTTGAAAACTATGTATTGGACATATTATGATACTCTATTTTATTTTGTAAGAGATTGTGTATGTTTTGGATCATTGTTTAGAATTATATTTATTATATTTTATATTACACTTTCCAAAATTAGTCAAAATTTGCATTTATTACAAGTTTAAATTATTCAAAAGAAATGCAACAAAAAGATACAGATTATAATTGTTGCAAAAATTAAATTATAAATGTTGCAGATTCAGTTAAAATTGTTGCATGATTAATAAATATGTTGCAGATTGTTGCAATTTCAATTAATAAATATGTTGCAGATTGTTGCAATTTCAATTAATAATGTTGCAAATTCGAATTAAAATCGTTGCAAAAAAATCATAAAATTTGTTGATTGAAATCTAAATGTTGCATTAAAAGCAATATTCATGTTGCGGAAACTATTAAAATTGTTGCAAAATTTAAATAAATTAGTTGCATTTGATTTAATGCAACAATAATAACATGTTGGATTATTATTTAAATTTGTTGCTTCTTTCATAATTTGTTGCAACTAATTAAAAAATATCCAACAATTCTAAATTGTTGCTATTATTTACAAATTGTTGCATTAGCAAATAATGCTACAGGAGTATCCGCAACAATTGGATTTCTGTTGCGTTTGACCTATTTTTGGCCTACTGCAACTCAAAAAGGGGTCTAAGCCAACAATTTCACTTGGTTGCATTAGGGGTTTTATGGTGTAGTGAACACTCATTTGTAACTATGTTTTTATATTATTTTACAAGTTTAGTTGAGAGATGGAAAAAATAAATAAAAAATTATGTCATTCAAGAGCGAGCTGCTAAGTTTCCGACGGGCGGGGCGGTCCTGTCTGACTCCGCCATGTTAAAAGATAAACTTATATTTATTAAAGTCTCAATTATGATACATAATTTTAAGAGAGGGGTATATTTCCAACAATCATTGAGAGAAAAGTATGTATTTCTATATTTGGTTCAATCAAATCCTTCTAAGGTAGTCTTTATATTCAAATTTGATGTCCTAATTAAAATCCTCATTTTTCTTCTATCACGAGAAATTTTACACCAGGAGTAATACTCCAGACCAATCAAAATGGTTTGAATCCCACTACATGTGGTGGAAAAAAAAAACTATATATGAATGTGTTGTGAATTCATTGGTTGGGAGTATTACTCCCAATCTACTCTAAAATTTCTCCATCTATCACAGTGATATCCCAATTTTCTGTCTGGACTTTCTTGCTCGAGTTCTCAGAAGCTAGAAATTTTACTTAATTCTCGAGTATTTCATTTGTTTTTCAGGGATTAAAGGAGTTTGAATGATTTGTGTGTGGATCAATCTGAGTTATTGGGTGATGATATGGTTCTAGCTTTGGAGTCCCAATAATTGAAACTAGGGTTATAATCTGTTTGGGAATTTTTTTTTCTTGGGAGATATCAGCCATCTTTAAACATGTAATTGGGTTAACTTGACTGGAACTCTGGACTGTTTGGTCCTAGAGCCTCTGATACCATGTCATAGAACTGATTGAACTAAAAATTCGAGCCGATAGTTATTAATTTCTGAGAGCTATAACTGCTAGATATTAATTGATTTTCATGCGAAATTGTGATAAACAGTTGTTTTAAAATTCTAACCTAACACATCATATCTATTGTGATGAATAGAACAGCAAAAGTAAGAACACAGAGAGCTAGACCTTCTTATAAAAGTTTAAGTGTTAATTTTTGCATTTAGTATCTTGTTGGACATAGCATAAAAATTGATGTGTTCTGGTTTGATTATGTTTTGCATTTGGTTTTCCCTACTTTTAATCTTATATGTTCCATAGCCGTTGTATTGTTTCCTAAAAATTATTTGTGTTTCCTAACCTACAAGTCTTATTTCAATCTATATATACCTAGAATACAAGAACAACAAAAGAATTTTTGCAGCCATCATCATAATTATACCTCTAAAACTTTATAATATATTCAACATAATACATTAAAGGACACTAACCACGATAAGTGCTTTGATGGTGTCATCACTCAAAGGAATTTGAAGGTCCCCTTTTTCTTGCAGATTCAAAAGAACATCTACAAGATCTTCTTTCTGATCTGTGAAAGATCCAGTGATCTTTGTTCTAGCGGATCTATGTTGTCTCAGGATGTCCTCGACTGTTTCATCAAGTTGCTGGTGAACTTTTTCAAGTCTCTTATTTATCCCACTAAACATCTCAAGCCATTTGATTGAAGGATAAGCATCAGCAATACTAATCCCTTGCCCAGCTTCAAACATCATTTGCTCTATAGCTGTTACAACTTTATCTTCCCCTTCCCATACCTTTCCATAGGCTACTTTTGAAGTAATGCCATAAGTTAAAGAACTGATCATCTTGGTAATATTTACAGCTGAACCTGGTTCAGTAGAGGAAATTAAGTCAATAAGCTTGGATGTTTCTTAATCCCTGACTGATCTGAAAGACTCGACACGCTTTGCAGACAGCAACTCTATTGTTGAAATTTTTCGCAACTGTCTCCAGTAATCTCCATAAGGAGAAAAAGTGATGTCTTTATAGCCATAGCTGATACTTTTAGTAGAACTCAATTGAGGCCTTTGGGCAAAGATGAGATCATGTGTTTTGAGGACTTGTTCAGCAGCTTCAGGAGATGAAATCACTATATTTGTAACTTCACCAAGCTTAAGGTGGATAATGGGTCCATATTTGTTTGATAAGTCTCTCATTTTCTGGTGTGGTAAACATCCAATTAAGTGGTGCATACTTCCTATGAGAGGCAGTTTCCATGGCCCTGGAGGAAGGTTTGGAGTTGGGTTCTTTAATTTCTTCAAAATCAGAATAAGGAAGAGAAGGGTTAGCACAGACATTATTGCCCATTCTGAGAAGGCAAAATGGGATTCCATGGTCAAGATTTACACACAGTAGGTAGCAAAGAGATCAGTCTACTCGGTTTTTGTAATATTGTGGGGTGAGACAAATTTGATATAATAAACAATTATGTCACTAACCAAAAAAAATATCTAAACAATTATGTTATAATAATAATAATTCATATGGACAGCAGCTCTTTTTTGTATATTATATTACTAATTTATTCCCAACTAATTCATTTAATAATAGTAATTCACAAGGCATTTCTTGTTTGTATTATATATTATGCGTTAGTATTGTTGAGATTTGATTGAATGTACATATAGCTAGGTAGAGTAATTGAAACTATTTTTCATACAAAAATATTTAAAAAGTTGTTTACAGAAAATGATTTTTGTGTTCAAGTTGTGATATCTTCTAATATAGTTAAAATATTAAAATTTGTAACTTATTAACAGGCTTAACACATTAGTACTTTCCTGTATTTGCTCTAAAAAAATGGATTGGTTTGTGAGTTTACAAAGTACGTTGGTAGCTTTATGCGTTTGCCTAAAATTAAAATTGGTTTGTGAGTTTACAAAGTACGTTGGTAGCTTTATGCGTTTGTCGATTTGTTCAAAGTGATCTATTGGCCCCTTAAACTTGGTTAGAGTTATATATTAGACCCTTCAACTTTTTTAAAGTGATCATTTTGTCGAAATCCTCTTTTGTTTACCCACCTGGACTTAACGGTTTAATCATATAATTTTAAGCAAGTTCAGTGAGCCAACCAGATATTTCTTAACTACGGAGACGAATCAGACTTTTCAGTAAACTTCAAGGGGACTCATGATGTATTAAGCCTTTATTAATACTATCAAGATACATATTTGTCTTTGTTCAAGCCTAACAACACACAAATGGTAAGATTTAACAACAAAGATACACTAAACATGATAAAACATTACATGAAACTAATTAACTGATATTATTTAACTAGCAGGAGGATGGTATGGAGTAGGAATGATGCAGAGATTAAATTTCCTTTTGGTAGTAATACCAATCTCTTCGGTCATATCAAGATTGTTGGATTTGATTCCATCAGCGAGTTTCCAATCAAAATGATATAACAACTTGGCAAGTGGAAGATCAACATTAGCTAACCCAAACAATATTCTAGGACAACTTCTCCTTCCAGCACCAAATGGAAGGTACTCAAAATTACTATTTCCTCTAAAATCCATTGAACTATCAATAAATCTCTCTGGTTTAAATTCGTTCGGATCATCCCAATATTTTGGATCTCGTCCCATTGCTCAGGTATTAACCATGATTCTAGATTTGACTGGAATATCATATCCATCAATCACACAACCCTTTGCACATTCTCTTGGAATCAACAATGGAACAGGAGGATGTAGCCTGGAGCTTTCTTTAATTACTAACTTTAGGTACTTTAATTCATGCAAATCTGCTTCATCTACTCTTCCTTTTGTATTGTATTTTTTGTCTTATTTCTGCTTGTGCCTTTTCCATTACTTTAGGTTTTTTTATTAGTTCAGACATTGTCCATTCTATTGTTGTAGCGGAAGTATCAACACCAGTAGAAAATATAGCCTGAATTAAAATCAGACATCATTAGAGTAGACTTATGTCCACACAAATATATGCTGGAAATTTTACGTAAATATAAAAGATGACTCAAAGAAGCAAAAATAAATAAATAAATAAAGCTCATTATGTACATATATGTGAAAACCGACAATATTATATCTTATGTGAGAGATAATAATAAAAGTTATTCTCAACACTACAAGAAAAACAAACAATAATGAGCAAAAAATAATGAGTGGTGAAAAAACCTATCATTAAAAGTATATTTTCTATAATTTTAATGAGTGGAAATAAAAACCTGTCATTATTAATTATAAAAAACTTAACTTTACTAAAATTTTTAACATTAAGCTCATTATAAGTGCTAAATATTTTGGGCGGGATAAATTCCCACCAAAACAAAACCCACTTGACCCTAATAAAGAAATAAAAAATACTTTGTAATGTTAAAAGAAAAGAGAAAATAAAATATTGCAGTCCATCTCTCTCCTGTACGAAACTCTCTCTCTCTCTCTCTCCTCTCTCTTTGATTAGCTCCGGAAGGAAATCATTCCCTTACTCGAATTAGCTCTAGAAACCATCTTCGTCCACCTCTATTGTCACACTCTGATCAATTGGACGATCCCCATGATCGACTGGGACAAGAATTGGTAAGCTCCCTTGTGCATGAGATTGTTGCCCTTTGTACTCTTCTCCTCAAAATCCGAGTTTTTCTGGTTCTCAAATTAAACAAAAGTTTAGCTATTTTATTGTTTATTTGTATAAATGCCATTATTAGATATATACTTATGCCTTTATTTGCAGGTCTACTGGAAAACCTAATTTGTGCGATTGTGTTTTTCTTATGCTTTATTTCTTTTTTTCGTTCGACTTGGTTAGGTTTGTGTTAACAATATGTTTTTTTTAATAATTTTGCAGATATGATCTTTCAATTGCGACTTAGAATTAATTACTTGAACCATGTTATGGAGTCAAAAAGAAACATCTCTATATGGGTGGGTTTCTCTGAAATCTATTTTACATTGTAAAACTTTCAGGAATTTCAATTGTACAGATAGCCATTAGGACTCTATTTCAATCCTCTATGTGTATTGGAATGAGTCTAATGATGAACTGAACATTTGGAATGATGAGTATTGAGAAGAATTAAGAATTTTCCCTGGAATGAATATCAATTCCCTTGACCTGATTGGATATACTTCAATTGATGTAGGGAAATGTATTTTAATTTGGTTCTGAGTTGGAAGATAGTAATTTTAAGCACTTTTGACTCTTGTAACTTGAATTTTATTTCACTCATTATGATAATTTCTTAATATTTTTCTAGTCATTGTTGATATTGGATGTATGGGGAAAGTATATTTTTGATGGCTTGGTGATGTTTTGCTTACTTATGCTCTTTCTTTCTCTTTTGTCGATGTGTAATTGCAAAAAGACCATCAATCTTTGACGATTGACTGTTGAAACATAGGTGTTAAGGAAAAACTTATGGAAGCTACAAAAGAGCTTCAAGATGTTTTAACTACTAGAACAGAGGTTAGTCTTACAAATAGTTGTCATTACTGTATTTGCTTAGCATATTATAACTATTTACTGTGTGTCAAAGGAGCTCCAATTGCTGCTTCTATTTCATTCTGGTTATCATTCTTTATGTTGATTGCTTATGTGATGTTTGGTAAGAAGTTTGAGCATACTTGGGATGGATTTTCCTTTGATTCTTTCCAGTACGTTCTTACTCGATTGAAACTTTCCCTTCCTTCTGCTGCAATGGTGTGGTAAGTATTCATGCTATACTTACCGATAATCTACTACACAAATTAAGACTTAATACATCACAAACCCCTGAACTTGTACAATTTATGTTGTTTTGGCAGTTTGGAATATTGGGCATTTGAAATTTTGGTGTTGTTAGCAGGAGTAAAGACTCAACCATAACTACCTCACTCGTTGCTATATGGTTCATTTCTTTCACTTCCTTTTCTTCCATAAAAAAGCTGAAATACTTGGTACAATTCATCATTTTCACTCAATTTTTTGCAACTGACAGAAAGTTCCATTCTTTTGTTTTTAATGTAAGGTATTAAAATGACATGATTGTATCAAGTATAGAAGTCAAATTTCAGCTTTTTTTCTTTGTTTTGTGTTGATTTTCAGCTATTAGACATACTGCCTTGTTCATTTGGATATGCAGTGTGAATACAGAAGCTATAGCCTTCAATTTAACTTATGGCCTAAGTGCTGCTGCAAGGTTTAATTCTACCTAATTCATACTTTCTTGAATTCATAATAATTTAAGCTAATTTATGAGTGACATTACAGCACAAGGGTGTCAAATGAGTTAGGAGCAGGCCATCCAGAGAACGCTAAGGGAGCCATGGCAGTGAGTCTTAAGCTTTCACTGATTCTTGCTCTGTTGATGGCGTTGGGTCTAGCACTTGGTCACACCTTCTGGGTTGGTCTTTTCAGTGATAGCAATACAATAATAAAGGAATTTGCCTATTTCACACCATTTCTTGCAATTTCAATTACACTATTATCAATACTGGTCTGTTAAGTGAGCTTATTCTCAATTGGCATTCTGATTGTTGCCATTCTTTTATTTCATTACATATTATTCTTATGGCTATCCACAAATATTACTATATGTTTGTAGGATGCAATCAATATCAAAGAAACTTTACTGTATTCTCCCTTGATTCCGTGTTGTTTCGGCAAGTTAGAACAGTAGTATTGATGTTATATATAAATGGGGTAATTAGGAGTTACAATGAGTGCAGTGAGAGTGCTAATGAGGATATCTTGATTTTCTTTTTTCAGGTGGACTTAGCAACTCGAGGTCAGGTTTGATAACCTGCTTTCAAATTTTGGTTTTCATGTGGTAGCATGAAACAGTCACCTTAAAGCACATAGCTTCTAATACTCTATCGTTTCTCTAATTTCAGAGGACCTGGTGGCCACTGCTGGCAAGCTAATGCAGGCAGCTCAATACCATTCGGTGGAACAGGTTTAAATGTCAGGTCTCTGTTGTTTTAAATTTCCCATTTAGTTATTTGCTGATTCATTATGTTGATTAGATTATATGTATAATTTACTAACAGCTTGTTGAAGTTGCAGTCCCCAATCCAAAGAAAGATGAGATTCTGGTGAAATTAGAAGCAACTAGTCTAAATCCATTTGATTGGAAAATTCAGAAGGGCACAGTGCGACCTATCTTACCTCGTAGATTCCCCTGTTCCTGGTAACTCTATTTTCTTGCTCATTACTTTCCTAAAACTTATTAAAATGCTCATTCACTTGGCTCTCTGTTCCTCTTAAATTGTTGGTTACATGTCTGATCCTGAAGTAGAGTCTGTATATGCTGTAAGGAAACTCCTCTTTAATAAAATTTCCTAATTTGGTTTCCATTTTGGCAATATATGCCCGAAACCCAGTACAACATGTTTCTAGGTATTTTCAGTGCATACTGAATATAGGAACCCAGTACGACATGATTCTGGGTGTTTCTGATTGAGAAATTAAAACTATTGGAAAAGAATTCGTGATTATACTGATATTCATGTCCTCCGTGGTGGCCTAGTAAGTTGTACCCTTCATTCTTTTTGTCTATTCTTTCTTCTCACTGTTAGTGATTGGGAAGTATATACTCCTCAGTCATTAAAGTAGTTTATTATTGTTAATTACATCCACACAGGGAAACTTGAGATGCATATATTTGATTGCGAAAACTTTAGCTATATGTAAAACATTTCAGGCTTTCAAACATAAATGAAAAGAAAGTATATAAATGATAACTGGGTAGATACATTTAAATGCAAGAAATTAATATATAGTCCTGACCTCTAACAGAATACTTTTTACAATGAGGTGTTTATATGTGAAAGCCTTTGCAATCAGAAACTATTGATGAAAGAGCAGAGTCTCCATCCCCTTTGACCTTGGATGCCCACTTTGAGTTGCAACGGAGCTCACGAATGTGACAGCCCCTAATTAATTCTCCTTTTACTCGTGTTGCTAACACCTAAAAATCCCTCTTTCCCATAGACATCATCTTTTTGTTGATATGCACAATTTTTTTGGTATTTAGCTCTATTCTTCATAGATTTCCATACTTTGACTACTTAATAGAATTCTGATTTCATTTTGTAGGATTTCCCAGTACTTTGAATGTGATTATACCTTATTTGCTAGAGTGTAAAAATTATACCTTCAATCTTTGATATGTTAATGAGATGATTTCATTGGAATTTATGTGTTCTTTTAACATGTCTGAGAGTTGAATGTATCTAATCTAGAGTAGCTCTCTTCAATCCAAATTATTATAAATATTTTTAATTAGATGATTTTTAACTATTATAAATATTTTTAATCATTATAAATACTTCTAATGAGTGTATTTTTAATAATTATAAATACTTCTAATGAGTGTTTTTTTAATCATTCTATAGTTTCTAGTAAGGGTAAATGTCCACTCACTATAAGTTAATAATGAGTGGAGCTATTCCGCTCATTAATACTTTTAGTAAGAAGGGCTTTCTCAAGGGGAAAATTCCGCTCATTAAAAACCATTAATGAGTGGAACTAAACTTTTAGTGATGGTATTTCCCATCATTAAATCCCCTTAACTATCAGCTTAAGTTTTTTGTGTGTAAATAAGTGAATAGTCCCTACATTTGTTGATATATTTAGTTGTTTAGTACTCATATTTTAATAATACATTATTTTTTTATAAGTAAGATGGTTTGATGCAGTGGCAAGGCACATTCCAAAGTAGGGTTAATTACATGATATAGTTCTCAAAGTCTTAAATAGAATGATACCCCACATAATTTAATTTTTTTAAAGTGAATCTCGAGCGAAACCAACTTCCTAAAGTGAATCTCGAAGGAAACCAACTTACTAAAGTGTACCAACTTCCTGAGGATACTTTAAAATAAACAGGGATCATGAGACTATTTAATATTTTTAAAATGTATTTTGTAAACTATAATATATATTTTATTAGCTTTGTCAAATATTGAATTGAACAAAACTATATTCTTCAAAAAAAAAAAAAAAATTGAACAAAGCTATAACAATCACTTTTTCTTTAAGAATTATATATAACAAGGTGTTCAATTATAAATAGGCACAACACCCATTTGTAACTAGTGTCTTTATATTATTTTACAAGTTTATTTGAGAGATGGGCAAAAAAAAATTTGATGAGGTTGAAGAGCGAGCTGCTAAGTTTCTGACGGGTGGGCCGTCCTCTCTTACTCCGCCATATTAAAAGATAACCTTATATTTATTAAAGTCTCAATTCTGATACATAATTCTAAAAGTGGAGTATATTTCCAACAATGAGAAAAGTCTTATGTTTCTATATTTGATTCAATTAAATCCTTCTAGGGTAAGTCTTTATATTCAAATTTGATGCCCTAATTAAATTCCTCATTTTTCTTCTATTACAGTGATAGAAGAAATAGATGCCTTGAAGCAGAACGAGACTTGGGATTTAGTTTCCAAACCCAAAGATGTGAAGCCTATTTCTTGCAAATGGGTTTATAAAGTAAAGCAGCGCCCTAACGGTTCAATTCATAGATATAAAGCTCGATTGGTGGCTCGAGGATTCTCACAGAAGTATGGTTTGGACTATGACGAGACATTTAGTCCAGTTGCAAACCACAGTACGTGTTCTACTAGCACTTGCAGCTAGTAAAGATTGGAAGCTCTGGCAGATGGATGTGAAGAATGCTTTCTTACATGGCAAATTGGATCGAGAGATATACATGGACCAGCCTCAAGGGTTCGAGATCAAGGCTCAACCAAACTATATATGCAAGCTGAAGAAAGCGTTGTATGGATTGAAGCAAGCACCCAGAGCATGGTAAGGGAAAATAGCGAAGTTCTTAATTCAAAGTGGCTACATGATGGCACCAGATGATTCGAGTTTGTTCGTGAAAGTCCAAGGTGAGAAGTTGGCTATAATATCAGTTTATGTTGATGATCTTATCATCACAGGTGATGCTGCTGCTGAGATAAATCAAGTTAGAGCCAACTTATCAGTACAATTTCAAATGAAATCATTGGGAGAGTTAAATCATTTCCTTGGTCTTGAAGTTGAACGCATAAAGGAATGACTTTTCTTGTGTCAGCATAAGTATGCTAAAGATCTTTTGGAGAAGTTTGGGATGCTCGAATGCAAGCCTATTTCAACTCCAGTAGAAGTACACATAAAGTTATGTTCCGCTGAAGGAAAAGGACTTAGAAGATGCTACAATATATAGACAACTAGTTGGAAGCCTGATCTATCTCACTCGGACGAGGCCAGACATATCATATGCAGCAAGTATGGTAAGTCGGTTTATGCAGAATCCGAAGAAGCCTCATTTAGAAGCTATTCGACGAATTCTTCGATATGTTCGAGGTACAATGGAAAATGGTATTTTATATAAGAAAGGAGGAAAGATTGAGGTGCGCGGATATTGTGATGCTGATTACGCTGGAGATCATGACACAAGACGTTCGACTACAGGTTATGTGTTTAGTCTTGGATGAGGACCTATATCTTGGTGCAGCAAGAGACAACCTACGGTTTCATTATCAAGTAACGAAGCATAATATAGGGCAGCAGCAACAATAGCTCAAGAATGTACTTGGCTTATACAACTTATGAAGGATCTTCACCAGCCAGTAGATTACTCGGTACAGTTATATTGTGATAATCAGTCAGCTATTCACTTGACCGAGAATCCAATGTTCCACGCGAGAACCAAACATGTGGAGGTGCATTATCACTTCATAAGAGAGAAGGTTTTACGCGGAGACATCAAGATGTATTATGTGAAGACCGATGATCAAATTACCGACATATTTCCGAAAGGACTGAATGGTGCAAAATTTGAACAGTTCAAAAGGCATCTAGGAATGACAAGCAAGTACGAGTTACTAAAAGTCGGTGTTGAGGGGAAGTATTGAAAGTCCACCACTGACTTTGGTTATAGACCAAAATACAAATCTAGAATTTACTAAAGAAAAATCTAGCAATAATTGAGACAGATTTTTAAATGCACCGACTTAGTTTTGTGGATGAAATTTAGCCAAACTAAGTATAAATACATATGTTGAGATGAGTGCAAAGTGAGAGAGTCTAGAGCAAATAATAAGTGAGGAGTTATGGGTGAGTGACCCAAATGTGCATATAAAATCCAAATATAGTAATTTTGTGTGTGATGTGTATGAAAAATGAGTGGAGTGAGTAATGTAATAAATTGTCAAAGTTCAATTTGACACAAGTAAAATAATTCCATTTGCAATTAGATCTTCCATATACATAATTTAACAAGTGGTATCAGAGCGGGCGGTCAAGGACCGGTACGTGGTCGAGTGCAGGCAAGCGGTGAGGGACCGAGAGTCGAGTGCTTCGAAAGTTCGTGATCCGGGATCGTGGTGGTACGAGGTATTTTTAGCGCGCAGTCTGGGACTGTAAAAATTATTGGTCGGTGTTACTTGGTTAATTACAAGAGATAACTAAGTCGTGATGGCAGACATGTCTACCTCGGTAAGCACTTTTGAAAAACTCAATAATAATAATTATAGTACTTGGACTACTCGTATGCAATTTTATCTGCTCGGCCAAGATTTGTGGGAGACTGTTGGAGGAAACGAAACCGCGCCTCCGACGGAACAAAATGACCTTAAGAAATGGAAGGTCAAGTGTGGTAAAGCTATGTATGCTTTATCAATTTCGATGGAGGACGATTTGCTGCAACGCATCAAGGATGCTAAAAACCCCAAAGAAGCGTGGGACACTCTTACCAGAGTATTTCCAAGAACGAACGACGCCAAGCTCCAACAACTCGAGAACGAGTTACTGTCGGTCTCGCAAGATGACATGACGGTGAGTCAATACTTTACTAAAGTTAAAACTTTATGTCAAGAAATTTCAAAATTGGATCCTGAAAATAAAATTACTGAAACAAAAATGAGAAAAATAATAGTCCATGGGCTGCGTCCCGAATTTAACGCGATTGTCACGGCAACCCGTGGATGAGCTAAAGAGCCAAGTTTAAATGAATTAGAAAATACCTTGGCTAATCAAGAGGCTCTAGACAAGCAAATTTCTAAAGTCTCAGTCAATGATGAAGATAAAGCTCTTTTTAGCAATAAAAAGAGCAAGGATCCAAAAGAGACGAGATCGAGAAATGGCGAAAGATTCAAAAAGGATTGCAGAAAAGGCAACAAAGAGGGAGTTGGCAATAAGGGGGAGCTCACCACAACCACAAGCAAACACACGAGAAGACACATCGGCACAAGAACGACCAATGTTATAATTGTGGCAAAAGAGGCCACTATGCTCGAGACTGCAGATACAAGAAAGCAGAAGGAAACGTTGCAACATCAACACATGCTCAAAATGAAATAGAAGAAGATTGGGATTTTGAGGCTTCGTGTGCAATTATAGAGCCAGTGACATGTGATACAATCATGCCTTCCATAGTAGATGAAAATGATGAGCTAGCACTTACCGCTGTAAGTAATAAATTTATCAATTATCATAATGATTGGATAGTGGACTCTGGATGCTCTAATCATATGACAGAAGATAAGGAAAAATTATCAAGCATGATAGAGTATAGAGGGGAGCGAGTTGTTGTCACCGCGAACAACTCAAAAGTACCAATCACACATGTTGGCAAGACGATGGTCGTGCCTCGATACAACTCTAAGGAAGTACAATTGGAGAATGTATTTCATGTACCTGGGATGACAAAGAACTTGATATCAGTGTCGCAGTTGACATCCTCAAGCAACTACGTGGTATTTGGTCCAAACGACGTGAAAGTGTATCGAAGTTTGAGGCCAACAAGCACACCTCTTATGGAGGGAAGAAAACTTGAGTCTGTCTACGTAATGTCAGCACAAACAGCCTATGTAGACAAAGCTAGAAAGAACGAGACAGCCATTCTGTGGCATGCACGCCTGGGACACGTGAGCTATCGTAAGTTGAAAGTGATGATGAAGAAGTCGATGCTCAATGGACTTCCACAACTTGATGTTCGAGATGACATAGTATGTGTCGGATGCCAGTTCGGTAAAGCACACCAGTTGCCATATGAAGATTCTCAGTATCGAGCAAAGGAGCCGCTCGAGTTGGTGCACTCTGATGTATTTGGTCGTGTGAAGCAACCATCAGTTAGTGGTCATCAATATATGATAACTTTTATTGACGATTTCTCAAGGTACGTATGGGTATATTTTATGAAAAACAAGTCAGAAGCATTTAGCAAGTTCCAAGAGTTCAAGGAGAAGGTCGAGAAGGAACTTGATCGGAAGATCCAACGCCTTCGCACTGACAATGGATGAGAGTATACTTCGCACGAGTTCTCAAGATACTTACAAGATTGTAAGATTCGACGACAATTGACTTGTCCTAATACTCCACAACAAAATGGGGTAGCAGAAAGGCAAAATAGACACCTTGCGGAGATATGCAGAAGTATGTTACATGCGAAGAATGTTCCACCTCGGTTTTGGGCGGAATGTATGAAGACAGCTGCAGATGTTATCAACAAACTATCACAAGCACCACTTGGATTCATTTCACCCTTCGAGAAATTATGGAAGATCAAACCCACTGTAAGTCACTTTCGAGTATTTGGTTGCGTATGTTATGTTTTCGTTCCTAATCATTTACGCAGCAAATTTGATAAGAAAGTTATAAGATGCATCTTCGTGGGTTATGATAATCAAAGAAAGGGGTGGAAGTGTTGTGACCCAACAACAGGAATGTGTTATACATCAAGAAATGTGGTGTTTGACGAAGCTTCATCCTGGTGGTCCCCTCATGAAGTTGTACTACCCGATTCAAAAGAAATTGATGAGAAATTACAGGAAAGACTTGAAAGGGACGAGGCAGCTGAAGAAATCATTCCAGAAGTGGAACCGATAGAAGAAAACCTCGAGAGCAAGTCACCTGAAAAGGCTCAATCTCCATGGCGTACAAGAGTACATCAAACACCTAAAGAAGAACGGCCAAGTCAACTCGAGGAGATCGTTAATGATGACAAATCAACAGAAGAACAACAATCACTGGTGCGAAGGTCAACAAGAAAAAGGAGACCAAATCCTAAGTATGCTAATGCAGCAGTAATTGAAGAATCAATTAAGGAGCCTGAGACGTACGAAGAAGCATCCTCAATTAAGGAGTAGAGAAAGGCTATGTAAGAAGAAATAGATGCCTTGAAGCAGAACGAGACTTGGGATTTAGTTCCCAAACCCAAAGATGTGAACCCTATTTCTTGCAAATGGGTTTATAAAGTAAAGCAGCGCCCTGACGGTTCAGATGAGAGATATAAAGCTCGATTGGTGGCTCAAGGATTCTCACAGTAGTATGGTCTAGACTATGACGAGACATTTAGTCCAGTTGCAAAGATCACCACAGTACATGTTGTACTAGCACTTGCAGCTAGTAAAGATTGGAAGCTCTGGCAGATGGATGTGAAGAATGCTTTCTTACATGGCGAATTGGATCGAGAAATATACATGGACCAGCCTCAAGGGTTCGAGAGCAGGGCTCAACCAAATTATATATGCAAGCTGAAGAAAGCGTTGTATGGATTGAAGCAAGCACCTAGAGCATGGTACGGGAAAATAGCGGAGTTCTTAATTCAAAGTGGCTACATGATGGCACCAGCTGATTCGAGTTTGTTAGTGAAAGTCCAAGGTGAGAAGTTGGCTATAGTATTAGTTTATGTTGATGATCTTATCATCACAAGTGATGCTGCTGCTGAGATAAATCAAGTTAGAGCCAACTTATCAGTATGATTTCAAATGAAATCATTGGGAGAGTTAAATCATTTCCTTGGTCTTGAAGTTGAACGCACAAAGGAATGCCTTTTCTTGTGTCAGCATAATTATGCTAAAGATCTTTTGGAGAAGTTTGGGATGCTCGAATGCAAGCCTATTTCAACTCCAGTAGAAGTACATATAAAGTTATGTTCCGCTGAAGGAAAGGACTTAGAAGATGCTACAATGTACAGACAACTAGTTGGAAGCCTGATCTATCTCACTCTAACGAGGCCAGACATATCATATGCAGTAAGTATGGTAAGTCGGTTTATGCAGAATCCGAAGAAGCCTCATTTAGAAGCTATTCGACGAATTCTTCGATATGTTCGAGGTACAATGGAAAATGGTATTTTATACAAGAAAGGAGGAAAGATTGAGGTGTGCGGATATTGTGATGCTGATTACGCTGGAGATCATGACACAAGACGTTCGACTATAGGTTATGTGTTTAGTCTTGGATCAGGACCTATATCTTGGTGCAGCAAGAGACAAACTGCAGTTTCATTATCAAGTACCGAAGCAGAATATAGGGCAGCAGCAAGAGCAGCTCAATAATGTACTTGGCTTATACAACTTATGAAGGATCTTCACCAGCCAGTAGATTACTCGATACAGTTATATTGTGATAGTCAGTCAACTATTCATTTGACCGAGAATCCAATCTTCCACGCGAGAACCAAACATGTGGAGGTGCATTATCACTTCATAAGAGAGAAGTTTTACGCGGAGACATCAAGATGTATTATGTGAAGACCGATGATCAAATTGCCGACATATTTACGAAAGGACTGAACGGTGCAAAATTTGAACAGTTCAGAAGGCAACTAGGAATGACAAACAAGTACGAGTTACTAAAAGTCGGTGTTGAGGGGAAGTATTAAAAGTCCACCACCGACTTTGGTTGTGTACCAAAATACAAATCTAGAATTTACTAAAGAAAAATCTAGCAATAATTGAGACAAAATTTTAAAGACAAATTTTTAAATGCACCGACTTAGTTTTGTGGATGAAATTTAGCCAAACTAAGTATAAATACATGTGTTGAGATGAGTGCAAAGTGAGAGAGTCTGGAGCAAATAATAAGTGAGGAGTTATAGGTGAGTGACCCAAGTGTGCATATAAAAACAAAATATAGTAATTTTGTGTGTGATGTGTACGAAAAATGAGTGGAGTGAGTAATGTAATAAATTGTCAAATTTCAATTTGACACAAGTAAATAATTCCATTTGCAATTAGATCTTCCATATACATAATTTAACTGTGATATCCCAATTTTCTGTCTATAGACTTTGAGCCAGAAATTTTACTTAATTCTCGAGTATTTCATTTGTTTCTCACGGATTGATAGATGGCTTTGTAAATTTTACTTTAAATGGCTTTGTATCTCATTTGTACGATCACTGCTATAGGTTACGGCCTTTGGTGTTCATCATGTGCTATATGGTTGAAAATGTAATTTTGATAATTCATAATTGCATATATTAAAGGAGTTTGAATGATTTGTGTGGATCTAGATTTGGAGTCCCAATAATTGAAACTAGGGTTATAATCTATTTGGGAATTTTTTTTTATGGGAGATATCAGCCATCTTTAAATATATAATTGGTTAACTTCAGGTTTAACTGTTTGCTTGCTGATAACGGCTAGATATTAATTGATTTTCATGCGAAATTGCGATAAGCAGTTGTTTTAAAATTCTAACCAACACATCATATCTATTGTGATGAATAGAACAGCAAAAAGTAAGAACCAAGAGAGCATTAGACCTTCTTATAAAAGTTTAAGTGTTAATTTTTGTATTTAGTATCTTGTTGGACATAGCAGATAAATTGATGTCTTGCTCTTTGTTTTCCCTACTGTTAATTTTATATGTTCCATCTATATTGGAGAGGTCAGTATTTTGCTATTTTCCTCTTAACTTCAGGAAAGGATATTTCTATTTCATAAGGGTTGTATTGTTTCCTAAAAATCATTTGTGTTTCCTAACCTACAAGTCTTATTTGAATCTATATAAACCTAGAATACAAGAACAGCAAAAGAATTTTTCCAGCCATACTTATACCTCTAAAGCATTATAATATTCAACATAATAAATTAAAAGACACTAACCACGATAAGTGCTTTGATGGTGTCATCACTCAAAGGAATTTGAAGGTCCCCTTTTTGTTGCAGATTCAAAAGAACATCTACAAGATCTTCTTTCTGATCTGTGAAAGATCCAGATATCTTTGTTCTAGAAGATCTATGTTGTTTCAGGATGTCCTCCACTGTTTCATCAAGTTGCTGGTGAACCTTTTCAAGTCTCTTATTTATCCCACTAAAAATCTCAAGCCATTTGATTGAAGGATAAGCATCAGCAATACTAATCCCTTGCCCAGCTTCAAACATTATTTGCTCTATAGCTGTTACAACTTTATCTTCCCCTTCCCATACCTTTCCATAGGCTACTTTTGAAGTAATGCCATAAGTTAAAGAACTGATCATCTTGGTAATGTTTACAGCTGAACCTGGTTCAGTAGAGGAAATTAAGTCAATAAGCTTCGATGTTTCTTCATCCCTGACTGATCTGAAAGACTCAACACGCTTTGCAGACAGCAACTCTATTGTTGAAATTTTTCGCAACTGTCTCCAGTAATCTCCATAAGGAGAAAAAGTGATGTCTTTATAGCCATAGCTGATACTTTTAGTAGAACTCAATTGAGGCCTTTGAGCAAAGATGAGATCATGGGTTTTGAGGACTTGTTCAGCAGCTTCAGGAGATGAAATCACTATATTTGTAACCTCACCAAGCTTAAGATGGATAATGGGTCCATATTTGTTTGATAATTCTCTCATTTTCTGGTGTGGTAAACATCCAATTAAGTGGTGCATACTTCCTATGAGAGGCAATTTCCATGGCCCTGGAGGAAGGTTTGGAGTTGGGGTTTTGATTTTGTTCCAAATCAGAATAAGGAAGAGGATGGTTAGTATGGGCATTATTGCCCATTCTGAGGAGGCAAAATGAAACTCCGTCATCAAGATTCACACAGCAAAGGCATCGGAAATGGTTAGGATGGTTAGCATAGATATTATTGCCCATTCTGAGAAGGCAAAATGGGATTCCATGGTCAAAATTTACACACAGTAGGTAGCAAAGGGATCAGTCTACTCGGTTTTTGTAATATTGTGGGGAGAGACAAATTTGATATAATAAACAATTATGTAACTAACCAAAAAATAAAAGAAAAATCTAAACAATTATGTATAATAATAATAATAATTCATATGGATAGCAGCTCTTTTATATATATTAGTAATTTATTCCCAACCGATTCATTTAATAATAGTAATTCATATGGCATTTCTTGTTTGTATTATATAATTTATATGTTAGTATTATAGAGATTTGATTGAAAGTATATATAGCTAGGTAGAGTAATTGAAACTATTTTTAATACAAAAATATATATAAAAAGTTGTTTACAGAAAATAATTTTTATGTTGAAGTTGTGATATCTTCTAATATAGTTAAAATATTAAAATTTGTAACTTATTAACACGCTTAACACATTAGTAGTTTCCTGTATTTGCTCTAAAAAAACGGATTGGTTTCTGAGTTTACAAAGTATCTTGGTAGCTTTATCTGTTTGCCTAAAATCAGGGGCGGAGCTAGGGGGGTAGGGGAGGGTCTCCCGACCCTCCAACCCTACGGAACACCTTTGACGAACAGTGGTTCAGTTCTGAGCAGCTCCCCAAAATAGTTAACATTAGTACCTACAATGTAGAATATGATTATATGACATAAAACTAAGTTTGCATAGTTGGTTGTAGTGATAAATGAAGGAATCTCTACATCCAATTGGTCCTGTGTTCAAATCTCCCGTATTTTTGCATCTTATCTTGTGTTACTTTGTTCAAAGTGACCTATTGGTCGCTTAACCTTGCTTAGAATTATATATTAGACCTTTCAACTTGTTTAAAGTGATGTATATATTATTTTGTCAAAATCCTCTTTTGTTTACCGAAGTGGATTTAAGGGGCTTAATTATATAATTTTAAGCAAGTTGAGTGAGCCAACTAGATACTTCTTAATTACGGAGACTAATCAAACTTTTTGGTTAACTTCAAGGGACTCAAGGAACTCATGATGTATTAAGCCTTTATTAATATCAAGATACATATTTGTCGTTGTTCAAACCTAACAACAATTAAGCACAAATGGTAAGATTTAACCACAAAGATACATTAAACATGATAAAACATTACATGAAACTAATTAACAGATAATATTTAACTACTAGGAGGATGGTATGGAGTAGGAATGATGCAGAGATTAAATTTCCTTTTAGCAGTAATACCAATCTCTTCCGTCATATCAAGATTTTCCGATTTGATTCCATCAGTGAGTTTCCAATCAAAATGATATAACAACTTGGCAAGTGGAAGATCTACATTAGCTAACCCAAGCAATATTCCTGGACAACTTCTCCTTCCAGCACCAAATGGAAGGTACTCAAAATTATTATTTCCTCTAAAATCCATTGAACTATCAATAAATCTCTCTGGTTTAAATTCCTCCGGATCATCCCAATATTTTGGATCTCGTCCCATTCCCCATGCATTAACCATGATTCTAGATTTGACTGGAATATCATATCCACCAATGACACAACTCTCTGTACATTCTCTTGGAATCAACAATGGAACAGGAGGATGTAATCTCAAGCTTTCTTTTATTACTAACTTTAAGTACTTCAACTCATGTAAATCTGCTTCATCTACTCTTCCTTTTGTATTGTATTTTTGTCTTATTTCTGCTTGTGCCTTTTCCATTACTTTAGGGTTTTTTATTAGTTCAGACATAGTCCATTCTAATGTTGTAGCTGAAGTATCAACACCAGCAGAAAATATATCCTGAATTAAAATTACACATCATTATAGTAGACTCATGTAGATATTGGTTATACAGATTTGCAGATAGATACCTATAGTATTAGTTAAATACTATATATACTCATCTGCAAATGAACAAAACTACAGACTATCTCTATGTAATTAATCTTTAAAATAATAATGAATATAACACATTAAAATATACTGACCAGGATAAGTGCTTTGATGGTGTCATCACTCAAAGGAATTTGAAGGTCCCCATTTTCTTGCAGATTCAAAAGAACATCTACAAGATCTTCTTTCTGATCCATGCTGCTTACACCGCTGCTGATATTTGTTCTAGCAGATCTATGTTGTTTCAGAATTCCCTCAACTGTTTGATCAAGTTGTTTATGAACTTTTTCAACTCTTTTATTTATACCACTAAACATCTCAAGCCATTTAATTGAAGGATAAGCATCAGCAATACTAATCCCTCTCCCCAATTCCATCATTATTTTCTCCAAACATGTAACAAACACATCTTCCCCTTTCAATACCTTCCCATAAACTGCTCTTGAAGTGATACAATAAGTTAAAGAAGTGATCATCTTCATAAGATTAATACCTGAACCTGTTGGGGTTTTAGATAGAAATAAAAGAAATTAAAATAAATGGTGGAAATAATAAAATTAGATCTGTATAATCATTTCATTTCTTCTATTTCAAAATAACTGTCACATTTAATCAATTTTTTTATTGGAGTAGTGCAAAAATACTTTTAAAATAGTTCTGATCAATTTTACCGCTAAGGTATAAAATGTTGTAATTTTATTTCTTATTTCTAAAATTTTATCAAAATCATGGATAAAATTGCATCATTTTAAATGTTAGAGCTAAAATTGCATTATCAACATTAGCATTATTTTTCCACCTTATACCTTTCTTCTTTCATATTATTTGTTATGTTTATCTACCAAGACAATTTTTTTTCTATTTTACCTTTTTGAACGAATTTGATACTTCCTATAAATTTTAGGGTAAATAATTTATTACTCTTCCCCTTTTTAAGTAATATATTATTTAGTCTCACTATTTTGAAAAATAGATTATAAGTTCCTTATTTTTTATCAATATTAACATTTTGGTCTTTCTTTCAGGACAGTAATAATATGATATAGAATATCAATCTTACTCCGTTATTTTTTGTCTGTCTATTTATGTCATGTCATGTAAGGGTTAAAAATCTAAAAAAAAATAGGTAGAATAACCAAATAGTTAATATTGATAAATGATAGAAAACTTATAATATGGTTTTTAAAATAGAATAACTAAATAGTGTGTTAGTTAAAAATAAGGAGACTAATAAATTATTTATCCTAAATTTAAGCCAAATAAATCTGTATGTACTATTTAGTCAAATGTGACCATTATTTTGAAATAGAGGAACTAACTATTAACTTTGAATCTCAACAACATAACCTCATTCACTAACCGAAATTGATTGGATAAGCTTCGATGTTTAAAATAAGATGAATGAATAATGTGTTAGCTAAAAATGAGGGTACTCGTATATTATTTACCCTAAATTTAAACCAAATCAATCATTATGTACAATTTTTTACCATTATTTTGAACTGGGGCACTAAATATTAACTTTGGTAATCACACTAATTAAAAGCATATTACTTTTTTTTTTTAAACAAAACTGTTAAATCAAATTAACTAATTAACTTTGAATCAAATCTCAACCTAACCTGATTCACTGCACGAAATCGATTCAATAAGCTTCGATGTTTCTTCATCCCTGATTGATCTAAACGACTCAACACGCTTGGCAGCCAGTAACTCCATAGTTGTAATCTTTCTCAACTGTCTCCAGTAATCTCCATAAGGAGAAAAAGTGATGTCTTTATAGCCATAGCTGATACATCTAGCACCACTCATTTGAGGCCTTTGAGCAAACATGAGACCATGAATTTTCAGGACTTGTTCAGCAGCTTCAGGAGATGAAATCACTATATGTGTAACTTCACCAAGCTTAAGATGGATAATAGGTCCGTATTTGTTTGATAAGTCTCTCATTTTCTGGTGTGGTAAACACCCAATTAAATGGTGCATACTTCCTATCAGAGGCAGTGTCCATGGCCCTGGAGGAAGGTTTGGAGTTGGGGTTTTGATTTTGTTCCAAATCAGAATAAGGAAGATGAGGGTTATCATAGAGATTATTGCCCATTCTGAGGATGTAAAATTGGCTTCCATGGTCAAGATTTAGACAGAGTAGGTAGCAATGGGATAAGTGTACTCGGTTTTAGTAATATTGTGGGAACAGACAAATTTGATGTGATATTTATGTAATAAAGAATTATGTATGATAATAAAAAAAATTCAGATGGACTCCAGTTGTTCTATATATAGTAATAATAATTCACATGGCAGATGTTGTTTGTATGTGTATATAATATATACTAGTAGCTCTATAATATTCATGGAAAAAAATATATAATAAGTATTTTGAACTATTAATATTCTTATAATTTGGTTGAGAATTTTATTTATCAAGAAATTAAATCATCTAGAAACTTAAACTCGCTTTTATATATAAAAAAATAAAAAATAAGTAATTTTTAAAAATGATTTATATTCACGGTGGACTATGATGGCTCAGGGAGGAGGGTGGGGAGAGCGGAAAAAATTGGGTTATGAGTGGTAATGGGAGTTGGGGGTAATATCAGACATGGAATCTTGAGGGATATATCTAATTCTGACAAGGGTAGTGAGTGTAAGGGTAAGGCTAGTAGGAGTGAAATGGGCCAATCAGAAGTTATTATTTCCTACTGTATGGCCCACGAATCAAGGGTAATCGGAAAGGGTGGGAGACGTGTAGTGAGGTGCCTAGATGGGAGAGTGGGGGGAATCATAATATGGGAAATATGGAGGATGTTGAAATGGAACTACAAGAGGCGAGAAAGCATAGAAGGGATGTGGAAGGTGGTCATTCTAGTAAGGATAAAGTTGAGGGCAAGGAAAGTATTCCTAACATGGATAAGGAGGTTCCCGAGGATCAAGTTTCGACAAAGCGGTGGCCTGGCACTGACGTGAAAATGGGGGTGAATGTTAATGTGATGAGTTATTCAGAGCATCCATTGATGCGATGATTGTTGATAATGAGCAAGAACACATAATTTTTGAGTTTTTACAGGTTTAAATATTATTACCGGAACATTAGTGCAAGAACACATAATTTTTATAAGTTGAATATGCAAAAGATACAAGTTTTTGGCCTAATAGCAAACTATCCTTGTAGAGATTATCCATATCTCTACCGAAACAGCAAGCCAGAAACTTAAGCAGGATTTATTTCTCACTGAGAATCTCTGTCACGATCGAGATTTTGAAAATCTCATTTGAGATTCTTGATTTTCAGCAAAAAAAAATGCTTAAATCCTTCACTTTTTCCTATTCCACCTCTATTTAAAACACATTTTCTTCTTCCACAATCAATTTCACACCATATCAACTTTAATTTTTACAAATTTTCACCTATCCAACATACTTTCTTTTTCCATAAAATATTTCTGATTTTTTTCCTTACACCTTTTTACTATTCATCTTTTTCCCCAAACACAAACTCCATAACGTAACCCTCCATTTTTCTATCTTTATCACAATTTTTCTATTTTTCTCTCACAAATCCGACATTTATACACCACGCCTAGACATAAGAAGGTTACTTACAATGTGTCCTTTACCTCCTCCATTAATCATTTGCGTGTTGAATATAGAGCTCACATTCGACATTAATTCAGATGAGGAAGGGAAGTGGTATATGCACTCTTTCGGGCCAAAGTTCGTGTTTCACGATATTCTCTTTTGGATTTTACTACAGAGATTTACATTTAGGAATTTGGATAAAATTTATGAAGTTGGGTATGAAGGGATGACTATTTGATTTGCTTTCCTACACATATTTTTTGTGATCAGCCTCAACTATTTGGATGAATTTGGATGACTTTGATTCCAAGAACACTTCTAGCAAGCCCCTTAAAGATAATTGTATTTTCTGTTTCTCTTCATTTTGGGCATGTTGAAGGGTAGAAGGTTCGAAGTCGAGATTTGTTTGTCATGGATTGCATTTTTAAAGGATTGATGGTAGATAACGTTGGACAACTTTTTGACAATTTAAACAAAGCCACCGTTTCAACCACTAAGAAAGTTCCTTTGGGTACCTTGATTACGGGTATTGTTTTGGATGCTACGGGTAGTTTGGAGCAGTTTGAAACACTTACTCATAATTATTTTCCGATGTTGGATTATGCCGCATTTTTACATTAATTTCGTAGATTCACCAATGTTGGCTAGTTTATTTGCAAGCTCGATGTTGGTACTTCGAGTTCACATGGCAAAGGTATTTACATCAGCTGGTAATTAGGAAGCGAATTTTGGTGAGGATGAAGTAAGAGATTGAGGATGAGGACCCACGTGAAGACGTCGGGGACATCATATATGAAGTTATGGGTTAGCCACGAGTTTTCGATCACGTAAACGGTTATTATAGCAGTTCCCATAACGAGCAAACAATAAAGTTTTTGGCACAAATAAATGGCAACAATAGACAAATGAACTTAAGCATCGATGAGGTAGATAAACACATCTATAATTTGAGGAAGGAACATAAATCCACTAGTCGTCGGTCATTATCATATTTCCACCGCCACGGAGTCGAGTCGATGCGGTCTCCATATTTTGAATTATGGATTCTCCTTCACATTCAGGTTTTCTCTTTCCTTATATTTTATGCTTGTTTGTTTCGTACTCGTTTATTTCGGTTCTTATAATTTTGTACTCTATCTTTTCTGATTTATCAATTTTTGCACAATGAGGACATTGTCCTATTTAAGTGTGGGAGAAGATGTGTTCTAGAGATAGCAGGCTAAGATGTTTTGGTTGAAAGATGGAGATATGAATACCTAGTCTTTTCATGTGAATGTCGAGGTCCGTCAGCAGCAGAATACCATTTTATCTATGTAGGATGAGACGATGTTTGGTTCTTAATAACCCACACGATATGGTAGTTCATGTGCATCAGTACTTTACTATTGTCTTCTCTTCATCTAGTTGTGGTTCATTAAGTGCTGTTGATGTCATCCCATTGTCAGTTGATGCAGAATGTGATGCTCACAGCAGCCTTCGAATGTGATGAATTTAAGGCGGTTTTATTTTCTATGCACTTGGATAAATCGCCAGTCTTACGGGTTGAATCATAGATTTTTTAAGTCTTTTTGGAATAAAATTGGGAAGGAGGTGGGCACGTCTTGCACTAAATGGCTAAATCATGGGATGCTCCTGTCGAATTTGAATGATATGATTATTGTTCTAATTCTTGAGTGTGAGAACTCGGGTTTTTTTTAAAGGTTCCGTCCAATATCGTTATGCATTGTGGTTTATAAGTTGATTGCAAAGGTGTTAGCTAATGGATTGAAAAATATTATGATAAAGATCATTTGTGATACCCAATCTACTTTGTCCCTGGCAGGTAAGTAATTGATAGCTTTCCTATAGAATTTGAATTTATACACTTTATCAAGCACCAAAATAGAGGGGTGATATGGAATGTGGCTTTGAAAATCGATATTAACAATTCATACTATAGGGTCAATTGGAAGTGTTTGGATATGGTGATCGAGCATATGTGGTTTATTGTGAAGTGGATTGAGTGGATTATACTCTGTATTACCATGGTTCGGTACAAAGTGGCATTGAACGGTGAGCTCACGGAGTCGATCATATCGGGTAGAGGGTTACGACAAGGTGACCCGCTATCACCTTATTTATTTATCCTGTATGCAAAGGTTCTTTCCTGTTTAATTGAGCGGGCTATGGAGCAGAATAATAACTAGCACTACGCTAAAACTCCCTTCAGACGACGGTTAAAAACCGTCGTCCCGCGAGATATAAATCTTTCACGGGGCTCACTGTCGTCTTTTGCCCCTTCAGACGACGATTAGGTTCTGTCATGTGAAGATACAATACATGACATAAGCCTAGTTTCGTACTGTCAGATTAATCTTGTTACGATGTAGCTTTTTATTATTAACGTCACCTTTAATTTCATCACATGACATACTAATAATTAAAAATGTCAAGTAGATATATGGGAAATTGGCATATTGGTATTCGCGATGACAGTTTTTATAATAATTTATGTCGTTGTAGCTTGTTTCAGATGACATAGGTCTTGATCAATCATGTCAATGGATTTATTTTCAGATGAAATATTCGTTTATTTTAATGTCTTTGTATTGTTGCTTAGATGATATTTTTTTTAAGTAAATGTCACTATTTGCCTTATTCTTCGAATAAATTTGGGTATTGAAGCATAATCAAATTAACAAGAATTTATGTATATATCAATGATTTTAAATTTGCCAATCTGTTTACATTTGAACCAGACTAATGCTCATAATCTGTTTACATTTGAACTAGACAAATTTCTGAATGTATGTAAAGGTAAAAACAACAAGCAATTAATACATCTCCAAATCTGTCAATCTTTCAAAGGCGTGGTGTTGGAAGAAAAATCTAACTAGATCTGCATATATCTGTAAATCATTATTAGGCCTAGAATCCCCAAGTCATGATATTTGAAAAACCAACTGATGCTCATTAATCACGTACCGTATACAAATAGACCTAATAACTCTCATTTACCCTTTCCCCTTCCTAGACCTTTCACTTTCCCACAGTATAAATATGAAGCTTTTACTAGTTGTCAAGAGTCCACAACCCAACACTATACTTACTCTAGTTATATCGATCAAGGATAGACGTATAAGGGACCTCCATACTCGTGTTGATGCACATATTTCCCTACTCCAGCATGAGGCACCCAGGTGGCTCATCAATAATTATGCAGGTCCTGACCGTCAAAAATGGACTTTTGTGATGAAGGGCCCTCCAAACACCCCTTATGAAGGAGGTGTATTCATAGTGCATATGGACTTCTCTATCGATTTCCCCTCCCATGCACCTCCAGTTGTAAGAACATGAACTTATTAACACATAGTAAGCAGTTCATATATATGCATATACACTCATGACATTACTATTATTCATAGCTCATGTTTAGGACCAAATTTATCATCCTAATATCGGTCCTTTAGGACATATATCTATGCCCCAGCTACTTGATCGTCCTTCCCATAGTATTGCCACGGTAAGATGATGCTATAAATTTATGCATTTGCTTATGTTTGGGTTCTAATTTATCTATTCATATGTTTGGGGTCTAATTTATAAATGCATTTTCTGGCTGTTGTGGAATATTTATGGAATGCTGATAGAGCCTTTCATTGAGGAGCCATTTCCTGGCCGAGAGCGAATTGCTGAGCGATACCTCAACAACAGGGCATGTTATGAAGCAACTGCCAGGAGATGGACTGAAGAGTATGCAGGGGATATATGATGTGTGAATAGCAAGCAAAAGGGGGCATGATGATGTGACATGTGAATAGCGTACAAGAAGGGGGGAGGCATGATGTGTGAATAGAAAGGAGATTTGGATGCTAAACAAACACTGAGCTGGATGGTGTGGACTACTAGATGGTCATCGAGCCAATCTTGAAGAACATAATGATTACTGATTACAAATCTACTTGGTAATCAATCTGATCTTCAATGTTGCCTCCATGCCCCTCTAGTATTCCACGCCATCCAACTCTAGTGTTTGTTTATCATCTGTTAAGCCCAAAATATACCTAAAATATCATTAATATTTACATCAGTTTTGCCATGAATTTGTGCTGTTTATATCTATTTTGAGTACTTTTACGTCCGAATATGTTTCCTTCATGCAAGGTACCTAAATATTTGGTAAAATCCAAATAGGAACGAAAAGAGGTCAAAAACAAAGGAAAACCCCTAAGTTACGAGCAAAAGACGAGGAAATTCAAACGCACCGAAACGAAGATGACGGAACAGAGTCGATGCCGAGAAAAACTCCCGTGTCGCGATCGAGATTCCCTAATCTCGGTCGCGACACACATCTCCCAGACATTCTCCCTTGCGTTCCAAAGACCGAAAATTTACTCCTCAATCTCGGTTGAGATTCTTGAATATCGGTAACATCAGAAATTCTGGCAGCACATCCTTCACATGTTGAAATTCAAAAAAACGTGTCCGTTCGGGTGGATAAAAACGTCTCTTCACAGCGGACACGATCCCTAAACACGACTCTTCAACATCTATAAATAGAGAGTTGATTTCAAAGTTGTAGAAAGTTAGATTTTTAAGATTAGTACAGAATTTATGCAAAAATTCTGATTCAGAAACGATTCACAGTTAGAGTTCGATTTTATAAAAGCAATTTGATGTACACACATTGTTCTTAAATTAATTACAAACACAGTAGCAATTAGATTTAGATTAAGATATGTTCAAGACTAGTTTACATTTTGGTAGTAGAAGAGCCATCTCTATTCCGAAGATTCAGTGAGAAGATTAAGTAGTGGATTCGACCCCGGAGCCTGACAAACTCTAATGAGGTTTGAGGAAAGGATTGACGACCCGGAACTCTGATGCGCCCTCACCTAAGTTAGAGATGAGAACTCACTAAGGGATAAGTGTACCCCGTCGTTATCAAGTAATAAATTTCTGGTTAAGTCCAGGTTATCGTCCACAGGATTTATTTCTGCAAGTATCGAGTTACTTGGTTTCAGATGTTATCTAGGCTCAGGGGGGTTTAGAGTTGGTTTTGCTAAATTAATCTACTCCTAGGTTGAATTATACTATTCCTAGCTAAGTTATCTGGTTCTAACTAAGTTATTCTACGCCTAATTAAGTTACTCTACCCCTAATTAAGTTAAACTACTCCTAAGTGATCTTTTACCAATGCAATTATCCGAAGGAACATGAAGGGATACGATGATAATGAAAATAGATTGTTTAAGCAATTGAATTAAAACCTAAGTCACTTGTGTCCGAGGCGATTAACCCGACCTATCCTCCTAAAGTTCCTAGTTCGTGATTCCCTTGTAAGGCCGAAACTAGCTCTAAGGCTCAGCAATTTGGGCTTAATCTTCTATAGGGTCGTCAATCCTATAGGCACTGACTAGGTCAGATTCAGCTCGCAATATGTGCCAACTTGATTTTGGGATTATCGAATAAGTTAAACCAATCAGACAAAGCGTAAGACAAAGATTAAAGCATTAAAATAATTGAATGAACAAGAACTATAATATATATCAAAGATGGAAAATATTGTCACGAAGTTACAATAAGCCTAGAATTCATAACATGTATCAGAGGCTAGACAGAATGTAAAAGAAGAAAAATCCCTTTCAGGGAACCTGTCTACCAATGCAGGCGTCTTTCTAGGACTTAAGGATAGAGCTTGAGCAATTCTCGGTGAACGGAGCTTCAGAGGTGTCTTCAATGGAGGTTTGAAGGATATGGAGGAGGTGGAGAGGATTTCTCAAGAGGAAAAACTAAGAAAATTACAAAGATAAAAGATGTCTAAATTACATTGGAAAAACTCTATTTATAGGCGTGGCTTGGCCCTCTTTTTGACCTATTTTTGTGTCCTTGTTGGTGTAGGAAGTCGTGGGGTCCATCGTGGCTTCGTGGGGGCGGAATTGGTCTTTTTGACCAATTCCCGCAGGTCTGCTCGCCGAGCAGGGCGAGCTGCTCGGCGAGCAGGGCTACTCGCGACGAGCAGCGCCCTGCTCGCCCGAGCAGGCGCCTGGCGGCCTGCTCGCCCGAGTAGGCGCCTGGCGGCCTGCTCGGCGAGCAGGCATCCTGCTCGCCCGAGCAGGCCTCTGGCGGCCTGCTCGGCAAGTAGGCCTCCAGGGGCCTGCTCGGCGAGCAGGCATGGCCTACGGAGGCCCGCTCGTCGAGCGTTTTCGCCCGACATGCCCTTGATGCTTGCCGAATGCCGTCGATGCCCTTTTTCGCCCGTACAGAAACTCCAGATAACATTAGTCCAAAGGCTAAATTGATCCGTCAATCGCTTATTTTGAGCAAACGCTTCGTTTGGTGCGACTTTTGACGGACCAATTAGCTTCAAAAGATAATGGAATTATACTATGCATGCTATTTTGGTCGTAATTGCCTAGATTAGTCATAAAACGAGCCTAAACAACGAAAAATAAATAAAACGTTTCTAATTCCTAACTAACTCACACAAAAGTATTTAAATGCGAGAAATGCTCGCTTATTAACTAAATAATGCTAAAACCCGTCCAAAAACCGTACCCAAAGATAGGGGTTTTTGACCCCTATCAAACTCCAATGTCGTTTTGAATGCTTCCATGTTTTTTGTTCTCTGTAAACTTGTATCAATTCACACTTCATCTAATAAAGTTTATGCAATTCAACATATTTTTAAGTTGTACTTTGGTAAATGATCTGAAGTAAGTTCTGGTGTTTTCATTAAAACGTAGTTAAATTCAAAATCTTTACAAGGAAACTTTGTTGAACACCTAGGTAAATTCATTTTTACGGACGATATGATCATTAGGTCGGCTTATCGGAAATAAGTATAAATTTGGTCAAGGTAGAAATCCGCTCAGAACCAGGGGGATTCCCTACGGTTCAAAGCCTTTTAATTGAAGGAGTTTACGTTTATTACACATTTATAATTTTTACAAAGTTTAAAGTTGTTTTCTTTGCTTAATGCAAACGAGTACAATTATTCTCTTGGTCTAAACACTAAATGTTTCTGTTTTGTAATTCAAACTCAAAACAGAATTGATTTCTAACATTCTACATATATTCTACTCTAATTCTTATTAATTCAATCTCAAAACCAAATTCAATTAACGATTATCTATTAAATAAACCTTAAATCGTATTTAAGCTAAATCAAAATAAGTTTTTGTGAAAAAACGTTCCCTGTGGGATCGATATCTTTTTATTACTACAGGCGAAACCGTGCACTTGCGGAAATCGCTCAATAAGTTTTTGGCGCCGTTGCAGGGGAACGCCAATTTTTTTTATAAAAATTTAGATTTTTCGTGTTTTATTTCGAATCTAGGTTTATAAATACTTATTTTAACTTTTATATTTTATTTATTTTAATTTACTAACATATTTATTTTTGAAATTATGTTTTGAAGGTAGTTTTGGTTCGTGCAAAAATTTCAAGTTCATGCACAATTCTCGAAGTTCGGGCATTCCACCAAACCTATTAGATCCAGAAATTGAAAAGATAGTTAAAAAGAAAAATAAAAACAAGAAACAAAAAGAAAACCCAAATTTCGAGCCAGAAAATAAGGCAGATCCACCAACACTCATGGATTACGCTAGGCCAGGAGTGGCCGGTGTAACCAATAGTATCGTTAGACCCAGAATAACCGCAAACTAATTTGAAATTAAACCAGCTTTGCTTAGTATGTTGCAAAACAATGTAACTTTTTATGGGCTACCTAACGAAAATCCTAACACCCATTTGACAAATTTCTTAGAAATTTGCGACACTTTCAAAATACCAGATGTGACTGTCGAAGCAATTAAACTTCGACTTTTTCCTTTCACTTTGAAGGATACAGTCAAAGATTGGTTAACTTATATGGCAGGCGCAACATTTGCGACTTGGAACCAATTAGCCCAAGCGTTTTTATCAAAATATTTCCCTTTAGCAAAAACTGCAAGAGTTATAAAAGAGTTAACATCTTTTTCTCAAAATGATAATGAAACTCTTTATGAGGCTTGAGAATGTTTTAAAGAACTTCAATGTTTATGCCCACACCACCAATTACCCGATGCACTTTTAATGCAAACTTTTTATAATGGGATAAATCCTACAACTAGTGGTTCATTAGATGTTATGTCGGTGATAAGTCTCCAATTCAACGTTCAAATGTCCACTTTAGTGCTAGGTTATTTAATTAATTTGGTGTTATTTTGGGTATTATTGCTTGTTTTGGTTTGATTTGCCTCCACAGGACTCAAATGATTAAAAGGAGCAGAATTGGACTTAATTGAAGAAACTTTGGACCAGAAAGGAATTTGGTGCTGAATTAAAGGAGCTGAAGCGAAAATGGAGTTAGTCTTGCCCAAGACTAAGGACCTCCGAATCTGTTGATGTTCAAATTGACCAGGACCTTTTCCAACTCGAAAAAGAAGGCAGAAAATCATGGATTTGAAATTTGTAAAAGAGGTTGCTGATTTAGATAGATATTATTTGGTTACCTAACTTTTAGGATGGGGTTTTCTCTATAAATAGATGCAGAACAAAACTTCTTCTGTTAGGTTTTTTCTCTTTTTGGGTTCTTAGTTAGCTTTATTTATTTTTATCTTTAATGGTTATCATAGTCGAATTCATGACTATGTGTAGCTAAACACTTTATCGATTAAGGGATTAATCAAAGGCTAGCATTATTTCCAATTGTGAGATTGTTGTTCTTAATTTCAGTAATCTAATTTTATATGATCTGTTTGCATATTTATCGATCTATGAAATCAGACCTTCAATGAAAGTTTAGGTTACAGTTCGGCCGGGCTTCGACTTTTTCATTCATTGAAACAACGTTAGGCTATAGGATTTGTAATCATCTGAAATCCTAACTATGTTCAAGCGCATAAACATGTGATTTGGTTTAAATCGGAATCGCTAAGAATTCGGTTAACTTAGATTGGGTCCTTCTAATCCCTAATGCTTTCGACAGATTAAATTCTAAGCGCTAAGCTAGAACTGTCTGGCCGAATAGGGGCTTATCTTTAGGTGCTCTAGGATTTGCTTTACAATTAAGGAAGGATTAGGTCGGGAATGAATAAGGAACGACTATAACCAATCCAGATCATGTCAATTATGATATCATCTCACTTTCAATGATCAATAAGGAAATAATTGTTCAGCCTGCGAATTTCCCTTGATCGAAATTCCATCATATAAGAATCACCAATTTAATTTCATTTCAATTTTGCAAATTTATTTATTCATTAATCAACAATTCAATCCCCCATATTTACTTTTTGTTAATTGCTTGGTTATATTTGTAATTAGATCAGTATTAATCCTTTGGGTACGACCTTTACTTGCTCTTTTACAATCTGTTTTCGGCTAAGTGAAGTTATAATTATCTTTGGTGGATTCGACACCCATCAGTCGGGATGGCTATTTATGAAGAAGACATCCGCCCAAACAAGAGAACTTTTAGAGGAAATGGCAATCAACAGTAGTATGTGGCCCGCAGAACGTGGACACATACCAGTGGCGAAACCATCATCCTCGACAACATCATCCGTTAAAGGTATAGTGAATCTCGATCCAGTCTCGATGCTACAAGCCCAATTTTCTGCCTTATCGCACAAAATTGATAGGTTTATGGCACCGTGCGATACCAATGGTAATCCAATCCCAACGGATGTGGATTACGAAGGTATGAGTGAGATTGAATAGGTAAATTTTGTCCAAGGGCAAAACCAAACTAATAATCATTATTCTAGTACTTATAATTATGGATGGAGGAATCATCCTAACTTTAACTTGAAAGATAATAATAATAATAATGCAAATGCTAATCAAAATCGTCCCAATAATTATCAAAATCAATCTAGAGATACGATTAGCACTTTATCTTCTAAAATCGACAAATTTATAGACGCTATCGGTGGAAAAGTAAGTAGCCATGATGATGGTTTTAAACGTATCGAGAATAAATTCGATCAACTTATTAAAAATCAATCGCCTAGCATCCATAATTTGGAGGTTCAAATAGGACAAATTGCTAAATCAATTCCATCCCGAAAAGAGGGAAGTCTTTCCAGCCATACGGAAGAAAATCCGAAAGAGCATGTAAAGGCTATCACTCTTCGATCAGGGAAAAATTACTTAGGTCCGGAAATGCCCGGAGATTCTACTTTACAGGGAACTGATTTACCAACAAAATCCCAAGAAGATACATTAAATGCAAAAAGTTCACGTATTGATTCAAGTACAAAAACTTTTGTACCCAAACCACCTTTTCCACACAAAGTCCGAAATAAGGACTATGACAAACAACTTTTAACATTTTTGGACAAACTTAAAAATTTGCATATTAATTTGACGTTTATGGATGCGATAACGCAAATTTCTAACTATGGTAAGTTCTTAAAAGATTTGATTTCAAAGAAGATCAGTTGGGAAGGAATTTCGTCCATATCATTAATAGAGGACTCTAGTTCAATAGTATCGAGTAATTTGCCCACTAAACTCAAAGATCCCAGATGTTTTACCATCCCGTGTAAGTTGGGAGACATTGAATTCCTAAGTTGTCTTTGTGATTTAGGAGCAAGCATTAACTTAATGTCGTTGTCTATTTTTAACAAATTAGGTTTAGAAGAAGATATCAAGCATACCAATATGGTTTTGCAATTAGCGGATCAAACCACTAAGAAACCATATGGTATAATTGAGGACGTTTTAGTTAAAGTTGATAAGTTTATTTTTTCTACCGATTTTGTTATACTAGACTTTGACGTTAATTGTCCACTAATTTTTGGTAGACAGTTTATGAACACGGGACGTGCATTAGTCGATGTATCAGAAGAGAAAGTAGTTTCAAGAATAGGTGAAGATAAGATCGAGTTTAATATGAACAAAGCGATGAAATATCCTATGGAGGAATTCACTTGTATGAAACTTGACTTGGTTGAAGAATGTGTCAATGACATTGTTCAAAGAGAAGATATAATAGAACATATAGTGGGAGAAGAATTAGAAGATAAGGACCCTGAGCCTTTGATTCGAGAAGATGGACCAGTTCCGCCTTCAATTGTAGTACCCCCTAAGTTAGAACTTAAAGAGTTACCAAACCATTTAAGGTACGCTTTCCTAGGCGAAAGTGATACTCTTCCTATAATTATCTCTAACAAGTTGACTAAAGATCAAGAAGAGAAATTGAAAGAAGTTGTTAAGAATAGGATAGGAAGTATGGGATGGCAAATTTTAGACTTAAAAGGAATTAATCCTAGTATTGTAATGCACATAATTCACTTAGAAGAAGATAAGCCACCTAAAGCGGATAGGCAAGGACGCTTAAATCCGAACATGAAAGAAGTAGTAAAAAATGAGATTACTAAGCTTTTAGACAATGGAATCATTTATCCTATCTCGGATAGTGAATGGATTAGTCCAATCCATTGTGTACCTAAAAAGGGAGGCATAACTGTAGTAAGGAATGACGAAGGTGAATTAATACCTACGTGAACCACCACTGGTTGGAGGGTTTGTATAGATTATAGGAACCTAAACAAAGCAACCAGGAAAGATCATTTTCCTCTACCTTTCATCGATCAAATGATCGAAAGGATAGCCAGTCATTCTTTTTATTGTTTTTTCGATGGTTATTCCGGATTCTTTCAAATATATATTTACCCGAACGACCAAGATAAAACAACCTTCACATGTCCTTATGGAACCTTTGCATATAGGAACCGGGGGTAAATTACATACGTAGTGTACAACCTTTACCCCAAATCACACTTTGGTGTACAACCAAAATTTTGTCACACTAAACCATACGAGCTTCATGTGACCTCCCACTAAAGTGTACAGCCGATTTTTGTGACCGGTCAACGCTGGTCAACGTTGCCACATCATCAATTTGACTATTCTAAAAGTAAAAAATTAATATACCTATTATGAAATTACTAAAATGTCCTCATTCCTTCCTCTCTCACTCTTTTCCTTTCTCTCCCTCACTCCTCACTCCTCACTCCTCTCTCCTTCAACTCCTCTCTCTACCATTTCTCTCTCACTCCTCTCTCCTTTCTGTAACCATTTCTTCTACAACAAATTTCAAATTTCAAATTCTCAATACACAACATAGAGCACTAACATACTCTAGCATAAAATTGGACCTATTTGGAAATCAGAGAAAACAACATGAATTAATGCATAAATCCAACAAACAGTATTTTAGAGAGAATATGAATTATCTACCCTATTTGTTTGCATCTCCTATCCAATTAAGAAAAACAAGAATTAACCCATGCATTCAATCATTTTCCTTCGAGGTCACGAAACAAAATCAACCACAAAACATAACAGCACATTGTTTTCTCGAGAAACAACCAGAAAATGGAGACGAGAAGAGGGGGGAGAGGGAGAGAGAGAGAGCACCCGTTGAAGTTTTTTTCGATTTTAAGAGTGAGAGCATTGAGATAAGTTGATCTAGGAGATGTTGAAGAAGATTGTTCTTTCTCGATTTGATTTAATGCACAATCCGATTCGATTCTTGAAGTTCACAGAAATTACAGCATTTCTCCAACCCTAGAGATCGATCGAAGCTGAAAGCTCTAATTAGCTGCTTAGTTGTTTGGTTGAATGGAAAGAGAGCAATAGAATTGAATCAAATGGAGAAATTATGACAGTTTTTGTGTTGTGTTTTGGATGATTCAGCCTGGAAACGAAAAGCAGAAAGAAATATAATTCAAGTCTTTTTTTTTGGTAGTATGTAATTCAATTCTTGAAAGTAACTATATTTCTTTTTTCCTTTCAATATATTTTATATATTTAATAAGTTGAAAAAAAAGTCAAGAAAGGGGATGCTGATTGAGTACTAACGTGGCATTTCAAAAGAAAGCGACAAAGAGAGGGAGAGAGGGGAAGTGGCGCTGCGTTGCGTTTGAGTGGGCATTGGGCAAGTTTCGGTTTTGGCAGTCTGATCAATATCGACTTTGATTGTAGAAGAAATGGTTACATGGAAGGAGATAGGAGTGAGAGAGAGAAAGGAAAAGAGTGAAAGAGGAAGGAGATGTGGGTATTTTAGTAATTTCACAATAGGTATGTCAATTTTTGACTTTTAGAATAGTCAAATTGATGATGTGGCAACATTAACCAGCGTTGATCGGTCACAAAAACCGGCTGTACACTTTAGTGGGAGGTCACCTGAAGCTCGTACGGTTTAGTGTGACAAAATTTTGGTTCTGCACCAAAGTGTGATTTGGGGTAAAGGTTGTACACCACGTATGTAATTTACCCTAGGAACCGGCAACATTTCAATGTTGTATGACTGCAATTTTTAAAGATTTCATTGAAGATATCATGGAAGTTTTTATGGATGATTTTTCAGTTTATGGAGATTCTTTTGATGCATGTTTAGAAAACCTAGATAAAGTGTTGCCTAGATGTGAAGAAACGAATTTAGTTTTAAATTGGGAAAAATGTCATTTCATGGTAGACGAAGGAATTGTTTTAGGACATAAAATACCTGAAAAAGGATTAGAAGTGGATAGAGCAAAAACTTCAGTGATAGAAAAATTACCCCCTCCAACTACTATTAAGGGAGTAAGGTCATTTTTAGGATATGCAGGTTTTTACAGAAGATTTATAAAAAACTTTTCTATGATTTCCAAACTACTTACTAATTTGCTTATGAAGGATTCAACTTTTGATTTTAATGAAGATTGTGTTAAAGCTTTCGAGACATTGAAAACCGCCTTAGTCAGTGCACCCATAATTGCTAAACCCGATTGGGATTTACATTTTGAAATTATGTGCGATGCAAGTGATTTAGCCGTATGATGTGTATTAGGTCAAAGGAAGGATAAGAAACTTCATGTCATCTATTATGCAAGTCACACATTGTTCGGTGCACAGTTGAATTACACCACAATCGAAAAAGAAATCCTAGCGGTAGTTTTTGCATGTGATAAGTTTAGGTCATATCTGTTAGGATCTAAAGTTATTATATATACCGACCACGCAGCTTTAAGGTATCTATTCGCTAAGAAAGATGCAAAACCGTGTCTTATTAGATGGGTTTTGTTATTGCAAGAATTTGATATAGAAATTAAAGATAAAAAGGGAGTAGAAAACCTTGTCACCGATCATCTATCAAGACTTGAAGATGAAAATGGTCTTATCGGTGAAACTGTCGGCATACGAGATGATTTCCCCGATGAATATCTCAATCAAATAAAAAGTGTCATTTCACCGTGGTATGCGGATATAGCTAATTATCTCGCAGCTCATATTGTTCCAGAAGGGTTGAGTTTCCAACAAAAGAAGAAATTCTTTTTTGATCTTAAAATGTATTTTTGGGAGGATCCCTTCTTGTTCAAAACATGTGGTGATGGTATAATTAGGAGATGCGTTAGTGAAGATGAATATGAGTCTATAATGTCAGAATGTCATTCAAGCTCTTATGGAGGGCATAATGGCGTAAGTAAAACAGTAGCTATGATATTAGAATGCGGATTCTTTTGGCCTACGTTATTTAAAGACGTACGTTCGTTTGTTATTCGGTGTGACAAATGTCAAAGAACCGGAAATTTAGAAAGGAAAGATGAGATGCCTCTCACGAACATGTTGGAAGTTGAAGTCTTCGACGTGTGGGGGATCGATTTCATGGGTCCTTTCCCCCCTTCTTTTGGTAAAACTTATATATTAGTAGTTGTAGATTATGTTTCAAAGTGGGTTGAAGCAATTGCAACCCCGACGAATGATTCTAAGGTTGTTGTTAAGTTTCTTGATGACATATTTTGTAGATTTGGAGTCCCTAGAGTTATGATAAGTGATGGAGGTACCCATTTCATAAATCGAAGTTTTGAATCGCTTATGAGAAAGTATGGAGTACACCACCACGTATCTACGCCATACCATCCTCAATCGAATGGTCAGGCGGAGATATCTAATAGAGAACTCAAATGGATATTAGAGAAAACAGTTTCGTCTTCAAGAAAAGACTGGGCACGTAAACTTAACAATGCGTTATGGGCATACCGTACTGCATTTAAAACACCTGTAGGAATGACACCGTACCGACTTGTGTATGGAAAAGCTTGTCATTTACCAGTAGAATTAGAACATAAAGCTTATTGGGCTATTAGAACATTTAATTATGATTTGCAAAAAGCAGGAAAGAAGCGTTTGTTCAACTTAAATGAGTTGGATGAATTACGCCATTTATCTTACGAGAATACAAAGATATATAAAGAGAAAGTGAAAAAATGGCACGATGCCAAAATTAAAGTCAAAAGCTTTAATATTGGAGATAAAGTGTTGCTGTTTAATTCTCGACTCAAATTATTTCCAGGTAAGCTTAAGTCTAGATGGTCAGGACCATTTTTAGTCGTTAAAACTTCCGACTATGGATCCTTAGAACTAGAAGGAACTAATGGAGTTTGTTTTAAAGTTAACGGTAATAGATGCAAAATTTATTATGAGAACGCTCTAATTCAGGGAATTAAGTTTGTGGACGAATTTTATGAAGATTAATTCATTAATTTTCATACATTTTCTTGTTTAACTTTTATTTGGTTTTAAGTTTAGCTTTTATTTTTATTTTTATTTTAATTTATTTATTTTTACAAATTTTTATTTTTATGATTTTTAGTTTTTAGGTTAGTGTATCAAGTTTAAAATCAATACAAATTTATTTAAGTCATGTTTTTAATCAATTTTCAGGAAATTAATGTGTATTTATGAAATTTCAGGAATCTCAGTTGAGATTCCAGGGATTCAATTATTCAAGGAAAGGGAAGCGAATTTTCTGAACTTACCGAGACTATTTAAATCTCGGTCGAGATCAGCAGAATAGGGTTTCGACGCATGATTCCCAAGGGGAATCAGCGTATCGCGACCGAGATTCTCCAATCTCGGTCGCGACACGGGTCTTTTTCTGACCTGTAGCCTTATTTCTCCTTTAGTTCATGCACCTTTGCTGTACATTTCGAAAAATCAAGTTTTTTCATGTTCAAATGGTGTGAATTTACACATTTTTAATCACTACAAGAAAATTGCTTTTTGGCAACAAGTTTTCGCAACAACCAAAAAAGTTGTTGGTAAAAAATAACTTTAGCAACGAATATTTTTGGCTTGTTGTCAAAGATTGTTGCTATAAACTTCTCACATTTACCCTTTAAAATTAGAGTGGATGGAAAAAGGCAACAATTTTGACAACCATAGCTTCGTTGCTGTAAATGAAAAAATTTACAGCAATGATTACATGTCGTTGCTGTAATTGACATTATTTATAGCAATGACTGCGTGTTGTTACTGTAAATGAAAGCATTTACATCAACGACTGCCTGTTGTTGCTGTAAACAAAAGCATTTACAGCAACGAGCACATGTTGTTGCGATAAAAGTAAATATTTTGACAACAAAAGAGGTTGTTGCAAAAGAAAATTATTAGACTAACTTTTGTTTAATATTTTATCACAAAATATATAAATATAAAATATTTTATAATATAAATTAATAATTTAAAATGTTTTTCATTTTATATTTCGATAAATATTAAAAAACCTATTTACTTTGATTTTTCTAATATTAATAAATTTTAACTAATATTTAAAATTAAATATATATAGAATTAATTTTAAAAATTAACAATTACATAATTTAAATAAATTTCATAGTACATAATATATTAATTAATTTATATATATTATAAATATTAGTAATAAAAATTAGTTTGTGAAAAAACTAAATTTTAGTCTTGTGAAATAATAAGTTTTGGCAACAATAAAGTTGTTGCAGAAAATTACTATTTTTCACAACAATAGTTTTGGTGTAAAAAATTATAATTTTTTACAACAACAATGTGGTTGTTGCAAAAACCAAGTAATTTTTTTATTTCACTCCAAATGTTTAGAGAAAAAACGATCCCCTCAGACAAAAATAATATTATTTATTATAAAATTAAACATTCAAAATATTTTTACTATTATATTTTGTAATTTTAATTTTAATTGGCTACAAAATAAGTTATTGCCAAAGAAAATTATTATATTAATTACAAAAATCAAAATACATTTTAATCATATAAATAATTAATTATTAGACTAAATTTTATTGAATTATTTATTACGAATAATATAATTGTAAATATATATTATTTTTATAATAAAGATTAAATTAAATATTTAAAATATATAAAATATTTTATTTTATATTTTAATAAATATTATAGATAAATATTCTTTATTTTATTTTTAATACTAATAGATTTTATTTAGTATTTGAATTTACACGAATTAAATTTTTAATTTTTTAATAAAATGTATAATTGAAATTCAAATGCAATATATAAAAACATATTATATATATTAACAATAATAAATTAATTACCATTAATTTAAAAAGAGTTAGTGAGTTGTTTACCTATTTATTCTGTTAATAAAATCCAAACCGTTGATCTATCCAAATCCAACGGTTGTGATTAAAAACCTAGGCTAGTGTAACTTGTTCTCTCTCTCTCCTCTCAATTTCACTGTGCCTCTCCCTAGAACGACGTCGATCCGTTTCTCCATTTCTCTTGCCGTCAACGGCGATCTGTACTCTCGCAACGACGATAACTATATCTTCCAATGTTCACATTCTCTTATCGTCCCCTCTAACTCTCCGGAGGGGCTGCCTATGGGTTCTATTTTGTAAGCTCCTTCTCCATAAAGAAAAAATGTTAGCAGCACAGAAACAAGTTGAGAAGAAATGGTGTCTAGCTTTAATGAAGAGAAGGAAGAAGACAACAAGGGAGATGATGACTACTCCATTTTTAGTGTCTGAAGCTTACTTTGTCATGGTGGGCATGTGAATGGTGCCTGGTTTTGTTGTGCTTCAAATCAGGTAATAAAGCCAAACGAAAATCCAATTCATAATTTCATTAGAACTTTACAAATTTTGTTCTTATGAACTTCTAATTTTGTGTAATTTCAAATTGCTCAGGTTCTATTGACTTTGCCCTGATGGGGCTATAATTTAACATATAATCTTGTTTCTATTTTCTGTTTTAGCAAACTTATCACACAATTATCGTACGACAGATAACCAATCCATTATAATTCTTGACATCCATTTGCACACCTTTCACTTTAAGCTTATCTTGACTTGAGGAAGTTCTATTTATGTCGATGTGTGGAGAAGAGGGATATAGTATATGGTGTTAGATGGAGTGCTTTTCCTTGGAGTGTAACTCATAAAATCACTTCTAAGGTTACTTATCTTATGCTATTAGGGGTGAGCATCGATTCCATATAGGTTTCAGCTGTTAAAACAGGAATCCCTGAAGCATCATGGAACAAGCCTTTTTTCCTATTTATATGTTTCAAATATAATTGGGTAAATTCCTAACTCAGTTTACAGATTCCAGTAAAATGGAACCTCAACAGAATCTCATGGAGTTCAATTTACATAATTATGGTGTATTTAAACTCTTTCTTTTTCATAATGTGAACTCTTGTATTATTTGCAATATAGAGATCCCTTCAATCCAAATAAATTAATAAAATATTTGGAAAATAAAATATTTTATAAAATTTACTTTGGTAACATGAAAGTTGTTACTATTAATATCAAAATTTATAGCAACGACGGGTATTGTTGCGGAATAGGAAAAATATATAGCAACGACGGGTGTTGTTGCGAAACGTCAAAATAAACAGCAACGTCGGATGTTGTTGCAAAAGACCAACATATTTAGCAAGGCTGAATATTGTGGGAAAAGAAAACTTTCAATCTCTCACATACGGTCAATATTTGGCAACGACAAAGCTTTCGCAACAAGCGGGTTGTTGCAAATATATATTTTCGGCAACAACAGTAAGTCGTTGCAGAAACCTTTGGTAACGGAATGTATCACAATGACCAATAGTCGTTGCAAAAGATGACATGTTGTTGCCAAAAATATTTTTTGCAACGACTTTTTCCGTTACCAAAAATCAATTTTCTTGTAGTGAATTGCTTTGTCCTGGAATCATTATAAATAATTAGAGAAGATCAGAACTCTTTTACTTCCCATTTCTCTTCATCTCTATCAGACAATTCTGATATTCTTTTCAATTATTCAAACCTTTTCCAACAAGTTACAGACACTTTTTCCTTAGTCAACAAACATGACTACCAAGCATAAATTTTCAAAGAAGAATGTTGCTGCACGCAATAAGCGTCCTGATATGTCAGAACGCTAGGTGCACCATTTCCCATTTACAACCATGATGAAGGACGAAGATATTATCGATTCCGCTATGCAATTTTTGTCGGAATGCTATACATGGATGGGTTCTTAAATGATGAACTCGGAGTTAGCAACGATATGGATCGCTACTTGAGGAATTTAGGCTGGTCAAAGTTTGCCTACATGAAGTTTCCAATAATTGGAGACTGGATTCTAGAATTTCTATGTACAGTATGCTTCGTGAATAAGCGTCGAGTTCGTCTAAGTTTTCGCAAAGATGGCGAAACTTTCACCTTCGGTTATCGTGAATTACATGCCTGGTTTGGTTTTCCGCCATTGGATACAACAAATTACCACCCTATATGACATCCAGAGATATTTGGAGGATGTTAACTAGTTTCTGGCGTTTCAATTCGAGTCTCACCTACAACAAGTCCATCAACTCCAATTCTATGTTTTATTTGCATAAGTTCCTGTGTCACAGTTTGTTTGGACGAACTGGAAGCAGTGTTGTCAAAGACACGGACTTGTACGTATTAGGTGATATTTTCCAAGGCAACACCGTCAATTCTTCAAAAATATTGATGGAAGGTTTGGTTGCCTCTTCTCGATCCAAAGACAAGAAAATTGGATTTGGAAATATTATCTGTGGCATAATTCTCGAGGCAAAAGGAGCAAGTTCTGTTCCCTGGACTGATGCTGAACCCTTTCCAATAATGGATTATGAATTTTTGGAAAGTGAGGGCCTCATGAAGCGCATTTTTAGGGTTGGCCCACGATTTCTTTCTACGGAAGAAAGACAGATCTTTGTGCAAGCGAAGATTGATAGTTATCGGGCTATGAGAATCCCAATTCAAAGGGATGAAAATTTGGTTTAGATTGTTTTGTTTTGTTTAATTTAATAAGTTTGTATATTTTTGTATATAGGTTTTTTTTTTTAATTTTCCTTGTATATATGTTCTTGTCAATTTATGTAAATATATGTTCATGCAATAAAACTTTAATTTCATTTCATAATTTCATCTTTAGTTCTGGTTTATGTCTGTTTAAATTTATAAACTATTATCATTAAATCTGTATATATATATATTAAATGCTACCAAGGGCGGAGCCAGAGGGGGCGGGGAGGGTCAGCCGACCCTCCGGTCCCGCCAGAAAACCTTAGAGGTTTTCCATCCTGGCTCTGCCAAGGGCCTCCAGCCATGGCGGCAGCTGAAGAAGAAGAAGTTCTTCTTCTTCAGCGTTGAGATAGGAAGGGCAATTTCGCCCTTCCCATGTAATTTTATTTAAACCTAAAGGCACAAAACGACGTCGTTTTGTGCCTTTAGGTTAAAAAAAATTACATGGGAAGGGTGAAATTGCCTTTCCTATATTTAAGAAACAAGGCTTAAAAAGCCTTTGTGGTTTTCTTCTTCTCCCCTGCGAATTGCAGGAAGAGAAAGAAAAAGGTATAGAGTTTTGGGGAAAACTTCCCACATTACTCCATATTTATTTTTAAATTTCAATTATTCATTAATTCTTATCTCAGTCAACTTTCAATTTCAAATAAGTTTTGTATTTTTCATCCTTTATTTTATTTCTATTCTAGGTTTAGTTTTATAATTTCTAAATTAGAGATCTCTAAATTAGGGTTTTATTATTAGGTATTTTATTATTATTATGTTGTTTACTTAAAAAAAAATTAGTAATTACAATTGATTTAGGGTTTAATTTAGAAAATCTAATCTAGAAATTTCTAATTTAGGGATTTCGTTTAATTTAAGAAATCTAATTTAGGGATTTCTTATTGGATTTCTAGTTTAGAGTTTAATTTCGTTTATTTACAATTTATCTTCTATTGAAAGATCTTTCTCTGCAGATTATCCAGTGTTTGTTAGACATTAAATTCATTACTTTAAGTATACAAATACGTTTTACTCTCATTTTATGATATAATTTACCTATTATATTGTTCATTTTATTTTTATGAATATATTGTTGTGGTGTTTGTTTTGTCTTTACTTTCTTTTCCCTATAAGAAAAATATATTGAAGTAGCATTACATTTTTTTTATTCACGATCTAGCCCCTCCGATACTTTAGTCCTGGCTCCGCCACTGAATGGTACTAAGTTATCATCATTATTAACTATTGAACAAGATAATGAATATTCATTTTATATGATGCTTCTTAGTTTTGTTATGAATATAAATGTTTTTAGTTCATTTTTAATAAATTATCAAGGTTAATTCTTTAGTTGTTTTTGATTCATTTATGTTAACCATTGTTAAGCCCAAAATATACCTAAAATAACATCGATATTTACCTCAGTTTTGTATTAAAATTATGTTGATTACGTTCATTCAGAATACTTTTACGTCTATATTTGTTTCTATTGTGCAAGGTACTTAATTATTTGGTAAAATCCAAATATGAGCTAAAACGGAACAAAAACGAGAGGAAAATCATATTTACGAGCTAAAAACACGTGCAAGATCAGAAGACCGATACGTGCAAGATCCTGATAGAGGCATCTCTTCAACGGACACGTCTCTTCAAACATACCTCTTGGAATATTATAAATAGATAAAGAAGTTTCAGAATTAGCGTGGTGCAATGTTGATTATTTCAATGTTGTTATGTTGGTAGTTCTAGTTCATAAGTTTGGTTACACAAACTTGTTATAAAGTTACAAGTTTGTGTAAATAGTTTAAGACACAATATGTAGTTATTATTGTTGTCGTTTAGAGTTCATGTTTGGTTCGAAGATAAGTTACATTCTGGTAGTAGACGATCCATCTCTATTCCGAGATTCAACGAGAGGAACTAACGGCTGAAGCGCAAAAGGGTCTGACAAACCTATAGAGTTTGAAGGAAAGATTGACAACCCGGAACTCAAAGATTTCGTCAAAATGCTATCCATGTTTCTTCTTCTCTGTTAACTTGATTCGATTCATAATCAATTAATAATATATCTTTTCAATCAATACATTCTTCCTGTTGTTATTTTGATATTGTTCTGACAAAATGATTTTCAAAATGATAAATTGGTGTTTTTATTAAAACGTTTCATACAATCAAATTTACAAAGAAACTTTGTTGAACACTTGAAAGAATTAGTTTTTACGGATGATATGATCGTGATCGCGGCTTATCGGATATAAATACTAATTTGATTAAGGTAGAAATCTGCTCCGATCCAGAGAGATTTCTACGGTTCAAAACCTATTAATTGTGTTAATCGATAAATTGTTAAATCTTAATAATCTTATCAAAGTTATAAGTTGTTTTCTTGCTTTGTGTAAACAAGTCTCGAATTCTACTTTAACCTAAACTTAATCTCTACATGTTGTAATCTTAACTATAACCAAAATTAGGATTAGAAGCCAATTTAAACCAATTTAAACCATTTCAAACCATAAACGTTTTTCTATAAACTTTGAGAAGACGAATGTAATAAAGACAATAAATTCTAATCAAATTATCATACGTTCCCTGTGGGATCGATATTTTATTACTACAAGCGAAACCGTGCACTTGCGGAAATCGCTTAACAAGTTTTTGGCGCCGTTGCCGGGGAACGGTGTTGATATTTGATTTTTAATTATTGTTTTAATTTTATTCTGAATCTTGGTGTATAGATTTTTTATAAATTATGTATTTATTTATGTTATAGTTTTTATTTATTTGAGGATGGTCATTAGGACTAAATCCTTATTGTTATTTAACGTTTGCATTAAGATTGTTTGCAGAAAAAAAAAATCCAAGTTTTCTCAAAGATAAACTGGAGATTTGATTACCAATAAAATGCACAGAAGAAGTCTACAGAAAAGCAATTCAGCATGCAGATACCTCTTCCCAAACACCTTTACCTCTTTTCTATACACTTAACCCTTCACCAAAACATCATTTCTCTTTATAAAAATAAGTATTCAAATCCACATAAAACCAAAATAATTTCTTCTTTTATCATATCATTTCCTTAAACACCTACATTTATCTCTCTAAGAAATAACAGAATCATCACCAACTAGTTTGGCGCCGGTTGATCGCTATCTCTTCTCAGACAGATATACCAGAAAGTGGAATGAGGAATACAGTCATTGAAATTATCTTATCCGCAAGGAAGGAATTGTCTACTTTTACCATAGTTTCAACAGTTTCAGTTCATGCGCGTAGTTCATGTTTGTGCACAAAACTAGAAGTTCGGGCATTCAACTAGAATCAATAGATCCTTAAATTGAGAAAACGTAAAAAAAAACAACATTTTTTTTCCAGGTAAGTTAAAATGGACGGGACCATTATTTAAAACCGGTCCAAGTAATTGATTTTGTCCATGATTTTGATTCTCCTTGAGAATTCTTAGGGATTATCACATTGTTTTTAGTTTTTTTGTATTTTAATCTTTACATTTCATTTTAGTTTAATTTATATATTCATCTTTAGTTTAGCAATAATAGTTAGATTAGAAAAAAAAAAAATTGATCATTGAAAGATATTCAAAATATGTTATGTATCTTACATATTTGTAATTGATTAGGAAAATGTCTTTAGATTTTTAAAACATCTCAATTGAATAAAAATTGAGAGAAATTACATCAAACTTAAATTTCTGCTCATGTAGAGATTTTTAAAATCTCAACTGAGATTTTTGTTTTTTGAGTTTGATGAATTTCTGCTCATACTGAGATTTTGATAATCTCAACTGATATTTTTGAAAATCTCTATAGAGATTAAAGAGGACCAACACAAAGCATTCTTGCCAAGGGGCAAGACGTGTCATGATCTATATATTTAATTTCTAATTTTTGATTTTATTTATCACAATGCACATAAGACATCTTTTCCTTTTTCATTAGTCATGATTTTTGATTAACATATTTTTTAAACATTACATTTTTAATTCTCAAAATTTCTGAAATCCTTATTTGTTTTAATTCATCCGTTTTAAAAAAAAAATTCTTTTACAGTAATTTTGTGGATTCTTCACAAATATTTATGCCTACCATTCAAAGAAACAAGAAAATTGGATATGAGAATTTTATTCATTGTATCTTAGTGCAAGTTCCGTTCCTTGGAGCGAGAATGAACCATTCTCAGTCCTTGATCTCGAGTTCTTGGAGAACTAATGATTTGTCAAACATGAATATTAACTATTTCGAGTTTCTTGGTCCTTGGTTTCTTTCTTTTAAAGAGAGATGGTACACAATTCATATAAATAAACCGAGTACAAGAACGATGAATTTCCATTCATGAAGATAAAGATTAGATTTGTTTCGTTATTTTTAGCATGTTATTCTCTCTAAATATGTTTCTATGTTTTAGTTTGCATATTTTCAATTTTTGTGGTTGTGTATATATGTTTCATGTTAATGAAATTATTTATTTATAAACTCTTAGTTTAAGGAAAGCCTTTATGGCTAACCTTTAATTTAATTTTAGTTTTGTTTTTGAGTTTTTACAGGTTTAAATATTATTACCGGAACATTAGTGCAAGAACACATAATTTTTATAAGTTGAATATGTAAAAGATACAAGTTTTTGGCCTAATAGCAAACAATCCTTGTAGAGATTATCCATATCTCTACCGAAACAGCAAGCCAGAAACTTAAGCAGGATTTATTTCTCACTGAGAATCTCTGTCACGATCGAGATTTTGAAAATCTCATTTGAGATTCTTGATTTTCAGCAAAAAAAAAAATGCTTAAATCCTTCACTTTTTCCTATTCCACCTCTATTTAAAATACATTTTCTGCGTGACAACACAGGCCCATATTACCATGTCCTGCAAATAACTCAACAAATGGGGCTGCCAGAAATCGAACCCAGGACCACTTGGTCACACTGGCTCTGATACCATGTCATGGAACCGTTTTAGCTAAAAGCTCGAGCTGATAGTTAAAGGTCCACTTCATATTAATAGCTGACAAGGATGAGGACCCACGTGAAGACGTCGGGGACAGCATATATGAAGTTATGGGTTAGCCACGAGTTTTCGATCACGTAAACGGTTATTAGAGCAGTTCCCGTAACGAGCAAACAATAAAGTTTTTGGCACAAATAAATGCCAACAATAGACAAACGAACTTAAGCATCGATGAGGTAGATAAACACATCTATAATTTGAGGAAGGAACATAAATCCACTGGTCGTCGGTCATTATCATATTTCCACCGCCACGGAGTCGAGTCGATGCGGTCTCCATATTTTGAATTACAGATTCTCCTTCACATTCAGGTTTTCTCTTTCCTTATATTTTATGCTTGTTTTTTTCGTACTCGTTTATTTTGGTTCTTATAATTTTGTACTCTATCTTTTCTGATTTATCAATTTTTGCACAATGAGGACATTGTCCCATGTAAGTGTGGGAGGAGATAGTTCACTTATCTTATTTTGAGTACGAATGTTTGTCATATTATTTTTGCACACACATTTTTCCCTACGTAAAAATGTGTACATATTACATATGTTAAAAATTTATACATATACTATTAAGGTTATATAAACATGCTAGAAATAGTTAAATATTTCTACAAGGGCAACAATATTAAAAATCATTACATATCTCCGACACGATTTTATGAAGAAAATGTCTCGAGTAAATATATATAAGTAATAAATTCTTTATTTCGATTTTTCTTTTATATTATGCCAATGCATGATAATATAATTCTTATTTCTATTTTTCAATTAGGTTTATAGGCATTAATCAAACTAACACTTTTTGCTTAGTTTGATTCCGTCTTACTTTAAATAAATCAATTGAAGTTTTTAGGGAAACTTTAGCCATAATACATGTTGATTTAAGTCAATACAGGATGAATGTACTATTTTCTTTCCCATTTTAAAATTTTATTAAACCCATATTTAATTAAATATTCGTATTCTCAACTTTTGGCCACGATTGCGACTACCCATGTCATAGTCGAGGTATGAAAAGGAAGAAAAATAAATAAAAACGATACTTTTGGCCACGGTTGCGACCACCCTTATCACGATTGAGGTATGAAAGGAACGTTAAAATTAAAAGCAAAATAATGTGTCTAAGTTTAAAGTCACGGTTGCGTCCACCCATGGCATGGTCGGGACCTCTTAAACAAACACAAATAAATAAATGTATATAAAGTCACGGTCGAGACCACCCTTATCACGGGCGTGCTTAGCAAATAAGTTAACAAAAAACCTAAATTCATGTTTATATATTTTCATATAGATTTGGAAAAAGGAAATTTTGTGCTTATAAATGCCTTGAGACCGAAGATCAAAAACATACGTGCTTACACCCGTCCCGAATGATTCATTACAAAAATTGCTAGTTTGATGTTTTGCGTATAAATTTACCTTCAAGAAATTTATTTATTTTTGGTTTAACTAATTTAAAAAATGATATGTGGAAATATATTCTATTTTCAAAGATCGCTTGAAAGGATAAATTTAAATGATAATTTTGCTCGGGACTAGCAAAAGCTTAAGTGTGGGAGTCTGTTAAGCCCAAAATATACCTAAAATAACATCGATATTTACCTCAGTTTTGTAATAAAATTATGTTGATTACGTTCATTCAGAATACTTTTACGTCTATATTTGTTTCTATTGTGCAAGGTACTTAATTATTTGGTAAAATCCAAATAGGAGCTAAAACGGAGCAAAAACGAGAGGAAAATCATATTTACGAGCTAAAAACACGTGCAAGATCAGAAGACCGATACGAGGAGTTGGGAAGCAGTCGGGAGCGGGAGCATAAGTCCCTGTCGCGACCGAGATTCCCAATATCTCGGTCGCGACACGCTCACTTCAGCACCGGAAATACATTTTCGTTAGCAATCTCCCTCAAGCCTCAGGTCGCGACTGAGATGCTAATAATCTCAGTTGAGACAGCGAAGATCCTGCATAGTTTTCACATTTTTTAATTCCAAACAACGTATCCGTTCATCCGAATAGAGGCATCTCTTCACCAACGGACACGTCTCTTCAAACATGCCTCTTGGAATATTATAAATATATGAAGAAGTTTCAGAATTAGGGTGGTGCAATGTTGATTATTTCAATGTTGTTATGTTGGTAGTTCCAGTTCATAAGTTTGGTTACACAAGTTTGTGTAAATAGTTTAAGACACAATATGTAGTTATTATTGTTGTCGTTTAGAGTTCAAGTTTGGTTCGAAGATAAGTTGCATTCTGGTAGTAGACGATCCATCTCTATTCCGAGATTCAACGAGAGGAACTAACGGCTGAAGCGCAAAAGGGTCTGACAAACCTACGGAGTTTGAGGGAAAGATTGACAACCCGGAACTCAAAGATTTCGTCAAAATGCTATCCAAGTTTCTTCTTCTCTGTTAACTTGATTCGATTCATAATCAATTAATAATATATCTTTTCAATTCAATACATTCTTCCTGTTGTTATTTTGATATTGTTCTGACAAAATGATTTTCAAAATGATAAATTGGTGTTTTTATTAAAACGTTTCATACAATCGAATTTACAAAGAAACTTTATTGAACACTTGAAAGAATTAGTTTTTACGGATGATATGATCGTGATCGCGGCTTATCGGATATAAAATACTAATTTGATTAAGGTAGAAATCTGCTCCGATCCAGAGAGATTTCTACGGTTCAAAGCCTATTAATTGTGTTAATCGATAAATTGTTAAATCTTAATAATCTTATCAAAGTTATAAGTTGTTTTCTTGCTTTGTGTAAACAAGTCTCGAATCCTACTTTAACCTAAACTTAATCTCTACATGTTGTAATCTTAACTATAACCAAAATTAGGATTAGAAACCAATTTAAACCAATTTAAACCATTTCAAACCATAAACGTTTTCCTATAAACTTTGAGAAGACGAATGTAATAAAGACAATAAATTCTAATCAAATTATCATACGTTCCCTGTGGGATCTATATTTTATTACTACAAGCGAAACCGTGCGCTTGCGGAAATCGCTTAACAACCATGGTAATTATTAACATATACCAGTATAAACTGCTAAAATGAAACAATATATCTTTTCATATGAATCTGTATAAAATTTAATTAATTTGCTTAACTTTTCATGTTTAAGTGTTAACATGAATAAGTGACTAATTGAACTTCCATTAATGTACATTTATTTATTACCTCTTAGAAGATTAATTTCCATTCAATGCTTATTCATTTAACTTATGTGAATTAATGAACATTGATTATACATTAACTCTAATTAAGGCATTTAATGTTTCATTACTCAAAATTTAATAAGGATAAACCGTTGGTTTACCTTGTATTTAATGTTTTAATTTGTGTTTTTAAGTTTCAGGTATACATTTATTTAACTATAGGACATATTTACACAGAAATTGCGCAAAACGGAGTTAACACGCGTGTTTTTCAGCAACCAGGTACCGAATCTCGGTAGAGACTGCCAAATCTCTATAAGTTCAGCGAAACCATCAGTTTTCAGGAGAGATTTATCTCCTTGAAAACACCGTGTCGCGACCTGTAGGGTGGGTTTGAGTCCGATTTTTGATAAATATTTGGCTTTTCCTATTCCTACACAAATTCCTAACACCTATATTCACCCTATATATACCTACTCCTTACACAAACATCACATCACCTCCAATTTTACCCAATTAAACACACTAAACTCTTCCCAATACTCTACCTTTTACTCTTCCCAATTTATTCATTCCCTATTCACAATCAATTACCATTTACTCTATCTTCTCTCTTCCATTTATTCACCATTATCATTCACTCAATCCCTCTCAATCTTTTGATTTTCTCTCTATTTTCTCTTCTTCTATATTCTCAAACACTAACCAAAATCATGCCTAGAACTAAGGTTTCCGCTCATAAGCCTAAGGTCACCGAAGCCAATCGTCTTCGTGTTCGATACGGGGCCTATTTCGATATTGAATCCGAGGAGGAAGGTAAACGCTTTACTCACTTTTTTGGGTCCAAAATGGAGTTCATAGACATGCATTTTCTCCACTTTGAATCGGTAAGCGCATTATCCTTTTCGGACCGTATTAACGAATTCCTTGATACACTCGGTTGGAATACATTTTCTACTATGAAATTTCCTCATAATGATGAATTTATCATAGAATTTTTGGTTACTTTGAAATATGATAAAAGGAAGAAGTTTATCACTTTTAGGAATAATAGTATCACATATACTATTGATTATGAGGCTATGGGGAACATGTTCGGTTTTCCAACTAGTGGCTTTGTTGATAGGCCTATGGAGATTGATTCACACACTATTTGGCATGCATTTTCGGGCCAAGATTATTTCTATCCTAAAAACACTTCAAGCAAGATGATTCGTGATAATTGTGTGTTTTATTTTCACAAATTTTTGAGTTTTTCGTTGTTTGGAAGAGTTGAGAGTTCCAAAGTTCAAGTTCGGGATTTATTTATGCTTGATTGCTTGTTTAAAGGTCTTCGGGTTGATAGCATCAGAATGCTATTTGATAATTTATATCGTCCTTCCACTTCACACACTATGCAAGTGCCTCTAGGAAATTTTGTTACCGGCTTAGTGATGGGTGCACGTGATGAATTAGCAGATTTTGACATCACCTCCTACCATGGATATATACCTCTTTTGGATATCTCGGCCCTTAATCGAGCCAATTTGTTGATTAGAGAAGGTCCTCCCGTTTTTGTTTCGTATGAGTCGCGTATTGCACATCTTAGTGGTCATACGGGTGGAGGAGCCTCTATTTCACATAATATAAGTACCGAAGAGGGCGGTGAAGAAGAAGCGGGTGAGGAAGCGGCACATAATGTACCACCACCGCAACCACAAGCTCAAACTCAAGCGTTTGTAGGTGGTGCGCCTAATGATGATGATCCAATTGATTTGAGGATGATTTGGAACCAAATGAATGCACATATAATCGGCAATTAAGTTTGCGATTAGACGACATGATTGAGAGCAACAATGTGATGAGTTCACGAGTCACCGAGGTGGACAACAATATCAACACTTTGCGGAGGGAGCACAAATCCACACGGCATCGGGTATTATCCTTTTTCCGTCGTCAAAATGTTGAGACCACTCCGACTCCACCGGATTCACCTACTCATTCTTAGGTTCTATCTACTCTTTTTCATCATTTATCTTGTTATTTTTAAATTTAAGTTTGGTACAATTTATTTTTCTTATGTTTGATACAATTTTATTTTTTGTTGGATGCTTTTATTTTAAGTTTTATGTTGAATGATTTTTATTTCATAATTTTTATCTCTTAATTCGTATGATTTATTTTCGTAAGTTTTTCGTGTTTTATCATTTTTAAGCAACACTTGTTTTATGTAAATGCAACATATATTGCAACACTTTTTCAAAAATAAAATGTCATTTTTAATACAAACATTTTATAAACCTTACATTATTTTTCATATGTTTAAAATATATAACTTATGATTATTTTTAGGTTATCATTATCGATAGAAAATACAATTTTTATACGGGCAATATTTTTCAAATTTTTTCATAAATCTTCGCTACGATTTTAAGTAAAATTGTCTCGATTGAATGTATTTTAGAAAAAATTCTTTACTTCAATCTCTATTTTATATTATGCAATTCATGATACAATAAATCTTATTTTAAATTTTCAATTAGGTTTATAGGCATTAAATTGAACTAACAATTTTTAGCTCGGTTTGATTTTCGTCTTACATTAACACCAATTGAGGTTTTTAAGGAAACTTTAGCCATAATACATGTTGAATTTTAATGCTATTTTTCTATTTCCCAATTTACAATTTTAATTTTATAATTCATGTTAATTAAATCAAGTAGTCGTATTCTTAACTTTTGGCTACGATTGAGACCAACCTTATCACAATCGAGGTATGAAAGGGAAGAAATAATTAAGTAAACGGTACTTTTGGCCACGATTGTGACCACCCTTATCACAATCGAGGTATGAAAGGAACGTTAAAAGCAAAAATTAAGCGTGTTTAAGTTTAAAGTAACGATTGCGTCCACCCATGGCATGGTCGGTACCTCTTAAGCGAACACAAATAAAATGCATATAAAGTGACGATCAAGACCACCCTTATTTCGGGCGTAACTAAGCAAATAAATTAACCTAAGTACTTAATTGTTTAAAATAATTCATATAATAATTTAGGTTTGGGAAAGGAAATTATGTGCTTTGAAATGTCTTAAGACGGAAGACTCAATAACATGCGTGCTTATATCGTCCCGAATACTTCAATTTTAAAATTGAAAATACAAGACGAATGATATATCGCCTTTATACTAGTTAGTTTGGTATTTTGCGTAAAAATTTGTCATGCGAAGTTAATCTTTTCGACTTAACTAATTTAAAAAGAAATACAAAGATATATGTTTTATTTTCACAAAGAGATTAGTTAAAGTATAAATTCAGTGAAATTTTGCTCGGGACTAGCAAAAGATTAAGCCCAAAATATACCTAAAATATCATTAATATTTACATCAGTTTTGCCATAAATTTGTGCTGTTTATATCTATTTTGAGTACTTTTACATATGAATATGTTTCTTTCATGCAAGGTACCTAAATATTAGGTAAAATCCAAATAGGAACGAAAAGAGGTCAAAAACGAAGGAAAAACCCTAAGTTACGAGCAAAAGACAAGGAAATTCCAACGCACCGAAACGAAGATGACGGAACAGAGTCGACACCGGGAAAAACTCCCGTGTCGCAACCGAGATTCCCTAATCTCGGTCGCGACACACGTCTACCAGACATTCTCCCTTGCATTCCGAAGACCGAAAATTTACTCCTCAATCTCGGTTGAGATTCTTGAATCTCGGTAACATCAGAAATTCTGGCAGCACATCCTTCACATGTTGAAATTCAAAGAAACACGTCCGTTAGGATGGATAAAAACTTCTCTTCGCAGCGGACACGACCCCTAAACACGACTCTTCAATATCTATAAATAGAGAGTTGATTTCAGAGTTGTAGAGAGATAGATTTTTAAGATTAGTACAGAATTTATGCAGAAATTCTGAGTTAGAAACGATTTAGAGTTAGAGTTCAATTTTGTAAAAGTAATTTGATGTACACACATTGTTCTTAAATTAATTACAAACACAGTAGCAATTAGATTTAGATTAAGATCTGTTCAAGACTAGTTTACATTTTGGTAGTAGAAGAACCATCTCTATTCCGAAGATTCAGCGAGAACATTAAGTAGCGGATTCGACCCCGGAGCCTGACAAACTCTAACGAGGTTTGAGGAAAGGATTGACGACCCAGAACTCCAATGTCGTTTTGAATGCTTCCATGCTTTTTGTTCTCTGTAAACTTGTATTAATTCACACTTCATCTAATAAAGTTTATGCAATTCAACATATTTTTATGTAGTACTTTGGTAAATGATCCGAAGTAAGTTTTGGTGTTTTCATTAAAACGTAGTTAAATTCAAAATCTTTACAAGGAAACTTTGTTGAACACTTGGGTAAATTCATTCTTATGGACGATATGATCGTTAGGTCGGCTTATCGGAAATAAGTATAAATTTGGTCAAGGTAGAAATCCGCTCAGAATTAGTGGATTCTCTACGGTTCAAAGCCTTTTAATTGAAGGAGTTTACGTTTATTACACATTTATAATTTTTACAAAGTTTAAAGTTGTTTTCTTTGCTTAATGCAAACGAGTATAATTATTCTCTTGGTCTAAACACTAAATGTTTCTGTTTTGTAATTCAAACTCAAAACAGAATTGATTTCTAACATTCTACATATATTCTAATCTGATTCTTATTAATTCAATCTGAAAACCAAATTCAATTAACGATTATCTATTAAATAAACCTTAAATCGTGTTTAAACTAAATCAAAATAAGTTTTTGTGAAAAAACGTTCCCTGTGGGATCGATATCTTTTTATTACTACAAGTGAAACCGTGCACTTGCGGAAATCGCTCAACAGCATCCAAATCTCATTTGTTGCTCTTCGCGCATCACGTCCCCCCTTGTACGCTATTCGTACGTCACATAATCATGCCCCCCTTGCACGCTATCTGTTTTTTTGTAGACAACTTATTCAAGTAGACATATGTATATTCAAATGACACAGAACATGTTATATAACAAGTAGACAACTTATTCGTGTATACATGTATATTCCTTAATTGATATAAAACTTGTGCTGATAGCATCATAAATCGATCACTATACTTCACTGACACATAACATGTTATATGTATATTCAAGTGACACATATAGCAACATGTTCATACACATACTTCATAACAATACACATACACAACCATTGTTTATCACATACTCATGTCTGACTATTGTATACAAACGAATTCAGTACATGGCAGTTCCTATACCCACAACCATATGTTGTAGGCATGAACATTATTTCACTTAATGAACATTCATAGGATAAGAGTATTCCCATATGTTGTAGCCATCTCTTCCAGGACACAGAACATGCTATATGATACTTGAAAGCTCCTTACTATGTACCTGCCACTTGGATTGTACAGTTCATGATGAAGTGAGCACGGTGATGAAGTGTATGATACTGTCACCACAAGCTTAGTCATAAACTTGTGTTGTTAGAATCATACAACTTCATCACCATGGTAAGTACTTTTCCATAAGTATACCAAACCAAGCGACACGATAAATAGTGATGGAGATTTAGTTAACCATATGAATATGCTCCACTTGGTGACCATGTTTCATACATGCAAGCTTCATATTGTTTATCACACACTTCATGTCTGACTAAGTTATATACAAGTAGCACTAAGTATGTTCACACACATAAACAACACCATGTTGAATGCTTTTCCATAGTTTATCACATACTCAGAGTCAGTTCTAAGCTTCATAGCAATACACATAAACAACACCATGCTGAATGCTTTTCCATAAGCATACCAAGCCAATTGACAACATACATAGTATGGCGATTTAGTTGACCATATGACTATGCCAAGCACAATACTCAATTGACACAAAACATGTTGTATATGTATATTCAAGTGACACAGATAGAAATAGTTGACTATATCAGCATACTTCACTAATTAAGTTATATACAAAGTAGCACTAAGCATGTTCATAAACATACTCATAGTCAGTTCTAGCTCCCCAAACAGAATGTAAACCATAAACTTCATAGCAATACACATACACAACCATAGTTTGTCACATACTCAGAGTCAGTTCTAAGCATGTTACATACAACTAGCACTAAGCATGTTCATACACATATTCAGAGTCAATTCTAGCTCCCTAAACAGAACATCAACCATAAGCTTCATAGCAATACACATAAACAACACCATGTTGAATGTTTTTCCATAAGCATACCAAGCCAAGTGACACGATACACATTCACTGTACTCAAGTCATATACAAAGTAGCACTAAACATACTCATAGTCAGTTCTTGCTCCCTAAACAGAACGTCAACCATAAGCTTCATAGCAATACACATACACAACCATAGTTTATCACAAACCAATTCAGTACATGACAATTCCTATACACAACCCTTTATCACATACTCATGTCTGACTAAGGCATACAACCACATTATACATGCAACCAACATAACAATATATGTACTCAACAGGTTAAAGAAATATTCTCATATGTTGTAGGCATGAAACCATCTCTTCCATCACCCATCCCATATACTTCAGCACTCTTGCGTACTATCCTTACAACTAAAAAGAGGAATATTTACCTATGTCAGCATCACGAACTATATATTTCCCTAGGTTAAAAAAGATAAAGACCAGAGATCTAACCTTTTCAACGATATAATAGATATTATTTCCAGCTGCTGAAATCCACATACACATGAGTAAATCGGATGAGGAAAAGGAATTGTAAGGAATAATGAAACTCTAATACATCCAGAAACGAAGTAATTATGACTTACCATTACCTAGTTTCGACCCAGTGAGAAAGGAACCGGCCGGAGATAGCCAATGAGAAGGATGGGAGAGATGAAGACGAGCTATGCGAAACCTAGTTAGGGATTTAGAATGAGAGATGGGTTTATATATGAGCTGAAATTTCAGTTAAACAGATTGATCATGATAAGTTTTCGTTGGCCGCGTAAGTGAAAATTTCATTGTCGCTTTTTATGTTTTCCGCAAACGATGACAGTTATTTATAACGACTGTTATCTAATGATTAAGTAAATTTTGACTTAAACGTGTGCTTTTTATAGATGACAGACGTGTGTCATCGGAATGCCATAACCAAATTGAGTTGATTTAAACTTACGCTTTAAGATGACAGAATTTTAATATACACGAAAATAAATCTCTATATGTATATTGTGTCATGTGAAAGGAAAAATGGCATAATGTAGGTTCATGGTATGCAATCGAGTACAAGTTGTTACTCTTTTTTTTTTCACATGATAGTTTCCTATCTTTTGGTGTATCTTTTGGAGAGACAATGAGGTGATCAAAATTCTATATGATTATAAACACACATCAGGGCAAGCGGTTAACTTGAACAAGTTGGGAGGTTTATTTAGTGACAACGTCAGGGAGGATCTAAAGGATAAAATTAAGGGGATTTTGCAGGTAAATACCTCCTTGGATATGGGTCGGTATCTCGGGCTACCATCCTTGATAGGTAGATCAAAAAGATGAATTTTTGTATTCCTAGTGGATAGGCTGCGTAAGAAATTTGGGAGCTGGGGATTTCGTTTCTTATCACAAGCGGGAAAGGAAGCATTGCTCAAATACGTGTCACAAGGATTACCCACTTTTTGTGTGAGCACATTTATCTTACCCTGTTCTATTTGTGATGATCTCAAAAAATTAATGATTTCATTTTGGTAGGGCTTGAAACCGGAAGGGAGAAGGGGAATTCTTGGTTTGATTGGTCAAAATTGTGTCAAGGGAATCTTGGATAGAAATTGATTACGTCTCCAAATATTTTAGTGGCTAAAATCTTGAAAGCTATATATTTTCCAAATCAGGCCCTACTTTTCTCCAAATTATGTAATAATCATATTGTGATTTAGAATAATATGGAGTGGGCTTGATATTCTAAGGATTGGTGTAAGGTATGGGTGATGTGAGGTCAATATCTTAATTGTTTTTGTATTAATTGAATTGTTTTTGGTCTAAAGACGACATGAATAGTGTGAAGTCAAGGTATCTAGGGGGATCAGAACTAGGGATTGGAGTCACGAATAATGATGGGTGGCGGAAACTATGGAGTTTGCGGATACAGTAAAACCTTCATAAATTAATACGTGATAAATTAATAACCTTTTTAAAACTCGATAAATTAATATATCTGTAAATTAATAAAATTTTATGGTCCCAACATTATTAATTCCTAAGTTGACAATCATCCATAATCAATTAATTCCAATAAAATAGTAATTATTCCGATGTTGGTGCCTTACTCTTTGAGATATACAATTTATCTCAGTATATTAATGCAGTATTGAATACAAGATCTGGTACTGCTACTGCATAAAAACTCCATGTTTCAAAGGTTTGGTGAGCTACTGCACTTGATGGTCCTGCTGGTACTAGTTTCTACTCAGCTATGATCGCCTCTGCTGCTCCGAGTTTCCACCAATTGCTCCTGAAGCAAGCGAATTCTTCTAGGATCTCGTAAGATTGAAAGATTCTTACAAGAATTTAACCGACTCAAAATGTCCCTGATATTTTTTTCACAAGACTGAATTCTATCAGTTTCTCCTAGCACATACCTTTTGGGCAGCAGAATGTAGCAGAAGGATGAAATATTACCTCAATATGGAAAGTAAACTTTGGGAGGCGTCAGTTGTGTTCAATGCTTGAAGTAAACTTTTAATTCCTTGCTCAACGGGTTTTGTATTAGATTCTTTCGTTGTATGGGGCTAACATTGTGGAAACATTGCACATGAAAAACTATAATAACAATAGAAAGATAAAAGACAGAATTATAAAGAAAATGTTATCCATACCATTGATGAGTTAAGATCATTTTGCATAGCTCCACAAGTCTGTTCAGTAATAATGGGTGACAAATTGAGCAATGCTTCTGCATATGTAGTAAGTTTATCATCCCTTTTTCCTACTGATTTCTTCCCCACACGTCTCCTATAAACTATAAGTTCATTCCCACGAGAAGAAGAAGTCTCACACTTTTTCCCATTGCCATTGTGATTCACAATGTTCTGGATGAAAGAAAAAGTGAAAACAAAGCATACCAGAGGAGGAAATTAAATAGCTCCTTTTTAACTAGTTGTTTGATAAAATATTATTAACAATGATAACAAATATAACATAAATATGAAACTGACTGGTTCTTCATGGATGAGTACACATTTCTCAGAAGCTTTTTCCACCAAAGTTCCAGCATCAGCTAATAAATGAAGTGCATCAGCAGGAGGATTCTGTAGCAAACATAATGAAGGAAGAGACAATAAGATGCCGGATGCTTAGACAATCGTTGGATGAGGAACTCAAAGGAGTTGAGAGATGAGAAGCTTGAAAACAATTTTGGCATTGCCAATTTCCAGCAGGAATGCACGTCAAAGAGAGCAAAAAATTCACATATGTCAAGAGGTGGGTTAAGACAGTGAAGATGGTAATTGCAGCAAAGCAAATGGCCACCCATGTCACATACTACACACTCGTAGATGGTGTTTGATTACCTACTTTTCACTTCCCGTTTGCTTTTTCATTTTAAAAGGCAGAGTTTTAGGTGTTTGGTTACACACTTCCTGTTTATCTTTTACAGCTGAAAAGTAGCTTTTTACAAAAGTAGGGAATCTTTGTTTTTTTGGAAAAGCAGCATTTTCGAAAGGCAAACTGCAAATCGTAACAGCAAACAACAAACAGAAACAACAAACAACAAGTAGCCAAACTGGCCCGTAGTAATTTTAGTCCAATTATTGAAAGTAATTTTTCGAAATCCAGTCGGTTAGGGCAAGACTCTTAACCACTTTAAACTATTGAAATAATACTATATAGGTTAAAAATATACCAATATTACGCGGGGCTACACGAGATAAAACTAACGATACTTAAGGGCGGAGCCGGTGGCCGGGGGGCTTCAGCCCCCGGGCTGGCTCCGCCTCTCCCCGTAGTAATGCTATGAAACATAGAGAAAGCACAGAAAACAAATCACCAGAACGTCACTAGAATAGGAGCTGAATATTCGAGTTTGAGAAAACAAATCATGTATTGGAAAAGCCATAAGCAAATTAACACCTTAAAAACAAATGCTATCTGAGAGAACTACTCTCTTCGAACAGATGTGGTGTGCTAAGGCAGCTATTTTTCAACATTCTTTTTATTCTCTTGATACCAAAGAAGAACTAGATGGATCCTTCCTAACTAGAGTACAAACACCTATTATATCTCTTGTAAAAAAAACGATAAAGAATGAAAATAATACAAAGCGAATTCTTACCTTATATTCTCCTATCGTTTGAGGAGGAAAATTAGATGAGTTCCCCTCGTAACTTCCACTCAACTTATTAATCATGTTATCTTGAGAGCAACTTAACCACAATGGAGCTCCAGCAAAAACCTACAGTGAAGGTTAGATTATTATCATTATTTTCATCGAAACTAGAAAACCGCGTCAGCCCTATCAACAAAATAAATTACTCTACCAACAAATGCTTGAGAGAAGCCTGCTATCTACCAATAAAACCATATCAGACCAACACTTCATATTTATCTTTGTCATTAAAACAATCTAATTGCATGCCTTATAGCTTCCTAAAGGAAGATGTTAATATCACTAGTGATGTCAAAGTATACACCAATTAAAACCTACATAGAATAAACAAGGAAAGTACGGTAGCCAGGAACATGAACAACATGAACTACACATCAAAGTTCAGCTGCTGCACATGATACAGTTTACCCCTTGATAGGACTCTTGGAAGGTCACAGTTTAACAATATAACTCCTGATCAAACAGGTTCCAACCTTCTATGAATGTATTAGGACAATCTATATCCTACAAAATTTATCTTATCTTCAATTAGAAACTCAAAAAAGTACCAATTGAACTTCTCTTTTACTTTAGGAGATATAAAGTTTGTCTTTCACAGTCTCTTCCCATATAAATATACAATTCCACAAACCAGACAAGGAAATTCAAGCAAAAACAAAACATTGAGGCCATTACCTAATCTGTAAGATGGACAATAAAATAACTCCATAGCATACAAAAGTACCCAAAATCATAAGAAAAACCATAAAAAAGTATATAACAAGAGCAGTTTTACCTACAAAATGAGAATTCAGTACAAAGATGAACAAAGAGAAAATAGAGTGAAAATGGGGCAAGGAAAAGTTGAAAAAAAAGAGAAAATGAGAAGCAGAAATAGACAATCTACCCTAGAAACTCAATTGATCAAAAGCCAGATTCTGAAAAACTATAAATTTGAGAAGTAAATTTAAACAAAAAGAAAACGATTGATCATTGTAAACCTAAAAATCAAACCCTCATCATAGTAAACCAAAAAATGGTTCAGTTCATCATTGTAAACCTAAAAATCTGACCATCAAATTTGACAAGGAAAATCAAGCAAAAACAAAACAATAAGGCCATCATCTAATCTGTAAGATGCAAAATAAAATAACTCCATACCATACAAAAGTACCCAAAATCATAAGAAAAACCATAGAATAGTATATAACAGGAGCAATTTTACCTACAAAATGAAAATTCAGTGCAAAGATGAACAAAGAGAAAAGAAAGTATAAATGGGGCAAGAAAAAGTTGAAAAGAAGAGAATTGAGAAGCATAAATAGACAATCTACCCTAGAAACTCAATTGATCATTGTAAACCTAAAAATGATTGAGTTCTTTTTGAAGGACCATCATCAAAAGCCAGATTCTGAAAAACTAGAAATTTGAGAAGGAAATTCAAGCAAACCATCAAGCCATCATCAAATCCGTAAGATGCAGATTGATATAAAAAACGATATGACATTGGGCTGAATTGTGATCATTGTAACCCAAAGAAAAAAGATTTCAGAAAAAAGTAAAACAATCAAGCAATCATCCATAGAAATAAAAACCACCATAGCATAGAAAAGTACCAAAAATGAAAAGGACATCCATAGAAAAGTATATAAAAGTAGCAGTTTTACTACAAAAAGAGAATTCAAAGCAAAGATGAACAAAGAGAAAAGAGAGTGAAAATGAGGCAAGAAAAAGTTGAAAAGAAGACTCAATGAGAAGCAGAAATAGACAATCTACCCAGGAAATTCAAAAACAAAACAATCAAGCCATCATCTAATGTGTAAGATGCAGATTGATGTACCCAGAAAAAAAGAAGCATCACCATAGCATAGAAAAAGCAAGCAAAATCAAAAGAACAAGCATAGAAAAGTATATAACAGTAGTAGTTTTACCTACAAAATGAGAATTCAGTGCAAAGATGAATAATGAAATGAGAGAGTGAAAATGAATAAAGAGGAAGAAGAGAACCAGAAACAGAGAATTTCTTAACAAAAAGGAAAGATTATTGATGTTGAGATATTGATGAGTTGTAAAAAGAGGCCAGAACAGAAAAGTCTGAGCACCAGTATTCAGAAAGTGTCATGAGTTCTTAATTTAATAAATAAATAAAAGTGTGACACTAAGATCCAATTAGGAGTGAATAAATGTTTTTGTTTTTTTCCATTTTTCAAACAAATTTTGAATTTTTACCTTGGAAAATGGTTAAAAAATAGCATTTTTACAGTTTTACTTACTCATCCTACAATTTATTTTAAAAAATAAAAAATAAAATTGAAAATTAGAGAATATTTTTTTTAATTAAAAGTGGAGTAGGAGGAGAGGCATACGGACATCCCAACTAGGTTGGCATCCCGGAATAACCTCTTCTCCGAGCTCAACTTTTTTTATAAAATATTAAAGAATATTCTTATTTCTTAGAATATTAAAGAATAAAATTGAAAATTAAAGAATATTAATTTGAAATTATTTGGTAGTAATTTGAAATTATTTGGTAGTAATTAAAAATAAATAAAATATTATGAAATATATTTATATCAAGTTTTAGTAATTTATTTTTTATCTATATTTCTTAGAGTCTTTGTTTTTATCATTAGATATTAAGACATAATTGAGCCAATATTATATAGCATATTTAATTTTTAATTTTCCTAAATGTTATTAAATAACTGATCAATTATATTTAATTTAACTTAATCAATAACAAGATGATGATTAATTATATTATACTAATTATAAGTAATTAATAAGTTCAATAGATCGACAAATCTTTTGGCTTCCCAAACCCTTTTTTTCCAAAACTTTTCCTTCTTCCTCCACAAGTTATCAGACAACTATTATGGATCCGGTCCATCATTTTAAACAAATCTTCCACGAATAATTCAATAACTGGTTCGCACGCCCTCATCCCTTTTTCTCCATGCCCTAGAGACAACAAGTTTGGGAGACTCGGTTATACATTGCACTGATCTGTTAGGAACTAATGCAATTATAATAAACGAAACACAAACAAACACACAAGAATTGTTTACCCAGTTCACCACTCAATTTGAATGACTACGTCTGGGGTCATTACTGTTAGAATTGCAGAGATATATGATTGATTTTTTGATATGGAAGGGAAGAGCGTTAATTTTATTGAAATACGATGTGCAGTTTTATACTGCTAAAACACAACTACAAGAGAGTAAAAAAAGCCTAAAAGGTAGCATACAAATCTTCATAAAAATCAGCAGGAAAATCAGAACTGATAAACAAGAGAATCAGAACTGGTAATGACTATTTCAAATTAAAAATAATCTGCAGCAATAAGTCACAAAAATCAACACTCCTCCTTGACTTGATAGCTGCATATTCCAAGCTTCTGTCTGAGATATTCAAATCTTGCTTTAGGAAGTGGTTTTGTTAGAAAATCAGCAAGTTGATTCTCTGTCTTGCAATGAATCAACTTCACCTCTCCTTGTTCTTGCATCTCTCTTAGAAAGTACAACTTTATCATGAAATGCTTTGTCTTCCTATGAAACACTGGATTTTTAGCAATCGAAATTGCAGCTTGATTATCAACAAGGATCAGTGTGCTATCTTTCTGCTCCATATTCAAGTCAATCATGAGTTTTCTGAGCCAAAGAGCTTAATTTGCTGCTGAAACAGCTGCCATATATTCTGCTTTCGCTGTTGACTGTGCTATGACTTCTTGCTTCTTTGAACGCCATGAAAAAACTCCAGAACCAAAACTGAAACAATATCCTGAAGTGCTTCTCATATCATCAACACTTCCAGCCCAATCACTATCAGAGTAGCCATAAAGACTAAAGTTTCCATGAAGACTGAAATTGTTTACATGTAGGAACTTAACACCATAGCCAACTGTGCCCTTGACATATCTGAGGATCCTTTTGGCAGCTTTAAAATGAATTTCACTAGCGCAATGCATGTATCTTGACAACAAACTTACTGCATACGTAATGTCGGGCCTGGTTGCCGTCAAATACATCAGACACCCAATTAAGCTTCTCTATAATTTTTCATCAACTTTGTCAGCTCCATCTTCTCTGCTGAATTTTTCATTGTGATTCATTGGAGTTGCAGTTGGCTTGCAATTCTCCATCTTGAATTTCCTCAGAATTTCCTTTGCATACTTTTCTTGGCATACAAAGGTTTCACCATTATTTTGATGCACCTGCATACCTAGGAAAAATGTCATTTTTCCTAGATCAGTCATTTCAAAAACATCTTTCATTCTTTCTTTAAATTCCTCAATCAGCTCCTTTGATCCTCTTGTAATCAATAAATCATCAACATACAAGGAGACAACAAGCATTTCATGACCAATCTTCTTGACATATAAAGTGAACTCACTTAGACTCTTTTCAAAGCCTAAGGTGATCAAGTGTGCATCAATTCTACTGTACCAAGACCTCGGGGCTTGTTTTAAGCCATACAAGGCTTTCTTCAAGTGATAAACTTTCTCCTCTTGTCCTTGAACAATGAATCCCTCTGGTTGCTCCACAAATATTTCTTCTTCCAAGTATCCATTTAAAAAAGCCGATTTTACATCCATTTGATGTACAACCCAGCCCTTTTGTGCAGCAAGAGCTAACAACATCCTTATAGTATCCAGCCTAGCGACTGGAGCAAAAGTTTCAGAGAAGTCTACCCCGAACATCTGAGTGTAACCCTTCACAACGAGTCTTTCTTTATATTTGTTGATAGAACCATCAGCATTAAGTTTGGTTCTATACACCCACTTGACTCCTATTGCTTTCTTATCTTTTGGTTTCTCCACTAACTCCCAGGTCTGGTTTTTTTCAATCATATTCAGCTCCTCCTTCATTGCAATTAACCATTTCGAGTCAGTAGCAGCTTCTTTGTAATTTGCAGGTTCCATAACAGCAACACTACATCTTTCATAAATATCTGAGAGTGATCTAGTTCCTCTGACTGGCTGGTCATCAATATCATCTTCACTCTCCTCCTCAAACTCAATTGGCTTCTCTTCTTTGCTCCAATTTTCTGCCTCAAAGAAATGCACATCTCTGCTGATAATAACTTTATTGCTTTGTGGCAAGAAAACTCTATAGGCTTTTGATGTTAAACTGTAGCCTACAAAGATTCCTAGTTCCGCCTTTTTATCAAGTTTGTCTGTCTTAACCCGAGGAATGTAACAGAAACACAAACAACCAAAAACTTTCAAGTACAACAATTTGTTCTTCTCCAATCAAATTCAAAGCAAAGCTCTTGCCTTTCAATTGAATTCTGAACGGCTCTACTCCATTTGAATCTTTAATCAAGCAACTTCTGTCTTCAAAGAGAACTTTACAGCCTCTCTCTAATAACTGACCAACACTCAATAAGTTTTGATCAATTTCAGGAACATAAAGAACATCTGAAATTAGTTTCAAACCTGTGCAGCCTTTGATTGCTACGGTTCCCTTTCCTGCTACAGATATTTCTCTCCATTTCCGATTCTGACTTTGGTAGTGTAGTTTGTGTTGGAAATTAAGGCTAAGGTATAACAGCGGAAATATAAAATTTTAGCCTACTTCCTTTTAACCATAGGATCCGTTAATCGTTATTTCATATAAAGAGGGATAAGAAGAAATACCTTTCGATGATCAATCTACCGTTGCAAACGAAGTGCCCACAACTTCAAAGGAGATATAAACTGTTTACCAATCTTCCCCTATCCGAAACAGACCTTCCAGACCTCCGAACGACAATCCGTTCGGTGGAAACGTGGAAGAATATGTCTAGAAGCTACTGTCCAAAAATCGCGACGATCCGACGGTTCAATCTCCGGGAATCCGCGAAATAGTGAACTGACCTGATGTAGGCGAAGAAAAACGAATTTCTCCCTTTTGATTGTTTTTCCTTCTTTCGTGAACACGGTGAGATTAAGTTAGAATCAACCCTTATGAGATGCCACCAAATTAGATTGCCTCTAATTAACCAACACAAGATCAAAGAGAAAAGGAGATGGATGAGATTAATCAATTGACGGAAGCCGTATGAATTCTTATCCACGAACTAGGGAATGCGAATTCAATCTCTCTCACTTAATATAGGTTTCGAAAATCACAATAAGGGGAGGGGATTAGCTTAGCTTCGTCGAAATTCTCATAGGGAGGGGGTATATATAGTCGCTTGTATCTAAACCCTAGTTAGATAGGAATAAGTTACTTAATAGGAATTCCATTCGGAATAGGATTCCTAATTATTATCTTATAATATATCAAATACATTTAGGATAATAATAAATAACCTAATTGGATAATAATAGGAGTATATTAATCTAATTAAAACTCCTAACTTAATTATCTCTTAATTAATTTAATTCACAAACCTAATCAAATTAGGATTAATGGAATTAAAATAATTCCTTATTTACTATATATAAATTTCGGCCCCCTCTATATAAATGGGCCTTACTAGGCTCAATTGGGCTTCCATCTATTAATCATATCCATCTCTCTTTTGGTTCCAAGTCTTATGTGTGATCCATTAGGTTCTTACTACTTCTGGCCGTATGCAACTATTAATTTAATTTCTTCAAGAATTATATTTAATCCTTGCATAACGGAATGATGTACTTAGTATGTTATAGGCAAGTCTGTAATCATTCCCCCAGAGTCCGTTAAGAAGACAGGTTGATTCTGTCATTAACCCTTCCGTATTAGTTACAGTATAATTCGATCCTTTATCAACTACATCCTTGAACTGAATCTTATGACTATGGGTGATGTCAAGTCACATATAGCGAGACGTTCATTTTACTTGTACAGACCGAGTCAACTCAAATAGATAGGTTAAGTGAAATCTGTATTTCTACTCTTAAGCTATCACCTTGCAAGGATTTAGAGTCGAGTCTTCCACAAGCGATCCTTGGATGTATCTCCCATTAATCGGGAGTGATAAATGCTCAATCCAATGTATAACTACCCTGACATTACCTCCTGTGACACCCAACCTTTGCAGTTCACACCCCAGAGTCATCTCTGTTAAGGATCATGGGACCACAGGATCAAAGTCTCACATTCAGTAATTCAGGATGACCAATTAACATTCCTTTGAGTCTGAGGATTACTTATACCTATTAATACCAATGAGATGAACATGTGACAAGGAAGAATCTACCCATCCTGTTATCTCAAATCGGATCCCCAATCCTAATGAACGATGTTTCATCGGATCTATGTAACTGTCCAGATATCTATATATATGAAGCTTGTGAGATCAGCATTCTGTCGGACAGAAGACATTGTTACATACAAGTCTCAACAGTGATATATCAATCCTAAACATATCACTTGACTTGGGGTGGTTTTAAGTTTATTAGTTTATTATAAAGTTTTGTCTCACTTCATGCTTGTATGAACACTTTATAATCACTTTAAACAAACTTACGGAATTCCTTTTATTAGACTTTATTTAGTGCTTAAAAGGGATTGCCTTTATATAGTTATAAAACATATATCTCATTAAAACAAATGATATAAAGAACAATTCATTTACATTAAGTTTGTATCCTGCAACAATTGACTATAGGACACCAAACCCCAACATACTCCCACTTGGACTAAAGCCAATTGTTTCTAAAACTTATCCCAGTAGAAGTTAAATGACTATCATGTACTTTCTGGGTTAAAGGCTTTGTCAACGGATCTGCAACGTTGTCCTCTGTAGGTACTCTTTCTATTCTCACATCTCCTCTAGCCACAATCTCTCTAATGACGTGGTATCGCTTTAGGTAGTGCTTGGATGCATTATGAGACCGTGGTTCCTTTGCTTACGCAATGGCTCCATTGTTATCACAGTACAGAGTAATGGGATTGACAATGTTAGGCACCGCTCCTAGTTCTGTAATGAACTTTCTAATCCAAACTGCTTCCTTTGCTGCTTCCGCAGCAGCGATGTACTCTGACTCGGTCGTAGAGAAAGCTACACTTCCCTGCTTGGAACTTTTCCAACTGACCGCGCCCCCATTTAAGATAAACAGGTATCCTGATTGGGATTTATAATCATTCTCATCTGTGAGATGACTAGCGTCTGAAAATCCTTCAATTTTCAGATCTCCTTCTCCGTACACTAGGAACATATCTTTAGTCCTTCTCAAGTACTTAAGAATGTTTTTGACGGCAATCCAATGCTCGTCTCCCGAATTCCCTTGGTAACGACTCGTTACAGATAACGCGAACGCTACGTCAGGTCTAGTGCATAGCATAGCATACATAATCGAACCGATCGCGCTGGCGTACGGGACTACAGCCATGCGTCGTTTGTCATCATCAGTTTTAGGACATTGATGATTGTTTAACTTTACTCCATGTACCATGGGTAAGTTACCTCGTTTCAATTCAAGCATGCTAAACCGATTTAGCACCTTTTCAATGTATGTAGCCTGTGAAAGACCAAGCAGTCTACGCGATCTATCCATGTAGATCTTTATACCAAGTATATAGGCTGCTTCACCAAGGTCTTTCATTGAGAAGTTACCGGATAACCATACTTTCACCGATTGTAATAGAGCAATGTCATTTCCCATTAACAGTATATCGTCCACATATAGTATGAGAAATGCTATAGACCTCCCACTTGCTTTCTTGTAAATGCAAGCTTCTTCGCAATTTTGTTCGAAACCAAATTGTTTTATGGTTTCGTCAAAACGCTTATTCCAGCTTCTAGATGCTTGCTTGAGTCCATAAATGGATCTCTGAAGTTTGCAAACTTTATTTGCATCCTTTGATATGAAACCTTCAGGCTGCATCATGTATACATCCTCAAGCAGATTTCCATTTAGGAAAGCTGTTTTCACATCCATTTGCCAAATCTCATAATCAAAATGAGCGGCAATGGCAAGCATGATTCTGATTGATTTGGACATAGCAACAGGAGAGAAGGTTTCGTCATAATCAACACCTTGTTTCTGACGATATCCTTTCGCTACCAACCTAGCCTTGTAGGTGCTAACCTTTCCATCCATGTCAGTCTTCCTTTTGAAGATCCACCTGCACCCAATTGGAATTATCCCTTCGGGTGGATCAACCAAAGTCCACACTTGGTTAGTATACATGGAATCTATTTCAGAATCCATGGCTTCAAGCCATGCTTTAGAATCTGGACTAGTAAGAGCCTCTTCGTAGTTTTCGGGTTCGTCGTCTAACACGGGAACCTCGTTATCATCTCCCACTAGAAAACCATATCTAACTGGGAGTTCACGAACTCTTCGTGATCTACGAATAGGTGCCACTGTTGTCTCATCTAATGGGACTTCTTCGGGTACCTCAACCGCTTCTGTTGTTTCAGTCGGCATTTCTTCCTCTTGAACTTCGTCGAGTTCAATCACGCTTCCCTTTTGTGTTTCTTCGAGAAACTCTTTCTCTAAGAAGGTTGCGTGTCTAGATACTATTACTTTCTGATCATCTGGATGATAGAAGTAATACCACATGGTTTCTTTGGGATATCCAATGAAGAAACATTTATCAGATTTAGAATCTAATTTGTCGGACGCTATGCGTTTGACATATGCTGAACAACCCCATACTCTCATAAATGAGAACACAGGTTTCCTACCAACGAACAATTCATATGGTGTGGAACTAGCGGATTTAGTTGGTACTCGGTTTAGGGTGAAGAGGGCAGTTTCTAAGGCATAGCCCCAGAACGACTTTGGAAGTAAGGCCATGCTCATCATGGTTCGTACCATATCTAATAGGGTACGGTTTCTCCTCTCGGATACACCATTGTGTTGTGGTGTATAGGGAGGTGTCCATTGTGAGCATATGCCACATTCAGTTAGATAATTCAGAAAATCATCTGAAAGATATTCGCCACCTCGATCGGATCGAAGTGTCTTTATTTTCTTTCCTAATTGATTTTCTACTTCATTCTTGAAGCATTTGAACTTGTCAAAGGCTTCCGATTTGTGCCTCATCAAGTAGATGTAACCATATCGAATATGGTCATCTATGAAGCTTATGAAGAATCTGAATCCTCCTCTTGCTTGGACTGACATAGGACCGCATACATCTGAATGAATAAGTCCTAGAGTGTCTGATACACGCTCACCTCTATTGCTAAAGGGTGTCTTTGTCATTTTACCTTTTAAACATGATTCACATGTTTCCAATGATTCAGGATCAATTGGATCTATAAGCCCATCTGAATGCAGCTTTAGCATGCGTCTCTTGTTTATATGACAATGCCACAAGTAAGTTGAATTATCTAGCTTATGTCTTTTGGTATCAATTGCGAAAACAGAAATCAACACATAAATCCCATTTTGTGATATTCCTGAGAAATAGAAAATCGAATCTCTATAAAAATTGCAATGTTTGTTCTTTATAGAACATACCAGACGTTGGAGTACCGGCTTTTCCCTTCTGGAGGGTAGCTCGGTACAAAGAACAATTTCTCTTCCAATGCCCCACGTCACCACACTAGTGGCACTTTCTTTTAGGCTTCTTCACTTCCTTTCCCTTAACTTTAGTGGGCATGGCTTTCTTACCTTTCTTAGGATGTTTAGGATTGGGAGAATTCCCTTTCCACTTCTTTGATCCCTCTATGACAATAGCCGGTATTGCCTTGTCTTTGGGCTCAACTGACTTGAGCATATTTGCAAGCTCTTCAAGAGAGGTTTGCAAGTCATTCATCTGATAGTTCATGATGAACTATGAATAACTCTTTGGGAGGGATTGAAGAATTAAGTCTACACTTAGTTCGTTATCCATCGCGAATCCAATACTAGAAAGTTTGGTAATGTAGCCAATCATCTTGACACAATGTGTCATTACAGATGTGCCCTCTTGCATCTTGCAACGATATATCAACTTGGATATCTCGTAGCATTCGCACCTGGTCTGTTTCCCAAACAGTTCCTTTAGGTGCATGATGATGGAACATGCATAGTTGCCTTTGTAATTCCGATGTCATCGATGCAAGTATGATGCATCCGACATGATCGTCATCAGCTTTGTGCTTCTGATAAGCATTGATTGGGAGCATCATCCTCAGGGATAGGGGGTATCGATGTATCAAATACATACCCTATTTTATCGAACTTCAAAACAATTTTGAGGTTGCGATACCAGTCGGTGAAGTTTGAACTATTCAACTTGTTATTGGTAAATGTATTTTGCAGATTGGTGTTAGTCATGATTTTAAGAGTGTTTAATTAAACTGAGAGTGAGAAAGAGTAAACGTATGTTATTCATTTGCTTTAAAGTATAACAATCTAAAATTATAGGCCTTTTAATTTATTTCAGATTGCTCCCACTATTTTGCCAAATTAATAACCCTCCATATTAATTCGAAGAATTTCACAAATCCTTTAGTGAGCTAGGATCCTAACTCCTGAGATTTCGCCTTGACTTTAGCCAACAAGCTAGTCTTATTCGTTAGGTAGATTCATGCAATCAATCACATCTCGAATGTCATTCCTAGGTTATTGGGTTACTAACCACATTAGTAACTAATATGTCATTCACATTAATCCCAACCATCTTGCCCATTAGTTTATGACAACATGAGTTTGCTCATCCAATTATCATAATCTAATTTAAGTACTACCCTATATTCATGAAAGAACGATTTTCGATAATCCAAGTGTTACCATAAGACCCCGAGCTTGACTTTAGCCAACAACCCAAAGGCCCCCAGTACTGCCGGCTGAATTATAATATTAGGGAGGGGCAACCGATTTTAATAACATGCTTATTTACTTAACTTTTTAATGAGGAATTTTTATTTAAGTCTCATAATCTAACTTAGTCTTGATTTGCTTTAGCATACATCAGACACACATACATACATACATTGGCGTTATGGACGTATCATCTAAATTATTCCGTCGAGCCAGAGACGGAATAAAAGGCTAAACCTAAGGAAATACTAACTATTACATATTTCTCTTTAGGTCCTCCGTCTTCTCCATGGCGCCTTGAAATTACATATTAATTTCTATACTACTATAAGAAAACTTCAATTGAATTGAAGGGAATCAGATGAGAGGAGAAATTACAATAGATAGTAGAAAGGCAGGACGTGCAGGCCCTATTTCAAAAATACCAAAAGACTAAAAGAGGGTCCAAATATGTCCATAACTCCAAACATGCAAAAACTCAATTAAATAAATTTAATTGGTTGATTACATAACCGTCTTATGTAATATTTAGGTTAATCACATTAACTCGTCAAATTAACTTTCATCCAATTTTACATCTTATCGTTTCGTATCTTTATATTAACCCTTAGATTAATATAACCATATAAAACGTCGATTATGTATGTCCCAATTATTTTGATTTCAATTCATTTAACACTTTGATTTACAACTTGGTAAAAACAAACTTTTAAACGAATTTTCATTCGATAATCAAAACAGAAAACTATTAATTTCCGAAACATATATATATATATATATATCAGATTTTAAAACGGTTTTAAAAACGATTTTCAGAAATAGGAAAAACTACAATAGATTTCCGTTTTATCATTTAGAATTAATAAAACTAATTTTATTAACCTAACTATAAAACAAATAGATTTTGTTATAATGATTATCAACCGAAATAATTAGGAACATACGCATAATCAATTTTAATTAACAATTAACTAAAATTTATTTATCTTTAGAATTAATTAACCAAACAATTTGTTAATTAATCCTAACCATAAATATTTATTCAATCCTATTGAAAAACTTCTAAATTTTCATATATGAAATAACGGATTTAACGATGGCTCTGATACCACTGTTGGATTAAGGCGAAGGTATAGCAGCGAAAATATAAAATTTTAGCCTACTTCCTTTTAACCATAGGATCCGTTAATCGTTATTTCATATAAAGAGGGATAAGAAGAAATACCTTTCGATGACCAATCTACCGTTGCAAACGAAGTGCCCACAACTTCAAAGGAGATGTAAACTGTTTACCAATCTGCCCCTATCCGAAACAGACCTTCCAGACCTCTGAACGACAATCCCTTCGGTGGAAACGTGGAAGAATATGTCTAGAAGCTACTGTCCAAAAATCGCGACGATCCGACGGTTCAATCTCCGGGAATCCGTGAAATAGTGAACTGACCTGATGTAGGCGAAGAAAAACGAATTTCTCCCTTTTGATTGTTTTTCCTTCTTTCGTGAACACGGTGAGATTAAGTTAGAATCAACCCTTATGAGATGCAACCAAATTAGATTGCCTCTAATTAACCAACACAAGATCAAAAAGAAAAGGAGATGGATGAGATTAATCAATTGACGGAAGCCGTATGAATTCTTGTCCACCAACTAGGGGATGCGAATTCAATCTCTCTCACTTAATATAGGTTTCGAAAATCACAATAAGGGGAGGGGATTAGCTTAGCTTCGTCGAAATTCTCATAGGGAGGGGGTATATATAGTCGCTTGTATCTAAACCCTAGTTAGATAGGCATAGGTTACTTAATAGGAATTCCATTCGGAATAGGATTCCTAATTATTATCTTATAATATATCAAATACATTTAGGATAATAATAAATAACCTAATTGGATGATAATAGGATTATATTAATCTAATTAAAACTCCTAACATAATTATCTCTTAATTAATTTAATTCACAAACCTAATCAAATTAGGATTAATGGAATTAAAATAATTCCTTATTTACTATATATAAATTTCGGCCCCCTCTATATAAATGGACCTTACTGGGCTCAATTGGGCTTCCATCTATTAATCATATCCATCTCTCTTTTGGTTCCAAGTCTTATGTATGATCCATTAGGTTCTTACTACTTCTGGCCGTATGCAACTATTAAATTAATTTCTTCAAGAATTATATTTAATCCTTGCATAACGGAATGATGTACTAAGTATGTTATAGGCAAGTCTGTAATCATTCCCCCAGAGTCCGTTAAGAAGACAGGTTGATTCTGTCGTTAACCCTTCCGTATTAGTTATAGTATAATTCGATCCTTTATCAACTACATCCTTGAACTGAATCTTATGACTATGGGTGATGTCAAGTCACATATAGCGAGACGTTCATTTTACTTGTACAGGCCGAGTCAACTCAAATAGATAGGTTAAGTGAAATCTGTATTTCTACTCTTAAGCTATCACCTTGCAAGGATTTAGAGTCGAGTCTTCCACAAGCGATCCTTGGATGTATCTCCCATTAATCGGGAGTGATAAATGCTCAATCCAATGTATAACTACCCTGACATTACCTCCTGTGACACCCAACCTTTGCAGTTCACACCCCAGAGTCATCTCTGTTAAGGATCGTGGGACCACTGGATCGAAATCTCACATTCAGTAATTCAGGATGACCAATTAACATTCCTTTGAGTCTGAGGATTAGTTATACCTATTAATACCAATGAGATGAACAGGTGACAAGGAAGAATCTACCCGTCCTGTTATCTCAAATCGGATCCCCAATCCTAATGAACGACGTTTCATCGGATCTATGTAACTTTCCAGATATCTATATATATGAAGCTTGTGAGATCAGTTTTCTGTCGGACAGAAGACATTGTTACATACAAGTCTCAACAGTGATATATCAATCCTAAATATATCACTTGACTTGGGGTGGTTTTAAGTTTATTAGTTTATTATAAAGTTTTGTCTCACTTCATGCTTGTATGAACACTTTATAATCACTTTAAACAAACTTACGGATTTCCTTTTATTAGACTTTATTTAGTGCTTAAAAGGGATTGCCTTTATATAGTTATAAAACATATATCTCATTAAAACAAATGATATAAAGAACAATTCATTTACATTAAGTTTGTATCCTGCAACAATTGACTATAGGACACTAAACCCCAACAGTTTGTATCAAGTTCTCTAAACAAATCTCGATCATAAGTCATGTGGTTCGTACAACCACTATCAATCAGCCAACTTTCTACTAAGCTTGAAGTAGTAAGACATGATACTACGAAAAGCTCTTCTTCATCAATTTGTTCAATAGCAGCTTTTGCTTTCCCTTGTTGTTGTGAAGACTTACAGATTTTCTCCACATGTCCTAATTGTCCACACTTGTTGCATGTTACATCTGGCCTCCACCAACAGTACTTCTGCAGATGATTTGTTTTCTTACAATTAGGACATGGTGGAAAATTTTGAAAGTTTTTGTTACCACTGCTGGTATTGTTGCTGCTCGAGTTTCCTGCCTTGAAGTTCCTGTTCTTCTTGTTCTTGCCACCATAATTGTTTTGAGTTTTGGCCAGCAAAGCTCCTTCTACAGAACCTTCTTTCCTTATAAGCCTTCTCAGTTCTTGTGCCTGGAGTGCACTCAATAATTCCGTCAATGTGATGTTTGTTAGATCTCTTGAGTTTTCAAGAGAACTGATAGTTGCTTCAAATTTCTCTAGAATGGTAACAAGAATTTTTTGAATAATTCTTGAATCAGAGAAATCAGTACCGAGGAGTTTCACTTTATTGGCAATGCCAAGAAGCTTATCTGCATACTCCTGGATGGTCTCCGTCTCCTTCATCCTTTGTAATTCGAATTTCCGAATCAGGTTGATAGCTTGCATCCCTTTGATCTTCTCACTTCCGTCATATTCTTTCTTCAAGAAATCCCAAATCTCCTTCGCAGTTTTTAATGTCATTATCATGTTAAAAATAACAGATGAGACAGCAGTGAACAAAATCAATCTGGACTTCGATTTTCTGAGCTTCTTCTCTTTATGAGCTTTTATTTGAGCCATTGTTGGATTTTCAGATAAATCATGAACTTCATAAACATTCTCCACAGCTTCCCATAAATCATGGGCATCGGGGTAGGCTTCCATCTTCACAGCCCACATTTGATAATTGGTTCCGTCAAATAACGGAGGTGACATCGAAGAAGAGAAAGAAAAATCTGAATCCATCTTTTGTGTTTGTGTTTGTGGTTGTGGTTGTGTTTTTGGTTGTATTTTGTTTTCTAGGGTTTTTGAATTTTCACAGATCCCTTTAAATCAATAAAGCTCTGATACCAATTTGTTAGAATTGCAGAGATATATAATTGATTTTTTGATATGGAAGGGAAGAGCGTTAATTTTATTGAAATACGATGTGCAATTTTATACTGCTAAAACACAACTACAAGAGAGTAAAAAAAGCCTAAAAGGTAGCATAAAAATCTTCCTAAAAATCAGCAGGAAAATCAGAACTGATAAACAAGAGAATCAGAACTGATATTGACTATTTCAAATTAAAAATAATCTGCAGCAATAAGTCACAAAAATCAACAATTACCAAGCCACGATATTTTACTATAATTTTCGAGATACGGATTACAAAGAAACAGACTATATTTATACTCCTCAAGAAACCCTGTATTTCGAGTTGGATCGCTGAAGTTGGGCTTATCGCTGAAGTTGGGCCTATCTATTAATCTCCAAAGCCCAACAATCTCCCACTTGGAGACTAAATCTGTCATCTGGTGGTAGTGTCATGCCTTCAACTTAGTTATGAAGGCCAGCTGAAGCCATACAAAGCTTCAGCTTCTCTAAGGTTACAACCTTAGTCAACATGTCTGCAGGATTCTCTGTGCTTGGAATCTTCATCAATTGCAATGTCTTCTTGTCCAAGAGATGTCGTAGTGATACTTCAACTCTATGTGCTTTGTCCTTGAGTGAAAGGCGGGATTTTTCGCCGAATGAATGACACTCTGACTTTCGTTGTACAGAATAGGATCCTTCTGCTCCTTTCCCAACTCAGGCAAGAAATTCTGCAACCATACCATCTCCTTACTAGCCTCAGTCACTGCAACATAGTCAGCTTCTGCAGTAGACAAAGCCAACACCTTCTGCAGCTTTGAAGCCCAAGAGAATGCAGTACCACCCAATGTGAAGACATATCCGGTTGTACTTCTTTCTTGTCAAGGTCACTAGATGTCAAATCTCCACCCAATGTTGATCTTAAAGCCAAATTGAACTCTATCCAAAGGAGAAAATCCTAATAATATCCCTCATCTAGCGATTTTATCACATTATTTTGCTAAACGAGGAAGCTTTAAGAGTTGTTTGGAGCCTCACAGCTTTAAGAACCTATCTTCATGGACTCCTAGGTTGCATCATTCAAATCACCGCTAGACTGCAGCTCAAGTATGTGTACATATGTATGATTTTCGGTGGAAATTTGGGATAAGCATACTATTGCTGATATTGCTAGGGTAATTGAATTTCTGTTTCTTCTTGGGTTACCAGGCCTTGCTATAAAAAATTGGACTTCTGTTTTGTTTTATAAAAACACCATCAATGGTGAATTTGGGAATTTTGCAAGGATATTGATGGATTTAGCTAGACCAATTAACCAGATTATCAGTGTTGATAGGGACGAATTAATGATATGGGCTAATTTATGACAACATGCCAGGTTTCATCTCTTCTTGAAAATATGTTGGCAATGGCACAATGCCCCCTTTCTGCTTGTGTTGCTTCTTGGTCTCGCTTAGGCCATGTCCAGAAGGAAAATGACAAGTTAAAGTAAAATGCTCCTCAACAATATATATTGGAAAGGTATGTAGAAAATTTGGTTCTCTTTTAGGAATCACACGTTGGAAGCCAAGAGTGAAGAAGAGAAAAATGAGATGTATATTTTGTTGGCTATTCCACATCAGAAAAGCTCAACTTAGTAAACCTCATTAAATTTTGGTGTTTTTTCTATTTGTTTTATGCTTTTGCTTTCAATTTACTAGTGGTTTCGGCAATAAGATAAATCTCATTCTTTAAAGCAGAATGACAAACTAATGTCTTGTAGTGTTGATACTTTGCTGGGGAAATGATTTTGAGACCCAGACAATTTGCTGACAACCCTGAAACGGAGTAGCATGCCATTGATGGCTCTTGAAGATTGGCCATTGTTGACACTTCTACTACTATTGGCAATTTGAGTATTGTTGTAGCAAAAAATGATACTCCTATTAGGTCCTCTCCAGACACTTTGAACCTGGTTAAAGCAGAGAACGTCTCCGATGGTATCTTTCTCTTCCATTACTGTAAATAACTCAGATAATGGGTTGCCTACTTCCATTTGGGTTTTAGCTAATCCTAATATTGGGTTAGCTTTTAATATTCATGATCAACATATTTCTGTTGATTTTTTAACTAACTGTGCCCTTCATCAATTCAATTTTATTTATGGGGAGTGTTGCCAATATTGGTCGCCCGGACCTTTGGTTGAATTTGACTCATAGTTTGGGTATCTTATGGGCTCCTTAGTCAATTCTATTAGAGGAGATCATTAAAATATGGGTATTCCTATAAGATTTTGAAAATTGAACAACAACAAAACCATCAAGCTATCATCTAACCTATAAGATGAAGATTAATGTAAGCATAGAAAAAAAAAATTCTAACACAACATAGAAAAGTAGCCAAATTCAAAAGAAAAACTGTACAGACATATATAATAGTAGCCGTTTTACCTGCACACTGAGAAAGAGGAGAGGAAGTGAAAATGGAGGCAAGAAAAACTTGAAAGAAAAGAAAATTTGAGTGTAGACAATAGTTTATAAATTTAAGTAATAACTAAATTTGTAAACAGACCCTTGATTTAAACAAATCAATCAAACGTCAAATTTTAAATACTGGTTTGACCTATTGTAGACACAGTCAAACAAAAAATCTAGTGGTTTGACCTATGGTAGACACAGTCCTATGATTTAAATAGATAAATAAATATTTATTTATTTATTTGAGATTCCTTTAATCTAAATAATTTAAATAAATTGATAAAAAAGTTAACTAATTTTAAAAATTTTGGAAAATAATTACTGATGGAAATTTGTTGTAAATCCGACCAAATGAATACTGAGAGACAATGAATATTTTCCTACACCGAAATTCATGGTTGCAAAAAAAGAGATTTATTGTCAATATTTTAAAATTTAGCTTCTCAATTATACCATTTATGACATTAAAGGTACAAATGATCTTGACTAATAGATGCTCTCTGATTTCGTCGATTTGCAAATTGGTACTTGCCCTATTTTTTCCATGAAGTCTCATGCTCTTTTCCATCACCATTGTGATTCACAACCTTCTGGACGAAAGAAAAAGTGAATACAATAACTATCCGGTTTTAGCTAGTAACAATAATAACAAATATAATATGAATCATGATCTAGAAGTAGAAAACTGGAACTGACTGGTTTCTCAGACGCTTTTTCCATGAGAGCTCCACCATCATCTAATGAATGGAGTGCATCAGCAGGAGGATTCTTTTCCGAACATTAATCAAAAGAAGACCAATATTCACAAACAAAATTAAGGAAGAGAGAATAAGATACCTGAGCAAGCCTTACCTTGTCGGATGAGGGTTTCTTTTTCGACCTCTTGAGAGCACTTAGAGGAATTAAAAGGTCAGGAACTCCAGAACAATTTTGGCATTGCCAATTTCCAGCAGGAACTGACTTCTAGAAGGAAACAAAATACATGATAAATATCACTATCTTGACGTAAATAATAGAAAATTGGTGTGAGCCGGAACATAAAATTCACATACATCAAGAGGTGGGTTGAGACAGTGAAGATGATAAGTGCTGGGGCATGTGTCGCAGCATAGCAAATCTCCACCTATGTCACATACTACACACTCGTAGTAATACTGAGAAACATAGCAAAGTTCAGTAATAGCCAATAGAATGGAAGTTGAATATTCGAGTTTGAGAAAACAAATAAGGGCAAAATACGAAAAAAATGCTTGTGGTTTACCTTATTTGCAACTAGAGAGGTTCGTGGTTTAAAAGTTTGCAAATAGAGGTATGTGATATTTTTTTTTTTTTACAAAATAAGGTATTTAAAATTAAACTTTTAAGTAATTGATGGCAATAAGAGCATTTTTTATTTTTTTTCAATTACATTTATATATTAATAAAACACAGATCACAAAATCAAATTGCAACTGTGTAAAATGAACTTAAATATCAATTTAATTCATAAACCGTTACATTAGGAAAAAACGTAAAATTCCACCGTACTACTTATTGTTTCGATTTAGAAAGTTGTTTTTTCGAGGGTTATGTTTTGTTGATATGTAAGTATAATTTTTGCTAAGATAAAAATGTCTTTGTTTGTAATTAGAACTTAAATGTGTGATTGTAATATTTTGTTTTGTAAATAAAAATACCATAGACCTTTATTTGTGAACTTTTAAACCACATGTCTCTGTTTGCAAATTGGGCAAACCACAAGCATTTTTTTCGTACTTTTCCCAACAAATAATATATATATAGGGAAATCCTTAAGCAAATTAATTCCTATAAACCAATTGCTATTTGAACATTTCCTCTACTTGTGAGGTAAAATAAGGAGAATAGTGGATGCTTTAACTTACTTCTCTTAAACCAAATCATATATGACTTTTGCACCTATGTAGAAGTTTAGGTTGTGTGGTAAACTTAAAAGAATGATGAATAAGTAATCTCGATAACCGGTTATTTGAGAGTTTTAGAAGCATAGGCTAAGATAACAAGAAATATAACGAACCAATATATTAGAAAGAAAGAGAAATCTTACCCCATCTGCTCCTATAGTTCGAGGAGGCAAACTAGATGAGTTATCCTCATTTCCTGCACCAGAATTAGATGAGTTACGCTTTGATTTTGTTGGTTTCTGCGCACACTGTTTCCTTTTATGGCTACTTCTCTGATAACTCCCATTACGTTTATCAATCATGTTGGAAGATAACTAAACCACAATGGAGGTCCAAGGTAAACCTACATTTGTTAGATAATACAGAAGATTATATTAGTTTCATCATCACATAACATCTTTAAGACTATATTACATTTGAAATTTCATATTAGAATGCATTAATAGTTTGTGATCGAAAGAGAATGCAGAATATCAGCTATATTGGAAGGACAGGGAAAGGGTGTCAGTGCTATCCTCTTTGCACCTAAGACTATATTCCAAATAAAACAGTAACTCTAAACAACAAATGAGCGTGAGACTCGTCAAAAGGGACAATAAAGATGTCGTAATACCTTGAATCAGTATAACACACTACCACAGGAAGTAAAGGGGTTTGGGGTCCATCGTGGGGAGATCGTGGATCCCCGGCCCCATAGTATATCTAGTTTCCTATTTGGATTAGTATTGACTTTCGGTTTTCTACTTGGAAGTGACATCGTGGGGACATAGTGGGTTCCAAATCGGATTAGGTTAGATTGAGTACTATAAATACTCTATTATGTAAACGTAATTTGTAATGTGTTTTTCCGCCTCCTAATAAAAGCTATTCTTGTTCTGTCCGTGGACTATCCAATAAATCCGCACAACAAAAGAGAACAATCAAACACTGAAATCTACCAATAAAGCATAATGCAGAATATAACAAAACCCCACCATATTTATTCTGCAGGTTTTAATTTTTCAAGAAAAAAAAATAAAGATTCAAAAGTAGATGTCTATTGAAAGGAAATATATAATTTGAAACCCGAAAAACAATTCTCCTTTTCCTAGCACAGATAACACCAAATTACATAGTTCAAAAAGAAATTACTAGTACACACTATTGCTCATGGATTGTAAACTTATACACCACATGTTAAAGTAACCGATTATCCCTAAACATTATATTTGTAATTAATAACATATATCTTTTTTTTTAATAAAATGCATACATTATTTCATAGATAAGAAAACATCAAATACAACAATAAAAGTAAGGAACAATACCTTACATAAATACAGACTATGCCGACTACATAAATAAGAAAATGACTACAATGAGCAAAAGAAACCATTAAAGGCATAAGAAAAAAACAAAGAACAGATGAAATATATACTTTTTGAAACTCCAAATTTGCAGATAAGCACTTGTAATCCAATCTTCACATATACATATGCAATTCAACAAATCAAACCTAAAAAATCAGACCAGGAAATTACCATTGTAAACCTAAAAAGATTCTGAAAAAATAAAACAATGCAAAATTGATGTACCCAAAATCAAAAGAAAAAACCATAAACAAGTATATAACAGTAGCAGTTTTACCTAAAAAATGAGAATTCAGTGCAAAGATGAACACATAAAAGAGAGAAAATGGGCCAAGAAAAAATTGAAAAGAAGAGAAAATGAGAAGAGACAAAAAGAGTTGACACTGAAAGGGATGAGTTGTACAAAAGAGAATTTGATTTTGTTCTGTTCTTTCCTTATTTTTTGTTCTTATCTTTATTCTTTTCAAATTTTTTTATTACCATCTTTTAATCCAAGTCACCTTTTTGGGTTCAAAGTTTCATTCTTTACCCTAGTAAAGGTTTCAAAGGTAGTATTTTTAAGTTACAAGAATAATAAAAAAAAAAGGGTAAATAATTATAAAGACCTATGTTTTTACTTATCCATCATATTATTATAAGGTCCCTATGTTTATATATAAAAATACAAAATTGCCCCTAATTATACAAATAAATAACTTCTCATTCTAATTTTCAAATTTAATCAAAATAGTTAGGATGAAGTTTGTGTAGTATATATACATCAAAATTCTTATACTTGTATATATTAATTATAAAAATATTATATTTCTTATTCTTTTCAAAAATCACTTTTATGATTTTATATAGTTATACAGTAAAACCTCGATAAATGCATATCCTTGGGACCGGAAAAAAATATTCATTAAGCGAGATTATTTATTTATCGATAAATGAATAAATTATTTATTTATCGATAAATCAATATTTATTATTTCATAGATAATTTTTCATTGTAAAATGAATGCAGACGAAGAAATTATCCAGTCAATAATTACAATAATGATGGAAATGATCCAAAGCCAGATGATAGTTGCGTTGTCGCAAATGTATCGTCAAAAGAGGCATTTCAAGCAATGGTCAACTTAACCAACTATTTGCTACAATATGAGCAAAATATACTAGAAGTTGTGTTTGCACTACAAAAAGTTAAGGATGATGTTTATTTTGGTTTAGGTGGAAAGAAAAAACAATTAACTATAGATGTACTTTTTCAAAAGAAATGACTTCTAGTTGATTGATTGAAAGGTTTTGGTCTATATATATATATATATATATATAGATAGATAAACGAGGTTATTACTTTATCGAACATTAATTTATCGAGGTTTAACTGTACTCCTATTTTGGTAATTTTTACAATATTTGTTATTCATTTTTTAATGAATAAGTTCTACACTATGTGAGCGTGCTGCACATGGAGATTTAGAATTATAATTATTTAGAGAAGAGCTCCTGCATGTGATAGAAACACGATGTTCTCCCGTGAGATATAAATCTGTAATGGGGCTCGCTGCCATCTGTTGCACCTTCAGACGACGGTTAGATTCTGTCATGTGACGGTGCGACACATGACATTATCCTATCTGCGTACTGTCATATTAATATTTGTTATGATGTAGCTTATTTATTATTACCGTCACATTTAATGTCATCACATGATATACTAATAATTAAAACCGTTAAGGTTACGTTTAGGAAATTAGCATATTCAATTTGCGATGACAGATCGTATAATAATTTCTGCCATCGGAGCTTGTTTTAGGTGGTATAGGTCTTAATCAATCATGTCAAATGATTTATTTTCAGATGACAGATTCGTTTGTTTCAATGTCTTTTTATTGTTCTTTATATGATATTTTTTTAAATTAAAATCTCACTTTTTGCCTTTTTCTTCGTATGGATTTCTGGTTTTTACCTAAATAATTAACACACTCAAATATGAACATGAAATTCTGTATAACAATGGTTTTAATTTTATTGGATACCAATACTCATAATCTGTTTACATTTAACATACATTCTGAATTAAAACTAAAAAAAAAATAACCAATACATATCCAAATTCTGAAACAAATCGATCAATTCATGTATCCATATCTTATAGTCATTATTAGGCCTATAATCCTAAACTCTTGATATCTGCAAAACCCAATGCAGGTCATTTAATACATAGCATCATTATACATAACCCTAACCGCACTAATTAAGACACTTCCCCTTTCACGATCTTTCACTTAGCCACCACTATCATATCACTATAAATAACAAGCATATCACAATCGTTCAGTGTCCATTCAACCCAGAAAACTTACATTATATAATGGATCACCTTGCGCTTGTTCAACAATGGATAATTGCTGAGATGGAGAAACTGTACATTGAGAGCCCAGGGTGGCTTCTGGCCATCCATGGTATGTCAATCCATATGTTGTTCTTCAACTCTTCCTGGTTTTTTCTATTTACTTGTAATGATTCTTCTTATCTTGGATGATAACAGGTCCTCTGGATGATAACTTCTTCAAATGGTCGATCAGAATAAAAGGCCTACAATACACCCTATATGAAAGGGGTGTATTTGAAATCAGAATCAGCTACCCTCCGGATTTTCCAAACAGACCTCCAACAGTAATATTAACTTATCTCCTTAAGATATATGAACCGACGTGACATTGTATACACATACACTAAGCAATGTCTCTTCTTATTCTCAGTTTCGCTTCTGTAATAAGGTTTATCATCCTAACGTGGCTCCTTAGAGGATGATTCATCTTCCCTGTCTCCTTACTCACCCTCCCTTTCCCACTGCCACGGTTTAGATATGCCACCATTTATCTATTTCATTTGATAAACACTTAATCATGTTTGTGATCTAATTATTCTATGCATTTTGTAGCTGATATGACACATATATGATCTACTACTACAGCCCCACATTGAGGCGCCATTTCCTGGGCAAGAAGCAGTTGCTGAGCAATACCTCAGCAATAGGAAAGTGTATGATGTGCTCGACTAGAGATGGACTGAGCAGTATACAAGGTGGATATGAGGGTGTCCAAATCTCCTAAACTATCTTGACTAAGAGAAAGGAGAATCGAAAGGCAATATGAGCTCCAAATGTGGTTCTCATTTAAATTCCAAATTTCCTTTCTCTAGTCAAAATAGTTAACGAGCTTTGGAACTTCAATTACAATCGAAAGGCAACACTCATCCCCCTCTTTTTGTCATATAACGTTAGCTAATGTTGATCTTCCACTTGCCAAGTTGTTATATCATTTTGATTGGAAACTTGTTGATGGAATCAAATACGAAAATCTCGATATGACTGAAGAGATTGTTATTACTGCCAAAAGGAAATTTAATCTCTGCATCATTCCTACTCTATACCATCCTCCTACTAGTTAAATAATATCAGATAATTAGTTTCATGTAATGTTTTATCATGTTTAATGTATCTTTGTGGTTAAATCTTACCATTTGTGCTTAATTTTGAATTGTACTTGTTAGGATTCAACAAAGACAAGAATATGTATCTTGATATTAATAAGGCTTAATACATCGAGTTCCCTTGAACTTAACCCAAAATTTTGATTGGTATATGGTGAAGAGAGGTTTGAAAGCTAAGCTCATTTTAGGAGCTTTTTTAATTAGCTTATTGCTCAATCTCTTTTTATGGACTTTTTAACTCATAATTAATAGTCTTTAATCCTAAATAAATGTTTTAACATGTCCTTATTTGTAAGCTAAATTTTACCAAAAAAGTTCACATAATCTGCTAGTCAAATTAGCTAGTCAAATCGGCTATCAGCATAATCAGCTATCAGCTAACAACTAATTGTCAAAAGGTAATCAGCTAACAGCATAATCAGCTATCAGCTAATAGCTAACAACTAATTGTCAAACAAGGCCTTATTTTTTTTCATGAATATCATAGAGATGGTTGTTGGTTTTTGTAAGAAAAAAGTATGAAAGAAATAATAAACAAATGGTGCTAAAGATTTTATTCAATCTGTCAATATTTTGTACACTTGAAAGGTTGAGATTTATCGTATTTTAAAAAGTTTATAATGCAACAAGAAGAGAGATTTTAAATCACCAATAAAATCTCAATAACAAAAATAAAAAATTTATTTTCTAGAACCAGTAAACTAGACTTAGTCAAGAAAACAACTTTGAATCAAAAAATTAAATCTCAACATTCCCTCATCATTCATTTTCTTTTATGATGTACTTCTCATCATTATCTTCTAATCGTTGTACTTCTCCCTAGAAATGGCTTCTTGGTGCAGTTCTATCTCACCTACAATTATTGGAGCATTTCTCTCCAACATTAAAATAGCAATCCTTCGTAACCAATTTGACATTTTCTTCTGTTTTATTATTTTTGCAATTGCTTTGAACGTGCCCATACTTCTTGCATTTGAAACACTACGAATTTTTATTTTTTCTTTTACAATTTTGGCAAATAAAGCTCCCTCAACCACTTTTCTTATCATAATACTCATTAATAGACTTTTTTTTCTTTCATACTTTGAGTCTTGAAATGCCTTTTGAGATTAAAGGCTTGCATCTTCCTTGTTCTTTCATTGGCTTGTTAAAGTTCTTCTCAACTTATCTCAAACCTTTTTTTCGAGTTTCACAAATCATGATGATTATGAGACACCAGCATAAATTATTGATAAAGCTCTTGAAAGCTTTGTTGATTCATCTTCAGGAGCTCTGATTTGATTTAAGGTTAGATTGTTTACAAGAGGTGGTATCTCCCTTTTAGATTCAACCCACTGCCATAAACCTAAACCTGTCAAATGAGCTTTCATTTTTACTGTCCAAATTTGGTAATTTTCGCCATTAAAAATTGGAGAAAGAATTGATGAGTGGTTGGAAGGTATGATTGAGTTTTCTTTCAAATACTCATAGATCACTTAAAGATCAATGAAACTCTAATACCAATTGTTGGTTTTTATAAGAAAAAAGTATGAAAAAAATAATAAAAAAATAATAAAAAAAATGGTGCTAATTTTTTTATTGAATATGTTAATATTTTGCACACTTTAAAAGATACATATTTATGTCATTTTTAAAGATTTGTAAGATTTTAAAGAAGCAATAAATCAAGCTAACAAAAATAAAATATTTATTTTCTGAAACCAGTAAACTTTGACTTAGGTAAAAAAAACACTGTCAATAAAAAAAATCAAATCTCAAGAATACTAACATATACTATATAATACAAACAAGAAATGCCACGTGAATTATTATTATTAAATGAATTAGTTGGGAATGAATTAGTAATATATATAAGAGCTTCAGTCCGTATGAATTAGTATTATTATTATACATAATTGTATATAATAAGGGTGTTCAAACTTGGGTTGGATTGGTTATAATTGGATTTTTACTCAACCCATATAAGGAAACTATTTCACGGGTTGGATGGGTTATGATGAGTGATGCGTGTCGTCGAGTGGTCGCATTTCTTACGACGAAATATATATTATGATGTTAAGTACGTTATGACTATGGATGTGATCTTTCTAAATGCTCTATCTTTACTAGACGTCACTACTTAGGGGCAAGTGTACCTCGTCGTATCAAGTAATAATCCGGTTAAGACCGGGTATCGAATCCACGAGATTTATAACTGCAAGTATTAAACGACTCGGTTTTATACGTTATTTAAGCGGTGAATACTTTGAGGTTGATATGGGGACCAACTACAAACTACTCCTAACTACGGGTGAGGCGAATTTATATAACAAAACTCTATGAAGTGATATGGATGCGATAAGTTATAACTATGACAAATAACGACTTCTAATGTTTATACGGTTGATGGTTTGCTCTTGCAAAGATGACTATGTGTAGTGTAACCGACCCGTGAAGTACTTAGACTACGTGGTTCCTAGTCAAGGCGTGACTAATGCTTGGGACCAGAAATTAGGGCCCGTAAGTTCCGTGGCTTGTCAATTCCTACGGTTTCCGGTTTGTCACTTCCGGTAAGGCAACACCTATATGAATCCCTAAAGATAGCCCGAATGGCGTCGGAAATCGCGTTCTCCTACACAATAATCAATTATGAATATCAAAACAAGTAATAAACATCAACACATATATAGAAAAGAAGATTATGAATCATAAATTATAAATATGGAGAATATAAATATGAATTACAACCAAGCCTAGTACATAGGATGAGTTCAAGCTAATTAGCAAGTGAAAATGGAAGAATCCACCCTCGAAACTAGCTAATCGAACTCAAAGCCGTCTCTTAGGACTTGGATGGTGGAGCTTTCGAGCTTGGTGCACGGAAATGGAGTGAGACTTGGATGGAATGCCGGAATCAACGAACAAGCTCTCAAGATGGAAGAGTTTGGCTGTATAAAGCCTAAAAATAAAATCTAAAACTACAAACAAGAATTACAAGATGTAAGGTGTCTAATGTATATGGTCTAAGGTCTATAAATGAGTGCTAGTCACTCTTATTTATAGATCAAGCTAGGGGCAAGATTGTAATTCCTCAAGGTGCAAGCATGGAGGAACATAATTTTGTGCAGAAATCCCATAATACGCCCCGCGTATGGTGGTGTACGCCCTGCGTGTGTGCCCATTCCGTCAGAAATCTCCTGCATGTGGACCAATTCCAGATCTTGTTGTCTCAAACACGCCCCGCGTAGAATGGCATGTGCCTTGCGTGTTTGAGACTCTGACTCTTTATTGCTTGATTTGGTCCTTTTACGCCGTGCGTAGCTTGAGGCACGCCCTGCGTAGGGATAGTTGACCCAGGGAGACCATGCAGTCTGACTTTCAGGATTAGGCTAATTATTTCTGACATGTGTCATACGCCTCGCGTAGGTTGGCATACGCCTCACGTATGCTGACTAGATTCCGCGTGGTGCATGTGGATAGGGCAATTATTTCTGACTCCATGTTTCACGCCCTGTGTAAGGGATGAGGCGCCTCGCGTATTGAGTGGATTTTCACTCCTTGCTCGTACCTGAAATACAAATCTCAAGAGCTGAGTTAGCTTGACGTTTTTATTTCCTAAATTACTCAAAAACCAGGAAAATTAACTGAAAGCGCGGAGTTTATTTTTATTCCGTTATTTTATTAAAACACTCTATTTTGGTAATTAAACTTATTTATTTCTTCTAAAATTAACTCGTAAATCACGATAAAAGATAGGGGTAAAATACCCCTATCAAACCTCCTCGGACTTTAAATTTTTACTTGTCCTCAAGTAAAAGAAATCGAAAGACAAGGGATTGAGATTATTAAGAAACAAACCGTCGGTCGGTTTTACCAAGTGCGTGATTTCAAAGTTAAAGTTTTATGCAAAGTTTTCGGTAAATACTCACGCAAACAATCGAGTGACCAAAACTTATTTGAAACCTCCATAATCAAAATTAATAGGCAACATTAACGGGGGTTGATTATCTTTTGAGAACCCGATAGTACCTCACCAACGGATTTCACTCTTACGCTCAAACTTTGGTGGGTCGGTGTTTTAGCACTCTTCTTTGCACTTACCCGAGATCACTTTGAGTTTGCATTTTCATCCGGGTTTTTCCTCCTATGTTATGGTTTAGACAATATTAAAAATGAACCCGGAGGGGGGTTGTAATGTGGGTAGCTTTTTAGTGGTTAATTTTTGAAAACTCGAGTTCAAATACCATTTTGATGATTGCACCGCATTTTATTTCTTTGGCCTTAGTAAGTTTGTGAAATATAACTCGAAATTTATCGGATGGAGCTTGAGAATGCCTTTTTATTCTTTTATTGCATTCTTCTTTTTCTTTTTGTTTTGAGAGCAGCACAAAAACGATCTCGAGAGCTTGTGGTGTTCACTTATTAAGGCATTGACTTATTTCGGGTGCAAATTGATTTTGTTGGTATTTAAACAAGAGGAAAAAGAGGGTTAATTGTTAAAAGGGTGTTGACAAGAAAAGTCGGTTAGTAGGCTCAAGGGGGTTTCCTAGAGGTTGATAAAAACGAGAAAAAATAAATTAAGCAACGAATTAGACTAAGTGGGTTCGTTTTATCATTTATTGTCATTTTAACCAAAATAGGTGTACTTAACTCGGTATTAGGTGCAAACTCTATGAGTCGAGTGAAGTCAAAGCTCTCGAGAAATTGTGAAAGAAATAGGGTTCTCGCACGAACTCCTTTAGGCTCAAAATTACCTCATAAAATTTCGGGTTTAAATTGTGTACTATCGAGTCTTCGCTAAACTTTCAAACATCCCGTTTTTATTGCCTTTTTAAATTTCATTATGGAGATGACATGTGGGTTAGGACTCGATGCTTTTGTTTAGTATAAACCTAGACTTTGCATAAATTCTAGAACTTCAAAATTAAGACTAAAATTTCTTATTAAAACCGATCCTTTGTGTTCCGTCTTTTCATTCTAAGGACAAATAACGGAACTTTTATTTTATTTCCAAGGGAGGTAGTGTGTCGGAAAAATTTATCAATAAATTAGTTTAGTTATTTTGTTGTTTATTTGATTTTTATTTATTTTTGTTTTTGTTAGTGCAAAACAAACTGAAAGTGCGGGGTTGCACGGCTCTCCGCGTTATTAAAATGACGTCTATTCCAAGGACGTCACAAAAGAAGAGAAAAAACAAAAACAAAAATAAATATGAAATGAAAAATTCGGCCCTTTAAAGTTTGGTCCTACGCGAGGCGTAGTAAGAGGGGCGCCCCGCGTAGGAGGTACGTTTTGAGCTCTTATTGGGCAGAGACTCAAATACGCGGGGCGTAGGAAGAGGGGCGCCCCGCGTGTTTGAGTTTCTGAGCAATGTATACATGAAAAAGGGCGAGCACGCGGGGCGTAAAAGGGGGGTACGCTCTGCGTGAAAGGTGCAATTTAGGCCGATTTTGGCCAGAGGCTCGGAAGCGCGGGGCGTGACAGTGGGCACGCCCCGCGTGAGATATTTGGATTCGCTTGGGATTTGTTTTTTGTTGATTTTATTGGAAGAAAATCAGTATAGTGCCTAAAAAGAACAAACAGGTTTGATACATATATACAAAGGGTTTGAGGGACGCAAACCAAGGCTACGTTTAGAGTCGGAGTAGCTCGACTTTCTCTGGATGTGTGCATGCTCACGGTGTTTTGAGGAATGTGGTTTCTCCGTGTTGTGGAAGAGTGCCCCTGCAATAGATTTTTAGGCGGTGTCCGTTCACCCGGTGGGTTTCGTTGTCGGAACCTTGGATGTCAACCGCTCCAGATGAGTGAGCTTGGACAACAGTGTACGGTCCCGACCACCGAATTTTTAATTTTCTGGGGAATAGGCGGAGGCAAGAATTATATAGGAGGACCTGGTCCCCTTTGTTGAATTCCCTGATTTACACGTGCTTGTCGTGCCATTTCTTCGTTCGTTATTTGTAAAGCTTGGCATTTTCGTATGAACCGAGACGAAGTTCATCAAGGGTATTGAGTTGGAGGAGATGTTGGTCCCCTGCGGCCTGCATATCAAAGTTTAAAAATTTTAGAGGCCAATAGGCCTTGTGTTCCAATTCCACAGGTAAATGACATGATTTCCCGAAAACTAAACGATAGGGAGACATCTCGATAGGCGTTTTAAATGTCGTGCGATAAGCTCAAAGAGCGTCATCGAGCTTTAGGCTCCAATCCTTCCTAGAGGAACTAACCGTTTTTTCCAAGATATGTTTTAGCTCGCGGTTAGAAACCTCGACTTGCCCGCTAGTTTGCGGATGGTAGGGTGTTGAGACTCGGTGTGCAACCCCATATTTTTGTAAGAGTTGGTCGAATTGGCGATTGCAAAAGTGGGAACCCCCGTCACTAATGATAGCTCGAGGGGTGCCAAACCGAGTAAAGATGTTTTTCTTTATAAACTTCCCTACTACCTTAGAGTCGTTTGAGGGTAAGGCAACGGCCTCCACCCATTTGGACACATAGTCAACTGCCACAAGAATGTAGGCGTTGTTATGCGACTTAGGGAAAGGTCCCATAAAGTCTATCCCCCAAACATCAAAAAGTTTGCAAACTAGGATCCCTTGTTGGAGCATTTCATGTTTACGGGAGATGTTCCCGCTCTGCTGACAAGCGTCACATGATTTGACGAAGTCTTGGGAATCCTTGGACAAGGTAGGCCAATAAAAGCCACATTGTAGAACCTTTGCCATAGTCCGACTGGGGCCGAAATGGCCCCCCGGCTCTTGGGTGTGACACATATGCAACACATGATTTACCTCGTCTTTCGGTATGCACCTACGAATGACATTATCAGCACAAGATTTAAATAAGTAGGGCTCTTCCCAAAAATAGTTCTTAGCATCATGAAAGAACTTCCTACGTTGCTCGTAAGTAAGATGCGGGGGAAGAATATTACCGGCTTTGAAGTTTGCCAATATCGGCATACCAAGGTAAAGCTATTACCGCATAGAGAGTTTGGTCGGGAAAGGTCTCATTGATCTCCACAACTTCCGGAGATGTGGCTTGCTCGCTTTGTAACCGGGAAAGATGGTCGGCTATGACATTCTCCACTCCTTTTTTATCCCTAATTTCGATGTCAAATTCTTGTAGGCGTAGAATCCACCGTATCAATCGTGGTTTGGCATCCTGCTTAGTCATTAAGTACTTGAGAGCTGCGTGGTCAGTGTATACGAAAATTTTGGATAACACGAGATATGATCTAAATTTATCGAAAGCAAAAACTACAGCAAGCATCTCTTTTTCCGTAATGGAATAGTTTTGTTGGGCTTCATTGAGCGTTTTGCTCGCATAAAAAATGGGGCGGAAAATTTTATCCACCCGTTGGCCCAAACAAGCACCGACAGCCAAATCATTCGCATCACACATAAGTTCAAAGGGAAGACTCCAATCGGGTTTCACCATGATGGGTGCATTAACTAGTTTTTCCTTTAGCGTGTTAAATGCAAGCAAACAATCTGAGGAAAAACTAAATTCCGTAACCTTTGCGAGGAGTTGGGTCAAAGGGGTCGCTATTTTCGAGAAATCTTTAATGAATCGCCTATAAAACCCCGCATGACCTAAGAAACTCCGAATTCCTTTAACATTGATTGGAGGAGGTAATTTTTCAATCACCTCAATCTTGGCCGGATCGACCGCGATTCCCTCCCCGGACACTTTGTGTCCCAAAACGATACAATCTTGAACCATAAACTGACACTTTTCCCAACTTAGAGCGAGATTAGTGTCCTCGCAGCGTTGATGTACTTTATCAAGATTGTTTAAACAGATTTCAAAGGACGATCCAAAAACAGAAAAATCGTCCATGAACACTTCCATGAAGTCCTCAATCATCTCGGAAAATATAGCCGTCATGCACTGTTGATAGGTGGCGGGGGCGTTACAAAGCCCAAACGGCATCCGCCTATATGCAAATGTCCCATATGGACAAGTAAATATTGTCTTTTCTTGATCCGAAGGATCAACGGGGATTTGCATGTAGCCGGAGAGGCCATCTAGGGTACAAAAGAATTTATGTCCCGCCATTCTTTCCAACATTTGGTCAATGAACGGCAACGGAAAATGATCTTTTCGGGTGGCTTCATTAAGTTTCCTATAATCGATGCACACTCGCCACCCCGTCACTTTTCGTGTGGGGATTAATTCCCCTTGATCGTTTTCCGTCACCGTAGTGCCCCCCTTCTTGGGAACACATTGGACCGGACTAACCCATGGACTATCGGAGATAGGAAAGATTATACCTGCGTCGAGGAGTTTGATTACCTCGGCCTTTACTAGCTCTTTCATATTGGGGTTAAGTCGTCATTGCGGCTTCATGGAGGGTTTGACTTTATCCTCCATAAAGATGCGGTGTGTGCAAATGGTGGGGCTGATCCCCTTAATGTCGTGAATGGTCCATCCAAATGCGCCCTTGTGTTTTTGTAACACCGCAATTAATGCTTCCTCCATTTCTGCTGTCAAAAGCGAAGATATAACAACCGGTAAGAAATTAGGAGGTTGTAAAAATGCATATTTTAAATTAGGAGGCAAGGGTTTAAGTTCCAAAGTCGGAGGCTCTTCGAGAGAGGACTTCGGCTTTGCTTTGCTGTCCCAGTCCAAACCCTCGAACCGGCTCCTTGCCAACAGACATTGTTCTATTTCGGAGGAGTATTCAAATGGCTTGTTCAATGGCTCCTCATCCAAATGTTCATTACCATCTATTTCCGAAGAGGTTCCCGCAGAAGACCTATCACAAAAATCCTCAACAAAAAGATCTATAGAGTCTACGGAATTCAAAAAGTTACAATCCTCCATGGTATTAGACGGGAATTTCATGGAGTTGTATACGTTAAACTCTACCTCTTTGTCTTGCAATCGTAGGATAAGCTTACCTTCATGGACGTCAATGAGAGTCCTACCAGTTGCAAGAAATGGTTGTCCTAGGAGGATCGGTACCGAGTCGTCTTCCGCCATATCGAGTACTACAAAATCGGCGGGGAAAATGAACTTGTCCACTTTCACTAAGACATCCTCCACAACCCCTTTTGGCCGGGCAATGGATCTGTCGACCAACTAGAGCGTCATATTGGTAGGCTTTGGCTCTCCCAAGCCGAGCTTCCTAAACACAGATAAAGACATTAGATTGATACTAGCACCCAAATCACATAAAGCTCTCCTAAACTCAACATTACCAATCGTGCAAGGGATAGAAAAACTTCCTAAATCCTTGAGTTTAGGTGGGAGTTTGTTTGTTATGATCGCGGAACATTCCTCCGTGAGCGCTACCGTTTCATTATGATCTAACTTCCTCTTTTTGGCGAGGATTTCTTTAAGAAACTTTGCATATGTAGGCATTTGTTCCAATGCCTCCGCAAGCGGGATATTAATGTGAAGTTTCTTAAAAATCTCCAAAAATTTGCCATATTGGTGATCCAATTTTTCCTTTTTAAGTCGTTGCAGAAAAGGGAGCTTCGGTACGTAAGCTCCGATTGGATCACATACATTTTTATTTTTATTTGAGGAAGTCGTGGGTTTCGGATCCGAACCGTGGTTGCTTACCACTTCCGGTTCGTCACTTACCTTTGGAGCGGTTGTAGTCGCCTTTGGAATTGGTGGCTCCAAACCCTTTCCACTACGGAGAGTTATTGCTTGTGCAGTCTCCCAGTTCTTTGGTCTCGGGTTTTGTTCGGTGTTAATCGAGAGAAACTCATGTTGTCTCTCTTGTCGTTGGCGACTCAATTGGGCCACTTGACGTCCCAAATCCCTGCAAAATGCTTCATTGTTAGCAAGACGGGAAGATATTTCCTTGAGAAGATCAATTACCATAGAGTCTTGCGCATTGCTAGGAGGCTAAAAATTTTAGCCTCCTTGGGCATGAGGGAATTGGCCCGAACCTTGCTCCACGAACTCATTATGGGGTTCGGATAGGGGCTTCAACACCTTCTGCTTGTTATCATTAGATAAATTCGGGTGTTGGTGTTGAGGCCTCCATCCGCTGTTATTATTGTTACGGTGGTGATAAGCATTCAAGTTAGGATAGGAGTTATGATAAGAATTATACCTTTGTTGCGCCCCTACATAACTTACGCTTTCGATGTCGCCGGCAAAAGGGCTTCCGGCTTGATAATCCTTACTGTGGTGGTCACCACCGTAATGTGAGCACACTAGGACTTGTGCTGTATTCTTGAGGCTCATTTGCGCCACTAAGGCGTCCAGCTTTTTATTCATTTTGACCATGAAGATTGTGGGAGCCTCGTCTTCCATGGCGAAAGTTTGGTGTTGCGAGTGTCCGGCAAGCCGATCTTCTTGCCATTGGACACTTTTCCTAGCTAAATCGTGGATGAGCTCATAAGCCTCGCTCGCCGATTTCCGAAACAAATCCCCACCTGCAACAGAGTCAACAGTTGCACGATTAGCGGGTGTTAGTCCATGGTAGAAAGTACTTACCAAATCGTGTTTGGGAAAATCATGGTGGGGACAGCTTCGGAGCAACTTTCGGAACCTAGCCTAAGCTGAATGGAGGGCCTCGTATCCAAGTTGCCGGAAGGAAGTGATTTCGTTCCTCAACTTAACCGTTTTAGAAGGCGGGAAGTAGTAAGCAAGGAACTCCTTCTCAAGCTCCTCCCATGATGTGATCGATCCCGCCTCTAGCGAATGCAACCACTCCAACGCTTGTCCTGTCAAAGAGAAAGGAAATAACTTTAGTTGGACGGCCTCAATCGGAACACCGTTTTGCCGAGAAGTTTCGGCACACATAAGAAATTTATCAAGGTGTTCGTTAGAGTTTTCATGGGGTTCCCCTCCGAATTGACCGAGTTGTTGGATTAATTGGATCATGCTAGTCTTTATTTCGTATGTGTCGGCCGGAATGGTGGGGGCAATGATTCCATTACGGTTTTGAGGGCGATGTGGAGCAAGAATCTCCAATATCGAGCGCGTGTCATTGCCTCCACCATTACGGTTGTTATTCACGGGTTGCTCCGGCGGCCTTTGGTTGCCCTCGGGCTGGTTAGCTTCATTGTTGAGGGTTGCCATTTTCTCTCTTCGAATCCTACAAAGAGTACGTTCAATCTCAAGATCAATAGGAACGAGAGAATCAATCCGAGATCGGGTATGCATAAAAAGAATAAAATAAAACACAATATCAACAAGAAAGAATGATGTTAGTAAAAGTATATATAAACAATTTATACAAAAAGAATGCTTAAACTAACAATAAAACGTTTTTGTCTAATATCGCAAGATGTTATAAATCCCCGGCAACGGCGCCAAAAACTTGATGCGTGTCGTCTAGTGGTCGTATTTCTTACGACGAAATATATATTATGATGTTAAGTACGTTATGACTATGGATGTGATCTTTCTAAATGCTCTATCTTTACTAGACGTCACTACTTAGGGGCAAGTGTACCCCGTCGTATCAAGTAATAATCCGGTTAAGACCGGGTATCGAATCCACGGGATTTATAACTGCAAGTATTAAACGACTCGGTTTTATACGTTATTTAAGCGGTGAATACTTTGAGGTTGATATGGGGACCAACTACAAACTACTCCTAACTACGGGTGAGGCGAATTTATATAACAAAACTCTATGAAGTGATATGGATGCGATAAGTTATAACTATGACAAATAACGACTTCTAATGTTTATACGGTTGACGGTTTGCTCTTGCAAAGACGACTATATGTAGTGTAACCGACCCGTGAAGTACTTAGACTACGTGGTTCCTAGTCAAGGCGTGTCTAATGCTTGGGACCAGAAATTAGGGCCCGTAAGTTCTGTGGCTTGTCAATTCCTACGGTTTCCGGTTTGTCACTTCCGGTAAGGCAACACCTATATGAATCCCTAAAGATAGCTCGAATGGCGTCGGAAATCGCGTTCTCCTACACAATAATCAATTATGAATATCAAAACAAGTAATAAACATCAACACATATATAGAAAAGAAGATTATGAATCATAAATTATAAATATGGAGAATGTAAATATGAATTACGACCAAGCCTAGTACATAGGATGAGTTCAAGCTAATTAGCAAGTGAAAAGGGAAGAATCCACCCTCGGAACTAGCTAACCGGACTCAAAGCCGTCTCTTAGGACTTGGATGGTGGAGCTTTTGAGCTTGGTGCACGGAAATGGAGCGGGACTTGGATGGAATGCCGGAATCAACGAACAAGCTCTCAAGATGGAAGAGTTTGGCTATATAAAGCCTAAAAATAAAATCTAAAACTACAAACAAGAATTACAAGATGTAAGGTGTCTAATGTATATGGTCTAAGGTCTATAAATGAGTGCTAGTCACTCTTATTTATAGATCAAGCTAGGGGCAAGATTGTAATTCCTCAAGGTGCAAGCATGGAGGAACATAATTTTGTGCAGAAATCCCATAATACCCCCCACGTATGGTGGTGTACGCCCTGCGTGTATGCCCATTCCATCAGAAATCTCCTGCATGTGGACCAATTCCAGATCTTGTTGTCTCAAACACGCCCCGCGTAGAATGGCATGCGCCTTGCGTGTTTGAGACTCTGACTCTTTATTGCTTGATTTGGTCTTTTTATACCGTGCGTAGCTTGAGGCACGCCCTGCGTAGGGATAGTTGACCCAGGGAGACCATGCAGTCTGACTTTTAGGATTAGGCTAATTATTTTTGACATATGTCATACGCCTCGCGTAGGTTGGCATACGCCTCGCGTATGCTGACTAGATTCTGCGTGGTGCCTGTGGATAGGGCAATTATTTCTGACTCCATGTTTCACGCCTCGCGTATTGAGTGGATTTTCACTCCTCGCTCGTACCTGAAATACAAATCTCAAGAGCCGAGTTAGCTTGACGTTTTTATTTCCTAAATTACTCAAAAACAAGGAAAATTAACTGAAAGCGCAGAGTTTATTTTTATTCCGTTATTTTATTAAAACACTCTATTTTTGTAATTAAACTTATTTATTTCTTCTAAAATTAACCCGTAAATCACGCTAAAAGATAGGGGTAAAATACCCCTATTAATGAGTTATATGGGTTGGAATAATTTTTTTTAGATGGATTGAGTGGGTTGGGTTATATGTGTTAGATTCGAATTAACACTTGAAATTGCTGGAAAAGAATAATGTTATTCAATAATGAAAGGGCTATAAATAGCCATACAGTAAGAACAGTATCCACGCTTAAAGGCTAAGATCGTGGAAAACAAAAATAGAAAAAGATAATCTTTGTTATCCCTAAATAATAGGTCTCCCTACAGACCAGGACTTCCTTTAACTGAAAAAGACTTATTCAAAACAAACAAATGATTAACAATCCCTCCCTTAAGCTAATAAATCTGTATTTAGCTTATTTCAGTGATATCCACAACTCCTAGCATACCACGAAGCTTCTCAAACTGCTCCAACTTTAAAGGCTTTGTCATGATATCTGCAACTTGGTTCTCAGAAGCACAATGACTCAGATTAACATCACCGCCATTCACCAAATCAATTAAGAAGTGGAATTGCACATCAATGTGCTTGCTTTTTCAATGAAAAATAGGATTTTTGGATAACTGTATAGTAGAACTATTATCACAAAAGATTATCGTCCCTGCCTTCTCTTCAACCCCTAGCTGTTGTAGTATCCTTTGAAGCCAAATACATTGACACGCACACAAAGCTGTTGCTATATATTATGCTTCTATTGTCGATAGAGCGACTACCGGCTGCTTCTTTGAAGCCCAAGAGATTACGCCTGATCCTATATTAAAAACATATCCGGAAGTTCTTCTTCGATCATCTAAATCACCAGCATAATCACTATCAATGAAAGCCACAAGCTTCAAGTTGCTTTCTCCTTTCCTATAGAAAATTCCTAAACTAACTGTTCCTTTTAAGTACCTCAAGATTCTCTTTGCCGCTAACCAATGTGACTGAGTGGGATTTGCCATGAATCTGCTAATTAAGCTGACTGCAAACATTAAATCTGGTCTAGACATAGTCAAATACATAAGACTTCCAACCAATTGCTTAAATAGAGTTGCATCAACTCTAGCACCGCCTTCATCTTTGTGCAACTTTGTTCCTGGAACTATTGGATTTTTTACAGCATTACTATCTTCTATGCCAAATCTTGCTAGGACTTCTCTTGCATATCTTCTCTGACAAATAAAAATTCCTCTTGAACACTGTTTCACTTCTACTCCAAGGAAATGCTTCATCTTTCCCAAATCAGACATATCAAACTCCAACATCATTGTATTTTTAAAATTATCACACATATTTCTATCATTCCCAGTAAATATTAAATCATCAATATAGAGACTGACGATTAAAATTTTACCTCCTTTGGATTTTGTGAACAAAGTGTGTTTGCTGGGACATCTTTCGAATTTTTCCCGTGTGAAATAGGCTTCAATTCTGCTGTACCAAGCTCGAGGCGCCTGTTTAAGGCTGTACAACGCCTTTTTCAGCCTATAAACTTTCTCTTCTTATCCTTTCTTTATAAACCCCTCGGGTTGTTGCACAAACACCTCCTCCTTAAGTTCGCCATGAAGAAACACACTTTTTACGTCAAGTTGAAACACTTCCCAATTGAATTGAGCAGCAATAGCAAGAATTATGCGGATCATATCGAGTCTTGCCACAGGAGCAAAAACTTCAGTATAGTCTACTCCATAACGTTGTGCATACCCTTTCGCCACCAGCCTCGCCTTGAATTTTTCAACCTCGCCATTTTCATTGAGGTTTGTCTTGAAAACCCACTTGACTCCAATAGGTTTGACTCATTTAGGAGCCACAATAAGTTCCCACGTTTGGTTTCGCTCAATAGCTTTAATTTCTGATGATATAGCTTCCCTCCATTTTCTGTTCTTTACTGCTTCTTCATACGAAATTGGATCATTCTCAGTCACCATCATCAAGGCATGTAGAGTTTCTTCCTCAGATAAACCTTCTCCGATCACATAATCTGACATCCATCTGGGTCTTCTTCTTTCTCGTACACCCCTCCCTTCAACTGATTCATCATGGTTTGACTCATTTGGGGGTGAATTTGTCGGACTGCTTGATTTGCTGGAGCTGCTGGTTGTGCTGTGAGAGCAGCTATAATTTTCAGAATTGCTGGTGGAATTATTTGAGTTTATTCCATCAGATTCTTCCTCATTTCGAACATCAGCTGTGTCACCTTCATCCTCATCTTCACATTCTAGTACGTCTCGCCTCATTTCTTCATCAGATCTTCCCTAATCCTAGCTTTTGTCTTCTTCAAAAACAACATCCTTGCTGACAACAATCTTTTTTGATATTGGATCATAGAGTCTCCATGCCTTTGATTCATCACTAACGCCTAGAAAGACGCATTTTCTGCTTTTATCATCCAGTTTGCTTCTTTTTTCATCAGGTATATGAACATGTGCCATACATCCAAAGATTCGAAAGTATTCTACAACAGGTTTCTTGCTGCTCCACGCCTCTTCTAGAGTTTTGTTTTCAACTGCTGCAGTTGAACATCGATTCTGAATGTGCACGCACCATCTTGCGACTTCAGACTAGAAAGTTTTGGGGACTTTCCTCTCAATTAGCATCAATCGAACAACATTCATTATTGTCCTGTTCTTTCTCTCGGCAACACCATTCTGCTGAGGCGTGTAGGCAGCTGTCAATTGTCTACTGATTCCCTGTGATTTAAAAAATCTCCAAACTCAAGTGAGGTGAACTCACCACCTTTATCAGTCCTCAAACACAATATAGATGCACCTATCTCTTTTTCGACATTAGCTTTATAATTTTTAAACGTTACAAAAGCTTCTGACTTTTCATGCAAGAAGTAAATCCAAGTTTTACGAGTAAAGTCATCAATAAAACTTAGAATATACCTCTTATCACTGTGTGTGGCTGGTTTGATTGTCGACATATATCTGAGTGCACTAGCTGAAGTGGTTTTGACGCTCTCCATAGGCTCCCATTTGGCATGGATTCTCGATGTTGTTTCCCGGTTAAGCAGGTTGTACATATCTCCTTAGGAGATTTCAGAACAGGTAGGCCAACCACCATCTTCTTGAAGGATAATGTTCTCAACCCCTTATGATTCAAATGCCCAAATCGACAATGCCAAATGCGTGCTTCTTTATCAGATACATCTTCAGCTTGCAAACACATGGGATTTCTCTGTGGAATAGATGCTAATACGAAAAACATTCTATTTCCACTCATGTTAGTTTGCATAATCAAACCCTTCTTTGGATGATATACTTTACAAGGACCTTCCTGAATTAAAATAGCTAATCCTTTTTCTTGGAGCTGCCCTATGCTCAACAGATTGTTTTTAAGTTCAGGAATATAATAGACATGAGATATTACCTGAATCATGTCATTTACTTGTACTCTTATACTCCCTTTTGCTACCACCGCCATCCTTGTATCATTACCGAGCTTTACTATTCGATTGAAATTTTCTATCTAGTCTGAGAACCATCCCATGTTCCCTGTCATGTGATTGCTGCATCCCGAGTCAAGAAACCATATATCTTCTTTCCTAACATGATTAGATTCGACATAGGACATCAGCAATAGCTCTTCTTCTTCTTCTAATTCTGCATAATTTGCTTTCTTCTCTAATTCTAGACATTCATATTGAAAATGCCCCAAATTATGGCATCTGAAACATTCGATAAGAGCTTTGCTTAGGGGCTGTGATGCGGACATCCTAACTGGGATCACTGATCACGCGCGTCTTGGCGGATCCTCAGACATCACATCCACGGAGGGTGTACCTAGGAGGGCAGATCCTAAGGACATACGAGCGGGGCGGATCTATGAGTACACAAGGAGGCGTATCAACATCTAACCAGGGGAGGATCCTCAAGCTACTCCTGGGCGGATCTCCAGGTTTACTTCCTCCCGAAGGAATTCACCAACAACCCTGACATTCCGTACCTCTACCGTTGTACTGATTGTCGGGGCGTATTACCTATTTTACCCTTTTGCTGTTAACCTTATTGTAACCCTAGTAGGGGTAGTCCTTGTCCTTTCTCTTATCTTTAGGGGGGATGTATTTAACCCCCATTTTGTAAGGATGAGGTAACTTTTATCAATCAAAATCATTCTCTTTGAGAACCTAAGGTTTATACCTTGTTATTGTTGAGGTTTTGTGTCCTATAGTCAATTGTTGCAGGATACAAACTTATTGTAAATGAATTGTTCTTTATATCATTTGTTTTAATGAGATATATGTTTTATAACTATATAAAGGCAATCCCTTTTTAAGCACTAAATAAAGTCCAATAAAAGGAAATCTGTAAGTTTGTTTAAAGTGATTATAAAGTGTTCATACAAGCATGAAGTGAGACAAAACTTTATAATAAACTAATAAACTTAAAACCACCCCAAGTCAAGTGATATATTTAGGATTGATATATCACAGTTGAGACTTGTATGTAACAATGTCTTCTGTCCGACAGAAAGCTGATCTCACAAGCTTCACATATATAGATATCTGGACAGTTACATAGATCCGGTGAAACGTTGTTCATTAGGATTGGGGATCCGACTTGAGATAACAGGATGGGTAGATTCATCCTTGTCAACTGTTCATCTCATTGGTATTAATAGGTATAACTAATCCTCAGACTCAAAGGAATGTTAATTGGTCATCCTGAATTACTGAATGTGAGACTTTGATCCTGTGGTCCCACGATCCTTAACAGAGATGACTCTGGGGTGTGAACTGCAAAGGTTGGGTGTCACAGGAGGTAATGTCAGGGTAGTTATACATTGGATTGAGCATTTATCACTCCCGATTAATGGGAGATACATCCAAGGATCTCTTGTGAAAGACTCGACTCTAAACCCTTGCAAGGTCATAGCTTAAGAGTAGAAATACAGATTTCACTTAACCTATCTTTTTGAGTTGACTCGGCCAAGAACAAGTAAAATGAACGTCTCGCTATATGTGACTTGACATTACCCATAGTCATAAGATTCAGTTCAAGGATGTAGTTGATAAAGGATCGAATAATACTGTAACTAATACGGAAGGGTTAACGACAGAATCAACCTGTCTTCTTAACGGACTCTGGGGGAATGATTACAGACTTGCCTATAACATACTCAGTACATCATTCCGTTATGCAAGGATTAAATATAATTCTTGAAGAAATTAATTTAATAGTTGCATACGGCCAGAAGTAGTAAGAACCTAATGGATCACACATAAGACTTGGAACCAAAAAGAGAGATGGATATGATTAATAAATGGAAGCCCAATTGAGCCCAGTAAGGCCCAAATATATGGAGGGGGGCGAAATTTATATATAGTAAATAAGGAATTATTTTAATTCCATTAATCCTAATTTGATTAGGTTTATGAATTAAATTAATTAAGAGATAATTAAGTTAGGAGTTTTAATTAGATTAATATACTCCTATTATTATCCAATTAGGTTATTTATTATTATCCTAAATGTATTTGATATATTATAAGATAATAATTAGGAATCCTATTCCGAATGGAATTCCTATTAAGTAACTTATTCCTATCTAACTAGGGTTTAGATTCAAGCAACTATATATACCCCCTTCCCATGTGAATTTCGGCCAAGCCTAATACCTTCCCCTATAGTGATTTTTGAAATTGCTATTTAGAGAGAGAAAAAGGATTCCCATCCCCTAGTTCGTGGACAAGAATTCATACGGCATTCCATCGATTGATTAATCTTATTCATCCCTCTTTCTCTTTGATCTTGTATTGGTTAATTAGAGGCAATCTAATTTGGTTGCATCTCATAAGTATTGATTCTAACTTAATCTCACCGTGTTCACGAAAGAAGGAAAAACAATCAAAAGGGAGAAATTCGTTTTTCTTCGCCTACATCAGGTCAGTTCACTATTTCGCGGATTCCCGGAGATTGAACCGTCGGATCGTCGCGATTTTTGGACAGTAGCTTCTAGACATATTCTTCCACGTTTCCACCGAAGGGATTGTCGTTTGGAGGTCTGGAAGGTCTGTTTAGGATAGGGGCAGGTTGGTAAACAGTTTACATCTCTTTTGAAGTTGTGGGCACTTCGTTTGCAACGGTAGATTGATCATCGAAAGGTATTTCTTCTTATCCCTCTTTATATGAAATAACGATTAACGGATCCTATGGTTAAAAGGAAGTAGGCTAAAATTTTTATATTTCCGCTGCTATACCTTAGCCTAATTTTCCTTCTGTGGTATCAGAGCCATCGTTAAATCCGTTATTTCATATATGAAAATTTAGAAGTTTTTCAATAGGATTGAATAAATATTTATGGTTAGGATTAATTAACAAATTGTTTGATTAATTAATTCTAAAGATAAATAAATTTTAGTTAATTGTTAATTAAAATAGATTATGCGTATGTTCCTAATTATTTCGGTTGATAATCATTATAACAAAATCTATCAGTTTTATAGTTAGGTTAATAAAATTAGTTTTATTAATTCTAAAAGATAAAACGGAAATCTATTGTAGTTTTTCCTATTTTTGAAAGTCGTTTTTAAACCGTTTTAAAATTTGTATATATATATATATATATATATATGATTCAGAAATTAATAGTTTTCTATTTTGATTATCGAATGAATAATTCGTTTAAATGTTTGTTTTTACTGGGAGAAAATCTGCTGTCCCCATTTCGGTGTCCCCTTCCATGTCCCTCTCACAAAAAGTGGTCCCTTTTAATCATGTGGGTCCCGTTGACTCATAAAATATATTATTTTAATTAAAAGGGACCACTTTTTGTGAGAGGGACATGGAAAGGAACACCGAAATGGGGACAGCAGATTTTCTCCCGTTTTTACCAATATGTAAATCAAAGTGTTAAATGAATTAAAATCAAAATAAATGGGACGAGCATAATCAACGTTTTATATGGTTATATTAATCTAATGATTAATATAAAGATACAAAACGATTAGAAGTAAAATTGGATGAAAGTTAATTTGACGAGTTAATGTGATTAACCTAAATATTACATAAGGCGGTTATGTAATCAACCAATTAAATTTATTTAATTGAATCTATGCATGTTTGGAGTTATGGACATATTTGGACCCTCTTTTAGTCTTTTGGTATTTTTGAAATAGGGCCTGCGTGTCCTGCCTTTCTACTATCTATTGTAATTTTTCCTCTCATCTGATTCCCTTCAATTCAATTGAAGTTTTCTTATAGTAGTATAGAAATTAATATGTAATTTCAAGGCGCCATGGAGAAGACGGAGGACCTAAAGAGAAATATGTAATAGTTAGTATTTCCTTAGGTTTGCCCTTTTATTCCGTCTCTGGCTCGACGGAATAATTTAGATGATATGTCCATAACGCCAATGTATGTATGTATGTGTGTCTAATGTATGCCAAAGCAAATCAAGACTAAGTTAGATTATGAGACTTAAATAAAAATCCCTCATTAAAAAGTTAAGTAAATAAGCAAGTTATTAAAATCGGTTGCCCCTCCCTAATATTATAATTCAGCCGGCAGTACTGGGGGCCTTTGGGTTGTTGGCTAAAGTCAAGCTCGGGGTCTTATGGTAACACCTGGATTATCGAAAATCGTTCTTTCATGAATATGGGGTAATACTTAAATTAGATTATGATAATTGGATGAGCAAACTCATGTTGTCATAAACTAATGGACAAAATGGTTGGGATTAATATGAATGACATATTAGTTACTAATGTGGTTAGTAACCCAATAACCTAGGAATCACATTCGATATGTGATTGATTGCATGAATCTACCTAACAAATGGGGCTAGCTGGTTGGCTAAAGTCAAGGCGAAATCTCAAGAGTTAGGATCCTAGCTCACTAAAGGATTTGTGAAATTCTTCGAATTAATATGGAGGGTTATTAATTTGGCAAAATAGTGGGAGCAATCTGAAATAAATTAAAAGCCTATAATTTTAGATTGTTATACTTTAAAGCAAATGAATGACATACGTCTACTCTTTCTCACTCTCAAGTTTAATTAAACACTCTTAAAATCATGACTAACACCAATCTGCAAAATATACTTACCGATAACAAGTTGAATAGTTCAAACTTCACCGACTTGTTTTCGTAACCTCAAAATCGTTTTGAAGTTCGATAAAAATAGGGTATGTATTTGATACATCGATACCCCCTATCCCTGAGGATGATGCTCCCAATCGATGCTTATCAGAAGGACAAGGCTGATGACGATCATGCCGGATGCATCATACTTGCATCGATGACATCGGAATTACAAAGGCAACTATGCCTGTTCCATCATCATGCAACTAAAGGAATTGTTTGGGAAACAGACCAGGTGCGAACGCTACGAGATATCCAAGATGCTATATCGTAGTAGGATGCAAGAGGGCACATCTGTCATGACACATTGTGTCAAGATGATTGGCTACATTACCAAACTTTCTAGAATTGGATTTGCGATGGATAACGAATTGAGCATAGACTTAATTCTTCAATCCCTCCCAGAGAGTTATTCACAGTTCATTATGAACTATCAAATGAATGACTTGCAAACCTCTCTTGAAGAGCTTGCAAACATGCTCAAGTCAGTTGAGCCCAATATGAGGAAAGACAAGACCATACCGGCTCTTGTAATTGAGGGATCGAAGAAAAGGAAAGGGAATTTTCCCAATCCTAAACATCCCAAGAAAGGTAAGAAAGCTGTGTCCAAGGGAAAGGAAGTGAAGAAGCCCAAAGGAGAATGCCACTTCTGTGGTAAAGACGTGCATTGGAAGAGAAACTGCAAGGAGTATCTAGCCACCCTCAAGAAGGGAAAAGGCAGTGCTTCTACATCTGGTATGTTTTATATTGAAATAAATACAGTTTCTTTGTCTGAGTCTTGGATACTTGATACCGGATGTGGATCTCATATTTGTACAAATATGCAGGAGCTAAAACAGACTAAGGAACTTAAGAAAGGAAGCATAAACTTGCGAGTGGGAAATGGAGCAAGAGTTACCGCCCTCGCAATTGGAGATTATGTTTTACTTTTGCCCTCTGGGCTTGTAATAGAATTAAGGAATTGTTTATACGTTCCTGAGATGTCTCGTAACATTATTTCTATTAGCCGTCTTGTTGACGACGGTTTTCATATTTCAATAAAGAACAATAGTTGCAATTTTTATAAAGATTCGATCTTTTATTTTTCAGGAATATCACAAAATGGGATTTATGTGTTAGATGATAAAACTCCTGTTTTTGCAATTGATACCAAAAGACATAAGATAGATAATTCAACTTACTTGTGGCATTGTCGTTTAGGCCATATAAACAAGAGACGCATGCTAAAGCTACATTCAGATGGGCTTATAGATCCAATCGATTCCGAATCATTGGAAACATGCGAATCATGTTTAAAAGGTAAAATGACAAAGACACCCTTTAGCAATAAAAGTGAGCGTGTATCAGACACTCTAGGACTCATTCATTCAGATGTATGCGGTCCTATGTTAGTCCAAGCAAGAGGAGGATTCAGATACTTCATAAGCTTCATAGATGACCATACTCGATATGGTTATATCTACTTGATGAGGCACAAATCAGAAGCTTTTGACAAGTTCAAATGCTTCAATAATGAAGTGGAAAATCAATTAGGAAAGAAAATAAAGACGCTTCGATCTGATCGAGGTGGCGAATATCTTTCTGATGATTTTCTGAATTATCTAACTGAATGTGGGATATGCTCACAATGGACACCTCCCTATACACCACAACACAATGGTGTATCCGAGAGGAGAAACCGTACCCTATTAGATATGGTACGATCCATGATGAGCATGGCCTTACTTCCAAAGACGTTCTGGGACTATGCCTTAGAAACTGCCCTCTTCACCCTGAACCGAGTACCAACCAAATCCGCTGTTTCCACACCACATGAATTGTTCGTTGGTAAGAAACTCGTGTTCTCGTTCATGAGAGTATGGGGTTGTTCAACATATGTCAAACGCGTTGTGTCCGACAAATTAGATTCTAAATCTGATAAATGTTTCTTCATTGGATATCCTAGGGAAACCATAGGGTATTACTTCTATCATCCAGACGATCAGAAAGTAATAGTATCCAAACACGCAACCTTCTTAGAGAAAGTGTTTCTCGAAGAAACACAAAAGGGAAGCGTGATTGAACTCGACGAAGTTCAAGAGGAAGAAACAACGACTGAAACAACAGAAGCGGTTGAGGTACCCGAAGAAGTCCCATTAGATGAGACTCCAGTGGCACCTATTCGTAGATCACGAAGAGTTCGTGAACTCCCAGTTAGATATGGTTTTCTAGTGGGAGATGATGACGAGGTTCCCGTGTTAGACGACGAACCCGAAAACTACGAAGAGGCTCTTAATAGTCCAGATTCTAAAGCATGGCTTGAGGCCATGGATTCTGAAATGGATTCCATGTATACTAACCAAGTTTGGACTTTGGTTGATCCACCCGAAGGGATAAAACCCATAGGGTGCAGATGGATCTTTAAAAAGAAGACTGACATGGATGGAAAGGTTAGCACCTACAAGGCTAGGTTGGTAGCGAAAGGATATCGTCAAAAACAAGGTGTTGATTATGACGAAACCTTCTCTCCCGTTGCTATGTCCAAATCAATCAGAATCATGCTTGCAATTGCCGCTCATTTTGATTATGAGATTTGGCAAATGGATGTGAAAACAGCTTTCCTAAACGGAAACCTGCTTGAGGATGTATACATGATGCAACCTGAAGGTTTCATATCAAAGGATGCAAATAAAGTTTGCAAACTTCAGAGATCCATTTATGGACTCAAGCAAGCATCTAGAAGCTGGAACAAGCGTTTTGACGAAACCATAAAACAATTTGGTTTCGAACAAAATTGCGAAGAAGCTTGCATTTACAAGAAAGCAAGTGGGAGCTCTATAGCATTTCTCATACTATATGTGGACGATATACTGTTAATGGGAAATGACATTGCTCTTTTACAGTCAGTGAAAATATGGTTATCCGGTAACTTCTCAATGAAAGACCTCGGTGAAGCAGCCTATATACTTGGTATAAAGATCTACATGGATAGATCGCGTAGACTGTTTGGTCTTTCACAGGCTACATACATTGAAAAGGTGCTAAATCGGTTTAGCATGCTTGAATCGAAACGAGGTAACTTACCCATGGTACATGGAGTAAAGTTAAACAATCATCAATGTCCTAAAACTGATGATGACAAACGACGCATGGCTGTAGTCCCGTACGCCAGCGCGATCGGTTCGATTATGTATGCTATGTTATGCACTAGACCTGATGTAGCGTTTGCGTTATCTGTAATGAGTCGTTATCAAGGGAATCCGGGAGACGAGCATTGGATTGCCGTCAAGAACATTCTTAAGTACTTGAGAAGGACTAAAGATATGTTCCTAGTGTATGGAGAAGGAGATCTGAAAATTGAAGGATTTTCAGACGCTAGTCATCTCACAGATGAGAATGATTTTAAATCCCAATCAGGATACGTGTTTATCTTGAATGGGGGCGCGGTCAGTTGGAAAAGTTCCAAGCAGGGAAGCGTAGCTTTCTCTACGACCGAGTCAGAGTACATCGCTGCTGCGGAAGCAGCAAAGGAAGCAGTTTGGATTAGAAAGTTCATTACAGAACTAGGAGTGGTGCCTGACATTGTCAATCCCATTACTCTGTATTGTGATAACAATGGAGCCATTGCGCAAGCAAAGGAACCACGGTCTCATAATGCATCCAAACACTACTTAAAGCGATACCACATCATTAGAGAGATTGTGGCTAGAGGAGATGTGAGAATAGAAAGAGTACCTACGGAGGACAACGTTGCAGATCCGTTGACAAAGCCTTTAACCCAGAAAGTACATGATCGTCATTTAACTTCTACTGGGATAAGTTTTAGAAACAATTGGCTTTAGTCCAAGTGGGAGTATGTTGGGGTTTTGTGTCCTATAGTCAATTGTTGCAGGATACAAACTTATTGTAAATGAATTGTTCTTTATATCATTTCTTTTAATGAGATATATGTTTTATAACTATATAAAGGCAATCCCTTTTTAAGCACTAAATAAAGTCTAATAAAAGGAAATCCGTAAGTTTGTTTAAAAAGTGTTCATACAAGCATGAAGTGAGACAAAACTTTATAATAAACTAATAAACTTAAAACCACCCCAAGTCAAGTGATATATTTAGGATTGATATATCACAGTTGAGACTTGTATGTAACAATGTCTTCTGTCCGATAGAAAGCTGATCTCACAAGCTTCACATATATAGATATCTGGACAGTTACATAGATCCGGTGAAACGTTGTTCATTAGGATTGGGGATCCGACTTGAGATAACAGGATGGGTAGATTCATCCTTGTCAACTGTTCATCTCATTGGTATTAATAGGTATAACTAATCCTCAGACTCAAAGGAATGTTAATTGGTCATCCTGAATTACTGAATGTGAGACTTTGATCCTGTGGTCCCACGATCCTTAACAGAGATGACTCTAGGGTGTGAACTGCAAAGGTTGGGTGTCACAGGAGGTAATGTCAGGGTAGTTATACATTGGATTGAGCATTTATCACTCCCGATTAATGGGAGATACATCCAAGGATCTCTTGTGAAAGACTCGACTCTAAACCCTTGCAAGGTCATAGCTTAAGAGTAGAAATACAGATTTCACTTAACCTATCTTTTTGAGTTGACTCGGCCAAGAACAAGTAAAACGAACGTCTCGCTATATGTGACTTGACATTACCCATAGTCATAAGATTCAGTTCAAGGATGTAGTTGATAAAGGATTGAATTATACTGTAACTAATACGGAAGGGTTAACGACAGAATCAACCTGTCTTCTTAACAGACTCTGGGGGAATGATTACAGACTTGCCTATAACATACTCAGTACATCATTCCGTTATGCAAGGATTAAATATAATTCTTGAAGAAATTAATTTAATAGTTGCATACGGCCAGAAGTAGTAAGAACCTAATGGATCACACATAAGACTTGGAACCAAAAAGAGAGATGGATATGATTAATAGATGGAAGCCCAATTGAGCCCAGTAAGGCCCAAATATATGGAGGGGGCCGAAATTTATATATAGTAAATAAGGAATTATTTTAATTCCATTAATCCTAATTTGATTAGGTTTATGAATTAAATTAATTAAGAGATAATTAAGTTAGGAGTTTTAATTAGATTAATATACTCCTATTATTATCCAATTAGGTTATTTATTATTATCCTAAATGTATTTAATATATTATAAGATAATAATTAGGAATCCTATTCCGAATGGAATTCCTATTAAGTAACCTATTCCTATCTAACTAGGGTTTAGATTCAAGCAACTATATATACCCCCTTCCCATGTGAATTTCGGCCAAGCCTAATACCTTCCCCTATAGTGATTTTCGAAATTGCTATTTAGAGAGAGAAAAAGAATTCTCATCCCCTAGTTCGTGGACAAGAATTCATACGGCATTCCATCGATTGATTAATCTTATTCATCCCTCTTTCTCTTTGATCTTGTGTTGGTTAATTAGAGGCAATCTAATTTGGTTGCATCTCATAAGGGTTGATTCTAACTTAATCTCATCGTGTTCACGAAAGAAGGAAAAACAATCAAAAGGGAGAAATTCATTTTTCTTCGTCTACATCAGGCCAGTTCACTATTTCGCGGATTCCCGGAGATTGAACCGTCGGATCGTCGCGATTTTTGGACAGTAGCTTCTAGACATATTCTTCCACGTTTCCACCGAAGGGATTGTCGTTTGGAGGTCTGGAAGGTCTGTTTCGGATAGGGGCAGGTTGGTAAACAGTTTACATCTCTTTTGAAGTTGTGGGCACTTCGTTTGCAACGGTAGATTGATCATCGAAAGGTATTTCTTCTTATCCCTCTTTATATGAAATAACGATTAACGGATCCTATGGTTAAAAGGAAGTAGGCTAAAATTTTTATATTTCCGCTGCTATACCTTAGCCTAATTTTCCTTCAGTTATTGGGATTCACTCCTTCTAGTTTAGCTGGAGAAGAACCTCAAGATTCCATGGAGACCAGTGACCGGAGGTATGAGGAGCTGAGGGAGCACCTCGCGGAGCAGATCCAAGCCAGCCATGAGCGGCAGAGGCAAACCGACCAACGGTTTCTAGAGCTAACCACCTCCCTAGAAAACTTCAAACTGGAGGTTCTAGCTCTAATCCGACCAACCGCGGGCGGATCAACCCAGAGAAAGGAAGGAGTCCCTGAACAACAGCTCCCACAAATGGGTCCTAGGGATCCTGAGGTAAGAAGACCCAACTTTGTCCTTGTGCATAATGCTGATAGTGATAGTGATGACTTTGAGGGTATTGGAGATGGTGATACCGTTAGAACTACGAGGGATGTTGGGCCTGTTGACAACCGACGTGTGGATGTTGCTAGAGTATACCCAGGTCTAGGAAACTTTGATAGAGATGATGCCTTTAAGCTAAAAATAGACTTACCATCTTTTGGAGGCGAACTGGATATAGAGGGATTCTTAGACTGGTTATCGGAAGTCGAACGTTTCTTTGAGTATGCTGGGATTCCTGATGAGAGGAAAGTGAGGCTGGTGGCGTATCGCTTGAAGGGTGGCGCATCAGTTTGGTGGGATTAGATGAGGGAAGAGAGAAGAAGAGGGGGCAGAGATCCGATTAGATCTTGGCTACGGATGAAGGCGATGTTGAGGGAGCGGTTCTTACCGCCGGATTATGAGCAGTATATTTACAGCTCCTACAGGGGATGCTCTCAAGGGACCCGAAGTGTCCACGAATATACCTCAGAATTCTTGAGGCTTTCGGCAAGGGCCAACTTGTCAGAAACTGAAAGCCAAAAGACCTCTAGGTATCTAGAAGGGTTGAGATACAACATCCAGGATCGTATTGGCACACAGATGGTGGTTCAGGAATAAGATGCCAGAAATTTATCCCTTAAGGCTGAATCCCAACTAACCGGGAGATCCAGGAGATCCGCCACTGCTGAGTATACGCCTGGAGGAAGAGATAACATGAAGCCCTATGACAAAGGCAAGCAGGTGGCGAGTGCCAGTGGGGCCAAGGTCAACAGTGTGGGAAGGGGATCTATCGGAGATACTAGACCGTACAAGGAAGCACCCATACCACCTAAGAGCAACAATCCGTACACGAGGCCAGTGCCTTTTAAATGTTTTCGGTGCAATGAGCCAGGCCATAGGTCCAATGAATGTCCTAGGAGGAAGAGCGCCAACATGGTGGAGAGGTATGAAGATGACTATGACGAAGGGGATGAAGTATTTTGTGAACCCTTAGGAGAAGATGATGATGAGGCGGGTGAAGAGAGATACACCATTCATGTGGTACGGCGTTTGTTAGTCTCCAGCCGGATACAGGGAGATCAGAGGTACCGACTATTCAGGACCCGCTGTCTTGTGAAAGGTGGGCGATGCAATGTGATAATAGATAGTGGGAGCCAAGAGAACATTGTGAGCAGCAGCGCCGTTCGGAAATTCGGGTTGTTGGCGGAGGCGCATCCCGACCCCTATATGGTGGGATGGATCAAGAACGTGGGTGAACTTAGAGTAAACCAGAGATGCAGGGTACCTATTAAGATTGGTAATTATAGTGATGAAGTCTGTTGTGATGTGGTCGATATGGACGCCTGCCACCTATTGTTCGGCCGACCCTGGCAGTTTGATAACGACGCCATCCACGCCAGAAGAGAGAACACTTACAGATTTGTGAAGAATGGGGTGAAGTTCGTACTTACGCCAATGATGAGAGAGCCAAAGGCCGACGAGAAGTCTACCTTGGTAGTCTGTCCCACACACAAATCATTTGTCAGCGAATGTGAAGAGAGCCAGATGGTGTATGTGGTAATGGTTAAGGCGAATCACGAAGCCTCCCCAGTGGATGAACGGGAGATGCCGAACGAAGTGACCCGCCTACTTGGCTGAAGCGCAAAAGGGTCTGACAAACATACGGAGTTTGAGGGAAAGATTGACAACCCAGAACTCAAAGATTTCGTCAAAATGCTATCCAAGTTTCTTCTTCTCTGTTAACTTGATTCGATTCATAATCAATTAATAATATATCTTTTCAATTCAATACATTCTTCCTGTTGTTATTTTGATATTGTTCTGACAAAATGATTTTCAAAATGATAAATTGGTGTTTTTATTAAAACGTTTCATACAATCAAATTTACAAAGAAACTTTATTGAACACTTGAAAGAATTAGTTTTTACGGATGATATGATCGTGATCGCGGCTTATCGGATATAAAATACTAATTTGATTAAGGTAGAAATCTGCTCCGATCCAGAGAGATTTCTACGGTTCAAAGCCTATTAATTGTGTTAATCGATAAATTGTTAAATCTTAATAATCTTATCAAAGTTATAAGTTGTTTTCTTGCTTTGTGTAAACAAGTCTCAAATTTTACTTTAACCTAAACTTAATCTCTACATGTTGTAATCTTAACTATAACCAAAATTAGGATTAGAAACCAATTTAAACCAATTTAAACCATTTTAAACCATAAACGTTTTCCTATAAACTTTGAGAAGACGAATGTAATAAAGACAATAAATTCTAATCAAATTATCATACGTTCCCTGTGGGATCGATATTTTATTACTACAAGCGAAACCGTGGACTTGCGGAAATCGCTTAACAACCATGCTAATTATTAACATATACCAGTATAAACTGCTAAAATGAAACAATATATCTTTTCATATGAATCTGTATAAAATTTAATTAATTTGCTTAACTTTTCATGTTTAAGTGTTAACATGAATAAGTGACTAATTGAACTTCCATTAATGTACATTTATTTATTTTTATTTTTTTTTGGTGGGAAAGGAAAGGAAAACAAACAAACAAAAAAAAAACCTAACCCGGGATCAGTCTAGGAAGGCTGACCCCAACCCTATCCTATAGGAGAGTAGACAACAGAAAAGAAGGAGGAACAGAAAGGGTAGAAACACCTAACATCCCCCCATGCCCAGCAGCTGCTAAGCGATCCGCCACGCGGTTTTGTTCCCTATAAATATGGGAGAAACTAAGAGCCTCAAAGGCAGGACGAAGCCTCAAAATAGCTTTGATAAGATTCTGGCTCTTAAGATAAACAGCCTGGCTACCAGAAATCCTGTTGATTGCCTCCAAATTATCAGACTCCACCGATAGCCTTTTAACACCCATGCGAATGGCAAGTTTAATACCCGACAGAATACCCCAGAGCTCTGCAGAAAAGGAAGAGCCCATCCCCAAGTTATGGGTAAACCCAGCCAGCCAAGCGCCACCAGCATCCCGAAGAACTCCTCCAGCAGCAATTCTGCCATTGCTAAGGCAGGAGCCATCCGTATTCAACTTGACAACCCCTTCTCTAGGCTTACACCAACCAACTAAATGGACCACTTTATCCGGGGAAGGGCAAACAAGGGGCTCTCCTTCAAAGCTATTGGTAATAACAAAGAGCTTTTTCGAGAAGTAAACAAGTAAGTCAGGAATAAGGACAGTCTTCTCAGCAAATAACTCTTCATTCCTCCATTTCCAAATTTGGTGACATATAATAGCGAAGAAAATGTCACCGTGCTCCATATTGGCCAACAATTTCCCATTGGCTCCTTCAGAGAACCAGTCAACTTCAGAATGAGCCATGAAAGAAGGAAGGGTGTGGTGAGGGAGGATCCCCTCCCAAATCTTTTTACTATTCGGGCAATCCCTCAAAGCATGGCACAAGGTTTCCACATGGCCACTGCATCTACTACAGGCACCAGACTCAGCCAAGTGCCTTCTGTGCCTATCCACATTCGTGAGCAGCCTGTCCTTGACTCCCAGCCACAGGAAACTTCTAATGCGATAAGGGATTTTGAGGGCCCAAATGGACTTCCAAATCTCCAAAGGAGGATCAACCCTATTAGGGGTAAAAGCTTCATAGGCCGATTTACAAGAATAAGTGCCATTATTAGTCAAGGCCCATCAGTGTCTATCCTTATCCTCCTCTTGCTTGCTAATCTTCACTCCTCTAATGTTAAGGAGGGTCTCCAGGCTAAAGAAAGAGTCGAACTTAGACCAGATCCAGTCTCCCTCCGAGTCCACCACATCAGCAACCTTCCAGGAACGGATATCACAAGGCGGAGGGGCGCTACAAACGTCAATCAGCGGTTTATCACCAATCCAGGTGTCATACCAGAAACTGATGGATTTACCATTACCCACCTCCAGGCCAATCCCCGTACAGAACTCATCAAACACAGCACTAAGCCCTTTCCAGAGGAAGGAACAGCTGACAACCCTCTCCTTCGGGCCACCAAAAATTCTATCTTTCCGATACTTGCCGCACAGAAGATGAACCCAAAGAGAGGAGGGGCATTGCCACATTCTCCAAAGAAGCTTCATTAACAGGACTTTATTGTTGTCTTTAGCTTGCCTTATACCAAGACCCCCCCTGCTTTTAGGCTGGCAGGCTTCCTTCCAAGGGACCAGGTGAACCTTTCTCCCATCTCCAGACTCTCCCCACAGGAAACGTCGATTAATCTTATCAAGGTCATTAAGAACAGGCTCAGGGAGCCTACAGGCTTGCATGATGTGGTTCGGAGCAGCGCAGTTGACAGATTGGATTAAAGTAAGGCGACCTGCAAGGGAAAGAGAATTAGCTTTCCAGCTAGCACACAAACCGTTAGTTTTGTCCAAAATATCTTTAAAGGAGGCTTTGGAAACCCTGTCACTGTGAAGAGGGACCCCAAGATACTTCCCCAACGAGTGAGTCAGGGGGATGCCAGAGAGCTCACTCAATCTTCTGCACAGGCTGTTGTCCATGTTCTTAGAACAAAGCATACGGGACTTTTGGATGTTAATCTTCTGGCCAGAAGCATCACAAAAGCAGTTGAGGATATCCATCACCACCTTAATTTGCTCCTCATTACCCTCCACGAAAAGCATGACATCATCAGCAAAGAACAAATGGGTAATAGGGGGGCAATGTCTGTTGATGGAAACAGGGTGGAGAGTCCCCTTGCTCACCGCCTCTTGGATCAGGTGAGACAGTCTTTCCATGGCAATAACAAAAAGGAAGGGGCTCATAGGATCCCCTTGACGAATTCCCCTGGAGGGAGAGAACTCATCAGACATATCCCCATTGATCATAACCTGGAACACAGGAGAGGAGATGCACTTCTCAATCAAATTCCTCCAGTTTTCCGGGATACCAGCTTTGGCTAAACTGTCCAGAAGAAAGCTCCAGTTCAATCTATCATAGGCTTTCTCCAGATCCAGTTTGAGAGCCACGATCCATTTCTTGCCTTTCTTAATCTTCATAGAATGGACAACCTCCTGGGAAATAACAACGTTATTCATCATTTGTCTACCAGGAACAAAGCTCCCTTGATTCTGGCTGATTATATCCGGAAGGATCTTCCGGATTCTATTAGCCACAATCTTAGTAATAGCTTTATACAAAACATTACAAAGACTGATGGGTCTCATCTGAAGAAAGGAAGAAGGCTTATCAACCTTAGGAATCAAGACAAGGAGGGTTTTATTAACCAACCTGATATCGTTAGAACCACCAAAAACACCTAACACAAAACTGTATATGCCCTCTTTCACAGTGTCCCAGTGTTTATGATAGAAACTAGCGGGGATACCATCAATCCCAAGAGCCTTAGTGGAACCGATGCTGGAGAAGGCCAGATCAATTTCTTTAAGGTCAATAGGATGGAAAGCATCCTTAATAGCATCCTCCCCCAACCGAGGAAAGGAGGTACCAGAGTGGGCACTCTCCAAGTCCACCGCTTCCTCTCTGAACAGGTCCTTGTAGAACTCAAGGGCAAGGTGCCGAATGTCTTCCTCCTCAAAAATCCACTCACCATTGGCGTCTTTGATAGCATCGATCCTATTCCTCTGTCTCCTAATGATCGTTGAGAGGTGGAAAAACCTGGTATTCCGGTCCCCGTCTTGAATCCAAGCCCTCCTAGATTTCTGGAACCACAGAAGCTCTTCCTGTCTAAGCACTGCTTCCAACTCGTCCTGGAGAGCTCTTAGGTGACCATTCAGGCTATGGTCGAAGCGAACCTCCAAGCAACGTTGAACACCTTCCATCCTTCTCAAAAGTTTGTTTTTCCTCCTGATAATATGGCCAGAGATGTTTTTATTCCATCCAGCCACATTCCTCCTGAATTTCTCAGCAGCGAGGAGGACATCAGAGTGAGGATGCCAATTGTTTTTAACGAAATTCTTAAACTCGGGGTGAGAATCCCAAGCCACAAGATACCTAAAAGGTCTGTTACCTTTCAACCGGTTACCTTTGACCAACTTAATAAGGATAGGGCAATGGTCAGAATGATGGAAAGGGAGACTAAGCACATTGACCTCAGGAAACCTACAGATCGCAGCAACATTAGCGTACACCTTATCCAACCTAACAAACACACTATTCCTTGTCCAGGTAAACTTGTGACCCGCAGCTCCCAGGTCCGAAAGCCCGCAAAGATCCATACTATGCTTGTGATTAAGACACCGGTTCATATAATGATTACCCCCTCCTCTCTGATCACTCAAAAGGGCTATATCATTAAAATCCCCGGCCACCAACCAAGCATCCACCATGTTAGAGGTAATAGAATGAAGGATCTCCCATAGCCTTCTTCGGTTAGTCAAAACAGGATCGCCATACACAAAGGTAACAAAGAAAGGTTTATTACCAGGATAACACACCTTACTATGGATGAATTGACTGTCCATACTAACAATATCAATATTGACTTGACCTGGCTTCCAAAAGAGCCAAATCCCCCATGCCCGGCCAGTAGCCTCCGATCTGACACAATTCCAATTCTTAAACTTTCTAACCACCTCATCTGCTTTGGCTCCACTGACCTTGGTCTCCAGAAGAACAAAGCAGGAAGGGTTAAATTGTTTAATGAGATCATTAACGTGAATGTGGGTTGCCTTGCTCGCCGCACCTCTAACATTCCAAACAAAGAAGTCCATCAGAAAGGAAGACTACTGACACAAGCCCATACCCTAGATCAAGTATTTATTCGGGGCTCCGGAGAGCCTAGAGGAGGTTCCAGAAGGTCCCCTTTTATCCCAAGAGTCCAACCCATTAAGGTTCTTTTTAGGTTTCACTTTGGATTTCTTCATGTTTAACTTACTCACTCCTATAGCTTTTCCAATAGGAGCATTAACAAGAGGATTCAGAATACTAACCTCACTACTCAACCCTTTCCCTGCTGAGAGGAGAGACTGGGAGCTCCCTTTAGCTTTGGCATTAGCGTTAGAGATAAAGAGAGGATTAATAGAGTTACCCAGACTGGAGGCAGGCTCGACCGATTCCAGACCAGGCATGCTTAAATCAATCTGCTTATAGGAAGGATCCGAGTCCTGATCTTCCTCCATAGACAAAACACCGAACCTTGACCCCGAGCCAGAAGCTGATTCCACTCCAGTCTCACTCCCCTTCTTAATATCCGGGGGTCTGACCTTGATCTCAGGAGCAATCTGGAGAGTAGTCATCTTTCTACTGATATCCGACGAATGACTTGAATTAACATTAGCACGTGGCTTCCTTCTCACTGACCTCTTCACAAGCATCCATGGGCCAAAACTCCTTTCCTCCCCCTGACTCTTCTCAGCTCCGCCTATGATAGGTTGCACCATCTCCTCCACCTCCTTCATCTTCTTAGGACATCCCTCAAAGGTATGGCCAAACATACCACATTCATAGCAGATATTGTGTATACCTTCATATTCAATATGAAAGACCTTATTCTGAATACAGAATTGAGAAAGAAGAGGCTTAGCGAGATCAATATCAATACAGACCCTGGCAAACTTGCCTCTTACTGCCCCAACGGTAGTCTTATCAACATGGTGGACTTTCCCAACAAGGCTACCAATCTTATTCAGGAATCTATCACTGTAGTATTCAAGAGGTAGGCCTGGGAACCTAACCCAAGTAAGGATCCTGTTAACAGAGCAATCATGGGGATCGAAATTTGGGACCCAAGGTCTCAGTGCCAAAACATGATTGGAAATAATATACGGTCCACCATTTAACTTATGGAAATAATGTACATTTATTTATTACCTCTTAGAAAATTAATTTCCATTCAATGCTTATTCATTTAACTTATATGAATTAATGAACATTGATTATACATTAACTCTAATTAAGGCATTTAATGTTTCATTACTCAAAATTTAATAAGGATAAACCGTTGGTTTACCTTGTATTTAATGTTTTAATTTGTGTTTTTAAGTTTCAGGTATACATTTATTTAACTATAGGACATATTTACACAGAAATTGCGCAAAACGGAGTTAATACGCGCGTTTTTCAGCAACCAGGTACCGAATCTCGGTAGAGACTGCCAAATCTTTACAAGTTCAGCGAAACCATCAGTTTTCAGGAGAGATTTATCTCCTTGAAAACACCGTGTCGCGACCTGTAGGGTGGGTTTGAGTCCGATTTTTGATAAATATTTGGCTTTTCCTATTCCTACACAAATTCCTAACACCTATATTCACCCTATATATACCTACTCCTTACACAAACATCACATCACCTCCAATTTTACCCAATTAAACACACTAAACTCTTCCCAATACTCTACCTTTTACTCTTCCCAATTTATTCATTCCCTATTCACAATCAATTACCATTTACTCTATCTTCTCTCTTCCATTCATTCACCATTATCATTCACTCAATCCCTCTCAATCTTTTGATTTTCTCTCTATTTTCTCTTCTTCTATATTCTCAAACACTAACCAAAATCATGCCTAGAACTAAGGTTTCCAGTCACAAGCCTAAGGTCACCGAAGCCAATTGTCTTCGTGTTCGATACGGGGCCTATTTCGATATTGAATCCGAGGAGGAAGGTAAACGCTTTACTCACTTTTTTGGGTCCAAAATGGAGTTCATAGACATGCCTTTTCTCCACTTTGAATCGCTAAGCGCATTATCCTTTTCGTACCGTATTAACGAATTCCTTGATACACTCGGTTGGAATACATTTTCTACTATGAAATTTCCTCATAATGATGAATTTATCATAGAATTTTTGGTTACTTTGAAATATGATAAAAGGAAGAAGTTTATCACTTTTAGGAATAATAGTATCACATATACTATTGATTATGAGGCTATGGGGAACATGTTCGGTTTTCCAACTAGTGGCTTTGTTGATAGGCCTACGGAGATTGATTCACACACTATTTGGCATGCATTTTCGGGCCAAGATTATTTCTATCCTAAAAACACTTCAAGCAAGATGATTCGTGATAATTGTGTGTTTTATTTTCACAAATTTTTGAGTTTTTCGTTGTTTGGAAGAGTTGAGAGTTCCAAAGTTCAAGTTCGGGATTTATTTATGCTTGATTGCTTGTTTAAAGGTCTTCGGGTTGATAGCATCAGAATGCTATTTGATAATTTATATCGTCCTTCCACTTCACACACTAAGCAAGTGCCTCTAGGAAATTTTGTTACCGGCTTGGTGATGGGTGCACGTGATGAATTAGCAGATTTTGACATCACCTCCTACCATGGATATATACCTCTTTTGGATATCTCGGCCCTTAATCGAGCCAATTTGTTGATTAGAGAAGGTCCTCCCGTTTTTGTTTCGTATGAGTCGCGTATTGCACATCTTAGTGGTCATACGCGTGGAGGAGCCTCTATTTCACATAATATAGGTACCGAAGAGGGCGGTGAAGAAGAAGCGGGTGAGGAAGAGGCACATAATGTACCACCACCGCAACCACAAGCTCAAACTCAAGCATTTGTAGGTGGTGCGCCTAATGATGATGATCCAATTGATTTGAGGATGATTTGGAACCAAATGAATGCACATATAATCGGCAATTAAGTTTGCGATTAGACGACATGATTGAGAGCAACAATGTGATGAGTTCACGAGTCACCGAGGTGGACAACAATATCAACACTTTGCGGAGGGAGCACAAATCCACACGGCATCGGGTATTATCCTTTTTCCGTCGTCAAAATGTTGAGACCACTCCGACTCCACCAGATTCACCTACTCATTCTTAGGTTCTATCTACTCTTTTTCATCATTTATCTTGTTATTTTTAAATTTAAGTTTGGTACAATTTATTTTTCATATGTTTGATACAATTTTATTTTTTGTTGGATGCTTTTATTTTAAGTTTCATGTTGAATGATTTTTATTTCATAATTTTTATCTCTTAATTCGTATGATTTATTTTCGTAAGTTTTTCGTGTTTTATCATTTTTTTCACCAATGAGGACATGGTCCAAATTAAGTGTGGGAGGAGATATTACATATATCGTTTAAAATGACATACATATTAACATAAGTGTATGTTAATAATTTTTAAGCAACACTTGTTTTATGTAAATGCAACATATATTGCAACACTTTTTCAAAAATAAAATGACATTTTTAATACAAACATTTTATAAACCTTACATTATTTTTCATATGTTTAAAATATATAACTTATGATTATTTTTAAGTTATCATTATCGATACAAAATACAATTTCTATACGGGCAATATTTTTCAAATTTTTTCATAAATCTTCGATATGATTTTAAGTAAAATTGTCTCGAGTGAATGTATTTTAGAAAAAATTCTTTACTTCAATCTCTATTTTATATCATGCAATTCATGATACAATAAATCTTGTTTTAAATTTTCAATTAGGTTTATAGGCATTAAATTGAACTAACAATTTTTAGCTCGGTTTGATTTTCGTCTTACATTAACACCAATTGAAGTTTTTAAGGAAACTTTAGCCATAATACATGTTGAATTTTAAGTCAATATAGGATGAACGTGCTATTTTTCTTTTTCCCAATTTACAATTTTAATTTTATAATTCATGTTAATTAAATCAAGTAGTCGTATTCTTAACTTTTGGCTACGATTGAGACCAACCTTATCACAATCGAGGTATGAAAGGGAAGAAATAATTAAGTAAATGGTACTTTTGGCCACGATTGCGACCACCCTTATCACAATCGAGGTATGAAAGGAACGTTAAAAGCAAAAATTAAGCGTGTTTAAGTTTAAAGTAACGATTGTGTCCACCCATGGCATGGTCGGTACCTCTTAAGCGAACATAAATAAAATGCATATAAAATGACGATCAAGACCACCCTTATCTCTGCGTAACTAAGCAAATAAATTAACCTAAGTACTTAATTAATTGTTTAAAATAATTCATATAATAGTTTAGGTTTGGGAAAGGAAATTATGTGCTTTGAAATGTCTTGAGACGGAAGACTCACTAACATGCGTGCTTATATCGTCCCGAATACTTCAATTTTAAAATTGAAAATACAAAACAAATGATATATCGCCTTTATACTAGTTAGTTTGGTATTTTGCGTATAAATTTGTCATGCGAAGTTAATCTTTTCGGCTTAACTAATTTTAAAAGAAATACAAAGATATATGTTTTATTTTCACAAAGAGATTAGTTAAAGTATAAATTCAGTGAAATTTTGCTCGGGACTAGCAAAAGTTTAAGCCCAAAATATACCTAAAATATCATTAATATTTACATCAGTTTTGCCATAAATTTGTACTGTTTATATCTATTCTGAGTACTTTTACGTCTGAATATGTTTCTTTCATGCAAGGTACCTAAATATTAGGTAAAATCCAAATAGGAACAAAAAGAGGTCAAACACGAAGGAAAAACCCTAAGTTACGAGCAAACGAGGAAATTCAAACGCACCGAAACGAAGATGACGGAACAGAGTCAACATCGGGAAAAACTCCCGTGTCTCAACCGAGATTCCCTAATCTCGGTCGCGACACACGTCTCCCATACATTCTCCCTTGCGTTCCGAAGACCGAAAATTCACTCCTCAATCTCGGTTGAGATTCTTGAATCTCGGTAACATCAGAAATTCTGGCAGCACATCCTTCACATGTTGAAATTCAAAGAAACACGTCCGTTAGGGTGGATAAAAACGTCTCTTCGCAGCGGACACGACCCCTAAACACGACTCTTCAACATCTATAAATAGAGAGTTCATTTCAGAGTTGTAGAGAGTTAGATTTTTAAGATTAGTACAGAATTTATGCAGAAATTCTGAGTTAGAAACGATTTAGAGTTAGAGTTCGATTTTGTAAAAGTAATTTGATGTACACACATTGTTCTTAAATTAATTACAAACACAGTAGCAATTAGATTTAGATTAAGATCTGTTCAAGACTAGTTTACATTTTGGTAGTAGAAGAACCATCTCTATTCCGAAGATTTAGCGAGAACATTAAGTAGCGGATTCGACCCCGGAGCCTGACAAACTCTAACGAGGTTTGAGGAAAGGATTGACGACCCAGAACTCCAATGTCGTTTTGAATGCTTCCATGCTTTTTGTTCTCTGTAAACTTGTATTAATTCACACTTCATCTAATAAAGTTTATGCAATTCAACATATTTTTATGTAGTACTTTGGTAAATGATCCGAAGTAAGTTTTGGTGTTTTCATTAAAACGTAGTTAAATTCAAAATCTTTACAAGGAAACTTTGTTGAACACTTGGGTAAATTCATTGTTACGGACGATATGATCGTTAGGTCGGCTTATCGGAAATAAGTATAAATTTGGTCAAGGTAGAAATTCGCTCAGAACCAGGGGATTCTCTACGGTTCAAAGCCTTTTAATTGAAGGAGTTTACGTTTATTACACATTTATAATTTTTGCAAAGTTTAAAGTTGTTTTCTTTGCTTAATGCAAACGAGTACAATTATTCTCTTGGTCTAAACACGAAATGTTTCTGTTTTGTAATTCAAACTCAAAACATAATTGATTTCTAACATTCTACATATATTCTAATCTGATTCTTATTAATTCAATCTTAAAACCAAATTCAACTAACGAGTATCTATTAAATAAACCTTAAATCGTATTTAAACTAAATCAAAATAAGTTTTTGTGAAAAAACGTTCCCTGTGGGATCGATATCTTTTTATTACTACAAGTGAAACCGTGCACTTGCGGAAATTGCTCAACATCATCCAAATCTCATTTGTTGCTTTTCGCGCATCACGCCCCCCTTGTACGCTATTCGTACGTCACATAATCATGCCCCCTTGCACGCTATCTGTTTTTTGTAGACAACTTATTCAAGTAGACATATGTATATTCAAATGACACAGAACATGCTATATAACAAGTAGACAACTTATTCGTGTATACATGTATATTCCTTAATTGATATAAAACTTGTGCTGATAGCATCATAAATCGATCACTATACTTCACTGACACATAACATGTTATATGTATATTCAAGTGACACATATAGCAACATGTTCATACACATACTTCATAACAATACACATACACAACCATTGTTTATCACATACTCATGTCTGACTATTGTATACAAACGAATTCAGTACATGGCAGTTCCTGTACCCACAACCATATGTTGTAGGCATGAACATTATTTCACTTAATGAACATTCATAGGATAAGAGTATTCCCATATGTTGTAGCTATCTCTTCCAGGACACAGAACATGCTATATGATACTTGAAAGCTCCTTACTATGTACCTGCCACTTGGATTGTACAGTTCATGATGAAGTGAGCACGGTGATGAAGTGTATGGTACTATCACCACAAGCTTAGTCATAAACTTGTGTTGTTAGAATCATACAACTTCATCACCATGGTAAGTACTTTTCCATAAGTATACCAAACCAAGCGACACGATAAATAGTGATGGAGATTTAGTTGACCATATGAATATGCTCCACTTGGTGACCATGTTTCATACATGCAAGCTTCATATTGTTTATCACACACTCATGTCTGACTAAGTTATATACAAGTAGCACTAAGTATGTTCACACACATAAACAACACCATGTTGAATGCTTTTCCATAGTTTATCACATACTCAGAGTCAGTTCTAAGCTTCATAGCAATACACATAAACAACACCATGCTGAATGCTTTTCCATAAGCATACCAAGCCAATTGACAAGATACATAGTATGACGATTTAGTTGACCATATGACTATGCCAAGCACAATACTCAATTGACACAAAACATGTTGTATATGTATATTCAAGTGACACAGATAGAAACAGTTGACTATATCAGCATACTTCACTAATTAAGTTATATACAAAGTAGCACTAAGCATGTTCATAAACATACTCATAGTCAGTTCTAGCTCCCTAAACAGAATGTAAACCATAAACTTCATAGCAATACACATACACAACCATAGTTTGTCACATACTCAGAGTCAGTTCTAAGCATGTTACATACAACTAGCACTAAGCATGTTCATACACATATTCAGAGTCAATTCTAGCTCCCTAAATAGAACATCAACCATAAGCTTCATAGCAATACACATAAACAACACCATGTTGAATGTTTTTCCAAAAGCATACCAAGCCAAGTGACACGAAATAGCACTAAACATGTTCATAAACATACTCATAGTCAGTTCTATCTCCCTAAACAGAACGTCAACCATAAGCTTCAAAGCAATACACATACACAACCATAGTTTATCACAAACGAATTCAGTACATGACAATTCCTATACACAACCCTTTATCACATACTCATGTCTGACTAAGGCATACAACCACATTATACATGCAACCAACATAACAATATATGTACTCAACAGGTTAAAGAAATATTCTCATATGTTGTAGGCATGAAACCATCTCTTCCATCAGCCATCCCATATACTTCAGCACTCTTGCGTACTATTCTTACAACTAAAAAGAGCAATATTTACCTATGTCAGCATCACGAACTATATATTTCCCTAGGTTAAAAAAGATAAAGACCAGAGATCTAACCTTTTCAACGATATAATAGATATTATTTCCAGCTGCTGAAATCCACATACACATGAGTAAATCGGATGAGGAAAAGGAACTGTAAGGAACAATGAAACTCTAATACATCCAGAAACGAAGTAATTATGACTTACCATTACCTAGTTTCGACCCAGTGAGAAAGGAACCGGCCGGAGATAGCCAATGAGAGGGATGGGAGAGATGAAGACGAGCTACGCGAAACCTAGTTAGGGATTTGGAATGAGAGATGGGTTTATATATGAGCTGAAATTTCAGTTAAACAGATTGATCATGATAAGTTTTCGTTGGCCGCGTAAGTGAAAATTTCATTGTCGCTTTTTATGTTTTCCGCAAACGATGACAGTTATTTATAACGACTGTTATCTAATGATTAAGTAAATTTTGACTTAAACGTGCGCTTTTTATAGATGACAGACTTGTGTCATCGGAATGCCATAACGAAATTGAGTTGATTTAAACTTACGCTTTAAGATGACAGAATTTTAATATACTGTCAGTAAAAATAATCAGACAACACGAAAATAAATCTCTGTATGTATATTGTGTCATGTGAAAGGAAAAATGGCATAATGTAGGTTCATGGTATGCAATCGAGTACAAGTTGTTACTCTTTTTTTTTCACATAATAGTTTCCTATCTTTTGGTGTATCTTTTGGAGAGACAATGAGGTGATCAAAATTCTATATGATTATAAACACACATCAGGGCAAGCGGTTAACTTGAACAAGTTGGGAGGTTTATTTAGTGACAACGTCAGGGAGGATCTAAAGGATAAAATTAAGGGGATTTTGCAGGTAAATACCTCCTTGGATATGGGTCGGTATCTCGGGCTACCATCCTTGATAGGTAGATCAAAAAGATGAATTTTTGTATTCCTAGTGGATAGGCTGCATAAGAAATTTGGGAGCTGGGGATTTCGTTTCTTATCACAAGCGGGAAAGGAAGCATTGCTCAAATACGTGGCACAAGGATTACCCACTTTTTGTGTGAGCACGTTTATCTTACCCTGTTCTATTTGTGATGATCTAAAAAAATTAATGATTTCATTTAGGTAGGGCTTGAAACCGGAAGGGAGAAGGGGAATTCTTGGTTTGATTGGTCAAAATTGTGTCAAGGGAATCTTGGATAGAAATTGATTACGTCTCCAAATATTTTAGTGGCTAAAATCTTGAAAGCTATATATTTTCCAAATCGGGTCCTACTTTTCTCCAAATTATGTAATAATCATATCGTGATTTAGAATAATATGGAGTGGGTTTGATATTCTAAGGATTGGTGTAAGGTATGGGTGATGTGAGGTCAATAAGGGTTTGGGATGATCATTGGGTGCCTAATCTTAATTGTTTTTGTATTAATTCAATTTTACTCCGTGGGATAGGAGATTTAAAGTTTGCTGACTTGCTTCTTGATGATAGAAGAGGGTGGTACTAAAATCTAGTGATACAGAGGCACGTGATATCCTTGATATTATTTTACTAATTAGACCATGTGAAAATGAGTGAAAATGGCAGTGGTCTAAAGACGACATGAATAGTGTGAAGTCAAGGTATCTAGGGGGATCAGAACTAGGGATTGGAGTCACGAATAATGATGGGTGGCGGAAACTATGCAGTTTGCGGATAGCACCTAAACTGAAGATGTTTTTAGGGGGAGTGCGTGCGGGATGTTTACCAGTGGAGTGTCAGTTATGCGTGGATGGGGATGAAACCGAGACCCATTAATTACATTCTTTAAATGTTTAAAAATTTATATAGGTGTAAAAACATAATTAGGAAAAGTTAATTAACTAATGTAATATGTTAAATATAATTTGTTTATTTTAATTGAACGGTGGGATCATAATACAGTAAAACCTTCATAAATTAATACGTGATAAATTAATAACCTTTTTAAAACTCGATAAATTAATATATCTGTAAATTAATAAAATTTCATGGTCCCAACATTATTAATTCCTAAGTTGACAATCATCCATAATCAATTAATTCCAATAAAATAGTAATTATTCCAATGTTGGTGCCTTACTCTTTGAGATATACAATTTATCTCAGTATATTAATGCAGTATTGAATACAAGATCTGGTACTGCTACTGCATAAAAACTCCATGTTTCAAAGGTTTGATGAGCTACTGCACTTGATGGTCCTGCTGGTACTAGTTTCTACTCAGCTATGATCGCCTCTGCTGCTCCGAGTTTCCACCAATTGCTCCTGAAGCAAGCGAATTCTTCTAGGGTCTCGTAAGATTGAAAGATTCTTACAAGAATTTAACCGACTCAAAATGTCCCTGATATTTTTTTCACAAGACTGAATTCTATCAGTTTCTCCTAGCACATACCTTTTGGGCAGCAGAATGTAGCAGAAGGATGAAATATTACCTCAATATGGAAAGTAAACTTTGGGAGGCGTCAGTTGTGTTCAATGCTTGAAGTAAACTTTTAATTCCTTGCTCAACGGGTTTTGTATTAGATTCTTTCGTTGTATGGGGCTAACATTGTGGAAACATTGCACATGAAAAACTATAATAACAATAGAAAGATAAAAGACAGAATTATAAAGAAAATGTTATCCATACCATTGATGAGTTAAGATCATTTTGCATAGCTCCACAAGTCTGTTCAGTAATAATGGGTGACAAATTGAGCAATGCTTCTGCATATGTAGTAAGTTTATCATCCCTTTTTCCTACTGATTTCTTCCCCACACGTCTCCTATAAACTATAAGTTCATTCCCACGAGAAGAAGAAGTCTCACACTTTTTCCCATTGCCATTGTGATTCACAATGTTCTGGATGAAAGAAAAAGTGAAAACAAAGCATACCAGAGGAGGAAATTAAATAGCTCCTTTTTAACTAGTTGTTTGATAAAATATTATTAACAATGATAACAAATATAACATAAATATGAAACTGACTGGTTCTTCATGGATGAGTACACATTTCTCAGAAGCTTTTTCCACCAAAGTTCCAGCATCAGCTAATAAATGAAGTGCATCAGCAGGAGGATTCTGTAGCAAACATAATGAAGGAAGAGACAATAAGATGCCGGATGCTTAGACAATCGTTGGATGAGGAACTCAAAGGAGTTGAGAGATGAGAAGCTTGAAAACAATTTTGGCATTGCCAATTTCCAGCAGGAATGCACGTCAAAGAGAGCAAAAAATTCACATATGTCAAGAGGTGGGTTAAGACAGTGAAGATGGTAATTGCAGCAAAGCAAATGGCCACCCATGTCACATACTACACACTCGTAGATGGTGTTTGATTACCTACTTTTCACTTCCCGTTTGCTTTTTCATTTTAAAAGGCAGAGTTTTAGGTGTTTGGTTACACACTTCCTGTTTATCTTTTACAGCTGAAAAGTAGCTTTTTACAAAAGTAGGGAATCTTTGTTTTTTTGGAAAAGCAGCCTTTTCGAAAGGCAAACTGCAAATCGTAACAGCAAACAACAAACAGAAACAACAAACAACAAGTAGCCAAACTGGCCCGTAGTAATTTTAGTCCAATTATTGAAAGTAATTTTTCGAAATCCAGTCGGTTAGGGCAAGACTCTTAACCACTTTAAACTATTGAAATAATACTATAAAAAAAAAAAGGGCGGCCCGGTCGCATTACGCGTCCCCGCTGAGCGAGGGTCCGGGGAGGGGTCCCACCACAAGGGTGAAATAATACTATAGAGGTTAAAAATATACCAATATTACGCGGGGCTACACGAGATAAAACTAACGATACTTAAGGGCGGAGCCGGTGGCCGGGGGGCTTCAGCCCCCGGGCTGGCTCCGCCTCTCCCCGTAGTAATGCTATGAAACATAGAGAAAGCACAGAAAACAAATCACCAGAACGTCACTAGAATAGGAGCTGAATATTCGAGTTTGAGAAAACAAATCATGTATTGGAAAAGCCATAAGCAAATTAACACCTTAAAAACAAATGCTATCTGAGAGAACTACTCTCTTCGAACAGATGTGGTGTGCTAAGGCAGCTATTTTTCAACATTCTTTTTATTCTCTTGATACCAAAGAAGAACTAGATGGATCCTTCCTAACTAGAGTACAAACACCTATTATATCTCTTGTAAAAAAAACGATAAAGAATGAAAATAATACAAAGCGAATTCTTACCTTATATTCTCCTATCGTTTGAGGAGGAAAATTAGATGAGTTCCCCTCGTAACTTCCACTCAACTTATTAATCATGTTATCTTGAGAGCAACTTAACCACAATGGAGCTCCAGCAAAAACCTACAGTGAAGGTTAGATTATTATCATTATTTTCATCGAAACTAGAAAACCGCGTCAGCCCTATCAACAAAATAAATTACTCTACCAACAAATGCTTGAGAGAAGCCTGCTATCTACCAATAAAACCATATCAGACCAACACTTCATATTTATCTTTGTCATTAAAACAATCTAATTGCATGCCTTATAGCTTCCTAAAGGAAGATGTTAATATCACTAGTGATGTCAAAGTATACACCAATTAAAACCTACATAGAATAAACAAGGAAAGTACGGTAGCCAGGAACATGAACAACATGAACTACACATCAAAGTTCAGCTGCTGCACATGATACAGTTTACCCCTTGATAGGACTCTTGGAAGGTCACAGTTTAACAATATAACTCCTGATCAAACAGGTTCCAACCTTCTATGAATGTATTAGGACAATCTATATCCTACAAAATTTATCTTATCTTCAATTAGAAACTCAAAAAAGTACCAATTGAACTTCTCTTTTACTTTAGGAGATATAAAGTTTGTCTTTCACAGTCTCTTCCCATATAAATATACAATTCCACAAACCAGACAAGGAAATTCAAGCAAAAACAAAACATTGAGGCCATTACCTAATCTGTAAGATGGACAATAAAATAACTCCATAGCATACAAAAGTACCCAAAATCATAAGAAAAACCATAAAAAAGTATATAACAAGAGCAGTTTTACCTACAAAATGAGAATTCAGTACAAAGATGAACAAAGAGAAAATAGAGTGAAAATGGGGCAAGGAAAAGTTGAAAAAAAAGAGAAAATGAGAAGCAGAAATAGACAATCTACCCTAGAAACTCAATTGATCAAAAGCCAGATTCTGAAAAACTATAAATTTGAGAAGTAAATTTAAACAAAAAGAAAACGATTGATCATTGTAAACCTAAAAATCAAACCCTCATCATAGTAAACCAAAAAATGGTTCAGTTCATCATTGTAAACCTAAAAATCTGACCATCAAATTTGACAAGGAAAATCAAGCAAAAACAAAACAATAAGGCCATCATCTAATCTGTAAGATGCAAAATAAAATAACTCCATACCATACAAAAGTACCCAAAATCATAAGAAAAACCATAGAATAGTATATAACAGGAGCAATTTTACCTACAAAATGAAAATTCAGTGCAAAGATGAACAAAGAGAAAAGAAAGTATAAATGGGGCAAGAAAAAGTTGAAAAGAAGAGAATTGAGAAGCATAAATAGACAATCTACCCTAGAAACTCAATTGATCATTGTAAACCTAAAAATGATTGAGTTCTTTTTGAAGGACCATCATCAAAAGCCAGATTCTGAAAAACTAGAAATTTGAGAAGGAAATTCAAGCAAACCATCAAGCCATCATCAAATCCGTAAGATGCAGATTGATATAAAAAACGATATGACATTGGGCTGAATTGTGATCATTGTAACCCAAAGAAAAAAGATTTCAGAAAAAAGTAAAACAATCAAGCAATCATCCATAGAAATAAAAACCACCATAGCATAGAAAAGTACCAAAAATCAAAAGGACATCCATAGAAAAGTATATAAAAGTAGCAGTTTTACTACAAAAAGAGAATTCAAAGCAAAGATGAACAAAGAGAAAAGAGAGTGAAAATGAGGCAAGAAAAAGTTGAAAAGAAGACTCAATGAGAAGCAGAAATAGACAATCTACCCAGGAAATTCAAAAACAAAACAATCAAGCCATCATCTAATGTGTAAGATGCAGATTGATGTACCCAGAAAAAAAGAAGCATCACCATAGCATAGAAAAAGCAAGCAAAATCAAAAGAACAAGCATAGAAAAGTATATAACAGTAGTAGTTTTACCTACAAAATGAGAATTCAGTGCAAAGATGAATAATGAAATGAGAGAGTGAAAATGAATAAAGAGGAAGAAGAGAACCAGAAACACAGAGAATTTCTTAACAAAAAGGAAAGATTATTGATGTTGAGATATTGATGAGTTGTAAAAAGAGGCCAGAACAGAAAAGTCTGAGCACCAGTATTCAGAAAGTGTCATGAGTTCTTAATTTAATAAATAAATAAAAGTGTGACACTAAGATCCAATTAGGAGGGAATCAATGTTTTTGTTTTTTTCCATTTTTCAAACAAAGTTTGAATTTTTACCTTGGAAAATGGTTAAAAAAATAGCATTTTTACAGTTTTACTTACTCATCCTACAATTTATTTTAAAAAATAAAAAATAAAATTGAAAATTAGAGAATATTTTTTTTAATTAAAAGTGGAGTAGGAGGAGAGGCATACGGACATCCCAACTAGGTTGGCATCCCGGAATAACCTCTGCTCCGAGCTCAATTTTTTTTATAAAATATTAAAGAATATTCTTATTTCTTAGAATATTAAAGAATAAAATTGAAAATTAAAGAATATTAATTTGAAATTATTTGGTATTAATTAAAAATAAATAAAATATTATGAAATATATTTATATCAAGTTTTAGTAATTTATTTTTTATCTATATTTCTTAGAGTTTTTGTTTTTATCATTAGATATTAAGACATAATTGAGCCAATATTATATAGCATATTTAATTTTTAATTTTCCTAAATGTTATTAAATAACTGATCAATTATATTTAATTTAACTTAATCAATAACAAGATGATGATTAATTATATTGTACTAATTATAAGTAATTAATAAGTTCAATAGATCGACAAATCTTTTGGCTTCCCAAACCCTTTTTTTCCGCAACTTTTCCTTCTTCCTCGACAAGTTATCAGACAACTATTATGGATCCGGTCCATCATTTTAAACAAATCTTCCACGAATAATTCAATAACTGGTTCGCACGCCCTCATCCCTTTTTCTCCATGCCCTAGAGACAACAAGTTTGGGAGACTCGGTTATACCTTGCACTGATCTGTTAGGAACTAATGCAATTATAATAAACGAAACACAAACAAACACACAAGAATTGTTTACACAGTTCACCACTCAATTTGAATGACTACGTCTGGGGTCATTACCAAGCCACGATATTTTACTATAATTTTCGAGATACGGATTACAAAGAAACAGGCTATATTTATACTCCTCAAGAAACCCTATATTTCGAGTTGGATCGCTGAAGTTGGGCTTATCGCTGAAGTTGGGCCTATCTATTAATCTCCAAAGCCCAATAATCTCCCACTTGGAGACTAAATCTGTCATCTGGTGGTAGTGTCATGCCTTCAACTTAGTTATGAAGGCCAGCTGAAGCCATACAAAGCTTCAGCTTCTCTAAGGTTACAACCTTAGTCAACATGTCTGCAGGATTCTCTGTGCTTGGAATCTTCATCAATTGCAATGTCTTCCTGTCCAAGAGATGTCGTATGTAGTGATACTTCAACTCTATGTGCTTTGTGCTTGAGTGAAAGGCGGGATTTTTCGCCGAATGAATGACACTCTGACTTTCGTTGTACAGAATAGGATCCTTCTGCTCCTTTCCCAACTCAGGCAAGAAATTCTGCAACCATACCATCTCCTTACTAGCCTCAGTCACTGCAACATAGTCAGCTTCTGCAGTAGACAAAGCCAACACCTTCTGCAGCTTTGAAGCCCAAGAGAATGCAGTACCACCCAATGTGAAGACATATTCGGTTGTACTTCTTTCTTGTCAAGGTCACTAGATGTCAAATCTCCACCCAATGTTGATCTTAAAGCCAAATTGAACTCTATCCAAAGGAGAAAATCCTAATAATATCCCTCATCTAGCGATTTTATCACATTATTTTGCTAAACGAGGAAGCTTTAAGAGTTGTTTGGAGCCTCACAGCTTTAAGAACCTATCTTCATGGACTCCTAGGTTGCATCATTCGAATCACCGCTGGACTGCAGCTCAAGTATGTGTACATATGTATGATTTTCGGTGGAAATTTGGGATAAGCATACTATTGCTGATATTGCTAGGGTAATTGAATTTCTGTTTCTTCTTGGGTTACCAGGCCTTGCTATAAAAAATTGGACTTCTGTTTTGTTTTATAAAAACACCATCAATGGTGAATTTGGGAATTTTGCAAGGATATTGATGGATTTAGCTAGACCAATTAACCAGATTATCAGTGTTGATAGGGACGAATTAATGATATGGGCTCATTTATGAAAACATGCCAGGTTTCATCTCTTCTTGAAAATATGTTGGCAATGGCACAATGCCCCCTTGCTGCTTGTGTTGCTTCTTGGTCTCGCTTAGGCCATGTCAAGAAGGAAAATGACAAGTTAAAGTAAAATGCTCCTCAACAATATATATTGGAAAGGTATGTAGAAAATTTGGTTCTCTTTTAGGAATCACACGTTGGAAGCCAAGAGTGAAGAAGAGAAAAATGAGATGTATATTTTGTTGGCTATTCCACATCCGAAAAGCTCAACTTAGTAAACCTCATTAAATTTTGGTGTTTTTTCTATTTGTTTTATGCTTTTGCTTTCAATTTGCTAGTGGTTTCGGCAATAAGATAAATCTCATTCTTTAAAGCAGAATGACAAACTAATGTCATGTAGTGTTGATACTTTGCTGGAGAAATGATTTTGAGACCCAGACAATTTGCTGACAACCCTGAAACGGAGTAGCACGCCATTGATGGCTCTTGAAGATTGGCCATTGTTGACACTTCTACTACTATTGGCAATTTGAGTATTGTTGTAGCAAAAAATGATACTCCTATTGGGTCCTCTCCGGACACTTTGAACCTGGTTAAAGCAGAGAACGTCTCCGATGGTATCTTTCTCTTCCATTACTTTAAATAACTCAGATAATGGGTTGCCTACTTCCATTTGGGTTTTAGCTAATCCTAATATTGGGTTAGCTTTTAATATTCATGATCAACATATTTCTGTTGATTTTTTAACTAACCGTGCCCTTCATCAATTCAATTTTATTTATGGGGAGTGTTGCCAATATTGGTCGCCCGGACCTTTGGTTGAATTTGACTCATAGTTTGGGTATCTTAAGGGCTCCTTAGTCAATGCTATTAGAGGAGATCATTAAAATATGGGTATTCCTCCTCTTAATAGTGCTTGTCAAGACCTAAAAATGATTGAGTTCTTTTTAAAACAGACCATCATCAAAAGCCAGATTCTGAAAAACTAGAAATTGACAAGGAAATAGAAGCAACAGCAAAACGATCAAGCCATCATCTAATCTATAAGATGCAGATTGATGCAAGCATAGGAAAAATTCCAACAAAGCATAGAAAAGTAGCCAAAATCAAAAGAAAACCCATAGAGATGTAAATACTAGTAGCTGTTTTACCTGCACACATGAATAAAGAGAAGAGGAAGTGAAAATGAAGCAAGAAAAACTTGAAAGAAAAGGAAATGAGAAGAAGAAATAGGCAATTTTTGTTGAGAAAATTAACTATTAATTTAAAACAATTAAATAAAAAAAGGAATTGTTGTGAAATCCCAATTGATGAAGAATTATTTTTGTAATTTGTATTATTGAGGGATTAGTTTTTGTAATTTGTAATTATTTAAAAAAAACAAATAAATAAAAGTTTGAAAATTGACCACCGAATTCGGTGGTCAATGTATCAATTAATTGTGCCAGCAACTTGGGAAAGACCATTGGATTCGATAACGCTGACGATTGAATCAAATTTTTCAGTCAGTGTAATCAAGAGTTTTTGGATAACTCTTTGATCACTAATAGCTTCTCCATAAGCTCGTAGCTAGTTCACAACTTCATTAACTCTTGACGAGTAGATTTTGATACCTTCGCCATCTTTCATTTTAAGGTTCTCGAAATCTCTCCGAAGAGTTTAGAGCTTGATGTTGCGAACTTTGGCAGTCCCTTGAAATTCATCTCTCAATATAAAGATATGTGGTGTAGAGTGAGAGAGAAATGGAGTTAATAGAGAGAGGAATAATGTAGAGTGAGAGAGGCACAATTGTGCCTTGAGAGTTTCTTAAAGTTTATTTTAGAGGCTAGTAAAGATAATTATTTTGAGGAGAGATAAAAATAGTAAAAATAATTATTTTGGGTATTTTTGGGAAACACCCGAGTGCTACTATTTTTGTTTTGTCTCATTGTAACTCTAGAAAGTTTCTAGAGAACACCCTCTTGTAAACCTCATAAATTCAATAAAATTGAGATTTATTGTTTCCGCTAAATTATCGAAATCCAGAAGAATTCCCAACAATTTTTTAGAAACAGAAAAAGAGTAATAATTTTTTAAGTAATAACTAAATTTGTAAACAGACTCATGATTTAAACCTATCAATCAAAGGTCAAATTTTAAATTGTAGTTTGATCTATTGCAGACATAGTCCAAAAAAATCTAATGGTTTGACCTATGGTAGACACAGTCCTATGCTTTAAATAGATAAATAAATATTTATTTATTTGAGACCCCTTTAATCTAAATAATTCAAATAAATTGATAAACAAGTTGACAAATCTTAAAAATTTGGAAAATTTTGGAAAATAAATACTAATGGAAATTTGTTGCAAATCAGATCAAATGAATACTGAATTGCAATGAATATTTTCCTACACAGAAATTCATGGTTGCAAAAAAAGAGATTTATTGTCAACATTTTAAAATTTAGCTTCTCAATTATACCATTTATGACATTAAAGGTACAATTGATCTTGACTAATAATCATAAAGAATATTACTATTTTATAAGGTTAATTACATATAGATACTCTCTGATTTCGTGGATTTGCAGATTGGTACTTGCGGTATTTTTTCCATGAAGTCTCATGCTCTTTTCCATCACCATTATGATTCAAAACCTTCTGGATGAAAGAAAAAGTGAATACAATAACTAGCTCGTTTTAACTAGTAACAATAATAACAAATATAATATGTATCATGATTTAGAAGTAGAAAACTGGAACTGACTGGTTTCTCAGATGCTTTTTCCATGAGAAATCCAGCATCATCTAATGAATGAAGTGCATCTGCAGGAGGATTCTGTCCCGAACATTAATCAAAAGAAGATCAATATTCACAAACAAAATTAAGGAAGAGACAATAAGAGGCCTGATGCTCAGAAAAGCATGGAAGAATATTACTAAAACATATGTCAGAATCAGCAAGCCTTACCTTGTCGGATGAGGGTTTCTTTTTCGACCTCTTGAGAGCACTTAGAGGAATTAAAAGGTCAGCAACTACAGAACAATTTTGGCATTGCCAATTTCCGGAAGGAACTGACTTCTCGAAGGAAACAAAATACATGATTACTATCAGTATCTTGACGTAAATAATAGAAAATTGGAGGTTAGCCTGAACATAAAATTCACATACGTCAAGGGGTGGGTTGAGACAGTGAAAATGATAAGTGTTGGGGCATGTGTCGCAGCATAGCAAATCTCCACCTATATCGCATACTACACACTCGTAGTAATACTGTGAAACATAGCAAAGCTCAATATTCGAGTTTGAGAAAACAAATAGTATATAGGGAAATCCTTAAGCAAATTAATTCCTAAAAACCAATTGTTATTCGAACATTTCCTCTTGTTCTCTTGATAACAAAGGAGAACTAGCTGGATCCAACCACCCTAGAGTGCAGAGAGCAACAACTAACTTACTAGCATTCATATTACCGCTCTTAAACCAAATCATATATGACTTTTGCACCTATGTAGAATTTTAGGCTGTGTGGTAAACTTAAAAGAATGATGAATAAGTAATCTCGATAACCGGTTATTTGAGAGTTTTAGAAGCATAGGCTAAGATAACAAGAAATATAATGAACCAATATATTAGAAAGAAAGAGAAATCTTATCCCATCTCCTCCTATTGTCCGAGGAGGCAAACTAGATGAGTTATCATTTCCTACACCGAAATTAGATGAGTTAGGCTTTGATTTCGTTGGTTTCTGCGAACACTGTTTCCTTTTATGGCTACTTCTCTGATAACTCCCATTAAGTTTATCAATCATGTTGGAAGATAACTAAACCACAATGGAGGTCTAAGGTAAACCTACATTTGTTAGATAATACAAAAAGATTAGATTAGTTTCATCATCACATAACATCTTTAAGACTATATTACATTTGAAATTTTATAGTAGAATGCATTAATAGTTTCTGATCGAAACAGAATGCAGAATATCAACTATATTGGAAGGACAGGAAAAGGGTGTCAGTGCTATCCTCTTTGCACTTAAGACTATATTGCGAATAAAACAGTAACTCTAAACTACAAATGAGCGAGAGACTCGTCCAAAGGGACAACAAGGATGTCCTAATGCCTTGAATTAGTATAACACACTACCACAGGAACTAAAGGGGTTTGGGGTCCATCGTGGGGACATCGTGGATCCCCGACCCCATAGTATATCGAGTTTCCTATTCGGATTAGTATTGGCTTTCGGTTTTCTACTTGGAAGCGACATCGTGGGGACATCGTGGGTTCCAAGTCGGATTAGATTGCATTGAGTACTATAAATACTCCATTATGTAAACCTAATTTGTAATCTGTTTTTCCGCCTCCTAATAAAAGCTATTCTTGTTCTGCCCATGGACTAGCCAATAAATCCGCACAACAAAAGAGAACAATCAAACACTGAAATCTACCAATAAAGCATAATGCAGTAAATGGGAGAAGTAACAATATAACAAAACCCGACCATATTTATTCTGCAGGTTTTAATTTTTCAAGAAAAAAAAATAAAGATTCAAAAGTAGATGTCTATTGAAAGGAAATATATAATTTGAAACCCGAAAAACAATTATCCTTTTCCTAGCAGAGATAACACCAAATTACATTGTTCAAAAAGAAATTACTGGTACCTACTATTGCTCATAGATTGTATACTTATACGCCACATGTTAAGGTAACCGATTTTCCCTAAATACAACAATAAAAGTAAGGAACAATACCTTACATAAATACAGATTATGCCTACTACATAAACCATAAAGGTAAGAAAATGACTACAATGAGCAAAAGAAACCATTAAAGGCATAAGAAAAAAACAAACAACAAATGAAACATATACTTTTTGAAACTCCAAATTTACAGATAAGCAATTGTAATCCAATCTTCACATATACATATACAATTCAACAAATCAAACCTAAAAAATCAGACCAGGAAATTACCATTGTAAACCTAAAAAGATTCTAAAAAAATAAAACAATGCAAAATTGATGTACCCAAAATCAAAAGAAAAAACCATAAACAAGTATATAACAGTAGCAGTTTTACCCAAAAAATGAGAATTCAGTGCAAAGATGAACACAGAAAAGAGAGAAAATGGGCCAAGAAAAAATTAAAAAGAAGAGAAAATGAGAAGAGACAAAAAAGAGTTAACACTGAGATAGATGAGTTGCACAGAAGAGAATTTGATTTTGTTCTCTTCTTTCCTTATATTTTGTTCTCATCTTCCTTCTTTTCAAATTTTTTTGTTACCATCTTTTAACCCAAGTCACCTTTTTGGGTTCAAAGTTTCATTGTTTACCCTAGCAAACGGTTCAAAGGTAGTATTTTTAAGTTACAAGAATAATAAAAAAAGGGCAAATAGTTATAAAGCCCTATGTTTCTACTTAATTCGTTAGTAGGTTGATCATATTATTATAAGGTCCCTATGTTTATATGTAAAAGTATAAAATTGCCCCCAATTATACAAATAAATAACTTCTCATTCTAATTTTCAAATTTAATCAAAATAGTTAGAATGAAGTTTGTGTAGTATATATAAATCAAAATTCTTATACTTGTATATATTAATTATAAAAATATTATATTTCTTATTCTCTTAAAAAATCACTTTTATAATTTTATAAAGTTATACAGTAAAACCTCGATAAATGCATATCCTTGGAACCGGAAAAAAAATATTCATTAAGCGAGATTATTTATTTATCGATAAATGAATAAATTATTCATTTATCGATAAATCAATATTTATTATTTTATAGATAATTTTTCATTGTAAAATGAATGCAGACGAAGAAATTATTCAGTCAATAAGGAACAATAATGATGGAAATGATCCAGAGCGAGATGATAGTTGCGTTGTCGCAAATGTATCGTCAAAAGAGGCATTTCAAGCAATGGTCAACTTAAACAACTACTTGCTACAATATGAGCAAAATATACTAGAAGTTGTGTTTGCACTACAAAAAGTTAAGGATGTTGTTCATTTTGGTTTAGGTGGAAAGAAAAACCAATTTTTCAGAAGAAATGACTTCTAGTTGATTGATTGAAAGGTTTTGGTCTATATATATATATTTGTATGTAATTTAATAATTATTAATTTATATTTTCATTGGACCTTTAAGGATTTAAATATTTTTATTACTTAATGAATTTAGCGAGGTTATTACTTTAGTCCATTGGCCCAAGTCGGAACCGAAAGAATTTATTAGATAAACGAGGTTATTACTTTATCGAATATTCATTTATCGAGGTTTAACTGTACTCATATTTTGGTAATTTTTACAATATTTGTTATTCATTTTTTAATGAATAAGTTCTACACTATGTGAGCGTGCTGCACATGGAGATTTAGAATTATAATTATTTAGAGAAGAGCTCCTACATATGACAGAAACACGATGTTCTCCCGCGAGATATAAATCTGTAATGAGGCTCGCTGCCATCTGTTGCACCTTCAGACGACGGTTAGGTTCTGTTATGTGACGGTGCGACACATGACATTATCCTATCTACGTAGTGTCATATTAATATTTGTTACGATGCATCTTATTTATTATTACCGTCACATTTAATGTTATCATATCACATACTAATAATTAAAACCATCAAGTTTACGTGTGGGAAATTGACATATTCAATTTGCGATGACAGTTCGTATAATAATTTCTGCCGTCGTAGCTTGTTTTAGATGGAATAGGTCTTAATCAATCATGTCAAATGATTTATTTTTAGATGACAGATTCGTTTATTTCAATGTCTTTTTATTGTTCTTTATATGACATTTTTTAAAATTAAAATATCACTTTTTGCCTTCTTCTTCGTATGGATTTCTGGGTTTTACCTAAATAATTAACACACTCAAATATGAACATGAAATTCTGTATAACAATGGTTTTAATTTTATTGGATACCAATACTCATAATCTGTTTACATTTAACATACATTCCTGAATTAAAACTAAAAAAAAATAACCAATACATATCCAAATTCTGAAACAAATCGATCAATTCATGTATCCATATCTTGTAGTCATTATTAGGCCTATAATCCTAAAGTCTTTATATCTGCAAAACGCAATGCAGGTCATTAATACATAGCATCATTACACATAACCCTAACCGCACTAATTAAGACACTTCCCCTTTCACGACCTTTCACTTAGCCACCACTATCATATCACTATAAATAACAAGCATATCACAACCGTTCAGTGTCCATTCAACCCATAAAACTTACATTATATAATGGATCACCTTGCGCTTGTTCAACAACGGATAATTGCTGAGATGGAGAAACTGTACATTGAGAGCCCAGGGTGGCTTCTGGCCATCGATGGTATGTCAATCCATATGTTGTTCTTCAACTCTTCCTGGTTTTTTCTATTTACTTGTAATGATTCTTCTTATCTTGGATGATAACAGGTCCTCTGGATGATAACTTCTTCAAATGGTCGATCAGAATAAAAGGCCCACAATACACCCCATATGAAAGGGGTGTATTTGAAATCAGAATCAATTACCCTCCGGATTTCCCAAACAGACCTCCAACAGTAATATTAACTTATCTCCTTAAGATATATGAACCTACATGACATTGTATACACATACACTAATATTAACTTATCTCTTTTTATTCTCAGTTTCGCTTCAGTAATAAGGTTTATCATCCTAACGTGGCTTCTTAGAGGATGATTCATCTTCCCTGCCTCCTTACTCATCCTCCCTTTCCCACTGCCACGGGTTAGATATGCCACCATTTATGTATTTCATTTGATAAACAGTTAATCATGTTTGTGATCTAATTATTCTATGCATTTTGTAGCTGATGTGTGATCTACTACTACAGCCCCACATTGAGGCGCCATTTCCTAGGCAAGAAGCATTTGTTGAGCAATACCTTAGCAATAGGGAAGTGTATGATGTGCTCGCCTGGAGATGGACTGAGCAGTATTCAAGGTCGATATGAGGGTGTCCAAATCTCCTAAACTATCTTGACTAAGAGAAAGGAGAATCGAAAGGCAATATGAGCTCCAAATGTGGTTCTCATTCGAATTCCAAATTTCCTTTCTCTAGTCAAAATAGTTAAGGAGCTTTAGACCTTCAATTACAATCGAAAGGCAATACTCATCCCCCTCTTTTTGTAATATAACGTTAGCTAATGTTGATCTTCCACTTGCCAAGTTGTTCTATCATTTTGATTGGAAACTTGTTGATGGAATCAAATCCGAAAATCTCGATATGACTCAAGAGATTGGTATTACTTGATGCTCGTAAAATATATTGCAGTTAATAGGACAAGTGTATCCTATCGCAACAAGTAATATTGTGCTAAGCACGAGATCAAACCACAAAGACTATTTGTTATAATTAGTAAATCTACCTAGAGTGATCTAATTGTTTAGAGGGTTGAATGATAGTTTGGGTTTTGTCTAATTAACTAATTGAATTAAAGGCAGGCAATAACATAACAAAATAAAGTGAACAATTGACATGGTAGAAGGTGAATTAATGGATGGCATAATCTAGGCTGAGGAATCCTTTGATTCAATCCTATGTATGGTTTAGGGAGTTCAGATTTATGTTTTACCAGTGATTGACGGTAATTCCCCTAATTAGAAAGACAAATATGTACGGGATTTGTCTAACCTATTCGCATACATTCGGGTGACGGCTTGATTAGGAATATACCCTAGGTCATGCAAAGCATTAGGTTCGTTGGCAACTAAGGCTAAAGCCGTAGCCCAGCCACAAAGCCGCACTCCTAGTGGTCTCTAGCGAGGTCAGGTTTATCAGGTTCAGCATAGACAATTTCGTGGTCAGGTTCTCGTCTATCTATAATCCTATCTAAGTCAGGTTCACCGACATTAAGCACATTATTTACATTAAACAGGCTAGTTGATCATCATCGATTCTCATTCTAGCAATAATCCTATTCTTGACATTATCTAGGCATTAAGCATGCATAAACTGATCAATCAAAGGCCCTAGGTCCCTAATCATACATATTCATGCAATCAATTTCATCCCCGTCCCAAATTAGATGGGGATCAGTTCATAGACAAACTAATCATAATAGGAGGAAATCATGAATAACGGAAAACATGCACAATAAATTATAAACGCAAAAGATAAATAGGGGAAGAGATAGAAATCCGAAACCCATTCTGTCGATTCCAATTATAAACTAGAAGATGAAGATCTTCTTCCGTCAATTGCGATGAAATTACATAATTGAAACTACTTTAAAAAGCATGAAAAGAAACATTAAACCTAATCTATGAACGAGCTACTAGACTACATCCTGAATAATGAATTTTTCTTCAACATAGTTTTTCGCCTCTATTTACAGTGCACAAGGTCGCCTCCTGGTCAGTTTAGGTATTCTGGTCGAATTGGAGTGTTGCGAGTTGATTCGGGTCGGGATTCCGGCCCACGAATTCTGATCCATTAGCACCTCTAGTCGTTTCTCGCCGAGCACATATGCTCTTGCTCGCCGAGCAGGAGTCCTAAATTCGCTTGGCCAACGCGCTGAGTGCTTGACGATGTGGAGAAATCGACTGCTACAAGGTGATGGAATATCCAATGTTCTTCCGTATTGCTCCATATTGCTCTGTTTCTTGTGCATTTACCCTTGAAATAGCTCAAAACACTCGCTAGGCGATAAATAGATGAAATGTACCAAAACGTACCATAAACTAAGCAATAGAGGCTAAACACGCATATAAAAATGGGTAAAACTACATTGAAAACACTATATATTTGTGACGTATCAACTCCCCCCCACTTAAAACCTTGTTTGTCCTTAAGCAAGTGTCTAGATCAAGACAAAATCAAATATCAGACAATTAAGCTACTGTGATGAAATGATAGGATTAATTTCACTTGACATTCTACCATCCTTATTCGTGCAAAGCAAAAAAAATGATAGACTATTTAAGACGTGGTCGAACTTGGTCTTTCAGCTCCAATTTTCTCAAAGAGTATTGCACTGTAGAATGAAAGTCGGAACCACTGTAGAACCTCACAAGGTGAACTCTCAAGGCTTTGGATTTTCTGTTTTTGTTTAGCCTTTTTCTTTCCACTCAAGGTTCAAGTGTGTACACACATACAAACATTGCAAGAGAGAGTCGAGAAATGTCTTTTAGTTCCGTAAATCGCCACCACTTGCTAATCTAATTGAGGATTTAATCAAAAAGGTCTTTATAAGGGTTGTAATGTAGGTTGAGGAAAGGTATGGATGGGGAGTAATGGGCTAAAATGGAATTTATTCTAATCTTATGCACAATTTTTGGGACAACTAGTGTGTTCCGAGTGATTGTGAAAAGAACTGATATTTCGATTCTTGTTCTTCTCTTTCTTTTCGACAAGTGGCTCATGTGAGCTTTGAGTCGGGTACAGAGTTATCCTCTTTTTTTTACTTACTAACTCTGATTTCTTCTTTTGGGCTTACTAGCTCTTTTTGCTTATCCTGCTGATAGTGCTCGGCGAGCAGAAATGGGCTTGCTCGTCGAGCAGAACATCAGATTGCGAATCTTGCCTTTGTAACAGGTAGTGCTCGGTGAGCAGAAAAGGGGTTGCTCGCCGAGCAGCTGCTGTATCAGCAGTTTTTGCTTCTCTGGGCAGATACACTTCTTTTTGGTACAGCAAAAATGCGTGATTTACATACTAGGATATTTTTCTGTGCACATAGGTAGAATAAATCCATCGGTGTCAAGGGTATTTACGAAGGCTCGGGCTTGTAATGTGGCTATATGAAAGAAACGGATGAATGATTGGCTTCAAAGGGGCTACACTAAACGCAATGTAAAGAAGGTTTTTGGCCAAAACAAAGAAACTGCATGTAACACAAGTGGCTAGACCTAGGTTCCTTTTATCATTTTATTCCTAATTAGACGCTTGTGGCTTTGATTCGATTGTGGAACAAGACAATTAAAATCACAATGCAAGTATGACTCTCAGAAAGAACGAATTGAGCAAATATTTTATGTTTTTGGTGCTCCAATGTAAGGCTCAAAAATCTCACAATATATGGAATTTTGTTCATAAGTGATTCACAACAATCAAATTGATCAATACTGACAATGCATACAATTTATACTTCTTAGAGCCACAAAGTCCATGTTCAAAGTTCCTAAATGTTCGACCTTTTGTTTGCTAAGCACTTATTCGGATAATCGACTGTCAATTAATGAAATTTCACCCTATCAATTATCACATGTAACTCAAAGCATCAATTCAAAATCACTTCAATCTTTCAACAATTTCAGAGACGAAGCTATAGGTTCAAAAGTGGAGGCAAGTTGTCGTAGCTCAAGACTAACAGACAAACAAAAACAAGAAAAGCTAGGCTAGAAAATAGTAAATTAAAAAAAAAACTAAACTAGAAAATTAAAATTGCAGGATATAAAACTTGTTTCTATCCGTATCCCTCCCCACACTTTAAGCGTGTATTTACTCCCAAAAATGCATGAAAGTAAAATGTAAAATAGATGACAAGAGATAAGGATAGAAGAACTCCCTCAATCGCGCCAATCCCACCCGTGTGTACGGGCAGAATAGTCAATGAAGCGATCCATCTTCTGTTTCTGCTCCAAAGCCTTTACACGCATACCTTGCAAGTCATGAGAAAGACTCACTATCTGTTCACTGTTTCACTGGTGAAGGGAGGTGGCATGAGTAAGTCCGATTTCAATCCTTGCGTTCTGTTCCCCAATCCTAGCATTTGATCCCTCAATTCGGGCATTGGAGGCCATGAGTGCCTCAAACTAAGCCATGCTTATTCCTTGTGGTGCGGTTGAGGATGAAGGACTGGCGTCTGACTCTCCTCTTCTTGCTGCTGCCCTTTGCCTATTTACTTCCGGAGGATCTTCGCTTTTTGTATAGATAATCCAATCTTTGCTCATAATGTTAGATTTAACCATAAAATTAAAATCCATAGTTAAAGTCCAATTGGAGATAAGACCGGTTATGATGCGAACCCACGAGGAACGGTGCCTCGAAAACCCAACAACTAGATTTGATCCCCAAGAAATCTAACGAATCAGGGTTGGATAGAAAAGAACCTTTGTAAAATGGAGTTGCAAAGACCCAATTCCAATCTCCAACAACCAAGAATAAAACCCGAAGGATAAATTGAGACGGAAGAAAACCCCTGCAAAATGGAGTTGCAAAGACCCAATCCCTGGTCTAAGGATTTGATTCCGAATTGTTCAGTTATAGTGCCCCAAAGAACACAAGAGAAACCCTCACTTGAATCTCAAGAGAAGAAATCCTGAATTTAATTTCAATAAAAAACGTTGGATGTCGTACAACCTCGAAAACAAAGCTTAAATAGCTAACCTAAATCTAATTAGCTATGGACGTAATAGTCCTTACAAACAATTAAAGAATGAAAGAGTAAGTTAATGGAAAATGGGTAATTTAGCTAATTAAAATTAAAAAGCTAATAAAATAAATAATTGTTGTTGGCGTAGGAATAGGAGTAGGACTAATTAAAATAGAGGGATAAGTACAAAAAAAATGCATGTGGTATACTGGATTTGCGAACTTGGCCCTGTGGTTTTTTTTTTTTTTTGCAAACAGAGGTCTGTACTAAACGCCGTTAGCAAACAGAGGCTAAATTGACTAACAGTGTTAAAATTCAAAGAGAAAAGAGTTAATTTGGTCCTTATATTTATTTATTTTATAAATTAACCCTCCTAATTATCTAATTATCACAAATAAACCCCAAAATCAAAAATAAAAATAAAAAATACCTTCTTCTCCATTCCTTTTTTATTTTTGATTTTCATTCTTCTTTCTCTCTTCTTCTTCTTCTTCTTCTTCTTCTTCTCTTCTTCTTCTTCCAGAAACCAAATTCTCCACCCCTCTCTCCTCTTTTCCTCTCCTCCACCAAGACCATCGATCGGTAAGTACTACGGGATAAGCTTCAGACTATGGGGCATGCGAGGAACATACCCATAAACCAAATTCTCCACCCCTCTCTCCTCTTTTCCTCTCCTCCACCAAGACCATCGATCGGTAAGTACTACGGGATAAGCTTCAGACTATGGGGCATGCGAGGAACATACCCATAATAGTCAGATGCTCTCAAACGGATTTCTCCACCCCTATCCCCTTTCCCTCTCTTCTTTTTTATCGGAAACCTCAAACCGACTTCTCTATAATCGCCGCCTCACCCCTCAGAAACCGATTGCTCAATTGCATGTAACCAGCTGTATTCAGGACTCCCTCTTCCATCAAGCGGCCAGATTTTGCAAATTTTACTTGATTTTAGGTGAGATAACTGGTTTAATTTGAATGGGTTTGCTTTAATTGTGAAATTCCATAACTTTTGCTTGTGGGTTCAACTCATTTTGGTTGGTTCAGTTTTATGCTTGACTAATAACACAAATTCTGTTGAGGAATTTTGTTTAGTTGGTTAAATTTCATGCTTGATCATTCTATTTTCTCATCTTTTGTTGCGTCTTGTTCTAGTTCAGTTTCCCAATCGGGATCAAACGTGATGAACCCATCGACTTTTGGTGATCTAAGTTCTGGATTTTCAAATTCCAGTGGAAATGCTCAGAATTTGAACTTTAATGCGCCTTCTAATCAGCGATCATCAGGAAAGCCTCTCTCGAGGCCGAGAATGGTCAAATTGAGAAGGCAATCGAACTCTCAGATTTCGAAACCTGCAGCTGATCAGAAGTTGTCATTTGGGTTCTCTTCTGCTGGGTACTTTTGGGGGGTATCGGATGTCGTTTGGGGAAGAACTTGTGCCGTTTTGGGGGAAAGCTAATGTGGCTCTTGATCAGAAGTTTTTGTTTGATCAAGCTTTTTTGGGGAAGTTTCAGACTGCGACGATGGTGTTTTTTCAGTCGGTTCAGTCGGTTTTTTGCTGCGATTACATTGATTTTGATTGTCGGGGCTTTGTTGGGGAGGATGAAATCAAGTAGAAGAAGAAGAAGAGAAGAAGATGGTATTTTTTATTTTTATTTTTGATTTTGGGGTTTATTTGTGATAATTAGATAATTAGGGGGTTAATTTATAAAATAAATAAATATAAGGACCAAATTAACTCTTTTCTCTTTGAATTTTAACACCGTTAGTCAATTTAGCCTCTGTTTGCTAACGGCGTTTAGCACAGACCTCCATTTGCAAAACAAAACCACAGGGCCGAGTTCGCAAATCCGGTATACCACATGCATTTTTTTTGTACTTATCCCTAAAATAAACAAACAAATTATTGTTGAGGTAGGACACAAGGCTGTGCACGCCACTTGACATGAATTCCATTTGTTGATAATTAGACAGAAGGTAAAGTCTGATAAGCCGTGCCCACGTCAATTCCGCGCCACTTTTGTTATGGAGAAACAGAAGACAAATTCTGCTAAGTCGTGCCCACGTCTTATCAAAATTTCTGAAGTTGTTATTAACTCCTAGAGAATCAAACCAATCAAACTTAAACATTCTCATGTGAATATGAATGCTCCAATTGACCTCCATATTCACATTCCGTGCAACTTGAAAGAGATCCCAAGTTTGAACTCCGATTCCCATTTTCATCAGGTTAGCCTAGACGAATAGGCAAAATGTTGGGCAAATCGAGTCATAAAGTGACCGAATCCCAGATTGGATCGTTGTTTAGCCACCACCTCATTCATGGTGGAAAAAATGACCCTAGGCAGGTTTACATAAATTCCTTCCCGTAAGCAATAAAGAAGTAACGGCTCGATATTTGCTATTTTATCACTGTCATCTTTGCCAGTAATAGAATAGCAAATGAATTTATGAATCAGACAGAGGACAGGGTCTTTGATGAATTTATTTTTATGACTTTTAGACCCTGCCTCAACGCTACTGGACATCTCAAACCAGAAGGACTTAGCAGACACATTTTCCAACCAATCACTAATTCCCTCACTGTAAAGTCCGAACAATTTACAAAATAAAGCTTTCGTAACAGTGTGTGGATTGTCAAACAAACAGTTTTTAATGGAACTGACTCCCTCATCAACAATATAATTGAAAGAAGTAAAGAATTCTCAAACTAGAGACGGGTAGGTGTCGAGTTCTAAATTCAGCAAATCGAACCACCCAACAGTTACAGCAATTTGTTGAATACTATCATGCAAGCCTAATTTCTCCAACAAATAAAAATCAAAGTATCGGGTTGTAGATACAGTCTTACCAGATAGTAATTCGAACCGCTTACCTTCTGCCTCGGATTCAAGGAGGAATGGGCAGTGATACTTAACTGACAAAGCGCACAGATGTGTCTTGAGGTGCACGAGTGGAGCTACCCATTGTGTGCACCTCATGGGATTCACGGTCGGGGCACGCTTCCTCCTTCCTCCCCTTGTTGCTGGCTGTTCGTAGTCATCTCCCTCGGACATGGTGATTTAGGTTTTCCTAAGTTAGGGGATTTGGGGATTTTGAAATTTGGGGAAAACATAACCCTAGACTTCGAATTGATGTTGGAATGGAGTAGTGAGGATGAATTTAAAGGTATTTGTAGGGGAAGGGATGATTTTCACGGTGGAATTCGAAGGGGAAGGGTTTTTGGGAGGTTTGAAAACTAGAAGGTTCGAACGATGTATCTGCTGAAATTGTTATTTTCCCCTTTTATCTAATAGTGCTCGGCGAGCATAAATAGGAGTGCTCGCCGAGAATAGTGTCAATTTCGGCTTGGTCGACACTCTCGTTTTATTTTGGGGATCGAACTGGATGACCTGCTCGGCGAGCGGTGGAAATGGTGCTCGACGAGCAGGTGTATTTTTGCACATTTTCGACATTTGCTCATCGGGAGCCCTTATATCCTGAAATAAAGACGGGAGAAGCAACGAAATCAAATTATTAAAATACGAAAAATAAAAAGAAACGAAAAATATAAACAAATCTAAATAATTATTTCAACCTATTCAATTTTCACTAATTATAATCGAAATAATCCCTGGCAACGACGCCAAAAACACGATGGTGGTGTTGTCGGGTATTTATAGATTTAATCTAATTATAAACGAAATAGTCCCCGAAAAATTTAATCTAATTATAAACGAAATAGTCCCCGGCAACGGCGTCAAAAACTTGATGCTCGTAAAATATATAGCAGTTAATAGGACAAGTGTATCCTATCGCAACAAGTAATATTGTGCTAAGCACGAGATCGAACCACAAAGACTATTTGTTATAATTAGTAAATCTACCTAGAGTGATCTAATTGTTTAGAGGGTTGAATGATAGTTTGGGTTTTGTCTAATTAACTAATTGAATTAAAGGCAATAACATAACAAAATAAAGTGAAAAATTGATAGGGTAGAAGGTGAATTAATGGATGGCACAATCTAGGCTGAGGAATCCTTTGATTAAATCCTATGTATGGGTTTAGGGAGTTCAGATTTATGTTTTACCAGTGATTGACGGTAATTCCCCTAATTAGAAAGACAAATGTGTACAGGATTTGTCTAACCTATTCGCATGCATTCGGGTGACGACTTGATTAGGCATATACCCTAGGTCATGCAAAGCATTAGGTTCGTTGGCAACTAAGGCTAAAGCTGTAGCCCAGCCACAAAGCCGCACTCCTAGTGGTCTATAGCAAGGTCAGGTTTATACAGGTTGAGCATAGACAATTCCGTGGTCAGGTTCTCGTCTATCTATAATCCTATCTAAGTCAGGTTCACAGGCATTAAGCACATTATTTACATTAAACAGTCTAGTTGATCATCATCGATTCTCATTCTAGCAATAATACTATTCCTGACATTATCTAGGCATTAAGCATGCATAAACTGATCAATCAAAGGCCATAGGTCCCTAATCATACATATTCATGCAATCAATTTCATCCCCATCCCAAATTGGATGGGGATCAGTTCATAGACAAACTAATCATAATAGGAGGAAATCATGAATAACGGAAAACATCCACAATAAATTATAAACACAAAAGATAAATAGGGGAAGAGATAGAAATCCAAAACCCTGTCGATTCCGATTATAAACTAGAAGATGAAGATCTTCTCCCGTCAATTGTGATGAAATTACATAATTGAAACTACTCTAAAAAGCATGAAAAGAAACATTAAACCTAATCCAAGAACGAGCTACTGTAATTGACTACATCTTGAATAATGAATTGTTCTTCAACACAGTTTTTTGCCTCTATTTATAGTGCACAAGGTCGCCTCCTGGTCAGTTTAGGTATTCTGGTCGAATTGGAGTGTTGCGAGTTGATTCGGGTCGGGATTCCGGCCCACGAATTCTGATCCATTAGCACCTCTAGTCGTTGCTCACCGAGCACATATGCTCTTGCTCACCGAGCAGGAGTCCTAAATTCGCTTGGCCAACGCGCTGAGTGCTTGACGATGTGGAGATATCGACTGTTACAAGGTGCTCGCCGAGCAGGTGATGGAATATCCCATGTTCTTCCGTATTGCTCCGTTTCTTATGCATTTACCCCTGAAATAGCTCAAAACACTCGTTAGGCGATAAATAGATGAAATGTACCAAAACATACCATAAACTAAGTAATAGATACGCATATAAAAAGGGGTAAAACTACATTGAAAACACTATATATTTGGGACGTATCACTACTGCCAAAACGAAATTTAATGTTTTAACATGTCCTTATTTGTAAGCTAAATTTTACCAAAAAAGTTCACATAATCTGCTAGTCAAATCGGCTAAGAAAAAGGTAATCAGCTAACAGCATAATCAGCTATCAGCTAATAACTAACAAATAAATTGCCAAACAAGGCCTTATTTTTTTTCATGAATACCATAGAGATAGTTGTTGGTTTTTGTAAAAAAAAAGTATGAAAGAAATAATAAACAAATGGTGCTAAAGATTTTATTCAATCTGTCAATATTTTGTACACTTGAAAGGTTGAGATTTATCGTATTTTAAAAGGTTTATAATGCAATAAGAAAAGAGATTTTAAATCAACAATAAAATCTCAATAACAAAAACAAAAAATTTATTTTCTAGAACTAATAAACTAGACTTAGTCAAGAAAACAATTTTAAATCAAAAAATTAAATCTCAACATTCCCTCATCATTTATTTTTTTTACATATGATGTACTTCTCGTCATCATCTTGTAATCATTGTCCTTCTCCCTACAAATGGCTTCTTGGTGCAATTCTAACTCACCTACAATTATTGGAGCATTTCTCTCCAACATTAAAATAGCAATCCTTTGTAATCAATTTGACATTTTCTTCTATTTTATTATTTTTGCAATTGCTTTGAACGTGCCCATACTTCTTGCATTTGAAACACTGAATTTTTTTTCCTTTTGAAATTTTAGCAAATAAAGCTCCCTCAACCACTTTTCTTATCATAATACTCATTAATAGACTTTTTTTTCTTTCATACTTTGAGTCTTGAAATCCTTTTTGAGATTAAAGGCTTGCATCTTCCTTGTTCTTTCATTGGCTTGTTAAAGTTCTTCTCAACTTACCTCAAACCTCTTCTTCTAGTTTCACAAATCATGATGATTATGAGACACCAGCATAAATTATTGATAAAGCTCTTGAAAGCTTTGTTGATTCATCTTCATGGGCTCTGATTTGATTTAAGGTTAGATTGTTTACAAGAGGTGGTATCTCCCTTTTAGATTCAACCCACTGCCATAAACCTGAACCTCTCAAATGAGCTTTCATTTTTACTGTCCAAATTTGGTAATTTTCGCTATTAAAAATTGGAGAAAGAATTGATGAGTGGTTGGAAGGTATGGTTGAGTTTTCTTTCAAATACTCACAGATCACTTAAAGATCAATGAAACTCTAATACCAATTGTTGGTTTTTATAAGAAAAAAGTATGAAAAAAATAATAAAAAAATGGTGCTAATTTTTTTACTGAATATGTTAATATTTTGCACACTTTAAAAGATACATATTTTTGCCATTTTTAAAGATTTATAAGATTTTAAAGAAGCAATAAATCAAGCTAACAAAAATAAAATATTTATTTTCTGAAATTAGTAAACTTTGACTTAGGTCAAAAAAACACTGCAAATAGAAAAAAAAAATCAAATCTCAACAATACTAACATATACTATATAATACAAACAAGAAATGCCACGTGAATTATTATTATTAAATGAATTAGTTGGGAATGAATTAGTAGTATATATATAAGAGCTTCAGTTCGTATGAATTAGTATTATTATTATATATAATTGTATATAATAAGGGTGTTCAAACTTGGGTTGGATTGGTTATAATTGGATTTTTACTCAACCCATATAAGGAAATTATTTCACGGGTTGGATGAGTTATGGTGAGTTATATGGGTTGGAATACTTTTTTTAAATGGATTGAGTGGGTTAGGTTATATGGGTTGGATGGGTTATAGTGGGTTAAAACTTATTTTGTTTTCTTTACTATTTTTCTTCTATTTTAATCTCAAATTGTGTAGGGTAAATACTAAAAAAAAATTGAATTGATATTATGTGGTTTAAAATATTTTTTTTTCTTTTTACGTTTATCGAACCACAAATCTCAAATAATAAAATATAGGAATAAAGATTAAGCGTTTATAGAAAAGTGTAGATTCGATTCTAATATACGAAATAATACATATTTATCTCTAACGATTCTAAGCAATATCAGTTTTACTCAGGGGCGGAACCAGGGGGGTTGGGGGGGCTCGAGCCCCGGCAAGCGGTCGGAGAATTGAGAAAAAAATATTTTTAGTAATGGTGTCTGGTAATATTTTGGACAGAATTATGTTGACTCTATGTAGTATTATTCCAATGTTTAAAGGTAGATGAGATGGTTAAAGATACTTACTTCTATTTTAGAGGTCCTATGTTTGACTCCCTTGAACCTCATTTTTTTAAAGAATTTTTATTTATTTTTATTTTATTTTTTAATAATTATAAAAACATGTTACCATTATTAATTAATTTAAATGGACTCTTTATTTTTATTTTGATAACACTTTTGAATTGATTAAAAAAAGATAACACTTTTGAATTCATTTTTAATATGTCTTTACCATTAAAAAAAATAGACATATTTAATATTCATTTTTATTATGTCTTTACCATTAAAAAAATAAACATGTTTAATTTTCTATTAGTTCAATGCTAGTCTCTAAAAAAATGATAACATTTTTACAGTTTTAATGCGTTGGAGGCAAAAAAAAATTTGTCCAGCCCTAACGCGTTGGACTTTTAAAATTTACCGTCAACCGCACAGTTAATTTCGATTTATTTTTTTGACGTTTTGAATTTTTTTTACTGATATTTTTGAGCCCTGGGTCATGTGGGGTCCTGGTTCCGCCACTGGTTTTACTCGTACACTACTGAAAATTTGAACATCCTAGCTTAACTGTTATTTAAATGTTACATTGAACCTTCTAAACTTGAATTATGTCTATGATATATAATGCGTTACAAAAATAACTATAAAAACTTGTTAAAGTTTTAATAACTAAGTTTATTACATATAACCAAATTAAAGTTGACTTCAGAGGTTAAACGTCTCAAGTAGAGAAAGAAAGACATAAAAAAAGTTAGGAATTAGAAGTAATAAAATATATAGTTTTTAGTTGCAACGTAATAGAAAGAGTCTCCTAGTTTTTTTTTTCAAAACTCTCTTTAATTAAGCCAACGATGTTTTTTTATCCATTTAAAATTCTAAACATATTTTTGTAATGGAGTACATGAATCAGCAGAATCGGTGGACTCGTCCGATTCACCACCAATTCGAGTGTCATGTCTGATTCTAGTATGATTTTTTTCCGTTTTAGATTTTTTTTTTATTATTATTGTTTTCTCAATTTTCCGGTTTTACAATTTTCATTTTTTTCAGTTTAAAAAATATCAAATTGTTTTTTGGTAGGGAAAAGAAAGTAAGGACAAAACAAACACCACAACAAATTAATCCGGGATTAGCCTAGGAAAGCTAACCCCCGCAATATCTTCAGAAAGCAAAGATAACAGGAAATCAGGACGAGAAGAGAAAATAGAGACGCCCAAAGTCCTCTCATGGTCCGCACCAGCAAGGCGATCTGCTACCCGATTCTGCTCCCTGAAAACATGGCAAAAGTTGATAGAATCAAATTATGAATAACCATATTTAAAAAAAAATTAAATGAGATAAATAAAATAACAAAGTGAGAATGCAGAGAATTATACGGGTTGAGTGGGTTAGACGGATTGTTAAGATGGTTATTAGAAACCATCGAATATAAAGATTTATAACCCATTCAACTCATCTAACTCATTGTAACCCACTTAAAACTACTTTCCATGGATTGGATGAGTTGAAATTTGGTGGGTTACAATGAGTTAAATAACCCACCAAATTTGGTGGGTTACAATGATGCAGAGATTAAATTTCCTTTTGGCAGTAGTGATACGTCCCAAATATATAGTGTTTTCAATGTAGTTTTACCCCTTTTTATATGCGTATCTATTACTTAGTTTATGGTATGTTTTGGTACATTTCATCTATTTATCGCCTAACAAGTGTTTTGAGCTATTTCAGGGGTAAATGCATAAGAAACGGAGCAATACGGAAGAACATGGGATATTCCATCACCTTCTCGGCGAGCACCTTGTAACAGTCGATATCTCCACATCGTCAAGCACTTAGCGCGTTGGCCAAGCGAATTTAGGACTCCTGCTCGGCGAGCAAGAGCATATGTGCTCGGTGAGCAACGACTAGAGGTGCTAATGGATCAGAATTCATGGGCCGGAATCCCGACCCGAATCAACTCGCAACACTCCAATCCGACCAGAATACCTAAACTGACCAGGAGGCGACCTTGTGCACTATAAATAGAGGCAAAAAACTGTGTTGAAGAACAATTCATTATTCAGGATGTAGTCAATTACAGTAGCTCGTTCTTGGATTAGGTTTAATGTTTCTTTTCATGCTTTTTAGAGTAGTTTCAATTATGTAATTTCATCACAATTGACGGGAGAAGATCTTCATCTTCTAGTTTATAATCGGAATCGACAGGGTTTTGGATTTCTATCTCTTCCCCTATTTATCTTTTGTGTTTATAATTTATTGTGGATGTTTTCGGTTATTCATGATTTCCTCCTATTATGATTAGTTTGTCTATGAATTGATCCCCATCCAATTTGGGACGGGGATGAAATTGATTGCATGAATATGTATGATTAGGGACCTAGGGCCTTTGATTGATCAGTTTATGCATGCTTAATGCCTAGATAATGTCGGGAATAGTATTATTGCTAGAATGAGAATCGATGATGATCAACTAGACTGTTTAATGTAAATAATGTGCTTAATGCCCGTGAACCTGACTTAGATAGGATTATAGATAGACGAGAACATGACCACGGAATTGTCTATGCTCAACCTGTATAAACCTGACCTTGCTATAGACCACTAGGAGTGCGGCTTTGTGGCTGGGCTACAGCTTTAGCCTTAGTTGCCAACGAACCTAATGCTTTGCATTACCTAGGGTATATGCCTAATCAAGCCGTCACCCGAATGCATGCGAATAGGTTAGACAAATCTCGTACACATTTGTCTTTCTAATTAGGGGAATTATCGTAAATCACTGGTAAAACATAAATCTGAACTCCCTAAACCCATACATAGGATTTAATCAAAGGATTCCTCAGCCTAGATTGTGTCATCCATTAATTCACCTTCTACCCTGTCAATTGTTCACTTTATTTTGTTATGTTATTGCCTTTAATTCAATTAGTTAATTAGACAAAACCCAAACTATCATTCAACCCTCTAAACAATTAGATAACTCTAGGTAGATTTACTAATTATAACAAATAGTCTCTGTGGTTCGATCTCGTGCTTAGCACAATATTACTTGTTGCGATAGGATACACTTGTCCTATTAACTACTATATATTTTACGAGCATCAAGTTTTTGGCGCCGTTGCCGGGGACTATTTCGTTTATAATTAGATTAAATTTTTCGGGGACTATTTCATTTATAATTAGATTAAATCTATAAATACCCGACAAGACCACCATCATGTTTTTGGCATCGTTGCCAGGGATTATTTCGATTATAATCAGTGAAAATTGAATAGGTTGAAATAATTATTTAGATTTGTTTATATTTTTCGTTTCTTTTTATTTTTCGTATTTTAATAATTTGATTTCGTTGCTTCTCCCGTCTTTATTTCAGGATATAAGGGCTCCCGATGAGCAAATGTCGAAAATGTGCAAAAATACACCTGCTCGTCGAGCACCATTTCCACTGCTCGCCGAGCAGGTCATCCAGTTCGATCCCCAAAATAAAACGACAGTGTCGACTAAGCCGAAATTGACACTATTCTCGGCGAGCACTCCTATTTATGCTCGCCGAGCACTATCAGATAAAAGGGGAAAATAACAATTTCAGCAGATACATCGTTCGAACCTTCTAGTTTCCAAACCTCCCAAAAACCCTTCCCCTTCGAATTCCACCGTGAAAATCATCCCTTCCCCTACAAATACCTTTAGATTCATCCTCACTACTCCATTCCAACATCAATTCGAAGTCTAGGGTTATGTTTTCCCCAAATTTCAAAATCCCCAAATCCCCTAACTTAGGAAAACCTAAATCACCATGTCCGAGGGAGATGACTACGAACAGCCAGCAACAAGGGGAGGAAGGAGGAAGTGTGCCCCGACCGTGAATCCCATGAGGTGCACACAACGGGTAGCTCCACTCGTGTGCCTCACGACACATCCGTGCGCTTTGTCAGTTAAGTATCACTGCCCATTCCTCCTTGAATCCGAGGCAGAAGGTAAACGGTTCGAATTACTATCTGGTAAGACTGTATCTACAACCCGATACTTTGATTTTTATTTGTTGGAGAAATTAGGCTTGCATGATAGTATTCAACAAATTGCTGTAACTGGTGGGTGGTTCGATTTGCTGAATTTAGAACTCGACACCTACCCGTCTCTAGTCTGAGAATTCTTTACTTCTTTCAATTATATTGTTGATGAGGGAGTCAGTTCCATTAAAAACTGTTTGTTTGACAATCCACACACCGTTACGAAAGCTTTATTTTGTAAATTGTTCGGACTTTACAGTGAGGGAATTAGTGATTGGTTGGAAAATGTGTCTGCTAAGTCCTTCTGGTTTGAGATGTCCAGTAGCGTTGAGGCAGGGTCTAAAAGACATAAAAATAAATTCATCAAAGACCCTGTCCTCTGTCTGATTCATAAATTCATTTGCTATTCTATTACTGGTAAAGATGACAGTGATAAAATAGCAAATATCGAGCCGTTACTTCTTTATTGCTTACGGGAGGGAATTTATGTAAACCTGCCTACGGTCATTTTTTCCACCATGAATGAGGTGGTGGCTAAACAACGATCCAATCTGGGATTCGGTCACTTTATGACTCGATTTGCCCAACATTTTGCCTATTCGTCTAGGCTAACCTGATGAAAATGGGAATCAGAGTTCAAACTTGGGATCTCTTTCAAGTTGCACGGAATGTGAATATGGAGGTCAATTGGAGCATTCATATTCACAGAAGAATGTTTAAGTTTGATTGGTTTGATTCTCTAGGAGTTAATAACAACTTCAGAATTTTTGATAAGACGTGGGCACGACTTAGCAGAATTTGTCTTCTGTTTCTCCATAACAAAAGTGGCGTGGAATTGACGTGGGCACGGCTTATCAGACTTTGCCTTCTGTCTAATTATCAACAAATGGAATTCATGTCAAGTGGCGTGCACAGCCTTGTGTCCTACCTCAACAATAATTTGTTTGTTTATTTTAATTAGTCCTACTCCTACTCCTACGCCAACAACAATTATTTATTTTATTAGCTTTTTAATTTTAATTAGCTAAATTACCCATTTGCCATTAACTTACTCTTTCATTCTTTAATTGTTTGTAAGGACTATTACGTCCATAGCTAATTATATTTAGGTTAGGTATTTAAGCTTTGTTTTCGAGGTTGTACGGCAGCCAACGTTTTTGATTGAAATTAAATTCAGGATTTCTTCTCTTGAGATTCAAGTGAGGGTTTCTCTTGTGTTCTTTGGGGCACTATAACTGAACAATTCGGAATCGAATCCTTAGACCAGGGATTGGGTCTTTGCAACTCCGTTTTGCAGGGGTTTTCTTCCGTCTCAATTTATCATTCGGGTTTTATTCTTGGTTGTTGGAGATTGGAATTGGGTCTTTGCAACTCCATTTTACAAAGGTTCTTTTCTATCCAACCCTGATTCGTTAGATTTCTTGGGGATCAAATCTAGTTGTTGGGTTTTCGAGGCACCGTTCCTCGTGGGTTCACATCATAACCGGTCTTATCTCCAATTGGACTTTAACTATGGATTTTAATTTTATGGTTAAATCTAACATAATGAGCAAAGATTGGATTCTCTATACAAAAAGCGAAGATCCTCCGGAAGTAAATAGGCAAAGGGCAGCAGCAAGAAGAGGAGAGTCAGACGCCAGTCCTTCATCCTCAACCGCACCACAAGGAATAAGCATGGCTTAGTTTGAGGCACTCATGGCCTCCAATGCCAGAATTGAGGGATCAAATGCTAGGATTGGGGAACAGAACGCAAGGATTGAAATCGGACTTACTCATGCCACCTCCCTTCACCAGCGAAACAGTGAACAGATAGCGAGTCTTTCTCATGACTTGCAAGGTATGTGTGTAAAGGTTTTGGAGAAGAAACAGAAGATGGATCGCTTCATTGACTATTCCGCCCGTACACACGGGTGGGATTGGCGCGATTGAGGGAGTTCTTCTATCCTTATCTCTTGTCATCTATTTTACATTTTACTTTCATGCATTTTTGGGAGTAAATACACGCTTAAAGTGTGGGGAGGGATACAGATAGATACAAGTTTTATATCCTGCAATTTTAATTTTCTAGTTTAGTTTTTTTTTTTAATTTACTATTTTCTAGCCTAGCTTTTCTTGTTTTTGTTTGTCTGTTAGTCTTGAGCTACGACAACTTACCTCCACTTTTGAACCTATAGCTTCGTCTCTGAAATTGTTGAAAGATTGAAGTGATTTTGAATTGATGCTTTGAGTTACATGTGATAATTGATAGGGTGAAATTTCATTAATTGACAGCCGATTATCCGAATAAGTGCTTAGCAAACAAAAGGTCGAACATTTAGGAACTTTGAACAGGGACTTTGTGGCTCTAAGAAGTATAAATTGTATGCATTGTCAGTATTGATCAATTTGATTGTTGTGAATCACTTATGAACAAAATTCCATATATTGTGAGATTTTTGAGCCTTACATTGGAGCACCAAAAACATAAAATATTTGCTCAATTCGTTCTTTCTAAGAGTCATACTTGCATTGTGATTTTAATTGTCTTGTTCCACACTCGAATCAAAGCCACAAGCGTCTAATTAGGAATAAAATGATAAAAGGAACCTAGGTCTAGCCACTTGTGTTACATGCAGTTTCTTTGTTTTGGCCAAAAACCTTCTTTACATTGCGTTTAGTGTAGCCCTTTTGAAGCCAATCATTCATCCATTTCTTTCATATAGCCACATTACAAGCCCGAGCCTTCGTAAATACCCTTGACACCGATGGATTTATTCTACCTATATGCACAGAAAAATATCCTAGTGTGTAAATCACGCATTTTTGCTGTACCAAAAAGAAGTGTATCTGCCTAGAGAAGCAAAAACTGCTGATACAGCAGCTGCTCGGCGAGCAACCCCTTTTCTGCTCGCCGAGCACTACCTGTTACAAAGGCGAGATTCGCAATCTGATGTTCTGCTCGGCGAGCAAGCCCATTTCTGCTCGCCGAGCACTATCAGCAGGATAAGCAAAAAGAGCTAGTAAGCCCAAATGAAGAAATCAGAGTTAGTAAGTAAAAAAGAGGATAACTCTGTACCCGACTCAAAGCTCACATGAGCCACTTGTCGAAAAGAAAGAGAAGAACAAGAATCAAAATATCAGTTCTTTTCACAATCACTCGGAACACACTAGTTGTCCCAAAAATTGTGCATAGGATTAGAATAAATTCCATTTTAGCCCATTACTCCCCATCCATACCTTTCCTCAACCTACATTACAACCCTTATAAAGACCTTTTTGATTAAATCCTCAATTAGATTAGCAAGTGGTGGCGATTTACGGAACTAAAAGACATTTCTCGACTCTCTCTTGCAATGTTTGTATGTGTGTAAACACTTGAACCTTGAGTGGAAAGAAAAAGGCTAAACAAAAACAGAAAATCCAAAGCCTTGAGAGTTCACCTTGTGAGGTTCTACAGTGGTTCCGACTTTCATTCTACAGTGCAATACTCTTTGAGAAAATTGGAGCTGAAAGACCAAGTTCGACCACGTCTTAAATAGTCTATCATTTTTTTTTTGCTTTGCACGAATAAGGATGGTAGAATGTCAAGTGAAATTAATCCTATCATTTCATCACAGTAGCTTAATTGTCTGATATTTGATTTTGTCTTGATCTAGACACTTGCTTAAGGACAAACAAGGTTTTAAGTGGGGGGGAGTTGATACGTCACAAATATATAGTGTTTTCAATGTAGTTTTACCCATTTTTATATGCGTGTTTAGCCTCTATTGCTTAGTTTATGTTACGTTTTGGTACATTTCATCTATTTATCGCCTAACGAGTGTTTTGAGCTGTTTCAGGGGTAAATGCACAAGAAACAGAGCAATATGGAGCAATACGGAAGAACATTGGATATTCCATCACCTTGTAGCAGTCGATTTCTCCACATCGTCAAGCACTCAGCGCGTTGGCCAAGCGAATTTAGGACTCCTGCTCGGCGAGCAAGAGCATATGTGCTCGGCGAGAAACGACTAGAGGTGCTAATGGATCAGAATTCGTGGGCCGGAATCCCGACCCGAATCAACTCGCAACACTCCAATTCGACCAGAATACCTAAACTGACCAGGAGGCGACCTTGTGCACTGTAAATAGAGGCGAAAAACTATGTTGAAGAAAAATTCATTATTCAGGATGTAGTCTAGTAGCCCGTTCATAGATTAGGTTTAATGTTTCTTTTCATGCTTTTTAAAGTAGTTTCAGTTATGTAATTTCATCGCAATTGACGGGAGAAGATCTTCATCTTCTATTTTATAATTGGAATCGACAGAATGGGTTTCGGATTTCTATCTCTTCCCCTATTTATCTTTTGCGTTTATAATTTATTGTGCATGTTTTCCGTTATTCATGATTTCCTCCTATTATGATTAGTTTGTCTATGAACTGATCCCCATCTAATTTGGGACGGGGATGAAATTGATTGCATGAATATGTATGATTAGGGACCTAGGGCCTTTGATTGATCAGTTTATGCATGCTTAATGCCTAGATAATGTCAAGAATTGGATTATTGCTAGAATGAGAATCGATGATGATCAACTAGTCTGTTTAATGTAAATAATATGCTTAATGTCGGTGAACCTGACTTAGATAGGATTATAGATAGACGAGAACCTGACCACGAAATTGTCTATGCTGAACCTGTATAAACCTGACCTCGCTAGAGACCACTAGGAGTGCGGCTTTGTGGCTGGGCTACGGCTTTAGCCTTAGTTGCCAACGAACCTAATGCTTTGCATGACCTAGGGTATATTCCTAATCAAGCCGTCACCCGAATGCATGCGAATAGGTTAGACAAATCCCGTACACATTTGTCTTTCTAATTAGGGGAATTACCGTTAATCACTGGTAAAACATAAATCTGAACTCCCTAAACCGTACATAGGATTGAATCAAAGGATTCCTCAGCCTAGATTATGCCATCCATTAATTCACCTTCTACCCTGTCAATTGTTCACTTTATTTTGTTATGTTATTGCCTTTAATTCAATTAGTTAATTAGACAAAACCCAAACTATCATTCAACCCTCTAAACAATTAGATCACTCTAGGTAGATTTACTAATTATAACAAATAGTCTTTGTGGTTCGATCTCCTGCTTAGCATAATATTATTTGTTGCGATAGGATACACTTGTCCTATTAACTGCAATATATTTTACGAGCATCAAGTAATACCAATCTCTTGAGTCATATCGAGATTTTCGGATTTGATTCCATCAACAAGTTTCCAATCAAAATGATATAACAACTTGGCAAGTGGAAGATCAACATTAGCTAACGTTATATTACAAAAAGAGGGGGATGAGTGTTGCCTTTCGATTGTAATTGAAGGTCTAAAGCTCCTTAACTATTTTGACTAGAGAAAGGAAATTTGGAATTCAAATGAGAACCACATTTGGAGCTCATATTGCCTTTCGATTCTCCTTTCTCTTAGTCAAGATAGTTTAGGAGATTTGGACACCCTCATATCCACCTTGAATACTGCTCAGTCCATCTCCAGGCGAGCACATCATACACTTCCCTATTGCTAAGGTATTGCTCAGCAAATGCTTCTTGCCTAGGAAATGGCGCCTCAATGTGGGGCTGTAGTAGTAGATCACACATCAGCTACAAAATGCATAGAATAATTAGATCACAAACATGATTAACTGTTTATCAAATGAAATACATAAATGGTGGCATATCTAACCCGTGGCAGTGGGAAAGGGAGGGTGAGTAAGGAGGCAGGGAAGATGAATCATCCTCTAAAAAGCCACGTTAGGATGATAAACCTTATTACTGAAGCGAAACTGAGAATAAAAAGAGACATTGATTAGTGTATGTGTATAAAATGTCATGTAGGTTCATATATCTTAAGGAGATAAGTTAATATTACTGTTGGAGGTCTGTTTGGGAAATCCGGAGGGTAATTGATTCTGATTTCAAATACACCCCTTTCATATGGGGTGTATTGTGGGCCTTTTATTCTGATCGACCATTTGAAGAAGTTATCATCCAGAGGACCTGTTATCATCCAAGATAAGAAGAATCATTACAAGTAAATAGAAAAAACCAGGAAGAGTTGAAGAACAACATATGGATTGACATACCATCGATGGCCAGAAGCCACCCTGGGCTCTCAATGTACAGTTTCTCCATCTCAACAATTATCCGTTGTTGAACAAGCGCAAGGTGATCCATTATATAATGTAGGTTTTATGGGTTGAATGGACACTGAACGATTGTGATATGCTTGTTCTTTATAGTGATATGATAGTGGTGGCTAAGTGAAAGGTCGTGAAAGGGGAAGTGTCTTAATTAGTGGGGTTATGGTTGTGTAATGATGCTATGTATTAATGACCTGCATTGGGTTTTGCAGATATAAAGACTTTAGGGTTATAGGCCTAATAATGACTACAAGATATGGATACATGAATTGATCGATTTGTTTCAGAATTTGGATATGTATTGGTTATTTTTTTTTTTTAGTTTTAATTCAGGAATGTATGTTAAATGTAAACAGATTATGAGTATTGGTATCCAATAAAATTAAAACCATTGTTATACAGAATTTCATGTTCATATTTGAGTGTGTTAATTATTTAGCTAAAAACCATAAATCCATACGAAGAAGAAGGCAAAAAGTGATATTTTAATTTTAAAAAATGTCATATAAAGAACAATAAAAAGACATTGAAATAAACGAATCTGTCATCTGAAAATAAATCATTTGACATGATTGATTAAGACCTATTCCATCTAAAACAAGCTACGACGGCAGAAATTATTATATGAACTGTCATCGCAAATTGAATATGCCAATTTTCCACACGTAAACTTGATGGTTTTAATTATTAGTATGTGATGTGATAACATTAAATGTGACGGTAATAATAAATAAGCTACATCGTAACAAATATTAATATGACAGTACGCAGATAGGATAATGTCATGTGTCGCACCGTCACATAACAGAACCTAACCGTCGTCTGAAGGTGCAACAGATGGCAGCGAGCCTCATTACAGATTTATATCTCGTGGGAGAACATCGTGTTTCTGTCACATGCAGGAGCTCTTCTCTAAATAATTATAATTCTAAATCTCCATGTGCAGCACGCTCACATAGTGTAGAACTTACTCATTAAAAAATGAATAACAAATATTGTAAAAATTACCAAAATAGGAGTACAGTTAAACCTCGATAAATGAATATTCGATAAAGTAATAACCTCGTTTATCTAATAAATTCTTTCGGTTCCGACTTGGGCCAATGGATTAAAGTAATAACCTCGCTAAATTCATTAAGTAATAAAAATATTTAAATCCTTAAAGATCCAATGAAAATATAAATTAATAATTATTAAATTACATACATATATATATATATATATATATATATATATATATAGACCAAAACCTTTCAATCAATCAACTAGAAGTCATTTCTTCTGAAAAATTGTTTTTCTTTCCACCTAAACCAAAATGAACACCATCCTTAACTTTTTGTAGTACAAACACAACTTCTAGTATATTTTGCTCATATTGTAGCAAGTAGTTGTTTAAGTTGACCATTGCTTGAAATGCCTCTTTTGACGATACATTTGCGACAACGCAACTATCATCTGGCTCTGGATCATTTCCATCATTATTGTTCATTATTGACTGGATAATTTCTTCGTCTCCATTCATTTTACAATGAAAAATTATCTATAAAATAATAAATATTGATTTATCGATAAATGAATAATTTATTCATTTATCGATAAATAAATAATCTCGCTTAATGAATATTTTTTTTCCGGTTCAAAGGATATGCATTTATCGAGGTTTTATTATATAAATATAGAAAATTATAAAAGTGATTTTTTAAGAGAATAAGAAATATAATATTTTTATAATTAATATATACAAATATAAGAATTTTGATTTATATATACTACACAAACTTCATTCTAACTATTTTGATTAAATTTGAAAATTAGAATGAGAAGTTATTTATTTGTATAATTGGGGGCAATTTTGTACTTTTACATATAAACATAGGGACCTTATAATAATATGATCAACCTACTAACGAATTAAGTAGAAACATAGGGCTTTATAACTATTTGCCCTTTTTTTATTATTCTTGTAACTTAAAAATACTACCTTTGAACCGTTTCCTAGGGTAAACAATGAAACTTTGAACCCAAAAAGGTGACTTGGGTTAAAAGATGGTAACAAAAAAATTTGAAAAGAAGGAAGATGAGAACAAAATATAAGGAAAGAAGAGAACAAAATCAAATTCTCTTCTGTATAACTCATCTATCTCAGTGTCAACTCTTTTTTGTCTCTTCTCATTTTCTCTTCTTTTTAATTTTTTCTTGGCCCATTTTCTCTCTTTTCTGTGTTCATCTTTGCACTGAATTCTCATTTTTTGGGTAAAACTGCTACTGTTATATACTTGTTTATGGTTTTTTCTTTTGATTTTGGGTACATCAATTTTGCATTGTTTTATTTTTTTTAGAATCTTTTTAGGTTTACAATGGTAATTTCCTGGTCTGATTTTTTAGGTTTGATTTGTTGAATTGTATATGTATATGTGAAGATTGGATTACAATTGCTTATCTGTAAATTTGGAGTTTCAAAAAGTATATGTTTCATTTGTTGTTTGTTTTTTTCTTATGCCTTTAATGGTTTCTTTTGCTCATTGTAGTCATTTTCTTACCTTTATGGTTTATGTAGTAGGCATAATCTGTATTTATGTAAGGTATTGTTCCTTACTTTTATTGTTGTATTTGATGTTTTCTTATCTATGAAATAATGTATGCATTTTATTAAAAAAAATGATATATGTTATTAATTACAAATATAATGTTTAGGGAAAATCGGTTACTTTAACATGTGGCGTATAAGTATACAATCTATGAGCAATAGTAGGTACCAGTAATTTCTTTTTGAACAATGTAATTTGGTGTTATCTCTGCTAGGAAAAGGATAATTGTTTTTCGGGTTTCAAATTATATATTTCCTTTCAATAGACATCTACTTTTGAATCTTTATTTTTTTTTTCTTGAAAAATTAAAACCTGCAGAATAAATATGGTCGGGTTTTGTTATATTGTTACTTCTCCCATTTACTGCATTATGCTTTATTGGTAGATTTCAGTGTTTGATTGTTCTCTTTTGTTGTGCGGATTTATTGGCTAGTCCATTGGCAGAACAAGAATAGCTTTTATTAGGAGGCGGAAAAACAGATTACAAATTAGGTTTACATAATGGAGTATTTATAGTACTCAATGTAATCTAATCCGACTTGGAACCGACGATGTCCCCACGATGTCGCTTCCAAGTAGAAAACCGAAAGCCAATACTAATCCGAATAGGAAACTCGATATACTATGGGGTCGGGGATCCACGATGTCCCCATGATGGACCCCAAACCCCTTTACTTCCTGTGGTAGTGTGTTATACTAATTCAAGGCATTAGGACATCCTTGTGGTCCCTTTGGACGAGTCTCTCGCTCATTTGTAGTTTAGAGTTACTGTTTTATTCGCAATATAGTCTTAAGTGCAAAGAGGATAGCACTGACACCCTTTTCCTGTCCTTCCAATATAGTTGATATTCTGCATTCTGTTTCGATCAGAAACTATTAATGCATTCTACTATGAAATTTCAAATGTAATATAGTCTTAAAGATGTTATGTGATGATGAAACTAATCTAATCTTTTGTATTATCTAACAAATGTAGGTTTACCTTGGACCTCCATTGTGGTTTAGTTATCTTACAACATGATTGATAAACTTAATGGGAGTTATCAGAGAAGTAGCCATAAAAGGAAACAGTGTTGCAGAAACCAACGAAATCAAAGCCTAACTCATCTAATTTCGGTGTAGGAAATGATAACTCATCTAGTTTGCCTCCTCGGACAATAGGAGGAGATGGGATAAGATTTCTCTTTATTTCTAATATATTGGTTCATTATATTTCTTGTTGTCTTAGCCTATGCTTCTAAAACTCTCAAATAACCGGTTATCGAGATTACTTATTCATCATTCTTTTAAGTTTACCACACAGCCTAAAATTCTACATAGGTGCAAAAGTCATATATGATTTGGTTTAAGAGCGGTAATATGAATGCTAGTAAGTTAGTTGTAGCTCTCTGCACTCTAGGGTGGTTGGATCCAGCTAGTTCTCCTTTGGTATCAAGAGAACAAGAGGAAATGTTCGAATAACAATTGGTTTTTAGGAATTAATTTGCTTAAGGATTCCCCTATATACTATTTGTTTTCTCAAACTCGAATATTGAGCTTTGCTATGTTTCACAGTATTACTACGAGTGTGTAGTATGCGATATAGGTGGAGATTTGCTATGCTGCGACACATGCCCCAACACTTATCATCTTCACTGTCTCAACCCACCCTTTGACGTATGTGAATTTTATGTTCAGGCTAACCTTCAATTTTCTATTATTTACGTCAAGATACTGATAGTAATCATGTATTTTGTTTCCTTCCAGAAGTCAGTTCCTTCCGGAAATTGGCAATGCCAAAATTGTTCTGTAGTTGCTGACCTTTTAATTCCTCTAAGTGCTCTCAAGAGGTCGAAAAAGAAACCCTCATCCGACAAGGTAAGGCTTGCTGATTCTGACATATGTTTTAGTAATATTCTTCCATGCTTTTCTGAGCATCAGGCCTCTTATTGTCTCTTCCTTAATTTTGTTTGTGAATATTGATCTTCTTTTGATTAATGTTCGGGACAGAATCCTCCTGCAGATGCACTTCATTCATTAGATGATGCTGGATCTCTCATGGAAAAAGCATCTGAGAAACCAGTCAGTTCTAGTTTTCTACTTCTAGATCATGATACATATTATATTTGTTATTATTGTTACTAGTTAAAACGAGCTAGTTATTGTATTCACTTTTTCTTTCATCCAGAAGGTTTTGAATCACAATGGTGATGGAAAAGAGCATGAGACTTCATGGAAAAAATGCCGCAAGTACCAATCTGCAAATCGACGAAATCAGAGAGCATCTATATGTAATTAACCTTATAAAATAGTAATATTCTTTATGATTATTAGTCAAGATCAATTGTACCTTTAATGTCATAAATGGTATAATTGAGAAGCTAAATTTTAAAATATTGACAATAAATCTCTTTTTTTGCAACCATGAATTTCTGTGTAGGAAAATATTCATTGCAATTCAGTATTCATTTGATCTGATTTGCAACAAATTTCCATTAGTATTTATTTTCCAAAATTTTTCAAATTTTTAAAATTTGTCAACTTGTTTATCAATTTATTTGAATTATTTAGATTAAAGGGGTCTCAAATAAATAAATATTTATTTATCTATTTAAAGCATAGGACTGTGTCTACCATAGGTCAAACCATTAGATTTTTTTGGACTATGTCTGCAATAGATCAAACTACAATTTAAAATTTGACCTTTGATCGATAGGTTTAAATCATGAGTCTGTTTACAAATTTAGTTATTACTTAAAAAATTATTACTCTCTTTCTGTTTCTAAAAAATTGTTGGGAATTCTTCAGGATTTCGATAATTTAGCGGAAACAATAAATCTCAATTTTATTGAATTTATGAGGTTTACAAGAGGGTGTTCTCTAGAAACTTTCTAGAGTTACAATGAGATAAAACAAAAATAGTAGCACTCCGGTGTTTCCCAAAAATACCCAAAATAGTTATCTTTACTATTTTTATCTCTCCTCAAAATAATTATCTTTACTAGCCTCTAAAATAAACTTTCAGAAATTCAAGGCACAATTGTGCATTTCTCACTCTACATTATTCCTCTCTCTATTAACTCCATTTCTCTTTCACTCTACACCACATATCTTTATATTGAGAGATGAATTTCAAGGGACTGCCAAAATTCGCAACATCAAGCTCCAAACTCTTCGGAGAGATTTCGAGAACCTTAAAATGAAAGATGGCGAAGGTATCAAAATCTACTCGTCAAGAGTTAATGAAGTTGTGAACTAGCTACGAGCTTATGGAGAAGCTATTAGTGATCAAAGAGTTATCCAAAAACTCTTGATTACACTGACTGAAAAATTTGATTCAATGGTCAGCGTTATCGAATCCAATGATCTTTCCCAAGTTGCTGACACAATTAATTGATACATTGACCACCGAATTCGGTGGTCAATTTTCAAACTTTTATTTATTTGTTTTTTTTACATAATTACAAATTACAAAAACCAATCCCTCAAGAATACAAATTACAAAAATAATCCTTCATCAATTGGGATTTCACAAAAATTCCTTTTTTTATTTAATTGTTTTAAATTAATAGTTAATTTTCTCAACAAAAATTGCGTATTTCTTCTTCTCATTTCCTTTTCTTTCAAGTTTTGCTTGCTTCATTTTCACTTCCTCTTCTCTTTATTCATGTGTGCAGGTAAAACAGCTACTATTATTTACATCTCTATGGGTTTTCTTTTGATTTTGGCTACTTTTCTATGCTTTGTTGGAATTTTTCCTATGCTTGCATCAATCTGCATCTTATAGATTAGATGATGGCTTGATCGTTTTGCTGTTGCTTCTATTTCCTTGTCAATTTCTAGTTTTTCAGAATCTGGCTTTTGATGATGGTCTGTTTTAAAAAGAACTCAATCATTTTTAGGTCTTGACAAGCACTATTAAGAGGAGGAATACCCATATTTTAATGATCTCCTCTAATAGCATTGACTAAGGAGCCCTTAAGATACCCAAACTATGAGTCAAATTCAACCAAAGGTCCGGGCGACCAATATTGGCAACACTCCCCATAAATAAAATTGAATTGATGAAGGGCACAGTTAGTTAAAAAATCAACAGAAATATGTTGATCATGAATATTAAAAGCTAACCCAATATTAGGATTAGCTAAAACCCAAATGGAAGTAGGCAACCCATTATCTGAGTTATTTAAAGTAATGGAAGAGAAAGATACCATCGGAGACGTTCTCTGCTTTAACCAGGTTCAAAGTGTCTGGAGAGGACCCAATAGGAGTATCATTTTTTGCTACAACAATACTCAAATTGCCAATAGTAGTAGAAGTGTCAACAATGGCCAATCTTCAAGAGCCATCAATGGCGTGCTACTCCGTTTCTGGGTCTCAAAATCATTTCTCCAGCAAAGTATCAACACTACATGACATTAGTTTGTCATTCTGCTTTAAAGAATGAGATTTATCTTATTGCCGAAACCACTAGCAAATTAAAAGCAAAAGCATAAAACAAATAGAAAAAACACCAAAATTTAATGAGGTTTACTAAGTTGAGCTTTTCGGATGTGGAATAGCCAACAAAATATACATCTCATTTTTCTCTTCTTCACTCTTGGCTTCCAACGTGTGATTCCTAAAAGAGAACCAAATTTTCTACATACCTTTCCAATATATATTGTTGAGGAGCATTTTACTTTAACTTGTCATTTTCCTTCTTGACATGGCCTAAGCGAGACCAAGAAGCAACACAAGCAGCAAGGGGGCATTGTGCCATTGCCAACATATTTTCAAGAAGAGATGAAACCTGGCATGTTTTCATAAATTAGCCCATATCATTAATTCATCCCTATCAACACTGATAATCTGGTTAATTGGTCTAGCTAAATCCATCAATATCCTTGCAAAATTCCCAAATTCACCATTGATGGTGTTTTTATAAAACAAAACAGAAGTCCAATTTTTTATAGCAAGGCCTGGTAACCCAAGAAGAAACAGAAATTCAATTACCCTAGCAATATCAGCAATAGTATGCTTATCCCAAATTTCCACCGAAAATCATACATATGTACACATACTTGAGCTGCAGTCCAGCGGATATTATTAGGATTTTCTCCTTTGGATAGAGTTCAATTTGGCTTTAAGATCAACATTTGGTGCAGATTTGACATCTAGTAACCTTGACAAGAAAGAAGTACAACCGGATATGTCTTCACATTGGGTGGTACTGCATTCTCTTGGGCTTCAAAGCTGCAGAAGGTGTTGGCTTTGTCTACTGCAGAAGCTGACTATGTTGCAGTGACTGAGGCTAGTAAGGAGATGGTATGGTTGCAGAATTTCTTGCCTGAGTTGGGAAAGGAGCAGAAGGATCCTATTCTGTACAACGAAAGTCAGAGTGTCATTCATTCGGCGAAAAATCCCGCCTTTCACTCAAGCACAAAGCACATAGAGTTGAAGTATCACTACATACGACATCTCTTGGACAGGAAGACATTGCAATTGATGAAGATTCCAAGCACAGAGAATCCTGCAGACATGTTGACTAAGGTTGTAACCTTAGAGAAGCTGAAGCTTTGTATGGCTTCAGCTGGCCTTCATAACTAAGTTGAAGGCATGACACTACCACCAGATGACAGATTTAGTCTCCAAGTGGGAGATTGTTGGGCTTTGGAGATTAATAGATAGGCCCAACTTCAGCGATAAGCCCAACTTCAGCGATCCAACTCGAAATATAGGGTTTCTTGAGGAGTATAAATATAGCCTGTTTCTTTGTAATCCGTATCTCGAAAATTATAGTAAAATATCGTGGCTTGGTAATGACCCCAGACGGAGTCATTCAAATTGAGTGGTGAACTGGGTAAACAATTCTTGTGTGTTTGTTTGTGTTTCGTTTATTATAATTGCATTAGTTCCTAACAGATCAGTGCAAGGTATAACCGAGTCTCCCAAACTTGTTGTCTCTAGGGCATGGAGAAAAAGGGATGAGGGCGTGCGAACCAGTTATTGAATTATTCGTGGAAGATTTGTTTAAAATGATGGACCGAATCCATAATAGTTGTCTGATAACTTGTCGAGGAAGAAGGAAAAGTTGCGGAAAAAAAGGGTTTGGGAAGCCAAAAGATTTGTCGATCTATTGAACTTATTAATTACTTATAATTAGTACAATATAATTAATCATCATCTTGTTATTGATTAAGTTAAATTAAATATAATTGATCAGTTATTTAATAACATTTAGGAAAATTAAAAATTAAATATGCTATATAATATTGGCTCAATTATGTCTTAATATCTAATGATAAAAACAAAAACTCTAAGAAATATAGATAAAAAATAAATTACTAAAACTTGATATAAATATATTTCATAATATTTTATTTATTTTTAATTAATACCAAATAATTTCAAATTAATATTCTTTAATTTTCAATTTTATTCTTTAATATTCTAAGAAATAAGAATATTCTTTAATATTTTATAAAAAAAATTGAGCTCGGAGCAGAGGTTATTCCGGGATGCCAACCTAGTTGGGATGTCCGTATGCCTCTCCTCCTACTCCACTTTTAATTAAAAAAAATATTCTCTAATTTTCAATTTTATTTTTTATTTTTTAAAATAAATTGTAGGATGAGTAAGTAAAACTGTAAAAATGCTATTTTTTTAACCATTTTCCAAGGTAAAAATTCAAACTTTGTTCGAAAAATGGAAAAAAACAAAAACATTGATTCCCTCCTAATTGGATCTTAGTGTCACACTTTTATTTATTTATTAAATTAAGAACTCATGACACTTTCTGAATACTGGTGCTCAGACTTTTCTGTTCTGGCCTCTTTTTACAACTCATCAATATCTCAACATCAATAATCTTTCCTTTTTGTTAAGAAATTCTCTGTTTCTGGTTCTCTTCTTCCTCTTTATTCATTTTCACTCTCTCATTTCATTATTCATCTTTGCACTGAATTCTCATTTTGTAGGTAAAACTACTACTGTTATATACTTTTCTATGCTTGTTCTTTTGATTTTGCTTGCTTTTTCTATGCTATGGTGATGCTTCTTTTTTTCTGGGTACATCAATCTGCATCTTACACATTAGATGATGGCTTGATTGTTTTGTTTTTGAATTTCCTGGGTAGATTGTCTATTTCTGCTTCTCATTGAGTCTTCTTTTCAACTTTTTCTTGCCTCATTTTCACTCTCTTTTCTCTTTGTTCATCTTTGCTTTGAATTCTCTTTTTGTAGTAAAACTGCTACTTTTATATACTTTTCTATGGATGTCCTTTTGATTTTTGGTACTTTTCTATGCTATGGTGGTTTTTATTTCTATGGATGATTGCTTGATTGTTTTACTTTTTTCTGAAATCTTTTTTCTTTGGGTTACAATGATCACAATTCAGCCCAATGTCATATCGTTTTTTATATCAATCTGCATCTTACGGATTTGATGATGGCTTGATGGTTTGCTTGAATTTCCTTCTCAAATTTCTAGTTTTTCAGAATCTGGCTTTTGATGATGGTCCTTCAAAAAGAACTCAATCATTTTTAGGTTTACAATGATCAATTGAGTTTCTAGGGTAGATTGTCTATTTATGCTTCTCAATTCTCTTCTTTTCAACTTTTTCTTGCCCCATTTATACTTTCTTTTCTCTTTGTTCATCTTTGCACTGAATTTTCATTTTGTAGGTAAAATTGCTCCTGTTATATACTATTCTATGGTTTTTCTTATGATTTTGGGTACTTTTGTATGGTATGGAGTTATTTTATTTTGCATCTTACAGATTAGATGATGGCCTTATTGTTTTGTTTTTGCTTGATTTTCCTTGTCAAATTTGATGGTCAGATTTTTAGGTTTACAATGATGAACTGAACCATTTTTTGGTTTACTATGATGAGGGTTTGATTTTTAGGTTTACAATGATCAATCGTTTTCTTTTTGTTTAAATTTACTTCTCAAATTTATAGTTTTTCAGAATCTGGCTTTTGATCAATTGAGTTTCTAGGGTAGATTGTCTATTTCTGCTTCTCATTTTCTCTTTTTTTTCAACTTTTCCTTGCCCCATTTTCACTCTATTTTCTCTTTGTTCATCTTTGTACTGAATTCTCATTTTGTAGGTAAAACTGCTCTTGTTATATACTTTTTTATGGTTTTTCTTATGATTTTGGGTACTTTTGTATGCTATGGAGTTATTTTATTGTCCATCTTACAGATTAGGTAATGGCCTCAATGTTTTGTTTTTGCTTGAATTTCCTTGTCTGGTTTGTGGAATTGTATATTTATATGGGAAGAGACTGTGAAAGACAAACTTTATATCTCCTAAAGTAAAAGAGAAGTTCAATTGGTACTTTTTTGAGTTTCTAATTGAAGATAAGATAAATTTTGTAGGATATAGATTGTCCTAATACATTCATAGAAGGTTGGAACCTGTTTGATCAGGAGTTATATTGTTAAACTGTGACCTTCCAAGAGTCCTATCAAGGGGTAAACTGTATCATGTGCAGCAGCTGAACTTTGATGTGTAGTTCATGTTGTTCATGTTCCTGGCTACCGTACTTTCCTTGTTTATTCTATGTAGGTTTTAATTGGTGTATACTTTGACATCACTAGTGATATTAACATCTTCCTTTAGGAAGCTATAAGGCATGCAATTAGATTGTTTTAATGACAAAGATAAATATGAAGTGTTGGTCTGATATGGTTTTATTGGTAGATAGCAGGCTTCTCTCAAGCATTTGTTGGTAGAGTAATTTATTTTGTTGATAGGGCTGACGCGGTTTTCTAGTTTCGATGAAAATAATGATAATAATCTAACCTTCACTGTAGGTTTTTGCTGGAGCTCCATTGTGGTTAAGTTGCTCTCAAGATAACATGATTAATAAGTTGAGTGGAAGTTACGAGGGGAACTCATCTAATTTTCCTCCTCAAACGATAGGAGAATATAAGGTAAGAATTCGCTTTGTATTATTTTCATTCTTTATCGTTTTTTTTACAAGAGATATAATAGGTGTTTGTACTCTAGTTAGGAAGGATCCATCTAGTTCTTCTTTGGTATCAAGAGAATAAAAAGAATGTTGAAAAATAGCTGCCTTAGCACACCACATCTGTTCGAAGAGAGTAGTTCTCTCAGATAGCATTTGTTTTTAAGGTGTTAATTTGCTTATGGCTTTTCCAATACATGATTTGTTTTCTCAAACTCGAATATTCAGCTCCTATTCTAGTGACGTTCTGGTGATTTGTTTTCTGTGCTTTCTCTATGTTTCATAGCATTACTACGGGCAGAGGCGGAGCCAGCCCGGGGGCTGAAGCCCCCCGGCCACCGGCTCCGCCCTTGAGTATCGTTAGTTTTATCTCGTGTAGCCCCGCGTAATATTGGTATATTTTTAACCTATATAGTATTATTTCAATAGTTTAAAGTGGTTAAGAGTCTTGCCCTAACCGACTGGATTTCGAAAAATTACTTTCAATAATTGGACTAAAATTACTACGGGCCAGTTTGGCTACTTGTTGTTTGTTGTTTCTGTTTGTTGTTTGCTGTTACGATTTGCAGTTTGCCTTTCGAAAAGGCTGCTTTTCCAAAAAACAAAGATTCCCTACTTTTGTAAAAAGCTACTTTTCCAAGAAACTGATAGAATTCAGTCTTGTGAAAAAAATATCAGGGACATTTTGAGTCAGTTAAATTCTTGTAAGAATCTTTCAATCTTACGAGACCCTAGAAGAATTCGCTTGCTTCAGGAGCAATTGGTGGAAACTCGGAGCAGCGGAGGCGATCATAGCTGAGTAGAAACTAGTACCAGCAGGACCATCAAGTGCAGTAGCTCACCAAACCTTTGAAACATGGAGTTTTTATGCAGTAGCAGTACCAGATCTTGTATTCAATACTGCATTAATATACTGAGATAAATTGTATATCTCAAAGAGTAAGGCACCAACATTGGAATAATTACTATTTTATTGGAATTAATTGATTATGGATGATTGTCAACTTAGGAATTAATAATGTTGGGACCATGAAATTTTATTAATTTACAGATATATTAATTTATCGAGTTTTAAAAAGGTTATTAATTTATCACGTATTAATTTATGAAGGTTTTACTGTATTATGATCCCACCGTTCAATTAAAATAAACAAATTATATTTAACATATTACATTAGTTAATTAACTTTTCCTAATTATGTTTTTACACCTATATAAATTTTTAAACATTTAAAGAATGTAATTAATGGGTCTCGGTTTCATCCCCATCCACGCATAACTGACACTCCACTGGTAAACATCCCGCACGCACTCCCCCTAAAAACATCTTCAGTTTAGGTGCTATCCGCAAACTGCATAGTTTCCGCCACCCATCATTATTCGTGACTCCAATCCCTAGTTCTGATCCCCCTAGATACCTTGACTTCACACTATTCATGTCGTCTTTAGACCACTGCCATTTTCACTCATTTTCACATGGTCTAATTAGTAAAATAATATCAAGGATATCACGTGCCTCTGTATCACTAGATTTTAGTACCACCCTCTTCTATCATCAAGAAGCAAGTCAGCAAACTTTAAATCTCCTATCCCACGGAGTAAAATTGAATTAATACAAAAACAATTAAGATTAGGCACCCAATGATCATCCCAAACCCTTATTGACCTCACATCACCCATACCTTACACCAATCCTTAGAATATCAAACCCACTCCATATTATTCTAAATCACGATATGATTATTACATAATTTGGAGAAAAGTAGGACCCGATTTGGAAAATATATAGCTTTCAAGATTTTAGCCACTAAAATATTTGGAGACGTAATCAATTTCTATCCAAGATTCCCTTGACACAATTTTGACCAATCAAACCAAGAATTCCCCTTCTCCCTTCCGGTTTCAAGCCCTACCTAAATGAAATCATTAATTTTTTTAGATCATCACAAATAGAACAGGGTAAGATAAACGTGCTCACACAAAAAGTGGGTAATCCTTGTGCCACGTATTTGAGCAATGCTTCCTTTCCCGCTTGTGATAAGAAACGAAATCCCCAGCTCCCAAATTTCTTATGCAGCCTATCCACTAGGAATACAAAAATTCATCTTTTTGATCTACCTATCAAGGATGGTAGCCCGAGATACCGACCCATATCCAAGGAGGTATTTACCTGCAAAATCCCCTTAATTTTATCCTTTAGATCCTCCCTGACGTTGTCACTAAATAAACCTCCCAACTTGTTCAAGTTAACCGCTTGCCCTGATGTGTGTTTATAATCATATAGAATTTTGATCACCTCATTGTCTCTCCAAAAGATACACCAAAAGATAGGAAACTATTATGTGAAAAAAAAAGAGTAACAACTTGTACTCGATTGCATACCATGAACCTACATTATGCCATTTTTCCTTTCACATGACACAATATACATACAGAGATTTATTTTCGTGTTGTCTGATTATTTTTACTGACAGTATATTAAAATTCTGTCATCTTAAAGCGTAAGTTTAAATCAACTCAATTTCGTTATGGCATTCCGATGACACAAGTCTGTCATCTATAAAAAGCGCACGTTTAAGTCAAAATTTACTTAATCATTAGATAACAGTCGTTATAAATAACTGTCATCGTTTGCGGAAAACATAAAAAGCGACAATGAAATTTTCACTTACGCGGCCAACGAAAACTTATCATGATCAATCTGTTTAACTGAAATTTCAGCTCATATATAAACCCATCTCTCATTCCAAATCCCTAACTAGGTTTCGCGTAGCTCGTCTTCATCTCTCCCATCCCTCTCATTGGCTATCTCCGGCCGGTTCCTTTCTCACTGGGTCGAAACTAGGTAATGGTAAGTCATAATTACTTCGTTTCTGGATGTATTAGAGTTTCATTGTTCCTTACAGTTCCTTTTCCTCATCCGATTTACTCATGTGTATGTGGATTTCAGCAGCTGGAAATAATATCTATTATATCGTTGAAAAGGTTAGATCTCTGGTCTTTATCTTTTTTAACCTAGGGAAATATATAGTTCGTGATGCTGACATAGGTAAATATTGCTCTTTTTAGTTGTAAGAATAGTACGCAAGAGTGCTGAAGTATATGGGATGGCTGATGGAAGAGATGGTTTCATGCCTACAACATATGAGAATATTTCTTTAACCTGTTGAGTACATATATTGTTATGTTGGTTGCATGTATAATGTGGTTGTATGCCTTAGTCAGACATGAGTATGTGATAAAGGGTTGTGTATAGGAATTGTCATGTACTGAATTCGTTTGTGATAAACTATGGTTGTGTATGTGTATTGCTATGAAGCTTATGGTTGACGTTCTGTTTAGGGAGCTAGAACTGACTATGAGTATGTTTATGAACATGTTTAGTGCTACTTTGTATATGACTTGAGTACAGTGAATGTGTATCGTGTCACTTGGCTTGGTATGCTTATGGAAAAACATTCAACATGGTGTTGTTTATGTGTATTGCTATGAAGCTTATGGTTGATGTTCTGTTTAGGGAGCTAGAATTGACTCTGAATATGTGTATGAACATGCTTAGTGCTAGTTGTATGTCACATGCTTATAACTGACTGTGAGTATGTGACAAACTATGGTTGTGTATGTGTATTGCTATGAAGTTTATGGTTTACATTCTGTTTAGGGAGCTAGAACTGACTATGAGTATGTTTATGAACATGCTTAGTGCTACTTTGTATATAACTTAATTAGTGAAGTATGCTGATATAGTCAACTGTTTCTATCTGTGTCACTTGAATATACAGATACAACATGTTTTGTGTCAATTGAGTATTGTGCTTGGCATAGTCATATGGTCAACTAAATCGCCATACTATGTATCTTGTCAATTGGTTTGGTATGCTTATGGAAAAGCATTCAGCATGGTGTTGTTTATGTGTATTGCTATGAAGCTTAGAACTGACTCTGAGTATGTGATAAACTATGGAAAAGCATTCAACATGGTGTTGTTTATGTGTGTGAACATACTTAGTGCTACTTGTATATAACTTAGTCAGACATGAGTGTGTGATAAACAATATGAAGCTTGCATGTATGAAACATGGTCACCAAGTGGAGCATATTCATATGGTCAACTAAATCTCCATCACTATTTATCGTGTCACTTGGTTTGGTATACTTATGGAAAAGTACTTACCATGGTGATGAAGTTGTATGATTCTAACAACACAAGTTTATGACTAAGCTTGTGGTGACAGTATCATACACTTCATCACCGTGCTCACTTCATCATGAACTGTACAATCCAAGTGCCAGGTACATAGTAAGGAGCTTTCAAGTATCATATAGCATGTTCTGTGTCCTGGAAGAGATGGCTACAACATATGGGAATACTCTTATCCTATGAATGTTCATTAAGTGAAATAATGGTCATGCCTACAACATATGGTTGTGGGTATAGGAACTGTCATGTACTGAATTCGTTTGTATACAATAGTCAGACATGAGTATGTGATAAACAATGGTTGTGTATGTGTATTGTTATGAAGTATGTGTATGAACATGTTGCTATATGTGTCACTTGAATATACATATAACATGTTATGTGTCAGTGAAGTATAGTGATCGATTTACGATGCTATCAGCACAAGTTTTATATCAATTAAGGAATATACATGTATACACGAATAAGTTGCCTACTTGTTATATAGCATGTTCTTTGTCATTTGAATATACATATGTCTACTTGAATAAGTTGTCTACAAAAAAACAGATAGCGTGCAAGGGGGGCATGGTTATGTGACGTACGAATAGCGTACAAGGGGGGCGTGATGCGCGAAGAGCAACAAATGAGATTTGGATGCTGTTGAGCGATTTCCGCAAGTGCACGGTTTCACTTGTAGTAATAAAAAGATATCGATCCCACAGGGAACGTTTTTTCACAAAAACTTATTTTGATTTAGTTTAAATACGATTTAAGGTTTATTTCATAGATAATCGTTAATTGAATTTGGTTTTGAGATTGAATTAATAAGAATCAGATTAGAATATATGTAGAATGTTAGAAATCAATTCTGTTTTGAGTTTGAATTACAAAACAGAAATATTTAGTGTTTAGACCAAGAGAATAATTGTACTCGTTTGCATTAAGCAAAGAAAACAACTTTAAACTTTGTAAAAATTATAAATGTGTAATAAGCGTAAACTCCTTCAATTAAAAGGCTTTGAACCGTAGAGAATCCCCTGGTTCTGAGCGGATTTCTACCTTGACCAAATTTATACGTATTTCCGATAAGCCGACCTAACGATCATATCGTCCGTAAGAATGAATTTACCCAAGTGTTCAACAAAGTTTCCTTGTAAAGATTTTGAATTTAACTACGTTTTAATGAAAACACCAAAACTTACTTCGGATCATTTACCAAAGTACTACATAAAAATATGTTGAATTTCATAAACTTTATTAGATGAAGTGTGAATTAATACAAGTTTACAGAGAACAAAAAGCATGGAAGCATTCAAAACGACATTGGAGTTCTGGGTCGTCAATCCTTTCCTCAAACCTCGTTAGAGTTTGTCAGCTCCGGGGTCGAATCCGCTACTTAATGTTCTCGCTGAATCTTTGGAATAGAGATGGTTCTTCTACTACCAAAATGTAAACTAGTCTTGAACAGATCTTAATCTAAATCTAATTGCTACTGTGTTTGTAATTAATTTAAGAACAATGTGTGTACATCAAATTACTTTTACAAAATCGAACTCTAACTCTAAATCGTTTCTAACTTAGAATTTCTGCATAAATTCTGTACTAATCTTAAAAATCTAACTCTCTACAACTCTGAAATCAACTCTCTATTTATAGATGTTGAAGAGTCGTGTTTAGGGGTCGTGTCCGCTGCGAAGAGGCGTTTTTATCCACCCTAACGGACGTGTTTCTTTGAATTTCAACATGTGAAGGATGTGCTGCCAGAATTTCTGATGTTACCGAGATTCAAGAATCTCAACCGAGATTGAGGAGTAAATTTTTGGTCTTCGGAACGCAAGGGAGAATGTCTGGGAGACGTGTGTCGCGACCGAGATTAGGGAATCTCGGTTGCGACAAGGGAGTTTTTCCCGGTGTCGACTCTGTTCCGTCATCTTCGTTTCGGTGCGTTTGAATTTCCTCGTCTTTTGCTCGTAACTTAGGGTTTTTCCTTCGTTTTTGACCTCTTTTCGTTCCTATTTGGATTTTACCTAATATTTAGGTACCTTGCATGAAAGAAACATATTCAGACGTAAAAGTACTCAAAATAGATATAAACAACACAAATTTATGGCAAAACTGATGTAAATATTAATGATATTTTAGGTATATTTTGGGCTTAATCTTTTGCTAGTCCCGAGCAAAATTTCACTGAATTTATACTTTAACTAATCTCTTTGTGAAAATAAAACATATATCTTTGTATTTCTTTTTAAATTAGTTAAGCCGAAAAGATTAACTTCGCATGACAAATTTATACGCAAAATACCAAACTAACTAGTATAAAGGCGATATATCATTCGTCTTGTATTTTCAATTTTAAAATTGAAGTATTCGGGACGATATAAGCACGCATGTTATTGAGTCTTCCGTCTCAAGACATTTCAAAGCACATAATTTCCTTTCCCAAACCTAAACTATTATATGAATTATTTTAAACAATTAAGTACTTAGGTTAATTTATTTGCTTAGTTACGCCCGAGATAAGGGTGGTCTTGATCGTCACTTTATATGCATTTTATTTGTATTCGCTTAAGAGATACCGACCATGCCATGGGTGGACGAAATCGTTACTTTAAACTTAAACACGCTTAATTTTTGCTTTTAACGTTCCTTTCATACCTCGATTGTGATAAGGGTGGTCGCAATCGTGGCCAAAAGTACCGTTAACTTAATTATTTCTTCCCTTTCATACCTCGATTGTGATAAGGTTGGTCTCAATCGTAGCCAAAAGTTAAGAATACGACTACTTGATTTAATTAACATGAATTATAAAATTAAAATTGTAAATTGGGAAAAAGAAAAATAGCACGTTCATCCTATATTGACTTAAAATTCAATATGTATTATGACTAAAGTTTCCTTAAAAACTTCAGTTGGTGTTAATGTAAGACGAAAATCAAACCGAGCTAAAAATTGTTAGTTCAATTTAATGCCTATAAACCTAATTGAAAATTTAAAATAAGATTTATTGTATCATGAATTGCATGATATAAAATAGAGATTGAAGTAAAGAATTTTTTCTAAAATACATTCACTCGAGACAATTTTACTTAAAATTGTATCGAAGATTTATGAAAAAATTTGAAAAATATTGCCCGTATAGAAATTGTATTTTCTATCGATAATGATAACCTAAAAATAATCATAAGTTATATATTTTAAACATATGAAAAATAATGTAAGGTTTATAAAATGTTTGTATTAAAAATGTCATTTTATTTTTGAAAAAGTGTTGCAATATATGTTGCATTTACATAAAACAAGTGTTGCTTAAAAATTATTAACATACACTTATGTTAATATGTATGTCATTTTAAACGATATATGTAATATCTCCTTCCACACTTAATTTGGACTATGTCCTCATTGGTGAAAAAAATGATAAAACACGAAAAACTTATGAAAATAAATCATACGAATTAAGAGATAAAAATTATGAAATAAAAATCATTCAACATAAAATTTAAAATAAAAGCATCCAACAAAAAATAAAATTGTATCAAACATAAGAAAAATAAATTGTACCAAACTTAAATTTAAAAATAACAAGATAAATGATGAAAAATAGTAGATAGAGCCTAAGAATGAGTAGGTGAATCCGGTGGAATCGGAGTGGTCTCAACATTTTGACGACGGAAAAAAGGATAATACCCGATGCCGTGTGGATTTGTGCTCCCTCCGCAAAGTGTTGATATTGTTGTCCACCTCGGTGACTCGTGAACTCATCACATTGTTGCTCTCAATCATGTCGTCTAATCGCAAACTTAATTGTCGATTATATGTGCATTCATTTGGTTCCAAATCATCCTCAAATCAATTGGATCATCATCATTAGGCGCACCACCTACAAACGCTTGAGTTTGAGCTTGTGGTTGCGGTGGTGGTACATTATATGCCGCTTCCTCACCCGCTTCTTCTTCACTGCCCTCTTCGGTACCTATATTATGTGAAATAGAGGCTCCTCCACCCGTATGACCACTAAGATGTGCAATACGCGACTCATACGAAACAAAAACGGGAGGACCTTCTCTAATCAACAAATTGGCTCGATTAAGGGCCGAGATATCCAAAAGAGGTATATCCATGGTAGGAGGTGATGTCAAAATCTGCTAATTCATCACGTGCACCCATCACTAAGCCGGTAACAAAATTTCCTAGAGGCACTTGCTTAGTGTGTGAAGTGGAAGGACGATATAAATTATCAAATAGCATTCTGATGCTATCAACCCGAAGACCTTTAAACAAGCAATCAAGCATAAATAAATCCCGAACTTGAACTTTGGAACTCTCAACTCTTCCAAACAACGAAAAACTCAAAAATTTGTGAAAATAAAACACACAATTATCACGAATCATCTTGCTTGAAGTGTTTTTAGGATAGAAATAATCTTGGCCCGAAAATGCATGCCAAATAGTGTGTGAATCAATCTCCGTAGGCCTATCAACAAAGCCACTAGTTGGAAAACCGAACATGTTCCCCATAGCCTCATAATCAATAGTATATGTGATACTATTATTCCTAAAAGTGATAAACTTCTTCCTTTTATCATATTTCAAAGTAACCAAAAATTCTATGATAAATTCATCATTATGAGGAAATTTCATAGTAGAAAATGTATTCCAACCGAGTGTATCAAGGAATTCGTTAATACGGTCCGAAAAGGATAATGCGCTTACCGATTCAAAGTGGAGAAAAGGCATGTCAATGAACTCCATTTTGGACCCAAAAAAGTGAGTAAAACGTTTACCTTCCTCCTCGGATTCAATATCGAAATAGGCCCCGTATCGAACACGAAGACGATTGGCTTCGGTGACCTTAGGCTTGTGACCGGAAACCTTAGTTCTAGGCATGATTTTGGTTAGTGTTTGAGAATATAGAAGAAGAGAAAATAGAGAGAAAATCAAAAGATTGAGAGGGATTGAGTGAATGATAATGGTGAATGAATGGAAGAGAGAAGATAGAGTAAATGGTAATTGATTGTGAATAGGGAATGAATAAATTGGGAAGAGTAAAAGGTAGAGTATTGGGAAGAGTTTAGTGTGTTTAATTGGGTAAAATTGGAGGTGATGTGATGTTTGTGTAAGGAGTAGGTATATATAGGGTGAATATAGGTGTTAGGAATTTATGTAGGAATAGGAAAAGCCAAATATTTATCAAAAATTGGACTCAAACCCACCCTACAGGTCGCGACACGGTGTTTTCAAGGAGATAAATCTCTCCTGAAAACGGATGGTTTCGCTGAACTTGTAGAGATTTGGCAGTCTCTCCTGAAAACTGATGGTTTCGCTTAACTCTGTTTTGCGCAATTTCTATGTAAATATGTCCTATAGTTAAATAAATGTATACCTGAAACTTAAAAGGGTGTTGTTAAACCCAGCCCCAATTTCCCACCCCTAGCCCCATGAAATGACCAAACTACCCTTATTGGTTTTGGTCTTTGGAAATTTTTTTTTCTCTCTACGAAACACGGGCGTGTGGCTATCACATGCCTCACCACGTGGTGAGGCGTGATAGTCACATGCCTCACCATGTGGTGAGGCGTGACAGCCACATGCCTCACCACGTGGTGGGGCATGTGAACATCACGCCTCACCACGTGGTAAGGCATGTGGCTATCACGCCTCACCACGTGGTGAGGCGTGATAGCCACATGCCTCACCACGTGGTGACGCGTGATGTTCACATGCCCACCACGTGGTATTTTTTTTTCAATTTTAGATTTTAATTATTATTATTCTAAAAAATTCTAAATATTATAATTATTAATATTATAATTTGAATTATAATGATTAACATTATAATTAAATAATGTGAGGCGTGATGTTCACATTCCCACGTGTGAATTTTTTTTTTCAATTTTATATTTTAATTATTATTATTCTAAACAATTATAAATATTATAATTATTCTAAAAAATTCTAAATATTATAATTATTAACATTATAATTTGAATTATAATTATTAACATTATAATTTGAATTATAATTATTAACATTATAATTAAATAATATACATTAAGTATCAAACATGTGTTAAAATGTGTTAAAAACAATAAGTTCTAAAGAATTCTAAATATTAACAAATTACAGCAAGCCAATTCGTCCGGTTCCATTCCTCAATGAATCGATGTGTGATAGATTTAAGAAAGACTGTTCACATGCTCACGTGTGAATTTATTTTTCCAATTTTACATTTTAATTATTATTATTCTATGGAACCGGACGAATGGACTTGTTCTAATTTTTTAATATTTAGAATTGTTTAGAACTTATTGTTTTTAGGGTTAAGGTGCAAAAATACCCCTAGCGTTTTGGGTCAGGAGCAATTTTACCCCTAACGTCTAAAATAGTACAATTTTATCCCTAATGTTGGAAGCCAAGAGCAATTTTACCCCTAATATTGATAAATTTGGTCAATTTGAGAAATAATTCATCAAACTATTTTCTCGGTCATGAATCTTGTCATCTACACTTCACACATGCGTTATTTTATCAGTAACAAATCACAAACATATGTTGGGATGTGAAAAAATAAAAGAAAAAAATATTAAAAATATATTGTCTTTTGTACGAATTAAAGTAAAAAATTTAAAAAATTCACCGAATTTATAAATATTAATCTCCAAATAATATTTACAATTTGTTAGAATAATATAGTATTTATAATTGTTTAGAATAATAATAATTAAAATGTAAAATTAGAAAAAAAAAAGTATCCCTAAGGTTGGAAGCCAAGAGCAATTTTACCCATAACGTTGATAAATTGGGTCAATTTGAGAAATAATTCATCAAACTATCTTCTCGGTCATGAATCTTGTCATCTACACTTCATACATGCGTTATTTTATCAGTAACAAATCACAAACATATGTTGGGATGTGAAAGAAATAAGAAAAAAATATTAAAAATATACTGTCTTTTGTACGAATTAGAGTAAAAAATTTAAAAAATTCATCGAATTTATAAATATTAATCTCAAAATAATATTTACAATTTGTTAGAATAATTATAGTATGTATAATTGTTTAGAATAATAATAATTAAAATGTAAAATTAGAAAAAAAATTGATTATTTTATTTTCTTTGTTAGTTACATTATTGTTTATTACATCAAATTTGTGTCTCCCCACAATATTACAAAAACCGTGTACACTTATCCCTTTGCTACCTACCATGGAATCCCATTTTTCCTTCTCAGAATGGGCAATAATGTCTATGCTAACCCTTCTCTTCCTTATTCTGATTTTGAAGAAATTAAAAAACCCAACTCCAAAGCTTCCTCCAGGGCCATGGAAACTGCCTCTCATAGGAAGTATGCACCACTTAATTGGGTGTTTACCACACCAGAAAATGAGAGACTTATCAAACAAATATGGACCCATTATCCACCTTAAGCTTGGTGAGGTTACAAATATAGTGATTTCATCTCCTGAAGCTGCTGAACAAGTCCTCAAAACCCATGAACTCATCTTTGCTCAAAGGCCTCAATTGAGTTCTACTAAAAGTATCAGCTATGGCTATAAAGAAATCACTTTTTCTCCTTATGGAGATTACTGGAGACAGTTGCGAAAAATTTCAACAATAGAGTTGCTGTCTGCAAAGCGTGTCGAGTCTTTCAGATCAATCAGGGATGAAGAAACATCGAAGCTTATCGAATCAATTTCCTCTACTGAACCAGGTTCAGCTATAAACATTACTGGAAAATTCTTGTGTTCTTCTTGTATAGTATATATAGATTTAAATTCTTTTAGAGGTAACACAATCCTTGGGAAATAGAAATGATTTTTAGGAAACAATACAATCCTTAGGAAATAGAAATGACTCTTAGAAAATATACACAATTCTTAATGTATCATAATTGACACTTTAATAAATATAAGTTTATCTTTTAAAGCTAGAGAGGACGGACGACCTTAGAATTATGTATCATAATTGAGACTTTAATAAATATATATTTATCTTTTAACATGGCGGACCCAGACAGGACGACGGGCCCGCAGAAAACTTGGACAGGACCGCCGATCCGTGGGAAACTTTATTTTTGATGCAAACAAATCCAGTTATAAAAACTTGTCTATGTTGCTTTTTTAGAGTAAAGTTGAATGATTTCGACGTTAAAAAAAATAAATTTGGTGGCATATCATTCTATTTCAGACTTTGAGGACTATATAGTGTAATTAACCCAATTTTGGAACGTGGCTTGCCACTGCACCAAACCATCTTACTTATAAAAAAAAAATAGGGCAAATAATTTATTAATCTCTACATTTTTATATAACATACTATTTAATACTCATATTTTAATAATAGATTGTTTAGTCTTCAACTTTTGTTCGAACCAATTATTTAGTACCTTATAAAAGGAGTAAAATGTTTAATAATTCAAATATTTACGAGACTAAACTATTGAATATAAAAGAACTAAGGACTAAGCATTGTGTTATTAAAATATGAGGACTAAATAGCTAAATAAATCAACAAATGCATGGACTATTCACTTATTTACACAAAAAAAACTAAAACTGATAGGGTTGGAAAATGAATAAGAATAACTGTGGAAATATTATTGATCTGATACTCAGTTTAAATACACCGTTACAGAATAACTGTTCAATAACTACTTCCTACAAATCAGTGATTTAATAATCACTTTAGGCGACTGACTAAATCATACAGCTGAAAAATACAGGAGAAGATATTCTAAATATAATACAATAATAATGTAGCAGTTACTAAAGCATAAAATCAACACTCCTCCTTGCTTTGGTTGCTGCAAACTCGAGGCTTTTCCCTAATGAACTCTAAAGAAACATTTGTGTCCTGTTTTTTTTTAAATAATGAGATCTGCAAGTGTGCGTTGTGGACATGCGTCTTTGGACAAAAATGACTCAAGTAATTTCTCCTCATGCTCATCAATCTCATCATAATCACCAAACTGAGTTTGAGTTTCAGAGAAACCATTAAAATCGTCAAGGTCCCCTTCTTCATCTTCTTTTCAATCCCTGCCATTTTCTTCTTCACCTAAAGAAAATGCAGTAGTACCAGTAGGATTTTTCTCCCTAGCCTCCTCTTAAATTTCCTTCTGCTGAATCAACGCCTCTTTCAAATTTTTTGAACTCAAACCTGAAATGCTCTTAATAGCCAGTGCACATTTTCCCTTCATTGGAATGTATTCTCCATTTCCAATTTGGAAACTGCTGATGTATCTAGCTCTTTGAACAAAGCACGATCATAAGTCATATGGTTGGTACATCCGCTATTTACAAGCCAATTATCACTTGAATTTCCAGGAGCAAAACATGAAGCCACAAAAATATACTCATCTTCTACTTGATCAGCAACTTGAGCAACATTTTTCTCATGGGTTTCTGAATTTTGTTGACTGTTGTTTTTGTAAATCTTTTGATGATGTCCCATCTTTTGGCACTATTCTCACATTATTGATCTCGTCTTCTCCAACATTTAAAATGTGGATGACCTTTCTTCCCACAATGATGACAAGGAGGAAAGTCAAATTTATTCTTCTCGTACTTCATCCATTTTTCTCCCTGACTGGATTGACCCTTTGCAAATAATGCACCTTCAACAAAATTCTTAGACCTCAAAAGTCTCCCCTGCTCTTATGCCTGCAAAGTGTTCAACAACTCTGCCAAACTAATTTTTGACAGATCCTTAGTGTTTTCCAGAGAAGAAATGGTTGCTTCAAACCTTTCAGGAACAGTCACAATAAGCTTTTGAACTAATCTAGAATCAGGAGATTCAGTACCGAGTAATCTTACTTTGTTACCAATGCTAAGCAATTTGTCTGAATACTCTTTGACAGTTTCTGAATCCTTCATCTTTTCAAATTCAAATTCTCTGATCAAGTTAAGAGACTTCATTCCTTTGATCTTATCATCTCCTTCAAATACCTTCTTCAAGAAATTACAGACTTCAAAAGCTGATTTCATTGTCATGATTCTGAAAAAGATATCAGATGAGAGACCGCAACAAAGAACGTAGCCCTGACCTTTGACTTTCTTGATTTCTTTTCCTTGTGAATTTTTATCTGCGCCATAGTTGGAGTCTGGGACAATGGATGAACTTCGTAATTCTCTTCAACAGCTTCCCAGAGATCATTAGCATCTAGATATGCTTCCATCCTTGCTGCCCAAATATGATAGCCTTCACCATTGAAAACAGGTGGTGCTAATGCAGTAAATGGAGTTTCCGACAAATCCATAAAATAAGAAGAGAAAAAGAAATAATAACAAATTCACAAGTTCCTCAAGAAGAAAGCTCTGATACCATTTGTTTGAAAATGAATATGATGATTTTATAACAACTCAATTTGCTGTGGAAAATATATACATATTATTGATCTGATACTCAGTTTAAATACAACAGAAATATGTTAAGCCCAAAATATACCTAAAATATCATATATAAATACATTAAAAATTTACATTGAATTCGTGCTAATTATATTCATTTGGAATACTTTTACGTCTTTATTTACTTCTTTGATGCAAGGTACTTAATTATTTGGTTAAATCCAAATAGGAGCTAAAACGGAGCTAAAATGGAGGAAAAACCTAAAAAACGTACCAAGAATACGTATCAGTCAGAAGAACGCTCAAGGAGGACAAGAAGCAGTCGAGAGATAGGGAGAAAAGCCCCTGTCGCGATAGGGATTTTCAAAATCTCAGTCGCGACATACGGTCACCGAACTCCGAAATTTCGAAGTCTTCAACTCGCCCCTGCACCCCTGTCGCGACTGAGATTTTTAGAATCTCATATGAGATTTTCGGAATCTCATATGAGACAGCGAAGCATTCTGCACAGTTTTCACATGTTTAAATCCAAGAAACGCGCCTATTCGTTTGGATAAAGGCGACCCTTCACCAGCAGACATGACCCTTCATTTACAACCCTTCACCAACTATAAATAAGTGATCCATATCAAGAAATCAATGTTGGAAAATAGTTAGAGAAATTAGAGAGTTGTTATGTTGAAGAAACTCTGACTCAGAAATGATTCAGAAAGTTAGATTACATTTCTGTGTAAACAAACTTGCTGTACACAGAAATGTAATCTAACTTTGAGGGAGTAGTTTCAATGGTTGATCAGAGACAAGTTTTCATTCTGGTAGTGGACTGACCAGTCTCTATTCCGAAGATCCAGCGAGGAGAATTGACAGCTGAAGCGTATGAGGTTTGACAAACCTACGGAGTTTGAGGGAAAGATTGACAACCCGGATCTCAAAGTTTTCGTTGCAATGCTCTCCAAGTTTCTACTTCTCTGTTAACTTGTGAAGATTCACATTTCATTAATGATATACTTATTTATTCAATACATTCTTTCCATTGTTATTTTGATATTGTTCTGACAAAATGATTTTCAAAATGATAAATTGGTGTTTTTATTAAAACGTTCTATTCCATCTTATTCATATAAGAACTTTGTTGAACACCTGACAGATTTAGTTTTTATGGACGATATGATCGCTGATCGCAGCTTATCAGACATAAAATACTAGTTTGATTAAGGTAGCAATCTGCTCCGATCTAGAGAGATTTCTACGGTTCAAAGCCATTTAATTGAATAAATTCCTATATTTTTACATGTCCATAATCTTTCCAAAGTTAAAGTTGTTTCTTTGCTGTCTCAACTGAGATTTCAGAATAAAATATTTATATTAATGTCCTTAAAAATAACAAATAGATCAATAAAATAATATTTATAGCAAAATGTGTCAAAATAAAATAAAATTATTATTCTTAAAAATAAATTTAATAGTTTAAGTTTTTTTTTATTATTTTTTTGTTATTTAATATTTTTTTTAAAATTAAAAAACTTGACATAAAATTTAAGCACCAATTTTTGAAAAAAGGCCGCCTAGGAGCCGCCTAGGACCGCCTGGAAGCCGCCTGGGACCGCCTAGGAGGCCAAAAATCGGTCAACCGATTTATGCCGCCCGATTAGTGAAAATCGGGACGGCGTTCTAAAAATCCCCGCCTAGGCGGCCGCCTTGGCCTATTTCTTATAATATTAAAGAATAAAATTGAAAATTAAAGAATATTAATTTGAAACTATTTGGTAGTAATTAAAAATAAATAAAATATTATGAAATATATTTATGTCAAGATTTAGTAATTTATTTTTTTATCTATGTTTCTTAGAGTTTTTGTTTTTATCATTAGATATTAAGATTACCCGAGACACCAATTGCGTAACACGATTACATCATATTCTGATCATTACCCACTCGTGTTGTTAACGACGGACTTAAAGAAGAGGGAGCAGAAAAAAAGATTCAAGTTTGAGTAGATGTGGCTACAGGAAGAGGATTTTGCAGCTTTTGTGTGCAACCAATGGAGATTAAATGCAAATCGAAATGTACAGGAAAGGCTAGCAATCTGCGCCAAGGAGATGGAGGAATTTGGGAGAGGCTGTAGAACTCGATTTACAAGAAAGATAGCATATTTAAAAAGGCATCTTCTCCGTTACAGAGATAATAGAGATGAGGAGTCGGTAATCCGAATGAGAGAGTTGCAGCAGCAGCTTAATGGTGCCTTAGAACAGGAGGACACCTTCTGGAGACAACGCGCAAAACAATACTGGCTGGCAGGAGGAGATCTAAACACAAAGTTTTTTCATCTGTGTGTGAGAGCAAGGAAAAAACAGAATCAGATTTTGTCTCTGGTTAGAGTGGATGGAACTATAATGGAAGAGAAGGAAGAAATTAAGGGGCATGTACGAGATTATTTTCAGCAAGCTTATGCAGAAGAAGGGGAAGGGAACATGGATACTGTAAACGTGTTAACAGCAGCCCTCACCAATCGGGATAATGAACAGTTAGAAAAGCCAGTTATAATCGAAGAATTCAAGGCGGCTCTATTTCAGATGCATCCGGATAAATCACCGGGACCTGACGGTTTTAATCCAGGTTTCTATCAGTTCTTCTGGCCGGTTATAGGGAAGGAGATCCTTGAGGCCTGTAAAGGATGGTTGGAGAGAAGTGAGTTCCTAGCGAGCCTGAATGATACGATCATTGTCCTGATACCGAAAGTGGAGAATCCAAACACGATGGCGGATTTCAGACCTATAGCACTCTGTAATGTGATCTATAAGATTATATCAAAGGTCCTCGCCAATAGGTTAAAAAGCTTCTTGCCAAAATTAATCAGCCAAACACAATCTGCTTTTGTCCCTGGAAGATCAATTATTGACAGTGTACAGGTAGCATTTGAAGCCATACACTACATGAAAAGAAACAATAGGGGATCAAAAGGGGAAGTGGCCCTGAAGATTGATATTAGCAAGGCTTATGACAGAGTAAATTGGAAATTTTTGGAGGAAGTTATGAGGAGGATGGGTTTTGGTGAGAAGTGGATTCAGTGGGTAATGCTGTGTGTAACGACAGTATCATATTCAATCTCAGTGAATAGGGAATTGGTCGGTCCAGTGACTCCGACCATCTTCTTACTAGCCTCAGTCACTGTAACGTATTCAGCTTCTGTAGTAGAAAAAGCCACCACCTTCTGCATCTTTGAAGCCCAAGAGACTGCAGTACCATCCAATGTGAAGACATATCCAGTTGTACTTCTTCTCTTGCTGATAACAAGCAGAGAAATTCTGATCAACTCCCGTCCCTGTGGGGGCGTCGTTGGGTTCGACGGGGGGAAGCTCCGATGCCAAAGTCAGTAAGGTGAATCAAGGGAACAAACTGAATTGACAAAGGATGTGAGAATGTGTACCTTGATAGCCTAGGGATGTAGGCTATATATAGCTAGGAAGTCGTAACCTTCAGCAACTAAAAAGTCTCCATTAATGTTCCATTAATGGCGGTTACAAGTTACCTTTAATCTGGCGGTTAGCTAATTGATAGCTCATTAATGGTCTTTATGGCCGAGTCGGCGGTCAGCCGTTACTGTGGCGAATCAGGTGAAGGAGGAGATTCGCCTCATAGGTTCGCCAGCGGATCTCTCTGAGCGGGACCGTGGAGATCCACCAGCCGGCTCTCCTTTGGGGATTAATACGCGGCGTTCTCAAGGTGAATATCCCTTTTGGTCCTCGGGATAATATCTCTATGTTATCAGAAGCCCCCCCAAAAGTCCCTTAAAGTCCTTTAGGGCTTTTGAGCTTCCGCGCGCCGTCATGAACACCTGTATTAATGCGCACTCTGTTCGATGCCAATCGAGGAGTGACACGTGTAACGAGCGCACTGTCCTAGGAAAGAGAAGACGTCCTTCTTTCTTCCTTGCTTTCTCTCTCTTCTCCATTTCGTCTTCACTTTCTTTTTTACTGCTCGAAGCTTTTCCTCGGAATTTCAGAGTTCAAAGCTTTTCGATTTCATGTAAGTTCATCTTTTCTTACTTGATTTGTTCTGAATGTTTAGGAGTTCTTCTTCATCTTCTAGATCAACTTCGGAGCTTTTTAATTCGACCCCTTCCCCTGAAATAGTAGTTGATTTTAGTTGGACCACTTCGTCATCGGAGAACTCCTCTTTCTCCGAGGACACAGTTAGCTCCGATTTAGCTGGGTTTAGTAACTCGGTGTGTAATCGTTACCAAACTCGTTCCACTAGGAATCCAGTTCTTTCTACTTCTGTCTCCGGTACCGCTCCGGCCGTTAAGTCTAGGTGTTTTCCGGGGACAATGGCCTCTTCTTCAATCCAACCTAGGAAAAAGAACCCTCGAGCGGAGTCTACTCCGTCGCGTATGAGTGTCGCGGATCTAATGGATCTGGCGAATCGCTTCCCTTGGATCAATAATTATGAGACTCAGTTAGCCGCAGCCCATCAACGACCCTCCTGTTCGCCTAGCGGTTTTCTAACAGTATATTGCAGTCATGTGGAGAGAGGGTTCCGACTTCCTCTCCCAAAGATGATGGCGGACATCCTCTCCTACTTTGATATTACGGCCAGCCAATTGCATCCTAACGGTTGGTTGGATATTGCTTTAGACTGCTACCTCGCCTCAAATTTAGGAGTGGTATATACGGGTCGTGTTTTTAGAGCTTTCCATAAACCCTCGAAACGGAAGTACGAATCCTATCTCACTTTCGCCAAATTCGGAGTATATTCGCCATTCAGTGACAAAATGTCCAATGTCCATTGATGGGACGAGAAATTCTTCTATGTGAAGATAAAAGAGGGCGAATCACTGGGTTTTCCCTCGTTTTGGAATCCCAAGCCTTTACACATGGCGGGCGATATGCGAATATTGACCGATAGTGATGAAGTGGTGGCGGAGCTCATGAAGAAGATCAAGGCGGATGCATGGACATACGCAGACGCTTTAGCCTTCATGATGAGCGATATTCCGTTGATTCGCCGAGAGGGGGAGAAGTTCATTTACTCCAAGATTGCGCAATTTGACCAAGGTAACTTTTATTTCTTCTTGAACTTTGATTACTTTAATGTTTTCTTTGGCAGGGGTTTATCTAAGGCTAATCACGCTATTGCAGAGAAGCGTAGGAAGTTCTTAGAGGCTGAGGCGCGTAAGAAAGATCAAGTGGCGAATCCTCAAAAGGATACTGGAAAACGTCCTGCGAAAACAGTGGTTGAGCCGCCCTTAAAAAGGAGGAAACCTGCAGCTTCTTGAGGTTTTAAGGTTATGGCGGATGCCATGAAGTCCGCCATGCCTGTAGGGGAGATGGAACAGGTAAGTTGCCTTTTATTTTTATCTGTTTATCAAGTTTTGGACTTGAGTTTTGACCCTTGAATGTTTGTGCAGATGGTGAAGCCTGATATGGGCGGATACTGGTCCGCTAAATATGGCGCTCAAGGATCTTTTGAGAATGAATCCATCATAAATGACTTGGATGAGGCCCTGGGTCAGGTGGGCGAAGTGCAAAGGAATCAGAACCAAATTCCTGGTTCCATTCATGCGTAAAAGGGGAAAACGGAGCTCCTTATGGTGAGTCCCCTAGAAAGGATTTCTTTTTGTAGAGAAAGTTGTTCCTTTGCTCTTTTCTTTTTATGAAACTGTTTGTTTTTGACAGATGTATACTCGCATACGTGCTATGGAGGCCGAGCTCCTTCAAGGTGTGGCGGATAAGGCAACCATTGAAAAGCTGGAGAAAGAGGTAGCGGATGCCAATGCGAACATTGCTTCTGCTAATGCGAACCTTGCCTCTGCCACAGCCGCCTTAGTCCTTAGACACGCGGAGATCGAGAAGCTAAAAGAAAAGATTATGACAGATGCCAAGAACCATGAGGACGCCCTAGGAGAAGCTGAATATACGGCGGGTGAGCAAGCCTTCTATTATGGCGAACTGCTCATGGCATACTTTTCCCTGGCGCATCCCGAGATTGATTTTATAGATCCGCAGTTCGCCGTCCCCGAACCAGAAGACGTAGCCAAATATGACAAAATGTCAGACGCTAAGGAATACCTCCGCGAATATGTTCGGAGATGGATGAAGGGACCCATGGAAGAAAGCAAACCTTCCACTAATGTCACTCTAGTGGAGCTTGAGGAAGTGCCACCCAAGGCGGGTGAAGAACCGATCACTGATAACGCCCTTCCTCTTGGTCCCACATCTTCCGTGGAAAAGGAGGTACCTTTGGTTGGCGTATCTGAGGCTGTGGAGAAGGAGGCTTCCCAGGCAAGCACCGTAAGCAAGGATAGTGTAAAGGAGGATGCTCCCATTATTACTTAGTTGTTTACTTGTGATTTGTAAAAAATCGTTAAGTACAATTTGTTTTAATCCTTTATGGCAGCTATTTATTTTACTATTACGTTTGCGTAAGTAAATATATAGGCATCTAGGATTTATTTTGGAGTAGGTGGCCAGCCATACTCCATTGCATGAACCTTTGTGAAGGTTAGAAGCTGTTTTATTCCATTGAAGGAAGTAAAGCTGCCTAGGGGATCAATTTGCTACCTGTCTTTGAGGTGAAGTGATCCGCCCGTAGGACTTGTGAATCCTTTTTTGGGAAGGATATGTAAGAGAGTGTAAAGACCTTGCGTCCAAGGATCGTTTTAACTCTATTGGAGATTGGGATCCTCTCAGAGATGGATCCGCCCATAAGATAGATTATCTTATGTCTAAGGAGAAAAAGTAGCTATGAGATAGCGATACTTTGTTAATGCGGAGAGCATTGGATGCCCCCCCTTCTTTTTAAGACTGGAATATTGATATTGCTGCAATAAACTTTAAAAAGAACACAGATAATAGAACAAATGATGTTTATTAATGGGAGAAATGTTTTATTACAGCAAGAAGGTCTTATAGGTGAGCCTTGTTAAAACCTTTAGTAAGAAAAACCACATGGGAAAAAGCTTACTAAAGGAAAAAGAGTACTCAAGACTGTGTGTACACCTCATTTTCTGACAAAATATTTGCGGAGATTTTGGAGGTTCCATGTGCGCGGCAATGTGTTGCCCTCTATGTCCTGAATTTTAAATGTGGCGGATCCAATCTTGTCCACTATCTGATACGGACCCGTCCAGTTGAGCCCTAACTTGCCCTTGCCTTCTCGAGACTGGATTTTGTCGGCCTTTCGGAGAACAAGATCACCCACATTTAGATCCATAAGCTTGGCATTTTTATCATGGTAAGCGGCGATCCGTTGTTTATATGCTGCCATGCGTACATAGGCTTGGTCTCTTCGATCTCCTACCTGATCCAGACTTTCCCTTAGCCTTTTTCCGTTGTCCTCCTCACAATAAAAGGCCACTCTATCGCTTGGGACCTGTATTTCGACTGGGATCACAGCCTCTACACCATGAGAGAGGGCGAATGGTGTTTCTCTTGTGGCCGTCCTAGGAGTGGTGCGATAAGCCCATAAAACGCTCATCAGCTGATCCGCCCACTTCTTATCATGCTCTCCCAATCTCTTCTTTATCCCTTTTACGATCGTCCGGTTCGTGACTTCGGTCATTCCGTTGGACTAGGGATAATAAACGGAGGCAAATCTGTTCAGAATGCCCAACTCTTCACAGAAAGTTTTGAACTCGCTACAGTTGAACTGTATTCCATTATCGGTGATAATGGTATGCGGAACACCGTATCTTCCTACGATGTTGTCCTTGACGAATTCCACCATTCGTTCTGCAGTGATGGAGGAGACAGCTTCGGCTTCCACCCACTTGGTGAAATGATCTACTGCCACTACCACGTACTTCCTCTGCCGGCGAGTTGGAGGGAATGGTCCGATGATGTCTATTCCCCAGAGGGCGAATGGCCGTCCTTCTATGATGGGCCTCTGGAGATGTTTGGCAGTATGTGATTCATTCGCATGAATCTGGCAACTATGACAAGATTCTACCAATTTTTGTGCATCCAGTTCGGCTGTGGGCCAGTAGAAACCTGCTAACCTGGATTTCTTTAAGATGGTGGCGGATGCTTCATAGGCCCCACATGATCCCTCATGTAGCTCCTTGAGGACTTGTTGTCCCTCTTCCAGCAGAATGCACTTTAACCAGGGGTGGCTTAAAGATTTTCTATAAAGGCCATCGTTGATTATGGAGAAATAAGCCGCCCTTCTAACTATCCACCGTGCCTCTTCCTTATCCTCAGGTAAAGTTCCACATAGCAGATATTGGCGAATGACCGATCTCCAATCATCTTCTACTGTTGTGAGTAGGGATACTTCCTCTGAAGCGAAGGCTGGAGCTATTTTAACTTCGAAGGGACAGTCTGGATCTGTCCAGTTCTCCTCACTAGAGGCCATTTTGGCCAAATGATCCGCCTCAGTGTTGGACTCCCTAGGTACATGAATCAGTTCCCATTTGGTTTCTTTAGCCTCAAGGTGATCTCGCAATTTTTTGACTTCTGCTACATATTTGGCCAAAACATCATCTTTTACCTCATAATTCTTGATTACTTGATTGACCATTAGTTTGGAGTCACTATAGATCACAATCCGCTCGGTAGTGATTTCTTTGAGTAGGCGCAATCCCAATATCAAAGCTTCATATTCAGCAGCATTATTAGTTGCATGAAAATTCAATTTTGCTGCGTACCGTAACTTTATGTATTGAGGACCCTTGATCACAACGCCTATGCCAGCTCCATCCGCCGAGGAGGCGCCGTCGGTGTACATTGTCCACTCTTCTATTGGAGGCTTAGGATGATCAATCCCCTCTTCAGTGAATTCATTCACAAAGTCTGCCAAGACCTGACTCTTCAAAGCTGACCTGCTTTCATATCTCACATCGAACTCACCGAGGCGGATTGCCCATTCCATCAACCTTCCAGAAGTGTCCGGCTTCTGCAACACCTTTCTCATCGGTATATTCGTTCGAACCACCACAGTATGAGCTTGAAAATATGGCCTAAGGCGGATTGTTGTGGTGACAACAGCCAGCGCCATTTTATCAAGCTTAGAATATCTAGTTTCGGCATCTTTCAGAACCTTGCTCACATAATAAATCGGAAACTGCTGGCCATCCTCCTCTCATATCATGACCGTGCACACAGCTTTATCCGTAACCGATACATACATGTAAAGGTCCTCACCTTTCATTGGCCGACTCATCATGGGCGGCTCCGTGAGGAGCCGCTTGATTCCTTCGAAGGCCTTTTCACAATCCTCATTCCACTCGAACGTCTTTTGCTTCTTGATGACCTCGTAAAAGGGCTGACATCTGCGAGCTGAACATGAGATAAACCTGCCCAAGGCTACGATCCGCCCATTAAGGCGTTGTACTTCTCTGATGTTCCGTGGTGCTTGCATTTCTAGGACAGCCTTAACCTTGTGAGGATTTGGGCTAACTCCTTTTTCGCTGATCATGAACCCTAAGAATTTTCCATACGTCGCACCAAAAGTACACTTCTCCGGGTTCAGCTTAATATTGTGGCGTCGGAGTACGTCCAGTACCTCCTTTACATCATCTGCATACTTTTCCACGGTTGTGCTTTTAATGATCATGTCATCCACATAGACAGAATAGTTATCACCTTTACTATCTGCGAATATCTTGTTCATCATCCTCTGATAAGTGGCACCCGCGTTCTTAAGCCCAAAGGGCATGACTTTGAAGCAATAAGTGGCCTGATGTATTACGAACGAGGTCTTGATTCTATCTGAGGGCTCCATGGGGATCTGATGATAACTTGACTTCACATCTGTGAAGGAGTACATGGCGTGACCGGCGGTTCCGTCCACGAGCATGTCAATACATGGCAGAGGATAGTTGTCTTTGGGACAAGCTTTATTGAGATCCGTAAAGTCAATACATATGCGGTAAGATCCGCCCGCCTTCTTTACCAGAACGACGTTCGCCAGCCATTGAGTATAAAGCACCTCCTCAATGGCGTCCGCCCGTTAGAGCTTGGTGATCTCTTCTTCTATCACCTTCTGCCTTTTGAGGCCATGGTTTCTCCGCTTCTGAGCTACAGGAACTGCATTTTTATCAATGTTGAGCTTGTGAGTCATCACGTCTGGACTAATTCCGGGGAGAATCTCATCCTTCCATGCGAAGACATCCTCCGCTTCACGGAGTACCTTGGTGATTGCGTCTTTAATTTTGCCTTTGAGCCCTTTAGCCATTCGCATCTGCTTTTCATCCGCCATAAGGTACATTTCTGTCTCGCCCAAGGCCATTGTGACGAGCTCCTCTTCATCCTCCTCTTTAGATTGGGGGCGAATCATTAGTGATGCCGAATATGTCTCCTGGGCCACCTTTTGGCTACCTCTAATCATTACACCTCCCTTGGCTGTGGGGATGTAAAGCGTTAAGTGGCGTATGGAGATAAGGGCTGCTACTTCAGAGATAAAGGGCCGTCCGAGGATGATATTGTAAGCTAACTGACCATCCAAGACAGAAAATTCCAGATCACCTTTCTAGACCTGATCATCGTCTGTAAGCTCACAATCCAGAGTGACTTGGCCTTTTGTTTGGATAGTGTGTCCCGTCACTCCTAGGATATCAACCACAATTGGCTCTACCTGGACTGGATCAATCATGAGTTTGGTGAAAGCTCCTCTAGTGATGACATTGCACGAACTTCCAGTATCAATCATCACTCTTTTCATCTCCCAGCCTTCCACCACCATAGTGACGACCAATGCATCCGCATGGGGAGAGATTTCAGGACCTACATCGGCAAAGGGGCGATTTAACGATGTTCTGTCAAGAGCGGTGGTCTTTGCCTTTTTCAGCATTGGTTGGTATCCAGGTCCGCCTGCTATGACATTAATGGTACCCTTTCCCTTCTTCTTTGGATCCTCTTTGGATCTATCGCCATCTCCTTTCTTGCCATCACTTTGGATGAACCGATCCAATTTGCCTCTCTCAATGAGACGCTCGATTTCCCGAGCTAACTCCCAACATGCATTGGTGTCATGGCCATTTTTCCTGTGATATTTACAATAATTTTTAGGATTTTTACCAGTATTAGTGTACTCCCCCCCTTTTGGTTCGGGGTATGAAATGCTCCGTTTGTGTTGACTGTTCTCGATCCACATAAGGACTTCACTTTTAGAAGCGTTGAGAGGTGTGAAAGAGGTGACAAACGTTGATTTGTTCTTAGAACCTCTTTGCCTGCTTCTAGAGGAAGAATCCCGATGCTTGTCTTTGTCTCTATCTCGATGGCGAGATTCGCCCTTGTCCCTTTTAGGCGATGACAGTGATCCTCGGCGAATGTCATCCACCTCGATAAAGTCTTTACAACGCTCCATCAATTCTGCCATGCTGGTGGGTTTCTTTCGAATTAGATCTTCTTGCAAGCTCTTACAAGTGGTGTTTCTCACAAAACATTCCACTGCTACGGAGATATCCACATCAACAATTTGTATGCACAATTGGTTAAAAGTGTCCACGTACTCCCGAAGGGATTCGTTCGCCTTCTGCTTTAACTCAAAAAGCTTCCCTGATTTAACCACTTAAGGAATACAGCCGGCGAATTTAGCGTAAAATTCCCTGCTCAATTGATCAAAACTGTTTATCGAGCCTGGAGGTAGAGACTAAAACCACCCATAGACTGGACCCCCTAGCGTGGTGACAAATATTTTGCAGAGCACCGGCTCGATGGCACGATTGAGTTTAAGCAGTATTCAGTATTTTCTGACGTGAGCTTCCGGATTGTCAACACCTGTGTATATAGCGAGATTAGGCATTTTAAAAGCTCTATCTGTTTCCTCCGCCTCAATCCAAGCTGCGAAAGGCGAATCTCTATTGGCGAACGGATTATGCCTGGCATTTTCCTCATTCATACGGAGTACCAGAGCTCTAACTCTATCATCAAAATTCTCCGGATCCGCCCTTGGGCGACCCCTTCGTGGAGATCTGCTTGGAGAGGAAGAAGAGCTTGACCCAGATGATGGATCTGATGGCGAACGCCCTCCTCCGCTTTTGCGTCCGCCTCCTCCTCCGCTACTACCTCCTCCACCCCCCCCCACCTGGGGGAGCTTGCCCACTACCCCCTCCATGGCTTCCCGACGGGATATGACCAACAGTTCCTGGGGGTGGCGGCGGCAGTGGTCCACTCAAATGGGGTGTCTCCCTTGGCCTTTTACTCCGTCTACGACCAGTAGATGGGGACGATCGGCCACGACGGGAGGATTTCGGTCGTCGAGGCGAAGGTGATTTAGATCGCCTACCTTTCTCCTTCTTATGTTTTTTGTGTGTTCGCCCTTCGGATCCGCCAAGGGAGAGATTTGTCCGTGGGCGCCTCGGGATTTTGGACCCACCTAGATTTAATCCAGGACCCATAGATCCGTCCGGGAGGGTTGAATCATTCCTTTGACTTCCTTCTGCGCCATCAGGGAATAACTCCCGATTGATTTGTCGTTCTCCAACTGCCGTCGTAGTAGTTACCATGGAATCCGTGTTGTGAGCTTGGAGAAATGAAGAACTCTGGGCGCCCGGTCCAAAGTTTAACATGGGCCAAGATGATACAGCCGATGTGGACGCCATGCTCCAATGCGGAGGGAGGGTCATAAACGACCGCAGGCGATTCCCTGTCTCGGGTCCAAACCGCTCTCCGATTGCTTGTGCACACATGTTGATGAAAGCATCAGGGTTCATACTACTTTCGACGTGCGTTGCAGGAGCAGTTGAATCTGTGCGGCCAGCACTAGACGGTGTAACTAATGGTGTTTCAATCCCTGAAGAGGGATTCTGATCTCCAGTTGTCATAGTTTCTTAATGTGAACGAAAAACCCTTTGTTTGATTAAGGATTCCACGGTCACCGCACCAATTGATAACAAGCAGAGAAATTCTGATGTACCTTGATAGCCTAGGGATGTAGGCTATATATAGCTAGGAAGTCGTAACCTTCAGCAACTAGAAAGTCTCCATTAATGTTCCATTAATGGCGGTTACAGGTTACCTTTAACCTGGCGGTTAGCTAATTGATAGCTCATTAATGGTCTTTATGGCCGAGTCGGCGGTTAGCCGTTACTGTGGCGAATCAGGTGAAGGAGGAGATTCGCCTCATAGGTTCGCCAACGGATCTCTCTGAGCGGGACCGTGGAGATCCGCCAGCCGGCTCTCCTTTGGGGATTAATACGCGGCGTTCTCAAGGTGAATATCCCTTTTGGTCCTCGGGATAATATCTCTATGTTATCACTTGTCAAGGTCACTAGATGCCAAATCTCCACCCAATGTTGATCTTAAAGCCAAATTGAACTCTATCCAGAGGAGAAAATCCTAATAATATCCCTCATCTAGCGATTTTATCACATTATTTTGCTAAACGAGGAAGCTTTAAGAGTTGTCTTGAGCCTCAGAGCTTTAAGAACCTATCTTCATGGACTCCTAGGTTGCATCATTTGAATCACCACTGGACTGCAGCTCAAGTATGTGTACATATGTATAATTTTCCGTGGAAATTTGGGATAAGCATACTATTGCTGATATTGCTAGGGTAATTGGACTTCGGTTTCTTCTTGGGTTACCAGGCCTTGCTATAAAAAATTGGACTTCGGTTTCTTCTTGGGTTACCAGGCCTTGCAAGGATATTGATGGATTTAGCTAGCCGAATTAACCAGATTATCAGTGTTGATATGGACGAATTAATGATATGGGCTAATTTATGAAAACATGCCAGGTTTCATCTCTTCTTGAAATATGTTGGCAATGGCACAATGCCCCCTTGCTACTTCTGTTGCTGCTTGGTCTGGCTTAGGCCATGTCAAGAAGGAAAATGACAAGTTACAGTAGAATGCTCCTCAACAATATATTTGGAAAGGTATGTAGAAAATTTGGTTCTCTTTTAGGAATCACACATTTGAAGTCAAGAGTGAAGAAGAGAAAAATGAGATTTATATTTTGTTGGCTATTCCACATCCGAAAAGCTCAACTTAGTAAACCTCATTAAATTTTGGTGTTTTCTCTATTTGTTGTATGTTTTAGCTTTCAATTTGCAAGTGGTTTCTGCGATAAGATAAATCTCATGCTTTAAAGCAGAATGACAAACTAATGTCTTGTAGTGTTGATACTTTGCTGGAGAAATGATTTTGAGACCCAGACAAGGGAAATGATTTTGCTGACAACCCTGAAACGGAGTAGCACGCCATTGATGGCTCTTGAAGATTGGCGATTGAAGATTGGCGATTGTTGACACTTCTACTACTATTGGCAATTTGAATATTGTTGTAGCAAAAAATGATACTCCTATTGGGTCCTCTCCAGACACTTTGAACCTGGTTAAAGCAGAAAACGTTACTCCTATGGTATCTTTCTCTTCCATTACTTTAAATAACTCTGATAATAGGTTGCCTACTTCCATTTGGGTTTTAGCTAATCCTAATATTGGATCAGCATATTTCTGTTGATTTTTTAACCAACTGTGCCCTTCATCAATTCAATTTTATTTATGGGGAGTGTTGCTAATATTGGTTGCCTAGACCTTTGGTTGAATTTGACTCATAGTTCGGGCTTCTTAACGGGTCCTTAGACAATGCTATTGGAGGAGCTCATTAAAATACGGGTACTCCTCTTCTTAATAGTGCTTGTCAAGACCTAAAAATGATTGAGTTCTTTTTAAAAGAGACATCATCAAAAGCCAATGTCTGAAAAACTAGAAATTGATAAGGAAATTGAAGCAAAAAGAAAACCATCATGCCATCATCTAATTTGTAAGATGTAGATTGATGTACATAGAAAAAGAAGTTCCTACAAAGCATAGAAAAGTACCTAAAATCAAAAGAAAAACCAATGAGAATTCAATGCAAAGATGAATAAAGAGAAAATGGGGGAAGAAAAACTTGAAAAGAAATGAAATGAGAAGCAGAAATAGGCAATTATTTAGAAACAAAAAGATAGTAATAACTGAATTTGTAAACAGATCCAAATTTTATTTTTGTTCTTCTGGCAAAAAAAAAATCTAATGGTTTGACCTCTTGCAAACACAGTCCTATGATGTAAATAAATAAATATATACATATTTATTTATTTGGGACCTTTTTAATCTAAATAACTTCAAATAAGTTGATAAAAAGTTAACAAATTTTAAAATTTTTGGAAAATAAATACCGATGGAAATTTGTTGCAAATCCGACCCAATGAATACTGATTAGCAATGTTTGCAAAAAATAGAGATTTATTGTTAATATTTTCAATTTTCGGTTCTCAATTATAGAATTTATGACGTTAAATGTACAATTGATCTTAACTAATTATCATAAAGAATTTTACTATTTACAATATTAGAGATAAATTAATATTGACTTATAACAATAAAGATATTTTTGTATTTTATCCCCTTAAACAAATAAACTCGTAAAACCTAATTAAAATAACAATCGAAAGCTTAAATTTCCAATTCTTCTATAATGATTCCATTTCATTAAGTTTAACCATTTTTCGGTAATATGTTGTTTTGTTAGATAATTTGTTTTATTCCCTTTCAGAACAATATTGTTACTTATGCATAACTTTTTTAATAATAATGTCTATAAAAGAGAAAATGTAATATTATGTAATTTTGTGTGAAGTTTTTTTTTGTAGGTTTCAAAACTTAGTAGTTTTGTGTTAAAGTACATTTCAAATGAACAAAATTATGAGTTGTTGGCGAACAAAAATCCTGAAAGAATTAACGCGATGCTCAACATCAAAACTCGTGAACAAATAAGGAGTAGTTCCATAACAGCTCAAAAACAAAATATTAAGCTCGACTTGCTTATAGCCCTATATTGAATATTGAACTCTTAATAGCAAGATACCTAAATATGCTTGGCACATTTTATGTCACTAATGAAACAAACAAGTTACATAAGTTAAAATAATTTAAAATACACACAGAGTCCATTAGGTTAGGTAAAAATAGCTTACAATGCCATATGAAAATAAGAAAATTTGAAACTACATGATGCATAATTTTATGTTTGATACATATTAAAATATTTTTGAACAAATTGGCCCGTGGACGTTAATTCAAGCAAATACTACCAATTCAAAAAAAAAGTTAATTCCAGCAAATACTACAAAATCAATTCAAACAAAGTTAATTGGAGCAAATATTACCAATTCATGGAGATATCTTACAACATTTCTACCAAATTTTCATTTAGGGATAACAAATGAAAATTACCTCAGCAGAAACCTAAAGACATCAATGCAATGCAAGCATGGAAAATTCATTTTAATGACTAACATCCATTCAACTATGAGTTTCTATTCAGTCTTATGCCTAAAAGGGTATCTATACCATTGTAGCAACAAATGAGCGAGAATATATTTATACCATTAATGCTTTAAGATCATTTTGCATAGTTCCATAGTGCTGTTCAGTTAGCTTAGCCTCCCCGTCTCCTATAAACTATAATTCCATTCGCAGCCGAAGAAGTCTCAGCTCATTTCCATCACCATTGATTCACAACAGCCTTCTGGATGAAAGAAAAAGTGAATACAAAAGCATATGAGAGAAGAGTAGATTAATTAGTTCCTTTTTAACTAGTAACAATAATAACAAATAGGGTAGATAACGTATTAATCCTTATTTTTATCTAATACACTGTTTGGTCCCCTAATTTGAAAAACACATTTTAAGATCCCTATCTTTTGCCAATATTAACTCTTTCGTCCTTTTATCTATTTTTTTTTAGATTTTTAACCCAACATATTTTAGCTTTTAGGACAGTCACAACACAAAACGAAATGACCATGTTACTCTGTATATCTGTCTGTTTAAGGCAAATATAACAGTTAGAAGTCTAAAAAATATAGACAAAAATATTGGCTATAACTAAGGATCTTATAATATGTTTTTCAAAAAACAGTGTAAAAAAAAAAAAAAAAGGGCGGCCCGGTCGCACTACGCGTCCCCGCTGAGCGAGTGTCTTTCAAAAAACAGTGTATTAGGTAAAAAATAGAGGACTAATAAATTATTTACCCTAACAAATATAATATGAATTAGGATCTAGAAGCAGAAAAAAATTAATGAATGGAGTGCATCAGCAGTAGGATTCAGTCCTAAACATTAATCAAAAGAAGACCAATATTCACAAACAAAATTAAGGAAGAGACAATAAGATGCCTGATGCTCAAACAAGCATGGAAGAATATTACTAAAACATATGCCAGAATCAGCAAGCCTTACCTTGTCGGATGAGGGTTTCTTTTTCGACCTCTTGAGAGCACTTAGAGGAATTAAAAGGTCAGCAACTCCAGAACAATTTTGGCATTGCCAATTTCCGGCAGGAACTGACTTCTCCAAGGAAACAAAATACATGATTAATATCAGTATCTTGACGTAAATAATAGAAAATTGAAGTGAAGAAAATTTGAGCGGAAACATAAGATTCACATACGTCAAGGGGTGGGTTGAGACAGTGAAGATGAAAAGTGCTGGGGCATGTGTCGCAGCATAGCAAATCTCCACCTATATCACATACTACGCACTGGTAGTAATACTGTGAAACATAGCAAAGCTCAATAATAGCCAATAGAATGGAAGCTGAATATTTGAGTTTGAGAAAACAAATAATATATAGGGAAATCGTTAAGCAAATTAATTCCTGAAAACCAATTGCTATTTGAACATTTCCTCTTGTTCTCTTGATACCAAAGAAGAAATTGCTGGATCCAACCACCCTAGTGCACAGAAAGCTACAATTTCTCTGGTAAAATAAGGAGAACAGGGGATGCTTTAACTTGCTAGTATTCATATTACCGCTCTTAAACCAAATCATATATGACTTTTGCACCTATGTAGAATTTTATGCTATGTGGTAAACTTAAAAGAATGATGAATAAGTAATCTCGATAACCGGTTATTTGAAAGTTTTAGAAGCATATATTCTGAAATACTATAACATAGGTTAACATAAAAAAAAATATATAATGAACTGGAATTAGAAAGAAAGAGAAATCTTACCCCATCAGCTCCTATTGTCCGAGGAGGCAAACTAGATGAGTTATCATCATTTCCTGCACCGGAATTTGATTTGGTTGGTTTCTGTGAACACTGTTTCCTTTTATGGCTACCCTTTTATGGCTACTCCTTTGGTAACTGCCATTCAGCTTATCAATCATGTCGACAGACAACAGAGCTCCAAAGTAAACCTACATTTGTTAGATAATACAGAAGATTAGATTAGTTTCATCATCTCATAACACTTTTAAGACCATATTACATCGGAAATTTCATAATAGAATGCATTAATAGTTTCTGATAGAAACAGAATGCAGAATATCAGCAATATTGGAAGGACAGGAAAAGGGTGCCACTGCTATCCTGTTTGCAGCTAAGACTATATTCTCAATAAAACAATAACTCTAAACTACAAATGAACGAGAGAATCGTCCAAAGGGACAATAAGGATGCCGTAATGCCTTGAATCAGTATAACATACTACGACAGGAAGCAATGGGTCTGGGGTCCATCGTGGATCCCCGGCCAACAGTATATCTTGTTTCCTATTCGGATTAGTATTGGCTTTCGGTTTTCTACTTGGAAGCGACATCGTAGCTACATCCTGCGATCCAAGTCGGATTAGGTTAGATTGAGTACTATAAATACTTTATTATGTAAACCTAATTTGTAATCTGTTTTTCCGCCTCCTAATAAAAGCTATTCTCCTTCGGTCTGTAGACTAGCCAATAAATCCGCACAAGAAAGGAGAACAATCAAACACTGAAATCTACCAATAAAGCATATTGCAGTATAGGGGAGAAGTAGATGTATATTGAAAGGAAATATATAATTTGAAACCCGAAAAACAATTCTCCGTTTCCTAGCAAAGATAACACCAAATTACATAGTTCAAAAAGGAATTACTTTTTTTTTTTTTTTAGAAAATCAAAAAGGAATTACTGGTACCCACTGTTCCTCATAGATTTTATACTTATAAGCCACATTTTCGTGTGCGGGTGTGTCAGAGATTAATATAAGATATATCATTGGACCTTAACTATCAGCTTGAGTTTTTAGTTCAAACAGATCATGACAAAATTAACGGATTTTCTCTAAACATTATCTTTGTAATTAGTAACATATTAACATAATCTAAATCCATGCCAATATTTTAATATCACTAATGATGTCAAAGTATCAACAATTGAAGCACCATATCACTGTTGTACTGTGCACTAATGTACTGCTCAAAGAAATTGAATTCCAAAGCTTTTTAGTATCAGATCAAGAAGGAATCTATCGATTCCAAAAACAAGTTTCAACCTTTTATGAATGCAAGATGACAATCTACCCTACCACATTCATCTAGAAACTCAAAAAAGTAGCAACTGAACTACTCTTTTACTTTATGGGTTATAAGATTTGTCTTTCCCATTCTCTTCGGATATACAATTCAACAAATCAAACCTAAAAATCAGACCAGGAAATTACCATTGTAAACCTAAAATGATTCTGAAAAAATAATACAATGCAAAATTGATCTACCATAAACAAGTACGTAAAAGTAGCAGTTTTACCTAGAAAATGAGAATTTCAGTGCAAAGATAAAAAAAGAAAAGATAAACAAAGAAAAGAGAGAAAATGGGCAAAGGAAAATTGAAAAGAAGAGAAAATGAGAGTTGACACTAAGAGGGATGAGTTGTACAGAAGAGAAATTGATTTTGTTCTCTTCTTTCCTTATTTTTTGTTCTCATCTTATTCTATTCAAATTTTTTTGTTACCATCTCTTAACCCAAGTCACCTTTTTGGGTTCAAATTTTCATTTTTTACCGTAGCAAGGGTTCAAAGGTAGTATTTTTAAGTTATATGAATAATAAAAAAAATAATAATTATACGGTCTCTATGTTTTTACTTAAACCATCGTATTATTATAAAGTCCTTAGGTTTTATCTTAATCAACTCTTTAGTCCATTTATTTACATAAAAGTTTGCACCTAATTATACAAATAAATAACTTATCAATCAAAATAGTTATAATGAAGTTTGTGTAGTATAAATACACCAAAATTCTTATATTTATATATATTAATTATAAAAAATTTATATTTTTTATTCTTTTAAAAAAATCACTTTTATACTTTTATATAGTTATACTCCTATTTTGATAATTTTTACAATATTTCTTATTCATTTTTTAATGAATAAGTTCTACAGTATGTGAGCGTGCTGCACATGGAGATTTAGAATTATTTTTAATGAATAAGTTCTACACTATTTACACAAGAGCTCCTCCAAGTGACAGAAACACATCGTTCTTCCACAGATCCGCTAAAGCTAAAAAGCTTTAATAATTAGTATAGAACACATAAATAAAATATTTATATTATTTTATTTTTTTTTTTGAGAAAACTTCATCAAAAAGAAGCAAAAGAATCGTACAAATAATATTACCCAACCCATTGGGAACGCAGAAAAAAGCAAAAGCATTGCTATTAGAAAGAGATTGATTAGCCACATTACATGGGTAACCTCATTTACTTATTGATGCAGCAGAAATAAACATACTTTCGTTCTAAACACTTGCTCGCGCACGAACAAAGCTTAAAACCGTCAACTATCGTTGAATCGCGCACGACTAACGAAAATTGGAAGAAAGAGAATACAACAACAACAACAACAAAGCCTTAGTCCCGAAATGATTCGGGGTCGGCTAACATGAACCATCATATAAAACCGTGAAAATCAAGTCGTGTCAGCGACACAGATTCGCTCCCTCCACTCCGTCCTATCCACTACCATATTTTCCTCAATTCCCAATAAACTCATATCACTCTCGATCACCCTCCTCCAAGTTTGCTTAGGTCTTCCCCTACCCCTCACCACTACATCCCTTTGCCACTCTTCGGTTCTCCTAACCGGCGCATCAAGCGCTCTACGTCTCACATGGCCAAACCACCTTAGTCGGTTTTCTCTCATTTTATTCTCAATAGATGTGACCCCTACTTTTGTCCTAATTATTTCATTACGCACCCGGTCCTTTCTCGTGTGACCACACATCCATCTCAACATACGCATCTCCGCCACCGACATCTTATGGATGTGGCAGTGTTTCACTGCCCAACACTCCGTACCATATAACAATGCTGGTCTAATTGCCGTCCGGTAGAATTTTCCCTTCAATCTATTAGGCATGCCGGGATCACAAAGGAAACCCGTAGCACTCTTCCACTTCGACCAACCAGCTTTAATCCTATGAGCAACATCTCCATCTACTTCTCCATCCGTTTGGATAATAGATCCTAAATACCGGAAGCAATCCGAGGCCTGAAAAACTCTCCCATCCAGGGTGATTGTCCCTGCCTCCCTACTCCTACGGCCACTAAACTTACACTCCAAATATTCTGTCTTACTTCGACTCAACTTAAAGCCTCTAGATTCTAGAGTTTGCCTCCATAGTTCCAACTTCATCTCCACTCCTTCTTTCGTCTCATCAACCAACACAATATCATCTGCAAACAGCATGCACCATGGTATACCATCTTGAAGTGAACTTGTTAGTTCATCCATAACGATAGCAAAAAGAAATGGGCTTAGTGCGGAACCTTGATGCACTCCAATCGTAATAGGAAACTCTTCAGTCTTCCCAACACTAGTACGTACACTCGTGCATACGCCCTCATACATGTCCTTTATGATGTCAATATATTTCCGCGAAATGCCTTTCCTTATCAAGGCCCACCAAAGTACTTCCCTTGGTACCTTATCATATGCTTTCTCCAAGTCAATGAAAACCATATGCAAGTCTTTCTTCTTATTTCGATAGTGCTCCATTAATTGTCTCATTAGATGGATGGCTTCCATAGTTGATCTTCCCGGCATAAAGCCAAACTGGTTTTCCGAGATCTTCACCGTCCTCCTTAGCCTTTGTTCAATCACTCGCTCCCAAAGTTTCATAGTGTGACTCATTAATTTGATTCCCCGATAGTTGGCACAATCTTGGACATCGCCTTTGTTCTTATACAAAGGGATTAAGGTACTTTTCCTCCATTCTGATGGCATCTTATTGTTTCTCCAAATTTTGTTGAAGAACGTCGTCAACCATTCGATTCCTCTTTCTCCCAAACATCTCCAAATCTCAATAGGGATGCCATCAGGTCCTACTGCTTTCTTTAACTTCATCTTACTTAATGCCTTTTGACTTCACCCTTTTGAATTCTCCGCAGGCATTCATGATTTATCATATCGTGATGGATACTTATATCTCCAACATCTTGTTGGCGATCTCCATTAAATAAGTCATCAAAATAGGACCTCCATCGTTCCTTGATATCCTTATCTCCAACTAGGACTTTCTGGTCCACATCCTTCACACATTTAACTTTTTCGAGATCTCGCGTCTTCCTATCTCTCATCCGAGCAATTCTATATATGTCTCTTTCCCCTTCTTTCGTATCCAATCTTGTATACAGATCCCGATTCACCTTTGCTCTAGCATCTCGTATGACCTTCTTTACTTCCCTTTTAGCCTCTTTGTATTTTTCGTAGTTCTCGTCACTCCTACATTTTCCCAATAGTTTATAGGATTCTCTCTTACTCTTTACTGCTTGTCGTACTTCTTCTGTCCACCAAGATGTGTCCTTACCCGGTGACATGCTACCTTTAGATTCCCCTAGAACTTCCTTCGCTACTTCCCTTATACTATGCTCCATCTTATTCCATATCGAATCTATATCTGAATCCATATTGCAAGTCCAAATATCTTTTTTGGACTTATATAAGGTGGAGGTCGAGCCTTTATATAGGCTGACAAAATAAAACCTAATCCGAAACCTAAAAGGAAAAGGAAAACAATAAAATAAGAAAAGTGCGCTAAAACACAAAAAGGCCGATTTGAGGCCCTAAACGACCTCGGATGGCTAAAAAACACGTCCACCATGGGTTTGATTCAATGGGCCGAATCCAACAAAATTAGGGTCCGAAATCGCTAAATTTCAACAACCCGTTTTATCTTCAAAATTTCAGTTTCGGGTCCGTTTTCTCCAAATAGTTTAAGGCCCGCTCCACTTCATCACTTCATCACTTATTTACAGTTTCTTAAAACAGTGAAGAGATGTAACAATTAAAAACGATTGAATCATTTACAATAAAGTATAATAAATAACCACAAAGTTAAAGTTTGCGTATTAGCATAGTTTGTGCAGTGTCTGAGCTGCAGCCGAACGACCTATGGTAGAATAAATAGACAATTTTTTAGAAACAGAAAGAGAGTAATAATTTTTTAAGTAATAACTAAATTTGTAAACGGACTCTTGATTTAAACCTATCGATCAAAGGTCAAATTTTAAATAGTGGTTTGACCTATGGTAGACATAGTCCAAAAAAAAAATCTAATGGTTTGACCTATGGTAGACACAGTCCTATACTTTAAATAGATAAATATTTATTTATTTATTTGAGACCCCTTTAATCTAAATAATTCAAATAAATTGATTAAAAAGGTTAACAAATTTTAAAATTTGAAATTTTTTGGAAAATAAATATTGATGGAAATTTGTTGCAAATCAGACCAAATGAATACTGAAAGGCAATTGATATTTTCCTACACCGAAATTCATGGTTGCAAAAAAAGAGATTTATTGTCAATATTTTAAATTTTAGCTTCTCAATGATACCATTTATGACTTTAAAGGTACGGTTGATCTTGACTAATAATCATAAAGAATATTACTATTTTATAGGGTCAATCACATACCTAACACTGTAGTTTGTAAAATTTTACATTTTGGTTAACTTTGTCAGAATTTGACCAACAACCTCGAGCTCGAAATAACAAGTTTCAAGAGTTAATTCATATTTTAAACAACTTTAATTATTCAACTTTTTAGGTTTGAGGTCATTTAGGTGTTTTTTTTATGAGAGAGAAAGTTTATATTTTGAGAGAGAAAACTAAAAAAATGATGATTTTGAAATATAAAAAACATAGTTCCATAGTAAATATGATATTAACAACTTTACTTCCTAAAATTCTTCATTTTGTGGTCGTTATCGGCCAACTTTGGCAAAGAAAACAAAATGCAAAATTTTGCAATTACAAAATTACATTTGTAAAGAAAAATACTACATTTACCCATCTGCAAATCCATATAACCAAATACATCAACTTGTAATTAACCCTTTATAATATTAGAGAGAAAATTAATATTGACTTATAACAATAAAAATATTTTTGTATTTTATCCCCTTAAACAAATAAACTCACAAAACTTAATTAAAATAACAATGGAAAGCCTAAATTTTCAATTCTTCTATAATGATTCCATTTCATTAATTTTGACCAGTTTTGTATTACCAGTAATAATATGTTTTTTTTGTTAGATAATTTGTTTTATTCCCTTTCCGGACAATATTCTTAATTAATGCATATTATTTTTTAATAATAATATTTCTGTAAATGTGAAAATGTAAAATTATGTAATTTTATGTGAGACTTTACTTTTGTAGGTTTCAAAACTTTGCAGTGCTTTGTGAAATGAAATTTCAAATTAACAAAATTAATGAGTTTTTTTGATAAAAATTGGGACGAGACAGAATTAGGGCGGGGTGAGCACCCATGGCCCAAGAACTGTCAAACCGTAATATATTAAAAAGGAAAAAAATGAATGTTTGAACAAGAGGAGAGGAAGGAAAACAAACAAAAAGAAGAGGGGAGGAGAAAAGTTTAGAGAAAATTAAGAGAAACGCAAATGTGAAATACTACAAATGTCATCATTGATAAACTTGTGACAAAAATCAGGAGCAAAAGGCCACCAATTGATCATTGAAGAAGAGACTCCAAATTTTGCCAAAGCATCAGCAACTCTATTTCCTTCCCTAAAGATGTGAGAAAAGAGAATGTTCATACTAGAGCAAATACTGAGACAGTGCAACCATTCTTGTCGAATACTCCAAGGAACATCTATGGAACGATGTCTAAGCAGATTAACAACATACATTTAGTCTGACTCAACCCAAAGTTGATGCCAATTTTTCTCCCAAGCGAGTTCAATTGCGAAAATAGCGGCTCTCAATTCATCCATATAAGCAAAAGAAGGAGGGGTAGAAAAAGCAAAACAACCTTTGGGACAACCTCGATAGTTGCGAAAAATACCACCCGCTCCAGCCTAGCTAGGAGTGCCAAAAGCAGAGCCGTCCATATTGACTTTAACCCAGCCCAGGGGAGGTTTAAGCCAGTGGACCAGAATAATGTTGGGAGTAGGGGGCGGCCTAGGAGAAGCAAGAAGACTGGATAAGATAACAACATCTCTCCGCGAAGAGCAAAAACCTTTAGAAAAGGCAAAGGACTCGCGAATCATTTGAAATAGTTTGATCTTCGAGTGCTAAATAGAAGGAGAGACATCCTTAAAGATTGCTTCATTCCGATAATACCAGATTAACCAGATGCAAGTGATAGCGGCAACACGCCAGATTGTCGACACTTAGGAGCCAAAACGAATGCAACGGAGATCGCTGAAGAAGTGGATGAATTGGGAATGTCGAGGTAAAGAGCAGGCAAAATGAATCTCAAATGCCCTCCAAAGAGAATCTGTAAAAGAACAACTAATGAATAAATGATTAATGGACTCAGCATCCCTGCCACAAAGAACACAACAAGAGGCAATGGAGAATCCAAGGCGCTGCAGGAGATTGTGAGTCAGAACCCGTCCATGCAAAACTCTCCAGAAAGAAAAGGAGCGAGAAGGGGGAGTGTGAGCATTCCAAACAAATTTATACCAGTCCACCAAAGAGGAACTGGGACTGATAACCGAATAGTATTCTATGGCAGAGAAAATACCCTTTGTGGAGGGTTGCCAAGCGCAGAAATCAATAATATCTCTACCCCTGTGAATAGATCGAATACTGACTTGAACAGCCGAAGGAAGATTTCCTAAACCAAGCCATTCCGAATTTAACAAAAAGTCATCAATGGAATTATAGCACCAACGCTTTTCCTAATGATCGAGACCCAATCGGTCCGCTACCGAAGGGATTATCCACTTATCAGTCCAGAAGTTGAGCTTTGAAGACTGGCCAATCCACCAAAAGGTCTGTTCCCAAATGGATGAATAAACAAACTTACAAGAAGACCAAATCGAGGAAGGAGCAATGGTAGCTTTAGGCAAACCAAAGATAGCCAGAAATCTAGATTTCATCAGAGAAATAGCAAGACTGGTTCCTTAAATTAAATCCCAACACATCTTACCCAAGAGAGCCTGATTAAAGATCTTAAAGTCCTTAATGCCCAATCCTCCATCCTCCAAACTTTTGCAACAAGTTTGCCAGGGAACCGTGATTAGCTTCCTCTGATCAATACAACCCGTCCAAAGGAAGTTCCTAACACTTCTATTGAGCTTTTTCAACAATCCCACTGGCCACTTATAGATCAAGAATGAGTGAACTAGAGCTCCAGTAATAGCACACTTAATTAGAGTTAAACGCCCTGCAAAGGAGAGAGAGCTTCCTTTCCACTTGCTAAATTGAGAGGGAAATTTGTCTGCAAGGCTGTTGAGATGACGAGCCCTAGGAGCACCAATAAATAGAGGGACTCCTAAGTAACTCAAAGGAAGAGACTCCAAACGGATACCAAGACAATGAGCCAGACGAAACTTCCTCGGAGGACTCACCCGAGACCCAAAAAAGACAACAGATTTATCCAACTAACCTGTTGATCGGAGATCTGACCATAGAGTAGGAAGAAATCCTTGAGAGCATACATGTTGTTCAAGGAAGCCACTCCAAAAATGAGCACGTCATCAGCAAAGAGAAGATGAGAGGGAAAAGAGTTTCCACCAGAATAGTACATAGGAGAATAACTACCCTCCCGTACCATTTTAGCAAGCCAACGAAAGAAAAAATCCTCAGCAATGTCAAACAAAAGAGGAGAGAGGGGATCCCCTTGTCTAACCCATCTAGAACCAGAAAAGTAACCCTTTGGAGAACCATTAATCATCACAGAAATACGAGCAGATGCCAGAATGTTAAGGATCCAATCGTTGAAAGTGAGAGAAAAACCAAAGGAATCCAACACATCTAAGAGGAAGTTCCAATCTAAAGTATCAAAAGCCTTACGAATATCAATTTTTAAAGCCATGTGGCCACCAAAATGTTTTCTGTCAAGAATATTAACTCCCTCAGAAGCTAAGGCAATGCACTGATGAATGCTTCTACCTTTAAGGAAACCATACTGGTTGGGAGAAACAATCCTTGCAGCAATAACTGCAAGACGATCAACAAGAATTTTTTAGATGATTTTGAAACCAAAGTTACTCATTACAATTGGACGGAAGTTCTCAATTCTGTCAGCTTCAGCAACTTTAGGAATTAGAGCCATAATACTAGAGTTTAAACCAGGCAGGATGCAACCATGATCAAAGAAAGACTGAACCATATTGCAAACATCCTGCCCAACAATATCCCAAAAGGAACGGTAAAAGGTTCCCCCAAAACCATTAGGACCAGGGGCACTATCAGGATCCATCGAAAAGACTGTGTCCTTAATAGTTTCAAAGGATGGTTTAGAAATTAAATCCTCATTTTCCAAAGAAGTTACTAAGTTGGGAATTACCTCATTAATAGGAGAAAGATCAATATGCTCCCTAGAACTATGAAAGAGATTAGAGAAATATTCAATAACATGATCAGATAATCTTGTCGTGTCAGAAGTAGGACCCTCATCGCCGATCCTTAAATGATTAATGCCGGCCCAAGTCTTTCTAACTCTAGCAGACCTTTGGAAAAAACTAGTGTTTCTATCTCCCTCTTTAAGCCATTTAACACGACTTTGCTCTCTATACATCATCTCCTGCCGAAGAAGTTGTAAATCAAGGTTGGAGTAGGCGGTAGAAACAACACTACTCAACTCCGGAGTATCACCTTGCTCAAAAACTTATGTCAAAATTTCACGTGTGATTACAAAATCTTGTAACAACACTAAAATGAATATGAGTTAAAACTCATACAAAATAATCATATGTATTATTCAAACACCATTTTATAGAGAATATATAAGAATCCACAAGAAAGTTAAACCTGATAATTAATGTTATAAACATAACACAGATCAATGACAAGGTGATTCACTAAGTAATTGAACAAAATAAAGAAGTAAGTCTCCCAAACAGACCCAAATAGGTCTTTAATTAATGTTGTGACTATTTTATGCCTAAGCAAAATAACCAACTCTTTTTTATTCATTGTAGTCCATTTTATTGTAAATCAATTATAGACCATTTTGCTGTAAATTGATTATCTTTTCAATTTCACCTGTAGATCATAAATGAAGACATCAAGCAAATCCAATATGAACTTTCCAATTCAACAAACAAACAAAATGCAAAAAACAATGAAGATGGAAACAACACTGACCAAAACTCAGTTTAATGCTAATAAGCATAAAATGTTAAACGAATATACAACATGCATTATAAGAACAGAAGATTAGATGGTCTCACATTTTATAGTTTTATGGACATTAATAGCTTATCAAAGCAAAAAAGAAAAAAAAAGCAAAACTCCTTACCTAAGAATCAAATGGTCCAATATAGCATTGTTCAGCAGTATCTTTCTCACCAGATGTGATATCCGAATTAATCACAAATGACGGCCAAGCATAATAGGCAATATGAGATGCCTCAACAGATCCCTCTCTTTCATTCAGAAACCAACCTGTTTGATGAAATTCATATGAACATTGAACTAGTTTAAAAGGTGTAAAATGAAAATATCAGTAAAAGAGTCAAGATAAGGATAATGCCTAAAATCCCTAAATATCACCAATTCAATATATTGCTCCTTCGGAGCCTCGCTCTACTAGTGGTTAGTATGAATAGGAAGATGAAAACGAATGCTCTTCGAATTGGTACCTAAACCCTAGCTAGTTCTTGCCACCTATGCTGCTCCCCGGTGATCAACGGAGACTAGTGCTTTTGCTGTTGGCTCCGCCACAGCAGCCTCCGCTGGAAAGAAGGGAGCAAGGCCATTTTTAAACTCAACCCCTTAAAGTACTGCTACATGGAATAAGCCAATCCATCTACATGATTCTCACATCCTGATCTTTCCACATTCGTATCATTATCATTGGGTAATGCTTTTGTTTCACTATTTATTAATTTCCAGTTGGTTCAGCGCCTCCCTTTCTAGGTGCTAATTCCTGTGATCTGACAGCGAAAGGGTTCTTCACTAGTGACTGATACATGGTACTACAATTTCACTTCTTTTTCTTTTTCCTTACATATGTGGGTATTGACATTTAAAAGCCTGTCTGTCTCCGCTCTATCTTACCGGGAAAGTAGGAAATACATTCCCCTGTTGGTTAAAGAGGAATTCTATGGCTATGCTCGGATCTAACTCTCTCTCTTTCCGGCTTAGCTTAGTGAAGAGAGGGGCCTTTCTTACCTAAGGATCATTTCGCTTTCGACGCGTATGAGCTTCACATCTAGGAGCCCTGCCTCCAACATCGCTTATTATGCCTTGCCTCTATCTCTATCTAAGTGAATTTATTCTTCATTCAATTCATATCCTATTTGAAATAGCAAAAGAAGAAGGAGAACTCCCAGCACTGGAGCTGATTGAATGATTCTTGTTCACTGCTAAGCTAATCGTTCTGTTCTACTTGACTCTATTATGATACCTAACCCTAGGGTGAGAATCGCTATAGACTAGCTCTGGCTTGACATTTACTCTTTCCAGGTATGATATTAAAGTAACTAGGGTTAGGGAGGGCGACATGGATTTGGATTGGGATTAGGAAGAAAGGAAAGAGGAGACCCTCAATCAACGCGATGATGGAGAGCTGGCCAAAATGAGCACTAAATACTTTTCGAGAAATTTCTTCCAAATCCCTACAACTAAAATGCCTAAAATCCCTAAATATCACCAATTCAATTGGATTCACCAATTGAATCCAATTCAATTCACCAATTGAATCCAATTCAATTCAATTCAACTCAATTCACCAATTTAATTTAATCAAAATCCTTAAAACCCCTAAATATCACCAATTCAATCCAATTTAATTCACCAATTCAATTTAATAAAAATCCCTAAAATCCTAAAACTAAAATCTTAAAAATACCTAAAACTAAAATCCCTAAAATTAAAAATCTAAATTAAAGATTTACCTCTTTCTGTCTCTCTCCTCTTAAGCAGCGGAGACGGCTGCTTCTCCTCACCACGTCAGTCTAATTCCGGGTGGTGTCTCTTCCTCCCGTCGTCGGTGTTGCAGTGGTTCATCCTTCCTTCCTTAATCGTGAAAGAGCTTAGTGAGGAGAAGAATCTTCTTAGCAACAATTGTTTTTTGCTGCAATAAGAGCATAAATGTAATCCAAACCTCGTAACCACAAGGATATCAATTTTTTTTTTTTTGGTAGGAATAAGAACAACAAAAAACAACAAAACTAACCCGGGATCAGCCTGGGGAAGCTGACCCCCACCACATCATCCAGGAGAAAAGAGGAAAGAAAGCTCGGAGGAGAGGTAAAAGTAGTGATTCCATAGCTTCCTTCATGCCCAGCAGCCGTCAGACGATCTGCTACCCTGTTCTGCTCTCTAAAAATATGGTTGAAAGAAATAGAAACAAAGCCTTGGCAAAGCCTCTTGATCTCATTAACCAGATTATTACTTCTCAACCCACTTTCAATGTTATTAGAGATTAATAGAAGAGAAATTACCTGCTGCCGTTGGGGAAGAAAATAATAAGTGGAAGGAAGGACGGAGATGAACGAAGGTGAGTGATGATCGATCATTTGAGTGATTCCAGGGCATTTGAAGATTTCAATTTAGAGAATAGGGATTGAAGTATCGCAAAAGATGGGGATGGATGGGGCTTTCACTTTGTTGGGTTTAAAGCGTGTGAGAGAGAAGAAAGTAAAAGTTTGTTAGACTTAAAAATATTTGTGCCTGTAGTTAATATATTCATATATAAAAATATAATTATTTTCTACTAATTTAATTTTGTCCCCTATTATATATTAAAAAAGAATTGGGGGCAATTAATATAATCATCCCCTATATTAATTTCAAAATTATTATCGAGGACAAAAAGTATAAATTGTCTCAAACAATTTGTACCCATAAATCCTTTTTTTTGTAGTGAGAATACTAAAGAAAATGCTATTCATGCCATTGATGCATTAAGATCATTTTTCAGAGCTCCACATAGATGTTTAGTTAGTTTAGCATCCCATTCTCCTACTACTTTCTTTCTGGCACGCCTTGTATAAACTTTAATTGCTTTTGTAGAAGAAGAAGTCGCATGTTCTATCCTATCATCATTGGCATTCACAACCTTCTCGATGAAAGAAAAAGTGAAAAAAAAGCATAAAAGAGGAAGAGATTAAATAGTTGTTTTTTAACTAGTTGTTCGGTCAATAACGGATAAATTACCAAAATAGGCGTTTGCTTTTTGGAAAGTATCAATTTAGGCTCTCACTATAAAATAGCACCAATATAGGCCTAACATTTAAAAAAGTATCAATTTGGGCCTTAACTTGTCACGTCATTCATATTATTAGGTTAAGTTATGTCAATTTTACATGGAGAGAGAAATCAGAATTTAACAGAGTAATATGAATGACGCGTGACATTTCGTTATCGGCGGCTAAATTGATACTCTTTTTTAGATATTTTGTACGTGAAGCTCATATTGATACTTTCGCAAAAACCAAAAACCTATTTTGGCACCTTACCGCTAACAATAATAACAAATATAATATAAATTAGGATATAGAAGTAGCAAAAAGGAAACTGACTTGTTTTTCATCAATGAGTACATGTTTCTCAGACCCTTTTTCCATGAGAGCTCCAACATCAGCAGAGTCAGTTGTGATCGTTGTTTGAAGTAAAATTTTTCTTTCTTGCTCAATGGGTTTTGATTTCGATTCTTGTAGTCTATGGCCCTAATGGAAAAAGTGGCACATGAAAAACTATAATACTAATAGAAACAATAAAATAAAAATACTAATGAAGATGTTATTCATACCATTGATGCCTTAAGATCATTTTCCATAGCTCCACATGCATGTTTAGTTAGTTTAGCATCCCCTTCTCCTACTACTTTCTTTTTGGCACGCCTTGTGTAAACTTTAATTGCTTTTGTAGAAGAAGAAGCTGCATGGTCTATCCTATCACCATTGGGATTTACAACCTTCTCCGTGAAAGAAAAAGTGAAAATAAAACATAAAGAGGAGAAAATTAAATAGTAACAATAATGGATAAGGTACCAAAATATAAGTCTTTTGTTTTTGAGGAAGTATCAAATTTAGGCTCCAACTATAAAATAGAAAAAATATAAGCCTACCATTTAAAAAAGTATCAATTTAGGTCTCGATAACGGAAAGGGACACATCATTCATATTACTAGGTTAAATTAACGACGTGTGACATTTCGTTATTGGGGTCTAAATTGATACTCTTTTTTAAAAGTTAAGCCTAGTTTGATGTTATTTTGTATGTGAAACCCATATTGATACTTTTCCAAAAACCAAAAACCTATTTTGGTACCTTACCGCTAACAAATAACAAATATAATATAAATTAGGATATAGAAGTAGCAAACAGGAAACCGACTTGTTTTTCATCAATGAGTTCATGTTTCTCAAATCTTTTTTCCATAAGAGCTCCAGCATCAGCAGAGTCAGTTGTGGTCGTTGCTTGAAGTAAATTTTTATTTTCTTGGTCAATGGGTTTTGGATTCGATTCTTGTAGTCTATGGGGCTAGTAATGAAAAAAGTGGCACATGAAAAACTATAATACTAATAGGAACAATAAAAAAAAGACTAAAGAAAATTTTATTCATACCATTGATGCGTTAAGATCATTTTCGAGAGGTCCACATGCCTATTTAGTTAGTTTAGCATCCCCTTCTCCTACTACTTTCTTTCTGGCACGCCTTGTATAAACTTTAATTCCTTTTGTAGAAGAAGTCGCATGCTCTATCCTATCACCATTGGGATTCACAACCTTGTGGATGAAAGAAAAAGTGAAAACAAAGCATAAAGAGGAGATTGAACAGCTCTTTTTTAACTAGTTGTTCGGTAAAATAAGTCTTTGGTTTTTGGAAAAATATCAATTTAAGTTCCACCTATAAAATAGCATAAGTCTCCATAATGGAACGTGATACATCATTCATATTACTAGTGTTAAAAATTAAACTTAATTTGTTACAATAATAATTTAAAAAAAAAAGAGGAAATTTCAAGTCAATCACATGAAGTATGGAGAGTAAAAGTCTAGGATAAGATAAGAGTATGTAAGTATGGGTATGTTTGAATTTTGTGTGTGTATTTTTTTTGTATTTTTTTCTATTATAATTGTAATGGCAAGGGAGAAGGTATTTATTTTTAATAAATTGAGTGTTTGAGTGTTGTTTTCAATTGGAATAATATATTCCAAACAATTTCAAAATAGTCCTTCAAAATTACAATTAAGTCCTTGCTAAATATCAATTTTACTCTACTTTTTCCAATAAAGTGGTATCAGAGCCATATTACGAGAGTCAGTCTTCCGCCAAATAGACCCTATAAGAAATGTCAGACGGTCTCAAACTTCCTTATCAATACCCTCAGCTCACCAAAACCAATTATTCAAGTTGGTGTATTCGAATGAAGGCGTTACTCTAATGTCAAGATGTCTGGGATATTATCGAAAAAGGCTACATAGTCCCAGGCAATGAGGCAGTGTTGACACAGACATTAATGTTTGGATGAAAAATCTCAAAAACGATCAAAAAGTGCTTACTCTCATCCATCAAGGTTTGGATGAATTAATGTTCGAGAAAGTAGCTGAAAAGCTACCACCGCCAAACAAGCGTGGGAAATCCTACGAGTTTCTCTTCAAGGGGAGGAGAAAGTTAAAAAAGTTCGTTTGCAGATACTGCGAGGAGAATTCGAGACGATGAGGATGAAAGAGATGGAGGCCATCAGTGATTACTTATCCCGAGTAAAATCTGTCGTAAATCAGATGCAACAGTATGGAGAAAAATTTGAAGAGTCCAGAATTGTTGAAAAAATTCCGCGATCCTTACTACCAAAATTTGATTATGTAGTGGTGGCTGTGGAGGAGTCTAGAGACATTAGTGAAATGTCAGTTGACGAAGTTATAGGGTCACTACAACCTAGACTATGTTTAAAAATGGCGAAAGTAGTCAGTTCGGCAGAGGACGTGGAAGTGGTCGAGGAGGAAATAGTAGAGGACGAGGACGTGGCAGAAGTTAAGGCCGAAATGAAAATGGCAACAACAACAATGACGGACGCACTCAATTCACCAGAGGTAGAGGAAGAGGTCGAGGACGCGGTTAAGGAAGAGGAAACTAGAGGCTGAATAAAGGACGTGACAAGTCCAATATTCAGTGTTATAATTGCTCCAAGTATGGTCACTACGCGGTAGAATGTTGGAGTCCGCCTAAGGAGGTAGAGGAGACTGCCAATAATATTCAAGATGAGGAAGTAACTGGCACAGTGTTACTTACCTACAAAGGTGAAGAAAATCGCGAAAATAATATATGGTATCTTGGTCAGTAACCATATGTGTGGTGACAAGAAGATGTTCGTGGAGCTCTATGAATCCGTTCATGGTAATGTTGTATTTGGAGATTCCTCCAGGGTTCCTATTACAGGCAAAGGAACAATTTTTATTCGGCTCAAAAATGGCGCTCACTAGTTTATTGATAATGTTTATTATGTTCCTAACATGAAAAGCAATATTTTGAGTTTGGGACAGTTACTGGAGAAAATTTATGAAGTTCACATGGTCGACCGGAAACTACTCCTGTTGAATGAGAAAAAGGAGCTGATTGCACGAGTACCCATGGCGAGAAACAGAATGTTCACAATTAACATTCAAACGGACGTGGCCAAATGTTTGAAAGCTTGTGTGCAAAGTCCCCACTGGCTTTGGCATTTACGTTACGGACATCTCAATTTTAGAGGACTGAAGTTGTTGGGACAGAAGCAGATGGTAAACAGATTGCCTCACATTGACCAGCCTCATCAAATGTGTGAAGGATGTCTTGTTGGAAAACAATTCAGAACCTGTTTTCCAAAGGAGTCCATGTCAAGAGCAAAGGCGCCACTTGAGCTAGTTCACTTGAGTAAAAATAAATATTTTCTACTTTTCATTAATGATTATAGTAGAAAAACTTGGGTGTATTTTTTGAAGGAAAAATCATAAGTTTTTGAGACATTTAAAAAATTCAAAGCCCAAGTGGAGAAAGAAAGTGACCATTTTATTAAGGCACTCAGATCAGACAGAGGCGGTGAATATATATCCATCTCTTTCAAGCAATTTTATGAAGAGCATGGAATCCGTCATTTTTTTTCAGTCCCCAGATCACCATAGAAAAATGGCGTTGTAGAAAGAAATAATAGAACGATGCTCAACATGGTGAGGAGCATGTTAAAAAGCAAAAATTTACCGAAGGAGTTATGGGTCGAAGTAGTAGCCTGTGTTGTCTATCTGTTGAACAGATCACCAACTGCCAGTGTTTGGGATCAAACTCCACAAGAAGTATGGAGTGGAATAAAACCCAGTATTTCTCATTTGCGTATTTTTGACAGTGTTGATCATGTCCATGTACCGGATGAAGAACGCAAGAAGCTAGATGATAAAAGTAAGAAATATTTGTTTGTGGGCTATGCAGAACATTCTAAAGGGTACAAAATATTCGATCCTCAGACTCAGAAAATCGTCATCATTAGAGATGTCACCATTGATGAAGAAGCAGTTTGGGACTGGACCGGTGAAAAAGAAAACAGCTACAGTTTTTATCCTTTCATGGATGAAGTAAATGATCAGGAAGAACCAGCCACAGTCACAGCCACAACACCAGCAACCAGTTCGACATCAGCAAGCTCATCCAGTTCGAGTTTGTCCTCGAATGATGAAAACAGTTCAGATGAACATCCGCCCGGAAAGCCTAAAAAATTCATAACTATTAAAGATCTCTATGATGTAACAAGAAATCTCAATGATGAATTAACTCTTTATTGTCATTTTGTTAATGATGAACCAACAGATCCAGAAGAAGAAATGAAAGATGAAAAATGGAGAAAAGCCATGGAAGAGGAGATTCATTCGATCAAGGAAAATAAAACATGGGAGCTGACATCACTTCCGGCCGGTCAAAAACCCATTGGAGCTAAATGGGTGTTCAAAGCAAAGAAAGATGCAAACAGTGAGATTATCCGACATAAAGCAAGACTGGTGGTGAAAGGGTTCAGTCAATGACCCGAAATTGACTACAATGGAGTTTTTGCTCCTGTTGCCAGAATGGAGAGTATCAGACTGGTAATTTCTGTAGCTGCTCAACACGGGTGGAGAATCCATCAAATGGACGTGAAATCTGCATTTCTCAATGGATATCTGGAAGAGGAAATTTATATCCATCAACCACCTAGATATGTTATGAAAGATCAAGAAAATAAAGCACCACGAGCCTGGAACAGTCGCATTGACAAATATGAATATGCCCAGTATGTAAAGATAAAAAATGGAGATATGTTACTTGTTTGTTTGTATATGGATGATCTCATTTTTACAAGGAACAATCCTAAGATGTTTGAGGAGTTCAAGGACACAATGGCTCGTGAGTTCGAGATGACTGACATTGGCGTAATGTCATATTATCTTGGCATTGAAGTGAAGCAAAATGACGACCAAATTTTTATTTCTCAAAATGGTTTTATAAAGGAGATCTTAAAGAAGTTCAAGATGGAAAATTGTAATTCCGTCAGTATGCCAGTCGAATGTGGAATCAAGTTGACAAAAGATGAAGGTGGAAACAGAGTCAATCTAACATTATTCCGAAGCTTGGTCAGAAGTCTCAGATATTTGACGTGTACGAGACTGGATATTCTTTATGCAGTCGGTTTGGTTAGTCGACATATGGAAGCTCCAACAGTGTCACTTTGGAACGCAACAAAGCGAATACTTCGTTACGTGAAAGGTACAACTAATTTGGGTTTATTTTATTCAAAATCTGATGATTTCAAATTAGTTGGGTACAGTGATAGCGATTGGGCCGATGATAAAGATGATCGAAAAAGTACAACGGGTTTTGTATTTTTTCTCGGTGACACGACATTCACATGGAGTTAAAAAAAACAACCGATCATGACGTTATCTACATGCGAAGCTGAATATGTTGTTGCAACATCATGTGTCTGTCATGCAATATGGATCCGGAGATTGTTAAAAGAATTTCAGATGCAAGAACGAGATCCAACGGAGATTTTTGTTGATAATAAGTCTACTTTGGCATTAGCAAAAAATCCCATGTTTCATGATCGGAGCAAACACATTGATATGAGGTATCATTTTATTAGAGAATGCGTTCAATAAAAAGAGGTGACGCTGAAGTACGTGAAAACGGAAGATCAGATTGCAGATATTTTTACAAAGCCATTAAAATATGATGTGTTCAGACATTTGAGAGCTCTATTGGGAGTTACGGAAGATTAAGTTTAAGCGGGTATGTTAAAAATTAAACTTAATTTGTTACAATAATAATTAAAAAAAAGAGGAAATTTCAAGTCAATCACGTGAAGTATGGAGAGTAAAAGTCTAGGATAAGATAAGAGTAGATACGCATGGGTATGTTTGAATTTTGTGTGTGTATTTTTTTGTATTTTTTTCTTTGCTCTAAACCTCTATAAATTAGAGGGTCTATCTATTATAATTGTAATGGCAATGGAGAATGTATTTATTTTTAATAAATTGAGTGTTTGAGTGTTGTTTTCAATTGGAATAATATATTCCAAACAATTTCAAAATAGTCCTTCAAAATTACAATTAAGTCCTTTCTAAATATCAATTTTACTCTATTTTTTCCAATAAAGTGGTATCAGAGCCGTCTTACGAGAGTCAGTCTTCCGCCAAATAGACCCTATAAAAAATGTCAGACGGTCTCAAACTTCCTTATCAATACCCTCAGCTCACCAAAACCAATTATTCAAGTTGGTGTATTCGAATGAAGGCGTTACTCAGATGTCAAGATATATGGGATATTGTCGAAAAAGGCTACGTAGTCCCAAGCAACGAGGCAGTGTTGACACGGGCAATAAAAGATACTCTGCAGGAAAAACGCAAAAACGATCAAAAAGCGCTTACTCTCATCCATCAAGGTTTGGATGAATTAATGTTCGAGAAAGTAGCTGAGGCTACCACCGCCAAACAAGCATGGGAAATCCTACGAGTTTCTCTTCAAGGGGAGGAGAAAGTTAAAAAAGTTTGTTTGCAGATGCTGAGAGGAGAATTCGAGACGATAAGGATGAAAGAGATGGAGGCCATCAGTGATTACTCATCCCGAGTAAAATCTGTCATAAATCAGATGCGGCAGTATGGAGAAAAAAATTAAAGAGTCCAGAATTGTTGAAAAAATTCTGCGATCACTACTACCAAAATTTGATTACGTAGTGGTGGCTATGGAGGAGTCTAGAGACATCAGTGAAATGTCAGTTGACAAAGTTGTAGGGTCACTACAAGCATGTGAGGAGCGGTTTGAGAAACGAAGAGAAGATTCCACAGAACAAGTCTTAACAACGAAGATTATGTTTAAAAATGGCGAAAGTAGTCAGTCTGGCAGAGGACGTGGAAGAGGTCGAGGAGGAAATGGTAGAGGACGAGGACGTGGCAGAAGTCAAGGCAGAAATGAAAATGGCAACAACAACAATGACAGAAGCACTCAATTCATCAGAGGTAGAGGAAGAGGTCGAGGACGTGATCAAAGAAGAGGAAATTGGATCACTACACAGTTGCAAAACCAGTTTAATGATAATGTTTATTATGTTCCTAACATGAAGAGCAATATTTTGTGTCTGGGACAGTTACTAGAGAAAATTTATGAAGTTCACATGGTGGACCGAAAACTACTCCTGTTGAATGAGAAAAAGGAGCTGATTGCACGAGTACCCATGGCGAGAAACAGAATGTTCACAATTAACATTCAGAAGGACGTGGCCAAATGTTTGAAAGCTTGTGTACAAAGTCCCCCCTGGCTTTGGCATTTACGTTACAGACATCTCAATTTTAGAGGACTGAAGTTGTTGGGACAGAAGCAGATGGTAAACGGATTGCCTCACATTGACCAGCCTCATCAACTGTGTGAAGGATGTCTTGTTGGAAAACAATTCAGAACCTGTTTTCCACAAGAGTCCATGTCAAGAGCAAAAGCACCACTTGAGCTAGTTCACACAGATGTGTGTGAACCGATTACTCCACAGTCCCTGAGTAAAAATAAATATTTTCTACTTTTCATTGATGATTATAGTAGAAAAACTTGTGTGTATTTTTTGAAGGAAAAAACAGAAATTTTTGAGACATTTAAAAAATTCAAAGCCCAAGTGGAGAAAGAAAGTGATTATTTTATTAAGGAACTCAGATCAGACAGAGGCGGTGAATATATATCCATCTCTTTCAAGCGATTTTAGAGGGTCTATCTATTATAATTGTAATGGCAATGGAGAAGGTATTTATTTTTAATAAATTGAGTGTTTGAGTGTTGTTTTCAATTGGAATAATATATTCCAAACAATTTCAAAATATTCCTTCAAAATTACAATTAAGTCCTTGCTAAATATCAATTTTACTCTATTTTTTCTAATAACTAGTTAAGTTGTGTTCATTGTATGTGGAACGGAAATCAGAACTTAACAGAGTAATATGGATGACGCGTGACATTTTGTTATCGGGAATCGTTAAGCCTACTTGGATGATTTCCCAAAACTATAAACCTATTTTAGTATCTTATCTCTAACAATAATAACAAATATAATATAAATTAGAACAATAGCAAACCGCAAACTGACTTGTTTTTCATTAATGAGTACATGTTTCTCTTACGCTTTTTCCATGAAAACATCAGCTAATGAATGAAGTGCATCACCAGGAGGTTTCTGTAGCAAACATTAACAGAAAGAGAATATAAAATGAAGGAATAGACAATAATCTCGACAACAACTTATTTGACCCTTTTATAAGCAGATATTAAAAAGAAAAAGGAATCTTACCCCATCTACTCCTATTATTTGAGGCAAAGTAGATGAGTTACCCTCATTTAAAGTATTTGATTTAGTTTGATTCTGTGAATGTTGTATCCTTGCATAGTTGTCCCCCTTATAACCGTCGTTTCTCTTATCAATCATGTTCGGAGACAACTAACCCACAATGGTGCTCCAACAAAAGCCTACATTAGTCCCATAATACTGAAGATTAGATTATTTTCACCATAATATAACAACTCAAATTTGATAATAGAATGCATTAATAGTTTCTGATTGAAACAGAATCTAGAATATGAGCTATATTGGAAGGTGTTGTCTCCTGAATGGACTATAGCAAGTGTACCAGATACAAGTAATAAAGTGATAAGTCAAGTATCGTATCCACAGGGATTGAAGACCAAAGTTTATGAGAAATACTTTATAGAACAGGGTGTTCGTGGTGTGTGTATTCTGTAAATTGAGAGATGTTGTTCAAACAGTAACAGAGTCAATGATTTTAGTTGATTAAAAGAAGTACTTAATGATGGTAAAAGGAAGAAAGTTGAAGCACAACGGAACAGGTTACTTTCCGTCTCTAAACACCCTATTTATTCATGAATGACGTAAAGTGAAGTCAAGGTCTCTGCTTTGATGCTCACTTAAGTCAACTCTCGTGTGTTCTTAAGATTCTAAGACGTACTACAACCTTAAGCGTCCCTAAAGTTGGTTCTTTCTTGCATTACGATCGAAACAACATTTCTATTAAGAAAACCCTTGATACAACCTCCTGACATCTCTATTTCGGGGTTGAATGCTTGATAAATAGTTCCGTGAAGATGAAAGTAGTTTCCTATCATGCATCTAACACTAACATACATGCCTTAAGCAATGGATTTAAAGATTTATGAAGCACAACATAATATATCACCATTCATTCATAAATAAGATAATAGAAGACTTACATAACCGGCCCTAACTGGCCAAACCCATTCAAAATGACTACTCACTCATGGTATAGAGTGAACAGTCTGAGTTAGTTCCACAAACCTCCATAGATGGAGTCATCTTCCTTAGAGAGCTTCCTCCCTCTCAAAGAAGCCAAAAATTCTAGTTAAACGATTATCCGAAGTCAAAAAGGTGTCCCGCTCTCCTTCCCTCCACTACGTCTATATAAAGGAAGAAATCCAAGCCGTACCACCAAAATATTACAAAAGATAGTTTTCTATAGCTAAGATACTAGGAAATGATTAATTCTAGTTTGACCCTTGAACACTCAAGGGGGTGATCCATCTTTTCATCATGTTGCTTTCTGCCTTTCTTTCGCCGGCTGCCACTGCCACGCCGCTCCTGCCACTTGTCCAGTCGCTATCCGTCATCAGGTACGCAGCGGAGATCCGCTGGATCAAAAGTTGCTCTTCTCCTCAAGGTTCGTTGCAAAACAGGTTGTCTGGTAGCCCTTTGACTTAATCAATACAAATCTGCATAAAACACTTATAAGTTCTCTTTATTTAGGAATATTTCGCCCAAAACACTCACAAATTGTTATTAACATGCTGTTTAATCGTAGTCATATTCATGCCTAACAAATACCCCCAAATAAAATCCTTACTTGTCCTCAAGTAAACAAAAAGATAAGAACATCACAAGGGATTAGGTATGAAAAATGGAAGAATATTTATAGCATAAAGATGACCAGAAATAGAACGAATTTACGACAGAAGACTTTTTGAGTAGATCATGATTGTTAATGAGGTTTTTTTCGCTAGAGTTAAATTTTTTTATCCCTTTCTTATGAAGTTCCTCAAAGCTTCAAATTGAACCTCAATCATCATTTAAACCACCTGCATTCCTCCAAGCCTCACTAAGTTCAGGAGGATTCACTCACTCTCAAATGGCCTTTGTTGCCATAAGGGAAGGGATCATCACTCCTCAGCTTAGTGCACTCATCGATAGGTTATGACATTGCTTATCGGCCCTATCTCGATGGATCAAAAGTTTTCCAAACATAGTCTAAAGGTCTTACACATAGGTTGTAACGTTAAGCTAAGGCCAGGGTATGGAAAAAGAATGGCTATTTAGTGTAATAATTATGTCCACATGCCAAGCGACTCAACTTAATTACATTTTAAACATTTAGTGAACTTGTTTCACTTTATTACTCTGCACAGTTTGTTTTACAACATTGCCCAAGCTAAACTTCAAACACACAAGAGACAACCAATTCAAGCATTTTATTTCAGGCTCAAGATATGAACATATGTTCTGAGCATACAACAAAACTTCACTCGATCATCATTCCTCAAATGTCACCATTTCAACAATTTTCTTTTTATATACTCCGAATTTCTTAAAATTGTATTTTTCTTTAACCAGAGCAGCTTATTCTGAGGCATGAGACAAATTCAAGGTACTTTGGGATTTTAGTGAAGGGAATTGGTTCCTTTATGTAGTGTTTAAGAAAGACTAGGTTAAGGCTCAAGTTGGATATCCTAAGAATGTGGGTGCAAAGCACGGGTAGGCCTTTTGTGAAGTGAAATTGGGATCTAAATGCCTTTTTCCTCCTATGTTCTTCCACAATTTTACCATTTTGACTAGGCAACCAAAGCAATACATACCTACGGACAATATGCACTAGCCCTCTTATGAAGAAACAATGCATTTTCATGCTAATGTAGGCTCAAGTTCTCATATTTTAGGGCTTTTGCATTGGAACAGGAGATTCTTTAAGTGAAGATTGAGTTAAAACTTAAATTTTTTTAGAACTTCTTGATTTGGGAATTTAAATAATTACACAAAGCTATTACCTCAAATCGCAATCACAAAAGCATAAACAGCTAGGAATAAGACAAGAGAATGAGATAGTTACAAGAAAACAAATAACGGACAAATTGCTTAAAGCGGACGTCGAGATTTATTAGAGGGTAATTTGCTAGACATATCAGTCTAATACAGCAGCATGTTTCATTTTTTATCATGTTATGCACAAAATTTTTGCAGTTTAAATGCATACATCCCACCCCCAAATAAAAATCAACATTGTTCCCAATGTTACACTAACAACAGGAGAAAAACAAAAATCATAACATGATCGCATTGGAGTGTAACAATAAATGCAAAGAAGGGTTATAAGTGTTACCAAATGCTTGGATAGCGACAAGTGTGAAGGTTTAGACAAGAGGGGAACGAGAGGACTCAACCTCTCGATCCTTAGCAGGAGCAGTACCATCCCCTTTCGAGGAGGTAGCGGCATGTGCTTCAGTGGCAGTAGATTTCGCTCTTACCGGACTTTTGATCGAGGCACCCGAAGGACTTTCCCGCCCATGCTCTTCTACACAGAGGTGCTTCAGCATATCCACCTCACTTTGTAGAATAGCAGTTTTATGCTCCAGGGCATGGATTTGGTCGTGGTTAGCTACATTCTGCGCAAACAGGGCATTGAACATACAGACAATATCATCATTGGTGAGCTTTGCACATTTCATGTAAAAGGCAAGATCTTTTTCGTGCTCAACTTGCTCGGACTCAGAGGAGACAGAGACAGTAGGTTCACTCTTCCTTTTTCGGCTTTCGACTCTCCTTGATTCAACAAAGTCTGTCATCCAGACCCACTTCCCATTCACCATTTTCCCAAAACACATGCTCTGTAAACTCCTTAAATCAATCTGGTCAGGGTGGTTTACAACAGTGAGCCGGGTGCGGTCCTCTGGCTTAAAGATTCCAATTTCTGCTGCAATCCGAGTCACGATGCTCCCACAGCAAATGACCGAGGAATTCTTCTTCCCAAAGTTGGCAATGTACTCCCCAAACCAATAGCCTAGATTCATACTGGGCCCGGTTGTCATACTTCACAAAGCCGTAAGGTCGGCATGGGGAATAGTGGCCTGATTTTCACGGGCAAAGATGGTGCCAGAGACCAATTTATGGAGGTACCGGATGGCATAGTCATCAATATTTGAAGCCTTGGAAACACTACTGTCATACCTCGGCTGGTTCGAAATAGACTGCCAGAAAGCCTATCGGTCAAATACATCAGGGGTTTGAGTGAACGCCTCCTTGTAACTTTCCGACTCAAGGTCATCGTCATCCGTGGCACCCAATAGACTGTTGAACATGTTCAATAAAGGCCGCTGGGTGTGAGTCATTATCCTGAAACTAAACTTGCCTTCCTCGTCCGGGTCAGTAATCTCAGAATGGTGCTTAAACATAGCCAGGAATTCCAGCATGACTTCTTTATATGCCGACTCCGTTATTTCAAAGAAACAGCGAAAATGGCCTGCCTCCATGAGTCACCGCACACGTACATCAAGTTTGAGCTTCTTCAAGGTCTCCCAGCAAACTGTTCTCACAGGCCCAAATTCAAGTTGCGCAAGTTCCTCGTAGTACGTCTGTACTGCTGCATCTTTGAACTGAGACAGCTTTTTCACCAATTTTTCATCAGGGACGAAAGCAACTGAGCTTGTTCCCGTCATTTTGCCCTTAGCTCTTTCTTTCTTTATTGATCCTTCGATTTTTACCTGCTTACCAGAACCACGAGTTCTCATCCTGCGCTCAAGGCTAAATAGGGTTTCCCAACGATAAAGAGCACAGAGCATGTGGTGAACCGTGAAATAAAAGTGTGAAAATAATACAAGTCGAACGAGGGGCCGTATATTTGGTTGGTTTCCTTAAGTAGGGAGAGGAAATGAAACGTCTTGTTGCCAAACCGCCTTTATGAGAGCGGTCCAAAGGACGCCACCTGGACAAGTGGTTCTACTATAGGGAAAAGTAGTTGTTATTTGCCTTGCCCAAGGGAGGACCAGGCATGCATGAAATGCTAACACCAACAAGTGTTATCATTGGAGCTACTCTCGGGAAGGTATGGGCTATATTAAATCTATTTTCTTTTTTATTGACTTCTATAATAAGTTTGTGTTTCTTTGCTCTATGGATTTGAAATCGGTCAAAATTGAGAATATATGTTCTTAGCTATCCATTCCTGAACTTTTGAAAGATTAACTTTGTATCTAGCTATGCTTTTCTATTTAGAAATGATTTTATCAGTTTCAGAATTCATCTATAATACACTAACTATGCTGCCTATACTTTTGGGAGTGATGGTGAGAATAATTATTTGATTTAGGAAGGCAAATGTTATATGCATTTTATGTGTGTACTTGCAGATGAATGATTTCAGAAGAATGAAACGATTTAAAGCTAAGGGGGATATGGTTTAATTGATCTTAGGAATTATGATAGAACATATCAGAACCGATCTTATTTGGGAAGAATGAGCTCAATAAGCCTATACTTGTTAGTTCCTTTGTTCTAATCATTTTTTTGTTGAATATTACCATTACATAATAAATCATTTTGTGTTGATTTTTTTTTCTAATTTATGTCTATAAATGAGGTTATGGTTTGTTGTTGAAATACGAACCTGTAAATTACCGATTATGGTTGCTGTTGAAAAATGAACCCGTAAATTACCGATTTAAAATCAATAATTTATTGGTTTCAATTAATAATTAGCATATTATTTTTTAGTGTCGTCCTTTATTGTAAGGACAAAAATATGTCACTATTACATGGGGACGACAATTGTCCCTAAGAATGGGGACGACAACCATCCCTATGAACGAGGATGAAATGTTGTCCTTAAGAACGGGGACGACAGTCGTCCGTAAGAATGAGGACGATATATTGTCCCTAAGAATGGGGATGACAGTCGTCCGTAAGACTAAGGACGAGATGTTGTGCCTAGAAACGGGGACGACAGTCGTCCCTCTTAACGGAGACGACAGTCGTCTCTAAGAATGGGGACGACAGTCGTTCCTAAGAATGGGGACGACATCATGTTTTTCGTCCCCTATAGAATCAAGGACGGAGGAAACAATGACGAAAAATAGGGACGGCAAAATTGTCCCCAAAAGTATAAGGGACAAATTTTTATGTTATTAGGGACGATTTTTGTCGTCTCTGAAAGTGCTTTTTTTTGTAGTGTGATCTTTTAGGAAGAGTACAAAAATAAACCTTGTGGTTACACCTGTTTTCGTGGTTTAAAAATTTACAAAATGATACATTAAGTTTAATTCCGTTAGCAAACACATACCAAATTGACTAACGGTATTAAAAGTCAAAGGGAAAAGAGTTGATTCGGTCCTTATATTTATTTATTTTATAAATTAACCCCTTATTATCTAATTATCATAAACAAACCTTAAAATTAAAAATAAAAATCAAATACACATTTTCTCCATCTCTCTCTAATTTCTTTCTCTCTCAAATACACATTTTCTCCATTTACCATCTTCTCATCTTCTTATAATTCATTTATAAATTACTGCTTTTAAATACATTTTCCTTCCAACTTCAAACCACCTATCCCTCTCTCTTGCACAAAAGAAACACTAAAATTATGGATAGTATAGACATGGATAAAGAAAGATCCACCGCGGAGATGGCTTTTAAAGATTCAACCTCGACGGTTATCAGAATCCGTCGTGGTTTACCTAACTTTCTACAGTCTGTTAAACTCAAATACGTCAAGTTAGGTTATGGTTACTAATGGAATACTGCTACTTTACTCATGGTTGTTTTAATTGTCGCTTTGTCAGTAGCCACTTTGTCTCAATTCACTGGTCTTCAACTCGATTTTTTCTACGAGTTAAAAAACACCCGATCTTTTCCCTTTTATGAAGTCGAAGAGAATACAAAAGTCGCCCGTACTGCTCTTTTTCTCGGCGTGGTTGGATTCTACTTCACTAAGTGGTCTACCCCGATTTATCTGGTGGACTTCGCGTGTTATAAACCAAAGGATGAACTGAAAAAGTCATGGAGTCGTTCATTAAATTGACAGAAGATAGCAGTTCATTTGGTGATGAAGTTGTGAATTTCCACAAGAGAGTGTCAACTCTTCCGGTTTAGGCGACCAAACATATATGTCTCGAGGAATAACAGCTCAACCGCGAATCTTTCTTTAGCAGAAGATGAGAAGATGATAAATGGTGGGTATTAGCATTTGATTTTGTATTTTTAAAGTGGGAGAAATTAACAAAGAGGAGAAAAAGAAGAGAGAGAAAGAAAAAGAAAAATAAGAAATTAGAGAGAGATGGGGAAGAAGGTGTATTTGATTTTTATTTTTAATTTTGTGGTTTGTTTGTGATAATTAGATAATAAAGGGGTTAATTTATAAAATAAATAAATATAAGGACTGAATTATCTCTTTTACCTTTGATTTTTAACACCGTTAGTCAATTTGGTATTTAAGGTACTATTTTGTAAATTTTTAAACCATAAGTCTGCAATCGAAAACACGTATAACCACAAGTTTTATTTTTATAGTTTTCCCTACTCTTTTTTATTGTTACTATTTTTAATTATAGTTTTTCATGTCCCACATTTTCCATTATTAGCCCCATAGACTACAAGAATCGACTCCAAAACCCATTGAGCAAGGAAGCAAAGCTTTACTTCAAGCAACCACCACAACTGACTCCGATGATGTTGAAGCTGTCGCGGAAAAATCTTCTGAGAAACAGGTACTCATTGATGAAAAACAAGTCAGTTTCGTGTTTCCTACTTCTATATCTAGGGGTGGGCAAAAAAACCGGACAAACTGCTAACCGAACCGAAAACCAGTAATCTAAATCGAAAATGGTGGTTAACCGAACCGGTAGTTTTCTTAATAGTTAAAAAAATAGACAGGTACCGGTTTCGGTTTCGAGTTAGAGTGTTCAAAAACCGCGACTATTTTCGTTGTACTTTAAAAAAAAATTACCAGGCCAAATGAGATGATTTTAGGGCTAAATGTTTGATGAGATATATTTTTTTTTTGAATAAGGGCAGGGTAGTGAATGGAAACTACTGACGGATATCCCAACTACGTTGGCACCCCGTCCGAAGAAACAAATCACCCCCGATATATTAATAAAAGAATAGAAAATACAAAAGGATGAGGAGAAGAATCAAAAATGTCGAAAATGAGCAATATTACAAAGGTAGTCAAAAATAAAAGATTGACAAAATTTTGGGGCAGCCGGCCACCAAACAAGTTCGTTGGAGAGAGCACCGTGACGAGCAAGGGCGTCAGCGGCACGATTCCCTTCTCTGTAAATGTGTGTGATTTGTACCGTCATAAGAGAGCATTGATGTAGACACTTTAGCCATTCTTGGCGAACCATCCACGGGACGCTAGAAGATCTTCCTTCCATATCGACCGCGAAAGTAATAGCCCGAAGTTCAGCAATATGCGCAAAGCTGTTACCAATCGGAAAAGCGAAACAGCCTCTTGCAAAGCCCCTTGACATTCGAAAAATTCCACCTGACCCTGCGTTGCCTGGTGCGCCAGCTGCTGAACCGTCCGTGTTGACTTTGATCCACCCTGCAGGAGGACGAATCCATCTGATAGCGTTGTCGGGGGCAGGAGGCGGCCTGTATGTTTGATGAGATATTGTTATTTTGCTTTTTTTTTATGAAAGGTTGGGACGAGAGAGCCTCTTGTCCCAGACATCCCGACTAGGTCGGCACCCCTGGACCAAGCACCCTAAACCCGTTATATTAAATAAAAGAAAAAGTCTACAAGAGAGAAAAAGGTAAATTAACAGAACCTAGGATGGCTAATATTACAAATATCATCCTGAATAAATGAATGACAGAAGCTAGGTGCGGAAGGCCAGCAGGTAATGGACGAAGCATTAACCCCGTACTTTGCAAGAGCATCCGCAACTCGGTTTCCCTTACGGTAGATATGTGATATGTGGATGTTCATACCCGAAGCGATACCCAAACATTCCAACCATTCTTGCTGGAGCTTCCAAGGGACCTGAAGAGACCGGTGCTTAAACAAATTCACAACATAAATCGAGTCAGATTCCACCCACAGGTTCTGCCAGTTCTTTTCCCAAGCTAATTTTATCGCAAACATAGTAGCTTTCATCTCGGCGACATATGCAAAGCTAGAGGGGATAGGAAAGGCGAAGCACCCTTTCGAGAAACCCCGTGAATTGCGATAAACGCCCCCAGCACCGGCATTACCAGGAGTTCTGAGTGCAGAACCATCAACATTCATTTTAGTCCAACCCGCTAGAGGCGCAATCCACCGAACCCTGACGATGTTGGGAGCCAGAGGAGGACGGGCTGTCATCTGAAGGTTCGAAATGATGCTGTAGCTGGCCGGCGAACAGTAGGCTCGCTGTTTCTGCTGCGTTTCCTGGATCAAACGCCGGAGTATCCCGACTGAGTTTTGGATTGAAGGGAGCGCCGCATTGAAGATAACGTCGTTTCTAACATGCCAGATAAGCCAAATGCAAGAGACAACAACTACCCTCCATAGCAAAGTAACCTGCACACAGAATTTAATGCTAAACAGCGAGGCGAGGAAGCTATTCCAATTCGAACCACCGCTGCAATTCGCGCCATAGGCCATCTGCAAAACAACAGTTTATAAATATGTGGTTAGTTGTTTCCGTGCTGGTGCACCAAGGCACGCATCGGGGTGCCAATTGGATGCCATATTGCTGGAGTATGTTTTGCGTCGGAAGATGGCCATACCACGATCTCCAAACGACCAGCGATCTCGAGGGCGGGATGCGCGGGTCCCAAATAAATTTAGCCCAAGGGGACGGGCCCTGGCTAGGGTACAATGTGTTATACAGAGCCTTCGCGGTTAGGATTCCCTTCACTACAGGTTTCCAAATGCAGAAATCGGCCTCATCCGATCCTTCCTTTACCAAGCGAATATTATCCTGAACCTCTGGAGGCAGATGCTCAATGTTAATCCATTTCTAATTGACCAGGAATTCCTCAACGCTTGCAAACATCCCTCGCTGAATTTTCAAATCTATTTGCAGCTAATCCGCAACCGTAGCCTGGATCCAAATATCAGTCCAGAAGTTTAAGGCAGTTGTCTATCCAATCCACCACAGGGATTGCTCCTGAATCATCACATACATCGTTTTACAGGATGACCATATTGAAGAAGGAGCAATGCAATCCTTCGGCAACCCTAAAAACGTAAAAAATCTGGATTTTAACAAGTCAATAGCCATGCCCTTACCTTGAAGAAATTCCCATGCCAGTTTCCCTAGCAGGGCCTGATTGAAAGTTTTGAAATCCTTCACCCCGAGACCTCCCGAATCTGAACTTTTACAATAGGTGCTCCACGCCACAGTAACAAGTTTCTGTTTGTCAATGGTGCCTTTCCACAATAAGTTTCTGACGCTTCTATTTAGCTTTTTCAGCAGCCCCACATGCCATTTATAGATCAGAAAAGAGTGAACCAACGCGCCGGTTACAGACGCCTTGATTAAAGTCAACCTTCCCGCGAATGAGAGCACACTGCCTTTCCATTTTGAGAAATGACCAATGAACCTATCAGCCAGGCTGGCCAAATGACGGGATTTAGGTTTCCCTTTGAACAGCGAAACACCCAGATAGTTGAAGGGGAGGTTATCGGTTGTGATACCTAGACAGTCCGCAAGCCTGTTGCGTCTGTTGTTGTTGACTTCCGATCCAAAAAAGGCCGATGATTTTCCCCAGCTAACCTCCTGACCAGATATTTTACCGTATACCCTGAAAATATCCTTAATAGTTCGCATGTTTCTCAGTGATGCTGACCCGAACATAAGCATATCGTCTGCAAAGAGTAAGTTGGAGGGGAAAACCTTGCCTCCGGCGCAGTACATAGGGCTGAAACGACCCTCATGTTCCAGTTTGGCCATCCATCTGGAGAAAAAATCTTCTGCAATGTCAAAAAGGATCGGAGATAGGGGATCCCCTTGTCTGACCCCTCTCGAGCAACTGAAGTAACCTTTGGGGGATCCACCAACCATGACCGACAACCGCGCAGAGGAAAGGATATTGAGGATCCAGTCTTTGAAGGTAAGGGAGAAACCGAACCTGTCTAATACTGCCAACAAAAAATTCCAGTCAAGTGTATCGAAGGCCTTACGGATATCGACTTTCAGTGCCATATGACCACCAAAATGCTTCCTATCCAGGAGATTCACGCCCTCGGATGCAATTGCGATACACTGGTGGATACTTCTGCCCTTGAGGAATCCGAATTGGTTGGTTGAGACAATCCAGGATGCAATTGTCGATAACCTGTCAGCAATAATTTTAGTTATAATTTTGAAGCTAAAATTACTCATCACAATCGGACGAAAATTTTCTATACGGTCGGCTTCCGGGGATTTGGGAAGGAGAGCCATGATGCTAGAGTTCAGCCCCGGTAAGACACAGCCATGATTAAAGAAAGCCCAGACCATATTACAGACATCCCTACCAATAATGTCCCAGAAATTCTAATAAAAGGACCCCCCAAAACCATCGGGACCCGGTGCACTGTCAGGATCCATCGAGAAAACCGTTTTGTGAATATCCTCCGCCGAAGGCTTAGACGTGAGCATGGCATTATCCGAATCATTAACTAATTGCGGGATTACCTCATTCACCAAGGAAAGGTCCTCACGGTTGCCGTTGCAGCGGAAAAGATCAGAGAAATAGTCGATAGTATGAGCTGCAATACGGTCAATATCGGAGGAAGGGGACTCGTTACTAATCCGCAGGTTTTGGATCCCGGCCCATGATTTATGAACTCTAGCTGCTCTATGGAAGAAGCTTGTGTTTCTGTCTCCATATAGAAGCCATTTAATTCTACTCTTCTCTCTATGCATCATCTCTTGACGCCTTAGTTGAAGATCCAATTCTGAAGTTGCCTCCAATTCCGCAATAAATAACTCTTCAGACCATCCCTGATCCTCCATTCGTTTCTGTATGTCGTCTAACTTGACCTCAGCCTTACGGATATTAGATTCAACCATTCCGAATACCTCTTTGTTCCATGTTCTGAGAACCGGCCTTAGCGATCTGAGCTTATGACAAGGGAGTTGAGCCGGAGGGAGGGATATGTGAGACATGGCCCAATGATTGGAGATTACCTCCTTAAGTGACGCGTGCGTCAGCCACATGGCATGGAACCTGAAACGCGCAATTCTGGGAGCTACATCGCTGCTTCTAAACAGGAGTGGGCAATGATCAGACTTGTATTTCGCCAAAGCCGTACAAGAGACTGAGCCCCAAGCATCCAGGAAACTTTCTGAACCGAGGGCTCTATCCAAACGACACTGAACCTGAGCCGACCCGTGTCTACTATTAGACCAAGTAAACTGCTGACCCAAAGTATCGATGTCAATGAGATCACAAGAATCAATAAAGTTTCTGAAATCACGGCACGAACCAGCAGAAGGCGGAGAGCCGAGCTTCTCATGTGAGCCCCTCACCGCGTTAAAGTCCCCAATCAGTAGCCATTTATGTGACTGCTCAACAAATTGCTCTAGACTAGACCATAGCGCTCTTCTTTCAGTAGCAAGGTTGGCTCCATAAACAAACGAAAGCGTGCAAACCTTACCATTGCTGCTGTACTGAACCGTAATATGCTACTCGTGAGTATTTTGGATAGTGATTCCCGCTGAATCTCGAGCTAAAAGCCACATAGAAGGAAGATTCTTCGAATTCCAGGCCACCACATTCATGCATATCGATCTCCAGAATTGGTCGGTAATATTGGTAAGGTTAATCATAGGTTCCGCCAGACAGATGATGTCCGGACGGTGTTGCACACATAAGGATTTCAGGGCTCGCTGTGTGCGGTCGTTGCCAAAGCCCCTACAGTTCCAGAATAAAATTATCATTGATATCTCGCAGGCGGCTTGCTTTGCCGCTTGGATCTGACCTGCGAAGAGGAGGTGACATTCGCTGCCTTTTTCTTTTTTTGAACTGTTTCCCACTGCTGGTTATCATGCTCCTCAATTCTTTCAATTTGCATATTTACGGCCTCCTGCTTACTATTCAATGCCGGGATAAATGACGGACCCGCAGGACTTGGATCAAACATTTGCCAACCCAAACTACTCAGTTCTTGATTAAGCTGATATGAATGCAGCTCATTACCTGTCTCCTGCTCATGTTCTATTACTTTATCCGCCCAGCACGATCCCATAGAGGCATGAAGCACAAGCTATTTGTTACTGTCAGTATCGGTGGCTGGTTGAACTACTGCGGGCTCCGGCGTTGGGTCCGACTGTTTCCTCTTCCAAACCCATGTCACAGACCGGCTTCTTCGCTCCGGCGATTTTGCTTTTTCCTTACCTTCCCTGTGCTTCTGCTCGTCCTGTTTAAACCCCTCCTATCTAGGGTTCCTTCGACAATTCATCGCCGAGTGACCAACGGAACGACATATTGTGCATAATTCAGGGAGGCGCTCGTATTCTAGGAAAACCCAATGCATGGATGTGTCCGTGTCCAGTCTCAATTTGTATTGCAATTCCGTGGATAATTCAACATCAATTAAAATACGTGCATAATGACCCATCTCACCTTCAATCGTGTTACGGTCGAATCGGAGAGGTACTCCTACTACAGGAGCCATGCTTGCCATGATTCTCTTATCCCAGAATTCCCAGGGGAGATTATAAAAGCGTACCCATACCTGAGATGATGTTGATTTGTGCGATTCGGGGTTGAATCCTGGTGACCAGAGGATGAGTCTCATAATTCCGGGCTTCAAAATGATAACTCCTCGTCCCCATACGAATTGCAGAGCTTCTGCAGAGGGCAAGATGATATGGTAGAATCCCCTACCAAGCGAAATTAGCTTCCAATCAAAGTTACGCCCCCAGACAGAGTTCAACTTGTGTTTTAGGTCCAATTGTTTCCATGGAGTCTCCTTTCACCGTCGAAATTCGACCAATTACCGAATGCCTGCACAACTTAATGCGTTCATCATAAATTTCTTGCTGAATCTTTACCGCCCTGAAACCCCCCTCCTCTGATATTATTGGATTCACTATTTCTGGCATAATCGGGGTCGATGAAGCACCGGAGAGGGTTTCAGCGTAAGACCTAGGCACGACTTTGGTGGGTTCGTGCGCCGAAGGAATCGGGCCGGCGGATTGTCTTAGGAAAGATTCCCGTGAGAACAGGTGGGCAATGCCGATCCGGCTCGGGTGGAGCCATGAGGGATGACCCCGACAGGGGAAGGGAAGCCGGCGAAGGATAGGGTTTGGTGAGGTCGGCGGCGGCGACACCTTGAGATCTCGAAAAGCAAATTCCAAAAATCTTCTAATTACCAATACCTCATAATTAACTACCAGCACTAGAATAATTATTAATTACCAGACCTAAATGTTTGATGAGATATTGTTATTTTAATGTTTGATTAATTACCAATGCTACCATTGTGATTATAATAATTAATTCGTTTCATTTGGATTTTTGTAATTATGTGTATTTTAATATTTTTTAAAAATTTAGGTTTGAGTGAAATTATGGTTAACCGTTGATTTTTGGTTAACCAGTGAGAATTGGTTAAAAACCGTTAACCGAAAAACCTAACCGAAATTAATGGTTAACCGACTGATATGGACCGGTTTCGATTTGGATGATTAAAAAGCAGTTGATAACGGTTGGGTTAATTTTTTAGCCCAATGGACCGGTGAACCAAACCGTGCCCACCCCTATCTATATCCTAATTTATATTATATTTGTTATTATTGGTAGGGGTAAGGTACCAAAATAGGTTTCTGGTTTTTAGGAAAATATTATTATGGGCTTCACGTACCAAATAACATCAAAGTTGGGTTAAGGTTTGAAAAAGAGTATCAATTTAGGTCCCGATAACGAAATGTCACGCGTCATTCATATTACTCTGTAAAGTTTTGATTTCTCTATCCACCTATAATTGACAGAACTTAAGGTAGTAATATTAATGACATGTGGCATTCTGTTATCGAGACCTAAATTGATATATTTTTGAAATGTTAGACCTATATTGATGCTATTAAATAGGTGGAGACTAAATTGATACATCCCAAAAACTAAACGTCTATTTTGGTGCCTTATCTGTTATTGTTACTAGTATTTTACCGAATATCTAGTTAAAAAACAACTATTTAATCTCCTCCTCTTGTATGCTTTTTTTCACTTTTTCTTTCATTGACAACGTTGTGAATCACAATGGTGATGGGATAGAGCATGCGACTTCTTCTTCTACCAATGGAATTAAAGTTTATACCAGGCGTGCAAGGAAGAAAGCAGTAGGAGAAGGGGTTGCTAAACTACGATTTGCCAATTTGCCACCCGTTCTTACTGAACAGGCATGTGGAGCTTTGGAAAATGATCTTAAACCATCAATATTATGAATAGCATTTTCTTTAGTATTCTTTTTTATTTTTTCTATCGTTATTATAGTTTTTCATGTGTCACTTTTTCCATTATTAGCCCTATAGACTACAAGAATCAAATCCAAAACCCATTGAGCAAGGAAGCAAAATTTTACTTCAAGAAATGACCACAACTGACTTTGCCGAAACTCCTAACATAAATCAGGTTGACAAGCTTTTGATATTGAGGTAATAGTTAATTCGTCTGCTTCATCTATTGTCTTTTGAATATGCAATAAAACGTGAAACCGAGGCCAAACAGATTTTGCTAGAAGAAACTGATTGTGGTGAAAAAATTATTAGGGACACAATGCAACAATTAATGGATGGCTAGAGCCAATGCAGGCAAGTTCATTTTCGTATGGTATCATAAATTTATGTGTATTGAACTCTTTCGGCTTATACTTCGTTGCGATGGTGTTGACACAGAGTAATGAAAGAAAGGAATTATATCATGCTTTACCCCCAAAATCTGGCGAAACTGTTAAACAGAAGTTGTATGTATATGTGCTTTCTTCGTTTTATTTCAATACACAGTTTTTGTAATAGTAACCATTTGGTTTAAATAGTGCATGGCTCCGAGGCAGACAGAAACAAAGAATTTCCATCAGGAACAGAAGCGGGGCAGTGATTCCTGGTTCTAGAATTCAGGGACATGAACCACTGCTTTGGTTGAATGCAGGCAGTATAGAATTGGTGACAGTGCATACTACAGAAATTGATCAGAAGCAGCCAGTTTTGCTGGATCCCCTTCCATTGAGGGCGATAAATGTTTCCATTTTCAGTCGTTTAAATTCTTGTAAGAATCTTTCCATCTGACTAGACCCCTGAAGGACTCGCTGGCTTCAGGAGCAATTGGAAGGGAAGGAACCTGCTCTTTCAGGAGCAATTTATCATCTCTGATGGTATTCTCTTCTCGACTAGAAAGAAATACCCAGAATATTTTAGAAAGTATATTTTACAATTCAATGATTAATTTTCTACTTTATATATATATATATGTAGAATCCAACTGCAGTGTGTCAAGGAAGAAACTATAATCATTGCAATGTGTCATCCAGTTCAAAATCACCTAATTTAATAGCTGACAGCCTGATGATGGTGTTGAACAACTCAGCAGAAAATCTAGGAAAGATGTGTTTCTCATTAGAGCAAGAGCTTGATTCTCTTTGGGTTGGTGTTCGAAAATTCGGGCAGAGCAATTGGGAAGAAATGTTGAAAGACTCCTCTTTGTATTTCTCACAGCTTAAAACTGCAAAAGATTTGGCACAAAAGTGGAAGACGGAGAGACTCAAAATCCTCCACTCTGCAGAAACATCAGATAACCTTCACTACAACAAATCATCACTTGCGCCATGGTTAAAATCGTGGCTCAAGTGTAATATTTCCGTGGCTATGCTATTTAGCCACGGAAATTCAAGGTGGGTACCTCCGTGGCGCAAGTGAACGTGGCTAGGTAGTTGCCACGGAAAAATAATGGTTGTGGCATAAATTGGTTTTTATGCCACGAGATAATCCGTGGCTAATCATATACTTTTGCCACGGGTAAAATCGTGGCAAGAGTAAAATACACATGGCAAGACATAGTGCCCGTGGCAATCAATTCCACTTAGCCACGAGTATAACCGTGTCAAAATAGGACACATCTCACTAGAAACATTGCTTAGCCACGAACATAACCGTGTCAAAAAGAGAACAATTGTGGCTAGAAACCTTACTTAGCCACAAGCATAATTGTGGCAAACTTGATCAAATTTTAGTAATTTTTTTAATAAATTTCTAATTTATTATTATTATTATTAATTTTTGAATTGAAGGGAGCTACATTAAAGAAGTTGAAACAAAAGAATAGAACATAGACAAAATCCAAAATTTTAATAATTCTTAATGAAAAATAAATAATTATTAAGTGAATATCAATATTTTATGAGCAATATAAAAAAAATCCTAATTAGAAAAAAAAAATTAGGAAAACAATAAAGTTAAAGTAAATGTATCCGATATAAGGACTTTTTTCCCCGTTAGTACATAGGAATAACATTGGAAAAAACCATATACTTGAATATAAACAGCTTTCAAAGTTACAATGTATTCCAATCTACCAGCTCCTTGTTGATTTCTGCAGATCCCAAACAATCATATGTTAAGAGAAAAAATTTATTTTGTATCGATATAACTAAAAGTAACATGTTAATATATGAAATTGGTACTCAAATTTAATTGGCAATTGTAGGCCAGTTTTCTGCCAAAAGAAGCACTGCCCTGAAAACCGATGCTCTACCTCAGGTCCTAAGATGGAAAACTTTAAAGTAAGATTATAAAATGAGAGAAAGTATTCTCATGGTCTTGAAAACATAAAGCAGACTGCATTTCGTCGCACATTTTATAGGGCCGGCGGAAATAACTCTTTTCCCACTTATTTGGATTGAATGGAACTTAAAAAATCCATTATATAACATTTTAACTTTTTTCTATATTTATTTCTTTACTATTTTTTGTAAGTTAGACATGTATAGATTCAATATGGAATAAGATGGAGCATAGTATAAGGGAAGTAGCGAAGGAAGTTCTAGGGGAATCTAAAGGTAGCATGCCACCGGGTAAGGACACATCTTGGTGGACAGAAGAAGTACGACAAGCAGTAAAGAGTAAGAGAGAATCCTATAAACTATTGGGGAAATGTAGGAGTGACGAGAACTACGAAAAATACAAAGAGGCTAAAAGGGAAGTAAAGAAGGTCATACGAGATGCTAGAGCAAAGGTGAATCGGGATCTGTATACAAGATTGGATACGAAAGAAGGGGAAAGAGACATATATAGAATTGCTCGGATGAGAGATAGGAAGACGCGAGATCTCGGAAAAGTTAAATGTGTGAAGGATGTGGACCAGAAAGTCCTAGTTGGAGATAAGGATATCAAGGAACGATGGAGGTCCTATTTTGATGACTTATTTAATGGAGATCGCCAACAAGATGTTGGAGATATAAGTATCAATCACGATATGATAAATCATGAATGCCTGCGGAGAATTCAAAAGGGTGAAGTCAAAATGGCATTAAGTAAGATGAAGTTGAAGAAAGCAGTAGGACCTGATGGCATCCCTATTGAGATTTGGAGATGTTTGGGAGAAAGAGGAATCGAATGGTTGACGACGTTCTTCAACAAAATTTGGAGAAACAATAAGATGCCATCAGAATGGAGGAAAAGTACCTTAATCCCTTTGTATAAGAACAAAGGCGATGTCCAAGATTGTGCCAACTATCGGGGAATCAAATTAATGAGTCACACTATGAAACTTTGGGAGCGAGTGATTGAACAAAGGCTAAGGAGGACGGTGAAGATCTCGGAAAACCAGTTTGGCTTTATGCCGGGAAGATCAACTATGGAAGTCATCCATCTAATGAGACAATTAATGGAGCACTATCGAAATAAGAAGAAAGACTTGCATATGGTTTTCATTGACTTGGAGAAAGCATATGATAAGGTACCAAGGGAAGTACTTTGGTGGGCCTTGATAAGGAAAGGCATTTCGCGGAAATATATTGACATCATAAAGGACATGTATGAGGGAGTATGCACGAGTGTACGTACTAGTGTTGGGAAAACTGAAGAGTTTCCTATTACGATTGGAGTGCATCAAGGTTCCGCACTAAGCCCATTTCTTTTTGCCATCGTTATGGATGAACTAACAAGTTCACTTCAAGATGGTATACCATGGTGCATGCTGTTTGCAGATGATATTGTGTTGGTTGATGAGACGAAAGAAGGAGTGGAGATGAAGTTGGAACTATGGAGGCAAACTCTAGAATCTAGAGGCTTTAAGTTGAGTCGAAGTAAGACAGAATATTTGGAGTGTAAGTTTAGCGGCCGTAGGAGTAGGGAGGCAGGGACAATCACCCTAGATGGGAGAGTTGTTCAGGCCTCGGATTGCTTCCGGTATTTAGGATCTATTATCCAAACGGATGGAGAAGTAGATGGAGATGTTGCCCATAGGATTAAAGCTGGTTGGTCGAAGTGGAAGAGTGCTACGGGTTTCCTTTGTGATCCCGGCATGCCTAATAGATTGAAGGGAAAATTCTACCGGAAGGCAATTAGACCAGCATTGTTATATGGTACGGAGTGTTGGGCAGTGAAACACTGCCACATCCATAAGATGTCGGTGGCGGAGATGCGTATGTTGAGATGGATGTGTGGTCACACGAGAAAGGACCGGGTGCGTAATGAAATAATTAGGACAAAAGTAGGGGTTACATCTATTGAGAATAAAATGAGAGAAAACCGACTAAGGTGGTTTGGCCATGTGAGACGTAGAGCGCTTGATGCGCCGGTTAGGAGAACCGAAGAGTGGCAAAGGGATGTAGTGGTGAGGGGTAGGGGAAGACCTAAGCAAACTTGGAGGAGGGTGATCGAGAGTGATATGAGTTTATTGGGAATTGAGGAAAATATGGTAGTGGATAGGACGGAGTGGAGGGAGCGAATCTGTGTCGCTGACACGACTTGATTTTCACGGTTTTATATGATGGTTCATGTTAGCCGACCCCGAATCATTTCGGGACTAAGGCTTTGTTGTTGTTGTAGACATGTATAGAGTAAAAACCAATATTTAATTGAGTACGCCAGGAATGCATACCAATAAATTAAGTGTCATCGCATTTTGAACATCTTGCATCTGCAACTCTGCCTGTTCATGAATAAAAAAGGGTCAAAATCTAAATCATTATTACGTCTTACAGATAAGATACCTCTGTTGACCACATAAGTATATATCATATGGTGATCTAAAGGGTATGTGCACTGCAGTATGCATAACTAGATGTAGGTGGCATCTAGGCAAATAGTGTAATTGAGAATTTTCTCAAACATGAACCATATGAGGATGCATTAACTGGAAAAAGAACAATAGTTCTGAACTAAACCATATTTTTCAATTCCATTTAATTACATCACAAAACAAAAAGATAATGTACCTGTAATGATTTGGTTAAATCCACAACACTGCCTTTCGTAGCTTTATAGGCAGCAAATCTAAGAGAGGAAAACAAAAACTATATAATCAATAGACAAAATGATGCTAAATTGAAACTGAGAAACTAATGTTCTCACCATGTTTTCAATCGAAGTCAAGTAGAGATGAATTATCAGTACCATATTATCCATGAGAGTGTAGCAGGACATACGCAGAAGTTCAATAAATCCAGAAACAATTAAAATGGGGGAGGCAGAGAGACAAGATTAGCCATGGCCTGTCATTCCCTTGATATCGAACAACATAATTTAATCGATCCAAGTTCCTAAAGTATAACAACACAAAGCAATGTCTTTAAAACTCTCTGAGAAGGTTCAACAAACACTTGATCTCCATAAGTGTGAAACTAAAATATTTCTTTGTTGACAAAGGCATGAACTATAAACCACTATAACTAATTTCAAAAATAGGTTCGGTTACAAAGAACAAAAATTAGAAATTCTATCAACACATCATGAATACAAAAATCAGAAAATGCTAGCCTAGTCATCATCTAGAGCCTCTAGCTTCAGCCGCTCAACCACATAATGCACCAAATATTACAAATATAAAGTTCTAATTAGTTAAGCAAAATGCACAACCTATTCATTTCAAGAGTTGTACAACCATAAAGAAATGGAGAGAAATGAAGTTTGTAAATACTAAAGAATACCAAATCAACATATGAGAGAGAAGGTTCCACCAATTTCATTGAAAAACTGAGAGAGTGGAAAGATAAAATCAATTCAAAGTTTATACCTCATGCTAACTTTTGAGTTTCCAATCATAGGAGTACATTCCTTGTTCATTTCCTTCTAGAACTTTTCTCAGCCACCAAAAAGAGAGTAATGAAGAACAAAGACACGTTTACAATCCCTACTCCATAAACACACATAAACAGAACTAGGAGAACAAGATAGAGAGATAAAACTTACTTATTGCAAAGTTGTTCTGCAGATATACTCTTCAGACAGCCATGAAAGAGATTCAGTTAATTTAAGTTTTTCCTCCACCTATGAAAGTTCTCTAGCAAGCTGCATGCCACTTATTAATGCTACACATACCACGTAAGAGAATTGCATATTCAACACATGATAAACCATAAAATATGCACTGCCAATACAAAACAGTTTAAGCTGCAAAAAAAGGAAAAAGAAGAAGCCAACTTTAAAAGTTTTTCCGAATAGGTTGGTTACAAAGAAGAGCTAAATTTGTACCTTATCCCTCTTTCAGAACAGAAATCTTTATGGCTCAAGAAAAAGGAAAAAGAAGAAGCCAACTTTAAAAGCTTTTTCAAATAGGTTCGGTTATAAAGAAGAGCTAATTTGTACCTTATCCCTCTTTCAGGACCGAAATTTCATGGCTCAAAAACTTATATGAACAGAAACAACAACACTAAGGTTCCAAAAAAAGATCCCCAAAGCCACACCTGAGAATCTATCTTTTTAAGCAGAAAATGTATACAATCTATACAACTTCAACTATACTATATGCAATTCTTTGAACAATTATATGTAAATCAATTGTACAAGTCTGAAAAATGAATCTATCGATAGCAAGTCGAATCTCATAAAAACAAACTAAAAAACATAAGCCTTCTAATAGAAACCATCAGCGATTTTCCCTTAGTTCTTCTTCCTATTCAACTCACAGTTCTTCTCTAATTACAAGGAACACCATCATCTGTACAATACATCTTAACATCTTCCCAAACGTTTGGAGTTTCAAAGGGGATGAGAATTAGTCTTAGGGGTAGAATGAAAAAAAATGCAAGTAGGATCATTAACCACTTTCCACTCAAACAAACCTTTTCTGACAGCCAACCTATTATGCAATGTCAATCCTAGATAAAAGTAAGCCTAGGTATTTATGACTTTAAAACACTCCCCACGAAGCCACAATAGCCATGGGCTATCTCAAAACACCCCAGCAGCTAACATGATTACTAATAGAAACAATATGCTTCCATTGAATAATATAAGCATAAGGAGATAAGTGAAGTTGTTGAATAATAGACCAAGCAATACAGTTAATTCATTAAGCAGATCAGGAAGTATCTACCTGACTTGTCTCCAAATGTCAGTTACTGTAACATGAGGAAGGATATCAGAATCGATAAAAAAAATATCAAGTAAACTTTGCCCATTCACCCACGCGTCATAATAGAAAGAAAAAGAAACTCAGTTTTGAGTTTAATTACTACAGTCCAAAGGGCTCACACATGCCACCCAAAATTAAACCTTTTGAGTTTATTATTGATAATCCAAGTAGACCATAAGGTATGTTTATGCCTGATAAGATCCCAAATTTGTTTGCCCAACCCAGTTTTATTCCATGACAGAATATACTTAATGCCAAGACCATCCTCCTCTTCCAAACTGCAAACTGTTTTCCAGGCAACCATGTGAGGACCAATATCAGACCCACACCACAAGATGAGCTACTTCTCACAATTCAAATCAGACACTAGCTACTTCCTTTATTATCTCACTATATATACCTTTCCTCTCTCCATATCTCCCATCCATTTTCAAATATCACAACTTTCAAACTAAGCCTTTAAGTATATATATAAAAATGCCTTGTAAGAATTTCTAATATATTGTGATCAACATTTTGTTGCTATTTAGTTTAATAGGTATGAGTAAGGGTTGGCATTTGATCCCTTCAAGTGTTACCAACTTATCAACTTTTCAATAGCTATCATAAAACTATTCAACTGAGATTTTGGTTTCTATACTTCAAATTTTGAATTCTTTTATTGGAAGTTTGAGTCATGTGAATCATCAGTGCATTTGAAAATAATTCTCTTGTAAATGTGAAAGTAGTCGAATATCAGTGCAATTGAAGTTTGAATATATTATAGCCATAAAGAAGCACAAAAACTCCATTCAAAGCATCCTAATGTAAGCAAATGGATATAGAAGATGGAGACCCATACGAAATTATGATGCAGACCAATAGAAAACTAAAATTGAACGATGTTCAACTATTATTAAACAATTAAATGTCTTGATTTTCAATTTCAAAAATAAATAAAATCCAACCAATTCGAATTAGTTCTAAGTTTCTCAGCAACCAAAAAGGAAAAACAAGTAACAGAAAACAGAGAGAGTACCGCAAATGGCATTGGGGACGAAGTTGTTGTTGCCCAGAAATTGGGGAAAAAGTAAGAATCAATCTGTGGCAAAGAACCCTAATATTCCATTTTTAGAGCCGATTGAAACCGGACAATGAGTTAACCTTTTGGGCCAAAGGAGTTTCAGAGATACCAAGCAAGAGAAACGTGGGTTAGGGTAAGAGTACAGAAATTGGGAGTGTCTGGGTTCTGAAATTTTGGCACAAAATAAATTTTATTCTCCCCGCCATGTTTTTTTTTTTGAAAAATTCTCCCCGCCATGTTAATTAGATGGAAAATAAAAATAAAGAAATTGATATATTAATTGTTTAAAAAAATATAACAACATAGATTTAACGTTTAAAAAAATATCAATTTAAACCTCGATAACGAAACGAGACACGTCATTGATACTATTCTGTTAAGTTCTATCAATTGTACGTGGAGCACAACTTAATGAAGTAATAGGAATGATGTCCAATCCGTTCTCCATGTCTAAATTGATATATTTTTTAAACGTTAAACCTATCTCGGTTATTTGCCTACTCACGACAAGCTAAGATTTCGTGGTTGTTTTATTGTCTCGCGTTGTAGCTTATGTTTGTCTGATGTGGAATCAATTGATCATCTTTTCGTCACTTGTCCGTTTGCTAGAATTATCTGGCAAGGTATTAGCTCGTTGTTTGGATGTCGGATCAACACAAGCTCGACACTTAAAGATCTCATAAGTGATGCCATAGTTCAACGTTTTAGCTCTCAAATTTCTGAATTATGGGCATCTGCAATTGGAAATTCTATTTGGGCATTGTGGATTACTCGGAATAGATGCATTTTTGAGGATGAAAAACCGGAAACAGTAATGGTTTTAAGACGCATTTGGAGAGTTTTAAGAGAATCTTCTCACACGGGCCGGGGTACTACTTGGAATTCGTTAGTGGAATCACAAATTTTGGGAGAGCTCGGGATTCCTAAAAGGTATGCTAAAGGGCCGCGAATTATCCCGGTTGTTTGGCAGCTTCCTCCGAGGGATTGGACGAAGATTAACATTGATGCCTCTGTTTTGGGTTCCCCTGGACCGGCCGGGTGCGGAGGAATTTTTCGATCAAGTACTGGTTTGTGTTTGGGAGCATTTGCTTTTCCAAACACCAGTTCGTTTGCCTTCCTTGCTGAGCTGTCTGCGGCTGTTCATGCTACTTTATGATTTTATATTCCCAGTTTTTCCTCCAATGATTTGGCTTACAACAAAGGTTGGCGGAAGATTTGGATTGAAAGCGACTCTATGTATGTTGTGCAGATGCTGAAATCCAAATCCACATCGGTTCCTTGGGTAATTAGACAAAATTGGTTAAATTGTTTGACACAGGTTGAAGCTATGAACTGTGTTGTTTCTCATATTTTCCGCGAAGGTAATCAGGTTGCAGACTCGCTTGCAAACTTTGGACGGACAGCTTCTAGTTTTACGTGGTGGGATGATATTCCGAGCTTCTGTGAATCGGCTTTTCTTCATAATAGGGGAGGACGGTGCTCTTACCGTTTCTCTTGATCTTGTTCTGTAATTTTTTTTTTCTTTCATTCTTTTGTTTTCGGTTTTTTTATTTTCTCTTTTAATAATATTGGTTCGGGGGTCATGGGGTTGAGGTCGGGGGTGCCAACTTTGCTGGGATGTCCGTCTTCGGCCCCTCCTCGATAACCAGCCTTTAATTAAAAAAAACCTATATTGGTGCTATCTTGTACGTAGAGACTAAATTGATACTTCCCCAAAAATTATAAACATATTTGATAAATAATTTATTAGTGCTTATTATACTCATAATTCATATGCTTTTAAAAATAATTAATATATTCTTTAAATTTTTATTTTTGCCAATTTTAGATTTTTTTAGAGTCAAAAAATCAAATTGTGAATAAATTTTAAAATAATAAAATTACTTTTACTCTGTTTTATATTTTATAGTAATCAATAACTTATTTATTCTATTTTAAGTTTTTATATTATTTTATCTCTCATATAATTTTAATCTCTTCAATATATATAATAATAGATTTGTTGATTTTTATGTAACAATACAAGTTATTACAGTGACATTTGTCACTTACAAATGAAAAATATTTTAAATATTATAAAATTATGAATAGATTATATAAAATTATAAATATTAACTTTTTTTTTAATTGTGATAAACTTTATAGATAAAATTGTAAATAAAATACGAATTTGTTAAATTTTAAGAATTCATATTAATGTTTAGTATTAATTTAAAAATAATATACCAAACAATAATAATAAAGATGAGAAAAAAATTTAAGAGAATAAATAATAGCATATATTTATAGTAATACGTAGGGATATAAAAGTATATATATATAGTACACAATTTTCATTATAAATATATTAATGAAATTTAAAAATTTAAAAACTAAAATGATAAGTTTTATTTATATAAGTAAGGGAAATTATGTACTTTCATTTGCAAAACATATAAAGGGACTAAAAAATTGATTAACACAAAAGTTAAGGACCTTAAAATGTATCTATAGAGTAGGATAATAGGTTAAACCACATGTACTAATAAATTATTTATCCTGAAATTAATATGTTTGAAATTAATTAATTTTCTTACCACGGAATAAATTACGAGTGGCATAAGTAATTTTATGCCACGGGTAAACTTTTTCTATGGCATAAATAGATTTAGCCATGAAAAATAAATTACCGTGGCGAAATTCGTGGCATAAGTATGTTTTGCCACGAAAAAAAATTACCCGTGGCATAAATATATCAAGTAATCTAAAGTTTTTACTGCATCCTCATTTTCCCGTGGCTAAATGAAAATAGGCCACAAATCTTGAAATCCCGTGACATGATTCGTGGCGCAAGTGATGATTTGTTGTAGTGCTTGGTTAAAGTCTCTGCCTTTTTCTCAAGATTAGCAACTTCTTCTTAGTGGTCTGATCAACATTCCCAAGTTTGAGTAGAAACTAGTAGCAGCAGTAGCATCAAATGTAGACTATTGTGTTTTCAGTAATTTATATTCATCATCAGAAATTGATGTTCAGTTATGTTGTTCTGTTTCCATTTGGTATCTGGAATAATCCGTAATGAGTTTGTTTAATTAGGTTTTGTGAGTTTGTTTGTTTAAGCACATAAACTTCTGTTTAACAGTTTCGCCAGATTTTGGGGATAAAGCCTGATTCAATTCCTTCCTTCCATTACTCTGCTTCAAAACCATCGCAGCGAAGTATAAGCCGAAAGAGTTCAATACACATAAAATATATGATGCCAAAATGAACTTGCACTTGCCTGCATTGAGCTCTGTCTGTCCATTAACTGATGCATAGTGTCCCTAATAAATTTTTCACCAAACTAAACTCAATCAGTTTCTTCTAACACAAACCTTTTGGCTTCGGTTTTATGTTTTCTTGCATATTCAATAGACAATAGATGTAGCAGACGAATTAAATATTACCTCAGTATCAAAAGCTTGTCAACCTGATTTATGTGAGGAGTTTCCGCAGAGTCAGTTGTGGTCGTTTCTTGAAGTAAAGTTTTGCTTCATTGACCAATGGGTTTTGGATTCCAATCTTGTAGTCTATCGGGCTAATAATGGAAAATGTGGCACATGAACAACTATAATAACAATAGAAAAAATAAAAAAGAATTTATATATAATATAAAACAGTAACAATGAAGTTAAGCTGTCACTTCCTTCTTTTTTATTGATAAAAAAAATAATATGATATATAATATATTAAATTTTTTTTTGGTAAGAATATATTAATATAATATAATATATTATAATATAATATATTATATTATATTATATATATAATATATTAATTTTAATTATATTATTATATTTATTTATAAAAAGATTATTTTAACCGTACAATATCTAAGAGTTCTACAAAATTTAAATTAATCTCTAAAATCTCTCTAATTCTCTTCATATATATATATATATAATATAAAACAAAGCTGAGATGTCATTTCCTCCTTTTTTTATTGATAAAAAATATAATATAATATAATATATAATATAATATATTAATTTTAATTATATTATTATATTTATGTATAAAAAGATTATTTTATCCGTACTATATATCTAAGAGTTCTACAAAATTTAAATTAATATTTATAATCTCTCTAATTCTCTCCATATCAATATATAATATAAAATAGTAACGATGGAACTGAGGTGTCACTTCCTCATTTTTTAATGATAAAAAACTATAATATAACATATAATATATTAATTTTAATTATATTTTACGACCTAGTCGGGATGTCCGGCCTTTCCCTAAACCATCACCCCATTTTTAATGAAAAAAATAATTTTAATTATATTTTATATTTATTTAAAAAAGATTATTTTATCCGTACTATATCTAAGAGTTCTACAGAATTTAAATTAATCACTAAGATCTCTCTAATTCTCTACATACTGATAAAAAAATATAATATATTAATATTAATTATATTATTATATTTATGTATAAAAAAATTATTTTATCCGTATTATATCTAAGAGTTCTACATAATTTAAATTAATCCATAAAATCTCTCTAATTCTTTTCATATAAAACAATAACGATGGAGCTGATGTGTCACCTCTTTTTTTAATGATAAAAAATATAATATAATATATAATATATTAATTTTAATTATATTATATTTATATATAAAAAGATCATTTTATCCGTACTATCTCTAAAAGTTATACAAAATTTAAATTAATCCCTAAAATCTCTCTAATACTTTGCACATCTATCTATATATAATACAAAACAGTAACGATGGAGCTGATGTGTCACTTCCTCCTTTTTTACTGATAAAAAATATAATATAATATATATATAAATTTTAATTTTAATTATATTATTATATTTATCTATAAAAAGATTATTTAAAGTAAATGTGAAAATAAAATAATAATATTTAATTTATATAGCACCTTTATATCATTAATTGTAATTATTAATTTATATTTTTGTTAATATTTATATGTTAAGATGAATCCGTGCATCGCACGGGCCAAAAACTAGTACTAAAGAAAATGTTATTCATACCATTGATGGGTTAAGATAATTTTCCAGAGCTCCACATGCCTGTTCAGTAAGAACGGATGGAAAATTGAGCAATGCTTTAGTATATGTAGTTAGTTTAGCAACCCCTTCTCCTACTGCTTTCTTCCTTCGCCTTGTTTAAACTTTAATTCCATTTGTAGAAGAAGAAGTCGCATGCTCTATCACATCACCATTGTGATCCACAACGTTCTCTATGAAAGAAAAAGTGAAAAAAAGCTTATACGAGGAGGAGATTAAATAGTTGTTTTTTAACTAGATGTTCAATATAAAATACTAGTAACAATAACGGATAAGGTACCAAAATAGGCGTTTAGTTTTTGGGAAGTATTAATTTAGGCTCCACCTATAAAATAGCATCAATATAGGTCTAACATTTAAAAAATGTATCAATTTACGTCTCGATAACCAAATGTCACATGTCATTAATATTACTATGTTAAGTTCCGTCAATTATATGTGGAAAGAGAAATCATAACTTATTAAGTAATATGAATGATGTGTGACATTTCATTATCGCGGCCTAAATTGATAGGCTTTTATAAACCTTAAACCTACTTTGATATTATTTTGTAAGTGAAACCCATATTGATACTTTCCCAAAAACGTATTTTGGTACGTTACCGCTAACAGTAATAACAAATATAATATAAATTAGGATATAGAAGTAGCAAACAAGAAACTGACTTGTTTTCAGAGGCGAACTCTTAGTTTTCAGAGGCGAACTCTTTGTTTTTGTCTGGCTGTGAGGGTCACTTGGTGGCCTTTACAGCCGGTCCCAAGCCCGGACAAAGGAGAAGGGTTGCGGTAGGTTTGTGGCGGCCAGCGTAAAACTTAGCCACGTCTTATGACATGAACCATACTATAAATACCATTGGGGCGTTCCCTACTCAGCGACGCGCTGCACTTCCTAGACCCGGGTGTAGTGATAAATGTGCAAGGGTTGCTAGGTCGTCGCCCCGAAGCGGCGCGCCACCCCAGGTCCCGGGGGTGGTGTCAAATATGCAAGGGTTGCGGGTAAATAAGTTAGTCCACGGTAATGGTAGGGGTAGGGGTAGGGGTAAGGGTAGTAGGTTACGCTTTGGGACATGGAACATAGGTTCTTTGACAGGAAGATTAGCTGAAATTGTAGATGTTATGAAGAGGAGGAGAATAAATATAATGTGCCTACAAAAAACCAAGTGGGTTGGTGCCAAGGCTAGAGAGATAGCTCCTTGGGTTATAAGCTTTGGTACTCAGGAAAGGATAAGGGTAGAAATGGAGTAGGTATTCTTATTGATAGGGAGTATATTGATGATGTAGTAGCGGTGTCTAGGAAGAGCGATAGAATTATGAGTGTCAAGCTAGTGATAGGGGATGAGGTTGTGAATGTCATTAGTGCATATGCGCCACAAATAGGATTCGATGTCTCTATAAGACAAGCTTTTTGGGAGGACTTAGAGGAAGTGGTGCAACAGGTTCCTAGGGATGAAAAAATGGTACTGGGGGGTGATCTCAATGGACACGTGGGTTCTAGGCGAGATGGGTTTGAGAGTGTTCATAGAGGGTATGGTTTTGGAGATAAGAATGAAGCAGGAAATGATATTTTGGAATTCGCATCAGCCTATGACTTGAGTATCATGAACACATGGTTTATGAAAAGAACATCCCACTTAGTGACTTATCGGAGTGGCAGTAATGCGAGCCAAATTGACTTCTTCTTAGTAAGGAGTGCTTGGAGAAAGAGTTATATTGATTGTAAGGTGATCCCTGGTGAGAGTACGACAACCCAACATAGAGTAGTGGTGCTTGATTTTCGAAGTAGGAAATGTATAAGAAAACAAACACCACAAGTAGAGACTAAGATTAAGTGGTGGAAATTGCAAGGAGAGAATCAACAAAAATTTGTGGATGAGATGACCAAAAAAGATGTTTGGACTTGTTATATGGATTTAGATATAGATTCGATATAGACTAAGATGGAGCATAGTATAAGGGAAGTAGCGAAGGAAGTTCTAGGGGAATCTAAAGGTAGCATGCCATCGGGTAAGGACACATCTTGGTGGACAGAAGTAGTACGACAAGCAGTAAAGAGTAAGCGAGAATCCTATAAAATATTGGGGAAATGTAGGAGTGACGAGAACTACGAAAAATACAAAGAGGCTAAAAGGGAAGTAAAGAAGGCCATACGAGATGCTAGAGCAAAGGTGAATCGGGATCTGTATACTAGATTGGATACGAAAGAAAGGGATGTGGACCAGCAAGTCCTAGTTGGAGATAAGGATATCAAGGAACGATGGAGGTCCTATTTTGATGACTTATTTAATGGAGATCGCAGACAAGATGTGGGCGATATAAGTATCCATCACGATATGATAAATCATGAATGCCTGCGGAGAATTCAAAAAGGTGAAGTCAAAATGACATTAAGTAAGATGAAGTTGAAGAAAGCAGTAGGACCTGATGGCATCCCTATTGAGATTTGGAGATGTTTGGGAGAAAGAGGAATCGAATGGTTGACGACGTTCTTCAACAAAATTTGGAGAAACAATAAGATGCCATCAGAATGGAGGAAAAGTATCTTAATCCCTTTATATAAGAACAAAGGCGATGTCCAAGATTGTGCCAACTATCGGGGAATCAAATTAATGAGTCACACTATGAAACTTTGGGAGCGAGTGATCGAACAAAGGCTACAGAGGACGGTGAAGATCTCGGAAAACCAGTTTGGCTTTATGCCGGGAAGATCAACTATGGAAGCCATCCATCTAATGAGACAATTAATGGTGCACTATCGAAATAAGAAGAAAGACTTGCATATGGCTTTCATTGACTTGGAGAAAGCATATGATAAGGTACCAAAGGAAGTACTTTGGTGGGCCTTGATAAGGAAAGGCATTTCGCGGAAATATATTGACATCATAAAGGACATGTATGAGGGAGCATGCACGAGTGTACGTAATAGTGTTGGGAAGAATGAAGAGTTTCCTATTACGATTGGAGTGCATCAAGGTTCCGCACTAAGCCCATTTCTTTTTGCCATCGTTATGGATGAACTAACAAGTTCACTTCAAGATGGTATACCATGGTGCATGCTGTTTGCAAATGATATTGTGTTGGTTGATGAGACGAAAGAAGGAGTGGAGAGGAAGTTGGAACTATGGAGACAAACTCTAGAATCTAGAGGCTTTAAGTTGAGCCGAAGTAAGACGGAATATTTGGAGTGTAAGTTTAGCGGCCATAGGAGTAGGGAGGCAGGGACAATCACCCTAGATGGGAGAGTTGTTCAGGCCTCGGATTGCTTCCGGTATTTAGGATCTATTATCCAAACGAATGGAGAAGTAGATGGAGATGTTGCTCATAGGATTAAAGCTGGTTGGTCGAAGTGGAAGAGTGCTACGGGTTTTCTTTGTGACCCCGGCATGCCTAATAGATTGAAGGGGAAATTCCACCGGACGACAATTAGGGCAGCATTGTTATATGGTACGGAGTGTTGGGCAGTGAAACACTGCCACATCCATAAGATGTCGGTGGCGGAAATGCGTATGTTGAGATGGATGTGTGGTCATACGAGAAAGGATCGGGTGAGTAACGAAATAATTAGGACAAAAGTAGGGGTCACATCTATTGAGAATAAAATGAGAGAAAACCGACTAAGGTGGTTTGGCCATGTGAGACGTAGAGCACTTGATGAGCCGGTTAGAAGAACCGAAGAGTGGCAAAGGGATGTAGTGGTGAGGGGTAGGGGAAGACCTAAGCAAACTTGGAGGAGGGTGATCGAGAGTGATATGAGTTTACTGGGAATTGAGGAAAATATGGTAGTGGATAGGACGGAGTGGAGGGAGAGAATTTGTGTTGCTGACACGACTTAATTTCACGGTTTTATATGATGGTTCATGTTAGCCGACCCTGAATCATTTCGGGACTAAGGCTTTGTTGTTGTTGTTGTGATTACTATTAGAAAAACGGGTACAGAATAAATTGTAAAAAACACATACTTACAACTTCTCTTTAACAGTTCCGCCATATTTTGGGGGCAAAGCTTCATACAATTCCTTCCTTTCATTACTCTGCTTGGCACTGCAACCAAGTATAAACCGAAAAAGTTCAATATAGATAAAATATATTATATCATATGAAACGGAACTTCCACCTCTGGCCCATGGAAAATGACCAAGAGAGTGAAAATAGAATGGCAGTAGTCTACACGAACAGACTGCAAACTAGATAACTAAACATGATTTTACATAGGACGGTTCATTTGTAATGAAAATAACACGTATCTTAGATCTCTTCTTTTTTGTCAGTTGTTTATGCATCTGTGTAATCAGCAGCTGCAGAGCTGCATAAACAACTGCCAAAAAAGAAGAGAACAAAGAAATGTGTTCCTTTGGTTACAAATGACCAGTCCATGGAAAATCATGTTCAATTATCTAGTTTGCATGCTATTTTTATGGACTACTTGCATGCTATTTTCACTCTCGTGGTCATTTATTTCCCAAACTCCTGATTTTTTTTTTTTACCAAACTCCATTCTATAACTACCAATTCTAATGAAATGTTAATTGAAATTCTTGTAACATGAATCAAAATATATGAAGGAAAACTGTAAAATTTGATTACTTATACTTCACCAATATAAAAGACAGAGTAATTAAAAACAACTAAGGAAATCTTACCAAAAAAAAAAAAAAAACAAATAAGGAAAACTTGAAGATTAACTAATGAAATGCAAATTGCTAAAAATGTAAAACTTATAGAAATCTAAAGTTCTCTCTAACTATCTAACTAGGCTTCCTATTTATAGGAGTTTGAAAACTCCTAAACACAGTTAAATATGAATAGTAATTCTTGGATTTAAGTGTATTTTAATACAAATAGGAACTCTTAACTTTAAGTGTATTTTAATACAAATGAAACTCTTTGTAACCCTCAAGCTAATAAATTCTTCATTTTCTTGTCTTGATTAAGATGGAGTTGAAGAATGAGAGTATAATTGCTTCAATGACAGTTAAGAAATGCAATTAAATTGCGAAACAACAAGCAGCTATGATGCACCGAAACGTAAACAGAAACCGAAATCGAAATGGAAACGAAAACAGAACTAAAAGGGGGAAATAGAATTTCTAAAAAACATATAGGAAACGAAAACTCATAAATATTAAAATATAGGGACATATTTCTAAATACTTAAAAGGCTTAATTTGAAATAAATGTCGTGTTGTTTCACATTTTTTTTTTGTTTGACTTTGCCAAATTTAGCTCATAACAACCTTAAAATAAAAAAAATCAATAATTAAATGATATTTTAAGCAACTTTGATTCTTCCGCTTTTTAGGTTTGAGGTTATTTACCTATTTTTTTATGAGAGATAAAGGTTAATGTTTAGAGAGAAAACTCCAAACATGATGATTTTAAAAAATAAAAAATGTGATTCAATAGTAAAAATGGTACTAAATGAACTTTAATTCTTGAACATGTTCATTTTGATGTGGTTAAATTTGGCAAAGTCAATAAAAAAATGAAAGTTTAACAAACGAGGTGGTTTGTTTTGTAACTAAAAAACCACAAGTACCGATTTGAAAAAACGTCAAACCACTACGCATTTATTTGAAATAAATCCTACTTAAAAATACAATAAATTGTAAAAATCAAGAATTCATAATTCCATAATTACAATTAAAATAGTCTAAAGTACAAATATAATAAGCGAAAATTATAAAATTGGGTTAAATGGGAGACTCATTTATATTTTAACTCACTTACTCAACCTACTATATATCTACACTATGTTTGTATGACTCTCCCAAAATACCCTCACCCTTTCATCTTCCCCGTCCTCTTTTCTCTTCCTTACGCGAAAACGGTTGCTCTCCCATACCTTTGATCTTCCTCTCTTTCTTTATATTTCGCGAAATCTAAATCATTTCTCTACATCAACATGTCTTTCTCTTCTTCCCCTCTTCATCTCTTGATTCTTCATCTTCCTATTCCTAGAAAACAAAGTCATAGTTCTTCATCTTCTTGTTTCTGCTCGTTTATTGGTTTCTTTCTTCTTGTGACCATCGAAGAAATGATTATTCTTCTTTATTTTCATCGTTCTTCTCAGTTTATCATATTGTTATTGACGATTTTAATGGTGAAAGGCGCGAAAAATATAAGCATCTACTGTTTTCTCTGCGTTTTTCTAGAAAATCACTTCGGGTAATCTGGTTTCGCGAAGATCTGCGACGAGAAGAGCCTGAAATGTGACGATCTACTTCGCGAATCGATGATTTCGTGAAGTCTGCGAGTAGAAAAGCTCATGATTTTTCACTGGCAGACTTCGCGTAATCCTTTTTCGCGAAGTAGATCGTCAAGTTTCAGAACTCGCAGACTTCGCAAAATCATCGATTCGCGAAGTAAAATCATATTCTTCCTTGCACATTTATATTCGCATGCTTCACGAATCCTCATTTCGCGAAGCCAAATCGTCATTTTTTCTACCTAACACGATTAAATTTTTCTAAAGGTGGCTGAATACATAACATCCTTTGTGGAAGGCGGCATATTGGGCTGCAGAGGAGATGTCTTTCCTTTCTGTAGAGGGAGAAGTTTCCATCAAGATTGGTCACATTGAATTTAAAATGATTAGTTAGGAGTTTATTGTGTCAATCTTGTTGTGTACCATGTGATAGGTCCATCCCAAAAGGTGTGGACTTCCATTTATCATCCCAAAAGGTGTGCACTTCCAATATAGAGACAAATTCCAGTTCATATTCGTCACGTTCACTTTAAAATGATTAGTTATGAGTTTATTGTGACAATCTTGATAATGTTATGATTTTAATGTTATTATTGCGGCAATCTTGTTCTAAATTTTGATAATTTTATGATTTTAATGTCAGAATCCCTTGTTTGACCTTTTTTTTTTGTTATATACCACTTCATGAATTTTATAAAAAACACATCCAGACTTCGCATATTGATAAATATGCAAATTAAAATCATCAACTAAACCAAACAATATCTTCGCAGACTTCGCATATCGCGAAATCTGCGAAGTCAGACGGAGGGAGATAACCGCGCGTAAAATTACAAATATATTGAGGATATTTTGGGAAAGTCATAGAAACATAGTCTAGATATGTAATAGGTTGAGTAAATGAGTTAAAAATATAAATGGTCTCCTATTTGACCCAATTTAATAATTTTCTCATATAGGAATACAATCAATTATACGAAATTCGAGGCACATCAAAATTTGCATTATAGAAAACAGAGGTACAAAACAATTTGACAATTGAATACAAAAAGTTTTTTTGATTGAAAGTTGGGACGGGCATGAATACAAAATGAAAGGTGATGGATTTTGTTTCATTTTGTAATAGTTATAATTAAAATATTTTATTTTGATAGCAAGTTGACCTACAAGTCTTTCGGAAATTGTATTTTTTACTGACGAGGCATAATTGTAACAGAAAATTTCAGATGATATCAAGTGTTTCTGAACTTGTATTTTTTATAAGTTTTTTTTTTTACAGTTTCTGTGTCTGAACTAGCTACATAAAAAAATGTTTCCAAACAGTAGAAATGGAAACACACAAATAGATAGCATCACAACTCAATTTTGGAACAACACAGGAATAGATAGCATACAGAGTTCATTACTTATTATTCCGAATACCAAACCTGGTTATTCTAAATGCGGAATGGAAACGAAAACAAAAACAAAAACGGGACAGGTGAACCTAAATTACTGAAAAAACAACACTTTATATTCATGACTAGCATCCATTCCTACCGAACTTTAAATTCAGCTTGTGAATGTCGATATACCCACCTAGAAGAGGTGCTGGGTTACTGGGGGCTGATCCTCAGAAGAAGGCATAGAGTTATCTTCTGATGAGTTGACGATTTTGAGTCTCTCCACCTTCCACCTCTTTGCCAAATCTTCTTCGGTTTTAACCTTCGAGAAATACAAAGAGGAGTCTTTCAGCATTTGTTGCCAATTCCCCTGCCCGAATTTGCGAACACCAACCCATAGAGAATCAAGCTCTTGCTCTATCCAAAAACGAGTTGAACGAGTTGAAACATTGGCAACTTGAGAACAAATTTGGCATTGCCAAGTACCAAGAGGAACCAACTTCCAAGAAAAAAATACATGACCAATATCAGAATCTTCATGTAAAAAATAGAAAATTGGATATATTAGATAGAACATAAAATTCACATACGTCAAGGGGTGGACTATGACAATGTAGATGATAAGTGCGGGGGCATGTTTCGCAACAAAGCAAATCTCCACCGACATCACATACTACACACTCGTAGTAATGCTGTGAAACATAGCAAAAACACAGAAAACAAATCACCAGAATGTCATAGTAAGCTGAAAATTCAAGTTCGAGAAAACCAATAATGTAATGGGAAATCCTTTAGCAGATTAATAACATAAAACTACTCTTTCCATATAGATGTGTTGTGCTAAGACGGCTAGTTTGTAGCATTTCTTCTTATTCTCTTCATACCAAAGAAGAACTAGTGAATGACTTAACTTATAGAATTAATTTTAGGACACTTAAATGAAGAAATCATATATGGTTATTGCACTCGTGTAGAATTTTAAGCTTTATGGGAAACTTAAAAGAATGATGAATAAGTAATCTAGATAACAGCTTATTTGATAGTTTAAGAAGTATATATTATGAAATACTATAACATAGACTAACATATCAAGAAATATAAAGAACCAAGATTTTAGGAAGAAAGAGAAATCTTACCCCATCTGCTCCTACTTTTCGAGGAGAAATATTAGATGAGTTATCCTCATTTGTTGCACCAGAATTAGATGAGTTAGGCTTTGATTTCGTTTGTTTCTGTGAACGCTGTTTCCTTTTATGGCTGCTCCCCTGATAACTGCCTTTCCGCTTATCAATCATGTTGGGAGACAACTAAATGACAACGGAGCTCCAACGAAAACCTACATTTGTCCGATGATACTAAAGATTAGATAAGTTTCATCGTCACATAACATCTTTAAGACCATATTACATCTGAAAGTTCATAATAGAATGCATTAATAGTTTCTGATCGAAATAGAATGCAGAATATTAGCTAAACTGGAAGAACATGGAAAGGGTGTTAGTGTCAGAGATTAATATAAGATATATGATTGGGCCTTAACTATCAGCTTCAACTTTCATGACATGACATGGTATCAGAACCTCTAGGACCAAACCGTCGAGGATTCGAGCCCCTGCAACCTCTTTAATTTGTGGAATTAAAAAGGGTCTTTTACATAAAAGACATAGTAATAGTAATATTTATAATTTAATCATTAGTGGTAATTTAATTTATAATACATCAAAAATATTAAAACTATTTCAAAAATATCAGTAGTTAAATAGAATATGAATTTCGAAATTGCTAGCTTTTAGGGATCAGTTACTTTTAGAAATGGTGGTTTATTTAATTTGATAAAATTTAAATTATTTTCTGACATTGTTGTAAATAATTTTTCAAACTTGAATTTCTGTGTAAATTTCCCAATTAAAAACACATGGCAGGATGGGCCTGTGTTGTGCACGCTGCAAGCCCAAAGGGCATTTGCGTGTAGGGGTGTATCAGAGATTAATATAAGATATATGATTGGGCCTAGTGCTATGCTCTTCAGAGCTATAAAACAGTAACCCTAAACCACACAGACACTTCATATTTATTCTGCAGATTTTTTGTTTTCTAAGAAAAAAAAAATAAAGATTCAAAAGTAAATTTCCATTGAAAGGCAGGATATAATTAGAACTCCGAAAAACAATTCTCCTTTTCCTAGCACACATAACATCAAATTACATAGTTCAACGAGACTTATCTTTGTTATCAGGATGTACCATAGTTTTACTTTACACTAATGTACTACTCAACGAAATCAAGAAAAACAAACAGCAAAGCTTTTTAGTTTATATAAAATAATAAGGCATATAGTCCCGTGAATAGGATTGAAGACATACATTTGAAAATCCCTGAAGACATTCAACATCAGGTCATAGTAAGCAAACAAGTTTCAGCCTTTTATGAATGTACCCTACCAGATTCATCTTATCTTCAACTAACAACTCAAAAAAGTACAATTCAACAAGTCAATCCTAAAAATCTTGTCTACATTATGAGGTATAATATTTGTCTTTCACGTTCTCTTCAGATACAATTCAACAAATCAATCCTAAAAATCAGACCTTCATGAAAAACCAAATTCTGAAAACCTAGAAATTTGATAAGGAAATTGAAGCAAAAACAAACAATCAATACATCATCTAATCTGTAAGATGCCGATACATCAAGCCATAGCTTCGAAATGTACCCAAAATCAAAAGAAAAATCAATAGACAAGTATATAACAATAGGAGTTTTACCTAGAGAATGAGATAAAGGAGAAGAATTCAGTGCAAATGGGAAGAATTCAGTAGCATTTTTAAAAACTTGAAAAGAATAGAAAATGAAAATCCGATACAAAGATAAAAATTAAAAAAAACAAATAGAAGAGAAGAATTCCGTAGTAGTTTTACCTAGAAAATGAGATAAGGAGAAGAATTTCAGTGCAAATGGGGAGAGAGAGTGAAAATGAGATAAGAAGAAGAATTCAGTAGCAAAGTATAGAAAATGAAAAATCAATTCATTAAAAAAAGAAAGAGAGTAATGGTTAACATATTGAGAGAGTGATGAGTTGTACGGAGTGACAGAAAGGAGAAAGGGAATGCACCAGAATCCACAAAGAGAAAGAGAGTAATTTCTTAAAAGACATAATGCTCAATTTGCATCCTAACCTTTACATAGAAGTCAATTGAATCCGTAACCTTTCAAAACCATCAATTCAGTCCTTAAAGTATACAATTTTCAGAACATTTGAATCGCCTCAATCAGAGTTATTAAGATTATAATACGAAAATATGTCAAATCTGTCATCTATATGAATAAGAGACTTTCCACCTACAGCATCCACCTCGACCAGGTGCTTATACACGTCGATGAGGTGCAGGGATTAAATTGAATAAACTTGATTTATGGCTTCGTTTTACTTCTGAATCCTCGTTTTAAGCCCCGACTTCAATTATTTGTGATGAAACCGTGTGAAAAATCCGAAAGACACAAGAAAATGACTTACATACATAAAATGATGAAAGTATACAAAAATATCATTAGATCTTATTAAAATGGTACGAAATAAATAGTAATTAAGTACGAAAAATGGTATAAATTACGACGATAACAACATCCCCAAAATTCAGCTTTGTTTGTCCTTGAGCAAAGAAAAGCTGAAACGAAAATTATATCGCCAAATAAATTAATGCAAGGATATGATTATTTTAATCGAAAATGAACAAAAATTCTATATTCAAATCTCAGAGCGAGGTATCAGAGCGAGGTATCCCCAAAATTCAGCTTTGTTTGTTTGTGTTTCGTTTATCGTAATTGCATTAGTTCCTAACAATTGGTATCAGAGCGAGGTTACTGGGGCGATTACGATCGGAGACGAAAAAACACCTGTGGAGAAATTCGATGGTTCGGATTTCGGTTTCTGGAAGATGCAGATCGAGGATTACCTGTACGGTAATGATCTGTACCAGCCACTACGTGACCAGCCGGATGATATGTATGATGAAGAGTGGAAGCTGTTGGACAGAAAAGCGATGATCGTTGTTCGCCTCTTGCTGTCCAGGAACGTGGCGCATCACACGGTGAAGGCAAAGACCACGAAGGAGATGTTGGAGATTTTGAGTTCGTTGTACGAGAAGCCTTCTGCGGCAAACAAGGTTCATCTGATGTGACGACTGTTTAATCTGCAGATGAGGAAGAACATAGCAGTGGTGACACACTTGAATGATTTTAATATGACGATCACTTAATGAAGCTCTGTAGAAATTGATTTCGACGACGAGGTATTAGCCCTAATTCTATTATCTTCTTTACCAGAGACCGCAGCATATGGTGGTACACGCCTCGCGTGAGGAATGATGCGCCCTGCGTGTACGAGTGGATTTTCACTTCTTGCCCGTACCTGAAATACAATTCTCGAGAGCCGAGTTAGCTTGACGTTTTATTTTCTAATATTAATAAAAAAACACGAAAAATTAACCGAAAGTACGGAATTTCTTTTTATTTCATTATTTTATTAAAACACTCTATTTTTGCAATTAAACTTATTTATTTCTTCTAAAATTAACCCGTAAATCACGATAAAAGATAGGGGTAAAATACCCCTATCAAACCTCCTCGGACTTTAAAGTTATACTTGTCCTCAAGTAAAAGAAATCGAAAGATAAGGGATTGAGATTATTAAGAAACAAACTGTCGGTTGGTTTTACCAAGTGCGTGATTTCAAAGTTAAAGTTTTATGCAAAGTTTTCGGTAAGTACCTACGCAAACAATCGAGTGACCAAAACTTGTTTGAAACCTCCATGATCAAAATTAATAGGCAATATTAACGGGGGTCGATTATCTTTTGAGAACCCGATAGTACCTCACCAAGGGATTTCACTTTTACGCTCAAACTTTGGTGGGTCGGTATTTTAGCACTCTTATTTGTACTTACTCGAGATCACTTTGAGTTTGCATTTTCATCCGGGTTTTTCCTCCTATGTTATGGTTTAGACAATATTAAAAATGAACCCGAAGGGGGGTTGTAATGTGGGTGGCTTTTTTAGTGGTTAATTTTTAAGAACTCGAGTTTAAACACCATTTTGATGATCGCACCGTGTTTTTATTTTGGCCTTGGCGAGTTTGTAAAATATAACTCGAAATTGCTCGGGTGGAGCTTGAGAATGTCTTTTGCTCTTTTATCGTGTTTTTTCTTTTTCTTTTTGTTTTGAGAGTGGCACAAAAACGATTTCGAGAACTTATGGAGCTTATTTATCAAGGCATTAGCTTATTTCGGGTGCGATTTGATTTTGTTGGTATTTAAACAAGAGGAAAAAGGGTTAATTGTTAAAAGGGTATTAGCAAGAAAAGTTGGTTAATAGGCTCGAGGGGGTTTCCTAGAGGTTGATGAAAACGAGAAAAATAATTTAAGAAAAGAATTAGACTAAGTGGGTTCGTTTTCTCATCTATTGCCATTTTAACCAAAATAGGTTGTACTTAACTCGGTATTAGGTGCAAACTCTATGATTCGAGTGAAGTCAAAGCTCTCGAAAAATTATGAAAGAATTAGAGTTCTCGTGCGAACTCTTTTCGGCTCAAAATTACCTCACAAAATTTCGGGTTTAAATTGTGTACTATCAAGTCTTCGCTAAACTTTCAAACATCCCGTTTTTATTGCCTTTTTAAATTTCATTATGGAGATGACATGTGGGTTAGGACTCAATGATTTTGTTTAGTATAAACCTAGGCTTTGCATAAATTCTAGAACTTCAAAATTAAGACTAAAATTTCTCACTAAAACCGATCCTTTGTGTTCCGTCTTTTTATTTTAAGGACAAATAACGGAACTTTTAATTTATTTCCGAGGGAGGTAGTGTGTCGGAAAAATTTTCAGAATCGATAAATTAGTTCAATTATTTTGTTGTTTATTTGATTTTTATTTATTTTTGTTTTTGTTAGTGCAAAACAAACGATGAGTGCGGGGTTGCACGGCCCTCCGCGTTATTAAAATGACGTCTATTCCAAGGACGTCGCAAAAGAAGAGAAAAACAAAAACAAAAATAGACATGAAATTAAAAATAGACCCTTTGAAGGTTTGGTCCTACGCGAGGCGTACCCAAGGGGGGCGCCCCGCGTGGGAGGTATGGTTTTTTGTTCTTTTTGGGTCAGAGACTCAAATACACGGGGCGCAGTAAGAGGGGCGCAGTAAGAGGGGCGCCCCGCCTGTTTGAGTTTCTGGACGTTTGATACAGGAAAAAAAAGGCGATCACGCGGGGCGTAAAAGGGAGTACACCCTACGTGAAAGGTGCATTTTAGGTCGATTTTGGCCAGAGGTTGGATTCGTATGGGATTTGTTTTTCGTTGATTTTAATTGAAGAAAATAAGGATAGTGCCTAAAAAGAACAAACGGATATGATACATATATACAAAGGGTTTGAGGAACGCAAACCGAGGCTACGTTTAGAGTCAAAGTAGCTCGACTTTCTCGTGATGTGTGCATGCTTACGGTGTTTTGAGGAATGTGGTTTCTCCGTGTTGTGGAAGAGTGCCTCCGCAATAGATTTTCAGGCGGTGGCCGTTTACGCGGTGGGTTTCATTGTCGGGACCTTGAATGTCGACCGCTCCGAATTAGTGGGCATTGATAACGGTGTATGGTCCCGACCACCGACTTTTTAATTTTCCTGGGAATAGGTGTTAAGCCCAAAATATATCTAAAATATCATCAATAATTACATCAATATTGCTACGAATTTGCGCTATTTATACCTGTTTAGAATGCTTTTACTCTCGAATATGTTTCTTTCTTGCAAGGTACGTAAATATTTGGTAAAATCCAAATAGGAACGAAAAGAGCTTAAAAACAGAATAAAAACCCTACAAAAAGAGTAAAAAACAACGAAGATCAATTACACCTAAACGAGGACAAAGACGAAGTCAGAAATAGAAGAAAATGTCACATTCTCGGTTGAGGAAATAAGATTCTCGATAGAGAATTTACAAAAGCCGCGACCGAGAATCTCAAATTCTCGGTCGCGACACGCGTTTTTCAGCAGCTCCTTCCCTTCGTTTGAAGACCAAATAAATGCTCCCCCATTCTCGGCCAAGAATTAAATATTCTCGGTAAGTGCAGAAATTCCTCCAAGTACAATGAACACATGTTTAATTCAAAGAAACGCGTTCGTTCGGGTGGATAAAGACGTCCTTTCACAACCCGTTCACTTGCACGCCGTCGAATGTTTTCATGCTCCTTGTTCTTTGTAAACTTGTATCAATTTATATTTCATCTAATAAAGTCCGTTCTATTCGATAGATTTTCATGCAGCACTTTGGTAAAGGATCCGAAGTGGATTGCCGGTGTTTTCATTAAAACGTAGTTTAATTCAAAATCTTTACAAGGAAACTTTGTTGAACACTTAGACAAATTATTATCTCGAAAGAGTTTTAATTTGGTTAAGGTAGCGATCTAACCCGACCGTAGGAGGATTGACTACAGTTCAAAGCCTAAAAATTAGAGGTTCCGTCATTTATTTCATCGTTATAAAATATACAAAGTTTAAAGTTGTTTTCTTTGCTTAATGCAAACGAATACATTTGTTTACTTTTCTAAAGAACTAAACAATCATGTTTTGTAAATTCATTCCTAAATCAGAAGTATTTTCTAACATTTGTTATTCTCTATTTTAATTCTCATTCGAGCAATTTCAAAACCAATTCTGATTTAACGATTTTCCATATTATAAATTTTAAAAGTGTATTTAACCAATTCAAAATAAGTTTTTGTTAAAAAACGTTCCCTGTGGGATCGATATCTTTTATTACTACAAGCGTATACCGTGCACTTGCGGAAATCACATCAACATGTTTTTGGCGCCGTTGCCGGGGAACGCCAAATTTTTTGACAAAAATTTAGATTTTTCGTATTTTATTTCGAATCTAGGTTTATTTATACTTATTCAAACTTTTATATTTTATTTATTTCAAATTATTCACATATTTATTTTTCAAATTCTGTTTTGAAGGTAGTTTCGGTTCGTGCGAAATTTCAAGTTCATGCGCAGTTCTCGAAGTTCAGGCATCCCACCAAAACCGCTAGACCCAGAAATTGAAAAGACTCTTAAAAAGAATAAGAAAAACAAAAACAAAAACAAAAACAAGACTCCAATAAAAACTAGAATTACTGAGCCAGAAATTATGGCTACGCTTATGGATTACGCTAGGCCAGGAGTGGCCGGTGTAACAAACAGTATAGTTAGACCCCAAATAAATGCAAATCAATTTGAGATTAAGCCAGCATTGCTTAATATGTTACAAAATAACGTAACATTTTACGGGTTACCTAACGAAAATCCTAACACCCATTTGACAAATTTCTTAGAAATTTGTGATACTTTTAAAATACCGAATGTGACTGCGGAAGCAATCAATCTTCGCCTTTTTCTTTTTACTTTGAAGGATCGAGCCAAAGAATGGTTAACTTCTATGCCAGCCGCAACATTTGAAACTTGGGAGCAATTAGCCCAAGCATTGTTATCAAAAAAATTTCCTTTAGCAAAAACCGCAAGAGTCATTAAAGAATTAACATCTTTTTCTCAAAATGATAATGAAACTCTTTATGAGGATTGGGAACGTTTTAAAGAACTTCAACGTTTATGCCCACACCACCAATTGCCCGCTGAACTTTTAATGCAAACATTTTATAATGGACTAAATCCTACAACTAGAGGTTCATTGGATGCTATGTCTGGAGGGTTATTCATGAAGAAAACATCGGCCAAGCAAGAGAACTTTTGGAGGAAATGGCTATCAACAGCAGTATGTGGCCCGCGAAGCGTGGACACGTACCAATGGCAAAACCATCATCCTCAACTACGTCATCAGTTAAAGGTATAGTGAATCTTGATCCAGTTGCGATGTTGCAAGCCCAATTTTCTGCCTTATCGCATAAAATTGATAGGTTTATGGCACCGTGTGATCCTAATGGTCAGCCAATCCAAACGGATGTGGATTATGAAGGTATGAGCGAAATTGAACAGGTAAATTTTGTCCAAGGGAAAAACCAAACTAATAACCCTTATTCCAATACATATAATCCTGGATGGAGAAATCATCGTAACTTTAACTGGAGAGATAACAATAATAATGCTAATGCTAATCAAAATCGTACCACCAATTATTAAAATCAATCAAGAGATACGATTAGCACTTTATCTTCTAAAATCGACAAATTTATTGATGCTATGAGCGGAAAAATAAGTAATCACGACGATGGTTTTAAACGGATCGAGAATAAATTCGATCAGCTTATTAAAAACCAATCATCTAGCATCCATAATTTGGAGGTTCAAATTGGACAACTCGCTAAATCAATTCCATCCCGCAAAGAGGGAAGTCTTCCCAGCCATACGGAAGAAAATCCGAAAGAGCATGTTAAGGCTATCACTCTTCGTTCAGGGAAAAATTACTTAGGTCCGGAAATGCCCGGAAATTCGACTTTACCAGGAACTGATTTACCAAAATCCAAAGAAGATACATTAAACCAAAAAGATGCACCAATTGACTCTAGTACAAAAACTTTTGTACCCAAACCACCTTTTCCACACAAAGTCCGCAATAAGGACTATGACAAACAACTTTTAACATTTTTAGACAAACTTAAAAATTTGCATATTAATTTAACGTTTATGGATGCAATTACACAAATTCCCAATTATGGTAAATTCCTAAAAGATTTAATTTCAAAGAAAATCAGTTGGGAAGGAAATTCATCCATTTCACTAACTGAAGATTGTAGTTCAATTGTGTCAAGTAATTTGCACACCAAACTGAAAGATCCCGGATGTTTTACCATTCCGTGTAAATTGGGAGATATTGAATTCCCCAGTTGTCTTTGTGATTTAGGGGCAAGTATAAATTTGATGTCATTATCAATTTTTAATAAGTTAGGCTTAGAAGAAGATATCAAACGTACCAACATGGTTCATGAACACGGGACGTACTCTAGTTGATGTGTCGGAAGGGAAAGTAGTTTTAAGAATAGGAGAAGATAAGATCGAGTTTGATATGAACCAAGCGATGAAATATCCTATGGAGGATTTCACTTGTATGAAACTCGATTTAGTTGAAGAATGTGTAAATGACATTGTTCAAAAAGAAGAAATAATAGAACCTATAATGAGTGAGGAATTAGAAGATAAGGACCCAGAGCCTTTGATTCGAGAAGATGGACCAGTTCCGCCTTCAATTATAGTTCCACCTAAATTAGAACTTAAAGAATTACCCAGTCATTTGAGGTACGCTTTCTTAGGCGAAAGCGATTCTCTACCTATAATTATCTCTAACAAATTAACACAGGTTCAAGAAGAGAAATTGAAAGAAGTTGTTAGAAATAAGATAGGAAGTATGGGTTGGCAAATTTCAGACTTAAAAGGTATTAATCCGAGCATTGTAATGCACAGAATTCACTTAGAATAAGATAAGCCGCCTAAAGCGGATAGACAAAGACGTCTCAATCCGAATATGGAAGAAGTAGTAAAAAATGAGATTACTAAACTTCTTGACAATGGAATCATTTATCCTATTTCGGATAGTGAATGGGTTAGTCCAATCCATTGTGTACCTAAAAAGGGAGGCATAACAGTTGTAAGGAATGACGAAGGTGAATTAATACCTACACGAACCACCACCGGTTGGAGGGTCTGTATAGACTATAGGAACCTTAATAAAGCAACTAGGAAGGACCATTTTCCTCTACCTTTCATTGATCAAATGATCGAAAGGATAGCTGGTCATGCTTTCTATTATTTTCTAGACGGTTATTCCGGATTCTTTCAAATATATATTTACCCGGATGACCAAGATAAAACAACCTTCACATGTCCTTACGGAACATTTGCATATAGAAGGATGCCCTTTGGTCTATGTAACGCACCTGCAATATTTCAACGTTGTATGACTGCAATTTTTAATGATTTCATTGAAGATATCATGGAAGTTTTTATGGATGATTTTTCCGTTTATGGATATTCTTTCGATTCATGCCTACAAAACTTGGATAAAGTTTTGTCTAGGTGTGAAGAAACAAATTTAGTATTAAACTGGGAAAAATGTCATTTCATGGTTGACGAGGGAATTGTTTTAGGTCACAAAATATCTGAAAAGGGATTAGAAGTGGATAGAGCAAAAACTTCAGTAATAGAAAAATTACCCCCTCCAACTACTGTTAAGGGAGTAAGGTCATTTTTAGGACATGCAGGTTTTTACAGAAGATTTATTAAGAATTTCTCTATAGTTTCCAAACCACTTACTAATTTACTCATGAAAGATTCAACCTTTGATTTTAATGCAGATTGCGTTAAAGCTTTCGAAATGTTGAAAACAGCTTTAGTCAGTGCACCTATTATTGCTAAGCCCGATTGGGATTTACCCTTTGAAATTATGTGTGATGCAAGTGACTTAGCTGTTGGATGTATTTTAGGTCAAAGGAAGGATAAGAAAATTCATGTCATTTATTATGCAAGTCACACACTGTCCGGTGCACAATTAAACTACACCACAACTGAGAAGGAAATGTTAGTTGTAGTCTTTGCATGCGATAAGTTTAGATCATACTTGTTAGGTTCGAAAGTTATTATTTATACTGATCATGCAGCTTTAAGGTATTTATTTGCTAAAAAAGATGCAAAACCACGTCTAATTAGATGGGTTTTATTGTTACAAGAATTTGATATAGAAATTAAAGACAAAAAGGCAGTCGAAAACCTTGTCGCCGATCATCTATCAAGGCTCGAAAATGAAAACGGTCCTATAGGTCAAACTGACGGTATACGTGATGATTTCCCCGATGAATATCTCTATCAAATAAAAAGTGTCATGTCACCATGGTACGCAGATTTTGCAAACTATCTTGCAGCCAATATTGTTCCGGAAGGATTAACTTTCCAGCAAAAGAAGAAATTCTTCTTTGACATTAAACAGTATTTTTGGGAAGATCCTTTCTTGTTCAGAACTTGTGGTGACGGGATAATTAGGAGATGCGTTAGTGAAAATGAATATGAATCCATAATGTCGGAATGCCATTTTAGCTCATATGGAGGACATAATGGAGTTAGTAAGACGGCAGCTAGAATATTTGAATGTGGTTTCTTTTGGCCTACGATGTTTAAAGACGTCCGTTCATTTATTACTCGTTGTGATAAGTGCCAAAGAACAGGAAATTTAGGAAGGAAATATGAGATGCCCCTCACAACCATGTTAGAAGTTGAAGTCTTCGACATGTGGGGAATAGATTTCATGGGACCTTTTCCTCCTTCTAATGGTAAAACTTACATATTAGTCATCGTAGATTATGTTTCAAAGTGGGTTGAAGCAATTGCAACCTCGACAAACGATTCAAAAGTAGTTGTTGGTTTTCTTTACGATATATTTTGTAGATTTGGTTGTCCTAGAGTCATCGTTAGTGATGGCGGTACCCATTTTATAAACTGAAGTTTTGATATACTTATGAAAAAATATGGAGTACGCCACCGCGTGTCAATGCCATACCATCCTCAGTCAAATGGTCAGGCAGAGATATCAAATAGAGAACTCAAATGGATTCTAGAGAAAACAGTTTCATCTTGAAGAAAAGACTGGTCTTGTAAACTCAACAATGCGTTATGGGCATACCGTACTGCATTTAAAACTCCAATAGGAATGACTCCATACCAATTAGTGTATGGGAAAGCATGTCATTTACCAATCGAATTAGAGCATAAAGCCTATTAGGCTATTAGGGAACTTAACTTTAATTTGCACCAAGCAGGTAAAAAACGTTTGCTCAATTTAAATGAGTTAGATGAGTTACGTCATCTATCTTACGAAAATGCGAAGATATATAAAGAAAAAATGAAAAAATGGCACGATGCCAAGATTAAAGTCAAACACTTTAATATTGGGGATAAGGTGTTGTTATTTAATTCACGACTTCGTTTATTTCCAGGAAAACTTAAGTCCAGATGGATAGGACCATATTTAGTCGTCAAAACATTCGATTATGGTTCTTTAGAACTTGAAGGACCTAACGGAGTTCGTTTCAAAGTTAATGGTAATTGATGCAAATTTATTACGAAAATGTTTCGCATATAGGAATTAAGTTCGTAACAAGATTATCTGAAGTATAATTCGTTTAGCTTTTCTAACACAGCGTATTTTGTTTTATTTTCTTTTAAATTTTTGTTCATTTCCATTTTTCATTCTTAATTAATTATTAAATTTTTTTGTTTTACACATGCCATTTTTATGATTAGATGACTTTATATTATGATTGAGATGCATAAAATATGTTTATTTCATGATTTTAAATTTGATTTTAGGTAATTAGTTCGAATTTGAAGATTTAGGCGATTCTCTGCCGAGAATTTGGAATTCTCGGTCGAGAATTCTCCTTTTCAAAATTGTCCAAATAGGTAAGGTTTTTTTTAACTTACCGAGAATATTTAATTCTCGGCCGAGAATCGGAAAAATAGGTTTCGACGCTTGATTTCCGCAAGGAAATCAGCGTGTCACGACCGAGAATTTGGAATTCTCGGTCGCAACACGCGCTATTTTTGCACCATCAGACCTGAATCATCTTCAACCTGTAGACAAACCTTTTCATAAACGAAAACTTAAGTTTCTTCAATTCAGAAAGGTATAATTTTATGCCTTTTCACATCAAAACAACACCTCATTTCATCCTAAAATCCTATAAATAAGTCTTAGAGGATCATAGTTCTGTTACATCCTTTTCATCTTTGTCAGATCAAATTTCTGATTTTCTTCAAAAACCATTTTCCCCTAAGTTACAGACACCTTGTTTCTTTAGTTCTTTACCATGCCTACTAAACACAAAACCTTAAAGAAAAATGCTGCTTCAAGCAACAAACGTCCAGACTTATCCAAACGATACGGGGCGCCATTTCCTATCTTCAATCATGATGAAGGAATGCGCTACTGGAGGCTTCGTTATACATTCTTCGTCGGAATGTTATATACGGATGACTTCTTGAATGATCAACTTGGTATAAGCGATGACATGAGTCGCTATTTGGAACGCTTAGGGTGGACAAAATTCGCCAACATGCGATTCCCAATCATTGGCAATTGGATTCTGGAATTTTTCTGTACCGTTCGTTTTGTTAACAAACGACGGGTCCATCTTAGTTTTCATCGAGATGGCGAAATCTTTACTTTTGGCTATCTAGAGTTGCAGGCCTAGTTTGGTTTTCCCCCGAGGGATACAATCAAACGTCATCCTGGCAAAGACATGACATCCACAGACATATGGAGAATGCTTACTGGTTTTTGGCGTTTCAATCCTAGACTCGCCTACAATCATTCCTTTCACTCCAACTCAATGTTGTATTTACACAAATTTTTGTGTCATAGTTTGTTCGGTCGCACATTTAGTAGTGTTGTCCGTGACACCGATTTATATGTTCTTGGAGATATATTCCAAGGAAATACAGTTGATTCTTCAAAAATTCTGATGGAGGGTCTTGTCGCCGCTTCTCGATCCAAGGATAAAAAGATTGGGTTCGGAAATATAATCTGTGGAATAATTCTCGGTACCAAGGGTACCATTGATGTTCCTTGGAGTGATGATGAATTCTTCCCGATGATAGACTATGAGTTTTTAGAGTTTGAAGGTCTCGTGAAACGTGTCTTTCGTGCAGGCCCGCATTTTCTTTCCGCACCGGAACGTCAAGCTTTCGTGCAGTTGAAAATTGACCACTTTAGGGCCACAGAAATCCCGCTTGATAGGGATGATTATATAGAATAGTTTAGGTTTTTCAATTTTATTTTTATACATATTTCTTTATTTTGTTGTAATTCAATTCTTTATTTTTATATTTTTGTACATATGTGTTCAATTAATAAATCACATTTTCTATTCATCTTAGTTCATTTATTGCTTTTCTAATAGTTAAATATATTGGTTAGATGACGAATAAAAAATGCCTAGTATGGTTTCTTAATCAACACATAATCCCACTTCATAAACTTAATTCATTGTGTTCAATACATTAAATTTTCATTCAATTAAATCAATTGATTAAATACATGCATTTAAAATGTATTAATATGAACTTAATATGCACTTAATATGATTCTTTTAACTTGTATGCATAAATGTGCATTAATGTTTCATTAATTCTTTATATACCATTTATTTCCTCCTAATTCCAATTAATAAGGATAAACCTTTGGTTTTCCTAGCAATTAATGTTATTTATTCTAGTTCTAAGTGCAGGTACAGTTTATATTAAGTTCATGACACAATTAATCAACAAAATTGCACAAACCAAGTCAAAAGGCACCTAAACAGCCACTTTTGACCAATTCTCTACCGAGAATTTAAAATTCTCGGTAAGTCCAGCAAAAACAGGCCGAATTCAGAGCGATTTATTCTCTGAAATTCGCGTGCCGCGACCGCGGATCCGCATTCTCGGTCGCGACACTCGACCTGTAGGAAGCAATATTTCGGATTTTTGACCTATTTCAAGCCTTTTCCTATTCATATTCTACCTCTACATCTCCCTATTTCACCCTATATAAACCTACTCCTTACACAAACCTCACATCACCTCAAAATTCACCCAATCACCTATCATAACCTCTTCCCCATACATTACTTTTACTCTTCCCCAATTAACCCCAAGCACCTCAAGAGGATGATCCGGTAGATTTGAGGAGGATTTTGGACCAAATCAATTCCAATAATCGCCAAATGAATTTACGAATTGATGATTTGGTAGAGAACAATATGGTGATGAATGACAACCTCAATACTTTGAGGCGTGAGCATAGGTCTACTCGGCATTGGATGCTTTCATTTTTCCGTCGCCGCAATATGGAAACTTCACCAACACCTCCTGATTCCCCGCCTAATGCTTAGGTTGTCTCTTTTATTTTTACTTTTTATCTTATTAAGTTTGGTACAATATTTCTTTTTATTATGTTTCGTACAATTTTTAATTTTATGTTGAATGATTTTTCTTTGCTAAATTTTTATTTTTTCGTATGCTTTGTTTCGTGCTTATTTTTCATGTTATCTCCATATTTGCACCAATGAGGACATGGTCCAATTTAAGTGCGGAAGGAGATATACATATATCATTTTAGTTTTTAGCACAAATACTAAATGCAACGAATAATTTTTATGCAACGAATAAGAATAAATAATTTTTAAGCAACATTTATAAATACAGCACTTGTTTTATGCAAATGCAACATATATTGCAACACAATGTATTTAAATTTTTATTAACTTAACATTTTCATATGTTTATAAATTAATCATAAGTTAAATTTTTTTAGGATATGATTAGTTTTAGGTTATCTTTATCAATAGAAATAATATATTTCTATACGGGTATTATTTTTCAAAGAAAATTTACAAATCTTCAATATGATTTTAAGTAAAATTGTCTCGAGTGAATGTATTTAAGTAAAAATTCTTTATTTTAATCTCTATTTTATATCATGAAATTCATGATACAATAAATCTTATTTTAAATTTTCAATTAGGTTTATAGGTATTAAATTGAACTAACAACTTTTAGCTTGGTTTGATTTCGTCTTACATTAACACCAATTGATGTTTTTAAGGAAACTTTAGCCATAATACATGTTGAATTTTAAGTCAATATAGGATGAATGTGCTATCTTTCTTTTTCCCAATTTACAATTTAAATTTCATATTAATTAATCAATTAGTTGAATTCTTAACTTTTGGCCACGATTGAGACCAACATTATCACAATCAAGGTATGAAAGGGAAGAAAATTAAGTACCGTTTACTTTTGGCCACGGTTGCGATCACCCTTATCACAATCGAGGTATGGAAGGAACGTTTAAAACAAAATAAAGCGTGTTTAAGTTTAAAGTAACGATTGCGTCCACCCATGGCATGGTCGGTACCTCTTAAGCAAACACAAAGCAATAAAATACGTATAAGGTTATGATCAAGACCACCCTTATCTCGGGCATAACTAAGCAAATAAGATTAACCCAAGTACTTATTCATTTAATATATTTCATATATTAGTTTAGGTTTGGGAAAGAAAATTTTGTGCTTTGAAATGCCTTGAGACGAAAGACTCAATAACATGCGTGCTTATATCGTCCCGAATACTTCAATTCAAAAATTGAAAATACAAGACGAATGATATATCGCCTTTATACTAAGTTAGTTTGATATTTTGCGTATAAATTTGCCATGCGAAGCTAGTCTTTTTTCGGCTTAACTAATTTAAAAGGTAATACAAAGATATATGTTTTATTTTCATAACGAGATTAGTTAAAGAATAAATTCAGTGAAATTTTGCTCGGGACTAGCAAAAGATTAAGTGTGGAGATTTGTTAAGCCCAAAATATACCTAAAATATCATCAATAATTACATCAATATTGCTATGAATTTGTGCTATTTATACCTGTTTAGAATGCTTTTACTCTCGAATATGTTTCTTTCTTGCAAGGTACGTAAATATTTGGTAAAATCCAAATAGGAACGAAAAGAGCTTAAAAAAAGAATAAAAACCCTACAAAAAGAGTAAAAAACAACGAAGATCAATTACACCTAAACGAGGACAAAGACGAAGTCAGAAACAGAAGAAAATGTCACATTCTCGGTTGAGGAAACAAGATTCTCGGTAGAGAATTTACAAAAGTCGCGACCGAGAATCTCAAATTCTCGGTCGCGACACGCGTTTTTCAGCAGCTCCTTCCCTTCATTTGAAGACCAAATAAATGCTCCCCCATTCTCGGACGAGAATTAAATATTCTTGGTAAGTGCAGAAATTCCTCCAAGTACAATGAACGCATGTTTAATTCAAAGAAACGCGTTCGTTCGGGTGGATAAAGACGTCCTTTCACAACGGATACGGTCCTTCACAACGGACACGGCACTTCAACCACGACTCTTCAACATCTATAAATAAAGAGTTGATGAAGAGTTGGAGGGATAGAGAAGAAAGAGATTAGTATAGAATTTATGCAGAAATTCTGAGTCAAGTGATTCAGAGTTTAGATTTCATTTCTGTAAAAAACAATATGGTGTACACACATTGTTTATTCAATAATAACAAACACAATAGCGTTTAGATTTGTTCATATTAGTTTACATTTTGGTAGTAGATAGACCAGTCTCTATTCCGAAGATTCAACGAGAAGATTGAGTAAAGAATCCGCCCCTGAGTCTGACAAACTCTAACGAAACCCAAGGAAAGGATTGACAACCCGTTCACTTGCACGCCGTCGAATTTTTTCATGCTCCTTGTTCTCTGTAAACTTGTATCAATTTATATTTCATCTAATAAAGTCCGTTCTATTCGATAGATTTTCATGCAGCACTTTGGTAAAGGATCCGAAGTGGATTGCCGGTGTTTTCATTAAAACGTAGTTTAATTCAAAATCTTTACAAGGAAACTTTGTTGAACACTTAGACAAATTATTATCTCGAAAGAGTTTTAATTTGGTTAAGGTAGCGATTTAACCCGACCGTAGGAGGATTGACTACAGTTCAAAGCCTAAAAATTAGAGGTTCCGTCATTTATTTCATCGTTATAATTTATACAAAGTTTAAAGTTGTTTTCTTTGCTTAATGCAAATGAATACATTTGTTTACTTTTCTAAAGAACTAAACAATCTTGTTTTGTAAATTCATTCCTAAATCAGAAGTATTTTCTAACATTTGTTATTCTCTATTCTAATTCTCATTCGAGTAATTTCAAAACCAAATCTGATTTAACGATTTTCCATATTATAAATTTTAAAAGTATATTTAACCAATTCAAAATAAGTTTTTGTTAAAAAACGTTCCCTGTGGGATCGATATCTTTTATTACTACAAGCGTATACCGTGCACTTGCGGAAATCGCATCAACAATAGGCGGAGGCGAGAATTATATAGGAGGACTTGGTCCCCTTTGTTGAATTCCCTGATTTGCACGTGCTTGTCGTGCCATTTCTTCGTACGTTCTTTGTAAATCTTGGCATTTTCGTATGAACCGAGATGAAGTTCATCAAGGGTATTGAGTTGGAGGAGACGTTGGTCCCCCGTGGCATGCATATCAAAATTTAAAAATTTTAGAGCCCAATAGGCCTTATTTTCTAATTCCATCGGTAAATGACACGATTTCCCGAAAACTAAACGATAAGGAGACATCCCAATAGGCGTTTTAAACGCTGTGCGGTAGGCCCAGAGGGCGTCATCGAGCTTTAGGCTCCAGTCTTTCCTAGAGGCACTAACCGTTTTTTCCAAGATTCGTTTTAGTTCACGGTTAGAAACCTCGACCTGTCCACTAGATTGCGGATGGTAGGGGGTGGAAACTCGGTGTGTGACCCCATATTTATGTAATAGTTGATCGAATTGGCAGTTGCAAAAGTGGGAGCCCCCGTCACTAATGATAGCTCGAGGGGTTCTAAACCGAGTAAAGATGTTCTTCTTTATAAATTTCCCTACTACCTTAGAGTCGTTTGAGGGTAAGGCAACGGCCTCCACCCATTTGGAGACATAGTCAACCGCCACAAGAATATAGGCGTTGTTATGCGACTTAGGGAAAGGTCCCATAAAGTCTATCCCCCAAAGGTCAAAAAGTTCGCAAACGAGGATCCCTTGTTGGAGCATTTCATGTTTACAGGAGATGTTCCCGCTCCATTGACAAGCGTCACATGATTTGACGAAGTCTTGGGAATCCTTGGACAAGGTAGGCTAATAAAAGCCACATTGTAGAACCTTTGCCATAGTCCGACTAGGGCCGAAGTGGCCCCCCGGCTCTTTGGTGTGACACATATGCAACACATGATTTACCTCATCTTCCGGTATGCACCTACGAAAGACATTATCAGCACAAGATTTAAACAAGTAGGGCTCTTCCCAAAAATAGTTCTTAGCATCATGAAAGAACTTCCTACGTTGCGGGGGAAGAATATTACCGGCTTTGTAGTTTGCCATATCGGCATACCAAGGTAAAGGTGTTACCGCATAGAGAGTTTCGTCAGGAAAGGTCTCCTTGATCTCCACAACTTCCGGAGTTGTGGCTTGCTCGCTTTGTAACCGGGAAAGGTGGTCGGCTACGACATTCTCCACTCATTTTTTATCCCTAATTTCGATGTCAAATTCTTATAGGAGTAGAATCCACCGTATCAACCGTGGTTTGGCATCCTGCTTAGTCATTAGGTACTTGAGAGCTGCGTGGTCAGTGTATACGATAATTTTGGATAACACGAGATATGATCTAAATTTATCGAAATCAAAAACTACAGCAAACATCTCTTTTTCCGTAATGGAATAGTTTTGTTGGGCTTCATTGAGCGTTTTGCTCGCATAATAAATGGGGCGGAAAATTTTATCCACCCGTTGGCCCAAACAAGCACCTACAGCCAAATCACTCGCATCAGACATAAGTTCAAAGGGAAGACTCCAATCGGGTTTCACCATGATGGGTGCATTAACTAGTTTTTCCTTTAGCGTGTTAAATGCAAGCAAACATTCGGAGGAAAAACTAAATTCCGCATCCTTTGCGAGGAGTTGGGTCAAAGGGGTTGCTATTTTAGAGAAATCTTTAATGAATCTCCTATAGAACCCCGCATGGCCTAAGAAACTCCGTATTCCTTTAACATTGATTGGAGGAGGTAATTTTTCAATCACCTCAATCTTGGCCGGTTCGACCGTGATTCCTTCCCTGGACACCTTATGTCCCAAAACGATACAATCTTGAACCATAAATTGACACTTTTCCCAACTTAGAGCGAGATTAGTGTCCTCGCAATGTTGAAGGACTTTATCAAGATTGTTCAAACAAATTTCAAAGGACGATCAAAAAACAGAAAAATTGTCCATGAAGACTTCCATGAAATCTTCAATAATCTCGGAGAATATCGCCGTCATGCACCATTGAAAGGTGGCGGGGGCGTTACAAAGCCCAAACGGCATCCGCCTATATGCAAATGTCCCATACGGACAAGTAAATGTCGTCTTCTCTTGATCCGAAGGATCAATGGGGATTTGCATGTAGCCGGACATGCCATCGAGGGTACAAAAGAATTTATGCCCCGCCATTCTTTCCAACATTTGGTCAATGAACGGCAAGGGAAAATGATCTTTTCGGGTGGCTTCATTAAGTTTCCTATAATCAATGCATACGCGCCACCCCGTTACTTTTCGTGTGGGAATTAATTCCCATTGATCATTTTCCGTCACCGTAGTGCCCCCCTTTTTGGGAACGCATTGGACCGGACTAACCCATGGACTATCGGAGATAGGAAAGATTATACCTGCGTCGAGGAGTTTGATTACCTCGGCCTTCACTACCTCTTTCATATTGGGGTTAAGTCGTCGTTGCGGCTGCACGGAGGGTTTGACTTTATCCTCCATAAAGATGCGGTGTGTGCAAATGGTGGGGCTGATCCCTTTAATGTCGTGAATGGTCCATCCAAATGCGCCCTTGTGTTTTTGTAACACCGCAATTAACGCTTCCTCCATTTCCACTGTTAGAAGCGAAGATATAACAACCGGTAAGAAATTAGGAGGTTGTAAAAACACATATTTTAAATTAGGAGGCAAGGGTTTAAGTTCCAAAGTCGGAGGCTCCTCGAGAGAGGACTTCGGCTTTGCTTTGCTATCCCGGTCCAAACCCTCGAACCGGCTCCTTGCCAACAGACATTGTTCTATTTCAGAGGAGTATTCAAATGGCTTGTTCAATGGCTCCTCATCCAAATGTTCATTACCATCTATTTCCGAAGAGGTTCCCGCAGAAGACCTATCACAAAAATCCTAAACAAAAAGATCAATAAAGTCTACGGAATTTAAAAAGTTACAATCCTCCATGGTATTAGACGGGAATTTCATGGAGTTGTATACGTTAAACTCTACGTCTTCGTCTTGCAACCATAGGATAAGCTTACCTTCGTGGACATCAATGAGAGTCCTACCTGTTGCAAGAAATGGTCGTCCTAGGAGGATCGGTACCGACTCGTCTTCCGCCATATCGAGTACTACAAAATCGACGGGGAAAATGAACTTGTCCACTTTCACTAAGACATCCTCCACAACCCCTTTTGGCCGGGCAATGGATCTGTCGGCCAACTGGAGCGTCATATTGGTAGGCTTTGGCTCTCCCAAGCTGAGCTTTCTAAACACAGAATAAAGGCATTAGATTGATACTAGCACCCAAATCGCATAAAGCTCTCCTAAACTCAACATTACAAATCGTGCAAGGGATAGAAAAACTTCCTAAATCCTTGAGTTTAGGTGGGAGTTTGTTTGTTATGATCGCGGAGCATTCCTCCATGAGCGCTACCGTTTCATTATGATCTAACTTCCTCTTTTTGGCGAGGATTTCTTTAAGAAACTTTGCATATGTAGGCATTTGTTCTAATGCCTCCGCAAGCGGGATGTTAATGTGAAGTTTCTTAAAAATCTCCAAAAATTTGCCATATTGGTGATCCAATTTTTCCTTTTTAAGTTGTTGCGGAAAAGGGAGCTTCGGTACGTAAGCTCCAATTGGATCACATACATTTTTATTTTTATCCGAGGAAGTCGTGGGTTTCGGATCCGAACCGGGGTTGCTTACCACTTCCGGTTCGTCACTTACCTTTGGAGCGGTTAGAGTCGCCTTTGGAATCGGTGGTTCTAAACCCTTACCACTACGGAGAGTTATTGCTTGTGCGGTCTACCGGTTCTTTGGTCTCAGGTTTTATTCGGTGTTAATCGGGAGAAACTCATGTTGTCTCTCTTGTCGTTGGCGACTCAATTGGGCCAGTTGACGTCCCAAATCCCTCCAAAATGCTTCATTGTTAGCAAGACGGGAAGATATTTCTTTAAGAAGATCAATTACCATAGAGTCTTGTGCATTGCTAGGAGGTTGAAAATTTTGTCCTCCTTGGGCATGAGGGAATTGGCCCGAACCTTGCTCCACGAACTCATTATGGAGTTCGGATGGGGGCTTCAACACATTATTATTATTTCCATATGACAAGTTCGGGTGTTGGTATTGAGGCCTCCATCCATTGTTATTATTGTTACGGTGGTGATAAGCATTCGAGTTAGGATAGGAGTTATAATAAGAATTATACCTTTATTGCCCCCCCACATAACTTACGCTTTCGGTATCGCCGGTAAAAGGGCTTCCGGCTTGACAATCCTTACCGTGGTGGTCACCACCGCAATATGAGCACACTAGGACTTGTGCTGTATTCTTGAGGCTCAGAGTATTTGGCAATACTATTGTGTTAGTGGCAGACCATGGATTTTTTGGTGCAGAAGGCTCAGTGTCTGTAAGGATCCTTGTCCCATTATTTTTGTCTGATACAACACGTGATTCTTCCACACGGTTGTTCTCCTTCTGCGCTGTCCCATTTGGGTTGGGTACCAATGCCAACTGTCCCCCTTTTCCCTTAAGTATACTATTTTCACTCTTCAAGGTCTTCTCTGCACCATCTTCACGATTCTCCCCATCAACTGCCATAGGTTGGGCTCCCTTGGAGCTTGCACTATCTGTATCATTATCATCACTATGTGGGAACAGTTGCTTGATGATGTTTTTCGTTCCCATCGAAATTTCTGAGATTTTTTTGTTTGAAGCTGCGTCAATTCAGACCGATTTCAATTTCAATGGAGTTGCTCTTAAGCTTTGTTCATATGGCCATTCTGTGTCGTCAAAGCTTTCTGGGATAAGTTTTTTTTTTCTCTATGACCATTGATATTTGTATTATTTTTTCTTTTTTGGTTGTTACAGATACTTGGTCTTCTTTTGCTCAAGCACTGCCAGATACACATATTACATTATTTGGTACTGACCATCATACTACTAATTGAAATGTCATTTTTAATAGGATTTTTGTTAATTGTAACGGATTGTCAGATATAGTTCCTTGACTCGGACATGATATTTTGTAATTGCGGATGTTATTAACTTAGTCGAGTTGCACAGTTTGTTTTGTCATTTTGTAACGATGTATTCAATTTTTTTTAACTAATATAATTTTTATTCTTCTTATTACTTATTTATAAGTATATTAATTTTGTTGTGATAATCTATTTAATTTGTTCACATTTTTAATAAATAGCTAAAGAAATCAAATAATAAAAAAGTAAATATAATAGTGTCAAATATCTCCATAGAAATCGATTTTGATTTTGTTGGGATTCTAATTCCCCACAAATATTAGCACGATTAGTGGGGAAATTTTTTCCCACAAAAAGTGTTCATATTTGTGGCAATCTGCAATCCCCACAGAATAATAGGAAGATTAGTGGGGAAATTTTCCCCACAAAAACTACATATATGGACACTTAAGTTCTAAAATTTATTGTGAATTAGTATATAATAATGGCGATTATTTTCGCCACAGTAAAAGAAGCCCTTTTGTGGTGAAATAGAATTTCGCCACAGAAGTATACCAATTGTGGCGAATTGTTTTTTCGCAACCTATATCTTTAACGTCGCTCTAACAGTGGCGAACTTGTGGCGAATATTTTTTTGCCACAAAAGACCTTTAGTGGCGATTTTTCAAGCTTCTGTGGGGAAAATTTTCCCCACAAAATTTTTTTTTTTTTGTAGTGAGAAGGGGATGCTAAACTAACTAAACATGCATGTGGAGCTCTGGAAAATGATCTTAAGGCATCAATGGTATGAATAACATTTTCATTAGTATTTTTATTTTATTGTTTCTATTGGTATTATAGTTTTTCATGTGCCACTTTTTCCATTAGCTCCATAGACTACAAGAATCGAAATCAAAACCCATTGAGCAAGAAAGAAAAATTTTACTTCAAACAACGATCACAACTGACTCTGCTGATATTGGAGCTCTCATGGAAAAAGGGTCTGAGAAACATGTACTCATTGATGAAAAACAAGTCAGTTTCCTTTTTGCTACTTCTATATCCTAATTTATATTATATTTGTTATTATTGTTAGCGGTAAGGTGCCAAAATAGGTTTTTGGTTTTTGCGAAAGTATCAATATGGGCTTCACGTACAAAATATTTAAAAAAGAGTATCAATTTAGCCGCCGATAACGAAATGTCACGCGTCATTCATATTACTCTGTTAAGTTCTGATTTCTCTCTCCATGTAAAATTGACAGAACTTAACCTAGTAATATGAATGACGTGACAAGTTCGGATATCGAGGCCCAAATTGATACTTTTTTAAATGTTAGGCCTATATTGGTGCTATTTTATAGTGAGAGCCTAAATTGATACTTCCCAAAAAGCAAACGCCTATTTTGGTAATTTATCCGTTATTGACCGAACAGCTAGTTAAAAAACAACTATTTAATCTCTTCCTCTTGTATGTTTTTTTTCACTTTTTCTTTCATCGAGAAGGTTGTGAATCCCAATGATCATAGGATAGAACATGCGACTTCTTCTTCTACAAAAGCAATTAAAGTTTATACAAGGCGTGCCAGAAAGAAAGTAGTAGGAGAATGGGATGCTAAACTAACTAAACATCTATGTGGAGCTCTGAAAAATGATATTAATGCATCAATGGCATGAATAGCATTTTCTTTAGTATTCTTTTGGGAAGAGTACAAAAACAAACCTTGTGGTTACACCTGTTTTCGTGGTTTAAAAATTTACAAAATGATACATTAAGTTTAATTCCGTTAGCAAACACATACCAAATTGACTAATGGTATTAAAAGTCAAAAGGAAAAGAGTTGATTCGGTTCTTATATTTATTTATTTTATAAATTAACCCCCTTTTATCTAATTATCACAAACAAACCTTAAAATTAAAAATAAAAATCAAATACATATTTTCTCCATCTCTCTCTAATTTCTTTTTTTTTTCTTCTTTCTCCATCTCTCTCTAATTTCTTTCTCTCTCAAATACACATTTTCTCCATTTATCATCTTCTCATCTTCTTATAATTCATTTATAAATTACTGCTTTTACATACATTTTCCTTCCAACTTCAAACCACCTATCCCTCTCTCTTCCACAAAAGAAACACTAAAATTATGGATAGTATAGACATGGATAAAGAAAGATCCACCGCGGAGATGTCTTTTAAAGATTCAACCTCGACGGTTATCAGAATCCGTCGTGGTTTACCTAACTTTCTACAGTCTGTTAAACTCAAATACGTCAAGTTAGGTTATGGTTACTAATGGAATACTGCTACTTTACTCATGGTTGTTTTAATTGTCGCTTTGTCAGTAGCCACTTTGTCTCAATTCACTGGTCTTCAACTCGATTTTTTCTACGAGTTAAAAAACACCCGATCTTTTCCCTTTTATGAAGTCGAAGAGACTACAAAAGTCGCCCGTACTGCTCTTTTTCTCTCCGTGGTTGGATTCTACTTCACTAAGTGGTCTACCCCAATTTATCTGGTGGACTTCGCGTGTTATAAACCAAAGGATGAACTGAAAAAGTCATGGAGTGGTTCATTAAATTGACACAAGATAGCGGTTCATTTGATGATGAAGTTGTAAATTTCCAGAAGAGAGTGTCAACTCTTCCGGTTTAGGCGACCAAACGTATCTGTCTCGAGGAATAACAGCTCAACCACCGAATCTTTCTTTAGCAGAAGATGAGAAGATGATAAATGGTGGGTGTTAGCATTTGATTTTGTATTTTTAAAGTGGGAGAAATTAACAAAGAGGAGAAAGAGAAGAGAGAGAAAGAAAAAGAAAAATAAGAAATTAGAGAGAGATGGGGAAGAAGGTGTATTTGATTTTTATTTTTAATTTTGTGGTTTGTTTGTGATAATTAGATAATAAATGGATTAATTTATAAAATAAATAAATATAAGGACTGAATTATCTCTTTTCCTTTGACTTTTAACACCGTTAGTCAATTTCGTATTTGTTTGCTAACTGAATGAACCTCAAGGTACCATTTTGTAAATTTTTAAACCAGAAGGCTGCAATCGAAAACAGGTATAACCACAAGTTTTATTTTTATAGTTTTCCTATTCTTTTTTATTGTTACTATTTTTAATTATAGTTTTTCATGTCCCACATTTTCCATTATTAGCCCCATAGACTACAAGAATCGACTCCAAAACCCATAGAGCAAGGAAGCAAAGCTTTACTTCAAGCAACCACCACAACTGACTCTGATGATGCTGAAACTATAGTGGAAAAATCTTCTTAGAAACAGGTACTCATTGATGAAAAACAAGTCAGTTTCGTGTTTCCTACTTCTATATCTAGGTGTGGGCAAAAAAACCGGACAAACTGCTAACCGAACCAAAAATCGGTAATCTAAACCGGAAAAGGTGGTTACCCGAACCGGTAGTTTTCTTAATAGTTAAAAAATAGATAGGTACCGGTTTCGGTTTCGGGTTAGAGTGTTCAAAAACTGCGATTAACGGTTAATCGAACCGTTTAATAAATATATATTTAAAACAATTAATATATTATAAAGTTATATTATAATATATTGTTGTACTAACATAAATATATAGATTGTTAATATACTCTTCAAAAAATTAATATACTATTTTCGTTGTACTTTAAAAAAAATTACCAAGCCAAATGAGATAGATTTAGGGCTAAATGTTTGATGAGATATTGTTATTTTGCTACTGATGACTAATTACCAATACCTCATAATTAACTACCAAGCACTAGAATAATAATTAATTACCAGGCATAAATGTTTGATGAGATATTGTTATTTTAATGTTTGATTAATTACCAATGTTACCATTGTTATTATAATAATTAATTCGTTTCATTTGGATTTTTGTAATTATGTGTATTTTAATATTGTTTAAAAATTTAGGTTTGAGTGAAATTATGGTTAACCATTGATTTTTGGTTAACCAGTGAGAATTGGTTAAAAACCGTTAACCGAAAAACCTAACCGAAATTAATGGTTAACCGACTGATATGGACCGCTTTCGATTTGGATGATTAAAAAACAGTTGATAACGGTTTGGTTAATTTTTTAGCCCAATGGACCGGTGAACCGAACCGTGCCCACCCCTATCTATATCCTAATTTATATTATATTTGTTATTATTGGTAGGGGTAAGGTACCAAAATAGGTTTTCGTTTTTTAGGAAATATTATTATGGGCTTCACGTACCAAATAACATCAAAGTAGGGTTAAGGTTTGAAAAAGAGTATCAATTTAGGTCCCGATAAAGAAATGTCACGCGTCATTCATATTACTCTGTAAAGTTTTGATTTCTCTATCCACCTATAATTGACAGAACTTAAGGTAGTAATATTAATGACATGTGTCATTCTGTTACCGAGACCTAAATTGATACATTTTGTAAATGTTAGACCTATATTGATGCTATTAAATAGGTGGAGACTAAATTGATACATCCAAAAAACTAAACGTCTATTTTGGTGCCTTATCTGTTATTGTTACTAGTATTTTACCGAACATCTAGTTAAAAAACAACTATTTAATCTCCTCTCTTGTATGCTTTTTTTCACTTTTTCTTTCATTGAGAATGTTGTGAATCACAATGGTGATGGAACAGAGCATGCGACCTCTTCTTCTACCAACGGAATTAAAGTTTATACAAGGCGTGTAAGGAAGAAAGCAGTAGGAGAAGGGGTTGCTAAACTAACTACATATACTAAAGTATTGCTCAATTTGCCACCCGTTCTTAGTGAACAGGCATGTGGAGCTTTGGAAAATGATCTTAACCCATCAATATTATGAATAGCATTTTCTTTAGTATTCTTTTTTATTTTTTCTATCGTTATTATAGTTTTTCATGTGCCACTTTTTCCATTATTAGCCCCATAGACTACAAGAATTGAATCCAAAACCCATTGAGCAAGGAAGCAAAATTTTACTTCAAGAAATGACCACAACCGACTCTGCCGAAACTCCTAAGATAAATCAGGTTGACAAGCTTTTGATACTGAGTGATGTAGATTGAAATCGACTGAAGGTTTTAATCGTAAACCAACAAAGAATACAAACTTCTCTAGCTAAACTATAAGGTTGAATAAACCCAAATGGATAGAAATCTTTGCTCCAATGGAGGCTTAAGTTTTAATTCATCAAAAGTTAAGAAACATTACAAAATGAGGAGAATATATACTCCTTCAATATAGAAAGCAAGAGACTAAAAGACCCCCCCCCCCAGGGTTACCAACAACTAAGAAACCATAGGGGTAAAGTAGGAAATACATAAAGATAGATACTAGGTTAATTAAGTTGAATGCAAGGTGGTAAATAGCTGAGTGGCGAAACAGTAAATAGAAGGTGGCAGATATTGTTCCTAACAAGAAGAACTTGGGGAGGAAGTATTCTTCAACCCAGGTACGCCCCGCGTGGCCTCTCTCACGCCCCGCGTGGTTGTGTCCCTAGATGTGGTGGTTCTTGTTGGATACTCTTACGCGTGGCGTTCCTGGACATACGCCCCACGTACTCGACCTCCTGGTCTGAACTCTCGTCGAAGGCTGGTTCCGCGCCCCGCGCCTCGGAGGGCACGCCCCGCGTGTGCGACCTGCTGGGCTGTCCTACCAACTTTGGACTCTTCACGCCTCGCGCCCTACTAGGTACGCTTCGCGTTCTCTCCTGTTCACCCTTTCCCTCATCTCCCTCGGCTAGCTCTCTACGGGTCTCGTCTTTAGGTTCCGGGTCTGCCTCCGGAGGACGGATGCCCTCATCATACTCTCCTTCTTTAAAAGAGTTGGACCCCAACTCAATGATAGAACAAAGGTGGCTCATACCCAAGGTTATTGTTCCGCTCACCCCATTAGCAATACTCTCCTCTTGGCTTGGTTTACCCGTTACTAGCACTCCGACGGGTTGCCCAACAATTGCATCTTCTAGCGGCGCTGGTTCTCGGCTAGGGCACACAATCAAGGCGGCTTTCTTTTCTCCCTTGGTGGGGCCCATCAACGGTGTGAGAATGTACTTGGCCCCATCTTTGAATACGGTGTACGTGTTGTCCCTTCCCGCATGCGAGGCATCACGATCGAATTGCCAAGGTCTCCCAAGGAGCAAGTGATACACATCCATATCGACCACATCACATATAACCTCATCTTGGTACTCCCCAATAGAGTTGGAACCTTGCACCGGTGAGTGACATTTCTCCCCCTCTTTAATCCATCCCACTCGATACGGATTCGGATGTGGCTCGGGCACTAAGCCGAATTTACTCAAAGCGGCTTTGCTAAGGATGTTCTCTTGACTTCCTCCATCTACAATCAACTCACATTTCAATCCGTGGATTAGACCTCTAGTCCTAAACAATTGGTGCCTCGGGTCATGTTCTTGTTCTACCATCATAAGAACTCTCTTCACGATATGAACTCCCCGGTCATCTTCGGATGATCAGCTATCCACGGGCTCACAATACACCCCATTGTTTCCTCTATAATCACCATCCTCGTACCTCTCAACCATATTAGCGCTCCTCCTTCTTGGACATTCATTCGAGCGATGGCCTGGTTCGTTGCATCGAAAGCACTTAAACGGAGCCGGTTTGGCGTACGGGTTGTTGCTCTTAGGAGGGGCGGCTGTCCTAAAGGGTCGCACATCTCCGCTAGGTGATTTTCCCCCACTCAAGACTTTAGTGCCACTTGAACTAGCGCCACCTTTTTCCTTGTCCACCCCTTTGGACTCTTCTCCCTCCTCACATGCTTCCTCAATCCTCGGCCTCCGGTACCCATCACGTGCTCTAACATTCAATTGAGACTCGACCTTCAAAGCTAGATTCCTTGCGTCTTGAATTCGGATTACCATTTGTGTCCCAATTCTGTCCTGGATATTATACTGTAGCCCCTCTAGATACCTTGAAGTCTTTTGGCTTTCGATTTCCGACAAGTTAGCCCTTGCCGAAAGCCTTAAGAACTCCGAAGTATACTCATGCACGCTCCTCGGCCTTTGTGAGCAATTCTGGTAGGAGCTGTAGATATACTGCTCGTAGTCGGGCGGCAAAAACCGTTCTCTCGTCATCGATTTCATCCTCCGCCAAGACCTAATCGGTTCATTTCCTCCTCTTCTGCTCTCCTCCTTCACATTATCCCACCATATTGAGGCTCCCCCCTTCAACCTATAGGCCACTACCCGAACTCTCTGATCCTCCGTTATACCCTCATAGTGGAAGAACCTCTCCACCTCAAGTAGCCAATCAAAGAACCCCTCAATGTCAAGTTCCCCTCCGAATGAAGGTAGATCAAACTTTAGCTTGAACGCATCATCCCTATCATAGTTTCCTCCATACCCTACTCTTCCATTCATTCCGTTCCTATATCCGCCCCTATCAATGGCATGACCTCCATACAGATCATTCATCCCATAATTTCCCCTTCCGTGACCACCTCACTACGCTAAAACCCTCTTCAGACGACGGTTAAAAACCTTCATCCCGCGAGATATAAATCTGTCACGGGGCTCGCTGCCGTCTATTGCACTTTCAGACGACGGTCAGGTTCTGTCATGTTTCGTCATCACACATGACATTAGTCTATTTTCTTACTGTCATTTTTCTCTTGTTACGATGCAGCTTATTTATTACCGCCGTCAGCTTTAATGTCATCAAATGACATTTTTATAATTAAAACCGTCAGGTTAGCGTGTGGGAAATTGGCATATTCAATTTGAGATGACAGTTCGTATAATAATTTCTGACGTTATAGTCTGTTTAGATGATAGTTCGTATAATAATTTCTGACATTATAGCTTATTTAGATGACATTTTTAAAAATTAAAATGTCACTTTATGCCTTCATCTTCGTTTGAATTTCTAGTTTTTATACCTGAATATAGAAATATTCTAAAATATGAAGATGAAATTATGTATGTCAATGGTTTTAATTTTATTGGAGACCAATACTCATAATATGTTTACATTTGTGCCTAACGTCAATCCATATCAATACATTTCTGAATTAAAACACCAAAATAATAACCAATACATTTGTGCCTAACGTCAATCCATATCTTCCATAAGTCAATCCATATCTTGGAGTAATAATTAGGCCTCTAATCCCAAAGGTCTTGCTACCTGCAAAAGCCAAGCAGGTCATTAATATTACACACAACCCTAAACTCAGTAGTAATTACGTGACCCTTCCCCTAACACGACCTTTCACTTACCACGTCATATCACTATAAATATATGCATCATAATTCAGAATCATACCTTCAACAGCCAGAAAACTTACCAACAATGGATCCCCTTGTTGAAACTCTAGGAGAAATAATTGCTGACTTGGGTAACTTGTACATGGAGAACCTAGAGTGGCTTCTGGCCATCAATGGTACGTATGTCAATCCATAGTTGTTTTGTAACCCTTTCTGGTTTCTTCTATGTATTTCTAATGATTCTTCTTGCATGATAATGTACAGGTCCTCTCGATGGAAACTTCTTCCAATGGTCGATCAGAATGAAAGGCCCCCAATACACCCCATATGAAAGGGGTGTATTTGAAATCAGAATCAGATACCATCCGGATTTCCCAAACAGACCTGCAAGAGTAATATTAACTCAGATCAGTAAGATATAATCCCCTATATGAAACATACACTAATAGAGCTCTCCTCTTATTCTCAGTTTTGGTTCCGGAATAGGATATATCATCCTAACGTGGATACTCATGGGTCGATTCATCTTCCCCGTATCCTTAATGACCATCGCTTTTCCACTGCCACGGTACAATGCAACCATTTATCTATTTCATTTGATAAACATACAACATCATAATTTTGTTCTAATTATTCTATGCATTTTGTAGTGTCTATGACACATATATGATCTACTTCTACAACCCCACAGTGAGGAGCCATTTCCTGGGCAAGAAGCAGTTGCTGAGCAATACCGCAGCAATAGGGAAGAGTATGAGGGGATCGCCCGGATATGGACTGAGGAGTATGCAAAGTGCCTATGAGGGTGTCCAAATCTCCTAAACTATCTTGGCTAAGAGAAAGGAGAATCGGAAGGCAATGTGAGCTCCAAATGTGGTTCTCATTCCAATTCCAAATTTCCTTTCTTCAGTCAAAATAGTTAAGGAGCTTTGGACCTTTAATTCCCTCCCTTTTGTAATATATAACGTAGAGCTTTGTGCTCCTAAACTGACCCTTTTATAATGCTCCTTCCACTTGGTAATGAGGGTTATGATGCTGTCACCACAAGGGACTCTGTTTGTGCTGAATATGAAGGGTGTTCAAATCTCCTAAGCTGTCTTGGCTAAGTGAAAGGAGAATTGAAAGGCAATGTGATATCCAAATGTGGTTCTCATTCCAATTCCAAATTTCCTTTCACTAGTCAAAACAGCTAAGGAACTTTGGACTGTCAATTACAACCGAAAGGCAACACTCATCCCCCCTTTTGTAATATAACGTAGAGCTTTGCTATTCAGTTTGTATGTATGTGCAAGTAGACTAAAATGACCCTTTTACAATGCTCCTTCCACTTGGGTTCTACTCGTGGTACTCTAAACTTGGTAATGAGGTTTATGATGCTGTCAAAACAAGGAACTCTGTTTGTGTTGAATGCAGCATAAACCTATCACCATGTTTAATGTTGTTGTTACGATATCAAACCGAGTGGAAAGGAACATAGTAAGAGTATGGCCAATGCACATACATAACCCTTTATGTAGAGCTTGTTATTCAGTTCGTATGTATATATATATATATATTCTATCTAATCAAAATATATCTTATCATTTGCAAGCCATATCAGTACATGCAATTAGCCTAAATTTACCCTTTAATACATGCTTCATACATGCTTCATAAACGAATTGCATTCAGAATCCTTACTTATCATTTCAAATAAAAATGAGCCAGTTGAGTTCATAAATTTTTTAGCTTTAAGAGTATGCCTAACATGCTATAACAAGTTATTCAAGACAACTTATTCAAGACAACTTATTCCTTACTTATCATCATAGGTCATGTTCAATTTCAAAAAGAGTATGGATATATCTTATCATTTGCAAGCCATATCAGTACATGCTTCATAAATGCTTCATACATGCTCAATGACCCTTTTACAATGTTCCTCGTACACATACTCATTAGGCACCTCAAACATAAGCATCAACAGAACATCAAACATAAACATGTTTCATACACATACACATACTCAATCACTTCTAGCAGTATAACTCATAGGTGTAAGAGTAATGCCAATCTCAATGAACATTCAAAGCTTTAGAGTATGCCTAATCAGCCACATGCTTAATGACCCTTTTACAATGTTCCTCTAATACTTGATGCATGATTAATAAGCTACATGCCCAAATGAACAATCGTACACATACTCATTAGGCACCTCAAACATAAGCATCAACAGAACATCAAACATAAACATGTTTCATACACATACACATACTCAATCACTTCTAGCAGTATAACTCATAGGTGTAAGAGCAGTGCCAATCTCAATGAACATTCAAAGCTTTAGAGTATGCCTAATCAGCCACATGCTTAATGATCATTCATACATAAAGTCTATGAATGTTAGCTTCCTAAACAATTATATCTAACCAATCAGTTCATACCAATTATTTCATCATCACCCAAAACATCATACATATATGTAATCATTCAGTTCAAACCCACATAACAATATATATACTAAATCAGGCTAGTTTCCTAAATCAATGAGTTTTAGGTTCCAAACAGTACATCAAACATACACAATCACTTCTAAAAGCATGACCAATCAGTTCAAACCAACATAACATTAATATATATTCAGTAAGTTAAAGAAATCTTCCCATATGCTAAAGGCATGGACCGATTGACAATCTCTTCAGTCAGCCGTCCCATGTACTGAAGCATTCTTACTATCCCTGCAAATAGTGTTCAAATAAAAAGGAAACAGATGAGTTCATACCATCTACTGTATCAGGCACTGTCTTGCCCTAGATTAAAAAAGATAAAGACCCAAGCTTTATAGCAGTGAATTCTAAATACAATAAAATCAGTGTAGCTAAGCGAGAGATCTAAACCTTTCAATGATAGGTCTGAAAATCACAAGATCCTTATACCAGCTGCTGAAATCGACATACACAAAAGTAAATCGGATGAGGAAAAGATAAGAGTAAGGAACAATGATACATCTAGGAACGAAGAAAATATGGCTTACCAGTACCGTGTTTCCAGCTCACCCAGTGATTGCATGTTCAAATCAACCATGGAGATAGAGAGGGATGAAGCTTGCGTAACCTAAAACTGGGGTTTGGGATTGAGAGGGGGTTTATATATCAGTTGAAATTTCAGTCAAATGATATAGAGCGCCTAAAATTTGGTATGGCCGCGTAAGTGAAATTTCATTTGCCGCTTTTTTATTTTCGGCATACAATGACATTCATTTATTAGAAGTGTCATCTGTTGAGCGCATCAAATTTAACGAAAACGCACGTTTTCTTTGGATGACAGGATTCTGTAATTGTAATGTCATCTGAGAATCGAGCGCATTTTTTTATTTCGCCTTCAGATGACATACAGTTAAAATATTGTCACGAAAAATATTCAGACGGCACGAAAACAAATGTCTGTTATGTATCTTGTGTCATGTGAAAGGGAAAATGGCATAGTGCCTGCATCATCATCATTCAAAATATCCAAATTCCCGGCACGCACATGCGCGGGACCAACAATATCATGCATATTCATGTCATTCACATGCCTAACATCCCCAATACCGACATCATGCATAATACCCATGTTTCTAGCAATCCTATTCAAATCGAATTCATCAAATAGATCGCCGTCACTATCACTATCGACATTTCTAATGACCATGGCGTTAGGATGCCTTACCTCATGAACCCGAGGGTCCACTCGTTGTGGTGCTTGGTTTCTCAAAGGAGGTGGCGTTGGGTGTCTATCCGGTGGAGGCTGGATTGCATCTTCATTTTTCCGGTGAGGGTCTCCGGCGGGTTGAGTCTGGGTATTCCGAAACTCAAGAACAAGTCTCTCCATAGTAAGGTGCATTTCTCTTCTACCCGCTTCTTGCTTCTCTTTAAGCTCCATCATCTTGTCGCTCATTGCCTTCATACTTGCTTCTAGTGCTTCGAACCTTTGCTCATTAGTCCCAATGGCTTCGGTGGTGATACGTGGTTAAACCATCTCCGAGAAGAAGTCTCCGGTAAGGAAAACGACTCGGCTCTAATACCAACTGATGTAGATTGAAATCGACTGAAGGTTTTAATCGTAAACTTACAAAGAATACAAACTTCTCTAGCTAAACTAGAAGGTTGAATAAACCCAAATGGATAGAAATCCTTGCTCCAATGGAGGCTTAAGTTTTAATTCATCAAAAGTTAAGAAACATTACAAAATGAGGTGAATATATACTCCTTCAAAATAAAAAGCAAGAGACTAAAAGGCCCCCCCTAGGGTTACCAACAACTAAGGAACCATAGGGGTAAAGTAGGAAATACATAAAGATAGATACTAGGTTAATTAAGTTCAATGGCAAGGTGGTAAATAGTTGAGTGGCGAAACAGTAAATAGAAGGTGGCAGATATTGTTCCTAACAAGAAGAACTTGGGGAGGAAGTATTCTTCAACCCAGGTACGCCCCGCGTGGCCTCCCTCACGCCTCGCGTGGTTGTGTCCCTGGATGTGGTGGTTCTTGTTGGGTACTCTTACGCGTGGCGTCCCTGGACATACGCCCCGCGTACTCGACCTCCTGGTCTGAACTCTCATCGAAGGCTGGTTCCGCGCCCCGTGCCTCGGAGGGAATGCCCCGCGTGTGCGACCTGCTGGGCTGTCCTGCCGACTTTGGACTTTTTACGCCCCGTGCCCTACCAGGTACGCTCCGCGTGCTCTCCTGTTCGCCTTTTCCCTCATCTTCCTCGGCTAGCTCTCTACGGGTCTCGTCTTTAGGTTCCGGGTCCGCCTCCGGAGGACGGATGCCTTCATCACTAAGGTAATATTTAATTGGTCTGCTTCATCTATTGTCTTTTGAATATGCAAGAAAACGTGAAACCGAGGCCAAAAAGATTTTGCTAGAAGAAACTGATTGAATTTAGTTTGGTGAAAAAATTATTAGGGACACAATGCAGCAATTAATGGACGGCTAGAGCTCAATGCAGGCAAGTTCATTTTCGTATGGTATCATAAATTTATGTGTATTGAACTCTTTCGGCTTATACTTCGTTGCGATGGTGTTGAAACAGAGTAATGAAAGGAAGAAATTATATCAGGCTTTACCCCCAAAATCTGGCGAAACTGTTAAACAGAAGTTGTATGTATATGTGCTTTCTTTGTTTTATTTCAATACACAGTTTTTGTAATAGTAACCATTTGGTTTAAATAGTGCAGGGCTCCGAGCCAGACAGAAACAAAGAATTTCCATCAGGAACAGAAGCGGGGCAGTGATTCCTGGTTCTAGAATTCAGGGACATGAACCACTGCTTTGGTTGAATGCAGGCAGTATAGAATTGGTGACAGTGCATACTACAGAAATTGATCAGAAGCAGCCAGTGTTGCTGGATCCCCTTCCATTGAGGGCGATAAATGTTTCCATTTTCAGTCTTTTAAATTCTTGTAAGAATCTTTCCATCTTACTAGACCCCTGAAGGACTTGCTGGCTTCAGGAGCAATTGGCAGGGAAGGAACCTGCTCTTTCAGCAGCAATTTATCATCTCTGATGGTATTCTCTTCTCGACTAGAAAGAAATACCCAGAATATTTTAGAAAGTATATTTTACAATTCAATGCTTAATTTTCTACTTTATATATATATATATATGTAGAATCCAACTGCAATGTGTCAAGGAAGAAACTATAATCCTTATAATGTGTCATCCAGTTCAAAATCACCTAATTTAGTAGCTGACAGCCGGATGATGGTTTTGAACAACTCAGTAGAAAATCTAGGAAAGATGTGTTTCTGGTTAGAGCAAGAGCTTGATTCTCTTTGGTTTGGTGTTCGAAAAATCGGGCAGGGCAATTGGGAAGAAATGTTGAAAGACTCCTCTTTGTATTTCTCAGAGCTTAAAACTGCGGAAGATTTGGCATAAAAGTGGAAGACGGAGAGACTCAAAATCCTCCACTCTGCAGAAACATCAACATCAGATAACTTTGGTTAAAGTCTCTGCCTTTTTCTCAAGATTAGCAACTTCTTCTTAGTGGTCTGATCAACATTCCGAAGTTTGAGTTGAAACTAGTAGCAGCAGTAGCATCAAATGTAGACTATTGTGTTTTCAGTAATTTATATTCATCATCAGTAATTGATGTTCAGTTATGTTGTTCTGTTTCCATTTGGTATCTGGAATAATCCGTAATAAGTTTGTTTAATTAGGTTTTGTGAGTTTGTTTGTTTAAGCACATATACATACAACTTCTCTTTAACAGTTTCGCCAGATTTTGGGGGTAAAGCCTGATATAATTCCTTTCTTGCATTACTCTGTTTCAACACCATCGCAACGAAGTATAAGCCGAAAGAGTTCAATACACATAAATTTATGATACCATACGAAAATGAACTTGCACTTGCCTCCATTGAGCTCTGACCGTCCATTAACTGCTGCATAGTGTCTCTAATAATTTTTTCACCAAACTAAACTCAATCAGTTTCTTCTAGCACAAATCTTTTGGCCTCGGTTTTATGTTTTCTTGCATATTCAATAGACAATAGATGTAGCAGACGAATTAAATATTACCTCAGTATCAAAAGCTTGTAACCTGATTTATGTTAGGAGTTTCCGCAGAGTCAGTTGTGGTCGTTTCTTGAAGTAAAGTTTTGCTTCCTTGCTCAATGGGTTTTGGATTCGATTCTTATAGTCTATGGGGCTAATAATGGAAAACGTGGCACATGAAAAACTATAATAACAATAGAAAAAATAAAAAAGAATTTATATATAATATAAAACAGTAACAATGAAGCTAAGCTGTCACTTCCTTCTTTTTGCTAATAAAAAATATAATATGATATATAATATATTAATTGTAATTATATTATTATATTTATTTATAAAAAAATTATTTTAACCGTACAATATTTAAGAGTTCTACAAAATTTAAATTAATCTCTAAAATCTCTCTAATTCTCTTCATATATATATATATATATATATATATATATATATATATATATATATATATATATATATATATATATATATATATATATAATATAATATAATATAAAACAAAGCTGAGATGTCACTTCCTCCTTTTTTTTATTGATAAAAAATATAATATAATATAATATCATATAATATATTAATTTTAATTATATTATTATATTTATGTATAAAAAGATTATTTTATCCGTACTATATATCTAAGAGTTCTACAAAATTTAAATTAATCTCTATAATCTCTCTAATTCTCTCCATATCAATATATAATATAAAATAGTAACGATGGAACTGATATAATATATTAATTTTAATTATATTTTATATTTATTTAGAAAAAAATTATTTTATCCGTACTATATCTAAGAGTTCTACAGAATTTAAATTAATCACTAGATCTCTCTAATTCCCTACATACTGATAAAAAATATAATATATTAATATTAATTATATTATTATATTTATGTATAAAAAAATTATTTTATCCGTATTATATCTAAGAGTTCTACATAATTTAAATTAATCCATAAAATCTCTCTAATTCTTTCCATATAAAACAATAATGATGGAGCTGAGGTGTCACTTCCTCCTTTTTTAGTGATAAAAAATATAATATAATATATAATATATTAATTTTAATTATATTATTATATTTATATATAAAAAGATCATTTTATCCGTACTATCTCTAAGAGTTATACAAAATTTAAATTAATCCCTGAAATCTCTCTAACACTTTGCACATCTATCGATCTATATATAATATAAAACAGTAACGATGGAGCTGAGGTGTCACTTCCTCCTTTTTTACTGACAAAAAATATAATATAATATAATATATATATATATTAATTTTAATTTTAATTATATTATTATATTTATCTATAAAAAGATTATTTAAAGTAAATGTGAAAATAAAATAATAATATTTAATTTATATAGCACTTTTATATCATTAATTTTAATTATTAATTTATATTTTTGTTAATATTTATATGTTAAGATGAATCTGTGCAACGCACGGGTCAAAAAGTAGTACTAAAAAAATGTTATTCATACCATTGATGGGTTAAGATAATTTTCCAGAGCTCCACATGCCTGTTCAGTAAGAACGGGTGGAAAATTGAGCAATGCTTTAGTATATGTAGTTAGTTTAGCAACCCCTTCTCCTACTGCTTTCTTCCTTCGCCTTGTTTAAACTTTAATTCCATTTGTAGAAGAAGAAGTCGCATGCTCTATCACATCACCATTGTGATACACAACGTTCTCTATGAAAGAAAAAGTGAAAAAAAAGCATATACGAGGAGGAGATTAAATAGTTGTTTTTTAACCAGATGTTCAGTATAAAATACTAGTAACAATAACGGATAAGGTACCAAAATAGGCGTTTAGTTTTTGGGAAGTATTAATTTAGGCTCCACCTATACAATAGCATCAATATAGGTCTACCATTTAAAAAATGTATCAATTTACGTCTCGATAACTGAATGTCACATGTCATTAATATTACTATGTTAAGTTCTGTCAATTATAAGTGGAAAGAGAAATCAGAACTTTAAAGAGTAATATGAATGTAACATTTCATTATCGCGGCCTAAATTAATACTCTTTTATAAACCTTAAACCTACTTTGATGTTATTTTGTAAGTGAATTCCATATTGAGACTTTCTCAAAAACCTATTTTGGTACCTTACCGCTAACAATAATAACAAATATAATATAAATTAGGATATAGAAGTAGCAAACACGAAACTGACTTGTTTTCAAAGGGGAACTCTTTGTTTCTGTCTGGCTGGATGACTTGCAATATTTAAACGAAATTGTTACTATTAGAAAAACGGATACAGAATAAATTGTAAAAAACACATACTTACAACTTCTCTTTAACAGTTTCGCCATATTTTGGGGTTAAAGCTTCATACAATTCCTTCCTTTCATTACTCTGCTTCGCACTGCAACCAAGTATAAACCGAAAAAGTTCAATATAGATAAAATATATAACTAAACATGGAAAATGACCACGAGAGTGAAAATAGAATGCTGCATAAACAACTGCCAAAAAAGAAGAGAACAAAGAAATGTGTTCCTTTGGTTACAAATGACCAGTCCATGGAAAATCATGTTCAATTATCTAGTTTGCATGCTATTTTTATGGACTACTTGCATGCTATTTTCACTCTCGTGGTCATTTATTTCCCAAACTCCTGATTTTTTTTTACCCAACTCCATTCTATAACTACCAATTCTAATGAAATGTTAATTGAAATTCTTGTAACATGAATCAAAATATATGAAGGAAAACTGTAAAATTTGATTACTTATACTTGACCAATATAAAAGACAGAGTAATTAAAAACAACTAAGGAAAACTTGAAGATTAACTAATGAAATGCAAATTGCTAAAAATGTAAAACTTATAGAAATCTAAAGTTCTCTCTAACTATCTAACTAGGCTTCCTATTTATAGGAGTTTGAAAACTCCTAAACATAGTTAAATATGAATAGTAACTCCTGGATTTAAGTGTATTTTAATACAAATAGGAACTCTTAACTTTAAGTGTATTTTAATACAAATGAAACTCTTTGTAACCCTCAAGCTAATAAATTCTTCATTTTCTTGTCTTGATTAAGATGGAGTTGAAGAATGAGAGTATAATTGCTTCAATGACAGTTAAGAAATGCAATTAATTGCGAAACAACAAGCAGCTATGATGCACCGAAACGTAAACAGAAACCGAAATCGAAATGGAAACGAAAACAGAACTAAAAGGGGGAAATAGAATTTCTAAAAAACATATAGGAAACGAAAACTCATAAATATTAAAATATAGGGGCATATTTCTAAATACTTAAAAGGCTTAATTTGAAATAAATGTCGTGTTGTTTCACAATTTTTTTTTGTTTGACTTTGCCAAATTTAGCTCATAACAACCTCAAAATAAAAAAAAATCAATAATTAAATGATATTTTAAGCAACTTTGATTCTTCCGCTTTTTAGGTTTGAGGTTATTTACCTATTTTTTTTATGAGAGATAAAGGTTAATGTTTAGAGAGAAAACTCCAAACATGATGATTTTAAAAAATAAAAAATGTGATTCAATAGTAAAAATGGTACTAAATGAACTTTAATTCTTGAACATGTTCATTTTGATGTGGTTAAATTTGGCAAAGTCAATAAAAAAAATGAAAGTTTAACAAACCAGGTGGTTTGTTTTGTAACTAAAAAACCACAAGTACAGATTTGAAAAAACGTCAAACCACTACGCATTTATTTGAAATAAATCCTACTTAAAAATACAATAAATTGTAAAAATCTAGAATTCATAATTCCATAATTACAATTAAAATAGTCTAAAGTACAAATATAACAAGCGAAAATTATAAAATTGGGTTAAATGGGAGACTCATTTACATTTTAACTCACTTACTCAACCTACTATATATCTACACTATGTTTGTATGACTCTCCCAAAATACCCTTACCCTTTCATCTTCCCCATCCTCTTTTCTCTTCCTTACGCAAAAACGGTTGCTCTCCCATACCTTTGATCTTCCTCTCTTTCTTTATATTTCGCGAAATCTGAATCATTTCTCTACATCAACATGTCTTTCTCTTCTTCCTCTCTTCATCTCTTGATTCTTCATCTTCCTATTCCTAGAAAACAAAGTCATAGTTCTTCATCTTCTTGTTTCTGCTCGTTTATTGGTTTCTTTCTTCTTGTGACCATCGAAGAAATGATTATTCTTCTTTATTTTCATCGTTCTTCTCAGTTTATCATATTGTTATTGACGATTTTAATGGTGAAAGACGCGAAAAATATAAGCATCTACTGTTTTCTCTGCGTTTTTCTAGAAAATCACTTCGGGTAATCTAGTTTCGCGAAGATCTGCGACGAGAAGAGCCTGAAATGTGACGATCTACTTCGTAAATCGATGATTTCGTGAAGTCTGCGAGTAGAAAAGCTCATGATTTTTCACTGGCAGACTTCGCGTAATCCTTTTTCGCGAAGTAGATCGTCAAGTTTCAGAACTCGCAGACTTCGCAAAATCATCGATTCGCGAAGTAAAATCATATTCTTCCTTGCACATTTATATTCGCATGCTTCACGAATCCTCATTTCGCGAAGCCAAATCGTCATTTTTTCTACCTAACACGATTAAATTTTTCTAAAGGTGGCTGAATACATAACATCCTTTGTGGAAGGCGGCATATTGGGCTGCAGAGGAGATGTCTTTCCTTTCTGTAGAGGGAGAAGTTTCCATCAAGATTGGTCACATTGAATTTAAAATGATTAGTTAGGAGTTTATTGTGTCAATCTTGTTGTGTACCATGTGAGAGGTCCATCCCAAAAGGTCTGGACTTCCATTTATCATCCCAAAAGGTCTGCACTTCCAATATAGAGACAAATTCCAGCTCATATTCGTGACGTTCACTTTAAAATGATTAGTTATGAGTTTATTGTGACAATCTTGATAATGTTATGATTTTAATGTTATTATTGCGACAATCTTGTTCTAAATTTTGATAATTTTATGATTTTAATGTCAGAATCCCTTGTTTGACCTTTTTTTTTTTTTTTGTTATATACCACTTCGTGAATTTTATAAAAAACACATCCAGACTTCGCATATTGATAAATATGCAAATTAAAATCATCAACTAAACCAAACAATATCTTCGCAGACTTCGCATATCGCGAAATCTGCGAAGTCAGACGGGAGGGAGATAGGCGCGCGTAAAATTACAAATATATTGAGGATATTTTGGGAAAGTAATAGAAACATAGTCTAGATATGTAATAGGTTGAGTAAATGAGTTAAAAATATAAATGGTCTCCTATTTGACCAAATTTAATAATTTTCTCATATAGGAATACAATCAATTATACGAAATTCGAGGCACATCAAAATTTGCATTATAGAAAACAGAGGTACAAAACAATTTAACAATTGAATACAAAAAGTTTTTTTAATTGAAAGTTGGGACGGGCATGAATACAAAATGAAAGGTGATGGATTTTGTTTCATTTTGTAATAGTTATAATTAAAATATTTTATTTTGATAGCAAGTTGACCTACAAGTCTTTCGGAAATTGTATTTTTTACTGACGAGGCATAATTGTAACAGAAAATTTCAGATGATATCAAGTGTTTCTGACCTTGTATTTTTTATAAGTTTTTTTTTTACAGTTTCTGTGTCTGAACTAGCTACATAAAAAAATGTTTCCAAACAGTAGAAATGGAAACACACAAATAGATAGCATCACAACTCAATTTTGGAACAACACAGGAATAGATAGCATACAGAGTTCATTACTTATTATTCCGAATACCAAACCTGGTTATTCTAAATGCGGAATGGAAACGAAAACAAAAACAAAAACGGGACAGGTGAACCTAAATTACTGAAAAAACAACACTTTATATTCATGACTAGCATCCATTCATACCGAACTTTAAATTCAGCTTGTGAATGTCGATATACCCACCTAGAAGAGGTGCTGGGTTACTGGGGGCTGATCCTCAGAAGAAGGCATAGAGTTATCTTCTGATGAGTTGACGATTTTGAGTCTCTCCACCTTCCACCTCTTTGCCAAATCTTCTTCGGTTTTAACCTTCGAGAAATACAAAGAGGAGTCTTTCAGCATTTGTTGCCAATTCCCCTGCCCGAATTTGCGAACACCAACCCATAGAGAATCAAGCTCTTGCTCTATCCAAAAACTCGTTGAACGAGTTGAAACATTGGCAACTTGAGAACAAATTTGGCATTGCCAAGTACCAGGAGGAACCAACTTCCAAGAAAAAAATACATGACCAATATCAGAATCTTCATGTAAAAAATAGAAAATTGGATATATTAGATAGAACATAAAATTCACATACGTCAAGGGGTGGACTATGACAATGAAGATGATAAGTGCGGGGGCATGTTTCGCAACAAAGCAAATCTCCACCGACATCACATACTACACACTCGTAGTAATGCTGTGGAACATAGCAAAAACACAGAAAACAAATCACCAGAATGTCATAGTAAGCTGAAAATTCAAGTTCGAGAAAACCAATAATGTAATGGGAAATCCTTTAGCAGATTAATAACATAAAACTACTCTTTCCATATAGATGTGTTGTGCTAAGACGGCTAGTTTGTAGCATTTCTTCTTATTCTCTTCATACCAAAGAAGAACTAGTGAATGACTTAACTTATAGAATTAATTTTAGGACACTTAAATGAAGAAATCATATATGGTTATTGCACTCGTGTAGAATTTTAAGCTTTATGGGAAACTTAAAAGAATGATGAATAAGTAATCTAGATAACAGCTTATTTGATAGTTTAAGAAGTATATATTATGAAATACTATAACATAGACTAACATATCAAGAAATATAAAGAACCAAGATTTTAGGAAGAAAGAGAAATCTTACCCCATCTGCTCCTACTTTTCGAGGAGAAATATTAGATGAGTTATCCTCATTTGTTGCACCAGAATTAGATGAGTTAGGCTTTGATTTCGTTTGTTTCTGTGAACGCTGTTTCCTTTTATGGCTGCTCCCCTGATAACTGCCTTTCCGCTTATCAATCATGTTGGGAGACAACTAAATGACAACGGAGCTCCAACGAAAACCTACATTTGTCCGATGATACTAAAGATTAGATAAGTTTCATCATCACATAACATCTTTAAGACCATATTACATCTGAAAGTTCATAATAGAATGCATTAATAGTTTCTGATCGAAATAGAATGCAGAATATTAGCTAAACTGGAAGAACATGGAAAGGGTGTTAGTGTCAGAGATTAATATAAGATATATGATTGGGCCTTAACTATTAGCTTGAACTTTTAGCTAAAACGGTTTCATGACATGACATGGTATCAGAGCCTCTAGGACCAAACCGTCGAGCCCCTGCAACCTCTTTAATTTGTGGAATTAAAAACACATGGCAGGATGGGCCTGTGTTGTGCACGCTGCAAGCCCAAAGGGCATTTGCGTGTAGGGGTGTATCAGAGATTAATATAAGATATATGATTGGGCCTAGTGCTATGCTCTTCAGAGATATAAAACAGTAACCCTAAACCACACAGACACTTCATATTTATTCTGCAGATTTTTTGTTTTCTAAGAAAAAAAAAATAAAGATTCAAAAGTAAATTTCCATTGAAAGGCATGATATAATTAGAACTCCGAAAAACAATTCTCTTTTTCCTAGCACACATAACATCAAATTACATAGTTCAACGAGACTTATCTTTGTTATCAGGATGTACCATAGTTTTACTTTACACTAATGTACTACTCAACGAAATCAAGAAAAACAAACAGCAAAGCTTTTTAGTTTATATAAAATTATAAGGCATATAGTCCGGTGAATAGGATTGAAGACATACATTTGAAAATCCCTGAAGACATTCAACATCAGATCATAGTAAGCAAACAAGTTTCAGCCTTTTATGAATGTACCAGATTCATCTTATCTTCAACTAACAACTCAAAAAAGTACAATTCAACAAGTCAATCCTAAAAATCTTGTCTACATTATGAGGTATAATATTTGTCTTTCACGTTCTCTTCAGATACAATTCAACAAATCAATCCTAAAAATCAGACCTTCATGAAAAGCCAAATTCTGAAAACCTAGAAATTTGATAAGGAAATTGAAGCAAAAACAAACAATCAATACATCATCTAATATGTAAGATGCCGATACATCAAGCCATAGCTTCGAAATGTACCCAAAATCAAAAGAAAAATCAATAGACAAGTATATAACAATAGGAGTTTTACCTAGAGAATGAGATAAAGGAGAAGAATTCAGTGCAAATGGGAAGAATTCAGTAGCAATTTTAAAAACTTGAAAAGAATAGAAAATGAAAATCCGATACAAAGATAAAAATTAAAAAAACAAATAGAAGAGAAGAATTCAGTAGTAGTTTTACCTAGAAAATGAGATAAGGAGAAGAATTTCAGTGCAAATGGGGAGAGAGAGTGAAAATGAGATAAGAAGAAGAATTCAATAGCAAAGTATAGAAAATGAGAAATCAATTCATTAAAAAAAGAAAGAGAGTAATGGTTACCATATTGAGAGAGTGATGAGTTGTACGGAGTGACAGAAAGGAGAAAGGGAATGCACCAGAATCCACAAAGAGAAAGAGAGTAATTTCTTAAAAGACATAATGCTCAATATGCATCCTAACCTTTACATAGAAGTCAATTGAATCCGTAACCTTTCAAAACCATCAATTCAGTCCTTAAAGTATACAATTTTCAGAACATTTTGAATCGCCTCAATCAGAGTTCGTATGAGCATATTAAGATTATAATACGAAAATATGTCAAATCTGTCATCTATATGAATAAGAGACTTTCCACCTACAGCATCCACCTCGACCAGGTGCTTATACACGTCGATGAGGTGCAGGGATTAAATTGAATAAACTTGATTTATGGCTTCGTTTTACTTCTGAATCCTCGTTTTAAGCCCCGACTTCAATTATTTGTGATGAAACCGTGTGAAAAATCCGAAAGACACAAGAAAATGACTTACATACATAAAATGATGAAAGTATACAAAAATATCATTAGATCTTATTAAAATGGTACGAAATAAATAGTAATTAAGTACGAAAAATGGTATAAATTACGACGATAACAACATCCCCAAAATTCAGCTTTGTTTGTCCTTGAGCAAAGAAAAGCTGAAACGAAAATTATATCGCCAAATAAATTAATGCAAGGATATGATTATTTTAATCGAAAATGAACAAAAATTCTATATTCAAATCTCAGAGCGAGGTATCAGAGCGAGGTATCCCCAAAATTTAGCTTTGTTTGTTTGTGTTTCGTTTATCGTAATTGCATTAGTTCCTAACAATTGGTATCAGAGCGAGGTTACTGGGGCGATTACGATCGGAGACGAAAAAACACCTGTGGAGAAATTCGATGGTTCGGATTTCGGTTTCTGGAAGATGCAGATCGAGGATTACCTGTACGGTAATGATCTGTACCAGCCACTAGATGACCAGCCGGATGATATGTATGATGAAGAGTGGAAGCTGTTGGACAGAAAAGCGATGATCGTTGTTCGCCTCTTGCTGTCCAGGAACGTGGCGCATCACACGGTGAAGGCAAAGACCACGAAGGAGATGTTGGAGATTTAGAGTTCGTTGTACGAGAAGCCTTCTGCGGCAAACAAGGTTCATTTGATGTGACGACTGTTTAATCTGCAGATGAGGAAGAACATAGCAGTGGTGACACACTTGAATGATTTTAATATGTCGATCACTTAATGAAGCTCTGTAGAAATTGATTTCGACGACGAGGTATTAGCCCTAATTCTATTATCTTCTTTACCAGAGACCGCAACATATGGTGGTACACGCCGCGCGTATTGATGACTAGATCCCACGTGGTGCTTGTGGATAAGTCAATTATTTCTGATCCAGTGTTTCACGCCTCGCGTGAGGAATGATGCGCCCCGCGTGTATGGGTGGATTTTCACTTCTTGCCCGTACCTGAAATACAATTCTCGAGAGCCGAGTTAGCTTGACGTTTTATTTTCTAATATTAATAAAAAAACACGGAAAATTAACCGAAAGTACGGAATTTATTTTTATTTCGTTATTTTATTAAAACACTCTATTTTTACAATTAAACTTATTTATTTCTTCTAAAATTAACCCGTAAATCACGATAAAAGATAGGGGTAAAATACCCCTATCTAACCTCCTCGGACTTTAAAGTTTTACTTGTCCTCAAGTAAAAGAAATCGAAAGACAAGGGATTGAGATTATTAAGAAACAAACCGTCGGTTGGTTTTACCAAGTGCGTGATTTCAAAGTTAAAGTTTTATGCAAAGTTTTCGGTAAGTACCTACGCAAACAATCGAGTGATCAAAACTTGTTTGAAACCTCCATGATCAAAATTAATAGGCAATATTAACGGGGGCCGATTATCTTTTGAGAACCCGATAGTACCTCACCAAGGGATTTCACTCTTACGCTCAAACTTTGGTGGGTCGGTGTTTTAGCACTCTTATTTGTACTTACTCGAGATCACTTTGAGTTTGCATTTTCATCCGGGTTTTTCCTCCTATGTTATGGTTTAGACAATATTAAAAATGAACCCGGAGGGGGGTTGTAATGTGGGTGGCTTTTTTAGTGGTTAATTTTTAAGAACTCGAGTTTAAACACCATTTTGATGATCGCACCGTGTTTTTATTTTGGCCTTGGCGAGTTTGTAAAATATAACTCGAAATTGCTCGGGTGGAGCTTGAGAATGCCTTTTGCTCTTTTATCGTGGTTTTTCTTTTTCTTTTTGTTTTGAGAGTGGCACAAAAACGATTTCGAGAACTTATGGAGCTTATTTATTAAGGCATTGGCTTATTTCGGGTGCGATTTGATTTTGTTGGTATTTAAACAAGAGGAAAAAGGGTTAATTGTTAAAAGGGTATTAGCAAGAAAAGTTGGTTAATAGGCTCGAGGGGGTTTCCTAGAGGTTGATGAAAACGAGAAAAATAATTTAAGAAAAGAATTAGACTAAGTGGGTTCGTTTTCTCATCTATTGCCATTTTAACCAAAATAGGTGTACTTAACTCGGTATTAGGTGCAAACTCTATGATTCAAGTGAAGTCAAAGCTCTCGAAAAATTGTGAAAGAATTAGAGTTCTCGTGCGAACTCTTTTCGGCTCAAAATTACCTCACAAAATTTTGGGTTTAAATTGTGTACTATCAAGTCTTCGCTAAACTTTCAAACATCCCGTTTTTATTGCCTTTTTAAATTTCATTATGGAGATGACATGTGGGTTAGGACTCAATGCTTTTGTTTAGTATAAACCTAGGCTTTGAAAAAAATTCTAGAACTTCAAAATTAAGACTAAAATTTCTCACTAAAACTGATCCTTTGTGTTCCGTCTTTTTATTTTAAGGACAAATAACGGAACTTTTAATTTATTTCCGAGGGAGGTAGTGTGTCGGAAAAATTTTCAGAATCGATAAATTAGTTCAATTATTTTGTTGTTTATTTGATTTTTATTTATTTTTGTTTTTGTTAGTGCAAAACAAACGATGAGTGCGGGGTTGCACGACCCTCCGCGTTATTAAAATGACGTCTATTCCAAGGACGTCGCAAAAGAAGAGAAAAACAAAAACAAAAATAGACATGAAATTAAAAATAGACCCTTTGAAGGTTTGGTCCTACGCGAGGCGTGCCCAAGGGGGGCGCCCCACGTGGGAGGTATGGTTTTTTGTTCTTTTTGGATCAGAGACTCAAATACACCGGGCGTAGTAAGAGGGGCGCCCCGCGTGTTTGAGTTTCTGGACGTTTGATACAGGAAAAAAAAGGCGATCACGCGGGGCATAAAAGGGAGTACGCCCTACGTGAAAGGTGCATTTTAGGCCGATTTTGGCCAGAGGCTCAGATGCGCGGGGCGTGACGGTGTGCACGCCCCGCGTGAGATATTTGGATTCGTATGGGATTTGTTTTTCGTTGATTTTAATTGAAGAAAATAAGGATAGTGCCTAAAAAGAACAAACAGATATGATACATATATACAAAGGGTTTGAGGAACGCAAACCGAGGCTACGTTTAGAGTCAGAGTAGCTCGACTTTCTCGTGATGTGTGCATGCTTACGGTGTTTTGAGGAATGTGGTTTCTCCATGTTGTGGAAGAGTGCCTCCGCAATAGATTTTCAGGCGGTGGCCGTTTACCCGGTGGGTTTCATTGTCGGGACCTTGAATGTCGACCGCTCCGGATGAGTGGGCATTGATAACGGTGTATGGTCCCGACCATCGACTTTTTAATTTTCCTGGGAATAGGTGTTAAGCCCAAAATATACCTAAAATATCATCAATAATTACATCAATATTGCTACGAATTTGTGCTATTTATACCTGTTTAGAATGCTTTTACTCTCGAATATGTTTCTTTCTTGCAAGGTACGTAAATATTTGGTAAAATCCAAATAGGAACGAAAAGAGCTTAAAAACAGAATAAAAACCCTACAAAAAGAGTAAAAAACAACGAAGATCAATTACACCTAAACGAGGACAAAGACGAAGTCAGAAACAGAAGAAAATGTCACATTCTCGGTTGAGGAAACAAGATTCTCGATAGAGAATTTACAAAAGCCGCGACCGAGAATCTCAAATTCTCGGTCGCGACACGCGTTTTTCAGCAGCTCCTTCCCTTCGTTTGAAGACCAAATAAATGCTCCCCCATTCTCGGCCAAGAATTAAATATTCTCGGTAAATGCAGAAATTCCTCCAAGTACAATGAACACATGTTTAATTCAAAGAAACGCGTTCGTTCGGGTGGATAAAGACGTCCTTTCACAACCCATTCACTTGCACGCCGTCGAATGTTTTCATGCTCCTTGTTCTTTGTAAACTTGTATCAATTTATATTTCATCTAATAAAGTCCGTTCTATTCGATAGATTTTCATGCAGCACTTTGGTAAAGGATCCGAAGTGGATTGCCGGTGTTTTCATTAAAACGTAGTTTAATTCAAAATCTTTACAAGGAAACTTTGTTGAACACTTAGACAAATTATTATCTCGAAAGAGTTTTAATTTGGTTAAGGTAGCGATCTAACCCGACCGTAGGAGGATTGACTACAGTTCAAAGCCTAAAAATTAGAGGTTCCGTCATTTATTTCATCGTTATAATGTATACAAAGTTTAAAGTTGTTTTCTTTGCTTAATGCAAACGAATACATTTGTTTACTTTTCTAAAGAACTAAACAATCATGTTTTGTAAATTCGTTCCTAAATCAGAAGTATTTTCTAACATTTGTTATTCTCTATTTTAATTCTCATTCGAGCAATTTCAAAACCAATTCTGATTTAACGATTTTCCATATTATAAATTTTAAAAGTGTATTTAACCAATTCAAAATAAGTTTTTGTTAAAAAACGTTCCCTGTGGGATCGATATCTTTTATTACTACAAGCGTATACCGTGCACTTGCGGAAATCGCATCAACATGTTTTTGGCGCCGTTGCCGGGGAACGCCAAAATGTTTGACAAAAATTTAGATTTTTCGTATTTTATTTCGAATCTAGGTTTATTTATACTTATTCAAACTTTTATATTTTATTTATTTCAAATTACTCACATATTTATTTTTCAAATTCTGTTTTGAAGGTAGTTTCGGTTCGTGCGAAATTTCAAGTTCATGCGCAGTTCTCGAAGTTCAGGCATCCCACCAAAACCGCTAGACCCAGAAATTGAAAAGACTCTTAAAAAGAACAAGAAAAACAAAAACAAAAACAAAAACAAGACTCCAATAAAAACTAGAATTACTGAGCCAGAAATTATGGCTACGCTTATGGATTACGCTAGGCCAGGAGTGGCCGGTGTAACAAACAGTATAGTTAGACCCCAAATAAATGCAAATAAATTTGAGATTAAGCCAGCATTGCTTAATATGTTACAAAATAACGTAACATTTTACGGGTTACATAACGAAAATCCTAACACCCATTTGACAAATTTCTTAGTTTTTTTTGAAAATCTAATTGAAGACAGGAGTTCCGTCTCCGGATTCGGAGATAGAGCCTATCAAATATTGCCAGGATGGTGAAATACACCGCCTGCACTAAGTGTGGGCGGATGAACTACCTGCACGCCCCTAAGGGCTACCGGGTGATTCACTCGGCCACCCTTAGGGCATACGGTGTGTTTCACCCGTGCGCCGCCTAGGTTTAACGAGCGTTTCAACCACTTGCACCCAAGGGCTAACAGGTGATTCACCTGCCCGCCCTTAGGGCAGGCGGTGTGTTTCACCCGCCCACCCTTAGGGCATGCGGGTGTTTTACTCGCCCCTCATAAAGGGGGCAAAATTATTTTTTTTTTAAATTTAGAGGTCGGACCCGCGTATGGGGTCCGAAAATAGGAAAAAAGGTTATACCTAGTTACTCAAACATCCGATTATTGTTTTGACGTAGATAATAAGAGAAATGCTTAGGGTTTATGGATGAATTTCAATTAACGTAAATAAGAAATGATGTTATTCGATTTGTTTATTATTTTTCAGACTTCTAAGATTGGCAGTAGTTCCATAAAGCAACACACTACTTGTCGTGTTGTCACTGCCTCTGCACTGAGGAACCAATACCAGTAGAGGCTGATGGAGGACGCCAGAGGGACTACGTGGCACATGATCAGCATGTTAGAGATGATCAGCAGGATGATGTTGATATGGACGTAGATGGCTCAGATCATCCACGTGAAAAGATGATCCCACCTCCTCAGGTGGTGAGGGGTTGAGGCAGCCGATTTGTTGCTGCTGGATCGTCATCTGTTAAATAATTTACATTCTTGTTTGATTTTTTTATCAGCTTACTTTAGTTATTATTAGAAGATTTCAATCGTTTAAATTTTATACATGTAATATAAATTTAGGGAGCAGCAAAGGCTCTAGGGATGCTGCAGCTGACGGCTGGATTGTGACGGAGCCGTTCCCCGACGATCCTATTAATGGTTCATTGATTCCTAACTTCATGGGACATATTGCAGCTAGGATTTGGAGTGGTCATCAGATGGTCATCCTTAGGTGCCATACCAGATCCGAGTTTTGCAGGAGGCTGCTCACATGGTGTGAGGGTTCGACGAGGAGGTCCAGGCACTTATACAGTCATCTCGGTTGGCACACCTTTTAGAGATCGTGTACGCAAACATTGATGCACCTCTGATAGCTGTTTTTATCGAGCATTGGCAGTCAGACACCTTATCATTTCACCTGCCTTTTGGTGAGATGACCATTCTATTGCATGACGTGTGGCAGGTTCTACGTATCCTAGTAGATGGGGATATGGTGACTGCTGACCAGGGCTCATATGAGCTTCAGACCACTGTTATAAATCTTTTCGGGGTCACTCGAGATGAGCTGTTGAGAGGCCACTACAAAAGTGGCGGAGTTGTGGCTAGTTCCTGGTGGGGTTTTATGTCATATAGACAATTGTTTTAGGATATAAATACTTGTAAATGAATTGTTCTTTGAATCACTTGTTTTTATAAGATATAGTATGTTGAACTATATACAAAGACAATCATCTTTTATTAAGAACTAACTAAAGTTAAATAAAAGGAAATCCCAAAATTGATTTAAGGTGATTATGAAGTGTTAATACAAGCATGAAATGAGACTAAAATTTATAATAAACCAATAAACTTAAAACCACTCCAAGTCAAGTAATATGTTTATGGGGTTAACATAATACTGTTGAGACTTGCATGTAATAATGTCTTCTGTTCTGAACAGAGAGCTGATCTCACAAGCTTCAGATATGAAGATATCTGGCAGTTACATGGATCCAGTGAAGGAGTTCATTAGGATTGAGGACCCTACTTGAGATAACATGATGGATGGATTTATCCTATATCATATTTTATCTCATATGGTATTACTATGTATAAGCAATCCTCAGACTCAAATAAATATTAGTTAGTGATTTTGGATTGTGGAGTGCGATAATGATCCTAGGGTGTGTGCGTCACTCGTTGGGTGTCACAATAAGTAACTACAGAATAGTTAATATTAGATTGAGCATTCATCACTCCTAATAAGTGGGAGAGATTCGTTTAAGTATACAGCTGATGAAGGATTGAATAATACTGGAACTAATACAGAAAGGTAAACGACCGAATAAAAAATTAATTCAACTATATACGATTAGTAGTAATAAAGACCTATTGGGTCACATATGAGACTTGGAACCAGAGGACGAGACAATAATTATTGGATGGAGTAGTGTGGGCCGAAATTTGATGTATAGTACATCTAGTGGGAATAATTGATTTATTGAGATAATTGTAGTTAGATTATAATTATGGTTAAATCAATTGTAGAATAAAATTTAATTAGAAACAATAATTTATTGAGATAATTATAATTAGATTATAATTTATTGAGATACTCAACCCACTGAGAAGAAATTGCAGACACTTTAACCAAAGTTATCTGATGTTTCTGTAGAGTGGAGGATTTTGAGTCTCTCCGTCTTCCACTTTTGTGACAAATCTGTCGCAGTTTTAAGCTTTGAGAAATGTAAAGAGGAGTCTTTCAACATTTCTTCCCAATTGCCCTGCCCCAATTTTCGAACACCAAGCCAAAGAGAATCAAGCTCTTGCTCTAACCAGAAACACATCTTTCCTAGATTTTTTGCTGAGTTGTTCAACAACATCACCCGGCTGTCAGCGATTAAATTTGGTGATTTTGAACTGGATGACACATTGCAAGGATTATAGTTTCCTCCTCGAGACACTGCAGTTGGATTCTACATATATATAAAGTAGAAAATTAATCATTGTTCATTAAGGAAATTTTTTGTAAAGTATACTTTCAAAAATATTCTCAGTATTTCTTTTTAGACGAGAACAGAATACCATCAGAGATGATAAATTAAAGCTTGAATCCTGCTGCCATGGAAGAGCAAGTTCCTTCCCTACCAATCACTCCTGAAGCCAGCGAGGCCTTCTGGGGTGTTGTACGATGTAAAGATTCTTACAAGAATTTAAAGGGTGTTGCTTCTTACCGCCCCCAGATTACTTCATACCGTCCCCATTTGGATAATTTTTCCATTTTAAAAAATAAAAAAATTAATTTTTGAAAAACAACACTAATTTTGGTCTAGGTGGGTGCTAGATCCGCCCAGTCAATGGGCTGGGCGGATCCAGCACACGCCCAGCCAATGGCATAATCATATACTTTTTAGCGACGGAAAATATAAAATTCGCTAATTTTTTGTGACGAAAAATGATAATCGTCACAAAAAACTGTTGGAATTAATCTAAACATTTTATTTGATTTATTTGTTTTAAATTGCATTTGAATAAATCAACCAGCCTTGCTTGTTTATAGCAACAGGAACAAGTCAAAGGTAGTAGTAGTTTGTTTGGAATCTGATGGATTAAAGAGTGGAGAAAAAACAAGATCGTTGACCTGTTTTTTAGCTACCAACTTAGTAGATCAGTTGGGTTTAAATATTGTATGTAATTCCTTTTGAGAGCAACACTCTTACATATTGTATTAATCCTAAAGCAATTAAATCAGTAAGTTACAGTTTCTTTCTTAGTTAAACTCTGTCTTTCATCCAATATCTGGTATCAGAGCTTCACATCCTGCTAAGTAACGATGGAGAGCAGTAAAGGCAAAGAAAGTTCGTTTGGTCTAAGCTATCCAATGTTGACAAAAACAAATTACACAGCATGGGCTATGAAAATGAGAGTGTTTATGCAAGCCCATGGTGTGTGGGAGGCTATCGAGCCTAAGGATCCCAAGATTGTTTGTGAAGATTTGTTACTGTCAATCGCTGAAGATTTGTTACTGTCAATCGCAGATAAAAGGACATCCAAAGCAGCATGGGAAGCGATCAAGACAGCACATTTGGGTGCAGACAAAGTAAAGAAAGCTAAGGCTCAAACACTCAGGTACGAGTTTGAGTCACTCACTATGAAAGAAACAGAACAGCTAGATGATTTCTGTATGAAGTTGAGCAGCCTGGTGACAAACATACGGGCTTTAGGAGAGACGGTTGAAGAGGCGTATGTCGTCAAGAAAATTTTGAGATAAGTGCCTGCAAAATTCTTGCAAATTGCTTCAGCCATTGAGCAATTCGGGAATTTGGAGACGATGTCTGTAGAAGAAATTGTAGGGTCTCTCAAGGCTCATGAGGAGAGACTACGCGGGCAACCTGAAACAAATGGTGGACAACAACAACTCCTGCTCACAGAAGAAGAGTGGTCAAGACGTGAAGGCAGCGAAGAGAAACTTCTGCTCACAAGAGATGAGTGGTTGAAAAGAACAAACAAGGGAGGAACTGGTGGCAACAGTGATTATCGTAGCAAAGATGGTCGTGTGGTTCGTGATAGAAGCAAAGTAAAATGTTTTAACTGTCACAACTACGGGCATTTTGCTGCAGAGTGCCGTAAACCAAAGCGAGACAGAGAATACAAAGCTGAGGTAAACTTAGCTCAGATCAAAGATGATGAGCCTGCACTACTGGTGGCTGAGTATGAGAGTGGTGCAGATGGACAGATAATGTTGTACACTGCTGGGAATGTTGAGAAATCAACTGGCATGAGTAAAGAAAGTGAAGTCAATATGTGGTATCTCGATAACGGCGCCAGCAACCATATGACTGGGCACCGTGAAAAATTTAAGGAGTTGGACGAGACCGTCACAGGCCAAGTCAAATTTGGAGATGGATCCCTGGTGCATATTAAGGGAAAAGGGTTAATATCGATGGCATGTAAAAATGGAGAAGAGCGAGAACTAAAGGAGGTGTATTATATACCCACACTCCGAAGCAACATAATCAGTTTGGGACAGCTATCAGAGGAAGGAAACAAAGTCGTTCTTGTTGGTGATCTTTTGTGGGTGTATGATGAAAGGGGAAAGCTACTTATGAAAGTCAAGAGAACCTCAAATAGACTATACAAACTCCGCATACAAGAAACTAGAGGAGCATGCCTGCTGACCAAGACAGAAGAAGAAGCTTGGTTGTGGCACATTCGGTTCGGTCACATGAATTTTCCAGCGATACAGTTGATGCAAAAGAATCAGATGGTACATGGCTTGCCAAACTTGATCCAACCTAAGGAAATATGCAGTGGTTGTCTCCTATCTAAGCAAGCACGTAAGCCATTCCCTTCTCAATCTAATTTTACTGCTAAGATAGCTTTAGAATTGATACATGGGGATCTTTGTGGCCCTATATCTCTTGTCACACCAGTTGGAAACAAATATTTCATGTTATTAGTTGATGATCATACTCGTATGATGTGGGTATATATGATTAAAACTAAAGATGAAGCATTATCAGTGTTCAAGAGATTTAAGGCTCTGGTAGAAAAAGATGGTACAAAACAGGGAATACAAGTGTTTAGAACAGATAGGGGCGGAGAATTTTGTTCAAATGAGTTTAACAAATTTTGTGAAGATACAGGAATACTAAGACACTACACAGCGCCATATTCTCCACAACAAAACGGTGTGGTAGAACGACGAAACAGAACGGTGGTAGCCATGGGAAGGAGCATGATAAAAGAGAGAAAAGTTCCACCACAAATGTGGGGAGAAGCAATAAGACACGCTGTGTACGTGCTGAACAGGTTTCCCACTCGCTCTCTGTCAGGAATGACTCCCTATGAGGCTTGGTTCGGTAAGAAACCCTACGTTGATTATCTACGTGTTTTCGGATGCATTGCTCATATGAAAATTCCTAGTGTTCATGTAACGAAACTAGACGACAGGAGTAAACAGGTTATGCACTTTGGAAGGGAACCATGTACTAAGGCTTATAGACTATACGATCCAAGCACAGGCACTGTGCACATAAGTCGTGATGTTGTGTTTGAAGAAGCAAAAGGATGGCCTTGGAACGATGCAGAGGCTGAAAAGGCTGCTTCAGGAAATTTCACAATAGTGGGGCATGCAGACGAGACACAACGAGATGGCGGTAGTTCTGAAAGTTCTGAAAGCACAGCCTTATCGACTGGAGAAACTATGGAGTCAACGCCTCAATCACAGAGGACAAGCAACAGATCAGGATCAAACTCGAATCTGGTCACACCACAGTCAAGGGAATCAGTTATGCACAATACTGAGGAAAGTGAGGAAAGCAGGTCTGAGACGTCTAACAACAACAATGAGCCAAGAAGATTCAGACGCCTCAGCGATATATATGATCACACTGAAGAAACTGAACTGGCGGAAGAATTACTGCTACTAGGCATTGATGAACCAGTTGTGTATGAACAAGCTGTGAAGAATAAAGTTTGGAAGGTGGCAATGCAAAGTGAAATCGATGCTATAGAGAAGAACAAGACTTCGGTGCTGACTGACTTGCCAAAGGGACATAAAGCCATTGATTTAAAGTGGGTATTTAAAATTAAGAAAGATACAAGTGGTGAGATTATCAAACATAAGGCGCGAATTGTTGCAAAGGGGCATGTTCAGAAGCATGGTATAGACTATGAGGAAGTCTTTGCTCCCGTTACAAGGCTGGAAACGGTTCGTTTACTGCTGGCGCTCGCTGCGAAAAATAATTGGGAAGTGCATCACCTTGATGTCAAGTCAGCTTTTCTAAACGGAGAGTTGCAAGAAGAAGTGTACGTGTCTCAGCCAAGAGGGTACAAAAAAGAAGGACAAGAATCAAAGGTGTACAGGCTATTAAAAGCGTTATACGGTCTACGCCAGGCACCAAGAGCGTGGTACGCTCAACTGAATAAATGCCTTCAGAGACTTGGCTTTATCAAATGTCCCTTCGAACATGCTGCGTACACCAGGAGGGATGGAGATGAGTCTTTGATCATTGGGGTATATGTCGATGACTTGTTGATTACTGGAACGAGTGTGTCAGCCATAATCAAGTTTAAAGAACAGATGAACAAAGAGTTTGACATGAGTGATTTGGGCAAACTGTCATACTATCTTGGGCTGGAGGTTGATCAAGGTAAAGGCTATATCGAGTTAAAGCAAGCTGCATACGCTAAGAGAATATTAGAGAAGGCAGGGATGAGTGATTGTAATCCTGTAAAGTACCCGATGGATCACAAATTACAGCTGAGCAAGGATGAAAGTGGAGTACCTGTAAATTCGACACAATTCAAATCGATGGTAGGAGGCTTGCGATATTTAGTACACACAAGGCCTGACATAGCTTATGCCGTTGGTGTAATCAGCAGATTCATGGAAAGACCTACTATGCTTCACCTGAATGCAGCAAAATGAGTTCTACGTTATGTGAAAGGTACATTGAATTTTGGCTTAGTATATAAAGAAGGAAGAGGTAACTATCTATTGTCAGGTTTCTCAGATAGTGACCTAGCTGGAAATATAGATGATCGTAAGAGTGCAGGTGGAATGGCCTTTTATTTGGATGATAGCCTGATCACATGGATTTCACAGAAGCAAAGGTGTGTCGCACTGTCCTCATGTGAGGCGGAGTTCATGGCAGCAACAGCCGCTGCTTGTCAAGGAATATGGCTGCAAAGAGTTCTCAGTCAAATTTCAGATGTGAAAGCTGGTCCTGTCATGTTGTATATTGATAATAGGTCAGCTGTTGATCTAGCAAAGAATCCAGTGTTTCACGGGAGGAGTAAACACATAGATGTCCGATATCACTTCATTCGAGAATGCGTAGAACAAGGTTTGATTGTCATTAAACATGTGAGCACAAATGAGCAGAAGGCGGATATATTGACCAAGGCATTGTCTGCAATAAAGTTCGAGAAGATGCGGAATCTACTAGGAGTTAAAGAGCTTCACTGAGTTTAGATTAAGGGGGAATATGTTGGAATTAATCTAAACATTTTATTTGATTTATTTGTTTTAAATTGCATTTGAATAAATCAACCAGCCTTGCTTGTTTATAGCAACAGGAACAAGTCAAAGGTAGTAGTAGTTTGTTTGGAATCTGATGGATTAAAGAGTGGAGAAAAAACAGGATCGTTGACCTGTTTTTTAGCTACCAACTTAGTAGATCAGTTGGGTTTAAATACTGTATGTAATTCCTTTTGAGAGCAACACTCTTACGTATTGTATTAATCCTAAAGCAATTAAATCAGTAAGTTACAGTTTCTTTCTTAGTTAAACTCTGTCTTTCATCCAATAAAAACATGCATTATGTTCATGATGTTTTTAAGAAAAAAAATGTAAATTTTATTGTTTCCGACTCATAATCATCCATTTTCAAGATTCGAATTGTTGCATATCAATTATTTTTATAATTTCAATTATTATTGTACGAGTTTGTGATTTTAGAGAAAGAATTTTTAGTTTTTTATCAAAATTATGAGAAGGGCAAAAAAGTCCAAATGACAGCGGTAACAGTAATTTGGCAGCGGTATTGAGAAATTCACAATTTAAACGACGGAAAATGGAAACATGTATCGCCCTCAATGGAAGGGGATCCAGCAATACTGGCTGCTTCTGACCAATTTCTGGAGTATGCACTCTCACCAATTCTATACTGCCTGCATTCAACAGAAGCAGTTGTTCATGTCCCTGAACTCTAGAACCAGGAATGGCTGCCCAGCTTCTTTTCCCGATGGAAATTCTTTGTTTCTCTCTCGCTCGGAGCCTTGCACTATTTAAACTAAATGGTTACTATTAGCAAAACGTGTATCCAAATAAAATGAAAAAAGCACATATACATACAACTTCTCTTTAACAGTTTCGCCAGATTTTGGGGGTAAAGCCTGATATAATTCCTTCCTTTCTTTACTCTGCTTCAACACCATCACAGCGAAGTATAAGCTGAAAGAGTTCAATACACATAAAATATATGATACCATACGAGAATGAATTTGCACTTGCCTGCATTGAGCTCTGGCCGTCCATTAACTCCTGCATAGTGTCCCTAATAATTTTTTCACCAAACTAAATTCAATCAGTTTCTTCTAGCACAAACCATTTGCCCTTGTTTCTATGTTTTCTTGGATATTCAATAGACAATAGATGTAGCAGACGAATTAAATATTACCTCAGCATCAAAAATAAGCACACCATAACACGGGATTCCAAAGGTGAAAGAAGAAAGTGATATTGCAACTTGAATATGTGGCACTTAGGTGTAGAGAGATTAATGACACGGTTATCTCATATGTCATATTTCTGTTACTAGATACTCAATTGTGTCATTTGATAAATGTAGAAATAAAAAATTTGTTGTTTTGTATATGGGGACTAAATTCGCAATTTCCAAAAGAATTGAGACTATTCTAGTACTATAGGCATTCGGGTCGGTGTTCTATGATGAAAATCTTTAAAGGATGTTTGAAAAATATGATCGAAAATGAATCATAGAAATATCATTTATTAGGAAGTCAAAATCAATCATTTTCCATTCAAAAGTCAAATTTTTTTTGGATATCTTAGTGATGTGTGTGCTCGAGAATATTAGAACACACTTTTTGGGCACAATTTGGAGGTATAACAAAGAAGGTGTGACTATGTGAAATTTCAAGCGAATTTGAAGGATGGAGGACATGTGTCGGCATGTGCGATGCACACACTACACGTATCAGCACAAGACTGGACGCATGAAATGTTCATGCCTGACAAATGTCAGGTTTATGGTAGTGTGTGCATTGCACGCGCCAGACAAGTAGCGGACACACATTTGACGTTGAAACTATCAATCAGGACTGAAACTGACATTTCAGTGGAATTTCTCACGGCTGGCTTTCATGATAGTTCATTATTTAATTTATTCAAATTAGTCGGCTTTTATGCTTTTATTATTGAATTTGATACTAATAATATTACTATCTAATATTTTTCATTTAGTTGATTCATTTTATTCATATCAATAATTCAAAATCGCTGAATCAATTTGAGATAAAAAAAATTTATCAAAATCTTATTTTATTCTTTTTAGTACTTAATTTGAAACTTGTTATTTTATTCATTTTAATCCCTATTTTGGAAATATTTATTTTATTCCTAATTTAGAACGTTATTTTTTATTCACTTTTATCCTTAATTTGAAATTTGTTCTTTCTTTTCATTTGATCGTCCCTCAATAAGCTTTTAATTTATTCAGCTTAGTTTATGTTCATTTTTACACTATAATTAAATGTATAACTATTTTAATTCATATTCATTCTATTGCTTTTGGATGGAAATAATTTAATTAGTGGATTGTTAAAAACTGAAATTTAATTCACAAATTACTCATCACCGCCCCCTCCTAGACATTTTTGCCCTTTTCATTTTTTGATTCAAAAACTGAAATTCTCTATCCTTTCCAAAATCAAAAACCCAAACAACATTCATGTCTGGCGGATACGACAAAGGAAAAGGACTAATGATCCCCATGACAAGTGGTTGTTAGAAAATCTAATCGAAAACAACGGTTCCGTCTCTAGATTCGGAGATAGAGCCCATCGAATATTGCCAGGAAAGGTGAAATACATCGCCTGCCCTAAGAGTGGGCGGATTAACTACCTGCACGCTCCCAAAGGCTAGCGGGTGATTCACCAGGCTGCCCTTAGGGCAGACGGTGTGTTTCACCTACGCGTCTCCTAGGGTTAGCGGGTGTTTCACCCACCCGCCCCCAAGGGCTAGCGAGTGATTCACCTCCCCACCCTTAGGGCAGGCAGGTGTTTTACCCGCCCCTACTAAAGGGGGGCCAAATTAATTTTTTTTTAAATTTATAGGTCGACCCCTTTAAGGGGGTCCCGAAATAGGAAAAAAGCCTATACCGAGTTACTGAGCCGTCCGATTATTGTTCTGACGTAGATAATAACAGAAATGCTTGGGGTTTAGAGACGAATTTCAATTAGCGTAAATAAGAAATGATGTTATTCGATTTGTTTATTATTTTTCAGACTTTTGAGATTGGCAATAGTTTCGTACAATGGCACACTACTTGTCGAGTTGTCACTGGCTCCGCACGGAGGAGCCAGGACCAGCAAAGGCTGATGGAGGACGCCCAGAGAGCCTATGTGGCACATGATCAGCATGGTATATATGATCAACATGATGATGTTGATATGGACGTAGATGGCTCACATCATCCACATGACGAGATGATCCTACCTCCTCAAGTGGTGAGGGGTCGAGGGGGCCGATTTGTTGCTGCTGGATCATAATCTGGTAAATAATTTACATTCTTGTTTTATTTTTTTATTAGTTTACTTTAGTCATTATTATAATATTTCAATCGTTTAAATGTTATACGTGTTGTAACCATACAAGGGTTATTTGAAAGTGTTTTCTTATTAAGTCTAAAGGTATTACAAGTATATATATATATATATATATATATATATATACAAACAACCATTAATACCCAACTACTTACTTCCCAACTACTTACTTAAATGCTAGCTACTAACTATATCTAATTAATATTGTAATACTCCCCCTCAAGCTGGAGCATAGATATTTATCATGCCCAGCTTGTTACAAATATAATTGACTCGAGTTCCTGGTAAAGCCTTGGTGAACACATCTGCTAATTGACTTCCGGTTCTGACATGTGGAGTTGTGATTGTACCATCCTCCAACTTCTCTCGAGTAAAATGACAGTCAACTTCTATATGCTTTGTTCTTTCATTAAACACATAGTTCTTTGCAATATAGATAGCTGCTTTATTATCACAATATAACTTCATTGGTTTTATCTGGTCAAACCCAATTTCGCCAAATAGACGACGTAACCACACAAGTTCACACGTAGCCTGTGCCATAGCTCGGTATTCCGATTCTGCATTGGATCTAGAAACTACACTTTGCTTCTTACTCTTTCATGAAACTAGATTTCCCCCAACAAATACACAGTACCCAGTAGTAGAGCATCTGTCTGACAAATCTCCAGCATAGTCTGTATCGGTGAAGCCTTCTGCGATGTGATGTCCATGATTTTGATATAACAAGCCTCGTCCAGGAGCTCCCTTTAGATAGCTCAGGATGTGAGTAACAGCATCCTAATGCGTTGTCCTAGGTGAAGACATGAATTGACTTACCACACTCACAGGAAATGAGATGTCAGGACGAGTAATTGTGAGATAATTCAGTTTTCCCACAATTCTTCTGTATTTCTCAGGTTCTTTGAGTAAGTTACCATCATCAGACTTCAACTTCATATTGGGCACCATCGGAGCATCACAAGTCTTTCCCTCAATTAGACCTGCATCTTTCAACATATCTAAACAGTATTTTCTCTGATTTAAACAAATTCCTTTCCTACTGCGAGATACCTCTATTCCCAAGAAGTATTTCAAAGGACCAAGATCCTTTGTCTGGAAGCAAGTACTAAGGAACTTCTTCAACTCCTTAATCCGATCAACAGCATTTCCTGTAATTATGATATCATCAACATACACAACCAGAAGAATGCATCCAGAGCTAGAACTGAAGTAGAAAACAGAGGGATCATATGCACTTCTGTGTAAGCCGAATTCCATTACTGCGGCACTGAATTTACCAAACCATGCACGAGGAGATTGCTTCAAACCATACAGAGACTTTCTTAATCTGCACACCTTTCCAGACTCCCCCTGAGCAACAAAGCCAGGAGGTTGCTCCATATAAACCTCTTCATTCAGGTCACCGTGCAAGAAAGCATTTTTAACGTCCAGTTGATGAAGCTCCCAATTGTAAGTGGCAGCTAAAGAAATGAACAGACGGACAGAAGTGAGTTTAGCAACAGGAGAGAAAGTATCGAAATAATCAAGACCATAAGTCTGAGCATAGCCTTTAGCAACCAGGCGAGTCTTCACTCGAGCAACAGTACCATCAAGATTCATCTTAACAGTCCAAATCCACCGAGCACCAATTTTCTTCCGATCTTTTGGTAAGTCCACAACGTCCCAAGTGTGATTTTGTTCGAGTGCCTTCAGTTCTTCTTTCATTGCCTCTAGCCAATCAGGATGATTCATAGCCTCTGAAATGGATTTTGGAACTGCAATGGAATCTAAGGTAGCTACAAAACACTTGGAATGGGGTGATAAGGCATCATAAGAAACAAAGGAGGAGATAGGGTAAGTGCAAGACCTTGTACCTTTCCGAAGAGCAATAGGGAGATCAAGACTTGGTTCAGAGGAAGGTGTAGGATATGGAGCCGAAACAGATGAGGTATCATTGATGACTGGTCCTGGAGCAGGTGTCGTAACCGCAGGCTGCACACGTCTAGAATAAACGTGACGAATAGGAGGACGAGGGACAACCTGTTCACTTACAGTATAGATCAAAAAATCATCATCAGATGTATCAGCAGGAAAAGAGGGTGAAGGGGAAGATGGACGGAAGAAAGACGTATTCTCAAAGAACGTGACATCGGCCGACACAAGATAGCGCCCCAAGGATGGAGAGTAACAACGGTACCCTTTTTGATTTCGAGAATATCCCAAAAAGACACACTTGAGAGATTTGGGGTCAAGTTTGGAGACTTGAGGATGAATATCGTGTACAAAACAAGTACACCCAAAAATACGAGGGGCAATAGAAAATAAAGATTGAGAAGGAAACAAGATAGAGTATGGAATCTGACCCTGAAGAACAGCGGACGGCATACGATTGATGAGGTAACAGGCAGTGGAAACAGCATCTGCCTAAAACACTTTCGGGACTTGCATTTGGAACATGATCGCCCGAGTGACTTCAAGTAAATGGCGATTCTTCCTTTCAGCTACACCATTCTGTTGTGGTGTAACAACACATGACGTTTGATGAATAATACCATGTTGTAGAAGGTATGATTGAAAAGTACTGGATAAGTATTCTTTGGCATTGTCACTTCTCAAAATACAGATATTTTTATTAAATTGAGTTTTAATCTCAGCATGAAAAGCACAAAAAACAGTAAATAAATCTGAACGGTGCTTCAAATGATAAAGCCATGTAACTCGAGAAAAATCATCCACAAAAGTCACAAAATAACGATAACCAAGTTTAGAAACAATAGGACAAGGACCCCACACATCAGTGTGAACTAAATCAAAGACAGACTCAACACGTTTATTTATTCGAGGAGAATATGGGACTCGATGGTGCTTAGCAAACTGACATGCTTCACACTCCAAAATAGAGTTCCTTGGAAGACTCAGACACATTTTCTGCAAGACTGGAAGAGATGGATGACCAAACTGACAATAAAGCTGCAACAGAGAGGAGCTTGTACAGGCAATTGGTCTTGGCACCGCTTTAGTGGAGTCAAGAACATACAACCCATTCACCAGTTTCCCTCTACCAATATTCTGTTTCATCCCAAGATCCTGAAAAAGGCAATAATTTGGGAAGAAAACAACACAACAATTAAGGGCTTTGGTGAGTTGACTAACAGATAACAGATTAAAAGGAAATTGAGAAAGACATAAAACAGAGGATAAAGAGATTTTGGAGGTAGGATGAGCAGTTCCATGACCATTTACAGGAGCGGTGGCTCCATTAGCTAAAGTAACAGATGGCAGATTGGTATGAGAATCAAAAGAAGAAAGAATACCTGTGTTACCAGTCATGTGATCGGTAGCACCAGAATCAATAACCCAACTACGGGATGAGGTGGAGAGACAAGCAGCTCGATTACCTGTATTAGCCAAAGCAGTAGTAGCGAACTGGGAGGCACCATGATCAAGAGACAGTTGATGAAGTCGAGCATATTCATCAACAGAGATAGTGACGGTAGGATTAGAAGACGAAGATTGAGGGGACGGTAGGATACCATCACTAGCAGCAATGTGAGCAAACTTCCGATTGTTACTTTTCTGCGGCCGACCATGTAGCTTCCAACAGTTCTTCTTAATATGTCCTTCTTTACCGTAATGATGGCATACCTGAGGACCACTTTGAGAGATACGGTGAGTAGTGGAATTCTGAGGACCACTTTGAACTTCATGTGTCGCATTGCTCACCAGAGCCATTGTCTCTTGAGACATCACATCAGACGTCTTTTCAATATCCTTACACACAGGAAGAAGTCGACCATAGAGGTCAGCAAATGAGGGAAGTGTCCCACTGGTCAATATCTGGCTGCGGGCTATTTCAAATTCAGGACCAAGACCCTCCAGAAATCCAAGAACAAATACACAATCATCATCCTCTTGCATCTGCTTAACATCGGCTGTCATAGGAAATCGAGTCCGCTTCTCCTCACAAATCTGCTTACATTCATTATAATACTGAAAGAAGGTGCGACCCTTTCTCTGAGGACGATAATATGAAGACAACAAGTTATGAATATGAGTCAAGTCTTGTTTACTAGCATACATAGACTCTAAGTATTCCCACATTTCTTTGACAGTATCACAATGAGTCATAATGTCATCAATAGTAGAGTCCAAAGTATTCTGAATCAGATTAAACAGTTTATAGTCTACCATCATCCATTTCTTCCTACTTCCCTGATCATCTCTAGATGGAGGATTATTACTCAAATGATCTCCCAAATCAACACTATTAATGTACCGAGTAATAGTACGTTTCCACTGAGTGTAATCCTTAACTCCAGTCAATTTTCTGTCCGTAATTCGAGTGGTACCAACAGTAATTTCAGTCATGACTTTCTTATCCCTTTCCTCACTCATTGTCAATCCAAGCAAATGACAATTACCACCAAAAAATCAAAGAACACTAAAGGCACTACTAATAATTCTAACAAGACCAAGATAAAGTAGAGCAAATATAGCAGCCTCAATTGAACAGAAAAATCAGATCAGAAAAAATGGGACAAACCGAACACAAGCCGGGGTAGCCACAAAGAAGGAGACTGACCGGAGTTACCAAAATGAGAAACTGACCACACAGACGGGTCGTAGATACAGAGGCGAAGCCGGGAGAAGAAAGATGGCGGTGAACGGAGCAGCCACGCGCCGCCACGCACCGGCGAGTGGGCGGCGCGTCGGACTTAAGATCGGCGCGTGAGGCCTACGCGCGGCCTTTCTGGTTGCCGGAGTTGAGCGACCCGACAGATCGGCGGCAGAGAAATCCAATGGAGGGGGCGGTGAGATGAACGGAGGTGTTTGAAAAAACGACTTCCAACCCGGACCGACCTTTACCGTTCAAACTCAGAGAAACAACTTCCTAAGCCAAAATGCTTGGCTCTGATACCATGTAACCACACAAGGGTTATTTGAAAGTGTTTTCTTATTAAGTCTAAAGGTATTACAAGTATATATATATATACAAACAACCATTAATACCCAACTACTTACTTCCCAACTACTTACTTAAATGCTAGCTACTAACTATATCTAATTAATATTGTAACACGTGTAATATAAATCCAGGGAGGAGAAAACGATGCAGGGATGCTGCAACTGACGACTGGGTTGTGATGGAGCCATTTCCAAGCGGTCCTATTGATGGTTCAGTGATTCCCAACTTCATATGACATATTGCAGCTATGATTTGGAGAGGTCATCAGAGGGGCGTCCTTAGATGCCACACCAGATCCGAGTTTTGCAGGAGGCTACTCACATGGTGTGAGGGTTCGACAAGGAGGTGCAAGCGCTTATACAGTCATCTGGGTTGACACACCTTTCAGATATCATGTACACAAACATTGATGCACCTCTGATAGCTGTTTTTACCGAGCGTTGGCAGTCAGACACATTATCATTTCACCTGCCTTGGGTTGGCAGGAATCGAAGTACCAGTGAACAGATCTGAGTAGAACTCACCCACATGCTGTGAGATTTTGTCCATATCCAAAGTGAGCTCATCGTTGGTAACCATGGATTTCAGACATGAATAAAGCTTTTTAGCTTTAGCCGATCTGTGGAAGAACACCGTGTTTCTGTCACATGCAGGAGCTCTTGTCTAAATAATTATAATTCTAAATCTCCTTGGTGCAATACGCTCACGTAGTGTGGAACTTATTCATTAAAAAAATGAATAACAAATATTATAAAAATAATCAAAATAGGAGTATAACTATATAAAATTATAAAAGTGGTTTTTTTGTAAGAGAATAAGACATATAATTATTTTTTAATTAATATACATAAGTATAAGAATTTTGATGTATATATACTACACAAACTTCATTATAACTATTTTGATTAAATTTGAAAACTAGAATGAGAAGTTATTTATTTGTATAATTAGGAGCAATTTTATACTTTTATGTATAAAAATAAATAAACGGACTAAATACTTGATTAAGATAAAAACTCACGATCTTATAATAATATGATGGACCTACTAGTGAGTTAATTAAAAACATAGAAACCTTATAATTATTTACCATTTTTTTTTATTATTCTAGTAACTTATAAATGCTAACTTTGAACCCTTTGCTATGGTAAAAAAATGAAACTTTGAATCCAAAAAGATAACTTGGGTTAAAAGATGGTAAAAAAAAAAATTTGAAATGGAAGAAGATGAGAACAAAAAATAAGGAAAGACGAGAACAAAATCAATTTCTCTTCTGTACAACTCATCCCTCTCAGTGTCAACTCTTTTTCTCTTCTCATTTTCTCTTCTTTTCAATTTTTCTTGGCCCATTTTCTCTCTCTTTTCTTTGTTCATCTTTACGCTGAATTCTCATTTTCTTGGTAAAACTGCTACAGTTAAATACTTGTTTATGGTTTTTCTTTTGATTTTGGGTACATCAATTTTGCATGGTTTTATTTTTTCAGAATCGTTTTAGGTTTACAATGGTAATTTCCTAGTCTGATTTTTTAGGTTTGATTTGTTCAATTGTATATGCATATCTGAAGAGAATGGGAAAGACAAATCTTATAACAAACCCATAGTGAAAGACTAGTTCAGTTCGTACTTTTTTGAGTTTCTAGATGAATATGGCAGGTAGATTGCTCTTTGGAATTCAATTTGGTTGAGCAGTACATTAGAACACAGTACAACAGTGATAGATATCAAAATATTCTTTTATGAAGTATTCCTTTTTATAATCTTTTTATTTGTCTTTGTAGTCTTTTTTTTTCTTCTTTTTGTCGATGTAGCCTATATGAGTGAGAGGTTTTATTCCTCTTTATTTTAATGTTGTATTTGTACTTTTTAAATTAATGAAATGACATACTTTTTCTCAAAAAATTAAAAATAAAAAATTCCTTTATGAAGGTAGAAGTCATGGATTTAGATTCTGTTAATACGCTATTAATTACAAAGATAATGTTTAGGGATAATTGGTTAATTTAACAGGTGGCATATAAGTATACAATCTATGAGCAACAGTGGTAGCAGTAATTCCTTTTTGAACTATGTAATTTGGTGTTATATGTGCTAAGAAAAGGAGAATTGTTTTTCCGGTTTGAAATTATGGGTTACTTTCTTGAAATTATATATTAAAAACAAAGTAAACTTACTTTCTTGAAATTATATATTTAAGAAAAGGAGACTTCTACTTTCAAATGTTTATTTTTATTTTTTTGAAAAATTAAAACCTGCAGAAGAAATATGGCCGGGTTTCGTTATATTTTTACTTCTCCAATATGCTTTATTGGTAGATTTCTAACCTAATTCGACTTGGAACCCACAATGTCCCCACGATGTCGCTTCCAAGTAGAAAACCGAAAGCCAATGCTAATCCGAATAGGAAACAACATATACGATTGACAGCAGACCCGTTGCTTCCTGTCGTATTGTGTTATAAGGATTCAAGGCATTACAACATCCTTACTGTCCCTTTGGACGAGTCTCTTGCTCATTTTTAGTTTAGAGTTATTGTTTTATTCAGAATATAGTCTTAGGTGCAAAGAGGATAACACTAACACCTTTTTCCTCTCCTTCCAATATAGTTAATATTCTGCATTCTGTTTCAAGCAGAAACTATTAATGCATTCTACTATGAAATTTCAGATGTAATATAGTCTTAAAGATGTTATGTGATGATGAAACTAATCTAATCTTCGGTATTATCTAACAATGTAGGTTTACCTTGGACCTCCATTGTAGTTTAGTTGCCTTCCAACATGATTGATACACGGAATGAGAGTTATCAAGGGAGTAGCCATAAAAGGAAACTGTGTTCGCAGAAAGCAACGAAATCAAAGCGTAACTCATCTAATTCTGGTGCAGGAAATGATGATAACTCATCTAGTTTGCCTCCTCGAACAATAGGAGCAGATGGGGTAAGATTTCTCTTTCTTTCTAATATCTTGGTTCATTATATTTCTTGTTATCTTAGCCTATGCTTCTAAACTCTCAAATAACCGGTTATCGAAATTACTTATTCATCGTTCTTTTAAGTTTACCACACAGCCTAAAATTCTATATAGGTGCAAAAGTCATATATGATTTGGTTTAAGAGCAGTAAGTTAAAGCATACACTATTCTCCTTATTTTACCTCAGAACAAGAGGAAATGTTCAAATAGCAATTGGTTTATAGGAATTAATTTGCTTAAGGATTTCCCTATATATTATTTGTTTTCTCAAACTCGAATATTCAGCTTCCATTCTATTGGCTATTACTGAACTTTGCTATGCTGCGACACATGCCCCAGCACTTATCATCTTCACTGTCTCAACCCACCTCTTGATGTATGTGAATTTTATGTTCCGGCTCACACCAATTTTCTATTATTTACATCAAGATATTGATACTTATGTATTTTTTTTATGTATTTTTTTTTTCCTTCGAGAAGTCAGTTCCCGCTGGAAATTGGCAATGCCAAAATTGTTCTGGAGTTGCTGACCTTTTAATTCCTCTAAGTGCTCTCAAGAGGTCGAAAAAGAAACCCTCATCCGACAAGGTAAGGCTTGCTCATGCATTTTATTGTCTCTTCCTTAATTTTGTTTGTGAATATTGGTCTTCTTTTGATTAATGTTCGGTACAGAATCCTCCTGCTGATGCACTTCATTCATTAGATGATGCTGGAGCTCTTATAAAGCGTCTGAGAAACCAGTCAGTTCCAGTTTTCTACTTCTAGATCATGATTCATATTATATTTGTTATTATTGTTACTAGTTAAAACGGGCTAGTTATTGTATTCACTTTTTCTTTCATCCAGAAGGTTGTGAATCACAATGGTGATGGAAAAGAGCATGAGACTTCATGGAAAAAATACCACAAGTACCAATCTGCAAATTGACGAAATCAGAGAGCATCTGTATGTAATTAACCTTATAAAATAGTAATATTCTTTATGATTATTAGTCAAGATCAATTGTACCTTTAATGTCATAAATGGTATAATTGAGAAGCTAAATTTTAAAATATTGACAATAAATCTCTTTTTTTGCAACCATGAATTTCGGTGTATGAAAATATTCATTGCAATTCAGTATTCATTTGATCTGATTTGCAACAAATTTCCATCAGTATTTATTTTCCAAAATTTTCCAAATTTTTAAAATTTGTCAACTTTTTTATCAATTTATTTGAATTATTTAGATTAAAGGGGTCTCAAATAAATAAATATTTATTTATCTATTTAAAGCATGGGACTGTGTCTACCATAGGTCAAACCATTAGATTTTTTTTGGACTATGTCTGCAATAGATCAAACTACTATTTAAAATTTGACCTTTGATCGATATGTTTAAATCATGAGTCTGTTTACAAATTTAGTTATTACTAGTCTGTTTACAAATTGGTTTATTACTTAAAAAATTATTACTCTCTTTCTGTTTCTAAAAAATTGTTGGGAATTTTTCTGGATTTCGATAATTTAGCGGAAACAATAAATCTCAATTTTATTGAATATATGAGGTTTATAAGAGGGTTTTCTCTAGAAACTTTTTAGAGTTACAATGAGATAAAAAAATAGTAGCACTCCGGTGTTTCCCAAAAATACCCAAAATAATTATCTTTACTATTTTTATCTCTCCTCAAAATAATTATCTTTACTACCCTCTAAAATAAACTCTCAGAAACTAGGGATCATTTGGCATCCCCCTCTTTCATATACAGAGAACTCATAGGCTGTACTTCCAATTAAGGATTTCTTCACGGCAATTTTGAAATGAGGATGTATCAAATGCGCAAACTCAGACTTCCTCTCAGATTCAATTAGGATGAGTTATTTAAAGTAATGGAAGAGAAAGATACCATCGGAGACGTTCTCTGCTTTAACCAGGTTCAAAGTGTCTGGAGAGGACCCAATAGGAGTATCATTTTTTGCTACAACAATACTCAAATTGCCAATAGTAGTAAAAGTGTCAACAATGGCCAATCTTCAAGAGCCATCAATGGCGTGCTACTCCGTTTCAGGGTTCTGATCAATGGCGTGCTACTCCGTTATTACTATGCACAACTTTCCTGTTTTCAACAATTTGCTGGTTGAGATTAAATTGTAATCAAAGGCAGGTATACATAGGACATTATACAGTATAAGTTGTGTGCTAAGGATCACTGTGCCCATATATTGGGCTCTAACCCTTTCTCCATTTGGTAAATTGACCCAACACTTTTCTATTTGGGTATACGAACTGTATAGTCCAGTATCACAAATGATGTGATCAGTGGCCCCTGTGTCTATTATCCAAAATGATGAAAAAGAGTTAGGATATTGAGCGTTACCAGAACCTTCTCCTTTGACGAAGGTGTTAACACTACTCCCCGAGGCCGAAGCTTTTCCCAAAGGCTTCTGTGGCAATAGGGTGACTAGTGTGTGGTATTGCTCTTTGGTGAGGGAGAAAGGTTCTGTGTTTGGCTGTCTATCATCCTCCTCTCTTGATTCTCCGTTGTCCCTATTCTGATTCACTGCTGCATTCGCCTTGGATTGATTAGTTCTGAAAGGACTACCTTTGTTTCTATTGCCATAGTTTGGTGGGTACCCATGTTCCTTAAAACAAATCTCCTCTGTGTGCCCTGTATTGCCACAATATGTACACAAGGATGAGTTTTTGTTGTTGGTTTTTCGATTATTATACCTTGGGTTGCCTTGTTTGTGTCCTTTGTTCTGCGCATTTGTGAATCTTGCAAACGCATTGCTTTCATCCCCTTCATTGTTTTTGACAGGTACAAGGCCTATCTGCCGTTCGTGTTGGGTTGCCAGTGCGAAGGCCTTGCTCAATGAGGGCAAGGGGTCCATCAAGAGGATTTGTGAACAGATAGTAGAATACGAGTCATTTAACCCTTGAAGAAAGGTTATGACTTGGTCCGCATCCTGTTGATCCCGAAGGATTTTGAAGGCACGACAACTGCAGGCCTGTCTACAGGTGCATTTGGGCATTGGCCTGAGGTTCAGCAACTCATCATACAAGATTTTCAAACAGGTATAATAGTCTGAAATATTACCATTCCCTTGTTTGAGGCTATGTATCTCTCTGCGCAGTTCAAGTATTCTAAGTGAATCCGCCTGTGCGAAACGTTCTTTCAGGTCTGCCCAGACTTAGTCCGCCTTATCGAGCCACATGATGCTCCGAGCGATGGATGGCGACAACGCATGGTGGATGCACGACATGACCATGTTGTTGCACCTCTCCCATTGGTTGTACATCGCATCTTCAGGTGCAGGAGCTTGGATGGTTCCGTCGACAAAGGCAAACTTATTTTTCGACATTAGGGCAACCTTCACGGCCCTTGACCATTGGTGGTAGTTTGGTCCGATGAGGACTTGGGACACCAGGGATAATGCCGGAGTTTCATTTTGAGGCAAGTGATAGGGACTGCTGGAAGTAATCAATGGAGCAGCCATAGTGGTTCAACAAGTGAAACCTTTAGCAAAGTATTTTCTCTGATACCATATTAATTGAATGAGGTAAGAAATCAATATCTTGTATTTCTCATTAGGGCTAAAACCATAGCTAACTATTACATTTATATTGTAATATTAGGTGTGCCTATCAAGCAAACTTAAAGAGCAAGGAAAAATAAAACAAGTGTCTTAATTGTGGCCATTGATCTAATTGATTGCAATGGATGGTGGAGATGGATTTGTGGTGAGCTTGAGTGTGGTTGATTCCATGATAAGCTGATGCAGCTTCTTCTAGAATCTACTACTTGTGTGAAAAGTCGGAATTGCCCCTAGCCTTTGTACAAAGACTAAAAGGCCTTTGGAGCAATCAATTAGGAGTGGCGTGTTGTACTTAATGTGGCTTCTGTACTTGATATCATGCGGATCCCCTTCTTCTTCTTCTTGGACTTAGACAGGAAACGAAAAGTCTCTCTTCTTCTTCTTCTTTGTTCGACCTTCTTCCTTCCATTGTAACAAAACCTCTCTGGTTTCCATTTTACTACTATAAGAGTGTCCATATTTATGTACATCTTTATATCTTAATTCTCTTTGGTTTAATGTTAGTTTTACTTTATTGGTGCTTATTTATCTTGTTTTGTGTTTTATAGGTGTTTTTGGAGATTCAATTCAAATTGGAGATTAAAATGCTAATCTTATAGAGCTTAAAGTGAAATTGGAGAAATCTGTCAGGTCCTAACCCATGCCCATGGCTTAGGCCATACTGAAGAAGGAAATTATTCACTAAAAAGATGATTTGTCCTAACCCATGCCCATGGGTAAGGACCAGTCCGAATTTAAGAGGTAGATTATGATTGGAAGACTTTTATTTCATGATTTTTACTATTTGTAATTTTCATTATTAATTTTAATTATATTAAGACATTATTATAGGATTTAATTCTATTAGGATTTCAAAATACAGAATCCTAATGAGAGTTTAATTCTATATAGGATTTTTATTATTAGATTTTTATGGGTAGTTATTTAGTTTTCTCTTGAGAGAACAACATGGAAGGTGGGAAGAGTGGGGATTTTATGTTTTAAGAGACAAACAGAGAATGAGGGATGATCATCTTTCATCATCGACCTTTTCTTCCAGCAATATCATTCTTCTTCAAGCTTCTTCATCTTTGGCGCTTTATTCTCTCTTCCATGAGGAACTAAACTCCAATTTCTAGCTAGAGGATTTAGGTCTTGAACAATGGAATTGTGAGATCATTCTGTACTTCATCTTTTTCATCTATTTCAAGTAATTGATTTCCATTCTGTTCTTATTCGTATTGCGTGATTTTATTGAATCCTTGATTTAATTATTTACTTGCAATCATTTTGCTAATTGGATGTTTAAATACGTAATCGTTTAAATCATCTGATACAAGTAGCAAATAATATAGTTGATTGTGGACAAACTTTTAACCTATGTTGTGAATTGAGATTGATATGCTTTAAATAATCCTGCTTGTGTGATTGTTGAGTAGAATTAGCATCTCTTTTATATTTAATGTTTTCAATCAAATTAAATTCTAAAGCTTGTTTAGAACTGTTTGATTGATTAGAGGTAATTAGTAAACGTTTCCTGATTATCTAAATGGTAAGAAGAGATATGTTGTTAGTGCTTTTTAATAACCATAGCCAATTTATTTGAAGGGTTGAAACTTATATTTTCTGTTATCGATGATCGATTGGTTCAATTCAAGACTCGAACCTAACCTCTGGCTAGAATCTTTCTCATACATATTTCTCATTTATTTAATTATTGATATTTAATTTTTACTTGTTATCTTATATTCAATTCCTTCCACAAACCAAACCCCCCTCTTTACTTTTAATTGTTAGTTTCAAAAAGTTATAATTCGACCAGTCTCTGTGCATTCGACCCTACTCCACATTTACTACAGTTTTCTAGTTCCAATAGTAGGTATTTTATTTTTGGTGAATTCGACACTCATCAGTAAGGATGTTTGTAATATGGTTCTTCATTATTTTTGACACAGGTTACATCTTTCTTGGTATGAATTCGAACCTTATAGCCTTACTCCCTAAGTCTGACGGAGCTATTCAAGTTTCACAGTTTCAACCAATTGTGATGAGTAATTTCTCGTATAAAATCATTGCTAAGATTTTAGCGGACAGGCTTGCCATTGTTGCCGCGAAAATTGTTTCAGTAAATCGACTCGGTTTTATCAAAGGGAGGAGTATTCATTAGTGCATTGCCGCAGCTTCTGAGGGAGTCAATCTATTAAACAACAAATGTTTTAGGGAAATATGGCGAAGAAAGTTGACATTCGCAAGGCTTTTGACACGATTGACTGGAATTTCTTGCTTGCCATTATGGAATCTTTTGGTTTTTCGCTTCAATTCCGAGATTGGATACTGAACATTCTGACATCATCTAGAATTTCGATTCTCATTAAGGGAAATAGATGTGGATACTTTGGTTTCTCATGTGGTCTCAGGCAGGGGGATCCTTTATGTCCAATCTTATTCGGCATTGCAGAGGATTTCTTCAGCAGGTGGTTTAATAATAATGAAAGGGAAGGTCGTTTCTCTCCTATGGCTTATACGAGCATGTCTTGTTTTCCAACTCATTTACTTTACACCGACGACATGCTGGTATTTGGCAAGGCAACAAAGCGTAACATGTCTGCCCTTCGAGAATTGTTCCAGTTTTATGGGTCGCTTTCTGGTCAGGCAGTTTTTTGGGATAAATCGGATGTTTTCTTTGGGAAAGGAATCCCCATTCATAGAACAAACCAGCTTGCCTCTATTCTGGGTATCCGCTTAGCAGAGCCACCTTTTATGTATCTTGGAGTGCCCCTGTTTCAAGGTACGCCAAAATCTCGACATTTAATGTCGATTGGTGATCATTTCATAGAGAAATTTGCACAAAGGAAATGTATTGCACTTTCCATGGCTGGGCGTATGACTCTTGTGAAGTCTTCTATCACTGGGGTGCTAATTCATTCTTTTTTTTATCCATCAATGGCCCATGATTCTGCCAAAACAAAATTAATCGCGATGTGAAATTTTCTCTGGTCTCGAAAACGGGGTGTGCGGAAGCTGGTCACTATGGCATGGTTGACTTGTTGTAAAAGCCCTGTCCCTGGCGGCCTTGGTTTAAAGCATTTCAGACTCTGCAATTTAGTTATTGTGGGAAAATTTTGTTGGGAATTAGTTTAGGGAAATTCCTTGGTAATTAACCTTTTGAAAACTCACTTCTTTACCTTCTATAGGACCCCTAGAACCTGCATTAGCAACTCTTTCGTCTGGTCGGCTTGCAAAAAGTGCTTTGAGAAGCTCCATAACCAAATATAGTGGTGGATTGGGAGAACTTCAAAATTAAACTTCTGGACTGACAAATGGATTGAGCCAATTGTTGCGGATCAGCTCGGCATCGAGCCTAAACTGCAAGCATGGATGTTCACTCCCATTGATCATTTCCTAGTTGAGGGCGTCTAGATGAAAATTGACCACTTGCCCTCCGCAGTGCGTGGAAATATTCTCCAGGTTCAAGAGGATTAGATAAGGAAGATATCTGTATTTAGAAAACCGTGATAAACGGAAGATTTATAGTCAAGGAGTTCTATAATAATCAATTGAATATTGTAGAAGCAGTTCCCTATGGGCATTTTATTTGGCGCAGACTTATCCCTCCTAGTAGGTCGATGCTTTGTTGGAAGCTTTTGCACGGAAAGGTTGCCAGAAAGGATGTGCTTCAGGCATGAGGTTTCAATATTGCATCACGATGCGAGCTTTGTAAGTGTGCCTCAGAAAATATTAACCATCTGTTTGTTACTTATTCGTTTAGTGCAGCTCTCTAGTGGGCCTTGGGAACCTTACTTGGCATCATGCTTCCACCTCCGGCTCTTTTCTGTGATTTTTTTGCAGCTTTGCAGTAACTGGGCGTTACGCGAATGTTGGAAAAACTGTGGAATTACAACATGATAACCTGCTGCTTGGTTATCTAGCATATCAGAAACGCGCCAATTTTCAAGAAAGATCTCCCCTCAATCCAAAGATCTATAATGCAGCTCCAAAGTCTCATAAACCAAGCCCATCACTGTGCTTTTAGTGCTACAGTGGAGCGAATGCGGCCTCCACCTGCTCCTGATTTCATCCCAGTTCGATGGATTCCACCTCCGCCCGGATGGACGAAAGTAAACATGGATGGCTCTGCGATGGGGATGCCTGGTACTGCTAGAGTAGGTGGTATTTTTCGCTAGGGGCGAGGCTTTGCAAGAGGAAGTTTCGTGATTCCAATCCCAAGCTCTTATGCTCATTTTGCAGGATTGCGTGCTGTTACCTTTGCAGTAGAATTTGCCTGGGAAAAAGACTGGCACCGACTATGGATTGAATCTGACTCTACCACTGCTATTCATCTTCTTCGCACAAGATCAGTTGACGTGTCATGGCAACTAAGGCAAGACTGGCTTCACTGCTTGGCTCGTTGTTCGATCATCCGGTTGGTTTAACCAAATGCGTGATTCCAAAACCAAGATTTTACCAAAATGTATTCAATCATTGGCGGACGAGTGACCATAACTTATTTGAAACCTCCATGATCAAACTTAATAGGCAATATTAACAGGGATTGATTATTCATGGAAAGCTTCATTGTACCTCACCAAGGTATGTCACTCTTATCACACAATTTTTGGTGGGTTGTTGTTTATATGCTCTTCTTTATACTTAACCAAAATCATACCGAGTTTGCATGTTCATCCGGGTTTTTCCATCCATGTTATGGTCGAACAATATTAAAAATAAGCCCGAAGGGGGGTAGTAATGTAGGTGAGGATTTTTAGTGGTTAGGGGTTAATTTTAGGAACTCGTGTTCGAACACCGAATTTGGTGATTGCATCGTTTTTTTGTTGATTCGTTCTAGCAAGTACGGGAGATGAGTTTGAAATTTCTTGTGGATCTTGAGAAAGCCTATTTACTATTTTTTTTCTTTTTATTTATATCTTTTATTCCGAGAGTGGCACAAAAACGATTTCAAAAGATGATTTGTATTTTCTTGCTAGAATCTTTGCTTTTTTCGGGTAATTCGACGCATTTGAATTTGTTGGGTGTTCAAACAAGAAGAAAAAGGGTTAAATGTTAAATGGGTGTTGGCAAAGAAATTGGTTAATAGGCTTGACGGGGTTTCCTAAGGGTTTACGAAAAACGAGAAAAAATCAACAAGAAAGAATTAGCCTAAGTGAGCTCATTTTATCATCTATTGTTCTTTTACCAAAACAAATGTACTTAACTCGGTATTTACTGCAAACTCTATGAATTGAGTGAAGCAAAAGCACACAAAATGTCGTGAAGAAAAATAGAGTCCTCGTACGAACTCTTTTAGGCTCAAAATACTTCACATTGATTTCGGGTTTAATTGTCTACTTTCAAGCTCTCGTAAAATTTTCAAAAATCCCGTTTTTATTGCCTTTTTTAATTTCATTATGGAGATAACTCGTGGGTTTGGACTCGTTGCTTTTGTTGAGTGCAAATCTCGACTATCCGTAAATTTTCTAGTTTCGGAATCAATACCTAAAATTTCTTAACTAAACCAATCCTTTGTAATCACGTGTTTCCCTATTTTAAGGACAAATAACGTAACTTTTAATTTATTTTCGAGGGGGTTATGTGCCGGAATGATTACTAAGCTAATTATTTAGTTTAATTGACTCTATTTTTATTGATTTTTTTGTTTATTTTCATCTTATTTTTATCTTTATTTTTGTTTTATTTTTGTTTTTTCTTTTTGTTTCGTTTTTAAGTTGTGCCACGCGGAGCTTGGTTTCTTTTTTAATTATTTTGTTTCTTTTTGAATTCTAGAGACTGGTTTACGCAGAGCTTGGCCAAAGGCACACTCCGCATGAACCATGATTAGAGCAAATTTTTGAATCAGAGTCTAGTTTACGCAGAGCTCGGCCAAAGGCACGCTCCTCGTAAACCAAACTTTTATTAATCGAAACACGAAATTAAACGATAAACGAACTTGAAAACAAAAAACATAAACGATATATTTAATTAACATGAAAAACATAAAAAATATAGATAAAGATAAAGTGCAAGACCAACGACTAGTGCGGGGTTGTATGTCCCTCCGCGTGAAAAACTAGACTTCAATTCCAAAGACGTCTAAAACATAAAAGCATAAAAAATGAAAACATGAAAACAAAACTAAAACACAAAAAAAGAAAATAACACCCTAAAACTATTATGAAGGCGGGTGAGGGGGGCAATCGATGTGGAAGTGCGAGCAAAAGGCGTGGGTGAACGAATCAAAGTTGGCCCGGTCCATTTGGCGTTAGGCCTCGAGAGTGTCGAAGCGGGTGGCGAGGGCGGCGTGATCCATGAGGTGGTACGCCTCAAGGGTGTCGAAATGGGCATTCATAGAAGCCCGATCTTACCGGTGGTTGCCCTCCAACACGTCCAACCGAGTATGAATTGATTGGAAGTCGGGGTTGGTGGTGTAGGAGCGACCGGTAGGAATGTCGTCCAAATCAAAATCTGAATCCCATCCCTCCGCGACTTATGTGCTGGCACCCGAACTTTCACCCGGACTGGAAGAGGGGGTTTGGAGGTTTTTAAAAGAGGACTTGTCAATGGGGCAGGGGGCTAAATTGGGGAGCCCATCAAGGACATCGTTCCCAAGTGCGGAGGAGGCAAAAAATGTAACCAGATGACCTAAACCCAAACCGGATCGCTTCTTTTTATTCATTTGGCGGAGAGTGGACTCGACTAGGAGGGAGAGGTCGAAAGAAAGCCCGTTCTCGCAGCAATAGAGGGCAAGGAGGCCTCAACATGTTAGGGTTCCCGTAGGACAGATTTGAGTGTTGAGGTCTCCTCCAATCACTATCATAAAAGCTATAAGAATTGGGGTTAGAATTGTACCTTTGGTGATTACCCACAAAACTTACACTTTCATTGGTGTTGAGGCTCAGTTTCGCCATCAAGATATCCATTTTCTTATTTAACTTGGGCATGGAGGGATTGGGAGCCTCATTCTCCAGGGCATGAATATATTGTCTTGATGGTATTGTAAACTTTGGAGCTTGCCACTCGACTCTTTCTTGCCAATTCATTGATCAGAGAATGCTGAGAAAAAGTGAAGTTCTAGCACAAAAGTTGATAAGCAAGATTTTACAGCTATGAATACAAAATTTTAACAAGTATAAAACTAAAAATCACAGCTATGGAATTTTAACAAGTATAAAAGAGTATAAAGAATTATATAATAAAAAAGTATAAACGATATAAACAAAGGATATTCACAAAAGGAATGCCTAAACTAACAAATTCGACCTTTGGTTCGATATTGCTGGAGAAGTAAATCCCCGGCAATGGTGCTAAAAACTTGATGCGTCTCACGGTGAGACTCACTAAGGGATAAGTGTACCCCGTCGTTATCAAGTAATAAAATCTGGACAAGTCCATGTATCGAATCCATAGGATCTACTGCTGTAAGTATCAAGCTACTCGGTCGTGTGATGTTATCTAGGCTTTGGGGGGTTTCGATTTTGTTTTGTTTAAGTTAACCTACTCCTAGTTAAATTACTCTACTCCTAGCTAAGTTATTCTATTTCTAATTGAGTTATTCTACTCCTAATTAAGTTATTCAACTCCTAATTAAGTTATTCTACTCCTAATTGATCTTTCACTAATGAAATTACCCGAAGGAACATGGAGTGATACGATAATAATGAAGATAGATTGTTAGGGAATTGACTAAAAACCTGATCCTAGTCACTTGTACTCGAGGCGATTAACCCTACTTATCCTTCTGATGTCCCTAGTTCGTGATTTCCTTTGTAAGGCCGAAACTAGCTCTAAGGCTCAACAATTTGGGCCTCATCAACTAAGAGGTTGTCAATCTCCTAGGCTCTGACTAGGTCAGATTCGGCTCGCAATATGTGCCAAGTTAATTTTTGGACTTATGAATGAGTTAAACCAATCGAATAAAGCATAAGACAAAGATTAAATAAATAAACCAATTGAACAGAACAAGAGCTAAAATATTATTAAAGATGAAGAAACAATGTCACGGGTATACAATTAGCGTAGGATTCATAAACTGTATCAAGGGACAAACAAATTATAAAACAGATAAGAAAATCCCTTTCAGGGAACTTGTCTACCCTACAGGCGTCTTCCTAGGTCTTAAGGACGGACCTTGAACAATCCTCGGTGAGCGGAGCTTCAAAGGTTCTTCAATGGAGGTTGAAATGGAGGAGGTGGAGAGGATTCTTCAAGGGGGAAGGCTAAGGTAAAATACAATAATGAAAGATGTTTACAAATTAAAACTAAGAGTTCTATTTATAGTCGCAGTTCAGGCCCTCGTTTTGACCTAATTGGTTTCCTTTTACAGATGGGAAGACGTGGGATCAATCCTGGCGTCGTGGGGCCGACTGATTCTCGCAGGTCAGCTTACTGAGCTGGCTACTGCCAGCTCGCCGAGCTGTCCCCTAAGGGCCAGTTCAACGTGCTAGCCCAGCTCACTAAACTGGCCTAATAATAGGCCAGTTTTCGACGAGCGACATGCCCAGACGCCCTGCGTGAATGTCGGGTGTTCTTGCGATCCGATTTTCGCCCGAACTCGTTCCTGTTTTGACCTGCGCACGCACACAAACTCCAAACGACATTAGTTCCGAGGCAAAATTGACCCACCAATCGCTTGTTTTGAGTAAATACTCCGTTTGGTGCGACTTTTGGCAGATCAATTAGCCATAAAAGATAATCGAAAGTTAACGTACATGCTATTTTGGCCATATTTGCCTAAATATGATTAGAAAACGAGTCTAACCACAAAAGTAAATAGAACATATACAAATTCTAACTAACACACACAAATACATATAAATGCGAGAATTGCTCGCTTATTAGCAAAAAGTAAACTAAAAATCGTCCTAAAACCGTATCCAAAGATAGGGGTTTTTTACCCCTATCAGGTACAACGACCCAACCTTCTCACCACGAGCAACCACCATGGCTCCTTTGGTTACTTTCTAGGCACCACCTCCGAATATCACACAATAACCTTCATCATCCATTTGCCCAATTGACAACAGATTTCTTTTTAGGCCAGGAACATGCCTTACACCAGACAACTTTATCATAGATCCATTCGGGCTCTTGATCGAAACACCTCCATTCCTTACAATCTCCAAAGGCTCATCATCAGCAAGATAAACCTTTCCGAACTTCCCAGGGGTGTAGTTTTCCATTAAATCTGCACTACTACATGAGTGAAATGAAGCTCCCACATCTAACACCCAAGACTCAAGAGGACTTCTTACGCTCAATACCAAAGCTTCTACTGCGGTTTCTGCAGTTGAATCACTCAGAATCAGCGCATCACCAAAATCTTCGCTGGCTGAGTTCACTGACTTGTCCTTCTGTGGTGCCTTACATTCATTCTTGTAATGACCTTTCTCATTACAATTCTAGCACTTGATATGTCTCTTGTCCTTGGTAGGTTTCCCATTCCCTTTTGACTTAGACCTGCCACGATTCTACTTTGACTTGTGATCTGACCTGCCCGAATTTTCTGCATTCAAGGCTGATCCAGATGTGGAACCTGACTCTTTCCTGTGAATCTCCTTGCTTATAATCAAATCCCTGACATCATCAAACCTAAGTCTTTCTTTCCCTGCAAAAGCACTGAGAGAAGTAACTGTGCCGCTCCAACTCTCTGGTAAAGAAGATAACAGAATTAGGTCTAATACCTCGTCATCGAAATCAATATCTACAGAGCTTCATTGAGTGATCGTCATATTAAAATCATTCAAGTGCGTCGCCACTGCTATGTTCTTCCTCATCTGTAGATTAAACAGTCTTCACATCAGATGAACCTTGTTTGCCACAGAAGGCTTCTCATACAACAAACTCAAAATCTCCAACATCTCCTTTGTGGTCTTTGCCTTCACCGTGTGATGCGCCACGTTCCTAGACAGCGACAGGCAAATCACGATCATCGCTTTTCTGTCCAACAGCTTCCACTCTTCATCATACATATCATCCGGCTGGTCACCTAGTGGCTGGTACAGATCTTTACCGTACAGGTAATCCTCGATCTGCATCTTCTAGAAACCGAAATCCAAACCATCGAATGTCTCCACAGATGTTTTTCCGTCTCCCATCGTAATCGCCCCAGTAACCTCGCTCTGATACCAATTGTTAGGAACTAATGCAATTACGATAAACGAAACACAAACAAACAGAGCTGAATTTTGGGGAGACTGATAGGGGTCAAAAACCCCTATCTTTGGGTACAGTTTTAGGACGGTTTTTAGAGTAATTTGGTTAATAAGCGAGCAATTCTCGCATTTAAATGCTTTTGTGTGAGTTAGTTAGAAATTGGAAACGTTCTATTTACTTTTCGTTGTTTAGGCTCGTTTTGTGATCAATTTAGGCAAATACGGCCGAAATAACATGCATATTAGAATTCCGTTATCTTTTGAAGCTAATTGGTCCGTCAAAAGTCGCACCAAACGAAGCGTTTGCTCAAAATAAGCGATTGACGGATCAATTTGGCTTTTAGACTAATGTTTCCTGGAGTTTTTATGCGTGTGCAGGTGTAAGTTCGGACGAAAAAGGGTATAGAAGTCATCCGGCACGGATCGAGCGCGTTTCGGGCGAAAACGCTCGGCGAGCAGGACCCCCCGGCAGCCGCTCGGTGAATTGAGCATCGGCACACAGCCCGGGCAGCAGCCCAGGCAGCGCCCAGGCACTGCCCAGGCAGCGCCCAGGCACTGCCCAGGCAGTGTGCCTGCTCGCCGAGCAGGCAGTGCCTGCTCGCCGAGCAGGCACCTAGGGGCCTGCTCGCCGAGCAGGAAGTGCCTGCTCGCCGTGCAGGCCACCAGGCGCCTGCTCGACGAGCAGGGGCTGCTCGTCGCAATTCTGCTCGGCGAGCAAACCTGCGGGAATTGGTCAAAAAGACCAATTCTGCCCCCACGAAGCCACGTTCGGCCCCACGTCTTCCTACACCAACAAGGACACGAAATTAGGTCAAAACGAGGCCCGAGACGCGTCTATAAATAGGAATTTTCAATTGTAAATTTGATATCTTTTACTTTTGTAATTAGCTTAGCTTCCACCTTGAGAAATCCTCTCCACCTCCTCCATAACCTTCAAACCTCCATTGAAGACACCTCCGAAGCTCCATTCACCGAGGATTACTCAAGCTTCATCCTTAAATCCTAGAAAGACGCCTGCATTGGTAGACAGGTTCCCTGAAAGGGATTTTTCTTCTTTTATATTCTGTCTAGCCTCTCATACATGCTATGAATTCTAGGTTTATTGTAACTTCGTGACAATTCCTTCATCTTTGATATATAATATAGATTTTGTTTATTCAACTGTTTTGATGTTTTAATCTTTGTCTTACGCTTTGTCTGATTGGTTTAACTCATTCGATAATCCCAAAATTAGGTTGGCACATATTGCGAGCTGAATCTGACCTAGTCAGTGCCTATAGGATTGATGACCCTATAGAAGATTAAGCCCAAATTACTGAGCCTTAGAGCTAGTTTCGGCCTTACAAGGGAATCACGAACTAGGGACTTTAGGAGGATAGGTCGGGTTAATCGCCTTGGACATAAGCGACTTAGTTTCAATTCAATTGCTTAAACACTCTATCATTGTTATCATCGTATTCCTTCATGTTCATTCAGTTAATTGCTTTGGTAAAAGATCAATTAGGGGTAGAGTAATTTAGTTAGGGTTAGAATAACTTAGTCAGAATTAGATAATCTAGTTAGGATTAGTGCAAACCAACCTAGGAGTAGATTAATTAAACAAAACCAACTCAAACCCCTTAAGCCTAGATAACATCCGAGACTTAGTAATTCGGTACTTGCAGAAATAAATCCTGTGGACGATAACCTGGACTTAAACCCAGAAATTTATTACTTGATAACGACGGGGTACACTTATTCCTTAGTGAGTTCCCATCTCTAACCTCAGGTGGGGACGCATCAGAGACCTCACTCTGAGATTTGAATATAGAATTTTTGTTCATTTTCGATGAAAATAATCATATCCTTGCATTAATTTATTTGACGATATAATTTTCGTTTAAGCTTTTCTTTGCTCGAGGACAAACAAAGCTGAATTTTGGGGATGTTGTTATCGTCGTAATTTATACCATTTTTTGTACTTAATTACTATTTATTTCGTACCATTTTAATAAGTTCTGATGATATTTTTGTATACTTTCATCATTTTATGTATGTAAGTCATTTTCTTGTGTCTTCCAGATTTTTCACAAGGTTTCATCATAAATAAATTGAAGTCGGGGTTTAAGACGAGGATTCAGAAGTAAAACGAAGCCATAAATCAAGTTTATTCAATGTATAAGCACCTGGTCGAGGTGGATGCTCTAGGTGGAAAGTCTCTTATTCATATTGATGGCATATTTGATACATTTTCGTATTATAATCGTAACTCGCACATACGGACTCTGATTGAGGAGATTCGGAGATTCAAAATGTTGTGAAAATTGTATAGTTTAAGGACTGAATTGATGGTTCTGAAAGGTTACAGATTCAATTGACTTCTACGTAAAGGTTAGGATGCAAATTGAGCATTAAAAGAAAGGTTTAAAGCACTATTTGGTTCTTGATCTATCTAAAATTTTGTTATTTGACCCCTGACCTATTATTTGATCACATTTGGCCCTTGATCTATCCCAAATTGGTGAACTTTCACCCAATTTGGATTCAAACTTAACCGAATCATTATCTCATTGATAAGTAACGATATTTTGACACTTGAACTTAATAGATCTTAGTTTAGGATTTGTTTTTTTTGTTTTGTTTTCTTTTTTTAATCTAATTAATTATTTCCACATAATGTGGAAAAAAACTTTAAGAAATATCACGTTTCAAGTTTAAGTGTCAAAATATCGTTACTTATCAATGAGATAACGATTCCGTTAAGTATTCATACAAATTGGGTGAAATTTCACCAAATGGGATAGGTCAGGGACCAAATGTGACCAAATAATCAAATAACACAATTTTGACAATTTTGGATAGGTTAAGGACCAAATAATGCTTTAAGCGAAAAAGAAATTACTCTCTTTCTCTTTGTGGATTCTGGTGCATTCTCTTTCTCTTTTCTGTCATCTGTGCAACTCATCACTCTCTCAATATGGTAACCATTACTCTCTTTCTTTTTTTAATAAATTGACTTCTCATTTTCTATACTTTGCTACTGAATTCTTCTTCTTATCTCATTTCCACTCTCTCTCCCCATTTGCACTGAAATTCTTCTCCTTATATCATTTTCTAGCTAAAACTACTACTGAATTCTTCTCTTCTATTTGTTTCTTTAATTTTTATCTTTGCATCGGATTTTCATTTTCTATTCTTTTCAAGTTTTTAAAAATGCTACTGAATTCTTCCCATTTGCACTGAATTCTTCTCCTTTATCTCATTTCTAGGTAAAACTCCTATTGTTATATACTTGTCTATTGGTTTTTCTTTTGATTTTGGGTACATTTAGAAGCTATTGCTTGATGTATCGGCATCTTACAGATTAGATAATGGATTGATTGTTTGTTTTTGCTTCAATTTCCTTGTCAAATTTCTAGGTTTTCAGAATTTGGCTTTTGATGAAGGTATGATTTTTAGGATTGATTTGTTGAATTGTATCTGAAGAGAATGTGAAAGACAAATATTATACCTCATAAAGTAAAAGAGATATAATATTATATGCTCAATTGGTACTTTTTTCAGTTGTTAGTTGAAGATAAGATGAATCTCGTAGGGTACATTCATAAAAGGCTGAAACTTGTTTCTGAAATTGATAGCTTCTTTCTTGAACTGCAAATGTACCTATGGTATACAAAAACAACAACAACAAAGCCTTAGTCCCGAAATGATTCGGGGTCGGCTAACATGAACCATCATATAAAACCGTGAAAATCAAGCCATGTCAGCGACACAGATTCGCTCCCCCCACTCCGTCCTATCCACTACCATATTTTCCTCAATTCCCAATAAACTCATATCACTCTCGATCACCCTCCTCCAAGTTTGCTTAGGTCTTCCCCTACCCCTCACCACTACATCCCTTTGCCACTCTTCGGTTCTCCTAACCGGCGCATCAAGCGCTCTACGTCTCACATGGCCAAACCACCTTAGTCAGTTTTCTCTCATTTTATTCTCAATAGATGTGACCCCTACTTTTGCCCTAATTATTTCATTACGCACCCGGTCCTTTCTCGTGTGACCACACATCCATCTCAACATACGCATCTCCGCCACCGACATCTTATGGATGTGGCAGTGTTTCACTGCCCAACACTCCGTACCATATAACAATGCTGGTCTAATTGCCATCCGGTAGAATTTTCCCTTCAATCTATTAGGCATGCCGGGATCACAAAGGAAACCCGTAGCACTCTTCCACTTCGACCAACCAGCTTTAATCCTATGAGCAACATCTCCATCTACTTCTCCATCCGTTTGGATAATAGATCCTAAATACCGGAAGCAATCCGAGGCCTGAACAACTCTCCCATCTAGGATGATTGTCCCTGCCTCCCTACTCCTACGGCCGCTAAACTTACACTCCAAATATTCTGTCTTACTTCGACTCAACTTAAAGCCTCTAGATTCTAGAGTTTGCCTCCATAGTTCCAACTTCATCTCCACTCCTTCTTTCGTCTCCTCAACCAACACAATATCATCTGCAAACAGCATGCACCATGGTATACCATCTTGAAGTGAACTTGTTAGTTCATCCATAACGATGGCAAAAAGAAATGGGCTTAGTGCGGAACCTTGATGCACTCCAATCGTAATAGGAAACTCTTCAGTCTTCCCAACACTAGTACGTACACTCGTGCATACTCCCTCATACATGTCCTTTATGATGTCAATATATTTCCGCGAAATGCCTTTCCTTATCAAGGCCCACCAAAGTACTTCCCTTGGTACCTTATCATATGCTTTCTCCAAGTCAATGAAAACCATATGCAAGTCTTTCTTCTTATTTCGATAGTGCTCCATTAATTGTCTCATTAGATGGATGGCTTCCATAGTTGATCTTCCCGGCATAAAGCCAAACTGGTTTTCCGAGATCTTCACCGTCCTCCTTAGCCTTTGTTCAATCACTCGCTCCCAAAGTTTCATAGTGTGACTCATTAATTTGATTCCCCGATAGTTGGCACAATCTTGGACATCGCCTTTGTTCTTATACAAAGGGATTAAGGTACTTTTCCTCCATTCTGATGGCATCTTATTGTTTCTCCAAATTTTGTTGAAGAACGTCGTCAACCATTCGATTCCTCTTTCTCCCAAACATCTCCAAATCTCAATAGGGATGCCATCAGGTCCTACTGCTTTCTTCAACTTCATCTTACTTAATGCCATTTTGACTTCACCCTTTTGAATTCTCCGCAGGCATTCATGATTTATCATATCGTGATGGATACTTATATCTCCAACATCTTGTTGGCGATCTCCATTAAATAAGTTATCAAAATAGGACCTCCATCGTTCCTTGATATCCTTATCTCCAACTAGGACTTTCTGGTCCACATCCTTCACACATTTAACTTTTCCGAGATCTCGCATCTTCCTATCTCTCATCTGAGCAATTCTATATATGTCTCTTTCCCCTTCTTTCGTATCCAATCTTGTGTACAGATCCCGATTCACCTTTGCTCTAGCATCTCGTATGACCTTCTTTACTTCCCTTTTAGCCTCTTTGTATTTTTCGTAGTTCTCGTCACTCCTACATTTCCCCAATAGTTTATAGGATTCTCTCTTACTCTTTACTGCTTGTCGTACTTCTTCTGTCCACCAAGATGTGTCCTTACCCGGTGGCATGCTACCTTTAGATTCCCCTAGAACTTCTTTCGCTACTTCCCTTATACTATGCTCCATCTTATTCCATATCGAATCTATATCTGAATCCATATTGCAAGTCCAAATATCTTTTTTGGTCATCTCATCCACAAATTTTTGTTGATTCTCCCCTTGCAATTTCCACCACTTAATCTTAGTCTCTACTTGAGGTGTTTGTTTTCTTATACATTTCCTACTTCGAAAATCTAGCACCACTACTCTATGTTGGGTTGTCGTACTCTCACCAGGGATCACCTTACAATCAATATAACTCTTTCTCCAAGCACTCCTTACTAAGAAGAAGTCAATTTGGCTCGCATTACCGCCACTCCGATAAGTCACTAAGTGGGATGTTCTCTTCATAAACCATGTGTTCATGATACTCAAGTCATAGGCTGATGCGAATTCCAAAATATCATTTCCTGCTTCATTCTTATCTCCAAAACCATACCCTCCATGAACACTCTCAAACCCATCTCGCCTAGAACCCACGTGTCCATTGAGATCACCCCCTAGTACCATTTTTTCATCCCTAGGAACCTGTTGCACCACTTCCTCTAAGTCATCCCAAAAAGCTTGTCTTATAGACACATCTAATCCTATTTGTGGCGCATATGCACTAATGACATTCACAACCTCATCCCCTATCACTAGCTTAACACTCATAATTCTATCGCTCTTCCTAGACACCGCTACTACCTCATCAATATACTCCCTATCAATAAGAATACCTACTCCATTTCTACCCTTATCCTTTCCTGAGTACCAAAGCTTATAACCCCAAGGAGCTATCTCTCTAGCCTTAGCTCCAACCCACTTGGTTTCTTGTAGGCATAATATATTTATTCTCCTCCTCTTCATAACATCTACAATTTCAGCTAATCTTCCTGTCAAAGAACCTATGTTCCATGTCCCAAAGCGTAACCTACTACCCTTACCCCTACCCCTACCATTACCGTGGACTAGCTTATTTACCCGCAACCCTTGCATATTTGACACCACCCCCGGGTCCTGGGGTGGCGCGCCGCTTCGGGGCGACGACCTAGCAACCCTTGCACATTTATCACTACACCCGGGTCTAGGAAGTGCAGCGCGTCGCTGAGTAGGGAACGCCCCAACGGTATTTATATTATGGTTCATGTCATAAGATGTGACTAAGTTTTACGCTGGCCGCCACAAACCTACCGCAACCCTCCTCCTTTGTCCGGGCTTGGGACCGGCTGTAAAGGCCACCAAGTGACCCTCACAGGCGGAGTTAAATGTACCTATGGTATATGGCTTATAATTTTATATAAACTAAAGAGCTTTGCTGTTTGTTTTTCAGTTGAACTATGTAATTTGATGTTATGTGTGCTAGGAAAAGGAGAATTGTTTTTGGGAGTTCTAATTATATCCTGCCTTTCAATGGAAATTTACTTTCGAATCTTTATTTTTGTTTTTTCTTAGAAAACAAAAAAAGTGCAGAATAAATATGAAGTGTCAGTGTGGTTAGGTTTTGTTATTTTCTTACGTCTCCCATACGCTGCAATATACTTTGTTGGTAGATTTCAGTGTTCGATTGTTCTCCTTGTTGTCCCTTTCCACACGTCTCCTTGTTGTCCCTTTTATTCAGAATTTAGTCTTAGTTCTAAAAAGGATAGCTGATATTCTGCATTCTGTTTCAATCAGAAACTATTAATGCATTCTGTTATGAATTTCAGATGTAATATGGTCTTAAAGATGTTATGTGATGATGAAACTTATCTAATCTTCAGTATTATCGGAAAAATGTAGGTTTTCGTTGGAGCTCCATTGTCGTTTAGTTGTCTCCCAACATGATGGATAAGCGGAACCACAGTTATAAGGGGAGCAGCCATAAAAGGAAACAGCGTTCGCAGAAACAAACAAAATCAAAGCCTAACTCATCTAATTCTGGTGCAAGAAATGAGGATAACTCATCTAATATTCCTCCTAGAATAGTATGTGATGTCGGTGGAGATTTGCTTTGTTGCGAAACATGCCCTCGCACTTATCATCTTCATTGTCTTAGTCCACCCCTTGATGATGCGGACATCCAAACTAGCAGCACCGATCACGCGTGCTCTGGCGGATCCTCAGACATCAAACCCACGGAGGTTATACCGAGGAGGGCGGATCCCCAGGACATACGAGTGGGGCGGATCTAGGAGTACACAAAGAGGCGTATCAACATCTACCCTGGGTGGATCTCTAGGTTTACTTCCTCCCGAAGTAATTCACCAACAACCCTGACAATCCGTACCTGTACCATTGTACTGATTGTCGAGGCGAATCACCTATTTTACCCGTTTATGGATAGCCTTATTGAAACCCTAGTAGGGGTAGTCCTTGTCTTTTATTATCATTAGGAGGATGTATTTAAGCCCTCATTTTGTAAGGATGAACCAACTTTTTATCAATCAAAATCATTCTCTTTGAGAACCTAAGGTTTATACCTTGTTTATTGGGATTCACTCCTTCTAGTTTAGCTAGAGAAGAACCTCTTTGTTGGTTTACGATTAAAACCTTCATTTATCGCTTTCAATCTGTATCAGTTGGTATCAGAGCCGATCGTTTCCTGACCCGAAACTTCTTTTGGCAATGGTTCAACCCCGACAACCGCAAGACTCCATGGAAACCAGTGACCGGAGATATGAGGAGATAAGGGAGCACCTCGCGGAGCAGATCGAAGCCAGCCATGAGCGGCAGAAACAAACCGAACAACGGTTCCTGGAGCTAGCCACCTCCCTAGAAAACTTCAAACTGGAGGTTCTGGCTCTAATCCGACCAACCGCGGGAGGCTCAACCCAGAGAAAGGAAGGAGTCCCTGAACCGCAGCTTCCACAAATGGGTCCTAGGGATCCTGAGGTAAGAAGACCCAACTATGTCTTTGTGCATAATGCGGATAGTGATAGTGATGACTTTGAGGGTATTGGGGATGATAATACCGTTAGAACTATGAGGGATGTTGGGCCTGTTGACAACAGACGTGTGGATGTTGCTAGAGTATACCCAGGTCTAGGAAACTTTGATAGAGATGATGCCTTTAAGCTAAAAATAGACTTACCATCTTTTGGAGGCGAACTGGATATAGAAGGATTCTTAGACTGGTTATCGAAAGTGGAACTTTTTTTGAATATGCTGGGATTCCTGATGAGAGGAAAGTGAGGCTGGTGGCGTATCGCTTGAAGGGTGGCGCATCAGTTTGGTGGGATCAGATGAGGGAAGAAAGAAGAAGAGGGGGCAGAGATCCGATTAGATCTTGGCTACGGATGAAGGCGATGTTGAGGGAGCAGTTCCTACCGCCGGATTATGAGCAGTATATTTACAGCTCCTACATGGGATGCTCTCAAGGGACCCGAAGTGTCCATGAGTATACCTCCGAGTTCTTGAGGCTTTCGGCAAGGGCCAACTTGTCAGAAACTGAAAGCCAAAAGACCTCTAGGTATCTAGAAGGGTTGAGATACAACATCCAGGATCGTATTGGCACATAGATGGTGGTTCGGGTATAAGATGCCAAGAATTTAGCTCTCAAGGCTGAGTCTCAACTAACCGGGAGATCCAGGAGATCCGCCACTACTGAGTATACGCCTGGAGGAAGAGATAACGTGAAGTCTTATGACAAAGGCAAGCAGGTGGCGAGTGCCAGTGGGGCCAAGATCAACAGTGTGGGAAGGGGATCTGTCGAAGATACTAGGCCATACAAGGAAGCACCTATACCACCTAAGAGCAACAATCTGTATGCGAGGCCAGCGCCTTTTAAATGTTTTTGGCGCAATGAGCCAGGCCATAGATCCAACGAATGTCCGAGGAGGAAAAGCGCCAACATGGTGGAGAGGTATGAAGATGACTATGACGAAGGGGATGAAGTATTTTGTGAACCCTTGGGAGAAGATGATGATGAGGCGGATGAAGAGAGATACGCCATTCATGTGGTACGGCGTTTGTTAGTCTCCAGCCGGATAGAGGGAGATCAGAGGCACCGACTATTCAGGACCCGCTGTCTCGTGAGAGGGGGGCGATGCAATGTGATAATAGATAGTGGGAGCCAAGAGAACATTGTGAGCAGCAGCGCCGTTCAGAAATTCGGGTTGTTGGCGGAGGCGCATCCCGACTCCTATAGGGTGGGATGGATAAAAAACGTGGGTGAACTTAGGGTGACCCAGAGATGCAGGGTACCTATTGCGATTGGTGATTACAGTGATGAAGTCTGTTGTGATGTGGTCGATATGGATACCTGCCACCTATTGTTGGGCCGACCCTGGCAGTTTGATAACGATGCCACCCATGCAGGAAGAGAGAACACTTACAGATTTGTGAAGAATAGGGTGAAGTTCGTACTTACGCCAATGATGAGAGAGCCAAAGGCCAACGCGAAGTCTACCTTGGTAGTCTATCCTACACACAAATCATTTGTCAGCGAATGTGAAGAAAGCCAGATGGTGTATGTGGTAATGGTTAAGGCGAATCACGAACCCTCCCAAAGGGGCGAAAGGGAGATGCCAACTGAGGTGACCCGCCTACTTGGCGAATATCGAGATCTGTTCCCTGAGGAATTGCCAAGTGGGTTACCACCTTTGAGGGACATCCAACATCATATCGATCTTGTGCCCGGGGCTAGTTTACCAAGCCTCCCCCATTATCGAATGAGTCCAAAGGAAAATGACATCATGAGGCAGAAGGTGGAAGAGCTCATTGAGATGGGATACGTTAGGGAAAGTATGAGTCCATGCGCCGTCCCAGCCCTACTTACGCCCAAGAAGGATGGATCTTGGCGGATGTGTGTGGACAGCAGGGCTATTAACAAGATCACTATCAAGTATAAATTCCCTATTCCAAGGTTGGATGATATGCTAGACCAACTTGGCGGATCCCGAGTTTTCTCCAAGATTGATCTCAGGAGTGGTTATCATCAGATACGAATTCGATCTGGGGATGAGTGGAAGACGGCTTTCAAGACCAGAGATGGATTGTATGAGTGGTTAGTAATGCCATTCGGGATTACTAATGCCCCCAGTACATTTATGAGGCTGATGAATCAAATGCTTCGCCCGGTGATTGGAAAATTTGTAGTTGTGTATTTTGATGACATCCTGATTCATAGCGAGACCTTGGTGGAACATGTGCAGCATTTACAGATAGTGTTTGACCTATTAAGGAAACACCAGTTATACGCCAACACTAAGAAGTGTGACTTCGTCATGGAGAGCCTGGTTTTCCTTGGGTTCGTGATTAGTGGCGATGGGGTCCAAGTTGATGGGGAGAAGGTAAGAGCCATCCGGGAATGGCCCACTCCGAGGAATGTGGGGGATATCAGAAGTTTTCATGGGCTAGCAACATTTTATCGCCGATTCATCAAGAACTTCAGTGCCATAGTGGCCCCATTGACAGAATGTTTGAAGAAGGGAAGGGGGTTCGAGTGGGCGGATGCCCAAGAGAAGAGCTTCGCCCTGATCAAGGAAAAGCTGAGTACAGCGCCAGTGCTGGCGTATCCCAATTTTGATAAACTGTTCGAGGTTGAGTGTGATGCTAGTGGAGTTGGGATTGGTGGTGTCTTGATGCAAGAAAAGAGGCCCATTGCATATTTCAGTGAGAAGCTCTGTGAGGCACGGCAAAAGTGGGCAACGTATGATCAAGAATTTTATGCTGTAGTAAGGGCGTTGAAAGTGTGGGTGCATTACTTGGTGGGAAAATAATTCATCCTCTACACTGACCATCAAGCTCTCAAGTACCTGGGAAGTCAGAAGCAACTTTGAAGCTCCATGCATGCCCGGTGGTCCGCCTTCATAGATAAGTTCCCCTATAAGCTTATCCTTAAGGCTGGAAAACAGAACAAGGTGGCGGACGCCTTGAGTTGAAGGGTGTCACTAATCAAGACAGTAAACCTGGAGACCGATTGTTTTGAACACATCCGAGGAGAATACTTGGCGGATCCTGATTTTGGCAGTATCTGGGAAAAGTGTCAGCACCAGCATGGGGATGGGGCGTATCACCTGATGGATGAGTATCTCATGAGGGGTAACCAACTTTCCTTACCCTGCACTTCCATCCGCGAGAAGGTTATTCGTGATCTACATGGCGGATCCCTTGGAGGACATTTTGTCGAGACTAGACATTTGAAGCAGTGAGTTCTCGTTATTTCTGGCCTAAGATGAGAAGAGATGTTGCCTACTTAGTAGAACGATGCTATATTTTCCAGACCGCCAAGGGACGCACTACAAATGCTGGCTTGCAACTACCTTTGCATGTGCCAGAGACCATATGGGAGGATCTGTCCATGGACTTTGTCCTAGGGTTGCCCAGAACTCAGAGAGGCATGGATTCCATCTTTATCATGGTTGATCGGTTCTCAAAGATGGCCCACTTCATACCTTGTCGTAAAACTAATGATGCCTCAGCGACTGCTAAGCTATTCTTCAGAGAGATTGTCAGGTTACATGGCGTACCTAAGAGCATTGTTTCAGATCGTGATACGAAGTTCCTCAGTCACTTCTGGCGAACGTTGTGGGCTCTGTTTGATACGTCTCTGAAGTTTAGTACCACCGCCCATCCTCAAACAGACGGACAGACCGAGGTGGTCAATAGAACTTTGGGAAACTTACTGCGCACCAAGTGTAAGGATAAGCCCATGATGTGGGATGTGGTTTTAGCCAAGCTGAGTTCGCCTACAACGGCTCTGTACATTCGGGAACCGAGAGATCCCCATTTAAGGTAGTATACACAAAGACCCCAAATCATGTCCTTGATATAGCCCATCTTCCTAAAGGAAACGTGACTGCCAGCCAGCTGGCTAAGGATTATGTACAGATGCACCAAGAGGTGAGAGAGACTCTTGAGGAGAGAAATCAGAAATTAAAGGCTAAGGCGGATGAGCACCGTACGGACCTACAGTTTGAAGTTGGGGATGAGGTTATGGTATATTTGGGCAAAGAGAGACTCGCCAACGCCACAAGCAGCAAGCTTCGGCCTAGGAAATACGGGCCATATAAGGTCACCAAGAAGATCAATGCCAATGCCTATCATATAGCATTGCCGAATTGGCTCGGTAAAATGTCACCAGCGTTCAACATCCGTGACCTTAGCCCGTGGAAGTTAGATGGTCCTTTGGAGTTCAACAAAGATGAATCAGTGCCGAGATCTTTTAAAGAAGGAGAGAATGATGCGAACATCCTAACTAGCAGCACCAATCACGCGTGCTCTGGCGGATCCTCAGACATCAAACCCACGGAGGTTATACCGAGGAGGGCGGATCCCCAGGACATACGAGTGGGGCGGATCTAGGAGTACACAAAGAGGCGTATCAACATCTACCCTGGGTGGATCTCTAGGTTTACTTCCTCCCGAAGTAATTCACCAACAACCCTGACAATCCATACCTGTACCATTGTACTGATTGTCGGGGCGAATCACCTATTTTACCCTTTTATGGATAGCCTTATTGAAACCCTAGTAGGGATAGTCCTTGTCTTTTATTATCATTAGGAGGATGTATTTAAGCCCTCATTTTGTAAGGATGAACCAACTTTTTATCAATCAAAATCATTCTCTTTGAGAACCTAAGGTTTATACCTTGTTTATTGGGATTCACTCCTTCTAGTTTAGCTAGAGAAGAACCTCTTTGTTGGTTTACGATTAAAACCTTCATTTATCGCTTTCAATCTGTATCACTTGACGTATGTGAATTTTATGTTCTATCTAATATAAATTTTCTGTTATTTACATGAAGATTCTGATATTGGTCATGTATTTTTTTTCTTGGAAGTTGGTTCCTCCTGGTACTTGGCAATGCCGAATTTGTTCTCAAGTTGCTGATGTTTCAACTCGTTCAATGAGTTTTTGGATAGAGCAAGAGCTTGATTCTCTATGGGTTGGTGTTTGCACATTCGTGCAGGGGAATTGGCAAGAAATGCTGAAAGACTCCTCTTTGTATTTCTCGAAGTTTAAAACAGAAGAAGATTTGGCAAAGAGGTGGAAGGTGGAGAGACTCAAAATTGTCAACTCATCAGAAGATAACTCTATACCTTCTTCTGAGGATCAGCCCCCAGTAACCCAGCACCTTCTTCTAGGTGGGTATATCGACATTCACAAGCTGAATTTAAAGTTCGGTAGCAATGGATGCTAGTCATAAATATAGAGTGTTGTTTTTTCAATAATTTAGGTTCATCTGTCCATGCTAACATTAGATAATACCTGTCCGGTTTTGGTTTTGGTTTTCGTTTCCATTCCGCATTTAGAATAATCAGTTTTGGTATTTGGAATAATAAGTAATGAACTATATATGCTATCTATTCTGGTGTTGTTACAAAATTGAGTTGTGATGCTATTCGGTTTCTACTGTTTCTTGTGACAAGCCAGAGAAATTTTTGCAGAGGTAATTTTCAATTAATGTCCCTAATTTATAGCAGTTTGAAAACAGATTTTTAGGGTGCTCCTGGAGTAATACTCCCAACTAATTAATTCAGGACACATGTGTATATAGTTTTTCTTTCCATTAATCATGTCTATGTAGTGGTATTTAAAACGTTTTTATTTGTCAGGAGTATTACTCCTGGAGTATGGTAAAATTTCTCGATATCAACTCCAATTTTCTGTTACAATTATACTTCATTAGAGCTTGAAAGCTGATACTACTAATTGTTTAAGAAGGCTTGCAGGTTATTAGAACTGAAACTAAACCCATCCCCTTTTAATTTTGGTTTCGCCCATTGTACTTTTATCCCAAAACCAACAAACATATTCCCCAGAGATGCCATGTTAATCGAAATCTCACCACACGGAATGTAATTGTCCATCTCGAGATATTTTGATGACATGTCATCCACGTGTCTCTAACGAATGCTTTGGCTGGTTGAATACAAAAAGGACTATACACTACAAGAAATCGTGCGTTTTGTGGGGAAATAATTCGCCACTAAATGCTATTGTTTCGCCACAAAAATCCTTAGTGGCAATATCGAAGTTCGTCCTCAGTTCGCCATCCTATAGGCGCCACAATAGGTCTTTATGGCGAATTTCAGTTTCGCCACAATTCGATATTATATTGTAGCGAAATAAGCTTTCACCAGAAAACAAATTTTTTTTTTTTGTGGCGAATCTATATTTCGCCACAATATGTATTTATGGCGAATCTAAGGGCCACTATTATATACAAATTCGCCTTAAATTTTATGGCTTTGTAGCTGTATTTACAATGTTTTGTGGGGATAATTTCCCCACTATACCTCTTATAATTTTGTGGGGATAAAAAATCTCCACAAATATAACTAATATTTGTGGGGAAACTTTTCCCACTTTTGGTGATTTTATTTTGTGGGGATTTTAAGATCCCCACTATTATATTTATTTTTTATTAATTAATTTACTTAAATATTTATTACTAAATATTAAGAATGAAAAAAAGTTAATATAAATGTGAACAAAGTGAGAAGAATAAAAGTAATCATCTCATATTATTAATAACTAGTCGAAAACCCGTGCGATGCACGGGGTATGAAACTTTTATATAATTTAGATAAATAAATAAATTGACATATTTACATTTAAATAATTTTATATCATGCTATGAAAAAAATTTATATTATGTATATTTGAAATTAATATATATTTTTTAATGATAATTCAAATTAAATTAACTTTAAAAATAATTGACTACTTTTTTTTATAGAATTTTAATTAAAGATGAATGATTTATTTATTTTTACAAAATTCAATGATTTGTACTTTTTAGGAATTTTAATACATTTTCATATTCCAAATATTCTGTGAAACAATAATAATAAAATAGCAGATTAATTAAGAAATATATGAGAATATAATAAAAAACCAAAAATTGAATTAAACTATAATTAAAATTAAATATTATATTTACGATACAAAAGAATTACAATATAGGTTAAACAAAAATTGAATTAAACTACAATTAAAATTAAATATTATATCTACGATACAAAAGAATTACAATCTATGTTAAAATGGAAGCAACATCGAATAATTACCTTGAGAAACATAAGAATTTCTTGTAATTTTTAACACTTTTGTGTTTTCCGGTTTTAGTTGTTCATGCATCTTCTATTTCTGTCGGATTTCTTCAATTGAAGCTATCAGTTTGGAAAAAAAAAACAAATAAAAAAGAAAACATGGATAAGATAGCGAGAGGTATAGAACCTGGGTAACAACAGAAATGAATCTGAAAGATGAAACTATAACAACTATTGTTTAATAAAAATAAAACTACAACATAATTGAGAACAAAATAACTACAACATATGAAAAAAAAAATCGAATATTTACCTTCAGAAATATAATACTATCTATCGTTACCAATGAATATAATGGTGGAATACTATCTATCATGCTTTATATAGAAGTTTATTTGTGACTTTTGGATTTCATTTGCTTTGTGTTTTTTCATCTTCCCGTAACTCTTGCTTTCTTTTATTATTTTAATTAATAGGCTAGTAATTATTTAATATATTATAAATATAAATTTGTTATTTTTAATTAATTAAATATTTATTTTTAATTAATTAAATATTTTTAATCTGATTTTTTACTACGTTGACAACTCATCAAAAAGACCTCTAAAACACTTCTTCTCATTTCTCTCTGCTTCCGTAATTATATATAGTATAGATAAATGTTTGGAATTATATTAATTACAAAAAATGGATATAATTTTACAAAATGTACAAAAAAGCGATAATTACAAAATATCATATTTGAAACAAGTCAATTACAAAATACGATGTCCGATGTCCGCAACAGTTAACCAAAAAAACTGTCAAAATTGATAAGGAACAATATTTTGATTAGAATTATAATTTATATTTCAAATTCAAAAGCATGAATATATATTAAAATGGCACACCAATTACGATAGTTAATGAGATTAGAATGAAAATTTACATTACATGAATTATGCTCGACAAACCTATGTTCCAACCTGAAAAAGGAAAAAAAGAAATATACGGTTCGGACCAAATACTAAGACACGCAAATTTCAGATTATAATATGTAGGAAATATACGGTTCGTACCAAATAATTATCCAACTTGGTTATCATTCAATCAAATTTCCTATAACAAAAAAACATACATAACATTTAATATCAAATTTCTAGCTGAATGCAAGCAATGCATGAAAATTTAATTCTAGAAGCAATGCATGAATATTAGTAATGGCAAGCAACTTTAGTTGGTCCCTTTCCTACAAACCAATAATTTGAACCAAAAAAAAATTGGAATATTTATGCAACTATATATGTTAAATTAATACAATAAAGCCCAGTTCTTTTAAAAAAATACAATAAAGCCAAGTTGCTACTGGAAACTGAAGCAACTTTAGAGAACAGTAGAAAGCTAAGGTTACTACGTAGAACAATCTTGAGTCTCCACTTAGACTGCCATATAGTAAGATGGGTTAATCATGTAGCATTAAGTAAGCGCTGGAGTCTAATGAGATATCTTTAAGGTTGAGGGAGCCAAAAAGGTTTTTTTGGACCAAGTTATAATAGCCTCTTGTGTTTAGTCCCATTTCTAATACAAACAAACTACATGATAATTTTCAATGTCTCCCATTCATGTAAATTAGAAAAATAAATTAGTAAAGTTTAATTAATAGCCTTATAGGTGATGAAAGTTTTTAATGCTACAAGAAAATTGATAGTAAAGCTAATAAGTTAATTTATATTGAATGAAATAAAATACTTACATGTTATTGCCAATTTTTTGGTGTGAATGAAGCCGCCAATGAGTTCTCCAATCACCTCAATTCTCCACACGATTAGGTTGAGCAGCTTGGGCAGAAATAATTCTGGAATTATTGGTATTTATCAAGATCCCACAAACCAAGACTTAGCTCTGCAAACACAAACCGAATACACCATCAGACTATATTATCAAGTCATGCGATAATGGCTTTCTAATTCATGAATCGTTTACTATATTTGAATCATAACCACAAACTGTTAAAATTAACCTTGTCAGACTCGACAAAGACCCAAGAATTACTAGATGCCAGAGTCTGATTTAGAGATCTTCTCACCAATGGTTGACCACATATTAATTATAAAACACAAAGATTCACCTCAAGTTTAACAAAGTAAGAGAGAATACAATTAATTGATTTGAGAAACAAAATCATAAATGGAAATTATAAATAAAATGCATGACCATGTAATTGCTAAAAAACATCCAACGGTTAAGTGATAATGCTTTCTTTTCATTTCTTAAAGTTAACAAGAAAATAAATACCAATAATCAACATGAAGATATGAATTGATAGTGGATATTGGCACACCATATAATCAGTTCATGATATTTGTTGGCATTGAAAGAAAGATAGTGTTTTAAGTACATTCTACAAATTGCTTAGTGTTTTCACCTAGTCTTGGAACCAAAACAAAATTAGATAATCAACTTATAAAATACTTCAGCTTGCAAACTTAAATACACCAGGTTAAATACACCAGGTTCTAATTACATAAGACATCACAATATTTCTACTTCCAAACTATAATTCCAACTCTAATTAAAGTTTCTGAATATTAAATAAAAACATACATTGTCAATTAGTTTAACCTATAATCACTAAAAGAAAAAGGGTTTTAATGACCAAAATTTAATGTGTGTATAATTTCCACTCATTAAAAATATGTTCTCAATACATTTAATGAGTGCAAATTATACACTCTATTATTAATGATTGATGACACGCTGAGAAATTCTGATTAACTTCCGTCCCTGTGGGGGCATCGTTGGGTTCGACAGGGGGAAGCTCCGATGCCAAAGTCAGTAAGGAAGAACAAGAGGGCAAACTGAATTGACAAAGGGTAAGAAGGAATGTGTACCTTGATAGCCTGAGACGTAGGCTATATATAGCTAGAAACTTGTAACTTTCAGTAACTAGAAAGTCTCCATCAATGCTCCATTAATGGCGGTTACAAGTTACCTTTAAGCCGGCGGTTAGCCAATTGATAGCTCATTAATGGTCTTTATGGTCGGGTCGGCCCAGGCGTTCTAATGGCAAATGAGTGTCCAAGGAGATTCGCCTCATAGGTTCGCTGGCGGGTCTCTTTGGATGGGACCTTGGTGATCCGCCAGTCGGATCTCTTTGGAGGATCAATACGCGGCGTTCTTTAGGTGAATATCCCTTTTGGTCCTCGGGATAATATCTCAATGTTATCAGAAGCCCCCCCCCCCCAAAGTTCCCTTAAAGTCCTTTAGGGCTTTTGAGTTTCTGCGCGCCGTCATGACTACCTGCATTAATGAGCACTCTGTTCGATGCCAATCGCAGAGTGACATGTGTAACGGGCGCACTGTCCAAGGAAAGAGAAGACGCCTTCTTCTTCCTTCTCTTTCTCTCTCTTCCCCATTTCGTCTTCATTTACTTTTTCGTTGATCGAAGCTTTTTCTGGGAGTTTCAGAGTTCCTTCAAAGCTTTCGCTTACATGTAAGTTCATCTTTTCCCATTCTATTTTTTTTGAATGTTTAGGAGTTCTTCTTCCTCTTCTGAATCTACGTCCGAGCTATTTGATTTAACCTCATCTTCCGAACCCATTTTAGTTGGACTTCTTCTTCCTCAGAGAATTCCTCTTCTTTTGAGGATTCCGTTAGTTGTAATTTAGCTGAGTTGCGTGACTCGGCGTGTAATAAACGTCGAACTCGTTCCGGCGAGGTTCAAAACCATCCCATCGTCATTACCCGCTGTATTCCGGCCACCGGTTTTAGGTCATACTTAGGGATGGAGGCTTCTTCGTCAGTTCCTCCTAGGAAAAAGAGACCTCGTGCCGAGTCCACCTCATCTCGTATGAGCTCTGCGGATCTAGCGAGCCTGGCGGATCGCTTTCCGTGGATTAAAAATTATGAAACTCAACTGGCGGATGCCCATCAGGGACCAGCCTGTCCGCCACGCGGATATCTATCCGTGTATTGTAGTCATGTAGAGAGGGGATTTCGTCTACCTCTTCCAAAGATGATGGCAGATATCCTTGCTTATTTTGATATCACCGCTTGTCAGTTGCACCCTAATGGCTGGTTAGATCTGGCTCTGGATTTCTACTTAGCTTCAAATCTAGGTATAGTGTGTACACCTCGCGTCTTCCGAACCTTTCATAAACCCTCTAAACGAAAGTCTGAGTCGTTTCTTACCTTTGCCAAATTTGGAGTTTATTCGCCATTTAGTGGCAAGATGTCGAATGTCCACTCCTGGGATGAGAGGTTATTTTATGTGAAGATCAAGGAGAATGAGCCGTTAGGCTTTCCATCATATTGGAATGCCAGACCTCTACACATGGCGGGTGACATGCGAATAATGACAGATAGCGATGAGAGTGTGGCGGATCTCATGAAGAGCGTTAAGGCGAATTCTTGGACATACGCCGATGCTTTAGACTTTATGATGAACGACATTCCCTTGATCCGCCGAGATGGAGACAAGTTCACTTACTCCAAGATTGCTCAATTTGATCAAGGTAACTTTAATTTTCTTTAAACCTTGATTATTTGATTGTTCTTCTTGGACAGGGGTGTATCTAAGGCCAATCACGCTCTTGTAGAGATGCGTAAGAAGATGAAGGAGGAGGAGGCCCGTAGGAAGGCGCAGGCGATGGAGCCTCAAAAGAATGTAGGAAAACGTGATGCGGATCCAGCAATTGATCCGCCGTAGAAGAAGAAGAGATACACTGCTCCGGCCGGGCAAAAGTTGATGGCCGATGCATTGAGATCCGCCATACCTTCGTCGAACAAGGAACAGGTAAATTGCTCTACTTGTTTTTCCTTTCTACATTTTAATTTTAGGTTTTGACCTGGTGATTATGGTGTAGATGGAGAGACCTGATTTGGGCTGTTATTGGGCTGCTAAATATGGAGATGAGGGATCCCTGGAGAATGAGTCGGTAATCAACGATCTGGATGAAGCTCTTGGGCAATTAGGCAGGGTTCGAGAGAGTCAAACTCTAATCTCAGGAACTACCAACATCCAACTTGGGAAAAAGGAGCTTCTGTCCGTAAGTGCTTTCTCAATCATACGTTTGATTTTTAGGCAATTTCTTTTGGGGATAAATATCGACTAAGCTTTTGTTTGCTTTCGTAGGCGTATACTCGCTTACGAGTTGCAGAGGCTGAGCTTCTTCAAGGGGTGGCGGATAAGGCCACCATAGAAAGGTTGGAAAAAGAAGCTGCGGAGGCGAAGGCGAATGTCGAATCAGCTCTTGCTCTTAAAGATGTTGAATTCGCCCGTAAGGATGCTGAGATTCGACAGTTGAGGGAGAAGATTGAAGCGGATGCTAAGGAGCATGAAAAAGCCTTAGCGGATGCCGAATTTATGGCTGGAGAGCAAGCCTTCTTCTATGGTGAATGGCTTATGGCGTACTTCCAATTGGAATATCCTGAGATCGATTTTATGGATCCGGAATTCGTTGTTCCCGATCCGAATGTAGTTGTTAAATATCGCGAAACTCTAAATGTCAAGGACTACATTCGGGATCGCATTCGGGAATGGATGCAGGGACCTGTTGAAGAAAGCAAACCTGCCACCAACGTCCAACTAGTGGATCTCGAGTAAGTGCCTCCGAAATCTGGTGAGGAGCTGATAACCGATGGCACCTTTCTTCCTGGGAAACACCTTCCGTGGAAAAGGAAGTCTCCTTGGCGGGCGTATCCGAGGCTGTTGAGAAGGAAGCTTCTCAAGCAGGTGCTTCTCAAGCAGGTGCTTCTGGCGAGAAGAATGTTAAGGAGGATGCTCCTGGTTGTTACTTGATGTTTTATTTTGTTTGTAAAACTTTTTTAAGTACAATTTGTTTAATCCTTATGGTAGCTATTTATTTTACCTTCACGTTTGCGTAAGTAGATATATAAGCATCTAGGATTTATTTTGGAGTAGGTGGCCAGCCATACTCCATTGTGCGAACCTTTGTGAAGGTTTGAAGCTGTTTTATTCCCTTAGAGGAAGTAAAGCTGCCTGCAGGGATCATCTTGCGACCTATCTTTGAGGTGAAGTGATTCGTCTAGAGGACTTTGTGGACCCTTCTTCGGGAAGGGAGTAAGAGAGTGTAAAGACCTTGCGTCCAAGGATCGTTTTAACTCTATCTCGAATGGGGATCCTCTAGAGATGGATCCGCCCATGAGATTTGTTCTCCTATCTTTGAGGAGAAAAAGTAGCTATGAGATAGCAGTACTTTTTTTAATATGGAGAGCGTTGGATGCCCCCCTTCTTTTTAAGACTGGAATATTGATATTGCTGCAATAAAAACTTTAAAAAGAACATAGATAATAGAACAATTGATGTTTATTGATAGGAGAAATTCTTTATTACAGCAAGCAGGTCTTACATGTGAGCCTCGTTAAAACCTTTAATAAGAAAAACCACATGGGAAAAAAGCTTACTAAAGGAAAAAGAGTACTCAAGACCGTATGTACACTTTATTTTCTGATAAAATATTTGCGGAGATTTTGGAGGTTCCACGTGCGTGGCAAGGTGTTCCCCTCCATGTCTTGAATCTTAAATGTGGCGAACCCAATCTTGTCCACTATTTGGTATGGACCCGTCCAGGTGAGCCCTAGCTTGCCCTTCCCTTCTCGAGACTGGATTTTGTCGGCTTTGCGGAGCACGAGATCTCCCACATTCAATTCTACAAGTTTGGCATTTTTGTCATGATAAGCGGTGATCCGCTGCTTGTATGCCGCCATACGTACATAAGCCTTGTCTCTTCGATCTTCCACTTGATCAAGACTTTCTTTTAATCTGCGGCTGTTGTCCTCCTCGCAATAGAATGCAACTCTATCACTTGGGACCAGTATTTCAACTGGGATTACAGCTTCTACATCATGAGAGAGGGCGAATGGTGTTTCTCCTGTGGCCGTTCTAGGAGTGGTGCGATACGCCCATAAGACGCTCGTCAACTGATCCGCCCACTTCTTATCATGCTCCCCCAATCTCTTCTTTATTCCTTTTACGATTGTTCGATTCGTAACTTCAGTCATACCGTTGGATTGAGGATAATAAACGGAGGCGAATCTGTTCAAAATGCCCAATTTCTCACAGAAAGTTTTGAACTCGCCGCAGTTGAACTGCGTTCCATTATCAGTGATGATTGTGTGAGGTACGCCATATCTTCCCACGATATTGTCTTTAACAAATTCCACCATTCGTTCAGCAGTGATGGAGGAGACAGCTTCGGCTTCTACCCACTTGGTGAAGTGATCTACTGCCACTACCACATACCTTCTTTGTCTACGAGTAGGAGGAAATGGTCCAACGATGTCAATTCCCCAGAGGGCAAAGGGTCGCCCTTCAATGATGGGCCTCTAGAGATGTTTGGCAGTGTGTGATTCATTCGTATGAATCTGACAACTATGGCAAGATTCCACCAATTTTTGTGCATCAAGCTCGGCAGTGGGCCATAAAAATCCTGCTAACCTGGATTTCTTTAAGATGGAGGCGGATGCCTCATGGGCCCCACATGATCCCTCGTGCAGCTCCTTGAGGACTTGTTGTCCCTCTTCTGGTAGAATACATTTTAACCAAGGATGGCTAAAAGACTTTCTGTAGAGGCAATCGTTGATTATGGAGAAATAGGCCACTTTCCTGACGATCCGCCGAGCCTCCTCTTTATCGATGGGTAGAGCTCCATCTGACAAATACTAGCGAATGACTATCCGCCAATCATCCTCTACTGTTGTGAGTAGGGATACTTCTTCGGAGGCGAAGGCCGGAGCAGCTTTAACCTCGAATGGACATTGCGGATTTGTCCAGTTCTCTTCGCTGGAAGCCATTTTTGCTAGGTGATCTGCTTCGGTGTTTGATCCTCGGGGCACATGGATCAATTCCCATTTAGTTTCTTTAGCTTCGAGGTGATCCAGCAATTTTTTAACCTCGGCCACGTATTTGGCCAAAACATCATCCTTTACTTCGTAATTTTTGATCACTTGATTGACCATCAACTTGGAGTCACTATAGATCACGATCCGCTCGGGAGTGATTTCTTTTAGCAGGCGCAACTCCAATATTAGAGCCTCATATTCTGCGGCATTATTGGTTGCATGGAAATCCAACTTTGCTGCATACCGTAGTTTTATGTATTGGGGGCCCTTGATCACGATACCTATACCAGCTCCATCTGCTGAGGAAGCTCCATCCGTGTACATCATCCACTCCTCTACTAGAGATTTAGGGAGATTCAACCCATCGCACATCAAACTCTCCCAGGCGAATTGCCCATTCCATCAATCTCCCCGAAGTGTCCAGCTTTTGCAATACTTTTCTCATAGGTATATTCGTGCGAACTATGACAGTGTTCGTAATTTTTGATCACTTGATTGACCATCAACTTGGAGTCACTATAGATCACGATCCGCTCGGGAGTGATTTCTTTTAGCAGGCGCAACTCCAATATTAGAGCCTCATATTCTGCGGCATTATTGGTTGCATGGAAATCCAACTTTGCTGCATACCGTAGTTTTATGTATTGGGGGCCCTTGATCACGATACCTATACCAGCTCCATCTGCTGAGGAAGCTCCATCCGTGTACATCGTCCACTCCTCTACTAGAGATTTAGGGAGATTCAACCCATCGCACATCAAACTCTCCCAGGCGAATTGCCCATTCCATCAATCTCCCCGAAGTGTCCAGCTTTTGCAATACTTTTCTCATAGGTATATTCGTGCGAACTATGACAGTGTGGGCCTAGAAGTATGGCCTAAGGCGGATTGCCGTGGTGACAACGGCCATAGCCATTTTATCAAGTTTAGAATACATGGTTTCAGCATCCTTCAATACTTTGCTCACGTAATAGAGTGGATACTGCTGGCCATCCTCTTCTCTTATCATGACTTTGCATACAGCTTTATCTGTGACCGAGACATACATGTAGAGATTCTCACCTTTTAGGGGTCGGCTCATCATGGGCGGTTCTGAGAGAAACCGTTTAATTCCTTCGAAAGCCTTTTCACAATCCTCATTCCACTCAAATGCCTTTTGCTTCTTGATGACTTCATAAAAGGGCTGACACCTACGAGCTGAACAGGAGATAAATCTGCCCAAGGCCACGATCCGCCCGTTAAGGCATTGCACTTCCCTGATGTTCCGCGGTGCTTGCATTTCTAGAACAGCCTTAACCTTGTCAGGATTCGGGCTCACTCCTTTCTCGCTAATCATGAATTCCAAGAACTTTCCATATGTCGCACCAAAGGTACATTTTTCCGGATTCAGCTTAATATTGTGGCGTCGGAGTACGACCAGTACCTCCCTTACATCATCTGCATGTTTTTCCATAGTGGTGCTTTTGATGATCATATCATCCACATAGACAGAATAGTTATCACCTTTGCTTTCCGCGAATATTTTGTTCATCATCCGTTGATAGGTGGCACCTGCGTTCTTAAGCCCAAAGGGCATGACCTTGAAGCAATAAGTGGCTTGGTGAGTCACGAACGAGGTCTTGATTCTATCTGAAGGCTCCATGGGGATTTGATGATAACTCGACTTTACGTCTGTAAAGGAGTACATAGCATGTCCGGTGGTTCCATCTACGAGTATGTCAATACAGGGCAAAGGATAGTTGTCTTTGGGACAAGCCTTGTTGAGATCCGTAAAGTCAATACACATGCGGTAGGATCCGCCTGCCTTTTTCACCAGAATGACGTTCGCCAACCATTGTGTATAAACTACCTCTTCAATGGCGTCCGCCTGTTGGAGCTTGGTGATCTCTTCCTCTATCACCTTCTGCCTTTGAAGGCCATGGTTTCTCCGTTTCTGGGCTACGGGAACTGCATCTTTGTCAATGTTAAGTTTGTGAGTGATCACGTCTGGACTGATCCCTGGGAGGATCTCATCTTTCCATGCAAAGACGTCTTCCGCTTCATGGAGAACCTTGGTGTTTGCGATTCAACGATGCCTTGTCAAGAGCAGTGGTCTTTGCCTTTCTGATCCACCCAAGGAGAGATTCGACTGTGGTCGCCTTTGGATATCTAATCCGCCTAGATTGATCCCATGGCTTACAGATCCGCCAGGAAGAGGCTGATCGCTCCTTTGACTTCCTCCTGCGCCAGCAGGGAATAATTCCCGATTGATCGGTCGTTCTCCAAACGCCGCTGTGGTAGTTACCATGGATTCTGTATTGTGAGCTTGGAGAAATGAAGAATTGAGGGAGTTTGGTCCTAGAGTCACCTGGGGCCAAGAAGATATCGTAGATGTGGGCGCCATGCTCCAAAACGGAGGAATGGTCATGAATGACAGTAGGCGATTACCTGTCTCAGAGCCAAACTTCTCTCCTATTGCTTCTGCACACATGTTGATGAAAGCATCCGGGGGCATACTATTTTCAGCTTGCGTTGTGGGAGCATTTGAATCAGTGCGCCCAGCACTAGTTACTGGTTGACTCGATGGTGTTATTAATGGTGTTTTAACCCCTGAGGAGGGGTTCTGCTCTTCGTTTGTCATATTCTTTCTAACGTGAATGGAAACCCTTTATTTGATTAAGGATTCCACGCTCACCGCACCAATTGATGCCACGCTGAGAAATTCTGATTAACTTCCGTCCCTGTGGGGGCGTCGTTGGGTTCGACTGGGGGAAGCTCCGATGCCAAAGTCAGTAAGGAAGAACAAGAGTGCAAACTGAATTGACAATGGGTAAGAAGGAATGTGTACCTTGATAGCCTGAGACGTAGGCTATATATAGCTAGAAACTTGTAACTTTCAGTAACTAGAAAGTCTCCATCAATGCTCCATTAATGGCGGTTACAAGTTACCTTTAAGCCGACGGTTAGCCAATTGATAGCTCATTAATGGTCTTTATGGTCGGGTCGGCCCAGCCGTTCTAATGGCGAATGAGTGTTCAAGGAGATTCGCCTCATAGGTTCGCTGGTGGGTCTCTTTTGATGGGACCTTGGTGATCCGCCAGTTGGATCTCTTTGGAGGATCAATACGCGGCGTTCTTTAGGTGAATATCCCTTTTGGTCCTCGGGATAATATCTCAATGTTATCAATGATCAAAATATACATTTTTTTTTGAATTTCAATAAAATTCAACTCATTATTTCATAACAAAAAAAATCACTAAGGAAAATAAAAACAGCTCATTAATAAACTACCCTTTTCCTTTTAATAAAAAAAATAAATAAAAATTTAACCTTTTCATTTACCGCCAGTGCACAAGGTTATTTCCTCCACTTATTTCATTTCGCTTAAATCAAACAAAATTATTCCCTCCAATTATCTTGAGAATTCAGCAAAAAAGAAAAAAAAAACCCTTTGAAATCGGATTAACCTAGGTCTGGGCTTCTCACTCCCATCTTCTCACTTCGTATTCGACCTAGCATTGAGCTTCCTATTCTACTAGGCATGGGTTTTCCTCGTCAACAATAGCATTGGCTCCTTCTCTCCGACCACATTGAAAGTAATGGGTCTTCTTCTCCTCAACTTTTTACATTGTCTCAACTCTCCTTGCCGTCCAACTCATAATCTGGAATGAGACAGACAGCATCCCATCTCTCTCGACAATCTCACCCCTCTCTCTGGATTGGGACTCGATGGTAGGTGTGCTGGCAAATCATAGATCTAGTTGAGGTTAGTTAATTTTTTTTGTTGTGTTTTCAATTATAATTTAAGGATTCCTTTTAAGGATTATGTTTTCTCTTGGCTCCTCACTCCTTTTTTATGCAATTTTGAAATGTAATGGTTGACTAGTTTAGATTTAAGAATATGAATAGCTGGTTCAATGGTTTGTTTTGATAGCGTTTTTGGTTGAGAATAGCTTATTGATGAAAGAATAGAGTATGAAGCAGTTGGCTTCTCTTATTGAAATACATGTTTAATTGGGGGTAAAAGTTGCTTGCTTTAGGTTGCATTTTACAATCGTATGTATGTCGTTGGTTGTAAGTGTTTGATAAAAGTTCTCTTTGTTCTTAAGTATGATATGGACGACTTTATTGTACATTATCTATTTCCTTTTAAATTGAATCTCTGTACCTTCTCTTTTGTTTGCTTTTGTTAATCATCTAATGTCATATGAGACTGTATTCTCTTTCCCCCTGTTCTTTAACAAAATTACAATGAATTTTCAATTTTGGTATTCTTCACCCTGTCACTAAATTATTCTCTGTGATTTTTTTCTACCTTTCAAGTATTTCGATAGGTTCAAGATAGAATAGTGATTCTTCCCTTTTTTATTTTACAGATGAAATAACTGAAGACAGTGAATCAGATGGATGGGATGAGTGTAGTAATTAACATTTAGGAGTTTGGAACTAACCCTAAAGAGTTTGGAACCAACACTTAAGTTCTATTGAACTTCAGGAAATTTATACAGAATTACAAACATCAGTTACAACTGACTTCCAGAACTTCTGCTGAACATAAGCAATAACTGAATAACTTCTCCTAAATTCAAATAATTAAATGAAACATTATCTGCTAATAAATTCACTAAGGCATATTTCCAACAAACTCCTCCTTGCCTTAGTATTTAGAAACACCCAACTTGTATCAAAGTTTGTTTTGATGATGTACTTTCCCATCACCATTCTAGAATTGGACCTCTTGATTCAAAATTTGTTTTGATGATGTACTTCCCATCACCATTCTAGAATTGGAGCACTTCTCTCCAAATGCTTCATATTAGAATTGGAGCACTTCTCTCCAAATGCTTCATATTTGAATTGGAGCACTTTCTCTCCAAATGCTTCATATTTGAATTGGAGCACTTTCTCTCCAAATGCTTCATATTGGTGCACGTCTCACCAATTTCAAAACAATGGTTCTTCTTCTTCGGCAACATGTGTCAACTTGACACTTTCTTCATACTTGGTTTTACAATTCCTTTGAATATGCCCAAACCTTTTATTTATCACCGTTTATCAGAAAACTCTGGTAGAGTCTCCTTTTCTTCTTGTTCTATCATTTCCATGATAGAGACCCTTCAAAGTATCCTAAGCTTGCTAATTCTGGCCATCAAAAAACTGGTGCAGCAACCTGAAAGATACTGCATCTGCTTCCATTCTCACAGATCCCTCAAGATAATTTGCTCTGATACCATTTTGAAGTAATTAACATTTAGGAGTTTGGAACTAACCCTAAAGAGTTTGGAACCAACACTTAAGTTCTATTGAACTTCAGGAAATTTATACAGAATTACAAACATCAGTTACAACTGACTTCCAGAACTTCTCCTGAACATAAGCAATAATTGAATAACTTCTCCTAAATTCAAATAATTAAATGAAACATTATCTGCTAATAAATTCACTAAGGCATATTTCCAACAATGAGTAAGAAGAGGTGGAGGCCAAGGTGCAGTTCATTGATTTGGATGATCTTGTTGCTTGGTTTTAGATTTTTGGCTTTTGAAAATTCCTCTTTCTTGACCTGTTTCTTTTACTCGAAATTCAGCCTAGTGATGGTGTGGATGGTGGTGGAGTTGTGCTTCAAGGTGTCGCGTGGGGTGAGCGAGTCCTATCTGTTGCTTGAGAGATCTTGTTGCAATTTGCTGATGAATTGAAACTCTATGCTTCCAAGACTATTAATCGTGGATATGTTTATGTGAGACTAGATAAACTTTTGAAGAGTAAAGTTTTAGATCCCTGTTAGTTAGAAAGTGAACCTTTTATATTGATTTGACAGAGCTGATTCTTGTTTGGTTTATGAACTTCAGTGTGCCCTGCATACTACCATTTGAGACAATTTTCTTCTTTGCATAGTTATGAATTTATTAAAATATTATACTTGTGCTAATTTAATAACTTTGAAAGGGTAAATTTTATGATGAGCGAATCACAACTTCGTTTAACCGTTATACATGGATAATTTATCTCAGTAGAGTATTTACTCCTGCTACACTTCTTTATCAGATGTTGTTGCCCTGGCATGGAGGAGCTTGAAAGCTATTGTCAAGAATACAAAAAGATTGGAGGAAGTTGGAGCACTTGGAGAGATACCTGACAATTTGGCTCTTGAGGTAATTAATGGTTTATCTTATTCATTTACTGTTTCTTAAACAAGGACTAGTTATTGTGATATTCTCTTCTAGATATAAAAATATTGGTTTCACCTTGAAGGTATAATCTCTTAGTGTAGAGAGGATACTTAAGGTACCGAATGAGTTAAGCCATTTCAAAGACATGCCCATGACAGTAAGCTATGTAGAATGCGCATAACCTCGTAGTCGGGAAAATGAGAGTGTATTTTTTGTAGTGACAACAGAAACAGAACTGGAGAACTTTGTGTGGAAGGTTGCAGATGTGAAGGAAAACAGGGTCCCTGAAAGCGAAGGTAGACATTTAAGCGTAAAAGGTGAGATTTGAGGTTAAACTTGCCTTTCACTATGCATAGACAAGTAACTTTATACCTTTAAAGGCACTATTGATGCTTCGCATTTCAAAAGTGTGGAAGCCTATAATTTATTTAAGTCGGACATGTTATTTCTTAAGAGTTAAGATAAATAACACCTTCACAACTTTTTTACCTCTGCCTTTTGTTATATTTGTGCTCATCATTACAGCAATGCGCTTGTGCAGTTTTACTTCCACTCTCGATAAGGTATCAAACAAGTCGATAAGGTATCAAACAAGTTTACGTGGGGCATGCTCCCGATAAGGTATATTGAATTGCCTCTTTGTTTTCTTGCTATTAGATGAATCATATCTTCAAAATTCTAATTGTACACTGAAGTTTGGGGAATTGGATACGGGATGTGAGGATGATATAATGATATTGCAGTGAAGGAATTTTTTTCACATAACAGGGATCACATTAACAACAAATTGACACGGCTATTCCTCCCCCAATTGAGCATTTGAATTGTCTTAAGATGTTGTATTGTTCCTTTGCTCGTATTTAAATTCCTGTACACTCCCAATTTTTAAGCTTTAGATAATTTGGTTTTGTTGATGCAGTTTGATGAGACAATACAGAGTAGCTCCCTTCAATCCAAATTATTATAAATATTTTTTAATGAGGCAAGTTTTTAATCATTATAAATACTTTTAATGAGCGTATTTCCTATCATTATAAATATTTTTAATAAGCGTATTATTAATCATTATACATAATTTTTAATAAGCATAAACGTCCACTCATTGTAAGTTAATAATAAGTGGAATAATTCCACTCATTAATACTTTTAGTAAGAAGGGCTTCCTTAAGGGGAAAATTCCGCTCATTAGTGGAATTGGACTTCTAGTGATGGTTTTTCCTATCATTAAATCCCCCTTTTCTTGTAGTGAATATAATAAGCATCACCTCTTCTTCATAAATTTCACCGGAAATCACTCTAATCGGAGAACGAACCACCGCTCATTGTCTTTCGTTCACTGAAAAACCATCGAGATCTGAAGAAAAATAAGACATCAAGATCAGATCTGAGAATAAGAAATCAAGAAGAATATAAAAGGTAAAGGTTCCGAGTAAAAGAAAAACGAAATTAAAAGCAAAACCAAGATGAGACCCAAAATGAAGGTTCAGAGAATCAAATACAAAAAAATAGATCAGATGCGCGAAGAGGAGCCAAGCAGAAAAATAAAAGGTGAATACCATAAGGAACTAAGAGCCCTTACTGGAATCAAACTCGAGTCGGTGGAGGAAGATGTCTCCGGCGACTCCATCACGTCACCGTCGTTGTCATAAAAGGAGAAGACGAAAAGAAAATCGAAGAAGGAAGAACCACCATCCTGAAGTGAGTGCAGTCATCATCGTCATCGTCGAGGAAGAAGATGTGGCTGCCATGGGTCCGGCCATGGAGGGTGAGAGCTCAAGCTATAATCTATGTGGGAAAGAAGAGAGAAGAGGAAGAAGGTGAAGGGTGGCTGCTGGAATAAATGTGTGGTAAAACCCTAAAATCCAAAAATATAGTACGTATTTTTAATTTGACCGCTCGTATTTTATCAATGTTTTAAAACTAACCCTGTCTATCTTGTTTCGCTCAATTAAGTCCCCTTCATATCCTAATTAAACCATAATTGTTTAAATAAAATTCAATTAAGCCCTTCCATATCACAATTACCCTCCTTTATTCTATTTAAATTTTAATATGATCCCAAATCATTTCAATATGTTTTAATTAGGTCCTTTATTTTCTCTTAATTTAACACCTTTATCATTTATCTTAATTTCTCAATGTATATGCGATGTACGTAAAATTAACGTTACACAATAAATATGATTACGTGTATGTTACGCACGTAGTTCCAAATTAAAATAAATCAATTCGAGATGTCATTTCACATCAATAAAATTAATCAAACTAATTCGAATCGACGTGAAAATGTCACTCGTATTCATAAATACAAAGTACCCTTTATTAAAATCTTTATTCTATTTATCGTATATGCGATATGCGTAGAATAAAATTAGGATTTTTTCGATAAAAATAATTACGTGTATGTTATGTACGTAATTCCAGATTAAAACAAATACATACCCTAAAATTTTAAGACACAAGAATACTCGGCTTGCATTGACAATCCACAACATAACACACATTTAACGCATAAACCATATTTTTAGTACCAATATTTGGACGTGGTAGGGTGATTAATCAAGTTTTTCTTTCCTACACGTAACCGATAAAGAACCAAAAATCTCTATTTCGCAGACTTCTTCATCCATTGAAATTTACTTTCGGTGTCCAATCACACCTTAATTTTGATTTGTGGCGGCTCTAAAAAATAGTTTGAAAATAGAAGAATTATTAACTAAAATTTAGCATCCGGCGCTCGTGCCTGAAAAATCCGGTTGCGACACACTTTATTTTCGCATTTCTATGGGGATTTTCATGAATTCGCCACTAATATATATACAATATAGTGGGGAAAATTTAAATCCCCGCAATATATATAATATTTTGTGGCGAATTTATCACTCCCCACAGTATATTATATTATTTGTGGCGAATTTTCGGACTCCCCACAATTATTTAACTTTTATGGAGAAATAACAATTTCGTCACAAATTTATAGCAACTAGTGGGGAACTAATTTTCCCCACTAATTTTTCCCCACAAAAAATTCAATTTCTTGTAGTGATAGAAAGTGGCGGAACCATTGACCTAATTTGGATTTTAGGGTTTTTTAATCAAAATATATATTTAATTTAATAAAAAAACAATACAAGATATATATATATATATATATATATATATATATATATATATATATATATAACCATCTCTATATAAATCTAGACTATAATAAATTGCAAAAAAAGGAAAGTTATATATAAAAAACAATCTTTATCTAAATCTAGACTATAATAAATTTTCAAAAAAAATAAAATTACAATCCACATCAGAAAATAACAAATAACCCAAATACATAAAACATAAATAATATATTTTCCTTCGAAAAAGAAAATATAGCATTTTCAATAAAATCCACTATTGTAAAAAAGTTGAAATGCAATCTTTATCTTTACAATTTGTTATTAATAAATAGAGATAAATAGATTGTTACGCAGTTGCACCCATTTTAACCAAAAATAGTTATCTCTAAAAAACAGAATAAGATATCCAAATAGATTTAAGGTTTTTTGAAAAGAGTCAATTTAGTCTTCACCTATAAAACAACAAAATTTCAGTCTCAACTTTGTCAAATGAAATGATAAAAGTTATCACTAACAAAAATCAGCACATCAGATAACACAGAGTTTGTTGAGTTCAATGGTGAAAAAGAAAATGATATTGCAACTTGAATATATGGCACTTAGGTGTAGAGAGATTAATGATACGTTATCTCATATGTCATATTTCAGTTACTACATACTACAATTGTGTCATTTGACAAATGTAGAAACTCAAAATTTTGTTGTTTTGCATATGTGGACTAAATTCGCAATTTCCAAAAACATATTGAGACTATTATAGTACTATATACATTCGAGTCTGTGTCCTATGATGAAAATCGTTAAAAAATGTTTGAAAAATATGATAAAAAATGGATCATAGAAACATCATTTATTAGGAAGTCAATTTATTGTGGATGCCTTAATGATGTGTGCTCTCAGAATATCAGAACGCACTTTTTGTGCATAATTTGGAGGTATAACAAAGAAGGTGTGACTATGTGAAATTTTAGGCTAATTGGACATGTGTCCGTATGTGCGATGCACACACTGGCACGTATCAGCACAAGACTGTATTTAGTAATGAAAAGCGCAAAAATGTCTAAGAGGGGGCGATGATGAGTAATTTGGAGGCGGTAGTTAGTAATCCACTAAAATATTTCAATCCAAAAGCAATACAATGAAGGGTCAAATACATGAATATCATAATTAAGTAGAAAATTACAACTAAGTCATATCACCAAACTTAATTCTTAATATGTCATTATTCTCTATATATTATGATTTTAAACTATCATTTAAAAATTCTATACTCCAATTCATAAATCATAAACCCTATAAAATATATTCTAGACTTCTAATTTATAAATTATAATCTTTAAAATATATTAAAAGTACTGATTTTATTAGTTTGATATAATCCAAAATGATGACTTGACGTAGTTGTAAATAATTTTTAAAATATGAATTTCTGTGTAATTTTCCCTAGAATGAATATGAATTAAAATAGTTATACATTTAATTATAGTGTAAAAATGAACATAAACTAAGCGGAATAAATTAGAAGCCTATAAAGGGACCAAATTAAAAGAAAGAAAAAATTTCAAATTAAGGATAAAAGTGAATAAAAAATAAAGTTCTAAATTAGGAATAAAATAAATATTTCCAAAATACGGATTAAAATGAATAAAATAACAAGTTTCAAATTAAGTACTAAAAAGAATAAAATAAAAGATTTTGATAACTACCAGTATCCCAACGGGCAGGAGATAAATTTTTTTAATCTCAAATTGATTCGGCTATTTTAAATTATTTATATGAATAAAATGAATCAACTAAATGAAAAATATTAGCTAGTGTTTGCACCAAAAATAAAATTTTCCTGATGTATGCCCTGGTTTACTCTTTTCATGGATAAACTTTTCTTTTTAGGAAACTTTTTCTTAAAAGAACATTTTAGGAAACTTTTCCTTAAAAGGCCTGTTTAGGAAACTTTTCATTTCGGAAAACTTTTCATATTTTCCTAGTACATCGTTCACTTAGGATTTCCTAGAGTGAACCTCAGTTTCCCTCAAGAGAAACATCTAAAATACTGTACCAACTTCCTAGACGGTGTACCTTAGGGGAAACCATGCAGTGTACCTCATGGGAAATCATAGTGTGCCTCATGGGAAATCAACTTCCTATAGTGGACATCAGGGGGGACTTAAAGTAAACATATGGGAAATCATGTAGTGTACCTCATGGGAAATCGTAGTGTACCTTATGGGAAATCATGGTGTACCTCATGGGAAATCAACTTCCTATAGTGGACATCAAGGGGACTTAAAGTAAACATAAGGGAAATCATGTAGTGTACCTCATGGGAAATCATAGTGTACCTCATAGGAAATCAACTTCCTATAGTGGACATCAGGGGGAACTTAAAGTAAACATAGGGGAACCAAGTGCCAGGTAATATTTTAACATGTTTTCGCGAGCCAATTAAAAAGTAGGAACAATCAGAAAGTGTACGTATCAATCCATCATGGAAGTTAAAGTGGAGGTTACTCAATGTGGTGGAGAATGTGGATTAGTGGAAGCAAACAGGAAGTTACCTCCAACATTTATAAATGGAAGGAATCACGATGAAATAAGCCCAATCAACCAACTCAACAACCAACACAACTACCCAAAACTCTAGCAAATTATCTCTAGACTTTAGCATTTTTCCAATTCTCGATTGTTTCCTTAGATTTAATTTTCAAGTGCAAAGTTCATTCAAGCTTTCACCACATTTTTATTTTATTTGTTGTTCAACCATTTTCTGTAAGGTCGGTATCGTTTTGATAATCGAATCTTAGGAATTTTATGGTCTCTTTATTCCTTACAATCGTTTTGATAACTAGAAGTTAGCAAGCGCACTCAATTCCACTTCATAGTTTGATAATACTATAATTATCTAGCACGCCCGCAATTTTCCACAAAAGAGCCAAACAAAAATTGGCATGCCCGGTGGGACACGAATCACAATACCTCCAAGGAAAAATGATAAGAACAACAAAGATCCTGTAGCAGCCAACTCTGAAGAATAAGAGATTATGGCAACAGGCAATGACCCACATATGATGAAACGAATTGAAGGTGAAAATGTTGTTAATTCCAGAGGACAATCATGGATCTCTGCAGAGATCCAAAGTTCACAATTCTTGCAGAGACATTTCAATTCCATTGAAAATAATCTGGAAGCTATAAGGAGTGATATGAATCAGAAGATGGATAAGATACTCCTGAAGCTATCGCAACCAGGGGGCATCAAGAGTGGAGGAAACCATGTTCCTCAAGGCTCATTGGAGTCCAATGAAGGATGTGGTGTGTCCATCGCTGAGAAGTATCAGATTCCACCTTTGAGGGAGGATGTTGTCTCAAAGAAGGCCGCTACTTTTGCAGGCCAAGAAAATTCTAGTAACTCACATGCTCCTCAATGTTTTGAGAACACTAATCCTACCTCCTATACAGCTTCATATCACGAGGAGGCAGGAGGCCACCATATCATTGGAGAGATGGGGGGCAACTATAGAGGAAATGGAAGAAGCACTGGATTTCCTCATGTGCCTTATGCTCACCAGAAGATTGACATCCCTCAATAGATTCCCCCAGGTACTATGGAGGACATCCGAGAAGTTGTATTGAAACTATATGCTTATGCACTCCGTCAAGTTGGCCACTTTGAGTTTCATAAGCCAAGAAAAAAATGAAGCAGCGATGAGATGTCAAGTCGGCGAGTTGAAGTTGAGGCTAAGGAGCATTCCTCCAATTGAGGAAATGAAATATTAGCATGAAAATGACACAAGGGCCGACTCCACGGCCTATGCTTTTTGTGTCACCTAAAGAAATATGGTGTGACACTTTTAAAAGCTGACACCACGGCTTATGAAGAATCAAGCATGAAATTTACATTCCTCAAATTCATGCTTGAGGGGGGCAATTGTTTGCACCAAAAATAAAATTTTCCTGATGTATGCCCTGGTTTACTCTTTTCATGGATAAACTTTTCTTTTTAGGAAACTTTTTCTTAAAAGAACATTTTAGGAAACTTTTCCTTAAAAGGCCTGTTTAGGAAACTTTTCATTTCGGGAAACTTTTCATATTTTCCTAGTACATCGTTCACTTAGGATTTCCTAGAGTGAACCTCAGTTTCCCTCAAGAGAAACATCTAAAATACTGTACCAACTTCCTAGACGGTGTACCTTAGGGGAAACCATGTAGTGTACCTCATGGGAAATCATAGTGTGCCTCATGGGAAATCAACTTCCTATAGTGGACATCAGGGGGGACTTAAAGTAAACATATGGGAAATCATGTAGTGTACCTCATGGGAAATCGTAGTGTACCTTATGGGAAATTATAGTGTACCTCATGGGAAATCAACTTCCTATAGTGGACATCAAGGGGACTTAAAGTAAACATAAGGGAAATCATGTAGTGTACCTCATGGGAAATCATAGTGTACCTCATAGGAAATCAACTTCCTATAGTGGACATCAGGGGGAACTTAAAGTAAACATAGGGGAACCAAGTGCCAGGTAATATTTTAACATGTTTTCGTGAGCCAATTAAAAAGCAGGAACAATCAGAAAGTGTACGTATCAATCCATCATGGAAGTTAAAGTGGAGGTTACTCAATGTGGTGGAGAATGTGGATTAGTGGAAGCAAACAGGAAGTTACCTCCAACATTTATAAATGGAAGGAATCACGATGAAATAAGCCCAATCAACCAACTCAACAACTCAACACATACAAGCCAAAACTCTAGCAAATTATCTCTAGACTTCAGCAGTTTTACAATTCCTAGTTGTTCCCTTAGATTTAATTTTCAGATCTAAAGTTTATTCATTTCCCAGTACAATCTTTATTTTATTTGTTGTTCAATCATTTTCTGTAAGGTCGGTATCGTTTTGATAATCGAATCTTTAAGAATTTCCGGTCTCTTTAATTCTTACAATCGTTTTGATAATTAGAAGTTAGAAAGCGCACTCAATTTCATTCCATAGTTTGATAATACTATAATTATCTGGCACGCCCGCAATTTCCCACGAAAGAGCCAAACATCTAGTAATATTATTTGTATCAAATTCAATAATAAAAGCACAAAAACCGACTGATTTGAATAAACTAAATAATGAAGTTTCATGAAAGCCAACCGTGACAAATTCCACTAAAATGTCAGTTTCAGTCCTGATTGATATTTTCAACGTCAAATGTGTGGCGGCTACTTGTCTGGCGCGTGCAATGCACATACTACCATAAACCCGACATTTGTCGGGCATGAACATTTCATGCGTCTAGTCTTGTGCATCGCACATGCTGACATATGTCCTCCATCCATCAAATTCGCTTGAAAATTTCACATAGTCACACCTGCTTTGTTATACATCCAAATTATGGGCAAAAAGTGTTTTCTAATATTCTCGGAGCACACACATCACTAAGATATCTAGAAAAATTGACTTCTAAATGGAAAATGATTGATTTTGACTTCCTAATAAATGATATTTCTATGATCAATTTTCGATCATATTTTTCAAACATCCTTTAAAAAATTTCATCAAAGTACAACAACTCGAATGCCTATAGTACTAGAATAGTCTCAATTCTTTTGGAAATTGGAATTTAGTCCCCATATGCAAAACAACAAAATTTTGATTTCTACATTTATCAAATGACACAGTTGTAGTATCTAGTAACAGAACAGATGAGATAACTGTGTCATTAATCTCTCCACACCTAACCGCCACATATTCAAGTTGCAATATCACTTTCTTCTTTCACCATTGAAATCGACCAACGTTGTGTTAGAAATAATAAATTTATAATTAATAGTCTTTAAGTTGATTGTTATTAAGTTACTTTAGAATAACTTATAAGAAGTTATGTGGTGTTAAGTTAGAATCTTAATTAGTCATTAAGAGTTATTAAGAGTTATTTATTAGGTTTGTAATAGTTACATTATAAATAGTTATCTTGTATAAGCTAAAAGTGAAGAAGCACAAGTTAAAGAGAAATAAAATTAAGAAAAGTTTCCTTCTATATTTCTTTCACTTCTTATATTCTTTCTTTTCTCTCCAACAAAGTGGTATCAGAGCCAACAAAGTGGTATCAAGAGTTCTCCTGAAAATTGAGAATAATGGTGAAAAGAGAAATCGCCATTGATTCGTGGGAGACCAAGTCCCAGATTTGGAAAGCTATGCGCTTATGCATAGATGACATCAAAGAACAAGTTGATTCTTTGACCTTCGAGGAGATCAGGAGGGTGTTGGAAAAAGATTTGGGATTGAAGAAATATGCTTTGGATGGACAAAAGAAATTTGTCATGCAATGTTTAGTGGAATCCTTAGAAAATGACGATGATGAGAATTCTGAGGATTTAGGAGAAATTAAGGTACAAGGACATGTATCTGATGATGAGTAGAAAATGGAAGATTCTCCTGTGATGGGTCTTTTGCCAGAAACTAATCCAATCAGTAAGAAGAAAGAAGTTCCAAGTAAGAGCAGCATTACCACAGCCATATTGAAGAAAGATTCTTATATTAAAGCTAATTGTGAGGAAGTTACGACGAACAGTCTTTGTCGAATTTTAGAGGAAGATTTTGGACTTGATAAATTTGCACTTGATCCATACAAGAAATATATAGGCAATCTATTACATGAGGCATTTCTATCGGTTGATGAGAATTCGGAGTCTTCAAACAGAGAGATTGATGAGGACGACCAAGATGAAGATGGTGAAGTAAAACTGAGACTTGAAAAAGAAGTCAACGCATCAGGTAAGAAGCAAAGCAATCCTGTGGAAGAAACAACGAAGGACAACAATGGTGCAGGGAATACCTCTAATAATAGCCATCAATGTGCCACATCCGCTTATCAATGTGTCAAGGAAAAGGAAGTTTCAACTCTAGCGTATGGTAAAGATGTTGAGCATGTGCAGGATGCGTGTACCTCTAGTCAAATCGAATCACGCAGGATGAGTGTACCTCTAGTCATTGACAAGAAAATCAAGCATGTGCATGATAACAAATGTGAGGTCAAGCTAATGAAGGAATTGAAGGAGACATTTTCCAATGAAGGATTGTCATCAAACGCATCTGAAAAGGAAATCAAGGAAGTTAAAAAGAGAAAGGAAGGAGTGAAAGAGCTCGAGGGCATTAACATGAGTAATATTGTGTCAATTTCACGTAGAAGGTGCACTACGATAAAACCCAAAATACCAGTTGACATTGATAATAGTGATGCGGATGGTACTGACCAAGATGCTGAGTAATATGACAATGATGATAATGAGGAAGACGACGATGATGATGAGGAAAATGACGATGATGACAAGGAAGAAGAAAACAAAGGAAATAATAACGGAAATGATAGAAGCCAGAGTGAAGAAGTCAATTACAATGAAGTGCGAAGAAAAAGATGGAGATAATAATAAGGATGATGGCGGCTAGAGTGAAGAGGTCAACGACGTTGAAGTTTGAAGATTTCAGCAGATTAAGAGATGTTGTTGGTAAAGGATAAAAAAAATTATAAATTTAAGGGGGTGTGTTAGAAATAATAAATTTATAATTAATAGTCTTTAAGTTGATTGTTATTAAGTTACTTTAGAATAACTTATAAGAAGTTATGTGGTGTTAAGTTAGAATCTTAATTAGTCATTAAGAGTTATTAAGAGTTATTTATTAGGTTTGTAATAGTTACATTTTCATGTAGTATAAATAGTTATCTTGTATAAGCTAAAAGTGAAGAAGCACAAGTTAAAGAGAAATAAAATTAAGAAAAGCTTCCTCATATATTTCTTTCGCTTCTTATATTCTTTCTTTTCTCTCCAACATGTTGTGTTATCTGGTGTGCTGATTTTTGTTAGTGATAATTTTAATCATTTCATTTGACAAAGTTGAGACTGAAATTTTGTTGTTTTATAAGTGAAGACTTTTTTCATAATTTATAAGTGAAGACTTAATTGACTCTTTTCAAAAAACCTTAAATCTATTTGGATATCTTATTATATTTTTTTTACAGATAACTATTTTTGGTTAAAATGGGTGCAACTTCGGAACAATCTATTTATCTCTATTTATTAATAATGAATTGAAGGGAGAAAAAAAACTTCCATCTCCCTCCCTCCCTCTTCTTCTCTTCTCTTCTCTTACACATTGTGTCAAAGTCTCATGTTTTGTTGATCTACTACAAGGAGGATAAAGGAAGTTTGTCTTCCTTTTTCCTCCTTCTACCTGGTTTTGTTTTTTGTTTTGTCTGTATCATATATTTTCTCGGATCTTCTTTATCGGTTTGAATTGTATCTGCTCTCCATTATTCTGTCGTTTATACCTTTCTCGGATTTAGCAAGTTCCAAAACGGTTTATCTTATCCGTGGATCAATAAATCATGGTTGGAACAAAAAAAGGACTCAGATACGAATGTTCGTAATGACCTAAATGATGGAATTTGGATTGTAGATGCTTTTCTACATATTTCAATCTACGAAAAATATATGTTATATTGTTGTTTGATGTTTTTATACCTTTTATAATTTTATATGCTCTTTGTAGTCTTTTTTATCCCTTCGTGTATCTTGTATTGGCTTTAGCCTTTTCTTGTGTGAAGTTTTATTCTTTATATTTTATTTGTTGTACTTCTTCTATCATGTAATGAAAATACAAGCATTTCTCTAAAAAAAAAAATAATAATGAATTGTAAAGATAAACATCGTATTTTAACTTTTTTACAACAGTGGATTTTCTTGAAAATGCTATATTTTCTTTTTGGAAGTAAAAAATATTATTTATGTTTTATGCATTTGGGTTATTTGTTATTTTCTCATGTGGATTGTAATTTTTTTTTTTGAAAATTTATTATAGTTTAGATTTAGATAAGTTGGTTTTTTATATATAACTTTCCTTTTTTTTCCAATTTATTATAGTCTAGATTTAGATAGAGATGGTTTTTTTATATATATATCTTTCTTGTATTTTTTATTAAATTAAATATATATTTTGATTAAAAAACCCTAAAATCCAAATTAGGTCAATAGTTCCGCCACTTTCTATAGTCCTTTTTGTACTCAACTAGCCAAAGCATTCGTTAGAGACACGTGGATGACATGTCATCAAAATATCTCGAGATGGACAATTACATTCCCTGTGGTGAGATTTCGATTAACATAGCGTCTCCGGGGAATATGTTGATGGGTTTAGTTTCAGTTCTAATAACCTGCAAGCCTCCTTAAACAATTAGTAGTATCAGCTTTCAAGCTCTAATGAAGTATAATTGTAATAGAAAATTGGAGCTGATATCGAGAAATTTTACCGTACTCCAGGAGTAATACTCCTGACAAATAAAAACATTTTAAATACCACTACATGGACATGATTGGTGGAAAGAAAAAATATATACACATGTGTCCTGAATTAATTGGTTGGGAGTATTACTCCAGGAGTACCCTAAAAATCTGTTTTCAAACTGCTATAAATTAGGGACATTAATTGAAAATTACCTCTGCAAAAATTTCTCTGGCTTGTGACAAGAAACAGTAGAAACAGAAACACCAGAATAGATAGCATACAGAGTTCATTACTTATTATTCCAAATACCAAAACTGATTATTCTAAATGCGGAATGGAAACGAAAACCAAAATGAAAACAGAACAGGTATGATCTAATGTTAGCATGGACAGATGAACCTAAATTACTGAAAAAACAACACTCTATATTCATGACTAGCATCCATTGCTACCCAACTTTAAATTCAGCTTGTGAATGTCGATATACCCACCTAGAAGAAGGTTCTGGGTTACTGGGGGATGATCCTCAGAAGAAGGCATAGAGTTATCTTCTGATGAGTTGATAATTTTGAGTCTCTCCACCTTCCACCTCTTTGCCAAATCTTCTTCGGTTTTAAACTTCACTACAAGAAAAAAGGGTTTTAGTGACCAAAATTTAATATGGGTATAGTTTCCGCTCATTAAAAATATGTTTTCAATACATTTAATGTGTGGATATCATATTAATGAGCAAAGTATATAATTTGACTCAATTTTCCTAAAATTCCACTCATTATTTCATAACAATAAAAAAACCACCTTTTAATTATAAAAAAACCCACTCATTAATAACCTTAATCTTTAATTTGCCGCCAATGTGACCTAAAATTCATTCCAAATATTTCATTCCCCCCTAAAATCAGACATAAAGTTCACGCTTTCAGCCAAAAAAGCTCTCCTTCCTGTTCGACCTAGGTCTGCTCCCATCGTCTCACTCTCATCTTCTGAAATTGGGACTGAACGAGCCTCTTTATTCCTTCTTCAGCAGATTTTTGGGTTTTCCCCATTTCTGTTCGCGGCATCTCTTCTCATCTCTTGTTAATTTCTTTATTTTTTCATGTTTTCTTCATATTCTTGTGTTTTCCTTTACAGGTTTAGATTCAATGTCTTTATGACCTTGGTTTACGATCAGTTTTGCTTTGTGTTTTGCTTAAGAAGTGGAGTTGGAAACTCAAAACCCATCAAAAACCCCAACCTCTCTCTCTTCCCGCACATGGCTTCACTATCAGTGGATATAGCAAGAGCCACCTCCTTCATTTCCTTCTCTTCTCGCCAACAAACCCCTCTTTCCACTAGTGGCACTGTTAGAATTGCAGAGATATACGATTGATTTTTGATATGGAAGGGAAGAACATATTAATTTATTGAAATATGATGTGCAGTTTTATACTGCTAAAACACAGTTACAGGAGAGTAAAAAATGCCTAAAAAGTAGCATAAAAATCTTCCTAAAAATCAGCAAGAAAATCAGAACTAATAAACAAGAGAATCAAAACTGATATATGACTATTTCAAATTAAAAATAATCTGCAGCAATAAGTCACAAAAATCAACACTCCTCCTTGACTTGATAGCTGCATATTCCAAGCTTCTGCCTGAGATATTCAAATCTTGCTTTAGGAAGTGGTTTTGTTAGAAAATCAGCAAGCTGATTCTCTGTCTTGCAATGAATCAACTTTACCTCTCCTTGTTCTTGCATCTCTCTTAGAAAGTACAACTTTATCATGAAATGCTTTGTCTTCCCATGAAACACTGGATTTTTAGCAATCGAAATTGCAGCTTGATTATCAACAAGTATCAGTGTGCTATCTTTCTGCTCCATATTCAAGTCAATCATGAGTTTTCTGAGCCAAAGAGCTTGATTTGCTGCTGAAACAGCTGCCACATATTCTGCTTCCGCTGGTGACTGTGCTATGACTTCTTGCTTCTTTGAACGCCATGAAAAAATTCCAGAACCAAAACTGAAACAGTATCCTGAAGTGCTTCTCATGTCATCAACACTTCCAGCCCAATCACTATCAGAATAGCCATAGAGACTAAAGTTTCCATGAAGACTGAAATTGTTTACATGTGGAAACTTAACACCATAGCCAACTGTGCCCTTGACATATCTGAGGATCCTTTTGGCAGCTTTAAAATGAATTTCACTAGCACAATGCATATATCTTGACAACAAACTTACTGCATATGTAATGTCGGGCCTGGTTGCCGTCAAATACATCAGACATCCAATTAAGCTTCTGTACAATTTTTCATCAACTTTGTCAGCTCCATCTTCTCTACTGAATTTTTCATTGTGATTCATTGGAGTTGCAGTTGGCTTGCAATTCTCCATCTTGAATTTCATCAGAATTTCCTTTGCATACTTTTCTTGGCATACAAAGGTTTCACCATTATTTTGATGCACCTGCATACCTAGGAAAAATGTCATTTTTCCTAGATCAGTCATTTCAAAAACATCTTTCATTCTTTCTTTAAATTCCTCAATAAGCTCTTTTGATTCTCCTGTAATCAATAAATCATCAACATACAAGGAGACAACAAGTATTTCATGACCAATCTTCTTGACATATAAAGTGAACTCACTTAGACTCTTTTCAAAGCCTAAGCTGATCAAATGTGCATCAATTCTACTGTACTAAGACCTCGAGGCTTGTTTTAAGCCATACAAGGCTTTCTTCAAGTGATAAACTTTCTCCTCTTGTCCTTGAACAACGAATCCCTCTGGTTGCTCCACAAATATTTCTTCTTCCAAGTATCCATTTAAAAAAGCCGATTTTACATCCATTTGATGTACAACCCAACCCTTTTGTGCAGTAAGAGCTAATAACATCCTTATAGTATCCAGCCTAGCGACTGGAGCAAAAGTTTCAGAGAAGTCTACCCCGAACATCTGAGCGTAACCCTTCACAACGAGCCTTGCTTTATATTTGTTGATAGAACCATCAGCATTAAGTTTGGTTCTATATACCCACTTGATACCTATTGCTTTCTTATCTTTTGGTTTCTCCACTAACTCCCAGGTCTGATTTTTTTCAATCATATTCAACTCCTCCTTCATTGCAATTAACCATTTCGAGTCAGTAGCAGCTTCTTTGTAATTTGCAGGTTCCATAACAGCAACACTACATCTTTCATAAATATCTGAGAGTGATCTGGTTCCTCTGACTGGCTGGTCATCAATATCATCATCACTCTCCTCGTCAAACTCAATTGGCTTCTCTTCTTTGCTCCAATTTTCTGTCTCAAAGAAATGCACATCTCTGCTGATAATAACTTTATTGCTTTGTGGCAAGAAAACTCTATAGGCTTTTGATGTTAAACTGTAGCCTACAAAGATTCCTGGTTCCGCCTTTTTATCAAGTTTGTCTCTCTTAACCTGAGGAATGTAACAGAAACACAAACAACCAAAAACTTTCAAGTGCAACATCTTTGGCTTGAAACCATACCAGGCCTCAAATGGAGTTTTTTCTGAAATGGCTTTAGATGGCAATCTGTTCAGCAAAAAAAACTGCAGTGCTTGCTGCCTCTGCCCAGAATTTCTTTGGAAGATCTTTGTCATGAAGCAAGCATCTCGTCATCTCCAAGATTGTTCTATTTTTGCGCTCCACAACCCCGTTTTGCTGTGGGGTGTAAGGAGCTGTAAATTGATGTTCTACACCTGCATCTTCACAAAATTTGCTGAACTTTTTTGATGTATATTCCGTTCCATTATCAGAACGTAATATCTGCAATTTTATGCCACTTTGAGTTTCCACCCAAGTTTTGAACTTGAAAAAGATGTCACCAACCTCAACTTTAACTTTCATAAAATAAATCCAGCACATCCTTGTATAATCATCAATGAAATCAATATAATACTTACTGCCATTCAAAGATGGTGTTGGTAGAGGTCCTCCAACATCCGTATGCACCAATTGCAGCTTACTCGATACTCTCCAAGACTTGCCTACTGGGAAAGGCAACCTTATTTGTTTGCCGTATTGACAAGCAGCACATTCAGATAATTCTTCTTCTAATTTAGGTAGCCCTTGTACAAGATTATGTCTTTTAAAATAAAGCAGAGCATTATGGTGGAAATGCCCCAACCTTTTATGCCAAAGCATTGTATTGTCTCCAACCTTGTGCATAGCAATTTGTTCTTCTCTAATCAAATTCAAAGCAAAGCTCTTGCCTTTCATTTGAATTCTGAACAGCTCTACTCCATTTGAATCTTTAATCAAGCAACTTTTGTCTTCAAAGAGAACTTTACAGCCTCTTTCCAATAATTGACCAACACTCAATAAGTTTTGATCAATTTCAGGAACATAAAGAACATCTGAAATTAGTTTCAAACCTGTGCAGCCTTTGATTGCTACGGTTCCCTTTCCTGCTACATATATTTTCTCTCCATTTCCGATTCTGACTTTGGTAGTGTAGTTTGTATCAAGTTCTCTGAACAAATCTCGATCATAAGTCATGTGGTTCGTACAACCACTATCAATCAGCCAACTTTCTGCTAAGCTTGAAATAGTAAGACACGATACTACAAAAAGCTCTTCTTCATCAATTTGTTCAATAGCAGCTTTTGCTTTCCCTTGTTGTTGTGAAGACTTACAGATTTTCTCCACATGTCCTAATTATCCACACTTGTTGCATGTTACATATGGCCTCCACCAACAGTACTTCTGCAGATGATTTGTTTTCTTACAATTAGGACATGGTGGAAAATTCTGAAAGTTTTTGTTACCACTGCTGCTATTGTTGCTGCTCGAGTTTCCTGCCTTGAAGTTCCTGTTCTTCTTGTTCTTGCCACCATAATTGTTTTGAGTTTTGGCCAGCAAAGCTCCTTCTACAGAACCTTCTTTCCTTATAAGCCTTCTCAGTTCTTGTGCCTGGAGTGCACTCAATAATTCCGTCAATGTGATGTTTGTTAGATCTCTTGAGTTTTCAAGAGAACTGATAGTTGCTTCAAATTTCTCTGGAATGGTAACAAGAATTTTTTGAATAATTCTTGAATCAGAAAAATCAGTACCGAGGAGTTTCACTTTATTGGCAATGCCAAGAAGCTTATCTGCATACTCCTGGATGGTCTCCGTCTCCTTCATCCTTTGTAATTCGAATTCCCGAATCAGGTTGATAGCTTGCATCCCTATGATCTTCTCACTTCCTTCATATTCTTTCTTCAAAAAATCCCAAATCTCCTTCGCAGTTTTTAATGTCATAATCCTGTTAAAAATAACAGATGAGACAGATGAGACAGCTGTGAACAAAATCGATCTGGACTTCGATTTTCTGAGCTTCTTCTCTTTATGAGCTTTTATTTGAGCCATTGTTGGATTTTCAGATAAATCAGGAACTTCATAAACGTTCTCCACAGCTTCCCATAAATCATGGGCATCGAGGTAGGCTTCCATCTTCACGGCCCACATTTGATAATTGGTTCCGTCAAATAACGGAGGTGACATCGAAGAAGAGAAAGAAAAATCTCAATCCATCTTTTGTGTTTGTGTTTGTGTTTGTGGTTGTGTTTTTGGTTGTATTTTGTTTTCTAGGGTTTTTTGAATTTTCACAGATCCCTTTAAATCAATAATGCTCTGATACCAATTTGTTAGAATTGCAGAGATATACGATTGATTTTTGATATGGAAGGGAAGAGCATATTAATTTATTGAAATATGATGTGCAGTTTTATACTGCTACAACACAGTTACAGGAGAGTAAAAAAGGCCTAAAAAGTAGCATAAAAATCTTCCTAAAAATCAGCAAGAAAATCAGAACTAATAAATAAAAGAATCAAAACTGATATATGACTATTTCAAATTAAAAATAATCTGCAGCAACAAGTCACAAAAATCAACAGGCACCTCACTCCTTCCTCTTTTCTTCAAACCTCAACCCACCTTATCCATTCAAGCTACCCGCTCCTTTCATTCTACAATCCTCGCTCTCTGTTTCTCCAAACCATCTTTCAAAAACCCCTGTAGATTTTCTTTTGCCGCCGCATCCCCCCAGACCGAGGATTGTGATGTCACCACCAAGATTCCTCCCGATGATCGAATTCCTGCTACCATTATTACCGGCTTTTTGGGTTCTGGAAAGGTATTGTAATCTTTCTATTTTAGTTGTTACCTTTTCCCTTTGTATTAATTCGTACTAAAATTAAGAAGATATGCTACTTCAAATGTAATTGCTGACTTATTAAGCTTTCTAAATGGTCAATGCAAATGCTAGTTAAAAATTTCCATTTTCTTGAATTTCTTCTCAACTGGACTTAATTGGGCTGACATTTTTCCTTGCGTTGATGAACAGACAACATTACTTAACCATATATTGACTGCAGACCATGGGAAGCGCATAGGAGTGATTCAGAATGAGGTATTAGTTTGCATTGTTTTTGGTTGTTCGCTTATTAGTTAAACCACCATTTTTGTTATAATCATGGGAGTCTCTATGTATATTGTTGTATCATTATGACCATGGTACAAAATCTCAAACTTTTGTAAGTTTATTATTATAGTCCTGCTTGTGAGAGTACGTTTATAGTGTGCAGATGTATAATTTCCTCTGCTAATGTTGAATTGCAGTAGGGTGAAGTTGACATTGATGGTTCTCTAGTTGCTGCAAAAACTACTCGAGCTGAAGACATTATTATGTTGAACAATGGTTGTTTGTGCTGTACAGTGAGGGCTGATCTTGTGAGAATGATAGCTGAACTAGTGGCTAAAAACAGAGGAAATTTTGATCATATTGTAATTGAAACTACAGGTTAGATATTACTGTATTAGTCAAAATATACTGTTCTGAAATCACTATACAGTAGTGACTTGTTATCTAAATGATTTCTTGTTGTGTGTACATCAAATGATGTACTTGTTACACATTTACTAAAATATGCCATACTGAAACCTTACAGGTCTTGCTAATCCAGCACCAATAATTCAGATTTTTTATGCTGAGGATGCGGTTTGTAATGATGTCAAGTTGGACGGTGTTGTAACTTTGGTTGATGCTAAACATGCTGCTTTTTATCTGGATGAGGTCAAACCGAAAGGAGTAGTTAATGAGGAGTAGTTAAAGGAGTCTTAAGTATTTTTATCCTCAAATTACCTTGGTCTTATGTTCTATATGTATTATAGTGAACACATAAACTGATAAGCACATGTAAGCACATTTAAATGCCAAATAATTTGTTCCTTCTCAATGCAGAGACTTGATATATTGGGAGCATTAGAGGATGTTGTTGGGGAATTCAATGATTTGAGTATGACAACTACTAACATCCATCATGGTCAGCGTTATTTCAATGAGTAAGCTGCTGTGAACTGCTTTTTCCAGTGTACACTGAGATGAAAATCAAATATTTTGGGGAAGGGGAATAATATTTGTTACTTTACTCTAAATAGGGTTATAATAGAATGTAATCAATGTAATGTAGATAGTTCAATCTTTCTTTATTAGGCCAAATAAAATAGAAAATGGAAATGACGAATACATGTAGAGTTGCATATCATTTTAATAATGTTTGGGATTATCTTAGGTATTTTTTACTGCCAATTTTGTTACTTTTTTATTTGAACCTTAGTGAGACTATTTCACAAAGGTTATGATTCGCTAGTTTATTTATTTTTCTGTTTTAAGCAGGATATAAAGGAAGTTAAGCATGAATTATTTACTCCCCTTCTTATCCAAATTGGTCGAGAGGCTGAGAGATTGTGAGACAACATTGTTTGTTCAGCTTCTAGCAGGTGAGGTTTCATTTCAGTAATTGAAAAGAATTTTCTCAATAGGTTTGCAAATGAGCAGCTAGATGGTTGGTTAAATTTGCTGAGAATTGTAATATTCTGTTGTGGTCATCTGTTATTTGTTTGTTTGTAAAAAGTCTTTTCATGTGAAAAAAGGAAAAATTAGCTGGTGGATCTGAAAGCATATAAACATGAGTCAACATATAAGAAATAAACTACAGCTCAGGTTCCAAAATTCTGTACTTTAAAGAAACAGAACATTCCTAGAAAAATGAAAGCAAAATAGCTTTTATGAACATAAATGAAAACCATGCATATCAGTATTAATTGGATATCAACCTTCAGCATTTATCAGATTCTGCAATCACTTGATAGATTTCTTTGTTCCCTTAGTCTGAGTCTGCTGAATAGCAGGTGGCTGTGGTACCTTTTCTCCCAGCCCTGTGTAAAACGCTCCTCTCTTCTTGCAATATTTCTCTCCCTGCTTGCCTTACTCCTTGCACATTTAGCCTCAAACTGGTAAGGCAAGGTCTTTTCTCTTGCTTTTTCAGCCATTGATTTATGGATACTTTCCATCGGCACGCACTTGTTGGGTAAATTACATACGTGGTGTACAACCTTTACCGGTAATCACACTTTGGTGTACAACCAAAATTTTGTCACACTAAACTGTACAACCTTTTAGTGACCTCCCACTAAAGTGTATAGCAGGTAAAAATGACCGGTTAATGCTCAGTCAACGCGCCACCTCAGCTTTGACCGGTCAAAAAGTCAAAAAAATTCAACCACTTAATATAAAATTACTTCTATACCCCTATCTCTCCATATCTTCATCTTCTTCTTTCTATTTCTTTCTCTCTCTAACCTCTCTCTCTTTGAATTTCTTTATCTCTCTAACCTCTATCACTAAAATCAATACCATCAAATCCTTGTAGGAAACTTCAAATTTCTTTCTCTCTATAAACTCTCTCTTCAAATTTCTCTCTCTAACCTCTCTCTCTCCATGATGACAGGTTCAGAACTGAACCAAAAACATAACTATCTAACAATCCACTCTCCATGACACCCCTAGGGGAACCAATAAGACCACTACTATCATTTGCATTCTTCGCCTGTAGAACAGCACTACCCAGGTATTGGCGCCTGAATTAAGAAAATGAATGAATCATCAGATGATAATTGCTCCATGGAAAATACATAAAAATTGAATAAGGAAAAGCGGAGAGTTGTTGTGATACAATTTGAGCTAATGTTTATTTCTCGTTGACTGATTGGTTCCACAATGAAATGGAAAAACAAATTCAGAGCTAATTAACTCAAGAAGTGTTCTGCATCAGCTCTCATTGCCATTTTTATCCTAATATATTTGCATGTCTATGTGGCCTTACATCTGGGTTTTAATATAAGAATTTCCTATAGAAGTTAGGTAAGATTATAATGAACTCTCCAGTCCAAGTTAATACAGAGAACAGGACCAAAGGGATTAACACCAACTTCTTGCTGAGGAGATAGACAACGATAAGAAATACATAAATCCACAATGAAAGGGAGACTGCTGACCTTTGTTCAAGACTAGGAACATCTCCTGCATCCATTGAGCGTCTTTCAGCCAGTCTAAGCAATATGTGAGCAGCAAGCATATGTTGTCGCTTCATTACATAATATCCAGCCAAAAGCTCAAAATATTTTGCTTGACGAGAAGTTACAAGAGCTCCTGAATGACCAACAGGAGAAGATGCAGCAGTTACTGCAGAAACAGCTCGGCCCTACAAGATAACAAAAAATTTACTAGATGATGTTAAATGCAAAAAAAAAAAAAATATCAGAAACACAATCCAAATGTCCACGCACTTTAATAGGACCAATGAGAGTTAGGAACTAACAGATAATGAAACGAGTCTATGTTGCCAATAGACAACCTTTACCTCTTGTGATGATTCACGGCCTGCATTTTGTAGAAAAGGCACTAAATCAGGGCCTCCAAACTCCAAAAGCTCATTCTCAAGACCCAAATCAATCATAGTTCGATACAGATATTCATGAAACAGTCTATCAGATGACTGGACACCAAGCTGAACAATCTGGCAAATATATTTCCTTCGAGAAGCCTGATAAAAAAACTGGTCCCGTTGCAACAGGCCTCACTGGAGAACCAAACTCCCTTGTTGAGGACTCACCTAACTTCTACAAAGATAGTTATGTTTTTGGTTCAGTTCTGAACCTGTTATTATGGAGAGAGAGAGAGGTTAGAGAGAGAAATTTGAAGAGAGAGGTTAGATAGAGAAAAAAATTTGAAGTTTCCTACAAGGATTTGATAGTATTGATTTTAGTGACAGAGGTTAGAGAGAGAAAGAAATTTGAAGAGAGAGAAAGAAATAGAAGGAAGAAGATGAAGATATGGAGAGATAGGGGTATAGAAGTAATTTTATATTAAGTGGTTGATTTTTTTTTACTTTTTGACCGGTCAAAGCTGAGGTGGTGCGTTGACTGAGCATTAACCAGTCATTTTTACCTGCTATGGGAGGTCACTAAAAGGTTGTACAGTTTAGTGTGACAAAATTTTGGTTGTACACCAAAGTGTGATTACGGGTAAAAGTTGTACACCACGTATGTAATTTACCCCGCACTTGTTCTTGAACATGTTACCTTTCACTTTCATGTACATCTCATGGTACATGTGCTTGTCAATTTTTTGGGCTTCCTTATAGAAGTCGTCTGAGAACTCGCAGTCTCCTTCATTCTGTGAAGACTGGAACGTAAGTGAATCTTCGTTGGTTTCCTGATGATAAAGCCATCCTTCACAAGCTTTCTAATGTTCTGCCTTGATTCGGCCATGGATATTTCATTACACTCATTAGGATGTAGCCAGACCTTCCTTTTCCTCACTTGAGAACGCTAGAGGCTAGCCGTTTCTGCAGTTGCAATGACACAATTGTTCCTGTTCGTTTTCTGGCATAGTTGCTGCAACTAGAGGACAAAGCCTTACATATAATTGATTTATTGTTGGAAAATAATGTTAGATACCAAGCTTATGTGCTGTTTTCAAAGGTTTTAAAACTAAGATCCTAAGTTGCAAAATTTTCCACCTTGAGGGACCTAACTGAACTTCCGTGCTTTTCTAGTATTTCATAGCATATGAGACATACTTCTGTTATCTATAAGCATAATTTTATCAGTAAAGTCAATTTTGGAAGGTATCATAAATGGGACAAGTTAAGAAAATTTATCAAGCAATACTTAGTTTAGAGCCCTTTAATTAAAAGTAGGGAAACTTGTTTATACTCCATTTAAGGAAAACTTTCTCAAAATGCTTAACTCTATTTCATGCGTCTTCGTGGCAAGTTGTGAATCCTACAGGTTTATTTAAATTTCGAGTCATTTTTATTGTAGAATATTCATTTAAAGCTGTGAAGGCCGCTTCCATTACATCCATTGCAGCTCGTGGGATGGACTCTGTCTGTGTTGTCACACAGGTAAGTGACCTTCTCAATTTTTTGATCTAGAACTCGAATGTTTTTGCTTAATTTGGAAATTCACGTCTTGAAATTTAAGCAGGACAAGCTTTTGGATCGGACTAGTATTACCCATCTTTTCCCTGTTACCAAAGTACCTTGGATTACTGGCTACTGGCATAACAGCTCAGCTTCTCTTTCCCTCCTGTGAAACTGCATTTCTTTTTATGATGTGATGCACTTTTAGTTTAGTCACTACAGAGTTTAATGTTGTTCAATAAAGGTTATAGTTTTACGTGTAATGTACACATTGTGAAGCATGATTGGACACGCAATGATAGGAATGATGGGAAATAACGTAGATACATCTTTTTTTCTACACTATCAAAATAACCTGTTGACTGCGGTTTCTCTGAACATTTGTGATGGAAAGCCTACGTGCTAGAAGTTTTCATATTTCTTTTCCAGACTGCGACCTGATAATTCACCCTCTCTAGTTACGATCCAATACAAATTAAATTCAGGAAAATGTTTAATGTCTAGGTAAATACTACTGAAACCAGCTTGAGCTACTCATGAATGAATCTTCTTTAAAATCTCAACTCTTCTTTGCTTCACATTTTGCCGCGTTTGCAAAATATTCTGGTTTGTACTGCATCTGCACCCTTGCTTTTGGTTAACTCTTATGGATTATTAGCATGAAATTTCATTTTCTTTGTCAATTTACAGCTGATGCAAGGACTTTAGTCCAACAAGCTCGAAATGAGGTAGCTGAGTTTCTGTTCAATATGGTTATGAAATGCCCATGGATGTGTTGGCCAAATGGTATTTTATTACTATTGCATTCTTATGATCTTCTATAATGCTCAATTATTAGTTTGTACTATGTTTTTCAAAAACTAATGATCTTTTATTAGTTTGTAGTACGTTTTAAAAAACTAATGATCTCCTATAAGGTCATTTGCTCTTAATTTTTCAACTATTCCAAAACTTGTCTGCCATTTTCATAGCCTATTCCAAAACATGTCTTGGCTATTATTTCCCCTGCTCTTGCTATGATTTCACTCTCCACGTCTCTCTCTCTTTGTGCCCAGAAGTTGTGAGTTTACTCCACCTGTTTTGAGTAGTTGTTGTGGACTCCACCATTACGCTTGCCATTGCCTATATTTTTAGAAATTAATAGAAATTTTCGTGTCAGTATCTGAATGTTCAAGTTTGGTTGACCTGCTTAGATTTTCGTACTAAATATGGTCATGAAATGCCCTGTGGATGTATTGGCCAAATGGTATTTCATTACTATTGCATTCTTATGATCTTTTATAATGTTCAATTAGTAGTTTTTAATATGTTTTCTCTCTAATTTTGAGTAGCTCCCTTCAATCCAAATCATTATCTATTTTAAATATTTTTAATGAACGTATTTTTAATCAATATAAATACTTTTAATGTGTGTATTTTTAATCATTATAAATATTTTTAATGAGTGTATTTTTTTATCATTATAAATACTTTTAATGAGTGTATTTTTAATCATTATATATAGTTTCTAGTAAGGGTAAATGTCCACTCATTGTCAGCTAATAATGAGCGAAATTATTCCGCTCATTAATACTTTTAGTAAGAAGGGCTTCCTCAAGGGGAAAATTCTGCTCATTAAAAACATTTAATGAGTGGAATTAGACTTCTAGTGATGGTTTTTCCCGTCATTAAATCTCATTTTTCTTGTAGTGCTTCGAGAAATACAAAGAGGAGTCTTTCAGCATTTCTTGCCAATTCCCCTTGCCGAATTTGCGAACACCAACCCATAGAGAATCAAGCTAACCAACTTCCAAGAAAAAAAATACATGTCGAATATCAGAATCTTCATGTAAATAATAGAAAATTGGATATATTAGATAGAACATAAAATTCACATACGTCAAGGGGTGGACTATGACAATGAAGATGATAAGTGCGGGGGCATGTTTCGCAACAAAGCAATTCTCCACCGACATCACATACTACACACTCCTAGTAATGCTGTGAAACATAGCAAAAACATAGAAAACAAATCACCAGAATGTCATAGTAAGCTGAAAATTCAAGTTCGAGAAAACCAATAATGTAATGGGAAATCCTTTAGCAGATTATAACATAAAACTACTCTTTCCATATAGATGTGTTATGCTAAGACGGCTAGTTTGTAGCATTTCTTCTTATTCTCTTCATACCAAAGAAGAACTAGTGAATGGCTTAACTTATAGAATTAATTTTACCGCACTCCTGTAGAATTTTAAGCTTTATGGGAAACTTAAAAGAATGATGAATAAGTAATCTAGATAACAGCTTATTTGATAGTTTAAGAAGTATATATTATGAAATACTATAACATAGACTAACATATCAAGAAATATAAAGAACCAAGATTTTAGGAAGAAAGAGAAATCTTACCCCATCTGCTCCTACTTTTCGAGGAGAAATATTAGATGAGTTATCCTCATTTGTTGCACCAGAATTAGATGAGTTAGGCTTTGATTTCGTTTGTTTCTGTGAACGATGTTTCCTTTTATGGCTGCTCCCCTGATAACTGCCTTTCCGCTTATCAATCATGTTGGGAGACAACTAAATGACAACGGAGCTCCAACGAAAACCTACATTTGTCCGATGATACTGAAGATTAGATAAGTTTCATCATCACATAACATCTTTAAGACCATATTACATCTGAAAGTTCATAATAGAATGCATTAATAGTTTCTGATCGAAACAGAATGCAGAATATTAGCTAAACTGGAAGGACAGGAAAAGGGTGTTAGTGTCAGAGATTAATATAAGATATATGATTGGGTCTTAATTATCAGCTTGAGTTTTTAGCTAAAACGGTTCCATGACATAGTATCAGAGCCTCTAGGATCAAACGGTCGAGGATTCGAGTCCCGGCAACTTCATTAATTTGTGATGTCGTGTGGGGGTGTATCAGAGATTAATATAAGATATATGATTAGACTATCCTCTTTAGAGCTATAAAACAGTAACCCTAAACCACAAATGAGGGAGAGACATGTAAAGGAGAACAATCAAACACTGAAATCTGCTAACAAAGTATATTGCAGTGTATGGGAGAAGTAAGAAAATAAAAAAACCGAACCACACAGACACTTCATATTTATTCTGCAGATTTTTTGTTTTCTAAGAAAAAACAAAAATAAAGATTCAAAAATAAATTTCCATTGAAAGGCAGGATATAATTAGAACTCCGAAAAACAATTCTCGTTTTCCTAGCACACATAATATCAAATTACATAGTTCAACGAGACTTATCTTTGTTATCAGGATGTACCATAGTTTTACTTTGCACTAATGTACTACTCAACGAAATCAAGAAAAACAAAGCTTTTTAGTTTATATAAAATTATAAGGCATATAGTTTAGCCCATGAATAGGATTGAAGACATACATTCCGAAATCCCTGAAGACATTCAACATCAGATCATAGTAAGCAAACACCATAGATACATTTGCAGTTCATGAATGTACCCTACCAGATTCATCTTATCTTCAACTAACAACTCAAAAAAGTACCAATTGAGCATATAATATTATATCTCTTTTACTTTATGAGGTATAATATTTGTCTTTCACATTCAACAAATCAATCCTAAAAATCAGACCTTCATCCACTACAAGAAAATAGCTTTTCTGTGGGGAATTTTTCCCCAACAAAATATCGAATTTCGCCACTATAGGTTTTACTGGCAAATATTGAGTTTGCCACAATAAGTTCGCCACTAAAACCTATAATGGCAAAAAATGAATTCAACACAAATAGCTAATATTTAGTGGTGAAATCAATCTCGCCACAAAACACGTGTTCGCCACAAAAGATACATCTACTATGGCAAAAATTACGCCACAAAAGATATGTTTTTGTGGCGAAACATTACCCCTCAATAAGCAAAGCTAATGTGGTGAACAAAGATGCCACAAAATTTAACTTGGTTGTGACAAATAAACAGCGCCACAAAAGCTGTGTTTTTGTGGCCAAATTTTCCCCATAAAAAATAACTTTGTTGTGGCGAATTAATTTTGATCCGTCAGCAATAGCCAATATCAATTTATTTTGTATTCAGATTAGTAACCCGTATTAATTTTATAAATATGCAAAAAACAATTTGAGCAATAATTATTTATATTTTCTTAATACATTTTATTTGAAATGGTATTCGAAATGTTAGCACGATTATCATGAAAAATTGTAAATATATATATAACATAAATCATAATAGTAGTCAACAACTAAAGCACTGCTTTACTTAAAATTGAAAATTTCAATACAAAATAGTTGCACTTTAAGTATCTAATTAGTTTTAACTACAAGAAGTCCAAGCGCAAAAACACTATTTTTCTCCACCTCATGCTCGGAGAACTTTGGCCTGATTTCACCTCTCACAAACGGTGGTGGTTCAAGATGTGTTACCAGTTGAGACACAACACCTCAACTCCATAATCATATTCACAAATTCCCTCTACAAATAAATGGAGACCAAGCTACCTGAAAAGTAATGTTAATGAGTATCATGCCTTAAAAAAATTACAGAGCTACATGTCAATAATTGGTGAAATAAGAAAATACAACCTAATTGGTGAAACAAGAAAATATGTTCAATTTAAACTATAATGAAATAACAAGTACCTCTAATATTGTATTCAAAGATGCATTCACCAAAGTAGGAAATGCTCTTGTTCCAACATAGGCATCTCCTTCTACTGATACATGCTCAAATCTAACTTCAATCTTAAGAATCTCAATTCCTACCCTGTCAATATCAACAAATTCAGAACTCATTTAAAATAAAATTAAAGCATTAAGAGTCAAAAGTACCTGTAACGTTTTTTAACGTTTTTTAATGTTCTTAAATTAAAGGGTAAAACTGAACTAAGAGCATAACCATGTGGGCAAAATTGCACCTAAAAAATGTTTAGTACTAAAAATGCAATTTTATCCTCATTGATTTAAAAATTGATCAGTATTTCAAACAGAGTTAATGACAAAAATGTTTGAAAAAAAATGATGAGAGTAGTTGAAGCAACCTATCAGTTCTTTCCCTAAGTCGAAGCAGAAACTTCTCATTATCCTCTTCAACACCTTGAAGGATAGTCTCCAAAAGTTGTTTCTTATCTTGCATACCAAGATTAGTAACATCAATCTCTTGATAATCAACAATTTCATTATCTAAAACCTGCTTCAAAATCCCTTTCCTTAGCCTATCATAAGTTGGAAGCCTCTCTATTGCTGCCCATTTGAGGTCTTCTTCATCTCTTTCACTCCGTCCAAACACATCTTCTTGATTACCCCATACTTCTCTTATACTGCTTCTACCCGAACCCCAACTTTTCCTGTTTCTTGAAGCTGATAAATTCCTACTCATAGACCTGCTTATTGATCTTGCAAACTCTGCTTATTGATCTTGCAAACTCATCTCTAACTCTAACTTCATCTCCGTGCTTAAACGTTACAGCCATTAATCTTTCTTAATGAAACTGCATCAATTTAATTACAATTGGAGGAGATAAACAATTGTTGATGGTTTTTATATATTAAGAATGGAAAGTCATGACATTGACGGGTATTATAGAGTGATACTGAGTTTTGTCAAGTAACTCAACACAAGAGATTTAGTCTTCTCATCTAGGAATCTCAATACGGCCTCTACAAGACAATATGGCAAGGGGTTCACAATCTTATTTTTCAAGAAAGAGGCATTGGTTTAGGGATTAGGAAATTACTCACCTAGGTTCAAAGCAAACTGATTGCTATTTCAATAGAATTGAATGCTAAAACCATTAGATTCAAACTCTCAAAACCCCTAAAGTTTGTTTCAGGGATTAGGAAATAAGAGTCATTATTCTTCATTACCTACACTTACCATTTCAATTCAAAAATTTCTTGTACATAGTTTAACCAATCATTTTGAACTAGAGCCATAATAAACGAACCCACATGATATAATTACATCCAAACACAAGCACATAAATTCTAGAGTGACAAAAATGGGGAACTCGAGGATCCCCAAAATATATCAAAGTCCATCACGGTGCAGAACATAAAGTCATGACATGAAAACCTCAAGCTAATTCACCAAGGGGATTCCAAAAAACCTCAAAGTGTCAATAATGACTTATAAAAAAACCAGTTAAATCAATCCAGCAACACAAAAGGCAAACAGAGCAAACCAAAATAGGATCCCTACTTAAAGCCAAATTCATCACAGCAACCAGGGGAAAAAAGTCATCAATTTCTCAAGTAACCAAGACATTTGTTTGATTCTAAAATCAAAATACATAAAGAGAACCTCGGGCTCCAAATCCGAAAAAGAGATCATTTGAGCAAGCAACAAAATGACCGATTAAGCAAACTGAAAGAGGAGTGTCAGGAACTCCATAACTTTAAAATAGACAGAGAATTCAAGAGTAAATAAAAACTTTAGGTTTGCTAAACAATAAAGCGGTTTACCTTGTTGAAGGTGGATTTTGAAGCTCGGATAGAACGATTTTAGGTTTGATAGGAAGAAATTTCTTCAAGGAAAATCGCCCAGAACAGAAGCCGCTGCCATTTGAAGGAGAACTGCCAGTGAAATCGGAGGAAGGCAGATGCAGAATCACCATTGAACGATAGCATCCCTTTAGATGGTAAGAGAAAGTGGTGTTTGTCGCCGTTGAAAGTGAGGAAGAAAAAGAGAGCGATCGTATTGAGACAGAGAAGCGGCGCAGGAGACTGCCGAAGAGAGAGAAAGATGAATTAGGTTATACTGGAGAGAAAGAGAAATAATCACGTTTCTATAAGATTATATTAAATATAGGGTTAAGGTGCAAAAATACCTTTAATGTTTTGGATCAGGAGCAATTTTACCTCTAACGTCTAAAATGGTGCAATTTTGACCCTAACGTTGGAAGTCAAAAGCAATTTTACCCTAACGTTAATAAATTGGGTCAATTTCAGGCACTATTATAAAACATAGATACTTTTGTTCCTTATTCAGCACCAATTGCATAATAATTTGTTCTGAAAAAATGATTTCATGTTTTTTAATTTAATAATAGAATTTGATATTAATATTTCTAAATTTGGTGAATTTTTAAAATTTATTTTGTCTAATTCATACAAAAAGATACTATATTTTTTTATTTTTTTTCACATCCCAACGTATGTTTATAATTTGTTACTGATAAAATGACACACGTATGAAGTGTAGATGACAAGATTCATGACCGAGAAGACAGTTTGATGAATTATTTATCAAATTGACCCAATTTATTAACGTTAGGGGTAAAATTGCTCTTAGCTTCCAACGTTAGGGGTAAAATTGCACCATTTTAGACGTTAGGGGTATTTTTACACCTTAACCCTTATATATATATATATATATATATCATTTAAGTATTTAAAATATATTTTGTTTGTTTAGGCGGTTAAAATTGCCGCTCATTTTTCACAAACTTTTGTGGGGAAAATATTAAATTCCCCACAAAATATATTTTGTTTTGTGGCGAATCCAAAATTCCCCATAATATAGTGCTTTATTTATGGCGAATATATGAACCCTCCAATAATGCATTAATTATTGTGGCGGTTTTCAACTTCCCCATTAAAAAATCACTTTTTGTGGTGAAGACGAGTTTCGCCACAAACGCCTCATATTCAGTGGCGAATTAATTTCTCCCACTAAATTTTCCACACTAAAAATTGATTTTGTTGTAGTGATCAAAAGCCAAATTCTGAAAACCTAGAAATTTGACAAGGAAATTGAAGCAAAACCAAACAATCAATCCATCATCTAATCTGTAAGATGCCGATACATCAAGCCATAGCTTCGAAATGTACCCAAAATCAAAAGAAAAACCAATAGACAAGTATATAACAATAGGAGTTTTACCTAGAAAATGAGATAAAGGAGAAGAATTCAGCATTTTTAAAAACTTGAAAAGAATAGAAAATGAAAATCCAATGCAAAGATAAAAATTAAAAAAACAAATAGAAGAGAAGAATTCAGTAGTAGTTTTACCTAGAAAATGAGATAAGGAGAAGAATTTCAGTGCAAATGGGGAGAGAGAGTGAAAATGAGATAAGAAGAAGAATTCAATAGCAAAGTATAGAAAATGAGAAGTCAATTTATTAAAAAAAGAAAGAGAGTAATGGCTACCATATTGAGAGAAGAGAAAGAGAATGCACCAGCATCCAGAAAGAGAAAGAGAGTAATTTTTTTAATGCTCAATTTGCATCCTAACCTTTACATAGAAGTCAATTGAATCCCTAACCTTTCAAAATGATCAATTCAGTCCTTAAAGTATACAATTTTCACAACATTTTGAATATCCGAATCCCCTCAATCAGAGTTCGTATGCGCGAGTTACAATTGTAATATGAAAATGTGTCAAATCTGCCATTAATATGAATAAGAGACTTTCCACCTACAGCATCCAACTTGACGAGGTGCTTATACACGTCGATAAGGTGCAGGGATTAAATTGAATAAACTTGATTTATGGCTTCGTTTTACTTCTGAATCCTCGTCTTAAGCCCCGACTTCAATAATTATTTGTGATGAAACCTTGTGAAAAATCCGGAAGACACAAGAAAATTACTTAGATACATGAAATGATGAAAGTATAAAAAAAATACCATTAGAACTTATTGAAATAGTACGGAATAAATAGTAATTAAGTACGAAAAATTGTGTAAATTACGTCGATAACAACATTCCCAAAATTAAGCTTTGTTTGTCCTCGAGCAAAGAAAAGCTGAAACGAAAATTATATGGTCGAATAAATCAATGCAAGGATATGATTATTTTAATCGAAAATGAACAAAAATTCTATATTCAAATCTCAGACTATTTCTTTTGATAAAACTATTTGTTTTTACACTCTTATTTTTAAACCGTCATTTTTCATTAAGTTGAATAAAATTGAACCTATTTAAACACCTCACCTGGAAGTCACTCTCACATTCAAGTGTTTAGTGTATTTTTCACTCAAGTCGTTATAAAAACACTCTCATGGTTATGTTTGATATTAGTAAGAACAAATACATTAGCCTTTACCAATTTGGCCATAAAAATAATTCTTTGATATTGGAAAATGCTTGGATGTTTTTATTCATGCTTATTTGTCTCATATATACTTTAAATTTAAAAGTTTTCTTTTGTAAATGTTGAGTTTGGGTACTTGATTGAGAATATATTTAGAGCAATTAAGATTCATTTTTACTATAGAAAGTACATAAATTTAAAAAAAAAAAGAGAAAAACCACATCTCTTAAGATTATGATGGATTCTGAAATTTGAGAAAAAAGGTTAATGTACGTGCCTAATATGGACGTTTTATCCTATCTTTTGGGGTAATTTACGGTTTATTTCTAAGCTAAATTGTTAGGTTTAGTGCTAGTTTATTGCATATTTCAATAAATTAGCAACAAGTAATAAATTATGTACCTTTAGTTAATTTTCGTCATTTTGAATAAATAAAATAAATAAATAAATCAAGTAATCTCGGTGTTCATTACTGTGTTTTGCAGGACAAATGTATGAGATGGAAAAGGCGATGAATAAACGTCCACGCGGAGCGTAAGATGTACCACGCGGAGCTTAAATCAGTGAGAAGTGTTTGATAAACGTCAGCAAATCATTCACGCAGAGCGACAAAAATATAACTTCAGAAGCTCATCCATGCGGGGCTTGGGGTATTCCACGCGGAGCGCGAGGTGTCAGGTCACCTTGTTCACATTGAGGACAGATTTGACATATTTTTGTATTTTCATCGTATCTCCCTCATACGAACTCGGATTGAGGCGATTAAAATGCGTTGAAAATCTAAAAGAAAGATATACAAGTGACTAATAATGTCATCTCCAAATTCGCAGCGTAACAGGCTCAAATAATTAATCTAAGTTGCTGGACGTGTTGAAGCTTAAGAAATCTTTCATGGGTGTGAAATATGCAAAGGAGAAAATAAGAAAATAATGAAGCATCACATGCTTCATTATTCTACATCAAATTCAAAGTCTTCCTACCACTTTTACACACATTCAAGGTCTCCATTCACATTCAAAGTCTTCTCTTCACACTATGTAATTACAATTATGACCCAAGCTTGATTTGTGTATAAATAGGAGTGCTTTATTGGAACAAAGCAGAGAAAAAAGTAAAATAAACTCAGAAAGTGATTGTGAATTGCAGATGTTATTCAATCAGTGGAAAGCCCAATTTATAAGCAAACAAGAAACAAATTACAGCAGAAATACAGATATTTTAGCCACTAAATCAGTCATAATCTTATTTAACTAACTATCAGAAAATCCAGGAACAGGTCTTCAACAACCAAAGACTGAGTCCAAGTGCTATCAGTTATGAATCAAATTATTTCAACATTCCCACTTGATTCATAAGTGCAAACACCAAGTTGATTTCTAAATCTGACATGCTTTTCACTTGAGAGTGAATTTGTGAATATGTCTGCCAATTGCTCATGGGTACTGCAGAATTTAAGAGTTATCAATCCATCTGCAATTAAATCTCTGATGAAATGAAACCGAATGTCGATGTGTTTTGTTCTTCCGTGCATTGCTGGGTTCCTGGCAATTGAAATTGTTGATCTATTGTCACAGAAAATCTCAGTTGCCTCCTTTTGTTCTTGTTTCATATCAACAAGTAATCGCCTAAGACAAATTGCTTGACAAGCAGAAGAAGTTGCTGCAACATACTCTGCTTCAGTGGAAGAAAGGGTTGTGATTCCTTGCTTCTTGGAACTCCATGTTATAGCTCCTGAACCCATACTAAATACACAGCTTGAGGTGCTTCTTCTATCATCTAATGAGCCAGCCCAGTCACTGTCTGTGAAGCCAGTCGATTTGAAATCAGGAACATTAGAGTACCAAATCCCATAATTGGTTGTTCCAGCTATGTAACGCAAAATCCTCTTGGCAGCACCAAAATGTTGTTTAGTTGGATTATGCATAAACCTGGAAACCACACCAACAGAAAATGCAATATCGGGCCGAGTATGAGTCAGATAAATTAAACCACCAACTAAACTTCTGAACTTCTTTGCATCTGCTTTCCCCGAACCATCTTCAAGCTGAAATTTTTCATTAACATTCATTGGTGTAACAGCCATATTACAATTTGACATGTTACACCGTTCGAGAAGATCTTCTGCATATTTTCGTTGAGAGATAAACATTCTATCTTCTCCTTGTTTAATCTCTATTCCAAGAAAATAATGCAGCAAGCCTAAATCTGTCATCTCAAATGTTTTCATCATACTCATTTTGAATTCAGAAATGCTAGACTGAGATGAACTCATGTAAATTATGTCATCAACATAAAGGCAAACCAGTAAGACATCATTGCAACTTGACTTCTTACAATATAATGTAGGCTCATTTTCACTCCTTTTAAACCCATTTTGCTGGAAAAATTAGTCAATCTTGCTATACCATGCGCGTGGAGCCTGCTTCAGCCCATGCAATGCTTTTCTCAATTTGTACACCTTGTCTTCTGCTCCTTGAACAATGAAACCTTCAGGCTGTACAACATACACTTATTCCTCCAATTCCCCATTTAGAAATGCTGACTTAACATCAAATTGATAAACTGGCCAACGTAATTGAGCAGCTAATGCCAAAAAGGTTGTTACTGTTTCAAAACGAGCAACATGAGAGAAAGTATCTTCGAAGTCAATACCTTGCTTCTGTGAATATCCCTTCGCTACCAATCGAGCCTTGTGCTTTTGTATACTACCATCTGAATTGTATTTTGTCTTGAACACCCACTTCAATCCGATGGGATTTTTATCTTCAGGTAGATTAACAAGCTCCCAAGTGTCATTTTTCCTGATTGCCATCCGTTCCTCCTCCATTGCCTTGCGCCATTCATCTCTTTCTGCTGCTTCATTGTAACTGAGTGGGTCCGACACCATTAAAGCGAATGTGCAGGTCTCATAAATTTCAGCAAGTGGTCTGTATTTTCTAGGAGGTGTTTCATCAGATGAGGAGCTATTTATAAGTGTTGAGGTTCTGGTATTTGGGGAATTTATCAGGCTGGTATTTGATGAAATTGTAGGGCTAGCATTTGGTAAACTTGTGGAATTGTTATTTGTGGAGTTTGTGGGGCTAGGATCATTGAAAGTTGGGTTTGTTGGTTGAAGTTGTGTTGGAATTTGAATTTGTGAATCATCATGGTTAACTTTCCAATTCCATCTTGCATTTTCATCAAAAATCACAATCCTGCTAATGATCACTTTGGCACTAAAAGGATTATATAACCGGTATGCTTTGGATTGAGAAGAATACCCAATGAAAATACATTTCTCAGATTTTTCATCAAGTTTAGAGCGAAATTGAGAATTTACCAAAACATAGGCTATACAACCAAAAACTTTCAAGTGGCTCACCGTGGGTTTTGTTCCTCGCCAAACTTCATGTGGACTGCGATTAAGGACAACCTTGGTTGGGGATATATTTAACAAATACACAGCAGTTGCAATTGCTTCTCCCCAAAAACTATTTGGCAGCTCCTTTGCTTTTAATAGACTTCTTGCCATCTCAACCACCATGCGATTCTTTCGCTCTGCCACACCATTTTGCTCAGGTGTGTAGGGTGCTGTCAATTCCCTACGAATTCCACTTTCTTCACAAAATTTGTTAAAAAAATCAGAACAGAACTCTCCACGCCTATCTGTACGAAGAATTTTAATATTGGCATCAATTTGCTTTTCAACCATTGCCTTGAATTTCCTGAAATTCTCAAATGCTTCCGATTTATATTTCACAAAATAGATCCAACTCATACGACTATATTCATCTGTAAACATCAGAAAATATCGACTTCCACCGAATGATTCAGTATTCATAGGTCCACATAAATCAACATGTATTAATTCAAGACATTTTGAGGCCCTCCAAGACATATAAGTAGGAAATGAATGTCTTTGTTGTTTTCCATAGATACAACCCTCACATAAGTCAAAAGGATTTATTTTGGGTAGTCCAAGAACCATACCTTTATGACTTAACACCTTCAAACCTCTGTAATTCAAATGCCCATATCACAAATGCCATAACTTTGACTCGTCTGTCTCATCAGCAACAAGAGCATAATTCTCCATATTTGAGACTTCAATTAGAAACATTTTATTCTCCGTCATAAGAACTCTTACAATAATTTGCCTGGATTTCTTATCTTTGATAATACATGGCCCATCATCAAATAAAATTGAATGCCCATTACCCATCAATTGTCCGACACTTAACAAATTATGGGCCAAATTTGGAACAAAATAGACATCACAGATAAGTTTTGTGTTACCATTGCGAGTCTTTACTACTACAGTGCCTTTCCCTTCAACCTGAATTGCCTTATTGTCACCAAGCCTGACACTTATCTTGTGAGACTCATCAAGTTCCTTGAACTTTTCTTTCATGCCACACATATGATTTGAACAACCGCTGTCCACAAACCAAACATCATTGGAAATAACAGCTGCATCTACTTTGGCCATGAACAAATTACTATCTTCTTCATCTTCTTCTGCAAAATTCATTTGTTTCTCCTTGAACCAACAATCGGCTTGGATGTGTCTGTAGTTCTTGCAATGGTAGCATTGAATATTGCTCTTACTGCCTCTTTGCCAATCAGATCAACCTCGGCCTTGACCTCTGCCACGTCCTCGGCCACGAAATCCTCCTCTCCCTCGGCCTCGACCTACTGAATGAAAATCTCGACCTGCTGAATGATCACCCTCTTCAAATTTGCTGGCTGCCTCTTTCACCTGAAATGCTTTTTCATCGCTCTTTTCCAGCGATCGATTAATTGTTGACTCGTGAGCTTGAAGAGACCCCATCAATTCGTCAAAGGTAAAGATTGACAAATCCTTAGATTCTTCTATAGCAGCTACCACATGATCAAATTTTTGAGTTAAACTTCTAAGAACTTTTTCAACAATGGTCTGATTTGTGATTTGCTCGCCATAGGATCGCATTTGACTGACTATTACCATTGCTCTTGACAAAAAATCAGCAATTGGTTCTCCGTTCTTCATCATCAAGGTCTCAAAATCACGCATAAGTGATTGCAATTTCACCACAAGGACCTTCGAATCTCCTTGAAACTCCTTCTGCAAAATAGACCAAGCTTGCTTCGAGGTCGTCGCTAATGCGATTCGTGAAAAAACGCTATCATGGACTGCTTGTTGAATGATTACTAGTGCCTTTGAATCATTCTTTCGGGTTTCCCGTATTCTGTCTTCATCATCAGAGTCATCAAAGTCGAAGTACCCTTTTTCTACCAAGTCCCAAAGATCTTGAGAGCGAAGTAGAGTTTTCATACGAATACTCCAGAATTGATATCCTTCTCCTTTGAAGATGGGAATGAGTGATTGTGTTACACCCATGGCATTGCTATTACTGCCCATCTCTATTGCTCTTAGTGTTTCACTCAACTCACGTGTTTACTCTCTACTCACTCTCAGCTTGTGCTCTGATACCACAAATGTTGGAACAAAGATCAATTAGGAGTAGAATAACTTAATTATTATCGTATCACTCCATGTTCCTTCGGGTAATTTCATTAGTGAAAGATCAATTAGGAGTAGAATAACTTAATTAGGAGTTGAATAACTTAATTAGGAGTAGAATAACTCAATTAGAAATAGAATAACTTATCTAGGAGTAGAGTAATTTAACTAGGAGTAGGTTAACTTAAACAAAACAAAATCGAAACCCCCCAAAGCCTATATAACATCACACGACCGAGTAGCTTGATACTTGCAGCAGTAGATCCTGTGGATTCGATACATGGACTTGTCCAGATTTTATTACTTGATAATGAAGGGGTACACTTATCCCTTAGTGAGTCTCACCGTGAGACGCATCAAGTTTTTAGCGCCATTGTCGGGGATTTACTTTTCCAGCAATATCGAACCAAAGGTCGAATTTGTTAGTTTAGGCATTCCTTTTGTGAATATCCTTTGTTTATATCGTTTATACTTTTTTATTATATAATTCTTTATACTCTTTTATACTTGTTAAAATTCCATAGCTGTGATTTTTAGTTTTATACTTGTTAAAATTTTGTATTCATAGCTGTAAAATCTTGCTTATCAACTTTTGTGCTAGAACTTCACTTTTTCTCAGCATTCTCTGATCAATGAATTGGCAAGAAAGAGTCGACTGGCAAGCTCCAAAGTTTACAATACCATCAAGACAATATATTCATGCCCTGGAGAATGAGGCTCCCAATCCCTCCATGCCCAAGTTAAATAAGAAAATGGATATCTTGATGGCGAAACTGAGCCTCAACACCAATGAAAGTGTAAGTTTTGTGGGTAATCACCAAAGGTACAATTCTAACCCCAATTCTTATAGCTTTTATGATAGTGATTGGAGGAGACCTCAACACTCAAATCTGTCCTACAGGAACCGTAACATGTTGAGGCCTCCTTGCCCTCTATTGCTGCGAGAACGGGCTTGCTTTCGACCTCTCCCTCCTAGTCGAGTCCACTCTCCGCCAAATGAATAAAAAGAAGCGATCCAGTTTGGGTTTAGGTCATCTGGTTACATTTTTTGCCTCCTCCGCACTTGGGAACGACGTCCTTGATGGGCTCCCCAATTTAGCCCCCTGCCCCATTGACAAGTCCTCTTTTAAAAACCTCCAAACCCCCCCTTCCAGTCCGGGTGAAAGTTCGGGTGCCAGCACACAAGTCGCGGAGGGATGGGATTCAGATTTTGATTTGGACGACATTCCTACCGGTCGCTCCTACACCACCAACCTCGACTTCTAATCAATTCATACTCGGTTGGACGTGTTGAAAGGGCAACCACCGGTAAGATCGGGCTTCTATGAATGCCCATTTCGACACCCTTGAGGCGTACCACCTCATGGATCACGCCGCCCTCGCCACCCGCTTCGACACTCTCGAGGCCTAACGCCAAATGGACCGGGCCAACTTTGATTCGTTCACCCACGCCTTTTGCTCGCACTTCCACATCGATTGCCCCCCTCACCCGCCTCCATAATAGTTTTAGGGTGTTATTTTCTTTTTTTTGTGTTTTAGTTTTGTTTTCATGTTTTCATTTTTTATGCTTTTATGTTTTAGACGTCTTTGGAATTGAAGTCTAGTTTTTCACGCGGAGGGACATACAACCCCGCACTAGTCGTTGGTCTTGCACTTTATCTTTATCTATATTTTTTATGTTTTTCATGTTAATTAAATATATCGTTTATGTTTTTTGTTTTCAAGTTCGTTTATCGTTTAATTTCGTGTTTCGATTAATAAAAGTTTGGTTTACGCGGAGCGTGCCTTTGGCCAAGCTCTGCGTAAACTAGACTCTGATTCAAAAATTTGCTCTAATCATGGTTCATGCGGAGTGTGCCTTTGGCCAAGCTCTGCGTAAACCAGTCTCTAGAATTCAAAAAGAAACAAAATAATTAAAAACCAAGCTCCGCGTGGCACAACTTAAAAACGAAACAAAAAGAAAAAAAATAATAAAACAAAAATAAAGATAAAAATAAGATGAAAATAAACAAAAAATCAATAAAAATAGAGTCAATTAAACTAAATAATTAGCTTAGTAATCATTCCGGCACATAACCCCCTCGGAAATAAATTAAAAGTTACGTTATTTGTCCTTAAAATAGGGAAACACGTGATTACAAAGGATTGGTTTAGTTAAGAAATTTTAGGTATTGATTCCGAAACTAGAAAATTTACGGATAGTCGAGATTTGCACTCAACAAATGCAACGAGTCCAAACCCACGAGTTATCTCCATAATGAAATTAAAAAAGGCAATAAAAACGGGATTTTTGAAAATTTTACGAGAGCTTGAAAGTAGACAATTAAACCCGAAATCAATGTGAAGTATTTTGAGCCTAAAAGAGTTCGTACGAGGACTCTATTTTTCTTCACGACATTTTGTGTGCTTTTGCTTCACTCAATTCATAGAGTTTGCAGTAAATACCGAGTTAAGTACATTTGTTTTGGTAAAAGAACAATAGATGATAAAATGAGCTCACTTAGGCTAATTCTTTCTTGTTGATTTTTTCTCGTTTTTCGTAAACCCTTCGAAAACCCCGTCAAGCCTACTAACCAATTTCTTTGCCAACACCCATTTAACATTTAACCCTTTTTCTTCTTGTTTGAACACCCAACAAATTCAAATGCGTCGAATTACCCAAAAAAAGCAAAGATTCTAGCAAGAAAATACAAATCATCTTTTGAAATCGTTTTTGTGCCACTCTCGGAATAAAAGATATAAATAAAAAGAAAAAAAATAGTAAATAGGCTTTCTCAAGATCCACAAGAAATTTCAAACTCATCTCCCGTACTTGCTAGAACGAATCAACAAAAAAACGATGCAATCACCAAATTCGGTGTTCGAACACGAGTTCCTAAAATTAACCCCTAACCACTAAAAAGCCTCACCTACATTACTACCCCCGTCCGGGCTTATTTTTAATATTGTTCGACCATAACATGGATGGAAAAACCCGGATGAACATGCAAACTCAGTATGATTTTGGTTAAGTATAAAGAAGAGCATATAAACAACAACCCACCAAAAATTGTGTGATAAGAGTGACATACATTGGTGAGGTAGAATTAAGCTCTCCATGAATAATCAACCCCTGTTAATATTGCCTATTAAGTTTGATCATGGAGGTTTCAAATAAGTTATGGTCACTCGTCCGCCAATGATTGAATACATTTTGGTAAAATCTTGGTTTTGGAATCACGCACTTGGTTAAACCAACCGGATGATCGAACAGCGAGCCAAGCAGCGAAGCCAGTCTTGCCTTAGTTGCCATGACACGTCAACTGATCTTGTGCGAAGAAGATGAATAGCAGTGGTAGAGTCAGATTCAATCCATAGTCGGTGCCAGTCTTTTTCCCAGGCAAATTCTACTGCAAAGGTAACAGCACGCAATCCTGCAAAATGAGCATAAGAGCTTGGGATTGGAATCACGAAACTTCCTCTTGAAAAGCCTCGCCCCTAGAAAAAAATACCACCTACTCTAGCAGTACCAGGCGTCCCCATCGCAGAGCCATCCATGTTTACTTTCGTCCATCCGGGCGGAGGTGGAATCCATCGAACTGGGATGAAATCAGGAGCAGGTGGAGGCCGCATTCGCTCCACTGTAGCACCAAAAGGACAGTGACGGGCTTCGTTTATGAGACTTTGGAGCTGCATTATAGATCTTTGGATTGAGGGGAGCTCTTTCTTGAAAATTGGCGCGTTTCTGATATGCTAGATAACCAAGCAGCAGGTTATCATGTTGTAATTCCACAGTTTTTCCAACATTCGCCTAACGCCCAGTTACTGCAAAGCTGCAAAAAAATCACAGAAAAGAGCCGGAGGTGGAAGCATGATGACAAGTAAGGTTCCCAAGGCCCACTAGAGACCTGCACTAAACGAATAAGTAACAAATAGATGGTTAATATTTTCTGAGGCACACTTACAAAGCTCGCATCGTGATGCAATATTGAAACCTCATGCCTGAAGCACATCCTTTGTGGCAACCTTTCCGTGCAAAAGCTTCCAACAAAGCATCGACCTACTAGGAGGGATAAATCTGCGCCAAATAAAATGCCCATAGGGAACTGCTTCTACAATATTCAATTGATTATTATAGAACTCCTTGACTATAATTCTTCCGTTTATCACGGTTTTCTAAATACAGATATCTTCCTTATCTAATCCTCTTGAACCCGGAGAATATTTCCACGCACTGTGGAGGGCAAGTGGTCAATTTTCATCTAGACGCCCTCAACTAGGAAATCATCAATGGGAGTGAACATCCATGCTTGCAGTTTAGGCTCGATGCCGAGCTGATCCGCAACAATTGGCTCAATCCATTTGTCAGTCCAGAAGTTTAATTTTGAAGTTCTCCCAATCCACCACTATATTTGGTTATGGAGCTTCTCAAAGCACTTTTTGCAAGCCGACCAGACGAAGGAGTTGTTAATGCAGGTTCTAGGGGTCCTATAGAAGGTAAAAAAGTGAGTTTTCAAAAGGTTAATTACCAAGGAATTTCCCTAAACTAATTCCCAACAAAATTTTCCCACAAGAACTAAATTGCAGAGTCTGAAATGCTTTAAACCAAGGCCGCCAGTGACAGGGCTTTTACAACAAGTCAACCATGCCATAGTGACCAGCTTCCGCACACCCCGTTTTCGAGACTAGAGAAAATTTCACATCGCGATTAATTTTGTTTTGACAGAATCATGGGCCATTGATGGATAAAAAAAGAATGAATTAGCACCCCAGTGATAGAAGACTTCACAAGAGTCATACGCCCGGCCATGGAAAGTGCAATACATTTCCTTTGTGCAAATTTCTCTATGAAATGATCACCAATCGACATTAAATGTCGAGATTTTGGCGTACCTTGAAACAGGGGCACTCCAAGATATATAAAAGGTGGCTCTGCTAAGCGGATACCCAGAATAGAGGCAAGCTGGTTTGTTCTATGAATGGGGATTCCTTTCCCAAAGAAAACATCCGATTTATCCTAAAAAACTGCCTGACCAGAAAGCGACCCATAAAACTGGAACAATTCTCGAAAGGCAGACATGTTACGCTTTGTTGCCTTGCAAAATACCAGCATGTCGTCGGTGTAAAGTAAATGAGTTGGAAAACAAGACATGCTCGTATAAGCCATAGGAGAGAAACAACCTTCCCTTTCATTATTATTAAACCACCTGCTGAAGAAATCCTCTGCAATGCCGAATAAGATTGGACATAAAGGATCCCCCTGCCTGACACCACATGAGAAACCAAAGTATCCACATCTATTTCCCTTAATGAGAATCGAAATTCTAGATGATGTCAGAATGTTCAGTATCCAATCTCGGAATTGAAGCGAAAAACCAAAAGATTCCATAATGGCAAGCAAGAAATTCCAGTCAATCGTGTCAAAAGCCTTGCGAATGTCAACTTTCAGAGCCATATTTCCCCTAAAACATTTGTTGTTTAATAGATTGACTCCCTCAGAAGCTGCGGCAATGCACTAATGAATACTCCTCCCTTTGATAAAACCGAATCGATTTACTGAAACAATTTTCGCGGCAACAATGGCAAGCCTGTCCGCTAAAATCTTAGCAATGATTTTATACAAGAAATTACTCATCACAATTGGTTGAAACTGTGAAACTTGAATAGCTCCGTCAGACTTAGGGAGTAAGGCTATAAGGTTCGAATTCATACCAAGAAAGATGTAACCTGTGTCAAAAATAATGAAGAACCATATTACAAACATCCTTACTGATGAGTGTCGAATTCACCAAAAATAAAATACCTACTATTGGAACTAGAAAACTTTAGTAAATGTGGAGTAGGGTCGAATGCACAGAGACTAGTCGAATTATAACTTTTTGAAACTAACAATTAAAAGTAAAGAGGGGGGTTTGGTTTGTGGAAGGAATTGAATATAAGATAACAAGTAAAAATTAAATATCAATAATTAAATAAATGAGAAATATGTATGAGAAAGATTCTAGCCAGAGGTTAGGTTCGAGTCTTGAATTGAACCAATCGATCATCGATAACAGAAAATATAAGTTTCAACCCTTCAAATAAATTAGCTATGGTTATTAAAAAGCACTAACAACATATCTCTTCTTACCATTTAGATAATCAGGAAACGTTCACTAATTACCTCTAATCAATCAAACAGTTCTAAACAAGCTTTAGAATTTAATTTGATTGAAAACATTAAATATAAAAGAGATGCTAATTCTACTCAACAATCACACAAGCGGGATTATTTAAAGCATATCAATCTCAATTCACAACATAGGTTAAAAGTTTGTCCACAATCAACTATATTATTTGCTACTTGTATCAGATGATTTAAACGATTACGTATTTAAACATCCAATTAGCAAAACGATTGCAAGTAAATAATTAAATCAAGGATTCAATAAAATCACGCAATACGAATAAGAACAGAATGGAAATCAATTACTTGAAATAGATGAAAAAGATGAAGTACAGAATGATCTCACAATTCCATTGTTCAAGACCTAAATCCTCTAGCTAGAAATTGGAGTTTAGTTCCTCATGGAAGAGAGAATAAAGCGCCAAAGATGAAGAAGCTTGAAGAAGAATGATATTGCTGGAAGAAAAGGTCGATGATGAAAGATGAGCATCCCTCATTCTCTGTTTGTCTCTTAAAACGTAAAATCCCCACTCTTCCCACCTTCCATGTTGTTCTCTCAAGAGAAAACTAAATAACTACCCATAAAAATCTAATAATAAAAATCCTATATAGAATTAAACTCTCATTAGGATTCTATATTTTGAAATCCTAATAGAATTAAATCCTATAATAATGTCTTAATATAATTAAAATTAATAATGAAAATTACAAATAGTAAAAATCATGAAATAAAAGTCTTCCAATCATAATCTAACTCTTAAATTCGGACTGGTCCTTACCCATGGGCATGGGTTAGGACAAATCAGCTTTTTAGTGAATAATTTCCTTCTTCAGTATGGCCTAAGCCATGGGCATGGGTTAGGACCTGACAGATTTCTCCAATTTCACTTTAAGCTCCATAAGATTAGCATTTTAATCTCCAATTTGAATTGAATCTCCAAAAACACCTATAAAACACAAAACAAGATAAATAAGCACCAATAAAGTAAAACTAACATTAAACTAAAGAGAATTAAGATATAAAGATGTACATAAATATGGACACTCTTATAGTAGTAAAATGGAAACCAGAGAGGTTTTGTTACAATGGAAGGAAGAAGGTCGAACAAAGAAGAAGAAGAAGAGAGACTTTTCGTTTCCTGTCTAAGTCCAAGAAGAAGAAAAAGGGAATCCGCATGATATCAAGTACAGAAGCCACATTAAGTACAACACGCCACTCCTAATTGATTGCTCCAAAGGCCTTTTAGTCTTTGTACAAAGGCTAGGGGCAATTCTGACTTTTCACACAAGTAGTAGATTCTAGAAGAAGCTGCATCAGCTTATCATGGAATCAACCACACTCAAGCTCACCACAAATCCATCTCCACCATCCATTGCAATCAATTAGATCAATGGCCACAATTAAGACACTTGTTTTATTTTTCCTTGCTCTTTAAGTTTGCTTGATAGGCACACCTAATATTACAATATAAATGTAATAGTTAGCTATGGTTTTAGCCCTAATGAGAAATACAAGATATTGATTTCTTACCTCATTCAATTAATATGGTATCAGAGAAAATACTTTGCTAAAGGTTTCACTTGTTGAACCACTATGGCTGCTCCATTGATTACTTCCAACAGTCCCTATCACTTGCCTCAAAATGAAACTCCGGCATTATCCCTGGTGTCCCAAGTCCTCATCGGACCAAACTGCCACCAATGGTCAAGGGCCGTGAAGGTTGCCCTAATGTCGAAAAATAAGTTTGCCTTTGTCGACGGCACCATCCAAGCTCCTGCACCTGAAGATGCGATGTACAACCAATGGGAGAGGTGCAACAACATGGTCATGTCGTGCATCCACCATGCGTTGTCGCCATCCATCGCTCGGAGCATCATGTGGCTCGATAAGGCGGTCTAAGTCTGGGCAGACCTGAAAGAACGTTTCACACAGGCGGATTCACTTAGAATACTTGAACTGCGTAGAGAGATACATAGCCTCAAACAAGGGAATGGTAATATTTCAGACTATTACACCTGTTTGAAAATCTTGTATGATGAGTTGATGAACCTCAGGCCAATGCCCAAATGCACCTGTAGACAGGCCTGCAGTTGTCGTGCCTTCAAAATCCTTCGGGATCAACAGGATGCGGACCAAGTCATAACCTTTCTTCAAGGGTTAAATGACTCGTATTCTACTATCTGTTCACAAATCCTCTTGATGGACCCCTTGCCCTCATTGAACAAGGCCTTCGCACTGGCAACCCAACACGAACGGCAGATAGGCCTTGCACCTATAAAAAACAATGAAGGGGATGAAAGCAATGCGTTTGCAGGATTCACAAATGCGCAGAACAAAGGACACAAACAAGGCAACCCAATGTATAATAATCGAAAAACCAACAGCAAAAACTCATCCTTGTGTACATATTGTGGCAATACAGGGCACACAGAGGAGATTTGTTTCAAGAAACATGGGTACCCACCAAACTATGGCAATAGAAACAAATGTAGTCCTTTCAGAACTAATCAATCCAAGGCGAATGCAGCAGTGAATCAGAATAGGGACAACGGAGAATCAGGAGAGGAGGATGATAGACAGCCAAACACAGAACCTTTCTCCCTCACCAAAGAGCAATACCACACACTAGTCACCCTATTGCCACAGAAGCCTTTGGGAAAAGCTTCGGCCTCGGGGAGTAGTGTTAACACCTTCGTCAAAGGAGAAGGTTCTGGTAACGCTTAATATCCTAACTCTTTTTCATCATTTTGGATAATAGACACAGGGGCCACTGATCACATCATTTGTGATACTGGACTATACAGTTCGTATACCAAAATAGAAAAGTGTTGGGTCAATTTACCAAATGGAGAAAGGGTTAGAGCCCAATATATGGGCACTGTGATCCTTAGCACACAACTTATACTGCATAATGTCCTATGTATACCTGCCTTTGATTACAATTTAATCTCAACCAGTAAATTGTTGAAAACAGGAAAGTTGCGCATAGTAATAACGGAGTAGCACGCCATTGATCACAACCCTGAAACGGAGTAGCACGCCATTGATGGCTCTTGAAGATTGGCCATTGTTGACACTTCTACTACTATTGGCAATTTGAGTATTGTTGTAGCAAAAAATGATACTCCTATTGGGTCCTCTCCAGACACTTTGAACCTGGTTAAAGCAGAGAACGTCTCCGATGGTATCTTTCTCTTCCATTACTTTAAATAACTCATCCTAATTGAATCTGAGAGGAAGTCTGAGTTTGCGCATTTGATACCACCTCATTTCAAAATTGCCGTGAAGAAATCCTTAATTGGAAGTACAGCCTATGAGTTCTCCGTATATGAAAGAGGGGGATGCCAAATGATCCCTAACCTAATTGAGAATATATTATAGGCTTTTTATTCTTTTAACCCCCTTATTTTGTTTATTCAGGTTTAGTTCCTGCTAATCCAATTTTTGTTCAAATCAACCCTTCCCGTTCTATAATTTAGTCCCCCATTGATTTATATACTCACGAATCTGGACCTATTTACTTTGTCTCCTGTCAATTAGACCCCTCCATGGTTTAATCATGTACCTAATTGTTTGAATTAAGCTTAATTAGGTCGTTCCAAATAATAGTTCGTATTAGTTGTGTCGCACTTTTAAAAAGGAGCGACACAAAGATAACACACTCCTTGTGTCGCTTTTATAAAAGCGTGTCACAAAAATAACACACTCCTTGTGTCGCTTTGGTAAAGGCGTGTCACAAGCTTTCTCTTGTGTCACACTGTAAGACAAGCGATACAAGAAGTAACTCGTTTGTGACGCACGTTCTTCAAGCATGATACAAGTGATGAGACAGAATACTTAGTTGTGTCGCATTTACAGAACGCGCGACACTAGTTACTCTGTTGTGTCGCTTTATCTTCAAGCGCGACACAAGAGGTGCGACACAAGTGAGCATTTCTGTACTAATGTTCCATTTGGGTTTTAACTAATCCTAATATTGGGTTAGCTTTTAATATTCATGATCAACATATTTCTGTTGATTTTCTAACTAATTGTGCCCTTCACCAATTCAATTTTATTTATGGGGAGTGTTGCCAATATTGGTCGCCCGGACCTTTGGTTGAATTTGACTCATAGTTTGGGTATCTTAAGGGCTCCTTAGTCAATGCTATTAGAGGAGATCATTAAAATATGGGTATTCCTCTTCTTAATAGTGCTTGTTAATACCTAAAAATGATTGAGTTCTTTTTAAAACAGACCATCATCAAAAGCCAGATTCTGAAAAACTAGAAATTGACAAGGAAATAGAAGCAACAGCAAAACGATCAAGCCATCATCTAATCTATAAGATGCAGATTGATGCAAGCATAGGAAAAATTCCAACAAAGCATAGAAGAGTAGCCAAAATCAAAAGAAAACCCATAGAGATGTAAATAATAGTAGTTGTTTTACCTGCACAGATGAATAAATAGAAGAGGAAGTGAAAATGAAGCAAGAAAAACTTGAAAGAAAAGGAAATGAGAAGAAGAAATAGGCAATTTTTGTTGAGAAAATTAACTATTAATTTAAAATAATTAAATAAAAAAATGAATTGTTGTGAAATCCCAATTGATGAAGCATTATTTTTGTAATTTGTATTATTGAGGGATTAGTTTTTGTAATTTGTAATTATTTAAATAAATAAATAAATAAAAGTTTTCGGTGGTCAATGTATCAATTAATTGTGCCAGCAACTTGGGAAAGATCATTGGATTCGATAACGCTGACCACTGAATCAAATTTTTCAGTCAGTGTAATCAAGAGTTTTTGGATAACTCTTTGATCACTAAATCTTCTCCATAAGCTCATAGCTAGTTCACAACTTCATTAACTCTTGACGAGTAGATTTTGATAGCTTCGCCATCTTTCATTTTAAGGTTCTCGAAATCTCTCCGGAGAGTTTGGAGCTTGATGTTGCGAACTTTGGCAGTCCCTTGAAATTTATCTCTCAATATAAAGATGGTGTAGAGTGAGAGAGAAAGGGAGTTAATAGAGAGAGGAATAATGTAGAGGGAGAAAGGCACAATTGTGCATTGAGAGTTTCTGAGAGTTTATTTTAGAGGGTAGTAAAGATAATTATTTTGAGGAGAGATAAAAATAGTAAAGATAATTATTTTGGGTATTTTTGGGAAACACCGGAGTGCTACTATTTTTTTTATCTCATTGTAACTCTAAAAAGTTTCTAGAGAAAACCCTCTTGTAAACCTCATAAATTCAATAAAATTGAGATTTATTGTTTCCGCTAAATTATCGAAATCCAGAAAAATTCCCAACAATTTTTTAGAAACAGAAAGAGAGTAATAATTTTTTAAGTAATAAACCAATTTGTAAACAGACTAGTAATAACTAAATTTGTAAACAGACTCATGATTTAAACATATCGATCAAAGGTCAAATTTTAAATAGTAGTTTGATCTATTGCAGACATAGTCCAAAAAAAATCTAATGGTTTGACCTATGGTAGACACAGTCCTATGCTTTAAATAGATAAATAAATATTTATTTATTTGAGACCCTTTTAATCTAAATAATTCAAATAAATTGATAAATACCTATGGAAATTTGTTGCAAATCAGATCAAATGAATACTGAATTGCAATGAATATTTTCATACACCGAAATTCATGGTTGCAAAAAAAGAGATTTATTGTCAATATTTTAAAATTTAGCTTCTCAATTATACCATTTTAATGTTGATCTTGACTAATAATCATAAAGAATATTACTATTTTATAAGGTTAATTACATACAGATGCTCTCTGATTTCGTCAATTTGCAGATTGGTACTTGTGGTATTTTTTCCATGAAGTCTCATGCTCTTTTCCATCACTATTGTGATTCACAACCTTCTGGATGAAAGAAAAAGTGAATACAATAACTAGCCCGTTATAACTAGTAACAATAATAACAAATATAATATGAATCATGATCTAGAAGTAGAAAACTGGAACTGACTGGTTTCTCAGACGCTTTATAAGAGCTCCAGCATCATCTAATGAATGAAGTGCATCAGCAGGAGGATTCTGTACCGAACATTAATCAAAAGAAGACCAATATTCACAAACAAAATTAAGGAAGAGACAATAAAATGCATGAGCAAGCCTTACCTTGTCGGATGAGGGTTTCTTTTTCGACCTCTTGAGAGCACTTAGAGGAATTAAAAGGTCAGCAACTCCAGAACAATTTTGGCATTGCCAATTTCCAGCGGGAACTGACTTCTCGAAGGAAAAAAAATACATGATAAGTATCAATATCTTGATGTAAATAATAGAAAATTGGTGTGAGCCCGAACATAAAATTCACATACATCAAGAGGTGGGTTGAGACAGTGAAGATGATAAGTGCTGGGGCATGTGTCGCAGCATAGCAAGTCTCCACCTATGTCACATACTACACACTCGTAGTAATACTGTGAAACATAGCAAAGTTCAGTAATAGCCAATAGAATGGAAGCTGAATATTCGAGTTTGAGAAAACAAATAATATATAGGGAAATCCTTAAGCAAATTAATTCCTATAAACCAATTGCTATTTGAACATTTCCTCTTGTTCTGAGGTAAAATAAGGAGAATAGTGTATGCTTTAACTTACTGCTCTTAAACCAAATCATATATGACTTTTGCACCTATATAGAATTTTAGGCTGTGTGGTAAACTTAAAACAACGATGAATAAGTAATTTCGATAACCGGTTATTTGAGAGTTTAGAAGCATAGGCTAAGATAACAAGAAATATAATGAACCAAGATATTAGAAAGAAAGAGAAATCTTACCCCATCTGCTCCTATTGTTCGAGGAGGCAAACTAGATGAGTTATCATCATTTCCTGCACCAGAATTATATGAGTTACGCTTTGATTTCGTTGCTTTCTGCGAACACTGTTTCCTTTTATGGCTACTCCCTTGATAACTCCCATTCCGTGTATCAATCATGTTGGAAGGCAACTAAACTACAATGGAGGTCCAAGGTAAACCTACATTGTTAGATAATACCGAAGATTAGATTAGTTTCATCATCACATAACATCTTTAAGACTATATTACATCTGAAATTTCATAGTAGAATGCATTAATGGTTTCTGCTTGAAACAGAATGCAGAATATTAACTATATTGGAAGGAGAGGAAAAAGGTGTTAGTGTTATCCTCTTTGCACCTAAGACTATATTCTGAATAAAACAATAACTCTAAACTAAAAATGAGCAAGAGACTCGTCCAAAGGGACAGTAAGGATGTTGTAATGCCTTGAATCCATATAACACAATACGACAGGAAGCAACGGGTCTGCTGTCAATCAATCGTGGGGACATCGTGGATCCCCCGCCCGACAGTATATGTTGTTTCCTATTCGGATTAGCATTGGCTTTCGGTTTTCTACTTGGAAGCGACATCGTGGGGACATTGTGGGTTCCAAGTCGAATTAGGTTAGAAATCTACCAATAAAGCATATTGGAGAAGTAAAAATATAACGAAACCCGACCATATTTCTTCTGCAGGTTTTAATTTTTCAAAAAAATAAAAATAAACATTCGAAAGTAGAAGTCTCCTTTTCTTAAATATATAATTTCAAGAAAGTAAGTTTACTTTGTTTTTAATATATAATTTCAAGAAAGTAACCCATAATTTCAAACCGGAAAAACAATTCTCCTTTTCTTAGCACAGATAACACCAATTTACATAGTTCAAAAAGGAATTACTGCTACCACTGTTGCTCATAGATTGTATACTTATATGCCACATGTTAAATTAACCAATTATCCCTAAACATTATCTTTGTAATTAATAACGTATTAACAGAATCTAAATCCATGACTTCTACCTTCATAAAGGAATTTTTTATTTTTAATTTTTTGAGAAAAAGTATGTCATTTCATTAATTTAAAAAGTACAAATACAACATTAAAATAAAGAGGAATAAAACCTCTCACTCATATAGGCTACATCGACAAAAAGAAGAAAAAAAAAACTACAAAGACAAATAAAAAGATTATAAAAAGGAATACTTCATAAAAGAATATTTTGATATCTATCACTGTTGTACTGTGTTCTAATGTACTGCTCAACCAAATTGAATTCCAAAGAGCAATCTACCTGCCATATTCATCTAGAAACTCAAAAAAGTACGAACTGAACTAGTCTTTCACTATGGGTTTGTTATAAGATTTGTCTTTCCCATTCTCTTCAGACTAGGAAATTACCATTGTAAACCTAAAACGATTCTGAAAAAATAAAACCATGCAAAATTGATGTACCCAAAATCAAAAGAAAAACCATAAACAAGTATTTAACTGTAGCAGTTTTACCTAGAAAATGAGAATTCAGCGTAAAGATGAACAAAGAAAAGAGAGAGAAAATGGGCCAAGAAAAATTGAAAAGAAGAGAAAAAGAGTTGACACTGAGAGGGATGAGTTGTACAGAAGAGAAATTGATTTTGTTCTCTTCTTTCCTTATTTTTTGTTCTCATCTTCTTCCATTCAAATTTTTTTTTACCATCTTTTAACCCAAGTTATCTTTTTGGATTCAAAGTTTCATTTTTTTACCATAGCAAAGGGTTCAAAGTTAGCATTTATAAGTTACTAGAATAATAAAAAAAAAAATGGTAAATAATTATAAGGTTTCTATGTTTTTAATTAACCCACTAGTAGGTCCATCATATTATTATAAGATCGTGAGTTTTTATCTTAATCAAGTATTTAGTCCGTTTATATATTTTTATACATAAAAGTACAAAATTGCTCCTAATTATACAAATAAATAACTTCTCATTCTAGTTTTCAAATTTAATCAAAATAGTTATAATGAAGTTTGTGTAGTATATATACATCAAAATTCTTATATTTATGTATATTAATTAAAAAATAATTATATGTCTTATTCTCTTATAAAAAACCACTTTTATAATTTTATATAGTTATACTCCTATTTTGATTATTTTTATAATATTTGTTATTCATTTTTTTAATGAATAAGTTCCACACTACATGAGCGTATTGCACCAAGGAGATTTAGAATTATAATTATTTAGACAAGAGCTCCTGCATGTGACAGAAACACGGTGTTCTTCCACAGATCGGCTAAAGCTAAAAAGCTTTATTCATGTCTGAAATCCATGGTTACCAACGATGAGCTCACTTTGGATATGGACAAAATCTCACAGCATGTGGGTGAGTTCTACTCAGATCTGTTCACTGGTACTTCGATTCCTGCCAACCCAAGGCAGGTGAAATGATAACGTGTCTGACTGCCAACGCTCGGTAAAAACAGCTATCAGAGGTGCATCAATGTTTGTGTACATGATATCTGAAAGGTGTGTCAACCCAGATGACTGTATAAGCGCTTGCAACTCCTTGTCGAACCCTCACACCATGTGAGTAGCCTCCTGCAAAACTCGGATCTGGTATGGCATCTAAGGACACCCCTCTGATGACCTCTCCAAATCATAGCTGCAATATGTCATATGAAGTTGGGAATCACTGAACCATCAATAGGACCGCTTGGAAATGGCTCCGTCACAACCCAGTCGTCAGTTGCAGCATCCCTGCAGCGTTTTCTCCTCCCTGGATTTATATTACACGTGTTACAATATTAATTAGATATAGTTAGTAGCTAGCATTTAAGTAAGTAGTTGGGAAGTAAGTAGTTGGGTATTAATGGTTGTTTGTATATATATATATACTTGTAATACCTTTTGACTTAATAAGAAAACACTTTCAAATAACCCTTGTGTGGTTACATGGTATCAGAGCCAAGCATTTTGGCTTAGGAAGTTGTTTCTCTGAGTTTGAACGGTAAAGGTCGGTCCGAGTTGGAAGTCGTTTTTTCAAACACCTCCGTTCATCTCACCGCCCCCTCCATTGGATTTCTCTGCCGCCGATCTGTCGGGTTGCTCAACTCCGGCAACAAGAAAGGCCGCGCGTAGGCCTCACGCGCCGATCTTAAGTCCGACGCGCCGCCCACTCGCCGGTGCGTGGCGGCCCGTGGCTGCTCCGTTCGCCGCCGTCTTTCTTCTCCCGGCCTCGCCTCTATATCTCCGGCCCGTCTGTGTGGTCAGTTTCTCATTTTGGTAACTTCGGTCAGTCTCCTTCTTTGTGGCTACCCCGGCTTGTGTTCGGTTTGTCCCATTTTTTCTGATCTGATTTTTCTGTTCAATTGAGGCTGCTATATTTTCTCTACTTTATCTTGATCTTGTTAGAATTATTAGTAGTGCCTTTAGTGTTCTTTGATTTTTTGGTGGTAATTGTCATTTGCTTCGATTGACAATGCGTGAGGAAAGGGATAAGAAAGTCATGACTGAAATTACTGTTGGTACCACTCGAATTATGGACAGAAAATTGACTGGAGTTAAGGATTACACTCAGTGGAAACGTACTATTACTCGGTACATTAATAGTGTTGATTTGGGAGATCATTTGAGTAATAATCCTCCACCTAGAGATGATCAGGGAAGTAGGAAGAAATGGATGATGGTAGACTATAAACTGTTTAATCTGATTCAGAATACTTTGGACTCTACTATTGATGACATTGTGACTCATTGTGATACTGTTAAAGAAATGTGGGAATACTTAGAGTCTATGTATGCTAGTAAACAAGACTTGACTCATATTCATAACTTGTTGTCTTCATATTATCGTCCTCAGAGAAAGGGTCGCACCTTATTTCAGTATTATAATGAATGTAAGCAGATTTGTGAGGAGAAGCGGACTCGATTTCCTATGACAGCCGATGTTAAGCAGATGCAAGAGGATGATGATTGTGTATTTGTTCTTGGATTTCTGGAGGGTCTTGGTCCTGAATTTGAAATAGCCCGCAGCCAGATATTGACCAGTGGGACACTTCCCTCCTTTGCTGACCTCTATGGTCGACTTCTTCCTGTGTGTAAGGATATTGAAAAGACGTCTGATGTGATGTCTCAAGAGACAATGGCTCTGGTGAGCAATGCGACACATGGAGTTCAAAGTGGTCCTCAGAATTCCACTACTCACCGTATCTCTCAAAGTGGTCCTCAGGTATGCCATCATTGCGGTAAAGAAGGACATATTAAGAAGAACTGTTGGAAGCTACATGGTCGGCCGCAGAAAAGTAACAATCGGAAGTTTGCTCACATTGCTGCTGGTGATGGTATCCTACCGTCCCCTCAATCTTCGTCTTCTACTCCTACCGTCACTATCTCTGTTGATGAATATGCTCGACTTCAGCAACTGTCTCTTGATCATGGTGCCTCCCAGTCCGCTACTACTGCTTTGGCTAATACAAGTAATCGGGCTGCTTGTCTCTCCACCTCATCCCGTAGTTGGGTTATTGATTATGGTGCTACCGATCATATGACTGGTAACACAGGTATTCTTTCTTCTTTTGATTCTCATACCAATCTGCCATCTGTTACTTTAGCTAATGGAGCCACCGCTCCTGTAAATGGTCATGGAACTGCTCATCCTACCTCCAAAATCTCTTTATCCTCTGTTTTATGTCTTTCTCAATTTCCTTTTAATCTGTTATCTGTTAGTCAACTCACCAAAGCCCTTAATTGTTGTGTTGTTTTCTTCCCAAATTATTGCCTTTTTCAGGATCTTGGGACGAAACAGAATATTGGTAGAGGGAAACTGGTGAATGGGTTGTATGTTCTTGACTCCACTAAAGCGGTGCCAAGACCAATTGCCTGTACAAGCTCCTCTCTGTTGCAGCTTCATTGTCAGTTTGGTCATCCATCTCTTCCAGTCTTACAGAAAATGTGTCCGAGTCTTCCAAGGAACTCTATTTTGGAGTGTGAAGCATGTCAGTTTGCTAAGCACCATCGAGTCCCATATTCTCCTCGAATAAATAAACGTGTTGAGTCTGTCTTTGATTTAGTTCACACTGATGTGTGGGGTCCTTGTCCTATTGTTTCTAAACTTGGTTATCGTTATTTTGTGACTTTTGTGGATGATTTTTCTTGAGTTACATGGCTTTATCATTTGAAGCACCGTTCAGATTTATTTACTGTTTTTTGTGCTTTTCATGCTGAGATTAAAACTCAATTTAATAAAAATATCTGTATTTTGATAAGTGACAATGCCAAAGAATACTTATCCAGTACTTTTCAATCATACCTTCTACAACATGGTATTATTCATCAAACGTCATGTGTTGTTACACCACAACAGAATGGTGTAGCTGAAAGGAAGAATCGCCATTTACTTGAAGTCACTCGGGCGATCATGTTCCAAATGCAAGTCCCGAAAGTGTTTTGGGCAGATGCTGTTTCCACTGCCTGTTACCTCATCAATCGTATGCCATCCGCTGTTCTTCAGGGTCAGATTCCATACTCTATCTTGTTTCCTTCTCAATCTTTATTTTCTCTTGCCCCTCGTATTTTTGCGTGTACTTGTTTTGTACACGATATTCGTCCTCAAGTCTCCAAACTTGACCCCAAATCTCTCAAGTGTGTCTTTTTGGGATATTCTCGAAATCAAAAAGGGTACCATTGTTACTCTCCATCCTTGGGGCGCTATCTTGTGTCGGTCGATGTCACGTTCTTTGAGAATACGTCTTTCTTCCGTCCATCTTCCCCTTCACCCTCTTTTCCTGCTGATACATCTGATGATGATTTTTTGATCTATACTGTAAGTGAACAGGTTGTCCCTCGTCCTCCTATTCGTCACGTTTATTCTAGGCGTGTGCAGCATGCGGTTACGACACCTGCTCCAGGACCAGTCACCAATGATACCTCATCTGTTTCGGCTCCAGATCCTACACCTTCCTCTGAACCAAGTCTTGATCTCCCTATTGCTCTTCGGAAAGGTACAAGGTCTTGCACTTACCCTATCTCGTCCTTTATTTCTTATGATGCCTTATCACCCCATTCCAAGTGTTTTGTAGCTACCTTAGATTCCATTGCAGTTCCAAAATCCATTTTAGAGGCTATGAATCATCCTGATTGGCTAGAGGCAATGAAAGAAGAACTGAAGGCACTCGAACAAAATCACACTTGGGACATTGTGGACTTACCAAAAGATCGGAAGAAAATTGGTGCTCGGTGGATTTGGACTGTTAAGATGAATCCTGATGGTACTGTTGCTCGAGTGAAGGCTCGCCTGGTTGCTAAAGGCTATGCTCAGACTTATGGTCTTGATTATTTCGATACTTTCTCTCCTGTTGCTAAACTCACTTCTGTCCGTCTGTTCATTTCTTTAGTTGCCACTTACAATTGGGAGCTTCATCAACTGGACGTTAAAAATGCTTTCTTGCACGGTGACCTGAATGAAGAGGTTTATATGGAGCAACCTCCTGCTTTGTTGCTCAGGGGGAGTCTGGAAAGGTGTGCAGATTAAGAAAGTCTCTGTATGGTTTGAAGCAATCTCCTCGTGCATGGTTTGGTAAATTCAGTGCCGCAGTAATGGAATTCGGCTTACACAGAAGTGCATATGATCCTTCTATTTTCTACTTCAGTTCTAGCTCTGGATGCATTCTTCTGGTTGTGTATGTTGATGATATCATAATTACAGGAAATGGTGTTGATCGGATTAAGGAGTTGAAGAAGTTCCTTGGTACTTGCTTCCAGACAAAGGATCTTGGTCCTTTGAAATACTTCTTGGGAATAGAGGTATCTCGCAGTAGGAAAGGAATTTGTTTAAATCAGAGAAAATACTATTTAGATATGTTGAAAGATGCAGGTCTAATTGAGGGAAAGACTTGTGATGCTCCGATGGTGCCCAATATGAAGTTGAAGTCTGATGATGGTAACTTACTCAAAGAACCTGAGAAATACAGAAGAATTGTGGGAAAACTGAATTATCTCACAATTACTCGTCCTGACATCTCATTTCCTGTGAGTGTGGTAAGTCAATTCATGTCTTCACCTAGGACAACACATTGGGATGCTGTTACTCACATCTTGAGGTATCTAAAGGGAGCTCCTGGACGAGGCTTGTTATATCAAAATCATGGACATCACATCGTAGAAGGCTTCACCGATGCAGACTATGCTGGAGATTTGTCAGACAGACGCTCTACTACTGGGTACTGTGTATTTGTTGGGGGAAATCTAGTTTCATGGAAGAGTAAGAAGCAAAGTGTAGTTTCTAGATCCAGTGCAGAATCTGAATACCGAGCTATAGCACAGGCTACGTGTGAACTTGTGTGGTTACGTCGTCTACTTGGCGAAATTGGGTTTGACCAGATAAAACCAATGAAGTTATATTGTGATAATAAAGCAGCTATCTATATTGCAAAGAACTATGTGTTTAATGAAAGAACAAAGCATATAGAAGTTGACTGTCATTTTACTCGAGAGAAGTTGGAGGATGGTACAATCACAACTCCACATGTCAGAACCGGAAGTCAATTAGCAGATGTGTTCACCAAGGCTTTACCAGGAACTCGAGTCAATTATATTTGTAACAAGCTGGGCATGATAAATATCTATGCTCCAGCTTGAGGGGGAGTGTTACAATATTAATTAGATATAGTTAGTAGCTAGCATTTAAGTAAGTAGTTGGGAAGTAAGTAGTTGGGTATTAATGGTTGTTTGTATATATATATATACTTGTAATACCTTTAGACTTAATAAGAAAACACTTTCAAATAACCCTTGTGTGGTTACAACACGTATAACATTTAAACGATTGAAATATTATAATAATGACTAAAGTAAACTAATAAAAAAATAAAACAAGAATGTAAATTATTTACCAGATTACGATCCAGCAGCAACAAATCGGCCCCCTCGACCCCTCACCACTTGAGGAGGTAGGATCATCTCGTCATGTGGATGATGTGAGCCATCTACGTCCATATCAACATCATCATATTGATCATATATACCATGCTGATCATGTGCCACATAGGCTCTCTAGGCGTCCTCCATCAGCCTTTGCTGGTCCTGGCTCCTCCGTGCGGAGCCAGTGACAACTCGACAAGTAGTGTGCCGTTGTACGAAACTATTGCCAATCTCAAAAGTCTGAAAAATAATAAACAAATCGAATAACATCATTTCTTATTTACGCTAATTGAAATTCGTCTCTAAACCCCAAGCATTTCTGTTATTATCTGCGTCAGAACAATAATCGGACGGCTCAGTAACTCGGTATAGGCTTTTTTCCTATTTTGGGACCCCCTTAAAGGGGGTCGACCTATAAATTTTTTAAAAAATTAATTTGGCCCCCCTTTAGTAGGGGCGGGTAAACCACCTGCCTGCCCTAAGGGCGGGGAGGTGAATCACTCGCTAGCCCTTGGGGGCGGATGGGTGAAACACCCGCTAACCCTAGGAGACGCGCAGGTGAAAAACACCGTCTGCCCTAAGGGCAGCTTGGTGAATCACCCGCTAGCCTTTGGGAGCGTGCAGGTAGTTAATCCGCCCACTCTTAGGGCAGGCGATGTATTTCACCTTTCCTGGCAATATTCAATGGGATCTATCTCCGAATCTAGAGACGGAACCGTTGTTTTCGATTAGATTTTCTAACAACCACTTATCATGGGGATCATTAGTCCTTTTCCTTTGTCGTATCCGCCAGACATGAATGTTGTTTGGGTTTTTGATTTTTGAAAGGATAGAGAATTTCAGTTTTTGAATCAAAAAATGAAAAGGGCAAAAATGTCTAGGATGGGGCGGTGATGAGTAATTTGTGGCGGTATTTAACAATCCACTAATGAAATTATTTCCATCCAAAAGCAATAGAATGAATATGAATTAAAATAGTTATACATTTAATTATAGTGTAAAAATGAACATAAACTAAGCTGAATAAATTAAAAGCTTATTGAGGGACGATCAAATGAAAAGAAAGAACAAATTTCAAATTAAGGATAAAAGTGAATAAAAAATAACGTTCTAAATTAGGAATAAAATAAATATTTCCAAAATAGGGATTATAATGAATAAAATAACAAGTTTCAAATTAAGTACTAAAAAGAATAAAATAAGATTTTGATAACTACCAGTATCCAAACGGGCAGGACATAATTTTTTTTTATCTCAAATTGATTCAGCGATTTTGAATTATTGATATGAATAAAATGAATCAACTAAATGAAAAATATTAGATAGTAATATTATTAGTATCAAATTCAATAATAAAAGCATAAAAGCCGACTAATTTGAATAAATTAAATAATGAACTATCATGAAAGCCAGCCGTGAGAAATTCCACTGAAATGTCAGTTTCAGTCCTGATTGATAGTTTCAACGTCAAATGTGTGTCCGCTACTTGTCTGGCGCGTGCAATGCACACACTACCATAAACCTGACATTTGTCGGGCATGAACATTTCATGCGTCCAGTCTTGTGCTGATACGTGCAGTGTGTGCATCGCACATGCCGACACATGTCCTCCATCCTTCAAATTCGCTTGAAATTTCACATAGTCACACCTTCTTTGTTATACCTCCAAATTGTGCCCAAAAAGTGTGTTCTAATATTCTCGAGCACACACATCACTAAGATATCCAAAAAAAATTGACTTTTGAATGGAAAATGATTGATTTTGAATTCCTAATAAATGATATTTCTATGATTCATTTTCGATCATATTTTTCAAACATCCTTTAAAGATTTTCATCATAGAACACCGACCCGAATGCCTATAGTACTAGAATAGTCTCAATTCTTTTGGAAATTGCGAATTTAGTCCCCATATACAAAACAACAAATTTTTTATTTCTACATTTATCAAATGACACAATTGAGTATCTAGTAACAGAAATATGACATATGAGATAACCGTGTCATTAATCTCTCTACACCTAAGTGCCACATATTCAAGTTGCAATATCACTTTCTTCTTTCACCTTTGAAATCCCGTGTTATGGTGTGCTGATTTTTGATACTGAGGTAATATTTAATTCGTCTGCTACATCTATTGTCTATTGAATATCCAAGAAAACATAGAAACAAGGGCAAATGGTTTGTGCTAGAAGAAACTGATTGAATTTAGTTTGGTGAAAAAATTATTAGGGACACTATGCAGGAGTTAATGGACGGCCAGAGCTCAATGCAGGCAAGTGCAAATTCATTCTCGTATGGTATCATATATTTTATGTGTATTGAACTCTTTCAGCTTATACTTCGCTGTGATGGTGTTGAAGCAGAGTAAAGAAAGGAAGGAATTATATCAGGCTTTACCCCCAAAATCTGGCGAAACTGTTAAAGAGAAGTTGTATGTATATGTGCTTTTTTCATTTTATTTGGATACACGTTTTTGTAATAGTAACCATTTAGTTTAAATAGTGCAAGGCTCCGAGCGAGAGAGAAACAAAGAATTTCCATCGGGAAAAGAAGCTGGGCAGCCATTCCTGGTTCTAGAGTTCAGGGACATGAACAACTGCTTCTGTTGAATGCAGGCAGTATAGAATTGGTGAGAGTGCATACTCCAGAAATTGGTCAGAAGCAGCCAGTATTGCTGGATCCCCTTCCATTGAGGGCGATAAATGTTTCCATTTTCCGTCGTTTAAATTGTGAATTTCTCAATACCGCTGCCAAATTACTGTTACCGCCGTCATTTGGACTTTTTTGCCCTTCTCATAATTTTGATAAAAAACTAAAAATTCTTTCTCTAAAATCACAAACTCGTACAATAATAATTGAAATTATAAAAATAATTGATATGCAACAATTCAAATCTCGAAAATGGATGATTATGAGTCGGAAACAATAAAATTTACATTTTTTTTCTCAAAAACATCAAGAACATAATGCATATTTTTTGTGACGATTAACATTTTTCGTCACAAAAAATTAGCGAATTTTATATTTTCCGTCGCTAAAAAGTATATGATTATGCCATTGGCTGGGCGTGTGCTGGATCTAGACCTGGCAATTATCGTGTTCGAGTCGTGTTCGTGTCGTGTCATTTCGGGTTCGTGTCAAAAAGAGTAAACCCAAACCCAACCCAAAAACTTTCGTGTCAAAATCGTGTTAACCTGTTCGGGTTAGTGTCGATTTCGTGTCGTGTTTTCGGGTTACATGTAATTTTGTTATGCATATATATTAATAATAACTCTTAAAAATATAAGAATATATGATACTATTTTTAAACATTTTATATCATTTTTAGATTAGTATGTTAACAATAATTATCGAAAAGTTCGATAATATCATGTTAGAGGGTAATGTAATGTGTTTATAACAATTTAGGAAATTCAAATCAATATTTGCAATTAATAATTATTATTTTTTATCTTTATTAATAAAGTGACATAAAAACACGAGAGAATATAACAATAATTTTCAATATCCGTGTCATTTCGTGTCGTTTTCGGGTTCACATATCAACACTAACCCAACCCAAAAATTAGCGTGTCAGTTTCGTGTCAACCCAAAAATGACCCATTACCTATTAAGCTCAACACTAACACTAAAAATCTGTGTCGTGTTCGTGTCGTGTAATCGGGTCGTGTGTCATTTTGCCACCTCTAGCTGGATCCGCCCAGCCCATTGACTGCGCGGATCTAGCACCCACCTAGACCAAAATTAGTGTTTTTTTTCAAAAATTAATTTTTTTATTTTTTAAAATGGCAAAATTATCCAAATGGGGACGGTATGAAGTAATTTTGGGGCGGTAAGAAGCAACACCCTTTAAATTCTTGTAAGAATCTTTACATCTTACAACACCCCAGAAGGCCTCGCTGGCTTCAGGAGCGATTGGCAGGGAAGGAACTTGCTCTTCCATGGCAGCAGGATTCAAGCTTTAATTTATCATCTCTGATGGTATTCTGTTCTCGTCTAAAAAGAAATACTGAGAATATTTTTGAAAGTATACTTTACAAAAAATTTCCTTAATGAACAATGATTAATTTTCTACTTTATATATATGTAGAATCCAACTGCAGTGTCTCGAGGAGGAAACTATAATCCTTGCAATGTGTCATCCAGTTCAAAATCACCTAATTTAATGGCTGACAGCCGGGTGATGTTGTTGAACAACTCAGCAAAAAATCTAGGAAAGTTGTGTTTCTGGTTAGAGCAAGAGCTTGATTCTCTTTGGCTTGGTGTTCGAAAATTGGGGCAGGGCAATTGGGAAGAAATGTTGAAAGACTCCTCTTTACATTTCTCAAAGCTTAAAACTGCGACAGATTTGGCACAAAAGTGGAAGACGGAGAGACTCAAAATCCTCCACTCTACAGAAACATCAGATAGAGTATCTCAATAAATTATAATCTAATTATAATTATCTCAATAAATTATTGTTTCTAATTAAATTTTATTCTACAATTGATTTAACCATAATTATAATCTAACTACAATTATCTCAATAAATCAATTATTCCCACTAGATGTACTATACATCAAATTTCGGCCCACACTACTCCATCCAATAATTATTGTCTCGTCCTCCGGTTCCAAGTCTCATGTGTGACCCAATAGGTCTTTATTACTACTAGTCGTATATAGTTGAATTAATTTTTTATTCGGTCGTTTACCTCTCTGTATTAGTTCCAGTATTATTCAATCCTTCATCAGCTGTATACTTAAACGAATCTCTCCCACTTATTAGGAGTGATGAATGCTCAATCTAATATTAACTATTCTGTAGTTACTTATTGTGACACCCAACGAGTGACGCACACACCCTAGGATCATTATCGCACTCCACAATCCGAAATCACTAACTAATATTTATTTGAGTCTGAGGATTGCTTATACATAGTAATACCATATGAGATAAAATATGATATAGGATAAATCCATCCATCCTGTTATCTCAAGTAGGGTCCTCAATCCTAATGAACTCCTTCACTGGATCCATGTAACTGCCAGATATCTTCATATCAGAAGCTTGTGAGATCAGCTCTCTGTTCAGAACAGAAGACATTATTACATGCAAATCTCAACAGTATTATGTTAACCCCATAAACATATTACTTGAGTTGGAGTGGTTTTAAGTTTATTGGTTTATTATAAATTTTACTCTCATTTCATGCTTGTTTTAACACTTCATAATCACCTTAAATCAATTTTGGGATTTCCTTTTATTTAACTTTAGTTAGTTCTTAATAAAAGATGATTGTCTTTATATATAGTTCAACATACTATATCTTATAAAAACAAGTGATTCAAAGAACAATTCATTTACAAGTATTTATATCCTAAAACAAATGTCTATATGACATAAAACCCCAACAGCAACTAGCCACAACTCCGCCACTTTTGTAGTGGCCTCTCAACAGCTCATCTCGAGTGACCCCGAAAAGATTTATAACAGTGGTCTAAAGCTCATATGAGCCCTGGTCAGCAGTCACCGTATCCCCCTCTACTAGGATACGTAGAACCTACCACAAGTCATGCAATAGAATGGTCATCTCACCAAAAGGCAGGTGAAATGATAAGGTGTCTGACTGCCAATGCTCGATAAAAACAGCTATCAGAGGTGCATCAATGTTTGCGTACACGATCTGTAAAAGGTGTGCCAACCGAGATGACTGTATAAGTGCCTGAACCTCCTCGTCGAACCCTCGCACCATGTGAGCAGCCTCCAGCAAAACTCTGATCTGGTATGGCACCTAAGGATGACCATCTGATGACCACTCCAAATCCTAGCTGCAATATGTCCTATGAAGTTAGGAATCACTGAACCATCAATAGGATCGTCGGGGAACGGCTCCGTCACAATCCAGCCGTCAGCTGCAGCATCCCTAGAGCCTTTGCTGCTCCCTAAATTTATATTACATGTATAAAATTTAAACGATTGAAATCTTATAATAATAACTAAAGTAAGCTGATAAAAAAATCAAACAAGAATGTAAATTATTTAACAGATGATGATCCAGCAGCAACAAATCGGCTGCCTCAACCCCTCACCACCTGAGGAGGTGGGATCATCTCGTCACGTGGATGATCTGAGCCATCTACGTCCATATCAATATCATCCTGCTGATCAGCTCTAACATGCTGATCATGTGCCACGTTGTCCCTCTGGCGTCCTCCATCAGCCTCTACTGGTATTGGTTCCTCAGTGCAGAGGCAGTGACAACACGACAAGTAGTGTGCTGCTTTATGGAACTACTGCCAATCTTAGAAGTCTGAAAAATAATAAACAAATCGAATAACATCATTTCTTATTTACGTTAATTGAAATTCATCCATAAACCCTTAGCATTTCTCTTATTATCTACGTCAAAATAATAATCGGATGTTTGAGTAACTAGGTATAACCTTTTTTCCTATTTTCGGACCACATACGGGGTCCGACCTATAAATTTAAAAAAAAAAATTAATTTTGGCCCCTTTATGAGGGGCGAGTAAAACACCTGCCTGCCCTAAGGGTGGGCGGGTGAAACACACCGCCTGCCCTAAGGGCGGGCAGGTGAATCACCTGTTAGCCCTTGGGTGCGAGTGGTTGAAACGCCCGCTAAACCTAGGCGGCGCACGGGTGAAACACACGGTATGCCCTAAGGGTGGCCGAGTGAATCACCCGGTAGCCCTTAGGGGCGTGCAGGTAGTTCATCCGCCCACACTTAGGGCAGGCGGTGTATTTCACCCATCCTGGCAATATTTGATAGGCTCTATCTCCGAATCCGGAGACGGAACTCCTGTTTTCAATTAGATTTTCAAAAAAAACTTATCAGACATGAATGTTGTTCGGGTTTTTGATTTTGAAAGGGATAGAGAATTTCAATTTTTGAATTTACAAATGAAAAGGGCAAAAATGTCTAAGAGGGGACGGTGATGAGCAATTTAGAGGCGGTATTTAGCAATCTACTAAAATATTTCAATGCAAAAGCAATAGAATGAATATGAATTAAATAAGAATACATCCGGACATTACAAATATTTTTATATATCAACTCAAATAAAAAATTAGAAAGAATTAAAATAGTTATACATTTAATTATGGTGTAGAAATGGACATAAACTAAGCTGAATAAATTAGAAGCTTATTCAGGGACCAAATTAAAAGAAAGAAAAAATTTCAAATTAAGGACAAAAGTGAATAAAAATAAAGTTATAAATTAGGAATAAAATAAATATTTTCAAATTACGGATTAAAATGAATAAAATAACATGTTTCAAATTAAGTACTAAAAAGAATAAAATAAAAGATTTTGATAACTACCAGTATCCAAACGGGTAGGAGATAAATTTTTTTATCTCAAATTGATTCGGTTATTCTGAATTATTGATATGAATAAAATGAATCAACTAAACGAAAAATATTAGCTTGTAATATTATTAATATCAGATTCAATAATAAAAGCACAAAAACTTGCTAATTTGAATAAACTAAATAATGAACTATCATGAAAACCAATTGTGAGAAATTCCACTAAAATGTTAGTTTCAGTCCTGATTGATTGTTCAACCGTCAAATGTGTGGCGGCTACTTGTCTGGCGCGTGTAATGCACATACTACCATAAACCCGACATTTGTCGGGCATGTGCAGTGCATGCGTCCAGTCTTGTGCTGATACGTGCCAGTGTGTGCATCGCACATACCGACACATGTCCAATTAGCCTGAAATTTCACATAGTCACACCACCTTCTTTGTTATACCTCCAAATTATGCGCAAAAAGTGCGTTCTGATATTCTCGGAGCACACATCATTAAGGTATCCACTAAAAATTGACTTCCTAATAAATGATGTTTCTATGATCCATTTTTTATCATATTTTTCAAACATTCTTTAACGATTTTCATCATAGGACACAGACTCGAATGCATATAGTACTATAATAGTCTCAATATGTTTTTGGAAATTGCGAATTTAGTCCACATGCAAAACAACAAAATTTTGAGTTTCTACATTTGTCAAATGACACAATTGTAGTATGTAGTAACTGAAATATGATATATGTGTTAGATATTGTTATATATGTTAATATTCTGTCTTTATTGTATAATTCCTATAATTAGATAACCGTATCATTAATCTCTCTACACCTAAGTGCCACATATTCAAGTTGCAATGTCATTTTCTTCTTTCACCATTGAACTCAACAAATGATGTGTTATCTGATGTGCTGATTTTTGTTAGTGATAATTTTTATCATTTCATTTGACAAAGTTGAGTTTGAAATTTTGTTGTTTTATAGGTGAAGACTACATTGACTCTTTTCAAAAAAACCTTAAATCTATTTGGATATCTTATTATGTTTTTTAGAGATAACTATTTTTTGTTAAAATGGGTGCAACTGCGTAACAATCTATTTATCTCTATCTATTAATAACAAATTGTAAAGATAAAGATTGTATTTCAACTCTTTTACAATAGTGGATTTGATTGAAAATGCTATATTTTCTTTTTCGCAGGAAAATATATTATTTATGTTTTATGCATTTGGGTTATTTGTTATTTTCTGATGTGGATTGTAATTTTTTTTTTTTAAATTTATTATAGTCTAGATTTAGATAAAGATTGTTTTTTATATATAACTTTCCTTTTTTTGCAATTTATTATAGTCTAGATTTAGATAGAGATGGTTTTTTTATATATATCTTTCTTGTATTTTTTATTATTAAATTAAATATATATTTTGATTAGAAAACCCTAAAATCCAAATTAGGTCAATGGTTTCGCCATTTTCTATCACTACAAGAAATTGAATTTTTTGTGGGGAAAAATTAGTGGGGAAGGGAAAATTAATTCCCCACTAGTTGCAATAAATTTGTGACGAAATTGTTATTTCTCCATAAAAGTTAAATAATTGTGGGGAGTCCGAAAATTCGCCACAAATAATATAGTATACTGTGGGGAGTGATAAATTCGCCACAAAATATTGTATATATTGCGGGGATTTAAATTTTCCCCACTATGTTATATATATATTAGTGGCAAATTCATGAAAATCCCCATAGAAATGCGAAAATAAAGTGTGTCGTAACCGGATTTTTCGGGCACGAGCGCCAGATGCTAAATTTTAGTTAATAATTCTTCTATTTTCAAACTATTTTTTAGAGCCGCCACAAATCAAAATTAAGGCGTGATTGGACACCGAAAGTAAATTTCAATGGATGAAGAAGTCTACGAAATAGAGATTTTTGGTTCTTTATCGGTTACATGTAGAAAAGAAAAACTTGATTAATCACCCTACCACGTCCAAATATTGGTACTAAAAATATGGTTTATGTGTTAAATGTGTGTTATGTTGTGGATTGTCAATGCAAGCCGAATATTCTTGTGTCTTAAAATTTTAGGGTATGTATTTGTTTTAATCTGGAATTACGTACATAACATACTGTTTGGCTCTTTCGTGGGAAATTGCGGGTGTGCCAGATAATTATAGTATTATCAAACTATGGAGTGAAATTGAGTGCGCTTCCTAACTTCTAATTATCAAAACGATTGTAAGGAATAAAGAGACTGTAAAATTCCTAAAAGATTCGATTATCAAAACGATACCGACCTTACAGAAAATGGTTGAACAACAAATAAAATAAAAATGTACTGGAAGATTGAATGAACTTTGCACTTGAAAATTGAATCTAAGGGAATAAACTGAGAATTGTAAAAATACTGAAGTCTAGAGATAATTTGCTAGAGTTTTGGGTAGTTGTTGTTGAGTTGGTTGATTGGGCTTTGTTCATCATGATTTCTTCCTTTTATAGACGTTGGAGGTAACTTCCTGCTTCTTTCCACTAATCCACGTTCTCCACCACATTGAGTAACCGCTCCATTTTGACTTCCACGATGAAATTGATTAATGGCGCTTTCTCACTTTCCTGCATTCTAATTGGCTCAAAAATACACGTTAAAATATTAACTGGCCTTCTGATGTCCCTTTGATTTACCTTAGGTTCCCTCTAAGGTTCACCTTAGAAAATTGGTTTCCCCTAAGGTTCACTCTTAAAAATCTACTTAGACGTAAGTTAGGCCGATTAATATATTAAAAATATATTAGTGCCAAAAAGTTTAATTATGGTGCAAACAATTGCCCCCCACAAGCATAGATTTGAGGGACGAGAATTTGTGCTTGATCCCCTAACAAAATATCGTAGACTCCGTAAAATTTGGAATGCATACAAAATAAGTAAAAAAAAAAAATTAAATTAAATAAAATTAAGATAAAATTAAGAAAAATAATTGAAATAAAAAAAAATAAAGTTTTGCACTTGAATTAACACTGTTAAAAAAAAACTAAACCTAACGTAAAATTAAAAAGAAATTAAAAAGGATTTGAGTCTTATATTTTAATTAGGACCCTGACAATAAAAAAAGCTAATCCTAATATATATAAAAAAAAAAATAAAAAGAAATTATATATATATGAATCAGATATTTGAACAAATCGAATTAGGCCAACAAAATAAAATTAAATAAAATCAATTAGAAACCAAGCCTTATCTACTGATTTTGAGAATTTCAATTCCACTCAAACACCATTTGGCATAGGATAAAGACTGCTTCTCCGGAAAACATAAAGTAAAATAAAATAATAACAAATTTAATTGAAATAGGAGAGCTCAAGTTAAATTACCCTACTTACCTGCGGCTGTTCTTCCTTTTCAGACGTTAACGAATCAGCTCTCAGATGAAGTTCCAGAGCAAGTTGTTGTTTTTTTTTCTTTTTTGTCTTCTGATGAGGGACTCATCTTGAACTTCAGCTTCAGCCACACAATTAATCAATCGCTTATTCTGCTGCATCGATTATTTTTGTTTTTTTTTAATCAAGTACCTTTGCTTTTGATTCTCTGCAGATTGAAGAATTATTTTGTCCGTTGCATCTTCTTGAACCAAATCAGTTCCTGTTGTGACGATACGCTTACCGGTAGCAAGGATTAAAGGCCGGATCAATCATTGATAATCATTGATCGGTTTCCTTTAATCACGGTGCTAACAAGTTCTTCGTGATTGCACTACCCACTCTTTGCTCGCTTGTACCTTTGATTGAAGTCTCTGAGAATAAGTGCACAACCGATTCCTCTTTTGATGAAAGATTTGAAGGCCTCAAGGATTAAAGACCGGATCAATCATTGATCGGTTTCCTTTAATCAAGGTGTTACCAAACTTGAGGTTGGGTCTAGCTGAAGTGCAACTTCTGTACTAAAAAATCACCGCCAAGATGTCTTCCAAAGGTAAACTTTCCACCAAACTTGTGAATAAAAAATAATGGACTTCAAATATGTTTGATGATTGATATTTGGTGAATGGATTACACTCTTAAAAGAACAATTTTTTGTTGACATGATTTTTGGGACTTTAGAATTTAAGGGGAAATGCTGCCGAAATTTTTAAAAATTTAATTTGTACCTTTAATTTGGCAGAAACCCCTTTTATCAAGAAACCAACTGCTCCACCTATAAGAAAGTCACACCCAACTCCTCCTGGAAGAAGTGCTGGTGAACTCGAAAAAGCACATCAACCTGCCACAATCAAGATCAATTTTAATGATGATGAATTGTATGCTCTTTTGCCGACTGGTCGAGACAAACCTCCTCAAGTGCCTTTTCCAATATCTCAAGAGGGAGAACTTCTTTTGATGAAACATGATCTTCTCACCGGCCGCCATGTTAACAAGCAAAAGTTGGCCCCGTCTTGCTAGTGAAACTGCCACAAAAGCATGGTCTACCTGGGTGAATCGGTTGAAGCCGACGTATGAGAGACAATGGTGCAATCTTGGAATCAATGAGTTGATTAAAATGTCCCAGATAGAGCTTCCAGTAAACAAGAATCTTTTGTATGCAGCTTTGGGTTTCTGGTCACGTAACTGTAATGCTTTTCTATTTCCACCTGTGCCGATGACTGTTACCTTGAGGGATGTGCTTGCACTAACAGGACTACCAGTGGTTGGTCCTGAGATACCTTCCTTAGTTCGACATGAGCTTCCAGAATTCTTCAAGAAGTACAGAACTATGGATTCGATGAGGCTGATCGAATATATGGCTAATCATCCTCCAAAGAGAAAGCGGGTTGATCATTTTCTCTTTTTGTGGACTCTTGTTTGCCGATATATTTTTTGCACTGCATCTGGCAAAGTAACTGCAGAATACAAGGAGATTGCATATGAGCTTGCAACTGGGAAAAAATTGGCTTTAGGATCCATGTTGTTGGGTGCAACTTATCATCACATTGCCCACATGGTCTCTAATGAACCTTTCACCCGCCTTGGTGGAAACCTCTGGATCATTCAATTGTGGCTCCTTGCTTACTTTCCTCAACTTCAAAGTTCTGTTTTAGACACATCTATGCCCATTGGTCGGTCTCTGATGAGTTGTAGAACCAAAATGACCCAGACCAGGAAGTTCTTCAAGTTTTTCTCTTGTTTGAAAGATAAGCCTCCATTGAGGTTCACTTATTGTTTCTCTAGACTGCCAGAATCTGGAAGAATAATGAAAGCTTCTACAATCAACCTAGATGAGACATATGAAATGTGGAAGTCATTCTTATCAACTCGTTTCCTCCATGTCGGTGCCACCTTCAAGCCAACTATCACAGGGACGGCGGCGTGTTTCGAGTTGTATTGGCCAGTATTGTGTGCTCGACAGTTTGGCCTTATCTAGGTCGTTCATGCTCCTCCTTTGCTCCCTTTGGAAGAACGTTACAAAGCTTCTGAATCTCGTGTACATCGACTTCTCAATGATGGTTTTCACTTCAAATTCTCAAAAGTGGGCAAGGCCTCTTCAATTGTTACTAATGAGTTTGACCAGTGGTGGTCTTTACGCCTTCCTTACCTTCAACAAAAAGTAGAAGCATCAGGTAAATTTCTTGATTGACTTCTTTCTACTTCCTCTCATCTCTGATTTGAACCAGACCATTCACACATACTCCACACAGGGAAGGTGGTTGATGAGGAAGATGCCAATGAAGATGAAGATAATGATGTTGTTGTGGCCGATGTTGCTCTTGATGAATCTATCGACCTCGACGACTTCCCTGAAGCAGATTTTGCGTTCCTTGCCCAGGTTAACTTTGAAGATTTGGATTTAGATTCAGATAAGAGACTCTTGGAAGATGATACCCCTCCTTTAAAAAGGCAAAAAATGGACAAGTCCTCTGATATTCCGGTTGATACCATTGACCCAGGTGATGAAGGCAACCAGGCAGAGCATGATGGTGTACTTTCTGTAGCACAAGTTGATTGTACTTCGCCATCAGTAGGTGAGATCCCTGCTTCAGGCGTGGTCAATATCCCTCAACCTCCATCTTCTTCTGATCTAGCCATCATAGACCATGTAGGGGAACTTCCATCAAAGAATGACACTCCCATTGTTTCTAGATCTGAGGTAAATGAAACCAACTTCCAACTTTAGGATTTTTTTTAATAGATTTCTTTACTTTTGATCAGGCACTCCTAGATAGAATTGCTGGAGTAAAAGCTTTTCCTCTTGAGGATCCTTCTTCTAACATCGACTTCTCCTTTCTTGAGAATGACACTCATAGTGATGCACCTGATAAAGATCATGCTTCTGCCTCTAAGAATATGATACGATCGATACTTGATCTTGATATATCCTCAATTTGTACTCAACATTTGACGATGCTCTTTTCGACTATTGATGATCTTATTCACCGCTCCTCTTCTGCTGAGTTTAAGAAACGCTTGACTAACTTCAAGACTCAAGTTCACTCATGGCATTCTGATTACTCTGCTATGAAACCTCAGTTGGCCCTCTTAAGTGACAAGTTAGATTCATGTGCCTCTGATCACCTCCTTTACCAGAAGTTGTGTGAAAGTAACTCTATTGCTGACCAAGAAGTTGAGTCTTCCATTGAATTGATCGACCAAAGGTATAAAAAGATGGAAAAAGTCAAGAAACTGTTAAAGACAGTTGAAGATGAACTGATGAGCTCGATAGTCCAAGGTGAAAAGTTGCGCCACCTCCAGAAAGACAGGTGGGAGAAAAAGAGACTTATGGCAAACTCTTTGAGATCAAACTATGACCAAGCTAAAGCATGGGCTGCCGAACGTCAAAAACTTCGATCTGCTTCTCGGGCTTTTTGGGAAGATCTGAAGACCATAGATTTAGAGGATGTTTGATTTGATTCCCTTCTAGATAGATTTCTTTGATAAACATATTTGATAGACATTGAATGATGAATAAATTGCGGCCTTGCGGCCTGCTATTATTTTATTGCAAATAGAATAGCGGCTATAAGCCAGCTTTACAATTTTCAAAGTGAAATTACTTTGCGTTACATCAAATACATATTGCCTATATCCTATGGCTGATGCTCCCTCAGTTCCCAAAGGGTGGGATAGAATTTCTTGAGGAACTTTCCATTGATGAACCTCTTATGTGGCTCCCCTTGCAAGCTGGCTAACCAATAAGAGTTTCCTTTTAGAACTTGGAAGACTTTGAATGGTCCTTCCCAATTTGGAGACCATTTTCCATATGCTCTATCTTTAGTCCCAACTGGTAAGATGAGTTTCCAAACCATGTCTCCTTCTTCAAAGGTCTTTTTCTTCACTCTCTTATTGTATGCTTTGGTTACTTTCTTTTTCTGGGCGATCATTCGATCAAGTGCTTGCATTCTAGCTTCATCAGATCCTTCAAGTTCCATCATCATAGCTTCTGTGTATTCTGCTGGAGTGAGTTCATTTTGTCTGGCTACTCTCAGGGACGACACTACTACCTCCATAGGAAGCACGGCATCATGTCCATATGTTAATGAGAAAGGACTGACGCCTGTGGCACTCCTTTTTGATGTTCTGTATGCCCATAAAGTTTCTGAAAGTAAGAGTGCCATTCCCTGGGATTATCTTCGATCATATTTTCAAGGATGTTGATGAGAACTTTGTTGGAGGCCTCAGCTTGACCATTAGCTTGTGGATAATGAGGAGTAGAGTGCAACAACTTGATTCCATAATCTTCCATGAAGTCCTTCATGTCATCTCCGGTGAACATGGTTCCTTGGTCTGTGGTAATTGACTGAGGGATCCCGTACCTGTGAATGATGTTCTCCTTGATGAACTTCACAACATCTCTCTGGTCCACTTTCTTCATTGGTAAGGCTTCCACCCATTTTGTGAAGTAGTCTGTTGCCACGATCATAAAGCTGTGCCCTTTTGATGATGCAGGATAAATTTTCCCTATCAAATCAATTGCCCATCCTCTGAAGGGCCATGGCTTGACGACTGCGTACATCTCATCTGCAGGAACTCTTTGAATCTCCCCATATCTTTGGCATTGGCGACATCCTTTTGCATAAGACATACAATCCTTCAGCATAGATGGCCAGAAGTATCCATGTCTCCTGATGAGCCACTTCATCTTGATGCCTGCCTGATGAGCTCCACATACTCCTTCGTGGACTTGTTTCATAACTTCCATGCTGTCTGGAAATCCTAAGCATTTCAGCAAAAGTCCATCTACATTTTTACGGTACAAGTCACCTTCCATCAACAAGAAGTTCAATGCTCTAATCTTGAGGGAATAAGGTACTCGTCTTCCTAGGTTCGACAAATACTCCTTGATGGGACTCCTCCAGTCACTAGCTAGATTGACATCTGTATTGAATGTCTCCACTTGAATTCCCCTCTCCATGATGGAAGGATGTCTGAGCTTCTTGATCATTATCAACTTATGGGTGAGTTCTTCCGACATTTTCAAACCAGAGGCTATTTGAGCTAGCTCATTAGCCTCCCAGTTTATCTCTCTTGGAACATGAAGAAAGGAAAAGTCATTGAATTCCTGCAGTAGTTGAACAGCGGCTGTATAATATGGAGCCAAGCTGAGACTAGTGCATTTGTATTCTCCTGATAGTTGCCTCAGCACGAGTTGGGAATCCCCTTGGATCAAGACTTCATCTGCTCCTAACTCCCTCAAGATCTCTAGGCCAATGACCGTAGCTTCATATTCGGCCTGATTGTTCGTACATTTGAAATCCAGGTTGAAAGACATTGTTGTTTTGGTTCCCACGGGGGATATAATGACTACTCCTGCTCCTGCAGATGTCTCGGTGCTAGATCCATCAAATTTCAAAATCCAGCGGGATTTTTCAACACTGAAGATTGGTAGATCTTGATCTATTTCATCCTTCACATCAAGACATGGGTGATCTGCAAGGAAATCTGCAAGTGCTTGCCCCTTCACTGATTTTTGAGGATAGTACACCAGAGTAAACTCTGCCAAAGCCAGCTACCACTTTCCAATCCTCCCAGTTATGAGCGGCTTATTCAACATGTACTTGATCAAGTCAGTCTGAGATACCACCAACACCCTTGCCCCAATCATATAATGCCGCAGTTTGGTACAAGCAAAATACAATGTAAGGCAGAGTTTCTCAATTGGTGAATATTTTACCTCAGTTGCATTCAAGAATCTACTCAAATAATATATTGCCTGCTCATATCCTTTGGAATTGTTTTGTGCTAACAAGCATCCAATGGAATCATGAGCGACAGATAGATAAAGTTTCAGAGGTACACCTAGCCTTGGCGGCATAAGTACAGGAGGTTGGCATAGATACTCTTTGATACTCTGGAAGGCTTGCTGATGGTGTTCCTCCCATTTAAATTCATCTTCCTTCTTTAACCGCAGCAAATCAGAAAATGTCTTAGACTTTCCAGCCAAGTTGGAAATGAACCTCCTGAGATAATTCACTTGCCCCAAGAACCGCTGAAGCTCCTTTTTTGTTTGAGGGGATTTGGACTCCATGATCGTCTTGGCTTTGTTCTGATCTATCTCCACGCCCTTTGGTGCACCAGGAACCCAAGGAAGTTTCCAGCTTTCACCCCAAAAGCACACTTGAGAGGATTAAGTTTCAGTTGATGCTCCCTCATCCTTTGAAAACCACATCTCAAGTGATCTATGTGCTCCATTTCTTTTTTGGACTTTATGACGATGTCATCAATGTAAACCTCCAGATTTTTTCTAATCATATCATGGAAAATGGAATTCATGGCTCTTTGGTAGGTAGCACCTGCATTCTTCAAGCCAAAAGGCATGACTAGCCACTCAAATGTCCCGATAGCACCTGGACATCGAAAGGCGGTCTTTGAAGTATCTTCTTCAGCAATGGCAATTTGATTATATTCTGCCACACAATCTAAAAAAGATAAAAGCTCATTGTTAGCTACTGCATCCACCAACATGTCTGCCATGGGCATCACATACACATCCTTCGGAGTTACTGTATTAAGGTCTCTGAAGTCCACACAAACTCGTAGCTTTCCATTCTTCTTTACCACCGGTACAACATTAGATAACCATTGAGCATACCTGATGGGTCTTATGAATCCAGCTTTCAACAACTTTTCAATTTCTTCCTTCACCTTCAATTCTACCTCTTTGGACATTCTTCTGGGAGGTTGTTTATAAGGTTTGAATTTTGGCTTCATTGGCAGACGATGCTCCACCAACTTTCTACTAAGCCCAGGCATCTCATGATACTCCCATGCAAAGCAATCCTTGTACTCTTGCAACAATGCAATGGGTCTCTTTTTGATGTGCGGATCCAAAAGACTACTGATGTATGTACATCTTGGGTTCTCAGAAGTTCCCAAGTTCACTTCCTCCAATGGATCTCTGGCCAATGATCTATCATCCTCTAGTGGTGAAGGAGCTGGTTTCAATTCATCTATCTGAATAATGTTTTCACTTTCCAGAGGCTCTTCTTCATAGATTACTTCAGCACCTAGAGTCTCCAGACCTTCTTCCTTCTGCAATTCCTCCAACACCTGCTGCACTTGGGCTTTTTGTATGGCAGCGGCAGCTACTGCCATTTCTTTCTCATTATGCTTACTAATCATTGATTTCTTCGATAATCGGTTCTCCCAACGCTCCCCAAGCTTTAGATGGAACGATGGCTGATGGTTGGAGGATAGCTTTCCCTTTGTTCTGACATTGCTTCTTCCAGGTGATACTTTTGGGTACTCCTCTCTTGCTTTCGCCTCTGAACTCTATTGGACCCACAACTCCATCATAGTACCTTGCCTCCACGGAATCAACTTGAGTTGTAAATGGTTTCCCATCTGCCCAGACAACTTCTACTTCATTTCCTTTCCAAAAAAGCAAGAGATGGAGTGAGGACGACACACACCAATTGGCATGAATCCAGTCCCTCCCTAGCAAGATTTGATAGCTTGCTGTTGAATCAACAACGAAAAATGTTGCCATAGATGTGTTGCTTCCCACAGTAATATCTACTGGCAGAACTCCTAAGGTTTTGGTGGCTTCCCCTGTGAAAGCTGACACCATAACCTTTGTGGCAATTAGATCTTCTATTGACTTCCCCAAGGTCTTCATCATCCTAAATGACATGATATTCACTGCAGAGCCATTATCGATCAGAACTTTTGATACTAGCTTGCCATTTAGATGTGCCTTGATGTAAAGAGGCCTGATATGTTTGGTCATGCTATCTGCAGGTTTCTCAAAAACCACTCTTTTTGGTTCTCCTGGGCCACTCGATTGAATTGTGACCCCACTGGTGAATGAATCTCTCTTCTCAGGAATAGGTGAACTATTCTCCTCTTCAGCATGATGATCCTTTGAATTTCCTAGGAAATCTGCTGGCAATGTCACTGATGCTGTTGCATATTTGATAGGTATCACCATGTCACTGTTGGGGTTTTGTGTCCTATAGTCAATTGTTGCAGGATACAAACTTATTGTAAATGAATTGTTCTTTATATCTTTTGTTTTAATGAGATATATGTTTTATAACTATATAAAGGCAATCCCTTTTAAGCACTAAATAAAGTCTAATAAAAGGAAATCCGTAAGTTTGTTTAAAGTGATTATAAAGTGTTCATACAAGCATGAAGTGAGACAAAACTTTATAATAAACTAATAAACTTAAAACCACCCCAAGTCAAGTGATATATTTACGATTGATATATCACAGTTGAGACTTGTATGTAACAATGTCTTCTGTCCGACAGAAAGCTGATCTCACAAGCTTCACATATATAGATATCTGGATAGTTACATAGATCCGGTGAAACATTGTTCATTAGGATTGGGGATCCGACTTGAGATAACAGGATGGGTAGATTCATCATTGTCAACTGTTCATCTCATTGGTATTAATAGGTATAACTAATCCTCAGACTCAAAGGAATGTTAATTGGTCATCCTGAATTACTGAATGTGAGACTTTGATCCTGTGGTCCCATGATCCTTAACAGAGATGACTCTGGGGTGTGAACTGCAAAGGTTGGGTGTCACAGGAAGTAATTTCAGGGTAGTTATATATTGGATTGAGCATTTATCACTCCCGATTAATGGGAGATACATCCAAGGATCGCTTGTGGAAGACTCGACTCTAAACCCTTGCAAGGTGATAGCTTAAGAGTAGAAATACAGATTTCACTTAACCTATCTTTTCGAGTTGACTCGGCCAATAATAATTAAAACGAACGTCTCGCTATATGTGACTTGACATTACCCATAGTCATAAGATTCAGTTCAAGGATGTAGTTGATAAAGGATCGTATTATACCGTAACTAATACGGAAGGGTTAACGACAGAATCAACCTGTCTTCTTAACGGACTCTGGGGGAATGATTACGGACTTGCCAATAACATACTCTGTACATCATTCCGTTATGCAAGGGATTAAATATAATTCTTGAAGAAATTAATTTAATAGGTTGCATACGGCCATAAGTAGTAAGGACCTAATGGATCACACATAAGACTTGGAACTAAAAAAGAGATGGATATGATTAATAGATGGAAGCCCAATTAAGCCCAGTAAGGCCCAAATACTAGGAGGGGGCCGAAATTTATATGTATTAGTAAGGAATTAATTTTATTCCATTAATCCTAATTAGATTAGGATTATGAATTAAATTAATTAAGAGATAATTTAATTAGGAGTTTTAATTAGATTAATATTCTCCTATCATTATCCAATTAGGTTATTTATTATTATCCTAAATATATTAGATATATAATGAGATAATAATTACGAATCCTTTTCCGAATTGGATTCCTATTAAGTAACCTAATCCTATCTAACTAGGGTTTAGATACAAGCTAATATATATACCCCTCCCCCTAAGGAATTTCGACTAAGCCTATCCCTCCCCCTACTTGTGATTTTCGAAATCGCTATATTAGTGAGAGAAAAGAATTCTATTCCCAAGTTTGTGAACAAGAATTCATATGGCATTCCATCGATTGATTAATCTTATTCATCCCTTTTTCTCTTTGATCTTGTGTTGGTTTATTAGAGGCAATCTATTTTGGTTGCATCTTATAAGGGTTGATTTCATCTAAGCCTCACCGTATTAAACTTTGTGGTTGGAATCTCGGAGAAGAATTGTGGGCGCTTCTTTAACAACGGTAGATTGTTCATCGAAAGGTATTCCTTCTTATCCCTCTTTATATGAAATAACGATTAACGGATCCTATGGTTAAAAGGAAGTAGGCTAAAATTTTTATATTTCCGCTGCTATACCTTAGCCTTAATTTCCTTCAGTCACCTATTCGCACATTCTGAATGATTTCCTCTGGTTCCTCTGAAACGATTGACTCTGGATCACCAGCTTGCACTTCTTCTTTTTCCACCGGTTCCCCTAGTTCATCTTTCTCATCATGATGTCTTTCAGCAGCTTCTCTCTTACGTTGCATCCTTCTCTTCTGTGTTCTTGTAAGAGGTTAGGGGAACTTTTTATGGCGCACCACGCGCCACTTACCAGAAGTTTCTGCTTGAGGCACCACAAAACGAGGTCTCCTCTGATTGGAAGTTGGGGAATACTTCTCTCGGTGAAATTCACTTCTTAGAGGTTTTTGATTCCTCTCAGTCTGAACTCTTCTTTCATAATGATTCCCTCCGATGCTCTTCACTCTACTCGAATTTTTGACTTCTGCCCCCCTTGCTCATTGATGTTAGCCTCAAGTTCATCAGGACCTCTGAGATACTCCTTAGGGATCCAAGTATGGTAACTTCTGCCTTTCTCCTTCTTGGACTCTGTAAGTCTCAAACGAAGGTCTTCTTTCTTCCTATTGAGGACATCTCGCATATCTACTGCCACCATGTTCATAGTCACCACCGGTGGAAAAGGATCTTCATCAACCAACATTGCTTCTTTCTTTTCTAGGAACTTAAGAATTCCCTTATTGATTCTTTCCTGAACTGCATTCTTGAAGCCCCAACAATTGTTGGTTGCATGATTCCAGGAATCATGATACTTGCAATATGTCTTCCCTTTGGTTTCTTCTTTTGTTGGCATTTTATGACCTGCAGGCAAAGTAATAAACTTCTCCTTTAGGAGAAATTCAAAGAGAGCATCACTCTTGGACACATCAAAGCTGAATTGCGGAGGTTTATCGTTGAAAGCTTTCTTTGCTGCATCATGTCCTCCGGTGGACTGGAGTAAGGGGCAAACATGAGTCCCCGTACTTTTAAGATCTACCACTACAACGTCGTGGTATATTTCTTGGCAATAAGTTCCCATGGCACTCTTCTTTCTGTGACTCTCTTCCCTCAACAGATCTTCGTACTCTGTCACCTTGGCAGCTAACTCATAAAAGTCTCTGAACTCCATTCCTTGGAACTTCTTCCTCAGCTCAATGTCAAGTCCCCTTTGGGCCATCTTTACGTACTCCACCTCTGGGAGATAGACATTGCATCTGTTCCTCATCTTTTTGAAATGAGCAATGAACTGGTATGCTCTTTCACCTCCCTTCTGAGTAAGCCTAGAAAGTTCTGCAACACACACTTCTGGCTCTGCTCTGAAGAATTGAGTGTGAAATTGCCTCTCCATATCTTGCCAACCATGGATGGAGTCTCTAGGGAGAGTAGCATACCAAGTGAAGGCTGGTCCCGTCAGAGAATTTGGGAAGAGCCTCAACTTGAGATGGTTGAAGTTAGGGTAGTTGGCAAGTTCTCCACACTGGATTGTGAACCTTGCTACGTGCTCCAAAGTTGACAAGCCATCTTCCCCAGAGAATAGGGAGAAGTCAGGTACTCTGTATCCCCTTGGGTAAGGATTCTCCATGTCAATCGCATGAGGGTAAGGCTTGTGGAACTCAGGGCGGCCAACTTGGCGAAGGCCAGGCCCATACAGCTCTTGGACAACTTCTCTCACAGCCTCCATATTGAATGCTGGAACTTGTTGAGGTATGCTATTCTGATGGTGACCGTAAGGCATATGAAGAAATCCAGTGTTCCTTCCATTGCCTCTATAGCTGCCCCTATGTCCCTAGTGATATGGTGGCCTCCTGCCTCCTCATGATACGAAGCTGTGTGGGAGGTAGGATTAGTGTTTCCAAAATATTGAGAAACAGGTGACTTACCACTATTTTCTCGGCCTGCTGAACTAGCGGCCTTCTGCAAGACAACATCGTCCCTCAAGGGTGGAATTTCATACTTCTCAGCGCCGGACAACCCACGTCCCCCATTGGAATCTGGGGAACCTTGAGGACCATGGTTTTCTCCATTCTTGATTACCCCTGGTTCTGACAGCTTCTGGAGTATTTTATCCATCTTCAGATCTATGTCACTCCGCAGAGCTTCCATATTCTTCTCGATGGAACTGAAACGCCTCTCCAAGAATGGTGAATTTTGGATCTCTGTAGAGATCCATGATTCTCCTCTGGGGCTAGTAACCTTTTCCCCTTCGATTCGTCCCACCATCTGTGGAACATTGCCTGTTACCATGACCTCCTCTTCTTCAGAACTTGCAACTACAGGATCTTTGTTGCTCTTATCACTTTTCTTCGGCGGCATTGTGATTGAGTCCCATTGGGCGTGCCAATTTTTGTTTGGCTCTTTCGTGGGAAATTGCGGGCGTGCCAGATAATTATAGTATTATCAAACTATGGAGTGAAATTGAGTGCGCTTGCTAACTTCTAATTATCAAAACGATTGTAAGGATTAAGAGACCGTAAAATTCCTAAAAGATTCGATTATCAAAACGATACCGACCTTACAGAAAATGGTTGAACAACAAATGAAATAAAAATATACTGGAAGATTGAATGAACTTTGCACTTGAAAATTGAATCTAAGGGAATAAACTGAGAATTGTAAAAATGCTGAAGTCTAGAGATAATTTGCTAGAGTTTTGGGTAGTTGTTGTTGAGTTGGTTGATTGGGCTTTGTTCATCATGATTTCTTCCTTTTATAGACGTTGGAGGTAACTTCCTGCTTCTTTCCACTAATCCACGTTCTCCACCACATTGAGTAACCGCTCCATTTTGACTTCCACGATGAAATTGATTAATGGCGCTTTCTCACTTTCCTGCATTCTAATTGGCTCAAAAATACACGTTAAAATATTAACTGGCCTTCTGATGTCCCTTTGATTTACCTCAGGTTCCCTCTAAGGTTCACCTTAGAAAATTGGTTTCCCCTAAGGTTCACTCTTAAAAATCTACTTAGACGTAAGTTAGGCCGATTAATATATTAAAAATATATTAGTGCCAAAAAGTTTAATTATGGTGCAAACACATACACGTAATTATTTTTATCGAAAAAATCCTAATTTTATTTTACACATGTCGCATATACGATAAATAGAATAAGGATTTCAATAAAGGGTACTTTGTATTTATGAATTCGAGTGACATTTTCACGTCGATTCGAATTAGTTTGATTAATTTTATTGATGCGAGATGACATCTCGAATTGATTTATTTTAATTTGGAACTACGTGTGTAACATACACGTAATCATATTTATTGAGTAATGTTAATTTTACGTACATCACATGTACATTGAGAAATTAAGATAAATGATAAAGGTGTTAAATTAAGAGAAAATAAAGGACCTAATTAAAACAGATTGAAATGATTTGGGGTCAAATGAAAATTTAAATAGAATAAAGGAGGGTAATTGTGATATGGAAGGGCTTAATTGAACTTTATTTAAACAATTATGGTTTAATTAGGATATGAAGGGGACTTAATTGAGCGAAACAATATAGACAGGGTTAGTTTTAAAACATTGATAAAATACGAGCAGTCAAATTGAAAATACCGACTATATTTTTGGATTTTAGGGTTTTACCTCACATTTGTTCCAGCAGCCACCCTTCACCTTCTTCCTTTTCTCTCTTCTTTCCCACAGAGATTAGAGCTTGAGCTCTCACCCTCCATGGTTGGACCCATGGCAGCCACATCTTCTTCCTCGACGATGACGATGATGACTGCACTCACTTCAGGATTGTGGTTCTTCCTTCTTCGATTTTCTTCTCGTCTCCTCCTTTTATGACAATGACGGGGACGTGATGGAGTAGCCGGAGACATCTTCCTCCACCGACTCGAGTTTGATTCCAGTAAGGTCTCTTAGTTCCTTATGGTATTTGCCTTTTATTTTTCTGCTTGGCTCCTCTTTGCGCATCTGATCTATTTTTCTGTATTTGATTCTCCCAACCTTCATTTTGGGTCTCATCTTGGTTTTCCTTTTCATTTGGTTTTTCTTTTACTCGGAACTTTTACCTTTTATATTCTTCTTGATTTCTTATTCTCAGATCTGATCTTGATGTCTTATTTTTCTTCAGATCTCGATGGTTTTTCAGTGAATGAAAGACAATGAGCGGTGGTTCCTTCTCCGATTAGAGTGATTTCCGATGAAATTTATGAAGAAGAGGTGATGCTTATTATATTATAGGTTAAACTAATTGACAATGTATGTTTTTATTTAATATTCAGAAACTTTAATTAGAGTTGGAATTACAGTTTGGAAGTATAAATATTGTGATGTCTTATGTAATTAGAACCTGGTGTATTTAAGTTTGCAAACTGAAGTATTTTATAAGTTGATTATCTAATTTTGTTTTGGTTCCAAGACTAGGTGAAAACACTAAGCAATTTGTAGAATGTACTTAAAACACTATCTTTCTTTCAATGTCAACAAATATCATGAACTGATTATATGTTGTGCCAATATCCACTATCAATTCATATCTTCATGTTGATTATTGGTATTTATTTTCTTGTTAACTTTAAGAAATGAAAAGAAAGCATTATCACTTAACCGTTGGATGTTTTTTAGCAATTACATGGTCATGCATTTTATTTATAATTTCCATTTATGATTTTGTTTCTCAAATCAATTAATTGTATTCTCTCTTACTTTGTTAAACTTGAGGTGAATCTTTGTGTTTTATAATTAATATGTGGTCAGCCATTGGTGAGAAGATCTTGGGTCTTTGTCGAGTCTGACAAGGTTAATTTTAACAGTTTGTGGTTATGATTCAAATATAGTAAACCATTGATGAATTAGAAAGCCATTATCGCATGACTTGATAATATAGTCTGATGGTGTATTCAGTTTGTGTTTGCAGAGCTAAGTCTTGGTTTGTGGGATCTTGATAAATACCAATAATTCCAGAATTATTTCTGCCCAAGCTGCTCAACCTAATCGTGTGGAGAATTGAGGTGATTGGAGAACTCATTGGCGGCTTCATTCACACCAAAAATTGGCAATAACATGTAAGTATTTTATTTCATTCAATATAAATTAACTTATTAGCTTTACTATCAATTTTCTTGTAGCATTAAAAACTTTCATCACCTATAAGGCTATTAATTAAACTTTACTAATTTATTTTTCTAATTTACATGAATGGGAGACATTGAAAATTATCATGTAGTTTGTTTGTATTAGAAATGGGACTAAACACAAGAGGCTATTATAACTTGGTCCAAAAAAACCTTTTTGGCTCCCTGAACCTTAAAGATATCTCATTAGACTCCAGCGCTTACTTAATGCTACATGATTAACCCATCTTACTATATGGCAGTCTAAGTGGAGACTCAAGATTGTTCTACGTAGTAACCTTAGCTTTCTACTGTTCTCTAAAGTTGCTTCAGTTTCCAGTAGCAACTTGGCTTTATTGTATTTTTTTAAAAGAACTTGGCTTTATTGTATCAATTTAACATATATAGTTGCATAAATATTCCAATTTTTTTTTGGTTCAAATTATTGGTTTGTAGGAAAGGGACCAACTAAAGTTGCTTGCCATTACTAATATTCATGCATTGCTTCCAGAATTAAATTTTCATGCATTGCTTGTATTCAGCTAGAAATTTGATATTAAATGTTGTGTATGTTTTTTTGTTATAGAAAATTTGATTGAATGATAACCAAGTTGGATAATTATTTGGTCCGAACCGTATATTTCCTACATATTATAATCTGAAATTTGCGTGTCTTAGTATTTGGTCCGAACCGTATATTTCTTTTTTTCCTTTTTCAGGTTGGAACATAGGTTTGTCGAGCATAATTCATGTAATGTAAATTTTCATTCTAATCTCATTAACTATCGTAATTGGTGTGCCATTTTAATATATATTCATGCTTTTGAATTTGAAATATAAATTATAATTCTAATCAAAATATTGTTCCTTATCAATTTTGACAGGTTTTTTGGTTAACTGTTGCGGACATCGGACATCGTATTTTGTAATTGACTTGTTTCAAATATGATATTTTGTAATTATCGCTTTTTTGTACATTTTGTAAAATTATATCCATTTTTTGTAATTAATATAATTCCAAACATTTATCTATACTATATATAATTACGGAAGCAGAGAGAAATGAGAAGAAGTGTTTTAGAGGTCTTTTTGATGAGTTGTCAACGTAGTAAAAAATCAGATTAAAAATATTTAATTAATTAAAATAAATATTTAATTAATTAAAAATAACAAATTTATATTTATAATATATTAAATAATTACTAGCCTATTAATTAAAATAATAAAAGAAAGCAAGAGTTACGGGAAGATGAAAAAACACAAAGCAAAGGAAATCCAAAAGTCACAAATAAACTTCTATATAAAGCATGATAGATAGTATTCCACCATTATATTCATTGGTAACGATAGATAGTATTATATTTCTGAAGGTAAATATTCGATTTTTTTTTTCATATGTTGTAGTTATTTTGTTCTCAATTATGTTGTTTTATTTTTATTAAACAATAGTTGTTATAGTTTCATCTTTCAGATTCATTTCTGTTGTTACCAAGGTTCTATACCTCTCGCTATCTTATCCATGTTTTCTTTTTTATTTGTTTTTTTTTCCAAACTGATAGCTTCAATTGAAGAAATCCGACAGAAATAGAAGATGCATGAACAACTAAAACCGGAAAACACAAAAGTGTTAAAAATTATAAGAAATTCTTATGTTTCTCAAGGTAATTATTCGATGTTGCTTCCATTTTAACATAGAGTGTAATTTTTTTGTATCGTAGATATAATATTTAATTTTAATTGTAGTTTAATTCAATTTTTGTTTAACCTATATTGTAATTATTTTGTATCGTAAATATAATATTTAATTTTAATTATAGTTTAATTCAATTTTTGGTTTTTTATTATATTCTCATATATTTCTTAATTAATCTGCTATTTTATTATTATTGTTTCACAGAATATTTGGAATATGAAAATGTATTAAAATTCCTAAAAAGTACAAATCATTGAATTTTGTAAAAATAAATAAATCATTCATCTTTAATTAAAATTCTATAAAAAAAGTAGACAATTATTTTTAAAGTTAATTTAATTTGAATTATCATTAAAAAATATATATTAATTTCAAATATACATAATATAAATTTTTTTCATAGCATGATATAAAATTATTTAAATGTAAATATGTCAATTTATTTATTTATCTAAATTATATAAAAGTTTCATACCCCGTGCATCGCACGGGTTTTCGACTAGTTATTAATAATATGAGATGATTACTTTTATTCTTCTCACTTTGTTCACATTTATATTAACTTTTTTTCATTCTTAATATTTAGTAATAAATATTTAAGTAAATTAATTAATAAAAAATAAATATAATAGTGGGGAATTTAAAATCCCCACAAAATAAAATCACCAAAAGTGGGAAAAGTTTCCCCACAAATATTAGTTATATTTGTGGAGATTTTTTATCCCCACAAAATTGTAAGAGGTATAGTGGGGAAATTATCCCCACAAAACATTGTAAATACAGCTACAAAGCCATAAAATTTAAGGCGAATTTGTATATAATAGTGACGCTTAGATTCGCCATAAATACATATTGTGGCGAAATATAGATTCGCCACAAAAAAAAATTGTTTTCTGGTGAAAGCTTATTTCGCCACAATATAATATCGAATTGTGGCAAAACTGAAATTCGCCATAAAGACCTACTGTGGCGCCTATAGGATGGCGAACTGAGGACGAACTTCGATATTGCCACTAAGGATTTTTGTGGCGAAACAATAGCATTTAGTGGCGAATTATTTCCCCACAAAACGCACGATTTCTTGTAGTGTATAGTCCTTTTTGTATTCAACCAGCCAAAGCATTCGTTAGAGACACGTGGATGACATGTCATCAAAATATCTCGAGATGGACAATTACATTCCATGTGGTGAGATTTCGATTAACATGGCATCTCCGGGGAATATGTTTGTTGGTTTTGGGATAAAAGTACAATGAGCGAAACCAAAATTAAAAGGGGATGGGTTTAGTTTCAGTTCTAATAACCTGCAAGCCTTCTTAAACAATTAGTAGTATCAACTTTCAAGCTCTGATGAAGTATAATTGTAACAGAAAATTGGAGTTGATATCGAGAAATTTTACCGTACTCCAGGAGTAATACTCCTGACAAATAAAAACGTTTTAAATACCACTACATGGACATGATTAATGGAAAGAAAAACTATATACACATGTGTCCTGAATTAATTAGTTGGGAGTATTACTCCAGGAGCACCCTAAAAATCTGTTTTCAAACTGCTATAAATTAGGGACATTAATTGAAAATTACCTCTGCAAAAATTTCTCTGGCTTGTCACAAGAAACAGTAGAAACCGAATAGCATCACAACTCAATTTTGTAACAACACCAGAATAGATAGCATACATAGTTCATTACTTATTATTCCAAATACCAAAACTGATTATTCTAAATGCGGAATGGAAACGAAAACCAAAACCAAAACCGGACAGGTATTATCTAATGTTAGCATGGACAGATGAACCTAAATTACTGAAAAAACAACACTCTATATTCATGACTAGCATCCATTGCTACCGAACTTTAAATTCAGCTTGTGAATGTCGATATACCCACCTGGAAGAAGGTGCTAGATTACTGGGGGCTGATCCTCAGAAGAAGGTATAGAGTTATCTTCTGATGAGTTGACAATTTTGAGTCTCTCCACCTTCCACCTCTTTGCCAAATCTTCTTCTGTTTTAAACTTCGAGAAATACAAAGAGGAGTCTTTCAGCATTTCTTGCCAATTCCCCTGCACGAATTTGCGAACACCAACCCATAGAGAATCAAGCTCTTGCTCTATCCAAAAACTCGTTGAACGAGTTGAAACATCAGCAACTTGAGAACAAATTCGGCATTGCCAAGTACCAGGAGGAACCAACTTCCAAGAAAAAAAATACATGACCAATATCAGAATCTTCATGTAAATAACAGACAATTTATATTAGATAGAACATAAAATTCACATACATCAAGTGACACGGATTGAAAGCGATAAATGAAGGTTTTAATCGTAAACCAATAAAGAGGTTCTTCTCTAGCTAAACTAGAAGGAGTGAATCCCAATAAACAAGGTATAAACCTTAGGTTCTCAAAGAGAATGATTTTGATTGATAAAAAGTTGGTTCATCCTTACAAAATGAGGGCTTAAATACATCCTCCTAATGATAATAAAAGACAAGGACTATCCCTACTAGGGTTTCAATAAGGCTATCCATAAAAGGGTAAAATAGGTGATTCGCCCCGACAATCAGTACAATGGTACAGGTACGGATTGTTAGGGTTGTTGGTGAATTACTTCGGGAGGAAGTAAACCTAGAGATCCACCTAGGGTAGATGTTGATACGCCTCTTTGTGTACTCCTAGATCCGCCCCACTCGTATGTCTTGGGGATCCGCCCTCCTCGGTATAACCTCCGTGGGTTTGATGTCTGAGGATCCGCCAGAGCACGCATGATCGGTGCTGCCAGTTAGGATGTTCGCATCATTCTCTCCTTCTTTAAAAGATCTCGGCACTGATTCGTCTTTGTTGAACTCCAAAGGACCATCTGACTTCCACGGGCTAACGTCACGGATGTTGAACGCTGGTGACATTTTACCGAGCCAATTTGGCAATGCTATATGATAGGCATTGGCATTGATCTTCTTGGTGACCTTATATGGCCCGTATTTCCTAGGCCGAAGCTTGCTGCTTGTGGCGTTGGCGAGTCTCTCTTTTCCCAAATATACCATAACCTCATCCCCAACTTCAAACTGTAGGTCCCTACGGTGCTCATCCGCCTTAGCCTTTAATTTCTGATTTCTCTCCTCAAGAGTCTCTCTCACCTCTTGGTGCATCTGTACATAATCCTTAGCCAGCTAGCTGGCAGTCACGTTTCCTTTAGGAAGATGGGCTATATCAAGGACGTGATTTGGGGTCTTTGTGTATACTACCTCAAATGGGGATCTTCCGGTTCCCGAATGTACAGAGCCGTTGTAGGCGAACTCAGCTTGGGCTAAAACCACATCCCACATCCTGGGCTTATCCTTACACTTGGTGCATAGTAAGTTTCCTAAAGTTCTATTGACCGCCTCGGTCTGTCCGTCTATTTGAGGATGGGCGGTGGTACTAAACTTCAGAGACGTATCAAACAGAGCCCACAACGTTCGCCAGAAGTGACTGAGGAACTTCGTATCACGATCTGAAACAATGCTCTTAGGTACGCCATGTAACCTGACAATCTCTTTGAAGAATAGCTTAGCAGTCGCTGAGGCATCATTAGTTTTACGACAAGGTATGAAGTGGGCCATCTTTGAGAACCGATCAACCACGACAAAGATGGAATCCATGCCTCTCTGAGTTCTGGGCAACCCTAGGACAAAGTCCATGGACAAATCCTCCCATATGGTCTCTGGCACATGCAAAGGTAGTTGCAAGCCAGCATTTGTAGTGCGTCCCTTGGCGGTCTGGCAAATATAGCATCGTTCTACTAAGTAGGCAACATCTCTTCTCATCTTAGGCCAGAAATAACGAGAACTCACTGCTTCAAATGTCTTGTCTCGCCCAAAATGTCCTCCAAGGGATCCGCCATGTAGATCACGAATAACCTTCTCGCGGATGGAAGTGCAGGGTAAGGAAAGTTGGTTGCCCCTCATGAGATACTCATCCATCAGGTGATACGCCCCATCCCCATGCTGATGCTGACACTTTTCCCAGATACTTCCAAAATCAGGATCCGCCAAGTATTCTCCTCGGATGTGTTCAAAACAATCGGTCTCTAGGTTTACTGTCTTGATTAGTGACACCCTTCGACTCAAGGCGGACCACCGGGCATGCATGGAGCTTCAAAGTTGCCTCTGACTTCCCAAGTACTTGAGAGCTTGATGGTCAGTGTAGAGGATGAATTCTTTTCCCACCAAGTAATGCTCCCACACTTTCAACTCCCTTACTACAGCATAAAATTCTTGATCATACGTTACCCACTTTTGCCATGCCTCACAGAGCTTCTCACTGAAATATGCAATGGGCCTCTTTTATTGCATCAAGACACCACCAATCCCAACTCCACTGGCATCACACTCAACTTCGAACAGTTTATCAAAATTGGGATACGCCAGCACTGGCGCTGTACTCAGCTTTTCCTTGATCAGGGCGAAGCTCTTCTCTTGGGCATCCGCCCACTCGACCCCCTTTCCCTTCTTCAAACATTCTGTCAATGGGGCCACTATGGCACTGAAGTTCTTGATGAATCGGCGATAAAATGTTGCTAGCCCATGAAAACTTCTGATATCCCCCACATTCCTCGGAGTGGGCCATTCCCGGATGGCTCTTACCTTCTCCCCATCAACTTGGACCCCATCGCCACTAATCACGAACCCAAGGAAAACCAGGCTCTCCATGATGAAGTCACACTTCTTAGTGTTGGCGTATAACTGGTGTTTCCTTAACAGGTCAAACACTATCTATAAATGCTCCACATGTTCCACCAAGGTCTCGCTATGAATCAGGATGTCATCAAAATACACAACTACAAATTTTCCAATCACCGGGCGAAGCACTTGATTCATCAGCCTCATAAATGTACTGGGGGCATTAGTCATCCCGAATGGCATTACTAACCACTCATACAATCCATCTCTGGTCTTGAAAGCCGTCTTCCACTCATCCCCAGATCGAATTCGTATCTAATGATAACCACTCTTGAGATCAATCTTGGAGAAAACTCGGGATCCGCCAAGTTGGTCTAGCATATCATCCAACCTTGAAATAGGGAATTTATACTTGATAGTGATCTTGTTAATAGCCCTGCTGTCCACACACATCCGCCAAGATCCATCCTTCTTGGGCGTAAGTAGGGCTGGGACGGCGCATGGACTCATACTTTCCCTAACGTATCCCATCTCAATGAGCTCTTCCACCTTCTGCCTCATGATGTCATTTTCCTTTGGACTCATTCGATAATCGGGGAGGCTTGGTAAACTAGCCCCGGGCACAAGATCGATATGATGTTGGATGTCCCTCAAAGGTGGTAACCCACTTGGAAATTCCTCAGGGAACAGATCTCGATATTCGCCAAGTAGGCGGGTCACCTCAGTTGGAATCTCCCTTTCGCCCCTTTGGGAGGGTTCGTGATTCGCTCCAGTTTGAAGTTTTCTAGGGAGGTGGCTAGCTCCAGGAACCGTTGGTTGGTTTGTTTCTGCCGCTCATGGCTGGCTTCGATCTGCTCCGCGAGGTGCTCCCTCAGCTCCTCATATCTCCGGTCACTGGTTTCCATGGAGTCTTGCGGTTGTCGGGGTTGAACCATTGCCAAAAGAAGTTTCAGGTCAGGAAACGATCGGCTCTGATACCAACTGATACAGATTGAAAGCGATAAATGAAGGTTTTAATCGTAAACCAACAAAGAGGTTCTTCTCTAGCTAAACTAGAAGGAGTGAATCCCAATAAACAAGGTATAAACCTTAGGTTCTCAAAGAGAATGATTTTGATTGATAAAAAGTTGGTTCATCCTTACAAAATGAGGGCTTAAATACATCCTCCTAATGATAATAAAAGACAAGGACTACCCCTACTAGGGTTTCAATAAGGCTATCCATAAAAGGGTAAAATAGGTGATTCGCCCCGACAATCAGTACAATGGTACAGGTATGGATTGTCAGGGTTGTTGGTGAATTACTTCGGGAGGAAGTAAACCTAGAGATCTGCCCAGGGTAGATGTTGATACGCCTCTTTGTCTACTCCTAGATCCGCCCCACTCGTATGTCCTAGGGATCCGCCCTCCTCGGTATAACCTCCGTGGGTTTGATGTCTGAGGATCCGCCAAAGCACGCGTGATCGGTGCTGCCAGTTCGGATGTCCGCATCATCAAGGGCTGGACTAAGACAATGAAGATGATAAGTGCGGGGGCATGTTTCGCAACAAAGCAAATCTCCACCGACATTATATACTATTCTAGGAGGAATATTAGATGAGTTATCCTCATTTCTTGCACCAGAATTAGATGAGTTAGGCTTTGATTTTCTTTATTTCTGCGAATGCTGTTTCCTTTTATGGCTTCTCCCCTTATAACTGTGGTTCCACTTATCCATCATGTTGGGAGACAACTAAACGACAATGGAGCTCCAGCGAAAACCTACATTTTTCCGATAATACTGAAGATTAGATAAGTTTCATCATCACATAACATCTTTAAGACCATATTACATCTGAAATTCATAACAGAATGCATTAATAGTTTCTGATTGAAACAGAATGCAGAATATCAGCTATCCTTTTTAGAACTAAGACTAAATTCTAAATAAAAGGGACAACAAGGAGACGTGTGGAAAGGGACAACAAGGAGAACAATCGAACACTGAAATCTACCAACAAAGTATATTGCAGTGTATGGGAGACGTAAGAAAATAACAAAACCTAACCACACTGACACTTCATATTTATTCTGCACTTTTTTTGTTTTCTAAGAAAAAACAAAAATAAAGATTCGAAAGTAAATTTCCATTGAAAGACAGGATATAATTAGAACTCCCAAAAACAATTCTCCTTTTCCTAGCACACATAACATCAAATTACATAGTTCAACTGAAAAACAAACAACAAAGCTCTTTAGTTTATATAAAATTATAAGGCATATACCATAGGTACATTTGCAGTTCAAGAAAGAAGCTATCAATTTCAGAAACAAGTTTCAGCCTTTTATGAATGTACCCTACGAGATTCATCTTATCTTCAACTAACAACTGAAAAACGTACCAATTGAGCATATAATATTATATCTCTTTTACTTTATGAGGTATAATATTTGTCTTTCACATTCTCTTCAGATACAATTCAACAAATCAATCCTAAAAATCATACCTTCATCAAAAGCCAAATTCTGAAAACCTAGAAATTTGACAAGGAAATTGAAGCAAAAACAAACAATCAATCCATTATCTAATCTGTAAGATGCCGATACATCAAGCAAGAGCTTCTAAATGTACCCAAAATCAAAAGAAAAACCAATAGACAAGTATATAACAATAGGAGTTTTACCTAGAAATGAGATAAAGGAGAAGAATTCAGTGCAAATGGGAAGAATTCAGTAGCATTTTTAAAAACTTGAAAAGAATAGAAAATGAAAATCCGATGCAAAGATAAAAATTAAAGAAACAAATAGAAGAGAAGAATTCAGTAGTAGTTTTACCTAGAAAATGATATAAGGAGAAGAATTTCAGTGCAAATGGGGAGAGAGAGTGAAAATGAGATAAGAAGAAGAATTCAGTAGCAAAGTATAGAAAATGAGAAGTCAATTTATTAAAAAAAGAAAGAGAGTAATGGTTACCATATTGAGAGAGTGATGAGTTGCACAGATGACAGAAAAGAGAAAGAGAATGCACCAGAATCCACAAAGAGAAAGAGAGTAATTTCTTTTTCGCTTAAAGCATTATTTGGTCCTTAACCTATCCAAAATTGTCAAAATTGTGTTATTTGATTATTTGGTCACATTTGGTCCCTGACCTATCCCATTTGGTGAAATTTCACCCAATTTGTATGAATACTTAACGGAATCGTTATCTCATTGATAAGTAACGATATTTTGACACTTAAACTTGAAACGTGATATTTCTTAAAGTTTTTTTCCACATTATGTGGAAATAATTAATTAGATTAAAAAAAGAAAACAAAACAAAAAAACCAAATCCTAAACTAAGATCTATTAAGTTCAAGTGTCAAAATATCGTTACTTATCAATGAGATAATGATTCGGTTAAGTTTGAATCCAAATTGGGTGAAAGTTCACCAATTTGGGATAGATCAAGGGCCAAATGTGATCAAATAATAGGTCAGGGGTCAAATAACAAAATTTTGGATAGATCAAGAACCAAATAGTGCTTTAAACCTTTCTTTTAATGCTCAATTTGCATCCTAACCTTTACGTAGAAGTCAATTGAATCCGTAACCTTTCAGAACCATCAATTCAGTCCTTAAACTATACAATTTTCACAACATTTTGAATCTCCGAATCTCCTCAATCAGAGTCCATATGTGCGAGTTACGATTATAATACGAAAATGTATCAAATATGCCATCAATATGAATAAGAGACTTTCCACCTAGAGCATCCACCTCGACCAGGTGCTTATACATTGAATAAACTTGATTTATGGCTTCGTTTTACTTCTGAATCCTCGTCTTAAGCCCCGACTTCAATTTATTTATGATGAAACCTTGTGAAAAATCCGGAAGACACAAGAAAATGACTTACATACATAAAATGATGAAAGTATACAAAAATATCATTAGAACTTATTAAAATGGTACGAAATAAATAGTAATTAAGTACGAAAAATGGTATAAATTACGACGATAACAACATCCCCAAAATTCAGCTTTGCTTGTCCTCGAGCAAAGAAAAGCTTAAACGAAAATTATATCGTCAAATAAATTAATGCAAGGATATGATTATTTTCATCGAAAATGAACAAAAATTCTATATTCAAATCTCAGAGCGAGGTCTCCCCAAAATTCAGCTCTGTTTGTTTGTGTTTCGTTTATCGTAATTGCATTAGTTCCTAACAATTGGTATCAGAGCGAGGTTACTGGGGCGATTACGATGGGAGACGGAAAAACATCTGTGGAGACATTCGATGGTTCGGATTTCGGTTTCTGGAAGATGCAGATCGAGGATTACCTGTACGGTAAAGATCTGTACCAGCCACTAGGTGACCAGCCGGATGATATGTATGATGAAGAGTGGAAGCTGTTGGATAGAAAAGCGATGATCGTGATTTGCCTGTCGCTGTCCAGGAACGTGGCGCATCACACGGTGAAGGCAAAGACCATGAAGGAGATGTTGGAGATTTTGAGTTTGTTGTATGAGAAGCCTTCTGTGGCAAACAAGGTTCATCTGATGTGACGACTGTTTAATCTGCAGATGAGGAAGAACATAGCAGTGGCGACGCACTTGAATGATTTTAATATGACGATCACTCAATGAAGCTCTGTAGAAATTGATTTCGATGACGAGGTATTAGCCCTAATTCTGTTATCTTCTTTACCAGAGAGTTGGAGCGGCACAGTTACTTCTCTCAGTGCTTTTGCAGGGAAAGAAAGACTTAGGTTTGATGATGTCAGGGATTTGATTATAAGCGAGGAGATTCACAGGAAAGAGTCAGGTTCCACATCTGGATCAGCCTTGAATGTAGAAAATTCGGGCAGGTCAGATCACAAGTCAAAGTAGAATCGTGGCAGGTCTAAGTCAAAAGGGAATGGGAAACCTACCAAGGACAAGAGACATATCAAGTGCTAGAATTGTCATGAGAAAGGTCATTACAAGAATGAATGTAAGGCACCACAGAAGGACAAGTCAGTGAACTCAGCCAGCGAAGATTTTGGTGATGCGCTGATTCTGAGTGATTCAACTGCAGAAACCGCAGCAGAAGCTTTGGTATTGAGCATAAGAAGTCCTCTTGAGTCTTGGGTGTTAGATGTGGGAGCTTCATTTCACTCATGTAGTAGTGCAGATTTAATGGAAAACTACACCCCTGGGAAGTTCGGAAAGGTTTATCTTGCTGATGATGAGCCTTTGGAGATTGTAAGGAATGGAGGTGTTTCGATCAAGAGCCCGAATGGATCTATGATAAAGCTGTCTGGTGTAAGGCATGTTCCTGGCCTAAAAAGAAATCTGTTGTCAATTGGGCAAATGGATGATGAAGGTTATTGTGTGATATTCGGAGGTGGTGCCTAGAAAGTAACCAAATGAGCCATGGTGGTTGCTCGTGGTGAGAAGGTTGGGTCGTTGTACCTGATAAGGGTCAAAAACCCCTATCTTTGGATACGGTTTTAGGACGATTTTTAGTTTACTTTTTGCTAATAAGCGAGCAATTCTCGCATTTATATGCATTTGTGTGTGTTAGTTAGAATTTGTATATGTTCTATTTACTTTTGTGGTTAGACTCGTTTTCTGATCATATTTAGGCAAATATGGCCAAAATAGCATGTACATTAACTTTCGATTATCTTTTATGGCTAATTGATCCGCCAAAAGTCACACCAAACGGAGTATTTACTCAAAACAAGCGATTGGTGGGTCAATTTTGCCCCGGAACTAATGTCGTTTGGAGTTTGCGTGCGTGCGCAGGTCAAAACAGGAAGAGTTCGGGCGAAAATCGGATCACAAGAACACCCGACATTCACGCAGGGCGTCTGGGCATGTCGCTCGTCGAAAACTGGCCTATTATTAGGCGAGTTTAGTGAGCTGGGCTAGCGCATTGAACTAGCCCTTAGGGGACAGCTCGGCGAGCTGGCAGTAGCCAGCTCGGTGAGCTGACCTGCGAGAATCAGTCGGCCCCACGACGTCACGATTGATCCCACGTCTTCCCATCTGTAAAAGGAAACCAATTAGGTCAAAACGAGGGCCTGAACTGCGACTATAAATAGAACTCTTAGTTTCAATTTGTAAACATCTTTCATTATTGTATTTTACCTTAGCCTTCCCCCTTGAAGAATCCTCTCCACCTCCTCCATTTCAACCTCCATTGAAGAACCTTTGAAGCTCCGCTCACCGAGGATTGTTCAAGGTCCGTCCTTAAGACCTAGGAAGACGCCTGCAGGGTAGACAAGTTCCCTGAAAGGGATTTTCTTATCTGTTTTATAATTTGTTTGTCCCTTGATACAGTTTATGAATCCTAGGCTAATTGTATACCCGTGACATTGTTTCTTCATCTTTAATAATATTTTAGCTCTTGTTCTGTTCAATTGGTTTATTTATTTAATCTTTGTCTTATGCTTTATTCGATTGGTTTAACTCATTCATAAGTCCAAAAATTAACTTGGCACATATTGCGAGCCGAATCTGACCTAGTCAGAGCCTAGGAGATTGACAACCTCTTAGTTGATGAGGCCCAAATTGTTGAGCCTTAGAGCTAGTTTCGGCCTTACAAAGGAAATCACGAACTAGGGACATCAGAAGGATAAGTAGGGTTAATCGCCTCGAGTACAAGGGACTAGGATTAGGTTTTTAGTCAATTCCCTAACAATCTATCTTCATTATTATCGTATCACTCCATGTTCCTTTGGGTAATTTCATTAGTGAAAGATCAACTAGGAGTAGAATAACTTAATTAGGAGTTGAATAACTTAATTAGGAGTAGAATAACTCAATTAGAAATAGAATAACTTAGCTAGGAGTAGAGTAATTTAACTAGGAGTAGGTTAACTTAAACAAAACAAAATCGAAACCCCCAAAAGCCTAGATAACATCACACGACTGAGTAGCTTGATACTTGCAGCAGTAGATCCTATGGATTCGATACATGGACTTGTCCAGATTTTATTACTTGATAACGACGGGGTACACTTATCCCTTAGTGAGTCTCACCGTGAGACGCATCAAGTTTTTAGCGCCATTGTCGGGGATTTACTTTTCCAGCAATATCGAACCAAAGGTCGAATTTGTTAGTTTAGGCATTCCTTTTGTGAATATCCTTTGTTTATATCGTTTATACTTTTTTATTATATAATTCTTTATACTCTTTTATACTTGTTAAAATTCCATAGCTGTGATTTTTAGTTTTATACTTGTTAAAATTTTGTATTCATAGCTGTAAAATCTTGCTTATCAACTTTTGTGCTAGAACTTCACTTTTTCTCAGCATTCTCTGATCAATGAATTGGCAAGAAAGAGTCGACTGGCAAGCTCCAAAGTTTACAATACCATCAAGACAATATATTCATGCCCTGGAGAATGAGGCTCCCAATCCCTCCATGCCCAAGTTAAATAAGAAAATGGATATCTTGATGGCGAAACTGAGCCTCAACACCAATGAAAGTGTAAGTTTTGTGGGTAATCACCAAAGGTACAATTCTAACCCCAATTCTTATAGCTTTTATGATAGTGATTAGAGGAGACCTCAACACTCAAATCTGTCCTACGGGAACCCTAAAATGTTGAGGCCTCCTTGCCCTCTATTGCTGTGAGAACGGGCTTGCTTTCGACCTCTCCCTCTTAGTCGAGTCCACTCTGCGCCAAATGAATAAAAAGAAGCGATCCGGTTTGGGTTTAGGTCATCTGGTTACATTTTTTGCCTCCTCCGCACTTGGGAATGACGTCCTTGATGGGCTCCCTAATTTAGCCCCCTGCCCCATTGACAAGTCCTCTTTTAAAAACCTCCAAACCCCCCCTTCCAGTCCGGGTGAAAGTTCGGGTGCCAGCACACAAGCCGTGGAGGGATGGGATTCAGATTTTGATTTGGACGACATTCCTACCAGTCGCTCCTACACCACCAACCCCGACTTCCAATCAATTCATACTCGGTTGGACGTGTTGGAGGGCAACCACCGGTAAGATCGGGCTTCTATGAATGCCCATTTCGACACCCTTGAGGCATACCACCTCATAGATCACGCCGCCCTCGCCACCCGCTTCGACACTCTTGAGGCCTAACGCCAAATGGACCGGGCCAACTTTGATTCGTTCACCCACGCCTTTTGCTCGCACTTCCACATCGATTGCCCCCCTCACCCACCTCCATAATAGTTTTAGGGTGTTATTTTCTTTTTTTGTGTTTTATTTTTGTTTTTATGTTTTCATTTTTTATGCTATTATGTTTTAGACGTCTTTGGAATTGAAGTCTAGTTTTTCATGCGGAGGGACATACAACCCCGCACTAGTCGTTGGTCTTGCACTTTATCTTTATCTATATTTTTTATGTTTTTCATGTTAATTAAATATATCGTTTATGTTTTTTGTTTTCAAGTTCGTTTATCGTTTAATTTCGTGTTTCGATTAATAAAAGTTTGGTTTACGTGGAGCGTGCCTTTGGCCGAGCTCTGCGTAAACTAGACTCTGATTCAAAAATTTGCTCTAATCATGGTTCATGCGGAGTGTGCCTTTGGCCAAGCTCTGCATAAACCAGTCTCTAGAATTCAAAAAGAAACAAAATAATTAAAAACGAAACCAAGCTCCGCGTGGCACAACTTAAAAACGAAACAAAAAGAAAAAAAATAATAAAACAAAAATAAAGATAAAAATAAGATGAAAATAAACAAAAAATCAATAAAAATAGAGTCAATTAAACTAAATAATTAGCTTAGTAATCATTCCGGCACATATAACCCCCTCGGAAATAAATTAAAAGTTACGTTATTTGTCCTTAAAATAGGGAAACACGTGATTACAAAGGATTAGTTTAGTTAAGAAATTTTAGGTATTGATTCCGAAACTAGAAAATTTACGGATAGTCGAGATTTGCACTCAACAAAAGCAACGAGTCCAAACGCACGAGTTATCTCCATAATGAAATTAAAAAAGGCAATAAAAATGGGATTTTTGAAAATTTTACGAGAGCTTGAAACTAGACAATTAAACCCGAAATCAATGTGAAGTATTTTGAGCCTAAAAGAGTTCGTACGAGGACTCTATTTTTCTTCACGACATTTTGTGTGCTTTTGCTTCACTCAATTCATAGAGTTTGCAGTAAATACCGAGTTAAGTACATTTATTTTGGTAAAAGAACAATAGATGATAAAATGAGCTCACTTAGGCTAATTCTTTCTTGTTGATTTTTTCTCGTTTTTCGTAAACCCTTAGGAAACCCCGTCAAGCCTACTAACCAATTTCTTTGCCAACACCCATTTAACATTTAACCCTTTTTCTTCTTGATTGAACACCCAACAAATTCAAATGCGTCGAATTACCCGAAAAAAGCAAAGATTCTAGCAAGAAAATACAAATCATCTTTTGAAATCGTTTTTGTGCCACTCTCGGAATAAAAGATATAAATAAATAGAAAAAAAATAGTAAATAGGCTTTCTCAAGATCCACAAGAAATTTCAAACTCATCTCCCGTACTTGCTAGAACGAATCAACAAAAAAATGATGCAATCACCAAATTCGGTGTTCGAACACGAGTTCCTAAAATTAACCCCTAACCACTAAAAAGCCTCACCTACATTACTACCCCCCTCCGGGCTTATTTTTAATATTGTTCGACCATAACATGGATGGAAAAACCCGGATGAACATGCAAACTCGGTATGATTTTGGTTAAGTATAAAGAAGAGCATATAAACAACAACCCACCAAAAATTGTGTGATAAGAGTGACATACCTTGGTGAGGTACAATTAAGCTCTCCATGAATAATCAATCCCTGTTAATATTGCTTATTAAGTTTGATCATGGCGGTTTCAAATAAGTTATGGTCACTCGTCCGCCAATGATTGAATACATTTTGGTAAAATCTTGGTTTTGGAATCACGCACTTGTTTAAACCAACCGGATGATCGAACAGCGAGCCAAGCAGCGAAGCCAGTCTTGCCTTAGTTGCCATGACACGTCAACTGATCTTGTGCGAAGAAGATGAATAGCAGTGGTAGAGTCAGATTCAATCCATAGTCGGTGCCAGTCTTTTTCCCAGGCAAATTCTACTGCAAAGGTAACAGCACGCAATCCTGCAACATGAGCATAAGAGCTTGGGATTGGAATCACGAAACTTCCTCTTGCAAAGCCTCGCCCCTAGCGAAAAATACCACCTACTCTAGCAGTACCAGGCATCCCCATCGTAGAGCCATCCATGTTTACTTTCGTCCATCCGGGCGGAGGTGGAATCCATCGAATTGGGATGAAATCAGGAGCAGGTGGAGGCCGCATTCGCTCCACTGTAGCACCAAAAGGACAGTGATGGGCTTCGTTTATGAGACTTTGGAGCTGCATTATAGATCTTTGGATTGAGGGGAGCTCTTTCTTGAAAATTGGCGCGTTTCTGATATGCTAGATAACCAAGCAGCAGGTTATCATGTTGTAATTCCACAGTTTTTCCAACATTCGCCTAACGCCCAGTTACTGCAAAGCTGCAAAAAAATCACAGAAAAGAGCCGGAGGTGGAAGCATGATGCCAAGTAAGGTTCCCAAGGCCCACTAGAGAGCTGCACTAAACGAATAAGTAACAAACAGATGGTTAATATTTTCTGAGGCACACTTACAAAGCTCGCATCGTGATGCAATATTGAAACCTCATGCCTGAAGCACATCCTTTGTGGCAACCTTTCCGTGCAAAGCATCGACCTACTAGGAGGGATAAATCTGCGCCAAATAAAATGACCATAGGGAACTGCTTCTACAATATTCAATTGATTATTATAGAACTCCTTGACTATAAATCTTCCGTTTATCACGGTTTTCTAAATGCAGATATCTTCCTTATCTAATCCTCTTGAACCCAGAGAATATTTCCACGCATTGCGGAGGGCAAGTGGTCAATTTTCATCTAGACGCCCTCAACTAGGAAATCATCAATAGGAGTGAACATCCATGCTTGCAGTTTAGGCTCGATGCCGAGCTGATCCGCAACAATTGGCTCAATCCATTTGTCAGTCCAGAAGTTTAATTTTGAAGTTCTCCCAATCCACCACTATATTTGGTTATGGAGCTTCTCAAAGCACTTTTTGCAAGCCGACCAGACGAAGGAGTTGCTAATGCAGGTTCTAGGGGTCCTATAGAAGGTAAAGAAGTGAGTTTTCAAAAGGTTAATTACCAAGGAATTTCCCTAAACTAATTCCCAACAAAATTTTCCCACAAGAACTAAATTGCAGAGTCTGAAATGCTTTAAACCAAGGCCGCCGGTGACAGGGCTTTTACAACAAGTCAACCATGCTATAGTGACCAGCTTCCGCACACCCCGTTTTCGAGACCAGAGAAAATTTCACACCGCGATTAATTTTGTTTTGGCAGAATCATGGGCCATTGATGGATAAAAAAAGAACGAATTAGCACCCTAGTGATAGAAGACTTCACAAGAGTCATACGCCCGGCCATGGAAAGTGCAATACATTTCCTTTGTGCAAATTTCTCTATGAAATGATCACCAATCGACATTAAATGTTGAGATTTTGGCGTACCTTGAAACAGGGGCACTCCAAGATACATAAAAGGTGGCTCTGCTAAGCGGATACCCAGAATAGAGGCAAGCTGGTTTGTTCTATGAATGGGGATTCCTTTCCCAAAGAAAACATCCGATTTATCCCAAAAAACTGCCTGACCAGAAAGCGACCAATAAAACTGGAACAATTCTCGAAGGGCAGACATGTTACGCTTTGTTACCTTGCCAAATACCAGCATGTCGTCGGTGTAAAGTAAATGAGTTGGAAAACAAGACATGCTCGTATAAGCCATAGGAGAGAAACGACCTTCCCTTTCATTATTATTAAACCACTTGTTGAAGAAATCCTCTGCAATGCCGAATAAGATTGCACATAAAGGATCCCCCTGCCTGACACCACATGAGAAACCAAAGTATCCACATCTATTTCCCTTAATGAGAATCGAAATTCTAGATGATGTCAGAATGTTCAGTATCCAATCTCGGAATTGAAGCGAAAAACCAAAAGATTCCATAATGGCAAGCAAGAAATTCCAGTCAATCGTGTCAAAAGCCTTGCGAATGTCAACTTTCAGCGCCATATTTCCCCTAAAACATTTGTTGTTTAATAGATTGACTCCCTCAGAAGCTGCGACAATGCACTAATGAATACTCCTCCCTTTGATAAAACCGAATCGATTTACTGAAACAATTTTCGCGGCAACAATGGCAAGCCTGTCCGCTAAAATCTTAGCAATGATTTTATACGAGAAATTACTCATCACAATTGGTTGAAACTGTGAAACTTGAATAGCTCCGTCAGACTTAGGGAGTAAGGCTATAAGGTTCGAATTCATACCAAGAAAGATGTAACCTGTGTCAAAAATAATGAAGACCCATATTACAAACATCCTTACTGATGAGTGTCGAATTCACCAAAATAAAATACCTACTATTGGAACTAGAAAACTGTAGTAAATGTGGAGTAGGGTCGAATGCACAGAGACTGGTCGAATTATAACTTTTTGAAACTAACAATTAAAAGTAAAGAGGGGGGGTTTGGTTTGTGGAAGGAATTGAATATAAGATAACAAGTAAAAATTAAATATCAATAATTAAATAAATGAGAAATATGTATGAGAAAAATTCTAGCCAGAGGTTAGGTTCGAGTCTTGAATTGAACCAATCGATCATCGATAACAGAAAATATAAGTTTCAACCCTTCAAATAAATTAGCTATGGTTATTAAAAAGCACTAACAACATATCTCTTCTTACCATTTAGATAATCAGGAAACGTTCACTAATTACCTCTAATCAATCAAACAGTTCTAAACAAGCTTTAGAATTTAATTTGATTGAAAACATTAAATATAAAAGAGATGCTAATTCTACTCAACAATCACACAAGCAGGATTATTTAAAGCATATCAATCTCAATTCACAACATAGGTTAAAAGCTTATCCACAATCAACTATATTATTTGCTACTTGTATCAGATGATTTAAACGATTACGTATTTAAACATCCAATTAGCAAAACGATTACAAGTAAATAATTAAATCAAGGATTCAATAAAATCACGCAATACGAATAAGAACAGAATGGAAATCAATTACTTGAAATAGATGAAAAAGATGAAGTACAGAATGATCTCACAATTCCATTGTTCAAGACCTAAATCCTCTAGCTAGAAATTGGAGTTTAGTTCCTCATGGAAGAGAGAATAAAGCGCCAAAGATGAAGAAGCTTGAAGAAGAATGATATTGCTGGAAGAAAAGGTCGATGATGAAAGATGATCATCCCTCATTCTCTGTTTGTCTCTTAAAACGTAAAATCCCCACTCTTCCCACCTTCCATGTTGTTCTCTCAAGACAAAACTAAATAACTACCCATAAAAATCTAATAATAAAAATCCTATATAGAATTAAACTCTCATTAGGATTTTGTATTTTGAAATCCTAATAGAATTAAATCCTATAATAATGTCTTAATATAATTAAAATTAATAATGAAAATTACAAATAGTAAAAATCATGAAATAAAAGTCTTCCAATCATAATCAAACTCTTAAATTCGGACTGGTCCTTACCCATGGGCATGGGTTAGGACAAATCAGCTTTTTAGTGAATAATTTCCTTCTTCAGTATGGCCTAAGCCATGGGCATGGGTTAGGACCTGACAGGTTTCTCCAATTTCACTTTAAGCTCCATAAGATTAGCATTTTAATCTCCAATTTGAATTGAATCTCCAAAAACACCTATAAAACACAAAACAAGATAAATAAGCACCAATAAAGTAAAACTAACATTAAACTAAAGAGAATTAAGATATAAAGATGTACATAAATATGGACACTCTTATAGTAGTAAAATGGAAACCAGAGAGGTTTTGTTACAATGGAAGGAAGAAGGTCGAACAAAGAAGAAGAAGAAGAGAGACTTTTCGTTTCCTGTCTAAGTCCAAGAAGAAGAAGAAGGGGATCCGCATGATATCAAGTACAGAAGCCACATTAAGTACAACACGCCACTCCTAATTGATTGCTCCAAAGGCCTTTTAGTCTTTGTACAAAGGCTAGGGGCAATTCCGACTTTTCACACAAGTAGTAGATTCTAGAAGAAGCTGCATCAGCTTATCATGGAATCAACCACACTCAAGCTCACCACAAATCCATCTCCACCATCCATTGCAATCAATTAGATCAATGGCCACAATTAAGACACTTGTTTTATTTTTCCTTGCTCTTTAAGTTTGCTTGATAGGCACACCTAATATTACAATATAAATGTAATAGTTAGCTATGGTTTTATCCCTAATGAGAAATACAAGATATTGATTTCTTACCTCATTCAATTAATATGGTATCAGAGAAAATACTTTGCTAAAGGTTTCACTTGTTGAACCACTATGGCTGCTCCATTGATTACTTCCAGTAGTCCCTATCACTTGCCTCAAAATGAAACTCCGGCATTATCCCTGGTGTCCCAAGTCCTCATCGGACCAAACTACCACCAATGGTCAAGGGCCGTGAAGGTTGCCCTAATGTCGAAAAATAAGTTTGCCTTTGTCGACGGCACCATCCAAGCTCCTGCACCTGAAGATGCGATGTACAACCAATGGGAGAGGTGCAACAACATGGTCATGTCGTGCATCCACCATGTGTTGTCGCCATCCATCGCTCGGAGCATCATGTGGCTCGATAAGGCGGACTAAGTCTGGGCAGACCTGAAAGAACGTTTCACACAGGCGGATTCACTTAGAATACTTGAACTGCGCAGAGAGATACATAGCCTCAAACAAGGGAATGGTAATATTTCAGACTATTATACCTGTTTGAAAATCTTGTATGATGAGTTGATGAACCTCAGGCCAATGCCCAAATGCACCTGTAGACAGGCCTGCAGTTGTCGTGCCTTCAAAATCCTTCGGGATCAACAGGATGCGGACCAAGTCATAACCTTTCTTCAAGGGTTAAATGACTCGTATTCTACTATCTGTTCACAAATCCTCTTGATGGACCCCTTGCCCTCATTGAACAAGGCCTTCGCACTGGCAACCCAACATGAACGGAAGATAGGCCTTGCACCTGTCAAAAACAATGAAGGGGATGAAAGCAATGCATTTGCAGGATTCACAAATGCGCAGAACAAAGGACACAAACAAGGCAACCCAAAGTATAATAATCGAAAAACCAACAGCAAAAACTCATCCTTGTGTACATATTGTGGCAATACAGGGCACACAGAGGAGATTTGTTTCAAGAAACATGGGTACCCACCAAACTATGGCAATAGAAACAAAGGTAGTCCTTTCAGAACTAATCAATCCAAGGCGAATGCAGCAGTGAATCAAAATAGGGACAACGGAGAATCAGGAGAGGAGGATGGTAGACAGCCAAACACAGAACCTTTCTCCCTCACCAAAGAGCAATACCACACACTAGTCACCCTATTGCCACAGAAGCCTTTGGGAAAAGCTTCGGCCTCGGGGAGTAGTGTTAACACCTTCGTCAAAGGAGAAGGTTCTGGTAACGCTCAATATCCTAACTCTTTTTCATCATTTTGGATAATAGACATAGGGCCCACTGATCACATCATTTTTGATACTGGACTATACAGTTCGTATACCCAAATATAAAAGTGTTGGGTCAATTTACCAAATGGAGAAAGGGTTAGAGCCCAATATATGGGCACAGTGATCCTTAGCACACAACTTATACTGCATAATGTCCTATGTATACCTGCCTTTGATTACAATTTAATCTCAACCAGCAAATTGTTGAAAACAGGAAAGTTGCGCATAGTAATAACGGAGTAGCACGCCATTGATGACAACCCTGAAACGGAGTAGCACGCCATTGATGGATCTTGAAGATTGGCCATTGTTGACACTTCTACTACTATTGGCAATTTGAGTATTGTTGTAGCAAAAAATGATACTCCTATTGGGTCCTCTCCAGACACTTTGAACCTGGTTAAAGCAGAGAACGTCTCCGATGGTATCTTTCTCTTCCATTACTTTAAATAACTCATCCTAATTGAATCTGAGAGGAAGTCTGAGTTTGCGCATTTGATACCACCTCATTTCAAAATTGCCGTGAAGAAATCCTTAATTGGAAGTACAACCTATGAGTTCTCCGTATATGAAAGAGGGGGATGCCAAAGGATCCCTAACCTAATTGAGAATATATTATAGGCTTTTTATTCTTTTAACCCCCCTTATTTTGTTTATTCAGGTTTAGTTCCTGCTAATCCAATTTTTGTTCAAATCAACCCTTCCCGTTCTATAATTTAGTCCCCCATTGATTTATATACTCACGAATCTGGACCTATTTACTTTGTCTCCTGTCAATTAGACCCCTCCATGGTTTAATCATGTACCTAATTGTTTGAATTAAGCTTAATTAGGTCGTTCCAAATAATAGTTCGTATTAGTTGTGTCGCACTTTTAAAAAGGAGCGACACAAAGATAACACACTCCTTGTGTCGCTTTTATAAAAGCATGTCACAAAAATAACACACTCCTTGTGTCGCTTTGGTAAAGGCGTGTCACAAGCTTTCTCTTGTGTCACACTGTAAGACAAACGATACAAGAAGTAACTCGTTTGTGACGCACGTTCTTCAAGCATGACACAAGTGATGAGACAGAATACTTAGTTGTATCGCATTTACAGAACGTGCGACACTAGTTACTCTGTTGTGTCGCTTTATCTTCAAGCGCGACACAAGAGGTGCGACACAAGTGAGCATTTCTATACTAATGTTCCATTTGGGTTTTAACTAATCCTAATATTGGGTTAGCTTTTAATATTCATGATCAACATATTTCTGTTGATTTTTTAACTAACCGTGCCCTTCACCAATTCAATTTTATTTATGGGGAGTGTTGCCAATATTGGTCGCCCGGACCTTTGGTTGAATTTGACTCATAGTTTGGGTATCTTAAGGGCTCCTTAGTCAATGCTATTAGAGGAGATCATTAAAATATGGGTATTCCTCTTCTTAATAGTGCTTGTCAAGACCTAAAAATGATTGAGTTCTTTTTAAAACAGACCATCATCAAAAGCCAGATTCTGAAAAACTAGAAATTGACAAGGAAATAGAAGCAACAGCAAAACGATCAAGCCATCATCTAATCTATAAGATGCAGATTGATGCAAGCATAGGAAAAATTCCAACAAAGCATAGAAGAGTAGCCAAAATCAAAAGAAAACCCATAGAGATGTAAATAATAGTAGTTGTTTTACCTGCACAGATGAATAAATAGAAGAGGAAGTGAAAATGAAGCAAGAAAAACTTGAAAGAAAAGGAAATGAGAAGAAGAAATAGGCAATTTTTGTTGAGAAAATTAACTATTAATTTAAAACAATTAAATAAAAAAATGAATTGTTGTGAAATCCCAATTGATGAAGGATTATTTTTGTAATTTGTATTATTGAGGGATTAGTTTTTGTAATTTGTAATTATTTAAAAAAATAAATAAATAAAAGTTTGAAAATTGACCACCGAATTCGGTGGTCAATGTATCAATTAATTGTGCCAGCAACTTGGAAAAGATCATTGGATTCGATAACGCTGACCACTTAATCAAATTTTTCAGTCAGTGTAATCAAGAGTTTTTGGATAACTCTTTGATCACTAATATCTTCTCCATAAGCTCGTAGCTAGTTCACAACTTCATTAACTCTTGACGAGTAGATTTTGATATCTTCGCCATCTTTCATTTTATGGTTCTCGAAATATCTCCGGAGAGTTTGGAGCTTGATATTGCGAACTTTGGCAGTCCCTTGAAATTTATCTCTCAATATAAAGATGGTGTAGAGTGAGAGAGAAAGGGAGTTAATAGAGAGAGGAATAATGTAGAGTGAGAAAGACACAATTGTGCATTGAGAGTTTATGAGAGTTTATTTTAGAGAGTAGTAAAGATAATTATTTTGAGGAGAGATAAAAATAGTAAAGATAATTATTTTGGGTATTTTTGGAAACACCGGAGTGCTGCTATTTTTTTATCTCATTGTAACTCTAAAAAGTTTCTAGAGAAAACCCTCTTGTAAACCTCATAAATTCAATAAAATTGAGATTTATTGTTTCCGCTAAATTATCGAAATCCAGAAAAATTCCCAACAATTTTTTAGAAACAGAAAGAGTGTAATAATTTTTTAAGTAATAAACCAATTTGTAAACAGACTAGTAATAACTAAATTTGTAAACAGACTCATGATTTAAACATATCGATCAAAGGTCAAATTTTAAATAGTAGTTTGATCTATTGCAGACATAGTCCAAAAAAAATCTAATGGGTTGACCTATGGTAGACACAGTCCTATGCTTTAAATAGATAAATAAATATTTATTTATTTGAGACCCTTTAATCTAAATAATTCAAATAAATTGATAAAAAAGTTGACAAATTTTAAAAATTTGGAAAATTTTGGAAAATAAATACCGATGGAAATTTGTTGCAAATCAGATCAAATGAATACTGAATTGCAATGAATATTTTCATACACCGAAATTCATGGTTGCAAAAAAAGAGATTTATTATCAATATTTTAAAATTTAGCTTCTCAATTATACCATTTATGACATTACCATTGTGATTCACAACCTTCTGGATGAAAGAAAAAGTGAATACAATAACTAGCCCGTTTTAACTAGTAACAATAATAACAAATATAATATGAATCATGATCTAGAAGTAGAAAAATGGAATTTCTCAGACGCTTTATAAGAGCTCCAGCATCATCTATTGAATGAAGTGCATCAGCAGGAGGATTCTGTACCGAACATTAATCAAAAGAAGACCAATATTCACAAACAAAATTAAGGAAGAGACAATAAAATGCATGAGCAAGCCTTACCTTGTCGGATGAGGGTTTCTTTTTCGACCTCTTGAGAGCACTTAGAGGAATTAAAAGGTCAGCAACTCCAGAACAATTTTGGCATTGCCAATTTCCAGCGGGAACTGACTTCTCGAAGGAAAAAAAAAATACATGATAAGTATCAATATCTTGATGTAAATAATAGAAAATTGGTGTGAGCCCGAACATAAAATTCACATACATCAAGAGGTGGGTTGAGACAGTGAAGATGATAAGTGCTGGGGCATGTGTCGCAGCATAGCAAGTCTCCACCTATGTCACATACTACACACTCGTAGTAATACTGTGAAACATAGCAAAGTTCAGTAATAGCCAATAGAATGGAAGCTGAATATTCGAGTTTGAGAAAACAAATAATATATAGGGAAATCCTTAAGCAAATTAATTCCTATAAACCAATTGCTATTTGAACATTTCCTCTTGTTCTGAGGTAAAATAAGGAGAATAGTGTATGCTTTAACTTACTGCTCTTAAACCAAATCATATATGACTTTTGCACCTATATAGAATTTTAGGCTGTGTGGTAAACTTAAAACAACGATGAATAAGTAATTTCGATAACCGGTTATTTGAGAGTTTAGAAGCATAGGCTAAGATAACAAGAAATATAATGAACCAAGATATTAGAAAGAAAGAGAAATCTTACCCCATCTGCTCCTATTGTTCGAGGAGGCAAACTAGATGAGTTATCATCATTTCCTGCACCAGAATTATATGAGTTACGCTTTGATTTCGTTGCTTTCTGCGAACACTGTTTCCTTTTATGGCTACTCCCTTGATAACTCCCATTCCGTGTATCAATCATGTTGGAAGGCAACTAAACTACAATGGAGGTCCAAGGTAAACCTACATTGTTAGATAATACCGAAGATTAGATTAGTTTCATCATCACATAACATCTTTAAGACTATATTACATCTGAAATTTCATAGTAGAATGCATTAATGGTTTCTGCTTGAAACAGAATGCAGAATATTAACTATATTGGAAGGAGAGGAAAAAGGTGTTAGTGTTATCCTCTTTGCACCTAAGACTATATTCTGAATAAAACAATAACTCTAAACTAAAAATGAGCAAGAGACTCGTCCAAAGGGACAGTAAGGATGTTGTAATGCCTTGAATCCATATAACACAATACGACAGGAAGCAACGGGTCTGCTGTCAATCAATCGTGGGGACATCGTGGATCCCCCGCCCGACAGTATATGTTGTTTCCTATTCGGATTAGCATTGGCTTTCGGTTTTCTACTTGGAAGCGACATCGTGGGGACATTGTGGGTTCCAAGTCGAATTAGGTTAGAAATCTACCAATAAAGCATATTGGAGAAGTAAAAATATAACGAAACCCGACCATATTTCTTCTGCAGGTTTTAATTTTTCAAAAAAATAAAAATAAACATTCGAAAGTAGAAGTCTCCTTTTCTTAAATATATAATTTCAAGAAAGTAAGTTTACTTTGTTTTTAATATATAATTTCAAGAAAGTAACCCATAATTTCAAACCGGAAAAACAATTCTCCTTTTCTTAGCACAGATAACACCAATTTACATAGTTCAAAAAGGAATTACTGCTACCACTGTTGCTCATAGATTGTATACTTATATGCCACATGTTAAATTAACCAATTATCCCTAAACATTATCTTTGTAATTAATAACGTATTAACAGAATCTAAATCCATGACTTCTACCTTCATAAAGGAATTTTTTATTTTTAATTTTTTGAGAAAAAGTATGTCATTTCATTAATTTAAAAAGTACAAATACAACATTAAAATAAAGAGGAATAAAACCTCTCACTCATATAGGCTACATCGACAAAAAGAAGAAAAAAAAAGACTACAAAGACAAATAAAAAGATTATAAAAAGGAATACTTCATAAAAGAATATTTTGATATCTATCACTGTTGTACTGTGTTCTAATGTACTGCTCAACCAAATTGAATTCCAAAGAGCAATCTACCTGCCATATTCATCTAGAAACTCAAAAAAGTACGAACTGAACTAGTCTTTCACTATGGGTTTGTTATAAGATTTGTCTTTCCCATTCTCTTCAGACTAGGAAATTACCATTGTAAACCTAAAACGATTCTGAAAAAATAAAACCATGCAAAATTGATGTACCCAAAATCAAAAGAAAAACCATAAACAAGTATTTAACTGTAGCAGTTTTACCTAGAAAATGAGAATTCAGCGTAAAGATGAACAAAGAAAAGAGAGAGAAAATGGGCCAAGAAAAATTGAAAAGAAGAGAAAAAGAGTTGACACTGAGAGGGATGAGTTGTACAGAAGAGAAATTGATTTTGTTCTCTTCTTTCCTTATTTTTTGTTCTCATCTTCTTCCATTCAAATTTTTTTTTACCATCTTTTAACCCAAGTTATCTTTTTGGATTCAAAGTTTCATTTTTTTACCATAGCAAAGGGTTCAAAGTTAGCATTTATAAGTTACTAGAATAATAAAAAAAAATGGTAAATAATTATAAGGTTTCTATGTTTTTAATTAACTCACTAGTAGGTCCATCATATTATTATAAGATCGTGAGTTTTTATCTTAATCAAGTATTTAGTCCGTTTATTTATTTTTATACATAAAAATACAAAATTGCTCCTAATTATACAAATAAATAACTTCTCATTCTAGTTTTCAAATTTAATCAAAATAGTTATAATGAAGTTTGTGTAGTATATATATATATTAATTAAAAAATAATTATATGTCTTATTCTCTTACAAAAAACCACTTTTATAATTTTATATAGTTATACTCCCATTTTGATTATTTTTATAATATTTGTTATTCATTTTTTTAATGAATAAGTTCCACACTATGAAACACGGTGTTCTTCCACAGATCGGCTAAAGCTAAAAAGATTTATTCATGTCTGAAATCCATTGTTACCAACGATGAGCTCACTTTGGATATGGACAAAATCTCACAGCATGTGGGTGAGTTCTACTCAGATCTGTTCACTGGTACTTCGATTCCTGCCAACCCAAGGCAGGTGAAATGATAACGTGTCTGACTGCCAACGCTCGGTAAAAACAGCTATCAGAGGTGCATCAATGTTTGTGTACATGATATCTGAAAGGTGTGTCAACCCAGATGACTGTATAAGCGCTTGCACCTCCTTGTTGAACCCTCACACCATGTGAGTAGCCTCCTGCAAAACTCGGATCTGGTATGGCATCTAAGGACGCCCCTCTGATGACCTCTCCAAATCATAGTTGCAATATGTCATATGAAGTTGGGAATCACTGAACCATCAATAGGACCGCTTGCAAATGGCTCCGTCACAACCCAGTCGCCAGTTGCAGCATCCCTGCAGCGTTTTCTCCTCCCTGGATTTATATTACACGTTTTACAATATTAATTAGATATAGTTAGTAGCTAGCATTTAAGTAAGTAGTTGGGAAGTAAGTAGTTGGGTATTAATGGTTGTTTGTATATATATATATATACTTGTAATACCTTTAGACTTAATAAGAAAACACTTTCAAATAACCCTTGTGTGGTTACATGGTATCAGAGCCAAGCATTTTGGCTTAGGAAGTTGTTTCTCTGAGTTTGAACGGTAAAGGTCGGTCCGGGTTGGAAGTCGTTTTTTCAAACACCTCCGTTCATCTCACCGCCCCCTCCATTGGATTTCTCTACCGCCGATCTGTCGGGTCGCTTAACTCCGGCAACCAGAAAGGCCGCGTGTAGCCCTCTCACGCCGATCTTAAGTCCGACGCGCCGCCCACTCGCCGGTGTGTGGCGACGCGTGGCTGCTCCGTTCGCCGCCGTCTTTCTTCTCCCGGCCTCGCCTCTGTATCTCCGGCCCGTCTGTGTGGTCAGTTTCTCATTTTGGTAACTCCGGTTAGTCTCCTTCTTTGTGGCTACCCCGGCTTTTGTTCGGTTTGTCCCATTTTTTCTGATCTGATTTTTCTGTTCAATTGAGGCTGCTATATTTGCTCTACTTTATCTTGGTCTTGTTAGAATTATTAGTAGTGCCTTTAGTGTTCTTTGATTTTTTGGTGGTAATTGTCATTTGCTTGGATTGACAATGAGTGAGGAAAGGGATAAGAAAGTCATGACTGAAATTACTGTTGGTACCACTCGAATTACGGACAGAAAATTGACTGGAGTTAAGGATTACACTCAGTGGAAACGTACTATTACTCGGTACATTAATAGTGTTAATTTGGGAGATCATTTGAGTAATAATCCTCCACCTAGAGATGATCAGGGAAGTAGGAAGAAATGGATGATGGTAGACTATAAACTGTTTAATCTGATTCAGAATACTTTGGACTCTACTATTGATGACATTGTGACTCATTGTGATACTGTCAAAGAAATGTGGGAATACTTAGAGTCTATGTATGCTAGTAAACAAGACTTGACTCATATTCATAACTTGTTGTCTTCATATTATCGTCCTCAGAGAAAGGGTCGCACCTTCTTTCAGTATTATAATGAATGTAAGCAGATTTGTGAGGAGAAGCGGACTCGATTTCCTATGACAGCCGATGTTAAGCAGATGCAAGAGGATGATGATTGTGTATTTGTTCTTGGATTTCTGGAGGGTCTTGGCCCTGAATTTGAAATAGCCCGCAGCCAGATATTGACCAGTGGGACACTTCCCTCCTTTGCTGATCTCTATGGTCGACTTCTTCCTATGTGTAAGGATATTGAAAAGACGTCTGATGTGATGTCTCAAGAGACAATGGCTCTGGTGAGCAATACGACACATGGAGTTCAAAGTGGTCCTCAGAATTCCACTACTCACCGTATCTCTCAAAGTGGTCCTCAGGTATGCCATCATTGTGGTAAAGAAGGACATATTAAGAAGAACTGTTGGAAGCTACATGGTCGGCCGCAGAAAAGTAACAATCGGAAGTTTGCTCACATTGCTGCTGGTGATGGTATCCTACCGTCCCCTCAATCTTCGTCTTCTACTCCTACCGTCACTATCTCTGTTGATGAATATGCTCGACTTCAGCAACTGTCTCTTGATCATGGTGCCTCCCAGTTCGCTACTACTGCTTTGGCTAATATAGGTAATCGGGCTGCTTGTCTCTCCACCTCATCCCGTAGTTGGGTTATTGATTCTGGTGCTACCGATCACATGACTGGTAACACAGGTATTCTTTCTTCTTTTGATTCTCATACCAATCTGCCATCTGTTACTTTAGCTAATGGAGCCACCGCTCTTGTAAATGGTCATGGAACTGCTCATCCTACCTCCAAAATCTCTTTATCCTCTGTTTTATGTCTTTCTCAATTTCCTTTTAATCTGTTATCTGTTAGTCAACTCACCAAAGCCCTTAATTGTTGTGTTGTTTTCTTCCCAAATTATTGCCTTTTTCAGGATCTTGGGACGAAACAGAATATCGGTAGAGGGAAACTGGTGAATGGGTTGTATGTTCTTGACTCCACTAAAGCGGTGCCAAGACCAATTGCCTGTACAAGCTCCTCTCTGTTGCAGCTTCATTGTCAGTTTGGTCATCCATCTCTTCCAGTCTTGCAGAAAATGTGTCCGACTCTTCCAAGGAACTCTATTTTGGAGTGTGAAGCATGTCAGTTTGCTAAGCACCATCGAGTCCCATATTCTCCTCGAATAAATAAACGTGTTGAGTCTGTCTTTGATTTAGTTCACACTGATGTGTGGGGTCATTGTCCTATTGTTTCTAAACTTGGTTATCGTTATTTTGTGACTTTTGTGGATGATTTTTCTCGAGTTACATGGCTTTATCATTTGAAGCACCATTCAGATTTATTTACTGTTTTTTGTGCTTTTCATGCTGAGATTAAAACTCAATTTAATAAAAATATCTGTATTTTGAGAAGTGACAATGCCAAAGAATTCTTATCCAGTACTTTTCAATCATACCTTCTACAACATGGTATTATTCATCAAACGTCGTGTGTTGTTACACCACAACAGAATGGTGTAGCTGAAAGGACGAATCACCATTTACTTGAAGTCACTCGGGAGATCATGTTCCAAATGCAAGTCCCGAAAGTGTTTTGGGCAGATGTTGTTTCCACTGCCTGTTACCTCATCAATCGTATGCCGTCCACTGTTCTTCAGGGTCAGATTCCATACTCTATCTTGTTTCCTTCTCAATCTTTATTTTCTCGTGCCCCTCGTATTTTTGGGTGTACTTGTTTTGTACACGATATTCGTCCTCAAGTCTCCAAACTTGACCCCAAATCTCTCAAGTGTGTCTTTTTGGGATATTCTCAAAATAAAAAAGGGTACCGTTGTTACTCTCCATCCTTGGGGCGCTATCTTGTGTCGGCCGATGTCACGTTCTTTGAGAATACGTCTTTCTTCCGTCCATCTTCCCCTTCACCCTCTTTTCCTGCTGATACATCTGATGATGATTTTTTGATCTATACTGTAAGTGAACAGGTTGTCCCTCGTCCTCCTATTCGTCACGTTTATTCTAGGCGTGTGCAGCCTGCGGTTACGGCACCTGCTCCAGGACCAGTCACCAATGATACCTCATCTGTTTCGGCTCCAGATCCTACACCTTCCTCTGAACCAAGTCTTGATCTCCCTATTGCTCTTCGGAAAGGTACAAGGTCTTGCACTTACCCTATCTCCTCCTTTGTTTCTTATGATGCCTTATCACCCCATTCCAAGTGTTTTGTAGCTACCTTAGATTCCATTGCAGTTCCAAAATCCATTTCAGAGGCTATGAATCATCCTGATTGGCTAGAGGCAATGAAAGAAGAACTGAAGGCACTCGAACAAAATCACACTTGGGACATTGTGGACTTACCAAAAGATCGGAAGAAAATTGGTGCTCGGTGGATTTGGACTGTTAAGATGAATCCTGATGGTACTGTTGCTCGAGTGAAGGCTCGCCTGGTTGCTAAAGGCTATGATCAGACTTATGGTCTTGATTATTTCGATACTTTCTCTCACGTTGCTAAACTCACTTCTGTCCGTCTGTTCATTTCTTTAGCTGCCACTTACAATTGGGAGCTTCATCAATTGGACGTTAAAAATGCTTTCTTGCACGGTGACCTGAATGAAGAGGTTTATATGGAGCAACCTCCTGGCTTTGTTGCTCAGGGGGAGTCTGGAAAGGTGTGCAGATTAAGAAAGTCTCTGTATGGTTTGAAGCAATCTCCTCGTGCATGGTTTGGTAAATTCAGTGCCGCAGTAATGGAATTCGGCTTACACAGAAGTGCATATGATCCCTCTATTTTCTACTTCAGTTCTAGCTCTGGATGCATTCTTCTGGTTGTGTATGTTGATGATATCATAATTATAGGAAATGCTGTTGATCGGATTAAGGAGTTGAAGAAGTTCATTGGTACTTGCTTCTAGACAAAGGATCTTGGTCCTTTGAAATACTTCTTGGGAATAGAGGTATCTCGCAGTAGGAAATGAATTTGTTTAAATCAGAGAAAATACTGTTTAGATATGTTGAAAGATGCAGGTCTAATTGAGGGAAAGACTTGTGATGCTCCGATGGTGCCCAATATGAAGTTGAAGTCTGATGATGGTAACTTACTCAAAGAACCTGAGAAATACAGAAGAATTGTGGGAAAACTGAATTATCTCACAATTACTCGTCCTGACATCTAATTTCCTGTGAGTGTGGTAAGTCAATTCATGTCTTCAACTAGGACAACGCATTGGGATGCTGTTACTCACATCCTGAGGTATCTAAAGGGAGCTCCTAGACGAGGCTTGTTGTATCAAAATCATGGACATCACATCGCAGAAGGCTTCACCGATGCAGACTATGCTGGAGATTTGTCAGACAGACGCTCTACTACTGGGTACTGTGTATTTGTTGGGGGAAATCTAGTTTCATGGAAGAGTAAGAAGCAAAGTGTAGTTTCTAGATCCAGTGCAGAATCTGAATACTGAGCTATGGCACAGGCTACGTGTGAACTTGTGTGGTTACGTCGTCTACTTGGCGAAATTGGGTTTGAAAGATAAAACCAATGAAGTTATATTGTGATAATAAAGCAGCTATCTATATTGCAAAGAACTATGTGTTTAATGAAAGAACAAAGCATATAGAAGTTGACTGTCATTTTACTCGAGAGAAGTTGGAGGATGGTACAATCACAACTCCACATGTCAGAACCGGAAGTCAATTAGCAGATGTGTTCACCAAGGCTTTACCAGGAACTCGAGTCAATTATATTTGTAACAAGCTGGGCATGATAAATATCTATGCTCTAGCTTGAGGGGGAGTGTTACAATATTAATTAGATATAGTTAGTAGCTAGCATTTAAGTAAGTAGTTGGGAAGTAAGTAGTTGGGTATTAATGGTTGTTTGTATATATATATATATATATATATATATACTTGTAATACCTTTAGACTTAATAAGAAAACACTTTCAAATAACCCTTGTGTGGTTACAACACGTATAACATTTAAATGATTGAAATATTATAATAATGACTAAAGTAAACTAATAAAAAAATAAAACAAGAATGTAAATTATTTACCAGATTACGATCCAGCAGCAACAAATCGGCCCCCTCGACCCCTCACCACTTGAGGAGGTAGGATCATCTCGTCATGTGGATGATGTGAGCCATCTACGTCCATATCAACATCATCATGTTGATCATATATACCATGCTGATCATGTGCCACATAGGCTCTCTGGGCGTCCTCCATCAGCCTTTGCTGGTCCTGGCTCCTCCGTGCGGAGCCAGTGACAACTAGACAAGTAGTGTGCCGTTGTACGAAACTATTGCCAATCTTAAAAGTCTGAAAAATAATAAACAAATCGAATAACATCATTTCTTATTTACGCTAATTGAAATTCGTCTCTGAACCCCAAGCATTTCTGTTATTATCTACGTCAGAACAATAATCGGACGGCTCAGTAACTCGGTATAGGCTTTTTTCCTATTTCGGGACCCCCTTAGAGGGGGTCGACCTATAAATTTTTAAAAAAATTAATTTGGTCCCCCTTTAGTAGGGGCGGGTAAAACACCTGCCTGCCCTAAGGGCGGGGAGGTGAATCACTCGCTAGCCCTTGGGGGCGGGTGGGTGAAACACCCGCTAACCCTAGGAGACGCGCAGGTGAAACACACCGTCTGCCCTAAGGGCAGCCTGGTGAATCACCCGCTAGCCTTTGGGAGCGTGCAGGTAGTTAATTCGCCCACTCTTAGGGCAGGCGATGTATTTCACCTTTCCTGGCAATATTCGATGGGCTCTATCTCCGAATCTAGAGACGGAACCGTTGTTTTCGATTAGATTTTCTAACAACCACTTGTCATGGGGATCATTAGTCCTTTTCCTTTGTCGTATCCGCCAGACATGAATGTTGTTTGGGTTTTTGATTTTGGAAAGGATAGAGAATTTCAGTTTTTGAATCAAAAAATGAAAAGGGCAAAAATGTCTAGGAGGGGGCGGTGATGAGTAATTTATGGCGGTATTTAACAATCCACTAATTAAATTATTTCCATCCAAAAGCAATAGAATGAATATGAATTAAAATAGTTATACATTTAATTATAGTGTAAAAATGAACATAAACTAAGCTGAATAAATTAAAAGCTTATTGAGGGACGATCAAATGAAAAGAAAGAACAAATTTCAAATTAAGGATAAAAGTGAATAAAAAATAACGTTCTAAATTAGGAATAAAATAAATATTTCCAAAATAGGGATTAAAATGAATAAAATAACAAGTTTCAAATTAAGTACTAAAAAGAATAAAATAAGATTTTGATAACTACCAGTATCCAAACGGGCAGGACATAAATTTTTTTTATCTCAAATTGATTCGGCGATTTTGAATTATTGATATGAATAAAATGAATCAACTAAATGAAAAATATTAGATAGTAATATTATTAGTATCAAATTCAATAATAAAAGCATAAAAGCCGACTAATTTGAATAAATTAAATAATGAACTATCATGAAAGCCAGCCGTGAGAAATTCCACTGAAATGTCAGTTTCAGTCCTGATTGATAGTTTCAACGTCAAATGTGTGTCCGCTACTTGTCTGGCGCGTGCAATGAACACACTACCATAAACTTGACATTTGTCGGGCATGAACATTTCATGCGTCCAGTCTTGTGCTGATACGTGCAGTGTGTGCATCGCACATGCCGACACATGTCCTCCATCCTTCAAATTCGCTTGAAATTTCACATAGTCACACCTTCTTTGTTATACCTCCAAATTGTGCCCAAAAAGTGTGTTCTAATATTCTCGAGCACACACATCACTAAGATATCCAAAAAAAATTGACTTTTGAATGGAAAATGATTGATTTTGACTTCCTAATAAATCATATTTCTATGATTCATTTTCGATCATATTTTTCAAACATCCTTTAAAGATTTTCATCATAGAACACCGACCCGAATGCCTATAGTACTAGAATAGTCTCAATTCTTTTGGAAATTGCGAATTTAGTCCCCATATACAAAACAACAAATTTTTTATTTCTACATTTATCAAATGACACAATTGAGTATCTAGTAACAGAAATATGACATATGAGATAACCGTGTCATTAATCTCTCTACACCTAAGTGCCACATATTCAAGTTGCAATATCACTTTCTTCTTTCACCTTTGAAATCCCGTGTTATGGTGTGCTGATTTTTGATACTGAGGTCATATTTAATTCGTCTGCTACATCTATTGTCTATTGAATATCCAAGAAAACATAGAAACAAGGGCAAATGGTTTGTGCTAGAAGAAACTGATTGAATTTAGTTTGGTGAAAAAATTATTAGGGACACTATGCAGGAGTTAATGGACGGCCAGAGCTCAATGCAGGCAAGTGCAAATTCATTCTCGTATGGTATCATATATTTTATGTGTATTGAACTCTTTCAGCTTATACTTCACTGTGATGGTGTTGAAGCAGAGTAAACAAAGGAAGGAATTATATCAGGCTTTACCCCCAAAATCTGGCGAAACTGTTAAAGAGAAGTTGTATGTATATATGTGCTTTTTTCATTTTATTTGGATACACATTTTTGTAATAGTAACCATTTAGTTTAAATAGTGCAAGGCTCCGAGCGAGAGAGAAACAAAGAATTTCCATCAGGAAAAGAAGCTGGGCAGCCATTCCTGGTTCTAGAGTTCAGGGACATGAACAACTGCTTCTGTTGAATGCAGGCAGTATAGAATTGGTGAGAGTGCATACTCCAGAAATTGGTCAGAAGCAGCCAGTATTGCTGGATCCCCTTCCATTGAGGGCGATAAATGTTTCCATTTTTCGTCGTTTAAATTGTGAATTTCTCAATACCGCTGCTAAATTACTGTTACCGCTGTCATTTGGACTTTTTTGCCCTTCTCATAATTTTGATAAAAAACTAAAAATTCTTTCTCTAAAATCACAAACTCGTACAATAATAATTGAAATTATAAAAATAATTGATATGCAACAATTTGAATCTCGAAAATGGATGATTATGAGTCGGAAACAATAAAATTTACATTTTTTTCTCTCAAAAACATCATGAACATAATGCATGTTTTTATTGGATGAAAGACAGAGTTTAACTAAGAAAGAAACTGTAACTTACTGATTTAATTGCTTTAGGATTAATACAATACGTAAGAGTGTTGCTCTCAAAAGGAATTACATACAATATTTAAACCCAACTGATCTACTAAGTTGGTAGCTAAAAAACAGGTCAACGATCCTGTTTTTTCTCCACTCTTTAATCCATCAGATTGCAAACAAACTACTACTACCTTTGACTTGTTCCTGTTGCTATAAACAAGCAAGGCTGGTTGATTTATTCAAATGCAATTTAAAATAAATAAATCAAATAAAATGTTTAGATTAATTCCAACATATTCCCCCTTAATCTAAACTCAGTGAAACTCTTTAACTCCCAGTAGATTCCGCATCTTCTCAAACTTTATTGCAGACAATGCCTTGGTCAATATATCCGCCTTCTGCTCATTTGTGCTCACATGTTTAATGACAATCAAACCTTGTTCTACGCATTCTCGAATGAAGTGATATCGGACATCTATGTGTTTACTCCTCCCGTGAAACACTGGATTCTTTGCTAGATCAACAGCTGACCTATTATCAATATACAACATGACAGGACCAGCTTTCACATCTGAAATTTGACTGAGAACTCTTTGCAGCCATATTCCTTGACAAGCAGCGGCTGTTGCTGCCATGAACTCCGCCTCACATGAGGACAGTGCGACACACCTTTGCTTCTGTGAAATCCATGTGATCAGGCTATCATCCAAATAAAAGGCCATTCCACCTGCACTCTTACGATCATCTATATTTCCAGCTAGGTCACTATCTGAGAAACCTGACAATAGATAGTTACCTCTTCCTTCTTTATATACTAAGCCAAAATTCAATGTACCTTTCACATAATGTAGAACTCGTTTTGCTGCATTCAGGTGAAGCATAGTAGGTCTTTCCATGAATCTGCTGATTACACCAACGACATAAGCTATGTCAGGCCTTGTGTGTACTAAATATCGCAAGCCTCCTACCATCGATTTGAATTGTGTTGAATTTACAGGTACTCCACTTTCATCCTTGCTCAGCTGTAATTTGTGATCCATCGGGTACTTTACAGGATTACAATCACTCATCCCTGCCTTCTCTAATATTCTCTTAGCGTATGCAGCTTGCTTTAACTCGATATAGCCTTTACCTTGATCAACCTCCAGCCCAAGATAGTATGACAGTTTTCCCAAATCACTCATGTCAAACTCTTTGTTCATCTGTTCTTTAAACTTGATTATGGCTGACACACTCGTTCCAGTAATCAACAAGTCATCGACATATACCCCAATGATCAAAGACTCATCTCCATCCCTCCTGGTGTACACAGCATGTTCGAAGGGACATTTGATAAAGCCAAGTCTCTGAAGGCATTTATTCAGTTGAGCGTACCACGCTCTTGGTGCCTGGCGTAGACCGTATAACGCTTTTAATAGCATGTAAACCTTTGATTCTTGTCCTTCTTTTTCGTACCCTCTTGGCTGAGACACGTACACTTCTTCTTGCAACTCTCCGTTTAGAAAAGCTGACTTGACATCAAGGTGATGCACTTCCCAATTATTTTTCGCAGCGAGCGCCAGCAGTAAACGAACCGTTTCCAGCCTTGTAACGGGAGCAAAGACTTCCTCATAGTCTATACCATACTTCTGAACATGCCCCTTTGCAACAATTCGCGCCTTATGTTTGATAATCTCACCACTTGTATCTTTCTTAATTTTAAATACCCACTTTAAATCAATGGCTTTATGTCCCTTTGGCAAGTCAGTCAGCACCCAAGTCTTGTTCTTCTCTATAGCATCGATTTCACTTTGCATTGCCACCTTCCAAACTTTATTCTTCACAGCTTGTTCATACACAACTGGTTCATCAATGCCTAGTAGCAGTAATTCTTCCGCCAGTTCAGTTTCTTCAGTGTGATCATATATATCGCTGAGGCGTCTGAATCTTCTTGGCTCATTGTTGTTGCTAGACGTCTCAGACCTGCTTTCCTCACTTTCCTCAGTATTGTGCATAACTGATTCCCTTGACTGTGGTGTGACCAGATTCGAGTTTGATCCTGATCCGTTGCTTGTCCTCTGTGATTGAGGCGTTGACTCCATAGTTTCTCCAGTCGATAAGGCTGTGCTTTCAGAACTTTCAGAACTACCGCCATCTCGTTGTGTCTCGTCTGCATGCCCCACTATTGTGAAATTTCCTGAAGCAGCCTTTTCATCCTCTGCATCGTTCCAAGGCCAGCCTTTTGCTTCTTCAAACACAACATCACAACTTACGTGCACAGTGCCTGTGCTTGGATCGTATAGTCTATAAGCCTTAGTACCTGGTTCCCTTCCAAAGTGCACAACATGTTTACTCCTGTCGTCTAGTTTCCTTACATGAACACTAGGAATTTTCATATGAGCAATGCATCCGAAAACACGTAGATAATCAACGTAGGGTTTCTTACCGAACCAAGCCTCATAGGGAGTCATTCCTGACAAAGAGCGAGTGGGCAACCTGTTCAGCACTACACAGCCTGTCTTATTGCTTCTCCCCACATTTGTGGTGGAACTTTTCTCTCTTTTAGCATGCTCCTTCCCATGGCTACCACCATTCTGTTTCGTCGTTCTACCACACCGTTTTGTTGTGGAGAATAGGGCGCTGTGTAGTGTCTTAGTATTCCTGTATCTTCACAAAATTTGTTAAACTCATTTGAACAAAATTCTCCGCCCCTATCTGTTCGAAACACTTGTATTCCCTGTTTTGTACCATCTTTTTCTACCAGAGCCTTAAATCTCTTGAACACTGATAATGCTTCATCTTTAGTTTTAATCATATATACCCACATCATACGAGTATGATCATCAACTAATAACATAAAATATTTGTTCCCAACTGGTGTGACAGGAGATATAGGGCCATAAAGATCCCAATGTATCAATTCTAAAGCTATCTTAGCAGTAAAATTAGATTGAGAAGGGAAGGGCTTACGTGCTTGCTTAGATAGGAGACAACCACTGCATATTTCCTTAGGTTGGATCAAGTTTGGCAAGCCATGTACCATCTGATTCTTTTGCATCAACTGTATCGCTGGAAAATTCATGTGACCGAACCGAATATGCCACAACCAAGCTTCTTCTTCTGTCTTGGTCAGCAGGCATGCTCCTCTAGTTTCTTGTATGCGGAGTTTGTATAGTCTATTTGAAGTTCTCTTGACTTTCATAAGTAGCTTTCCCCTTTCATCATACACCCACAAAAGATCACCAACAAGAACGACTTTGTTTCCTTCCTCTGATAGCTGTCCCAAACTGATTATGTTGCTTCGGAGTGTGGGTATATAATACACCTCCTTTAGTTCTCGCTCTTCTCCATTTTTACATGCCATCGATATTAACCCTTTTCCCTTAATATGCACCAGGGATCCATCTCCAAATTTGACTTGGCCTGTGACGGTCTCGTCCAACTCCTTAAATTTTTCACGGTGCCCAGTCATATGGTTGCTGGCGCCGTTATCAAGATACCACATATTGACTTCACTTTCTTTACTCATGCCAGTTGATTTCTCAACATTTCCAGCAGTGTACAACACTATCTGTCCATCTGCACCACTCTCATACTCAGCCACCAGTAGTGCAGGCTCATCATCTTTGATCGGTTTCTGGAAGATGCAGATCGAGGATTACCTGTACGGTAAAGATCTGTACCAGCCACTAGGTGACCAGCCGGATGATATGTATGATGAAGAGTGGAAGCTGTTGGACAGAAAAGCGATGATCGTGATTTGCATATCGCTGTCCAGGAACGTGGCGCATCACACGGTGAAGGCAAAGACCACGAAGGAGATGTTGGAGATTTTGAGTTTGTTGTATGAGAAGCCTTCTGTGGCAAACAAGGTTCATCTGATGTGACGACTGTTTAATCTGCAGATGAGGAAGAACATAGCAGTGGCGACGCACTTGAATGATTTTAATATGACAATCACTCAATGAAGCTCTGTAGAAATTGATTTCGATGATGAGGTATTAGCCCTAATTCTGTTATCTTCTTTACCAGAGAGTTGGAGCGGCACCGTTACTTCTCTCAGTGCTTTTGCAGGGAAAGAAAAACTTAGGTTTGATGATGTCAAGGATTTGATTATAAGCGAGGAGATTCACAGGAAAGAGTCAGGTTCCACATCTGGATCAGCCTTGAATGCAGAAAATTCGGGCAGGTCAGATCACAAGTCAAAGTAGAATCGTGGCAGGTCTAAGTCAAAAGGGAATAGGAAACCTACCAAGGACAAGAGACATATCAAGTGCTAGAATTGTAATGAGAAAGGTCATTACAAGAATGAATGTAAGGCACCACAGAAGGACAAGTCAGTGAACTCAGCCAACGAAGATTTTGGTGATGCGCTGATTCTGAGTGATTCAACTGTAGAAACCGCAGCAGAAGCTTTGGTATTGAGCGTAAGAAGTCCTCTTGAGTCTTGGGTGTTAGATGTGGGAGCTTCATTTCACTCATGTAGTAGTGCAGATTTAATGGTAAACTACACCCCTGGGAAGTTCGGAAAGGTTTATCTTGCTGATGATGAGCCTTTGGAGATTGTAAGGAATGGAGGTGTTTCGATCAAGAGCCCGAATGGATCTGTGATAAAGCTGTCTGGTGTAAGGCATGTTCCTGGCCTAAAAAGAAATCTGTTGTCAATTGGGCAAATGGATGATGAAGGTTATTGTGTGATATTCGGAGGTGGTGCCTAGAAAGTAACCAAAGGAGCCATGGTGGTTTCTCGTGGTGAGAAGGTTGGGTCGTTGTACCTGATAGGGGTCAAAAACCCCTATCTTTGGATACGGTTTTAGGATGATTTTTAGTTTACTTTTTGCTAATAAGCGAGCAATTCTCGCATTTATATGCATTTCTGTGTGTTAGTTAGAATTTGTATATGTTCTATTTACTTTTGTGGTTAGACTCGTTTTCTGATCATATTTAGGCAAATATGGCCAAAATAGCATGTACGTTAACTTTCGATTATCTTTTATGGCTAATTGATCCGCCAAAAGTCGCACCAAACGGAGTATTTACTCAAAACAAGCGATTGGTGGGTCAATTTTGCCCCGGAACTAATGTCGTTTGGAGTTTGCGTGCGTGCGCAGGTCAAAACAGGAACGAGTTCGGGCGAAAATCGGATCGCAAGAACACCCGACATTCACGCAGGGCGTCTGGGCATGTCGCTCATCGAAAACTGGCCTATTATTAGGCTAGTTTAGTGAGCTGGGCTAGCGCGTTGAACTGGCCCTTAGGGGACAGCTCGGCGAGCTGGAAGTAGCCAGCTCGGTGAGCTGACCTCCGAGAATCAGTCGGCCCCACGACGCCACGATTGATCCCACGTCTTCCCATCTGTAAAAGGAAACCAATTAGGTCAAAATGAGGGCCTGAACTGCGACTATAAATAGAACTCTTAGTTTCAATTTGTAAACATCTTTCATTATTGTATTTTACCTTAGCCTTCCCCCTTGAAGAATCCTCTCCACCTCCTCCATTTCAACCTCCATTGAAGAACCTTTGAAGCTCCGCTCACCGAGGATTGTTCAAGGTCCGTCCTTAAGACCTAGGAAGACGCCTGCAGGGTAGACAAGTTCCCTGAAAGGGATTTTCTTATCTGTTTTATAATTTGTTTGTCCCTTGATACAGTTTATGAATCCTAGGCTAATTGTATACCCGTGACATTGTTTCTTCATCTTTAATAATATTTTAGCTCTTGTTCTGTTCAATTGGTTTATTTATTTAATCTTTGTCTTATGCTTTATTCGATTGGTTTAACTCATTCATAAGTCCAAAAATTAACTTGGCACATATTGCGAGCCGAATCTGACCTAGTCAGAGCCTAGGAGATTGACAACCTCTTAGTTGATGAGGCCCAAATTGTTGAGCCTTAGAGCTAGTTTCGGCCTTACAAAGGAAATCACGAACTAGGGACATTAGAAGGATAAGTAGGGTTAATCGCCTCGAGTACAAGTGACTCAGATTAGGTTTTTAGTCAATTCCCTAACAATCTATCTTCATTATTATCGTATCACTCCATGTTCCTTCGGGTAATTTCATTAGTGAAAGATTAATTAGGAGTAGAATAACTTAATTAGGAGTTGAATAACTTAATTAGGAGTAGAATAACTCAATTAGAAATAGAATAACTTAGCTAGGAGTAGGTTAACTTAAACAAAACAAAATCGAAACCCCCCAAAGCCTAGATAACATCACACGACCGAGTAGCTTGATACTTGCAGCAGTAGATCCTGTGGATTCGATACATGGACTTGTCCAGATTTTATTACTTGATAACGACGGGGTACACTTATCCCTTACTGAGTCTCACCGTGAGACGCATCAAGTTTTTAGCGCCATTGCCGGGGATTTACTTTTCCAGCAATATCGAACCAAAGGTCGAATTTGTTAGTTTAGGCATTCCTTTTGTGAATATCCTTTGTTTATATCGTTTATACTTTTTTATTATATAATTCTTTATACTCTTTTATACTTGTTAAAATTCCATAGCTGTGATTTTTAGTTTTATACTTGTTAAAATTTTGTATTCATAGCTGTAAAATCTTGCTTATCAACTTTTGTGCTAGAACTTCACTTTTTCTCAGCATTCTCTGATCAATGAATTGGCAAGAAAGAGTCGAGTGGCAAGCTCCAAAGTTTACAATACCATCAAGACAATATATTCATGCCCTGGAGAATGAGGCTCCCAATCCCTCCATGCCCAAGTTAAATAAGAAAATGGATATCTTGATGGCGAAACTGAGCCTCAACACCAATGAAAGTGTAAGTTTTGTGGGTAATCACCAAAGGTACAATTCTAACCCCAATTCTTATAGCTTTTATGATAGTGATTGGAGGAGACCTCAACACTCAAATCTGTCCTACGGGAACCCTAACATGTTGAGGCCTCCTTGCCCTCTATTGCTGCGAGAATGGGCTTGCTTTCGACCTCTCCCTCCTAGTCGAGTCCACTCTCCGCCAAATGAATAAAAAGAAGCGATCCGGTTTGGGTTTAGGTCATCTGGTTACATTTTTTGCCTCCTCCGCACTTGGGAACGACGTCCTTGATGGGCTCCCCAATTTAGCCCCCTGCCCCATTGACAAGTCCTCTTTTAAAAACCTCCAAACCCCCCTTCCAGTCCGGGTGAAAGTTCGGGTGCCAGCACACAAGCCGCGGAGGGATGGGATTCAGATTTTGATTTGGACGACATTCCTACCGGTCGCTCCTACACCACCAACCCCGACTTCCAATCAATTCATACTCGGTTGGACGTGTTGGAGGGCAACCACCGGTAAGATCGGGCTTCTATGAATGCCCATTTCGACACCCTTGAGGCGTACCACCTCATGGATCACGCCGCCCTCGCCACCCGCTTTGACACTCTCGAGGCCTAACGCCAAATGGACCGGGCCAACTTTGATTCGTCCACCCACGCCTTTTGCTCGCACTTCCACATCGATTGCCCCCCTCACCCGCCTCCATAATAGTTTTAGGGTGTTATTTTCTTTTTTTGTGTTTTATTTTTGTTTTCATGTTTTCATTTTTTATGCTTTTATGTTTTAGACGTCTTTGGAATTGAAGTCTAGTTTTTCACGCGGAGGGACATACAACCCCGCACTAGTCGTTGGTCTTGCACTTTATCTTTATCTATATTTTTTTATGTTTTTCATGTTAATTAAATATATCGTTTATGTTTTTTGTTTTCAAGTTCGTTTATCGTTTAATTTCGTGTTTCGATTAATAAAAGTTTGGTTTACGCGGAGCGTGCCTTTGGCCGAGCTCTGCGTAAACTAGACTCTGATTCAAAAATTTGCTCTAATCATGGTTCATGCGGAGTGTGCCTTTGGCCAAGCTCTGCGTAAACCAGTCTCTAGAATTCAAAAAGAAACAAAATAATTAAAAACGAAACCAAGCTCCGCGTGGCACAACTTAAAAACGAAACAAAAATAAAAAAAAATAATAAAACAAAAATAAAGATAAAAATAAGATGAAAATAAACAAAAAATCAATAAAAATAGAGTCAATTAAACTAAATAATTAGCTTAGTAATCATTCCGGCACATAACCCCCTCGGAAATAAATTAAAAGTTACGTTATTTGTCCTTAAAATAGGGAAACACGTGATTACAAAGGATTGGTTTAGTTAAGAAATTTTAGGTATTGATTCCGAAACTAGAAAATTTACGGATAGTCGAGATTTGCACTCAACAAAAGCAACGAGTCCAAACCCACGAGTTATCTCCATAATGAAATTAAAAAAGGCAATAAAAACGGGATTTTTGAAAATTTTACGAGAGCTTGAAAGTAGACAATTAAACCCGAAATCAATGTGAAGTATTTTGAGCCTAAAAGAGTTCGTACGAGGACTCTATTTTTCTTCACGACATTTTGTGTGCTTTTGCTTCACTCAATTCATAGAGTTTGCAGTAAATACCGAGTTAAGTACATTTGTTTTGGTAAAAGAACAATAGATGATAAAATGAGCTCACTTAGGCTAATTCTTTCTTGTTGATTTTTTCTCGTTTTTTGTAAACCCTTAGGAAACCCCGTCAAGCCTATTAACCAATTTCTTTGCCAACACCCATTTAACATTTAACCATTTTTCTTCTTGTTTGAACACCCAAAAAATTTAAATGCGTCGAATTACCCGAAAAAAGCAAAGATTCTAGCAAGAAAATACAAATCATCTTTTGAAATCGTTTTTGTGCCACTCTCGGAATAAAATATATAAATAAAAAGAAAAAAAATAGTAAATAGGCTTTCTCAAGATCCACAAGAAATTTCAAACTCATCTCCCGTACTTGCTAGAACGAATCAACAAAAAAACGATGCAATCACCAAATTCGGTGTTCGAACACGAGTTCCTAAATTAACCTCTAACCACTAAAAAGCCTCACCTACATTACTACCCCCCCTCCGGGCTTATTTTTAATATTGTTCGACCATAACATGGATGGAAAAACCCGGATGAACATGCAAAGTCGGTATGATTTTGGTTAAGTATAAAGAAGAGCATATAAACAACAACCCACCAAAAATTGTGTGATTAGAGTGACATACCTTGGTGAGGTACAATTAAGCTCTCCATGAATAATCAATCCCTGTTAATATTGCCTATTAAGTTTGATCATGGAGGTTTCAAATAAGTTATGGTCACTCGTCCGCCAATGATTGAATACATTTTGGTAAAATCTTGGTTTTGGAATCACGCACTTGGTTAAACCAACCGGATGATCGAACAGCGAGCCAAGCAGCGAAGCCAGTCTTGCCTTAGTTGCCATGACACGTCAACTGATCTTGTGCGAAGAAGATGAATAGCAGTGGTAGAGTCAGATTCAATCCATAGTCGGTGCCAGTCTTTTTCCCAGGCAAATTCTACTGCAAAGGTAACAGCACGCAATCCTGCAAAATGAGCATAAGAGCCATCCATGTTTACTTTCGTCCATCCGGGCGGAGGTGGAATCATCGAACTGGGATGAAATCAGGAGCAGGTGGAAGCCGCATTCGCTCCACTGTAGCGCCAAAAGGACAGTGATGGGCTTCGTTTATGAGACTTTGGAGCTGCATTATAGATCTTTGGATTGAGGGGAGCTCTTCCTTGAAAATTGGCGCGTTTCTGATATGCTAGATAACCAAGCAGCAGGTTATCATGTTGTAATTCCACAGTTTTTCCAACATTCGCCTAACGCCCAGTTACTGCAAAGCTGCAAAAAAATCACAGAAAAGAGCCGGAGGTGGAAGCATGATGCCAAGTAAGGTTCCCAAGGCCCACTAGAGAGCTGCACTAAACGAATAAGTAACAAACAGATGGTTAATATTTTCTGAGGCAACTTACAAAGCTTGCATCATGATGCAATATTGAAACCTCGTGCCTGAAGCACATACTTTGTGGCAACCTTTCCGTGCAAAAGCTTCCAACAAAGCATCGACCTACTAGGAGGGATAAATCTGCGCCAAATAAAATGCCCATAGGGAACTGCTTCTACAATATTCAATTGATTATTATAGAACTCCTTGACTATAAATCTTCCATTTATCACGGATTTCGAAATGCAGATATCTTCCTTATCTAATCCTCTTGAACCCGGAGAATATTTCCACGCACTGCGGAGGGCAAGTGGTCAATTTTCATCTAGACGCCCTTAACTAGGAAATCATCAATGGGAGTGAACATCCATGCTTGCAGTTTAGGCTCGATGCCGAGCTAATCCGCAACAATTGGCTCAATCCATTTGTCAGTCCAGAAGTTTAATTTTGAAGTTCTCCCAATCCACCACTATATTTGGTTATGGAGCTTCTCAAAGCACTTTTTGCAAGCCGACCAGACGAAGGAGTTGCTAATGCAGGTTCTAGGGGTCCTATAGAAGGTAAAGAAGTGAGTTTTCAAAAGGTTAATTACCAAGGAATTTCCCTAAACTAATTCCCAACAAAATTTTCCCACAAGAACTAAATTGCTGAGTCTGAAATGCTTTAAACCAAGGCCGCCAGTGACAGGGGTTTTACAACAAGTCAACCATGCCATAGTGACCAGCTTCCGCACACCCCGTTTTCGAGACCAGATAAAATTTCACACCGCGGTTAATTTTGTTTTGGCAGAATCATGGGCCATTGATTGATAAAAAAAAGAATGAATTAGCACCCCAGTGATAGAAGACTTCACAAGAGTCATACGCCCGGCCATGGAAAGTGCAATACATTTCCTTTGTGCAAATTTCTCTATGAAATGATCACCAATCGACATTAAATGTCGAGATTTTGGTGTACCTTGAAACAGGGGCACTCCAAGATACATAAAAGGTGGCTCTGCTAAGCGGATACCCAGAATAGAGGCAAGCTGGTTTGTTCTATGAATGGGGATTCCTTTCCCAAAGAAAACATCTGATTTATCCCAAAAAACTGCCTGACCAGAAAGCGACCCATAAAACTGGAACAATTCTCGAAGGGCAGACATGTTACGCTTTGTTGCCTTGCCAAATACCAGCATGTCGTCGGTGTAAAGTAAATGAGTTGGAAAATAAGACATGCTCGTATAAGCCATAGGAGAGAAACGACCTTCCCTTTCATTATTATTAAACCACCTGCTGAAGAAATCCTCTGCAATGCCGAATAATATTGGACATAAAGGATCCCCCGAGCACCACATGAGAAACCAAAGTATCCACATCTATTTCACTTAATGAGAATCGAAATTCTAGATGATGTCAGAATGTTCAGTATCCAATCTCGGAATTGAAGCGAAAAACCAAAAGATTCCATAATGGCAAGCAAGAAATTCCAGTCAATCGTGTCAAAAGCCTTGCGAATGTCAACTTTCAGCGCCATATTTCCCCTAAAACATTTGTTGTTTAATAGATTGACTCCCTCAGAAGCTGCGGCAATGCACTAATGAATACTCCTCCCTTTGATAAAACCGAATCGATTTACTGAAACAATTTTCGCGGAAACAATGGCAAGCATGTCCGCTAAAATCTTAGCAATGATTTTATACGAGAAATTACTCATCACAATTGGTTGAAACTGTGAAACTTGAATAGCTCCGTCAGACTTAGGGAGTAAGGCTATAAGGTTCGAATTCATACCAAGAAAGATGTAACCTGTGTCAAAAATAATGAAGAACCATATTACAAACATCCTTACTGATGAGTGTCGAATTCACCAAAAATAAAATACCTACTATTGGAACTAGAAAACTGTAGTAAATGTGGAGTAGGGTCGAATGCACAGAGACTGGTCGAATTATAACTTTTTGAAACTAACAATTAAAAGTAAAGAGGGGGGTTTGGTTTGTGGAAGGAATTGAATATAAGATAACAAGTAAAAATTAAATATCAATAATTAAATAAATGAGAAATATGTATGAGAAAGATTCTAGCCAGAGGTTAGGTTCGAGTCTTGAATTGAACCAATCGATCATCGATAACAGAAAATATAAGTTTCAACCCTTCAAATAAATTAGCTATGGTTATTAAAAAGCACTAACAACATATCTCTTCTTACCATTTAGATAATCAGGAAACGTTCACTAATTACCTCTAATCAATCAAACAATTCTAAACAAGCTTTAGAATTTAATTTGATTGAAAACATTAAATATAAAAGAGATGCTAATTCTACTCAACAATCACACAAGCGGGATTATTTAAAGCATATCAATCTCAATTCACAACATAGGTTAAAAGTTTGTCCACAATCAACTATATTATTTGCTACTTGTATCAGATGATTTAAACGATTACGTATTTAAACATCAAATTAGCAAAACGATTGCAAGTAAATAATTAAATCAAGGATTCAATTAAATCACGCAATACGAATAAGAACAGAATGGAAATCAATTACTTGAAATAGATGAAAAAGATGAAGTACAGAATGATCTCACAATTCCATTGTTCAAGACCTAAATCCTCTAGCTAGAAATTGGAGTTTAGTTCCTCATGGAAGAGAGAATAAAGCGCCAAAGATGAAGAAGCTTGAAGAAGAATGATATTGCTGGAAGAAAAGGTCGATGATGAAAGATGATCATCCCTCATTCTCTGTTTGTCTCTTAAAACGTAAAATCCCCACTCTTCCCACCTTCCATGTTGTTCTCTCAAGAGAAAACTAAATAACTACCCATAAAAATCTAATAATAAAAATCCTATATAGAATTAAACTCTCATTAGAATTCTGTATTTTGAAATAGTAAATATCATGAAATAAAAGTCTTCCAATCATAATCTAACTCTTAAATTCGGACTGGTCCTTACCCATGGGCATGGGTTAGGACAAATCAGCTTTTTAGTGAATAATTTCCTTCTTCAGCATGGCCTAAGCCATTGGTATGGGTTAGGACCTGCCAGATTTCTCCAATTTCACTTTAAGCTCCATAAGATTAGCATTTTAATCTCCAATTTGAATTGAATCTCCAAAAACACCTATAAAACACAAAACAAGATAAATAAGCACCAATAAAGTAAAACTAACATTAAACTAAAGAGAATTAAGATATAAAGATGTACATAAATATGGACACTCTTATAGTAGTAAAATGGAAACCAGAGAGGTTTTGTTACAATGGATGGAAGAAGGTCGAACAAAGAAGAAGAAGAAGAGAGACTTTTCGTTTCCTGTCTAAGTCCAAGAAGAAGAAGAAGGGGATCCACATGATATCAAGTACAGAAGCCACATTAAGTACAACACGCCACTCCTAATTGATTGCTCCAAAGGCCTTTTAGTCTTTGTACAAAGGCTAGGGGCAATTCCGACTTTTCACACAAGTAGTAGATTCTAGAAGAAGCTGCATCAGCTTATCATGGAATCAACCACACTCAAGCTCACCACAAATCCATCTCCACCATCCATTGCAATCAATTAGATCAATGGCCACAATTAAGACACTTGTTTTATTTTTCCTTGCTCTTTAAGTTTGCTTGATAGGCACACCTAATATTACAATATAAATGTAATAGTTAGCTATGGTTTTAGCCCTAATGAGAAATACAAGATATTGATTTCTTACCTCATTCAATTAATATAGTATCAGAGAAAATACTTTGCTAAAGGTTTCACTTGTTGAACCACTATGGCTGCTCCATTGATTACTTCCAGCAGTCCCTATCACTTGCCTCAAAATGAAACTCCGGCATTATCCCCGGTGTCCCAAGTCCTCATCGGACCAAACTACCACCAATGGTCAAGGGCCGTGAAGGTTGCCCTAATGTCGAAAAATAAGTTTGCCTTTGTCGACGGCACCATCCAAGCTCCTGCACCTGAAGATGCGATGTACAACCAATGGGAGAGGTGCAACAACATGGTCATGTCGTGCATCCACCATGCGTTGTCTCCATCCATCGCTCGGAGCATCATGTGGCTCGATAAGGCGGACTAAGTCTGGGCAGACCTGAAAGAACGTTTCGCACAGGCGGATTCACTTAGAATACTTGAACTGCGCAGAGAGATACATAGCCTCAAACAAGGGAATGGTAATATTTCAGACTATTATACCTGTTTGAAAATCTTGTATGATGAGTTGATGAACCTCAGGCCAATGCCCAAATGCACCTATAGACAGGCCTGCAATTGTCGTGCCTTCAAAATCCTTCGGGATCAATAGGATGCGGACCAAGTCATAACCTTTCTTCAAGGGTTAAATGACTCGTATTCTACTATCTGTTCACAAATCCTCTTGATGGACCCCTTGCCCTCATTGAACAAGAAACTATAATCCTTGCAATGTGTCATCCAATTCAAAATCACCTAATTTAATGGCTGACAGCCTGATGAAGGTGTTGAACAACTCAGCAGGAAATCTAGGAAAGATATGTTTCTGGTTAGAGCAAGAGCTTGATTTTTTTTGACTTGGTGTTCGAAAATTCCGGCAGAGCAATTGGGAAGAAATGTTGAAAAACTTCTCTTTGTATTTCTCAGAGCTTAAAACTGGAAGACTCTGCAGAAAAGTGGAAGACTGAGAGATTCAAAATCCTCCACTCTGCAGAAACATAAATAATAATTTATACTTCGAAAAAGAAAATCTACTATTATCTATATAAAACACTCAAAGCCAATTTAATCATCAGGTATCAAACAATATAATTTTGGTCTCAACGTTTATCAAGTGACATAATTAAAGTTATCATTAAAGCATTAGATAACAACTTTTGTCCATTTATAATGTTGAAAGTTAAAAGTGATGTTTTAATTGAAATATGTGGTGCCTTAGTTTAGAGAAGTAACTGGCACAATTATGGCATATGTCAGTTTCTATTCGTGCATACTTTAATTGTGTTATTTGAGAAACGTTGAGATTAAAATTTGTGTTATTTTTACAGGGCCAACTGGATTGTTTCCAAAAACCTTGATTTTAGTACCTTTTCATTATACACTTCCCTCCCTTGCCATTTGTAAATTTCTCTTTATTTCTCTCATCAAATGCAATTTTCTATTTATTCATTTTGACCCCACCCCCACCATTTGGAACTTTATATTCTTTCATTTTGGTCCATGGATTAAATTTTTTTGCTTTCTGATTTTGAACTTTTTATTTCTTCCATTAATTTAATTTTTGGACGAAAATTTATTTGATTGACATTAGTCCTTGATTTGGAACTCATGTTTCTTTAATTTTAGTCCCTAGACGAACGTTTTTATTTTTCACTGTAGTCCCTCATTTGGAATTTTCTGTATCTTTTATTCACTTTGATCCTTTATTTGGATTTTTTTTCCTTCATTGTTTTAGTCCTCCGATGATTTTTTTATTATATTCACTTTTTATTGTTGATTATAAACTTTTTAATTGTATTCTTGGTCCCTAATGTGAACATTTTTGTTTCATTCATTATAGTCCATGAATGAACCTTTTTATTCTTGATTTAGAATTTCTACATCTTTTGATTTAGTCTTTAGATGAACTTTTGTTTATTGTATTCAATTTGGTCCATGATTTGGAACTTTCTATTTCTTTCATTGTTAATTGACTTTGGTTATTGATTTAAAACTTTCTGTTTCTTTCATCTTAGTCCATGGACCACTTTGAATATTTTATGTTTATTTCATTTTAGTCCCTAAATGAGTATTTTATTTTATTTACTTTGATACTTGATTTGGAATTTTCTATTTCTTTCACTTTAGTCCCTGGTTGAACTTTTTTTTATTTTTTTTTCACTTTGGTGCTTCATTTCGAACTTTTTGTTTCTTTTTCAATTTGGTGCTCAGAGGCATGTACATTAACCTTTTTCCTCAAATTTTAGAATCCATCGTAATCTTAAGAGATGTGGTTTTTCTCTATTTTTTAAAAATTTATGTACTTTCTATAGTAAAAATGAATCTTGTGGATTCTGTTTCTAAACATAAAAATAATCTTAATTGCTCTAAATATATTCTGAATCAAGTACCCAAACTCAACATTTACAAAAGAAAAATTTTAAATTTAAAGTATATATGAGACAAATAAGCATGAATAAAAACATCCTAGCATTTTCCAATATCAAAGAATTATTTTTATGGCCAAATTGGTAAAGGCTAATGTGTTTGTGCTTAATCAAACATAACCATTAGAGTGTTTTTATAAGGACTTAAGCGAAAAATACCCTAAACATTTGAGCATGAGAGTGACTTCCAGGTAAGTGTTTAAATAGGTTCAATTTTATTCAACTTAATGAAAAATGACAGTTTAAAAAATAAGAGTGTAAAAGCAAATAGTTTTTTTATTAAAGATTGGTTACCGAGGAATGGTAAGCGGCGAACATCTCAACTATGCTGCCACCCCCACCACAGACCCAAAAAAACCTCGAACCAAATTTATTAAAAGAGTAAATAAATATCATAATACAAAAAAAATACAGAACAAAACGAAGCGAAAGAATTAGGAAAAGCGATAAACGCAACGTCCTACACGATCATGAAAAAAGACCGATCCATAAAAATCTGGGACAACATCCCACCAAGTCGATGTTGTTGCCGTCCGCCCATAATTTGCTAGCGAGTCCGCAACATGATTTCCTTCATGGAAAATATAAGACACCATAAAAGCCACAGAATCGATCTGATTTAAACAATTGAACCATTTTTGTCTAAGCAACCAAGGAACCGAACAAGATTTAGATTTGAACATCTGCACAACATACATTGAGTCGCTTTCAAGCTAAATTTTCCGCCAACCTGTGCTGATAGCCATGTCAATGGCGTAAACAGCAACAGATAGTTCAGCAAGATAAGCAAAGAAATTGTCAATCGGAAAGGCAAACGCACCAAGGCACAGGCTAGTATGCGAGCGATAAATACCTCCGCAACCTGCAGGACCAGGAGCACCCGTGACAGACGCATCGGTATTGATCTTAATCCAATCCCTCAGAGGTGGTTGCCAAAAAATCAGAGTAATGTGTGGAGCCTTAGTAAGACATTTTTCAATCCCGAGCTCACCTAAGATTTGGAGTTCAACTAGCTAATTCCAAACGGAGCCCCGTCCAGTATGAGCAGATTCACAAACAGCTCCCCAAATCCGTCTCAGCATGACAGAAGTATCAACCCTCTCATCCTAAAAAATGGACATATTACAAGCAAGCCATAGAGCCCAAATCATATTAACAATTATTGCCACCCACAAATCAACGATTTGAGTACTGAAACGTTGAATAACAGCATGATCAACCAGATTCCCAACAGTCGAGGCCGTGATAATTCATCTTCCAAACAATGAGCTAACACCATGCCAAATAAATTTGGAAAACCGACAGGACACAAAAAGGCGGTCCAACATTTCAGTATCTAACAAGCACAAACTGCAACGAGAAACAACTTGACACCCACGCAACAGAAGTTGATCATGTGTTGGCAAATACCCAATATAAGCCCGCTATCCAATAAACGAGTGTACAGGAGAAACACTCTGACACCTTAAAAAAACGACTCCAAGGCTGTTGAGTAGTAGGAGATCTAAGCCAAGCGTACATGAGCTTAACAGTTAGAACCACACTCGTAGCAGGCTTCCAAACACATATATCAACATCGTCCCTACCTCGCCTAATATTCCACAATCTATTCTCCACATCCGCAGGTAACACGGGCAGATTATGCCAATTATTACCATCCAAATAATCCTACAGCAAATCAAAACAATGACGATATTGACTAGCAGATAAGCCAACCTGTGCAGCCAGCGAAGGACACATCCAAGCCCCCATTTTGAAAATTAAGTTCAGAGTGCTGACGAATCCACCAAAAACAGTGATGCTCAACTAGAATAAATGGATTTTATCAAGTCCCAAATAGAAGAATTCATGATATAATATCGTGATTGTCCCACTTTATTGAGAAAACGAGTTCTAAGTAAGTTAAAGAAGAGAGACTTTTCCTGAAGAAGACCTCAAACCATCTTTCCATTCAGAGCCTTATTTAGAATAGACAGATTCTTGATTCCAAGACCTCCATCCTTGAAGTTTTAACAACAAATTTTCCAACGGACAATGACAAGCTTTTTGCAATTAATGGATACAGACCAAATAAAATTCCCATATGTCTAGTCATACGTGTAAGCAGCGCAGAGGGCCACTTATAAATGATAAAGGAGTGAATGAAGCTACCAGTGATTATAGAATTTACCAGAGCCACTCTTCCAGCCATAGACAAACAATGCCCTTTCCATTTAGCAAAGTGAGCAAGCACCATGTCCATCAAACAAGTCAGATGTTGTGTCTTTGGTAAACAAAAAAAAAGGGACTCCAAGATAGCGAAATGGAACAGACCCTTGACGAATACCAATAATATCAGCAAGACGATTGCCACATCCAGAAGAAACAAAGGAGCCCAGAAATAGTTCAGATTTGTTCCAACTAACACACTGACCCGAGATAGATTCATACAGCTCAAATACACCCTTAATAATAGCTAGATTACCCGAATATGCCATGCAGAAGAGAAGAATGTCATCAGCATAAAATAAATGAGTCGGAAACACCTTTGCAGAAGTATATTGCATTGGAGCAAGTCGTTTAGTGTCCACGAGGTGAAGCAACCAACGGCTAAGAAAGTCCTCGGCAATACTCAACAATATAGGAGACAACAGATCTCCTTGTCGAACCCCTCTTGAACATCTGAAATATCCACTAATGGCTCCATTGTTCAAAATTGAAATCTGAGATGTAGATAAAACATTCAGAATCCAATCCCTGAATTGAATAGAGAAACCAAAAGCGTCCATCACGGCAAATAAAAAATTCAAATTTAAAGTGTCAAAAGCTTTCCTGATGTCAACCTTCAAGGCTAAGTTCCATCCAAAACACTTTTTACGAAGCATATTAGTGCCTTCAGAAGCAAGCGAAATGCACTGGTGAATACTTCGTCCAGGAATAAATCCAAATTGATTCTGAGAAACAATGCGAGATACAATATAAGCGAGTCTATCAGCCAAAATTTTTGTAATTATTTATAAACTAAAGTTGCTCATTGCAATAGGCCTATACTGATCAAGAGATATCACACCCTCCACCTTCGGGATAAGGACCATAATACTGGAGCACATGCCAGGATGTATCATACCACTCATAAAGAAGCTTTTGACAACATCAAACACATCAGCACCAACAATATCCCAGAAAGACTGAAAAAAAGACCCCAGAAAACCTATCAAGTCCACGAGAACTACTGCTATCCATTGCAAAGACTGCCATACGAACTTAATTCATATCCGGGCAACGAGTAAGCAAATCATTATCCAAGTCAGAGACAAGATCGTGGAACAACCTCATAAACTAGATCATAATTCTGCGGCAAGACCTCATCATTATTAAAAAGACTTGAATAAAATTCAGCAATATGTGTCCCAATTTGATTCGGATTAAGGACCAGCTCATCCTCTATTTGAAGCACCAAAATCCCAGAGGCAGCAGCTCGAATAGATTCCATCCGATGGAAGAAACTGGTATTTCGATCTCCCTCCTTAAGCCATCTAACTCTTCTCTTATCACGCAAAAAATCCTCATTTCTATGCAATATATTATCCAAGTGTGCATGAGCATTCATCTCCTCATGATGTGGTTCAGGAGTAAACCCATTCTCAGAGGTTCGCCTGCACACGGGCCAGATCCGTCTCAGCATCAGTGAGACACATATCAATGTTACCAAAAATTACTTTATTCTAATGAAGGAGCACCGACCGAAGTCACCTGAGTTTATCGCATAAAGCTTGCATAGGAGGTAAGCTAGGATGCATTCCATTACAAAAATCAACAATCACCTCCCTAATCCCCGGAGGCAGAATCCACATAGACTGAAATCTGAATCTAGAGATAGGGTGATTCCCCATGGAGCAGCTAAACATCAAAGGGCAATGGTCAGTGTGATGCCGCGGTAAAGCCAAACTGCAAACTGATTCCTAGAAGTCCGAGAATAAAGCAGATAATAAAACTCTATCTAGACGACATTCAACCCGCGCAGAGCCACATCTGTCATTAGACCAAGTAAATAAGGCCCCATGAGTAGGACCATGAACAAAAGAACCATAATCAATAAAATCACGAAACTCCCTACAAGGACGCAAAGTAGGAGCCCTTCCCGATTTCTCGTGAGATCCAAGGATAGAATTAAAATCTCCAAGAAGCACCCAATGCCCATTCAACCCATTTTGATGAGTCAAAATATCATCAAAAATAGTGACACGTCTATTTGCCCAAACGCTCTCGTAAACAAAGCAGACAAAAGTATTTAAATTAGACAAACTCATAATAACAAACTGTTCATGTCTGAAACAAATATTTGTAATCATGGAAGAATTAATCTTTGTAAAAGCCCATAGAGTTGGAAGCTCCTTATTGTTCATAGAAATTAAAGACAAACCAAACCTTCTCCAGAAGGCCTCATTAACAGAACTGAACTCCACCATAGGCTCAACTAAACAAAGAGAATCTGGTTTATAAAGAGAACAGAAATGATGCAAGTGACCCTGAGTATCCCTATTAAGAATACCCTTACAATTCCAGTAAAGAAAGATCATTTAAAACAGACCGGAGGCTTACTGGCTCGTTTGTTTCGAGGTGGCAAATTCTCCGTTGTTGTCATAATTTTTTCCCTCCACCTTACTTTCTTAGTGCTAACTGTGTTCCAGCTATTGTCATCCTCCTCCGCCATATCAGCCGAGGATTTAGTACGACATGATGATTCAGATGCTGAATTAGCTCGCTCATATCTAATGAGAATATTGTCCATTCCAAGTGAATCCGACCTATCAGTTTCATCAGAACTGTATTCATCCTCCTTCCTAAGCTATGGGCTGCCAGGTAGAACAACCTCCGCCATGCAACCAGCATCAGCAGGAGGCTTAAGATCAGAAACAATCTGTGAAGTGGCATGCTAAACAGGCACCTCGGTACAAATGCTGAAGTGGCATGTGAAACCATTGTACGTTTTCTTTCAATAACCGGAGCCTCTAGAACCTTTTCCAATGGTTTTTTATTTTTCTTGCAGTCATAAGCCATGTGGCCAATGTTTGAACAAACTTTACAGAAGCTTGGTAATCTCTCATACACCACATCTATCCAAATTTGTTTTCCTTCTCTCTGAATATCCATTTTAACAAGAAGCTCATTCATCAAATCCACATCAATTAACATTCTAGCATAATGACCAAACTCACCTTCAAGAGTGGTATTATCAAATTGTATAAGCCCTCCAATACCCTTTGAAATATCTGAAAGAATTTGAGGATCCCAATACTCCCACAGAACAGAATATAATCTAACCCAAACCTGAGCATTTTTAAACTTCTCAACATAGGGGTCAAAGTCCGGAACCCAGGGTTGCAAACGAAAAGTATTTGTCTTAGTATTGATAATGCCTTGCGCTAGAAATTGATTCTTGATCTCTTGGGATCCCAAAACCACATGAAAAAAGTCTCTCCCAATAGATATCAGTCGCCAAGAATCCTTCAAACCCCAAACCTTTGTTAAAGTTTCCTTAAGAGAAAGAACCTTCCATGGGGCATCTCCTTTGTTTAAGATTAACCTGCCAATCAGAGATGAGGAGCAAAGGACTGCACGCCTATCATAGGAAGATTGAGAAATTCGAACGGATCGGAGACCGCCAATATGAGAAATCACAGCAGGCGAGCAAGGAGTCGGATCAAGATTCTCAGCAAGGACCTTCGCAAATGACCTGCACTGCATCTCCAAATTAAACTTTCTCAAATGATCTTGTGAAATCGAAGCAATCTGTGGTTGCGAGATACGCGATTGCGAATTATGAAAAGGGGGCTTTGGATTAAAGAGAACCCCTATATCGAGGAAGTTATCTAGATAATCCATGGTGGATCGTAAAAGCAAATAGTTTATCAAAAGAAATAGTCTGAGATTTGAATATAGAATTTTTGTTCATTTTCGATTAAAATAATCATATCCTTGAATTAATTTATTCGACGATATAAATTTTCGTTTCAGCTTTTCTTTGCTCGAGAACAAACAAAGCTTAAATTTGGGGATGTTGTTATCGTGGTAATTTATACCATTTTTCGTAATTAATTACTATTTATTTTGTACCATTTTAATAAGTTCTAATGATATTTTTGTATACTTTCATCATTTTATGTATCTAAGTCATTTTCTTGTGTCTTCCGGATTTTTCACAAGGTTTCATCACAAATAATTGAAGTCGGGGCTTAAGACGAGGATTCGGAAGTAAAACGAAGCCATAAATCAAGTTTATTCAATTTAATCCATGCACCTCATCGACGTGTATAAGCACCTGGTCGAGGTGGATGATGTAGGTGGAAAGTCTCTTATTCATATTGATGACAGATTTGACATATTTTCGTATTATAATATTAACTCGCTCATACGAACTGTGATTGAGGCGATTCAAAATGTTGTGAAAATTGTATACTTTAAGGACTGAATTGATGGTTTTGAAAGGTTACGGATTCAATTGACTTCTATGTAAAGGTTAGGATGCAAATTGAGCATTATACCTTTTAAGAAATTACTCTCTTTCTCTTTGTGGATTCTGGTGCATTCCCTTTCTCCTTTCTGTCATCTCTGTACAACTCATCACTCTCTCAATATGGTAACCATTACTCTCTTTCTTTTATTAATAAATTGACTTCTCATTTTCTATACTTTGCTACTGAATTCTTCTTCTTGTCTCATTTTCACTCTCTCTCCCCATTTGCACTGAAATTCTTCTCCTTATCTCATTTTCTAGGTAAAACTACTACTGAATTCTTCTCTTCTATTTGTTTTTTTAATTTTTATATTTGCATTGGATTTTCATTTTCTATTCTTTTCAAAATGCTACTGAATTCTTCCCATTTGCACTGAATTCTTCTCCTTATCTCATTCTCTAGGTAAAACTCCTGTTGTTATATACTTGTCTATTGGTTTTTCTTTTGATTTTAGGTACATTTCGAAGCTATGGCTTGATGTATCGGCATCTTACAGATTAGATGATGGATTGATTGTTTGTTTTTGCTTCAATTTCCCTGTCAAATTTCTAGGTTTTCAGAATTTGGCTTTTCATGAAGGTCTGATTTGTTGAATTGTATCTGAAGAGAACGTGAAAGACAAATATTATACTTTTTTGAGTTGTTAGTTGAAGATAAGATGAATCTGATGTTGTTGAATGTCTTCAATCCTATTCGCGGGCTAAACTATATGCCTTATAATTTTATATAAACTAAAAAGCTTTGTTGTTTGTTTTTCTTGATTTCGTTGAGTAGTACATTAGTGCAAAGTAAAACTATGGTACATCCTGATAACGAAAATAAGTCTAGTTGAACTATGTAATTTGAAGTTATGTGTGCTAGGAAAAGGAGAATTGTTTTTCGGAGTTCTAATTATGCCTTTCAGTAGAAATTTACTTTCGAATCTTTATTTTTGTTTTTTCTTAGTAAACAAAAAATCTGCAGAATAAAAATGAAGTGTCTGTGTGGTTGGGTTTTTTTTATTTTCTTACTTCTCCGGTATACTTTGTTAGCAGATTTTAGTGTTTGATTGTTCTCCTTGTTGTCCCTTTCCACACGTCTCTCCCTCATTTGTGGTTTAGGGTTACTGTTTTATAGCTCTGAAGAGGATAACATTAGGCCCAATCATATATCTTATATTAATCTTTGATACACCCCCACGCGCAAATGCCTCCGCCATGTGTTTTTAATTCCACAAATTAATGAGGTTGCCGGGGCTCGAATCCTCGACCATTTGGTCCTAGAGGCTCTGATACCATGTCATGGAACCGTTTTAGCTAAAAGATCAAGCTGATAGTTAAGGCCCAATCATATATCTTATATTAATCTCTGACACTAACACCCTTTTCCTGTCCTTCCAGTTTAGCTAATATTCTGCATTCTGTTTCGATCAGAAACTATTAATGCATTCTATTATGAACTTTCAGATGTAATGTGGTCTTAAAGATGTTATGTGATGATGACACTTATCTAATCTTCAGTATCATCGGACAAATGTAGGTTTTCGTTGGAGCTCCGTTGTCATCATTTAGTTGTCTCCCAACATGATTGATAAGCGGAAAGGCAGTTGTCAAGGGAGCAGCCATAAAAGGAAACAGCGTTCAAAGAAACAAACCAAATCAAAGCCTAACTCATCTAATTCTGGTGCAACAAATGAGGATAACTCATCTAATATTTCTCCTCGAAAAGTAGGACCAGATGGGGTAAGATTTCTCTTTCTTCCTAAAATCTTGGTTCTTTATATTTCTTGATATGTTAGTCTATGTTATAGTATTTCATAATATATACTTCTCAGGGCCGTCCCTGGGCATGGGCAGGAGGGGCGCCTGCCCAAGGCCGAGGGGTTGGAGGGGCCCAAAAATAATATTTTTTTAAAAGATTAATAATACAAAAATTAAATCTTAGAAGATACAACGGTTACAGAAATAATCTTACAGCATACATCTAGGAACAATGGATGGAGGGGCTCAAAAATAAAATTTTATAAAAAAAAATACAGACATTAAAGTCTCAAAGATGCAATTACAATATAATTCATAGGCCTAAACAGTTACAATACACAAATTTATTATTATATTTTCTTATAATAATTTTTCGCATGTTGATGCAAATGATTAGAAATGAAAGTGTTTCAAATTCTTTGGCCAAAATTATTGATGCCAGCATTTGAATTACTTGAGTTTTTCAAAGCAGCAGATTGTTATCTAAATATTTCAAATGCATTTTAAATCCTCTTAACTATGTCAGTGACCGTTGTATCTGCTGAAAGAAATTTTTTCAGAGTTAAAATTATTGAAAAATATTTGAGATCATCAACGTCTCAAGAAAGATTTAAATGGTTATGCAATTTTATATATTTAGAGATTATATTAGAGAACATTGATATAGACACTATTTTTGGTGATTCTGCATCTAGAAATGCTAGTAGATAATGTTTTGTATGAGCAATTAGGTTTTTAATACAAAATAAAATATTTTTATTAGATTCTTGTTAAGTGTAATAAAAAAGTGTGAGCGATAAATAATTTTTGTTTTACATAATTGATTTTTTACTTTATTTTTTACTTGTACTTACTTATTAGGGCCCTCGTTTGGTACTTCGCCCATAGACCTCCAAAATCTCAGGATCGGCCTTGATACTTCTTAAACTATCAAATAAGCTGTTATCTAGATTACTTATTAATCATTCTTTTAAGTTTCCCATAAAGCTTAAAATTCTACACGAGTGCAATAATCATATATGATTTCCTCATTTAAGTGCCCTAAAATTAATTCTATAAGTTAAGTCATTCACTAGTCCTTCTTTGGTATGAAGAGAATAAGAAGAAATGCTACAAACTAGCCGTCTTAGCACAACACATCTATATGGAAAGAGTAGTTTTATGTTATAATCTACTAAAGGATTTCCCATTACATTATTGGTTTTCTCGAACTTGAATTTTCAGCTTACTAAGACATTCTGGTGATTTGTTTTCTATGTTTTTGCTATGTTTCACAGCATTACTATGAGTGTGTAGTATGTGATGTCGGTGGAGAATTGCTTTGTTGCGAAACATGCCCCCGCACTTATCATCTTCATTGTCATAGTCCACCCCTTGACGTATGTGAATTTTATGTTCTATCTAATATATCCAATTTTCTATTATTTACATGAAAATTCTGATATTGGTCATGTATTTTTTTTCTTGGAAGTTGGTTCCTCCTGGTACTTGGCAATGCCAAATTTGTTCTCAAGTTGTCAATGTTTCAACTCGTTCAACGAGTTTTTGGATAGAGCAAGAGCTTAATTCTCTATGGGTTGGTGTTCGCAAATTCGGCCAGGGGAATTGGCAAGAAATGCTGAAAGACTCCTCTTTGTATTTCTCGAAGTTTAAAACTGAAGAAGATTTGGCAAAGAGATGGAAGGTGGAGAGACTCAAAACTGTCAACTCATCAGAAGATAACTCTATGCCATCTGCTGACGATCAGCCCCCAGTAACCCAACACCTTCTTCTAGGTGGGTATATCGACATTCACAAGCTGAATTTAAAGTTCGGTAGCAATGGATGCTAGTCATGAATATAGAGTGTTGTTTTTTCAGTAATTTAGGTTCATCTGTCCATGCTAACATTAGATCATGCCTGTCCCGTTTTCGTTTGTGTTTTCGTTTCCATTCCGCATTTAGAATAATCAGATTTGGTATTTGGAATAATAAGTAATGAACTCTGTATGCTATCAATTCTGGTGTTGTTCCAAAATTGAGTTGTGATGTTATCTATTCTGGTGTTTCCGTTTCTACTGTTTCTGGTCACAAGCCAGAGAAATTTTTGCAGAGGTAATTTTCAATTAATGTCCCTAATTTATAGCACTTTGAAAACAGATTTTTAGGGTACTCCTTGAGTAATACTTCCGACCTATTAATTCAGGACACATATATTTTTTCTTTCCACCAATCATGTCCATGTAGTGGTATTTAAAACGTTGTTATTTGTCAGAAGTATTACTCCTGGAGTATGGTAAAATTTCTCGATATCAGCTCCAATTTTCTGTTGCAATTATACTTCATTAGAGCTTGAAAGCTGATACTACTAATTGTTTAAGGAGGCTTGCAGGTTATTAGAACTGAAACTAAACCCATCCCCGTTTAATTATGGTTTCAACCATTGTACTTTTATCCCAAAACCAACAAACATATTCCCCAGAGACTACATGTTAATTGAAGTCTCGCCACACAGAATGTAATTTTCCATCTAGAGATATTTTGATGATATGTCATCCACGTGTCTCTAACAAATGCTTTGGCTGGTTAAGTACAGAAAGGACTATAGACACTGGTGGAACCATTGACCTAATTTGGATTTTAGGGTTTTTTAATCAAAATATATATTTAATTTAATAAAAAAATAATAGAGGAAAGATATATATATAAAATCATCTCTATCTAAATCTAGACTATAATAAATTGCAACAAAAGGAAAGTTATATATAAAAAACCATCTTTATCTAAATCTAGACTATAATTGATGCAGCGGAATAAACAGACTTTCGTTCTAAACGAATGTTGCGCACGAACAAAGCTTAAAACCGTCAACTATCGTTGAATCGCGCACGACTAACGAAAATTGGAAGAAAGAGATTAAACTCTGAAATTTTTATTAATCAATAACTGTCTTACATAAGGTGGGGGTCGAGTCTTTATATAGGCTGACACATAAAACCTAATCCGAAACCTAAAAGGAAAACAACAAAACAGGAAAAGTGCGATAAAACACAAAAAGACCGATTTGAGGCCCTAAACGACCTCGGATGGCTAAAAAACACGTCCGCCATTAGTCTATAGACCGATGGGTTTGATTTAATGGGCCGAATCCAACAAAATTAGGGTTCGAAATTGCTAAATTCCAACAACCCGTTTTTATCTTCAAAATCTCAGTTTCGGGTCCGCTTTCTCCAAATAGTTCAAGGCCCGCTCCACTTCATCAATAATAAATTTAAAAAAAAAATACAATCCACATCAGAAAATAACAAATAACCCAAATGCATAAAACATAAATAGTATTTTTTACTTCCAAAAAGAGAATATATCATTTTCAATAAATTCCACTATTGTAAAAAAGTAAAAATACGATCTTTATCTTTACAATTCCTTATTAATAAAACGAGATAAATAGATTGTTACGAAGTTGCACCCATTTTAACCAAAAATAGTTATCTCTAAAAATTAGGAATTAGAGATTCCTACACGACCGCACCGCGCGCCTCGCATTCGTCCTGTCTGCTGGCAGCGTCAGTCGGAGGGATGGCTTAATATTAACACAGACGCGTCTGTCATTGGGTCGCCGGACCAGCTGGTTGCGGGGGCATATTTCGCTCACATTCTGGAAACTTTGTAGGAGCATTTGCATACCCGATAGAACTTGTTGAAAATAGAGAGGAGATTTTATAATAGAAAGGAACTCAAATTGATAATTATCAAAACATTACAACAACTCAAAAAAGGTTTTTCGGATTACAGACCCTCACTCACTCATATACTTTTTATTGAAAATTACTCAAAGCCTACATACAATTTATTCTAATTTATAACCATCATCACCAACTACCTATTACAAATTGTCAAAGCATTAATAGTCTTTGACTATTTTGTTGCTTTCTCACAATAATTATTAATTTGATTTTCCATTCATGGAGGGACATCTCTCCATCACGTGAAGATAGATTTTTTTTATTATTATTATTATTAAATGTAATTAAGTTTATTAATTTTAACATGCCCCCGTAAACTTAATTTCCTGTAATTCCCAATCAGGCTCTCAACTGACTGAACATGTCGTGCTTTAGCGGCTTCGTGAAAATATCTGCAATTTGATCTTCAGTTTTCACGTATTTCAGCTTCACCTCCTTTTGTTCGATACACTCCCGGATAAAATGATACCTCGTATCAATGTGCTTACTTCGATTATGAAACACTGAATTTTTCGCTAATGCCAATGCAGATTTATTATCGATAAAAATCTCCGTTGGATCATTTTGACTTATCTGAAATTCTTTTAGCAATTTCCGGAGCCAAATTGCATGACAGACGCATGAGGTTGCAGCAACATATTCAGCTTCGCAAGTTGACAACGTCACAATCGTCTGCTTCTTCGAACTCCACGTAAATGCAGTATCACCCAGAAAAAATACAAAACCAGTTGTACTTTTTCGGTCATCCTTGTCACCAGCCCAATCACTATCACAAAATCCAACTAATTTGAAATCGTCAGTTTTTGAATAAAATAATCTCAAATTAGTTGTACCTTTCACGTAGCGGAAAATTCTTTTTGCTGCATTCCAATGTGACACCGTTGGGGCTTCCATGTATCGACTTACTAAGCCAACTGCATAGAGAATATCTGGTCTCGTACATGTCAAGTACCTGAGACTTCCAACCAAGCTTCGGAATAATGTCGGGTTGACTCTGTCTCCACCTTCATCTTTTGTCAATTTGATTCCACATTCAACTGGCGTGCTGGCGGAATTACAATTTTCCATCTTGAACTTCTTTAAGATATCCTTTGCAAAACCACTTTGAGAAATAAAAATTCCGCTGTCATTCTGCTTCACTTCAATGCCAAGATAATATGACATTAGACCAATGTCAGTCATCTCGAACTCACGAGCCATTGTCTTCTTGAACTCCTCAAACATCTTAGGATTGTTCCCTGTAAAGATGAGATCATCCATATACAAACAAACAAGTAACATATCTCCATTTTTCACCTTTGCATACAGGGCATATTCATGTGGGCATTTGACAAAGCCATTTTCTTGAAAATATTTGTCAATGCGACTGTTCCAGGCTCGTGGTGCTCGTGTGAGACCGTAAAGTGCCTTTTTAAATTTTAGCACTTTATTTTCTTGATCTTTCACAACATACCCAGGTGGTTGCTGGATATAAATTTCCTCTTCCAGATATCCGTTGAGAAATGCGGATTTCACGTCCATTTGATGGATTCTCCATCCGTGTTGAGCAGCTACAGAAATTACCAGTCTGATACTCTCCATTCTGGCAACAGGAGCAAAAACTTCATTGTAGTCAATTCCGGATCGTTGACTGAACCCTTTTGCCACCAATCTTGCTTTATGTCGGACAATTTCACCGTTTGCATCTTTCTTTGCTTTGAATACCCATTTTACTCCAATGGGTTTTTGACCGGCCGGAAGTGACGTTAGCTCCCATGTTTTATTTTTATCGATCGAATGAATCTCCTCTTCATGGCTTTTCTCCATTTCTCATCTTTCATTGCTTCTTCTGGATCTGTTGGTTCATTATTAACAAAATGACAATAAAGAGTTAATTCATCATCGAGATTTCTTGTTACCTCATAGAGATCTTTAATAGGTATGATTTTTTTTGGCTTTCCATGAGGATGTTCATCTGAACTGTCTTCATTACTCGAGGACGAACTCGAACTGGATGAGCTTGCTGATGTCAAACTGGATGCTGGTGTTGTAGCTGCGACTGGGGCTGGTTCTTCCTGGTCATTCTCTTCATCCATGAAAGGATAAAAACTGTAGCTGTTTTCTTTTTCACAGGTCCAGTCCCAAACTGCTAAATCATCAATGGTGACATCTCTACTGATGATGATTTTCTGAGTCTGAGGATCGAACATTTTGTACCCTTTGGAATGTTCTGAATAGCCCACAAACAAATATTTCTTGCTTTTATCATCTAGCTTCTTGCGTTCTTCATCTGGTACATGGACATGAGCAACACTGCCAAAAACACGCAAATGAGAAATAATGGGTTTTATTCCGCTCCATACTTCTTGTGGAGTTTGATCCCAAACACTGACAGTTGGCGATCTGTTCAATAGGTAGACAGCACAGTCCACTGCTTCGGCCCATAATTCCTTCGGTAAATTTTTGCTTTTTAACATGCTCCTCACCATTTTGAGCACCGTTCTGTTCTTTCTTTCTACTACGCCATTTTGCTGAGGTGATCTGGGGATTGAAAGGAAATGACGGATTCCATGATCTTCACAAAATTGCTTGAAAGAGATGGACATGTATTCACCGCCTCTGTCTGATCTGAGTGCCTTAATAAAATGACCACTTTCTTTCTCCACTTGGGCTTTGAATTTTTTAAATGTCTCAAAAACTTCTGCTTTTTCCTTCAAAAAATACACCCAAGTTTTTCTACTATAATCATCAATGAAAAGTAGAAAATACTTATTTTTACCCAGAGACTGTGTAGTGATCGGTCCACACAGGTCTGTGTGAACTGGCTCAAGTGGCGCCTTTGCTCTTGACATGGACTCCTTTGGAAAATTGGATCTGAATTGTTCTCCAACAAGACATCCTTGACACAGTTGATGAGGCTGGTCAATGTGAGGCAATCCGTTTACCATCTACTTCTATCCCAACTGCTTCAGTCCTCCAAAACTGAGATGTCCATACCGTAAATGCAAAGCCAGGGGGGACTTTGCACATAAGATTTTAAACATTTGGCCACGTCCGTCTGAATGTTAATTGTGAACATTCTGTTTCTCGCCATGGGTACTCGTGCAATCAACTCCTTTTTCTCATTCAACAGGAGTAGTTTCCGGTCCACCATGTGAACTTCATAATTTTTCTCCAGTAACTGTCCCAAACTCAAAATATTGCTTTTCATGCTAGTAACATAATAAACATTATCAATAAACTGGTGAGCACCATTTTTGAGCCGAATAAGAATTGTTCCTTTGCCTGTAATAGGAACCTTGGAGGAATCTCCAAATACAACATTACCGCGAACGGATTCATAGAGCTCCATGAACATCTTCTTGTCACCACACATATGGTTGCTTACTGCATTGTCTAGATACCATATATTATTTTCGCGATTTTCTTCACCTTCGTAGGTAAGTAACACAGTGTCAGTTACTTCCTCATCTTGAATATTATTGGCAGTCGCTTCTACCTCCTTAGGCGGACTCCAACATTCTACCACGTAGTGACCATACTTGGAGCAATTATAACACTGAATATTGGACTTGTCACATCCTTCATTCGGCCTCCAGTTTCCTCTTCCTTGACCACGTCCTCGGCCTCTTCCTCTGTCTCTGGTGAATTGAGTGCTTCTGTCATTGTTGTTGTTGCCGTTTTCATTTCTGCCTTGATTTCTGCCACGTCCTCATTCTCTACCATTTCCTCCTCGACATCTTCCGCGTCCTCTGCCGGACTGACTACTTTCGCCATTTTTAAACACAGCCTTTGTTGCTAAAACTTGTTCTGCGGAATCTTCTCTTCGTTTCTCAAACCGCTCCTCTCGTGCTTGTAGTGACCCTATAACTTTGTCAACTGAAATTTCACTGATGTCTCTAGACTCCTCCATAGCCACCACTACGTAATCAAATTTTGGTAGTAGTGATCGCATAATTTTTTCAACAATTCTGGACTCTTCAATTTTTTCTCCATACTGCCGCATCTGATTTACGACAGATTTTACTCGGGATGAGTAATCACTAATGGCCTCCGTCTCTTTCATCCTCATCATCTCAAATTCTCCTCTCAGCATCTGTAAACGAACTTTTTTCACTTTCTCCTCCCCTTGAAGAGAAACTCGTAGGATTTTCCACGCTTGTTTGGCGGTGGTAGCCTCGGCTACTTTCTCGAACATTAATTCATCCAAACCTTGATGGATGAGTGTAAGCGCCTTTTGATCGCTTTTGCGATTTTTCTGCAGAGTATCTTTTTCTGCCTGTGTCAACGTTGCCTCATTGCCTGGGACTACATAGCCTTTTTCGATAATATCCCAGACATCTTGACATCCGAGTAATGCCTTCATTCGAATACACCAACTTGAATAATTGGTTTTTGTGAGCTGAGGGTATTGATAAGGAAGTTTGAGACCGTCTGACATTTTTTATAAGGTCTGTTTGGCGAAAGACTGACTCTCGTAATATGGCTCTGATACCACTTTGTTGAAAATAGAGAGGAGATTTTATAATAGAAAGGAACTCAAATTGATAATTATCAAAACATTACAACAACTCAAAAAAGGTTTTTCGGATTATAGACCCTCACTCACTCATATACTTTTTATTGAAAACTACTCAAAGCCTACATACAATTTATTCTAATTTATAACCATCATCGCCAACTACCTATTACAAATTGTCAAAGCATTAATAGTCTTTCTTGTCTTCTTGTCTTCTTATCTTCTTATCTTTGACTATTTTGTTGCTTTCTCACAATAATTATTAATTTGATTTTCCATTCATGGAGGGACATCTCTCCATCACGTGAAGATAGATTTTATTATTATTATTATTATTAAATGTAATTATAAGTTTATTAATTTTAACATAACTTTCATTCTCCTACACTGCAGAGCTTTCTGCTGCCATTCACGCTATCTGTCTGGCTTATGATCGGGGATGGACTAATATCTGAGTAGAAAGTGACTCTGCCTAGGTCATCGTTCAAGTTATCCGGAGTCGAACTTTGACAGTTCCGTGGTCTATACGACAGAAATGGATACGATGCCTGCAGCAGCTTCGACATATGACAATAGTAGTCTCACATGTCTTCAGGGAAGGTAACCAAGTAGCGGACATCCTTGCTTATTACGTCAGGACAATCACCAACCCCGTCTGGTGGGACCACATTCCATCCTTGCTTTATTTTGTAATTTAACGGGTCAAACCGTTTATAGGTTCTCCTAGCATTTGACATTGTTTTCTGTACTCATTTTTCGTTTTTATTTAATAATATCGGATCCAGATTCTCTGTTGCGGGCAGGGGTGCCAACCTAGTTGGGATGTCTGCTTAATACACCCCTGGTTATCCATGTTCTAATTAAAAATCAGAATAATATATCCAAATAGATTTAAGGTTTTTTTGAAAAGAGTCATTTTAGTTTTCACCTATAAAACAACAAAATTTCAGTCTCAACTTTGTCAAATGAAATGATTTGGAGAGGTCATTAGAGGGGCGTCCTCAACTTCATAGGACATATTGCAGCTAGGATTTGGAGAGGTCATCAGAGGGGCGTCCTCATATGCCATACCAGATCCGAGTTTTGCAAGAGGCTGCTCACATGGTGCGAGGGTTCGACAAGGAGGTGCAGGCGCTTATACAGTCATCTGGGTTGGCACACTTTTAGAGATCATGTATGCCAACATTGATGCACCTATGATGGCTTTTTTTGCCGAGCGTTGGCAGTCAGACACGTTATCATTTCACCTGTCTTTCGATGAGATGACTATTTCGTTGCATGACGTATGCCAGGTTTTGCGTATCCTAGTAGAGGGGGATATGGTGACTGCTGACTAGGGCTCATATAAGCTTCAGACACTGTCATTGATCTTTTCGGGGTCACTCGAGATAAGCTATTGAGAGGCCACTACAAAAGTGGGAGAGATGTAGCCAATTAATGTTGGGGTTTTATGTCCTATAGACAATTGTTTTAGGAAATAAATACTTGTAAATAACAGGAATGATCCTGGGTTGTGTGTGTCACTTGTTGGGTGTCACACAAAGTAATTGCATAATAGTTAATATTAGATTTATCATTCATCACTCTTGATAAGTGAGAGATATATCCAAGGGCCACTTGTGGAGAATTGATTTGAAATCCTTGCAAGGTGATAGGATTAAGAGTAGAAATGGAGATTTGAGTTAACCTATCTATTCAGAATTAATTCTACCAGAACAAGTAAAACCAACATCTCATATGTAACTTGACATAATTCATAGTTACATATTCGTTTAAGGATATAGCCGACGAAAGATTGAATTACACTAGAACTAATACAGAAAGGTATACGACGGAATCAACCTGTCTTCTTATTACTCTAGGGAATATTTACGATTTTGCTATTCACAGTTTGCACTCATTATGTTATACAAACGATTGAATGTAATTTGGAAAAATTAGTTCAATACTGCTAGTAGTAATAGGGACCTATTGAGTCACACATGAGACTTCGAACCGGAGGACGAGACAGTAATTATCGGATGGAGTAGTGTAGGTCGAAATTTGATGTATAAGTGGGAATAATTGATTTATTGAGATAATTGTAGATTATAATTATGGTTAAATCAATTGTAGGATAAGATTTAATTAGAAACAATAATTTATATGAGATAATTCCAATTATATTATAATTTATAGGGTAGTGTAGGTCGAAATTTGATGTATAGCATATCAAGTGGGAATAATTGATTTATTGAGATAATTGTAGATTATAATTATGGTTAAGTCAATTGTAGGATAAAATTTAATTAGAAATAAAATTGATCTTGACTAACAAGAATAAATATACTTTTGTACTTTATCTCTTTAAACAAACTCACAAAACTTGATTAAACAAACTCATTACAGATTATTCCAAATACCAAATGGAAACTGAACAACGTAACTGAATATAAATTACTGATGATGATGCATATAAATTACTGAAAACACAATAGTCTATTAGCTACAACATTTGATGCTACTGTTGCTACTAGTTTCTACTCAACTCACTGCTAATCTTGAGAAAAAGGGAGACACTTTAACCAAAGTTATCTGATGTTTCTGCAGAGTGGAGGATTTTGAGTCTCTCCGTCTTCCACTTTTGTGCCAAATCATGGGCAGTTTTAAGCTCTGAGAAATATAAAGAGGAGTCTTTCAACATTTCTTCCCAATTGCCCTGCCGGAATTTTCTAACACCAAGCCAAAGAGAATCAAGCTCTTGTTCTAACCAGAAACACATCTTTCCTAGATTTTCTGCTGAGTTGTTCAACACCATCATCTGGCTGTCAGCGATTAAATTAGGCGATTTTGAACTGGATGACACATTGCAAGGATTATAGCCATCCGAGGTCGTTTAGGGCCTCAATTCGGCCTTTTTTGTGTTTTATCGCACTTTCCTTGTTTTGTTGTTTTCTTTTTCCTTTTAGGTTTCGGATTAGGTTTTTATTTGTCAGCCTATATAAAGGCTCGACCCCCACCTTATGTAAGGCAGTTATTGATTAATAAAAATTTCAGAGTTTAATCTCTTTTTTTCCAATTTTCATTAGTCGTGCGCGAGCATTCGTTTAGAACGAAAGTCTGTTTATTCCGCTGCATCAAGCAGGTTCCTTCCCTGCCAATTGCTCCTGAAGGCAGCGAGTCCTTCTGGGGTCTAGTAAGATGGAAAGATTCTTACATGAATTTAAACGACGGAAAATGGAAACATTTATCGCACTCAATGGAGTATGCACAGGCTGCTTCTGACCAATTTCTGGAGTATGCACTCTCACCAATTCTATACTGCCTGCATTCAACAGAAGCTGTGGTTCATGTCCCTGAATTCTAGAACCAGGAATCGCTGCCTGGCTTCTGTTCCTGATGGAAGTTCTTTGCTTCTGTCTAGCTCGGGTCCTTGCACTATTTACAAAAACGTGTATCGAAATAAAATGAAAAAAGCACATATACATACAACTTCTCTTTAACAGTTTCGAAATAAAACGTTTCTTGCATATTCAATAGACAATAGATTTAGCAGACGAATTAAATATTACCTCAGCATCAAAAGCATGTCAACCTGATTTAAGTTGAGAGTTTCCGCAGAGTCAGTTGTGGTCGTTGCTTGAAGTAAAGTTTTGCTTCCTTGCTCAATGGGTTTAGGATTCGATTCTTGTAGTCTATGGGGCTAATAATGGAAAAAGTGACACATAAAAAACTATAATAACAATAGGAACAATAAAAAAGAATTCTAAAGAATATGCAATTCATACCATTGATGCATTAAGATCATTTTCCAAAGCTCTACATGCATGTTTAGTTAGTTTAGCATCCCCTTCTCCTACTACTTTCTTTCTGGCACGCCTTGTATAAACTTTAATTGCTTTTGTAGAAGAAGTCGCATGCTCTATCCTATCACCATTCGGATTCACAACCTTCTTGATGAAAGAAAAAGTGAAACAAAAAAAACATACAAGAGGAGAGTTCAAATAGCTGTTTTTTAACTAGCTATTTGGTAAAATACTAAGAACAATAACGGATAAGGTACCAAAATAGGCTTTTGGTTTTTGGGAATTATCAATTTAGGGTCCACCTATAAAATAGCACTAATATAGGTCTAACATTTAAAAAATGTATCAATTTAGGCATTGATAATGGAAAGTGACACATTATTCATATTACTAGGTTAAGTTCTGTCAATTGTACGTGGAGAGAGAAATCAGAACTTAACAGAGTAATATGAATGACATGTGATATTTCGTTATTGGGGCCTAAATTGATACTTTTTTTTAAAACTTTAAGCCTACTTTGATGTTCTTTTGTACCTTAAGCTCATATTGATACTTTCCCAACAACCAAAAACCTATTTTGGTACCTTACTGCTAACAATAATAACAAATATAATATAAATTAAGATGTAGAAGTAGCAAATAGGAAACTGACTTGTTTTTCATCAATGAGTACAAGTTTCTCGCACCCTTTTTCCATGTCAGTTGTGGTCATTGCTTGAAGTAAATTTTTGCTTCCTTGCTCAATGGGTTTTGGATTGGATTCTTGTAGTCTATTGGGCTAATAATGGAAAAAGTGGCACATGAAAAAGTTTAATACCAATAGGAACAATAAAAAAAAAGGTAAATTTCAAATAAAACCACATGGGTTTTATTTGAAATTTACCCTAAAAAAAATACTAAAGCAAATGTTATTCATACCATTGATGCGTTAAGATCATTTTCCAGAGCTCCACATGCATGTTTAGTTAGTTTAGCATAACCTTCTCCTACTACTTTCTTTTTGGCACGCCTCGTATAAACTTTAATTCCTTTTGTAGAAGAAGAAGTCACATGCTCTATCATATCACCACCGGGATTCACAACCTTTTGGATGAAAGAAAAAGTGAAAACAAAGCATAAAAAGGAGGAGATTAAATAGCTCTTCCCTAACTAGATGTACGGTAAAACAGTAGAAACAATAATGCATAAGGTACCAAAATAGGTCTTTGGTTTTTTGGGAAGTATCAATTTAGGCTCTAACTATAAAATAACACCAATATATGCCTAATATGCAAAAAATGTATCAATTTACACCTGAATAACAGAACTTGACACGTCATTCATATTACTAGGTTAAGTTCTATCAATTTTAGGAGGAGAGAGAAATCAAAACTTAACAAAGTCATTTAAATGACGTATGACATATCGTTATCAGGGCCTAAATTGATACTCTTTTTTAAATGTGAATGCTACTTTGATGGTATTTTATAAGTGAAGTCCATATTGATACTTTCTCAAAAACCAAAAACCTATTTTTGTAGCTTACAGCTAACAATAATAACAAATATAATATAAATTAGGATATAGAAGTAGAAAAGAGGAAACCCACTTGTTTTTCATCAATGAGTACATGTTTCTCTGACCCTTTTTCCATGAGAGCTCCAGCATCAGTAAAGTCAGTTGTGGTCGTTGCTTGAACTAAAATTTTGATTCCTTGCTCAATGGGTTTTAGATTCGATTCTTGTAGTCTATTGGGCTAATAATGGAAAAAGTGGCACATGAAAAACTATAATACCAATAGGAACAATAAAAAAAATACTAAAGAAAATGTTATTCATACCATTGATGTGTTAAGATCAATTTCCACAGCTCCACATGCCTGTTTAGTTAGTATAGCATCCTCTTCTCCTACTACTTTCTTTCTGGCACGCCTTGTATAAACTTTAATTGCTTTTGTAGAAGAAGAAGTCGCATGCTCTATCCTATCACCATTGGGATTCACAACCTTTTGGATGAAAGAAAAAGTGAAGACAAAGCATAAAGATGCGGAGATTAAACAGCTCTTTTTTAACTAGTTGTTTGGTAAAACAATAGTAACAATAATGGATAAGGTCCGATCGCATTACGCGTCCCCGCTGAGCGAGGGTCCGGGGAGGGGTCCCACCACAAGGGTGTATTGGGGGCAAGCCTTCCCTTGCCAATTTAATTGGCAAGAGGCCGCTCCTAAGACTCGAACCCGTGTACGAAAAAAAAAAATTTGTTTTTCGAGAAGTATCAATTTAGACTCCACCTATGAAATGACACCAATATAGGCCTTGATAACGTAACGTGGCATGTTACCCATATTACTAGGTTAAGTTCTGTCAATTGAACATGGAGAGAGAAATCGGAACTTAACAGAGTAATATGAATGACGTGTGACATTTTGTTATCGGGGAAATGTTAAGCCTACTTTCATGCTTTCCCAAAAACCAAAAATCTATTTTGGTACCTTATCCCTAACAATAATACCAAATATAATATAAATTAGGATAATAGCAAACACAAAACTCACTTGTTTTTCATTAATGAGTACATGTTTCTCAGACGATTTTTCCATGACAGCTCCGGCATCAGCTAATGAATTAAGTGCATCAGCAGGAGGTTTCTGTAGCAAACATTAACCGAAAGAGAACATAAAATGAAGAAATAGACAATAATCTCGACAACAGCTTATTTGACCTTTTATAAGCAGATATTAAAACGAAAGAGAAATCTTACCCCATCTGCTCCTATTGTTTGAGGAGGCAAAGTAGATGAGTTACCCTCATTTAAAGTATTTGATTTAGTTTGTTTCTGTGAATGTTGTATCCTTTCAATGTTGTCCCCCTTATAACCGTCGTTTCTCTTATCAATCATGTTAGGAGACAACTAACCCACAATGGTGCTCCAACGAAAACCTACATTTGTCCCATAATACTGAAGATTAGATTATTTTCACCATAATATAACAACTCAAATTTCATAATAGAATGCATTAATAGTTTCTAATCGAAACAAAATGCAGAATATGAGCTATATTGGAAGAACAGCAAAAGGGTGTCAGTACCATCCTCTTTGCCGCTAAGACAAAATTTTGAATAAAATAAATAACCGAAAACATCAAACATTATAACAACAAAGTAAATTGCAATAGTTAAACATCTCACATTGATAAATGAGGAAACTATATGACTCCTTAAATATGTGAGGCAATCCTCACTCTTTATTTACATGCTGTCAGAGCAATGGTTCAATATTGGTGATATTAGCGTCACACACCAAATGAATTGGACATAAGGAGCGTGTTAAACATCCCACATTGCTAAATGAGGAAGCTATATAGCTCTTTAAATATGTGGGACAATCCTCACCCTTTGAGATACCTTTTAGGGTGAGTTAAACCTTTGTTTACAAGATATAAGAATATAACAAAACCATATCAAACCAACACTTCACATTAATTCTGCACGTTTTCATTTTTGAAGAAGAAAAAATTAAGGATTGGACAATTCTCCTTTTCGTTGCACATTTCCATTGAAAGGCAACAATCTAAATATTTTTGAAACCATATCACTAGTGACGTTCGATTTCACAAACCCTACCAGATTAGATTTAGATTTCACCCTTTAATGAATGTACCAGGAGGACAATCTAAACCCTACCAGATTCATGTCATCTTCAACTATAAAGTTCAAAAAGTACTAACTGAACCTCTGTTTTACTTTGAGAGATATAAGATTTTTATTTCACATTATCTTTGGATGTAATTATCCAATTCAATAAATCAAATTTAAAAATCAGACCTTCTAAACCTAAAAATTATTCAGTTTTTTTGAAAATCATCATCAAATTCATCATATCTTCAACTAAAAACACAAAAAAAAGTACCAATTGAACCTAAAAATCAACTCAAACCTAAAAAATCCAACCAAGGAAATTACCAATCGATCATTGTAAACCTAAAAATGATTCAGTTATTTTTGAAATCGACCATCATCAAAAGCAAGATTCTGAAAAACTAGAAATTTGACAAGGAAATTCAAGTAAAAACAAAATGATTAAGCCATCATCTAATGTAGGATGCAGATTGATGTACCCACAGAAAAAAAAATACCACCATAGCATAGAAAAATACCCAAAATCAAAAAAAAAAGAAACTACAAACAAGTATATAACAGTAGTAGCAGTTTTACCTAAAAAATGCAGTGCAAAGATGAACAAAGAGAAGAGAGAGTGAAAATGAACAAAGAGAAGGAAAAGAAAGTGATGAGTTGTAGACAGAGGATGACACAAAAGAGTGAGCACCAGAATCCAGAGTGACACCTGGCATTTCCATTTTGGAGGGCATATACTTTAGTGAAGAGTTCAAATATAACTGAATGAATATTATATAATGTATTTTATTTTCAATTTTGTTGAATGTTTTTTTAAGTAAAAGCAGGGAAAATGGTAACTAGGTTGGTACCCAAACAACCACGAGGACACAAATATAAATAGGAAAAGAAAAGAACAAAATTGAAAAAAAAAACCATAAAACTAAGCAAATCTAAATTCCTCTAAACTACTGAAATCATGCCAAATAAAAGTTCCACAAAAACTTGGTGATGAATTAACAGTACCCTAAAGGGGGCACAGTGCTTAGCCAAAGCGTCAGTAACTCTGTTAAATGCTATTAAATAACTGATCAATCATAAGATAGATGATTAATCATATTGTACTAATTATAAGTAATTAATAAGTTCAATAGATCAGCGAATCTTTTGGCTCTTCCCCAACATTTCCTTCTTGATGACCAACATATTTCTTTTGATTTTTTTAATCAACTCTGAGCTTCATCATCATATTTCTGTTGGTTCAGTTCTTATTAGATTAAGGCATAACTGAATGAATATTGTATACCGTATCGGAATGATCTCAGTTTGCTTCTAATGACAGGTTGCATGCTTTCATTTTTGTATTTGAGCTAACTTTTCTAATATTCATGACCTACATATTTCTGTTGATTTTTAAATTAACTCTAGGCTTCATCCATTCAGTTTTTTCAACAAGTTGATACAGATTGAAAGCGATAAATGAAGGTTTTAATCGTAAACCAACAAAGAGGTTTTTCTCTAGCTAAACTAGAAGGAGTGAATCCCAATAAACAAGGTATAAACCTTAGGTTCTCAAAGAGAATGATTTTGATTGATTAAAAAGTTGGTTCATCCTTACAAAATGAGGGTTTAAATACATCCTCCTAATGATAATAAAAGACAAGGACTACCCCTACTAGGGTTTCAATAAGGCTATCCGTAAAAGGGTAAAATAGGTGATTCGCCCCGACAATCAGTACAATGGTACAGGTACGGATTGTCAGGGTTGTTGGTGAATTACTTCGGGAGGAAGTAAACCTGGAGATCCGCCCAGGGGTAGATGTTGATACGCCTCCTTGTGTACTCCTAGATCCGCCCCGCTCGTATGTCCTGGGGATCTGCCCTCCTAGGTACAACCTCCGTGGGTCTGATGTCTGAGGATCCGCCAGAGCGCGCGTGATCAGTGATCCCAGTTAGGATGTCCGCATCATTCTCTCCTTCTTTAAAAGATCTCGGCACTGATTCATCCTTGTTGAACTCCAAAGGACCATCCGGCTTCCACGGGCTAAGGTCACGGATGTTGAACGCTGGTGAGATTTTACCAAGCCAATTCGGCAATGCTATATGATAGGCATTGGCATTGACCTTCTTGGTGACCTTATATGGCCCGTATTTCCTAGGCCGAAGCTTGCTGCTTGTGGCGTTGGCGAGTCTCTCTTTGCCCAAATAGACCATAACCTCATCCCCAACCTCAAACTGTAGGTCCCTGCGGTGCTCATCCGCCTTAGCCTTTAATTTTCGATTTCTCTCTTCAAGAGTCTCTCTCACCTCTTGGTGCATCTGTACATAATCCTTGGCCAGCTGGTTGGCAGTCACGTTTCCTTTAGGAAGATGGGCTATATCAAGGACGTGATTCGGGGTCTTCGTGTATACCACCTCAAATGGGGATCTCCCGGTTCCCGAATGTACAGAGCCATTGTAGGCGAACTCAGCTTGGGCTAAAACCACATCCCACATCCTGGGCTTATCCTTACATTTGTTGCGCAGTAAGTTTCCCAAAGTTCTATTGACCACCTCGGTCTGTCCGTCTGTTTGAGGGTGGGCGGTGGTACTAAACTTCAGAGACGTATCAAATAGAGCCCACAACGTTCGCCAGAAGTGACTGAGGAACTTCGTATCACGATCCGAGACAATGCTCTTAGGTACGCCATGTAGCCTGACAATCTCTTTGAAGAATAGCTTAGCAGTCGCTGAGGCATCATTAGTTTTACGACAAGGTATGAAGTGGGCCATCTTTGAAACCCGATCAACCACAACAAAGATGGAATCCATGCCTCTCTGAGTTCTGGGCAACCCTAGGACAAAGTCCATGGACAGATCCTCCCATATGGTCTCTGGCACATGCAAAGGTAGTTGCAAGCCAGCATTTGTAGTGCGTCCCTTAGCGGTCTGGCAAATATAGCATCGTTCTACGAAGTAGGCAACATCTCTTCTCATCTTAGGCCAGAAATAACGAGAACTCACTGCTTCAAATGTCTTATCTCGCCCAAAATGCCCTCCAAGGGATCCGCCATGTAGATCACGAACAACCTTTTCGCGGATGGAAGTGCAGGGTAAGCAAAGTTGGTTGCCCCTCATGAGATACTCATCCATCAGATGATACGCCCCATCCCCATGCTGGTGTTGACACTTCTCCCAGATACTGCCAAAGTCAGGATCCGCCAAGTATTCTCCTCTGATGTGTTCAAAACAATCGGTCTCCAGGTTGACTGTTTTTATTAGTGACACCCTTCGACTCAAGGCGTCCGCCACCTTGTTCTGTTTTCCAGCCTTATGGATAAGCTTATAGGGCAACTTATCTATGAAGGCGGACCACCGGGCATGCATGGAGCTTCGAAGTTGCTGCTGACTTCCCAGGTACTCGAGAGCTTGGTGGTCAGTGTAGAGGATGAATTCTTTCCCCACCAAGTAATGTTCCCAAACTTTCAACGCCCTCACTACAGCATAAAACTCTTGATCATATGTGGCCCACTTTTTCCGTGCCTCACAGAGCTTCTCACTGAAATATGCAATGGGCCTCTTTTCTTGCATCAAGACTCCACCAATCCCAACTCCACTGGCATCACACTCAACTTCGAACAGTATATCAAAATTGGGATATGTCAGCACGGGCGCTGTACTCAACTTTTCCTTGATCAGGGCGAAGCTCTTCTCTTGGGCATCCGCCCACTCGAACCCCCTTCCCTTCTTCAAACATTCCGTCAATGGGGCCACTATGGCACTGAAGTTTTTGATGAATCGGCGATAAAATGTTGCTAGCCCATGAAAACTCCTGATATCCCCCACATTCCTAGGAGTGGGCCATTCTTAGATGGCTCTTACCTTCTCACCATCAACTTGGACCCCATCGCCACTAACCATGAACCCAAGGAAAATCAGGCTTTCCATGACGAAATCACACTTCTTAGTGTTGGCGTATAACTGGTGTTTCCTTAACAGGACAAACACTATCCGCAAATGCTCCACGTGCTCCACCAAGGTCTCGCTATGAATCAGGATGTCATCAAAATACACAACTACAAATTTTCCAATCACCGGGCGAAGCACCTGATTCATCAGCCTCATAAAAGTACTGGAGGCGTTAGTCATCCCGAATGGCATAACTAACCACTCATACAATCCATCTCTGGTCTTGAAGGCGGTCTTCCACTCATCCCCAGATCGAATTCATATCTGATGATAACCGCTCCTGAGATCAATCTTGGAGAAAACTCGGGATCCGCCAAGTTGGTCTAGCATATCATCCAGCCTTGGAATAGGGAACTTATACTTGATAGTGATCTTGTTAATAGCCCTGCTGTCCACGCACATCCGCCAAGATCCATCCTTCTTGGGCGTAAGTAGGGCTGGGACGGCACACGGACTCATACTTTCTCTAACGTATCCCATTTCAATGAGCTCTTCCACTTTCTGCCTCATGATGTCATTTTCCTTTGGACTCATTCGATAATGGGGAAGGCTTGGCAAACTAGCCCCGGGCACAAGATCGATATGATGTTGGATGTCCCTCAAAGGTGGTAACCCACTCGGCAGTTCTTCAGGGAACAGATCTTGATATTCGCCAAGTAGGCGGGTCACTTCATTCGGCATCTCCCTTTCGCCCCTTTGGGAGGGTTCGTGATTCGCCTTAACCATTACCACATACACCATCTGAATCTCTTTACATTCGCTGACAAATGATTTGTGTGTAGGACAGACTACCAAGGTAGACTTCTCGTCGGCCTTTGGCTCTCTCATCATCTGCGTAAGTACGAACTTCACCCCATTCTTCACAAATCTGTAAGTGTTCTCTCTTCCTGCGTGGGTGGCATCGTTATCAAACTGCCAGGGTCGGCCCAACAATAGGTGGTAGGCATCCATATCGATCACACCACAACGGACTTCATCACTATAATCACCAATCACAATAGGTACCCTGCATCTCTGGGTCACCCTAAGTTCACCCACGTTTTTTATCCATCCCACCCTATAGGGGTCGGGATGCGCCTCCGCCAACAACCCAAATTTCCGAACGGCGCTGCTGCTCATAATGTTCTCTTGGCTCCCACTATCTATTATCACATTGCATCGCCCACCTTTCACAAGACAGCGGGTCCTGAATAGTCGGTGCCTCTGATCTCCCTCTATCCGGCTGGAGACTAACAAACGCCGTACTACATGAATGGCATATCTCTCTTCATCCGCCTCATCATCATCTTCTCCCAAGGGTTCACAAAATACTTCATCCCCTTCGTCATAGTCATCTTCATACCTCTCCATCATGTTGGCGCTCTTCCTCCTAGGACATTCGTTGGACCTATGGCCTGGCTCATTGCACCGAAAACATTTAAAAGGCGCCGGCCTCGCGTACGGATTGTTGCTCTTAGGTGGTATAGGTGCTTCCTTGTATGGCCTAGTATCTCCGACAGATCCCCTTCCCACACTGTTGATCTTGGCCCCACTGGCACTCGCCACCTGCTTGCCTTTGTCATAAGACTTCACGTTATCTCTTCCTCCAGGCGTATACTCAGTAGTGGCAGATCTCCTAGATCTCCCGGTTAGTTAAGACTCAGCCTTGAGGGCTAAATTCCTGGCATCTTGTACCCGAACCACCATCTGTGTGCCAATACGATCCTGGATGTTGTATCTCAACCCTTCTAGATACCTAGAGGTCTTTTGGCTTTCAGTTTCTGACAAGTTGGCCCTTGCCGAAAGCCTCAAGAACTCGGAGGTATACTCATGGACACTTCGGGTCCCTTGAGAGCATCCCCTATAGGAGCTGTAAATATACTGCTCATAATCCGGCAGTAAGAACGGCCCCCTCTTCTTCTCTCTTCCCTCATCTGATCCCACCAAACTGATGCGCCACCCTTCAAGCGATACGCCACCAGCCTTACTTTCCTCTCATCAGGAATCCCAGCATACTCAAAGAAACGTTCCACTTCCGATAACTAGTCTAAGAATCCCTCTATATCCAGTTCGCCTCCAAAAGACGGTAAGTCTATTTTTAGCTTAAAGGCATCATCTCTATCAAAGTTTTCTAGACCTGGGTATACTCTAGCAACCTCCACACGTCGGTTGTCAACAGGCCCAACATCCCTCATAGTCCTAACGGTATCATCATTCCCGATACCCTCAAAGTCATCACTATCACTATCAGCGTTATGCACAAGGACAAAGTTGGGTCTTCTTACCTCAGGATCCCTAGGACCCATTTGTGGAAGCTGTTGTTCAGGGACTCCTTCCTTTCTCTGGGTTGATCCTCCCGCAGTTGGTCGGATTAGAGCCAAAACCTCCAGTTTGAAGTTTTCTAGGGAGGTGGCTAGCTCCAGGAACCGTTGGTTGGTTTGCCTCTGCCGCTCATGGCTGGCTTGGATCTGCTCCGCGAGGTGCTCCCTCAGCTCCTCATACCTCCAGTCACTGGTTTCCATGGAATCTTGCGGTTGTCGGGGTTGAACCATTGCCAAAAGAAGTTTCAGGTCAGGAAACGATCGGCTCTGATACCAACTGATACAGATTGAAAGCGATAAATGAAGGTTTTAATCGTAAACCAACAAAGAGGTTCTTCTCTAGCTAAACTAGAAGGAGTGAATCCCAATAAACAAGGTATAAACCTTAGGTTCTCAAAGAGAATGATTTTGATTGATTAAAAAGTTGGTTCATCCTTACAAAATGAGGGTTTAAATACATCCTCCTAATGATAATAAAAGACAAGGACTACCCCTACTAGGGTTTCAATAAGGCTATCCGTAAAAGGGTAAAATAGGTGATTCGCCCCGACAATCAGTACAATGGTACAGGTACGGATTGTCAGGGTTGTTGGTGAATTACTTCGGGAGGAAGTAAACCTGGAGATCCGCCCAGGGGTAGATGTTGATACGCCTCCTTTTGTACTCCTAGATCCGCCCCGCTCGTATGTCCTGGGGATCCGCCCTCCTAGGTACAACCTCCGTGGGTCTGATGTCTGAGGATCCGCCAGAGCGCGCGTGATCAGTGATCCCAGTTAGGATGTCCGCATCACAAGTGTTCTAAATTTTATAAAAACACTTAGCACTTCAGATTTGTAAATGACAAAGGCTAACCATGAAAACTTATTATTATGATTATAGAAAAGCACATAGAACGATACTTATCATGCGAAGTAACGGGTGCGGGACCCCAAACATCTGAACATATCAATTCTAAGGGATATTGGAAGCAACACGGTTAGAAGTAGGAAACGGTAGGCGATGTGCCTTACTAACATAACAAGAATCGCATAATTGAGTGCTTTTATTATCATCAAGTGAAAGTTTACCCAAGAAAGAGCTTTCCTAACAATTTGATAATGAGCATGTCCTAATCAAGCATGCCACAATGAAAGAGAAATATAAAGGCTTGAATGCGAAGGGACGTGATCAGAGTGTGGACTTGCATATCCAAGTATTTGAGGGAATTTGATGGGACTAGAAGGGAAGTGATCGGAGTGTGGACTTGCCTATCCAAGTAAAACTAACAACTTTGAATGTCGGGTTTCGCAGATCCGTTGACGAAGGCCTTAACCCAAAGAGTTCATTATCGTCATTTGAATTCTTCTGGGATTAATTTTAAAAATAATTGGCTTTAGTCCAAGTGGGAGATGTTGGGCTTTAGTGTCCTACAGATAATTAGGGATAAGATAATTTAATTGATAATTATTATTAGATTATAGTTATAGTAAAATTATCTAATTATGCGATAATATTAATTAGAAGGTTTAATGTGATTATATTTTTAATTAATTAAATCACTAACATAAATAAATATCTAATTAGAATTATGATTCCTATTTATTTATATTAAGATATAGATAAAGATAATGATTATATTTATTTATCTATTAGTAAACCTATTCAGAATAGGATTCTAATTAAGCGATATAACTTAATGCGATTAGGGTTGGAAATTAAGAGACTATATTTAGTCCCCTTTTCTTATGAATTTTGGCCAACTCAAGTTTAGAGGCTGAGAATTCTTCCGACTTCCACTCGTCTTGATTACTCTTTCATTTATTATCTCTTTGATCTCGTGTCGATTTCTTTAGAGATAATCAATTTAAATTGCTATTCATTGGTTGATTACTAACCGTTTTCTTTTCGTTGTTTTCATTATTTGTGAAACACGGTTGAGAAGTTAGTGGACACTTTGTTTGCAATGGTAGGTAGATCGTCAGAAAAGATACACTTGTTTAATCCATCTTTGTATGAAATAATGATTAACGAATCATGGGAAACGAAAAATAGATAAAATTTTATATTTCTGTTGCACCTAGGCTTATCTGTTTTCCTTCAATCCACATAAAGGAATTTAATGCCGGAGGAAAAATAGATGTCATGGCTGGCAATTGCTGTAGTCGTGCCCTATAATAGAACATCATTACGTCTAGGCCTATGGGTGTGAGTGGCCGCGAAACCCGATTACCCTACTTTTTGAACGTGAGGTTTCGGGAAATGGGATTCTATTTTTACATTATACCATCACTTACTGTTTTTAAGGACGACGTTTGGCGTATCCCTTCCGGTGTATGCAATTGACTATTTTTCTAACCTATTTATCATGTTTCAACCAGACCCGTCTCAACATATATTTTCTGGTTGCAATTATATTTGCCATAAATTTCAATTTTACTAAACCCAGTTTTAGAGAATAAAAACACTTGTTCATAAATCTAATTCCCATTTCTCCAAGTCAACATTAAGGGGTAAATGAGTCGAGTTGTTCTTATGAGCGGTTCGGTATTCGGCTCGATAAAAATTCGTTTTAAGTTAATAATATTATTTTCTTTTCAGAAAAAAATTAATTATATTATTTATATTTAATACTGTAACTATAAGGGTGCTCGGTGCATTACGCGTCCCCGCTTAAGCAAGGGTCCGGGGAGAGGTCCCACCACAAGGGTGTACTGGGGCAAACCTTCCTCTACCGCCGCTTCTAAGACTCGAACCCGTGACTTCTCAGTCACACGACAACAACGTTTACCGTTGTGCCAAGGCTCGCCCTCCTAATACTGTAACTATAATTTGATAAAAAAAATCAAAAAATAATAATTTGATATATTTAGGTTAAATAATATTATAACATTTAATATTTTGGTTAATAATATTTCTAAATTATTTGGTATTATTCTGTGTACCTAGTACCAGTTCAAAGATAACCAATTCAAATCAATAAGTAATATTATTTCTTTATAAAAAAAAATTAAGTAATATTATTTTATAATTTGATATATAAAGAAGTAAAGTAATGTTTTAGGGTTTTTCAGTTTCCTTATCTCATTTCTGCCTCCATCCACTGTCTTTCTTCGTTCTTCCTCAGTTTCCATTTTCGCCTCCACTGTCTTCTTCAATCCTCCATCTCTGGTCGACCGCCATATTCCTCTTCGTTTCAGTTTTCTATCTCTCGCCGACCGCCGTAACACTCTTCGCCTCAGTTTCCATCTCTCGTCGACCGTAGTAACCCTCTTCCCCAGTTCTCCATCTCTCTGATCGCGAATCGCCTCAGTTCTCCACCGTTCACCTCAACTGAACTCGTAGCTTCTATAAGGTGGGTTATCTTTATCTTTTTTATTTATATATCTTTCTTAAAGTAGCTTTCAAAAATTCATTAGAAAAATCGATGTTCTAAATTCGAACTTTAACTCTGTTTGAGCTTGTTTATCTTCCTCTGTTTTAGCTCAAAATCTTCATTCATTTTTCATCTTAATTTTATAGAAAAGTTATGCATTATGGTTCTGTAATACAAAATTACATCTCTCACAAGCTGAGTATATTAAGAAGGTCTTGAAGAGATTCGGCATGCAAGATGCCAAACCAGCTAAGGTTCCTCTAGGTAACCATTTCAAGCTATCTAAACAGGACTCACCTAAGAACAGAGAAGAGCGAGCCCAGATGGAGAGAACTCCGTATGCCTCAACAATTGGCAGCTTGATGTATGCAATGGTGTGCACAAGGCCGGATATTGTACATGTTGTAGGAGTTGTTAGTCGCTCCATGGGATACCCTGGTAAGAAGCATTGGGAAGAAGTAAAGTGGATTCTGAGATACCTGAAGGGAACCACTGAACAAGCTATGTGTTTTGAGGGCAAGGAAGTTATGTTGACAGGATATGTGGATGCAGATTTGGCATCTAGTGACCTTGACAAGAGAAGAAGTACAACCGGATATGTCTTCACATTGGGTGGTACTGCAGTCTCCTGGGCTTCAAAGCTGCAGAAGGTGGTGGCTTTGTCTACTGTACAAGTTGAGTACGTTGTAGTGACTGAGGCTATTAAGGAGATGGTATGGTTGCAGAATTTCTTGCGTGAGTTGGGAAAGGAGCAGAAGGATCCTATTCTGTATAGCGACAATCAGAGTGCCATTCATTTGGCGAAGAATCCCGCATTTCACTCAAGGACAAAGCACATAGAGTTGAAGTATCACTACATACGGCATCTCTTGGACAGGAAGACATTGCAGTTGATGAAGATTCCAGGCATAGAGAATCATGCAGACATGTTGACTAAGGTTGTAACCTTAGAGAAGATGAAGCTTTGTATGGCTTCAGCTGGCCTTGGTAACTAAGTTGAAGGCATGGCACTACCACCAGATGACGGATTTAGTCTCCAGGTGGGAGATTGTTGGGCTTTGGAGACTAATATATAGGTCCAACTTCAGCGATCCAACTCGTTGTTGAGTTGGACGGGGATATGGGGGCGGTAGGGTTTCTTGAGGAGTATAAATATAGCCTCTTTCTTTGTAATCCGGATCTCGAAAATTATAATAAAATATCCTGGCTTGGTCGTGCCCCCAGACGTAGTCATTCAAATCGAGTGGCGAACTAGGTAAACAATTCTTGTGTGTTTATTTGTGTTTCGTTTATCATAATTGCATTAGTTCTATTAACATTTTTAAATTTGTATGAGCTTGTGTCATTTATTTACCAATTTTGTTATTAATTTTACATTCCAGCTTCTACTTAGTGTTTTAAAACTCATAAAAAAAATCGTTACTTATTTAGCCCTTTGGATTTAATTGACTTATAATATTCTGACATTAACTCAATGTGGATCCATAGTGTTATCATTTTAATATACTATTGAAGGCTTAGCTCTTATTTAAGTGCTTTTACTGTGGTACACCATCAATACTAGACTTCGCCAAACTGAAGGCTGATGAAGAACGATTTGAAATAATCGGAGAGTGATTGAACTATCCGAACCAATTCAAGCAGACATTACCAAATGTTTGAAAGACAATTAAAAGTTTAGGGTAAGTTTTAAAAAAAAAATTCAGAGGGACCAAAAAGGAAATTTTCCCTTCTTGGGAAGCTAAATATCACATTCTCATATACTGATTTCGTGCCTATCAATTAAGCACAATTCCAAGATTTGGATGTTCATCATCCACTCCATCACTCTCGTTCTCCTTCAAACACCCAAAATGACCCAGCTCAAATGATTCTTTGATTGCCAGAGATTGCACCATCCGATCGAGCTGATTTTTTTACAATAGATTCTAGACATCCTAATACATAGTCTGGTGGGTATGATTTTGATTTGGAGCTCTCTAGATTAGATTCGAGCTAGGCAGATTGCAAGCAAGAAAATGAGTTCTTAGTGTGTTCTTCTTCTTTTCTTTGCAAAAGTAACTATCAACTACCCTTTGAGTTTTTATGTATATATATATATATATATATATATATATATATATATATATATATGTATGTATATAGAACTCTATATTTTTCAGAAAAATGAATTTTTGCTGATGATTTTACCATGCATGCTAGTGATTTGGGTTTTATGATATAGTTTTAGTATGGATTTTAACTATGTTCAAGAATATACATGTATATGCCTTTGCATGCAAATTTCAATCTATAATATATAATTATATGTACATATTTTGAGTTTTGTTTTGATAAACTTGGTATATTTGATTAATAGTTGTGATATATTTGATATTTTGAAGAATATAAACAAAGAAATGTATATTAAGCCTTGTTGAAGTTAATTTATGCACAAAGATATACATACATGTGTGTCTATATATATTATTTCTGTTTTTCTTAGTTTATTTTGATGGATTTGAGTATATTTGGTTAATATTTGTATAAGATTTGATATTTTAAAGAGTTGAATTTAAAGAAAGCAAGTGTATTGAGAAATTTTATTGATAATTGATTTATGAACATATGTATAAATATATATTAATTGATTTTCTATAAATTTACTTCTCAAAGTAAATTTTAGTTTTAATTAAAAATTAACGTTTACAAACAAGATCAATTTAGCCCTACGTTATTGAAAATTAGAAAAAATTGTTTGACTGGTGTGTAACTGTCACTTCATACCTTCTAAATATTAATTATGTCTAAGATATTTAGTGTATTACTGATAAAATTACAAAAATTCTGCTAAAATGCTAAAACTAAAGCCTTGTTTGATAAACCACTTAATTGCTTAAATTAAAATGTTAAGCACTTATTTAATTTAACTGTGTTTGATAACGGTTGTTTCTCCACCACTTAAAGCTCTGTCATGGGGCGGTGGAAGATTCTTATCATATTTTTCTCAGATGTACTATGGCTCGAGCTATTTGGACTATTTCGCCTATTGGGGATGTGGGAACCCAATTTCAAAACATTTTTTATTATTGGGGTTGGATCTTCTCTAAACCGGTGGAGCTTGTTGAGCTTGTAGCGGTTTTATGGTGGATTATTTGGGGTTATAGAAATGACATTGTGTGGAATCGGAAGGATTCACAAGCTTCGATCCTGTATCATTCGGCCGACTCATTTCTACAGGCTTGGAAGAAAGCGCAGGCGTCGGTTTCTCCTTCAGGAAGTCCGGCTGTGCCAAGCCTGATGGTGTGGCAGCGTCCTCCAATTGGCTTCCTAAAATTGAATGTGGATGATGCGTCATTTGCAGACAAGAATGTGGCTGGGTTTGGTTGTATTGTTCGGGATGAGTTGGGCCGTTTTGTTGCGGCTAAAAATGGATCCTTGCAGAATTATCAAGATGCATCGTTCATTGAAGCGCTATCGGTCCGTGAAGCTCTTAGTTGGATCAAAGACCGCGGATGGAAGGATGTAATCATTGAATCAGATTCTTTGATCGTGGTACAGTCTATGGCCCGCCCGTTAGAGGTTTCATCTCCTTTTAACGCCTTAGCCAATGATTGTCATTTTTCTTTGAACGAGTCTTCTAATTGCTCTATTCGTTTTGTCTGTCGTTCTGCAAACTCTGTTGCTCATTTGTTAGCTAGAAGTAGTATTTTACCTTTACATCGGGGTGAGTGGTTTTCTGTACCCCTTGATTTTATTTGTAATATGCTTCTTCTGGATTCTTAATATATGCTTATTTGGTTGTCAAAAAAAAATTAGTTAATTAAGTTAAAAACTACTTATTTTGATAAGTAAAAAAATTTAACTTAACATTTTAAATTAAACATTATCAACTAATATTTTTATATAAATTAAATCATTCAATATTTTCAGCACTTATAAAATTCAGCATTTAAAATCCAGTACTTATTTTTTCAGCACTTAATTTTCAGTTTTATTAAACAGCACCTAAATCTGCTATATATAAGTTAATTATAAATTTTTTTGTCAAACGATCTAACATATTTACTGTGTTATTAATATAGTTACAAAAAATGTAGGAAACTACTTCAATTTATCGACAAATTTGTTTGGAATGTCTGATATGACAGTTAAATAACAGTCAATCCGGTCTTTTCAAATTTTTGATAACATGGCTAAAATTGATTTTGCTTGGAAACATTAGAGTTAAATCTGCACTATTTTATACGTTTAAGCTAAATCTGTACTTCGCTTGAAACGTAGAGGTTAAATTTGGCCCTTATCCCATTAAGATCAATGGCTAATCCTTCCTCCTTCCATCTATGTTTTTATCGCTATACTTTTAGCATTTCCTTCCTATTTTCAGTTGAAATCCATACATCTCATCGGAGTCCATTTGATTTGCATTTGTCAGCTATAACTCTTTCATTTACACTTTTTCCGGATTTAGCAAGAGAGGAAGCGTATTATCTTATACGTAGATCCATGGATCTACGAGGTTGCACCACTAGAAAAGCATCAGATCCAATTGGCCGGAAAAAGCTAAATGATGACGATTGGGTTGCAACTACTTTCTTGCGAATTTGGATTCATTAGAAATATGATATTTGTCGTTTTTTTGTTTTTATTGTACTTTTTATAGCTTTTATTATCGTACTATGTGGTCTTTCTCTTTTCTTCATGGATCCTGTACCGGTTGCAGCCTCTATTTGTGTGGGTTTTATTCGTGCTTATGTTTTTGTTGTATTTTTTTCTTTAATGAAATGAAATATGCTTTTCCATAAAAGAAATATAAATATCCCTAATGTTTACAGCCATGAGCAATTTTACCTTTAACGTTTAAAATGGTACAATTTTACCCTTGACATTGATAAATTGGGTCAATTTAAATTTCTCTAAATCAGTTTAAAAACTAATTCATCAAATTTCTTTATAATATAAATTCATATTTTAAAAACTATTTACAACTATGTCAAGTCATAATTTTGGATTATGTCAAACTAGTGAAATCGGTATGTTTAATATATTTTAAGAATTAGAATTTATAAATTAAAAGTCTAGAATATATTTTGTAAGGTTTATAATTTATGAATTGGAGTCTAAATTTTTTAAATTATAGTGTAAAATCATAATATATAGAGAATAATGACATATTAAGAATTAAGTTTGGTAATATGATTTAGATGTAATTTTATACTTAATTATGATATTCATGTATTTGACCCTTTCTCTAAAGGGAAAATTACATAGAAATTCATCTTTTAAAAACTATTTACAACTATGTCAAATCATAATTTTGGATTATATCAAACTAGTAAAATCAGTACTTTTAATATATTTTAAAAATTAGAATTTATAAACTAGAAGTCTAGAATATATTTTCTAAGGTTTATAATTTATGAATTGGAGTCTAAATTTTTTAAATTATAGTGTAAAATCATAATATATAGAGAATAATGACATATTAAGAATTAAGTTTGGTAATATGATTTACTTGTAATTTTATACTTAATTATGATATTCATGTATTTGACCCTTTCTCTAAACACTAACATAGCCACGGCCCATAAAGCCTGTAAGCCCAATCAAAACAGATTGGTTAATCTATTAAGCATCAAACTCAGAAATCAGCTGAATTATGTGCAAATTATTATTTTTAATATATTTTAAGGATTATGGTTTATAAATTAGGGTCTATGGTTTATTTTTTAGGATTATAATTTATGAATTGGACTTTAGAATTTTTAAATTATGGTATAAAAACATATTTTATTTGTGATATATAAAAAATAGTGAGACATTGAGAATTAACTTTTCTTTAATAAAAATATCATATATCATTTCATTTGAATCCGTACAAATAGAGCAACAAGATTAAGAGAAATAAAATCTCATATTCATACAGGCAGAAGAAGAAAAAAACCTACAAAGAGCATTAACAACCATAAAAGGGACAAATAAAACAACAAATATAAATCATATTCTTCTCAAAAGTTGAATATCGTTGCAATCCATTCTTCATCATGTAGGCTTTTCTGGGCATTCGGATCTAAATCCTTTTTTTGCAACCACGCAGATCTATAGATCTACGGACAAGATGAACTTTTTCCGCTCTTGCTAAGCACGAAAAAAGTATGTCTAACAAATATAGATCTGACGGAAAATGAACTTCGATAAGAAATATGGATTTCAAACCAACAAAATTAATATAAATAAAAAAAAAATTGAAACTAAAATATAGATGTGAGGACGGAGAAGAAAGACAAATCTTCTTCTTCCTTCTCGAAGAAGGAAACCCGATTAGAAAGTTAAGGAGAAAATTTTTTAAAAAAAAAATTGAAAGAAAAAGATGAAAATCATATCCATTGATGATGTTAAGAATTAATTTTAATGGTAAGATTTAATTATAATTGGTATAACACCCATTTGGGTCCTTAAACTATGGCTTCAAAATCAATTAGGACCTTAAACTATCAAAATCATCAATCAAGTTCCTAAACTAGCTAAAATCATCAATTCAGTCCTCATTCTAAACAAAAATCTTCAATTGAAGCCTCATCGAAAATAATTCGGTTGTGCAATTTCATACCTTCTTTCTCAAACTCATTTTGAATCAATACATATATTATTACAGTCTATATAAAATAGTCACAGTTGATGATTTTTGCTTAGTTCGGGAACCTAATTGATAATTTTGATATTTTAGGGTTCTAATTCATTTTGAAGCTTTAGTTTAGGGATCCAAATGGATATAATGCCATTATAATTTTATAATTAAATATTGATTTTCATATAAAAAGCCTCATGGCCAATATTCGGCCCATAAATAAGTCCAATGAAAATAGATAGGCAGGAGGTTCCTCCGTAAAGGTGACAAGGTTATTCATTCTCTCAAATCTCTCTACTTTCTCCGTTTACACTACCTTTAACGTTTTGGGCCAGGAGCAATTTTACTCTTAACGTCTAAAATGGTGCAATTTTACCCCTAACATTGGAAGCCAAGAGCAATTTTACCCCTAACGTTGATAAATTGGGTCAATTTCAGACACTATTATAAAACACATATATTTTTATTCATTATTCTGCACCAATTACATAATAATTCATTCTAAAAAAGGATGTCATATTTTTTATAATTTAATAATAGAATTTGAAATTAATATTTATAAATTCGGTGGATTTTTTTATTTTTTTGTCTAATCCGTACAAAAGACAGTATATTTTTTTATTTTTTTCACATCCCAACGAATGTTTGTGATTTGTTACTGATAAAATGACACACGTATGAAGTGTAGATAACAAGATTCATGACCGAAAAGACAGTTTGATGAATTATTTCTCAAATTGACCCAATTTATTAACGTTAGGGGTAAAATTGCTCTTGTCTTTCAACGTTAGGGGTAAAATTGCACCATTTTAGATGTTAGGGGTAAAATTGCTCCTAGCTCAAAACGTTGGGAGTATTTTTGCACCTTAACCCTTTTTTTGTTAGTATTTATTTGGGATAAAATGTAAAAATACTCTTAAAATTTATAATCATGAATAATTTTACTTCTAACATTTAAAATGGTGCAATTTTATTCCTAACATTGGCAATCAATTGCAATTTTACCTTTAATATTGGCCAGTTTGGTCAATTTTAGATATTATTAAAAATCATATATATATTGTTCTTTATTCACACCAAATTGCATATTAGCTGGTTCTAAAAAAAATCATATTTTCTGTAATTTAATAGTAGAATTGGAGATTAATATCTATAAATTTGACCAAATATTTGAAATTTTTTTGCCTTACAAAGGACAATATATTTTTTAATTTTTTTTAAAATTTCACGTCTAATCATATGTTTGTAATCTGTTACTAATGAGTGAAGAAATGGCACACATGTGAAACATAGATGGAAAGATTCATATGATCGAAAAGACGTTATTTCTCAAATTGACCCAACTTGTCAATGTTAAGGGTAAAATTGCTTGTGATTGCCAATATTAAAGTTAAAATTGCATCATTTTAGACGTTATTGGTAAAATTACTCCTTGCTATAAATGTTAGATGTATATTTGCACCTTATCTGATTATATTTAACTTATTAATAATAAATTTTGATAGGTCTTTGATTATAATCAGTAATAAACTTGTCCGGTTTGATTCGGTTTTAATATTGAGGAAAATTTTAGTTTGACTAACTAAAAATTTGGTTTATTTTTTTTTTTTAAAAAAAATTGGGCACAGTGCGCTTACATTAAAGAAGAATGAAAAATCTCCACTAGACCCGGATGTGATTCGAACCCATGACCTCCCTAATCATAGGTAAACGAGCTTCACCATAAATGTTTATTTACTAACCCAACTGATACAATGTTCACCTGTACTATAATAGATCATCTTAACCAAGTACCCACTTAACCGTCCAATGAAAGAAAAGAAAAATTTGTAACAATTTTATTGTCATACTCTATAGTCACTTCTTATTCAGACCTTCCATCTCGGTTGCACTCATTAGAACTGGTCGCTACAAGCCCACAAGCTTTCACTGTCCCAGACAAACACACCGTACCTAAAGAATCGATTTGATACTAATTATAACAGTTTGGTCACGAAGTTTGTGTTTGCTCACGAAGTTTGGGTTTAAGAAGTATAAAAGTCGATGTTAGAGTTTTAGAAGCAAAAGTGGAGTTTGATCACGGAACTGAAAGTAGAGTTTGATCACGTTTGTGAAATTTAAGTACTTGAAAAAAAAAGAGAAATTTGCATTTTATTGGGAATTTAGGTTGCAATCACTTTTCCTTTCCTAAGTGAAATAAAAAAAGAAAAAGTTTGTGTTTTACCAAGATTTAACTTGCAAGTGAATTTCCTTTCGTAAGTGAGATAAAAAGAAGAGAAGTTTGTGTTTTACCAGGATTTTAGGTTGCAATCACTTTCCCTTTCATAAGAGTGATAAAAAATAGAGAAGTTCACGTTTTACTGAGTTTTAGGTTACAATCATTTTTTCCGTTCCTAGGTGAGATAAAAAGAATAGAAGTTTGCGTTTTACCGGAATTTTAGCATGCAAGTGAATTTCCTTTCTTAAGTGAGATAAAAAGAAGAGAAGTTTGCGTTTTACAGGAATTTTAGATTACAATCACTTTCCCCGGAAAGTGAGATAAAAAGAAGAAAAATTTGTATTTTACCGACATTTTAGCTTGCAAGTGAATTTCGTTTCTTAAGTGAGATTTCATGGAAAATAGAAATCTAAACGGATGGTTGCATCATGAAAACAACAATAATAATCAACCTATAAACTTGAATTGTGGCGTTTGCATTCGTCTCCATGGCCTCTTTGAAAGATCAATCATCCATTCCGACTTGAAGCCTAGCAACGTTCTTGATAAGAACATGGTTTCTCATTGATTTCGGTTTGGCTAAGTTCTTATCAATCACCAACGATGAATCTCGAGAACAAAGAAGCACAATTGCAATCAAATGCCACAAGAGAAGAGATGCATAAATGTTCTCCGGGACAAGACCAATCGATTTAATGTTTAAAGACAGTTCGAATCTGCACAATTTTGTGAAGAATGCTTTGCCAGAAATACTCGAAAGGATCAATTTATTGTTTAAAGATGGTTCGAATCTGCACAATTTTGCAAAGCATGCTTTGCCAGAAAGATACAGTTCGAATCCGCATAATTTTGTGAAGAAATCTTTTCCAGAAAGACTCGAAAAAATCGATTTAATGTTTATAGACAGTTCGAATCTGCACAAATTTGCGAAGAATGCTTTGCTAGAAAGACTCTAAACGAAACGATCGCTCGAGAAATAGAGAGCATCTACTGGATTTGTTAGCCTTATTTACTCCTTAGACACAAAATATGAACACATTGTATCAGTATCCTAATTCCTTATGTTCATTGTTGAGGGTGATAACTGAAAAGAGAGAGAAAGTGGAGGGACCACTAATGTAATTATTCCTGAAAGCATATTTACATACATAGTACAGATACAAGCTTGCTTGAGAATTTCAACTACAAATCAAAAAAAGGGGAAAATATTCAGATACAAATAAATACACCAAGTGATTGAATACATTCATTCGCCAAGGTAGCTGTTTCGTAAATTATAGCTACCCTTCTTATCGCACCAGGTTGCATCCGTGCTGCTGCTCCGTCCTCCGATCGACCTAAATTGTCCTGATATTGTTTAAGATTTTTCATTCTCTCCTGAATTTTGCTTCTACATTTGAATTTACATGGCATGATACACCTGATATCCATAGCAATAAGCTGTCAGTTTCGAACACGGCAATACAATTTACAGAGACAAACTGTCTGACACGACCCGTTTGACACCATTATCATTTTTGTTGCATTAATATGCGAAATATATGAATCACATAACACTGAATATTGCTTCTACATTTGAATTTACATGTCTTGATGCACCTGATCCATAGCAATAAGCTGTCAGTTTCGAACACGACAATACAATTTACAGGACTAACCATCCGACACGACGGTTTGATACAATTAGCATTTTGGTTGCATTTATATCATAAATAATAGGCCTAATACATCACCAGCTCCCTGAACTTGTCCAAAATAGTAGATTGGCTCCGTGTACTTTGCAAGTGTCTTACCAACTTCCTAAACTTGCTTATTTCGTATCACTAGCTCCCTAAACTTGTCCATAAAAGTAGATTAGCTCCCTGAACTTTGCAAGTGTCTCACCAACTCCCCATACTTGCTTATTCTCTAACAACTAAATACAAAAACCATAATACTAACTCTCGATTCTCATCCATTCAATCTCTCAAACCTGCAACACTAACTTTTATAATAGGTTGAAAGGTAGGAGAGGCGAAAAAAATGTATTTTTAGAATTTAGGTTTAATAAGTTTTTGTATTTAGTTGTTACAGAATAAACAAGTTTAGGAAGTTGGTGAGACACTTGCAAAGTTTAGGAAGCTAATCTACTTTTATGGACAAGTTTAAGGAGCTAGTGATACGAAATAAGCACGTTTAGGGAGCTGTTTAGACTCTTACGAAGTCTAGGAAGCCAATCTACTATTTTGGACAAATTCAGGGAGCTGGTGATGTATTAGGCCTAAATAATGTGAAATATAAGAATCACATAACACTTAATCTTGCTTCTACCTATGAATTTACATGTCCTGATGCACCTGATCCATAACAATAAGCTGTCGGTTTCGAACACAACAATACAATTTACAAAGACAAACTGTCTGACACGACCCGTTTGACACGATTATCTTTTTTGTTGCATTTATATTGTACATAATATGTGAAATATATGAATCACATAACACTGAATCCTGCTTCTACATTTACATTTACATGTCTTGATTCACCTGATCCATAGTAATTAAGCTGTCAGTTTCGAACACGACAATAAAATTTCCAGAGACAAACAGTCTGACACGAGTAGTTTGACATGATTATCATTTTGTTCCATTTATATCATATATAATATGTGAAATATATAAATCACATAACACGACTGTCATAGTTGTTAAAGGTGCGCCTTACGCAAGGCTCAAGGTAGTGAGCCTTGATTGCACAAGGCAAGACACATTTTAAAGGCTATCACCTCTGTGCACCTCGCCTGGGCTTCGGAGATTGAGTCAAGGCGCGCCTCAATAACATATATTATTTTCACCAGGGGTTTTTTTTAGGGTAAATTTCAAATAAAACCCATGTGGTTTCAGATAAAAGACTGTGATTTACTTTTTTTTCAAAGTAAGGACTGAGGTTTTCAACTTTAGCAAAATAAGGACTTTTTCGATTGATACTATTCAAATCACCCTTGACGACTTCAAAAATGACATATTTTAAGAACTACTAATATTCTAAGCAACTTTAATTCTTCAACTTTTTTATTTTGAGATTATTTAGATGGTGTTTGAGAAAGAGAGAGAAAGTTAATGTTTAGAGAGAGAAAGTTGCAAAAAAGATGATTTTCGAAAATCGAAAATGTAGTTCCATAGCAAATATGATATTGAACAACATTAATTCTTGAAAATTTTCATTTTCAGGTCGTTAAAGTTTAATAGCATTAATTCAAAAGGTCATTGTTTTATTAAAAGTGCGAAACCTCAATCCTCGTTTTGACAAAAAGTGAACCACATTCCTTTATCTGAAAATTAGTGAAACCACAAAGGTTTTATTTGAAATTTACCCTTTTTTTTTACTGTTTAGTGTCAAGGCGCACCTCAGTAACCACTAATCTAATTTAAATAAACTTAATCTTAACTCTTGATCTAAATAAGAATATCGAGAGACGTAAATATAGGAAGACTAGAGAGGGATTAAGTGCAGAGTCACGTAAACAGAAACTGTGACACACATAAACAGAATGGTTTATGCTTATGTAGCATTAATAAGGTACTTAGGTTATTAGTTTAGTAGAATTAGTTAGATACTTAGGTTAAGACGTTAAGTATATATTAATGACTCTACGAAGTATGAACTTAACTTGGTGTTTTTGACATTTATGATTATGTTTTTATGTGGTTTTGTCTTGTTTGTGTGGTTATTAGTGTGTTTTTTTGGTTTATGCTTTAACTAGTGATAAGGCATTTGGGCTTCAGGCCCAAATCCGAATGCTTTGGGCCTATCCGGTGGCCAACACAACCCAAGCCCAACTATCCAAGGCTAAAAACAAGGCAAGGTCCAACACGTAAGACCAAGTCGGACCATCCTTTGGGACCCGACTGATGAGCAAAATAAAGCCTAGAGACATTATGGACTTAAGGAAGGAGGACCAAAGCCTATATAAAGGGCACAGGTAACAGATGAAAGTGATCTTCTTTTCTTTCTCTCTCTCTCTCTCTCTCTCTCTCTCTCTCTACATTATCTCTCTAAGTACTCTGATTATTCATACCGAATTGATCATTGGAGCTGTCGGAGCTGACACAGGGAACGTTCCAAGCGCAGGACATCTGACTCTGATGGGCTCATAATTGTTCAGTACAATACCCCATTAACTAGTAATAGAGTATTAGTGATATTGATATCAAATATTGATATGCTTTAACTAGTAATATTTTTTGTTTTGCGCCTCGTGTTCCTCACGAACGCCCCTTGCATTGCAGCATGAGCCTAGGCTCCAAGACCCTTAGCGCCTTAGTGCGCCTTTAACAACTACCTTAACAACCTAAACTAACACGATCCAATTTGGAAATCCTCCCAAAATCATAAGCCCTCTCTCCTAAATATACAAATTGTGAATCTCTGTTTTTCAATTCTTACACTACATAGTCATAGACAATTCAATGCTAATCATCTAACCAGGAATGTAACAGATTATGCTATACTTCCTACTTCCTAAACAAAATTGGAACAGCATATTAGCATCCGAATTATCAACTTAGATCCAAAATAACAGAAGCATGTCAAGGCAAAAACAACACGAAAATAAAATCTCAATTACCCAGATGCTAGTTCTCTCAGAGACACGAATCATCCTTCCTCATCTTCAGATTTGAACACAGTACTTGACGTTGCAACCGCCTCTGATTCATTTGAAGAAGCCTTTGCCTCTGCCTCTGATTTATTTAAGGAGGCCTTTGCCTCTGATTTAGTTGGAGAAGCCTTCACATTCGTTGAAGAAAAAGATACACCTATAACAAAAAGTAGAATCTAATGTTTTAAAAGTAGCATAAATAAAATGAAAAATGCCAACTAAAAACATGAGAAAGATATATAGGGATAACGCCGAATTTGACCCCAACTTTTTAGGGGAAATGCAGATTTAGCTCTAACGTACTAAATGGTATAAATTTTACCAGCAAGATCAATTTTAGCCCTACGTTGCTGAAAATTTGACGGTTAAATAAATGTCAAACTAACCTTTCAAATTTTCGGTAACATAGGGCTACAATTGAACTTGCTTAGAAATGTTAGGGTAAAATTTGTACCAATTAATACGTTATAGCCAAATCTATACTTCTCCATAAATGAGCAGTCAAATTTGATCCTTATATATAAGGATAATCAAGCTTTGAAATGAAATCCCTAACTGAAACAATACCCAAATTACAGCTTTTTTTCATCGATGTCCTATCGACTATCGTTCTATTAACAGAGAATCAGTGTTTCAAAGCAAATACTGGTGCATTTGCCTCATGTTCATCTGCTAAGTAAATAAGCTAAGTGGGGAACACAGCAGAGAACAAGCAGTCAATGCCAATCACTAACACCAAAATAATTACCCGCAAACAATACCTCAAATTCATGCACTAAATGCATAAATAATGATTGATAAATTCCTGAGCCACACACCATGGAAAATATACTATTTCTATCGGAAGAAGAATAGACTCATTATACCAAAATCTATCGATCTCTAACGGAACACACCTAATCATAAGCAAACCATAATTCAAGACTACTATACAAATAAAACCCTAACAAATCAATACTTCTTGGATGAAATTGACATGTAATCCATCAACAATAAGCGTAATTGAACTCATAAAAAAAATCCCTTACTGAAACAATATCCCAATTACAGCTTTTTTCAACGATGTCCTATCGACTATCTAGTTCTATTACCAGAGAATCGGTGTTGTAAAGCAAATAACAGTGCATTTTCATCATGTTCATCTGCTGAGCAATCAGTCAATGCCAATCACTAACACCAAAATAATTACCCCCAAACAATACCTCACATGCATTAAATGCATAATAATGATTGATGAATTCCTGAGCCAAACATCATGAAAATATACGATTTCAATCCCAAGAAGAATAGACTCATTATACCAAATTCCATCGATCTCTATCCCTAACAAAACACACAAATCAAACCCTAACAAAACAATACTCATTGGATGAAATTACCCTGCAATCCATCAACAACACATCAAAACAAACCACACCCAATCTTCAATACGCGTAATTGAATCATAAAAACAAAAACCCCAAATCGAGCAGCTACCTTTAATAAAATAATCAGAGGAAGGCCAACCTCTGACGCTGGTGGTAGACAAGGTCTCCTCATCGGTCAATGGATTAGCTAATTTCTCAATCAATTGAGCAATCCCATTGGATCCATCGGCGGATCTAGGAGGTGGGACCCAGTAAGATGAACCGGGAAGGAAAGGGAGCCAATCGGGAGCCGCACGTCGAACGATGATGCGATGGATAGCATCCTCAAGCTTCCGGAGCAAAGGGTCGGTGGAGGTGGAGTCATCGGAGAGGTCGGTGTGGTTAGGGTGGGAAGGAAGAGTGGATTGAAAGCGCAGAGCGAAGATGCGAGAAAGGGATTTCGAATGAGCAGAAGATAGGTAGGATTTGGTAGACAATGAAAGGGCCATGATTTTGAGTGGGGGAATTTCTGAAAATGAGGATTGGATGAACAAAGAGGAGGGAAGGAAGGAGGAAGTTGCAGAGGTTAGAGAATTTATAGAGAGGGAAAAAAGAGGATAAAGGAGAGAGAGAGAAGGTCTGGACTTCGCACGATATAGGTATGTACGAAGGAAGTGGAAAGTGGTGACATCTTACGTCATAATTCAACCAATTTTATAATTATTTATAATTTTATAGTAATATCAAAATTAGAAACGAGCCGACACACTTTCGTTGTTAGGCTCGATAAAAGCTCAATCATATTCTATTCAATTTGTAAATGAACCAAACTTGATCACGGCTCAAAAGCTCACGAGCATTTTGATTATAGATTTATGAATAAATTCATAAAGAAGATCGATTATAATGTTCATGACACGCACATGAGTAAGTTTGGTTCGATTATATTTTTAATAATAATATTTCTATAAAAAGAAAATATAAAATAACGTAGTTTTTTTTTGTAGATTTCAAAACTATGTAGTTTTGTGTTAAAAAAATTTAGATCAGTATAATTAATGAACATATTTAATGAGTTGTTCGCGAGCGAAGTTCATAAACTGAATTAACAAGCTACTCACGGGCAAAGTTCGTTAACAAGCTTGCAAACAGTTCATTAACGAACTTTGCATGTGAGCAGCTCGGTTCGGCTCGATTACAGTCCTAAATTTTACACGGATTGTATCACAATTAATTAACACAAGATGTGGTGTTTGCAATAAAAAAAAGTTATTAAGTGCATGTTGTAATTTGCAAACTTTAGCCGCATTAAAATAATTTTGCAATAAATTAAGGTTTAAGATGAAAATTTGAACGAGAAAGACCAATCAAATATCAATAGACGATCCATCTCTGATAGAAAGGGATTTGAAGCTGTAACAAAAAATACGGGGAAAAGGCAGGGCGTCTGGCTAAGAGTGAAGTGCGTTAGAATCAAAATGTTTGCAAAATCCGAAAATGCATACCTTGCGGGATCGACTCAATCATATAACTTTTGTATCTATCACAGCATATCACAAACACTCCAAAATTATTCACATCAACCACATCTCACACTCAACAAGTCACAAGCCATAATAAATTCATACACATATATAAGCAATATGCTTATCGTCGCACTCGGCTTGATCTATCCTACACGATCGGGTTTGCGTTCAATTGCACCTTGTCCTTTTAATGTCGCATAACATTTATAAAATTAATCTTAATGTAAACTTAATGAAAATGTAAACTAATGCATGATATATGATATTTACGAGACACTAACCTCACAATGTTCATGCAATCTAATTCTTTTGTCTTAAATCTTCACATGACCTACTTGCACACATTCTGTCATAACTCTCTCTATATGAATCCAAATGCCATGTTTCTTGAATCTACTGAAATGAGACATATATGGGTGTAACATATCCAAAATTCATATTAATATCACTTCTACACAATATATGGCATGCAAAATGATTTTGTCTTGTTTCTATCCAGGAAACAGACTATCCAGCTTTGATCTACCATAATGCACTCAACCTAGCTCCCAATAAACACAATGGATTGTCAAAATCCTTTTACAGACATAAACTTCAAGTAGTTAGGAACAATATTGAAAAAATACACGTTCCCATATTCTGAACCTAAGGTCCTCAAAATTCTACATCAATATGGGTACCTCACATAACATTCAATTTCGAGTCAGTCATGTTCCATCAAAGTTATCTTCATCTATATATTGAATTAAAGTCCCATATTTTATAGAGAGTTTGTTAACATATATATGAAATTACTTTATTCCTTATGTCTTTCCAAATTCGAACAATATCAAGATGAAAAATATATCACAAGATAACTGAAAACAATACTCTATATTTCTGTTTAGGGCACTTGATGCATACATTCCATTTAGACAGCCTAAAACCAATTTTGACAACACCAAAACTCAACAAAACCAATATTGACTCATCCACAATAAATCTTATCATCATACTTAGGTATTTTAGAATCTCAAACTCATCGAAAAAATGCTAAAACAACCTATTAACCTTGAATTGGTGTCTTTCACCAACTATGTTTCCTAACTTCACTTGTTTGACTTGACAATGGAAGCAAATGGAAGAGTTTTCTTTGGAGGGGTTTAATGTATGAAAATATGGAGGTTTTCTGTAGGAATGGTTGAAATTTTAGATGTAAATGATAAGAATGGAGTAGTGTACATCCTTTTAAAATAAGAGGTATAATTTGTCTTAATCATGGATGACACCTCATGCTTAGTGAGGTGCTTGCTCACAAACTTCAATTTCAGCCCTCTAAAAGTGTAATTTAATCAATTATATGTATTTATTCATTTAAGTCCTACTTCAATTAACTCTCACTAACCAATCGTTACATCTTAACACGCACTAATCGCCTACTAATCGCACCGTAATCGCATTATGCATGTGAAACTTCTAATGACAATGAGATGAATCTAAAATGTATATATTTAATCATGACAACATTTATGAATATGTAAATACTTATATATTATGGTTTTGAGGATGTTACACAATTAGTCTCTAGGGATGCTTTAACTACGTTTCCCCTATTTTTCCTAACTGCACTTTGGTTAAAGGTTTTTGACATCCAATCATGTTGAAAATCAAGGTGGCTTCCTACGAATAATGACATCAGGGAGGTATTCCTTTACAAACTCTATAAGAATGTATTTCACAAGCCAAATTAAAGAAAAAACCATAATAAAAAGAATTGGAATGCTCTTCAAATTAGAAATAAGCAACCTTAAACATACGAGCTTGTACTTTCAGTCTTGTATATCAAGATTTTCCTTGAAGCTTGGTTGTTCTTTATTCGCGAACAACTATGGAACATGGTATCAATAAACTGCAAAATAGAAAATAGTATCTAGAAGAAAAATGAAGAACATGTTAAAGAATACAAAACATTAAAACATCATATGTGAACCTTCTTCTTAATGTTCGGAAGTTCTTCCATAGAGTTGTCAGAATCATCTTCAATCTTCACTATTCGGGGGAAGCCAATCATTTCATTCATCAAGAAATGGAGAAGTGGAGAAGTGAGAATCCCTAAGCTTAACAACGAGTATTTATATAGGGTGGGAAGGAATTGAATTTTTTTCTAATTGAGACTGATTTGATTAGGTTGATTTTTGTTTCAATTAAATCTGATTTGGTCTATTAACACATGAAATAGGCAAGTTTAATTCCAATTAACCTCGGTTTAGTAGACTACCACATGAAATATGCCAGTTTAATTCAAGTCGCACCGGTTTAGTGGATTAAAACCTGAAATAGATCGGTTTACTTCAAGTCGCACCGGTTTAGTGGATTAAAACTTGAAATAGATCGGTTTAATTCGAACTGGCCTAGGTTTTTTTAAAGGAAAAGGAAACTTTATTAAGAATCTCCAAGCAAATCGTTACAAAGAAAAGGAAGATGAACATAATCCCACACTCCACAACCAGACTCAAAACTGGTAGTTCTCGCTAGAGTTTGCTCTACACGATTCGATAATCGACTAACAAAACTGATACGATAATTAATGATATTCGAACAAAGGGATTTATAATCAGAGATAATAAAATCAAACACAAAATCTATTTCATCTATACTATGAAAAGTGTTAACAAAGGTTTGAGAATCAAATTACAGGATAATATCCTCATAGTTTCATATTTTTTTACAGATTGGTACTTGTGGTTAGCAAAATTTTCATTTTCTCAAATTTGGTTGATAACGGCCTCAAAATGAAAATTTTCAAAAACTAAAGTTGTTTATCGTCATATTTACTATGAAACTACATTTTTTTTCAAAATCATCATTTTTGGAGTTTTCTCTTTCTAAATATTAACCCCCTCTCATAAAAAAAACAACAACACATAAATGACCTCAAACCTAAAAAGCTGAAATATTAAAGTTGTTTAAAATATTATTTAATTCTTGAAAATTTTCATTTTGATGTTGTTATCGGCCAAATTTGGAAAAATAAAAATTTGACCAACCACAGATACCAAAAACTAACTCTATTTTTAATAACGTTAAGATCAATTTTGTTAGTCATTTTGCGAATAAGATTTCTCATCTCTTGATCCGAATAACCTATTTTATATTGTTCGATCTCCTGCTTTTATTCTGATACTTTGTAGTGAGATCCTTTTTTTTTCTTTCTCTTTAATATAATTCTTTAGTTTAAAAAAAGCAACTGACTTCTTTTTTCACATAAATATACTTTCTTAATGTTGTGTTATTTACTTATAATCTAATGACAGATTTTTGCACTAACCATATGTTTGGTTTATTATTAATCTTTTATTTTAAAAGATTAAATCTTCTATCTTTTATTTTTTAATATCTAATTTAGTTTACTGAACTAAAAAAAAATAACCAAAAAGGAAACACTTCAATTTCCACAATTTACTATTTCATTTATCTTATTTATATAGCAAAAATAATAATAGAGTAAAATAAATTATAATGAAAACTATAAAAATAATTGTGTAAAAATATAAGAATAAACTATATACTCTGATTTTGAACAATTTATAAATACGGTTCTCTCATAATTTAAAAGTTTATCAATTTAATTTGTGTTTTTATAAAATTTACAAACTGTAATTTAATTAATTTATAAAATCAAATTTTATATTTTAAATAATTTAGAATATGAACTCTTACCAAAAAAAAAATAATAATTTAGAATATGAATATTGTAACTTGATCCAAATCACTTTTTTTTATAATAAAATAGTTATAATAATAATTTTTAATAAAATAACTAATTTTTTATTTACATATCATTTATCTTGTCATCTACACTTCATTTATGAGATATTTTATCATTCATTAGTGATAGATCATAAACATATAATTAGACGTGAAAACAATTTACAAAAAAGAAGAAAATATATTGTTTATTTTGTAAGTTAGAAAAAAAAAATTAAAATATTTTACCAAATTAATAAATATTAACCTCTAATTCTATTATTAAATCACAGAAAATATGAAATGGATAGCCAATTTTTTTTTTTTTTTGGTAAGAAAATGGATAGCCAATTAATGTAGAATAAGGAATAAAATATTTATATTTTATAAAAAAAATATTTAAAATTAATCAAACTTGTTAACGTTACAGATAAAATTTCTCTTAACCGGATAAAATTGTATAATTCTAAACGTTAAAGATAAAAATTGATTCTTAAGTTAGAGGGCACATTATCCTAAATTTAATTCTTATAAAATACAAAAACGTGTCCTCCTAAAACCGAAAGGAGCAGCGGCGGCCCACCACCTCTTCATTTTCATGTCGGCTCAAGCTAACTCCTCCTTTCTTCCCCATTTCCCATACAAGTTTCTTTCTCTCTCTCTTTCCTATTTATTCTTTTCCACTTTTCTCAAACTTTCTGCAAAAATCTCGACAGAAAAAATGAATCAGAAAAATCTCCATACATCTGCAGCAATTTTAATTCTCTGCTTCTTCTTCCTCTCCCTCATCCAAGGAAACGAGAGAGATAAAAATCCACCATCATCATCATTTCCAGATCTGATTAGAAGAAAGTTTTCAAACTCTGCGCAACATTTGAAGACGCTGCTAAATCGAGCTCAGATCTACTTCTTCCCTCCAAATCTAGAGTAATTTAACAGTAATTGATAGTTAAGTGATAGAATAGAATGCTTGTTGTGTTGATAATGATGTTGATATTATGATGATTTTGTGTGTTTGATTTGGTAGTTTCAGAGGCAGGGAGGAAGGAATCGAATCGAAGATGAAGGAAGGTGAAGGTAAATTGAAAGAGGCAATTGTAGAGAGTATGGGGAAGACGAAAGCAACAGTGGAGGAATCGGCGAAATCTGCGGCGGAATTAGTGACGGAAACTGTGAAAGATACTAAAGAAAAGGTTAAGAGAAGTTTATGGCCTGATTACATTGAGGATGAGGAACTCTGATTCTACTACTGGTGTGTTCAAAATTGAGGGGATAATAAGGTCTTAATTTGTCGGTACGTTTTTTGGGAAGTGCAGATTTACAGTCCGATTTTACCCGTAACAACAGATTTACAGTCCGATTTTACCCGTCAACAAGTTCAATTTTACCTATCTAAATTTAAAACGGACTGTTTTATTGTTAATAACTGAGTTATAAATAATACCTAAATTGTTAGTCAAAATATATATAACTATTTTATTTTATAGATAAACATTTGATGTGATAGTTAAATAATTATTAAATCATCCGGTTTATATCCGGTTCAAGTTTTATGTTGAATAAGGGTAAAATTGATATTGTTTGATGATGTTAAGGGTAAAATTGATCTTGTTTGATAATTTTAAATTCGATGTGATAGTTAAATAATTATCAAATCATCCGGTTCAAATTTTATGTTGTATAAACGTAAAATTGATCTTATTTGATGATATTAATGGTAAAATTGATTTTGTTTGATAATTTTGTACTATTTCATATGTGAGGGGTAAATTTATATTTTTTTTTAAATATTAGGATAAATTTCTTTATCTAAAAAAATAGCACATTATACATGTTAATCATTTGCTTTTTTTATTGAGAAAGTTCTATTGTTCTCATAAATTTTTAAAGTTTTAAAGTGTTCTAATATTAAATTTATATAAAATGTAATTAATTGACGACTCAGTTATAAAAAAATAAGCTGTATATAGAAATATACGCATTTTATAATGTTATTAATAACATAATTTATGTTTTTTTTTTATAAATGAGTGATTAATCATTTAACACCGTTAAAGTGCTGACATGGCACAGGGATAAAACGAAAAAATCGAATTTTTATTTTATTTTTTATTTTTTTCCCTCTTCTCTCTCCTCCTTCTTCTTCCTTCTCCCTTTTCCTCCTCCTTCCTCCTCCTCCTCCTCTTTTTCTTTCTTCTTCTTTTTTCTTCTCTCTTCTTCTTTCTTCTCCCCTCCTCCATTTTTCTTCTTCCTCCCTCTTCTTCTTCCTTCTTTTTTTTTCTTTTTTTTTAAGTTTCGGAAATTTCTGAAAATTTTCAGATTTCTATCGGAAATCTGAAAAATTTTCAGATTTTCGGAAATCTGTAAATTTTGGAGGGTAGGTATGGGCAGACATTATATATGGGCTCAATTCCAGATTTTCATATCCCTCTTTTCATTTTCTGATCATCTTGCCTATAACCATATCGATTTTTCTGAATTCGAAGCGGAACCTCAATTCATCGATCTGATTGCACCAAAATCTAATTATTCTACTTCTAGTTTTGAATATGATACAGAATCTCAACTCATCTCTCAATCAAGTGTTCACGCTTTGTTCGAATTTGAATCAAAACCTCCTCAAACCCTTGAGGATTTCGGATTTGAAGCAAAACCGCAAATTATTTATCAATCAAAACCTCAAATGCCTGCAGAGAAAACCGAACGGATTCAGTTTGGAAGCACGAATTCGAACCAGCGAATCGTCGTGCAAGGCAACTCAAAAGTGGCGACTGCTGAAGAGAAAATGCACTATAGAGGAGTCCGACAGAGGCTGTGGGGAAAATACGCGGCTGGATGGAAAATTTCTGGAAATCTGGAAATTTCCAAAAATCCGGAAATTTTCCAGATTTCTGGAAAATTTCAGAGTGTCTGAAATTAAAAAAAAATAGAGGGAAAAAAAGAAAAAAAAATGAAGAAGAAAGAAGGAAGAAGGAGGAAGAAGAAGAAGATGAGAGAGAGAGGGAAAAAAATAAAAAAATAAAAAAAAAATGAATTTCCCGTTTTACCCATGTGCCACGTCAGCACTTTAACGGTGTTAAGTCATTTTCCGTTTTTTGGGTAACGGCGCAAACCACAGTCCTTTTTTTGTAATAACAAACCACAAGGATTTTTTTGGAACAACATCAAACCACAAGGGTTTTTTTTGAAATTTACCCTTTTTAATACTATGATTACTAAACTTTAACCAACTCCGATCTAATTAGAAGAAAGTTTTCAAACTGGGCGCAACATTTGAAGACGCTGCTAAATCAAGCTCAGATCTACTTCTTCCCTCCAAATCTAGAGTAATTTAATTTAACAGTGATAAAATGCTTGTTGTGTTGATAATAATGTTGATATTATGATGATTTTGTGTGTTGTTGTGGTTTGATTTGGTAGTTTCAGAGGCAGAGAGGAAGGAATCGAAGAGAAGATGAAGGAAGGTGAAGGTAAATTGAAAGAGGCAATTGTAGAGAGTATGGGGAAGACGAAAGCAACAGTGGAGGAGTCGGCGAAATCTGCGGCGGAATTAGTGACGGAAACTGTGAAAGATACTAAAGAAAAGGTTAAGAGAAGTTTATGGCCTGATCACATTGAGGATGATGAGGAACTTCGATTGATTCCACTAAGCTGTTTATATGAAGGATTAATATACCGTTTAAAACATGTAAAAGTTTGATTGATCTTTAAATGTTTCGATAGCAAAGACGTAAACAGAGCGGGATGTGGAATGCATTTCCCTCTTCTAACTTTTAAAGTGTCGTGATGGGATGTAAAAGTGGCGGGGCGGGACAATGTATATTCCATCTCTGTTTTCTGACTAGTGTCGGGGATTTCTCATCTCTGTTACCACCGTTTCCGCTAGTTAGACGATGATAGATTTGTTTTCATCATCGTTCATGTGGGATCTCTATTCTTCGTTTACAGAAGGCTTAAATTTTTTTTTTCTAATTTTCCATAGAAAATTACCGTTTATATTACAAAATAAATAAATAAATAAATAAAATAAAGCATGGTATATGAAGGAGGAGCTAATTATACCAATCATTAATAATTATTTTCAAACTTTCTAAACTATAAAAAAAATTAAAAATAACTAAATATTTAATTAAAATACATTTAAATTATCCAAAAAAAATTAATCGATAATATGAAAAATAGTCAGTGATTTCTCATCGAAAATTAATGGCATAGAGATAAAGTATATTTTCTCCATTATCGCTCTATTAGACAAAATTATTTCCATTCCTATTTTATGGGAATTTTTATCGTGGATTTTCTATCTTTATCGAACGGATCACCAATTGAAATGGAGAATCATGTCTTATTTACATTTTATATGACAGTTTTCTATTTAAAATATTTAAAATATTTATATAGCTCCCAATTTGTTTAAAATTTAGTTAATTAATTACTCAATTGTAAAAACATTTATAAAAAAAAGTAATTTTCACATTTTTTTTTTGAAATTTTATTATATATTTTACAGATTAAAATATGTTAAAAATGAAGTTTTTTTTATCAATTGTACAACATTAATTTTTTCTTATTAAAACTTTATAATTTGATTTTGGTTGATTGGAAGTTGATTTACTTTTCTCAAAACATGGGTAACGCTTTTTTTGTGTATATTTTTTGAAATTGAATGATTAATTGATTATATTTTATTAAGTTAGAGAAGTTATCGGAATATTTTGAAAGTTTATGAGACAATTAAGTTTTTTAGATTTAGGGAAGCGTCTATCATATAAATGATTTCCGGTAGAGTTTTCTTTTACGGAATGTGATACGTTCACACTATTAATGAAAAGAAAGAGATTAGTCACATTCTATCTTTACTTCTTGTTTGTTTTTTTAAGTTGAAAATGAGGTGTTTGTTTAGGAGGAGTTTGTTTTTCATACATGAAAAATAATTTTTTTTTATAAAAGTAGAGAATTTCTATTTTTTCAATAGTATACCATAACAGTAACAACAAATAATAAACACTAAACATTATGATGGCTCGTGTCTTGTAGACGGCAGAATTGCGGCTGAATGTGTTTTGAGAGATGCTGGTGGTGCTTGGGTATCTAGTTTTGCTCAGAATCTGGGATTGAGCTCTTCCTTTACTGCTGAGCTCTGGGGGATCTTCTCTGGGCTTAGGCTCGCCAAAAATCTAGATTTAAAAAGACTGCTCGTGGAATCTGACAACCTCGAAGCGGTCAAAATGATCTCTGAGAATAAGGCTATCTGTTTAGGTAGCCATAGTTTAGTTAAAGAGATCAAAAGATTGTGTTCTTCCTTCAATACCATCAACTTTGGCCATGTCTTCAGGGAGCAGAATCGGGTGGCAGACCGCCTTACTGCTGAGGGCCATGTGAAGATTTTGGGTGTCTCAACTTTCTCTTCTCCTCCGGACTTCCTTCTTTCTCTGCTTTCGGATGATTTGGTGGGGGTTAGCTTTCCTAGGCTAATCCCAGGTTAGTTTGTGGGGCTTTTGTTTGTTTTTCTTTCCTTTTCCAACAAAAAAAAAAAACATTAGCTAAACCAAATGAGCTTTAAATAACATCTTTTTATTGTACGAATGTATTGTATTAAGAATAGTGCATTGCTCTTTACTGCCCTCAAATTACTAGTTAACGATCTCTATTAGACAATTTTACCCTTTTATATTTTTCTTTCAAAAACCGTGAACGATTTCTCTCTTCCGATCAAAACTAAAATTCTGAAAATAATTGATGAGTTACAATCCAAGAACCCCGGAAATGGATAATTACGAGTCAGAGAAATTGGATGAGGTACATTTTTCGTGAAAATACACGTTATTTCCCCTAGGTGGTCACGGAAACCGTCTAGCGAATGGGCAAACTTTTTTTGTGGCCGCCTGGCCATTGGCCAGGCGATTTCCCTGACCGCCTAGCCATTGGCCAGACGGTTTCCGTGACTGCCTAGGGGAAATAACGTATATTTTCATAAAAAATATACCTCGTCCAATTTTTCCGACTCGTAATCATCCATTTTCAGGGTTCTCGGATTATAACTTATCAATTATTTTCAGAATTTCAGTTTTTAAAAGAAAAATAGTAAAATTATTAAATAAAAAACGGTAACTAATAATTTGGAGACCGGTAAACAGCAACATCCTACCAATATTGTAAAACATTTTGATAAATGGATCAAATTAAACCATATTGTAGGGGGTCAAATCAAGCAAGTTTTATTTTCTTGGTCTATTTAGGTGTTAATGTTTTTGTTTTTGTGTCAGAAATTAATTGACAGCTCTAGATTATTCCTATGTGCTCTCTTTTTCTTCCTTGGGATAGTTTCCATATTTTTATCGTTTTGTATGTAATGTATTTTGTCTTTTTCTTTTTCTTGGTTATTAAGACAATGGGATTGCTTTAAATAAAAAATAAATAATGGGATGGCTTCGATTTTGACAGTAGAAATAATAGTTGTAGAGGTTAAGGTGCAAAAATACCCCTAACATTTTTTGTTAGGAGCAATTTTACTTCTAACGTCTAAAATAGTGTAATTTTATCCATATCGTTAGAAGCCAAAAGCAATTTCATCCCTAACGTTGATAAATTGGGTCAATTTTAAAAATAATTCATCAAACTATCTTTTCGGTAATGAATTTTGGCATCTGAACTTCACACGTGCGTTATTTTATCAGTAACAAATCACAAACATATGTTGGGATATAAAAAAAAAAAAAACATATACTGTGTTTTTGTACGAATTAGACAAAAAAAAATTCAAAAAATTCACTGAATTTATAAATATTAATCTCCAATTCTATTTTTAAATTATAAAAAACATGGAGTCATTTTTTTAGAATGAATTGTTATGCAATTGGTGCCGAATAAGGAATGGAAATATATGTGTTTTATAATAGTGTCTGAAATTGCTATTGTTATGCAATTGATCCAATTTATCAATGCTAGGGGTCAAATTGCTATTGGCTTCCAACGTTAGGGGTAAAATTGCACCATTTTAGGCGTTAGGAGTAAAATTGCTCTTGACCCAAAACGTTAAAGGTATTTTTGCACCTTAACCCTAGTTTTAGAGTATTGATATTTACCGCCTTTAAATTATTAATTACCGATTGAGAGGTTGGCAAGGAAAGAAGATATCCCAGGGTGGTAAAGAAGTGCTGATTAAAGCTATAGCTCAATCATTACCTTCTTACATTAGGCAGGTATTCTCCTTGCCTAAAGCTGTATGTGTAAAAATGGAAACTCTTCTGAATGCTTATTGGTGGGGACGGGGTATAAAATGGAAAGCCTGGAAAGCTCTATGTTCAAGGAAAGCGTGGGGTGGTATGAATTTCAGACACTTTCATGAGTTTAACACAACTTTTTTGGGGAAACAAGCATGGAAATTCATCACCCGCCCTAATTCTCTAGTGTCCCAGATCTTCAAAGCCAGATACTTCCCCAACACAGACTTCCGCGAAGCGAATATTGGCTACAACCCGAGTTACATCTGGTCCAGTATATTCAAAAGCCACGAGCTACTCATCACAGGCACCCGAAATCGGATTGGTAACGGCAGGCGAACATGGATATGGCGGGATAAATGGTTCGATTCCGACATTGGAGGCCCGAGCCATGTAACAAACGCGGATTTGACGTGGACGGTTAATAAATTAATACAGAATGGACAGTGGAATTGGAATATCATCTCTGAAGTTTTCTCTCAGGAGGATCGGCTGCATATCCAAAGCATACCGCTCCCGATGCGTGATATTGAAGATAGAGTTTGTTGGTGATGGGAGAAGAAAGGGAATTACAGTGTAAAATCGGCTTACTATGCCTTGGCGGAAAGCTACCCAAGGCCCCTAGAGGAGATTTGTAACGCTCCATGGAGTAAGCTATGGCTACTTCCTTTTCCCCGAAAGTTAAAAAACTTCCTTTGGCGTGCAGCCTGGAATATCCTCCCAACAACTGATAATCTTCAGCTTCGGAAGGTTAGTATCAATCTTACTTGTTCACTATGTAATAATGCTACGGAATCTATCAGTCATCTATTCCTTGGTTGTGCGGCTACTGTGAGTATCAGACGACTTTCCGCTATGGAACCCTCAGATCAGTTATTGACGGACAGGAACTTCTTCAGCGAATGGCAAAGAATTCTTCGTGAGCAGCCTCCCGAGACCGCAGGACAATGGGCCGTGAGGATGTGGTTCTGCTGGTTTGGTAGAAACAAGCTGATCTGGGAAAACCTGTAGTTCTCGGCATCCAACATTGCGCTAAGGGCGGACCCGTTCCTCTGCGATTGGAAACAGGCGCAACAACACCCGTTCCTCTGCGATTGGAAACAGGCGCAACAACAAGTCCATACAAATAACACTCCCCGAGCTCACCGATATAGTCGTTGGTCATGTCCAGAATTGGGGATTAAAATCAACTTTGACGCCGCAGTAAATGTCGATAGAAACCGTATCGGTTTAGGCGTTGTAATCAGTGATGTTACGGGTACTTTTATTGCTACCAGGTTTACTGCTGTTGAAGGGACCTTTAACCCTGTCCTAGCCGAAGCTATGTCATGCCGGGAAGCCCTCAGCTGGATCAAAGCACGCGGTGATGAAATCGTAAGTATCGAAGGGGATTCACAGATTGTTATTAAGGCGTTACAAAGGGCAGACAAGGAGGGCGTCGAAGAGGATATCTCAATCATAGGAGCTGTATTAGCGGACTGTCATAAGCTGGCTAGTACCATCCCGTTCTGTAATTTCCTGTTCACCCCAAGAGAAACTAATAAGGTTGCCGATGAGGCTGCTAAATTAGGCCTCCTCTCTAACTCCCTGATTGTAACCGATATTATCCCCCCATCTTTTGTAAGCCTTTGGCTATTGATTAAATCTATGCAATTCATTCTTTCATTCAAAAAAAATATTAACTACCGTCTTCTGTCCGATTCTTTTCATAAAAAAATTTAAAACTGAAATTTTATCTTTTTTTCAAAGAATATTTGTTTGAACTCTAGGCGGAGGCCAGCGGAAAAACTAGGGTAAATTTTTTTTTGACCCCAAAATGTAAAATTGTCCAATTTTTTGTGATAAAAAATCTAAAATCGTCCAATTTTTTTGCAATCATCAATTATTTTCAGAATTTATCGGAAGAGAGAAACCATTCAATAATGTATATTTCATGAAAAATATATCTCGTTCAATTTTTCCGACTCATAATTATTCATTTCCGAGGTTCTTGGATTGTCACGTATCAATTATTTTCATAATTTCAGTTTTGATCAGTCTATTGCCATGCATTTTTCATAATTTCTTTGATAAAAAATGTAAATTTTAATGTTTTTGATTCGTAATCATCCATTTCCAGGGTTCTCGGATTGTCACACATTAATTATTTTCATAATTTCAGTTTTGATCAGAAGAGAGAACCAATTAACAGTTTTTGAAAGAAAAATATGAAAAGGGCAAAAATATCAATATGAGGGCTGTGATAAGTAATTAGGGGGCGATAAATAGCAATCCACTAGTTTTAAAACAACCCAAACCCCATTCAAAAATTACAACCGACTCCAGTAGTGAATACAATATTGGTCGGTAACCGATTTTACATATACGTGTAAACAATTTTTTTTTTATTAAATTGAACTTTTTCAAATTTTTTTCCGTATATATACGTGTTATAATCTAAGTAGTCAAGAATCAACTTTTAAGTATCAATATAAAACTTCTCAAAATTAAACTGCATTATATTTAAGATTCTTAAAATGTAAAAAAAATTGCGTCTAATAGAAAAAATTAGATTTAGAGAGCGCCTAATAGGTAAAAAAAAGAAATTTGGATTTAAACAGGGTCTAACAGACCAAAAAATTTAGAAATTTGAATTTAAGGAGGGCTTATCAGAAAAAAAAAATTAGAATTTTGGATTTAGAGAGGATCTAACAGGACCTGAGTCAATTTTGAGTGCTAATTCACTATCCCATCAAAATTCTTTGGAGACAGGAGGCCGAAACTACCACTGGTCATGGTGCTTCTGGTGGCCGAAGGGGCTCTGTATCCACCCCTGGTTAACCTCTTAAGCTTTAAAATATTACAACTAACCTCGTCAACTTGCTTATTTGGAACAAGTAATCTCTGAAGTTGCTTATTTGAAATAAATACATCATCCTCAAGTTGCTTATTTAGAAGGCTTAATACATCATTTGCCCCATGAACTTGTCCAAAATGGTTGATTGGCCCCCTAAACTTTCAAAGTGTCTCGATAGCTCCCTGAACTTGCATAAAATGTTCAGTTAGCCTCCTGAACTTGCGTAAAATGTAATCAATTAATCATTCGGTTATATTTAAATAAGTCAAATGCGGAAGATATGTTACACTTGCCTTAATGTTATTACATATTTCACAAAATAGATTAAAACATGTTAAAAAAGAATTTCTTACTTATTCAACTATAAAACATTTTCTTCTCTAATATTATAATCGCATACCCCGATCTTGGTCGTTTTATTTTTTTAAGATGCGTGCAACATATCTTCCGCATTTAACTTACTTTTTTTTTACAACCGAGTGATTAATTGATTACATTTTATACAAGTTTAGGGGGGTAAGTGAATATTTTATGCAAGTTCAGGGGGCTATCGAGACACTTTGAAAGTTCAGGGAGCCAATCAACAATTTTGGACAAATTCAGGGGGCAAATGATATATTAAGCCTATTTAGAATAAATAAGTCTTAAACCCCAAAAAAACATTCAACATAATATCACATCAGAAATAAAAAAAATGTCCAAAATATCAGTTGTTACATCTAACTAATCTACTAATACATTTTACAAAAAGACAAAATAAAAAACTCTCAAAATCATAAATATTAACCTATTTGAGGGTTTATTTGTTCTAAAAAAGTAAGATTCAGGAGATTAGTTATAACATCTTGAAGTTTAGAAATCAGTTACAGTTCTTGGACAATTTGAGGGGATTAGGGATATATTAGAGGTTTATTATTATTATTATTATTATTTTTGTTGTTATATTATTAGGATTAATACATCATTTGCCCTCTGAATTTGTCCAAAAAGCTTGATTGGCCCCCTGAACTTTCAAAGTGTTCTGATATCCCTTCAACTTGCATAAAATGTTAGCCTCATGAACTTGCGCAAAATGCAATCAATTGATCACTCGGTTGCAAGAAAGTAAGTTAAATGCGAAAGATGTATTGCACTCGTCTTAGAAAAAAAGTAAAACGATCAAGATCGGGGTATGCGGTTCTAATATTAGAGAAGATAAGTTTTATAGTTGAGGAAGTAATAACTTCATTTTTAATCTATTTTTTAATTATGTAATAACATTCTAAGATACGTGGAATACATTTTCCGCATTTAGCTTACTTTTTTTCAACTGAGTGATTAATTGATTGCATTTTATGCAAGTTCAGGGGACTAACTGAACACTTTATGCAAGTTTAGAAGACTATCGAGACACTTTAAAAATTCAGGAGGCCAATTAAACATTTTACATAAATTTAGAGGGCAAATCATGCATTAAGCCTTATTATTATTATTATTATTATTATACTGAAAGTAGTTTTTGAATAGGTGATACATTTTACATTGAGAAAATTTGGTTGATATCATCTCGTTGATAGTAGAAAAATAAAAAATAAACTACCGTGGTTTGATTGATTTATAAAAAAAGTTTTGAATTTATAAAAAAAGTTTTGTGGTTTAAAAGTTTAAATTTGTGTTTTGTGTAGTTTAGAAAGTTAGTTATTTTAGTAAAATTATTATTATGACTACTTATTTAAAAGAGAGTGATGTAATTTTGTAAATTAATTAAATTACAAGTATTATTTGAACGAAAAATTAGTTTTTATAATGAACTCATCCCTTAGAGGTTAAAAATTATCTTTCAGTATTAAATAAGTCTGAACATAAAATTATTAGTTGTTAATGTTCAACTTGAAAATTAAATATTTTGACTTATCAAAATAAGTGATTTTTTAAAGAAAAAAGAAGCATATATTATTACCGTAAGAATGACACATCAGCAAGCCGCAAGCTAGAGATAAGACTGTTGAGCAATTTCCGCAAGTGCACGGTATACACTTGTAGTAATAAAAGATATCGAACCCATAGGGAACGCTTTTTAACTAAAACTTGTTTTAATCCAATTTTATTCACGTCTTTAGGTTTAACTTAAGAAAATCGTTTAATTGATTGTATTGGTTTGGATTAATTAGGATTAGATGAGAATATTATATTGAACTTAGAGAACAATTCTGTCTTGAGATTTTCATTACAAGACAGACGCTTTCGTATTTGGAATAAATCAAAGGTATAAAATGTGTTTTCGATTAAGCAAAGAAAGCAACTATAACTTTGGTAAGATTATGAACATGAAATAACATAAGAATTTATGCAATTAAATGGCTTTGAACCGTAGAAATCTCTCTGAGTCTGAGCAGATTCCTACCTTAATCAAATTAGTATTTTATATCCAATAAGCCGCGGTCACGATCATATCATCCGTAAAAACTAATTCTTTCAAGAGTTCAACAAAGTTTCTTTGTAAATATGATTGTATAAAACGTTTTAATAAAAACACCAATTTATCATTTTGAAAATCATTTTGTCAGAACAATATCAAAATAACAACAAGAAGAATGTATTGAATAAAATAAATATATTATTAGTGAATTGTTAATCTTCACAAGTTAACAAAGAGGAAGAAACATGGATAGCATTTTGACGAAATCTTTGAGATCCGGGTTGTCAATCTTTCCCTCAAACTCCGTAGGTTTGTCAGACCCTTTTGCGCTTCAGCCGTTAGTTCTTCTCGCTGAATCTTCGGAATAGAGACCGGTCGGTCCTCTACCAGAATGAAAACTTGTCTCTGATCAACCTTTGAAACTAAACTAATGCTACTGTGTTTATTAACTAATCTAATAACAACTTGTGTACATCAAGTTTGTTTATACAGAAATGAAATCTAACTTTCTGACTCTTTCTGAATCAGAGTTTCTTCAACATAATAACAACTCTCTAATTTCTCTAAATTTTTCCAACTTAACCAACAACCTTGATTTCTGAAATGGATCACTTATTTATAGTTGGTGAAGGGTTGTAATTCAAGGGTCGTGTCCGCTGGTGAAGGGTCGCTTTTATCAAAACGAACAGACGCGTTTTTTTGGATTTAAACATGTAAAATCTATGCAGAATTCTTCGTTGTCTCATATAAGATTCCGAGAATCTCAACCGCGACAGGGGGTGAAGGGGCGAGCTGACGAACGTCAAATTTTAGCGACTTAGGTTCGTCTGTCGCGATTGAGATTTTGAGAATCTCAATCGCGACAGGGGCATTTCTCCTTGTCCTTCAGCTGCTTCTCGTCTCCTTGCATCGGTCTTCTGATTTACACGTATTTTCGGCATGTAACTTAGGTTTTTCCCTCGTTTTTGCTCTGTTTTAGCTCCTATTTGGATTTAACCAAATAATTAAGTACCTTGCATTAAAGAAGTAAATAAAGACGTAAAAGTACTCTAAATGAATATAATTAGCACGATTTCAATGTAAATTTAATGTATTTATATATGATATTTTAGGTGTATTTTGAGCTTAAGAAACTCCCACACTTAAGCTTTTGCTAGTCCCGAGCAAAATTTCACTGAATTTATTCTTTACTAAATCTATTCATAAATAGAACATATATCCATATATCCCTTTTTGAATTAGTTAAACTGAAAGAAAAACTTTTCATGGTAAATTTATACGCAAAGTATCAAACTAGCTAGTGAAAAAGAGATATATCATTCGTCTTGTATCTCAATTTTTATATTGAAGCATTCGGGACGGTGTAAGCACGCATGTTTTCAAATCTTTCGTCTCAAGGCATTTCAAAGCATAAAATTTCCTTTCCCAAACCTAAACTATTACAAATATAGATTTATTAAGGACTTAGGTTTGATATTTTTACTTAGTCACGCCCGTGATAAGGGTGGTCTCGTCTGTGACTTTATATGCATTAATTTGCTTTTGTGTTCGTTTAAGAGGTACGGACCATGCCATGGGTGGACGCAATCGTTACTTAAAACTTTAAACACATTTAATTTTGCTTTAATTTCTAACGTTCCTTTCATACCTCGATCGTGATAAGGGTGGTCGAAATCGTGGCCAAAAGTAAACGGTACTTAATGTTCTTCCCTTTCATACCTCGATTGTGATAAGGTTTGTCTCAATCGTGGCCAAAAGTTAAGAATACGACTACTTGATTGAATTAACACGAGTTATAAAAATTAAAAATTTAAAAATTGGGAAAAGAGAAATAGCACATTCATCCTATATTGACTTGAAATTCAACATGTATTATGGCTAAAGTTTCCTTAAAAACTTCAATTGGTTTTTAATGTAAGACGAAAATCATACCGAGGTAAAAAGCTAAAGTTGTTAGTTCGATTTATGCCTATAAACCTAATTGAAAATTTGAAAATAAGATTTATATTTATCATGAATTCATGATATAAAATAGAGATTTGAAACTAAAGAAATTTTACTTATATACATTTACTCGAGACGTTTTTGATAAAATCGTATCGGAGATTTGTAAAAATATTTGTAAAAATATTGCCCGTATAGAAATATTATTTCTAACAATAATGATAACCTTAAAATATGTTAAGCATTATTTTTGAAAATTGAATTATTGAAACATATGAAATATATACTTAACAAAAATATGTTTATTTCATCAAAAAAAAAAACAAAAAAAAAAAACAAAAATATGTTTATGAAAAATTGTCATTATTTTTGAAAAATGTTGCACTTAATATAAAAACGTTGCATCTCTGTTTTGAAAATGTTGCATAGTATACTTTACTTTATATACTTTACCTAAACATTAATAACATGCATTTATACTTAAATAAATAGCATTCAATCTTATTCGTTGCATTCATTCGTACTTAAGATTAAAATGAATATGAAATATCTCCTCCCACACTTAATTTGGACTATGTCCTCATTGGTGCAAAAAGCGATAAAACATGAAAAATAGTACGAAATTAACCATACGAATTTGAATTAAAAATATGGTATGATAACATTCAAACATAATAATAAAGATAATTGTACCAAACATAATTAGACATATTGTACCAAACTTGAACAAAACATAATAATAATAACGAAAATGAGTGAAAGATAGAAAGGATAAAACCTATCAAGGTGAACTCGGTGGTGAGGGTGTAGTCTCAACTCCTTAGCGTCGGAAAAATGAAAGCATCCGGCGACGAGTAGATTTGTGCTCACATCTCAACGTAGTGATATTGGCATCCACTGTGTTTATCCTCGAACTCATTTCGGCATTGTTGGCAACAACTTCATCTAACCGCAAATTCATGTGACGGTTGTGCTCGTTCATTTGTGTTAAAACACGTTGCCATCCAACTTGTTCTTCAACATTTGGTTCCACATTTGCTTGCTCTTGTGCATTGGCATCAATATTCTCCTCCTCCTCTTCTTCATCAAATTCCTCATTATCTTCTTCATCATCATCTTGGGCACCTAAACCTTGAGAACTTGAAGCTTCACCACCCAAAGTAGCAAAAACACGTCTTGTACGATCTTCATAGGAGATAAATACGGGTGGTCCCAATTTCTTCAATAAATTGGCTCTTTAAAGTGCCGTGATATCCAAGGAAGGTAAACTAACATGAGGCATATTTTAATAATCCACTAATTCACCCCGAGCACCCAAAACAATGCCAGTAATTAAATTACCCATTGGTATTTTCTTATTGCAAGACTTGGAAGCTCGAACTAAATTAGTAAATAGCATCTCAATACTATCAACGGTCAAATTCTTAAAAATACTATCCAACACAAACAAATCACGGACTTGCACCTTTGAACTTTCAACCCGACCAAATAAAGAAAAGGATAAAAATTTGTGAAAGAAAAAGATACAATTATCCTTAATTAATTTGCTAGACGTGTTCTTAGGATGAAAAACATCTAAGCCGGTTAAAGATTTCCAAACCGTGTGTGCATTAAAAGTCTGGTTTGGAATAAAAATTCCGAGTAGGAAAACCAAACCAATGGTTCATTGCCGCATACCCGACCTCAAAACGAATACCATTATTTCGAAAAGAAATAAGGCTACGACGCGGATCATAAGCAAGAGTGACTAAAAACTCTATTATATGCGATTCATCATGAGGAAAACGCATACTAGCAAATTTTTTCCAACCAAGAACTGTTAAAAATTCATCAATACGTTCGGTAAAAGAAAATACGTTTACCGTTTCGGTATCAAGGAAAGGCATGTCGATGAATTCTATCTTGCTATTAGAAAAACGGTGATATTTTCTGCCCTCCGCTTCCGTAGCAATATCGAACGGTGCATCATATTGAACCCATAATCTATTGGCTATGGTTTCTTTGGCTTTGTTAGCAACTTTCTTTTGTCTAGGCATTTTGGTTTGATTGTGGTGGAAAAGTTTAAGAAATTTGAAAGAATGAAAGGAAGAGTAAAAGATAATGGTGGTGATTTAGGGAAGAAGAAGATGAATAGGGTAAAGATTTATGGGGAAGATGAGTGAATCTTTGTGTTAGGAAGAGTAAAAGATGATTGATTGGTGTAAATAGAGGTGATATAAATAGGTGTAAGTAGTAGGTATTGAATAGGGAAGATTAATAGGTATGGAATTAGAGTAGAAATAGGAGTTAGGGCAAAAATCTGTCCAAATCCCGTCTTAGCATCCGCGTGTCGCGATTGAGATTTTGAAAATCTCAGTCGCGACAGCAAGTACTCCAGGGGGAGAAATTCGGCTGAAAATTTTATTTCTTGCTGTCTCAACCGAGATTTCAGAATCTCAACTGAGATTCTGGAATTTCTGGGTAAAAATTGGACTGTTTTCGACAATTTTAACATGATTAATTTAATTCCTCTTGTAATTATGCATCATTAATGTGAAGGTAAGTTCCTGAAACTTAAACAAACAAAACTGAAACATTAAATTGAAGGAAAACCAAAGGTTTTTCCTGAATTAAAAGACAGTAATGATAAAAAGAGAATGGAACATTTTATTCATTATGAACAATAATTACAATAAATACCTTATGAAAAAAAAAACGAAACATCTATGTACATAAACACCAAACATATACACAATATATACAATTAAACAAAATAGAATTAAGCAGCATCCCTATGAATTGGAATACGACGTACAGTGGCCCTGTCAATCTTTGCTTGAATAAAGATTTCCCTTTCTGTAGGAGAAAGAGATTTTGGACCAGAACGAAACTCTCTTTACAAGTCCCTCATTTTCCAGAAACTCGCAATTCATTATGGGAAATGGTTCCTTATCAGTCCAAGGAACAGAAACTGATCCCTTGGAACCCAGAATGATTCCACATATAATATTCTCAAACCCTATTGTCCGATTCTTCGAACGGGAAGCGACAACTAATCCCTCCATCAAAATTTTTGAGGAATCAACTGTGTTACCTTGGAAAATATCACCTAGCACATACAAATCGGTATCCTGGACGACACTGCTTCTGACTCGACCAAATAGGCTATGACAGAGAAATTTGTGAAGAAACAGCATGGAGTTAGAATTAATTGATTTGTTGTAGGCAAGACGTGGATTGAATCTCCAAAATCCCGTCAACATTCTCCAGATATCTGTAGAAGTCATATCTCTGCCAGGATGATGTGGAGTGGTGTCCCGTGGTGGAAAACCAAACCAATTATGAAGTTCAGGATATCCAAAAGTGAATATCTTACCCTCACATCGAAAACTGAGACGAACACGCCTCTTGTTGACGAAACGAACGGTAGACAGAAACTCTAGTACCCAGTTTCCAATAATAGGAAACTTCATGGAAGCAAACTTGGTCCATCCTAAATTTGTCAGATAGCAATTCATGTCATCGCTTATCCCGAGTTCTTCGTTCAGGAACTCGTCCAGATACAGCATGCCATAAAATTGTGCATATATAAACTGCAAATATCATTTCCCCTCATCATGATTGTAGATTGGAAACCATGCTCCATAGCGTGAAGAGATATCAACACGCTTCCTTCGAGCAGAAGTGTTCTTCCTAGCATTTTTCAGAGATTTGGTCATGTTTGTGAAATAAGATGGTGTCTGTAGGATTTAGAATTGAAGAAAGAAATTTAGAAATCTAAAAGAGATGAAATGTTATGAAAGAATCCTGAATCTACAAGAATATATAGGTGACATAAGTGAAAGGTTGTGTCTGTTGAAAATGAAAAGGCATCAAATTGATACCTTTTAGATAAAACCGACTGAAAATCTCAACTGAGATTTCTGGAATCTCTACTGAGATTTTAAAATGTTAAAATATAGAAAATCTCAAACGAGATTTCTGGAATCTCAACTGAGAATTCTCAAATCCTGGAACATGGAGAATCGCAACTGAGATTTCTAAATACATATTTTTCAAAAACACTTTATTCTTCATGAAATAAATTTCAAAACATGACTAAATTTGATTTTTATTTTACAAAACTTATTTGTACACAACACTAGAAGTAAAAATTAATTATATAACTAAATCAATAAAATAAAAAAATAAAAAAACGAAAATAAAAAATAAAAATAAAAATAAAAATAAAAATAAACTAACATGAAATAAAATAAAAGTTATGATAAAAAAGACAAGAAAAACCAAAAATTAAAGGTATGAAAACTAAACAAATTAATTTTCATAGAATTCGTCCAGAAATTCAATTGCTTGAATTGGAGCTTCTTCGTAATAAATTTTGCATCGATTACCATTAACCTTAAATCGATCGCCGTTAGAATGTTCTAGCTCTAAAGCTCCATAATAAAATGTTTTAACAACCACAAATGGTCCATTCCATCCAGACTTGAGTTTTACCTGAAAATAACTTTAATCTGGAATTAAAAAGCAAAACTTTATCCCCAACATTAAAGCTTTTAATTTTGATTCTGGCATCATGCCACTTTTTAACTTTTTCCTTATAAACCTTTGCATTTTCGTAGGATAAGTAGCGTAATTCATCCAACTCGTTTAAGTCGAACAAACGCTTTCTTCCTGCGCTTTGCAAATCATAATTAAGGGTTTTTATAGCCCAATATGCTTTATGTTCTAACTCTACTGGTAAATGACAAGCTTTACCATAGACCTAATCTATAAGGTGTCATTCCTATAGGTGTTTTAAATGCAGTATGGTATGCCCATAACGCATCGTTAAGTTTATGTGCCCAGTCTCTTCTAGAAGACGAAACTGTTTTCTCAAGTATCCATTTGAGTTCTCTATTTGATATTTCCGCTTGACCATTCATTTGAGGATGGTATGTCGTAGATACACGGTGGTGTACTCCGTATTTTCTCATAAGCGACTCAAAGCTTCTATTTATGAAATGAGTACCTCCATCGCTTACCATAACTCTAGGGACTCCAAATCGGTAAAATATTTCATTTAAAAACTTAACAACTACCTTAGAATCATTTGTCGGGGTTGCAATTGCTTCAACCCACTTTGAAACATAATCTACGGCTACTAATATATAATTATTGCCAAAAGAAAGAGGAAAAGGACCCATGAAATCGATTCCCCACACGTCGAAGATTTCAACTTCCAACATGTTTGTGAGAGGCATCTCATCTTTCCTTCCTAAATTCCCGGTTCTTTGACATTTATCACAATGGATAATAAATGAACGGACGTCTTTAAACAGGGTAGGCCAAAAGAATCCGCATTCTAATATTCTAGCTACTGTTTTGCTTACGCTGTTATGACCTCCATAAGCGCTTGCATGACATTCCAACATTATAGAGTCATATTCAAACTCACTAACACATCTCCTAAGCATTCCATCGCCGCATGTTTTGAACAAAAATGGATCTTCCCAAAAATATTTCTTAACTTCCGAAAAGAATTTCTTCTTTTGCTGAGAATTTAATCCATCTGGTACAACATGAGCAGCTAAGTAATTGGCTATATCCGCATACCATGGTGCTATGACACTTTGTACTTGCATGAGATATTCATCGGGGAAATCATCTCGAATACCTAATGTTTCACCGATGGGACCGTTTTCATCTTCAAGTCTTGATAGATGATCGGCGACAAGGTTTTCAACTCCCTTTTTATCTTTAATCTCTATGTCAAATTCTTGCAATAATAAGACCCATCTAATAAGACACGGTTTTGCATCTTTCTTAGCAAATAAATATCTTAAAGCTGTATGATTGGAATAAATGATGACTTTAGATCCTAGCAGGTACGATCTAAACTTATCACATGCAAAAACTACCGCTAGCATTTCTTTTTCAGTTGTGGTGTAATTTAACTGTGCACCGGACAATGTGTGACTCGCATAATATATAACATGAAGTTTCTTGTCCTTCCTTTGACCTAATACACATCCTACAGCTAAATCACTTGCATCGCACATAATTTCGAAAGGTAAATTCCAATCGGGTTTCGATATTATAGGTGTACTGACTAAAGCTGTTTTCAATGTATTGAAAGCTTGTAAACAATCCTCATTAAAATCAAAAGTTGAATCCTTCATAAGCAAATTAGTAAGTGGTTTGGAAATTACAGAGAAGTTTTTTATAAATCTTCTGTAAAAACTGCATGACCTAAAAATGATCTTACTCTCTTAACAGTAGTTGGTGGGGGTAATTTTTCTATAACTGAAGTCTTTGCTCTATCCACTTCTAAACCTTTTTCAGATATCTTATGACCTAAAACAATTCCTTCGTCTACCATGAAGTGACATTTTTCCCAATTTAATACTAAATTCGTTTCTTCACATCTAGACAATACTTTATCTAAGTTCTGTAAACATGCATCGAAAGAATCTCCATAAACTGAAAAGTCATCCATAAAAACTTCCATGATATCTTCAATGAAATCGTTAAATATTGCTGTCATACAACGTTGAAACATTACTGGTGCATTGCATAGACCAAAGGACATTCTCCTATATGCAAATGTTCCATAAGGACATGTGAAGGTTGTTTTGTCTTGGTCATCCGGGTAAATGTAAATTTGAAAGAATCCGGAATAACCGTCTAGGAAACAATAAAATGCATGACATGCTATTGTTAGACGAGGTGCCGCGGCCTAATCTCCCTGGCGGACCGGGGGGTGGACACCTCATGGCGACGTAAGCGGTGATTGGCGCCGAAAGCAACCAATCGTGGAATCAAGCTGCTCGGCAGGACTGGAGCTCGGAGATATGGAAGAGTCGCCACCCACGAATGGGAAAATGAACACCGATCCCTTGCGGGAGACCGGTGTGGGTTCGGGAAACTTAGGTACGAGCCGAGAAGGCTAGCTCCTTTCCGGAGAAAGGCTACTAGGCACCCCGACATCGCCCGGTTATGAACCACCGGCCTCCTACTCAGCATGTTAGGCGATAACGGACTAATCGTATACTTCTTTAAGTTTAAAATTCATTTGAAACCTTTTCTTTCTCTTTTTAGAAACCGTTTTGAGCATATATTATTGAAAAGCCACATTAGTAAAGAATCACCCATTTACACCAGTTCAATATTCATACAAAGAGAGGGGGGAAGAAAGAAGTGATTTAGTTACGACGTGATTTACATGTCGTGTTGCGTGTTAATTCTATGCTAACTTATTTCCCCAAAACGAATTTACTTTCATGGTTCGTACCTTAATCGCCGTTGGAACGATTTAGGTGCGTTTTAAAACCCCATTTGATGAAGTTCACCCGAATTGCCGTTGGAACGACTCGAGTGTTTGAAAGCGTTTGAGATAAAAACCTTTGATAAGAAAACGTGGTTAAACATACAAGTCAATTTTATTTTGTACAAATCCTTTAAGAAAACGATTCAAAACTTCATTATTTACAATGAAAACGATTTTAATGTTCGCTTAATCCGTCGTTGGAACGGACTAAGGTTTTAAAACGTGGTGTTTTAAGAAACGATTTGAAATGTCAAGAAAATACTATTTATTTACATTAGGAACCTCTAAAAATCCATTAGTTCAAATAATTAAATTGAAAACTCTTTTTGTGATTTATTTTCCCCTTTCCACTCAATGGACTCTTTACTTGTCATAATTATAACAATAAACATATTAAATCAAAATTCACTCCCAAATAAAGCCCATTTGAAACATGGACCCCTAAATGGCCCAAAAGAATAAAGAAAATAATATAGGTATATATATACATTTTAGCCAAAAAAAGAAACATGAAATAAGGATAAGTGAAAAGATACTATATAATACATATATAAGGAATAATAATGAAAATACTAAGTATAATACATTTTTACTTTAAATATGTGAAAATAATAAATAAAACCCCTAAATAAGAAAATATCATTTGTCCCCTAAATAGTTTTATCTAATAATAACTAATATAGCCCAAATAGCCCAAAACTATATATATACATGCCTAATGTAATTTAAATGTCAAAATAATATCCATTTATCCACAAAATGTCTACTAATTAATCACTCCCAAAACACCCAAGTAAATATCATTTTAAAATAAAATTCATTACCCTTTAAGTAAAGGAAAAAGAAAAGAAAAGATATATATATACACATACTTATATTTAAAATAAAATAAAAAAAATATATAAACATTCTAAATAACTATATGTATCAAATGTCTAAAAATAGTTTGAAAATATATATTACATAAATACACATATATATACAAAGGACCAAAAGCTTAAAAGTTAAGAAATAGGGACCAAAACAGCATTTTTTACATTCCAGCAGATTTAACGACGGAAAATCCGTCGGTAAACAGCAATTAGTGACAGAAACGGAAAATTACAGCAGCACTCCAATTGTTTCCAGATTTATTCAAAAGCTTTAAATTAAGTCTAATTCAATCGTTTTGGATTTCCGAACTACCAAAAATGGATCATAGTCAATAACGGAAGTTCCTAAAACGACGTTTTTATTTTAAAACATTATTTGAAATTTTTTTTAGTTAAAACTTATAATTATAACGTTTTCGATACCCGAACTACCTTTTATTCGGATCACGGTTCGTAATGGGATATCAAAACGAGGTTTTTTACTTCAAAACAAAATCGAACGTTTATCTAACAAGAGACGGGAATTAAATAAATACGAAAAATTAAATAAAACGTGATAAATAAATAAATGACAAAAAAATCAAATTATAACATAAAAATAAATACAGGAAAAGAAATGAATTAAATAAAATAAAACGAGTCTAGTCCTCGAATAATACCTCAAGTTCGGTATCTGACAGTCGAAGCCGATTGATTCCACGAGTCGTGATTTTCCGGTTTTTTGTGTTTTTTAGTAAAAATTTAACTTTGGGAAAATTTGGATTTTTTTGGGAAAAAAATATTTTCTCCAAAAAATTGACTTTCTCTCTCTAAAAATGTTTAGAGTGAGAAAGCTCCAAAGAATCCACCCCTTCAAATGCATGGGGATCCGTGCCTTTTATAGGCAAACGGATCCCTGGCGGAATGGGCGACGCCCGAAAAGAATCGGGCGTCGCCCAAGGGGGTTGGGCGGCCGCCCAACCACACGTTGGGCCATCGCCCAACATTGTTGGGCGATCGCCCAACAGCGTTGGGCGAGCGCCCACCCGCCGTTGGGCGTTCGCCCGACGTCGGTGGGCGCTCGCCCAACGGCCGCCGGGCGCGCACGCCCCGCAGCCGTCGGGCGTGCGTTCCGTGCCGTCGGACGCCCACGCGTTGCGGTCGTCGAACGCGCGTTCCGCGCTGCCGGGCGTGCACGCCCCGTGGCCGACGAGAGAGTGCTCCGCGCCACCGGGCCCGTGCATCGTGCGGACGTCGAGCGCGCGCCATCTGTGGTTGGACACGTGCATCCGACGGACGTCGAGCGCGCGCCCTGCACCGTCGAGTGGGCGTCCGGCCGCCGTTGACTGCGCGTCGGTTGCCGCTAAGCTCTCGCACCATGCCGCTAAGCATTCGCGCGCCACCCCATCGGCAACCGCGACCCGTCGTAACTCTTTCTTCCTTATTACGTACTTATTATTCTTTATATACTTTTTGTTTTTCAAAATTTCCGGAATCAATCGCTTCAACCGTCTTGTTTTCAGGTTTTCGTCACAGGTCCTCCGACTCGGTGTCTACAGTTGCCCCTACTTTGCTATTTTGACAGTGATGTGTGTGTTTTGAAAACGTTTTTTGCTAACGCACACATGCAATGTAAAACATATAAAAAGTAAAAGACGCGTAAAGAGTAGGAGGGAGAATACATGACCTTCGCGCTGCGCGCTCCGGTGTAATTTGTCGATTCTTTCCAGCCTTGCCTCTGAATCGGCCGTCGGTGGATGTTTTTCTCTCAGAATCTAGCGTACGTTTGACTATAGGTAAGAATGGCTCAAAAGCAACCTCGGTCGTGGACCGTAGGTAAGATGGCTAAAAAGCTACCTCGATCGTGAACCGTAGGTAAGATGGCTAAAAAGCTACCTCGGTCGTGAACCGTAGGTAAGATGGTTAAAAAGCTACCTCGGTCGTGAACCGTAGGTACGATGGCTAAAAAGCTACCTCGGTCGTGAACCGTAGGTAAGATGGCTAAAAAGCTACCTCAGTCGTGAACCGTAGGTAAGATGGCTAAAAAGCTACCTCGGTCGTGAACCGTAGGTAAGATGGCTAAAAAGCTACCTCGGTCGTGAACCGTAGGTAAGATGGCTAAAAAGCTACCTCGGTCGTGAACTGTAGGTAAGATGGCTAAAAAGCTACCTTGGTCGTGAACCGTAGGTAAGATGGCTAAGAAGCTACCTCGGTCGTGAACCGTAGGTAAGATGGCTAAAAAGCTACCTCGGTCGTGAACCGTAGGTAAGATGGCTAAAGAGCTACCTCGGTCGCGAACCGTAGGTAAGATGGCTGATAGGGGTCAAAAACCCCTATCTTTGGGTACGGTTTTAGGACGGTTTTTAGAGTAATTTGGTTAATAAGCGAGCAATTCTCGCATTTAAATGCTTTTGTGTGAGTTAGTTAGAAATTGGAAACGTTCTATTTACTTTTCGTTGTTTAGGCTCGTTTTGTGATCAATTTAGGCAAATACGGCCGAAATAACATGCATATTAGAATTCCGTTATCTTTTGAAGCTAATTGGTCCGTCAAAAGTCGCACCAAACGAAGCGTTTGCTCAAAATAAGCGATTGACGGATCAATTTGGCTTTTAGACTAATGTTTCCTGGAGTTTTTATGCGTGTGCAGGTGTAAGTTCGGACGAAAAAGGGTTAGAATAACTTAGTCAGAATTAGATAATCTAGTTAGGATTAGTGCAAACCAACCTAGGAGTAGATTAATTAAACAAAACCAACTCAAACCCCTTAAGCCTAGATAACATCCGAGACTTAGTAATTCGGTACTTGCAGAAATAAATCCTGTGGACGATAACCTGGACTTAAACCCAGAAATTTATTACTTGATAACGACGGGGTACACTTATCCCTCAGATCGGGTTCTTCACGGAATCCGCATCAAGTTTTTGAACCTCCTCGCACTTAAAACTTTACTTGTCCCCAAGTACACTAAAAAACTAAACCCGCCACCACAAGCAAGCTAGAAAACCTCCCGGTTTGACTGGGTGCTTGACACAACTTCGAACATCTGTAATTACATGGATTCGGAAAAACAAAGTAGAGACACGATATCCAAAAGCCGCATTTCAATTATCATGGGTCATAGTTTTAAGCAAATGGACACATGTTCAATTAAACGAGTTTAAGGGGATTGCTAAGTAAAACACCTCACCATAGGTAGTTCACTCATTCACACAATTTTTGGTGGCTAAGGTGTTTACTCTCGGCTTATGTTCTTGCTTAGGATTACGCTGATTTTGCACGTTCATCCGAGTTCCTCTACTATGCTACATGACCCCGATGATATCAAAAACAGCCTCTAATTGGGGTTGTAATGTGGTTAGAGGGTTAAAGGTACAACAAAGGTTAAAAGCTCTAGCGCTACAAAAACAAGGTTAAAATGACTTTAGCAAATACGGAGTGACTGAGCTTTTTATTCATCCCTTATTTTGGATTTCTTTTTGAGACGTTTTTATTTTTAGGAACTGGGGAATGAAGTTCTTCCCTTTTGTTCGTTTCTTTTCTTTTCTCTTTTTTGTGATTTTTTTTTTCTCTTTTTTTTCTGTTTTTCCTTTCTTTTTTTTTTTTTTTTTTTTTTGGGATAGTGGTGCTCATTCACCTCTTAGCCTTTTGGCTTGCTACTATAATGCCATAAACAACGATAAAGCGCTAGAGAAAAACAAAGGCTCAATTCGAGCTTTGCAAAAACGAAGGTTAAGTAGCGAACCAAGTTGTGGTTCGCAAAAACGGGTTAGAACGAAAGAAAGATCTACAAACTACAAAAAAATGTCGGCTCAAAGGGGCTTCCTAGAGTGGATGAAAAAGAAAAAAAAAATAAGGTAAAGAAAAGGGTTAATTCTAATGAGGCTGATTCATCGTTTATCATCTCAAATCATTGCATGTAGGTTCAACACAGTATTAGGTGCAAAATCTGTAATCTTCCACAAGTCAAAGCATTCACACAAAAATGTCAAGAAAAAGAGCTTTTTGATGTTCGCTCTTAGGCTCAAATTCAGCTCGCAATTCTTTGGGATTCAATTTTGTGTTTACTAGTTTTCCCCAAACTCAAGTTTAATATCACATGCCTTCAATTCTTAAGTTATCTACCTAAGTAATGATTTTAGCATTTCTTCAAAAGTAGGGTCTAAATGCAAACTGTAGCTCATGCTTTTACAGATACAAGAGTTGTGTCCTACGCCTAAACTAGTTGTCATGCAATTTTAGATTCGGTTCTCAGCCCTCAAAGATAAATAACGAAGTTTAGATTCGAAGGAGGTTCACGGTTTTAGGTCCTAAACATGCAAAAACATAAATAAAGCAAAAATAAAACACCAAAACGCAAACCTAAACTAGACACGACGCAACGAAAATTAAAAATTTATACAATTTTTGTAAGTTTGTCTACCCCTCCTCCTCACACTAAAATTATGCAATAAGTTCCAACATTGCATCATAAATCATGAAGTACGAGTGTAAAAAGTTATGGTGGAGAAGAAAACTTACGGATTTTATCGCAATCGCAAAAGCTTGACGATTTGTGGTGGCAAAATTTTTTATTTATTTATTTATTTATTTCAGCTTCGTTCGGGATTTAAAAAAAAAAAAAAAATCTCAAAAAAATTCCTTATCGCGGCCGAGCACCGCCGCTGGGCAGCAGTGCCCAGCGGCGGGCTGGGCGCAGTGCGCAGCGGCAGGCTGGGCACAGTGCCCAGCGGCGTGCTGGGCGGCAGTGCCCTGCTCGCCGAGCTGGGCCTCCTGGGGCCATTTTTTTTTTTTTAAACCTGAAAACTTAAAAAAAATAAAAATAAAAATAAAAATAAAAGAAAATAAAAGAAAACTAAACAATTAAAAAAAATATTTATTTATTATTATTATTATTATTTTTTTTTTTAAACGAACACTTAAAAAAAACGTAAAAGAAAACTAAAAAGACTAAACTAAGAGATCAATGTATAATCTAAATAAAACAAACCTGAAAAGTTTTATTAAAACTTGGGTTGCCTCCCAAGAAGCGCTACGTTATAGTCGGTGAGCTCGACATAGAATTCCCGCCTAGGTGTATGCTTCTACTCGTGTTAGGAATTCAAATTCCTGAATAAATAATCCGTACCTACAAAACGGATTAAGAGCCTCTAATAAGTTTAATGAAAGCAGGAGGCCGAATTTAAACATATTATGAAAAAGTTTGGTTTGCTCCCTTTTGGATTCTCTTGGTAGGTCGAAGAGAATGAAAACTTCTGAGCATGAAACAAACCTAAACTTTTCTAATGTTTGAGGAAAAGGTACTTGAGATACACAAGTTTTGATTTGATCTTTTATCTCTACCACATGATTTAGAATTTCAGATTTTGAACCGGGGTTGCTTACCGCTTCCGGTTCTTCACTTACCTCGAGTGATGCATGTGATAGTGGACTTGGTTCTACCTTTTTGTCATTCCTCAAAGAGATGGCTTGAGCTGATTCCCTTTGTGGGATTTCTATGTTTTCCTTTATGCTTGGGAGAGCATCTCGGGATTGCTTTTGCATCTCTTGGTTTATTTGAGCCAGTTGGTTGCTCAAGTCCTTGCAAACCTCCTCGTTGATTGTAAGTCGGGCTGATATTCCTTTCAAAAGGGACAGCACCTCATCTCGTGAGCTAGAGGGTTGTGGAGGAACTTGGCTTGCTTGTTCGTAAGGGAACATTCCCAATTCGTTTTCCCTGTGCTCATTAACAAACCTATTTGGAGGCCTCAATATGTTAGGGTTCCCGTAGGACAGATTTGAGTGTTGAGGTCTCCTCCAATCACTACCATAAAAGCTGTAAGAATTGGGGTTAGAATTATACCTTTGGTGATTACCCACAAAACTTACACTTTCATTGGTGTTGAGGCTCAGATTTGCCATCAAGATATCCATTTTCTCATTTAAGTCGGCCATGGAGGGATTGAGAGCCTCATTCTCCAGGGTATGAATGTATTGTCTTGATGGGATAGTAAACTTTTGAGCTTGCCACTCGACTTTTTCTTGCCAATTCATTGATCAGAGAATGCTGAGAAAAAGTGAAGTTCTAGCACAAAAGTTGATAAGTAACAGTATACAGATATGAACAAGTATAGAAACGTATAAAGAAATCATATATCAACAAGTATAAACGATATAAACAAAGATATTCACAATGAATGCCTAAACTAACAAATCAACCTTTGGTTCGATATTGCAGAAGAAATAAATCCCCGGCAACGGCGCCAAAAACTTGATGCGGATTCCGTGAAGAACCCAATCTGAGGGATAAGTGTACCCCGTCGTTATCAAGTAATAAATTTCTGGGTTTAAGTCCAGGTTATCGTCCACAGGATTTATTTCTGGAAGTACCGAATTACTAAGTCTCGGATGTTATCTAGGCTTAAGGGGTTTGAGTTGGTTTTGTTTAATTAATCTACTCCTAGGTTGGTTTGCACTAATCCTAACTAGATTATCTAATTCTGACTAAGTTATTCTAACCCTTTTTCGTCCGAACTTACACCTGCACACGCATAAAAACTCCAGGAAACATTAGTCTAAAAGCCAAATTGATCCGTCAATCGCTTATTTTGAGCAAACGCTTCGTTTGGTGCGACTTTTGACGGACCAATTAGCTTCAAAAGATAACGGAATTCTAATATGCATGTTATTTCGGCCGTATTTGCCTAAATTGATCACAAAACGAGCCTAAACAACGAAAAGTAAATAGAACGTTTCCAATTTCTAACTAACTCACACAAAAGCATTTAAATGCGAGAATTGCTCGCTTATTAACCAAATTACTCTAAAAACCGTCCTAAAACCGTACCCAAAGATAGGGGTTTTTGACCCCTATCAATGGCTAAAAAGCTACCTCGGTTGTGAACCGTAGGTAAGATGGCTCAAGGGCAGAAAAGTTCTTTCTAACGATTCTGAATTCTTTTAAAACACCATTGTCTGGAGCTAGTGTCTCGGAGGTTTAATGGGAACGTGTTTTGGTCTGGAATGATATAGACTAATGATTATTTTTCTGTTGACTGTTGTCTGTATTTTGACTGGTGTCACTGTTTTGTAAAAATTGGCTGTTGTCTGGAGTTCATATCTTGACAGTATTGGTTGCTGTCTGGGAGAAATGCAGGTTGAAACGGACTGCAAATCGAAGGTCTGTGCACCTGGTAAATAATTATTTACTTTTTACCTTTATGTCAAATCGTACCTTTTTGGTATTTACGGGAATGCCATTCCTTCTTCCTATATAAGGTGGTGGGGTTTCATTTCAACCCCACACCTTCTCTCTCTTCTTTCTCTCTCTAAACTTTGATTTGGATTATCCTCGGGATGGATTTGGATGAATGCGATGGCACGAGAGGCATGGATGAGGTTTACGTGAACCTAGATAGAGTGGACCCTTTCCACGACCCTACGACGCATCTGAGCCGGACACGCTGCAACGAGGTAAGTGATTTCTCACTTTTGTTTGATCAAATTCTAGGCTTTAGTATTCCTATCCGAACATGATTTGCATGCTAACCTTCAGATTGCCTTAGAGGACTTTTAGCTAGAAAGCGTGAATTTCTTTACTTACAAGTAACACTTGTTTGTTTCTGTGTACGAACACGCGTTATATGCATGTGAGTAGTAACCCTGCGAATTCATGCATGCTAACAGTAAAAATAACGTGAATAGTAAAAACGTGAATAGTGCACGTGAATAGTGACAACTTAACTAATGCACGTGAATAGTGAAAACTTAACTAATACATGTGAATAGTAAAACTTGAATAGTGAAAACGTGAATAGTGAAAACTTAACTAATGCACGTGAGTAGTGAAAACTTAACTAAGGCATGTGAATAGTAAAACTTAACCTATGCTCCTTGTCAATGCGGGCGAGAGTGGATTAAAGAATTAACTAAACCTTACATGAACGACCCTAAAGGAGAGATTTCTACAAAAAGTTGGTCCTAACTGACCAGATGTCTCTAGGTTAGATAATGAAAGAATATATAGTCTTAACGCGTTCTCATCAATCGTATGCTTTAGGAACCGTATTTAAATTTTCCTGTCTTGTTCTTTCTAGTTCATCGAGATTTCCGGGACTACGGCCGAGATTCATTCGTGGTATGCTAGGCTAGGCGCCGCGACGAGAGCCTGTGTGCGCGAGTTGGGCTTCGAGCCCTTTATTTCAGCGCTGCCCTGCACCAACGGGGTGTGTGATCGTTTTGGCCTACGTGCCTTATGCGAGCGGTGGGTTGACTCGACCCACACCTTCCATCTTTCCTTTGGGGAGATGACCATCTCGCCCAGAGATTTCTCTTTGTTGACGGGGCTGCGGGGGAGCAGCACTCGAGTTCCCTTTCATTTTGACCTGATGCAACCGCGGGTTGACCTCGCTAGGCTTACTACTTTGATTGGACCGGGAGTTTGTCCAGGCGCCAGATCTACTCCGGCGAAGTTTATTTCTACTGCGAGCCTTTTGAGTCGCTGGGATTTTTGCGAGACGGACGATACTGACTTGGCAGTTCGTAGTTTCTTAGTGTATACTCTGAGCGAGATGATTTTCCGCACCAAGGGCGGAAAGGTACACGCGGGTCTTATTCAGGCACTCATTGATTTGGATACGGCGGCTTCCTATGATTGGGCGGGGGCAGGTCTAGCCTTTCTATATAAATTTTTGGATCTGACTTGCCAGAAGTGCAAGGACTTCGGTGGTTACACCTTTGCCCTGCTGGTACGTGACGCGCCCTTGACTCGCCCATTTTATCTTCTTTGCGCTTTTCACACTTATAATCTTTGTTTTTACCGCAGGTTTGGGCGTATGAGAGGCGGATTCTTCCCAGCCAGTCTCGGCCTCGGCCACGAGTACCGAGGCTCCCTCTCATGACCCGATGGAGAGATTTTGACCTAGGCACCGAGAGGAGACGGACGGTGGCGCGACTCCTAGATTGGATTGACTCGCGGACCCCGGGACAGGTAGATGTCGTCTAGTCATGCTAGATTCTTGTTTGAACCGTTCTGACTTTCTCTTTTTTTTTTTAGATTAAGTTCAGGTGGGACGACCTCGACTTCGGTCCCGATTACATGTATGTATCTGTGATCCAGGAGCAGCAGTGCGTGCTCACCGGCCCCTGCGTGCGGGCATGGTATTTGGGGGACCGAGGCATCACCCGGGTTAGTGACGCACACTGGACACCGGGCGAGATTCCCGTTTCCATGTTCGCGGTGCGGACCATGCCCCTGTCGGTCATCCGTCAGGACTTGACCCGTCGGTTTGTCGGTAGAGAGGTGTGGGTTCATGCCGGGGGCCGTGATCCCTACCTATCGACTCTGTTGAGCGTGAGGGATGCCCCAGCGGCGGCGATGGAGGTGGATCCCGTGGCAGACGTATTCTCGCGGGAGGCTGTCGCGGCAGTCTTCAGTCAGGAGGAGGTCCCGGTGAGTGGTTCAGCCTATTTACCTTTATTCATGAGATGGTCAGCGGTATTTATTGTGTTTTTATTTGCAGGAGGGGTCCTGGAGGAGCGCTCATCTGTCGGACTTCTTTAACGGCACTCGAGCTCAGACATCTGCGGGCGAGCCACCCTACTATATCGACGAGTCCTCCAGTGCTGCCCGACCGGAGAGGTCCTCCATCGGTGTGCCCATTCCGGACTACGGGAGAGATTTCGCCACCATTTGTTATGATGAGTCCGGGGCAGCCTATGCGGGTGTCGAGATGGCTCCTCCCATCTTCACATCGAGGGTGCCATTTGACCCTTCCGACGCTTCACAGACTACGAGAGAGACTTGTACAGATTATGTGGGACTGTCCGGTTACCTCCGAGACTGCCTCACCTTGCGCTGTGCCGATCACCTGGTATGTATGCTTACCTTATTTTAGTGTAGTGGAATGCATGCATGTATGTATGATTTCTGTTCTTGCCTATGCTGCTTTTTTGTTTTTCTTTTTTTTTTTCACATCTGTTTTTCTTCTTTTTTTTTTTTCCTTTTTTAGAGCGATCTTCACGCCCATGAGCGGAGACGGAGTGAGTCGGTGCGGGAGGCCGATGCCAGGGTTGGCCAGGTGTACCAAGAGCGGAACGACCACTGGTCGGAGGTGATGCGGAGGGAGACTACTGGACGTCTTGTCGTTAAGGAGAGGGCGCGTGATGAGACGATTGGACGCCTCGCTGCCGAGGAGAGGGTGCATGTTGAGACCACAGGATGCCTCGCTGCCGAGGAGAGAGCACGAGTTGCTGAGGAGAGGCTCCGAGTTACCGAGGAGACCTTATCTGCGGAGCGGGCATCGCATTTGAGGGGGTTTGAGGCCTACTGGGACTTCCCTCCATATTAGGCTTATTATGTATTGCTTTGTAGTTTTCATTAGAGTTACCCCGATGTATAGCTGATGTATAGGGAGCGGGGTGGATAGCAGGTAGGCTTTTTTATTGTGAAAAGTAAGGTAGGAAATGTATAACTCATGATTCATATTACCATGCATTCAGTAGATTATGATGATTCCAATCATTCTCGTCAAATATATTCATGCCTTTATTTATTTACAAACAACAGAAATACTTAGCCTCTTATACATTGTTTTTGTAACTGCTCAAGTTATAACTATTGTTACCAGGACCCGCCTTTCGGTTTTCGGATCCCGACGATTTTTCTCCTCTCCTTTTACTATCCCGGAATTTTTAAATGAGTGCCCTTTCGGGTTTTCACCCATTGGGATTTCCTTTATTGTTGCATAGGTCGCCCTTTGCAGGTTTTCAACCTATCGGGAATTTTTCTTTCTTTTTCTCTTTTTTTTTACGAAAAGTATTTCTTAAGCCTATCCAGGTTGGTAGGTTCGGAGAATTCCATGTCGTCCATGGTAGTTAACTTCACCGCTCTTTTGCTTAGTATCTTCTTCACGACGAATGGCCCTTCCCAGTTAGGTTTAAACTTGCCCCTAGGGTCGGTGTGCGTCACACGAATCTGTTTCAGCACCAAATCTCCTTCTTTGATAGGACTGGTCTTGACCTTTTTATTGAAAGCTCGAGCCATCCTTCTTTGATATAACTGTACATGGTAAAGGGCTTCCATCCTTTTCTCGTCCACCAATGCCAACTGCTCACATCGCCTCTTCACCCATTCCGTCTCGGGGATTTCTGCTTCCACTGCGATTCTCAACGATCGCTTTTCGATCTCAATCGGCAGGACTGCTTCTGTTCCGTATACCAAGGAGAATGGCGTCGCCCCAGTCGAGGTTCTGACTGTCGTGCGATAAGCCCATAATGCGAGTGGGAGCTGCTCATGCCAATTCCGATGTGATTCCACCGTTTTTACGAGAATCCTCTTAAGATTCTTATTAGCTGCTTCTACTGCCCCATTAGCTTGTGGACGGTACGGAGAAGATCTGTGATGTTCAATGCCATATTCTCAGAAGAGACTTCTTACTTCCCCCTGAAACTGGACCCCATTATCCGTAATCATGTGATGAGGCACTCCAAACCTGGTGATCAAGTGTTTCTCAATGAACTTTCTCATCTGCTTGGATCCCAATTTGCTAAACGACTCTGCCTCTACCCACTTGGTGAAATAATCGATGGCGACTGCAATAAACTTGTGCCCGTTTGAAGCATTAGGCCTTACCTCACCAATGATGTCAATGCCCCAAGCCGCGAATGGCCAAATAGGTGCTAACACATGTAATTTCATGGCTGGAAGATGACTACAATCGCCGTGGATTTGACAATTGTGGCATTTCTTCGCATACTCGCTACAATCTCTTTCCATAGTGAGCCAATAGAAGCCTTGTCTGATGATTTTCTTGGCTAACACTAATCCAAGCACCTCAGTTGTAACCCATCGGTGTGCCTTTTATAAAGCAAATCGTTGTGGATGACGAACTGCCGAGCTAACCTTCTAATCACAGCTTGATCCCTCGGTTCTGACTCTGCCGGATATGTTCCATGCTTCATGAAGTTCATGATATCGAAATACCATGGTTTTTCATCTGCCCCTAACAGCATTACGTCCTCGTAGCATGGTTTGTGAGATCTCCTCAATACCAGCGGTTTCAAGGCAAGGTTCCGGGGGTTGTCCCAAACTGACACCAAAGTGGCCAAAGCATCCGCTGCCTGGTTCTGTGCTCGAGAAATATGATAGAAACGACATTCCTTGAATCTTTGTGCCAACCCTTCTAGCTGATCTAGATATGGACGTAGCCTTTCTTCCCTTACTTCCCAGTTTCCTTGTGCCTGTTCGATGATCAACTTTGAGTCACCCCAAATTTCGACGTACGATGCTCCTAGTGCCGCTAAAGACTCTAAACCATAAATGCACGCTTCATATTCGGCCATATTATTGGTAAGAGGGAACGACAACTTCTTGGCCATCGGGATCCTTTCCCCCTCTGGTGAGATAAGTAATACCCCTACTCCGGCTCCATTCGAATTAACTGCTCCATCAAAGAACATTTTCCAAGGTATAACTTCTATTGCGTTCAAGTGTTCATCGGGGAAATCATAGCTTATCTCTTCCTCTTCTATATTCAGAGGTTGGTTGGCCAGAAACTCTGCAACGGCCCTCCCTTTGATAACCTTCTTCGTTACATATTCAATGTCAAACTCGGATAAAAGTAGTAACCATCGGGCTAGTTTCCCTGTCAAAGACGGAGTTCGGTACAGATACTTTACGGGGTCCATCCGAGAAATAATAATCACTTTATATGATTGAAAATAGTGCCGTAGTTTCTTTGTTAGCCATACTACTGCCACGCACATCTTTTCGATCATGTTGTACTTAAGCTCGTATTCCAGGAACTTCTTACTCAGGTAATACACCGCGTGCTCCACACCGGTGTCTCCTTCTTGGGCTAACATTGCCCCAATAGATCGCTCTTCGATCGCCACATAGAGGAGAAGCGGTTTTCCTAGTTTAGGCGGTCTCAGTACTGGTGGGTTAGACAAGTAGTCCCGGACCTTCTCTAAGGCTTGCTGACACTTATCATTCCAAATCGCGGGTTGATCTTTCCGTAGCAACTTAAAGATGGGCTCGCAGATTGCGGTGAGTCTTGCTATGAACCGGCTGATATACTGAACCTGCCCCAGAAACCCTCTCACTTCCTTCTCGTTCTTCGGTGCCGGCATTTCCCGTATGGCTTTCACTTTTTCAGGATCTACTTCAATTCCCTTATTTCCGATTATATAGCCTAAGATTTTCCCTGATGAAACGCCGAAAAAGCACTTCTTCGGATTTAACCTTAGCTTGAATTCTGCAATGCGGGCCAAAAACTTCTCGAGTGCAGCAAAGTGCCCCTCTCTCGTCTCTGATTTGACCATCATGTCATCCACATAAACTTCTACCTCCTTGTGTATCATATCATGGAACAGTGCTGTGGCCATTCGCTGGTAAGTTGCCCCGGCATTCTTCAAACCAAACGGCATTACCCTGTAGCAGTATGTTCCCCACTCAGTTTTGAACGAGGTTTTCGCTTTGTGTTTCTCGGCCATCTGAACTTGCATGTAGCCCATGAAACCATCCACATTCGTGTGTAAGACGCTCGATGCTGCACTATCGATCAATACGTCAATATGGGGCAATGCGAACTCATCTTTCGGGCATGCTTTGTTAAGATCTCTATAATCGACGCACATTCTTACTTTGCCGTCCTTCTTTGCGATGGGCACCACATTTGCGACCCAAGGGGGATAGTCGATTACTTCGATGAACCCTGCTTCTAACTGCTTCTTCACTTCCTCTCTGATCTTATCTGCCCATTCCGGTCTCATGCGTCGGAGCTTCTGCTTTACAGGCCTCGCCTCGGGATATGTTGGAATGCGGTGAGTTACGATTGATTGATCAATTCCTGGCATGTCTTCGTATGTCCAAGCAAACACTATTTCGTATTTTTTTATTATTCTCTCAAATTCTTTCCTCTCTTCAATAGTTAATTCTTGAGCAATTTGTATAAGTTTAGGATTTTCATCCGTGCCAAGATTGAAAGTTGACATTTCTATTGTATTGATTTCAAATGTAGGCATGTTATATGAATGAGAATGCATGGAATGATCACGATCAACATCAAGCAAGTAAGCAAAATCAGAATTCATTTCATTGATAGTATTGGCGATTACATCGTCTGATTCAAACAAAGCAGTAATACAATTTTCATCATCGAGGTCCTCGGGTTTCTCATGAACTTTGGAGGTACTAGGCTCGTCCACCGCTCCCTCAGTTGCTTCAATGGTGATGACTTGCTCCTCGGCATTCAAGTCTAACATCATAATCTCCTCGACAAAGCAGCTCGCTTTTCCACTGCCCCAGTCGGCAACATCATCAAAGATCTCAAATCCTGGCAGAATCTTTCCTTCGACGCTAACAGCCACTTCCGACTCATCATCAGACTCATCCCAGATGTTGATTGGAACCCTCTGATTGATACCTTCCTCGTCGGAGGAACTTCCCCAAACGTCCACGACCCTCAGATCCATTATGTGAGGGACATTCGGATTTATGTAGGAAGGGTCCGATGATCCATACCGAGCCCAGCCTATCAGTTCTTCATAGTCCTTGAGGAACACTCCATTCATTCTTCTAGCCACGAGTGGAATAGCACCCTTCCAGATGCACATGAGTTGCTCCTGATCACTCAAGGTGACCCGACACGAGGCATACTTGAACCTCCATCTTCTAGCATAATCCACAAATGGTTCCTCGGGGAATTGCCTGATCCTTTCTAAATCTTCCAACGACCCTGTCCACGGAATGTACCTCTCATACCTCTGCACAAAGGCCTCCATGAGGGATCCCCAGTCCCCTTTTGTCTTTGCCGCGAGCATTCGGTGCCACATCAAAGCTTCTCCTATGAGTGTCTTTGGAAAATGCTGGACTAACTCACTTCGGTAGAGTCCCGCGTCAAACATGTAGGCACGGAAACGGTTTATGTGATCAATGGGGTTCTCATCTCCCTTATACTTAGACATGGCTGTTACTGCTTCAGGTGTCTCCTCTTCGGGTAATGCAGGCATTTCCTCTGGACATTCCCGTGCGGCGTATTTCTTGATGAATCTCTTAGTCATTTTTGCCCAATCTGCTTTAACGTGCATTGGAAGAGACATGTACCACACTAGTGAATCTCCTGCGAATGAGTTGCAAAACAAGCTCGTGATCTCCTCCTCTTTGAAACCTAGAGGACCCATAGCCGACAGATAAAAATGCAAGTGCTCCATGGGGTCCTTCCCTTCATTATACTTGTTGACAGTCGGAAACGGACGTTTGATAGGCCCAATTTGCATTGCGCTATATTCCCCTGCCCGTATTTTGTCTCTTCGATACTTCATCAAAAACAAGCTTGACATCAGTGACCAATCATGCTTAGTCGCGTCAGGTAGCGATTGAAACCACTTTAAAGGTTCGCCCACCAGCGAAAGATGGAACTATGGAGCGACTTCCTCCACTTTGTATGGCTCTCCAAACATAGCACACACGTATCCATACAAATGAGCTTCGGGGTCTTCTACCCCACTAAATAATTTCAACACAGGCATGATCCTCCGAGATGAGACTTCCTCGGTCTCCTCAGTTTCAGTTCTATCATCCATCACTCCTTCCGTTGGCTCCTCTTCCAAAGCCGACACATACAAACCATTTCCCACATTATTCTTCTCATCGGAGTCCAACAACTCCTCTACGTTCTCCTCGAAGGATTCCATCACTACACGTTTTGTCAGATCAATTCCGATCATGCTTACCCTATGATTAGGCAATGGATTACGCCTAGTGGAAGGGTTTACTGACGAAGGATCAGCTATCTTTTTCTCCTCGATTAAATCCTGGATTTCGTGTTTCAGCATTTCACAATTCTCAATTGTATGCCCATAACTGCTGTGGAACTCACAATACCCTCTAGCCTGTATCTGCGGAGTAGGTGGAGCTTTGTTATAAGGGGTAAGGGCTTTCAATAGTCCTTTCTTCTGCAAACGTTCGAAAACCTTTGCGTAAGTCTGATCAAATTTGGCGAACCGCCTCTTTTCGATAGCATTAAGATCAAGCACTTTCACTGCTGCAGATTCTGCACTCGCACTCGGCCCTCCGACACTATACCCAGACTTCGTCCATTTAGTGTATGCTTTCTTTGGCTCTCCATCCCCCTCGACTGTCAAGGCACAACTATACATCTGATTGAAATCGGTAAACGGCATATACCGCAACTCATTCTTGATATACGGCAATGTGTTGCCAACCACCATTCGAATCTGATCTTGCTCAAGCGGCTTCTGTTTCATGACCGCGGCCTTAGCCCTCCATCTTTTCACAAAATCGGAAAAAGATTCCCCAGCCTGTTGCTTAGTGCTCTCAAGTTCCTTCAAAGTGACCTCAAGCATGGTGTTGAAGCTATACTAAGCGATGAATGACTTCGCTAATTCCTTCCAATCGCTCTTCGTCACCATTGGTAATGCATGAAACCATGTGAGGGCAGCCCCCTCAAGATAAGTGTTAAACAGCCCTAGGACTTGATCCTCAGTAAGGATCGTGTGCTTCATTACAGCGACATACTGATTCATGTGGGCCGTGGGATCCCCAGTTCCATCGAACTTTTTCATGTCAGGGAGCCGGAATTTCAAAGGCAAAGCCGTTGCCGATAAACAATTCTTCAAGTTATAAAAGTCCTGACTCCCGGAACTTCCCCCACGTAGATCCTGCACCTCCTGCGTGATGTGTTGCTTCCACTCCTCTTCCTTAGCTTTCTCTTTCTCAAGCTGCTTCCGGATATAATCTTGATAGTCATCCTCATTCCCAAAGCGAGGTCCATCATTCACCTCATTCTCAGCGTGTTTACTGCCATTTTTATCATCTCTCATGGCCAGCTTAGCTAACTGGGCCGCTATCACCGCTAACTGCTCATTAATGTTGTTCACAGAGTTTTCCAATCCGGCCACTTTTTCGTCGGTCGCAGACATACTGGCTGAAGACTGAGTATACTCGGACGAAGATGATTCCGAAGCCACAACTGCCGATTCAGAACTATCAATCTGTAACTGGTCAAACTGCCTAACTAGCCGACTGCTCTCTCGGTACCACAATCGCTTAATGATGACGTCTGTGCGAACGGTATCCATTAGTATGTATGCATGATTTCATATGCATGATTCGTGGTGTGTGCGTTTATTTATTTACGGATATATAAGATAAGAAGAACAAACGTTAGTCTAATTACACGTATCACAACATCTCTCTTCCACCCTTATTCCTCCACACACTCGATGATCCAAGTCTCTTTCCTAGGATTTTGGTTTGGGGCTCACATTGCGGTCCAGGGGACGCGTGATGCCGTCGATTATTGCGGAAAAGTAGATCAGTCATCAGACAATACAGTTCGTTTTGACGTATCAACGTTCAGTGACTAAGAAATCGACCAAGTTAGATTGTCCTTTCGGAATAACTCGTCTTTCGTCCTTTCGTGAGACGCATTAGTTTGGGTTTTGACTCCCTTTGAGCGCATCTCAGTTTTTAGACGTGGTACGAGTTATTCTTCTAGTCTAATCGTTCGTTATTGTCAATGACTCGTTCCCTTTTGTTCGCGCGGGTTCGTGTCTCGATTTTTGGATTACTACGGGATCTTTTGGATCTATCGAGAGACGTAACCACGTGTTTATTTAGTGATGGAATCACTTTTGGATTTTATTTTAGGGAACGGACTCATCGCGTAACGCGTTTGTTCTTAGCGTTGAGGATCCGTTTGCTCATTTTAGCTACGTGAAAAGATGGCGAGTCTTATTTTGAGCGCACGGTGACCTTTCGGCTAGCAACAGTTCGTTGTTCTTCCCAATCCACGGGATATATCATCTTAGTGTGGTTATAGAAAATCAACGTTTCATTGAATCGCATGCTTATTCAAAGCGAGGATATCACCGTTCTCTTTCCTTTAGGCATGACTTAAGCAAACACGTACATCGGGCCATATTTCTTGCAGTTTTGGTAACGGTCGAAATGATCGAGTCGTTAGTCAAAACCCGCAGTCTCGTCCATATGGCGCAATTATATGGTTTGACTTAATTCGGCTTCGTGATTTCAAACGGGGTATACACTCGTTCGAGGCACGCATTCAACGACATTAGTTTATTTTCTTTAACTACTCTCGGGATTAACATATATCGTAGATTCGGAATGATTTTGGTCGTTTAGTTCATTTTTTGCTTTTCTTTTCTTAGTCACTTCTGCAGACACGTCCATTTCTCTTAAGAACGACACGGGGCATAACGTAAAAGCTCGTCTTTTATTCGGAAGGGACGGGCTACTTGTGCGAAACTTTTCACGTTACGACAGGGTCGTTCTAAACAGAAATGTTCTTCGTTTTCATTTCGTTATGATCTCGTTTTATCCCAATTTATTTAAAGAATGTGAATAACGGCTACTGTTAATATAGTCTTTTGTATCGAAATGTAACTATCCTTAACACCAAACTGACGCATACTAATACGTGCTTACGTCGTAACGCATTTCCTGAACATGTGCCTTCATCGGGACACAGAAAGGGACAAGGCGGGCCGCACATGTTCATTCATACGAGATGACTAAGTCGTCTTTAGTTTAAATCGTTTCGATGTTTTAGGATAATTAGTATGTCGACTCAAGAGTATATATTAATGCATCATTTCATTTTCTTTACATACTTTAGGATTTAGACACGTATCATGGCGATTTGAAAACACGAACTGATTCATTTATCATGCCAAAAATAGTAACGGGTAATCCTATGGCAACTTCTAAGGCTCCTATATGCTGACACGGCTGAGCGCGGGACCTCACAGGACCGCACAAATTCGCCCCTAACGAATGGATGGGGACCCTTTGACGAATGGACTCTCGCTAGAGGTTTCGCGAAAATTACCCAAAAGGTTTGCAATAATGCATATGAATGCATACGAAAAGAAATAATACGATCCGTCCCCGTTAAGGGCTTAATACACGCCTTCCGAAATCAAATTTCTCGCGTCCCCAGCAGAGTCGCCACTTGTTAGACGAGGTGCCGCGACCTAATCTCCCGGGCGGACCAGGGGGTGGACACCTCATGGCGACGTAAGCGGTGATTGGCGCCGAAAGCAACCAATCGTGGAATCAAGCTGCTCGGCAGGACCGGAGCTCGGAGATATGGAAGAGTCGCCACCCACGAATGGGAAAATGAACACCGATCCCTTGCGGAAGATCGGTGTGGGTTCGGGAAACTTAGGTACGAGCCGAGAAGGCTAGCTCCTTTCCGGAGAAAGGCTACTAGGCACCCCGACATCGCCCGGTTATGAACCACCGGCCTCCTACTCAGTATGTTAGGCGATAACGGACTAATCGTATACTTCTTTAAGTTTAAAATTCATTTGAAACCTTTTCTTTCTCTTTTTAGAAACCGTTTTGAGCATATATTATTGAAAAGCCACATTAGTAAAGAATCACCCATTTACACCAGTTCAATATTCATACAAAGAGAGGGGGGAAGAAAGAAGTGATTTAGTTAAGACGTGATTTACATATCGTGTTGCGTGTTAATTCTATGCTAACTTATTTCCCCAAAACGAATTTACTTTCATGGTTCGTACCTTAATCGTCGTTGGAACGATTTAGGTGCGTTTTAAAACCCCGTTTGATGAAGTTCACCCGAATTGCCGTTGGAACGACTCGAGTGTTTGAAAGCGTTTGAGATAAAAACCTTTGATAAGAAAACGTGGTTAAACATACAAGTCAATTTTATTTTGTACAAATCCTTTAAGAAAACGATTCAAAACTTCATTATTTACAATGAAAACGATTTTAATGTTCGCTTAATCCGTCGTTGGAACGGACTAAGGTTTTAAAACGTGGTGTTTTAAGAAACGATTTGAAATGTCAAGAAAACACTATTTATTTACATTAGGAACCTCTAAAAATCCATTAGTTCAAATAATTAAATTGAAAACTCTTTTTGTGATTTATTTTCCCCTTTCCACTCAATGGACTCTTTACTTGTCATAATTACAATAATAAACATATTAAATCAAAATTCACTCCCAAATAAAGCCCATTTGAAACATGGACCCCTAAATGGCCCAAAAGAATAAAGAAAATAATATACGTATATATATACATTTTAGCCAAAAAAGGAAACATGAAATAAGGATAAGTGAAAAGATACTATATAATACATATATAAGGAATAATAATGAAAATACTAAGTATAATACATTTTTACTTTAAATATGTGAAAATAATAAATAAAACCCCTAAATAAGAAAATAACATTTGTCCCCTAAATAGTTTTATCTAATAATAACTAATATAGCCCAAATAGCCCAAAACTATATATATACATACCTAATGTAATTTAAATGTCAAAATAATATCCATTTATCCATAAAATGTCTACTAATTAATCACTCCCAAAACACCCAAGTAAATATGATTTTAAAATAAAATTCATTACCTTTAAGTAAAAGAAAAAGAAAAGAAAAGATATATATACATATACTTATATTTAAAATAAAATAAAAAAAGATATATAAACATTCTAAATAACTATATGTATCAAATGTCTAAAAATAGTTTGAAAATATATATTACATAAATACACATATATATACAAAGGACCAAAAGCTTAAAAGTTAAGAAACAGGGACCAAAACAACATTTTTTACATACCAGCAAATTTACCGACGGAAAATCCGTCGGTAAACAGCAATTAGTGACAGAAACGGAAAATTACAGCAGCACTCCAATTGTTTCCAGATTTATTCAAAAGCTTTAAATTAAGTCTAATTCAATCGTTTTGGATTTCCGAACTACCAAAAATGGATCATAGTCAATAACGGAAGTTCCTAAAACGACGTTTTTATTTTAAAACATTATTTGGAAATTTTTTTAGTTAAAACTTATAATTACAACGTTTTCGATACCCGAACTACCTTTTAATCGGATCACGGTTCGTATTGGGATATCAAAACGAGGTTTTTTACTTCAAAACAAAATCGAACGTTTATCTAACAAGAGACGGGAATTAAATAAATACGAAAAATTAAATAAACGTGATAAATAAATAAATGACAAAAAAATCAAATTATAACATAAAAATAAATACAGGAAAAGAAATGAATTAAATAAAATAAAACGAGTCTAGTCCTCGGATAATACCTCAAGTTCGGTATCTGACAGTCGAAGCCGATTGATTCCACGAGTCGTGATTTTCCGGTTTTTTGTGTTTTTTAGTAAAAATTTAACTTTGGGAAGATTTGGATTTTTTTGGGAAAAAAAATATTTTCTCTAAAAAATTGACTCTCTCTCTAAAAATGTTTAGAGTGAGAAAGCTCCAAAGAATCCACCCCTTCAAATGCATGGGGATCCGTGCCTTTTATAGGCAAACGGATCCCCGACGGAATGGGCGACGCCTGAAAAGAATCGGGCATCGCCCAAGGGGGTTGGGCGGCCGCCCAAGGCATGTTGGGCGGCCGCCCAACCACACATTGGGCCATCGCCCAACATTATTGGGTGATCGCCCAACAATAGTTGGGCGGCCGCCCAACACTTGTTGGGCGATCGCCCAACAATATTTGGGCGGCCGCCCAACAATTGTTGGGCGATCGCCCAACAGCGTTGGGCGAGCGCCCAACGCAAGGTTGGGCGCGCACGCGTTGCGGCCGTGCGTTCCGTGCCGTCGGGCGCCCACGCGTTGCGGCCGTCGAACGCGCGTTTCGCGCTGCCGGGCGCGCACGCCCCGTGACCGAAGAGAGAGCGCTCCGCGCCACCGGGCCCGTGCATCGTGCGGATGTCGAGCGCGCGCCCTGCGCCGTCGAGTGGGCGTCCGGCCGCCGTTGACCGCGCGTCGGTTGCCGCTAAGCTCTCGTACCATGCCGCTAAGCATTCGCGAGCTACCCCATCGTCAACCGCGACCCGCCGTAACTCTTTCTTCCTTATTACGTACTTATTATTCTTTATATACTTTTTGTTTTTCAAAATTTCCGGAATCAATCGCTTCAACCGTCTTGTTTTCAGGTTTTCGTCACAGGTCCTCCGACTCGGTGTCTATAGCTATCCTTTCGATCATTTGATCAATGAAAGGTAGAGGAAAATGATCTTTCCTAGTTGCTTTGTTTAGGTTCCTATAGTCTATACAAACCCTCCAATCGGTGGTGGTTCGCGTAGGTATCAATTCACCTTCGTCATTCCTTACAACAGTTATGCCTCCCTTTTTAGGTACATAATGGATTGGACTAACCCATTCACTATCCGAGATCGGATAAATGATTCCATTGTCTAAAAGTTTAGTAATCTCATTTTTGACTACTTCTTTCATGTTCGGATTTAAGCGTCTTTGCCTATCCGCTTTAGGTGGCTTATCTTCTTCTAAGTGAATTTTGTGCATTACGATGCTAGGATTAATTCCTTTTAAGTCTGAAATTTGCCATCCCATACTTCCTATCCTATTTCTAACAACTTTTTTCAATTTTTCTTCTTGATCATTTGTTAATTTGTTAGAGATAATTATAGGTAGAGAATCGCCTTCGCCTAAGAAAGCGTACCTCAAATGACTGGGTAATTCTTTAAGTTCTAATTTAGGGGGTATTACAATCGAAGGCGGAACTGGCCCATCTTCTCGAATCAAAGGCTCTGGGTCCTTATCTTCTAATTCCTCACCCGTTATAGGTTCTATTATTTCTTCTCTTTGAATAACGTCATTGACACATTCTTCAACTAAGTCAAGTTTCATACATGCGAATTCCTCCATAGGATATTTCATCGCTTTGTTCATATTAAACTCGATCTTATCTTCTCCTATCCTTAAAACTACTTTCCCTTCCGACACATCAACTAGAGCACGTCCTGTGTTCATAAACGGTCTACCAAAAATTAGTGGACAATTAACGTCATATGCAAAATCTAATATAACAAAATCGGTAGGAAAAATAAATTTATCGACTTTGACTAAAACATCTTCAATTATACCATATGGTCTCTTAGTGGTTTGATCCGCTAATTGCAAAACCATATTGGTACGTTTGATATCTTCTTCTAAACCTAACTTGTTAAAAATAGACAACGACATTAAATTTATACTTGCTCCTAAATCACAAAGACAACTTGGGAATTCAATATCTCCCAACTTACACGGAATAGTAAAACATCCGGGATCTTTAAGTTTAGTGGGCAAATTACTTGACACAATTGAACTACAGTCCTCAGTTAGCGAAATAGATGAAATTCCTTCCCAACTAATTTTCTTCGAAATTAAATCCTTTAAGAACTTACCGTAGTTAGAAATTTGCGTAATTGCATCCATGAACGTCAAATTAATGTACAAATTTTTAAGTTTGTCTAAAAACGTTAAGAGTTGTTTGTCATAGTCCTTATTTCAGACTTTGTGCGGAAAAGGTGGTTTGGGTACAAATGGTTTTGTACCTAAGTAAATTGGTGAACTTTTTGTGTTTAAGATATCTTCTTTGGACTTTGGTAAATCAGTTCCTGGTAATGTTGCATCTCCGGACATTTCCGGACCTAGATAATTTTTCCCTGAATGAAGAGTGATAGCCTTTACCCGCTCTTTCGAATTTTCTTTCGTATGGCTGGGAAGACTTCCCTCTTTTCGGGATGGAATTGATTTAGCAAGTTGACCAATTTGGACCTCCAAATTATGGATGCTAGATGAATGGTTTTTAATAAGCTGATCGAATTTATTCTCGATCCGTTTAAAACCATCGTCGTGATTACTTACTTTTCCACTCATAGCATCTATAAATTTGTTGATTTTAGAAGATAAAGTGCTAATCGTATCTCTTGTCTGATTTTGATAATTATTGGTACGATTTTGATTAGCATTTGCATTATTGGTATTGTTATCTTTCCAGTTAAGGTTAGAATGATTCCTCCATCCAGAATTATAAGTATTAGAGTAAGGGTTATTATTTTGGTTTTGCCCTTGGACAAAATTTACCTGTTCGATCTCACTCATATTTTCATAATCCACATCCGTTTGGATTGGATTACCATTGGTATCGCACGGTGCCATAAACTTATCAATTTTGTGCGATAAGGCAGAAAATTGGGCTTGTAATATCGCGACTGGATCAAGTTCCAATATACCTTTAACTGATGATGAGGCTGAGGATGATGGTTTCGCCATCGGTATATGTCCACGTTCTGCGGGCCACATACTGCTGTTGATTGCCATTTCCTCCAAAAGTTCTCTTGCTTGGGCTGATGTCTTCTTCATAAATAACCCTCCCGACATAGCATCTAATGAACCTCTAGTTGTAGGATTTAATCCATTGTAAAATGTTTGCATTAAAAGTTCAGCGGGTAATTGGTGGTGGGGGCATAAACGTTGAAGTTCTTTAAAACGTTCCCAAGTCTCATAAAGAGTTTCATTATCATTTTGAGAAAAAGATGTTAACTCTTTTATGACTTTTGCAGTTTTTGCTAAAGGAAAATATTTTGATAAAAATGTTTGGGCTAATTGTTCCCAAGTTGCAAACGTTGCGGTTGGCATTGAAGTTAACCACTCTTTGGCTCTATCCTTCAAAGTGAAAGGAAAAAGTCGAAGTTTGATTGCTTCGGCAGTCACATCTGGAATTTTAAAAGTGTCACAAATTTCAAGGAAATTTGTTAAATGGGTGTTAGGATTTTCGTTAGGTAACCCGTAAAATGTTACGTTATTTTGCAACATATTAAGCAATGCTGGCTTAATTTCAAATTGGTTTGCGGTGATTCTGGGTCTAACGATACTATTGGTTACACCGGCCACACCTGGCCTAGCGTAATCCATAAGTGTTGGTGGATCTTGTTGGGGTTTAGTGTCCTATAGACAATTGTTCTAGGATACAAACTTAATGTAAATGAATTGTTCTTTATATCATTTGTTTAATGAGATATATGTTTTATAACTATATAAAGGCAATCCCTTTTAAGCACTAAATAAAGTCTAATAAAAGGAAATACGTAAGTTTATTTAAAGTGATTATAAAGTGTTCATACAAGCATGAAGTGAGACAAAACTTTATAGTAAACTGATAAACTTAAAACCACCCCAAGTCAAGTGATATGTTTGGGATTGACATATCACTGTTGAGACTTGTATGTAACAATGTCTTCTGTCCGACAGAAAGCTGGTCTCACAAGCTTCATATATTCAGATATCTGGACATTTACATAGATCCGATGAAAGGTTGTTCATTAGGATTGGGGATCCGATTTGAGATAACAGGATGGGTAGATTCATCCTTGTCACCTGTTCATCTCATTGGTATTAATAGGTATAACTAATCCTCAGACTCAAAGGAATATTAATTGGTATTCTGGATTACGGAATGTGATGCTTTGACTATGGTGTAACACGATCCTTAACAGAGATGACTCTGGGGTGTGAACAGTAGACGTTGGGTATCACAGGAAGTAATTGCGGAGTCGTTATATATTGGATTGAGCATTTATCACTCCCGATAAATGGGAGATACATCCATGAATCGCTTGTGGAAGACTCGACTCTAAATCCTTGCAAGGTGATAGCTTAAGAGTAAGAAATACAGATTTCACTTAACCTATCTTTTTGAGTTGACTCGGCCTGTACAAGTAAAACGAACGTCTCGCTATATGTGACTTGACATCACCCATAGTCATAAGATTCAGTTCAAGGATGTAGTTGATAAAGGATCGAATTATACCGTAACTAATACGAAAAGGTTAACGACAGAATCAACCTGTCTTCTTATAGCTCTGGGGGAATGATTACGGACTTGCTAATCACATACTCTGTACATCATTCCGTTATGCAAAGATTAAATATAATTCTTTGAAAATTAATTTAATAACATTGCATACGGCTAGAAGCAATAAGAACCTAATGGATCACACATAAGACTTGGAACCTAAAAGAGAGATAGATGTTAATTAATTGATAGAAGCCCAATTGAGCCCAATAAGGCCCATGGACATAAGGGGGTCGAAATTCATGTAGTGATATACATGAATAATTAATTTGATTTTGTTAATCCTAATTAGATTAGGAATATGAATTAAATTAATTAAGAGATAATTAAGTTAGGAGTTTTAATTAGATTAATATACTCCTATTATTATCCAATAAGGTTATTATTATTATCCTTAATATATTAGATATATAGTGAGATAATAATTAGGAATTCTATTCCGAATGGAATTCCTATTCGGTAACCTAATTCTATCTAACTAGGAATTAGATACAAGAGATTATAAATACCCATTCCCTTGAGATTTTTGAAATCCAAGCAAGACATACCCTACTTGTAATTTTCGAAATTCACCTAGTCCAAGAGAGAGAAAATTCGACACCCCTAGTTCGAGGACGAGATTTCTCTACGGCTTCGTTTGATCAATTGATTTTCATCTATTTCTTTTATCCTTGATCTTGTGTTGATTAGTTAGAGGCAATCTACTTTGGTTGCTATTCAACGGTTGATACTAAATTAATCTTCCCGTGTTTTATTTCGTGTTTGGGAACTCGAAGAAGAAAAACAAACAAAATGGAGAAATTCGTTTTACTACTCCTACATCAGGTCAGTTCACGATTTCGTGGATTTCCGGAGATTGAACCGTCGGATCGTCGCGAGTTTTGGACAGGAGCTTCTAGACATATTCTTCCACGTTTCCACCGAAGGGATTGTCGTTCGGAGGTCTGGAAGGTCTGTTTCGGATAGGGGCAGATTGGTAGACAATTTCTATCTCTTTTGAAGTTGTGGGCACTTCGTTTGCAACGGTAGATAGAACTTCTAAAAGGTATTTCTTCTTATCCTTCTTTATATGAAATAACGGTTAACGGATCTTGTGGTTAAATGGAAATAGGTTAAAATTTTTATATTTCCGCTGCTATACCTTAGCCTAATTTCCAACAGTGGTATCAGAGCCATCGTTAAATCCGTTATTTCATATATGAAAATTTAGAAGTTTTTCAATAGGATTGAATAAATATTTATAGTTAGGATTAATTAACAAATTTTTTTGATTAATTAATTCTAAGGATAAATAAGTTTTAATTAATTGTTAATTAAAATAGATTATGCGTATGTTCCTAATTATGCGTATGTTCCTAATTATTTTGGTTGATAATCATGATAACGAAATCTATTAGTTTTATAGTTAGATTGATAAAATCAGTTTTATTAATTCTAAAGATAAAACGGAAATCTATAGTAGTTTTTCCTATTTTCTGAAAATCGTTTTAAAACCGTTTTAGAACTGATATATATATATATTTAAAATCGTTTTTATATTTAAATATATATGTTTCAGAAATTGATAGTTTTCTGTTTTGATTATCGAATGAAAATTTGTTTAAAAGTTTGTTTTACCAATTTGTAAATCAAAATGTTAAATGAATTAAAATCAAAATAATTGAGACGTGCATAATTAAAGTTTTGTATAGTTATATTAATCTAAAAATTAATATAAAAGATACGAAACTATTAGAAGTAAAATTGGATGGAAGTTAATTTGATAAGTTAATGTGATTAACATAAATATTACATAAGATAGTTATGTAATCAACCAATTAAATTTATTTAATTGAGTCTATGCATGTTTGGAGTTATGGACATATTTGGACCCTCTTTAGTCTTTTGGTATTTTTGAAATAGGGTCTGCGAGTCCTGCCTTTCTACTATTTATTGTAATTTCTCCTCTCATCTGATTCCCTTCAATTCAATTGAAGTTTTCTTTAGTAGTATAGAAATTAATATGTAATTTCAAGGCGCCATGGAGAAGAAGGAGGACCTAAAGAGAAATATGTAATAGTTAGTATTTCCTTAGGTTTGCCCTTTTATTCCGTCTCTGGCTCGACGGAATAATTTAGATGATATGTCCATAACGCCAATGTATGTGAATGTATGTGTCTGATGTATGCTAAAGCAAATCAAGACTAAGTTAGATTATGAGACCTAAAATAAAATCCCTCATTAAAAAGTTAAGTAAATAAACAAGTTATTAAAATCGGTTGCCCCTCCCTAATATTATAATTCAGCCGGCAGTGCTGAGGGCCTTTGGGTTGTTGAGTAAACTCAAGCTCGGGGTCCTTTCGGTAACACCTGAATTATCGAAAATCATTTTTCATGAATATGGGGTAATACTTAAATTAGATTATGATAATTGGATGAGTAAACTCATGTTGTCATAAACTAATGGGCAAGACGGTTGGGATTAATATGAATAGCATATTAGTTACTAATGTGGTTAGTAACCCAATAACCTAGGAATCACATTAAAGATGTGATTGATTACATGAATGAAACTATCTTGTTGAGTAAACTCAAGGCGAAATCTCAGGAGTTAGGATCCTAGCTCACTAAAGGATTTGTGAAATTCTTCGAATTAATATGGAGGGCTATTAATTTGGCAAAATAGTGGGAGCAATCTAAAATAAACTAAAAGGCCTATAATTTTAGATTGATATACTTTAAGCAAATGAATGACATACGTTTACTCTTTCTCACTCTCAGGTTTAAATTAAACCCACTCTTATAATCATGACTAACACCGATCTGCGAAACATTCTTACCGATAACAAATTGAATGATTCAAACTTCACCGGCTGGTTTCGTAACCTCAAAATTGTTTTGAAGTTCGATAAAATAGGGTATGTACTTGATACATCGATACCCCCTCTCCCTGCTGATGATGCTCCCATTGAGGAAATTGATGCTTACCAGAAGCATAAGGCTGATGATGATCATACCGGATGCATCATACTTGCATCGATGACACCGGAATTACAAAGGCAACATGAGGAAATGGATGCCTATTCCATCATCATGCACCTAAAGGAATTGTTTGGAAAACAAACCAGGTGCGAACGCTACGAGATATCCAAGTTGCTATATCGTAGTAGGATGCAAGAGGGCACATCTGTCATGACACATTGTGTCAAGATGATTGGCTACATTACCAAACTTTCTAGTATTGGATTTGTGATGGATAACGAATTAAGTATAGACTTAATTCTTCAATCCCTCCCAGAGAGTTATTCACAGTTCATTATGAACTATCAGATGAATGACTTGCAAACCTCTCTTGAAAAGCTTGCAAACATGCTCAAGTCAGTTGAGCCCAATACGAGAAAGGACAAAGCCATACCGGCTCTTGTCATTGAGGGATCAAAGAAAAGGAAAGGGAATTATCCCAATCCTAAATATCCCAAGAAAGGTAAGAAAGCCGTGCCCAACAAAACTAAGGGAAAGGAAGTGAAGAAGCCCAAAGGAGAGTGCCACTTCTGTGGTAAAGACGAGCATTGGAAAAGAAACTGTTAGTGTACCTAGCCTTCCTCAAAAGGGGAAGAAGCTAGGACTTCAACATCTAGTATGTTTTATATTGAAATTTCACAGTCTGAATCTTTTGGTACTTGATACCGGATGCAGCCTGAGGATATTCCAGGAATATCTAGAAATATTATTTCTATTAGTCGTCTTGTTGATGACGGTTTTCATATTTCAATAAAAGACAAGAGTTGCAATTTTTATAAAGATTCGATCTTTTATTTTTCAGGAATTTCACAAAATGGGATTTATGTGGTAGATAACAAAATTCCTGCTTTTGCAATTGATACCAAAAGACATAAGCTAGATAATTCAACTTACTTGTGGCATTGTCGTTTAGGCCATATAAATAAGAGACGCATGCTAAAGCTACATTCAGATGGGCTTATAGATCTAATCGATCCCGAATCATTGGAAACATGCGAATCATGTTTAAAAGGTAAAATGACAAAGACACCCTTTAGCAATAAAGGTGAGCGTGTATCAGACACTCTAGGACTCATTCATTCAGATGTATGTGGTCCTATGTCAGTCCAAGTAAGAGGAGGATTCAGATTCTTTATAAGCTTCATAGATGACCATACCCGATATGGTTACATCTACTTGATGAAGCACAAGTCAGAAGCTTTTGAGAAATTCAAATGCTTCAAGAATGAAGTAGAAAATCAATTAGGAAAGAAAATAAAGACGCTTCGATCTGATCGAGGTGGCGAATATCTTTCAGATGATTTTCTGAATTATCTAACTGAATGTGGGATATGCTCACAATGGACACCTCCCTATACACCACAACACAATGGTGTGTCCGAGAGGAGAAACCGTACCCTATTAGATATGGTACGATCCATGATGAGCATGGCCTTACTTACAAAGACATTCTGGGGCTATGCCTTAGAAACTGCCCTCTTCACCCTAAATCGAGTACCAACTAAATCCGCTAGTTCCACACCATATGAATTATTCATTGGTAGGAAACCCGTGTTTTCATTTATGAGAATATGGGGTTGTTCAGCCTTTGTCAAACGCATTGCGTCCGACAAACTAGATTCGAAATCTGATAAATGTTTCTTCATTGGATACCCTAAGGAAACTATGGGATATTACTTCTATCATCCAGATGATCAAAAAGTAATCGTATCCAAGCACGCAACCTTCTTAGAGAAAGAGTTTCTCGAAGAAACACAAAAGGGAAGCATGATTGAACTTGACGAAGTTCAAGAAGAAGAAACATCGACTGAAACAACAGAGGCGGTTGAGGTACCCGAAGGAGTCCCATTAGATGAGACTCCAGTGCCACATATTCGTAGATCACAAAGAGTTCGTGAACTCCCAGTTAGATATGGTTTTCTAGTGGGAGATGATAATGAGGTTCCCGTGTTAGACGACGAACCCGAAAACTACGAAGAGGCTCTTACTAGTCCGGATTCTAAAGCATGGCTTGAGGCCATGGATTCTGAAATGGATTCCATGTATACTAACCAAGTGTGGACTTTGGTTGATCCACCCGAAGGGATAATACCCATTGGGTGCAGGTGGATCTTCAAAAAGAAGACAGACATAGATGGAAAGGTTAGCACCTACAAAGCTAGGTTAGTAGCGAAAGGATATCGTCAGAAGCAAGGAATTTATTATGACGAAACTTTCTCTCCTGTGGCTATGTCCAAATCAATCAGAATCATGCTTGCAATTTCCGTTCACTACGATTATGAGATTTGGCAAATGGATGTGAAAACAGCTTTCCTAAACGAAAACCTGCTTGAGGATGTATATATGATGCAGCCTGAAGGTTTCATATCGAAGGATGCAAATAAAGTTTGCAAACTTCAGAGATCCATTTATGGACTCAAGCAAGCATCTAGAAGCTGGAATAAGCGTTTTGACGAAACCATAAAACAATTTGGTTTTGAACAAAATTGCGAAGAAGCTTGCATTTACAAGAAAGCAAGTGGGAGCTCTATAGCATTTCTCATACTATATGTGGACGATATATTATTAATGGGAAATGACGTTGCTCTCTTACAGTCAGTGAAAGTATGGTTATCTGGTAACTTCTCAATGAAGGACATTGGTGAAGCAGCTTATATACTGGGTATAAAGATCTATAGAGATAGATCGAGAAGACTGCTTGGTCTTTCACTGGCTACATACATTGAAAATGTGCTAAATCGGTTTAGCATGCTTGAATCGAAACGAGGTAACTTACCCATGTTGCATGGAGTAAAGTTAAACAATCATTAATGTCCTAAAATCGATGATGATAAACGACGCATGGCTGTAGTCCCGTACGCCAGCGCAATCGGTTCGATTATGTATGCTATGCTATGCACTAGACCTGACGTAGCGTTCGCGTTATCTGTAACGAGTCGTTACTAAGGGAATCCGGGAGACGAGCATTGGATTGCCGTCAAGAACATTCTTAAGTACTTGAGAAGAACTAAAGATATGTTCCTAGTGTACGGAGAAGGTGATCTGAAAATAGAAGGATTTTCAGACGCAAGTCATCTCACAGATGAGAATGATTATAAATCCCAATCAGGATACCTGTTTATCTTAAATGGGGGCGCGGTCAGTTGGAAGACTTCCAAGCAGGGAAGCGTAGCTTTCTCTACGACCGAGTCAGAGTATATCGCAACTGCGGAAGCAGCAAAGGAAGCGGTTTGGATTAGAAAGTTCATTACAGAACTAGGTGTGGTGCCTGACATTCTCAATCCCATTACACTGTACTGTGATAACAATGGAGCCATTGCACAAGCAAAGGAACCACGGTCTCATAATCCATCCAAGCATTACCTTAAGCGATACCACATCATTAGAGAGATTGTGGCTAGAGGAGATGTGAGAATAGAAAGAGTACCTAGAGAGGACAACGTTGCAGATCCGTTGACAAAGCCTTTAACCCAGAAAGTACATGATCGTCATTTAACTTCTACTGGGATAAGTTTTAGAAACAATTGGCTTTAGTCCAAGTGGGAGTATGTTGGGGTTTAGTGTCCTATAGACAATTGTTCTAGGATACAAACTTAATGTAAATGAATTGTTCTTTATATCATTTGTTTAATGAGATATATGTTTTATAACTATATAAAGGCAATCCCTTTTAAGCACTAAATAAAGTCTAATAAAAGGAAATCCGTAAGTTTATTTAAAGTGATTATAAAGTGTTCATACAAGCATGAAGTGAGACAAAACTTTATAGTAAACTGATAAACTTAAAACCACCCCAAGTCAAGTGATATGTTTGGGATTGACATATCACTGTTGAGACTTGTATGTAACAATGTCTTCTGTCCGACAGAAAGCTGGTCTCACAAGCTTCATATATACAGATATCTGGACAGTTACATAGATCCGATGAAAGGTTGTTCATTAGGATTGGGGATCCGATTTGAGATAACAGGATGGGTAGATTCATCCTTGTCACATGTTCATCTCATTGGTATTAATTGGTATTCTGGATTACGGAATGTGATGCTTTGACTCTGGTGTAACACGATCCTTAACAGAGATGACTCTGGGGTGTGAACAGTAGACGTTGGGTATCACAGGAAGTAATTGCGGAGTCGTTATATATTGGATTGAGAATTTATCACTCCCAATAAATGGGAGATACATCCATGGATCGCTAGTGGAAGACTCGACTCTAAATCCTTGCAAGGTGATAGCTTAAGAGTAAGAAATACAGATTTCACTTAACCTATCTTTTTGAGTTGACTCGTCCTGTACAAGTAAAACGAACGTCTCGCTATATGTGACTTGACATCACCCATAGTCATAAGATTCAGTTCAAGGATGTAGTTGATAAAGGATCGAATTATACCGTAACTAATACGGAAAGGTTAACGACAGAATCAACGTGTCTTCTTATAGCTCTGGGGGAATGATTACGGACTTGCTAATCACATACTCTGTACATCATTCCGTTATGCAAAGATTAAATATAATTCTTTGAAAATTAATTTAATAACGTTGCATACGGCTAGAAGCAATAAGAACCTAATGGATCACACATAAGACTTGGAACCTAAAAGAGAGATAGATGTTAATTAATTGATAGAAGCCCAATTGAGCCCAATAAGGCCCATGGACATAAGGGGGTCGAAATTCATGTAGTGATATACATGAATAATTAATTTGATTTTGTTAATCCTAATTAGATTAGGAATATGAATTAAATTAATTAAGAGATAATTAAGTTAGGAGTTTTAATTAGATTAATATACTCCTATTATTATCCAATAAGGTTATTATTATTATCCTTAATATATTAGATATATAGTGAGATAATAATTAGGAATTCTATTCCGAATGGAATTCCTATTCGGTAACCTAATTCTATCTAACTAGGGATTAGATACAAGAGATTATAAATACCCCTTCCCTTGAGATTTTTGAAATCCAAGAAAGCCATACCCTACTTGTGATTTTCGAAATTCACCTAGTCCAAGAGAGAGAAAATTCGACACCCCTAGTTTGAGGACGAGATTTCTCTACGGCTTCGTTTGATCAATTGATTTTCATCTATTTCTTTTATCCTTGATCTTGTGTTGATTAGTTAGAGGCAATCTACTTTGGTTGCTATTCAACGGTTGATACTAAATTAATCTTCCCGTGTTTTATTTCGTGTTTGGGAACTCGAAGAAGAAAAACAAACAAAAGGGCGAAATTCGTTTTACTACTCCTACATCAGGTCAGTTCACGATTTCGCGGATTTCCGGAGATTGAACCGTCGGATCGTCGCGATTTTTGGACAGGAGCTTCTAGACATATTCTTCCACGTTTCCACCGAAGGGATTGTCGTTCGGAGGTCTGGAAGGTCTGTTTCGGATAGGGGCAGTTTGGTAGACAATTTCTATCTCTTTTGAAGTTGTGGGCACTTCGTTTGCAACGGTAGATAGAACTTCTAAAAGGTATTTCTTCTTATCCTTCTTTATATGAAATAACGGTTAACGGATCTTATGGTTAAATGGAAATAGGTTAAAAAATTTATATTTCCGCTGCTATACCTTAGCCTAATTTCCAACAGATCTGCCATAAAAACTGGCTCGGTATGTGTTTTTACTGGAGTCTTATTTTTGTTTTTCTTATTTTTCTTGTTCTTTCTAATGGTTTTTTCAATTTCTGGGTCTAATGGGTTTGGTACAATGCCTGAACTTTGAGAACTGCGTATGAACCTGAAATCTTGCATGAACCGAAACTACCTTCAAAACAGAATTTGAAAAATAAATAAATTAGTAAATTAAAATTAATAAATTACAAAAATTAAAATAGGTATGTTTAAACCTAGATTCGAAATAAAACACGAAAAATCTAAAATTTTGTTAAAATTTTTGGCGTTCCCCGGCAACGGCGCCAAAAACTTGTTGAGCAATTTCCGCAAGTGCACGGTATACGCTTGTAGTAATAAAAGATATCGAACCCACAGGGAACACTTTTTAACTAAAACTTGTTTTAATCCAGTTTTATTCACGTCTTTAGGTTTAACTTAAGAAAATCGTTTAATTGATTGTATTGGTTTGGATTAATTAGGATTAGATGAGAATATTATATTGAACTTAGAGAACAATTCTGTCTTGAGATTTTCATTACAAGACAGACGCTTTCGTATTTGGAATAAATCAAAGGTATAAAATGTGTTTTCGATTAAGCAAAGAAAGCAACTATAACTTTGGTAAGATTATGAACATGAAATAACATAAGAATTTATGCAATTAAATAACTTTGAACCGTAGAAATCTCTCTGGGTCTGAGCAGGTTCCTATATTAATCAAATTAGTATTTTATATCCGATAAGCCGCGGTCACGATCATATCATCCGTAAAAACTAATTCTTTCAAGTGTTCAACAAAGTTTCTTTGTAAATATGATTGTATAAAATGTTTTAATAAAAACACCAATTTATCATTTTGAAAATCATTTTCTCAGAACAATATCAAAATAACAACAGGAAGAATGTATTGAATAAAATAAATATATTATTAGTGAATTGTTAATCTTCACAAGTTAACAGAGAGGAAGAAACATGGATAGCATTTTGACGAAATCTTTGAGATCCGGGTTGTCAATCTTTCCCTCAAACTCCGTAGGTTTGTCAGACCCTTTTGCGCTTCAGCCGTTAGTTCTTCTCGCTGAATCTTCGGAATAGAGACTGGTCGGTCCTCTACCAGAATGAAAACTTGTCTCTGATCAACCTTTGAAACTAAACTAATACTACTGTGTTTATAACTAATCTAATAACAACTTGTGTACATCAAGTTTGTTTATACAGAAATGAAATCTAACTTTCTGACTCTTTCTGAATCAGAGTTTCTTCAACATAATAACAACTCTCTAATTTCTCTAACTTTTTCCAACTTAACCAACAACCTTGATTTCTGAAATGGATCACTTATTTATAGTTGGTGAAGGGTTGTAATTCAAGGGTCGTGTCCGCTGGTGAAGGGTCGCTTTTATCCAAACGAACAGACATATTTTTTTGGATTTAAACATGTGAAATCTGTGCAGAATTCTTCGCTGTCTCATATGAGATTCCGAGAATCTCAACCGCGACAGGGGGTGAAGGGGTGAGCTGACGAACGTCAAATTTTAGCGACTGAGGTTCGTCTGTCGCGATTGAGATTTTGAGAATCTCAATCGCGATAGGGGCATTTCTCCTTGTCCTTCGGCTGCTTCTCGTCTCCTTGCGTCGGTCTTCTGATTTACACGTATTTTCGGCACGTAACTTAGGTTTTTCCCTCGTTTTTGCTCCATTTTAGCTCCTATTTGGATTTAACCAAATAATTATGTACCTTGCATCAAAGAAGTAAATAAAGACGTAAAAGTACTCTAAATGAATATAATTAGCACGATTTCAATGTAAATTTAATGTATTTATATATGATATTTTAGGTATGTTTTGGGCTTAACAAAGACCGAACTCCCAATCACCAAACCTTATTTAAACTCCTCTAATAGAGAACCATATCTATCTAAGGAGCGATCCAACATGCTCAATCTCCCTAGTTAACAATGTATGTGCATTGACACCGGAGAACATGACATTATCCAAATCCATAAGATGTTCGAAACATCTACTTTTGAAAGCCTTTATTTGTGAGGACATCAATTTACTTTACAGTTCAATTATGGTAGAAATATTACATCTTACTATTATTGTGCCTTTTGTACCCAAGCTTCATAGATACTTGAATTTTACACCACTATTCGCCTTTACCTTGGCCACTTGACTCTGTAAAAATAAAAACAATTTGCATTTCAGACAATAAATTTGCATGTTAGATAGTAATATTTTCATTTCAGACAATATATTTGCGATTCAGACAAAGAAGAAATTGCATTTCACCTTAAGGCTTCACATTTAACTATTTGCGAAGCAAAACTATTCGCATTTACATACAATTGCAAACAGGTACTTAAAATGTGATTCGCAATCCCTGTTGAATGTTTGAAATATACATTTTGCGAATCCTTTTTGCTGAAAAAGGGCTTCACAATTCATCATAAGTCTTCCTATTTGTCTATTTGCGAATCCTTTTTTGCTGAAAATGGCTTCGTAAATCATCAGAAGGCTTTTTATTTATGGTTTATGGGTTCATTGTTTCACAATTTTATAATTGCGAAGCAAATTTATAAATTGCAATATATCGTAGATGAACTCTTAAGCCACAAGCGATAAGTTCTAAACCAATAAATCACACACATATATATATATATGACGCAATTGAGTTCAAAAATCATCATTATATCCATTAACACCAATCCTAACCAAACATAACAAAATTCAATTCATGCTAAATCACCACAAAATCTTAAACAAAAATCTATAACCTAGTCGAAATAAACAATGCAAAAACTAAAAGAGACGAAGGAAACTTACCTTTGATTTGGTTTTAGAGTAAAGTCCAAAAAAAAAACCATGTGCTTGCAATTTTTATCAAACTGGCACCTAAAAAACAAAATTTGTCCAAACTAGGACTATGATTTTCTTTTTCCACCAAGAGATAACTGAGATTTTTTGCTTCACTAAAAACAATGACCTCAAAATTAAAATGAGCGTTGATAACCTCAAAATTAAAAAATTTAAAGACTTAATAATATTTTAAGCAACTTTAATTCTTCAACTTTTTAATTTTAAGGTCATTTAAATGTTGTTTGGTGAGAAGATATAAAGCAAATATTTAGAGAGAGAAAGCTCTAGAAATGATGATTTTGGAAAATAAAGTATTTGCTTGCATATTAAATGTGATATTAAACAACTTTAATTCTTGGAATTTTCCATGTTGAGGTCGCTAACATTCATTTTTATTGTGTCAAATTAAACGATCATCGTTTTTAGCAAAACGAAAATCACAGTCCTCGTTTAGACAATTTTTTTAGGTACCAGTTTGATAAAAAATGAAAGCATAAAGGTTTTTTTTTGGATTTACCATTGGTTTTATTCACCTGTTGCATCTTCTTTTCAGATTTGTTCATTATCTTTGTTCGTTTTTTTTTTCGTAAATCGCACTTTTTCTTTCACGGGTGTTATGGGTAATCTGAAATGTAAAGAATCTAATTTGGTGTAATGAGCGTAAACGAGTCTATAAATGCAACTCCATTTTACTATTGAGCTAGTTTTGTAAAAACCCAATTTTTTTTGCTAACATAAAAAGAAGGGAAAGATACAAAAAAAAAAAAAAAACTTGTGGTTTGGTCGATTTGCAAATGTGGTCTATGTGATATAAAAGTTTGCAAATAAAGGTCTGTGCTTTATGCAATTTACAAACTCAGTTATTCCTTTAAAAATTATTATCGTGACTATTTACCCCAAACAGGAGCAATGTGGAGCAATTAAAAAGACCGAGTTTGCAAATTACCGAAAGACAGTCTATATGGTATAAAAGTTTGCAATGTTGAAACACCTTTCCACATGATTTTGATTTGAAAAAATTATTTATGTGAATGATAAAAAATATTCCAACACATTAAATTTAAATGCTTTGATTTATTCATACTAATGTGTTTGTTCAATGTTGAGTTATTTGATTTATAAGACATTAAGATAAAAAAAGCCTAAAGACCCATAAGAGGAAGTCAAGCCCAAGTCAACAGATCAAGACCTCACGGCCCAGGAAGACAAAACGCAGTCGTACTAAGTAAATCGCCAGCCCAACTTGAAGAAGGATCGAGAAGCCTTCATCACAATGGCTTCAAAACGAAGCTGCTGAGTTGAACGACAAGAAGTACAAGTCAGCGGCAGAACAGAATAAACTTGGAGACAAAGTATTTCTACTTTGGGTAAAGGTCAGAAGGCGCAGGAAGCTGTCTGGAAGACTTTGCCATAAATGTGGGAACATTCTGTTTCATCTGACGAAAAGCTGCTGAGCACTGGTGAGGACAGAAGATACAAGAATATGATTGGCCGAGGACGTTGAGCACGTACTGAGTGAAAGCGACAGGAAGCCGTTTGCCTCCAACGGTTATTTCGAAATTCGAAATCACCGGTGATTAAAGTGTCACTATAAATAGGCCTTTCAAATGGTTCATTCCATGCAGATCTTCAATTAAGCCGAAACGCTGACCAAATTGATACTTGAAGTTCTGTGAGAAAAGCAAAGCAAATCTTACACCAATTCCAATCTTGTGTAAAAGTCTAGAGTGATCTTATTCATCTAAAGTGTCTTAGCAATTGTTGTTTAGGACAAACACTTATCATTTCTAGAAGTATAGAAAGGAGAAGCTGAGTACTCGGTTATAGTACTCAGCGGTAGTGATAGGAGTGAGTAGAGGAATAGAGGAAGGTACTCTTGTATACTCAGCTTCTGTTGTAAAAGGTTTCGTGCTCTACCATTAAAGAGCTCATTAGAGGATTCAAAAATCTCGGAACGAGTTCCGGGGACTGGACGTAGGCAGAGAGGCCGAACCAGGATATGTCTGCTGAGTAACATATTTCTAACCCTTAACTCCTTTATATATTGCTTGCTATAAAACTGACCAAGTAACAAACTCACGCTGAGTTAAGTGCATTGAGAAGCTGAGTTCAGGAATAGACTCAAGTGCTATCTCCTGACTCAAGAAAAGAAACAGACTTAGTCACCAGTTGACTAAGCTTGTGTCTTAAACTACTCAGCACTGCTGTGTAAACCTTTTCCTAAAAAAAAGAAGTCAGCCTTAACGGACAAAATTTTTGAATAGTTCCCATTCCCCCCTTGGAACTAATCTTGTCACATTACACGGGACCAACAAGTGGTATCAGAGCTTAAAAGCTCACTGAGCAAGATATAACTATCTTGAGCTGATCCCCACAATGGCTGAGAACAGCACTCGTTTCCTCCAGGAAATCAGACAACTCAGATTCTTCCTGAGGGACTATCCATTACTTGGCCTCCTCTGTTCTTCGGGTCTAACTACACCTTTTGGAAGAACAGAATGAAAAACTTCATTCAGGCAACAAATATGAGTGCATGGCTTTCTATAGTCCAAGGCCCATTTGTTCCTATTGAAACTGTTGACGGCCAAACGATTGTTAAAGCTGAGACTAAGTGGACAGAGGATGACCCCAAGAAGCTACAAAATCATGCTTCGGCTATAAACATGCTTCACTGTGCGTTAGATGCTGTAGAGTACAACAAAATTTCAGGTTGTGAGTCAGCACAAGAAATTTGGAAGAAACTCAAGGTCACCTATGAAGGAACCAACAAAGTTAAGGAGTCCAAGGCGAACCAGCACATGAGGTTGTACGAGCTGTTTGAAATGAATGATGATGAAGGAATCTCTGAAATGAACTCAAGATTCACAAACATAATCAACGAGCTCAAAAGACTTGGCAAGATCTTTACTGAGGAAGAGCAAGTCAAGAAGATACTGAGGAGTCTTCCCAAAAGCTGGCAAGCCAAGAAGACTGCTGTTGAGGAAGTTCAAGACTTGACCACCTACAAGTATGATGAACTCATTGGATCTCTACTGACCCATGAGATCTCAATGAAGAACTTTGAGGTAAAGGAGAAGTCTGAGGACAAGAAGCAAAAATCTCTTATCATGAAAGCTGACTCCACAGATGGGAGCTCAACAGACGATGAAGAAATGGCCATGTTCACTAGAAAAATGAAAAGGCTGTTCAGAAAGAATGACAAGTATTCCAAGAAGCCTTACAAGAAGTTTGACAAGTACAAAGCTGAGTCCAGCGACAGCAAGTACAAGAAGGAAAGCTCAAAGCCCATCACATGCTTTGAATGTCATCAAACTGGCCATATCAAATCAAGCTGTCCTACCTTGAGGAAGGAAAAAAGGAACAACAAGAAGGCAATGGTGGCAACCTGGAGTGACAGTGATGAGTCATCATCATCAGAAGCTGATGCCACTGAGTCAGCAAAGATTTGTTTCATGGATGATGAGCTTGCTGAGCCTTGTGTTTCTGAGGCACACTCAACTGAGGTAATATCACTACCCCTGCTCAGAAATGAAATGATAAATGCCCTGAGTGACCTCTACACACTTATCAAAAAGTGTAACAAGAAGGTTAGAGCACTCAGCAGGCGATGTGATGAGATTGAAGAGGTCAAACTGAGTGACCTTCGATATCTTCTCCAAGACAACTCAACTTTGCATAGCAACGTAGAAACTATGCACAAGTTTGTCTCTAAGGTCCAATCAGATTCTAAGAAACTGAGAAAGGACATCACATCTATTCAGAATCAACTCAAGATTCCGAATAAAAGAAATATTCCTCTGAACACTCAGTACCGAAGTACTAGTCAGCAAAGATGGAATCCTCAGCGGAATGTCCAGTGTGACTTCTGTGGGAAGAAAGGACACACCACAAAGGTGTGTTGGCATGCTCAACATTGGGGTGCTGACCAGCCAGTGAGATATCCCCAACGGAAGGTCAGCTGGGACTTCTGTGGGAAAAATGGGCACACTATCCAAGTGTGTCGTCATAAGATTAAATATGATGCTTCACCTGCTGAGCCTAACAAACAAGGACCAAAAAGACTTGGGTACCTAAAGATAACTAGCTATATTGCAGGTAAGCCTGAGGTGTGCTGAGAAGTAAAAAATGTGGTACATTGACAGCGCATGCTCGAGGCATATGACTGGTGATGAAACTCAGTTCATCACACTTGTGCGTAAACGAGGTGGAAGCGTAAGTTTCGGAGACAACAAAAAGGGTAAGATAGTAGGGTCAGGAACCGTTGGTGGTAATCCTACTATTGAGTCAGTCTCCCTAGTTAGTGGACTCAAATATAACTTACTGAGCGTAGCTCAGCTATGTGACAACGGCAGAAAAGTTATATTTGATAACGCTGGATGTAAAATACTCGAGGGAAAAACAAATGAATTAATTTTTACTGCCCCTCGTGTTGATAATGTCTTTATGCTGAATTTGGAAAAGAAATTTTCAAAAAATGTATGCTTAGTGTCAAAGGAAGAAAATTCCTGACTATGGCACAAGAGACTTGGTCATGTAAGCATTGACCTCCTGGCCAAATTAGCAAGAAAGCAATTAGTTGAGGGATTGCCATAACTTAAGTTCGAAAAGGATCAATTATGTAATGCTTGACAGTATGGAAAACAAACTAAAAAATCTTTTCATAGTAAAAACATTGTCTCAACCAAGCGTCCACTCGAGTTGCTACACTTGGATCTCTTCGGACCAGTCCAGCCGCTGAGCTTGGGTGGTAGGAGATTTTCCTTGGTCATTGTAGATGACTTTTCTCGGTACACTTAGATCATCTTGCTGAGTAGCAAGGATGAAACCTTTGAGACGTTTTCAACATTAGTAAGAAAACTTGAAAACGATAAAGACCTAAAGTTAGTTCACATCCGAAGTGATAATGGTGGAGAATTCAAAAATCAACAGTTTGTTGAATTCTGTGAAGCCAGCGGCATTGACCATAATGTTTCTGCTCCTAGAACGCCTCAACGGAATGGGGCAGTTGAGAGGAAAAACAGAACCTTGGTTGAAATAGCCAGGACAATGCTGAGTGAGAATAGGCTTCCGAAGTACTTTTAGGGAGAAGCTGTCAACACAACTTGCTACATACTTAATAGGGCTCTAGTCAGACCCATATTAAAGAAGACTCCCTACGAAATTTGGAAAGGACGAAAACCCAACATTGGATACTTTTGTGCCTTCGGCTATAAATGTTTCATTTTAAATACTAAAGACATCCTTGCTAAGTTTGATTCAAAAGCTGATGAAGCTATCTTTTTAGGCTACTCAACAAACAGCAAAGCATATAGAGTTTTCAATAAACGAACTCAGGTCTTAGAAGAGTCCGTACATGTTGAGTTCGATGAAACTAACCCTGCAGGAAAAGACAAGCAGCTGACTGAGGATGATCCACACTCAGCACCTGCTGACCAAGAAACAGCCGCTGAGTCATTACCTCAAGGGCTGACCAAAGGTAAAAGCGAAACTCAAATTGTCTTCACTGACCAATCTACACCTGCAGAGATTGTTGAAACACAACTAGCTCAAGACATCACTCTACCAAAGGAGATCAGAATACCAAGAGGACACTCAGAGAGTGCTATTCTTGATGCTGCTGAAAACACCCTGATGACCAGAAATCAACTCAGGAGATACCTCAGCAATGTAGCATTCGTCTCAGTTCTGGAACCAAAGAACTTCTCTGAAGCTGAGCACGATGAGTTCTGGATGGGTGCAATGCAAGAAGAACTTGATCAGTTCAAGAGAAATGAAGTATGGGACTTAGTGCCAAACCCAAGAAGCCAGAAGACCATAGGAACAAGATGGGTCTTCCGCAACAAGCTAGATGAACAAGGGAACGTAGTCAGGAACAAAGCAAGACTTGTAGCTCAGGGCTACAGTCAGCAAGAAGGTATTGACTATGGTGAGACCTTCGCCCCAGTGGCAAGGCTAGAGGCTATAAGAATTTTATGTGCATATGCTAGTTACATGAACTTTAAGTTATTTCAAATGGATGTTAAGAGTGCATTCCTTAATGGAGTTATAAACGAGGAAGTCTATGTTAATTAGCCTCCAGGGTTTGAGGATCCCAAGTCTCCAAACCACGTTTATAAGCTCAAAAAGGCTCTGTATGGTCTCAAGCAAGCACCACGTTCTTGGTATGAGAGGCTGACCAGTTTCCTGCTGACTAGAAATTATGTCAAGGGTAAAGCTGATACAACCTTATTCATTAAGAGAAGGGTAAAGATACCCTACTGGCTCAGATATATGTTGATGACATTATTTTTGGTGCCACTAATGAGTCCATGTGCAAGGAATTTAGTAAGCAGATGCAGACTAAGTTTGAAATGTCAATGATGGGAGAACTCAACTTCTTCCTTGGACTTCAAATCAAACAAGGGAAAAATGGCATCTTCATCAGTCAAACTAAGTATGCTAAGGAGATATTGAAGAAGTATGAACTCGAGAACTGCAAGTCAATATCTACCCCAATGGGCACTGACACTGTCCTCTGTGCTGACGAAAATGGTAAGTCAGTAGACAGCAAATTGTATCGAGGTATGATTGGCTCTCTACTCTACTTAACTGCCAGTAGGCCGGACATTCAGTTCTCAGTATGTTATTGCGCTAGATATCAATCTAACCCTAAGGAATCTCATTACATAGCTGTAAAAAGAATCCTTAGATATTTGCAAGGCTCAGTGAATGCAGGTTTATGGTATCCCAATACTTATAATTTCACACTTATTGGATACACTGACGCTGACTATGGACGAGATAAGCTTGAACAAAAAAGCACCTCAGGAGGATGTTATTTCCTTGGAAGCTGTCTTATGTCTTGGTTCAGTAAGAAGCAGTCGTCAGTAGCCCTATTAACCACTGAAGCTGAGTACATTGCTGCTGGAAGCTGTGTAGCTCAAGTCCTCTGGATCAAGCAACAGCTGGAAGATTATGGTGTTCAGACTAAAACAATTGAAGTCAAATGTGACAACAAAAGTGCCATTTGTTGGAAACACCTTTCCACAAGATTTTGATTTGACAAAATCATCCATGATTAAGAGGCAATTAAATTTAAATGCTTTGATTTAATTGTACTAATGTGTTTGTTCAATATTGAGTGCAAAAATATATATATAAAGTTAGACAGGACAAAAGTCAGCATAAGCCAAGCTGAGTGGAACGGAACTCAGCATGAAAGAATAGAAGCTGAGTATCAGAAGTCTCCTTGAAAGTTGCCAGAACGAAGCTGACTAAATTAGAAGACTCCTTCAGAATTGTATAAACAGAACGGAGCTGACTAAGAAGGAACTAAGCATTGAAGTTGAACATTCGAAGATAATGAATGAAGCTGAGTGACAGTCAGGATAGCATGAAGGATCTGTTCAGTAAAGGACAAAGTCTGCCAATCTTCTGCACCAATAATTGAAGCCTCGAAAATACACAAAAGACTAATTCCAAGAAACATGGGTCAATGGATTATTGGTAAAAGACAACTGCCACAAAAAGACAAGTCTGTAGGAAGAAGACAAGGCTGACACCTGAAGAAAACAGATGACAGGATTGGCCTGCAAAACTGAAGCTGACCAGAAGCTGTCTACTAAAAGAGCCGTTTTGGAATCAACGGACACACCAAATTCAAACGGTCTAATCTCCAGAATTCATCTATAAAATGGACAAGGATTTCACTTGGACATTTGCCGAATTACAAAAAAGAAAAATCCAAGAGAGAAATCTTCAAAGCACTCAAATACAAAGATCTTACACCAAATCTTCTATTCCTTGTGTAAATGCTAGAGTGATTCTGTGTAATCTTCTAAAGTGTTCTTTACTGAAAGGAGAACAAGGGTTTATCAATTGTAATATTGAGAGTGTATGCTGAGTGCTTGGTTGTACGCATTCAGTGGTAGAAAAATCTAAGTGATGGGTTGTAGTACTTAGTAGGAGCTGAGTAGACGAATAGAGGACGTACTCTTGCATACTCACTGCCTTGTAAATGGTTTGTTCTCTACCTTGAAAGAGCTCAGTATTGGATTGAAAATCCCAGGAGGAACTGGGGACTGGACGTAGGCACAGAGGTCGAACCAGGATAAGTCGTGCTGAGTAACTTCTAAACTCTTTCTCTCAATATATATATATATATATATATATATATATATATGTGTGTGTGCATGTGTTGCTTGTGATATTTACTCAGCATATAAATTGTTAAAACTGAAACTGAGTAAATCTGAGTGCTGAGTTGGAAGCTGGCCTCTCAAGAGTCAATTCCCAACTCTCAAGTCAAGCAGTCTTAGTCAGCATAGAACTAAAACTGTCTGACTAATCAATCGGCCGTGCTGACCAACACGTTGAGTTAACAAACTCTTAAAATAACATTAAGTCAGCATAACTAAAAGCGAAAAAGTTACATTAGTTCCTATCCCCCCCCTTGGAACTAATTACTAGGGACCAACAAGTGGTATCAGAGCTAAAAGTTCACTACTCAAAGATCTAACAATCTTGAGCTGATCCCGATAAATGGCTGAAAATAGCACTCGTTTCCTTCCAGGGAACCAAACAACACAGATACTCCCTGAGGGATTATCAATTAGTCGGCCTCCCCTATTCTTTGGATCTAATTATACATTCTGGAAGAAAAGGATGAAGAACTTTATTCAAGCCATAAACATGAGTGCATGGCTTGCAATAGTTCAAGGTCCACATATACCTTACAAAACTGTTGATAATGAGAAAGTTGTCAAGAGTGAAACTGAGTGGACAGAAGATGACCTCAGAAAATTGCAAAATAATGCTTCGGCTATCAATATGCTTCACTGTGCTCTAGATGCTGCAGAATACAATAAGATTTCAGGTTGTGAGTCAACACAGGAGATCTGGAAGAAGCTGGAAGTGACTTATGAAGGCACAAGCAAGGTCAAGGAGTCCAAAGTAAACCAGCACATACGATTGTATGAACTGTTTGAGATGACTGACAATGAGGACATCTCAGTAATGAATGCCAGGTTTACCAACATAATAAATGAGCTCAAAAGACTCAGGAAGAACTTCACTGAAGAAGAACAAGTGAAGAAAATCTTACGAAGTCTTCCCAAAAGCTGGCAAGCTAAGAAGACAGCTGTAGAGGAAGCTCAGGACCTGACCACATACAAATATGATGAGCTGATCGGTTCCTTGCTGACCCATGAAATTTCCATGAAAAACTTTGAAGCTAAAGAAAAATCTGAGGATAAGAAACAGAAATCACTAGTGATGAAAGCTGACTCCACAGAAGCTGAGTCAACTGATGATGAGGAAATGGCCATGTTTACTAGAAAAATGAAAAAGTTGTTCAGAAGAAATGAAAGAAATAGTAAGCGGCCATACAAGAGAGGAGACAGATATAAAGCTGAGTCCGGTGACACCAGATACAAAAAGGACAGCTCCAAGCCTGTCACATGTTATGAGTGCCATCAAACTGGGCATATTAAGTCAAGCTGTCCTAATCTGAAGAAAGATAAGAATGGAAGCAAAAAGGCAATGGTGGCCACGTGGAGTGACAGTGATGAGTCAACATCATCTGAAGCTGAGCAAAATGAAACAGCCAACATATGTTTCATGGCAGATGATGGAGCTGACCAATCTCAATCTGAGCAAGCTGACCTCTCTGGAGATTCTAAGCAGGAGGAAAACAACAATGAGTTAACATCCTTACTTTTGCTTAGAAACGAAATGGTAAATGCCCTGAGTGACTTATATACACTAACTAAGAAGTGTAACAAAAAGATTAAGGCACTCAGCAGGCGCTACGACGAGATTGGGGAGGTCAAACTGAGTGATCTTCGATATCTCCTCCAAGACAACTCAACATTGCATAGCAACATAGAAGTTATGCACAAGTTTGTCTTGGAAGTCCAATCAGATTCAAAGAAACTGAAAAAGGACGTCACCACCTTACAAAACCAAATAAAAGGTTCAACTAAGAACAAACCCCATACTGAGTACTTAGGTACTGGTCAGCATAAACAGTTTACTCAATGTAGCTGCTGTGGGAAGAAAGGACACACAAAAGCTATGTGCTGGCATACCAAACAGACTGTCCAATGTGACTTCTGTGGTAAAAAAGGTCATACTACCAAGGTATGCTGGCATGCTCAGCACAACAATGCTGACCACACACAACATCACCCTCAAAGGGTAACTCAGTGTGGCTTTTGTGGTAAAAGTGGCCATACTACAAAAGTATGCCGTCACAAACTAAAATATGACTCTGCATCTGTTTATACTAACAAGAAAGGATCCAAAAGGAATTGGGTACCTAAAGATGAATAGTTTAAAATGCAGGTCAGCTTGACATACGTGGAAAAGTCAAAACTTTGGTACATAGATAGCGCATGCTCAAGACACATGACAGGTGATGAAACTCAGTTCATCACACTAGAGCTTAAACGAGGAGGTAGTGTAAGTTTTGGAGACAACAAGAAGGGTAAGATAGTTGGCTCAGGAACTATCGGATGTAACCCCAGAATTGAGTCAGTCTCCTTAGTTAAGGGTCTCAAATATAATCTTCTAAGTGTAGCTCAGCTTTGCAAGAGTGGAAGAAAGGTTATATTTGATGATACTCAATGTCAAATACTCGAGGGAAAAACAAACGATTTGATTTTAACAGCCCCTCGTGTAGAAAATGTTTATATGTTGAGTTTAGAAAAACAATTTTCAAATAATATATGCTTAGTATCTAAAGAGGACAACTCCTGGCTATGGCATAGGAGACTTGGGCATGTCAGCATGGACCTCCTTGCCAAACTAGCTAGAAAGCAATTAGTTGAGGGATTACCCAAATTAAAGTATGAAAAAGATCAACTTTGTAATGCTTGTCAGCAAGGTAAACAAACCAAAAAGTCTTTTCATAGCAAAAATGTTGTCTCAACCAAAAGACCATTGGAATTACTACATTTGGATCTTTTCGGACCTATCCAGCCACTCAGCATGGGAGGTAAGAAATTTTCCTTAGTTATTGTAGATGATTTCTCTAGGTATACTTGGATCATCTTGCTGAGTAGCAAAGATGAAACATTTGAGATGTTTACTACATTAGTCAAAAAGCTTCAAAATGATAAAGACCTAAGAGTAGCTCACATTAGAAGTGATAATGGTGGAGAATTCAAAAACCAAATGTTTGATGAATTCTGTGAAACCAATGGTATTGACCACAATTTCTCTGCCCCTAGAACTCCTCAACAGAATGGAGTTGTTGAAAGGAAAAATAGGACAATAGTAGAAATTGTCAGGACAATGCTGAGTGAAAATAGGCTTCCGAAGTATTTTTGGGGAGAAGCTGTCAACACAGCATGTTATATATTGAATAGGGCTTTAGTTAGACCCATATTAAAGAAAACTCCCTATGAACTTTGGAAAGGATGAAAGCCCAACATTGGCTACTTTCGTGCCTTTAGGTGTAAATTTTTCATACTCAATACAAAAGACAATTTGGCAAAATTTGATGCCAAAGCTGACGAAGCAATCTTTTTAGGGTACTCAACAAACAGCAAAGCATATAGAATTTATAATAAAAGAACTCAAGTTGTAGAAGAGTCAGTCCATGTAGATTTCGATGAAACTGACCCTACAGGTAAGACAATTCAACCCATGGAGGATGAGCCGAACTCAGCTCATACTGACCTGATTGGAGGTGCTGAGCCATCAGCACAAGAGCTGACCAAAGGTAAAATCGAAACTGAAATTACCTTTGCTGACCAATCTGTCCCTGCAGAGATTGTAGAAACACCTGTTCCTAACAACTCAACATTATCCAAGGAGATAAAAATTCCAAGAGGACATTCAGAAAAGTCCATCCTTGATGATGCCAATAACAAAGTAATGACTAGAGACCAGCTTAGGAAATTCCTTAGCAACGTTGCTTTCGTATCAGTTCATGAACCAAAGAACTTTGCTGATGCTGAGCATGATGAGTATTGGATCAATGCTATGCAAGAAGAGCTTGACCAATTCACGAGAAATGAGGTATGGGATTTAGTACCTAAACCTAGGAATCAAAAATCCATAGGAACTAAGTGGGTTTTTAGAAACAAACTAGATGAGCATGGAAATCTAGTTAGGAACAAAGCCCGACTTGTAGCCCAAGGCTATAGTCAGCAAGAGGGCATTGATTATGGTGAAACTTTTGCACCAGTTGCTAGGTTAGAAGCTATACGTATATTGTGTGCATATGCTAGTTTCATGAACTTTAAATTGTATCAAATGGATGTTAAAAGTGCATTTCTTAATGGCTTTATAAATGAAGAGGTATATGTTAATCAACCTCCGGGTTTTGAAGATCCAAAATTTCCAAACCACGTTTATAAACTTAAGAAGGCCTTATATGGCCTGAAGCAAGCTCCAAGAGCTTGGTATGAAAGGTTGACCAACTTCCTGCTGACCAGGAATTATGTCAGAGGAAAAGCTGACACAACCTTGTTCATTAAGAAAAAGGGTAAACATACCCTACTTGCACAAATCTATGTAGATGAAATAATATTTGGTGCTACTGACGAATCTTTGTGTCAAGAGTTTAGCAAACAGATGCAGACTAAGTTCAAAATGTCTATGATGGGAGGACTCAGCTTCTTCCTTGGACTTCAGATCAAGCAAGGTAAGAACGACATCTTCATTAGTCAGTCCAAGTACACCAAGGAGATGTTAAAGAAATTCGATATGGAAGATTGTAAGCCCATATCAACCCCTATGGGTACTGATACTGTCCTATGCAAAGATGAGAAAAGTAAGTCAATAGATAGTAAACTTTATCGAGGTATGATAGGCTCCTTACTTTATCTCACTGCTAGTAGACCTGATATACAGTACTTAGTATGTTATTATGCAAGATATCAAGCTGACCCAAGGGAATCTCACTTAATTGCTGTAAAAAGAATTTTTAGATATTTGCAGAGCTCAGTTGATGCAGGTTTGTAGTATCCAACTTCAAATGACTTCACACTCATAGGATACACTGATGCTGACTATGGACGGGATAAGCTAGAACGTAAGAGTACTTCAGGAGGATGTCATTTCCTTGGAAGCTGTCTAGTATCCTGGTTCAGTAAGAAGCAGTCATCAGTTGCTCTGTCTACAACTGAAGCTGAGTACGTTGCTGCTGGAAGCTGTGTAGCTCAAGTCCTATGGATAAAGCAACAGCTTGAGGATTATGGAGTAAGAACTGAGACAATAGAGATCAAATATGACAACAAGAGTGCCATTGATCTATCCAAGAATCCTATCCAACACAACAGGATGAAGCATGTCAGCATAAGGCATCACTTCATCAGAGATCACGTACTAAAGGGTGAGATCAAGCTGACCTATGTGCCAACAAATGAACAGCTTGCAGATATTTTCACCAAGCCTTTGGCTCGTGAGCAATTTAAAATACTAAGGGAAGCTATCGGTATGTCTAATTCTCTTTAACAGTTCTAAATATTTGAATAAATGTTGAGTGATTGTCATGCTGACTGATATCAATTTAGTAACTACTGCACATTGAGCTTAATAGTCTATGCTGAGTAGATACAAATGTTGAGTAAATATTCTGTGCTGAGTAGATAAACATATTGAGTAATCACCTTATGCTGAGTAAGATGTACATGCTGAGTGATTAACGTATGTTGAGTTACTAAGAGATAGAAAATCCATCTACGTAGAATTAAATACTCAGTATCATAAACGATTCATATTCTGGCAAACTGAGTAAAAACCCACTTGTACCAATGAACAATGACACGTGTAACAAATCATACTTAGAAAAACGCAAGTAATAATGAATACCCATGCGCCGAACCTGTCATAAATGGCAGAATCCTTGTCGATTAAAGTCCCAAGAAGAAAACGGCTAGTTCATTAATTAGGAATGATTCAAGACTCTATAAGTAGTGGAAGGATCCCCACTCATTACTCTTTACGCTTAAAATCTTTTGAAATCGAATCCTTCTCTCTCCCTAAACCTTAAAACCTTCATCTGTAACAATGGCTTCCGGCAAAAACGAAATCCCTAACTTCACCGCTCAGCTTGGCCAAACCTCTGGCAAACCCACTCAAGCTGACCCCGCCGGTTCATCAAAGCCAGTAGAAAGGAACATGATCAAGGTCCATAAGAAGGTCAACAACTTGGAGGTTCTAAAATGCAGATGGTTCTCTCCAGGATTCATCACTTCTGAGAAACCGTTTTGTGACTGGATCGAGAAGAACAAATGGACCGGTCTCTTCTCACTCACCGAAAAAACATACTCTAGGCTGGTCAGAGAGTTCTATTCCAACATGTTTGTTGATGAAGAAGATGCTGATTATTTGGAGACCACGGTCAAAGGACAGAAAATCACCATAACCCCTACCTATCTAGCTACTCTGCTAAACTTACCAGACGAAGGAATGGAGTTTAGGACAACAAAAGAAAAGGTACCAAAGGAAAAGCTTGACCAGATCAAGGGGTTCTGCAAACCCAAAAATCATAAAGGTGAAATACCCAGCACCTGTATGGGGCAAGAACAGAAGATGGCTCACTACGTACTGACCAACTTTATCTTCCCCAAGCTAAGCTCAGCTTCCTCTGCCTCCAATTTTGAACAGTGCTTCATATGGCACATGTTGAACTACACTCCACTTAACATGCCCGTCTTTCTGGTTGGGGCTCTTCAACGCAGTGGAAAGAAGCTCAGGCTGGGGTCTCTGATCACTAAGATCATTGAGGACCAAAAGATTGAGACAATCAATGAGACTGAAAGCTGGGGGAATGAGATTACAGCCGCCTTGCTGGTTGGGTTACTATACAATCAGCCGTTAAAAGGATTTGAAGAGGTTGAAGATAAAGAGGAAGAAGATGTTGATACTGAACAGGTTGAAGAACCTAAGTCAACTGAGCCTGAGAAGAAGAAGAAGAAGAGAAAGGCCATTGAAACATGCTCAAAAGACATCAATTCTGTCCCCAAAGAAAGTAAGACTAGTGTCTCAGGAAAAGAAAGCTAAAGTTGACCAGGCTAAGGAGAAAGCTGAGTCGGCAGAGAAAAGAAAGAGGCCAGAAGAGCCTGAGGATGAAGAAGAGGAAACTCCGGAATCCCCTTTGATGAAAAAGAAGAAGGTTCATACATTAAAGACATTTGAAGCTAATCCCTTGGATTGGATTGTACCTCCAAATGGCCATAGAATTGACCTAGACCAAACTCATGCTGAGCCGGTCAAGGATGCTGAGCAAGAAACTCCTGCTGAGGAAGAAGTCAATACCGAGCAGGAACAACCTACTGATGTTGAGCAACATCAGGATGATACTCAGCTTAACATTGAGGAAGAAGATCATGCTAAGCTTCATGATGCTGAGCAAGTTGAGAAAACGAATGCTGACCATGGGGAGCACTCATCTTCAGATTCCAGTGAAGGTATTCACACTAACCCTTCATCTCCAAAAGCTCCGAGACGACGGAGACTCAAGAAGAAGGTACAAAAGCACATTGATCTTCTGGATGATTCCCCTCCTCAAGATATTGATGCTGAACTCTGCAAAATTCAGTTCAAATATTTCTCCCATGATGCTGAGCCTGAGTCTCCTCCAACGGATCTTGTGCAAAAACAAGCCTCTATTACTCAGGATGAGGAACAAGCCAAAACCTTTGAAAATCCAAATCCAACTGCTCAAGATAGAACAAATCATGCTTCAACTTCACCCACTCAAGTTGAGCAGGTCAACATGACTAACCAAACTCCACCTCCAACACAGCATGTCGATAAATCAGCTCCTGAAGCCAATCTGCATCAAAGTCCTGTCACCAATCAAGATGATCAATCTGGCAAATAGCCAACTCCACCACCATCAAGCTCAATTCCAGCCTCTGAGACAAATGCTGCTCAATTCACATACTTGAATGCTACTGAGTCAGGACGATGAATTATTGCCTCTGCTCAGTCCTTGCTTCAAGATTTGAACCCTCCTCAAGCTGATGCTACTAGATCAACTCATGCTGAGTCCTCCCAACTGTCTGGTATCACTCAGCTTCTCAATGAACTAAGAGGACTCAAGGATCTTGTAAGTGTTATGACCACCATTCAAACTCAGCAACCCAGGCAAGACCAAATAGCAAAGCTGACTGAATTGATACTCACAATGGTGAACCATCTGAACTCGCTTGAAGGCAAAATCCAACAACTATCGGAAGATAATCCAGGGTATGCAACTTCCACTGAGCTTCAAGGCTATTTTGCTAAGTTAACTGCAGAACTGACCAAATCAAGCGCAACTGGCAATCCTGAGTATGCTACCTCTGCTGAGTTACAAGACTGCTTTTCCAAGCTAAATGCTGAACTGACCAGTACGCGTGAATTAGTATCTTCTACCTCTCAGTGCTCCATTGACCAACTGAGTGAAGCGGTAAGTCTACTTAACGTCAACAAGGCTCAGATGGATGTTGACCCAGTCTCCAATGGTCAACTCTTGAGTTTTTCCCAAGCAATTATGAAGGCAATACGCATCAACAATGCTCAGCGCATGTTTTATGACTCTGCCATGCTGAAGATGTACCACCAATCTTTTGCTCAGATCACCAGCTCGCTCACCTGGCTTAGCAAATCACATGAATGCCTACTCAGCATGATTAGCAGCTCTCTCCGGATTCCTCGCCATGTCCAAGATAATAGTGTACCTTTAATTGATGGCTTGCGTGAAAGCACAAAGAGGCTCCAGCGTTACTCAAATGTCCTCTCCACGCATGCTCGCAATGATACCTTCCTTTATAAACCCGATGATGGCAAAACGGGGGAGAAAAGCCAAGAAGGAACTCAGCTTGCAGGTAATGCCTCAGGAAGTAAAGATAAAGGCAAAGGAGTATATCGAGCTGACCATCAAGCTCAGGTCAATATGAAGGAAAAGAAGAAGAAGAACTAGATATAGCTTAGTCAATGTTTAGAACTTAGCATAGAATCTTTCCTCATATGTTTTTGCTTAATCTATGACAAGTACCATTTTCTAAACCTGGCTGATAAAATTGAACAAACAAATTAAGAAGTAAAACATACTCAGTATACATTAACACTAAAATACTTATGTAATAAACTGAGTAACAACATACTTCTAATATTTTTGAAAACTGACTTAAATCCAATTAGCTCAGATCTTGAAAAATCTAACATTAAACTAAGTCAGTATACACAAATGTCTTAAGGTTAGTTCAATTAAATCTTGGAAGGTTTAGAATTAAGTTAAGACAATATGTGCAACCCTTACGGGGGAGTTATTTCAAAAATAAATCAATCATGGGGTAACTTATAACTGAGTTCCATAATTATGTATTTTGCCAACATCAAAATGGGGGAGTTTGTTGAAACACCTTTCCACAAGATTTTGATTTGACAAAATCATCCATGATTAAGAGGCAATTAAATTTAAATGCTTTGATTTAATTGTACTAATGTGTTTGTTCAATATTGAGTGCAAAAATATATATATAAAGTTAGACAGGACAAAAGTCAGCATAAGCCAAGCTGAGTGGAACGGAACTCAGCATGAAAGAATAGAAGCTGAGTATCAGCAGTCTCCTTCAAAGTTGCCAGAACGAAGCTGACTAAATTAGAAGACTCCTTCAGAATTGTATAAACAGAACGGAGCTGACTAAGAAGGAACTAAGCATTGAAGTTGAACATTCGAAGATAACGAATGAAGCTGAGTGACAGTCAGGACAACATGAAGGATCCGTTCACTAAAGGACAAAGTTTGCCAATCTTCTGCACCAATAATTGAAGCCTCGAAAATACACAAAAGACTAATTCCAAGAAACATGGGTCAATGGATTATTGGTAAAAGACAACTGCCACAAAAAGACAAGTCTGTAGGAAGAAGACAAAGCTGACACCTGAAGAAAACAGATGACAGGATTGGCCTGCAAAACTGAAGCTGTCTACTAAAAGAGCCGTTTTGGAATCAACGGACACACCAAATTCAAACGGTCTAATCTCCAGAATTCATCTATAAAATGGACAAGGATTTCACTTGGACATTTGCTGAATTACAAAAAAGAAAAATCCAAGAGAGAAATCTTCAAAGAACTCAAATACAAAGATCTTACACCAAATCTTCTATTCCTTGTGTAAATGCTAGAGTGATTCTATGTAATCTTCTAAAGTGTTCTTTACTGAAAAGAGAACAAGGGTTTATCAATTGTAATATTGAGAGTGTATGTTGAGTGCTTGGTTGTACGCATTCAGTGGTAGAAAAATCTAAGTGCCGGGTTGTAGTACTTAGTAGGAGCTGAGTAGACGAATAGAGGACGTACTCTTGCATACTCACTGCCTTGTAAAGGGTTTGTTCTCTACCTTGAAAGAGCTCAGTATTGGATTGAAAATCCCAGGAGGAACTGGGGACTGGACGTAGGCACAGAGGCCGAACCAGGATAAGTCGTGCTGAGTAACTTCTAAACTCTTTCTCTCAATATATATATATATATGTGCATGTGTTGCTTGTGATATTTACTCAGCATATAAATTGTTAAAACTGAAACTGAGTAAATCTGAGTGCTGAGTTGGAAGCTGACCTCTCAAGAGTCAATTCCCAACTCTCAAGTCAAGCAGTCTTAGTCAGCATAGAACTAAAACTGTCTGACTAATCAATCGGCCGTGCTGATCAACACGTTGAGTTAACAAACTCTTAAAATAACATTAAGTCAGTATAACTAAAAGCAAAAAAGTTACATTAGTTCCTATCCCCCCCTTGGAACTAATTACTAGGGACCAACACCATTGACCTATCAAAGAACCCAATCCAGCACAGCAGGATGAAGCATGTCAGCATAAGGCAACACTTCATCAGAGACCATATACTCAAGGGAGAGATCAAGCTGACCTATGTCCCAACGGATGAGAAGCTTGCTGATATCTTCACCAAGCCACTGGCTCGTGAGCAATTCAACATACTTAGAGAAGCTATCGGTATGTTTAATCCTCTTCAATAAAATTCTACGCTTAAATTAAACGTTTAGTGATTACCATGCTGAGTGATTCGTGCTAAATTAGTAACTATTGCATGCTGAGTATAGCATGATATGAAATTCCCCATGCTGAGTAGATGTACACACTGAGTGATTATCTTAAGCTGAGTTACTAAGCACACGAATAATTATTCTACGAAAAACTGACTACTCAGAATACCAAACGTATGGCATTCTTAACGCTGAGTAAAAGATCCGTTGTAGAATTAATACTAGCACATGCATTAAATAGCCACCTAGGATGACGTATGCGCAATAATTAGAAAACACATGCGCCGATTGTGTCATAAATGCCAGAATCATTGTTGGTTGATTATCTCGAGGTCAAACTGCCACCTCAACGCTTCAGATCAACTCGACACCCCTATAAAATGCGGATGAATTTCCACTTCTACCTCTTTACACTTAGAAATTCTGGCAATCAAATTCTATCTCTCTAAAAATCCCAAACCTCTCAAAAATCTCTAAGAATCATGTCTAACGATTCTTAGAATGTCTCCGGTGCCGGTTACGATGATAACCGCTCCGATGAAAACCCTTCATCTCCTGCTCAGCAGGAATATAGCGAGACTCCCACCAAGTTTCAAGAACCTGGTCAGCATGACCATTCTAAGGTCACTACCCCGAGCAAGAAAACCCAGGCTGACCAAGCTACATCGTCAAAGAAACAGAAGGATAAGGGGAAGAAACCAATTGAGAGAAACTACACACCGGTCTACGAAAGTGTAAGGGGATACAAGGTTGACCACTCCCGATGGTTCTAGAAGGGGTTTGTTGAAGCTGAGCAACCCTTCTGCGAGTGGATTTCTAAGAATGGCTGTACCGAGCTATTCTCTATTCGAGAAGCCACTTACCCAGAGTTGGTGAAGGAATTCTACGCTAACCTAAGAGCCGCTGATGATAACAGTGACTATATGGTCACCAAGGTCAAAAGGAAAGACATCTTTATCAACCCTCCTTACCTTGTGATGGGGCGCGTATGGTAGAGCTTCTACGACGATGACGAAATGTGTATTATGATAAGTGCGTTACGACTATGGATGTGATCTTTCTAAATGCTCTATCTCTACTAGACGCCACTACTTAGGGGCAAGTGTACCCCGTCGTATCAAGTAATAATCCGATTAAGACCGGGTATCGAATCCACGGGATTTATAACTACAAATATTAAATGACTCGGTTTTATATGTTATCTAAGCGGTGAATACCTTGAGTTGATTCGGGGAACAACTACAAACTACTCCTAACTACGGGTGAGACAAATTTATATAGAAAAACACTACGAAATGATGTGGAAGGCGGTAAGTTATAAATATGATAAACAATGACTCTCAATATATGAACGGTTAATGATTTACTCTTGCAATGACGACTACGTGTAGTGTGACCGACCCATGAAGTACTTAGACTACGTGGTTCCTAGTCAAGGCGTGTCTAATGCTTGGGACCAGAAATTAGGGCCCGTAAGTTCCGTGGTTTGTCAATTCCTACGGTTTCCGGAGCGTCACTTCTGGTAAGGCAACACCTATATGAATCCCTAAAGATAGCCCGAATGGCGTCGGAAATCATGTTCTCCTACACAATAATCAATTACAAGTATCAAAACAAGCAATAAATATCAACACGTATATAGAAACAGAAATTGCAAATCATATATTATAAATATGGAAAACGTAAATACGGAATACAACCAAGCCTAGTACATAGGAAGAGTGCAAGCTAGTTAGCAAGTAAAAAGGGAAGAATCCACCATCGGAACTAGCTAACCAGACTCAAGGTCGTCTCTTAGGACTTGGAGGTGGAGCTTTCGAGCTTGGGGAGCGGAGACGGAGCGGAACTTTGATGGAACGCCGGAATCAACGAATAAGCTCTCAAGGTGGAAGAGTTTTGCTTTATAAATACAATCTCAAACAAAAACAACAAGAGCTTTAACTATAGTAAAATTGTATATGAAAAATGGTGTCTCAAACTTAAGATCCAGCCCCTATTTATACACATCAAACTAGGGGTAGAATTGTAATTTCACAAAATACAAGCATGGAGGAACATGATTTTCTGCAGATTTCCCATGACACGCCTCGCGTATGGTGGAGTACGCCTCGCGTAGTTGCCCATTCCGTCAGAAATCTCCTGCATGTGGGCCAAATCCAGATCTTGTTGTCTCAACCACGCCCCGTGTAGATTTGGGTGCGCCTCGCGTGGTTGAGTTTCTGAGATTTTATTGCTTGAATTGGGTCTTTTACGCCTCGCGTAGCTGAAGCACGCCCCGCGTAAATGAGTCTCTGAGCTTTTTGGATTGAAGAATTTCCTTACATGCCCCGCGTGTAAGGTGGTATGTCCCGCGTAGGGTAGTTGACTTAGGGAGACCATGCAGTCTGACTTTCAGGATTAGGCTTATCATTTCTGACACATGTTCCACGCCTCGCGTGGTAGTTGATACGCCCCGCGTATTGGTGACTAGATCCCACGTGGTGCCTGTGGATTGAACAATTATTTCTGACCAAGTGTTCCACGCCTCGCGTGGTAGTTGATACGCCCCACGTATGTTGAAGGAATTCCACTCCTTGCTCGTACCTGAAATACAATTCTCGGGAGCCGAGTTATCTTGACGTTTTTTTTTTCTAATTAAATCAAAAATAGGGAAAATTAACCGAAAGTACAGAATTTATTTTTATTTCGTTATTTTATTAAAACACTCTATTTTTGCAATTAAACTTATTTATTTCATATGAAAATTAATCCGTAAATCACGCTAAAAGATAGGGACAAAACGCCCCTATCAAACCTCCTCGGACTTTAAAGTTTTACTTGTCCTCAAGTAAAAGAAATCGAAAGACAAGGGATTGAGATTATTAAGAGACAAACCGTCGGTTGGTTTTACCAAGTGCGTGATTTCGAAGCTAAAGTTTTATGCAAGGTTTTCGGCAAGTACCTACGCAAACACAAGAGTGACCAAAACTTGTTTGAAACCTCCATGATCAAATTTAATAGGCAATATTAACGGGGGTTGATTATATTTTGAGAACCCGAAAAGTACCTCACCAAGGGATTTCGCTCTTACACTCAAATTTTGGTGGGTCGGTGTTTGATAGGGGTATTTTACCCCTATCTTTTAGCCTGATTTGCGGGTTGATTTTGGATAAAATAAATAAGTTTAATTACAAAAATAAAGTGTTTTTGATAAAATAAAGAAATAAAAATAAATCTCGTATTTTCAGTTTATTTTCCTCGTTTTTTATTAGTTTAGGAAATAAAAACGTCAAGCTAACTCGGCTCTCAAGATTTGTATTTCAGGTACGAGAAAGGAGCAAAAATCCACTCCATACGCGGGGCGTATAATCCTCTACGCGGGGCGTGAAACATGGTGTCGGTAATGATTGCCTTATCCGCAGAAGCCATGTGGAACTGACTCAGCATACGCGGGGCGTATGCCACTCTACGCGAGGCGTATGACACATGTCGGCAATAATTGGCCTAATCCTGAAAGTCAGACTGCATTATCTCCCAGAGTCAACTCTCCATACGTGGGGCGTATCACCATATACGCGGGGCGTAAAAGGCAGTTCTTCAACGTAAAAAGATCAGAGACTCTTTTACGCGGGGCGTACTTCAGCTACGCACGGCGTAAAAGCACCAATTCAAGCAATAAAACTTCAGAGACTCAAACACGCGGGGCGTACAATCCTTTACGCAGGGCGTGCTTGAGACAACAAGACAACGAATTGGTCCACATGCAGGAGATTTCTGACGGAATGGGCATTTACGCGGGGCGTATACCAATTTACGCGGGGCGTATCATGGGATTTCTGCAACAAATAATGTTGCTCCATACTTGTGCTTTGTGAAATTACAAACTTGCCCTTGCTTGATGTCTATAAATAAGAAGCTCTTAAACTTCATTTGACACCAATTACATATTAGAGAGCTACACTATACTCTTTTCTTTCCTTGTAATTTAGATTCAGATTTTGTAGTTAAACTCTCCCCCTCGAGAGCTTGTTCGGTTGTTCCGGCGTTCCATCGAAGTTCCGTTCCACCATTCGTCACCAAGCTCGAGAGTTCCACCTCCACGACCTAGGAGACGGCTTTGAGTCCGGTTAGCTAGTTCCAAGGGCGGATTCTCCCTTTTTACTTGCTAATTAGCTTGTACTCTTCCTATGTACTAGGCTTGGTTGTATTTCATCTAATCACTTTCCATATTTATAATTTATGATTTATAATCTCTATTTCCCTTTATGTGTTAATGTTTATTGCTTGTTGTGATATTGATAATTGATTATTGTGTAGGAGAACGCGATTACCGCCGCCATTCGGGCTATCTTTAGGGAGTTATATAGGTGTTGCCTTACCGGAAGTGACAAACCGGAAACCGTAGGAATTGACAAGCCACGGAACTTACGGGCCCTAGTTTCTAATTCCCCCACATTAGACACGCCTTGACTAGGAATCACGTAGTCTAAGTACTTCAGGGGTCGGTTATACTACACTTGGTCGTCTTTGCAAGAGTAAACTATTATCCGTATACATTTAGAGTCATTATTTATCATGGTTATAACTTATCATATTCATCCCACTTCATAGAGTTTTAGCTACATAAATCTGTGTCGCCAATAGTGAGGAATAGTGTGTAGTTGTGTCTTACTTAACCCCAAAGTAATTACCGCTTAAATAACATACGAAACCGAGTCGTCTAATACTTGTAATTATAAATCCCGTGGATTCGATACCCGGTCTTAACCGGATTATTACTTGATACGACGGGGTACACTTGCCCCTAAGTAGTCGTTGCGTCTAGTAGAGTTAGAGCATTAGAAAGATCACATCCATACTAGTAGCACATTCATCGCAATACACATTTAAGTCGTCGTTAGAAAAGCTCTACACACCTAGATCCTACGCCCATCAAGTTTTTGGCGCCGTTGCCGGGGATTTATAATTTCCTACAATATTAGACAAAAACGTTTCATTGTTAGTTTAAACATTCTTTTTGTATAAATTGTTTATATATACTCTTACTAACATTATTCTTTCTTGTTGATAACCTTTTATACTTCCTTTTACTTTATGCACACCCGATCGAAAAGTGATTCTCTTATTCCTATTGATCTCGAAATTGAACGTACTCTTTATAGAATTCGAAAAGAGAGAATGGAAAATCTCAACGATGAAGCTAACCAGCCCGAGATCAACCAAAGGGCGCCGGAACAGCCCGTGAATAACGACCATAATGGTGAAGGCAACGACACGCGTTCGATGTTGGAGATTCTTGCTCCACATCGTCCTCAAATCCGCCACGGAATTGTTGCCCCCACCATTCCGGCCGACACATTTGAAATAAAGACTAGCATGATCCAATTAATTCAACAATTCGGTTAATTCGGAGGGGAACCCCATGAAAACCCTAACGAACACCTTGATAAATTTCTTATGTGTGCCGAAACGTCACGGCAAAATAATGTTCCAGTTGAGGCCGTCCAACTAAAACTATTCCCTTTTTCTTTGACAGGACAGGCGTTGGAATGGTTGCACTCGTTAGAGGCGGGATCGATCACATCGTGGAAGGAACTCGAGAAGGAGTTCCTATCTTACTACTTCCCGCCCTCTAAAACGGTTAAATTGAGAAAAGATATCACTTCCTTTCAGCAACTTGGATACGAGGCCCTCCATTCAGCTTGGGCTAGGTTCCGAAAGCTGCTCCGAAGCTGTCCCCATCACGATATCCCTAAGCATGATTTAGTAAGTACTTTTTATCATGGTCTAACACCTACTAATCGTGCAACCATTGATTCCGCCACAGGTGGGGATTTGTTCCGCAAATCGGCAAGCGAGGCGTATGAGCTCATTCACGAATTAGCCAGGAAAAGCATCCAATGGCAAGAAGATCGGCTTGCCGGACCCTCGCAGCATCAAACCTTTTCCGTAGAAAATGAGGCTCCCACAATCTTCATGATCGAAATGAACAAGAAACTGGATGCTTTAATGGCACAATTGAGCCTCCAAAATTCAGCACAAGTCTTAGTGTGCTCTCATTGTGGTGGTGGCCACCAAGGTAAGGATTGTCAAGCCGGAAACCCTTTTGCCGGTGACACCGAAAGCGTAAGTTATGTAGGGGGACAACAAAGGTATAATTCTCATTATAACTCCTATCCTAACATGCATGCTTTTCACCACCATAACAATAACACTAACAATAACGGAAGGAGGCTTCAACACATTCCATCTTATGATAATGAGCGGAATGTATTGAAGCCCCCATCCGAACCCCATGGTAAATTTGTGGAACAAGGGTTGGGCCAATGCCCTCATGACCAAGCAGGGCAAAAATCACAACCTCCTAGCAATGCGCAAGACGCAATGGTAATTGATATTCTTAAAGAAATATCTTCCCGTCTTGCTAACAATGAAGCATTTTGCAGGGACTTGGGACAGCAAGTGGCCCAATTAAGTCGCCAACGACAAGGGAGGCAATATGGGTCTCCCCCGACTAACACCGAACAAAACCCGAGACCAAAAGATTGGGAGACCGCACAAGCAATAACTCTCTGTAGTGGTAAGGGTTTGGAACCACCGGTTCCAAAGGCGACTCCACCCGCTCCACAGGTAAGTAATGAACCGGAAGTGGTAAGCAACCCCGGTTCGGATCCAAAACCCTCAACTTCCTTGGATAAGAATAAAAATGTGTGTGACCCAATTGGAGCTTACGTGCCGAAGCTCCCTTTTCCACAACGACTTAAAAAGGAAAAATTGGACCACCAATACGGCAAGTTTTTGGAAATCTTTAAGAAACTTCACATTAACATTCCACTTGCGGAAGCATTGGAGCAAATGCCCACATATGCGAAGTTTCTTAAAGAAATCCTCGCCAAAAAGAGGAAGTTGGATTATAATGAGACGGTAGTGCTCACGGAGGAATGCTCCACGATTATAACGAACAAACTCCCACCTAAACTCAAGGATTTAGGTAGTTTTTCTATCCCTTGCACGATTGGTAATGTTGAGTTTAGGAGAGCTTTATGTGATTTGGGTGCTAGCATCAATCTAATGCCTTTATCTATATTCAGGAAGCTCGGCTTGGGAGAACCTAAGCCTACCAATATGACACTTCAGCTGGCCGATAGATCCATTGCCCGGCCAAAAGGAATTGTGGAGGATGTCTTAGTGAAAGTGGACAAGTTCATTTTCCCCGCCGATTTTGTAGTGCTCGATATAGCGGAAGACGATTCGGTACCAATCCTCCTAGGACGACCATTCCTTGCAACAGGTAGGACTCTCATTGACGTCCATGAAGGTAAGCTCATCTTACGGTTACAAGACAAAGAGGTAGAATTTAACGTGTATAACTCCATGAAATTTCCATCTAATACCATGGCGGATTGTAATTCTGTAAATTTCGTGGACTCCATTGATCTTTTTGTTGAAGAATTTTGTGATAGGTCTTCCGCGGGAACCTCTTCGGAAATAGATGGTGTTGAGCATTTGGATGAGGAGCCATTGAACAAGCCGTTTGAATACTCCTCCGAAATAGAACGATGTCTATTGGCAAGGAGCCGGTTTGAGGGTTTAGACCGTGATAGCAAAGAAAAGCCGAAGACCTCCCTTGAGGAACCTCCAACTTTGGAACTCAAACCCTTGCCTCCTAATTTAAAATACGTATTTTTGCAACCTCCTAATTTCTTACCGGTTGTTATTTCTTCGCTTTTGACAGCGGAAATGGAGGAAGCACTAATTGCGGTATTACAAAAACATAAAGGCGCATTTGGGTGGACCATTCACGACATAAAAGGGATCAGCCCCACCATTTGCACACACCGCATCTTTATGGAGGATAAAGTCAAGCCCTCCGTGCAGCCGCAACGACGGCTTAACCCCAATATGAAAGAGGTAGTGAAGGCCGAGGTAATCAAACTCCTCGACGCAGGTATAATCTTTCCTATCTCCGATAGTCCATGGGTTAGCCCGGTCCAATGTGTTCCCAAAAAGGGAGGCACAACGGTGACGGAAAATGATCAAGGGGAATTAATCCCCACACGGAAAGTAACCGGGTGGCGAGTATGCATTGATTATAGAAAACTTAACGAAGCCACCCGAAAAGATCATTTTCCCTTGCCGTTCATCGACCAAATGTTGGAAAGAATGGCGGGTCATAAATTCTTTTGCACCCTCGATGGCTTATCCGGTTATATGCAAATTCCTGTCGATCCTTCGGATCAGGAAAAAACGACATTCACCTGTCCATATGGGACATTTGCATATAGGCGGATGCCATTTGGGCTTTGTAACGCCCCCGCCACCTTTCAAAGGTGCATGACGGCTATATTCTCCGAAATGATTGAGGATTTCATGGAAGTCTTCATGGACGATTTTTCTGTTTTTGGGTCGTCCTTTGAAATTTGTTTAAGTAATCTTGATAAGGTCCTCCAACGTTGCGAAGACACTAACCTTGCGCTCAGTTGGGAAAAATGTCAATTTATGGTTCAAGATTGCATTGTTTTGGGACACAAGGTGTCCGGGGAGGGGATCGAGGTCGATCCGGCCAAGATCGAGGTAATTGAAAAACTACCTCCACCAATCAACGTTAAGGGAATTCGGAGTTTCTTGGGTCATGCAGGGTTCTATAGACGATTCATCAAGGATTTCTCTAAGATAGTAACCCCCTTGACCCAACTTCTTGCAAAGGATGTGGAATTTAGTTTTTCCCCCGAATGTTTACTTGCATTTAATACGCTAAAGGAAAAACTAGTTAATGCACCTATCATGGTGAAACCCGATTGGAACCTCCCCTTTGAACTCATATGTGATGCGAGTGATTTGGCTGTAGGCGCTTGTTTGGGCCAACGGGTGGATAAACTCTTTCGCCCTATCTATTATGCGAGCAAAACGCTCAATGAGGCCCAACAAAACTATTCCATCACGGAAAAGGAGATGTTTGCCATTGTTTTTGCTTTCGATAAATTTAGGTCATATCTTGTACTATCCAAAATTATCGTATACACTGACCACGCAGCTCTCAAGTACTTGATGACTAAGCAGGACGCCAAACCACGCTTGATACGGTGGATCCTACTCCTACAAGAATTCGACATCGAGATCAAAGATAAAAAAAGGAGTGGAGAATGTTATGGCCGATCATCTCTCTCGCTTACAAGGCAAGCAAAGCGAATCTTCGGAAGCTGTTGAGATTAAGGAGACCTTTCCCGACGAAGCACTCTATGCGGTAACATCTTTACCTTGTTATGTCGATATGGCAAACTACAAAGCCGGTAATATTCTTCCCCCGCACCTTTCATATGAGCAGCGTAAGAAATTTTTTCACGATGCTAAGCATTATTTTTGCGAAGAACCCTATCTGTTTAAATCTTGTGCCGATAACATTATTCATAGGTGTATACCGAAAGAAGAGGTTAATCATGTGTTACATATGTGTCATACCCAAGAGCCGGGGGGCCACTTTGGCCCTAGTCGGACTATGGCAAAAGTCTTACAATGTGGGTTTTATTGGCCTACTTTGTCCAAAGATTCCCAAGACTTCGTCAAATCATGTGACGCTTGTCAAAGGAGCGGAAACATTTCCCGAAAACACGAAATGCTCCAACAAGGGATCTTAGTTTGCGAACTTTTTGACGTTTGGGGGATAGACTTCATGGGACCTTTCCCTAAGTCGCATAACAACGCTTATATTCTCATAGCGGTTGACTATGTATCCAAATGGGTGGAGGCCGTTGCCTTACCTTCAAACGACTCTAAGGCGGTAGGGAAATTCATAAAGAAAAACATTTTCACTCGGTTCGGAACCCCTAGGACTATCATTAGCGACGGGGGTTCCCACTTTTACAACCGAAAATTCGATCAACTCTTACTTAAATATGGGGTTGCACACCGAGTCTCTACACCCTACCACCCGCAAACTAGTGGGCAAGTTGAGGTTTCTAACCGAGAGTTAAAACGTATTTTAGAAAAAACGGTCAACTCCTCTAGAAAATACTGGAGCTTAAAGCTCGATGATGCACTTTGGGCTTACCACACGGTGTTTAAAATGCCCATCGGGATGTCCCCTTATCGTCTAGTTTTTGGAAAATCATGCCATTTGCCCGTGGAATTGGAACATAAAGCCTATTGGGCGCTGAAATTTTTAAATTTTGACATGCAGGCTGCGGGAGAACACCGCCTCCTCCAAATCAATACTCTTGATGAACTCCGCTTAGGGTCATACGAAAATGCCAAACTCTACAAAGAACGTACCAAGCGGTGGCACGACAAGCACATCCTAGTTCGGGAGTTCAACAAGGGGGATCAAGTTCTCCTCTACAATTCTCGCCTAAGGTTATTTCCCGGAAAATTGAAAAGTCGGTGGTCGGGACCATACACCGTCATCAATGTGCACCCCTCCGGAGCATGTGAAATTCAAGGTCCCGACAGTGCAACCCTACGGGTCAATGGCCACCGTTTAAAGATATACCGCGGCGGCATTTTTCCACAACAAGGCGAAACCACCCTCCTCGCACCACCGTAAGCTTGCACATCGCCAAGGAAAGTCGAGCTACTCCGACTCTAAACGTAGCATTGGTTTGACTCTCTCAAACACCCTGTATATATCTGTTGAATCTGTCCTTGTTTTCTTCATTTCGCTTCCCAGCCACAGAAAGCCAAATCCCAATTCGACACAATATGCGGGGCGTCTTCCTATGCACGTCCCGCGTCTTTGTGCCTCTGATCCAAAATTCTACAAGGGACACCTTCTACGCAGGGCGTACCCCCTCTTACGCCTCGAGTATGAGCTCCTTTCCGTGGTTCCAAATGTTCAGAAACTCAAACATGCGGGGCGTCCCTTATTGCGCCCCGCGTACTTGAGTCTCTGCCCAAATAAGGGATACAAATGCTACCCTATGCGGGGCGCCCCCCTGCGCACGCCTCGCGTAGGGCCCCTGGCCACTTAGGGTCTTCTTCTTTCCCTTCCTTAGCTTTATTTTTGTTTTTGTTTTTGTTTTAGTTTCTTTTTGCGATGCCCCTGGAATAGGCGTCATTTTAAATAACGCGGAGGGATGTGCAACCCCGCACTTAACGTTTGTTTTGCACTACCAAAAACAAAAATAAAAATTTAATAACAACAAAATAATTAAACTAATTTATTTACTCTTTTAAATTTTCCCGACACGTGCCCCTCCTTCGGAAATTAATTAAAAGTTCCGTTATTTGTCATCAAAAGTAAAAACGTCCGAACATAAAGGAATGATTCGATTAAGAAATTTTAGTCTTGATCTTAAAGTTGGGGAATTTGTGCAAAACTTAGGATTAGTACCAAACTAAGGCATTGAGTCTTAACCCAAATGTTATCTCCACAATGAACTTTAAAAAGGCAATAAAAACGGGATAGTTGAGAATTTAGCGAAAACTTGATAGTACACAATTTGAACCCGAATCTTTGTGAGGTATATTTGAGCCTAAAAGAGTTCGTACGAGAACTCTAATTCTTTCACAATTTTTCGAGAGCTTTGACTTCACTCGACTCATAGAATTTGCATCTAATACCGGGTTAAGTACACTTATTGTGGTAAAAAGGCAATAGATGATAAACCGAACCCACTTAGGCTAATTTTTCTTAATTTATTTTTCTCGTTTTCATTAAACATTAGGAAACCCCCTCGAGCCTATTAACCAACTTTTTTGTTAATACCCTCTTAACATTTAACCCTTTTTCCTCTTGTTCAATTACCAACATAATCAAGTTGCACCCGAATTACCCGAAATAAGTCACGGCCTTAGCAAATGAGCACCATTAGCTCTCAAAATATTGTTTTTGTGCCTCTATCAAAACAAAGGATACAATAAATAATAAGGCATTCTCAAAGCTCCACCCGAGCAATTTTGAAGTACGCCAAGGCCAAAATAAGCAATGATATGGTGCAATCACAAAACGGTATTTTTGAACTCGAGTTTCTTTAAACTGACCACTAAAGTAGCCATCCACATTACAACCCCCCTCCGGGTTCATTTTTAATATTGCCTAACCATATTTTAGGAGGAAAAACCCGGATAAAAATGCAAATTCAACGTGATCTTGAGTAAGAGCAAAGAAGAGTGCTAAAACACCGACCCACCTAAAATTGAGCGTAAGAGCGAAATCCCTTGGTGAGGTACTATCGGGTTTTCAAAAGGTAATCAACCCCCGTTAATATTGCCTATTAAATCTTGATCATGGAGGTTTCAAACAAGTTTTTGTACTCAATTGTTTGCGTTGGTACTTACCGAACCCTTTGCACAAAACCATAACTTTGAAATCACGCACTTGGCAAAACCAACCTTCGGTTTGTTTCTTAATTTTCTCAATCCCTTGTCTTTCGATTTCTTTTACTTGAGGACAAGTAAAACTTTAAAGTCCGAGGAGGTTTGATAGGGGTATTTTACCCCTATCTTTTAGCGTGATTTACGGGTTGATTTTGGATAAAATAAATAAGTTTAATTACAAAAATAAAGTGTTTTTGATAAAATAAAGAAATAAAAATAAATCTCGTATTTTCAGTTTATTTTCCTCATTTTTTATTAGTTTAGGAAATAAAAACGCCAAGCTAACTCGGCTCTCAAGATTTGTATTTTAGGTACGAGAAAGGAGCAAAAATCCACTCCATACGCGGGGCGTATAATCCCCTACGCGGGGCGTGAAACATGGTGTCGGTAATGATTGCCTTATCCGCAGAAGCCATATGGAACTGACTCAACATACGCGGGGCGTATGCCACTCTACGCGGGGCGTATGACACATGTCGGCAATAATTGGCCTAATCCTGAAAGTCAGACTGCATTGTCTCCCAGAGTCAACTCTCCATACGCGGGGCGTATCACCATATACGCGGGGTGTAAAAGACAGTTCTTCAACGTAAAAAGATCAGAGACTCTTTTACGCGGGGCGTACTTCAGCTACGCACGGCGTAAAAGCACCAATTCAAGCAATAAAACTTCAGAGACTCAAACACGCGGGGCGTACAATCCTTTACGCAGGGCGTGCTTGAGACAACAAGACAACGAATTGGTCCACATGCAGGAGATTTCGAATGGGCATTTACGCGGGGCGTATACCAATTTACGCGGGGCGTATCATGGGATTTCTGCAACAAATAATGTTGCTCCATACTTGTGCTTTGTGAAATTACAAACTTGCCCTTGCTTGATGTCTATAAATAAGAAGCTCTTAAACTTCATTTGACACCAATTACATATTAGAGAGCTACACTATACTCTTTTCTTTCCTTGTAATTTAGATTCAGATTTTGTAGTTAAACTCTCCCCCTCGAGAGCTTGTTCGGTTGTTCCGGCGTTCCATCGAAGTTCCGTTCCACCATTCGTCACCAAGCTCGAGAGTTCCACCTCCACGACCTAGGAGACGGCTTTGAGTCCGGTTAGCTAGTTCCAAGGGCGGATTCTCCCTTTTTACTTGCTAATTAGCTTGTACTCTTCCTATGTACTAGGCTTGGTTGTATTTCATCTAATCACTTTCCATATTTATAATTTATGATTTATAATCTCTATTTCCCTTTATGTGTTAATGTTTATTGCTTGTTGTGATATTGATAATTGATTATTGTGTAGGAGAACGCGATTACCGCCGCCATTCGGGCTATCTTTAGGGAGTTATATAGGTGTTGCCTTACCGGAAGTGACAAACCGGAAACCGTAGGAATTGACAAGCCACGGAACTTACGGGCCCTAGTTTCTAATTCCCCCACATTAGACACGCCTTGACTAGGAATCACGTAGTCTAAGTACTTCAGGGGTCGATTATACTACACTTGGTCGTCTTTGCAAGAGTAAACTATTATCCGTATACATTTAGAGTCGTTATCTATCGTGGTTATAACTTATCATACACGCCCCGCTTCATAGAGTTTTAGTTACACAAATCTGTGTCGCCAATAGTTTAGGAATAGTGTGTAATTGTGTCTTACTTTACCCCAAAGTAATCACCGCTTAAATAACATACGAAACCGAGTCGTCTAATACTTGTAATTATAAATCCCGTGGATTCGATACCCGGTCTTAACCGGATTATTACTTGATACGACGGGGTACACTTGCCCCTAAGTAGTCGTTGCGTCTAGTAGAGTTAGAGCATTAGAAAGATCACATCCATACTAGTAGCACATTCATCGCAATACACATTTAAGTCGTCGTTAGAAAAGCTCTACACACCTAGATCCTACGCCCATCAGTGTTTTTGCACTCTCCTTTGCACTTACTCGAAGTCACTTTGAGTTTGCATTTTCATCCGGGTTTTTCCTCCTATGATATGGTCTAGGCAACATTAAAAATGAACCCGGAGGGGGGTTGTAATGTGGGTGGCTTTTTAGTGGTTAATTTTTGAAAACTCGAGTTTAAACACCAATTTGATGATCGCACCGCGTTTTTATTTCGGCCTTGGCAAGTTTGTAAAATATAACTCGAAATTGCTCGGGCGTAGCTTGAGAATGCCTTTTGCTCTTTATTGTGTTTTTCTTTTTCTTTTTGTTTTGAGAGCGGCACAAAAATGATTTTGAAAGCTTATGGTGCTTACTTATCAAGGCCTTGGCTTATTTCGGGTGCGTTTTGATTTTGTTGGTATTTAAACAAGAGGAAAAAGGGTTAATTGTTAAAAGGGTATTAACAAGAAAAGTCGGTTAATAGGCTCGAGGGGGTTTCCTAGAGGTTGATGAAAACGAGAAAAATAATTTAAGAAAAGAATTAGACTAAGTGGGTTCGTTTTATCATCTATTGCCATTTTAACCAAAATAAGTGTACTTAACCCGGTATTAGGTGCAAACTCTATGAGTCGAGTGAAGTAAAAGCTCTCGAAAAAATTGTGAAAGAAATAGAGTTCTCGTACGAACTCTTTTAGGCTCAAAAATATCTCACAAAATTTCGGGTTAAATTGTGTACGTTCAAGTTCTCGTCAAATTTTCAACTATCCCGTTTTTATTGCCTTTTTGAATTTCATTATGGAGAGGACCTGTGGGTTAGGACTCAATGCTTTTGTTTAGTACGAACCTAGGCTTTGCATAAATTCTAGAGTTTCAGAATTAAGACTAAAATTTCTTACTAAAACCGATCCTTTGTATTAATGTCTTTACATCTAAGGACAAATAACGGAACTTTTAATTAATTTCCGAGGGGGTAGTGCGTCGGAAAAATTTTAAGAATCAATAAGCTAGTTTAATTATTTTGTTGTTTATTTGATTTTTGTTTTTGTTTTTGTTAGTGCAAAACAAACAGTGAGTGCGGGGTTGCACGGCCCTCCGCGTTATTAAAATGCCGTCTATTCTAAGGACGTCGCAAAAGAGAAGAAAAACAAAAACAAAAATAAAGATGGAATTTAAATTAAAAATAGGACCCTTGAAGGTCAGGTCCTACGCGAGGCATGCCCAGGGGGGCGCCCCGCGCAGGAGGTGCGTTTTAAACCAATTGTGGCTAGAGACTCAAATACGCGGGACGCACTAAGAGGGGCGCCCCGCGTGTTTGAGTTTCTGAGCGTTTTATGCAAGAAAAATGACGAGCACGTGGGGCGTAAAAGGGAATACGCCATGCGTGAAGGTTATTAATGGTGCATAAACAGTGAAAAATGAACACGAAAAGAGAAAAGTAAATAAAACGAAACATAAAGGAAAATCGTAAATATATTAAAAGAACAAAAGAAAGTACAATAAAAACACAAAAAGAAAACAAAAACAACAAAAGAAAGACGAACTAAAATAAACACAAAACAAAGGAAAACATAAAAATGAAAAATGAAAACTACGGTTGAGGCGGAGGAGGATTTTCGTGGATGTTGAAGTAGGAGGCGAAGGAGTTGGTGAGAGCGTCGAAGCGAGCATCGAGATGGGCCCGATCCTCACGCCTTTGAACCTCGGAGGCGTCGAGGCGAGCATCGATGGCATCGAAGCGGGAATCGAAGTGAGCCCGATCATGACGTTGGTTATCCTCCAAAATATCCAACCGGGCGTAGATGGCATTGAAGTCGTGGAGGGGTGGTGGACTGAAATTGAGGCCCATGTTCGAGTCCTCGTCCTCCTCCTCGTTTGAGTGGGCCGCCCCCGAAGTTTCACCCGGGCCGGAGGTAGGGCGCTTGAGTGATTTGAAGGCATTTTTCTCCAAGGGCCGCGGCTCCAAGCTGGGGAGGCGGTCAAGAGCAGCGTCGCCAAGAGCGGAGGTGGCGAAGATGGTGATGAGATGGCCCAACCCGATTCTCCCACATTTTCGGGTGGGCATATGGTGGAGTTGGACGGCCACGAGGTAGGAAATGTCGTAGGTGAGGATGTTTGCACAACAGTAAAGGGCCAAAAGCTCGTGCTTATTGACCTTGGTGGACTCGGACTTCCCCGAGAAGTAGAAGGAGATGAAGCGGTGGAGAAGTTGGAGGATCAGATCGCGGATGCACGCCGGGCGAAGGTTGGAGATATCGTAATCGTCGGACCCGGTGATGGAGGTCCAAAAATCACGAGGGGAGACACCCTCGGGCCAATGTGCAATGCCCGCCTCCGCTTGACGGGTGAAATGGTTGCGGAGCCATTGGGTGTCAATGGAGAAAGGTTGGTTGTGAAGGCGGAAGTTGAAGAGGGCGGCTCCCGGAACATTATTGGATTCTAGGGAGGTGTAGAATGTTGGGGTTTAGTGTCCTATAGTCAATTGTTGCGGGATACAAACTTATTGTAAATGAATTGTTCTTTATATCATTTGTTTTAATGAGATATATGTTTTATAACTATATAAAGGCAATCCCTTTTAAGCACTAAATAAAGTCTAATAAAAGGAAATCTGTAAGTTTGTTTAAAGTGATTATAAAGTGTTCATACAAGCATGAAGTGAGACAAAACTTTATAATAAACTAATAAACTTAAAACCACCCCAAGTCAAGTGATATGTTTGGGATTGATATATCACAGTTGAGACTTGTTTGTAACAATGTCTTCTGTCCGACAGAAAGCTGATCTCACAAGCTTCATATATATAGATATCTGGACAGTTACATAGATCCGGTGAAACGTTGTTCATTAGGATTGGGGATCCGACTTGAGATAACAGGATGGGTAGATTCATCCTTGTCAACTGTTCATCTCATTGGTATTACTAGGTATAACTAATCCTCAGACTCAAAAGAATGTTAATTGGTCATCCTGAATTACTGAATGTGAGACTTTGATCTTGCGGTCCCACGATCCTTAACAGAGATGACTCTGGGGTGTGAACTGCAAAGGTTGGGTGTCATAGGAAGTAATTTCAGGGTAGTTATACATTGGATTGAGCATTTATCACTCCCGATTAATGGGAGATACATCCAAGGATCGCTTGTGGAAGACTCGACTCTAAACCCTTGCAAGGTGATAGCTTAAGAGTAGAAATACAGATTTCACTTAACCTATCTTTTTGAGTTGACTCGGCCAAGAACAAGTAAAACGAACGTCTCGCTATATGTGACTTGACATTACCCATAGTCATAAGATTCAGTTCAAGGATGTAGTTGATAAAGGATCGTATTATACCGTAACTAATATGGAAGGGTTAACGACAGAATCAACCTGTCTTCTTAACGGACTCTGGGGGAATGATTACAGACTTGCCTATAACATACTCAGTACATCATTCCGTTATGCAAGGATTAAATATAATTCTTGAAGAAATTAATTTAATAGTTGCATACGGCCAGAAGTAGTAAGGACCTAATGGATCACACATAAGACTTGGAACCAAAAGAGAGATGGATATGATTAATAGATGGAAGCCCAATTGAGCCCAGTAAGGCCCAAATATATGGAGGGGGCCGAAATTTATATATAGAAATAAGGAATTAATTTTATTCCATTAATCCTAATTTGATTAGGATTATGAATTAAATTAATTAAGAGATAATTAAATTAGGAGTTTTAATTAGATTAATATACTCCTATTATTATCCAATTAGGTTATTTATTATTATCCTAAATATATTAGATATATAGTGAGATAATAATTAGTAATCCTATTCCGAATTGGATTCGTATTAAGTAACCTATTCCTATCTAACTAGGGTTTAGATACAAGCAACTATATATACCCCCTCCCTATAGGAATTTCGACTAAGCCTATCCCTCCCCCATATAGTGATTTTCGAAATTGCTAATTAGAGAGAGAAAAAGAATTCCCATCCCCTAGTTCGTGGATAAGGATTCATACGGCATTCCATCGATTGATTAATCTTATTCATCCCTCTTTCTCCTTGATCTTGTGTTGGTTAATTAGAGGCAATCTAATTTGGTTGCATCTCATAAGGGTTGATTTTATCTTAACCTCACCGTATTCTACTTTGCGATTGGAACCTCGGAGAAGAATTGTGGACGCTTCTTTAACAACGGTAGATTGTTCATCGAAAGGTATTCCTTCTTATCCCTCTTTATATGAAATAACGATTAACGGATCCTATGGTTAAAAGGAAATAGGCTAAATTTTTTATATTTCCGCTGCTATACCTTATCCCTAATTTCCTTCATAGAACTCCACGACCAACGAAGAGTAGACGTGGTGACGTGCCCGATAGTGATCGAGCCAATTTAGAGCACGGAGGCGGTCCTCGAAGGCACCTCCAACATTGTAGCGATCAAGAACGCTACGCTCGATGTATGGGAGCTCCATTACGTGGGCGGCGGAGAGTGTTTGGTAGGATTGGGCTTCTTCTTCGGTGAGAAGATGGAAAGGAGCCCGGTATTGGCGGGTTAGGGGTGGTGTTTCTTCTCGTTCGGGGGGTGGTGGTGATTGGCGTGGTTGGGAACGAGAAGTACGGGCCCGAGTGGACCGCGGGGGACGCATGTCGGCAACATGTTTTCGTCTTGCCATGGTGTTGGTGAGGGGTGGAGAGAATGTAGGAAGATTGTGGGAAGTTAGAGAGAGTTGTGAGGAAGAACAAGGGAAGAAGGTGAGGTATTTATAAGGGAGGAGGTGGAAATCCAAGTAAAACTCGGATTCCCAGAGGGGTACGCGAGGTGTGAAGAGGCCACGCCACGCGTATTCCACCTCCTGCCCATTATTGGACGCAAAAACGGCACGGTACGTGGGGCGTGCGGGGGAGCACGCCTCGCGTATTGCACCTCCTGACCCTAAATTGATGGGAGAAGGGTGAGGACGCGGGCGTAAATGGAGGTACGCCCAGCGTGGAACGAACAGTTTTCGGTTTTAAGGAGTTTTTTAAATTTTTACGGGTTTTATTTGCTTATTTAATGCTTTTATTATTTTAATGAACAATTAAGAGGGTGGTTACAAAAATAATGAAGGGGGAAGTTTTGAATTTGAAAAGGTGAAGGGTGATTGGAGGAGAGAGGAGGTGGAGTGGAGAAGTGGGAAAGATTTTTGGGGAAGAGGAGAGAGTGATGGGAAAGGTAGGAGAGGGAAAGGCTGCCATGGGGAGTTGTAATTCGCAACTCCCCAAGGATACGCGAGGCGTGCCCTAGGGCACGTCCCGCGTGTCCAATACGTGGCGTTTATTTGAGAGGGGGTTAATTGCCGAAGGTTACGCGGGGCGTGGTAGGAGGGACGCCCCGCACAACGTGTTTTTTATTGTGAAAATGGGTCAGACACGCAGATGCGCGGGGCGTACTGGGTTGTACGTCCCGCGTGAAAAAATTTTGGATTAAAAATGGGATTAGTTTTTCTTTTGATTTATGAGAAATACAAAAAAAAATAAAAAAAATAAGAGAAATAAAAATAAAAATAACTAAAAGAAGAAAACTAAAAATAACATAAAAGAGAGAATAAATAGATAAAAATAAGTTGAAAAACGGTTATGATACATATAAATAAGAGGTTTGAGAAATTCAAACCGGTGCTACGTTTAAAGTCGAAGTAGCTCGACTTTCTCATGCGGCGGCTTACTGCAGGTTGTCCGAGTTGGAACTCGACGGGTCCGAACTTCTACTGTTTAGGAGCGTTATCACCTGTCCGAACTCTCTATTTTTGCCCCGCGGGTTCTGCTCGGTGCTTACCGGGAGGGTTCCTAATGGCCTCTCCTGTTGCTGACGATTCAAGTGAGCTACCTGGCAGCTAAGGTCCCTGCAAAACACCTCACTATCGGCGAGACGGGTTAAGATATCCTTTAACAAGGATGTTATGGACTGGCCATGCACATTATCGGGAGGTGGAGCGTTCCGATTACCGGGCATGGCTTGTGATTGCCCTAGCCCATTTTCCCGATATTCTTGATCAAAGTCGGATGGGAGCCTCAACACATTATTATTATTGCCATACGACAAGTTAGGGTGTTGGTACCGAGGCCTCCATCCGCTGTTATTATTATTGTGGTGATGTGAATAGGAGTTCGGGTTAGGATTGTACCTTGGATTGCCTCCTATGTAACTTACATTTTCTGTGTCACCGGCGAAAGGGCTACCGGCTTGGCAATTAAGTCCGTCATGGTCTCCATCACAATGATTGCACATCAGGACCTGTGCAACTTTGTTAAAGCTCAACTGGGCTATCAAAGCGTCAAGTTTTTTATTCATTTCCGCTATGGAACTTTTCGGACCTCTTTCTCCACGGCGAACGTTTGATGTCGCGAAGGTCCGGCAAGCCGATCTTCTTGCCACTGTACGCTTTTCCTTGCGAGCTCGTGAATGAGCTCGTATGCTTCACTGGCCGACTTCCTAAACAGGTCCCCACCTGCTGCGGAATCCACAGTGGCACGATTAGTAGGTGTTAATCCGTGATAAAAAGTGCTTACCAAATCGTGCTTGGGGATATCGTGGTGCGGGCAGCTTCGTAGCAACTTTCGGAATCTTGCCCAAGCCGCATGAAGGGCTTCGTGTTCGAGCTGGCGAAAGGTGGTGATGTCGTTCCTCAACTTGACCGTTTTGGAAGGCGGGAAGTAGTAAGAAAGGAACTCCTTCTCAAGTTCCACCCATGATGTAATCGAACCCGCCTCCAGCGAGTGCAACCACTCCAACGCTTGTCCTGTCAAAGAGAAAGGAAACAACTTTAGTCGGACGGCCTCAACCGGTACACCGTTTTGCCGAGAAGTTTCGGCACACATAAGAAATTTATCCAAATGCTCGTTAGGGTTTTCATGAGGTTCTCCTCCGAAATGTGTTGGACGGAATGGTGGGGGAAACGATTCCGTTGCAGTTTTGAGGACGATGCATAGCAAGAATCTCCATCATCGAGCGCATGTCTCCACCATTGCGGTTGTTGTTCACGGGCTGCACTGGCGGCCTTTGGTTGACCTCGGGTTGGTTAGCTTCATTGTTGAGGTTTGCCAATTTCTCTCTCCGAATCCTACAAAGAGTACGTTCAATTTCAAGATCAATAGGAATGAGAGAATCACTCCGGGATCGGGTGTGCATAAAATAAATAAATGAAATAAATTATAAACAAGAAAGAATATTGTTAGTAAAAAGTATAAAAAGTATATATAAACAATTTATACAAAAATAATGCTTAGACTAACAATAAAACGTTTTTGTCTAATATTGCAAGAAATTATAAATCCCCGGCAACGGCGCCAAAAACTTGATGGGGCGCATACGGTAGAGCTTCTACGACGATGACGAAATGTGTATTATGATAAGTGCGTTACGACTATGGATGTGATCTTTCTAAATGCTCTATCTCTACTAGACGCCACTACTTAGGGGCAAGTGTACCCCGTCGTATCAAGTAATAATCCGGTTAAGACCGGGTATCGAATCCACGGGATTTATAACTACAAGTATTAAACGACTCGGTTTTATATGTTATCTAAGCGGTGAATACTTTGAGTTGATTCGGGGAACAACTACAAACTACTCCTAACTACGGGTGAGACAAATTTATATAACAAAAACTCTACGAAATGATACGGAGGGTGATAAGTTATAAATATGATAAACAATGACTCCCAATATATATACGGTTAATGATTTACTCTTGCAATGACGATTACGTGTAGTGTGACCGACCCGTGAAGTGCTTAGCCTACATGGTTCCTAGTCAAGGCGTGTCTAATCCTCGGGATCAGAAATTAGGGCCCGTAAGTTCCGTGGCTTGTCAATTCCTACGGTTTTCGGAGCGTCACTTCCGGTAAGGCAACACCTATATGAATCCCTAAAGATAGCCCGAATGGCGTCGAAAATCGTGTTCTCCTACACAATAATCAATTACAAGTATCAAAACAAGCAATAAACATCAACACGTATATAGAAACAGAAATTGCAAATCATATATTATAAATATGGAAAACGTAAATACGGAATACAACCAAGCCTAGTACATAGGAAGAGTGCAAGCTAGTTAGCAAGTAAAAAGGGAAGAATCCACCCTCGGAACTAGCTAACCGGACTCAAGGCCGTCTCTTAGGACTTGGAGGTGGAGCTTTCGAGCTTGGTGAGCGGAGACGGAGCGGAACTTTGATGGAACGCCGGAATCAACGAACAAGCTCTCAAGGTGGAAGAGTTTTGCTCTATAAATACAATCTCAAACAAAAACAATAAGAGCTTTAACTATAGTAAAATTGTATATAAAAAATGGTGTCTCAAACTTAAGATTCAGCCCCTATTTATACACATCAAGCTAGGGGTAGAATTGTAATTTCACAAAATACAAGCATGGAGGAACATGATTTTCTGCAGATTTCCCATGACATGCCTCGCGTATGGTGGAGTACGCCTCGCGTAGTTGCCCATTCCGTCAGAAATCTCCTGCATGTGGGCCAAATCCAGATCTTGTTGTCTCAACCACGCCCCGCGTAGACTTGGGTGCGCCTCGCGTGGTTGAGTTTCTGAGATTTTATTGCTTGAATTGGGTCTTTTACGCCTCGCGTAGCTGAAGCACGCCCCGCGTAAATGAGTCTCTGAGCTTTTTGGATTGAAGAATTTCCTTACACGCCCCGTGTGTAAGGTGGTACGTCCCACGTAGGGTAGTTGACTCAGGGAGACCATGCAGTCTGACTTTCAGGATTAGGCTTATCATTTCTGACACATGTTCCACGCCTCGCGTGGTAGTTGATACGCCCCGCGTATTGGTGACTAGATCCCACGTGGTGCCTGTGGATTGAACAATTATTTCTGACCAAGTGTTCCACGCCTCGCGTGATAGTTGATACGCCCCGCGTATGTTGACGGAATTTCACTCCTTGCTCGTACCTGAAATACAATTCTTGGGAGCCGAGTTAGCTTGACGTTTTTATTTCTAATTAAATCAAAAATAGGGAAAATTAACCGAAAGTACGGAATTTATTTTTATTTCGTTATTTTATTAAAACACCTATTTTTGCAATTAAACTTATTTATTTCATCTGAAAATTAATCTGTAAATCACGCTAAAAGATAGGGACGAAACGCCCCTATCACCTTGCCAAACTGCTCAAGCTAAAAACCGAAGGAGCTAAACTCAGAACAACGAATGACCACGGTAAAATTAAGTATCCCACTGAGTTCTGCAAACCCATCGGTCATTTAGGGGAAATCTCTAGTACTTCCATGGGTCAGCATCAGAAAATGGCACACTACATACTGACCAACTTCCTCTTTCCAAAGGTCAACTCCACGTCTTCAGCGTCTAACTTCGAGCAGTGCTTCATTTGGCACATGCTGACCTACCAGCCGATCAACATGCCAGTTTTTCTCATCGGTGGTTTTCAACGAAGTACTGGAACCCTTAGGTTAGGCTCACTTATCACCAAAATCCTCAAAGACTATCAGGTGAGTTTGGTTAAGGAAATTAATGTCTAGGGGACTGAGATTACTGCAGCTGCATTGTTCGGCTTGGTCTACGACCAACCGATTGTGCCCAAGAAAGGAAAAGGGGCCGCTGTTAAGGAAACAGAGGGGATGCTGACTAGAGAAGGAAAGAAAGCAAAGAAAGCTCACGGTGATAAGCAAGACAGAAAGAGGAAAGCTATTCAAACCTCTTCCAAAGACGCTGATGCTGCACCGAAAAAGATTTGGTTTGTGTCCAAAGGAACAAAGCCTCAAGTTGCACAAGGTCAGGTTGGGCCTAAGTCAGCAGAAAACCTCAAAAGGCAAGTTGAGCCTGAGGAAGAAGACAAAAAGGACACTCCTGAGCAGCCTCTGAGAAAGAAGAAGAAGATCTCCTCTGGGTTGAGTCCTATTGATGCACCCCCACTAGACGTCATTATCTCTGAAGACTCACATTTTATGAGAAGTCAATGCATTGATCTTGAGAAAACCCCCTGATAAGTGCATAATTCAACAACAAATAACCCCGCTTTTATGCTTTATTATTGTCGTGTTTTGTTATTTTTGCGGGTTTTATTGTTTGTTCTTGGTATTTTCATCTCTACAGGCCAATGATGACTAAAGGGAGATAAATTGGGCTTAATTTGGGCCGAGCTGATGTCGGGTCGTGATCCAGAGCTAATTGGACAGATGTTGGTTTGAGTCAGAGTTAGTCTTGCACAAGACTAAGGCAGTTACGGGCTGACAGTTTCCTAGTTCGAATAGGATTGCTTTCCTGATCCGGATTGGACAAAGTGAGAACAAGATTTTCACCAGAAGCACGAAATTGTAGGAGACAAATGAGGAAGCAACCAATTTCAAATTTGAAAGAAGATTCTGAAGAAATTGAAAGGGATTTAGTTCCCTATTTTGAGGAGCCGAAATTAACATAAGAACAGCAGATTTTCCAAGTTCATAGATCAGTTTTTACATTTTTATTTTTGGCAGCAGAAAAACACATACGTTCCATGGCTATTGATAGCTAATATCTTTAATTTCGGTTAAGGGATAGTTCAAGGGATTCTTCTCCGTTATCGTGAGATTGTTGTATTTCACTCTTCTCATTTATTAAGTCGTTTATTTGTTCATTGTGTTCAGAGTATTATTCTCAATTGATTATTTGTTCCATGAATGGTTACTGCAGGATCGTTTATTAGATTGAATAATCATAAGGCTGATTCGGTTTATTAGAGTTTCACCTAGGACAACCGAACTAAGTAGCTACCGACTATTTGAACCAAGCTAGGTTTGTGTTTGGAAGAACGGATTCAAGTCTGACAAACTAGAATTCGTATTCCACGTGACATTAACACGAATCAAGTTAGGCTTATCTAAGTCGAATGAACAGATAAGTTAGTTTATAATCTCCGACGCTGAGAGATGATTAACTAAGATCAGGTTCTTCTGTTTCTCAAAGCTGTCAGTAAATTAAATCCTAGGCGCTGAGATAGGATTGTTTATTGATTAGGAACAAGTTATTTGCAGTGCTTAATTAGTTCATTATTGAGGAAGAACATTCAAACTGACCCGGCTTAAACATGAGAATGTAACCTTGTCTGTCAATGACCGTTAACGAAAGAATTATCCCACGATTCCCCTTAACTGAACTTTTCCAAATATTATTCACAAACCCAATTCAAGCTCTGTTTTGTTTTTGCAATATCTTTTAATTACTACCTTTAATTTAATAAGTTTCACAATTTCAACCCCCCATTTAATTATTTTGTTAGGCCATTAGAGGTTTTAAATCAATATTATTCCCTTGGGTTCGACCTCTACTTACTCTATCGCAATTTATTCGTTTAGGGAAAGTTGGGATTATTTTTGGTGGATTCGGCACCCATCAAATTTTGGCGCCATTGCCGGGGAGTAATCTAATTTGATTTGATTTCTTTTATGACCAGGTCCAACAATTCAGAACAACTTCTTTTTGAATCAGAAATTGAATTACTGGCTCGGAGATTTCGCAAAGAAGTAAGGCTGCAGAAATTACAAAGTGCCAGGAATTCGAGTTCTAGTGACGAAGAAGAAATATCCAGCGAAGAAAGCGAACAATCAGAAGAGGAAACAATGGCAGACAGAACTCTAAGACAGCTCCAAGCGCAGGAAGTCAATAATCAGCCCCTATGCATCACTTATCCCAACTTGGATGTGTCATTTGAGCTGAAATCCGGGTTGATCCACTTGCTGCCCAAGTTTCACGGCATGGAGAGTGAAAGTCCTCATAAGCATCTCAAGCAATTCCATGTGGTGTGCTCCAGCATGAGACCGCAAGGAGTAACGGAAGAACAAGTAAAGTTAAGAGCGTTCCCATTCTCGTTAGAAGACGCGGCCAAGGATTGGCTTTTAAATTTGCCATCAGGAACCATTACTACATGGAATCAGATGGTACAATCTTTCCTGGACAAATATTTTCCAGCCTCCCGAGCGGCATTAATTCGGAGAGAAATCAGTGGAATCAAGCAAAAGGATGTGGAGTCGCTTCATGAGTATTGGGAGAGGTTCAAGAAGCTATGTGAAAATTGCCCTCAACACGGGATAGCTGAAAATTCCCTAATCCAGTATTTCTATGAAGGGATGCTTTGCATGGAAAGAAAAATGGTGGACGCGGCAAGTGGGGGATGTTTCCTCGATAAAACACCAACCGCGGCTAAGGAATTGATCAGAGTGATTGCAGCAACATCTCAACAGTTTGGGAAATCCCAGGAAGGTCCCAAAAGGGCGTATGAGGCAAGCAGCTCTAACATCGAAGAAAAGTTGAATAAGTTGACTAGTCTTGTGCAGAACTTAGCTATGGTAAAGGCGGCCTAGGTGAAAAAGTGTGGGATCTGTACTGCCACTGAACATGCTACTGATGAGTGCCCTATTTTGTATGAAGACAATGCTGAACAAGCCAATGCACTTAATGGGTACCAAGGGCAGAATCAAAGGAAGTACGATCCATACTCCAATACGTACAACCCAGGATGGCGTGACAATCCAAACCTCAGCTACGGACCAAGACAGCAAAATTATCAACCACATCAGAACTATCAGCCGCGACCTCACCAATCTACCCAAAACTCAGGTATGCCTTTAACTGATGTTGTCCATAATCTCGCAACTAACGTGCAGGAACTTCAGAAACAAATGACTCAAATAGCTACTGCTCTAAGTGAAATTCAGTCTCAAGGCAAGATGCCCTCTCAACCGGTAGACAAACCAAAGCCAAACCCAAACGTGAGCACAATCACCCTTCGTAACGGAAGAGAAATAGAGCAGCCCGTTTTAAACAAACCGGCCAGCAAGAAGAACATTGTTGAGGAAGATAAAACTCATGAAGAAGAAGCGCAAAAGCGAGACAAAGTCCCTCCTTTTTGCAAAATTTTTAACTATTCCAAAGACGCTGATGCTGCACCGAAAAAGATTTGGTTTGTGTCCAAAGGAACAAAGCCTCAAGTTGCACAAGGTCAGGTTGGGCCTAAGTCAGCAGAAAACCTCAAAAGGCAAGTTGAGCCTGAGGAAGAAGACAAAAAGGACACTCCTGAGCAGCCTCTGAGAAATAAGAAGAAGATCTCCTCTGGGTTGAGTCCTATTGATGCACCCCCACTAGACGTCATTATCTCTGAAGACTCACATTTTATGAGAAGTCAAGGCATTGATCTTGAGAAAACCCCCACTGACCAAGATGAAGAAGAATTGGGAAATCTCGGAGGTCAGTTTGATGCTGAGGAGCCAGCAAATGTTGAGCATGTTGAAACACCTTTCCACAAGATTTTGATTTGACAAAATCATCCATGATTAAGAGACAATTAAATTTATGTGCTTTATTTTAATTGTACTAATCCGTTTGTTCAATGTTGAGTATAAATATAAATAAAAGATAAATATAAGAAGTAAGACAGGAAGAGGTCAGAATAGAAGCCTAAAGTATCAAACTGAGTGGAATCAAACTTAGCATCAAAAGACAAAGACATACACGCCCACAACAACTTGTTGAAACACCTTTCCACAAGATTTTGATTGACAAAATCATCCATGATTAAGAGGCAATTAAATTTAGCTGCTTTGATTTAATTGTACTAACATGTTTGTTAATTATTGAGTGCAAAAATATATAAAGTAAAGACAGGACAAAAGTCAGCACAAACGAAGTTGAGTAGAAAGGAACTCAGCATGACAGAATAGAAGCTGAGTGGAGCTAAAATTCAGGAACAAAACAAAGCTGACTAAAGCTGAAGACTTCTTCAGAAGCGTTAAATAAAATGGAGCTGACCTTGTAGGAACTCAGCATAAACCGTGAAACATTCGAAAAGAACAAACGAAGCTGAGTAACAGTCAGGACAGCATGAAGGATTCGTTCACAAAAAGACAAAGTCTGCAAATCTTCTGCACCAATAATTGGAACCTCGAAGACACCTAAAAGACTAATTCCAAGAGTCATAGGACGGTGGATTATTGGAAACAGACAACTAGCACAAACAAACAAACCAGACGCTAGAAGACAAACCTGACGCCTGAAGAAAACAGAGAAAGGGAATGGAGGTGCAGTCTGAATCTTTCCAGAGATTGTTCCCCAAAAGAGCCGTTTTGGTAGCAACGGTCAAGACATTTCAAAACAATCAAGTCCACAGATTTTCTTCTATAAAAGGACAATCGAAGAACTTAAAACAGACTGAAGCATCAAAAAGAAAAATACAAGAGAGAAAGTTTCAAAAAGCACTCAAATACAAAAAGGAATCTTACACCGACGTTTCTATTCTATGTGTAAAAGCTAGATTGAGTTGTAATCATCTAAAGTGTTCTTTAGTTCAAAAAGGAACAAGTCTGTGATCAATAGGAATATTGAGAGTGTAAAGCTGAGTGCTTGGTTGTAAGCATTTCAGTAGTAGAGAAATCTAGGTGCTGGGTTGTAGCACTTAGTAGGAGTTGAGTAGACGAATAGAGGAAGGTACTCTTGCATATTCAACTGCCTTGTAATTGGTTTGTGCTCTACCTGTAAAGAGCTCAATATTGGATTCAAAAAGCCCGGAGGACTCTGGGGACTGGACGTAGGCAGAGAGGCCGAACCAGGATAAGTGATACTGAGTAATCTCTAAACTCTCTCTTATAACTGCAATTGTTGTTTGCTTTATTTACTCAGCATATAAATTGCCTAAGCTGATCCTGAGTAAGTAAGTGGTGCTGAGTTAGAAGCTGACCTCCAAGAGTGTCAATTCCTAACTCTCAAGGAAACAACTTTGCTCAACATCTGACTAAAGCTGTCCTGTGATATATCTCACCAAGCTGACCAAAGGCTGAGTTAATAAACTCTCAAAATAACTTCTGGTCAGCTTAATTAAAACACGAAAAAGTTATATTAGTTCCTAAACCCCCGCTTGGAACTAATTACCAGGGACCAACAAGTGGTATCAGAGCAAAAGCTCACTACTCTAAGATTTAACAATCTTGAGCTGATCCCTAAAAATGGGTGAAAATAGCACTCGTTTCCTTCCTGGAAACCAAACAACACAGATACTCCCTGAAGGATTATCAATCACTAGACCACCCCTATTCTTTGGATCAAATTATACATTCTGGAAGAATAGGATGAAGAACTTTATTCAAGCCACAAACATGAGTGCATGGCTTGCAATTGTTCAAGGTCCACATGTGCCATACAAAACTATTAACAATGAGAAAATTGTTAAGAGTGAGGCTGAGTGGACAGAGGATGACCTCATAAAATTACAAAATAATGCTTCGACTATAAACATGCTTCACTGTGCGTTGGATGCTGCAGAATACAATAAGATTTCAGGTTGTGTGTCAGCACAGGAGATTTGGAAGAAGCTTGAAGTAACCTATGAAGGCACAAGCAAAGTTAAGGAGTCTAAAGTCAATCAACATATGAGACTCTACGAACTGTTTGAGATGAAGGAGAATGAAGACATCTCAGAAATGAACGCAAGGTTCACAAACATTATAAATGAGCTAAAAAGGCTTGGAAAGAACTTCACTGAAGAAGAACAGGTAAAGAAAATTCTGAGAAGTCTGCCAAGAGCTGGCAAGCAAAGAAAACAGCCGTAGAAGAAGCTCAAGACTTGACTACCTACAAATATGATGAGCTGATCGGATCCCTGCTGACCCATGAAATCTCTATGAAAAACTTTGAAGCCAAAGAGAAAGAAAAATCAGAAGATAAGAAACAAAAATCCCTTGTCATGAAAGCTGACTCAACTGAAGCGGAGTCAATTGATGATGAGGAATTGGCCATGTTCACCAGAAAGATGAAAAAGTTGTTCAGGAGAAATGATAGAAATGGCAAAAGATCATTTAGAAGAAATGATAAGTACAAAGCTGAGTCAAGTGACAAGTACAAGAAAGACAGCTCGAAATCTGTCACATGTTTTGAGTGTCATCAAACCGGGCACATCAAGTCAAGCTGTCCCAACCTCAAGAAAGAGAAAAGGGAAGCAAAAAGGCTATGGTAGCCACATGGAGTGATAGTGATGTGTCAACATCATCTGAAGCTGAGCAAAATGAAGCAGCCAACATATGTTTTATGGCAGATGATGGAGCTGACCAATCCCAATCTGAGCATGCTGACCTTTCTGATGAAACTGACCAAGAGAATCACAACAATGAGGTAACATCTTTACTTTTGCTTAGAAATGAAATGGTAAATGCCCTGAGTGACTTATATACACTAACTAAGAAGTGTAACAAAAAGATTAAGGCACTCAGCAGGCGCTGTGATGAGATTGAAGAGGTCAAGCTGAGTGACCTCCGATATCTTCTCCAGGACAACTCTGACTTGCATACCAACATGCAAATCTTACATAAGTTTGTCATGGAGGTTCAATCTGAGTCAAAGAAACTTAGAAAGGATATCACAACATTACAGAGTCAAGGGAAGAGCTCAAACAGAAATAAAGCCCATGCTGAGTACGCAAATAATAGTCAGTATAAGCAAGTCACTAAATGTGAATATTGTGGAAAAAGGGGACACACAAAGGATGTGTGTTGGCATAACATGCGGACTGTCCAATGTGACTTCTGCGGAAGAAAATGGCATACCACAAAAGTATGTTGGCATGCCCAACACAATAATGCTGACTATACTCAGTTCAACCCGCAAAGGGTATCTTTTTGTGACTTCTGTGGTAAACCAGGCCACACCATAAAAGTATGTCGTCACAAGTTAAAATATGACTTTGCACCTGTCTATACTAACAAGAAAGGACCCAAAAGGAATTGGGTACCTAAAAATGAATAGTTTAAACTGCAGGTCAGCTTGACATGCGTGGAGAAGTCAAAACTATGGTATATAGATAGTGCATGCTCAAGGCATATGACATGTGATGAAACTCAGTTCATCACACTAGAGCTTAAACGAGGTGGAAGTGTAAGCTTTGGAGACAACAAGAAGGGTAAGATAGTCGGCTCAGGTACTATCGGAGGTAACCCAACCATTGAGTCTGTCTCCTTAGTTAAAGGTCTCAAATACAATCTGCTGAGTGTAGCTCAGCTTTGCAAGAGCGGCAGAAGGGTTGTATTTGATGATACTAAGTGTCAAATACTCGAGGGAAATACAAATGAATTAATTTTAACTGCCCCTCGTGTAGAAAATGTATATATGTTAAACTTGGAAAAACAGTTTTCTAAAAATATATGCTTAGTGTCTAAAGAGGACAACTCCTGGCTATGGCATAGAAGACTTGGGCATGTCAGCATGGACCTTCTTGCCAAATTAGCTAGAAAGCAATTAGTTGAGGGATTACCCAAATTAAAGTTTGAAAAAGATCAACTATGTAAAGCCTGTCAGCAGGGTAAACAAACTAAAAAGTCATTTCATAGCAAAAATATCGTCTCAACCAAAAGGCCGTTGGAATTACTACACCTGGATCTTTTCGGACCTATCCAGCCACTCAGCTTGGGAGGTAAGAAATTTTCTTTGGTTATTGTAGATGATTTCTCTCGGTACACTTGGATCATCTTGCTGAGTAGCAAGGATGAAACCTTTGAGATGTTCACCACATTGATCAAAAAGCTTGAAAATGACAAAGACCTAAAAGTAGCTCACATTAGAAGCGACAATGGTGGAGAATTCAAAAACCAACAGTTTGATGAATTCTGTGAAACCTATGGTATTGACCACAACTTCTCTGCTCCTAGAACACCTTAACAAAATGGGGTTGTTGAAAGGAAAAATAGAACCATTGTCGAAATAGCTAGGACAATGCTGAGTGAAAATAGGCTTCCAAAGTACTTCTGGGGTGAAGCTGTTCACACGACATGTTATATACTGAATAGGGCTCCAGTCAGACCTATACTCAAGAAAACCCCATATGAACTTTGGAAAGGTCGAAAGCCCAACATTGGATACTTTCGTGCCTTTGGGTGTAAATGTTTTATACTCAATACAAAAGACAATCTTGCTAAATTTGATGCTAAAGCTGATGAGGCGATCTTTTTAGGGTACTCAACAAACAGTAAAGTATATAGAGTATTTAATAAAAGAACCCAGATTGTAGAAGAGTCTGTACATGTTGAGTTCGATGAGACTAACCCTACAGGTAAGTCAGCTCAGCCTGAAGAAGATGAACCAGGCTCAGCTTCCGCTGATCAACCAGAAGCCACAGTGTCAAACATACAGGAGCTGACCCAAGGTAAGCAAGAAATTGAAATATCATTTGCTGACCAATCTATTCCTGTAGAGATTGTAGAAACACCTCTTCCAAACAACTCAACATTGCCCAAGGAAATAAAGATCCCAAGAGGTCATACAGAACAAGCCATTCTTGATGCCGCCAACAACAAACTAATGACCAGGGATCAACTTAGAAGATACCTCAGCAATGTTGCATTCGTATCAATACATGAGCCAAAGAACTTTGCTGATGCTGAGCAAGATGAGTATTGGATCAATGCTATGCAAGAAGAGCTTGACCAATTCACCAGAAATGAGGTATGGGATTTAGTACCTAAACCTAGGAATCAAAAGCCCATAGGAACTAAGTGGGTCTTTAGAAATAAGCTAGATGAACATGGAAATGTGATTAGAAACAAAGCCCGACTTGTAGCCCAAGGCTATAGTCAGCAAGAGGGTATAGACTATGGAGAAACATTTGCTCCTGTTGCTAGATTAGAAGCTATACGTATATTGTGTGCCTATGCTAGTTACATGAATTTTAAACTGTACCAAATGGATGTAAAAAGTGCGTTTCTTAATGGCTTTATAAATGAAGAGGTATACGTTAATCAACCTCCCGGGTTTGAAGATCCAAAATTTCCAAATCACGTTTATAAACTCAAAAAGGCCATGTACGGTCTAAAGCAAGCTCCAAGAGCTTGGTATGAGAGGTTGACCAACTTCCTGCTGACCAGGAACTATGTCAGGGGAAAAGCTGACACAACCTTGTTCATTAAGAAAAAGGGTAAACATACCCTACTTGCACAAATATATGTTGATGATATAATCTTTGGTGCTACTGACGAATCTTTGTGCAAAGAATTTAGCCAACAGATGCAAACTGAGTTCAAAATGTCCATGATGGGTGAACTCAACTTCTTCCTTGGACTCCAAATCAAGCAAGGTAAGAATAAGTCAGTCTAAGTACACCAAGGAAATGTTAAAGAAATTCAGCATGGAAGATTGCAAACCAATATCAACCCCCATGGGTACTAATACTGTTCTATGCAAGGATGAAAAGAGTAAGTCAGTTGATAGCAAACTCTATCGAGGTATGATAGGTTCATTACTCTATCTCACTGCTAGTAGACCAGATATACAATACTCAGTATGCTATTGTGCTAGATATCAAGCTGACCTCAGGGAATCACATCTAACTGCTGTAAAAAGGATTTTTAGATACTTGCAAAGCTCAGTTGATGCAGGTCTATGGTATCCAACCTCAAATGACTTCACGCTCATTGGATATACTGATGCTGACTACGGACGAGATAAGCTAGAATGAAAAAGTACTTCAGGAGGATGTCATTTCCTCGGAAGCTGTCTAGTATCTTGGTTTAGCAAGAAGCAATCATCCGTTGCTCTGTCTACAACTGAAGCTGAGTACGTGGCTGCTGGAAGCTGTGTTGCACAAGTCCTATGGATAAAGCAACAGCTTGAGGATTACGGAGTCAAAACAAAGACAATAGAGATCAAATGCGACAACAAAAGCGCCATCGATCTATCTAAAAATCCAGTCCAACACAGCAGGATGAAGCATGTTAGCATAAGGCATCACTTCATCAGAGACCATGTACTAAAAGATGAGATCAAGCTGACCTACGTGCCAACAAACGATCAGCTTGCAGATATCTTCACAAAGCCCTTGGCACGAGAGCAATTCAACATACTAAGGGAAGCAATTGGTATGTCAAATCCACTCTAACTAAATCTGTATTGAATGATTGCCATGTGAGTGACACTTTAAATGATTGTACAAATGCCATGTTGAGTAAAATATCTGTTCCCAACTAAGCTTAAAAATGAAAAAGCCACCCTATGCATACATGTTAAGTAACGATACTGAGTAGGCATAAAAGTTGAGTAAACATCCCATGCTGAGTAGATAAACAAATCACTCTATGCTGAGTAAATACACATGCTGAGTATGTAACTTATGCTGAGTCAATAAAAGATAGAAAATTGTCTTCACAAACGCTAAGCACTCAATATCATGGACGCTTCGAATTCCAGTGAAACCTAGCCAAAAACCCACTCGCGTAAAGTGAAGCTACACGTGTAACCTCTGACACCTTGGGAAGACGCACATTAATGGCAAAACTTGATGCGCGTAAAGTCTAGGTGTAGAGTTTTTCTAATGACGATTAAATGTGTATTGCGGTGAATGTGCTATGTCTATGGATTTGGTCTTTATAAATTGCTCTTAACTCTACTAGACGCTACGACTACTTAGGGGCAAGTGTACCTCGTCGTATCAAGTAATAATCCGGTTAAGACCGGGTATCGAATCCACGGGATTTATAATTACAAGTATTAGATGACTCGGTTTCGTATGTTATTTAAGCGGTGATTACTTTGGGGTAAAGTAAGACACAATTACACACTATTCCTAACTATTGGCGACACAGATTTGTGTAACTAAAACTCTATGAAGCGGGGCGTGTATGATAAGTTATAACCACGATAGATAACGACTCTAAATGTATACGGATAATGGTTTATTCTTGCAAAGACGACCAAATGTAGTAGGACCGACCCGTGAAGTACTTAGACTACGTGATTCCTAGTCAAGGCGTGTCTAATGCGGGGGAACTAGAAATTAGGGCCCATAAGTTCCGTGGCTTGTCAATTCCTACGGTTTCCGGTTTGTCACTTCCGGTAGGGCAACACCTATATAATTCCCTAAAGATAGCCCGAATGGCGGCGGTAATCGCGTGCTCCTACACAATAGTCAATTATCAATATCAAAACAAGTAATAAACATTAATACGTAAAGGGAAATAGAGATTATGAATCACAAATTATAAATATGGAAAGTGTATAGATGAAATACAACCAAGCCTAGTACATAGGAAGAGTACAAGCTAATTAGCAAGTAAAAAGGGAGAATCTGCCCTTGGAACTAGCTAACCGGACTCAAAGCCGTCTCCTAGGTCGTGGAGGTGGAACTCTCGAGCTTGGTGATGAATGATGGAGCGGAACTTTGATGGAACGCCGGAACAACCGAACAAGCTCTCGAGGGGGAGAGTTTAGCTACAAAAATCTGAATCTAAAAGAAAAGAAAAGAGTATAGTATAGCTCTCTAGTATGCAATTGGTGTCTAATGAAGTTCAAAAGCTATCTATTTATAGACATCAAGCAAAGGCAAGTTGGTAATTTCACAAAGCACAAGCATGGAGCAACATTATTTGGTGCAGAAATCCCATGATACGCCCCGCGTAAGGTGGTTTACGCCCCGCGTAGGTGCCCATTCCGTCAGAAATCTCCTGCATGTGGACCAATTCCGTGTCTAATTGTTCCCAAACACGCCCTGTGTAGCTGAAGTACGCCCCGCGTGTTTGAGTCTCTGAAGTTTTATTGCTAGAATTGGAGTATTTACGCCGTGCGTAGATGAAGTACGCCCCGCGCAAATGTGTCTCTGATATTTTTACATTGAAGAACTGCCTTATACGCCCCGCGTATATAATGATACGCCCCGCGTATGGATAGTTGACTCTGGGAGACAATGCAGTCTGACTTTCAGGATTAGGCCGATTATTGCCGACATGTGTCATACGCCCCGCGTAAAATGGCATACGCCCCGCGTATGCTGAGTCAGTTCCACATGGTGCCTGCGGATAGGGCAATTATTTCTGGCATCATGTTTCACGCCCCGCGTAAGGGTTACTACGCCCCACGTATGAAGTGGGTTTTTGCTCCTTTCTTGTACCTGAAATACAACACTTGAGAGCCGAGTTAGCTTGACGTTTTTATTTCCTAAACTAATCAAAAACGAGGGAATTAAACTAAAAGTACGAGATTTATTTTTATTTCTTTATTTATTCAAAATACTTTATTTTTGCAATTAAACTTACTTATTTTATCCAAAATCATCCCGTAAATCACGCTAAAAGATAGGGGTAAAATACCCCTATCAAAAACCCATGCGCCGAAGATGTCATAATTGACAGAATGTCTGTCGATTGAACGTCCCTAGGAGAAAAACGGCTAGATAATGATTTAGGGTCTTCATAAATTTATATAAAAATAGAAAAACCCCCACTCGTCATTCCTTACGTTTGTAATCCCTGAAATTCAATCTTCTTCCTCTCTAAGAACTTCAAAATCGTCAAAAATGTCTCCCAGCAAAAAGAAAACCCCAAAAGCTCAAAACACAGACAAACCCACTGACCACGCGGGTCCTTCAATAGAAAGGGAGAGGACGATGATCAAGGTCCACTCAAAAGTTAACAATCTGGAGGTGTTAAAATGCCGATGGTTCTCTCCAAGCTTCGTATCGTCTGAAACGCCATTCTGCGAATGGATCGAGAAAAACAACTGAAAAGGTCTCTTTTTTCTTCCAGGAACAACCTACCCCAGGTTAGTTCGAGAATTCTACTCGAATTTACGGGTTGATGCAGACGACTCTGATTATTTGGAGACCACTGTGAAAGGTCAGAAAATCATCATAACCCCTGCCTATCTAGCCACACTGTTAGAGATACCAGACAAAGGAATCCAATTTAGAACAACAAAGGAGAAGATACCAAAAGCCACATCTGAGAAGCTAAAAGGGTTCTGTAAACCCAAAGATCATAAAGGGGAAATACCCAGTACCTGTATGGGTAAAGAACAAAAGATGGTCCACTTCATGCTGACTAACTTCATCTTTCCCAAACTCAGCTCTGCCTCCTCCGCATCAAACTTCGAACAGTGCTTTATCTGGCACATGTTGACCTCCACTCCATTCAATCTTCTTGTGTTTCTTGTTGGAGCATTTCAACGAAGCGGTAAGAAACTACGTTTGGGTTCACTTATTACGAAAATTATACAGGACAAGCAAATAGAGACCGTGGATGAGACGAGTTCGTTGGGAAGTGAAATCACTGCTGTCCTACTAAATGGACTATTGTATAATCAACCCTTGAAGGGGTATGAAGGAGCTGGAGATGCTGAGGAAGATGAAGAAGCTGAGCAACCAGAAATAGAACCTGAAGCTGAGTCTGCAAAAGATGTTGAGGCTCATACTGAGTCACCTGAGACAGTTCAGCCTGAAAAAGGGAAGAAGAGGAAGGTTGTAGAAACTTGCTCCAAGGACATTCATTCTGTTCCAAAGAAAGTAAGGCTTTCATCAAGACAGAAAGCTAAATCTGACAAGGGTAAGGAGCATGTTGAGAAAAGAAAGAGGCAAGAAGAGCCTGAGGATGAGCACGAAGAAACTCCTGAAATCCCTTTAAAGAAAAAGAAAAAGGGTAACTCTTTAAAGATAGTAGAAGCTGTCCCACTAGCCTCCACTCAACCTGAAGGTCATGAGATTGACCAAGAAAAGGAAGATAAACAACATGTTGAGCACCAACAAGTTAATACTGAAGAAGAAGAACACCCCAATGATGATGCTGAGCAGAAAAAGAAAGAAGGTAATGTTGAGCAACCTGTAGAAGAGGGGACAGTTGCTACTGAGTCCAGTGAAGGTCTTCGAACTGACCATTCACCGCCAAAAACTGAGACACGGCGAAGATTAAAGAAGAAAGCGCAGAAGCAACTTGATCTCATGAACGACTTTCCCATTGACGAGCATGAAACTGACCTCTCTATAATTCAGTTCCAGTATTTTTCAAATGCAACTGAATCTCCACCAGAAGATCTAGCGAAAAAGCAAGCCTCTATTACTCAGGATGAGGAACATGCCAAAAACCCTGTAGATCCAAGTCAAACTGCTCAAATTAAGCCAACTCATACCTCAATTCCATCTCCAACACAAAATGTTGATAACTCAGCTCAACAAATCCATCAAAGTCCAGGTACTCAATCTGGCAAGGAACCACCACCTCCATCAGAAAATCCTGCACCAGCCTCTGAGTCCAATGCTGCTAAGTTTGCATACTTGAATGCAACTGAGTCTGGCCGTTGGGTCATTGCTTCTGCTCAGTCCTTGCTTCAAGATTTTCATCCTACTCAAGCTGAAGGTTGCCAATCCACTCAAGCTGAGTCCTCTCACCTGACAGGTATCACTCAGCTTCTGCATGAACTACGTAGCCTAAAAGATCTAGTCAGTATTATCACTGCAGTCCAAACTAAGCAACCAACCCAAGAGCAAATGGCCAAACTGACTGAATTAGTGCTTACAATGGCCACTCATATGAACTCTCTTGAAGGGAAAATTCAACAACTGTCTGAAGCCAATCCAGGGTACGTCACTTCCACTGAGCTTCAAAGCTGTTTTGTTAAGCTAGCAGCGGAACTGACCCCCTCTAGAGCAACTGCCCATACTGAGTCTGCAACATCTGCTGAGTTGCAAGATTGCTTCACCAAGCTATATGCTGAGCTAACTAAATCCAGTCCACCCAACACTACTGAGTTTGTCACCTCTACCGAACTCCAACAATGCTTCACTAAGCTTCAAGCTGAGCTGACGAGTACCCGTGACTTAGTATCCTCTTCCTCTCAGTGCACCATTGACCAATTAAGTGAGGCAGTCAGACTCCTGAACATTGATAGAACCTAGATGGATGTTGATCCCGTATCCAACACAGAACTCATGAGCTTTTCCCAAGCTATCATGAAGGCCATGCGGATCAACAATGCCCAACGTATGTTTTATGACTCTGCTCTGCTCAAACTATTCCATCAATCTTATGGTCAGGTCACCAGTTCAATTTCCTGCCTGAGCAAAGCCCATGAATGTCTCCTTAGTATGATCAGCAGCTCCCTTCGAGTTCCTAGGCATGTCCAGGACGATAGCGTTCCCGTCATTGACAGTTTGGGTGAAAGCACAAAAAGGCTTCATCGCTACTCTAACTATCTCTCCTCTGCCGCCAGAAATAAGACCTTCCTTTACCAACCCGATGATGGCAAAACGGGGGAGACAAGTAAAAGAGGAACTCAGCCTCAGTCTTTAGGAACTGTGTTTGCGTCTGGAAGCAAAGGAAAAGGCATTGCTTATGTTGATCCCTCACCTCAAAGCAAGAAGAAGTATATCTAGCCAGTTTGTGTCTAGAGATTTGTCACCATATCCTGTTACCTGTTTTTTTTTGTGTTCTCTACTGTTTAAGTTAATATGCTTTGTTTTGTTGTTGTTTAAATCCAATATCACAATATCAGTTTTTTTTCTGATCTGACTAATCGAGTTTGAACAAACACATCAAAAAGGTTAACCACATTAACACTAAAACTAAACTAAGAGACAACATCTTTCCAAAACTAAGTCAGTATACGCAAATGTAACAAGTCTAATGAAATTAGATCTTGGAAGGCTTAAAATAAAATTCAAACAAAATGAATGCAACCCTTACGGGGGAGTCATATCATAAAATATCAATCATGGGGTAACTTATAACTGAGTTCCGTAATTATGTATTTTGCCAACATCAAAATGGGGGAGTTTGTTGAAACACCTTTCCACAAGATTTTGATTTGACAAAATCATCCATGATTAAGAGGCAATTAAATTTAGCTGCTTTGATTTAATTGTACTAACATGTTTGTTAATTATTGAGTGCAAAAATATATAAAGTAAAGACAGGACAAAAGTCAGCACAAATGAAGCTGAGTAGAAAGGAACTCAGCATGACAGAATAGAAGCTGAGTGGAGCTAAAATTCAGGAACAAAACGAAGCTGACTAAAGCTGAAGACTTCTTCAGAAGCGTTAAATAAAATGGAGCTGACCTTGTAGGAATTCAGCATAAACCGTGAAACATTCGAAAAGAACAAACGAAGCTGAGTAACAGTCAGGACAGCATGAAGGATTCGTTCACAAAAAGACAAAGTCTGCAAATCTTCTGCACCAATAATTGGAACCTCGAAGACACCTAAAAGAATAATTCCAAGAGTCATGGGACGGTGGATTATTGGAAACAGACAACTGGCACAAACAAACAAACCAGACGCTAGAAGACAAACCTGACGCCTGAAGAAAACAGAGAAAGGGAATGGAGGTGCAGTCTGAATCTTTCTAGAGATTGTTCCCCAAAAGAGCCGTTTTGGTAGCAACGGTCAAGACATTTCAAAACAATCAAGTCCACAGATTTTCTTCTATAAAAGGACAATCGAAGAACTTAAAACAGACTGAAGCATCAAAAAGAAAAATACAAGAGAGAAAGTTTCAAAAAGCACTCAAATACAAAAAGGAATCTTACACCGACATTTCTATTCTATGTGTAAAAGCTAGATTGAGTTGTAATCATCTAAAGTGTTCTTTAGTTCAAAAAGGAAAAAGTTTGTGATCAATAGGAATATTGAGAGTGTAAAGCTGAGTGCTTGGTTGTAAGCATTTCAGTAGTAGAGAAATCTAGGTGCTGGGTTGTAGCACTTAGTAGGAGTTGAGTAGACGAATAGAGGAAGGTACTCTTGCATATTCAACTGCCTTGTAATTAGTTTGTGCTCTACCTGTAAAGAGCTCAATATTGGATTCAAAAAGCCCGGAGGACTCTGGGGACTGGACGTATGCAGAGAGGCCGAACCAGGATAAGTGATACTGAGTAATCTCTAAACTCTCTCTTATAACTGCACTTGTTGTTTGCTTTATTTACTCAGCATATAAATTGCCTAAGCTGATCCTGAGTAAGTAAGTGGTGCTGAGTTAGAAGCTGACCTCCAAGAGTGTCAATTCCTAACTCTCAAGGAAACAACTTTGGTCAACATCTGACTAAAGCTGTCCTGTGATATATCTCACCAAGCTGACCAAAGGCTGAGTTAATAAACTCTCAAAATAACTTCTGGTCAGCTCAATTAAAACACGAAAAAGTTATATTAGTCCCTAAACCCCCCCTTGGAACTAATTACCAGGGACCAACACAACTGTCTCACGAAGTTGAGCTGACTAAACTTATACTCAGATTGGAAATTGTAAATGACAAGGCTTTACGAAGTAGAAGCTGAGTGACTCTTCAGAACAGCATGAAAAAGTCGTTAGCTAAAAGACAATGATTACCGCCCCTCTATACCAATAATTGAATCCTTGGAAATACGCGATGTATGGGTCAATGGATTATTGGTAAAGGACAACTGACACAAAAAGACAAGCCAGACGCAAGAGGACAAGCCTGACGTCTGAAGAAATGCAGAGGAAGGGAATGGCCGGAACAGTCTGAAGCTGACCAGAATCTGTCCCCTAAAAGAGCCGTTTTAACATTAACGGCTAGATCATTTCAAAATGATCCAACACAGATTTTTCCTATAAAAGGACAATCAAACCTCTTGGATCATTGCCGAATTACAAGAAGAAAAATACAAGAGAGAAAAGATACAAAAGCACTTAGATACAAAAAGAGATCTTACACCCATCTTTCATTCTTTGTGTAAATGCTAGAGTGATTACTTGTAATCTTCTAAAGTGTTCTTTATCTAAGAGGAACAAGTGTTTATCAATTGTAAAATTGAGAGTGTAGTGCTGAGTGTTTGGTTGTAAACATTCAGTGGTAGAGAAATCTAGGTGCTGGGTTGTAGCACTTAGTAGGAGTTGAGTAGACGAATAGAGGAAGGTACTCTTGCATATTCAACTGCCTTGTAATTGGTTTGTGCTCTACCTTTAAAGAGCTCAGTATTGGATTCTAAAAGCCCGGAGGACTCTGGGGACTGGACGTAGGCGGAGAAGCCGAACCAGGATAAGTGATACTGAGTAATCTCTAAACTCTCTCTCAATATATATGTGCATGTGTTGTATGTGAAATTTACTCAGCATATAAAATTGTTTAAAGTTGACTCTGAGTAATTTCAAGTGCTGAGTTAGAAGCTGACCTCCAAGAGTGTCAATATCTAACTTATAAATAAAACAGCTTTAGTCAATATCCGTCCAAAGCTGTTTTATAGCATATCTGGCCAAGCTGACCAAAAGCTGAGCTGACCAACTTGCAAAATAACTAAGTCAGCATACAATTAAACGAAAAAAGTTGTATTAGTTCCTAACCCCCCCCCTTGGAACTAATCACACGGGACTAACAAGTGGTATCAGAGCCTAAGCTCTCTACTCAAAGATATAACTATCTTGAGCGGATCCCATAAATGGGTGAGAACAACACTCATTTTCTTCCAGGGAACCAAACAACACAGATACTCCCTGAGGGATTATCAATCACTAGGCCTCCCTTATTCTTTGGATCTAATTATACATTCTGGAAGAATAGGATGAAAAACTTTATTCAAGCCACAAACATGAGTGCATGGCTTGCAATTGTTCAAGGTCCACATGTGCCCTATAAAACTGTTGACAATGAGAAAATTGTTAAGAGCGAAGCTGAGTGGACAGAGGATGACCTCAGAAAATTACAAAATAATGCCTCGGCTATAAATATGCTTCACTGTGCTTTAGATGCTGCAGAATACAATAAGATTTCAGGTTGTGAGTCAGCACAGGAGATTTGAAAAAAGCTTGAAGTGACCTATGAAGGCACCAGTAAGGTTAAGGAGTCCAAAGTCAATCAGCATATGAGACTCTACGAGCTGTTCGAGATGAACGAAAACGAAGACATCTCAAAAATGAACTCAAGATTCACCAGCATCATAAATGAGCTCAAAAGACTTAGAAAGAACTTCACTGAAGAGGAACAGGTGAAGAAAATCCTGAGAAGTCTACCTAAGAGCTGGCAAGCAAAGAAAACAGCCGTAGAAGAAGCTCAGGACTTGACTACCTACAAATATGATGAGCTGATCGGATCCTTGCTGACCCATGAGATCTCTATGAAGAACTTTGAAGCTAAAGAAAAGTCCGAAGATAAGAAACAGAAATCACTAGTGATGAAAGCTGACTCCACAGAAGCTGAGTCAACTGATGATGAGGAAATGGCTATGTTCACTAGAAAGATGAAGAAACTGTTCAGAAGAAGTGACAGAAACAGCAAAAGGCCATACAAGAAAGGTGATAGGTACAAAGCTGAGTCCAGTAACAAATATAAGAAGGACAGCTCCAAGTCCGTCACATGTTTTGAGTGCCACCAAACTGGGCACATCAAGTCAAGCTGCCCAAACCTAAAAGGAGATAAAAAGGGAAACAAGAAGGCAATGGTAGCAACATGGAGTGACAATGACGAGTCAACATCATCCGAAGCTGATGCAAATGAAACGGCAAACATATGCTTCATGGCCGATGATGCTGATCACTCTCAATCTGAGCAAGCTGACCTCTCTGATGAAACTGACCAGGAGGAACACAACAATGAGGTAACATCCCTACTTTTGCTTAGAAACGAAATGGTAAATGCCTTGAGTGATTTATACACACTAACTAAAAAGTGTAACAAGAAAATCAAATCACTCAGCAGGCGGTGTGACGAGATTGAAGAGGTCAAGCTGAGTGACCTCAGATATCTCCTCCAAGACAATGCAGATTTACATAACAATATTCAAATAATGCATAAGTTTTTCACGGAGGTCCAATCTGAGTCAAAGAAACTTAGAAAGGATGTTACAACCTTACAGAGTCAAATAAAAGGCTCGAATAGAAATAAACCCCATGCTGAGTACACAAGTACTAGCCAGCATAAGCAGTTCACTCAATGTGAATGCTGTGGAAAAAGGGGGCACACAAAAGAAGTGTGTTGGCATAACAAGTGAGTTGTCCAATGTGACTTCTGCGGAAGAAAAGGACATTCCACAAAGGTATGCTGGCATGCTCAGCACAACAATGCTGACCGCACTCAGTATAACCCTCAAAGGGTAAAATTTTGTGACTTTTGTGGTAAGCCAGTCCACACTATAAAAGTATGTCGTCACAAACTAAAGTATGATTTTGCACGTATTTACACTAACAAGAAAGGACCCAAAAAGAATTGGGTACCTAAAAATGAATAGTTTCAAATACAGGTTAGCTTGACATGCGTAGAGAAGTCAAAATTGTGGTATATAGACAGCGCATGCTCAAGGCACATGATAGGTGATGAAACACAATTCATCACACTAGAGCTTAAACGAGGAGGAAGTGTAAGCTTCGGAGACAATAAGAAGGGTAAGATAGTCGGCTCAGGTACTATCGAAGGTAACCCAACTATTGAGTCAGTCTCCCTAGTTAAAGGTCTCAAATACAATCTGCTAAGCGTAGCTCAGCTTTGCATGAGCAGCAGAAAGGTTGTATTCGATGATACTAAGTGTCAAATACTCGAGGGGAACACAAATGACTTGATTTTAACCGCCCCTCGCGTAGATAATGTATACATGCTAAATTTAGAAAAACAGTTTTCCAAAAACATATGCTTAGTGTCTAAAGAGGATAACTCCTGGCTATGGCATAGAAGACTTGGGCATGTCAGCATGGACCTTCTTGCCAAACTAGCTAGAAAGCAATTAGTTGAGGGATTACCCAAATTGAAATTTGAGAAAGACCAATTATGTAAAGCTTGTCAGCAAGGGAAACAAACCAAAAAGTCATTTCAAAGTAAAAATATTGTCTCAACCAAGAGACCATTGGAATTACTACACTTGGATCTTTTCGGACCTATCCAGCCACTCAGCTTGGGAGGTAAGAAATTTTCCTTGGTCATTGTAGATGATTTCTCTCGGTACACCTGGATTATCTTGCTCAGTAGCAAGGATGAAACTTTTGAGATGTTCACTGCACTTATTAGAAAGCTTGAAATTGACAAAGACCTAAAAGTAGCTCATATTAGAAGCGACAATGGTGGAGAATTCAAAAACCAACAGTTTGATGAATTCTGTGAAACCAGTGGTATTGACCACAATTTCTCTGCTCTTAGAACACGTCAACAGAATGGGGTTGTTGAAAGGAAGAACAGAACAATTGTCGAAATTGTTAGAACCATGCTGAGTGAAAATAGGCTTCCAAAGTACTTCTGGGGTGAAGCTGTCCACACATCATGCTATATACTGAATAGGGCTCTAGTAAGACCTATACTTAAGAAAACCCCATATGAACTTTGGAAAGGACGAAAGCCCAATATTGGTTACTTTCGTGCCTTTGGTTGTAAATGTTTCATACTCAATACAAAGGACAATCTTGCAAAATTTGATGCTAAAGCTGATGAAGCAATCTTCTTAGGGTACTCAACTAACAGCAAAGCATATAGAGTCTATAATAAACGAACTCAAGTTGTAGAAGAGTCTGTCCATGTTGAGTTCGATGAAGCTGATCCTGCAGGAAAGACAACTCAGCTCACTGAAGATGAACCAAGCTCAGCTTCCGCTGATCAAAATGGAGCCTCTGAATCATCAATACAAGGGCTGACCAAAGGTAAGCAAGAAATTGAAATAACATTTACTGACCAATCTATTCATGTAGAGATTGCAGAAACACCTGTTCCAAATGACTCAACATTGCCCAAAGAAATAAAAATCCCAAGAGGACATTCAGAAAAGTCCATTCTTGATGCTGCTGACAACAAGTTGATGACCAGAGATCAGCTAAGGAAATACCTCAGCAATGTCGCATTCGTCTCAATACATGAGCCAAAGAATTTTGCTGATGCTGAGCACGATGAATATTGGATAAATGCCATGCAAGAAGAGCTCGACCAATTCACCAGAAATGAGATATTTGCAGAGCTCAATTGATGCAGGTCTATGGTATCCAACTTCAAATGACTTCACACTCATAGGATATACTGATGCTGACTATGGACGAGATAAGCTAGAACGTAAAAGCACTTCGGGAGGATGTCACTTCCTTGGAAGCTGTCTAGTATCTTGGTTCAGCAAGAAGCAATCATCCGTAGCCCTGTCTACAATTGAAGCTGAGTATGTGGCTGCTGGAAGCTGTGTTGCTCAAGTTCTATGGATAAAGCAACAGCTTGAGGATTATGGAGTAAAGACTGAAACAATAGAGATCAAATGTGACAACAAGAGTGCCATTGATCTGTCCAAAAATCCAATCCAACATAGCAGGATGAAGCATGTCAGCATAAGGCATCACTTCACTAGAGATCACATATTAAAAGATGAGATCAAGCTGACCTATGTGCCAACAAATGAACAGCTTGCAGATATCTTCACCAAGCCCTTGGCACGTGAACAATTCAACATACTAAGGGAAGCTATCGGTATGTCTAATCCCCTTCAATAATTCTCTAATGAATGTTGAGTGATTGCCATGTTGAGTGAAAATTTGAATGCTATGCCATGCTGAGTAAAATAACTCCTACTTACTGAACTTGAAATATAGAAAAATCACCTCATACTGAGTTGACATACATGTTGAGTGATTATCCTGAGTAGGTACATATACTGAGCACTATCATGTACTAAGATAGAAAATTCATCTTGATAGAACTAAGTACTCAGTATCACAAACGGTTCATTTCCTAGGAAAACTGCGCTAAAACCCACTTGCACCATTAAATGCCAACACGTGTAATAAAAAGCACCAAGGAAAGGCAAACAATTATGAGACAACCCATGCGCCGGAAATGTCATAAATGACAGAATCTCTGTCGGTTGAACGCCCCAAGGATAAATGGCTAGTTCAATTAATAGGACCATCTTAGGTATATATAAATAATGGATGAATTACTCTTCAAATCTCTTCACGCGTAAATCCTTTGGTATTCAGAATCTCTCTCTCTCAGATCTTCCACAAAAATCTCTGAAAATGACCAACTCTCAGAAAATCTCCGGTGAAAATTCTGGAAAATTAATCACCGATGAAAGCCCTAAATCTCCTCCTAAGTCTAACCTAACTCCGAGCAAACGCCGTCAAATGGACCCGGCAAGTTCCTCAAAACATAAGAAACCCAAGGTTAGGACCATGGTCAAAGTTCACTCAAAAGTCCACAACCTGGAAGTCCTCAAATGCCGCTGGTTCTCTCCCGGCTTCATTACTGCCGAAAAGCCATTCTGTGAATGGATTAAGAAGAACGAGTGGACAGGCCTTTTCTCTCTCCCTGGAACCACCTATCCACGATTGGTTAGGGAATTCTACTCCGGTCTCCATGTTGATAAGGACGATGCTGACTATTTGGAGACGCACGTTAAGGGTCATAAGATTGTAATCACTCCGTCCTACTTGGCAACCTTACTCAACATGCCCAATAAAGGAACCGAGTTCAGAACAACAAAAGAAAAGGTGCCAACGGAAAAGCTTGACCAGATGAAGGGTTTTTGCAAACCAAAAAATTACAAAGGAGAAATACCCAGCACGAGTATGGGGCAAAACCAGAAAATGGCGCACTACATCTTAACAAACTTCATCTTCCCTAAACTCAACTCAGCCTCATCTGCCTCCAACTTTGAGCAGTGCTTCATATGGCACATGCTAACCTATTGTCCGCTGAATATGCCTGTGTTTCTGGTGGGAGCACTTCAACGAGGAGGTAAGAAACTTCGACTAGGTTCTCTCATCACCAAGATCCTTGAAGATCACAAGATTGAGACCATCACGGAGACTAAAAGCTTGGGAACAGAAATAACCGCAGCTCTGCTAACTGGGTTATTGTTCAACCAACCACTAAAGGGAGGTGAAGATGTTGAGGAAGATGAGGAAGAAAACGATACTGAGCAAGAAATTGAAACTGAGCTAGCAGCAGATGATGCTGAGCCAGAAGTTGAACCATATGAAGTTCTTGACGATTCCTCTAAGGCAAAGAAGAAGAGAAAGACACTGGCCACTTGTGCCAAGGACATTGAAACTGTGCCCAAAAAGAAGAGGGCTATGACAAGAGGAAAGAATATTGATGCTGACCTACCTCAGGTTACACCTAAGTCAGCAGAGAAAAGGAAAGGGCAAGCTGAGCCCGAGGAAGAAAATGAAGAATCCTCAGAACAACCTCTGAGGAAGAAAAGTCGAAGTTCTGGATTGAAAGTAGTTGAGGCTGATCCCATTGATTGGGTTGTGACACCCAAATCTCACTGCACTCAGAACATTGGGATTGATCTTGAGAAAACTCCAGTTGAGCAAGCTGATGAAAGAGAAGAATAAAGACAGGTTGATACTCAGCTTAATGCTAAAGGAAATGATCATGCTGAGCAGGATAATATTGAGCAAAATCAAGAGGCACATGATGTTGACCAAGAAGAAGAGGAACATCAAAGAGAGGATCTGAACGTTGAAGCTGGGGTTGAGGATGTAGTTGTTCAAACTGACCCGTCACCTCCACAAACTAAGTCCCTCAGAAGACTGAAAAAGAAAGCTGTCAAAACTCCTCTCATTGATCTCTTGGCAGATTCTCCTTCTTTGGAGCAAACTATGGATCCCTCCATTATCCAGTTTGAGTATTTTTCCCACCATGTTGAGTGTCCTCCCAAGGATTCGGAGCAAAATCAAGCCTCTGTTACTCGGACTGAGGAACATGCCAAGACTCCACAAAATCCAAATCCTGTCGAGCAAGAGCTCGAAGATCCAGCCACTCAACATGGGGAGAAAGCTATGGATCCACCTGTTCAAACTCAACATCCTGATCAAGACCCACTTGCTCAAGCTAGTAAGCAGCCAACTCCACCACCATCCAGCTCCACCTCCATTCCGGCGTCTGAGCCAACTTCCACTGAGCAACATGCCTATCTTAGTACAACTCAGTCTGGTCGTCGCATCATCGAAACGGCTCAATCTCTTCTCCAGGAGTTCACCACTTCTGATGCTGCTAGGTCTGCTCATCCTGAGTCCACAAATATCTCTGCCATCGCTTAACTTCTCACGGAAATTAAGGGACTCAAGGATCTTGTCAGTATTGTGACCACCATCCAATCACAGCAACCTAAGCAAGATCACATTGCCAAGCTGACTGAGCTATTCCTTCTGATGATAAACCACATGAACTCCCTTGAAGGTAAAATCAATAATTTCTCTGCCCCTAATCCAGGCTATGCAACTTCAGCTGAGTTAGATCAACAATTTGCCAAACTAAGAGCAGAACTACCCAACCTTGGGCCAACAGCTAATCCTGAGTATGCCACATCTGCTGAGTTGCAGGGATGCTTTGCCAAGCTGACTGCCGATCTTACATGTACCCGAGAGCTCATTTCCTCCACTTCTCAATGTACAATTGATCAACTCAGTGAAGGTGTGAGTCTTCTCAGTGTCAACAAAGCTCAGATGGATGTTGACCCCATCAATGATAAACTTTCACAAGGTATTCTACAGGCCTTTCGCTATGACAATGCTCAACGCATCTTCTATGATTCTGCCCTATTGAAGATGTATCATCAATCCTTTGCTCAGATCACCAGCTCCCTTACTTGGCTTAGCAAGTCCCATGAGTGTATTATCAACCTGATCACTGGTTCTATCCCCGTTCCTCGAAACGTTCGAGATGATTGCGTTCCTGTGATAGATGGCTTGAGTGAGAGCACGAAGCGTTTACAACGTTATTCGAATGTTCTATCCTTAGCTGCAAGAAATGAAACCTTTGTCTACAAACCCGATGCTGGCAAAACGGGGGAGAGAACTCAGGCTGGAACTCAACAAAAGACAGGTGCATCAGGAAGCAAAGTGAAAGGAAAGGGTAAGGCCTTAGAGTGAGAAAAAAAGAAAGGGTTAAGACTGTGCTTGAAGCACAAGTAAAACTTAAGTTTTTGTTTGGTTAAAAAATCTATTTTGTGGGCACAAGTATTGTGTATGTGTATGCTTGGTTGAAAGTCTATATGTTGTTTCATTCTATCAAATGAACTATTTTTCTGTTCAAATGCCATACTTGTCAATACACATTAATATAAACATTGAACAAATAAATACTCAGTATACATAATAACGAGTAAATCAAACTGAGTATTCAAGCATTTCTGAAAGCTGACCTAGACTCAAAATAAATTAGAACTAAATCTAGTCAGTACACACATCCTTAGTTTATCTCAAAAAAATCTTGGTAGGTTTAAGAGGTAAATTAACAGATGCAACCCTTACGGTGGAGAAATTTTAGAAATATGAAAAATAAATCAATCATGGGGAATTTCAAAACTGAGTTCCATAATTATGCATTTTGCCAACATCAAAATGGGGGAGTTTGTTGAAACACCTTTCCACAAGATTTTGATTTGACAAAATCATCCATGATTAAGAGACAATTAAATTTATGTGCTTTATTTTAATTGTACTAATCCGTTTGTTCAATGTTGAGTATAAATATAAATAAAAGATAAATATAAGAAGTAAGACAGGAAGAGGTCAGCATAGAAGCCTAAAGTATCAAGCTGAGTGGAATCAAACTTAGCATCAAAAGACAAAGACATACACGCCCACAACAACTATCTCACGAAGCTGAGCTGACTAAACTTATACTCAGATTGGAAATTGTAAATGACAAGGCTTTACGAAGTAGAAGCTGAGTGACTCTTCAGAACAGCATGAAAAAGTCGTTATCTAAAAGACAATGATTACCGCCCCTCTGTACCAATAATTGAATCCTTGGAAATACGCAGAAGACACATTCCGAGATGTATGGGTCAATGGATTATTGGTAAAGGACAACTGACACAAAAAGACAAGCCAGACGCAAGAGGACAAGCCTGACGTCTGAAGAAATGCAGAGGAAGGGAATGGCCGGAACAGTCTGAAGCTGACCAGAATCTGTCCCCTAAAAGAGCCGTTTTAACATTAACGGCTAGATCATTTCAAAATGATCCAACATAGATTTTTCCTATAAAAGGACAATCAAACCTCTTGGATCATTGCCGAATTACAAGAGAGAAAAGATACAAAAGCACTTAGATACAAAAAGAGATCTTACACCCATCTTTCATTCTTTGTGTAAATGATAGAGTGATTACTTGTAATCTTCTAAAGTGTTCTTTATCTAAGAGGAACAAGTGTTTATCAATTGTAAAATTGAGAGTGTAGTGCTGAGTGTTTGGTTGTAAACATTCAGTGGTAGAGAAATCTAGGTGCTGGGTTATAGCACTTAGTAGGAGTTGAGTAGACGAATAGAGGAAGGTACTCTTGCATATTCAACTGCCTTGTAATTGGTTTGTGCTCTACCTTTAAAGAGCTCAGTATTGGATTCTAAAATCCCGGAGGACTCTGGGGACTGGACGTAGGCGGAGAGGCCGAACTAGGATAAGTGATACTGAGTAATCTCTAAACTCTCTCTCAATATATATATGTGCATGTGTTGTATGTGAAATTTACTCAGCATATAAAATTGTTTAAAGTTGACTCTGAGTAATTTCAAGTGCTGAGTTAGAAGCTGACCTCCAAGAGTGTCAATATCTAACTTATAAATAAAACAGCTTTAGTCAATATCCGTCCAAAGCTGTTTTATAGCATATCTGGCCAAGCTGACCAAAAGCTGAGCTGACCAACTTGCAAAATAACTCAGTCAGCATACAATTAAACGAAAAAAGTTGTATTAGTTCCTAACCCCCCCCCCCCCTTGGAACTAATCACACGGGACCAACAGAGCAACATGAGACAACTAACACTGAGCAAGTTGAAGAACAAGCTGAGCCAACAGCAAAGGATCCCACTAACCTAGGGGTAAATTCACCTTCTGAATCTCTTGACTCTATTCAAGCTGACCCCTCTCCTCCAAAGACTAAGAAATTAAGGAGACTTAAGAAAAAGGCTCATAAATCCCCAGTTATTGACCTTCTGGATGACTCACCTCTACGGGATCCCATCACTGACCTCTCTGACATGCAGTTCAAATTCTTCTCCAATCCCACTGAGTTTTCTCCACCAGAGCAACAGAAAAAGCAAGCCTCTGTTTCTCAACCTAAGGAACATGCCGACTCAACTGCTACTCAAGGTCAAGTTGATACCGAGCAAGTGCTCGAAGTTCCTACTCCTCAACATACTGAGATAGCAAAGGAAACACCTGCTCAGGTCAGTTCTGAAACTCCTCAACCTCCTCAAACTAGTCAGCTTCAGCCTGACTCTGAGCAAGTAAATGACTCTGCCGATCATCCTCTTCCACATCCTCAAGAGCAGAATATCAACCAGTCAATTCCTACTGGTAGTCAAAATAAAAGTCCAGCCACTGACCACGCTGGCACTTCAAATAATGAACAGCACCAATCACCTCCTCCATTTGGTGCTACTCATATTCCGGCATTTGGGCCAAACGTTGATGAATCATACACTTACCTGCAAACTATTGAGTCTGGTCGAAGAATCATTGACTCAGCTCAAGCCTTACTCCAGGACCTTCATCAATCCAATGTCGAAGCCGCTGGGTCAGTTCATGTTGAGCAAACTCAACTTTCCTCTGTCACTCAGCTTCTCACAGAAATCAAAGGTCTTAAGGATCTTCTGAGTGTTATGACATCTCTCCAGTCTCAACAGCCCAAGCAGGAATCACTAGTAAAGCTGGCCGAACTCTAGCTGACTATGGTAAATCACATGAACTCTCTCCAGGGTCAACTTCAAAACCTGTCAGCTGCGAACTCAATGTATGCAACCTCTGCTGAGGTTCATCACCTCTTTACCCAGCTTCAGTCTGAACAAGCCAGAACCAACGAGCAACTCTCTTCCACCTCCCAATGCTCCATTGAGCAAATTAGTGAGACTGTTCCTCTACTCAACTTGAGTAAGGAAGAGATGGAAACTGACCAACTCAAGACAAATGAGCTTCTGCAATACTCCCAATCCATTTTCAAACATGCGCGTCACACGAATGTTCAGCGTTAGTATTATGATTCGGCTTTGCTTAAGATGTTTCATCAAGCTTATGCCATGCTGACTGATACTATCACCTGGGTTGGAAAGTCGCAAGAATATATTCTGAGTATGCTCAGTGCCTCGGTCAGGGTTCCCCATTCTGTCCTCGATGATGGTGTTCCTGTTTTTGATGGTCTCAATGAAAGCACGAAAAAGCTTAAGGCATATTCCGTGAGGTTAACTCGTGCTACTCTCAACGACACTTTCATTCCTCCTCCGCCCGATGCTGGCAAAACGGGGGAGAAAGAACAAGCTGGTAGAACTCAGCATACAGGAGAAGCATCTGGTAGTCAGCAACAATAAAGACACGCCAAGGGAAAAGGCAAAGACAGTACTGTCCAAGTCAACAGAAAGAAATAGTTTTGGCTAGATTTGTTAAGATCTTGACTTATACTTTTGTTATTATCTGACGTATTTTGTCTTGCTGACCATCAATCTAAACTTATGCATCTATCATTCAATTTGACTAATCTTATGTGATGCTTACTTATGTTGTGTGCTAAATACTAACGTATCTTCATTAAATCAACTGTGTTATTTGTTCACATTGCTTTATGATTGTCTGCTGTGTTGATCTAAACGTTGACCTCTTTTATATGTCTTCTTAACTAAAACTCATTGAACAAAGATATACTCAGCGTACTTTGATATCTAAACTCAATCTTCCGCATAACTTAACTGAGTAAAAAGAATATGTTCCATGAGCTGACCTAAGTATGAAAACTGACCTTAGACTTACTTGATTAAACCTTAAAATGTTTAAAGTAAAACTAAGTCAGTAGCTCAACCCTTACGGGGGAGTATCTTGAGAAAAATAAGGTCAACTATCATGGGGGAGCTCAACACTGAGTTCCTTACTGAATATTTTTGCCAACATCAAAATGGGGGAGTTTGTTGAAACACCTTTCCACATGATTTTGATTTGACAAAATTATTTATGTGAATGATAAAAATATTCCAACACATTAAATTTAAATGCTTTGATTTATTCATACTAATGTGTTTGTTAAATGTTGAGTTATTTGATTTATAAGACATTAAGATAAAAAGCCTAAAGGCCCATAAGAGGAAGTCAAGCCCAAGTCAACAGATCAAGACCTCACGGCCCAGGAAGACAAAACGCAGTCGTACTAAGTAAATCGCCAGCCCAGCTTGAAGAAGGATCGAGAAGCCTTCATCACAACGGCTTCAAAACGAAGCTGCTGAGTTGAACGACAAGAAGTACAAGTCAGCGGCATAACAAAATAAACTTGGAGACAAAGTATTTCTACTTTGGGTAAAGGTCAGAAGGCGCAGGAAGCTGTCTGGAAGACTTTGCCATAAATGTGGGAACATTCTGTTTCATCTGACGAAAAGCTGCTGAGCACTGGCGAGGACAGAAGATACAAGAATATGATTGGCCGAGGACGCTGAGCACGTACTGAGTGAAAGCGACAGGAAGCTGTTTGCCTCCAACGGTTATTTCGAAATTCGAAATCACCGGTGCTTGAAGTGTTACTATAAATAGGCCTTTCAAATGCTTCATTCCATGCAGATCTTCAATTAAGCCGAAACGCTGACCAAATTGATACTTGAAGTTCTGTGAGAAAAGCAAAGCAAATCTTACACCAATTCCAATCTTGTGTAAAAGTCTAGAGTGATCTTATTCATCTAAAGTGTCTTAGCAATTGTTGTTTAGGACAAACACTTATCATTTCTAGAAGTATAGAAAGGAGAAGCTGAGTACTCGGTTATAGTACTCAGCGGCAGTGATAGGAGTGAGTAGAGGAATAGAGGAAGGTACTCTTGTATACTCAGCTTCTATTGTAAAAGGTTTCGTGCTCTACCTTTAAAGAGCTCAGTAGAGGATTCAAAAAGCTCGGAACGAGTTCCGGGGACTAGACGTAGGCGGAGAGGCCGAACCAGGATATGTCTGCTGAGTAACATATTTCTAACCCTTAACTCCTTTATATATTGCTTGCTATAAAACTGACCAAGTAACGAACTCACGCTGAGTTAAGTGCATTGAGAAGCTGAGTTCAGGAATAGACTCAAGTGCTATCTCCTGACTCAAGAAAAGAAACAGACTTAGTCACCAGTTGACTAAGCTTGTGTCTTAAACTACTCAGCACTGCTGTGTAAACCTTTTCCTAAAGAAAAGAAGTCAGCCTTAACGGACAAAAATTTTGAATAGTTCATATCCCCCCCTTTAGAACTAATCTTGTCACGTTACACGGAACCAACATGCAATGCTTTATGCAATTTACAAACTCAGTTATTCCGTTAAAAATTATTGTCGTGACTATTTATCCTAAACAGAAGCGATTTAGAGCAATTAAAAAGAATGAGTTTGCAAATTATCGAAAGACAGTCTACGTGGTATAAAAGTTTGCAAATAGGGGTATGTGCTTTATGCAATTTACAAACTCAGTTATTCCGTTAAAAATTATTGCCGTGACTATTTATCCTAAATAGGGATGACGGCTCCTTTGATACCTAGATTCATTGGTAGCTCATGTCTATAAAGCCCGATACTTTCCAAATTGCTCCTTTCTAGAGGCTACATTAGGAAACAATCTGAGCTTTCTTTGGCGTAACATGCTCACAGGTCAGTGTCTGATAAATAGTGGAGCTAGAAAGAGGGTCGGTACTGGGTTGAACACTCTCATTTATACAGAACCTTGGTTATATGATTCAAAAAATCCCTGCATTATTAGCCCTCCGCAGTTGGGACTTGAGGAAGCCACTATAGACTACCTGCGCATGGAGGAGGGCAGCAAGTGGAATGAGAACCTGATTAGGAGCAGATTCTCAGCCAGAGACAACAACTTGATCCTCCAAATTCTGATTTCCCGAAGACAGACAAGAGATAATTGGGTTTGGACTATGGATCGAAGAGGAAAATATGCTGTCAAGAAATGTTACATGTGGCTTATGAGTAATAGACCGAGTACCCCGATGATACAACATGGCGAGGATTGGTATTCGATATGGAACATACATATCCCGCCGAAGGTTAAACATCTAGTTTGGCGGGCTCACACAGATTGTCTACCCTCATAATTTGCATTAGCCCAAAAACGGGTTTCAGTGAATCAGACATGTCCATTATGCTCAAACGGAGTGGAATCATCATACCATGTTATGGTATCGTGCCCATTTGCATGGAAAGTCTGGTAGTTCTCGCCATTGGGGGATATTAGCGGCTTGCAGAATAACTTGTGGGACTTTTGGAAGCTTGTTCAGACTGCAGCTACTGAAGTGAGGCAACAAGCAGCGGCCATCTGGTGGGCTTTATGGTGGCATCACAATGATTTTGTGTGGAATGGGAGACTTAGCTTACCAGGGGTGGTTTTTGTCGGAGATTAATATAAGATATATGATTGGGCCTTAACTATTAGTTCGAGCTTTTAGTTCAATCGGTTTCCCCCCGACAGAGTCAAATGCAATACCGATATATCTCTTACTACAAGTACAGAGGGGGTGGGGTTTGGATTCGTAGTTCGAAGCAGCACAGGTGCATTTATGGTAGTAAAAATCGGACGTATCCAAGCTCCAAGAGACGCCCTGGTGGCTGAATGTCTGGGGTTTCGAGAAGCCTTGAGTTGGCTCAAAGATACCGGCTATCGTGACGTTCTTATGGAATCTGATTCACAGATATTAGCTACAACTCTTCAATGTCAAAATGAATCTGATTCTTTGTTTCATATGTTAGTTAATGATTGTAAAGGCCTTCTTCAGGAATTGGGAGATTGCTCGATTTCATTTGTTAAAAGATCTGCGAATCATGTTTCCCATGTTCTTGCTACGGCATCTGGTTCTACGTCTGATCTCGGAGTTTGGGTGCATTACCCTCCTCCCTTTATTTGTAACGCTCTATTGATTGATTAATAACGCCTCATCATTCTTTGTAAAAAAAAAGAGCGATTTTAACCAATTAAAAAGATTGAATTTGCAAATTACCAAAAACACAAGGTTTGATTTTACAAATTAACTAAATCACAAGTATTATTTAATTGAAAAATTGATTCATATATCCTTTAACTGCAAATTTCATACAAAGAAAAAAAAACTGTTTTTACAAATCCACCAATAAAAAAAATTATTTTATACTTCCCTAAAAACAACTATTGCTATTACAATTCCACAGTTTCCATAGTGCGAGACAGAATTTTTTTGTACGGTTATACCCATCCTTAAAAAGAAACCCATGGTTTTATTTGTCATAAAGATCTTATCTTTACTCTAATAAATGTCTATTTTATATAACTTTATGAACTTGGTTACAAAAGTTTGATTTACCTTCTTAATTTATAAAATGTCACATTAACCTATCAACATGTTTAAAACAATTTATACGGTTATGCCCATCCGCTCCGCTCCGCTCCACTCCGGGATAAGCCCCTTTGATATTATGAGCCACAACAAAAAGTAAGTAAGGGATATAAACGGGGCGGGGCACGAATGCATTTCCCATCCCCGTATCCCAACTAGTTGGGAATTCCTGTCTCCATCTCCTTGAGCTAGACGGAGATAAATTTGTCCCCATCCCCGTACATGCGGGATCTGCATTCGCGGTTTATAGATGTTCTGAAAACCTTATCCACATTCCTCGTGGGGAATTACAGTGTACGTTAATTTTTTTTTAATAAGACTGTAATATTTAAGAAACAATAGCTAATAATACTAAGTATTAACAATCATTTTTAAATTTTTCAAACCACGAAAAACTAAAAATTAAAAAACAATCATCATCATCAACAACAACAACAAAGCCTTAGTCCCGAAATGATTCGGGGTCGGCTAACATGAACCATCATATAAAACCGTGAAATCAAGTTGTGTCAGTGACACCAATTCCCTCCCTCCACTCTCTCCTATCCACTACCGTATTTTCCTCAATCCCCAATAAACTCGTATCACTCTCGGTCACCCTCTTCCAAGTTTGCTTAGGTCTTCCCCTACCTCTCACCCCTACATCTTTCTCACACTCTCCCGTCCTCCTAACTGGCGGATCAAGCGCTCTTTGTCTTACATGGCCAAACCACCTAAGTCGGTTTTCCCTCATTTTATTCTCAATAGATGTAACCCCTACTTTCTCAATCACAGAATTAAAATTTACTTAAATTATAAAAAAATCAATTATCACGAGAAATAATCGGGATTAACATTCTCTCAAAATTATCCACATCCCGTCCCATGAAAATTCTTATGGGGAATTTCCCAATCCAGTCGGGATGGGTCTCCAATGGGACCGAGAATCTCCTCTCATTTACATCCCTAATTAATTTTCTGAATTTCTTCTTCTTTTCGTATCCCAGAAGTGAAAAGATTCTATTTATTCAGATATAAATTAATAATTTTAACAGAGTCCCAACTGTAACAGCTTGTTGGTTTCATTTTCACAAGAAAAGACAACCCACCAGTTGTTGCGGCTTCTTTCAGCAGTGGCAGAGAGAGAAACTGAAGTGAGAGAATGAGTCTTAAAAGCAAATGGAGATCTTGCTCTCTGCTTATTCTCCTACTTCCAGCTTAGCTAGCTACTGTTTCTGATTCAAAAACCCACAAAAACATTCCTCTTCTCATTCATGGTTCAGGAGGTATGTAATTACTCCTTTTCAATCATTCAATTTCATCTAATTTCGCTCACTTTCACATTCAATTTGTAATCTCTGGTTCTGCTACTCTTACTAGATCTTGCTCTCTGCTTATTCTGCTACTTCATTCCAGCTAGCTACTGTTTCTGATTGAAAAAACGCACAACATTTCTCTTCTCATTCATGGTTCAGGAGGTATATAATTACTCCTTTTCAATCATTCAATTTCATTCGATTTCGCGCAATTTCACTCACTTTCACATTCAACTTGCAATCTCTGGTTCTGCTGCTCTTACTAGATCTTCAGCTACTTTTTCTGGATCTTGTTGTGTAAAAACTTAGACCTATGATTTTGAATTGGATAGCTCATTAATGGATTCTTTAAGTTATTTCTAGCTACATTTTGTGCATTTGTCATTCTTAATGGAATCTCTAAATTCTGTGTAGTCTGCAAAATCTGTGTAGCCTGCTGATTGGAAATTGGTAGGAATTATAAGGTCTTTTCAGATATGGATTCTTAACTTCTTATGTTAATTTCATGTTTGAATGGTTATTAGGTGACAATTTCGTGTTTTGTGTCAAAATCGTGTTAACTTATTATGTTAATTTCATGTTTGAATGGTTATTAAGTGACAATTTCGTGTTCCGTGTTAAAATCTTGCTAACTTCTTATGTTAATTTCATGTTTGAATGGTTATTCCGTTGGCAATTTCGTGTTTGGTGTCAAAATCTTGTTATCTCATTTATATGTTTCATATGGTTATATATGTTATAAATGTTAGAAAAATGATTTTCAGGTTGTCTCAGTAAATAGTGTTTTTCGTGTCAAAAACCCACAACATTCCTCTTCTCATTCATGGTTCAGGAGGTATGTAATTACTCTTTTTCAATCATTCAATTTCATTGAGTTTCACTCACTTTCAAATTCAACTTCTGGTATCTGGTTCTGCTACTCTTACTAGATCTTCAGCTTCTTTTTCTGGATCTTGTTGTGTAGCAACTTAGACCTGTGATTTTGAATTCGATAGCTCATCTAAATGGATTCTTTATGTTATTTGTTGCTACATTTTGTGCATTTGTCATTCTTAATGGAATCTCTAAATTGCTAGGAATTACAAGGTCTTTTCAGATGTGGGTTCTTAACTTCTTATGTTAATTTCATGCTTGAATGGTTATTGGGTGACAATTCGTGTCAAAATCGTGTTAACTTCTTATGTTAATGTCATGCTTGAATGGTTATTGGGTGGCAATTTCTTGTTTCCTATCAAAATCGTGTTAAGTTTTTATGTTAATTTCATGTTTGAATGGTTATTAGGTGGCAATTTCGTGTTTCGTGTTAAAATCGTGTTAACTTCCCTATGTTAATTTCATGTTTGAATGGTTATTAGATGGCAATTTCGTGTTTCTGCGTCAAAATGGTGTTATCTCATGTATATATATATATTTCATATGGTTATATATATTATAAATGGTAGAAATTTTATTTTAGTGTTAAAAACCCACAACATTCCTCTCCTCATTCATGGTTCAGGAGGTATGTAATTACTCTTTTTCAATCATTCACTTTCACTCACTTTCATATTCAACTTGTAATCTCTGGTTCTTCTGCTCTTACTAGATCTTCTTCAGCTCTGCAGTTTCTTTGTTTGCTTGAAATGTTGGTTGTTGAAAGATTTTTTTCTGTGTGTATGCATTTATGTAAGAGTATTAATCTGCAGAGATCGCTGCTTTGTTAGTGAAACCGGGTTGAAACCGAATCAATTTTGGATCTTGTTGTGTAAAAACTTAGACCCATGATTTTGAATTGTATAGCTCGTTTGAAGTTAGTGGTGGATCCAGAAATTTCTGATGAGGGGCGAGATTCTTACTAATTTTTTTTTTGTTTACAAAGTGTTCTAAATATAACCGAGTTTAGGGGACAATTGATTACTATAAGCAAATTTAGGAGGTCATTAGGTCATTTTAAACAAATGCAGTTGACCAATATATCAATTTTAATTCAGTTTGAGAGCCAACGAAACACTCGACAAGAGGGGGCGAAATGCCCTTTTAACAGTGGTCGAACCACGGGGGCAGTTTAACCAAGTTTAGGGACAATTGATTACTATAAACAAATTTAGGAGGTCAATAGGTCACTTTAAAAAAATGCAAGTGACCAATATATCACTTTGAAGTTCGATTGCTAAGGAAACATTCGACAAGAGGGGCCGAAAGGCTCTTTTAACAGTGGTGGAACCACAGGGGGAGTTTAACCAAGTTTAGGGGACATTTGATTACTATAAGCAAATTTTAGGAGGTCAATAGGTCACTAATGTATCACTTTAATCAAGTTTGAGAGCTAACGAAACACTTGACAAGAGGGGGCGAAATGCCTTATTAACAGTGGCGGGATCATGAGGGCAGTTTAAACCAAGTTTAAGGGACAATTGATTACTGTAAACAAATTTAGGAGGTCAATAAGTCACTATAAACAAATGCATGTATATCACTTTAATCAAGTTCGAGAGCTAACAAAACACTCTTCCGGGGGAGGGCGACAAGGAGGCAGGTGCCCCCTACTGCCTCTAGATCCGCCACAGGTTGAAGTATCCAAGATCTAAATGGATTCTTTATGTTATTTGTTGCTACATTTGTCATTCTTTATGGAATCTCTAAATTCTGTGTAGCCTGCAGAAATTGCTAGGAATTACAACATCTTTCAGATATGGGTTCTTAATTTCTTATGTTAATTTCATGTTCGAATGGTTATTAGGTGTCAATTTCGTGTCCGTATGGAAATCGTGTTAACTTCTTATGTTAATTTCATGTTTGAATGGTTATTAGGTGTCAATTTCGTGTTCGTATCAAAATCGTGTTATCTCATGGACATGTTTCATATGGTTATATATGTTGTAAATGGTAGAAAAATGATTTTCGTATGGTATCGTGTCAGTCGGGTTTTCTCAATAGAATGGTGTTTTCGTGTCAGAAATTGCGTTTCATATGGTTATATATGTTATAAATGGTAGAAAAATGATTTTGGTATTGTATTGTGTCAGTCGGGTTTTCTCAATAGAATTGTGTTTTCGTGTCAGAAATTGAGTTTCATATGGTTATATATGTTATAAATGGTAGAAAAATGATTTTCGTATCATGTTAGTCGGGTTGTCTCTGTACATCGTGTTTCCGTGTCAGAAATTGCTACCCATTCTCGATAATTCGGCCATGATTTCTTTGTTTGAGTTGAGGGTGTTTACATGCCCTTTCCGGTAGTCGTATAATCCAAGCAATAGATTTACCATTAGCTTATGTTTCCTTTAATCTACAAGGACTTCTCGATAGTTCAGCTATGATTTCCTTGTTTGAGTTGAGGGTGTATACTCGGCCTTTCCTGTAGTCGAATGGTTCACCATGACGGAAATGGAGCTGCAGGAGACATTTGCGAAGGCTCGGTAGTGGATAAATTGACACCTGAGCCCAAAGTTCGGGTTGTAACTTTCCTCGGCTAGCTTAGGCTCATTAGTTGCACGGCCTTCAATTATCAAATATCGAGTTTACAACTTTATTATTTGCTGTAGAGTGTTCTTCTACTGTCATTTTATGAGTTCCATATTGTTGTGTTCTTGTTATATCAAACCGAAACATGTTTTTCGATGTGGTTAGCCGTCGAGTACGATAAATATTGGCAACGAAAGTAAGTTGTATGATTGTCATTGCAATATTATGTTTGTGTTTTTGTGCTTTGTCTACCTACTATGTGTCATTTCTCATTTTTTTCGTATTCAAAACTTGGAATCCGAATGATTGTTCTTTGTTTCGGTACGAGCAATGTTTTCGTTTAAGTTCATGTTATTCAATCTCGTTTTCGTTAACTTTTGTACTTTCTAAATTTCAGTGAAAACTACATCAGCAAACTGTTAGTTCGTTTCTGCGGTTCTGTTGGGTTCTTTTTAGAGGCATCATGGGTTCGAGATACCCGTCTCATCAATTAAGCAATGGCCTTTATGTCTCGGGACGTCTCGAGCAGCCAAAAGAGAGTCGACCCCCGACAATGAGTTCTATGGCTATGCCTTATACTGGTGGTGACATTAAGAAGTCAGGAGAGCTTGGGAAAATGTTTGATATCTCATCAGACGGCTCTAAGTCTCGGAAATCGGGGCCAATATCCGGTGGTGCTCCTTTAAGGACCGGATCATTTGCTAGTGCTTCATCACATTCAGGATCAATGATGCCTAATGCAGCTCCCCGAGCTGGGTATACCGTGTCAGGTCCTTTATCCTCTGCCGGCATGCCTGGTTCAGCTTCAATGAAGCGGACAAGTTCCGGACCATTGAATAAGCACGGGGAACCTGTAAAGAAGTCGTCCGGCCCTCAATCAGCTGGAGCAACAAGGCAAAATTCCGGGTTGATTCCTCCTGTTTTACCTGCAACTGGTCTTATAACATCAGGACCCTTGTCTTCAGGCTCTCTAAGTTCTTCGGGAGCTCCTCGAAAAGTGTCCGGTCCTTTGGACTCTATGGGATCCGGGAAAATTAACAGCTTCTCCATTCCGCACAACCCCGCGGTCACCACTCTTAGTCCGGAAGACGACTACTCTTTTAAGAAAAACTTCCCGAAACCCGTGTTATGGTTGGTGATTCTTATATTTGTTATGGGATTCCTTGCCGGTGGCTTTATTTTCGGAGCAGTCCACAATGCCGTTCTCCTTCTTGTTGTTGTAGTTATTTTCGGAGCCGTTACTGCATTGTTCATTTGGAACATGTACTGGGGAAGAAAAGCTATTGCAGAATTCATCGCTCGTTATCCTGATGCGGACCTACGAACAGCAAATAACGGACAATATGTGAAAGTCTCTGGGGTATGTACTAGAATCTTTCCACACATATATATAGTTTCGCTTATTTTACTCCGTAAAATCGGGGTTTTCCCCCCTTTCCACATTGCTTTTGCACTTGCTTTAACTTTTCTGTTAACTTAAGTGGCTCAACTCGCCATACCATATGCGGTTTCAAGTGAAGTTGCTCGGCTAGAACTTCTCGGGCACTCGAAGGCATAATTCTTCGATGTTGTCTCCACGAAATATGTTTCTTTTCTTAATATTTTTGTTGGTATTTTGTGAACCAAACGTCTACTAGGTGTCCGAGCTCGAGCTCGAGTTCTAAGTTACTATCGTTCTATGAGCGATAAAATGTAGAAATGTGATCTGTATGTGATCTGATATGATATGTGGATGATCGTATCAGATTCCAAAAGTCCGAAAAGAAAAGAACATGAGCCGTTGATTACATCCACGAGTCCCGGGATCATATATCACGGGACTCGTAGATGTAATTCATCAGCTCATGTTCTTTTCTTAAGTAGCTCAACTTGCCATACCATATGTGATTTCAAGTGAAGTTGCTCAGGTAAAACTTCTCGGGCACTCGAAGACATAAGTCTTCGATGTTGTCTCCACGAAATAGGTTTCTTTTTCTCAATATTTTTGTTGGCATTTTGAGGTGCCCGAGCCCAAGCCCGAGCCCGAGCTCTAAGTTAATATCGTTTTACGAGAGATAAAATGTAGAAATGTGATCTATATGTGAGACGATATGAGATGTGGATGATCGTATCAGATTCTAAAAGTCCGAAAAGAAAAGAACATGAGCCGTTGAATTACATCCACGAGTCCCGGAAGCATGTCACATGACTCGTGGATGTAGTTCATAAGTCCGAAAAGAAAAGAACGGGAGCCGTTGAATTACATCCACGAGTCCCGGGATCATATATCACGGGACTCGTAGATGTAATCATCGGCTCATGTTCTTTTCTTTTCAGACTTTTGAATCTGATACGATAACCGGAGAAAAATTTCAGCTGTTGGCTGCCCATTAGGATGCATTCGGAGGGGAGATCGAAGTAAAATAACCGAAGAACGGAGCTGATTAGTTTAGGCATTTGCTCGGATTAATCTTCAATTTTTCTTACTGATTTCTTGTATTTACTGAAGGTTGTTACCTGTGGCAATGTACCTTTGGAATCATCATTCCAAAGAGTTCCGAGATGTGTCTATACGTCTACGAGATTATTCGAGTATCGGAAATGGGGTTCAACACCGGCCAATCCAAGCCATTACCATTTTACATGGGGTCTAAGATCATCTGAGGTGAACCTTTTATATTCCTTATTCAATACTGAATTACATAACATTTTCGCTTAATCCGGTTTCTTATACAGACACACGTGGTTGATTTCTACATCTCGGATTTCCAATCGGGACTGCGGGCGTTAGTTAAAGCCGGTAATGGCACGAGGGTAACTCCATTTGTCGATGATTCCTTAATCATTGACGTCGGTTCAGACAAGAAAGACTTGTCTCCACAGTTCACTAAGTGGCTCGGTAAGAAAAATCTCCCGAGCGATGATCGCGCAATGCGGTTGGAAGAAGGGTAAGACTATGTCCTGCATGACTATACTCGAATTCCGAAGCTCCCGGACCATCATTTTAAGTACTTTTCGGGAAATTTCCAAACGAACAATTTTAACGTTATTTTACTATGTTCTGCTTGTAGGTACGTCAAAGAAGGCAGCACGGTTAGTGTGATGGGAATAGTTCAGCGAAACGACAATGTACTTACGATAGTTCCGCCACCCGAGCCTTTGACAACCGGGTGGCAGTGGCCGAAATGCATTATTTCGGCAAGCCTTGATGGAATTATTTTGAGATGTGAAGATACGTCAAATGTTGATGTCATCCCCGTTTAGTCAATGGTATACGTGCGGACTAGTCAACGTTACGGACTACCCGTTTCCTTGATTATCATTAGGCTGATGCTGAAGTGCTGTGTTCCATTTTTCCTTACATCAAGTTTGGTGTATAGATTTTTCCTGATATTCTTTTTTGAAGGAATAATTTATTAGTCTCTATAGTTTTACCTAATATACGGTTTAGTCCTCATATTTTAATAATATACTATTTAGTCCTTAACTTTTGTTCTATTCAACCGTTTAGTCTCCCAAATATTTGAATTAAACAGTTTAGTTCTTGTATAAGGGACTAAACTGTTGAATAAAACAAAAGTTAAAAACTAAATAGTATATTATTACAATATAGGGATTAAATAGTGTGTTACGTACAAATATAGGGACTCATAAATTTTTTATGGCATTACATTCATTTGGGTCCCCAAACTAAAGATCCAAAGTTAATTAGGTTCCTAAACTATCAAAATTATAAATCAGGTCCTTGAACTAAGGAAAAATCATCAATTAAGTCCCTATCATATCCAAAAATCAGAAACTGTGACTATTTGATATAGACTATTATAATTTCTATGTTGGTTCAAAATGAGTTTGGAAAAGAGGGTCTAAAATTGTTCAGCCGAATGAATTTTGGTGAGGTCTTAACTGACGATTTTTGTTTAAAAAATGGACTCAATTAATAATTTTTGTTTAGTTTAGGAACCTGATTGATGATTTTGATAGTTTAAGATCCTAATTAACTTTGAAGTCATAGTTTGAAGAGCCAAATGGGTATTATGCCATTTTTTATTTCTTTATTTTTTTTAGACAGTATTTTTTTTCCCTATGATGATGGTGAGATGTTGTTGAAGTGGGAAATTTTTGTTATTAGGTAGCATTAATTTTAATTTATTTTTTTTTACTTAAATTGGTATGGTCCCCATTGTGATATTATGACACTAATTTTCTTAATTAATTTCATTAATTTATTTTGTTTTTATTTAACCAATTTCTTTTGTTTTTATTTAACCAATTCTTGTGATAAAATCAAATTTATTTTTGAGTATTGTAAAAGGAATCTATTTTATGTTTTTATAGCTTTAGGTGGTTTTTGATAAAATTTTAAAAATAAGTATTGAATATTATAAATAAATATTGAAAATATCAAATAGTGTAACCATAGGATAAATATTAAAAATATATTTAAATTTAAAAATATTAATTGATAATGTTTAATTTAAAAAGGTTTACTGGCTAATCTGGGGTCAGTGGGAATTTGTACGACATCAAAACACATCACCTACCATACTAAAATATATATTTGGCTGGCTAGGGGTCAAGGCCTCCCCAGTCATAATATCGATTTTAATAGTCGACCCAGTCAACTTGATTTCCCGGTTGGCAGGGTAGAGACTCTGTCAAAATGTATATTTATCCAAAATTAATATGGAAAACTTCTCAAAAAAAAATTAATATGGAAAAAAGAAGGGAAATTTACATGAATATCATAATTAACTACAAAATTATAACTAAATCATATCATCAAACTTAATTCTCAACATATCATTTTTTTCTATATATATCAAATAAAATATGATTTTATATCTAATTTAAAAAGTTTAAACCCCAATTCATAAATCTCAAACTCTTGATAATATATTCTAGACCCATAATTTATAAACTTTAATCTTTAAAAATAAAGATTTTATTAGTTTGACATAATTCAAAATTATGACTTGACATAATTGTAAATAGTTTTTCAAAATTGAATTTCTATGTAAATTTTCCAAAAAAGAATCCACTTTTAAGCATTTTAATAGAAGCGAAGTTTTCTAAAATAACATGTCAAAACGAGTCAACACTCGTGTTTATACTATCAGTGTTTTGATCTACCCATGGATTACCTTTCACACCAAAACCACCTTTCGCTTACATCTGATGTAACGTGTAACAACCTAAAGCCTCTTTGGCTTCCCGATACATAGAATTTATCCCATTAACTAGAATCGTTTGTCTAAGAAATCTCTAGTGAAGAGGAAAGTTTGGGCATCTCACAAATAACAGAATCAAGAAGAAATTTCTAATTTTGAAAAGGTAAGCGTACAAAAAATTCACACAAAGCGAGAAAGAAATAAAGTGGAAAATATATGAAAAAGAGCTTGTAAGAAGGCTAACCTGAATATTAAAGAAGTTTTTTCGTTCTTAGGTTAAAATGAAGAACCTGTTGTGTCTTTTCCACTTTATATTCGAGTTCCAATGAAGGTAAAGAGGTTTTATGACTCATCACGAGGCTATATTCCTTTCCACTCCCAAATAACCCTTGATCCTTGTAAACAATGGTCATTAACACCCAATGAATGATAATTACTTTTTGAGATAAGCGCAAAAGACAACGATATTAACTTCCTTTCAAATCAAATGTTTGAATCCGACCAAAAGGGCCATATGCTTCGGACTGAACTCTCCAAGAGCCATTATGTCCTAAAAATCCCACCAGAAGAGTAGGCCTAAAGGCCTAAACTACTTGATATAGGATGAAATAATTAGGTCCAGTGGAACTAGTGAAATGAGCCTACATCAGGGGCCCATGCTAAATCAAGCCAGGGCTGTAACACGTGTAACGATGTAAAGACTTCATCTGAAAGCTAACCAGCTTAACTAACTAGACACGCAGACCAACGAATGGTTTACCTCAAAAGTACGCTCTCATTCCATATAGCACGTCGTATATTACAGAATAATGAAAAGGGAAAGGAGTCAGAAGCCAATCAGTTGCCTACATGTGGAAATATGCACTACTCAATCCAACCAGGAGCTTACACGTGTAAAGTGAGAAACACTCTAGGTATGTAAATATCTATAAATAGCTTCATAAATAGAAAACGAGGTACATACACATTTATCTACTCTTCTACATGGCTTTTAAGTTATTACTTTCTCCAAAGTACTCTACTGACTTAAGCATCAGAGAGAGAACGCCGGATTCCGACCCCTTCTTGACTGTTTGTTATTGATTCAGGTATTCTCAAAGTTGATCGGAAGTGATATTCATAATTGAAGACATCACCGCTAAACCATCGAATCAAATTCAAGGGAAAATGGTACTTGCACATCCTTCTAACCTATAAAAATGGATAACTTGATTTCTCTCTCATCATTGATAACGTTGTAAACTTTTCTCTTTTATAAAAAAAAAAATAGAACTTTGGTTTCAGAGTTCACCCCTCGCATGTCAATTGTTGTAAACGAAGCCAAACATTGAGGAATTGAGCCAATAACAATCTTACTTCTAACGTCATAATTTATAATTGAAAACCTAATATTGACAAGTTTAGTCAATTTCAAGGAATTTTCTTCTTAGTCATCAATTTTATTATCTCCATCAATGTCTTATTCTCATTCATCAATGACACAATAAAAACATATATATACACATGAAAAGAATTATAAAAATTATTTCATGTTCTGCACATTTTCGAAAAAAAAACAATTAAAATTCAAATATTTTAACCAATTAAGATTAGATTGAGTGGTTAATGTCATGAAACCGATTTAACTAAAACGTCAAGCTAATAGTTAACGCCCAATCATAGATCTTATATTAATCTCTAACACATCCTCATACGCAAATGTCACATGAGTTTGTAGCGTGTACAACACATGCCCAACCCAGCCCAACCCACCATGTGTCTTAATTCCACAAATTAATGGGGTTGTCAGGACTCGAACCCTCTAAGAGGACTGAATATCATGTTATGGAACCAATTGAACTAAAAGCTCAAACTGATTGTTAAAGCTCAATCATATATCTTATACTATAATCTCTGACAATTAAAGGTCTCAAGTCGCTTAAACTAGATCTCGAATTCAAATCCTAACGTACATAAAAAGCTTTAATTAGAAAATGATACATTTAAAGGATGTTTGATGCCTGGTCAACCTCGAACTGAAAATCAGATAAACTATAAAAAAAAATTAAATATTTAGTAAAGGTTAGAAGCATTTTATCTTCAAATCTATTTTGATATCTATGCATTGTAATCTTTAATTTTATAATGTTAGATGTAATATATATTTATAAAAAAATATAGATATATATAGATTTGGTGAATGATGATAAGGACATGTTGAAATGAAATCTCATTCATCAGAAAACAACAAATTGAAGAAAAATATCTTTGGATTTAATTATTTTTCTAGTGAATTAGTTGACAATTAATATTTTATAAAATGACAAAGTTTGTTGTCAAAATTAGGAAAGTTAAATTAACAACTTCAATGATATTGCTAAGATTTAGTTGATAACGATGCTATCCAATTTCAGGTGATAACATTTTCTATCTCTTCATTTATTTTTAGTATTTTAATTAATTCTCCTTTAAAGAAAGAAAACAAAAATAATATATATTAATAGTATAAAATAGCCTAACATTGAAGTACGACTATGAGCAATTTTACCTCTAAAATTTAAAATAGTATAATTTTATTCTAAACGTTAACGGCCAAGAGCAATTTTTAGGGTTGTCAATTAGTTGGGGATTCCCCATCCCCGTTGGAGACTCGCAACAGGGAATCCCCGTTTAGAATCCCCATTAGGTGGGGATGGTTTTTATATTGTCCCCAACACTCAGGATGGGGTGGGGATGGTTATAAGTGTCCCATCCCCATCCCCATCTTCGTCCTCATCCCCATCTCCGAATGTCCCTAGCGAATCTCCGACTAAATACCTAAATATAGAAAAAAAAAACTAATATATATTATTAATTTATTTTAGACTTGTTTTTATTTTATGCTTTGAATCTTTATTTGTAACTGCTTAGTTAATTTTCTATGTCTAGTAGTTTATGACTTTATATGTTCCTGGAATAATAGTTTATGGTTTTAAAAAAAATTATATAATATAAATGGATGTTTTACAAGAAAAAAAGTAAAAAACTTAAGAACTTAAACGAAGATGGTAGCCAAATTTTCCCCATTTGTAATTCGGGGACGGAGACAGGGAATACCCGATAGACCAATGGTCGAGGATGGTAATGCAATCCCCGCCCTGCCCATTTACAGCCCTATCAATTTTTACTTAATGTTGGCAACTTGGGTTAATTTGAGAAATAATTCATCAAACTGTTTTTTCAGTCATAAATTTTAGTAATAGATCACAAACACATGAATAGACGTGAAAAAAAATTAAAAATTAAAAAATTATATTATATTTTGTATGAATTGGACAAAAAAATTTAAATATCTCGTCGAATTTAAAAAAAATTAATCTCCAATTCTATTACTAAATCACAAAAAATGTGATTTTTTTAGAACTAACCTTTATGTAATTGGTGCAGAATTAGTAATAAAACATCTGTATGTTATAATGATATCAGAAATTGACCCAACTTATCAATGTTAGGGGTAAAATTGTTATTAACGTTGGTTGCCAACGTTAGAGGTAAAATTGCATTATTTTAGACGTTAGGGGTAAAATTGCTCCTGACTGTCAACGTTAAAGGTATTTTTGCACCTTATCACTAAGAGGATTAAACTCATATTTGATCTTTGTAATATCTAAAATTTTGTCATTTAACCCATGTATATCATGTGGTAACATTTGCTCCTTGGAAATATTCACATCACTGTTAAAAAAACAAGACCATCTAGGCCTCCTACACGATCGAAATCAACAATTTATCCTAATTTTCTCCGATTAGTCCATCTGGGCATTTTTTTAACCCTATGCTATCTTTAGAAGCCTAGATTCTGCCTAGACTGCTTGGACGTCGCCTAGACCGCCTAAGTGACGATGCACAAAATCATTTTTTATTATTAATTTTTTTTTTGTTTAATATAATTCACTTTTAAACATTGTCGCATGGCTATTCATGAATTGTATTTATTGTTTTCGGATAATTTGGTTTAATTGTGTTCTCTACTTGTTTTCATGATATGGTTTAAGACTTTAAAGACATTGTTTCATAGCTTTTGGTGAATTATATTACTTGTGAATATTATATTTTATTTGTTTGGATTGTTTCAATAATATTATTATTGAAATGTGAGGTTTACATATTTTTAAAGATATATGTTCAAATTGACGTGTTTTTTATATTAAATATTTTTACATTATTATTTTTGGATGATATGATGTATATTTTAATTCAATTTATATGATAATTTGTTGATTAACAAATAAAAAGTATAAAAATACAAATCTGATTAATTTCCACCTAATTCTCGAGGCATCTGTCTGTCCGACTAGTGCATAACCTTTTTTACAATATTGATTCACATATGTGACATTTAACCCATTTTGGATGGAAAACTAACCAATTTGTTAAAAAAATCCCACATAACGCAAGTTCTAACACGTAACATATACACATGGTAATTGATTTAATTTTTTATATATATTTAATATATAGATAAATAAGGAATTAATTTTTTTCTTATTTATCCACGTATTAACTCTATATAAAAAAAATAAAAATGGTTATATTTACATGTCAAATGTTAAAAATTATGCATCTGGTAAAAAAATTTAATAAAATCGGTTAGATTCTATCAAATTGGGTTAAATGTTACCGATGAGAATATTACAGAAAGTAAATGTTATCAAATAATACTACATAGATCAAATGATAAAATTTTGAATTTATAGGGACCAAATAGGAGTTTAATCCTGTATTAATTTTAATATTTTACCAATTGGGCATAAAATAATGGATAAAATTATAATACTTAGGCATGATGTCACATCTTTCATTAACAACTAGGAGCCTTGATGTCCAAGTTTTTAAAAATAAATAAATAAATAAAGAAAAGGAAAATGAAAAATTGCTTTTGGTGCAATTATTCTCAATTATCACAAGACATATAATTCTTATAAGTAATATATGTTTTTGGACACAATAATTCATTATACTTTGGGAAAAAAAGATAGTAAGTTTATAGTACTCCTTTTGTTTTGTTTTTTTATATTTTGGGGTACTGTTCGAAACCAAGGCCGTTTGGACTGTCTAGACCTTGATTAGGCGCTTAAAATTGAAAATTTGTTCCGATTTTTTTCGATTAGTTCCTTTATGTGTTTTCTTGGTCTGAGGCGATTTTTAGCCGATTGGGTTCTGCTTAGACCATCTCGATATCGTCTAGATGTTGCCTAAGTGACGATGAACAAAAGCATTTTTTATTGTGAATTTATTTTTTGGTAAATAATTTATTAGTCTCTACTTTTTTACGTAACGCACTGTTTAGTCTCTTTATTTTGAAAAACATATTATAAGGTCTCTATCTTTTGTCAATATTAACACTTTTGTTCTTTTATCTATTTTTTATAGATTTTTAACCGAACATATCTTAGGTTTCAGGACAATCATAGTACGATACAAAATGATCATTTACTCTGTTATTTTATGTTTTTAAACCAAATATAACGGTTAAGAATCTAAAAAAAAGACAGAATGATCAAAGGGTTCATAATGACAATAAGGACCTTCTAATATGTTTTTTAAAATAGAGGACTAAAGAATGTATTGGGTAAAAAAAGCTCAATGATATTGTTGTTGAAATATTGATGTTTACATATTTTTAAAGATATATGTTACAAATATACGTATTTTTCTATATTAAATAATTTATATTATTGTTTTTAGATAATATGATACATACTTTATTTGAAATTATATAACAAAGTATATAATAATTTGTTGATTAACAAATAAAAATACAAAACTATAAATCTGATTAATCTCCGATTAATCCTCAAAAGCTCTATCTATCCAATTAGCGCCTAACGTTTTTTACAACCTTGATTTCAGGTCTGTTTAGTTCAAATGTTATTATTACTATTTATTATTGTTGTTTTTTTTTATATATCTTAGTAGTTCGTATATATTAATTGATTTCCCTTTTAGTATATTATCCACAAAATCGGTCATTATTAATGTTGAAAGTTCAAAGAAACTTAGGGTCCGTTTGTTTTACATACTATTTGATGTTTGCTGTTGGAAAAAACTGCTTTTCTAGAAAGCAGGGATTCTCTACTTTTGTAAAAGACTAATTTTCACGTGTAAAAGGTAAACAATACGTCATTAGCCAAACATCTAAAACTCTCCATTTTGAAGTGAAAATGAAAACATGAGTATGAAAATGAGCAACCAAACACCCCCTTAATCAATTCTCAACTGGAGGATGCACGAAAGATCGGTTAAAATCCATTTGAAAAGAACGACTCCATTCAATTTTTGATCTAAAATGAGGATTTAGAGGTGTAACGATTGCATCTCAATTTTTCTTTCGAACTAAACACTTTTATTCTACTGTTTAGAGTGGTATTCTCTATGGTTGTAAGAATCGAATCAGACTGACCAGTTCAACCCGATTTGACTAGAATCGAATTTTCAATATTTGAAAACTAGAGAAAATCACTCGAACCGACCGGATTAACTGTGAATCAGTTGACTCGATTCCAGTTGAGCAGTTTGATCCGATTAGCCTATACACATGTATACTTTAAAAAATGTAAATTTTCGCAAAGGTAAGATTCAAACCTTGAGTCTTTAAATTGATACTAATGTTTACCGTTGCACCACTATTTCACTTATAATTATTATTAACCATTTAAAAATATATAGTTATTTTATAAATTAAAGGCCTAATACATCACCAGCTCTCTGAACTTGTCCATAACAGTAGATTGGCTCCCTGAACTTTGCAAGTGCCTTACCAGCTCTCTAAACTTGCTTATTTCGTATCACTGGCTCCCTAAACTTGTCCATAAAAATTGATTAGCTCCTCTAACTTTGTAAATGTCTCACCAGCTCCTTAAATTTGCTTATTTCGTAACAACTAAATACAAAAATCATAATACTAACTCGGATTAAGGTGCAAAAATACCCCTAACGTTTTGGATCAGGAGTATTTTTTTATATCTAATGTCTAAAATGGTGCAATTTTACCCCTAATATTAGTAGCCAAGAGCAAATTTATAAATTTGGTGAATTTTTTTGTCCAATTTGTACAAAAGTCAATATATTTTTTTATTTTTTTTCACATCCCAACATATGCTTGTGATTTGTTACTGATAAAATGACGGACGTGTGAAGTGTAGCTGACAAGATTCATGACCGAGAAGACAGTTTGATGCATTATTTATTCAATTAACCAAATTTATCAATGTTAGGGGTAAAATTGCTCTTAGCTTCCAATGTTAGGGATAAAATTGCACCATTTCAGATGTTAGAGGTATTTTTGCACCTTAATCCGAGTTAGTATTATGGTTTTTGTATTTAGTTGTTACAGAATAAGCAAGTTTAGGGAGATGATGAAACACTTGCAAAGTTCAGGGAGCTAATCAATTTTTATAGACAAAAGGTTAGAGAACTGGTAATACGAAATAAGCAAGTTTAGGAAACTGGTGAGATACTTGTAAAGTTCAGGAAGCCAATCTACTATTATGGACAAGTTTAGGGAGCTATTGATGTATTAAACCTAAATTAAATAATTAAAATATTATTTAGTATTAATTTTTTTTTCTCAAAAGTTGCTTAGCAGTGGAGCATTTTTTTTTTAAAAGTTGTCAAGCGTGATGTAGAATAGAGAGAAAATAAAATAATATACTTTAGAATGATTTGTTAAGTTTGGACAACATTCTCAGGTAAGATGACACCATTTTAAACATTACGAATAAAATTGCTTTTAATTATCAATAATAGAGATATTTTTACACCTTATGCCAAAAATACAAAACGACGTAGTTTGGGCTAAAAAAAATTCACAAAAATTTACCGATTACCATTAATAATAAACAGTAAATAACACGACGTGAGAGCCATGTTAATTCAAAGTATCCCGATATCCTCTTGAATTTGGATAAAATGTCCAGTTAGCCTCATGAACTTGTATAAAAATGTAATCATTTAATTACTCAGTTGCAAAAAAAAAAAAAAAAAAAGTTAAATGTGGAAGATATATTGCACGTGTCTAAAAAAAGTAAAATGACCAATGTCGAGGTATGCGGTTCTAATATTAGAGAATACAAGTTTTACAGTTGAACAGGTAAGAACTTCATTTTTAATATATTATATGAATTATGTAATAACATTCTAAGGCATCTTTCGCATGCAGTTTACTTTTTTTGCACCCGAGTGATTAATTGATTGCATTTTACGTAAGTTCAGAGGCTAACTAGACATTTTATGCAAGTTCAGTGAGCTATCAGGAGTGATTAATTGATTACATTTTATGTAAGTTCAGAAAGCTAACTAGATATTTTTATTTTATATAAATGGCAAAAAACATCATTAGGCCCCTGATCTTTCATTTTTTGGTTCATTAAGCTATTGATCTTTTATTTGGATACATTAAGCCCCTGATCATTTATTTTTTTATCTCATTAAGCCCATGATGACCAAATTAGTAAGTTGTGAACATCTAATTATGTTAAAAAGACGTTATTAACTTCATCTGTATTTGAAATTATTAAAAAATATATTTTTTACAGTTTGAATTAAGGTTTTTACAGTTTTTCTATAGCCACATTACTCATCCAAAACTGCTTTCAACCAGTGAAAAAAGATAAATTTTGAATGCACATGCAATGAATGACAATCTGTTAACCGAATTTTATGTTCAAAATTACTTAATTTGGTCATCAAGGGCTTAATGAGAGCAAAAATAAATGATCAGAGGGTTTAATGTATTCAAATAAAAGATCAATGGCTTAGTGAACCAAAAAATGAAAGATCGGAGACCAAATAATACTTTTTGCCTATATAAATTTGGTGGGATATTAGAATACTTTAAAAGTTCAGGGGTCTATTGAGCTTTTTGGACAAGTTCAGGAACAAATAATGTATTAAGCCCGGTCAAAAATCGATTTAAGAAAAGGAAAAGACAAAGCAACACAACCGAAATTGAGGAAACAAGGTGTCCCCACAAAATGTAAGCAAGGGTAATTTAGTCATTTACATTACTTAACAACAAGAGAGAGAAATAATAGGGATGTGTGGAGGGTTTGTTTGTTTTTGGGGGATAATAATTAATTTGTTACTGTCTGTTGCTAATTACAACAATTAATTAATTAATTTATCAGTAAACCAAATTTAATTAAAATAATAAACAAAAGAAAATAGCAAATTTGATCCTCCAAGTATTAGGAATAGAATATTAATATCATTAAACTTATTTTCTTAACATTAAAATTAGGCCTAAGCCATACGCAATCTCATGAACTTGTCAATTTTGGTTATTTTACCCCCTGAACTTACGGGATGACCTATTTACCTCCTCAACTATTTAAAAGTGGTAGAGTGGTAAAGACTCTTTCTCCCTTAACCAAAGCTCCAGGGATCGATCATCGCCTTTGGGAATGGAAAGAATTTTTGTGGTCAACAGTCCCACCCATAGAGGTGCAAACCATCTGTGAAAGTGAATAGTCACTACTGTCGACGGTGGATACACTTACGAACCAAAAAAAAAAGTGGTATTAGCAACTCCATATTTTCATTATAACGGAAACAAGATTAAGTTCCAACATTAGTACAAGTGTTCATGGAAGTATATGAACTAGCATGCATATATGTAGATGATTTAGAAGGAGTTAAAGCTATATGCGATTTTTACAAGAGAAAACGTGTACTTTTTATATTAACCTCATTGAGACTTGTAATTTGAATTGCCACCTTCTGGAACCTTTCCACTCATTCCTTCAATGACTCATTCGGCTCTTGAACCAAATAATTCAAGTCTTGCATGGTTTTGCTCTCAGGAATGGATGTGATAAAGTGATCACAAAATTTTTGAGACATTTGCTTGAATGGCTGAATAGAACCTGGTAAAAGCTGATCATACCAGTAAGCTGATGAATCCCGGAGAGTTGTAGAAAAGAGTCTACACATTTCAGCGTCTGTAGCCATAGTAGTCTGAAGCGTTCTCTGAAAGTTCTTTACATGCAAAGTGGGATCAGTCATCCCGTTGTAATCCTTCAAAACCGGATATTTGAATCCCCTAGGCATGGGTTGGTCCATGATATCTGCACTCAAAGGAGTCTCTGTCTCAACTGCCACCACTCCTTTCGACAACAAACCCTCATCCTTCATTGCCTCCTTCAACTCTCCTCTCAATAGATTCAACATTTCTTGCTTTAATGATAGCTCTCTTGAAACCTGCTTCGGCATGGCAGGCCTTCGGTTACCAGGAGATTTAGATTCTCCCTGACCTCTCCTTCGAGAATTGCCCTGCCTTCTTTCTTCAGGAGAATCCTTACGAGAATATCTCTGTTTTTTTGGAGACATCGAACCTCGTTCTTTATTTGTCAATTTGAATAGTGAAGGAGAATTATATCTCCGACGATAAGGACTGATTGACTTGTCTTTAGATCGGCCTCTTCTCTCTTTACGCCAATGCTCTACCGAAAGCTCTCGCTTCCTCAGACATGTTCTCATATCATGATGTCTCGTAGTGCATGCGACAGAGCTTCCATCTCTCTCGTTCTTGCCTGCTCTTCTTGCTTCCAATAACTCCAACCGCATTGCCTCCATCTGTGAAGCATGCTCAGCTCTCAATATATTCATTGACTCTTGCACCGAGCCCATATTATATATGAGTTGCTTCATGAGTCCATCCATAAAACTCCTATGTTGAGGATCCATAGATCCTAGACATGCCTCTATTTACTGATCCAAAGCTGGCATTACAAACAAAGGTGTAATCGGATGATTACTAATATCCACCAAACCCTTAGGAATAATAGCAGAAGAACTTGGGATATCCTCTACTCTCTAGCTACGGCAGGTTGAACAACCTGAATATTTGCTGGTTGAAGCAAATCTCCACTACTGGATGGATTATAGAAGATTGAACATAGACCATTCTGAAATGAGTAATGATCCACCTTCACCGCACCAAATGATGTCGTAATGTCGAATCACCATGTTTTGAGACCTGCAAAACAGAATACTGTCAGATAGGGAGTCGGTGACCAGCAAACCCTCTCTGAAGCTTAAGTCAATATGTGAATAAAGGACTTAAGGTGTACACTACTAGTTGTAGTATATAGAACAATGTGTACCTTTCTCCATGTGCTAAGCTTCTATTTATAGTAATTCGGGCTTCAACTCATGTACACGTGTCAGCATCATATTAGTCTGGAACCTAAATTCTCTCTTTAATTGAGCTTAGTGTGTTTATGAGGTCTAAAACATTATTTCACAAATGGACCATTTTGGGGACCCCAGATGAGCCGGCCCAAAGGGTAAGTTATGGGCTTTACGGAGGCCTATCTAATATTATTTACCATATCACCTGGATTGAAGATGGCAAAGAGAAAGTTGATGTGTGGCTTTCACGATATCTTCTTTCCTTTGAAATAGGGCAAAATCAACTCTTGAAATAAAACAAAACATGGAGGGTAGTTTTGGAAAAAGAAAGATATATCACCTGCCTATCCTCTAATTTGGGGTGTAAAGAAAACTGGCCAAATTTCACCTCACCTATCCTCACTTACTGTTACACTCAATTACACCTCAAAACAAACAAGATTACTTACCCTCACTTACTTTAAGATACCTCCATCCAAACAAGGCCTAAACGCAGCTTTCTCAACTTTTACGGAAATAAGTTTTATATTTATCAAACGTTGCTTTTAATTTGTAAAATTGGAAAATAACTTTTAGGTTCTAGGAAAGTAATAAACTGGCCCGTAGAGTTGGATGATTTTGCCATAAAAAAATTAAGTTTTGTATTAGTGTTTCATTTCTAGTACAATTCAGTCCGATCTTTAGGAAAAAGTAAACAGTTTAATTTGATTTTTTATTTTTTTTATCAGGTATGCAATCCAATTGAAGAATCTTCAAGATCCATGCTCAACTCTAATAAAAGTACTATAGAAGAAATTAAATGTAGGGCAGTTTGACATTGTTGTGACTAACAAAACTTGTTACAGAGGAAATTACTCTGAGAAAAAGTGTTGTAGGAAAAATATTATAAATATATAGTAGATACATGATAAAATTATAAAAGTCGAGAAATAATATATATATATATATATATATATATATATATATATATATATATATATATATATATATTATGTTATATTAAAATTTAAGACTATTTTTGTAAAAAAAATAATAATTTAATAAATCTTTCCTAATAAGTTGGAAAACTATTTTCTCTAAAAGCTAGTTTTTTCCTAAATACATATTGCTTTTAAGTAAATAAGTTTTATATTTATCAAACGTTGTTTTTAGTTTGTAAAATTGGAAAAAGCACATTTAGATTTTAGGAAAGTAATAAACTTCCCATAGAGCTGGATGATTTTTCCGTAATGAAATTAAGTTTTATAGCGTTTGTGTTTTATTCCCAATACTTAAAAGACCATATATATAATTAAGCCTAAAAAAATTGGGGTTTGCTTAATAATAATGTTTCCTTAAATTTGGAGGCTTTTGCCGGACGCTCCTTGATTTTTATTTGAGTATTCGATTTGGTTCAAGAATCTCTAACCTATCAGTAATAGTGGGAATTTAAAAATCTCAAAATTTATACCTAATGTAAAGTCAACAGTACATTCAATTCGATCTTAAGAAAAAAAGTAAACAGTTCAATTCAATTTTGGATCTTTTAATCTGGACATTCGGCATGGTTCAAGAATCTCTAAGATCCACGCTCAATCCTAGTAATTCGTTTAGGAGAAATCAAATGTAGGGAAATTTTGGCATTTCTGTGACCAACAGAACCTGCTGTGTGGGAAAGTGCTATGAAAAAAAATTGCTATAGAAAAAAGTTAACAAGTATTATAAATACATACTAAAAGTTCTAAAAGTGAATAAATACAAAATTATATATATATATATATTATATTGGAAGTTAGTGCTAATTTTGTCTAAAAAAATTTAATATCCATTTTCCTAATAAGCCGGGAAAACTTTCCACAAAATCTATTCCTAATAAACTTTCCGTAGAGTTGGATGATTTTGCCGTAACAAAATTAAATTTTATAGTGTTAGTATTTTATTCCCGATACTTAAAGGACCATAGATAATTAATCTCAGCTTTTCTAATAAGTTGAAAAAACTACTTTCTCAAAAACTTAGATTTTTCTAAATCCAGCTTTTAAGGAAATAAATTTTACATTTATGAAACGCTGCTTTTAGTTTGTAAAATTGGAAAAAGCACATTTAGATTTTAGAAAAGTAATAACCTTCTCATAATGATGATTTTGCCGTAACGAAATTAAGTTTTAAAGCGTTAGTGTTTTATTCCTGATACTTAAAAAACCATAGTTGTAATTAAGCCAAAAAAATTGGGGTTTGCTTAATAATAATAATGTTTCCTTGATTTTGGAGCCTTTTACTGGACGAAACAACTCCTTGATTTTTATTTGAGTATTCGATCTGGTTCAAAAATCTCTAACCTACCAGTAATAGTGGCAATTTAAAAATCTCCAAAAAAAAAAGTTAACAGTACATTCAGTTCTATCTTAAGAAAAAAAAAGTAAACAGTTCAATTCAATTTTGGATCTTTTTATCCGGATATTTAGTCTGGTTCAAAATTCTTCAAGATCCACGCTCAATCACCAATTTTAGTTATAACCCCTCTAGTGCTTGGTTGTTACTAATTACTGGAAAGTAACAACCAAGTGAGAAGGCTGCTTTTATGGAAAGAAATTTTACATTTATCAAATGCTGCTTTTAATTTGTAAAATTGAAAAGGCAGTTTTTAGGTTCCGGGAAAGTAATAAACTGGCCTCTAGAATTGGATGATTTTGCTGTAAAGAAATTAAGTTTTGTAGCATTACTGTTTCATTCCTTATGCTTAGAGGACTATAAGTGTAATTAAACCAAAAAATATGAATTTTATCATTTTTTATTTGAATATTCGTTGCAGTTTAAGAATCTCCAACATATCAGTAATAATGGGGATTTGAAAATCTTTGTATTATACCTACCGTAAGTCAACAATAAAAGTCGGTTCAATCCTATATTAATGGTGGGGATTTGATAAATACAATTTGTTTCAAGCCTATTATACCTAAAGTAATGGTGGGGATTTGAAAATCTTCAGTATCGTTGTATAAAAAAACTAATAAGTATTTGATCAATATTGATAAAAGTTCTAAAAATAAAAAAATAAAAGATAAAAAAATATACATCATGGTAATATTGAAAGTTAGTATTATTTTAGTAAAATAATTCTAATTAGTTGGGAAAACTACTTTCCCAAAAACTTAGATTTTCCTAAATGCAGCTTTTAAGGAAATAAATTTTACATTTATCAAATACTACTTTAAATTTGTAAAATTGAAAAAAGCACATTTAGATTTTAGGAAAATAATAAATTGTGTTTCACGCATATACCTTTAATTAAATAATAAGAAAATTCAAATTTAGAGATTTAATAAAACAATAAAAAAAAGTATGTTGATTATATCAAAACTAGATAAAAATAAAAAATTTAGTTTATCATGGGTAGGGGTCCTATTGCTGACTAAGCACATGGAGAAATAGGACTTTCACCTAATCTATCTTTAGATTGATCTTCTTGTGATGAGAAATATGAATTCACTCGTGGAACAAAGGCAGAATTGGTAAAGATTGGAATCCACAAGCTCGAAGCAAAGAGAAAACTCAGCCCAGTTGAAGAAGCTCTTGCTGGAAAAGATGTTTTAGACGCTGAATTAACAGTGCTAAAAGCATATTAGTCAGATTAGCTTCCCCTGCGATAGATCTGCCTTAACGGGAGATTCTGCATGGAATGTTCACTTAGTTTTAGTTGAGAATTTCATCCATGTAAGCACTTTCGAAATGAGTCCCTTATTTCCTCCTTAGGAGCGAATCTATTCTTGAAAGCCTTCTTCCCTGATTTTGATACCTAGGACTGTGAAGTTGGATGATTTTTCCGTAACGAAATTAAGTTTATAGCATTAGTATTTTATTCTCAATATTTAAAGGACCATGAATGTAAATAAGCCTAAAAAATTGGGGTTTGCTTAATAATAATGTTTCCTTTATTTTGGAGGCTTTTGCCAAACGAGACATCTCACCAGTTCAGTATTATACCTACGGTAAGTTATCGATACGATTCAGTTATGTCTTAAGAAAAAGTAACAGTTCAATCCAATTTTGGATTTTTTATTCGGATATTCAGTACGATTTAAGAATCTTCGAGATCCACGCTCAACTCTAGTAAATGTACTATAGGAGAAACTAAATGGAAGACCATTTTGGTATTACTATACTCAACAGAACCTACCGCATGGGGGAAATGCTGTGAAAAAAAAACTGGTATATATATATATATATATATATATATATATAGCCAGTTTGGTATTACTATGCCCAACAGAACTTACCGCGGGGGAAATGTTGTGGATAAAAACTGATGTAAAAAAATTTGATAAGTGATTAATAAATACATAATAAAAGTTTTAATATATATATATATATATATATATATATATATTACATTATGGTATATTGAAAGTTATTTCTATTTTAGTAAAAAAATTAAAAATAAATAAATATCCGCTTTTCTAATAAGTTGAAATAACTACTTTCCACAGCTTTTCCTAATTGGCTTTTAAGATAATAAATTATATATTTATCAAACGCTTCTTTTAGTTTGTAAATTGGGAATAACACTTTTAGATTCTGGAAAAGTAATAAACTGACCCGTAGAATTAGATATTTTTGTCGTAAAGAAATTAAGTTTTGTAGTATTAGTGTTTCAGTCTTTATACTTAGAGAATTATAAGTGTAATTAACTATAATTTACCATCTTTTTATTATTTGGGTATTCACTTACAGTTTAAGAATCTTTAACCTATCAGTAATAGTGGAGATTTGAAAATCTCTAGTATTATACCTATGGTAAGGCATCAGTACAATTCAGTTCGGTCTTAAGAAAAAAGTAAGTCGTTCAATCCAAGATATTTTTATCTGGATATTTAGTCTAGTTTAGAATTTTCCAAAATCAACGTTCAACCCCAGTAAAAGTACTATAAGAGAAATCAAATGTAAGACCTGTTTGACATTGATGTGGCCAACAAAACATGTTATGAGAAAAATTGTTGAATAAAAAAATTGATAAATATTTAGTAAATACATCATAAAAGTTTTAAAAATCAAGAAATAAAAGATAAATATATATCATGGTAATATTGAAAGTTAGTGCTATTATAGAAAAAAAATATCAACTTTTATAATAAATTAGAAAAACTAGTTTCCCAAAAACTTAGATTTTCCTAAATGCACTTTTAAGGAAATAAATTTTATATTTATTAAATGTTGCTTTTAATTGTAAAATTGGAAAATGCATATTTAGATTTTAGGAAAGTAATAAACTTTTCGTCGAGTTGGATGATTTTGTCGTAATGAAATTAAGTTTTATAGTGTTAGTGTTTTATTTCTGATACTTAAATGACTATGAATATAATTAAGCCTAAAAAATCGGGGTTTGCTTAATAATAATGTTTCCTTGATTTTGGAGGCTTTTTCGAACGAGACAACTCACTAGTTGTTGCGGCTCTCTCAAATGACACTCACAATAAAGAAAAATATGTATATTACTTTATATTAAAATTTAAGGCTTTCGTTACGTATTTTCCACTGATAGTAGATAGAAGATAAAAATTCTAAAAGTCAATAAATGAAAAAAAATATGTACATTACTTTATATTAAAATTTAAGGCTTAAAAAAAATAATCCACGGTTTCCTAATAAGTTGGGAAAACTATTTTATCTAAAAGTTAGGTTTTTTTTTTTGAGAAAGAATCTGAATTTGAATTAAAGAATAGGAATATTACATTAATCCTATATGCAAAAAATTGAAATCTCATCCGGTACTTCTTCAATTAAGATTACCGGGTCCACTTTATTCCTACCCCATCTAGCTAACTCATGAGCTACTAAATTTCCCTCCCTTATTGTATGTGAGTACTCGACTTTATGGAATTCCAATGCCATCAACTTCAAATCCGTCACCAGCATTGATCCCACTCCATTTGTAAATTTCTGACCCTTAATTGCAGATATCAAGTTGGCATTATCGTTCCATCACGTGCCAGCTCCAGTGCCCATATAGCTGCCTTCGTCTCTACAATGTCTACGCTGATACTGCTGTCATACTGTTTTGCCACTGACAACATAACTTCTCCTTCCGAATCCCTGATAACAACCCCGATTCCGCCCGACATCCCTGTTGGTCCCTTGTTTAGTTGCAAGTATAGTTCCAAAGGGGGGGGGGGGGGGGGTTAGGAACTATTTAAACTTTTTCCCGCAATTTTAGGCAGACTTCTTTTTCTAAAGAAAGTTTGAACAGCGGCGCTGAGTGAACAGTAAGGTACTGGCTTAGTCAACAGGTGACTAGGTCAGTTTCTTAGCTTGAGTCAGGAGATAGCACTTAGAGTCTATTCCTGAGCTCAGACGTTCAACGCGCACAACTCAACTTGACCACTTTACTTGGTCAGTTTTGATTATTTAAAGCAAGCAATATAAATAAGGAGTTAAGGTAAGAAATACTTCACTCAGCAGATTTATCCAGGTTCGGCTTCTTCTAAGCCTACGTCCTGTCCCCGGAACACGTTCCGAGATTTCAAATACTCTACTGAGCTCTTTAAAGGTAGAGCCTCAAACCTTTTACAATATCAGCAATTGAGTATGACAAGAGTACCTTCCTCTATACTTCTACTCAATCCTAATCTCTCCGCTGAGTACTTAAAACCGAGTACTCAGCCTCTCCTTTCTATCTCTAGAAATGATAAGTGTTTTGTCCTAATACAAAGATGTGCTAAGACACTTTAGACGATTTACAATCACTCTAGACTTTTACACAGATATGAGAAATGTAGTGTAAGAATTTTGCTTTGCTTCTTGCTTGCAGAACTTGTAGAGATTTGGTCAGCGTAATGGCTTGATCAAGTTCTGTGTGTTGTGAAGCTTGTGATGGCACTATTTATAGAGACGTCTGGGTCATCGGTCATTTCGAATTTCGAAATAACCGTTGGAGGGAAACGGCTATGTGTCGTTGTCATCCTGACTTGTACAGAGCTCTCGGCTAATCACAATCGTGTATCTTCTGTCCTCGGTCAGCTCAGCAGATGGTCTCTCCTTTTATGGTAAAGTCAACTGGACAGCATACTGTGTCGTCTGAACTTTGCCAAAAGAGGAAACACTTTGTTTGGAAGTTTTCCTTTGCCAGCTGCTGTCTTGTACGCTTTGTCGAGACTACTCAGCAGCTTCATTGTGAAGTTGTTCCTGAAGGTCTTCTAGATCCTTCCGTTTGCTGAGTTGCGTTTTTGTTCAAAACGGCAACGTCTTGACATACGCGGGCTGAGTGTACTGAGTTGTTTGACTTGGGCCTTGGCTTCCGTATTGGGCTTGGGCCTTCCAATCCTTATGACTTATAACATTTATACTCAACATTGAACAAACACATTAGTAGAATAAATCAAAGCATTTAAACTTAGTGTGTTTAGAATATGTATTTTAATTTATACTTAAACAATTTTGTCAAATCAAAATTATGTGGAAAGGTGTTTCAACAAACTCCCCCATTTTGATGTTGGCAAAACTATTCAGCAAGGAACTCAATATGAGCTCCCCCATGATAGTTGACCTAGTATAATTAAGCAAACTCCCCCGTAAGGGTTGAGCTACTGACTTAGTTTTACTTAAGACATTTAAGGATTTAAATGAGTAAGTCTAAGGTCAGTTTTCAGATATAGGTCAGCTATATCACATATTCTATTTACTCAGTGTTAGGTGGAAGTTTTTAGACATATAGAGCGCGCTGAATAATTTGTTGTTCAATGAGTTCTTATCAGAATATTTCATAAGTGTATAGGTTCATGTCAAACATGTTATCAGCATATCATTTAGTCAATGAATATTATAAGTGTTAAACAAAGCTGATATAAATGAAGATACATAATAACTCAGTACTTATTAGCATATATCATAACTCAGTATTTGAATAAGAAAAGTAAATATGATATATAAGTTGAAAGAAGTCAGCAGTTACACAGCAAAAGAAATAATCATAGCACATAGATTACAAATGTTAAGACCTAGCCTATCTATTTCTTTTTCTTGCCTTGTGACTGACTTCGCTCGTACTGACGTCGCTCATGCTGAGCTCTGGCAGCTTGCGCTTTCTCCCCCGTTTTGTCAACTTCAGGGAGGTTGAATGCATCGGTTAAGATAGCGCGAGTCAGTTCTTGTGAAAGCTCCTTTAGCTTGTCAGCGCTCTCATTTACGCCATCAAAAATGGCAACTCCATCAGCTGATACTTCGACTGGTACTCGAAGATCAGCAGCACTGAGCATATTTACACTGAAAGCTTGAGCTTTGGCTTGCCAGAGGAGGGCTTCAGAGAGGCCTGCAAAAATTTGGTGGAATGTCTTCAAGAGAGCTGAGTCATAATGATGACGCTGGATATTGTTGTGACGGATGTGGTTGAAAGATTGTTGTGCGAGAGACAGCAACTCATTCTGCTTTAACACATCAGTATCCATCTCTTGCTTGTTTAGGTTAAGGAGCCTGATGGCCTCACCGATTTGCTCTACTGAGCACTGACTGTATGACACCATTTGCTCATTGGTCTTAAGTTGCTCAGTATGAAGCTGAGCAAAGAGCATTTTGAGTTCAGAGGAAGTGGCGTAGTCAGTGTTCACAGCAGACAACTTCTGAACTTGCTGATGGAGAGAGTTCAGATGTTGAACTATTGTCAGCTGTATCTCTGCCAACTTGGCAAGTGAATCCTGCTTAGCTTGCTGAGCTAGGAAGGACAAGACTACATTCAGCAGATCCTTCAGTCCCTTGACTTCGTTAAGAAGCAGAGTGACCTGGGAGAGCTGAGTTGCCTCAGGAATGGAAGATTCAGCAACAGGCGAAGCGGAATGTTGAAGATCTTTGATAAGTGCTTGCACTGAGTCAATGAGCTTTTTACCGGACTCAGTGGCAGCCAGATGGACATCCGTATGACCAGTAGAAAGTGGAGTAAAAGGAGTACCCTGGTCAGTGACCGGAAGAGTTTGCTCAATCTGCACTTGAGTCGGAGGTAATGTTGATTGATCGACAGAGAGGTTTGTTGTGGAAGTAATAACCCGAACACTGTCTGTGCTGACGGCGGAAGGATGGGGAGTCAGCACCATGCTTGAGGAGACAGCATGAACAGTGGACGGTTCAACCTGACTGGTTGAAGTTGTTGAAGTGTTATGGTCGGCATGTTCCTGTTGAGAAGAAACAGAGGCTTGTTTTTCCAACGGCGCTGAAGTAGAGGAAGTTGATGGCCGTTTGAAAAATTTTAGTTGAACAGTAGAGGGGTCCTTAGTTGTTTTTGAAAGAACAAGGTCAGGAAGAGTCGGTAGTTGCACAGGAGGTTCACTAACGAGCTTCTCACTGGCTTTAACCAACTTTCGCCTTCTACGTGGTGGAGTGAAAGTAGGAGCAGCTTCTTCTTTTGAATGAGTAGGAGAGGATTCCTGTTGCTCAGTATGAGTCTGGTCTGCTTGCTCTTCAACTTGTTCAACTCCCGCAGCCAACTCAGTGTCAGTCTGCACAGCTCCACCTGCTAACCCAGTGTTGGCATTTTCAACCTCGATTTCGCTGTCATACTCTTCAGACTCCTCAGCGTCATCCTAACCGCTGGTTTCATCGTCTTCCTCTTCCTCCTCAGTATTATCTCCATCAAGTTCTTCCTCAACTTGGGAGATGAAGTGGTCATCTAACTGGACCTCAGGTTCCTCAGCATCAGTACCTTGGCATTGAGTGAAATGAGAATCACCCGGTATAATAAAATCTGTCGGCATGACATCGAGAGGTGCCAGTGTTGAAGACTTCTGCTTCTTCTGAGGTAGCTCAGCAGCTTCCTCAGTGTCAGGCTCATCTTGCCTGCTTCTCTTCTCAGCTGACTTTCCAGCTGACCTCTGCCTCTTTGCTAGAGACACAACATTAGGTGTCTCAGCAGATTTTCTCTTGCGAGAAGTTGGGGCCTTAGTTCTTCGCCCTTTCTTAGGCTCAGCAATAGTCTCCTCAGTCTGATCAGCTTGGCCAGCGGCAGCAGCAGCAGCTTTTCCTTTCTTCAAAGGCTGCCCAAACTTTAGTGCCCTCAGAGAGGCAGCTGTGATTTCAGTTCCTTTGAAGGATTCTTCACCTTCGAGGTCAATCTTGTGGTCAAGAAGAATTCGAGTTATGAGTGACCCAAGTCTCATCGTACCCGTGCTGCGTAGAAACCCAGCAACTAAGAAAATCGGCATGTTGATGGGGGTGTACGTCATCATGTGCCATATGAAGCATTGTTCAAAGTTGGTTGCTGATGTAGTGCAGTTGATCTTTGGGTAAATGAAGTAGCTCAGCAGATAGTGAGCCATCTTCTGGTGCTGTCCCATTGAAGATGCTGAGATCTCTCCTGAGTGACCCTCAGGTTTGCAGAAGGTATGGACGTAGTCGGTTTTGTCCTGATCTCCTGACTGCCTCAGCCTTACTCCCTCAGTTTTGAGCTGGAGGAGATTTCCTATGTACAGAGGGTTGATGAAGATGGTTTTCCCTTTTACTTCAGTGCTTAGGTAGTCGGTGGAGTCACTGGCAACCTTGAGGTTGTGGTAAAATTCCCTCACTAGGTCAGGATATGTCTCATCCCTGACCGAGAACAGCCCAGTCCATTCGTTCTTGGAAATCCACTCAGCAAATGGCTGTTCGTTCTGTACAAAGTGCTCCAAAACCCATCTGGAGGGTTCTACCTTCCATTCACGTACATTGTCGAAGACCTTGGAGTAGGTCCTGATCTTAACAGCTTTCCCTTGGCCAGAAGTTTGGCCAGTTTTACCCTTGCTTGGTGTAGAAGGGTTTCGTGAAGGTTCATCGGAGCTGGACTTTTGGTGGCCGGCACCGGAGACGTTGAAAGACAACTTAGTCATTCTTCGAATATGGAGAACTTAGAGGAATTTGCGAGAGAAAAGAAGTTCTAAGTGATTTCTTTGCCTTAAGAATTGATTAAGCGTAAAGAGTAAAAGATGGGGAAATACCCATAATTTATAGACGAAATGAACGGTGTGGATCTTAATCGAATCCATGTGTCAGTTTTGCCTTCGGATCATGTACCGACAATGATCCTGGCATTTGTGACACATTACGGCGAATACGTCATCCTAGGCTATACGCGTGCTTTGCATTTATGCTAACGGATTAATCACTCAGTATTTAGAATGTCAAGCGTTTGATATTCTGAGTGGTCAGTGCATTATTTAAGAATGATTTTAAGGTCAAGTTCTAAACTAATTTACTCAGTGTGCAAGTGTACTCAATATTGTATATTCAGTCAGTTTCAATGAGATACTCAGCAAACAAAAAAAAAACATTCAGCATGTAATTCACTCAGCATTCATATTAATTTAGCACAGGAATTTACTGAAGAGGATTAAACATACCAATTGCTTCTCTCAGTATGCTGAACTGCTCATGGGCCAGTGGCTTCGTGAAGATATCAGCAAGCTGTTCGTCCGTTGGGACAAAGGTCAGCTTGATCTCACCCTTGAGTACATGGTCTCTAATGAAGTGATGTCTGATGCTGACATGCTTCATTCTACTGTGTTGAATTGGGTTCTTGGAAAGATCAATTGCGCTTTTGTTGTCACATTTGACTTCAATTGTTTTCGTTTGAACACCATAGTCTTCAAGCTGTTGCTTGATCCATAGGACTTGAGCAACACAATGACCAGCAGCAATGTACTCAGCTTCAGTGGTGGACAGGGCTACTGACGCCTGCTTTTTGCTGAACCAGGATACAAGACAGCTTCCTAAGAAGTGGCATCCTCCAGAGGTGCTTTTTCGTTCCAGCTTATCTCGTCCATAGTCAGCGTCAGTGTATCCGATGAGTGTAAAATCATGAGTATTTGGATACCACAAACCTGCGTTCACTGAGCTTTGCAAATATCTAAGGATCCTTTTTACAGTAATGTAATGAGATTCCTTAGGGTTAGATTGATATCTAGCACAATAGCATACTGAAAACTGAATGTCCGGTCTACTGGCTGTCAAGTAAAGTAGAGAGCCTATCATACCTCGATATAACTTGCTGTCTACTGACTTGCCATTCTCATCAGCACAGAGGATAGTGTCAGTGCCCATAGGAGTGGATATTGGCTTGCAATTTTCCAAGTCATATTTCTTTAAGATCTCATTGGCATATTTGGCTTGACTGATGAAGATGCCATTCTTTCCTTGTTTAATTTGAAGACCCAGGAAGAAGTTGAGTTCTCCCATCATGGACATTTCAAACTCAGTCTGCATTTGTTTGCTAAACTCCTTGCACATTGATTCGTTAGTTGCACCAAATATTATATCATCAACATAAATTTGGGCCAGCAGGGTATCTTTACCCTTTTTCTTAATGAATAAAGTTGTATCAGCTTTGCCCCTGATGTAATTTCTAGTCAGCAGGAAACTGGTCAGCCTCTCATACCAGGCACGTGGTGCTTGTTTGAGGCCGTACAGAGCCTTTTTGAGTTTGTAAACATGGTTTGGGAACTTAGGGTCCTCAAAACCTGGAGGTTGATTTACATAAACCTCCTCGTTTATAACTCCATTAAGAAATGCACTTTTGACATCCATTTGGAATAATTTAAAATTCATGTAAGATGCATATGCACATAATATTCTAATTGCCTCTAGCCTTGCCGCTGGGGCAAAGGTCTCACCGTAGTCTATACCTTCTTACTGACTGTAGCCCTGAGCTACAAGCCTTGCTTTGTTCCTGACTATGTTTCCTTGTTCGTCCATCTTGTTCCTGAAGACCCATCTTGTTCCGATGGTCTTTTGACTCTTTGGATGAGGCACTAACTCTCATACGTCATTTCTTCGAAATTGATCGAGCTCCTCTTGCATTGCATTCATCCAGAATTCATCGTACTCAGCTTCAGCGAAATTCTTCGGTTCTTGTACTGAGACGAAAGCAACATTGCTGACGTACTTCCTGAGTTGATTCCTCGTCATCAGGGTATTCCCAGCAGAATCAAGGATTGCACTTTCGGAGTGCCCTCTTGGAATCCTTATTTCTTTGGGTAGATTTATGTCTTGTGTTGTTCCTGTTTCAACAATCTCTACAGAAGTAGATGGGTCAGTAAAAGTAATCTTAGGTTCACTCTTACTCTTGGTCAGCCTTTTCGTGAATGACTCAGTAGCTGGTTCTGGGTCAGCGATGGTTACTGAGTTTGGATCATCTTCGGTCAGCGGCTGGTATCTACCTGCAGGGTCAGTTTCATCGAACTCTACATGTATTGACTCTTCTAAAACTTGAGTCTGCTTATTAAAAACTCTGTATGCTTTATTGTTTGTTAAGTAGCCCAAAAAGATAGCCTCATCAGCTTTTTAATCAAACTTTGCTAAGCTATCTTTGGTATTTAAAATAAAACATCTACAGCCAAAGGCACGAAAGTATCCAATATTGGGCTTTCGTCCTTTCCAAAGTTCATAGGGGGTTTTCTTGAGTATAGGTCTAACTAGAGCCCTATTAAGAATGTAGCATGCTGTGTTAACAGCCTCTCCCCAAAAATACTTTGGAAGCCTATGCTCATCCAGCATTGTCCTGGCTATTTCAACCAGAGTTCTGTTCTTCCTTTCTACAACCCCATTTTGCTGAGGTGTTCTAGGAGCAGAAAAATTATGGTCAATGCCGCTGGCTTCACAGAATTCAACAAACTTTTGGTTTTTGAACTCTCCACCGTTATCACTACGGATATGAGCTAATTTTAGGTCTTTTTCATTTTCAATTTTTCTAACCAAATTTGAAAATGTCTTAAAAGTCTCATCCTTGCTGGTCAGCAAGATGACCCACGTATACCGAGAGAAGTCATCTACAATGACCAAGGAAAATCTTCTTCCACCCAGACTCAGCGGCTGGACTGGACCAAAGAGATCCAAGTGTAGCAACTCTAACGGACGTTTAGTTGAGACAATGTTTTTACTGTGAAAAGATTGTTTGGTTTGTTTTCCAGCTTGGCAAGCGTGGCATAATTGATCTTTTTGAAATTTAAGTTCGGGCAGTCCCTCAACCAATTGCTTTCTTGCTAGTTTGGCCAGGAGGTCCATGCTTACATGACCAAGTCTCCTGTGCCATAGCCAAGAATTTTCTTCCTTTGTTACTAAGCACACAGTTTTTGAAAACTTTTTCTCTAAGTCTAGCATAAAGACATTATCTATCCGAGGGGCAGTTAAAATTAACTCATTTGTTTTACCCTCGTATATTTTACATCCAGTAGCATCAAATATAACTTTTCTCCCATTGTCACATAGCTGAGCTACGCTGAGTAAGTTATATTTGAGTCCGCTGACTAGGGAGACAGATTCAATAGTAGGATTACCTCCGATGGTTCCTGAGCCTACTATCTTACCCTTCTTGTTGTCTCCAAAACTTACGCTCCCTCCTCGTTTACGTTCAAACGTGATGAACTGAGTTTCATCACCCGTCATATGCCTTGAGCATGCGCTATCAATATACCACATCTTTGACTTCTCGGCACATCTCAGGCTTACCTGCATTGTAACTAGTTACTTTTAGGTACCCAATTCTTTTTGGGTCCTGACTTATTAGGTGCAACAGGTATAGCATCATACTTTATTTTATGGCGGCATACATGGACAGTATGGCCATTCTTTCCACAGAAGTCACAACTGACCTTCTGTTTAGGGTTTTTTACTGACTTGTCAGCACCCCAGTGCTGAGTGTGCCAGCACACCTTAGTGGTGTGTCCTAACTTCCCACAAAAGTCACACTGGACTTTTCACTGGGGATTCCATCTCTGCCGAGTACCTCGGTACTGAGTTCTCAGAGGAATGTTATTTTTCTTAGGAATCTTTAGTTGGTTCTGGATGGTTGTGACGTCCTTCCTCAGTTTCTTTGAAACTGACTGGACTTCAGAGACATACTCATACATGATCTTCATGTTATCATGCAGAGTCGAGTTGTCCTGAAGAAGGTATCTGAGGTCACTCTGTTTGACCTCTTCCACTTCATCACAGCGCCTGCTGAGTGCTCTAACCTTCTTATTACACTTCTTGACAAGTGTATAGAGGTCACTCAGGGCATTAACCATATCGTTTCTGAGCTGGGGAAGAGAAATTACCTCATTTGATTGCTCTTCATCATTTGATGCGATGGATGGATCAGCATGCTCAGAGACGCATGGCTCAGCAAGTTCATCAGCCATAAAGCATATCTTCGCTGACTCGGTGGCCTCAGTTTCTGTTGATGAAGATTCATCATTGTCACTCCAAGTAGCCACCATTGCCTTCTTCCCACTCTTCTTGTCTTTCCTCAGCGTGGGGCAGTTTGACTTAATATGGCCAGTTTGATGGCACTCAAAGCATGTAATGGTCTTTGAGCTGTCCTTTCTGTATTTGCTATCGCTTGAGTCAGCCTTATACTTATCAAACTTTTTGTAAGGCTTTTTAGAATATTTGTCGTTCTTCCTGAACAACCTTTTCATCTTCCTTGTGAACATAGTCATCTCCTCATCATCAGTTGAACTCCCGTCAGTGGAGTCAGCTTTCATGACAAGTGACTTCTGCTTCTTGTCATCAGATTTTTCCTTCACCTCAAAGTTTTTCATGGATATCTCATGGGTCAGCAATGAACCGATGAGTTCGTCATATTTGTAGGTGGTTAAATCCTGAGCTTCCTCAACTGCTGTCTTCTTTGCTTGCCAGTCCTTCGGAAGACTCCTGAGTATCTTTTTGACTTGTTCTTCCTCAGTGAAGATTTTCCCAAGTCTCTTGAGCTCATTTATGATGTTGGTGAATCTTGCGTTCATGTCTGAAATGCCCTCATCATTGTTCATCTCGAACAGCTCGTACAGTCTCATCTGCTGATTCACCTTGGATTCTTTTACTTTATTTGTTCCCTCGTAGGTGACTTCCAGCTTTTTCTAGATCTCTTGTGCCGACTCGCAACCTGAGATTTTGTTATATTCTGCAGCATCGAGCGCACAGTGAAGCATATTGATAGCCGAAGCATGGTTTTGAAGCTTCTTAAGATCATCCTCTGTCCATTTGGCCTCAGCTTTTATAACTGTTTGGCCAGCCACAACCTCGACAGGTACAAACGGGCCTTGGACTATGGATAGCCAGGCACTCATGTTTGTAGCCTGAATGAAGTTTTTCATCCTATTCTTCCAGAAGGTATAGTTTGACCCGAAGAATAGGGGAGGCCTAGTAATGGACAGCCCCTCAGGCAGTATTTGAGTTGTTTGGTTTCCAGGAAGAAACCGAGTGCTGTTTTCGCCCATGGTAGGGATCAGCTCGTTGTTAGACCTTTTAAAGTGAGCTTTTAAGGCTCTGATACCACTTGTTGGTCCCTTGTTTAGTTGCAAGTATAGTTCCAAGGGGGGGTTAGGAACTATTTAAACTTTTTCCCACAATTTTAGGCAGACTTCTTTTTCTAAAGAAAGTTTGAACAGCGGCGCTGAGTGAACAGTAAGGTACTGGCTTAGTCAACAGGTGACTAGGTCAGTTTCTTAGCTTGAGTCAGGAGATAGCACTTAGAGTCTATTCCTGAGCTCAGACGTTCAACGCGTACAACTCAACTTGACCACTTTACTTGGTCAGTTTTGATTATTTAAAGCAAGCAATATAAATAAGGAGTTAAGGTAAGAAATACTTCACTCAGCAGATTTATCCAGGTTCGGCTTCTTCTAAGCCTACGTCCTGTCCCCGGAACACGTTCCGAGATTTCAAATACTCTACTGAGCTCTTTAAAGGTAGAGCCTCAAACCTTTTACAATATCAGCAATTGAGTATGACAAGAGTACCTTCCTCTATACTTCTACTCAATTCTAATCTCTCCGCTGAGTACTTAAAACCGAGTACTCAGCCTCTCCTTTCTATCTCTAGAAATGATAAGTGTTTTGTCCTAATACAAAGATGTGCTAAGACACTTTAGACGATTTACAATCACTCTAGACTTTTACACAGATATGAGAAATGTAGTGTAAGAATTTTGCTTTGCTTCTTGCTTGCAGAACTTGTAGAGATTTGGTCAGCGTAATGGCTTGATCAAGTTTTGTGTGTTGTGAAGCTTGTGATGGCACTATTTATAGAGACGTCTGGGTCATCGGTCATTTCGAATTTCGAAATAACCATTGGAGGGAAACGGCTATGTGTCGTTGTCATCCTGACTTGTACAGAGCTCTCGGCTAATCACAATCGTGTATCTTCTGTCCTCGGTCAGCTCAGCAGATGGTCTCTCCTTTTATGGTAAAGTCAACTGGACAGCATACTGTGTCGTCTAAACTTTGCCAAAAGAGGAAACACTTTGTCTAGAAGTTTTCCTTTGCCAGCTGCTGTCTTGTACGCTTTGTCGAGACTACTCAGCAGCTTCAATGTGAAGTTGTTCCTGAAGGTCTTCTAGATCCTTCTGTTTGCTGAGTTGCGTTTTTGTTCAAAACGGCAACATCTTGACATACGCGGGCCGAGTGTACTGAGTTGTTTGACTTGGGCATTGGCTTCCGTATTGGGCTTGGGCCTTCCAATCCTTATGACTTATAACATTTATACTCAACATTGAACAAACACATTAGTAGAATAAATCAAAGCATTTAAACTTAGTGTGTTTAGAATATGTATTTTAATTTATACTTAAACAATTTTGTCAAATCAAAATTATGTGGAAAGGTGTTTCAACAATCCCATCTATCCACGTTGCATCAGTGTTTACCTTCACCATCCCACCCTCCGGTGAATTCCATTTAGTCTTTTCTGTTCTCATCGGCTCGGCATTGCTATCACTTCGCCCTTCCCCTCTCCCAGCTTTAACCCCCTGCCATTCACTTCTAAGTTCGGTTGCTCGCTGCACCTTATCGGATTCCCAGCCATCCTCGCCTCCCTAGACTCGCTTGTTTCTGTCAGTCCAAATCAACCACGCCACTGTCGTTATTAGTTCAATTCGGTCTTGTGATTCATATTCACTTATATGCCTGAACCATTCCCCCATATCCCTGGCGTGCATTTTCCATCGATTATCCTGACAGAACACAGCTCTATATATATTCTTCGTACATCGACACAGAATTAAAGCATGAATTGTTGTTTCATCCACCACTCCACATCCACTGCATCTCTCCGGCGCCCCAGCACCCCTTCCACATAATTTATTGAAAGTCGGCAGGATATCCTTGCACGCTTTCCAGGCAAAATGTCTAATCTTTAGCGGCAAGTTCATCCGCCAGATCCATACCCACTCCTTTGTACATCGTTCCGATCTTGATGCTCTACTTTCCACGCTCATTCTTAATTCCTCGGACAGGAAGTAAGCCGACTTTATTGTAAATTCTCCTGAGCGCGTACTCGGCCAGTACACTTCATCCAGAGGTAGTCGGCTACTAATAGGGACTTTCTCGACAGCCACCGCTTCATCCAAGCTAAATAACTTCCTCGTTACTGCCCTATTCCACTGTTTTGTCTCCTCATTATCAGAACATTAACCGTTGCATCAGCCACGGCTTCTAGTTTCGTCAGTGGCTTTTTCGCATTCAACGAGGGGACCCAGTTATCCTTCCAAATATCCACCTTTCGTCCATTTTCGATCTTCCAGCACATGCCATGCTTCACCAGCTCCCTAGCTTTAATCATTCCTCGCCATACATAGATGTCCGTACTTCCAAGTTGTGCTTCAACAAAATCACTAGTAGGGAAGTACTTTCCTTTGAATACCCGTGCACATAATCTGTTAGACTGAGTTACTAGTTTCCAAGCTTGCTTTGCAACCATTGCGAGGTTGAATGATTCAAACCATCTAAAGCCCAGGCCTCCACCCTTTCTCGCTTTACATAATGCATCCCAAGTTAGCCAATGTATGACTCGTTTATCCTAGCTTCCTCCCCACCAAAAACAGCCAATTAGGCTTTGAACGTCCCTTCAAAATGAATGGGGCACGATAAAACATGAGAGTAGGTACTATGAGATTGCTTGGGCAATTGCTTTGATCAGTATTTCCTTCCCTCCGCTAGACAGTAGACGTTCCCCCATCCCTTCACTTTTTTGCTTAGCCGCTCTAGTAAGAACTGGAAGACTGCTTTTTTAGATCGTCCGATAATAGTTGGCATGCCCAAATATTTAGGGAAATGGCCTACCTCTTTCACTCCCAATGACTGGATAAGTGCTTCTCTCCTTTCTCGGCTGACACCTCCACTAAATGATATATCAGATTTATCCAAATTGACAGTCTGTCCCGATGCCTTCTCATACTCTGTCAGTATATTCTTCACGATATTTCCTTCCTCCATAGTCGCTCTACTAAAAATTATTGAATCGTCTGCAAACAGTAGGTGACTAATTTCAGGGCATCTCCATCCTGCTTTAATCCCATGCAGTCTGCCCTCCTGGCTTGCATGATTTATATGAGCTGACAGTCCTTCAGCACAGAGCACAAAGAGATAAGGGGATAATGGATCTCCTTGTCTGATCCCTCTCTCCGGTTTTACAAATCCACTAGGTTTCCCATTAACCAGAAACGAGAGAGAGGTTGATTTAATACAGCTCATAATAAGCACGACAAACTTCGAGGGTATCCCATTTTTACCAACATTTTCTCCAAAAAGGCCCACTCAATTCTGTCATACACCTTACTCATATCTAACTTAAAGTCAAAGGCTCCTTTCTTCCCCTTAAGCCTCTTTTTCATTGAATGGAAGATTTCAAAAGCAATGAGAGTGTTGTCAGTAATGGCTCTCCCAGGTACAAATGCACTTTGACTTTCATAAACTACTTCATTCAATGTGGTTTTCAGTCTATTAGCTAGAGCCTTTGACAATACCTTATATAACACATTACATAAACTAATTGGTCTTAGTTCCTGAACACTAGTCGGATTTTGTACTTTAGGTATCAGTGTAACGAAGGTATGGTTCATATTCTCAGGCATAACTCCATTATTGAAAAATTCTAGGGCCATTTTGGTTATGTTAGGCCCCACAATATCCCAATATGTTTGATAAAAGAGAGAAGGCATACCATCAGGTCCAGGCGCTTTGTCTGGGTGAATCTGAAAGACAGCCGCTTTCACTTCATCTGCTGTAAATGGTTGATCCAATAGCTCCTTACTCTCCTCTGAGGTAGTGCAGTGCACCTTTTCAATGAATTCATCCACACCCTGTATTTGTCCCGCTGTGAAAATCGTCTGGAAATAGAGCTCAATTACCTTGCTAATTTCTTCTTCTGTCTCCACCCATTCGCCTCGCTCATTTTTTAACTGCTAGATCCTATTCACATTCCGCCTACCCGATGCCTGTGCATGAAAAAATCCTGAATTTTTATTTCCCTCCCTCAGCCATGTCACCCTCGCCCTTTGCCTCCACATAATTTCCTCGCGTAGCTGGAGTTCCATCAGTTCCTTCTGCAGCTGCTTCTGCCTTTCATTATTTCTGTCTAAGTTCGTATGTCGTTGGCTGTGTAGCAACTGTTCCGTTACATATCGCATCCGCTGTCGGACGTATTGATAGGGGTCAAAAAACCCTATCTTTGGGTACGGTTTTAGGACGGGTTTTAGCATTATTTAGTTAATAAGCGAGCATTTCTCGCATTTAAATGCTTTTGTGTGAGTTAGTTAGGAATTGGAAACGTTTTATTTATTTTTCGTTGTTTAGGCTCGTTTTATGACCAATCTAGGCAATTACGGCCAAAATAGCATGCATAGTATAATTCCGTTATCTTTTGAAGCTAATTGGTCCGTCAAAAGTCGCACCAAACGAAGTGTTTGCTCAAAATAAGCGATTGACGGATCAATTTAGCCTTTGGACTAATGTTATCTGGAGTTTCTGTACGTGCGCAGGTGTAAGTTCGGGCGAAAAAGGGCATCGACGGCATTCGGCAAGCATCAAGGGCGTGCCGGGCAAAAACGCTCGACGAGCGGGCCTCCGTAGGCCATGCCTGCTTGCCGAGCAGACCCCTAGAGGCCTACTCGCCGAGCAGGCCACCAGAGGCCTGCTCGGGCGAGCAGGCCGCCAGGCGCCTGCTCGGGCGAGTAGGGCGCTGCTCGTCGCGAGTAGCCCTGCTCGCCGAGCAGCTCGCCCTGCTCGGCGAGCAGACCTGCGGGAATTGGTCAAAAAGACCAATTCCACCCCCACGAAGCCACGATGGACCCCACGACTTCCTACACCAATAAGGACACGAAAATAGGTCAAAAAGAGGGCCGAGCCACGCCTATAAATAGAGTTTTTCCAATGTAATTTAGATATCTTTTATCTTTGTAATTTTCTTAGCTTTTCCTCTTGAGAAATCCTCTCCACCTCCTCCATATCCTTCAAACCTCCATTGAAGACACCTCCGAAGCTCCGTTCACCGAGGATTGCTCAAGCTCCATCCTTAAGTCCTAGAAAGACGCCTGCATTGGTAGACAGGTTCCCTGAAAGGGATTTTTCTTCTTTTACATTCTGTCTAGCCTCTGATACATGTTATGAATTCTAGGCTTATTGTAACTTCGTGACAATATTTTCCATCTTTGATATATATTATAGTTCTTGTTCATTCAATTGTTTTAATGCTTTAATCTTTGTCTTACGCTTTGTCTGATTGGTTTAACTCATTCGATAATCCCAAAATTAAGTTGGCACATATTGCGAGCTGAATCTGACCTAGTCAGTGCCTATAGGATTGACGACCCTATAGAAGATTAAGCCCAAATTACTGAGCCTTAGAGCTAGTTTCGGCCTTACAAGGGAATCACGAACTAGGGACTTTAGGAGGATAGGTCGGGTTAATCGCCTCGGACACAAGTGACTTAGGTTTTAATTCAATTGCTTAAACAATCTATGTTCATTATCATCGTATCCCTTCATGTTCCTTCGGATAATTGCATTGGTAAAAGATCACTTAGGAGTAGTTTAACTTAATTAGGGGTAGAGTAACTTAATTAGGCGTAGAATAACTTAGTTAGAATCAGATAACTTAGCTAGGAATAGTATAATCCAACCTAGGAGTAGATTAACTTAGCAAAACCAACTCAAAACCCCCTAAGCCTAGATAACACTTGAAACCAAGTAACTCGATACTTGCAGAAATAAATCCTGTGGACGATAACCTGGACTTAACCAGAAATTTATTACTTGATAACGACGGGGTACACTTATCCCTTAGTGAGTTCTCATCTCTAACTTAGGTGAGGGCGCATCAAGTTTTTGGCGCCGTTGCCGGGGATTTATTTCTTCTGCAATATCGAACCAAAGGTCGATTTGTTAGTTTAGGCATTCATTGTGAATATCATTTGTTTATAATCGTTTATACTTGTTTATATATAATCCTTTATACTTTTCTTTTTGTGAATATTTGTTTTATTTCTCCTCGGTTTAAATTCAAAGCTTGAATAATTTAATTCTGCATTCCTTTTTCTTTTATTTTTATTTTTTTTTTAATTTTGGTTGATTGAATTCTAATCTCGTTTGTCCTTTTTATTTACATTGTCAAGCTTTGTTCCCCCACACTTTATTCGATTAAAAAAAAACGAATTTCGCCCAACCCAGGCGAGTCAGGCACTGCCCAGCTCGCCGGGTTGTTCGGGATTTTAAAATCCCGAACCAAAAAGAAAGAGAGAAGAAAGAATAAGAAAAAGAATAAGAAAAGAAAAAGAAAAGAAAAAGAATAGGAAAAAAAGGGGGGTGACTCATCATCCCCTTCCCCACCTTCTTCTTCCCTTCTCTCTTCTTTCTTTTTCTTATTTCATTCTTTCTTTCTTCCTTTCTTCTTCTCTTTTCCCTTCAAAAACCTAAACTCCCAAATCCACCACACTAACCTGAATTCAAGATATAAGGTATGAATATTTATCCATTTTTTGATTTCTAACATGTTTCTAGGCTTAGATTTTAGCTTAGGGTGATAATTTTTTTTAGATTTAAAGAAAAACCTAAGTTTTAGGTTTCTCTCTCTTTTCTCAAATAAATCTCTTGTTTACTTTTAATTCTTGATTTTCTTGCAATTTATGTTAACATCATGGTTTGGGTGTGATTTCTATTCTCAATTTGTGAATATTTGGAGAAATTGCTCAATTTGGGTAAAATCTCCATTTTAGCTCAAAGTTCAACTATTCAATTTATAGTTAAAAACTTGCCAATAGAGTTATGAATTGCATTCTTACCATGTTTTAGTCATTGGGCATCTCCAATTTTGCATGAATTTGTGAATTACGGGTAAAACACTTAGGGACCAAATACTTATGGTTTTAGTCCCTAAGTTCCTAAAACTATGGTTTATGCCTATGAATGGTTTATTTGGGGGTTTATGTTCAAATTTTTAAATATGTCCTAACTTGTCCATTTTTGGTCTATTCCTCAGGAACTATGGGTAAGAAAGGCAAAGCCAAGGTCGTAGTTGAGAATGAAGCCGAGTCTGAGGTCGAGTTCAGCGATAGCCTCCAAGCTAAGTATGATCCACCCTTTGGGCTTGTTGATGAACGTGAGGGGGTATTGTATGATAGATTTTCCAAGCAAGAACTTGCTACCCATATAGTTGTTGATCAAACATATTTAGCGTCTATAGGCTTGAAAAAGGATTTCAATGAAATCCTCAAATTCCACGACTGGTATACACTAGCCACAAAACAGACCCCAGTTTATCACAACTTCACTATGGAATTTTTGACTACTTGGAAAAAAGAGTTACCCTCGGGCTGTGGTAAGCATTCTTTTAGACTGAATGGTAAACCTTACCGTCTCAGTGATACCACACTAGCAGCCCTGATGGGAGTCTATAATAACCCAGAGGCAATCTCAGATTTTGAGAAGCCCATGACAAAAGATATGGCCTGGGAACAATTAACAGGCATATCGGAATTTGACTCACAGACTGCTAGCCCAGTCGCTCTCTTGGACCCACTCCTCAACCTTGTTCACAAGTTTGTGGCTCACAACCTGTTGGGCAAAAACGAGAGCAATAAAGTCTCAAAGACAGAATTGCTCATACTATGGTGTGTGGCCAACCACAAACATGTGAATAATGTCAAGACCATCTTTGAGGGATTCTCAAGCCAAACGAGTAGAAAACGCGGTTCCCTTGGCCTTGGACACTTAGTTACCAACTTACTTGAGAGCCAATTCAAAAATTTGGACATTCAAGAAGTTGCTTTTTACCCTACTTTGCTTAACTCCAAGTTTTTGGGGAGATCTACTTTTCATGAAGTCTTAAACAGGAACCCAACCGAAGGAGCAAGCTCTAGCAGAGGGGGACGAAAAAGAGCACGGATCCCACCACAGCATAGGGACGAGGGACCTGAGGGAGAAGAACCTGTGACAGCAGGAGACCAAAGGGAAGACCAAGCACCGGGGACGGAGGCCCAATTCCAAGCCATCAACACCATGATGGCAGAAATGCGAGACCTGAACCTTCGGACATTCAACACTGTTCAACAAATGGACCATCGGTTCACAACCTTCGAACAGAACATGGACCGGAGGCTCACGGGCCTTGAATATGTAGCGTCAGACTACTGCGAGCGCTACAACATGCCATGGCCACCTCCCCCGGTCGATCAGTAAGTTGTCTTCTCCACCCTAACTCTTTACACTCGTACTTCATGATTTGTGATGCAATGTTGGAACTTATTGCATATTTTTAGTGTGAGGAGGAGGGGTAGACAAACTTACAAAAATTGTACAATTTTTAAATTTTTGTTGCGTCGTGTCTAGTTTAGTTTAGCATTTTTGGGTTTTGTTTATGTTTTTCATTTTTAGGACCTAAAACCGTGAACCTCCTTCGAATCTAAACTTCGTTATTTGTCTTTGAGGGCTGAGAACCGAATCTAAGATTGCATGACAACCAATTTAGGTGTAGGACACAACCCTTGTATCTGTAAAAGCATGAGCTAAAGTTTGCATTTAGACCCTACTTTTGAAGAAATGCTAAAATCATTACTTAGGTAGATAACTTAAGAATTGAAGGCATGTGATTTTAAACTTGAGTTTGGGGAAAACTAGTAAACACAAAATTGAAACCCAAAGAATTGTGAGTTGAATTTGAGCCTAAGAGCGAACATCAAAAAGCTCTTTTTCTTGACATTTTTGTGTGAATGCTTTGACTTGTGGAAGATTACAGATTTTGCACCTAATACTGTGTTGAACCTACATGCAATGATTTGAGATGATAAACGATGAATCAGCCCCATTAGAATTAACCCTTTTCTTTACCTTATTTTTTCTTTTTCATCCACTCTATGAAGCCCCTTTGAGCCTATATTTTTTTAGTTTATAGATTTTTCTTTCGTTCTAACCTATTTTTGCAAACCACAACTTGGTTTGTTACTTAACCCAAAATTTTTGCAAAGCTCAAATTGAGCCTTTGTTTTCTTCTAGCGCTTTATCTTTGTTTATGGCATTACAGTAGCAAGCCAAAAGGCTAAGAAGTGAATGAGCATCACTATCCCAAAAAGAAAAAAAGAGAAAAACAGAAAAAGAAAAGAAAAGAAAAGAGACGAACAAAAGGGAAGAACTTCATTCCCCAGTTCTTAAAAATAAAAAACGTCTCAAGAAAACATCCCAAAAAGAAAATAAGGGGTGAATAAAAAGCTCAGTCACTTCATATTTGCTAAAGCCATTTGAACTTTATTTTTGTAGCGCTAGAACTATTAACCCTTGTTGTACCTTAACCCTCTAACCACATTACAACCCCGATTAGAGGCTGTTTTTGATATCATCGGAATCATATAGCATAGTAGAGGAACTCGGATGAACGTGCAAAATCAACGCAATCCTAAGCAAGAACATAAGCCGAGAGTAAACACTTTAGCCACCAAAATTATGTGAAATGAGTGAACTACCTATGGTGAGGTGTTTTACTTAGCGATCCCCTTAAACTCGTTTAATTGAACATGTGTCCTTTTGCTTAAAACTATGACCTATGATAATTGAAATGTGGCTTTTGGATATCGTGTCTCTACTTTGTATTTCCGAATGCATGTAATTACATATGCTCGAAATTGTGTCAAGCACCTAGTCAAACCGGGAGGTCTTCTAGCTTGCTTGTGATTGCGGGTTTAGTTTTTTTAGTTTACTTGGGGACAAGTAAAGTTTTAAGTGCGAGGAGGTTTGATAGGGGTCAAAAACCCATATCTTTGGGTACGGTTTTAGGACGGGTTTTAGCATTATTTAGTTAATAAGCGAGCATTTCTCGCATTTAAATGCTTTTGTGTGAGTTAGTTAGGAATTGGAAACGTTTTATTTATTTTTCATTGTTTAGGCTCGTTTTATGACCAATCTAGGCAATTACGGCCAAAATAGCATGCATAGTATAATTCCATTATCTTTTGAAGCTAATTGGTCCGTCAAAAGTCGCACCAAACGAAGCGTTTGCTCAAAATAAGCGATTGACGGATCAATTTAGCCTTTGGACTAATGTTATCTGGAGTTTCTGTATGTGCGCATGTGTAAGTTTGGGCGAAAAAGGGCATCGACGGCATTCGGCAAGCATCAAGGGCGTGCCGGGCAAAAACGCTCGACGAGCGGGCCTCCGTAGGCCATGCCTGTTCGCCGAGCAGGCCGCCATGCGCCTGCTCGCCGAACAGGGCGCTGCTCATCGCGAGTAGCCCTGCTCGCCGAGCAGCTCGCCCTGCTCGACGAGCAGACCTGCGGAAATTGGTCAAATCTCCACCTGCTGCGGAGTCTACAATAGCTCTGTTGGTGGGTGTCAGTCCGTGATAGAAGACGCTTACTAACTGATGCTTGGGTATGTCATGATGAGGGCACATGCGCAGCATTTTTCTGAATCGGGTCCAAGATGTGTGGAGCGCTTCGTGCTCGGGTTGGTGGAAGGATGTGATCTCACCCCTGAGCATTGCTGTCTTCGAGGGAGGAAAGTAGTAGGACAAGAATTCCTTCTCCAACCCTGCCCAAGTCGTGATTGAACCGGGCTCCAGTGTTCTCAGCCATTCCAAAGCTTGCCCAGTCAGAGAGAACGGGAACAATTTCAGTCTAGCAGCATCTTGGGGAACCCCATTTGTTCTTGCGGTGTCTGCGCACATTAGGAAGCGATCCAGATGATCATTCGGGCTCTCATGTGCTTCTCCTCTAAACAATCTGGTCTGTTGGATCAAGTGAATTATACCGGACTTGATTTCGTATGTATTAGCCGGAATGTTTGGAGCGGCAATGCCTGACAAATGCTGGTGCCGGTGTGGTGCCAGGATCTCACTCATCAGACGAGTGTCATTTTGTGGCCCGGTGTTCTCAGTATTCCGTTCATTGTCAGTCATCTTGATAGGCTCGATGATCTCGTCTTGCTTCAGCTTTCCGATTTGTTTGCTCCTGCGAAGAGTACGTTCAAGTTCAGGGTTAAGAGGGACACACGGTATTTTCGCTGATCTCATAGGCATACGCTGAGAAAAGATAAATACAGAAATAAATGAAAGCGGAAGGGAAATCATATACATCATACAAGGTTGCATAGTTTTGTACAAGTATAAGAACGGTATAAATAAACACATACGGACACGTATAGATGAATTTGACAAGTATAACTACATGTTCGTACAAACGAATATAAACAAGCGTAAGTATAAACAAGGATGGTTATCATAAATAAGTATGTATAAACAAGTGTATATAAACAAGTATAAATGGTATAGATACATATGAACAAGTATTATGATTATAAACAAGTAGAGTTATTATAAACAAGTATAAATGATATTAACAAAGAATATTCACAAAGAATGCCTAAACTAACAAATCGACCTTTGGTTCGATATTGCAGAAGAAATAAATCCCCGGCAACGACGCCAAAAACTTGATGCGGATTCCGTGAAGAACCCGATCTGAGGGATAAGTGTACCCCGTCGTTATCAAGTAATAAATTTCTAGTTAAGTCCAGGTTATCGTCCACAGGATTTATTTCTGCAAGTATCGAGCTATCGGTTTCAGGTGTTATCTAGGCTTGGGGGGTTTTGAGTTTGTTTTGCTTAAGTTAATCTACTCCTAGGTTGAATTATACTAATCCTAGCTAAGTTATCTGATTCTAACTAAGTTATCTTATGCCTAATTAAGTTACTCTACCCCTAATTAAGTTAAACTACTCCTAATTGATCTTTCACTAATGCAATTATCCGAAGGAACATAGTATGAACGATAATAATGAAGATAGATTATTAGGTCTATTGAATAAAAACCTAATCTGAGTCACTTGTATTCAAGGCGATTAACCCTACTTACCCTCCTGAAGTTCCTAGCGCGTGATTCCCTAAGGCCGAAACTAGGTCTAAGGCTCAGTAAATTGGCGCTTAATCAACTAAGAGGTCGTCAATCTCCTAGGCTCTGACTAGGTCAGATTCAGCTCGCAATATGTGCCTACTAGATTTTGGGGCTTTTGAATGAGTTAAACCAATTGAATAAAGCGTAAGACAGAGATTAAACAAATAATCATAGAACAAAACAAGAGCTAAATTATTATTAAAGGCGGAGATAAATGTCACAAGATACAATAAGTCAAGTTCGGCAACTGTATCAAAGAGTACAAACAAGGAAAGATAAAAGGAGATACAAAAATCCCTTTCAGGGAACCTGTTTACTCTGCAGCCGGCGACTTAATCTTAAGGACGGACCTTGATAATTCCTCGAGAAAAAGCTTTGAAGGAGCTTCAATGGAAGTCGAAGAAGATGGAGGAGATGGAGAGGAATTACAAGGGGCAAGCTAAGATAATTTACAAAATTGAAAGATACTAATTTACATTGGAAAAACTCTATTTATAGGCATGGCTCGGCCCTCTTTTTGACCTATTTTCGTGTCCTTATACAGGTAGGAAATCGTGGGGTCCGTCGTGGCATCGTGGGGGCGGAATTGGTCTTTTTGACCAATTCCCGCAGGTCTGCTCGCCGAGCAGGGCGAGCTGCTCGACGAGCAGGCGCTACTCACGACGAGCAGGCACAGTGCCTGGGCGGTGCCTGGGCAGTGCCTGGGCTGCTCGCCGAGCAGCGCCCGGGCTGCGCGCCGATGCTCAATTCGCTGAGCGACTGCCGGGGGTCCCCGAGACACGATTTTTGCCTGAAATTGATCATGTTTTAACCTGCACACGCACATAAACTCCAAACAACATTAGTCCAAGGGCTAAATTGACCCGCCAATCGCTTATTTGAGCAAACGCTTCGTTTGGTGCGACTTTTGACGGATCAATTAGCTTCAAAAGATAACGGAATTATAATATGCATGCCATTTTGGCCGTATTTGCCTAAATTGATCATAAAACGAGCCTAAACAACGAAAAGTAAATAAAACGTTTCCAATTTCTAACTAACTCACACAAAAGCATTTAAATGAGAGAATTGCTCGCTTATTAACTAAATAACGCTAAAACCCGTCCTAAAACCATACCCAAAGATAGGGGTTTTTGACCCCTATCAAACCTCCTCGCACTTAAAACTTTACTTGTCCCCAAGTAAACTAAAAAAACTAAACCCGCAATCACAAGCAAGCTAGAAAACCTCCCGGTTTGACTAGGTGCTTGACACAATTTCGAGCATTTGTAATTACATGCATTCGGAAATACAAAGTAGAGACACGATATCCAAAAGCCGCATTTCAATTATCATAGGTCATATGTTTTAAGAAAAAGGACACATGTTCAATTAAACGAGCTTGAGGGGATCGCTAAGTAAAACACCTCACCATAGGTAGTTCACTCATTTCACACAATTTTAGTGGCTAAAGTGTTTACTCTCGGCTTATGTTCTTGCTTAGGATTACGTTGATTTTGCACGTTCATCCGAGTTCCTCTACTATGCTATATGACTCCGATGATATCAAAAACAGCCTCGAATTGGGGTTGTAATGTGGTTAGAGGGTTAAAGGTACAACAAGGGTTAATAGTTCTAGCGCTAGAAAAACAAAGTTAAAATGGCTTTAGCAAATGTGAAGTGACTGAGCTTTTTATTCATTTTTTTCCCTTTTTTTTTCTTGAGACATTTTGATTTTAAGAACTGAGGAATGAAGTTCTCCTTTTTGTTCGTCTCTTTTCTTTTCTTTTTCTGTTTTTCTCTTTTTTTTTCTTTTTGGATAGTGATGCTCAATCACTTCTTAGCCTTTTGGCTTGCTACTATGATGCCATAAACAAAGACAAAGCGCTAGAGGAAAACAAAGGCTCGATGTGAGCTTTGCAAAAACTTAGGGTTAAGTAACAAACCAAGTGATGGTTTGCAAAAATTGGGTTAGGACGAAAGAAAAATCTACAAACTACAAAAATATAGGCTCAAAGGGGCTTCCTAGAGTGGATGAAAAAGAGAAAATAAGGTAAAGAAAATGGTTAGTTCTAATGAGGCTGATTTCATCGTCTACCATCTCAAATCATTGCATGTAGGTTCAACACAGTATTAGGTGCAAAATCTGTAATCTTTCCACAAGTCAAAGCATTCACACAAAAATGTCAAGAAAAAGAGTTTTTTGATGTTCGCTCTTAGGCTCAAATTCAACTCACAATTCTTTGGGTTTCAATTTTGTGTTTACTAGTTCTCCCCAAGCTCAAGTTTAACATCACATGCCTTCAATTCTTAAGTTATCTACCTAATTAATGATTTTGACATTTCTTCAAAAGTAGGGTCTAAATGCAAACTTTAGCTCATGCTTTTACAGATACAAGGATTGTGTCCTACACCTAAACTAGTTGTCATGCAATCTTAGATTCGGTTCCCAGCCCTCAAAGACAAATAACGAAGTTTAGATTCGAAGGAGGTTCACGGTTTTAGGTGCTAAACATGCAAAAACATAAATAAAACCCGAAAACGCTAAACTAAACTAGACACAACGCCACAAAAATTTAAAAAATTTATACAATTTTTGTAAGTTTGTCTACCCCTCCTCCTCACACTAAAAATATGCAATAAGTTTCAACATTGCATCACAAACCATAAAGTACAAGTGCAAAAAGTTAGGGTGGAGAAGACAACTTACTGATTTTATCGCAATCGCCAAAAATTTGATGATTTGCGGTGCCAATTTTCAGCCCTCAAGGACAAATAACGAAACCTTAACTTCGGATAGAGTGTACAATTCTTGGGATTATAACAAAATAAAACAACGCGACAATTTATTTATTTATTTTATTATTATTATTATTATTATTATTTATTTATTTATTTCAGCTTCGTTCGGGAAAAAATCCCGAACCGTTGCTTATCTCGGATAAGCAGCGGGTTGGGCGCAGTGCCCAGCGGCGGGCTGGGCGGCAGTGCCCAGCGGCGGGCTGGGCGCCAGCACCTAGCTCGCGGTGAGCTGGGCAGCAGTGCCCAGCTCGGCGAGCTGGGCCTCCTGGGGCCAATTTTTTTTTTTATTATTATTTTAAACCTGAACACTAAAAAAAAAATAATAATAAAAATAAAATAAAATAAAAGAAAAGAAAACTAAACAACTAAAAAAAATATTTATTTATATATTTTTTTTTCTTTATTTTATTTATTATTATTTTTTTTTAAACGAACACTTTAAAAAACGTAAAAGAAAACTAAAAAGACTAGACTAAAAGATCAATGTATAATCTAAATAAAATAAACCTGAAAAGTTTTATTAAAACTTGGGTTGCCTCCCAAGAAGCGCTACGTTATAGTCGGTGAGCTCGACATAGAATTCCCGCCTAGGTGTATGCTGACATTCGCGTTAGGAATTCAAATTCCTGAATAAATAATACGTACCTGCAAAACGGATTATCAGTTTCAAGGAATTTTAATAAAAACAAAGGATCAAATTTAAATAAATTATGAAAAAGTTTAGTTTGCTCCCTTTTTGATTCTCTAGGTAGATCGAAGAGAATGAAATCTTCTGGACATGGAGCAAAACCGAACTCTTCTATTTTTGGATTCTTCTCTAGAGGCTCAATTTCAACTGATTCCTCAATTAATATTGAAACTTTTGGTTTCTCATAATTAGGGATCAGTTCTTCATTGTTAATGGGAAAAGATATTACCTTATCAACCTGACCTACCAAATTGGGTTCTTTAATTGATTCGTCCGCGGTTGAATCAACTAGGATCCCTTTTTGTATGCATAAATTTTTAATTGAGGCATACAAATCGTCAGTTTGATCTTCGTGAGTAGATAGAAAGTTAAGCAAATGCGTAATAGACTCCTTATTTCCATTGTTTCTAGCCATTTTCTCAAAAAAGAAGAATCATTAGAAATAACAATAAAAATTAAAAATAAATATTCACAAAAAGAAAAGTATAAACGATTATATATAAACAAGTATAAACGATTATAAACAAAGGATATTCACAATGAATGCCTAAACTAACAAATTGACCTTTGGTTCGATATTGCAGAAGAAATAAATCCCCGGCAACGGCGCCAAAAACTTGATGCGCCCTCACCTAAGTTAGAGATGAGAACTCACTAAGGGATAAGTTTACCCCGTCGTTATCAAGTAATAAATTTCTGGTTAAGTCCAGGTTATCGTCCACAGGATTTATTTCTGCAAGTATCGAGTTATCGGTTTCAGGTGTTATCTAGGCTTGGGGGGTTTTGAGTTTGTTTTGCTTAAGTTAATCTACTCCTAGGTTGAATTATACTAATCCTAGCTAAGTTATCTGATTCTAACTAAGTTATCCTATGCCTAATTAAGTTACTCTACCCCTAATTAAGTTAAACTACTCCTAATTGATCTTTCACTAATGCAATTATCCGAAGGAACATGGTATGAACGATAATAATGAAGATAGATTATTAGGTCTATTGAATAAAAACCTAATCTGAGTCACTTGTATTCAAGGCGATTAATCCTACTTACCCTCCTGAAGTTCCTAGCGCGTGATTCCCTAAGGCCGAAACTAGGTCTAAGGCTCAGTAAATTGGCGCTTAATCAACTAAGAGGTCGTCAATCTCCTAGGCTCTAACTAGGTCAGATTCAGCTCGCAATATGTGCCTACTAGATTTTGGGGCTTTTGAATGAGTTAAACCAATTGAATAAAGCGTAAGACAGAGATTAAACAAATAATCATAGAACAAAACAAGAGCTAAATTATTATTAAACGCGGAGATAAATGTCACAAGATACAATAAGTCAAGTTCGGCAACTGTATCAAAGAGTACAAACAAGGAAAGATAAAAGGAGATACAAAAATCCCTTTCAGGCAACATGTTTACTCTGCAGCCGGCGACTTAATCTTAAGGACGGACCTTGATAATTCCTCGAGAAAAAGCTTTGAAGGAGCTTCAATGGAAGTCGAAGAAGATGGAGGAGATGGAGAGGAATTACAAGGGGCAAGCTAAGATAATTTACAAAATTGAAAGATACTAATTTACATTGGAAAAACTCTATTTATAGGCGTGGCTCAGCCCTCTTTTTGACCTATTTTCGTGTCCTTATGCAGGTAGGAAGTCGTGGGGTCCGTCGTGGCGTCGTGGGGGCGGAATTGGTCTTTTTGACCAATTCCCACAGGTCTGCTCGCCGAGCAGGGCGAGCTGCTCGGCGAGCAGGCGCTACTCGCGACAAGCAGTGCCCTGCTCGGCGAGCAGGCCTCTGGCGGCCTGCTCGGCGAGCAGGCACAGTGCCTGGGCTGCTCGCCGAGCAGCGCCCGGGCTGCGCGCCGATGCTCAATTCGCTGAGCGACTACCGGGGGTCCCCGAGACACGATTTTTGCCTGAAATTGATCATGTTTTAACATGCACACGCACATAAACTCCAAACAACATTAGTCCAAGGGCTAAATTGACCCGCCAATCGCTTATTTGAGCAAACGCTTCGTTTGGTGCGACTTTTGACGGATCAATTAGCTTCAAAAGATAACGGAATTATAATATGCATGCCATTTTGGCTGTATTTGCCTAAATTGATCATAAAACGAGCCTAAACAACGAAAAGTAAATAAAACGTTTCCAATTTCTAACTAACTCACACAAAAGCATTTAAATACGAGAATTGCTCGCTTATTAACTAAATAACGCTAAAACCCGTCCTAAAACCGTACCCAAAGATAGGGGTTTTTGACCCCTATCACGTATCCAAATGTGCTTTGATTCGAGTCTGTTAGCATATTTCCACAACTTTCAATTCTGTCCCCAATTTCCCTTGTGTTTCTGCTCTTCAGCCACGCCTTTGCAATCACTTCCTTACACGAGCTCTCCCTCATCCACATTTTTTTGAACCTAAACGTCCGTTTTGTGCTCCTGTGTTGACCGCCCTCATATTCAGTTCGTAGCAATACATGACAATGGTCCGACCCAAAACGTGCTAGGTGAGAGACCTCATAATTTGAGTAGATATTCTGCCATTCCTGATCCCCAGCAAACCTGTCCAACCATTCTAGTATCATATCTCCTTGTTACCTACCATTTGACCAGGTAAATTTCGCTCCCTTAAATCCCAAATCCATCAATCCACAGTCTTGTAAGAAATCAGAAAAAGCTGCCATCTTGCTCCATTCTTTTTCACGCCCTCCCACTTTCTCTGACGAGTGGAGAATCTCATTAAAGTCTCCAAACACAAGTAATGGAAAGGTGTGGAGTTCTGACAAATGCCCGAGTAACTCCCATGTGCGAAATTTGTTGCTTTCCTCGGGCCATCCATAGCACCCGACTCCTCGCCACACCACTTCGTTCCTCAAATTCCAAACAAAAAAGTACACACAATGGTCCCCAAAATTTTTTATTTCAATTTTTAGGCCCCGTTTCCATCCCAGCAGCAATCCTCCTCTTTTGCCTCTTGGTTGCACGCTGAAGAACTAATACTTGCTGTATATTCTCTTTAGACCCACCAATTCATTGTCAAAAAATTTCGTCTCCATTAAGAATAATATACCCGTGCAATTTTCCCTCACTTATTGTCTGAGGGCTCGAAATGCACGTGGATTGCCCAATCCCCGCACATTCCAGCTTAGGAGTTTCATAATGCCGGGTGGTGTCGAATGTCGGTAACCACCCCTTCCACTGCTTCCTCCATCTAACATCTCTACTTTTTCCCTTCCTCAACTGGTGTCATCTCAATATCATCATCTAGAGGCCGCTTCTGACTGATAGGCACGTAATTGATCCTATTAAACATACCTTATGTGATGAAAATGGGGCTAATAAAGGCTTTAATTTATATAAATGAAGGACTAATTAGTGTTTTATGTAGATCTCGATTGAACAAGTCAAAAGGGCTGCCATGCAGCCTGTTTTGCAGCATAAAGGATGAAAGCAAGCCTTGGACCAGCGGATAAAGCTGCGACCTAATGAGGATAGCGACTAGAGGAAGCGGAGCAGGAGTAGGCGACCCGAAAGTAGCATGATGACAAGATGTTTCAACCTTGAGTGTTCAAGAGTCAAAGAAGATACCATCCATTCTAGTACCTGAACAATATCCACCTTTTTAAGAACAATCTTTTGCTGTAATAATTTAGGATATTTTTTGTACCTTTTGGTGAACCTTCCCTCCTATATATTTGAGATCGGAATTGGAGGGAGGGATATACATTATTCTCGGATCATTTTGTAGAGAGGGGAAGAAGGCTCTCTAAGAACTTAAAGGAAACTCCTTTAATGGAGTATCTCCGATCAAGCTCAGGCTGTTCACTCTGCACTATGAGTGAGTAGTCATTTTGAATGGGCTAGGCTAGTAAGGGCTGGTGCTGTAAGTTATCTATCTTCTTTTTATGAATGAATGTTATTATATGCTGAAGTGTTTGATGAAGTTCTTGCATGCATGTTAAATACATATATCTTAGTGATCAATGAATGATAGGGAACTGCTTTCATTATCATGTATCTCTCATCACACTTTACAAGACCCGAACTAGGAATATTAGGGGATTTTATCAAGGGTTTTCTAGATAGAAATGCTGCTTCACCCGTAATGCAAGAAAGAACCAACTTTAAGGACGCTTAAGGTTGTAGTAAGACTTAGAATCTTAAGAACACACGAAAGTTGACTTAAGTGAGCCTAAAGTAGAGACCTTGACTTCACTATATGACATTCATGAATAAATAGGAGATAATATGTTGTAAGCAATCTGTCCCACTTTGGTTTAGCCCGTTCTCTCATTTATTGTTACAAACCAACATTTTCAGAATTACCAAGCAGTGAATCTTTGTAGTTAGTTATTTCCAATCAAACCAATTAAAATCATTTCTCAACTAAAGAAAGAAGTCACTTACCACAAACACCCTGTTCTACAAAGTTTTTCTATTAAAATTGGTCATCAATCCCTGAGGAGACGATACTCTACTTATCATTTTATTACTTGTATCTAGTGCACTTGCTAGAGTCTACTTTTAGGACAACATTGACCCTGTTTAGATTGACCAGAGATAGAATCTATTTGGTGTACCTTATTCTGCTTGCCACGAGCTAGGCTCTTCATTCTGTATTTCAACTGTTTTTTCTGCTTTTTTTCATCTTCCCCAGTTGTCGTACCAACTACAAATTTGATTCTTTCATTAGCACCTATTTCCTCTGTCATGGTTAGCGCAGCCACCACCCTACCAGTATCCGCCACTTCCTTACTGGTAGCTTCCGCTCCCTGGCTGTCTTGGACATGACTTGTGGAATCCTCTTTTTCCTGAAGATTCACAATTCATGTGGGCTGTGCGAATAACTGTCTTCGTGCAGTAGAATTACTTCCTTCCCCTAACTCTGATTGGCTCTTTGAGCACTCACTCTTCTTCTTCTCTTTGAACCCACGATTAAAGGATTTTAGTTTCACAGGTGTGGCTCGCAGCCTCGGTCCATATGGCCAATCTTCTCCTTTATTGCTCTCATACTCGTGCTCGCAGTCATCCTTCACATGGCCAATGATCCCACATACATAGCAGTAGTTAGGAAGTTTTTCATACTGGCATTGGACCCAGACAGGCTCCCCTTTGCCATTTCGGATTTTAATTCCCCTCTTAGTGGTTTTTGAACATCCATGCTAATTCGGACCCGAACATAATTTGCCCAGTTTGTTAAGCTCTCCTCATCCACCATCAAAGCCATTCTAGCCGCATTAGCAATTTTCAGAATCGTCTTTCCCCATCTACAGTTAAAAGGGATACCACTTAGCCTCATCCAGATATCGCAGGAGTTGAGGTCGATTTGCGAGAGTTGTGTGACTCCATCAAAGTTTGCCAAAATTACTAGTTGTCGATCGTAGTTCCATGGTGAGTCTGCCAGTACTCGCATCTTATCTCTCTCAGACTCAAATTCAATCATGAACATACCGGTCCCCCCATTCGTTTACTTTAAAGCCCTTGTTTGTTCTCCAGATCGACGAGAATGCATTCGCCATAGACTTCAGTTTTAGTGGTTTTGTTGACACAAGCTGTAACGCCCGTAAAAAAAATTAATATTATTCTATACATGTAAATATTTAAAATTGGGATCCTAAAAGAATTATTAAAATTTATTAATTTTAATAGAAAGCAAATATTAATATCTTATATTTATATTTGAAAGAAAAATTTATATTAAATATTTGTGATGGACTAATAGTTTTTTTTTGAAAGGGTAATAAATTAGTATTAATATAATACTAATTATTCTTTCACGAGGCAAAACATATTTGTATTTGTATTCTAGTAGGTTACAACAATTGTATATTTGTTTATCATTATAAAAAAAAAAAAAACAATAATGGTTTTATTTAAATCAATTTGAAAAGTAGGTTAAACTCTTATCTTTTGATATACATAAAATTGATTTCTTTGAGAGGGGGAGGCGGAAAACAACCAGAGAAATATTCTGGAAAAAAAAGTTTATTGTTTTAGATAGGAAACTACATATCAATCGAAGATAGGTCGCTTGCTTATTTAATGTGATCTTTCAGAATAAAGGTAAGTAGTTAATTATATGTATAATTATGTTTGTTTATATATTCATTGTAGCTGATTGCTAAATTTATAATTGTCATATTGGGTTGTTGATTGATGTGTTAAGTTTGTAAATATGAAACGGTTGATGACGCCTATGCCTTTTTGTTGTCGATGATAATATTGATTATGGTTGAAACTATGTGGCAGCTGTGATTTGCTTAATTAGTGTGGCTAGAGGCATACAATAATAGTGTGATATTCAATGTTATGAAATAATTATTATTGAGAAAAACGAATGTAAGATGTGTTTGGTAAAGAAAAAAAAAGAGGATAATTATAGCTTGTCATGACAAAGATATATTCAATGGTTAATTGATGGTATATATGGTTGAGTGAATATATAATTTTGCTAGGCACTTGTCCTTGAGGCTAGTGCCGAAGTATCTCGGGACGCGGGAGATATTCTGTGCTGTTTTTGCTACGCACCGGGATGGTGCGGGGGTACCTGAATGGTATCCTGTGCTGTTGATATATAATATGATGAGATTGTGATAGTTTGAATTGACCAGTGAACCATTGGGTATATCTCTTCTTGACAAGCGGGGCCCTTAAAACAGATACTGATAAAATTAGTAATAAAGGCCGTATTTTGATGCTTGGTCACCTATTAGTTGTTAAATGTATGTAAACTGAATTGTATGCGTGTGTGGTTGAATTATGTATATAATTAACTATTTTACTGAGCACTCTAAGCTCACCCCACTCTCCACCAGTTTTCTTTTCAGGTTAAAAGTAATAATCGACTAGTGAAAAGGATGATCAGTATGTTAAACTACGTTGCAGTCCATAGTTAAAAATATAGACTTATTGTAAGTTTTAAGGTGTAAAGCTTTGATCAATTAATAAATCGGTGTGATCAAAACATCGGCTTGTTTTAATGATGTTTTAACTATCTATTATAGCTAAACGTTAATTAAATAAAACGGTTTTTGATACGGGTGTTACACAAGCCTCCCAATTAGTATAAGTTTTGCAGTCGGATCATCTACCAGCTCATCGTTTTCAATTACAACCTCCGCCTCATCAACATCATTCAGCCGCAGCCTCTGCCAGGCTGATTCCAACTCCTCCCCCATATTACCCAGTACAGCGACCAACAACACCACGAACGGTTTAGGCAAACGACCAGAAGATCGTTGTAATCACAGGCCAAAGCGGCCAAGAATCCTGAGAAATCCTGCCGGCGGCTAGGGTTTCCAGGCAGGAACCTCACAAGGGGCACAAAAAAATTATATTCAAAAGCTAGGTTTTTCTTAAATGTTTCTTTTCAATTTTTAAAAATTAGAAAATAATTATTAGTCATTAGCTGATTAAATTAGTTGTTAGCTGATTTTATTTTTAGTTAATTGATTTTTTTTTTTTGTTAGCTGATTTGACAATATAATTGTGTAAACTTATTTGGTAAAACTTAAAGTACTTCTAGTGCAAAATAACAAAATTTGTTACTTTCTACCTCCACATCATCAAAAATAACACGCTAAAGTTACATACCACTAAAACACATTGTTACTTCAATTTTTAGTAGACCTTTCTTATCATAAAACACTCCATATTTACTCAATTAACATACAATTAATAATTTTTATCGGACAATATAATTAATTTAATAATAATTATTAATACAAAAAAATATTTATCTAATATAATAATTAATTCAATACGTATTACTGATCGACGGATTGATGGAAGTCCGGGAGGGTGAGGCATGGGCTCTCTTGAAGGCTATGCAATGGGTTCGGGAACTAAGTCACGAAACTGTTATTTTTGAAACCGACTCGCAGGAAACTTGGAAGACGGTTCATTCCACTGTGGTTGATATTTCTGAGTTTAGAGACATTATCGGCCAAATTCAATCTATCTTGACCACCAGCAACGGGTTTACTACCTGTTACATTAGACGGAAAGCAAATGGCTTAGCTCATTCCTTGGCACGAGCGGCCTCACAACATGCTAGCCGAGTTATTTTTAATGTTTTACCATGTTTTATTCCCTTATCTGTACTTAAGTTTTGTCGTTTAACGACCCATTAATGCAATTTCCGTTCAAAAAAAATTCAATACGTATTACTATTATTTTAATAAAATTAAATAAATAGCTAAATAATTATTATTAAATTATATATGAGATAAATAAATAATAACCTTTTATTTGAGATAAAAATACAATATTAAGATACTTTAAAGAAATTGAAATAAAATACAATTTTACAGTTCATTTAAGATAAAATCTATGATATAAAAAAAATAGTTACAACTTAAAATATAAAAAGTGGATTACAAAAATAAGGAGAAAACAATATTGGTTACAAGCTCTCTAACAATGTCTTTCAAAAAGATTAAACAATAAAGGGTGTTGTTATATTTAGCCACACGGTGAGGCGTGATAGCCACACGGTGAGGTGTGATAGCTACACGCCCGACCTCAGGGTGGGGCGTAATAGCCACACGCCCGCGTGTCGGGAGGGCAAAAAAATTTAGTCCGCTATTCAATTAAACCCGTAAATACCTGTTACGTGTTCAAACTACACAATTTTAATTAAAACCTGTAAATAACATACAATTTTAATTAAAACCCGTAACAATAATATAAGTTCATGAATAAATATTAACTAAAATTAACAAAATAAATTAGCAAAATAAAAATTTAGTTAAACAAAATAAAATTTACAACAACTAAACTTAAACAAATTAAATTTACAATATAAAAATTTAGTTAAACTAAATTAAACAAATTAAAAATAACAAAAATTTAATTAAATTCAACTAAATTAAAAAAAAAAATCACTTGTGGTGCGGCGTGATGTTCATACGCCGCACCAGAGGTGACAGCGTGATCTCCACACGCCCCATATCCCGATTTCGATTTTGAATAACAGCAAAATCCGATGCAAAAAAACGTCCAAAAAACATCAAAATCAAACGGAAATACGTATCATAGGTCCCTTTCCTTTACCGATCCATGTTTTTATTGATAAATTAGTCCGGATTAGATTAAAGAGAGTTTAGGTTGTTTGAGAGGATTTGAGAATTCTAAAAATTGTCTAAAGGGTATTTCGGTCTTTTCACGGGGCTAGAGGTGGGAATTTGAGGCTGAGTATAGTAATTCACACAATAAACTAATTGAAAAAGGCTTAATATATCATTTATCCCCTGAACTTGCATAAAATATCCAGTTAGCCCCCTAAACTTGCGTAAAATGTAATTAATTGATCACTCAGTCGCAAAACAGTAAGTTAAATGCAGAAGATATATTCCACGCATCTTCGAATGTTATTACATAATTAAAAAATAAATTAAAAATGAAATTATTACTTGCTCAATTATACAATTTGTCTTCTCTAATATTAGAACTGCATATCCCGATCTTGGTCGTTTTACTTTTTTTTAAGACTTGTACAATACATTTTTCGCATTTAACTTACTTTTTTTTTTCAACCAAGTGATCAATTGATTACATTTTACACAAGTTCAGGGGGCTAACTGAATATTTTATACAAGTTCAGGGGGCTATCGGAACATTTTAAAAGTTCAGGGGGCCAATCAAGCTTTTTGGACAAGTTCGGGGGCAAATGATGTATTAAGCCATTGAAAAAACTCCTAAAAACAACTTTTTCAAAATTAGCTTTTTAAATTCATAAAGCTCTTTCAAACATCTCGTTACCAAACACCACTATAAGAGTCAGGTTTGACTAGTCAAAATCTTTAAAAAGTGGCTCAACCCTCTAATTTCACCCGAAAAACTCTTTACCAAACAGACCTAGCGTTTTGAATCCATAAAACTCTTTCAAACATCTTTTCACCAAACACAACTATTAGAGGATTGACTAGTCAAATCCTCTAAATTGGCTGAAACTTCTAATTTTACCCAAAAAAGCTTTTTACCAAACCGGATCGTAGGACCCATTTGTTTCAGATGTTCCTGTTTGCTGCTGCTGATATGCAGTAGATATTAGTTGTTTTTCCATAAAAAGCAGCTGTTTCAAAATTCTACCAAACACTTTTTATTTCCTATTTAGTATTGAAAGGAAAAAAGTAGTTCCGAAAAATGGAAATAAACGGAGACAAGTAGAGTTGGATAATCTTACCATAAAAAAAATTAACTTTTGTAACATTAGTGTTAAGTTCATTATATTTGAAGGACCGTAAGTGTAATTAAGCCTAAAAAATTGGGGTTTGCTTAATAATAATGTTTCCTTGAATTTGGAGGCTTTTGCCGGACGAGACAACTCACCAGTTGTTGCGGCTCTCTCAAGTGACACTCACAAAAAAGAAAAAGATTTTTAGAGAGAGAGAAAGAGATTTTTACATTTTTAGTGAGAGATTACAGAGATAGTGGGTTGATTTGATTCAGAGAAGATAGAGATAGAGAGAGAAAGAGAGAGGAGAGAGAGAGAGAGATTTGTTTACCAGTACTAAGACTTTACTATACGTCTTTTGATTCACTCATGTTAATTTTACTGCAATTAGTAGTGATTCCTCCTCCTAATCATCTTCTTCTTCGTCTTCTTCATCAGATTTCAATACCTACCGCTTCTTCTGCTACATCTTCATCTTCAGGTATGGATTTTTAGTTGTGTTTCCTATTTTGCCCTTTCTCTTCTTCTCGTTGCTGCATTTTGCTCTCGGAAACATTAGATCTCTCTCAGTTTCTTTGTTTTTGCTCCAAATGTGATCTAGGTTTGGTTAGTTTTCTCGATTTGAGTTGCGCATTTGGTACTTTTGATACTATTTTGGTTACTATTTCTATTAATGATGGATTTATGTGCCTTTTTTTGCCCTAGATTTAGCATTCTGTTTTAGGTATACGTTGTTAACTCTTAACTCAACTGAGGTTTTAATCCTTGTAATGTTTACTTAATCAATTAGATCTTGCTAATTTGGTCGTTTTTTTTTCCGGTTAGAATTTTTCATCCTCTGTTCGTCGGTTTCTGTGTATGCAATGGTATTTTCTGTTTGGCGAATTCTTGGTGGAGATGAGAGGTTTTTGGATTATAATTTTGTCTGTTTGGCCCGTGAGAAAATGGAAGAAAACAAAAAATCGATGGCAGTGAATGTAAGTTGTCGTATTATTGGAGTATTCTTGTGTCAAAATCCCTAGATCTTATGTCCTGGCGTTTTCTGTGTTGGTTGTGGTGATCTCTGAATGGTTGATTAGTTGATTTGAGCGCTGCTGGTTTTGTTCTGTTGATTTAGATTTGAACTTTTAGTGGTTGACTTCCCTCTGAATCTAGGTTCTAACAGTTTTAGTATGGTTGAGATAACAATAACATAAACACTGTTTTGGGATTTTATTTGATTTTATTTGGTGATCTGAGATTATTTGGTTTCAATTGTCTGCTTTCCATTGATTCCGCAATTTGAGTGCTTCGATTTGTTATGTTGAAGTCTCTGCTTGAGAAGGGTTTCAAATTTCTGTTTTTCTTCAATATCAGTTCTTTTATTTCTCTAGGAACATTTAAACAAAGTGCTCATTTGGTTCTTGTTTTTGTAGTTCCTTTTTGCTGTTTTACTCCAAATGGTAGATATAGAGTGTTGGGCTAGGATTGAGATTCAACTACTTATAGCTACTACAATAACGATACAGGCCCGGACTTTAGTTTGACGTTTGGATGGTTTCTTGGTCTAGCTAGAACATTATGGCCTTCGTGTTTTCAGAGTTTATTCATAATAACTGATTTTATGGAGTTTTTACCTAGGTAATTGTAGTGGTATCAAAATGGGTTGTCGTGTCATAATCAGTGTTAATGTGATGTGTATATTTGATGTGATTATATATGATGTAAATGCAACAAAAATGATAATTGTGTCAAACGTGTACCAGCAGCTATTGGAGTTTTTTAATCCTTTTCTTTTGATTTTTAACATTACATTGGCACAATATTATCTGTGTCACTTAGTTCTAGTTCGAGTCCCTTCTTTTGTGTGGCGTGCCAAATTCTTCTTCTCAATTGAATTCTGGTTGAATAAATAACCTGAATCTGTGCTTTATTTTCTTTTGTGTTGAATGATGTCTCTAAGTCCTTAATTCTTTTGTTTTCTTAGGATATCATTGACCACTATACCGAGGTAAATATTAGCTATTGGAGTTTTTGAATCCTTTGCTTTCAATTTTTAACATTACATTGTCACAGTATTATCCATATCACTTAGTTCTAGTTCGAGTCCCTTCTTTTGTGTGGCGTGCCAAATTCTTCTTCTCAATTGAATTCTGGTGAATAGATAACCTGAATCTGTGCTTTATTTTCTTTCGTGTTGAATGATGTCTCTAAATCCTTAATTGTTTTGTTTTCTTAGGATATCATTGACCACTATACCAAGCTAAATATTAGCTTTTTGCATAATCTCTCCTGCGGTCTCTTAAAACAGTTAGATGGGTTCTCGATTCCCATCTCATCAGCTCAGCAATGGCCTTTATGTGTCGGGCCGGCCTGAGCAGCCGAAGGAAAGGACTCCAACAATGAGCTCCGTAGCCATGCCATACACTGGTGGCGATATTAAAAAGTCAGGAGAATTGGGTAAAATGTTTGACATCCCCATGGACGGCTCAAAATCCCGGAAATCTGGACCTATAACTGGTGCTCCTTCAAGGACAGGGTCATTTGGAGGTGCTGCATCACATTCAGGACCAATTATGCCTAATGCAGCAGCTCGGGCTGCCTATACCACTGCAGGGGTTACATCTTCCGGAGCTGTTTCTGGTTCAGCTTCATTAAAGAAATCAAATTCTGGACCCTTAAATAGACACGGGGATCCTGTAAAGAAGTCATCTGGCCCTCAATCAGGCGGAGTGACACCCTCTGGTCGACAAAACTCTGGCCCACTTCCCCCTGTTCTTCCTGCAACTGGCCTCATTACATCAGGGCCTATTTCTTCAGGTCCACTAAATTCTTCTGGCGCTCCTCGGAAGGTATCGGGTCCTTTGGAGTCAATGGGTTCAATGAAAATTCCTGCTGTTGTTCACAATCAAGCTGTGACTATCCTTAGCCAAGAAGATGACTTTTCCTTTAAAAAGAATTTCCCGAAGCCAATATTGTGGTCACTGATTCTACTTTTTGTCATGGGTTTCATTGCGGGTGGTTTTATACTCGGAGCAGTGCATAATGCCATTCTGCTTATCGTAGTTGTGGTTCTATTTGGTGCTGTCGCTGGATTGTTCATATGGAATACTTTCTTCGGAAGAGTTGCTATCATGGGTTTCATTTCACGCTATCCAGATGCTGAGCTACGAAATGCCAAGAACGGGCAATTTGTTAAGATATCTGGGGTAATCCTCATTCCTTTTAATTATATTTCAACCAATTAGTGCCTCTATCTACATAACTAAAATTATGTCAATTCCTTTGCTGTGTTTCTGAAGGTTGTCACATGCGGTAATGTGCCTCTCGAATCATCCTTCCAAAAAGTTCCAAGATGTGTATACACCTCCACGAGTCTGTTTGAATATCGAGGATGGGATTCAAAAGCAGCCAATCCAACGCATCGTCGCTTCACATGGGGACTCCGATCATTAGAAGTGAGTAATTCAACTGCTGGCTGAGCACATTTATTGGATGCTTGTTAAATGTCAGCAAATTTCAACAGATTCCAGTCCCCTGCTTACCCCAATAGCCCCTATTCATTTTTATATATACATTAATAGTATAATTTTGGTCATAGAATGAGAGACTTCTCTACATTTTCAAATATATTTAGAATTGGGAAGTGCGTAGTCATATATCCATCATGCACTCAAAAAAAGGCTTTTATCTGATGCATGAACAGATGGTTGGGAGCTGAACTTACTCTGAGTTCTTACGGTCTAGAGATACCAACTTACGGTCTAGAGAATCACTTATTTTCACTGTCTCAGTGCTGTTAATTTGATAATTCTCTCGTTACTATTTTTTGTAATGCTCTATTTTGCTGTTATCAACGTTCTTAGGTCTCTGATTGAAACTTACTCTGAGTTCTTACTGTCTAGAGAGTGCCAACTTTTTCAGTATCCCCGAAACACTTATTTTCACCGTCTCAGTTCTGTTAATTTTGATAATTCTCTTATTACTATTGCTTTTGTAGTTCTCTGATTGAGTATCCATTACACGACTTATGAATGAAGATATGCTAATTCGCCTGATATTTGTTTGTTAATTTGATATAACAGAGGCGTGCAGTTGACTTCTACATCTCCGATTTCCAATCTGGGTTGAGAGCATTGGTTAAAACTGGTTATGGCGCGAGGGTGACTCCTTATGTTGATGACTCCCTTGTCATTGATGTCAATCCAAGTACTGAAGAGCTGTCTCCAGAGTTCATCCGGTGGTTGGGAGAGAGGAATCTTTCGAGGGACGATCGGATCATGCGAATGAAAGAAGGGTAATAATAAGAATCTCTTACTAATTGAGCTATAGCAGCTATACTTCATTTTTTGTTTCTTAAGATTATTTTCTCAATGAGCGGATAAAACTTGAATACTGGTAGACGTTAGCTGATTATCCGTCCAAAATAGCTTTCACTGGTTGTTTTTCAATTCTAAATGACAAAAAGTAGCTATAAAAAGGAGAACCAAATGGCACTTAGAAGTGAAACAATGACCAATGAAAGAACAAAACATCACAAATATCGAAAATAATGTAACAACAGTTGACAAGTTAAACTCTTTTCCGTTTCCCGATTATATTTCCGAGTCTATCCTAAATGAAACCTCTCAGCTTTTAAACTTGGGGAAATCATATGTGTGCTGGTAAGTACATTAAAGAAGGAAGCACAGTTAGCTAATAGGAGTCGTTTCGTTTATAAGAACGATAATGTGCTTATCATTTTGCTTTCATTTTTCTTTTTTCATAACCCTGGTTAGTTTCTTAAGTTTATTTTCTTAACGAGTGGATAAAACTTGAATCCCGGTAGATGTTAGCTGATTTTCTGTCTGAAATAGCTTTTACCTGTTGTTTTTCAATTCTAAACCACAGAAAGTAGCCATAAAAAGAACCAAACCAAACCAAACCTTAGGAGTGAAACAATGACCAACGAAAGAACAAAACATCACAAATATCGAAAATAATCTAACAGCAATTGACAAGTTAAACTCTTATCCATTTCCCGATTATTCCTGAGTTCGTTCTAAATGAAAGCTCTCAGCTTTTAAACTTGAGGATATCATATATGCAGGTACATTAAAGAAGGAAGCACAGTTAGTGTAATGGGAGTTGTTCAACGGAACGATAACGTGCTTATGATTGTCCCACCACCGGAACCAATCACAACAGGGTGTCAATGGGGGAAATGCATATTTCCGGCGAGCCTAGAAGGCATCGTTTTAAGATGTGAAGACACTTCAAAGAATGATGTTATACCAGTGTAATAAATGTGTTTTGTAGACTCAAAAACTATACTCTCTCCTTTTATTCTTTTTATTCACTATTAATATTGGTGGTGCCGGCTCCGGTGGTTGTCGTGGTGGTAGTGTTGGCGGTGTTTTTTTTTTTCTTTTTTATAATTTCTCTTGGTGTATAGTTTTGGTGTTATTTTTATTTTTTTATTATTATTATAACTTAGGGTTTTGGAGGCTTTTGTAATGGGGTTGCTTGATATGTTAGGGAATTTTTATATATGTTTGAGCAGATTGCGGTTCTGTTAAATAGAAAGAAAAATGTTTTGATTTTTCTTTTTCTTTCTCTTTTTTATATGAAATGATATGAGGAATCACTGCAATATTGAGCTTCTTGTGCCATAATTTCAAATATGGTTTACAGATGTAATTATTACTGTGTTTTTATTTTATTTTATTTACATAATATATATGAACTACAATTAATGTATTACAGCTCTATCTCAGTTTAGGGTAAACATTATCATCTCTAAATTTTACAGTATACTACATAACTCTTTTTAATGTCATCAATATGATTAATCTAATTGTAGGTAACCCTGTCTTATAGAAGTTAATATTTTGAGTAACTTTTGATTTTTTAATTTTAAATTTATTTACGTGTTGTTTGGTTAAAGAGAAAATTAAAGAGAAAATTTAGAGAGAAATATATAAAATTGTAATTTGAAAAAAAAGACGTTCAAAAGAAATATAGTTCTAAGATCATCATTTGGTCACTTTGATATGGTGAATTTAAAATGGATCATTATGTTTAGAGACATATCCAATTTTAAAATAAAACAATCATAATGAAGTGCAAAGCTCAGAAGCTATGAATGTAATTTATCCTCAAAATAATGTCATTAATTGATTTTCAGAATTGAAACAATGCATTTTAAAATTTTAACTGTTTCAATTACTTTTAATTTTACTAAAATAGTAAAATAAAATATTTTTATATGCATTTTCAGAAGAAGTAATGGTCGATTTAGGCTAAATTAATATATTTTTTTTCAAATTTTTAAGTACATATTTTTTAAACAATTTTTAATAGTAAATCACTTTTTTTTAAAGTAAATAGTAAATCACTTAACACAACCCGTTTAACATTACAACTTTTATTTTCACAATATATACTTAAAGTTATTATCTTTTTATAATACTAGCACAAGTATAACCCCGCAGTACACTTTGGCACGACAATCCGTTTTAACACCCTACTAACTGTTTTTCCTCTATTACAATTTTGAGTAGATAAAACCCCAAACTTTACAAGACAATTCTCGTAAAGCTTAACCCAAAATATGCACGTCTAAAATGGTATAATAAGTCAACTCGATAAGGAAGATTATAAAACAAAAAGAACGATAACTAATTCGACATTCTCTATAATCAGACAATAAAAGTCCCTGGCAGAGGTTGTATTAATTGACAGACCTCAATCGTATGTTCACCATCACATTATTTCAGAAGAATTCAAGTTTAGGCAAAAAAGACCGAATCGCTATGGAATCTGTAACTACGCTTCGAATGAAACTCAATGTGCACACTAAAATTGTCGGGCAACGCAGCAGAAAACTTCTTTAGTTGCGTGCTGCCACCAATGACATGTGCTCTATCAGGTCCAGCACTCGGTTGCTGCGAGAAAGTTTTAGATTGTAATGTACGTTAGGACCAGTTCGGGTGAATGTTTGAGAGAGAGAGAGAGAGAGAGAGAGAAATGATATACCTGTAACCCCATTCGTTGTCGTACCATGACACCAACTTCATGAATGAAGAGCTCAATCCTATTCCGGCCTTGGCGTCAAATATGCTTGACCTGGGGTAATAGAAGTCGATTAGAATAAACAAGCCACTTCAATAAGGGCTATGTTGCACGAAAACGGAAAACGGAAATGAACTTTCTAAGAAAATTTAGCTACGAAACAGTAATGGAAACCGAAAAAAACGGAAACGTGAACGGAAAGATCTGTGTAACTACTACAGTGGTAAAGCACACATCTGTTAAAGAGCTATTTTAGGCAATATTAAAAGGATTAGAATCTTATCATTAGGGCTGTCAATTTCTGACATGACAACACGATGTACAGAGATAACCCACCTAATACAATCAATTTGACACGATTATGATTCTTGTTGCATTTACACCATATATAATCACGTGGAATCCATAGATCACAAAATACGATTATGATATGACAACCGGTTTTGACACTCCTACTTATCGTCTTATGATCTTCAGATGCAAGAAAAAACTACCCTATGTAGTATGCACTGCCATACGGCATGCTCACTCAGGACAGAGAAATAGAGGGTTACCTTGTGTCACTGACAAAATCGTTAGAGACCACATCCTCGTCGGTATAACCAAGAATACCTTTCATGGGTCCCTCTGATGCATACCTTCATTTGAAGATCAGAATGTCAGTTATTTCTGCAAAACTGTACTTTAAAAAACTTAATTTTGGTCAAATAAAATGTAAGATTGGAACTAAAACGGACATACTTAATAGCTGCTTTGACATCTTCATAAGATGCACTCTTCTCAAGTCGACAAGTTAGGTCCACCACAGAGACATTGGGTGTTGGGACTCGGAAGGCCATTCCAGTGAGTTTTCCATTGAGTTCGGGAAGAACTTTTCCAACAGCCTAAAATACCAAATAAATAAGGTCATATCGGATTTCATCACCAAACAAAAATCCATATCCAGAATTTCAATCTCGTATTCATACCTTTGCAGCACCAGTGGAACTAGGAATGATATTTTGTCCAGCTCCACGGCCACCACGCCAATCCTTCATTGATGGACCATCTACAGTCTTTTGTGTAGCTAAACAACAAAAGACCATAACCATGTTAGTTCTATGAACTATTATTTCTTGTGGAAGTGCATTCATCTTTTTGTGAAAGAGAGAGAGGGAGACAGACCTGTAGTTGCATGGACAGTCGTCATTAAACCTTCAAGGATACCGAATTCCTCATGAACCACCTGCAAAATAAGATCATAAAAAGTTAAATTAAGAGATAGGCAGATCCTCAAACATTAGCTTCCATAAGACAAGTGAAACACACTTCAGCAAATAATCATCCAGCACATTGATCCCATCACAAGACAAAATAAGCATCTCTCCCAAAGTAGCTCTTACAGTGAGTGTTGGAAATATAGCCAATATAAAAATTAATCCAATGAAAAATAAGTCCTCAATATCTAAGGATGTTATAAGACCTTAGCAAGAGGAGCAAGACAGTTGGTGGTACAGCTAGCATTAGAAACAACGTCCATGTTTGGTTTGTACGTCTTCTCATTCACGCCAACAACAAACATTGGAGCATCAGCTGAGGGAGCTGATATGACCACTTTCCTAGCACCACCCTACAGAGTCAAAAGCACACTCTTAGTGGCAACAATAGATGTAAGATAGAGGTGGGACCATAACTTGGTATGAAGTTTACCTTCTTGTGAGCTGAAGCCTTGTCAACTGACGTGAAAACCCCTGAAGATTCAACAACATACTCAGCCCCAAAATCACCCCATGGAATTTCTGCTGGATCCCTGGAATAGAGATAATTTCCTAGTCAGTTTTCGTCTTTTTGCTTTTTTTTTTTATAATAAAAGGAAATAAACACTGAATATGGTGTATATTGCTATCTGATTCAAGAAAGCATGAAACATGTCAACATTAGCCCCATACATAATTATCAAATGCACACCTAGACAGACATATGATAGTTCTTGCAAGGTTTGTACCTTTTGCTTGAAACTTTGATTTGTTTCCCGTTGATTTCCAAGGTGGACTCATCCACAACCTTGATGGTTCCCTTGAAAACTCCATGAGTAGAATCGTACTTCAGCATGTAAGCCTGGAGAAGACTCAAGAATAGAGAAAGTCACAACCATGGCTTTCCATATTGAAAAACTTAAGCAACTAAGAGAACAGGACTTCTGTACCACCACCCAAAATATTACATATAAATAGCATACACAGTCTCAGGTTATCCAATGTCTATATGTTCATGTGACTACTGGATCAACGAGTAAAGAGATGCCATAAAGTACTTTCAAAGAACAATACACTGCAGTACTGAAAAATACACTCATCAAAACCATGTAAAGCAAACAGCTTAGTCATTTTAAGACACTATCCCATTCCAAGAGTAATAGCATTCTAGAGTGACAAATTGTTAATAGAATCCTATATGTGAACATACACACAAGAAATGCATAGACAACAATCCAGACATTTTTCATTTATGTTTCTCCAGGAGCTCCCACTAGCCCCTAAGACATGCAAATTTTCTGTCTCCAGGAGACTCTCTCCACATTCAAACAACGGCTAGGAAAATTCTCAGGATCTGTATCTGGTATTAAATATAAATAATATTCAAGTATTTAAAACTTGATATGCAAACTTAATAATAGCACATCCTTACCATATATTTAGTATCAATGAAAGGATCATTGACTGCCACTACGTCAATGTCATCTCTGGAAGTTGCAATTCGCAAAACTAATCTTCCAATTCGACCAAAACCTGCATCAATATAGCATAAAAAGTATGTTACTAATACATCCTATGACCTCTGAAATACATGCTTGAGAAGTCACAATAACAAAAAGGGATCAAATATGAAGGCAATTTAGATTTTTTCCAGTTTCATACAAGTATATAAAGCATCAATTCACACAGCTTGCACTAATATTTTGATTGCCATAAAAAGGCACCATTCTATCCTCTCAGCCAAGAAATAATAACAAGAAAAAGATAATTAAAGCAAAAGTCACGATAAGTCCTAAGCCATTCTTGACTTGCCTCTTCACAAAAAAATTATAAGGTCTATGGAGATGAGCGTTCTGTTTAGTTGCAGAAAGATTCTTAACCCATCCTTTCATTGTAACATGTAACTCCAGTTAAGAGGATTTCTTATCATTACCAAGAACAATAATGTTTCAGTAATCTTATTTGAAGTCCATAAAAGTTTCATGGATTGTAATGTATTTCATCATGTGATAACCAGATCGTCGAATTACTGAAACTGCAATACCTCATTTAGCCATAACATCAGTGCCTTAAATTCACATATGAAAATTGCATAAACCTCTTTCATGCCATCCTAAGTATGAAACAGGTGCAGTTATCTCTGTTATTTCTTAAGTAGCTAAAAGTGTCTATTAGACTTCTAAAACTCCGTCATGCCACCCCAAGTATGAAAAAAGGAGCAATTATTTAAGTAATCTTGTGAAAATAAAATAAGTAAAAATGAAGTAGACGAGCCCAGACTCAAAATGAACAAATTAAAAAACGTACCATTGATTCCGACCTTTGTCCTCCCATCACTGCGAGGTTCTAAACAAAGGAAAACCAAAACAGATCAGCATCTCAGAAAATACATCTCCAAAGGCCACCTAACCAAGTTTAACAAAATTCAAAACACTGGATGCAAAACCTTCGATTCTTACTCAAGATAGTGGGTGGAATTTCAGTGGCTGTGGCCTTGATGGGCTGGATACTGATTCTGCTGCATGTCCTGGACGGTGCAAAATATTTAAGAACAAATTTAGACACTAACATGAAACGACATGTGCATACAAGTAGAAAAATGCACGCTATCAGCATTTCTTATTGAAACATTAAAGCGATGGGCGACTTACTGTAAGGAAGAAGATCCAGTTGACACTGAAGTGCCAAAGATACTCTTTGAAGATTTTAGGTTCAAATTGACACTTGTAACCTGAATATTTCAACAGAGAATTAAAAAGAGTAGTGCAAAAATAAGTTCCAGAATCATATACACTTCCGAATAATCACAACAGAAAAAAAACAACTCCAAATTCGTTCAAGATTCTAAATCTTCAACACACAGTTCGCAAATATGCCATCTGTTTGGAATTTTTTTGCTGAAGAACCAAGTGTAAATAGATATTGAATTAAAACCGGAATCCATTGAGATTGAGTTCTAAAGCATAAACAAACATAAAAAAAAGTAAATATCACAAACTGCAAACTTCATATACCTCAGAATGAATAACATCACTTAAAACAGCTACTATTTTGCAGATATTCGCGATTATCTTACACTCTTTTACTCACCCCTTCTTCTTCTCCTTACCAGACATAGTAATTATGAAATGAATTTACACGAGAAGAAAATAACAAAAATGTAAAAAGGACACAATAAGCAGAAGAAAATCATAAACATATGGTATACTGCTTCATATATCTCTAAATCACTCTGTTAAGTAAGATTCTCTTTTCTTCTTTCTGATTAGAAAGAAAATACCGGTAAGCTCTTAACCTCTGCTAAATACCTGTCTTCTAAGCTCTTTACCTCTGCTAAATAACTATTTGCCCGAATAAACCTCCTATTGAACTCTAACGGATGAGAAGAAGCAACGGCATTAAACATAATATTAAAAAAAAAACAAGGAAACTCGTATTTCCATGAATCATTTCGCTCAGCAGCAACAAAAACGAAAACCGAGTGCAACTTTAATAATAATCGGAAAAGAAAACCAAATCAGGAAAAAGAAAACCTTAAAACGATCGGAAGATGAAGGAGAGAGCTCGGAGCGAGAGGAATCGATCAGAGAACCGGTAGGCGTAGATCTGAGAAGAGTAGAGAAAGCCATTGGAGTCGCTTCGAGCTCTTCCCCGGAAAATGAGTTCTAGGGAGGAGAGATCGATCTTCTCGTTGTTGCGGCTATTGAAAGCAGTAGGAGGCGAGATGAAATGAAAAATTTGCTGGCTTTAAAAGCAAAGCAAATTTGGAAACCTTTTCTCTTTTTTATTAAAGAGAAAGCGGAGTTTCTTATGAAATCCTTATGACTGCCTCGCTTTCTGTACGTGCGCCTGTCAACTTTGCCTCAACGACTGAGTTTTGTTACTGTGCGGGCGGCTTCTTTATTGTACTTGTGACCTCTCTTACTCTCACCCTACACTTCTTTGACTTGTAATTTTTATTAAAAAATGGAAATTGACCCGTGGTGGATCAGAGGGGTGTTTATCGTGATTTATAGGTACTAAATTTATAAATTTTTTAGTATTTTTATATTTAAAAAAATAAAACCTAGTTCAAAATTTCAGAGTTTACCGACCAATAAACATCCTGGATCCGTTATATAGTCTTAATATTCGAAATTGTAAGACATTTCTAGCGCTTTTAAACAACTTTATTCTTAGATTTTTCCATTTTGAGATCGTTAATGATTATATTAAAGTGTTAATTGAAGTTTATTAATCATAATATTAAAAAATATAAAATTAAAAGACTTTTATATTACGTTTTGGAATTTAATGATGATAATATTAATAGGAGTAAAGTTCAATGCCCATGAATGTAATTGAATGTTTAATTTTAAAGGGATATGACTGGTTTTCACTTGGTCAGTGACCAAGTGAATTTAGCAGTCGTTTTTAGATCTAGGATGTCTGAATTCAAGCCTTACGATGATTTTAATCTCCACCATAAGATTTTAATACTTTTAGATCTAATTATGATTGACCAAATTCACTTAGTCGGTCACTGACTAGATGACAATTTCTGAATGTACAAAAATTAAGTATTTATGTTCTTATTTTGTGAAAGATTTGACTGGTGGTGTGTACATTAATTTAAAACCGAACTGAATTGAACCAAACAATTAAGTACTGAAATTATTAAAATGATTAACATCGACACTGAACTAAATAATATATCGAATCGAAATATTTGGTTCAATTTAACCGAATTAAATTAAAAAAAATGAAACGACAAATAAAAGCAATATATTTTCTTATAAAATTTACCTTAAGAAAAAAATTAAAATACTTACAAAATATATTTATATTGGATTATTATTTCAGTAACATTTATAAAAATTAGACTTATAAAATTAAATATGTATATACATATTTACATATAAATGTATAATATGAGTAATTCAATGCGGTTCGATTTTTTTTTATATATTTTTTCCAAACTGAAACGAATATTGAAATACATCTAAAACTATAAACCGATGTCGAACCAAGTTGTAAAAAAAAAACCAAACTGAAAAACTGAATTAAATCAATTCGGTTCGGTAATGCAGTTTTAACCAAATAATGCACAACCCTTGATTTGACTATTATTAAAATGTGTCTATTAAATATTTAATGCCCATTTGGTTCCATTTTTCGGAACTATTTTTTGTCTTTTAATTCTAAACAGAAGATAAAAATGTTTGGTAAAATTTCGAAACAACGACTTTTAGTATAAAAATCAATTAACATTTACTACTAATCAGTAACAACAAATAGTAAATATAAACATATAAACCAAACGGAACTTTGGTGTTCGCTTTGCAGCTTATTTTTATTGTTTTACTATCAATTAATATCTATCTTTCTGTTAGCGATATTTTCGAAATATGCTAATTTCAACCTTGTCACGTGTGGTTAGGGTGCGGGCGTGCCAGAGAAGATTACTTCTCAATTAAAATGGTTAAATTTATGGAAATGCGCGCCAAAACTTGAAATCTAATCGAAGCGATTGGCGAGGGACGCAAGGATTGAAAAAGTCCCTCTTGGGTCTCTCGCGCCGTATAGAAACTTTGCGAGATAAATTGTTTTTATTTAAGCTAAGCGTATAAATTGAAGACAGAAAAATAAAGGAAATTAAAGTGCGAAATTGACACGAGATTTTGGGAAAATTGGTGTTTTATTGATATGAATATGTTCAACAAGCATGAAATTGAAAATGAATTACAATTGAAATATGTCTATACTAAACATATAGATAATCAATTGAATTGGGAAGAGACAAATCAATACAAAGAATTGAAATGCAATTAAAATAAATTGGAATTCAACAACAAACTCGGAGCCACAATAGCTATCTCGGATTGATGTTGAATTTTGGTGTCGGCTTGAGGTTCTTGGAGAGATGTGGTCGGTCGGGCCCGTACGGTATATGATCTTGGCAATGGCAAAACGTTGGTAGGCAAATGGGACAGATTTAATCTTCAACTTTGGGAGGCTCGTTTGGGCATTTAAGAACACGGAATTGGACGGGTAAATAGGCTAAATTTAATTTCGGAATGTCAGGAACAAACTTCTATAAGGGATCAAAGGCTAAAACGGATGCTAAGTAGACGAAATTGGGAGTTGAAAATAACTGGACGAATCTGGAAAATTCTGGAAACAGAATGTCTAAAAGAATTTGGGCTGTAAAGATCGGCTTGTAACTACGGTTTCTGGGCACGGAATTGGGCAAATAAATACACTAGATTGAAATTCAGAACGTCAGTAACAACTTTGTTGAAGGGATTGAAAGCAAAAAATGACTTTAAACGGACGAAATCGGGCTTTGAAAGTAGTTGGACGAATCTGGAAAATTAATTTGAAAACAGAGTTTTAGCTAGGAATTGAGCAAATTAAAGGCTTGGAATGCTAAATTGAATTAGAAAAACTTGGAAAGAGGCTATTGGAACTTGAATTGGAGCTAAAGAGAGCTAAAAAAGGGATCGAAGCTAAGAAAAACGAAGAACGAAAAGAAGAACTTTGAAGAACTAAGAACTTAAAACTAGAAACTAGAGAGCATTGGAAGGGACCTTAGGAAGGGGTTTTGTTGTGTTGAGTTGAGTGATTTTTTATGAAGGGGAGGGGGTCTATTTATAGTATTTTGGATTGGCATTTTGGTAATTATTAAGTGGCATTTTGGTAATTATTCACTAACTAACTCAACTACCTCCATGCCACATCACCCCACTACCTCAACTTCCACTAACTACCATCAACTTCCATTGACTGCTTCCAACTGTTGCCGGAAGAGACGATACGCCCCGCATATCCTTGGTTACGCCCTGCGTATTGGAGGTCCTGAAGCTTGTGCGTTTCGTTGATGGTATCTGCGCGTGGCGCCTCTGATGTTACGTCCCGCGTAGGAAAGTACGCGCTGCGTAAGAGAAGGACGCTCCGCGTGTTTGTGCTCCTGAACTTGGAATGCCTTGTTGATGCGCTTTACGCGTGACGTGTCTAGCTTTACGCCCCGCGTACTTGAGCCTCTGAAGTGGAACTTCTCCGGATGTGTGGTATACGGCCCGTGTATAGGAATACACGCCCCGCGTGTTTGATTGACGCCCTCATTGGCTGGAGGTGAGTTTACATATATATATTTATTTTATTTTTTTCTAGAAAAATGGAAACTATACCCTAAAATCAAATATAAGCTTTCTATATACATGAAAATAAAATTTATTTATTTTGGGCCAACAATTGCCCCCCTCTTTTGTGTATAAATTGACTAGGATTGAAAATTTGTACACAAAAGAATGTATTTAGGATTTTTTCTTTCTTTTCTTTTCTTTTTTTTTTATTTTTTATAAGAACCTCGTTTGCTCATTGATTTTTTTTTTTTGTGAAAATGTGAGAAATAAAGCAGGAAAATTACAAAGCAATATGTACGCCGAAATTATTGGAGATAATTGTACAAAAATAAATAATAACAAACTTGACCTCGTGACCGATGAATGGTTTGAGATCAAAACAGTTGTTCAGAACAGTTGTTTGATGGGATTAAATTGATTCAGATCAAATAAATACCAAAAGCTTGGTTCTGAGATAATTGGTACTTTAGAATCACGGATTGCTTTTGAAAAAGGTATGGAAATGGTTTGCAACGAGAGAATGGCTCGTAATAATGAAAAATATCTTGAAGCTATAATAATGATAAATTTGGACACAACTGGCTCGAATTGAGGAGTGGATAATGTTTATCTAAGCTAAATGGACTTCTAGAATAATCAGATTGGAATTTGTCGAATTGGAGAAATTGGACATGTCGGAATCATTTTAAAATTTGAATACACGAGTTATCCGATGTAAGAAAAATCAAATGGCAATGGGGTGATTTCAAGTGAGAAAATTGAGGTTATAGGAAATCATTTTGAACAAAATGAAAGTTGAGAGTTATGATTTGGATATCAACGAAGAAATTGAGATTGGTTTTGAAAGAAAATGTGGTTTATGACGGATGAAATCAATTTTGGGAAAAAAGCTAACCAAAACAGTTGTTTGATGGAAATTATGATTTTGAGGTCAATAATTTCCAAAAGCTTGGTTCTGGATATTTTAATTAACCGGAATCAACTAATAGATAACAAGTACGATTTAGAAATGGTAATGATTGAGTGTTCTGGTTTGTGAGTTAGAGTTTGAAACAAATGAAGAAGAAGATGCGATAATAAAAGTAGAAAATATGAACCAAATGGAAGCATGAACATAAATAATTTATTTTGAAAACTGAAATATTTTTTTATTTTTTTTTTGTGCTGGCAAAAACGCCAACTTATTTTGACCATAAATGGTCTTATGGGCTATGTTGTAAGTACAACATTATGTTATCACCTCATACAACAAAATGCTCAGTAACATCTCTACAAGAGGGATATGAGTTTCCATGTCTAGATTCTTATTTTCATGACTCTCTTTCCGCATAATAAAAAGTATGGTAAACTAGAGTCTACATAAATAAACAAGGTTAAGAAGTAGAAACCTCGTGACTTGTTCGGATGGTAGGAAAGTTAAAGTAGACTGGCGAAAAGAAGAATCATGGTCTGCAAACTTGGTCCCCAATTTGAGTTAACAAACTTTATGGTGATCATAGGCTCTGAAAAAACATGAGTTGTTGGAAGAATCATTAGAGGTATTTCTGGTGTGGATTCTCGATTAATCCCTTGATCTTGACTGCCCCCCAAATCACGATCATAGAAGTTTTCTTCATCATGACTGAGTTGCGAATTACAATCATAGAAAACTTCTTCATGTGTTTCTGAAGCCACTTCTTCTTCGATATTACAACTTTTCATAAAGTCTTCTGATTTTAAAGACTTCACAAGAATGAGAGATTCTTTCAGAATAAATTCTTGTTGAAACTCTTCCAGTTGGATGTCCCTCGGGTTGGATACCTCATCGTCTTGACTGGATTCTGAATCATAGCTCCAAGAAACATCTTCCTCATCTTCTTGAATTTCTACAGGTGCTTCATGGATGCCCCCCGAGTTAGAAGTGCTTGACGGGTCGTCACCCTCCCAACTGAAATCCGAATTGAGGTTATGAGATATATTTTCCTCTTCTTCCTGGGCTTGTACAACTATTTCTTTGTTCATGTCAGGACTCCATGGAAATTCTATTGACTTTGGTGGATCTGCATCTCTAGGCAATACTTTTAGAGTGGGTTCTTGTTGAATTGCTTCCTCTTTACTGCCCCCCAAGTCAAGATCACTAGACACAACATCGTCTTCTTCATTGGATTCTGAGTCATAGCTCCTAGAAACATCTCGTTCTCCTTCTTGAATCTCTACAGGAGTTTCATGGATGCCCCCCGAGTTCGGAGTATCTGATAGGTCATCATCGTCCTGGCTGAAACCTGAATTGAGGTCATGAGATACATCTTCATCCTCGTCTTGGGTTTGCATAACTTCCTTCTCATTCATGTCGAGGCTCCATAAAAATCCCATTGACCTTTGGGGATTTGCATATATGGGCAGTACTTCTAGAGTGGGTTCTTGTTGAGTTGCTTCCTCCATGCTGCCCCCCGCATCAAGATCACTAGACGCTACATCATCCACTTCGTTGGATTCTGAGTCATAGCTCCTAAGAACATCTCCTTCTTCTTCTTGAATTTCTATAGGAGTTTCGTGGATGCCCCCCGAATCAAGATCATTGGAAGCGGCGTCATCCTCTTGCATGGACCTAGAATCATAGTCATAGGGGTCATCTCCATGCTCTTGACTTTCCATTATCGTTTCATCATTAGGCATCTTTGTTTTTGGAGGAGTTGGGAGTGTGGGAGATGCTTCTAACTTCGTATTATGATGAAATTCTTGGATTGCCCCCCAATAGCTTTCAATGCAGGCTCTTAAAGAAGCCACTATGTTAGCCGCTGTAATGTCCGCCTGTTTCTCGAGTTGGTCCATTCTTTGTTGATATTCATCGTCCTTTGGTTGGTTCTCCTCCATAAGTAATGATTCGATTTCTCCATCATCCTCAACCACTTGGACTGCTTCCATCTCTGCCACACGACTAGAATCCTCGAAAGAATTTTGGTCGTAGCTCATATCGGAGCACTCAAACTTTTCATAGGTCTTATGCTCGACTGGTGCCATGATCGTACTTCTTTCGAAGCAAGATTGCCGACAAGGACGATGGAAATGGAGGTTTTCATCCCTATAATTGCAAATATAACTACCTTGGCAATGAGGATTACTCATTCGAAGGTGCTCCCATACCTCAATATAATCAGGACCATGTGGATTTTTATGGGATTCTTGGACTTGCTCCACGTAGCAACCATATTGATCATCATAGAATGACGCGGTTTGAACGTAAGCACAACATTTGTAGTCGATATTATGTTCGTCGCTATGAATAAACTGAACATAGCCATCGTCGTAGCATCTAAAGACGGTGTACCAATGGACCCACAATCCAGTTGTACTTATTGTAAAATGTCGATCTCGATTGAAACCACCAAAATACACCGGTATTGTAGCATCCCTTGCATCTTCGTATGTTGTCCTCGTCATGGTTTGATTGCTTTGCACCTATTGATATTCAGAGGCATTCTCCGTGAATAAATAGAAAAAATGATTAAACAAAATTTATTATGAAAATCAAGTAAATGAAGTGAATAAGTAAAATTGTATAAAGTAAGAGCATGGAATAATAAGCTAAATTGAAAAGTTGAGTGTAAAAAAAAAAATGTACGTGGTGTAAAAAAGGTTTTAAATTTTTTGGCTAAGCCTAAATAAAAATATAGGTCCCACTGGGCGTGCCAAAAATTGTTAAAATAGGCACAAAAACGAGTTTCAAATTTTTGGCAAAGCTTAAAAATAGGTCCCACTGGGCGTGCCAAAAATTGTTAGCGATATTTTCGAAATATGCTAATTTCAACCTTGTCACGTGTGGTTAGGGTGCGGGCGTGCCAGAGAAGATTACTTCTCAATTAAAATGGTTAAATTTATGGAAATGCGCGCCAAAACTTGAAATCTAATCGAAGCGATTGGCGAGGGACGCAAGGATTGAAAAAGTCCCTCTTGGGTCTCTCGCGCCGTATAGAAACTTTACGAGATAAATTGTTTTTATTTAAGCTAAGCGTATAAATTGAAGACAGAAAAATAAAGGAAATTAAAGTGCGAAATTGACACGAGATTTTGGGAAAATTGGTGTTTTATTGATATGAATATGTTCAACAAGCATGAAATTGAAAATGAATTACAATTGAAATATGTCTATACTAAACATATAGATAATCAATTGAATTGGGAAGAGACAAATCAATACAAAGAATTGAAATGCAATTAAAATAAATTGGAATTCAATAACAAACTCGGAGCCACAATAGCTATCTCGGATTGATGTTGAATTTTGGTGTCGGCTTGAGGTTCTTGGAGAGATGTGGTCGGTCGGGCCCGTACGGTATATGATCTTGGCAATGGCAAAACGTTGGTAGGCAAATGGGACAGATTTAATCTTCAACTTTGGGAGGCTCGTTTGGGCGTTTAAGAACACGGAATTGGACGAGTAAATAGGCTAAATTTAATTTCGGAATGTCAGGAACAAACTTCTATAAGGGATCGAAGGCTAAAACGGATGCTAAGTAGACGAAATTGGGAGTTGAAAATAACTGGACGAATCTGAAAAATTCTGGAAACAGAATGTCTAAAAGAATTTGGGCTGTAAAGATCGGCTTGTAACTATGGTTTCTGGGTACGGAATTGGGCAAATAAATACACTAGATTGAAATTCAGAACGTCAGTAACAACTTTGTTGAAGGGATTGAAAGCAAAAAATGAATTTAAACGGACGAAATCGGGCTTTGAAAGTAGTTGGACGAATCTGAAAAATTAATTTGAAAACAGAGTTTTAGCTAGGAATTGAGCAAATTAAAGGCTTGGAATGCTAAATTGAATTAGAAAAACTTGAAAAGAGGCTATTGGAACTTGAATTGGAGCTAAAGAGAGCTAAAAAATGGATCGAAGCTAAGAAAAACGAAGAACGAAAAGAAGAACTTTGAAGAACTAAAAACTTAAAACTAGAAACTAGAGAGCATTGGAAGGGACCTTAGGAAGGGGTTTTGTTGTGTTGAGTTGAGTGATTTTTTATGAAGGGGAGGGGGTCTATTTATAGTATTTTGGAGTGGTATTTTAATTATTAAGTGGCATTTTGGTAATTATTCACCAACTAACTCAACTACATCCATGCCACATCACCCCACTACCTCAACTTCCACTAACTACCATCAACTTCCATTGACTGCTTCCAACTGTTGCCGGAAGAGACGATACGCCCCGCGTATCCTTGGTTACGCCCTGCGTATTGGAGGTCCTGAAGCTTGTGCGTTTCGTTGATGGTATCTGCGCGTGGCGCCTCTGGTGTTACGTCCCGCGTAGGAAAGTACACGCTGCGTAAGAGAAGGACGCCCCGCGTGTTTGTGCTCCTGAACTTGGAACGCCTTGTTGATGCGCTTTACGCGTGACGTGTCTAGCTTTACGCCCTGCGTACTTGAGCCTCTGAAGTGGAACTTCTCCGGATGTGTGGTATACGGCCCGCGTATAGGAATACACGCCCCGCGTGTTTGATTGACGCCCTCATTGGCTGGAGGTGAGTTTACATATATATATTTATTTTATTTTTTTCTAGAAAAATGAAAACTATACCCTAAAATCAAATATAAGCTTTCTATATACATGAAAATAAAATTTATTTATTTTGGGCCAACACTTTCTTTCTTTTGTATTCGGATTTTTTACTTTCTCTTTTAATAATATTGGTTCGGGGTCATAGGGTTGAGGTCGGGGGTACCAGCTTTGCTGGGATGTCCGTCTTCGGCTCTTCCTTGATAACCAGCCCTTAATTAAAACATCAATTAATATCTACAATAATATACATCAACAATTCTTAATATATAATAATAACATTATTTTAGAATATAAGGATTAAATTTACCCATAAAGTTGTTTGTTTTTTAAAAAACCCCCATAAAGTTGTTTGTTAAATAGATCTAGTTTTGTCTTATAGTATAAAATAGTTTAATATTATCCCATACTATAAATTTTAGTTTTTTTTTTAAGAATACTATAAATTTTAGTTCAATTTTTATTAAAATTGCTTAAAATTATATATTGTTCATTTAAATTGGTTTACAGTGACCTATCATTTTAAAGTAAAAGGTTAACGAGACACTTTATAAATTAAAAACTATCAAATTTTCGAAGAAGTTTAAAAAGCTTCGGATATATTAAACCTATTATATATGATATTTTAATTATCTTATCTATCTGCTAATTTCTCCTAAATTACAAAAAAAAAAAATCTCGTTTTGATTTTTAATCCATAAACCCAAATACTAATGGTTATCGATATTTTGCGAATAATGCTAATTTTAATCTTATCATGTGTGGTTGGGGTGCGGATGTGCCATAAAAATTAATTCTCAATTAATTTGGACGGTTAAGTTTATGGATTTTGCCGCCAATACTTGAAATCTAAACGAAACGATTAACGACAGACGCAATGATTGAAAAAGTCTCTAGCGCCGTTATAAACTTTACTAGATAGTTAATTTTTTAACCTATTACGGATAAATAAAAAACAAGTAAATAAAGGAAAATAAAAGTTTGAAATTAACACACGATTTGGAGAAAAATGGATATTTATTGATATAAATGAAGTTCTGAATACACGTGTTTGAGATATATAATTACAATTGAAATCTCCATACCCACATATAGCTGAACAATTGTAAAATAAAGTGTAAACAATTCAATAATATGTGCATGAATCGAATTGAATTAAATAGATTAACAAGAATGAAAATTCAAACAAAACTCGGAGCCACAGTTGTCTATCTCGGCGAGGCATTGAATTAACACCAGCTTTTGGATTCACGAACACTGCGAGTGGTCGACAAGGAACAAGGCTGACTTCGTTTATGGGTTTGTGTTTCGAACAATATTTGAGCAGATTGGAAATGGAACATGTAATTAAAGTCAGTCGCAAATTTGGATTAAACTTCGGATGGCTCATATGAGGGCTTTAAGACACAGAATTGAATAAATCAAAATGACAAAATGAAATACAGAAAGTCATGAACATGTTATATAAGAAACATGGACGTTAATAGACTTTAAATGCTCGGGAATGTGTAAATAAAAAGGTCGGCAGATTGTATAAAAGTTGGACATAATATGTAAAAATGATTTAAGGTTAGAAAAATGGCTTGTAAAATGGGTTTTCGGACACAGAATTAGGCAAAATGAAAGGCTAAAATGAAATTTAAAATGTGAGGAACAAATGTTAATAAGAAGTCGAGAGCAAAAACATACTTTAAAGGTTCAAAAATGGAGATGGAAAAGTACTGGGTAGAAATTATGAAAATGAGCTGAGAATTATGAAGAACAAGGCCTAAAGTCTAAGAAAATTTTGACATAGTGTAGGTGTTTTTTGGGTTGTTGGTTGGTGTTAGGAATGCTGCTTTGGATCAAATTTATAGTTTTTTAGGATGGTTTATTTGTATATGTTGTCCACTCAGTCTTGATCACATGCACCTTAATGAGCACGTAGAATTTGCTCATTCACCGTTAGATCTAGGCTTATTAGAATTCTAAGGTGGAGATTCAAAGCATCCTGAGGCTTAGATTTAATAAGCCTAGATCTAACGGCGAATGAGCAAATTCACTTGCTCATTAAGGTGCATGTGAAAATTCCTGATTGTCCACCACCCTGATTTTTCTCTCAACTTTCACCACTACTTGCATTCATCATGCTCATCCTACATTCACCCCCACTACTTGCCATTTCAGCCCACTCTTTCCTATTTTTTTGGGTTAATGGGTAATGGGTTATTATACACATGTGTAGATGAGGTGTTAAACTTCAAGTGTGAATCCCTAGTTCGGTTCGGTGCATCCCGATCATCTTGTATCGTCGATCCATGCGTGGGTGGCTTGCTGGAATTCTGTCCCACACGGTGTGTGGAATAGGCTAGACGTCATGTAGCTTCTTTTCATGCCTATTTTTTCATGTCGTTTTATGTTTCACGACGTGTATTGTGTGAATTATCTTATTTTGAGTAGAAACTTCAGATTCCTACTCACACACCGCGTGCCTATGTTATACTACATTTACCAATATTTTATTATTTTCGACCCTTCTAAAATCTTTACTGACTTAGACATTGGAACGAGTTCGCCCGATTTCAGCCCCTTTCTAACATGTTGTTACTCTCTTTCAGATTATTCAGGAGGTTATTAAAAGATAACACATATTGACTGACATCATATACATTTTGAAATTTTTTTTAACACAAAACTCCATAATAATACATTTCCTCCTTTATACGCATTATTATTATTAAAAAATACAATCAAACAAAATTTGTTCATTCATTAATATTAAGCTTAATACATCATTATCAAAATTTGTTTAAAATGGTTGATTGACCTCCTGAACTTTCAAAATGTCCCGATAGCTCCCTGAACTTATATAAAAGGTTTAGTTAGCCCCCTAAACTTGCATAAAATATAATTAATTTAATCACTCGATTTTTAAAAAGTAAGCCAAATGCGGAAGATATATTTTACGTGCCTTAGAATGTTATTACATAATTCACAAAATAGATTAAAGGGTAAATTTCAAATAAAACCCATGTGGTTTCACTAATTTTCAGATAAAGGATTATGATTTATTTTTTTTCAAAATAAGGACTTTTTCGATTGATACTATTAAAATACCTTTGACGACTTCAAAAATGACATATTTTAAGAACTAATAATATTCTAAGCAACTTTAATTCTTCAACTTTTTTTTTATTTTGAGATTATTTAGATGATGTTTGGTAAAGAGAGAGAAAGTTAATGTTTAGAGAGAGAAAGTTCCAAAAAAGATGATTTTCGAAAATCGAAAATATAGTTTCATAGCAAATATGATATTGAACAACTTTAATTCTTGAAAATTTTAATTTTCAGGTCGTTAAAGATGGTTTTAATAGCATTAATTCAAAAGGTCCTTATTTTATTAAAAGTGTGAAACTTCAATTCTCGTTTTGACAAAAAGTAAACCACAGTCCTTTATCTGAAAATTAGTGAAACCACAAGGGTTTTATTTGAAATTTACCCTAGATTAAAACATACATTGACCTTGATCGTTTTACTTTTTTAAGATGCGTGCAACATATCTTCCGCATTTAACTTACTTTTTTACAACCGAGTGATTAATAGATTATATTTTACGCAAGTTCAGGAGGCTAACTGAACATTTTATGCAAGTTTATGGGGCTATCAGAACACTTTGAAAGTTAAAGGGGTCAATCAAGGTTTTTGGACAAATTCATAACGCAAATGATATATTAAGCCTTAATATTATAGTGAAATTTATGAATTTGTTTATAAATATATAACTGAACCTGTTTACGAGCTTTCGAGTTTAGTTTTACCATGTTCAAACTTGATTCATTCATTCGAGCTGAGTTTTACAATGTTCAAACTTAACTCATTTATAAATCAAACTGAATATAATCAAACTTTGATAACCCGCGAAGCCCAAAACGGGTTATACTCATTTCGCAAGCCCAGCCCATATTAAAGCCCCATGGACTAAGATTGGATGGGACCCGAATGAAGGAAGCGGGCGCAGCGAGTAAACCGCCCCTAATTCCTAAACGGTGCGACAAGACTCCCACTCAGAACCACGTTCGTTGCCATGAAGACCACGAAAGGGACATGGCCTAAAAAGGGGGAACCGCCCTCAGAACGTGGCCCACTAAGGAGTAACCGCCCTCGGCGGTTACCCAAAAATACCTATAAAAGGCCTTAAAAATAAGGGGGAAGGTACGTTCACATTTTTTCCCACAAAGCTATTGCTAAATTATAGACTCATCCTTACAAAAACTGACTTGATCGTCGGAGAGTTTTCCCGGAGATCCTGTCTCCGGTTTTGTTTTGCAGGTAACTCCGGCAAAGGATATCAAAGCGGATCCAGCAAGTTATCATTGGTGCGGTGAACGTGGACCTTTTTTACCAACATTTGGTTAAAAGTACATGAAGAACATGTCATAACCATCACTAACGACCGGCGTTATCACTAGATCAACCAGTATGAACTCCAGGGGACCACGGACTGCAAATTCGCAACCTGCAAATACACAGCCTGTGGTGCCTAGCTCATCGGGTCCTTCGGGACAATTGAGTCCGTTATTGGAGGTCCAAGTGCAAACTGAGATGGAAATGTCCAATAGTGATTTCGTACAGATGGCTGGACAAGTATTGGCCTCGAACATGAGCCAGGCGACTGGAGATCGAATGATTAATTTAGTAACGGCTCTCGCCGAACACAATACCGCCGTGGCGGCTGCTCCTCAAGAACCTGTGGTTATCTCAACACAATCACCGACTGTCCCTGTCATGTCGGCCCTCCCGCAGCCATCTCAAGCACCAAATCAAGTGGGCCAGAGTAGTCGCACAAACCCACACAGCCACCCGAGCCACTACTCGCACCCAGATCTCATTACGACGATATATCCGACCTGGCAGCCATCCCAACCGTTGCCAGGAGTGCAAGGCACTCTTCCGCTACAGCAAGTGGAACCTTTTCCTCACAGACATTCGGAGTTGATGACTCCTGGGCGAGAGCACATATGGAACTTTGATCCTATAACGGGTCAGCGGTTAGTCCCCCAACAGGCACACGTCTCAACACAGATGGGCGGATGGATGCCACCCAGAATTCACCAACAGCGGTTAGAAGAAGTCCGGTGAATACCCGATATTGACTTAGAAGATCAATTACGAAGGATGATGGAGCGAATGGGGTACTCGCCTAGGCCGAGAGCAGAGATCCAGAGTGATTCACCTTTTGCCCCTTCATTGCGGGAATTCATTCCAGATCATAGAATCAAGGCGCCTGCCATACCAAAATACTATGGGGATCCAAATTCTGACCCTGAGGCTCATGTCAGGAACTACAGAGAGTTAATGGATGTTGCAGGGGCAAGCGAAAGCATAATTTGCAGGTTATTCTCGACAACTTTGGGCGGTGCGGCATCTGATTGGTTTCGATCTTTACCGGCAGAATCTATTCACAATTGGCAACAATATAGTCGGGATTTCTGCGCGAAGTTCGTGGGCTGTAAAGCAGCAGATGTGACAGATAGGCAGCTGAAGGAGATCAAATAGAGGAACTATAATTCCCTAAGGGAATTTGTTGTCGCCTTTAACGATATCCTGGTGCGATTGCAGAACCCAGATATCGTGAGTATTCGCAACATCATGGCGGATGGAACCACAGATTGGAGCATGCGGGAAGAGATCATCCGTAACAAACCACGCACTGTAGCCGAGCTCATGAAGATAGCAAAGGAATTCATGGAAGTGGATGATGTCAACAGGGAACATAGGGCCCAAACTCGGCGAGAAAGAGATGCCGCTAGAACCACTTCGGACAGTCGGCGTCAGACCCAGTCCAAAAGTAATTTTGTTCGAAGAGGCGATCGTCCCTTTCAAGGTGGAGGATATCACACGCCACTAAACGCGACTCGCCAGGAGGTGTTACTTTGGATCGAAAAGAGCCCCCTGAAGAAGGATGTGCGGTTCCCCGAGGTAAAAGGTCGAACCAGTTTGGGGCGACATCCTAACAAATATTGCAGGTTCCACAGGTTGAATGGCCATGACACAGATGATTGCTACGAACTGAAGAAAGAAATAGAAAAACTGATCGAGAGAGGCAAGCTGAATCAATTTGAAAGAAAAGATACAGCTGATGAGAAAACAATGCTCCCGCATGAGGGAGAAACACGGCCAGAAAAGAAGCAGAAGAAAGGGGTGATAAACGTGATAGCAGGCGGAATCTACGAGCCTCCAACAAAAAGAACTCGCCGTGAATGGTGAAAGAGCAATACACATAGGGGGGATGCCCTCAATTACTCATTTGCGAGAATCACGGAGCCGCATGCGGATGCCCTGGTGATCACGATGGCCGTTGAAGGATGGGACGTCAAACGGGTCCTTATCGACACAGGCAGTTCTTGCAATGTCATTACCCGGACAGCATTGAACAAGTTGGGAATCAACGACGAGCGGGTGGAACACACTTTCATGGATGTAACTGGTTTTGGGGGTCAATCCTCCCAAACGAGGTGATTTAGAATTTGCAATTGTTGATCTCCCACTGGCCTACAACATAATTCTGGGACGGCCATTCCTGTCGGAGACGGAGTCGCTCATCTCAATGAAGCATTTAACGTTACATTTGCCAACACACCAAGGGCGAGTCATAGTTGAAGGTGATCAACTTGTATCTCAACAGGCCTATACATTATCACTTGAACCAAAACCGGAAGAGGAGGATAAAGTCGAAGATAAGCTCCCGGCGGAAGCATTGGGAGAAACGGAACTATTCTCCATCTCGAATGATAAGAACGTGCGAATAGCGGCTGGACTCTCAGAAGAAACAAAGAAGGCCATTACCGAGGTATTGATCCAATGTGAGTCGGCATTTGCCGCCCCAAATGAAGTGTTAAAAGGGATAAGCCCAGACGTAGCAACCCATCGGCTGAATGTAGACAAAGGGGCAACCCCAGTGCGGCAAAAGAAGAGGGGACATGCTCCTGAGCGGCAAAAGGCGATTGAAAAAGTAGTGGCGGATTTGCTAAAGTCAGATGCAATTCGAGAAGTCACCTATCCGGAGTGGTTAGCCAATGTGGTGCTAGTCAAAAAGCTGAATGGAACGTACAGAATGTGCGTCGACTTCAAAGACTTGAACAAGGCATGTCCGAAAGATATGTATCCACTTCCTAACATTGATTTATTGGTAGATGGAACTGCAGGATACGAAGCTTTATCATTCACCGACGTGAAATCCAGTTACCATCAGATACCCATGGAGAAGGCGGATGAAATCAAAACATCATTCATAACTCACCAGGCGACTTATTGCTTCAAGGTGATGCCATTTGGATTGAAAAATGCGGGAGCAACATACCAGAGGATGATGAACAAGATATTTTCAGACAAATCCGGCGAGAACTTCTCGATCTATGTTGATGACATGATCATCAAAAGCAAGAAAATGCAAGACCACCCGCGGGATATCAAAGAAATCCTAGAAGTGTTGATCAAATATGGCCTCAAATTGAACCCAGAGAAGTGCACATTCGGAGCAAGAGCGGGAAAGTTCCTAGGTTTCATTGTTAGCGGCAAAGGGGTTGAGGCGAATCCTGAGAAGGTTAAAGCAGTAATGGAGATGAAGACGCCAAGGAACATAAGAGAAGTACAGAGACTGAACGGGCGGTTGGTGGCATTAGGGCGATTCATCTCATGCTCAGCTAGGCGATGTCTACCTTTCTACAATGCCATCAAAAAATCCAAGTCCTTTGAATGGACGCCGAATTGTCAAGAAGCATTTGAGGGGATAAAGCGATTACTATGTTATCCACCCTTAATGAGCAGGCCGGAAGACGGAGAAGATTTGTTTCTTTATGTATCCGTCACCAGCATGGCGATATGCACTGTGATGGTGCGAGAAGAAAAAGGGCAACAATATCCAGTGTACTACGTGAGCAAAGTCCTGAAGGATGCAGAACTCCGGTATTCGAAGTTGGACAAAATGGCCCTCGCAGTGATAACCACGGCGGCTAGATTGAAACCATACTTTCAGGCGCACACTATCATTGTGAGAAATGGCATCCCAATGCGAAAGGTACTGCAGAAACCTGACGCATCCGGCCGATTGATGGAATGGTCAATTCGCCTGGGCGAATTCGATATCCGCTATGAAGGAAGACCAGCGCTAAAGAGCCAAGTGCTCGCCGACTTCGTGAACGAATTCACCTGGGATGATGATGAATGTCCAAAGGCACAAAAAGAAGAGTGGAGCATGTACACAGATGGGGCCTTATCTACAGACGGAGCTGGGCTAGGAGTAGTCATCAAGGGTCCGGAGGTTATTCGCCTGTGCTATGCAGCGAAATTAACTTTCAAAACTACCAATAATGCAGCAGAGTATGAAGCAATGATATGCGGATTGAAGTTGCTCAATGAACTCACCCCAGAAAGAGTGGTAATCTACAGCGATTCCAAACTCATGATAAACCAGATCACAAAAAATTATCTGGTGAAACAAGAGGAGCTTGTAAAATACCATCAGGTAGTCGGCCGATTGACACAAGAGTTAACGCACAAGGGAGTCGTTTGGGAGATGGTGCATGTTCCACGAGGCCAAAATGCAAAAGCTGACGAATTGGCAAAAGCAGCGGCAAGTAGAGAACCATAGAGTCAAAAAGCATGCAGCTTGGAAATAAAATCGGCACCAGCATTCCAGGTTGATCAGATTATGATCATCGAGGAACTGGAAGACGATGAAGATTGGCGGATACCAATCCGACAGTATCTGGAGCAGGGAGATTTGCCGGTTGATAAGAGCTTAGCCAGAAAAATAATTGGGCAGTCAGCACGATACTCAATGCGGGATGGAACTTTGTATCGGAGATCATACACATGTCCATGGTTGAAATGCGTTAGTCGCAATGAAGGAGACTATGTGCTGCGAGAACTACACGAAGGAATTTGTGGCGCGCACGAAGCTTCGGCGGCATTGGCAAGAAAGGTCAAACTGTTGGGATACTACTGGCCCAAGGTGGTGGAAGATTCCCAGAAGATGGTTGCGGAATGTCACAACTGTCAAATCCATGCGAATGAAAAGCATGTTCCCGGAGCCGAACAAATCACTATAATGACGGCGTGGCCATTCGCAACATGGGGAATTGATATAGTGGGTCCATTCCCAGAAACAACAAAGAAAAGGAAGTATTTGATAGTCGCAGTAGACCACGTCAGCAAATGGGTAGAAGCGGAGGCAGTAACCGCACAAACACCTGAGCGAATGATCGAGTTCTTACGAGAGAACATTATCATGCGATTTGGGATCCCACAGAAGCTTATAACCGACAATGGCACCCAGTTCAACTGTGCCAAGTTCAAAACATACTGCGAAAGCATGGGAATCAAGAATCATTTTTCTTCGGTAAACCATCCCCAATCAAATGGTATGACAGAAGTTACCAACCAGGCCATGGTTCAAGGCATCAAGAAGCGACTAGGTGACAAAAAAACAGGTTGGGCGGATGAGATACCCCATATGTTGTGGGCATACAGAACCTCTGTAAAGGCAGCAACAGGCGAAACACCTTTCTCGCTAGTTTATGGAGCCGAAGCAGTCCTACCTGTTGAAATCAAGTCGCCCACAGATCGGACAATTTATTATTGCGACACACAAAATCCTATCAACATCAGAGATGCTTTGGATTCTGTGGAGGAACGAAGAGAGAAAGCTTACATGCGAATGGTAATGTACCGCAATAGAATCAAGAAATACCACGACAGAAGAATGCGAAAAGTAATAATCAACGAAATGAGCGGAAACTGGATCGGACCATACAAAGTATCCAAGAAGCTGGGACCAGCCACTTTTGAAATACAAGAAATGAGCGGAAAGAAGCTCCCGCGCACCTGGAACCTAGAGAATCTACGCCTATATAGAAAGGCCGAGTAGTTCGAGGAAATGACGAGTACTCTTTTTCCTTTTATGAGTTTTTCCCACTGGGTTTTCTGATAAAAGGTTTTAATGAGGCTTCGATCCCGCACAATTGGAGTACATATGTAATAAACTTTTTCTCGTCATCAATAAAAGTTATTGCATTCACTCAGTATGTTACAACAAAATGCGGATTCTTTACAAAAAACACATAAATGTGTTGCCTCTTAAAGAAAGGCGGATGCATGATTACGCATCACTCGCAAAAAACCTTAGGGTTAAAATCAATAACACATAAATGTGGTGCCTCTTAAAGAAAGGCGGATGCATGATTACGCATCACTCGCAAAAAACCTTAGGGTTAAAATAAAAAAAAACCTTAGGGTTAAAATCAAAAACACATAAACGTGTTGCCTATTAAAGAAAGGCGGATGCATGATTACGCATCACTCGCAAAACCTTATGATCAAAACTTATGATTATTTTCGAAAGAAGAATTGTAAGTTAAGGCATAAAATTAAGCGGATAAACGAGTACTCAAAATTGCAAAAAGGGTCTGGCCACCCTAGCTATGAAAAAACACAAATATGGAGTCGGCAAAAAGACAAAGGGCACACATAAAGGGCAAAAAAGTGACAATCACACACATATGAAAACCAACAACCGAAAGAAAATATGTATATCAGAGCGGTTTGTTACATGGTTTTTACATACAAAAGTCCAAATATAAGTTAAGCTATGCTACAGCTTCCTCTCCTTCGTCCCTAATGCCCTCCTGGACTGCGGCAACTCCCTCATCTCCTCCGGTAGGAGGATCTACTTCAAGCGAATCCTCAACCCTTGAATCGGTAACCGCTTCAGTAACCTCTTCGGTGAGAGGTACCTCTCGCACAAGTTGAGAAACGGCTTGGGGTGCCTCTCCTTCCGCGGGCTGAATAGTGATCTCGCAGCTAATCGGAGGATCCTGAAGACTCTTCCAATCTAAGAAGAGTACCTCATCCATATCAGCATCCTCGGCTTCCAGCTTATCACACTCCCCAGTTAAATCCTTTTCAGGGATGGGAACTTTGGGGCGGTTAAGTACTAGACCCTGATGCCCGTGCTCATAAGCCGCATGAATCCGCTCCCCATACCAGTAGATGCGGGCGCCATCTTCAGCCAAAATCTCCTCAACCCTCTTCTTTTGGGCCTCCTTGAAAGCAGCTAGGTCGTCGAGAGCTTTTTGCAGTTCATCGGACTTGGCCTGAAGGGATTTAAGGGCCTCCTCCTTCTCGCCCACGGCCTTCTGACAGGTGCCCTCTAGGACCTTCACCTTCCCTTGGACATCATCATAAAGCGACTTCTGAGTCGCCAATTCTGTACCAAGACTTTCCAACTCCTGGGCTCGCTCTGCATCCCTTCGGAGAATGCCCTCAGCGAAATTGATAATCTGCATATAACACGTCTCACAAATAAAAATGGGCGAATAGAAATATGCGGTTACAATGAACACAAGATATTTGAAAGCAAAAGGACAAAGCAATAATATACCTCTACAGAACGCTTCTCGATCCCTTCCACAGCAGTAGGGAGCGATACTTGCTCGCGCACACGGGAGGCAGAGGGAAGTCGCCCGAGGACATTGCATATGGAAGATACAATATCCTTACAAGAGAAGTTCACGGCTAGGCCGAAAGTCCTAGTCCACCATCTGCTAATATCGGGGATTGGCTGCAAGAGCATAAAGAAAAATATCAAGGAGTGGCAGACAGCTCATGAGGAAAAAGCAGCAATACGAGAGGGAGTAGATCAAGATACCTCGTGAATGGGGGTACTGCTCTTTCCTTTAGACGAGGCGGATACAGGTGCGCCGCCAACAGTAAGGGACACAGAAGTGTTCTTCTTTTTAGAACGAGAGGACTCTGTATCCGCACTTATCTTCCGCTTTCTAGTTAAAGGAAGATCCTCGGAGGCAGAAGCAGGACCTTGTGAAGCAGAAGCCCTAACCGGGGAAGCCGCCCCAATAGAAGGAATCGTCCCTCCAGAAGGATCCGCCCCTACAACGGAAGCGGTTTCCGTCATCCGCTTCTTTCTTCTCGCCAGGGCTTTGGCCTCCCGATCTGCAGCGATTTGAGATAAAGGATCACCCCTGCAAAGGGTTAAAAGAAACCATCAACTTGGAAATAAAAAGTACCTTGCACAAAAACGCGATAAGGAATATAGACAACGCGATCCCCCTCGCGGTATGCAATCGCTACTCGGCTCCTTAGCATATGAAAGGCCTGATCGTATGTCCATACAAAAGGTGGAGTGCTCTTCAGGAACTTGATAACGGCGGATTCTTCCTGGCTAGGATACCCGAAGTTCAAACTCTTTACGTTGGGTCGGCTCCAGCAATGAAGGAAGTTCAGGTTTTCCTCATTAAACTTGATAAAAAAGTAAGATCGATCCCACTCGCGGATCTTGTTCAGCTTCTCGTCAAAACCACAGTATCCGCTCTAGCGGATGAAAGTGAAATACCCCGCCGAGCTTTTGAAATGGTGGAGCTTGGAGAAGATCTTGAGCAAAAAGGGAACCTCCAAACAATCCGCCAAAAATTTATCCAGAGTCAAATCGGCCCAGCCGTTAGGATGCAGTTGCCCGGGCGCGATTCCATAACCGCCTAAGACAGAAGCAATCTCATCCGCCAGCGGATAAGTGAAGCCGCAGATAATCTGGGCCACGAAAACAGTGAAGTACCCCATTGGGTAATCGCCCGGCCCTCTATCCTCTCCAGGAATGATCGTCTCGAGACCTCAGAGCCAGGGATAATGCTCCCGCAAATCATCGATTGTCTCTTGACAAACCAGACTTCCCGACCTGTCCTTCTTGGGTAACAAACGAGGGGTTGGGACAGGTGGCGGAATCAACTTTTTGGGGTCAAAACCTAAACCCTCGTCGGTTGTATTCGCCAGATGAAGGAAGTCGGCGGGATGGGAATTACACCCAGGAGACCTGGTTGAAGCTTCCTCAACCATCTCTTCGACCTCGTTAGAGACCTCGCGGACATAATCATCGTCAAACGGCGCGAAATCGAGGTCTGACATGATCGATAAAAGGAAAACAGAAGCAAAAAGCCGAACAAGGAGCAAATGTGAAAAGAAAAACTTACATGAAAAAGACAACACAGTAAAGTGACGGGATTAAGAAGTCAACGCCGGAAAAGAAGTAACGGAATTAAAAGGTCGACGCCGGAGAAAACGAAAGAGGGGAAATGCACAAATTCAAAAACTTTGAAATAATCGGACAAAGACGAAGCGTCCCCTATAAAAAGACCCTAAAAGGGCTATTGCTAGACCAAGGGGGAGGCATGTGATAACCCGCGAAGCCCAAAACGGGTTATACTCATTTCGCAAGCCCAGCCCATATTAAAGCCCCATGGGCTAAGATTGGACGGGACCCGAATGAAGGAAGCGGGCGCAGCGAGTAAACCACCCCTAATTCCTAAACGGTGCGACAAGACTCCCACTCAGAACCACGTTCGTTGCCATGAAGACCACGAAAGGGACATGGCCTAAAAAGGGGGAACCGCCCTCAGAACGTGGCCCATTAAGGAGTAACCGCCCTCGGCGGTTACCCAAAAATACCTATAAAAGGCCTTAAGAATAAGGGGGAAGGTACGTTCACATTTTTTCCCACAAAGCTATTGCTAAATTATAGACTCATCCTTACAAAAACTGACTTGATCGTCGGAGAGTTTTCCCGGAGATCCTGTCTCCGGTTTTGTTTTGCAGGTAACTCCGGCAAAGGATATCAAAGCGGATCCAGCAAGTTATCAAACTTTTATCAAACTGAATGCTAAACTGTTCATGAACGATTCAACTTGTTTACAACCCTAAGCTAGGCGTACCAATTGAGCCGCTCCTTTGATAATTAATAATTACTTTAATTTTCATAAGGAACTATTATTTGGAATTTTAAATAAAACTTCTACATAAAAATGAATAAAATATGATAACTTGCTGGATCCGCTTTGATATCCTTTGCTGGAGTTACCTGCAAAACAAAACCGGAGACAGGATCTCCGGGAAAACTCTTCGACGATCAAGTCAGTTTTTGTAAGGATGAGTGTATAATTTAGCAATAGCTTTGTGGGAAAAAATGTGAACGTACCTTCCCCCTTATTCTTAAGGCCTTTTATAGGTATTTTTGGGTAACTGCCGAGGGCGGTTACTCCTTAGTGGGCCACGTTCTGAGGGCGGTTCCCCCTTTTTAGGCCATGTCCCTTTCGTGGTCTTCATGGCAACGAACGTGGTTCTGAGTGGGAGTCTTGTCGCTCCGTTTAGGAATTAGGGGCGGTTTACTCGCTGCGCCCGCTTCCTTTATTCGGGTCCCATCCAATCTTAGCCCATGGGGCTTTAATATGGGCTAGACTTGCGAAATGAGTATAACCCGTTTTGGGCTTCGCGGGTTATCACATGCCTCCCCCTTGGTCTAGCAAGAGCCCTTTTAGGGTCTTTTTATAGGGGACGTTTCGTCTTTGTCCGATTATTTCAAAGTTTTTGAATTTGTGCATTTCCCCTCTTTCGTTTTCTCCGGCGTCGACCTTTTAATTCCGTTACTTCGTTTCCGGCGTTGACTTCTTAATCCCGTCACTTCACTGTGTTGTCTTTTTCATGTAAGTTTTTCTTTTCACATTTGCTCCTTGTTCGGCTTTTTGCTTCTGTTTTCCTTTTATCGATCATGTCAGACCTCGATTTCGCGCCGTTTGACGACGATTATGTCCGCGAGGTCTCTAACGAGGTCGAAGAGATGGTTGAGGAAGCTTTAACCAGCTCTCCTGGGTGTAATTCCCATCCCGCCGACTTCCTTCATCTGGCGAATACAACCGACGAGGGTTTAGGTTTTGACCCCAAAAAGTTGATTCCGCCACCTGTCCCAACCCCTCGTTTGTTACCCAAGAAGGACAGGTCGGGAAGTCTGGTTTGTCAAGAGACAATCGATGATTTGCGGGAGCATTATCCCTGGCTCCGAGGTCTCGAGACGATCATTCCTGGAGAGGATAGGGGGCCGGGCGATTACCCAATGGGGTACTTCACTGTTTTCGTGGCCCAGATTATCTGCGGCTTCACTTATCCGCTGGTGGATGAGATTGCTTCCGTCTTAGGCGGTTATGGAATCGCGCCCGGGCAACTGCATCCTAACGGCTGGGCCGATTTGACTCTGGACAAATTTTTGGCGGATTGTTTGGAGGTTCCCTTTTCGCTCAAGATCTTCTCCAAGCTCCACCATTTCAAAAGCTCGGCGAGGTATTTCACTTTCATCCGCCAGAGCGGATACTATGGTTTTGACGAGAAGCTGAACAAGATCCGCGAGTGGGATCGATCTTACTTTTTTATCAAGTTTAATGAGGAAAACCTGAACTTCCTTCATTGTTGGAGCCGACCCAACGTAAAGAGTTTGAACTTCGGGTATCCTAGCCAGGAAGAATCCGCCGTTATCAAGTTCCTGAAGAGCACTCCACCTTTTGTATGGACATACGATCAGGCCTTTCATATGCTAAGGATCCGAGTAGCGATTACATACCGCGAGGGGGATCGCGTTGTCTATATTCCTTATCGCGTTTTTGTGCAAGGTACTTTTTATTTCCAAGTTGATGGTTTCTTTTAACCCTTTGCAGGGGTCATCCTTTATCTCAAATCGCTGCAGATCGGGAGGCCAAAGCCCTGGCGAGAAGAAAGAAGCGGATGACGGAAATCGCTTCCGTTGTAGGGGCGGATCCTTCTGGAGGGACGATTCCTTCTATTGGGGCGGCTTCCCCGGTTAGGGCTTCCGCTTCACAAGGTCCTGCTTCTGCCTCCGAGGATCTTCCTTTAACTAGGAAGCGGAAGATAAGTGCGGATACAGAGTCCTCTCGTTCTAAAAAGAAGAACACTTCTGTGTCCCTTACTGTTGGCGGCGCACCTGTATCCGCCTCGTCTAAAGGAAAGAGCAGTACCCCCATTCACGAGGTATCTTGATCTACTCCCTCTCGTATTGCTGCTTTTTCCTCATGACTTATCTGCCACTCCTTGATATTTTTCTTTATGCTCTTGCAGCCAATCCCCGATATTAGCGGATGGTGGACTAGGACTTTCGGCCTGGCCGTGAACTTCTCTTGCAAGGATATTGTATCTTCCATATGCAATGTCCTCGGGCGACTTCCCTCTGCCTCCCATGTGCGCGAGCAAGTATCGCTCCCTACTGCTGTGGAAGGGATCGAGAAGCGTTCTGTAGAGGTATATTATTGCTTTGTCCTTTCGCTTTCAAATATCTTGTGTTCATCGTAACCGCATATTTCTATTCGCCCATTTTTATTTGTGAGACGTGTTATATGCAGATTATCAATTTCGCTGAGGGCATTCTTCGAAGGGATGCAGAGCGAGCCCAGGAGTTGGAAAGTCTTAGTACAGAATTGGCGACTCAGAAGTCGCTTTATGATGATGTCCAAGGGAAGGTGAAGGTCCTAGAGGGCACCTGTCAGAAGGCCGTGGGCGAGAAGGAGGAGGCCCTTAAATCCCTTCAGGCCAAGTCCGATGAACTGCAAAAAGCTCTCGACGACCTAGCTGCTTTCAAGGAGGCCCAAAAGAAGAGGGTTGAGGAGATTTTGGCTGAAGATGGCGCCCACATCTACTGGTATGGGGAGCGGATTCATGCGGCTTATGAGCACGGGCACCAGGGTCTAGTACTTAACCGCCCCAAAGTTCCCATCCCTGAAAAGGATTTAACTGGGGAGTGGGATAAGCTGGAAGCCGAGGATGCTGATATGGATGAGGTACTCTTCTTAGATTGGAAGAGTCTTCAGGATCCTCCGATTAGCTGCGAGATCACTATTCAGCCCGCGGAAGGAGAGGCACCCCAAGCCGTTTCTCAACCTGTGCGAGAGGTACCTCTCACCAAAGAGGTTACTGAACCGGTTACCGATTCAAGGGTTGAGGATTCGCTTGAAGTAGATCCTCCTACCGGAGGAGATGAGGGAGTTGCCACAGTCCAGGAGGGCATTAGGGACGAAGGAGAGGAAGCTGTAGCATAGCTTAACTTATATTTGGACTTTTGTATGTAAAAACCATGTAACAAACCGCTCTGATATACATATTTTCTTTCGGTTGTTGGTTTTCATATGTGTGTGATTGTCACTTTTTTGCCCTTTATGTGTGCCCTTTGTCTTTTTGCCGACTCCATATTTGTGTTTTTTCATAGCTAGGGTGGCCAGACCCTTTTTGCAATTTTGAGTACTCGTTTATCCGCTTAATTTTATGCCTTAACTTACAATTCTTCTTTCGAAAATAATCATAAGTTTTGATCATAAGGTTTTGCGAGTGATGCGTAATCATGCATCCGCCTTTCTTTAATAGGCAACACGTTTATGTGTTTTTGATTTTAACCCTAAGGTTTTTTTTTTATTTTAACCCTAAGGTTTTTTGCGAGTGATGCGTAATCATGCATCCGCCTTTCTTTAAGAGGCACCACATTTATGTGTTATTGATTTTAACCCTAAGGTTTTTTGCGAGTGATGCGTAATCATGCATCCGCCTTTCTTTAAGAGGCAACACATTTATGTGTTTTTTATAAAGAATCCGCATTTTGTTGTAACATACTGAGTGAATGCAATAACTTTTATTGATGACGAGAAAAAGTTTATTACATATGTACACCAATTGTGCGGGATCGAAGCCTCATTAAAACCTTTTATCAGAAAACCCAGTGGGAAAAACTCATAAAAGGAAAAAGAGTACTCGTCATTTCCTCGAACTACTCGGCCTTTCTATATAGGCGTAGATTCTCTAGGTTCCAGGTGCGCGGGAGCTTCTTTCCGCTCATTTCTTGTATTTCAAAAGTGGCTGGTCCCAGCTTCTTGGATACTTTGTATGGTCCGATCCAGTTGACGCCCAGCTTGCCTTTGCCATCTCTGGATTGTATTTTATCCGCTTTTTTCAAGACCAAGTCGTTTTCGTTGATTATTACTTTTCGCATTCTTCTGTCGTGGTATTTCTTGATTCTATTGCGGTACATTGCCATTCGCATGTAAGCTTTCTCTCTTCGTTCCTCCACAGAATCCAAAGCATCTCTGATGTTGATAGGATTTTGTGTGTCGCAATAATAAATTGTCCGATCTGTGGGCGACTTGATTTCAACAGGTAGGACTGCTTCGGCTCCATAAACTAGCGAGAAAGGTGTTTCGCCTGTTGCTGCCTTTACAGAGGTTCTGTATGCCCACAACATATGGGGTATCTCATCCGCCCAACCTGTTTTTTTGTCACCTAGTCGCTTCTTGATGCCTTGAACCATGGCCCGGTTGGTAACTTCTGTCATACCATTTGATTGGGGATGGTTTACCGAAGAAAAATGATTCTTGATTCCCATGCTTTCGCAGTATGTTTTGAACTTGGCACAGTTGAACTGGGTGCCATTGTCGGTTATAAGCTTCTGTGGGATCCCAAATCGCATGATAATGTTCTCTCGTAAGAACTCGATCATTCGCTCAGGTGTTTATGCGGTTACTGCCTCCGCTTCTACCCATTTGCTGAAGTGGTCTACTGCGACTATCAAATACTTCCTTTTCTTTATTGTTTCTGGGAATGGACCCACTATATCAATTCCCCATGTTGCGAATGGCCACGCCGTCATTATAGTGATTTGTTCGGCTCCGGGAACATGCTTTTCATTCGCATGGATTTGACAGTTGTGACATTCCGCTACCATCTTCTGGGAATCTTCCACCACCTTGGGCCAGTAGTATCCCAACAGTTTGACCTTTCTTGCCAATGCCGCCGAAGCTTCGTGCGCGCCACAAATTCCTTCGTGTAGTTCTCGCAGCACATAGTCTCCTTCATTGCGACTAACGCATTTCAACCATGGACATGTGTATGATCTCCGATACAAAGTTCCATCCCGCATTGAGTATCGTGCCGACTGCCCAATTATTTTTCTGGCTAAGCTCTTATCAACCGGCAAATCTCCCTGCTCCAGATACTGTCGGATTGGTATCCGCCAATCTTCATCGTCTTCCAGTTCCTCGATGATCATAATCTGATCAACCTCGAATGCTGGTGACGATTTTATTTCCAAGCTGTATGCTTTTTGACTCCATGGTTCTCTACTTGCCGCTGCTTTTGCCAATTCGTCAGCTTTTGCATTTTGGCCTCGTGGAACATGCACCATCTCCCAAACGACTCCCTTGTGCGTTAACTCTTGTGTCAATCGGCCGACTACCTGATGGTATTTTACAAGCTCCTCCTGTTTCACCAGATAATTTTTTGTGATCTGGTTTATCATGAGTTTGGAATCGCTGTAGATTACCACTCTTTCTGGGGTGAGTTCATTGAGCAACTTCAATCCGCATATCATTGCTTCATACTCTGCTGCATTATTGGTAGTTTTGAAAGTTAATTTTGCTGCATAGCACAGGCGAATAACCTCCGGACCCTTGATGACTACTCCTAGCCCAGCTCCGTCTGTAGATAAGGCCCCATCTGTGTACATGCTCCACTCTTCTTTTTGTGCCTTTGGACATTCATCATCATCCCAGGTGAATTCGTTCACGAAGTCGGCGAGCACTTGGCTCTTTAGCGCTGGTCTTCCTTCATAGCGGATATCGAATTCGCCCAGGCGAATTGACCATTCCATCAATCGGCCGGATGCATCAGGTTTCTGCAGTACCTTTCGCATTGGGATGCCAGTTCTCACAATGATAGTGTGCGCCTGAAAGTATGGTTTCAATCTAGCCGCCGTGGTTATCACTGCGAGGGCCATTTTGTCCAACTTCGAATACCGGAGTTCTGCATCCTTCAGGACTTTGCTCACGTAGTACACTGGATATTGTTGCCCTTTTTCTTCTCGCACCATCACAGTGCATATCGCCATGCTGGTGACGGATACATAAAGAAACAAATCTTCTCCGTCTTCCGGCCTGCTCATTAAGGGTGGATAACATAGTAATCGCTTTATCCCCTCAAATGCTTCTTGACAATCCGGCGTCCATTCAAAGGACTTGGATTTTTTGATGGCATTGTAGAAAGGTAGACATCGCCTAGCTGAGCATGAGATGAATCGCCCTAATGCCACCAACCGCCCGTTCAGTCTCTGTACTTCTCTTATGTTCCTTGGCGTCTTCATCTCCATTACTGCTTTAACCTTCTCAGGATTCGCCTCAACCCCTTTGCCGCTAACAATGAAACCTAGGAACTTTCCCGCTCTTGCTCCGAATGTTCACTTCTCTGGGTTCAATTTGAGGCCATATTTGATCAACACTTCTAGGATTTCTTTGATATCCCACGGGTGGTCTTGCATTTTCTTGCTTTTGATGATCATGTCATCAACATAGATCGAGAAGTTCTCGCCGGATTTGTCTGAAAATATCTTGTTCATCATCCTCTGGTATGTTGCTCCCGCATTTTTCAATCCAAAGGGCATCACCTTGAAGCAATAAGTCGCCTGGTGAGTTATGAATGATGTTTTGATTTCATCCGCCTTCTCCATGGGTATCTGATGGTAACTGGATTTCACGTCGGTGAACGATAAAGCTTCGTATCCTGCAGTTCCATCTACCAATAAATCAATGTTAGGAAGTGGATACATATCTTTCGGACATGCCTTGTTCAAGTCTTTGAAGTCGACGCACATTCTGTACGTTCCATTCGGCTTTTTGACTAGCACCACATTGGCTAACCACTCCGGATAGGTGACTTCTCGAATTGCATCTGACTTTAGCAAATCCGCCACTGCTTTTTCAATCGCCTTTTACCGCTCAGGAGCATGTCCCCTCTTCTTTTGCCGCATTGGGGTTGCCCCTTTGTCTACATTCAGCCGATGGGTTGCTACGTCTGGGCTTATCCCTTTTAACACTTCATTTGGGGTGGCAAATGCCGACTCACATTGGATCAATACCTCGGTAATGGCCTTCTTTGTTTCTTCTGAGAGTCCAGCCGCTATTCGCACGTTCTTGTCATTCGAGATGGTGAATAGTTCCGTTTCTCCCAATGCTTCCGCCGGGAGCTTATCTTCGACTTTATCCTCCTCTTCCGGTTTTGGTTCAAGTGATAATGTATAGGCCTGTTGAGATACAAGTTGATCACCTTCAACTATGACTCGCCCTTGGTGTGTTAGCAAATGTAACGTTAAATGCTTCATTGAGATGAGCGACTCCATCTCCGACAGGAATGGCCATCCCAGAATTATGTTGTAGGCCAGTGGGAGATCAACAATTGCGAATTCTAAATCACCTCGCCATTTTAGATTCTTATCGCCCATTTCTGCCTCCAACACCACCTGCCCACTCGTTTGGGAGGATTGACCCCCAAAACCAGTTACATCCATGAAGGTGTGTTCCACCCGCTCGTCGTTGATTCCCAACTTGTTGAATGCTGTCCGGGTAATGACGTTGCAAGAACTGCCTGTGTCGATAAGGACCCGTTTGACGTCCCATCCTTCAACGGCCATCGTGATCACCAGGGCATCCGCATGCGGCTCCGTGATTCTCGCAAATGAGTAATTGAGGGCATCCCCCCTATGTGTATTGCTCTTTCACCATTCACGGCGAGTTCTTTTTGTTGGAGGCTCGTAGATTCCGCCTGCTATCACGTTTATCACCCCTTTCTTCTGCTTCTTTTCTGGCCGTGTTTCTCCCTCATGCGGGAGCGTTGTTTTCTCATCAGCTGTATCTTTTCTTACAAATTGATTCAGCTTGCCTCTCTCGATCAGTTTTTCTATTTCCTTCTTCAGTTCGTAGCAATCATCTGTGTCATGGCCATTCAACCTGTGGAACCTGCAATATTTGTTAGGATGTCGCCCCAAACTGGTTCGACCTTTTACCTCGGGGAACCGCACATCCTTCTTCAGGGGGCTCTTTTCGATCCAAAGTAACACCTCTTGGCGAGTCGCGTTTAGTGGCGTGTGATATCCTCCACCTTGAAAGGGACGATCGCCTCTTCGAACAAAATTACTTTTGGACTGGGTCTGACGCCGACTGTCCGAAGTGGTTCTAGCGGCATCTCTTTCTCGCCGAGTTTGGGCCCTATGTTCCCTGTTGACATCATCCACTTCCATGAATTCCTTTGCTATCTTCATGAGCTCGGCTACAGTGCGTGGTTTGTTACGGATGATCTCTTCCCGCATGCTCCAATCTGTGGTTCCATCCGCCATGATGTTGCGAATACTCACGATATCTGGGTTCTGCAATCGCACCAGGATATCGTTAAAGGCGACAACAAATTCCCTTAGGGAATTATAGTTCCTCTGTTTGATCTCCTTCAGCTGCCTATCTGTCACATCTGCTGCTTTACAGCCCACGAACTTCGCACAGAAATCCCGACTATATTGTTGCCAATTGTGAATAGATTCTGCCGGTAAAGATCGAAACCAATCAGATGCCGCACCGCCCAAAGTTGTCGAGAATAACCTGCAAATTATGCTTTCGCTTGCCCCTGCAACATCCATTAACTCTCTGTAGTTCCTGACATGAGCCTCAGGGTCAGAATTTGGATCCCCATAGTATTTTGGTATGGCAGGCGCCTTGATTCTATGATCTGGAATGAATTCCCGCAACGAAGGGGCAAAAGGTGAATCGCTTTGGATCTCTGCTCTCGGCCTAGGCGAGTACCCCATTCGCTCCATCATGCTTCGTAATTGATCTTCTAAGTCAATATCGGGTATTCGCCGGACTTCTTCCAACCGCTGTTGGTGAATTCTGGGTGGCATCCATCCGCCCATCGGTGTTGAGACGTGTGCCTGTTGGGGGACTAACCGCTGACCCGTTATAGGATCAAAGTTCCATGTGTGCTCTCGCCCAGGAGTCATCAACTCCGAATGTCTGTGAGGAAAAGGTTCCACTTACTGTAGCGGAAGAGTGCCTTGCACTCCTGGCAACGGTTGGGATGGCTGCCAGGTCGGATATATCGTCGTAATGAGATCTGGGTGCGAGTAGTTGCTCGGGTGGCTGTGTGGGTTTGTGCGACTACTCTGGCCCACTTGATTTGGTGCCTGAGATGGCTGCGGGAGGGCCGACATGACAGGGACAGTCGGTGATTGTGTTGAGATAACCACATGTTCTTGAGGAGCAGCCGCCACGGCGGTATTGTGTTCGGCGAGGGCCGTTAGTAAATTAATCATTCGATCTCCAGCCGCCTGGCTCATGTTCGAGGCCAATACTTGTCCATCCATCTGTACGAAATCACTATTGGACATTTCCATCTCAGTTTGCACTTGGACCTCCAATAACGGACTCAATTGTCCCGAAGGACCCGATGAGCTAAGCACCACAGGCTGTGTATTTGCAGGTTGCGAATTCGCAGTCCGTGGTCCCCTGGAGTTCATACTGGTTGATCTAGTGGTAACGCCGGTCGTTCGTGATGGTTCTGACATGTTCTTCATGTACCTTTAACCAAATGTTGGTAAAAAAGGTCCACCTTCACCGCACCAATGATAACTTGCTGGATCCGCTTTGATATCCTTTGCCGGAGTTACCTGCAAAACAAAACCGGAGACAGGATCTCCGGGAAAACTCTCCGACGATCAAGTCAGTTTTTGTAAGGATGAGTCTATAATTTAGCAATAGCTTTGTGGGAAAAAATGTGAACGTACCTTCCCCCTTATTCTTAAGGCCTTTTATAGGTATTTTTGGGTAACCGCCGAGGGCGGTTACTCCTTAGTGGGCCACGTTCTGAGGGCGGTTCCCCCTTTTTAGGTCATGTCCCTTTCGTGGTCTTCATGGCAACGAACGTGGTTCTGAGTGGGAGTCTTGTCGCTCCGTTTAGGAATTAGGGGCGGTTTACTCGCTGCGCCCGCTTCCTTCATTCGGGTCCCGTCCAATCTTAGCCCATGGGGCTTTAATATGGGCTGGGCTTGCGAAATGAGTATAACCCGTTTTGGGCTTCGCGGGTTATCATAATATTTTACGTAAATTATTTTAAGTGACTAAATATTTTAAAATCTATAAATTAAAATTAGAGAATGAGCCTACACTGTTGTTTGATGGGTATGATTGTATACTAATATTGCCGTGTTACTGTGTTAATCACGTAGGTGAGGTTGTCGTGAATTGTCCAAGCTGAGAAACCCAAACCCTTAACAAGGACGTCCTCGGAAGCCACGTCAGACCAGTCTTGGCCATTTTCGGAACTTTTTGGTGCCTTTTAAAGATTTTTATTGGTCCCCACCTGGGGATTGCATTAATTTAAAGTAAATTACACGTATGACCCCTGAACTTTGCTTTTATTTTTATTATAGTTTTTGAACTTTAAAATCGAGCATTATGATTAGCGCTGTAAATGAACCGAACTGTTCATGAGCGGTTTGGTGTTTGGTTCGATAAAAACTTGACTGTATTCGGCTTGATTTGTAAAAGAGAAGAGATTGAGCACGACGAAACTTGATTCAAAAGCTCAATTATAAGTTTATGAACAAGCTAATGAGAAAGCTCGATTATAATGTTCATGAATACGTTCATGAACAAGCTTGGTTTGATTTTTTTCAATAATAATATTTTCACAAAGGGGAAAATATAAAACAATGTAGTTTTGTATAAACTTTAGTTTTATAGATTTCAAAACTATGTTTTATGTTAAAAAAATTCAAATCAATACAATTAATGAGTTGCTCGCGAGTGAATTCATAAAAAGAATAAATGAGTTGTTCGCAAACAAAGCTCGTGAACGGGTTCGTTAACAAGTTTGTAACTAACTCACAAACAGAGTATTGAGCCGAGTTTGTCAATTTTCTGGCGAGCCGAGCCTGAGCACGCCAAATATCATCTCGGTTACAACCCTAATTATGACTTATGAATTTTATACTTTACCAATATAATGACATCTTTTAACGTTGATCAAAATAACTAATCCAATAGAAAATAGCTTTTGATTATAGAAATAATGAAAATTATATATGGTAAAAAACTTTAATTCTTGAATTTTTATATAATTTAAGGACATTTAGATATTGGTCCTGTTTGTTAAATAGCTATTAGCTGGTAGCTAATTACATTAGTTGTTAGCTGATTATCTTTTTGGTTAGCTTGTTTGACTAGCTGATTGTGTAAACTTGTTTGATAAAACTTAGCTGATTGTTAATAGCTGTTGGTGTAAAATGACAAGAAGGACGTAGTAAAAATAGCGGTAAAAATGTTCTTCAAAAGAGATTGAGCAATAATGCTTATTGAAAAAGCTCTTAAAATGAGTTTTTTCAAAATTTATCCATAACTGACTTGCCAAAATATGTAAAACTGTTTCAATTTATCGACAAACTTATTTGAAATGTCCAATGTGTTAGTTGAATAACTGTCAAAATCGGTTTTCATTCAATATGTTTTTGTTAAGTATAAGTAAAATTGATCTTGTTTGACAACGTTATGAGTAAAATTGCATCAATTTAAGGCTATATCTGCAATTTTTTTTCCAAAATGATATGGATAAATTTAAACTTTATACCTAAAAAAATCATTATTAGCCTTGTTCATGAACCGGGCCTAGATTAGACTTAGCGGGCTTTTCAATAAAATTTACATAGTCCAAGCCCAACTAATCCGCTATTAAAACGGGTTGCTCAAAAATTAAATCCTAGCCGCAGTCCATATAATCCACCTAAAAATTTGTATATAATTTTGAATAATAAAAAATAAAACTTTATACTTAGAAATAGATATTAATATATAAATATATAAATTTACTAATTGATATTAATATATATAGTCCTGATCGGTCCATGCTATTTTTATAAATTTCAAATCCGTCCAAAAAAAATAGACGGACTTGAACCGATCCGTGCTATTTTTATAAATTCTAAACCCGTCCAAAAAAACAGCTCGGCCTAAGATCATTTTTTTTTTGTCTAAGCCCTACTTAGAGAACACAGGCGTAGGCAGGTAGCCGAGCTCGTAAACAAGCCTAATTTATTTATGACTTAATATGTAAAATTAAACATGCCTAATTTATTAATGACTTAATATGTAAAATTAAAAGATTACAGGGTTATCAATGAAAATAAAAAAAGATCAATAGCCTCAAAATATTATTCTTTTTCCAAAATTTTATGCATGTGACCATATCTTAATTTAAAACTTATTAAATGAAAATTATGTCTCTTCATGGTTTTAAGACCATTTGCACCAATGATTAAAAAATTAATTGGTCCTTTCGAAATTAAAAAATTATTAAGAGTCATGGTCACCTCACGTTCCTTATAATTTGCCTGAATTTGAAAAAATTAAATCAACAATTATTTTCCATAAAGTCAAAATTATTGCATTCCCTAATGTCATGAATAGTTAGATTATTAGGAGAGCATAAAGAATGAGTTTAATGTGCCGTTTCTAACTGAAGTTTCATCGTCTTAAATTGGTGATTCAATATTTATCTTAATAATTACCAAAAAAAAAAAAATATTTATCTTAATAAAATTATTAAATTTTAAATTTTGTTTTCTATCGCTGACCGAAATAATATGTGGTTTTCACCTAGATGATACATGAATTCCACCTAGCTGACTGAAATGACACGTGTCAGCTAGGTGGTAAGCACGTATCGTTTCGATCAACTCGGTGGTAACTATATGTATGTTAAAGTTGACTTGTGCTTATGTGGAAGCCACGCCACTTTCAGGATCGGTCCTGACAATTTAGGGTCACTAGGTAAAATAAGTAATAAAAGCACCTTTAATAATAAAAGATTTATACATAATAAAATAGGTCTTTTAATTTTTTTTATCAATGGGATTTTGGAAAGAAATAGTCTCTGCTATATAATTTTATCACTATTTATATTAAAAAAAAAAAAAAATTTCATATATACATATAAAGGCTAAAAAAAAATCTGGACCCCCTCCAGCCCTGGGCCCTAGGCCGACGCACCCCGAGCTGGCCCTGACCACTTTTTCGACGTTCGTTTGCTCTTGAAGTCACTAGAGTGGTTTTATTAAGATAAAACTCAAATTTGAATGATTTTATTGAGACACATTGAAGTTAACTGTCAACACATCAGCAGTTGTTAACTTTCACCACTGATCGAAACGACATGTGGTTACCACCTAGATGACACGTGGCTTCCACCTAGTTGCCCGAAAGGATATATGTCATCTAGGTGGCATGCACGTGTCGTTTCAGCCAGTTAGATGGTAGCCACATGTAGTTTCAATTAACGGTGATAGTTGACTAGTACTGATGTGGAAATCACGTCTCTTTTTGGTGTTTTTTTTTTGTTCTTAAAGTCATTAGAGTGACTTGGTTGAGATAAAATTTAAAGATAATGATTTTAAAGTCAAAGTAAGCATAGCCTAACCCAATGATTTTATTGAGACAAATTGAATTTGGGTAACCATTTTCAAACAATCACGAAAATGGATTGGATAATTAAGATTCTAATATAATTAAATTAAAATTAAAAGGGATAAAGACCTAATTTAACTTAACGTTTCCAGCGAAGTGCAGATTTAGTCTTAATGTATAAAATGATGCAAATTTAACCTTAGCGTTTCAAGTAATACCAATTTTAGCTATGAGCTATTGAAAATATGACAAGATTGGTTTGACTGTTATTTAACTGTCACATCGTACATTCCAAACAAGTTTGTCGATAAATTGAAACAATTTCATATATATTTTTTTTTGTTGCTTTTGTGTAACTATATTAATAAGACATTAAATATCGTAGATAGTTTTTAAAAAAATTGTGATTAACTTATATAGAGTAGATTTAGTTTTCAGCATTTTAACAAAATTTTATAAATTTTATTAATAATACACTAAATATCTTAGATATAATTGATATTTGGAAAGTTTAAAGTGACAATTAAATACTAGTCAAACTAATTTTTTCTAATTTTTGATAACATGAGCCTAAAATTAATCGGGTAAATTACACCCATGACCACTGAACTTTACCCATTTTCACATTATGGCTACTGAACTTCATTTCTTCTCGGTATAGCCACTGAACTTTATACTTTTTAACACCGGTGGCCACTAAATTTTAACTAACTTCTAAAAATGACCATTAACAATCGTTAACGACCTCAAAATAAAAATATTCAAGAATTAAAGTTGTTCAGAACGACATTTACCGTGAAACCACATTTTTTATTTTCGAAAATCACATTTTTTGGAGATTTCTCTCTCTAAAAATTCACTTTCTCTCTCCTAACCAAAAAAACATCCAAATGACTTTAAACGAAAATTTTCAAGAATTAAAGTTCCTTAAAATATCATTAACGCTTTGGATTTTTTTATTTTTAGCCGTCAACGGTCGTTTTGAGACGTTAAGTGGCCACCGGTGTTAAAAAGTGAAAAGTTCAGTGGCCATACCGGGAAAAAATGAAGTTCAGTGGCCATAATGTGAAAATAGGTAAAGTTCAGTGGCCATGGATGTAATTTACCCAAAATTAATCCTATTTGAAAACATTAAAATTTTTTAAAAGAAAACATTTAAATTAAATTTACAGAATTTATATTGTTTTATTATTAAATTTAATATTTATCCAAATTGAAATCATTGATATTAAGGAGAATATCCTTACCAACCCTCCTTTTTATATGAAAGCGTTTTGTTGATCACAAAAGGCAAGCTATTTATCCATGGAGACAACTCTCAAGCCAAGTTGTTTTAATTTAATAAAGGGTAAATTTCAAATAAAACCCTTTATGGTTTTACTAATTTTCAGATAAAGGATTGTAGTTTACTTTTTGTCAAAACGAGGATTGAGGTTTCACACTTAGATTAATGCTATTAAAACCATCTTTAACGTCCTGAAAATGGAAATTTTCAAGAATTAAAGTTGTTCAATGTCATATTTTTTTATAGAACTACATTTTCGATTTTCGAAAATCATCTTTTTTGGAACTTTCTCTCTCTAAGCATTAACTTTCTCTCCCTTTACTAAACATCATCTAAATAATCTTAAAATAAAAAAGTTAAAGAATTAAAGTTGCTTAGAATATTAGTAGTTCTTAAAATTTGTCATTTTTGAAGTCGTCAAGGGTGATTTTAATAGTATCAATCGAAAAAGTCCTTATTTTGCTAAAGTTGAAAACCTCAATCCTCGTTTTGACAAAAAGTAAACCATAGTCTTTTATCTGAAAATTAGTGAAACCACAAGGGTTTTATTTGAAATTTATCCTTTAATAAATGCTATAAATTATTATAATCATTTACATGCCCCTACTCGTTTATTATTATGCAAATGATAATAAATTAAGACTAGTATGAGAGTTAATTGATGTTCATAAGATAAAAATAGTGTATGGAAGTACAAATCAAACTCACGAGTTTATGTTAGAGAATATAGTACTGGATTGATCCATTACGAGATCACTATATAAGTTAGTGTCATAAGTAACATCAATTATACTCGTGTAATTGAATCATTACACATGAGGTCACAATAGATTCATACATGAAGAGTAATATATTTAGACACAATCAAGCATTGTATTTAACCAGAAAAGTATAAACGTTGTGATTGGACATAGTATGATTCATGTAGAGGAAAATGAGTAACTGTTGGATAAATTATAAGATTAAAATTGTGTTTTTTTTATTAATTTTAATTATATTAAAGTTTTAAAACAAACGATTATTAGAAACGATGTGAGACGTGTGTAAAATATTAACAACTGTTCACCAAACACTACGAATTATATATATATATATATAGTAAAACCTCGATAAATGCATATCATTGGAACTGGAAAAAATATTTATTAAGCGAGATTATTTATTTATCGATGAATGAATAAATGATTCATTTATCGATAAATCAATATTTATTATTTTATAGATAATTTTTCATTGTAAAATGCATACAGACGGAGCAATTATCCGTCAATAATGAACAATGATGATAAAAATGATCCAGGGCTAGATGATAGTTGCATTGTCGTAAATGTATCGTCAAAAAATGTCTTTCAAGCAATGGTCACCTTAAACAGCTACTTGCTACAACATGAGCAAAATATACCAGAAGTTGTGTTTGCACTACAAAAAGTTAAGGATGATGTTCATTTTGGTTTAGGTGAAAAGAAAAAACAATCAACTATAGATGTATTTTTTCTAGAAGAAATGACTTTTAGTTGATTGATATATATAGATGAGATCAGATGTGACACATTTCTTATGGTGTGACAAGCCTTATTGTGTGACAATGACCAATTTTGTAATTAACCAAAAGGAGGTGGCAAATTTGTAAATAAAAGAAAAGAGAAAATTGTTTTATTTTTTTTTAAATGCATTTTCCCAACTTTTCCAACCTTGTTTTTCAAAAAATTTTATACCGTTGGACTCGCCTTAATTAGACGGTCATTTTAAGATCCCAGAAGTTCGGGTAAAATTTTTTTCGGTGAATGGAATCCGGCGATCTGTTTTTATGTGAGAAAAAAATATCCAAAAAATGTAAAACATTATTCTGAGAAACTTTAATTCTTGACTCAAAATGAGATTCCTTACGGTTTAGTCCCAAATCAACGGAATTCGGCGGTTAGATTGGCGTTTTCCGATAAAAAATCTGAAAGTGCCCAAAAAATTCTCAAACAATTTCAGAAAATGTAAAACATTATTTGGAGAAACTTTAATTCTTGATTCGAAGTAGGATTTCTTACGTTTTAGTCCCAATAAAACTTTTTCCTTAATTTTATCCATTTTACATCCTTCAACAATTTATTGGGTCAAAACCGTAAGAAATCCCGCTTCGGCCCAAGAATTAAAGTTTCTTAGAATAATGTTTTACATTTTATAGAATTTTTTGAGAATTTTCTGGGTATTTGTTTCTCACCAGAAAACGCCCACCCGGATTCCGTTCACCGGAATTTTTTTTACTTGACCTTCAGGGATCTTAAAATGACGGTCAAATTCTACTTCAAAAAAAAAAAATGACGGTCAAATTTAGACGAGTCTAATAGTATAAAATTTTTCGAAAAACGAGGTTAGAAATGTCGGAAAAATGTATTTTAAAGAAAAGAAATAAAACATTTTTCTGTTGGAACAATATAAGTATTATGTTGGAACAAATGATACACTGATTTGGAACAAATAGTACACTGATTTGGAACAATATAAGTATGACAAAAAACGTGCCCAGAAAATTATCAAAAAATTTCAAAACATGTAAAACATCATTTTAAGAAACTTTAATTCTTGGGTCAAAGCGAGATTTCTTATAGTTTTGACCCAATAAATTGTTGAAGCATGTAAAATGGATAAAATTAAGGAACAAGTTTTATTGGGATTAAATCGTAAGAAATCCCGCTTCGACCCAAGAATTAAAATTTCTTAGAATAATGTTTTACATTTTCTGGGCAATTTTTTTCTCGCTAGAAAACGTCCACCCGGATTCCGTTCACCTGAATTTTTTTTACTTGAACTTCAGGGATCTTAAAATGACCGTCTAATTTAGACGAGTCTAATAGTATAAAATTTTTCAAAAAACGAAGTTAGAAATGTCGGAAAAATGTATTTTAAAAAGAAACAATATAAGTATTATGTTGGAACAAATGGTACACTGATTTGGAACAATGTAAGTAGGATAAAAAACGTGTCCAGAAAATTATCAAAAAATTCCAAAACATTTAAAACATCATTTTAAGAAACTTTAATTCTTGGCTCAAAGCGAGATTCCTTACAGTTTTGACCCAACAAATTGTTAAAACATGTAAAATGGATAAAATTAAGGAAAAAGTTTTATTGGGACTAAACCGTAAGAAATCCCGCTTCGACCCAAGAATTAAAATTTCTTAGAATAATGTTTTACATTTTCTAGATTTGTTTGAGAATTTTCTGGACAATTTTTTCTCGCCGGAAAACGTCCACCCGGATTCCGTTTACCGGAATTTTTTTTACTTGAGCTTTAGGGATCTTAAAATGACCGTCTAATTTAGACGAGTCTAATAGTATAAAAATTTTCGAAAAACGATGTTAGAGATGTCGGGAAAATATATTTTAAAGAAAAGAAATAAAACAATTTTCTCTATCATCTCTTTCATTTTATTTACAAATTTGTCACATTGCCCTTTTTAATTATCATCAAAACTACGTAGTTTTGTTATGTCACATAATAAACTCATTGTCACACCCTAACCCATTGTCACACTGGATCTCACCCATATATATATATATATATATATATATATATATATATATATATATAGTTGAATCTTGGAAGTCCATTTGAAGACCTGCAATAGGACAGAAACAAGGTTAGGGGGACCATTGTCCGACTAACCCACTCCGATGCCTAAGTTAGTTTGAGATAGGACTTGAGGATGAACATAACAATAATCAAAGTTGTAATGTAAGCTTAATTAATGAATGAAGTAGTGTACCTTGAGCCGAACTTACTCTATTTATAATGTAATCGGAGTATAGAAGACGATTATGAGATGAGAAGCAGGATGTGCTACGTGTCACATGTTGATAGGTGAACATGTGTCCAGATATCGAGCCCAATCTTCCTTACTAAGTTTGATATTCACGAGATTGGACATGATTGATGTAGCAAATGAATCATTGACTATGACTTTTGAGACTTTCCAAGTCGAGATATCTAATATAGAGTTGTATTGTCCAGTTTGGCTATAGAGATGCCACGTGTTCCCTTTCTCGAGTGCTGCTTCGGTCTCTTAAGTGCCACATGGTGAGTTTATATTCGCCTAATATTATATGTCTCTCCTGAGTCTAATTTATCGTTCTCATAAATGCGACTATTAGAGTATGTTTTCTGTGTATTTGGACGTCTTCGAGTTAACAGAAGTTCATCTTTTTTGCCACGTGTCGCAGTTCCTCATTTTTGGAAGGACATGTTAGGAGCAGTTAATGTTTCTTAATCATTACTTATTAGTAATGATGCCCATTGCTTCATTTACTTCTCGAGTAGTATAAAAGGAGAAGGATGTTAGGCGACCATTTTTCTTTATTGTTTATATGCTTTGTCTTTTGGTGTTTCTTTGCGATATCCTTTTTTTAGAGATTTTTCTTTTAAACGTAAATAAATTTTGATTTTTTCTTCTTTTTCAGTTCCTTTTTTTTGTTATGGCTTTTAAGAGCATTTCTAATGCAAGCATTCTTCAAAATTACTAAAACTTAACACATCAACATAAAATATATTATTTTATCTTATCTCTCATCCGTATCACTTTTGACAACCTTTAAAAAAAAAATACTCCAATACTAAGCAACTCTAAAAGTTAGTTGCTATCATGGTACCACAAATCATTATTTTATATATAATTTATTTTACTTATAAATATTGTCATAAAATTCCACCAATAGTAACCAACTAAATCATTTTTTTATATTAAAAAAAAGAAAAAGTAAGGGTATAAAAAATTGGCAACATTGCCATAATCATTTTGGCAACCTTTGTTACTCTAATGCAAGACACTCTTTCAAGCACTCTCCACCTCATCAAGCACCCTTTTAAGCATCTTGCATTGGAGATGCTCTAAGGAACAGAATCCTAAAAAACCTCCTGAGATAGATAAATCTGATGAGAAGAAAGTAGTTGACAAAGGCAAGAAAATTTATCCTCGGGATGAGGAGCATCCTTCCACCTTAAATGTCGAAAGGTTGTGATTGCTTTTTGCTGATCATCTTGATTTATGAGGGATAGATGTACACCTCCCTTCCTCCCTGCCGGGTGCATACCAATCGTCATGGTCACTTAGGTATTTATATTCAGCATGTTGAGTTAGGTTTGCGATTCTCTTTAATAAGCAATATTGAGGATATTAAAAGTAAATTTGTAGTATTTCATACATAAAAGATAAATCTGTACTTTCTTTAAAACGTTAAAAAACAAATTTGCATTTTTTTTTTCACAAAATGTTGTAAAATTTAACAAGAAACAATACTATTATTTGGGAAAATTACACAAAAATCACTTTTTAAAAACTATTTACAACTATGTTTAGTCATAGTTTTGGATTATATCAAACTAATAAAATCATTTCTTTTAATATATATTAAGGATTAGAATTTATAAATTAAAAGTCTAGAATATATTTCCTAGGGTTTATGATTTATGAATTATAGTCTAGATTTTTTAAATTATGATGTAAAATCATAATATATATAAAATAAATGACATATTAAGAATTAAGTTTGGTGATATGATAGTTATGATATTTATATATTTGACCCCTATTGTTTTGCCTCGGAGGAATCAAGTCGGAAGCGAGTCCAAATCCAAATCCGAACCCAGCCCGAGCCCAAGGGTCTAAAGTGCGCGATGGGGTGGAGAGAAAGATTCTTGAAGCGGAAGCAATATGCCATGTCACGAGAGAGAGAAACGACACCGTTGCGCGATGGAGTGGAGAGAAAGATTCTTGAAGCGGAAGCAATATGCCATGTCACGAGAGAGAGAGAAACGACACCGTGGCGTCTGCCAAGTGTCACTCTCTCTCCAACAATCTTCCATTTCCTTCTGCAACCAACCAACACAATTGCCTTCTCAACAAACGGACAACAATTTCCTCCATTTCCTTTCTTCTCTTCTTCCTATTCCTTCACCATCCGTCTCCTCTCCGAGTCGTTTCTTTTCCATTTCCATTTCCTTTCTCATCTGGATACAACAAGCTCTCAGCTCGTTCAGGGATGAGGAACCGATTTCACTTCCTTTCCTTCCCCTGATTTCTCTCGGAGAAAAAAAGTACAAAAAAATCTCCACTGACCGACCTGGTATGGTATCTGCATTTATCTTCTTTCATAATCTTGAAATTTAATCTCGTGCTGCTTTTTATTATCATTTGAACTGGTGAATTTGAAATGATGAATTGTTATAAACAATGTAGCTTTTACTTTTGGATCGATTTGCGTACGAAAGGATTTTCTTAGGGATGGATATGTATGATTTGTTGAGGAGTTGAGTGATTGATCTATATTTTTGAGTTCGATTTTCGAATATGCTTTGATATTGCTAATGAGTCGATTTAATTTAGTTTTTTGCTCGGATTTTGCAAGGAAACATTCCGACTTCTCTCCGAGTCGTTTCTTTTCCATTTCCATTTCCATTTCCATTTCCATTTCCTTTCTCATCTGGATACAACAAGTTCTCAGCTCGTGCAGGGATGAGGAACCGATTTCACTTCCTTTCCTTCCCCTGATTTCTCTCGGAGAAAAAAAGTGCAAAAAAATCTCCACTGACCGACCTGGTATGGTATCTGCATTTATCTTCTTTCATAATCTTGAAATTTATTCTCGTGCTGTTTTTTCTCTCTTTGAAATGACGAATTGTTATGAACAATGTAGCTTTTACTTTTGGATCGATTTGCGTATGAAAGGATTTTCTTAGGGATACTATGATTTGTTGAGGAGTTGAGTGATTGATCTATATTTTTCAGTTCGAATATGCTTTGATATTGCTAATGAGTCGATTTAGTTTTTTGCTCGGATTTTGCAAGGAAACATAAATAGGTCGTACAAATTCTCTAGGTTCAATAACTCTGACCTCGTTCACTGAGATAGGAAGCGTAAGTTATTTGAAGGAAATTAGTATAGAAACTTTTAGAAAGTTTAATTTTCTTGCTATTGATCATATCTTAGATATGTGTATATGTCAATTTCGGTTCAATAGCAAAACATCAAATTATCCTGCTCATTATCTTGTAAAAAACGGGGGTTAACTCTGTTAATCGTGTTGAAATCCGGAGGACAGCTCCATCTAGTATTATTGATGTATTACTAGCTGATATTCTGTATTCGTAAACTGTATAATCTTTAAGTAATAAGAAACATGTATATCCGCCTCTGCTTAATGAAGTAAATCTCCTTGAAATTAATCCTCTAATTGATAGACGGTGCCCTAGGAAAGCAGTCACCAGGATGGTTAGCTTCACATATTGGAATGATTGTGTTGATCATAAGGACCTTGAAGCAATGTGGAGGGAACCTGAAGTGAGTACTGAATGGTTAGATGCTGGGGAGACTAAAGGACAGAAAATTCATCTTTCACGGGATCCTGATGGAGAACCTTATTTGACACAAACTGAGATGAAGGTAAAGTACAATACCTCCTGTCATTTACTTAAAAGTAATCCTCACTATGAAAATGTAAAATGTAATGTTACTCCTTCCCATGGATTTCTTTCCCTGAATTTGATCTAAGTAGTTCCCAAGTATGAATAGTTGAAGGACACAATATTATCTCCATTGTGTGGATTCCTGAAGTAAGATGTTGATCACAGTTTTCCTGAATTTGAATGTCTAAGAAGTTCTCAAGTATGAACAGTTAAAGGACACAATTTTATCTGCATTTCGTGGATTCCTGAAGTAACATCTTGATCACAGTTCTTTTGCCTCCTTTACGAATTTTGTGGGTGATTTAGAAGATATTATTAATCTTATTTTTGAATTCTTGTAATTTTGTTTCTCATGAAACTGAATTAATGAGTTCAAATTTCTTAACTTTTACCATTCTTAGAAACAATTAATTTTCTTTTGGATCCTATTTTCTAACTGTGCTCTGCATTGTTTTCATGTCTTCAGGCTGTAGCTGAAATTGTTGTCCGCAGACATTTTGATACACATATTCTTCCTGTATGTATACTCTTATCATAGAAGCCAGTCCATTTTTTTCATTCTTCAGATATCATATTAAACAATGTTGTCCTTCACTGGAAGGTGCATAATCTGTATTCATTGAATTTTGAAATACATGTTCAAATGCTCATAAAATCATGAACCTTTTACATGTAAAGCAGAAGCTTATTACTCTGCTGTTAGAACATGATATTGACATTCATTAGTTGTAATATTACAAATATGGCCATTCATACTTCTCCTTATACTTACCAAGCTTAGAGTCAAGAATATTTTGTGTACTTCCAAAATTTTATCACTCTTTGCTTCTATTTGCCAATCAATAAGTTGAACTTTTGTTCCAATCTAACCAGTTGTCCATATTCAGGAGTTCTTCTTCTTATGCTTACTGTTACAATTTTCCATTTTCCTCTTTCTATGGATCTTTCCGTTAACTAACTGAGCTTGAACAAATTTGTTTTCAGGCTGATTTTGTTACATGTTAATTGCAATTTAATAAGCTTAGTTGGAAATTAATAAGTTCAATAGATGATACCATATTGCATCTTTCCTTTGTTTTTGCAGGAAATGCTCTGTGCTATTGCTGAACTAGAAAGTGACAGACTGCTGCTTGCAACAAATTATGACAAAAAAACAAAGAGGACCACAGTAGGAATTATGCAATTGTCAACAGAAACAGCGAAATGGCTTGTCAGGTATCACAATACGTTGCAATCCCCTTCTGCATATATATGCTTCAGGAGATTTTCATGGTTGAATTTATTCTGGCTTTATCTATTTGTAACCGAGACTTGTTCTCAGTGATGTGGGTTATCGGATATATGATGTAGAAGAACATGAAGAAATTCTCTTTAGGCCTTTTGTAAGTGCATATTTTGGAGCAGCTCATCTTAAATGGTTATCAAACTTCGAGCAAAAGTAAGTTATCAATTTAGAAAAGTTGTCTGTACATTTGTTTTTGGGAAGGGGAGAGGAGGGAGGTGGCTTTTTCTCTGTCTTCAAAAAAAGCTATGTTTTGTTCCGAAGTAATTTATTATCAGTATTGGGGCTCTTTTGCAGGGAAAGAAGTGAGGAGTTTATAGTGAGGGCATATAAGGGTGGTACGAAGAAGGCAACTCATAAGTCAACTTTGCAGTACTGGAAACGATACCTCTCAGTGAAAGAAAGTCTCCCTTCCAGGTGGTTGTCTCGTTGAAGTAAAAATCTTACTACTTAATATAAAATGATTGCTTCAAAATTCACAAATTTGAATAACAATCCCTGTAATCTCAGTTTGAAACTTTTAGCACAGAGCTGTTGATAGATGATCCGAAGATCTTTTTAAGTTGCAAATAACAAAGACTGGCTGAAATTTAAAGGCATTATATAATTTGTAGAAAGCAGGGTAGATATACTCAGCAAGATTCTAGGAGAAGACATACGTATTTGAAATTGACCATCATATTTTCACTTTTGTACAGAAAATTTGTTGATGAAGGCCCTTCTTCTATAAGCCTCTCTACTGGTTCTGCTTCCTCAGCTACTAAACATGTATCAGCACCTTCTTCAGAATACGCAGGTTGTTTGTCTTAAAATTTTAGTTTTTAATATTGCTCTTATTTGTATGATCTGAATATTTCATAATCATTGACATAATATCAGCAGTTTTTTTAAGTCAGCTGTCAATGAAAACTATGATGGGCAGGATAAACCTCTCCAATTTCACAAGTCAATTGATGTGTTTAAATTTTTCTTATGGGTGATAACCTTTTGTTTTCATTCATTTTATAGTGAAAACATTTAGGTTTCCCCTAACTTCTCCTTCATATTTGGTAATAAACTGTTTTTCTTTAAACTTTTAAATATACTTTGATGGAATAGGTGGTGAACATACATATTGGGATACCAGAACTTCCCCAGAAGATATGCAGGAGATGTGGAATCACCATGATGTTGCTAGGGAATGGTTGAAATCTGGAGAAAAACGTGGAAAGGTGCGCTTTTCACATGATAAGGAGAAGATACCTTATCTTTCTCAAACAGAAGTGAAGGTAAGAAGCAACAGAGATGAGTACTCTTCCAAATTATTGTTTTTACCTGTGCTTAGAATACTGTTGTCACTATTATCTTTATGGTAAATATGAAAAACTTCATGCTGCTGATTACGTTGAAGTTTAATCAGTTTTCGATAAGATTGGACTGGCTATTTGAACTATGACCAAGTTTAAGATGACAACCTACTAGAATTTCTCTTCAGACTTTAAGCATAAATTCTTACTTTTATCTTTGGTAAAGAGAAGTGACTATAATAAAATTTCAGGTAGAAATTAATATATTTCTACCTTAACATTACAGTTTGTTTGATTTATCATAATACATTGTTTAAGTACAAAACTACTATAAATATCTATTATGTGCTTGAAACTTTCAAATGAAAATGTATGGACTTAGTTATAGATTTTAATGAAATGGTTGGGTTTAGTATGGTTACTGCCATGAGTTGCACCTTGCCTTGTCTCACTTGCTATGTTGCATGGAAATAGAATTTGAAACGGAAACGAAACGTTCCCGTTATTTCTAAATAATATAGCTAGGAAACGGTAATGGAAACAGAAAAGAAACTGAAATGGAAACGAAACGCGGAAACGAAGAAGAGTTTCTGTTCAACATAGATGGCTTGCATTGGATCGCTTGCATATCTTGAAAGCTTAGACCTTAGATGGAAGCTTCTGAGGACTAAGTCTTTCTGAAAACTATCCGAGGTCTGAACTATCCTTTGTTTGCCTAGAATAAGGTTGACAGTTGATAAACTTTTGACAGTAGATATAATCTTTATGGTTTTGTTAATACTGAATTGACAGTAGATATCATCTTTTCTTTGCTCACCATAATTGATTCTATGCAGGCAGTTGCAGGGATAATTCTTTCGAAGCACTTCAGTACGAGGGGAGTTAAAGCGGTAAGTATATATTAGAAAAGGTTTTTCCTGTAGGATTTCGAACAGCTAATACAAGCTTTCAATTTCTGAAGTATAACATACCTAAATTGTTCTTCCTTTTACTTTTTTTGGCCTGTCTCTAATCTGTTATATTCATTTCTTCAAAAAAATTGACTGTTCATTCACCTGTCCTGACCATTACTAGTAAGAGATTGTCCTTTCTTGACTGTATCACGGGTTTCTTGACCATTTTTGTGCTGTCTAAGAGCATCTTTAGTGGTTAGGGTGACTAGAAAATGCCACACTCTAAATTCTAAAGACAGTTCCCTCTAGTGGTTAGAATAAATATCTTTATTCTGTCCAAAATTTGAAAATTTAGAATTTAATTAGAAACTACTATTACTTTTACTAAAGATGCTTGTTTTTTAAATAATCGTACTTTACTCAGGAAAGAGAGAATTACTGGAGGCTAACTCATCTGCCATTTTTAATGTCTCGGGGAAGCTTTTCACGCCCTTCTCCTAGCGTCTTGCTTCCAAGCGTGTCACTCCTTTTCTTCCCATAAGCCGTGATTCCCACTTCCTTTCCCAATGTGTGCGTCTCTGTTTTTCCTCACACAAGCCAAGCAAGTCGCTAATTCTAGCGACTTGTTAGAAATCAGCGACTTCAAATCATGCTTCTCTAGTGGTTGGCAGGTCACTAGATTTTTTTTTTTTTTTTAATAACTGCTCCCTACCAATGACCACTAGAGTTGCTCTAAGAGCATCTCTAAGAGCTTGTGTGAAGCATGTCGCTGGCCTAAGGAGAAGAAATCACCCGGTGCAGAAGGCCTGACATTCACGATCAGGAGATAGAGGGATGGAAGGGAAGCCTGGATGGCAGATACTGAGTGAGGCGCATCTCACGCTTCCTATTACTGATTTCTGGACAACTTTTTACGTAGGGCCCGGATAACTTTTTGGACTCCATTTTACTGATTTCTGCTTAAATTAAATCAAACAAAAAATAAAATAAAAGTGGCTAACCACTAGAGCGAGGTTTGGGGCAAGGATGGGGTGGCTAGAAAAGCGTACGTGGCATTTCTAGCTACCCGGACTATTAGAGATGCTCTGATAATGGTGTTTATGGTTTATACCAAAATACTCTTTCAGACTTTTTTTTTCTGAGAAGAAATACTCTTTCAGACTTGAGAGACAGCTTAATGTTGTTATATTTACTCCTGCTTAATAGTGTTTCTAATGTAATTTTGTTTCTTTCTACACTTATTTTTTTTGCAGTCAGTCCTTTGTGCTCTAGCTGAGATTGTTAGTATGCGTTTTATTAACGGGGTTGGTAATCGAACTGGATTAATGGGAATCGACTACTCTACAGCTTTCTGGCTTTACACGTAAGCAAATTTTGCAACTATATTTTGCACAAAATGGAATACATATCATGCCATAAATGAGGTGAGCCATTGGCTCGATAGAAGTTCGACCGTGTTTGGTTCGATTTATAATTGAGCCGAGCTTAAGCACTCGGCTCGAAAGCTCGCGAGGAGTTTCAGTTATAGGTTCATGAACATGCTCATGAATAAGTTCAATCATAATGTTCATGAACATGCTCTGGTTATAGGTTTGTAGGTTTCAAAATTATATAATTTTGTGTTAAATAAATTACAAATGAATATGATTAATGAGTTGTTCGTGAGAGAAATTTTATTTAACGAGCAAAGCTCGTTAACAATCTCGCGACAAGCTCGTTAATTTTCTGACTACAACTCTATATAACGTGAGCTTTATTTTTCATTAATGCTGAAACGTTCATGAATTTTGTTCTTTTTACATAGGGAGTTGGGTTATAGAGCTTACAGAGTTGAATCTATTGATGACATGAAAAATCCATTTGTGTCCATGTATTTTGGTGCTGCCTATCTGGCTTATTTATCACAATATGAAGGAAGGTACTTTACTAGCTTCCTTTGCCATGAAAGCTATATTCTTTATCTGAGTAAATTGTAGCAATGGTCACCGATGTTTCGGGTTCAATAAACTCATCAAACTTTGCTTTTTATTTTAATAAAGTCACTCCTACCAATTTGGACAGAAAAAGTTATTGGAATAGTGACGTGACAACTACGGTAGAAAATATTTCCATTACGTATAACATGACAACCACGTATATGTCAAGTGACAGCTCCAAGCGGTTGAATTAAGTAAATAACAAATATAATTTGTTTTCTAGGCTTAATACATCTCTAGCCCATGTAATTGTACAAAAAAGTTTGAAACAATTTTATTTACCATCTGAACTTATTTAAAGTGACCAATTGACTCTCTAAAACGTATCTATTAACCACTTGAATTTTTTTAAAGTGGTATTAGATCGCTGAAGTTGCTTAAAGTGTGCACATTTCAACTTTTCTAAAATTTTTCTTTAATTTTTCCTTACTCCGCCACATGGATTTTAGAGGGTTAATAGGTTACTTTAAACAAGTTTCTGGGGGTAATTTGAACATCTTAAAAGTATATGGGAATAATTGACTATTTTGGTCAAGTATACAGGTTAGGAATGTAGTAGGTTTTTTTTTTTTTTTTTTTTTTGTGTCATATGGCTGCCATGTTATACGTAAAACTTAATTATTTTCAATGTGACTGTCATTTTACTGATCAGGTGATTTTTTCTGTCTGAATGCTAGGTTGACTTTATTAAAACAAACAGAAAAGTTCTGTAATTTTATCGAAACAAAATAAAGTCCAGTGATATTTTTGAAACTGATTCTAAACTTTAGTGACCATAATGTAGTTAACCCTTTGTTTGATTTGATTGTTTTATAAAACAGGGAAAGAACTCCGCAATTTGTTGTTCAGGCTTATGTTGGAGGCCCAAAGAATGTTAACCTTCAGGAAACTGGTCCATTGTGGCTTAAATTTGAGCAAGCCTTGAGCACTTACGAAGATGTAAAAAAATACGGATACAAGTTCAATTTAGCCCCTGAAGTTTGTTAATAAAATCAATTTAATCCAAAATAAAATTTGGGTATCAATTTGGTTCTTTAACTTGGCATCTAGGGTCAAATCAATCCAAAATATTGGTCACTTGTAGATACGTGTCATCTTGGACTAGTTTGATCCCAAATGCCAAGTTTCAAAACGCCAAATTAAGGGTAAATTATAACGATGAAGTTTGAAGTTTATTTTAAAATGTCATTAAACTTTGTATTTTTTTCAATGAAGTCATGACAATTATGTTGAGAATTACATATTTTTACATATGATATGACTCACTTGTGTGCTACATGACAGTCAATACATGTAAATTCATCCGACTGTCATATCATAAGTAAAATTATTCATTTTCAACGTGATTATCATGTTATTAATGCAATAATTTTTTTAATGTTTGAATTGGCTGGAGTTAGTTATTGAAAAAAAAATTCTACGCTTTTGTTAAAAAAAATGAATTTTAATAACTTTTTTGAAATAAACTTCAAATTTTAGTGTCTATTAGTATAATGTACTCAGTTAAATTAATATCTGAACTAAATTGAATGGCCCCTAAATTTGGTGGATATGTTCAGTTTATCCAAATTAAAGTTTAGATCAACTTAGATCCGAAATTGGTAATATTTGATAAATTAGTTCAAATTTTATAAATTTTTATTCAATATATTTGGACTAATTTGTCAAATATTATAACTAAGTTGAATTGATACCTAAACTTTAATTTTAGTTCAATTGAATATGATTGCCAAACGTGAAATTGATAATATTTGATAAATTAGTCCAAAATTTACAAATTTTTAGATTTGAATTGAGCATATTTGGACTAATTTTTCAAATATTATAACTAAGTTGAAATTGAATCTGTTTGCCAAAATACAAATTGATGCATAATTTTTTTTTTAATTTTGTTTTAGGTCAGCAATACTGATGTGTATAGTTTAATATTTATTTATAGGGATCCTAGCGGTTGCATCATATTGTAAGCTGGCAAGGCTTCTACGAAATCATGGCGGTCTTTTTGTATTTTTTTTTCTGTTTCAATTTTATTTTAATAAAAATTCTAGGATCTTATTAAAAAAATGAATTTTAATAAAATTTTTTGAAATAGACTTCAAACTTTAGTGTCTATTAGTATAATTTACCTGTTAAATTAATATCTGAACTAAATTAATTTCAAAATAGCTCCTAAATTTGGTAGATATGTTCGGTTTATCCAAATTGAAGTTTAGATATCAACTTAATAGTTGATAAAGTAGTCCAAATTTTATAAATTTAGATATTGAATGTATTTGGACTACTTTATTAAATATTATAACTAAGCTGAGTTGATAATTAAACTTTAATTTCAATTTTACCTCAGTTGAATCTGTTTGCCAAAATACAAATTGACCCTTAGTTAAAAAAAGTTTTTATTTTTAATTTTGTTTTAGGTCAGGAATACTAATTGTGTATAGTTTAATATTTATTTATAGGGATCCTAGCGGCTGCATCATATTGTAAGCTGGCAAGGCTTCTAAGAAATAATGGCGGCCTTTGTCTAATTTTTTTTTTCTGTTTCAATTTGATTCGATTGTCGAAATCAAATATAGGTTGTAAGGTGCAGTAAATGTCGAGTCTTTCTTCCCCTTTCATATTTTTTTTGTACACATCATCATGAGGAGACAACAATTGAACAATTGATGTTTGTAAGTCGGTTTTGAAGCTATTTCTTGTATAGGCCATTATACGTATTTTTTGTTTTTATCTTTTTTTATTAATTACATTGTGCTTCAAGATACGGTATAGTGTACTAAACGCGATAAGGTGTAAAAATATTACTAATGTTAACATACATGAGCAATTATAATGTTAGCCACTTGAATCAATTTCAGATATCAAAGACAGATATTTTGTACCAGTTAGTTGGTTTGTTTAAAAAAAATTTCAATTTTTTTTTTATATTTAATAATAGAATTTAGAGATTAATATTTTTAAATTTGATGAAATATTTACATTTTTTTTTATTGTCTCATTCATATAAAATACAATATAGTTTTGTTTACGTCTATTGATATGATTGCGATTTGTTATGAACGAGTGATAAAGTGACACACATGTGTATGTAAATGACACGGTTCAAGAATGTGAAGACAGTTTGATGAATTATTTATCAAATTGACTCAATTTGCCAACCTTATGAGTAAATTTGTTCTTTGTTGTCAGCGTTAGAGATAAAATTGCACAATTTTAGACATTAAAAGTAAAATTGTTCCTGACTATCAACTTTAGGAGTATTTTGCATCTTAACCTTAGTATAAACACTTAATTATATAAAAGGATAAGGTACAAAAATATTTATACTTTTGTGGCCAAGAATTCACAATTTTCTCTTGAACACTATAGATGGTATAATTGAAAACCTAACGTTATCACCTTCCCATTTTTCTTTAGGACTGGAACAATTTTAGCAACTTGATGTCGTTGTATCCGAAGCACCCTTCATGTCATTCTTTGAACTTCCCGCAAGAAAGAACAGATAGTCAGACAGGGGCCGACATCCAATAAACCCGATCCGATGCCTAAGTAAGTAAAGGTTTGAAAGGCTGAAGGCAATGAAATACTTTAGAGCAATGCCATGAATGTACCTCTAGGGTTTTGCCATACCAGAATATTTATAGTGCTTTACTGAATCTCTTTTCTTCTAGGAAAATTTTTCCTATTAGGGGAAAGTCTTCTAATAGGAGACATCTTTCGGACTGTGTTATTTTGGCGGTAGGTGGGTCTTCCTTTATGGAAAACAACTCCTAGAAGCTTTGTTAGTTCCGAAGGCTCTTAGTGCTTCACGTGGCCACTTGATCCAAATGCTCTTAATGCTCCACGTGTCATTTATTTATTTATTTCCTACGGTTTCATATATCCCATAATTTTTTTTTCTGAAGAAGTCGAACTCTTTAGGGTTTGGTGGGTCTGGTAGAAAGATGTGCATGGGTTTTACGTTTTCGACTTCTTTATTTCATGCTTTCAGTCTTTGGTGCGTGCAGTAATTGTTTTCTTACCGCGTGAAGCAGGTATCCCTTGGGATTTGTTGCTTTTGCCCTATGCATATGCCAGTCCAGATGGCTGTCAATCCTTTCTCTCTCTTTTTGATTGGTGTGAGTACCTAAATGGCGAATATTCATCATTGTAACCATTAAATGGGATTGTCAAATCGTTGCTTGCCGCTTGAATTTCTCTTCTTATAAAAATTCATGAAATATTTTCTTTATTTTTTTCTCGTGCTTTCATGGGTTCCTGCTGTGTCTTATTCTTTTGCTTTGTGCCTTCTCCTTCAGCAAGCTCTCTCTTTTCCTTTCAAGTATAAGTTATTTGATTTTTGTTGTTTCTGTTTAGTCTCCACCAGTTGTAAGAAGTCTAACAATTCTGAAGAAGGCTCTACACATGAATCTAACCAGAAGCCTAAATTTCTGAGCAACCTTCACACTTTAATGAGATTCCTTCCGTAGAACTCATCTCTTAACACCCCAGATTCGAACATTTGGGAGTTGCTCTACCTACGCCAGACCTAGTAATAACTAAGGCGCCTGAGAGTCATTTGGGTTTCTACAAATCTTCTTGGAAAATGGTGTTAGAATCCCCTTCTCCCCTACTATTGTGAATGTGTTGAATGAGTTTGATATTTGTCCGGTGCAACTTTCCCCCAACAGTTGGATGGATCTTCTTGGTTAATCAAATTTTACGAGAGTGGGGAAGGATGGATCTGCGTCAAATTCTCACAAAGAAAGTCATCCTTCCTCTAACAGTTGGATGGATCTTCTGGATCCAAAGAGAGTTATCCTTCCATGCTCTCTTAAAAGGAGTCCATACATGCCAAAAGAGTGATCCAGACATCTCTTTTAGCGATTCTTAAGGCCTTTCCTTGGTTTCTTTTCTTTTTTTTATTTAACAAAACACACTTAACAAACCATTAGTCAAGTTAAATCAACATTTAATTTATAAACTTAAACTATTTGTGGAATATTAATTTTCTTATAATATTTTTCTCAGAATCAAAATTCAGTGTGTAATATATGTTGCTGCAACCTCATGTGTCTGTCATGCAATTTAGCTCCGAAAATTGCTAAAAGAATTCCAGGTGAGTCAAAATGATCCAACGGAGATTTTTTTATCGATAACAAGTATGCCCTGGCATTAGCGAAAAATCCCGTGTTTCATGATCGAAGTAAACACATTAATACGAGGTATCATTTTATTCGGGAGTGTATTGAGCAAAAAGAGGTGAAATTGAAGTACGTGAAGACTCAAGATCAAATTGCAGATATATTCATGAAGCCATTAAAATATGATGTGTTTGTTGAAATATAGGGATTAAGACAGTAATTTACCAGGGATAAATATATAACTTTTTGATAGACTTGTTGTATATTTTTCGAAATTAGAAATTGACACAAAGAAAATCCTTTATTGAACTGACAGTAAACACAAAAAAAAAATCTAATACTATAACTTTTAAATAAAAATACGTTTGCTTTAGTTTGTTCGTTATACAATTCTTATTTATATATTATTAAGTGCATCTGATTCTAAAAAAAATCCAATACTATATTTTTTAAATAATACTATATTATATATTTTAATAAAATTTAATATTAATATTTTATTTATATAAGAAAATATATTTTTTTAAACATACGTTAGAACATATATTTTAACTTTTAAAACACGAACTATGAAGTTTAGAACATACGACATATTTTTTAGAACATACGTTATGTTTTTTAGAACATGCGTTATGTTTTTTCGAACATGAGTTATAAATTATATTATAGAACAAATGCAAAAATGATCCAGATATCTACTAATTTTTTTTAGAACATTATACTTAATTTTTAGAACACAAACTATAAACTTTAGAACATACGCTATGTTATTTAGAATATGAGTTATAAATTATATTATAGAACAAATGCAAAAATGGTCCATATAATATTTTTTAAGTAAAAATATATTATATATTTTAATAAAATTTCATGTTAATATTTTATTTATATAAGAAAATATATTTTTTTAAACATACGTTAGAACATATATTTTAACTTTTAAAACACGAACTATGAAGTTTAGAACATACGACATATTTTTTAGAACATACGTTATATTTTTTAGAACATGCGTCATGTTTTTTCGAACATTAGTTATAAATTATATTATAGAACAAATGCAAAAATGATCCAGATATCTACTGATTTTTTTAGAACATTATACTTAATTTTTAGAATACAAACTATAAACTTTAGAACATACGTTATGTTATTTAGAATATGAGTTATAAATTATATTATAGAACAAATGTAAAAATGGTCCATATATTTACTGATTTTTTTAAAACATTATACTTAATTTTTAGAACACAAATTATAAAGGTTAGAACGTATGTAACAATATTTAGAACATCTTCCTTAACATTTAAAAACATAAATTACAAAAAATATAGAGTAATTAAATAAATAAAAAATTGGAGCATGTTTTTGGATTTTTTGTTCTATTAATAATTCATTATTATGCACATTTCTTTTTTTCTATTAATAATTTATTATCATGCACATTTAATCGATATTAATAAGTGCATGTGTCAAATATTAAAGGGTAATTAATTTATTAGTCCTTATATTTTGACAAAACACACTGTTTAGTCCCTGTATTTTCAAAAACACATGATAAAGTCCCTAACCTTTTTCTCGATGAACTATTTAGTCCCTAACGTTTTTCTCGGTGAACTGTTTAGTCCCTGCCGTTAGATTCTCATGAAGATTTTGTTAGTCAATTTGGATTTGCGTTCTTCTTTTCCTTTCCTTTAAACTCTAATGCATCCGAAATCAACTTTGAGTGTTCTTCTTCTTGATTTTCTTCTTAATCATTCAAATTCTTAAGCATTGGGTCTGTTCTTTTTCTTATTCTCCATACAAATAGCTTCTTCTTCTAAATTGGATTTCCTCTTCTAAAGTTTGAAAGTAAATACTAAAGGGTAATTTAGTCATTTCCGAAGTCATAAATGGTAAAAAATCTAACAAACAGATAGAAGGACTAAACAGTTCACTGAGAAAAAGGTTAGGGACCTTACCATGTGTTTTTGAAAATACAGGGACTAAACAGTGTGTTTTATGAAAATATAGGGACTAATAAATTAATTACCCAATATTAAACAATAGAAGCTACATGGATAATGGTATATTAATCAGCGCGCTCCATAATAAACAAGGGAAGCAATTAGCTCCATGGTAAGTAGCATGGAGTATGTGTGAAATGGCCAAAGTTCAAACCCTACCAGTAGCATTTTGTTTTTTTTAATTTTTCTACTCAAAACGACGTAGTTTTGAGTGGTTCTCACCTAAGGAAGTGTCCTCACCTAAAAAAGGTTCTCACAAGAGCCCTCTCATATATATATATATATATATATATGTCAAGCACACATTTTTGACTAATTTGGATCCATACAAGTCCAAATTTATTCACTAACCACAATTTAGTATTCATGCAATAAATGCATCACCTTATCTTATCTCATCACGTGAACATGCATCTTTTTTTTTTAATATAATTAAGTTTATTAATTTTAACATGCCCCTTAAACTTAATTTTTCATGACTCCCAGTTGAGCTCTCAAATGGCTGAACATATCGTACTTTAACGGTTTTGTGAAAATATCTGCAATCTGATCTTGCATCTTCATGTACTTCAGTGTCACCTCCTTTTGCTCAATGCACTCCCGAATAAAATGATATCTCGTGTCAATGTGTTTGCTCCGGTCATGAAACACTGGTTTTTTGCTAGTGCCAATGCGGATTTATTATCAACAAAAATTTTCGTTGGTTCACATTCTTCTATCTGAAATTCCTTTAGCAATCTTCGGAGCCATATTGCATGATAGACACAAGATGTTGCAGCGACATATTCAGCTTCGCAGGTAGATAACGCCACGATCAGTTGCTTTTTTTGAACTCCATGTGAATGCAGTATCACCCAGAAAAAATACAAACCAGTTGTACTTTTTCGGTCATCCTTGTCACTGGCCTAGTCACTATCACTGTACCCAACTAATTTGAAATCATCAGATTTTGAATAAAGTAAACCCAAATTCGTTGTACCTTTAACATAACAGAGAATTCTTTTTGCTGCGTTCCAATGTGACACCATTGGGGCATCCATGTATTGACTTACTAAGCCGACTGCATAGAAAATATCCGATCTCGTACATGTCAAGTATCTGAGACTTCTGACCAAGCTTCGGAATAATGTCGGGTTGACTCTGTCTCCATCTTCATCTTTTGTCAACTTGATCCCACATTCGACTGGCGTGCTGACAGAATTACAATTTTCCATCTTGAATTTCTTTAAGATCTCCTTTGCAAAACCACTTTGAGAAATAAAAATTTCATCGTCATTCTGCTTCACTACAATGCCAAGATAATATGACATTAGACCAATGTCAGTCATCTCGAACTCACGAGCCATTGTCTTCTTGAACTCCTCAAACATCTTAGGATTGTTCCCTGTAAAAATAAGATCATCCACATACAAATAAACAAGTAACATATCTCCATTTTTCACTTTTGCATACAGGGCATATTCATGTGGGCATTTGACAAAACCATTTTCTTGAAAATATTTGTCAATGCGACTGTTCCAGGCTCGTGGTGCTTGCTTGAGACCATAAAGTGCCTTTTTTAATTTTAGCACTTTATTTTCTTGACCTTTTACAACATACCCAGGTGGTTACTGGATATAAATTTCCTCCTCTAGATATCCGTTGAGAAATGCGGATCCATTTGATGGATTCTCCACCCGCGTTGAGCAGTTACAGAAATTACGAGTCTGATACTTTCCATTCTGGCAACAGGAGCAAAAACTTCATTCTAGTCCATTCCGGGTCGTTGGCTGAACCCTTTCGCCACCAATCTTTCTTTATGTCGGACAATTTCACCATTTGCATCTTTCTTTGCTTTGAACACCCATTTAACTCCAATGGGGTTTTGACCGGCCGGAAGTGATGGCAGCTCCCATGTTTTATTTTTCTCAATCGAATGAATCTCCTCTTCCATGGCTTTTCTCCATTTTTCATCTTTCATTGCTTCTTCTGGATCTGTTGGTTCATCATTAACAAAATGACAATAAAGAGTTAATTCATCATTGAGATTTCTTGTTACATCATAGAGATCTTTAATAGGTATGAATTTTTTAGGCTTTCCGGGCGGATGTTCATTTGAACTGTTTTCATCACTCGAGGGCAAACTCGAACTCGAACTCGAACTCGAACTCGAACTCGAACTCGAACTCGAACTCGAACTCGAACTGGATGAGCTTGCTCATATCAAACTGGTTACTGGTGTTGTGGCTGCGACTGTGGCTGGTTCTTCATGATCATTGTCTTCATCAATGAAAGGATAAAAACTGTAGTTGTTTTCTTTTTCATCGGTCCAGTCCCAAACTGTTTCTTCGTCAATGGTGACATCTCTACTGATGACGATTTTTTGAGTATGAGGATCGAACATTTTGTACCCTTTGGAATGTTCTGAATAGCCCACAAATAAGTATTTCTTACTTTTTTCATCTAGCTTCTTGCGTTCTTCATCCAGTACATGGACATGAGCAACACTGCCAAAAACACGCAAATGAGAAATACTGGGTTTTATTCCGCTCCATGCTTCTTGTGGAGTTTGATCCCAAACACTGATAGTTGGCGATTTGTTCAACAGGTAGACAACACAATCTACTGCTTCGGCCCATAACTCCTTCGGTAAATTTTTGCTTTTTAACATGCTCCTCACCATGTTGAGCACTGTTCTGTTTTTTCTTTTGACTACGCCATTTTGCTAAGGTGATCTGGGGACTGAAAGGAAATGACGGATTCCATGCTGTTCACAAAATTGCTTGAAATAGATGGACATATATTCACCGCATTTGTCTGATCTGAGTGCCTTAATAAAATGGCCACTTTCTTTCTCCACTTGGACTTTGAATTTTTTAAATGTCTCAAAAACTTCTGTTGTTTCTTTCAAAAAAATACACCCAGGTTTTTCTACTATAATCATCAATGAAAAGTAGAAAATATTTATTTTTACCAAGAGACTGTGGAGTGATCGGTCCACACACGTCTGTGTGAACTAGCTCAAGTGGCGCCTTCACACAGTTGATGAGGCTGGTCAATTTGAGGCAATCCGTTTACCATCTGCTTCTGTCCCAACAGCTCCAGTCCTCCAAAATTGAGATGTCCGTACCGTAGATGCCAAAGCTAGGGGGGACTTTGCACACAAGCTTTCAAACATTTGGCCACGTCCGTCTGAATGTTAATTGTAAACATTCTGTTTCTCGCCATGGGTACTCGTGCAATCAACTCCTTTTTCTCATTCAATAGGAGTAGTTTCCGGTCCAACATGCGAACTTCATAATTTTTCTCGAGTAACTGTCCCAAACTCAAAATATGGCTTTTCATGTTGGGAAAATAATAAACATTATCAATAAGAATGGTTCCTTTGCCTGTAATAGGAACCTTAGAGGAATCTCCAAAAACAACATTACCGCGAATGGATTCATAGAGCTCCACGAACATCTTCTTGTCACTACACATATGGTTACTTGCCGCATTGTCAAGATACCATATATTATTTTCGCGATTTTCTTCACCTTCGTAGGTAAGTAACACTGTGCCAGTTACTTCCTCATCTTGAATATTATTGGCAGTCTCCTCTCCTCTACATTGAATGTTAGACTTGTCGCGTCCTTCATTCGGCCTCCAGTTTCCTCTTCCTTGACTGCGTCCACGACCTCTTCCTCTACCTCTGGTGAATTGAGTGCTTCTGTCATTGTTGTTGTTGCCGTTTTCATTTTTGCCTTGACTTCGTCTTCTACCATTTCCTCCTCGACCTCTTCCGCGTCCTCTACCGGACTGACTACTTTTGCCATTTTTAAACACAGTCTTTGTTGCTAAGACTTGTTCCACGAAATCTTCTCTTCGTTTCTCAAACCGCTCCTCGCGTGCTTGTAATGACCCTACAACTTCATCAACAGACATTTCGCTGATGTCTCTGGACTCCTCCATAGCCACCACTACGTAATCAAATTTTGGTAGTGGTGATCACATAATTTTTTTCAACAATTCTGGACTCTTCAATTTTTTCTCCATATTGTCGCATCTGATTTACAACAGATTTTACTCGAGATGAGTAATCACTATTGGCCTCTGTCTCTTTCATCCTCATCGTCTCGAATTCTCCTCTCAGCATCTGCAAACGAACTTTTTTAACTTTTTCCTCCCCTTGAAGAGAAACTCGTAAGATTTCCCACGCTTGTTTGGCGGTCGTAGCTTCGGCCACTTTCTCGAACATTAATTCATCCAAACCTTGATGGATGAGAGTAAGCGCCTTTTGATCGCTTTTGCAATTTTTCTGCAGAGTATCTTTTTCTGCCTGTGTTAACGCTGCCTCGTTGCCTGAGACTACATAGCCTTTTTCGACAATATCCCAGACATCTTGACATCCGAGTAACGCCTTCACCCGAATACACCAACTTGAATAATTGGTTTTGGTGAGTTGAGGGTATTGATAAAGAAGTTTGAGACCGTCTGACATTTTTTATAGGGTCTGTTTGGCGGAAGACTGACTCTCGTAACCTGGCTCTGATACCACTTTGTTGAAATATAAGGACTAAGATAGTAATTTACCAGGGATAAATATGTAACTTTTTGATAGACTTGTTGTATATTTTTCGGAATTAGAAATTGACACAAAGAAAATCCTTTATTGAACTGACAGTAAACACACAAAATGAGACTCTCTAATTAAGGTACACTCCACTCAATTGTTTTTGCTATATCTATCTATCTATCTATCTATATATAAATATAAATATATATAAATATAAATATATATATATATATATATATATATATATATATAATCCAAGACACTTACATTTTTTATATATATATAAATGCCAAGCACACATTTTTGACTAATTTGGATCCATACAAGTCCAAATTTATTCACTAACCACAATTTAGTATTCATGCAATAAATGCACCACCTTATCTTATCTCATCACGTGAACATGCATCTTTTTTTTAATATAATTAAGTTTATTAATTTTAACAGTGTTCCGTCAATTGAGGGCCTGGTTGGGAGTCACGAAAAATTAAGTTTAAGGGGCATGTTGAAATAATAATAAATTAAACTTAATTGTTTCAAATAAAATAAAAATAATAAAAAATAATAATTAATGGAGGCATATCTACATGACCCAAGGAAGAAAAAGAAAGTCAACAATGGCATGTGATGGTTATTAATTGCGAAAGGACAAAGCAATAATATACCTCTACAGAACGCTTCTCGATCCCTTCCACAGCAGTAGGGAGCGATACTTGCTCGCGCACACAGGAGGCAGAGGGAAGTCGCCCGAGGACATTGCATATGGAAGATACAATATCCTTGCAAGAGAAGTTCACGGCCAGGCCGAAAGTCCTAGTCCACCATCCGCTAATATCGAGGATTGGCTGCAAGAGCATAAAGAAAAATATCAAGGAGTGGCAGATAGCTCATGAGGAAAAAGCAGCAATACGAGAGGGAGTAGATCAAGATACCTCGTGAATGGGGGTACTGCTCTTTCCTTTAGATGAGGCGAATACAGGTGCGCCGCCAACAGTAAGGGACACAGAAGTGTTCTTCTTTTTAGAACGAGAGGACTCTGTATCCGCACTTATCTTCCGCTTCCTAGTTAAAGGAAGATCCTCGGAGGCAGAAGCAGGACCTTGTGAAGCGGAAGCCCTAACCGGGGAAGCCGCCCCAATAGAAGGAATCGTCCCTCCAGAAGGATCCGCCCCTACAACGGAAGCGATTTCCGTCATCCGCTTCTTTCTTCTCGCCAGGGCTTTGGCCTCCCGATCTGCAGCGATTTGAGATAAAGGATCACCCCTGCAAAGGGTTAAAAGAAACCATCAACTTGGAAATAAAAAGTACCTTGCACAAAAACGCGATAAGGAATATAGACAACGCGATCCCCCTCGCGGTATGTAATCGCTACTCGGCTCCTTAGCATATGAAAGGCTTGATCGTATGTCCATACAAAAGGTGGAGTGCTCTTCAGGAACTTGATAACGGCGGATTCTTCCTGGCTAGGATACCCGAAGTTCAAACTCTTTACGTTGGGTCGGCTCTAGCAATGAAGGAAGTTCAGGTTTTCCTCATTAAACTTGATAAAAAAGTAAGATCGATCCCACTCGCGGATCTTGTTCAGCTTCTCGTCAAAACCATAGTATCCGCTCTGGCGGATGAAAGTGAAATACCCCGCCGAGCTTTTGAAATGGTGGAGCTTGGAGAAGATCTTGAGCGAAAAGGGAACCTCCAAACAATCCGCCAAAAATTTGTCCAGAGTCAAATCGGCCCAGCCGTTAGGATGCAGTTGCCCGGGCGCGATTCCATAACCGCCTAAGACGGAAGCAATCTCATCCGCCAGCGGATAAGTGAAGCCGCAGATAATCTGGGCCACAAAAACAGTGAAGTACCCCTTTGGGTAATCGCCCGGCCTCCTATCCTCTCCAGGAATGATCGTCTCGAGACCTCGGAGCCAGGGATAATGCTCCCGCAAATCATCGATTGTCTCTTGACAAACCAGACTTCCCGACCTGTCCTTCTTGGGTAACAAACGAGGGGTTGGGACAGGTGGCGGAATCAACTTTTTGGGGTCAAAACCTAAACCCTCGTCGGTTGTATTCGCCAGATGAAGGAAGTCGGCGGGATGGGAATTACACCCAGGAGAGCTGGTTGAAGCTTCCTCAACCATCTCTTCGACCTTGTTAGAGACCTCGCGGACATAATCGTCGTCAAACGGCGCGAAATCGAGGTCTGACATGATCGATAAAAGGAAAACAGAAGCAAAAAGCCGAACAAGGAGCAAATGTGAAAAGAAAAACTTACATGAAAAAGACAACACAGTGAAGTGACGGGATTAAGAAGTCAACGCCGGAAAAGAAGTAACGGAATTAAAAGGTCGACGCCGGAGAAAACGAAAGAGGGGAAATGCACAAATTCAAAAACTTTGAAATAATCGGACAAAGACGAAGCGTCCCCTATAAAAAGACCCTAAAAGGGCTCTTGCTAGACCAAGGGGGAGGCATGTGATAACCCGCGAAGCCCAAAATGGGTTATACTCATTTCGCAAGCCCAGCCCATATTAAAGCCCCATGGGCTAAGATTGGACGGGACCCGAATGAAGGAAGCGGGCGCAGCGAGTAAACCGCCCCTAATTCCTAAACGGAGCGACAAGACTCCCACTCAGAACCACGTTCGTTGCCATGAAGACCACGAAAGGGACATGGCCTAAAAAGGGGGAACCGCCCTCAGAACGTGGCCCACTAAGGAGTAACCGCCCTCGGCGGTTACACAAAAATACCTATAAAAGGCCTTAAGAATAAGGGGGAAGGTACGTTCACATTTTTTCCCACAAAGCTATTGCTAAATTATAGACTCATCCTTACAAAAACTGACTTGATCGTCGGAGAGTTTTCCCGGAGATCCTGTCTCCGGTTTTGTTTTGCAGGTAACTCCGGCAAAGGATATCAAAGCGGATCCAGCAAGTTATCATATTTTATTCATTTTTATGTAGAAGTTTTATTTAAAATTCCAAATAATAGTTCCTTATGAAAATTAAAGTAATTATTAATTATCAAAGGAGCGGCTCAATTGGTACGCCTAGCTTAGGGTTGTAAACAAGTTGAATCGTTCATGAACAGTTTAGCATTCAGTTTGATAAAAGTTTGATAACTTGCTGGATCCGCTTTGATATCCTTTGCCGAAGTTACCTGCAAAACAAAACCGGAGACAGGATCTCCGGGAAAACTCTCCGACGATCAAGTCAGTTTTTGTAAGGATGAGTCTATAATTTAGCAATAGCTTTGTGGGAAAAAATGTGAACGTACCTTCCCCCTTATTCTTAAGGCCTTTTATAGGTATTTTGGGTAACCGCCGAGGGCGGTTACTCCTTAGTGGGCCACGTTCTGAAGGCGGTTCCCCCTTTTTAGGCCATGTCCCTTTCGTGGTCTTCATGGCAACGAACGTGGTTCTGAGTGGGAGTCTTGTCGCACCGTTTAGGAATTAGGGGCGGTTTACTCGCTGCGCCCGCTTCCTTCATTCGGGTCCCGTCCAATCTTAGCCCATGGGGCTTTAATATGGGCTAGGCTTGCGAAATGAGTATAACCCGTTTTGGGCTTCGCGGGTTATCACATGCCTCCCCCTTGGTCTAGCAAGAGCCCTTTTAGGGTCTTTTTATAGGGGACGCTTCGTCTTTGTCCGATTATTTCAAAGTTTTTGAATTTGTGCATTTCCCCTCTTTCGTTTTCTCCGGCGTCGACCTTTTAATTCCGTTACTTCTTTTCCGGTGTTGACTTTTTAATCCCGTCACTTTACTGTGTTGTCTTTTTCATGTAAGTTTTTCTTTTCACATTTGCTCCTTGTTCGGCTTTTTGCTTCTGTTTTCCTTTTATCGATCATGTCAGACCTCGATTTCGCGCCGTTTGACGACGATTATGTCCGCGAGGTCTCTAACGAGGTCGAAGAGATGGTTGAGGAAGCTTCAACCAGCTCTCCTGGGTGTAATTCACATCCCGCCGACTTCCTTCATCTGGCGAATACAACCGACGAGGGTTTAGGTTTTGACCCTAAAAATTTGATTCCGCCACCTGTCCCAACCCCTCGTTTGTTACCCAAGAAGGACAGGTCGGGAAGTCTGGTTTGTCAAGAGACAATCGATGATTTGCGGGAGCATTATCCCTGGCTCCGAGGTCTCGAGACGATCATTCCTGGAGAGGATAGGGGGCCGGGCGATTACCCATAGGGGTACTTCACTGTTTTTGTGGCCCAGATTATCTGCGGCTTCACTTATCCGCTGGCGGATGAGATTGCTTCCGTCTTAGGCGGTTATGGAATCGCGCCCGGGCAACTGCATCCTAACGGCTGGGCCGATTTGACTCTGGACAAATTTTTGGCGGATTGTTTGGAGGTTCCCTTTTCGCTCAAGATCTTCTCCAAGCTCCACCATTTCAAAAGCTCGGCGGGGTATTTCACTTTCATCCGCCAGAGCGGATACTATGGTTTTGACGAGAAGCTGAACAAGATCCGCGAGTGGGATCGATCTTACTTTTTTTATCAAGTTTAATGAGGAAAACCTGAACTTCCTTCATTGCTAGAGCCGATCCAACGTAAAGAGTTTGAACTTCGGGTATCCTAGCCAGGAAGAATCTGCCGTTATCAAGTTCCTAAAGAGCACTCCACCTTTTGTATGGACATACGATCAGGCCTTTCATATGCTAAGGAGCCGAGTAGCGATTGCATACCGCGAGGGGGATCGCGTTGTCTATATTCCTTATCGCGTTTTTGTGCAAGGTACTTTTTATTTCCAAGTTGATGGTTTCTTTTAACCCTTTGCAGGGGTGATCCTTTATCTCAAATCGCTGCAGATCGGGAGGCCAAAGCCCTGGCGAGAAGAAAGAAGCGGATGACGGAAATCGCTTCCGTTGTAGGGGCGGATCCTTCTGGAGGGACGATTCCTTCTATTGGGGCGGCTTCCCCGGTTAGGGCTTCCGCTTCACAAGGTCCTGCTTCTGCCTCCGAGGATCTTCCTTTAACTAGGAAGCGGAAGATAAGTGCGGATACAGAGTCCTCTCGTTCTAAAAAGAAGAACACTTCTGTGTCCCTTACTGTTGGCGGCGCACCTGTATCCGCCTCGTCTAAAGGAAAGAGCAGTACCCCCATTCACGAGGTATCTTGATCTACTCCCTCTTGTATTGCTGCTTTTTCCTCATGAGCTGTCTACCACTCCTTGATATTTTTCTTTATGCTCTTGCAGCCAATCCTCGATATTAGCGGATGGTGGACTAGGACTTTCGGCCTGGCCGTGAACTTCTCTTGCAAGGATATTGTATCTGCCATATGCAATGTCCTCGGGCGACTTCCCTCTGCCTCCCGTGTGCGCGAGCAAGTATCGCTCCCTACTGCTGTGGAAGGGATCGAGAAGCGTTCTGTAGAGGTATATTATTGCTTTGTCCTTTTGCTTTCAAATATCTTGTGTTCATTGTAACCGCATATTTCTATCCGCCCATTTTTATTTGTGAGACGTGTTATATGCAGATTATCAATTTCGCTGAGGGCATTCTCCGAAGGGATGCAGAGCGAGCCCAGGAGTTGGAAAGTCTTGGTACAGAATTGGCGACTCAGAAGTCGCTTTATGATGATGTCCAAGGGAAGGTGAAGGTCCTAGAGGGCACCTGTCAGAAGGCCGTGGGCGAGAAGGAGGAGGCCCTTAAATCCCTTCAGGCCAAGTCCGATGAACTGCAAAAAGCCCTCGACGACCTAGCTGCTTTCAAGGAGGCCCAAAAGAAGAGGGTTGAGGATATTTTGGCTGAAGATGGCGCCCGCATCTACTGGTATGGGGAGCGGATTCATGCGGCTTATGAGCACGGGCATCAGGGTCTAGTACTTAACCGCCCCAAAGTTCCCATCCCTGAAAAGGATTTAACTGGGGAGTGGGATAAGCTGGAAGCCGAGGATGCTGATATGGATGAGGTACTCTTCTTAGATTGGAAGAGTCTTCAGGATCCTCCGATTAGCTGCGAGATCACTATTCAGCCCGCGGAAGGAGAGGCACCCCAAGCCGTTTCTCAACTTGTGCGAGAGGTACCTCTCACCGAAGAGGTTACTAAAGCGGTTACCGATTCAAGGGTTGAGGATTCGCTTGAAGTAGATCCTCCTACCGGAGGAGATGAGGGAGTTGCCGCAGTCCAGGAGGGCATTAGGGATGAAGGAGAGGAAGCTGTAGCATAGCTTAACTTATATTTGGACTTTTGTATGTAAAAACCATGTAACAAACCGCTCTGATATACATATTTTCTTTCGGTTGTTAGTTTTCATATGTGTGTGATTGTCACTTTTTTGCCCTTTATGTGTGCCCTTTGTCTTTTTGCCGACTCCATATTTGTGTTTTTTCATAGCTAGGGTGGCCAGACCCTTTTTGCAATTTTGAGTACTCGTTTATCCGCTTAATTTTATGCCTTAACTTACAATTCTTCTTTCGAAAATAATCATAAGTTTTGATCATAAGGTTTTGCGAGTGATGCGTAATCATGCATCCGCCTTTCTTTAATAGGCAACACGTTTATGTGTTTTTGATTTTAACCCTAAGGTTTTTTTTGATTTTAACCCTAAGGTTTTTTGCGAGTGATGCATAATCATGCATCCGCCTTTCTTTAAGAGGCACCACATTTATGTGTTATTGATTTTAACCCTAACGTTTTTTGCGAGTGATGCGTAATCATGCATCCGCCTTTCTTTAAGAGGCAACACATTTATGTGTTTTTTGTAAAGAATCCGCATTTTGTTGTAACATACTGAGTGAATGCAATAACTTTTATTGATGACGAGAAAAAGTTTATTACATATGTACTCCAATTGTGCGGGATCGAAGCCTCATTAAAACCTTTTATCAGAAAACCCAGTGGGAAAAACTCATAAAAGGAAAAAGAGTACTCATCATTTCCTCGAACTACTCGGCCTTTCTATATAGGCGTAGATTCTCTAGGTTCCAGGTGCGCGGGAGCTTCTTTCCGCTCATTTCTTGTATTTCAAAAGTGGCTGGTCCCAGCTTCTTGGATACTTTGTATGGTCCGATCCAGTTGACGCCCAGCTTGCCTTTGCCATCTCTGGATTGTATTTTATCCGCTTTTTTCAAGACCAAGTCGTTTTCGTTGATTATTACTTTTCGCATTCTTCTGTCGTGGTATTTCTTGATTCTATTGCGGTACATTGCCATTCGCATGTAAGCTTTCTCTCTTCGTTCCTCCACAGAATCCAAAGCATCTCTGATGTTGATAGGATTTTGTGTGTCGCAATAATAAATTGTCCGATCTGTGGGCGACTTGATTTCAACAAGTAGGACTGCTTCGGCTCCATAAACTAGCGAGAAAGGTGTTTCGCCTGTTGCTGCCTTTACAGAGGTTCTGTATGCCCACAACATATGGGGTATCTCATCCGCCCAACCTGTTTTTTTGTCACCTAGTCGCTTCTTGATGCTTTGAACCATGGCACGGTTGGTAACTTCTGTCATACCATTTGATTGGGGATGGTTTACCGAAGAAAAATGATTCTTGATTCCCATGCTTTCGCAGTATGTTTTGAACTTGGCACAGTTGAACTGGGTGCCATTGTCGGTTATAAGCTTCTGTGGGATCCCAAATCGCATGATAATGTTCTCTCGTAAGAACTCGATCATTCGCTCAGGTGTTTGTGCGGTTACTGCCTCCGCTTCTACCCATTTGCTGAAGTGGTCTACTGCGACTATCAAATACTTCCTTTTCTTTGTTGTTTCTGGGAATGGACCCACTATATCAATTCCTCATGTTGCGAATGGCCACGCCGTCATTATAGTGATTTGTTCGGCTCCGGGAACATGCTTTTCATTCGCATGGATTTGACAGTTGTGACATTCCGCAACCATCTTCTGGGAATCTTCCACCACCTTGGGCCAGTAGTATCCCAACAGTTTGACCTTTCTTGCCAATGCCGCCGAAGCTTCGTGCGCGCCACAAATTCCTTCGTGTAGTTCTCGCAGCACATAGTCTCCTTCATTGCGACTAACGCATTTCAACCATGGACATGTGTATGATCTCCGATACAAAGTTCCATCCCGCATTGAGTATCGTGCCGACTGCCCAATTATTTTTCTGGCTAAGCTCTTATCAACCGGCAAATCTCCCTGCTCCAGATACTGTCGGATTGGTATCCGCCAATCTTCATCGTCTTCCAGTTCCTCGATGATCATAATCTGATCAACCTCGAATGCTGGTGCCGATTTTATTTCCAAGCTGCATGCTTTTTGACTCCATGGTTCTCTACTTGCCGCTGCTTTTGCCAATTCATCAGCTTTTGCATTTTGGCCTCGTGGAACATGCACCATCTCCCAAACGACTCCCTTGTGCGTTAACTCTTGTGTCAATCGGCCGACTACCTGATGGTATTTTACAAGCTCCTCCTGTTTCACCAGATAATTTTTTATGATCTGGTTTATCATGAGTTTGGAATCGCTGTAGATTACCACTCTTTCTGGGGTGAGTTCATTGAGCAACTTCAATCCGCATATCATTGCTTCATACTCTGCTGCATTATTGGTAGTTTTGAAAGTTAATTTCGCTGCATAGCACAGGCGAATAACCTCCGGACCCTTGATGACTACTCCTAGCCCAGCTCCGTCTGTAGATAAGGCCCCATCTGTGTACATGCTCCACTCTTCTTTTTGTGCCTTTGGACATTCATCATCATCCCAGGTGAATTCGTTCACGAAGTCGGCGAGCACTTGGCTCTTTAGCGCTGGTCTTCCTTCATAGCGGATATCGAATTCGCCCAGGCGAATTGACCATTCCATCAATCGGCCGGATGCGTCAGGTTTCTGCAGTACCTTTCGCATTGGGATGCCAGTTCTTACAATGATAGTGTGCACCTGAAAGTATGGTTTCAATCTAGCCGCCGTGGTTATCACTGCGAGGGCCATTTTGTCCAACTTTGAATACCGGAGTTCTGCATCCTTCAGGACTTTGCTCACGTAGTACACTGGATATTGTTGCCCTTTTTCTTCTCGCACCATCACAGTGCATATCGCCATGCTGGTGACGGATACATAAAGAAACAAATCTTCTCCGTCTTCCGGCCTGCTCATTAAGGGTGGATAACATAGTAATCGCTTTATCCCCTCAAATGCTTCTTGACAATCCGGCGTCCATTCAAAGGACTTGGATTTTTTGATGGCATTGTAGAAAGGTAGACATCGCCTAGCTGAGCTTGAGATGAATCGCCCTAATGCCACCAACCGCCCGTTCAGTCTCTGTACTTCTCTTATGTTCCTTGGCGTCTTCATCTCCATTACTGCTTTAACCTTCTCAGGATTCGCCTCAACCCCTTTGCCGCTAACAATGAAACCTAGGAACTTTCCCGCTCTTGCTCCGAATGTGCACTTCTCTGGGTTCAATTTGAGGCCATATTTGATCAACACTTCTAGGATTTCTTTGATATCCCGCGGGTGGTCTTGCATTTTCTTGCTTTTGATGATCATGTCATCAACATAGATCGAGAAGTTCTCACCGGATTTGTCTGAAAATATCTTGTTCATCATCCTCTGGTATGTTGCTCCCGCATTTTTCAATCCAAAGGGCATCACCTTGAAGCAATAAGTCGCCTGGTGAGTTATGAATGATGTTTTGATTTCATCCGCCTTCTCCATGGGTATCTGATGGTAACTGGATTTCACGTCGGTGAACGATAAAGCTTCGTATCCTGAAGTTCCATCTACCAATAAATCAATGTTAGGAAGTGGATACATATCTTTCGGACATGCCTTGTTCAAGTCTTTGAAGTCGACGCACATTCTGTACGTTCCATTCGGCTTTTTGACTAGCACCACATTGGCTAACCACTCCGGATAGGTGACTTCTCGAATTGCATCTGACTTTAGCAAATCCACCACTGCTTTTTCAATCGCCTTTTGCCGCTCAGGAGCATGTCCCCTCTTCTTTTGCCGCACTGGGGTTGCCCCTTTGTCTACATTCAGCCGATGGGTTGCTACGTCTGGGCTTATCCCTTTTAACACTTCATTTGGGGCGGCAAATGCCGACTCACATTAGATCAATACCTCGGTAATGGCCTTCTTTGTTTCTTCTGAGAGTCCAGCCGCTATTCGCACGTTCTTGTCATTCGAGATGGCGAATAGTTCCGTTTCTCCCAATGCTTCCGCCGGGAGCTTATCTTCGACTTTATCCTCCTCTTCCGGTTTTGGTTCAAGTGATAATGTATAGGCCTGTTGAGATACAAGTTGATCACCTTCAACTATGACTCGCCCTTGGTGTGTTGGCAAATGTAACGTTAAATGCTTCATTGAGATGAGCGACTCCGTCTCCGACAGGAATGGCCGTCCCAGAATTATGTTGTAGGCCAGTGGGAGATCAACAATTGCGAATTCTAAATCACCTCGCCATTTTAGATTCTTATCGCCCATTTCTGCCTCCAACACCACCTGCCCACTCGTTTGGGAGGATTGACCCCCAAAACCAGTTACATCCATGAAGGTGTGTTCCACCCGCTCGTCGTTGATTCCCAACTTGTTGAATGCTGTCCGGGTAATGACATTGCAAGAACTGCCTATGTCGATAAGGACCCGTTTGACGTCCCATCCTTCAACGGCCATCGTGATCACCAGGGCATCCGCATGCGGCTCCGTGATTCTCGCAAATGAGTAATTGAGGGCATCCCCCCTATGTGTATTGCTCTTTCGCCATTCACGGCGAGTTATTTTTGTTGGAGGCTCGTAGATTCCGCCTGCTATCACGTTTATCACCCCTTTCTTCTGCTTCTTTTCTGGCCGTGTTTCTCCCTCATGCAGGAGCGTTGTTTTCTCATCAGCTGTATCTTTTCTTACAAATTGATTCAGCTTGCCTCTCTCGATCAGTTTTTCTATTTCCTTCTTCAGTTCGTAGCAATCATCTGTGTCATGGCCATTCAACCTGTGGAACCTGCAATATTTGTTAGGATGTCGTCCCAAACTGGTTCGACCTTTTACCTCGGGGAACCGCACATCCTTCTTCAGGGGGCTCTTTTCGATCCAAAGTAACACCTCCTGACGAGTCGCGTTTAGTGGCGTGTGATATCCTCCACCTTGAAAGGGACGATCGCCTCTTCGAACAAAATTACTTTTGGACTGGGTCTGACGTCGACTGTTCGAAGTGGTTCTAGCGGCATCTCTTTCTCGCCGAGTTTGGGCCCTATGTTCCCTGTTGACATCATCCACTTCCATGAATTCCTTTGCTATCTTCATGAGCTCGGCTACAGTGCGTGGTTTGTTACGGATGATCTCTTCCCGCATGCTCCAATCTGTGGTTCCATCCGCCATGATGTTGCGAATACTCACGATATCTGGGTTCTGCAATCGCACCAGGATATCGTTAAAGGAGACAACAAATTCCCTTAGGGAATTATAGTTCCTCTGTTTGATCTCCTTCAGCTGCCTATCTGTCACATCTGCTGCTTTACAGCCCACGAACTTCGCGCAGAAATCCCGACTATATTGTTGCCAATTATGAATAGATTCTGCCGGTAAAGATCGAAACCAATCAGATGCCGCACCGCCCAAAGTTGTCGAGAATAACCTGCAAATTATGCTTTCGCTTGCCCCTGCAACATCCATTAACTCTCTGTAGTTCCTGACATGAGCCTCAGGGTCAGAATTTGGATCCCCATAGTATTTTGGTATGGCAGGCGTCTTGATTCTATGATCTGGAATGAATTCCCGCAACGAAGGGGCAAAAGGTGAATCGCTCTGGATCTCTGCTCTCGGCCTAGGCGAGTACCCCATTCGCTCCATCATGCTTCGTAATTGATCTTCTAAGTCAATATCGGGTATTCGCCGGACTTCTTCCAACCGCTGTTGGTGAATTTTGGGTGGCATCCATCCGCCCATCGGTGTTGAGACGTGTGCCTGTTGGGGGACTAACCGCTGACCCGTTATAGGATCAAAGTTCCATGTGTGCTCTCGCCCAGGAGTCATCAACTCCGAATGTCTGTGAGGAAAAGGTTCCACTTGCTGTAGCGGAAGAGTGCCTTGCACTCCTGGCAACGGTTGGGATGGCTGCCAGGTTGGATATATCGTCGTAATGAGATCTGGGTGCGAGTAGTTGCTCGGGTGGCTGTGTGGGTTTGTGCGACTACTCTGGCCCACTTGATTTGGTGCCTGAGATGGCTGCGGGAGGGCCGACATGACAGGGACAGTCGGTGATTATGTTGAGATAACCACAGGTTCTTGAGGAGCAGCCGCCACGGCGGTATTGTGTTCGGCGAGGGCCGTTAGTAAATTAATCATTCGATCTCCAGCCGCCTGGCTCATGTTCGAGGCCAATACTTGTCCAGCCATCTGTACGAAATCACTATTGGACATTTCCATCTCAGTTTGCACTTGGACCTCCAATAACGGACTCAATTGTCCCGAAGGACCCGATGAGCTAGGCACCACAGGCTGTGTATTTGCAGGTTGCGAATTCGCAGTCCGTGGTCCCCTGGAGTTCATACTGGTTGATCTAGTGGTAACGCCGGTCGTTCGTGATGGTTCTGACATGTTCTTCATGTACCTTTAACCAAATGTTGGTAAAAAAGGTCCACGCTCACCGCACCAATGATAACTTGCTGGATCCGCTTTGATATCCTTTGCCGGAGTTACCTGCAAAACAAAACCGGAGACAGGATCTCCGGGAAAACTCTCCGACGATCAAGTCAATTTATATAAGGATGAGTCTATAATTTAGCAATAGCTTTGTGGGAAAAAATGTGAACGTACCTTCCCCCTTATTCTTAAGGCCTTTTATAGGTATTTTTGGGTAACCGCCGAGGGCGGTTACTCCTTAGTGGGCCACGTTCTGAGGGCGGTTCCCCCTTTTTAGGCCATGTCCCTTTCGTGGTCTTCATGGCAACGAACGTGGTTCTGAGTGGGAGTCTTGTCGCACCGTTTAGGAATTTGGGGCGGTTTACTCGCTGCGCCCGCTTCCTTCATTCGGGTCCCGTCCAATCTTAGCCCATGGGGCTTTAATATGGGCTGGGCTTGCGAAATGAGTATAACCCGTTTTGGGCTTCGCGGGTTATCAAATTGTTATTGGGGTACAAACTTAAACTCTATAAATAAGAGTTTGTCTTTTGTTTTTCAAAATAAGATAATAAGGAAAGTGGGTGTGTGCAGAGAAATTGTGCTGAGTGTCATAGTAATAAAAGAATTCAGGATATATTGTTCTTCACTTTATAATACCTTTTTCTTTTAAAAATTCCATAGCTAATCCTTACAAATTGCAATTTGAGTTCTTTTTTCTTCCAACACCTCAATAGTCTTTTCTTCATTGCCGATATGTCGTGGTGAATTTGGACCATCATATTGATATTTGAACCATGAATTTTCAGGTTCATCCTCTCAATTTGAGTAGAATGAGCTGAAATTTTTTTCTGTCGACGAATGTATTCCCCATAAAAAATCATTCATCGTCATCTCCCTGCAAAAAAAAAAACATTAAAGAAAAAAAAGGTGAAGAAAAAAATTAAAATATTTACAAAAACGTTTAAATTAATAGAAGTTTGACTAGATTAATATTACAATTCTACCATCCCCAACAACGTCGCCAAAAACTTGATACACATTTTACGTATACGTGCATGTGAAGGCAAGTGTATCTTTGTCTTGTATCAAGTAATAAAGTGAAAGTAGAGTATCGTTCCCACGAGGATGATGATTATAAGTACTAATCTTTTTGCTCACTATCTATTATTTAAACAATCGAAATGTAGAGTTTGATAGGTTACCAAGTTAAGACTTAATATACAAGTGAAATGAAAAATAAACAAATTAATTTAGAGATTACTTATATTGAAGAAATTGAGACTTCTAGCTGCACTTAACCTCTTTGCTTGGTAATAATATTTAACCCCTTTTAAGTTGTTTTATCCTTTTTAAGATGACAATTTTTCTTATTAACTAATAAATTCTCGAGATTGGGTCTAAACTCTCGATTAATTACTTTCCCTTGGTCCGACTCAAGTAATTAATCTACAGAAGCATTAAGTTTTATTTATCTAAACCTTTTTAACCTACTTTGTTGGTCCCTTATAACGTTACAAGTATAGTTCCAAGGGGGGGGGGGGGGGTTAGGAACTATTTAAAATTTTTTGTTAGGGCAAACTTCTTTTTCGTGAGAAAAAGGTTTTAACAGCGGCGCTGAGTGAATAGCAAGATACTGGCTTAGTCAACTGGTGACTAGGTCAGTTTCTTTACTTGAGTCAGGAGATAGCACTTAGAGTCTATTCCTGAGCTCAGATATTCAATGCGCCCAACTCAGCTTGACCTCTTTACTTGGTCAGTTTTTTTTTAAGCAAGCAATAAATATATAAAGGAGTTTAAGGTTAGAAATATGTTACTCAACAGATTTATCCAGGTTCGGCCTCCAAGCCTACGTCCTGTCCCCGGAACACGTTCCGAGATTTCGAATTCTCTACTGAGCTCTTTAACGGTAGAGCATCAAACCTTTTACAATCTTAGAAACTGAGTATAACAAGAGTACCTTCATCTATACCTCTACTCAATCCTAATCTCTCGCTGAGTACTATAACCGAGTACTCAGCCTCTCCTTTCTAATCTCTAGAAATGATAAGTGTTTGTCCTAAACAACGATTGCTAAGACACCTTAGATGATTGAATAATCACTCTAGACTTTTACACAAAAGATATGAAATTTGGTGTAAGATTGCTTTGCTTTTTCTTGCAGAACTTTGAGTAGAATTTTGGTCAGCGTAATGGCTTGATCAAGTTCTGTGTTGAATGAAGCAACTGAAGGGCTCTATTTATAGAGACGTCTGAGGCATCGGTCATTTCGAATTTTGAAATAACCGTTGGAGGGAAACGGCTTCCTGTCGTTGTCACCCAGTCTTGCTCAGAGCTCTCGGCCAATCAGATTTGAGTATCTTCTGTCCTCGGTCAGCTTTTGGTCAGCTCGGCAGAATGTCTCTCCATTTATGGTAAGGTCAACTAGACAACATTTTGTGTCTTCTGAACTTTACCCAAAGTGGAAACACTTTGTCTGGAAGTTGTTCTTGCTCAGCTGCTGTCTTGTACTCTTTGTCGAATCAACTCAGCAGCTTCGTCCCGAAGTTGTTCCATGAAGGTCTTCTAGATCCTTCTTCCGATGAGCTGCATTTTGTACATAACGACAGCGTTTTGACATACGCAGGCCGAGTTGCCTTAAACTGTTTGACTTGGGCTTTGACTTCCGTATTGGGCTTTGGGCCTTTTAATCTTTGTGTCTTATAAACAATTTAACTCAACATTGAACAAACACATTAGTAGAATAAATCAAAGCATTTAAACTTAGTGTGTTTAGAATATTTTTTAATTACACTTAAACAATTTTGTCAAATCAAAATTATGTGGAAAGGTGTTTCAACATACTTTACCTTGGTCCGACTAAAGTGATTACTTAAGATTCAAGAAAAACCGTTCGAGCAATTAGTTCTAAACTTTCGATTAATTACTTTCCATTGGTCCGGCTTAAGTAATTAATCCAAAGAATCATTAAGTTTTCTTAGTTCCAAACCTTCGATTTATTATTTTTCCTTGGTCCGGCTCAAGTAATAAATCTAAGATTTGTAATAAGATTTATGAAAAACCTTGGAAAACCAATAAGCCACACTAAATGGTCATTAGGTCCAACTTATGAATTTTGATTAATCAATTTAATCACGGTCAATATAAACGATTAATTATATTCAAGTAGGAATTCGGCCCATCTCCTACAAGCATTAAGAATCATAAGTTAGTTCTCAAAAAGGATAAACATAACTTAAATAGGTTAAATGTAATTACCACATAATTAAGGTTAAGATCCACTTTTAGCCTTAGTTAAGGGGGTTTTAGCCCATAATTAGATTAAAACACACCTTAGAAAGATAGATGATGGAGTTATAGTAATAAAAGAGATTAAAGTTTAGAAGAAACCGTACTGACGATTGCTGAACGAACTTCTTCGGTAACTTAAAACTTACTTTTATTGGATGAACTTTTGCACAAACAAAATTTTGAGAATAATAACAACAATTAGAACAACAAAAACAACTAATTCTTAAGGAGAAGAATCAGTAAAATAACATTATAGAGGGAAGAATTAAGCCTAAGCTTGGTGTGTTCTCAAATGGCTCCTAAGGTCTCCTTTTATAGTAAAATGGTACACAAATTCCAACGACCAAGTCTCCTTATGGCCTCCCAATATTTAATCTTCCGAATTCAGCCTTTAAAGAAGGTGGTGGAAGACTTTGACAATTTAAGAGTTGAAATGTGTAAAGGTGGGAAAGGAATCATAGGCTTCAACATGTTCATCAACTTTGGATAATTTTCTGGACCTGTTACACTTCGAATTTGAAGATGATTATTGTTAGGTCATCTGTACATCTTTCTCTTAACTTTCCAACGCATTTTGAATCGCCTCAATCTTAGTTTGTATGAGGGAGATAAGTTGAAATACGAAAATGTGTCAAATCTGTCCTAGTGTGAACAATTGGACTTTTATCTTACAGCACCCATCCACGATGGGTGCATGATAGATGTCACTAAAACTCCTTTTTTCTGGTCCCTTTTACTCCCGAGTTATCGCCTTAACTCCCACTTGGTTATTTATGCCAGAAACCTTACGAAAGTGCCTAAAAAACACACAAAGTGGCTTAGATATATAAAATGACACTATGCCATTTTCCCTTTCACATGACACAAGATACATGACAGACATTTGTTTTCATGTCGTCTGAATATTTTTCATGACAGTATTTTAACTGTATGTCATCTGAAAGCGAAATAAAAAATGCGCTCGATTCTCAGATGACATTATGATTACATAATCCTATCATCCAAAGAAAACGCGCGTTTTCGTTAAATTTCACTTACTCAACAGATGACACTTATAATAAATGAATGTCATTGTTTGTCGAAAACAAAAAAGCGGCAAATGAAATTTCACTTACGCGGTCAATCCCCAAATTTTAGGCGCTCTTGTTTGACTGAAATTTTCAGCTGATATATAAACCCTCTCTCTAATCCCAAACCCCATTTTAGGTTACGCAAGAGCTTCATCCCTCTCATCCCTCTCTATAGCCATGGCTGATTTGAATATGCAATCACTGGGTGAACTATAAACACGATACTGGTAAGTATCTATTGATTGGCATTGTTCCTTACTCTCTCTTTTCCTCATCCGATTTACTTTTGTGTATGTCGATTTCAACAGCTGGAATAAGGTTCTATTGATTTTCAGAGCTATGATTTAAAGGGTTAGATCTCTCACTTAGATACTGATTTTATTGTATTCATTGTTAGATTCACCGATGAAATTCTTAGGTCATTATCTTTTTTAACCTAGGGTAATACATTGCCAGTTGCTGAAGATGTTTTGATTTCTTTTTATTTGAACATAATATTTGCAGGGATAGTAAGAATGCTACATGCGAAGGCTGACTGAAGAGATTGTCAATCGGTTCATGCCTTTAGCATATGGGAAGATTTCTTTAACTTACTGAATATATATTAATGTTAAGTTGGTTTGAACTGATTGGTCATGCCTTTAGAAGTGCTTGTGTATGTTTGATGTACTATTTTGGAACCTAGGACTCATAGAGTTCATGTATGAATGATCATTAAACATGTGCCTGATTAGGCATACTCTAAATCTTTGAATGTTCTTTGAGATTGGCACTACTCTTACACCTATGGGTTATACTGCTATAAGTGATTGAGTATGTGTATGTGTATGAAACATGTTTATGTATGATGTTCTGTTGATGTTTATGTTTGAGGTTCTCTATGAGTATGTGTACGATTGTTCATTTGGGCATGTAGCTTATTAATCATACATCAAGTATTAGAGGAACATTGTAAAAGGGTCATTGAGCATGTGGCTGATTAGGCATACTCTAAAGCTTTGAATGTTCATTGTGATTGGCACTACTCTTACACCTATGAGTTATACTGCTAGAAGTGATTGAGTATGTGTATGTGTATGAAACATGTTTATGTATGATGTTCTGTTGATGTTTATGTTTGAGGTTCTGTATGAGTATGTGTACGATTGTTCATTTGGGCATGTAGCTTATTAATCATGCATCAAGTATTAGAGGAACATTGTAAAAGGGTCATTGAGTATGTGGATGATTAGGCATACTCTAAAGCTTTGAATGTTCATTGTGATTGGCACTACTCTTACACCTATGAGTTATATTGCTAGAAGTGATTGAGTATGTGTATGTGTATGTGAACATGTTTATGTATGATGTTCTGTTGATGTTTATGTTTGAGGTTCTGTATGAGTATGTGTACGATTGTTCATTTGGGCATGTAGCTTATTAATCGTGCATCAAGTATTAGAGGAACATTGTAAAAGGGTCATTGAGCATGTATGAAGCATGTATTAAAAGGTAAATTTAGGCTAATTGATATCACCATTCTCTTTTTTATTTGAACATGACCTATGATGATAAGTAAGGAATAAGTTGTATACTTGTTATAACATGTTCACTTGAATAAGTTGTCTACTTGTTATAGCATGTTAGGCATACTCCTAAATCTCCATTACTATGTATCATGTCACTTGGCTTGTTATGCTTATGGAAAAGTGTTTAATATGGTGATGAAGTTGTATGATTCTAACAACACAAGTTTATGACTAAGCTTGTGGTGACAGTATCATACACTTCATCACCATGCTAACTTCATCATGAACTGTACAATCCAAGTGGCAGGTACATAGTGGTGGCTTTATGATGCTATGAGAACAAGTTTTAGATATGCACGAATAAGTTGTCTATTTGTTATAACATGTTAGGCATACTTGATAAGTCTCCAATTCAACGTTCAAATGTCCATTTTAGTGCTAGGTTATTTAATTAATTTGGTGTTATTTTGGGTATTATTGCTTGTTTTGGTTTGATTAGCCTACATAGGACTCAAATGATTAAAAGGAGCAGAATTGGACTTAATTGAAGAAACTTTGGACCAGAAAGGAATTTGGTGCTGAATTAAAGGAGCTGAAGCGAAAATGGAGTTAGTCTTGCCCAAGACTAAGGACTTCCGAATCTGCTGATGTTCAAATTGACCAGGACCTTTTCCAACTCGAAAAAGAAGGCATAAAATCAGGGATTTGAAATTTGTAAAAGAGGTTGCTGATTTAGATAGATATTATTTGGTTACCTAACTTTTAGGAAGGGGTTTTCTCTATAAATAGAAGATGAAACAAAACTTCTTCTCTTAGGTTTTTTTTTTCTCTTTTTTGGGTTCTTAGTTAGCTTTATTTATTTTTATCATCTTTAATGGTTATCATAGTCGAATTCATGACTATGTGTAGCTAAACACTTTATTCAATTAAGGGATTAATTAAAGGCTAGCATTATTTCCTATTGTGAGATTGTTGTTCTTAATTTCAGAAATCTAATTTTATATGATCTGTTTACATGTTTATCAATCTATAAAATCAGACCTTCAATGGAAGTTTAGGTTACAGTTCGGCCGAGCTTCGACTTTTTCATTCATTCAAACAATGTTAGGCAATAGGATTTGTAATCATCTGAAATCCTGACTATGTTCAAGCGCATAAGCATGTGACTTGGTTTAAATCGGAATCGCTAAGAATTCGGTTAACTTAGATTGGGTCCTTCTGATTCCTAATGCTTTCGACAGATTAAATTCTAAGCGCTAAGCTAGAACTGTCTGATCGAATAGGAGCTTATCTTTAGGAGCTCTAGGATTTGCTTTACAATTAAAGAAGGATTATGTCGGGAATGAATAAGGAACGACTATAACCAATCCAGATCATGTTCATTATGATGTCATCTCACTTTCAGTGATCAACGAGGAAATAATTGTTCAGCCTGCGAGTTTCCCTTGATCGAAACTCCATCATATAAGAATCACCAATTCAATTTCAATTCGATTCTGCAATTTTTATTTATTCATTAGTCAACAATTTCAATCCCCCTATTTACTTTTTGTTAATTGCTTGGTTATATTTGTGATTAGATCAATATTAATCCTTTGGGTACGACCTTTACTTGCTCTTTTACAATCTGTTTTCGGTTAAGTGAAGTTATAATTATCTTTGGTGGATTCGACACCCATCAAATTTTGGCGCCGTTTCCGGGGATTAATTTAACTTGATTTAATTCCATATATGACCAGGTCTGAAACTTCAGAGCAACTTCTTTTTAATTCAGAAAAAGAAAAAACAGCAAGAAGTCTTCGTGATGACATTAAACGTCACCGCGAATACCAATATGCCAATTTCCCATATAGCTACTTGACATTTTTAATTATTAGTATGTTACGTGATGACATTAAAGGTGACGTTAATAAATAAAAAGATGCATCGTAACAATATTCATATGACAGTACGCAACTAGGCTGATGTCATGTATAGTATCTTCAAATGACAGAACCTAACCGTCGTTTGAAGGTGCAACAGATGGCAACGAGCTCTGTGACAGATTTATATCTCGCGGGACGACGGTTTTTAACCGTCGTCTGAAGGGGGTTTTGGCGTAGTGCTTGTAATTGCCTTAATTCATACCATAAGGCCATAATTCAATATTTCATCTTAGGAATATACAAATGACCTTACAAGGTCACACTAACATCAAGTTAAACTCATAAGCACTTAAAAGTGCACTTGTCCACAACAACACAAACACACACTACTCTATATGTGATTTATATGATCACATACTAGCCAAAACACACTTTTAATAAAGTTTCCTATTTATTCAATTCATGAATATGCATAACATGAAATGCAATACCCTAGAGACGACTTGAAAACTTGTGGCCGTGTCCGATCCTCGACCTAACGTTGAGCACCTCCTTCGGTGCCTTGCACTTCTTCGCCTAAAAACGTTAAAACATTTGAAAAAGTGAGACAAAAATCTCAATAAGTAATTATCAACTACAAAAAAATAAATATATTCAAAATAGCTATATATATATATTTATTTATTTGCTTAAAATCTCAATTATATAAAATGAATAAATTTGCAATTAACCATTTGATCAAATCAACCATAATTCCATAAATACTTCACAAATCATATCTCAATAAATACTTCACAAACCGTATCTCAATAAATACTTCATAAACTGTATATCGATAAATAATTTAACAAATTGTATATTAATAAATACCTCATAAATCGTATATCATTAAATACTTTATAGACCGTATCCATCCGAGAGATAATCCTCGTATGTATCAATCCACACAATATAATAGAATCGAGATATCTCACAATTTTACCTAACCCGCATGGTCTTACTCAACAGTTCTTTGCCATACCCGATATGTCTTCCAACTGTGTACACATGCCGTATTTCTCACTAAATACGGACTTTAATTAAAGCCACATATCCGGATTACTCTTGATGGATACTAAAAACATTATAATTTCATAATATAATTTAAAATCAGAAATATATATAACTCATAAATCAACATCATAAATTTTCTCAATACCTTTAATCAATCAATTTTCAAAATATTAAATCATACTTCGTTATTGGACCAAAATCATCAATAAATAATTTATTGATATACTTATCAATACTAACTTATTTCAATAAACCATAATTTCATTGTTTCATACGTTAAGCCTAAACATGCACTCTCCTTAAATTTGGTCTTTATCCCGATCTAAATTGGTCAAATAGTTTAACCCATGATTTCTTATATTTTCTTTATTTTTTCGGTTCAGGATCACCCTTTGCTTGGGTTCTAGCCTGATTTTCATTTAACTTAGGCCTAAATTAGTGTACTTTCATTTAAGTTTTAACAAACATCTAATTTCTTTTTCAAAACCATTAGGCCTAATTGATGAATTAATTAGGGAAAATTACACAGAAATTCATGTTTCAAAAACTATTTACAATTATGTTAAGTTATAATTTTAGATTATATCAAACTAGTAAAATTAGTACTTTTAATATATTTTAAAGATTATAATTTATAAATTAGAAGTCTAAAATATATTTTCTAGGGTTTATAATTTATGAATTTGAATCTAGAATTTTTAAATTATGGTGTAAAATCATAATAGGTAAAGAATGATGATATATTAAGAATTAAGTTTGGTGATATGACTTAGTTGTAATTTTGTATTTAATTATGATATTCATGTATTTGACCCAATTAATTACCAATTAAGGCAGACTTGAGTGGTAAGTTCCCTATTCTTTAGCCTAGAATATAGGTTCAATATAGGTTCAGTCATTGACTGTTATGTAAACTATACCATGTATATATTGGATTTACACATCAATAACAATCACTATCACTGAACAATTCAAATTGTTACAGCTTAAACTAGATCTCAAGTTCGAGTCGTAGCGTAAGGCAGAAAGTTTTAATTGGAAGAGGATCTACTTAAAGGATGCCTGGCGAGCTTCGAATGAATACCCTCCATCGTTATTCGTAACCTACCAAAAATGCCTTTTATTAAAATTCGTAACCTTTTCGGTATATATATTATTAGGGCCATAGATGAGGGAATGTAAGGAGCTCATCCGCACAATACCCTAAAATTATAAGGGTCCCAAAATGTACTTAGTTAAATATAGATAAATTGAAAAAAAAGAAGATAATGTAATAAAATTCATTTTCTACCAATTCGCTACATTGAATGCATTTATGATTTAGACATTAAACAATTCAAAATTGATACCATTCGAATTCATTCATTTATCTTTATATTTTCTTAATATGAAATTCTGTTAAATATTAAATTTTAACTCAGACCCCCAAAAAGTTTAAAACAGGCCTCTATTATAAAGGAAGGTATAACAATAAACCATATGGTTTAAGCCAATTCAAACAAAGTCCTGTGTTTCAAAACTTGATAAACAAGAGTCTTGAGGTTCACTATGTTAGAAAAAATAGTTATGTGACAATTTTGGTCAAATAGTCAAAGGGTATTTTTATCTTTTGAAAAATCAAGTCAATCGCACATTCTTATTAACCAATAGTATTCTTCCTTATACAACTTTTTCTCTCATTAAGCCCCATCTCTATCTCGCTCAATAACCTCTCTATCTCGGTAACATATGCAATAAAAATCAATATATGTAACGATTGAAGTATAAAGAGATTCTTATCAGAATTGCACAACTAAAGTATTTTTCTAACTTTTTCAACTTATTATATATACCAATTCAAGAATACAACCTTCTAATTTTGAAACTCTTTTTTTTTTAATTAATTCATCTTTAATTTGAAATTTTCTAGATCCAAGTGGGTCGTAGCAATATCAAAAATGGAATTGATAGAGAAAGAGCGTACTTGAATACATACATTCTAGATGAGAAAGAAAAACTTGATAAAGAAAATTTTAGAGTCCGCTATGCTTTGTAAAGATTTGATGATCTTTTCGGACTGAAATTCAGACATCAACCCCTAAAATTAGATACCTTATGGCCACCAGATTCTGATAAAGTGAGGAACATCATAGACAAACATAAGAAAACTGATCGATAAGAAAAAGGTCGTTTATTGTTTGTGATTATTTCTCAGAGAAAAAAAGAAGCTTCAATTAGAAATTTCTAAATTGCAGAAGAAATTTTTTGAAGCCAAGTCTTCTTCTTGGGATACTCGTTTGGAGAATTTTTCAGAAGATCAATTAAATTTACTAAGATAAAGAGGGACAAAGATGAGTTATTGAGAAAGACAAAGAGGAGGTTTGAAAAGTGAGGTATAAGGGAGATTAAGAGGGGGTTTGAGATTCATTCTGTTAGTAAAGACCGTCTAAAATGGCTACCGGTGTTAAAAAAACCGAAGCGACAATTTTTTGGTAAAATAGTCAAGTATTTTTATTTTTTTAAAAATCAAGTCAATCACACATTATTATTGACCACTACTATTCTTCCACCTCACATAACTCTCCCCTTTATACAACTTTCTCTCTCTTCTACATTACATTACTTTCTCTCTCTTCAATAACTCATATATATCCCTCTGTATCTCAGTACCTTAATTGATCTTCTGAGAAATTCTCCAAATGAGTATCCTAAGAAGGAAAGTTAGGTTTGAAATTTTCTCTTTTGCAATTTAGAAATTTCCAATTGAAGCCTTTTGTTTTCTTTGAGAAATAATAACAAACAAAATATGATCTTTTTTTTTTGTCGACCAACTTTCTTATACTTGTCTATGAGGTTCCTCACTTTATCAGAATCTATTGCCATACAGTATATAACTTGAGGGGTTGATGTTTGAATTTCGATCCGAAAATGATCATCAAAGCTTTAACATTACAAAGAATAGTATACTCTTAAATTCTCTTTTAGCAAGTTTTTCTTTCTCGTCGAGAAGGTATGGATTCGCGGACTCTCTTTGTCTATCAATTCCATTTTTGTTACAACTACAACCCATCTTCTTAGATCTAGAAAATTTCAAATTAAAGATGGATTAATTATCAAAAAATGAGTTTCAAAATTAGAAGGTTGTATTCACAAACAGTATACAATCTTTTGTCCGATCAATTTTCTAATACTTGTCTATTGTAAAGAACAATAGAGAGAATAGATAATGTTCTTTTATGTTATTACTGATTAGCTATTGGTATTTATACAAGTGAAAAAAAACTAAACAAGGAAAGCTAATAAAAGCTAATAAATTTACACCTTTTGACTATTGACTATGGCTATTTGACTATGACTATTTGACTATGACTATTGACTATTTATATCTATTCACACTTTAAAACTCTCTCTTAAGTGGAGCATAAATATTTATCATGCACAACTTGTTGCATATATAATTTACACGAACCATGTTTAAGGCTTTAATGAAGATTTCTCCAAATTGCCTATTAGCTAAGATATAGGTTGCAGATATTGTATTCTTTTCCATCTTCTCACGAATAAAATAAAATTTGGGAAACTCGATCCTGAAACCAAAACACTACCCTATAAGGGAGATAATAATTTCTGGGAAAGCTTGACGTAGAAACCAAAACATTGCGCACAAGACATATAATAAATTATGAAAAAACTCGATCTAGAAACCAAAACACTGCTCATAAGGCAGGTAATGAATTCTAGGAAAACTCGACCTAGACACTAAAACGATGCTCGCAATGTAGATAATAATTTCTGAAAAAACTCAACCCAGAAATAAAATCCCTCCTCGGTTCAACTTCCTACACCATGCTTGATTTTCTTCTTCTTGAATATCCGAATATGCAGGTTTGGAATTTTTGATACTTATGTTCCCAATAAGAAAAAATATCCCTTTTGGTCCCTCTAAAATTTATCTTCTTTTAAAACTTATTCTAAACTTTTAATTTTATACTTAAAGTATGAAATTAGCTTCCAAACTATGCCTATAATACCCAATTAACTTACTAATTAATAATTAACTATAATGTAACCTATTATTTGGGGTATAGTAACTAAAAATTAAGGACACATACATGACTTCTCTCCATCTTAACGAATTCCGTCCTCGAAATTGTACTTACCCGATGAATGAAGTGAACAAAAGAGAGAGAAAGTTGTATAAGGGAGAAAGTTATTTGAGGTGTAAGAATACTATTGGTTAATAAAAATGTGTGATTGACTTGGTTTTTAAAAAGATAAAAAATACTTATCGACTATTTGATCAAAAATTACCATATCAATTTTTTTAAACACTGTTAGTCAGTTTGAACTGTTTTTGCTAATATAATGAAATTAAAATTCTATGTTTGTCAAGTTTATAAACACGGTACTGTTTTTGAAAATGGGCCAAACCAAATGGTTTATTTTGTACCTTTCCTTATATTATATATACAAATAAAAATTGAATTTTAATAAATTTAATCACCCCGTACATATGTTATATGTACGACTCCAAATTAAAGAAAATCGATCCAAGATGTTATCTTGAGTCTCTAAATAAATCCTCCTAAAACCGAATTAATCTAAAAATATTATTCGAATTATTCCATAACATATTTAAATAACATTTTATTAAATTTCTATTATTTTTGGGGATAAGGTACCAAAATAGGCCTATGGTTTTTGAGGGAAGTATCAATTTAGACTCCACGTATAAAATAGAACCACTTAATGTTTAAAAAAAGGTATAAATTTAGACATCGACAACAGATTGGACACATCATTACTCCGTTAAGTTCTGATTTTTCCTCCACGTACAATTGACAGAGCTTAACGGAGTAATATCAAGGACGTGTCTCGTTCCATTATCGAGGCCTAAATTGATACTTTTTTTAAACGCTAAGCGTATATTGGTGCTATTTTGTACATATCAGCCTAAATTGATATTTTCCAAAAACCATAAGCCTATTTTGATACATTATCCCATTATTTTCGCATATATGTCATATGTAAATTAAAAAATGAATTTTAATAAACTAAATAAACTCGTGCATATGTTATGTGTATGACTCCAAATTAAAAACCAACCATTTCAAGATGTTATCCACGTAGAGATGTCATTTGAATTATTTCATAATATAGTAAAATGATTATTTATTAAAATTCATATTTACTTTTTTTTTTTTTTTTTTTTGTATAAATGTAAAATTAACCAAGTCGCTGACATATTAACCAAGCCGCTACTCAGTCTTCGCTTCACTCTGTTACGCTCTCGACTGTTGGTTTTTCCACGGCATCGGCTTGAAGGGGGGTGTTAGAGATAATATTTAGATTATCTCTACTGATAATTATGCACAAACTAAACCGAGTTGTATTTGATATACAACTCTATTTAGGTGCAGAGATAATATTCCTATTATCTCTAGGATTAGATATAAGAGTTGTAATCTAACTATACAACTAATTAGAATACACTTTGTATCTGTCATATAAATACGCTTGATTAACACAAACCCTAATTAAGGGAATCATTCAATCATCTCTCTCTTTCTCTCTTAATATTTCGACTCTCTCTCTCTTCTCAATACCGAAACATTCCAACATGCATGATTTCAAATTAAAACAAATTCTAAATTCTAAATTTCCTGAACTAATTATTTTCATGTTTGGAAAAATGATACATACCGGTGTCTTTCTATAAGAGTCTGAAGGGATTAAAAAACTTGAAATGCATGTGTTTTAGAAGTCCATAAAAAAGCCAGGGCTGGCTCTGGGCTATGAAATTTACTTGCATGTAAGGGTAGCCGAAAAATTAACATGGATGGTGTTAACTTTTCCCCTTTGCTAATTTAGACAGTTTCAAGTAAAACAATTTACTTGCATGTAAGGGTAGCCGAAAAATTAACATGGATGGTGTTGATCCGAGAAAAGAGAACATATAAATTTTAGCCTTATCAAGGGCCAAATTTAACATCAACATTTCAAGTGAAGTGTAAATTTAATTATAATGTTTCCAAGATCAATTTTAGTCATGCATTATAAATTTTTTGAAAAGATGGGTTGATTATTATTTAACTGTTACATCAAACCTTCCAAAAAAGTTTTTCGATAAATTAAAACTGTTTTTTTAACTATATTAATAACTTTTAGATAATTATTTGACAAAAATATGTATGGTTATATATAGTAGATTTAGTTTTAGCATTTGAGGAGAATTTTTTTATAATTTTATCAGTAATATACTAAATATTTTAGACATAATTGATATTTAGAAAGTATGGAGTGACAGTTAAATACTAGTCAAACAGTTTTTTTCTAATTTTTCAATAAAGTAGAGCTAAATTGATATTGGTTGTAAATGTTAGGATTAAATTTGCATTATTTCATACGTTAAGGCTAAATATGTATCCATTTAAAATGTTATGGTTAAATTTGATCTTTATTGCGATCTTAATTAGTCAGACGGTTGAGATTAACCCATGATTGCTTATATTTTCTTTTATTTTTCGGTTTGGCCTGACCATTTGCTTAGGTTCCAACCTGATTTTCATTTAAATTAGGCCTAAATTAGTGTAATTTCATGTAAGTTTTAACAAACACTTAATTTCTTTTTCAAAAGCATTAGACATAATTAATTAATTAATGAATTAATCAATTACTAATTAAAGTTGACATGAGTGGTTAAGGTCTCAATTTGCTTAAACTAGATCTCGAGTTCGAATCGTAGTATAAGCAAAAAGTTTTAATTGGGAGATGATCCATGTAAAGAGTGCATGAAGAGCCTCGAATCAATTAATTAGACAAATTGATGGTGTAATCTTTTCGGTATATATATATATATTGAGTGGCGGAGCCAGAATTTGAGATTAGGGAGGGCTAATTTTAGTCCAACGTTGTAAAAAAAAAAATTCTCCATATACATATAAAAATTTAATTCTATTCAAAATAATAAATAATTTGACTCTATTGCAAAATAATAAAAAGCAACTATTTTTGAAAATAGATGAACTGCCAGCAACCTATGATCTACTGATAGTTGGTAATAGTGTTTTCCGAGACCGAATATTCTGATAATTTCTAAATTTATACCACGATTTAGTAATTTATAAACCTAATTCAAAGTTATCACATCAATCAAATTCCTAAATTCATCCATCAATATTTTCAATTTAACACTCATTAGTAACAGATCATAAACTTATGATTAAACGTGAAAAAAATTTATTTTTTTTAAAAAAAATACTATCTTTTGTACGAGTTGGACAAAAATAATTAAAATATTTCACCGAATTTATCTTAGCCGTAAACGTTAGGGTATTTTTACACCTTATCTCTAATTTTTTTTAAAGGACCTGTTGGGGTATTATTCCAGAAGAGTAAAAAGAGGGCCAATCCCAATTATTCCACAAAATTAGTCTATTATTTATGTGCCAATTTTTTTCAGTTGGGACCCAGACTAAACGGTGTCGTTTTATCTGGGCCCAATTAAAAAAAAAATTGTACCTAGCCCATCCCATTAACTGGGCAGTGCACAACTTTTAATTTTATGTTTAAAGTATGAAATTAGCCTTCAAATTATGTCTATAATACCCAATTAACTTACTAATAAATAATCAACTATAATGTAATCTAATATTGGGGGTATAATAACTAAAAATTAAGGACACGCGCGTGACTTCTCCCCATCTTAACGAATTTCATCCTTAAAATTGTACTTACCTGATGAATGAAGTGAACAAAAGAGATAGAAATTTGTATAAGGGAGAAAGTCATTCAAGGTGCAAGAATACCATTGGTTAATAAGAATGTGTGATTGACTTGGTTTTTAAAAAGATAAAAATACTTATTGACTATTTGATCAAAAATTACCATATCAATTTTTTTTAATACCGTTAGTTTGGACTATATTTGCTAATTGAATGAAATTAAAAGTTTATAAACATAATACTGTTTTTGAGAATGGACCAAACCAAATAGTTTATTTTTGTACATTTCCTTATATTATACATACAAATAAAAATTGAATTTTAATAAATTTAATCACCCCGTACATATATGTACGACTCCAAATTAAAAAAAAATCGATCCAAAATGTTATCTTGAGTCTCTAAATAAATCCTCCAAAAACTGAATTAATCTAAAAATATTATTCGAATTATTCCATAACATATTTAAATAACATTTTGTTAAATTTCTATTATTTTCGCTTATATGTCATATATGAATTAAAAAATGAATTTTAATAAACTAAATAAACTCGTGCATATATTATTTGTACGAGTCCAAATTAAAAACCAACCATTTTAAGCAGAAAGTTTTAATTGGAAGAGGATCTACCTAAAGGATGCCTGACGAGCTTCGAATGAATACCCTCCATCGTTATTCGTAACCTACCAAAAATGCCTGTTATTAAAATTCGTAAGCTTTTCGGTATATATATTATTAGGGCCATAGATGAGGGAGTGTAAGGAGCTCATCCACACAAGACCCTAAAATTATAAGGGTCCCAAAATGTACATATTTAAATATAGATAAATTGAAAAAAAAGAAGATAATGTAATAAAATTCATTTTCTACCAATTCGCTACATTGAATGCATTTATGATTTAGACATTAAACAATTCAAAATTGATACCCTTCGAATTCATTCATTTATCTTTATATTTTCTTAATATGAAATTCTATTAAATATTAAGAGTCTGATAAAATTTTAACTCAGACCCCAAACAAGTATCCTAAGAAGGAACTTGGGTTCATAAATTTTCTTCCGCAATTTAGAAATTTCCGATTGAAGCTTTTTGTTTTCTCTTAGAAATAATCACAAACAGTAGACAATCTTTTTTTATCGATCAGTTTTCTTATACTTATCTATGATGTTCCTCACCTTATCAAAATCTAGTGGCCATACAGTATCTAACTTGAGAGGTTGATGTTTGAATTTCGGTCAGAAAATGATCATCAAAGCTTTTGACATTACAAAGAATAGTAAACTCTAAAATTTTCGTTACCAGGTTTTTCTTTCTCGTCTGGAAGGGATGGATTCGAGTACTCTCTTTTTCTATCAATTCCATTTTCGATACTGCTACGACCCATCTTCCTTGGATCTAGAAAATTTCAAATTAAAGATGGATTAATTATAAGAAAATGAGTTTCAAAATTAGAAGGTTGTATTCACAAGGGTTAGGGTTTTATGGTGAAGAAGAAAGGGGCGGCGGCGGCTTTAAGAGAGGGGGCGGCGGCGGCGTCGGGTGCTGGGGATTTGAGGAAGGGTTGCGGTGATGGGGTGGCTGGTCTTGTGACAGGATCTGGTGCGATGGGAGAGGAAGAAAGTAGGTCGGGTGAGGGAGATCGATTCGTGACGGCGGCGATGGCAGGGGGAATAGAAGGATCGTCGGCGGACAGGGCAGGGGAGTTAGGAATCGCGTTGGTGGAGGCGGCTGGGGGTACGGGATGCGTTTCAGGTGGTGATGGTTATGGTTTGACGGTGGGAACGGCAGGGGTGAAGGGTTCTTTGCTGTCGGCGGCTAGAGGAGATGATTCAGAGGCGGGTTCAGTGTTGAAGAGGGGGGATTCCGACGCCGATCGGGATGGAGGAATGGTGGTGGAAAGTAATTTGATTAGGTCAGAAAATGGGGGTGTTGGAGATTCTCAGGATGCTATGGAGGTCTCTAATACACGGATCAGTATTGGCGATTCTATCAAAAATATTGGAGAATTGGCTAATAAATTTAATTCCAATTTAGGAATAGGACGATTTTCATGGAAAGATAAAGTGATGGGCGTGGTGGAGGAGGAACCTAGTTTGGAGGAAGATGTTATGGAGGACGAGCAGGAAGATTTCCTATCAGATTCTGATGAAGAGGACAATGTTCAGGATGATCCGCTTTGTCCCGTGATCCGTCTCTCCTCGAAAGAGAAGCGTGCTCTTAGAGCCAAATGGAAGCTTGCTCTAATTGTTACCGTGTTGGGTAAGAAAATCGGTTTCAATTATTTCGCACAAAGAATTCAAGCACAGTGGGCAAAGAAAGGTAAAATCAGTATTACTGATCTTGAAAATGATTACTATGTAATTAAATTTACAAGGTCTGAGGATTTTAATGCAGTGATTAATGGGGGTCCTTATATTATTTCTAACCAAGTTCTGGCTTTAACGCCATGGGTTCCAAATTTTAATCCACATGATTGCTCGGTGAACAGAATTCTGACATGGGTTAGATTTCCAGGGCTTCCAATTGAATATTACAATGAAAGTTTTCTTAACAAAATAGGTGGTTTGGTTGGCAAGGTCCACCATGTGGATAAAACAACCATAAGGGCTATTAGATGTAAGTTTGCAAGAGTTTGTATTGATGTGGATCTTGCTAAACCACTTTTGTCTAAATTTTGTGTTCATAATAAAGTCCATTTTATAGAATATGAAGGACTTCATAATATTTGCTTTGATTGTGGCATGTATGGCCATACTTGTGATGGATGCCCTAAAAGGGAGAAGGTGCAGAAAGAGGTTGGAGAGGTGGTTGAAGATAGGAATGATAGTATTCAGAAGGAGGAGGGAAATTTTGGTCCCTGGATGGTTGCTAAGAGATCTGCCAGACGTAGGACTCGGCCTCCGGTTGTTCAGAATCGCCCTTCGGATATTAAAGTCCAGAATTCTCAAATTCATTCAAATGTAATCTCGTCTGATAAAGGGAATCTTAGCCCAAGAGTTGATCGAAGTTCTGGGGGGACATCGAACTTGAATTCGGGTTCTAGATTTGGAGCTCTAAATTTAGTGGAAGCTCAAGAGTCAGAACAGTTAGAGATCCAGATTGGGCAAAGCATACCAGCTTCAGATTCAGCGGGACCTTCTGACAAAGGAATTGTGGATGTCAATCCCCTTATGATTTCCAAAGGTGATTGCCAGAATGTTTCTCAGAGCAATGTTACAAATATGAAAGAAAAGAATAAAGAGGTTAGTATTCCTAAACCCTATGTTGAACAATATGGTGGGAAGATCATAGGGGTTAACAAGATTAGTATGAAAAAGCCTAAAGGCAAGCAGAAAATTATTCAGAATTCTAGGAATTCTGTAAATGGTCTGGATAAGAGGGGTCCTAATGGTACCTCAGGAAGGCTCTTAGGAGCCCCTAATAAATACCTTATGTAAGGTTGTGGTGTGGTCAGTAGTCTTCATTTCTATGGATTTGTTGGCTTGGAATGTTAGAGGAGCGGCTAGCAAGGCTACCCGGGTCCATGTTAATGATTTAATTAAACAATTTAATCCCTCTTGTTTTGTGTTAATGGAAACTAAGATTAGTGGTGTTAAGGCAGAGGAGGTGGTTAAAAAGTTTAGAAACTGGAGTTGCATTAGATCGGAAGCTACTGGTCGTGCTGGTGGGATTTGGATTTTTTGGAAGCCAGATCGAATTCATTTTGATATTATTAGTATGGATAAGCAGTTCATTCATTGCAAAGTGAACTTGCCTGGTAATAATCCTTTCTTTTTTACATTTGTTTATGCTGATCCTGTCTTGGCTAATCGTAATAGGCTTTGGGAAGTTCTCTATTCTATCAGTATTAATATGATTGATTCTTGGTTTGTGGCTGGTGATTTTAATGATATTGCTGTTATGAGTGATCAGAGAGGTGGGGCTAATCACTATGTTAATCGTTGTCTGAATCATAAGCATAGTATGGATATGTGTGGGCTGTCAGATTTGGGGGCCGCTGGTCATAAATTTACCTAGAAACGGAATAGTACTTTTGTTCGTCTAGATAAAGTTTATGCCAATGTTTTTGCTCAAGTCAGGTTTCCTGAGGTTTCTGTTCTTAATTTACCGTTTAGACATTCAGATCATTGTCCTATCTTATTTAGGCTGTGTAGAGGCCAGCAGTCTAAAGGGAATAGGCCGTTTAGATATCAGTTTGCTTGGGAATCTCATCCTGAGTTTAAAAATTTTGTGAAAGATAATTGGATTCCTCATTCGAATGTCTTACAATCTTCGGAAGGTTTTAGGAAGAATGTTATTGATTGGAATAAAAAGATCTTTGGTCATATTATTAGAAGAAAGAATAACTTGTTGAAAAGAATTGAGGGTATTCATTGTAGTTTGGAGGCTAGATTTGATCATGGGTTGGATGGTCTTCTCAGAACCCTTCAGAAGGAGCTCGAAGCTGTTTTAAGACAGGAAGAGCTTCTGTGGTTTCAGAAGTCTAGAAGAACTTGGATTAAAGATGGTGATCGTAATACCAGGTTTTTTCATCTGTCTACTATAATTAGAAGGCAGAGAAACAAGATTGATGCTATTAAAGATTGTAATGGTGAGTGGGTCTATGAGAATGAAGATATTCGCAATCTTGCTCTTAACTTTTATAAAGATTTATTTAAAGAAGAGACTGTTGATCTAAGTAAAGCTCAGTCTATAACTACTTTTCCCCGGATTGAGGAGGATAAGTTTCTGGAAGCCTTCCATCCCTTTAAAAAGGAGGAGATTGATCATGCGATTTTTAGCATGGGAGCCACTAAAGCTCCAGGGATTGATGGTATTCCTGCTGGCTTCTATCATAAGCATTGGGATACTGTAAAGGAAGGTATTTATAAGTTTATTGAAGAAGTGTTTTTAAATCCTGAAAATATTAGGCTTGTGAATAAGACCCTGCTTGTTCTGACTCCCAAAGTTGAAAAACCATCTTCTTTTTTACAGATGAGACCTATTAGCCTTTGTAATGTTATCTATAAAATAATTACTAAAATGGTGGCTAATAGAATCCGTGGTATTCTTCCTGATATTATTAGTCAGAACCAAGGTAGTTTTGTTCCTGGTAGACAAATGATGGATAATGTTGTTATTGGTAAGGAGATGATTCATTCTATGAAGATCAAGAAGGGTAGGAAAGGTATTGTGGCTCTAAAACTGGATTTGGAGAAAGCTTATGATCGCCTTAACTGGAGTTTTTTTACTTCAGAGTCTTGAAAGAGCTGGAATCCCAGAGAGTTGGAGGAGGTTAATTGAGGTTTGCATTTCTTCTCCTACTTTTCAGGTTTTGATAAATGGAGACATGTCTGAGGAATTCTCCTCTTCCAGGGGTGTTAGGCAAGGTGATCCTATGAGCCCCTTTCTTTTTGTTATTGCTATGGAAAGATTAACTCACCTTATCCAGGAGGCTATTGATAATAGGACTTTTCGTCCAGTATCTATTAATAGATTCTATCCTGCTATTACTCATTTATTTTTTTCTGATGATGTTATGATTTTTGTGGAAGGGAATGAGGATCAGATGGGGGAGATTATGAGAATAATTAATTGTTTTTATGAAGCCTCTGGTCAAAGACTTAATATTCAGAAGTCTAGAATGCTTTGTTCAAAGAATATGAGTACAGGAATGTGTAAGAAGTTGAGTGATATTTCGGGTATTCCGTTAACCAATTCTTTTGGTAATTATCTTGGGGTTCCTCTCCATAGCGATAGAGTCTCTAAAGCTTCTTTTAAAGAGATTCTGGATAAAACTTCAAGCAAGTGTGCTAATTGGAAAGCTAAGACTCTGTCTCTTGCGGGGTGTCTTACTCTTATTAAGTCAGTCAATTGTGCGGTTCCTAACCATATTATGCAGGCCTGTAGATTGCCTGAACTGGTCCTCAATGATCTGGATAAAATTAATCGCAGTTTTCTGTGGGGGAATTCAGGAGATAGTAAGAAGATTCATCTTGTGCCCTGGAAGGAGGTTTCTAAGCCTAGAGATAGAGGGGGTCTGGGAATTAGACAAGCTAAAGATAATAATAAAGTTTTATTGATGAAGCTTCTTTGGAGAATGTGGTAAAATCCTTCGGCGCTTTGGGTTCGCTTACTTTGTGGAAAGTATAGAAAGGATAAGATTTTTGGAGGGCCTAAAGAAAGAGTTGTTAATTGTTCCTTTCTCTGGAAAGGCCTTAGTTTTATTTTCTCAGAATTTTGTTCTAGGATTGGTTGGGATGTGGGTAATGGTAAGACTATCAGTTTCTGGCATGATAAGTGGATTGGTGATAAGGCTCTTTTAGAGGTTTGTAGCTACCTTTCTCCTGATAATTGTCTCAACTGGAAGATTGCTGATGTGGTGGATTCTGAAGGTGATTGGATTTGGTCTAAATTTGAGGCTTTCTTTAACTTGGATACTCTCCTTAGAATTAGAGGAGTGAAGATTAGTAGCATGGAAGAGGATAAGGATAATTATTGTTGGGCTTCTACCAATAATGGTGCTTATTCCTGTAAGTCTGCCTTTGAGGCTTTTAGCAACAGTGATGAAGAGCCTCATTCAGATATTTGGAAGTTGTTATGGTCAATGAAAGTGCCTTACAGAGTTAGAAGTTTCTTTTGGCTTGGGGTTAAAAACAGGCTACTTACTAATTCAGATAGAAAAAGGCACCATCTGGTGGTTTCTGGGGACTGTAGTAGATGTAGAGGGCATGAAGAAACTATTTGTCATGCTCTGAGAGATTGTGATAAAAGTAAAGCTATTTGGAGGAAAATCCTCCCTAGTAATTTGATTGATATGTTCTTTTCTCATTCCAATTCTGAGTGGTTTGAGGATGGGGTGAGGGGGAAGTTGATAACTAATCTTGATCATGGTGATATATTCTTTTCTGTAGTTTGTCACCAAATCTGGGATTGGAGAAATAAGGAGATTTTTGGGGCTGAAACTGTTAATATTCCTAACTTGACTGATTTTTTTGCTAAAAAGATTTATCATATTATGGAGAGTTTCAAGGAAGATTCCCTTGATAGTTATATTAAAAGAAAGACGATCCACCTTCTTTGCTGGAGCAGACCTAGAGAAGGTATGATGAAGCTTAATACTGATGGCTCTTGTCTTGCTAGTGGTAAAATTGCTGTAGGTGGAGTCTTGAGAGATGATGGGGGTGCTTGGATTTCGGGTTTCTCGCATAATCTGGGCATAAGTTCTTCCTTTATGGCTGAGTTGTGGGCTATTTACTCTGGCCTCAACCTGGCTAAGAGTTTGGGGATTAATAATCTGGTTGTTGAATCTGATAATCAGGAAGCTATCAGGTTAATCTCCAGTAATAAAGCTATTGGTTTGAATAGCAAGAATTTGATTAGAGGTATCATGAGGCTCTGCCACTCCTTTGGTTCTATCTCTTTCTGCCATATATTTAGGGAGCAAAACACGGTGGCGGATCGTCTAGCGGCTGCTGGTCATGAAGGAAATGGGGGAGTCACAACTTACTCTTCTCCGCCGGCTTTTCTGTCCTCGATCCTTTTGGAAGATGTAATGGGGGTTAGCTTCCCGAGGCTGATCCCGGGTTAATTTCTTGTTTGTTTGTTTTTCTTTCTTTCATTTTCCTACCAAAAAAAAAGAAGGTTGTATTCACAAACAGTATACAATTTTTGATCGATCAATTTTCTTATACTTGTCTATTGTAAAGAACAATAGAGAGAATAGAAAATGTTCTTGTATATTATTATTGATTAGCTATTGGTATTTATACAAGTAGAAAAACCTAAATAAGGAAAGCTAATAAAAGCTACTAAATTTATACATTTTGACTATTGAATATTGATCATGACTATTTGACTATGACTATTGACTATTTACATCTATTCACACATTAACACTCTCCCTTGGAGCATAAATATTTATCATTCACAACTTGTTACATATATAATTGGCTTAATAGGCACCCAACCCTTTAAACTTGTAACTTTTTTTCACCTGGCCCCCTCAACTTAGGGGACAACCTCTCAACGCCCTCAACTCTCCAAAAACATCACATACAGCCCCTTACACCCCTGTGTTTGGTCAAAATATTGACCCGTGTAGAAAACGCGCTTGACTGTTGACCACACCAATGTCAGGTGTCATTTTTTTTATTAAAATTTTCCATTCTGGCATAAGAATTCTGATCGAAATCCATCTCTGGTAGTTGCTCGCCGAGCACAAATGGGCTTGCTCACCGAGCAGGGGTCTCAATGGAAAAATTTAATAAAAAATGACACGTGACATTGGTGTGGTCAACAGTCAAGCGCGTTTTTTTACATGGGTCAATATTTTGACCGAACATAGGGGTGTAAGGGGCTGTATGTGATGTTTTTGGAGAGTTGAGGGGGTTGAGAGGTTGTCTCCTAAGTTGAGGGGGCCAGGTGAAAAAAAGTTACAAGTTTAAGGGGTTGGGTGCCTATTAAGCCTATATAATTTACACGAACCCTATTTAAGGCTTTAATGAAGATTTCTCCAAGTTGCCCATTAGCTACGATATAAGTTGCTCGATCCTGACATTGGGAAACTCGATCCTGACACCAAAACACTACCCTAAAAAGGAGATAATAATTTCTGGGAAAGCTCGACTTAGAAACCAAAACATTGCTCACAAGGTATATAATAAATTGTGGAAAAACTAGACCTAGGAACCAAAACACTGCTCATAAGATAGATAATAAATTCTAGGAAAACTCGACCTATACATTAAAACGATGCTCACAATGTAGATAACAAATTCTAGAAAAACTCGACCTAGAAACAAAAGCAGTCCTCAGCTCAACTTCCTACACCATGCTTGATTTTCTTCTTCTTGAATACCCGAATGTACAGGTTTGGAATTTTTGATACTTATGTTCCCAATAAGGGAAAATATCCTTTTAGTCCCTCTAAAATTTAACTTCTTTTAAAACTTACTCTGAACTTTTAATTTTATATTTAAAGCATGAAATTAGCCTCCAAACTATGTCTATAATACCCAATTAACTTACTAATTAATAATCAACTATAATGTAACCTAATATTGGGGGTGTAATAACTAAAAATTAAGGACACGGGCGTGACTTATCCCCACCCTAACGAATTCCGTCCTCGAAATTGTACTTACCTGATGAATGAAGTGAACAAAAGAGAGAGAAAGTTGTATAAGGGAGAAAGTTATTTGAGGTGCAAGAATACTATTGGTTAATAAGAATTTGTGATTGACTTGGTTTTTAAAAAGATAAAAATACTCGCATTGAACAGTTCAGGCCCATCGTCATGAGTAATTTCATTTTCAAGGTAATCTCAAAGATCCTGGCGGATCGGCTGGGCAAAATATCCTCCAAGATCATTACTGAGAATCAGTTTGGATTCACCAAGGGGCGCAGTATCCATCAAGGAATTGCGGTGGCTTCAGAAGGAGTTAACATGCTAAATAAGAAAAGCTTCAGAGGTAATATGGCAATGAAAATCGATATCACCAAAGCTTTTGACATGATGGATTGGGCTTTCCTGCTCTAGGTTCTAGATTCTTTCGGCTTTGCTCTCCCATTCCGAAACTGGATCCTCAACATATTATCCTCGGCTAGGATATCGATTATTACTGGGACTGGGTCTCATGGATATTTCTCTTGTTCCTGTGGAGTCAGACAAGGTGACCCCCTCTCTCCCATCCTCTTTGGTATAGCAGAAGACTATATGAGTCGACTTCTAGCCTCCCTGGCTGATCAGAAAAGGTTAACTCCTATGGCCTATTCGAGCACTTATGAGTTTCGAACTCATCTGCTTTATGCAGACGACATCCTGTTGTTTTGCAAAGCCTCCCTGAGCAATGCCAGACTCCTGAACATGGTACTCACTGCATATGGTTCAATTTCAGGTCAGAAAGTTAATTGGCAAAAATCAGAAGCTATCTTTGGCCAGTCAGTAACTCCGCGTCGCAAGCTACAACTAACGTCGATTACCGAAATAAGAATCGGTTCTCTACCGATCACCTACCTTGGCGTCCCCATCTTTTATGGAGCCCCGAAAGCAGTCCATCTCCGCAGACTGGCTGATAGAATCTCTAACACATTCTCAAAGTGGAAAGGCCGGGCATTATCCATGGCGGGAAGATTAACAATGGTGAAATCGGTAATTTCAGGAGCTCTAGTCCACTCTTTCATTGTCTATAAGTGGCCAGCAAGCCTGCTAAAAAGATTAAACAGACAAATGAGGAATTTTGTTTGGTGTGGATCGATATTTGAAAGGAAGCTTGTAGCACCCCCATGGCGTGATTGTCTGAAACCGAAGAAGCAAGGCGGATTAGGAATCAAACAGTTGAAGACTTTCAATCTCGCTTTATCAGGAAAACTAAGTTGGGGTTTAATTTGTGGAAATTCTATGGCCTGTCGGCTGCTACGTTCTCGATTTGTTAGCCAGGTAGGATTGCCTAAACTGGTTAATAGATCATCTATTTGGTGTTCCCTCAAAGCAGCCTACAAATTATTACGAGATCATTGTTTCTGGTTCATAGGAAGGAAGTCTAGCCTAAACTTTTGGACTTCTGAATGGATCTCCCCGCCGGTTTATATTCAGGCGCAACTCGCCAATACATGGGATTAGACGGAGGGTATTGAGCAATACCTAGAAGGAACAAATTGGGTAAATTTGCCCCTTTTACTAGACCATGTTATGCAGGAAATAAATTCTACTGTCAGAAGCGATGAAGAGCAGGACTACTGCGTCTGGAGGCCCGCTGATACAGGTGTTTTCACAATCCAACTATTTTACCAGTGGCTTCTTGAACCGCCGGACAGGCTTGATATATACCGCTTCATATGACAAGATTTTGTGCCGCCTTCGCGGTCCTTATTGTTCTGGAGAGCTATAAAAGGGTACTTGCCCACTCACGAGTGCCTGCGTCAACGCGGAATGATAATAGTCTCACGCTGTTGTTTCTGTCATCTGCATTGTGAATCCCTCCAACATCTTTTTATGGAGTGCAGCTTTGGGCGTCAAATCTGGGAAAGCATCAAAATGCTATTTGGCAGACGAATTGATTTGGGAATGTCCTTTGTAGATTTCATCGGACAAATGATCAGACAGAGGTTTAGCAAAAAAATTCGTTCGCTTTGGAATTCCGCGATTATTCATGGGGTTTGGATAGTTTGGACGGCTAGAAACGACTGTCTATTTGAGAATGTCAATCCTTTCATTCACCGCTCACTCCGGCTACTCTGGACGCAGATTATTAGAGCTAACTCTTTGCAAAGAGGTACGATCTGGAACTCTCAAACTGAATTGGGGATCCTAGACACATTGCAGCTGGAACCATGTCTTCGTCGGGCACCACGGATAACACCTGTTCGATGGCAAACCCCCCTGCAGGCTGTTTCAAAATAAACACAGACGCATCTGTCGTCAATGGCTCAGGCGGATGTGGAGGTGTCTTTAGAAATCACAGGGGCTGCACCTTGGGCTCCTTTGCCTTCCCATCTGCATATACATTAGCTCATTTAGCTGAACTCGAGGCTGCTCTACATGCAATTACAGTGGCTCACTCCAATGGGTGGACATCGGTTTGGCTAGAGAGTGACTCTTTGTTCGTCGTTTCGCTGCTGAAATCCCGCCTCGGACCAGTTCCTTGGCAACAGCGATCAAACTGGAGGAAGTTTCAGGCCCTAAAGACCAATATGTCCATTGTAATCTCGCATGTCTTCCGTGAGGGAAACATAGTTGCAGACGCTCTTGCCAGTTTGGGGAGAATCAGTCACAGCAGTTCCGGGTGGGATACTCATCCGAGTTCGTGTGATAGTTTAGTTTGCATTAACTGTGCAGGACACATGATCTATCGATTTTCATAGTTTTGCTTTTAGTTGTAACATTTTTTCATTCCTTATTTATATAATTTGAGCTCGGGGTTGAGCTTCTAGGGGGTGCCAACCTAGTTGGGATTTCCGAACGCCTCACCTTCTCCTCCATTTCTAATAAAAAAAAGATAAAAATACTTATTGACTGATCAAAAATTACCATATCAATTTTTTTAACACTGTTAGTCAGTTTAGACTGTCTTTACTAACAAAATGAAATTAAAAGTCTATGTTTGTCATGTTTATAGACACGATATTGTTTTTGAAAATGAGCCAGACCAAATGGTTTATTTTTGTACCTTTCCTTATATTATATATACAAATAAAAATTGAATTTTAATAAATTTAATCACCCCCTACATATGTAATAGGTATGACTCCAAATTAAAGAAAATCAATACAAGATGTTATCTTGAGTCCCTAATAAATCCTTCTAAAACCAAATTAATCTAAAATTATTATTCGAATTATTCCATAACATATTTAAATAACATTTTGTTAAATTTCTATTATTTTGGGATAAGGTACTAAAATAGGTCTATGATTTTTAAGGAAGTATCAATTTAGACTCCACGTATAAAATAACACCACTTAATGTTTAAAAAATGTATCAATTTAGGCATCGACAACATATTGGACACGTAATTCTTATTACTCCGTTAAGTTCTGATTTTCCCTCCACGTACAATTGATAGAGCTTAATGGAGTAATATCAAGGACGTGTCTCGTTCCATTATCGAGGCCTAAATTAGTACTTTTTTTTAAAACGTTAATCCTATATTGATGCTGTTTTGTACATTGAGACTAAATTGATACTTTTCCAAAAACGATAGGTATACTTTGGTACATTATCCCATTATTTTCGCATATATGTCATATGTAAATTAAAAAATGAATTTTAATAAACTAAATAAACTCGTGCATATGTTATGTACGTATGACTCCAAATTAAAAACCAACCATTTCAAGATGTTATCCACGAAGAGATGTCATTTGAATTATTTCATAATATAGTAAAATGATTATTTATTAAATTTCGTATTTACTTTTTTTTATAAATGTAAAATTAAATTCAATTTTAATTACATAAATATGATTATGTATACGTTTGTATGCATGATTTCAAATTAAAACAAATTCTAAATTCTAAATTTCCTGAATTTATTATTTTCGTGTTTGGAAAAATGATGCATACCTTTCTATAAGAGTCTCAAGGGATTAAAAAACTTGAAATGCATGTGTTTTAGAAGTCCACAAAAAGGTTATTACATGAATTCTTAACTTCTCCCCATTGCTAATTTAGACAGTTTCAAGTAAAACTATTTACTTGAGTCTCTAAATAAATCCTCCTAAAACCGAATTAATCTAAAAATATTATTCGAATTATTCCATAACATATTTAAATAACATTTTGTTAAATTTCTATTATTTTCGCATATATGTCATATATGAATTAAAAAATGAATTTTAATAAACTAAATAAACTCGTGCATATCGTACGACTCCAAATTAAAAACCAACCGTTTCAGGATGTTATCTTGGATTTAATTAGGTTAATTTCAAATTCACATAGAGATGTCATTTGAATTATTTCATAATATAGTAAAATGATTATTTATTAAAATTCATAGTTTTTTCTTCCATATATGTGATATATTTGAAATTAAATTAAAATTTAATTCGATAAATATGATTATGTATACGTTGTTTGCATAATTTCAAATTAAAACAAATTCTAAATCCTAAATGTTCTTATTCTTTTGGAGGTGGCTAGAAAAATTGTAGTTCAAGCAATCCTCAAGGTAAGTTGCTAAAATCAAGTAGAGGGTAGCTTTCTTCTGTGAAGGTTTCCTCATGTATGGCTTCTTCTAGGGTTTGAGGGATCAGGAAGATCCATGAACATTGGATCTAGAAAGTTTCATTAGTGTTTTTTCGTATTCATATTTCTGTTTCCGTTTCTTTTCCGTTTCTATTACCGTTTATTTTTCTTAGAAATAACGTTTTCCAATATCCATATTTGTTTCCATTTCGTTTTCTGTTTCCATTTCCGTGCAACATAGTGTTTATATTATGTTAGATGTGATTAATAAAAAAAAATCGAATACAGAAAAACATATGTACAATAAAACTAGAAATTCAAAGAAAAGAGTTAGACAAATATGATGTTTGTATTAGCACTTTTCTTAAAACAGATGTCTCTCGCTATTGACGATCGTCTCCCATGATACAACAGAGATTATGTAAACGAACTCAAACCCTGTGTAGACTCGTTATCACTGGAGTAGAAAAACAAGAACATTATGAACATGCAAAGAGTTTTTTCAACAACTTATGAATTTGATAATCCATTTTATATAAATAGAACATATGTGTTTTCACGAACGAATACGACTGTACATGGATAGACACGACTGTTCACGTACGAACACGACTGTTACAAGATTGGTCAGTTAGGGGTCGATTTTACAAGTGCACGTATATTTTTTTTTGTTAAATTTGCTCAATTTTTTTTCGTATATATACACTTTTATAAAGAGTGGTTAAGAACATTTTTTAAGTACCAATGTAAAACTTCTTAAAACTAAACTATATTATATTTAAGATTCTTAACAACAACAACAACAAAGCCTTAGTTCCGAAATGATTCAGAGTCGGCTAACATGAACCATCATATCAAACCATGAAATTAAGTCGTGTCGGCGACATAAATTCTCTCATTCCACTCCCTCCTATCCACTACCATATTTTCCTCAATCTTCAATAAGCTCATATCACTCTCGATCACCCTCTTCCAAGTTTGTTTATGTTTAAGATTCTTAACATATAAAAAAAAATGGCATCTAATAGAAAAAATCGGATTTAGGAACGGCCTAACACGCCAAAAATATTTAGAAATTTAGATTTAAGAAGGGCTAACAATAGAAAAAAATTTTTGGATTAAAAGAGCCTAACAGGCAAAAAAAAATTTAGATTTAAAGAGAATAGTAGAATCTGAGCCAATTTTTGGGAACTAATTCAACACCTCCATCAAAATTTCTTGAAGACAGGGACTGGAACCATCACAACCTCAAATTTTATGAAGACAGAGGGGACCGAAACTACCCCTGATGATGATGGTTCCGGCTAGGGTTGCGCATCGGTACAAAACCGAACCGAACTGAAAAAACCGAATACTGAAATGATCAAAATAATTCAAACCGATACCGAACCGAATAATAGGTAAAACCGAATTAAAACCGAGCCGAAATATACGGTTCGGTTTAAACCGAACAAACCGAATTAAGTTAAAAATAACAAATAACAAATAAAAATCACTATATTTTCTCATTAAATTTACCTCAACAACAACAAAAATTAAAATATTTTCAAAATATATCTATATTGAGTTTTTTTTTTTTGAAGAGTATCTATATTGAGTTATTATAATAATAAAAAAAGTAAACTTGTATAATCAAATATATGTGTATATATATATAAAAATATAAAATATGTGTAATTCAGTGCGGTTCGGTTTTTTTACATTTTCTGTCAAACCGAACCGAACCAAATACTGAAATACACTTAAAATTAAAACCGATACCCAACCGAATTGTTAAAAAAATCGAACTGAAAAACCGAATGCACTCGATTCGGTTCGGTATGCGGTTTAAACCGAACCGATGCACACCCCTAGTTCCAGCGGCCGGAGAGGCCTGAGCCCTGTATCCGTCCCTAATGGAAGCCACAACTGAGGTATGGTACCAGCTCCTTAGGAGCATGCTCGTAATCTTAATGCTGCTTTGGAACCTAAGCCAAGAAAAAGGAGGCTAAGCCTATTTCGAGTCTTTTCGCTACCCATTTAACAAGTCTTTTGTTCCTCTTAGAAGCTCTACTTCAGCAAATTGGCCTAGATTTCTTGTGTGCCATGATAAGTGGATTCAAGGAGGAAAGAATGAGAATATTTATGCAATTTGCCATTGGTATTTGATTGATCCTTCCAGGACTATTGCTGCCCATAGACATGGAATTCCTGTATGAACTTTGTTTAACTTTTTTCAGTTTCCCTCCCTATCAAATTATTAACCTGGCGCATGGATAACATGGTGCGTTAGTCGTATCGTAAAATTTCTTTTTAATTTGGTCTAGAAGTAGAATTTGCGTAAAACAACGTCAAATTAATCATAAAGTGACACATGTCAACACATGATTAATGAATTTTTTGATATGCACACATGATATTTTGAACTAATTTGACAAAAATAACCAGTTCAAATATCAAACTAATAGCTCAAATTTATTCTAAAACAAATGGACCCTGCCATGTTCATTATTTGATAAAAACTGAATTATTGAACCAAAGCGACTCAACTCGCTTTTTTTTTAAGTTTTTTTGATTCCAAAGTGGTTATAGTTTTTAAGTATATTTGTTAGAAAATTTGGGATCACAAACATAAAATAGGAACACGATTAATCATTGTCCTTAAGAAATATTAACCCCCACTATCAACTGCTATTAGTTTTCTGATTAAGTTTCTTCTAGAATTTTCCTAACATGAAATTAATGATAGAAATTTCATTAATTTCTCTATGAACGTATTTGAATAATTAAAACACAGTAATTGAAAAGATATGAAGGATTGATGATATTTATAACCAAAAAGTTGGTTGACAAAACAGTTATAAAACTGTTTATTCTTATCCAAAATACAGATTTCATTCTTATTCTTTCCATGTGGAATTTCCAAAAGGCGTCTTCACATGCATTTGATGTACGTATAGACCAAAAATAGAATCTAAAGCCATAAGTATTCTAACGGATGTAATTCTAGCCAGTGGTGCATATGTGTCAAAATAATATACCCCTTCCTTTTGAGTCAAGCCTTGTGCAACCAATCTAGCTTTGAAAGAATTTATAGATCCGTCTGTATTATACTTAATTCTAAATACCATTTGCATCCAACAATTTTGGACTCCGGAGGCAAGTCCGTAATATACCAAGTATTATTTGATATCAATGAATCCATTTCATCATTGATTGCCTCTTTCCAAAAAGCTGCATTTCTAGAAGCATTGCTTTTTGAGTTTTCGGGTATAATTGTTATTTTATTAGTAACCTCATTTCTATTTTCCTCCACAGGAAAGAGAATAGTTTGAGAATTAATAATATCTAGACCTAAATTCTTGTCTTTTCTAGTTCTTTCACTTCTTCTAGGTTCATTAGAAGAATCAGACACAATTCTTTTCTAATTTGAGTTTGAAGAAATTTGTGGTGCTATTGAGGTTTCTGTTCCAGTGGAATCCCTACGAAATTTATTTTCAAAAAATTCACCATCTCGTGATTCCACTATAACATATTAGAATCCAAATCCGTAAACCTATATGCTTTTGAATTTTCAGCATAGCCCACAAAAACACTTTTCAAAGCCCTTGGTCCTAACTTAGTTTTCTTAGGATCTCATAAGGTGAAACTTTAAAAATCTTAGAAGGTACTCTGTTGTGTATATGACATACGGTTAGCAAAGCTTCTCTCCACAAATTAAGTGGCAAATTTGCATTAACAAGCATTGCATTTAGCATATCCCCTAAAACACCGTTTTTCCTTTCAGCCACTCCATTTTGTTGAGGTCTATAAAGAGAACTAACCTGATGTATAATTCCACTAGATTCACAAAAAAAAAAAGAAATTCTGTAAGAAAATGCTCCCCACCTCTATCACTGCGTAAAATTTAAATTTTCTTATTCTTTTGTGTCTCTACCATGACTTTATAACATTTAAACATTTCAAATGCTTGGTCTTTTTATAACATGAAAGTTATGAAATACCTATTACCTCCTCTAGTTAAATTTCCATTAAATTCACAAATATCAGAATGAATAAGTTCTAATATTACTGCACTTCTTTCAATTTTAGGAAATGGGTTCCTTTTCATTTTTGGTTGAACACATACCTCACATTTATCTTCATGATCATTACCATAAGATATCATTCCATTTTTAGACATATATTTCATAGTTCTATAATTGGTGTGTGCTAAACGATTATGCCACAAATGAAAAAAAGTACATTCAATTAGCAGTGTTCAAAAACCGAACCGGACCGAAATAACCGATCAAACCGATGCATTTCGATTTTTCAGTTCAGTATTTCGGTCTATTAGGTTCGGTTTTGGTTTTACTTTTTTTAATATTTCAGTAATTTCGGTCGGTTCGGTTTTTGAATCAAAATTATTTAATTAACCGAACCGACCGATATGAATGAAGTAGTTAGAAATTAGATCTATTATTATTAGAATTATACCTCCCGTTTACTGTTATAAGTTAGCTTAGAGTTACAATTGTGACTTATAACATATTTAAGGCTTTTTCTTAAGTATGACATTTCAATATATGTATAATCAGTAATATATTACATATAATTAAATTCACAGCAACAATTAAATTTCCAGCAACATCAATGTTTGATGCATAATCAACAACATCATGGTTGCATATAAGCAAATGATTGTTACCTATAAATAAATGCCCAGGAACTTGAAAACATTAAAATTAAAAAAGAAAAATGGTTGCATTTAAAATACCTAGCAACATCATTGTGTTAGTAAGTAAAAAAAACATCGTTAATGAAATTTGTTAATGTTAATGAAAACCGAATAACCGAATCGAACCGTCCGAATTATTTCGGTTCGGTTAGGTTCGGTTTTTATTATTATTCGGTTAGATTTGGTTTTTATTTTTAGAGTTATTCGATTTTCGGTTATATCAGTTCGGTTCAGGTTTCAAACCGAACCGACCGATGAACACCCCTACATTCAATTGCATGCACAAGAAAATAAGCAGAATTTTCAATTTTATTGATAGACAATTTGAACATTCCATCACAAACATAACATTTCTCAACAAATGTTCCAACCTTAGACATAATTACTTTATCAGATTCTATTACAGTTTTTAACCCCTTCTTACATAACCAGAAACTAAATTCTTCGTAATTTGAGGAACATGAAGAATATAAGTCTTGAAGAGTTCTTTATTGTTGCAAACATAAGTAGTTGCACCAAAATTATACCACCAATCATTACTTATGGTAAAAGATGCCATATGCAATTCTTGGATCATACCAATCTGAAAATCAGAAACAACATTTGCTTTGTCCTCACTCTCCTTCTTATTTTGGTTTTTGTTATCCTTTTTGTTGGGGTTCTTGGAGAACCTTTTGATGTGTCACACAATTATAACAAACAACATTAGATAAATTCTTCTTAAACTTTTTGTTATTGTTGGGGTTATTCTGATGATTTCCTTTCCTCTGTCTCTTCTGATTATTACTGACATAATTAACTTTGAAACTAGAAGCAACATCGTATTTGAGTTTCCTCTTCAATTCATAAACGCTTCTAAATCTGTTCCAAATTAAAATCCTCAGAAGTGTGTAACAATTTCTTCCTATAGTTATTCCAACTTGGAGGTAGTTTGGCTATGATTGCTCCCACAAGTAATTTCTCTGGAATGTCTATAGTAAGATCCTTAAATTTAGAGGCCAAGATAAGAAATTCATGGACTTGATCAAGTACAGATGCATAAACATTCATAGTAAATTCAAAAATTTTTATAATAAAGACGATCAGAGAGATGGTTCAAAATATATTCTCTACATAGAGCCTCATCTTCTTCTCGCTTCTTACGTTCAGCCACAATTCTATCAGTATCTTTGTCACTCGGTTCTGGAATAGACTGCAAATCAATGTCCAAAATGAAAAAAATTTCAGAGTGATTAGAAAAAACTTCATAGTCTCATTCCTAAGAGTGAAAATTTTCTCATCAAACCGATCAAGTTTACCAGCATCACCAACGTTCTTCAGTGCGTTCTCCATAATATTTCCTTAAAGATTGTTAGAAAACTTGGGATCACAAACATAAAATAGGGACGTGATTAATCACTGTCCTTAAGGAAATATTAGCCCTCACTATCAATTGGTATTAGGGTTCTGACTAAGTTTACTCTAGGATTTCCCTACCATGAAATTCATGATAGCAATTCCATTAATTTCCCTATGAACGTATTTGAATAATTAAAACACAGTAATTGAAAAAGATATAAAGGATTGAGGATATTTATAACCAAAAAGTTGGTTGACAAAATAGTTATAAAACTCTTTATTTCTTATCCAAAATACAGATGGATATAGACAATATAAAATACAGATTTTCTTCTTATTCGTTCCATGTAGAATTCCCACAGCACCAATATTAGACTAATATCCAACAATATTTTGGTTCCATTTAGAAAAGAAAATACAAAAAATGTAACCAAATCTAATAACTCATTATGCATTTATATGTCTGAATATATACACATTTTTTATTTTAGAACTTCAATTTTTTTTATTGCTGTTGAGATAACAATCCAAAAGAGGAAGATTTCAAAAGTATTATATTTATTGTGACATAAATTAATGCTGATTTGGATCACGTTGATGCTATTCAAAAAGTTAGATGCTCGTAATTCAAAATGTTTTTCAAATGATTGTGATCATAATCTTGTAGCATGCATATGATTGATATTTAATAATAATATGGAGTTTTGAACATAAACTCAAATAATTTTATTGAATATTGGTCGACTATTGAAGGATAGTACTAAGGAAAATGATTATTACAATAATGCCGAAGGGTACCTATTGGTAATATTTTTGAAAGGCTACAACGTTCAAAGTTCTTGGGATTGGCTTCCCAGTTGCATCACATCTTGCCTTTGCCCTAGGTGGACCGAGAGGTTTTGGTTCTTCAAAGGACCTATGTAGAATTGATGTGGCCAAACTATTTTATCATGAGGCCTTATTTGTCGATGGTAGGAAGCCATATTGATTGTTACGCGGTCCTTCTTTTCTTTTAACAAGTCCATCTTCTTTCTCAAGTTCCTTTCATTATTAGCTTGTTAATAGTAAGTTGCGCTTAGGCTGGAAGCTCTGATTTCAGTCGGGATAAGGCCCATGGTCCCGTATGTAAAGGAGAAAGGTGTCTCTGCTGTTGTTGTCCTAGGTGTAGTCTAGTGGGTCCAAAGGATGCTTTTTAGCTCTTCCACTGATGCAGATTTATAGTCTTACAGATACCTATTTTAGGCTATGGACTTAGGCTTAATTCACTATTCCTTTCATCCATTTGTTTGGAGGTGAGAGATGGAAGTGAACCGGAGTTTGATGTGTAGCCTTATGTCTTAACGTAGTGTAGTCAAATTTCTTGGCTTTGCCTGTATTGATAGTGTACGGATGTCGAACCTGGTGATGATGTTTTTTTTAATTAAATTTATGATGAGCTTGAGTGTGATGGAAGAAATAGGTTCAGCTTCAGACCACTTAGTGAAGTGGTCCACATTGATAATCAAGTACGTTTTTTGATATGGAACTTCTGGAAATGGCCCTAAACTACTGTAGATGAATAAGCATAACATTCTTTCGATCATAAATAAAGTGAATATCACCAAACATAAGTTTTATGTGCAATTCATTTTCCTAGAGACCAAATATAAGTCATCACTTGCAATTTCTAGCTTCTTAAACTAGCATTGTTTACCAATGTCAAAGCAATTGATCTATACCTATAGTTAAACAATGGTAGATGAATAGAACAAATAAAAAACTTAAACTATCCTAGATGAATAAGCCTAGCATTCATTCAATCATAGTTAAAGTTAATATCATAAAGCATAAGTTTTATGTGCAATTCGTTTTTATAGAGACCAAATATAAAGCTATCACTTGCAATTTCCAGCTCTTAAAATAGCTTTTTTTTACCAATATCAAATCAAGTGATCTCTACCTATAATTAAACAACTGTAAACAACTGTAGATGAATAGAAAAAATAGAAAACTTAAACTACCATAAACAAATAACAAAAACATAAACACTTAAACTACCCTAGATGAATAACACAAACACAACACTTAAACTATTCTAGATGAATAGCGCAAACATAACATTTTAACTATCCTAAATGAATAGCATAAATAGAACACTTAAACTACCCTAGATGAATAAGCATAGCATATTCAATCACAATTAGAGTTAAATAATGTTGTCCAAGGACAGATGGTTGCAATTCTTTAACAAACCAAAACATCTTTGAGATGAGATTACTGCTTTGAACTCTGTAGCAAGTTGTAGATGTGGTGAGGCTATGTATATAATTCAAAGCATGTGTGAAAAAGATAAACTGATGCAATTTATATGTGGCTTAAATAATAGGTAAGAGCATGTCGAAACTAGGTTTTGTTAATGAACCACTACCTATTGTTAACAATGCTTTCTTAATGTTATTTCTAATTGAGAAACAAGAAAAAGTTAATAATGTGGAAGACACTGTTGATTTTTTTAACCTCACTACTAATGTGGAAGACCCTATTGATTTTTTTTTTTGGCTGCAAAATGTTTAAATGTTATAAACTAGACAAGAAGAGATATAAAAGACAAGAATAGAAACAACAAATATTATGAATTGTGTAAGATAAATAACCACCGTTCACTAAAACCTCTAACAATGCGTTCACATTCTAGATTTCGTCCATGACTCTAGATGCAACAGGTCCTCATTTCATACATATTCAAGTGAAAACAAGTAACCAACTAGGTACATATAGAGATGAAGAATATGTTCTGGAAGAGAAGATATAAATGAAAGTCAGTAAATTTACAGAAATGAAATGAAAATGAGATTGAATCTTAAAGTAAAAACAATATATGGTGTTTCATCATTCTTATCGTCGACAACCTGAGGTGCAGATAGAGTTTGATTTGCAATACTCTATAAAATTACACATAAATAAAATGAAAGTGAGATTGCAGTTGAAAGTAAAAGAGGATTGAAGTTGGAATTACACATAAATATGAGAGGAAGAAACTCTAAACAAATACTTACCGAGATAGAGTCGACTTGATAATGCACGAGAAAGAAGACGAATTCAAATGCCATAGATGGAGATGGAAAAATCAGATATAAGATTAGATTTTCCAGAGCTCGATGAAGAAGGTGAGTGTGAGAGAATTAGGTTTTTCAGAAGATGATATGAATGAATTAGACTGTTATATCCCGTGCAAATTTGAGTGTGCTTCTAACTTTGAGAAATTTTTGCTCCCCCGCAAAACTTATAAAGTTTGCCGCCTTTTTATTTTCAGACAACAATGACAGTTATATATACATAGTGTCATATTATGATTATATACATTTTTGGTTAAAATCTAGTTTTTTTTTTGGAATAACAGACGCGTGTCATCATAAAGCCACATGTAATTTGAGGTACTTTACATTTAATCTTTTAGGTGATAGAAATTTAAAATAGTGTCATTAAAAACAATCGGATGACAGAAAAAAATATATCATATCTTGTGTCATCTGAAAGGAAAAATGACATAAAGGAACCATAAAATTATGTCAAACTTTGGTAATCCTCAACAAATCCCTAAAAAACTTCGATTGACCAAGGGGGGGAGGGGGTGGGCATCTTATATATAACAAACGAATAATCAATACTGGACATGTGGACAAATGAGCGTGCTAGAACAAGAGTATAAATGCCCTTACCATATGAATCAATGGAAAGGCATACCAAGTTTGTTAGACGTTCATCTCTATATTCAGACTGATAATTATGTGATGATAGGTTTATTTGTCTAATCTCACCAGGCCCACCAGAGGATATTCCCCCATTGATGTCCTTACATGTGTCTAGAGTTTCTATTATGGCACACGATCGCCAAACTACCGGAATTGTCCTTAACATCTTATAAATAGAAAAGGTATTTGCACAATTAAAGATACATCATCACAAAATCCTATAATTTCACTATTCATCATCTCCTTGCTTTACTAATTTAAATATCAAATTGATATCGTCGGTTTCTAATGTCTCATTTGATCTTTTTTCAATCTTACTTTGTATTTTCACAAACACTTTTTAAGAGTTCCTCCACATATTTTCTCACATCATATCTACTTATTGATGTCAAATTTCATTATCAATTCTGATTACTTCAATAAAAAAATCTGATTAATACAATAACAAATTTTCTTTTGGTAAAAATACAAGGGTAAAAAGGTCTAATTGATTCTAATTGTTGACTTATTTTATAAATTAAAATAAAATTAGTTTTGCCATCAATGTTATGGATATTTCTTTATCCTTATTACCTAAAATAGTTATAGGAATTTTATTGTCAAGTGGGACCTGGGCTTAATAATTAAGCAGTTCTAACCTGTAATTTATTGTTTTTTTCTGAATTATATTTATAAATCACAAAGCATGACCTCATTGATAACCCATTTAATTGATATTATCTTTATTTTTTTTATAAGTATTGATATTATATTTTCTTGTATTTTTATTGATATTTTCTTCATCTACCCCAAAAAAAAAATTGATATTTTCTTCACTGTTAAATTTATTAATGAAAAAAAAACCAAAAGAAAAACAATTTAGAGAATACAATAAATATTTAAAAATAATTCCATAATAACCAATAAGTTATTGGGCCTTATCAGCATTATCTGCATATAGTAACAGAAAAGGAAAATCTATTAATATAAAAAGAATGAAATTTTTGTATATAGTAACTAAATAAATAGAAAAAAATCTCTAGAAATCTCATCATTACTAATAAGTAAATTAATAGAAACCTCATCAGAACCTTTCATCCCCACAAGATAATCAAATCCCAATTTATATGTTTGGTTTGACTATTAACATATTAATAATTGAAATTTATTATGAGATATAAAAAAATTTTAAAAAACATAATAAATAAAGGAAAAATAGTAATATAATAATAAGAAATATGATAAATTAAGAAGTAAAATTGTAAAAAAAATATAAATATATAAATATAAATATAAACATATATATATATATATATATATTTATTTATTTTTTATGAATCAAGTTAATTATAATCAATTTTATATTCATCTTCAAATAAAATATCCTAGATATCTATGAGATATACTGGGTACACATAATCGTTTAAAGAAAGAGTTTCTACAAAAAAAAAAAAAAGTTCCATCCAATCAACTCATTAGTGATATCCATGCATACGCCTTTTGATTATATGTAACCCCTCACATCTAGAAATAATTAATCGAGAAATAGAACGCCATCGTTTTTAGCCTGAAGCCAATCAAAACATGAAAGTTAAACTAACTAATATTCCCATAAGAAAATAACATTTAATCGATTTGTAATCTTTAAATAACCAACCATATCTTGTTACTAACGGTATTTTTATAGTAATCGAAGGTTACAAGAGGTAATCCTTACTTCTCTCTCTTCATGATGTAAGTAATCTTTTTATATGCTTTGACTGGTTACTAACTTTGGCATCAGAGTGTCCTCAGTGCCGGCCCCGACGCAAGTCAATGGGCCACTAAAAGAGTCAACTCATAAGTTGGACCAGACCCAACATTTGGTGTGGTCAACGTGCATCCTACTCCACGACCTCTAGATCTTCGGTTTTCATACCTCGAGACATTTTTTTCTAAAACATGGAAGGATGTTGAGCGATTTCCGCAAGTGCACGGTATACGCTTGTAGTAATAAAAGATATCGATCCCACAGGGAACGTTTTTTAACAAAAACTTATTTTGAATCGGTTAAATTTACTTTAAAGGTTTATAATATGGAAAAATCGTTTAATCGATTTTGGTTTTGAAATTGCTAGAATAAGAATTAGATTAAAATATGAAGATGTTAGAAAATATCTGATTTAAGATTGAATTTGCAAAACAGGAACGTTTTAGTACTTTAGAAAAGTAAACAGGTATATTTGTTTGCATTAAGCAAAGAAACAACTTTAAACTTTGTACGAATTATAAAGATGAAATAAATGACAGAACCTCTAATTAATTGGCTTTGAACGCGACAAAACCCTTTCGGGATAGTTGCCCTTAATCAAATTAAAACTCTTTCGAGATGATAATTTGCCTAAGTGTTCAACAAAGTTTCCTTGTAAAGATTTGAATTAAATACGTTTTAATGAAAACACCAACATCAATCCACTTCGGCTCATTTACCAAAGTGCTGTATAAGAATCTATCGAATAGAACGGACTTTATTAGATGAAATATAAATTGATACAAGTTTACAGAGAACATGGAGCATTGAATTCTTCGACGGCGTGCAAGTGAACGGGTTGTCAATCCTTTCCTTGGGTTTCGTTCGAGTTTGTCAGGCTCAGGGGCGAATCCTCTACTCGATCTTCTCGCTGAATCTTCGTAATAGAGACTGGGTCGGTCTACTACCAAAATGAAAACTAAACTGGAACAATGTCTAAACGCTACTGAATTTGTTATTAATTTGTAAATAATGTGTGTACATCATATTGCTTTTGAACAGAATCGAAATCTAACTTTCTGAATCACTTGATTCAGAATTTCTGCATAAATTCTACACTAATTTCTTTCTTCTACACATATCACTTTCTATATTTCAACTCTCCATCAACTCTTTATTTATAGATATTGAAGAGTCTTGATCGAAGTGTCGTGTCTGTTGTGAAGGATCGTGTCCGCTGCGAAAGGACGTCTTTATCCACCCGAACGATTGCGTTCCGTCGAAAACGAAAGTGTGTAACTAGGCTTCTAAATCTCCTGCTCGTACCGAGAATTATCAAATTCACTACCGAGAATGGGGGAGCATCAATTGTACTTCGGACGAAGGGTAAAATGACTAAAGGACGCGTGTCGCGACCGTGAATAGGGGGAGCCGCGGTCGCGGCACGGAGCGTTTTTGGTTTTCCAGCTCTCGTTCGTGTCCTCGACTTGGCGTTATTAGTTTTCGTCGTCTTCGACTCCTTTTGTAGGGTTTTTCTTCTATTTCTGAGCTCTTTTTACTCCTATTTGGATTTTACCAAATATTTATGTACATTGCATGAAAGAAACATATTCGAGAGTAAAAGTATTCTAAATAGGTATGAATAGCATAAATTCGTAGCAATATTGATGTAATTATTGATGATATATTAGGTATATTTTGGGCTTAACAAATCTCCACACTTAATCTTTTGCTAGTCCCGAGCAAAATTTCACTGAATTTATTCTCTAACTAATCTCTTTACGAAAATAAAACATATATCTCTGTATTACTTTTTGAATTAGTTAAGGCGAAAAGACTAGCTTCGCATGGCAAATTTATACGCGAAATATCAAACTAACTTAGTATAATATACGATATATCATTCGTCTTGTATTTTCAATTTTGAATCGAAGCATTCGGGACGAAATAAGCACGCATGTTATTGAGTCTTTCATCTCAAGGCATTTCAAAGCACAAAATTTTCTTTCCCAAACCTAAACTAATATATGAGATATATTAAATTAAAATAAGTACTTAGGATTAATTTATTTGCTTAGTTACGCCCGAGATAAGGGTGGTCTTGATCGTAACTTTATACGTATTTTATTGCTTTGTGTTTGCTTAAGAGGTACCGACCATGCCATGGGTGGACGCAATCGTTACTTTAAACTTATACACGCTTATTATTATTATTTTTTAAACGTTCCTTCCATACCTCGATTGTGATAAGGGTGGTCGCAACCGTGGCCAAAAGTAAATGGTACTTAATTTTCTTCCCTTTCATACCTCGATTGTGATAAGGTTAGTCTCAATCGTGGCCAAAAGTTAAGAATTCAACTAATTGATTAATTAATATGAATTATAAAATTGTAACTTGGGAAAAAGAAAAATAGCACATTCATCCTATGTTGACTTAAAATTCAACATGTATTATGGCTAAAGTTTCCTTAAAAACTTCAATTGGTGTTAATGTAAGACCAAATCAAACCGAGCTAAAATTGTTAGTTCAATTTAATGGCTATAAACCTAATTGAAAATTTCAAATAAGATTTATTGTGTCATGAATTGCATGATATAAAATAGAGATTGAATAAAATTTTTTTTACTTAAATACATTCACTCGAGACAATTTTCTCAAAATCGTATCGGAGATTTGTGAAAAATTTGAAAAATATATTACCCGTATAGAAATATTATTTCTAACGATAATGATAACCTAAACAAATAAATCATAAAAACTTATGATTAATTTGTTAAAAATATATAAAAATGTTAAGTTATTGTGAAAAAAATGTTTTGCAATATATATATGTGTTGCATTTGCATGAATACCATTCGTTGCATTTGTTATTTGTTTTGCAAAATAATATCTTTGTTGCATTTATTCGTATTTGTGTAGAAATTGTACCAAACATAATAAAATGAAAATTTTACCAAATTATAACAAGATAAAAATAAAAAGAAAGGAAAACAACCTAAGCTTGAGGGGGTGAATCGGGAGGTGTAGGTGACGTCTCCACATTGCGGCGTCGGAAAAAGGAAAGCATCCGATGCCGAGTCGATCGATGTTCACGCCTCAAAAGGTTGAGGTTGTCATTCATCACCATATTGTTTTCAACCAAATCATCAATGCGTAAATTCATTTGACGGTTGTTGGAATTGATTTGGTTCAAAATCCTCCTCAAATCTACCGGATCATCCTCCGCTTGAGGTGCTTGGGGTTGTGCTTGAGCCGGTGGTTCATCCTCCTCTCCATCCGCATCTCCGCCACCTTCGGTACCTACAAATTGAGAACTTGAAGCGCCACCACCCATAGTGCCACGGAGATGGGCAATACGGGTAGCATAGGAAATAAAGACGGGAGGTCCTTGGGGAAGCAATAAATGAGCTCGCTCAAGAGCCGAGATGTCCAAAAGCGGAACATACCCACGGTAGGTGGACATGTCATAGTCGGCCAATTCACCCCGTGCTCCTAACACAAGACCGGTGATAAAATTACAAAGAGGGATTTGAATGGTACTAGCCCTCGAAGCACGGAACAAATTGTCAAACATGATACCAATACAATCAATCCTCAAACCTTTAAGCAAACTAGCCAAAACATACAAATCCCGAACCTGAACCTTTGAACTCTCAACATGACCAAACAAGGAGAAACTCAAATGCTTATGAAAGAAGAACACACAATTGTCCTTAATCAACTTGCTTGAAGTGTTTTTTGAATTAAAATAATATTGGTCCGAAAGAGTTTGCCAAACAGCATCATTATCAAAATCCTTAGGCTTATCGTAAAAATCAGAAGTAGGGAAGCCAAACATGTTTCCCATTGATTCATAGTTGATGGTATAAGGTATACCATTATTCCTAAAAGAAATTGAAGTTTTCTTCTTGTTCATGGACAAAGTGACCAAAAATTCCACAACATATTCATTAATACGCGGGAAACGCATATTAACGAACACTTGCCAACCCAAAGCTTCAATAAAGGCATCAATTCGAGTAGAGAAATTTAATACTCTTACCGAATGGAAGTCTAAGAAGTGCATATCAACAAATTGGCGGTCGGCTTGAGAAAAATGTTTGAAACGAGCGGCTTCTTCCTCCGAATAGATGTCAAAATAAGCTCCGCATTGAATCTGGAGGCGATTAGTTTCCGTAACGGCAGGCTTGTTACCAACACGCTTTGTCCTAACCATGGTGATGGTGTTTAGGGGGCTAACGGTATGAGAAAAAGAAGAAAAAGATGAAGAAGTGGAGAGAAATACCAAAGCTTGAAGATGAGGTTGGGGGTTGTGAAAAATTGAATTGATTGAATAAAAAAGAGGATAGAAATTTGAGTGAATAAGTTGGGAAGAGGAAAAGTAGATTTTTGGGGAAGAGTTTAGAGTAAGGGATTGGGTAAAAATAGAGGTGATGTGAGGTTTGTGTAAGAGATAGGTTTATATAGGGTGATTAGGTGAATGTATAGGTAGAATAGGAATAGGAATAGGCAAAAATATTGGCAAAATCGGATTTAATAGGGCAGGAAGCACGCGTGTCGCGACCGCGAATGGTAAAGCCGCGGCCGCGGCACGCGAATTTCAGGCGATTTTCGCCGTGAAATCGGTCCAAACTTGCTGCTCATACCGATAATTTCTTAATTCTCGGTAGAGAATTAGTTGAAATGGCATATTTTAGTGCCTTTTGACTTGGTTTGTGCATTTTTTTGTTGTGGGATGGTTCCTGAACTTAATATGAAGTGTTCCTGCACTTAAAACTAAAATAAATGACATTAATTGCAAGGAAAACCAAAGGTTTAACCTTAATAAATTGAATTATTATGAAGAATTAATGAAACTTAAATATGCATTTATGCATATAAGTTAAGAGAACCATATTAAATGCATAATAAGTTCATGTTAATACATATTTAATACATGAATTGATTTGAGTAAATGTAAACTTAATTCATTAAAAATGAATTGAGTTACAAATAGAATTAAACGTGGATAAATGTGTGGAAAAATAGAAAACCATATATTAGTTCAAGTGAATCCTTTTTATCTTAATTTTGAAGTAAGAATAATTAGAAACTACCCATATGAAATATGCTAAATATAGATAATGGATCAAATGGATAATTCTAATAAAAATTAAGAATTGAAGGAAATAAAATCTTTATTGAATAATCATATGTACAAAATAATGAAATCAAAGCAATAATTAATACAACACAAAACATATACAAAAATAAAATGAAAAACATAAACTATTCTACATATTCATCCCTATCTAACAGGATATTTCTGGCCTTAATACGATCAATTTGAAACTGCACGAAAGTTTCACGTTCCGGTGCAGACAAAAATTGAGGCCCTGCTCGAAAGACACGTTTCACAAGTCCTTCGTGCTCGAGAAATTCATAGTCAATTGTCGGGAAGAATTCATCATCACTCCAGGGAACATCAATGGTACCCTTTGAACCGAGAATTATTCCACAGATTATATTGCCGAACCCAATCTTCTTATCTTTGGATCGAGAAGCGGCGACAAGACCTTCCATCAGAATTTTGGAAGAATCCACTGCATTGCCCTGGAATATATCTCCAAGAACATACAAATCTGTGTCACGGACCACACTACTGAATGTGTGCCCGAATAAACTGTGACACAGAAATTTGTGTAGATACAGCATGGAGTTGGAGCGAAAAGAGTGATTATAGGTGAGTTTTGAATTGAATCGCCAGAATCCAGTGAGCATTCTCCAAATGTCCGAGGATGTCATGTCTCGTCCATGATGACGTTTGATTGTATCCCTCGGGGGAAAACCAAACCAAGCATGCAACTCGGAATAGCCGAAAGTGAAGATTTCGCCTTCTCGACGAAAACTGAGACGTACTCGTCGTTTATTAGTGAAACGCACGGTACAGAAGAATTCGAGTATCCAGTCGCCTATTATTGGAAATCGCATTTGGGCAAATTTTGTCCACCCTAGGCGCTCCATATAACGGCTCATGTCATCAGAAATGCCTAATTGGTCGTTAAGGAATTCATCCATATACAACATTCCGGTGAAGAATTTGTAACGGTGATTCCAATAACGCCTACCTTCATCGTGATTGAAGATAGGAAAAGGCGCCCCATATCCCTTGGATAAGTCTGGGCGTTTGTTGATTGAGGCAGCATTGTGCCTAGGTGATTTGTATTTGGTAGGCATGGTGCAAAGTTAGTGTAACTTTAGCAAAGAACGGTGTTTTGAGAAGAAAAATCAGAGTTTTGACAAAGATGAAAAAGAATTGTAACAGAACCTGAAACCTTTAGGATTAATTTATAAGAGTCTAGGATGAAAAGAGGTATTGTTTAAATTATGAAAAGGTATAAATTGTACCTTTCGGAAATGAAAAAACTCAATGTTTCATTTGTCAAGAGATTTGTTGAAAGGATTGTGACATTTCAGACCTGATAGCGCAGGAAACACGCGTGTCGCGACCGCGAATGGCAAAGCCGCGGTCGCGACACGCTGATTTTCTTGCGAAAATCAGGCATCAAAGCAACCTTTTGATTCACGGTAGAGAATTTAAAAATTCTCGGCATGAACAGAGAAATCCGAATCAAAATAGACAATTCTGAAAAAGAGTATTCTCGGCAGGGAATTTCAAATTCTCGGCAGAGAATTGCCTTAAACTACAATTTCATCCTTATTATCTAAAAATTAAATCTAAAAAATTGAAATTAAAAATATTTACGTAACTAAATCATAACATAAATTAATCTAATTATAAAAATGGCATTTTGGAAAAATAAAATAAAATAAAATAAAATAAAATTAAAATAAACAAAAACATAAAAACAATAAAACAAAATAAACTGTGTAAGAAAAACTGAGTAATTTATACGTCAGATAATCTTGTTACGAACGGAATTTCAATTTGTGAAATATTTTCGTAATAGATTTTACATCGATTACCATTAACTTTGAATCGAACTCCGTTAGGACCCTCTAGTTCTAAAGAACCATAATCGAAAGTTTTGACGACTAAATATGGTCCTATCCATCTGGACTTAAGTTTTCCTGGAAATAAACGAAGTCGTGAATTAAATAACAGCACTTTATCTCCAACATTAAAGTGTTTAACTTTAATTTTGGCATCGTGCCATTTTTTCACTTTTTCTTTATAAATCTTTGCATTTTCGTAAGATAGATGACGTAACTCATCTAACTCATTCAAATTGAGCAAACGTTTCTTACCTGCTTGTCGTAAATCAAAGTTTAGTTCTCTAATAGCCCAATAGGCTTCATGTTCTAATTCGACTGGAAATTGACATGCCTTACCATACACTAAATGGTACGGAGTCATTCCTATTGGCGTTTTAAATGCAGTACGGTACGCCCATAACGCATTATTGAGTTTAGAAGACCAATCTTTTCTAGAGGATGAAACCGTTTTCTCGAGAATCCATTTGAGTTCTCTATTTGATATCTCCGCCTGACCATTTGACTGAGGATGGTACGGCGTTGATACGCGGTGGCGTACTCCATATTTTTTCATAAGCGTTTCAAAACTCTTGTTTATAAAATGAGTACCGCCATCACTAACGATAACTCTAGGACAACCAAATCTACAAAATATATCGTCAAGAAAATTAACGACAACCTTAGAATCACTCGTCGGGGTTGCAATTGCTTCAACCCACTTTGAAACATAGTCAACGGCAACTAATATGTAAGTTTTACCATTAGAAGGGGGAAAAGGTCCCATGAAATCTATTCCCCACATATCGAAGACTTCAACTTCTAATACGGTTGTGAGGGGCATCTCATCTTTCCTTCCTAGATTTCCTGTTCTTTGGCACTTATCACAACGAGTAATAAATGAACGGACATCCTTAAACATCGTAGGCCAAAAGAAACCACTTTCAAATATTCTAGCAGCTGTCTTGTAAACTCCATTATGTCCTCCATAAGAGCTAGAATGGCATTCCGACATTATGGATTCAAATTCATTTTCACCAACGCATCTCCTAATTATCCCGTCACCACAAGTTTTGAATAGAAATGGATCTTCCCAAAAATATTGTTTAATATCGAAGAAAAATTTCTTCCTTTGGTGGGAATTTAATCCTTCCGTGACAATATTGGCTGCAAGATAATTAGCAATATCTACATACCAAGGTGATATGAAACTTTTCATTTGATAGAGATGTTCATCAGGGAAATCATCTCGTATACCGATAGTTTCACCTATAGGCCCGTTTTCATCTTCAAGTCTCGATAGATGATCGACGATAAGGTTTTCTACTCCCTTTTTGTCTTTTATTTCTATATCAAATTCTTGTAACAATAAAACCCATCTAATTAGACGTGGTTTTGCGTCCTTTTTAGCAAACAAATATCTTAAAGCTGCATGATCTGTATAAATAATAACTTTTGAACCTAATAATTATGACCTAAACTTGTCACGTACAAAAACTACGGCTAACATTTCTTTTTCTGTTGTGGTGTAGTTTAATTGTGCACCAGACAGTGTGTGACTTGCATAATAAATGACATGAAGTTTCTTATCCTTCCTTTGACCTAAAACACATCCGACAGCTAAGTCACTTACATCACACATAATTTCAAAGGGTAAATCCCAATCAGGTTTAGCAATAATAGGTGCACTGACTAAAGCAGTTTTCAATGTTTCGAAAGCTTTAACGCATTCTTCATTAAAATCAAAAGTTGAATCTTTCATGAGTAAATTAGTAAGCGGTTTGGAAATTACAGAAAAATTCTTAATAAATCTTCTGTAAAAACCAACATGTCCTAAGAATGATCTTACTCCCTTAACAGTAGTTGGAGGGGGTAATTTTTCTATTACTGAAGTTTTTGCTCTATCTACTTCTAATCCTTTTTCAGATATTTTGTGACCTAAAACAATTCCTTCGTCAACCATGAAATGACATTTTTCCCAGTTTAATACCAAATTTGTTTCTTCACACCTAGACAAAACTTTATCCAAATTTTCTAGGCATGAATCAAAAGAATCTCCATAAACTGAAAAATCGTCCATAAAAACTTCCATAATATCTTCAATGAAATCATTAAAAATCGCAGTCATACAACGTTCAAATGTTGCAGGTGCGTTACATAGACCAAATGGCATTCTTCTATATGCAAATGTTCCGTAAGGACATGTGAAAGTTGTTTTATCTTGGTCATCCGGGTAAATGTATATTTGAAAGAATCCGGAGTAACCGTTAAGAAAACAGTAAAAAGCATGACCAGCTATCCTTTCAATCATTTGATCAATGAAAGGAAGAGGAAAATGATCTTTCCTAGTTGCTTTATTTAAATTTCTATAATCTATACAAACCCTCCAACCAGTGGTGGTTCGTGTGGGTATTAATTCTCCTTCTTCATTCCTTACAACTGTTATGCCTCCCTTTTTAGGCACACAATGGATTGGACTAACCCATTCACTATCCGAGATAGGGTAGATGATTCCATTGTCCAGAAGTTTAGTAATCTCATTTTTTACTACTTCTTTCATATTCGGATTTAGGCGTCTTTGCCTATCCGCTTTAGGTGGCTTATCTTCTTCTAAGTGAATTCTATACATTACAATACTTGGATTAATACCTTTTAAGTCAGAAATTTGCCAACCCATACTTCATATCCTACTTCTAACAACTTCTTTCAATTTTTCTTCTTGGACTTGTGTTAATTTGTTAGAGATAATAATAGGTAGAGAATCGCCTTCGCCTAAGAAAGCGTACCTCAAATGACCTGGTAATTCCTTAAGTTCTAATTTAGGTGGAACTACAATTGAAGGCGGAACTGGTCCATCTTCTCGAATCAAAGGTTCTTGGTCCTTATCTTCTAGTTCCTCACTCATTATAGGTTCTATTATTTCTTCTTTTTGAACAATGTCATTTACACATTCTTCAATTAAATCAAGTTTCATACAAGCGAAATCCTCCATAGGATATTTCATCGCTTGATTCATATCAAACTCAATCTTATCATCTCCTATTCGTAAAACTACTTTCCCTTCCGACACATCAACTAGAGCACGTCCCGTGTTCATGAACGGTCTACCAAAGATTAGTCCATTATAAAATGTTTGCATTAAAAGTTCAGCGGACAATTGGTGGTGTGGGCATAAACGTTGAAGTTCTTTAAAACGTTCCCAAGCCTCATAAAGAGTTTCATTATCATTTTGAGAAAAAGATGTTAACTCTTTAATGACTCTTGCGGTTTTTGCTAAAGGGAAATTTTTTGATAAAAATGCTTGGGCTAATTGCTCCCAAGTCTCAATTGATGCGGCTGGCATAGAAGTCAACCACTCTTTGGTTCGATCCTTCAAAGTAAAAGGAAAAAGGCGAAGTTTGATTGCTTCTGCAGTTACATCAGTAATTTTAAAAGTGTCACAAATTTCTAAGAAATTTGTCAAATGGGTATTAGGATTTTCGTTAGGTAACCTGTAAAACGTTACATTATTTTGCAACATATTAAGCAACGCAGGCTTAATTTCAAATTGGTTTGCATTAATTTGGGGTCTAACTATACTGTTTGTTACACCGGCCACTCCTGGCCTAGCGTAATCCATAAGTGTGGCCATAACTTCTGGCTCGGTAATTTTAGTTTTTATTGGGGTTTTGTTTTTCTTTTTCTTTTCTTTCTTGTTCTTTTTAAGGGTTCTTTCAATTTCTGGGTCAATAGGATCTGGTGACGTGCCCGAACTTCGAGAACTGCGCATGAACTTGAAATTTCGCACGAACAGAAACTACCTACAAAACAGAATTTTGAAAAATAAACATGTTAGTAATTGAAAATAATTTAAAAATATAAAAGTTTGAATATGTATGAATAAACCTAGATTCGTAATAAAACACGAAAAATTTAAAATTTTTGTCAAAAATTTTGGTGTTCCCCGGCAACGGCGCCAAAAACTTGTTGAGCGATTTCCGCAAGTGCACGGTATACGCTTATAGTAATAAAAGATATCGATCCCACAGGGAACGTTTTTTAACAAAAACTTATTTTGAATCGGTTAAATTTACTTTAAAGGTTTATAATATGGAAAAATCGTTTAATCGGTTTTGGTTTTGAAATTGCTAGAATAAGAATTAGATTAGAATATGAAGATGTTAGAAAATATCTGATTTAAGATTGAATTTGCAAAACAGGAACGTTTTAGTACTTTAGAAAAGTAAACAGGTATATTTGTTTGCATTAAGCAAAGAAACAACTTTAAACTTTGTACGAATTATAAAGATGAAATAAATGACGGAACCTCTAATTAATTGGCTTTGAACGCGACAAAACCCTTTCGGGATAGTTGCCCTTAATCAAATTAAAACTCTTTCGAGATGATAATTTGCCTAAGTGTTCAACAAAGTTTCCTTGTAAAGATTTGAATTAAATACGTTTTAATGAAAACACCAGCATCAATCCACTTCGGCTCATTTACCAAAGTGCTGCATAAGAATCTATCGAATAGAACGGACTTTATTAGATGAAATATAAATTGATACAAGTTTACAGAGAACATGGAGCATTGAATTCTTCGACGGCGTGCAAGTGAACGAGTTGCCAATCCTTTCCTTGGGTTTCGTTCGAGTTTGTCAGGCTCAGGGGCGAATCCTCTACTCGATCTTCTCGCTGAATCTTCGTAATAGAGACTGGGTCGGTCTACTACCAAAATGAAAACTAAACTGGAACAATGTCTAAACGCTACTGAATTTGTTATTAATTTGTAAACAATGTGTGTACATCATATTGCTTTTGAACAGAATCGAAATCTAACTTTCTGAATCACTTGATTCGGAATTTCTGCATAAATTCTACACTAATTTCTTTCTTCTACACATATCACTTTCTATATTTCAACTCTCCATCAACTCTTTATTTATAGATGTTGAAGAGTCTTGATCGAAGTGTCGTGTCTGTTGTGAAGGATCGTGTCCGCTGCGAAAGGATGTCTTTATCCACCCGAACGATCGCGTTCCGTCGAAAACGAAAGTGTGTAACTATGCTTCTAAATCTCCTGCTCGTACCGAGAATTATCAAATTCACTACCGAGAATGGGGGAGCATCAATTGTACTTCGGACGAAGGGTAAAATGACTGAAGGACGCGTGTCGCGACCGTGAATAGGGGGAGCCGCGGTCGCGGCACGGAGCGTTTTTTGGTTTTCCAGCTCTCGTTTGTGTCCTCGACTTGGCGTTATTAGTTTTCGTCGTCTTCGACTCCTTTTGTAGGGTTTTTCTTCTATTTCCGAGCTCTTTTTACTCCTATTTGGATTTTACCAAATATTTATGTACCTTGCATGAAAGAAACATATTCGAGAGTAAAAGTATTCTAAATAGGTATGAATAGCATAAATTCGTAGCAATATTGATGTAATTATTGATGATATATTAGGTATATTTTGGGCTTAACAAAGGACAATTGCCTGAAGACACTAGTAAAAAAGTATTCACATCTTAGCTAGATGACTCGAAAGATGCCTCTAACTCCATATTGGGGCGGGGGGTGATGTGTCGCGAGCAAACACTCACAAACTCAATAAGGAATAACTGCAATCGTCATTATCAAGTAATAAATCTGGGTTAAAGTCTAGGCATCCAATCCATAAGATTCACACCAGAAGTATCAAGCTACTCGGTTTTATGGCGTTATCTTAGAGACAAATAACTTTGGGTTTTTGCCTTCTGAGGCCAATTTGGCCTTTCTGGGTGAAGGATGGGGGGGGCAACTGAGGTGCTTTGTTTAGCCCCAAGTCGTATACTAGAACTTGGTGGAGTCCCATCTTTAGAAGATCGAGCCCCCTTGAGAGGATTTATTCCTTGAAAGATCTTTCTATTTCACCTCAAAGGCAGCGATGGATTTTTCTGCAGACTCAGGAACCTTTTCTTCTTACATAGCTCTTACAAAATTATCTTCCACTGAGTTAAAGGGTACAATGGCCAAGGCTTCGACCGTAGCATCTTTAACATGTTGACCCTCTCCTAATATACAAATCTTCATCTTCGACCGAGGGATGTGTTGCAATTTCACGGAACCACCGAGTCGTTTGTCCTCCTGAAGACCATTATCCTCAAAGCCCATCTATGGATCAATCATCTTTGTGAAATTACGCTTCTTTTCTTCTGAGGCATTCACAGAAGATGACTTTTCATTCTGAGATTTCAGCTCCAGTTTCAAGGGTATCACCCTTCAAAAGTGCCTAACGTATCAATCCTCCCCAATGAAGCAGTAGAACCCGATTCAATGAGACCATCATAAGAAATAGGGACAGCTGCCAAAGCTTCAGAATTTAGCCCAAAAGCACCAGCGACCGAGGTCGTGGCTAGAACAATAAAAACAGTATTAAAAGACATATCAAAAATTTGTGTGAAACAAAGGAAGATGGTGAAATAAATTTACTAGTAGAGAAAACATTTCTTGTAGCCCGCAATGACCTACTAGAAGTTGTGGAAGAGGGGTAGCAAAGGAATCTCCTAAAGAACTGGTCTAGACGCAACATGAACTGTTATCTTAGCCTCCTCCTTGGAACGTTTCTTAGCAGCTATTTGGTGAGCTAGAAATTTGAGTCACACATTACTCATGTTAGAACATGCACATATAAGAATAAAAAAATCAAGATAAACTCAAAAGAAGTGTTCATTTTTTACCTCTAAAGATATGAGTATAGGTAGGAGTCCCTTCTAGATGAACCCTATGACACTCATCAACCACCAAAACAACATGTTCTCCGCCAAATGAAAGAAAGGCGTAGATTGGTCAGACAGTCAAACACATCTTATTCATCACCAGTAAGAAGAACTAAGTCTTGAAAGCTATCTTTTTCTATGACAGCTGAATTCTAGGAGCAGCAGAAGGGAAATCCGAGGGGGTAAAGAGAATCCCTGAGGATTTCGCCCCCTTCATCCTTGAAAAGGCAGATCCAAAACCAGCAAGGTTTAAACTTACTACTGGAGGGCTTATCATTCACAAAAGATGGATAGTTGGTAAGAAGCTTTGAAATCCATAAGGAGTCGCCCGCTGGCCTCCGATTAGAAGTCTAAACATTAGCTATACCCAGGAGATCTAGCCAACCATTTGGAGATAATTGTTCCAGCCAGATATCTAGTTCATTCAGCACAATCAGGGCACTGTCGGAGAAGGGAAGATGAACTCCGTTCTCAAGAAAAATATCATAAAACCCGAGATGGTCCTCAAGTGCTTCAGTAATCATGGAACCCTAGCCTCTAAATGCGGAAAATCAGAATGGCCAAAGTAAACTCACCGAATGTAGAAAGTTGTTCATGATTTCTCAAATGAGGAATCATCAGCTTCTAAGGTTCGTAATCCTTTTTGCTGCGAGACTTACTCTTGTTGATGGGTTGTTATTTTTCACCCTTGTCATGAGATGAACTCGTATGAACAATGATTTAAGTAAAAGAAATGAAGGAAAGAAAGGAGAACTTACTGAAAACAATTGACTTCCTGAAGAGAAGATAAAAGAAGCATGAATCCAAAATGACAAAAGCAATGGAAATGTCGAGAAGAAAAAGGTAGTGACCAAATAGAAAAAGATAAAGGGAAAGAAGGGAAACAAAAGGACTTTAGGGCAAGTGAAACGTCTCCAATATTGAAACATGCATTCTTATTATAGAGCCACCAACACGAGATTCTAGACCCATTACCAAGAAGACACATCGATAAAGCAACATGCGGCCTCATGATTGATCTCAAAAGGTGATGGTTTCAGAAAAGGCAAAATAACAAAATGATCCTTTTGCGAAAGGAAACTTTACAAAGGAATCCTGAAACAATGTCTTAAGACTAGGACGTGGGGGACATCTGATATCATGCTAAATAAGATCACATGCATGACGTCAGCACCATCTTCATTACGGCCCAAGTCCAAGTAGAAAGGCTCCAAACATATTTATGGCGGCCTATGGCCCACTTCAGCAGCCTAAATGTGTCTATAACAGCCCAAGCCCAACAAATAGCAACCCAACGTGACTAACAAGGTTCTAACCTCCAAACACAAAGGAATCTTCCGGAATCCTATGAGACAAAGGATTTCTCCCAGGATTCAGACTCCTTAAGGGATTAGAAATCCTGTCTCCATAAGGATTTCTAAAGAGGTGACAACGTTAAACCTAATTGAATACTATAAATAAATGGGTATAAACACAAGGTTCAGTACGTTAACTACTATCTCATAACCAGTTTATACCTTTCCATTCGGTCTTAATCATAAACTAACTTAGGCATTAGAGTGGGTTTATCGGACTACGGCTCCGTCTGACCTACATCTTATTTTGTAGGACCTTATGACGTTAGATCATCATCGTGGCTTGGGCATGTAAGTTAAATCAGGTAACAAGTTCTCACTACCCTTATATTATTGTTATTGATCAGGAACCTCTGTGGCATGGCGAACCCTACGAGAGTCCAACATGGGCTCGTATACTGTCTACCCATATATACCTGGAGTACCTCACTATTGATGGTGGTGGTTCTTGTGATGCTATCATTCTATGATTAGTAGCATCGGGTGCCCTTACTCGTAGTCGTCCTCTACTTTTGTAGGTACATAATCCCCACTCTTCTTCCCCTTTACTCAATTCTCATTATTTTCGCTGGTTTCATATTTGCCTGATGGAGAAGTTAGGAATTGTGGCTCCTCCTATTAATGACTTGCTCTATGGTCCGAGGAACTGGAGTTTTAGGAGGATAGTTTCCCTAATATATTTTATGGGTAGAGTTCTGACTAGTGGATTAATTGGATGGAGTGCCTAACTACTGATCACATTCCTTTGTCGTGCCCTTGGTGGTGGATTACTCATTATAATAATACCATTATGTGTTCTTGTGTGGTTGTCTTTGGGCTCCAAGATTTCTCCTTCTATACCCCTTCTCTATTGAGGTGGCAACTTATGTGAAAACAAGATGTGCCCTTTGAAAGATTCCATACCTTCCAGGTTGGTGGGTACGACTTTCCTTTGATCGAGTGCATGACTACATTTTCGCATCGCCACTTGGTTCATCGTGTGTGTCCTTAGGTTGTTCCTGATGCTGATTTGTCTGATGCATATATGGTGTGGATGACCATGTTTCAGACCAATGTCTCAGATCATGATCGTTTGACCCTCACTCATGAGATCCTTGATGGGCTTCGTAGATCATCATTCTAGGTACATCGCCCGGTGTGAGCATTCGTCCTTGCATAGTATTAAAAGGGGAGGGGGAGTTTGGCCATAGGCAAACTCAACGCTAAAACGTAGCCCCATGACACATGACATGGCTTTATGTATCATGTGTGTTTCTTTTGCTATTAATTTACCATAGATTCAAATGTTGCGCATTTGCTTTAACATTATGGCTCTAAACGTTTGATGTTTTTGACTTATGCATGAAAATGGTGGTTTCTTACTGAAGGTTTAACAGAAAGCTTGTAAAACACATGGGGAGTTTAATCAGTGTGTCTTTAAAAGTGATTAGGGGTGTAATTCTTACTCAAGAAAATAATTATAATGGTCTTTCAAGTACTCGAAAGACTTGATGAAGTTTTCCAATACAATTTAGTACAAATTGTTGCCATGGTTTGTCAAGCACCCATAAGACTTAATAAATTTTGGCACTACAACTTAATAAAAAGTGATGCTACAGTTTGTCAACCACCTACAAGTCTTGATAAATTTGACACTAGAACTTGTAATTTTTTTTAAAACGATTTCTAAGCAACCATAAGCTGCAGAAAGGCTTCATTTATGCCTATTGAAGGATTGATTATATAATATAAAGACATAGTCTTAGGGAAGAGTAGGCCCATATTTGACAAACCACTATAAAACTCTCTATGTCGAATTCTCTCTTATCCATGCTCTTTTTACTATTGTGCATACTTAATTTAACTTTGATAGTATTATTAGTTAGAGAGATTTAAATGTATAGCCATGTTTATTGATTAAATTGTTAAAAGTTTTACAAACATTTAATTCTGCATCTTTTGTAGAACTGTTTTTAAGGGAAAAAATATCTTTTTATGAACTCTTTTTTTACTCAAAAGAATTTTATTTTGGTAAATATCATATTCAAGCTCACTTTAAGATATATTGTAGCCTATTTTGACCAACAAATATGTTGTGTCTCTTTTAGAAAATGATTAGACAGTTGATGCGTGCCGTCTAGTGTAGTGTTTCCTACGACAAAATGTATATTACGATAAGTGCATTACGGCTATGGATGTGATCTTTCTAAATGCTCTATGTTTACTAGACGTCACTACTTAGGGGCAAGTTTACCCCGTCGTATCAAGTAATAATCCGGTTAAGACCGGGTATCGAATCCATGGGATTTATAACTGCAAGTATTACACGACTCAGTTTTATACGTTATTTAAGCGGTGAATACTTTGAGGTTGATATGGGGACCAACTACAAACTACTCCTAACTACGGGTGAGGCGAATTTATATAACAAAACTCTACGAAGTGATGTGAATGCGATAAGTTATAACTATGATAAATAACGACTTCTAATGTTTATACGGTTGATGGTTTGCTCTTGCAAAGATGACTACGTGTAGTCTAACCGACCCGTGAAGTACTTAGACTACGTGGTTCCTAGTCAAGGAGTGTCTAATGCTTGGGACCAGAAATTAGGGCCCGTAAGTTCCGTGGCTTGTCAATTCCTACGGTTTCCGGTTTGTCACTTTCGGTAAGGCAACACCTATATGAATCACTAAAGATAGCCCGAATGGCGTCGGAAATCGCGTTCTCCTACACAATAATCAATTATGAATATCAAAACAAGTAACAAACATCAACACATATATAGAAAAGAAGATTATGAATCATAAATTATAAATATGGAGAATGTAAATATGAATTGCAACCAAGCCTAGTACATAGGATGAGTACAAGCTAATTAGCAAGTGTAAAGGGAAGAATCCACCCTCGGAACTAGCTAACCGGACTCAAAGCCGTCTCTTAGGACTTGGATGGTGGAGCTTTCGAGCTTGGTGCACGGAAATGGAGCAGAACTTTGATGGAATGCCGGAATCAACGAACAAGCTCTCAAGGTGGAAGACTTTGGCTATATAAAGCCTAAAAAAAATCTAAATGACAAGAATTACAAGGGTGCCTAAGATATGTATGGTGTATGGTCTATATGGTAAAAAGTATGTAAATGAGTGCTAGTCACTCTTATTTATACATCAAGCTGGGGTAAGATTGTAATTCCACAAGGTGCAAGCATGGAGGAACATAATTTTGTGCAGAAATCCCATAATACGCCCCGCGTATGGTGGTATACACCTTGCGTGTGTGCCCATTCCGTCAGAAATCTCCTGCATGTGGACCAATTCCAGATCTTGTTGTCTGAAACACACCCCGCGTAGACTGGGATGCGCCTTGCGTGTTTGAGACTCTGACTTTTTATTGCTTGATTTGGTCCCTTTACGTCGTGCGTAGCTTGAGGCACGCCCCGCGTAAATGAGTCTCTGAACTTTTATGTTGAAGAATTCCCTTGCACGCCCCGCGTGTAAGGTAGTACGCCCCGCGTATGGATAGTTGACTCAGGGAGACCATGCAGTCTGACTTTCAAGATTAGGCTAATCATTTCTGACATGTGTCATACGCCTCGCGTATGCTGACTAGATCCCACGTGGTGCCTGTGGATAGGGCAATTATTTCTGACTTCATGTTTCACGCCCCGCGTAAGGAATGAGGCGCCTCGCGTATTGAGTGGATTTTTACTCATTGCTCGTACCTGAAATACAAATCTCGAGAGCCGAGTTAGCTTGACGTTTTTATTTCCTAATTTAATCAAAAGCAAGAAAAATTAACTGAAAGCACAGAATTTATTTTTATTTCGTTATTTTATTAAAGCACTCTATTTTTGTAATTAAACTTATTTATTTCTTCTAAAATTAACCCGTAAATCACGCTAAAAGATAGGGGTAAAATACCCCTATCAACAGTTTAATATGCTCATTATGGGTTGTGTGTTTGATTTGGTAACAATTATCATGTTTTGCCGCATTTAGTTATTACAGAAATATTGGAGATGACTCCGAAAATTGTGGAAGTTCACTAGAATCCTCATTCTTTAGGATGGATGAAGCTGGACACAAATAGGTCGATGTTAGGATCATTTGGCACAATGAGTTTGGGTGGCATCAGTAGAAATTTTAGAGGTTTTCCGCATAGTGATTTCTTTATTGCCATTACTTCAGCTTTTGCTTTTGAGATAGAGTTACAAGATGCAATTTATGAAATTGAAGTTTATTAGGAGTGAGTGTGGAACAAGATTTCTCTTGAAATTGATTCAACATACATTGTTAATCTCTTTAGAAGATCACATCTAGTTCCTTAGAAGATCAAGAAGAGGTGGATTCATTGCCTATTGTTATATGCTCAAATGCTACTCAAATGCATATAGTGGTTACTCACATTTTTAGAGAAGGGAATCGAGTGGAGGATTCTCTGCTTTGGCATGCTGTTTTGTCTAATGAAAGTAGTTGACATTTTCCACTCCAAATTTTTGCAATTCCTTTATTGATGATGATGGCAATAGCTCGATATCGTTATTATCACTTGCCCTATTTAGGGTTGTTTCTATTACTTATCATGTTATAACTTTTTTCTTTATTCTTTTTAATAATTTGGACTAAATAAGATAATAGATAATTCAAGAATAAATACAAATCATTAAATATTTAAAATTGGAATTCTTTATTCTTCCATTCATCTTTATGCATTTATTAACCCTAAAAAAATTAACAAATATATGGAGGGTAACATAATAACGTGTATCCTATGAAGTATTCTCATTCTCGTCGTATACTTGTAACACGCAATTTTTCAAATACCGTTTTAGTAAAAAAAACTCTTTTATATAATCCTATTAGGGTTAGTATAGTACCGGGTGTCCACAAAACTCATACTCATTGCTAACTCTAAGTGGTATTATTTTTCATGATATTTGTATTATTTTTGAAGTCCACCCTAAATGATGCGTACATATTATTCTTAAAACCGCAATACGATACTTATATGTTTTTTTTATAATAAAACACTTGTATTAAAGAGCCAAAGAACTACGATCAATTTGAATACACGAATAAACACACGATGGGAAATCTTTAATGAGAATTTCCATTTCATAAAGAGAGCCAACCTAACCTGCTAAAGAATGTGCCACTGCATTTGATTGTCTTCTCTTATGCACAAATTCTATGGATACGAAGGAACGGGCTACCTCATAAATATTATCAATAATAACACCCAACCAATTTACAAATTGTTGACCCCCCTAAGCAGTGAAATTGCAGATGTCGAGTTAGATGTTACCAAAATTGAATGAAAGCCACCGTAACGAACAACTCGAAGTGAATTCTGATTCGCTATTAATTCCAAGTGTTGACATAGTTGAATCTATAAGGCCTCTTCTAAAGACGTAAACTAAGCCATTACAATCACGTAGCACCAGTTCAAAAGATCCTACATGTTTTGAGAACATCATTATCATATAGAGCTGTAAATATTAAATTTCAATTGGTTTCTCGGTCAATTAATTATTCTATTTAAATTAGTTAACCTATTACTTCGATCATTATATTTGAATACTAAAATGAAAAAGCAATTACAAATAATTAAATAAATAAATTTATAATTCGAAAATATTCTCTAACATAAAAATTAGGGAAAAGTACGAAAAAATGCATGCGGTTTGCCCAATTTGCAAACAGAAGCATTTGGTTTAAATTGAAAAAGTAAATCATACGATGGACATTTTACGTTATTTTACTAATTTGATAATTTATAAACTAAATTGATATTTAGGTTTATTTTACACAGTTGAAATTTGATTTTAGGGTCTTTGTTTTGTCGATACATAAAATGTAATTTCAAAAAATTAAAAAATGCTATTGATTGTAATGAAAAAATTAACAGTGTAATTTTAAATATTTTTTTTTTCTAAAAAAATATACTATATACTTTTATTTGCAAAGTTTTAAACCACATACCTCTATTTGGAAATAGCGCAAACCGCGAGCATTTTTGTTTGTACTTTGCCCTAAAAATTAAATATAAATACACATATCTATAATATATAATATATAGTTCTATATGTATATATTCTTATCCGGTCTGACGACAGCGAGTCCCGTGACAGTATCAATTTCTTCGAAACAACGGGGTTGAACCATTATGTGAAGCAATTATCAGAGTAGTGATCCCTCCCTCGATTGAAATAAAAAATCTGTTCGATTTTTTATAATATTAGTTTGATTTATCGGTATTTTATGATATATTCTAAGTTTAAATTATCGGTTTAGTTGTTTTATATTTTTTTATTGATTCTAATTATTATTATATTATATTTTTAGTTTCCCTTACAAAAAATAGGTAAACCTAAGAAGTAAATATTAAGAAAAATTGGTATAATATATTAATTTGGCTTGGTTTATAACAATTTTTTTTCACTAAAAAAATAGAAACATAAAATATCATAAAATATTAGTTTAAACACAATTAAAAATATAAAATGATGCAGCGCGGAATCCACTGAGAGTTTTAAACCGTAAACTCACAAAGGCTAACAACTTATCTAGCTAAACTAGAAGGAGTGGATCCTAATTCATGGACTAAATCCATAGGAATAGTGAAATCCCCATTGTTGAAGGTGAAAACCTTAACAAACTTCACAAGGAAGAAGATATATATTTGATTTCATAAAAATTCATCTATTACAAAGAGAAAGAGATGAATTTATAGCATCTCAAAAACCTAATTGCCAAATTACAAAAAGGCTAAACTATCTACTAATTACAATACACATATAAAAGGGTAAAGTAGGGTTAATGGTAAAGGGGTGGCATGCTTGTAAATAAGGAGTGGTAGAGTTGTAAATAGGGAGTGGTCCCAAGTATGGAGAACTTGGGGAGGAAGTATTCTTCAGTTGAAACACGCCCCGCGTGTCACGTACTACGCCCCACGTGAAAGCGTCTATGAGTTTGAATGCTCCGAGAGTGGTCTTACACGCCCCGCGCCTGAGGAGACATGCCCCGCGTATGAGGAGGCACGCCCCGCGTATTAGGAGGCACGCCCCGCGTACATGAGCTCCTGGAATTGGTTCTCTCCGAAGGCTTGATCCACGCCCCGCGTACTAGACAACACGTCCCGCGTGGACTGCCCAAGTGACCCCCTTCTCGCGTGGTTTCTTCATCTCTCTCGGCTCCGGATTCACGCTCCGCGTGTCCTCTCTCACGCCCCGCGTCCAGGGACAAGATGTCCTCATCATTCTCCTCTTCTTCAAAAGAGTTGGCCCCCAACTCAACTATAGAATAAGAATTGTGCTCGGTAGGTATTAGCCACTCCATATATTGCCGGCTTCCCCTTATCTTTATGAACTCTCCCCACACCTCAACTCGTGTATTGTTCCCGGTGCACATCCCCCATAAGACTCGCCTCCATATCCGACCGACATCAAACGGAATATCTCGACGAAGTTGATCAAACCAATCTGTCCCAATGTCTTGGAAGCTTCTCCACACTCCCACGACATGTCTAACTGACCAACCCCGGATCTCCTCTTTCTCCACTTCACGAACATGGACATTGATCACAACTTTATTCCGCTCACAGCCGACATTAAATGGGATGTCCCGACGACACTTGTCAACCCACTTCGTAGTGATCCCAAGAGCACTTGTATTGATCCCTCCTTTGTCTTGGGTTAACAATCTCGCTGCTTCTCGAGTTGCCTCTCCACTAACTTGGCCACTATCCCGCCATTCTTGAATCTCTTCCATTCTCTCTACCTCACCCGGACGGCCATTCCCATTCACCAAATACTCTTTGAAGCTCACTCTCTTCACCATCAAATCACTCATCATTGACTCCTCATAGGGTTGATGTCCCCCCAACAAACATAACATATATCCCAACACATGCATCTCAATCAAGAACAAAATATCAAGTTCCGAATTTACCAAGTGTAAGGCTCGGTTCATTCCTAGTGTGCATGTGCTAGGAATCTCATTTCTTCCTAGAGGTGTCACAACGTACTCTTTATCCATTTCCTTTAAGCTCAAATGATCATGAGGAAGACATAGCATACGACCTCCCGGATCCCATGCAATATCACGTGGTATCTTCCCCAAAGGTAGAATGCCCCGTGGTTGTCCGTTGAAGGACACATACTTTCCATCTTCGGACGTTGGTCCCACGTCACCACCTTCCTCCATTCCCTTCCGGAATTCTCGCTCATAATAGTCAAGCTCATCATCAATAATGATTTCAATGTCGAAGTTCCCTTCTCCATCAATCTCCTCTCCTAGCTCATCTTCTTCTTGACCATACGGAATTTCACTTCCCTCTTCGTTCCCAATCCGCCTCTTCCCACGACCTATCGTTTCCATTTGCTTCCCTCGATAGCTCAAGCCGACTAACTCACGTGCTAAGCCGCTTGACTCAAAAGACTTACTACCACCCAATATGGTAGAACCACCAACATCTCTCCCATCTCCATAGTCATCAATCTCTACACATAGTGTGACTTCCTCATTCGCCTCAAAGAGATCAACAAGCCCCAAGCCATTCTTCCCCTCCTCAAGAATAATACCCCCACTTTCCTCAACCATACAAACAAGGTTATGCTTAAGGGGTATTTCATCAAACACATGGGAAGCATCCCTTGAAACATGGGTTTCCCCAACAACCTCACCTACAAACAACCTCTCCTCCTCATCCACAAATGAATCTAAATCCTCCTCCACAATTTCATTATCAATAATTTCACAAGAAGAATCTAAATCCACTTCATCATCACAAACAACATCACCAACATCTTCCATAGCAATAGGAATATCCAAAACTTCAATATTAGAGATTGGAAGCTTAGGAGTTACCTTTACCACATGTGATGGAGAAAAGATTAGTGAAGGATCTTTAGGAGGGACCTCCATGGTAGGTTGAGAAGGTTTTCGGTATTCTTGCTTGAGACTCTCTACGGATGTCGCCATCTCTCTCATTAGCCCTTTCATCACCCGAAAATCCTCTTTAAAACCCGCATGATGCCTTCTCATGGTGGCGTTGAGTCTCTCCAACATTTTGATGGTTCCTTCATATCTTGGAGATAAGCTTGGTTGAACCATAGTCGAAAGAAGTCTCCGGTCATGGAAAACGATCGGCTCTGATACCAAATGATGCAGCGCGGAATCCACTGAGAGTTTTAAACCGTAAACTCACAAAGGCTAACAACTTATCTAGCTAAACTAGAAGGAGTGGATCCTAATTCATGGACTAAATCCATAGGAATAGTGAAATCCCCATTGTTGAAGGTGAAAACCTTAACAAACTTCACAAGGAAGAAGATATATATTTGATTTCATAAAAATTCATCTATTACAAAGAGAAAGAGATGAATTTATAGCATCTCAAAAACCTAATTGCCAAATTACAAAAAGGGTAAACTATCTACTAATTACAATACACATATAAAAGGGTAAAATAGGGTTAATGGTAAAGGGGTGGCATGCTTGTAAATAAGGAGTGGTAGAGTTGTAAATAGAGAGTGGTCCCAAGTATGGAGAACTTGGGGAGGAAGTATTCTTCAGCTGAAACACGCCCCGCGTGTCACGTACTACGCCCCGCGTGAAAGCGTCTCTGAGTTTGAATGCTCCGAGAGTGGTCTTGCACGCCCCGCGCCTGAGGAGACACGCCCCGCGTATTAGGAGGCACGCCCCGCGTACATGAGCTCCTGGAACTGGTTCTCTCCGAAGGCTTGATCCACGCCCCCGCGTACTAGACAACACGTCCCGCGTGGACTGCCCAAGTGACCCCCTTCTCATGTGGTTTCTTCCTCTCTCTCGGCTCCGGATTCACGCTCCGCGTGTCCTCTCTCACGCCCCGCGTCCAGGGACAAGATGTCCTCATCATAAAATAACCGAACTAAATTTTATTTCAAATTACGGAATGATCCAATTGAAAGTTTTAGTATACATTAATGGATCCTAGTGTCTGGATCTGCCGTTGTGAGAGTATCCGATTTTCCGCATTCAACAAATTCTATCGATTAATAAATAAATACGGAGTTATTGAATGTACTTGGACAAGAATAGGGTGTCATTTGAATTTTTTCAAAATGCAGGGTGACAGATAAAATGATAAGACAAATATCATAAAATATTAGTTTAAACACAATTAAAAATATAAAATAACCGAACTAAATTTTATTTCAAATTACGGAATGATCCAATTGAAAGTTTTAGTATACATTAATGGATCCTAGTGTCTGGATCTGCCGTTGGGAGAGTGTCTCCGATTTTCGCATTCAACAAATTATATCGATAAATAAATAAATAAATACGGAGTTATTGAATGTACTTGGACAACAATAGGGTGTCATTTGAATTTTTTCAAAATGCAGGGTGACAGATAAAATGATGAGATAAATAGAAGGGTAAAAGGTATATAAGGTTATACGTATATACATCAAAGTTTCCATATCAAGAGAAAAATCAAAATTTCCTTTTATTTCCATCTCCAAGCCATCGTGATGGTTCACAAAGATGGTTTCCAGATGTGTTTTAAAGCGCCGTATAGAGACTGCCGTGTCTGAATTCCATACTTCATAGCGTTTCTTCTCTCACTGTCTGCAATGGTTTCCGATAGAGAAGTGGTGGTGAAAAGGAAGACTTCAGACATGAACACCGAACTTTCTGCCGGTCATTGCCAAGCAACTTCATCTTCTTCGCCTGGTGCGCAATCCAGACTTAATGCTAATGCAAAAGAGTGGCATCCGGCGATGCAGAGAGCACCGGAGGAGGACAGGTCTTTGTTTCTTACTTTCTCCAATGGTTACCCCATAACTGAGAGTGAGATTATCTCGTTTTTCAACAGGTTAGTATGTCCAGATTCAAAGTTTTTCTGGAGTTTTTGATTTTGCAAGTTTGGTGAATATTCATGATGTGTAAAAGTTGTGTAATGTTTGATTGTTAAAATATAAATAGGGTTACTGAATCTGATATTATCTGGTTCTTTTCATCTGGTTAGATTTGAACTTCAATTTTGCAATTTTAGGGTTTATGCATATGGTGATTTAAAGGTTATATAGTGTTGATTGTGTCATAATCGTGTCAACTTAATCTGGTAATTGATTTTTTGGGTATTGTGTTGGTCTGTTACATGTAGTTTTACTGTTTGTGTTGAAAAGGTTATATAATTGTGTCAACTTAATCGGGTAATTGATGTTTTCGTATCTGTGTTCGTGTGTAATATGTAGTTTTACTTCTTCTGTTGAAAAGGTAATGATAATCCTGTCTAACTTAATTGGGTTATTGATGTTTGGGTATTGTGTTCGCCTGTTATACATAGTTTTACTGTTTCTGTTGAAAAAGTTATGGAATGTTTCTTGTGTCATAATCGTGTCAACGTAATAAGGTAATTGATGTTTTCCTATCGTGTTCGCGTGTTATATGTAGTTTTACTACTTCTGTTGAAAATGTGATAATAATGGTGTCAACTTAATAGGATACTTGATGTTTTAGTATCGTGGTGCTCGCATGTTACATGTAGTGTTGATTGTGTTGTAATCGTGTCAACTTAATAGTTTAATTGTGTTTTCACATTGTCGTGTTCGCCTGGTGTACATAGTTGTACTGTTTCTGTTGAAAATGTTATATAGTGTTGATCGTGTTGTAATCGTGTCAACTTAATAATGTAATTGATGTTTTCATGTTGTCGTGTTCGCCTGTTGTACGTAGTTTTACTGTTTCTGCTGAAAAGGTTACAATAACCCTCTCAACTTAATATGATGTTTGATGTTTTCGTATGGTCGTGTTTGCCTGTTATACGTAGTTTTACTGTTTCTATTGAAAAGGTTATATAGTGTTGATTGTGTCGTAATTGTGTCAACTTAACTACATTTTCTTGTAAATGTTAAATAATGTTGATTATGCCTAATTGTGCGAACTTAATAGGGTAGTTAATGTTTCCATATCGTGTTCGCATAGTGTTACTTGTAGTTTTACTACTTTTGTTGATATGGTTATATTATATAATGTTGATTGTGCCATAATCGTGTCAACTTAAGAGGATAATTGTTGTTTTCGTACCTTGTTCACGTGTAAGTCGTGTATTCGTGTATTGTGTCATTGTATTTGTGTTCGTGTCGTGTATGTCGTGTTAATCCTTCCCTGTTATGTTGTGTTTATTTACTAAGGTACTGATTAAGTAATTTGTCAAGACATAGAGTTAACAAAATCAACATGTGTAAGAAGCGGGAATGTTAATCCGGTTGCTAAAGATTTGCCATGTCATCCTTACATTGATTATATTGTATAAATAGGATGTACGCATTATTGATTTCAATAAGATGAATTCGGTAATATCTTTATACCATCTTAAATTTTCTAAAGAACAATTAGGATTACCTAATTGCTGTTGACCGTTAAGAGACTAATTATGTAAATGTCAAGAAACAGAATAAACGAAATTAACACGTGTGAGAAGGGGGAATGTTATTCCGGTTGTTAAGTAACACGTGTAGTAACACGTGTAAGAAAGGGAATGTTATTCCGATTATTAGAGAGTTGGTTAGAAATTTGCCATGACATCTTTACATTGGAGATGAATTCGGTAATACCTTCATAGCTTCTTAAGCTTTTTTAAAGAATCTTAATAATGTAATTAGGATTCCTAATTGGTTTTGACACGTGTAAGAAGTCGGAATATTAATCCGATCGTGAGAAGGTTATTTAGAGTTTTACCATGTCATCCTTACATTAATTACATTGTATAAATAGAATTTAAAGCACTATTTATTTCAAGATGAATACGGTAATATCTTAGTACTTTCTCAATATAATTGACATGTGTAAGAAGAGGGAATATTAGTCCGATTGTTAGAGAGTCACTTAAAGTTTTGCCATGTCATTTTTACATTGAATGAATTCCTTAACGATCATACATGTTAATATAGCAAAGTTCGAGATTTTAATGTAGTAACGGCTTAAATAATGTTAATTTATTTTTTCGCACTTAATGTGAATGTAACGGTACATTTAATTACATTTATCTGAATTGTGAACAGTACATACGGGAGTTGCGTGGAAAGGGTGTATGTCCACTGGCCGGAAAGAAGGAACCGAAGTAGGCGGGTTCCAGCATTGTTCGGAAAAGTCCTGTTTAAAACATCCTCTGTTCCCACCGTGATTTTAAACGGGGAAAATGAAGCGAAGTTTTGGATTGATCGGAAACCGCTTTGGTGCAAGAGGTTTGATCGTGAGAGGAAGAGCAACAATAGTGATTGAAGGATAATTTATATTTTCTATTGTTGGGATATTTTAGGATTTGGGATTTAGTACTTTATTTAATTATTTTATGTGAACTTATATATATATATATATATATATATATGTGATGTTTAAACAGCTATTTTTGCATAATATATTACCATCTAGATGGTAATTTTATTGGTTTATTTTAATCATTTAGTATAGAATTTAATTTTTGAGGATCAACATATAATGAGGGGCTTAGATGGAGGTCCCTGGCTAGCTTTTGGTTGGACATAGTAGTCCTAGCCCCGGAAGCCCAGGAGTTGCAACCGCAGGACCCTCCGCTCGTACCCTTGATTCCGTCTTGACCTCAGCCTGAAGGACCAGCAAAGGTTGTTGTTTGGTCCGGAGAAGTTTCGGTTCCTCCGGCCATTGGAACTAACCTTTTAGAGGGTGTTTGTTTACCTACTTTTCACATTTCGTTTGTCTTCTCATTTTAAAAGGCAAAAGTTTTAGGTGTTCGGTTAGACAACTCCTATTTGCCTTTTACAGCTGTAACAAAAGCATTCCCTTAGTGAAGCAGCCTTTTCTAAAAGTAACCAGCAAACATGAACGACAAACAACAAGTAGCCAAATGGAGCTTATAATGTTCATTTGGAATACCTTGCGTTTCTTTACATTTTTACCTCAGACAAATAACTTTTTTATTTTAATCATCGAAGTAATTAATTTTAATTTCTACTGCTTCATCCTAAATCAATAAAAAAAAATTTCAAACAAAACTTGAAAAAATTGGAACCCTCGGTAATATATTATGCAAAAATAGCTGTTTAATCATTTAGTATAGTATTTATTTTTGAGAATCAAGATATAATGAGGGGCTTAGATGGAGGTCCCTGGCTAGCTTTTGGGTAGACATAGTAGTCCTAGCCCTGGAAGCCCAGGAGTTGCAACCGCGGGACCCTCCGCTCGTACCCATGATTCCCGTCTTGACCTCAGCCCGAAGGACCAAAGGTTGCTGTTTGGTCTGGAGAAGTTTCAATTCCTCCGGGCATGCATTGGAACTAACCTTATTCTGAATGAATGGTTTTAATCCGCTTTAGATTAAATTAAAGTTTGGAGGGTGTTTGTTTACCTACTTTTCACCTTTTTGTTTGCATTTTCATTTTAAAAGGCAGAGTTTTTAGGTGTTTGGTTAGACACCTCCGGTTTATCTTTTACAAGTAGCTTTTTTACAAAACCAGTGAATCTCTGTTTTTTAGAAAAACAGTCAGGAACAACAAACAGTAACTACAAACAGTAAGTAGTCATACAGAAGGTATTTGGCTAAACACCTCTCATTTGTCTACAAACAGTAACTACAAAATTGAACATCTATCAGATTCCACCTCTTATTTGCCTTTTCATGTTAAAAGGCAGAGTTTTTAGGTATTTGGCTAAACACCTCCCGTTTGTCTTTTACAAAAGTAATGAATCTCTGTTTTTTTTAGAAAAACAACATTTTACAAAAGCAACCAGCAAACAAGCATTTTCCTAAAGCAACCAGCAAACAGGAACATCATACTATAACTACAAACAGTAAGTAGTCAAACGGATCCTTATATTTAAGACCATAATGTTCATTTGGAATACCTTGTATTTCTTTACGTTTTTACTTAGATAAATAACTTTTTTATTTTAATGATCTACATCGTAAAAGAGATGAATTCATACTTTTCTAATCCTAAATTGTAAATTTACATACATCCCAACTAAATCTAAAAAGATAAAATTATAAAAAATGGTTATTCAAAATGTTGGTTTTTGATCCCTGATCTATTATTTGGTAATATTTTCCTATTGATCTATCCAAAATGTTAGTCTTTGCCTTCTAATAGATTGGATAGGTAACAGTCCAAGTATAACCAAATAATAGGCAATGGGATGAAAATACGTATTTTGGATATATTAGGGTCAAATGTTACCAAATAATAGCACTTGAGCTAAAAACCAAAATTTTGGATAGGTCAATGACTAAATAGTGTTTTAAGCCTAAAGAAAATGAATCACGAACCAAACAGAAAATTAAACAAATGGAAAGGAAAGGAGGGTGCCATCTGGAAATCACATTTTCACGTCTTAACTGAAGTTAACTACTGATTTACAAATGCTATATTTTGTAGATACCCACTTTTGTCTTAATATTTTTTGCAATTTTTAATAAGTATTACTGGATATTCAAATGACTCGTAAACGCTTCTCTTTATCTTGGGATAGCTTATTAAGAAAATTATGCTTTTAAGTCTAGTTTATTAAAAATTAATTCTCATATAAAACGTCGAATTATATTCGAAATATAAATGGTTAAAATTAAAAAGCGTAATAAGAATTTTTACTCAAAACACGTTTTCGTTTTAGATATAAAATCGAATTCATTTAGATCCGACTTAGTTTATTCATTAATTTAGAATTTTATTCAATCGATTAATATCTCGTTTCATTATTATTTACTATGAAATTACTTTTAAGAAACGCTTTTACTTTAACTCATGAATTATAAACGTCGAACGTTAATGTTAAAGCATTAACTCTTATCGAGCTTTTTTATAACACGATTTACGTTCGAGGTATAACACATTTTTAGGCAATAATTCATAACAAATAGCTATATAAAAAAATCTAAATAAACGAATAATGAATTGAATAAAAATCTAAAAAAGTCCAAATACAATAAGAAAACCATAAGGAATAAAACCTTACAAAATCCACCAAGGGACGAAGACGACTACAAAGAGCAAGAAAAAACCATAAAAAGTAGAAAAAACACGAAAAACAATAAAACATATATTTCTTGGAAATCTAAATTCGGAGAAAAGTAAGTGCAATCCAATCTTCATCATTTACGACATTTCGAATATTCAGATCAGAGTTCTTTCTTTTGTTGCAACCACATAAATCTATTGGTCCATGTATAAAATAAATCGCCTCCTCTCTTGCTAAATCTGAAAAAGATATAAATAAAACAATAATTTGGAGCACATACAATTCAGACAGATGTGGATGACTTTGCCATCACAGTCTAGGGTTTCAATGGACTGAAAATCCCTATTTTGGAGATGTAAATGATGAAATCAGAAAAACCTCAAAACATGAGCTTTTCAAACTGAAAATAACATCTAGTCCACATCAAAAAATAAACATAAAAGTCTCTGTTTATAATACATGGTAATTAAACCAATAGCCAAAAGGCAACATTTTCTCCTTTTGAAGACTAGTGACCCATATTAGGGGTTGTTCCCATTTATGTTCAAACATCATCTAAAAAACCAACGTCAGAGTAGATAAGAGAAGAAGAGTGGAATAGGAAATAAAAATGAATATACTAGAATAATTTACCCCTTTAAATGTTCAAATCGTGGCTTTATAGGCCTCTAGGCAACCAAAGAGAGAAGTGAAACCACATGAAATCACCTGAAAATGAGTGAAACTGAGTGGCAACATAACTGAAAGCGACTGAAACTACCTGAAATTGCATGAAAGCGAGTGAAACTAGCAATTGCACAGTTTGAAACCGCCTGAAACTGCCAGAAAGCGAGCAAAACTCGCAATTTCATGGTCTGAAACCGTCTGAAGCTCTTAGAAATTGAGTGAAACTAGGCAACAGAGCGGTTGATATCGTCCGAAATCAAATGAAACATATGGGAATATGTTTCGATTTTAGAAAAGATCCAAAGGAAGCCGTCTACAATCGTTTGAATATGGTCTGCTTGGATGAAGGTTTGACATGGTTCATTAAAAGAGAGGAGAGGAGAGGTTATTTAGTGAACCTGCAGATCCCACCAATTTGGTGGGACTCAAATTGGGTTTATTTCAAAGTTTTCTAACCTTCATTTAACCTCATTTAACCATCACCTCCATTTAAACTCATTCCCAAGCAAGATTAGAAAATTAACCTCCTCTAACTCCAAAATAAGCATACCCTTAGGAACAACAACTATCCCTTTGTATTTTCGTAAACGGGAGTAAGAAATGAAAGAGGGTATCACTATGGGTTAAGGTTAGAATAGTGAAGATACCGATAAGGGAAAAGAGGAATGAGAGAGAGAAAAGTGACCGGCTTCCCTGGCGTTCGGTTTAAACTTCGGAATCAGAAATGGAATCGGAATCAGAATCATAATCGGAATGACTATTTATTAATTTATTATGTTTGGTTTAATTTGGAATAAAAAATGAAATTCTCTTTGAAGCTGTTTGGTTTTTTAATGATCGGAATTGAAGGTATACAATATTTGTTGAAAATAAATTTAGTGAATAATAATTATTATTATAATATTAATTAAAAATAAATATAAAAAATATTAAATCATCTATTAGTAAAAAATTAAATATATTAAAATAAAAAAATAACCATGTTTTTTTAAAATAACCATTAAAAATGTGGGTTTTTGAAAAAAAAATATGGATAACTATATTTTTAATTTTTAATTAAATCAATAAGAATAGAAATGGAATTTGAGTACGGTGGAGAAGATAGGGCATCAACTATTTCTATAACTGTGGGAATGAGATTATCATTCCCATATTATATTTGTTTAACCAAACATTAACAAATGTAATAAATAGCGAATAACAAACAAAATCTCCACCATTGATATAAATTAGATCTCACGGTGGGGATCTTTCTTATTTTTAGATCAACTCCTCAACTTTATCTTACTTTTTATCCAACCCCCTTAATTCTCTTTTACTTTAATTCAATCCATGTGCATTTAGAATGGTCTCGATTGAGTCTTGTCTGAATTGCAATTTAGCCCCATTTATTTCATTCGTTTTAATTCGTCCCCTACATATTCGAATTCACCTAAATTAACTCCCTTTCTATTTAATTTAACCCTTGATATTCTGACAACTCTAATTCGACCCCTGCATGTACAAAATCATTTTACAAGCCCTTCTGTTTTACAATTTAGCCCCCATTTTTTCATTTGTTCCGATTCAGGGTCCAAATGTTTTAATTTGACCTTAAATTCGATTAATTAATTAACTGATTATCAACTTTTTTTAAAAAAAAATTTGCGCACAATGCGCTTACATTAAAGAAGAAAGAAAAATTCCCACCCCACTCGGATGTGATTCGAATCCATGACCTCCCTAGTCATAGATATTCTTTCAACCACTAGACTACGTCTTTCTCCTACAGGTAACCGAAAAAACGAACTCGAAACTCTTCATAGACCATCTTTACCTAAATCACACCAGGTCAATTCAAGCAAACATGCATCCAACCACGCCAAAAAGAAATAATGATTGGAGGCGCCTCTGATGTAAAACAGAAAACACATTACAACCAAAAACATTTAGAGAGCCTCGTGCCCCTACGAGCCCAAGGGTGCGACACATTTTGTTTGGGAACTGTCCTTAAGAAAATCTATTTTAGGATATTTCGTTTAATAAATATTGTTTGATTTAACTTAGTTATGATTTACTATCATAAGTTTATAGTCTTTTATCACATCATAAGATAAAAGGTCCATAGATCAGCATTATTACACAAAGTTTTCATACAAGATGATGTGAGACAATACTTTATGTTTTAACTTAAATGATAATAATCTTGCGCATGTCGATGCATTTATGATAGGAATAGTATAACGTTATAAAGACTTGCATGTAATATATTTCTTATTCATGAATAGGAAGTTGGTCTCACAAGTAGTATGTATATAAATATCTAGATAGTTACATGGATGTATATGAATTTGTTCATAGATATTGAATAAGATTCCATATGAGATTCTAGATGGATAAAGAATCTTGAATACCACTATAGTTAATCTCGTAGTGCTTAGGTATAACTAATCTTCAAACTTAAATAATCATCATTGATATCTCAAATTGTCACACCCGACCCTAAACGACTTCAATCGGCATCAGGCGTGATATAGAAAGACCACAATCAATACTTAAGAGTCTCCAAATTATCCAAATATCATAAATATCATACTTTTCAAGAATTCCTCTCAAATACATTTAGACTATATACATATTTCTATTACATTTAAGTGCCAAATATTACCCAACATAACCAATCTTCAAATTACTGCAAAGGCAAATGTCCTAACTAAAGACAAAACCCATGATTTGATACTTCAACCTTGTTTGTCAACCAGTAACTTCTCCTATACCTTGTTCTTTCTCGCCTAAAATATTAAAACATTTAAAAACACGAGGCAAAAATCTCAGTAAGCAATTATCAACTACATAACGTACTTATACTCAAAATAACTATATCTATAGTTTAGTTTTCAAAATGCATAATATAAATTTATATTCTTAAAAAATGAACATTTTATGGATTAAACCATAATAAAATACTCCAATGATACTTTTAACAAAATCTACAACTTAAAACATCAAGCTTGCTATCATTTCTCAAAATACCACACATAGTCAAAACGTAAATCACTGTATTAAAATACTTAATATAAAACTCATGTTGAAAATAGCTATATATATTTATTTGTGTAAAGTCTGAACTATACAAAATAAATAGGTTTGCAATTAACCATTTACTCAAATCAACCGTAAATCAATAGTTACTTGATAAACCGTATATCAATAAATACTTGATAAACCGTATATCAATAAATACTTCATAAACTGTATTTCAATAAATACTTCAAAAACCGTATCCATCCGAGAGATAATTTCCGTATGTATCAATCTCCACAATATAATAAAATCGAGATATCTCATAATTTTGCCTAACCCGCATGGTCTTACTCAATACTTCTTTGCCATACCCGATAAGTCTTTCAACTGTGTACATATGCCGTATTTCTCACTAATACGGTTTTTAATCAAACCACCTATCCGGATTACTCTTGATGGATACTAAGAATATTATAATTTCATAATATAACTTAAAACCATATATATATATATATATATATATATCATAAATCAACATCATAAAGTTTTCCAAGTACCTTTCTTAATTAATTTCCAAAATATTCAATCATAAATCATTTGTTGAACTAAAATCACCAATAAATAATTTAAAAATACATTTATCAATACTAAATTCAATTTCTTAAGAATAAACACATAAATCATCATATATATAAACTTTATTTCATAAATTATAAGTATCAAAAACACTATTTTAACCATCTTAAAATCAAATATCCACCTTAAAAAATAAAATTTATAAAAATCGCTTAACATATATGTATATATATACTCAAAATCAGGGTAAATTACATACGTGGTGTACAACCTTTATCCCAAATCACACTTTGGTGTACAACCAAAATTTTGTCACACTAAACCGTACGAACTTTAGGTGACCTCTCATTAAAGTGTACAGCCGGTAATTTTAACCGGTCAACGCCTACTCAACGCACCACCTCATCACTTTTAACCTGTAAACAAATAAAAGTGGATCCCACCTAATGTTAAATGACTAATTGACCCTTAATTATATTTTTCTTTATTTTTTATTTTTCTTTCCTATTAATTCCATATTTTCTTTCTCCTAAATTCTCTTCCCTATGTCTTTCTTCCTCCTCCGCCTCTTCCATCGTCTTCTCCACTTCTGTCTCTGCCTCTTCCATCGTCTTCTCGTCTAACAAAAACAAGCAAAATCGTAGAATAAAACACAAATAATTTGCATCCCGATGAAAAACGGACAAGAATTTGATTCGAATGAATTTTAGGACCTGGGAAATGGAATTAGAGAGGCGGCGCGTTTGAGATTGAGGAAAAAGGAAGGAGAAGATGCAACCAATGATAGTTCCAATAGCTATTGCGATTCCCATTCTAGATTTGCGAACTGAGTGAGCGATGCTGCTGTTTCTCTTCTACTACCGTACATGTTTTTTTATCTTCTGCCATTTGTAATTTCTCTCCTTACCGATTCTCCCTCAGGCTTCATGTTGTTTCTTTGCTTTAGTTACTAATTAGAGGAGGAGAAGAACATGCAGCTTGCTTTTATCCATGCCCAATTTCAACTCAACCAAATCTTAGTGTGTTTATTGTGAGATTCTGTTTGATTGAAGAATTGGACCGAGTATAGTGTTTAGTTTATCAATTGATATAGAGAGAGTTGAGACAGAAATCTGAAACAAATGGCGGTGGAAGAGACCGAATTAGATAGTGGTGGTGGCGGCGAACAAAACCAGAGGAGATGATGGTGACGACGTCAAACAAACCCAGAGTATATGATGATGGTGAGAATGAAAGAGGGATCTGAAAGAGGGAGGAGAGATAGTGTGTTGTTTGGATGAAAGAGGAAGATAGACGGTATTTTAGTAATTTTATAAGGGTTAAGGCTATATTAGTAATTCCATAAAGAGTGGGTCCCACTTTTTTAAATTCTACAACTGAAAAATGACATAGTTGACCAGCGTTGACCGATCACAAAAACCGACTATACACTTTAGTGGGAGGTCACCTAAAGTTCGTACGGTTTAGTGTGACAATTTTAGTTGTACACCAAAGTGTAATTTGGGGTAAAGGTTGTACACCACGTATGTAATTTACCCCTCAAAATCATAAAAAGTTATTGATAAATTACTTACATTAGCAAGGAATTTGAAGAAAACACTAAAAACACCAAATATTCCCTATGAATCTGGCTAGGACAAACCCAAGCTACGAATCTTCAAATCCAAATCACACCGACGACAACGTGTATTAGGATGTCTAGAAGCTACTGTAAATAAATCGACTCAATCGGACTATGCAAACTCCGGATATCATCAGATTACTGAAGCTATGTAATTTTGGGTAAATGAAGAACACGTAAGGAGAATATGGAAATGATTTTTTTTTCTTTTGGGGGAATTAATCAGCAGCATTGAACCACGGATTTGGCTTCTTAAATGGTGAGATTTATGTTTCCAATAAGGGAAAATATCCCTTTTTATCCTTCTAAAATTTAAGTTTTTAAAACTTACCCTAAACTTTTAATTTTACACTTAAAGCATAAGATCAACCTCTAAACTATATCCATAATACCCAATTAACCTATCAATCAATAAACAACTATAATGTAACTTATATTTGGGTATAAGAACTAAAATTATAGACACAGATGTGACACAAACTATAAACTGTAATTCTTTAACTTTGGCCACGACGCTTTGTAAAAACGGTTAGCTCCTGACAAATATTGTGTATTAAATGAAGTAGTTCCAAGATAACTAAATACTAGATTAGGCATTTATCACTCTCGGATTGAGAAAGAGATATCATCATCCTCATGTGGGATACTTGCTTTAAATCCTTGCAAGGATGTAGATTCCAGGTTGCAATTTAAATTTAATGAATGTATCTAGTTTGAGCAACTCAACCAAGGCAAGTAAATAAAATTCTCTTATATGTAATTTGCTATATTCCATAGTCATGAGGTTATCTGGATATAATTGATGAATTATCGAAATATATTTCAACTATACAGTCAAAGGTAAATGATCAGAATCAACATTTGACCTTCTTATGGCTGTAGGGGAGAAACTGTTAGACTTCTGGTAAAGTCATCGTCTTTTTCTTTGTTATATATTTATTGATTAATTGTGAAATTAATAGATGAAACTGAAACGACTTAATTTATAAGCTTATGTTACAGGGATGTAAATTAAACGTTTCTAAATAACTAAAAACTGAAACAACTTAATTCATATATCTATGTTATAGTAAATTATACGTGGTCCATAAATAAAAAACAGAATGACTCAACTTTTATGTTGATGTTATAGGGATAAGAATATAATATAACCCAAATAGATTTCAAAAAAAAAAATAATATAACCCAAATAAATTTAATACAAAAATCATATCTTTTTATACTAATTTTAGGCGATATAGGGGATTAATCGGGTTTTTCTCCCTTACATGTACCACACGAACCTGAAATCTCCATTTTCACTGACCTCCTTATCCACTTACCAACACTTTAAATTTTAATTGATAGCAACTTTAACAAATAGTTTGAAACGAAATAGCTTAAACTAATCCAAAAGCTTAAATCTATAGTTGAAGCTCGAAATAGCTTTTATATATTATCATTAATATTACGGCTCCAGATAAAATTGTCTTAAAGAGTTAAAACGCGTACACCGTATTCACACTCTACGTTTGAATTTTATCAATAAATAATGCGATTTCAATGAATTAATTAATCCAAAAACTTAAATTTTATGTAATATCTAGAAATATATATTTTTAGATTATTTCTAGCAATTAGACTTGTTCACGGACCCGTACATCCAGTCGGTCCCCGACCTGCACTCAATTTGCAATTGACATGTGACTAATTTATAAAAAGATGATGATTGTCCAGTAATTCATTAGCTTAATTATGAACAATTTTGTTTAAGCAAAACATTTTTTTTTTAGAAAATGAACAAATTATTAATAATTTGGTTACATCATTCTCCGTAGTTTTCGTATGCGAAAGTGATGGAAAATATAAAATTTGGCATAAAATAATACTATATTTTATTTTAATTATTTTGCCTTTCATGTTTTATTATATTCTACCTATAAAAATAAAAAATTAATTTAAAATTAACATTGACTATAAGATAGTTAGGGCTTTTATGATATTTTATTGGGGAGGAATTGTTTTTTTTAATAGAATTTATTGGGAAAAAGAATTTAAATACTATTTGAGGTCAGGTCAAATATATGATCTGTACATATTTGTATTTATATAATTTATACCTTTCTATGATTTACTTTCTTATTATAAGTTATTTCGGTCAATATTTAGGCCTTTTAGCCATTAAAAGTAAATAAACTACTAAATTTATCCTTATTAATTACTGGTTTTTTCTTTTTAATCTAGTCATGGGTTAATATTTTTTTCTCAGATTTTTTTTTTTGTTACTTTTGAGATTAACAAAATCAAAATTTAATTTTCTACTGATATACTTAGATTAATTAATTATTATTTTTTTTTTGAAGAAATATTTAAATTAATTATTAGGATTGAATTCTTTAGGCCTAATGCATACCCAGCCCCCTAAAGTTGTCCGTTTTGTTCATTTCACCCCCTCACCCTTACGGGACAACCCTTTAACCCCCTAAACTCCATAAAAATGGTATTTCTCACCCCCTTAACTTGTCCAAATTTGTCATTTTACCCCTTCTCAACTCATCGAATATCCTATTTACCCCCTTAACTCCATAAAAGTGGTATTTCTCACCATTTATGATCCTATTTACCCTCTTAATTTCATAAAAATGGTATTTCTTATCCCTTTATAGTAGTAAAAAAAGTTGAATGGAGAAAGAACGAATAAAAAATACAAATAACAAGAACATTAATATAAACAAGTTAAATACATTATATGTAGGGATAATGTACTGAAATGGGCCTATGCTTTTTGGGGAAGTATCAATTTAGGTTCCACTTTTATGGAAAACATAAATATAGGTTTAACGTTTAAAAAAAGTTATCAATTTAGGCTTCGATAACGGATTGTAAGGGGTGAAAAATACCACTTTTATGGAGTTAAGGGGGTAAATAGAACATTCTATGAGTTGGAGGGATAAATGGACAAGTTAAGGGGGTGAGAAATACCATTTTTATGGAGTTTAGGGGATTAAAGGGTTGTTCTGTAAGGTGAGGGGGTTAAATGAACAAAACGGACAACTTTAGGGGGCTAGGTATGCATTAGGCCAATTCTTTATTATTTTTAGTTGTTTTTGGTATCAAATACAACTTCTCTAAATATATATTGAAAATTAAAATTAATAGAACAGTTTAGTTTATGCTAAGTAACTTCTCCAAATAAAAATTTATTTTGGAGAAACAAAAAATATTAAGCTAAGAATTGGTTAGAAGAAAAAAATAATCATTTAACGTAATTAATTTGGTAAAATATGTATTTTTTATGTTTTTAAAAGTATACTGAAAAATTAGAATACTTCTAGAGCATGGCACTCTTTGAAAATATATGATAAGAATTGTTTTTAAGATCTTTTGAAGGTATTAAAAAAATATGTATATATTGTCACATCTTGTACCCGTGGGGTGCGTGGTCAACTCGCTCCACTTTTCGTTCGGTTTCGAGTCGATACCAGTCATCTATTTTATATTGTGTATGTGGGCATGATTGGAAGCCCCGTTCATTTTGATTGCCTCTATATGATTTAGTTTTCATAAGGATGGTCTGAGGAGAGATTAATTTGTGTTTGTTTTTTCCAGTTATGTATACGGAAGAGATGTCATCTCAGTCTACCCTGCCCGATAAATTAGTATTATTATAATATCACATGCTTGCTATTTGTTATGCTTCAAATTGTCGATATAAACCGGATACTCGTGCGCTTTTTAGGATTTTGGGTGTATCTTTGTTTTAATTTGGAATTAAGTACATACCATACACGTAATTATATTTATCGAATTAAAATACTGTTTTCTTTTACGTGCATCACATATACGATAAATAAAATATAAATTTTAATGAGTATTTTAAATTTACAATTATTTTCACATCAATAATTTAAATTAATTTGATTAATTTTTTTGGAATGAGATAATATCTCGAATTGGTTTATTTTTTATTTGGACTTACGTGTATAATATACACGTAATCATATTTTATTGAATTAGAATCTAATTTTATTTTACATATATCACACATATGCTAAGAAAATATATATTTTTAATAAAAAATTATTTTAATTATATTATTAAATTCAAATGCTATTTTTTTTATTGAAGGCCGGTTAGCGAGAGAGTGTAAAAAATAGACATCTCAGTTATGCTGGCACCTCTGAAAATCCCAGTAAACCCGAACCAATATTATTAAAGAAGAAAAGAAAAGTTACAAAGAACCAAATACAAAAGTTCAAAACAAAACCATGTCAAGCGAAGCGATGAGAACCACGTGCCACAAAACATTTACTTAAAAAAAGAATCACGTGCCACAAGATCATGCAAAAAAGTCAGACAATAAAAATCAGGAATTAAATCCCACCAATGCAAACTATCAATTATACGACCAAAAGAGGCAAGAGAATTAGCAACCTCATTTCCTTCACGATAAATGTGAGAAATGACAAATTGCATGGGAATCTAATTTTGATAAACAATCAATCCAACTCGGACGAACTACCTAAGGAATAGTAGTCGACTTACTAAGCAACAACTGAACAACATAACTCGAGTCACTCTCTAACCAAAGGTGACGCTAACCTTTGTCAAAAGCCGTATGAATCGCATAAATGGTAGCCTTGAACTCAGCTAAAAAAAGCAAAAGAAACGTCAAACGGGAATGCAAAAGCACCAAGGAACATACCATTTGAGGAACGGTAAATACTGCCATAACCCGCAGCACCCGGACTACCTAAAACAGAAGCATCAGTATTAACCTTAGTCCAACCGACTAGAGGATGCTGTCAAGCCACATGAATAATACGAGGTCCTTTAGGAAATCTTTTATCAATTTTCAATTCCCTAAGAATTTGTAGTTCCACAGAAGAATTCCAAGTAAAACCACGACCCTGATTAGCCGTTTCACGAATTGCGCTCCAAATACACCGAAGAACCAAAGAAATTACCGGTTTCTCATCATTAAAAATTTGATTGTTCCTTGCTAACCAAAGAGCTCACACAGTGCTAACAATTGCCGCAGAACAAAGTTCAGCAATTTGTGAACTAAACCTTTGTTTACTAGCCTCCAAAATCAGAGTTTGAAAATCACCATCCAAAGGTAGACGTCTCCTAAACAAAGTAGAAATACCTCGTGATAAGTGTCTAATTCAACGTTCAAATATCCACTTTAATGCTAGGTTATTTAATTAATTTAGTGTTATTTCGGATATTATTGCTTGTTTTGGTATGATTTGCCTCCACAGGACTCAAATGATTAAAAGGAGCGAAATTGGACTTAACTTGAAACAAATTTGGACTAAAAGGGAATTTGGAGCTGATTCAGAGGAGTTGGAATGAAAATGGAGTTAGTCTTGCCCAAGACTAAGGATTTCGGGAATCGCAGACAGAATTGATCAGGACTCTCCCTTATTCTATCAAGAATGAACCTGGACAGTTGGGAATGACTAAGCATGCACAAAATTAGGAGATATGACAGATTAGAAAAGATTTGTGATTAGGAAAAAGATTATTTTGTTAGCTAATTTTTAGGAGAGGCTTTTCTCTACAAAAGGCCTGATTTACGTTCTTAGGAGCAGGTTTTTTTTTAGGTTTTATTTTTCAGTATCATTTTGTTCTCTTTTTGAAAACAGAAACATGTGTTCTTCCATGGCTATTCGTAGCTAAACTTCTTTATTTCGGTTAAGGGATAATTCAAAGGCAGGAATCTTCAAGTATTGTGAGATCGTTTCTCTTCTAGTATTTTCTCTTTATTCATATCATTTGTTTATTCACTGTGTTTAGGGATTTTATCTCAATTGTTAGTTTGCTTTTGAATGATACGGCCGATTGTTCATTTGATTAAACTGGCATACAACTATCTGATTAAACTAGATAATCAACGAGTTATTATTTAGTTGAATCTGAATAAGTAGCAATTGATGCTATAAAGTTGAAATCTAGATTGTATTTGGGGATAATCAGATTGACAACTGAGAACTCTCCATGTGACATTAATACATCTATTTTCGACTTTATCACATCAAGTGAATGAGTAATTAAGTTTCTGAATCGATATCGCTGAGATTAGGTTCTTCTAATTCCTAACGATGTTAATGGGTTGAATCTTAGCCGATGAGGTAAGGTTATTCGTTAATTAGGAGTTAACTACAGTTTTACTTGCTTAATTCGTTATTTAGGAAGAATATACCAAACTAGTCTGATATGCAATTTAGAAGAAACATCAATTTTGTCAATGATCAAGACTAACTGAATTCCTTGCCTGAGAATCCCTTAGCTGAAATTCTAATTAATCATTTTATTCAATTTCAACTCAACTCTATTACTTTTGCTAATTTAGCAATCAACTATTTCAATCCCCCTTTTACTTTTTATTTATTTGCTTGGTTATATTTACAATTAGGTCAGTATTAGTCCTTTGGGTACGACCTTTGCTTACCCTTGTGCAAGCCTAAGGGCTGTGAAGTGATATTTATTTTTGGTCGATTCGACAACCGTCAAATTTTGGCGCCGTTGCCGGGGACTAATCTAACTTGATTTAAAGCCATTTATGACCAGGTATGAAACTTCAAAACAACTGCTTTTTGAATCAGAAATAGAATTGCTAGCAAGAAGACTTCGTAAAGAAGTGAGGTTGCAAAAATTACAAGGGTCTGAAACTTCCAGTTCTAGTGAAGAAGAGGGAATTTCTAGCGAGGAAATCGAACCATCTGAAGTAGAAACAATGGCAGAACGAACTTTGAAGCAAATTCATACACCTCAAGCTGATCAGCAACCCTTGTGCGTCACATACCCAAACCTGGATGGGGCCTTTGAGCTTAAGTCGGGACTGATTCATTACTTGCCTAAATTTCATGGGATGGAAAGTGAAAACCCGCACAATCATCTAAAAGAGTTTCATGCTGTCTGTTCAGGTATGAGCCCACAGGGAATTACTGAGGAACAAGTTAAATTGAGAGCTTTTCCTTTTTCTTTGCAGGATGCAGCTAAAGACTGGTTTCTCAACCTACCCTCCGGATCCATCACAACATGGACCGACATCTTTGAGATGTTCCGCAAGGTTGAGGTAAATCAAAGAAAGAAAAGGAGGAGAAAGACATCTTTGAGATGTTCCGCAAGGTTGAGGTAAATATTCCATTGCTTGATGTTATTAGACAAATCCCTCGATATGCTAAATTTCTCAAAGAATTGTGTGCTAACAAGATAAAACAAATTGGGTATGAAAAGATTACCATGGCTGAGAATGTGTCTGCTGTACTCCAAGGGAAAATGCCCCAAAAATGTAAGGATAAAGGTATGTTTGTAATTTCTTGTCAAATTGGGAATACTAGTATTAAGAGGGCAATGTGTGATTTAGGAGCATCTATAAATATCATGCCTATGTCTATTTATTTGTCTTTAAATGCTGGACCTCTTGAGGAAACAGGATTAGTGCTTCAACTTGCTAACCGATCTACTATCTATCCCGAAGGTTTGTTGGAAGATGTTCTAGTTCAGGTTAATGGTTTAATTTTCCCAACTGATTTCTATGTCATAGACATGGAAGATGAAGATCACCCTTCAGATTCATCAGAAATCCTGTTAGGTAGACCATTCCTAACAACAGCTCGGACAAAAATTGATGTTCACAAAGGAACACTGACTATGGAGTTTGATGGTAAAATTGTTCAATTTGATGTTTATGATACCAAGAAATTTCCTAATGAAGTGCATTCTGTTTGTGGTATAGATGTTGTCGAACCAATAACACAACAAGCTTTTGAAGTATGTAGGGAAGACAAGTTGTCGGTAGTGATAGAAGAAAGCTTAGATATGAACAGCAAAATAAAGGAGAAGGGCGTGGAGCTTAGAGAAGATGTGCAGGAAGTTATGCAAGAGATGGCAGCTCTGAAATTGAAACCGAAGAATTCTAATGTTAAGAAAATTTCACGCACCACTCAATGCCTTTCACCTTCCATTTTGCAGGCACCAAAACCAGAACACAGAGCCTTATGGGCGATTAAGCAGTGTGACATGAATATTGATGGTGCAGTGGAAACTCAGAGCTCGGAGAATGTGAATGTGCAAAAAGTAAACGACCATCGACTTAAGCTGTTTTATGAGAATATCCCAATTGGAGTCCTCGAAGAAGTGCAATATCTTAACCCAAGAGACTAGCCTGAGAGCTCAAGAACGTCTGGCCATAGACGCTAACTAGAGGCGCTATTGGGAGGCAGCCCAGTTTTAGTCTTGCCCAAGACTAATGTTCATAGTTTCATTTTTATTTGATTTATTTGATTTAATTTTTTATTTGCAACAACTAACTTAACTAACATCATCTTCTCCAAAGGCTTCACTTTTGGAGTTTTGATTTCCAGGTGTGAAGGAAAGAAAAGAATGGAGGAATAAAGGCCCAAGAGAATGAGTTATGGAGTTAATGAAAGCCCAAAAGTGTTTAGCATGAAAATTAGAGATGTGAGGGGTAAAAAAGGAAAAAAACCACAATTAAATCCTTCATAACCTATGCTACCCCACCGTCCCACTATCTCTCTTCCATTCCCTGCCTTCCCCAATTCCAAATTGCAATTCTGAAACCCTCACTCCCTCACTGCTCACCACCGCCACTTCCTTTTGATTCCAGCATCGCCACCCAACCCTCACTCTCTCACTCCCACTTTCTAATTTCAATTACCACTCACCCTCACTCCATCACTCCCACTTTCCAATTTTAATTTATTTTGACCCTCTTATCACAACCCACCACCGCCACTTCCAATTCCTCTTCATTCTCTCACAATACTTCCGCCACTCACTTCAATTTTTTCTTCACTTTCTTTTATTCTATTTCTCTTATCACAACACCATATTTCACCACATTCCACATTCCACTTCCTTCATTTTTTTATTTTTTTTATTTATTATTATTTATTTTTTCTTTTCTCTTCCTCACAAATTCGACAAACACCACCGCCTCATACTTCCATTTCTTTCAATTCACAGCAACCTTCAACCGGCAACCAACGATGGTTGTAACGTCGACAGACCCAAGGCCAAACGGTGCCACATCCAGCACCAATCTGCAATTTGCAGAATCAATCCACCAAGCCAGGTATGTGTCTCTGAAAACCAAGCCTTTTGAAAGTTCACGTTGTGTAGATGATGCTACTTTGGTTGAGTTAAATTTGAAATCTAATTTTGATACATTTGTTAGTGGAATAGGTTGGGAAAAATTCTTTCCCATGAATTATACCTTCTTTGATGAGTTGTTGCATGAATTTTAGAGTACCTTTGATTTTGATGATGGCAGCTTTGATTTAGGGACCAAGTCCATTCATTTTTATCTGTTAAACCAAAAGCATGATTTATCCATAGCTGAATTCAATATAGCTTTATGTTTAATAGATAGGCAATTTTCTAAGTCTAATGCATATGTTGACATGTACTATGATTTTCCTACAAATTTTAATGATGAGCATATTTTTAAGGATTTTACACTTGAGTATGCACCTAAATTTAAGCCATCTAAGACTAAAGCTCATTATTTTCTCAATCCTGCTATTCGTTTGATGCACCATTTCTTGGCTATTAATTACTCAGCTAGAAATAAGGATACAAAGACCCAACTATTTATATTTGGGGTATTTGATCACGTCTTTGGCTGTGCATCTTTGTGAATGTTGCACAAACTGATAGACACATAGCCTGTACCACACCACCTCTTGATATAGAAGTTTTGAAAAATATGCATTTGTTATGCCGAGAAGGGCAATCTTTGTTTTTTTTATACAGGAATGTTAAATGAGATCAAGGAAATACGTGCAAATCAAGAGGCTTACTTCGAGTCTGTGAACCTTTTTCAAACCTTCCCATAGAAAGATGAGGCACGAGGTTCCGTCCTCCAAAAAGGACAGTAAGCACAATTTCTTTTTCACTTTATTTTTCTCCTGTTTGCTGCCCTTCGCCCCTAATTTTGTGAATTCCGCACTGAGACAGTGCGAGGAGAAAGTGGGGGAGGGTTTTTTTTATATAGAAGTGTGTTTTGTTTGTTTGCTTTATTTTCATCTAACTTTCATGGAAATACACTGTTTTGTTGCCTCATTTTATGCTTGTTCTTTCTGGAATTGCTGCAATAGTGTGGGGTGTCCACCCTTTGTTTTGTCCCTAGGAAATACCAATGCTAGCTCTCAGTTTTGCACTCAGTTGAAACTAGGTTGCCAACTTAGTACTGAAACCCCTAAGTCTTGTTTTGAGTAAAGCTGTCAATTTCAAAAGGCCAGGGTTGCACAATTGTCTTGAGCATGCATATGAACCACTTGATTAATTTCCCATTACATGACAGACGTTTTGAATGAAACAACACCAATTTACCCCAATTTTTGGAAAGTTTTTGAGCATAAATGCAAGAACAAAAACATTACACTTTGTTCTATTCTTTCTGAGAGTTATCCAATTCTAGTTTGGAATTCTAGAACTTGCCATGTCATGCATTTCAAGACCACACTGATGTATTCAAGCATTAAAAATGATAAGGGCAGTAGGTTTCTTTTCTTAGCCATTTCAAATAAAATTCGAACCCTTAGTCTCGCTCAAGACTAACAAAAATAACAGTACCAGCCCTTAGTTAGCCACATGTGAGCCTTTTCCCATTCTTGACACACCTTTGTTCAAGTCCCTTGGCCAGGGACGTTCTAGCCGTCAGAGTTTGTACATTCTCTCACTTATTTCTGTGTCTAGTTGTTGCTTTAAGCAATCTCCATATTCGAATTAACCACAAGCTCATCAAAGTATGAGGATTTAGCACAAGCCTTTTGCTTATATGTGGTTGTGCTTCAAAAGGTGTCTAAATGGACATTAGCTTGAAAAGTGGTAGCTTTCTTATTCTAGGTTGAAGTATTATCTTTAGAAGAAAAAAAATAAAAAAAAAAAGCCTCAAAGAAAAAAAAGAGAAAAAGAAAAAAGCAGAGGCACAAAAAAAAAGGAAAAAAAATAGAAGAAAAAAGGAAAAAAATGTTTCGTTAACTTATTCATTTCAGTATGTCTATAGTTGTTTAAGTTTGTCTTAAACATTCATTTCGAAGTTTAAGAATTGTGAGTCGTTTGTAAATAATCGTGTCTTGATTTCCTTTTTAGTCATTTTCAGAGTAAATGTACATTTTCATTACTCTCGATTTCCCTTTCTTCTTCATTTCCTTTCCAAACCTTACCCCTAGCCAACGCTGTTTTAAGTCCCTTTGATTTAGTGTCTTGAATTCATACTAAGTGGTGGAGATTTGATATATTGGCAAGCTTATGGTAATTTCATTCTAGGTTGTGACTTGAGTGATTTCTTGAAATTAATTATAGCCTAAACACTTGAGTGCAATGAGTGATTTCCGTAAGGGTGTTAGTTGATTTTAATTCATACCTTATGTACATGGTCAAAAGCTTGTTTGCTGAGATTTTTCAAGTGGTTACATTGTATGTTTAAACATGAATAATGTCTTGGCTTTGAGAGTTGATGGCTGATAATCTTTACATTATGAGGGGGGGATTAGGAAAGGTTGGTAAACATGAAATTATAAGAGTAAAGAGCTGTTGACATGATCTGATATGCTTAGGGACAAGCATTGGGTAAGAGTGGGGTGTTTTGATAAGTGTCCAATTCAACGTTCAAATATCCACTTTAATGCTAGGTTATTTAATTAATTTAGTGTTATTTCAGATATTATTGCTTGTTTTGGCATGATTTGCCTCCACAAGACTCAAATGATTAAAAGGAGCGGAATTGGACTTAACTTGAAACAAATTTGGACTAAAAGGGAATTTGGAGCTGATTCAGAGGAGTTGAAACGAAAATGGAGTTAGTCTTGCCCAAGACTAAGGATTTCGGGAATCGCTGACTCCAGAATTGATCAGGACTCTCCCTTATTCTATCAAGAATGAACCTGGATAGTTGGGAATGACTAAGCATGCACGAAATTAGGAGATATGACAGATTAGAAAAGATTTGTGATTAGGAAAAAGATTATTTTGTTAGCTAATTTTTAGGAGAGGCTTTTCTCTACAAAAGGCCTGATTTACGTTCTTAGGAGCAAGTTCTTTTTTAGGTTTTATTTTTCAGTATCATTTTGTTCTCTTTTTGAAAACAGAAACATGTGTTCTTCCATGGCTATTCGTAGCTAAACTTCTTTATTTCGGTTAAGGGATAATTCAAAGGCAGGAATCTTCAAGTATTGTGAGATCGTTTCTCTTCTAGTATTTTCTCTTTATTCATATCATTTGTTTATTCACTGTGTTTAGGGATTTTATCTCAATTGTTAGTTTGCTTTTGAATGATACGGCCGATTGTTCATTTGATTAAACTGGCATACAACTATCTGATTAAACTAGATAATCAACGAGTCATTATTTAGTTGAATCTGAATAAGTAGCAATTGATGCTATAAAGTTGAAATCTAGATTGTATTTGGGGATAATCAGATTGACAACTGAGAACTCTCCATATGACATTAATACATCTATTTTGACTTTATCACATCAAGTGAATGAGTAATTAAGTTTCTGAATCGATATCGCTGAGAATCGGTTGGCTTAGATTAGGTTCTTCCAATTCTTAACGATGTTAATGGGTTGAATCTTAGCCGCTGAGGTAAGGTTATTCGTTAATTAGGAGTTAGCTACAGTCTTACTTGGTTAATTCATTATTTCGGAAGAATATACCAAACTAGTCTGATATGCAATTTAGAAGAAACATCAATTCTGTCAATGATCAAGACTAACTGAATTCCTTGCCTGAGAATCCCTTAGCTGAAATTCTAATTAATCATTTTATTCAATTTCAACTCAACTCTATTACTTTTGCTAATTTAGCAATCAACTATTCCAATCCCCCCTTTTTACTTTTTATTTATTTGCTTGGTTATATTTACAATTAGATCAGTATTAGTCCTTTAGGTACGACCTTTGCTTACCCTTGTGCAAGCCTAAGGGCTGTGAAGTTATATTTATTTTTGGTGGATTCGACAACCGTCACCTCGCCAAACCTCCTGCAAAAAAACACATGTTAGAAAAATATGATCAGTCGTCTCCTTATGAGAGAGACACAACGGACATCTAGAAAAAATCAAGCAACCCCGTCGCCTCAAATTCTCATGGGTAGGAAGATAACCCAAAAAAGCCCTCCAACAAATAAATGAATGCGCAGGGGGGATAAATCGGCGCCAAAGAAAACAACACCAATCCAATTTCAACCTAGGAGGCCGTAACCAATCATAAAACAATTTAACCGTCAAAATCTCACCAGTCGCAGGCTCCCAAATAAAAAAATCCTCCATTTTAGAACTTCTACAAACCCGCTTGATACCTTCTTCCACCTCTGCCGGCAAATTCGGCAAACCAACCCAAGCATTGTTGATCAAAAAATCATCCACGATATCCAAGCCACGCCTTTGCTGCAAGGCCGATAAACCCAATTGGGAAGCCACAGTAGGGCAGATCCATCTACCATTCCAAAAATTAAGACCAGATCTCCGCCAAATCCACCAACAACAATTATCTAAAACTAAAGAATATACCCCTCTAATCGAACCCCAAATGGACGAATTATGAAGCCAAGGCCTATGCTGACCAAATTTAGTAATAAAACGGGATCTTAATAAATTAAAACACAATGATTTCTCCTGAATTAAGCCCCAAGCTATCTTACCAAGCAAAGCCTGATTAAGTAAAATCAAATTCTTCACCCCAAGCCCACCGGAGTCAATCGAACTACAACACAATCTCCAAGGAACTGAAACTAATTTTCGATTGTTAACTGACCCAGACCAAACAAAATTTCTCATACAACCCATCATGCTCCTAAGTAGAGCCACATGACATTTGTAAACAATAAATGAATGAATGAAAATACTAGTAATAACAAAGTTAATCAAAGCAACCTGACCAACCATAGACAGACAATGACCCTTCCATTTGGTAAATTTAGCCAAAACCTTATCCTTCAAACTTCTCAAAACCTGTTTGCGAGGGGCCCCAAAGAAAAGAGGAACACTCAGATAGCAAAACGGGACCTCCACAAGCCTAATACCAATGATTGCCGCCAAACGAGTACCACGACGAAAAGCAATCGAGCTACCCAAAAATAATTCCGACTTATTCCAATTAACCCTCTAGCCCGGCAAAGAACCATACATATCAAAAACATCCGTAATAACCTCCAAATTAGCAGACAAAGCTTTACAAAAAAGCAAGATATCATCTGCATAAAGTAAATGAGTAGGAAATACCTCCAAACCTGTGTACTGAATCAGACCTAACCTCCCCGAATCTCTAAGATAAAGCAACCAACGACTAAGAAAGTCTTCAGCAATCCCAAACAAAATAGGAGAAAGATGATCCCCCTGTCTAACCCCTCTTGAACATTTAAAATAGCCACTAATTATCCCATTATTCGGAATAGAAATTCTAGAAGCCGAAAAAATATTCAAAATCCTATCCGGAAGTTGCAAGGAGAAACCAAAAGCATCCAAAACCTCCAAAAGAAAATTCCAATCCAAAGTGTCAAACGCCTACTTAATATCAACCTTTAAAGCCATATTACCACCAAAACACTTTTTCCGAAGTATATTAGTGCCCGCCGAAGCCATAGCAAAATGCTATTTTCATATCAATTTGAATTATTTTTTTTGATTTTATGTTAGAGATAACATCTCGAATTGACTTTTTCGTTTGGATATATGTATAACATAAACGTAATCATATTTATCAAATTCAATTTCAATTTTTATTCTACGTATATCACATATAAGCTAAGTAAAATATAAATTTTATATAAGATATTTTATATTTATTAAATTCAAATCACAATCAACTTGAACTAATTTGATTAACTTCACTCATTCGAAATAACATCTCAAATTAATTTATTTTGATTTGAAACTATGTATATAACATACACGTAATTATATTTATCGAATTATAATCCAATTTTATTTTACATTTATGCTAAATAAAATATGAATTTTTAATAAGGAATATTTTAACTATATTATTAAATTCAAATGACATTTTCATATCAATTTTGATTAATATGATTAATTTTATTAGTTCGAGATAACATATGGAATTGATTTATTTTGATTTAGAATTACGTGTATAACATACGAGTAATTATATTTATCGAATTAAAATTCAATTTTATTTTACATATATCACACATATACTTAATAAAATATGAAATTTAATCAAAGGTATTTTAAATTCAAATGACAGTTTTTTTATATCAATTTGAATTAATTTTTGTTGATTCGAAATAACATCTCAGATTAATTATTATGATATTTTTATTAAATCTGAGATAACTTCATTTTATATTTTTACATGTAATTTTTTGTGATCTGAATAAATAAATGTTCAAATTGGAAGTCGATTAATCACTCGGATAGTTGGTAAAATTTTCAGTTTTTTGACCGAAATTGGAAGAACTAATCACTTGATTTTCTATTTGCTCATAAAATGAGAATAAGTACGAAAAGGGAGGTGAACTAGAGGTAGAATGATAAACAACAAATATGGGTAAAATTGTGATAAGCGACACCTAATTACACGATTTAGAAAATTTAGGGTTAAATTATAGTATTAGAATAAATTAAAGGGGGCAATTGTAAAACTGAGGGACTTAATTATGCAAATTAGAAAATTGGGGATTAAATTAAAATGTCAAAATAAATTAAAAGGGTTAATTGTAAACAAAAGAAGATATATTTGAAGGAAATATAGCATGCAAGGTTAATTTGAGGGATTAGTAAAAATGGACGAATGTACCCGTAATTGAGGGGGCGGAAATTGGGAATACTCGTAAGAGTAGGGACTAAAATAGAGTTATATTGGGGTCTAATTTATAAAGATTTCAATGGGCGGGGTTCTCTTCGAAAGATTAAAAATTGGCGGGGCTAATGTACAAGGTTTAGGAAATTCGGGGCCTAATTATAATTCATAAAACCATACCCTTACGGGGTGTTTGTTAGAAAGGATATAGGAGATGGGATAGGGATAAAAAATACGAGATAAGTTATCTCGTGTTTGTTTGGAAGATAGAAGAGTGAGACGGATGAGGGATAAACTTCTTATCCCTCAAATCCTATACTCAGGAGGGGGTGGTATAAGGAGGTGAGATAAGCTCTTGCTATTTTAATAGGATGGAAAAGTCCATCTTATCACTCAATTTAATGTTATGTAATTTAAATAAGGTTAAAATAGTAAAATGTATTATTTTATCCTCATCGCTATCCCACATACCAAATATTGAATAATAATTATCGACTATCATATTTTTATCCTCATCCCAACTAGTTATCCTTACCCATATCCCAACCTTTATCCCTATCCCTATCCCAATAGAATACCAAACGCCTCGTTATAACTAACTATACCTAAATCTAACCCCAACCCTTTTTAACCCTAAGAAGCAGATCTTTCCTCTCCTTGGTATTCGAAACTCCCTCTCACTCTTCATCTCCTTCCATCTGATTATGGGGTTTCCCTTCATTCTTCCGGTCACCAAAGCCCATAAACACGTTCTAAGATGAGTTTTGAACCTTCTGACACCCTTCAATCACCATAAAAATGGCTTCTACCACTGGGTCGTTCATCTCTTCCCTTGGTTTTATATAGTTTTGGGTGATTTCACTTACTTTCAGGCGATTTCATATGACTTCGCCTAATTTCAGTTGATTTCACGAGGGTTTCGTTGAGCTTCACCTCTTTTCTTAAATGGAAAAGGACGATTAGACTTCGGTCCAGACGTCTCCGATCACCATGAGGTGCCTAGACAGTAGATTTATGACATGACATGGTGTTTATGGTGTTTTGTTTCTTTTACGATTTCTATTGGGTTTTTGCTTATTTCGTTTTATTTAATCCTTTAGGGTGTCGTTGGTTTATTTAGTTTGAGTTACTCCCTTTTTGGTGACCTCTTTTCACTTTTTATTTATGGCTAGTTCTCTGAACTCGACTTATAGGTCACTTATACATTTTGACCCTTTATGGTGTTACTTTAGTGTCCTATAGATAATTGTTTTAGGACAAAACTTATTAATAAATGAATTGTTCATTAATAAGTTATTTGATTTGTTTGATATGGTAATTCAACTATATAAAATTCATATTATCTTTTATCATAATAAAACAGTTAGAAGTAATCCATAGTTTAACAGTAATCATAAAGTGTTCATATAAGATAAAGTGAGACCATACTTTATGATTCTAATTAATCGATAAACTAAAATACACCTGAGTCAAGTATTATGTTATGGATTGTTGGAACTGAAACTCAGAAAACAGGAATAGACCGAACAAAAATAAATGGGCAGAGTCGCGGACAATGTCGCTTTCTTTAAGACGTTATGAACTCCGGTCGCCTCCAGGATAAAACAGCCCTCTGTAAATACGATTTTGTATTGCACCGTACAAAAATCGTTTCTGTCTACACTCTCAATTTGTTTGCTCAGTTTCGAAATACAGAATGAATGAAATTAATTGTGTGTTGAATGACAGTCTCACACCACCTATTTATACAGAAAAATAGAGCTGTTGAGCTCTGATTTACAGGAGAAGAAGGTGGGAGGAAAATCAGGAAGGTGGAGAAAGACTAGGTAGTTAGAGAGACACGTTCAGGAAAAGAGACGTTTGATAACATTCACAAAGACTAAGGCCATGTTTGGTAAAGAGCGTTTTGGAATAAAAAGAGCAGTTTTGACCAACTTTAGAGGTTTGACCACTGAAACCACTGATTGGAGTGTTTGGTGGAGAGAGGTTTGGAAAAGAGTTTTGGGATGAAAACGCTAATTTAGAAAAAGCTCTTAAAAGGAGCTTTTTCAATTAGTGTTTTGCAATATTAAAATTAATGGACTTCTTTAACCCTAATAGATAGACTCCCTCTTCTCCTACGCCAAAATTAATGCCCTTATTCGTCTTTTTGCACAAATCGCTATTATCAATCAGCTAATTTTTACCAAACAGGTCTACACAAACAGCTAGTCAAATCAGCTAGTCAAATCAGCTAATGTAATCAGCTAACAGCTAACAGCTAATTCCCAAACAGGGCCTAAATTAGTGACAATTAAATTAAATAAAAAAATAAAACGAATTTAATAAAATAATAATAAAAATATTATTAATTTTTTTCAATAAAAAATTATAGTATTTACACCACACCAACCCAACCCGGCCCGGTTCGGTCGGTCGGACGGCGGTGGCGGCGCGCGCGCGTGTGGTGGTCAACCAAGAGGTAGGTCCTCACCCTTTCACAAAAGTGGGTACCCCTTAGGGCACACCCCAAGCATGTGAGGACCACCTTAATAAGTATCTCCACCAAGTGCTTTGAAAGCAATGTGGGATACTTTCCACCTTGAAAACTCAAAGAGGCTTTTTCATAAATTTAACATTGGGCCAAGCCCAACAAACCCCCACTAGAATTTTTGAAAACGTTTTACTGAGCATTTACATAAGGTCAGACATAAACAGAGGTATCTTTAGATTTGAACCTTTGCGTAGTGAGTATAGTTCAGATTTTACTAGAGTGACTCGTAGTCTTGAACTCTATCTTTGACATTATATCACGCCATAACCTTTTCCGAGTGTAGTTCTAGTAGCCCGTGCGTTTATGGCCATGCACGTCTATCCTGGTTTAATGAATGCTCTAGAGTTTTTCCCTAAACTCATAGGAAGCGGCCTCACTTCCACATTCATATAGGCGAGTCTATCAAAAGTACTCCTGTAGCTATGTACTTCACTCCAAATGGAGTATAGACTTCATTAAGAGTTTCTATTATCTCAACCTCAAATCGCTTCAGGATATTCATGCTTCAAATTGCATGATCTGACACATATTACAACCCAACTTGTTATTACCCATTGAACCTATTTCTTGGGATCTCCAGTCTATAGGTTGGGTTACCATTGTGTGTAACTCATCACTGTAGGGGAATAAGTCCCATACTCTTTGCCGTATTCTGGACTTTCTCTCTAGCTAATCCTTTCGTCAAAGGATCGGCTAAATTCTCTTCTGAGCGTATGTGATCCACTCTAACAGCTCCTTTGGTGAGTAGCTCTCTCACAGTGTCGTGCTTACGATGTATCTGTCGTTTCTTATCGTTGTAATAACGATTCTGAATCTTAGCAATAGCCGCGGTACTATTGCAGGGGAATCTCAGCTAACAGACTTCTCAACCAACCTGCTTCTTCACTAGCCACAGCTAGTGCAATCAGTTCTGATTCCGTGGTTGATTGAGCTAGGATAGTCTGTTTCTTAGACTTCCATGAAACGGCACCACCAGCTATATTGAAAATATAGCCACTAGAAGCCTTGGAATCATCTGATAAGGTATTCCAGTCAGCATCACTATATCCTTCAAGGACTGTTGGAAACCTTTGATAATGTAATCCAAGTTTCATGATTCTTTTAAGGTATCTCATGACCCTTTCTATAGCATTCTAATGCTCCACACTAGGTCTACTAGTAAATCTGCATAACAGTCCTACAACATACGCGATGTCGGGTATAGTACAATCAGTGGCATAACAAAGACTGCCAATTATGCTAGCATACTCTGATTGTCTTACACTGTCTCCAGCGTTCTTAAAAAGTTTTATACTCGGGTCGTAAGGTGTACATGCAGGTTTACAATCAAAGTAGTTATATTTCTTTAGAATCTTCTCAATGTAGTGAGATTGATCTAAAGCAATTCCAGTTTCAGACCTAGTTATCTTTATGCCAAGAATGACGTTCGCTTCTCCTAGATCTTTCATGTCAAAGTGTTCACACAGCATTGACTTAACAACATTCACAACATGAATATTAGATCCAAAAATAAGCAAGTCATCAACATATAAGCATATAATGGTGCAAAGACCATTTTCAAATTTGTAGTAGATGCATTTATCACTTTCATTCACCTTAAAGTCATTTGAAATAATCAGGTTATCAAATTTTGCATGCCATTGCTTAGGTGCTTGTTTTAGCCCATATAAAGACTTATCTAACTTACATACCTTATGGGCTTGATCAAAAACTACAAAGCCCTCAGGTTGATCCATATAAACCTCTTCTTCTAATTCACCATTCAAAAAAGCAGTTTTAACATCCATTTGGTGCACCACTAGATTGTGCACAGAAGCAATAGCAATCAAAACACGTATTGACGTAATCCTAGTGACAGGTGAATAAGTATCAAAGAAATCAACATTTTCTATTTGTCTAAAGCCTTTAGCTACAAGACGGGCCTTATACTTATCTACTGAACCATCAGGTTTCAGTTTCTTTTTAAGGATCCATTTACAGCCTATTGGTTTGCAACCTGGTGGTAAGTCTACTAAATGCCAAGTTTGGTTTGACTCAAGTGAGTCCATTTCATCATTAATGGCTTCTTGCCATAGATCAGCATCTAAGGAGGTTAAAGCTTCATGTATAGTCAGCGGATCCTCTTCTACTGTGAAAGCATAAAAGTCAGAACCAAAGTCTTTGGATACTCTAGGTCTCTTACTTCTCTCCTAGGTTCAGATTCCTCACTCTCATTCTGCACTATAGGTCTAACAGCAGGTATGCTACTAGATGATGCACCCCCACTATTTCTCAATATAAAAGGAAATCTATCTTCATAAAAGTCAGCATCATTTGACTCCAAGATGACTTTTGCATTCAAATCATAGAACCTATATGCTTTACTATTCACAGCATATCCAATAAACACACATTCATAAGCCCTACTGGCAAGTTTGACTCTCTTTGGGTCAGGAATCCTAACATAAGCCAAACAGCCCCAAGTTCTAAAATATGATAGGCTAGGTGTTTTATTTTTCAAGATCTCATAAGGAGAGATTTTGCTTTTTGACTTAGGGACCCTATTTAGCACATAGCAAACAGTCAACAGGATTTCTCCCCACCAATGTGAGGCAGCACCTGAACTAAGCATAATAGCTACTACAGATTCAGTAAGTGTCCTATTTTTCCTTTCAGCCTTCCCGTTCATTTCTGGTGAATAAGGTGATGTGGTTTCATGAATAATACCATGTGATTTCTAAAAATCAATAAACACACTAGAACCATATTATGTGCCTCTATCACTATGAAGTCTCTTGACTTTCCTATTGTATTGATTTTCTATTTCAACTATGAACAACTTAAACATGTCCAACGCTTCACTTTTATTTTTCATTAGATAAACAAAAGTAAAGTAAGAACAATCATCAATAAAGGTTATAAAATATCGTTTGTCATTTCTAGTCAACTTTCCATCTAATTCACATATATCTGAATGAATTAAATCTAGAGGTTCAGAATCCCTAACAACAGATTTATGAGGTGTTTTTGTGATTTTTGCCTGACTACAATAATCACATTTAAGAAACTCATTTAAATTCAATTTTGGAATTAATCCTAAGTTACTCATGTTCTTAATGGTACGCTTATTAACATGACAAAAATGAGCATGCCAAACATTAAAAGTACACAATGAGTAAACAGAAGCATTCACTTTATTAATCTCAACATTCAATTTAAACATGCCTTCAGTAGCATAACCTTTTCCTACAAACACATTGTTCTTAGTCAAAGTAAATAAATCTGCTCCTATAGTCTAAGTGAAACCAGCCATGTTGAGAAGATAGCCCGAAACCAAATTTTTCCTCATTTCTGGAGTGTGCATCACATCCTTCAAAGTTAAGGTCTTTCCGGATGTGAAGTTCAATTCCACATTACCAATTCCAGCAACAATAGTGGTATAGGAATCACCTAACAACACTTTCTTATCTTCGGTCACAGCAGTGTATGTTTTGAACATACTTCTATCATAGCAAACATGGCGGGAAGCACCAATGTCTACCCACCACCCATCTGATCCACTTATGAGGTTGATCTTAGAAATCATAGCAACAAAATTATGTTGCTCTTCAGTCAGGTTAACACTAGGAGTAGTGTTTGGCTTGTTCCTGCACTTATGTGCCATATGACCTGGTTTCCCACAATTAAAGCATAGCAAAGCAACATCATTTCTAGGTGGTTGTTGATGTGGCCTATTTTGGTTCCTTTGAAGGTTCCAATTCAAATTAACTCGGGTGTTGAGGTTTTGGATTGGTTTGTTATTTTGATTCTTAAAATTCTTTTGAGTGGGTTTCAGAACCACAGTGGACCTTTTAGTGTTATTAGAAACAATAAGCACTTCTTCTTTTAAATCTTGTTTTCGAGCTCCTACTCAATTCGGAGGCGTGTAATCAGACTTTCCATCGAAAATTCTTTTGTTTTGTGCCTCAAAACATTTTTAAAATCTTCCCACGAAGGAGGCAATTTGTCAATAATTACAGCAACTTGAAATTGGTCATTTAGAGGCATACCTTCTGAAATAATTTCCTGTGCTATTTTTTGCAATTCATGGGATTGAAACTCAACTGATTTGTCATCAGTCATCTGGAATTTGAGGTAGCGGCTGACAACATATTTTTTCGATCCAGCCTCCTCAGTGTCATACTTCCTCTGCAGAGCTTCCCAAATTTCTTTGGCAGTTTTTTCTTCAGCAGTGTAATAATCATATAGGTCATCTGTCAACCCATTGAGAATATAGTTTTTGCACAGAAAATCAGTTTCTGTCCATTTTTCAGCAGCACGAACACCAGCACGAACATTTGCCTAATCACCATTTTTAGGAACAATCGGCTTTTCAGAAGTCATAACAGAAGCTACCTTCTTTGTTGTGAGGTAGAACATCATCTTCTGTCTCCATCTTCGGAAGTGAGCTCCTTCAAACCGAAATGGTTTGTTGATTTCAGCAATCACATTTGATTGTTCGGTAGCCATCTCAGCCGTAATCGAATTCGTCTTAAAATTGTTGGAACTGAAACTCAGAAAACAGGAACAGACCGAACAAAAATAAATGGGCAGAGTCGCGGACAATGTCGCTTCCTTTAAGACGTTCGCGGAACTGCCGGAAAATTGCAAATAGTATGAACTCCGGTCGCCTCCAGGATAAAATAGCCCTCTGTAAATACGATTTTGTATTGCACCGTACAAAAATTGTTTCTGTCTACACTCTCAATTTGTTTGCTCAGTTTCAAAATACAGAACGAATGAAATTAATTGTGTGTTGAATGACAGTCTCACACCACCTATTTATACAGAAAAATAGAGCTATTGAGCTCTGATTTACAGGAGAAGAAGGTAGGAGGAAAATCAGGAAGGTGGAGAAAGACTGGGTAGTGAGAGAGACACGTTCAGGAAAAGAGACGTTTGATAACGTTCACAAAGACTAAATTAGAGACAATTAAATTAAATAAAAAAATAAAACGAATTTAATAAAATAATAATAAAAATATTATTAATTTTTTTAATAAAAAATTATAGTATTTACACCACACCAACGCAACCCAACCCAACCCGGTCCGGTCGAACGGACGACGGCGGCGGCGCACGCGCGTGTGGTGGTCAACCAAGAGGTAGGTCCTCACCCTTTCACAAAAGTGGGTACCCCTTGGGGCACACCCCAAGCATGTGAGGACCACCTTAATAAGTATCTCCACCAAGTGCTTTGAAAGCAATGTGGGATACTTTCCACCTTGAAAACTCAAAGAGGCTTTTTCATAAATTTAACATTGGGCCAAGCCCAACATGGATTAACATAATACCGTAGAGACTTGCATGTAACAATGTCTATTCCTGAACAAAAAGCTGGTCGCATAAGCTTTAGATATAAGGCTATCTAGAGAGTTACATAGATCCAATGAATGAGTTCATTAGGAATGAGATCCAACACGAGATAACATAATGGATGGATCTATCTAGTGTCACATGTCTTATCTCAATGGTATTAACAGATATAACTAATCATCATACTCAAACAATAATTAATGTGATTCGGGATTATATGGTGTGATGCTTTGACTATATTATCTAACATGATCCAGCACACTGGGTGTGCCTCGGGCAGATATTGGGTATCACATAAAGTAATTGCAGAGTAGTTAATGATAGATTGAGCATTCATCACTCTCGTCAGATGAGAGATATATCTATGACCCTTGTGGAGAATTAATTTGAAATCAAACAATGATTAATGTGATTCAGGATTATGTGTTGTGATGGTTTGACTATATTATCTAGCACGATCCAGCACACCGGGTGTGCCTTGGGCAGATATTCGGTATCACATGAAGTAATTGCAGAGTAGCTAATAATAGATTGAGCATTCATCACTCTCGTCAAATAAGAGATATATCAATCACCATTGTGGATAATTAATTTGAAATCATTGTAAGGTGATACGGTTAAGAGATGAGATGCAGATTTCAATTAACCCATCTATTTAGAGTTAATTCTACTTGCACAAGTAAAACAATATGTAACTTGGCAGTTTTCATAGTTACGATTCATTTAAGGATATAGTTGATGAATGATCGTATTATACTGCATCTAATGCTTAAAGGTAAAAGGTCAGAATCAACCTAACTTCTTATGACTCTAGGCAAATGAGACAATTCTGGTAAAACAGTCTGCACACTCATTTTGTTACATGTTTTGATTGAATTGATTTGTTTAAGTTAATTGCAATAAACGTATACGACTATTTATGTAAGAACCTAATGGGTCACAACCTAAGAATTAAGACCGAATAATGAAATGGTAATTTGGAATTATTCCAATTTTGAGAAAGAAACTTAGACGGGCGAAATATATATTTGGTTTAGGATAAATTATTTAATTGATTTATAAAATGATTAGATTATAATATTTTTTTTAAAGTTGTGCGCAATGCACTTACATTAAATAAAGAAAAATTACATTAAAGATAAAGGAAAACTCCAACGCACCCCACCCATGCGATTCAGACCCATGACCTCTAAAGTCATAGGTAATGTAAATTCTAATGTAATTAGAATTCTAATTATTATATATATATATATATATATATAGTCGGTAATTATATTTCTTATTGAATTATATAGATTTAATGTGATTAGAATACTAATTAATTAATTAATTAATTCTAATTGGATTAGGGGTATAATAAAAGAAAATAAAACCTATATAATCCCTATATAGGGATCCCTATATAAGGGTTTGGCCAACACATCTAAAAACAAGGCAATCTCTTTCTAATTTTCCAACACAAAATAATTACTTCGTTCGTTCATTCGTTTCATCGTTCGTATGGATACTATTAGAGGCGTTCTACTTATGATCACTACACAATGTTGATTAGTGCATAAAGAAGACTAGGGTTGATCTAGTTCATTGAGAAGATTAGTAGATCTATGTGAGCACTTTGTTTGCAACGATAGATAGTTATTCAATAAGATATTTATGTTTAACATATTTATGATATAAAATAATGATTAATGGATCCTAAGGGTATGGAAATAAAATTTTTCATTTCTACTGTGCCTATGCATGTTTTATTTCGTAACATGTGGGTCCTTGTTCTAAGGAGAAAATGATGTTGGACTTTCCATAAATTTACATCAAATTAATATATGGTTTTAATATATTATATACTAATATGATTTAATAAAATAAAAGAATAAATCTTATTAGTCAATTCACAAAAGGGTATTATCAATCATCGTGTTTGATTAATGAAAATGTACATTGAATCCTATCGGTACATTAAGAAAAGGTACCTTATGGATGAAGAGATACTATGATGGAAGGTATATTTAAAGAACAAAAATCAGAACTCGTCATCTCTTTAACCTATTTAAAGTCATTTTTATCTCCATATAGAAAATCTATCAAGTTTAAAGGGTTAAGCGAGAGAAACTCAATTCTCAGTGATTCTCGAAGAACTCAATTATAATCATCATGGATCAAAGTACGCTCTCTTGATTGTCATTACATGTTTGTGAAAATCATCTTATTTGAACATCCAGGCAATTAATGTTTTCTATTCTAATGTTATAATGAAATCTAAAGATTTCTAACATGTGGTATCAGAGCCTGATTTTTAATGAGTGATTTTTCAATTATATTGTAGGTGCTTATTTGATACGTTAATGGTCGTTTTTTTATATACGTTAATCATTTGTAGATCTTATGTTTATTACGGATTTAAAAGAATTTAATCCAAAATAAAATAAATCTAAGGCTTGTACAGATAATTTTTCTGTTTATGGATTACATTGCATTGTCGTTGTCATGCATGTGTCCTTAATTCTTAATTATTATACCCCAAATCTTATGTTATATTATAGTTATTTTAAGATCGTTGGATTAATTGGTTGTTACCGGTGTAATTTATAAGGTGATTAAAAACGTAATTATAAGTTAAGGGTAAGTTTTAAAAGAATTTAAAATTTGGAAGATCAAAATAGATATTATTCAAATTATTAATGGTCTATATAAAGTTTCAATTTTAGAATTGACTTAATACATCATTTGCCTCCTGAACATGTCCAAAAAGGTTGATTGGCCCCCCTGAACTTTTAAAGTGTCCCGATAGCCCTCTCAACTTGTATAAAATGTTCAATTAGCCCCATGAACTTGCGCAAAATATAATCAATTGGTCACTTGGTTGCAAAAAACTAAGTTAAATGCGGAAGATGTATTGCACGAGTCTTAAAAAAAGTAAAACAATCAAAATCAGGGTATACGGTTCTAATATTAGAGAAGACAAGTTGTATAGTTGAGCAATCAATAACTTCCTTTTTAATCTATTTTTGAATTATGTAATAACGTTTTAATATGTGTGGAATACATCTTCCGCATTTAACTTATTTTTTTTGTGACCGAGTGATCAATTGATTACATTTTACGCAAGTTTAGGTGCTAACTAAACATTTTACGTAAGTTCAGGTGCTAACTAAACACGCTACAAGAAAACATATTTTTTATGGGGAAACTTTTGCCCACAAAAGGTCATTTTTTCGCCACTAAAAGAATTTTGTGGCGAAAATAATTTCGCCACATCGTCGCTGATGGGGCGTACGGCTAGGTAGAGAGTTCTTTAAACGACGAAATATATATTACGATAAGTGCGTTATGGCTATGGATGTGATCTTCCTAATTACTTTATCTCTACTAGACGCCACTACTTAGGGGCAAGTGTACCCCGTCGTATCAAGTAATAATCCGGTTAAGACCGGGTATCGAATCCACGGGATTTATAACTATAAGTATTAAACGACTCGGTTTTATACGTTATTTAAGCGGTGAATACTTTGAGATTGATATGGGGACCAACTACAAACTACTCCTAACTACGGGTGAGGCAAATTTATATAACGAAACTCTAGGAAATGATGCGGATGGCGATAAGTTATAAGTATGATAAATAATGACTCCTAATGCATATACGGTTAATGTTTTGCTCTTGCAATGACGACTATGTGTAGTGTGACCGACCCGTGAAGTACTTAGCCTACGTGGTTCCTAGTCAAGGCGTGTCTAATGCTTAGGACCATAAATTAGGGCCCGTAAGTTCCGTGGCTTGTCAATTCCTACGGTTTCCGGAGCGTCACTTCCGGTAAGGCAACACCTATATGAATCCCTAAAGATAGCCTGAATGGCGTCGGAAATCGCGTTCTCCAACACAATAATCAATTATGAGTATCAAAACAAGTAACAAACATCAACACATATATAGAAAAAGAGATTATGAATCATAAATTATAAATATGGAGAATGTAAATATGAATTACAACCAAGCCTAGTACATAGGATAAGTGCAAGCTAATTAGCAAGTGTAAAGGAAAGAATCCACCCTCGGAACTAGCTAACTGGACTCAAAGCCGTCTCTTAGGACTTGGATGGTGGAGCTTTCGAGCTTGGTGCACGGAGATGGAGCGGAACTTTGATGGAATGCCGGAATCAACGAACAAGCTCTCAAGGTGAGAAGAGTTTAGCTATATAAAGCCTAAAAACAAAATCTAACACTACAATGACAAGGGTTTAATCTCAAGAAGGTATATGTTACAAGGTGTCTAAAGGTGTGGGTGCTAGTCACTCTTATTTATACACATCAAGCTAGGGGTAAAATTGTAATTCCATAAGGTGCAAGCATGGAGGAACATGATTTTGTGCAGAATTCCCATGATACGCCTCGCGTATGGTGTGGAACGCCCCGCGTGTTTGCCCATTCCGTCAGAAATCTTCTGCATGTGGACCAATTCCAGATCTTGTTGTCTCAAACACGCCCCGCGTAGACTGGGATGCGCCTCGCGTGTTTGAGTTTCTATGATTTTATTGCTTGAATTGGGTCTTTTACGCCGCGCGTAGCTGAAGCACGCCCCACGTAAATGAGTCTCTGAGCTTTTTGCATTGAGGAACTTCCTTACACGCCCCGCGTGTAAGGTGGTACGTCCTGCGTATTGATAGTTGACTCGGGGAGACCATGAAGTCTGACTTTCAGGATTAGGCTAATCATTTCTGACACATGTTCCACGCCTCGCGTATGGTGGTATACGCCTCACGTATGCTGAGTAGATCCCACGTGGTGTCTGTGGATAGGGCAATTATTTCAGACTTGGTGTTTCACGCCCCGCGTAAGGAATGAGACACCCCGCGTGTTGTGGTGGATTTTCACTCCTTGCTCGTACCTGAAATACAATTCTCGAGCGCCGAGTTAGCTTGACGTTTTATTTTCTAATATTAATCAAAAACAAGGAAAATTAACCGAAAGTGCGGAATTTATTTTTATTTCGTTATTTTATTAAAACACTCTATTTTTGCAATTAAACTTATTTATTTCTTCTAAAATTAAACCGTAAATCACGCTAAAAGATAGGGGTAAAATACCCCTATCAAACCTCCTCTGACTTTAAAGTTTTACTTGTCCTCAAGTAAAAGAAATTGAAAGACAAGGGATTGAGATTATTAAGAAACAAACCATCGGTTGGTTTTACCAAGTGCGTGATTTCAAAGCTATAGTTTTATGCAAAGTTTTCGGTAAGTACATACGCCAACAAATGAGTAACCAAACCTTGTGTGAAACCTTCATAATCAAATTTAATAGGCAATATTAACGGGGGTCGATTATCTTTCGAGAACCCGATAGTACCTCACCAAGGGATTTCACTCTTACGCTCAAACTTTGGTGGGTCGGTGTTTTGGCACTCTTCTTTGCACTTACTCGAAGTCACTTTGAGTTTGCACTCTTATCCGGGTTTTTCCTCCTATGTTATGGTCTTGGAAATATTAAAAATGAACCCGGAGGGGGGTTGTAATGTGGGTGGCTTTTTAGTGGTTAGTCTTTAGAAACTCGAGGTTAAATACCATTTCGATGATCGCACCGTATTTTATTTTGGCCTTGGCGAGTTCATAAAATATACTCGAAATTGCTCGGGTGGAGCTTAAAAATGCCTTTTTGCTCTTTATTGTCTTTCCTTTCTTTTTGTTTTGAGAGCGGCACAAAAACGATTTTGAAGGTTTATGGTGCTTACTTATCAAGGCCTTGGCTTATTTCGGGTGCGATTTGATTTTGTTGGTATTTAATCAAGAGGAAAAAGGGGTTAAATGCTAAGAAGGGTATTAACAAAGAAGTTGGTTAATAGGCTCAAGGGGGGATTCCTAGAGGTTAATGAAAACGAGAAAAATAAGTTAAGAAAATAATTAGACTAATTGAGTTCGTTTTATCATCTATTGCCAATTTAACCAAAATAAGTGTACTAAACCCGGTATTAGGTGCAAACTCTATGAGTCGAGTGAAGTCAAAGCTCTCTAAAAATTGTGAAAGAAATAGAGTTCTCGTACGAACTCTTTTAGGCTAAAAAATACCTCACAAAAATTCGGGTTTAAATTGTGTACTATCGAGTCTTCGCTAAACTCTCAAACATCCCGTTTTTATTGCCTTTTTAAATTTCATTATAGAGATGACATGTGGGTTAGGACTCAATGCTTTTGTTTAGTACGAACCTAGGCTTTGCATAAATTCTAGAACTTCAAAATTAAGACTAAAATTTCTCACTAAAACCGATCCTTTGTGTCGACGTCTTTTTATTTTAAGGACAAATAACGGAACTGTTAATTTATTTCCGAGGGGGGTAGTGTGTGGGAAAAATTTTAAGAATCGATAAATTAGTTCAATTATTTTGTTGTTTATTTGATTTTGATTTTTGTTTTTGTTAGTGCAAAACAAACTGAAAGTGCGGGGTTGCACGGCCCTCCGCGTTATTAAAATGACGTCTATTCCAAGGACGTCGCAAAAGAGAGGAAAAACAAAAACCAAAAATAAAGGAGAATTAAAATTAGACCCTTGTAGGTCAGGTCCTACGCGAGGCGTGCCCAGGGGGCGCCCTGCGTGGGAGGTATGGTTTTTGTTCTTTTTGGGCCAGAGACTCAAATACGCGGGGCGTAGTAAGAGGGGCGCCCCGCGTGTTTGAGTTTCTGAGTTTTTAAGGGAAGAAAAATGACTGGCGCGCGGGGCGTACTAGGGGGTACGCCCTACGTGAATGTTATTAATGGTGCACAAAATATAGAAAAATGAACACGAAAAAGAACGAAACATAAAGGTAAATTAGATATATATTAAAACAGAAAGGGAAGTACAATAAAAAGATAAAAAGGCAACAAAAATAACAAATGTCATACCTAAAACAAAACGAACTAAAATAAACATGAAAAAAGAAAATACAAAACAAAGGAAAACATAAAACGGAAACTATGGTTGAGGCGGAGGAGGATTGCCGTGGATGTTGAAGTAGGAGGCGAAGGAGTTGGTGAGGGCGTCGAAGCGAGCATCGAGATGGGCCCGATCCTCACGTTGTTGCGCCTCGATGGAGTTGAAGCGGGTGATGAAGGTGGAGTGGTCCATGAGGCGATTGGCCTCAAGGGTGTCGAAACGGGTGTTGAGGGTGGCGAATTGGGAGTCGTAATGGGCTCGATCGGCACGTTGGTGGCCCTCCAAAGCGTCCAACCGGGCATAAATGGAGTTGAAGTCGTGGTTGGGCGGAGGACTAAAATTTAGGCCCATATCCGAATCCGAACCCTCCTCCTCGTGTGAGTGAGCCGCCCCCGAAGTTTCACCCGGGCCCGAGGTGGAGCGCTTAAGGGATTTGAATGCATTTTTCTCCAAGGGCCGAGGCTCAAGACTTGGAAGGCGATCAATGGCAGCCTCGCCAAGAGCGGAGGTGGCAAAGAGAGTGATGAGATGGCCCAACCCGATTTTGCCACGTTTTCGGGTGGAAATGTGGTGGAGTTGGATGGCCACGAGGTAGGAAAGGTCGTAGGCACGGTTGTTGGCACAATAATAGAGCGCCAACAGTTCGTCTTTGTTGACCTTGGTGGATTCGGACTTCCCCAAAAAGTAGAAGGAGATGAAGCGGTGGAGAAGTTGGAGGATTGGATCACGGATAAGAGATGGGCGGAGGTTGGAGACATCGTAATCCTCGGAACCGGTGATGGAGGTCCAATAATCACGAGCGGAAGCACCCTCGGGCCAATGGGAGATGCCACCCTCCGCTTGATGGGTGAAATGGTTGCGGAGCCATTGGGTGTCGATGGAAAAGGGGTGGTTGTGAAGCTGAAAGTTAAAGAGGGCGGCACCGGGGGCGTTGTTAGAGGTAAGGGTAGTGTAGAACTCCAAAACCAAGGAGGGGTAGACATGCGGCCGTGCATGGAAGTGATCGAGCCAAGAGAGGGCACGGAGGCGCTCCACGAAAGCATCACCAAGATCGAAGCGATCAAGAGTGCTCCGATCAATGTATGGAAGTTCCATAATGTGGGCGGAGGAAAGTGTTTGGTAATTTTGGGCTTCCTCTTCGGTGAAGAGATGGAAAGGAGCCCGGTATTGTCGGGTGAGTGGTGGTGTTTCCTCCCGTTCGGGTGGTGGTGGTTGTTGATTTTGGGTGCAGGAGGTACGGGCCCGAGTGGACCGTGGGGGATTCATGTCGGCGGTTTGCTTTCGCCTAACCATGGTGTGAGTGAGGGATTGAGAGAGTGTGTAGGAAGAGTAGGGGAAGTGTAAGTGAGTTGTGAGGAAGAAGAAGGAGAAAAAGAAGATATATATATAGAAGGAGGAGTGGGGAATCCAAGTGGCATTCAGATTCCCAGAGGGGTACGCGGGGCGTGAAGTGGCCACGCCACGCGTATCCCACCTCCTGATCCTTATTTGACACGAAAATGGCACGGTACGCGGGGCGTGAACGGAGCACGCCTCGCGTATTACACTTCCTGCCCCTTTTTGATGGAAAAAAGGGCGAGGACGCGGGGCGTATATGCGAATACGCCTCGCGTAAAAGAGGGAAGTTGAAGAATTTTTTTTCGGGTTTTGGCATTTTTTTGAATTTTTATGGGTTTCAATTAATGTTTTTATGATTTGTTAATTCTTTTTAATGTTTTTATGTTTTTTTAAATTGTAATTAAGGGGGTAGTTAAGACAAAATTAATTTTGGAGGGAGGTTGAAGAGATTTGAATTTGAAAAGGTGGGGTGTGATTAGAGAGAAGAAGAGGTGGAGTGTGGAAGTGGGAAAGATATATGGGGAAGAGAGAAGAGTGATGGGAAGAGTGGAGAAAGAAAAAGCTGCCATGGGGAGTTGTAATTCACAACTCTCCGAGGATACGCGAGGCGTGCCCTAGGGCACGTCCCGCGTGTCCTCTCACGTGGCATTTATTTGAAAGAGGGGTAATTGGCGAAGGGTACGCGGGGCGTGGTAGGAGGGACGCCCCGCGTAGTGTGTCTTTTATTGAGAAAAATGGGCAGACACAGATGCGCGGGACGTACAGGTGTGGACGCCCCGCGTGAAATTTTTTTTTTGGATTTTTAAAAATGAGATTTGTTTTTCTTTTAATTTATGAAAAATGATAAAAATCAAGATAAAAATAAAAATAAAAATACAAATGAAATAAAAATAAAAGTGAAAATAAAAATAGAAATAAAAGTAAAAATAAAAATGAAAATAAAATTAAAATTAAAAATAACAATAACTCAAAGGGGAAACTAAAACTACATAAAAGGGTAAATAAATAAAAACAAGTCTATGATACATATAAACAAGGGGTTCGAGAAATCCAAACCAATGCTACGTTTAGAGTCAAAGTAGCTCGACTTTATCATGCGGCGGCTTACGGCAAGTTGTCCGAGTTGGAACTCGACGGGTCCGAACTTCTACTATTTAGGAGTGTTATCGCCTGTCCGGACTCCCTATTTTTGCCCTGCGGGTTTTGTTCGGTGTTTGCCGGGAGGCGGCCTTTCTTGTTGCTGACGGTTCAAGTGGGCCACCTGGCGGCTAAGGTCCCTACAAAACACCTCACTATCGGCCAAACGAGTTAAGATATCCTTTAACAAGGATGTTACGGACTGGCCATGCACATTATCGGGGGGTGGTATGTTCCGATTACCGGGCATCGCTTGTGATTGCCCTAACCCGTTTTTCCGATATTCTTGATCAAAGTCGGATGGGGGCCTCAACACATTATTATTATTGCCATATGACAAGTTCGGGTGTTGGTACCGAGGCCTCCATCCATTGTTATTATTATTGTGGTGGTGTGAATATGAGTTCGGGTTAGGATTGTACCTTTGATTGCCTCCTATATAACTTACATTTTCGGTGTCGCCGGCGAAAGGGCTACCGGCTTGGCAACTGAGTCCGTCATGGTCTCCACCATAGTGATTGCACATCAGGACCGGTGCACTTTTGTTGATGCTCAACTGGGCCATCAACGCGTCAAGTTTCTTATTCATTTCCGCCATGGAACTTTTCGGAGCCTCTTTCTCCACAGCGAACGTTTGATGTCGCGACGGTCCGGCAAGCCGATCCTCTTGCCACTGCACGCTTTTTCTTGCGAGCTCGTGAATGAGCTCGTAGGCCTCACTTGCTGACTTCTGAAATAGATCCCCACCTGCAGCAGAATCAACGGTCGCACGATTAGTGGGGGTTAAACCGTGGTAAAAAGTACTTACCAATTCGTGCTTTGGGATGTCATGATGGGGGCAATTTCAGAGCAACTTTCGGAACCTAGCCCAAGCTGCATGAAGGGCCTCGCATTCCAGCTGCCTAAAAGACGTGATATCCGTCCGTAACTTGACCGTTTTGGACGGCGGTAAGTAGTAGGAAAGGAACTCCTTCTCGAGCTCCTCCCATGAAGTGATTGATCCCGCCTCCAACGAGTGTAGCCAGTCCAACGCTTGCCCTGTCAAAGAAAAGGGAAACAACTTTAGTCTCACAGCCTCAACGGGAACACCATTTTGCCGAGAGGTGTCGGCACACATAAGGAATTTATCGAGATGTTCGTTAGGTTCTCATGGAGTTCCCCTCCGAATTGACCGCATTGTTGTATCAGCTGGATCATGCCAGTTTTTATCTCGTACGTGTTGGCCGGTATCGTGGGGGCAACAATTCCGTTACGGTTTTGGGGACGATGCGGAGCAAGGATCTCCATGATCGAACGTGTGTCGTTGCCCCCGCGGACGTTGTTCACGTGTGGCCTTTGGTTTCCTTCGGGCTGGTTGACCTCGGCGTTGGGGTTTGCCATTTTCTCTATTCGAATCCTACAAAGAGTACGTTCAATTTCGAGATCAATAGGAACGAGAGAATCACTCCGAGATCGGGTGTGCATAAAAAGAATAAAATCAAATATAAACAAAAAAAATGTTGTTAGTAAAAGTATACACAAAACGTATATATAAACAATTTATACAAAAAGAATGCTTAAACTAACAATAAAACGTTTTTGTCTAATATTGTAAGAAATTATAGCTCCCCGGCAACGACGCCAAAAACTTGATGGGACGTACGGCTAGTTAGAGAGTTCTTTAAACGACGAAATATATATTACGATAAGTGCATTATGGCTATGGATGTGATCTTCCTAATTACTTTATGTCTACTAGACGCCACTACTTAAGGGCAGGTGTACCCCGTCGTATCAAGTAATAATCCAGTTAAGACCGGGTATCGAATCCACGGGATTTATAACTACAAGTATTAAACGACTCGGTTTTATACGTTATTTAAGCGGTGAATGTTGGTCCCTTATAACGTTACAAGTATAGTTCCAAGGGGGGGTTAGGAACTATTTAAAATTTTTAAGTTAGGGCAGACTTCTTTTCTTTGAGAAAAAGGTTTTACAGCGGCGCTGAGTGAATAGCAAGATACTGGCTTAGTCAACTGGTGACTAGGTCAGTTTCTTTTACTTGAGTCAGGAGATAGCACTTAGAGTCTATTCCTGAGCTCAGATATTCAATGCGCACAACTCAGTTTGACCTCTTTACTTGGTCAGTTTTTGTTTAAGCAAGCAATAAATATATAAAGGAGTTTAAGGTTAGAAATATGTTACTCAGCAGATTTATCCAGGTTCGGCCTCCAAGCCTACGTCCTGTCCCCGGAACACGTTCTGAGATTTCGAATTCTCTACTGAGCTCTTTAACGGTAGAGCATCAAACCTTATACAATCTTATCAACTGAGTATAACAAGAGTACCTTCCTCTATACCTCTACTCAATCCTAATCTCTCGCTGAGTATTATAACCGAGTACTCAGCCTCTCCTTTCTAATCTCTAGAAATGATAAGTGTTTGTCCTAAACAATGATTGCTAAGACACCTTAGATGATTGAATAATCACTCTAGACTTTTACACAAAAGATATGAAATTTAGTGTAAGATTGCTTTGCTTTTTCTTGCAGAACTTTTCGTAGAAATTTGGTCAGCGTGATGGCTTGATCAAGTTCTGTTTTTAAATGAAGCAACTGAAGGGCTCAATTTATAGAGACGTCTGAGGCATCGGTCATTTCGAATTTCGAAATAACCATTGGAAGGAAACAACTTCCTGTCATTGTCATCCTGTCTTGCTCAGAGCTATCGGCCAATCAGATTTGAGTATCTTCTGTCCTCGGTCAGCTTTTGGTCAGCTCGGCAGAATGTCTCACCATTTATGGTAAGGTCAACTAGACAGCATTCTGTGTCTTCTGAACTTTACCCAAAGTGGAAACACTTTGTCTGGAAGTTGTTCTTGCTCAGCTGCTGTCTTGTACTCTTTGTCGAATCAACTCAGCAGCTTCGTCCCGAAGTTGTTCCACGAAGGTCTTCTAGATCCTTCTTCCGCTGAGCTTCGTTTTGTACATAACGACAGCGTTTTGACATACGCGGGCCGAGTTGCCTTAAACTGTTTGACTTGGGCTTTTGACTTCCGTATTGGGCTTTGGGCCTTTTAATCTTCGTGTCTTATAAACAATTTAACTCAACATTGAACAAACACATTAGTAGAATAAATCAAAGCATTTAAACTTAGTGTGTTTAGAATATTTTTTTAATTACACTTAAACAATTTTGTCAAATCAAAATTATGTGGAAAGGTGTTTCAACAAACTCCCCCATTTTGATGTTTGCAAAACTATTCAGCGAAGAACTCAGTATTGAGCTCCCCCATGATAGTTGACCTAATAAAACTTAGCAAACTCCCCCGTAAGGGTTGAACTACTGACTTAGTTTTACTCTAAACATTTAAAGGTTTAATCGAGTAAGTCTAAGGTCAGTTTTCAGATATAGGTCAGCTCATGGAACGTATTCTATTTTACTTAGTGTTTAAGCGGAAGTTTTAACATTCAGAGGGCGCTGAGTAAATTGTTGTTCAATGAGTTTTATACATATAAGTCAATGTCAAACATGTTATCAGCATTGATGTAATTGAAGATACATAATAACTTAATACTCAGCATCGTATATACTAACTCATAACTCAGGTTTAGGATAAAAAGATGCAAGTATTGATATTGATAGAGGTAGTCAGCGTATACAATAAAAGACAAAAGAAAAACATAGAGACTACACACAAGTCAAATACTGAGCTAGCCTACATCTATTTCTTTTTCTTTTGTTTAGACTGACTGTGCTCATGCTGTGTTCTAGCTTGTTCTTTCTCCCCCGTTTTGTCAGCATCGGGAGGAGGAATCCTAAAGGCGTCGGTTAATACGGCTCTGGTCAGTTTTGTGGACAGCGCTTTAAGTCTATCGGCGCTTTCATTGACGCCGTCAAAGATAGCAACGCCATCATCTGAGACCTCGGTGGGTATATTGAGTTCAACAGCGCTGATCATGCTTACTATGAAGGCTTGAGATTTACCTATCCAGGTAAGTGCATCGGATAGACCAGCAACGACTTGATGAAATGTCTTCAGTAAGGATGTGTCGTAGTATTGACGCTGAATGTTGCTGTGACGTACATGATTGAAGGTTTGTCTGGTGACAGACAATATCTCATTTTGCTTCATGGCGTCAGTATCCATCTCTTGTTTGTTCAAGTTCAATAATCGAACAGCCTCTCCAATTTGCTCCACTGAGCATTGAGAATAGGAGACCATTTGCTCGTTGGTCTTGATTTGCTCGGTGTGAAGCTGAGCAAAGAGCATTTTGACTTCATCAGAAGTGGCATATCGTGTGTTCGCAGCTGACAAGGTCTGAACTTGACCTTGAAGAGTGTTGAGGTGTTGAACAATTGTCAGCTGGAGCTCAGCCAGCTTTGTGATGGAATCTTGCTTAGGTTGTTGTGCTTGAATTGAGACTATAACACTCAGCAAATCCTTGAATCCCTTAACTTCATTGAGAAGCTGAGTTACGTGGGAGAGCTGAGTTGTCTCAACAGTAGAGGATCCAGCAGCAGGTGGAGTGGTTTGATGAAGGTCTTTGATTAATGTTTGCACCGAGTCGATGATTCGTTTACCAGACTCGGTGGCATGCAAGTAGCTGAGAGAGCCTTCATGAACTTGCCTAGTTTCCTCAGTATGACCGGTTGGAAGAGGAGTCAGAGGAATAACATGGTCAGTGACTGGAAGTGTGTTTTCAATCTGCACTTGAGTCTCGGGTAGAGCTGATTGATCGGCAGAAGTGTTGATTGGAGAAGAAGTAATCCGAATGCTGTCTGTGTTGACTGGAGCAGGAATGTCCTGAGTCAGCACAATGCTTGTAGTAACAGCATTGACGGGAATTGGCTCCATTTGGCTTGTAGAGTTAGCGGAAGCATTCAAGTCGGCGTGTTCCTTTGGTGAAGAAACAGAGGCTTGCTTTTCAAGAGAAGCCGATGGAGTAGAAGATGTTTGTTTTCTGAAAAATTTCAGCTTGAGTGCAGAAGGATCCTTGGTCGGCTTCTGGATAACAAAGTCAGGGACAGTTGGTTTTTGAACAGGAGGGTCAATGACAGACTTCTGACTTGCCTTAACTAATCTTCTTCTGCGAGGAGGAGTGTCAGCTTGGATAGACTCTCTTGAGTGAGATGAGGAAGTCTCTTCTTGATCAGCATTAAGTTGGTCAGCTTGTTCTTGTTCTTGATCAACATTGTGTTGGTCAGGTTCTTGTTCATCTCCAGCAGCCAACTCAGTGTTGGTTGGCCCAACATCAACCTCGCTAGCTGTCTCCTCGGAGTCAGTATCATCCTGACCGCTTGCTTCTTCTTGTTCATCATCTTCTTCACTATCGCCATCTAACTCTTCCTCAACTTGTGCAATGAACTGATCGTCCATATGTACATCATCTTCTTGATGCATAGCTTTGGTTCCTAGACACTGTGAGTAGTGAGAATCACCAGGAACAACGACGTCAGTAGGGATAGCATCAATAGGGGTCAGCGTAGAAGACTTCTGCTTCTTTTGAGGTTGCTCTTCAGCATCTGTTCTTTCCTCTATTTCAGGCTCATCTTGCCTGCTCCTCTTCTCAGCTGAGTTAGGTCTCTCCTGACCTTTTTCAGCAGCTGACTTATACTTCTTGGCCTGAGGCTCAGCCTTCTTTGAAGGAGTCCCAACAGCTTTCCTCTTGCGGGCAGCTGGAGCTTTTGTCCTTTTGCTTTGCTTTGGAGCTGTTTCCTCAGCTTGTTGTTCAGCAGCAACTTTTCCTTTCTTTATTGGCTGATTGAACTTTAAAGCCCTCAGCGAAGCAGCGGTTATCTCAGATCCTCTAGCCTTAGTTTCCTCAGATAGATCAATTTGATGATCTAAGAGGATTCTGGTGATGAGCGATCCTAGCCTGAGAGTTCTAGTGCTCCTTTGGAAGCCAGCAATCAAGAATACTGGCATGTTGATCGGCTTGTATGTCAGCATATGCCATATGAAGCATTGCTCAAAATTCCTTGCTGAGGTAGTGCAGTTGATCTTGGGATAAATGAAGTAGGTTAGCAGATAGTGGGCCATCTTTTGGAGCTGACCCATTGAGGTGCTGGAAATTTCTCCAGAGTGGCCAGTGGGCTTGCAGAAGGTGGTATCGTACCCAGTTCCTTCGTGATCCCCAGACCTCCTCAGTTTTGTTCCCTCATTCTTTAACTTCAACAAGTTAGCAAGATAAGTAGGGTTTATGAAAATGGTCTTTTCCTTTACCACAGTTACCAGATAGTCCTGGTTATCATCAGCAACTCGGAGATTGTGGTAGAACTCCCTTACTAGGTCAGGATCGGTGTGATCCCTAATGGAGAACAGCTCGGTCCAGCCATTTTTCGATATCCATTCGCAGAAGGGTTGCTCGGATGTCACGAAGGCCTCAGAAACCCATCGTGAGAAGTCTATTTTCCATTCCCTCACGTCTTCGAATACCTTGGTATAGGTTCTGGCCTTGGTCGGCTTACCCTTAGAGGAGGTAGCTTGGCCAGCTTTGCCTTTGCTCGGCGTAGTGACCTTGGTGGTTTCAGGCAAAGTAGTTTGCCTGGAGGGTTCATCGGAACTGGTCTTAGGGTGACCGGCACCGGAGATGTTGACAGAAACTCTAGTCATTGTTTCCGAAAAAGGTTGGGAGGCTTTTAGAGTCTTAGAGAGAGAGAATGCTTTGCTAGAGAATTCGGTAAGTGTAAAGAAAATAAAAAATGGGGATTTACCCATTATTTATAGCGATGAAGAGTTGATCTTATCGAATCCATGTGTCAGTTTTGCCTTGGGATTGTCAACCGACAAAGATCCTAGCTTTTATGACACATTCGGCGCATACGTTATCCTAGGTGGCTATTCGCGTGCTCTAGCATTAATTACAACGGATCTTATACTCAGCGTTTAGAATACTAAGAGTTTTAAATTCTGAGTGGTCAGTTTTATACATACGGATGATTTCTCAGTTTGAGATAACTACTCGGTGTGCACATTTACTCAGTATTGATATTTTGCGTTAGGTACTCAGCATAGCAATCACTCAGCATGCATTTGCATAAGTCATTCAGCGTAGTAATTTAGTCAGCATAAATTTACATTTAGAACATGAATTTACTGAAGAGGATTAAACATACCAATGGCTTCTCTCAGTATGCTGAACTGTTCACGAGCCAGTGGCTTTGTGAAGATATCCGCAAGCTGCTCATCCGTTGGGATGTAGGTCAGCTTTATCTCACCCTTGAGTACATGGTCTCTAATGAAGTGATGTCTTATGCTGACATGCTTCATTCTGCTGTGTTGAATTGGGTTCTTTGATAGATCAATTGCACTTTTGTTGTCGCATTTGACCTCAATTGTCTTTGTTTGAACACCATAGTCTTCAAGCTGTTGCTTAATCCATAGGACTTGAGCAACACAGTGACCAGCAGCAATGTACTCAGCTTCAGTGGTAGACAAGGCTACTGACGCCTACTTCTTGCTGAACCAGGATACAAGACAGCTTCCTAAGAAATGACATCCTCCAGAGGTGCTTTTCCGTTCTAGCTTTTCTCGACCATAGTCAGCGTCAGTGTATCCAACGAGTGTAAAACCATGAGTGTTGGGATACCATAAACCTGCGTTCACTGAGCTTTGCAAATATCTAAGGATTCTTTTTACAGCTATGTAATGTGATTCCTTAGGGTTAGATTGATATCTAGCACAATAGCATACTGAGAACTGAATGTCCGGTCTACTTGATGTTAAGTAAAGTAAAGAGCCTATCATACCTCGATACAATTTGCTGTCTACCGACTTACCATTCTTGTCAGCGCAGAGGACAGTGTCAGTGCCCATAGGAGTGGATATTGGCTTGCAATTTTCAAGATCATATTTCTTCAATATCTCCTTGGCATATTTAGCTTGACTGATGAAGATGCCATTTTTCCCTTGTTTGATTTGAAGTCCAAGGAAGAAGTTGAGTTCTCCCATCATCGACATTTCAAACTCAGTCTACATTTGCTTGCTAAATTCCTTGCACATTGATTCATTAGTAGCACCGAAAATAATATCATCAACATATATTTGAGCCAGCATGGTATCTTTACCCTTTCTCTTAATGAATAAGGTTGTATCAGCTTTGCCCCTGACATAGTTTTTAGTCAGCAGGAAACTGGTCAGCCTCTCATACCAAGCACGTGGTGCTTGCTTGAGGCCGTACAGAGCCTTTTTGAGTTTATAAACGTGGTTTGGGAATTTAGGATCCTCAAACCCTGGAGGTTGATTAACATAAACTTCCTCGTTTATAACTCCATTAAGGAATGCACTCTTAACATCCATTTGAAACAATTTAAAGTTCATATAGCTTGCATAAGCGCATAAAATCCTAATAGCCTCTAGCCTTGCCACTGGGGCAAAGGTCTCACCGTAGTCAATACCTTCTTGCTGACTGTAGCCCTGAGCTACAAACCTTGCTTTGTTCCTGACTACGTTTCCTTGCTCATCCAGCTTGTTGCGGAAGACCCATCTTGTTCCAATGGTCTTCTGACTCCTTGGATGTGGCACTAGCTCCCATACATTGTTTCTTCTGAATTGGTCAAGTTCCTCTTGCATTGCGCTCATCCAGAATTCATCTTCCTCAGCATCAGCGAAGTTCTTAGGTTCCTGAACTGAGACGAAGGCTACATTGCTGAGGTACCTCCTGAGTTGGTTTCTTGTCATCAGGGTATTCTCAGCGGCATCAAAGATTGCACTCTCTGAGTGCGCTCTTGGAATCCTTATCTCCTTGGGTAGATTGATGTCTTGTGCTGTCTGTGTTTCAACAATTTTTGCAGGTGAAGACTAGTCAGTGAAAACAATATTTGGTTCACTTTTACCTTTGGTCAGCCCTTGAGGGAATGACTCAGCGGCTGTATCTTGATCAGCGGGTGCTGAGTGTGGATCATCCTCGGTCAGCGGCAGATATCTTCCTGCAGGGTTAGTTTCGTCGAACTCAACATGTACTGACTCTTCTAAAACTTGAGTTCGTTTATTGAAAACTATGTATACTTTGCTGTTTGTTGAGTAGCCTAAAAAGATAGCTTCATCAGCTTTTGAGTCAAACTTAGCTAGGCTATCTTTGGTGTTTAAAATAAAACATTTACAGCCAAAGGCACGAAAGTATCCAATGTTGGGCTTTCGTCCTTTCCAAAGTTCGTAGGGTGTTTTCTTTAGTATAGGTCTACCAAGAGCCCTATTAAGAATATAGCACGCTGTGTTAACAGCCTCTCCCCAAAAATACTTTGGAAGCCTATGCTCACTCAGCATTGTCCTGGCTATTTCAACTAGTGTTCTGTTTTTCCTTTCAACAACCCCATTTTGTTGAGGCGTTCTAGAAGCAGAAAAGTTATGGTCAATGCCACTGGCTTCACAGAATTCAACAAACTGTTGATTTTTGAATTCTCCACCATTATCACTTCGGATGTGAGCCAGTTTTAGGTCTTTATCATTTTCAAGTTTTCTAACCAAATTTGAAAATGTCTCAAAGGTCTCATCCTTGCCACTGAGCAAGATGACCCAAGTGTACCGAGAGAAGTCATCTACAATGACCAAGGAAAATCTTCTTCCACCGAGACTCAGCGGCTGGACTGGACCGAAGAGATCCAAGTGTAGTAATTTTAACGGACGCTTAGTTGAGACAATGTTTTTGCTATGAAAAGATTGTTTGGTTTGTTTTCCAGCTTGGCAAGCGTGGCATAATTGATCTTTTTCAAATCTAAGTTCAGGCAGTCCCTCAACCAATTGCTTTCTTGCTAATTTGGCCAGGAGGTCCATGCTTACATGACCAAGTCTCATGTGCCATAGCCAGGAATTTTCTTCCTTTGAAACTAAGCATACAGTTTTTGAAAACTTTTTCTCTAAGTCTAGCATAAAGACGTTATCAATCCGAGGGGCAGTTAAAATTAACTCATTTGTTTTTCCCTCGTATATTTTACATCCAGTAGCATCAAATATAACTTTTCTCCCATTGTCACATAGCTGAGCTACGCTGAGTAAGTTATATTTGAGTCCGCTGACTAGGGAGACTGACTCAATAGTAGGATTACCTCCGATGGTTCCTGACCCTACTATCTTACCCTTTTTGTTGTCTCCAAAACTTACGCTTCCTCCTCGTTTATGCTCAAACGTGATGAACTGAGTTTCATCACCAGTCATGTGCCTCGAGCATGCGCTGTCAATATACCACATCTTTGACTTCTCAGCACACCTCAGGCTTACCTGCATTGTAACTAGTTACTTTTAGGTACCCAATTCTTTTTGGGTCCTTGCTTGTTAGGTTCAACAGGTAAAGCATTCATTTGACTGCTCCTCATCATCAGATGCAATAGAGGGGTCAGCATGCTCAGAAACGCACGGCTCAGCAAGTTCGTCAGCCGTGAAGCATATCTTCGCTGACTCGGTGGCCTCATCTTCTGTTGATGAAGACTCATCACTGTCGCTCCATGTTGCCACCATTGCCTTTTTGCCGTTCTTCTTTTCTTTCCTCAGCGTGGGGCAACTTGACTTGATATGGCCAGTTTGATGACATTCAAAGCATGTAATGGGCTTTGAGTTGTCCTTCTTGTATTTGCTGTCGCTGGACTCAGCTTTATACTTATCAAACTTTCTGTAAGGCTTCTTAGAATATTTGTCATTCTTTCTGAACAACCTTTTCATCTTCCTTGTGAACATAGCCATCTCTTCATCATCTGTTGAGCTCCCATCAGTGGAGTCAGCTTTCATGACAAGAGATTTCTGCTTCTTATCTTCAGACTTTTCCTTCACCTCGAAGTTTTTCATTGATATCTCATAGGTCAGCAGCGAGCCGATGAGTTCGTCATATTTGTAGGTGGTTAAGTCCTGAGCTTCCTCAATAGCGGTCTTCTTTGCTTGCCAGTCTTTAGGAAGACTCCTGAGTATCTTTTTGACTTGTTCTTCCTCAGTGAAGATCTTCCCAAGTCTCTTGAGCTCATTGATGATGTTTGTAAACCTTGCATTCATGTCAGATATTCCCTCATCATTGTTCATTTCGAACAGCTCGTACAGTCTCATCTGCTGGTTCACCTTGGACTCCTTCACTTTATTGGTTCCTTCGTAGGTGACCTCCAGCTTCTTCCAGATCTCTTGTGCCGACTCACAACCTAATATTTTATTATATTCTGCATCATCGAGCGCACAGTGAAGCATGTTTATAGCCGAAGCATGATTTTGTAGCTTCTTGAGATCATCCTCTGTCCATTTGGCCTCAGCTTTAACAACTATTTGGCCAGCCACAACTTCGACAGGTACAAATGGGCCTTGGACTATGGATAGCCAGACACTCATATTTGTAGCCTGAATGAAATTTTTCATCCTATTCTTCCAGAAGGTATAGTTAGACCCAAAGAATAGGGGAGGCCGAGTAATGGACAGCCCCTCAGGTAAGATCTGAGTTGTTTGGTTTCCTGGGAGAAACCGAGTGCTGTTTTTGCCCATAGTGGGGATCAGCTCAAGGTGGTTAAAACTTTTACAGTGAGCTTTTGAGCTCTGATACCACTTGTTGGTCCCTTATAACGTTACAAGTATAGTTCCAAGGGGGGGGTTAGGAACTATTTAAAAAATTTAAGTTAGGGCAGACTTCTTTTCTTTGAGAAAAAGGTTTTAACAGCGGCGCTGAGTGAATAGCAAGATACTGGCTTAGTCAACTGGTGACTAGGTCAGTTTCTTTTACTTGAGTAAGGAGATAGCACTTAGAGTCTATTCCTGAGCTCAGATATTCAATGCGCACAACTCAGCTTGATCTCTTTACTTGGTCAGTTTTTGTTTAAGCAAGCAATAAATATATAAAGGAGTTTAAGGTTAGAAATATGTTACTCAGCAGATTTATCCAGGTTCGGCCTCCAAGCCTACGTCCTGTCCCCGGAACACGTTCCGAGATTTCGAATTCTCTACTGAGCTCTTCAACGGTAGAGCATCAAACCTTTTACAATCTTAGCAACTGAGTATAACAAGAGTACCTTCCTCTATACCTCTACTCAATCCTAATCTCTTGCTGAGTACTATAACCGAGTACTCAGCCTCTCCTTTCTAATCTCTAGAAATAATAAGTGTTTGTCCTAAACAATGATTGCTAAGACACCTTAGATGATTGAATAATCACTCTAGACTTTTACACAAAAGATATGAAATTTAGTGTAAGATTGCTTTGCTTTTTCTTGCAGAACGTTTCGTAGAAATTTGGTCAGCGTGATGGCTTGATCAAGTTCTGTTTTTAAATGAAGCAACTGAAGGGCTCAATTTATAGAGACGTCTGAGGCATCGGTCATTTCGAATTTCGAAATAACCGTTGGAAGGAAACGGCTTCCTGTCGTTGTCATCCTGTCTTGCTCAGAGCTCTCAGCCAATCAGATTTGAGTATCTTCTGTCCTCGGTCAGCTTTTGGTTAGCTCGGCAGAACGTCTCTCCATTTATGGTAAGGTCAACTAGACAGCATTCTGTGTCTTCTGAACTTTACCCAAAGTGGAAACACTTTGTCTGGAAGTTGTTCTTGCTCAGCTGCTGTCTTGTACTCTTTGTCGAATCAACTCAGCAGCTTCGTCCCGAAGTTGTTCCACGAAGGTCTTCTAGATCCTTCTTCCGCTGAGTTGCGTTTTGTACATAACGACAGCGTTTTGACATACGCAGGCCGAGTTGCCTTAAACTGTTTGACTTGGGCTTTTGACTTCTGTATTGGGCTTTGGGCCTTTTAATATTTGTGTCTTATAAACAATTTAACTCAACATTGAACAAACACATTAGTAGAATAAATCAAAGCATTTAAACTTAGTGTGTTTAGAATATTTTTTTAATTACACTTAAACAATTTTGTCAAATCAAAATTATGTGGAAAGGTGTTTCAACAGTGAATACTTTGAGGTTGATATGGGGACCAACTACAAACTACTCCTAACTACGGGTGAGGCAAATTTATATAACGAAACTCTAGGAAATGATGCGGATGGCGATAAGTTATAAGTATGATAAATAATGACTCCTAATGCATATACGGTTAATGTTTTGCTCTTGCAATGACGACTATGTGTAGTGTGACCGACCATGAAGTACTTAGACTACGTGGTTCCTAGTCAAGACGTGTCTAATGCTTGGGACCAGAAATTAGGGCCCGTAAGTTCCGTGGCTTGTCAATTCCTACGGTTTTCGGAGCGTCACTTCCGGTAAGGCAACACCTATATGAATCCCTAAAGATAGCCCGAATGGCGTCGGAAATTGTGTTCTCCTACACAATAATCAATTACGAGTATCAAAACAAGTAACAAACATCAACACATATATAGAAAAAGAGATTATGAATTATAAATTATAAATATGGAGAATGTAAATATGAATTACAACCAAGCCTAGTACATAGGATGAGTGCAAGCTAATTAGCAAGGGTAAAGGGAAGAATCCACCCTCGGAACTAGCTAACCGGACTCAAAGCCGTCTCTTAGGACTTGGATGGTGGAGCTTTCGAGCTTGGTGCACGGAGATGGAGCGGAACTTTGATGGAATGCCGGAATCAACGAACAAGCTCTCAAGGTGAGAAAAGTTTAGCTATATAAAGCCTAAAAACAAACTCTAACACTACAATGGCAAGGGTTTAATCTCAAGAAGGTATATGTTACAAGGTGTCTAAAGGTGTGGGTGCTAGTCACTCGTATTTATACACATCAAGCTAGGGGTAAAATTGTAATTCCATAAGGTGCAAGCATGGAGGAACATGATTTTGTGCAGAATGCCCATGATACGCCTCGCGTATGGTGTGGAACGCCCCACGTGTTTGCCCATTCCGTCAAAAATCTTCTGCATGTGGACCAATTCCAGATCTTGTTGTCTCAAACATGCCCCGCGTAGACTGGGATGCGCCTCGCGTGTTTGAGTTTCTGAGATTTTATTGCTTGAATTAGGTCTTTTACGCCGCGCGTAGCTGAAGCACGCCCCGCGTAAATCATTTCTGACACATGTTCCACGCCTCGCGTATGGTGGTATACGCCTCGCGTATGCTGAGTAGATCCCACGTGGTGTCTGTGGATAGGGAAATTATTTCTGACTTGGTGTTTCACGCCCCGCGTAAGGAATGAGACGCCCCGCGTGTTGTGGTGGATTTTCACTCCTTGCTCGTACATGAAATACAATTCTCGAGCACCGAGTTAGTTTGACGTTTTATTTTCTAATATTAATAAAAAACAAGGAAAATTAACCGAAAGTGCGGAATTTATTTTTATTTCGTTATTTTATTAAAACACTCTATTTTTGCAATTAAACTTATTTATTTCTTCTAAAATTAAACCGTAAATCACGCTAAAAGATAGAGGTAAAATACCCCTATCAGTCGCCAGTGTTAGAGCGTCATTAAAGGTCAGTTTGGCGATTTTTCATTTCGCCACAAAAAGTTTATATTTGTGGCGAAGGTTATGTCGCCACAAAAACGATTTTGCTTTGTGGCGAAGTCCTGTCCCCACAAATAGTTACTTATTCTACGGCGAATTTATTCACCACTAGTATAACTGAGGCCGCCACAAATTTAAATCTTTTGTGGATGAATCTGCACATATTTGTGACGGAAATTTCCCCATTAAATATGAATATTATTTGTGGGGAGTTAGCTTTTGCCACAAATCTGAATATTATTTGTGGGGAGAATCTTCTCCACTATTCCGTTTTTGTTTTTGTGGGGATTAGACTATCCCCACAATGATTAATAATTTTTGTAGGAAACTTTCCCCATTGTTTCCTGAATTTATTTCTATGGAAATTCTATTTATATTAAGAATTAATGTGAATATTTTAAATAGATTGCAAGATGAAATTAACATACTAATAATGAAATAACAGTAAGAATAAACTAATAATTATATATCATGGATAATAGAAGTTTAGAATTATATTAATTACAAAAAAAACCCGAATACAGCTTTACAAAATGGACAAAAAAATGTGCAAGTTTACATTCGGACACCTACAAAATATGAACAAGTCAATTACAAAATATAATGTCCGCAACTGTTAACAAAAAAAAAACCTGTTCAAAATTATCAACAAATTGCATTTTGATTAGAATTATATTCAAACTATTATTTAAATATCACAACATCATCAAAAAAGAATTTTACCTGTATTCGCACAAAAAAACCCTTCAACATGAGGTTTCATTTTTTTTCTATCTTCATCTGCCTATTAAAAATTAAAGAAAAATAAAAATAAGTATGAAACTGTACGATACCGCTCTTACAACATACACAAGGCCATATAATATAATATTAGTGATTTATCCAATTGCCTGCCACCAAAATTTCTAGTAGTTCATTCAATGTCTGCCAAGATTACTTGTATGTATCCAAAAGACATAATAACCACAACTTAAAGTACAAACCATCAACAAATAACTAATCCCTAAACATAAACATAAACAACTCATATCACCATCATCAATGACCAATTACAATGTTACTTGCAAGAAACTAGCAACCACAAGGCATAATTCAAACATAATCTAAATCCAAACATCCAAATTCTCAAAATTTCATAACCAAAGGAGATGTACAACACAATCAATTTCAATTCCAAAAGGTCCGACTTTTATTAGGTAAAATCAGTTAATATGGCAATTTTTGAAAAATCTCTGCTTTTAACATATTTAAAAAAAATCTGCAGATTCTACCAAAAACTTGTAATAAGGACCAATTATGATGTTACTAGCAAGAAACAAACACATATTAGTTTTGTGCTTAACCTAAAAACAAATTCAGACATAATCGGAATTCCAATAACCAAATTATCAACATTTTATAACAAAAGCATATCTACAGCATAATCAGCTTCAATTCCAAAGGGTCCAAATTTTATTGGACAAAAATCTCAGTTTCACACTCAAATTAAATACAGAAAAACATTTCAGTTTCTATTACAAGTTTTGAAAATATCTGCTTTTGACATTCAAAAAATCTGCAGATTCTTCAACAAAAATATTCATATGAAAATCATGACTTTTTTCAAATCTAACAATATTTACATACTCAAACGAAACTCTAAAAACCATGGCATTTTCCAAATCTAAACAGAACTCTAAGAGCTATAGATATATAAGAAGCATAGAAGCAACATGATTTTTTTCAAATCTAACAATATAATTACTTATTTCACCAAACATTACAATAAGGAATGAAAATCGCTTTAAACCTGATTACTAAATTATACAATTCATACTATAATGAATTAATAATGGAAAAATCAACTTGTTACCTATTTATTATAATATAACAGTTTAATCAATTGGTTAAACATCATGAATGTTTAATTATTAATTATTAATTTAAGGGATAAAGTACCAAAATAGTTCAATGGTTGGGGAAGTATCAATTTAGTCTCAACGTACAAAATAACACCAGTATAGGCTTAACGTTTAAAAATGGTATCAATTTAGGCCTCGAGAACAGATTGGACACGTTATTCCTATTACTCCGTTAAGTTCTGATTTCTCCATCCACGTACAATTGAAAGAACTTAACGGAGTGATATCGATGACGTGTCTCGTTCCGTTATCGAGGCCTAAATTGATACAATTTTTTAAACGTTAAACCTATATTAGTGCTATTTTATATGCGGAGCCTAATTTAACTTGTGTTTGGAATGAATTCAACAGCTTGGCTGGAATGGATTCTTTCAAAATTGGTTGGATTATTTGGTACTATAACACTACTATCCATACTGAATTTTTTTTGCATGAGTTTGTAACTAAAAAGGTCAGATTCTTGAACACTTACTTCTAATATTGCAAAGATATCTGTAGACAAAAGGAACTCATTTAAATGTTTCAACCATTTCACCTCCACCCACAGGATTCAAATGATGAAACATCTAGATGAATGGGACTTTTAAACTAGGCAACATAACATTACAAGACTAATAAGAAGATTAAACCTCAATAGTTAGCCACAATCTTACCTGGAAAGTCGTTAGTGCTTGATAAGGTGAAACTAGTCGAGCTTCTACCTTCCTCAATTTGCTTCCATCTGCATAAATCAAATAAAATCAGTTAAGTAAGAAAATGCGGACAAACAAGAGGGGAAGCAAAAGCAATTTACATGTGTCTCTACCGAGTTGCTCGCCAAGTTCAATTACATGAAGAGCGGAAGCAAATAATAGGTGCTAATATCATGTGATAAATATAGAGAAACTTGCATTTGTAAGAAAACAAAATAGTGAACTTTATAATTATACATTCATGAAAAAGAATGAAAAATCCAAAAGAAAAAAGGATTCACCTTTCTCAGGAAAGCAAGTACTAACTACAGAATAATCTTTCACAAGATCCATGTGATTCTTTTACAATGTGTTTTATTCCATCAATAAAAGGATGACATCGAAATGATCATTCTACCTATGAATGCCTATACAGATGATAACATACTTTACATGAAAACTATTAGAGTCCGCATGTTATTAACTATCTAATGTACATTCAATTTCTACTTCCTTCTACAGTTTCTAAAAATTCAACCAATTTAAAACATGAAACTATTGTTGCTATACAATTGAAAGTAGATTAGATAAAATAGAGATAATTCCTATAATTTTTCCAGGATTTATAGGTAAACACAAAAATAAATGAAACTATTGTAACCTGTGGAGAAGGGATTCAAAACTTCTTCAAATAAGCTGCTTTGAAACTCTGTTCGATTGCTCTGTCTGAAGGCAGTAGAGAGGATATCCAAACATGTCCCAATTTTCAATATTCCTGGAACTGCCGATTGCCTCTTCAATTCTTGAAGAGTGAACTTTGTTACATCATCAACATGACATTTCCATCTCTCCACAGTTAAAGAACTATATGTGATTACTGAATCCTCTATGAGACTCCTCTTTTCTGGAACTAAGTGAAATGGTGCATTCTTCATTGTTAATAGATATAACAGAAAAAAACTTCCAGATAAAGATATATATGATATGATAAAATTCATAAACACTATGAATAACAATTCAACTATTAAAGGAAGGCACAACGTGGCAAACATTCAAATACAACAAATTAATCCCACAAAAGTGATGGTAGATGAGAAGTACTGAATGATGGGCAGAAACGAACTATTTTATTCACATGGTAACTATCCATATCAATTGAAATGGTAATTATTTGTATCTTTGACTGGTGATATAACCACTACCCACGTACTCCATTATCGTCTTAGATAATTGTACCCACGTTCAGCACGATCTTTTACCCATAGCTCACAGGTAACTTCCTTCTTTATTCCTATAAATAGGTTGAAACCTGAAGAGGAACGGGTTGGCTTTTGGAGAGATAATACTATATTTGACGGTATCTGACTTAAGCATCGGAGCGTTTGTGGGAAGACCGCTTCCCACACTGTAACAGGTTATTCCTCAAGGAAGATCAACCTTCATCTAGAGATGTTCAACCTTCATCCAGGGACGTTCAACCTTCATACAGGAGGTTCGATCCTTAAGGAACGTCGACCGTCATCATCCTGATTTGAAGGACCGCCTTCCTTCAGAAGTTCAACATTGATCTCACATTATACAAATTTATTGTTTAGTTCAGGCTACAACAATTGGCGCCGTCTGTGGGAAAATATCAAAAAGTCATACATTCTACATCATCTACTTTTCATAATCAAAAGAGATGCCTCCCAAGAAATTTCAAGCTCCACCTTCTCAAGAATCCCATATTTTGGACGAACACGATGCACATCCAACCAACAAAGAAGAACATGTTGAACACGTTGAAGACCAACATGACCCATCAAGAGTTAATCCACCCACCGTTCCCTTAGCAGACTATGAAGAGTTGAAGAAAAAATTTGAAGAAAACAATAATCGACTCCAAGAATTAATGCTTTTTGCCCAAGAAGAGGTGCGGGACAAAGAGTTTCGAAACAACGAAAAACATCATGAGGTCGAGTTACTACACGATGAAATCCCAGAACCACGTGAAGGAGAAAAGCGCAAGGGAAACAACTTAAAGATCCATGAAGTTGTGGAAAGTTCTTGCAAAGAAAATTCGAGAGCACATAAGAAAGCCGGAGAAGAATCCATGTTCAACGCGAAAGAGATAGTAGACCTTAAGAAGATGATTGAAAAGGTGCTAGAACAAAAGAAGTTAGTTCCGACCAATGACGAACAAGCAGCAAGGAAAATTCCTTTTTCAGGAGAGATGCCCCAACTCGGCACTTATTCCGGAAAGGGTGATCCCTACGATCATATGCAGAGTTATGAAGCGGTAATGCTATTACACGGATGGGAAGACGCCATAATATGTCGAGCTTTCTCCCTCATTCTATCAGATCATGCTCGCGCGTGGTTCAATAGCTTAAAGGAAAGCTCCATCTCTAACTTTGATCAATTGAGAAGAGAATTCATGAAAGCATTCATCATCAACACCAGAAGGAAGAAGGATGCGACGTATCTCCTCACAATAAAGCAAGATGAAAAAGAAAGTTTGAAGGACTACATAGAAAGGTTTCGCGTTGCAACTCTGGAGATTCAGGATCTCCAAGCTGGAATGGCAGTTGCAGGAATACTCCAGGGAACGAGATCGCGAGATCTCCAAAAATCTCTTTCTTATGATCAACCCTCAACCTTGGGAGATATGTTCAGCCGGGCTAATAAGTTCATCCTTTCCGAGGATGTGATGAAGAACATAGGGGCGAGCAAAAATCAAGATAGGAAAAGAAAGAGATGAAGTTTGAAGAAGAAATGAATCAAGACATATCCCTAAATCAAGATACGAGGGTTTCATGCCTTTACTCCAACCTCATTCTAACATCCTAGCAGCTATTGAGAGATCAAGGCCTCTTACATTCCCTCCCAAAGCCGACAGAGTGAGGAAAAAGTTTACAGACGCCTATTCCACAAGAATCAAGATCACTCAATTGATTGATGCAAGCAATTGATGAATGAAATCAAATCACTAGGTACGACAAGGTAAGCTTAAAAATTTCATTTATGCAGAAAGTTGGAGAGGAGGAAAACCACGAAACCCAAAAAGGAGAAAGGTACATGGAGAACCAGGAAAGTGATGGTCGAAGGTACCCGAAAGCAAAAGATGATAAAAAGGAAAAAAAGATAAAGCTCCAGCTCTTAACAACAAACCGGCAGATGGATCCTCTTCATCAAAGAAGGCTTATGCTAGACAAGCTTATGAGGTCAACAATGTGATGAAAGCCCAAGAAGAAGAGTCCATAACTTTTACCCCTGCAGATCAAGGAAATGTAGTGATACCCCATGATGATGCAATGGTGGTTTCTGCTACCATAATGAAGTTCCCAGTGGAAAGAATTCTCATTGACAGTGGGAGTTCAGTCAACCTCCTCTATTGGAATTGTTTCAAGAAAATGAATTTATCTCTAGATAGATTGAAGAAGGTGTCGGCCCCACTCTTTGGCTTCTCGGAGGAAGCCATCCAAGTGGCAGGGTCTATCCAAATACCAATCACGTTGGGCGATGAGCCTTGTAAGGTTACAAGGATGGTGAATTTTATGGTAGTAAAATCTATATCTCTAGCCTACAATGTGATACTAGGAAGACCATTAATTATTGGCAGGGGAGCCATGATATCGTCGGGAGACTTATTAATGAAGTTTCCTACACCAAACGGTATAGGGCAAGTGAGAGGAGATCAAAAGAAGGCTCGCAACTGCTACGTTTCTTCTGTTAAAGGAAAACATGGTGCAAGTGTAGAGACAATGGCGATTTCTGAAGAATCTGACAATAAGCCAAAACCAAACCCAGTTGAACAAGTTGAAGCGATACCGCTGACAGAAAATGATCCAGCAAAAATAACATATATTGGAAGTAAAATGGCAGAAGAAGTGAATGGTGAAGTAATCGCATGCCTTAAGAGGAACATGGACGTGTGTGGTTGGGTTCCTACAGTTATGCCTGGCATAAGCTTGAGGGTAGCTTCCCACCACTTGAATGTTGATCCAAGCATCAAGCCAATCAAGCAAAAGAAAAGAAGAATAGCTCTAGAGAGGCAAAAGGCTTTAGAAGAAGAAGTTGACAAGTTGCTTAAGGCAAACTTTATTCGAGAAGTTTATTACCCAGATTGGCTTGCAAACATTGTGATGGTGAAGAAACCCAACGGAAAGTGGAGAGTATGCATAGATTTCACTGATCTGAACAAAGCTTATCCGAAAGATTCATATCTGTTGCCCCAAACTGACAAGATGGTGGATGAAACATCTAGCTATAAGCTGTTGAGTTTTATCGATGCATACATGGGGCATCATCAAGTAAAGATGAACCCTCCCGATGAAGAGAAAACTGTACTTATCACTGAAAGAGGAACCTACCGCTACAAAGTTGTGCCTTGTGGGCTTAAAAATGCAAGAGCCATATACCCTATGATGGTTAACAAAGTCTTCAAATCTTTGTTGGATAATACCATAGAAACTTGCGTAGATGACAAGATTATCAAAAGTAAGAAGGGTGAATCACATGCGGAAAAGCTCGAAAAAGTGCTCGATGTATTGAAGACCCACGCTATAAAGCTAAATCCTAACGAATATACTTTCGAAATACAATCAGAAAATTTGTTAGGTTACATGAGAACTGAAAGGAAAATTGAGGCAAGTCCAGAGAAAATCCAAGCCATTTCAGAGATGAAGCCTCTTACGTCCATTAAAGAAGTTCAACGCCTAAGATCCACAAGACATGGAATGCAAATTACTTGAAGCTCAAAGAAATTGCATTGTACAACACTCATTATGAATAAAGGAATGTCAACCGTCATCGAGGAACCTTCGTCTTCATCAAGGGACCTTCGACCTTCATCAAGGAGGTTCGACCCTCAAAGAATTCGACCTTCATCAAGGAGGTTCAGTCCTCGAAGAACGTCGACCTTCGTCATCATTCTGGTTGGAAGGACCGCCTTCCTTCAGGAGTTCAATCATCGAAGAATATGGACCGTCATCATTCTGGTTGGAAGGTCCGGCTTCCTTCAGGAGGTTCAATCATCAAGGAGGTTCAATCCTCAAGGAGGTTCAATCCTCAAGGAACTCGACCTTCGTCCTCATTTTGATTGGAAGGCCTGCCTTCCTTCAGGACTTCACCGATTGTCCTCTCATCTTACCTTATTTATGATACATACTCTTGAATTTATATATATATATATATATATATATATATATATATATATAATATGGAGGAAAAGCTAACGATTTCACCATTGTGTATGCAGTTGTCTCTATCAAAACCGTTAAGACATTTGGGTGTAACAGACCATGAATGCACGTGGATCAAGGCTATTAAGACGCGTGGTGTAGAAAAAATCATAAACGCTTTCACCACTGTGCACGCAGTTATCAAGGCTGTTAAGACACCCGGTGTAGAAAAAAGTGAAACGCTTTCACCAAAGTGCACACAGTTATCAAAACCATTAAGACATATGGGTGTAACAGATCATAAATGCACGCGGATCAAGGCTGTTAAGACACTTGGTGTAGAAAAAAGCAAAATGTTTTCACCATGGTGCATGCAGTTATCAAGGCTGTTAAGACACTTGGTGTAGAAAAAAGCAAAACGCTTTCACCATGGTGCACGCAGTTATCAAGGCTGTTAAGACACCTGGTGTAGAAAAAAGCAAAACGCTTTCACCATGGTGCACGCACTTATCAAGGCTGTTAAGACACATGGTGTAGAAAAAAGCTAAATGCTTTCACCAAAGTGCACGCAGTTATTTCTATTAAAGCAATATCAATAAAGTTCATCAAAATCACATTCAATTCAGATTGAATTTCAAGTGATTGGGGAGCAGGAATGATTGAATCCAGAAGAGTTCAGGTTCAAAATCAAATCAAAAGCATTATTTACGCTGAGCTCCCTACAAAAGAAGAATTTACCTCAAAGAGGAATCTACCTCAAAGAGGAATTTACATCAAAGAGGAATCTACCTCAAAGAGGAATTTACATCAAAAAGGAATCTACCTCAAAGAAGATTTTACCTCAAAGAGGAATCTGCCTCAACGAGGAATCTACATCAAAGAGGAATTTACCTCAGAGAGGAATCTACATTCAATTCAGATTGAATTTCAAGTGATTGGGGAGCAGGAATGATTGAATTCAGAAGGGTTCAGGATCAAAATCAAATCAAAAGCATCTTTTACGCTGAGCTTCCTGCAAAAAAAGAATCTACATGAGAGAGGAATCTACCTCAAAGAGGAATTTAGCTCAGACACAGTAAGCCAGCTGCAGAAGAAAAAGCTAAAAAATGATTAAGACGAAAAAATGGAAAGGTTCGAACCATGGAAATTGTCAAAAAGCGTTGAGGTTCGATCACAAAAGACGTTTGCGGGTTCGATTTTTTGTAAAGACAAAAATCGCAAAAACGTCGTAGGATCGATCCACACTCAAAACAGAAAAAACGCAAAAAAGGGCCAAGGTTCAAGTTCTGTTTAAAATCGCAAAAAGCGGTTGAGGATCGCTTTTATTCAAAACAAAAAAGCGGTAGAGGCTCGAGTTTCGTTTGTAAATATTGAGGATCATTTTTATTCGAAACGAAAAAGCGGTGGAGACTCGAGTTCTGTCAAAAATCGCAAAAACGTCATAGGATCGATCCACACTCAAAATAGAAAAAACGCAAAAAAGGGCCAAGGTTCAAGATTCGTTCAAAATCGCGAAACGTTGAGGATGATTTTTATTCGAAATGAAAAAGCGGTGGAGAGTCGAGTTCTGTTTAAAATCGCAAAAAGCGGTTGAGGATCGTTTTTATTCAAAATGAAAAAGGAGTAGAGGCTCGAGTTTCGTTTGAAAATATTGAGGATCGTTTTTATTCGAAACGAAAAAGTGGTGGAGGCTCGAGTTCTGTTTAAAATCGCAAAAAGCGGTTGAGAATCATTTTTCTTCAAAACGAAAAAGCGGTAGAGGCTATCATCAAAAGAGCGTTGAAGTTCGATGCTTTTATTTTTTATTTCATCGGGAAAGAACCCGACTTTTCATTCATTTTTCCAAAAACCTTATTCCGTTCTTACTTCTTGTACGAAATCGATAATCCTGTCAGGGAGATTCGTGCTACTATTTTTGAGAATCATTTCTCGAGCGGTTAAGAATATTTATTTTTCTCACTCTTATTTTGGAAAATAATCCGAAAATAACAGTGGGGAGCAATTGATATAACCACTACCCACGTACTCCATTATCGTCCTAGATAATTGTACCCACATTCAGCACGATCTTTTACCGATAGCTCACAGGTAACTTCCTCCTTTATTCCTAGAAATAGGTTGAAAGCTGAAGAGGAACGGGTTGGCTTTTGGAGAGATAAAAGAATACTATATTTGACGGTATCTGACTTAAGCATCGGAGTGTTTGTGGGAAGACCGCTTCCCACACTGTAACAGGTTATTCCTCAAGGAAGATCAACCTTCATCTAGAGACGTTCAACCTTCATCCAGGGACGTTCAACCTTCATCCAGGGACGTTCAACCTTCAACATTGATCTCACATTATACAAATTTATTGTTTAGTTCAGGCTACAACAACTGGTATGCAATGTTTCACGCATCGACTCTGGTAACCATCCATACGAACTTGCAAAAACCTCCACACAGAGTAATATAATAGAAAATGGTATGCAAAGCTCAGAACACAATGCTAACCTTTTTTAATATCAGAAACAGATATTGCAATTACAATTAGAGAGCTTAATACTAGAACACTGAAACCCCAAGAGAAACTATTATCTCTTAACAAGTCAATGTTTAGGAAAGCTTTTCTGCTACCCTATATTCAATTGCGCGAGTAGCCATATCATTCAGTCACCCAAATTCAACACCAATTAGCTTTATTCCATGATATATGCTATGAAATACTCAACATGTCAAGTAATTTGAAAAAAATAAACTTCACAATCTACAACACAGAGAAAATAAATTCAAACAAAAAACAAGCATTACCCTTAACAACACATCTGCTTTTAATAAAATTTTAGCTGATAGAATTAATTAACTCACCTCTGTTTTGTTTTCTTGCTTTTCAAGGCCGCTTGGAAGAATTTTGTATTCCACTTCTCCCCCTCTAGTACCTGAAACATAAACAGGAAACTGCACGCTGAATCATAAAAAATAACGAACAAAAACAACAACTTAACTCACCATTGGAGTGTGCATGATTTGCTTCCTCCACAAATTGGCAAAAAAGATACAAATTAGAACATTTTTGGCAAAAACTTCAACCACTCAAGATGAATGAATCTATCCTAATCTAAACAAATACTTGCAACTTTAATCCTAATCCAAACAAATCAACTTGAAAACAATCATTTTTTTGTTAGGAATTGGTAATGCAGTTAATTGTGTTTTGTTAGGGATTTATTTTTTCATTTACTTACACTGTGATCAATTATGCAGACACAAAGCAAAATTCTAGAAAAGCCTTCCCAATGGGAAAAAAGCAAACGACATGGTGACACAACCCCCGTAGCCAACATCCAGTATGAGAAGGATGAGAATCACAAAACTCACATCAAAATTAACACCAAATTAGCAAAACAAAGAAAATAAAGAGCAAGAGGAGAGATCTGAGCATACCGAAAGAGGAAGACGAGCGACAGATCAACGAATTGGAAGCAAAATTGAATGCTTAGTAGATTCATGCTACTGAGGTGAACCTTAACACAGACGAGAAGAGGAATGAGCAGTGGTTTGGATGCCCTAAATCCAGTGAAGGAAAGAGGTAGTTTTCATTCTATCGATGAACTAACAGTGAGAAACTATAGGGATTAGGGTTTCAGATTCACTGCAGAAAGATTTGTGAGATGGACAAAGCTGGTCGTTTCATATGGAAGGGAGTGAGCAACCGATGAAGGAAAGATGTGAAATGGGAAGAGATAATTTCATATGGAAATAGGGGATTTTGTGAAATAGGGTTTTTCAGATCGAAACGATGGGCAGTGTTATATGTTATTTTAGTCCAAAATGTAGGGTTTCGAGGCAAGGAAAAATTTCAGGAGGGAAAAATAATGAACCATACCGCCAAAAATGAAAAAGAATGTTTCGGATTTATTTTCAAGTTTCTCTGGAGAATTTCATGTAATCGCCACTAATGTGTCTGATATTTTAGTGGGGAAACACTAGACTCCCCACAATATATATAATATTTCGTGGAGAAATATAATCTCCACATTATATTCTAATAGAGTATTATAAGAATATTTTTTTCATTTTTTACTTATTATTAGCCCTAAGATTTGGCACACTTATTTTCATTTTTTTGTGGGGAATTTCTTGGAGTCGCCATTAATGTGTTTATATTTTAGTGGGGAACTCTAAAATCCCCACAATATATACATCTTTTTGTGGGAACTTTGTACTCGCCACAATATAGTCTATTAATTGTGGCGAAATTAGTAATTCACCACAAATGTTTAACTTTTATGGGGAAATGAATAATTCTCCACAAATGTATTGCAACTAGTGGTTTCCCTACTAACTTTTCCCCACAAAAAGTTCATTTTCTTGTCCGGACACTTTGAAAGTTCACGGGGCCAATCAAACTTTTTGAACAAGTTCAGAGGGCAAATGATGTATTAAGCCTTTAGAATTAGAATCATTTAGATCAAAAATAAATTCATCTATATTCTTTCTTCCTCCTCTTTCTCTCTTCCTTCTTCCTCCTCCTTCACCAATTTTGGATAAATAAAGAGGAAAATATAACCAAATAATATGTTAAGTGCTGAAAGTATTGAATGATATAACTTTTATAAAAATATTAATGGATAATGTTTAACTTAAAATGTTAAGTTAAATATTTTGACTTACCAAAATAAGTGATTTTTAACTTAATTAACTAATTTAAGTGGTGGAGAAACAACCGTTATCAAACGCATTTAAATTAAATAAATGCTGGATATTTTAATTTAAGTAATTAAATTCTTTATCAAACAAGACCTAACATTTTAGATAAATCGACAAATGTTACCAAATAATAAATTATGGGTCAAAAACCAACATTTTGGATAACCATCTTTTATAATTTTGTCTTTTTAGTTTTAGTTAGGATTTATGTCATTTTACAATTTAGGGTTAAAAGAGTATGAATTTATCTCTTTGTACGATGTAGTCGCCTTTTATCATCTATTATTAATTAAAGACTTAAGAGCATCTCTAAGAGGCTTCTACTGAACTCTCTAAAAATAATATAAATAATTGACTCACCGAAGGCCGCCCATAACCTAGCCGCCACCCAACACCTCTTCAACCATGATTCCCTGTGATGATCACGTCGGAATTAGAGTTCTCTTCAATCCAAATCTCCGCTTCGCGGATGCCGCCCCTGATGTATCTACCGTTGTTGAAAAAACAAAGAAAAATCCACCGTCATTCTCCTCGATTGTACAACGGAACATCCCCGTAGCCCCACCATCGACCGCAACTGTAACCACAATCGGAGGAATCCGCACCGTGCGTATCACCCAGAAAGCGTATGAAAGGAGGATTGCCCTCTGTGAACACTCCCTAATCGGACGACTGATCCTTTCAAAAGGGGAAACCCCGTGGAAAGTCGATGACCTAAAGCATACTGTGACAGCAGCCTGGGGGATTCAGGAACCATGGAGATTGATCTCGGTTGGTAGGGGTTTCTTCCAGGTCATTCTTCAATCAAAGGAATCAAAAGCCCTAGCGCTCAGTAAGGGCATTCTCCACGTAAAACCAGGTATGTTCCGTTTACAGCCTTGGAAGCCAGATTTTGATCCCTTTGCAGAGAAATCCACTATGGCACAAGTCTGGGTCCGACTTTCTGCTCTCCCATGGGAGTACTGGGACACACAGATTTTATCTGATATTGCAACAGGTCTAGGAGGGTTAATCAGGCTTGATAGAGCAACTCTCGAAGGTAATTTTGGGCATTTTGCCAGACTCTTGATTGACGTTGATTTGGCCGAGGAGCTCCCAACACAGCTTGGAATTGAAAGGGAAAGGAAGCAGTTATGGATTGATGTGGTTTATGAGAAGTTACCAAGCTTCTGTAAGATATGCTCAAACATTGGCCATATGGCATATGAATGCAGATTAAACAGAAAACTGGATCCACCTATGAAGAAAAAGGCTGATCAGGAGAAGTCGAAAGTTATACAGCCAGCTGCTATACCTGCATGGCATGAGAAAGAAGTGGAAACAGCCCTGGTTCAAATTTCCACAGTCACAAACAGAATTTTGAATGATTTGGAACCACCACAGCGCACGTCAATCCCGGAGACTCAACCAACGCCTGCAGGGCCGATTTTGGCTCAAATCGTGGATGATATTGAACCGGGAACCCCATTCGAGGACTTTGCTAGAGTTTCCCCCCTGGAGCCTCTAATATCAATTTGGCAGACACACGGGAGCAATCGCCTACAGTCAGCTGGGCGGACCAAATGGAAATGGAAGAAGAAAATTGGGAATCAGCAACCTCGAAGCCTGTTAAGCCCAAAATATACCTAAAATATCATTAGTATTTACATCAGTTTTGCTACGAATTCGTACTGTTTATATCGGTTTAGAATACTTTTATTTCCGAATATGTTTCTTTCTTGTAAGGTACCTAAATATTTGGTAAAATCCAAATAGGAACAAAAAGAGGTCAAAAACGAAGGAAAAACCCTAAGTTAGGAGCCAAAAGACGAAGAAATCAGCACACCGATACAAGGAAGACAAGAACGAAGTCAGAAATGGGAGAATATTCCAAATTCTCGGTAGAGAATCCAAAATTCTCGGTAGAGAATTGTGGGCCGCGACCGAGAATCCGAAATTCTCGATTGCGACACGCGTCGCCAGTCACCTCCTTCCTTTCGTCCGAAGGCTGAAATTTCACTTCCCCATTCTCGGTCGAGAATTAATTATTCTCGGTAAGGTCAGCAGCCTTTGCAGCACAACATACACATGTTTAAATTCCAAGAAACGCGTTCATTCGGGTGGATAGAAACGTCTCTTCACAGAGGATACGACCCTTCACAATGGACACGACACTTCAATCACGACTATTCAACATCTATAAATAAAGAGTTGATTGAGAGTTGAAATAATGATGAGAGAGTTAGATTTTAAGATTAGTGTATGAGTTATGCAGAAACTCTGACTCAAAAATGAGTCAGAGATTAGAAGTTCGATTCTGTAAAAAGCAATATGATGTACACACATTGTTTATTAAATAATTACAAACACAGTAGCGTTTAGATTTGTTCATATTAGTTTACATTTTGGTAGTAGCCGACCGTATCTCTATTACGAAGTTACAGCGAGTAGAGGATCCGCCCCAGAGTCTGACAAACTCTAACGAAACCCAAGGAAAGGATTGACAACCCGTTCACTTGCAAGTCGTCGAAAGTTTCCATGCTTGTTGCTCTCTGTAAACTTGTATCAAATTCATATTTCATCTAATAAAGTTCATTCTATTCGATAGATTTTTATGTAGCACTTTGGTAAATGATCCGAAGTGAGTTTTGGTGTTTTCATTAAAACGTAGTTGAATTCAAAATCTTTACAAGGAAACTTTGTTGAACACTTAGGCAAATTGATATCATCAGTAGAGTATCAATTTGGTTAAGGTAGCAATCTAACCCGACCGTAGGAGGATTGACTGCAGTTCAAAGCCCTAAAATTAGAGGAATCGACGTTTATTTCATTGTTATAATTTATACAAAGTTTAAAGTTGTTTTCTTTGCTTAATGCAAACGAATACATTTGTTTACTTTTCTAAAAGAACTAAACGTTTCTGTTTTGTAAATTTATCCTTAAATCAGAAGTGATTTCTAACATTTGTTATACTCTAATCTAATTCTTATTCTAGCAATTTCAAAACCAAATCCAATTAAACGATTTTCCATATTATAAACCTTAAAAGTAAATTTAACCGATTCAAAATAAGTTTTTGTTAAAAAGCATTCCCTGTGGGATCCATATCTTTTATTACTACAAGCGTATACCGTGCACTTGCGGAAATCGCATCAACAAGTTTTTGGCGCCGTTGTCGGGGAACGCCAAAATTTTTAACAAAAATTTATGTTTTTCATGTTTTATTTCGAACCTTGGTTTATAATATATTTATTTATTTATTTTCTAGTTTTATTTTATTTATTGAGGATGGTCACTAGGACTAAATCCTCGTTGTTATTTAATGTTTGCAATTAGATGTTTGCAAATAAAAAATTCAAGTTTTTTTCAAAGATAACGTGGAGATTTGATTATCAATGAAATTCATAGAAGGAGCCCACAGAAAAGAAATTAAGCATGCAGATACATCAGAAGCAAAAGAAAATTTTATGAAACAGGATGTCAAACGTGACAGATGATTTTTCCAGAAAATTTACCTCTTCCCAAACACTTTTACCTCTTTTCTATACATTTATTCCTTCACCAAAACATCATATCTCTTTGTTAAGAAATTTATTCAATTCCTACACTAAACCCAAATAATTTCCCTATTTATCACATCCTTAAAACACCTACATCTATCTCTCTAAGAAATCACCATGGAAAATCTTCTCAGACAGATGAACAAGTAGGATGAAATTATCTTATCCGCCAGGAAGGAATTGTATACTTTTAATATAGTTTTGAAAATTTCGGTTCATGTGCGTAGTTTTTTGTTCGAGGCCAGAACCAGAAGTTCGGGCATTCAACCGAAATCATTAGATCCTTAAATTGAGAAAACGCTAAAAAAGAAAGCGCTTAAAAAAAGGCTAAAAAAGAGAAAAAAAATATAATAATAATTTCAAGTTGGGGGTACATTTCTACTTTCTTTTATTCCTGCTTGAAATTATTCCCAAGTAAGTTAAATGGACATGACCATTATTTAAAACCGGTCTAAGTAATTGATTATGTCCATGATTTTGATTCTCCTTGAGAATTCTTAAGGATTATCACATTTTTTTTAGTTTTTTAATTTTTCATATTTTAAATTCTTACATTTCATTTTAGTTTAGTTTATACATTAGTCTTTAGTTTAGAAGTAATAATTAGTTTAGAAATAAAAATTTCATTGAACGATATTGAAAATATGCTATGAATCTTAAATATTTGTAATTAATGAGGAAAGTGTCTTTAGATTTAAAAAAAAATCTCAATTGAATTAAAATCACACAAAATTTGAGTTTCTGTTTGTATAGAGATTATTAAAATCTCTACAGTGATGTTTTGAAAATTTCTGAACTTACTGAGAATATGAATTCTCAGTTGAGAATTCAGGATTCCAAAATTTCAAGGGAAAGGAAGAAAAAAAAATTTCTAAACTTACCGAGAATTGAATTTCTCGGTAACTTCAGCGAAATCAAGAAATTTTCAGAGAGATTTTCTCTCTGAAAATGACTTGTCGCGACCGAGAATCGCCATTCACGGTCGCGACACGGGCGGTATCAGACCATTATTCTTTCTTTTCTCCTTCAGTTCATGCACCATTGCTGAATATTTCACAAAAGTTAAGATTCTTCATGTTCAAATGGTGTGAATTTGCACATTTTCACCACCAACAGACATATTAATTCATCCTAACATCATTATAAATAATTAGAGAAGATCAGATTTCCATACTTTTCATCTCTTTCAGACAAAATCTGATATTCTTCTCAAACCTTTCAAAAAAAAAGGTTCCAGAGACTTTTTCCTTTTCTCAAAACCATGACTTCCAAGCAGAAATCTTCTAAGAAGATTACTGCTGCACGCAACAAGCGTCCTGATTTATCAGAATGCTACGGTGCACCGTTTCCCATTCACACACATGATGAAGAACGAAGATATTATAAAACTATTTGTTGTATATAGTTTGTATATATGTTTGTTTTTGTGTTTGTTCTTTCTGTAACTTGTGTATATGTCTTCTATTTTTAATAAAACTATCAAGTTTGATTCTTGATTCTTTTTGCTTAAATATACGATAACCATACAAGTTATACAAATACATCTGAATCTAAGTTTAAATGGAACAGTATAACTTTTTTTACAATGAATCTGTAATTATTTTTAATGAATCTGTATTCATTTCAGAAATGTTTCTGAACATCTGACTTTTCATATATCTTACATACTAATACGGTATAATCATTAATAATTATTGAACAAGTTCATGAACATTCATTTTATTTGATAATTCTAAGTTTTGTTCTATACATATGTTTTTCAATTTTGATAACATATCAACTTTGATTCTCTGGTTATTTTTTATTAGTATATGTTAACTATGCAAATTATTTGAATGAATCTATTTATATGTTAAAATGTACCAGTATAAACTTCAAACATAAATGTGTATATAATGTTAAAATGACTCTGTATATCATTTCATTAATCTGCATAAGTTTCAATGTTTCAGATTTAATATGAATAAGTGATTAATAATTTGTTTTGATTACTTTTAATCTATTTGTTTGTTTCTGTATATAGGTTTGTTTTTTATTTTCCTTGTATATATGTTCTTTGTTGATTTATGTAAATATGTGTTCTTGCAATAAGAATTCAAATTCATTTCATACTTTAATCTTATGTTCTGGTGTATGTCTGTTAAAATTTATACACTATTAGCAAATGAATCGGTACATATATATCTTTAATGCTAATAAATTATAATCATTAATAACTATTGAACATGATAATTAATTTTTCATGCAATCATTGAGTTTAATTTTAATTATGAAATTATGAACTTATATCGTGTTGATTATTGCATATATCAGTATGAACTTATTAAAATAAAACATACAATTTTTTATACGAATCTGTATGAAATTTAATTAATCTGCTTAAGTTTTAATGTTTAAGTTTTACCATGAATTGGTGACTAATTGGACTTCTGTTAATGTACATTTATTTTTACCTCTTAGAAGATTAATTTCGATTCAAATGCTTATTCATTCAACTTATGTGAATTAATGAACATTGATTCTACATTAACTCTGTTTAAGGCATTTATTTGTTTCATTACTCCAATTTACTAAGGATAAACCTTTGGTTTTCCTTGCATTTAATGTTTTAATTTGTGTTTTTAAGTTTCAGGTATACGTTTACTTAATTATAAGACATATTAACTCACAAAAATTGCACAAACGGAGTTTTTACGCGCATTTTGTCGCTGCCAGGTACAGATTCTTGGTCGAGAATTGATAATTCTCGGTAACTTCAGCGGAAACATGTAATTTTCAGTGAGATTTTCTCTCTGAAAATGATGTGTCGCGACCGAGAATCTGGAATCTCGGTCGTGATACGCGCCCTGTAGGACGGGTATAGGCACAAATTTATCCAATTTTGCAACCTTTTCCTATTTCTACATTAATTCCTAACACCTATATTCATACCTATATATACCTATCACTTACACAAACCTAACATCACCTCCTATCTTACCCCAATTACACAATCCAACCTCTTCCCAGTACAATTAATTCCACATCATATCACCTTTACTTTTACCAAATTTTTACCTACCCAATATACTTCTTTCCCGACCACAACCTCTATATCCTAACCCTCCAAATGCCTAGACATAAGACGATTACTCTTTCCCATGCTAAAAAGGAATGAGCGGATTACATTTAGGAATTCGGTTCCAATTTATGAAGTTGGGGATGACGAGATGAGTATTTGGTTTGGATATCATACAAAATAATTTATTGTTTAGCCATCAATTTTCAAACCAATCCGGTTTGGACATATTTTGCCTAGATTAAATAAATTTATAAGATCAGGATTCGAAGTCTGGCTTTGTTTGTTAATTTTGGATTACATCTTCAAGGATTTCGTAGTAGATAGGATTGGACTACTTTTTGATAATTTTTAACCATGCTTCCATCTCAACCAATAAGCACGTTGCTATGCGTAATTTGATTACGGGTCTTGTTTTGGATGCTACGAGTATTTTGGACTAGTTTTCAATCACTTACTCCTAATTATTTTCCGATGTTGGATTCTGCCACAACTTTTACACATTCCTTTAGTGGTTAGCAAATGTTGGTTAGTTTTGCAAGTTCGATATTGGTACTTCAAGTTCACATTATACTAGTATTAAAGAGGATGGTAATGAGCAAACACATTTTGGTGAGGATGACGATATGCATGATGATCATGATGCTGATAATGGTGAGGAGGAGGAGCATGTTGATGCCTACACACAAGCAGAAAGACATGTTGGTGATGAGCACAATCTTGATAATCAAGTTAAATTGCAACAAATTTTGAACCCAATAAATGCACACAACCGTCAACGGATTTGCGGTTAGCTGATATTGTTGAGAACAATCTAAAGATGCGTTTGAGGATTACTGAGTTGGAAACATAAAAAACATAAATTTTTGTTTATACCCGACGCCGGTTGTTATAATTTTTCCATCGTCGAGGCGTCGTGCCTACGCCTTCTCCACCGGGTTCACCTTCCCAAGAATAGGTTTTATCTTATCCTTTCTCAACTCATTTTTCTCTTATGTTATTTTTGCTTACGTTTGGTAAAATTTCAAATTCTATTTATGTTGGATAAAATCCATTTCATATTTATCTATTTTCTTTTCGTATGATTTATTTCGTCCAATTTTTCGTGTTATATCAATTTTTGCACCAATGAGGACATGGTGCAATTTAAGTGTGGGAGGAGATATTGCAGATATCATTTTATTTTTTGTACGAATAAATGCAACGAATAATTTTTATGCAACGAATAAGAATAATTTATAAATGCAACACTTGTTTTATGCAAATACAACATATATTGCAACACAATGTATTTAACACTATTTTTATTAACTTAACATTTTCATATGTTTAAAATATTTTAACTTATGATTATTTTTAGGTTATCATTATCAATAGAAAATAATATTTCTATACGAGCAGCATTATTTTTCAAAATTTTCATAAATCTCCGATACAATTTTAAGTAAAAATTGTCTCGAGTGAATGTATTTAAGTAAAAAAATTCTTTATTTTAATCTCTATTTTATATCATGAAATTCATGATACAATAAATCTTATTTTAAATTTTCAATTAGGTTTATAGGCATTAAATTGAACTAACAATTTTAGCTCAAGGAAACTTTAGCCATAATACATGTTGAATTTTAAGTAAATATAGGATGAATGTGCTATCTTTCTTTTTCCCAAGTTACAATTTCAATTTTAAATTCACATTAATTAATCAAGTTAGTTGAATTCTTAACTTTTGGCCACGATTGCGACCAACCTTATCACAATCGAGGTATGAAAGGGAAGAAAATTAAGTATCGTTTACTTATGGCCACGATTGAGACCAACCTTATCACAATCGAGGTATGGAAGGAACGTTTAAAAAAATAATAAGCGTGTTTAAGTTTAAAGTAACGATTGCGTCCACCCATGGCATGGTCGGTACCTCTTAAGCCAACACAAAGCAAATAAAAAGCATATAAAGTTACGATCAATACCACCCTTATCTCGGGCGTCACTAAGCAAATAAATTAAAATTAAGTACTTATTTAAATTTAATATATCTCATATATTAGTTTAGGTTTGGGAAAGGAATTTTGTGCTTTGAAATGCCTTGAGACGAGAGACTGAATAACATGCGTGCTTATATCGTCCCGAATGCTTCAATTCAAAATTGAAAATACAAGACGAATGATATATCGCCTATTATACTAAGTTAGTTTGATATTTTGCGTATAAATTTGCCATGCGAAGTTAGTCTTTTCGGCTTAACTAAATTAAAAAGTAAATACAGAGATATATGTTTTATTTTCATAAAGAGATTAGTTAAAGAATAAATTCAGTGAAATTTTGCTCGGGACTAGCAAAAGATTAAGTTTGGAGATTTGTTAAGCCCAAAATATACCTAAAATATCATTAGTATTTACATCAGTTTTGCTACGAATTCGTACTGTTTATATCTGTTTAGAATACTTTTATTTCTGAATATGTTTCTTTCTTGTAAGGTACCTAAATATTTGGTAAAATCCAAATAGGAACAAAAAGAGGTCAAAAACGAAGCAAAAACCTTAAGTTAGGAGCCAAAAGACGAAGAAATCAGCACACCGATACAAGGAAGACAAGAACGAAGTCAGAAATGGGAGAATATTCCAAATTCTCGGTAGAGAATCCAAAATTCTCGGTAGAGAATTGTGGGCCGCGACCGAGAATCCAAAATTCTTGGTCACGACACGCGTCGCCAGTCACCTCCTTCCTTTCGTCCGAAGGCTGAAATTTCACTTCCCCATTCTCGGCCGAGAATTAATTATTCTCAGTAAGGTCAGCAGCCTTTGCAGCACAACATACACATGTTTAAATTCCAAGAAACGCGTTCGTTCAGGTGGATAGAAACGTTTCTTCACAGAGGATACGACCCTTCACAACGGACACGACACTCCAATCACGAGTCTTCAACATCTATAATAAAAGAGTTAATTGAGAGTTGAAATAATGATAAGAGAGTTAGATTTTAAGATTAGTGTATGAGTTATGCAAAAACTCTGACTCAGAAATGAGTCAGAGATTAGAAGTTCGATTCTGTAAAAAGCAATATGATGTACACACATTGTTTATTAAATAATTACAAACACAGTAGTATTTAGATTTGTTCATATTAGTTTACATTTTGGTAGTAGCCGACCGTATCTCTATTACGAAGTTATAGCGAGAAGATTTAGTAGAGGATCCGCCCCGGAGTCTGACAAACTCTAACGAAACCCAAGGAAAGGATTGACAATCCGTTCACTTGCAAATCGTCGAAAGTTTCCATGCTTTTTGTTCTCTGTAAACTTGTATCAAATTCATATTTCATCTAATAAAGTTCATTCTATTCGATAGATTTTTATGTAGCACTTTGGTAAATGATCCGAAGTGAGTTATGGTGTTTTCATTAAAATGTAGTTGAATTCAAAATCTTTACAAGGAAACTTTGTTGAACACTTAGGCAAATTGATATCATCAGTAGAGTATCAATTTGGTTAAGGTAGCAATCTAACCCGACCGTAGGAGGATTGACTGCAGTTCAAAGCCCTAAAATTAGAGGAATCGACGTTTATTTCATTGTTATAATTTATACAAAGTTTAAAGTTGTTTTCTTTGCTTAATGCAAACGAATACATTTGTTTACTTTTCTAAAAGAACTAAACGTTTCTGTTTTGTAAATTTATCCTTAAATCAGAAGTGATTTCCAACATTTGTTATACTCTAATCTAATTCTTATTCTAGCAATTTCAAAACCAAATCCAATTAAACGATTTTCCATATTATAAACCTTAAAAGTAAATTTAACCGATTCAAAATAAGTTTTTGTTAAAAAGTGTTCCCTGTGGGATCCATATCTTTTATTACTACAAGCGTATACCGTGCACTTGCGGAAATCGCATCAACAAGTTTTTGGCGCCGTTGTCGGGGAACGCCAAATTTTTTAACAAAAATTTATGTTTTTCATGTTTTATTTCGAACCTTGGTTTATAATATATTTATTTATTTATTTTCTAGTTTTATTTTATTTATTGAGGATGGTCACTAGGACTAAATCCTCGTTGTTATTTAATGTTTGCAATTAGATGTTTGCAAATAAAAAATTCAAGTTTTTTTCAAAGATAACGTGGAGATTTGATTATCAATGAAATTCATAGAAGGAGCCCACAGAAAAGAAATTAAGCATGCAGATACATCAGAAGCAAAAGAAAATTTTATGAAACAGGATGTCAGACGTGACAGATGATTTTTCCAGAAAATTTACCTCTTCCCAAACACTTTTACCTCTTTTCTATACATTTAGTCCTTCACCAAAACATCATATCTCTTTATTAAGAAATTTATTCAATTCCTACACTAAACCCAAATAATTTCCCTATTTATCACATCCTTAAAACACCTACATCTATCTCTCTAAGAAATCACCATGGAAAATCTTCTCAGACAGATGAACAAGTAGGATGAAATTATCTTATCCGCCAGGAAGGAATTGTATACTTTTAATATAGTTTTGAAAATTTCGGTTCATGTGCGTAGTTTTTTGTTCGAGGCCAGAACCAGAAGTTCGGGCATTCAACCGAAATCATTAGATCCTTAAATTGAGAAAACGCTAAAAAAGAAAGCGCTTAAAAAAAGGCTAAAAAAAGAGAAAAAAAATATAATAATAATTTCAAGTTGGGGGTACATTTCTACTTTCTTTTATTCCTGCTTGAAATTATTCCCATGTAAGTTAAATGGACATGACCATTATTTAAAACCGGTCTAAGTAATTGATTATGTCCATGATTTTGATTCTCTCTGAGAATTCTTAAGGATTATCACATTTTTTTCAGTTTTTTAATTTTTCATATTTTAAATTCTTACATTTCATTTTAGTTTAGTTTATACATTAGTCTTTAGTTTAGAAATAAAAATTTCATTGAACGATATTGAAAATATGCTATGAATCTTAAATATATGTAATTAATGAGGAAAGTGTCTTTAGATTTAAAAAAAAATCTCAATTGAATTAAAATCACACAAAATTTAAGTTTCTGTTTGTATAGAGATTATTAAAATCTCTACAGTGATGTTTTGAAAATTTGAAGGGAAAGGAAGAAAAAAAAATTTCTAAACTTACCGAGAATTGAAATTCTCGGCCGAGAATTGATAATTCTCGGTAACTTCAGCGAAATCAAGAAATTTTCAGAGAGATTTTCTCTCTGAAAATGACTTGTCGCGACCGAGAATCGCCATTCACGGTCGCGACACGGGCGGTATCAGACCATTATTCTTTCTTTTCTCCTTCAGTTCTTGCACCATTGCTGAATATTTTACAAAAGTTAAGATTCTTCATGTTCAAATGGTGTGAATTTGCACATTTTCGCCACCAACAGACACATTAATTCATCCTAACATCATTATAAATAATTAGAGAATATCAGATTTCCATACTTTTCATCTCTTTCAGACAAAATCTGATATTCTTCTCAAACCTTTCCAAAAAAAAAAAGGTTCCAGAGACTTTTTCCTTTTCTCAAAACCATGACTTCCAAGCATAAATCTTCCAAGAAGATTACTGCTGCACGCAACAAGCGTCCTGATTTATCAGAATGCTACGGTGCACCGTTTCCCATTCACACACATGATGAAGAACGAAGATATTATAAAACTATTTATTGTATATAGTTTGTATATAGGTTTGTTTTTGTGTTTGTTCTTTCTGTAACTTGTATATGTCTTCTATTTTTAATAAAACTATCAAGTTTGATTCTTGATTCTTTTTGCTTAAATATACGATAACCATACAAGTTATACAAATACATCTGAATCTAAGTTTAAATGGAACAGTATAACTTTTTTTACAATGAATCTGTAATTATTTTTAATGAATCTGTATTCATTTCAGAAATGTTTCTGAACATCTGACTTTTCATATATCTTACATACTAATACGGTATAATCATTAATAATTATTGAACAAGTTCATGAACATTCATTTTATTTGATAATTCTAAGTTTTGTTCTATACATATGTTTTTCAATTTTGATAACATATCAACTTTGATTCTCTGGTTATTTTTTATTAGTATATGTTAACTATGCAAATTATTTGAATGAATCTATTTATATGTTAAAATGTACCAGTATAAACTTCAAACATAAATGTGTATAAAATGTTAAAATGACTCTGTATATCATTTCATTAATCTGCATAAGTTTCAATGTTTCAGATTTAATATGAATAAGTGATTAATAATTTGTTTTGATTACTTTTAATCTATTTGTTTGTTTCTATATATAGGTTTGTTTTTTATTTTCCTTGTATATATGTTCTTTGTTGATTTATGTAAATATGTGTTCTTGCAATAAGAATTCAAATTCATTTCATACTTTAATCTTATGTTCTGGTTTATGTCTGTTAAAATTTATACACTATTAGCAAATGAATCGGTACATATATATCTTTAATGCTAATAAATTATAATCATTAATAACTATTGAACATGATAATTAATTTTTCATGCAATCATTGAGTTTAATTTTAATTATGAAATTATGAACTTATATCGTGTTGATTATTGCATATATCAGTATGAACTTATTAAAATAAAACATACAATTTTTTATACGAATCTGTATGAAATTTAATTAATCTGCTTAAGTTTTAATGTTTAAGTTTTACCATGAATTGGTGACTAATTGGACTTCTGTTAATGTACATTTATTTTTACCTCTTAGAAGATTAATTTCGATTCAAATGCTTATTCATTCAACTTATGTGAATTAATGAACATTGATTCTACATTAACTCTGTTTAAGGCATTTATTTGTTTCATTACTCCAATTTACTAAGGATAAACCTTTGGTTTTCCTTGCATTTAATGTTTTAATTTGTGTTTTTAAGTTTCAGGTATACGTTTACTTAATTATAAGACATATTAACTCACAAAAATTGCACAAACGGAGTTTTTACGAGCATTTTGTCGCTGCCAGGTGCAGATTCTCGGCTGAGAATTGATAATTCTCGGTAACTTCAGCGGAAACATGTAATTTTCAGTGAGATTTTCTCTCTGAAAATGATGTGTCGCGACCGAGAATCTGGAATCTCGGTTGTGATACGCGCCCTGTAGGACGGGTATAGGCACAAATTTATCCAATTTTGCAACCTTTTCCTATTTCTACATTAATTCCTAACACCTATATTCATACCTATATATACCTATCACTTACACAAACCTAACATCACCTCCTATCTTACCCCAATTACACAATCCAACCTCTTCCCAGTACAATTAATTCCACACTATATCACCTTTACTTTTACCAAATTTTTACCTACCCAATATACTTCTTTCCCAACCACAACCTCCATATCCTAACCCTCCAAATGCCTAGACATAAGACGATTACTCTTTCCCATGCTAAAAAGGAATGAGCGGATTACATTTAGGAATTCGGTTCCAATTTATGAAGTTGGGGATGACGAGATGAGTATTTGGTTTGGATATCATACAAAATAATTTATTGTTTAGCCATCAATTTTCAAACCAATCCGGTTTGGACATATTTTGCCTAGATTAGATAAATTTATAAGATCAGGATTTGAAGTTTGGTTTTGTTTGTTAATTTTGGATTACATCTTCAAGGATTTCGTAGTAGATAGGATTATGCTTCCATCTCAACCAATAAGCACGTTGCTATGCGTACTTTGATTACGGGTCTTGTTTTGGATGCTACGAGTATTTTGGACTGGTTTTCAATCACTTACTCCTAATTATTTTCCGATGTTGGATTCTGCCACAACTTTTACACATTCCTTTAGTGGTTAGCCAATGTTGGTTAGTTTTGCAAGTTCGATGTTGGTACTTCAAGTTCACATTATACTAGTATTAAAGAGGATGGTAATGAGCAAACACATTTTGGTGAGGATGACGATATGCATGATGATCATGATGCTGATAATGGTGAGGAGGAGGAGCATATTGATGCCTACACACAAGCAGAAAGACATGTTGGTGATGAGCACAATCTTGATAATCAAGTTAAATTGCAACAAATTTTGAACCCAATGAATGCACACAACCGTCAACGGATTTGCGGTTAGCTGATATTGTTGAGAACAATCTAAAGATGCGTTTGAGGATTACTGAGTTGGAAACATAAAAAACATAAATTTTTGTTTATACCCGACGCCGGTTGTTATAATTTTTCCATCGTCGAGGCGTCGTGCCTACGCCTTCTCCACCGGGTTCACCTTCCCAAGAATAGGTTTTATCTTATCCTTTCTCAACTCATTTTTCTCTTATGTTATTTTTGCTTACGTTTGGTAAAATTTCAAATTCTATTTATGTTGGATAAAATCCATTTCATATTTATCTATTTTCTTTTCGTATGATTTATTTCGTCCAATTTTTCTTGTTTTATCAATTTTTGCACCAATGAGGACATGGTCCAATTTAAGTGTGGGAGGAGATATTGCATATATCATTTTATTTTTCGTACGAATAAATGCAACGAATAATTTTTATGTAACGAATAAGAATAATTTATAAATGCAACACTTGTTTTATGCAAATGCAACATATATTGCAACACAATGTATTTAACACTATTTTTTATTAACTTAACATTTTCATATGTTTAAAATATTTTAACTTATGATTATTTTTAGGTTATCATTATCAATAGAAAATAATATTTCTATACGAGCAGCATTATTTTTCAAAATTTTCATAAATCTGCGATACTATTTTAAGTAAAAATTGTCTCGAGTGAATGTATTTAAGTAAAAAAATTATTTATTTTAATCTCTATTTTATATCATGAAATTCATGATACAATAAATCTTATTTTAAATTTTCAATTAGGTTTATAGGCATTAAATTGAAGTAACAATTTTAGCTCGGTTTGATTTCGTCTTACATTAACACCAATTGAAGTTTTTAAGGAAACTTTAGCCATAATACATGTTGAATTTTAAGTCAATATAGGATGAATGTGCTATCTTTCTTTTTCCCAAGTTACAATTTCAATTTTAAATTCATATTAATTAATCAAGTTAGTTGAATTCTTAACTTTTTGCCACAATTGCGACCAACCTTATCACAATCGAGGTATGAAAGGGAAGAAAATTAAGTACCGTTTACTTTTGGCCACGATTGAGACCAACCTTATCACAATCGAGGTATGGAAGGAACGTTTAAAAATAATAATAAGTGTGTTTAAGTTTAAAGTAATGATTGCGTCCGCCCATGGCATGGTCGGTACCTCTTAAGCGAACACAAAGCAAATAAAAAGCATATAAAGTTACGATCAAGACCACCCTTATCTCGGGCGTAACTAAGCAAATAAATTAAAATTAAGTACTTATTTAAATTTAATATATCTCATATATTAGTTTAGGTTTGGGAAAGGAAATTTTGTGCTTTGAAATGCCTTGAGACGAGAGACTAAATAACATGCGTGCTTATATCGTCCCGAATGCTTCAATTCAAAATTGAAAATACAAGACGAATGATATATCGCCAATTATACTAAGTTAGTTTGATATTTTGCGTATAAATTTGCCATGCGAAGTTAGTCTTTTCGGCTTAACTAAATTAAAAAGTAAATACAGAGATATATGTTTTATTTTCATAAAGAGATTAGTTAAAGAATAAATTCAGTGAAATTTTGCTCGGGACTAGCAAAAGATTAAGTGTGGAGATTTGTTAAGCCCAAAATATACCTAAAATATCATTAGTATTTACATCAGTTTTGCTACGAATTCGTACTGTTTATATCTGTTTAGAATACTTTTATTTCCGAATATGTTTCTTTCTTGTAAGGTACCTAAATATTTGGTCAAATCCAAATAGAACAAAAAGAGGTCAAAAACGAAGGAAAAACCCTAAGTTAGGAGCCAAAAGACAAAGAAATCAGCACACCGATACAAGGAAGACAAGAACGAAGTCAGAAATGGGAGAATATTCCAAATTCTCGGTAGAGAATCCAAAATTCTCGGTAGAGAATTGTGGGCCGCGACCGAGAATCCCAAATTCTCGGTCGCGACACGCGTCGCCAGTCACCTCCTTCCTTCCGTCCGAAGGCTGAAATTTCACTTCCCCATTCTCGGCCGAGAATTAATTATTCTCGGTAAGGTCAGCAGCCTTTGCAGCACAACATACACATGTTTAAATTCCAAGAAACATGTTCGTTCGGGTGGAAAGAAACGTCTCTTCACAGAGAATACGACCCTTCACAACGGACACGACACTTCAATCACGATTCTTCAACATCTATAAATAAAGAGTTGATTGAGAGTTGAAATAATGATGAGAGAGTTAGATTTTAAGATTAGTGTATGAGTTATGCAGAAACTCTGACTCAGAAATGAGTCAGAGATTAGAAGTTCGATTCTGTAAAAAGCAATATGATGTACACACATTGTTTATTAAATAATTACAAACACAGTAGCGTTTAGATTTGTTCATATTAGTTTACATTTTGGTAGTAGCCGACCGTATCTCTATTACGAAGTTACAGCGAGAAGATTTACTAGAGGATCCGCCCTGGAGTCTGACAAACTCTAATGAAACCCAAGGAAAGGATTGACAACTCGTTCACTTGCAAGTCGTCGAAAGTTTCCATGCTTCTTGTTCTCTGTAAACTTGTATCAAATTCATATTTCATCTAATAAAGTTCATTCTATTCGATAGATTTTTATGTAGCACTTTGGTAAATGATCCGAAGTGAGTTCTGGTGTTTTCATTAAAACGTAGTTGAATTCAAAATCTTTACAAGGAAACTTTGTTGAACACTTAGGCAAATTGATAGCAATCTAACCCGACCGTAGGAAGATTGACTGCAGTTCAAAGCCCTAAAATTAGAGGAATCGACGTTTATTTCATTGTTATAATTTATACAAAGTTTAAAGTTGTTTTCTTTGCTTAATGCAAACGAATACATTTGTTTACTTTTCTAAAAGAACTAAACGTTTCTGTTTTGTAAACTTATCCTTAAATCAGAAGTGATTTCTAACATTTGTTATACTCTAATCTAATTCTTATTCTAGCAATTTCAAAACCAAATCCAATTAAACGATTTTCCATATTATAAACCTTAAAAGTAAATTTAACCGATTCAAAATAAGTTTTTGTTAAAAAACGTTCCTTGTGGGATCGATATATTTTATTACTACAAGCGTATACCGTGCACTTGCGGAAATCGCATCAATAAAGCCACCTAAAGGTGGAGCGCCCAAGCAAAAGAAAGCAGAACACTCAACTCGTCCTAAACGAGCCTCCAAACCACCTGCACGTTTTAAATGACTGTGCTCTATTGGAACTGTCGGGCAATCCTGAACTTGGAGACCCAAAGGTATGTCTATAATATGTGTTCTACTTATAAACCAGACTTTATCTGTCTGGCAGAGCCGATGGTCGATCTCAATTCCATAAGGAATAGGTTCTGGGATACGCTCGATATGGTTTTTGTTACTGCGGATCAACATGACAGGAAAACCCTTTGGTTATTCTGCTCTATTCGGTTGACGACGTTAATTTCTATTGCTGCATGTCATGATCAGTTCATCTTAATAAATTGTCATATGAAGGGAGAGATTCAGCATCTATGCTTTGTCTATGGCAGTGTTTGGGCCAATAGGCGCCAAACTTTATACGATGAAATCAATAATCTGTATATCACTAGTCCAGGGAATTGGATGTTAGTCAGGGACTTCAATGCAGTCCTTGGCACTCATGAAAAGACTGGCTGGCCTCCGGCTCGTCGTCCATGTCAAGATTTTCATAATTTTACACCTGGTCTAATGGGAGACTTTCACACACCCGTGTGGATAGTCGGCTAGACAGAGTACTTGTTTCTGGGGGTTTTGCTGATTTTTGGAAGTATAATTGCGTGACTCTTACACGGCATCAATCCGATCACCACCCTCTCCTATTTAGATTTTATAGAGACTTGGGAAGTGTCTCTTGGTTCCACTTTTAGGCCATGTGGACCTCGCACCCGGGTCTGCGGGAGGTTGTTAGCAATCACTGGAATGGAATTCATCCACCTTTGGGCCCGATGCAATTGGTTGGTCATAAGCTTAGGGGACTTCGTCCAGTTTTGCGGAAATGGAATACAGAGGTCTTCGGTCATTTGGATGTCAATATTGCGAGTAGTGAGCAGCACCTACGAGACATCCAATCTGTCATCTCATCTTCTAGTATGAATTGTGATCTTCATTCCTAGGAACTCGAGGCATACTCACGCCTTGATTTTCATCTCTCTCAGAAGGAAACTTACCTTAAAGAGAAGAGCCATGTCAGTTGGTTATCTTCAGGAGACCGAAATAGCAATTTTTTTTACCGCATGGCTGCACAACGCAAAGCTTCTAGCGGAATCACTGCCTTGCAGGTAGGGGATGACACTCTTACTGACAACGACAGGATATCAGAACATATCGTTGATTACTACTCGGCCCTATTCTCTAGTGGTCCTAGGGAGACTCTTGATTTATCCAATGTCGCTGAGGTAATCCCAAATCTGGTCACATCAGACGAAAATGCCGAGCTGGTCAGATGCCCATCGGTTGCGGAAGTCAGGGATGCAGTAATGGGTTTGAATTCTAGTAGTGCGCCAGGTCCAGATGGGTTCACCCGGCAATTCTTCCACATGGTGAAATGGTTCTTCAGCACGAGTTCAATTAGCCCGGGTATTAACTCAAGCCTGATGGCCTTGCTCCCTAAAGTTGATAGTGCAATTAGAATTGAGCAATACCGACCAATTGTGATGAGTAATTTTAGCTTCAAGATTATCTCAAAGATTCTGGCAGACAGATTATCGCAAGTAGCTGGCAACATTGTCTCTCTCAATCAATTTGGTTTCATACCAAGGCGTAGTATACACCATTGCATCGCTTTGGCGTCTGAAGGAGTTAATCTCTTGCAAAAAAAATGTTTTAGGGGTACTATGAGCATGAAGATAGATATCAGAAAGGCATTTGACACCCTCAATTGGGATTTCCTGCTTGCAGTTCTTCAGGCATTCGAGTTCTCTTCCCAATTCAGAACATGGATTCTTCACATTCTATCATCCGCCAGAATCTCTGTATTGACAGGGAAAGGGGCGCATGGTTATTTCCCATGCACAAAAGGCGTGCGTCAAGGGGACCCATTGTCGCCTATCCTTTTCAGCATTGCCGAGGATTTCTTAAGCAGACTACTAACCAGGTTAGTGGATAATGGGAGCCTGCAACCTGCTAAGTACTCAAAGACCTGTTTTATGCCCACACATCTTTTTTACGCAGATGACGTCCTGCTATTCTTTAAGGCATCAATCTCCAATGTTCGGGTCTTGGCATCCACGTTTGCACTTTACGACTCTATTTTGGGTCAGATCGTCAACTGGGACAAATCTGAGCTTTTCTTTGGGAGTCATATAACTCCCCGTAGACGAGCAACCTTGGCTGAAATAACCGATATAAAGCTGGGCATGTTACCCTTCAACTACCTCGTAGTGCCTCTGTTTGTGGGAACTCCTAGGGCTGCACATCTTAGAGGAATTACAGAAAAAATCACAACCCGATTTGCCAGTTGGAAGGGAAATGCTCTGTCCATGGCGGGTCACCTGACGCTCGTCAAGTCTGTAATCACTAGCACGGTTACTCACTCGTTTATTGTCTATAAATGGCCAGCGAGCCTGCTCAAAAGGCTAACACGTTCAATGAAGAATTTTATCTTGTCCGAGTCGGTGACGGGCAGGAAAGCTATCACTGTACCATGGGTGGACTGCACAAAATTGATCAGCGAGGGGGGCCTAGGCATCAAACAGTTATCCAAGTGGAATTTGGCTTTATTTGGCAAACTTGCATGGGGTTTAGTCTCTTTGAATTCGCTATGTTTTAGAGTGCTTAGGTCCCAATTCATTGGACTATCAAGCCTGCACAGACTTGTAATCTGCCCGTCATCAATCTGGGGCTCTCTGAAGGAGGCATATTGGATTCTGAGGAAACATTATAAGTGGTTAATTGGAAGTCAATCGAACTTACACTTCTGGACTTCCGAATGGGTCGTACCTAGTGTAGCGGATCGGCTAGACATACCATTGGCTGAGATCAGAAAGATAAGAGGATGGGTACAGGACTATCGACTTGGTAACTCATGGGCAGAACTGCCTGATCTACCAACGACAGTGGCAGCAGTAATTGAAGCGACCAAGGGTACCTCTGAGGAGGCGGATATCTGTCTCTGGCGACTGGCTACAGATGGTTGTTTCACGGTACGACTCTTTTATAAATGGCTATCTCCTCCTCAAGCTCCTAACTTAATTCACCGTGTCTGGCAACCCTACATCCCCCCTCCCACTCTTTTATTTGATGGCGTGCGTGCAAGGGTAGAATCCCAACTCATGATCTGTTACAGACTAGAGGTTTACCTATAGTGTCCATGTGCTGTTTTTGCCATTTACACATGGAGACAATCGATCACTTGCTGGTGAACTATAATTTTGCTAAATAAATCTGGAACAGCATCTCCTCTCTATTTGGTAGACACATGCCGCAAGCACAATCACTACGGGATTTGGTCATGAAGACGCTGGAGATGCGCTTCAGTTCACAAATTCAGGCACTTTGGTACAGTTCAATCGTGCACGGGATTTGGGTGCTCTGGCGAGCGCGAAACGCAAACTGGTTCGAGGACATAACGCCAAATATCCACGTCGCACTTCGTCTTATTTGGTCGCAGATTAGAGGGGCGGAAAAAATTAGCAGAGGCAGCATTTGGAACTCTCTAGTTGAGAATTCAATACTGCGGAACCTTTCCCTGACACCGCGTCTCTCACGTGCTCCTCGCCTTATTCAGGTCAGTTGGCAAAATCCACTGGAGGGATGGATCAAGGCTAATACAGACGCATCGGTAATGTTGAATTCTGGTACTGCAGGCTGCGGGGGTGTCTTCCGAAACAATCGCGGCCAGGTACTCGGCTGTTTTGCCTCCACGAGCGAGCTTCGATTTGCCCATATGGCAGAGCTCGAAGCAGCGATTACTGCAATCAAACATGCTCACTGTCGTGGTTGGTTCAGATCCCGTGGGAACTCCGTCTTTCATTGGTAGAGTGTCTAACGAGGTACGAGAGATGCAGGTGGTGTTCTCCCACATCTTCCGTGAGGGGAACCAGGTAGCCGATGCTCTGGCAAGCTTCGGACGTTACAGCTCCGTTGCAAATTGGTGGGATACCCCGCCACATTTCTGCGCTAGCTTCATTCAAGATAACTTTAGTGGTAGATCTTTATATCGGTTTCGCTAACCTTCTGAACTTATTGTATCTACTTTTTCTTGGTTTCTTCTTTTAATAATATCCGGGGGGAGGGTGGGCGGCCAGGGGGGGTGCCAACCTCGTTGGGATGTCCTCCGTTGTCTTCCCATCTTCCTCGCTTTTAATTAAAAAAAAAATCTTCGATCTGCTACTATACTTATTAGAAGTGTTATGAAAAATATATTTAAGGTTGAAAGTTAAAAAATATATATATAAATAATTGACTCTCAGTGATTTAAGAGTGACTAAAACATATCATCTCCAACAATACTTTTTATATTCACTCTTTATTTATTATTTAATCATTAAAATTATTAATTGTTGTTATATTTACCATTAGTGAGATGAGAGAAACTGCTTAATAATAAATTGTTAATACATCATTTGCTTCCTAAATTTGTTCAAAAAGTTTGATTGACCCCATGAACTTTTAAAGTATCCCGATAGCCTCCTAAACTTTTACTCAAGTTTAAGAGGCTAACTGAACATTTTATGCAAGTTCAGGGAGCTATCGGAACACTTTGAAAGTTCATGAGGCCAATCAAGTTCTTTGGACAAGTTCAGGGAGCAAATGATGTATTAAGCCTTCATTAAACTTGAAATTTTTTCTCTTGCAGTTATTCTAGATTCGATTTCAACAGGTCTCTTTTAGAACTCATTAACATCAAATCGAATTTTGTAATTAAATATAAACTCAACGGATTACTTAACCACCATAAATTTTAATTTATCAGAAACCCGAGACCAAAACCATCCATAACAAGATTAGTTTCAATGGCCGGAGGAAGCGACGGCCAGGATCTCCATCCCGCCCCTCATTATATCTTTACCATCTAGATGGTAATAAATTATGCAAAAATAGCTGTTTAAACATCACATATATATAAAAGTTTACATAAAATAATTAATTAAAGTATTAAAACTCAAATCATAAAATATCCCAACAAATGAAAATATAAATTATCATTTAGTCACTATTGCTGCTCTTCCTCTCAGGAATGAACCTCTTGCACCAAAGCGGCTTCCGATCAATCCAAAACTTAACTTCATTTTCCCCGTTTAAAATTACGGCGGGAATATAGGATTTTGTAAACAGGACATTCCCGAACAATGCCCGAATCTTCCATTTTTTATTCCTTATTTCCGGCCAGCGGACATACACATTTTCCACGCAATTTCCGAATTCCCTGTTCAGAATTCGAATAAAAAGGTCAATTCCGTCTAACAAATATGGACGTACTTTATATACTCAGCACATTCACGTTATGTACTAGAGTTTTATTTAAGTTATTTACGTTGTTACTATACTATAATGTCGAACTAATTAATAGCTATGATCTACGATTCTTAAAGCAGCTTAAAAAGCTAAAAAGATATTACCAAATTCATCTTACCGAAATTATGAATAATGTGTTACATCTTATTTATACATTTTAATCAATGTAAAGATGGCATGGCAAAACTCTAACTAATTCGCTAACAAACGGGTTAACATTCCCGCTTCCTACACATATTAGTTCCGTTAATTATGTTTCTTGACGAATAACATAATTAGTAACTATCAACAATAATTAGGAATCCTAATTACACAATTAGGATACTTCAAAAAGCTTAAGAAGCTTTGAAGATAAGATAATATCAAATTCATCTTATTAACTCTCTAACAACCGGATTAACATTCCCGCTTCTTACACGTGTTACTTATGTAATCTATGTTTCTTGACAAATTACATAATCAGTCCCTTAACTATCAAGAAGCTATGAATATATTACCGAATTCAGCTTACCGAAATCAATAATGTACAAAATGCTAAGTAACTCTCTAACAACCGGATTAACATCCCACTTCTTACACGTGTTACTTAACAACTGAAATAACATTCTCCCTTCTTACAAGAAGCTATGAATATATTACCGAATTTAACTTACCGAAATCAATAATGCATAATATCCTAAATAACTCTCTAACAACCGGATTAACATCCCGGAATAACATTCCCCCTTCTTATACATGTTAATTTCGTTTATTGTGTTTCTTTAAGATGATATGACGATATTACCAGATTCATCTTATTATTGAAAACAATAATGCTTTACATCCTATTTATACAATGTAATCAAAGATGACATGGAAAATCATTAGCCACCAGATTAAATTCCCGCTTCTTACACGTGTTAATTTTGGTAACTCTATTTCTTGACAAATTACTTAATCAGTCCCTTAACTATCAACAACTATCGAAATACATCTTTCACTTTAATAAACACAACATAACAAGGAAGGATTCACACGACATACACGAAACGATCAAGATATACAATGACACGAATACACAACATACACGCGAACAAGATACGAAAACAACAATTATCCTCTTAAGTTGACACGATTATGGCACAATCAACATTATATAATATAACCGAATCAACACAAGTAGTGAAAACACTACGCGAAGACGATATCAAAACATCAACTACCCTATTAAGTTAGGATTATGGCATAATCAACATTATTTAACCTTTTCAACGGACACCGTAAACCTACTTATAATAGGCAATACGAAAACATCAATTACACTATTAAGTAAGTTGATACAATTACAACACAATCATCACTATATAACCTTTTCAAAAGAAACAGTAAAACTACGTATAACAGGCGAACACGATGATATGAAAAAATCAACCATCATATTAAGTTGACAGGATTATTGTAACCTTTTCAAAAGAAACAGTAAAATTACATACAACAGGCGTACAGGCACGATATGAAAACATCAATTACACTATTAAGTGACACGATTACAACACAATCAACACTATATAACCTTTTCAACAGAAACAATATGGAGTGACAATTTCTAACACGAAAACACAATTTATACAGACAACCCGACTGACAAAATATAATTGACACGAAAATCATTTTTCTAGCATTTATAAGATATAAAACCATATGGAACATATATATGAGATAACACGATTTTGACACGAAACACGAAATTGACAACTCCGACAAATTGGCGAACACGACCATATGAAAACATCAAATACACTATTAAGTTGACACAATTACAACACCATCAACACTATATAACCTTTCCAACATAAACAGTAAAACTACATGTAACACGCGAGCACCACGCTAGGAAAACATCAAGTATCCTATTAAGTTGACACCATTATTATCACATTTTCAACAGAAGTAGTAAAACTACATATAACACGGGAACACGATGGGAAAACATCAATTACCCTATTAAGTTGACACCATTATGACACAATAAACTTTTTCAACAGAAACAGTAAAACTACATATAACAGTCGAACACAATAAACAAATATCAATAACCCTATTAAGTTGACACGATTATCATAACCTTTTCAACAGAAGAAGTAAAACTACATATTACACGCGAACACAGATACGAAAACATCAATTACCCGATTAAATTGACACGATTACGACACAATGAACATTAACCTTTTCAACACAAACAGTAAAATTACATGTAACAGGCCAACACAAAAAAAAAGGGCGGCCCGGTCGCACTACGCGTCCCCTCTGAGTGAGGGTCCGGGGAGGGGTCCCACCACAAGGGTGTACTGGAGGCAAGCCTTCCCCTGCCAATTTATTTGGCAAGAGGCCGCTCCTAAGACTCGAACCCGCGACCTCTTGGTCACACGACAACAACGTTTACGGTTGCGCCAAGGCTCGCCCTCTAACAAGCCAACACAATGCGGAAAAAAAAAACAGTTACCCGATTAAGTTAACACAATTACGACACAATCAACACTATATAACCTTTAAATCACCATATGCATAAACCCTAAAATTGCAAAATTGAAGTTCAAATCTAACCAGATAAAAAGAACCAGATAATATCAGTTTTCAGTAACCCTATTTATATTTTAACAATCAAACATTATATAACTTTTACATTTCATGAATATTCACCAAACTTGCAAAATTAAAAACTGCAGAAAAAACTTTAAATCTGGACATACTAACCTGTTGAAGAACGAGATAATCTCAGTCTCAGTTAGTGGATATCCATTGGAGAAAGTAACAAACAAGGATCTATCGTCCTCCGGTGCTCTCTCCGTCACCGGATTCCACTCTTTTGCATAAGGGTTTAGAATGGACTTCGTACCAGGCGAAGCAGAAGAATCAGAAAGTTCGGTGTTCATGTCTGAAATCTTCCTTTTCACCACCACTTCACTATCGGAAAAAATTGCAGACAGAGAGAAGAAACACTGTGAACTGTTGAATTCAGACACCGCAGTCTCTATACGGCGCTTTAAAACACATCCGGAAACCATCTTTGTGAACCATTACGATGGTTTGCAGATGAAAATAAAAAGAAATTTTGTTTTCTCTCTTGATATGGAAACTTTGATGTGTGTATATATATATATAGCCTAATATATCTCTTGACCCTTGTATCTATCTCAAAACTTGAGCTGTCACCCTGAGTTTTCAAAAAATTCAAATGACACGCTATTGTTGTCCAATTGCATTCAATAACTATATGTTTATTGATAAAATTTGTTGAATGCCGAAAATCCGAGGCGGCTCCTTGTGATGGATAGAGAAACTAGGATCCAAAAATTCCCGAAAGGGAGACCGAGAGGGGGCGACATCCTTACTAAATAAAAATTGACAATTGGGTTTCTAATGTATACTTAGGATCATTCCGTGATTGAAATAAAATTTAGTTCAGTTATTTTATATTTTTAATTGGGTTTGTACTAGTATATATTATGTTTCTAAGTTTTAGTAAAGAATAATGGTATAAACCAAACCAAAATTAATATATTATACCAATTTTTTTTAATATTTACTTCAGTTAGGTTTACTTGATTTTTTTTACTGAATCTGAACTAACAAATTAAACTGAAAATATAATAAAATACTAATGAGAACTAATAAAAAATATAAAACAACGAAATCGATAACTCAAACTTAGAATATATCATAAAATACTAATAAATCAAACTAATAATATAAAAAACCGAACACGTTTTTTATTTCAATTGAGGGAGGGATCAAATTAGCAGCTTCAGCATACGTGGAGACCTAATTCGCGAGTTTAGAGATTAGAGATCTTTTTTTTAGAAAAGAAGATATATTAATAAGAATCAACATACAACAAATGAGCAACAAAATCTGGAGGGACAGGCCCCACTCCATATATTCTAACATAGAAGGAGTTACATGAGCAACTTCATTCGCAGAACGAACAATAAAATTGACAGCAATGTCATTAAAGGATGCAAGCAACTTTTTGTAATCTTTGATGATAATACCATAGGCGGACCGAAATTGTGGCTACCGAATATCCTCAACCACAACTAGTGGATCCGATTCAACAATCACTCGATCAATTCCCCGGTTCTTAACCCAACTAAGCGCTTCCTTAATCTCCACCGCCTCCCCATCCCTTGGTAGAAAATTACCAATTAGCTGCTTCGACATTCCACCATAAAAAATTCCTTCACAATTTCGAAGAACAACACCCACTCCCATGAATCTTTAACTAGGAATGACCGACGCGTCCACATTCACTTTATAAAATCCCACAGCCGGCCTAGACCAACTCCTCAGCCTATTCTGGCCATCAGCTTGGTTCGTCCCCCTACACAGATTCAAAGCCTCTGCTTGTGCCTCTCTCCAATCCCTTAGAATCGAGCAAGTCATCTGAAAAACGCTAGACACCTGTAGAACTTCTCATGCCATATCAGCCGGTTACGACAACCCCAAATAACCCAAACCACCGCCGCCCATAAAAAACATTTGTCAACTAATAGCCGAGCAAAAATATCCCGCATCCACTCCATAAACGTCCCATTACCCACTTTGAAATTCAAAATCAGCGAGGAGCAACGGTTATCGTCATAATTTATAGCATTTTTCGTACTTAATTACTACTTTTTTCGTAACATTTTGATAAGTTTTAATGATAGTTTTTGTATTTTTTCATCATTTTATGTATCTAAGTCTTTTTTCGTGTATTTTTAGGCATTTTCACAAGGTTTCATCACAAATGACCAAAGTCGGAACTTAAAACGAAGTTTCCAAAGCAAAACGGAGCTGAAAACACCTTTTTTTACTTTAGTCCCTACACCTCGTCGAGGTGCATTCCAACCTCGTCGAGGTGGAGATTTAGTGAAGTTTATTCACTTTGATTCCCGCACCTCGTCGAGGTGGGAGTTGTAACTCGAAAGTTATTTGTTCACACAGCGGGCAGATTTGACACATTTTCGTATTTTAATCGTATCTCTCTCATATGAACTCAGATTGAGGCGATTCAAAATGTGTTGGAAACCTAAGAGATAGATGAACACATAACTAAAATTAATCATCTCCAAACTCGAAGCGTAAGAGGATCAAAATATTGTCCTAAATTGATGTACATGTTAAAGCCTAAGATTGCTTTCCCACCTTCACACATTTTCAACTCCCAAATTGTCAAAGTCTTCCACCACCATCTTTAAAGCTTAATTTGGAAGATTAGGGGGTTGGGGGACATAAGAAGACTTGGTCTTTGGAAGAATATGTGTCATTTTACTATAAAAGAAGACTTTGGGAGACATTTGAAGACACACCAAGCTTAGGCTTAATTCTTCCCCCTTTCATGTTAGTTTGTTGATTCTTCTCTTCAAGAATCACTTGTATTTGCTGTTGTAATTGTTGTTATTGTTCTTAAAGTGTTGTTTGTGCAAAAGTTCATCCAATAAAAGTAAGTTTCAAGTTACCGAGGAAGTCCGCTCGACAATCGTCATTATGATTTCTTCTAAACTTTAATTTCTTTTATTACTATGGACTCCATTATCTATCTTTCTAAGGCGTGTTTCAATCTAATCATGGGCTAAAACCCCCTTAACTAAGGCTAAAAATGGATCTTAACCTTAATTATATGATAATTACATTAACCTAATTTAAACTATGTTTTTAAGAACTAACTTATGATTCTTAATGCTTGTTAGAGATGGACCAAATCCCAACTCGAATATAATTAATCATTTATATTGACCGTGATTAAATTAATTAATCGAAATTCATAAGTTGGATCTAATGACCATTTAGTGTGGCTTATTGGTTTTCCAAAAAAATTCATGAATCTTAGTACAAATCTTAGATTTATTACTTGAGTCGGACAGTGAAGTAATAAATCGAAGGTTTGGAACTAAGAAACTTAATGCTTCTTTGGATTAATTACTTGAGTCGGACCAAAGTTAAGTAATTAATCTAAAGTTTAGAACTAATTACTCGAGCGGTTTTTCTTGAATCTTAAATAATCACTTTAGTCGGACCAATGTAAAGTAGTTTAAAAAGGCTTAGATTAATAAAATTTAATGCTTCTCTAAATTAATTACTCTAGCCAGACCAAGGTAAAGTAATTAATCGAGCGTTTAGAGCCAATCTTGAAAATCTATTAGTTAATAAGATAAATCGTCATCTTAAAAAGGATAAAACAACTTAAAAAATGTTAAATGTTATGACCAAGCAAAGAGGTTAAGTGAAGCTAAAAGCCTTAGTTTCTTCCACTATAGTAATTTCTCACTTAATTTGCCTAATTTTTATTTCACTTATTGATTAAGCCTTAATTTGGTCACCAAATAAACTTTACATTTCGATTGTTTAAATAATAGATAGTAAGCAAAAAGATTAGTACTTATAATCACTATCATCGTGGGAACAATACTCTATTTTCACTTTATTAATTAATACACAATTAAGATGCACTTGCCTTCACATGCATGTATACATAAAATTCGCATCAAGTTTTTGGCGTCGTTGTCGGGGATGGTTGAGTTGTAATATTAATCTAGTCAAACTTCTATTAATGTAAACGTTTTTGTAAATATTTTGATCTTTTTCTTTACCATTTTTTTCTTTAATGATTCTTTTGCAATGAGATGACGATGAATGATTTTTCATGGGGAATACATTTGTTGACAGAAAAAGTTTTCAGTTCATTCTACTCAAATTGGGAGGACGAACCTAAAAATTCACGGTTCGAATATCAATATAATGGTCTAAATTCATCACAACATATCGGCGATGAAGAAAAGACTATTGAGCAACTAATGATTGATTTTATTTTTTCAAAATAAAATCAACATGATTGTTCCTATACTTTAATAAGAGATAATTGAATTAAACACGGTCTACTAATTGATTTTACTGTAGATAAATCAATTAGAGAGTTTGATTCAGATGACCAGATTAAAGTATTTATCTTAGATGAACCTCAACATGACAATTTTCTCAATAAATCTTTGGAGCCGATATTAATGGAGAATAGTGACCATGTCACACCCGACCCTAAACGACCTCAATCAGCATCGGACATGATATATAAAGATCACAATCAACACTTAGTGGTCTCCAAATTATCCAAATATCATAAATATCACACTTTTCAAAAATTCTTCTTAGATATATTATAAAATAAATCCATATTTTTACTACATTTAAGTCCCAGAATATTAATCAATACAATTAAATCTCCAAATGAAAGGCAAATGTCCTAACTAAAGACAAAACCGATGACTTGATACTTCATCCCTGTTTATTAACCAGTAACTTCTCCTATACATTGCTCTTTCTCCCCTAAAACATTTAAAAACGTGAGATAAAAATCTCAGTAAGCAATTATCAACTACATAAAGTACATATACTCAAAATTACATATACTCAAAATAACTATCTATATATATATATATATATATATATATATATATATATATATATATATAAATTTTCAAAATACATCATATAAAACTCATATTCTTAAAAATGAACATTTTATGGATTAAACCATAATAAAATACTCAAAATAGTACTTTTTAACCAAATATGCAATTTAAAATATCATAAGTTATAACATTATTTCTCAAATTATCTCACATTATCAAAACGTACATCATTGTATTAAAATACTTAATACCAAAACATGTGTTCAAAATAGGTATATATTTATTTCTTTAAAATCTCAACTATATAAAATAAATAGGTTTGCAATTAACCATTTACTCAAAACAACTATAAATCAATAAATACTTTATAAACCGTATATCAATAAATACTTCATAAACCGTATATCAATAAATACTTCATAAACTGTATATCAATAAATACTTCATAAACTGTATCCATCTAAGAGATAATCCCCGTATGTATCAATCCCCACAATATAATTTAATCGAGATATCTTATAATTTTGCCTAATCCTGCATGGTCTTACTCAACACTTCTTTGACATATCCTATTAGGTCTTTCAACTGTGTACATATGTCGTATTTCTCACTAAATACGGTTTTTAATAAAAACCACATATCCGGATTACTCTTGATGGATACTAAAAATATTATAATTTCATAATATAATTTAAAAATAGAAATATATATAACTTATAAATCAACATCATAAAGTTTTCTCAATACATTTACTCAATCAATTTCCAAAATATTAAATCATAATTCATTATTGAAATAAAATCACCAATAAATAATTTATTGATATACTTATCAATATACTGACTTTAATTTCTTAAAAACTAAAGATATAAATCATCATATATATACTTTATTTCAATAAATCATAAATTCATCAAACTTACTATTTTGACAATCTTTAATTAAAACTAAAATTTACTTTGAGAAATAAACTTATAGAAAATCACTTAATATATACATATACATTTGTTCATAAATCATGTTATCAATAAAGTTTATCAATACACTTCCCTTTAAATTCTATTCTTCAAAATATCAAATCTTACACAGCAATTAATCAAATATAATAAGTTCATCAAAACAAACCCCAAATCATGTATACATATATGCATATTATAAATTGAAGTTTGAATGCAAAGATATATATGTATATATTCTTGAACATAGTTTAAACTGATATTAAAACTAAATCATAAAACCCCATTTAATCAAATGCATGGTAAAAACTCTCCCAAAAAATTAATTTCTGGAAAACATAGAGTGGTATATACATATATATACATAAAAACTCAAAAGGGTAGTTGACAGTTACTTACTTTAGCCATAATTCAGAAAATAAACACAGTAAGCCTCAAATATGCACCTCTAATCAGCCTAAGCCGAACCCATGTTAGAAATCTCCAAATCAAAATCACACCAGCCAGAATGTGTATTATGATGTCTAGAACCTACTGTAAAAAAATTAGCTCTATCGAACCATGCAAACTCCAGATATCAAACCATCACTACAGCTGGGTAATATGAGATGTATGAAGAAGAAATGAGGAGATAAATGAGATGGAGATGAATATGTTCTTGGGGAATACAACCGATGCACGAAAATAGAGTCTAGGTGTGATTTATGTTCCAATAAGGGAAAATCTCCCTTTTGGTCTCTCTAAACTTTAATTTCTTTTAAAACTTACCCTAAACTTTTAATTTTACACTTAAAATATGAAATTGGCCTCCAAACTATATCCATAATAACCAATTAACTCTTCAATCAATAAATAACTATAATATAACCTAATATTAGGGTATAATTGTTGGTCCCGTGTGATTAGTTCCAGGGGGGTTAGGAACTAATGTAACTTTTTCGCTTAATTATGCTAACTTAATCGATTCTTTAAGTTACTTAACTTAGTTTAGGTCAGCACGGCCGAGAGATGTAAAACAGCTTTAGTCAGATGCTGACTAGAACTGTTTTACTTGTGAGTTGGGAATTAACACTTGAGGTCAGCTTCCAACTCAGCACCATGATTACTCAGTGTCAGCTTTTACAATTTATATCATGAGCAATTTAATCAAGCAACACATACATATATATATTGAGAGAGAGTTAGAAATTACTCAGCAGACTTATCTTGGTTCGGCCTCTCCACCTACGTCAAGTCCCAAGAATCCCTCCGGGCTTTTTCAATCCAATACTGAGCTCTTTAAAGGTAGAGCACAAACCGTTTACAAGGCAGTTGAATATGCAAGAGTACCTTCCTCTATTCGTCTACTCAACTCCTACTGAGCACTATAACCGAACACTCAGATTCTCTACCGCTGAGTACTAAAACCGAGTACTCAGCACCACTCTCTCAATTTTACAATTGATACAGACTTGTTCTTTCTAGATGAAGAACACTTTAGATGAATACAAATTCAATCTAGCTTTTAAACAGAACTAGAAATTTGGTGTAAGATCTTTTTCTTGTTTGAATGTGCTTTGTACGTATATCTTTTTCTCTTGTATTTTTCGGCAATTAGTCCAAGTGATGGACTTGTCCTTTTATAGTTGATTCTGAAGCTCTAATGATTTGAATCTGGAAGTATCCGTTGGATTCAAACGGATCTATTGCGTCATTCCCTTGGTCAGCATTCAAAATTCACAGGCCAATCCTGTCGTCTGAATTCCGCAGGCGTCAGGCTTGTCTTCTTCCTACAGGTTCGTCTTTTAGCTAACGGACAGTTGACCCATGCATCTCGAAATTGACTCTTGTGCGTAATTCCAAAGCTTCTGTTATTGGTGCAGATAGTTGTCGGATCTTGTCTTTTAGCAAACGGATCAATCGCGCTGTCTTGACGAACACTCAGCTTGACTTTATTGACGTTGCTTTTGTTCTTTGTTTCTGAGTCATATTCTTACTCAGCTTCCGTGGTCAGCTTTAGAGGAAGACTTCTCTTCTTTGATACTGAGTTGCGTTCCACTCAGCTTCTTTGGTCAGCTTCATCTTCAAGCGTTTGTTCTGAAGATGACTTTTCTTCTATTATGCTGAGTTGTACTCCACTCAGCTTGTGCTGTGTTCTCATGCTGACTTCGTCCTGTCTTACTTTTTATTTCTGTTTTCATTTATACTTATACTCAACATTGAACAAACATATTAGTACAATTAAATCAAAGCACTTAAATTTAATTGCCCTTTAATCATGGATTAACTTAAATAATTTTGTCAAATCAAAATCATGTGGAAAGGTGTTTCAACAAACTCCTCCATTTTGATGTTGGCAAAATATTTAATTGTGGAACTCAGCATTGAGATTCCCCATGTTTGAAATTCTTTTTATACTTCTGAAGTTACTCCCCCGTAAGGGTTGCATCTATTGACTTAAATTAACTCTAAACCTTCTAAGATTTAATTGAGTAAAATTAAGACATGCCTATACTGACTTAGTTCAATTCTAGACCTTCCAAGATCTAATTCAGATGAGCCTAGGTCAGCTTTCAGAAGAGTTCAATGCTTGACACATTGATGCGGACATCCTAACTGGGATCACTGATCACGCGCGTCTTGGCGGATCCTCAGACATCACATCCACGGAGGGTGTACCTAGGAGGGCGGATCCCAAGGACATACGAGCGGGGCGGATCTAGGAGTACACAAGGAGGCGTATCAACCTCTGACCAGGGGAGGATCCTCAAGCTACTCCTGGGCGGATCTCCAGGTTTACTTCCTCCCGAAGGAATTCACCAACAACCATGACACTCCGTACTTGTACCTTTGTACTGATTGTCGGGGCGTATCACCTATTTTACCCTTTTGTTGATAACCTTATTGTAACCCTAGTAGGGGTAGTCCTTGTCTTTTGTTATCATTAAGGGGGATGTATTTAAACCCCCATTTTATAAGGATGAAACAACTTTTTATCAATCAAAAATCATTCTCTTTGAGAACCTAAGGTTTATACCTTGTTTATTGGGATTCACTCCTTCTAGTTTAGCTAGAGAAGAACCTCTTTGTTGGTTTACGATTAAAACCTTCATTTATCGCTTTCAATCTGTATCAGTTGGTATCAGAGCTTATCGTTTCTTGACCCGAAACTTCTTTTGGCAATGGTTCAACCCCGACAACCGCAAGATTCCATGGAGACCGGTGACCGGAGGTATGAGGAGCTGAGGGAGCACCTCGCGGAGCAGATCCAAGCCAGCCATGAGCGGCAGAGGCAAACTGACCAACGGTTCTTGGAGCTAGCCACCTCCCTAGAAAACTTCAAACTGGAGGTTCTGGCTCTAATCCGACCAACCGCGGGAGGATCAACCCAGAGAAAGGAAGGAGTCCCTGAACCGCAGCTTCCATAAATGGGTCCTAGGGATCCTGAGGTAAGAAGACCCAACTATGTCCTTGTGCATAATGCTGATAGTGATAGTGATGACTTTGAGGGTATTAGGGATGATGATATCGTTAGAACTACGAGGGATGTTGGGCCTGTTGACAACCGACGTGTGGATGTTGCTAGAGTATACCCAGGTCTAGGAAACTTTGATAGAGATGATGCCTTTAAGCTAAAAATAGACTTACCATCTTTTGGAGGCGAACTGGATATGGAGGGATTCTTAGACTGGTTATCGGAAGTTGAACGTTTCTTTGAGTATGCTGGGATTCCTGCTGAGAGGAAAGTGAGGCTGGTGGCGTATCGCTTGAAGGGTGGCGCATCAGTTTGGTGGGATCAGATGAGGGAAGAAAGAAGAAGAGGGGGCAGAGATCCGATTAGATCTTGGCTACGGATGAAGGCGATGTTGAGGGAGCGGTTCTTACCGCCGGATTATGAGCAGTATATTTACAGCTCCTACAGGGGATGCTCTCAAGGAACCCGAAGTGTCCATGAATATACCTCAGAGTTATTGAGGCTTTTGGCAAGGGCCAACTTGTCAAAAACTGAAAGCCAAAAGACCTCTAGGTATCTCGAAGGGTTGAGATACAACATCCAGGATCGTATTGGCACACAGATGGTGGTTCGGGTACAAGATGCCAGGAATTTAGCCCTCAAGGCTGAATCCCAACTAACCAGGAGATCCAGGAGATCCGCCACTACTGAGCATACGCCTAGAGGAAGAGATAACATGAAGCCTTATGACAAAGGCAAGCAGGTGGCGAGTGCCAGTGGGGCCAAGGTCAACAGTGTGGGAAGGGGATCTGTCGGAGATACTAGGCCATACAAGGAAGCACCTATACCACCTAAGAGCAACAATCCGTACACGAGGCCAGTGCCTTTTAAATGTTTTCGGTGCAATGAGCCAGACCATAGGTCTAACAAATGTCCTAGGAGGAAGAGAGATACGCCATTCATGTGGTACGGCGTTTGTTAGTCTCCAGCCGGATAGAGGGAGATCAGAGGCACCGACTATTCAGAACCCGCTGTCTTGTGAAAGGTGGGCGATGCAATGTGATAATAGATAGTGGGAGCCAAGAGAACATTGTGAGCAGCAGCGCCGTTCGAAAATTCGGGTTGTTGGCGGAGGCGCATCCCGACCCCTATAGGGTGGGGTGGATCAAGAACGTGGGTGAACTTAGAGTGAACCAGAGATGCAGGGTACCTATTGAGATTGGTGATTATAGTGATGAAGTTTGTTGTGATGTGGTCGATATGGACCCCTGCCACCTATTGTTGGGCCGACCCTGGCAGCTTGACAATGACGCCACCCACGCAGGAAGAGAGAACACTTACAGATTTGTGAAGAATGGGGTGAAGTTCGTACTTACGCCAATGATGAGAGAACCAAAGGCCGATGAGAAGTCTACCTTGGTGGTCTGCCCCACACACAAATCATTCGTTAGTGAATGTGAGGAGAGCCAGATGGTGTATGTTGTAATGGTGAAGGTGAATCACGAATCCTCCCAAAGGGGCGAAAGGGAGATGCCGAATGAAGTGACCCGCCTACTTGGCGAATATCAAGATCTGTTCCCTGAAGAGCTGGCAAGTGGGTTACCACCTTTGAGGGACATCCAACATCATATCGATGTTGTGCCCGAGGCTAGTTTACCAAGCCTTCCCCATTATCGAATGAGTCCAAAGGAAAATGACATCATGAGGCAGAAAGTGGAAGAGCTCATTGAGATGGGATACGTTAGAGAAAGTATGAGTCCATGCGCCGTCCCAGCCCTACTTACGCACAAGAAGGATGGATCTTGGCGGATGTGTGTGGACAGCAAGGCTATCAACAAGATCACTATCAAGTATAAGTTCCCTATTCCAAGGCTGGATGATATGCTAGACCAACTTGGCGGATCCCGAGTTTTCTCCAAGATTGATCTCAGGAGCGGTTATCATCAGATATGAATTCGATCTGGGGATGAGTGGAAGACCGCCTTCAAGACCGGAGATGGATTGTATGAGTGGTTAGTTATGCCATTTGGGATGACTAACGCCCCCAGTACTTTCATGAGGCTGATGAATCAGGTGCTTCGCCCGGTGATTGGAAAATTTGTAGTTGTGTATTTTGATGACATCCTGATTCATAGCGAGACCTTGGTGGAGCATGTGGAGCATTTACAGATAGTGTTTGACCTGTTAAGGAAACACCAGTTATACGCCAACACTAAGAAGTGTGATTTCGTCATGGAAAGCCTGGTTTTCCTTGGGTTCGTGGTTAGTGGCGATGGGGTCTAAGTTGATGGGGAGAAGGTAAGAGCCATCCGAGAATGGCCTACTCCGAGGAACGTGGGGGACATCAGGAGCTTTCATGGGCTAGCAACATTTTATCGATGATTTATCAAGAACTTCAGTTCCATAGTGGCCCCGTTGACGGAGTGCTTGAAGAAAGGAAAGGGATTCGCGTGGGCGGATGCTCAAGAGGAGAGCTTCGCCCTGATCAAGGAAAAGCTGAGTACAGCGCCCGTGCTGGCGTATCCCAATTTTGATAAACTGTTCGAGGTTGAGTGTGATGCCAGTGGAGTTGGGATTGGTGGTGTCCTGATGCAAGAAAAGAGGCCCATTGCATATTTCAATGAGAAGCTCTGTGAGGCAAGGCAAAAGTGGGCCACGTATGATCAAGAATTTTATGTTGTAGTAAGGGCGTTGAAAGTGTGGGAACATTACTTGGTGGGGAAAGAATTCATCCTCTACACTGACCATCAAGCTCTCAAGTACCTGGGAAGTCAGAAGCAACTTCGAAGCTCCATGCATGCCCGGTGGTCCGCCTTCATAGATAAGTTCCCCTATAAGCTTATCCATAAGGCTGGAAAACAGAACAAGGTGGTGGACGCCTTAAGTCGAAGGGTGTCACTAATCAAGACAGTAAACCTGGAGACTGATTGTTTTGAACACATCCAAGGAGAATACTTTGCGGATCCTGATTTTGGCAGTATCTGGGAAAAGTGTCAGCACCAGCATGGCGATGGGGCGTATCACCTGATGGATGAGTATCTCATGATGGGCAATCAACTTTGCTTACCCTGCACTTCCATCCGCGAGAAGGTTGTTCGTGATCTACATGGTGGATCCCTGGGAGGGCATTTTGGGCGAGACAAGACATATGAAGTAGTGAGTTCCCGCTATTTCTTTCTTTCAGATTTTGCAATTGATAAATTTTGATAGTGAATTGATAGAATCCAGGGTATGTGGCTGTTTTTTGTAAGCCAAATGTTTGGGAGAGTACCTTTTTGAATCAAATGGTAGGCCAAAAGTTGTCAATTGTTACTGATAAACCTCAGACTACAAGGCATCGGTTTGATGAATGAGGCTTAAGGTAAGAGATGTGATTGATGTAATTTTGCCTACTTAAGAAAAGAAAAGAAATTAACATAATGATATCCACATGTATGTATATATAGAGCTCATCCACAAGTGGTTTGTATATAATGGTAAATGAGCACCTATGATGTACGATTGATTCCTCAATTTTCTGGAAGGAATCCAAAAAACTAGTGTTTATGTTTCTCATCATCATTCAATCAATGTAATATGTACTTCAAGGAACTGAATTCTTTATAAGGAGATTGAAAAGTTTGTTAAATTTTGGTTGAATTTATTTTCATTATAAATGATTAAAGGGAACTGAATTTGTTTTTGCTGAAATTGTGAATAGGGAAAAGTGATGATTCATTTGTAGTCCAGTTTGGTGTTCTTTCTAGTGTTATTTTCTATGGGGAGAAATTGTTATATAGCATATATATTATACTAATGCTTACAAATAGATATATCAGTTGTCAATTGATATGCGAATGTTTTAAAGTGATGATTCATTCTTTAAATACCTTCTTGAGCTGTCTGAGTTTGTTAAAAGCTCGTATTTAAAAATGTTTTCAGAATCAGACATGACATCAAACCGGATTTATATTTGGCCTACCATTTGTTAAAAGCTGTGTCCTGGTAATTGTTGATGCGTGCAGACCGCCTGAAACTATATGATATGTTGTCTATGGTGTTTCTTGCAATACTTTCCTACCCTATTCAATCCAATTTCTTGATTCTAGATTGATCAGGTGTTGGAAAAAGTTTTGGGAAGCCTTGAAGATAGCCACCTATTTTGCTAGTGTTGAATAAGAAAGACTCGATCAAACCTAGGGAAATTGCAAATAAACTTGAGGTCAGAACAGATTGGTTTATTCCTTTTGTATTAAAGTATATGTAGTAATATATGCTTCTGCATTTGATTGAATATTATGTGATACAATCAATTGCATGACTACTTTGATATGTTCTATTTGGCATACTGAAGTTTCTGCCTTTATGTACTTATGAGTTCATTTTGAGGTTCATTCAAGAATTGATTCTTTGGTTTGTTTGTTTCTATCAGGTTATTGTTAAACTGGCAAAAATGGGTTACATCAAGGAGATTCTAACTGTAGCATTAATTCAGGGGATCAATTTAGCATCATTGGGCTAAAAAACGGTTGGTTTTGATTTCAAAAGGAAGGGGTTGATGTAATTTAATTTTCGAGTTTATTTACTTTTATATTTGGGTGATTTTTTAACTTCTAGGGTTCTTGTTTGAACTTGGTTTTGAAGGCTAAATTTTTGAGATACTCAGAAGCTGGGTTCCTTAGTGAGTTTGAGATAATCTTTCTATTGGTTTAAGTTGATCTACTACACTTTGTTCTATTGGTAGAGGAAGAAGAAGAATATGAAGAGTTGAAGAATTTATCATTGAGTGTGAAACCAGAGAGGAACTTAGCTGTTTGATGGCTACGAAATGGAAGAACTTGAATACTCTTCTGACCGTATTCATAGAAGCTGTTAGTTCTCTTTCTTTCAGATTTTGCAATTGATAAATTTGATAGTGAATTGATAGAATGCAGGGTATATGGTTGTTCTTTGCAAGCAAAATGTTTGGGAGAGTACCTTTTCGAATCAAATGGTAGGCCAAAAGTTGTCAATTGTTACTGATAAACCTCAGACTACAAGGCATCAGTTTGATGAATGAGGCTTAAGGTAAGAGATGTGATTGACGTAATTTTATCTACTTAAGAAAAGAAAAGAAATTAACATAATGATATCCATATGTATGTATATATAGAGCTCATCCACAAGTGGTTTGTATATAATGGTAGATGAACACCTATAATGTATGATTGATTCCTCAATTTTCTGGGAAGGAATCCAAAAAACTAGTGTTTATGTTTCTCATCATCATTCATTCAATTTAATCTGTACTTCAAGGAACTGAATTCTTTATAAGGAGATTGAAAAGTTTGTTAAATTTGGGTTGAATTTATTTTCATTATAAATGATTAAAGGGAACTGAATTTGTTTTTGTTGAAATTGTGAATAGGGAAAAGTGATGATTCATTTGTAGTCCAGTTTGGTGTTCTTTCTAGTGTTATTTTCTGTGGGAAGAAATTGTCTGTGGTGTTTCTAGCAATTGATAATTTTGATAGTGAATTGATAGAATGCAGGGTATGTGGCTGTTCTTTGCAAGCCAAATGTTTGGGAGAGTACCTTTTCGAATCAAATGGTAGGCCAAAAGTTTTCAATTGTTACTGATAAACCTCAGACTACAAGGCATCGGTTTGAATAATGAGGCTTAAGGTAAGAGATGTGATTGACGTAATTTTGTCTACTTAAGAAAAGAAAAGAAATAACATAATGATATCCACATGTATGTATATATAGAGCTCATCCACAAGTGGTTTGTATATAATGGTAGATGAGCACCTATGATGTATGATTGATTCCTCAATTTTCTGGGAAGGAATCCAAAAAACTAGTGTTTATGTTTCTCATCATCATTCAATCAATGTAATTTGTACTTCAAGGAACTGAATTCTTTATAAGGAGATTGAAAAGTTTGTTAAATTTGGGTTGAATTTATTTTCATTATAAATGATTAAAGGGAACTGAATTTGTTTTTGTTGAAATTGTGAATAGGGAAAAGTGATGATTCATTTGTAGTCCATTTTGGTGTTCTTTCTAGTGTTATTTCCTGTGGTAAGAAATTGTTATATAGCATACATATTATACTAATGCTTACAAATAGATATATCAGTTGTCAATTGATATGCGGATGTTTTAAAGTGATGATTCATTTTTTAAATACCTTCTTGAGCTGTCTCAGTTTGTTAAAACCTCGTATTTAAAAATGTTTTCAGAATCAGACATGAAATCAAACCGGATTTATATTTGGCCTACCATTTGTTAAAAGTTGTGTCCTGGTAATTGTTGATGCGTGCAGACCGCCTGAACGGTATGCTATGTTGTCTGTGGTGTTTCTTGCAATACTTTCCTTTAGTTGTGACATTTTAATTGTAATTATGTCTCTGAGGAAATGATTCTGCCATGGATATCATCGGGGTTGGTGGCCTGGTCCCATGATGTAGATCCAAAATTCCCATCCTATTAACAACTCAATGTATTTCAATTAGAGTCCTGGTTTTTCAACTGGTATATGATATTTAAAGCTTCTAAAAAGAAGACCTGTTGAACGGTAAGTTGACAGATAACCTATTTACTATATAGTAGCCAAACCAATCCATTATCTAACATAACAGCTAACAACTTGCTTGATTTTATTTTCTATCATCCATTAAAAGCATTAGTGTTATTAGCCGTTTGATGTACTGACTAAAAATGGAAAGAGCTGAAATTCAAGAGACAAGGTTCACATTTGCTTCTAAAGTTTTCTGGAAGTGTATATTTATCCTTACTTCCAATGTTTCTAGACAATTGCCTAATTCCACTTTGTGTGAAGCGACTTATATACACAAATGGCAATGGAGACACAGTAAAATGAGTTTGCTCAATTTTCTTGTGTAAGGCTTCGAAACTCATGCAAACATTAATGGTCTAATCATATACTATGTTGCACGGACACTCCTGGTTAGTATCGTTTCTGTGTTTCGTGTCTATGTTCACTTGAGTAATCTCACTATTGGTTGATGAGTTGTATGCTTTGCAATTTCCGATGTGTTGCTTGATTTTTGTTGATCTGTAATGGCAGGATACTAATCTGGTCATAAGCAAAGCTTATTATGACCTGTTGGTTGGCCATTCCGTACTTCAATGGTGCTCATATGTTTATCAACACTTAATTAGATTTCATTAAAGGTTTTAAGTTTTTTGGCGGGAAATTCATATAAATAAGCTTGCATAAGTCTAGCCTTTAGGCTTTAAGAGGGGATTCTGTAACATGATTTAATTACTACCTTAAGTTGAGTGAGTTATTCTGAACTTATTTTTTCTAGCAAATTGATATCTCTGTTTTATGGATTGCTAGTATCAATATGAGTTTATCCTTCTATAGGTAATTTTTAGAACAAATTTATGCTTATGTACACGAACAAAAATATCACAATAAAATAATTGGTTGCTCTCGAGACATTCCATCGAGCAAATTGAATAGATATAACATTGGTAACCCAGTTCTCTATACAGAACTGATTCCAGTTCTGTACAGAACTGGTAGTTCCATTCTAACGCAGAATTAAAACCAGTGATGTTTACAGAAATGGAAACCAGCTCTGTAATGGAACTAGTAACTCAATTCTGTTTACAGAAATAGTTCCAAATGTCGGAATACATAGTTTGATTTATACATTTTTTTTGTGCATGTAATGTTGCAGGAATTTGACTCCACATATGGTCCAACATGGCTTTGCATAGTGGAAACAAGCTTTGATTTTTATGTTACTCATTCAATAGGAGGCTTCTTGTATTTCTCAATTGACAAGGTTTACATCTTACTCTTTAGGACTGCTTTTGAGCCTTTGGATCAATGTTTATCATTGCATTTCTATGTTGTCGTTCATGTTCATGTTGTTTTTTACTTTAAAATTACAGAGTGCACGTAGGATTTTGTTAGTTGAGGAAACAAACTTTGTAGTTGAGGTAGCTGACTTGTAGGATTTCATATGAGTCGTTTTTGTTGAGGTAGCTAACCTTTTAATTTATTTGGAATTAAAATATACTCTAATCTAGTGTAATATCTGTGGTTAAATTTAACTAATCAGCCTGTAAGTGATTTGGTGGCATCTGCAGTTATTGAATTGCGTTCGTAATATTAATATATATATAAATATTGTCTTAACTTTGATTGTTGATTTTGTAACAGTTGGTGAATTAAACCATTTGGTTTCTTCAACTACGAGTGGGGTAACTCTAATCTTTGGAAGCTTGTTGCGAATCTCATTTTTTCTTATGATTTCTTCTATTATTATTTGTATGGTACTGATGCGGAAAAATTTATATTGGATACTTTTGATAGATTTCTTTTCCTGTTGGGATTTTTATTGGATGGATGATAGCTAGAAAGATTCATGTTTAATTAATAAATATTATTTTTAAGAAGATTGGTTGAAATTTGAGTCTTTGTTCACTTTTATATTGATTTTAATGAGCTTCATCCATTCAAAAGATCATATAATAATAATAATAATAATAATAAATTAAAAATAAATTACCACTGATTATGTTTGCCACGATGATGCTCGTGGCTAGGAAATCTTTGCAGCCACAATGAATCTATTTTTGCCACAGTTATGCTTGTGGTTGAACAAAATTTCTAGCTAGAGGTTCTATTTTTCCACAGTTATGCTCGCGGCTAAACAAGATTTCTAGCCATAATTATTTTACTTTTGCCACGGTTTTGCTCGTGGCTATGTTGGGTTGATTGTCACGGGTTGCTATTACTTGCCACATGTATTTTATTCTTGCCACGAGTTTATCCGTGGCAAAATGATGTGATTAGCCACGGACGATCCCGTGGCATAAGAACTCATTTATGCCACGACCATTATTTTTCCGTGGCAACTAGTTAGCCACGATCACTTGTGCCACGGAAGAATTTCTGTGGCTATGTAGTGTAGCCACGGAAATTTTGAACTTGTGCCACGATTTTAACCGTGGCACAAGTGCCCATTTGTTGTAATGTTCCCTATTCAATCCAATTTCTTGATTCTAGATTGATCAAGTGTTGGAAAAAGTTTTGGGAAGCCTTGAAGATAGCCACCTATTTTGCTAGTGTTGAATAAGAAAGACTCGATCAAACCTAGGGAAATTGCAAAGAAACTTGAGGTCAGAACATATTGGTTTATTCCTTTTGTATTAAAGTATATGTAGTAATATATGCTTCTGCATTTGATTGAATATTATGTGATACAATCAATTGCATGACTACTTTGATATGTTCTATTTGGCATACTGAAGTTTCTGCCTTTATGTACTTATGAGTTCATTTTGAGGTTCATTCAAGAATTGATTCTTTGGTTTGTTTGTTTCTATCAGGTTATTGTTAAACTGGCAAAAATGGGTTACAGCAAGGAGATTCTAACTGTAGCATTAATTCAAGGGATCAATTTAGCATCCTTGGGCTAAAAAATGGTTGGTTTTGATTTCAAAAGGAAGGGGTGGAGGTAATTTAATTTTCGAGTTTATTTACTTTTATATTTGGGTGATTTTTTAACTTCTAGGGTTCTTGTTTGAACTTGGTTTTGAAGGCTAAATTTTTGAGATACTTAGAAGCTGGGTTGCTTAGTGAGTTTGAGATACTCTTTCTATTGGTTTAAGTTGATTTGCTACGCTTTGCTCTATTGGTAGAGGAAGAAGAAGAATATGAAGAGTTGAAGAATTTATCATTGAGTGTGAAACTAGAGAGGAACTTAGCTTCTTGATGGCTACAAAATGGAAGAACTTGAATACTCTTCTGACCGTATTCATAGAAGCTGTTAGTTCTCTTTCTTTCAGATTTTGCAATTGATAATTTTGATAGTGAATTGATAGAATGCAGGGTATGTGGTTGTTCTTTGCAAGCCAAATGTTTGGGAGAGTACCTTTTCGAATCAAATGGCAGGCCAAAAGTTGTCAATTGTTACTGATAAACCTCAGACTACAAAGCATCGGTTTGATGAATGAGGATTAAGGTAAGAGATGTGATTGACGTAATTTTGTCTACTTAAGAAAAGAAAAGAAATTAACATAATGATATCCACATGTATGTATATATAGAGCTCATCCACAAGTGGTTTGTATATAACGGTAGATGAGCACCTATGATGTATGATTGATTCCTCAATTTTCTAGGAAGGAATCCGAAAACACTGGTGTTTATGTTTCTCATCATCATTCAATCAATGTAATTTGTACTTCAAGGAACTGAATTCTTTATAAGGAGATTGAAAAGTTTGTTAAATTTGGGTTGAATTTATTTTCATCATAAATGATTAAAGGGAACTGAATTTGTTTTTGTTGAAATTGTGAATAGGGAAAAGTGATGATTCATTTGTAGTCCAGTTTGGTGTTGTTTCTAGTGTTTTTTTTTGTGGGAAGAAATTGTTATATAGCATATATATTATACTAATGCTTACAAATAGATATATCAGTTGTCAATTGATATGCGAATGTTTTAAAGTGATGATTCATTTTTTAAATACCTTCTTGAGCTGTCTTAGTTTGTTAAAAGCTCGTATTTAAAAATGTTTTCAGAATCAGACATGAAATCAAACGGGATTTATATATGGCCTACCATTTGTTAAAAGCTGTGTCCTGGTAATTGTTGATGCGTGTAGACCGCTTGAAACGGTATGCTATGTTGTCTGTGGTGTTTCTTGCAATACTTTCCTTCCCTATTCAATCCAATTTCTTGATTCTAGATTGATCAAGTGTTGGAAAAAGTTTTGGGAAGCCTTGAAGAGAGCCACCTATTTTGCTAGTGTTAAATAAGAAAGACTCGATCAAACCTAGGGAAATTGCAAAGAAACTTGAGGTCAGAACAGATTGGTTTATTCCTTTTGTATTAAAGTATATGTAGTAATATATGCTTCTGCATTTGATTGAATATTAAGTGATACAATCAATTGCATGACTACTTTGATATATTCTATTTGGCATACAGAAGTTTCTGCCTTTATGTACTTATGAGTTCATTTTGAGGTTCATTCAAGAATTGATTCTTTGGTTTGTTTGTTTCTATCAGGTTATTGTTAAACTGGCAAAAATGGGTTACAGCAAGGAGATTCTAACTGTAGCATTAATTCAAGGGATCAATTTAGCATCCTTGGGCTAAAAAATGGTTGGTTTTGATTTCAAAAGGAAGGGGTTGAGGTAATTTAATTTTCGAGTTTATTTACTTTTATATTTGGGTGATTTTTTAACTTTTAGGGTTCTTGTTTGAACTTGGTTTTGAAGGCTAAATTTTTGAGATACTCAGAAGCTGGGTTGCTTAGTGAGTTTGAGATACTCTTTCTATTGGTTTAAGTTGATCTGCTACGCTTTGTTCTATTGGTAGAGGAAGAAGAAGAATATGAAGAGTTGAAGAATTTATCATTGAGTGTGAAACCAGAGAGGAACTTAGCTGCTTGATGGCTACGAAATGGAAGAACTTGAATACTCTTCTGACCGTATTCATAGAAGCTGTTAGTTCTCTTTCTTTTAGATTTTGCAATTGATAAATTTGATAGTGAATTGATAGAATGCAGGGTATGTGGTTGTTCTTTGCAAGCCAAATGTTTGGGAGAGTACCTTTTCGAATCAAATGGTAGGCCAAAAGTTGTCAATTGTTACTGATAAACCTCAAACTACAAGGCAACGGTTTGATGAATGAGGCTTAAGGTAAGAGATGTGATTGACGTAATTTTGTCTACTTAAGAAAAGAAAATAAATTAACATAATGATATCCACATGTATGTAAGAGACGTAATTTACGTAGACGATATAATTTTTGGTGCTACTGACGAATCCTTGTGCAAAGAGTTTAGTAAACAGATGCAAACTGAGTTCGAGATTTCTATGATGGGCGAACTTAACTTCTTCCTTAGACTTCAAATCAAGCAAGGTAAGAACGACATCTTCATTAGTCAGTCCAAGTATGCCAAAGAATTGCTAAAGAAATTCGATATGGAAGATTGTAAACCCATATCAACCCCAATGGGTACTGACACTGTCTTATGCAAAGATGAGAAAGGTAAATCTGTAGATAGCAAGCTATATCGAGGTATGATTGGCTCCCTACTTTACCTTACCGCTAGTAGACCTGATATTCAGTACTCAGCATGTTATTGTGAAAGATATCAAGCTGACCCTAGGGAATCTCACTTTATAGCTGTAAAAAGAATCTTTAGATATTTGCAGAGCTCAGTTAATGCATGTTTATGGTATCCAACCTCAAATGACTTCACACTCATTGGATACACTGATGTTGACTATGGACGAGATAAGCTAGAACGTAAAAGTACTTCAGGAGGATGTCACTTCCTTGGAAGCTGTGTAGTATCTTGGTTCAGCAAGAAGCAGTCATCAGTTGCCCTGCCTACAACTGAAGCTGAGTACGTATCTGCTGGAAGCTGTGTTGCACAAGTCCTATGGATTAAGCAACAACTTGAGGATTACGGAGTTAAAACAGAAACCATTAAAGTGAAATGCGACAACAAAAGCGCCATTGACCTATCTAAAAATCCAATTCAACACAGCAGGATGAAGCATGTCAGCATAAGGCATCACTTCATTAGAGATCACGTATTAAATGGTGAGATCAAGCTGACTTATGTACCAACAGATGAGCAGCTTGCAGATATCTTCACGAAGCCTTTGGCACGTGAGCAATTCAACATACTAAGGGAAGCTATCGGTATGTCTAATCCTCTTCAATAATACTATGTGCTTAATTGAATGTTGAGTGATTACCATGCTGAATGACTTGTGCTAATTTAGTAACTTCTACATGATGAGCTTAATATGTGTTATAGAAAATCACCCTATGCTGAGTAAGTCATACATGCTGAGTGATTATCTTAAGATGAGTTACTAAAGTAATATGAAAACCCTCTACGTAAAACTGTGCACTCAGTACCACAAACGTTCAGTATTCTAACAAACTGAGTAAAGCCCACTTGCACCATTAAATGCTAGCACACGTATTAAATAGCCACCTAGGGTGACGTAAGAAATAATTAGAAAACACATGCGCTAAATGTGTCATAAATGCCAGGATCTTTGTCGATTGATCATCTCGAGGTAAAACAGCTAGTTCAACATTTAGGATCAATTCGAACCTCTATAAATAGTGGAAGAATTCCCACTTATCCCTCTTTACACTCGAAATCCTTGGCAAATTGATTTTCATCGCTCTCTCTCTAAATCTCAAAACCTCTAATCATGTCGGATTCCCAAAATCTCTCCGGTGGCGGTTACGACGACAACCACTCCCATGAAAACCCTCAATCTCCGGCTCAGCAGGAATACGTCGAGACTCCCACTAAGTCTCAAGGACAAGGTCAGCATGACCAAACCCCAAGCAAGAGCCCTCAAGCTGACCTCGCAACCTCTTCGAAAAAGAAGAAGAAAAAGAATGACAAGCAGCCCAATGAAAGGATATTCCTTAAAGTCTATAAAAGTGTTAAGAACCATGAGGTACTTCGCTGTCGGTGGTTCTCTCCAAGCTTCGTAACGGTTGAGCAACCGTTCTGTGAGTGGATCTCGAAAAATGGATGGGCTGGACTCTTCTCCCTTCCTGGTAAAACCTACCCTAGGTTGGTAAGGGAATTCTACTCCAACCTCTTTGTTGACGAAGAAGATGCTGACCATCTGGTAACCCATGTCAATAGCCAAAAAATAACGATTACCCCATCTTATCTAGCAACCTTGCTAAAACTGCCAGCCAAAGGGAAAGAATTCAGGACTACAAAGGAGAAACTTGATCACCCTGTGACGTTCTGTAAGCCGGAGGACCACAAAGTGGAAATAGCTAGTACATGTATGGGTCAGAATCAAAAGATGGCTCACTACATCCTGACTAATTTTATCTTCCCTAAAATCTACTCAGCATCATCAGCTTCAAACTTCAAGCAGTGCTTCATCTGGCACATGCTGACCTATCAACCACTCAACATGCCAGTATTTCTTATCGGTGCACTTCAACGAAGTACTGGGAAACTCAGGATGGGGTCCCTCATTACAAGAATCCTTGAAGATCATCAAATAGACATGATTAATGAAACTGAGACTTGGGGAACTGAAATCACAGCGGCTCTGCTGTTTGGGTTAGTATACAACCAACCCCTCAAGTCTAAGAAGGGAAAAGGGGCTATTGACGAACATGAGGAAGAAGCTGATGTTGCACAGGAGGTGCAAACCAAGAAAGAAAAGAAGAGGAAATCTATCCAAACTTCTTCTAAAGATGTTAATGCTGCCCCAAAGAAAATCCGGTTTGTATCAAAGGGGAAGAAAGTTGATGCTGAGCAAACTCAGGACACACCTAAGTCAGCAGACAAACGAAAATGGCAAGATGAGCCTGAGGAAATCGAAAGTGAGGAAACACCTCTGAGGAAGAAGAAGAAATCGTCTGGTCTAAGTCCAATTGATGCTGTCCCTCTTGGTTTTGCCGTTTCTGATGATTCCCACTTCGTGAGAAGCCAAGAAATTGACCTTGAGAAAATCCTTGTTGATCAAGAAACAGAAGAACTAAGAAACGATGAAGGTCAGCGTGATGATGTTGAGCCATGTCAGGAAGATAATGCTGTGCAAGAACAAACAGCGGATATTGAGCAGGTTGAGAATCCAACTGTGCCAAGTAAGACAGTTGATGCTGAGTTCACAAAGCAAGACATAGCCGGGGAAGAACTCAATGCTGACCTAGGGGTAAATTCACCTTCTGAATCTCTTGATTCTATTCAAGCTGATCCCTCTCCTCCAAAGGCTAAGAAACTCAGGAGGCTTAAGAAGAAGGCTCACAAATCTCCAGTCATTGACCTTCTGGATGATTCTCCTCTACGAGATCCCATCACTGACCTCTCTGATATGCATTTCAAATTCTTTTCATCTGTCATTGAGCCAACCCCGGAGCAATTTACACAAACAAGCCTCTGTTACTCATGTTGAGCAACAAGCCAAGACTCCTGAAAATCCAATCTCTGCCGAGCAAGAGCTCGAAGATCAAGCTGCTCAAGAGGATGAGCAAACATAGAAAAATCCTGCTCATGATCATGCTGAGTTGCCTCCTCCTACACCAACTCAAACCAACATTGAGCAGGTCAATATCTCAGCTGATCCACCTCCTTCAACTCCGATGTCGCAGAATGTTGAGCAGTCAGTTTCCGCTGCTACTCCAAACAAAAGCCCAGCTGTTAACCAAGCTGGCCCATCAAATTCCACTAGAATTCCAGCAACTGAGCAAATTCCTGAGGCAACATATGCCTATCTTCATGCTACTGAGTCCGGGCGTCGCATTATTGACTCCGCTCAAACTATTCTCCAGGATTTGAACACTTCTCATGCCGATGCTGCTGGGTTTGCAAATGTTGAGTCACCACAAATCTCGTCTATCACTCAGCTCCTCAATGAGATCAAGGGTCTCAAAGATCTAGTAAGTGTCATGACAACAGTCCAAACACAGCAACCCAAGCAAGACTCCATCGTCAAGCTGGCCGAACTGCAGTTAATGATGGTGAATCACATGGATTCCCTTCAAGGCCAAATTAACGCTCTTTCTGCAGTCAACACGGGCTATGCTACCTCTGCTGAGTTGAATCAACACTTTACCAAGTTGAACTCTGAGCTGACCGGCACTCACGAGCTAATCTCCTCAACTTCTCAATGTTCGGTCGAACAAATTAGCGGAGCTGTCCGTCTACTCAACTTAAGTAAGGAAGAAATGGAAACTGACCAACTCAAAACGAACGAACTGTTGCAATACTCCCGAGCCACTGATAGGGGTATTTTACCCCTATCTTTTAGCGTGATTTACGGATTGATTTTGGATAAAATAAATAAGTTTAATTACAAAAATAAAGCGTTTTGATAAAATAAAGAAATAAAAATAAATTTCGTACTTTCAGTTAATTTTCCGTGTTTTTTATTAGTTTAGGAAATAAAAACGTCAAGCTAACTCGGCTCGCAAGATTTGTATTTCAGGTACGAGCAAGGAGCAAAAATCTACTCAAATACGCGGGGCGTATCAGCCTTTACGCGGGGCGTGAAACATGGTGTCAGCAATTATTGCCTTATCCGCAGACGCCATGTGGAATTGACTCAGCATACGCGGGGCGTATGCCACCCTACGCGGGGCGTATGACACATGTCGGGAATAATTGGCCTAATCCTGAAAGTCAGACTGCACTGTCTCCTTGAGTCAACTCTTTGTACGCGAGGCGTATCACCATACACGCGGGGCGTGCCAGGAAATTCCTCAATGATAAAACTTCAGAGACTCAAACACGCGGGGCGTACTTTAGCTACGCAGGGCGTGCTTGAGACAACAAGACATGGAATTGGTCCACATGCAAGAGATTTCTGACGGAATGGGCACTTACGCGGGGCGTAGACCACCTTACGTGGGGCGTATCATGGGATTTCTGCACCAAATAATGTTGCTCCATACTTGTGCTTTGAGAAGTTACAACATTGCCCTTGCTTGATGTTTATAAATAAAAAGCTCTTGAACCTCATTTGATACCAATTACACACTAGAGAGCAAAACTATACTCTTTTCTATTATTGTAATTTAGATTCAGATTTTGTAGTTAAACTCTCCCCCTCGAGAGCTTGTTCGGTTGTTCCGGCGTTCCATCGAAGTTCCGTTCCACCACTCGTCACCAAGCTCGAGAGTTCCACCTCCACAACCTAGGAGACGGCCTTGAGTCCGGTTAGCTAGTTCCAAGGGCGGATTCTCCCTTTTTATCTGCTAATTAGCTTGTACTCTTCCTATGTACTAGGCTTGGTTGTATTTCATCTATTCACTTTCCATATTTATAATTTATGATTCATAATCTCTATTTCCCTTTACGTGTTAATGTTTATTACTTGTTTTGATATTCGTAATTGATTGTTGTGTAGGAGAACGTGATTTCCGCCGCCATTCGGGCTATCCTTAGGGAGTTATATAGGTGTTGCCTTACCGGAAGTGACAAACCGGAAACCGTAGGAATTGACAAGCCACGGAACTTACGGGCCCTAGTTTCTAATTCCCCCGCATTAGACACGCCTTGACTAGGAATCACGTAGTCTAAGTGCTTCACGGGTCAGTCCTACTACACTTAGTCATCTTTACAAGAGTAAATTATTATCCGTATACATTTAGAGTCGTTATTTATCGTGGTTATAACTTATCGCTATTCATCCTACTTCATAGGGTTTTAGCTACATAAATCTGTGTCGCCAATAGTTAGGGATAGTGTGTAGTTGCGTCTTGCTTTACCCCAAAGTAATCACCGCTTAAATAACATACGAAACCGAGTCGTCTAATACTTGTAATTATAAATCCCGTGGATTCAATACCCGGTCTTAACCGGATTATTACTTGATACGACGGGGTACACTTGCCCCTAAGTAGTCGTAGTGTCTAGTGGAGTTAGAACATTTAAAAGATCACATCCATATTCATAGCACATTCACCGCAATACACATTTAGTCGTTATTGAAAAAGCTCTACACTAGGCGCCACACCCATCAAGTTTTTGGCGCCGTTGCCGGGGATTTATAATTTCTTGCAATATTAGACAAAAACGTTTTATTGTTAGTTTAAGCATTTGTAAATATTACTTTCTTTTTGTGTGAATAATTTATTTTGTTTCGTGTTGTTACTAATGATTTGTTTCATGGTATGATGCCTCATAGTCATCGTCTGTGGGACGACCTCATGGATGACGAATGTTCGCACCAACCATCAACCTCACAATTCGATGTGGTAATCTCTATGCTTAAAGACATTCATGAAAGATTATCTAACACTGAGGCATATTGTAGGGATTTGGGAAATCTACTTGCCAGATTGAAGCCTCCTCTTGATTCAGCCGCGGATGAATCAATTCGAGATACCAATCCGGTTGGTCAAAATGGAAAGCTCGAGTTAATTGAGTTTTCTCAAGAAGATTCTCCAAATAATAAAGGTTGTCTCAGTTGCGAGGAAACGGACATCGATGAGCCGGTTGTGTGCGGACCCATAGAAATAAATCCAAAGTTAGAAGAGTTGGAGGTTCCTTCTACCTCGGAATATTTCGCTCTTTTTGAACTACCAAAGGAGTAAAAAATGGAGCAAACTAAACTCTTCAATAATTTCTGTAAATATAGTTTTTGGTTTTTGTTAAATTTTTTTGAAGCTAACAATCCGTTTTGTAGGTACAGATTGTTTATTCAAGAATTTGCATTTCTAACGCGTATGGAAGCATACACCTAGGAGGAAATTCTAAGTCGAGCTCACCGACTATAAAGTAGCTCTTCTTGGGAGGCAACCCAAGCTCGAATAAAGTTTAATTTTATGTCTTTAATTTACCTTTTAAGTTTTTACATTTAAGTTATTATCGTGTGATTAATTATTCTTTTTTTTCTTACATTTTATTAGGTGTTCGTGTAATTTTGTGTTAATTCGGTGGGACGATTTGGAAGGGAATTGTAAGTATTGACGTTGGCAAAAATAAAAAAAAATTGAAAAAAATTATTTTATTTTATTTTATTTTATTTTACTTTTTATTTTCAATTTTATATTTTAAATAAATACCAACCAAGTTCGAGAATTGATACCTCGAATACTTCACAAGTCATTTCTTTCGGGAGCGGAGCATGTCATATCCACCACCATCGGAAGATGTTTGAGGGAGTTTTCTCTACCTTACTCTTTTTCTTTACACCTTGTGCTTCAAATTTCGTTCGCAATGTCGGAACTTATTGCGTTTTTAAGTGTGAGGAGGGATAGGGTAGATCACCCTCTATCTTTCAATTTAAATGCTATCTTTCTTTTTGTTTTTGTTTTCTTTTCTTTTGCGACGTCCTTGGAATAGACGTCATTTTAATAACGCGGAGGGTCGTGCAACCCCGCACCTTCAGTTTGTTTTGCACTAACAAAAACAAAAATAAAAATCAAATAAACAACAAAATAATTAAACTAATTTATTGATCCCTAAAATTTTTCCCGACACACTAACCTCCCTCAGAAATTATTTAAATGTTCCGTTGTTTGTCTTTAAATGTAAATACCGTCGGAACACAAAGGATCGGTTTTAATAAGAAATTTTAGTCTTAATTTTGAAGTTATAGAATTTTTGCAAAGTTTAGGTTAGTACTAAACTAAGGCATTGAGTCTTAACCCAAATGTTATCTCCATAATGAACTTTGAAAAGGCAATAAAAACGGGATAGTTGAGAATTTAGCGAAGACTTGATAGTACACAATTTAAACCCGAATCTTTGTGAGGTATTTTTGAGCCTAAAGGAGTTCATACGAGAACTCTAATTCCTTCACAAATTTTCGAGAGCTTTGACTTCACTCGACTCATAGAATTTGCATCCAATACCGGGTTAAGTACACTTATTTTTGGTAAAAAGGCAATAGATGATAAACCGAACCCACTTAGGCTAATTTTTCTTAATTTATTTTTCTCATTTTCATCAAACATTAGGAAACCCCTTCGAGCCTATTAACCAACTTTTTTTGTTAATACCCTTTTAACATTTAACCCTTTTTCCTCTTGTTCGAATACCGACAAAATCAATTTGCACCCAAATCACTCGGAAAAAGTCACGGCCTTAACAAACGAGCACCATGAGCCTTCAAAATATTGTTTTTGTGCCTTTATCAAAACAAAGGATACGATAAAAATAAAAAGGCATTCTCAAGCTCCACCCGAGCAATTTTGAACTATATTTTGTAAAAATCGCCAAGGCCGAAATAAACAAAAACACGGTGCAAACACAAAATGGTATTTTTGAACTCGAGTTTCTTTAAACTAACCACTAAAGAAGCCACCCACATTACAACCCCCCTCCGGGTTCATTTTTAATATTGTCTAACCATATTTTAGGAGGAAAACCCCGGATGAAAATGCAAATTCAATATGATCTCGAGTAAGTGCAAAGAAGAGTGCTAAAACACCGACCCACCTAAAATTGAGCGTAAGAGCGAAATCCCTTGGTGAGGTACTATCGGGTTCTCAAAAGATAATCAACCCCCGTTAATATTGCCTATTAATCTTGATCATGGAGGTTTCAAACAAGTTTTGTACTCAATTGTTTGCGTAGGTACTTACCGAAACCTTTGCATAAAATCATAACTTTGAAATCACGCACTTGGCAAAACCAACCTTCGGTTTCTTTGCATAAAACCATTTTCTCAATCCCTTGTCTTTCGATTTCTTTTACTTGAGGACAAGTAAAACTTTAAAGTCCGAGGAGGCAAAACTTCTCAATGTTCGGTCGAACAAATTAGCGGAGCTGTCCGTCTACTCAACTTGAGTAAGGAAGAAATGGAAACTGACCAACTCAAAACGAACGAACTGTTGCAATACTCCCGAGCCACCTACAAACATGTGCGCTACACGAATGCTCAACGTCAGTTCTATGATTCGGCTTTGCTTAAGATGTACCATCAAGCTTATGCCATGCTGACTGACACTATCACATGGGTAGGAAAATCTCAAGAATATATTTTGAGTATGCTCAGTGCCTCTATCAGAATTCCCGGTTCTACTTTGGACAATGGTGTTCCAGTTTTTGATGGTCTAAGGGAAAGCACGGAAAGACTTAAAGCGTATTCCGTAAGATTAACTCGTGCTGCTCTCAACGACACCTTCGTTCCTCCTCCGCCTGATGCTGGCAAAATGGGGGAGAAAGAACAAGCTGATAGAACTCAGTACACGAGAGAAGCATCTGGTAGTCAGTAGCAACAAAAAGGAAAAGGCAAAGTCAATCCTGCCCACGTCAATAGGAAGAAATAGTCTGGCTAGATTTGCTAGCTTTTATTCTTGACTTGTATTTTTTGTGTTTTCCTTATCTGGCGTATTTTGTCTTGCTGACTATCTATGAAATTATGCATCTCTTATTTAAAGTTGATTAATCTTATGTGATGCTTACTTACGTATTGTGCTTTATGCTGATCTGTCTTAATGAACAAACAAACAAAAGAAAATGGAATATACTCAGTATACATTAGACTTGATTTGCTCTAATAATGTTTTCCCATAACTCTGATGTCAAACTAACCATGTATCAAAACTGAGTAAAAATGTATTCCACACATTGAACTGTTCTGAAAGCTGACCTAGACTCATCTGAATTAGATCTTGGAAGGTCTAGAATTGAACTAAGTCAGTATAAGCGTATCTTAATCTTACTCAATTAAATCTTAGAAGGTTTAGAGTTAAGTTAAGTCAATAGATGCAACCCTTACGGGGGAGTAATTTTAGAAGCATAAAAAGATTTTCAATCATGGGGAATCTCAATACTGAGTTCTATCAATTAAATATTTTGCCAACATCAAAATGGGGGAGTTTGTTGAAACACCTTTCCACATGATTTTGATTTGACAAAACTATTTAAGTTAATCCATGATTAAGGAACAATTAAATTTAAGTGTTTTGGTTTAATTGTACTAATATGTTTGTTCAATGTTGAGTATAAATATAAATACAAATGGAAATAAAAAGTAAGACAAGACGAAGTCAGTATGAGGATACAGCACATGCTGAGTGGAGTGCAACTCAGCGTGATAGATGATCTTCAGAACAGAAGCTTAAAGATCAAGCTAATCAACGAAGCTGAGTGGAACAAAACTCAGTATCAAAAGCAGAAAAGTCTTCTTGAGAACTGTCGTGCAGAACGAAGCTGACCATGGAAGCTGAGTAAAAGAGAACTCAGTATTTGCATTAGCAAACAATCGAAGACAACGACTATCAAAGACAAGCTGAGTGATCTTCAGGACAGCGCGAATGTTCCGTTTGCTAAAAGACAAGATCCGACAAATGTCTGCACCAATAATAGAAACCTTGGAATTACGCAAAAGCCAATTTCGAGATGTATGGGTCAACTATTCTGTTGCTAAAAGACAAACTGGCACAAGAAGACGAAATTTGTGAGAAGAGGACAAACCTGATGCCTGCGGAATTCAGACGACAGGATTGGCCTGCAAGTCTGAAGCTGACCAGAGCCTTGTCTCAAAAAGGAGCCATTTGGATCAACGGACAAATCCAAGATTCAAATCATTTCTGCTTCAGACCTAATTTATAAAAGGACATAATCATTCCTGGATCATTAGCCGAATACAACAAGAAAAAAAGCATACATACAAAGCACACAAAAACCAAAAGAGATCTTACACAAAATTTCTATTCTTGTGTAAAAGCTAGATTGATTCTCTGTAATCATCTAAAGTGTTCTTCATCCGAAAAGAACAATTTGTATCAACTGTAAATTGAGAGTGTTGTGCTGAGTACTTGGTGTTAAGTGCTCAGTGGTAGAGAAATCTAGGTGTTCGGTTATAGCACTTAGTAGGAGTTGAGTAGAAGAATAGAGGACGGTACTCTTGCATATTCAACTGCCTTGTAAACAGTTTGTGCTCTACCTTTAAAGAGGTCAATATTGGATTTAAAAAGCCCGGAGGGATTCTGGGGACTGGACATAGGCGAAGAGGCCGAACCAGGATAAGTCGTGCTGAGTAATCTCTAACTCTCTCAATATATATATCTGTATGTGTTGCTTGTTATATTTACTTGGCATATAAATTGTTTAAATTAACACTGAGTAAATAAGAGTGCTGAGTTGGAAGCTGACCACAAAAGTGTCAATTCCCAACTCATATGTAAAATAGTTCTAGTCAACATCTGACTAAAGCTATCTTCCGTGCTGACCAAAGCTGAGTTAACAAACTCAAGAAAATATATTAAGTCAGCTTAATTAAAAAGAAAAAGTTATATTAGTTCCTAACCCCCCCCCTTGGAACTAATCATACGGGACCAACATTTTGTATATAACGGTAGATGAGCACCTATGATGTATGATTGATTCCTCAATTTTTTTGGAAGGAATCCAAAAAACTAGTGTTTATGTTTCTCATCATCATTCAATCAATGTAATTTGTACTTCAAGGAACTGAATTCTTTATAAGGAGATTGAAAAGTTTGTTAAATTTGGGTTGAATTTATTTTCATTATAAATGATTAAAGGGAACTGAATTTGTTTTTGTTGAAATTGTGAATAGGGAAAAGTGATGATTCATTTGTAGTCCAGTTTGGTGTTGTTTCTGTTGGTCCATAGTAATTAGTTCCAAGGGGGGGGTTAGGAACTAATGTAACTTTTTCGCTTTTAATTATGCTGACTTAATGTTATTTTAAGAGTTTGATAACTCAGCGTGTTGGTCAGCACGAGCGTTTGATTAGTCAGACAGTTTTAGTTCTATGCTGACTAAGACTGCTTGACTTGAGAGTTGGGAATTGACACTTGAAAGGTCAGCTTCCAACTTAGCACTCAGATTTACTCAGTTTTAGTTTTAACAATTTATAAGCTGAGTAAATACAACAAGCAACACATGCACATACATATATATATATATTGAGAGAGAGAGTTTAGAAGTTACTCAGCACGACTTATCCTGGTTCGGCCTCTCTGCCTACGTCCAGTCCCGAGTTCCTCCTGGGATTTTCAATCCAATACTGAGCTCTTTCAAGGTAGAGCACAAACCCTTTACAAGGCAGTGAGTATGCAAGAGTACGTCCTCTATTCGTCTACTCAGCTCCTACTAAGTACTACAACCCAAAACTTAGATTTTTCTACCACTGAATACTTACAACCAAGTACTCAGCTCAACACTCTCAATATTCCTATTGATCACACACTTGTTCTTTTTCAACTAAAGAACACTTTAGATGATTACAAAACAATCAATCTAGCATTTAAACAGAGAATAGAAAAGTTGGTGTAAGATCTTTTTTGTATTTGAGTGCTTTGAAGATTTTCTCTCTTGTATTTTTCTTTTGATACTTCGGCAAATGATCCAAGAACTCTCATTGTCCTTTTATAGATGAGTTTCTGAAGATTGGATCATTTTGAATTGGTTTAGCCGTTGTGTCCAAAACGGCTCTTTTAGGGGACAGCTTCTGGTCAGCTTCAGACTGTTCCTCCATTCCCTTCTTCTGTTTTCTTCAGGCGTCAGGTTTTGTCTTCTTGCATCAGACTTGTCTTTTTATGCCAGTTGTCTTTTACCAATAATCCATAGACCCATGATTCTTGGAATTAGTCTTCTGTGTGTTTTCGAGGCTTCAATTATTGGTGCAGAAGATTGGCAGATTTTGACCTTTAGTGAACGGATCTTTCATGCTGTCCTGACTGTTACTCAGCTTCATTCGTTATCTTCGAATGTTCGACTTCTATACTGAGTTCCTTCTTAGTCAGCTCCGTTCTTGTTTATTCAATTCTGAAGGAGTCTTCTAATTTAGTCAGCTTCGTTCTGGCAACTTTGAGAGAAGCTTCTGATGCTGAGTTCTACTTCACTCAGCTTCTATCCTTTCATGCTGAGTTCCGTTCTACTCAGCTTTTGGCTTATGCTGTCTTTTGACCTGTCTTACTTTATATATATATTTTTGCACTCAATATTGAACAAACACATTAGTACAATTAAATCAAAGCATTTAAATTTAATTGCCTCTTAATCATGGATGATTTTGTCAAATCAAAATCTTGTGGAAAGGTGTTTCAACAAACTCCCCCATTTTGATGTTGGCAAAATACATAATTATGGAACTCAGTTATAAGTTACCCCATGATTGATATATTTTTGAAATGACTCCCCCGTAAGGGTTGCACATATTGTCTTAACTTAATTCTAAACCTTCCAAGATTTAATTGAGTTATCTTTAAGACATTTGTGTATACTGACTTAGTTTAATGTTGGATTTTTCAAGATCTGAACTTTTTGAATTTAAGTCAGATTTCAAAAATATTTAGAAGTATGTTGTTACTCAGCTTATTACCTAAGTATTTTAGTGTTAATGTATACTGAGTATGTTTTACTTCTTAATTTGTTTGTTCAATTTTATCGACTATGTTGGGAAAATAGTACTTGACATAGATTAAACAAAAATAAAGCAAACATATATATGAAAGTTTCTATGCAAAATTCTAAACATTTACTAGACTATATCTAGTTCTTCTTCTTCTGAGCTTGGTGGTCAGCTTGAGCTATTCCTTTGCCTTTGTCTTTACTTCCTGAGGCATTTCCTGCAAGCTGAGTTCCTTCTTGGCTTTTCTCCCCCGTTTTGCCATCATCGGGCTTATAAAGGAAGGTATCATTGCGAGCATGAGTGGAGAGGTGAGTTGAGTAGCGCTGGAGCCTTTTTGTGCTTTCATGCAAGCCATCAATGATAGGAACACTGTCATCTTGGACATTGCGAGGAACCCGAAGAGAACTGCTAATCATGCTGAGCAGGCATTCATGGGATTTGCTGACCCAGGTGAGCGCGCTGGTGAGCTGACCAAAAGATTGGTGGTACATCTTTAGCAGGGCAGAGTCATAAAACATGCGCTGAGCATTGTTGATGCGCATTGCCTTCATAATTGCCTGGGAAAAGCTCAAGAGTTCTCCATTGGAGACTGGATCAACATCCATCTGTGTTTTATTGACGTTGAGTAGGCTTACTGCTTCGCTCAGTTGGTCAATTGTGCACTGAGAGGAGAAGGAGACTAACTCACGCGTACAGGTCAGCTCAGCATTAAGCTTGGTAAAGCATTCTTGAAGTTCAGCAGAGGTGGCAAACTCAGCATTGCCAGGTGCACTTGATTTGGTCAGTTCTGCAGTTAACTTCGCAAAATATCCTTGAAGTTCAGAGGAAGTGGCATACCCTGGATTAACTTCTGATGGTGGTTGGATTTTGCCTTCAAGCGAGTTCAGATGGTTCACCATTGTGAGAACCAATTCAGTCAACTTTGTTATTTGGTCTTGCCTGGGTTGCTGAGTCTGAATGGTGGTCATAACACTTACTAGATCCTTGAGTCCTCTTAGTTCATTGAGGAGCTGAAAGATTCCAGGAAGTTGAGTGGACTCAGTATCAGAAGATCTAGCAGCATCAGCTTGAGGAGGGTTCAATTCTTGAAGAAAGGACTGAGCAGAGGCAATGATGCGTCGGCCTGACTCAGTGGCGTTTAAGTAGGTGAATTGAGCCGCATTAGTCTCAGTGGCTGGAATTGAACTTGAGGGTGGAGGAGTTGGCTGTTTGCCAGATTGATCACCTTGATTGATGACTGGACTTTGGTGCAGATTACCTTCAGGAGCTGAGTTGTCAACATGCTGAGTTGGAGGTGGAGTTTGGTTAGTCATGTTGACCTGCTCATCCTGAGTGGGTGAAGTTGAAGCAGTATTTGTTCCATCTTGAGCAGTTGGATTTGGATCTTCAAGGGTTTTGACTTGTTCCTCATCCTGAGTAACAGAGGCTTGTTTTTCCTTTGAGGGAGACTCAGGGTCATTTGCAAAGTATGCGAACTATAGCTCAGACATGCCAGTAAATTGTTCTGGAAGAGGAGAGTCTGCAAGGATATCAATAACTTGAGTTTTATGAGCTTTCTTCTTAAGCCGCTTAAACCTTTGTTCCTTGGGAGGAGAAGGGTCAGCATCAATGTTCTCCTCATCAGTATCAACTGTCTCTTCTACCATAGTTGGATGCTCATGTTGCTCAACATGATCCTCTACAGCAACAGTTTCCTCTTCCTCATTTCTATGCTCAGCATTACCCTGAGGTTGCTCAATGTCAGCAGGTTCTTCCTGCTCAGTATGGACGTTTTCCTCAACATGTGTTTCTTTGTCAGCTTCCCTTTCTTCTTCAACGTTTGTTTTCTCAGTGTTTTCTCAGCTTGTTGCTCGGGTTCTTTCTCAGCTTCCTTTTCTAGGTCAGTTCCATGATCTTTGGACGATACAGCCCAATCTAGGGGATCAGCTTCAACTGTCTGTAAGGAATTAACCTTCTTCCTTTTCATCAAGGGGGATTCTGGAGTTCCCTCTTCTTCATCCTCAGGCTCTTCTAGCCTCTTTCTCTTCTCTGCTGACTCAGCTTTAACCTTTTCTTGAGACACTAGTCTTACTTTCTTTGGGACAGCATGGATGTCTTTGGAGCATGTTTCAACGGCCTTTCTCTTCTTCGTCTTCTTTTCCTTAGGTGACTCAGCAGGTGCCTCCACTTCTTTCTCAGGCTCATTTTCAGCCTCAATTTCTAGCTCAGCTTCATCATTTTCCTCAGTATCTACAACTTCTTCATATCCTTTCAACGGTTGATTGTACAACAGTCCAACCAGCAGAGCTGCTGTGATCTCACTTCCCAAAGTGTCAATTTCGTTGATTGTTCTCAATCTGTTTGTCCTCAATGATCTTAGTGATCAGAGAACCCAGCCTGAGTTTCTTTCCACTGTGTTGAAGAGCCCTAACCAGAAAGACGGGCATGTTGAGTGGAGTGTAGGTCAACATGAGCCATATGAAGCACTGTTCAAAATTGGAGGCAGATGAGGCTGAGTTGAGTTTGGGGAAGATGAAGTTGGTCAGCATGTAGTGAGCCATCTTCTGGTCTTGCCCCATACACATGCTGGGTATTTCACCTTTATGGTTCTTGGGTTTACAGAACCCCTTGATCTTGTCAAGCTTCTCCTTTGGTACCTTTTCTTTTGTTGTCCTAAACTATATTCCTTCGTCTGGTAAATCAAGCAAAGTAGCTAGATAGGCAGGGGTTATGGTGATTTTCTGACCTTTGATTGTAGTCTCCAAATAGTCAGCATCATCCTCATTAACAAGCATGTTAGAGTAAAATTCTCTGACCAGCCTGGGGTATGTTTTTCCGGCGAGTGAGAAGAGACCGATCCATTTGTTCTTCTCGATCCAGTCGCAGAATGGCTTCTCAGAAGTGACGAATCCTGGAGAAAACCATCTGCACTTCAGAACCTCCAGGTTGTTGACCTTTTTATGGACCTTGATCATATTCCTTTCGATTTGCCTCGAAGAACCAGCGGGGTCAGCTTGAGTGGGTTTGCCAGAGGTTTGGCCAGGCTGAGTGGTGAGGTTAGGGATTTCGTTCTTGCCGGAAGCCATTGTTACCGAGGAAGGTTTTTAAGATTTAGGGAGAGAGGAGAATTCGATTTCAGAAGATCGTAAGCGTAAAGAGTAATGAATGAGGATCCTTCCACTACTTATAGAGTTTTGAGTCATTAATGAAGTAGCCATTTTCATCTTGGGACTTTAATCGACAAAGATTCTGCCATTTATGACAGGTTCGGCGCATGGGTATTCATTATTACTTGCGTTTATCTAGGTATGATTTGTTACACGTGTCATTGTTTATCGGTGCAAGTGGGCTTTTACTCAGTTTGTCAGAATGTGAATCGTTTATGATGCTGAGTATTTAATTCTACGTAGATGGATTTCCTATCTCTTAGTAACTCAACATACGTTCATCACACAACATGTATATTCACTCAGCATAAGGTGATTACTCAATATGTCTATCTACTCAGCACAAAATATTTACTCAGCATTTGTATCTACTTAGCATAGACTATTAAGCTCAATGTGCAGTAGTTACTAGATTGATATCAGTCAGCATGACAATCACTCAACATTTATTCAAATACTTAGAATTATTGAAGAGGATTAGACATACCGATAGCTTCCCTTAGTATGTTAAATTGTTCACGAGCCAAAGGCTTGGTGAAGATATCTGCAAGTTGTTCATTTGTTGGCACATAGGTCAGCTTGATCTCACTTTTTAGTACGTGATCTCTGATGAAGTGATGCCTTATGCTGACGTGCTTCATCTTGCTGTGTTGAATGGGATTCTTGGATAGATCAATGGCACTTTTATTGTCACATTTGATCTCTATTGTCTCAGTTCTTACTCCATAATCTTCAAGCTGTTGCTTTATCCATAGGACTTGAGCTACACAGCTTCCAGCAGCAACGTACTCAGCTTCAGTTGTAGACAGAGCAACTGATGACTGCTTCTTGCTGAACCAGGATACTAGACAGCTTCCAAGGAAATGGCATCCTCCTGAAGTACTTTTACGCTCTAGCTTATCCCGTCCATAGTCAGCATCAGTGTATCCTATGAGTGTGAAGTCATTTGAGGCTGGATACCACAAACCTGCATCAACTGAGCTCTACAAATATCTAAAAATTCTTTTTACAGCAATTAAGTGAGATTCCCTTGGGTCAGCTTGATATCTTGCACAATAACATACTGAGTACTGTATATCAGGTCTACTAGCAGTGAGATAAAGTAAGGAGCCTATCATACCTCGATAAAGTTTACTATCTATTGACTTACTTTTCTCATCTTGGCATAGGACAGTATCAGTACCCATATGGGTTGATATGGGCTTACAATCTTCCATATCAAATTTCTTTAACATCTCCTTGGTGTACTTGGACTGACTAATGAAGATGCCGTTCTTACCTTGCTTGATCTGAAGTCCAAGGAAGAAGCTGAGTTCTCCCATTATAGACATTTCAAACTCAGTCTGCATCTGTTTGCTAAACTCTTGACACAAAGATTCATCAGTAGCACCAAATATTATGTCATCTACATAGATTTGTGCAAGTAGGGTATGTTTACCCTTTTTCTTAATGAACAAGGTTGTGTCAGCTTTTCCTCTGACATAATTCCTGGTTAGTAGGAAGTTGGTCAACCTTTCATACCAAGCTCTTGGAGCTTGCTTCAGGCCATATAAGGCCTTCTTGAGTTTATAAACGTGGTTTGGAAATTTTGGATCTTCAAACCCCGGAGGTTGATTAACATATACCTCCTCGTTTATAAAGCCATTAAGAAATGCACTTTTAACATCCATTTGATACAATTTAAAGTTCATGAAACTAGCATATGCACACAATATACGTATAGCTTCTAACCTAGCAACTGGAGCAAAAGTTTCACCATAATCAATGCCCTCTTGCTGACTATAGCCTTGGGCTACAAGTCGAGCTTTGTTCCTGATTACATTTCCATGCTCATCTAGTTTGTTTCTAAAAACCCACTTAGTTCCTATGGATTTTTGATTCCTAGGTCTAGGTACTAAATCCCATACCTCATTTCTTGTGATTTGGTCAAGCTCTTCTTGCATAGCATTGATCCAATACTCATCATGCTCAGCATCAGCAAAGTTCTTTGGTTCATGAATTGATACAAAAGCAACGTTGCAAAGGAATTTCCTAAGCTGGTCTCTAGTCATCACTTTGTTGTTGGCATCATCAAGGATGGACTCTTCTGAATGTCCTCTTGGAATTTTTATTTCCTTGGGTAATGTTGAGTTGTTTGGAACAGGTGTTTCTATAATCTCTGCAGGGATAGATTGGTCAGCAAAGGTAATTTCAGTTTCGATTTTACCTTTGGTCAGTTCTTGTACTGATGACTCAGCATGTCCATTCTGGTCAGCAGAAGCTGAGTTGGGTTCTTCCTCTGTGTGTTGAGTTGTTCTTCCTGCAGGGTCAGTTTCATCGAAATCTACATGGACTGACTCTTCTACAACCTGGGTTCTTTTATTATAAATTCTATATGCTTTGCTGTTTGTTGAGTACCCTAAAAAGATTGCTTCGTCAGCTTTGACATCAAATTTTGCCAAATTGTCTTTTGTATTGAGTATAAAACATTTACACCCAAAGGCACGAAAGTAGCCAATGTTGGGCTTTCGTCCTTTCCAAAGTTCATAGGGGGTTTTCTTTAATATGGGTCTAACTAAAGCCCTATTCAATATATAACATGCTGTGTTGACAGCTTCTCCCCAAAAATACTTTGGAAGCCTATTTTCACTCAGCATTGTCCTAGCAATTTCTACTATTGTCCTATTCTTCCTTTCAACAACTCCATTCTGTTGAGGAGTTCTAGGGGCAGAGAAATTGTGGTCAATACCATTAGTTTCACAGAATTCATCAAACAATTGGTTTTTGAATTCTCCACCATTATCACTTCTAATGTGAGCTACTCTTAGGTCTTTTTCATTTTCAAGCCTTTTGACTAATGTGGTAAACATCTCAAATGTCTCGTCTTTGCTACTCAGCAAGATGACCCAAGTATACCTAGAGAAATCATCTACAATAACTAAGGAAAATTTCTTGCCTCCCATGCTGAGTGGCTGGATAGGTCCGAAAAGATCCAAATGTAGTAATTCCAATGGTCTTTTGGTTGAGACAACCTTTTTGCTATGAAATGACTTTTTTATTTGTTTACCTTGCTGACAAGCATTACAAAGTTGATCTTTTTCATATTTTAATTTGGGTAATCCCTCAACTAATTGTTTTCTAGCTAGTGAGCTTCTGTGGAGTCAGCTTTCATCACTAGTGATTTCTGTTTCTTATCCTCAGATTTTTCTTTAGCTTCAAAGTTTTTCATGGAGATTTCATGGGTCAGCAAGGAACCGATCAGCTCATCATATTTGTATGTGGTCAGATCCTGAGCTTCCTCTACAGCTGTCTTCTTGGCTTGCCAGCTTTTGGGAAGACTTCGTAAGATCTTCTTCACTTGTTCTTCTTCAGTGAAATTCTTACCGAGTCTTTTAAGCTCATTTATTATGTTGGTGAACCTGGCATTCATTGCTGAGATGTCCTCATTGTCAGTCATCTCGAACAGCTCATACAATCGCATGTGTTGGTTCACTTTGGATTCCTTGACTTTGCTGGTGCCTTCATAAGTTACTTCCAGCTTTTTCCAGATCTCCTGTGCTGACTCACAACCTGAAATCTTATTGTATTCTGCAGCATCAAGCATATTGATAGCCGAAGCATTATTTTGTAATTTTCTGAGGTCATCCTCTGTCCACTCAGTTTCACTCTTGATAACTTTCTCATTATCATCAGTTTTATAAGGTACATGTGGACCTTGAACTATTGCAAGCCATGCACTCATGTTTGTGGCTTGAATAAAGTTCTTCATCCTATTCTTCCAGAATGTATAATTAGATCCGAAGAATAGGGGAGGTCTAGTGATTGATAATCCCTCAGGGAGTATCTGTGTTGTTTGGTTTCCTGGGAGGAAACGAGTGTTATTCTCACCCATTTTTCGGGATCAGCTCAAGATTGTTAGATCTTTGAATAGTGAGCTTAGGCTCTGATACCACTTGTTGGTCCCTAGTAATTAGTTCGAAGGGGGGGTTAGGAACTAATGTAACTTTTTCGCTTTTAATTATGCTGACTTAATGTTATTTTAAGAGTTTGATAACTCAGCGTGTTGGTCAGCACGGGCGTTTGATTAGTCAGACAGTTTTAGTTCTATGATGACTAAGACTGCTTGAATTGAGAGTTGGGAATTGACACTTGAAAGGTCAGCTTCCAACTTAGCACTCAGATTTACTCAGTTTCAGTTTTAACAATTTATAAGCTGAGTAAATACAACAAGCAACACATGCACATATATATATATATATATATTGAGAGAGAGAGAGTTTAGAAGTTACTCAGCACGACTTATCCTGGTTCGGCCTCTCTGCCTACGTCCAGTCCCCAGTTCCTCCTGGGATTTTCAATCCAATACTGAGCTCTTTCAAGGTAGAGCACAAACCCTTTACAAGGCAGTGAGTATGCAAGAGTACGTCCTCTATTCGTCTACTCAGCTCCTACTAAGTACTACAACCCAAAACTTAGATTTTTCTACCACTAAATACTTACAACCAAGTACTCAGCTCAACACTCTCAATATTCCTATTGATCACACACTTGTTCTCTTTCAACTAAAGAACGCTTTAGATGATTGCAAAACAATCAATCTAGCATTTACACAGAGAATAGAAAAGTTGGTGTAAGATCTTTTTTGTATTTGAGTGCTTTGAAGATTTTCTCTCTTGTATTTTTCTTTTGATACTTCGACAAATGATCCAAGAACTCTCATTGTCCTTTTATAGATGAGTTTCTGAAGATTGGATCATTTTGAATTGGTTTAGCCGTTGTGTCCAAAACGGCTCTTTTAGGAGACAGGTTCTGGTCAGCTTCAGACTGTTCCTCCATTCCCTTCTTCTGTTTTCTTCAGGCGTCAGGTTTTGTCTTCTTGCATCAGACTTATCTTTTTGTGCCAGTTGTCTTTTACCAATAATCCATAGACCCATGATTCTTGGAATTAGTCTTCTGTGTGTTTTCGAGGCTTCAATTATTGGTGCAGAAGATTGGCAGACTTTGTCCTTTAGTGAATGGATCTTTCATGATGTCCTGACTGTTACTCAGCTTCATTCGTTATCTGTTGGTCCCTGGTAATTAGTTCCAAGGGGGGGTTAGGAACTAATATAACTTTTTCTTGTTTTAATTGAGCTGACTGGATGTTATTTTGAGAGTTTATTAACTCAGCCTTTGGTCAGCTTGGTGAGATATATCACAGGACAGCTTTAGTCAGATGTTGACCAAAGTTGTTTCCTTGAGAGTTAGGAATTGACACTCTTGGAGGTCAGCTTCTAACTCAGCACCACTTAATTACTCAGGATCAGCTTAGGCAATTTATATGCTGAGTAAATAAAGCAAACAACACATGCAATTATAAGAGAGAGTTTAAGTATCACTTATCCTGGTTCGGCCTCTCTGCCTACGTCCAGTCCCCAGAGTCCTCCGGGCTTTTTGAATCCAATACTGAGCTCTTTAAAGGTAGAGCACAAACCAATTACAAGGCAGTTTAATATGCAAGAGTACCTTCCTCTATTCGTCTACTCAACTCCTACTAAGTACTACAACTCAGCACCTAGATTTCTCTACCACTGAAATTGTTACAACCAAGCACTCAGCTTTACACTCTCAATATTCCTATTGATCACAGACTTGTTCTTTTTGAACTAAAGAACACTTTAGATGATTACAAATCAATCTAGCATTTACACAAGGAATGAAAAGTTGGTGTAAGATCCTTTTTGTATTTGAGTGCTTTTGAACCTTTCTCTCTTGTATTTTTCTTTCGATGCTTCTTTATTTCTATCCAAGTTTTTCGATTGTCCTTTTATAGAAGGAAATCTGTAGATTTGATCGTTTTGAAATATCCTAACCGTTAACATCAAAACGGCTCTTTTGGGGAACAATTTCTGGAAAGCTTCAGACTGTATCTCCATCCCCTTTCTCTGTTTTCTTCAGGCGTCAGGTTTGTCTTCTAGCGTCTGGTTTGTCTGTTTGTGCCAGTTGTCTGTTTCCAATAATCCAACGTCCCATGACTCTTGGAATTAATCTTTTAGGTGTCTTCGAGGTTCAAATTATTGGTGCAGAAGATTGGCAGACTTTGTCTTTTAGTGAACGAATCCTTCATGCTGTCCTGACTGTTACTCAGCTCCGTTTGTTCTTTTCGAATGTTCAACGTTCATGCTGAGTTCCTTCAAGGTCAGCTTCGTTCTGTTTAACCGCTCCTGAAGAAGTCTTCAACTTTAGTCAGCTTTGTTTTGCTTCTGAATTTTAACTGCACTCAACTTCTATTCTGTCATGCTGAGTTCCGTTCTACTCAACTTCGTTCATACTGACTTTTGTCCTGTCTTTACTTTATATATTTTTTCACTCAATATTTAACAAACATATTAGCACAATTAAATCAAAGCATCTAAATTTAATTGTCTCTTAATCATGGATGATTTTGTCAAATCAAAATCTTGTGGAAAGGTGTTTCAACAAACTCCCCCATTTTGATGTTGGCAAAATACATAATTACGGAACTCAGTTATAAGTTACCCCATGATTTGAATTATTTTTTTTATGCTGAAATTACTTCCCCGTAAGGGTTGCATACATCTTGTTTTAACTTTATTCTAAGTCTTCCAAGATCTAATTTAGACTTAAAACATTTGAGTGTACTGACTTAGTTTTGGAAGGATGTTGTCTCTTAGTTTATTTTTGGTGTTTATTGTTTTTTACCTTTTTGATTTGTTCTGTTCAAACTAGATTAGTCAAATCAGAAAGAAAAACAACTATTTGTAATATTGAGTTTAAACAACAGAACCAAACAACCAAAAAGAAAAATCTACCCAAACAACATTTAAAGACAGGATAATTTCTGGACATGATTAAATAAGTTCTACTTCTGAGCTGAGGGTTCAGCTAGGGCAATTCCTTTGCCTTTCTCTTTGCTTCCAGAGGTATTTCCTGCAGGAGCTGAGGGTTCAGCTAGGGCAATTCATTTGCCTTTCTCTTTGCTTCCAGAGGTATTTCCTGCAGGCTGAGTTCCTCCTCTACTTGTCTCCCCCGTTTTGCTATCATCGGGTTGGTAAAGGAAGGTCTGATTTCTGGCGGCAGAGGAGAGATAGTTAGAGTAGCGATGAAGCCTTTTTGTGCTTTCACCCAAACTGTCAATGACGGGAATGCTATCGTCCTGGACGTGCCTAGGAACCCGAAGGGAGCTGCTGATCATACTGAGGAGGCATTCATGGGCTTTACTCAGGCAGGAGATTGAGCTGGTGACCTGACCAAAAGATTGATGGAATAGTTTTAGCAGAGCAGAATCATAAAACATGCGCTGGGCATTGTTGATCCGCATGGCCTTCATGATGGCTTGTGAAAAGCTCATGAGTTCTGTGTTGGATACAGGATCAACATCCATCTGGGCTCTATCAATGTTCAGGAGTCTGACTACCTCACTTAATTGGTCAATGGTACACTGAGAAGAAGAAGATACTAAGTCACGTGTACTTGTTAGCTCAGCATGAAGCTTGGTGAAGCATTGTTGAAGTTCGGTAGAGGTGACAAACTCAGTATCGCTGGGTAGACTGGATTTGGTTAGCTCAGCATACAGCTTGGTGAAGCAATCTTGCAACTCAGCAGATGTGGCAGATTCAGTATGGGTAGTTGGTCTAGAGGGGGTCAGTTCCGCTGCTAGCTTAACAAAACAGTTTTGAAGCTCAGTGGAAATGACGTACCCGGGATTGGCTTCTAACAGTTGTTGAATTTTCCCTTCAAGAGAGTTCAGATGGGTGGCCATTGTAAGTACTAATTCAGTCAGTTTTGCCATTTGCTCTTGGTTTGGTTGCTGAGTCTGGACTGCAGTGATAATGTGAACCAGATCTTTTAGGCCTCGAAGTTCATTCAGAAGCTGAGTTATACCTGTCAGGTGAGAGGGCTCAGCATGAGTGGAGTGGTGACCATCAGCTTGAGTAGGATGAAAATCTTGAAGCAAGGATTGAGCAGAAGCAATGACCCGTCGGCCAGACTCAGTAGTATTCAAGTATGCAAACTTAGCAGCATTGAACTCAGAGGCTGGTTCAGAATTTGACGGTGGTGGAGGAGTTGGTTCCTTGCCAGATTGAGTACCTTCATTGGTACCAGGACTTTGATGGATTTGATGAGCTGAATCATCAACATATTGTGTTGGGGGTGGAACTTGATTAGATAAGTTAATCTGCTCAGCTTGAAGTGGGGAAGTGGAGACAGGAAGTGTGCTACCTTGAGCATCTTGAATTGGATCTGCAGGGTTTTTGGCTTGTTCCTCATCCTGAGTAACAGAGGCTTGTTTTTCCACTGGATCTTCTGGTGGTGACTCAGTTTCATTTGAGAAGTACTGGAACTGGATTGTAGAGAGGTCAGTTTCAGGCTCATCAATGGGAAAGTCGTCCATGAGATCAATTTGCTTTTGTGCTTTCTTTTTGAGTCTTCGCTGTGTCTCAGTTCTTGGCGGTGAATGGTTAGTTCGAATACCTTCACTGGACTCAGGAGCAACTGTCTCCTCTTCTATAGGTTGCTCAACAGGACCCTCAACTGCATTACTTTCTTTCTTTCTCTGCTCAGTATCATCCTGAGGTTCTTCAACATTGGGACATTCTTCCTGCTCAGTATTAACTTCTTGGTGTTCAACATGTTGCTCAGTCTCTTCCACAGCTTCCTTTTCTTGGTCAGTTCCATGACCTTCAGGTTGAGTAGAGGCTAGTGGGACAGCTTCTACTATCTTTAAGGAGTTATCCTTTTTCTTCTTCTTTAAAGGGGTTTCTGGAGTTTCTTCGTTCTCATCCCCAGGCTCTTCTTGCCTCTTTCTTTTCTCAGCTTGCTCCTTAGCCTTGTCGGCTTTAGCTTTTTCTCTTGATGAAAGCCTTACTTTCTTTGGGATAGCATGAATGTCCTTGGAGCAGGTTTCTACAGCCTTCCTCTTCTTCCTCTTCTCAGGCTGAGCAGTTTCTGGTGACTCAGCACGAGCTTCAACCTCTTCTGCAGGCTCAGCTTCAGGCTCAATTTCTTGTTGCTCATCTTCTTCATCTTCTTCAGCATCTCCAGCTCCTTCATATCCCTTCAAGGGTTGATTGTACAACAGTCCATCCAGCAGAACTGCAGTAATTTCACTCCCCAAGCTACTTGTTTCACTTTTCGTTTCAATCTGCTTGTCTTCAAGAATCTTTGTGATTAGAGATCCCAAGCGGAGTTTCTTACCACTTCGTTGAAACACACCAACTAGAAAGACAGGAAGATTGAATGGAGTGTAGGTCAACATGTGCCAGATGAAGCACTGTTCAAAGTTCGATGCGGATGAAGCTGAGCTGAGTTTGGGGAAGATAAAGTTGGTCAACATGAAGTGGACCATCTTTTGTTCTTTACCCATGCAGGTGCTGGGTATTTCCCCCTTATGATCTTTGGGTTTACAGAACCCATTTAGCTTATCAGATGTGGCTTTTGGTATTTTTTCTTTCGTCGTTCTAAATTGAATTCCTTCGTCTAGTAATTCTAGCAGTGTGGCTAGATAAGCAGGGGTTATAACGATTTTCTAACCTTTCACAGTGGTCTCCAAATAATCAGAGTCGTCTGGATCAACACGTAGATTCGAGTAGAATTCCCGTACTAACCTGGGGTAAGCTGTTCCTGAAAGGGAGAAGAGGCCTTTCCATTTGTTCTTCTTGATCCATTCACAGAATGGTTTCTCAGATGAGACGAAGCTTGGGGAAAACCACCGGCACTTTAAAACCTCCAGATTATTGACCTTTGAGTGTACCTTGATCATTGTCCTTTCAATTTCCGTTGAAGGACCAGTGTGGTCAGTGGATTTGTCTGTGGTTTGAGTTTTAGGGGATTTGTGTTTGCCGAAAGCCATTTTTGAAGGTTTTTGAAGTTTTTAGAGAGAAGGAAGTTCGATTTTGGGAGATTACAGGCGTAATGAAGAGTGGGGATTCTTCCACCTTTTTATATAAATTTACGACGACCCTTAATCATTAACTAGCCGTTTCTACCTAGGGACGTTCAACCGACAAAAATTCTGTCAATTATGACATCTTCGGCGCATGGGATTTGTCATTAATGTGCGTCTTCCCAAGGTGCCAGAGGTAACACGTGTAGGTTCTCTTTACGCCAGTGGGTTTTTACTAAGTTTTGCTGGAATTCGAAGCATCCACGATATTGATTGCCTAAGATAATTTCTCTATCACTAATTTACTCAACATACGTTACTCACTCAGCATGTGTATTTACTCAACATAGAGTGATTACTCAATATGTTTATCTACTCAGCATAGGATGTTTACTCAGCTTTTATGCCTACTCAGTATCATCACTCAATATATATGTCAATTCAACATAGGGTGGCTTTTTCATTTTCAAGCTTAGTAAGGAGTGGATATTTTACTCAACATGGCATTTGCACAATTATTCAAAGTTCAACTCATGTGACAATTTATTCAATACAGATTTAGTTAGAGTGGATTTGACATACCAATTGCTTCCCTTAGTGTGTTGAACTGTTCTCGTGCCAAGGGCTTTGTGAAGATATCTGCAAGCTGATCATTAGGCACGTAGGTCAGCTTGATCTCATCTTTTAGTACATGGTCTTTGATGAAGTGATGACTTATGCTAACATGCTTCATCCTGCTGTGTTGGACTGGATTTTTAGATAGATCAATGGCACTTTTGTTGTCGCATTTGATCTCTATTGTCTTTGTTTTGACTCCGTAATCCTCAAGCTGTTGCTTTATCCATAGGACTTGTGCAACACAGCTTCCAGCAGCCACGTACTCAGCTTCAGTTGTAGACAGAGCTACGGATGATTGCTTCTTGCTGAACCAAGATACTAGACAGCTTCCGAGGAAATGACATCCTCCCGAAGTACTTTTTCGTTCTAGCTTATCTCGTCCGTAGTCATCATCAGTATATCCAATGAGTGTGAAATCATTTGAGGTTGGATACCATAGACCTGCATCAACTGAGCTTTGCAAGTATCTGAAAATTCTTTTTACAGCAGTTAGATGAGATTCCCTGGGGTCAGCTTGATATCTAGCACAATAGCATATTGTGTATTGAATATCTGGTCTACTAGCAGTGAGATAGAGTAATGAACCTATCATACCTCGATAGAGTTTACTATCATCTGACTTACTCTTTTCATCCTTGCATAGGACAGTATCAGTACCTATGAGAGTTGATATTGGTTTGCAATCTACCATGCTGAATTTCTTTAACATTTCCTTGGTGTACTTAGACTGACTTATAAAGATGCCATTCTTTCCTTACTTGATTTGAAGTCCAAGGAAGAAGTTGAGTTCACCCATCATGGACATTTCGAACTCAGTTTGCATCTGTTGGCTAAATTCCTTGCACAAGGATTCGTCAGTAGCACCAAAAATTATATCAACAACATATATCTGCGCAAGTAGGGTATGTTTACCCTTTTTCTTAATAAACAAGGTTGTGTCAGCTTTTCCCCTGACATAGTTCCTGGTCAGCAGGAAGTTGGTCAACCTCTCATACCAAGCTCTTGGAGCTTGCTTTAGGCCGTACAAGGCCTTTTTGAGTTTATAAACGTGGTTTGGAAATTTTGAATCTTCAAACCCAGGAGGTTGATTAACATATACCTCTTCGTTTATAAAGCCATTAAGAAACGCACTTTTTACATCCATTTGGTATAGTTTAAAATTCATGTAACTAGCATAGGCACACAGTATACGTATAGCTTCTAATCTAGCAACAGGAGCAAATGTTTCTCCATAGTCTATACCCTCTTACTGACTATAGCCTTGGGCTACAAGTCGAGCTTTGTTTCTAATCACATTTCCATGCTCATCTAGCTTATTTCTAAAGACCCATTTCGTTCCTATGGGCTTTTGATTCCTAGGTTTAGGTACTAAATCCCATACCTCATTTCTGGTGAATTGGTCAAGCTCTTCTTGCATAGCATTGATCCAATATTCATCTTGCTCAGCATCAGCAAAGTTCTTTGGCTCATGTATTGAGACGAATGCAACATTGTTGAGGTATTTTCTGAGTTGATCTCTGGTCATTAATTTGTTGTTGGCGGCATCAAGAATGGCTTGCTCTGTATGTCCTTTTGGGATCTTTATTTCCTTGGGCAGTGTTGAGTCGTTTGGAAGAGGTGTTTCTACAATCTCTACAGGAATAGATTTGTCAGCAAATGATATTTCAATTTCTTGCTTACCTTGAGTCAGCTCCTGCTTAGATAACGCAGAGGCTTCTGGTTGATCAGCGGAAGCTGAGCCTGGTTCATCTTCTTCAGGCTGAGCTGACTTACCTGTAGGGTCAGTTTCATCGAACTCAACATGTACAGATTCTTCTACAACCCGAGTTCTTTTATTAAATACTCTATATGCTTTACTGTTTGTTGAGTACCCTAAAAAGATCGCCTCGTCAGATTTAGCATCAAATTTAGCAAGGTTATCTTTTGTGTTGAGTATAAAACATTTACACCCAAAGGCACGAAAGTATCCAATGTTGGGCTTTCGACCTTTCCAAAGTTCGTATGGGGTTTTCTTAAGTATAGGTCTAACTAGAGCCCTATTCAGTATGTAACATGCCGTGTGAACAGCTTCACCCCAGAAGTACTTTGGAAGCCTATTTTCACTCAGCATTGTCCTAGCTATTTCGACAATGGTTCTGTTTTTCCTTTCAACGACCCCATTTTGTTGAGGTGTTCTAGGAGTAGAGAAGTTGTGGTCAATACCACAGGTTTCACAGAATTCATCGAACTGTTGGTTTTTGAATTCTCCACCATTGTCGCTTCTAATGTGAGCTACTCTTAGGTCTTTGTCATTTTCAAGCTTTTTAATCAGTGTGGTAAACATCTCAAAAGTTTCATCCTTGCTGCTCAGCAAGATGATCCAAGTGTACCGAGAGAAATCATCTACAATAACCAAGGAGAATTTCTTACCTCCCAAGCTGAGTGGCTGGATAGGTCCGAAAAGATCCAAGTGTAGTAATTCCAATGGTCTTTTGGTTGAGACAATATTTTTGCTATGAAATGACTTTTTAGTTTGTTTGCCTTGCTGACAAGCTTGACACAGTTGATCTTTTTCAAACTTTAATTTGGGTAATCCCTCAACTAATTGCTTTCTAGCTAATTTGGCGAGAAGGTCCATACTGACATGCCCAAGTCTTCTATACCATAGCCAGGAGTTGTCCTCTTTAGACACTAAGCATATGTTTTTAGAAAACTGTTTTTCTAAGTTTAACATATATACATTTTCTACACGAGGGGCAGTTAAAATCAGTTAATTTGTATTTCCCTCGAGTATTTAACACTTAGTATCATCAAATACAACCTTTCTGCCGCTCTTGCAAAGCTGAGCTACACTCAGCAGATTGTATTTGAGACCTTTAACTAAGGAGACAGACTCAATAGTTGGGCTACCTCCGATAGTACCTGATCCGACTATCTTACCCTTCTTGTTGTCTCCAAAGCTTACACTTCCACCTCGTTTAAGCTCTAATGTGATGAACTGAGTTTCATCACCTGTCATATGCCTTGAGCATGCGCTGTCTATATACCATAGTTTTGACTTCTCCACGCATGTCAAGCTGACCTGCAGTTCAAACTATTGATTTTTAGGTACCCAATTTATTTTGGGTCCTTTCTTGTTAGTATAAACAGGTTCAAAATCATATTTTAGCTTGTGACGACATACTTTTATGGTGTGGCCTGGCTTACCATAGAAATCACAAAAGGGTACCCTTTGTGGGTTGAACTGAGTATAGTCAGCATTATTGTGTTGGGCATGCCAACATACTTTTGTGGTATGTCCTTTTCTTCCGCAGAAGTCACATTGGACAGTCCGCTTGTTATGCCAGCACACATCCTTTGTGTGTCCCCTTTTTTCGCAACACTCACATTGAGTAACTTGCTTATGCTGACTAGTATTTGCATACTCAGCATGGGCTTTATTTCTTTTTGAGCCCTTCTCTTGATTCTGTAACGTTGTGATATCCTTTCTAAGTTTCTTTGACTCAGATTGAACCTCCATGACAAACTTATGTAAGATTTGCATGTTGGTATGCAAGTCAGAGTTGTCCTGGAGAAGATATCGGAGGTCACTCAGCTTGACCTCTTCAATCTCATCACAGCGCCTGCTGAGTGCGTTAATCTTTTTGTTACACTTCTTAGTTAGTGTATATAGGTCACTCAAGGCATTTACCATTTCGTTTCTAAGCAAAAGTAAGGATGTTACCTCATTGTTGTGATTCTCCTGGTCAGTTTCATCAGAGAGGTCAGCATGCTCAGATTGGGATTGGTCAGCTCCATCATCTGCCATAAAACATATGTTGGCCGTTTCATTTTGCTCAGCTTCAGATGATGTTGACTCATCACTATCACTCCATGTGGCTACCATAGCCTTTTTGCTTCCCTTCTTCTCTTTCTTGAGGTTGGGACAACTTGACTTGATGTGTCTGGTTTGATGACACTCAAAACATGTGACAGATTTCGAGCTGTCTTTCTTGTACTTGTCACTTGACTCAGCTTTGTACTTGTCGTTTCTTCTAAATGATCTTTTGTCGTTTCTATCATTTCTCATGAACAGCTTTTTCATCTTTCTGGTGAACATGGCCAGTTCCTCATCGTCAGTTGACTCCGCTTCAGTTGAGTCAGCTTTCATGACAAGGGATTTTTGTTTCTTATCTTCTGATTTTTCTTTCTCTTTGGCTTCAAAGTTTTTCATGGAGATTTCATGAGTCAGCAGTGATCCGATCAGCTCATCATATTTGTAGGTAGTCAAATCTTGGGCTTCTTCTACGGCTGTTTTCTTTGCTTGCCAGCTCTTGGGCAGACTTCTCAGAATTTTCTTCACCTGTTCTTCTTCAGTGAAGTTCTTTCTAAGCCTTTTTAGCTCATTTATAATGTTTGTGAACCTTGCATTCATCTCTGAGATGTCTTTATTCTCCTTCATCTCAAACAGCTCGTAGAGTCTCATATGTTGATTGACTTTAGACTCCTTAACTTTGCTTGTGCCTTCATAGGTTACTTCAAGCTTCTTCCAAATCTCCTGTGCTGACTCACAACCTGAAATCTTATTGTGTTCTGCAGCATCTAACGCACAGTGAAGCATATTTATAGTCGAAGCATTATTTTGTAATTTTCTGAGGTCATCCTCTGTCCACTCAGCCTCACTTTTAACAATTTTCTCATTGTTAACAGTTTTGTATGGCACATGTGGACCTTGAACAATTGCAAGCCATGCACTCATGTTTGTGGCTTGTATAAAGTTCTTCATCCTATTCTTCCAGAAAGTATAGTTTGTCCCAAAGAATAGGGGAGGTCTAGTGATCGATAACCCCTCAGGGAGTATCTGCGTTGTTTGGTTTCCAGGAAGGAAACGAGTGCTATTCTCACCCATTTTTAGGGATCAGCTCAAGATTGTTAAATCTTTGAGTAGTGAGCTTAAGCTCTGATACCACTTGTTGGTCCCTGGTAATTAGTTCCAAGGGGGGGTTAGGAACTAATAGAACTTTTTCTTGTTTTAATTGAGCTGACTGGATGTTATTTTGAGAGTTTATTAACTCAGCCTTTGGTCAGCTTGGTGAGATATATCACAGGACAGCTTTAGTCAGATGTTGACCAAAGTTGTTTCCTTGAGAGTTAGGAATTGACACTCTTGGAGGTCAGCTTCTAACTCAGCACCACTTACTTACTCAGGATCAGCTTAGGCAATTTATATGCTGAGTAAATAAAGCAAACAACACATGCAATTATAAGAGATAGTTTAAAGATTACTCAGTATCACTTATCCTGGTTCGGCCTCTCTGCCTACGTCCAGTCCCCAGAGTCCTCCGGGCTTTTGAATCCAATACTGAGCTCTTTAAAAGTAGAGCACAAACCAATTACAAGGCAGTTGAATATGCAAGAGTACCTTCCTCTATTCGTCTACTCAACTCCTACTAAGTACTACAACTCAGCACCTAGATTTCTCTACCACTGAAATGGTTACAACCAAGCACTCAGCTTTACACTCTCAATATTCCTATTGATCACAGACTTGTTCTTTTTGAACTAAAGAACACTTTAGATGATTACAAATCAATCTAGCATTTACACAAGGAATGAAAAGTTGGTGTAAGATCCTTTTTGTATTTGAGTGCTTTTGAACCTTTCTCTCTTGTATTTTTCTTTCGATGCTTCTTTATTTCTATCCAAGTTTTTCGATTGTCCTTTTATAGAAGGAAATCTGTAGATTTGATCGTTTTGAAATGTCCTAACCGTTAACATCAAAACGGCTCTGTTGGGGAACAATTTCTGGAAAGCTTCAGACTGTATCTCCATCCCCTTTCTCTGTTTTCTTCAGGCGTCAGGTTTGTCTTCTAGCATCAGGTTTGTCTGTTTGTGCCAGTTGTCTGCTTCCAATAATCCAACGTCCCATGACTCTTGGAATTAATCTTTTAGGTGTCTTCGAGGTTCAAATTATTGGTGCAGAAGATTGGCAGACTTTGTCTTTTAGTGAACGAATCCTTCATGCTGTCCTGACTGTTACTCAGCTCCGTTTGTTCTTTTCGAATGTTCAACGTTCATGCTGAGTTCCTTCAAGGTCAGCTTCGTTCTGTTTAACCGCTCCTGAAGAAGTCTTCAACTTTAGTCAGTTTCGTTTTGCTTCTGAATTTTAACTGCACTCAACTTCTATTCTGTCATGCTGAGTTCCGTTCTACTCAACTTCGTTCATGGTGACTTTTGTCCTGTCTTTACTTTATATATTTTTGCACTCAATATTTAACAAACATATTGGCACAATTAAATCAAAGCATCTAAATTTAATTGTCTCTTAATCATGGATGATTTTGTCAAATCAAAATCTTGTGGAAAGGTGTTTCAACATTATCTTCGAATGTTCGACTTCTATGCTGAGTTCCTTCTTAGTTAGCTCCGTTCTTGTTTATTCAATTCTGAAGGAGTCTTCTAATTTAGTCAGCTTCGTTCTGGCAACTTTGAGAGAAGCTTCTGATGCTGAGTTCTACTTCACTCAGCTTCTATCCTTTCATGCTGAGTTCCGTTCTACTCAACTTTTGGCTTATGCTGTCTTTTGACCTGTCTTACTTTATATATATATTTTTGCACTCAATATTGAACAAACACATTAGTACAATTAAATCAAAGCATTTAAATTTAATTGCCTCTTAATCATGGATGATTTTGTCAAATCAAAATCTTGTGGAAAGGTGTTTCAACAAACTCCCCCATTTTGATGTTGGCAAAATACATAATTATGGAACTCAGTTATAAGTTACCCCATGATTGATATATTTTTGAAATGACTCCCCCGTAAGGGTTGCACATATTGTCTTAACTTAATTCTAAACCTTCCAAGATTTAATTGAGTTATCTTTAAGACATTTGTGTATACTGACTTAGTTTAATGTTGGATTTTTCAAGATCTGAACTTTTTGAATTTAAGTCAGCTTTCAAAAATATTTAGAAGTATGTTGTTACTCAGTTTATTACCTAAGTATTTTAGTGTTAATGTATACTGAGTATGTTTTACTTCTTAATTTGTTTATTCAATTTTATCGACTATGTTGGGAAAATAGTACTTGACATAGATTAAACAAAAATAAAGCAAACATATATATGAAAGTTTCTATGCAAAATTCTAAACATTTACTAGACTATATCTAGTTCTTCTTCTTCTGAGCTTGGTGGTCAGCTTGAGCTATTCCTTTGCCTTTGTCTTTACTTCCTGAGGCATTTCCTGCAAGCTGAGTTCCTTCTTGGCTTTTCTCCCCCGTTTTGCCATCATCGGGCTTATAAAGGAAGGTATCGTTGCGAGCATGAGTGGAGAGGTGAGTTGAGTAGCGCTGGAGCCTTTTTGTGCTTTCACGCAAGCCATCAATGATAGGAACACTGTCATCTTGGACATTGCGAGGAACCCGAAGAGAACTGCTAATCATGCTGAGCAGGCATTCATGGGATTTGCTGACCCAGGTGAGCGCGCTGGTGAGCTGACCAAAAGATTGGTGGTACATCTTTAGCAGGGCAGAGTCATAAAACATGCGCTGAGCATTGTTGATGCGCATTGCCTTCATAATTGCCTGGGAAAAGCTCAAGAGTTCTCCATTGGAGACTGGATCAACATCCATCTGTGTTTTGTTGACGTTGAGTAGGCTTACTGCTTCGCTCAGTTGGTCAATTGTGCACTGAGAGGAGGAGGAGACTAACTCACGCGTACATGTCAGCTCAGCATTAAGCTTGGTAAAGCATTCTTGAAGTTCAGCAGAGGTGGCAAACTCAGCATTGCCAGGTGCACTTGATTTGGTCAGTTCTGCAGTTAACTTCGCAAAATATCCTTGAAGTTCAGAGGAAGTGGCATACCCTGGATTAACTTCTGATGGTGGTTGGATTTTGCCTTCAAGCGAGTTCAGATGGTTCACCATCGTGAGAACCAATTCAGTCAACTTTGTTATTTGGTCTTGCCTGGGTTGCTGAGTCTGAATGGTGGTCATAACACTTACTAGATCCTTGAGTCCTCTTAGTTCATTGAGGAGCTGAGTGATTCCAGGCAGTTGAGAGGACTCGGTATCAGAAGATCTAGCAGCATTAGCTTGAGGAGGGTTCAATTCTTGAAGCAAGGACTGAGTAGAGGCAATGATGCGTCGGCCTGACTCAGTGGCGTTTAAGTAGGTGAATTGAGCCGCATTAGTCTCAGAGGCTGGAATTGAACTTGAGGGTGGAGGAGTTGGCTGTTTGCCAGATTGATCACCTTGATTGATGACTGGACTTTGGTGCAGATTACCTTCAAGAGCTAAGTTGTCAACATGCTGAGTTGGAGGTGGAGTTTGGTTAGTCATGTTGACCTGCTCATCCTGAGTGGGTGAAGTTGAAGCAGTATTTGTTCCATCTTGAGCAGTTGGATTTGGATCTTCAAGGGTTTTGGCTTGTTCCTCATCCCGAGTAACAGAGGCTTGTTTTTCCTTTGAGGGAGACTCAGGGTCGTTTGCAAAGTATGCGAACTGTAGCTCAGACATGCCAGTAAATTGTTCTGGAAGAGGAGAGTCTGCAAGGATATCAATAACTTGAGTTTTATGAGCTTTCTTCTTAAGCCGCTTAAACCTTTGTTCCTTGGGAGGAGAAGGGTCAGCATCAATGTTCTCCTCATCAGTATCAACTGTCTCTTCTACCATAGTTGGATGCTCATGTTACTCAACATGATCCTCTACAGCAACTGTTTCCTCTTCCTCATTTCTATGCTCAGCATTACCCTGAGGTTGCTCAACGTCAGTAGGTTCTTCCTGCTCAGTATGGACGTTTTCCTCAACATGTGTTTCTTTGTCAGCTTCCCTTTCTTCTTCAACGTTTGTTTTCTCAGCTTGTTGCTCAGGTTCTTTCTCAGCTTCCTTTTCTAGGTCAGTTCCATGATCTTTGGACGATACAGCCCAATCTAGGGGATCGGCTTCAACTGTCTGTAAGGAATTAACCTTCTTCCTTTTCATCAAGGGGGATTCTAGAGTTCCCTCTTCTTCATCCTCAGGCTCTTCTAGCCTCTTTCTCTTCTCTGCTGACTCAGCTTTCTCCTTAGCCTTGTCAGCTTTAACCTTTTCTTGAGACACTAGTCTCACTTTCTTTGGGACAGCATGGATGTCTTTGGAGCATGTTTCAACGGCCTTTCTCTTCTTCGTCTTCTTTTCCTTAGGTGACTCAGCAGGTGCCTCCACTTCTTTCTCAGGCTCATTTTCAGCCTCAATTTCTAGCTCAGCTTCATCATTTTCCTCAGTATCTACAACTTCTTCATATTCTTTCAACGGTTGATTGTACAACAGTCCAACCAGCAGAGCTGCTGTGATCTCACTTCCCAAAGTGTCAATTTCATTGATTGTCTCAATCTGTTTGTCCTCAATGATCTTAGTGATCAGAGAACCCAGCCTGAGTTTCTTTCCACTGCGTTGAAGAGCCCCAACCAGAAAGACGGGCATGTTGAGTGGAGTGTAGGTCAACATGTGCCATATGAAGCACTATTCAAAATTGGAGGCAGATGAGGCTGAGTTGAGTTTGGGGAAGATGAAGTTGGTCAGCATGTAGTGAGCCATCTTCTGGTCTTGCCCCATACACGTGCTGGGTATTTCACCTTTATGGTTCTTGGGTTTACAGAACCCCTTGATCTTGTCAAGCTTCTCCTTTGGTACCTTTTCTTTTGTTGTCCTAAACTCTATTCCTTCGTTTGGTAAATCAAGCAAAGTAGCTAGATAGGCAGGGGTTATGGTGATTTTCTGACCTTTGACTGTAGTCTCCAAATAGTCAGAATCATCCTCATCGACAAGCATGTTAGAGTAAAATTCTCTGACCAGCTTGGGGTATGTTTTTCCGGCGAGTGAGAAGAGACCGGTCCATTTGTTCTTCTCGATCCAGTCGCAGAATGGCTTCTCAAAAGTGACGAATCCTGGAGAAAACCATCTGCACTTCAGAACCTCCAGGTTGTTGACCTTTTTATGGACCTTGATCATATTCCTTTCGATTTGCCTCGAAGAACTAGCGGGGTCAGCTTGAGTGGGTTTGCCAGAGGTTTGGCCAGGCTGAGTGGTGAGGTTAGGGATTTCGTTCTTGCCGGAAGCCATTGTTACCGAGGAAGGTTTTTAAGATTTAGGGAGAGAGGAGAATTTGATTTCAGAAGATCGTAAGCGTAAAGAGTAATGAGTGAGGATCCTTCCACTACTTATAGAGTTTTGAGTCATTAATGAACTAGCCGTTTTCATCTTGGGACTTTAATCGACAAAGATTCTGCCATTTATGACAGGTTCGGCGCATGGGTATTCATTATTACTTGCGTTTCTCTAGGTATGATTTGTTACACGTGTCATTGTTTATAGGTGCAAGTGGGATTTTACTCAGTTTGCCAGAATATGAATCGTTTATGATGCTGAGTATTTAATTCTACGTAGATGGATTTCCTATCTCTTAGTAACTCAACATACGTTCATCACACAACATGTATATTCACTCAACGTAAGGTGATTACTCAATATGTCTATCTACTCAGCACAGAATATTTACTCAGCATTTGTATCTACTTAGCATAGACTATTAAGCTCAATGTGCAGTAGTTACTAGATTGATATCAGTCAGCATGACAATCACTCAACATTTATTCAAATACTTATAATTATTGAAGAGGATTAGACATACCGATAGCTTCCCTTAGTATGTTAAATTGTTCACGAGCCAAAGGCTTGGTGAAGATATCTGCAAGTTGTTCATTTGTTGGCACATAGGTCAGCTTGATCTCACTTTTTAGTACGTGATCTCTGATGAAGTGATGCCTTATGCTGACATGCTTCATCCTGCTGTGTTGAATGGGATTCTTGGATAGATCAATGGCACTTTTATTGTCACATTTGATCTCTATTGTCTCAGTTCTTACTCCATAATCTTCAAGCTGTTGCTTTATCCATAGGACTTGAGCTACACAGCTTCCAGCAGCAACGTACTCAGCTTCAGTTGTAGACAGAGCAACTGATGACTGCTTCTTGCTGAACCAAGATACTAGACAGCTTCCAAGGAAATGGCATCCTCCTGAAGTACTCTTACGCTCTAGCTTATCCCGTCCATAGTCAGCATCAGTGTATCCTATGAGTGTGAAGTCATTTGAGGCTGGATACCACAAACCTGCATCAACTGAGCTCTGCAAATATCTAAAAATTCTTTTTACAACAATTAAGTGAGATTCCCTTGGGTCAGCTTGATATCTTGCACAATAACATACTGAGTACTGTATATCAGGTCTACTAGCAGTGAGATAAAGTAAGGAGCCTATCATACCTCGATAAAGTTTACTATCTATTGACTTACTTTTCTCATCTTTGCATAGGATAGTATCAGTACTCATAGGGGTTTATATGGGCTTACAATCTTCCATATCAAATTTCTTTAACATCTCCTTGGTGTACTTGGACTGACTAATGAAGATGCCGTTCTTACCTTGCTTGATTTGAAGTCCAAGGAAGAAGCTGAGTTCTCCCATCATAGACATTTCGAACTCAGTCTGCATCTGTTTGCTAAACCCTTGACACAGAGATTCGTCAGTAGCACCAAATATTATGTCATCTACATAGATTTGTGCAAGTAGGGTATGTTTACCCTTTTTCTTAATGAACAAGGTTGTGTCAGCTTTTCCTCTGACATAATTCCTGGTCAGCAGGATGTTGGTCAACCTTTCATACCAAGCTCTTGGAGCTTGCTTCAGGCCATATAAGGCCTTCTTGAGTTTATAAACGTGGTTTAGAAATTTTGGATCTTCAAAACCCAGAGGTTGATTAACATATACCTCCTCGTTTATAAAGCCATTAAGAAATGCACTTTTAACATCCATTTGATACAATTTAAAGTTCATGAAACTAGCATATGCACACAATATACGTATAGCTTCTAACCTAGCAACTGGAGCAAAAGTTTCACCATAATCAATGCCCTCTTGCTGACTATAGCCTTGGGCTACAAGTCGAGCTTTGTTCCTGATTACATTTCCATGCTCATCTAGTTTGTTTCTAAAAACCCACTTAGTTCCTATGGATTTTTTATTCCTAGGTCTAGGTACTAAATCCCATACCTCATTTCTTGTGAATTGTCAAACTCTTCTTGCATAGCATTGATCTAATACTCATCATGCTCAGCATCAGCAAAGTTCTTTGGTTCATGAATTGATACAAAAGCAACGTTGCAAAGGAATTTCCTAAGCTGGTCTCTAGTCATCACTTTGTTGTTGGCATCATCAAGGATGGACTCTTCTGAATGTCCTCTTGGAATTTTTATTTCCTTGGGTAATGTTGAGTTGTTTGGAACAGGTGTTTCTACAATCTCTGCAGGGACAGATTGGTCAGCAAAGGTAATTTCAGTTTCGATTTTACCTTTGGTCAGTTCTTGTACTGATGACTCAGCATGTCCATTCTGGTCAGCAGAAGCTGAGTTGGGTTCTTCCTCTGTGTGTTGAGTTGTTCTTCCTGCAGGGTCAGTTTCATCGAAATCTACATGGACTGACTCTTCTATAACCTGGGTTCTTTTATTATAAATTCTATATGCTTTGCTGTTTGTTGAGTACCCTAAAAAGATTGCTTCGTCAGCTTTGGCATCAAATTTTGCCAAATTGTCTTTTGTATTGAGTATAAAACATTTACACCCAATGGCACGAAAGTAGCCAGTGTTGGGCTTTCGTCCTTTCCAAAGTTCATATGGGGTTTTCTTTAATATGGGTCTAACTAAAGCCCTATTCAATATATAACATTCTGTGTTGACAGCTTCTCCCCAAAAATACTTTGGAAGCCTATTTTCACTCAGCATTGTCCTAGCAATTTCTACTATTGTCCTATTCTTCCTTTCAACAACTCCATTCTGTTGAGGAGTTCTAGGGGCAGAGAAATTGTGGTCAATACCATTAGTTTCACAGAATTCATCAAACAATTGGTTTTTGAATTCTCCACCATTATCACTTCTAATGTGAGCTACTCTTAGGTCTTTTTCATTTTCAAGCCTTTTGACTAATATGGTAAACATCTCAAATGTCTCGTCTTTGCTACTCAGCAAGATGACCCAAGTATACCTAGAGAAATCATCTACAATAACTAAGGAAAATTTCTTACCTCCCATGTTGAGTGGCTGGATAGGTCCGAAAAGATCCAAATGTAGTAATTCCAATGGTCTTTTGGTTGAGACAGCCTTTTTGCTATGAAATGACTTTTTGATTTGTTTACCTTGCTGACAAGCATTACAAAGTTGATCTTTTTCATATTTTAATTTGGGTAATCCCTCAACTAATTGTTTTCTAGCTAGTTTGGTAAGGAGGTCCATGCTGACATGCCCAAGTCTCCTATGCCACAGCCAGGAGTTGTCCTCTTTTGACACTAAGCATATACTTTTTGAAAATTGTTTTTCCAAACTCAACATGTAAACATTTTCTACACGAGGGGCTGTTAAAATCAAATCATTTGTTTTCCCCTCGAGTATCTGACACTTAGTATCATCAAATATAACCTTCCTTCCACTCTTGCAAAGCTAAGCTACGCTTAGAAGATTATATTTGAGACCCTTAACTAAGGAGACTGACTCAATTTTAGAGTTACCTACGATACTTCCTGAGCCAACTATCTTGCCCTTCTTGTTGTCTCCAAAGCTTACACTACCTCCTCGTTTAAGCTCTAGTGTGATGAACTGAGTTTCATCACCTGTCATGTGTCTTGAGCATGCGCTGTCTATATACCAAAGTTTTGATTACTCCACGCATGTCAAGCTGGCCTGCATTTTAAACTATTCATTTTTAGGTACCCAATTCTTTTTGGGTCCTTTCTTGTTAGTGTAAACAGGTGCAAAGTCATATTTTAACTTGTGACGACTTACTTTCGTAGTATGGCCACTTTTACCACAAAAGCCACACATAGTTACCCTTTGAGGGTGATATTGAGTGTGGTCAGCATTGTTGTGTTGAGCATGCCAGCATACCTTGGTAGTATGACCTTTCTTACCACAGAAGTCACATTGGACAGTCTATTTGTTATGCCAGCACACAGCTTTTGTGTGTCCTTTCTTCCCACAACAGCTACATTGAGTAAACTGTTTATGCTGACCAGTACCTGAGTACTCAGCATGGGGTTTATTCTTAGTTGAACCTTTTATTTGGTTCTGTAAAGTTGTGACATCCTTTCTAAGTTTCTTTGACTCAGTTTGAACCTCCGTGACAAACTTATGTAAGATTTGCATGTTCGTATGTAAATCTGAGTTGTCCTGAAGGAGATATCGGAGGTCACTCAGTTTGACCTCCTCAATCTCGTCACAGCGCCTCCTGAGTGCCTTAATCCTTTTGTTACACTTCTTAGTTAGTGTATATAAGTCACTCAGGGCATTTACCATTTCGTTTCTAAGCAAAAGTAAGGATGTTACCTCATTGTTGTTTTCCTCTTGCTCAGAATCTTCAGAGAGGTCGGCTTGCTCAGATTGAGATTGGTCAGCTCCATCATCTGCCATGAAACATATGTTGGCTGTTTCATTTTGCTCAGCTTCAGATGATGTTGACTCATCACTGTCACTCCATGTGGCCACCATTGCCTTTTTGCTTCCATTCTTATCTTTCTTCAGATTAGGACAGCTTGACTTAATATGCCCAGTTTGATGGCATTCATAACATGTGATAGGCTTGGAGCTGTCCTTTTTGTATCTGGTGTCACTGGACTCAGCTTTATATCTGTTTCCTCTCTTGTATGGTTGCTTACTATTTCTTTCATTTCTTCTGAACAGCTTTTTCATTTTTTTAGTAAACATGGCCATTTCCTCATCATCAGTTGACTCACCTTCTGTGGAGTCAGCTTTCATCACTAGTGATTTCTGTTTCTTATCCTCAGATTTTTCTTTAGCTTCAAAGTTTTTCATGGAGATTTCATGGGTCAGCAAGGAACCGATCAGCTCATCATATTTGTATGTGGTCAGATCCTGAGCTTCCTCTACAGCTGTCTTCTTGGCTTGCCAGCTTTTGGGAAGACTTCGTAAGATCTTCTTCACTTGTTCTTCTTCAGTGAAATTCTTACCGAGTCTTTTAAGCTCATTTATTATGTTGGTGAACCTGGCATTCATTGCTGAGATGTCCTCATTGTCAGTCATCTCGAACAGCTCATACAATCGCATGTGTTGGTTCACTTTGGATTCCTTGACTTTGCTGGTGCCTTCATAAGTTACTTCCAGCTTTTTCCAGATCTCCTGTGCTGACTCACAACCTGAAATCTTATTGTATTCTGCAGCATCAAGCATATTGATAGCCGAAGCATTATTTTGTAATTTTCTAAGGTCATCCTCTGTCCACTCAGTTTCACTCTTGATAACTTTCTCATTATCATCAGTTTTATAAGGTACATGTGGACCTTGAACTATTGCAAGCCATGCACTCATGTTTGTGGCTTGAATAAAGTTCTTCATCCTATTCTTCCAGAATGTATAATTAGATCCAAAGAATAGGGGAGGTCTAGTGATTGATAATCCCTCAGGGAGTATCTGTGTTGTTTGGTTTCCTGGGAGGAAACGAGTGCTATTCTCACCCATTTTTCGGGATCAGCTCAAGATTGTTAGATCTTTGAGTAGTGAGTTTAGGCTCTGATACCACTTGTTGGTCCCTAGTAATTAGTTCCAAGGGAAGGTTAGGAACTAATGTAACTTTTTCGCTTTTAATTATGCTGACTTAATGTTATTTTAAGAGTTTGATAACTCAGCGTGTTGGTCAGCACGGGCGTTTGATTAGTCAGACAGTTTTAGTTCTATGCTGACTAAGACTGCTTGACTTGAGAGTTGGGAATTGACACTTGAAAGGTCAGCTTCCAACTTAGCACTCAGATTTACTCAGTTTCAGTTTTAACAATTTATAAGCTGAGTAAATACAACAAGCAACACATGCACATATATATATATATATATATTGAGAGAGAGAGAGTTTAGAAGTTACTCAGCACGACTTATCCTGGTTCGGCCTCTCTGCCTACGTCCAGTCCCCAGTTCCTCCTGGGATTTTCAATCCAATACTGAGCTCTTTCAAGGTAGAGCACACACCCTTTACAAGGCAGTGAGTATGCAAGAGTACGTCCTCTATTCGTCTACTCAGCTCCTACTAAGTACTACAACCCAGCACTTAGATTTTTCTACCACTGAATACTTACAACCAAGTACTCAGCTCAAAACTCTCAATATTCCTATTGATCACACACTTGTTCTTTTTCAACTAAAGATTACTTTAGATGATTACAAAACAATCAATCTAGCATTTACACAGAGAATAGAAAAGTTGGTGTAAGATCTTTTTTGTATTTGAGTGCTTTGAAGATTTTCTCTCTTGTATTTTTCTTTTGATACTTCGGCAAATGATCCAAGAACTCTCATTGTCCTTTTATAGATGAGTTTCTGAAGATTGGATCATTTTGAATTGGTTTAGCCGTTGTGTCCAAAACAGCTCTTTTAGGAGACAACTTCTGGTCAGCTTCAGACTATTCCTCCATTCCCTTCTTCTGTTTTCTTCAGGCGTCAGGTTTTGTCTTCTTGCATCAGACTTGTCTTTTTGTGCCAGTTGTCTTTTACCAATAATCCATAGACCCATGATTCTTGGAATTAGTCTTCTGTGTGTTTTCGAGGCTTCAATTATTGGTGCAGAAGATTGGCAGACTTTGTCCTTTAGTGAACGGATCTTTCATGCTGTCCTGACTGTTACTCAACTTCATTCGTTATCTTCGAATGTTCGACTTCTATGCTGAGTTCCTTCTTAGTCAGCTCCGTTCTTGTTTATTCAATTCTAAAGGAGTCTTCTAATTTAGTCAGCTTCGTTCTGGCAACTTTGAGAGAAGCTTCTGATGCTGAGTTCTACTTCACTCAGCTTCTATCCTTTCAAGCCGAGTTCCGTTCTACTCAGCTTTTGGCTTATGCTGTCTTTTGACCTGTCTTACTTTATATATATATTTTTGCACTCAATATTGAACAAACACATTAGTACAATTAAATCAAAGCATTTAAATTTAATTGCCTCTTAATCATGGATGATTTTGTCAAATCAAAATCATGTGTAAAGGTGTTTCAACAGTTTCTAGTGTTTTTTTCTGTGGGAAGAAATTGTTATATAGCATACATATTATACTAATGCTTACAAATAGATATATTGTCAATTGATTTGCGAATGTTTTAAAGTGATGATTCATTTTTTAAATACCTTCTTGAGCTGTCTCATTTTGTTAAAAGCTCGTATTTAAAAATGTTTTCAGAATCAGACATGAAATCAAACCGGATTTATATTTGGCCTACCATTTATTAAAAGTTGTGTCCTGGTAATTGTTGATGCGTGCAGACCGCCTGAAACGGTATGTTATGTTGTCTGTGGTGTTTCTTGCAATACTTTCCTTCCCTATTCAATCCAATTTCTTGATTCTAGATTGATCAAGTGTTGGAAAAAGTTTTGGGAAGCCTTGAAGATAGCCACCTATTTTGCTAGTGTTGAATAAGAAAGACTCGATCAAACCTAGGGAAATTGCAAAGAAACTTGAGGTCAGAACAGATTGGTTTATTCCTTTTGTATTAAAGTATATGGAGTAATATATGCTTCTGCATTTGACTGAATATTATGTGATACAATCAATTGCATGACTACTTTGATATATTCTATTTGGCATACTGACGTTTCTGCCTTTATGTACTTGTGAGTTCATTTTGAGGTTCATTCAAGAATTGATTCTTTGGTTTGTTTGTTTCTATCATGTTAGTGTTAAACTGGCAAAAATGGGTTACAGCAAGGAGATTCTAACTGTAGCATTAATTCAAGGGATGAATTTAGCATCCTTGGGCTAAAAAATGGTTGGTTTTGATTTCAAAAGGAAGGGGTTGAGGTAATTTAATTTTCGAGTTTATTTACTTTTATATTTGGGTGCTTTTTTAACTTCTAGGGTTCTTGTTTGAACTTGGTTTTGAAGGATAAATTTTTGAGATGCTCAGAAGCTGGGTTGCTTAGTGAGTTTGAGATACTCTTTCTATTGGTTTAAGTTGATCTACTACGCTTTGTTCTATTGGTAGAGGAAGAAAAAGAATATGAAGAGTTGAAGAATTTATCATTGAGTGTGAAACCAGAGAGGAACTTAGCTGCTTGATGGCTACGAAATGGAAGAACTTGAATACTCTTCTGACCGTATTCATAGAAGCTATTAGTTCTCTTTCTTTCAGAGTTTGCAATTGATAATTTTGATAGTGAATTGATAGAATGCAGGGTATGTGGTTGTTCTTTGCAAGCCAAATGTTTGGGAGTACCTTTTCGAATCAAATGGTAGGCCAAAAGTTGTCAATTGTTACTGATAAACCTTAGACTACAAGGCATCGGTTTGATGAATGATGCTTAAGGTAAGAGATGTGATTGACGTAAATTTGTCTACTTAAGAAAAGAAAAGAAATTAACATAATGATATCTACATGTATGTATATATAGAGCTCATCCACAAGTGGTTTATATAACGGTAGATGAGCACTTATTATGTATGATTGATTCCTCAATTTTCGGGGAAGGAATCCAAAAAACTAGTGTTTATGTTTCTCATCATCATTCAATCAATGTAATTTGTACTTCAAGGATTTGAATTCTTTATAAGGAGATTGAAAAGTTTGTTAAATTTTGGTTGAATTTATTTTCATTATAAAGGATTAAAGGGAACTGAATTTGTTTTTGTTGAAATTGTGAATAAGGAAAAGTGATGATTCATTTGTAGCTCAGTTTGGTGTTCTTTCTAGTGTTATTTTCTGTGGGAAGAAATTGTTATATAGCATACATATTATACTAATGCTTACAAATAGATATATCAGTTGTCAATTGATATGCGAATGTTTTAAACTGATGATTCATTTTTTAAATACCTTCTTGAGCTGTCTCAGTTTGTTAAAAGCTCGTATTTAAAAATGTTTTGAGAATCAGACATGACATCAAACCAGATTTATATTTGGCATACCATTTGTTAAAAGCTGTGTCCTGGTAATTGTTGATGCGTGCAGACTGCCTGAAACGGTATGCTATGTTGTCTGTGGTGTTTCTTGCAATACTTTCCTTCCTTATTCAATCCAATTTCTTGATTCTAGATTAATCAAGTGTTGGAAAAAGTTTTGGGAAGCCTTGAAGATAGCCACCTATTTTGCTAGTGTTGAATAAGAAAGACTCGATCAAACCTAGGGAATTTGCAAAGAAACTTGAGGTCAGAACATATTGGTTTATTCCTTTTGTATTAAAGTATATGGAGTAATATATGCTTCTGCATTTGACTGAATATTATGTGATACAATTAGTTGCATGACTACTTTGATATATTCTATTTGGCATACTGAAGTTTCTGCCTTTATGTACCTGTGAGTTCATTTTGAGGTTCATTCAAGAATTGATTCTTTGGTTTGTTTGTTTCTATCAGGTTATTGTTAAACTGGCAAAAATGGGTTACAGCAAGGAGATTCTATCTATAGCATTGTTGGGCTTGGCCCAAATATAATTTATGAAAAAACCCCATGTCTTTGTTTTTTAGGATGGAAAGTATCCCACATTGCTTTCAAAGCACTAGGTGGAGATACTTATTAATGAGGTCCTCACACACTTGGGGTGTGCCCCAACGGGTACCCACTTTTGTGAAAGGGTGAGGACCTACCTCTTGGTTGACCACCACATGCGCGCCACCGCCGCCGTCCGTCCGAACCGGGCAGGCCGGGTTGGGTTGGTGTGGTGTAAATACTATAATTTTTTATTGGAAAATTAATAATATTTTTTATTATTATTTTATAAATTCGATTTATTTTTTTATTTAATTTATTAGTCTCTAATTTAGTCTTTCCGAACGTTATTCATAACGTCTATTTTTCTGAACGTGTCTTCTCTAAAACCCAGTCTCACCACTTCCCTGATTTCTCTCCCACCTTCTTCTCCTGTAAATCAGAGCTCAACAGCTCTATTTTTTCTGTATAAATAGGTGGTGTGAGACTGCCATTTTTGAAAAACAATTGATTTTACTTTTGAACTGAGCAATTGAGATTGAGTGTAGACAGAAACGAAATTGTACGATTGCAATACAATTTCGTATTACAGAGGGCTGTTTTATCTTGGAGGCGACCGGAGTTCATACTGCTTGCAATTTTCCGGTAGTTCCGCGAACGTCTTAAAGAAAGCGACATTGTCCGCGACTCTGCCCATTTATTTTTTGTTCGGTTTCCTGCTATTTTTATATTCCAGTTCCAACAATTTTAAGACGGTTCAATTACTGCTGAGATGGCTACCGAATAATCAAATGGGATTGCTGAAATCAACAAGCCATTCCGGTTTGAAGGAGCTCACTTACGAAGATGGAGACAGAAGATGTTGTTCTACCTCACAACAAAGAAGGTAGCTTCTGTTATGACTTCTGAAAAGCCGGTTGTTCCTGAAGATGGTGATGAGGCAAATGTTCGTGCTGCTGAAAAATGGACAGAAACTGACTTTCTGTGCAAAAATTTTATCCTCAATGGGTTAACAGATGACCTGTATGATTATTACACTGCTGAAGAAAAAACTGCCAAAGAAATTTGGGAAGCTCTACAGAGGAAATATGACACAGAGCAGGCTGGGTCGAAAAAATATGTTGTCAGCCGCTACCTCAAATTCCAGATGACAGATGACAAATCAGTGGAGTTTCAATCTCATGAATTGCAAAAAATAGCACATGAAATCATTTCAGAAGGTATGCCTCTAAATGATCAATTTCAAGTTGCTGTCATTATTGACAAATTGCCTCCTTCGTGGAAAGATTTTAAAAATGTTTTGAGGCACAAAACAAAAGAATTTTCGATGGAAAGTCTGATTACACGCCTCCGAATTGAGGAGGAAGCTCGAAAACAAGATTTAAAAGAAGAAGTGCTTATTGTTCTAATAACACTAAAAGATCCACTGCGGTTCTGAAACCCACTCAAAAGAATTTTAAGAATCAGAACCGCAAACCAATCCAAAACCACAACACCCGAGTTAATTTGAATTGGAACCTTCAAAGGAACCAAAATAGGCCACAGCAACAGCCACCTAGAAATGATGCTTCTTTCCTATGCTTTAATTGTGGGAAACCAGGTCATATGGCACGTAAGTGCAGGAACAGGCCAAACACTACTCCTAGTATTAACCTGACTGAAGAGCAACATAATTTGGTTGCTATGATTTCTGAGATCAACCTCATAGGTGGATCATATGGGTGGTGGATAGACACTGGTGCTTCCTGCCATGTTTGCTATGATAGAAGTATGTTCAAAACATACACTGCTGTGACCGAAGATAAGAAAGTGTTGTTGGGTAATTCCCATACCACTATTGTTGCTGGAATTCGTAATGTGGAATTGAACTTCTCATCTGGAAAAACCTTAACTTTGAAGGATGTGATGCATACTCCAGAAATGAGGAAAAATTTGGTTTCGAGCTATCTTCTCAACAAGGCTGCTTTCACTCAGACTATAGGAGCATATTTATTTACTTTGACTAAGAACAATGTGTTTGTAGGAAAAGGTTATGCAACTGAAGGCATGTTTAAGTTGAATGTTGAGATTAATAAAGTGAATGCTTCTGTTTACTCCTTGTGTACTTTTAATGTTTGGCATGCTCGTTTTTGTCATGTTAATAAGCGTATCATTAAGAACATGAGTAACTTAGGATTAATTCCAAAATTGAATTTAAATGAGTTTCTTAAATGTGATTATTGTAGTCAGGCAAAAATCACAAAAAACACCTCATAAATCCGTTGTTACGGTTTCTAAACCTCTAGATTTAATTCATTCTGATATATGTGAATTAGATGGAAAGTTGACTGGAAATGACAAACGGTATTTTATAACCTTTATTAATGACTGTTCTGACTTTACTTTTGTTTATTTGATGAAAAATAAAAGTGAAGCGTTTGACATGTTTAAGTTGTTCATAGTTGAAATAGAAAATCAATACAATAGGAAAGTCAAGAGACTTCGTAGTGATAGAGGCACAGAATATGGTTCTAGCTTGTTTATTGAATTTTATAAATCACATGGTATTATACATGAAACCACAACACCTTATTCACCAGAAATGAACGGAAAGGCTGAAAGGAAAAATATGACTCTTACCGAATCTGTAGTAGCTATTATGCTTAGTTCAGGTGCTGCATCACATTGGTGGGGAGAAATCCTATTGACTGTTTGCTATGTGCTAAATAGGGTCCCTAAGTTAAAAAGCAAAATCTCTCCTTATGAGATCTTGAAAAATAAAACACGTAGCCTATCATATTTTAGAACTTGGGGTTGTTTGGCTTATGTTAGGATTCCTGACCCAAAGAAAGTCAAACTTGCTAGTAGGGCTTATGAATGTGTGTTTATTGGATATGCTGTGAATAGCAAAGCATATAGGTTCTATGATTTGGATGCACATGTTATCTTGGAGTCAAATGATGCTGACTTTTATGAAGATATATTTCCTTTTAAATTGAGAAATAGTGGGGGTGCATCATCTAGTAACATGCCTGCTATTAGACCTATAGTGCAAAAAGAGATTGAGGAATATGAACCTAGGAGAAGTAAGAGACCTAGAGTATCTAAAGACTTTGGTTCTGACTTTTATGCATTCACAGTAGAAGAGGGTCCACTTACTATACATAAAGCCTTAGCCTCCTTAGATGTTGATCTATGGCAAGAAGCCATTAATGATGAAATGGACTCACTTGAGTCAAACCAAACTTTGCACTTAGTAGACTTACCACCAGGTTGCAAACCAATAGGTTGTAAATGGATCCTTAAAAAGAAACTAAAACCTGATGGTTCAGTAGATAAGTATAAGGCTCGCCTTGTAGCTAAAGGCTTTAGACAAAGAGAAAATGTTGATTTGTTTGATACTTATTCACCTGTTACTAGGATCACGTCAATACATGTTTTGATTGCTATTGCTTCTGTGCACAATCTAGTGGTGCACCAAATGGATGTTAAAACTGCGTTTTTAAATGGTGAATTAGAAGAAGAGGTTTATATGGATCAACCTGAGGGCTTTGTAGTTTTTGATCAAGCCCATAAGGTATGTAAGTTAGATAAGTCTTTATATGGGCTAAAACAAGCACCTAAGCAATGGCATGCAAAATTTGATAACCTAATTATTTCAAATGGCTTTAAGGTGAATGAAAGTGATAAATGCATCTACTACAAATATGAAAATGGTGTCTGCACCATTATATGCTTATATGTTGATGACTTGCTTATTTTTGGATCTAATATTCATGTTGTGAATTCTGTTAAGTCAATGCTATGTGAAAACTTTGACATGAAAGATCTAGGAGAAGCGAACGTCATTCTTGACATAAAGATAACTAGGTCTGAAACTGGAATTTCTTTAGATCAATCTCACTACATTGAGAAGATTCTAAAGAAATATAACTACTTTGATTGTAAACCTGCACGTACACCTTATGACCCTAGTATAAAACTTTTTAAGAACACTAGAGACATCGTAAGACAATCAGAGTATGCTAGCATAATTGGCAGCCTTCGTTATGCCACTGATTGTACTAGATCCAACATCGTGTATGTCGTAGGATTGCTATGCAGATTTACTAGTAGACCTAGTGTGGAGCATTGGAATGTTATAGAAAGGGTCATGAGATACCTTAAAAGAACCATGAAACTTGGATTACATTATCAAAGGTTTCCAATAGTCCTTGAAGGATATAGTGATGCTGATTAGAATACCTTATTAGATGATTCCAAGGGTACTAGTGGCTATATTTTCAATATAGCTGGTGGTGCAGTTTCATGGAAGTCTAAGAAACAGACTATTCTAGCTCAATCAACTATGGAATCAGAACTGATTGCACTAGTTGTGGCTAGTTAAGAAGCAAGTTGGTTGAGAAGTCTGTTAGCTGAGATTCCCCTATGGGAAAAACCAATTCGAGCTATATTGATCCACTGCGATAGTACCGCGGCTATTGCTAAGATTCAGAATCGTTATTACAACGATAAGAAACGACAGATACGTCATAAGCACAACACTGTGAGAGAGCTACTCACTAAAGGAGCTGTTAGAGTGGATCACATACGCTTAGAAGAGAATTTATCCAATCCTTTGACGAAAGGATTAGCTAGAGAGAAAGTCCAGAATACGGCAAAGAGTATGGGACTTATACCCCTACAGTGATGAGTTACACACAATGGTAACCCAACCTATAGACTGGAGATCCCAAGAAATAGGTTCAATGGGTAATAACAAGTTGTGACGTAATATGTGTCAGATAATGCAATTTGAAGCATGAACATCCTGAAGCGATGTGAGGTTGAGATAATAGAAACTCTTAATGAAGTCTATACTCCAGTTCGAGTGAAGTACAGAGCTACAAGAGTACTTTTGATAGACTCGCCTATATGAATGTGGAAGTGAGGCCGCTTCCTATGAGTTTAGGGCAAAACTCTAGAGCATTCATTATACCGAGATAGACGTGCATGGCCATAAACGCACGAGCTACTAGAACTAAACTCTGAAAAGGTTATGACGTGATATAATGTCAGAGATAGAGTTCAAGACTATGAGTCACTCTAGTAAAATCTGAACTATGCTCACTACGCAAAGGTTCAAATCGAAAGATACCTCTGTTTATGTTTGACCTTATGTAACTACTCAGCAAAACGTTTTCAAAAATTCTAGTGGGGGATTGTTGGGCTTGGCCCAAATATAATTTATGAAAAAAGCCCATGTCTTTGTTTTTTAGGATGGAAAGTATCTCACATTGCTTTCAAAGCACTTGGTGGAGATACTTATTAATGAGGTCCTCACACACTTAGGGTGTGCCCCAAGTGGTACCCACTTTTGTGAAAGGGTGAGGACCTACCTCTTGGTTGACCACCACACAAGCGCGAGTGCCGCCCGTTCGAACCGGGCCGGGTTGGGTTGGTGTGGTGTCGTGTGAATACTATAATTTTTTATTGAAAAATCCCACCTTCTTCTCCTGTAAATCAGAGCTCAACAGCTCTATTTTTTCTGTATAAATAGGTGCTGTGAGACTGTCATTTTGGAAAAACAATTGATTTTACTTTTGAACTGAACAATTGAGATTGAGTATAGACAGAAACGAAATTGTACGGTTGTAATACAATTTCGTATTACAGAGGGTTGTTTTATCCTGGAGGCGACCAGAGTTCATACTGCTTGCAATTTTCCGGCAGTTCCGCGAACGTTTTAAAGAAAGCGACATTGTCCGCGATTCTGTCCATTTATTTTTTGTTCGGTTTTCTGCTGTTTTTATATTCCAGTTCCAACAATTAATTCAGGGGATCAATTTAGCATCCTTGGGCTAAAAAATGGTTGGTTTTGATTTCAAAAATGGTCGATCCGTTCCTGTCTTTGATGGCATTGTGGCATGTACGGAACGTGTTTCGGTACGGGTTTTGTCATGCCAAATTCTTGTTTCTGTCCAGATTATGAGATTATTACATGCTTAGGAAGTAGAATATATAACTAACTACAAGATAGGAAAGAAGAATTAGATAGAAGTAGGGATTCCCCGTCCCCGTCCCCGTCAACTAAATGGGGACAAAAACTGTCCCCGTCCTCGCCCCACGGGGATCCCCGCGGGTACGGGGAATCTCCGTTTACCCATTTCGTACAAAATTATCAATTATAAAAAAATTAACTAAAAGACATAAAATAGCCAATAAACACTAAACCATTAAATGTTTAAAGAAAACATTAAATCATTAAAAATATATAAAAGTTATAGAGAAGGGTGGAGATAAAACCTTAGAAAATGAAGCAGAGAATGGTAAAGAGCTGCTGGAGATATTTGTTTAGAAATTCTAATATTTAAAAAATTTAATATTTGTTACTTAGTGAAAGATTAACAATAAATAGAATTAGTTGATTTTAATTGGTTATAGTTCGATTCTCCATACTTACATTTTAAGCAAATGTTTTAGCATTTTATTTATAAACGGGGATTAAACGGGGATTCTCCGTCGGGGCTTTACGGGGACGGGTATGGGGATCCCCGCGGGGCGGGGATACCATTTCCCGGCCCCGCCCTGTACCCTCCTACGGGGACCATATTGGTCCCCGTCCCCGTCCCTGCTAAAAAACGGGCGGGGAACCGACGGGTACGGGTATTCCCCGCCCCAGTTGCATCCCTAGATAGAAGGCAAACATATTAACTTAAAATTAGAAACAAAAGGCGCCAACGAATATCATAACATGCACTATACTTATTTGTACCCACCTGAAGCTGGTATCACATTTTTTACATACAAACCTGAAGCTGGTATCACATTTTTTACTTTGTATGTGTGTATATATATATGTTTGTTAAATTACAGTAATGATCAATTTTTGCATCACTGGACTTCTAATTTCATGATTTAATTGGACAATTGCATATTTCAACCAGAACCTTTGATAAATTACCAAATCGGTCCAAAAATTCAAATGTTACACAAATTTTGATAGAAATGTCGGAGATGAACATAAGATATATGATTGGGCCTTAACTACCAGTTCGAGCTTTTAGTTTAATCGGTTCCATGACATGGTATTAGAGCCTCTAGGACCAAACGGTCGAGGGTTCGAGTCCTGGGCAGCTTTATTTTAACATGGTTTCTGGACAGCTTTATACCTTCTCTCAATCGGTGTTTTACAATCTGTTTCCAGGTGACTCGATTTGGGAAAACTCTGTAAAAATGGAGATAGAAAGAACAGAATAACGGATTTGGTAAAACTCGGTCTCACTCTTTTCGATTTGGTAAAAATTTCTCCATTCCTCTTTTTGCTCTATCTTTTCCCGTTTCCCTAATCTATGTTTCCAGGTGATTCGATTTGGGAAAACTCTGTAAAAAATGGAGATAGGAAGAACAGAAGAACAGATTTGGGAGAACTCCGAAAGAAATGGAGAGAGGTAATAAATGATAGCCTTGAGCATAGCTCACTTCCAATACTGGCGCTCATTACCAATCATCACACCATCCTTATTTCCTCGCTCTCCCGTTTATGGTATCCGTCCTCGCAAATTATCCACCTCCATAACTGCTCCTCTCTGTTTTACTTCGAATAACACCCAAATCTCTGAGGTATGGTATTTAATTTATACATTCATTCTGTTTTTTGGCTTTGTATATTATTTTGAAATGACATTGTTTGTTTATCAGAATGGTGATAGGTCGATTGTTGGGGATTTTCTGGACTATCTCAACGAGTCTTGGACTCAGTTTCATGCTACTGGTACATTCCTTTTCCTCTTTTATTTTCTTTTCTTGCTGGTTAATAATGAAGATTTAGTTTCAACTGATACATTCAATTTGGCAAGCATATTTATGAGTAGAATTACAAATTGAGGTTTTTATTGATGTTCTATGCGGGTTGTTTATATTTCTGTTTCCAGCCGAAGCTAAAAGGCAACGTATTGCTGCTGGTTTTCATTTGCTTAATGAAAATGATGAATGGGACCTAACGCCTGGTGGACGCTACTTCTTTACAAGGAACATGTCCTGCTTAGTTGCTTTTGCTGTTGGGGAGAAGTAAGTCTAAAATATTCTATTTATTCACAAGTGCTTATGATGCTGCCTCATATCAAATCATGATAGAGAAAGAAAAGGTTTTCAGTGTTCGGCTGTGTAGGATATATATTCGAAATAGTTCTGATACTGTAGGAATAGTCACCTAATTATTACTTATTTACCCAGATTTCCTAAGGCCCCGTTTGGTACGCCGTAATGGAATGACCATTACAATGGAGGTTCATTACCATGTTTATTTTTGTTGTAATGGAATCATCGTTACATTATTTAATTTTTCTTCACAAATTTATGTAATGGGCATTACAAATAAAATAGTCATCAATCCCCATTACGACAGCCTTTGTATTTTTATTACTAACGGTGAAATACGAAAAAAACCGAAAAAATACGAAAATGTGAAAAAACCGAAAACGAAAAAAAATGCAAAAAACAAAAAACATGAAAACTAGGGGTGCATCAGTTCGGTTTAAACGGCATACCGAACCGAACCGAGTGAATTCGGTTTTTCAGTTCGGTTTTTTTAACAATTCGGTTCGGCATCGGTTTTAATGTTAAGTGTATTTCGGTATTCGGTTTGACAGAAAATGTAAAAAAACTGAACCGCACTGAATTACACATATTTTACATTTATACATATTTATATACATATATTTGATTATACAAGTTTAATTTTTTATTATTATTGTTGAGATAATAACCCAATATAGATATATTTTGCAAATATTTCAATTTTTGTTGTTGTTGAGGTAAATTTAATGAGAAAATATAGTGATTTTTATTTATTATTTGTTATTTTTAACTTAATTCGGTTTGTTCGGTTTAAACCGAACTGAACCGCATATTTCGGTTCGGTTTTAATTCGGTTTTACATATTATTCGGTTCGGTGTCGGTGTGAATTATTTTGATCATTCCGGTATTCGGTTTTTTCGGTTCGATTTTGTGCCGATGCACACCCCTAATGAAAACGAGAAAAAATATGAATACACGGAAATAGTAAAACGAGAAAAAACATGAAAAAACTGAAATACGAGAAAAAAATGCAAAAAAATGAAAAAACATGAAAAAGAGAAAAATATGAAAAACACGAAAAATGGTGAAATGAAAAAACGGAAAAAAACAAAAATGTGAAAAGCAACGAAAAATGCAAAAAAAAAAAAAAACATGAAACTTGTATTTTTTTGATTAAAGATTGGTTAGCGAGGAAGGGTAAGCGGCGGACATCCCAGCTATGCTGGCACCCCCACCACAGACCCAAAAAAGCCCCGAACCAAATTTATTAAAAGAGTAAATAAATGTCATAATACAAAAAGAAAAAAGAATAAAATGAAGCTAAAGAATTAGGAAAAGCGATAAACGCAACGTCCTACACGATCATGAAAAAAGACCAATCCACAAAAATCTGGGACAACATCCCACCAAGTCGAAGCTGTTGCCGTCCGTCCATAATTTGCAAGCGAATCCGCAACATGATTTCCTTCACGAAAAATATGAGAGACCACAAAAGCCACAGAATCGGTCTGATTTAAACAATTGAACCATTTTTGTCTAAGCAACCAAGGGACCGAACAAGATTTAGATTTGAACATCTGCACAACATACATTGAGTCGCTTTCAAGCCAAATTTTCCGCCAACCTTTGCTGATAGCCATGTCAATGGCGTAAATAGCAGCAGATAGTTCAGCAAGATAAGCAAAGGAACTTTCAATCGGAAAGGCAAACGCACCAAGGCACATGCTAGTATGCGAGCGATAAATACCTCCGCAACCCGCAGGACCAGGAGCACCCATGACAGACGCATCAGTATTGGTCTTAATCCAATCCCTCGGAGGTGGTTGCCAAAAAATCGGAGTAATGTGCGGAGCCTTAGCAAGACGCTTTTCAATCCCGAGCTCACCTAAGATTTGAAGTTCAACTAGCGAATTCCAAACGGAGCCCCGTCCAGTGTGAGCAGATTCACGAACAGCTCCCCAAATCCGTCTCAGCGTGATGGAAGTATCAACCCTCTCATCCTCAAAAATGGACCTATTACGAGCAAGCCATAGAGCCCAAATTGTATTAACAATTGCAGCCGCCCATAAATCAGCGATTTGAGTACTGAAACGTTGAATAACAACATGATCAACTAGATTCTTAAGAGTCGAGTCTGTGTTAATTCGTCTTCCAAACAATGAGCTAACACCATGCCAAATAAATTTGGAAAACCGACAGGAGACAAAAAGGTGGTCCAACGTTTCAGAATCTAACAAGCACAAACTGCAACGAGAAACAACTTGACAGCCACGCAACTGAAGCTGATCATGTGTTGGCAAATACCCAAGATAAGCCCGCCATCCAATAAGCGAGTGTGCAGGAGGAACACTCTGACACCTTAAAAAACGACTCCAAGGCTGTTGAGTAGGAGGAAATCTAAGCCAAGTGTACAAGAGCTTAACAGTTAAAACCCCACTCGTAGCAGGCTTCCAAACACAAATATCAACATCGTCCCTACCCCGCCTAATATTCCGCAATCTATTCTCCACATCCGCAGGTAACACGGGCAGATTGTGCCAATTATTACCATCCAAATAATCCTCCACCAAATCAAAACAACGACGCTGTTGACTAGCAGATAGGCCAACCTGTGCAGCCAGTGAAGGACGCATCTAGGCCCCATTCCAAAAATTAAGTTCAGAGTGCTGACCAATCCACCAAAAACAGTGATGCTCAACTTCAGAATAAATGGATTTTATCGAGCCCCAAATAGAAGAATTCATGATATAATGTCGTGACTGTCCCGCTTTATTGAGAAAACGAGTTCTAAGTAAGTTAAAGCAGAGAGACTTTTCTTGAAGAAGACCCCAAGCCATCTTTCCATTCAACGCTTTGTTTAGAATAGATAGATTCTTGATTCCAAGACCTCCATCCTTGAAGTTTTGACAACAAATTTTCCAAGGGACAGTGACAAGCTTCTTGCAATTAATGGACCCAGACCAAATAAAATTCCTCATATGCCTAGTCATACGTGTAAGCAGCGCAGAGGGCCACTTATAAATGCTAAAAGAGTGAATGAAGCTACCAGTAATTACAGAATTTACCAGAGCCACTCTCCCAGCCATAGACAAATAATGCCCTTTCCATTTAGCAAAGTGAGCAAGCATCCTATCCATCAAACTAGTCAGATGTCGTGTCTTTGGTAAACCAAAAAACAAAGGGACTCCAAGATAGCGAAATGGAACAGACCCTTGACGAATACCAATAATATCAGCAAGACGATTACCACGTCCAGAAGAAACAAAGGAGCCCAGAAATAATTCAGATTTGTTCCAACTAACACACTGACCCGAGATAGATCCATACAACTCAAATACACCTTTAATAACAGCTAGATTACTCGAAGAGGCTCTGCAGAAGAGAAGAATGTCATCGGCATAAAATAAATGAGTCGGAAACGCCTTTGCAGAAGTATATTGCATTGGAGCAAGTCGCCCAGTATCCACGAGGTGAAGCAACCAACGACTAAGAAAGTCCTCGGCAATACCAAACAATATAGGAGACAGCGGATCGCCTTGTCGAACCCCTCTTGAACATCTGAAATATCCACTAATGGCTCCATTGTTCAAAATTGAAATCCGAGATGCAGATAAAACATTCAGAATCCAGTCTCTGAATTGAATAGAGAAACCAAAAGCGTCCATCACGGCAAGTAAAAAATTCCAATTTAAAGTGTCAAAAGCTTTCCTGATGTCAACGTTCAAGGCTAAGTTCCCTCCAAAACACTTTTTACGAAGCATATTAGTGCCTTCAGAAGCAAGTGAAATGCATTGGTGAATACTTCGTCCAGGAATAAATCCAAATTGATTCTGAGAAACAATGCGAGATGCAATAGAAGCGAGTCTATCAGCCAAAATTTTTGCAATTATTTTATAACTAAAGTTGCTCATTGCAATAGGCCTATACTGATCAAGAGATATCGCACCCTCCACCTTCGGGATAAGGACCATAATACTGGAGCACAGGCCAGGATGTATCATGCCACTCATAAAGAAGCTTTTGACAACAGCAAACACATCAGCACCAATAATATCCCAAAAAGACTGAAAAAAGACCCCAGAAAACCCATCAGGTCCAGGAGAACTACTGCTATCCATGGCAAAGACTGCCATACGAACTTCATTCATATCCGGACAACGAGTAAGCAAATCATTATCCAAGTCAGAGACAAGATGTGGAACAACCTCATAAACTAGATCATAATTCTGCGGTAAGACCTCGTCATTTTTAAAAAGACTTGAATAAAATTCAGCAATATGCGTCCCAATTTGATTCGGATTAAAGACCAGCTCATCCTCAATTTGAAGCACCGAAATCCCAGAGGCAGCAGCTCGAATAGATGCCATACGATGGAAGAAGCTGGTATTTCGATCTCCCTCCTTAAGCCATCTAACTCCGCTCTTGTCACGCAAAAAAGCCTCCTTTCTATGCAAAATATTATCCAAGTGTGCATGAGCATTCATCTCCTCATGATGTAGTTCAGGAGTAAACCCATTCTCAGAGATTTCTGCCTGCACACGGGCCAAATCTGTCTCAGCATCAGTGAGACAGATATCAATGTTACCAAAAACCACTTTATTCCAGTGACGAAGCACCGGCCGAAGTCGCCTGAGTTTATCGCATAAAGCTTGCATAGGAGGTAAGCTAGGATGCATTCCATTCCAAAAATCAGCAATCACCTCCCTAATCCCCGGATGCAGAATCCACATAGACTGAAATCTGAATCTAGAGATAGGGCGATTCCCCTTGGAGCAGCTAAACATCAAAGGGCAATGGTCAGAGTGATGTCGCGGCAAAGCCAAACTGCAAATCGATTCCCAGAAGTCCGAGAATAAAGTAGATAATAAAACTCTATCCAGACGACATTCAACCCGCGCAGAGCCAGACCTACCATTAGACCAAGTAAAGAAGGCCCCATGAGTAGGACCATCAACAAAAGAACCAGAATCAATAAAATCACGAAACTCCCTACAAGGACGCAAAGCAGGAGCCCGTCCTGATTTCTCATGAGATCCAAGGACAGAATTAAAATCTCCAAGAAGCACCCAATGCCCATTCAACCTATTTTGATGAGCCAAAATATCATCAAACATAGTGACACGTCTATTTGCCCAAATGCTCCCGTAAACAAAGCAGACAAAAGTATTTAAATTAGACAAACTCAGAATAACAAATTGTTCATGTCTGAAACAAATATTGGTAACCATGGAAGAATTAATCTTTGCAAAAACCCATAGAGTTGGAAGCTCCTTATTGTTCATAGCAATTAAAGACAAACCAAGCCTTCTCTAGAAGGCCTCATTAACAGAACTGAACTCCACCATAGGCTCAGCTAAACAAAGAAAATCCGGTTTATAAAGAGAACACAAATGATGCAAGTAACCCTGAGTATCCCTATTAAGAATACCCCTACAATTCCAGTAAAGAAAGATCATTTAAAACGGACCGGAGGTTTACTGGCTCGTTTGTTTCGAGCTGGCAAATTCTCCGTTGTTGTCATAATTTTTTCCCTCCGCCTTACTTTCTTAGTGCTAACTGTGTTTCAGCTATTGTCATCATCCTCTGCCATATCAGCCCAGGATTTAGGACGGGATGATGATTCAGATGCTGAATCAGCTCCCTCATATCTAGTGAGAATATTGTCCATTCCAGGTGAATCTGGCCTATCAGTTTTATCACAACTGAATTCATCCTCCTTCCTAAGTTGCGGGCTGCCAGGTAGAACAACCTCCACCACACAACCAGTATCAACATGAGGCCTAAGCTCAGAAACAATCCGTGAAGTGGCATGTTGAACAGGCACCTCGGTCTGAATTGCATTAGGCTTTTTCACAAACTTCCTCTCCTGTGAAACCATTGTACGTTTTTTTTCAATAACCGGAGCCTCTAGAACCTTTTCCAATGGTTTTTTATTTTTCTTGCAGTCATAAGCCATGTGGCCAATGTTTGAACAAACTTTACAGAAGCTTGGTAATCTCTCATACACCACATCAATCCAAATTTGTTTTCCTTCTCTCTCAATACCCATTTTAATAGGAAGCTCATTCATCAAATCCACATCAATTAACATTCTAGCATAATGACCAAACTCACCTTCAAGAGTGGTATTATCAAATCGTATAAGCCCTCCAATACCCTTTGAAATATCTGAAAGAATTTGAGGATCCCAATACTCCCATGGAAGAGAATATAATCTAACCCAAACCTGAGCATTTGTAGACTTCTCAGCATAGGGGTCAAAGTCCGGAATCCATGGTTGCAAACGGAAAGTACCTGGCTTAGTATTGATAATGCCCCGCGCTAACAACTGATTCTTGATCTCTTGGGATCCCAAAACCACATGAAAAAAGCCTCTCCCGATAGATATCAGTCGCCAAGAATCCTTCAAACCCCAAACCTTTGTTAAAGTTTCCTTAAGAGAAAGAACCTTCCATGGGGCATCTCCTTTGTTTAAGATTAACCTGCCAATCAGAGATGAGGAGCAAAGGGCCGCACGCCTATCATAGGCAGATTGAGAAATTCTAACCGACCGAAGACCGCCAATATCAGAAATCACAGCAGACGAGCAAGGAGTCGGATCCAGATTCCCAGCAAGGACCTTCGCAAATGACCTGCCCTGCACCGCCAAATTAGGCTTTCTCAAAGGATCCTGTGAAATCGAAGCAATCTGTGGTTGCGGGATACGCGATTGCGAATTATGAAAAGGAGCCTTTGGATTAAAGAGAACCTCTATACCGAGGTAGTTATCTAGATAATCCATGGTGGATCCTTGTATTTAACTAATATAAATATACGTATTGCATTTTATGAATTTTATTAAAATTTGTCAACCAAACATGGTAATGTAATTATGATTCCATTTCATTTCATTACACATTTCATTACATTACAACTTTGATTACATTACATTGCATTACAACGTACTAAACGGACCCTAAAAGTTGCAAGAACCGATTTAGGGGCTGCCATTGTGCTAAAAGTCAATGCCGAAGTCGTCAATGTCCATGTTTTGCTGCAGACAGAGAATGTGATCCAGATGTTTGTATGAATTGTTGGGTCGGGTAAGTTTGTAAATGTTGCTGCATCCAGAGAATGTGATTACTGTTACTATCATCAATTTGCTTGCCAATGTTATTACTTTTTCCTCACTACCATAATTTCTGTGTTATCAGTTTAATAATATTGATTCAACTATTCATCATACATTATTCATTATGTTAAATTATAATAATCATATATTTATTAAATTTTAATATATACAAAATTATAAACCTATATATAATATCGACGAAAATATAGAAAAAAACCGTGCAACGCACGGGTGAAAAACTAGTTAGTATTCTAAAGGCATAATGCATATTTACACTCTTAAACTTGGCAAGTTTTGTCTATTTACACCCTTAACTTTTAAAATAATCTATCACACATTTATAATCTATATATAATATAAAACAGTAACGATATAGCTGAAGTGTCAACTCCACGATTTTTGTTGATTAAAAATAATATTGATGAATTATTTTTTTTTCTTCAATTTTTTGATTTAATGGAATAAAAATATATAATCCAAATTATTGTAGTACTTAATTCGGTTTTTATAGTAATTATCCATAAATTCATAAAATATAATTTAATTAGAATAAATCCAATCTAATGATCTCTCTTTTATATCTAATCCAAAATATAGTGGTACTCCATCCAATGACATCTCTTCTACTACAATTCCTTTTGCATAGTAATTATCCTATTAATATCCATAGAATATAATTTAATGTGATAAATCCATTAAATGACCTTTTATACTATTATATAATCTATTTTTCATAGTGCAATAATCCATAAAATAAGATTTGCAGGATAAAAATATGACAAGTTGTAATTAAAATAAACCTTTATTTTTTAGGCCTTAATAAGCATGTTGAAGACCAGCAACAACGTGCATGAAGATATCATGGTTTAGACACGATAGTTGAAGATTTCATGGTTTGAGGTTTGGTAATCGGTAGAGTTGTCTAATTTGTATTGTTTTTTTAACATTAAATGGAGGTTTACAAATGTTATATAATTTTTTTTCCTTGAAATCAAAGAGTTTGTGAAAGTAATATGTTTCTAATGTTTAGAAATGGCTTAATACATTAAAGCCCCTTGAACTTGTCCAAAATCTTTCATTGACCCCTGAATTTACATTGTCTTATTAGCCCCCTTAACTTGCTAAAGTGTCATTATAAAATCCCTAAATCTATAAAAACATCATAAATATATACAAAATAGAAAGTTAATTTGTTTTAAAGACTTATAATCACGAACTAAGTCTTTTTTTTTTTTGAAGTTTTGATTTTTTTTTTAAGATTTAGACAAATTACAATATATATCATTTTAAATAAGTTAAAAGGGCAAATAGATCACTCTAAGCAAGTTCGGGAGTCAATAGGTAACTTTAAACAAATTCAGGTAGCCAATAGGCTATTTTAAACAAGTTGAGGGGGCTAACGAGACACCATGTAAGTTCAGTAAACCAATCAAATATTTTGAACCTGTATTAAGCCTTTAGAAATTATTACTCGAAATACACATGCATATTAGAAAGTTGAAATGTGACAAATATTATAGAATTTTGTTTTTTTTTTCTTTAAGAAAATTTATATTTTTGACAAATTAATATGAGAATAAGAATTTTTATTTTATTTTATGTAATTGATGCCGTTAAATAAATAAATTAACATATTAAAAAAACAGACTTCTAATTTTTTTTCTTTTTGTTTCTTATTATTTTTTTTTTAATTTCACTCTCCATCTTAAATTAATAAATCATTTTTAATTGATGATTTTGTTATTCTGATCTTGAGAGATTGTGTTTAAACATTTTATTTTGTTATTGTGTTTGCTGAGGTAATCATTCCATAGATAATTTTTACCTTTACAATTTTTTTGAATCAAAAGAACAATGAATTAATGAGCCAAATCATGGCAAAATTGTAACACTGTGCTAACACATGTGTCATCCCATTTGCTTGCCGCCGTATCCATTTGACTGAGTAAGAGTCATTTGATGTTAGAATCGATCGTATTTGAATAATTTTATCCCCAAATTCAGAATCATCAATAGAATTAGAATTTATTGCATCAATCACTTGTTTAGCATCAGATTCGAAAACCACTTTCCTTATTCCATCAGCTTCTAGCCATTGCATCGCTTGTAATAGAGCTTCGGCCTCACATTCTCGAGTTGTCGGACAACATAACAGACCCGCACATCTTCCCATTAGAAACTGTCCATTTGCATCTCGTATTGCTGCTCCTATCCATGCACGACTATCAGTGTTAAAACATGCGGCATCAACACAACACGAGAGAAATCCTTCTGATGGCGGGTGCCAAGCCATGCAACCAGCAGATGAACTATTTCCTACTACTGTATTTTCGATCTGCTGTTCTCCTGTACCAGTCCGATTCTTCAAGGCATTTGCTTCTGACCAATCATTAAGTACCGTGCAAGCATGAGCCACTATTTGATCTGTTGTGCGAATCTCATACTGCCAAAGACGGGTATTTCTAGCCTGCCATAAACTCCAAAGGTGCATCAAAAATATTTTCACAATTTGTTCCGGTGCTGCTCTAATCATATTATGAAACCATACTGTCAGGTTCTCAGCCACCGTCGCCTTCGCATTAATTCGATCCAGAAGTCCCGTCTTCTGTCACACTCTTATAGCTCATGCACATTCAATAAAAAAAATGACATCCATCCTCCCAAGATTAAGAATTGTATTTTATATATATATATATATATATATATATATATATATATTGTTTTATTATCTTTTAATGATTTATATTTATATTTATCTATTATTTAGTGAATCATGTGTCAGTATAGTTTCTTTTGACTTCTTTACGGGGAAAAAACAATTTCATCAAACTTTAATCATAGTTTTCTTCTATTTGATATTTTATTTTTAATATATAAAATTTGATATTATTTATATATAATTTTTATTATCAACTATGGCCTTGATCTTTCATTTATTGCTTCATTAAACCGGTGCAATATAAAAACAAGGTTTTTATCATCGATTTACTTTGACTGATTTTAATATCAGATTACTAATTAAATTTCAAAGGATGTTGTTTAGTTTGCGATGATAATGAATAAAAGCCAGGAACGACCACTTCCATATACGTTGGTTTATATTTTCTCTTCAATCATGTCCAGATGTATGTTGGAATATCTAGAGTGAAAAGTAAAAGTGGATTGAATATTTTTATTTACGATGATAAAGATAAAACATGTAGCCACACCACACTCAATAGTATTCGACTAGATTTTTAATTATTTATAGTGAATTATTATGGTAAAAATATTATATTATAAACTATATATTTAATATAAATTTTCATACTAATTTCATTATATTTAATATATACTTTTTAAAAAAATATATATATTTAATATTTTTATTTTATACATACCGTGCATCGCACGGGTGTAAGACTAGTTAGCTTTAAAAACCTATTACACATTTATAGTTAGCTTTAAAAACCTATCACACACCTATAGTTGGCTCGTTCAGACATTCTGCATACAAAATCATTGATTTGTCATCTTTGACAAATGAGATGGCATATGTGTGCTATAGAAAAAAAAACGAGTGAGTTCATTCTGTATGTTGCATCATCTATAGATCAACGATTTTATGTGTAGGAGGTCCGAAGGAGCCAACTATAGGTATGGAATAGGTTTTTAAAGTCAACTATATCGATGCGTTTGATGTTCTATTGGGATAGGGATAAAGATAAGGATCAATGATTGGGACAAGTATAAAAATATGCTAGTCGAAAATTATTATTCAATGTTTGGTATGTGGAATATGAGTAGAGATAAAATAATATATTTTACTATTTTAACCTTATTTAAACTATGTCACATTCATTTGAGGGATAAGATGGACTTTTTCATCCTATTAAAATCGCAGTAGCTTATCCCACCTCCTTATACCCCCTCCCCCTCTTAAGTATAGGATATGAGTGATAAGACTCGTATCTCTCTCTTATTTCCCTAACTTATCTCTAAAATAAACATGGGATAACTCATCTCGATTTTTTTATCCCTATCCCCGTGTTTTTATCCCATCTAACAAACACCTCGTATGTGTATTATAGGTTTTTAAAGCCCACTATAAATGTGTAATATGTTATTTTAAAAATTCAAGATACCAATAGATAAAACGTGTCAAATTTAAGAATGTAAATATACATTAAGTCTCTCCTAAACTTTTTCAAAATATCATAATTAAATTCCTAAATCTATAAAAATACCCTAAAGTTCTAAACAAATCACAAATGGTACCTTTAAGTTTTGAATTTCTTTTTATAAATTTAGACAAATTGAAATACATCACTTTAAATAAGTTAAATGAGTTAATAGATTATTTTAAGGAAGATAAAGAGACTAACAAGACACTTTGTAAATTTAGAAATTCTATCAAATTTGTAGTACAAGATTAAGAGGATCTTTGATGTATTAAGTCTTTTATTAAAAAACTGAACTAAAATGCATGAATGGCATGTAATTACCTAAATAAGAACTGGTAGTTTCGAGGTAAAATGCATTGCGGCATTTGATTTTTCATTTTTTGATTCACTAAGCTTTTTATATTTTATTTAAATATATTAAACCTCTGATTTTTTATTTTTGATCACGTTAAACTTCTAATGACAAAAAAAAAAAAATTGAACATACAACTCGATAAAAAAAAGTTTCATTTTACCTACCTTAGATATTTGTACTTCTCACATGTCAAACCGTAAAAAATATAATTTCAAACACATGTGAAATGAATAACGTATTTTTAACTAAACTAAATATTCACAACTAACTAATTTTATAAACAATGGCTTAACGCAACAAAAAAATCAATGATCATTGACTTAATATCCAAATAAAAGATTAAGGACTTAACGAATAAAAAAAAATGAAAGATGAAAGAGCTCATGATGCTTATGACTTGTTATGCTTTTACCATTCGCACAAAAATTGCATAATTACACGGAACCACCACTAACAAGAACATAACATAAACAAAGAAAAATCAGAGGGAAAAAGGAAATAGCAGGAAAAAGAAATTCTTTAAACCAACAAAAAGGTGTATCAACACAACTGAGATAAGCCAGGTAGCAAAATGTAAAACGATCAAGGTAGTAACTGAAAAGGAATCCTCTAAAAAGGGAAAACAAGGCTAACAAAGACAGAGAAGAAAAAAAAAACTCATTCTTCCATAACAACAGCCCCTTTCTCACTAACATAGATACCATCTGATACAGATCGGGTTCGGGACGTGTTAGTTTTAATCGTAAACTAACAAAGAGGTTCTTCTCAAGCTAAACTTGAAGGAGTTAATCCCGGGTTTTATGGACTAAATCCAAAGGAATAGTGAAATCCTCATTGTTGAAGGTAAAACCTTAACAAAGCTTCAATGAAGAAGATATAATATTTGATTGATAAAAGTTCTTCAATCCTTACAAAAATGGGGGTTTAAATACTTCCCCTAATGATAACAAAAGACAAGGACTACCCCTACTAGGGTTACACTAAGGTTATCAACAAAAGGGTAAAATAGGTGATACACCCCGACAACTCAGTACCAAGGTACCGGTACGGATTGTCAGGGTTGTTGGTGAATTCCTTCGGGAGGAAGTAAACCTGACGATCCGCCCAGGAATAGCTTGAGGATCCGCCTCTCGTACGCCCCAGTGATCCGCCACTCTAGTGCCCCCCTTAGGATCCGCCGGTTCTAATGAGTGATGAAGAAAGAAGACTTAAATAGGTAGAATGTATATCATTCCTTGTTTAAGGAAGGAAAGCTTGTAGCTATCCGTCGTTAAACAAGGGAGGAAAGTTCACTCCTTGTAAAGGAAGTAATCTCTAGGACCCGCCTCAGTTATTCATCCGGTATACGCCACTAGGTGCGCATGTTGTTCGTATTTCCCATATCTGAATATGATCTACCAGGATTCAATATAGAGTGAGGTCCGCCAATCTGGGTCGGAGTAGATACAGTAGGTAGATCCGCCGAAGTAGATATATATTGACAGAAATACAATGAACAGATATGCCAAGGTAGATCCACTCAGGTAGATAATGGAAGTAGATACGTCGATGAGTAGATACACCAATGTAGATATGTCGAAGTAGGTCCACTCAACTAGATACCTGAAGGAGATACATCAACGTAGATACATCGAAGTAGATCCGTAGAGTAGATTCGTCGAAGAGATCCGTTGATGAGATCCGCCGAGGGGGATCCGTCAAAGGAGATCCATCAAGGAGATCCGTCAAAGGAGATCCATCGGAGAGTTCCATCAAAGGAGATCCGTCGAAGAGATCCGTCGAAAAGATCCATCGAAAAGATCCTTCCAAGGGGACCCGCCGAAGAGATCCATCAAAGGAGATCCGTCAAAGGAGATCCGTCAAAGGAGATCTATCAGAGAGACCCGTCAACGTAGACCCATCGAAGAGATCCTTCAAAGGAGATCCGCTGAAGAGATCCATCAAAGGGATCCGTCGAAGGAGATCCGTCTAAGGAGATCAGTCTAAGAGATCCGCCCAGGTAGATACACTTAAAAGAAAAAAAGATATACTGGACTTTAAGTATGTCTTCCTCCTCTTCTGAATCACTTTCCCCACATACCTAACGAAATTTGCTACCTTGCTACTTCCCTGGCCTGGACTTGGAATTTGTAGAAAAGATGTCCGCATCATACTCTCTTTCTTAAAAAAAAAGAAATAGGATCACACTTGCCTTTAAACACCAGCAGACCATATGCTCTTTATCACTCGAACTGCCCTTCCCATTCGTCAAGTGTTCCATGAAGCTCTTGGTCGTCGTCATCATAGGGGTACTCGTTTTGGCTCCACCCAACGTCCTCTAACTCATCATCACAGTAGAACCTATCTTCATCATCTTCATAATTAGGAGCTCCCCTTTGGTTCCACTCAATGTTCCTTGACTCCTCTTCATAAAACCTACCTTCTTCAGCTTCATAAGTATTTTCATTTTGGCGCCACTCACCATCCTCTAACTCATCATCACAATGAAATCTGTTCTCATCATCTTCATAAGTAGCCTCACTTTGGCTCCACTCAGTGATCTGATGCTCACCTTCATCATAATAGGTTTTGTCATCTTCATTATCTTCAAGTCTGTCCTCATGATGATGAAATCTACCATCATCATATAACTCACCATCAAAATCACTATCTTCCCCGCCATTCCCATTCCTGGACCCATTATCATCATACTCAAGTTCATTGTTGCTATCCAGCTCATTTTCATAATGGTCCTCCTCTCTATCAATCTTCCACTCGAGTTCACCTCCTTCATGATTATTTTCAAATTCGTACAACTCCTCTTCCTCCACCCAATCTTTTCCACGACCTCTCGCTTCCATCCGCTCCTTTTTATAGTTCAAGCTGATCACTCCATTTGCTGAGTGGTCCGACTTAAACGACGTTCGACATCCGAGCATTGTTGATCCACCAACATCTCTCCCATCACCATAGCCATCAACCCGCACACATAAAATGAATCCCTCATCCGCCTTAAAGAGATTCGCCAGCCCAAAATCATCATCCACTTCTTTAGGATTAGGGTTATCACCCTCATTAAGCATACAAGTGAAGTTTTGCCTATGGGGCATTTCATCAAACACATAGTATGCACCCTTTTCTATTTGAACTTCTTCAAAATTCCTACATGCTATCCCCTCTTCCTCCTCATTCACAGATTCATTTAAGTTCTCATCCACAAATTCATTATCAATAACTCCACAATGAGAACTTAAATCACCAACAACATCACAAATAGCTAAATCCTCACTAATAGTAGGCATATCCTTAACTTCCACATCAAGAACTGAGAGTTTCGGATTTACCTCTTCCTTAGGGAATAGAGGACAGATTCGGCAGGAATCTTTAGGGGGTGAGATAGCGGGTTCTCCATCTTGTTTTTGTTGGGCTCGACGTTGTCGTCTCCGGCTATTTCGGCTGCGTCTGGTTCCTCTTTGCAGATTCTCCATCCTTTCTTGCTCCATGTTTTCTATTGTCTTTCTCCTTACTTCGGCAAGCTTGAAATCCATCTCTTCAAGCTCGGAGTTGCCATTCTTCAAAACTCTTGTCAGTGGCTACCATCGTCGAGAGAAGTTTCGGATCAGGAAACGATCGGCTCTGATACCAACTGATACAGATCGGGTTCGGGACGTGTTAGTTTTAATCGTAAACTAACAAAGAGGTTCTTCTCAAGCTAAACTTGAAGGAGTTAATCCCGGGTTTTATGGACTAAATCTAAAGGAATAGTGAAATCCCCATTGTTGAAGGTAAAAACCTTAACAAAGCTTCAATGAAGAAGATATAATATTTGATTGATAAAAGTTCTTCAATCCTTACAAAAATGGGGGTTTAAATACTTCCCCTAATGATAAAAAAAGACAAGGACTACCCCTACTAGGGTTACACTAAGGTTATCAACAAAAGGGTAAAATAGGTGATACGCCCCGACAACTCAATACGAAGGTACCGGTACGGATTGTCAAGGTTGTTGGTGAATTCCTTCGGGAGGAAGTAAACCTGACGATCCGCCCAGGAATAGCTTGAGGATCCGCCTCTCGTACGCCCCAGTGATCCGCCACTCTAGTGCCCCCCTTAGGATCCGCCGGTTCTAATGAGTGATGAAGAAAGAAGACTTAAATAGGTAGAATGTATATCCTTCCTTGTTTAAGGAAGGAAAGCTTGTAGCTATCCGTCGTTAAACAAGGGAGGAAAGTTCACTCATTGTAAAGGAAGTAATCTCTAGGACCCGCCTCAGTTATTCATCCGATATACGCCACTAGGTGCGCATGTTGTTCGTATTTCCCATATCTGAATATGATCTGCCTGGATTCAATGTAGAGTGAGGTCCGCCAATCTGGGTCGGAGTAGATACAGTAGGTAGATCCGCCGAAGTAGATATATATTGACAGAAATACAATGAACAGATATGTGTTATCGTCGTAATTTATAGCCTTTTTAGTATTTAATTACTAGTTATTTTGTACCATTTTAATAAATTTTAATAATGGTTTTTGTATATTTTCTTTATTTTATGTATCTAAGCCAATTTGTGTGTTTTTTAGGCACTTTCGCAAGGTTTTCGGCACAAATAACCAAGTCGGGGCTTAAGGCGGCAACTCGAAAGTAAAAGGGACCAGAAAAAAGGAGTTTTAGTGACACCCAGCGTGCACTTCGTCGCGGATAGGTGCTGTAAAATAAAGTCCAATTGTTCACACTAGAACAGATTTGACACATTTTCGTATTTTCAACTTATCTCCCTCATACGGACTCGGATTGAGGCGATTCAAAATGCGTTGGAAAGCTAAGAGAAAGATGAACAAATGTCTAATAATAATCATCTCCAAATTCGAAGTGAATCAGGCCCAGAAAATTATCCAAAGTTGATGAATATGTTGAAGCCTAAGATTCCTTTCACATTTCAACTCCTAAATTATTAAAATCTTCCCCCATGCTCTCTTAAATGCTAAATTCAGATGATAAGGAGTGGGAGGCCATAAGGATGACTTGGTCTTTGGAATTATGTGTGCCATTTTACTATAAAAGGAGGCCTTGGATGCCATTTGAAGACACACCAAGCTTAGGCTTAATTCTTCCCTCTATAATGTTATTTTGTTGATTCTTATCCTTAAGAATCAGTTGTTTGTGTTGTTCTTATTGTTGTCAGAGTGTTGTTTGTGCAAAAGTTCATCTAATAAAAGTAAGTTTCAAGTTACCGAAGAAGTTCGTTCGGTAATCGTCACTACGGTTTCTTCTAAACTTTAATCTCTTTTATTAATATGAACTCTATTATCTATCTTTCTAAAATGTGTTTTAATCTAATGATGGGCTAAACCCCTCTTAACTAAGGCTAAAAGTGGATCTTAACCTTAATTATGTGGTAATTACGTTTAACCTATTTAAGTTATCTTTATCCTCTTTGAGAACTAACTTATGATTCTTAATGCTTGTAGGAGATGGGCCAACTCTCTACTTGGATATAATTAATCGTTTATATTGACCGTGATTAAATTGATTAATCGAAATTCATAAGTTGGACCTAATGACCATTTAGTGTGGCTTATCGGTTTTCCAAGGTTTTTCATGAATCTTATTACAAATCTTTAATTTGTTACTTGAGCCGGACCAAGGGAAAGTAATAAATCGAAGGTTTGGAAATAATAAAACTTAATGCTTCTTTGGATTAATTACTTGAGCCGGACCAAGGGAAAGTAATTAATCGAAAGTTTAGAACTAATTACTCGAGCGGTTTTTCTTGAATCTTAGGTAATCACTTTAGCCGGACCAAGGTAAAGTAGGTTAAAAAGGTTTAGATTTAATCTTGTTACAAATCTTAGATTTATTACTTGAGCCGGACCAAGGGAAAGTAATAAATCGAAGGTTTGGAACTAAGAAAACTTAATGCTTCTCTTGATTAATTACTTGAGCCGGACCAAGGGAAAGTAATTAGTCGAGAGTTTAGAACCGATCTCGAGAACTATTAGTTAATAAGAAAAATCGCCATCTTAAAAAGGATAAACAACTTAAAAGGGGTTAAGTGTTTTACCAAGCAAAGAGGTTAAGTGAAGCTAGAAGCCTTAGTTTCTTTTATTATAAGTAATATCTCACTTAATTTGTGTAATTTTTATTTCATTTCTTGCTTAAGTCTTAGTTTGGTTGTCCAACAAACTCTACATTTCGGTTGTTTAAATAATAGATAGTAAGCAAAGAGATTAGTACTTATAATCACCATCCTCGTGGGAACGATACTCTACTTTCACTTTATTACTTGATACACGACTAAGGTACACTTGCTTTCACATGCACGTATACGTAAAACGCGCATCAATATGCCAAGGTAGATCCACTCAGGTAGATAATGGAAGTAGATACGTCGATGAGTAGATACGCCAATGTAGATATGTCGAAGTAGGTCCACTCAACTAGATACCTGAAGGAGATACATCAACGTAGATACATCGAAGTAGATCCGTAGAGTAGATTCGTCGAAGAGATCCGTTGATGAGATCCGCCAAGGGGGATCCGTCAAAGGAGATCCATCAAGGAGATCCGTCAAAGGAGATCCATCGGAGAGATCCATCAAAGGAGATCCGTCGAAGAGATCCGTCGAAAAGATCCATCGAAAAGATCCTTCCAAGGGGAACCGCCGAAGAGATCCATCAAAGGAGATCCGTCAAAGGAGATCCGTCAACGTAGACCCATCGAAGAGATCCTTCAAAGGAGATCCGCTGAAGAGATCCATCAAAGGGATCCGTCGAAGGAGATCAGTCCAAGAGATCCGCCCAGGTAGATACACTTAAAAGAAAAAAAGATATACTGGACTTTAAGTATGTCTTCCTCCTCTTCTGAATCACTTTCCCCACATACCTGACGAAATTTGCTACCTTGCTACTTCCCTGGCCTGGACTTGGAATTTGTAGAAAAGATGTCCGCATCACCATCAAGAAATTTCCTGATATCTTTCTTCTTTACATGGCATTTCTGTCCAAAAGAAATGTTTAACAGTCAGAAAAGCAAACATCTTATTAACACAGCAAGATATAGCTAACTCTTTATAAAAAGAAAATGGTGCGGGACAATCATGCATACGGAAAAAAAAGTAAAGTATTTGACCACATTACTTGGATATTTTTGGCTGCAAAACAAAAGCCTAAACAGAGCAGTAAGCAAGAGAGGAAACCTGGTTTATAAGAGCAGCGGACCGTGACACAAGTTCAATGTCATTGCCATCCAATACAAGCTCATCCTTAACCTTCTCGGACCGAACAACTGTTACACCTTCAAGCATATCAACTTTCCTCACCCGGAGGAATTCCATGTTGGATCAAATAAATAAACTTTCACAAGGTAACAGAGAGGAAGAGTATAATTGCTGGAATAAAATTATCTTGACTTACTACTTGTATTGATAAGTATTTATAGATTACAGACATGACTCTTAGTAAACAACATTAACTCTCTATAAATACAGATACACAAACGACTCATGGATAATACACTGAACCAAATTAAAGACTATTAATTAAATGTTTATTATTTCAACAGAGCAATCCAAAGCATAACAAGTAATACAATCAACAAAGTATGTAACAATTTCCTGACAACAACCCTGTTAATTGATACTAAAAATTCAACATGTGACCAAGCACTGCACTTCCTATCAAATGGAAATATAAAACTCAAGCCAATCAGCTCCTAAAAACTGTTCTGATAGGAGTATTGGCTCTAAGTATTGAATCTATAATCCTGTGAAACGGTTGACAAAAGTTACATATACATACATTATTAAGAGAAAAACAGGACGGATGATCAGTACAACAAATGAAAAACTAGTAAAATCCAATCAACAAAGTATTTAACAATTTCCTGACAACAACCCTGTTAATTGATACTAAAAATTCAACATTGTGACCAAGCACTGCACTTCCTATCAAATGGAAATATAAAAACTCAATCCAATCAGCTCCTAAAAACTGTTCTGAGAGTATTGAATCTATAATCCTGTGAAACGGTTGACAAAAGTTACATATACATACATTATTAAGAGAAAAACAGGACGCATGATCAGTACAACAAATGAAAAAGTAGTAAAATCCAATCAACAAAGTATGTAACAATTTCCTGACAACAACCCTGTTAATTGATACTAAAAATTCAACATGTGACCAAGCACTGCACTTGCTATCAAATGGAAATATAAAACTCAATCCAATCAGCTCGTAAAACTGTTCTGATAGGATTAAATCTATAATCATGTGAAACGGTTGACAAAAGTTACATATACATACATTATTAAGAGAAAAACAGGACGGATGATCAGTACAACAAATGAAAAACTAGTAAAATCCAATCAACAAAGTATTTAACAATTTCCTGACATTGATACTAAAAATTCAATCCAATCAAATGGAAATATAAAACTCAATCCAATCAGCTCCTAAAAACTGTTATGATAGGAGAAATGGCTCTAAGTATTGAATCTATAATCCTGTGAAACGGTTGACAAAAGTTACATAAACATACATTATTAAGAGAAAAACAGGACGGATGATCAGTACAACTAGTAAAATCCAGTAAAAGTTGAAAATGAAAAGAAGAAGAAAGAATTTAAGAACCTTCTTCTCGCCAAGGAAGTTACGGATCTCAATGGCAGAGTTGGAGCTGGAAATGGAAGCGTTAATAGGAAAGTGAGCATAAACAAATCGCATCTTGTAGCGATACGATAGCCTTTGGTGACGCTAGTAATGAGATTCTCTACATGGCTGAGGGCTGTACGGATAGCGGCACTGGTCTTTCTGGAAGCAAACCACGCATCGATCTTGAGTTTCCTCTGACCGGTCTCCTCGTCTTTGATGAGCTGAAAATCGAGGTGAAGGTGCTTGAAGTTTCGGGTGAGCTTACCACGAGGTCCCTCCACTTCGATAATCTTTGCATTTACATTTATTTTAACGCCGTCCGGTATATCCATGGTTTCAGATGAAAGAATTGTCTTCATTTTTCTCCACTACAGAGATCCGCCGAAGAAGAAGAAGAAGAAGCGGCCAAAGGATTTAATTGAATAAGGGTCTATTCTTTATCGCTGAAAAAAACTGAACTGAACTGAACTGAATTGAATTGAATTGAACTGAACTGAACTGAACTGAATTGAACTGAACTGAACTGAACTGAATTGAATACTACTGAATACTGAACTGAATTGAACTGAATGCTACTGAACTTAACTGAATACTACCGAACTTAACCGAACTTAACAATAATGATAATATTAGACTTTAAAATCATTTTAATGATAATATTGGACATTAATAAACTTATAATAATAATAATGGTTCTAATAAATATAATAATATCAATAATAAATAAATATATTATTAAAGATAAAACTAAATTGAATATCAAATAAAAGCTCGGGTTGATAAAATCTTGGCTCGATAAAAGCCTATGAAATTAAATAAAAATGAGTCTAATTTAAATTAAAAATACAAATTACATACAAACACAAATTTACATATAATTTAAAGCCTATGAAATTAAATATAAATTTTCATATGAATATAAACTCTTAACTTTTTATTCTAATTAAGGGTTAAAGTGCAAAAATAACGTTTTGGGTCAGGAGTAATTTTACCCCTAACGTCTAAAATTGTGCAATTTTATCCCTAACATTGATAAATTTGGTAAATTTTAGAAACAATTCGTAATTTGGATGCAATTTCTAATTTTTAAATATGGATGCATACTTTAGTTTTAATCTTTTATTAAACGATATATACTTTAATAAACTATTATTTCTTGACTTTTATCTAATTTATAGATAATTATAAAGTATAAATAATAATAATAATATATAATAATAATAAAAAATAATGATAAATTATAGATAAATAATAATTATTATTATAATATAATAAATAATGATAAATTACTGAACGCTGAAACTGAATGCTGAAACTGGATGCTGAAACTGAATGCTGAAACTGAATGCTGAACTAAACTGAACTGAACTGAACTGAACTGAACTAAATTGAACTGAACTGATTGTTACTGAAATTAAGTGATAAAGAACAGGGCCTAAACCCTAACTCCAGTTTTATATACCCATTGTTTTCAAATTGGCCACTCAAACTTCATGTTTTGAGAATTGGACCTCTATGAACACATGGTTTTTGAATTTGACTTTTTTTTAATGCTTCTCCAGCCCCCTTAACTTATCAAAATTGGTCATTTTACCCTTCCAACTCATCAAATGTCCTATTTACATCCTTAACTCCATAAAAATAGTATTTTCAACCCCCTTAACTTGTCCAAATTTCTCATTTTAACCCTTCTCAACTCATCGAATATCCTATTTACCCCCTTAACTCCATAAAAGTGGTATTTCTCACCACTTATGATCCTATTTACCCTCTTAACTCCATAAAAATGGTATTTCTTATCCCTTTATAGCAGTTAAAAAAGTTGAAAAGAGAAAGAACGAATAAAAAATACAAATAACTAGAACATTAATATAAACAAGTTAAATACATTATATGTAGGGATAATGTACCAAAATAGGCCTATGATTTTTGGAGAAGTATTAATTTAGGTTCCACTTACAAAATAGCATAAATATAGGTTTAACGTTTAAATTTTTTTTATCAATTTAGGCTTCGATAACGGATTGTAAGGGGTGAAAAATACCACTTTTTATGGAGTTAAGGGGGTAAATAGAACATTCTATGAGTTGGGGGGATAAATAGAGAAGTTGAGGGGGGTGAGAAATACCACTTTTATGGAGTTAAGAGGGTAAATAGGACATTCGATGAGTTGAGGGGGTAAAATAACCAATTTGGATAAGTTAAGGGGGCTGTGGAAGCATTAGGCTTTTTTTTAACAAAAGAATTGCTTATTGATTACAGAGGAAAAAATCATAAAGAATAGGAGGCAGGACAGACCCCACGCTGCGCAACCAGACTCGGAATCAACAGCTTTAGCAAGCGCATGTGCTGTTTGATTCGCTGATCGATGGACAAATCGGATAAAGCAGTTAAGCAAATCTGTTACAAGTAATCAACAATCTGATAAAATCATTCCAAACATTGAAGTGGATGGTTCATCATTGTAAAAAGCCTTCACAAACACTTGAGAATCCGTTTCGAGGAGGACATTACCATGACATGCCTGTTTTAACCACCTTAATGCTTCACGGATGCCCATGCTCTCCACTAGTAGAGGATCTATGGGGAACTGTAAGTAATCTGCTTGAGCAGCAACCAGCTGACCTGACGAGTCCTGAAGAACAGCACCAAAACCAGCAGTCTGCGTTTGCGGAAAAATGGCATCGTTGAGCCAATTCACTAGCGGAGGAGCCCAAGACACAGGCATCACAGTAATGCATCTGAATTGTGGCGGCATGTGTGAACGAGCCTATTTCCAACTTGACAGAAACGTTGTGGCTGAGGAGAAAACAATACTAGCTGGGGACTGGCGTTGTTTCCATACGAACTCATTGCGATTTTGCCAAATCTGCCATCATATTTGTAACCCCCTCACTAGGATCACATGATATCTCACACAACATCAGTTACAGACATGCTTTCAAGTCTCAATCATATAAACTTCAATCTTATATAAACTTTACATATTATACATAAGAGAAAGCGTTTACAATTTACAATACATATTTACGTCATTATCCTACATAGAGGATTTACAAAACAAAAGTACATCAAAATACTCCAAAATGCCTAGGCGAGAATGGACTGACACTGCCGGTGCGACCTTAAACAAGACGAACTCCACCTAACCTGTAAAAATTTGTTGGCAATGGATGAACTGCCTACTCAATAAATATATTACACATATATGTATACAAAAGTAATAGAAAGAACACAGATCAAAATATATCATTACTAAGTTAAAATTTTCAGTAGAAAGATATTCATTTGTTTCACTTATTATAGTAATACTTATTTCAGTAAGTAAGGACCCTTCTATACTTAGATAATATATATAAAATGGTCCTTGGACCCAATCTGTATCCCGGCTCACTAAATTCGGAATAAAATCATCTGTGCTACGGAGGAGTTAAACTCAACTCATGTACTCATATATTAAAGGAAAATAGGCAAACACATGCACATCAGAAATATAAAATTTTCACCTATTTCCCTTCACCCAAGATCTGTTAAGCGTTATTTCATATAAAGAGGGATAGTACGAAATACTTTTATTGACGATCTATCTACAGTTGCAAACAAAGTGCCCACAACTCTTAATCCCGAGTTTCACGAACACAAATTGTCACGTCCGTGTCTAAATTTCTAGAATTTATATCTTGATATTTGTTTTGATTCGTTTTGATAAGATGCATTATATATATAAAGTTATATGAACTTAAGTTTTGAGTATATTTTATAAGGTTTTGAGTAAATCCCTTTGTAAATGTATATATGTAGCTATGTTAAGTAAAATTGGTTTTTATAGCTGATAGTTTCTTACTGAGATTTTTGTCTCACGTTTTTAAATGTTTTAATGTTTTTAGGTGAGAAAGTACAGGATATAGAGAAGGTTACCGATCGATTAGGCGAGGTTTGGAAGTTGGCTGCTTATTGTTAAAATTATGGTTAGACCTTTGGTATTTCAATTGTAATGGATAAATTGGAGACTCTTAAGTATTGATTATGATCTTTCTATTTCATGCCCGATGCCGATTGAGGTCGTCTAGGGTCGGGTGTGACACAAACAAAAACAAAACAAGTAAAACGATTAGAATACAACCGATGAATAACATGTAGGAAAATAGACAAGCCTAGGTGTAGCGGAATAATAAAATTTTATCTATTTTATCTATTTCCATTTTCCAAGATCTGTTAATTGTTATTTCATATAAAGAGGGATAGAATGAAATACCTTTTCTGAAGAACTATCTACAGTTGCAAACGAAATGTCCACAACTCTTAATCCGTGTATCACGAACAACAAAAGAAACAACACAGAAAAGAAAGACGATTAGTAATCAACCTTAATAAATAGCAATCACAATGACTGCTTCTAACAGAATCGATACGAGATCAAAGAGAAAGTAAGAAAGATTGTAATTAGCCGAGACGGTTTCGGAACGGTTCCTCTTGCCCCCTTGTTGTGTGTTGGTCGAATTTCTGGGGTTAGGGTGTCTATTTATAGACTTCTCAAAACTCTAATCCCAGTTGTGTTAGGTAATTAAATAATTAGAATCTCATTCGGAATAGGATTGCTAATTAGATAATTAAATAAACACTCCATTATTATCTAAATAATAACTAATTATATCTAGATAATATCATTAATCAAATTAATAATTTAATTATTATTAGGGATAATTAATTAGAGTTTCAATCTCATTAAAATCTCTAATTAACATTATCAGATAATCCTTTAATTTAATTCACAACCATAATCAAATTATAATTATTAATCAAATTAATTTATCCCTAATTAATCTACAAATTTCGGCCCATGTATAGTGTCTCACTAATTACATTTTCGTCCCCTAGTTCCAAATCCCATATGAGACCCATTAGGTCCTTTATTGCCACTAGTCGTATATATCCTTTGAAATTAATTCATCACGATTATTTCAACATATCTGTCGCGAGCTGTTACTAGCAGAACCTATGATATTCCCCCAGAGCAATTAAGAAGTCAGGTTGATAACTGACGTTAACCTTTCTACATTAGGTACAGTATAATACGATCCTTCATCAACTATATCCTGTTGGTCAATTCCTTATAACCATAGAACGTGTCAAGGTTACATATAACGAAGAGTCTGTTTTACCTGTACAGGTTGAATTCACTCTGAAAGATAAGTTAAGTGAAATTTCTATTTCTACTCTTAACTCTATCACCTTGCAAGGATTTCAGTTAATTCACTACAAGCGGCCATTTGGATATATCTCCCACTTATCAGGAGTGACGAATGCTCAATCTGACATTAACTATTCTACAATTACTTTGTGTGATACCCAACCCTGCTCTCACACACCCCAAGCTCTCACCTGTTGGATCGTGCTCGCACAGAATCAAAGTATCAGACTCCATAATCTAGAATCACTAATTAACGAATGTTTAAGTCTGAGGATTAGTTATACCTACTAATACCAATGAGATGAACAGTTGACACATTAGATAAATCAATCCATACTGTTATCTCAAGTCGGGTCCCAATCCTAATGAACTCCTTCACCGGATCCATGTAACTGTCTAGATATCTAAATATCTAAAGCTTGTGAGATCAGCTTTCTGTCTCGACAGAAAACATTGTTACATGCAAGTCTCAACAGTAATATGCCAACCCCTATAACATATTACTTGACTTGGGTTGATTTTAAGTTTATTGATCTTATTATAAAGTATAGTCTCACTTCATGCTTGTATGAACACTTTATAATCACTTAAACAAACTTAGGATTACTTTCTTTATGAAAGATTTGTGCCTTTATATATAGTTACATTTTAATGCTATATATCTCATTAAACAAATGACTAAATAAAAAATTTATTCATTAATATTTATATCCTAAGACAATTGTCTTTAGGACACTAAACTCCAACATAGCAATCAAAGGAGATTGCCTCTAATAAATCAACACAAGATCAAGGAAAGAGAAATAGAGATAGAAATCAATCGAATGGAGACGAGCGGAGTGAATCTCTTCCTCAACTGGGGTGGCCGAATTCCAACACTTGGTGGCTATTAGGGTTAGCCGAAATTCACTATATGGGGGTATTTATAGCCTCTTGTATCTAAACCCTAGTTAGATAGAATTAGATTACTTAAGTAGAGTTTTATTCTAAATAATACTCTATTAATATTATCTATAACTATATCTAAATATAATAGATAATATTTGTTTATTTGATAGGATAGTAGTTAGAGATATATTAATCAAATTAAACCTCCTAACTTATTTATCCTATAATAATTTAACCACAACTATAATCCAATTATAATTGTCTAAATAAATAAATTAATATATATACATAAAATGCATATATAAATTTCGGCCCCCATATATATACAATTAAAACAATTTTAATCTTCCATTCATTAATTACTATTATGTCCTCTTTTTGGTTCCAAGTCTTATGTGTGACCCATTAAATTCTTATTGCTACTAGCCGTATACAACCATTAAATTAATTTCCATAAAATTATATTCAATCTTTGTATATCGGAATGAGTGCGTGGACTGTGAATGGCAGAACCGTAAACATCAAAGTGTGAACTAGTGTATGATTCAGGTACCATTGATGAAATTTACCCGTTATTACTATGATTAGTTGAAGATCCGTGTGTTATTAATAGTTTAAAATATTACATTATTGTAATTCCTATTTTCAAATTTTTAGAAGCCTTGTGCTAAATTTTCATAGGATTCTTAAATTTTAATATAATTTTATAATAAAAAATATAAAGAAAAATGTTAAGCGGAAAGATGGTAAATTTTGAACGGCTAATTCACTCTGTACTAGTGCAACAGTGAAAGTGGGTTTTTTTTTTTTTTTTGTACATTATTATTTTTTTTAACTTAAACTAATATCATATGCATATATGTTAAAGTATAGAGACTAAAATTGTAATTTGTCAAAGACCGGATTATACTTTAAGATAGGGATGTAAAAGGGGCGGGACAGGGAATGCATTTCCCATCCCCGTTTCCGACTAGTCGGGGATTTCCCGTCCCCATTCCCACGAGTTAGATGAGAACAAATTTGTCCCCCATCCTCGTCCCGCGAGGAATTTCCGTCCCCGCAGGAATCCCCATTCCCGTTTAAAATCACTTTTTTCCTATTCCACATCCCAATCCCTGCGGGGAATCGCTATTTATATTTAAAAAAAACATTATATATTTCTTTTCTTTTCTCCTTTCTAATTCTAGGTTTTGTTCGAAAAAATGACAGAGATACTATGTCTTTATTTTAATTTAGGTTAAGAAAAATATCAATTTAGTCCTTAGCTAATATTTTATTTATCCCATTTTATTTTTTATTTGAATATAAGTCTATTTAATTTAAATTAAATGTTATAAATTATAATATTTAAAGTATAATTTTAATTATAATAGGAAATAATTGGGGTTCCGTCTGAGATTCCCCATCGGGTATTAACTGGACGGGGTCGGAGATCCTCACGGGGTAGGGTTTGTATTCCCCATTCCCATCCCATCCCCGTTACGGGAGATAAAATTATCCACATCTCTATCCCCGTCCCATGGGGATTCTTATCGGTGATTCCACATTACCATTGGGGCGGATCACTGACGGGGACGGGAAATCTCCGCTCCACTTGCATCCGTACTTTAGGAGGACTAGGTATGAAATTTGGAGGAATTAAGATTTGTTTTTCGGAATAACAATAGCGTAAAAAAAAAACTCTCCATTTTCGCATATTACTCTATGCACTCAATTTCCTTTTATTATTTCTCTGCCACACAAAATAAAATATTACATGAAGTTTTACATCACTCCATTTCCACACATCACAAAAAAAAAAAAAAATAACAATCACAATTTTGTGAAATTTATGTCCACAAATTCATGTGGATTCTCCAATTATTTGTTTTTGACCTTTTTTTTTAGGCTTATGGACAAAAAAAATTACTTGAAAGTCTAACTATATCATGTGAACATTTACTTCTTGTCTTCTCTTTTATTTTTTTACCATTTTTTTACATATATTTTTTTATAATAAAATTAAGTTTATTATTTTAACAATGTACTTAACTAATCTTAAATTTTGGAACCATTTGCTAATGAACTCTTTATTATATACATATTCTCAAATTTTTAAGGTCTGAAATTGATCCAATTTATCAACGTTAGGGGTAAAATTGGTGCAAAAATACAAAATTGATATGCAATTGGTGCAAAGTAAAGAAAAAAATAACTGTATTTTATAATAGTATCTGAAATTGATCCAATTTATCAAAGTTAGGGATAAAATTGCTCTTGGCTACAAACATTAGGGTAAAATTGCACCATTTTAGATGTTAGGGGTAAAATTGCACCTGACCCAAAACGTTAGGGATATTTGATGCGTAACAACCCGAGAATCCCGGAAATGGATGATTACGAGTCGGAAACATTATAATTTACGTTTTTTATCAAAAAAAAAATCATGAAAATAATGCATGACAATCGAACGATTTTGCATTTTTCGTCACCAAAAATTGAACAATTTTGCATTTTTTGTCATAAAAAATTGAACAATTTTACATTTTTTGTCTAAAATTTTTTTACGTAGAATTTTGCCCCCCCCTCAAATCCTGGATTCGCCACTGAAGGTACACATAATATGAGATCAAAGATAATATGTGATATATTTATTATTTGAATGAAAATAAAACATTTTTCTACTCTAAGGATTAAATAAAATTACATGAAAAAAATATTAAAGATGAAATTTTAAAAGTTGAAAATATACATAGAAAATAGGAAGAAATTTTGAAGGAAGGGCCTACAACTAAATTCTAAAAAAATATACAATAAAAATAATAATTGACATATTTTATTGCTTTCAATAATTAACTTGTAGTATATGGAGTGAATAATTTTTTTATTGTTATTTCTATAAAATTTCTATACGATTTAATGTAAAATATCAAAACTAAACAACATAAAAGTAATTAAATAAGTAAGGCTTAATATATCATTTGCTCCTTGAACTTGTCTAAAATGGTTTATTGGCCCCCTGAACTTTTAAAGTGTCTTGATAGTCCCCTGAACTTGTATAAAATATTCAGTTAGCCCCCTGAACTTGCGTAAAATGTAATCAATTAATCATTCGGTTGTAAAAAAGTAATTCAAATGAGGAAGATATGTTACACATGCTTTAGAATGTTATTACATACTTCACAAAATAGATTAAAACATGTTAAAAAAGAATTTCTTACTTATTTAACTATAAAACATTTTCTTCTCTAATATTATAATCGCATACCCCGATCTTGGTCATTTTACTTCTTTAAGATACGTGCAACATATCTTCCGCATTTAACTTACTTTTTTACGACCGAGTGATTTATTGATTACATTTTATGCAAGTTCAGGGGGCTATCAAGACACTTTGAAAGTTCAAGGGGCCAATCAACCATTTTAGACAAGTTCAGGTGGCAAATGATGTTTTAAGCGAGTATAAATCAAGATATATTCACGAATCAAAAAAGAATTAGAGCTGTGTGAGAAAGGTGTTATAGGTTTCAAACCTTCTTTCAAGTCTTTTTTGGTGTGCAATACTAATCATCAAGTGGAGACACTTGGTGGTTTGAAGAATATGGAAAAAGAGTAAAAGAAAATAGACTTATAAGTACAAAAAAAAAAAAAAAAAGTATTATGACACTTTTTTCGCAACGCTTTTTAGGATGTGTCTCCATATTTTAAACTTTTAGTCACATTTTTACATTTGTGTCGGTCTTTAAAACATAGTGAAAATTTCAGAAATTGAAAATAAATAATATAAAATATCACGACGCTAAAAATATAAGCGTTGGAAACATGAAAAAGTTTGTATGCCGTATGTCGTCAGACTGGATTTACCTACACAATATCTTATGCGTCGTTAAGTCGTTAAAAATTAACGACACATGATTTAATGACGCTTAAGCATGGGTAAGTATTTAAAGACGTCGAAAAACATCGTTAAACCATAAATTTCAACGTCGTAACAAACTTTTTTTTTGTAGTATTAAAAATTAACATAAATGGTTAATTTAATGTCCAACAAATCAATCAATAATAAAATAATAAAAGATTCAGCAAAATATTTTATATAAAAGAGAAAAAAAATTAGTATTTGATATAATTAATTACTTTCTACATAGCAGATTTTTCTTGATGTGCCAATTAAATTAAAAGGTCTTTAAAACTCTCCTCATCAATTTATTTCTGCCTCCACTATTATATATAGTATAGATGTGCAATTTACCTATATTCAACCAAACCGATTTTTTAAGATAATGCTAATATTTAAACAAAGAACAAGTACAATAAAAAAAATGGTAAGGAATAAAAATTTACAGTAAAAGCTAAAGGCAATACAAGATCCATAAAGAGATACAAATGATTACAAATAGCAAAAAAACTCATAAAGAGTATAAAAAACACAAAACTACAATAAAGCATATACTTATCGTAAATCCAAATGTGTATAGGAAAGCATCTGTAATCCAACCTTCATCATTTACGTCATTCTAAACATTCAGATCTTAGTCATTTTTTTGTTGCAACCACATAGATTGATTGATCCACAGACAAGATAAATCGTTTCCTCTCTTGTTTAATCCGAAAAAGGTACAAGCGACAGAATAATATAGAGCAGATACAATCCAGACAGATAAATAATTCTCATAAAATAAATGAATACAAAGTAAAAAGAAATAACAATAACAAAACACATGAACCTAATCTGGTGGAAGGAAGAAAAAGGAAGATAACGTCCCCCTCAAAAGTAGATCAATAAAATAAGAAAGTTTGTATATTTGATATTCTGACAGAGGAGGGAAAGAGGGAAAGAGAACCAAACTGACTATGAGGGATCTTCTCTAGGCTTAGACTCTCCAAAAATCTGGGTTTGAAAAGACTACTCGTGGAATCGGACAACCTCGAAACGGTCAAAATGATCTCTGATAATAAAGCTATAAGTCTAGGTTGCCAAAATTTAGTTAAAGGAATCAAAAGATTGTGTGCTTCCTTCGATACCATCAGCTTTGGCCATGTCTACAGGGAGCAGAACCGGGTGGCAGACCGCTTTGCTGCTGAGGGCCATGTGAGGTTATTAGGAGTTTCAACTTTCTCTTCTCCTCCGGACTTCCTTTTTTCGTTACTTTTGGATGATCGGGTGGGGGTTAGCTTTCCTAGGCTAATCTCGGATTAACTTGTAGGGCTTTGTTTGTTTTTTCTTTCATTCTCCTACAAAAAAAATGATTTTTTTCTCTGATTTTCTTTTTCTTTTTACTTTCAAGATTAACAAAATTAAATTTTAAATTTTAATTAATGTATTTGGATTTTTTTTAGGATTGAATCCTTTGTTATTTTTAGTTGTTTTTGGTATCAAACACAAGTGACTTTCCTAAATATTTTTAATAAATTAAAATTTAATTAAACAATTTAATTTTTCCCTCTCAAAAAGTAAAAATTTAATTTGGAGAAAAAAATATTAAGCCAAGAATTAGTTAGAAGGAAAAAATTATCATTTCACGTACTCCCTTCTTTTCATTATATCAGTCATTTTAGAAAGTTATATTTTTCCAATATAAACCGTTCTAACTTTCAAAAAAATTAGTTTAATTTTTCGGTCCAAATATCACATTTTTGTCTTAGTTTTCAATGTATCCATTAATTTTGGAACATTTCAAAGCTTATTCCCTAACCATTACATGAAAGATAATTTTTTTTTTTAAATTAATCAATATAAATTTATTAATTTAACTCTATATTAATTGTATTTCTTAATTTGTGTAAAATATCTTTAGAACAACTTATATAATGGAATAGATTGAATAGTTAATTTGGTAAAATATAAAGAGGTTACAATTCGATAGAAAAATAGAAGGTGAAAATGCTTAAAAATTTACTTGACTTTTTTCTAAAAGCACATATTTGGTTAGCTTTTGAACATTCTTTGGAAAAAAAACAACATAATGAGTGTCTTGATTTTTGAATTTTATTTAGAGACAATAAATAGCTATTAGCTGTTTGCATTAGTGGTTAGCTATTTATCTTTTTGCTTAGCTGTTTTGACCAACTGTTTGTAAAATATGTTTGGTACAATTTAGCTATTTGCTAATAGCTGTTTTTGTAAAATGACAACTAAGGACATTGATCTTTCTAATGCATAAAAATATATTTAAAACAATAAAAATATTATTGGATCTTTATTAATACATAAAAAAAATAAAAAAAAAATAGACAACAATAAAAATATATTTATATAATTAAAATAAATATTAAAGAAGCACATTGGTAAAATTATTAAATTTAAAATTAATATAAAGAAAAATAAATAATTAAATTTTAAATTTTAAAATATTTTTTAATTTAAAACGTCAAATATATAAATATAGAATTCACCAAAGGCTAAATTGACCCGCCAATCGCTTATTTTGCGCAAACGCTTCGTTTGATGCGACTTTTGACGGATCAATTAGCTTCAAAAGATAACGGAATTATAATATGCATGCCATTTTGGCCGTATTTGCCTAAATTGATCATAAAACGAGCCTAAACAACGAAAAGTAAATAAAACATTTTCAATTTCTAACTAACTCACACAAAAGCATTTAAATGCGAGAATTGCTCGCTTATTAACTAAATAACGCTAAAAACCGTCCTAAAACCGTGCCCAAAGATAGGGGTTTTTGACCCCTATCAAACCTCCTCGCACTTAAACCTTTACTTGTCCCCAAGTAAACTAAAAAACTAAACCCGTAATCACAAGCAAGCTAGAAAACCTCCCGGTTTGACTAGGTGCTTGACACAATTTCGAGCATCTGTAATTACATGCATTCGGAAATACAAAGTAGAGACACGATATCCAAAAGCCGCACTTCAATTATCATAGGTCATATGTTTTAAGAGAAAGGACACATGTTCAATTAAACGAGCTTAAGGGGATCGCTAAGTAAAACACCTCACCATAGGTAGTTCACTCATTTCACACAATTTTGGTGGCTAAAGTGTTTACTCTTGGCTTATGTCCTTGCTTAGGATTACGTTGATTTTGCACGTTCATCCGAGTTCCTCTACTACTATGCTATATGACTCCGATGATATCAAAAACAGCCTCGAATTGGGGTTGTAATGTGGTTAGAGGGTTAAAGGTACAACAAGGGTTAATAGTTCTAGCGCTAGAAAAACAAAGTTAAAATGGCTTTAGCGAGTATGAAGTGACTGAGCTTTTTATTCGTTATATTTTTTTTCTTTTTGAGACGTTTTGATTTTAAGAACTGGGGAATGAAGTTCTCCCTTTTTGTTCGTCTCTTTTCTTTTCTTTTTCTGTTTTTCTCTTTTTTTTTTTTTTGGATAGTATTGCTCAATCACTTCTTAGCTTTTTAGCTTGCTACTATAATTCCATAAACAAAAACAAAGCGCTAGAAGAAAACAAAGGCTCAATGTGAGCTTTGCAAAAACTCGGGTTAAGTAACAAACCAAGTGATGGTTTGTAAAAATTGGGTTAGAACGAAAGAAAGATCTACAAACTATAAAATACAGGCTCAAAGGGGCTTCCTTGAGTGGATGAAAAAGAGAAAATAAGGTGAAGAAAATGGTTAAATTCTAATGAGGCTGATTTCATCATCTACCATCTCAAATCATTGCATGTAGGTTCAACACAGTATTAGGTGCAAAATCTGTAATCTTTCCACAAGTCAAAGCATTCACACAAAAATGTCAAGAAAAAGAGTTTTTTGATGTTTGCTCTTGGGCTCAAATTCAACTCACAATTCTTTGGGTTTCAATTTTGTGTTTACTAGTTCTCCCCAAACTCAAGTTTACCATCACATGCCTTCAATTCTTAAGTTATCTACCTAAGTAATGATTTTAGCATTTCTTCAAAAGTAGGGTCTAAATGCAAACTTTAGCTCATGCTTTTACAGATACAAGGATTGTGTCCTACACCTAAACTAGTTGTCATGCAATCTTAGATTCGGTTCTCAGCCCTCAAGGACAAATAACGAAGTTTAGATTCGAAGGAGGTTCACGGTTTTAGGTCCTAAACATGCAAAACATAAATAAAACCCGAAAAAACGCTAAACTAAACTAGACACGACGCAACAAAAATTTAAAAATTATACAAATTTTTGTAAGTTTGTCTACCCCTCCTCCTCACACTAAAAATATGCAATAAGTTCCAACATTGCATCACAAACCATAAAGTACAAGTGCAAAAAGTTAGGGTGGAGAAGATAACTTACTGATCGGCCGGGGGATATGTGATTGTCTGCAGGCGGAGAACTTGCACGTCCGAATTATCTTTGCCAAGATAAATCTTAAGACGGTGCCCGTTTACTTTCTGGGTGATCCCATCCTTCCCCTCGATTTCAACCATTCCGGAGGGGTGCGCGTTGATGACTGAGAATGGCCCATACCATCTACTTTTGAGCTTGCCAGGGAAGAATCTCAATCGGGAGTTGTATAAAATTACTTGATCGCCTATTTGAAAGGTTTTCTTTTGTACTTTCCTATCATGCACCCTTTTGGTCCGCTCTTTGTATAGCTTGGCGTTCTCGTAGGAATTGTACCGGAGCTCATCCAGTTTGTGCAGCTGAGTTAACCGTAGTTCACCTGAAAGCTTAGGGTCAAAATTTAGATATTTCAATGCCCAGTATGCCTTATGTTCTAATTCAACAGGTAGGTGACAAGATTTACCGAAAACCAAACGATAGGGGGACATTCCTATGGGAGTCTTAAAAGCTGTCCGGTATGCCCAAAGGGCATCATCCAGCTTAAGGCTCCAGTCTTTCCTAACATTCCCTACTGTTTTCTCAAGAATACGTTTCAGCTCTCTATTCGACACTTCTACCTGACCACTCGTCTGAGGGTGGTAGGGTGTTGCAACCCTATGAGCTACACCGTACTTTTGGAGCAACGTGTCAAATTGTCTATTGCAGAAATGGAACCCCCCATCACTGATGATGGTCTGGGGGGTGCCGAATCTGGTGAAAATATTCTTTTTCAAAAATTTCATCACCATTCGAGCATCATTTGTGGGTAGAGCTTCTGCTTCTACCCATTTGGAAACATAGTCAACCGCCACAAGAATGTATTGGTTGTTGTGTGACATGGGGAAGGGTCCCATAAAATCTATGCCCCAAACATCAAATAGCTCACACACGAGTATGCCCTGTTGAAGCATCTCATTCCTCCTAGAGATATTCCCTACTCTCTGACATGCATCATAGAATTTAATATAGTTACTAACATCATTATGCATTTGTGGCCACCAAAACCCACTTTGGAGGATTTTTGCCACTGTCCTATCTGGCACGAAGTGGCCGCCTGGTTCCCTAGAATGACATATATTAATCACTGAATCTACCTCCTCTTCAGGTATACATCTCCTAATTATGCCATCAGTGCAGAATCGAAACAAATATGGTTCTTCCCAAAAATATTGTTTGTTCTCAAACATAAACTTACGTTTTTTGCTTGCATCTAAATCAGGAGGAAGAATGTTACCGACTTTGTAGTTCACGATATCTGCAAACCAGGGGAGAGTTCGTACCGAATATAATGTTTCGTCCGAGAATACCTCCTTGATTGTCTCATGTTCTAAGGCTTGCTGATCTGACTCTAACCTGGATAGGTGGTCTGCTATCACGTTTTCCACGCCTTTCTTATCTCTGATCTCGATGTCAAATTCTTGGAGTAGTAAGATCCAACGGATCAGCCTAGGTTTTGCATCTTGCTTGCTCATCAAATATCTTAAAGCTGCATGGTCAGTAAAAACAATTACTTTAGATAGCACCAAATAAGATCTAAATTTGTCAAAGGCAAAAACCACGGCTAGCAATTCCTTTTCAGGTATTGAATAATTCTGATGTGCATCATTTAAGGTTTTGCTAGCATAAAAGATTGGGCGAAAAAGTTTATCCACCCTGTGCCCAAGACAGGCTCCTATAGCTAAATCGCTGGCATCGCACATCAATTCAAAGGGAAGGGACCAATCCGGGCTTACCATAATAGGTGCTTCGATTAATTTCTTTTTCAATAATTTAAATGCAGACATACATTCTTCATTGAAATTAAAATCAGCATCTTTCAGTAATAATTGAGTGAGGGGTTTAGTGAATTTTGAAAAATCCTTTATGAACCTTCTATAAAACCCCGCATGTCCTAGAAAGCTCCTAACCAATTTTACACTGGTAGGAGGAGGCAGTTTTTCAATCACCTCAATTTTTGCCGGATCGACCTCGATCCCCTTTCACGACACCTTGTGTCCTAACACTATGCAGTTTTGGACCATAAACTGGCACTTTTCCCAATTAAGTGCCAAGTTCTTGTCTTCACAACATTCTAAGACTCGGTCCAAGTTTTCAAGACATTGATCAAAAGTAGGTCCTACAACATTAAAATCATCCATGAAAATTTCTAAGAACTCTTTGACCATGTCAGAAAACATAGCCATCATACAGCATTGGAATGTGGCAGGGGCATTACATAATCCGAAAGGCATCCGCCTATATGCGAAAGTTCTATAGGGACAAGTGAATGTGGTTTTCTCTTGATCTAAAGGGTCCACAGGAATTTGCATATAACCGGATAGCCCATCTAAAGTACAGAAAAATTCGTGCCCTGCCAACCGTTCCAACATTTGATCAATAAATGGTAAGGGAAAGTGGTCTTTATGGGTGGCCTCGTTTAATTTCCTATAATCTATGCATACACGCCAACCCGTAACCTTTCTAGTTGGGATTAATTCCCCTTTTTCATTTTCCATTACCGTTGTTCCCCCTCTTTTGGGCACGCATTGAACCGGACTTACCCATTGGCTATCAGAAATTGGAAAGATGGTACCTGCGTCGAGGAGTTTTATAACCTCGGCTTTTACCACCTCTTTCATGTTAGGGTTGAGTCGTCGTTGAGGTTGGGCAGATGGCTTAATCTCTTCCTCAAGGAAAATCCTATGCGTGCAGATTTTGGGGTCGATGCCTTTGATGTCGTGGATTGACCATCCAAAGGCCCCTTTATGCTGCTTCAGCACCTCCACCAATCTTTCTTCCTATTCAACTGTCAACAAAGAAGAAATAATAACGGGTAAATCTGTGGGAGGTTGAAGAAAAACATATTTCAGATTGTTGGGCAAGGGCTTAAGCTCCAATTCTAGAGGCACCTCTAGCGAGGTTTTGGGTTTAGGTTTGATCTCACGATCAAGATCCTCTTTTCGACCCTTAACCCAATAACATTTTTCAGGTGGGAGGCCTTCAAATGGTTCATTCGAGTTTTCACATTCCTCACCACCTAGACCGAGTTCTAAAGAGGTATTTCTTATGTTAAGGTCAACTTCCTCAATACATTCATCTATTAATGCATCCACAAAATTACAACTTTTGGAACGCTCTTGAGGAAATTTCATAGACTCGTAAACGTTAAATGTTACCTCTTCGTCCTGCACCCTTAGGACCAATTTACCTCCATGGACGTCTATCAATGTCCTACCGATTGCAAGGAACGGTCTCCCGAGAAGAATGGAGACGGTCTCCCGAGAAGAATGGAGATGGAGTCATCTTCTTCCATGTCGAGGACCACAAAATCGACCGGGAAGATCAGTTTGTCCACCTTCACCAATACATCTTCAACTATGCCTCTGGGCCGTGCGATTGACCTGTCCGCTAGCTGCAGTGTCATGTTTGTTGGTTTAGGCTCTCCGAGTCCCAATTTCCTGAAAATTGATAGAGGCATAAGATTAATACTTGCTCCTAAGTCACATAATACCCTATCTATGTGCATGTTGCCTATCCTACACGGGATGGTAAAGCTCCCTTGATCTTTAAGCTTGGGGGGCAATTTATGAGTGATTATGGCCGAGCATTGTTCTGTTAAACCCACTATCTCATTTTCCCCAAATTTTTTCTTTTTCGACAACATGTCTTTAAGAAATTTTGCATAGTTTGGCATTTCCTCTAGTTCTTCCATTAATGGAATATTAATTTCTAATCTACTAAGGATTTCCGAAAACCGAGCAAATTTCTTATCTAAGTTGGCATTTTTCTGTTTCTGAGGGAATGGCAGTTTTGGTACATAAGGCCTAACTACTTTTTCTACAGCTACTTCAGGAGCTGGAGTTTTAGATACGGGACCGGGGTTGCTTACCACTTCCGGTTCCCTACTTACCTGCGGTGATGGTTGTGTTTGTGATTGAGGTGCCACGAGTGTGTCCACTTCCTTGCCGCTCCTTAGGGCGATGGCTTGAACCGTTTCCTCTTGTGAGAGGAAAGCCTATTGGCATTCCCTTTCTTCCTGTCTGATTGCGGCGAGTTGGTTGCTCAGGGTCCTACATGCCTCCTCGTTGGCTGTTAGTCGGACGTATATCTCTCTTAAGAGGGTCATTATTCCTTCTGAACGCTCTGTCTGCCTGTCATAGAAATCAGAATTAGAAGGGGGATACGGAAGGATTTCCATGGGTGCCACGTATGGCGCCGGTGGATATCGTGTGTGCGCCTGATCGTAAAAGTTGTAAGTTGGGGGTTCAGAATTATATCTTTGACGATTACCCAAGTAACTTACATTCTCACCTCTAGGTACGTAGTAGTTGACGTGGCATACCTCACCGGGGTGATTCTGGCCACATCTTGCGCAAAACGGTGTCATTGTTTGGCTATCACGGCTGTATGAAGCCACAAGAAAATCCATTTTTGTGTTGAGATCGTTCATGGACGGTTTTGGAGCTCTGTTGTCCATAATTGCTGGAAGAACGATTTTTATAAGTGCAAGTAATGTTACAGAAATGAAGTAATATATCAACAAGTATTTGTATATGCAAGTATGAATATGAACAAGTATAAGTATGAACGATATAGATAAAGAATATTTACAAACGAATTGTATATAAACAAGTATATGTATAAACAAGTATAAACGATATAAACGATATAAACAAGGGTATTCACAATGAATGCCTAAACTAACAAATCGACCTTTGGTTCGATATTGCAGAAGAAATAAATCCCCGGCAACGGCGTCAAAAACTTGACGCGGTCTTCCGCGGTTGTCGAGGAAGGCCGATCTTAGGGATAAGTGTACCCCGTCGTTATCAAGTAATAAATCTGGAAAGTCCAGGTATCGAATCCACAGGACTTATTTACGACAAGTATCGAGCTACTTGGTCTCAGGTGTTATCTAGGCTTTGGGGGGTTTTGAGTTTGTTTGTTTAAGTTAATCTACTCCTAGGTTGAGTTACGCTACTCCTAGCTAAATTATGCTAATTCTAATTAAGTTATTTTACGCCTAATTAAGTTACTCTACCCCTAGGTGATCTTTCACTAATGCAATTACCCGAAGGAACATGGGATGAACGATAATAATGAAGTTAGGTTATTAGGTCTATTGATTAAAAACCTAATCTAAGTCAATGTATTCAAGGCGATTAACCCTACTTACCCTCCTGAAGTTCCTAGTTCGTGATTCCCTTATAAGGCCGAAACTAGGTCTAAGGCTCAGCAATTTGGGCTTAATCAACTAAGAGGTCGTCAATCTCCTAGGCTCTGACTAGGTCAGATTCAGCTCACAATATGTGCCTACTCGATTTTGGGGCTTTTGAATGAGTTAAACCAATTGAATAAAGCGTAAGACAAAGATTAAACAAATAATCATAGAACAAAACAAGAGCTAAAATATTATTAAAGGCGAAGAACAATGTCACAGGATACAATTAGCCTAGGATTCATAGACTGTATCGAAGAGTACAAACAAGGAAAGATAAAAGGAGATACGAAAATCCCTTTCAGGGAACCTGTCTACTCTGCAGCCGGCTTCCTAGGTCTTAAGGACGGACCTTGAATATTCCTCGGAGAACAGCTTTGAAGGAGCTTCAATGGAGGTTGAAGAAGATGGAGGAGATGGAGAGGAATTTCAAGGGGAAAGCTAGAGTAATTTACAATTAATGAAAGATATTTAATTTACATTGGAAAAATCCTATTTATAGACGCGGTTCGGGCCATCTTTTTGACCTATTTCGTGTCCTTATGCAGGTGGGAAGTCGTGGGACCGGTCGTGGAGCCGTGGGGGCGGAATTGGTCTTTTTGACCAATTCCCGCAGGTCTGCTCGTCGAGCAGGGCGAGCTGCTCGGCGAGCAGTCGCTGCTCATCGCGAGCAGGCTCCCTACTCGCCCGAGCAGGCCTCTGAGGGCCTGCTCGGCGAGCAGGCGTGGTCTGCTCGCCCGAGCAGGCCTCTGAGGGCCTGCTCGGTGAGCTGGCCTACGAAGGCCTGCTCGGCGAGCTGGCCTAAATAGGCCAGTTCGTCGAGCAGTCTTGCCCGGCACGCCTCTGCGCGGTCGCTGAATGCCAAAAGCGTGTTTTTCGCCCGAACTTATCCCTGCGCATGCACAAAAACTCCAGATAGCATTAGTCCAAAGGCTAAATTGACCCGCCAATCGCTTATTTTGAGCAAATGCTTCGTTTGATGCGACTTTTGACGGATCAATTAGCTTCAAAAGATAACGGAATTATAATATGCATGCCATTTTGGCCGTATTTGCCTAAATTGATCATAAAACGAGCCTAAACAACGAAAAGTAAATAAAACATTTCCAATTTCTAACTAACTCACACAAAAGCATTTAAATGCGAGAATTGCTCGCTTATTAACTAAATAACGCTAAAAACCGTCCTAAAACCATGCCCAAAGATAGGGGTTTTTGACCCCTATCAGAAGGCTAGCATCACATTATCAGAAATCAATCTGACAGGCACAAAGGCGCTTTGATTTGGAGAAATAATGTCATTTAGGATGACACGCAGTCTATTGGCAAGGACCTTTGACAGGATTCTATACAAGACATTACAAAGGGCAATTGGCCTCAGATCCGAGGCACTTTCACGGACAGGCTTCTTTGGAATCAAAATTAGAGTAGTATCATGTATATTATCCGGAATTATACCTGAATTGAGCCAATCCAGGCAGGCCTTTGTCACTTCAGCTCCCACAATTGACCAATTCCGCTGATAAAATCGCGGATTAAAGCCATCTGGTCCTGGGCTTTTGTCTGGGTGCATGGAGAAGAGGGCTTTTGTGACGTGAGAGCTTCGTTCTGGCTAATAGTAATAGAAGGTTGCACCGCCTCAAGAATCGGGGCTGCCACACAGCCTTTTGACATAAATAGGTTGCTATAGAAATCTGCTAGCAAGTCCGCCAAGCCGGATTGCCAGGCCACCCAGACCCCGATGCTGTTTAGTAAGCGGCTTATGCAGTTCTTGCGCTTCCGGTTGCTTACTGCTCTATGGAAGAATTTGGTATTAAGGTCGCCTGCATTAAGCCAAAGTTTTTGGCCCGCTGTTGCCAATAGGTTTCTTGTTGCAGGAGAAGGGCGTCTAACTCTTTCGGGCCGTAAGAAGTAGAGATTGCGCAGACTGATCTGTCCTCTTTCTCAGGCTGATAATTTTCCTTCTGCAAGCAGAGATTCTCCCTCTGAACCTCAGCCGAATACTCTCGCCCCACTTCTGAAGCCGCTCCCCACAGGCTTTATGTTTTTCAATAATATCCGAGTTGTTGCTAGCTGACCACGCCTCAGAAATACGGAGGACACAATCATGCTCATCTAACCAGGCATTCTCGAATTTGAACCGACTACGCCCAACATGTATTTGGAGATGTAGGGAGAGAAAGAGCGCTGTATGATCTGAACAGTGAGCCTCTTTATTAGTCAAGGTGGCACCGGGAAAGGCCTCTCTCCAAGCCGTGTTAGCAAAGGCCCAATCTAACCTCTCTTCCACAAGCCTATCCGACCCTCTGCTTTTTCCCCAAGTGAACGGGTAACCACACAGTTCAATGTCTGATAATCCACAGTCTGACAAAGCCAATCCGAAGCCTCTAAGCAGATAGGGAGGATGGCGAGAGCCCCCCTTTTTATTAGAGGATAATAGCATATCATTAAAGTCACCAATAGTGATCCATGCACCCTGATGAGAGTTGGAGAGTCTTCTAAGCAGGTTCCAGGACTCTACCCTCCTAGCCCTCTCTGGATGACCGTAATAACCGGTTAATCGATACTCCGGCAAACCCTGTAACGAGACACAAACATCAATAAAGTTATTAGAGAATTCCAACAGCCTGACGCTGCCCCTAGTTTTCCACATGAGTGTCAGGCCCCCTCATGTGTTGATGGGTTCCACACTAAAAATTCCACTGTGTTGAATTAACTCTATTTTAGCCCGTCTACACTTAACTTCCATCAGAAAAATGAATTCAGGCCTAACCTTGCGGACAAGATCATGTAGCATACGAACTGTACGTGGATTGCCCATACCACGACAGTTTCAGCTCAGGGTGCTCATTGATCACAGTGGGCCTGTGATTCAGGACCTACCATATTGTTTGTCGGACAGGTGTTCACTACAAACTCTGACCCCTTCTCAGAACTTCCCTCCTTATTTGTACCCGGTATTAATTTCCCACGAGGGTCAGGATCCTGTCTTCGACGCTTTGGGTCGATCACTTCAATATCGTCATAGCCTGGACTATTTACCTCATTCTGTAAGTGGACCTGGCCCTGCTGGCCTCCCTGTCGATCTCCCTGTCCTTCGACATCCCTAGATAAATGCCCGGCCTACGGAATAGCAAATGGCGCTGAGCTGCTAGCTCGTATATCACCCTCCTGGACCGAGGGAGGTGAAGTTAGAAGCCACTTAGAAACAGAAGGCTGAATTGATCTACGCATGGGGGCACGTAGCCAAGGCCCATACGCCTTTTCAGTAGAATCCGGGTTCTGGATTTCTAGCATTGCGGGGCAGAACTTATCAGGGTGGCCTATCAGTCCACAGAAAAAGCAGAACATTGGCAGCTTCTCATACTTGAAATTAATCCAAGAAACTTCCCCGCCCTGTTTACTGATCTTCATTTTTCGTTTAATTGGCTTGGTAACATCCATGGATACTCGAATGCGAAAGAAGGGCCTACCTATTCCATTGAAGTTGTTGTTATCAGATTCGATAAACTGCCCCAGAAAGTTGCCAATCCTGACCATGACATTATCAGAGCAGAAGCCATTGGGTACGTCATGCAATTGGACCCAAAAGTCAGCGTGTGTGAGGGTCTTCTCATGAGGATTTTCCCCCTCATCCAGTTTGCTCAGGAGCAGAAGTTGCTGCTCAAAGGGACCGCTAGTGATAACTCTTTCCCTTTCCAGGGGGTGGAAAAAGGTAAAACTAAACCTGTTAGGTCCTATTTCATCAATACATAGCCCTTTGGAAGGGCGCCATAAGTTCACCATTGTGTTTTTCATATATAGGACTTTACAGTTCCTATCAGTTAGAAAGGAACCTACGAGGCTCCAAGACGGGGGACGGGTATCTGCCGGAACATCATCAGAGGATAGAACTAGGCCAGAATTCACCTCGTCCTCCAGCGTTAGAGCTGCTCCCTAGGCTTCCAATGTATCCATGGCAGTAAAACGTATGGCGCTGGTGACTGGGGGCAGTGAACGGCGACGGCGGCGATAGTGTTGTGAGGCTCGTCAATAGCAAGAGTTTGAGAGGTAGAAGGACTCGTCAATAGCGAGAGTTTTTGACAGTGATTTATTTATTTGTATCTTTTATTTATTCTTTCTCTTTTCAATTTTTTTTTTTGCTAGTTAAATTTTGATTATCTAATTATTGTAATACAATATTATTGTAAAACACATGAAGAATCAATATAATTATCAAATTAAAACAAAATAAAAAGTTGATATTAAAAAAATATATTTGCAAATTCATTTGAATAAATCCTATTAATTTTGCACTAAAAGGGTAAGAAATACCATTTTTATGGAGTTAAGGAGGTAAATATGATCATAAGGGGTGAGAAATACCACTTTTATGGAGTTAAGGGAGTAAATAGGACATTCGATGAATTGGGGAGGGGTAAAAGGACCAATTTGGACAAGTTAAGGGGGTGAGAAATACTATTTTTGTGGAATTAAGGGGGTAAATAGGACATTCGATGAGTTGGAGGGATAAAATAACCAATTTGGACAAGTTAAGGGGGCTGGAGAAGCATTAAACTTTTTTTTATGTGTAATTACTATAGAAAACTATAAAAACCTTAATTCAAATCGTTATGAAAAAAAAATATAATTTTAAATACATATGAAATGAATTACACATTTTTAATTGAATTACATATTCAACTAACTAATTTGGAAATCAAGGATTTAAAGGTTAATGGATAGAAAAATAAATAATCAAAGGTTTAATGTGTCCAAATAAAAAAATCAAGAATTTAATACACTATAAAAAAAAAATGAAATAGCAGGAGTCTCAAGATGCTTTTTACCAATATTCTTTGCACGTGATGTAATTTTATGGTTTTGACCATGATAATGCATGAACATTATTTATTCACTTAGGCCGCATTTGTTTCCTTGAAAAATATTGTGTAATGGAAAATTTTCCTAAACAAACAAATATGGAAAAATTAGGAAAATATTTTTTTACACAATACTTTTTGACAAACAAACGATGCCTTAATTTGTTTAACTTTGCTTTGCAGACAAACATAGATTTTGCACTTATGGATTTTTTATTTTGCGGAACAAACATCATACTTTAACACTTACATGTAATACATACATAATGCCGGAGTTAGGACTCTAAATTTGGAAGTGTAATTACACCACTCTGGAAACATTTGTTTAGGTAAAAGACCGGCCATTTGGAACTATCCCTTGTAGGATGAATTCGGGTAACTGAGTGTGCAATGGATTCACTGTGCACTCCACAATGCACCCTGTAGCGCCGCCTCTGTATATAAAATATAATCAAGAGTTCTTTGAGTCCAAACTAACTTGATAGGGAATAGGAATCAATTTAAGGTCTATCTTTTTCCTAACAGCACCACCGACATCTTCAAACATATCAAGAGTTTCAGGTGTGATTTCATCAGCAAGTTTCCAATCAAAATGATATAATAAATTTGCGAGGAAAAGCTCTAAATTAGTAATACCTAAAGTCATTCCTGGACATATTCTCTTTCCTGCACCAAACGGTATTAATTCAAATGTTGTTCCCTTATAATCAAATGCGCAATCTTCAAATCTTTCTGGATAGAACTTTTCGGCTTCTTTCCAAGTATTGGAATCTCTTCCGATAGCCCAAGCATTCACAATAATTCTAGTTTTTGGATGAATGTCGTATCCATCGATTTGTGTTCTTTCTCTGCATTCTCTTGGAATCAATGCACCGGGAGGATGTAGTCTTAGAGTTTCTTTAACCACTAACTTGAAGAATTTCAAATCTTGAAATGTTGATTCTTCAACCTTTCCTTTTTCACCAAATACTCGTCTTACCTCTTCTTGTGCTTTTCTCATTTCTTTTGGGTTCTTCATCAACTCTGCCATTGCCCATTCTGTAACTTTGGAAGTTGTTTCGCTTCCGACGGTATACATTTGCTGCAACGAAAAAATATTAAACCGTTATGTAAGAAATCTAAGAAAAGCGCAGAGAAATAGGGGTCATAGAGGATCCATCGACCTCCAGACTCTAACAAAAATAAAAAAATTTATTACATAAATTCTAAACGTATAATTTTCGTTTCTAGTTCCACTCTATTCAAAATTTGTTATGGATTTAGCATGAGTGAAACCAATCAATATTGATGTCATGTATATGCATTTATTTCTAATTGATCTTTGTTTATGGTTGTAAAAAAAGTTAGGTGCTAGTCGGACGAACAAGACCCTTGAGAATTAATCAAGAATTAGTTGGATTTGTATTATTGTATTTTTTTTTAATATAAATGCAATTAAAATATGTATTGTACTATCTAAAAACAATAGTATAAAATGATTTAATATAGAAAAATATGTATATTTGTAACATATATCTTTGAAAACATGTCAAAAGAAATATTTCAACAATAATATCATTGAAACAACCGAAACAAGTAAAAAATAATATCCATCAATAATATTATAATTAACCAAAAAACTACAAAACAATGTTCAAAAGTTAATTATAATAAAGCAAACATCTAAAAGATTATCGGATTTTGTTGATCATTAAAAAATAATGTCCATCAATAGTATCTGATAATAAACAAAATTTACCAAAAACCACGACAATATTCAAAAAATTATGATAAAACAAACAATCAAAATAATAATGACAAAAAATATATTTTTTGTTTTGATCGCCTAGACGGCTCCTAGACAATTCCTACAGTCAAGGAATCAAAACACGCCCAAGGAACCTATAGGTGGGGAAATCGTAACAAATCCTTGATTTTAACGGTCTAAACGGTTCAAGTCACCTTATTTTTTTAATTACATACGTTTCAAGCTCAATGAACATTTATATGTAAGGATATAAATGTAATTTTTCGGTCTTATCTATCAGTTTAATTTTTTTTTACTAGACAATAAGTAAAATACATACTAACCAGAATGGATGCTTTGATGCTTTCATTAGTCAATGGAACTTGAAGATTTCCATTTTTCTGTAGATTCAAAAGAACATCCAAAAGATTATCAGATTCCAAAAATTTCTTAGCTTTATGTTCACTAATAATCTCTTCAAGTATTTGATCTGTCTCCTCATGTAAACTCTGCGGTTTTGACCTAACTCCACTAATATAATGAAGTAATTTCCACGTCGGAAAAGCATCCGCGACGCCAAAACTCGTCGCAGTCTCGTTAACTCCGTCGGCAATACTCAACAATCTTTCTTTTTGCTTGCAATTCTTACCAACAGCAGTTCTTATCATGATAGAATTTGTAAACTCAAATATGATCTTGGTAAGATTCACCGGCGATCCGCCTTTCGAACGGAGGAATTTCATCGCATCCAAAACCTCTTCCTCCCGGATTAACCTAGAACATTGAACTCGTTTCGCGCTGAGAAATTCAAGTATCCAAATTTTCCTCATCTGTCTCCAATGATCTCCATATGAACCAAACAAGATATCGTGGCGATCGTACATCACGATCTGCGCATCCAACACGAGAGGGCGTTCCGCGAATGATTCAGCCTGAGTTTTCATAACTTCTTTGGCTGCTTCAGCTGAAGAAATTACAATTGCTGGAACTTGACCAAGTTGAATACTCATAACAGGCCCATAGATTAGGGCTAAAGCTCTAAAACGTTGATGAGTTAGATCAGAACTGAGTAATAAATGAAGAAGATTACCTAAAATCGGAAACTTCCATGGTCCCGGAGGAGGATTCGAGTTCTGATTCTGTGTTTTTCTTCCTATTTTTAGTATAATCAAGATAAGGAGAGAGCAGAAGATGATTGGAAAAGAGGGGATTTGCAGCAGCTCCATTTGAAAGTGTTTGAAAGTGTTTGAAAGTGTCTGAAAGTGCAATGAATGCATATGTGAACTTCTATTTATTTCTAATCTAAATAGTAAATGTTAGGGTAAATAATTTATTAGTCCCCTACATTTTACCTAACACACTGTTTAGTCTCCCTATTTTGAAAAACACATTATAAGATCCTTATCTTTTGTGACGGTCAACCATTTGGTCACTCTGTCTATTTTTTTTTAGACTTTTAACGGTTATATTTGGCATAAACAGATAGATGGAAAATAACAAAGTAACATGGTCATTTTGTATTGTGCTATAGCTGTCTTGAAAGCTAAGATATGTTCGGTCAAAAATCTAAAAAAAATAGACAAAAGGAACCAAAAGGTTAATATTGACAAAAGTTAGAGCCTTATAATGTGTTTTTTAAAATAAAGGGACTAAACAATGTATTAGGTAAAAAGATGGAGACTAATAAATTATTTACCCTAATATTTGACTTAATTAATTAGATGTGTAATTTTATAATATGGTCGTCGAAGCAACAATAATTTCATTTCATTTCACACCTTAACTAATGAGATAATACTTTGTTATTAATTAAATATTTTTGTTGGATTACATCAAAAATTCTAGATTCTAAAATATAATAAACTCTAGACCATAAAATAGAAACCTTAAACTTTAAAGGAAATAACATATCCATTTGGCTTTGTTTAGGATCTTCAACTATCATTAATTGAGTTCATACCTTAAGCAAAAATCATCGATGAAGTCCTCATTGAAAATCATTCGGTTCAACAGTTTCAGATCCTCTTTTCCAAACTTATTTTGATCTAATATGGAGATCATTACAGTCCATATCAAATAATCACAATTTCTGATTTTAGGATAGGATGAGGACTCAATCGATGATTTTTGCTTAGTTCAGGAATCTAATTGATTATTTTGATAATTTAAGATCTTAATTGAATTTGAAGTTTTAGTTTACAGGTAAAATGAGTGTTATGCCAACTTTAAGTTACAAATCTTAGGTTTTAAAATATGGAGAAATTATATATACTATACGACCGACAAACTATGTGATTCGTGCACTGGACTAATTATTTAATAACACGCCATATATTTTTATGATCTAGGGTTTATATTTTATAAGGGTATAATCGAGTTGAGCTTTGTTCTGCTCATGTTCGACTCGTTAGAAAATTGACAAGAGCTCGACCTCAACCTCTTGTTTGTGTGAAGGTTGTGAGTTTGTTTATGAGTTTTTCTCGAGAGAAGCATGTTAATTATGTTCATGAACTTTGCTCGTGAATAACTTTTTAATTATGTTTATGAATTATGTTAATCTGGAATTTCTTTAGCATAAAACTACATAGTTTTGAAATCTAATGTTTACAATCCTAATAACTTAAGGTCTAGAATTTTATTAAATAATTAACTAATTATATATATAATTAATTATAGAGTGTTAATATTTTATTTGTTAAAGTGTCACCTAAATTATTGACTCGGCGCACAGATGTCGAAATTGGATTAATTTCATGATTAAGGTTAGTTTGTCTCATTTACATATAAGAAGTTAGAGCACATAATTCTTTAATAATAAATAAATAGAGAAGTTTTATGGTTCATCGAATGCAATGGATCCGATAAATTAAAAATAAGATGCAAACAACTTCATTGAGAAATTATTGATGTAAAAAATAAAATTGCACAATCATAATAGAATTTTTCGGAAAAAAATTGAAACAATAATTTTGTCCAATATGCAGTTTAAACTGAACCGATACTGAATCGAAGTGTAAAAATACAGAACCGAAAAACCGAATCAATCAGTTTTATCTAATATATAGTTTAAACTGAACCAATACACATCCATCAACGAAATCCCACAATGAGCATAAGTTCCATAACTCTAAACACAAATAAATAAACAGATAATATTTGCTTACATAAGGTTATAAGTAATGTTTTTCTTTAGGATTAAGGTGTAACGTTTATAGTCAGGAGCAATTTTACTCCTAACGTTAATAAGTTAGGTCAATTTGAGAAATAATTCATCAAATTGACTTTTCGATCATGAATCTTGTCATCCACAGTTTACATGGGCGTCATTTTATCACGTATTAGTAACAAGTCACAATCATACGACTAAACGTGAAAAAAAATAAAAAAAAATGTTAAAAAATATACTGTATTTTGTACGAGTTGAAACAAAATTCAAATATTTCACTGAATTTAAAAATATTAGTATTCAATTCTATTATTAAATAATAAAAAATATGATTTTTTTTAGAATCAACAGATGTGTAATATTAATTGACTCAAACTAAGAAACAAAATACCTGCATTTTATAATAATGTCTGAAATTAATCAAACTTGTCAACATTAGTGAAATTGATCTTGGCTATCAATATTAGGGGTAAAATTACACCATTTTAGACGTTAAAGGTAAAATTACTCTTGACTGTAAACATTAGGAGCATTTTTTTTTGGTACCTTATCCCTTAATATTTTCCAACAAATATTCACTTTTTTGTTTTTAAAGTCTAATTAAAAAAAACAAAAATTTTAAAAAATAAATATATTTATTATTCTACATGTTCAACACGCATCAAGTAGAAAATTAATATCTAGAATGATCCTTTAGTCAACTCTTAATTAATTAGTATATAGTAATTAGTTGGCATGATCTGTAGAATGATTTTAATTTAATTAATTCTTTCTGAGATATTATTTCTATAATTTGATTTTGATAAGTAGTAGCCAATATTTAAATAAATATATGTAACTGATTAATATGCAATCATTAAATTATTAATATGATGGGCAATTTATCTATATTTAATAGAGAAATTATTTTTTTTTTCTATGTCAAACGGTTCTGTGCTCTCTTTCTCTCTAAACTTTCTCAAACGGTTTCTTTTTCTCTCCTTGCACCGTTGTGTTTTTTATTTTTCTTCTTCTTTCTTCAATAAAATTACTTTAGTTGGATTGTATATATTTTACCGGATTTTTTAATCCGCTTGAATTATAGCTGTTGTTTATTTTCTTTTCATTTGTAACATTTTCTATTTTAGCAACGGAAAAAGGAACTCAGTCTTTCTTATTCCTTCTCAAATAGAAAACTGCAGCTCGAAAGAGTATTTTAGTTGGATTGCATATATTTTACCGGATCTCTTGGTCCGCTTGAATTGCATCTGTTGTTTATTATCTTTTCATTTGTAACATTTTCTGTTTTAGCAAGAGCAGAAATGATAGATCGTATACGTATATCATTACATCTACGTGGTTGTAAAAGAAATAATTTAGATCCAAAGATTCATTAAATGCTGAATATTGGATTATATGTGTTTCTCTGCAAATTTTGAGTTTCAAGAAATATGTGTTTCATCTATTATTTGTTTTACTTGTATCTTTACATCTACTCATAGTCTGTGTTTATATAAGGTTGTGTTCCCTAGACGTAGCATTTTCATAAAAAAAAAAAATAGACAAATTAATAATTGTAAGAAAAAAAAGATTTTTTTTAATTGTTGCTTATATTTTCAAACATCTGACACCGCGTTTTTTACATATTTTAATTCTTATTGAATATTGGTTAGTTGGGGTTTTTTTTTTTTTTAAATTGGGAGCTTTGTTAAATAGCACGTGAGTTATTAGGAATGATACTTCCAATTAAATCAATATATGAAATAGGGATAAGTTAAAAAACTTTATTATGTTTGTGTACCATTAAAAAAAATTTATAACCAATTAAACTTGGTTTGAGTGGTTAAAGGTTTCAAATTATTTAAACTAGATATCGAGTTCGGGTCCTAGCATATGCCAAAAGCTTTAACTGAGAGAAGATCCACCTAAACGGTGTCTCACGAGCTTCGAACCGAAAAATTGGACAAACTATTAAAAAAATTAGCTTTATGATTATTGTAGAAGTAAATTTATTCACTATATACAAAAGAGGGTGAAGGGTTAAGTCGGTTAAACTATATCTTGAGTTTGAGTCCTAACGTATGTAGAAATATGATCCATTTAAATGGTGCCTGATGAGTCTCGAACTGAGAAATCGAACAAATTATAAAAAAATGGTTAAATGCACCATTAGTCACTGGATTTTTATGGGTTGTACTGAATACTGGTCTGCAATTGATGATAATCAATTCAAACCAAAAATGGTTGTTGGAACCAAAACGCATATTCGAGATACATTAAACGGCGAGCAATTTCAATCAAATTCATAGTTTCTGATATTAGAAAATTATTATGGTATCAGAGCGATTCCGCTCATGATCTCTTTTTCTTCTTCAATTATGGTACTGAATTGTAATGGTACTGTTATTGTACTGAATTGTAATTATTCCAAAATTCCTTCTGTCACGCCCGTGACGATGCATTCACGAACGTGACATGCTTTTTTTTTTTTTTTGAAAATTTATGTCCTTTTGTGTTTGAAAATTTGTGCTGTGAATTTGTACACATAATCAAATCTCCATTTTCATCCTGTTTGAGAAAACTTCGTTCTTTTCCTATTTAGCTTTAAACAATCTAAATGCAAACATTAAATAACAAAAAGGTTTAGTCCTAAATGGCCATCCTCCGTGAATAAATAAATACATAAACTATATATAAGTCTATAAACCAATATTCGGAATAAAATAAAACAATAATCATTAAAAAAATCAATTTGGCATTTTTCGGCAACGGCTCCAAAAACTTGTTTGGCAAATTCCGTAAGTGCATGGTTTCGCTTGTAGTAATAAAAGATATCGATCCCATAGAGAACGCAATTGATACTTAACTTATATTGTTTCTTTATTCGTTTTCTCGAGGTTTATAGAAAATCATTAATTTGGTTAAGTTGTTTTAATCTATCTTAGTTAATTAATCTAAACTACTCCTATGATTTATTTCCACGCATAGCCCGGAAACAAGTTGATAGTAATTAAATAGAATGAACAATTATCAATACTGTCAATCTTCTGCAGTCATACTGGAAAATTACTCTTAGTCCAGTCTTTCGATCTAGGATTAAAAAACTTAAGTTTAATTAGATTAATAATACTAACTCATCGACCTACCGTAGTGAATTAGGATTTTTACACTAAGAAAACAAGTTTAGCTATGCAGTATGATTATCATCTCATAAACTGAATCTCTTCTAGATTTATGAACTGATAACTATTCCTATGTTTTGTTTGTATGAATTTCCCTTGAATGGACATAAAGCAATAAAGAATAAAACATCGAACATAGAATAATTTGCATTTGATTGATTGATGTCTAGTATAAATGTATTGATAATGTTAAACATGAATTGAAGGTAAAGAATACAGGAAAAAGACTGTAACATATGGGTTTTCAATCCTTTTACTTATCCTTGTAAGGTTTGTCAAGCCTCGGGGTCATTGTTAGGCATGAAATTGACTAAGTTTAACATATTATTTATAAGGGAATTTGGGTATTTTTATATCATTTGGTGAAGAATAAGGGCTAATTATTGTCCTTGTGCAGATAAGCAAAGAGAAATGCTAAACTCGCTGGAAACAGCTTGTTTTGCTAATGCCAAAGAGGAGTGGAGCCTTTCTTGTATCCAGCGGTCAAACGCTGGATTATCCAATGACGGACATCGACAGATCAGTGGTGGCAGAGGTAGAGGCAGAGCGACAGGTGAAAGTGTGTTGCGATGGGATTTCTAAAAGTAGCAAGATGACATGAAGTATCAACCCCTTGAGTGTTCAATAGTCAATGGATTTTTAATCATTTCATTTTATTTCGGTTGTAGTGTTTAGTTGACTTATTTTGCTGGAAGGGTACGAAAGTTGTACCGATTTTGCCCATGTCTTTCTCTTTAAGTAGGTTAAGCAAAGGAAAGATTGGGAGAGGGGGATTTTTAGTAGTTTTTTAGACAAGTAGACTAGTTGTAGAAAGAAAGAAAGGAAGAGCTCCCATGGAGTCTCGAGCTGTATCAAGAACTACCGACTGCTCACTGCTCGATATGAGTGAGTAGTCCATTTTGAATGGGCACGGCCAGGCCGACCCGGTTATGTAAGTTTTACAATCATTTTTAATGAATAGTTAGTATTTCGCCAATGTTGTGATTAATGAGGATTTAACTTTCATGCCTAGGCATTTATTTATGTGTTAGATGGATGATAGGACACTTCTTTCATCTTCACTGATATCTCTATTAATCTCCCAACCTCGAAGCTGACAAGTTAGATGGTTGTATCAAGGGTTTTCTTAACCAGAAATGCAGTTTTGTTCTTAATGCTAGAAAGAACGTATTTTTAGGACGCTAAAGGTGCTAGTAAGTCTTAGGAGTTTGAGAACACACGAAAGTTGACTCAAACTCACTTCAAAACTGATACTTTGGCTTCATTGGCGTTATCTTCTATTTCATGTGAATGTTGTAAGATGAAGCACAACCTGTTCGGCCGTGTCGAGTTTGTTCTATTCTCTAAATCATTACAAAGCTATCTCATTTCTTACTGCATCAGCCCTCTTACATCTTACTAAACCAACATCACACAATCAACTTAAAAGAAGAAAGCTTGTTTGACACACACACGCTGTTTAGCAACAATTTCTGATATGCATTTGAATCTCAATCCCTGTGGAGACGATACTTAACTTATCACTTTATTACTTGTATCTAGTGCACTTGCTAGAGTCTAATCACAGGACAACAAGTTTTTGGCGCCGTTGCCGGGGATTGAAAGCAACAAATCTATCTGAAATTTCTGTAAAACAAGGTGTTTTTAATCTGTGTGTTAAGGCGTGCATGAAACAAAGAAGCTATTAACCTGTTTATGCGTAGAGCTGGACCTCCTATTTTTCCTATCGATCTCGAATTAGAGAGGATGTGTAGACGAAACTGAGAGGGAGCTCGACGTGCTAGACAGAGAGAAAGGCAAAGAGAGAGAAGAATGGCTGGAAGGGAAGGACCAGAACAGCCAGTTCCACCAAACCAAGAAGAAGAAGGAGAAAATAATAACCCTCATGTTATGAGAATCAGAGACTACTCGAGGCCAACCACAGAGGGACATTCCTCATATATTGTGTTACCCAACGAGGGGAACAACATGTTCGAAGTAAAAGGGTCCATGATACAGATGATCCAGGCCTCAGTGCAATTTAATGGGTTTCAATCTGAAGATCCAAATGGGCATATTCAAGAATTCATCACGTTGTGCAACACATTCAGGTCAAACAAGGGTGTCTCTGACGACGTAATCAGACTGAAGCTGTTTCCTTTTTCCCTGAGAGATAAAGCGAAAACCTGGCTGCGAAATTTACAGCCGGGAACAATCACGAGTTGGGAAGAGATGGCACGAGCTTTCCTTATGAAATATTTCCCACCTCGACAAGCCATCCAACTGAGAAATGAAGTGTCACGCTTCATACAAGATGAACTCGAATCGCTGGCAGAAGCATGGGAAAGGTACAAAGAGCTGCTCAGAAGGGTGCCAAATCATGGTATCCCTATGTGGATGCAGATGCAGAACTTTTACAATGGCATGACCAACATTTACAAAATCCAGATTGAATCTATCGCGAATGGTAACCCAGAAGATCTAGAGCCACAGGCTTTATATGACCTCATAGAGAAAGTGGTAAGCATAAGCTACAACTGGCACTCCGCCAGAAGTGAAGGGAAAAGGATAGGAAACGAAGATGTTGTGGCAAAATTGACTAGCCAAGTAGAACAGCTTACTCGACAGCTGGGAAAGATAAATGTCTCGTCCATTCACAATGAACCACCATTCAATGACATTTGTGATTTTTGCGGAGGAGCCCATTTCAACATAAATTGTCCCGGAGATAAGTCGGGAAAGGGCAAACAGGCTGAATGTGACTACGCAGGGTATAATCAAAGGAACCAGCCTAACCGTTATTCTAACACGTACAACTCTGAAACCATGAACCATCCAAATTTTGGATGGACAGGCCAACCGGACCAGCTGGGACAACCACGGTATCAAGATCAGCCAAGGTATCAACAACAACAAGGAGGACATTACCAAAGATAACCTCAACAACAATACAAGCAACCTGTGCCACAAAAGGAAGATGTCGAACCAGATATGAAAACAATGATGATGCAGTTCATGAAACAGACGCAGGCATCGATCAAGAATCTGGAGACACAAGTTCACCAGATAGCCGCATCCACATCAAAAGGAAAGGGGATAATGCCAAGCAACACAGAGCCAAATCCTAAAGGCGACGTCATGGCAATCACCCTAAGGTCTGGTAAGGAAACTCAACCAGTTGTTTTGTCTAATAAGAATGCTGAGTGTGCAGGAACATCCAAAGAAGCTGAAGGGGAACAGGAACAGGCTGTTCCTAGTAATGAAGAAACAAGGAAGGCTAACCAAGCAAGTAAGCCAGATCAAGAGGAGGAGGAAAGAACGTATAAACCACCGCCGTATGTCCCACCTGTGTCGTATCCTACGCGTCTAATCAACAAGAAGTTGGAAGAGCAGAATTCGAAGGTGTTGGATACCTTAAGGAAGTTACACATCAACATTCCTTTTGTGGAAGCACTGGCACAGATGCCGACATACGCCAAATTCCTCAAAGACATCCTATCGAACAAAAAGAAACTGGAGAACATTTCCATGATACAACTCAACAGAGATTGTTCGTCAATACTCCAAAACAAGCAGCAACTGCCCAAGAAGCTAAAAGATCCAGGGAGTTTTTCGATTCCTTGTTCTATTGGAAAGCTAAATATTGAAAATGCACTGTGTGATTTAGGGGCTAGCATAAATCTCATGCCATATTCTGTATATGCAAAACTTGGACTAAGAGAACCCCAACCTACTCGAATGTCTATTCAATTAGCTGATCGTTCAGTATGCTATCCTAGGGGGGTTGTGGAAGATGTGCTAGTCAAAGTAGGGAAATTTATTTTGCCCGTTGATTTTATTATAATGGACATGGATGAAGATTTGCATGTTCCTATCATCCTAGGTAAACCATTCTTAGCCACGGGAAAGGCATTGATAGACGTAGGTGAGGGACAATTATTTTTAAGAATTAATGGGGAAGAAGTCATCTTTAAGATGAACGAGGCAATGAGACGTGCAAATAATAATGATGACACATGCTGTTTCTTGGATGATTTTCAAAGTCTTTCTACTTTGCAGGAACAGAACACTTTAGAAACTTTGTTGGGAGAAGAGGTGAACATATGCGAAGAAACAGGCTGTTCCATTGAATCCAGCTTTCCGGCACCTCTTTTCGATCCTACTGTTCCTACTCATCAAGAACCACCAGAGATACCAACTGTGCCGGTGACTAAACCGGAATTGAAACTGTTGCCTGCACACCTCGAGTATGCATTCCTTGAACCACCCAGCGGAAGTCCGGTCATCATATCATCAAAATTAACTCCTGATCAAAAGGCGCAACTCATGGCGGTCTTGCGAAGAAACAAGAATGCAATCGCATGGAAAATAGATGACATCAAAGGAATCAGCCCAGCAGTCTGTGTTCACAGAATCTTGATGGAAAAGGACCACAGACCGACTGTTCAACCGCAACGAAGGCTAAATCCCCACATGAAGGAGGTTGTGAGAAAAGAAGTGCTCAAGCTTCTCGATGTTGGCATTATTTACCCAATATCTGATAGTGTGTGGACAAGCCCTGTTCACGTTGTGCCAAAGAAGGGAGGAACGACAGTAGTTCTCAACGAGAAAGACAAGTTAGTGCCCACAAGAACGATTACAAGGTGGAGAGTTTGTGTTGATTACAGAAAGCTAAATGAAGCCATAAGGAAGGATCATTTCCCTTTGCCCTTCATTGATCTGATGCTAGAGCGTTTAGCAGGATATGCTTTCTACTGCTTTCTCGATGGTTACTCAGGATACAATCATATCGCAATTCATTGCGAGGACCAGGAGAAAACAACATTCACATGTCCATATGGGACTTATGCTTACAGAAGAATGCCGTTCGGGCTGTGCAATGCTCCTGCCACTTTTCAGCGATGCATGATGTCCATTTTTCATGACATGGTGGAGCGAACCGTTGAAATATTCATGGATGACTTCTCGGTTTATGGAAACTCTTTTGATAGTTGTCTAAACAACCTCGAAGTTGTGCTTGTGCGATGCAAGGAAACTAACTTGGTCTTAAATTGGGAGAAATTCCACTTCATGGTCACGGGAGGAATTGTCCTTGGGCATAAAATTTCAAAAAGAGGGATGGAAGTGGACAAAGCTAAAGTAGAGGTGATAGAAAAGCTTGCTGTGCCCACCAATGTAAAGGATGTGCGAAGTTTTCTGGGGCACGCAGGGTTCTATCGCCGGTTTATCAAAGATTTTTCAAAGATTGCACTACCCTTATCTACCCTACTTCATAAGGAAGCCGAATTTTCATTCACCGTAAGCTGTGTGCAGGCATTTGAACTCTTGAAGAGCAAGCTGATCAACTCGCCAATACTAGCGGGACCAGACTGGGAGCAACCTTTTGAAATGATGTGCGACGCAAGCGATACTTGTGTGGGAGCTGTCCTTGGACAGAGGATTGAGAAGAAATTCCGACCCATTTACTATGCAAGCAAGACATTAAATGAGGCCCAGCAGAACTACACAACTACCGAGAAGGAACTTCTTGCAGTTGTGTATGCCTTCGACAAATTCAGACCTTACTTAGTGCTATCCAAGGTTGTTGTTCACACAGACCACGTTGCGTTGCGATACTTGTTCGCTAAAAAGGATGCTAAGCCGAGGATGATCCGATGGTTATTATTGCTTCAAGAGTTTGATCTGGAAATTAAGGATAAAAAGGGAACGGAGAATGTCGCAGCTGATCATTTGTCAAGAATTGATCACCAAGGCAGTCAGGAACAACCAGAAATTGTTGAAAATTTTCCAGACGAACATCTATACACTGCACAGTCTGCGCCATGGTTTGCCGATATTGCCAATTACTTAGCAAGTTCGCTCAAGCCTCACAAACTGTCCACTAATCAGAGGAGAAATTTTTTTGCTAAAATTAAATATTACTTTTGGGATGACCCTTTTCTTTTCAGGTTGTGCGCGGATCAAATTATTCGGAGATGTATATCACAAGAAGAGGGACATGATGTTCTAAGCCACTGTCATGACCGTGAAGCCGGAGGACACCATAGCGCTAGCAGAACTGCGGCTAAGGTTCTTCAATCAGGTTTTTTCTGGCCAACACTTTTTAAAGATGCCCATCTATTCGTTAGCACTTGTAATGAGTGCCAGCGAACAGGCAACATCTCGGCTCAGAATGCTATTCCCCTTAACAACATAGTTGTGTGCGAAATTTTTGACATCTGGGGCATAGATTTTATGGGACCATTCCCTACATCCTTAGGAAATAAATACATCTTAGTGGCTGTAGACTATGTGAGCAAGTGGGTCGAAGCAATGGCTAGTCCCACCAATGACGCCCGTGTGGTAGTAAAGTTCCTAAAAAGGCTGTTTGCCAGATTCGGTGTCCCACGAGCGATCATCAGTGATCAAGGGACCCACTTCTGTAATGCGAAATTTGAAAAATTAATGGGGAAACTTGGATCACGTAGACTGCTTGGTCTTTCACAGGCTACATACATTGAAAAGGTGCTAAATCGGTTTAGCATGCTTGAATCGAAACGAGGTAACTTACCCATGGTACATGGAGTAAAGTTAAACAATCATCAATGTCCTAAAACTGATGATGACAAACGACGCATGGCTGTGGTCCCGTACGCCAGCGCGATCGGTTCGATTATGTATGTTATGCTATGCACTAGACCCGACGTAGCATTCACGTTATCTGTAACGAGTCATTACCAAGGGAATCCAGGAGACGAGCATTGGATTGCCGTCAAGAACATTCTTAAGTACTTGAGAAGAACTAAAGATATGTTTCTAGTGTACGGAGAAGGAGATCTGAAAATACAAGGATTTTCAGACGCTAGTCATCTCACAGATGACAATGATTTTAAATCCCAATCAGGATACCTGTTTATCCTAAATGGGGGCGCGGTCAGTTGGAAAAGTTCCAAGCAGGGAAGCGTAGCTTTCTCTACGACCGAGTCAGAGTACATCGCTGCTGCGGAAGCAGCAAAGGAAGCAGTTTGGATTAGAAAGTTCATTACAGAACTAGGTGTGGTGCCTAACATTGTCAATCCCATTACTCTGTACTGTGATAACAATGGAGCCATTGCGCAAGCAAAGGAACCACGGTCTCATAATGCATCCAAGCACTACCTAAAGCGATACCACATCATTAGAGAGATTGTGGCTAGAGGAGATGTGAGAATAGAAAGAGTACCTATAGAGGACAACGTTGCAGATCCGTTGACAAAGCCTTTAACCCAGAAAGTACATGATCGTCATTTAACTTCTACTGGGATAAGTTTTAGAAACAATTGGCTTTAGTCCAAGTGGGAGTATGTTGGGGTTTAGTGTCTTATAGTCAATTGTTGCGGGATACAAACTTATTGTAAATGAATTGTTCTTTATATCATTTGTTTTAATGAGATATATGTTTTATAACTATATAAAGGCAATCCCTTTTAAGCACTAAATAAAGTCTAATAAAAGGAAATCCGTAAGTTTGTTTAAAGTGATTATAAAGTGTTCATACAAGCATGAAGTGAGAAAAAACTTTATAATAAACTAATAAACTTAAAACCACCCCAAGTCAAGTGATATGTTTAGGATTGATATATCACAGTTGAGACTTGTATGTAACAATGTCTTCTGTCCGACAGAAAGCTGATCTCACAAGCTTCATATATATAGATATCTGGATAGTTACATAGATCCGGTGAAACGTTGTTCATTAGGATTGGGGATCCGACTTGAGATAACAGGATGGGTAGATTCATCCTTGTCAACTGTTCATCTCATTGGTATTAATAGGTATAACTAATCCTCAGACTCAAAGGAATGTTAATTGGTCATCCTGAATTACTGAATGTGAGACTTTGATCCTGTGGTCCCACGATCCTTAACAGAGATGACTCTGGGGTGTGAACTGCAAAGGTTGGGTCTCACAGGAAGTAATTTCAGGGTAGTTATACATTGGATTGAGCATTTATCACTCTCGATTAATGGGAGATACATCCAAGGATCGCTTGTGGAAGACTCGACTCTAAACCCTTGCAAGGTGATAGCTTAAGAGTAGAAATTCGGATTTCACTTAACCTATCTATTTGAGTTGACTTGGCCAATAACAAGTAAAACGAACGTCTCGCTATATGTGACTTGACATTACCCATAGTCATAAGATTCAGTTCAAGGATGTAGTTGATAAAGGATCGTATTATACCGTAACTAATACGGAAGGGTTAACGACAGAATCAAACTGTCTTCTTAACGGACTCTGGGGGAATGATTACGGACTTACCAATAACATACTCTGTACATCATTCCGTTATGCAAGGGATTAAATATAATTCTTGAAGAAATTAATTTAATAGGTTGCATACAGCCAGAAGTAGTAAGGACCTAATGGATCACACATAAGACTTGGAACCAAAAGAGAGATGGATATGATTAATAGATGGAAGCCCAATTGAGCCCAGTAAGGCCCAAATACAAGGAGGGGGCCGAAATTTATATGTATTAGTAAGGAATTAATTTTATTCCATTAATCCTAATTTGATTAGGATTATGAATTAAATTAATTAAGAGATAATATAATTAGGAGTTTTAATTAGATTAATATTCTCCTATTATTATCCAATTAGGTTATTTATTATTATCCTAAATATATTAGATATATAGTGAGATAATAATTACGAATCCTTTCCAAATTGGATTCCTATTAAGTAACCTATTCCTATCTAACTAGGGTTTAGATACAAGCTAATATATATACCCCTCCCCATGTGAATTTCGACCAAGCCTATATCCCTCCCCTTAAGTGATTTTCGAAATTGCTTAATTAAGAGAGAGAGAAAATAATTCTATTCCCAAGTTCGTGAACAAGAATTCATACGGCATTCCATCGATTGATTAATCTTATTCATCCCTCTTTCTCTTTGATCTTGTGTTGGTTTATTAGAGGCAATCTATTTTGGTTGCATCTCATAAGGGTTGATTCTAACTTAATCTCACTGTGTTCACGAAAGAAGGAAAAACAATCAAAAGGGAGAAATTCGTTTTTCTTCGCCTACATCAGGTCAGTTCACTATTTCGAGGATTCCCGGAGATTGAACCGTCGGATCGTCGCGATTGTTGGACAGTAGCTTCTAGACATATTCTTCCACGGTTCCACCGAAGGGATTGTCCTTCGGAGGTCTGGAAGGTCTGTTTCGGATAGGGGCAGATTGGTAAACAGTTTACATCTCCTTTGAAGTTGTGGGCACTTCGTTTGCAATGGTAGATTGATCATCGAAAGGTATTTCTTCTTATCCCTCTTTATATGAAATAACGATTAACGGATCCTATGGTTAAAAGGAAGTAGGCTAAAATTTTTATATTTCCGCTGCTATACCTTAGCCTTAATTTCCTTCAGTGGTATCAGAGCCATCGTTAAATCTGTTATTTCATATATGAAAATATAGAAGTTTTCAATAGGATTGAATAAATATTTATGGTTAGGATTAATTGACAAATAGTATTGATTGATTAATTCTAAAGATAAATAAAGTTTTGATTAATTGTTAATTAAAACTGATTATGCTTATGTTCCTAATTATTTCGGTTGATAATCATTATAACAAAATCTATTAGTTTTATAGTTAGGTTGATAAAATTAGTTTTATTAATTCTAAATGATAAAACGGAAATCTATTGTAGATTATCCTATTTCTGAAAACCGTTTTAAAATTGTTTTAGAATGTTTTCAGAAATTAATAGTTTTCTGTTTTGATTATCGAATGAATAATTCGTTTAAATGTTTGTTTTTACTAATATGTAAATCAAAGTGTTAAATGAATTAAAATCAAAATAAATGGGACGAGCATAATCAACGTTTTATATGGTTATATTAATCTAAGGATTAATATAAAGATACAAAACAATTAGAAGTAAAATTGGATGAAAGTTAATTTGACGAGTTAATGTGATTAACCTAAATATTACATAAGCCGGTTATGTAATCAACCAATTAAATTTATTTAATTGAGTCTATGCATGTTTGGAGTTATGGACATATTTGGACCCTCTTTTAGTCTTTTGGTATTTTTGAAATAGGGCATGCGCGTCCTTCCTTTCTACTGTCTATTGTAATTTCTCCTCTCATCTGATTCCCTTCAATTCAATTGAAGTTTTCTTATAGTAGTATAGAAATTAATATGTAATTTCAAGGCGCCAAGGAGAAGACGGAGGACCTAAAGAGAAATATGTAATAGTTAGTATTTCCTTAGGTTTGGCCTTTTTATTCCGTCTCTGGCTCGACGGAATAATTTAGATGATATGTCCATAACGCCAATGTATGTATGTATGTGTGTCTGATGTATGCTAAAGCAAATCAAGACTAAGTTAGATTATGAGACTTAAATAAAAATCCCTCATTAAAAGTTAAGTAAATAAGCAAGTTATTAAAATCGGTTGCCCCTCTCTAATATTATAATTCAACCGGCAGTACTGGGGGCCTTTGGGTTGTTGGCTAAAGTCAAGCTCGGGGTCTTATGGTAACACCTGGATTATCGAAAATCGTTCTTTCATGAATATGGGGTAGTACTTAAATTAGATTATGATAATTGGATGGGTAAACTCATGTTGTCATAAACTAATGGGCAAAATGGTTGGGATTAATATGAATGACATATTAGTTACTGATGTGGTTAGTAACCCAATAACCTAGGAATCACATTCGAGATGTGATTGATTGCATGAATCTACCTAACGAATGGGACTAGCTTGTTGGCTAAAGTCAAGGCGAAATCTCAGGAGTTAGGATCCTAGCTCACTAAAGGATTTGTGAAATTCTTCGAATTAATATGGAGAGTTATTAATTTGGCAAAATAGTGGGAGCAATCTGAAATAAATTAAAAGGCCTATAATTTTAGATTGTTATACTTTAAAGCAAATGAATAACATACGTTTACTCTTTCTCACTCTCAGTTTAATTAAATACTCTTAAAATCATGACTAACACCAATCTGCAAAATACATTTACCGATAACACATTGAATGGTTCAAACTTCACCGACTGGTATCGCAACCTCAAAATTGTTTTGAAGTTCGATAAAATAGGGTATGTATTTGATACATCGATACCCCCTATCCCTGAGGATGATGCTCCCATCGAGGAAATCGATGCTTACCAGAAGCACAAGGCTAATGACGATTATGCCGGATGCATCATACTTGCATCGATGACATTGGAATTAAAAAGGCAACTATGCCTGTTCCATCATCGTGCACCTAAAGGAACTGTTTGGGAAACAGACCAGGTGCGAACGCTACGAGATATCCAAGTTGCTATATCGTTGCAAGATGCAAGAGGGCACATCTGAAATGACACATTGTGTCAAGATGATTGGCTACATTACCAAACTTTCTAGTATTGGATTCGCGATGGATAACGAACTAAGTGTAGACTTAATTCTTCAATCCTTCCCAAAGAGTTATTCATAGTTCATCATGAACTATCAGATGAATGACTTGCAAACCTCTCTTGAAGAGCTTGCAAATATGCTCAAGTCAGTTGAGCCCAATATGAAGAAAGACAAGGCAATACTAGCTATTGTCATAGAGGGATCAAACAAGTGGAAAGGGAATTCTCCCAATCCTAAACATCCCAAGAAAGGTAAGAAAGCCATGCCCACTAAAGTTAAGGGAAAGGAAGTGAAGAAGCCTAAAAGAAAGTGCCACTATTATGGTGACGTGGGGCATTGGAAGAGAAATTGTTCTTTGTACCGAGCTACCCTCCAGAAGGGAAAAGCCGGTACTCCAACATATGGTATGTTCTGTAAAGAACAAACATTGCAATTTTTATAGAGATTCGATTTTCTATTTCTCAGGAATATCACAAAATGGGATTTATGTGTTGATTTCTGTTTTTCGCAATTGATACCAAAAGACATAAGCTAGATAATTCAACTTACTTGTGGCATTGTCATATAAACAAGAGACGCATGCTAAAGCTACATTCAGATGGGCTTATAGATCTAATCGATTCTGAATCATTGGAAACGTGCGAATCATGTTTAAAAGGTAAAATGACAAAGACACCCTTTAGCAATAAAGGTGAGCGTGTATCAGACACTCTAGGACTCATTCATTCAGATGTATGTGGTCCTATGTCAGTCCAAGCAAGAGGAGGATTCAGATACTTCATTAGCTTCGTAGATGATCATACTCGCTATGGTTATATCTACTTGATGAGGCACAAATCAGAAGCTTTTGACAAGTTCAAATGCTTCAAGAATGAAGTGGAAAATCAATTAGGAAAGAAAATAAAGACACTTCGATCTGATCGAGGTGGCGAATATCTTTCAGATGATTTTCTGAATTATCTAACTGAATGTGGCATATGCTCACAATGGACACCTCCCTATACACCACAACACAATGGTGTATCCGAGAGGAGAAACCGTACCCTATTAGATATGGTACGATCCATGATGAGCATGGCCTTACTTCCAAAGTCGTTCTGGGGCTATGCCTTAGAAACTGCCCTCTTCACCCTGAATCGAGTACCAACTAAATCCGCTAGTTCCACACCATATGAATTGTTCGTTGGTAGGAAACCTGTGTTCTCATTTATGAGAGTATGGGGTTGTTCAGCATATGTCAAACGCATAGCGTCCGACAAATTAGATTCTAAATCTGATAAATGTTTCTTCATTGGATATCCCAGGGAAACCATAGGGTATTACTTCTATCATCCAGATGATCAGAAAGTAATAGTATCCAAACACGCAACCTTCTTAGAGAAAGAGTTTCTCGAAGAAACACAAAAGGGAAGCGTGATTGAACTCGACGAAGTTCAAGAGGAAGAAACAACGACTGAAACAACAGAAGCGGTTGAGGTACCCGAAGAAGTCCCATTAGATGAGACTCCAGTGGCACCTATTCGTAGATCACGAAGAGTTCGTGAACTCCCAGTTAGATATGGTTTTCTAGTGGGAGATGATGACGAGGTTCCCGTGTTAGACGACGAACCTAAAAACTACGAAGAGGCTCTTACTAGTCCAGATTCTAAAGCATGGCTTGAAGCCATGGATTCTGAAATGGATTCCATGTATACTAACCAAGTGTGGACTTTGGTTGATCCACCCGAAGGGATAAAACCCATAGGGTGCAGATGGATCTTCAAAAAGAAGACTGACATGGATGGAAAGGTTAGCACCTACAAGGCTAGGTTGGTAGCGAAAGGATATCGTCAAAAACAAGGTGTTGATTATGACGAAACCTTCTCTCTCGTTGCTATGTCCAAATCAATCAGAATCATGCTTGCAATTGCCGCTCATTTTGATTATGAGATTTGGCAAATGGATGTGAAAACAGCTTTCCTAAACGGAAACCTGCTTGAGAATGTATACATGATGCAACCTGAAGGTTTCATATCAAAGGATGCAAATAAAGTTTGCAAACTTCAGAGATCCATTTATGGACTCAAGCAAGCATCTAGAAGCTGGAACAAGCGTTTTGACGAAACCATAAAACAATTTGGTTTCGAACAAAATTGCGAAGAAGCTTGCATTTACAAGAAAGCAAGTGGGAGCTCTATAGCATTTCTCATACTATATGTGGACGATATACTGTTAATGGGAAATGACATTGCTCTATTACAGTAAGTGAAAATATGGTTATCCGGTAACTTCTCAACGAAAGACCTCGGTGAAGCAGCCTATATACTTGGTATAAAGATCTATAGGGATAGATCACGTAGACTGCTTGGTCTTTCACAGGCTACATACATTGAAAAGGTGCTAAATCGGTTTAGCATGCTTGAATCGAAACGAGGTAACTTACCCATGGTACATGGAGTAAAGTTAAACAATCATCAATGTCCTAAAACTGATGATGACAAACGACGCATGGCTGTGGTCCCGTACGCCAGCGCGATCGGTTCGATTATGTATGCTATGCACTAGACCCGACGTAGCGTTCACGTTATCTATAACGAGTCATTACCAAGGGAATCCAGGAGACGAGCATTGGATTGCCGTCAAGAACATTCTTAAGTACTTGAGAAGAACTAAAGATATGTTTCTAGTGTACGGAGAAGGAGATCTGAAAATACAAGGATTTTCAGACGCTAGTCATCTCACATATGAGAATGATTTTAAATCCCAATCAAGATACCTGTTTATCCTAAATGGGGGCGCGGTCAGTTGGAAAAGTTCCAAGTAGGGAAGCGTAGCTTTCTCTACGACCGAGTCAGAGTACATCGCTGCTGCGGAAGCAGCAAAGGAAGCAGTTTGGATTAGAAAGTTCATTACAGAACTAGGTGTGGTGCCTGACATTGTCAATCCCATTACTCTGTACTGTGATAACAATGGAGCCATTGCGCAAGCAAAGGAACCACGGTCTCATAATGCATCCAAGCACTACCTAAAGCGATACCACATCATTAGAGAGATTGTGGCTAGAGGAGATGTGAGAATAGAAAGAGTACCTACAGAGGACAACGTTGCAGATCCGTTGACAAAGCCTTTAACCCAGAAAGTACATGATCGTCATTTAACTTCTACTGGGATAAGTTTTAGAAACAATTGGCTTTAGTCCAAGTGGGAGTATGTTGGGGTTTAGTGTTCTATAGTCAATTGTTGCGGGATACAAACTTATTGTAAATGAATTGTTCTTTATATCATTTGTTTTAATGAGATATATGTTTTATAACTATATAAAGGCAATCCCTTTTAAGCACTAAATAAAGTCTAATAAAAGGAAATCCGTAAGTTTGTTTAAAGTGATTATAAAGTGTTCATACAAGCATGAAGTGAGACAAAACTTTATAATAAACTAATAAACTTAAAACCACCCCAAGTCAAGTGATATGTTTAGGATTGATATATCACAGTTGAGACTTGTATGTAACAATGTCTTCTGTCCGACAGAAAGCTGATCTCACAAGCTTCATATATATAGATATCTGGACAGTTACATAGATCCGGTGAAACGTTGTTCATTAGGATTGGGGATCCGACTTGAGATAACAGGATGGGTAGATTCATCCTTGTCAACTATTCATCTCATTGGTATTAATAGGTATAACTAATCCTCAGACTCAAAGGAATGTTAATTGGTCATCCTGAATTACTGAATGTGAGACTTTGATCCTGTGGTCCCACGATCCTTAACAGAGATGACTCTGGGGTGTGAACTGCAAAGGTTGGGTCTCACAGGAAGTAATTTCAGGGTAGTTATACATTGGATTGAGCATTTATCACTCTCGATTAATGGGAGATACATCCAAGGATCGCTTGTGGAAGACTCGACTCTAAACCCTTGCAAGGTGATAGCTTAAGAGTAGAAATTCGGATTTCACTTAACCTATCTATTTGAGTTGACTCGGCCAATAACAAGTAAAACGAACGTCTCGCTATATGTGACTTGACATTACCCATAGTCATAAGATTCAGTTCAAGGATGTAGTTGATAAAGGATCGTATTATACCGTAACTAATACGGAAGGGTTAACGACAGAATCAACCTGTCTTCTTAACGGACTCTGGGGGAATGATTACGGACTTGCCAATAACATACTTTGTACATCATTCCGTTATGCAAGGGATTAAATATAATTCTTGAAGAAATTAATTTAATAGGTTGCATACGGCCAGAAGTAGTAAGGACCTAATGGATCACACATAAGACTTGGAACCAAAAGAGAGATGGATATGATTAATAGATGGAAGCCCAATTGAGCCCAGTAAGGCCCAAATACAAGGAGGGGCCGAAATTTATATGTATTAGTAAGGAATTAATTTTATTCCATTAATCCTAATTTGATTAGGATTATGAATTAAATTAATTAAGAGATAATATAATTAGGAGTTTTAATTAGATTAATATTCTCCTATTATTATCCAATTAGGTTATTTATTATTATCCTAAATATATTAGATATATAGTGAGATAATAATTACGAATCCTTTCCAAATTGGATTCCTATTAAGTAACCTATTCCTATCTAACTAGGGTTTAGATACAAGCTAATATATATACCCCTCCCCATGTGAATTTCGACCAAGCCTATATCCCTCCCCTTAAGTGATTTTCGAAATTGCTTAATTAAGAGAGAGAGAAAATAATTCTATTCCCAAGTTCGTGAACAAGAATTCATACGGCATTCCATCGATTGATTAATCTTATTCATCCCTCTTTCTCTTTGATCTTGTGTTGGTTTATTAGAGGCAATCTATTTTGGTTGCATCTCATAAGGGTTGATTCTAACTTAATCTCACCGTGTTCACGAAAGAAGGAAAAACAATCAAAAGGGAGAAATTCGTTTTTCTTCTCCTACATCAGGTCAGTTCACTATTTCGAGGATTTCCGGAGATTGAACCGTCGGTCGTCGCGATGTTTGGACAGTAGCTTCTAGACATATTCTTCCACGTTTCCACCGAAGGGATTGTCGTTCAGAGGTCTGGAAGGTCTGTTTCGGATAGGGGCAGATTGGTAAACAGTTTACATCTCCTTTGAAGTTGTGGGCACTTCGTTTGCAACGGTAGATTGATCATCGAAAGGTATTTCTTCTTATCCCTCTTTATATGAAATAACGATTAACGGATCCTATGGTTAAAAGGAAGTAGGCTAAAATTTTTATATTTCCGCTGCTATACCTTAGCCTTAATTTCCTTCAGTTGTACGGGAAATCTTGTCACCTACCGGTGGAAATGGAACACCGGGCATTTTGGGCGTTAACATTTTTAAATTTTGAGACGCAGGCTGTTGGTGAACAGAGAAGTTTGCAACTGAGCGAAATGGAGGAATTTAGACTGTTCTCATATGAGAATGCTGTGAATTACAAAAACAAGACTAAGCTATGGCATGATAGAAAACTCCAGACAAAAACGTTCCACGAAGGTCAGAGAGTCCTCCTGTACAACTCAAGACTCAGGTTGTTTCCTGGGAAGCTAAATCAAGATGGACGGGACCTTATACGATGCACAAGGTGTTTAGTCATGGAGCAGTTGAGATTGGCAGGGAAGGTCAGGAACCTTTCAAAGTGAACGGGCAGAGATTAAAGCCATATTTAGAGAACGATCACACAAGGAAGATCGATACTGTTCATTTCCAGGACCCCCCGAGTCAGTAAAAGCACAAGAACAAGGTGTCCGCTACAAACACCAATTGTAGCACAAGTAACTTTGCATTTTAATTATTTTAATTTTGTTAAAAAGTGCCAAATGTGTTGAATTTTGAGTCTTGATGAGTATCTTCTGGCCAGGCACAATTGTAAAACCCAAAACTCATTCCAAAGGGTGTGGTAGTACAATTGTACCTGTTTAGTAGGGAAGGATTTATTGTGGAAATTAGGGCGGTAGAAAAATTAAAAATCAGTAAAAGTGGAAACGTCCACTCCTATACCCATAGGCACTCATACCGCCTGTTTTTCCTCGATAAGATTGAACGGCTAGGGGGCAATAAATTCTAAATTCAAATCATGACCGTTCATCGCCCCTCATTCCAATTCGAATATACGCGCCTTTCTGCCAATCTGTCCAGGTGGCATACTCTGATTCGACCTAATAATGACAGATTGGTGAGAAGACGTATCTTCTCCCCTACTTAAAGAAGCTCTATCTCATGACGGTCCGTCATTCACCATACTTCTTTCTTTTCTTTGATATTTCTTTTCACCGAGGCAGTTTATGCTTTGTGCCCTGTACCACTGAGAAACCTTACTTAAAAAAGAGAACGAAATGAGAACCCGTGGTTCAGGCAAACACGTTAAAATTGAGGGATCCTCCAAGAAAGAAAAAGCGAAAGCAAAGATGGCTGAGCCAAGCACTGTAGCTTTTGTCCCAGATGAAAAGCTGGTCAAGAAACTCGCCCAGTTTAAAGACACAACTGTACAGGCTTACTATGAAGAGTTAGCGAAACTTCAGTTCGGACCCATCCGAATAGTTTCTTGGGAAACCCTAAGGCGGCTGAAGCTCGAAGATCGTGTGCGCACTCTAATAAAGGCAGGACACTTTGAATGTTTCTTTGAAATGACGGAACCTGCCTATCGGGAACTGACACTCGAGTTCTTGGCCACTTTTAAGCACAACGTGGAGATCACCGATCCTGAGGAAGAGGGAAAGTTCAGTTTTCGGCTCATGGGTCACTCCCAGCGGCCGTCGCTCAACCTATTCAATCAAATGTTAGGTGCTACAGATGATGACGATCTAGAATCCGAGAGCTATAAAGAGGCATTCACCACAACGCCTGATGTTTTCGACCCTGTGGCTTTCTGGGACTCACTTTCGGGACAGAAACATTACGACGGTAGTTCATCCAAGGCTTCCAATATCGATGATTATACCGTTCGATATTTGCACAAGTTGATCTCCGGCACAATCTTCGCCCGGGAAAACCAAGCCACCATGCCACATGCAGATCTCACCGCGTTGTGGAGTATGGCAGTTGGACCGAGAATGAATTTGGGGTTCTGGTTTGGAGAATACATCAGCACTTTTTGCAAGAAAAACTCGTCGATCATCTGTTGTGGGAGCATCGTCACCAGAATCGCGGAATCAACCGGGGTCTTTAAGCTAGAAGACCACTCTCGTCTCACGATTGTGAATCACCCAGAACCAATTGACCTCAAGAGCCTCCAGAAGTTGCTGTTCGGAAAAATGGTGAACGGGAAGTGGGTATGGATGTCTGACTTTGTTACATCTAGGCAGAATGAGAGCCGAAAAAGGAAAAGCGAGCCAACAGTGTCAGTATCCTCTGACTCTGAACAAGTCGAGAAGCCTAAGGACTTGGACTTTTATAAGAAGTGTGCAAAGCTTTCTAGCAAGGATATAATGGATCGATTCAACGCCCTGTTTGCCCAGATTCTCAATAAGGCGAGATCGATATGCTCAAGACTATTTGTATTGAGGAGCATGGAAAGGAAAGTCCTTCTGGTTTTTTCTGAAAAAAGTCCGGTAAGAAAAGTGCCTGAAACGCCTGCTAGTGCTCATGTTAATGCTAATGCTGGTATGCCCTCGAAAGAGGATGGCATTCCTGCCACTGTGGATAGAGAGGTTAACTCCTCTCTCTCCCATCACGCCTGATAAATCAAAAATTATCGTTGTCCTAGCATCTGGTAATCTCTAACACCCTTATTCTATCATGTTTTGCCCTGTATGAATATCTATGCTTTCGCTGTCGTGTTCATAACATTGAGGACAATGTTTGGTTTTCATTTGGGGGTGGGGATTGTATATCACAATTTATGCGGGCTTGACATGATAAATGCTTTGAATAATAAATGTTTTAAATTTTGCCTGTGTATTTAGTAATTTGATGTAGAACAAATATCCCTTGAGAATCTATGTTGCATATATCCTCAGTACTTATTGTGATAATTGTGTTCATTTTCTCTTCTGCCTATTTATTCACCTTCTAGTAAATTGTTTTGTGTTCGGCGGGAATCAAAGAACAGACTGTGCATGTTTTGATGTAGTAGTTTAGTATTACTTGCTTGTTTGCATTGTGTGTCCCAAAATCAGGAAGTTCCAAAAAAATTTAAATTTTTAATTCCTCTTTCAAAATTAGTAACCATTGCCTTACTGCATTTCCCCAAAAATAGTGAGATCTTGAGCCTAAGAAAGCATCTATGGTATGCATTCGTTTTTTTTAGTGGGCCAGCGCTCACTATCTTTAGGGAGAATTTGCCTTGGTGCCCTGTTGATATGGTGATTAGTTCTGACTTTCATAGGAGGAAAAAGGCATTTAGTTATCCCCTCCGCTACACAAAAGGCACATGTGCTATGCACTCCAATGATTAGGATAGCCAAGTCGAGCCATGACCTGCTCTTTCTAAAAGAACCACGAATGATAAGCCCTATCCCTTCACGTAAAACTCTAAAACACCCCAAATTCTGTCTTATGCTTCGAAAAGCCAATTGCTTAAAATAAAATCACGTGCTTAAGTTATACAGAAATAAGCGATTGAGCAGACAGTGCTTAGGAAAAGATTGAAAGGACTGGGGAATATAATGTGGGAGGGAGGAACCTGAATGACTGTTCAAAAACAATAAAAAGAGTACTGGGCCATGAGGAAACAGGTTGTGTAAATAAGCTAAATGAGGGAATAAAAGTAATCAATGTAGGCTGTGTAGGCTAAAAAATCGCAAAAGACAGAGTTCATACACTGAAATAGCCTTTCACTGTCAAACCTGAACCTAAGCCTTACATTACAACCGTTATAAAGTCCTTTGGACTATGTCTGGAGGAACTTTGACCCTTAGATTCGGGACCGATAGGCAAACTCGCACCCTAAGGGTGTGGTGTCTGAGCTGAGGAGTGAAATCGCATTCTTTTTCCTGTGGTAAGTAAATGCCATGCGAGAGTGAGTGAATTAATCCATTCCTTAGTGAGGCATGTCTGGCAAGTAGGTAGCTCTTTGTGAAGGAGGAAATCTAAATTTTAAGATTTAAGGAAAGTCTGGAGCAAAAAAAAAAGGACACAATGTTTACAACAAGCGTTAATTCGTCAATGAAATCTGAGCGTGCATCTGTTCATTTCTTTATTACACAAAACAATCTTTGTTTTCCCTTCTTCACTCTCTGAACAAATTTCATTCCTAACTCTTTTTCTGGTTCCTTCTTACAATTTGTTGCTTAAGGACAAGCAAAGGTTCAATTTGGGGGTATTTGTTAGGCATGAAATTGACTAAGTTTAACATATTATTTATAAGGGAATTTGGGTATTTTTATATCATTTGGTGAAGAATAAGGGCTAATTATTGTCCTTGTGCAGATAAGCAAAGAGAAATGCTAAACTCGCTGGAAACAGCTTGTTTTGCTAATGCCAAAGAGGAGTGGAGCCTTTCTTGTATCCAGCGGTCAAACGCCGGATTATCCAATGACGGACAATGACAGATCAATGGTGGCAGAGGCAGAGGCAGAGCGGCAGGTGAAAGTGTGTTGCGATGGGATTTCTAAAAGTAGCAAGATGACATGAAGTATCAACCCCTTGAGTGTTCAAGGGTCAATGGATTTTTAATCATTTCATTTTATTTCGGTTGTAGTGTTTAGTTGACTTATTTTGCTGGAAGGGTACGAAAGTTGTACCGATTTTGCCCCTGTCTTTCTCTTTAAGTAGGTTAAGCAAAGGAAAGATAGGGAGAGGGGATTTTTAGTAGTTTTTTAGACAAGTAGACTAGTTGTAGAAAGAAAGAAAGGAAGAGCTCCCATGGAGTCTCGAGCTGTATCAAGAACTACCGACTGCTCACTGCTTGATATGAGTGAGTAGTCCATTTTGAATGGGCACGGCCAGGCCGACCCGGTTATGTAAGTTTTACAATCGTTTTTAATGAATAGTTAGTATTTCGCCAATGTTGTGATTAATGAGGATTTAACTTTCATGCCTAGGCATTTATTTATGTGTTAGATGGATGATAGGACACTGCTTTCATCTTCACTGATATCTCTATTAATCTCCCAACCTCGAAGCTGACAAGTTAGATGGTTGTGTCAAGGGTTTTCTTAACCAGAAATGCAGTTTTGTTCTTAATGCTAGAAAGAACGTATCTTTAGGACGCTAAAGGTGCTAGTAAGTCTTAGGAGTTTGAGAACACACGAAAGTTGACTCAAACTCACTTCAAAACTGATACTTTGGCTTCATTGGTGTTATCTTCTATTTCATGTGAATGTTGTAAGATGAAGCACAACCTGTTCGGCCGTGTCAAGCCTGTTCTATTCTCTAAATCATTTTAAAGCTATCTCATTTCTTACTGCATCAGCCCTCTTACATCTTACTAAACCAACATCACACAATCAACTTAAAAGAAGAAAGCTTGTTTGACACACACACACGCTGTTTAGCAACAATTTCTGATATGCATTTGAATCTCAATCCCTGTGGAGACGATACTTAACTTATCACTTTATTACTTGTATCTAGTGCACTTGCTAGAGTCTAATCACAGGACAACAGTCGTCTTCTCTTTTGTATCCTCTTCTTGCATCTCGAGAAACCTTACCTCTCGACCTCACTTCTTTCGGTGCATGGAGTGGAATCTCTGAGTAAGATATACTTCAATATCTCAAACCTAAAGTTGTATCTCTGATTCTGAAATATATATGTATCTCTATGTGTTTCTATATATGTCTATATATTACATCCCTTGTGATTGATGTAGAACTCCCTTTATATAGATGTAGAAAATTCATATCCCTTGGAAGACATCCCTCCATAAAGATGTGATGAGCGGATGTGGCTAATGGTGAAGAGAAACATTGATTCAGACGAAAGGACGTGCTTCAGACATGAAAAATCATGTCATTCTGTTGAAGAAATACATGTCACGAACGAGACATGAGTGTCATGTTCGTGACATGAGGAAGCCAATTTTGTGCAGGATTTCTCCAGTCATATTCACTTTCTCCAATTTTGGCCAATTTTTTCTAGTCATATTCACTTTCTCTTGATATTAGAGAAACCACTCATATAATGCACCATCATTAATTAATTATTATTTATTTTCTTACCGGAAAAAAATAATTGTTTAATTTAAGAAATATAATGTACAGAATAAAAATTATTCTATAAATAATAAATATTAATTTATCAATAAATTAATAATCTCGTATTAGATAATAATTTTCTAAGTCCCAAGGATATTCATTTATAGAAGTTTTACTATATTTCACAAGTTGTGATATATTCAGCTTCGGTTGAACAGTGAGAAATCATAGGCTGCGTTTTACTTTTCCATGAAATCAACATCTCTCAGCAATATAACATAACCTGTAATAGACCTTCTTGTATTAGGACAATCTACCGAGTCTCAATCTCTAAACCCTTGAAGATGCATTGTTTACAAACAAATTAAGGGTAACTTACACTCATGGCCACTGAACTTTACCCATTTTAACATTGTGGCCACTAAACCTCAATTCTTAACAGTATTACCACTAAATTTCACACTTTTTAGCATCAGTGGCCACTCAACTTTAACCAAGTCCTCAAAATGACTGTTAACGGCCTCAAAATGAAAATAAGAATTAAAGTTGTTCAGAATGACATACCATGAAACCACATTTTTTATTTTTCAAAATCACGCTTTTTGAAGCTCTCTGTCTCTAAAAATTTACTCTCTCTCATAACCAAACAACACCTGAATGACCTCAAAACGAAATTTTTCAAGAATTAAATTTAATTCTTGAAAAATTTCGTTTTGAGGTCATTCAGGTGTTGTTTGGTTATGAGAGAGAGTAAATTTTAGAGACAGAGAGCTTCAAAAAGCGTGATTTTGAAAAATAAAAAGTTCCTTAGAATATCATTAACTCTTCGAATTTTTTATTTTGAGGCCATCAACAATCGTTTTGAGGCGTTGAATGACCACCGGTTTTTAAAAAATGTAAAGTTTAGTGGTCATACCGTTAATAATCAAAGGCCACAATGTTAAAATGGGTAAAGCTCAGTGACCATGGGTGTATTTTACCCCAAAAATTAAGGCATACACAAACTGAAACCTTGAAACATTAATTTAAAACCTCAATATAAAAGATTATTTGGATAATTTTCTAAATCCATGAAATAAATAAGGTCTTTTTCTAAAAAAAAATAAAAATAAAATAACATTTTTATATATGCCTTAATCAAGCAACAAATAATCATAAAAATTTTTAATTGTAATCTGATGATGGGTGGCCACAACATGGATTGATATTTTTTTAGAGGAAACATGGATTGGATATTAATCAATTAATTAATTAATAATATCAACCTGTAACCAAAAAAATTAATAATATCAGCTGAAAACATGTCATATATATTATTATGGCGTAAAATAAAAATAAAATATTTTCTTTTATTAAAGAACACAAGAAACATGTGAAACCACATTAAACATGTAATGATTTTGAAATGTTGTCATCGTAAAGGTAAAGAAAGCAAACCTAATCTTATTATATAATCATCATGAATTCAAAAATAACTTGTGTGTATAAAACAAAATTTGTAAAGAGAAAAAACAAAATTGAAACTGAAAAAAACAATAAGAAACAATAAAATATATATTTTTTGGAAATCTAATTCCGTAAAAAATAGTTGCAATTCAATCTTCATCATTTAAGTCATTCCGAACATTCAGACCTAAGTCTTTTTTTTTATTGGAATTGTTCACACTAGCTGAAGAATAAAGTCGCATGGCGTGTGACACGCCGTGTTGACTCTATTATGTGGTTGATCCGGACAAAAGTAGTGATCCACATGTCGTTTGGAGCTAACTTAATGTGCATTTTGCTCTCTCACACGGCGTATGGAACATATGACACGCCGTATATGGGCATGTTTCTTACTAGAGTAATGCTTTCACACGTCATTCCCTTTTGTGTATAATTTGCTCGTGTGAATGTATCCCACACGGCATGTGGGGCACACGGTGTAGGACTGTCTCTGACCAGGGGATAGGACGTTGATCTAAGTCAAGAGTCGTATTCGTGTTTTTATCTAGGACACACATTGTGTTGACTAAGTCACACACCGTGTGGTTTGTCCTTTCGTCCTTAATTGATGTTTCTTGGCTCCTTTGTGCTTTGTGTATGTTCCTTTAGTGTGTAAAATACAAACATAAAATCCGAGATTAATCAATTTATTTATTTTAATTTTATTCATAATGAAAAGGGACTAAAACGACTGGAATCAAGCAAATTATTTTTTAAGTGTTGATTGATTTATTTATTTATTTTAAAAGATTGGGACGATTCAGCCACTTGAAATCGACATCCCAGCTATGCTGGCACTCCGACACAAGGACTGAAAACCCCAAAAATATTATTAAAAAAAGGAAAAAATAGTGTCAGAGAGAAACAAAAGAGGGGGGGAAGGAGAATAAAAACAAAGCATTAAACAACACGAGCGTGGCTAATGTTACACAAATCATCAAAGAGTGGCAGAACGCGGGAGCAGAAGGCCACCAAGTGATATCCGCAGAAGAGACACCGTGACGAGCCAGTGCATCAGCAACTCTGTTTCCCTCTCTATAAATATGAGTAACGCAGATTTGCATCCTAGAGCATTGATCCAGACAACGGAGACAAGATTGCCGAACCGACCAAGGCACCAAAGTTGACTTTGATTTGAGCATGTTTACCGTGTATAAAGAGTCTGATTCAATCCATAAGAGATGCCAGTTTTTTATGCTCAAGAACAAACTATAAAATACTCTAAAAGATAGGGACAAAACATCATCATATATCTAGACTGAATAAAAAATTCTAAGCATAAGTTCAAAATTGCCAAGGCTAAAACCTAGTATTAACATTAACTGTGAAAAAGCATCCGTCGAGGATGGACTGAGCACTGAAAAGTGTTGGGGATTTAGTATAGAAAAACAAGATGGGAAAAAAGTTTCTAACATTTTAATTCACTCAGGAACATCAAGGCACTGTTTGGTAAAGAGCGTTTTGGAATAAAAATAGCGGTTTTGACCAACTTTAGAGGTTTGACCACTGAAACCGCTAATTGGAGTGTTTGGTGGAGAGAGTTTTGGGATAAAAACGCTAATTTAGAAAAAGCTCTTAAAAGTAGTTTTTTCAATTAGCGTTTTGTAATATTAAAATTAATGGACTTCTTTAACCCTAATAAATAGACTCTCTCTTCTCCTGCGCCAAAATTAATGCCCTTATTCGTCTTTTTGCACAAACCGCTATTATCAATCAGCTAATTTTTACCAAACAAGTCTACACAAACAGCTAGTCAAATCAGCTAACAGTTAACAGCTAATGTAATCAGCTAACAGCTAATTCCCAAACAGGGCCCAAGTATCTTAAAAAAGGAACTAAAAGGGTTCACTATTCTCCTTGGAACGAGAGTCAATCCCGTTGATTTGAAATTGAAAAGTTGAAATGCGAACTTTCTCTACTGTTTCACGTGCGAAAAATCTAACCAAATCCATATGAGCACCAAAAAATACGACTAATCCAATTAATTAAGTCAATAGAGTGTTTGATATTTCAATTCTACAAAGAGCTTTCTGAACTCATGTTGCACAAAGAGCTTCACCTAATTTTGTTTAATGAATACATTGGTCCTGTTTGGTAAAGAGCGTTTTGGGATAAAAAGAGCAATTTTGACCAACTTTAGCAGTTTGACCGCTGAAACCACTGATTTGAGTGTTTAGTGGAGAGAGGTTTGGGAGAGAGTTTTGGGATGAAAACGCTAATTTAGAAAAAGGCTCCTTTTAGGAGCTTTTTCAATTAGCGTTTTGCAATATTAAAATTAATGGACTTCTTTAACCCTACTTTTAGTTTGCAGGTCCTAAAATTAAAAAAAAAAAGAAATGCCCTTATTCGTCTTTTTGCATAAACCGCTATTATCAATCAACTAATTTTTACCAAACAGGTCTACACAAACAACTAGTCAAATCAGCTAATGTAATCAGCTAACAGCTAACAGCTAATTCCCAAACAGGGCCATTATATACAGTAAAACCTCTATAAATTAATACTCGATAAATTAATAAACTCTTTAAAATAATAATTTATGTTGGTCCCGACTTGGGCCAGTTCAAAAAATGATCAATTTTAATAAATTAATAAAAATAATAATTTTCTGGAACAACCCTTCATAAATACATTGTATTATTACCTCTATAAATTAATAATTTCTCAAATAATATGCGGAATATATATAGATATACATACTTGGGGTAATTTAGCAAAATATGAATCTATAGTATTTTGTTTTTTCTTGAAATTTAAATCTAGTTGAATTTCATCTTAAACTATTCTCAGTGCATTCAAAAGTTTCGATGTATCGTAACAAAAAATTATAAAGAGTGGATGATGCTATAATTGTTTCATTTCTTGTGACTGGTTTAAAAGGTATCAAATCATCCTCAGCTTCATCCTCAATTGAATTTTGCATAACGCTCGAGACAATTTCTTCTAAACTTTGGATTTATGAGCATTCATTGTTTTCACCTGGATAATCCAATATTTGATTGACATTCATTTGACCAATCATGCCTTCAAGTTCATGAATGTCTTCTTTAGTGATTGCTTCCTTTAAATTCATTGTGACAGATTCATCCATTATATGAATTTTGCAACATTTGCAACAATTATTTTTTTTTTTTGGTAGAAAAGGAAAAGAAAAATGAAAAACAACAAACTACCCAGGAATTAGCCTAGGGAAGCTAACCCCAATCCTATCTTCTAAGAGAAGATGAGAGATGAAACTAGGGGAAACAGGAAGGGTAGTAACGCCTAACGTCCCTTCATGGCCCGCCGCCGCCAAGCGATTAGCAACACGATTCTGCTCTCTAAAAATGTGTCTGAACTCTACGAACTCAAAGGAGGAGCAAAGCCTTATAATAGCTTTGATGAGGTTGCGACTGTTAAGACCCATAGAATGATTCTCAGAAATCATTTTGATTGCTTCCAAATTATCAGACTCCACAGAGAGCCTCTTAACACCCAGCCTTTTAGCAAGATTGATTCCAGTAAGAATAGCCCAGAGCTCCGCAAAAAAGGAAGAACCCAACCCTAAATTCTGGGAGAACCCAGAAAGCCAGACGCCCCCTACATCTCTAAGCACACCTCCAGCCGCAATCTTATCGTTACTGAGGCAGGAACCATCAGTATTCAGCTTCACAACCCCCTCTCTTGGCCTGCTCCATCCCACGAGATGGACATCACAACACTGAGAGGCTCTGGCAAGGGACTCTCCTTTGAAACTATCGATAATAGAGAAAAGTTTTTTAGAGAAGAAATCAACTAAGTTTGTCATAAAAACAGTTTTATCTCCAAAAATCTCCCCGTTTCTCCATTTCCAAACTTGGTGACAGATAATAGCAAAGAAAATGTCACCATGCTCCATGTATGGAAGCAACTTTCCTCTAACACCATCAGAGAACCAGTCGACCTCAGAATGTGCCATGAAGGAAGAGAAAATATGGTGTGGGAGAATTTTCCTCCAAACCTCTTTACTATTAGAGCAATCTCTAAGAGCATGGCACAAAGTCTCAACATGGCCTCTGCATCTACTGCAAGCTCCAGAATCAGCCAAGTGCCTTCTGTGCCTATCCGAATTAGTAAGAAGCCTGTCCTTAACGCCCAGCCACAGGAAACTCCTAATACGGAAAGGAACTTTAAGGGTCCAAATCGACTTCCACACATCCGAGGGAGGATCAGATCTAAAGAGAGAGAAAGCTTCAAAGGCCGATTTGCAAGAATAAACTTCATTGTTAGTCAGCGCCCAACAGTGCCTATCCAAGTCTTCCTCTTGATTACCCAACATTTGCAACAATTATTAATTTAAAGTTTATTTTCAAAAAAAAAAATTAAAATTACTCTATAAATTAATAATTATTAATTTATCGATTAATTAATATCTCTATAAATTAATAAAATTTCATGGTCCCAACATTATTAATTTATAGAGATTTTGTTGTATTTCTTAAAACAAAACCTAAGTCTATTAGGATAGGGGTGGCAAATGTATTTGAATTAGAGGGGAATTTAATTGATTTTAATCTTAATTAAAATAATTATTTTCCTTCCTAAATTGAGTAGGATTAATTAGACATAACTCGCATATAAATATATAATTAATTATAAACTAATATATCTATATCTTATTTAATAAAATATAATCTCTGATTATATTAACTGTATTTCTAACTGGGTTTAACTCAGGTCTGAATTTAATCCATTTTAAATCAGCACCTAGTCTATTTTTTATTAAATATATCATTACCTCGTAAAATTGGTCAGAAAAACTGATTGATACCCGCCGAACTAAAACCTTGATAAATAAATTTTCAATAATGAGATCAAATAATAACCCTGCTAAACGCATCAAATAATAATTTAAAAAATATTATTTGAGGTCCACTTAAAATATAAAATAATAATTTATTAAATATGTACTTACATATATAATTCATAAAATCACTTTTTAAATAATTTTTCTTTTAGATTTTATGTCTTTCTAAAATATGTCTTTATAGTCAATTGTTTCTTCTTTTTATGCGAATTAAACTCAATTTCATTTTTATTTTTTTGGAAAGCATAAACTATATTCGACACATTCTTCTCATTTTGAAGCAAGTAATATTGTTTATTTTTTTCTTAGCTATCGAAAAAATAATTGTTTAATTTGAGAATATAATGTACAAAATAAAAAATTATTCTATAAATTAATAAATAATAAGTTATCGATAAATTAATAAAATATTAATTTATCGATAAATTAATAATCCCGTATAAGATAATAATTTTTCAGATTCCAAAGATATTTATTTACATAGGTTTTACTATCCAATAATTTAATAACCTCTTCAACTTGTTTAAAGTGATATTGTTCCAATCTCCCTTGTTCTGCCGTGTGGATTTAGGGTGCAAAGTTATGGGTCACTCACATAATCTCAATAAGTACACCCAGATGTATTCAGCCCCTAATTTTAATTAAAAATATATTAAATAATAATATAATTTTATTATGGGTAAATTCCAAAAAAAAACATCTGTGGTTTGATATTGTTCCAAAAAAACTCTTGTGGTTTGTTATTACAAAAAAAAGGACTCTGGTTTGCGCCGTTACCCGAAAAACGGAAAATGGCTTAACACCGTTAAAGTGCTGACGTGGCACAGGGGTAAAACGGGAAAATCGAAATTTTTCTTCTTCTTCTTCTTCTTCTTCTTCTTCTTCTTCTTCTTCTTCTTCTTCTTCTTCTTCTCTTCCTTCTTCTTCTTCTTCCTTCTTCTCTCCTCTTCCTTCTTCTTCTTCTTCCTTCTTCTCTCCTCTTCCTTCTTCTTCCTTCTTCTCCCCTCCTCCATTCTTCTTCTTCTTCTTCTTCCTCCCTCTTCTTCTTCCTTCTTTTTTTTCTTTCTTCTTTTAAGTTTCGGAAATTTCCAGATTTCTTCGAGTAAGGGAAATTTAAAAAAATAAGAATAGAAAAAAAAAAGAAGTAGAAGGAGGAGGAAGAAGAAAAAGGAAGAAGAAGGAGTGAAGAGATGAAGAAGAAGAAGAAGGAGAGAAGAAAAAAGAAGAAGTAGGAGGAAGAAGAAGGAGAGAAGAAAAAGGAAGTAGAAGGAGAGAAGATATGAAGAAGGAGGAGGAGGAAGAAGAAGAAGAAGGAGGAGAGAGAAGAGGGAAAAAATAAAAAAACATTTGATTTTCTCGTTTTACCCTTGTGCCACGTCAGCACTTTAACGGTATTAAGTCATTTTCCGTTTTTCGGGTAACGGCGCAAACCACAGTCCTTTTTTTTTGTAATAACAAACCACAAGGGTTTTTTTGGAACAAATCAAACCACATGGGTTTTTTTTTGGAATTTACCCTTTTATTATTTAGTATTTTTTTTGTACTTATATTAATATAATATAAAAAATGATATAAAACTTAATAAAGAACGCATATGTAAGTTAATTAATAATAGATAGATAAACTTGTCATTTTATATAAAATTTATTAAACATTAACAGAATTATTGAAGGATAAATTTTATATATTCTATACAGGTCATCAGATTACATCTTGTAGTGCGGATAACCACTGATGTGATTTACAGCGGAAGTACGGATCATCATAACTTTCATATTACCGCCAATGTTTCAACTATGTTGAGATTAATCGGAAGAGGAAACGACTAATCACGAACTAAGAGCGACTGAGGGGGGCGCATGGAAGGTAGAGAAAGAGAGGCGACCTTTCATCGTCTTTTCTGTTCTGTAGCTAATAGAGTTAGGTCATGTTCTTTATTACTTAATTTCTGTATCAATCAGTTCAGTTCAGTAATAAGTTCAATTCAGTAATTTATCATTACTTATTATTATTATTATTATTATTATTATCATTATTATTATTGTTTATATATATAATTATTTTTTTCATTATTATTATTATCATTATCATTAGAACCATTATTATTTTTTATCAGATTTTTATTTTAATTATTGCTATTTTTAAAAGATTATATTATTATTTCAGTTTCAGTAAAATTCAGTTCAGTTCAGTTCAGTAGCGTTTTTTCAGTCATAAAAACAGAGCCTATAAGGAAAACCCTAGTCTTCTTTTCTCTCTTTTGGGTTAGGATCATTCCAGGTACGGATGGACCATTTATTCGACATAAACCCAAATACATCTAACAATTATGGATGGAGAGATCATAAAAGTATTAGTTTTGTCAAAATTCAAGGACTCTAATGTGTGTCTGAAAATAGACTAACAAATATAATTGGGTTAATTACAAATAACTACCATGTGGTTTGGTCGATTTGCGATGTGGTACCTGTGGTATTTTTTTTTTTTTGCAAATACAACCCTGTGGTTGCAAAATTTTACATGTTTTTTTTACTTTGCCAAATTCGGCTGATAACGACCTCAAAATAAAAAATTTCAAAAATTAAACTTGTTTGCTATTATATTTACTATGGAACCATATTCTTAATTTTTCAAAACCATCACTTTTGGAGTTTTCTCTCTCTAAACATTTTCTTTCTCTCTCATAAAAAACAACACCTAAATGACCTTAAACCTAAAAAGTTGAAGAATTAAAGTTGCTTAAAATATAATTTAACTTTTGAAAATTTTCATTTCGAAGTCGTCCTCGGCCAAATTTGGCAAAGTAAAAAAAACATGTAAAATTTTGCAACCATAGGGTTGTGTTTGCAAAAAAAAAAAACCACAGGTACCACATCGCAAATCGGCCAAACCACAGGGTAGTTATTTGTAATTAACCCAATATAATATGCACAAACTCAGTGACTAATAAATTATTTACCTTATTTTAAATCCAAAATTAATAAATTTAAGTGCAAATATATGTATACATCAAAGATACTATAAAAACTATTATTAAAATTCATGTTGAGATTAAATTTGATTTCAATAGTTTTCATGACTAGCTAGTAAGATTCTCCCATATGATCATACTAAGTTATTAATTAGCTATATTCTTAAGATAATAGCCATGAGTTTCCTGCTGCATGCATCAGATGGTCCTAATGCAAATTCCAAACATAGAAGAAAACAAAAGACAAGAAAAACTTGATAGAATCAATTTTTCAGAAATCAAAGAATCTTAATTATCATAATGAGTTAAATGCACCAATATCACTGAACTTTAATTTGTCTCAAATAAAACATTTAAATTTAAGTTTTGTTTCAATTAGGCCACTCCGGCAATTTCAGTGATTAAAAAAAGATCGGAATGATGACATATGAGTGACACATCAGCATAAGTTAACTTAGCTCGATGACCGAAACAATAACATCTACGTATTCGTCACTTGGCAACCACGTGTCTTTTAGTTTAATATTTAACTTTTTTTATTAAAATAACCGACATGTAACTGCCCGTATCGTTTCTATCAGATATCTGAATTAATTCATTCCGACTGTTAACCATGGTATTATTCTGATGCCTTAACCACTGAATTTTTCAAAGTAGCCTAATTAAAACAAACTTTAAGATAACCATATAAATTGATCAACAGTGATTTTCACCCTTATCATAATAGTTACCCGACAAAAACTTAAATCATTCATCTTCTATATATTTTGATTTAGTGTCTATTTATTTTATTTTATTTATAGTGTTTTTTCTTTTATTAGTTTCAAATTTAATAGAATAAGGATAAAATTTGGCCCTAGCGTTTTTAGTGGAGTACAAATTTAGCTCATAATATATAAAATGGTTGAAATTTAACCTAAGCAAATTTCCTCATACGTTAACTCTGATTTGAGTGTTATTTAACTGTAACATCATTAGACTTTTTAAATATCAATTATGTCTATGATATTTAATAACGCAGTTAAAAAAAACCCCATTAAAATACTAAGTTAATCATAAAACTTTATTTCAAAAAAAAAGTTAATCATAAAAAAATTTATCAATATCGAAAATATTTATTATGTTACTAATATAGTTGTAAATAACCAATCAAAATGTACGAAACTTCTTCAGTTTATCAACAAACTTATTGGGAAGGTTTAATGTGACAATTAAATAATAGTCAAATCAACTTCTTCAACTTTTTGGTAATGTAGGGCTAAAAATTGATCTTGCTTGGAAACTTAGAACTAAATTGCATCAATTTATATGTTCGGGCTAAATCCAAATATGCACTTATTGAAGAATGTTAGGGTTAAATTTGATCATTATCCCTATAATAGATATAGTGCCAGTTTTGCATTAATATGACTAAGAGAAGCTGTTCCGGAGGAAAATGAACGCTAGGATCAAATTTGATCATTGTCCCTAGTTTTACTCCAAATAATAGAGATAGGGCCAGTTTGGTATTACTATGACTAGCAGGTCTGGAGGAAAGTGTTGTTGAAAAATGCTTATAGGTGTTTGGTAAATACATAATAAAAGTACTAAAGGTCAAGAAATAAAAAATAATATATATATATATTAGGTCATATTGAAAATTATAGCTATCTTTGTCCCAAAAAAAATTAATATCAACTTTCCTGGTAAGTCATGACATATACTTTCCCCAAAAGCTATAAATTATAGCTTTTTCTGAAAGTAACTTTCTCAACTTTTAAGCAAAATGTATTTCATTTACCAAATGTTACGTTCAAGGTCTCAGAAAGCAATGTCGAATTTACTCACAGAGTATTTTTTTTTTTTTTTTTTAAGAAATGAGATACAACTGCTTATTAAAGATGTATGCAACCATGGTAATGTTATTAACTTGTATATAATATGGAATGTGATATGTACAAAAATATTTCTAAAGCATGTACAAGAATATTGCTTTGCTAGTATCCTATTATATACGAGAATATGTCTTTGTGATACCAATTTTCTATTATCCTCCTTTAAGTTGAGCAAATAAACAATAAATACTTAACTTGTTTCGAAGGAAAACAAATTGGTCCTTGGATAAAGATTTGGTGAGGATATCAACAACTTGATCGATTATTGGAACAAATGAAACACAGAGAAGACCTTTAGTAATTATGTCACGTGCATAAAAGAAATCAAACTTCGTGTTTGCTTCGATTGCAAAAAAATAAATATTGGATTCACAGTTAAATAGGTAGTCTAGATGTTATCACATAATGGTGGACGTGCAAAGGAGACTCTAAACTCGTGAAGTATACTTTGGAGTCAACCCATTTTTGAAGTTCCTATAACAATAAAGGCATGATATTCGGCTCCGTAAAGGATTGGGCTACTGACTTTTATTCCTATGAACTCCAAGACACTAATTACGGCCCAAGTAACATATCTCGTCGTGAATTTTCGATCATCAAGACTCCTTGTCTAGTCAGCATCATTATAGCCATGTAAAATGAGTTTTTGTGAAAGAAAATACCATGATGTCTCGTCTTAAGGTTGCATTTTTTTATTCCGGTTGATTTTCTAATTTTTACTAATATTTTCAAGGGTAAATTTCAAATAAAACCCATGTGGTTTCACTAATTTTCAGATAAAGGACTATGGTTTACTTTTTGTTAAAACCATCTTTAACGACCTAAAAATGAAAATTTTCAAAAATTAAAGTTGTTCAATGTCATATTTGATATGGAACTACATATTCGATTTTCGAAAATCATCTTTTTTAGAACTTTCTCTCTCTTTTTTTTTGGTAGGAAAGGAAAGAAAAACAAAACAGCAAAAAACTAGCCAGGGATTAGCCTAGGGAAGCTAACCCCGATCCTGTCCTCTAACAGAAGAGGCGAGAGAAAAGGAGGGGGAACCGAAAGGGTAGAAACACCTAACGACCCCTCATGACCAGCAGCAGCCAACCGATCCGCTACACGGTTCTGCTCCCTGAAAATATGAGTGAAGTCTAAGGACTCAAAGGAGGAGCGAAGCCTATTAATAGCCCTGATAAGGTTGCGGCTTCTGGTACCAATGACATGATCATCAGAAATCAGTTTGATGGCTTCCAAATTATCAGATTCCACAGAGAGCCTCTTATGCCCAGCCTAATCGCAAGCTTGATACCAGAGAGAATACCCCAGAGCTCTGCAGAGAAGGAAGAACCCAACCCCAAATTCTGGGTAAACCCCGAAAGCCAGGCACCTCCCGCGTCTCTAAGCACACCTCCAGCAGCAACCTTACCATTGATGAGACAGGAGCCATCAGTATTCAACTTAGCAACCCCCTCTCTTGGCCTGCTCCATCCCACAAGATTGACATTTCCATTCTGGGAAGGTCTGGCCAGCGAATCCCCTTTGAAACTCTCAATAATAGAGGAAAGTTTATTCGAGAAGAACTCAGCACAGATAGGCAAGAACACAGATTTATTACCAAAAACCTCCTTGTTTCTCCACTTCCAAACTTGGTGACTGACTATAGCAAAGAGAATGTCACCATGCTCCATGTAAGACAGTAACTTCCCACTAATACCATCAGAGAACCAGTCATTCACAGATTGGCCCATGAAAGAGGAGAAGATATGGTGAGGCAGAATTTGTTTCCAAATCTCCTTACTTTTAGGGCAGTCCCTCAGGGCATGACACAAAGTTTCAACATGGCCAGTACATCTACTACAATCTCCAGAAACCGTAAGATGTCGTCTGTGCCTATCCGCATTAGTAAGCAACCTGTCCTTAACACCCAGCCACAGGAAACTCCTAACACGGTAAGGGACTTTGAGAGCCCAGATAGACTTCCAAGTGTTCGAGGGAGGAACGTCCCTGTTAAGGGTAAGAGCTTCAAAGGCAGACTTGCACGAATAAACTCCCTTATTAGTCAGCGCCCAGCAATGCCTATCCAGAACTTTCTCTCTCTAAACATTAACATTCTCTCTCTTTACCAAACATCATCTAAATAATCTCAAAATAAAAAAGTTGAAGAATTAAAGTTGCTTAGAATATTAGTAGTTCTTAAAATATGTCATTTTTTAAGTCGTCAATGGTGATTTTAATAGTATCAATCGAAAAAGTTCTTATTTTGCTAAAGTTGAAAACCTCAGTCCTTACTTTGAAAAAAAATAAATCACAATCCTTTATTTGAAAATTAGTGAAACCACAGAGGTTTTATTTTGAAATTTATCCTATTTTCAATTCTATGAAAATTTAAAAGAAGAAATTGAATGGGTTGTGTAGGTAATGTAAGAAGTGTTCACCCTACCAATGGACTACTATTGGAGCATGCATGGATTGAGATAACTTATTGACAACGAAGAAATATTCATCAGGCGAGTTAGTGACAAGTTGTAACATCCTGGTCCAATACCATGTAGATATTGTTCGCTTTGGCCCAATTCCCAATATATTGGGCCTCACGGTTTTAAAACGCGTCTGTATGTATTAGATTCTCATCTTACTAATAAGCCTCAATCACTCCCTCTCCATTTCCGATGTGGGATTCAGTTCATTCCTGTCCCCATCGTCATCCCTTAGGGCTACTCCTTGCTCGGGCCTTCTACCCCGACGCCACCTACTCCGGACTGGCTCGTTACACAAGTATACCACAATCACGAGTTGCATCATCAAAAGGATCACCCAAACGGCTCATAAATTATTCGTTGGTTTCACATTGGGAGTAGGGGTAGGGATGGCAACAGGTAGTGTACCCGCGGGTACCCGGTACTACCCGACCCTAATGGGACTACCCGTACCCTATATAAAAGGGTATGGGATGGGTATGGGATCAAAATCATTACCCGTTAGGGTAATGGGACGGGTATGGGAGTACCCCCTAGGGTACCCGGTACCCGTTACCCGTCATGAAAAAAAATTATATTAATAAATATCATTGTTTTTTAGATGTAAGATATGAAATTTAAACCCCAACCATTTATTTTTCAACAATTGAGTGATACCACTAACCTACTTTATTCTTATTAATTAAGATTTAATTTATTCAACTTTTAGATTGCTGATTTATTAAAGGGTTAATTACAAATAACTACCCTGTGGTTTGGCCGATTTGCGATGTGGTACATGTGGTATTTTTTTTTACAAACACAACCCTATGGTTGCAAAATTTTACATGTTTTTTTTACTTTACCAAATTTGGTCGATAACGACCTCAAAATAAAGATTTTCAAGAATTAAACTTGTTTGGTACCATATTTACTATGGAACTATATTCTTAATTTTTCAAAATCATCATTTTTGAAGTTTTCTCTCTCTAAACATTATCTTTCTCTCTCATCAAAAACAATACCTAAATGATCTTAAACCAAAAAGGTTGAAGAATTAAAGTTGCTTGAAATATCATTTAACTCTTAAAAAATTTCATTTCGAAGTCGTTATCGGTCAAATTTGGCAAAGTAAAAAAAACATGTAAAATTTTGCAACCACAGGGTTGTGTGTGCAAAAAAAATACCACAGGTACCACATCGCAAATCGGCCAAACCACAGGGTAGTTATTTGTAATTAACCCTTTATTAAATTTATAGTTTGTTAAATTTGTAATATTTTTATTTATTTATTGATTCTTAACGGGTAAGGGTACCTGCGGGTACCTGCGAATTAAATTGGAAGGGTATGAGATTCAAAAAGTATACCCGTTAGGATAATGGGACGGGTACGGGTAATTAAAAAATAAAAGGGTAAGGGTTTGGGAATGACATTACCCACGGGTACCGTACCCGTTGCCATCCCTAAGTAGGGGACACATTTTAAGCAGGTGAAACTTGTGAAAGAGTGCGGTTGTCATAGTGCATGAGTTGCATGCTCCATTTTGTGGGTGTGTAGTAAGAAAAATGACTTCAAATGGTGCAAGAATCAGTGAGAATGATGATGAATCCGTCAGTTTAGAGGGCAACACGATTGTCAGAGAGCTCCTATTCATTAAATAAAACATGGCGTGAGATAAATAATTTTGACAAAACAAGCTCTAGACGTTTATAACCAGTGGCGGACGTTTATAACCAGTGGCGGATCCAGGATTTGAGGGAGTGGGGGCAAAATTCTATGTAAAAAAATTTTAAGCCACAATAGCATTAATTGAAAAAAAATACTTTAATACATAATTGTTATTCGATACAAAATGTCTTAAAAAAAACTTCTAATGCTAAGTAGATCGACGATTACGAGGTGGCAATTGACATCTACGATCTGTTATAGCTTGAAAACGATGTGTTGCCTCTACCTATACTGCTTCTTTTTAGGTTAAGGTGCAAAAATACCACTAACATTTGGGTCAGGAGCAGTTTTACCCCTAACGTCTAAAATGGTGCAATTTTACCCCTAATGTTTGTAGCCAAGAGCAATTTTACCCCTAACGTTGATAAATTGGATCAATTTTAGACACTATTATAAAATACAGTCATTTTTTCTTTATTTTGCACCAATTGCATATCAATTTGTTCTAAAAAATGATATAATGTTTTTTATAATTTAATAATAAAATTGGAGATTAATATTTATAAATTCGATAAATTGTTTGAATTTTTTTTGTCTAATTCGTACAAAAGATAGTATATTTTCAATATTTTTTTTTTTATTTTTTTCACATCCCAACATATGTTTGTGATTTGTTACTGATAAAATAACGCATGTGTGAAGTGTAGATAATAAGATTCATGACCGAAAGGACAATTTGATGAATTATTTTGCACATTAACCCTTATTTTTGGACTAAATTTTTTTTTTTTTTTTGGGATGAAGGGGGAAGGGATAAATGCCCATTTCACTTCCCCCCGTTTATGTTTGAAGCAGATAAACAAAACGAATACATTTCATTTCTACTATGGTCTCGGTATCAGAGTTTTCCTGTTACCAAATCATGGATAACAAAAGAGTCAGAAAAGAATTCAACAAATACATGATTAACATTAGTAAGAGCATAAACAGAAAGTAAATTAGTTTTTTTTTTTTTTTGATAAAAGAAAGTAAATTAGTTGATGGCTAAGATACTAACAAATAGCACAAAAATTGTATGAAAAAAAAAACAAGTAAAACTCTAACTATCAATATGAAATAGGAAGTTTTGTGTTGTTACCAATTTGTACTTTTTCTCTACCCTCATATTTTGAGAAATGTTTCCCATGTCCGGAGTTAGATGATATACAGGGGAGTAGCAGAAGGGTGTTCAATGAGCTCTTTCACACAGGACCCCAAATTTAAGAGGCCCAATTTTTTTTATTATAGAAATCTAAATATATTATTGTTATTAATTATTATATGAAAAATTAAATGGATGTTAACTTATCCAGAAAATTAACACTTTAAGAGTCTTAAGGGATCCAATTTTTTTATTATTATTATACAATATCTAATTTAATTATTTTTATTATGTTAAAAATTAAGTTAAAGATATTAATTTTTTTAATGAATAGGGCCCAATTTTTCATTTAGTACAGAGCCCTAAAAATATTTAAGACGGCTCTGATGATATGTTGCTCCTGAATCAACCGATCCATGTTTGAGTGTGGGAGGTACTGGTGGTAAGATTGCAATATGGCTTAATGATCGAATCATAACGGTCATTTTTAAAAAATCCTTATTGTTAGTAAAGTGGTAAAACTTCTGTCATCTTTTGTTCGAAAAAAATCTCAATTTCCGTTTGGACAAAAAAAAATCCATAAACAAAAAAAAAAATCCATAAACATACTATTGATAAAAAGTGTAATGTTTTTTTAATTTAACTTAAAAAAATTCAGATCAGGAGGAATTAGATTTGTGGAATTAAATTGGATTGTTTTGATTAAAATTGAAAGTAAAAAATTAATCTAATGTGGAGTTAAGATTTTATTTTATTTTACTATATGGTATTAATTCTTTTTTTTAGCTTCAATTTTGATGAAAAAATAATAATCTATAGATCCAATTGCTTCCTCATTGACATAATATTTTATATTATCACTATTAATTTTTATATTATATCAGACCTTTTAAACCTTAATTTTTATATTATATCAGATCTATAATAATTTAGTGATTAAAATATAGTTTTGGCCTACGTATCCCACAGAGAACATAAACATGGATTTTAAAACATAAAATAGGGATTTGAGAATTTATTATGATGGATTTGAGAATTTATTATGAAACATATTTTAAATTTTTATTAACTAAAATAAAATAAAAAGCTATTAAAAAAATAATATAGATCAAATATATGTAAAATAGAAAGTTGTTATATGTGAAAATGATAATACACAAGAAGTGGACAGCTCATTTGCAATTGTTTTTGTCAATGCATGTCACAATGCTATACTATATAATTTTTTTCTTTTTTTATGAAAATATTTATTAGTTTTTTTATGAATATATTTATATCTTCATTCGATGAAATAGTAACAAGTACAATGATAGATGGGGCGCCTAGTGTGAGCTTTTCTACGACGACGAAATGTGTATTGCGGTGAATGTGCTATGACTATGGATGTGATCTTCTAAATACTCTAACTCCACTAGACACAACGACTACTTAGGGGCAAGTGTACCCCGTCGTATCAAGTAATAATCCGGTTAAGACCGGGTATCGAATCCACGGGATTTATAATTACAAGTATTAGACGACTCGGTTTCGTATGTTATTTAAGCGGTAATTACTTTGGGGTGAAGTAAGACACAACTACACACTATTCCTAACTATTGGCGACACAGATTTATGTAGCTAAAACTCTATAAAGTGGGATGAATATGATAAGTTATAACAATGATAAATAATGACTCTAAATGTATACGGATAATAGTTTACTCTTGCAAAGACGACCAAGTGTAGCAGAACCGACCCGTGAAGCACTTAGACTACGTGATTCCTAGTCGAGGCGTGTCTAATGCGGGGGAATTAGAAACTAGGGCCCGTAAGTTCCGTGGCTTGTCAATTCCTACGGTTTCCGGTTTGTCACTTCCGGTAAGGCAACACCTATATAACTCCCTAAAGATAGCCCGAATGGCGGCGGTAATCGCGTGCTCCTACACAATAATCAATTATCAATATCAAAACAAGCAATAAATATTAACACGTAAAGGGAGATAGAGATTATAAACCATAAATTATAAATATGGAGAGTGATTAGATGAAATACAACCAAGCCTAGTAAATAGGAAGAGTACAAGCTAATTAGCAAGTAAAAATGGAGAATCCGCCCTTGGAACCAACTAACCGGACTCAAAGCCTTCTCCTAGGTCGTGGAGGTGGAACTCTCGAGCTTAGTGACGAATGGTGGTACGGAACTTTGATGGAACGCCGGAACAACCGAACAAGCTCTCGAGGGGGAGAGTTTAACTACAAAATCTGAATCTAAATTACAAGAAAAAAAAGAGTATAGTTTGCTCTCTAGTATGTAATTGGTGTCAAGAGATGTTCAAGAGTTTTCTATTTATAAACATCAAGCAAGGGCAAAGTTGTAACTTCACAAGGCACAAGTATGGAGCAACATTATTTGGTGCAGAAATCCCACGATACGCCCCGCGTAAGGTGGTCTACGCCCCGCGTAAGTGCCCATTCCGTCAGAAATCTCCTGCATGTGGACCAATTCCGTATCTAGTTGTCTCAAACACGCCCTGCGTAGCTGAAGTACGCCCCGCGTGTTTGAGTCTCTGAAGTTTTGTTGCTTGAATTGGAGCTTTTACGCCCCGCGTAGCTGAGGCACGCCCCGCGTAAATGAGTCTCTGGACTTTTATCATTGAAGAACAGCCTGGTACGCCTCGCGTATATGGTAGTACGCCCCGCGTATGGAGAGTTGACTCCGGGAGACAATGCAGTCTGACTTTCAGGATTAGGCCAATTATTACCGACATGTGTCATACGCCCCGCGTAGGGTGACATACGCCCCGCGTACGCTGAGTCAGTTTCACATGGCGTCTGCGGATAAGGCAATCATTTCCGACACCATGTTTCACGCCCCGCGTAGAGGATAATACGCCCCGCGTATTGAGTGGATTTTTGCTCCTTGCTCGTACCTGAAATACAAATCTTGCGAGCCGAGTTAGCTTGACGTTTTTATTTCCTAAACTAATCAAAGATACGGAAAATTAACTAAAAGTTCGGAATTTATTTTTATTTCGTTATTTTATTAAAACACTCTATTTTTGTAATTAAACTTATTTATTTCTTCTAAAATCAACCTGTAAATCACGCTAAAAGATAGGGGTAAAATACCCCTATCATACAATAAGAAAACGGCAATGAATAAAACCTCACAAGATCCACGAATGTATGCAAATAACTACAAAGAGCAAAAAAACTCATAAAAGGTATAAAGAAATAATAAAAAAAAAACGTATGTTGGAAATCCAAATCCATAGAAGAGCAATACAATCTATATCATTTAGGCTCTTCCAAATAGTCGGATCTGAGTCATTTCCTGTGTTACAACCATATAGTTCTATTGATCTACGGAAAAAATAAATCGTTTCTACTTTTCCTAAATCTGGAAAATGTATAAATAAAAAAATAATACAGAGCAGATACAATTAGACAGTTAAAGGGATAAAAAAAATATACGAACATAAACTTAAAAAAACAACAATTAAAAATCTAACCCGGTGGAAGAAGGATGAATAAAGACAAACTTTTGTCTTCCTACTTGATGCGTTTATTTTTTTTAGCACAATATAATTATTATACTATCACACACATCATCAATCACAATATAGTATGATTCTACACGTGTATTAATTTGCACTTTATTTAGCTTATGTTTAAGAGTATACTGAAACCAAATCAAGTATACTAAAAGCAGCAGGATAAACGAGATACTAATTGGGTAAAATGCACGGGATGGACTTTGCACACTAAGGGAGTAGATCTAGCAACTCATCTTACAAGGTATAATTAAAGATTAATAGGCACCCAACCCTCTAAACTTGTAACTTTTTTTCACCTAGCCCCCTCAACTTAGGGGACAACCTCTCAACCCCCTCAACTCTCCAAAAACATCACATACAACCCCTTACACCACTATGTTCGGTCAAAATATTGATCCGAGTAGAAAACATGCTTGACTGTTGACCACACCAATGTCACGTGTCATTTTTTAATTAAATTTTTCATATTCGTGCGAGGTGTTGTCGCTGTTTGTCGTCGCAGCCTTATCGAGGTGCTGAGGTTGGCGATAGTGGTCGTCGAGGTGAAATGTATCCAAGTGACTATTACAAAAATGACACGTGGCCGGCATTGGTGTGCTCAACAGTCAAGCGCGTTTTTTACACGGGTCAATAATTTGACCAAACATAGTGGTGTAAGGGGTTGTATGTGATGGTTTTGGAGAGTTGGGGGGTTGAGAGGTTGTCCCCTAAGTTGAGGGGGCCAAGTGAAAAAAAGTTACAAGTTCAGGGGATTGGGTGCCTATTAAGCCTATAATCAAAGCACAACGCAATCGAAAAGCATTCTTCCCATATGTTTATGGTCGAAGAAGTACATGTTATGTCTAAGTTATATCTCTATCAATCTTAGACATTTAACTAATTAAGAAAGCATAGCGGATAGTAAATAGATAATCTCTTACTCATATTTACAGCCTATCTAACTCAAGATCCGCATCTCTGCCTAATCCATTACTAAACACCATAAGTTAATGTTCTGGTTGAGAACTCTTTCCTTCAAACAGATTTCTCACTAATAAACAACATTAACATATCACGTAGCACAACTTAGAGATGCAGAAACAAATAAATACCCTTGTATCGAGATGCATTGTTTATCTTCCCCCACAGTTATGGTCTATCACATGCAGAGTAGTCTACTCACTCTTCATGATACAAATATCATAAAGAGCATATAGACAGCACAACCCCATATCCAAAGGTAGCAAACTTAGAGATTTCAGCTCTTTTTAAAAAGATGAAGATAGAAAATAGCAAATATATTAAAACTAGAAATTGAATCCGAAATTAAAATTGTATGTTGCAAAAGGTCAAAAGTACCTTATAAATAGCTCTACCCCTTGGTAGAGCAAAAACAAAAACCTTCTTCTTTAAGAAAAGGAGGGTAAAATTGTATCAACATGCAACATAATATTCGCTGCAGTTAACAAGTAAAACATACTTTTTCATTAGGTGGCACTATTCACATATTGCCACCTCACAACTACACAGACTCCTCTTTTCTTGTACCTCTGTGCGCAATTTGTACTATTTTGACCGACTTGCTTTTTACGACAAGCCCTTCCCTTTTTGGCTGGATTCATCCATTACATGATCTTGGACGTACAAAATACAATTCATTCAATAAATTTATATATTCGATCATATTTAGCCCATTAATCCAATTAAGCACATGCTATCTTCTCGCTTTTATATGCACAGTTTACATTGCATCAAAATCCCTCACACTTGAACAATGTTTGTCCTCAAGTATTGAAGTCACTCGGCATTATATGTTTAGGTACTTATGCAGAATTATTTTCACATAGTCTATTTACTAAGATCCTCGTTTTTAACAATACGAAAAAGGTGAGTCACCGTTTGAACAATTTTTTTCAGATACCAGTTTGACAATACGTGAAAACACATCGAGTTTTTTTTCAATTTACCCTAAAAAAATTTATCTTTAGCAAAGCGAAAATAACATATGTCATCTCATGGTCGCAAAAAAAAATTCACAATCCCTATTTAGAAAAAAAAAAAAAACAAGAACATGAAATTGATAAAATGTGTTACCACATTAGTTTTTTTTTTTAATTTAGCTTCAAAATTTCAGATCATATGAAATCATATTTGTGAAATTTTCAAATTCTATGATTTTGATTAAAATTGAAACGCAAAAAAATTAAGGAATGACGTGTAAAAATATCTCTAACGTTTAAGGCCATGAGCAATTTTACTCCTGACGTTTAAAATTGTGCAAAAATAATCCTAATGTTGACAACCAAAAGCAATTTTTACTCCTAAAAATTGTAAAATTTTACCCATAACGTTAGCAGTGTGGAGTTGAGATTTTTATTTTATTTTTATATAGTACCAATTCTTTTTTTACCTTGAATTTTAATGAAAAATAAAATCTATAGATCCAATTGCTTCCTCATCAATATAATATTTTACAGATATATTAATGTGGACTTTGAGATTTTTTATTATCACGTTTAGTTTTTATAGGCCTAATGCTTCTCAAGCCTCCTTAATTTGTCCAAATTGGTCATTTTACCCTCTCAACTCATCGAATGTCTTATTTACCCTCTTAACTCTAAAAAAGTGGTTTCTCACTCCCCTTAACTTGTTCATTTACCCCCCAACTCATAAAATGTTCTATTTACCCCCTTAACTCCATAAAAGTGGTATTGTTCACCTCTTACAATCCGTTACTAAAGCCTAAAGTGATAACTTTTTTAAACGTTAAACCTATATTTATGCTATTTTATAAGTGGAACCTAAATTGATACTTCCCCAAAAATCACATACCTATTTTGGTACATTATCCCTACATAGAATGTATTTAACTTGTTTATATTAATGTTCTTGTTATTTGTATTTTTTATTTATTTTTTCTCTTTTCAACTTTTTTTACTACTATAAAGGGACAAAAAATACCATTTTTATGAAGTTAAGAGGGTAAATAGGATCATAAGTGGTGAGAAATACCACTTATATGGAGTTAATGGGGTAAATAGGATATTCGATGAGTTGAGAATGAATAAAATGACAAATTTAGATAAGTTAATGGGGTGAGAAATACCATTTTTATGGAGTTAATGGGGTAATAGGACATTCGATGAGTTGGAAGGATAAAATAATTAATTTAGATAAGTTAAGGGGGCTGGAGAAGCATTAAGCCATTTTTATATTGTATCATATCTTTTCAACCTTAAATTTTAATTAAAATTATAAATTTTTCAAAAAAAAATCTATAAATCCAATTTAGGGATTAAAATAAAGTTTTGGCCTAAGTATCCCACATAGAGCGTAAAACATGGATTTTAAAACATAAAATAGGGATTTGAGAATTTATTAGGACAGATATTTTGGGTAAATTACACCCACGGCCACTAAACTTTACCTATTTTAATATTATGGTACTGAACTTCAATTATTAACTGTATGATCACTGAACTTTACATTTTTAATACTGATAGCCACTCAACTTTAATTAACTCCTCAAAATTATCGTTAACGACCTCAAAATGAAACTATTCAAGAATTAAAGTTGTTCAGATCGACATTTACCGTGAAACCACATTTTTTATTTTCCAAAATCACCTTTTTGGAGCTTTCTCTCTCTGAAAATTCACAATCTCTCCTAACCAAACAACACCGAAAAGACCTCAAATCGAAAATTTTCAAGAATTAAAGTTTTTTAGAATATCATTAACTCTTTGAATTTTTTATTTTGAGGCCATCAATAGTCATTTTGAGACGTTGAGTGGCCACATGTGTTAAAAAGTATAAAATTCAGTAGTAATATCGTTAAGAATTAAAGTTCAGTAGCCACAATGTTAAAATAGATTAAGTTCAGTTGCCATAAATGTAATTTACCCCCACATACTTTCTATAAGTTATAAAATTTTATTAATTAAAATAAAATAAAATAAAAATCTATTATAAAATTAATATAGAATAAATATATGTAAAATAGAAAGCTGGTATATATGTAATACACAAGAAATGGACAGCTCATTTGCAATTCTTTTTGTCAATGCATGCCACAATGCTATATTATATTCATTTATTTTTATATATGATCTTAAGAATTATTGGTGGTCCAGAATTTACTACATATATATTATATTTATTTATTTTTATATGTAATCTTAATAATAATTGGTGGTCCAAAATTTTATATATATATATAAATTCCTTAAGATAAACTATTAAATTCGAGGCTCTAACAATTTATGGGCCTAGGCCAAATAAGATATAAGTCGATGGTAAATTTATATAGAAATACGGTTTTTAGAAATTATTTATAATTCTTTTCGAAAAAAAAAAGAAATTATTTATAATTATATTAAATTATTATTTGAATTATGTCAAATTAAGAAAATCATTATTTTTAATATATTTTAAGGATTAAGATTTTTAAATTAGGAGTCTATGATATATTTTTTAGGATTAGAATTATGAATTGAAATCTAAAATTTATAAATTATGATATAAATTCATATTTATTTTGTGATATATATAAAAATAATGACATATTTAGAATTAAAATTTATAAATTCTTTTATTAATATATTACGGATTTGTCAGTTCTTGGGTCATCACCCCGTTCAAGTTCTGTCTCGTCCAATTTCTATAAAAAAAACACTAATGTGATTTTCATATAAAAAGGAAAAAAAATATTGGGCATGTGGCAAATAAGATATAAAGGCTCGTTTAATAATAAAAAGGGAAATTTATGTAAAAATTTAATCTATATTCCAATACAAATTATGAACAAAGATTTAAATCTGAAATTTTATATTATTGAGGGAAAAAATATAATTCAGCCCTTCGACTTTATTTGTTTTAAAGATCAAATCCATAATCAATTATTTTTCACATTGAGTCCTTGATCATTGATTCTGTTATAGATTCAGTCCTTATTGAACTTTTCCGTCGAGTTTGAGCGGTACACATTGTTAAGATGATTCGGTCTATTGACGTAGACAAATAAAAATAAAAGTTTATTGATTAAGATAGATAGAGAGTAAAAAGTAAAAAGAAATTACAGAAACTAATTTCCAGTAGGTTCTTCGAAACTCGATCTTCTCCACTTCCATTTTGGGATTTTCAGCATTAGAATCGCCAAATCGGTCTTCACCTTTCCTAAACTCGATAAAAAAGTTAAATAAGCGTCGGATTCATAACAAAATTAATGATTAAGGATTCAATATGAAAAAATAACTGATCAGAAGCTTAATCCTTAAAACATGTAATGTTCAGGTGTTTAATTATGCTTTTGACCTGTACTAACACATTTATATATATATAAAAAATACTATATAGATCTAAAAAATTTGGATATGTTTCAGTCTTAGATCCTAGACAGTGGTATTTCTGACTTATGTACAGGATCGGCCCTGAATTAGAGATAACTCACATTGAACTTGTAAGTATTTATTTTTAGATCTAATTTGTCATGGATATGAGAATTTAAAAGATTATTTCTTAGAACTTCTATCCTATTTGGATTAGAACTGTTAACAGGGTTCGGTTACCCATTTTTTCCACCCTGAAATCCAATGAGTCGGACTTCATGGCTCCTTCTTTAGTAAGATTATATGAATAAATGTCTGAACCAAAATATGTTATTGCAATGGGGGCATGTACAATTACAGGAGGGATGTTCAGTACCGATTCTTATAGTACTGTTCGGGGAGTTGATAAGTTAATTCGTGTAGATGTCTATTTGACAGGCTGTCCATCGAAACCAGAAGCGGTTATAGATGCTATAACAAAACTTCGTAAAAAAAATCTCGAGAAATTTATGAGGATCGAATTAGGTGACAAATAAAATGGCTTTAAACTTGGCTTAGGTCTCTTAAAGTCGCACCTATATCTAGAGTGAGGTTGGATTTTATTTTATAAAAATAACACAGGCAGATTCAGCCTACTTATCCTATTAATATATATATATATATATATATATATATATATATATATATATATATATATATATATATATATATTTATTAGGTGGGTTTATTTGGGTTAGATTTTGGATTTGATTTTTATGTCAAAATCCAATGTTCAAACGTACCTAAAATAACAGCGGACTAAATTGAGTATGGGGTAAGTATTTTCCCTTTTCTGGATCAAATACATAAATATCATAATTAAGTAATAAATTACAACTAAGACTTATCACCAAATTTAATTTTTAATATGTCATTATTCTCTATCTATTATGATTTTACACCATAATTTAAAAATTCTAAATTCCAATTCATAAATCATAAACCTTAAAATATATATTTTAGACTTTTAATTTATAAATTTTAATCATTAAAATATATTAAAAGTACTGATTTTACTAGTTTGATATAATCTAAAATTATGACTTGATATAATTGTAAATAGCTTTTAAAAGATGAATTTCTGTGTAATTTTTCCTTTTCTTTTCTTTAAGCAAAAGCCCACCAAAATCGGCCCATAAACATAAAACTAGAAGTCTGCTATATCAATCCTGGGCCAACGCACTCGAGGCCCAATTCAGAAAGGTAAAGTACCACTTATAAGGGCATTTAAGTCCTTTTACATTATCCACGTCTATACATAGGAACACTCCTCAAGATTAGAGACATCTTATTATTTTATTGCGGATATGAATATAAGTATATAATCGTATAAGATATGGTTCACTCTGAAAAAGGATATTAGAATAGTAGAAAAAAAATTCGCATTTCAAGAACTTCAATGAATTCTTTTGCTGTTATTGTGGAAGTGAAATCTTTCAGCTGCAGCGGGTAGATTTCTTCGTCAATTGAAGATTTGGCAAGTCGCAGGATGATAGTTGAAATCGGATCGGTTTTTCTGCGGTATTCAAGCGGTATTAAAATAGGTTTATGGTTTTTTTGGGAAGTACTAATTTAAGCTCCACATACAAAATAGCATCAATGTAGGCTTAATATTAAAAAAAAATATCAATTTAGGCATCGATAACAAAATGTGATACATTATTCATATTACTTTGTTAAGTTATGATTTCTCTCTCCACCGTACAATTGACAAAACTTAACAGAATAATATGAATGATGTATCACGTTCCGTTATCGAGACCTAAATTGATACTCTTTTTTAAACGAAGCCTAGATTGGTGCTATTTTCTACGTGAAGCCTAAATTGATACTTTCTCAAAAATCATAGGCCTATTTTGGTACCTTATCCCTATTTAGGCTTCCTAAACTTGTCTAACAAACTTCATTGACCCATGAACTTTTAAAGTATCTTAATAGCCTTCTGAACTTACATAAAATGTTCAGTTAGCCCCCTGAACTTGCATAAAATGTAATCAATTAATCAATCGATTGCAAAAAAAAAAAAAAAATTAAGTTAAATACGAAAGTTATATTCCACTCGTCTTAGAATGTTATTATATAATTCAAGCATAGATTAAAAATGAAGTTATTACTTGCTCAACTATAAAATTTATCTTCTCTAATATTACGACCGCATTACCCCGATCTTGGTTGTTTTTATTTTTTTAAGATGCGTGCAATACATCTTCTGTATTTAACTTACTTTTTTTTTTACAAACGAGTGATCAATTGATTATATTTTATGCAAGTTCATAGGACTAAATGAATATTTTATACAAACTAAATGGGCTACCAACACACTTTAAAAGTTTAGGGTCAATCAATCTTTTTGGGCAAGTTCAGAGGAAAAAGCAAAATATGTATTCATCACTTATGTCGATCTCGAATATTTATGTTGGTATACCCAATCAAAATGTATATTCAAACGTTGGTAAAATCTAATCATAATTCGGTCTCTAATCTGAACTTTAACTGCCTCTAAACTTTCAAAAATTTCAAATCATTCGCTAATTTTATCTAATTGCATTTAGTAACTCTCTATTCTTATCCAATTATATTCAGTAACCTTATATTATTATCCAGCTGTATTTAACAACCTTGTGTTCTTGTCCAATTAAAATTCAATAAACTCAAAATTTCATCTACCTATGAACTTTTAAAAGTTTCTAATTATTTATCTATTTGGCATTTTCTTTTGGGTAATTAATTTATTAGTCCCTATATTTTGACAAAACACACTGTTTAGTCCCTGTATTTTTAAAAACACATGATAAAGTCCCTAACTTTTTTCTCAATGAACTGTTTAGTCATTCCGTCTGTTTGTTAGATTTTTTTATCGTTTATGACTTCGGAAATGACTAAATTACTCTTTACTATTTATTTTCAAACTTTAAAAGAGAAATCCAATTTAGAAGAATAAGCTATTTGTATGGAGAAAAAGAAAAGACCCAATGCTTACAGATTTGAACGATTAAGAAGAAAACCAAGAAGAAGAACACTAAAAGTTGATTTCAGATGCATTAGAGTTTAAAGGAAACGAAAAGAAGAACGCAAATCCAAATTGACTAACAAAATCTTCATGAGAGTCTAATGGCAGAGACTAAACAGTTCACCGAGAAAAACGTTAGGGACTAAACAGTTTATCGAGAAAAAGGTTAAGGACTTTATCATGTGTTTTTGACAATACAGGGACTAAACAATGCGTTTTGTCAAAATATAGGAACTAATAAATTAATTATCCTTTTCTTTTTAATACGTTGTGAGCATTTTAACATGTAGTGGAACGTGTCTCTTATTTTCTGATATCCAATCAATAAATTCTATTAAGACATTAAAAGTTCCCGAGTGTAATTAGATAGGAATAAGTTGTAACTAGACTCTCATCAACTTCTAAAATTTGATGAGAGTTACAGACAACAACATACTATGTATTAGACTTTTTTTTTCTTTCTTAAAATCTAATTTGCCATAAGTAGAGTTTAAAAGCTTATTTCTTGGAAACTTTTATCCTATTTGGATTAGATCTGTTTATAGGTCCGGATATCCATTTGTTTTATCCCGATCTTGAGTTGGGCTTGGATAAGAAAACGATTTTATGCCAAGCCCGGACCTATAGTTAGGGTGGGGTTGGATTTTATAAAAACAGCATGAATCAATGCAGTACGACTTTAAATGTAATTTTACTTTTTATTATAATATATATAAAGAGAAGTTTATTGGCAAAAAGCATTATTAGACTCCTGATCTTTCATTTTTTGGTTTATTAAATCTTTCATCTTTTATTTGGATACATGCAACCCCTGATCATTTATTTTTGGTCTCATTAAGCTCTTGATCACCAAAAATAATAATTTTGAACATAGAGTTCGGTTAACAGACTGTTATTCATTGTACCTGCATTGAAAATTTGTATTTTTTTCACTGTTTGAAAGCAGTTTTGGATGTGTAATGTGACTGTAGGAAAAATATAAAAACCTTAATTCAAACTGTAAAAATATTTTTTTAATAACTTCAAATACAGATGAAGTTAATAATGTATTTTTAACAGAACTAAATGTTCATAACTTACTAATTTAGTCATAAATGGCTTAATGAGACCAGAAATAAATGATAAATGACTTAATGTATCCAAATAAAAAATCAATGGCTTAATGAACCAAAAAAAAAAAGATCAGAAGCTCAATGATGCTTTTTGTCAAGTTTATTTGGGTTAGACTTGTGATTTGATTTTTATGTCCAAACCCAAATGGACAATAATTTTTAACTGGTCAGTAACTGACCAAGTGAATTTGGTTACTCACTGTTAGATCTAGGTTTATTAAAATCATATGATGGAGATGCTAAGATTTACACCTTCTAGATCTAATGGTGACTGACCAAATTCACTTGGTCAATCACTGACCAGGTGAAAACCACCGCCCAACTGGATCCTTGCCTATCTAAAATAACAGCGGGTTGAACTAAGTTTGGGCTAACTATTTCTTTTTTTTAGCAAAAGCCCATTGGATCTGGCCCATGAACATATATAATTTGGGGTCAAATACATGATATCATAATTAAGTACAAAATTATAACTAAGTAATATCACCAAACTTAATTCTTAATATGTCATTATTTTCTATATATTATGATTTTACACCATAATTTAAAAAAATTAGACTCGAATTCATAAATTATAAACCCTAGAAAACATATTCTAGATTTTTAATTTATAAATTTTAATTCTTAAAATATACTAAAAGTACTGATTTTAGTAGTTTGATGTAATCCAAAATTATGACTTGACATAGTTATAAATAGTTTTTAAAAGACGAATTTCTGTGTAATTTTCCTTATATAATTTGGATAGACTTAGAAGTCTACTACATGAATCCTAAACTATTTGGATTTATTTGCTATTTAAATGTGATACAACAGGGCTTGGGCTTGTTGTGTATGGGTCAACGCATTCAAAGGCCCAACTAAACAAGTCCAAAAGGTAAAGTGCCAGTTGTAAGGGCATTTAAGTCTTTTTATATTATCCACGGAATACCGCCTACGCCTCGTTTAGGTATTCAAAATAAATAAGGGAAAAGTATAAAAATAAACTTTGTGTTACACCCATTTTCGAACAACACCCATGTGGTTTAAAAGTTTGCAAAGTGGTACCATGTAGTTTATTCTGTTAGCAAACACATACCAAATTGACTAACGGTGATTAAAAGTCAAAAGGAAAAGAATTGATTTGGTCCTTATATTTATTGACCCCCTTATTATCTAATTATTACAGACAAACCTCAAAATAAAAAATAAAAATCAAATATACCATCTTCTCCATCTTTCTTTAATTTCTTTTTTTTCCTTCTTTAATAAAAAAAAAAATAAAAATCAAATAACTGGTGGGATTCATCCAAAAACCGTTTTGATACTACTGGCTCTTCATCTTCTTCCTCCTCTATTTCTTCTGGTCTCAACAGTTTAGGCACTTTTTCATGGCCTTCTGAAATGGTTGTAGATCATCTCAAAGGAGGAAGATCTTCTATTGAATCTGCTTCTGTTTCTGATACTTGCTCAGTTTTTCATGATCATAATAAAGATTCCTGTAACGAATTGCATATGATGAATTTAGGCCTTTCTTCTCCTGCCATGGATTGGAATCAAGCTTTAATGTAAGTCATTAATTAATTAATTCTACTTCAAACCCTGAAATTTCAGAAGTTCTGATTTTGTTTAATTGATGATTGTGGCAGAAGTCGCGGGGAGAATTCGAAACACGAAAGCAGCTTTCGTTCGATGCTGCAAGAGAATTCGAGTTATCATCATCAACAACAACAACATCATCATCAACATCAGCAGCAGCAGCAAGAACGTTCGGGGAATTCACCTCCTAAACAGACTCCTCAAAACCAATTGCATTTCTCAAACAACGCTCCTTTCTGGAATGCTTCTGCTGGTTCCGTGAATGAAGTTCGTCCAAGCTTTTTTAACTCGATGCAGCCGCAATTTCCTGCATCAAATTTCGAGGAAAAACCAAAGGTACTAATAACTAGTACAGTAGTACTAAATGTAAAATGTGATTAATGATATAATAAAGATTATAAGTATGGTTATGGTTCACTGATTTTGGAGCAGAATATAAGTCAAGTACGAGAATCGAGTACAACAGTGAAGAAAAGTGGAAACGAACCAGCAACCAAAAGGCCTCCAAATGAAACACCATCACCAGTCCCAGCCTTTAAGTACAATTATCTAACCTTTTAATTAAGAGTGAGGAGAGAGAAAGAAAAAAAAAATTAAAGAGAGATGGAGAAGATGATATATTTGATTTTAATTTTTTATTTTGGGGTTTGTTTGTAATAATTAGATAATAAGGAGGTCAATTTATAAATATAAATACATATAAGGACCAAATTAACTCTTTTTCCTTTCACTTTTAACAACGTTAGTCAATTTGGTGTGTTTGCTAACGGAATGAAGTACATGATACCACTTTGCAAACTTTTAAACCACATGAGTGTTGTTCGAAAATGGGTGGGTGTAACCACAAGGTTTATTTTTGTACTTTTATAAAATCTAATTTTCTTTTTGACCCTTGATTGTTTTTTTAGATACCCGGTAGCAATCAGAATAAAAAATATTTTTTATTATTTTCTTATTTTTTTTAGGAAAAATTATAAAATTAGGTAAAATGGGAGATCTATTTACATATTTAACTCATTTACTCAATTTACTACATATCTAGACTGTTTTTGTGTGACTTTTTCATAATACCCTTAATATTTACGGCACGGCTATCTCCCTCCCGTCTGACTTCGCAGATTCTAGCATATGCGAAGCTAATGTTTGGTTTAGTTGATGATTTAAATTAGCATATGCGAAGTCTGAATGTGTTTTGAACAAAATTCGCTAAGTGGTATATGACAAAAAATTGTCAAACAACAACTGAATCTAACATTAAAATCATAACATTATCAAAATTTACAACAAGATTGTCACAATAAACTCCTAACATATCACTTCATAATACATAGGCTTCTATTCACCAGCGATGGATGGATGTGTCTCATGGTACAGAACAAGATTGCCACAATAAACTCCTAACAAATCACTTCATTATACATAGGCTCTTATTCACCACCGATGGATGGATGTCTCACGGTACAGGCTCGTATTCACGACTGAGGGATGGACGTGTCCCACGGTGTAAGCTCATATTCACCACCGATGGTTGGAAGTCCATGCCTTTTGGAATGGATGTCTCTCATAGCACCCCAGCACGCCGGCTTCCAAGAATGAATATTATGTATTCAACTACCTTCAGAAAAAATTAATCGTGTTAGGCAGAAAAAAGGAAGATTTGGCTTCGTAAAATAAGGATTCGCTAAGTATGCGAAAATAAATGTGCAAGGAACATGATGATTTTACTTAGCGAAACGATGATTTCGCGACGTCTGCGAGGAGAAATGTGACGCTCTGACTTCGTGAAACGATGATTACGCGGAGTCTGCGGGAGAAATTTATCGAATTACCTCGCAAACTCCGTGTAATCATCGTTTCACGAAGTTAAATCGATAAATTTCTTCCCGCAGACTTCACGAAAACGACATATGCTAAGTGAATTTATGGGGAAAAACACAGAGAAAACAGTATGTACTTACATTTTTCAACGAAAACAATATGATAAACTAGGAAAACGATGAAAATAACGTAGAATCACCATTTCTTCGATGGTCACAAGAAGAAAGAAACCAAGAAACGAGCAGGAAATGGAAGATGAAGAACCATGGCTTCGTTTTCTAGGATTAGGAAGATGAAGAATCAAGAGATGAAGAGAGAAAGAAGAGAAATACATGATGATTTGTAGAAATGATGCAGATTTCATGCAATTTAAAGGAAGATACGAAGATCAAAAGTCTTGGAATCATTAATGGAGGAGCTGCCAACCGTTTCCCATAACCAAGGAGAAGGGGGAAGAGGAAAGGTTAAGGGTATTATGGGAAAGTCACACAAAAACAGTCTAGATATGTAGTAGATTGAGTAAATGAGTTAAATATGTAAATGAGCCTCACATTTTACCCAATTTTGTAATTTTCCCTTTTTTATTTTATTATAATTCACAGTTGATAATTCATCCTCTCTACGTAGTTATTTGATTAGGTTTCTTAGTTCGAGGTGAGTAAATAAATCTTAATTAAATCTCTCGTTTTATGCTTTTTACAAAGATCGATATTTGTCAAACACAATTCACTGTCATCCGAGCCTTAAGTGATTTAGCTTATGTTTGAGCTAAAACACAGATGGGTGAAGAGATGGGTTGAGGGTGAGCTCATATTTATCGAATAGGTTTATTAATTCAAAGGGTAGAATGAGTGAGAATTGAGATGGAGAAGAACTTGAATAATAAAGGAATAACATAATTATGGATGTAAGACAAACCGATATTGAAGTCGTAAAGAACAAATGTACCTTAAGTAATCTTGCATAAAAAAAAAGACAGAATAACAGAATGGAACTGAAATGTAAACTAAACTATGACTGGACCAAATCTAAAATCTAAATAATACCGAACGTTAAATTGTATGAAAATTTAATAATAAATACATAGTTTAAGCCTCCTAGTCTATTTAGGTCTCATTGCATCTTCAAAGTCGGAATAGGATGTATGAGATTGATTCTGATCGAAATTCTCGAAGTAGAGACGCGTTAGGAAAAGTCTGTTAGACGTAGCTCGCCGAGTAGCATGACTTCAGCTTGCCGAGCAACATGTATTCTTCGCGATTTTTGTTCTGTTGACTTTGTTTTTAATGGTTGACTGCTTGTTGATGACTTCCTCGATGAAGATGTGTGTAGCTCACCGAGTAACATAAGTAGCTCGTCGAGCAACTCTTTGGATATTTCCCCTTTTCGCGTTGTTTCATGCTCGATTGTTCATGAAACAACTCAAAACATTCGTTAGACAGATAATAGGCAGAAGATGGTATAAACTAGGGTATTTAGGCTAGAAAAGCGTATAAACTATAATCTACACTATAGACTCTATATAATATGGCGATAACAGAGATCATCATCCATTGCACTGAGTAGGACGAGTCTGGCTTGAGCAGTAGTTCCTTCCTCAGGTTCAACCATGACCGTCGTTAAGGTACTGAGGACATTATTATCCTCAAACAAAGACTTAATTTTGACGCTCCACGCATTATAGTTATCTCCATTAAGTTTAAGGACTTTATTTAGTTCAACCACTATGGCTATGGTGGCTGAAGTCATTGTGATTCAGATCTACAATGAAGTAAGAGTTGCACGACTTATTAAGAATTTCTTATAATACACATTTAAGTTCTTTATACAACATATATCTAATTAATCTCTGCTTCACACTAAAGTTTAATTTAAAAAATAGGCCTAAGTAGGCTCTAATCACCCTTTAATTCTAATGTTTGGCTTTGATTAACTAGATAACATGCATAAAGAATGCTCATTATTGGTTTATGATTAGCTTAACGTATGTCAAGCTAATGATCGAAAGATTAATGGTTTATGTAGTGCTTTCATTTCTATCCATGAACAGTTAGAAAAGCAATCTGACATGTAACATAATACATCAAACCATAATAAGAAAAACAAATTTTCATATATAAATTAATCAATAAACCAATAATCTTTCCAAAAAATGAAAGTTCTAACAAAAATAAAATCCAAAAACCACATATAAAACAACATATTCAAAACCAGAACATAATCGCAATCTGAAAACATAACAATAGATCCTAACCTATAATCCCCATACATATCCTAACCTAGCCAAAATACGCCTTTCGCACAGGAACATATGTCATGACACGCTCTATGAACCCATCCATGTCCCGAGTCAAGGTTAGCATTATACATGGGTAAGAACTTTCTTTCCCGGTCTTATGGATATGCTCGAATGGTTATTAGGGACCCTAACACCCCTAATTCCACGCCTAATCATGAACAACTGGACAACATTCTTATAGTTGTTCTCATGAATCATCCACGTATCATCAAGGATTCTCTTAAGCTCTCCACTATGAAACGAGTCTCTAAGACGCTCATATAGGGTCCACTAATTATACCCTATAGACAAGCCACTTGTCCAAATGCAGTCTTGCATCTGAGTATGCAACGTTTCCATATGGCTCATAATAGCGTCAATGTCATTCGAGATGATATGCTTATCTAGACAACACCTCCTAATGTTCCTCTCCATTTGTCTCACTCTTCTTTGTTGCTCAGGATAACGAGCAATGAATGGGACCCTCGTAATGCCGACCATAACTGTCAAGGCAAAGAAAAAAAAGAAAGATTGGGTCATGAATCAAATCTTTCGATGATCAAAAACTAACTTTGATCCATTTCTTTGAGGAACATATTATTCGCGATAAAATAGTTTTCCATATTACGTGTGAGTATGACTTTATTGGTCACATAAGATGTAAACACATTACAATCATACAAATATATGCAACGAACGACATATAATTAAAAATAATTTTTGATTATCAATCATGAACTAATAATCATTTAATTAGAAATAATATTTCTAATAATTATTTTTAATAAAGGAAACCACACGTGTATTCAAATCTATGTAATATACATATTGAATATCTAAAAAAATAAAAAGTATAAGTAATCTCTTATTAATTTATTTTCTAATCAGAAAAGTGTCTTTAAAAAAATTAATTTTTATAATCGGAATTTTTTTTTAATTTTCTGTAATTATTTTTTAATTTATATATTTTTCTATGTATTTTAAACACTTTTCACATATTAAAATAATAATTTCAGAATACTTAAAATTAATATGAATTATTATGTATATCCAAAAATAAATTAAACTACAAAAAAAACCCTAAAAATATTTTGCACTTTCTCGGGAAAAATGATATCGAGCCGATGTCGGGATATACCGCATGTGTCGCACGTGTGTGCAGTGATTAGCGGCACGTGCAGGCCATGCGCCGCCCTCCCAATGTATATGGGTTCCAAGGTTCTGGTCGGTGGGGAGTTTTCAAGATCTGGGAGTTCAGTAGCGTGGTCAATTTTTGGTTTTGATGGGTGGAAATTAGGGAAATGGCACAAACAACTCCTTAATCGCGTGTATTAAATCGCTCAAATAGCATCAAAATTTTCCAGTAGCCTCAGGGCGAATTTCAACGAATCAAAATCATCCTAAAACACAAAAAACACATAGAGCAAGACTTGACTCGACCAAGCATGCATATATTCAATCAAACCAATCAAAAGAATCATCAATCATGCAAAAGGGTTCATAACATATGGAACATAGAGCCATTGGCTCTAATACCAATGATGGATTTTATCTCTAACCTCAAAATAATGGATAATGAATCTGAATCTATCAAAAGAATGGATTTTATCTCTAACCTCTCGTAGCGTAGATCCGTTGATTAGCGGTGGAAGAAACAAATCATGGCTTCGTGTCACCGATCTAGATGAAGGCTACAACGAAAGGAGCAATCATAGTAGTTCCACGAACTAAGAACTCACACCGAGATAGGAGGGGCGACGACTAGGGAGAAAAAGAATAGAAGAATTTCCTTAGTATTGTGTATTCTCTATATCTTATGAATGTTGTGTTAGGCTTAGCCTCTTTAGCTATCTATTTATAGATAGACTAAACCTAAACCCTAACTCATAAGGTTACAGGTGGGCCTAATGGATTAGTAAATGGGCCAAGGACCATTTACTCTATTAATTCCTACAATATACAACTTGCAGCATCGAAATATCCTAGGTTTGGCGATGGTAACCATAGACTTGAAGGTGCCAATTTTCTCAAAACACCACTAGGATGACTAATTTGTGGTTTCGGCAACTTGGTTTCCGAAATTTCATGCATGAGTTTCTTTATGGATTTTTTAATATTTTTCTTGATGAAAAGTGATCTTTGATATGCATTATCTGGTTCAAAGTTGTCCATAAAATCACCTTCTTCGATTCTTTCTACTGCTAAACATGACTGTCCAGGAACCTATTATGCTACAATCGATCATTTGAATCCTCAAAGGAGAATTGATTCACAAAAAGAAGCAGCCCTTTGTGAATCAATTCTCCTTCGAGGATTCGAAGGGTCGGCTGAAGCAAAATAGGGTCTTGGACGATCATGTTTAACAGCAGAAAGAACTGAAGAAGGCGATTTTAGGAACAACTTTGAACTGGATAATGCATCTCAGAAATCACTTTGCTCCAAGAAAAGTCTTAAAAAATCCATAAAGAAATCCGGGCATGAAAATCTGGAAATCACTTTTCTGAAACCACAGATTAGTCATTCCAGTAGTGTTTTGAGAAAATCGACATTGCCGAAGTTATGATATTTTGATGATGTAAGTTGTATATCTACATAGTTTTGTTGTTTTTCTGCTAGATTGACATTGTCTAATGTTTGAACAAACAAAGTGGAAGGGGAGTTATAGTAGGGGGGGGGGTATTTAAATTTAGGAAAGAAATAAAAAAACAGATACAAAAAGAATTAAGGAAAGATAATTATAACGACTGTTATAATACTTTTAGGAGCGGAATTAGAAGATTTTGCAATTCTTCTGTTTTTTAATCGAAAATTTCCATAAATATTTCACAATTTATCACTTATTATATATTAATCTATTCACACAAATAATGAGAGATATAGCATACCAACTATAGTATAAAATCCATAAAGATTCTTGTCATTGGGAGTAATTTTTTGAAGTTAATTTATTTGAGTCTCAAAAGTAAGAATTTGATTTTTTTTATATATTTCAATACTCAAAGGCGGAGCCGGTGGCCGGGAGGCTTCGACCCCTGAACCCTCGGCTGGCTCCGCTCCTGAACTAGACCATAAATTAACCCAAGTTAAAATGTGCAGAATTTCTGACGAAAATATTGTGAGAAAATTAGCTCTCTGTAACAAATCAATCACTACGATTTTACCTTATTTTTCTTAAATTTAGATTTAGAATTATAATTATAATTATAATTAGTTTGTTTATTTATTTAAAATATTTCAATATTAGTTAGTTTACCTAAACGATTATTCATAATTGGCTTAAGGTGTTATTGAGCCCCCAACTTATTCAAAATTTTACCATTTGGTCCCTGATCTATTAATCAGTTACATTTGGCTCCTTAACTATCCCAGTTGGTGAAATTTCACCCAATTTAGATAGTGATAACATTGTGATATTATCCCGAGGACCAAAAAAGATATTCACCCAAAGAACGTCGCGTATTGATCCCCAAAAGAGATCCGACTGGCGGATCACCAAGGTCCCACCAGAAGAGACCCGCCAGCGAACCTATGAGGCGAATCTCCTTGAACACTCGATTCGCCATTATAACGGCTAGGCCGACTCGGCCATAAAGACCATTAATGAGCTATCAATTAGCTAACCGCCAACTTAAGGGTAACTTGTAACCACCATTAATGGGACATTAATGGAGACTTTCAGATTACTGAAAGTTACAACTTTCTAGCTATATAGCCTACGTCTCAGTCTATCAAGGTACACATTCACTTACCCTTTGTCAATTCAGTTTGTTCTCTTATTCTACCTTACTGACTTTGGCATCGGAGCTTCCCCCCGTCGAACCCAACGACGCCCCCCACAGGGACGGAAGTTGACCGGAACTTCTCCACAAGTCATCAATTGGTGCGGTGAGCGTGGAAGCTCAAAAGCCCTAAAGGACTTTAAGGGAACTTTGGGGGGGCTTCTGATAACATTGTGATATTATCCCGAGGACCAAAAAGGATATTCACCCAAAGAACGCCGCGTATTGATCCCCAAAAGAGATCCGACTGGCGGATCACCAAGGTCCCATCAGAAAAGACCCGCCGGCGAACCTATGAGGCGAATCTCCTTGAACACTCGATTCGCCATTATAACGGCTAGGCCGACTCGACCATAAAGACCATTAATGAGCTATCAATTAGCTAACCGCCATTAATGGGACATTAATGGAGACTTTCTAGTTACTGAAAGTTACAACTTCCTAGCTATATATAGCCTACGTCTCAGGCTATCAAGGTACACATTCACTTACCCTTTGTCAATTCAGTTTGTTCTCTTGTTCTACCTTACTGACTTTGGCATCGGAGCTTCCCCCCGTCTAACCCAACGACGCCCCCCACAAGGACGGAAGCTGACCGGAACTTCTCCACAAGTCATCAGATGGAGACTTGACAAAACCGTTATCCCCTCATATATAGTGATATTTTGACACATGAACTTGGCACATCACACATCTTGAAGTTTATTTACCACATAAATTCTTTTACGTAAAAATAATTAATTAGATTAAAAAAGAAAAATAAATAAAAACAAATCCCTAATAGAATAACAATTATGCTAAATCTCTATTCAAATTGGGTGAAATTGCACCAATTGGGATAGATTAGGGGTAAATATGGTCAAATAATAGGTCAATGGCCAAATAATAAAATTTTAGATTGGTCGAGGGCCAAATAGTGGTTTAAGCCTTCGTTATTTTACCAAACACTAACAAGCAAACAGTAAACATCATCTGGTAACAACACCACCAAATAGCAACTGAACAACAAATAGTAAACATACGGTTGCCAATTAGTTGGGGATTCTCCATCCCCGTTGGAGACTCGGCCCGTTGGAGATGGGGAATCCCCATTTTGGATCCCCATGGGGCGGGGATGGTTTTTATTTTTTCTCCGACAGTTGAGGACGGGGTGGGTATGGTTATAAGTGTCCTATCCCCGTCCCCATCCCGAATGTCCCCGACGGGGATCCCCAATGGATCCCCGACTAAATACTTGAATATATAAAAAAAACTAAATATATATATATATATAAACTAAAAAAATAAACTAAAAAGATTGAGTTGTAATATCGTTGGTTTAAAACGGAATATATTCTAAAAATAAATTAAGATAGATTAAGTAAGAGCTCTAACTAGGTTGCTTTACACCGAAACATATGCATTAGGAATAGAAATTATAACATCAAAAAATTGAAAGCTAATAAGTAATACATGCACCATGGATGAGGATTTTGGATAATCAAAACCTTGAAAAAAGTAAAGAAATTAAGAACTTAAACGGGGATGGGGATTCCTCGCGGGTCGGGGATGGTAGCCAAATTTCCACATATGTTATTCGGGGAGGGGGACGGAGAATCCCCGATAGACCAGTGATCGGGAATAGTTAATACAATCCCGCCCACCCCGTTTACAGTCCTAAGTAAACATCAACAGGTGAACCAAACGAGATCTTATTATATTCAATTCGTTTTTTAACTGAACCGGTCCATGGTGCCGCTAAATTTCTAGATGAATTTCTCAAGATTAAATAAGTAAACTAAGAAAATAACCCTTCAGATCCAACAGAAAACTCTACTCTGTAAATCATGACAGATATTACTAATCAATTTGCATAAAGCTTTATTGTTGGTTGTTCATTCTTCCATTTCATTTGAGATAAGTGTTTTGATAAGTTTAGATATTCTCTCCTATTTTCATTGAAACAAAGGAGTATATATATACACATGAGGGAAACTATCAAAGAGGAAGGAAAATTTAATTTCCTATATTATATAAATCACTCGTAAATTTCTAATTTAGAGAATAAAGAAATAAATCACCTATAAATTCCTAATCTGAGAAATAAGGAAATAAATCATCCATAAATTCCTAATCTAGGGAATAAGGAAAGGAAAAAAAGCATTTTGAGGCTTATGATCTTTCATTTTTTGTGTATTAAACCCTTCAAATTTTATTTTGACACATTAAGTCTTTGATCATTTATTTTCTGTCACATTAATAAGGAAATAAATCACCCATAAATTCCTAATGTGAGGAATAAGGAAATAAATCAATCATAAATTCCTAATCTAAGGAATATGGAAAGGAAAAAAAAACATTTTGAGGCCCATGATCTTTCATTTTTTGGTGTATCTTATCCTCCATATTTTATTTTGACACATTAAGCCTTTGATCTTTATTTTATGCCATATCTTTTCTTATCAAATTGGTTAGTTGTGATTTTTTTTTAATGAAAGAATAATTGAATAAATTTAATCAATAGCCAAAAGGCTTATATGAGTGGAGGAAATAATGTTGGTAACAGTCAAAGATGAATATAAAAGGCCTAATTTTGCAGCTGCATCAGCTACATTATTTGCCTCCCTTCTAGCAAAGGGAAAGCTACATAGTGGAATGCTTTTAGCAATAGAGCGGCGATCCGCCAAAATAAGTCCCAAACTCGAGTAATCCTCCTCCACATCATGTTGTAATGTGTTGATAACTAGTTGTGAGTCCCCCTCAATACACACCTCAACATCACCACGTTGTTTGATCCATGAGAGGGCCTCATGGCAGGAGATAGCATCTGCCATAACCGGGAGGCCTGCGCTCGGTACAGCTCCAAAACAAGCAGCGATGAACAAGCCGTGTGAGTTCCAAATAACAGCATCAAAACCAAACTTACCGTCAGACCCGCGTACAAAAGCGTCGAAATTGACTTTAATTCCCGATATTGGCAGTCTCCAAATACGATAAGCGGCACTTTTCCGAGCGATTCTGCTGCTGTAATTGTGCGCATTTCGCCATGAAGATATGAAAGCTTTAGCACGTTCAACAATGTTTAACGGTATGAGCGGTTTTCCTTCCCATACAAGCTGATTTCGGCTGTGTCAGATGAACCACAACAGCATGACCTTTGACGCCGTCGACTCTGGCGCTGAATTTAGCAGTTCTGATTTCCACCAAGAGTCAAAATTCATCTCAGCTGGTTGTGGACGGAGCTCAATAAAATCTAGATGTGACCATGTCGCTCGAGTGACAGGGCAAGAGAGAAAGATATGGGAGATGGATTCCTCCGCCTGAAAGCAAAAAGGGCAAGCTGCATTTTCTATAATATGACGAGTCTGAAGATTGAGGTTTGTTGGCAGAATATTCCAGGCTAATCGCCATAGGCAGTTTTTAATTTTTGGTGGGCAAGGTGAATGCCAAAGCCTATTCCAAGGAGCGTCACAAATCTCTGGGGATGGTCTCGGGTGTAGCGAAACCAGATTATAATAAGTCGTCTTTACACTATAAATGTCGCTTCTTTCCCACCGCCAATATAGCATGTCTTCATTCTGACATACTGAGATAGGGATTTGCAGAATTTGTTGACAGTCATCTTGAGAGAATAATTTAGAGAGAAGAACCTCATTCTGATGGAATATAAGGCTAACGTATGGCAGCAGAAATATAAAAATTTTAACCTTTTCCATTAACCCAAGATCCGTTAATCGTTATTTCATATAAAGAGGGATAGAAAGAAATACCTTTTAGAAGTTCTATCTACCGTTACAAACGAAGTGCCCACAACTCTTACTTCGAGTTCCCGAGCACAAAACAAAACAATTGTAGACCAAGTTAGAATTCAACCGCATATAACAACCAAAATAGATTGTCTCTAATTAATCAACACAAGATCAAGGATAAAGAGAAAAGAGATGTAATCAATTGAACGGAAGGAAACGGTGGATAATCTCGTCCTTATGGTGTGGGTCGAAAATTCTCTCTCCCGGCTTAGTATGTGTGATTCGAAATTCACATATTAGGGGGGGTATTTATATTCTCTTGTATCTAAACCTGATGACCCGTGAAGCCAAACCGGGCCGAATTCATTACACGGGCCCAGCCCATACTTAGACCCACGGTCTAAGATCGGATGGGACCCGAATAGAGGAAGCGGGTGAAGTGAGTAACCGCCCCGAATTCCTAAATGTAGCATCAAAACTCCCACTCAGAACAAACGATACCACGTTTGTTGCCACGAAAGCCACGAAAGGGGCATGGCCTAAAAAGGAGTAACCGCCCTCGGAACGTGGCCTGGAAGGAGTAACCACCCTCGGCGGTTACTTAAGAGCACTTATAAAAAGCCACAAGGCCAAGGGGGAGAGGTACGTTCACATTTTTTCCCCGCAATACTATTATGGTCAACCTTCCTACAAAGAAACTGACTTGATCGTCGGAGAGTTTCCCTGGAGATCCCGTCTCCGGTTCTGTTTTGCAGGTAACTACGGCGGAAGTCATCAAATCGAATCCAGCAAGTTATCATTGGTGCGGTGAACGTGGACTTTTTTACCAACATTTGGTTAAAAGCACATGAAGAACATGTCAGAACCATCACGAACGACCGGCGTTACAACCAGATCCACTAGTATGAACTCAAGGGGTCCACGGATTGCGAATTCGCAGCCTGCAAGTACGCAGCCTGTGGTGCCTAGCTCGTCAAGCCCTTCGGGACAATTGAGTCCCTTATTGGAAGTTCAAGTGCAAAATGAAATGGAGATGTCCAATAGCGATTTCGTACAAATGGCAGGACAAGTCTTGGCTTCAAATATGAGCCAATCGGGCGGGGGATCGAATGATTAGTTTGTTAACCGCAATCGCTGATCATAATACCGCCGTGGAGGCTGCTCCTCACAACCTGTTGTTGTCCCCACACAACCATCGACTACTGCCGCCATATCTGCGCTTTCGCAGCCATCTCGAGAGCTAACCCAGATAGGTCAGAGTAGTCGCATGAACCCACGCAGCCATCCAGGCAACTACTCGTACCACGATCCTAGTATGACGATCCATCCGACCTGGCAAACATCCCAACCGACGTCGGGAATGCCAGGAATCCTTCCACTACAGCACACGGAGCCCAGAGTTCATGGGCATTCAGAGTTAATGACGTCTGGGGCGAATACGTTTGGGCAGGAGCACACTTGGAACTTTGATCCTATAACTGGGCGGCGGCTAGAACCACGGCGAGAACAAATCTCGACATCAATTGGCGGGTGGATGCCACCTAGAGTTCACCAGCAGCGGATGGAAGAAGTTCAGCGAATACCCAATCTTGAGTTGGAAGATCAACTACGGAACATGATGGAGCGAATGGGGTACACGCCTAGAGCGAGAGCAGAGGTGCAGAGTGATTCGCCTTTTGCTCCGTCGTTGCGTGAATTTATACCAGATCACAGGATAAAGGCCCCGGCGATACCTAAATACTATGGGGATCCTAATTCTGATCCTGAAGCTCATGTCAGGAACTACAGAGAATTAATGGATGTTGCAGGAGCGAGTGAAAGTATAATTTGCAGATTATTCTCGACCACTTTGGGCTGAGCGGTATCTGATTGGTTTCGGTCTTTACCTGCTGAATCTATTCACAACTGGAATCAATACGGTCGTGATTTCTGTGCAAAGTTCGTGGGCTGTAAAGCGGCAGATGTGACGGATAGGCAGCTGAAGGAGATCAAACAGAGGAACTATAATTCCCTAAGGGAATTTGTTGTCGCATTCAACGATATTCTGGTGCGGTTGCAAAACCCGGATATCGTGAGCATCCGCAATATCATGGCGGATGGAACCACGGATTGGAGCATGCGGGAGGAAATCATCCGCAACAAGCCGCACACAGTGGCTGAACTCATGAAGATAGCAAAGGAATTCATGGAAGTGGACGATGTCAACAGAGAACATAGAGCTCAAACCCGGCGAGAAAGAGATGCTGCTAGATCCACTTCGGACAATCGGCGCCAAGCCCAGCCCAAGGGTAATTTTGTTCGCAGAGGCGAACGCTCCTTTCAAGGGGAAGGATATCAAACACCATTGAATACGACTCGCCAGGAGGTATTACTTTGGATCGAAAAGAACCCCCTGAAGAAGGATGTGCGGTTCCCCGAGGCGAAAGGCAGAACTAGTTTGGGGCGATATCCTAACAAATATTGCAGGTTCCACAGATTGAACGGCCATGACACGAACGATTGCTATGAATTGAAGAAGGAGATTGAAAGGCTGATCGAAAGGGGCAAACTGAGTCAATTCGTAAGAAAAGAAACGAGTGACGAGAAAGCAACGCTCCCGCATGAGGTGGATGCAAGGCCAGAAAAGAAGCAGAAAAAAGGGGTGATAAACGTGATAGCAGGTGGGATCTATGAGCCTCCAACAAAAAGGGCTCGCCGTGAACAGCGAAAAAGCAACACACATAGGGGGGATGCCCTCAATTACTCATTTGCACGAATCACGGAGCCACATGCGGATGCTTTGGTGATTACGATGGCTGTAGAAGGATGGGACATCAAGCGTGTCCTTATTGATACTGGCAGTTCTTGTAATGTTATTACTCGGACTGCATTCAACAAGTTGGGAATTAATGACGAGCGAGTGGAACATACATTCATGGATGTAACTGGTTTTGGAGGTCAATCGTCTCAAACAAGTGGACAGGTGGTGCTGGAGGCAGAAATGGGTGATAAAAATCTAAAATGGCGAGGTGATCTAGAATTCGCAATTATTGATATCCCATTGGCCTACAACATAATTCTGGGGCGTCCGTTCCTATCGGAAACGGAATCGCTCATCTCAATGAAGCATTTGACATTACATTTGCCAACGCACCAAGGGCGAGTCATAGTTGAAGGTTATCAACTTGTATCTCAACAGGCCTATACATTGTCTCTTGAACCAAAACCAGATGAAGAGGATAAAGACGATGAGAAGCCACCAGCGGAAGCATTGGGAGAAACGGAACTATTTGCCATCTCAAATGACAAGAACGTGCGAATAGCGGCTGGACTCCCAGAAGAAACGAAGAAAGCCATTACCGAGGTGTTGATCCAATGCGAGTCGGCATTCGCCGCTCCGAATGAAGTGCTGAAAGGAATAAGCCCAGACATAGCAACCCATCGTTTGAATGTGGACAAGGGTGCAACCCCAGTGCGACAGAAAAAGAGAGGACACGCTCCAGAGCGGCAGAAGGCGATTGAAAAAGCTGTGGCGGATTTGCTAAAGTCAGATGCAATTCGAGAAGTCACCTATCCGGAGTGGCTAGCCAATGTGGTGCTAGTCAAAAAGCCAAATGGAACGTACAGAATGTGTGTTGACTTCAAGGATCTGAATAAAGCTTGTCCGAAGGATATGTATCCGCTACCTAACATTGATATATTGGTAGATGGAACTGCAGGATTTGAGGCTTTATCGTTCACTGATATGAAATCCAGTTACCACCAGATACCCATGGAGAAGGCGGATGAAATCAAAACATCATTCATAACTCATCAGGCGACTTATTGCTTCAAGGTGATGCCCTTCGGATTGAAAAACGCGGGAGCAACATACCAGAGGATGATGAACAAGATATTTTCAGACAAGTCAGGCGAGAACTTCTCGATCTACGTAGATGACATGATCATTAAAAGCAAGAAGATGCAAGACCACCCGCAGGATATCAAAGAAATCCTGGAAGTGCTGATTAAATATGGCCTCAAGTTGAACCCAGAAAAATGCACGTTCGGAGCAAGGGCAGGAAAATTCCTGGGTTTCATTGTTAGCGGCAAAGGAGTTGAGGCGAATCCTGAGAAGGTTAAAGCAGTGATGGAGATGAAAACACCGAGGAACGTAAAAGAAGTATAGAGACTGAATGGGCGGTTGGTGGCATTAGGGCGATTCATATCATGCTCAGCTAGAAGATGTCTACCTTTCTACAATGCCATCAAAAAATCTAAGTCCTTTGAATGGACGCCGGATTGTCAAGATGCATTTGAGGGTATAAAACGATTACTATGTTATCCGCCCTTAATGAGCAGGCCGGAGGATGGAGAAGATTTATTTCTTTATGTATCCGTCACCAGTATGGCGATATGCACTGTGATGGTGCGAGAAGAAGAAGGGCAACAATATCCAGTGTACTATGTGAGCAAAGTCTTGAAGGATGCAGAACTCCGGTATTCGAAGTTGGACAAAATGGCCCTCGCGGTGATAACCACGGTGGCTAGATTAAAACCATACTTTCAGGCGCATACTATCATTGTGAGAACTGGTATTCCAATGCGAAAGGTACTGCAGAAACCTGACGCATCCGGCCGATTGATGGAATGGTCAATTCGCCTGGGAGAATTCGATATTCGCTATGAAGGAAGACCAACGCTAAAGAGTCAAGTACTCGCCGATTTCGTGAATGAATTCACGTGGGATGATGACGAATGTCCAAAGGCACAAAAAGAAGAGTGGAGCATGTTCACAGATGGGGCATTATCCACAGATGGAGCTGGACTGGGAGTAGTCATCAAAGGCCCGGAGGTTATTCGCTTGTACTATGCGGCAAGGTTAACTTTCAAAACTACCAATAACGCTGCAGAATATGAAGCAATGATATGCGGATTGAAGTTGCTCAATGAACTCACCCCAGAAAGAGTGGTAATCTACAACGATTCCAATCTCATGATAAATCAGATCACAAAAAATTATCTGGTGAAACAGGAGGACCTAGTAAAATACCATCAGGTGGTCGGCAGATTGACACAAGAGTTAACGCACAAGGGAGTCGTTTGGGAGATGGTGCATGTTCCGCGAGGCCAAAACGCAAAGGCTGACGAATTGGCAAAAGCAGCGGCAAGTAGAGAACCATGGAGTCAAAAAGCGTGCAATTTGGAAATAAAATCGGCACCAGCATTCGAGGTCGATCAGATTATGGTCATCGAAGAGCTGGAAGACGATGAAGATTGGCGGATGCCCATCCGCCAATATCTGGAACAGGGAGATTTGCCGGTTGATAAAAGCTTAGCCAGAAAGCTAATTGGGCAGTCAGCTAGGTACTCAATTCGAGATGGAACTTTGTATCGAAAATCGTATACATGTCCATGGTTGAAATGCATTAGCCGCAATGAAGGAGACTACGTGCTGCGAGAACTACATGAAGGAATTTGTGGCGCGCATGAAGCTTCGGCGGCGTTGGCAAGAAAGGTCAAGTTGATGGGATATTACTGGCCCAAGGTGGGGGAGGATTCCCAGAAGATGGTCGCGGAATGTCACAAATGTCAAATCCATGCGAATGAAAAGCATGTTCCCGGAGCCGAACAAATCACTATAATGACGGCATGGCCATTCGCAACATGGGGAATCGATATTGTGGGTCCATTCCCAGAAACGACAAAGAAAAGGAAGTACTTGATAGTCGCAGTTGACCACTTCAGCAAATGGGTAGAAGCGGAGGCAGTAACCGCCCAAACACCTGAACGAATGATCAAGTTCTTACGAGAGAACATTATCATGCGATTCGGAATCCCGCAAAAGCTTATAACAGACAATGGCACCCAGTTCAACTGTACCAAGTTCAAAGCATACTGCGAAAGCATGGGGATCAAGAATCATTTTTCTTCCGTAAACCATCCCCAATCGAATGGTATGACGAAGGTTACCAACAGGGCCATGATTCAAGGCATCAAGAAGCGGCTAGGTGATAAAAAAACAGGTTGGGCGGATGAGATACCCCATATGTTATGGGCATACAGAACCTCTGTAAAAGCAGCAACAGACGAAACACCTTTCTCGCTGGTTTATGGAGCCGAAGCAGTCCTACCTGTTGAAATCAAGTCACCCACAGATCAGATAATTTATTATTGCGACACACAAAATCCTATCAACATTAGAGATGCATTGGATTCTGTTGAAGAACGAAGAGAAAAAGCTTACATGCGAATGGCAGTGTACCGCAATAGAATCAAGAAATATCATGACAGAAGGGTGCGAAAAGTGATAATCAACGAAAACGACTTGGTCTTGAAAAAAGCGGATAAAATACAATCCAGAGAAGGCAAAGGCAAATTAGGCGTCAACTGGATCGGACCATACAGAGTATCCAAGAAGCTGGGACCATCAACTTTTGAAATAGAAGAAATAAGCGGAAAAAAGCTCCCGCGCACCTGGAATCTAGAGAATCTACGCCTATATAAACAGGCCGAGTAGTTCAGGGAAATGACGAGTACTCTTTTTCCTTTTATGAGTTTTTCCCACTGGGTTTTCTGATAAAAGGTTTTAACGAGGCTTTGGTCCCGCACAGTTTATGTACCTATATAATAAGAAGCCTTTTTTCTTTATCAATAAAGGTACTCAATTATTACATTTATTCAGTACACTACGTCCTAACGCGGATCCTTTTCAAGCTACTCATAAAAACACATAAATGTGTTGCCTATTAAAGAAAGGCGGATGCATGATTACGCATCACTCGCATAACCTTATGGTTAAACTTAAAAACACATAAATGTGTTGCCTATTAAAGAAAGGCGGATGCATGATTACGCATCACTCGCAAAACCTTATGATTAACCTTATGATTATATTATTTTCGAAAGAAAAATTATAAGATAAGGCATAAAATTAAGCGAATAAACGAGTACTCAAAAAATTGCAAAAATTGCAAAAAGGGTCTGGCCACCCTAGCGGAAGCGGAACTAACTACGAAGAAATACAAATATGGAGTCAGCAAAAGGCAAGGGTCACGTATGAAAATAAAGGGCAATAAGGAATAAAGCGACAATCGCACATATAGGTAAAGCGGCAAGTAAAAGAAAATTAATATATATGGGCAGTTTGTTACATACAATAGTCCAAATATAAATCAAACTATGCTACAGCTTCCTCTCCTTCACCCCTATGGCCCTCATCGCCTTCAGCGGCTCCCTCATCTCCTCCAGCCGGCGGATCTGCTTCAAGCGAATCCTCAACCCTCGAATCAGTAACCGCTCCAGAGAGAGGCACCTCTTGCTCAGGCTGAGAAACGTCTTGTGGTGCCTCTTCTTCTACGTTCTGATTCGGGATCACACGGCTAATTGGAGAGTCCTGGAAACTTTGCCAATCCAAGAGGAGTACCTCATCCATATCGGCATCCTCGGCCTCCAGCTTATCCCACTTCTCAGTCAAATCCTTCTCGGGGATGGGAACTTTGGGGCGATTAAGTACTCGATCTGGATGCCCATGCTCATAAGCGGCATGAATCCGCTCCCCATACCAATAGATGCGAGCGCTATCTTCGGCTACGATCTCCTCGACCCTCCTCTTTTGCATCTCTAGGTCCTCCTTGGATGAATTTAGATCATCAAGGGCCTTCTGCAGCTCACGGACTTAGCCTGGAGAGATTGGAGAGCTTCCTCCTTCTCGCTCATGGCCTTCTGACAAGCACCTTCCAGGGCCTTTACCTTGCCTTGGACGTCATCAAAGAGCGACTTCTGAGTCGCCAATTCAGTACCAAGACTCTCCAACTCTTTAGCGCGCTCGGCGTCCCTCCGGAGAGCACCCTCCGTGAAGTTAATAATCTGCATAAAAGATGATTCGCAGATAATAAGAGCGAATAGAAATATGCGGTTACTGCGAATACAAGATCCTTGAAAGGGAATATCACAAGCAACAATATACCTCTATGGCCCGCTTCTCAATCCCCTCCATAGCAGTAGGAAGAGGTACTTGCTCCCGCACGCGGGAAGCAGAAGGGAGTCGCCTAAGGACATTGCATATGGAAGAAACAATGTCCTTACAGGAGAAGCTCACAGCCATGCCAAAGGTCCTAGTCCACCACCCGCTGATATCGGGAATTGGCTGCGAATGCATAAGGAGAAAGATCAGGAGAACAACAGATAACTCATGAGGAAAAACTAACAACATAAAAAAGGGGAATAGATCAAGATACCTCGTGGATTGGAGTACTGCTTTTTCCTTGGGCCGAGGCGGATACAGGTGTACCGCTAATAGTGAGGGACACAGAGGTGTTTTTCTTCCTGGGACGAGAAGATTCTGTATCCGCAGTATTCTTCCGCTTCCTAGTTAAGGGAAGGTCCTCGGAAGCAGAAGCTGGACCTTGTGAAACGGAGGCCCTTACGGGAGAAGCCGCCTCAATAGAAGTAATCGCCCCTCCAGGAGAATTTGCCCCTGCAACAGAAGTGGTTCCCTCCATCCGCCTCTTCCTTCTCGCTAGGGCTTTCGCCTCCCGATCTGCAGCGAGTTGAGATAAAGGATCACCCCTGCAAAGGGTTAAAAGAAATCATCAACTTGGAAATAAAAAAGTACCTTGTACAAAAACGCGATAAGGGATATAGACAACGCGATCTCCCTCGCGGTAGGCAATCGCTACTCGGCTCCTTAGCATGTGGAAGGCCTGATCATATGTCCATACAAAGGGAGGAGTACTCTTCAAAAACTTGATAACGGCGGATTCTTCCTCGCTGGGGTAACCGAAGTTCAAACTCTTCACGTTGGGTCGGCCCCAACGGCGAAGGAAATTCGGATTCCCTTCATTAAACTTGATGAAAAAATAAGATCGATCCCACTCGCGGATTTTGTTCAGCTTCTCGTCAAAACCATAGTAACCGCTCTGACGGGTGAAAGTGAAATACCCCGCCGAACTTTTGAAATGATGAAGCTTGGAGAAAATTTTGAGTGAGAAGGGAACCTCCAGACAATCCGCCAGAAATTTGTCCAGAGTTAAGTCGGCCCATCCATTGGGGTGCAATTGACCGGGTGCGATTCCGTAACCGCCAAGGACAGAGGCAATCTCATCCGCCAACGGATACGTGAAACCGCAGATAATCTGGGCGACGAAAATGGTGAAATACCCCTTTGGGTAGTCGCCCGGTCCTCTATCCTCCCCGGGAATGAGGGTTTCGAGACCTTGGAGCCAAGGATACTGCTCCCGCAAATCATCAATTGTCTCGCGACAAACTAGACTTCCCGACCTGTCCTTCTTCGGTAATAAACGAGGGGTTGGGACAGGTGGCGGAATCAACTTTTTAGGGTCAAAACCTAAACCCTCATCGGTTGTATTCGCCAGGTGGAGGAAGTCGGCAGGATGAAAATCAGGCCCAGGAGAGCTGGTTGAAGTTTCATCAACCATCTCCTCGACCTCATGGGAGACCTCGCGGACGTAATTTTCGTCGAACGGTGCAAAGTCGAGGTCAGGGTTCGACATATTGATGAAGAAAAATGAACTGAAGTAAAGAGTCGAGCGAGGTACAAGTTCTGGAAAGGCAAACTTACATATGAAAGACGACACAGAGGAGAACGGACGCAAAGAGGTTGATGCCGGAAACGAAACGACGGAAAAGGAAAGTCACAATTTTCGAATTTTGAAAATCCAGACAAAAAACGAAGAGTCCCCTATAAAAAGACCCTAAAGGGCTCTTGCCAAACTAAGGGGGAGGCATGTGATGACCCGCGAAGCCAAACCGGGCCGAATTCATTACACGGGCCCAGCCCATACTTAGACCCACGGTCTAAGATCAGATGGGACCCGAATAGAGGAAGCGGGTGAAGTGAGTAACCGCCCCGAATTCCTAAATGGAGCATCAAAACTCCCACTCAGAACAAACGATACCACGTTTGTTGCCATGAAAGCCACGAAAGGGGCATGGCCTAAAAAGGAGTAACCGCCCTCGGAACGTGGCCTGGAAGGAGTAACCGCCCTCAGCGGTTACTTAAGAGCACTTATAAAAAGCCACAAGGCCAAAGGGGAGAGGTACGTTCACATTTTTTCCCCGCAATACTATTATGGTCAACCTTCCTACAAAGAAACTGACTTGATCGTCGGAGAGTTTCCCCGGAGATCCCGTCTCCGGTTCTGTTTTGCAGGTAACTACGGCGGAAGTCATCAAATCGGATCCAGCAAGTTATCAAAACCCTAGTTAGATAGAATTAGGTTAATGAATAAGAATTTAATTCGGAATATAATTCTTATTTATTATCTATTAATATATCTAAATATAAAGATAATAATAATAACCTTATAGGATAATAATAGGAGTAATTTTAATCTCATTAAAACTCCTAACTTATTTATCCTTTTATTAATTTAATTCATAATCCTAATCTAATTAGAATTGATAAAAATCAAATTAATTATTCATGTATTTTCATACATGAAAATCGCCCCACCCCATGTACTAGGCCTTAGTGGACTCGGTTGGGCTTCTATCAATTAATTAACATCTGTTTCTCTTTTGGGTTCCAAGTCTTATGTGTGACCCATTAGGTTCTTATTGCTTCTAGCCGTACGCAACTATTAAATTAATTTTCACAGAATTATATTTAATCTTTGCATAACGGAATGAGTATGCAAAATGTGATTAGCAAATCCGAAACATTCCCCCAGAGCTATAAGAAGACAGGTTGATTCTGTCGTTGACCTTTCCTTATTAGTTACAGTATAATTCGATCCTTTATCAACTACATCCTTGAACTGAATCTTATGACTATGGATAATGTCAAGTCACATATAGCGAGACGTTCGTTTTACTTGTACAGGCCGAGTCAACTCCAATTAGATAGGTTAAGTGAAATCTGTATTTCAAGTCTTAAGCTATCACCTTGCAAGGATTTAGAGTCGAGTCTTCCACACGCGATCCATGGATGTATCTCCCTATCGGGAGTGATAAATGCTCAATCCAATGTATAATTATCTTGAAATTACTTCATGTGATACCCAACGTCTGCCGTTCACACCCCAGAGTCATCTCTGTTATTGATCGTGTTACAACAGGATCAAAGCATCACATTCCGTAATCCAGAATGACCAATTAACATTCCTTTGAGTCTGAGGATTACTTATACCTATTAATACCAATGAGATGAACATGTGACAGGGATAAATCTACCCATCCTGTTATCTCAAGTTGGGTCCCCAATCCTAATGAACTCCTTTTCATTGGATCCACGTAACTGTCGTGACAGAAGACATTGTTACATGCAAGTCTCAGCAGTGATATGTCAATCCTAAACATATTACTTGACTTGAGGTGGTTTTAAGTTTATTAGTTTATCATAAAGTTTCGTCTCACTTCATGCTTGTATGAACACTTTATAATCACTTTAAACAAACTTATGGATTTCCTTTTATTAGACTTTATTTAGTTCTTTAAAAGGGATTGCCTTTATACAGTTATGAAACCATATCTCATTAAAACAAATGATATAAAGAACACTTCATTTACATTAAGTTTGTATCCTAGAGCAATTGTCTATATGACACTAAAACCCCAACATACTCCCACTTGGACTAAAGCCAATTGTTTCTACAACTTATCCCAGTAGAACTAAGATGACGATCATGTACTTTCTGGGTTAAGGGCTTTGTCAACGGATCTGCAACGTTGTCCTGAGTAGGTACTCTTTCTATTCTCACATCTCCTCTTGCCACAATTTCTCTTATAATGTGGTATCGTTTCAGGTAATGCTTGGATGCATTATGAGACCGTGGTTCCTTTGCTTACGCAATGGCTCCATTGTTATCACAGTATAGTGTAATGGGATTTACAATGTCAGGCACCACACCAAGTTCTATAATGAACTTCTTAATCCAAACCGCTTCCTTTGCTGCTTCCGCAGCAGCGATATACTCTGACTCGGTCGAAGAGAAAGCTACGCTTCCTTGCTTGGAACTCTTCCAGCTGACCGCGCCCCCATTCAAGATAAACAGGTATCCTGAATGGGATTTAAAATCATTCTCATCTGTGAGATGACTAGCATCTGAAAATCCTTCTATTTTTAGATCCCCTTCTCCGTACACTAGGAACATGTCTTTAGTTCTTCTCAAGTACTTAAGAATGTTCTTGACAGCATTCCAGTTCTCGTCTCCCAGATTACCTTGGTAACGACTCGTCAAACTTAACGCGAACGCTACGTCAGGTCTAGTGCAAAGCATAGCATACATAATCGAACCGATTGCGCTAGCGTACGGGATTACAGCCATGCGCTTCTTATCATCTTCAGTTTTTGGACATTGATGATTGCTTAACTTTACTCCATGTATCATGGGTAAGTTACCTCGTTTCGATTCAAGCATGCTAAACCGCTTTAGCACCTTTTCGATGTATGTAGCCTGTGAAAGACCAAACAGTCTTCTTGATCTATCTCTGTAGATCTTTATACCAAGTATATAAGCTGCTTCACCAAGGTCTTTCATGGAGAAGTTACCTGATAACCATACTTTGACCGACTGTAGTAGAGCTATGTCATTTCCCATTAATAATATATCGTCCACATACAATATCAGAAATGCAACTGAGCTCCCACTTGCTTTCTTGTAAATGCAAGCTTCTTCGCAATTTTGTTCGAAACCAAATTGTTTTATGGTTTCGTCAAAACGCTTGTTCCAGCTTCTCGATGCTTGCTTGAGTCCATAAATGGATCTCTGAAGTTTGCAAACCTTGTTTGCATCCTTTGATATGAAACCTTCAGGTTGCATCATATATACATCCTCAAGCAGGTTTCCGTTTAGGAAAGCTGTTTTCACATCCATTTGCCAAATCTCATAATCGTAGTGAGCGGAAATAACAAGCATTATTTTGATTGATTTGGACATAGCCATAGGAGAGAAAGTTTCGTCATAATCAATTCCTTGTTTCTGATGATATCCTTTCACTACTAACCTAGCTTTGTAGGTGCTAACCTTTCCATCCATGTCAGTCTTCTTTTTAAAGATCCACCTGCACCCAATAGGTTTTATCCCTTCGGGTGGATCAACCAAAGTCCACACTTGGTTGGTGTACATGGAATCCATCTCAGAATCCATGGCTTCGAGCCATGCTTTAGAATCTGGACTAGTAAGAGCCTCTTCGTAGTTTTCGGGTTCGTCGTCTAACACGGGAACCACGTTATCATCTCCCACTAGAAAACCATATCTAACTGGGAGTTCACGAACTCTTTGTGATCTACGAATAGATGGTACTTGAGTCTCATCTAATGGGACTATTTCGGGTACCTCAACCGCTTCTGTTGTTTCAGTCGGTGTTTCTTCTTCTTGAACTTCATCAAGTTCAATCATGCTTCCCTTTTCTGTTTCTTCGAGAAACTCTTTCTCCAAGAAGGTTGCGTGCTTGGATACTATTACTTTCTGATCATCTGGATGATAGAAGTAATACCCTATGGTTTCCCTAGGATATCTAATGAAGAAACATTTATCAGATTTAGAATCTAGTTTGTCGGACGCAATGCGTTTGACAAATGCTGAACAACCGCATACTCTCATGAATGAGAACATGGGTTTCCTACCAACGAACAATTCATATGGTGTGGAACTAGCGGATTTAGTTGGTACTCGATTTAGGGTGAAGAGGGCAGTCTCTAAGGCACAGCCCCAAAATGTTTTTGGAAGTAAGGCTATGCTCATCATGGATCGTACCATATCTAGTAAGGTACGGTTCCTCCTCTCGGATACACCGTTGTGTTGTGGTGTATAGGGAGGTGTCCATTGTGAGCATATCCCACATTCAGTTAGATAATTTAGAAAATCATCTGAAAGATATTCGCCACCTCGATCGGATCGAAGTATCTTTATTTTCTTTCCTAATTGATTTTCTACTTCATTCTTGAAGCATTTGAATTTCTCAAAAGCTTCGGACTTGTGCTTCATCAAGTAGATATAACCATATCGGGTATGGTCGTCTATAAAGCTTATGAAGTATCTGAATCCTCCTCTTGCTTGGACTGACATAGGACCGCATACATCGGAATGAATTAATCCTAGAGTGTCTGATACACGCTCACCGTTATTGCTAAAAGGTGTCTTTGTCATTTTACCTTTTAAACATGCTTCGCATGTTTCCAATGATTCAAGATCAATTGGATCTATAAGCCCATCTTGATGTAGCTTAAGCATGCGTCTTTTGTTTATATGGCCTAAACGAAAATGCCACAAGTAAGTTGAATTATCTAACTTATGTCTTTTGGTATCAATTGCGAAAACAGAAATTTTGTCATCTAGCACATAAATCCCATTTTGTGATATTCCTGAAAAATAGAAAATCCCATCTCTATAAAAATCGTAATGTTTGTCTTTTATTGAAATATGAAAACCGTTGTAAACAAGAGGGCTAATAGAAATAATGTTACGAGACATTTCTGGAACATACAAACAGTTCCCTAATTCTATTACAAGCCCAGAGAGCAAACTCAAAGCATAATCTCCAATGGCGAGGGCGGCAACTCTTGCTCCATTTCCTACTCGCAAGTTTATGCTTCCTTTCTTCAATTCCTTAGTCCGATTTAGTTCCTGCATATTTGTACAAATATGAGATCCGCATCCGGTATCAAGTACCCAAGATTCAGACTGTGAAACTGTATTTATTTTAATATAAAACATACCAGATGTTGAAGCACCGCCTTTTCCCTTCTTGAGGGAGGCTAGGTACTCCTTGCAACTCCTTCTCCAATGCCCGTCTTTACCACAGAAGTGGCACTCTCCTTTGGGCTTCTTCACTTCCTTTCCATTAGCTCTAGTGGGCATGGCTCCCTTACCTTTCTTGGGATATTTAGGATTGGGAAAATTCCCCTTCCTCTTCTTTGATCCCTCTATGACAAGAGTCGGTATTGCCTTGTCTTTCTTCATATTGGGCTCAATTGACTTGAGCATATTTGCAAGCTCTTCAAGAGAGGTTTGCAAGTCATTCATCTGATAGTTCATGATGAACTGTGAATAACTCTCTGGGAGGGATTGAAGAATTAAGTCTATGCTTAGTTCGTTATCCATCGCGAATCCAATACTAGAAAGCTTGGTAATGTAGCCGATCATCTTGACACAATGTGTCATCACAAATGTGCCATCTTGCATCCTGCAACGATATAGCAACTTGGATATCTCGTAGCGTTCGCACCTAGTCTGTTTCCCAAACAGTTCCTTTAGGTGCATGATGATGGAATAGGCATCCATTTCTTCATGTTGCCTTTGCAATTCCGATGTCATCGATGCAAGTATGATGCATCCCGTATGATCGTCATCAGCCTTGTGCTTCTGGTAAGCATCAATTTCTTCGATGGGGGCATCATCATCAGGGATAGGGGGTATCAATGTATCAAGTACATACCCTATCTTATCGAACTTCAAAACGATTTTGAGGTTACGAAAACAGTCGGTGAAGTTTGAACCGTTCAACTTGTTATCGGTAAGAATGTTTTGCAGATTGGTTTTAGTCATGATTTTAAGAGTGTTTAATCAAACATGAGAGTGAGAAAGAGTAAACCTATGTTATTCATTTGCTTTAAAGTATATCAATCTAAAATTATAGGTCTTTTAATTTATTTTAGATTGCTCCCACTATTTTGCCAAATTAATAGCCCTCCATATTAATTCGAAGAATTTCACTAATCCTTTAGTGAGCTAGGATCCTAACTCCTGAGATTTCACCTTGAGTTTGCTCAACAAGCTAGTCTCATTCGTTAGGTAGATTCATGTAATCGATCACATCTTTAATGCGATTCCTAGGTTATTGGGTTACTAACTACATTAGTAACTAATATGCTATTCATATTAATCCCAACCATATTGCCCATTAGTCTATGATAACATGAGTTTGCTCATCCAATTATCATAATCTAATTTAAGTATTACACCATATTCATGAAAGAATGACTTTCGATAATTCAGGTGTTACCATAAACCCCGAGCTTGAGATTGCTCAACAACCCAAAGGCCCCCAGTACTGTCGGCTGAATTATAATATTAGGGAAGGGCAACCGATTTTAATAACTTACTTATTTACTTAACTTTTAATTACTGAGGGATTTTTATTTTAAGTCTCATAATCTAACTTAGTCTTGATTTGCTTTAGCATACATCAGACACATACATTGGCATTATGGACATATTATCTAAATTATTCTGTCGAGCTAGAGACGGAATAAAAGGCCAAACCTAGGGAAATACTAACTATTACATATTTCTCTTTAGGTCCTCCGTCTTCTCCATGGCGCCTTGAAATTACATATTAATTTTTATACTACTAAAGAAAACTTCAATTAACTTGAAGGGAATTAGATGAGAGGAGAAATTACAATAGATAGTAGAAAGACAGGACTCGTAGGCCCTATTTCAAAAATACCAAAAGACTAAAAGAGGGTCCAAATATGTCCATAACTCCAAATATGCATAGACTCAATTAAATAAATTTAATTGGTTGATTACATAAGTACTTTATGTAATATTTAGGTTAATCAAATTAACTTTCATCCAATTTTAATTCTAATAGTTTTGTATCTTCTATATTAACCTTTTATATTAATACAATTATACAAAACTTTAATTATGCATGTTCCAATTATTTTGATTCCAATTCATTTAATACTTTTGATTTACAAATAGGTAAAGCAAACTTTTAAATAAATTTTCATTCGATAATCAAAACAGAAAACTATTAATTTCTGAAACATATATACATAAATATATTTAAAACTAATTTTAAAACGGTTTTAAAATAAGTGGGTCTCGGGCAGGGCCCGAGGACGCGTCTGATGCCGTTTGGCAGCAGCCCTAGCGCGTCTGGTCCGCCGCTGCGCAGTTGCTGCCGCGAGGCAGCAACCGCGTGACAGCAGTCGGGTTGCACCGTGAGGCGCGACCCGAGCTGCTGTCCAAATTTTTTTTATTTAAATATAATTATATATATATCAGTTCTAAAACGGTTTGAAAACGATTTTTAGAAAATAGGAAAAACTATTATAGATTTTCCGTTTTATCTTTAGAATCAATAAAACTAACTTTTATCAATCTAACTATAAAACTAATAGATTTTGTTATAATGATTATCAACCAAAATTATTAGGAACTTATGCATAAATTATTTTAATTAACAATTAATTAAAACTTATTTATCTTTAGAACTAATTAATCAAAACAGTTTCGTTAATTAACCTAACTATAAATATTTATTCAATCTGATTGAAAAACTTCTAAATTTTCATATATGAAATAACGGATTTAATGCAGGCTCTGATACCACTGATGGAATATAAGGCTAATGTATGGCAGCGGAAATATAAAAATTTTAACCTTTTCCATTAACTCAAGATCCGTTAATCAATATTTCATATAAAGAGGGATAGAAAGAAATACCTTTTAGAAGTTCTATCTACCGTTGCAAACGAAGTGCCAACAACTCTTACTTCGAGTTCCCGAGCACAAAACAAAACAATTGAAGATCAAGTTAGAATTCAACCGTATATAACAACCAAAATAGATTGTCTCTAATTAATCAACACAAGATCAAGGATAAAGAGAAAAGAGATGTAATCAATTGAACGGAAGGAAACGGTGGATAATCTCGTCCTTATGGTGTGGGTCGAAAATTCTCTCTCCCGGCTTAGTATGTGTGATTCGAAATTCACATATTAGGGGGGTATTTATATTCTCTTGTATCTAAACCCTAGTTAGATAGAATTAGGTTACTGAATAAGAATTTAATTCGGAATATAATTCTTATTTATTATCTATTAATATATCTAAATAAAAAGATAATAATAATAACCTTATAAGATAATAATAGGAGTAATTTTAATCTCATTAAAACTCCTAACTTATTTATCCTTTTATTAATTTAATTCATAATCCTAATCTAATTATAATTGATAAAAATCAAATTAATTATTCATGTATTTTCATACATGAAAATCGCCCCACCCCATGTACTGGGCCTTAGTGGACTCAGTTGGGCTTCCATCAATTAATTAACATCTGTTTCTCTTTTGGGTTCCAAGTCTTATGTGTGACCCATTAGGTTCTTATTGCTTCTAGCCGTACGCAGCTATTAAATTAATTTTCACAGAATTATATTTAATCTTTGCATAACGGAATGAGTAGGCAAAATGTGATTAGCAAATCTGAAACATTCCCCCAGAGCTATAAGAAGACATGTTGATTCTGTCATTGACCTTTCTGTATTAGTTACAGTATAATTCGATCCTTTATCAATTACATCCTTGAACTGAATCTTATGACTATGGATAATGTCAAGTCACATATAGCGAGACGTTCGTTTTACTTGTATAGGCCGAGTCAACTCCAATTAGATAGGTTAAGTGAAATCTGTATTTCAAGTCTTAAGCTATCACCTTGCAAGGATTTAGAGTCGAGTCTTCCACAAGCGATCCATGGATGTATCTCCCATTTATCGGGAGTGATAAATGCTCAATCCAATGTATAATTATCCTGAAATTACTTCTTGTGATACCCAACGTCTGCCGTTCACACCCCAGAGTCATCTCTGTTATGGATCGTGTTACAACAGGATCAAAGCATCACATTCCATAATCCAGAATGACCAATTAACATTCCTTTGAGTCTGAGGATTACTTATACCTATTAATACCAATGAGATGAACAAGTGACAAGGATGAATCTACCCATCCTGTTATCTCAAGTCGGGTCCCCAATCCTAATGAACTCCTTTTCATTGGATCCACGTAACTGTCCATATATCTGTATATATGAAGATTGTGAGATCAGCTTTCTGTCGTGATAGAAGACATTGTTACATGCAAGTCTCAGCAGTGATATGTCAATCCTAAACATATTACTTGACTTGGGGTGGTTTTAAGTTTATTAGTTTATCACAAAGTTTCATCTCACTTCATGCTTGTATGAACACTTTATAATCACTTTAAACAAACTTATGGATTTCCTTTATTAGACTTTATTTAGTTCTTTAAAAGGGATTGCCTTTATACATTTATGAAACCATATCTCATTAAAACAAATGATATAAAGAACACTTCATTTACATTAAGTTTGTATCCTAGAACAATTGTCTATAGGACACTAAAACCCCAACACATTCCAGCGACCCCCCCCAAATCAGTTTATCAGCTGTCCAATCCTCGTCCGGAACTACCATTCGATCAGAAATCCCTGAAACTGAATCCAACCACTGATCTTTCCATATTTTTATATTTCTTCCATTTCCAATTCTATTTTGAGTCCCATTTGTTAGTAGCTCACGACACTTGTACAAATTGGACCATATAGCACTCGGGTTGTATCCCATTCTCGCATTCCTGAAATCTGAATCAGGGAAGTAGCAGGCTTTAAAGATTCCTGAAACCAAGGCCTCCGATTTTGTAATGAATTTCCAAGCCTGCTTCCCTAGGAATGCCATGTTAAACTCCTGGAAATGTCTGAAGTGCAGCCCCCCCCCCCCCACTTCTTCCGTGTGTAGAGATACTTACAGGCTTTCCATTTTACACCTCGTCCCCACCAGTATACATTCAGTAAAATTTCAATTTTCTCACAAACAGCTTTAGGAAGAGAGAATACCTGCATTGCACAGGACAGTAAGGATTGTGCTATTGCTTTAATGAGTACCTCTTTGCTGCCTTGAGAGACTCTTTTTCCTTGCTAGCCTCTTAATTTTTTGCAAAGACGATCCACAATGTAGGAGAAAGTGGAGATACGGCTGCTTCCTACTATTGAAGGGAGACCCAAGTATTTGTCCTGGCTGTCAACCATCTGTACCTGTAAAAATTGGGCCAGACTTAACATTCTCTCTAGGGGTACTTTCGAGCTGAACATGATATTGGATTTGTCTAAGTTTATTTTCTATCCAGAAGCTCGCTCATACGTTCTAAAGAGATGTTGAATTGCGATTCCCTCCTCCATAGTAGCTCGGAAGAAGAAATAGCTGCCATTTGCAAATAGGAGGTGAGATATGGGTGGAGCTCCCCTGCATATATAGCACCCATGGATTTTACCTTGTTCCTCAGCTTGTTTTAGAATGGCAGAGAGGACTTCTGTGCATAAAATAAACAGATATGGTGACAATGGGTCACCCGGGCGGAGTCCTCTATACGGTTTAAAAGTAGGGAAAGATGTGTTCCTGTTAGTAATTTGATACTCAACCGTCGTCACACTTGCCAAAATCAGCTCCACTATCCTGCTTGGGAATTCTATGTGAATCAGTATTTCCCTCAGAAACTCCCATTCGATGCGGTCATAGGCTTTCGACATATCTACCTTTAGCGCAGCTGTTAGACGAGGTGCCGCGGCCTAATCTCCCGGGCAGCACGGGGGGTGGACAACCTCATGGCGACGTAAGCGGTGATTGGTGCCGAAAGCAACCAATCGTGGAATCAAGCTGCTCGGCAGGACCGGAGCTCGGAGATATGGAAGAGTCGCCACCCACGAATGGGAAAATGAACACCGATCCCTTGCGGGAGACCGGTATGGGTTCGGGAAACTTAGGTACGAGCCGAGAAGGCTAGCTCCTTTCCGGAGAAAGGCTACTAGGCACCCCGACATCGCCCGGTTATGAACCACCGGCCTCCTACTCAGCATGTTAGGCGATAACGGACTAATCGCATATTTCTTTAAGTTTAAAATTCATTTGAAACCTTTTCTTTCTCATTTTGGAAACCGTTTTGAGCATATATTATTGAAAAGCCACTTTAGTAAAGAATCACCCATTTACATCAGTTCAATATAAAAGAGAGGGGAGGAAGGAAGAAGTGGTTTACTTTACAACGTGATTTACATGTCGTGTTGCGAGTTAGTTCTACACTAACTTATTTCCCCAAAACGAATTTATTGACATGGTTCGCACCTTAGTCGCCGTTGGAACGATTTAGGTGCGTTTTAAAACCCTATTTGATGAAGTTCACCCGAATCGCCGTTGGAACGACTCGAGTGTTTGAAAGCGTTAAGATAAAAACCTTTAATAAGAAAACTTGGTTAAGTCATACAAGTCAATTTATTTTGTACAAATCATTTAAGAAAATGATTCAAAACTCTATTATTCATAAAGAAAACGATTTTAATTACAATGTTCGCTTAATCCGTCGTTGGAACGGACTAAGGTTTTAAAACGTGGCGTTTGAGAAACGATTTGAAATATTAAGAAAACTCTATTTATCTACATTAGAAACCTCCAAAAATTCATTAGTTTAAATAATCAAGTTGAAAACTCTTTTTTGTGATTTATTTTCCTCTTTTTCCTTAATGGATTCTCTACTTGTTATAATTACAATAATAAACATATTTGAACTAAAACTCACTCCCAAGTAAAGCCCATTTGAAACAAGGACTCCTAAATGCCCAAAGAATAAAGAAAATAATGTAGATATACATATATACATTTTAACCAAAAACCATGAAATAAAAGTTAATGAAAAGAGACTATATAATACATATATGAAAATACTAAACATAATACATTTATACTTTAAACATTTGAAAATAGTAAATAAAACTCTTAAATAAGAAAATAACATTTATCCCCAAAATAGTTTTATTTAATAATAATTAAAATATCCCAAAACTATATGTATACATACCTAATGTAATTTTAAATGTCAAAAATAATATATATTAACCCACTAATATCTACTAATTATCTCCAAAATGCTCAAGTAAGTAACATTTAAAATGAAATCCAATATAACCCAAATGAACAAAAAAAAGAGAAAATATATATATACATCCTAAGTATATATACATATACTTATATTTAAAAATAGAAAAAAAAATGATATACAAACATCCTAAATAATTATATATACTAAATGTCTAAAATAATTTGAAAATATATATTACATAACTATACATATATATATAAAGGATTAAAAGTTTAAAAGTTAAAAAAGGTGGACTAAAACAGCATTTTTTACATTCTGGCAGATTTACCGACGGAAAATCCGTCGGTAAACAGCAATTAGTGACAGAAATGGTAAATTACAGCAGCACTTCAATTATTTCCAGATTTATTCAAAAGCTTTAAATTAAATCTAATTCAATCGTTTTGGATTTCCGAACTACCAAATATGGATCATAGTCAATAACGGAAGTTCCTAAAGCGACGTTTTTATTTTAAAACGTTATTTGGAAATTCTTTAGATTAAAACTTATAATTACAACGTTTTCAATACCCGAACTACCTTTTTATCGGATCACGGTTCGTATTGGGATATTAAAACGAGGTTTTTTTATTTTAAAACAAAACCGAATTTTATTCAATACGAGACGAAAATTAAATAAATACGCCAAGTTAAATAAAGAGTGATAAAATAAATGAACAATTAAATAAATAAAAACATAACATAAAAAAATAAATAGAAGAAGGGAATAAATTAAATAAAAGAGTCTAGTCCTCGGATAATACCTTAAATTCGGTATCTGACAGTCGAAGCCGATTGATTTCACGAGTCGTGATTTTCCGATTTTTTTTGTGTTTTTTAGTAAAAATTCAACTTTGGAAAATTTGTATTTTTTTGGGAAAAAAAATATTTTCTCCAAAAAATTGATTCTCTCTCTCTAAAAATGTTTAGAGTGAGAAAGCTCCAAAAATCCCCCCCCCCTTATAAAATGCATGGGGATCCGTGCCTTTTATAGGCAAACGGGTCCCTGGACCAATGGGCGACGCCCGAGTAAAATCGGGCGTCGTCCAAGGGGGTTGGGCGGCCGCCCAAGGCATGTTGGGCGGCCGCCCAACAATTATTGGGCGAGCGCCCAACGCGAGGTTGGGCGCGCGCGCCCAACTGCCGTTGGGCGTCCGCCCGACGCGGTTGGGCGCTTGCCCAACGGCCGCCGAGGTACGTCTTGCACCGTCGGGCGTGCACGCCCGGCGGCCGTCGAGCTCGCGTTCCGCACCGTCGGGTGTCCACACGTCGTGACCGCCGAACGTGTGTTCCGCGCTGCCGGGCGCACACGCCCTGTGGCCGACGAGTGCGCGCTTCGCGTTGTCAAGCTTGTGCATTGCTCGGACGTCGAGCGCGTGCTATTCGTGGTTGGATGCGTGCGTCCGACGGACGTGGAGCGCGCGCTTTGCGTCGTCGAGCGGGCGTCCGACTGTCGTCGAACGCGCGCCGGCTGTCGCTAAGCACTCGCACCATGCCGCTAAGCATTCGCGAGCCATCCGATCAACAACAGCGACCCACCGTAACTTATTTATTTTATTTTTTTTCCGAAACTTCCGGAATCAATCGCTTCAACCGTCTTGTTTTCAGGTTTTCATCACAGGTCCTCCGACTCGGTGTCTACAGTTGCCCCTACTTTGCTATTTTGACAGTGATGTGTGTGTTTTGAAAACGTTTTTTGCTAACATAACACATGCAATGTAAAACATATAAAAGTAAAAGACACGTAAAGAGTAGGAGGAAACATACCTGACCTTCACGCTGCGCGTTCCGGTGTCGTTCTCTAATTCTTTCCATCCTCGCCTCTGAAACGGCTGTCGGTGGATGTTCCTTTCTCGGAATCTAGCGTACGTTGACTATGGGTAAGAATGGCTCAAAAGCAATTTCGGTGCACGACCGTGAGTAAGAGGGCTCGAAAGCGATTTCGGCCTACGAATGCGGGTAAAAAGGCTCAAAAGCAACTCCGGTCTGCGACCGTGAGTAAGATGGCTCAAAAGCGACCCTGGTCCACGACCGCGGGCAAGATGGCTCAAAAGCAACTCAGGTCTGTGACCTTGAGTAAAATGGCTCAAAAGCAACTCTGGTCTACGACCGAGAGCAAGATGGCTCAAAAGCAACTCTGGTCTACGACCGAGGGTAAGATGGCTCAAAAGCAACTCAGGTCTGCGACCTTGAGTCAGATGGCTCAAAAGCAACTCTGGTCTACGACCGAGAGTAAGATGGCTCAAAAGCGACCCTTGGTCCACGACCGCGGGTAAAATGGCTCAAAAGCAACTCAGGTCTGCGACCTTGAGTCAGATGGCTCAAAAGCAACTCCGGCCTGCGACCGTGAGTCAGATGGCTCAAAAGCAACTCCGGTCTGCGACCGCGGGTAAAATGGCTCAAAAGCAACTCCGGTCTGCGACCGTGAGTCAGATGGCTTAAAAGCAACTCTGGTCTGCGACCGTGAGTTAGATGGCTCAAAAGTGACCCTGGTCTACGACCGTGGGTAAAATGGCTCAAAAGCAACTCAGATCTGCGACCGTGAGTCAGATGGCTCAAAAGCAGGGATTGTCTCTGGATTCTCTTACAACACTGTTGTCTGTATTTTCTCACAGGAGCTAGCGTCTCGGAGGTTTAATGGGAACGTGTCTTAGTCTGGAATGATATAGACTAATGATTATTTTTCTATTGACTGTCGTCTGTATTTCGACTGGTGCTACTGTTCTGTAAAAATCGGCTGTTGTCTGGAGTTCATATCTTGACAATATTGGTTGCTGTCTGGGAGAAATGCAGGCTGAAACTGGCTGCAAGTCGGAGGTCTGTGCACCTGGTAATTGATTATTTACTTTTCACCTTTATGTCAAATCGTACCCTTTTTACTATTTACGGGAATGCCATTCCCTCTTCCTATATAAGGTGGTGGGGTTTCATTTCAACCCCACACCTTCTCTCTCTTCTTTCTCTCTCTAGACTTTGATTTGGATTATTCTCGGGATGGATTTAGATGAATGGGATGGCATGAGAGGCATGGACGAGGTAAGTAATTTCTCACTTTTGTTTGATTTAAATTCTAGGCTTTAGTATCCCTATCCGAACATGATTTGCACGCTAACCTTTAGATTGCCTTAGAGGACTTTAGCTAGAAAACATGAATTTCTTCACTTACAAGTAACACTGTGTTATTTCTGTGTGAGAATGCGCGCTATATGCATGTGAATAGTGACATTACAAATTTATGCATGCTAACAGTAAAAATAACGTGAATAGTGCGCGTGAATAGTAAAAACGTGAATAGTGCACGTGAATAGTAAAAAATTAAATAGTGCGCGTGAATAGTACAATTTAACTAATGCGCGTGAATGGTGAAAACGTGAATAGTGAAAACTAGTGCACGTGAATAGTGCACGTGAATAGTAAAAACGTGAATAGTGCGCGTGAATAGTAAAAACGTGAATAGTGCACGTGAATAGTATAACTTAACATATGCTCCTTGTCAATGCGGACGAGAGTGGATTAAAGAATTAACTAAACCTTACATAAACGACCCTAAAGGAGAGATTTTTACAGGAAGTTGGTCCTAACTGACCAGATGTCTCTAGGTTAGATCATGAAAGAATACTTAGTCTTAATGCGTTCTCATCAATCGTATGCTTTAGGAATCGTATTTAAATTTTCTTGTCTTGTTCTTTCTAGTTCATCGAGATTTCTGGGACTACGGCCGAGATTCATTCGTGGTATGCTAGGCTGGGCGCCGCAGCGAGAGCCCGTGTGCGCGAGTTGGGCTTTGAGCCTTTTATTTCAGCGTTGCCCCGCACCAACGGGGTGTGCGATCGTTTTGGCCTACGTGCCTTATACGAGCGGTGGGTTGACTCGACCCACACTTTCCACCTTTCCTTTGGGGAGATGACCATCTCGCCCAGAGACTTCTCTTTGTTGACGGGGCTGCGGGGGAGCAGCACTCCAGTTCCCTTTCATTTTGACATGATGCGACCGCGGGTTGACCTCGCTAGGCTTGCTGCTTTGATTGGACCGGGAGTTTGTCTAGGCGCCAGATCTACTCCGGCGAAGTTTGTTTCTACTGCGAGCCTTTTGAGTCGCCGGGATTTTTGCGAGACGGACGATACTGACTTGGCAGTTCGTAGTTTCTTAGTGTATACTCTGGGCGAGACGATCTTCCGCACCAAGGGCGGAAAGGTTCACGTGGGTCTTATTCAGGCACTCAGTGATTTGGATGCGGCGGCTTCCTATGATTGGGCGGGGGCAGGCCTAGCCTTTCTATATAAATTTTTGGATCTGACTTGCCGGAAGCGCAAGGACTTCGGTGGTTACACCTTTGCCCTGTTGGTACGTGACGCACCCTTGACTCGCCCATTTTATCTTCTTCGCGTTTTTCACACTTATAATCCTTGTTTTTACCGCAGGTTTGGGCGTATGAGAGGCGGATTCTTCCCAGCCAGTCTCAGCCTCGGCCACGAGTACCGAGGCTCCCTCTCATGACCCGATGGAGAGATTTTGACCTAGGAGCCGAGAGGAGACGGACTGTGGCGCGGCTCCTAGATTGGATTGACTCGCGGACCCTGGGACAGGTAGATGTCGTCTAGTCGTGATAGATTCTTGTTTGAACCATTCTGACTTTCTCTTTGTGTGTTTTTTTTTAGATTAAGTTTAGGTGGGACGACCTTGACTTCGGTCCCGATTACATGTATGTATCTGTGATCCAGGAGCAGCAGTGCGTGCTCACCGGCCCCTGCGTGCGGGCATGGTATTTGGGGGACCGAGGCATCACCGGGGTTAGTGACGCACACTGGACACCGGACGAGATTCCCGTTTCCATGTTCGCAGTGCGGACCATGCCCCTGTCGGTCATCCGTCGGGACTTGACCCGTCGGTTCGTTGGTAGAGAGGTGTGGGTTCATGCCGGGGGCCGTGCTCCTTACTTATCTACTCTGCTGAGCGTGAGGGATGCCCCGGCGGCAGCGATGGAGGTGGATCCGGTAGCAGACGTATTTTCGAGGGAGGCTGTCGTGGCAGTCTTTGGTCAGGAGGAGATCCCGGTAAGTGATTCCGCCTTTTTACCTTTTATTCATGAGATGGTTAGCGGTACTTATTGTGTTTTTATTTGCAGGAAGGGTCCTGGAGGAGTGCCCATCTATCCGATTTTTTTGACGATACTCGAGCTCAGACATCCGTAGACAAGCCACCCTACTATGTCGGCGAGTCCTCCAGTGCCGCCCGACCGGAGAGGTCGTCCCTAGGCGTGCCCGTACCGGACTACGGGAGAGATTTTGCCACGGTTTGTTACGATGAGTCAGGGGCAGCTTATGCGGGGGTCGAGACGGCTCCTTCTATCTTCACCTCGAGGGTCCCATTTGATCCTTCAGATGCTTCTCTGACTACGAGAGAGACCTGTACAGATTATGTGGGACTGTCTGGTTACCTCCGAGACCGCCTTAGCTTGTGTTGCTCCGATCACCTGGTATGTATCTTTACTTTATTTTAGTGTAGTGGAATGTATGCATGTATGTATGATTTCCGTTCTTGCCTATGCTGCTTCTCACTTATTATTATTTTTTATCATCTGTTTTTCCTTTCTTTTTCTTTAGTGCGACCTTCGCGCACATGAGCGGAGGCGGATTGAGTCGGTGCAGGAGTCCAATGCGAAGAAGGTTGGTCAGGTTTACCGGGAGAGGAACGACCACTGGTCGGAGGTGATACGGAGGGAGACTGCGGGCCGCCTTGTTGTTGAGGAGAGAGCACGAGTCGCCGAGGAGAGACTTCGAGTTGCCGAGGAGGCCTTATCTGCGGAGCGGGCGTCGCACCTGAGGGATTTTGAGGACTACTGGGATATCCCTCCTTATTAGGCTTGTTACGTATTGCTTTTTAATTTTCATGTAATTCCATGGCTGGCAGATGACTACAATCGCCGTGGATTTGACAATCGTGGCATTTCTTCACATACTCGTTACAATCTCTTTCCATAGTGAGCCAATAGAAGCCTTGTCTGATGATTTTCTTAGCTAACACTGCTCCTCCCATATGGGCCCCACAAATTCCCGAGTGTACAGATTCCATCGCTTCACGGGCTTCTCCCGCATCCAAACACCTTAGCTGTAACCCATCGATGTGCCTTTTGTAAAGCAAATCATTGTGGATGACGAACTGCTGAGCCAATCTTCTAATCACAGCTTGATCCCTAGGTTCTGACTCTGCCGGATATGTTCCACTCTTCATGAAGTTCACGATGTCGAAATAACATGGCTTTTCATCTGCCCCTAGCAGCATTACGTCTTCGTAGCATGGTTTGTGAGATCTCCTCAATACCAACGGTTTCGAGGCGAGGTTCCGGGGATTGTCCCAAACTGACACTAAAGTGGCCAAGGCATCCGCTGCCTGGTTCTGTACTCGAGGGATATGATGAAAACGACATTCTTTGAATCTTTGTGCCAACCCATCTAGTTGGTCTAGGTATGGACGTAGCCTTTCTTCCCTTACTCCCCAGTTTCCTTGTGCCTGTTCGATGATCAGCTTTGAATCACCCCAAATTTTGACATACGATGCTCCCAGTGCTGCTAATGACTCTAAACCATAAATGCACGCTTCATATTCGGCCATATTATTAGTGAGAGGGAAGGATAACTTTTTGGCCGTCGGGATCCTTTCTCCTTCCGGTGAAATAAGTAGTACTCCAACTCCGGCTCCATTCGAATTAACTGCTCCGTCGAAGAACATTTTCCAGGGTATGACTTCTATTGCGTTCAAGTAATCATCGGGGAAATCATAGCTTATCTCTTCCTCTTCTGCATTCAGGGGTTGGTTGGCCAGAAACTCTGCCACGGCCCTCCCTTTGACAACCTTCTTCGTTACATATTCAATGTCAAACTCGGATAAAAGTAGTAACCATCGGGCTAACTTCCCTGTCAAAGACGGAGTTCGGTACAGATACTTCACGGGGTCCTTCCGAGAAATAATGATTACTTTATATGATTGAAAATAATGCCGTAGTTTCTTCGTTAGCCATACTACCGCCACACACGTCTTTTCGATCATGTTGTACTTGAGCTCGTACTCCAGGAACTTCTTACTCAGATAATACACCGCGTGCTCCACACCGGTGTCTCCCTCTTGGGCCAGCATTGCCCCAATAGATCGCTCTTCATTCGCTACGTAGAGGAGAAGCGGTTTTCCTAGTTTAGGCGGTCTCAGCACTGGCGGATTAGACAAATAGTTCCGGACGCTCTCCAAAGCTTGCTGACACTTATCATTCCAAATTGTGGGTTGGTCTTTCCTTAACAACTTAAAGATTGGCTCGCAGATTGCGGTGAGTCTTGCTATGAACCGACTGATATACTGAACCTGCCCCAGAAACCCTCTCACTTCTCTCTCATTCTTTGGTGCCGGCATTTCCTGTATAGCCTTCACTTTATCGGGATCTACTTCGATTCCTTTATTTCCGATTACGTAGCCTAAGATTTTCCCTGATGAAACGCCGAAAAAGCACTTCTTCGGGTTTAACCTTAGCTTGAATTCTGCAATTCGGGCCAAAAACTTCTCGAGTGCGACAAAATGCCCCTTTCTTGTCTCCGACTTGACCATCATGTCATCCACATACACTTCTACCTCCTTGTGTATCATATCGTGGAACAGTGCTGTAGCCATTCGCTGGTAAGTTGCCCCGGCATTTTTCAAACCAAACGGCATCACTCTGTAACAGTATGTCCCCCACTCAGTTGTGAACGAGGTTTTTGCTTTGTGTTTTTCGGCCATCTGAACTTGCATGTAGCCATGAAACCGTCCACATTCGTGTGTAAGACGCTTGAATCTGCACTGTCGATCAATACGTCAATATGAGGCAATGCGAACTCAGCTTTCGGGCACGCTTTGTTAAGATCTCTATAATCAACGCACATTCTCACTTTGCCGTCTTTCTTCGCGATGGGCACCACATTTGCGACCCAAGGGGGATAGTCGATTACTTCGATGAACCCTGCTTCTAACTGCTTCTTCACTTCCTCTCTGATCTTATCTGCCCATTCTGGTCTCATGCGTCGGAGCTTCTGTTTTACGGGCTTCGCCTCGGGATATGTTGGAATGCGGTGAGTTACAATTGATTGATCAATTCCTGGCATGTCTTCGTATGTCCAAGCGAACACTATTTCGTATTTTTTAATTATTCTCTCGAATTCTTTCCTCTCTTCAATAGTTGAATCTTGAGCAATTTGTATAAGTTTAGGATTTTCATCCGTACCAAGATTGAAAGTTGACATTTCTATTGTATTGATTTCAAATGTAGGCATGTTATATGAATGAGAATGCATGGTATGATCACGATCAACATCAAGCAAGTAAGCAAAATCAGAATTCATTTCATTGATAGTATTGGCGATTACATCATCTGATTCAAACAAAGCAGTAATACAATTTTCATCATCAAGATTCTTGGGTTTCTCATATGCTTTGGAGGTACTGGGTTCATTCGCCGCTCCTGCAGTTGCTTCAACGGTGATGACTTGCTCCTCGGCATTCAAGTCTAACATCATAATCTCCTCGACAAAGCAGCTCGCCTTTCCTTTGCCCCAATCGGCAACATCATTGAAGATTTCGAAGCCCGGCAGAATCTTCCCTTCGGTGCTAGTCAACGACTCGGGAGTCCCCGAATAAACCTTTCCATGTCCCTCATTCACGAAGTATTTTCTTAGGCCCACTTTTCCTTCACTACTTGCATTAGACGGACCTCCGTGCTCATATCCCAAACCCCTCCGGGTTTTCTGACTCTTAAAGTCCGGAAATTCTGGCAACCCCTGATGGTGTGCTCCTAAGCCCATTCCTGGGATGAAACCTCCCTTCATCATCTTCACCGCATCGGTGGTCATGCTAGACTCGTAGATCCCAGAAACTTGGAATCCGGAGAAAAGCTGAGGCTCGATCCCCAATGCCGCCACTGAGCTCAATTTTTCTGCTCTGACTTTCACTATCTCTTCCCCGAAGGGAAACTTGATCATCTGATGGAGTGTGGAGGGCACACCTCCCAACTTGTGGAACCATGGGCGTCCCAACAATACAGCAAAGGTTACCGGGATATCCAGCACTGTGAACTCAGTTTCTTCTTCATGCGGCCCCACTTTCAACTTGGCCATAAAGACTCCTTCAATATGCCTACGACTATCATCATAAGCCCTAATCACAGTTTCCGAGGCCGTCAAGTCTCCTCTTTCCACTCCCAGTTTAGACAAGAGTTTCAACGGGCAAACATTAATAGCCGATCCATCATCGACCATCACACAGCTAGTCTTCTTTCCGTTAATCTCAGCTCGGATGTACAAAGGCTTGTTGTGAGCATTTCCCTCCTCTGGGAGATCCTCGTCAGTAAATGTGATCTCGGTTTTCTTTCGAGCCATAATTGCCCCTACTAGCGCTGCTGGCTCAGTATCGGTAGAAATGACCAAACTCTGCAGCTCTTTCATCAGGTTCTCACGATGATACTTAGAATGGCATAAAACTTCCCACACCGTGGATTTAGCTTGTGTCTTCTTCAACTGCTCGAGAACTTGGTTGTTGGGCTTAGGAGCCGACCCTTCCCCTATCTCAGTCTCTACCATAGGTACCTTTCCTTCGGCCACTCGACCTGATCTTGTCATGACGGCAATTTCCGGCTCATCATCTGATTCGTCCCAAATGTTAATAGGAATCCTCCGATTAGGATCTTCCTCGTCCGAAGAGCTCTCCCAAATGTCTACAATCATTAAATCCATAACATGAGGAACGTTCGGATTCAAATAAAAAGGATCCGCCGATCCATACAATGCCCAGCCTATCAGATGATCATAATCCTGGAGGGACACTCTACTCATCCTTCTAGCTGCTAACGGAATAGCTCCTCTCTGTATGCACATAAGCTGCACCTTATCGCTCATTGTTTCGTGACACTGCTCATAACGGTGCCTCCACCTTCTAGCATAATCTACAAATGGTTCCTCAGGGAATTGCCTGATCCTATCCAGATCCTCCAGGGATCCCGTCCATGGAACATACATCTCATATCTTGCCACAAAGGCCCTCCTAAGCGGTACCCAATGACCCATTTCCTCCTCTGATAGGCCCTGGTGCCACAACAAGGCCTCTCCCATTAAAGTTTCCGGGAAATGTTCATGTAATTCACATTGCGGGAATCCGGCGTCATACATATGGTTGCGGAATAACCTCGCATGCTCAACAGGATCCTGATATCCACCATACCTAGGCATTGCTAACACCGCATCGGGTGTTTGATAAGAGGGGGAATTCGGGGTTTGCTCTGCCAGCATCCATACCGTATACTCTTTGATAAACCTCTTCGTCATTGCCGCCCAATTGGTCTTAACATACATTGGAAGTGACATATACCACATTAATGGCTCACCCATCAGCGAATTACAGAACAAGTTGGTGATCTCTTCTTCCTTAAAACCCAAAGGCGCCATGGCCGATAAGTAGAAGTGAAGGTGTTCCATAGGATCTTTGTTGCCATTATACTTGCTAACCCTCGGTAACGGACGCTTGATAGGTCCAATCTGCATTGCGAAGCGCTCTGCGGTCCTGTCCTCGGCTCTTTGGTACTTTTCTAAGAATAAATCTGATAATTGATCCCAATCATGCTTGCAAGAGTCAGGTAATGAGTGGAACCACCCCAAAGGCTCGCCTACTAGCGAATGGTGAAACCACTGAGCAATCTCGTCCACCCCGAAGGATTCAACAAACATGTCGCGCATATATTCACGCAAGTGCACCTCGGGATTACCTCCACCACTAAACAGACCCAAATTAGGCACAATAGTTCGAGACGACCCTTCTCCGGTCTCTTCGGCACTATCTTCATCATACGGTGCCCCACTGTCCAACCCTTCATCCATCAGTTCATCCTCCTGTTCCTCGCCAAGGAAGGACACATATATACCATTTCCTACATTGCTCTTTTCATCGGAGTCTAACAACTCCTCCACATTCTCCTCGAAGGATTCCATCACGACACCTTCTGCCAGACCAACTCCGATCATGCTCACCCTATGATTAGGCAATGGATTACGCCTAACGGAAGGGTTCGCTGACGAAGGATCAGCTATCTTCTTCTCCTCGATTAAATCTTGGATTTCATGTTTCAGCCTCTCGCAATTCTCAATTGTATGCCCATAACTGCTATGGAATTCACAATACCCTCTAGCCTGTATCTGCGGAGTAGGTGGAGCTTTGTTATATGGGGTAAGGGCTTTCAACAATCCCTTTTTCTGCAAACGTTCGAAAACTTTTGCGTAGGTTTAATCAAACTTGGCGAACCGCCTCTTTTCAATAGCACTTAGATCAAGCACTTTCACTGCTACGGATTCCGTACTCGCACTTGGCCCTCCGGCACTATATCCAGACTTTGTCCATTTGGTATAAGCTTTCTTTGGTTCTCCATCCCCCTCAACTGTCAAGGCACAACTGTACATCTGGTTAAAATCAGTAAAAGGCATATACCGCAGCTCATTCTTGATATACGGCAACGTGTTGCCGACTACCATTCGGATCTGATCCTGCTCAAGCGGCTTCTACTTCATAACCGCGGCCTTGGCCCTCCATCTTTTCACAAAATCAGAGAAAGATTCCCCAGTCTGCTGCTTAGTGCTCTCAAGCTCCTTCAAAGTGACCTCAAGCATGGTGTTGAAGCTATACTGTGCAATGAATGACTTTGCTAACTCTTTCCAATCCCTCTTCGTCACCATCGGCAATGCATGAAACCATATGAGGGCAGCCCCCTCTAGATAAGTGTTAAACAGCCCTAGGACTTGATCCTCATTCAGGATCGTGTGCTTCATCACAGCAACATACTGATTCATGTGGGCAGTGGGATCCCCAGTTCCATTGAACTTCTTCATGTCAGGGAGCCGGAATTTCAAAGGCAAAGCCGTTGCCGATAAACAATTCTTCAAATTATAAAATTCCTGACTCCCGGAACTTCCTCCACGTAGATCCTGCACCTCCTGAGTGATGTGTTGCTTCCACTCCTCTTCCTTAGCTTTCTCTTTCTCGAGCTGCTTTCGGATATAATCCTGATAATCATCCTCGTTCCCAAAGCGAGGGCCATCGTTCACCTCATTCTCAGCGTGCTTGCTGCCACTCTTGTCCTCCTTCATGGCCAACTTAGCTATCTGGGCCACTATCGCAGCCAACTGCTCATTAATGTTGTTCACAGAGTTTTCCAATCCGGCCACTTTTTCGTCGGTTGCAGACATACTAATGGAAGAATGAGAATACTCGGACGAAGATGAATTAGAAGCCACAATTGCTGATTCGGGACTGTCAATCTGTAGCTGATCAAACTGCCTAACTAGCCGACTGCTCTCTCGGTACCACAACCACTTAAGGATGACGTCTGCGCGAACGGTATCCATTAGTATGTATGCATGATTTTATATGCATGATTTGTGGTGTGTGCGTTTATTATTTATGGATATATAAGATAAGAATAGCAAACGTTAGTCTAATTACATGTATCACAACATCTCTCTTCCACCCTTATTCCTCCACACACTCGTTGGTCCAGGTCTCTTTCCTAGGATTTTGGTTTTGGGCTCACATTGCGGTCCAGGGGACGCGTGATGCCATCGATTATTGCGGAAAAAGTAAATCATCCATCAGACAACACAGTTCGTTTTGACGTATCAACGTTTAGTGACTAAGAAATCGACCAAGTTGGATTGTCCTTTCGAAATAACTCGTCTTTCGTCCTTTCGCGAGACGCATTAATTCGGGTTTTGACTCCCTTTGAGCGCATCTCAGTTTTTAGACGTGGTACGAGTTATTCTTTTAGTCCAATCGTTCGTTATTATCAATGACTCGTTCCCTTTTATTCACGCGGATTCGTGTCTCGATTTTTGGATTACAACGGGATCTTTTGGATCTATCGTGAGACGTAACCACGCGTTTATTTAGAGATGGGATCACTTTTGAATTTAGGGAACGGACTCATCACGTAACGCGTTTGTTTTTAGCGTTAAGACTCCGTTTGCTCGTTTTGGCTACGTGAAAAGACGGCGAGTCTTATTTGAGCGCACGGTAATCTTTCGGCTAATTACAACTCTTTATTCTTTCCAATCTCCGGGATATATCACCTTAGCGTGGCTATAGAAAATCAACGTTTTGTTGAATCGCATGTTTATTCGAAGCAAGGATTTCACCGTTCTTTTTCATTTGGGCACGAATTAAGCAAACACGTACATCGGGCCATATTTCTTGCAGTTTTGGTAACGGTCGAAAGGATCGAGTCGTTAGTCAAAACCCGCAGTCTCGTCCATATGGCGCAATTATGCGGTTTGGTTTGATTCGGCTTCGTGATTTTAAACAGCACATATACTTGTTCGAGGCATGTATCCAACGATATTGGTTTATTTTCTTTAACTACTCTCTAGATTGACATATATCGTAGATACAGAAGGATTTTGGTCGTTTATTTATTTTTGTTTTTCTTTTATTTTCTTAGTCACTTTTGCGGATACGTCCATTTCTCTTAAGAACGACACAAGACATAACGCAAGAGCTCGTCTTTTATTCGGAAAGGGACGGGTCACGTTTGCGAAACTCTTTACGTTACAGTGGGGTCATTCGAAACAGAAATGTTCTTCGTTTTCGTTTCGTCATAATTTCGTTTTATCCCAACCTATTTAAAGAATGTGAATAACGGCTACCGTTAATATAGTCTTCTGAATCGAGATATAACCATCCTTAATATCAAACCGATTCATGCTAATACGCGCTTACATCATAACGCATTTCCTGAACATGTGCCTTCTTCGGGACACGGAAAGGGACCAGGCGGGTCGCACAAGTTCATTCATACGAGATGACTAAGTCGTCTTTAGTTCGAATCGTTTCGATGTTTTGGGGTAGTTTGTATATCGGTTTAAGAGTATATATTAACGTATCGTCTCATTTTCTTTACATATTTTAGGATTAGACCGTATCATGGCAATTTGAAAACACGAACTGATTCATTTATCACATCAAAAATGGTAACGGGTAATCCTATGGCAACTTCTAAGGCTACTATATGCTGACACGACTGATCGCGGGACCTTACAGGACCGCACAAATTCGCCCCTAACGAATGGATGGGGACCCTTTGGCGCCTTACTGTAAGGGGGAACTTACACTAGCCTCTTTCGAGCGACGAATGGACTCTCGCTAGAGGTTTCGCGGAAATTACCCAAAAGGTTTGCAATAATGCTTATGAATGCATACGAAAAGAAATAATACAATCCGTCCCCGTTAAGGGCTTAATACACGCCTTCCGGAATCAAATTTCTCGCTTCCCCAGCAGAGTCGCCACTTGTTAGACGAGGTGCCGCAGCCTAATCTCCCGGGCGGACCGGGGGGTGGACAACCTCATGGCGACGTAAGCGGTGATTGGTGCCGAAAGCAACCAATCGTGGAATCAAGCTGCTCGGCAGGACCAGAGCTCGGAGATATGGAAGAGTCGCCACCCACGAATGGGAAAATGAACACCGATCCCTTGCGGGAGACCGGTGTGGGTTCGGGAAACTTAGGTACGAGCCGAGAAGGCTAGCTCCTTTCTGGAGAAAGGCTACTAGGCACCCCGACATCGCCCGGTTATGAACCACCGGCCTCCTACTCAGCATGTTAGGCGATAACGGACTAATCGCATATTTCTCTAAGTTTAAAATTCATTTGAAACCTTTTCTTTCTCATTTTGGAAACCGTTTTGAGCATATATTATTGAAAAGCCACTTTAGTAAAGAATCACCCATTTACATCAGTTCAATATAAAAGAGAGGGGAGGAAGGAAGAAGTGGTTTACTTTACAACGTGATTTACATGTCGTGTTGCGAGTTAGTTCTACACTAACTTATTTCCCCAAAACGAATTTATTTACATGGTTCGCACCTTAGTCGCCGTTGGAACGATTTAGGTGCGTTTTAAAACCCCGTTTGATGAAGTTCACCCGAATCGCCGTTGGAACGACTCGAGTGTTTGAAAGCGTTAAGATAAAAGCCTTTAATAAGAAAACGTGGTTAAGTCATACAAGTCAATTTATTTTGTATAAATCATTTAAGAAAATGATTCAAAACTCTATTATTCATAAAGAAAACGATTTTAATTACAATGTTCGCTTAATCCGTCGTTGGAACGGACTAAGGTTTTAAAACGTGGCGTTTGAGAAACGATTTGAAATATTAAGAAAACTCTATTTATCTACATTAGAAACCTCCAAAAATTCATTAGTTTAAATAATCAAGTTGAAAACTCTTTTTTGTGATTTATTTTCCTCTTTTTCCTTAATGGATTCTCTACTTGTTATAATTACAATAATAAACATATTTGAACCAAAACTCACTCCCAAGTAAAGCCCATTTGAAACATGGACTCCTAAATGCCCAAAGAATAAAGAAAATAATGTAGATATACATATATACATTTTAACCAAAAACCATGAAATAAAAGTTAATGAAAAGAGACTATATAATACATATATGAAAATACTAAACATAATACATTTATACTTTAAACATTTGAAAATAGTAAATAAAACTCTTAAATAAGAAAATAACATTTATCCCCAAAATAGTTTTATTTAATAATAATTAAAATATCCCAAAACTATATGTATACATACCTAATGTAATTTTAAATGTCAAAAATAATATATATTAACCTACTAATATCTACTAATTATCTCCAAAATGCTCAAGTAAGTAACATTTAAAATGAAATCCAATATAACCCAAATGAACAAAAAAAGAGAAAATATATATATACATATATTTATATTTAAAAATAGAAAAAAAAATGATATACAAACATCCTAAATAATTATATATACTAAATGTCTAAAATAATTTGAAAATATATATTACATAACTATACATATATATATAAAGGATTAAAAGCTTAAAAGTTAAGAAAGGTGGACTAAAACAGTATTTTTTACATTCTGGCAGATTTACCGATGGAAAATCCGTCGGTAAACAGCAATTAGTGACAGAAATGACAAATTACAGCAGCACTTCAATTATTTCCAGATTTATTCAAAAGCTTTAAATTAAATCTAATTCAATCGTTTTGGATTTCCGAACTACCAAATATGGATCATAGTCAATAACGGAAGTTCCTAAAGCGACGTTTTTATTTTAAAACGTTATTTGGAAATTCTTTAGATTAAAACTTATAATTACAACGTTTTAATACCCGAACTACCTTTTTATCGGATCACGGTTCGTATTGGGATATTAAAACGAGGTTTTTTTATTTTAAAACAAAACCGAATTTTATTCAATACGAGATGAAAATTAAATAAATACGCCAAGTTAAATAAAGAGTGATAAAATAAATGAACAATTAAATAAATAAAAACATAACATAAAAAAAAAAATAGAAGAAGGGAATAAATTAAATAAAAGAGTCTAGTCCTCGGATAATACCTTAAATTCGGTATCTGACAGTCGAAGCCGATTGATTCCACGAGTCGTGATTTTCCGATTTTTTGTGTTTTTTAGTAAAAATTCAACTTTGGAAAATTTGGATTTTTTTGGGAAAAAAAATATTTTCTCCAAAAAATTGACTCTCTCTCTCTCCAAAATATTTTTTTGGGGATCCGTGCCTTTTATAGGCAAACGGGTCCCTGGACCAATGGGCGACGCCCGAGTAAAATCAGGCGTCGCCCAAGGGGGTTGGGCGGCCGCCCAAGGCATGTTGGGCGGCCGCCCAACATTGTTGGGCGGTCGCCCAACAGCGTTGGGCGAGCGCCCAATTGCTGTTGGGCGTCCGCCCGACGCGGTTGGGCGCTTGCCCAACGGCCGCCGAGGTACGTCTTGCGCCGTCGGGCGTGCACGCCCGGCGGCCGTCGAGCTCGCGTTCCGCACCGTCGGGTGTCCACGCGTCGTGACCGCCGAACGTGTGTTCCGCGCCGCCGGGCGCACACGCCTTGTGGCCGACGAGTGTGCGCTTCGCGCTGTCAAGCTTGTGCATTGCTCGGACGTTGAGCGCGTGCTATTCGTGGTTGGATGCGTGCGTCCGACGGACGTCGAGCGCGCGCTTTGCGTCGTCGAGCGAGCGTCCGACTGTCGTCGAACGCGCGTCGGCTGCTGCTAAGCACTCGCACCATGCCGCTAAGCATTCGCGAGCCATCCGATCAACAACAGCGACCCACCGTAACTTATTTATTTTATTTTTTTCCGAAACTTCCGGAATCAATCGCTTCAACCGTCTTGTTTTCAGGTTTTCGTCACAGGTCCTCCGACTCGGTGTCTACAGCAGCCAATCCTCTTTTTCCTCCTTTACTGAGTCGCAATGGGTGACCAGCTTCATAGGCTATTATTATGTTGTCGGTTATTGATCTTTTAGGTACAAATGCACTTTGAGCATCAGATACCACTGTGTTGAGAACCAATTTTAGTCTGTTGGAATCGCTTTTATCATTGCTTTCATTATCATATTGCAGAGAGCAATCGATCTCAGATCGGTCAGAGAAGTAGGAGGGTTTACCTTCGGGATGAAGACAATGTTGGTAAGATTAAGCTTATCAGGGATCTAACCTGAATTTAAACATGAAACACGGTAGTGTGAAACCGTAATTCTAATGGTCTACCAATGCTCCTGGAAGAAACTTGGGTTCAAACCGTCCGGGCCCGGTGCCTTGTGTGGGTGCATAGAGAAGATAGCCACTCTGTTCTCCTCCACCACAAAATCACGAGATATGTGTTGTTTCTGTGTTACTAATAACAAACTCTTAATCTGTTTGGTAATTTCTAGCCCATCCACTCCACTTGAGGAAAATAACTTCACAAAGTGTCCGTGTATTGCATCTGCTAGCTGATGGGTGTAATCTAGGTTAGAGCTTTCGGTAAATATATATTACGATGAATGTGCTACGGCTACGAATGTGATCTTTCTTAACGCTCTAACTTTCCTAGACGCTACTACGTAGGGGCAAGTGTACCCCGTCGTATCAAGTAATAATCCGGTTAGACCGGGTATCGAATCCACGGGATTTATATTCGTAAGTATTAAACGACTCGGTTCTATTTGCTATCTAAGCGGTGAATATTTTAGGGGGTTTGGGCGACGATAAGTTTTGACGGAATCCACGGAATGTTTTGACCAACTACTCCTAAACTATTGATGAGACAGATTTTATATAACAAATACTCTACGAAGTGCAATGGCGACGATAAGTTATAAATATGACAAACAAAGACTCCGAATATATACGATTAATAGTCTACTCTTGCAAAGACGACTACGTGTAGTTCGACCGATCCATGAGGTACTTAGACTACGTAATTCCTAGTCAAGGCGTGTCTAATGCTGGGAATTAAAAACTAGGGCCCGTAAGTTCCGTGGTTTGTCAATCCCTACGGTTTCCGGTGCGTCACTTCAGGTAAGGCAACACCTATATAATTCCTAAAGATAGCCCGAATGGCGTCGGAAATCGCATACCCCTACACAATAATCAATTAAGAATATCAAAGCAAGCAATAAACATCAATACGTATAGAGAAACGAAAATTGTAAAGCATATATTATAAATATGAAAAATGTAAATATGGGATACAACCAAGCCTAGTACATAGGAAGAGTGCAAGCTAATTAGCAAGTGGAAAGGGAGGAATCCGCCCTCGGAACTAGCTAACCGGACTCTAGGCCGTCTCTTAGGACTTGGAGGTAGAACTCTCGAGCTTGGTGAGCGGAGGTTGAACGGAACTTTGACGGAATGCCGGAATCAACGGACAAGCTCTCAAGGTGATAGAGTAGAGTTATACAAAATCTGAATGTCTAAACTATATAACAAAATCTAGATATAAGAGGTATGTGTAATAGATGTTAGCTTTTTAAAATGAGTGCTAGTCACTCTTATTTATACATCAAGCTAGGGGTGGAATGGTAATTTCACAAAGTACAATCATGGAGATACATTATTTTCTGCAGGATTCTCAGGACACGCCCTGCGTATGGTGGAGGACGTCATGCGTATGTGCCCATTCTGTCAGAAATCTCTTGCAGGTGGACCAGATTTAGATCTTGATGACTCAAACACGCCCCACGTATACTGCTATACACCCCGCGTGTTTGAGCTTCTGCCTTTCAATTGCTCGAAACACACCTTTTACATCCTGCGTACTCTGAAAGACGCCCCGCGTGGATGAGTCCCTGGTCTTTTTATGTTGGAGAACTGCCTTACACGTCCCGCGTGTTAGGTGATACGCCCCGCGTATTGAGAGTTGACTCTGGGTGACCATGCAGTTAGACTTTCAGGATTAGGCTAATCATTTCCTGACAGATGTCATACGCCCCGCATGGTGGTTGGCACGCCCCGCGTATGCTGAGTAGATTCCATGTGGTGGTTCAGGATTGATCAATCATTTCTAACTAAGTGTTCCACGTCCCGCGTGGTGAGTTATACGCCCTGCGTGGATGGAATTTTTCTCCTTATTATACCTGCGAAATACACTTCTCACGAGCCGAGTTAGCTTGACGTTTTATTCTCTAAATTCAACTAAAAATAAAGGAAATTAACCGAAAGCTCGGATTTTATTTTTATTTTATTATTTTATTAAAACACTCTATTTTTGTAATTAAACTAATTTATTTAGCTCAAAAATAAACCGTAAACCACGCTAAAAGATAGGGTCGAAACGCCCCTATCAAACCTCCTCGGACTTTAAAGTTTTACTTGTCCTCAAGTAAAAGAAATCGAAAGGCAAGGGATTGAGATGATTAAGAGACAAACCTTCGGGGTTTTACCAAGCGCGTGGTTCTGAACTCAAAGTTTTATGCAAAATTTTTGGTAAGTACTTACGCAAGCAAATGAGTAACCGAAACTTGTTTGAAACCTCCATGATTAAACTTATTAGGCAATATTAACGGGGGTCGATTATCTTTCGAGAACTCAATTGTACCTCACCAAGGGATTTCGCTCTTACGCTCGAATGTTGGTGGGTCGGTGTTTTGCACTCTCCTTTGTACTTACTCGAGGTCACGTTGAATTTGCATTTTTATCCGGGTTTTTCCTCCTACTTTGTGATCTAGGCAATATTAAAAATGAACCCGGAGGGGGTTGTAATGTGGGTGGCTTTTTAGTAGTTAATTTTTGAAACTCGAGTTTAAACACCATTTTGATGTTCGCACCGTGTTTTTATTTTGGCCTCAGTAGGTTCGTAAGATATTCTCAAAATTGCTCGGGTGGAGCTTGAAAAATGCCTTTTTGCTCTTTATTGTGCTTTCTTTTTCTTTTTGTTTTGAGAGTGGCACAAAAAGTTCTCGAGAACTTAAGTTGCTTACTTAACAAGGTCATGGCTTATTTCGGGTGCAGATTGATTTTGTTGGTATTTAAGCAAGAGGAAAAAGGGTTAAAAAAGGTGTTAACAAGAAAAGTCAGTTAGTAGGCTCAAGGGGGTTTCCTAAAAGTTGATGAAAAACGAGAAAAATAAATTAAGAAAAGAATTAAACTAAGTGAGTTCGTTTTATCATCTATTGCCATTTTAACCATAATAAGTGTACTTAACCGGGTATTAGATGCAAATTCCATGAGTCGAGTGAAGTCAAAACTCTCGAAAAATTGTGAAAGAAATAGAGTTCTCGTACGAAAAATTTTACCTCACAAAATGTCGGGTTAATTGTGTACGTTCAAGCTCTCGTCAAATTCTCAACTACCCCGTCTTTATTGCCTTTTTAAATTTCATTATGGAGATGACCCGTGGGTTAGGACTCAAGTGCTTTTGATTAGTACAAACCTAGACTTTGCATAAATTCCCTAACTTCGGAACTAAGGCTAAAAATCCTAAACTAAACCGATCCTTTGTTTCGATGTTTTTACGTTTAAGGATAAATAACGAAACTTTCATTGATTTCCGAGGGAGGTAGTGTGTCGGAATAATTTGAGAGTTAATAAATTTGTTTAATTATTTTGGTATTTATTTGATTTTTATTTTTGTTTTTGTTTAGTGCAAAACAAACTGAAAGTGCGGGGTTGCACGGCCCTCCGCGTGTTTAAAAATGACGTTAATTCCAAAAACGTCGCAAAAGAAAATAAAACAAAAACAAAAAGAAAGGTAAAATTAATTCTGAAAAAGGGGCCCAAAAGGGTTGGTACCCACGCGTGGCGTACCCGAAGGGGCATCCCACATGTTAGGACCAGAGGCATAAACACGCGGGGCGAACCCTATGGGGCGCTCCGCGTGTTGTAGCCTCGTGCCGTAATGCCCGGGACAGAAACGAGTCCACGCGGGGTGTATCCAAAGGGGCGCCCTGCGTGGAAGGTGCGTTCCAGGCACGTCCGGATCAAGGGCACAAATACGCGGGGCGCACCTAGGGGGCGCCTCGCGCATTCCTGCCTCTGGGCAAAGTTAAAACGGAAAAGGATTAGAATTAAAAAACATATATAATACATATAAACAGAGGTTTGGAAATGCAAACCGGTGCTACGTTTAGAGTCGGAGTAGCTCCACTTTCTCATATGAGGGTGCGTGCTTATGGAGCCTGCAAATGTGTGGATTCACCATGTGTCGGGAGGGCTCCTCCTTGGTAGATTTTTAATCGGTGGCCATTTATTCGTTGGATCGTGCTGTCGGGATGTCGGATTTCCACCGCTCCGGATGGGTGTGCATTGACAACCGTGTATGGCCCCGACCACCGACTTTTTAATTTCTCGGGGAACAGTCGGAGGCGTGAATTGTACAAGAGCACTTGGTCCCCCGTGTGAAACTCCTTAACCTGCACGTGATTGTCGTGCCATCTTTTCGTACGCTCCTTGTAGAGTTTGGCATTTTCGTACAATCCTAGGTGGAGTTCATCGAGCTCATTGAGCTGAAGGAGACGTTGTTCTCCTGTCGCCTGCACATCAAAATTCAAAAATTTCAGAGCCCAATAGGCCTTATGTTCCAATTCTACCGGTAAATTACACGATTTCCCGAAAACTAAATGATAGGGAGACACCCCGATAGGCGTTTTAAATGTCGTACGGTAGGCCCAAAGAGTGTCATCGAGCTTTAGGCTCCAGTCTTTACTAGAGGAACTAGCCGTTTTTTCTAAGATACGTTTAAGTTCGCGGTTAGAAACCTCGACTTGCCCGCTAGTTTGCGGATGGTAGGGTGTGGAGACTCGGTGTGCAACCCCATATTTTTGTAAGAGTTGGTCGAATTGGCGATTGCAAAAGTGGGAACCCCCGTCACTAATGATAGCTCGAGGGGTTCCAAACCGAGTAAAAATATTTTTCTTTATAAATTTCCCTACTACTTTGGAGTCGTTTGAGGGTAAGGCAACGGCCTCCACCCATTTGGACACATAGTCAACTGCCACAAGAATGTAGGAGTTGTTATGCGACTTAGGGAAAGGCCCCATGAAGTCTATCCCCCAAACATCAAAAAGTTTGCAAACTAGGATCCCCTGCTGGAGCATTTCATGTTTACGGGAGATGTTCCCGCTCCATTGACAAGCGTCACATGACTTGATGAAGTCTTGGGAATCCTTGGACAAGGTAGGCCAATAAAATCCACATTGTAGAACCTTTGCCATGGTCCGACTAGGGCCGAAGTGACCCCCCGGCTCTTGGGTGTGACACATGCAACACATGATTTACCTCTTCTTCCGTTATACACCTACGAATGATGTTATCAGCACAAGATTTAAATAAGTAAGGCTCTTCCCAAAAATAGTTCTTAGTGTCGTGAAAGAACTTCCGACGCTGCTCGTAAGTAAGGTTCGGGGGAAGAATATTACCGGCTTTGAAGTTTGCCATATCTGCATACCAAGGTAAAGATGTTACCGCATAAAGAGTTTCGTCAGGAAAGGTCTCCTTGATCTCCACAACCTCCGGAGGTGTGGTTTGCTCGCTTTGTAAACGGGAAAGGTGGTCGGCCACGACATTCTCTACTCCTTTTTTATCCCTAATTTCGATGTCAAATTCTTGTAGGAGTAGAATCCACCATATCAATCGTGGTTTGGCATCCTGCTTAGCCATTAAGTACTTGAGAGCTGCGTGGTCAGTGTACACGATAATTTTGGATAACACAAGATATGACCTAAATTTATCGAAAGCAAAAACTACAGCAAACATCTCTTTCTCTGTAATGGAATAGTTTTGTTGGGCCTCATTGAGCGTTTTGCTCGCATAGAAAATCGGGCGGAAAATTTTATCCACCCGTTGGCCCAGACAAGCACCAACTACCAAATCACTCGCATCGCACATTAATTCGAAGGGGAGGTCCCAATTAGGTTTTACCATGATGGGTGCGGCTATTAGTTTCTCCTTCAGCGTATTGAATGTGACCAAACACTCGGAAGAGAAATTAAATTCCGCATCCTTTAGAAGGAGTTGGGTCAAGGGGGTTGCTATTTTGGAGAAATCCTTAATAAATCTCCTATAGAAACCCGCATGTCCCAAAAAACTCCGGATCCCTTTTACGTTTATCGGTGGAGGTAATTTTTCAATCACCTCGATCTTGGCCGGGTCGACCGCGATCCCCTCCCCGAACACTTTATGTCCAAGTACTATACAATCTTGAACCATAAATTGACACTTTTCCCAACTAAGGGCGAGATTGGTGTCCTCACATCGTTGAAGGACCTTATCAAGATTGTTTAAACACATTTCGAAGGACGACCCAAAAACTGAAAAGTCATCCATGAAGACTTCCATGAAGTCCTCGATCATTTCTGAGAAGATGGTCGTCATGCACCTTTGAAAGGTGGCGGGAGCATTACAAAGCCCAAATGGCATCCGCCTATATGCAAACGTCCCATACGGACACGTGAATGTCGTTTTTTCTTGATCCGCGGGATCAACGGGTATTTGCATGTAGCCAGATAGGCCATCAAGGGTATAATAGAATTCATGTCCCGCCATTCTTTCCAACATTTGGTCAATAAACGGCAAGGGAAAATGATCTTTCCGGGTGGCTTCGTTAAGTTTTCTATAATCTATGCATACCTGCCATCCCGTTACTTTTCTCGTGGGGATTAGATCCCCTTAATCGTTTTCCGTTACCATTGTGCCCCCTTTTTTGGGGACACATTAGACCGGACTAACCCATGGGCTATCAGAAATAGGAAAGATTATACCTGCATCGAGGAGTTTGATTACCTCGGCTTTTACTACCTCTTTCATGTTTGGGTTAAGTCGTCATTGCGGCTGCACGGAGGGTTTGACTTCATATTCCATGAAGATGCGATGTGTGCAAATGGTGGGGCTAATCCCTTTAATGTCGTGAATGGTCCATCCAAATGCGCCTTTATGTTTTCGTAACACCGCAATCAATGTCTCCTCCATTTCCACTGTCAAAAGTGAAGAAATAACAACGGGTAAGAAATTAGGAGGCTGCAAAAACACATATTTTAAATTAGGAGGCAAGGGTTTAAGTTCCAAAGTCGGAGGCTCTTCAAGAGACGACTTAGGTTTTACTCGGTTATCCCGGTCCAAACCCTCGAACTGGCTCCTTGCCAACAAACATTGCTCAATCTCGGAGGAGTATTCAAATGGCTTGTTTAATGGCTCCTCATCCAAATGCTCATTACCATCTATTTCCGAAGAGGTTCCCGTTGAGGACCTATCACAACAATCTCGCACAAAAAGATCAATAGGGTCTATGAAATTTAAAAAATTGCAATCTTCCATGGTGTGAGACGGAAATTTCATGGAGTTGTACACGTTAAACTCTACCTCTTCGTCTTGCAACCGTAGGATAAGCTTACCTTCGTGGACATCAATGAGAGTCCTACCCGTTGCAAGAAATGGTCGTCCTAGGAGGATCGGTACCGAGTCGTGTTCCGCCATGTCGAGCACTACTCCCTTCGGCCGGGCAATGGATCTATCGGCCAATTGAAGTGTTATATTGGTAGGCTTTGGCTCTCTCAAACCGAGCTTCCTGAAAACAGACAAAGGCATTAGATTGATACTAGCACCTAAATCACACAAAGCTCTACTAAACTCAACATTACCAATGGTGCACGGGATAGAAAAACTTCCTAAATCCTTGAGTTTAGGTGGGAGTTTATTCGTTATGATCGCGGAGCATTCCTCCGTAAGCACTACCGTTTCATTATATTCTAACTTCCTCTTTTTGGCGAGAATTTCCTTAAGAAACTTCGCATAGGTGGGCATTTGTTCCAATGCCTCCGCGAACGGGATGTTAATGTGAAGTTTCTTAAAGATCTCCAAAAACTTGTCATATTGATGATCCAATTTTTCCTTTTTAAGTCGTTGTGGAAAAGGGAGCTTCGGTACGTAAGCCCCAATTGGATCACATACATTTTTATTCTTATTTGAGGAAGTCGTGGGTTTCGGATCCGAACCGGGGTTGCTTACCACTTCCGGTTCGTCACTTACCTTTAGAGCGGTTGGAGTCGCCTTTGGAACCGGTGGTTCCAAGTCCTTACCACTACGGAGAGTTATTGCTTGTGCGGTCTCCCGATTCTTGGGTCTCAGGTTTTGCTCGGTGTTAGTTGGGAGAAACCCACGTTGGCTCTGTTGAAACACCTTTCCACATAAATTTTGATTTGACAAAATTGTTTAAGTATAATTAAAATACATATTCTAAACACACTAAGTTTAAATGCTTTGATTTATTCTACTAATGTGTTTGTTCAATGTTGAGTTAAAATTGTTTATAAGACACAAGAATTAAAAGGCCCAAGCCCAATACGGAAGTCAAGGCCCAAGTCAAACAACTCAGTACAACTCGGCCCGCATTTGTCAAAACGTTGCCGTCTTGGACAAAACGCAACTCAGCGAAAGAAGGATCTAGAAGACTTTCAGGAACAACTTCAAGATGAAGCTGCTGAGTAGATTCGACAAACGTACAAAGACAGCAGCTGGCTTAAGAAAACTTTTAGACAAAGTATTTCTACTTTGGGTAAAGTTCAGACGACACAGTATGCTGTCCAGTTGACTTTACCATAAAAGGAGAAACAGTCTGCTGAGCTGACCGAGGACAGAAGATACACAAATCTGATTGGCCGAGAGCTCTGAGCAAGTCAGGATGACAACGACAGGAAGCCGTTTCCCTCCAACGGTTATTTCGAAATTCGAAATGACCGATGCCTCAAGACGTCTCTATAAATAGTGCCATCAGAAGCTTCACTCAACATAGAACTTGATCAAGCCATTACGCTGACCAAATTTCTATACAAGTTCTGCAAGCAAAGAAGCAAAGCAAATCTTACACTACAATTCATACATTTGTGTAAAAGTCTAGAGTGATTATTTCAATCGTCTAAAGTGTCTTAGCAAATCTTTGTATAGGACAAACACTTATCATTTCTAGAGATTAGAAAGGAGAGGCTGAGTACTCGGTTATAGTACTCAGCGTGAGATTAGGATTGAGTAGAGGTATAGAGGAAGGTACTCTTGTTATACTCAGTTGCTAAGATTGTAAAAGGTTTGAGGCTCTACCTTTAAAGAGCTCAGTAGAGGATTCGAAATCTCGGAACGTGTTCCGGGGACAGGACGTAGGCTTAGAAGAAGCCGAACCTGGATAAATCTGCTGAGTAAAGTATTTCTTACCTTTAACTCCTTATATATATTGCTTGCTTAAAATAATCAAAAACTGGCCCAGTAAAGAGGTCAAGTTGAGTTGTGCGCGTTAAACATCTGAGCTCAGGAATAGACTCTAAGTGCTATCTCCTGACTCTAGCTAAGAAACTGACCTAGTCACCAGTTGACTAAGCCAGTATCTTGTTGTTTACTCAGCGCCGCTGTTAAAACCTTTTTCCTTAGAAAAAGAAGTCTGCCCTAATTGCGAAAAAGTTTAAATAGTTCCTAACCCTCCCTTGGAACTATACTTGCAACCTTATAACGGACCAACAAGTGGTATCATAGCTTAAAAGCTCACTGTAAAAGGTCTAACAACCTTGAGCTGATCCCTACCATGGGCGAAAATAGCACTCGGTTTCTCTCTGGAAACCAAACAACTCAGATACTGCCTGAGGGGCTGTCCATCACTAGGCCTCCCCTATTCTTCGGGTCAAACTATACCTTCTGGAAGAACAGGATGAAAAATTTCATTCAGGCTACAAACATGAGTGCCTGGCTATCTATAGTCCAAGGCCCATTTGTACCTGTCGAAGTTGTGGCTGGCCAAACAGTTGTAAAAGCTGAGGCCAAATGGACAGAGGATGATCTTAAGAAGCTCCAAAATCACGCTTCGGCTATCAATATGCTTCACTGTGCGCTCGATGCTGCAGAATATAATAAAATCTCAGGTTGTGAGTCGGCATAAGAGATCTGGAAAAAGCTGGAAGTCACCTACGAGGGAACAAATAAAGTAAAGGAGTCCAAGGTGAATCAGCAGATGAGACTATACGAGCTGTTCGAAATGAACAATGATGAGGGCATTTCAGACATGAATGCAAGGTTTACCAACATCATTAATGAGCTCAAGAGACTTGGAAAAATCTTCACTGAGGAAGAACAAGTCAAAAAGATACTCAGGAGTCTTCCTAAAGATTGGCAAGCAAAGAAGACAGCAGTTGAGGAAGCTCAGGATTTAACCACCTACAAATATGACGAACTCATTGGTTCATTGCTGACTCATGGGATATCTATGAAAAACTTTGAGGTGAAGGAAAAATCTGAAGACAAGAAGCAGAAATCCCTTGTCATGAAAGCTGACTCCACTGACGGGAGCTCAACTGATGATGAGGAGATGGCCATGTTCACAAGGAAGATGAAAAGGCTATTCAGGAAGAATGACAAATACTCTAAAAAGCCTTACAGAAAGTTTGATAAGTATAAAGCTGACTCAAGCGACAGCAAATACAAAAAGGACAGCTCAAAGCCCATTACATGCTTTGAGTGCCATCAGACCGGTCATATTAAGTCAAGCTGCCCCACACTGAGGAAAGACAAGAAGAGTGGCAAAAAGGCAATGGTGGCTACATGGAGTTACAGTGATGAGTCTTCATCCACAGAAACTGAGGCCACTGAGTCAGCGAAGATATGCTTCATGGCTGACGAACTTGCTGAGCATGTATCTCTGAGCATGCTGACCTATCCGTCGCATCAGATGACCAGGAGCAATCAAATGAGGTAATTTCTCTTCCCCAGCTCAGAAACGATATGGTTAATGCCCTGAGTGATCTCTACACACTTGTCAATAAGTGTAATAAGAAAGTAGAGCACTCAGCAGGCGCTGTGACGAAGTGGAAGAGGTCAAACTGAAGGGTAAGATAGTAGGGTCAAGAACCATCGGAGGTAATCCTACTATTGAATCTGTCTCCCTAGTCAGTGGACTCAAATATAACTTACTCAGCGTAGCTCAGCTATGTGACAATGGGAGAAAAGTTATATTTGATGCTACTGGATGTAAAATATACGAGGGTAAATCAAATGAGTTAATTTTAACTGCCCCTCGGATAGATAATGTCTTTATGCTAGACTTAGGGAAAAAGTTTTCAAAAACTGTGTGCTTAGTATCAAAGGAAGAGAATTCCTGGCTATGGCACAGGAGACTTGGTCATGTAAGCATGGACCTCCTGGCCAAACTAGCAAGAAAGCAATTGGTTGAGGGACTGCCTGAACTTAAATTTGAAAAATATCAATTATGCCACGCTTGCCAAGCTGGAAAACAAACCAAACAATCTTTTCACAGCAAAAATATTGTCTCAACTAAGCGTCCGTTAGAGTTACTACACTTGGATCTCTTTGGTCCAGTCCAGCCGCTGAGTCTGGGTGGAAGAAGATTTTCCTTGGTCATTGTAGATGACTTCTCTCGGTACACGTGGGTTATCTTGCTGACCAGCAAGGATGAGACCTTTGAGACATTTTCAAATTTGGTTAGAAAAATTGAAAATGATAAAGACCTAAAATTAGCTCACATCCGAAGCGATAATGGTGGAGAATTCAAAAACCAAAAGTTTATTGAATTCTGTGAAGCCAGCGGCATTGACCACAATTTTTCTGCTCCTAGAACACCTCAGCAAAATGGGGTTGTAGAAAGGAAGAACAGAACTCTGGTTGAAATAGCGAGGACAATGCTGGATGAGCATAGGCTTCCAAAGTATTTTTGGGGAGAGGTTGTTAACAAAGCGTGCTATATTCTTAATAGGGCTCTAGTTAGACCTATACTCAAGAAAAACCCCTATGAACTTTGGAAAGGACGAAAGCCCAATATTGGATACTTTCGTGCCTTTGGCTGTAGATGTTTTATTTTAAATACCAAAGATAGCTTAGCAAAGTTTGATTCAAAAGCTGATGAGGCTATCTTTTTGGGCTACTCAACAAACAGCAAAGCATACATAGTTTTTAATAAGCGAACTCAAGTTTTAGAAGAGTCAGTACATGTAGAGTTCGACGAAACTAACCCTGCAGGTAGATACCAGCCGCTGACCGAAGATGATCCACACTCAATAACCACCGCTGACCAAGAACCAGCTACTGAGTCATTCACTAAAAGGCTGACCAAGAGTAAGAGTGAACCTAAGATTACTTTTACTGACCCATCTACTTCTGCAGAGATTGTTGAAACACAGACAGCACAAGACATAAATCTACCTAAAGAGATAAGGATTCCAAGAGGGCACTCAGAAAGTGCAATCCTTGATTCTGCTGGGAATACCCTGATGACGAGGAATCAACTCAGGAAGTACCTCAGCAATGTTGCTTTCGTCTCAGTTCAAGAACCGAAGAATTTCGCTGAAGCTGAGTACGATGAATTCTGGATGAACGCAATGCAAGAGGAGCTCGATCAATTCAGAAGAAACGATGTATGGGAGATAGTGCCTCATCCAAAGAGTCAAAAGACCATTGGAACAAGATGGGTCTTCAGGAACAAGATGGATGAACAAGGGAATGTAGTCAGGAACAAAGCAAGGCTTGTAGCTCAGGGCTACAGTCAGCAAGAAGGTATTGACTACGGTGAGACCTTTGCCCCAGTGGCAAGGCTAGAGGCAATTAGAATTCTATGTGCATATGCATCTTACATGAACTTTAAATTATTCCAAATGGATGTCAAAAGTGCATTTCTTAATGGAGTTATAAACGAGGAGGTTTATGTTAATCAACCTCTAGGTTTTGAGGACCATAAGTTCCCTAACCACGTTTATAAACTCAAAAAGGCTCTGTACGGCCTCAAACAAGCACCACGTGCTTGGAATGAGAGGCTGACCAGTTTCCTGCTGACTAGAAATTACGTCAGGGGCAAAGCTGATACAACCTTATTCATTAAGAGAAAGGGTAAAGATACCCTGCTGGCCCAAATTTATGTTGATGATATAATATTTGGTGCAACTAACGAATCAATGTGCAAGGAGTTTAGCAAACAAATGCAGACTGAGTTTGAAATGTCAATGATGGGAGAACTCAACTTCTTCCTCGGTCTTCAAATTAAACAAGGAAAGAATGGCATATTCATCAGTCAAGCCAAATATGCCAAGGAGATATTAAAGAAATATGACTTGGAAAATTGCAAGCCAATATCCACTCTTATGGGCACTAACACTGTCCTCTGCGCTGACGAGAATGGTAAGTCAGTAGACAGCAAATTGTATCGAGGTATGATAGGCTCTCTACTTTACTTAACAGCCAGTAGACCGGACATTCAGTTTTCAGTATGCTACTGTGCTAGATATCAATCTAACCCTAAGGAATCTCATTACATTGCTGTAAAAAGAATCCTTAGATATTTGCAAAGCTCAGTGAACGCAGGTTTATGGTATCCAAATACTCATGATTTTACACTCATCGGATACATTGACGCTGACTATGGACGGGATAAGCTAGAACGTAAAAGCACCTCTGGAGGATGTCACTTCTTAGGAAGCTGTCTTGTATCCTGGTTCAGCAAAAAGCAGGCGTCAGTAGCCTTGTCTACCACTGAAGCTGAGTACATTGCTTCTGGTCATTGTGTTGCTCAAGTCCTATGGATTAAGCAACAGCTTGAAGACTATGGTGTTCAAACGAAGACAATTAAAGTCAAATGTGACAACAAAAGTGCAATTGATCTTTCAAAGAACCCAATTCAACACAGCAGAATGAAGCATGTCAGCATCAGACATCACTTCATTAGAGACCATGTACTCAAGGGTGAGATCAAGCTGACCTTTGTCCCAACGGACGAACAGCTTGCGGATATCTTCACGAAGCCACTGGCTCGTGAGCAGTTCAGCATACTGAGAGAAGCTATTGGTATGTTTAATCCTCTTCAGTAAATTCCTGAACTAAATGAATATGCATGCTAAGTGAATTACTATGCTGAATGATTGTTTTTGATGTGTACTCATTGAAATTAATTAAACAGCAAATACTGAGTAAACTTGCATACTGAGTAAGTTAGTTTTAAACTTAGAAATCATCCGGTTTAAAGCAATACTGACCACTCAGAATATCAAACGCTTAGTATTCTAAATGCTGAGTGTTAGATCCGTTAGAATAAATGCAATAGCACGCGTATAGCCCTAGGATGACGTATACGCCGTATGTGTCATAAATGCCAGGATCTTTGTCGGTTCACAATCCCAAGGCAAAACTGACACATGGATTCGATTAAGTTCCACACCACACCTTACCTCTATAAATAATGGGTAATTCCCCATTTTTATTCTTTACGCTTATCGAATACTCTGGCTAAGAATTTCTTTCTCTCTAAAAATCCCTCTAAGCCTTCCCATCCTCAACAATGACTAAGGTTTCCTACAACATCTCCGGTGCTGGCCACTCTAAGCCCAGCTCCGATGACACTTCCAGGCAAACCTCTGTGCCGGAAACCACCAAAGTCACCTCGCCGAGCAAAGGAAAAGCTGGCCAAACCTCTGGTCAGGAAAAGCCTGTAAGAGTCAGGACCTACTCCAAGGTCTTTGAAAACGTCCGCGAATGGAAAGTTGAGCCCTCAAGATGGGTATCAGAAAACTTCGTACAAAACGAACAACCTTTCTGCGAATGGATTTCACAAAACGGAAGAACGGAGCTGTTTTCGGTTAGGGATGACACCTACCCTGACCTGGTAAGGGAATTTTACCACAACCTCCGAGTTGCAAATGACAACACTGACTACCTGTGCACAGTGGTGAAAAAGAAAACCATCTTCATCAACCCTCTCTACTTAGGAAATCTGCTCAAATTAAAAACTGAGGGAGCAAGGCTGAGGAGATCTGGAGATCAGGATGGCATTGGGTATGCACACAACTTTTGCAAACCTGAGGGTCACTCAGGAGAAGTCTCAGCTTCCTCTATGGGTCAGCACCAGAAGATGGCTCATTACTTGCTGACCTACTTTATCTACCCAAAGATCAACTGCACCACATCAGCAACAAATTTCGAGCAGTGCTTTATATGGCATATGCTAATGTACACTCCAATCAACATGCCAGTTTTTCTCATCGCTGGCTTCCTACGCAGCTCTGGTACGCTGAGGCTAGGATCGCTCATCACCAGAATCCTACTTGACCACAAGGTTGATCTCGAAGGTGAGGAGAAGACTCGAGGATCTGAGATCACAGCGGCCTCGTTGAGAGCTCTAAAATTCGGACAACCTTTGAAGAAAGGTAAAGTTGCTGCTGCTGCTGAACAAGCTGAGGGAACTGCTGAGCCAAAGAAAGGGAGAAGGACTAAGGCCCCAGCTTCCCGCAAAAGGAAAACTGCTGAGACTCCTTCTAAAAATGTTGAGTCTCCAGCAAAAAGACAGAAGTCAGCTGAGAAACGAAGCAGGCAAGGTGAGCCTGGAACTGAGGAAACTGCTGAGCAACCTCAGAAGAAGCAGAAGCCTTCTACACTGACTCCCCTCAACGCCATACCTACTGATTTCGTTGTACCGAGTGACTCTCACTTCACCCAGTGTCAAGGTACAGAAGCTGAGCATGATGAACATGAGGTACAACTGGATGATCATTTCATCTCACAAGTTGAGGAAGAACTTGATGGTGACAGTACAGAGGAAGAAGAAGAAGAGGCCAGCGGTCAGGATAACGCTGAGGACTCTGAGGAGACAGCCAGTGAGCATGAAACTGAGCAGGCCAATACTGGGTTGGATGCTGAAAATGAGCAAGTACTTGACCAACACAATGTTGATCAAGTCCAAGTGCAAACTGACCAACCTGCTGATGAGCAACACGAATCTTCTCCTTCTCACTCAGGAGATCCTACTCAGACTGTCACTCCACCTCCTAGGAGAAGAAAGTTGGTTAAGGCCAGTGAGAAGCTTGTCAGTGAAGATTTTGTGCCACCACCAACTATTCCTGATTTTGTTGTTTCAAAGACAACCAAGGAACCCTCATCAATAAAGCTCAAATTTTTCAAACGCCAATCAACTTCCACTACATCGGCGCAATTAGAAAAGCAAGCCTCTGTTTCTTCTCAATAGGAACATGCCGAACTAAATGCTTCTGCCACCTCAACCAGTCAGGTTGAGCCAATTACTGTTCATGCTACTTCTTCAAGCATGGTGGTGACTCCACACACTTCTGTCGTCAGCACAGACAGTATTCGGATTACCACTTCTCCAACTAAACTCTCTGCCGATCAATCAACTATCCCAGAACCACAAGTGCAGATTGACAACACTATTCTAGTCACTGACCAGGTCACTCCTTTCACTCCTCTTCCTTCCGGTCACACTGATGTCCCTGAAGGCTCACAAAGCTATCTGAATGCCACTGAGTCCGGGAAAAAGATCATTGACTCAGTGCAAGCGTTGATCAGAGACCTTCAACAGTCCACTCTTTCTACTGCTGGGTCTTCATCGATTGAGACCACTCAGCTCTCCCAAGTCACTCAGCTTCTCAACGAAGTTAAGGGACTCAAGGACTTGCTGAATGTACTTATCACCTTTCAAGCACAGCAGGCAAAGCAGGATTCGATTGCCAAGCTGGCTGAGATCCAGCTGACAACCGTGCAACACTTGAACTCTTTACACCAACAAGTTCAGAAATTGTCAGCTGTGAACACTGACTACGCCACCTCTTCTGAAATCAAGATGCTCTTTGCTCAGCTTCACACCGAGCAACTTAAGACCAACGAGCAAATGGTTTCTTACAATCAGTGCTCAGTAGAGCAAATTGGTGAGGCTATTCGCTTGCTTAATCTGAATAAGCAAGAGATGGATACTGACGCAATGAAGCAGAATGAGATGCAGTCTATCATACAACAAACCTTCAACCACATTCGGCATAACAATATTCAACGTCAGTATTACGACACAGCTCTTTTAAAGACCTTTCACCAAGTCTTTGCTGGCCTTACTGAAGCACTCATCTGGCAAGGCAAAGCTCGGGCGTTTAGCGTCAACATGCTCAGTGCTGCTGAACTCAACGTACCCAAAGAGGTATCAGCTGATGGAGTTGCAATCTTTGACGGAGTCAATGAAAGCGCTGAGAAACTTAAGGAGTTGTCCCAAGAACTGACTCGAGCTGCCTTAACTGATGCCTTCAGACTTCCTCCTCCTGATGCTGACAAAACGGGGGAGAAAGAACATGCAGCTAGAGCTCAGCATGAGCGAAGTCAGTCGCAACACAAGAAAAAGAAATAGATAGGCTAGCTCAGTATAGACTAAGTCAGATGTAATCTATATGCCTTACCTATTAGTTTTGTTGTGTAAACACTGACTACTATCTATATATCATATCTGCATTTTTTATTCATATTCTTGAGTTATGATATATGTTACTGAGTACTGAGTCATTATGTATCTTCAATTATATCAGCTATGTTTAATACTTATGAAACTTATTGACTAAATCAAATGCTGATAACATGTTTGACATTGACCTATGTGTTTATAAAACATTAACTGTTAAGAACTCATTGAACAACAAAATTACTCAGCGCACTCTATATGATTAAACCTTCCGCTTAATACTGAGTAAATAGAATATGTTGAATTAGCTGTCCTATTTGAAAACTGATCTTAGACTTACTCGATTAAACCTTAAAAGTTTAGAGTAAAACTAAGTCAGTAGCTCAACCCTTACGGGGTAGTTTGCCAAGTTATAAAAGGTCATCTATCATGGGGGAGCTCATACTGAGTTCCTCGCTGAATAGTTTTGCCAACATCAAAATGGGGGAGTTTGTTGAAACACCTTCCACATAAATTTTGATTTGACAAAATTGTTTAAGTATAATTAAAATACATATTCTAAACACACTAAGTTTAAATGATTTGATTTATTCTACTAATGTGTTTGTTCAATGTTGAGTTAAAATTGTTTATAAGACACAAGAATTAAAAGGCCCAAGCCCAATACGGAAGTCAAGGCCCAAGTCAAACAACTCAGTACAACTCGGCCCGCGTTTGTCAAAACGTTGCCGTCTTGGACAAAACGCAACTCAGCGAAAGAAGGATCTAGAAGACCTTCAGGAACAACTTCAAGATGAAGCTGCTGAGTAGATTCGACAAACGTACAAAGACAGCAGCTGGCTTAAGAAAACTTTCAGACAAAGTATTTCTACTTTGGGTAAAGTTCAGACGACACAGTATGCTGTCCAGTTGACTTTACCATAAAAGGAGAAACAGTCTGCTGAGCTGACCGAGGACAGAAGATACACAAATCTGATTGGCCGAGAGCTCTGAGCAAGTCAGGATGACAACAACAGGAAGCCGTTTCCCTCCAACGGTTATTTCGAAATTCATAATGACCGATGCCTCAAGACGTCTCTATAAATAGTGTCATCAGAAGCTTCACTCAACACAGAACTTGATCAAGCCATTACGCTGACCAAATTTCTATACAAGTTCTGCAAGCAAAGAAGCAAAGCAAATCTTACACTACAATTCATACATTTGTGTAAAAGTCTAGAGTGATTATTTCAATCGTCTAAAGTGTCTTAGCAAATCTTTGTATAGGACAAACACTTATCATTTCTAGAGATTAGAAAGGAGAGGCTGAGTACTCGGTTATAGTACTCAGCGTGAGATTAGGATTGAGTAGAGGTATAGAGGAAGGTACTCTTGTTATACTCAGTTGCTAAGATTGTAAAAGGTTTGAGGCTCTACCTTTAAAGAGCTCAGTAGAGGATTCGAAATCTCAGAATGTGTTCCGGGGACAGGACGTAGGCTTAGAAGAAGCCGAACCTGGATAAATCTGCTGAGTAAAGTATTTCTTACCTTTAACTCCTTATATATATTGCTTGCTTAAAATAATCAAAAACTGACCAAGTAAAGAGGTCAAGTTGAGTTGTGCGCGTTAAACATCTGAGCTCAGGAATAGACTCTAAGTGCTATCTCCTGACTCTAGCTAAGAAACTGACCTAGTCACCAGTTGACTAAGCCAATATCTTGCTGTTTACTCAACACCGCTATTAAAACCTTTTTCCTTAGAAAAAGAAGTCTGCCCTAATTGCGAAAAAGTTTAAATAGTTCCTAACCCCCCCTTGGAACTATACTTGCAACCTTATAAGGGACCAACATGCTCTCTTGTTGTTGGCGACTTAATTGGGCTACTTGCTGTCCCAAATCCCTACAAAAAGCCTCATTGTCAGCAAGACGGGAAGATATTTCTTTAAGAAGATTGATTACCGTGGAGTCTTGCGCATTGCTAGGAGGTTGAGAACTTTGTCCTCCTTGGTCATTGAGGGATTGGCCCAAACTATTCTCCCTAAACTTATCATGGAATCCGAATGGGGGCTTCAACACCTTTTGATTATTATCATAGGACAAACTCGGGTGTTGGTGTTGAGGCCTCCATCCGTTGTTATTATTGTCACGTTGGCGGTAAGCATTCGAGTTATGATAGGTGTCGCACCCTGGCTTCCGGTTTTTTACGCAGGTCGGGGTGCGTGGCCGGCTCGATCCGCCTTTCTCGTGTTTAAGGTTTCGAGTCGCCACCAATCATCACTTGGAAATACATGTGCGGGCGTGATTGGTCGCCCTATTTGTTTGGATTGACTCTGTATGGTTTGGGTTTGGTAAGGACGATCTTCGGAGAGATTCAAAGTTCGTTTTTCCGGTTACGTGCAGGGAAGAGATATGATCTCACCCTACCCCGCCCGACGTATCGGTACTATTGCGATATTATGTGTTTGCTATTTGTTTTGCTTGGAATTGTCGATATAAACCGGGTACTCGCACGCGTTTTGGGGTTATTGGTTTAGCATTGAATTCTAATGACGTTTTCACATCGATTAGAATTAGTTTGGTTATAAGTTCGAACGACATTCTCACATCGATTCAAATTAGTTTAGTTATGAATTCGGATGATGTTTTCACATCGATCCGAACTGATTTAGTTATGAATTCGGATGACGTTTTCACATCGATCCGAACTAATTTGGTTATTGATTCGGATGACGTTTTCATATCGATCCGAATTAATTTGGTTATAAATTCGAATGACGTTTTCACATCAATCCGAATTAATTTGGTTTATTTTTATTGATTCGAGATAACATCTCGAATTGTCTTAATGTTGTTTTTATTTTGAATCCCGATTGGATTCGAGAAAAGCACTTCGGATTAATTATTTCACGCGTGGTTTAGACGGAGATTGGGATCGACTATTTGCAGTGATTGAAACATCACAACAGGTTCGGGAATAAGCCGATAAACGTAAATAGATTATTTAATATACAAAATTAAATTAAATTAATTAAGGTAAGCTAGATTATACTAATGAGATATGAATTATAAAAACTTATATTAAGGAAAATTAAATTCTAACTAATGGACCCATACAACTAATTAATTATATGGCATTCATGTATTACATATTTGATTTAAACAAAAATAATATTAAACTAAATTACAAGGTAAGTATATATACATATATATGTGAAGGAATTAAAAGATGGGCTTAGTCTATTTGCTTGGATTTCGACCCAGATGAAACAGAAATGGGAGCAACCCATTTAAAACTTAACTTATCTTTATCAGAAATTAATTTTGATCATTGATCAATCTTTGATCAAACACTTAAATCAGATTTGGGTTTAAAGGTAATATAAAAACCACTCTTCTCAGGACTGAGATTAACCTTAATGACTCTTCAACCTCCATCTCCTTTCTCCTTCTTTTCTCAAATTGATTGTCGACCCTAACTCTATTTCCTCCGCCGGTGGTTTCTCAACTTCGTACGGCTTCGGACAACTCCGATTTCAACATGCAAATTCAGGTAAGGGTGAGTTTCTAACTTCGTCTTCTCCTACTTCTCCTCCTGGGTTTCTCGAATCCTATGTTCTTTGTAGGGAAGTTTTCCTATTTTTTTTTTGGAACTCTGGTGAAGGATTCTGACCTTATGGATCTTCATTGGTTCAGGGATAGATTTTGCCTGGGTTTGGTTTTTGTGGGAGAGGGTCTTTTGAGACCCTCAAACGAGTTTTTGAAACTCAACCAGAGCCATTACAGGCTCTAGAGGTGTTTTCGATCCTCACTTCGATTGGTTTCGATTCTTGTTCGTGTATTTTGTGCAATGAAAAAGAATGAAAAGAGAACAAGCAAGGTATATATATATATATATATAAACTGAAAATATGGAAACGTGTTAACCTTGCTCTTTTGATTGATTATCTGGTGTTACAGTGTTGAGGAAAACAGAACTTCTTCCTCTTTCTTTTGCATTCTTCTGTGTTACATTGAAACTCTCCTATTACAGTGATAAAAATTTCAATCTTTTTTCTCCCTTTACATTTGCGATTACAGATCTTTTTTTTCTCTCCTTCCTATTACAGTGATGAAGCTCCTTTCCGAATTCCCCCTCTCTCTTACAGTGATAGACTCTCTCTATTTATAGTACGAAATTTGCCTGTGAATTATTGCTCATCATTTTTCTTTATTTCCTTCTGTACACTTGAGGGTTGTTTCGCCAATCTGCTTGCCCCATTTTCTCTGTATCTTGAAATTTCTGGATGCCTGGATGAGATCATCTTTGTTGAATTATTGATCTTTTTGGCAAAAATGCTGTTTGGTCCCTGTAGCTGTGATTTTTTGCAGACTGACGCCGTTGGACTGAATTCTGAACTGAATTTGACGCGGACCCGGATTGAATTTGAATCATTTTTTACCCGAGCGGACTCTGTTGGACTCGTACGGATAAAATCCCGAGCTTTGGAATTTGTTAGGCTTGAACTGATAGTCATTCGTGCTTTGGAATCGGGCTTGAACTTTTGGGGATAACGGGAATTTCTGGATATCTCAGACGTTGGCGAGCGGGTCTTTGGATCCGTCAAAATTACTGTAAAAAAACAAAAATAATAAGAGAAATATTTATATTAATAAGACAATATTTATTTATTACCGAAAATTCCATTTTTAAGCGTTCAATTGTCGTTAATTTATTAAGTTCTCAATTTTTGATTTGTCATAATTCGTTATTTAGAAATCAACCATATTCTAAACGTTTAATTATAATATAAATCGTAACCAAGGTCAATATTAACTTTAACTTTAGTATACGATGTTACATCATAATTCACAATTCAGACTATAGACGTTTCTAAATATAGTTTACGACAAATAAATACGCATTGAAATGTTAATTCTATTGATTGACATCTGAACTTTAATAAATTATAACTCGAATTCAAGCAAATTCAATTTTATTCAAAATACGAGGAACATATCTCGAATAAAATTCATAATAGGTCAAAATTATACCTTAATTCTATTAAGTCGCATTTTGAATATAATTCGATATTTTTACCGATTTATACCGAAATATGACAAATTAGCCTTAATAGCACAATTTTTTCCCAAATAAATTATTTTCGAGATAATACCATTTATTCTGGATAATTCACGAATTGTTCAAATTTTGAGTGAAATTTATTAAAAACTTAAAAATTGGTCCGGACAAAAATGGGTATCTACAATAGGAGCTGTAATTAGAATTATACCTTGGTTGTCCCCCTACATAACTTACGTTCTTGGCATCGCCGGCGAAAGGGCTTCCGGCTTGACAATCCTTACCATGGTGGTCACCATCGCAATGTGAGTACAATAGGACTTGTGCTGTATTCTGGAGGCTCAATTGTGCCATTAAGGCGTCTAGTTTTTTACTCATCTCACTCATGAAGATCTTCGGAGCCTCATCTTCTACGATAAAAGTTTGATACCGTGAGGGCCCGACAAGCCGATCTTCTAGCCATTGGACGCTTTTCCTAGCTAACTCGTGAATGAGCTCGTAAGCCTCGCTTGCCGATTTTCGAAACAAATCCCCACCTGCAGTAGAATCAACAGTCGCACGATTAGTGGGAGTTAAACCATGGTAGAAGGTACTTACCAAATCGTGCTTGGGGATGTCGTGGTGGGGGCAGTTTCGGTGCAACTTTCGGAACCTAGCCCAAGCCGAATGGAGGGCCTCGTATTCAAGTTTCCTAAAGGATGTGATATCGTTCCTCAACTTAACCGTTTTGGAAGGTGGGAAGTAATACGAAAGGAACTTCTTTTTTAGTTCTTCCCATAATGTGATCGATCCCGCCTCCAACGAGTGCAACCACTCCAACGCTTGACCTGTCAAGGAAAAAGGAAATAATTTTAGTCGAATGGATTCAATCGGAACACCATTTTGCCGAGAGGTTTCGGCACACATAAGAAATTTATCAAGGTGTTCGTTAGGGTTTTCATGGGGTTCCCCTCCGAATTGACCAAGTTGTTGTATTAATTGGATCATGCTAGTCTTTATTTCGTATGTGTCGGTCGGAATGGTGGGGGAAATGATTCCATTGCGGTTTTGAGGTCGGTGCGGAGCAAGGATCTCCATCATTGAGCGCATATCATTGCCTCCACCATTGCGGTTGTTATTCACGGGTTGCATCGGCGGCCTTTGGTTGCCCTCAGGCTGGTTAGCTTCGTTGTTGAGGTTTGCCATTTTGTCTCTCCGAATCCTGAAAAGGGTACGTTCAATTTCGAGATCAATAGGAACGAGAGAATCACTACGAGATCGGGTGTGCATAAAATGAATGATTATAAACAATAAAGAATGTTGTTAGTGAGAAATATATATAACAAGTGCTTATAAACAATTTATACAAGAATAATGCCTAGACTAACAATAAAACGTTTTTGTCTAATATTACGGGAAAATATAAATCCCCAGCAACGGCGCCAAAAACTTGATGGGTGTAATCTAGGTTAGAGCTTTTCTTACGACGGTAAATATATATTACGATGAATGTGCTACGGCTACGAATGTGATCTTTCTTAACGCTCTAACTTTCCTAGACGCTACTACATAGGGGCATGTGTACCCCGTCGTATCAAGTAATAATCCAGTTAGATCGAGTATCGAATCCACGGGATTTATATTCATAAGTATTAAACGACTCGGTTCTATTTGCTATCTAAGCGGTGAATATTTTAGGGGGGTTTGGCGACGACTACCAACTACTCCTAAACTATTGGTGAGACATATTTTATATAACAAATACTCTATGAAGTGCAATGGCGATGATAAGTTATAAATATGACAAACAAAGACTCCGAATATATACGATTAATAGTCTACTCTTGCAAAGACGACTACGTGTAGTTCGACCGATCCGTGAGGTACTTAGACTATGTAATTCCTAGTCAAGGCGTGTCTAATGCTGGGAATTAGAAACTAGGGCCCGTAAGTTCCGTGGTTTGTCAATCCCTACGGTTTCCGGTGCGTCACTTCCGGTAAGGCAACACCTATATAATTCCTAAAGATAGCCCGAATGGCGTCGGAAATCGCATACCCCTACACAATAATCAATTAAGAATATCAAAGCAAGCAATAAACATCAATACGTATAGAGAAACGGAAATTGTAAAGCATATATTATAAATATGAAAAATGTAAATACGGGATACAACCAAGCCTAGTACATAGGAAGAGTGCAAGCTAATTAGCAAGTGGAAAGGGAGGAATCCGCCCTCGGAACTAGCTAACCGGACTCTAGGCCGTCTCTTAGGACTTGGAGGTGGAACTCTCGAGCTTGGTGAACGGAGGTTGAACGGAACTTTGGCGGAATGTCGGAATCAACGGACAAGCTCTCAAGGTGATAGATTAGAGTTATACAAAATCTGAATGTCTAAACTATATAACAAAATCAAGATATAAGAGGTATGTGTAATAGATGTTAGCTTTTTAAAATGAGTGCTAGTCACTCTTATTTATACATCAAGCTAGGGGTGGAATGGTAATTTCACAAAGTACAATCATGGAGATACATTATTTTCTGTAGGATTCTCAAGACACGCCCTGCGTATGGTGGAGGACGTCCTGCGTATGTTCCCATTCCGTCAGAAATCTCTTGCAGGTGGACCAGATTTAGATCTTGTTGACTCAAACACGCCCCGCATATACTGCTATACGCCCCGCGTGTTTGAGATTCTGCCTTTCAATTGCTCGAAACACACCTTTTACGTCCTGCGTACTCTGAAAGACGCCCCGCGTGGATGAGTCCCTGGTCTTTTTATGTTGGAGAACTGCCTTACACGTCCCGCGTGTTAGGTGATACGCCCTGCGTATTGAGAGTTGACTCTGGGAGACCATGCAGTCAGACTTTCAGGATTAGGCTAATCATTTCCTGACAGATGTCATACGCCCCGCGTGGTGGTTGGCACGCCCCGCGTATGCTGAGTAGATTCCATGTGGTGGTTCAGGATTGATCAATCATTTCTGACTAAGTGTTCCACGTCCCGCGTGGTGAGTAATACGCCCTGCGTGGATGGAATTTTTCTCCTTATTGTACCTACGAAATACACTTCTCACGAGCCGAGTTAGCTTGACGTTTTATTCTCTAAATTCAACTAAAAATAAAGGAAATTAACCCAAAGCTCGGATTTTATTTTTATTTTATTATTTTATTAAAACACTCTATTTTTGTAATTAAACTAATTTATTTAGCTCAAAAATAAACCGTAAACCACGCTAAAAGATAGGGACGAAACACCCCTATCACTAGCCCATTTGACCATGTCAGGAACTGCCCCGTAGCTGATGTCAAACCACTGAAATCATTTTTTGCCCGTCTTGCTTGAACCGTGGCATGAAAGAATCTAGAATTATTGTCACCCGCCTGCAGCCATTTGATTTTTGCCCGTTGTTTCCAGTACATTTATTGAGCTAGTCGTACCGCATCCAATTCTCTGCTAATTTGTTGAAATTCTGTTATTTTACCTGGTCCCCTGTTCAATTCCAACTGTGCCTGAAGTTTCCTTGATTTACCTCGGAATTCCTGTTTGTGTCTAGCGCACCAACGTCTCAGTTCACTTCTGCACTGCTCCATTATTTCTAGGAAGGTTGAAGATACTGAATTTTCCCAATGATGTTTTATTAGTTCTTGGCACTTTACCTCAGCCCCCCAATCATTTTTGTATCTAAACTGTGTCGTGGAGTTTAGTTGAGTGACGCTTGTTCACAATAGAAGGAGGGAGTGATCTGATTGTGTTGCAATAATATTCTAAATAGTACCTGAAGGAAAAAGTTCATGCCATGCCCGTGAAGTAAGTCCCCTATCAAGCTTTTCTTTGATTAAATTATGTCCTTGTCTGCAGCGAGCCCAAGTATATGGATAGCCATGCCAATGTACCTCGGATAATTCGCAAAATGAGAGAGTATCCGCAAAACCCGACAATAGAGCATGCGGGTGACCTCTACCCCCTCGTTTCTCGCTGGAAAATAACATATCGTTGAAGTCGCCTATTAGAACCCAAAGGAGGTCTGATATACGATACAAATCTTTTATACATTGCCAGGATGCACTCTGTCTATTACGCTCTGGGAATCCATAGTAGCTAGTAAGCCTCCACCTATGCCTATTTTCATAAGAGACTGAAATATAAATTGGAACCAAATTTCAGTAACTGGATGTCAACATCTGCTTTCCAGAGAAGAGCCAAACCACCGCCCCCTCTGATACTGTCAATTGCAAACAACCTCTCGAAACCCAAACTCTCTTTAACTCATATCATAGCATCCTTAGTAATCATCATTTCCATCAAAACAATAATGGAAGGTTTGTGGGTGAAGATGATCTCCCGGAGCTCTCGGACTCCCTCGAGGTTACCCACTCCTTGGCAGTTCCAACTAAATATTTTCATAGCTTCCGACTGACTCCTATCTTAGAGTCTTTCGATATCTTTTTTTCAATAGAAACTTCTTCCATACTAGTCTTGCTAGTAACCTCTCCTTCACACCTTCTGCGTTTGGATTCTCCTACTACCTGGACTTCCTCCTCTTTTTCTACCAGTTCCTGAAGATTCAATTGTGTCTCCTTTAGTACTTTCATTGATTCCTTACTAGCCGCCTCAGTTCTGGTTTGTGATAACAATGTAGGAGAGCTATGTAACCATGGAGAAATATTATGAGCAAAATGTCTAGGAGCAGCATAGAGGAAAGGATCGTATACTGTTGGCATCTCCGGATCATTCAGGGCTCTAAACGGTGCACAGTCACGAGCGTTATGTCCCAGCAATCCACAGAAGAAACAGAAGTGTAGGAGTCATTCGTACTGGAAATTGATCCATATCTAATCGTTGGTTGACTTGCCTAGTTTAGTTCTGCACTTGAGAAGGGCTCTGACATCTAGCTGAACTTGGACTCTGAGATATCCATGGAAGGTTTCAGTATAGTCTCAGGGGTCAGTTCGGATAACTGGTCCTATGAAGCTTCCGCATGCCACAACAATCTTTTCAGTGGGATATCCAAACGGTAATCCATGAATTTGGACCCAAAAAGCTATCGTATTTAGTTCCAGTTGGCGGAGGTCCTTTTTTCATTGACTCTTTTAACTATCAGGAGCTTGTTCTCAAAAGACCATGGTCCTTCATTCAATACCCCATTCACATCAAAGACGTGGTTGAATTGGAATAGCAATCGGCCTCCCTCAATTTCAACAACTGACATACCTCCGGCCGGTTTCCATAATCTTGACATAGTGATCTTCATGCCTTCAAAATTGACGGGTTTGTCTGTAACAAACCTGCCTTTGCAGCTCCATCTCAAGTCATAATCTGGAAGAGGAACTTCATCCGGGATGATAATAGGCGAACAATACATGTACAGATAATCAAGCCTCTGGACTGTTAGCCAGCGGCAGTAAGGGAAAAGGTAACGGTGGAAAGAATAAGTCTAATAAGCCGTTCTCAAAGAGTCCTAAGCCAGACGATACTTGTAACTACTGTAAGGAGAAAGGACATTGGAAACTGATTGTCTAAAGAAGAAGAAGAAATCATAAAATCAACCAAGTTCTGCTACTATAGCAAATGGTGACACTAGCTCTAAAAACAACATTGTTCTAGTTACTGATGCACATGCTCATCATTCTGATGTGTGGATTCTTGATTCGAGAGAATCTTATCATATTTGTCCAATGAGAGAGTGGTTTTCAACTTATAAGCAGGTAGATGGAGGTAGCATTTCAATGGCTAATAGTCATATCTACAAGGCAATTGGAATAGGCTCGATCAAGTTAAAGACACATGATTGTAATTTTTGTACGTTGAATGAAGTCAGGCATGTTCCATTTATGACGAAGAATCTGATATCTCTGAGTCTGCTAGACAGTAGGGGTCTCAGTTGGTCAGGGAAAGATGGAGGTATGTATGTTTGTAAAGGTTCTGATGTGATTCTGAAAGGTGTGAAGCATAGTACTTTGTATTTCCTGCAAGGTTCCACTGTTACAACTTCAATTGATGTTGCATCGTCAGAGATTCACCGCGAAGATATAACAAAGCTATGGCATATGAGACTTGGTCATATCGGTGAAAGAGGTGAAGGAAATTAAGGCTAAGGTATAGCAGCGGAAATATAAAAATTTTAGCCTACTTCCTTTTAACCATAGGATCCGTTAATCGTTATTTCATATAAAGAGGGATAAGAAGAAATACCTTTCGATGATCAATCTACCGTTGCAAACGAAGTGCTCACAACTTCAAAGGAGATGTAAACTGTTTACCAATCTGCCCCTATCCGAAACAGACCTTCCAGACCTCCGAACGACAATCCCTTCGGTGGAAACGTGGAAGAATATGTCTAGAAGCTACTGTCCAAAAATCACGACGATCCGATGGTTCAATCTCCGGGAATCCTCGAAATAGTGAACTGACCTGATGTAGGCGAAGAAAAACGAATTTCTCCCTTTTAATTGTTTTTCCTTCTTTCGTGAATACGGTGAGATTAAGTTAGAATCAACCCTTATGAGATGCAACCAAAATAGATTGCCTCTAACAAACCAACACAAGATCAAAGAGAAAGAGGGATGAATAAGATTAATCAATCGATGGAATGCCGTATGAATTCTTGTTCACGAACTTGGGAATAGAATTCTTTTCTCTCTCTCTTGTAGCAATTTCGAAAATCACCAAAGGGAAGGGATATTTTCATTAGTCGAAATTCATTAGGGGAGGGGGTATATATATTAGCTTGTCTCTAAACCCTAGTTAGATAGGAATATGTTACTTAATAAGAATCCAATTCGGAAAAGGATTCCTAATTATTATCTCACTATATATCTAATATATTTAGGATAATAATAAATAACCTAATTGGATAATAATAGGAGAATATTAATCTAATTAAAACTCCTAATTAAATTATCTCTTAATTAATTTACTTCATAATCCTAATCTAATTAGGATTAATGGAATAAAATTAATTCCTTACTAACATATATAAATTTCGGCCCCCTCCTAGTATTTGGGCCTTACTGGGCTTAATTGGGCTTCCATCTATTAATCATATCCATCTCTCTTTTGGTTCCATCTATTAATCATATCCATCTCACTTGGACATAAGTTTGAGGTTACGAAACCAGTCGGTGAAGTTTGAACTATTCAACTTGTTATCGGTAAGTATATTTTGCAGATTGGTGTTAGTCATGATTTTAAGAGTGTTTAATTAAACTTGAGAGTGAGAAAGAGTAGACGTATGTTATTCATTTGCTTTAAAGTATAACAATCTAAAATTATAGGCCTTTTAATTTATTTCAGATTGCTCCCACTATTTTGCCAAATTAATAACCCTCCATATTAATTCGAAGAATTTCACAAATCCTTTAGTGAGCTAGGATCCTAACTCCTGAGATTTCGCCTTGACTTTAGCCAACAAGCTAGTCCCATTTGTTAGGTAGATTCATGCAATCAATCACATCTCGAATGTGATTCCTAGGTTATTGGGTTACTAACCACATTAGTAACTAATATGTCATTCATATTAATCCCAACCATTTTGCCCATTAGTTTATGACAACATGAGTTTGCTCATCCAATTATCATAATCTAATTTAAGTATTACCCCATATTCATGAAAGAACGATTTTCGATAATCCAGGTGTTACCATAAGACCCCGAGCTTGACTTTAGCCAACAACCCAAAGGCCCCCAGTACTACCGGCTGAATTATAATATTAGGGAGGGGCAACCGATTTTAATAACTTGCTTATTTACTTAACTTTTTAATGAGGGATTTTTATTTAAGTCTCATAATCTAACTTAGTCTTGATTTGCTTTAGCATACATCAGACACACATACATACATACATTGGCGTTATGGACATATCATCTAAATTATTCCGTCGAGCCAGAGACGGAATAAAAGGCCAAACCTAAGGAAATACTAACTATTACATATTTCTCTTTAGGTCCTCCGTCTTCTCCTTGGCGCCTTGAAATTACATATTAATTTCTATACTACTTTAAGAAAACTTCAACTGAATTAAAGGGAATTAGATGAGAGGAGAAATTACAATAGATAGTAGAAAGGCAGGACTCGCAGGCCCTATTTCAAAAATACCAAAAGACTAAAAGAGGGTCCAAATATGTCCATAACTCCAAACATGCATAGACTCAATTAAATAAATTTAATTGGTTGATTACATAACCGGCTTATGTAATATTTAGGTTAATCACATTAACTCGCCAAATTAACTTTCATTCAATTTTACTTCTAATCGTTTTGTATCTTTATATTAATCCTTATATTAATATAACCATATAAAACGTTGATTATGCTCGTCCCATTTATTTTGATTTTAATTCATTTAACACTTTGATTTACATATTGGTAAAAACAAACATTTAAACGAATTATTCATTCGATAATCAAAACAGAAAACTATTAATTTCTGAAAACATTCTAAAACAATTTTAAAACGGTTTTCAGAAATAGGATAATCTACAATAGATTTCCGTTTTATCATTTAGAATTAATAAAACTAATTTTATCAACCTAACTATAAAACTAATAGATTTTTTTATAATGATTATCAACCGAAATAATTAGGAACATAAGCATAATCAGTTTTAATTAACAATTAATCAAAACTTTATTTATCTTTAGAATTAATCAATCAATATTATTTGTCAATTAATCCTAACCATAAATATTTATTCAATCCTATTGAAAACTTCTATATTTTCATATATGAAATAACGGATTTAACGATGGCTCTGATACCACTGAAGGAAATTAAGGCTAAGGTATAGCAGCGGAAATATAAAAATTTTAGCCTACTTCCTTTTAACCCTAGGATCCGTTAATCGTTATTTCATATAAAGAGGGATAAGAAGAAATACCTTTCGATGATCAATCTACCGTTGCAAACGAAGTGCCCACAACTTCAAAGGAGATGTAAACTGTTTACCAATCTGCCCCTATCCGAAACAGACCTTCCGGAGCTCCGAACGACAATCCCTTCGGTGGAAACGTGGAAGAATATGTCTAGAAGCTACTGTCCAAAAATCGCGACGATCCGATGGTTCAATCTCCGGGAATCCTCGAAATAGTGAACTGGCCTGATGTAGGCGAAGAAAAACGAATTTCTCCCTTTTGATTGTTTTTCCTTCTTTCGTGAACACGGTGAGATTAAGTTAGAATCAACCCTTATGAGATGCAACCAAAATAGATTGCCTCTAACAAACCAACACAAGATCAAAGAGAAAGAGGGATGAATAAGATTAATCAATCGATGGAATGCCGTATGAATTCTTGTTCACGAACTTGAGAATAGAATTCTTTTCTCTCTCTCTTGTAGCAATTTCGAAAATCACCAAAGGGAAGGGATATTTTCATTAGTCGAAATTCATTAGGGGAGGGGGTATATATATTAGCTTGTCTCTAAACCCTAGTTAGATAGGAATAGGTTACTTAATAAGAATCCAATTCGGAAAAGGATTTCTAATTATTACCTCACTATATATCTAATATATTTAGGATAATAATAAATAACCTAATTCGATAATAATAGGAGAATATTAATCTAATTAAAACTCCTAATTAAATTATCTCTTAATTAATTTAATTCATAATCCTAATCTAATTAGGATTAATGGAATAAAATTAATTCCTTACTAACATATATAAATTTCGGCCCCCTCCTAGTATTTGGGCCTTACTGGGCTTAATTGGGCTTCCATCTATTAATCATATCCATCTCTCTTTTGGTTCCAAGTCTTATGTGTGATCCATTAGGTCCTTACTACTTCTGGCCGTATGCAACCTATTAAATTAATTTCTTCAAGAATTATATTTAATCCCTTGCATAACGGAATGATGTACAGAGTATGTTATTGGCAAGTCCGTAATCATTCCCCCAGAGTCCGTTAAGAAGACAGGTTGATTCTGTCGTTAACCCTTCCGTATTAGTTATGGTATAATACGATCCTTTATCAACTACATCCTTGAACTGAATCTTATGACTATGGGTAATGTCAAGTCACATATAGCGAGACGTTCGTTTTACTTGTTATTGGCCGAGTCAACTCAAAAGATAGGTTAAGTGAAATCCGAATTTCTACTCTTAAGCTATCACCTTGCAAGGGTTTAGAGTCGAGTCTTCCACAAGCGATCCTTGGATGTATCTCCCATTAATCGGGAGTGATAAATGCTCAATCCAATGTATAACTACCCTGAAATTACTTCATGTGACACCCAACCTTTGCAGTTCACACCCCAGAGTCATCTCTGTTAAGGATCGTGGGACCACAGGATCAAAGTCTCACATTCAGTAATTCAGGATGACCAATTAACATTCCTTTGAGTCTGAGGATTAGTTATACCTATTAATACCAATGAGATGAACAGTTGACAAGGATGAATCTACCCATCCTGTTATCTCAAGTCGGATCCCCAATCCTAATGAACAACGTTTCACCGGATCTATGTAACTGTCCAGATATCTATATATGTGAAGCTTGTGAGATCAGCTTTCTGTCGGACAGAAGACATTGTTACATACAAGTCTCAACTGTGATATATCAATCCTAAATATATCACTTGACTTTGGGTGGTTTTAAGTTTATTAGTTTATTATAAAGTTTTGTCTCACTTCATGCTTGTATGAACACTTTATAATCACTTTAAACAAACTTACGGATTTTCTTTTATTAGACTTTATTTAGTGCTTAAAAGGGATTGCCTTTATATAGTTATAAAACATATATCTCATTAAAACAAATGATATAAAGAACAATTCATTTACAATAAGTTTGTATCCTGCAACAATTGACTATAGGACACAAAACCCCAACAAGAGGGATGTCGATTCTATCAAAGGATGATCTTCTTGGTGGTTATAAGGTCAAGAGTCTAGAGTTTTGTGAACATTGTGTCTTTGGGAAACGACATCGCAGCAAGTTTCTCAAGGCTGTTCACATAACAAAAGGCACACTTAATTACATTCACTTTGATTATTGAGGTCCATCTCGAGTTGAGTCTTTGGGAGGTCACAGATATTTTGCGTCTATGATTGATGACTATTCAAGGATGACTTGGGTCATTATGATGAAGCATAAAGGTGAAGTTTTCAAGAATTTCAATCAGTGAAAATCATTGGTGGAAAACCAAATAGGAAAGAAGATAAAGAGGCTGCAAACTGATAATGGTCTGGAATTCTGCTCATCTAAGTTTGACCAGTTCTTTAAGGATGAAGGGATTTCTCGGCATCACACATTCAGGAATACACCACAACAGAATGGCGTAGCTAGTGAATGAACCAGACATTACTGGAGAGGTCGAGGTGCATGCTCTCTAATGTTGGGTTAGATGGAAGATTCTAGGTTAAAGCAGTGAACACAACATGTTACCTGATTAACCATGGACCACACACAGGCATACAGTACAAGACACCTATAGAGATGTGGTCAGGAAAGGTTGCTCATTACTCAAATCTGAAAGCTTTTGGGTGCATAGTTGATAGGAGTATTTTACCCCTATCTTTTAGCGTGATTTACGGGTTGATTTCGGGTATAATAAATAAGTTTAATTACAAAAATAAAGCGTTTTGATAAAATAAAGAAATAAAAATAGATTTTGAACTTTCAGTTAATTTTTCGTATTTTTGACTAGTTTAGGAAATAAAAATGTCAAGCTAACTCGGCTCGCAAGATTTGTATTTCATGTACGAGGAAGGAGCAAAAACCCACTCAATACGCGGGGCGTATTATCCTCTACGCGGGCCGTGAAACATGCCATGTGGAACTGACTCAGCGTACGCGGGGCGTATGCCACCCTATGCGGGGCGTATGACACATGTCGGCAATAATTGGCCTAATCCTGAAAGTCAGATTGCATTGTCTCCCGGAGTCAAATCTCCATACGCGGGGCGTACTACCATATACGCGAGGCGTACCAGGCAGTTCTTCAATGATAAAAGTTCAGAGACTCATTTACGCGGGGCGTGCCTGAGCTACGCACGGCGTAAAAGCTCCAATTCAAGCAACAAAACTTCAGAGACTCAAACACGCGGGGTGTACTTCAGCTACGCAGGGCGTGTTTGAGACAATTAGACACGGAATTGGTCCGCATGCAGGATATTTCTGATGGAATGGGCACTTAAGCGGGGCGTAGACCACCTTACGCGGGGTGTATCATGGGATTTCTGCACCAAATAATGTTGCTCCATACTTGTGTTTTGTGAAGTTACAACATTGCCCTTGCTTGTTGTTTATAAATAGATAGCTTTTGAAACCAATGACATACCAATTATATACTAGAGAGCAAACTATACTCTTTTCTTTTCTTGTAATTTAGATTCAGATTTTGTAGTTAAACTCTCCCCCTCGAGAGCTTGTTCGGTTGTTCCGGCGTTCCATTGAAGTTCCGTTCCACCATTCGTCACCAAGCTCGAGAGTTCCACCTCCACGACCTAGGAGATGGCTTTGAGTCCGTTTAGCTAGTTCCAAGGGCGGATTCTCCCTTTTTACTTGCTAATTAGCTTGTACTCTTCCTATGTACTAGGCTTGGTTGTATTTCATCTAATCACTTTCCATATTTATAATTTATGGTTCATAATCTCTATTTCCCTTTACGTGTTAATGTTTATTGCTTGTTTTGATATTGATAATTGATTATTGTGTAGGAGAACGCGATTACCGCCGCCATTCGGGCTATCTTTAAGGAGTTATATAGGTGTTGCCTTACCGGAAGTGACAAACCGGAAACCGTAGGAATTGAAAAGCCACGGAACTTACGGGCCCTAGTTTCTAATTCCCCCGCATTCGACACGCCTTGACTAGGAATCACGTAGTCTAAGTGCTTCACGGGTCGGTTCTACTACACTTGGTCGTCTTTGCAAGAGTAAACTATTATCCGTATTTATTTAGGGTCATTATTTATCATGGTTATAACTTACCATATTCATCCCACTTCATAGAGTTTTAGCTACATAAATCTGTGTCGCCAATAGTTAGGAATAGTGTGTAGTTGTGTCTTACTTCACCCCAAAGTAATTACCGCTTAAATAACATATGAAACCGAGTCGTCTAATACTTGTAATTATAAATCCCGTGGATTCGATACCCGGTCTTAACCGGATTATTACTTGATACGACGGGGTACACTTGCCCCTAAGTAGTCGTTGTGTCTAATGGAGTTAGATCATTTAAAAGATCACATCCATAGTCATAGCACATTCACCGCAATACACATTTCGTCATCGTAGAAGAAAGCTCTACACCTAGACGACGCCCATCAAGTTTTTGGCGCCGTTGCCGGGGATTTATAATCTCCTACGATATTAGACAAAACGTTTCATTGTTAGTTTAAGCATTCTTTTTGTATAAATTGTTTATATATACTTTTACTAACATTATTCTTTCTTGTGGATAATTCTTTTATACTTGTTTTACTTTATGCACACCCGATCTAAAAGTGATTCTCTCGTACCTATTGATCTCGAAATTGAACGTACTCTTTGTAGGTTACGTAGAGAAAGAATGGCAAATCCCAACGGCGAAGTCAACCAACCCAACGGAAACCAAAGGCCGCAAGTGAACAACATCCGCGGGGGCAATGATACACATACGATGATGGAGATCCTTGCTCCACACCGTCCCCAAAATCATAACGGCATTGTTGCTCCCACAATCCCGGCCAACACATACGAGATCAAGACCGGTATGATCCAACTCATACAACAATGTGGTCAATTCGGGGGGGGGGGGGGGGGGGGGAACTCCATGAGAACCCCAACGAGCATTTGGATAAATTTCTTATGTGTGCCAATACCTCTCGGCAAAATGGTGTTCCCGTTGAGGCTGTGAGACTGAAATTGTTCCCTTTTTCATTGACAGGGCAGGCGTTGGAGCGGCTTCATTCGTTGGAAGCGGGGTCGATCACGTCATGGGAGGAGCTCGATAAGGAGTTCATTTCCTACTATTTTCCGCCATCGAAAACAGTCAAGTTGCGGACTGATATCACGTCTTTTAGGCAACTGGAATACGAGGCCCTTCATGCAGCTTGGGCTAGGTTCCGAAAGTTACTCCGAAATTGCCCCCACCATGACATCCCAAAGCACGACTTGGTAAGCACCTTTTACCACGGTTTAACCCCCACTAATCGTGCTACTGTTGATTCCGCTGCAGGTGGGGATCTATTTCGGAAGTCAGCAAGTGAGGCCTACGAGCTCATTCACGAGCTCGCGAGAAAGAGTGTACAGTGGCAAGAAAATTGGCTTGCAGGACCGTCGCGACACCAAACATTCGCTGTGGAGAATAAGGCTCCGAAAAGCTCCATAGCTGAGATGAATCAGAAACTTGACTCGTTAATTGCCCAGCTGAGCCTCAATAAAAGTGCACAGGTCTTAATGTGCAACCACTGTGGTGGAGACCACGACGGACTCAATTGCCAAGCCGGTAGCCCTTTCGCCGGCGACTTCGAGAGTGTAAGTTATGTAGGAGGCAACCCAAGGTATAATCCTAATCCGAACTCCTATCACCACCACAGTAATAATAACGGCGGATGGAGGCCTCAGTACCAACACCCAAACTTGTCATACGGCAATAGTAATAATGTGTTGAGGCCCCCATCCGGCTTTGAGCAAGAACATCGGGAAAATGGGTTAGGGCAAGCGCAAGCCATGCCCGGTAATCGGAATGCTCCACCCCCCGACAATGTACACGGCCAATCGGTCACATCGTTGTTGAAAGATATTTTAACCCGTCTTTCCGATAGCGAAGTGTTTTGTAGGGATCTTAGCCGCCAGGTGGCCCACCTGAACCTTTAACAGCAGGAAAGGCCTCTAGGAACCCTCCCGGCAAACACTGAACAAAACCCGCAGGGTAAGAATCGGGAATCCGGACAGGTGATCACGCTCCTAAATAATGGAATTTCCGACCCATCAAGCTCCAACGCGGACGTCTTGCAATAAGCCGCCATATAAGACAGTCGAGCTACTTCGACTCAAAATGTAGCATCGGTTTGAATTCCTCGAACCACTTGTCTATATGTAATATAAACTTTATCTCTTTTCTTTATTTTGCATTGTTGTTATTTTATTTTCATCTTCATTTTTACTTTATTTTATTTTCTCCTATTTTCTTTTATTTTCATAAAATCAAAAGAAAAACAAATCCCACATTAATCCAAAAATCTTAAAATGTGCGGGGCATGCAACCCCTTGCGCCCCGCGTAGTTGTGTGTCTGTCCCTTTTACTCAATAAAGGACACACTATGCGGGGCGTACCTAGAGACGCGCCCCGCGTACATTTTAATCTTTGACACCTTTGTTCAATAAATGTCACGTAGAGGACACGCGGGGCGTACCCTAGGGTACGCCGCACGTATCCTCGGGGAGTTGTGAATCACAACTCCCCATGGCAACTCCCCATCTCTCAAACTTCCCATCACTCCTCTTCCCTATACACCTTTTCCACTTCCACACTCCACCTCCTCTTCCACCCAATCAATTTCCATCCTTTCAAATTCAAATTTTCAACTTCCCTCCATAATAAATTTTCATTAACTACCCCCTTAATTACAAATTAATAAAAATTAAAAAGAGTCATAAATAAAACATAAAAATCATAAAATCAATTAAAAACTCATTAAAAACTCATAAATCCAAAAGTGAAAAAAAAATCAGAAAATTGCCAAAAACAACAAAAATCCTTCATCTTCCGTCTTCTACACGGGGCGTAACCCCATGTACGCCCCATGCCCTCGCCCTTTTTGTCATCAAAAAGGAGCAGGAGGTACGATACGCGAGGCGTGCCCTCTTTCACGTCGCGCGTATCATACCATTCTTGCGCAAAATAACTTCAGGGGGGATACGCGTGGCGTGGCCCCTTTACGCCCTGCGTACCCCTCTGGGAATCCGAGCTCGGATTCCCCACTTCTCCCCTATATATATCTCCCCTTTTCTCCTTTTCCTTCCTCACAACTATCTCAACTTTCTCCCAACCTTCTTCCACCTTCTCTCAATCCTTCTCCATTCCTCACTATTACCATGGTTAGGCGAAAGAACACCGCTGACATGCGTCCCCCTAGGGCCACTCGTGCCCGTACCGGCTCCGCCCAGAATCAACAACCACCACCACCCGACCGGGAGGAAACACCCCCACTTACCCGCCAATATCGGGCTCCTTTTCACCTTCTCACCGAGGAGGAAGCCCAAAGGTACGAAGAACTTTATGCCGCCACAGTTCAAGAGCTTCCGTTCATCCCGCGTAGCGTGCTCGATCAATATGATCTCGGCACGCCTTTCGAAGCTCATCTCCGTGCCCTCGGATGGTACGACATCTATCGTACACAACACCATGTGTACCCCTCCTTGGTCATTGAATTCTTCACCACCCTCACCTCCAACAATGTGCCCGGAGCCGCGCTTTTCAACTTCCGCCTCCACAACCGTCCCTTCACCATTGACACCCCATGGCTTCGCAACCACTTCACTCATCAAGCGGAGCCTAGCATCGACCATTGGCCCGACGGTGTCTTCGCCCCCGAATTCTGTACCTCCATTACCGGGTCCAATGACTATCACGTATCTAACCTCCACCCGGCTAGTATTCGTGATCCTATTCTCCAGCTCCTTCACCGCTTCATCTCCTTCTACTTCACGGGGAAATACGAGTCCACCAAGGTCAACAAACATGAGCTGTTGGCCCTCTACTGTAGTGTCAACGGGCTCACATACGACCTTGCCTACCACGTGGCCCTCCACCTCCGCGCCACACCCATCCGGAAACGGGCTAAGCTCGGGTTCGGCCACCTCATCACCATCTTCGCCCTCTCCACTCTCGACTTCGACGCCATTGAGCGCCTCCCGCGCCTTATGCCTCGGCCATTGGATAAAAATGCCTTTAAAACCTTAAAGCGTCCAACTTCCGGCCCGGGCGAGACTTCGGGGGCAGCCCACTCTAATGCGGAAGGGGATTCGGACTCGGATATGGGTCTCAATTTTAGCCCACCACCTCTCCACGACTTCAACTCTCTCTACGCTCGGTTGGATATCTTGGAGGATAACCAACGTCGGGATCGGGTTCACTATGACGCCCAATTCGCCACCCTCAACACCCGCTTCGACTCCATCGAGGCACAACAATGGGAGGATCGGGTTCATCTCGATGCTCGCTTCGATGCCCTCACCAACTCCTTCGCCTCCTACTTCAACATCAATGGCAATCCGCCTCCACCTCAACCATAGTTCCATTTCTTTTTGTGTTTTCCATTTTTTTCTTTTGATGTTTTTGTTGTTATTTTTGATGTTTTTGATGTACTATCTTTTCATTTTATTATATCGTTAATTTCCGTTTATGTTTCGTGCTATTTTTTCGTTTATTTTTGCCGTTTATAATAAATCCACGCAGGGCGTACCCCATTGTACGCCCCGCGTACCCTTTATTTTCTTACACAAAAATACTCGGAAACTCAAACACGTAGGGCGTCCCCCTACTACGCCCCGCGTATTTGAGTCTCTGCTCAAATAAGACCTAAAACACGCGCCCTACGCGGGACGCCCCCCTGGGCACGCCTCGTGTAGGGCCCCTGACCACTAAAGGTCTTCTTTCCCTTCCTTAGCTTTATTTTTGTTTTTGTTTTAATTTCTTTTTGCGACGCCCTTGGAATATGCGTCATTTTAAATAACACGGAGGGACGTGCAACCCCGCACTTAACGTTGTTTTGCACTACCAAAAATAAAAATAAAAATTAAATAAACAACAAAATAATTAAACTAATTTATTGACTCTTCTAATTTATCCCGACACGCTATCCCTCCTTCGGAAATTAACTAAAGTTCCGTTAATTGTCATAAAAAAAAGGCGTCGACATAAGGGGATGATCTAATTAAGGAATTTCAGTCTTGGTTTTGAAATTAGGGAATTTGTGTAAAGCTTAAAGTTAGTACTAAACTAAGGCATTGAGTCTTAATCCGAATGTTATCTCCATAATGAACTTTGAAAAGGCAATAAAAACGGGATAGTTGAGAATTTAGCGAAGACTTGATAGTACACAATTTGAACCCGAATCTTTGTGAGGTATTTTGAGCCTAAAAGAGTTCGTACGAGAACTCTAATTCTTTCACAATTTTTCGAGAGCTTTGACTTCACTCGACTCATAGAATTTGCATCCAATACCGGGTTAAGTACACTTATTTTTGGTAAAAAGGCAATAGATGATAAACCGAACCCACTTAAGCTAATTTTCTTAATTTATTTTTCTCATTTTCATTAAACATTAGGAAACCCCTTCGAGCCTATTAACCAACTTTTTTGTTGATACCCTTTTTAACATTTAACCCTTTTTCCTCTCGTTCGAATACCGACAAAATCAATTTGCACCCAAAAAGTCACGGCCTTAGCAAATGAGCACCATAAGCTTTCAAAATATTGTTTTTGTGCCTCTATCAAAACAAAGGACACAATAAAAGTAAAAAGGCATTCTCGAGCTCCACCCAAGCAATTTTGAAGTATATTTAAAATTCGCTAAGGCCAAAGCAAAAACACGGTGCAATCACAAAACGGTGTTTTCGAACTCGAGTTTCTTTAAACTAACCACTAAAAAGCCACCCACATTACAACCCCCCTTCGGGTTCATTTTTAATGTTGCCTAACCATATTTTAGGAGGAAAAACCCGGATGAAAATGCAAATTCAACATGATCTCGAGTAAGTGCAAAGTAGAGTGCTAAAACACCGACCCACCTAAAATTGAGCGTAAGAGCAAAATCCCTTGGTGAGGTACTATCGGGTTCTCAAGAGATAATCAACCCCCGTTAATATTGCCTATTAATCTTGATCATGGGGGTTTCAAACAAGCTTTGTACTCAATTGTTGGCGTAGGTACTTATCGAACCCTTTGCATAAAACCGTAACTTTGAAATCACGCACTTGGCAAAACCAACCGTCGGTTTGTTTCTTAATTTTCTCAATCCTTTGTCTCTCGATTTCTTTTACTTGAGGACAAGTAAAACTTTAAAGTCCGATGAGGTTTGATAGGCGTATTTTACCCCTATCTTTTAGCGTGATTTACGGGTTGATTTCGGGTAAAATAAATAAGTTTAATTACAAAAATAAAGCGTTTTGATAAAATAAAGAAATAAAAATAGATTTTGAACTTTCAGTTAATTTTCCGTATTTTTTACTAGTTTAGGAAATAAAAACGTCAAGTTAACTCGGCTCGCAAGATTTGTATTTCAGGTACGAGGAAGGAGCAAAAACCCACTCAATACGTGGGGCGTATTATCCTCTACGCGGGGCATGAAACATGGTGTCGGAAATAATTGCCTTATCCGCAGACACCATGTGGAACTGACTCAGCGTACGCGGGGCGTATGCCACCCTACGCGGGGCGTATGACACATGTCGGCAATAATTGGCCTAATCCTGAAAGTCAGACTGCATTGACTCCCGGAGTCAACTCTCCATACGCGGGGCGTACTACCATATACGCGAGGCATACCAGGCAGTTCTTCAATGATAAAAGTTCAGAGACTCATTTACGCGGGGCGTGCCTCAGCTACGTACGGCGTAAAAGCTCCAATTCAAGCAACAAAACTTCAGAGACTCAAACACGCGGGGCGTACTTCAGCTACACAGGGCGTGTTTGAGACAATTAGACACGGAATTGGTCCACATGCAGGAGATTTCTGACGGAATGGGCACTTATGCGGGGCGTAGACCACCTTACGCGGGGCGTATCATGGGATTTCTGCACCAAATAATGTTGCTCCATACTTGTGCTTTGTGAAGTTACAACATTGCCTTTGCTTGATGTTTATAAATAGATAGCTCTTGAAACCAATGACATACCAATTACATACTAGAGAGCAAACTATACTCTTTTCTTTTCTTGTAATTTAGATTCAGATTTTGTAGTTAAACTCTCCCCCTCGAGAGCTTGTTCGGTTGTTCCGGCATTCCATTGAAGTTCCGTTCCACCATTCGTCACCAAGCTCGAGAGTTCCACCTCCACGACCTAGGAGACGGCTTTAAGTCCGGTTAGCTAGTTCCAAGGGCGGATTCTCCCTTTTTACTTGCTAATTAGCTTGTACTCTTCCTATGTACTAGGCTTGGTTGTATTTCATCTAATCACTTTCCATATTTATAATTTATGGTTCATAATCTCTATTTCCCTTTACGTGTTAATGTTTACTGCTTGTTTTGATATTGATAATTGATTATTGTGTAGGAGAACGCGATTACCGCCACCATTCGGGCTATCTTTAGGGAGTTATATAGGTGTTGTCTTACCCGAAGTGACAAACCAGAAACCATAGGAATTGGCAAGCCACGGAACTTACGGGCCCTAGTTTCTAATTCCCCCGCATTAGACACGCCTTGACTAGGAATCACGTAGTCTAAATGCTTCATGGGTCAGTACTACTATACTTGGTCGTCTTTGCAAGAGTAAACTATTATCCGTATACATTTAGAGTCATTATTTATCATGGTTATAACTTATCATATTCATCCCACTTCATAGAGTTTTAGCTACATAAATCTGTGTCGCCAATAGTTAGGAATAGTGTGTAGTTGTGTCTTACTTCACCCCAAAGTAATTACCGCTTAAATAACATACAAAACTGAGTCGTCTAATACTTGTAATTATAAATCCCATGGATTCGATACCCGGTCTTAACCGGATTATTACTTGATACGACGGGGTACACTTGCCCCTAAGTAGTCGTTGTGTCTAGTGGAGTTAGAGCATTTAAAAGATCGCATCCATAGTCATAGCACATTCACCGCAATACACATTTCGTCATCGTAGAAGAAAGCTCTACACCTAGACGATGCCCATCAATAGTTTACTATCATGTAAATGAGGGTAAGCTAGAGCTAAGAGCCAAGAAGGGAGTATTCGTGGACTATGGATATGGAGTTAAAGGCTTCGGGATCGTGTCTCCATCAGACGAAAGGGTTATTCTGAGCAGAAATGTAGTCTTTAATGAAAAATTTGTGCTTAGACCGATTGTGAATCCTACAACTTCAACAGAAACTGGTAGCATTGATAAACAGGTGGAGCTTGAGGGAATATAGAGTGAGAGTGGCTTGAAGGAACATGAAGAGAATCAGGAGCTAGAAGCAGAAATTGAGCTACCAAAATCTACACCATCAGATCTTCAACCATCTAAAGCTACACATTGTAGCTTAGCTTAAGATCGACCAAAGAGGGTTAGAGTTGGGTCACCTTAGAGGTATGGTTCTAAGGACATGGTGGGTTATGCACTACAGGTTGCTGAAGAGGTGGACACTCATGAACCATCAACGTACAAAGAAGATGTTTCAGACACCGATTCTGAGAAATGGCTTGCTGCTATGGGAGATGAGATGGAGTCTCTTCATAAGAATCAGACATGGGATTTAGTCATACCACCTACATGGAGAAATATTATTACTTGCAAATGGGTTCTCAAGATGAAGGAAGGGATATCACATGCAGAGGGAGTCAAGTATAAGGCTAGAGTTGTTGCTAGAGGTTTCAATCAGAGAGAATGAGTGGATTATAATGAGATATTCTCACCTATAGTTAGACACACCTCTATTAGAGTGTTGCTACACATCAGGATTTGGAGCTTGAGCAACTTGATGTAAAGACAGCTTTTCTGCATGGAGATTTGGAGGAAGAGATATACATGACCCAACCAGATGGTTTTCAGGTTCTTGGAAAGGAGAATTATGTTTGCAAGCTGAAGAAGTCCTTGTATGGACTTAAGCATTCTCCTAGGCAGTGGTATAAGAGGTTTGACAGCTACATAATGAAGCTGAGTTACACTAGGAGCCCATATGATTGTTGTGTCTATTACAATAAACTAGAAGATGAGTCTTTTATCTATCTGGTGTTGTATGTATATGACATGTTGATAGCTGCAAGGAAGAAGCACGGCATTCAGAAGTTGAAAGTTCTTCTCAACGTAGAGTTTGAGATGAAGGATTTGGGTGCAGCTCGGAAAATTCTGAGAATAGAGACTTATAGGGACAGAAGCAAAATGAAGCTTTTTTTATCATAGAAGGGCTATATTCAGAAGATTTTGTCAAGATTCGGCATGTCTACCGCAAAGCCTGTAGATACTCCTAGTGCTGTAAATGCACATCTGTCTATTGTTTTTGCACCTAAGTCTACTAAAGAGAAGGAGTACATGTCTCGAGTTGCCTATGCTAGTGCAGTAGGAAGTTTGATGTATGCAATAGTCTGCACTAGACTTGATCTTGCACAGTCTGTTAGTATTGTTAGTAACTTTATGGGTGAACCTAGCAAGGAGAATTGGCAAGCTATGAAGAGGATTTTTGGTACCTAAAAGGTACATCTGATGTTGGTCTCATTTATGGAGGTGATACAGAGTGTTTGGTGACAAGTTTTTCAGACTCTGACTATGCTGGAGATATTGACAGTAGAAGATCTATGACTGATTATGTTTTCACTCTTGGTGGTTCAGTTGTCAGTTGGAAAGCTACTTTGCAGCCTACTGTGACTTTGTCTACTACAGAAGGAGAGTATATGGCACAAACTGAAGCTGCTAAGGAGGGGATTTGGCTTAAAGGACTAGTTAGTAATCTTGGTCTACATTATGATCAGACTATATTGTATTGTGACAGTTTGAGTGCAATCTATTTAGCCAATGATCAGGTTCATCATGAGAGTGCATATAGATGTGAGGTATCATTTCGAGAAGAGGGTAAAGGTGAAGAAGGTAGGCACTGCTGACGTGTTTACCAAGCTTGTCCCACAGAGCAAGTTTCAACACTGTTTGGACTTGCTAAACATCAGTGATTATTAGTTGCCATGTGGGCAACTCTGAGGCAGAGGGAGAAGCCTGTTCATCTGGCACTGTCATGGGTGCATCTGTTATGTTTGCCAGGAGGATTCAAGTCAAGGTGGAGATTTATCGTAATGCCTTGAATCAGTATAAATACTCTATTATCTAAACCTAATGTGTAATTTGATTTCCACCTCCTTAATAATAGCTATTCTCCTTCTGCCCGTGGATTAGCCAACACGACGTTGGTGAACCACGTCAAATCTGTGTTTTCGATTCTTGTTTATTTATCTTTCACTAAATCCGCACAACAAGCTTGAATACAGCTGAAGACTTTGATTTGATGGCTTTCTGGCCGCCATTCGCTTAGCCTTTGTTTGGAAGGGAGTTAATGGAGGTAAATGAGAGTAATGGAAGGTTAAATATTACATTAACCTTGTTTGGGAGTTGTTTTTGGAGAGCAAATGAAGGTTAATGGAAGTTAAATATTTACTTCCTTTAACTTCCAAACTCTAACCTCCAAATTAGGGGTTAATGGAAGTAACGTAAAAAATTGTCTATGCGGACTAAATTTAACCTTCATTCGCCTATCTATTTTAGAACTCCCAAACAAAGTTAATTTTTAACTTCCATTTCCATCACTTCCTTTTCCTTTCCATTACCTCCTTTAACTCTCACCCCATTAACCTCTAAACTCTCAAACAAAGGCTAAATATTCAGTTGGCATGTACAAATGACACAAATTTCGAGTATTAAATTATTCAGAATAATTCGAATTTACTGGCACCACGGAAGATGGATTGAACAAATGTCGAAAAACTGATCCGATCGACAAGAAAACAAGCCCAGGATTAATCTCATTATGTCTAAAGTATGTCGATGGGTAACAACACCAAACAGCAACCGAAAATAGCAAACACTAAACAGTAAATGTCAACGGGTGAACCAAATGGGCTCTTATTCTATTCAATTCATTTTTCAACTGAACCGGATCATGCTGCCCCTAAACTTCTAGGTGAATTTCTCAAGATTAAATAAGTAAACTAAGAAAATAACTAACATAAAACTCTAGTCTGTAAATCATGGAAGATATTACCAATCAGTTTGCAGAAAGCTTTATTTGTGCAATCCAGTTCTGATGGAATCTAGTTGTTTAACAGTATCTTCCATTTTCATTCTTTCTTGAGGTGATTCCCTAGAACAGGCTATTCCCACTTCAAACACTGAGATCAATGCAGGTGTTTCTTCCATTTGATTGAAGATAAGTGTTTCGTCAACAATCTGATCCACTTTGTTTGGTAATGAATTCCTGACAAAGTTGTGAAGATTCAAATTGTCTTTGAACATTAAATCAGTTGGTCTTTTCCCTGAGAACATCTCTAGCACGAGGATTCCGTAGCTGTATACATCCCCTTCTTTCGATGCTCGAGTTCCCATTCCAGACTCTGCATTTCATATAATTAAGTATCTGATTAAGTTCTTGTTTTTCATTATCAGAGAACTAGAAAAGTTTTGATTACCTGGAGGGGAATATCCAATAGTCCCTTTGATTCCGATTGCGCTGCTTTGGCTCCGAGAATCATCATTTGTGATTGATAAGAACTTAGCCAAACCGAAATCACTTAGGTGAGCAACCATGTTCTTATCAAGAAGCACATTGCTAGGCTTCAAGTCACAATGAATGATTGATCTTTCATAGAGGTCATGAAGATAATGCAATGCAGACGCCACATCGATTGCGATATTCAGCCTTTCAAGGAAATTCAAGTATCTAGGCTGATTACCGCTGTCATTGTCATGATGCAGCCACCCGTCTAGACTTCCATTTTCCATGAATTTTAGAGCTTTGAATTCGTTTCGGCTGTAATCTATACTCGAGCAATAGGACAGTATTTTAACAAGATTCCTATGCCTGACATTCTTTAAGACACTGCATTCAGCCATTAAGGTCTTGAAAGCATCTTTTTGATGAAGTTTTAGGACCTTAATAGCTACTGCTCTCCCTATTTGATTAAGGTAACCTTTGTATACATAACCAAATCCGCCTGATCCAATCAAGTATTCTGAAGAGAATCCACTGGTTGCATTATGAAGATCCTGATAAGATACCTTTACATGGAGATCCATCAGTGAGGGTGTAGCAGATGAAGAAGAGCTTCTCGATTTCCTTCTTCGATAAGCAAGTAACGAAAGGACACCAAGAAGAACACAAGTCGAAGATACTATAATTGCTATCTTCAAAGCATCAGACTTCCCTTTCTTCGTCGGTTTGCTGAGACATTTCGGCAAAAGTAGCTGTGGGATACCGCCACAAAGCTTAGGATTGCCAATAAGTGATAATGCAGAAGCATTTCCGAAAGCTCTTCCTGTTGGAACTTCACCCTGAAGATCGTTGAACGAAAGATTCAAGTACTGTAGAAAAGGAAGATTCTGCAAATCTTTTGGAATTTCTCCTGTCAAGTTATTCCTTGAAAGATCTAAATGTTGAAGGCCTCGCAAAGAAGCCACGGATGAAGGAATGGCTCCTTCGAAAGAATTTCCTTGCATATAAAGATATGCAAGCGCGGAACAATCTCCAATGGCCGTAGGAATTTCACCTGAAAGCTTGTTTTCTGAAACATCTAGCTTATTGAGATTTATCAGCTTCCCCACTTGTGCTGGTAGATTGCCACTCAATGAGTTATGTTCCAAACTTAGCAATATTGACAAGGAAGGCAATACCATAAGCTCCTCTGGTATGTGGCCTTCGAGGTTGTTTTGCGAAAGATAGAGGAAATTCAAGCTGGTACAATTTCCAATACTTGCAGGAATGATTCCTTTCAGTTGGTTTTGTGACAATATGAGTTGAGAAAGTTGAGTGAGATTGCCAAAAGAGGATGGAATTTCGCCTGAAAATTCGTTTCCCCATAAATTCAATCCTAGTAGCTTTCGCAACTTTCCCAAATAAGATGGAATGACACCTGTTAATAAGTTAAACTCCATACCCACAACAATCAAGTTTATAAAACTTCCTAATGCAGCAGGAATCATTCCAGTAAATTGATTACCACCAAGATACAGGCGATTCAGATCAATCGACAAATTCGCCATCGAATTTGGCAAAACACCTCCAAAGTTGTTGTAACTAAGACCCAAGATTTGCAAATTGGTAGAGTTTCTCAAAGATTTTAAGAACATCAGATCAGTGGATGAGTTTGTTCCAAGATCATTATCGGAAAGGTCTAGCCACAAAAGGTCAGGGTGACTTCCGAAATTCGGTACTTCTCCCTCAAATTTATTTGTAGAAATATCAAGAATTCGCAAATAAGAAGCATTAGAAAACGAGTACGGAAGAAACCCCGAGAATTCATTTAAACCCATATATACTTTCTGGAGATTTGGTAAAGTGAGGCCTACAGTTTCCGGAATACTCCCATTGAGTTGATTGTCTGCAGTTGAAATGAATACAATAGAAGAGATGTTGAAAAAGGATGGAGGAACAGTTCCAGATAAATGATTAGCCCCAACTGAAAAAAATTTTAAGCTTTTTAATCTGCCCATGTCAGCTGGAATCTCTCCCACCAATTCATTTCTTGCAAGTGCAAATCTAGTCAGTGATGAGAGGTTGGTAAGCGAAGGCGGAATTTCTCCTCCAATTTTGTTTACACTAAGAAGAAGCATGTCAAGCTTTTCCAAATTACCAAGCTCTGAAGGGATTCTTCCTTCCACTTGATTGACCGATAAATCGATTATTTGGAGTTGGTTACAGCGGCTCAGGTTACTTGGAATTTCCCCTGATAGAGAGTTGTTGTTGACAAGGAAATGTTGCAGTCGGAAGAGATTGTCAACTTCCTGAGGGATGTGGCCGCGAAAATTGTTGTTTTCGAGGTTAAGAATCCTGAGAAAACTCAGGTTTCCAATGTATGGTGAAATGGTTCCAACCAATTTCTGGCCTGACAAGTTCAAAGAAATGACTCTCTGATGGCGACGGCTGCAAGTAATACCGGACCAGCTGCAGAAAGAGAGAGAAGAATTCCATGAGTTGAAGAGTCCACGAGGATCACTGGTTATCCATTGTTGAAATTTGAGCAGAGAAAGGTGATCAGTATTATTTCCTGAAGCATGGACTTGCAGCAATGGGAATCTGACATATAAGAAAAGAAATATCAGTGAAAGACACTGAGAGTTGCTGTAAAATCCCATTTAGTTTGGATACAAACAGCAATACTTTTAGGTCTCCCATTGAGAGATGCTGCATTTATATAATAGGCCTCACACAGGCTTAAATACATCATTGGTCATTGATGTTGAATTACTCATTTTTCCTTTCCTTTTTTTTTTTATTTCATTCATTTATTAATTAATTTATAGTTATTATTTTATTTATGAGACAATACTCATTTTCTACACTCCTCCTTGATGTATTGTCTATCAACACCAAGTTTGGCTCGTAGGAACTCAAACTTATTTTTCGGTAGTGCCTTCGTAAAAATATCAGCAATCTGATTTTCACTACTGCAGTGAATCAGATTAACTCCGCCTTCATTTTCAGCTTCCGGAACAAAATGGAACTTGATCTTGATGTGTTTCGTTTTTCGATGCTGAACTGGATTTTTCGCAATAGCAATTGCAGACTTGCTATCACAAAAAAATTTAGTCGCTTGGTGCTGTATTTCGCCCATATCCGTTAAAATTCTTCTTAGCCATATCGCTTGATTGACTGCTGAACATGCTGCAATATATTCCGCTTCTGCAGTTGACTGCGCCACTGTTTCTTGCTTTTGTGAGATCCATGAAAATACTCCGCTACTGAGACTGAAATTATAACAGGACGTACTTTTCATGTCATCTTCTGAACCTGCCCAATCACTGTCTGAAAAACCAATTAATTGATAAAATTTTATTGGTTTGTACCAGATTCCAAAATCCACAGTTCCTTTGATGTATCTCAGCACTCGTTTTGCTACTGTCAAACGAATTTGAGTTGGACTCTACATAAAACGTGATAATAGGCTTGTAGCGAACAAGATATCCGGTCTGGTAGATGTAAGATACAACAAGCTACCAATCAAACTTCTGTACTGCCTTCCATTTGCTGGAGGTGAACCATCTTCCTTAGTCAATTTTTCATTATTGACTAGAGGTGTAGTTACTGCCTTGGAATTCTCCATCTTGAATTTTTTGAGAACATTGATTGCATACTTCTTCTGACAGAGAAAAATTCCTTCAACGCTTTGAATAATTTCCATGCCAAGGAAATAATTCATCAAACCCAAATCTGTCATCTCGAAATTTATCTTCATCTCATTTTTTAATTCGGAGATTAAGGATGGATTGTTTCCCGTCACAATCAAATCATCAACATAAAGTGAAACAATGATGATATTTGAGTTTTTATCAACCTTTGTGTGAAGAGTATACTCACTCGGACTTTTCTTGAAGCCTTGTTCACTGAAGTAGGCGTCGATTCTGCTGTACCATGCTCTTGGTGCTTGTTTGAGACCGTACAAGGCCTTTTTTAGCTTTAGTACCTTGTTTTCTTCATTCTCAACAATAAAACCCGGTGGTTGCTCGACATATATTTCTTCTTTGAGAAACCCATTCAGAAAAGCTGACTTCACATCTAGCTGATAAACTTTCCACGCCTTTTGTGCTGCTAGTGCAAGAATTGTACGAACTGTATCTTGCCTTGAGACAGGAGCAAATGTTTCGTTGTAGTCGACTCCAAATTTTTGTGGGTATCCTTTTGCAACCAATCTCGCCTTGTGCTTTTGGATTGAGCCATTGGGGTTGAATTTGGTTTTGAAAATCCACTTAGCTCCCATGTTTGATTCTTCTCGATCATCCGGATCTCCTCCTTCATTGCAAGCCTCCATTCATCATGTTGAGATGCTTCTTCAAAACATTTTGGTTCAAGTGAAACATAATTATAAGATTCTACAACCTCGGTGTTGTCGTAGAGATCAGTCAAGAGTCTTGTCCTTCTTGATGGAGATTCTGAATCGTTTAAATAACCATCATCATCACTTGAGTCTGAACTTGAGTCTTGCTGGTGCTCCTCCTACGGTTGATCCTGTTCTGGCTGAGTATTTTACTGAAATGGAATGCCCAATAGTCTCTTTTCTTCTTTATTCTGCTCCCAATTCCAAAAAGCTTCTTCATCAAAGTTGACGTCTCTGCTAATGACAATTTTTGAAGTCTCCAAGTTGTATATTCTGTAGCCTTTGGATTGAGAACTGTAACCAACAAAGATTCCCTTTTAAGCTTTTGCTTCTAGCTTGTGTCTTTTCTCAACTGGAACATGCATGTAGAAGATACAACCAAACACCTTCAAATGTCCGACAGAAGGTTTGTGACCGGTCCATGCTTCAAATGGAGTCATCTTTTGAACCGCTTTTGTGGTGTTGCGATTCTAAAGATAAACTGATGTATAGACTGCTTCTGCCCAAAACTTGTTAGGCATATTTTTATCTTTCAGCATTGATCTGGCCATCTCCATCACTGTTCTATTCTTCCGTTCTGAAACGCCATTTTGTTGAGGAGTATATCGAGTGGTGAGTTGATGATGAACACCTTCTTTGTCACAAAACTTGTTGAACTGTGTGGATGTGTACTCTGTGCCACGATCACTTCTGATTGTCTTCAGTTTGCAGCCACTTTGATTTTCAGCCAGATTTTTGAATTTCTGGAAGATCTTAAGAACCTCAGATATGTCTTTCATGAAATAAACCCAAGTCATTCTTGAATATTCATCTATGAATAAGATGAAATATTTACTGTTGTCGAGTGAGAGAGTCCTCATTGGCCCGCAAATGTTTGTGTGTACCAATTGAAGCTTCTCCTTTGCTCTCTAAGCCTCGCCTGTAGGAAATGAATGACGACTCATTTTCCTAATTGACAGCCGTGACAAACTCCAGTGCAGTCAGAGATTATGGGTAGATCTTTCACCATGTTCTGTTGAGAGAGTAACTTTAAACTTTGAAAATTACTGTGTCCGAACCTCTTGTGCCAAAGCCAACTGTCAGCTTCAATTTGAACTTTCGTTGCTACCATAGCTATACTTTCCCATTTAATAGGAAATGCTTTGTTCTCCATCTTCACACATACAACCTCTCTTTGTTGAGAATCATAAATTCCACAAGTGTTTCCTTCAAAGTGCAAAGAATAACCATTAAGCATCATATGTGGCACACTCAGCAAATTTTGGCTCAACCTAGGAACATACAAGACATCATTTATTAGTCTTGTTCCTTTCTTCGTGTTGATGGCGATCGTTCTTTTGCCTTCCGATTTTACGACAGCTCCATTTCCCATCGTAATTGGAACTTGAACAGATTCATCCAGTTTGGTGAAGATGTGACAGTCTTTAGACATATGGTTAGTGCATCCACTGTCTATTAACCACATATCTTTATTTTCTGTAGCAGCTTGACAAGCAATGAACAAGTGATCTTCTTCATCTTGAGTCTCCTAACTGGCTGCAGCTTGATGTTGTGGCTTGTTTCTGCAATCATTTTCGATGTGGCCGAATTTGTGACAATAATTGCATTTGGGTTTTCCTTTCTTGCAGCAATTTTTCTCCAAGTGGTTTGTAAGTTGACATATGCCACAAGGAGGAAATTTCCCTTTCTTGTCTCCATCTTTGGATCTCCAATTGTTTCCCGAATTTTGGCCTCCTTTTCCTTCAGATTTATTTTTTGATCTGAAAGAAGAGGATTTATTTTTGTGTCTGGACTGCAAAGCTCCCTCGGAATGAGTTTCTACTCGTTTGGAAATTCTTTCTTCATGAGCTTGTAGAGTGCCTAGTACTTCGGTGACCGATGTCTGGGAAAGATCATTGGATTCGATAACACAGATGACTGAATCAAATTTTTCAGTCAGTGTAATCAAGAGTTTTTGGATAACTCTTTGATCACTAATATCTTCTCCATAAGCTCGTAGCTGGTTCACAACTTCATTAACTCTTGATGAGTAGATTTTGATACATTCGCCATCTTTCATTTTAAGGTTCTCGAAATCTCTCCGAAGAGTTTGGAGCTTGATGTTGCGAACTTTGGCAGTCCCTTGAAATTCATCTCTCAATATTTCCCAAGCTTGTTTAGCCGTGGTGGCATTCATGATTCTTGGAAAAATTGAGTCTGCAACAGCATTGTGAATTTTTGCTAGTGCATCTGCATCCTTCCGGGTCAATTCCTTTTATTGATCTGGAACCGGCTTGGCAGTGCTGGCTGATTTTGGAGTTGGTTCTGCTTCTGCTGATGGAGAATTTTGTGGAATTCCTTGTTCTACAATATCCCACAAATTCGAAGCACACAGTATGGTTCTGAATTTGATGCTCCAAAAATCATAATTTTCACCGTTAAAAATTGGGACAATAAGTGTTGAGTTGGTGACTGCCATGGAGAGAAATAATATTTTTGCTGGATTTGGTTATCGGGAGAAAAAGGGAATTTTTTTGATTTAGCCGCTTGACCGACTAAGCTCTGATACCACTTGTTGGAGGTATTGCGACTAATTTAGCGGAAGCAATTAATTAATCGAAGTACATAAAGTAATAGTGCTGGAATTAATAAACTTTGAAAGAAAGGAATTAAACTTGGAACCAACAATATAAACTGAAATTGATGTTGAATTACTCATTACAACCTAAAAAATGCTATTTATAGAAATACAACCTTCTAATTTCCGCGTCTGTTACGCGTGAAATTAATCTTCTAACTTTCAGCCAATTTAATGGTTGTCCACCATTCACACAATAAGTCAAACTAAGGTGGGATATTCATACAAAAATTGTCAAATAAGAGACATGATCATTTAATGTCTTGTTTCTATATAATAGACTTTTTATTGCCTTTTACTTACCAACTTCTAATATCACACGTGATCTCCTTTTCTTTTCCTTTTTTTTATTTCATTTATTTATTAATTAATTTATAGTTATTATTTTATTTATGAGACAATACTCATTTTCTACACTCCTCCTTGATGTATTGTCTATCAACACCAAGTTTGGCTCGTAGGAACTCAAACTTATTTTTCGGTAGTGCCTTCGTAAAAATATCAGCAATCTGATTTTCACTACTGCAGTTAATCAGATTAACTTCGCCTTCATTTTCAGCTTCCCGAACAAAATGGAACTTGATCTTGATGTGTTTCGTTTTTCGATGCTGGACTGGATTCAATAGCAATTGCAGACTTGCTATCACAAAAAATTTTAGTCGCTTGGTGCTGTATTTCACCCATATCCGCTAAAATTCTTCTTAGTCATATCGCTTGATTGACTGCTGAACATGTTGCAATATATTCCGCTTCTGCAGTTGAATGCGCCACTGTTTCTTGCTTTTGTGAGATCCATGAAAATACTCCGCTACCGAGACTGAAATTGTAATCGGACGTACTTTTCATGTCATCTTCTGAACCTGCCCAATCACTGTCTGAAAAACCAATTAATTGATAAAATTTTATTGGTTTGTACCAGATTCCAAAATCCACAGTTCCTTTGATGTATCTCAGCACTCGTTTTGCTGCTGTCAAATGAATTTGAGTTGGACTCTGCATAAAACGTGATAATAGGCTTGTAGCGAACATGATATCCGGTCTGGTAGATGTAAGATACAACAAGCTACCGATCAAACTTTTGTATTTCCTTTCATCTGCTGGAGGTGAACAATCTTCCTTAGTCAATTTTTCATTATTGACTAGAGGTGTAGTTACTGCCTTGGAATTCTCCATCTTGAATTTTTTGAGAAGATTGCTTGCATACTTCTTATGACAGAGAAAAATTCCTACAAGGCCTTGAATAATTTCCATGCTAAGGAAATAATTCATCAAGCCCAAATCCATCATCTCGAAATTTTTCTTCATCTCATTTTTGAATTCGGAGATTAAGGATGGATTGTTTCCCGTCACAATCAAATCATCAACATAAAGTGAAACAATGATGATATTTGAGTTTTTATCAACCTTTGTGTAAAGAGTATACTCACAAGGACTTTTCTTGAAGCCTTGTTCACTGAAGTAGGCGTCGATTCTGTTGTACCATGCTCTTGGTGCTTGTTTGAGACCGTACAAGGCCTTTTTTAGCTTTAGTACCTTGTTTTCTTCATTCTCAACAATAAAACCCGGTGGTTGCTCGACATATATTTCTTCTTTGAGAAACCCATTCAGAAAAGCTGACTTCACATTTAGTTGATAAACTTTCCTCACCTTTTGTGTTGCTAGTGCAAGAATTGTACGAACTATATCTTGCCTTGAGACAGGAGCAAATGTTTCGTTGTAGTCGACTCCAAATTATTGTGAGTATCCTTTTGCAACCAATCTCGCCTTGTGCTTTTGGATTGAGCCATCGGGGTTGAATTTGGTTTTGAAAATCCACTTAACGCCAATAACGTCTTTGTGTGGTGGTTTTTCAACTAGCTCCCATGTCTGATTCTTCTCGATCATCCGGATCTCCTCCTTCATTGCAAGCCTCCATTCATCTTATTGAGCTGCTTCTTCAAAACATTTTGGTTCAAGTGAAACATAATTACAAGATTCTACAACCTCGGTGTTGTCGTAGAGATCAGTCAAGAGTCTTGTCCTTCTTGGCGGAGATTCTGAATCGTTTGAATAACCATCATCATCGCTTGAGTCCGAACTGGAGTTTTGCTGGTGCTCCTCCTACGGTTGATCCTGTTGTGGCTGAGTATTTTGCTGAAATGATGGAATGCCCAATAGTCTCTTTTCTTCTTTGTTCTGCTCCCAATTCTAAAAATCTTTTTCATCAAAGTTGACGTCTCTGCTAATGACAATTTTTGAAGTCTCCAAGTTGTATATTCTGTAGCCTTTGGATTGAGAACTGTAACCAACAAAGATTCCCTTTTCAGCTTTTGCTTCTAGCTTATGTCTTTTCTCAACTGGAACGTGCATGTAGCAGATACAACCAAACACCTTCAAATGTCCGATAGAAGGTTTGTGACCGGTCCATCCTTCAAGTGGAGTCATCTTTTGAACCGCTTTTGTGGTGTTGCGATTCTGAAGATAAACTGATGTATAGACTGCTTCTGCCCAAAACTTGTTAGGCATATTTTTATCTTTCAGCATTGATCTGTCCATCTCCATCACTGTTCTATTCTTCCGTTCTAAAACTCCATTTTGTTGAGGAGTATATCGAGTGGTGAGTTGATGATGAAAACCTTCTTCGTCAAAAAACTTGTTGAACTGTGTGGATGTGTACTCCGTGCCACGATCACTTCTGATTGTCTTCAGTTTGCAGCCACTTTGATTTTCTATCAGATTATTGAATTTCTGGAAGATCTTAACAACCTCAGATATATCTTTCATGAAATAATCCCAATTCATTTTGAATAATCATCTATGAATAAGATGAAATATTTACTGTTGTCGAGTGAGAGAGTCCTCATTGGCCCGCAAATGTCTGTGTGTACCAATTGAAGCTTCTCCTTTGCTCTCTAAGCCTCGCCTGTAGGAAATAAATGACGACTCATTTTTCCTAATTGACAGCCGTGACAAACTCCAGTGCAGTCAGAGATTATGGGTAGATCTTTCACCATGTTCTATTGAGAGAGTAACTTCAAACTTTGAAAATTACTGTGTCCGAACCTCTTGTGCCAAAGCCAACTGTCAGCTTCAGTTTGAGCTTTCATTGCTGCCATAGCTATACTTTCCCATTTAATAGGAAATGCTTTGTTCTCCATCTTCACACATACAACCTCTCTTTGTTGAGAATCATAAATTGCACAAGTGTTTCCTTCAAAATGCAAAGAATAACCATTTAGCATCATATGTGGCACACTCAGCAAATTTTGGCTCAACCTAGGAACATACAAGACATCATTTATTAGTCTTGTTCCTTTCTTCGTGTTGATGGCGATCGTTCCTTTGCCTTCCGATTTTACGACAGCTCCATTTCCCATCGTAATTGGAACTTGAATAGATTCATCCAGTTTGGTGAAGATATGAGAGTCTTTAGACATATGGTTAGTGCATCCACTATCTATTAACCACATACAGTAAAACCTCTATATAGGAATACTCTATATAGGAATAACCTCTATTTTGTTATAAAAAAATTCGGTCCCAACTTGGGTCAGTCATAAATAGGAATAACCTCCCAAACGTTATTTGTTATACACTTTTCAAGTCCCACCTTTAGAAATTATGCCTCTATATAATAATTATATATATATATATATATATATATATATATATATATATATTAAGAATTCAAAATAAATTATAAAATATTTAAAAAAACTACTGAAATTATTTATGAGTTGGAAACACAAACTACAACTTGAAATTATAAATATTTAGTATGCTCATTGATGTTTACATTTTTCCCATAAAACTCTTCCAATTATCTATATATATTAAAAACTCAAACTCTAAATTGAAATTCTAAATATTTAATTTGTTCCATTAATGTCTATTGTTATACATTATATATAAACCATGCATGCCTATGATAATCTTAACCAATTTCAAGTGGTATTATGTGTTGAGAAATTTTATTATACCAAACTGTAACATCATTACCGTGCGATTAGGAGGCGATTAGTGTGTCGTTAAGATGTAACGATTGGTTAATTGAGTTTGGACTTAAATGAATGAATGCACATGTCCTTAATTGATTAAATTAGACTTACACAAACTCTATTTAGTAATAACCTCCCAATTGTTATACAAATAGTCTGGTCCCAAGTGTATTCCTATATAGAGGTTTTACTGTATCTTTATTTTCTGTCGCAGCTTGACAAGCAACGAACAAGTGATCTTCTTCATCTTGAGTCTCCTAACTAGCTGCAGCTTGCTGTTGTGGCTTGTTTCTGCAATCATTTTCGGTGTGGCCGAATTTGTGACAATAATTGCATTTGGGTTTTCCTTTCTTCCAGCAATTTTTCTCCAAATGGTTTGTAAGTTGACATATGCCACAAGGAGGAAATTTCCCTTTCTTGTCTCCATCTTTGGATCTCCAATTGTTTCCCGAATTTTGGCCTCCTTTTCCTTTAGATTTATTTTTTGATCTGAAAGAAGATGATTTATTTTTGTGTCTGGACTGCAAAGCTCCCTCGGAATAAGTTTCTTCTCGTCTGGAAATTCTTTCTTCATGAGCTTGTAGAGTGCCTAGTACTTCGGTGACCGATGTCTGGGAAAGATCATTGGATTCGCTAACGACTGAATCAAATTTTTCAGTCAATGTAATCAAGAGTTTTTGGATAACTCTTTGATCACTAATATCTTCTCCATAAGCTTGTAGCTGGTTCACAACTTCATTAACTCTTGATGAGTAGATTTTGATGCCTTCGCCATCTTTCATTTTGAGGTTCTCGAAATCTCTTCGAAGAGTTTGGAGCTTGATGTTGCGAACTTTGGCAGTCCCTTGAAATTCATCTCTCAATATTTCCCAAGCTTGTTTAGCCGTGGTGGCATTCATGATTCTTGGAAAAATTGAGTCTGCAACAGCATTGTGAATTTTTGCTAGTGCATCTGCATCCTTCCGGGTCAATTCCTTTTGCTGATCTGGAACCGGCTTGGCGATGCTGGCTGATTTTGGAGTTGGTTCTGCTTCTGCTGATGGAGAATTTTATGGAATTCCTTGTTCTATAATGAAGGAAAATAGGCAAACGTTTGGCAGCGGAAATATAAAATTTTTACCTATTTCCTATTCCCAAGATCCGTTAATCGTTATTTCATATAAGGAGGGATTGAACATAAATACCTTTATGACGATCAATCTACCGTTGCAAACGAAGTGCCCACAACTTCAAAAGAGATGGAAACTGTCTACCAATCTGCCCCTACCCGAAAAGACCTTCCAGACCTCCGAACGACAATCCCAATAGTGGAAACGTGGAAGAATATGTCTAGAAGCTCCTGTCCAAATACCGCGACGATCCGACGGTTCAATCTCCGGGAATCCGCGAAATCGTGAACTGACCTGATGTAGGAGAAGGAAAACGAATTTCTCCTTTTGTATGTCTTTTCTACATTCATGAACATAACAAAACATATAAGTAAACGATTAGAACTCAACCAAGTAATAGCAATCAAGATAGATTGCCTCTAATTAATCAACACAAGATCAAGGAGAAAAGAAAGAGATGAAATCAATTGATTCGGAAGCAATCGGTGGAATTCCGTCCTCTACTGTAATGGTCAAAATTCTCAGTCTACGGGAGAGACTAGGGTTAGCCGAAATTTGCTAATAGGAGGGGTATAAATAACCTCTTGTATCTAAACCCTAGTTAGATAGAATTAGGTTACTTAATAAGAGTTATATTCGGAATAATACTCTTGTTATTATTATCTATAATTATATCTAAATATAAAGATGATAATAACTTATTGATAGGATAATAATAGAAGCAATTTAATCTCATTAAACCTCCTAACTTATTTATCCTATAATTAATTTAATTCATAATCATAATCTAATTATAATTGTTTGAATTAAATCAATTCTTTTGTGTATTTAATACACTAAATTCGCCCCCCCCCCCCTATACTACTGGGCCTTAGTGGACTCAGTTGGGCTTCCGTTAATTAATTAACATCTGTTTCTCTTTTGGGTTCCAAGTCTTATGTGTGACCCATTAGGTTCTTATTGCTTCTAGCCGCATACAACTATTAAATTAATTTTCTCAGAATTATATTTAATCTTTGTATAACGGAATGAGTACGCGAACTGTGATTGGCAGATCCGAAACATTCCCCCAGAGCTATAAGAAGACAGGTTGATTCTGTCGTTGACCTTTCCGTATTAGTTACAGTATAATTCGATCCTTCATCAACTACATCCTTGAACAGAATCTTATGACTATGGATAATGTCAAGTCACATATAGCGAGACGTTCATTTTACTTGTACAAGCCGAGCTAACTCCAATTAGATAGGTTAAGTGAAATCTGCATTTCAAGTCTTAAGCTATCACCTTGCAAGGATTTAGAGTTAATTCTTCCACAGGCGATCCTTGGACGTATCTCCCATTTATCAGGAGTGACAAATGCTCAATCCAATGTATAACTATCCTGCAATTACTTCCTGTGATACCCCACGTCTGCCGTTCACACCCCAGAGTCATCTCTGTTATGGATCGTGTTACAACAAGATCAAAGCATCACATTCCATAATCCAGAATCACTAATTAACACCAATGAGATGAACAGGTGACAAGGATAAATCTACCCATCATGCTGTCTCAAGTCGGGTCCCCAATCCTAATGAATCCCTTTCATTGGATCCATGTAACTGTCCAGATATCTGCATATCTGAAGCTTGTGAGATCAGCTCTCTGTCTCAACAGAAGACATTGTTACATGTAAGTCTCAACAGTGATATGTCAATCCCTTATTCAAAACATATTACTTGACTTGGGGTGGTTTTAAGTTTATTAGTTTATTATAATGTTTCGTCTCACTTCATGCTTGTATGAACACTTTATAATCACTTTAAATAAACTTAGGGATTTCCTTTTATTAGACTTGTTTAGTTCTTTAAAGGAGGTTGCCTTCATACAGTTATAAAACCATATCTTATTAAAACAAATGACATAAAGAACAATTCATTTATATTAGGTTTATATTCTGGAACAATTGTCTATAGGACACTAAACCCCCAACATACAATATCCCACAAATTCGAAGCACGCAGTATGGTTCTGAATTTGATGCTCCAAAAATCATAATTTTCACCGTTGAAAATTGGGACAACAAGTGTTGAGTTGGTGACTGCCATGGAGAGAAATAATATTTTTGCTGGATTTGGTTATCGGGAGAAAAAGGGAAATTTTTTGATTTAGCCGCTTGACCGACTAAGCTCTGATACCACTTGTTGGACGTATTGCGACTAATTTAGCGGAAGCAATTAATTAATCGAAGTACATAAAGTAATAGTGCTGGAATTAATAAACTTTGAAAGAAAGGAATTAAACTTGGAACCAACAAAATAAACTGAAATTGATGTTGAATTACTCATTACAACCTAAAAAATGTTATTTATAGAAATACAACCTTCTAATTTCCGAGTCTGTTACGCGTGAAATTAATATTCTAACTTTCAGCCAATTTAATGGTTGTCCACCATTCACATGATAAGTCAAACTAAGGTGGGATATTCATAAAAAAAATTATCAAATAAGAGACATTGTCTTGTTTCTATATAATAGACTTTTTATTGTCTTTTACTTACCAATTTCTAACATCACACGTGATCTCCTTTTTTTTCCTTTTCTTTTTTTTTCATTCATTTATTAATTAATTTATAGTTATTATTTTATTTATGAGACAATACTCATTTTCTACACTCCTCCTTGATGTATTGTCTATCAACACCAAGTTTGGCTCGTAGGAACTCAAACTTATTTTTCGATAGTGCCTTCATAAAAATATCAGCAATTTGATTTTCACTACTGAGTGAATCAGATTAACTTCGCCTTCATTTTCAGCTTTCCGAACAAAATGGAACTTGATCTTGATGTGTTTCGTTTTTCGATGCTGGACTGGATTTTTCGCAATAGCAATTGCAGACTTGCTATCACAAAAAAATTTAGTCGTTTGGTACTGTATTTCGCCCATATCCGCTAAAATTCTTCTTAGTCATATCGCTTGATTGACTGCTGAACATGCTACAATATATTCCGCTTCTGCAGTTGACTGCGCCACTGTTTCTTGCTTTTGTGAGATCCATGAAAATACTCTGCTACCGAGACTGAAATTGTAACCAGACTTAATTTTCATATCATCTTCTAAACCTGCCCAATCACTGTCTGAAAAACAAATTAATTGATAAAATTTTATTGGTTTGTACCAGATTACAAAATCCACAGTGCCTTTGATGTATCTCAGCACTCGTTTTGCTGTTGTCAAATGAATTTGAGTTGGACTCTGCATAAAACGTGATAATAGGCTTGTAGCGAACATGATATCCGGTCTGGTAGATGTAAGATACAACAAGCTACCGATCAAACTTCTGTATTGCCTTTCATCTGCTAGAGGTGAACCATCTTCCTTAGTCAATTTTTCATTACTGACTAGAGGTATAGTTACTGCCTTGGAATTCTCCATCTTGAATTTTTTGAGAAGATTGCTTGCATACTTCTTCTGACAGAGAAAAATTCCTTCAACGCTTTGAATAATTTCCATGCCAAAGAAATAATTCATCAAGCCCAAATCTGTCATCTCGAAATTTTTCTTCATCTCATTTTTGAATTCGGAGATTAAGGATGGATTGTTTCCCGTCACAATCAAATCATCAACATAAAGTGAAACAATGATGATATTTGAGTTTTTATCAACCTTTGTGTGAAGAGTATACTCACTCGGACTTTTCTTGAAGCCTTGTTCACTGAAGTAGGCGTCGATTCTGCTATATCATGCTCTTGGTGCTTGTTTGAGACCGTACAAGGCCTTTTTTAGCTTTAGTACCTTGTTTTCTTCATTCTCAATAATAAAACCCGATGGTTGCTCGACATATATTTCTTCTTTTAGAAACCCATTCAGAAAAGCTGACTTCACATCTAGCTGATAAACTTTCCACGCCTTTTGTGCTGCTAGTGCAAGAATTGTACGAACTGTATCTTGCCTTGAGACAGGAGAAAATGTTTTGTTGTAGTCGACTCCAAATTGTTGTGAGTATCCTTTTGCAACCAATCTCGCCTTGTGCTTTTGGATTGAGCCATCGGGGTTGAATTTGGTTTTGAAAATCCACTTAACGCTAATAACGTCTTTGTGTGGTGGTTTTTCAACTAGCTCCCATGTCTGATTCTTCTCGATCATCCGGATCTCCTCCTTCATTGCAAGCCTCCATTCATCATGTTGAGATGCTTCTTCAAAACATTTTGGTTCAAGTGAAACATAATTATAAGATTCTACAACCTCGGTGTTGTCGTAGAGATCAGTCAAGAGTCTTGTCCTTCTTGGTGGAGATTCTGAATCGTTTGAATAGCCATCATCATCACTTGAGTACGAACTCGAGTCTTGTTGGTGCTCCTCCTGCGGTTGACCCTGTTGTGGCTGAGTATTTTGCTGAAATGATGGAATGCCCAATAGTCTCTTTTCTTCTTTGTTCTGCTCCCAATTCCAAAAAGCTTCTTCATCAAAGTTGACGTCTATGCTAATGACAATTTTTGAATCTCCAAGTTGTATATTCTGTAGCCTTTGGATTAAGAACTGTAACCAACAAAGATTCCCTTTTCAGCTTTTGCTTCTAGCTTGTGTCTTTTCTCAACTGGAACGTGCATGTAGCAGATACAACTAAACACCTTCAAATGTCCGACAGAAGGTTTGTGACCGGTCCATGCTTCAAGTGGAGTCATCTTTTAAACCGTTTTTGTGGTGTTGCGATTCTGAAGATAAACTGATGTATAGACTGCTTCTGCCCAAAACTTGTTAGGCATATTTTTATCTTTCAGCATTGATCTGGCCATCTACATCACTGTTCTATTCTTTCATTCTGAAACGCATTTTGTTGAGGAGTATATCGAGTGGTGAGTTGATGATGAACACCTTCTTCATCATAAAACTTGTTGAACTGTGTGGATGTGTACTCCGTGCCACGATCACTTCTGATTGTCTTCAGTTTGCAGCCACTTTGATTTTCTTCCAGATTTTTGAATTTCTGGAAGATCTTAAGAACCTCAGATCTGTCTTTCATGAAATAAACCCAAGTCACATCTATAAATAAGATAAAATATTTACTGTTGTCGAGTGAGAGAGTCCTCATTGGCCCGCAAATGTCTATGTGTACCAATTGAAGCATCTCCTTTGCTCTCCAAGCCTCGCCTGTAGGAAATGAATGACGGCTCATTTTTCCTAATTGACAGCCATGACAAACTCCAGTGCAGTCAGAGATTATGGGAAGATCTTTCACCATGTTCTGTTGAGAGAGTAACTTCAAACTTTGACAATTACTGCGTCCGAACCTCTTGTGCCAAAGCCAACTCTCAGCTTCAGTTTGAGCTTTCATTGTTGCCATAGCTATACTTTCCTATTTAATAGGAAATGCTTTGTTCTACATCTTCACACATACAACCTCTCTTTGTTGAGAATCATAAATTGCACAAGTGTTTCCTTCAAAGTGCGAAGAATAACCATTAAGCATCATCTGTGGCACACTCAGCAAATTTTGGCTCAACCTAGGAACATACAAGACATCATTTATTAGTCTTGTTCCTTTCTTCGTGTTGATTGCGATCGTTCCTTTGCCTTCCGATTTTATGACAACTCCATTTCCCATCGTAATTGGAACTTGAACAGATTCATCCAGTTTGGTGAAGATGTGAGAGTCTTTAGACATATGGTTAGTGCATCCACTATCTATTAACCACATATCTTTATTTTCTGTAGCAGCTTGACAAGCAAAGAACAAGTGATCTTCTTCATCTTTAGTCTCCTGACTGGCTACAGCTTGCTGTTGTGGCTTGTTTCTGCAATCATTTTCGGTGTGACCGAATTTGTGACAATAATTGCATTTGGGTTTTCCTTTCTTCCAGCAATTTTTCTCCAAGTGGTTTGTAAGTTGACATATGCCACAAGGAGGAAATTTCTCTTTCTTGTCTGCATCTTTGGATCTCCAATTGTTTCCCGAATTTTGGCCTCCTTTTCCTTCAGATTTATTTTTTGATCTGAAAGAAGATGATTTATTTTTGTGTCTGGACTGCAAAGCTCCCTCGGAATGAGTTTCTGCTCGTCTGGAAATTCTTTCTTCATGAGCTTATATAGTGCCTAGTACATCGGTGACCGATGTCTAGGAAAGATCATTGGATTCGATAACGCTGACGAGTGAATCAAATTTTTCAGTCAGTGTAATCAAGAGTTTTATGGATAACTCTTTGATCACTAATATCTTCTCCATAAGCTCGTAGCTGGTTCACAACTTCATTAACTCTTGATGAGTAGATTATGATACTTTCGCCATCTTTCATTTTAAGGTTCTCGAAATCTCTCCGAAGAGTTTGGAGCTTGATGTTGCGAACTTTGGTAGTCCCTTGAAATTCATCTCTCAATATTTCCCAAGCTTATTTAGCCGTGGTGGCATTCATGATTCTTGGAAAAATTGAGTCTGCAACAGCATTGTGAATTTTTGCTAGTGCATCTGCATCCTTCCGGGTCAATTCCTTTTGCTGATCTGGAACCGGCTTGGCGGTGCTGGCTGATTTTGGAGTTGGTCCTGCTTCTGCTGATGGAGAATTTTGTGGAATTCCTTGTTCTACAATATCCCACAAATTCGAAGCACGCAGTATGGTTCTGAATTTGATGCTCCAAAAATCATAATTTTCACCATTGAAAATTGGGACAACAAGTGTTGAGTTGGTGACTGCCATGGAGAGAAATAATATTTTTGTTGGATTTGGTTATCGGGAGAAAAAGAGAATTTTTTTGATTTAGCCGCTTGACCGACTAAGCTCTGATACCACTTGTTAGAGGTATTGCGACTAATTTAGCGGAAGCAATTAATTAATCAAAGTACATAAAGTAATAGTGCTGGAATTAATAAACTTTGAAAGAAAGGAATTAAACTTGGAACCAACAATATAAACTGAAATTGATGTTGAATTACTCATTACAACCTAAAAAATGCTATTTATAGAAATACAACCTTCTAATTTCCGCGTCTGTTACGCGTGAAATTAATCTTCTAACTTTCAGCCAATTTAATGGTTGTCCACCATTCACACAATAAGTCAAACTAAGGTGGGATATTCATACAAAAATTGTCAAATAAGAGACATGATCATTTAATGTCTTGTTTCTATATAATAGACTTTTTATTGCCTTTTACTTACCAACTTCTAATATCACACGTGATCTCCTTTTCTTTTCCTTTTTTTTATTTCATTTATTTATTAATTAATTTATAGTTATTATTTTATTTATGAGACAATACTTATTTTCTACACTCCTCCTTGATGTATTGTCTATCAACACCAAGTTTGGCTCGTAGGAACTCAAACTTATTTTTCGGTGGTGACTTCGTAAAAATATCAGCAATTTGATTTTCACTACTGCAGTGAATCAGATTAACTTCGCCTTCATTTTCAGATTCCCGAACAAAATGGAACTTGATCTTGATGTGTTTCGATTTTCGATGATGGACTGGATTTTTCGCAATAGCAATTGCAGACTTGCTATCACAAAAAAATTTAGTCGTTTGGTGCTGTATTTCGCCCATATCCGCTAAAATTCTTCTTAGTCATATCGCTTGATTGACTGCTGAATATGCTGCAATATATTCCGCTTCTGCAGTTGACTGCGCTACTGTTTCTTGCTTTTGTGAGATCTATGAAAATACTCCGCTACCGAGACTGAAATTGTAACCAGACGTACTTTTCATGTCATCTTCTGAACCTGTCCAATCACTGTCTGAAAAACCAATTAATTGATAAAATTTTATTGGTTTGTACCAGATTCCAAAATCCACAGTGCCTTTGATGTATCTCAGCACTCGTTTTGCTGCTGTCAAATGAATTTGAGTTGGACTCTGCATAAAACGTGATAATAGGATTGTAGCGAACATGATATCCGGTCTGGTAGATGTAAGATACAACAAGCTACCAATCAAACTTCTGTATTGCCTTTCATCTGCTAGAGGTGAACCATCTTCGTTAGTCAATTTTTCATTATTGACTAGAGGTGTAGTTACTGCCTTGGGATTCTCCATCTTGAATTTTTTGAGAAGATTGCTTGCATACTTCTTCTGACAGAGAAAAATTCCTTCAACACGTTGAATAATTTCCATGCCAAGGAAATAATTCATCAAACCCAAATCTGTCATCTCGAAATTTTTCTTCATCTCATTTTTGAATTCGGAGATTAAGGATGGATTGTTTCCCGTCACAATCAAATCATTAACATAAAGTGAAACAATGATGATATTTGAGTTTTTATCAACCTTTGTGTAAAGAGTATACTCACTCGGACTTTTCTTGAAGCCTTGTTCACTGAAGTAGGCGTCGATTCTGCTGTACCATGCTCTTGGTGCTTGTTTGAGACCATAAAAGGCCTTTTTTAGCTTTAGTACCTTGTTTTCTTCATTCTCAACAATAAAACCCGGTGGTTGCTCGACATATATTTCTTCTTTGAGAAACCCATTCAGAAAAGCTGACTTCACATCTAGCTGATAAACTTTCCACGCCTTTTGTGCTGCTAGTGCAAGAATTGTACGAACTGTATCTTTCCTTGAGACAGGAGCAAATGTTTCATTGTAGTCGAATCCAAATTTTTGTGAGTATCCTTTTGCAACCAATCTCGCCTTGTGCTTTTGGATTGAGCCATCGGGGTTGAATTTGGTTTTGAAAATCCACTTAACGCCAATAACGTCTTTGTGTGGTGGTTTTTCAACTAGCTCCCATGTCTGATGCTTCTCAAGCATCCGGATCTCCTCCTTCATTGCAAGCCTCCATTCATCATGTTGAGCTGCTTCTTCAAAACATTTTGGTTCAAGTGAAACATAATTACAAGATTCTACAACCTCGGTGTTGTCGTAGAGATCAGTCAAGAGTCTTGTTCTGCTCCGAATTCCAAAAAGCTTCTTCATCAAAGTTGACGTCTCTGCTAATGACAATTTTTGAAGTCTCCAAGTTGTATATTCTGTAGCCTTTGGATTGAGAACTGTAACCAACAAAGATTCCCTTTTCAGCTTTTGCTTCTAGCTTGTGTCTTTTCTCAACTGGAACGTGCATGTAGCAGATACAACCAAACACCTTCAAATGTCCGACAGAAGGTTTGTGACCGGTCCATGCTTCAAGTGGAGTCATCTTTTGAACCGCTTTTGTGGTGTTGCGATTCTGAAGATAAAATGATGTATAGACTGCTTCTGCCCAAAACTTGTTAGGCATATTTTTATCTTTCAGCATTGATTTGGCCATCTCGATCACTGTTCTATTCTTCCGTTCTGAAACGCCATTTTGTTGAGGAGTATATCGAGTGGTGAGTTGATGATGAACACCTTCTTCACCACAAAACTTGTTGAACTGTGTGGATGTGTACTCCGTGCCACGATCACTTCTGATTGTCTTCAGTTTGCAGCCACTTTGATTTTCTTCCAGATTTTTGAATTTCTGAAAGATCTTAAGAACCTCAGATCTGTCTTTCATGAAATAAACCCAAGTCACATCTATGAATAAGATGAAATATTTACTGTTGTCGAGTGAGAGAGTCCTCATTGGCCCGCAAATGTCTATGTGTACCAATTGAAGCTTCTCCTTTGCTCTCCAAGCCTCGCATGTAGGAAATGAAGGACGACTCATTTTTCCTAATTGACAGCCATGACAAACTCCAGTGCAGTCAGAGATTATGGGTAGATCTTTCACCATGTTCTGTTGAGAGAGTAACTTCAAACTTTGAAAATTACTGTGTCTGAACCTCTTGTGCCAAAGCCAACTGTCAGCTTCATTTCTAGACCCAAACTCAACCATTTGAAGAAATAAAGCTGAAAATAAATAAAGCAAGTGGAAATACGTTGGAGCCAACAACCTTCAATCAAGGAATTCAAAATCAAAAAAGGACAACTTGAGCATTAAATGGAGGCAGCCACTCCATAATGCATTCTGAAATTCAGAAGCAACAAGAGAGAGGCAACTGCATTATCTATATCTATACTATATATAACAGCAGAAGCAGAGAGAATTGATAAGAAGTGTTTTAAAGAACTTTTTACTTAGTTGGCATCGTAGGAGAGAATATATGAGTTTAAATTATTTATATTAATTCTAATAAAAAATTATTTATATTAATAGTAATTAGGAAATTTAAATATCATAACTACTATATAAATATCATAAATAATATTTCAGTTTTATTGTTAAACTAAATGCATTAATTACACAGCTTATACAAATTATATCAAACAGTTTCATCAATTCAAAACCTTGAATTATAAATAGCATCTCATGTTTCATATGCAAACTGAAATATCCATCATCTTCATTCTCTAACTGTGTTGTTTCTTCATCAATTGATGAAGATTTTGATGAATTTAGAGAATCCTATTAACAGATGCAATCGACTTATTTTATGTTCCTAATCAAGTTTTTTCTTCTTCTCGAAAATGATAAGGTAGCTACTATCGATGTGGTGATTATATTTGACTGATTACATGCAAAATAAGACGATGAAGTGGTGGATTTCCAACCGATAATGGTGGTAATGGAAGCGGATGAAGAGAAAAACATGCTTTTGCTATTGAGGATTAGTCGTATTTTTTTTCTCCTACATTAACTTCATTCTAATGAATTTTTTATTTATGATTTTTCAATTCATGGGCGATTGATTGCGTTTGTACATTATTACAATTTTGGATTTGTTGTATTCTTTTTTCTTTGTCATTTTTCTTTTTTGAATAAAGTAATGTTGTAGCAAATATGAGAATACCTCTTTGCGTTCTTCTATTTTTTTCTTTTCTTCTATCAAAACCATGGTTATCAAAACCGGACCGGTCAAAGAACCGGAAAGGACAAAAGGTCAAGGGTTAGAGGTTCAATCGGGGTTTAACCGAGGTTCAACCGGTATTAAAAAAATTATGTAAAAAATAATATTTTATCCATATTTTAACTTATAAAAATCATATAAATAAAATTTAAAATATTAAATTTATAAATCCAATCATGAATTAAAAATATAATAAAAATTCAATTTATAAAAAGACTAAAAATATAAATTACATATTTTTAAAACTAAATAATTAGTATTATCGTTAACATAACATATAACATATAAGTATAATAAAATAGTTATTATACAAGTTTTAGATTTTATTTTATGAAATATTTAAATATTAATAAAATATTATGAGTATGGAAATGATAAAATAATGTTTGTATAATATTTATAGAAATATAAAAAAATTGATAAAAAAAAATATAAATAAATAATAATAAATAAATAATATTTTAAATATTTACTTTTTATAATGATTATATATCTATATTGTTAAGATTAAACACAAGTTAATAAGTGTTCTAGTGGTTAAGCAATCATTTCTTATTCAAAGGTTCTATTTTTAAATCTCTGGAAAAGCAATTTTTTTTATTGAGTATAAAATGTAACCCGACTAGCTCAATTAACCGCGACCGGTTCAGATGGATCACGGTTCAACCGATCGGGTTAGATGGTTATGACCGGTTTTCAAGCATTTAAAAACCGAACCACCTCCAGTCCGGAATGATGATCGGTTCCGGTTGAACTGCTCGGTCCAGTTCGATTCTCAAAACCATGATTAAAACTAATAAAATTTTGATGGTTAATCTATTGAAGGTATGCGCTAATGGTGATGAAAAAGCAAGAAGATGAAAGTGATAATGAAGAATGAGATAATTTAAGTTTTATTATTACTATTATCAGCCAGAAGTTAAGTTTTTTTTGCCCAATCCTCTAGACAGTGAGATTGTAAACGTTCAATTATTTTTTGAAGAATTTGGATTATGCCATATATAAACTCAAAATGAATGTAATTAAAAACAATTGATGCTCAAAATCCAAAAATATACATTAATTATGGGATATTGAGACAATTGCTTTTGTGACACATGTTTATATAGTTATTAGGGAAAAGTAAAAAAATTAACCTTGTGGTTACACCTGTTTTCGATCGGCACTCTTGTGGTTTAAAAATGGTATTTCTCACCCCCTTAACTTGTCCATTTATCCCCCCAACTCATAGAATGTTCTATTTACCCCCTTAACTTCATAAAGTGGTATTTTTCACCCCTTACAATCCGTTATCGAAGCCTAAATTGATAACTTTTTTTAAACGTTAAACCTATATTTATGTTTTCCATAAAAGTGGAACCTAAATTGATACTTCCCCAAAAATCATAGGCCCATTTCGGTACATTATCCCTACATATAATGTATTTAACTTGTTTATATTAATGTTCTTGTTATTTGTATTTTTTATTCGTTCTTTCTCCATTCAACTTTTTTGACTACTATAAAGGGATAAGAAATACCATTTTTATGAAATTAAGAGGGTAAATAGGATCATAAGTGGTGAGAAATGCCACTTTTATGGAGTTAAGGGGGTAAATAGGATATTCGATGAGTTGAGAAGGGGTAAAATGACAAATTTGGACAAGTTAAGGGGCTGGGTATGCATTAGGCCTTATTTATTTTATAAATTAATCCCCTTATATCACAAACAACCCTAAAATAAAAAATAAAAATCAAATACACCATCTTCTCCATCTCTCTTTAATTTTTTATTTTTCTTTTTCTCTTTCCGCTTTATTAATTTCTCTCTAAAATCAATTGAGTTTCCATCTCTTTTTAAATCTAATGCATCTCTGGCAGGCAAATCATACTAGAAGGAGGTGCTGGAACTCGTCTTATTTCCTCTTACAAATAAACGATCCAAACCAGCAGTAAGATAATTTATTTTCCCCCAATTGAGTTTGGAATGCAAAAAAAAAAAAAATCAATACTTTAATGGTTTTTTTCTTTTGCTTGCAGGTACCAGTTGGAGGTTGTTACAGGCTGATTGATATTCCAATGAGTGGCATAAGGAAGATTTTTATTCTAACACAATTCAATTCCTTCTCACTCAATCGTCACATGGCTCCAACTTATAATTTTGGCAATGGTGTTAGTTTTGGGGATGGATTTGTTGAGGTAATATGGGGTAAATTATACACTCATGGCCACTGAACTTTATCCATTTTCACATTATGGCCACTGAACTTCATTTCTTTCCGGTATAATCAGTGAACTTTACACTTTTTAACACCGGTGGCCAATCAACACCTTAAAACAACCGTTGACGGCTAAAAATAAAAAATCCAAGGCGTTAATAATATTCTAAGAAACTTTAACTTTTGAAAAATTTTGTTTTGGGGTCATTTAGGTATTGTTTGGTTAGGAGAGAGAAAGTGAATTTTTAGAGAGAGAAAGCTCCAAAAAATGTGATTTTCGAAGATAAAAAATGTGGTATCATGGTAAATGTCATTCTAAACAACTTTAATTCTTGAATATTTTCATTTTGAGGTCGTTAACGGTCATTTTGAGAAGTTAGTTAAAATTGAGTGACAACCGATGTTAAAAAGTGTAAAGTTCAGTGGCCATACTGGGAAGAAATGGAGTACAGTGGCCATAATGTGAAAATTGGTAAAGTTCAATGGTCATGGGTGTAATTTACCCAGGTAATATGATCTTTATGTATGAAGTGCAATAAAGCTTCAAACTTTACTCATTTAACATTGTGGCTACTGAACTTCGATTCTTAATTGTATGGTCACTGAACTTTACACTTTTTAACACTGGTGGCCACCCACAAAACGACCGTTGACGGTCTGAAAATAAAAAATATCGAAGAGTTAATGATATTCTAAGGAACTTTAATTCTTGAACATTTTTGTTTTGAGGTCATTTAGGTGTTGTTTGGTTAAAAGAGAGTGTGAATTTTTAGAGAGAGAAAGCTCCAAAATTGTGATTTTGGAAAATAAAAAATGTAGTTTCATGGTAAATGTCGTTCTGAACAACTTTAATTCTTAAATATTTTTATTTTGAGGTCGTTAATTGTCATTTTGAGAACTTGGTTAAAGTTGAAAAAAGTATAAAATTTAGTGGCCATATTGTAAGAATTGAAATTCAGTGACCACAATGTTAAAATGGGTAAAGTTCAGTGGCCATAGGTGTAATTTACCCGTATTTGTATTAATATCAATTTTTTTTTTTTGAAAGAATAGTAATATCAAGTTATTCTTTGTTCTGTCAGCTCAGGTGTGGCACTTTGTTGAGAAATCCGCCTGCGAAATTTACATACAAATTCACTTTTAAAATATTATCTACAATTATATCATATCATAATTTGAATTATATCAAACTAATAAAATCATCACTTTTAATCTATTTTAAAAATTAGAGTTTATGAATTGGCGATCTAGAATATATTGTCTAGGGTTTAGGATTTATAAATTTGAGTTTAGAATTTTTACATTAAAAATAAAAACATGCTTTATTTATTATTTATGACATATTCAAAATTAAGTTTGATAATTTGAATTAGTTGTAATTTTATATTTAATTACGATATTCATGTAGGAAGCCCAATCCGCATTGCCATACGAATATCATCAGGTCAAATACATGAATATCATAAATAACTATAAAACTACAATTAAATCATGTTATCAAACTTAATTCGTAATGTCATTTTTTTCTATACATTACAAATAAAATATGGATAAGGTACCAAAATAGGTTTAAGGTTTTTGGGGAAGTACCAATTTAGGCTTAACGTTCAAAATAGCATTAATATAGACTTAACGTTTACAACATAATATCAATTTAGGCTTAACGTTTATAATATAGCATCAATTTAGGCCTCTCGTACAAAATAGCACCAATATAGGCTTAACGTTTACAAAATAATACGAATTTAAGCTTAACGTTTACAAAAATATATCCAATTTAAGCTAAACGTCATAATTAAATTAATCATATTATATTCTTTCCATATTACAATTAATTAGTATTCTTGTCCATTAAAATCTTATATTTGTTTTTCATCAATATTATTTTAACTAATGTTCGAAATATTGTGGATATTCGATTACTTTTAGTTTGCATATATTACATGAGCCATGAAATTTAGGAGTCATGAAATTATTGATGAAAAACAAATATAAAGATTTAATGGATAAAAATACTAATTAATTGTATTATAATAAATAAGAAAATAGAACTAAATAAAAAGATAACATATAAAGTTAATAGGAAAAGAATATAATATGGTTAATTTAATTGTGACGTTTAACTTAAATTGGATATATTTTGTAAACGTTAAGCTTAAATTCGTATTATTTTGTAAACGTTAAGCCTATATTTGTGCTATTTTGTAAGTGAGGCCTAAATTGATGCTATATTGTAAACGTTGAACCTAAATTGATATTATATTGTAAGCGTTAAGCCTATATTGGTGCTATTTTGAACGTTGAGCCTAAATTGGTACTTCCCCAAAAACCTTAGACCTATTTTGATACCTTATCCCAATAAAATATAATTTTACACCCTAATTTAAAAATTCTAAACTCAATTCATAAATTCTAAACCATAGAAAATATATTCTAGAGACCTAATTTATAATTTCAATCCTTAAAATATATTAAAAATGCTGATTTTACTAGTTTGATATAATTCAAAATCAGTACTTGACATAGTTATAAATAATTTTTCAAATCTGAATTCCAATGTAAATTTCCTAATATCATAGCTTCGTAAGAGCTGTTGCAATCTTTTCGAAAAAAAAAAAAAAAAAAGAGCTGTTGCAATCATAAAATAGGTTGTATTGTCATTGTTTTTGCAATGTTTTAGATGCTATTGGCTTATATCTTATTTGCTAGAGTCTTTATATCTAAATTAATTTATCCATTTTGCCTAATTTATTTTAGGCTGTTTATAAAAATCATATATGATTATAAAATTATAACTAAATCATATTATAAAAATTAATTTTCAATATATCATTATTTTTGTGATTTACTAAACCCAGTCCTAAATTTACACTTCTAGCCCCGTGAATAGACCGAAATACCCTTTACACTAAAAAAAAAAAAAAGGGCGGCCCGGTCGCATTACGCGTCCCCGCTGAGCGAGGGTCCGGGGAGGGGTCCCACCACAAGGGTGTATTGGGGGCAAGCCTTCCCTTGCCAATTTAATTGGCAAGAGGCCGCTCCTAAGACTCGAACCCGTGACCTCTGGTCACACGGCAACAACGTTTTACCGTTGCGCCAAGGCTCGCCCTCTCCGAAATACCCTTTACACTAAATTTCAAAAAACCCAAAACCTCTCAAGAAGCCGAAACGATTTTTGCTCAAATCCGGACAAATTAGTGAACTGAATCATGGATGGTGATAGAAACCGTAAAGAAAAAGCTAAAATGGTAAGATTTACCGCTTTATTTCGTTGATTTTTGCATCGAATTGAATCTGTTGTGGTTTTTAAAAATTCGGCCGGAATCGCAGTCGGGCGTATGAACATCATGCCCGATCTGCGGTTCATGCGTATGAGTATCACGCCCAACCAGTGCTGCGGGCGTGATAGCCACATGCCCGAACCAATGGTAGGGCGTGATACGCATACGCCCTAACCACTGATAGGGCGTGATGTGCATACGCCCGACCAATGGTTCGGACGTGATTCCCTTACGCCCCCGTTTTTCTTAATAAAAATTAATATTTTTTAAAATTGTAGTAATTTAGTGTAATTTTAGTTTAATTTTAGTATAAAAATTAATATTTTTTAAAATTTTAGTAATTTAGTGTAATTTTAGTAAACATTTAGTATAAATTTTAGTATAAAAATTAATATTTTTTAAAATTTTAGTAATTTAGTGTAATTTTAGTTTAATTTTAGTAAATATTTTAGTAATTTAGTGTAATTTTAGTATAATTTAGTATAAATTGAGTATAACTTTATTATAATTTTATTAATTTAGTAGTATTTTAGCATAATTTTATAATTTTAGTATAATTTACATTATTTGAAAATTTTATTAATTTAGTGTAATTTTTTTTGTAGACGGAGCGGCCTATTAGGGGTGGGAAATCCATCCCGTCATCTGCTCGTCGTCTAGATATGGACGACGAGGATGATACACCACGGCATACGAGATTGCGTGGTATAGATATTTCTGGTCGTAGGCGGAGAGGGGCTGCGACGGAGCAGGTGAGAAGGGGGTCGATTGCGGATCAGGCCGATATTCATGGATCAGAGGGGGCGACTGATTTTGATGACAGAGAGCCCGATAGCGATTCTTTTCAAGACTACCTGGATGTGGCAGCCCGGGCAGTGCGACAGTCCGTTGTTGCACATGATCGCGAGGTTGAGGAGAGCGATGAGCAGCCGACCCAGCGCGTAGGAGGTCGTTTTGCGAGTACATGTATTTTAGTATTGTTTAGTATTTTTTAATATAATTTAGTATAATTTAGTATTTTTTAGTATAATTTTTTAATATTTTTTAGTATAATTTAGTATAATCTAGTATAATTTAGTATAATTTAGTATAATTTAGTATTTTTTAGTATTTTTTAGTATACTTTTAGTATAATTTAGTATTTTTTTAGTATTTTTTAATATTTTTTAGTATAATTTTAGTATAATTTAGTATTTTTTAGTATAATTTAGTATAATCTAGTATAATTTTAGTATAATTTAGTATTTTTTAGTATAATTTTAGTATAATTTTAGTATAATCTAGTATAATTTTAGTATAATTTAGTATTTTTTTTTTGTATAATTTTAGTATAATTTAGTATAATTTTTTAGTATTTTTTAGTATAAGTTAGTATAATTTTATAATTTTCAGGGACAAGCAAACGTCCCAAAGCTAGTGAGGACGAGAGCTGGGTAGTTACTGCACCGGTTGATGGTGGTCCCGTTGATGGTTCCGTGATTCCTAGTTTTCTAGGACATGTTGCCTCACGGATGTTGGGATGAGAGATTCGGTCGTTTCTGACATGCTACAACAGATCAGCAACATGCCGAGATTTGTGTCAGTGGTTTTCTGGTGCGTCAGCCGAGGTAAGAATAATATAGTGTGTCAACATTTATTGTAATTTGTATTTTTAACTATAAACATAAAAAAACATTCAGTAATTGTATAAATTGTATATGTGTCATTTTGCAGCTGAGGGAGATGATCGAGAGGACTGGTTTGTCTCACCTTCCACATGCCATGTTCAGGAACCTCGACACTCCGCTGTTGACTGCGTTCGTGGAGCGGTGGCAGCCTGATACGAACTCCTTCCACATGCCGTTCGGGGAGATGACTATCCAGCTGCATGATGTGTGGCAGATTCTTCGGATCCCGATCGACGGTCCGATGGTGTCCGAGTCTCCACCTACTGACTCGCTTCATGCCATGTGCATGATGATGTTTGGGGTGAGTCAGGCTGAGCTTCTGTTGCCGACTAGTCGTTTATGGGCAGGTGGAGGTGTATTTGTTGGGGCTGTACAGGGGCTTCTCACTGAGGGTAGGGATGACGCTACTCGGACCACAGCCTGGATGTGGCTTATGCTTGGATCCACTCTGTTTGTTGACAAGAGTGGAGATAGGATTAGACCGGCCCATCTTGCTGAGGTTTACAGCGGTGTCAGCGGGGCAGTTGGACTATCATGGGGTCTACTACACTAGCCATTTGTATCGGCAGCTGGGGATAGCGAGCAGAGGAGACTGTTCAGGTATATGCGGATGTTTGACCCTACTGCAGGCATGGATATATGAGTATTTTTCGGTTTTTCAGCCGCATAGAGGAGCTCACTTGATCCCAACTGACCATGCCCGTGCACTGAGATGGGAGGTCGGTGTACCAGGCAAGACGACCACCCGACTAGATACCATACGCGGGCAGCTGGACCGTATGACGGCGGCAGAGGTATTTTAATAAATTTTAGAATTAATTTGAGTATTATTTATAGTATATTATTATTTTTTATTGAGTATTACTTTTTTAGGTTACGTGGTTGCCTTATGGTCCTGTCGCCGATGATGATCGGATTCGAGTGTCCTACACCGGTTGGATACGGTGTAGAGACATCGTCGAGCCGTATATGCCCGATCGAGCGCTGCGACAGGTCGGATATACTCAGCTTATCCCAGCTGAGCGTATTAGACCTGATAAAGCAGTACGACCATGGAAGTCATTATCGTACAGGCTCACGCATTCCTTAGTCACAGTTGAGGACACCTAGCGGAGATTTCCATCGGCTCGGGGCATTGATCGGAGGAGATGCCGACCAGTTGGATACGATCCCACTGCCTGTGATCCTGCTTATATGGATTGGTATAGGCGATATTCGCATCCCCATCTCCTTCATGCACCACAGGCTGGACCGGTACAGCATGCTCGCGCCAACAGCGAATTTGTAAGTTTATTATTATTTAATATTATTATTTAGTATTAGTTTATACGTGTTTAATTTTTAATATTTATTTGTGACTTTTTTTATTTTTTTTTTGCAGTGGGTTAGCTGGTTGTGGCGTGTCACCCAACTATCGGCTACCCACCGATCTGACGAGGATGTTCCACGCATTAAGAGGGAGATGGATGAGTTTATGGATGCGTGGCGTCGGGCGAGCTGATTTTTTGTTGTAGACATTCATACATTTAAACACTTTTTGTTGTAGATATTAAATTTACTCTATTACGTTTATAAATGTTTATGTTTATTAATGTTTATTTTAATTTTTATGTTTTTAAATTTTTTTTGTTAAGTACATTTATGTAGTTACGGGCTTAACGGACTATTTACGGGTTTAACGGCCTATTTACGGGATTCATAAGCTATTTTTTTTGCTCTCTCGATACACGGGCGTGTGAACATCACGCCTCACCGTGTGGTCGGGCGTGATAGCCTCACGCCTCACCGTGTGGCATGGGGCTATCACGCCCGACCACACGGTGAGGCGTGATGTTCACACGCCCCACCATGAGGTGAGGCGTGATGTCCATACGCCCGTGTATCGAGAGAGCAAAAAAAATAGCTTTTTCCACCCCAAAACCCATGAAAGGGTAATTTCGTCCTTTCACGGGGCTAGGGGTGGGAAATTGGGACTGGATTTAACAACACCTTATTTTTTTATATCATAAATAAAGTATGATTTTATACCTTAATTTATAAATTTTAGACTTTAATTTATAAATTCTAAACCCTACAAAATATCTTAACCCCTAATTTATAGAACATGTTTCTTAAAATATATGAAAAACCATGATTTTCTTATTTTGACATTATTTAAATTAAAATTTGACATAATCATAAATAATTTTTTATACATAAATCCAATCCAATGCAAACCTACCTAAATTAACAGCGGAGTAAATTGAGTATGGGCTAAGTATTTGAGTGTTTTTACATGAATATCATAATTTCTTATAAAATTACAACTAAATCATATCATCAAACTTAATTTTCAATATGTCATTTTTTTTATATATACTAAATAAAATATGATTTTACACCTATTTTAAAATGTTTAAACCCCAATTAATAAATTTCAAACTCTTGATAATATACTCTAGATCTTTAATTTACTTTTATCGTTAAAAATAATAATTTTATTAGTTTGATATAATTCAAAATTATGACTTGACATGGTTGTAAATAGTTTTTTAAAAGTGAATTTCTATGTAAATTTCCCTTTCCTTTTTTGGGAACAAAAGCCCACCAAAATCGGCATATAAACATAAAACTAGAAGGGTCAAATACATGAATATCATAATTAAATATAAAATTTCAATTAAGTCATATCATCAAGCTTAATTTTTAATAAGTTATTATTTTCTATATAATATGATTTTACACCATAATTTAAAAAAATTAGATTCCAATTCATAAATTATAAAACCTAGAAAATATATTCTAAACTTCTAATTTATAAATTATAATCCTTAAAATATTTATTTAAAAAAAAAAGCCTTAAAATATATTAAAAGTACTTATTTTAATAGTTTGACCTAATCTAAAATTAGATTTTGACATGGTTATAAATAGTTTTTAAAATATGAATTTTTGTGTAATTTTTCCAAACTAGAAGTCTGCTATATCAATCCTGGGCCAACGCACTCGAGGCCCAACTAGAAAATTCCAAAAGGTAAAGTCCCACTTATAAGGGCATTTAAGTCCTTTTACATTATCTATGTCTATACATGCACGTGGTTGGTTAATCAGTCCATTTAATTTGGTTAACCATATTTCAGTTAACCTATTATTTTGATCGATTAACCTACATTTCAGTCGGCTAATCATTAGTAATTTTTCATAATAAATATCACGTTAAATAATTATTCACTTTAAAATAAATATATAATTATTTAAATATTAAATAAAAATATTGAACTTCAAATTTAACTAACAAAATCGCAAAACAAATAAATTTGAAGTTATTTTAATATTTTTAATTTAGAAATTAAATATAAATATGTATATTTTTATATTGATAATTAAATTTCTACATATATTTATATTAATTTTATGTGTATCAATACATAATCGGTTTATTTTTTGGTTTCGGATAACTATCGGTTCTTAATATGAAAACTCGTAAACTAGTTCACTGGTTACGGTTAACCTATTTTTCGATTCGGAAATCGGTTTTTCGGTTAGTTTTGTGCAGCTCTAATAGGAACACTCCTCAAGATTAGAGACATCTTATTATTTTATACTTCTCTCTCTAATCTTTGACTGGTTTTAGTATCAGAGTTGATATAGAAAATTGTCATAAAATTCGGCCTCAAATATTTATGTTGGTATGCCCAATCAAAATGTATATTCACATTGGTAATATCCAATCAAAATTCAGTCTCGAATATGAACTTTCCCTTGAACTTTTAAAAGTTTCAAATGATTCTCTATTTTTATTAAATTGGATTCAATGACTTCATATTCTTATCTGCATTCAATAAGCTCATATTTTTATCCAATTCCATTCAATAACCTCAAACTTCAACTGTCCTCGTAAACTTTCAAAAATTTCTAATTAGGCATTTTCTTTTTAACACGCTGCAAGCATTTTGACATGTGACAGGAGCGTGTCTCTTATTTTCTGCATCCAATAAGCTCTATTGAAACATTTGGAACTTCTGAAAGTTGATAAGGGTAGTTGAAATTTTGAACTAAATGCATTGAACAATACATGTATTCCACGTTTTTCTTTCTTAAGATCTAATTTGTCATAGGTAGAGTTTAAAAGCTTATTTATTGGAAACTTCTATTCTATTTGGATTATATTTGTTTATAAGTTCAGATATCCACCTGTTTTGCCCCGATCTAATGAGCTAGGCTTGGACAAAAGGAAATGATTTTAAGTCCGATCTAGACCTATATTTAGGATAAGGCTGGATTTTATAAAAATAGCACGAGTCGATTTAACTCGACCTTCTCTATTAATATTTAATTATTTACTTTAGATATTAAATATTTATTTTTAATAAAACTTTACTTTTTATCTATATATAATATAAAACAGTAACGATGGAGCTGAGGTGTCACTTCCTCCTTTTTAACTGATAAAAAATATAATATAGAATATAATATATTAACTTTAGTTATATTATTATATTTATTTGTAAAAAGATTATTTTATCCGTACTATATCTAAGAGTTCTACAGAATTTAAATTAATCCCTAAAATCTTTCTAATTCTCTGCATATCTATATCTAAAAGTTCTACATAATTTAAATTAATTCTTAAAATCTCTCTAATTCTCTGCATATCTATATATAATATAAAACATTAACGATGGAGCTGAGATGTCACTTCATTATTTGTTAATATTTATATATTAAGATGAATTCGTGCATCGCACGGGTCAAAAACTAGTTATAATATATATAGAGAGCGTTTATTTGGATTAGACTTGTGATTTGATTTTTATGTTCAAACTCAACTGGATCCGAGCCTACTATCTAAATAACAGGGAGCTGAACTAAATTTGGGCAAACTATTTCTTTCTTTAGCAAAAGCCCATTGAATCCGGCCCATGAACATATATAATTTGGATAGATTTAGAAGTCCACTACATGAATCCTAAACTATTTGGATTTATTTACCATTTAAATTGTGATACAACAGGGCTTGGGATTGTTGTGTATGGGCCAACGCATTCAAAGGCCCAACTAAACAAGTCCAAGAGGTAAAGTGCTAGTTGTAAGGGCATTTTAGTCTTTTTACATTATCCACGGGAACATTGTCTAGGTCTCGTTTAGACATTCAAAATAAAAAAAATTGTTCTAATTTTCCCCGATTAGGTTCTTTTAGCGTTTTTTTTACCCCTTATTGTTTTTTTAGATACCCGGGTAGCAATCAGAATAAAAAATATTTTTTTATTATTTTCTTGATTTTTTTTTATTTTATTATAATTTACATTTGACAATTTAGCCTCTCTAGCTAATTACTTGATCAGATTTCTTAGTTCAAGGTGAGTAAATAAATGTTAACTAAATCACTCGTTTTATGCTTTTTACAACACAGTTTAAACAACAGTTTATTGATCTGTATTCGTCAAACACGGTTCACCGCCATCCGAACCCTAAGTGATTTATCTCTTTATGGATTTTTTAAGATTTTTCATGATGAAAAGTGATTTTTAAGATGCATTATCTGGTTCAAAGTTGTCCCTAAAATCACATTCTTCGATTCTTCCTACCACTAAACATGACTGTCCAGGAACCTATTATGCTACAATCGATCATTCGAATCCTAAAAGGAGAATTGATTCACAAAAAGAAGCAGCCATTTGTGAATCAATTCTCCTTCGAGGATTCGAAGGATCGGCTGAAGCAAAATAGGGTCTTGGACGATCATGTTTAACAACTTAATTTCTGAAATAACACAAGAGATAGCTGAAAGGATTGATTTATTCAATGAGTAAAAGGGCTATATATAGCCTTACAGAGCTAAACAGAAAAAAAACCACACTTCATAAGCTAAAGACGTGGGATTTACAAAACAGAAAATAAACAGATATCTTATTCCTAAAGAATAGGACTTCCTAAAGAGGTGGAACTCTCTTAACAACTAAAAGACTAGTTCAAACCTATAAAATATCTAACAATCCCTCCCTTAAACTAATTCATCTGAACTTAGCTTATCTTTGTAATCTCCATTAATCCCAGCATGGTACGAAGTTTCTCAAACTGCTCCAACTTCAAAGGCTTTGTCATGATATCTGCAAGTTGATTCTCAGATGCGCAATAACTCAAATTAACAAGTCCATCATTCACCAAATCTCGGAGAAAATGAAATTTCACATCAATATGTTTACTTCTCCCATGGAACACTGGATTTTTGGACAGTTGTATGGTAGAACTATTATCACACATGATCACAGTCCCTGCTTTCTCTTCAATTCCAATCTTTTCCAATACTCTTCTGATCCAAATACATTGACACGCACATAGGGTTGCTGCTATGTATTCTGCTTCCGTTGTTGAGAGAGCAACTACTGGTTGTTTCTTTGAGGCCCAAGAAATTGCCCCAGACCCCAACATAAAAGCAAAACCAGAGGTGCTTCTTCGATCATCTAAATCGCCAGCATAATCACTATCAGTGAAAGCCATAAGCTTCAAATGCTTCAAGCTGCTTTCTCCCCTCCTATAGAAAATTCCTAGATTAATGGTTCCTTTCACATATCTTAGAATCCTCTTTGCTGCAAGCCAATATGACATGGTAGGACTATCCATGAACCTGCTTATTAAACTAACACCATACATCAGGTCAGGCCTAGTAACAGTTAAATACATGAGACTTCCAACCACCTGCTTGAATTTAGTTTCATCAACTCTAACACCACCTTCATCTTTGCGTAGCTTCATTCCCGGCACCATCGGATTTCTAACAGCATTACTGTCCTCCATACCAAACCTTGTTAAAATTTCTCTTGCATATTTCCTCTGACAAATGAATATCCCACCTGCACTTTGTTTCACTTCTACTCCAAGAAAATACTTCATTCTTCCCAAATCGGACATATCAAACTCCAACATCATTGAATTTTTAAATTCATCACACATGTTCTTATCATTCCCAGTAAATATTAAGTCGTCAACATAAAGACTCACTATTAAGATTTTACCTCCTTTTGATTTAGTGAACAAAGTATGTTCGCTGGGATATCTTTCAAATTTTTCGCGTACGAAATAGGCTTCAATTCTGCTGTACCAGGCTCGGGGTGCCTGTTTAAGGCCGTATAAAGCCTTTTTCAGCCTATAGACTTTCTCCTCTTCTCCTTTCTTTATAAATCCCTCGGGCTGCTGGACAAACACTTCCTCTTTAAGCTCTCCGTGAAGAAATGCGCTCTTTACGTCAAGTTGAAAGATTTGCCAACTGAATTGAGTAGCTACTGCAAGAATCATGCGAATAGTGTCAAGTCTTACCACCGGAGCAAATACCTCGGTGTAGTCTATTCCATGGCGTTGCGCATACCCTTTTGCTACGAGCCTCGCTTTGAATTTGTCCACATCGCCATCTTCGTTAAGCTTTGTTTTGAAAACCCACTTGACTCCTATAGGTTTGATTTCTTTAGGAGCCACAGTAAGCTCCCATGTTTGGTTCTTCTCAATAGCTTCAATTTCAGACGACATTGCTTCCCTCCATTTTTTATTTTTTACTGCTTCTTCAAACGAAGTCGGATCATTCTCCGTCACCATCATCAAAGCATTTAAGTTTTCTTCATCTGAAAAACCTTCCCCAGTCTCATAATCTGCCATCCAACCTGGTATCCTTCTTTCTCGCACACCCCTCCCTTCATCCATATCACTATCATCAAAGTTGTATTCATTTGGAGGTGAGGTTGTCAGACTACTTGATTTGCTACTTCTACAGGAATTGTTGCTGCTACTTGAATTATTGGGACTACTGGAGCTGTTGGAGTTGCTGCTCAAATTGCTACTTCTACAGGAATTGTTGCTGTTACTTGAATTATTGGGACTGCTGGAGCTGTTGGAGCTGCTGCTCAAACTGTTGTTTGAAATTGTGCCATCAGCTTCATCATTTTGATCAGCTACATTATTGCCTTCATCTTCATCTCCCCATTCAAGTACATCCTTTCTCGATTCTTCATCAGATCTGCCCCAATCCCAATCTTTTTCTTCTTCAAAGACAACATCTTTACTGACAATGATCTTTTGTAAGTTTGGATCATATAATCTCCATGCTTTTGATTCATCGCTTACTCCGAGGAAGACACATTTTTTGCTCTTGTCATCTAACTTGCTCCTTATTTGATCTGGAATGTGGACATGTGCTACACATCCAAAAATTCGAAAATATTCCACCATTGGTTTCTCACCGCTCCATGCCTCTTTTGGGGTCTTGTTTTCAACAGCTGCTGTTGGGCATCTATTTTGAATATGTACACACCATTTTGCAGCTTCTGACCAGAACAATTTTGGGACTCTTCTTTCATTTAACATGGATCGGACAGCGTTCATAATTGTTCTGTTTCTCCTCTCTGCAACTCCATTTTGCTGGGGTGTGTAAGCTGCTGTCAATTGTCTGCTGATGCCCTGTGATTTGCAAAATTCTCCAAATTCATTGGAGGTGAATTCACCACCTCTATCTGTCCTTAAGCAAGTTATGAAAGCACATGTTTCCTTCTCAACACTAGCTTTAAACATTTTAAATGTAACAAAAGCTTCTGATTTTTCATGTAAGAAGTAGATCCAAGTTTTACGGGTAAAATCATCGATAAAACTTAGGATATACCTCTTGTCACTGTGCGAGGCTGGTTTGATGGGGCCACATATGTCTGAGTGTACAAGTTGAAGTTGTTTTGATGCCCTCCATAGACTTCTCCTTGGAATGGATTATCTGTGTTGCTTTCCAGTTAAGCATGTAGTACATATCTGCTTAGGAGATTTCAAGCATGGCAGGCCAACCACCATCTTCTTGAATGCCAACGTTCTCAATCCTTTGTGGTTCAGATGTCCGAATCGACAATGCCACAAATGAGTTTCTTTCTCCGACGTATCTTCAACTTGTAAACACATTGAGTTTCTTTGTGGCATAGATGCAAGCAGAAAAAACATTCTATTTCCACTCATGTTGGTTTGCATAATTAATCCTCTTCTAGGATGATACACTTTACAAGCTCCATTACGAATTAGAATGGCTAATCCCTTTTCTTGGAGTTGTCATATGCTTAATAAGTTGTTTTTAAGCTCAGGAATGTAATAGACATCAGATATTACCTGAGTTATACCATTCACTTGCACCTTTATACTCCCCTTTGCTACCACTGCCATTCTCATATCATTGCCAAGCTTCACAGTTCGATTGAAGTTTTCCTGCAAATCTGAGAACCACTCTTTATTGCCTGTCATATGATTGCTGCAGCCTGAATCGAGGAACCAAATCTCCTCTTTTTTTGCTTGATGAGACTCTTCATAAGACATCAGCAATAACTCTTCTCCTTCCTCTAATTCGGCATAATTAGCCTTTTTGTCCCAATCTGGACACTCATATTGAAAGTGTCCCAATTTGTGACATTTGAAACATTCAATTGTAGCTTTATTTAGGGGCTGCCTTTCTCTACTTCTGCCACGTCCCCCTCTAAACATGCCTCGACCTCTTCCTCTGCCAAATCGATCATCTTGGGCCACTTTCAACACTTGTTCTTCCTCTTGGTGACCTTGCATTCTTTGTTCATGAACAAGTAGGCTTCCATGTAATTCATCAATACTCAAGGTACTGAGATCATTTGATTCCTCTATCGAGCAAACAACATAGTTAAATTTAGTAGTCAACGATCTCAATATCTTACTGACTATCGTGCTCTGCTCCATAGTTTCTCCATTCGACTTCATCTTGTTCACTATGGTCAAAGTTCGCCCCAAGAAGCTGTCGGCCTTTTCTCCTTCTTTCATAGCCAGCAGCTCAAACTCTCTTCTCAACGCCTGACCCGTTTCACCTTCGTGGACCCTTGATATTTCTGCCTCATTGAGTCCCAGATGGCTTTTGATGTTCTTTTGTCAAGAATTGTTTCCAGAACTTCTCTATCAATTGCCTGAAACAGAAAATTCTTGACCTTTAGATCCTTGAGCTTGGCTTCTTCCACTAACTTCTTTTGCGCCTCACTTGCCGGTGCCGTCCCGATTGCTGCTGCCAGAATTCCTTCCTCCACCAGGTTCCACATCTCTTTGCTCCTCAGAAAGTTTTCCATTGTCATCGACCAAAAATCGTAATGACCATCAAACTTCGGAATAGATGCTTGCACAAACTTGTCAGAGTTTGTCATTTTCACACACCCAATTTGACCCGGTGTTTAGCTCACACTCTCTCAATTCACACACCCAACTTTGGCCCTTTATACAGCTCTGATACCAAATGTTAATTTCTGAAATAACACAAGAGATAGCTGAAAGGATTGATTTATTCAATGAGTAAAAGGGCTATATATAGCCTTACAGAGCTAAACAGAAAAAAAAACCACACTTCATAAGCTAAAGACGTGGGATTTACAAAACAGAAAATAAACAGATATCTTATTCCTAAAGAATAGGACTTCCTAAAGAGGTGGAACTCTCTTAACCACTAAAAGACTAGTTCAAACCTATAAAATATCTAACAAGAAAGAACTGAAGAATGCGATTTTAGGAACAACTTTGAACTGGATAATGCATCTCAGAAATCACTTTACTTCAAGAAAAGTCTTAAAAAATCCATAAAGAAATTCGGGCATGAAAATCTAGAAATCACTTTTCTAAAACCACAGATTAGTCATTCCAATAGTGTTTTGAGAAAATTGACAATTTCAGGTCTGCCGTTGCCATTGCCAAAGCTAGGATATTTTGATGACGTAAGTTGTATATCTACATAGTTTTGCTATTTTTCTGCTAGATTGACATTGTCTTATGTTTGAACAAACAATTTTCATCAAGAAAAATCTTTAAAAATCCATACATAAAATGAGAGGGGGAGTGGAAAGTGGAAGGGGGTTATACGCGGGAAATATTTAAAATTTAGAAGAAAAAAAAAAAATAGATACAAAAAGAATTTTTTTAACCAAAGATACAAAAAGAATTAAGAAAATATAATTATAGCGACTGTTACAATACTTTTAAGAGCGGAATTAGAAGATTTTGTAATTCTTCTATTTTTTAATGGGTAGTTAGTATCGCTGGTCATAAAAGTTAGGATATTATCCCTAATAAGTCACAAAATTTTAATTTGTTTCAATAATTTTTGTTTCAATAAAGTCACTTTGGACGTTATTTGATCATTTTTTCACCGGAGTTGATTACGTTACATTTAATCACATGTTTTAACGCCATGTGATATAATAAAAAAATATTTAACCACAAATTAACCTAAATAAATAAGATTATCAATTAAAATTTTAACCATAAATTAACCTACGTGACACATCGATTATCAATTAAAATGTGTAGTTACATTTTTTTTAATATATCAGGTGGCGCTGATGTGATGTTTAGATGTCACATGAGTAATTTCGATAAAAAAGATAGACTGAAAAATGTTCAAAGTGATTTTATTGAGACAAAAACAAACTTAACTGATTTTATTGAGACAAATTAAATTTTGATGACTTTTTGGAAACATTGTCTAAATTTTTGTGACATTCGATACTAGTTACCCGTTTTTTAATCGGAATTTTCCATAAATATTTCATAATTTATCCCTATTATATATTAATCCGTTGACACAAATAATGAGAGATATAACATACCATATTATAAAATCCATAAAGATTCTTCATAGCTTAGCTCCTTGTATAAAAAAAATGTTTATTTGAACTTGTTTGCTGGTGTATTCATTTTTTTAGACCAATTCATTTATTAATTTGTAAACAAGATCAGTGCCGGAGCCAGTAATCTGTATCTGGGAGACTAATTTTAGCTTTGTCGTTGAAAGTAATTTTTCCAAGTTAATTTATTTGAGTTTCAAAAATAAAAATTTGATTATTTTTTTTAATATTTCGATACTCAAAGGCAGAACTGGTGGCCGGAAGGTTTCAGCCCCGGGCCCTCGGCTGGCTCCGCAAGTTAAAATGTGCAGAATTTCTTAAGAAAATATTGTGAGAAAATTAGCTCTCTATAACAAATCAATGACTAAGATTTTACCTTATTTTTATTAAATTTAGAATTATAATTATAATTAATTTGTTTATTTTTTTAAAATATTTCAATATTAGTTAGTTTACCTACTAAACTCAATGATTATTCATAATTGGTTTAAGGTGTTATTGAGCCCCTAACATATTCAAAATTTTACCATTTGGTCCCTGATCTATTAATCGGTTACATTTGGCTCCTGAACTATCCCAACTGGTGAAATTTCACCAAATTTAGATGGAGACTTGACAAAACTGTTATCCCTCTCATATGTAGTGATATTTTGACATATGAACTTAACACGTCACATGTCTTGAGGTTTATTTACCACATAAACTCTCTTATATGAAAATAATTAATTAGATTAAAAAATAAAAAAAATAAAAAAATCCTAAACTAAAATTTATCAAACTTATGTGTCAAAATATCATCATGTATTAATAAAATAACAATTATGTTAAATCTGTATTCAAATTGGGTGAAATTATACCAATTGGGATAGATTAGGGGCAAATGTGGCCAAATAATAGGTCAGCGATTAAATAATAAAATTTTAGATAGGTCGATGGCCAAATAGTGGTTTAAGCTTTCGTAATTTACCAAACACTAATAAGCAAACAGTAAACATCAACTAGTAACAACAACACCAAACATCAACCGAACAACAAATAGTAAACATAGGGTTGTGAATTAGTTGGGGATTCCCCATCCCCGTTAGGCGAAAATGGTTTTTATTTTTTCCTCGACAGTTAGGGACATGGCGGGTATGGTTATAAGTATCCCATCCCCGTCCCCGAATGTCCCCGACTAAATACTTGAATATAAAAAAATAAATTATATATATATATATATATGTGTGTGTGAGAGAGAGAGAGAGATTTTGATAAACTAAAAAAATAAACTAAAAAGATTGAGTTGTAACCTCGTTGGTTTAAAACAGAATATATTCTCAAAATAAATTAAGATAGATTAAGTAAAAGTTCTAACTAGATTGGTTTAAACCGGAACATATGCAATTACGAGTAGAAATTATAAAATTATGCATCGGGGACGAGGATTCCCCACATGGATGGGGATTTTGGATAATCGAAACCTTGGAAACCTTGAAAAAAAGTAAAAAAAATTAAGAACTTAAACGTATCGGGTATGATAGCCTAATTGTCCCATATATTATTCGGGAACGAGGAATCCCTGATAGACTAGTGGTCGGGGATGGTTAATGGAATTCCCGCCCCGTCCCGTTTACACCTTAAGCAAACATCAACAGGTAAACAAAACAAGATCTTATTCTATTCGATTCGTTTTTTAACTAAACCGGTCCATGGTGCCCCTAAATTTCTAGATGAATTGCTCAAGATTAAATAAGCAAACTAAGAAAATAACCCTTTAAATCCAACAAAAAAACTCTACTCTATAAATCATGACAGATATTACCAATCAATTTGCCAAAAGCTTTATTGTTGGTTGTTCCTTCTTCCATTCCATTTGAGATAAGTGTTTTGATAATTTTAGATATTCTCCCCTATTTTTCATAAACAAAGGAGTATATATATACATGATTTAATTTCCTATATTACATAAATCACCCATAAATTCCTAATTTAAAGAATAAGGAAATAAATATCACTCATAAATTCTTAAATAGAGGAATAAGGAAATAAATCACCCAAAAATTCCTAATCTGAAAAATAAGGAAATAAATCATTCATAAATTTCTAATATGGGGAATAAGGAAATAACAATCAAATAATATCTCAACACCCCCCTCAAGTTGGAGCATGTAAGTCTAAAATGACCAACTTGATAAGAAGATAATTAAATTGTTTCTTGCCTAAGGCTTTAATAAAAATATCGGCCAGTTGGTTCATTATCGGGATATATGTAACATCCGTGTCTAAAATTTCTAATTTTGATTTTTTTCAAAATAGATAGTGTTAATTTATTTATATATTTAAGTATATTATTGAGTTTAATTTAATACCTCTTGATGTAAATTAAAAGTGTAGAGTACGTTTTATAAAAAGTATAAACCAAAAGGACCAAAATCATTATTATTCCAATTTAGAAATCATATGTATAGTTTGTTAAAATAATAAATAAAGAAAATAAATAAATGAATAGGAAAAAAAAACGTGTCATCAAGATATTAAAACCACTTGTCAATAATTTCATTAGGTTATGTACATATGTCAACATTAAAGAGTAGGTGACTCATTTAAGTTTTTGAAAAATGTGTTTCAATTTGCTTTCTAAAAACATGTATATAAAACATCTTGATAACCCGCGAAGCCCAAAACGAGTTATACTCATTTCGCAAGCCCAACCCATATTAAAGCTCCATGGGTTAAGATTGGACGGGACCTGAATGAAGGAAGCGGTCGTAGCGAGTAAACCGCCCCTAATTCCTAAACGGAGCGACAAGACTCCCACTCAGAACCACATTCGTTGCCATGAAAACCACGAAAGGGACATGGCCTAAAAAGGGGGAACCGCCCTCAGAACGTGGCCCACTAAGGAGTAACCGCCCTCGGCGGTTACCCAAAAATACCGATAAAAGGCCTTAAGAATAAGGGAGGAGGTACGTTCACATTTTTTTTCCCACAGAGCTATTGCTAAATTATAGACTCATCCTTACAAAAACTGACTTGATCGTCGGAGAGTTTTCCCGGAGATCCTGTCTCCGGTTTTGTTTTGCAGGTAACTCCGGCAAAGAACATCAAAGCGGATCCAGCAAGTTATCATTGGTGCGGTGAGCGTGGACCTTTTTTACCAACATTTGGTTAAAGGTACATGAAGAACATGTCAGAACCATCACGAACGACCGGCGTTACCACTAGATCAACCAGTATGAACTCCAGGGGACCACGGACTGCGAATTCGCAACCTGCAAGTACACAGCCTGTGGTGCCTAGCTCATCGGGTCCTTCGGGACAACTGAGTCCGTTATTGGAGGTCCAAGTGCAAACTGAGATGGAAATGTCCAATAGTGATTTCATACAGATGGCTGGACAAGTCTTGGCTTCGAACATGAGCCAGGCGGCTGGAGATCGAATGATTAATTTACTAACGGCCCTCGCCGAACACAATACCGCCGTGGCGGCTGCTCCTCAAGAACTTGTGGTTATCTCAACACAATCACCGACTATCCCTGTCATGTCGGCCCTCCCGCAGCCATCTCAGGCACCAAATCAAGTGGGCCAGAGTAGTCGCACAAACCCACACAGCCACCCGAGCAACTACTCGCACCCAGATCTCATTACGATGATACATCCGACCTGGCAGCCATCCCAACCGTTGCCAGGAGTGCAAGGCACTCTTCCGCCACAGCAAGTGGAACCTTTTCCTCCCAGACATTCGGAGTTGATGACTCCTGGGCGAGAGCACACATGGAACTTTGATCCTATAACGGGACAGCGGTTAGTCCCCCAACAGGCACACGTCTCAACACCGATGGGCGGATGGATGCCACCCAGAATTCACCAGCAGCGGATGGAAGAAGTCCGGAGAATACCCGATATTGACTTAGAAGATCAATTACGAAGCATGATGGAGCGAATGGGGTACTCGCCTAGGCCGAGAGCAGAGATCCAGAGCGATTCACCTTTTGCCCCTTCGTTACGGGAATTCATTCCAAATCATAGAATCAAAGCGCCTGCCATACCAAAATACTATGGGGATCCAAATTCTGACCCTGAGGCTCATGTCAGGAACTACAGAGAGTTAATGGATGTTGTAGGGGCAAGCGAAAGCATAATTTGCAGGTTATTCTCGACAACTTTAGGCGGTGCGGCATCTGATTGGTTTCGATCTTTACCGGCAGAATCTATTCACAATTGGCAACAATATAGTCGGGATTTCTGTGCGAAGTTCGTGGGATGTAAAGCAGCAGATGTGACAGATAGGCAGCTGAAGGAGATCAAACAGAGGAACTATAATTCCCTAAGGGAATTTGTTGTCGCCTTTAACGATATCCTGGTGCGATTGCAGAACCCAGATATCGTGAGTATTCGCAACATCATGGCGGATGGAACCACAGATTGGAGCATGCCGGAAGAAATCATCCGTAACAAACCACGCACTGTAGCCGAGCTCATGAAGATAGCAAAGGAATTCATGGAAGTGGATGATGTCAACAGGGAACATGGGGCCCAAACTCGGCGAGAAAGAGATGCCGCTAGAACCACTTCGGACAGTCGGCGTCAGACCCAGTCCAAAAGTAATTTTGTTCGAAGAGGCGATCGTCCCTTTCAAGGTGGAGGATATCACACGCCACTAAACACGACTCGCCAGGAGGTGTTACTTTGGATCGAAAAGAGCCCCCTGAAGAAGGATGTGCGGTTCCCCGAGGTAAAAGGTCGAACCAGTTTGGGGCGACATCCTAACAAATATTGCAGGTTCCACAGGTTGAATGGCCATGACACAGATGATTGCTACGAACTGAAGAAGGAAATAGAAAAACTGATCGAGAGAGGCAAGCTGAGTCAATTTGTAAGAAAAGATACAGCTGATGAGAAAACAACGCTCCCGCACGAGGGAGAAACACGGCCAGAAAAGAAGCAGAAGAAAGGGGTGATAAACGTGATAGCAGGCGGAATCTACGAGCCTCCAACAAAAAGAACTCGCCGTGAACGGCGAAAGAGCAATACACATAGGGGGGATGCCCTCAATTACTCATTTGCGAGAATCACGGAGCCACATGCGGATGCCCTGGTGATCACGATGGCCGTTGAAGAATGGGACGTCAAACGGGTCCTTATCGACACAGGCAGTTCTTGCAATGTCATTACCCGGACAGCATTCAACAAGTTGGGAATCAACGACGAGCGGGTGGAACACACCTTCATGGATGTAACTGGTTTTGGGGGTCAATCCTCCCAAACAAGTAGGCAGGTGGTGTTGGAGGCAGAAATGGGCGATAAGAATCTAAAATGGCGAGGTGATTTAGAATTCGCAATTGTTGATCTCCCACTGGCCTACAACATAATTCTGGGACGGCCATTCCTGTCGGAGACGGAGTCGCTCATCTCAATGAAGCATTTAACATTACATTTGCCAACACACCAAGGGCGAGTCATAGTTGAAGGTGATCAACTTGTATCTCAACAGGCCTATACATTATCACTTGAACCAAAACCGGAAAAGGAGGATAAAGTCGAAGAGAAGCTCCCGGCGGAAGCATTGGGAGAAACGGAACTATTCGCCATCTCGAATGATAAGAACGTGCGAATAGCGGCTGGACTCTCAGAGGAAACAAAGAAGGCCATTACCGAGGTATTGATCCAATGTGAGTCGGCATTTGCCGCCCCAAATGAAGTGTTAAAAGGAATAAGCCCAGACGTAGCAACCCATCGGTTGAATGTAGACAAAGGGGCAACCCCAGTGCGGCAAAAGAATAGGGGACATGCTCCTAAGCGGCAAAAGGCGATTGAAAAAGCAGTGGCGGATTTGCTAAAGTCAGATGCAATTCGAGAAGTCACCTATCCGGAGTGGTTAGCCAATGTGGTGCTAGTCAAAAAGCCGAATGGAACGTACAGAATGTGCGTCGACTTCAAAGACTTGAACAAGGCATGTCCGAAAGATATGTATCCACTTCCTAACATTGATATATTGGTAGATGGAACTGCAGGATATGAAGCTTTATCATTCACCGACGTGAAATCCAGTTACCATCAGATACCCATGGAGAAGGCGGATGAAATCAAAACATCATTCATAACTCACCAGGCGACTTATTGCTTCAAGGTGATGCCCTTTGGATTGAAAAACGCGAGAGCAACATACCAGAGGATGATGAACAAGATATTTTCAGACAAATCCGGCGAGAACTTCTCGATCTATGTTGATGACATGATCATCAAAAGCAAGAAAATGCAAGACCACCCGCGGGATATCAAAGAAATCCTAGAAGTGTTGATCAAATATGGCCTCAAATTGAACCCAGAGAAATGCACATTCGGAGCAAGAGCGGGAAAGTTCCTAGGTTTCATTGTTAGCGGCAAAGGGGTTGAGGCGAATCCTGAGAAGGTTAAAGCAGTAATGGAGATGAAGACGCCAAGGAACATAAGGGAAGTACAGAGACTGAACGGGCGGTTGGTGGCATTAGGGCGATTCATATCATGCTCAGCTAGGCGATGTCTACCTTTCTACAATGCCATCAAAAAATCCAAGTCCTTTGAATGGACGCCGGATTGTCAAGAAGCATTTGAGGGGATAAAGCGATTACTATGTTATCCGCCCTTAATGAGCAGGCCGAAAGACGGAGAAGATTTGTTTCTTTATGTATCCGTCACCAGCATGGCGATATGCACTGTGATGGTGCGAGAAGAAGAAGGGCAATAATATCCAGTGTACTACGTGAGCAAAGTCCTGAAGGATGCAGAACTCCGGTATTCGAAGTTGGACAAAATGGCCCTCGCAGTGATAACCACGGCGGCTAGATTGAAACCATACTTTCAGGCGCATACTATCATTGTGAGAACTGGCATCCCGGTGCGAAAGGTGCTGCAGAAACCTGACGCATCCGGCCGGTTGATGGAATGGTCAATTCGCCTGGGCGAATTCGATATCCGCTATGAAGGAAGACCAGCACTAAAGAGCCAAGTGCTCGCCGACTTCGTGAACGAATTCACCTGGGATGATGATGAATGTCCAAAGGCACAAAAAGAAGAGTGGAGCATGTACACAGATGGGGCCTTATCTGCAGACGGAGCTGGGCTAGGAATCATCATCAAAGGTCCGGAGGTTATCCGCCTGTGCTACGCAGCAAAATTAACTTTCAAAACTACCAATAATGCCGCAGAGTATGAAGCAATGATATGCGGATTGAAGTTGCTCAATGAACTCACCCCAGAAAGAGTGGTAATCTACAGCGATTCCAAACTCATGATAAACCAGATCACAAAAAATTATCTGGTGAAACAGGAGGAGCTCGTAAAATACCATCAGGTAGTCGGCCGATTGACACAAGAGTTAACGCACAAGGGAGTCGTTTGGGAGATGGTGCATGTTCCACGAGGCTAAAATGCAAAAGCTGACGAATTGGCAAAGGCAGCGGCAAGTAGAGAACCATGGAGTCAAAAAGCATGCAGCTTGGAAATAAAATCGGCACCAGCATTCGAGGTTGATCAGATTATGATCATCGAGGAACTGGAAGACGATGAAGATTGGCGGATGCCAATCCGTCAATATCTGGAGCAGGGAGATTTTCCGGTTGATAAGAGCTTAGCTAGAAAAATAATTGGGCAGTCGGCACGATACTCAATGCGGGATGGAACTTTGTATCGGAAATCGTACACATGTCCATGGTTGAAATGCGTTAGTCGCAATGAAGGGGACTATGTGCTGCGAGAACTACACGAAGGAATTTGTGGCGCGCACGAAGCTTCGGCGGCATTGGCAAGAAAGGTCAAACTGCTGGGATACTACTGGCCCAAGGTGGTGGAAGATTCCCAGAAGATGGTTGCGGAATGTCACAACTGTCAAATCCATGCGAATGAAAAGCATGTTCCCGGAGCTGAACAAATCACTATAATGACGGCGTGGCCATTCGCAACATGGAGAATTGATATAGTGGGCCCATTCCCAGAAACAACAAAGAAAAGGAAGTATTTGATAGTCGCAGTAGACCACTTCAGCAAATGGGTAGAAGCGGAGGCAGTAACCGCACAAACACCTGAGCGAATGATCGAGTTCTTACGAGAGAACATTATCATGCGATTTGGGATCCCGCAGAAGCTTATAACCGACAATGGCACCCAGTTCAACTGTGCCAAGTTCAAAACATACTGCGAAAGCATGGGAATCAAGAATCATTTTTCTTCTGTAAACCATCCCCAATCAAATGGTATGACAGAAGTTACCAACAGGGCCATGGTTCAAGGCATCAAGAAGCGGCTAGGTGACAAAAAAACAGGTTGGGCGGATGAGATACCCCATATGTTGTGGGCATACAGAACCTCTGTAAAGGCAGCAACAGGCGAAACACCTTTCTCGCTAGTTTATGGAGCCGAAGCAGTCCTACCTGTTGAAATCAAGTCGCCCACAGATCGGACAATTTATTATTGCGACACACAAAATCCTATCAACATCAGAGATGCTTTGGATTCTATGGAGGAACGAAGAGAGAAAGCTTACATGCGAATGGCAATGTACCGCAATAGAATCAAGAAATACCATGACAGAAGAATGCGAAAAGTAATAATCAACGAAAACGACTTGGTCTTGAAAAAAGCGGATAAAATACAATCCAGAGATGGCAAAGGCAAGCTGGGCGTCAACTGGATCGGACCATACAAAGTATCCAAGAAGCTGGGACCAGCCACTTTTGAAATAGAAGAAATGAGCGGAAAGAAGCTCCCGCGCACCTGGAATCTAGAGAATCTACGCCTATATAGAAAGGCCGAGTAGTTCGAGGAAATGACGAGTACTCTTTTTCCTTTTATGAGTTTTTCCCACTGGGTTTTCTGATAAAAGGTTTTAATGAGGCTTCGATCCCGCACAATTGGTGTACATATGTAATAAACTTTTTCTCGTCATCAATAAAAGTTATTACATTCACTCAGTATGTTACAACAAAACGCGGATTCCTTACAAAAAACACATAAATGTGTTGCCTCTTAAAGAAAGGCGGATGCATGATTACGCATCACTCGCAAAAAAACCTTAGGGTTAAAATCAATAACACATAAATGTGTTGCCTCTTAAAGAAAGGCGGATGCATGATTACACATCACTCGCAAAAAACCTTAGGGTTAAAATCAAAAAACCTTAGGGTTAAAATCAAAAACAGATAAACGTGTTGCCTATTAAAGAAAGGCGGATGCATGATTACGCATCACTCGCAAAACCTTATGATCAAAACTTATGATTATTTTCGAAAGAAGAATTATAAGTTAAGGCATAAAATTAAGCGGATAAACGAGTACTCAAAATTGCAAAAAGGGTCTGGCCACCCTAGCTATGAAGAAACACAAATATGGAGTCGGCAAAAAGACAAAGGGCACATATAAAGGGCAAAAAAGTGACAATCACACACATATGAAAACCAACAACCGAAAGAAAATATATATATCAGAGCGGTTTGTTATATGGTTTTTACATACAAAAGTCCAAATATAAGTGAAGCTACGCTACAGCTTCCTCTCCTTCACCCCTAATGCCCTCCTGGACTACGGCAACTCCCTCATCTCCTCCGGTAGGAGGATCTACTTCAAGCGAATCCTCGACCCTTGAATCGGTAACCGTTTCAGTAACCTCTTCGGTGAGAGGTACCTCTTGCACAGGTTGAGAAACGGCTTGGGGTGCCTCTCCTTCCGCGGGCTGAATAGGGATCTCGCAGCTAATCGGAGGATCCTGAAGACTCTTCCAATCTAAGAAGAGTACCTCATCCATATCAGCATCCTCGGCTTCCAGCTTATCCCACTCCCCAGTTAAATCCTTTTCAGGGATGGGAACTTTGGGGCGGTTAAGTACTAGACCCTGATGCCCGTGCTCATAAGCCGCATGAATCCGCTCCCCATACCAGTAGATGCGGGCGCCATCTTCAGCCAAAATCTCCTCAACCCTCTTCTTTTGGGCCTCCTTGAAAGCAGCTAGGTCGTCGAGGGCTTTTTGCAGTTCATCGGACTTGGCCTGAAGGGATTTAAGGGCCTCCTCCTTCTCGCCCACGGCCTTCTGACAGGTGCCCTCTAGGACCTTCACCTTCCCTTGGACATCATCATAAAGCGACTTCTGAGTCGCCAATTCCGTACCAAGACTTTCCAACTCCTGGGCTCGCTCTGCATCCCTTCGGAGAATGCCCTCAGCAAAATTGATAATCTGCATATAACACGTCTCACAAATAAAGATGGGCAAATAGAAATATGCGGTTACAATGAACACAAGATATTTGAAAGCGAAAGGACAAAGCAATAATATACCTCTACAGAACGCTTCTCGATCCCTTCCACAGCAGTAGGGAGCGATACTTTCTAGCGCACACGGGAGGCAGAGGGAAGTCGCCCGAGGACATTGCATATGGAAGATACAATATCCTTGCAAGAGAAGTTCACGGCCAGGCCGAAAGTCCTAGTCCACCATCCGCTAATATCGGGGATTGGCTGCAAGAGCATAAAGAAAAATATCAAGGAGTGGCAGATAGCTCATGAGGAAAAAGTAGCAATACGAGAGGGAGTAGATCAAGATACCTCGTGAATGGGGGTACTGCTCTTTCCTTTAGACGAGGTGGATACAGGTGCGCCGCCAACAGTAAGGGACACAGAAGTGTTCTTCTTTTTAGAACGAGAAGACTCTGTATCCGCACTTATCTTCCGCTTCCTAGTTAAAGGAAGATCCTCGGAGGCAAAAGCAGGGCCTTGTGAAGCTGAAGCCCTAACCGGGGAAGCCGCCCCAATAGAAGGAATCGTCCCTCCAGAAGGATCCGCCCCTACAACGGAAGCGGTTTCCGTCATCCGCTTCTTTCTTCTCGCTAGGGCTTTGGCCTCCCGATCTGCAGCGATTTGAGATAAAGGATCACCCCTGCAAAGGGTTAAAAGAAACCATCAACTTGGAAATAAAAAGTACCTTGCACAAAAACGCGATAAGGAATATAGACAACGCGATTCCCCTCGCGGTATGCAATCGCTACTCGGCTCCTTAGCATATGAAAGGCCTGATCGTATGTCCATACAAAAGGTGGAGTGCTCTTCAGGAACTTGATAACGGCGGATTCTTCCTGGCTGGGATACCCGAAGTTCAAACTCTTTACGTTGGGTCGGCTCCAGCAATGAAGGAAGTTCAGGTTTTCCTCATTAAACTTGATAAAAAAAGTAAGATCGATCCCACTCGCGGATCTTGTTCAGCTTCTCGTCAAAACCATAGTATCCGCTCTGGCGGATGAAAGTGAAATACCCCGCCGAGCTTTTGAAATGGTGGAGCTTGGAGAAGATCTTGAGCGAAAAGGGAACCTCCAAACAATCCGCCAAAAATTTGTCCTGAGTCAAATCGGCCCAGCCGTTAGGATGCAGTTGCCCGGGCGCAATTCCATAACCGCCTAAGACGGAAGAAATCTCATCCGCCAGCGGATAAGTGAAGCCGCAGATAATCTGGGCCACGAAAACAGTGAAGTACCCCTTTGGGTAATCGCCCGGCCCCCTATCCTCTCCAGGAATGATCGTCTCGAGACCTCGGAGCCAGGGATAATGCTCCCGCAAATCATCGATTGTCTCTTGACAAACCAGACTTCCCGACCTGTCCTTCTTGGGTAACAAACGAGGGGTTGGGACAGGTGGCGGAATCAACTTTTTGGGGTCAAAACCTAAACCCTCGTCGGTTGTATTCGCCAGATGAAGGAAGTCGGCGGGATGAGAATTACACCCAGGAGAGCTGGTTGAAGCTTCCTCAACCATCTCTTCGACCTCGTTAGAGACCTCGCGGACATAATCGTCGTCAAACGGCGCGAAGTCGAGGTCTGACATGATCGATAAAAGGAAAACAGAAGCAAAAAGCCGAACAAGAAGCAAATGTGAAAAGAAAAACTTACATGAAAAAGACAACACAGTGAAGTGACGGGATTAAGAGGTCAACGCCGGAAAAGAAGTAACGGAATTAAAAGGTCGACGCCGGAAAAAACGAAAGAGGGGAAATGCACAAATTCAAAAACTTTGAAATAATCGGACAAAGACGAAGCGTCCCCTATAAAAAGACCCTAAAAGGGCTTTTGCTAGACCAAGGGGGAGGCATGTGATAACCCGCGAAGCCCAAAACGGGTTATACTCATTTCGCAAGCCCAGCCCATATTAAAGCCCCATGGGCTAAGATTGGACGGGACCCGAATGAAGGAAGCGGGCGCAGCGAGTAAACCGCCCCTAATTCCTAAACGGAGCGACAAGACTCCCACTCAGAACCACGTTCGTTGCCATGAAAACCACGAAAGGGACATGGCCTAAAAAGGGGGAACCGCCCTCAGAACGTGGCCCACTAAGGAGTAACCGCCCTCGGCGGTTACCCAAAAATACCTATAAAAGGCCTTAAGAATAAGGGAGGAGGTACGTTCACATTTTTTTTTCCCACAGAGCTATTGCTAAATTATAGACTCATCCTTACAAAAACTGACTTGATCGTCGGAGAGTTTTCCCGGAGATCCTGTCTCCGGTTTTGTTTTGCAGGTAACTCCGGTAAAGAACATCAAAGCGGATCCAGCAAGTTATCACATCTAATTTATGATCTTCAAAAAAAAAAAACATCTAATTTATGGTTATGACGAGAAGAAGAAAAAGGAGAGAAAAACGTTTTGGGGATCCTGTTGATTAATTTTTGGTGATCGAAGACGGTATTTCAGATCAGTTGTCAATGATCACACCGATTAATTATCGGTGACTGACGACGATAGTTCGGTAACTGTTTTTTGGATCTATGTTATTTTTAACAATGATTTTGAGTAAGTCCGGTTCTAGTACTTCTTAAATTTTAACAGGGTTATGATAGTAATTTATCAAGCCTATAAATTACTAATAAAAAAATATAAAATTTAGACAGTTGTTCGTTAGATTTACTGAAGTGAAATTTAATTCGGTATTAACACTCTTTTAACAGTGTCACAAGTCTAACTGAACATTCGGTCAGAATTAACGATACAAGTTTGGTGTTACAGATTATAATTTTGGTGACGAACATAAATGGTCTAATAGAAACGTTTGGTATTAAATTTAGTGTTATATAATAATTAAGTGACGTTAATTTATCGAATTAAAATAAGTTATTAAATTAGAAGGACTAATACCGATATTTACCAATTAGAGTCGGTATAAAGTTAAATATAAGATTAGTACGAGAATTTGAATATAAAATTAGTTCAAATAGACTTATGATAATATAACGAGTCTAACGGTACGTATATTCGGTCTAAAATAGCTATTCCGGTGACAGATAAAAATAAGTTTCAGTTTTAAATGATTTAAGTGGTTTTGAATACGTTTTATCGTGGTATTTTGAAAATTGGATTGGAAAATGAATTTGACTATTTTATAGGAATTGCTTTTGGATTGAGAAAGTTGTTGCGGTGGTTATTGTTATTTTTTCTGTGATTTGGATTGAAATCCAAATATGATTTTTATGTTGTGATATTTTGAAAGATACATAAAATGGTTTTGTTCATCTAGAATTGCTCGGGATAGGAGTTGTAAGTTGTAAGACCATACCTAATGGCGGTATGACCAGAGTGCACGGCTGGTAGTCCTAACGTTAGGTAAGGAACGAGATAGGAATGAGATATCTCGATTATTGATATTGTTGATGTTATGAGAATCTACACGGGTGGAATTCGAGGATGGACACACACGAATTTTGTATTATGTTTTGATAATTCTTAACGATTTGAAATATAGTGTTTTACGTTTATTTGATTACGAGTTGGTTTGATAAAATATTATTCGATTTGATTCGTTTGATAAAACTTTGTTTAATTTGATTCGTTTTGATAAAATGATTTATATATAAAATTATATAGTAATAAAGTGAAGAATACAGTTAAATAATTAACGTGTCGATAAATTAAGAGAACTACCTACAATAGGTAGAACTACGTGGCTTTGATTTCCGATTGATTCCCGATTTAAAGTTTAAAAGACGTTCGAGATACGTAGGAAGCTTGATAGAATTATCAAGTCCAAACCAAATAATTAAATATATTTTTCAAATAAATTTTTATCTATTAGAAAATAAGTTTGGTTTTTGGACTGTTAGAAGTTGGTTATCCTGTCTTCCGTTCATATCCGATGCCGTTTAGGATCGGGTGTGACAATATAGGATGCCAATGAGACTAGGGTTGCACGTGCTCGGTTAACCAGTCCATTAACAAAAACCATTAACCAGTCCATTAATTCGGTTAATCATATTTCGATTAACCTATTTCTTCGGTCGGTTAAACTATATTTCGGGCGGTTAACCATTAGTGGTTTTTTTTGTAGCAAATATCACTTTAAATCTATAATTATTCACTTAAAAAATAAATATATAATTATCTAAATATTAAATAAAAATATTGAACTTCAAATTTAATTAACAAAATTGCCAAAACGAATAAATTTTAAGTTATTTTAATATTTTTCTTAAAAAAATTAAATATAAATATGCATATTTATATATTGATAATTAAATTTCTACATATATTTGTACTAGTTTTATGTATATCAATATATAATCGGTTTATTTTTCGGTTTCGGTTAACCATCGGTTTTTGAAATGAAAAATCGTAAACTAGTCCATTGGTTACGGTTAACCTATTTTTCGGTTCGATTTCGGTTTCAAAAATCGGTTTTTCAATTTTCCGGTTAGTTTTATGCAGCCGTAAATGAGACCATCATGTCAACATCAATATGTTTTGTTGGTTTAAACTAGATTTTACGCATGGCACCAACTTTATCTTCACACCTCTTGAAATCCTCAATGGCCTTCTTCAAATTTGCCTCGGCTTGAGCATTGGCTAACTTTCTATTTCGTTCCTCCAACCGAGCTATTTTTCTATTGGAAAAAGTACAAAAATAAACTTTGTGGTTACACCTGTTTTCGAACAACACCTATGTGGTTTAAAAGTTTGCAAAATGGTACCTTGAGGTTCATTCCGTTAGCAAACACATACCAAATTGACTAACGGTGTTAAAAGTCAAAGGGCAAAGAGTTAATTTAGTCCTTATATTTATTTATTTTATAAATTAACCCCCTTTATTATCTAATTATCACAAAGAAACCCCAAAATTAAAATTAAAAATCAAATATACCTTCTTCATCTCTCTCTAATTTCTTATTTGTCTCCTCTTTCTCTCTCTTCTCTTGGAAAAATTACAAAATCAAAGACATTTAAATTAACTTACTCCCCTCATCCATTATCACACCTCCTAAAATATTCCAACTTTCAATTAATTTACTCCCTTCCTTTCAAACGATTTCATCTTCCGCTAATCTTGGATTAGTTGATGATTATTAATTTATAGAAGAAAAAGATTAGTTGGAGGGAGTTTGAGTGAAGTCGAACCAGATTTGCTTGAAAACATTGATAATAAGTTGATGTTATTCCTTTGCATTCAAAGATAGATAGCAAGCAAGAAGGTCTTCTAAATCTTTGGACGCTCTTATACTATTTTCCAGAATCATCTCCACCATTGATTCCCTAAAATCTCTCTGCGGATCATTTGACGATTTCACTATTGCCAGACTATCCGAAAGACTCCGCCGGCACCGAGAGCTTGAACTTGAACACGACTACACGCTCTTCCTTCCACCACTAATCCTCCGGCTACCGATTCTCGGCGTGTTCACTCTCAGTCGTAATCCCAGCAAATTCACATGTCTCCTGTTGTTTTGGGAATTATTTATGTCTTTAGTTTCTTTAACCAGCTTCACTGTTAAAGAGTCATTTTCATTGGTTTGTTTGTATTTGGCTGAGCCTTTTCGGTGCTTCGTTTAATCTAAGGTCTTCTTCTTCACATCTTCAATCTTAGCGTCGAGTTGGACAGGCTTTGTTATGATTGGCAGAAAAATTGTTTGAAAGGAGAGTAAATTAATCGAAAGTTGGAATATTTTAGGAGGTGTGATAATGAATGAGGGTAGTAAATTAATTTAAATGTCTTTGATTTTGTATTTTTAGAGAGAGAAGAGAGAGAAGGAGAAAAAAATAAGAAATTAGAGAGAGATGGAGAAGAAGGTGTATTTGATTTTTAATTTTAATTTTGGGATTTATTTGTGATAATTAGATAATAAAGGGGGTAAATTTATAAAATAAATAAATATAAGGACCAGATTAACTCTTTTTCTTTTGACTTTTAACACTGTTAGTCAATTTGGTATGTGTTTGCTAACGGAATGAATCTCAGGGTACCATTTTGCAAACTTTCACACCACACGGGTGTTGTTCGAAAACAGATGTAACCACAAGGTTTATTTTTTTATTTTTCCCTTTTCTATTTTGCAGTGATAAGTCTATGAGAGACCTCAGAGTTGGAGGACAATGCCTACCAAAAGTATAGAAAATGTTAGAGGTGAAAAAATAATAAAAGCATAAAGGCAAAAAGAAGTTAGAGCTAATCAAAACTTGACAGTAGTTATTTAGTTCAATAATATCTTGATCATTGGCCTGAGCAAACAACACCGTCTTAGAAGGCACTCAGGCCTATTAAGCTATAGCCTTGGCGACCATAGGGTATTCCAGTCTAAGCCTCGAAGGATACCATGCCTTCCAAAACACAAAGCCCTATCAGGATATCTAAAAGTTACAAAAAAAAAAAAATGCAAAAATCAAAAGTAAAGGCTTATATTATAAGTATTGTATGTAGTAAAACAAATTCAACTCTTCATGAGGTACAATCACTGCCTCAGGTATCCACTTCGGCTATATGGGAACAATAACTGGAACCCTCCCCACATATCGGGCAATATGAGGCTAAGGGGGAAGCCTTGAAGAAGCCGGAGCACTATTCTTGGCCGCATGGTTTGTTGCAGACTTTGGCACTAAAGATGTCTCCGAGGCTCTGGTCTTAGATTTATTATTCAAAAAAAGCTTCAGACACCTCCTTAGTAGCCTTCTTCAAACCAAGGGGAGGCTCAACGACTCTATTAAGCTAGGCTACAGCCTTCTCAGACAACTCCCTAGTCGGCATCTTCGAACCAAGAGAAGACTCGAAAAACTTAGCCTTAGCTCCAGGCTTCTTAAAGGCCTTACTCTTTAAGGACCCCTTACCTTTAAGGGTAGGATTATCCTCAATAGTCACCACTTCGGCCTACTTCTATAGCTTTTTTGGGTAAGAATTTGTTGTTTAATGGGTAAGAATCATGCAAAGAAAGACCAATAAATGTTTAATGGACTCGTCTTGAGCTTCCTTAAGCAAGGAATGGATTCTAGCGAAGTCATTAGAGATGGTGTGTTTTTGTGTTGTATCCAAATCTAAGCCCATAATAATGATATGTAAAAAAGTTGATCATGCTTTAAGAGAAGCTTTGGACTTGCATGTGTTTGGCATATGCAAAACCCATTGTGACTCATTAAAATTAGGGTCAATTACATGAATATCATAATTAAGTACAAAATTACAACTAAGTCATATGACCAAACTTAATTCTTAATATGTCATTATTTTCTATATATTAAGATTTTACATCATAATTTAAAGACTCAAGACTCCAATTCATAAACCATAAACTATAGAAAATGTATTTTAGACTTCTAATTTATAAATTCTAATCCTTAAATATATTAAAAGTACTGACTTTAACTAGTTTGACATAATCCAAAACTATGATTTGACATAGTTGTAAATAGTTTTTAAAAGATGAATTTCTATGTAATTTTCCCTGGGTCAAATACATGAATACATAATTAAGTATAAAATTACAATTAAATCATATCACCAAACTTAATTTTTAATATGTAATTATTTTTTATATATTATGATTTTACACCATAATTTAAAAATTCTAGACTCTAATTCATAAATCATAAACCATAAAAAATATATTCTAAACTTCTAATTTATAAATTTCAATACTTAAAATATATTAAAAATACTGATTTTACTAATTTGATATAATCTAAAGTTATGACTTGACATAGTTGTAAATACTTTTTAAAACATGAATTTTTGTGTAATTTTCCCTATCATAAATAACTTCAAAATTACAATTAAATCATATCACCAAACTTAATTCTTAATATGTCATTATTCTCTATATATTATGATTTTACACTATAATTTAAAAACTCTAAACTCCAATTCATAAATCACAAACCCTAGAAAATATATTCTAGACTTCTAATTTATAAATTTTAATCTTTAAAATATATTAAAAGTACTGATTTTACTAGTTTGACATAATCCAAAATTATAACTTGATATAGTTGTAAATAGTTATTAAAACATGAATTTCTGTGTAATTTTCCCTTAAAATTAATGTTATAACCTTATAGGTTTGATTGAGCTTATTTCTAGCTAATTAAAAAGCCCAAATAATGTTAATTAGTGGGCTGAAATTGAGCTCTAAAGGACAAAAACGAATTTAATGTTTTTCCTTGTTTAATTAAGATTTCTTTTAGCTTGGTGCACTAGGATTCAACTTCCTTTTTAGTTTAGGTTTAGGTTTCTTTTGTAGTCTATATAAAGGCTTGTATTCTTCATTATTTGTCATCAATCGAACATCAATATTTTTATGAACAAAAGTTCTTCTTTTCTTTTGGGAATTATTTTCAATCCAGGATTGAATTCTTTATTGTGAGCTTGAGAGACCGGGTCATCATTCTTGCAATATTATCTTGATCGTGAATAAGTATTTTGGTAAGGTACTTGTGAATCGCCAAACACTCAGGTTCCAATTTAATTATTCGAATGTGTAAGGTTATATCTCCTTTCATTGTCTTTAATTCTTTGGGATTGGTTTGTTATCACCAATTTATGCTTGTTATTTGATGGTATTAATTCCTTAAGATAGATCGGAAAAACTTGTTGATTTGGTTATTATTTCTCTTTCATAACCAATATCACATCACCTGCATGCGAGTCAACCGGTATAAAGGTAGTTAGAGGCCTAGGACCCGAAGGCCTTTCTTGAGAGGCAGAGGATACGCCCGGGCGAGTACAATCTTGAGGAAGCACGACTTTTGCAAACCCAAAATTAGAAAGAGATAAGGAAAAAGTAAGGAACTTATACATGAAACAAACTCACCAGCAGTGGAAACGTCAGCTCTTTCATCAGAGGCTCTCAATAAGCTAAATACAGGAGTAAAGTTAGCTCCTAGAGAGGAGGAGGAAGTTAACCCCTCAGAAGAAGACACATCCCCTTCACGAGCTGCGGCCTCCTCATTCTTCTTAGCTACCAACCGTTCAACAGTTTACCGAGCTAGCAATTTTTGAAGCAGGTTAGACATGTTAGAGCCTGCAAACACAAGAGAGGACTAAAATAAAAAACAAGATAAATATATCAGAAAAATACCTTTAAAAAGAGTTGCATATTCAGACGATCCTTCATAATACAAATCCCCTTCGACAAGCTGAAAAATGAAAGGGATATTTTTGTTGATATGCTTCAATAAAGCCTCATTGGTGAAAGTAAAATCTAGGTTCACTAATAGATCCCTAATATCCTTCTCCACAGTCGTTAAATACCCTAACACAGGCCACTTCGGCTTCTTTACGGGGTCAACATCCTAGAAGGACCAGAATGGGAACCCATTAGGATATGAAGCCCCTTTCACTAGCCTCCCACCTTGGTCCTTAAAAGGAAACACCCAGAACCAGTTGGGCTTGAAGTTCTTGTTGCTAGAAACCTTATTCTGCACAAAAGACTTTCGGTTCACAGATAGTCATTAGTCTCTGGTCTCATAGAAGGCGTCCATATCCTTCAGAATAAAGATCTGGTCAACTTAATATCCAGGTCCTCACACACTTTGACTAGTCCAAGTAGTCCATCCTGCCATTAGGAGAAAGTTGAGCAGGATATACATTGAATTCATTCAACATATTAACAACACTGGAAGAGAAGGGAAGATGAACTCCATTATCTAGAAAAAGCTTGTAGAAACCTAAATATCCTTGAGGAGCATTAGTTATCACCTGATCTGAATCAAGCATAGCAAAACCCAGATGCTTGAACTCTAGATACTAGCTTCGTCAATGATAGGTCGTTCATGGTGGAATGCTACTCGAAGTTTTTGGGTTTTGGAATAATGATCTTTTTGGTATTATTAGAATCTGAAGCCTCTTCAACTTGCAGTTTCTTGTGACCCATTATAAGCGAACAAAAGATTAAAAAGGAAAGGAAGAAGGAAAAAGGGTAAACGAAACTTACTGAAGAAAATGAATATGCCAAAAAGCTCGAAACACAGGAAAAATGGGGAAGTTCTGGAAACGTAAAAACAGAAGAAACAATAAGGAATGAACTCCAAACACCTTTATAAGAGAAGAGAATAGCAAAGGACGAAGAATACACGATAGAAATAGGCATAATTAAATGCCTATAATGATTAGACTAGCCAACATTTCAGAATCCTCAATGAGCGCATGAAAAGAGGCCAAAGGAGATAGGCCACCTGGACACCGCGTGCCAAACAGACAAGCACAAACGATTCTCGAGGACGCCCTTGCGATATGTGTAAACAGAAGAAGGGGGCATAAGATATGGTATAAAATGACTCAAGACACATGGCATTTGAGGGATCCTCAGATCAAGCACCATGTATAAAAAACTCAAACATTCAGATCCATCAAAGTACTTCCATGGAACGTTCTCCGTTTAGAGGAACCCCCACACGGCTAGGGCAAAGAATCCTTCCCTAGGAAGACTTTTCCCAAAGTTAGACTCCCAATGAAATAAGGAATCCTTATGTCAATAGGATTCCTAAAAAAAATAAAATAAGGGTTCAACATCAAACCTTATAAATAGACAAGTATGGTCATACCCAATGGTAAGTTAACACTATTATCTCACAAATAGTCTTTACTCTTTAACCCTTCCAACACCCACTAATCTAGGCATCGGAGCGGGTTCATCGGACTCCGGCTCCTCTCTGACCGCTGATTCTGTTTTACAGGTAAACCTCGAAAGATTGGGCAAGAGATTCAGATACTCAGTCAAGTTCAGATACCCAGTTATTTAATGATAAATATCGTTCTAAAAGATTTTAATTCTTGAACGTTTTCAGTTTAAGGTTGTTAACAAATATTTTAAGGCGTAGTGACTACAATGTTAAAAAGTGTAAAATTACATAACTTTTATATTAAGTTTCGAAGTTTAGCACCCATGCCGTCTAAATGAGTAAAGTTTAGTGGTCATGATTGTAATTTACCCAATTATTATCCAAGAGATTCAATGGATTAAATATTTAATGAAAAATTATTAAATATATAAATAAATAATTGGTCTGCTCAAAGCGGAGTTGTGTTCTGTTGTGTTGATTTTGTGTTTCCTTCCGCCTACCTTGTTCTTCTCGTTGACATTAGCATTCCAATTTTCAAACCCTAATCGTTTCCGCAGATTCAATTCTCAGCTTCTTCTAAAGCAATCAGGATTTGCTATGAAGATCTTCAATTCATGGTGATTATACCACAGGTCAGCCCCTTCCGCTACTTTCTTTCTCATTTTGTTCTTTTACATTTCCATTTACATTATGTTCATATTCGTTCTTATTGCTGTTTATAATTACAATATTCTCCAGTTACCTTTAATTCTCTTCTAATGCGTCTTCCATTTGTGAAAATGGAGATACGCTTAAGTAATGCTTTATTGTGAAAAGCATTCCTTCTGTATCTTGTCCTCTGTGTTAGGAAACATGGGTACTAACTTAGGATAAATGAATTTTGGTCAAAATGCAAGCTGTCCGGAGTATGGATTATGAATCGAGAAGCTGCTTAATTTTGCTATTGGCTGTTCGTTGAAACTTGTAACGATGCTGAGTAAAAAATTGTATGAATTTTGCTATTGGCTGCATTCCTTCCATGGGTACTAACTTAGGATCAATGAATTTTCTTCCACTCATTTATTTTGGTCATAATTCAAGCTGTCAGGAACTATGGATTATGAATCGAGAAGCTGCTTAATTTTGCTATTGGCTGTTCGTTGAAACTTGTAACGGTGCTTAGCTATGTTGCACAGACACTCCTCTTTAGTAGCATTTTTGCATTTCGTGTCTGTGTCCTTGTCCATTTTGTGTGTCTGTGTCCATTTTTGTTTGAAGGCAATTTTATGAAGGTTATGTTTTAGAAACTACGCTTGCTAACTTAGGATAAATCAATTTTGTTCCACTCATTTATTTTGGTCATAATGCAAGCTGTCAGAAGTATGGTTTATGAATCGAGAAGCTGCTTAATTTTGCTATTGGCTGTTCGTTGAAACTTGTTACGATGATGAGTAGAAGGCTTTGTATGAATTTTGCTATTGGCTGCATTCCTTCCATTCCATGGGTACTAACTTAGGATCAATGAGTAAAAGGCTTGTATGAATTTTGCTATTGGCTGCATTTCTTCCATGGCTACCAACTTAGGATGAATGAATTTTCTTCCACTCAATTATTTTGGTCATAATGCAAGCTGTCAGGACTATGGATTATGAATCGAGAAGCTGCTTAATTTTGCTATTGGTTGTTTGTTGAAACTTGTAACGGTGCTGAGTAAAAGGCTTGTATGAATTTTGCTATTGGCTGCATTCCTTCCATGGGTACTAACTTAGGATCAATGAGTAAAAGGCTTGTATGAATTTTTCTATTGGCTGCATTCCTTCCATGGGTACTAACTTAGGGTCAATGAATTTTCTTCCACTCAATTATTTTGGTCTTAATGCAAGCTGTCAGGAGTATGGATTATAGCTGCTTAATTTTGCTATTGGCTGTTCGTTGAAACTTGTAACGGTGCTGAGTAAAAGGCTTGTATGAATTTTGCTATTTGCTGCATTCCTTCCATGGGTACTAACTTAGGATCAATGAGTCAAAGGCTTGTATGAATTTTACTATTGGCTGCATTCCTTCCATGGGTACTAATTTAGGATCAGTGAATTTTCTTCCACTCATTTATTTTGGTCATAATGCAAGCTGTCAGGACTATGGATTATGAATCGAGAAGCTGCTTAATTTGGTTATTGGCTGTTCGTTGAAACTTGTAACTGTGCTTAGCTATGTTGCATGGACACTCCTCTTTAGTAGCGTTTTTGCATTTCGTGTCGGTGTCCTTGTGCATTTTGTGCCTGTGTCCATTTTCGTTTGAAGGCAATTTTATGAAGGTTATGATTTATAAATAGCATTTACTAACCGGATAAATGAATTTTCTTCCACTCATTTATTTTGGTCATAATGCAAGCTGTCAGGACTATGGATTATGAATCGAGAAGTTGCTTAATTTTGCTATTGGCTGTTCGTTGAAACTTGTAACTGTGCTTAGCTACTTTGCACGGATACTCCTCTTTAGTAGCGTTTTTTCATTTCGTGTCGGTGTCCTTGTCCATTTTGTGTCTGTGTCCATTTTCGTTTGAAGGCAATTTTATGAAGGTTATGATTTAGAAATAACGTTTACTAACCTAGGATAAATGAATTTTGTTCCACTCATTTATTTTGGTCATAATGCAAGCTGTCAGGACTATGGATTATGAATCGAGAAGCTGCTTAATTTTGCTATTGGCTGTTTGTTGAAACTTGTAACGGTGCTTAGCTATCTTGCACGGACACTCCTCTTTAGTAGCGTTTTTTCATTTTGTGTCCGTGCCCTTGTCCATTTTGTGTCTTTGTCCATTTTCATTTGAATATGAAGGTTATGTTTTAGAAATAACGTTTCCCGTGTATGTTTCCGTGTCCATGCAGCATAGGTGCTGAGTACAAGGCTTGTACATGGCATTGTTTGGATACAATTGATTTTTTTTTTTTTTTTTTTATAAATGAGCTGTTTTTGTTGATTTTAATGAAAAAGGGTACTTGTGTTGCTGTGATTAACGCTTCCATTAATATTAGATTGGTTTCCAAAGAATGATTCTAAATTCACTATGACTTGGGCAAGTCAACTTATGGTAAGGTGTGACAAGTACATTTATTTTATTGACGAGACCATCTTTACGTGCAAAGATTGAGATCACCTATGTTATTTAATGCTAGTTATTTAACTACGTATTTGCGACTTATTTAAGTGGCTGCGTTTTGGGATTCTTGACATAGATTTGTGTATCATTGCTTCTCTACTATTAGTGTAACTCATCATCATCCACTTTTCATCTTCTTGCAGGTTGCTTAATTTCTGTTGAAATGTGCAGTAGGAACTGTAGGTCTTGCAATGATACTGACACTTTGATGCTGATCGAGTATTGTTCGAAATGCCATTAGTATCAAATGATAGTCACGAGGAGGATATTTCGGAAAGGGAGCCCATCTTATGCCAGTCTAACATTTCGCAGCAATCTGAGGAATCGTCATTGTCATCTGAAATCACATCTACAAGGAGGGACTGTGATGTTGATGATTTGGAAAGTATTCACATTGATGAAACTTGTCATTTAGTGAGCCCGGATCAACCACAGTGCCGCATTTGCCTTGATATTGGAGGTCTTTACTACCTATTCTGCTTGGTACCTTTTTTGTATCTTAAATTCACTTGCTGTAGATTTTCATGAGAAATGTTAAGATGCTATTTTTGGACTGTGCATAATATATGACCAATAATGGATAACGTATACCATAAATTTCCACTCTTGAAATCCTAATTAGGTAGGTCACATCTTGTTGTATTTTATTTCAGGAGAGGACCTAATTGCACCATGCCATTGCAAAGGCACTCAGAAATACGTCCACAGATCATGTCTTGATAATTGGAGATCAACTAAGGTGATTGTTTATCTTTCTCACTCATTATGTTTGTCTGGCTAGTTATTGATGATTTATGTTTCTGAAATACTACCTTTTGCAACTTCGAGATTAGGAAAAGTGTTCTAGTTCCTGATTTTTGTGGTGGTGCAACAGTTAACTTCATCACATCTATCTATCTTAGAACAGTGGATTTCCGTTTTGACAGCTTGCGGTGTTGTAACTAACATGATTATTTACTTAAATGCTGTTTCAGGAGGGTTTTGCTTTTGCTCATTGCACTGAGTGCAGAGCATTGTTCATATTGCGTGCTGATGTCCCAGCTGACCGGTGGTGGTTGAGGTTGAAATTTCAGTTCCTTGTCGCCAGAGACCACGCTTTCATTTTCGTTGTTGTTCAACTGGTATGGTAACTTTTTTTTTTTTTTTGCATTGGTTACTTCCATTGAGCTTACTTGGGCTAGTTATTGTCATTAATTTAGTATTGTTTCGATAAGATTACAATGGTTTTGATTACAATGGTTTTCTGTTCTAGCATGCATTTGACAGGTTCTGTGAAGTTGATAAGTGATTAATATAAAATTGAAACACACAAGCTCGATTTGCAGTATCTTATGTATGTATGCATGCATTTGACAGGGTTCTGCTGATGCTACCATATGTGCTTGCGAATATACCTTATCTTAATTTTTGCACGTGTGTAGGTGACAAAGTAATCTTTATGTGCAAATTTACATTTAAGTGAAAAAGTGAAAAACTTATTGCATGGAAACGGAAACAAAAAAGGGAAATGGAAGTTAAACAGACACTGGGAAAACCGCATTTGTAAAAAAACGAAACGAAAATGTGGATGTAATAAGAAGGTAGTAGGGTATATTTACAAATTTTGAAATTAAAAGGGGTATATTAATAAAGTTTGAAATTAAAAGGATGTATTTGTAATTTTTTTTATATAAAATCAATAATTTACAGAAGTTGCATTATTGCATAAGAAGGAAAGAACAAGGTTGCATTTTGAAAGCTTGAGAATGATCTAGAAAAAATTAGGGATCTGATGTAAAATGATCGATGCATGATGAATTGATTAAGAGATCGGTTCATGTACTGATCTGCTTAGCAATGCATTTTATTATAGGAATCAAGTTCTTAATTTTCTTAAATTATAGAAACATGATCCGGAACTTTTTCTACAAATGTATGAAGTTTTGAAATGTTTGGAAATGTGGACACTCTTCAAAATCAAAGTATCTGTGCAGCATAGCCTAGTAATCAAGAATCGTGTTTTCAGGATAAGTTTTCTTGATCGAGTTGACCTTTTAAATTATATCAAATCTTATGGTTTATGATGGAAGTTGCAATAATGCATATCTCAATTATTTTGTGTTGCTGTTCTTAGAGATCCGTCTATTTTTGCTATTCAATCTTCGCAATTAAAATAGCAACATACATATTGCTCTCATTGATTTGTCATGTTCTCTTAGAAGTTCTAATAAATATACTGAAACATCCCAAAAAACACAACATACAATTAACTATCAATATATTGGTGATTGTTATCTTAAGATTTTCAATTAACCATCTCTATTTATGTAAAGTGTAATTGCTACCCTGGCTAGTTTGCTTAGTAGATTATTGATATGCTTTATAGATTGTCGCATTGTTGGGGATGCTTGTATACAAGTTCTATGGGGAGGAGCTCAGGGAAATGTTTGGTTATGAAGAACATCCTTATGGATTTTATACTATGGCTGGTATGTTATATCTCTCGTTATTTGATATATATACTTGTATTGTGTTTGTCAGACAGCATTAATTTAAATCTGCTTTTCAGTATGCCTTCCTTCAATTTTAAGATAAGCATTTAATAATTTGATAAGCATGTTATCTTGGAGGTTTTATGGAAGAAGAATTTTTACCATTAGACAATGTTATAGAAAAATCAGATTAGCATGGTTTACCTGGATCGTCTTTATAAATATTCTAACTAGATCCAGGTGACATCTTGACCGGCAGTATAGTAGAATCAGTTGGAAATGGTTGAGGATATATGGTGTGTTTGCGTGGATGATTGTCTTGAAGGATGGTTATTTTTGTTTTGGCATGTGGGTTGTGTGGAAGATTTTCAGTTATTGCAGTTCAACATGCATATATGCCATTTCCTGTGTAACTTTATAATACACATTCAATAAGCTGTAACATGTTTCATCATTTTTATTTGGATATATCTAGTCCTTTTTTGGGTCAAAGCACTCATAATTTAGGCCTACTATTTCTTTTCCGAATGATAGTTCATTTAGTCAACATGATGCTTTTCAAGATAAGAATATTGAAGTTTGCTACAAGTATAGGAAGCACAGAAGCACAGACACTTCTAGGAGGTTAAAGTATGAGTGTCGGACACTCCGACATTCCGGGGACACGCAGCAGGCGCTCCAAAATAAGTGTCCTCTGTCTTTCTTTTCTTTTTTAATGGAGACACTTCGGGGACACTTCTGTGACACTTTGGGGACACAGATTCTAAGTTAATTAAGTATAATATACGGTTATTTTTTAATAATATTACAAAAAAGAAGGGTTAATATATACAAAAATAAAATAAAACCCTAATAAAAAAAAGAAATCAAAGTCTAATGAAAAGAATATAGCAGTCGCCCCTATTTTGGTAGTTTGAATAGTTTGAATTATTAAATGTTTTTTTTTTGATGAATTAATCACTTATCATGGATGCTATATGTTATATATATATACAAATTTGGTGTGTCTCCACAGTACATATTTTCTTAAAAATGCTTATTGCAGCATGTGCACCCGTACGAGTACGCGTGTCGGTGCTTACTAGCTATAGGTAGATCTTAAAAACTCTTTTGGCTTCTGATGTGATCCCCCCATCTCTTTGCTTGTTTTTGAAACAAATGCTACTTGAAATTAGGCTGTAAATGAGCCGAGCCGCTCATGAGCGGCTCGGTGGTCGGCTCGATAAAAGCTCGGCTCGATTTGTAAACGAGCCGCTTGTGAGCACGATTTACTGGCTCGGTTCATAAACGAGCTGAGCTTGAGTGGGCCAAAACTCGGCTTGAAAGCTCGCGAGCAGCTCAATTAGGACATTTATGAACAAATTTTTAGTTTTGTAGAAAACTAGTTTTATGTTAGTTCACAAATATCTAAACTTAATATTATTTCATTTGCTATTAGATGAGTTCGTTCACAAATATAATAAATGAGTGATAAACGAACTATTTTGTAAGCATCTTGTTTATTTATTCACGAACTTTGCTTATGATCTTGTTTATGTACGCGAGCAAAATTCAGAAATATAATTAACGATTTACTCACAACCAATTCATGGTTAGATAATTTTCTTAATGAACCAAATTCAAATAGGATTTTGGGCTCGAAACAAGCTCGAAGCTCGGCTCGAGCTCGTTTATTTTCTAATGAGCTGAGCCGAGCTTGAGCAAGCCAAATCTCGGCTCGGGCTCGAGCTCGTTAATTTTATAGCGAGCAGAGCTTGAGCTGGCCAAAGCTCGGCTTGGCTCGATTACAACCCTACTTGAAATATTGACTACCCTTTTTGTTGCATAAAACATAATCTTATTGTTGTTGGATGAACCTGATAAGACTGTAATAGGTGTTAAATAGATTGACCAAAATTTGGAATGTACATGATAACATAAATCTTTGTTTTGGATGTAACCTGTTCTGATGTGCTCTAAGTAATGTGTGTAGACCTGAAGATAAAATGATTACTACTAATTCCAAATCTCTGGTTACTTTAATGGCATCTTCATGATTACTACTAATTCCAAATCTTATTTTATTTATGCAGTTTTAGCTATTGTTTTGGTGGGTCTGCTTTATGGTTTCTTTATTGCCATAATATGTGGACAAAGGATCAATGAACGCCATTACCATGTTCTTGCCAAACAAGAACTGACAAAGGTCTCCCACTTGTTCTCAATTCATATTGGTGTTTTTCTAATTTGTGCTCTTAGAATCCTAGTTCTTTGATAAAGTATCATAATCACTTTGGTACTGTTATAATTTCAGGAATATGTGGTTCAAGACCGTGAAACCAGTAAGAACGTCCCTGAACTTGATGCCAGCCATGTCTCAGAGCTAAGAATGTTGGGTCTTTATTAAGTTAGAATTTTCTGCATTACGGCGCTCTCTGTGAGTAGTTTCAACTTCCATGGACATATTATATATATAACTTATTCTTTGGCCATTTGTTGCTTTTCTCTGGATAAAATATATTTTTCAAATCTTCCCAATAAATAGTTGAAAGAGGAAATGACATAAACAAGAAATGAATATACCTTTTTCTTCTCTGGAAATCCTGTAAGTAGCTGAAAATGGAAGAAAATAATTGTGCATATTGGATAACAGATTTTCATCGTATTTTCCATTTCCTTTATAACAGTATCATTGAAAGAAAATGCATCTATGATTTGGATAAAGTTAAACTCCAAGGGCCACGGCCTTTTAAAGATTTCTGCTAAATGGCTAGCAGGCTTGAAACACATGTTGTTTGCTATATCAGTAGACATCAGAACTAACGGAGTTGCTAGATGGTCCGGCAATAATTGGCACCATTGCACCTCGGGCACCAGAATTTACTCTGGGAGAGATAGTTACAGATGGCCTGAGAAGAGGGTCTGATGGTGCTGCGATTGCATCCTCAGATTTGGCATCCTAGCTCCGCACTGTACATTCATAATTAATTTCAGATTTGGGATCCTAGCTCCGCATAGTACTTTTGTTGCATGTCAGCTTTGTTTTCTTGATATATATTTTGTTTTTGCTAGACATTTTAGATATGATGGACATACATTAGGCAAAATGAGATTAATCCTTAAATTTTTTTTTTCTTTTTTTTTCAAGGGCTTGTTTTCTTGTGGATCAGATCAGTTTTTCGACATTTGTACAATCCATCTTCCATGGTGCCAGTAAATTCCATTCTGAATAAATTTCGACTCAAAATTGGTGTCATTTGTACATGGGATCTGAATATTTAGGCGAATCATGGCCGGAAAGCCACAAATGCAGTTACTGTATATGGATAATCAAAGTCTTCACCTGTATTCAAGCTACTGCTATTGTGTATTAATAGAAAACCAGTTGCTGTTGTTACCATTTGTTTAACTTAGTATGGAAATGTTTATACCTTTTTGTTCTTGAGATCGATCATATGTATTCTTATTTGAGAATTATGAAATGAAATACAAACTTTTTTATGTGTTGTACAGCTCTCTACTTTCTCCGCGGATCTCTGCACCTTAATCTTTAGAGTTAGTACTCTTCTCTTTTCTCTTTGTTATGTGATTATTGTTGTTTTTACTTGAATCAGGGGTCAAAATGTGACCTAAAGTTCGATAGGTGGGATCGATTTTAGTCCAAATCGAATTTTGGGTATCAATCCGGCCTTAAACCAAAGAGGAATTATAATGTGCTGAATGCTATCATAGTACCAAGTGGACATCCTATGTGGAACTACGGTTTTGACCATGTATAAAGTCCAGACCATGTATAAAGTCCATGCGAACGTTGCTGGTGGAACTAACTACTAACGATGATACTCCATTTGTGGGCTCTGCATTTATGGTTCCTGCGACACATTTTAAAAATAACGTGTGGACCCATTTTTCTTATTGTGGGGTCCACAAATGGAGAATCATTGGTTAGTTCCAAGTTCAAGGCTGAGTTGGTAACCAAAATTCAATTTGAATTAAATTGATACTCCCTGTTTTATTTTATTTCAATAAAATTACTGAAGTTCTGTTTTGATCTAATAAAAACTCAATGGAATTTTGACTTGGGAAATAAAATTATATGCCAAGTAAGTGTCATGCTGAATTATGGCTAATTTTTATGAGTGACGTGTCAGAAATGTGCTAGCTACGTATACATACGTGGTACATCCTAATCTCACAATTTTTTTAAAAAATCACATCCTTGTTTGATGTGGTTTTACTCATGGCCACTGAACTTTACCACAATTATCATTCTAGCTACTGAACTTCAAAATGTAACATAAAAGGCACTCAACTTTACACTTTCTAACATTATGGCCACTAATTTACATTTCAAAATAACTGTTGACGACCTCTAAATGGAAACGTTCAAAAATTAAAGTTGTTTAGAACCACATTTATTATGGAACCATATTACCATTTGCGTAGCTTTCTCTTTCTAAACATTCACTTTCTCTCTCCTAACCAAACAATATCTACATAACCTCAAGATGAAAAGGTCAACAAGTTAAAGTTGCTTAGAATATCATCAATTTTTTAAATTTTCTATTTTGAGGTCATCAATGGTCATTTTGAGGCTTTAATTGAAGTTTAGTGGCTATAATGTAAAAAGTTTAAAGTTGAGGAGCTTTTATGTTACGTTTTGAAGTTTAGTAATCATAATGTTAGTTGAGGTAAAGTTTAGTCGCCATGAGTGTAATTTACCATGTAATTTACGTCAACATTTTTGTGAGTTTTTGCAAGACCTTTTAATTTGATACGTTGAGATTAATTATAATCGTACCCATTAAGTTTCTGAGTATAAAACTGAGTTAAAAGAATGTTATTCATTTCATTCACATCTAAAATTGGATTTTTTACCGTTAAAAAAGCAATTTCAAACACAAGGAATGAATAATGCTCATTTAAGTGAGTTTATATTCACAATTAATTTTTATCTTGTGCGATATAATCAGAGGCTTAAATAATAAAAATAATAAGTTTTTTGCCATCATTATAAATTTAAATGTTGAAAATTCTTATGAAGCCTTTGAATCCTACTCTAAGCTTTTAACATATTTAATCCACTGGTTTTGTGAGCGCAGACCATAGAATGTTAAGGGCCAACAAACATGATAATTAAATAATAATGGATCAATGCAGAAGTAGCTTCAACTTGACATAAAAATATTAGTTTCTGGTCTGAGAAATAATTGAGAAATAATTGCAGTACTGTTTATCAATTATATATTCAAATCTCAAGTTGCCATTCTAGACTTTGCTTCATAATTCCATATGCAGTAAGTTTATGATCCTTGAGTCGGGGTTAACGGACCATCTGTGACCCCCTGTCCCTGAGTCGGGGTTAACGGACCCCCTATGACCCCCTGTCCCTCCCTCCGTCCTGTGTCTATATAAATACTGCCTCTTGCAACCTGAAAATGATAGCTTTTTGTATCCAAACCAAATGGGATTTTACAGCAGCTCTTCACCTCCAGTTCCTCTTTGTCTTTCACTAACGTTTTATTTCTTATTTGTCAGATTTTTATTGCTGCAAGTCTATGCTTCAGGAAATGATACTGATCACCTTTCTCTGCTCAAATTTCAACAAGGGATAACGAGTGATCCTCATGGACTCTTCAACTCATGGAATTATTCTCTCCCTTTCTGCAGCTGGTCCGGTATTACTTGCAGCGGCCGCCATCAGAGAGTCACTTCTCTGAACTTGGCAGGCCAGAAATTGGTTGGGACCATATCACCACACATTGGAAACCTGAGTTTTCTCAGGATTCTTAACCTCCAAAACAACATTTTTCGCGGCCACATCCCCCAGGAAGTTGGCAATCTCTTCCGACTGCAACGTTTCCTTGTCAACAACAACTCTCTATCAGGGGAAATTCCAAGTAACCTGAGCCGCTGTAACCAACTCGAAATAATCAATTTAATGTTCAATCAAGTGGAAGGAAGTATCCCTTCAGAGCTTGGTAATTTGGAAAAGCTTGACATGCTTCTTCTTAGTGTAAACAAAATTGGAGGAGAAATTCCGCGTTCGCTTACCAACCTCTCATCACTGACTAGATTTTCACTTGCAAGAAATGAATTGGTGGGAGCGATTCCAGCTGACATCGGCAGATTAAAAAACTTAAATTTTTTTACAGTTGGGGCTAATCATTTATCTGGAATTGTTCCTCCATCCCTTTTAAACATCTCTTCTATTGTCTTCATTTCAACTGCAGGCAACCAGCTTAATGGGAGTATACCAGAAACTATAGGCCTCACTTTACCAAATCTTCAAGAATTATATATGGGTGGAAATGAATTCTCAGGGTTTGTTCCATATTCGTTTTCTAATGCTTCTTATTTGCGAAGTCTTGATATTTCTGTAAATATATTTGAGGGAGAAGTACCGAATTTCGGAAATCACCCTGACCTTTTGTGGCTAGATGTTTCCGAGAATGATCTTGGAACAAACTCATCCACTGATTTGATGTTCTTAAAATCTTTGAGAAACTCTACCAATTTGCAAATCTTGGATCTTAGTTATAACAACTTTGGAGGTGTTTTGTCAAATTCGATGGAGAATTTGTCGATTAATCTGAATAGTCTGTATCTTGGTGGTAATCAATTAACTGGAATGATTCCTGCTGCATTAGAAAGTTTTATCAACTTAATTAATCTGGCCATGGAGATTAACTTATTCACAGGTGCCATTCCATCATATTTGGGAAAGCTCCGAAAGCTACAAGGATTGCGTTTATGGGGCAACGAATTTTCAGGCGAAATTCCCTCCTCTTTTGGCAATCTCACTCAACTTTCTCTACTCATGTTGTCACAAAACCAACTGAAAGGAATCATTCCTGCAAGTATTGGAAATTGTACCAGCTTGAATTTCCTCTCTTTCGCGAAACGACCTCGAAGGCCACATACCGGAGGAGCTTATGCTATTGCCTTCCTTGTCAATATTGCTAAGTTTGGCACATAACTCATTGAGTGGCAATCTACCATCACAAGTGGGGAAGCTGATAAATGTCTATAATCTAGATGTTTCAGAAAACAAGCTTTCAGGTGAAATCCCGACGGCCATTGGAGATTGTTCCGCGCTTGCATATCTTTATATGCAAGGAAATTCTTTCCAAGGAGCCATTCCTTCATCGTTGGCTTCTTTGGGAGGCCTTCAACATTTAGATCTTTCAAGGAACAACTTGACAGGAGAAATTCCAAAAGGTTTGCAGACTCTTCCTTTTCTACAATATTTGAATCTTTCGTTCAACGATCTTCAGGGTGAAGTTCCAACAGGAAGAGTTTTTGGAAATGCTTCTGCATTATCACTTATTGGCAATCCTAATCTTTGTGGTGGCATCCCACAGCTACTTTTGCCGAAATGTCCCAGCAAACCGACGAAGAAAGGAAAGTCTGATGCTTTGAAGATAGCGATTATAGTATCTTCTACTTGTGTTCTTCTTGGTGTCCTTTTGTTACTAGCTGTTTTTCTTGCTTATCGAAGAAGGAAATCGAGAAGCTCTTCTTCATCTGCTACACCCTCACCGATGGATCTCCATGTAAAGGTATCTTATCAGGATCTTCATAATGCAACCAGTGGATTCTCTTCAGAATACTTGATTGGATCAGGCGGATTTGGTTATGTATACAAAGGTTACCTTAATCAAATAGGGAGACAGGTAGCTATTAAGGTCCTCAAACTTCATCAAAAAGATGCTTTCAAGACCTTAATGGCTGAATGCAGTGTCTTAAAGAATGTCAGGCATAGGAATCTTGTTAAACTACTATCCTATTGCTCGAGTATGGACTACAAGCGAAACGAATTCAAAGCTCTAATCTTTGAATTCATGGAAAATGGAAGTCTAGACGGGTGGCTGCATCATGACAACGACAGCCATAATCAGCCTAGAAACTTGAATTTCCTTGAAAGGCTGAATATCGCAATCGATGTGGCGTCTGCATTGCATTATCTTCATGACCTATATGAAAGATCAATCATTCATTGTGACTTGAAGCCTAGCAATGTTCTTCTTGACAAGAACATGGTAGCTCATGTAAGTGATTTCGGTTTGGCTAAGTTCTTATCAATCACAAATGATGAATCTTGGAGCCAAAGCAGCACTATCGGAATCAAAGGGACTATTGGATATTCCCCTCCAGGTAATCAAAACTTTTCTATTTCTCTGATAATGAAATACAAGAACTTAACCAGATTTTATATGAAATGCAGAGTCTGCAATGGGAACTCGAGCATCGAAAGAAGGGGATGTATACAGCTACGGAATCCTTGTGCTAGAGATGTTCTCAGGGAAAAGACCAACTGATTTAATGTTCAAAGACAATTTAAATCTTCACAACTTTGTCAGAAATTCATTACCAAACAAAGTTGATCAGATTGTTGACGAAACACTCATCTTCAATGAAATGGAAGAAACACCTGCATTGATCTCAGTGTTTGAAGTGGGAATAGCCTGTTCTAGGGAATCACCTCAAGAAAGAATGAAAATGGAAGATACTGTTAAACAACTAGATTCCATCAGAAGTGGATTGCACAAATAAAGCTTTCTGCAAACTGATTGGTAATATCTTCCATGATTTACAGACTAGAGTTTTATGTTGGTTATTTTCTTAGTTTACTTTTTGTTCTTGAGATCGATCATATGTATTCTCGTTTGAGAATTATGAAATGAAATACTACTTTTTATGTGTTCTACAGCTCTCTACTTTCTCTGTGGATCTCTGCACCTTAATCGTTAGAGTTAGTACTCTTCTCTTTTCTCTTTGTTATGTGATTATTATTGTTTTAAAATGGCCTGACATGCAAAATCAATTTAGCAGAAATCGAATTTTGGATGTTGAGTCTGCCCTAAACTTAACAATGTATGACAAATTAGTCTCCGTACAATCATTTTTAAAACCTAAAATTTGTTAAACCTGAGACTATTTTGTCAAGTATTACCAAGTTCAACATTGATAACCAAAATTCCATTTGGACTAAATTGACCCGGCTGTTTTATTTTCTTTCAATAAATCTCTGAAATTCAGTTTTGATCTTAATACAAACTCATTGGAGTGTTGACGTGGCATATTATATGCTAAGTGTCATGATGAATATGTCCAAATTTTAGGGCTAATGTGAAAGAAATGTGATGACTATGTATGTGCCACGGGGTATATCCTAAAATCACAAAAAAATTCAAAACTCACACATCCACCTTGTTTAATGTGGTATTTAGTTGGCATATAATTAATTGTTTTCTGTATTATGTTAATATTTCTGTGAGTTTTTATATATAAATAAACTCATTGAAATATTGACATTAATACAAAGTTTAATAATTTTATTGAAAGGAAATGAAGAATATATATATATATTTTTTGAGCATCGGGCAAATATATCCTAAGTTTTATCGTACATGGCCCAAATCAAAATTCAAAAGACGAGTTGGTTAAATCCTGTTAAACAATGTGTGTTTCAATAGAATTATTTTTGTAACACCAAAATTATTGTCCGAATGATGGGTAACATTAAAGAAAGGAGAACATGTATGAGGACTAAATGTGATATAGATCGAGACTAGGCTGAGAGAAGGAAGTGTGAATGTTTTGACCTTAAACTAACAAATATGGCGTCTCATGTTTAACTTAAAGGAATTAAGAGAATTCTAATGATGAACAAACCTATAAAAGCATCTCAAGCAATAATAAAATTGATAATAAGATCAATTTACAATCAGAGCTATATATTTATGGGCTAAAACGAAACCATAAAAAACATTTTCTAAAATTAGTAAAACCTACCCTTATAAGAATAATTATAATGGTCTTCTTTCATAAAAGAGGTCACGAGGACAAGAGACCAAATCATGACACTTTGTAAACGAAACGCTTGATGATACAAGCCGTTGAACATATCTTCAAAAAGGTGGACTCGATGAGGTAAGTGTTCTTCCTAACATCAACCCGAGCCTTCGAATGCGATTGGAAGGACTCACTGGGCTAGTGTGAGGATCAATCGAGACCAGATCCTCCTTCTTTGTCTAGATGTCCGCATCATTCTCTCTTTCTTTCGAATGACAAGAGCTCCTTCCTTCAGCCAAGTAGTCTAGAGGCTCGTTCACCTTGTAGGGACTTAGATCCTTAATATTGAAGGACAAAAATATTCATCCTAACTAGTTTGGGAGCTCAAGGGCGTAAGCGTTCGGGTCGAGCTTCTTTAGAACTTTATAAGATACATACTTGCGTGGCCGAAGCTTGCTACTTGTCGCGTGAGCGAGTCTCTCCTTCCTAAATAAACCATCACCTCGTCCCCAATATCAATTTATACATCCCTTCGATGCTTGTCAACCCTTTCCTTGACTTTGGGATTCTTGCTCTCTAATCGCTTCCGCACTTCTTCATTGATCAATTGGACCTCTCATGCCAACATTTTAATCAGGTTGTTTGCATGCATACTAGATGGAGTCTAAAACATGGTTCGACACTTTGGCATAAACCATCGCGAAGGACACGGTTGTAGTAAGATTCAGTATGAGCTAAAGAAAGATTTCATGTCTTTGGGTTGTCTCGATAGATTCTTCTTAGGAGATTTCATGAGGTTCGATTCACTACTTCTGTTTGACCATCCGTTTGGGGTGAGTAGTGGTAATGAATTTGAGCGTTGTGCCAAATAAGGTCTGAAGGGTTCACCGAAAATGACTCAGGAACTTGGTGTCCCTATTAGGCTTAATGCTTTTTAGGACCCTATGCAATCTAACAATCTCTCTGAAAAATAACTTAGCACTCGTGGAGGCATCATTGGTTTTTCGACCGGGGAGGAAGTGCACCACTTTTGAGAACTTGTCCACCACTGTAAAAATAGAATCTATTCCGCGTTGGGTCCTTGGAAGGCCCATTACAAAGCCCATGGATAGATCCTACCATATGGCATTCGTCACGAGGAGAGGCTGGTGCAACCCGATATTTTGCTCATGTCCTTGATAGTGTGGCATACGTAAGTTAACATCTCTCCACTATATGCTTGACGTCTCTCTTGCATCCTCGGCCAATGATACTGGAAATTGATGGCATCATATGTCTTATCTCTCCCGAAGTGACCGGATAGGCTACACCCATGTAAATCTCGAATCACCTTCTCCCAACTAGTGCGACACGGTAGGCCTAGTTGGTTCCCCTTCATGAGATAACCATCGGTCAGGTGATACTCGCCAATCACACCATTAACTGAAAACCTTTCCCATATGGCTCTAAAATCCGTATATCCCTTTGATAATCACGCTTTTAGATGTTCAAAGGTGTCAACTTCCTAGGCGATAGTCTTCAAAAGCGGCACCCTTTGACTCAAGGCATTCACCACAATGTTTTGGTTTCTAGACTTATGAATCAACTTATCTAAAAAGTAGTCATCTTGTGTGCCTCGAACTCCGCAATTGCTTTTGGCTCCTTAGATACTTAAGGACCTGATGATCAGTGTGCAAAACATACTTGTCAGATATTAATATGGAGTGGACCTTTAACTATCAGCTTGAGCTTTTAGTTCAAACGGTTCCATAACATGGTATTAGAGTCAGTGTGACCAAGTGGTCCAGGGTTCGATTCCTGGTAGCCCCATTTGTTGAGTTATTTGCAGGACATGGTAATTTGGGCCTGTGTTGTGCACGCTTCAAGCCCAGTGGGCCTTCGCGTATGGGGGTGTGTCAGATATTAATATGGAGTGGACCGGTGTTTTCCTTCCATTCATCCTAGCCTTGATTCGGATCGAGTGATAACCACTTCTCAAGTCAATATTTAAGAATGCCTTCGATCGTTCCAGTTGATCTAGCATATTATCCAAATGAGGGATGAGAAAGTTATATCGGACAGTGATCTTGTTTATAGCTCGACTGTCTATGCACATCCATCATATTCCATCTTTCTTTGGTGTTAACAATGTTGGTACCTCGCAAGGACTCATACTCTCTTGGATCTATCCTTTCGTCTTGAATGTAGAACGTCCCTATCAAATTGCCATGGGCGCCCGGATAGTGCATGGCACGCATTCATATATCGACCACATCACAATACACCTCATTTGAATACTTCATGATGGTGAGGGGTCCCCGACACCTTTGCATGACTCAGAGACCTCCCATGCTCATAAGCCACCCTATGTTGTAGGGGCTCATATGGGTTTCGGGCGTTAAGCCGAATCTTTCTTGTGGTGCCTGATTGATGATATTTTCCTAGCTCCTGTTGTCGATGATGACATTGCCTTTTTCTCCACCGGCCAAAGAATGAGTCCGAAACAATTGGTACCTTTGGCCTTATGACTAGCACAACTCGATTTTCTCCTTCTTCGGAAGAACTTTCATCCTGAATGATTGATTCACAGTATATCATATCTTCTTCATCATCTTCACATCTGCCCACTAAGTTGGCAGTCCTTCTCTTCGGACATTCATTTGAATAATGGTCGGGTTCCTTACACCTAAAACATTTGAAAAGAGCTGGCTTTGCAAAAGGATTGCTCTATCTATAGGGTACAATAGTCTCTTTTGCCTTTACTTCGTGCCTCAACCGCGAGAGCAGTACCAAATCGAGGCAAACTTTGAATACTAGATATGACCTGTTCTCCCTTCATATATATGTTTCATCCGGTTGGGTCCGACACAACTTTTACCTTTCTCCACTTGCTTGGGGGTATCTCTTACAAAGGAAGCACTTTCTATTCCTGCTCGACGGTAACTATACCGGTTGTTCAGTTCTAGCTTTGCCTTCAATGCTACGTTTCGTGTGTCCTACATTCTCAGGATCATCTAGATGCCAATCTTCTCTCGGATGTTGGTTCTTAGTCCTCCCCGGTAGTGCGAGGCTCTTTTGACCTTCGACTCGGTGAGTTTCACTCTAGCAGATAGTCTCGATAACTCAATAGTGTACTCGTGGATAGTCTGAATGCGTTGCAAACAATGTTGATAGGACTTGAATATGTTATGTATTGTTCATAATAAGGGGCGGCCCGGTGCACTACGTGTCCCTGTTGAGCGAGGGTCCGGGGAGGGGTCCCACCACAAGAGTGTACTGGGGGCAAGCCTTCCCCTGCCAATTTATTTGGCAAGAGGCCGCTCCTAAGACTCGAACCCGTGACCTCTTGGTCACACGACAACAACGTTTACCGTTGCGCCAAGGCTCACCCTTTATGTATTGTTCGTAATCCGGTGGAAAAAACCTTTCTCTCAGCAGGGCTCTTATCCGCTGCCAAGATCTCATTGGATCCCTTCTATCTCTCTTTCTATCGTGGATAAATTGATTCAACCAAATGGAAGTTCCTCCTTTTAGTCGATAAGCTATCAACTCCACCTTTCGATGATGAATATTAGAAAAATCTTTCTACCTGTGATAGTCAATCTAGAAAGCCTTCAATATCCAAATCGCCACCAGATGTTGGTAGATCCACTTTGCACCAAAAGTTTCATCTCAGTCTTGTATTGTCCCTGGCTGGTTCAAATGACCATACCCTCCCCTTGGGACTCCTCATCCTCTGGGGCCTCTTCCATTTCTGGCATAGTCCCGAGCATTCCGACCCATATATTGGAAGTTCTCCCTTTCGGGCTCGAAATTACCCCTTATGTAGTCAAAGTCACTCCTTTCATTGCACACTTCCTTATCCTTGCTGTCTTGGTCGTCAAACAAGCAAGGATTTGGGTCTACTACCTCGCAAGGTCTGAAGCGTTTTGAATCCTCCACAAAACCTTGAGCTTGTTGTAGCGGGGCATTCCTCCGGTTACTTTGTTGTACCCTCCTGATGGATTTGGGGCTGGTTGAGCATCTCCTGCTCCGTTTATACGGTTCATAACCAGGGGCCGGTTCTGTTGAATCGCCTTTAGCAGCTTTCTCCTTAGGGTGGTGATGCTTTCCCTTACAGCTTGGGATTCGCCACAGGCTTCCTGCCTCGGATCTTCCATTTGCTTCTCGAGTGCTTCGGTTTGTTCCGAGGTAACCCTTGGTTGGACCATAACGTCAAAGAGGTTTCTAGTTAGGAAACAATGAGGCTCTGGTACCACCTTATACAGACTGAGAGTAGGTTGAGAGAAGAAGTGTAAAGGTTTTAACCCGAAACTGACAAAGATAGCTTCTCAAGCTTAACTTGAAGGAATTAAAGGTATTTCCAATGATGAAAAGAAAGGTTAAACCTTAAAAAGAAAAGTGATAATAAAATTGATAATGGTACGGAGTGTTGAATAGTGAAACACTGTCACATTCATAAGATGTTGGTGGCGGAGATGCGTATGTTGAGATGGATGTGTGGTCATACGAGAAAGGATCGGGTGAGTAATGAAATAATTAGGACAAAAGTAGGAGTTACATCTATTGAGAATAAAATGAGGGAAAACCGACTAAGATGGTTTGACCATATAAGACGAAGAGCTTGATGCGCCGGTTAGGAGGACTGAAGAATGGCAAAGGGATGCAATAGTGAGAGGTAGGGGAAGACCTAAGCAAACTTGGAAGAGGGTGATCGAGAGTGATGTGAGTTTATTGGGGATTGAGGAAAATATGGTACTGGATAGGACGGAGTGGAGGGAGAGAATTTATGTCACTGACACGACTTGACTGACACGACTTGATTTCACGGTTTTATATGATGGTTCATGTTAGCCGACTCCGAATCATTTCGGGACTAAGGCTTTGTTGTTGTTATTGTTGTTGTATAAGATGATCAATTTACAATCAGAACTACACATGTGGGCTAAAACGAAATCCTAAAACCATCATCGAAGAACGGTAAAAATTATCCTTACAGAAATGATTACATTGGTTTCTTTCACAAAAGAGACAATGAGGATAGGGGACCAAAAGTCGTATTTAAGAAGTCTTAATTTAGTACCCCCTAAATACTAATGGATTTTTGGTAAAAGAAGCCAACTTGACATTTATGGCAAAAGTAACCGACTTGACATTTAGGACAAAAAAATAGCCAACTTGTCTACGTAACTCCAAAGCAAGCGTACCATTTTGCTGATGCCTCAGAAACGTCTTTCTCTTGTTGCTATTTGAGAAATAATTGCACATCATAGACTTGACTGCACAATTCTATTCGCAATAAGTTTGTGATCCTGTCTGTCTACATCCATGGAAGATGATAAATAAATATATTATATAAATGCAGCATCTTGCAACCTAAAAGTATAGCTGTTTGTATCCAAACTAAATGAGATTTTACAGCAACTCTCAGTGTCTTTCACTGATATTTCTTTTCTTATATGTCAGATTCCCATTGCTGCAAGTCCATGCTTCAGGAAATAATACTGATCACCTTTCTCTGCTCAAATTTCAACAAGGGATAACCAGTGATCCTCATGGACTCTTCAACTCATGGAATTCTTCTGTCCCTTTCTGCAGCTGGTCCGGTATTACTTGCAGCGGTCGCCATCAGAGAGTCATTTCTTTGAACTTGTCAGGCCAGAAATTGGTCGGAACCATTTCACCATACATTGGAAACCTGAGTTTTCTCAGGATTCTTAACCTCGAAAACAACAATTTTCGCGGCCACATCCCTCAGGAAGTTGGCAATCTCTTCCGACTGCAACATTTCCTTGTCAACAACAACTCTCTATCAGGGGAAATTCCAAGTAACCTGAGCCGCTGCAACCAACTCGAAATAATCGATTTATTGTTCAATCAAGTGGAAGGAAGAATCCCTTCAGAGCTTGGTAATTTGGAAAAGCTTGACATGCTTCTTCTTGGTGTAAACAAAATTGGAGGAGAAATTCCGCCTTCGCTTACCAACCTCTCATCACTGACTAGATTTTCACTTGCAAGAAATGAATTGGTGGGAGAGATTCCAGCTGACATCGGCAGATTAAAAAGCTTAAAATTTTTTACAGTTGGGATTAATCATTTATTTGGAACCGTTCCTCCATCCCTTTTCAATATCTCTTCTATTGTCTTCATTTCAACTGCAGGCAACCATTTCAATGGGAGTATACCAGAAACTATAGGCCTCACTTTACCAAATCTTCAAGAAGTTCATATGGGTGGAAATGAATTCTCGGGGTTTGTTCCATATTCGTTTTCTAATGCTTCTTATTTGCGAATTCTTGATATTTCTATAAATAAATTTGAGGGAGAAGTACCGAATTTCGGAAATCATCCTGACCTTTTGTGGCTAGACCTTTCCAACAATGATCTTGGAACCAACTCATCCAGTGATTTGATGTTCTTAAAATCTTTGAAAAACTCTACCAATTTGCAAATCTTGGATCTTGGTTATAACAACTTTGGAGGTGTTTTGCCAAATTCGATGGCGAATTTGTCGATTAATCTGAATAGCCTGTATCTTGGTGGTAATCAATTTACTGGAATGATTCCTGCTGCATTAGAAAGTTTTATCAACTTGATTGATCTGGGCATGGAGACTAACTTATTAACAGGTGTCATTCCATCATATTTGGGAAAGCTCCCAAAGCTACAAGGATTGCTGTTACGGGGAAACAAATTTTCAGGCGAAATTCCCTCCTCTTTTGGCAATCTCACTCAACTTTCTGAACTCATATTGTCACAAAACCAACTGAAAGGAATCATTCCTGCAAGTATTGGAAATTGTACCAGCTTGAATTTCCTCTCTCTTTCGCGAAACGACCTCGAAGGCCACATACCGGAGGAGCTTATGCTATTGCCTTCCTTGTCAATATTGCTAAGTTTGGCACATAACTCATTGAGTGGCAATCTACCAGCACAAGTGGGGAAGCTGATAAATGTCTATAATCTAGATGTTTCAGAAAACAAGCTTTCAGGTGAAATTCCAACAGCCATTGGAGATTGTTCCGCGCTTGAATATCTTTATATGCAAGGAAATTCTTTCGAAGGAGCCATTCCTTCATCATTGGCTTCTTTGCGAGGCCTTCAGCATTTAGATCTTTCAAGGAACAACTTGACAGGAGGAATTCCAAAAGGTTTGCAGAATCTTCCTTTTCTACAATACTTGAATCTTTCGTTCAACGATCTGCAGGGTGAAGTTCCAACAGAAAGAGTTTTCGGAAATGCTTCTGCATTATCACTTATTGGCAATCCTAAGCTTTGTGGTGGTATCCCACAGCTACTTTTGCCGAAATGTCCCAGCAAACCGACGAAGAAAGGAAAGTCTGATGCTTTGAAGATAGCAATTATAGTATCTTCTACTTGTGTTCTTCTTGGTGTCCTTTTGTTACTAGCTGTTTTTCTTGCTTGTCGAAGAAGGAAGTCGAGAAACTCTTCTTTATCTGCTACACCCTCACTGATGGATCTCCATGTAAAGGTATCTTATCAGGACCTTCATAATGCAACCAGTGGATTCTCTTCGGAATACTTGATTGGATCAGGCGGATTTGGTTATGTATACAAAGGTTACCTTAATCCAATAGGGAGAACAGTAGCTATTAAGGTCCTCAAACTTCATCAAAAAGATGCTTTCAAGACCTTAATGGCTGAATGCAGTGTCTTAAAGAATGTCAGGCATAGGAATCTTGTTAAACTCCTATCCTATTGCTCGAGTATGGACTACAAGCGAAACGAATTCAAAGCTCTAATCTTTGAATTCATGGAAAATGGAAGTCTAGACGGGTGGCTGCATCACGACAACGACAGCATTAATCAGCCTAGAAACTTGAATTTCCATGAAAGACTGAATATCGCAATCGATGTGGCGTCTGCATTGCATTATCTTCATGACCTCTATGAAAGATCAATCATTCATTGTGACTTGAAGCCTAGCAATGTGCTTCTTGACAAGAACATGGTAGCTCATGTAAGCGATTTCGGTTTGGCTAAGTTCTTATCAATCACAAATGATGAATCTCGGAGCCAAAGCAGCACAATCGGAATCAAAGGGACTATTGGATATTCCCCTCCAGGTAATCAAAACTTTTCTAGTTCTCTGATAATGAAATACAAGAACTTAACCAGATTTTATATGAAATGCAGAGTCTGCAATGGGAACTCCGGCATCGAAAGAAGGGGATGTATACAGCTACGGAATCCTTCTGCTAGAGATGTTCTCAGGGAAAAGACCAACTGATTTAATGTTCAAAGACAATTTGAATCTTCACAACTTTGTCAGGAATTCATTACCAAACAAAGTGGATCAGATTGTTGACGAAACACTTATCTTCAATGAAATGGAAGAAACACCTGCATTGATCTCAGTGTTTGAAGTGGGAATAGCCTGTTCCAGGGAATCACCTCAAGAAAGAATGAAAATGGAAGATACTGTTAAACAACTAGATTCCATCAGAAGTGGATTGCACAAATAAAGCTTTCTGCAAACTGATTGGTAATATCTTCCATGATTTACAGACTAGAGTTTTATGTTGGTTATTTTCTTAGTTTACTTCTTTAATCTTGGGCTTAATAGCTTCCTAGCCCCCCTCAAGTTGTCCCAATACTGCAACCGACCCTGAACTTAGACTTGTGAAAACTAACCCCCTCAACTTGCTTATTTGGAACAAATAACCCCTCAAATAGGTTAATATTTGTGATTTCAGGAGTTGTTTTTGCCCTTTAGTTAATGTATTAGTAGATTAGTTAGATGTAGGAACCGATATTTTGGAAATCTTTTATTTCTGATGTAATATTATGTTGAATGCTTTTTGGGTTTAGGGGTTATTTTCTCCAAATAAGCAACTTGAAGAGTTATTTGTTCCAATTAACCTATTTGAGGGATTATTTGTTCCAAATAAGCAAGTTGAGAGGTTAGTTGTCACAAGTCTAAGTTCGGAGGTCAGTTGCAGTATTCAGACAACTTGGGGGGCTGGTTAGGTATTAAGCCTTAATCTTGAGAAATTTATCTAGAAATTTAGGGGCAGCATGGACCTTTAAGTGAAAAAACGAATCGAATAGAATAAGAGCCCTTTTGGTTCACATGTTGCTGTTTGCTATTTACAGTTGTTGTTTGGTGTTGATGTTTACTTTTTCCTTATTAGACATTTAAGATACGATCGACATACATTAGGCATAACGAGATTAATCCTGAAACTGTTCTTGATTTTTTTTCTTTCAAGGGCTTGTTTTCTTGTGGATGGGATCAGTTTTTCGACATTTGTTCAATCCATCTTCTGTGGTGCCAGTAAATTCGAATTATTCTGAATAATTTTCTACTCGAAATTCGTGTCGTTTGTACATGCAATCTGAATATTTAAGCGAATCGCGGCCGGAAAGCCATCAAATCAGAGTCTTCACCTGTATTCAAGCTACTGCTATTGTGTATTAATAGAAAACCAGTTGCTGTTGTTACCTATGTTGCACGGAAACGGATACGGAAACTGAAACGGAAACGGATACGGAAAACGTAATTTCTGAAAAACATAGGAAACGGAAACGTGGCGGAAACGTGTAAATATTAAAAATATAGGGGCATATTTATAAATATTAAAATATAATAATACATTAAAAAAACAAGATTGAAGAACAAGAGCAAGAAAGTCCAAGTTCAATTGAGATTCAAGAGACAAAGATTATAGGAGAAAAAAATATGGGTAAGTTCTTTAAATTGAAGGATACATGGAAGGAATTATCTCTCAAATAGGAAGTTTCAATTTTTCTAGTCTTAGATTGAATAGAAATTGCAAAATAGAAGTTTTGAATTCCCAGAATTTTAATCGAAATAGGTAGGGAAAACTGTTTAAAAATTGAGAGACGCGTTTCATATTTTGGGTAATTACGGAAACGTGCCCGGAAACGTTTCGTATCAGTTTCCGAGAGTTTCCGTTTCCCACATCTGCCAGAAACGGGGAAACGCATGTCATGAAGAGTTTCCGTGCTTCATAGGTTGTTACCATGTGTTTAACTTAGTATGAAAATGTTTATACCTTTTTGTTCATGAGATTATATGTATTCTTATTTGAGAATTATGAAATGAAATACAACTTTTTATTTTCTTTTCTCTTTATCATGTGATTATTATTGTTTTTACTTGAATCAGGGGTCAAAATGGCACCTAAAGTTGACAAGCGGGATCAATTTAGCTCAAATCAAATTTTAGGTATCAACTCAGTCCTAAACTTGACAATATTTGACAAATTAGCATCAGCACGATCAGAAAGATTCGATCAGAAGTAGATTGCCTGCATTATGACAGATTAAGCATTTTGCAAACTGATTGCTAATGTCTTCCAGGATTTACAGAGTAGAGAGTTTTCTGTTGGATTGCCTTCGTTTGCTCCGCGGAGAATTTACTATATTCGTGGAGTAATACACCCGACCATTCAAAAGAAGAATGCAATCATAATAATGTTTAAATAACACTAACATTAGAAGCCCCCTAAATCTGCCTCGAAAAGCTTATTGGCTCTTTAAATTTACAAAATGTCGTATTTGCCTCATGAACTGGCAAATAGATCATTGTAAGCAAGCTCAGGGGGCAATGCTACTTTAAACAAATTAAGATGGTCAATAAATCATTTCAAGTAAGTTCATTGGGCTAATGGGATATACTATTGAGATAAGGTACCAAAATAGACCTAAGGTTCTTGGGGAAGTATCAATATGGGCTCCACGTACAAAATAGCAGGCTTAACGTTTAAAAAAGAGTACCAATTTAGACCTCGATAACGAAATGTGACACGTCATTCATATTACTCCATTAAGTTATGATTTCTCTCTCCACGTTAACAGAGTAATATAAATGATGTGTCAGGCTTCCTTTCTAAAGGCCTAAATTGATACTCTTTTTTAAATGTTAAACCTATATTGGTGCTATTTTGTATATGTGGCCTAATTGATGCTTTCCAAAAAACCATAGGCCTATTCTATAAGTTCAGGGGCCAATTAAATTTTTGGACCAAATTCAACGAATTCTTAAATAATAGGGTTAAGGTGCAAAAATACGCTTAACGTTTTGGGTCAGGAGCAATTTTACCCCTAACGTCTAAAATGGTACAATTTTACCTCTAACGTTGGAAGCCAAGAGCAATTTTACCCCTAACGTTGGTAAAATTGCACCATTTTAAACGTTTAAGGTAAAATAAGGAACAAAACATTAGGGATATTTTTGCACCTTAACCCTAAATAATAATACTAATATGTTTACCATTGCGCCAAGGCTCGCCCTCAGAACCATAATATGTATAATTATATAAATTAAAATTGCTATAAAAAATAGTAAAATTGAGTTCGGTTCGGTTTAGCTGATGCTTATTCCCTAGATACACCCCTAAAAATAATAAATCTGGTCTAAGCTCTGTCAATTACTTAGGTAGCATTAAATTCCAAAAGTTGGAATTCGATTATTTTATTCTCTGATTAAGACATCTAAACTACCTTAGAGCTTAAAAGTCCAAATGTCAATTATAGCTTCATCTGTCAAGAATATTGACAAAAAGCTACTTTTGGATAAATTTGCTTATGATTTTTTTTTTTCAATATTCAAACTGATTACACACTTATAATTATGATCTGATCTTGAATTTGATTATAATTCAGTTCCATTCCCAAATTCATGGAACATGTAAAAAGCTGTTCTTCAAATCCTTTTCATCTGCTGCTATTTTTTTCCTTCTCAGCTTTCAGCTTCCTATGGCTCCAAGCTCTTGCTTCAAGCAACGAAACGGATCATCTTTCTCTGCTCAAATTCAAGCAAGGAATAACCAGTGATCCTCATGAAATCTTCAACTCCTGGAATGATTCTCTCCCCTTCTGCAGTTGGCTCGGAATCACTTGCAGCCGTCGCCACGAAAGAGTCACTTCTTTCATCTTACAAGGCCAGAATTTGTCCGGATTGATATCGCCCTTTATCGGAAACCTGAGTTTTCTCAGGGTCCTTGACCTTTCAGATAACAGTTTTCAGGTATGGGTATCACAGGATGAGTTATCGTGTCATAATCGTGTATATGTGATATATATGGTGTCATAATCGATATCACCTTATATCGGAAACCTGAGTTTTCTCAGGGTTCCTGACCTTGCAGGTAACAGTTTTCAGGTAGGAGAATATAAAGATAAGTTATCGTGTCATAATCGTGTGTTTATGATATATATCGTGTCATAATTGTGTATAAATGAGTATATATTGTGTCATAATTTATGTTGCACGAACAGTTCTAGTTAGTAGTGTTTCTGAGTTTCGTGTCTGTGTCTGTGTCTATTTTTATTTCTAGGCTATTTAATGAAGGTTATGTTTTAGAAATAACGTTTCCCTTGTCCGTTTCCATGTCCGTTTCTATGTCCGTGTCTGTGCAACATAGATCATAATCGATCTCGCCTTATATCGGAAACCTGAGTTTTCTCAGGGTTAACAGTTTTCGAGTAGGGGTATCACATGATAGGTTCTTGTGTCATAATCATGTATATGATAATATTGGTGTTGTTGTGTCGGAAATTAACAGCTTGTTACATATCAGAGAAAGAATAAATCAGGCATTAGTATTATGTAACTGCATTTAATTACCATTATGTTATGAGTGTATTTCTGTTATGATGCTATTTTGTTTTCTAGCTAGTTTGTTATGCCAGCTGGCATTCTTGATAGTTATCTTGTAACCGTTTGGCCTTTTATAGCAGGTCATGCTCATTGAGCAACTTTATCAATAGAATCATCTACTTATTCCTCCTAAATTCTCTTCTTCTCCTATCTTCTTCCTCTCTAAATTCTAGATCGGAATCAGCAGAACTCAGGTTCTGACATTGGTATCAGAGACGACGGTTCCTCCGGCCGTTTATGGTCCATCCGCAGACAAGAGCAACAACAACACGAATTCATATGGAAGAAATTACAGAGCAGTTGAAAGCACTGAGTGCTGAACTGACAGAGCAAAGATCGTCGACGGAGACGAAGCTGTCGGAATTGCAAATTCAGATTTCCGATGAACAGAGGGTTCAAAACCAGAGGATCGAAGCTCTGTTAACTGAGCAGACTCAGATTCGGAAGGAACAATCTGCAATGCATCAATCCCTACTCACTTCTCACAAAAACTTAGAAACTCTTGTTCAGAAAACCATCGCCGCCATTTCCAAGATGGTGGAACCTCATTCTGAATCGATTTCGATTCCACTAAAAACCCATGTTAATCATTTCAAAGAGAAGAGTGCCTTCTCTGGTTCTGACGGAATACTTGGGCGAACTCCGTCCGGAGGATTTACAGGCTTCACTCCGTCGGGATATTATGCCGGCGAAAACTCTGGTAGTAAGGTAACGGTACCGGTCAATAAAATGTTACCGCGATGCGAGTTACCTCCATTTGATGGAACTGAAGCAGATATCTGGGCGAGCAAATGCAGCAAATATTTCCAGATATTTGAAGTTAGCGAGGAGAAACGAGTAGATCTGGCTGGATTGTTTATGCAGGGGCGTGCGGAGAAATGGTACCGGAACTGGAAACCCAGTCATCCGACAGTAACTTGGCCGGAATTTGTTGATGAGGTGAGCAAACGATTTCCAGACACCGCAGTGCGTGATGCTGTGGAACAATTACTTAAGCTACGCCAGATTACAACGGTGGATGCATTCCAGGATAAATTTGAGGAAATGAAGCTCCGCCTGGAAAAGTCTTACCCCACCATCGATGAGGATTTTTACTGTAAGGGATTCATCGCTGGCCTCAAACCAGAATTGCAAACTTCAGTAAGATCCTTCAAACCTGTAACCTTATACGATGCAATTCAACAAGCTAAGTTTCAGGAATTACATGTTCAAGCCATGATGGAAGCACTGAAACCTAAGCCTACCTTTCGATCACCCATCCAAAATAAGCCCTGGTCACCTACTACACCTTCTAAGCCAAACACAACCCCTGTAGCTTCACACAAACTGCCTGAACCTAACCAACTAGTCACCACTCAACCTTCACCCCTGAAAAGAACTCCTGGAGTTTGTTGGCGCTGTGGAGATAAGTATTTTCCAGGCCATACTTGCACCACTAAGAAGTTGCACGCTATGGAAGCTTTGGAAGAGGAACCTGAGCCAACTAATGAGGAAATACAGGAGGCAGAGGAACCTTCCCCACCTTCACCAGATGAAGAGCAAATTTCCCTGTCCATTCATGCTCTTACTGGAGGAAGAACCAATGGAACCTTAAAACTAAAAAGGACTATGCAGAAGAAGGTTATTCACATCCTAATAGATAGTGGGAGCACCCATAGTTTTGTGGATGAGCACTTTGCCAAGGAGATTAAACTTCCACTACTCAAGGTCAAGCCTGCAGCAGTCACCATTGCAGATGGAAGGCAACTGACAGTACAATACAAATGCAATGACTGTTCCTGGACAATGCATCACACCAGGTTTCTTTTTACTTTACGAGTACTAGAATTAGGGGAATATGATTTGATTTTGGGAGCTGATTGGATGAGAGCTCATACCCCTGTGACATTTGATTTTGACAACAATAGGTTAATTGTATGTAAGGATAAGAAAGAAGTGGAACTTAAGGGCATGGAGGTTGAGGAGATGTCCATTAAGCAGATGACTCTTAAGTCAATGAACAAACTCATCACTAAAGGTTGGAAAGGTGTGGCTTCCACCCTGTTCCTAATGCAACTTAGTGAGGAAAATGCTCTTTCACCAAACACTTTAACCACCAACCCACCTGAACCCTTACCACCTGCACCACCAGCTTATATACCCTTACTACACCAATACAAAGCCTTGTTCCTAACTCCTACAGCCTTACCTCCACAAAGATCCCATGATCATTCAATACCTCTAAAAATTAATGAACCAGTCAATGTCAGGCCTTACAGATATTCATTTCATCAGAAAAATGAAATAGAGAGATTAATAGCTGAAATGCTTACCTCTGGTGTTATTCAGCCTAGTACAAGCCCTTATGCTTCCCCAGTTTTACTTGTTAAGAAAAAGGAGGGAACCTGGCGGTTCTGTGTTGATTATAGGGAGCTTAACAAGCATACTATAAAGGACAAATTCCCCATACCTATAATTCAGGAGCTTATTGATGAACTACAAGGGGCCACAGTGTTTACTAAGCTCGACCTACGAGCTGGTTATCATCAGATTCGTATGCGAATGGAGGATGTTCCTAAAACAGCCTTTAAGACACACTCGGGACACTATGAGTTCCTAGTGATGCCTTTTGGGCTCACAAATGCACCAGCTACTTTTCAATCACTAATGAATACTATATTTCAGCCCTATCTTCGCAGGTTTATCTTGGTTTTCTTTGATGATATTCTCATCTTTAGCAAGACAGAGGCAGAGCATCTTCAACACCTAGAGCTTACATTTCAGCTGCTGTCTCAGCACCAACTCTTCGCAAAGGGGTCTAAGTGTGATATAGCTGTGCCTTCGGTCTCTTATCTAGGCCACATCATTTCTGCTGCCGGAGTGTCCACAGACCCAGCAAAAATTGTTGCCATGACTGAATGGCCAATGCCAACTACTCTCAAGGGTCTTAGAGGGTTTCTGGGTCTCACCGGTTACTACAGACGATTCATTAAGGGGTATGGCCTTAAGTAAACCCTTAACAGACTTGCTCAAGAAAGATCAGTTTCACTGGACCACTTCTGCTACAGAAGCATTTTTAGAGCTTAAGCAGCTCATGTCTCAAGCCCCTGTGTTAGCTCTCCCTGACTTCACCAAGCCCTTTGTGCTCGAGTGTGATGCAAGTGGCTCAGGAATAGGAGCCGTGCTCATGCAACACGGGCGACCCATCTGCTTTCTCTCTACAAAGCTCAGCCCTAGACACCAATCCCTTTCTGCATATGAACGGGAACTGCTGGCCATAGTACAAGCTTGCACCACTTGGCGCCACTACCTCGAATCTTCCCCGGTTATCATAAAAACAGATCATGAGAGCATAAAACATCTCCTTGAGCAGAAGCTACACACATATTTGCAGCAAAAAGGTATATCCAAACTACTTGGATTGGATTATACAATTCAATACAAACGGGGGCAAGATAATAAAGTGGCTGATGCCCTCTCTCGACAAATGGAAGACAACATGGCACTCCAGGCCATTAGTCTGGTAATTCCTACTTGGCTGGAGGAGGTCCAAGCTTCTTATGAACATGATACAGCTGCTCAAGTATTGCTGCAACAGCTGTTGGTTCAACCTCAAGGGAAACCACCCTATTCCTTACATAATGGCATTCTTAAGTATCATGACAGGATCTATATTGGGGCATCTACGGAGCTACGATCTAAGATTGTGTCCACTTGTCACAACTCTCCAGTTGGGGGACATTCTGGGGTTAAAGGCACCCTCACCAAACTACAACATCAGTTCTACTGGCCAAGAATGAAGGCAGAGGTTATAAAATGGATCTCATCCTGTGACACTTGCTTAAGATGTAAGGTGGATCATGCTGCCTATCCAGGCCTATTACAACCACTTCCAATTCCTCAGAATGCATGGCAAGAGATCTCTATGGACTTTATTGAGAAATTACCTAAGTCAAAGGGGTTTGATACTATATTGGTGGTGATAGATCGCTTCACTAAGTCTGGCCACTTCATTCCCCTTTCTCATCCTTTTAATGCCTCAAAGGTTGCTCAAGTCTTCTTAGACTCGGTATTCAAACTCCATGGTATGCCTCAGTCCCTCATCTCGGATAGAGACAAGATTTTCACAGGCACCTTCTGGAAGGAGTTAATGAAGTTACTTGGCACTCAACTGAGGTTCAGTAGTGCCTACCACCCTCAAACAGACGGTCAAACAGAGCGATTGAACCAATGCCTAGAGGGATACCTACGCAGCATGTGTTTCCTAAATCCAAAAAAATGGTATGACTGGCTGAGCCTGGCAGAATATTGGTACAACACCAGTTATCACAGCTCCATTAAAATGAGCCCCTTTCAAGCCTTATATGGGATCTCTCCTCAACTCCCTATTGCTATAGCTCCTGAAACTACACAGGTGGCGGCTGTTGAAGCCTTCCTCACTGACAGGGAGCAAATGAATAGTTATCTGAAATCCTGTCTTGCTGCTGCTCAGAATAGAATGAAACAGACGGCTGACAAGCACCGCTCTGACAGATCCTTTCAAGTGGGAGACATGGTTTTTCTTAAAATACAGCCCTATCGACAGTTGACCTTGGCTGCTCGCACTTCTCAGAAACTCTCAGCTAAGTACTATGGTCCCTATTTGATTGTAGAAAAGATTGGTCAGGTGGCTTACAAGTTGCAACTTCCCCAAATTGCAAACTTCATCCTGTATTCCACGTTTCTCTTCTTAAGAAACAGCTACATCCTGAAATTCCTGTTTTCACTACCCTACCACCAGTCATGGACCCTGATTACATTATCACTCCTAGCAAGGTTATTAACACTAGAACAGCGTTCATAAATGATCAACCCACTCCACAGCTTCTAATTCGTTGGTCAGGGTTTTCAGCAGTGGATGCTACGTGGGAGGATGAACAAGCCATTCGTCGCCAATTCCCTGAATTTTATCATTCTTGGGGACAAGAATGCGCAAAAGGGGAGGGAATTGTTACATATCAGAGAAAGAATAAATCAGGCATTAGTATTATGTAACTGCATTTAATTACCATTATGTTATGAGTGTATTTCTGTTATGATGCTATTTTGTTTTCTAGCTAGTTTGTTATGCCAGCTGGCATTCTTGATAGTTATCTTGTAACCGTTTGGCCTTTTATAGCAGGTCATGCTCATTGAGCAACTTTATCAATAGAATCATCTACTTATTCCTCCTAAATTCTCTTCTTCTCCTATCTTCTTCCTCTCTAAATTCTAGATCGGAATCAGCAGAACTCAGGTTCTGACACAGCTCTGTTTTCAGTGTATATGATATGAAATCATGTTGTTGTGTCAAAAAGTAATAGCTCTATTTTCAGTGTATATGATATTATATCGTTTTTTATGTCAGAAATTAACAGCTCTATTTTCAGGGCCAAATCCCTCAGGAACTCGGCAAACTTTTCCGACTAGAATATCTATTTGCCAGCTCGAATTCTCTAACAGGCGAAATTCCGAGCAACTTAAGCCGATGTAACCAACTCAAACAAATTTCTCTAAACTTCAATCAACTTGGCGGACGAATTCCTTCGGAACTCGGAAGTTTGACAGAGCTTGAGTTGCTTTATCTTGCTGCAAACAATCTTGGAGGCGAAATTCCAGCTTCACTCGGCAACCTTTCATCGCTCACCGGTTTCACTTTTGCTAGAAATAATCTGACAGGAAAAATTCCAGCAGACATGGATAGATTAAAAAGCTTAACACTTTTCATGGTTTCAGCAAATCATTTATCGGGTAATGTTCCTGCAAGACTCTTCAATATCTCTTCAATTGTGTTTTTTTCAACTGCTGGGAATCAATTGAATGGGAGTATACCGGAAAATATCGGCCTCACTCTGCCGAATCTCGAAGAATTTTACATGGGGGGAAACGAATTTTCGGGGACTATCCCGAATTCGTTGTCGAATGCTTCTCATTTGCAGCAGTTTGATGTTACTATAAATAAGTTCAAGGGACAAGTACCATATTTCGGAAATCAGCCTAACCTCTCGTGGCTCGGGCTTGCTGAGAATTTTCTTGGGTTTAACATTTCTGACGACTTGATGCCGTTACAATCTTTGACGAACTCTACGAAATTGCAATTCTTGGGTTTGGCTAACAACAATTTTGGAGGTGATTTGCCAGATTTTGTAGCTAATTTGTCTACTAATCTAAATAGATTGCATCTTGGTGGTAATCAGTTTACAGGAATGATTCCTGAGGCCTTGGAAAATTTCGTTAACTTGATTGATATCCGTATGGAGAAGAACTTGTTCGTAGGCGCTATTCTGACGTATTTTGGCAAGCTTGGGAAGCTGCAACGGTTGCTTTTATGGGGAAACAGATTGTCTGGTGAAATTCCATCGTCCTTGGGAAATCTGACTCAACTTTATGTGCTTAGTTTGTCGGAAAATCGACTGAAAGGAAGCATTCCTGCGAGTATTGGAAATTGCACGGGTTTGAATTCTCTTGTTGTTGATCAGAACGAGCTTGAAGGCCGCATACCGTATCAGATTATGCTCCTGCCTGCCTTAACAATGTTTCTGAATTTTGCAGATAACTTATTAAGTGGAAATCTACCAGCAGAAGTAGGGAAGCTTGTAAATGTAAATTATCTAGATGTTTCGAAAAACAAGCTTTCAGGCGAAATTCCGACGACTATTGGTGATTGTTCCGCGCTTGAATATCTTTATCTGCAAGGAAATTCTTTCCAAGGAGATATTCCTTCATCTTTAGCTTCTTTGAGAAGCGTTCGGATATTAGACCTTTCACGAAACAACTTGACAGGAGAGATTCCGAAAGATTTGGAGAATCTTTCTTTTCTACAATACTTAAATCTTTCATTCAACGATCTTCAGGGCGAAGTTCCGACAGAACAAGTTTTCCGAAATGCTACTGCATTATCACTGACTGGCAATTCCAAGCTTTGTGGTGGTGTCACGGAACTTCTTCTGCCAAAATGTCCCGAGAAACTAATAAAGAAAGGCGTCTCTTTCTCTCGTACTTTGAAGATAGCAATTATAGTAACTTCTGTTGTTCTTGGTTGCTCTTTCGTTCTAGCTTGCGTACTAGTTTATCGGAGAAAGAAACCGATAAGTAGCTCAGTTTCTACGCCTTTATCGACGGATCTTTATGTCAAGGTATCTTATCAGGATCTTTATATCGCAACGAATGGATTCTCTTCGGAAAATTTGATTGGAGCTGGCAGCTTTGGTTCCGTATACAAAGGTTTCCTCGACGAAATCGATAAGACCGTCGCTATTAAGGTACTCAAACTTGAACAAAAGAATGCTTTCAAGACGTTAATAGCCGAATGCAATGTACTAAAGAACGTCAAGCATCGGAATCTTGTTAAACTACTATCCTATTGCTCGAGTTTGGATTACCGACAAAATGAATTCAAAGCTCTAATCTTTGAATTCATGGAAAACGGAAGTCTAGACGAGTGGCTACATCATGACAACGACAATGATAATCAGGCTAGAAACTTGAGTTTCCTCGAAAGGTTGAATATCGCAATCGATGTGGCGTCTGCATTGCATTATCTTCATGACCTCTATGGAAGATCAATCATTCATTGTGACTTGAAACCAAGCAATGTGCTTCTTGATAAGAACATGGTTGCTCGTGTAAGCGATTTCGGTTTGGCTAAGTTCTTATCGATCAACAACGATGAATCTCGGAGCGAAAGCAGCACAATTGGAATCAAAGGGACTATTGGATATGCTCCTCCAGGTACGCATAGCCCTGTCTGGTTTTTCGCATTTCTAATATTCCCCCTTTGAGTATTATGATAGGTTTTTCACATTTCTAATATAACTTTGGATTGAACCTCCATTTGGCTCCCCTTTTAAGTATTTTGAATCGAAAACTAACCAATTTGTTAAATTTTTGCCACATGACATAATTTTTGACACGTGACGTGTAAATATAACAAATTTTTAATTTTTTTTTTTTATAGATAAATAAGAAAAAAAATGGGCAATGTACGAAAAAAATGCTCGTGGTTTGCCTTGTTTGCAAATAGAGGTCCGTGGTTTAAAAGTTTGCAAATAGAGGTATGTGGTATACTTTTTTTACAAAACAAAGTATTTAAAATTAAACTTTTAAGTAATTGATAACAATAAGAGCATTTTTTTATTTTTTTTCAATTACATTTATATATTGACAAAATACAGATCACAAAATCAAATTGCAACTGTGTAAAATGAACTTAAATATCAATTTTCATAAACTGTCAAATTAGTAAAAAAAGTAAAATTTCACCATATTATTTATTGTTTCGATTTAAAAAGTTATTTTTTTCGGGGGTTGTGTTTTGCTGATATGTAAGAATGTTTTTTTTTTAGATAAAAACTTCTTTGGTTATAATCTTTGGTTGTAATCAGAACTTAAATGTGTAATTGTAATACTTTGTTTTGTAAATAAAACATACTACAGACCTTTATTTGTGATCTGTATTTTCAAAATTCTAGCGTGTTTCCCATAAATTAAGAATACAATTAAGGGTAAATAATTTATTAGTCCCCTAGTTTTTACCTAACACACTGTTTAGTCTTCCTATTTTGAAAAACACATTTTAAGGTCCCTATCTTTTGTCAATATTAACCTTGTGGTCCTTTTATCTATTTTTTTAGATTTTTAACCCAACATATCTTAACTTTTAGGACAACCACAGTACAATACAAGTTGACTATGTTACTCTGTTATTTTATATCTATCTGTTTATGCTAAAATATAACGATTACAAATCTAAAAAAACTACACAAAAGGACCAAAGGGTTAATATTAGCAAATATTAGAGACCTTATAATGTGTTTTTCAAAATAGGGGACTAAACAGTGTGTTAGGTAAAAAGTAAGGGACTAATAAATTATTTACCCTACAATTAATATAGAGTCAAATTAATGGTCGGGGGAATAAGCTTTGGAATGTTCAAAAACACATAGATACATTGAAAACCATGATAAAAATGCAATACAAAAATTCTATATGGGAAAACAATTAAATCAATTGCCACAGTTCAAAAAAAAAATCAATTACTACATGTATATATCACGTGTCAAAAATTGTGTAATGTGACAAAAAATTTAACAAATCGGTTAGTTTTCCATTGCCACCCATGTGAATACTTCAAATGTTACAAAATGATAACACACTTGACAAATAACAAAATTTTAAAGACCACAAAGGCTAAATTTGAGTTTAATTCAATAACTTTTGTCGAGAACGACTCAATTCTAATTAAATTATAAGTATTTGAAGTCGATGAATTTATTTCGAGTCAAATCATTACGTTAGAGACACAAAAGTGTTTGAAGATTACCAATTAAGGTTGGCTTGAGTGATTAAGGGTCTCAAGTCGCTTAAGTTGGATCTTGAGTTCAATTAAGTGGCCACCCATTAAGTCACTCAACTTTATGCTTTCTAACATTATGACTACTAAATTTCAATTAACATCTCAAAATGACCGTTGACGATCTCAAAGTGAAAACGTACAAAAAAAAAAAAAAAAAAAAAAAAAAGTTGTTAGAACCACATTAACTAAACTTCAAAACGTAACGTAAATACTTGATACATCTATTGCTCCCTGTACCTAAAACTTCAACTGTCTCCCCGAACTTTTAAAAGTTCCAAATAACCATATATTCTTGTGAAATTTTATTCAATAACCCCTATTCCTGTCCAATTGCATATAATAATGTGAAAACTTCAACTGTTTGTGAACTTTTAAATGTTTCTAATTATTTGTCCATTTAGCATTTTCTTTTTGATACGTAGCGAGTACTTTGACACATGACAATATGTATCAAGTCACTCAACTTTACCCTTTCTAATAATATCATGACCACTAAATTTCAATTAACATTCCAAAATGACCGTTGATGAATTCAAAATGAAAACGTGCAAAAATTAAAATTGTTAGAACTACGTTAACTATAGAACTACTTCTTTATTTTTCACAATCACAATTTTGAACTTTCTCTCTAGGCATTCCATTTTTCTTTCTAATCAAACAACATTTGAATGACGAAAATTTAATAATTTCTAACGATTTTCATATGCAGAGTACGGAATGGGGAGTCGAGCATCAAGAGAAGGAGATGTGTATAGCTATGGGATCCTTATACTAGAGATATTTTCAAGAAAAAGACCAACTGATGAAACAATGTTAAAAGACAATTTTACCCTTCATAACTTGGTGAAAAATGCATTGCCAGAAAAAGTTACGGAGATTGTTGATCCAATTCTAATTACCCCTAGAGAAATTGAAAACAAAAAAGAAAAGGTAGAAGATGATGATGACGTGGCAAATTGGTTGGTCTCCGTATTTCAAGTTGGAATAGCTTGTTCAAGAGAATCCCCTAAACATAGAATGAAAATGGTAGATGTTGTTAAACAACTACATTTGATAAGAACATCGTTAATGGATTCAGGATTTACTGATAGGGGTGTTTGTGATAGTATCTCGTGATTTATAGGTACTAAATTGATATTTTTTTAGATGTGTTTTACATGAGAAAAAAATAGAAAAGTACAAAATTGCAATTTTACCTAACTGATGCGGTTGAAGAATTGATTTATAAGTTCGTAGAACAATTTGATAAATTTTAATGTAGTAGTAATTTTGCAATTTTTACTAAATTTTTGAGTTTCGGTTTTTTTCATGGTGATGTTCGTGCTATTTCAGATAAATTCATTCGTTTGTCTTTAAAATTGCAATTTACTGTTTTGGGGGTTTTTAAGTATTTTTCTATTGTGTTTTGGAATTAATTTTAGGGTTTTCGCTTTGCTATTTAAGAAACATTTTCCCGATGTTTTATGTTGCTTTTGATATTCTATAAACATATTTCGGTTTTTCCAAAGTTTTCTGTAATTTTGAGAGTGTAAATTATATACGTGGTGTATAACCTTTATTATTTTTCACACTTTGGTGTACAACTTTCAATTTTACGCACAAAATTGTACAACGTTTTGGTGATCTCCCACTAAAGTATACAAACGGTAATTATAATCGGTCAACGTGAAGTCAACACGCCACATCAGCAATTTAACTGACATGACACGTTGATGTCGCATTGACCGATCACTTTTCAAGAAAAAGACCAATTGATGATGCAATGTTAAAAGACAATCTTACCCTTCATAACTTGGTGAAAAATGCATTGCCAGACAAAGTTATGGAGATTGTTGATCCAACTCTAATTATCCCCAGAGAAATTGAAAACAAGAAAGGAAAGGTAGAAGATGATGATGACGTGGCAAATTGGTTGGTCAAAGTGTTTCAAGTAGGAATAGCTTGTTCAAGAGAATCCCCTAAATATAGAATGAAAATGGTAGATGTTGTTAAACAACTACATTTGATAAGAACTTCATTTACGGATTCAGGATTCACTGATAGGGATGCTTGTGATGGTATCTCGTGATTTTTAGGTGCTAAATTGATATTTTTTTAGATGTATTTTACATGAAAAGAAAAAGAAAAGTACAAAATTGCAATTTTAACGAACTGATGCAGTTGAAGACTTGGTTTACAAGTTCGTAGAATAATTTAATAAATTTTAATGTAGTGATACTTTTTGTAATTTTTACTAAATTCTTGAGCTTCGGTTTTTTTTCACGGTGTTGTTCGTGCTATTTCATTCGTTTATGTTTCTAAAATTGCAATTTATACTGTTTTTGGGGTTTTTATGAAGTTTTTCTTTTTTTAAGTATTTTCCTGTTGTGTTTTGGAATCAGTTTTAGGGTTTTCGTTTTGCTATTTAAGAAACATTTTTAGATGTTTTATATTGCTTTTGATATTCTATAAACATATTTCATTTTTTCCAAAGTTTTTTTTTAAAATTTTGAAGGATAAATTACATACGTGGTGTACAACTTTCAATTTTATAGATAAAGTTTTGGTGATCTCCCACTAAAATGTAGAGCTGATAATTATGACATGTTAACGCGAAATCAACACGTCATGTCAGCAATTTGACATCCCTAAAAGTAGAAGATGCTGACATGTTGCGTTGACCGATCACTTTTCAAGAAAAATACCAACTGATATAATGTTAAAAGACAATTTTACCCTTAATAACTTGGTGAAAAATGCATTGCCAGAAAAAGTTATGGAGATTGTTGATCCAATTCTAATTATCCCCACAGAAATTGAAAACAAGTAAGGAAAGGTAGAAGATGATGCTGACCTGGCAAATTGGTTGGTCTCTGTGTTTCAAGTTGGAATAGCTTGTTCAAGAGAATCCCCAAAACATAGAATGAAAATGGTAGATGTTGTTAAACAACTACATTTTATAAGAACTTCATTTACGGAGTCAGGATTCACTGATAGGAGTGTTTGTGATGGCATTTCGTGATTTATAGATGCTAAATTAATATTCTTTGGATGTGTTTTACATAAAAAAAAGAAAGAGAAAAGTATAAAAATAAACTTGTGGTTTGATAACTTGTCGGATTTAATTCGATGGTCCTCGTCGTAGTTACCTGCAAAACAAAACCGGAGACAGGATCTCCGGGAAAACTCTCCGATGATCAAGTCAGTTTTATGTGGAAGGCTAGTAGATTGATAATAGTATTGAGGGGAAAAATGTCAACCTACCTCCCCATTTGCTTTCATGTCTCTTTTATAAGTACCTCTAGGTAACCGCCGAGGGCGGTTACTCTTTCTATGCCACGTCCCTTACGTGGCCACCAACGTGGTTTCGTTTGTTTGAGTGGGAGGTTTAATGCCCTGTTAGGATTTTGGGGCGGTTATCCGCTTTACCCGCTTCCTTTATTAGGAGCCCATTTGATCTTGAACCATGGGCCTAAGTATAGGTTGGGTCCGTGTTTATGATTCGGCCCGGTTTGGCTTCGCGGATCATCACATGCCTCCCCCTTAGTTTTGCAAGAGCCCTTTAGGGTCTTTTCATATGTTATAGGCAACTCTTCGTCTTTGTCTGGATATTCAAAATTCGAAAGTGGTTCCTTCGTTCTCCGTCATTTCCTCTCCGGCGTCAACAACTTTGCGTTCGTTCTTCTCTGTATTCTTTCTCACATGTAAGTTTTCCCCTTCTGTAACTTGCAGCTCGTTCAACTATTTCTTATTTCTGTTCGTTCCCCTCCCTGATATGTCGAACCCTGAACTTGATTTCGCACCTTTCGATGAAAATTACGATCGCGAGGTGTCTCACGAGGTCGAGGAGATGGTTGATGAAGTTTCAACTAGCTCTCCTAGGTCGGACTCTCATCCCGCCGATTTTCTCCATTTGGCGAATACAACTGATGAGGGCCTAGGTTTCGACCCCAAGAAGTTGATTCCACCACTTGTCCCAACTCCCCGTTTATTACCGAAAAAGGATAGGTCCGGAAGCTTAGTTTGCCGCGAGACGATTGACGACTTGCGGGAGCAATATCCTTGGCTTCAAGGCCTGGAGACAAGCATTCCCGGGGAAAATGGAGGGCCTGGCGACTACCCAAAGGGGTACTTTACCATTTTTGTCGCCCAGATTATCTGCGGTTTCACGTATCCGCTGGCGGATGAGATTGCTTCCATCCTTGGTGGTTATGGAATCGCACCTGGACAACTGCATCCCAATGGATGGGCCGACTTAACCCTAGATAAGTTTCTGGCGGATTGTCTGGAGGTTCCCCTCTCGCTCAAGATTTTCTCTAAGCTTCATCATTTCAAGAGTTCGGGGGAGTACTTTACTTTCATCCGACAGAGCGGTTACTACGGCTTTGATGAGAAGTCAAACAAAATCCGTGAGTGGGATAAGTCCTATTTCTTCATTAAGTTCCATGAAGGGAATCCAAACTTTCTTCGCTGCTGGGGCCGACCCAATGTAAAGAGTTTGAACTTTGGTTACCCCAGCCAGGAAGAATCCGCTATTATAAAGTTCTTGAAGAGTACCCCTCCTTTTGTATGGACATATGATCAGGCATTCCATATGCTAAGAAGCCGAGTAGCGATTGCCTACCGCGAGGGAGATCGCGTTGTCTATATCCCTTATCGCGTTTTTGTACAAGGTACTATTAACTTATTTCCAAGTTGATGATTTCTTTTAACCCTTTGCAGGGGTGATCCTTTATCTCAACTCGCTGCAGATCGGGAAGCGAAAGCCCTGGCGAGAAGGAAGAAGCGGATGGCGGGAACAACTTCTGTTGCAGGGGCGAATTCTCCGGTGGGGGCGACTTCTGTTGAGGCGGCTTCCCCCACAATTGCTTCCGTTTCACAGGGCCCCGCTTCTGTTTCTGAGGAGCTTCCCTTAAATAGGAAGCGGAAGAGTAACGTGGATGTGGAGTCTTCTCGCCCTAGGAAGAAGAATACCTCCGTATCCTTGCCTGTCGGTGGTACATCTACATCCACTCCATCCAAAGCCAAAGGCGGTACCCCATTTCATAAGGTATCATAATTTATTCGCTCTTCTTGCGTTATTTATTTTCTCTTATCAGTTTTCGCTGTTCTCCTGACCCTTCTCCTTGTGTATCCATAGCCGATTCCTGATATCAGCGGATGGTGGACCAGAACCTTTGGTAAAGCCGTGAGCTTTTCCTATAGGGACATTGTTTCTTCCATATGCAATGTCCTTGGGTGACTTCCCTCCGCTTCCCGTGTGCGCGAACAGGTGCCGCTTCCGACTGCCATGGAGGGGATTGAGAAGCGTGCTATAGAGGTATATTGCTTTCTACTCATGTTCCATCCCTCAAATGCATGTCTCCATTCGCTCTTTTTATTCACGTATCGTCCTATATGCAGATTATCAATTTCGCGGAGGGTGCTCTCTGCAGGGATGCTGAACGAGCTAGAGAGCTGGAAAGCCTTGGCACTGAATTGGCGACTCAGAAGTCGCTTTTTGATGATGTCCAAGGCAAAGTAAAGGCCCTTGAAGGTGCTTGTCAGAAGGCCATCAGCGAGAAGGAGGAAGCTCTCAAATCCCTCCAGGCTAAGTCCGATGAGCTTCAGAAGGTTATTGATGATCTGAATTCGTCTAAGGAAGCTTTGGAGATGCAAAAGAGGAGGGCCGAGGAGATCACCGCTGAAGATGGTGCTCGCATCTATTGGTATGGAGAGCGGATTCATGCGGCTTATGAGCATGGACATCCAGATCATGTACTTAATCGCCCCAAGGTTCCCATTCCTGAAAAGGATTTAGCTGAAAAATGGGACAAGTTGGAGGCCGAGGATGCCGATATGGATGAGGTACTTCTCCTAGATTGGCAGAGTTTTCATGACTCTCTAATTAGCTGTGAGATCCCAAATCAGAACGTAGAAGGAGGGGTACCACAAGATGTTTCTCACGTTGAACAAGAGGTACCTCACTCTGATGTGGTTACTGATTTGACTGTTGGGGATACGCTTGAAGCAGATCACCCCATAGGAGAAGATGAAGGAGCCGCTGAAGGCGAAGGGGGCAACAGAGGCGAAGGAGAAGAAACTGTAGTATAATTTTATTTATATCCGAACTGTTGTATGTAACAAACTGCCAGTATATATATCAACCGAGCGACTTTGCCGCCGCTTTACATATATACGCAATTATTGTTTTATTCTTCTTCGCTTTAATGCCGGTTATTTTCGTATGCGACCCTTGCCTCTTGCCGACTTCATACTTGTAATTTTTCGTAGTTAGTTTTGTTTTCATTAGGGTGGCCAGACCCTTTTTGCAATTTTTTGAGTACTCATTTATTCGCTTAATTTTATGCCTTATAATTTTTCAAATAATCATAAGGTTAACCATAAGGTTTTGCGAATGATGCGTAATCATGCATCCGCCTTTCTTTTGTAGGCAACACATTTATGTGTTTAAGGTTAACCATAAGGTTTTGCGAATGTTGCATAATCATGCATCCGCCTTTCTTTTGTAGGCAACACATTTATGTGTTTGTATTAGCAGTTTGAAAAGGACCTGCATTCAGCCGTAGCATACTGAATAATTGTAACCAATGAACTTCTTTATTGATAAAGAAAAAAGACTTCTTGTTACATGGGTACCTAAACTGTGTGGGATCAAAGCCTCATTAAAACCTTTTATCAGAAAACCCAGTGGGAAAAAACTCATAAAAGGAAAAAGAGTACTCGTCATTTCCCTGAACTACTCGGCCTGTTTATATAGGCGTAGATTCTCTAGATTCCAGGTGCGCGGGAGCTTTTTGCCGCTCATTTCTTCTATTTCAAAAGTTGATGGTCCCAACTTCTTGGATACCCTGTAAGGCCCGATCCAGTTGACGCCTAATTTTCCTTTGCCTTCTTTGGACTGTATTTTATCTTCTTTTTTCAAGACCAAGTCGCTCTCATTGATTATCACCTTTCGCACCCTTCTGTCATGATACTTCTTGATTCTATTGCGATATACTGCCATTCGCATGTAAGCTTTTTCCCTTCGTTCTTCAACAGAATCCAATGCATCTCTAATGTTGATAGGATTTTGGGTGTCGCAGTAATAAATTACCCGATCTGTAGGCGACTTGATTTCAACAGGTAGGACTGCTTCGGCTCCATAAACCAGCGAGAAAGGTGTTTCGCCTATTGCTGCTTTTACAGAGGTTCTGTATGCCCATAACATATGAGGTATCTCATCCGCCCAACCTGTTTTCTTATCACCTAGTCGCTTCTTGATTCCCTGAATCATGGCCCTGTTGGTAACCTCTGTCATACCATTCGACTGGGGATGATTTACGGAAGAAAAATGATTCTTGATCCCCATGCTTTCGCAATATGCTTTGAACTTGACACAGTTGAACTGGGTGCCATTGTCGGTTATAAGCGTTTGTGGGATTCCAAACCGCATGATAATGTTCTCTCGTAAGAACTCGATCATTCGCTCAGGTGTTTGAGTGGTTACTGCCTCCGCTTCTACCCATTTGCTGAAGTGGTCAACTGCGACTATCAAGTACTTCCTTTTCTTTGTTGTTTCTGGGAACGGACCCATTATATCGATTCCCCATGTCGCGAATGGCCACGCCGTCATTATAGTGACTTGTTCGGCTCCGGGAACATGCTTTTCATTTGCATGGATTTGACAGCTGTGACATTCCGCTACCATCTTCTGGGAATCCTCCACCACCTTTGGCCAATAATAACCCATCAACTTGACTTTTCTTGCCAACGCCGCGGATGCTTCATGTGCGCCACAAATTCCTTCATGGAGTTCTCGCAGCACGTAGTCTCCTTCATTGCGGCTAATACATTTCAACCATGGACATGTATATGATTTTCGGTATAAAGTTCCATCCCGAATTGAGTATCTTGCTGACTGCCCGAGTAGCTTTCTAGCTAAACTTTTATCAACCGGCAAATCTCCATGTTCTAGATAGTGGCGGATGGGCATCCGCCAATCTTCATCGTCTTCTAGCTCTTCGATGACCATAATCTGATCGGCTTCGAATGCTGGTGACGACCTTATTTCCAAATTACATGCCTTTTGACTCCATGGGTTTCTACTCGCTGCTGCCTTTGCCAACTCATCAGCCTTTGTGTTCTGGCCTCTTGGAACATGCACCATCTCCCAGACGACTCCTTTATGTGTTAACTCCTGCGTCAATCTGCCGACAACCTGATGGTACTTGACCAGATCCTCCTGTTTCACCAGATAATTTTTTGTGATCTGATTTATCATAAGTTTAGAGTCGCTGTAGATTACCACTCTTTTCGGCATAAGTTCATTAAGCAACTTCAATCCGCATATCATTGCTTCATACTCCACGGCATTGTTGGTAGTATTGAATGTTAACCGTGCCGCATAGTATAGGCGAATAACATCCGGACCCTTGATGGCGACTCCTAGTCCAGCTCCATCTGTGGATAATGCCCCATCTGTGAACATACTCCACTCTTCTTTTTGTGCCTTTGGACATTCGTTTTCATCCCATGTGAACTCATTCACGAAATCGGCAAGTACTTGACTTTTTAGAGCTGGTCTTCCTTCGTAGCGAATATCGAACTCTCCCAAGCGAATTGACCACTCCATTAATCGGCCGGATGCGTCAGGTTTCTGTAGTACCTTTCGCATTGGAATTCCAGTTCTCACAATGATAGTATGCGCCTGAAAGTATGGCTTTAACCTAGCCGCCGTGGTTATCACCGCGAGGGCCATTTTGTCTAACCTCGAATATCGAAGTTCTGCGTCCTTCAAGACTTTACTCACGTAGTACACCGGATATTTTTGCCCTTCTTCTTCCCGTACCATTACGGTGCATATCGCCGTGCTGGTGACGGATACATAAAGAAATAAATCTTCTCCATCCTCTGGCCTGCTCATTAAGGGCGGATAACATAGTAGTCATTTTATCCCCTCGAATGCTTCTTGACAATCTGGTGTCCATTCAAAGGATTTAGATTTTTTGATGGCATTGTAGAAAGGTAGACATCTTCTAGCCGAGCATGATATGAACCGCCCTAATGCCACCAACCGCCCATTGAGTCGCTGTACTTCTCTTATATTCCTCGGTGTCTTCATCTCCATCACTGCTTTAACCTTCTCAGGATTCGCCTCAACTCCCTTGCCACTAACAATGAAACCCAGGAACTTCCCTGCTCTTGCTCCAAACGTGCATTTCTCTGGGTTCAATTTGAGGCCATATTTGATCAGCACTTCCAGGATTTCTTTAATATCCTGCGGGTGGTCTTGCATCTTCTTGCTTTTAATGATCATGTCATCTACATAGATCGAGAAGTTCTCGCCTGATTTGTCTGAAAATATTTTGTTCATCATCCGTTGATATGTTGCTCCAGCATTTTTCAGTCCAAAGGGCATCACCTTGAAGCAATAAGTTGCCTGATGAGTTATGAATGACGTCTTGATCTCATCCGCCTTCTCCATTGGTATCTGGTGGTAACTGGATTTCACATCGGTGAACGATAAAGCTTCAAATCCCGCAGTCCCATCTACCAATATATCAATGTTAGGTAGCGGATACATATCCTTCGGACAAGCTTTATTCAGATCTTTGAAGTCTACGCACATTCTGTACGTTCCATTTGGCTTTTTGACTAGCACCACATTGGCTAGCCACTCCGAATAGGTGACTTCTCGAATTGCATCTGATTTTAGCAAATCCGCCACTGCTTTTTCAATCGCCTTCTGCCTCTCTGGAGCATGTCCTCTCTTTTTCTATCGCACTGGGGTTGCACTTTTGTCCACATTCAAACGATGTGTCGCTATTTCTGGGCTTATCCCCTTCAGCACTTCATTTGGAGCGGCGAATGCCGACTCGCACTGGATCAACACATCGGTAATGGCTTTCTTTGTTTCCTCTGGAAGTCCTGCCGCTATCCGTACATTCTTGTCATTTGAGATGGCGAATAGTTCTGTTTCTCCTAACGCTTCAGCCGGCAACTTCTCATCAACTTTATCCTCTTCATCTGGCTTTGGTTCAAGTGACAATGTATAAGCTTGTTGAGATATAAGTTGATCTCCCTCAACAACGACTCGCCCTTGGTGTGTTGGCAAATGCAATGTCAAATGCTTCATTGAAATGAGCGACTCCGTTTCCGATAGGAACGGACGCCCCAGGATTATATTATAAGCCAATGGGAGATCAACAATTGCGAACTCCAGATCACCTCGCCATTTTAGATTTTTATCGCCCATTTCTGTCTCCAACACCACCTGTCCACTTGTTTGAGATGATTGACCTCCAAAACCAGTTACATCCATGAACGTATGTTCTACTCGCTCGTCGTTAATTCCCAATTTGTTGAATGCAGTTCGAGTAATAACATTGCAAGAACTGCCTGTATCGATAAGGACCCGCTTAACGTCCCATCCTTCAATGGCCACCGTAATCACCAACGCATCTGCATGCGGCTCCGTGATTCGTGCAAATGAGTAATTGAGGGCATCCTCCCTACTCGTGTTGCTTTTTCGCTGTTCACGGCGAGCCCTTTTTGTTGGAGGCTCATAGATCCCGCCTGCTATCACGTTAATCACTCCTTTTTTCTGCTTCTTTTCTGGTCTTACTTCTACCTCACGCGGAAGTGTTACCTTTTCATCCATCATTTCTTTTCTAACGAATTGACTCAGTTTTCCTCTCTCAATCAGCTTTTCAATCTCCCTCTTCAGTTCGTAGCAATCGTTCGTGTCATGGCCGTTCAATCTGTGGAACCTGCAATATTTGTTAGGATATCGCCCCAAACTAGTTCGACCTTTCGTCTCAGGAAACTGCACATCTTTCTTCAGGGGGTTCTTTTCAATCCAAAGTAACACCTCATGGCGAGTCGTATTCAATGGCGTTTGATATCCTCCTCCCTGGAAGGAGCGATCGCCCTTCCGAACAAAATTACCCTTGGACTGGGTTTGATTTTGATGGCGCCGATTGTCCGAAGCGGATCTAGTGGCATCTCTTTCTCGTCGGGTTTGAGCTCTATGTTCCCTGTTGACATCATCCACTTCCATGAACTCCTTTGCTATCTTCATGAGTTCGGCCACTGTGCGTGGCTTGTTGCGGATGATTTCCTCCCGCATGCTCCAATCTGTGGTTCCATCTGCCATTATGTTGCAGATGCTCACGATATCCGGGTTCTGTAGCCGCACCAGAATATCATTGAAGGCTACAACAAATTCCCTTAGGGAATTGTAATTTCTCTGTTTGATCTCTTTCAGCTGTCTATCCGTCACATCTGCTGCTTTATAGCCCACGAACTTTGCACAGAAATCACGACTGTATTGAGTCCAGTTGTGAATAGATTTAGTAGGTAGAGACCGAAACCAATCGGCTGCTGCACCGCCCAAAGTGGTCGAGAACAATCGGCAAATTATGCTTTCGCTTGCTCCTGCAACATCCATCAACTCCCTATAGTTTCTGACATGTGCCTCAGGGTCAGAATTTGGATCCCCATAGTATTTAGGTATCGCCGGCGCCTTTATTCTGTGATCTGGAATAAACTCCCGCAACGATGGGGCAAAAGGCGAATCACTCTGCACCACTGCTCTCGCCCTAGGTGTGTACCCCATTCGCTCCATCATGCTTCGTAGTTGATCTTCCAATTCAGTATTGGGTTCCCGCCGAACTTCTTCCATCCGCTGCTGGTGAATTCTGGGTGACATCCACCCGCCATACTGTGTCGACATTTGTTCTCGCTGTGGGTCTAACCGCTGTCCAGTTATAGGATCAAAGTTCCAAGTGCGCTCCCGCCCAGACATATTCATTCCAGACGTCATCAACTCTGAATGTCTGTGGACAAAGGGCTCCGTTTGTTGTAGCGGAAGAATTCCTTGCATTCCTGACATCGGCTGGGATGTTTGCCAGGTCGGATGGATCGTCATAATAGGATCTTGGTGCGAGTAGTTGCCTGGATGGCTGTGTGGGTTCATGCGACTACTCTGACCCATCCGATTTGTCTCTCGAGATGGCTGCGGAAGCGCAGATATGGCAGGAATAGTCGGTGATTGTGTGGAGATGACAACGGGTTCTTGAGGAGCAGCCGCTACGGCGGTATTGTGATCAGCGATTGCAGTTAACAAACTAATCATTCGATCTCTAGCCGCTTGGCTCATATTCGAAGCCAAGACTTGTCCTGCCATCTGTACGAAATCGCTATTGGACATCTCCCTCTCGGTTTGCACTTGGACCTCCAATAATGGACTCAACTGTCCCGAAGGATTCGACGAGCTGGGTACCACAGGCTGTGTACTCGCAGGCTGCGAATTCACAGTCCGTGGACCTCTTGAGTTCATACTAGTTGATCTGGTTGTAACTCCGGTCGTTCGTGATGGTTCTGACATGTTCTTTGTGTACCTTTACCCAGATGTTGGTAAAAAAGGTCCACGCTCACCGCACCAATGATAACTTGTCGGATTTAATTCGATGGTCCTCGTCGTAGTTACCTGCAAAACAAAACCGGAGACAGGATCTCCGGGAAAACTCTCCGATGATCAAGTCAGTTTTATGTGGAAGGCTAGTAGATTGATAATAGTATTGAGGGGAAAAATGTCAACCTACCTCCCCATTTGCTTTCATGTCTCTTTTATAAGTATCTCTAGGTAACCGCCGAGGGCGGTTACTCTTTCTATGCCACGTCCCTTACGTGGCCACCAACGTGGTTTCGTTTGTTTGAGTGGGAGGTTTAATGCCCTGTTAGGATTTCGGGGAGGTTATCCGCTTTACCCGCTTCCTTTATTAGGAGCCCATTTGATCTTGAACCATGGGCCTAAGTATAGGTTGGGCCCGTGTTTATGATTCGGCCCGGTTTGGCTTCGCGGATCATCATGGTTTGACCGATTTGTAAGTCCGAAAACAAGAGTTTGTACTCTGAATTTTGCAGTTAAAAGATATATGAGTCAATTTTTGGACCAAACAATACTCGTGGTTTAGTTAATTTGCAAAGTTAGAATGTGTATTTTGAATAATTTACAAAATCAATCTTTTAATTGCTCGAAACCGTTCCATTTTGGGATAAACAGTCACGACAATAATTTTTTGAAGGAATGACTGAGTTTGTAAGCAAAAAACACAAACCTTGTTTGTAAATTTTTAAACTATGAGGATTGGTTATATTTCTGCCCAAAAAAATTAAGGGTAAATAATGTATTAGTCCCTACATTCTTACCTAACAGATTATTTAACACTCGTATTTTAATAATACATTGCTTAGTCTTTAACTTTTGTTTTATTCAATAGTTTAGTTCTTAAAAGACTAAACTGTTTAATAATTCAAATATTTGATGGACTAAAATATTAAATAAAATAAAAACTAAAGACTAAATAATGTATTATTAAAATATAAAGACTAAACTATGTGATAGGTAAAAATTAGTCGAAATACATAAATATTATTTATAATTTCCTTTTCGCATATTAAACTTGTTTAATTAGTACCCTGTCCGATTCAATTTCTAACGATTTTCAAACACAGAATATGGAGTGGGGAGTCGAGCATCACGAGAAGGAGATGTGTACAGCTATGGGATCCTTATACTAGAGATATTTTCAAGTAAAAGACCAACTGAAGACACAATGTTAAAAGACAATTTTACCCTTCATAAGAAATGACTTGTAAGTTTGTAGAACAATTTGATAAATTTTAATGTAGTGGTAATTTTGCAATTTTTACTAAATTTTTTAGTCCTATTTACCCCATTAACTCTATAAAAGTGGTATTTGTCACCCCCTACAATCCGTTATCGAGGCCTAAATTGATACATTTTTTTAAACGTTAAACCTATAGTGGTGTTATTTTGTACGTGGAACCTAAATTGATACTTCCCCAAAAACCATATGCATATTTTGGTACCTTATCCCTACATATAATGTCTTAACTTGTTTATATTAATGTTCTTGCTATTTGTATATTTTATTCATTCTTTCTCTTTTCAACTTTTTTGGCTAGTTAAATTTTGATTATCTAATTATTGTAATACAATATTATTATAATAAACACATGAATGATCAATATAATTATCAAATTAAAATAAAATAAAAAGTTGATACTAAAAAAATATTTTTAAATTCATTTGAATAAGTCCTATTAATTTTGCATTATAAAGGGGTAAGAAATACCACTTTTATGGAGTTAAAGGGGTAAATAAGATAATAAAGGGTGAGAAATACCACTTTTATGGAGTTAAGAGGGTAAATAGGATATTCGATGAGTTGGAAAGGGGTAAAATGACCAATTTGGACAAGTTAATGGGGTGAGAAATACCATTTTTATAGAGTTAAGGTGGTAAATAGGACATTCAATGAATTGGAGGGGTAAAATGAGCAATTTAGACAAGTAAAGGGGCTGGATGAGCATTAGGCCTTTTCTTTTTAAGTATTCTCCTATTGTGTTTTGGAATTAGGTTTAGGGTTTTCGTTTTGCAAACATTTTAAGATGTTTTATGTTGCTTTTGATATTGGCAAAAAAACATCATTAGGTCTCTGATCTTTTATTTTTTGGTTCATTAAGCTTTTAATCTTTTATTTGCATACATTAAGTCATTGACCATTTATTTTTTGTTTCATTAAGCCATTGACGACCAAATTAGTAAGTTGTGAACATCTAATTCTGTTAAAATGCATTATTAACTTCATCTATATTTAAAATTATTAAAAAACAAATTATAGTTTGAATTAAGGTTTTTACAGTTTTTTACAGCCGCATTACACACCCAAAATTGCTTTTAAATAGTGAAAAAAATATAAATTTTGAATGCATGTGCAATGAATAATAGTCTGTTAACTGAATTTTATATTCAAAATTACTTTTTTTGGTCATCAATGCCTAAATGAGACAAAAAAAAATGATCAGGAGCTCCAAATAAAAGATCAAGGGCTAAATGAACCAAACTGAAAGATCAGTGATCTAATGATGCTTTTTGCCTTTGATATTCTATGAACATGTTTAGTTTTCTTGAATTTTGAGGGGGAAAATTACATATGGTGTATAACGTTTGTCATTTTTCATATTTTAGTGTACAATTTTCAATTTTGTATATAAAATTGTACAACGTTTTGATGATCTCCCACTAAAATATACATCCGGTAATTATGACCGGTCAATGCGAAGTCTAACACGTCACGTCAGCAATTTAACATCCACATCAGCTATGGGATCCTTATACTGGAGATATTTTCAAGGAAAAGACCAACTGCCGATGCAATATTAAAAGACAATTTTACCCTTCATAACTTGGTGAAAAATGCATTGCCAGAAAAAGTTATGGAGATTGTTGATCCAATTCTAATTATCCTTAGAGTAATTGAAAACAAGAAAGGGAAGGTTGAAGATGATGATGACGTGGCAAATTGGTTGGTCAAAGTGTTTCAAAAGTGGGAATAGATTGTTCAAGAGAATCCCCTATACATAGAATGAAAATGGTAGATGTTATTAAACAACTACATTTCATAAGAACTTCATTTACGAATTCCGGATTCATTGATATGATGGTATCTCGTGATTTATAGGTGCTAAATTGATATTTTTTTAGATATGTTTTACATGAAAAGAAAGAGAAAAGTACAAAATTGCAATTTTACCTAACTGACGCGATTGAGAATTGGCTTGTAAGTTCGTAGAACAATTTGATAAATTTTAATGTGGTGGTAATTTTGCAATTTTTACTAAATTTTTGAGTTTCGGTTTTTTTTACAGTGATTTTCGTGCTATTTCAGCCAAATTCATTCATTTATGTCTCTAAAATTGCAATTTACTGTTTTGGGAGATTTTTCTGTAGTTTTTTATAAAGTATTTTCCTATTGTGTTTTGGAATTAGTTTTTGGTTTTCGTTTTGCTATTTAAGAAATAGTTTCGGATGTTTTATGTTGCTTTTGATATTCTACAAATTTCATTTTTTCCAAAGTTCTATTGACTATTGAGGGTTATCGATAGATAGTTATGCACGAATTAACTATTCATAACTTGTTCTTGTGTTCTTATTACTTTTTGTTACGTTATTGACATTGATGACAAGTAGAGAAATTCTGATCAACTTCCGTCCCTGTGGGGGCGTCGTTGGGTTCGACGGGGGGAAGCTCCGATGCCAAAGTCAGTAAGGAAGAACAAAAGGGATAACTGAATTGACAAAGGGTAAGGGAATGTGTGTACCTGGATAGCCTGAGACGTAGGCTATATATAGCTAGAAAGTTATAACCTTCAATAACTAGAAAGTCTCCATTAATGTTCCATTAATGGCGGTTACAAGTTACCCTTAAGCTGGCGGTTAGCTAATTGATAGCTCATTAATGGTCTTTATAGCCAGGTCGGCTCAGCCGTTATAATGGCGAATGAGTGTTCAAGGAGATTCGCCTCATAGGTTCGCCGGCGGGTCTCTTTTAATGGGCCCTTGGAGATCCGGTGATCCGCCAGGCGGATCTCGTCAATACGCGGCGTTTCCTTAGGTGAATATCCCCCTAAATCCTCGGGATAATATCTCAATGTTATCAGAAGCCCCCCTTAAGTTCCCTTAAAGTCCTTTAGGGCTTTCGAGCTTCTACGCGCCGTCATGACTACCTGCATTAATGAGCACTCTGTTCGATGCCAATCGCAGAGTGACACGTGTGACAAGCGCCCTGTCCAAGGAAAGAGAAGACGCCTTCTTCTTCTTTCTCTTTCTCTTACTTCTCCATTTCGTTTCATTTGCCTTTTCACTGCTTCGAAGCTTTTCCTGGGAGTTTCAGAGTTCCTTCAAAGCTTTTTTACATGTAAGTTCATCTTTTCTCATTCTATTTTCTCTGAATGTTTAGGAGTTCTTCGTCTTCTTCTAGGTCAACCTCTGAGCTTTTTAATTTGACCCCTCCTCCCGAAATTCTGGTTAGTTTTAGTTGGACCACATCGTCATCGGAAAATTCATCTTCCTTCGAGGACACAGCTTGCTCCGATTTAGCTGAGTTACGTAACTCGGCGTGTAATCGCTACCAAACTCGTTCTACTAGGAGTCAAATTCATTCTTCTCTGGCCACCGGAGCCACGCCGGCAGTAGGTTTTAGGCGTTCTTTGGGAACAATGGCCTCTTCCTCTTCCCAACCTAGGAAAAAGAATCCCCGAGCGGAGTCCACTTTGTCTCGCATGAGTGCCACGGATCTGGCGGATCTAGCGATTCGCTTTCCTTGGATTAATAACTATGAGACTCAATTAACGGCGGCTCATCAACGTCCCTCTTGTCCGCCAAGTGACTTTTTAACTGTGTACTGTAGTCACGTAGAGAGAGGGTTCCGACTTCCTCTTCCCAAGATGATGGCGGACATCCTTGTTGGTCCCTTGTAAGGTTGCAAGTATAGTTCCAAGGGGGGGGGGGTTAGGAACTATTCAAACTTTTTCGCAATTAGGGCAGACTTCTTTTTCTAAAGAAAAAGGTTTGAACAGCGGCGCTGAGTAAACAGCAAGATACTGGCTTAGTCAACAGGTGACTAGGTCAGTTTCTTAGCTTGAGTCAGGAGATAGCACTTAGAGTCTATTCCTGAGCTCAGACGTTCAACGCGCACAACTCAACTTGACCTCTTTACTTGGTCAGTTTTTGGTTATTTTAAGCAAGCAATATAAATAAGGAGTTAAAGGTAAGAAATACTTCACTCAGCAGATTTATCCAGGTTCGGCTTCTTCTAAGCCTACGTCCTGTCCCCGGAACACGTTCCGAGATTTCAAATCCTCTACTGAGCTCTTTAAAGGTAGAGCCTCAAACCTTTTACAATATCAGCAACTGAGTATGACAAGAGTACCTTCCTCTATACTTCTACTCAATCCTAATCTCTCGCTGAGTACTAAAACCGAGTACTCAGCCTCTCCTTTCTATCTCTAGAAATGATAAGTGTTTTGTCCTATACAAAGATTTTCTAAGACACTTTAGACGATTGAAACAATCACTCTAGTCTTTTACACAGATATAAGAAATGTAGTGTAAGAATTTGATTTGCTTCTTTGCTTGCAGAACTTGTAGAAATTTGGTCAGCGTAACTGCTTGATCAAGTTATGTGTAGAATGAAGCTTGTGATGGCACTATTTATAGAGACGTCTGGGCATGGGTCATTTCGAATTTCGAAATAACCGTTGAATGGAAACGGCTATATGTCGTTGTCATCCTGACTTGCTCAGAGCTCTCGGCCAATCAGAATGGTGTATCTTCTGTCCTCGGTCAGCTCAGCAGACTGTCTCTCCTTTTATGGTAAAGTCAACTAGACAACATACTGTGTCATCTGAACTTTGCCCAAAGAGGAAATACTTTGTCTGGAAGTTTTCCTTTGCCAGCTGCTGTCTTGTACGCTTTGTCTAGACTACTCAGCAGCTTCATCTTGAAGTTGTTCCCGAAGGTCTTCTAGATCCTTCCGTTTGCTGAGTTGCGTTTTGTTCAAAACGGCAACGTCTTGACATACGCGGGCCGAGTGTACTGAGTTGTTTGACTTGGGCCTTGGCTTCCGTATTGGGCTTGGGACTTTTTATCCTTATGTCTTATAACAGTTTTAACTCAACATTGAACAAACACATTAGTAGAATAAATCAAAGCATTTAAACTTAGTGTGTTTAGAATATGTATTTTAAGTTATACTTAAACAATTTTGTCAAATCAAAATTATGTGGAAAGGTGTTTCAACAAACTCCCCCATTTTGATGTTGGCAAAACTATTCAGCAAGGAACTCAGTATGAGCTCCCCCATGATAGTTGACCTAATATAATTTAGCAAACTCCCCCGTAAGGGTTGAGCTACTGACTTAGTTTTACTTAAAACATTTAAGGGTTTAAATGAGTAAGTCTAAGGTCAGTTTTCAGATATAGGTCAGCTATTTCAACATATTCTATTCACTCAGTATAAAGCGGAAGGTTTAGTCATATAGAGTGCGCTGAGTAATTTATTGTTCAATGAGTTCTTATCAGAATGTTTTATAAACACATAGGTCAATGTCAAACATGTTATCAGCATTTGATTTAGTCAAATAATTTTTACAAGTGTTAAACATGGCTGATTTTAATTGAAGATACTTAATAACTCAGTATGTAGGAACATATATCATAACTCAGGATTTGAATAAGAAATGCAGATATGATATATATGATAAAAGTCAGTAATTACATATCAACACATATATAGATACAGCAACAAAAAGATTACAACTGTTTTGGCCTATGCTGAGCTAGCCTATCTATTTCTTTTTCTTGCCTTGTGACTGACTTCGCTCGTACTGACGTCGCTCATGCTGAGCTCTAGCTGCTTGCGCTTTCTCCCCCGTTTTGTCAAGTTCGGGGAGCTTGAATGCATCGGTTAGGACAGTGCGAGTCAGTTCCTGAGAAAGCTCCTTTAGCTTCTCAGCGCTTTCATTTACGCCATCAAAAATGGCAACTCCATCTGCTGAGACCTCTACGGGTATTCGGAGATCAGCAGCACTGAGCATATTTACACTGTAAGCTTGAGCTTTGGCTTGCCAGATAAGAGCTTCAGAAAGGCCAGCAAAGATTTGGTGGAATGTCTTCAAGAGAGCTGAGTCATAATGATGACGTTGGATATTGTTATGACGGATGTGGTTGAAAGATTGTTGTGCGAGAGACAGCAACTCATTTTGCTTCAACGCGTCAGTATCCATCTCTTGCTTATTTAGATTAAGCAGCCTTATAGCTCACAGATTTGCTCTACTGAGCACTGACTGTATGACACCATTTGCTCGTTGGTCTTCAATTGCTCAGTGTGAAGCTGAGCAAAGAGCATTTTGAGTTCAGAGGAAGTGGCGTAGTCAGTGTTCACAGCGGACAACTTCTGGACTTGGTGATGGAGAGAGTTCAGATGTTGAACTGTTGTCAGCTGTATCTCTGCCAACTTGGCAATTGAATCCTGCTTAGCTTGCTGAGCTTGGAAGGATAAGACGATGTTCAGCAGATCCTTGAGTCCCTTAACTTCGTTAAGAAGCTGAGTGACCTGGGAGAGCTGGGTGGTCTCAAGAATTGAAGATCCAGTAGCAGGAGAAGTGGAATGTTGAAGGTCTCTGATTAAGGCTTGCACTGAGTCAATGATCTTTTTACCGGACTCAGTGGCATTCAGATGGCTTTGCGAGCCTTCAGGGACATCAGTATGACCGGAAGTAAGTGGAGTGAAGGGTGTAACCTGGTCAGTGACTGGAATAGAAGTCTCAATCTGCACTTGAGTTGAAGGAATAGTTGATTGATCGGCAGAGAGTTGAGTTTGAGAAGTTGTAATGATAATACTGTCTGTGCTGACGGCAGAAGGATGGGGAGTCAGCACCATGCTTGAGGAAACAGCATGAATAGTAGACGGCTCAACCTGACTGGTTGATGTTGCTGAGGCATTGGGGTCGGCATGTTCCTGTTGAGAAGAAACAAAGGCTTGTTTTTCCAATTGCGCCGATGTAGTGGAAGTGGATTGGCGATTGAAGAATTTAAGTTGGACGGTAGAAGGGTCCTTAGTTGTCTTAGAGAGGACAATGTTAGGAAGAGTTGGAAGTTGCACAGGAAGTTCAATGACTGGCTTTTCACTGGCCTTGACCAACTTTCGCCTTCTACGAGGTGGAGTGTCAGTAGGAGCAGGTTCTTCTGAGTGAGTAGGAGAGGATTCCTGTTGCTCAGTATGAATCTGGTCAGCTTGCTCTTCAACTTGATCAACAGTGTGTTGGTCAAGTACTTGCTCAACTCCCGCAGCCAACTCAGTGTCGACATGCACATCTCCACCAGCTAACCCAGTGTTAGCATCCTCAGCTTCATGTTCGCTGGCAGTTTCCTCAGAATCCTCAGCGTCATCCTGACCGCTGGCTTCTTCTTCTTCTTCTTCCTCAGTACTATCTCCATCAAGTTCTTCCTCAACTTGAGAGATGAAGTGATCATCTAGTTGGACCTCAGGGTCTTCAGACTCAGCAACTGTACCTTGACACTGGGTGAAGTGAGAGTCACCCGGTACAATGAAGTCGGTCGGTATGGCTTCGAGAGGAGTCAAAGTTGAAGTTTTCTGCTTCTTCTGAAGTTTCTCGGCAGCTTCCTCAGTTCCAGGCTCACCTTGCCTGGTTCTCTTCTCAGCTGACTTACCAGCCGACCTCTACCTCTTCGCTGGAGACTCAAGGTTTTTAGAAGGAGTCTCAGCAGATTTCCTCTTGCGAGAAGCTGGGGCCTTAGTTCTTCGCCCTTTCTTGGGCTCAGCAGCTTCCTCAGCTTGGCCAGCAGCAGCAACAGCAGCTTTGCCTTTCTTCAACGGCTGTCCAAATTTCAGTGCCCTCAGCGAGGATGCTGTTATTTCAGTCCCTTTATTTTTCTCCTCACCTTCGAGGTCAATCTTGTGGTCAATGAGGATTCTTGTTATGATTGACCTGAGCCTCATTGTACCCGTGTTGCGTAGGAACCCAGCAACGAGAAAGACAGGCATGTTGATGGGGGTGTACGTCATCATGTGCCATATGAAGCACTGTTCAAAGTTTGTTGCTGATGTAGTGCAGTTTATCTTTGGGTAAATAAAATAACTCAGCAGGTAGTGAGCCATCTTCTGGTGCTGACCCATTGAAGAAGCTGACACTTCTCCTGAGTAGCCATCGGGTTTGCAGAAGCTGTGTACATAATTAGTCTTGTCCTGATCTCCTGATCTTCTCAGCCTTGCTCCCTCAGTTTTTAGCTGGAGAAGATTTCCTATGTAGAGAGGGTTGACGAAGATGGTTTTGCCTTTTACCTCAGTGCACAGGTAGTCAGCGTTGTCATTGGCAACCTTGAGGTTGTGGTAAAACTCTCTCACGAGGTCAGGATAGGTTTCATCCCTGACCGAGAACAGCCCAGTCCATCCATTCTGTGAAATCCATTCGCAGAACGACTGTTCATTTTGTACGAAATGTTCTGAAACCCATCTGGAGGGTTCAACTTTCCATTCTCACACATTCTCAAAGACTTTGGAGTAGGTACGAATTTTCACAGTCTTGCCTTGACCAGAGTTTGAGTTTTGGCCAGTTTTTCCCTTGCTCGGCGTAGGGGGATTTCCAGTAGGTTCATCGGAGCTGGTCTTTTGGTGGCCGGCACCGGAGACATTGAAGGATAGCTTAGTCATTCTTCGAAGATGGGAGGGTTTAGAGGAATTTTAGAGAGAAGGAGTTCAAAGCAGTTTCTTTGCCTTTAGAATTGATTAAGCGTAAAAAATAAAAAATGGGGAAATTCCCATAATTTATAGACGGAATGAACGGTGTGGATCTTAATCGAATCCATGTGTCAGTTTTGCCTTGGGATTGTGTACCGACAAAGATCCTGGCATTTATGACACATACGGCGAATACGTCATCTTAGGGCTATACGCGTGCTTTGCATTTATGCTAACGGATCTAACACTCAGCATTTAGAATGTCAAGCGTTTGATATTCTGAGTGGTCAGTAATGCATTTACGGATGATTTTAAAGTTTAAGTTTAAACTAATTTACTCAGTGTGCAAGTTACTCAGTATTTGATGTTCAGTCAGTTTTGATGAGTTACTCAGTAAACAATCAATCATTCAGCATAGTAACTCACTCAGCATTCATATTCATTTAGCACAGGAATTTACTGAAGAGGATTAAACATACCAATTGCTTCTCTCAGTATGCTGAACTGCTCACGGGCCAGTGGCTTCGTGAAGATATCTGCAAGCTGTTCGTCCGTTGGGACAAAGGTCAGCTTGATCTCACCCTTGAGTACATGGTCTCTAATAAAGTGATGTCTGATGCTGACATGCTTCATTATGCTGTGTTGAATTGGGTTCTTGGAAAGATCAATTGCACTTTTGTTGTCACACTTGACTTCAATTGTCTTCGTTTGAACACCATAGTCTTCAAGCTGTTGCTTAATCCATAGGACTTAAGCAACACAATGACCAGCAACAATGTACTTAGCTTCAGTGGTAGACAAAGCTACTGACGCCTGCTTTTTGCTGAACCATGATACAAGACAGCTTCCTAAGAAGTGACATCCTCTAGAGGTGCTTTTACGTTCTAGCTTATCCCGTCCATAGTCAGCGTCAGTGTATCCGATGAGTGTAAAATCATGAGTATTTGGATACCATAAACCTGCGTTCACTGAGCTTTGCAAGTATCTAAGGATTCTTTTTACAGCAATGTAATGAGATTCCTTAGGGTTAGATTGATATCTAGCACAGTAGCATACTGAAAACTGAATGTCCGGTCTACTGGTTGTTAAGTAAAGTAGAGAGCCTATCATACCTCGATATAATTTGCTGTCTACTGACTTACCATTCTCGTCAGCGCAGAGGACAGTGTCAGTGCCCATAGGAGTGGATATTGGCTTGCAATTCTCCAAGTCATATTTTTTTAATATCTCCTTGGCATATTTGGCTTGACTGATGAAGATGCCATTCTTTCCTTGTTTAATTTGAAGACCGAGGAAGAAGTTGAGTTCTCCCATCATGGACATTTCAAACTCAGTCTGCATTTGTTTGCTAAACTCCTTGCACATTGATTCGTTAGTTGCACCAAATATTATATCATCAACATAAATTTGGGCCAGCAGGGTATCTTTACCCTTTTTCTTAATGAATAAGGTTGTATCAGCTTTACCCCTGACGTAATTTCTAGTCAGCAGGAAACTGGCCAGCCTCTCATACCAAGCACATGGTGCTTGCTTGAGGCCGTACAGAGCCGTTTTGAGTTTGTAAACATGGTTTGGGAACTTAGGGTCCTCAAAACCTGGAGGTTGATTTACATAAACCTCCTCGTTTATAACTCCATTAAGAAATGCACTTTTGACATCCATTTGGAATAATTTAAAATTCATGTAAGATGCATATGCACATAGAATTCTAATTGCCTCTAGCCTTGCCACTGGGGCAAAGGTCTCACCGTAGTCAATACCTTCTTGCTGACTGTAGCCCTGAGCTACAATCCTTGCTTTGTTCCTGACTACGTTTCCTTGTTCATCCATCTTGTTCCTGAAGACCCATCTTGTTCCGATGGTCTTTTGACTCTTTGGATGAGGCACTAGCTCCCATACATCGTTTCTTCTGAATTGATCGAGGTCCTCTTGCATTGCGTTCATCCAGAATTCATCGTACTCAGCTTCAGCGAAATTCTTCGGTTCTTGTACTGAGACGAAGGCAACATTGCTGAGGTACTTCCTGAGTTGATTCCTCGTCATCAGGGTATTCCCAGCAGAATCAAGGATCGCACTCTCTGAGTGCCCTCTTGGGATCCTTATCTCTTTAGGTAGATTTATGTCTTGTGTTGTTTCTGTTTCAACAATCTCTGCAGAAGTAGATGGGTCAGTAAAAGTAATCTTAGGTTCACTCTTACTCTTGGTCAGCCTTTTCGTGAATGACTCAGTAACTGGTTCTGGGTCAGCGGTGGTTACTGAGTTTGGATCATCTTCGGTCAGCGGCTGGTATCTACCTGCAGGGTCAGTTTCATCGAACTCTACATGTACTGACTCTTCTAAAACTTGAGTTTGCTTATTAAAAACTCTGTATGCTTTGTTGTTTGTTGAGTAGCCCAAAAAGATAGCTTCATCAGCTTTTGAATCAAACTTTGCTAAGCTATCTTTAGTATTTAAAAATAAAACATCTACAGCCAAAAGCACAAAAGTATCCAATATTGGGCTTTCGTCCTTTCCAAAGTTCATAGGGGGTTTTCTTGAGTATAGGTCTAACTAGAGCCCTATTAAGAATATAACACGCTGTGTTAACAACTTCTCCCCAAAAATACTTTGGAAGCCTATGCTCATCCAGCATTGTCCTGGCTATTTCAACCAGAGTTCTGTTCTTCCTTTCCACAACCCCATTTTGCTGAGGTGTTCTAGGAGCAGAAAAATTGTGGTCAATGCCGCTGGCTTCACAGAATTCAACAAACTTTTGGTTTTTGAATTCTCCACCGTTATCACTACGGATATGAGCTAATTTTAGGTCTTTTTCATTTTCAATTTTTCTAACCAGATTTGAAAATGTCTCAAAGGTCTCATCCTTGCTGGTCAGCAAGATAACCCACGTATACCGAGAGAAGTCATCTACAATGACCAAGGAAAATCTTCTTCCACCCAGACTCAGCGGCTGGACTGGACCAAAGAGATCCAAGTGTAGCAACTCTAACGGACGTTTAGTTGAGACAATATTTTTGCTATGAAAAGATTGCTTGGTTTGTTTTCTAGCTTGGCAAGCGTGGCATAACTGATCTTTTTGAAATTTAAGTTTAGGCAGTCCCTCAACCAATTGCTTTCTTATTAGTTTGGCCAGGAGGTCCATGCTTACATGACCAAGTCTCCTGTGCCATAGCCAGGAATTTTCTTCCTTTGATACTAAGCACACAGTTTTTGAAAACTTTTTCTCTAAATCTAGCATAAAGACATTATCTATCCGAGGGGTAGTTAAAATTAACTCATTTGTTTTACCCTCGTATATTTTACATCCAGTAGCATCAAATATAACTTTTCTCCCATTATCACATAGCTGAGCTACGCTGAGTAAGTTATATTTGAGTCCGCTGACTAGGGAGACAGATTCAATAGTAGGATTACCTCCGATGGTTCCTGACCCTACTATCTTACCCTTCTTGTTGTCTCCAAAACTTACGCTTCCTCCTCGTTTACGCTCAAACGTGATGAACTGAGTTTCATCACCCGTCATATGCCTTGAGCATGCGCTGTCAATATACCACATCTTTGTTGGTCCCTTGTAAGGTTGGAAATATAGTTCCAAGGGGGGGTTAGGAACTATTTTACCTTTTTAAAATGATTAGGGCAGATTTCTTTCCTTTGAGAAAAGATTATGTAACAGCGGCACTTAGCAATCGGCAAGACACTGGCTTAGTCAACTAGTGACTATGTTAGCTTCGTTGCTTAGGTCAGGAAATAGCACTTAGAGTCTATTCCTGAACTAACTCGTTGGTAGCGCACAACTCAGCTTGACCTCTTTTACTTGGTCAGTTTTAGTTTGTTTTAAGCAAGCAATATATTAAGGAGTTAAGGGTTAGAAATACTTCACTCAGCGGAGTTATCCAGGTTCGGCTTCTTCTAAGCCTACGTCCTGTCCCCGGAACACGTTCCGAGATTTCCAATTCACTACTGAGCTCTTTAAAGGTAGAGACTCGAAAACCCTTTACAAGTCAGAAGCTGAGTATAACAAGAGTACCTTCCTCTATACCTCTACTCACTTCTATTCTAATTCACTAAGTACTAAAACCGAGTACTTAGCTTCTCCTTTCTATTCCTAGAAATGATTAAGATTTGTCCTAAACAACAATTGCTAGAACACCTTAGATGATTGAGGATCAATCACTCTAGACTTTTACACAAATGAATAAGCTTGTAGTGTAAGAATTTGCTTTGCTTTTGATGGAGAACTTTTATACACGTTTGGTCAGCGTAACGGCTTTAGCTCAAAGTTCTCTGTTGAATGTGGATTCTGAATGCTCTATTTATAGAGAGCTGTGAGAGCTTCTGGTTATTTCGAATTTCGAAATAACCGTTGGAGGGAAACGGCTACAGGTGGTTTTCACTCAGTCTGTCAGCAGTTCTCTTGGCCAATCAGATTCCAGCATCTTCTGTTCTTCGGTCAGTGTGACAGTATGTTCCTCCATTTTAGGTAACGTCAATCAGACAGCTTGCTGCGTCTTCTGATCTTTACTAAAAGAGGAAATACTTTGTCTGGAAGCTGTCTTGTGGTCAGCGGCTGTCTTATACGTTTTGTCGAGACAACTCAGTAGCTTCTAGCCGAAGTTGTCTACGTGGATCTTCTGGATCCTTCTTTGCTCAGCATGCGTTTCATCACTTCAACGGTAGCGTTTTGAAATACGCGGGCTGAGTGATCTTGGGCTTGTTTAACTTGGGCCTTGACTTCCATATAGGGCTTGAGCCTTATGATCTTTATGTCTTATAATAAATTATAAACTCAACATTGAACAAACACATTAGTAACAATAAATCAAAGCATTTAAACTTAGTGTGTTGTAGAATATTTAATTTCACTTAATTAATTTTGTCAAATCAAAATCATGTGGAAAGGTGTTTCAACAAACTCCCCCATTTTGATGTTGGCAAAACTAATCAGCAAGGAACTCAGCGTTGAGCTCCCCCATGATAGTTGACCTTTTTGATTAAGTGAACTCCCCCGTCAGGGCTGAGCTACTGACTTAGTTTTATTCTAAACATTCTAAGGTTTAATTGAATAAGTCTAAGATCAGTTTTCAGGTATAGGTCAGCTTATGGGACATATTCTATTTTACTCAGTATTCAGCGGAAATAATGTATAGTGACAGAGCGATGAGTAATTTATTTGTTCAATGGTTTAGTTTAGACAGGTTCAATCATTAATTTTTACGCAGCATGCATTTAATAGGTATTCTACTCATTTACTGAGTTTAATTTGTACTTAGAAGATGCATTCATAATACTTAGCATGGTAGGATAAGTAACACAAGTTGGATTGATAATGCAAGTATTATATTAGATAACATAGAATAGTCAGCATACATAAGAAGAAGGAAATAACTAAGTATAGACTATGTTTAAATGAGCTATCTATTTCTTCTTCTTTTGCTGACTGCCTTCAGCTTGAGTTCTTCGCTGATCTTTCTTCTCCCCCGTTTTTCCAGCACCAGGTGGAGGCAACTTGAAGGAGTCCAAAAGAACAGCTCTGGATAGCTCAGCAGAGAAGGTCTTCAAGCGATCAGCACTTTCGTCTAACCCATCAAAAATAGGCGCACCGTTGCTTAGGACCTCAGGACTAATACGGATGTCAGCAGCACTGAGCATACTGAGTACATAGGCTTGTCCTTTTCCCAGCCATGTAATTGTGTCTGTCAGCGCAGCAAAAGAGTTATGGAAAGTTTTGAGAAGTGAAGTGTCGTAGTGCTCGCGCTGAAGATTCGTATGTCTGACATGGTCAAAAATTTTCTAGGAAGTGGTCAGTAGTGCATCCTGTTTGAGCTGAGCGGTGTCCATTTCCTCTTTGTGAAGGTTGAGTAGACGAACTGCTTCACTTAGTTGCTCCATTGAGCATTGAGATGTGTTTGCAAGATGAGCATTTGTCTTGTTCTGTTCAGTGTGAAGCTGAGCAAACAACATCTTTAACTCAGAAGACGTGGCGAGATTGGGATTCACAGCTGACAGGTTCTGGATCTGGGTAGATAGAGTAGTGAGGCATTGAACAGTGGTCAGCTGGATCTCAGCCAGTTGAGCTATCGAATCCTGCCTAGCATGCTGTGCTTGCGAAGATAGGAGAAGACTTAGCAGATCTTTAAGTTCCTTAACTTCATTGAGAAGTTGAGTTACTTGAGAAGGCCGAGTAGACTCAATTGGAGAAATGGCAGCAGCAGGAGGAGTTGAGTGTTGAATGTCTCGAATCAGGGCCTGCACTGAGTCAATGATTCTTTGACTGGACTCAGTGACATTTGTTGTGGCCAGAGAGATATCAGTTTGACCAGGTAAAGAAGAGGTTGCTGGGTCAGGGACTGGAGTTAGTGTTGGGTTCTGCTCAAGTGTTTGTTGTCCAGATATTTGGTGAGCAGGGTCAGCTTCAGTGGAATGGTCAGGTTGGATGGTTCAGAGCTGACGGGTGCTATGTTTTCTTCTTGAGTTTGCTCGGTGTGGATTGTTGGATTTACAGGGTTAGGTTGTTCGGCATGTTCCTGTGTTTGGTATATCTAGCAGTGTTGCTAGATAATCAGGAGTTATCACTATCTTTTGACCTTTAACTGTGGTCTCTAAGTAGTCAGAGTCATCTGCATCAACGTGCAGGTTGGAGTAGAATTCTCTCACTATCGTGGGATAGGTTTGTCCGGAAAGAGAGAAGAGACCTTTCCATTTGTTCTTTTCGATCCATTCACAGAATGGTTTCTCAGAAGAGACGAAATCAGAAGGAAAGTATCGGCTCCTTAGTGCTTCTTGATTCTTGGCCCAAGAGTGTACCTTAATCATCCTTCTTATCATGCTAGTTGAAGGACCAGCCTGATTGGTGGTTTTGAGGGTTGGAGAGAAGGTACTTTTGCTATAGGACATTTTTGAAGTTCTGAAGTTCTTAAGTGCTTAAGGAAAATTCTGAAGCTTTCTAAAGTTCAGTACGCGTAGAGAGAAGGTAGTGGGGAAATACCCACTATTTATAGACTTTTTAACTTAGGTTTCCGTTTGAATTTAGGTCGATTTTGCCCTTGGGTTGTCCAATCGGCAAAAACCCTGACATTTATGACACTTTAAGATGTATTCGGCGCATGCGCAGTACAGGTGTCATTACGCGTGTGGTGGCATTAAATGCTAATAATTACTTTTACTCAGTGTGTGTTGTTATAAACGTTTTATATTCTGAGTAGTCAGTTTTGTTCAACGGATAGTTATAGAGATTAGTTACTCGGTATGAGATAACTCACTCAGTGTGCATTTATTTCTGGGCATGTGATTTTGAATGAAAATCTTTAGGCACTCAGCATGGCATCACTCATTCAGCATGCATCATATCACATTTTTACTTAGGAATTTTAAGACAGTAGATTAAACATACCAATGGCTTCTCTCAGTATGATGAATTGCTCTCGTGCTAGAGGCTTTGTAAAGATATCAGAAAGCTGCTCATCTGTTGGCACATAAGTCAGCTTAATTTCTTTCTTGAGTACATGATCTCTGATGAAGTGATGTCTTATGCTGACATGCTTCATCCTGCTATGCTGAATTGAGTTCTTTGAGAGGTCAATTGCACTTTTGTTGTCGCATTTGACTTTAATTGTCTTTGTTTGAACACCATAATCTTCAAGCTGTTGTTTAATCCATAGGAATTGAGCAACACAGCTTCCAGCAGCAATGTACTCAGCTTCAGTTGTGGACAGGGCTACTGACGCCTGCTTCTTGCTGAACCAAGATACAAGACAGCTTCCTAGGAAATGGCATCCTCCAGAGGTGCTTTTTCTTTCGAGCTTGTCCCATCCATAGTCAGCGTCAGTGTATCCAATGAGTGTAAAGTCATGAGTATTTGGATACCACAAACCTGCATTTACTGAGCTTTGCAAATATCTAAGGATCCTTTTTACAGCTATGTAATGGGATTCCTTAGGGTTAGCCTGATATCTAGCACAATAACATACTGAGAACTGAATGTCCGGCCTACTTGCTGTTAAGTAAAGTAAAGAGCCAATCATACCTCGGTACAACTTGCTGTCTACTGACTTACCATTCTCATCAGCACAGAGGACAGTGTCAGTGCCCATAGGAGTGGATATTGGCTTACAATGTTCTAGTTCATATTTCTTCAATATCTCCTTGGCATATTTAGCTTGACTGATGAATATGCCATTCTTTCCTTGTTTAATTTGAAGTCCAAGGAAGAAGTTGAGTTCTCCCATCATTGACATTTCAAATTCAGTCTGCATTTGCTTGCTAAATTCCTTGCACATAGATTCATTAGTAGCACCAAATATGATGTCATCTACATATATTTGTGCCAGCAGGGTATCTTTACCCTTTCTCTTAATGAATAAGGTTGTATCAGCTTGACCTCTGACATAATTTCTAGTCAGTAAGAAGTTGGTCAGCCTCTCATACCAAGCACGTGGTGCTTGCTTGAGACTATACAGAGCCTTTTTGAGTTTGTAAACGTGGTTTGGGAACTTAGAATCCTCAAACCCTGGAGGCTGATTGACATAGACCTCCTCGTTTATTACTCCATTAAGAAATGCACTTTTAACATCCATTTGAAACAGTTTAAAATTCATATAAGATGCATATGCACATAAAATCCTAATTGCTTCTAGCCTTGCCACTGGGGCAAAGGTCTCACCGTAGTCAATACCTTCTTGCTGACTGTAGCCCTGACCTACAAGTCTTGCCTTGTTTCTGACTACGTTTCCTTGTTCATCCAGCTTGTTCCTGAAGACCCATCTCGTTCCAATGGTCTTTTGGCTCTTTGGATGTGGCACTAGCTCCCATACATTATTCCTCCTGAATTGGTTGAGTTCCTCTTGCATGGCATTCATCCAGAATTCGTCATGCTCAGCTTCGGCAAAGTTCTTCGGCTCCTGAACTGAGACGAAAGCTACATTGTCGAGATACTTCCTTAGTTGATTCCTTATCATCAGCGTATTTCCAGCTGAGTCAAGAATTGCATTTTCTGAATGCCCTCTTGGGACTCTTATCTCCTTGGGTAGATTCGTGTCTTGTTCTATTTGTGTTTCAACATTCTCTGCAGAAGTAGATGGGTTAGTGAAAGTAATTTTAGGTTCACTCTTACTCTTGGTCAGCCGTTTTGTGAAGGACTCAGTAGCTGGTTCTTGATCAGCAGGTGCTGAGTTTGGTTCATCTTCTATCAGCGGCTGGTATCTTCCTGCAGGGTCAGTTTCATCGAATTGCACATGTATAGATTCTTCTAATACTTGAGTTCTCTTATTAAAAACTATGTATGCTTTGCTGTTTGTTGAGTAGCCTAGAAAGATAGCCTCATCAGCTTTTGAATCAAATTTGGCTAAGCTATCTTTGGTATTTAAAATAAAACATCTACAGCCAAAGGCACGAAAGTATCCAATGTTGGGCTTTCGTCCTTTCCAAAGTTCATAGGGGGTTTTCTTAAGTATAGGTCTAACTAGAGCCCTATTCAGAATATAGCATGCTGTGTTAACAGCTTCTCCCCAAAAATACTTTGGAAGCCTATGCTCATCCAGCATTGTCCTGGCAATCTCAACCAGAGTTCTGTTCTTCCTTTCAACAACCCCATTTTGCTGAGGCGTTCTAGGAGCAGAGAAGTTGTGGTCAATGCCGCTGGCTTCACAGAATTCAACAAACTTTTGGTTTTTGAATTCTCAACCGTTATCACTACGGATATGAGCTAATTTTAGGTCTTTCTCATTTTCAATTTTTCTAACCAAGTTTGAAAATGTCTCAAAGGTCTCATCCTTGCTGGTCAGCAAGATAACCCACGTATACCGAGAGAAGTCATCTACAATGACCAAGGAAAATCTTCTTCCACCCAGACTCAGCAGCTGGACTGGACCAAAGAGATCCAAGTGTAGTAACTCTAACGGACGTTTAGTTGAGACAATGTTTTTACTATGAAAAGATTGTTTGGTTTGTTTTCCAGCTTGGCAAGCATGGCATAGTTGATCTTTTTGAAATTTAAGTTCAGGCAGTCCCTCAACCAATTGCTTTCTTGCTAATTTGGCCAGGAGGTCCATGCTTACATGACCAAGTCTCCTGTGCCATAGCCAGGAATTTTCTTCCTTTGTGACTAAGCATACAGTTTTTGAAAACTTCTTTTCTAGGTTCAGCATGAAGACATTGTCTATCCGAGGGGCAGTTAAGATTAACTCATTTGTTTTTCCCTCATATATTTTACATCCAGTATCATCAAATATAACTTTTCTCCCATTATCACATAGCTGAGCTACGCTGAGTAAGTTATATTTGAGTCCGCTGACTAGGGAGACAGATTCAATAGTGGGATTACCTCCAACGGTGCCTGATCCTACTATCTTACCCTTTCTGTTGTCTCCAAAACTTACGCTTCCTCCTCGTTTACGTTCAAACGTGATGAATTGAGTTTCATCCCCCGTCATATGCCTTGAGCATGCGCTGTCAATATACCACATTTTTGACTTCTCGGCACATCTCAGGCTTACCTGCATTGTGATCAGTTTCCTTTAGGTACCCAATTCTTTTTGGGTCCTGACTTGTTAGGTTCAACAGGTAAAGCATCATATTTTATTTTGTGGCGACATATATTGATAGTATGGCCACTTTTTCCACAGAAGTCACAACTGACTTTCTGTTTAGGATTCTTTACTGACTTGTCAGCACCCCAGTGCTGAGCGTGCCATCACATCTTAGTGGTGTGTCCTAACTTCCCACAAAAGTCACACTAGACTCTTCGCTGGGGATTTCGACTCTGCTGAGTACCTTGGTACTGAGTACCTTGATACTGAGTTCTCAGAGGAAAATTGTTTTTGTTTGGAACCTTTAATTGGTTCTGAATGGTTGTGACATCCTTCCTCAGTTTCTTTGAAACTGACTAGACTTCAGACACATACTCATGCATGATCTTCATGTTATCATGCAGAGTCGAATTGTCCTAAAGAAGGTATCTGAGGTCACTCAGTTTGACCTCTTCCACTTCGTCACAGCGCCTGCTGAGTGCTCTAACCTTTTTATTACACTTCTTAACAAGTGTATAGAGACCACTCAGTGCATTAACCATATCGTTTCTGAGCTGGGGAAGAGAAATTACCTCATTTGATTGCTCTTCATCATCTGATGCGATGGATGGGTCAGCATGCTCAGAGACGCATGGCTCAGCAAGTTCGTCAGCCATAAAGCATATCTTCGCTGACTCGGTGGCCTCAGTTTCTGTTGATGAAGATTCATCACTGTCACTCCAGGTAGCCACCATTGCCTTCTTCCCACTCTTCTTGTCTTTCCTCAGCGTGGGGCAGTTTGACTTAATATGGCTAGCTTGATGGCACTCAAAGCATGTAATGGGCTTTGAGCTGTCCTTTCTGTATTTGCTGTCGCTTGAGTCAGCCTTATACTTATCAAACTTTTTGTAAGGCTTTTTAGAATATTTGTCATTTCTTTTGAACAGCCTCTTCATTTTCCTCGTGAACATAGCCATCTCCTCATCGTCAGTTGAGCCATCATCAGTTGAGTCAGCTTTCATGACAAGTGATTTTTGCTTCTTGTCTTCGGATTTTTCCTTCACCTCGAAATTCTTCATGGATATCTCATGGGTCAGCAGTGAGCCTATTAGTTCATCATATTTATAGGTGGTTAAATCCTGAGCTTCTTCAACGGCTGTCTTCTTAGCTTGCCAGTCCTTAGGAAGACTTTTGAGTATCTTCTTGACTTGTTCTTCCTCAGTGAAGATATTTCCAAGTCTTTTGAGCTCATTTATGATGTTGGTGAATCTTGCATTCATCTCAGAAATCCCCTCATCATTGTTAGTTTCGAACAGCTCATACAATCTCATTTGCTGGTTGACCTTGGACTCCTTCACCTTGTTGGTTCCTTCGTAGGTCACCTCCAGCTTCTTCCAGATCTCCTGTGCTGACTCACAACCTGATATTTTGTTGTACTCTGCAGCATCCAGCGCACAGTGAAGCATATTTATAGCCGAAGCATGATTTTGTAGCTTCTTGAGATCATCCTCTGTCCATTCAATCTCAGCTTTGACAATTGACTGGCCAGCAACAACTTTCACAGGGACAAACGGGCCTTGGACTATAGATAGCCAGACACTCATGTTTGTAGCTTGAATGAAGTTCTTCATCCTATTCTTCCAAAAGGTATAGTTTGACCCGAAGAATAGGGGAGGCCTAGTAATGGACAGCCCCTCAGGTAATATCTGAGTTGTCTGGTTTCCAGGGAGAAACCGAGTGCTGTTTTCACCCATGGTATGGATCAACTCAAGGTTGTTAGACCTTTAGTAATGAGCTTTTAAGCTCTGATACCACTTGTTGGTCCCTTGTAAGGTTGCAAATATAGTTCCAAGGGGGGGTTAGGAACTATTTTACCTTTTTAAAATGATTAGGGCAGATTTCTTTCCTTTGAGAAAAGATTATGTAACAGCGGCACTTAGCAATCGGCAAGACACTGGCTTAGTCAACTAGTGACTAGGTCAGCTTCGTTGCTTAGGTCAGGAAATAGCACTTAGAGTCTATTCCTGAACTAACTCGTTGGTAGCGCACAACTCAGCTTGACCTCTTTTACTTGGTCAGTTTTAGTTTGTTTTAAGCAAGCAATATATTAAGGAGTTAAGGGTTAGAAATAATTCACTCAGCGGAGTTATCCAGGTTCGGCTTCTTCTAAGCCTACGTCCTGTCCCCGGAACACGTTCCGAGATTTCCAATTCACTACTGAGCTCTTTAAAGGTAGAGACTCGAAAACCCTTTACAAGTCAGAAGCTGAGTATAACAAGAGTACCTTCCTCTATACCTCTACTCACTTCTATTCTAATTCACTAAGTACTAAAACCGAGTACTTAGCTTCTCCTTTCTATTCCTAGAAATGATTAAGATTTGTCCTTAACAACAATTGCTAGAACACCTTAGATGATTGAGGATCAATCACTCTAGACTTTTACACAAATGAATAAGCTTGTAGTGTAAGAATTTGCTTTGCTTTTGATGGAGAACTTTTATACACGTTTGGTCAGCGTAACGGCTTTAGCTCAAAGTTCTCTGTTGAATGTGGATTCTGAATGCTCTATTTATAGAGAGCTGTGAGAGCTTCTGGTTATTTCGAATTTCGAAATAACCGTTGGAGGGAAACGGCTACAGGTCGTTTTCACTCAGTCTGTCAGCAGTTCTCTTGGCCAATCAGATTCCAGCATCTTCTGTTCTTCGGTCAGTGTGACAGTATGTTCCTCCATTTTAGGTAACGTCAACCAGAAAGCTTGCTGCGTCTTCTGATCTTTACTAAAAGAGGAAATACTTTGTCTGGAAGCTGTCTTGTGGTCAGCGGCTGTCTTGTACGTTTTGTCGAGACAGCTCAGCAGCTTCTAGCCGAAGTTGTCTACATGGATCTTCTGGATCCTTCTTTGCTCAGCATGCGTTTCATCACTTCAACGGCAGCGTTTTGAAATACGCGGGCTGAGTGATCTTGGGCTTGTTTGACTTGGGCCTTGACTTCCATATAGGGCTTGAGCCTTATGATCTTTATGTCTTATAATAAATTATAAACTCAACATTGAACAAACACATTAGTAACAATAAATCAAAGCATTTAAACTTAGTGTGTTGTAGAATATTTAATTTCACTTAATTAATTTTGTCAAATCAAAATCCAGTGGAAAGGTGTTTCAACAATCTTTGACTTCTCGGCACATCTCAGGCTTACCTGCATTGTAACTAGTTACTTTTAGGTACCCAATTCTTTTTGGGTCCTTGCTTGTTAGGTGCAACAGGTAAAGCATCATATTTTATTTTATGGCGACATACATGGACATTATGGCCATTCTTTCCACAGAAGTCACAACTGACCTTCTATTTAGGATGTTTCACTGACTTGTCAGCACCCCAGTGCTGAGCGTGCCAGCACACCTTAGTGGTGTGTCCTAACTTCCCACAAAAGTCACATTGAACTTTTCGCTGGGGATTCCATCTCTGCTTAGTACCTTGGTACTGAGTTCTCAGAGGAATGTTATTTTTCTTAGGAACCTTTAGTTGGCTCTGGATGGTTGTGACGTCCTTCCTCAGTTTCTTTGAAACTGACTGGACTTCAGAGACATACTCATGCATGATCTTCATGTTATCATGCAGAGTTGAATTGTCCTGAAGAAGGAATCTGAGGTCACTCAGTTTGACCTCTTCCACTTCGTCACAGCGCCTGCTGAGTGCTCTAACTTTCTTATTACACTTCTTGACAAGTGTATATAGATCACTCAAGGCATTAACCATATCGTTTCTGAGCTGGGGAAGAGAAATTACCTCATTTGATTGCTCCTCATCATCTGATGCGATGGATGGGTCAGCATGCTCAGAGACGCATGGCTCAGCAAGTTTGTCAGCCATGAAGCATATCTTCGCTGACTCGGTGGCCTCAGTTTCTGTGGATGAAGACTCATCGCTATCGCTCCAAGTAGCCACCATTGCTTTCTTCCCACTTTTCTTGTCTTTCCTCAGCGTGGGGTAGTTTGACTTAATATGGCCAGTTTGATGGCACTCAAAGCATGTAATGGGCTTTGAGCTGTCCTTTCTGTATTTGCTGTCACTTGAGTCAGCCTTATACTTATCAAACTTTTTGTAAGGCTTTTTAGAGTATTTGTCACTCTTCTTGAATAGCCTTTTCATCTTCCTTGTGAACATAGCCATCTCCTCATCATCAGTTGAACTCCCGTCAGTGGAGTCAGCTTTCATGACAAGTGACTTCTGCTTCTTGTCTTCAGATTTTTCCTTCACCTCAAAGTTTTTCATGGATATCTCATGGGTCAGTAATGAACCGATGAGTTCATCATATTTGTAGGTGGTTAAATCCTGAGCTTCCTCAATTGTTGTCTTCTTTGCTTGCCAGTCTTTAGGAAGACTCTTGAGTATCTTTTTGACTTGTTCTTCCTCAGTGAAGATTTTCCCAAGTCTTTTGAGCTCATTAATGATGTTGGTGAACCTTGCGTTCATGTCTGAAATGCCCTCATCATTGTTCATCTCGAACAGCTCGTACAGTCTCATCTGCTGATTCACCTTGGATTCTTTTACTTTGTTTGTTCCCTCGTACGTGACTTCCAGCTTTTTCCAGATCTCTTGTGCCGACTCACAACTTGAGATTTTGTTATATTCTGCAGCATCGAGCGCACAGTGACGCATATTGATAGCCGAAGCATGGTTTTGAAGCTTCTTAAGATCATCCTCTGTCCATTTGGCCTCAGCTTTTACAACTGTTTGGCCAGCCACAACCTCGACAGGTACAAATGGGCCTTGGACTATAGATAGCCAGGCACTCATGTTTGTAGCCTGAATGAAGTTTTTCATCATATTCTTTCAGAAGGTATAGTTTGACCCGAAGAATAGGGGAGGCCTAGTAATGGATAGCCCCTCAGGCAGTATTTGAGTTGTTTGGTTTCCAGGGAGAAACCGAGTGCTGTTTTCGCCCATGGTAGGGATCAGCTCAAGGTTGTTAGACCTTTTAGAGTGAGCTTGAGAGCTCTGATACCACTTGTTGGTCCCTTGTAAGGTTGCAAGTATAGTTCCAAGGGGGGGTTAGGAACTATTCAAACTTTTTCGCAATTAGGGCAGACTTCTTTTTCTAAAGAAAAAGGTTTGAACAGCGGCGCTGAGTAAACAGCAAGATACTGGCTTAGTCAACAGGTGACTAGGTCAGTTTCTTAGCTTGAGTCAGGAGATAGCACTTAGAGTCTATTCCTGAGCTCAGACGTTCAACGCGCACAACTCAACTTGACCTCTTTACTTGGTCAGTTTTTGGTTATTTTAAGCAAGCAATATAAATAAGGAGTTAAAGGTAAGGAATACTTCACTCAGCAGATTTATCCAGGTTCGGCTTCTTCTAAGCCTACGTCCTGTCCCCGGAACACGTTCCGAGATTTCAAATCCTCTACTGAGCTCTTTAAAGGTAGAGCCTCAAACCTTTTACAATATCAGCAACTGAGTATGACAAGAGTACCTTCCTCTATACTTCTACTCAATCCTAATCTCTCGCTGAGTACTAAAACCGAGTACTCAGCCTCTCCTTTCTATCTCTAGAAATGATAAGTGTTTTGTCCTATACAAAGATTTTCTAAGACACTTTAGACGATTGAAACAATCACTCTAGACTTTTACACAGATATAAGAAATGTAGTGTAAGAATTTGCTTTGCTTCTTTGCTTGCAGAACTTGTAGAAATTTGGTCAGCGTAACTGCTTGATCAAGTTCTGTGTAGAATGAAGCTTGTGATGACACTATTTATAGAGACGTCTGGGCATCGGTCATTTTGAATTTCGAAATAACCGTTGAAGGGAAACGACTATATGTCGTTGTCATCTTGACTTGCTCAGAGCTCTCGGCCAATCAGAATGGTGTATCTTCTGTCCTCGGTCAGCTCAGCAGACTGTCTCTCCTTTTATGGTAAAGTCAACTGGACAGCATACTGTGTCGTCTGAACTTTGTCCAAAGAGGAAATACTTTGTCTGGAAGTTTTCCTTTGCCAGCTGCTGTCTTGTACGCTTTGTCTAGACTACTCAGCAGCTTCATCTTGAAGTTGTTCCCGAAGGTCTTCTAGATCCTTCCGTTTGCTGAGTTGCGTTTTGTTCAAAACGGCAACGTCTTGACATACGCGGGCCGAGTGTACTGAGTTGTTTGACTTGGGCCTTGGCTTCCGTATTGGGCTTGGGCCTTTTTATCCTTATGTCTTATAACAGTTTTAACTCAACATTGAACAAACACATTAGTAGAATAAATCAAAGCATTTAAACTTAGTGTGTTTAGAATATGTATTTTAAGTTATACTTAAACAATTTTGTCAAATCAAAATTATGTGGAAAGGTGTTTCGACAATCCTTTCTTATTTTGATATCACCGCCAGCCAACTACACCCCCAATGGCTGGTTGGACATTGCTTTAGATTGCTATCTAGCTTCAAACTTAGGGGTAGTATACACTGGGCGGATCTTTAGAGCTTTTCACAAACCGTCAAAGCGAAAGTCAGAGTCGTTCCTTACTTTTGCAAAATTTGGAGTGTATTCGCCATTCAGTGGCAAAATGTCCAATGTCCACTGTTGGGATGAGAAATTCTTCTACGTGAAGATAAACGAGGGCGAATCACTGGGTTTTCCAACATTCTGGAATCCCAAACCTCTACATATGGCGGGTGATATGCGAATACTGACGGCGAGTGATGAGGTAGTGGCGGACCTCATGAAGAGTGTCAAGACGGATGCCTAGACATATGCGGATGCTTTAGCCTTCATGATGAGCGATATTCCCCTGATTCACAAAGATGGGGACAAGTTCATTTACTCGAAGATTACACAGTTTGATCAAGGTAACTTTGTTTTCTTCTTGAACCTTGATTACTTTATTGTTTTCTTTGGCAGGGGTTTATCTAAGGCCAATCACGCTCTTGCAGAGAAGCGTAGGAAGTTTTTGGAGGACGAGGCCCGCAAGAAAGCTCAGGTGGCGAATCCTCAAAAGGACACGGGGAAACGTCTGGCGGTGGTTGATCCGCCTCTGAAAAGGAGGAAGCCTGCAGCTTCTGGTGGTTCCAAGTTTATGGCGGACGCCATGCGATCCGCCATGCCTGCGGGAGAGATGGAACAAGTAGGTCGCCCCTATCTTTTGCCCGTTCATTATGTTCAGAATTTAAGTTTTGATCCTTACTTCTTCGTGCAGACGGCGAAGCCTGACCTAGGCAAATACTGGTCCGTTAAGTATGGGGCCGAGGGATCTTTAGAGAATGAGTCTGTTATCAATGACTTGGATGAGGCTCTAGGCCAGTTGGGCGAAGTGCAGAGGAATCAGAATCAGATTCCCGGATCGATTCATGAGCAAAAGGGGAAGACTGAGCTTCTTACGGTAGGTCCCTTTATTAGAAAGGAACTTTGGCAGAAAAAGCTATACCTTTGTTCTTTCATTTTTGACGAACGGGTTTGCCTTTGACAGATGTATACTCGCATTCGTGCTATGGAGGCGGAGCTCCTTCAAGGTGTGGCGAATAAGGCTACCATAGATAGGCTGGAGAAGGAAATAGCCGATGCCAGGGCGAATATAGCATCCGCCACGACTGCCATGGCCCTTAAGGATGCCGAGATAAAGAAGCTGAAGGAGAAGATTGAGGCTGATGCCAAGGAGCTCGAGAATGCTGTAGGAGAAGCTGAGTACATGGCTGGCAAGCAGGCTTTCTTTTACGGTGAACTGATCATGGCGTATGTCTCACTGGTGCATCCTGAGATCGATTTCACAGATCCACAGTTCGCCGTTCCAGAGCCAGAAGATATTCTTAAATTTAACAAAATTCCTAACATCAAGGAATACCTCCGAGACTATGTTCGAAAATGGATGAAGGGACCCATTGAAGAAAGCAAACCTGCCACCACCGTCCAGCTAGTGAATCTTGAAGAAGTGCCCCCGAAGTCTGGTGAGGAGCCGATAAGCGATGGCGCCGTTCTTCCTTGGGAAACACTTTCTGTGGAAAAGGAAGTCCCCTTGGCGAGCGTATCCAAGGCTGTCGAGAAGGAAGCCTCTCAAACAGATGCTTCTCAAGCGGGTGCTTCTGGCAAGAAGAATGTTAAGGAGGATGCTCCTGTGATTACTTGATGTCTTTTTTGTTTTGTAAAACTTGTTAAGTACAATTTTGTTTAATCCTCATGGTAGCTACTTGTTTTACTTTTACATTTGCGTAAGTAAATATATAAGTGTCTAGGATTTATTTTGGAGTAGGTGGCCAGCCATACTCCATTGTGCGAACCTTTGTGAAGGTTTGAAGCTGTTTTATTCCTTTAAAGGAAGTAAAGCTGCCTTCAGGGATCATCTTACGACCTATCTTTGAGGTGAAGTGATTCGCCTAGAGGACTTTGTAAACCCTTTTTTGGAAAGGGAGTAAGAGAGTGTAAAGACCTTGCGTCCAAGGATCGTTTTAACTCTATCTCGAATGGGGATCCTCTAGAGATGGATCCGCCCATGAGACTTGTCCTCTTATCTTTGAGGAGAAAAAGCAGCTATAAGATAGCAGTACTTTCTTAATGTGGAGAGCGTTGGATGCCCCCTTCTTTTTAAGACTGGAATATTTATATTGCTGCAATAAAAATTTTAAAAAGAACATAGACAATAGAACAAATGATGTTTATTGATAGGAGAAATGCCTTATTACAGCAAGTAGGTCTTACATGTGAGCCTCGTTAAAACCTTTAATAAGAAAAACCACATGGGAAAAAAGCTTACTAAAGGAAAAAGAGTACTCAAGACCGTATGTACATCTTATTTTCTGACAAAGTATTTGCGGAGATTTTGGAGGTTCCACGTGCGTGGTAATGTGTTCCCTTCCATGTCTTGAATCTTAAATGTGGCGAACCCAATCTTGTCTACTATTTGATATGGTCCCGTCCAGGTGAGCCCTAGCTTGCCCTTCCCTTCTCGAGACTGGATTTTGTCCGCCTTGCGGAGCACAAGGTCTCCTACATTCAGGTCTACAGGTTTGGCATTTTTGTCATGGTAAGCGGCGATCTGCTGCTTGTATGCCGCCATACGTACATAAGCCTTGTCTCTTCGCTCCTCCACTTAATCAAGACTCTCTGTTAGTCTGTGGTTGTTGGCCTCCTCGCAATAAAATGCAACTCTATCACTTGGGACTAGTATTTCAACCGGGATCACAACTTCCACGCCATGAGAAAGGGCAAATGGTGTTTCTCCTGTGGCCGTTCTAGGAGTGGTGCGATACGCCCATAAGACGCTTGTCAACTGATCCGCCCACTTCTTATCATGTTCCCCCAATATTTTCTTTATTCCTTTTACGATCGTCCGATTCGTAACTTCAGTCATACCGTTGGATTGAGGATAATAAATGGAGGCGAATCTGTTCAAATTGCCCAATTTCTCACAGAAAGTTTTGAATTCGTCACAGTTGAACTGTGTTCCGTTATCAGTGATGATGGTGTGGGGTACGCCATATCTTCCTACGATATTGTCTTTGACAAATTCTACCATTCGTTCGGTTGTGATGGAGGAGACAGCTTCGGCTTCTACCCACTTGGTGAAGTGATCTACTGCCACTACCATATATTTCCTCTGTCTACGAGTTGGAGGAAACGGTCCAACGATGTCAATTCCCCAGATGGCAAAGGGTCGCCCTTCAATGATAGGCCTCTGGAGATGTTTGGCCATGTGTGATTCGTTCGCATGAATCTGACAACTATGGCATGATTCCACCAATTTTTGTGCATCAAGCTCGGCAGTGGGCCAATAAAACCCTGCTAACCTGGATTTTTTTACGATAGTGGCGGATGCCTCATGGGCCCCACATGATCCCTCGTGCAGCTCCTTGAGGACCTGTTGTCCCTCTTCCGGTAGAATGCATTTTAACCATGGATGGCTAAATGACTTCCTATAGAGGCAATCATTGATCATGGAGAAATAGGCCGCTTTTCTAACGATCCGCCGAGCCTCCTTCTTATCGATGGGTAGAGCTCCCTCTGACAAATACTGGCGAAGGGCTGTCCGCCAATCATCTTCTACCGTTGTGAGTAGGGATACCACTTCGGAGACAAATGCCGGAGCTACTTTAACCTCAAAGGGACACTGCGGATCTGTCCAGCTTTCTTCACTAGAAGCCATTTTTTCTAGATGGTCGGCTTCAGTGTTTGATTCTCGGGGTACATGGACCAATTCCTATTTGGTTTCTTTAGCTTCGAGGTAGTCCAGCAACTTTTTGACCTCGGCAACGTATTTGGCTAGAACGTCATCCTTCACCTCATAATTTTTGATCACTTGGTTGACCATCAACTTGGAGTCACTATAGATCACGATCCGCTCGGGAGTGATTTCTTTAAGCAGGCGTAACCCTAATATTAGAGCCTCATATTCTGCGGCATTGTTGGTGGCATGGAAATCCAACTTTGCTGTGTACCATAATTTTATGTATTGGGGGCCTTTGATCACGATACCTATGCCAGCTCCCTCCGCAGAGGAAGCCCCATCTGTGTACATCGTCCACTCCTCTACTTGAGATTTAGGGAGATTCACCCCTTCTTCTGTGAATTCGTTCACAAAGTCTGCCAAGACCTGACTTTTTAAGGCGGTCCTGCTCTCATATCGCACATCAAATTCTCCGAGGCGAATTGCCCATTCCATCAATCTCCCTGAAGTGTCCGGCTTTTGCAATACCTTTCTCATGGGTATACTCGTACGAACTATGATAGTGTGGGCCTGGAAGTATGGCCTAAGGCGGATTGCCATGGTGACGACGGCCAGAGCCATTTTATCAAGTTTAGAATACCTGGTTTCAGTATCCTTCAATACTTTGCTCACATAATAAATAGGATACTGCTGGCCATCCTCTTCTCTTATCATGACTGTGCACACAGCTTTCTCCGTAAGTGAGACATACATGTAGAGATTTTCACCTTTTAGAGGTCGGCTCATCATGGGCGGTTCCGTGAGAAACCGCTTGATCCCCTCGAAAGCCCTTTCACAATCCTCATTCCACTTGAATGCCTTTTGCTTTTTGATGACTTTATAAAAGGGCTGACACCTACGAGCTGAACAGGAAATAAACCTGCCCAAGGCCACGATCCGCCCGTTGAGGCGTTGCACTTCCCTGATGTTCCGCGGTGCCTGCATTTCCAGAACGGCCTTAACTTTGTCGGGATTTGGGCTCACTCCTTTTTCGCTAATCATGAATCCCAGGAACTTTCCATATGTTGCACCAAAAGTACATTTTTCTGGGTTTAGCTTAATATTGTGGCGTCGGAGTACGGCCAGTTACAGAGGAAAACTATTGGATTAAGGTGCAAAAATACCCCTAACATTTTGGGCAAGGAGTAATTTTACCCCTAACGTCTAATATGGTGCAATTTTACCCCTAACGTTGGAAGCTAAGAGCAATTTTACCCCTAACGTTAATAAATTGGGTCAATTTGAGAAATAATTCATCAAATTGTCTTCTCGGTCATGAATCTTGTCATCTACACTTCATACGTGTGTCATTTTATCAGTAACAAATCATAAACATATGTTGGGATGTGAAAAAAAAATATACTGTCTTTTTGTACTAATTAGACAAAATAAATTCAAAAAATTCACCAAATTTATAAATATTAATCTCAAATTCTATTATTAAATTATAAAAAACATGAAATCCTTTTTTCAGAACAAATTGTTATGCAATTGGTGCTGAATAAGGAACAAAAATATGTGTTTTATAATAGTGTCTGAAATTGACCCAATTTATTAATGTTAGGGGTAAAATTGCTCTTGATTTCCAACATTAGGGGCAAAATTGCACAATTTTAGACGTTAGGGGTAAAATTAATCCTGACTCAAAACGTTAAGGGTATTTTTACACTTTAACCCAAAACTATTTAATCAATTCAACGAATAACCCACTACTTCAGTGCCCACCATAGACGCCATTTTTCAATTTAAAAAGTGTAATGAAGAAGTCATTGACTTCTAACACTGCTATTACTATTATCACCGGCCTTGGGCCTTGATTTTTGGGGCGCAGGCCTAGGGCCCATAAATCCAAAGGGCCCCAAAAAAATAAAATTTATTCAGTATATATTATATTTAAAAAGAAATTACAATAACCTAACCTATTATACGTAAGGAAGAGGGACTGTAATAATAACGTCTTTGTTTGGCATAATAAGTACTGATTAAATAAAATAGTAAATAAAAACATAGAGTGGCATCATTTGTGACCCAAGTTTAAAATATGGAGTAAATTACATTAATAGTATCTGAACTTTACCCTAATTCACACTTTGATACCTAGATTACATTTTGTCCCGAAAATATACCTGAACTAACGATGACCGGACAATTTAGTACATTTTACCGGTCAATAACCGGTTAATGCGGATTTGATGAGTAAATTACACTAATGGTACCTAAACTTTACCATAATTCACACTTTGGTACCTAAATTTCATTTTTTCCAAAAAATACACTTCAAGTAAAGATGAATCGATAATTTAGTATATTTGACCAGTCAACGTGAGTTTGACCATTTTAAATTAGAAATTTAGACTCATCATACACTTAATTAACATATGCAATACTACCCTTTAGCTCTCTATATATATGATAACATCGAGATATTATCCAAAGGATCAAAGGGGATCTTTGCCAAAACGGCCGCGCATTAGGACGGTCAGAGAAGCGATGGCGTATCAAACAAGTCATCCGAATGGCGTATCACTTGGACTCCACCACGCGAGGTCCGTAGTCAAACCTATGGGAGACCCGCCATCATGCCTCGATCCGCCCGCTAAACGGTTAAAGCCGATTCCTAATAAAGGCAGTTAATGGTCCTTGAATGAGCTAACAGCCAAAAGGAGATCCGTAACCGCCATTAATGAGGCATTAATGGAGACTTTCGAGTTACTAGGAGTTACGACTTCATGACTATAAATAGCTTACATCCCAAGCTATTAAGGTACACTTACTCTATCTCTCTCTCTCAAACCCTACCTTGTCAATATAGTTTATTCTCCATTTCCATACTGACTTTGGCATCGGAGCTTCCCCCGTCGAACCCAACGACGCCCCCACAGGGAAGGAAGCTGATCGGAAATTCACCACTAGTTATCAATATATTAAAGGGTAGTATTATAATTTTATGTTAATGGAGTGTATTGTAGGTCCTAATTTTTAATTCAAAATGGTCAAACTCTCGTTGATTGGTCACTAACCGATCAGATGTACTAAATTATCCGGTCACCTTCACTTGAGTTATATTTTTAGGACAAAAAAATCCAGGTACCAAAGTGTGAATTAGGAAAAGTTCAGGTACTATTGATGTAATTTACTCAGACAAACGGTCATTTACCGGTAAAATTTACTAAATTGTCCGCTCATCGTTACTTCGGGTATTTTTTGAGACAAAATGTAATCTAGGTACCAAAGTGTAAAATAGGTAAAGTTCAAGTACTATTGGTGTAATTTACCCTTAAAATATGCCTTAAACTTTGTCAAGAACAACTTTAATTGGCATGTATGAGATGGGAATGTTGTAAGTTGTGGATTTAGTGTAAAGGCTCAACTCTGATATTGAGGATAATGGTCCCTTGTAACTTTGTCCTGTTTCTTTTGCTCGCTATATTATTAACTCAACGGATTGCGATCTTTTAAGTTGAGCTTCAACTTTAGTGTTTAAGTTTTAACCTAAATCTTTAATTACAAAATTAATAGTTGAGTTTTGCTTACTAAATTTCATGAATTAATTATTCATTTATTAAATCTTAACTATTGATTTTGTAACCAGTGGTTGAGATGTATTGAACATTCACTTTGTTTATTTTGTATTTGGGTTTGTTTATTTTTAGTTCTGTTTTTGGGTGTCAAATGAACTAAGATTTATCCTGATCTGGTCATCGAAAGGTTAACTGAGGATCAGAGTTCGATTAAATTGAAGTTTTAGTTGACTTCTTTAGGTATTTCTCAGACCCTATGAAGCACGGACTTTTCCCCGGGGTCGCCGTGGCTGAGTCGGACTCGCCGGACTCGGGGACTCAGCGGGGACACGGCGGTGACACGGCGAGGACACGGCCGAAAAAAGGGACACGGATGGGGACACGGATGGAGTAAAAAAAAGTTAAAAATTAGGGTTTTTTTTTTAAAAATTTATAAAATTTAAGGATCAATTATGCAATTTGTCAAAAATCCTAAATTATAATCTCACATGTGTATGTTGATAGGGGCGTTTCGTCCCTATCTTTTAGCGTGATTTACGGTTTAATTTGAGATGAAATAAATAAGTTTAATTGTAAAAATAGAATGTTTTAATAAAATAACGAAATAAAAATAAATTCCGTACTTTCGGTTAATTTTCCTTATTTTTGATTAATTTAGAAAATAAAACATCAAGCTAACTCGGCTCTCGAGAATTGTATTTCAGGTACGAGTAAGGAGCAAAAATCCTCTGACATACGCGGGGCGTACCACCCTCCACGCAGGGCGTGGAACACATTGTCAGAAATAATTGCTCAATCCGCAGGCACCACGTGGAACTTACCCACTGCCACGCGGGGCTTTCTACCTTCCACGCGCGGCGTATGAGCAATGATAAGCAATAATGTCTCAATCATGAATGTCAGACTGCAAGATCTTCTAAGTCAACTGACAATACGCGGGGCGTACAACCATACACGCGGGGCGTGTATAGGAAGTTCTTCAGTCCAAAAAACCAGAGACTTACTTACGCGAGGCGTGTTTCAGACTACGCATGGCGTAAAAGACCCAATTCAAGCAATAAAATCTCAGAAGCTCAACCACGCGAGGCATACCCCAGTCTACGCGGGGCGTGGTTGAGACAACAAGATCTGGATTTGGTCCACATGCAGAAGATTTCTGACGGAATGGGCAAATACGCAGGGCGTACTCCACCATACGCGAGGCATATCATGGGAAATCTGCAGAAAATCATGTTCCTCCATACTTGCACCTTGTAAACTTACAATTTTACCCCTAGCTTGATGTGTATAAATAAGAGTGACTAGCACTCATTTAGATAGCTTTTGACATACAATTCTTGTTATAGATTAAGCTCTTGTTACATAGTTTTAGATTTTGTTTTTAGACTTTACATAGCAAATCTCTATCACCTTGAGAGCTTGTTCGTTGATTCCGGCATTCCGTCAAAGTTCCGTTCCATCTCTGTTCACCAAGCTCGAAAGCTCCACCTCCAAGTCCTAAGAGACGGCCTTGAGTCCGGTTAGCTAGCTCCGAGGGTGGATTCTTCCCTTTTCACTTGCTAATTAGCTTGTACTGTTCCTATGTACTAGGCTTGGTTGTACTTCATATTTACATTCTCCATATTTATAATTTATGATTCATAATCTCTTTTTCTATATATGTGTTAATGTTTGCTACTTGTTTTGATATTCGTAATTGATTATTGTGTAGGGGAACGCGATTTCTGACGCCATTCGGGCTATCTTTAGGGATTCATATAGGTGTTGCCTTACCGGAAGTGACGCTCCGGAAACCGTAGGAATTGACAAGCCACGGAACTTACGGGCCCTAATTTCTGATCCCAAGCATTAGACACGCCTTGACTAGGAACCACGTAGTCTAAGTACTTCACGGGTCGGTCACACTACACGTAGTCGTCATTGCAAGAGTAAATCATTAACCGTATATATTGGGAGTCATTGTTTATCGTATTTATAACTTATCACCATCCATACCACTTCGTAGAGTTTTTGTTATATAAATTTGTCTCACCCGTAGTTAGGAGTAGTTTGTAGTTGTTCCCCGAATCAACTCAAAGTATTCACCGCTTAGATAACGTATAAAACCGAGTCGTTTAATACTTGTAGTTATAAATCCCGTGGATTCGATACCCGGTCTTAACCGGATTATTACTTGATACGACGAGGTACACTTGCCCCTAAGTCGTAGCGTCTAGTAGAGATAGAGCATTTAGGAAGATCACATCCATAGTCATAACGAACTTATCATAATATATATTTCATAAGCTCTACCTAGGCGCCACACGCATCAAGTTTTTGGCGCCGTTGCCGGGGATTTATAATTTCTTGCAATATTAGACAAAAACGTTTTATTGTTAGTCTAAGCATTATCTTTGTATAAATTGTTTATATATACTTGTTACTAACAATATTCTTTCTTGTTTATAATTCTTTCCATTTATTTATTTTATGCACATCCGATCTCGGAGTGATACTCTCGTTCCTATTGATCTTGAAATTGAACGTACTCTTTGTAGGATTCGGAGAGAGAAAATGGCAAACCTCAACAATGAAGCTAACCAACCCGAGGTCAACCAAAGGCCGCCGGTGCAACCCGTGAATAACAACTGCAATGGTGGAGGCAATGACATGCTCTCAATGATGGAGATTCTTGCTCCGCATCGCCCTCAAAACCGCAACGGAATCGTTTCCCCCACCATTCCGGCCAACACATATGAAATCAAGACTAGCATGATCCAACTCATCCAACAACTTGGTCAATTCGGAGGGGAACCCCATGAAAACCCTAACGAACACCTCGATAAATTTCTTATGTGTGTCGAAACTTCTCGGCAAAACGGTGTCCCGGTTGAGGCCGTCCGACTAAAGTTGTTTCCTTTCTCTTTGACAAGACAAGCGTTGGAGTGGTTGCACTCGTTGGAGGCGGGTTCGATTACATCATGGGAGGAGCTTGAGAAGGAGTTCCTTTCTTACTACTTCTCGCCTTCCAAAACGGTTAAGTTGAGGAACACGAAGCCCTTCATGCGGAGTGGGCAAGATTCCGGAAGTTGCTTCGAAGCTGCCCGCACCACGATATCCCCAAGCACGATTTGGTAAGTACTTTTTTATCACGGATTAACGCCTACTAACCGTGCTACCGTGGATTCCGTAGTATGTGGGGACCTGTTTAGGAAGTCGGCTAGTGAAGCATATGAGCTCATCCACGAGCTCGCAAGGAAAAGCGTACAGTGGAAAGAAGATCGGCTTGCCGGACCCTCGCGACATCAAACGTTCGCCGTGGAGAAAGAGGCTCCAAAAAGTTCCATGGCGGAGATGAATCAAAAACTTGACGCTTTGATAACCCAGTTGAGCCTTAACAAAGTTGCACAGGTCCTGATGTGCAATCATTGTGGTGGAGATCATGACGGACTTAATTGCCAAGCCGGTAGCCCTTTCGCCGGCGACACCGAAAATGTAAGTTACATAGGAGGCAATCAAAGGTACAACCCTAACCCGAACTCCTACTCACACCACCACAATAATAATAACAGTGGTTGGAGGCCTCGGTACCAATACCCTAACTTGTCGTATGGCAATAATAATAATGTATTGAGGCCCCCACCCGACTTTGATCAAGAATATCGGGAAAACGGGCTAGGACAATCACAAACCATGCCCGGTGGTCGGAACACTCAGTCTCCCGACAACGTGCATGGTCAGTCGGTAACGTCCTTGTTAAAGGATATCTTAACCCGTCTTGCCGATAGTGAGGTGTTTTGCAGGGACCTTAGCCGCCAGGTAGCCCACTTGAACCGTCAGCAACAGGAGAGACCATTAGGAACTCTCCCGGCAAACACCGAGCAAAACCCGCGGGGCAAAAATAGAGAGTCCGGACAGGCGATAACTCTCCTAAATAGTAGAAGTTCGGACCCATCGAGTTCCAACTCGGACAGCCTGCAGTAAGCCGCCGCATGAGAAAGTCGAGCTACTCCGACTCTAAACGTAGCATCAGTTTGAATTTCTCAAACCCCTTGTTTATATGTATCATAACCGTTTTTCACCTTATTTTTATTTATTTTTATATTTCTCTCTTTTATGTTATTTTTAGTTTTCTCCTTTTTAGTTATTTTTATTTTCTCCCGTCCTATAAATCAAAAGAAAAACAAATCCCATCTTTAATCCAAAAAAATATAATCCACGCGGAGCGTACACACTAGTACGCCCCGCGCAGTTGCGTGTCTGTCTCATTTCCGAAATAAAAGACGCGTTACGCAAGGCGCCCCTCCTACCACGCCCCGCGTAACCTTCGGCAGTTAGCTTTCTCCCAAATAAACGCCACGTATTGGGACACACGGGGCGCCCCATAGGGCACGCCCCGCGTATCCTAGGGGAGTTGCGAATTGCAACTCCCCATGGCAGCCTTTTCCTCTTCCACCTTTCCCCTCACTCTCTCCTCTTCCCCAAAAGTCTTTCCCACTTATCCACTCCACCTCTTCTTCCCTCCAATCACCCTTCACCTTTTCAAATTCAAACTTCCTAAACTTCCCTCTTCATTATTTTTGTTTTAACCACCCACTTAATTACTCTTTAAAAAATAATAAAAACATTAAATAAGCAATCAAAACCCATAAAAATTCAAAAAACTCCTTAAAACCGAAAATTGTTTTTTTCCACGCGGGGCGTACCCCCATGTACGATACGCGAGGCGTGCTTCCCCGCACGCCCCGCGTGCCGTGCCGTTTTTGTGTCAAATAAAGATCAGGAGGTGGGATACGCGTGGTGTGGCCCCTTCACACCTCGCGTACCCCTCTAGGAATCCGAGTTTCACTTGGATTCCCCACTCCTCCCCTATATATATTCCTCCGTTTTTCCTTCTTCTTCCCCACAACTCACTCTCACTCCCTACACTCTTCCTACACTCTTTCTCAATCCTTCATTACTGCCATGGCAAGACGCAAGCATGTAGCCGACATGCGCCCCCCACGGTCCACTCGAGCCCGCTCCTCTCGTTCCCAACAACACCAATCACCACCACCCCCCGAACGAGAAGGAACACTGCCACTCACCCGCCAATATCGGGCTCCTTTCCATCTCCTCACCGAAGAAGAGGCCCAATCCTACCAAACACTTTCTCCTGCTCATATCATGGAACTCCCGTACATCGAACGTAGCGTCCTTGATCGCTACGATGTTGGCAGCGCTTTCGAGGCTCGCCTCCGTACTCTCAATTGGCACGATCACTTTCGTGCCCGCCAACACGTTTACCCCTCATTGGTCTTGGAGTTCTACACCACCCTAAAGTCTAATGGTGTTCCCGGAGCCGCCCTCTTCAACTTCCGCCTTCACAACCACCCTTTCTCCATCGACACATAATGGCTCCACAACCATTTCACCCGTCAAGCGGAGGACGGGATAGCACATTGGCTCGAGGGTGTCTCCCCTCATGATTTTTGGACCTCCATCACCGGGTCCGACGATTATGACGTCTCCAACCTCCGCCCGGCCTACATCCGCGATCCAACCCTCCAACTTCTCCACCGGTTCATCTCCTTCTACTTCTCGGGGAAGTCCGAGTCCACCAAGGTCAATAAGCACGAGCTTTTGGCCCTCTATTGTTGTGCAAACAGCCTCATTTACGACCTCTCCTACCTCGTGATCGTCCAACTCCACCAAATGCCCACTCGGAAACATGGCAAACTCGGGTTGGGCCATCTCATCACCATCTTCGCCACCTTCGCTCTTGGCGAAGCTACCCTTGACCGCCTTCCCAGCTTGGAGCCGCGACCCTTGGACAAAAACGCCTTCAAATCACTCTGGCGCCCCACCTCCGGCCCGGGTGAAAGTTCGGGGGCAGCCTAACCCCAAGAGGACGAGGACTCGGACTCGGACTCGGACATGGGCCTAAACTTTAGTCCACCGCCCAACCATGACTTCAACTCCATATATGCTTGGTTGGACGCCTTGGAGGGCCACCAACGTGCCGATCGCGCCCACTTCGACTCCCAATTCGCCAACCTTAACACCCGTTTTGACACCTTTGAGGCTAATCGCCTCATGGACCATTCCACCTTCATCACCCGCTTCAACTCCATTGAAGCCCAACGGCGTGAGGATCGGGCAAATTTTGACTCCTTCGCCAACGCGTTCTTCACACATTTTAATATCCACGGCAATCCTCCTCCGCCTCCACCCTAGTTTCTTTTTCTTTGTTTTATGTTTTCCTTTGTTTTATGTTTTTCCTTTTCGTGTTTATGTTTTTCGTTCGTGTTTTTATGTTTTTTTTATGTTTTCTTGTACTTTCGTTCTCCTTTAATTAATATATCTATCTCTTTTTTCCTTCTTATAATTTCTTTTTATGTTTGTTTTTGTTTCGTGTGTTCGTTTTCTGTTTATGCATAGGTAATAATGGACGCGTGAGGCGTACCCCATTCTATGCCCCGCGTGCCTCGCTTTTTCCCCTTCTAACTAGCCTAGAGCTCGGAACACGCGGGGCGCCCCTCTTAGTACGCCCAGCGTATCTGAGTCTCTGGCTAAAATAAACTTAAAACGCACCTCCTACGCGGGGCGCCCCCTGGGCACGCCACACGTAGGACCTAACCCTCAAGATCCTTTTTTTTTAAATTCCTTCTTTATTTTTGTTTTTGTTTTTTTCTTTTGCGACGTCCTTGGAATAGACGTCATTTTAATAACGCGGAGGGCCGTGTAACCCCGCACTTACCGTTTGTTTTGCACTAATAAAAACAAAAATAAAAATCAAATAAACAACAAAATAATTAAACTAATTTATTGATTCTTAAATTTTTTTCGACACACTACCTCCCTCGGAAATTAATTCAAAGTTCCGTTATTTGTTCTTAAATGAAAAGACGTTAACATAAAGGATCGGTTTGATTAAGAAATTTTAGTCTTGATTCTAAAGTTATAGAATTTATACAAAGCCTAGATTTGTACTAAACAAAAGCATTGAGTCCTAACCCACAGGTCATCTCCATAATGAAATTTAAAAAGGCAATAAAAACGGAATAGTTGAAAATTTGACGAGAACTTGAACGTACACAATTTAACCCGAAATTTTGTGAGGTATTTTTGAGCCTAAAAGAGTTCGTACGAGAACTCTATTTCTTTCACAATTTTTCGAGAGCTTTGACTTCACTCGACTCATAGAGTTTGCACCTAATTCCGCGTTAAGTACACTTATTTTGGTATAAATGGCAATAGATGATAAAACGAACCCACTTAGGCTAATTCTTTTCTTAACTTATTTTTCTCGTTTTCATTAACCTCTAGGAAACCCCCTCGAGCCTATTAACCGACCTTTTTGTTAATACCCTTTTAACATTTAACCCTTTTTCCTCTTGTTTAAATACCAATAAAATCAAATCGCACCAAAACTATCCGAAATAAACCAAGGCCTTGATAAGTAAGCACCATAAGCTTTCAAAATCGTTTTTGTGCCGCTCTCAAAACAAAAAAAAAACACAATAAAGAGCAAAAAGCATTCTCAAGCTCCACCCGAGAAATTTCGAGTTATATTTTACAAACTTGCTAAGGCCAAAATAAAAACACAGTGCGATCATCGAAATGGTGTTTGAACTCGAGTTTCTAAAAATTAACCACTAAAAAGCCACCCACATTACAACCCCCCTCCGGGTTTGTTTTTAATATCGCCTAGACCATAACATAGGAGGAAAAACCCGGATGAAAATGCAAACTCAAAGTGACTACGAGTAAGTGCAAAGGAGAGTGCAAAAACACCGACCCACCAAAATTTGAGCGTAAGAGTGAAATCCCTTGGTGAGGTACTATCGGGTTCTCAAAAGATAATCGACCCCCGTTAATATTGCCTATTAAATTTGATCATGGAGGTTTCAAACAAGTTTTGGTCACTCATTTGTTTGCGTAGGTACTTGCCGAAAACTTTGCATAAAACCTTAGCTTTGGGATCATGCACTTGGTAAAACCAACCGACGGTTTGTTTCTTAATAATCTCAATCCCTTGTCTTTCGATTTCTTTTACTTGAGGACAAGTAAAACTTTAAAGTCCGAGGAGGTTTGATAGGGGCGTTTCGTCCCTATCTTTTAGCGTGATTTACGGTTTAATTTGAGATGAAATAAATAAGTTTAATTGTAAAAATAGAATGTTTTAATAAAATAACGAAATAAAAATAAATTCCGTACTTTCGGTTAATTTTCCTTATTTTTGATTAATTTAGAAAATAAAACATCAAGCTAACTCGGCTCTCGAGAACTGTATTTCAGGTACGAGTAAGGAGCAAAAATCCTCCGACATACGCGGGGCGTATCACCCTCCACGCAGGGCGCGGAACACATTGTCAAAAATAATTGCTTAATCCGTAGGCACCACGTGGAACTTACCCACTGCCACGCGGGGCGTCCTACCTTCCACGCGGGGCGTATGAGCAATGATAAGCAATAATGTCTCAATCATGAATGTCAGACTGCAAGATCTTCTAAGTCAACTGACAATATGCGGGGAGTACAACCATACACTCAGGGCATGTATGGGAAGTTCTTCAGTCCAAAAAACCAGAGACTTACTTACGCGAGGCGTGTTTCAGACTACGCGTGGCGTAAAAGACCCAATTCAAGCAATAAAATCTCAGAAGCTCAACCACGCGAGGCGTACCCTAGTCTACACGGGGCGTGGTTGAGACAACAAGATCTGGATTTGGTCCACATGCAGGAGATTTCTGACGGAATGGGAAAATACGCAGGGCGTACTCCACCATACGCGAGGCGTATCATGGGAAATCTGCAGAAAATCATGTTCCTCCATACTTGCACCTTGTAAACTTACAATTTTACCCCTAGCTTGATGTGTATAAATAAGAGTGACTAGCACTCATTTAGATAGCTTTTGACATACAATTCTTGTTATAGATTAAGCTCTTGTTACATAGTTTTAGATTTTGTTTTTAGACTTTACATAGCAAATCTCTATCACCTTGAGAGCTTGTTCGTTGATTTCGGCATTCCGTCAAAGTTCCGTTCCATCTCCGTTCACCAAGCTCGAAAGCTCCACCTCCAAGTCCTAAGAGACGGTCTTGAGTCCGGTTAGCTAGCTCCGAGGGTGGATTCTTCCCTTTTCACTTGTTAATTAGCTTGTACTCTTCCTATGTACTAGGCTTGGTTGTACTTCATATTTACATTCTCCATCTTTATAATTTATGATTCATAATCTCTTTTTCTATATATGTGTTAATGTTTGCTACTTGTTTTGATATTCGTAATTGATTATTGTGTAGGGGAACGCGATTTCCGATGCCATTCGGGCTATCTTTAGGGATTCATATAGGTGTTGCCTTACCGAAAGTGACGCTCCGGAACCCGTAGGAATTGACAAGCCACGGAACTTACGGGCCTTAATTTCTGATCCCAAACATTAGACACGCCTTGACTAGGAACCACGTAGTCTAAGTACTTCACGAGTCGGTCACACTACACGTAGTCGTCACTGCAAGAGTAAATCATTAACCGTATATATTGGGAGTCATTGTTTATCGTATTTATAACTTATCACCATCCATACCACTTCGTAGAGTTTTTGTTATATAAATTTGTCTCACCCGTAGTTAGGAGTAGTTTGTAGTTGTTCCCTGAATCAACTCAAAGTATTCACCGCTTAGATAACGTATAAAACCGAGTCGTTTAATACTTGTAGTTATAAATCCCATGGATTTGATACCCGGTCTTAACCGGATTATTACTTGATACGACGGGGTACACTTTCCCCTAAGTCGTAGCGTCTAGTAGAGATAGAGCATTTAGGAAGATCACATCCATAGTCATAACGAGCTTATCATAATATATATTTCATAAGCTCTACCTAGGCGCCGCACGCATCATATGTATCGCACGAATTAGAATTAGGTCTTCTCTCCTTCCTGCGCAAATCGTGATTTCAACCCCTGTGCTGCGTACATCGCAGTTCTCCTAACATCACGATTTCATTTTTGTTTGGGAATAATCATAAACAATTTCTTCTCTCCTGGGTTCTTCCTTCTCATGCGCTGCGATTCTTCTACTGGGTTCTTCTCCTAACATCACGATTCCGATTTGTGATTTAGCATGTTTTTTATATATTTTTATATCTAATATATATATAATTAATTATATAAAAAATTTCATGTCCCCGCCGCACCCGTGTCTCATATTTTCTAAAAATACCATTTGCCGTGTCCGCACCCGCGTCCGCACCCGTGTCCATGCTTTATAGCTCAGACCATGTTGATGGAAATTTACACGAAGGAAGAACGCGAGCATGGCTCTCTAATACCAAACATGAATCTGCACTTCTGCCTCAACTGGGTAAGCTTTGCGGGGTATATGCATTCAGAAACTTTTTTTCGATCTCTCTGTATTTGTTGGAGATTTGGCTGCATATGTGAGAAATGCTATGTTGCAGGTAATCCTTACTGAACTTTAGGCTGTCCTGGAAAAGTGTGGGGCTGGTAGATACCGAGGTTCAAGCAATCTTGTTACCGATGAGGCAAAACTCCATCATCATCAGAAACTTGAGAAGCTTTATTATTATAAAATTGGGGGAAAATCTTTCTGAATATTATTCACAGTGTAAACACACGTATATATACATATTAGGGCAGTCGGTTATACTGTAGGAATCCTAGTCTAAATACAACGTGACTCTAGTCCAAGACTTCCTAATTCTATACAATAACTAATTAGGATGAGTTTGTTATCAAGTCTATTACATATTCCTATCACCCCCCCTCAAGCTGTACAGTTCGTGCACTAATTGTAAGCTTGTCTCTGAGAAATTGAAATATGCCCCGTGCCAGCGGCTTAGTAAAAACATCTACGGTTTGATCTTCAGTTGAAATATAACAAACCACGAACGACTTGGAGCGAACACGATCACGAACAAAGTAAAAGTCAATCTCCAAATGCTTTGTAGAATTGTGAAATACCGGGTTAGAGGAAAGATACACTGCACTAAGGTTGTCACACCATAAGATAGGAGGTTGTTGAACCGCAAATCCAATTTCCTTCATTAGCATCTGTAGCCAACTTAATTCTGATGTTGCTGTTGCAATAGATCGATACTCGGCCTCCGCAGAGGAGCGAGATACCGTTCTTTGTTTCTTCGAGGTCCAAAACAGGAGATTTGGCCCTAGAAATGCTGCATACCCACTTGTGGATTTCCGATCATCTTTGTCACCGCCCCAATCCGCATCAGAAAAACAATATAATCGACCAATAGGACCTTTCTTCAAACTCAAGCCATAATCCATCGTGCCATTAAGATAACGCAGAATGCGTTTAACCGCATCCCAATGAACCTCGGTAGGTGTGTGCATAAATTGAGATACTTTATTGAACGCAAAGGACAAATCAGGATGTGTGAATGTCAAATATTGCAAACCACCAACAATGCTCCGGTACAGAGTCGGATCATCAAACGCAGGACCATCGCCTAACTGTAACTTCTCTGATGGATTAGTGGGACTAGACACGGGTTTAGAGTCAGTCATCCGAGCTCTCTCAAGAATAGATTTACAATACTTTGATTGATGAAGTAGTAAACCATCAGATACAACCGAAACTTCTATGCCCATAAAGTAGTGTACTGATCCCAAATTACGAATAGCAAATGTGTTTTCAAGAAATTGGACTAGTTTCTGAATGAGTGTTGACGAGTTCCCTGTCAATAGCAAATCATCAACATAAATGAGACAATAAACACGAACATTACCGCGAATGTAGAAGTAGAGAGAGATATCCGTTTTGGATCCACAAAACCCAAAAGAAACAAGCTTGGATGTGAGTTTCTCATGCCACATACGAGGAGACTGTTTGAGTCCATAGAGTGATCTTTGAAGCTTGCACACACTGTGCGGTTGAGTAGGATCAATAAATCCCGAAGGTTGTGCCATATAAACATCCTCATGGAGATCACCATGCAAAAAGGCATTAGAAACATCAAGCTGAAGTATCGACCATCCCAAGGAAACTGCAAGAGACAGAATGAGCCGAATAGTAGTTGGCTTGACAACAGGGCTAAAAGTCTCGGTGCAATCAATTCCCGATCGTTGATTATACCCACGAGCAACCAAACGAGCCTTATACCTTTCAACAGTGCCATCCGCCTTCGTTTTTACTTTGAATAACCAGCGACTATCGATAAGATTAGCTCTAGGAGGTAAGGAAACAAGGGTCCATGTCCCATTTCGAATGAGTGCATTATATTCATCAACCATGGCTTGACGCCACAGAGGACTTTTGGAAGCTTGAAGATATGTAGTTGGCTCCATATTCGTAGATGCAGTCAAAAGTTTAGGTTTAAACGTCCCCACCTGAGACCGAGTGACCATGCGTTTTTCGGGATCACGGAGAGCATTTAACAGCGGAGACATAGGCAGTGATGAATTAGAAGTGGTTGCTGGAGTGTGCATTGCCACAGTTTCCGAGACAGGCGAAGTAGGGGTTGATGTCGTGTTTGAACGCACGCCCAGATTTAGTGACGGTATCTGTTCCGCAATCGACGGTGATGGCGAAGCTACCATCATAGGAATAGGAGCATTCGGAGTCCGATGGGAGTCATGCAGCTCATGCATTGATGAAGCAGTAGAAGTGTCTGCTGAGGTCTGACCAGAATCGGGCAGCAAAGCAGATTTCGCTCTATGTTGAGAGGAACCACCAGGAGAGAGCAAAGGAAATGTCACCACAGGAGTCGGAAGCAGGGCATGAGATGAAGCATGGGTCACAGGCTAACTTTTAAGCACCAATACCTCGAAAGGAAACTCTTGTTCATCAAAAAGTACATGGCGTGAGATATAATGTTTTTGTGAAACATGATCATAACACTTGTACCCCTTATGCAGTTTATTATAACCCAGAAAAATACACTTAGCGGAGCGGGGAGACAATTTATGAGGAGAGTATGGACGCAACCAAGGGTAACACAGAAAACCAAAGATACGCAATTGTGCATAATCAGACATTTTATCAAAAAGTAACTGATAAGGAATAGCATAATTAAGAACCGAAGACGGCAACCGATTGATAAGATATACAGTTGTGTCAAAAGCATAAGACCAAAAAACAGTTGGCAATTTCGCATGATTTAATAAGGCTAACCCAGTTTCAACTATGTGACGATGCTTCCGCTCAGCACAACCATTTTGTTTCGGAGTATATGGACAAGATGATCATTGAACAATACCATTACTAGATAGGTATTTTGACAAAGCACGAAATTCTCCACCCCAATCAGACTGAAAAGTTTTAATTGACAAACCAAAAAATTTCTCAACAATAGTGCGAAATTGAACAAATACATCATACACTTCGGACTTACGTTTAAGGAAGTAAATCCAAGAATACTTAGTATAATGATCAAAGAATATCACATAATATGAATAACCATCAATAGAAGCAATTTTCGTAGGTCCCCAAACATCCGAACAAAGCAATTCCAACGGTTGAGTAGCAACAAATGAAGATTTAACGAAAGGAAGTTTATGAATTTTGCTTAAACAATAAGCATCACAAAGGTTTTGAATTTTATTATTGGAAGAAACAATAACATTATCTGACACCAATTTCCTAACTACTGGAGTGGCCGCATGACCCAAACGAGCATGCCAGGTGGAAAGAGCTGCAAAATTGATCTGAACTGGATAGGGAGAGGTCACTGGAAGATAATAAAGCCCATCTTTACTCCGGCCCGTAAGGAGTGTTTCCTTCGTTGCCAAGTCCTTAATAACAAAATAATCAGCAAAGAATTCAACAGAAATATGATTAGATTCAGTAAGTGAACGTACAGAAATAAGATTTTGAGATGCAGAAGGAACAAAAAGAACATCTCTAAAATCAATCTTTTTACCATTGAGCTGACAAGCAAATGAACCAACAGATTTAATAGGGATTTGAGAACCATTACCAATTGTGACTTGTTCAAGAGCCTGATATTCAGAATGGGTTTGGAGGTTTTCCAAATCAGAGGTAAGGTGATGAGTTGTGCCTGTGTCCATGACCCATTGTTGCCCGCCTGAAGATGCTCCTAGATGTGACTGTGGCCTTGAATTCCTTTGCTCTCGTGGGAAAGAGGGTGAGCTACACTTGTTGGCATAGTGGCCACGCCCTTTGCAATTATAGCATAAAACTATGGAGATATCAGCAGGAGCTGATTGAGTCTGACGAGTCCAATCCGAATTCGGATTATACTAACTACGAGGGGCATTGAACGAATTACGACCTCCTCGGTGTTGCCTACCACGTCCTCTACTGCGAGAGGAATTTCCTCCACGAGCTACATAATGAGCAGTTAGTGCAATAACATCCATGGAAACCGATTCTCGGCTAAGATTAACTTCTTCATTCAATAACAGCCCGAAAAGAGTATTATAGCTGATAGGAATCTGTTGAGCATCAATAGCTCGAGAAAAAGGACGGTACATCGGGCCTAAGCCATTCATAATACAATCAACGAACTTACTCTCTGGCATAGGTTGTTGTAGAACTGATAACTGGTCAAACATTGCTTTGGCACGCTGTAAGTAAACAGTGATTGGGTCTGAGTTTCGACGAAGGGTCTGAATCTGTTGACGGATATGACGAACCATGGGTTGAGAACTCTGCGCAAAAATATCGTGAATCTTGGTCCAGGCCTCCTTGGACGTTGCCGAACCTACCAATTGAGGGAGCATAGTTTCAGATACAGAAGAGTATATCCAGGAAAGAATTTTAAGGTCCATGGATTCCCAGGCATCAAAACCTTCACTCGTTTGAGCAGGAGGACCATCAATAACATGATGTTTAATTTTATTTGCTCGCAAAACTAAATCAATTTGAGCTTTCCAAACAAAGAAATTGGTTGAATCGAGTTTAGTGTTCAAGCTATGGGTGATTGTACCAACATGAGAAGAGTTAATGGAGGGCGAGGTGACTAAACCGGAATTCGAAGAAGAAATAGAGTTGGTCGGTTGAGAACCAGGTGAGGCCGACGAACCAGACGACATGATTGACGAGGTAAAGAAATAATCGGTGTTGGGTGTCTCAAAGGAAGATTGTAATCAGAACGATTACAAGAACTGGGAAGACAGGAGGATAAGGGATTTTAGGTCGACAATTTCTTTACTGGAAGGAGAAGCAGAAGTTCGATGTTTTTAGGGTTTAGATGTTTTTGGCTCTGATACCATATAGAATTGGGGGAAAATCAGAATCGACAAAAAATTCTGATCGGATGAATTTCAGTTTTTAGGGTTTAGATGTTTTTGGCTCTGATACCATATAGAATTGGGGGAAAATCTTTCTGAATATTATTCACAGTGTAAACACACGTATATATACATATTAGGGCAGTCGGTTATACTGTAGGAATCCTAGTCTAAATACAACGTGACTCTAGTCCAAGACTTCCTAATTCTATACAATAACTAATTAGGATGAGTTTGTTATCAAGTCTATTACATATTCCTATCAATTATCAACATGTGTTGAGAAGGTTCCCTACTCGTTGTACTTCTTATTGATTCTTTCATTTGTTCGACCATCTCCAACCCATTACGCTATCTCTATTTCTATTTTCTATTTTCTATACATCAAATCTTATTTTTTCTCCAACCCACTACACTATTTATAACATCAAAAAGAATATTCCTTCCTTTATTTCATTCTATATAACACTTTTATTAATATTTTATTGTTTTTTACATATTATTATTATTATTATCAATAATCTATAATAAAAATTAATTCGAGAGCTAATTAAAAAAATACCACAGGACGGGATACCTTTCCCATGCCGCCCCAACCCTACCACGGGAGACAAAATTATTTCCATCCATGTTCCATTGGAATTTTTATCGGGGATTTTCTGTCTCATAGTCGGTCACCAACGAGGATAGAGAATTCCCGTTCCATTTACATCCCTAGCCAAAATTAATATCGCAAAAACCTAAAATAAAACGAAGCTAATAAATTAAAACCATAAAAAAATTACATAATATAAAAATTCAGTGTAACAACAGAGTAAAAAACAGATTTTATAAACAAATTGTTACCATTAAACAGATTTTATAAAAAAAAATAATAATAAATAATACATTTAGCATTTGGTGTAAGCCAACTTCAACTATTTGTAGTTGAAGTTGGCACTCCACGCCAGTTAAGCGTGGAGTTTTGGTGCCGCCAATTTACATCTCCAACCGTCAAATTGGTGAGGGTTGGAGATGCCCTAACTGTCCACTTAAGAATGACAAACACCATAATTTTAGCATTTTCAAAGGGACATTGCAGTGGTGTACAAGCATATATTGTCACAGGTTCTAAACATGTTGAAATAGTTGAGTTAGAAACCAACTCTAATGCCGATCTTTAGCATTTTACTAGATTCCAAGGATGTGAGTGTTTTTTTTACTCAGTGTGCTGTTGTTTTTTTACAGGAACAAAGTTGCTAAAGGATAGCAGGAAATATGGTACAGAAAATACATACGCAAGTGGTAATACAGTGTCCAATGGTGCACTAAATTACGGTCGGGCTTGTGCTAAAAGGCTTTGGCCCACAGGTCACCAATTTCTTTTTTCTTTGCTTATGGAGAAAGAACGTGCAAATCTGTATGTGAAGAATGTTTAACCCGACGAACTAGATGAGGAATTTGACTCGTTCTCCACGAGTCAAAGTGCTGAGATAGTACGAATGTGATACGATAAGTTTCAGAGTGGCAAGCGATAATGGCGACACAAGGCGAACGGTTTCAGGCATTGTTGCCTGCTAGAGCTGATAGTTTGTTGTAGATTTCGTGTCTGTTTTGTGTATTTAAGTAGTATTTGTGTTGTGTCTGCTTAGTTCATATGTTTGGGGATGTTTGGGTTTCGGGTTTTGGGTTTGGGGTCGAGGTTAGGGGTTTAGGGGTTTCGGGTTTTGGGTTTAGGGGTTTCGGGTTTAGGGTTTAAGGTTTTGGGTTTCGGGTTTCGGGTTCGGGGTTAGGGTTTCGGGTTCTAGGGTTCGGGGTTTAGGGTTTAGGGTTTCGGGTTTGAGGTTCGGTTTCGGGTTTAGGGTTTCGGGGTTTCGGGGTTTCGAGTTCTGGGTTCGGGGTTTCGGTTCCGGGTTCGGGTTCTGGGTTTAGGGTTTAAGGGTTTAGGGGTTCGGGTTTCAGGTTAGGGGTTCGGGTTTAAGGGTTTAAGGGTTTGGGGTTTAGGGGTTCGAGGTTAAGGGTTCAGGGTTTCAGGTTAGGGGTTAGGGTTTAAGGAGTTCAGGTTTCGGGTTAGGGTCAGGGTTTAGGGGTTTTGGGTTTAGGATTTAGGGTTTTGGATTTCGGGTTTCAGGTTTAGGGTTTATAAAGGTTATAAATTTTATAACCCCCCAACACCCAATTCCATGATCGAAATTACCCTGATTATGAGGATTACATCTTGCGCTGTCAGCGTCTCATATCTACAATTTGCTAAGAATTCCATCTGTAAGTTGATATTGAGTACATCAATTCTGTGTGGAATGGTACTGCTCACGCATTTGCTAGACATGCTACTGGCTTGGGGACAGAGGACACAGATATGACTATATTCATGATTTTGGAGGAATACGAGTTTGAAGCTATTTTTTAGGCTGATTTTCCAATGTAAGTGTAATTTTTGGTTTAACTGAAAATCTCATTTAGCATAATAAAATTGTTTGTTTAAAGTTTTATTTAATATGTTTAGTGTTATCAGAGAGAAGAAGATTGTGGAGCAACAGCCATTATTTCCTAGTCCACATCTTGACACCCAAGTATTGGTTGTTGAAAAGATACTGGAGCTGGTTGGAGAGAATAAAACCCCGGTATTGCATTAATTGTCATCGGAAAGGTCAACAAAGTGGATCACAACCTTCTAAGTTCTCTGTCATACTCATAACCTTCTGCATATATGCATTCCCATTTTCTTATCAAACAAAAGTTATTAGTAAAAGGACCTGATGCTTTAGCTTTTATAGATAATTTTGCTTTATTTTATTTGTCCTTTGTGTTTCATAATTGTGATCCAATTTGTTGACCTTTCCGATGACAATTGATGCAATACAAGGGTTTTATCCTCCCCAAGCAGTTCTAGTATCTTTTCAACAGCCAATACTTAGGTGTCAAGATGTGGACTAGGAAATAGTGGCTGCTGCTCCATAATGTTCTTCTCTCTGATAACACTAAACATATTAAATAAAACTTCAAACAAACAATTTTATTATGCTAAATGAGATTTTCGGTTAAACCAAAAATTACATTTACATTGGAAAATCAGCCTAAAAACTAGCTTCAGACTCATATTCCTCCAAATTCGTGAATATAGTCATATATGTGTCCTCTGTCCCTAAGCCAGTAGCATGTCTGGCCAATGCGTGAGCAGTACCATTCCACACAGAATTGGTGTACTCAATATCAACTTGTAGATGGAATTCTTGGCCAATGGTAGATATGAGACGCTGACAGCGCAAGATGTAATCCTCACAATTAGGGTAATCCCGATCATGGAATTAGGTGTTGGGGGGTTATAAAATTCATAACCTTCCTAAACCCGAAACCCAAAACCCAAAACCCGAAACCCAAAAACCAAAACCAAAAATCCTAAACACTAAACCCCAACCCCAAATCCTAAACCCTGAACCCGAAACCCGAAACCCTAAACCCTAAACCCTAAACCCTTTTCTTCAAAATCGGTTTAATATAACAAACCCTAAACTCTAAATCCTAAACCCTAAATCCTAAACCCTCTATCTCTTGCTATTGTTTCAGTTTTTGCATGTATGATGAATCTGGTTAAACCTCATTATAAGCTTGATAAAATCAAATTTGGTCAAATTCGGTCACGGCTCGGCTCGGCTCGGTATTAGATTAATATATATTTAATGGTTTGAAATTTTTCTTTATGTTCATGTTTTTCGACCATAAGTACCATCTACTATTCTTGAATCTCGACAATAACACATGATTGTTTTTCTTATAAATATTTTAAACTCATATGGAGTGTGTTATAATTTTTTTTTTGTTTTCTACGCTACTTTTTTGTTTTCCTTTATAAATATTAACGATCTAATACTGAGCCTACCTAAGTTCAAGCCCTCTCGAACCAACATTGACCGTATTTGACCAAGCCAATATTTTATCGAGCTTCTGACGAGGTTTAACCAGATTCATCATACATGCAAAAGATGAAATAATAGCATAAGATAGAAGATGATCTACGAAATGTTTCTCTAATTATTTCTATTTTTCAGTAATTTTGGCAGATCCTTAGGCCTCTCATCAATGCCGATATTCGAAAATGCTCGTTTTAAAATTAAGGACAAATCATATTCAAGTGACCGAATTATCCCATCGTAGTACAAGCCATACGAATCTGAAATTCGAGGATTTATTCATTCAAGTCCGACAAAGTCCAAAGCTCGGATTATCATTCAATCAAGTCTAATAAATTCAAAAATGATGAATAATTATCTGTTCAAATCCAATAAAGTCCAAAGTTCGAGTATTGTCCATCAAAATCCAACAAGGTCTATTCGGATTAGAAATAATTCAAACTCAATTCGGGTCAACATCAAATCTGGGTCAGAATTCAATCCAACACTCCATTCAACAAACAAGTTCTAATTCCAGGGATCAATATGATATTTTTGCATTAGATATATTCAGCAAAAGTAATTGAACTCCAAGGATCAAAGATGACATTTTACACAACTTGGGGAGCAAGCTCAAGAACTTGGAGAACAAGTTGAAGAACTTGGATAGAAATCAGCCACGTCTGTTTCTTTACAGATTCACTTCAGCTTAAATTTAGTATAAATAGAGGTGGGGTACCACATTGTAAGGGTCCCCAATGTTCTTACAAAATAAATCTTTAGATGGGCCAAAAATGTAAAGATTAGAGAGGAGTAAGCTTTCTAGAACCTTTGTATCGAATAACTTCAGAAATCAGAAATCAATTTAAGTTCTTTCCCTTATTATCTCTTACTTTATCTTACAATTTAAATGTTTTATCCTATGTTCTCTATTTACCAATATTCTTTGTATCATATTAAACCTTATTCTTTTCTATTCTTTAATTTTAAGAAAATAACCAAAATTCATTCTTGTTAAACCTAGTTTTAATATATACATAAAAGTCTATATAAATCTTTTATTTTAATAAAAACCGCTTTCTAAGATAGTTAAAGAGAACATATTTTAAAATCTTTTTTATTAATTCCTAAGAAATGAAAAACTACTTTGCTTTAAGAAAATAATTTTCTTTATGTTTTTCTTCAAAATCAGTTTAATCTAACAAACCCTAAACCCTAAACCCTCTATCTCTAGCTATTGTTTCAGTTTTTGCATGTATGATGAATCTGTTTAAACCTCGTTAGAAGATTAATCAAATCAAATTTGGTCAAATTCGGTCAAGGCTTGGCTCGGCTCGAACTTAGGTAGGCTCGGTATTGGATTAATATATATTTAATGGTTTGAAATTTTTCTTTATGTTTGTGTTTTTCGACCATAAATACCATCTACTATTCTTGAATCTCGACAATAATACATGATTGTTTTTCTTATAAATATTTTTAACTCATATGGAGTGTGTTATAAGTTTTTTTTTTTATTTTCTACGCTACTTTTTTGTTTGCCTTTATAAATATTAACGATCCAATACCGAGCCTACCTAAGTTCGAGCCGAGCCCTCTCAAACCGAGCATTGACCGTATTTGACCAAATTTGACCAAGCCAAGATTTTATCGAGCTTCTAACAAGGTTTAACCAGATTCATCATACATGCAAAAGATGAAACAATAGCATGAGATAGAAGATGGTCTACGAAATGCTCCACGTCAACATCTATCTCTTCCTCTTCTCATTTTTTTCCTGTGTAATTCACCTCATCCAATATTCCCAAGTTTGGGTTGAAGGAAGTTGGACCGAAGAGTTTGAAGCTATTTTTGAGGCTGATTCCCAATGTAAGTGTAATTTTTGGTTTAACCGAAAATCTCATTTAACATAATAAAACTTTTTGTTTGAAGTTATATTTAATATGTTTAGTGTTATTAGAGAGAAAAACATTGTGGAGCAGCAGCCACTATTTCCTAGTCCACATCTTGGCACCCAAGTATTGGCTGTTGAAAAGATACTGGAGCTGCTTGGTTTTGAGTTCAGAAATGGTAATTCTTGGGCTACCATCTCAACCTTATTTCAAAAAAGGTTTCTGCATATAATCCTGCCATATCAGGTATTCATTTTTACGTTTGATAAGTATGTTGTTGATATAACTCCTTCTCATATCACTGTGGCGACTTACTTTTTGTAGGGATATATATCTGCGAAAACATGTCCTTATTAAGGATAACCTAAGTTTTGACAAGAGTGTGCTTGAGGTAACTTGTCTTGTCACATTTCCATACTCAATGTCAACTATAGATTATTTTGATAACCTTATTTAATATTCTTTATTTTATTTTATCTTATTACAGTGCTTGCTCAATTGTCTGGATAGATATCAGACATGCCCTCATGACAATCTTGGTGAGTGATTTTTAAAAAATAAAATACATTATCACTCTTGTTGTACTAATTAGGTCTTTTTTTGTTACAAGGTTGCTTTATTGGCATTCCAAAAAGCTTTATCGGACAAGCCGGAGGGGGCTTTGTTTGTGTTGGCATCTGCCAGATATATCCACTATGACAACAAGGATTTTGAGTCAGTCTCCAAGGATATGAAGGATTTTCAAATTAAGGATGTCCTTCCATATCCAAAGCTTCAAATGAGAACGGAGACAGTGTGTTTTAATGAAGTACTTGCTCTATTAGATCAGTGTAGAGATAGTTTGACTAAGATGACTGACAACAATTCAATTTTGAAAACAATCGGCAATATTTTCGAACTCGTAAGTCCATTTTAAATCTCCCTCAGCTAATAGTTAAGGATCAACAATAGCTTTGTTGGTTTTTGTCTCATTTAATTTTGAGATTCTCTTCATTAGAAATTCTCTTAATCCTTTGCAGGTATTCATCACCAAAACATTGCGGGATGAAACAATGAAGCTTTTTCAGTATGGTGATAAGCAACATTTTTCATCAGTTACTTGAGCTGTTGGATTTGATTCAAATAATATAATTCGACAAGCTATTCTATATCCTAAAGATCCAAAAGAGAAGTAGCATTCTTTTTTATAAAACTAATCTTGAAATTTAAATTTCACTATATGGTACTCAATAGTCTTATATGGGTCATTATCATGGCAACGATAGAACTTTTGGATCAAATGCACAATTATAAAACTGAAGGTCTTAAGAACAGCTATATCTCATACATATTCTTTGTATTTCATTTTCTTTTTATTTGGTTGTTACTCCTCCCTGAGTGTTTATCTTAAATCAAAACTGGGTGAATTGACTTCTAAGTTCTTTGTCATACTCATAACCTTCTGCATATATGCATTCCCATTTTATTATCAAACAAAGGTTATTAGCTAAAGGACACGATGCTTTAGCTTTTATAGATAATTTTGCTTTATTTTTTTTCCTTTGTATTTTATAGTTGTGATCCACTTTGTTGACATTTTCGATGACAATTGATGCAATACAAGGGTTTTATCCTCCCCAAGCAGCTCCAGTATCTTTTCAACAGCCAATACTTGGGTGTCAAGATGTGAACTAGGAAATAGTGGATGCTGCTCCACAATGTTCTTCTCTCTGATAACACTAAACATATTAAATAAAATTTCAAACAAACAATTTTATTATGCTAAATGAGATTTTTAGTTAAACCAAAAATTACACTTACATTGGAAAATCAGCCTAAAAAATAGCTTCAAACTCATATTCCTCCAAATTCGTGAATATAGTCATATATGTGTCCTCTGTCCCCAAGCCAACAACTTGTCTGGCCAATGCGTGAGCAGTACCATTCCACACAGAATTGATGTACTCAATATCAACTTGCAGATGGAATTCTTGGCCAATCGTGGATATGAGACACTGACATCGCAAGATGTAATCCTCATAATCAGGGTAATTCCGATCATAGAATTCAGTGTTGGGGGGTTATAAAATTCATAACCTTTCTAAACCCTAAACCCGAAACCCGAAACCCAAAACCCTAAACACAAAACCCTAAACCCTAAATCCTAAACCCTAAACACTAAACACTAAACCCCGAACCCGAAACCCTAAACCATTTTCTTCAAAATCGGTTTTATCTAACAAACCCTAAACCCTAAACTCTAAATCCTAAACCCTCTATCTCTTGCTATTGTTTCAGTTTTTGCATGTATGATGAATCTGGTTAAACCTCGTTAGAAGCTTGATAAAATCAAATTTGGTCAAATTCGGTCAAATAAGATTCTCAGATGACATTACGATTACAGTCTTCTGTCATCTCAAAAAAACGCGATTTTGATGGAAAAGTCACTTCACCATCAGACGACACTCCATATAAATGACTGTCATTGTTAACTGAAAACCAAAAAAGCGGCAACCAAATATTAGAAAACGGGGGAGAAAAAAGTTCCTAAAATTTTAACGTGCCCAATCTTTTAGACGGGATATAAAAGGCAAAATGTAAACCTAATTTCTCATTTTGTCTTTCCATTTCTCTAGAATCCATCTCACTTTGCTCCCTCCATCTCCATCTCTGAAATCTGGAATCCTATCTATCTCCCCAGCATCTTTAGATGTCTTCTTCTCCGGCCATTCTCAAATCCATCTGGTAAGTATGGTTGGGCTTTATCTTTTTTTATATTACTAATTCCTCTTCTCTTTCTTTCTCTCACTCTCTCAAATCTTGTTGAGAACTGTTGTTACTGCAACTCTATAGACAGGTGCCACAAGGAATCGCCAGAGCCATCAGATATAGATCGGAGTCGCCTGACCTCATTGAAGACATCATGTTGATGTTGATTCTCCATTTTAAGTATGTTTCCCCCAATTTTCGATTGATTTAGGGTTTTTTGTTCACTTTATAAAACTGAGCTTTCTTATCACCTCTTTCATAGATATTGGAAGAAGGCTGTCAATATGTGCAAGCTATGGTATTCCTAAGGGCTTTGAGATTTGGGTGATGAGGGAATATGGAGTGAAGGAGTCTTGGAGTAAACTTGTTTCTATGAGACCAAACCTTCTCTCATGTAATTTTAAAGGTATGACAACATTACCTTTCTCAAAGAATGGGGATGAATTTCTAATGGAATGCAGGGAAGAAACCTTATCTGGTACAATCTGAAAGAGAATACTGTCAAGCTTATGGAGATGCCTGATGTGGGATATCCATTTGGAGGTCATATTTTTCATCGGAGTCTTGTTCCTCTCAATGCTTCCCTACAACCTAATACCAAGAAAGCAAGTTCCAACAAGGCTAGTAGTAGCAAGGGAAAGAAAAAGAGGTACTTTTGATTTCTTATAATGTGCATATGCATATATAATTCCATAGTTGATTTTGATTGGTTTCTGTTTTTTAGAGATGATTTCTTGTCGAAGGGCTTCAAGTTGAAACTATGACTTGATTAGCTATGGCTTCAAAGGTAATAGGCTTTCCTGTTTTTAGGCATTGGATTGGTTTTGACATAATCAATGGTAGTGAGTCATATTTAGCTCTTTATTCATATTTTGTTCTCTGTTACTCTTAGGCCTGAATCTGGTTGGAGAATCTGTTTTGGATACATGATCATAGAATACATTTGAAATGTAAGTAAAGTAGGGATAGGCTTCACCCAATATTTTGGTTCGTGGAAATCTATTTTCATTCTGTGTAGATATTAGCTAGAAGACCGTTTTTACTTCTTTTGGGATGTTTGAAAAGATTATATAGTAGTTCCAAGTTGGGAATTCTTTTGCTATTCTAATCTAGGATTTTTACATATTGTTTCACATGATGATAATGTGTTTTTTATTGGTTTTTTTTAATCACTATAACTTTCTATTTTAGAAGTTGTTTTGATTTATTTCACCAAAAATCAGAGGCAGGAGATAGAGACTAAGGATCCCTTTATTTGTTTGGTTGGTTATGGATTTTCACTTGTAATTTAAATGGACCTTAGTAAAAATCATATCTCACTTGTATTTTCACTTGTAATTTTCCCTTTATTGAAGTTAATTTCAGTTCACTTGAAACTATTTTATGTTGCTCAAGGGTGGTTAGATGGAGATGAGACTCTTATGAACACAACTGATAGGGATGGAAATATGCTTCCTATCAACATGCAGAATGGTCATGCTATAGCACATGATGCGCTTGTTGTGCTTATAAGATCCCACTCTTACTTTTTCATTTATGTGGCAAGTTAATTGAGAAGCTCTTGAGGAAATTGAAATGCAATTTCACTTTGGTTTTTGCTTTATTTTATTAAAAACAGATAAATGAGGGGAGTGCAAGCACAAGTGAGATTTTAGCTGGTGCACTGCATGATAATCGGCATGCTATCCTTGTGGGGCACAAAACATTTGGTAAAGGGAAAATTCAGGTATACTTTTAAGGAACCTCTTCAGAGACAATAGTAATTAACATAACCATCTTGCTATACAAACATATATGTTTACTGTATCATGTCGGAAAGGAGTCTAATTAACATAACGAACACAGAGCGTGACAGAGCTAAATGATGGATCTGCACTGTTTGTGACGGTTGCGAAGTATCTATCACCTGCACTTCATGACATAAATCAAGTCGGGATAACGCGGGATGTACAATGTACAGCAAACATGCTGCTGAATTCACCTAAGGATTCATTCTTGAAAAATAACAACTCAGATGCTTCTCTTGAAGCCGATACCTGCATTATGGTTGCAGAACATGAATTGGACATTCAAGAGTCCAGAGGTACTGCATCTTAGAATTTGAATGTATATAGTGCATAGTGTACATGACCTGTATATTTACATTTGTTGCTAGTTCATTCAGTTGCATCGGTACTTAGAAAAACTTAAGAAGCATTGGCAAGGGATTTGTGTGCCATGGGTAATTCTTTAACTCTTCATTTAGTTATTAGTGATAGATGAATAGCAAACATTTTAGCTGAACTAACACATTTATCCTGGATTCAGGTTCCACCATCAGAAATTTCAGCCTCGTTAGCCCCCAAATCAGCAACAACACTGCAAAATGGATGCAGGTACCTTTTTTTTTATTCATTATCAATTTACATTTTAGCATTTTTTCTGAGCCTCCTTTTTGCATCTAGTGGATTCGGTTTTGGGCGGCAGTAATAATAGGTTTTCTTTAAGATATTAATTCATTATCAATATTTATGAATTAGAATGATATTGATTTTTTTATTTCATCCACTAGAGATTATAAAGAAACATTTGGCACCAGTCTATATTTATAACATGGTAGTATTACTATAACAAGAAATGGTAGTACGTTCTAAGTCTGTCTAAGGAAGGACTTATGTCTGGTTACCTAGTGGAGGGGAAATAACTTCCTAAGGCATTGGCTAATGGAAAGAAATCATGATCGTGGTCCGGTCCATAGTAAAACAAACTCTAAGGCAATAACTTCCTAAGATCAACTCTAGTCAGTCTAATAGCTTGAAGCTTGCTTGAGTTGCAATGTTGTTTTTGTTGTAATTAATATGACATCATTTGATCATGGTCCGGTCCATGGTAAAAAAAATTAACCCTATTTAACAAGAAATTCAGTGGAAATTGTTGGATTAGTTCAGGTGTTTTAGTTTTAGGCATATCATGATAATCTGCTTTTGACTAAACTAAGGGCTTGCTTGTTTTACAGCTTGATACGATAAAGACATCAAAATCAGAAAGCATAAGCAAAGACATGGTTAAGAGAGGTTTTATGAGGTTGTCCTGCAAGGAAGCATGTGGAGAGGTGCCTGGAAGACCTATCCATGCTCATTGTTACTTATGAAGGTGAACATAACCACCCAAGGATACCATCTCAATCTGTAAACACATAATTCTCATTTGTGTAAAAAAGCACAGGTATCCCTTGCTTTCTTAACCAGGCATACACCCTATTTTGTTATGTACTGATTTTTGGATGCATTTGTGATTCTGAGATTTATGCAGCCGGGTAAGATGCTTGCATTAAAGTTGGGACAACACTAATGTTTTCATACCTAAAGGACCTGCTTGTTTAGAGCACTGGTTATGTTGCTCCTTTTCTTCTTGCTGCTTCTTTTGCATGAGCACTAGAGGTATTCTTGGTTTCTAATGGGGATAATAGTAATTCATTGTTCAACAAAGGAGACAGGAGACAGAAAATGGCTTGCACCACCATGTAGATTTGAATTTTCATGAAACTATCAATCCCTTGAATTGAGTCTGATTTATAATTTGCACAATGCATAGTGAAATGTGTTAAGTAAATAACTGCTAACAAATGTTGTAGTTGGCTCAGATGAATTAATTGCCTTCAATTTCAATTTTCTTTGTCTATCATTGCCTAGTTTAACCTTTAAAGACATTTGCAGAGCCTGCTTTCGTTCCGAAAGTTCTCAGAATGGATCAATCCAGCGAAGTAATACTTTAGTATCTTAAAAGCTTTAACATTTTTATGCGAGTTACCATGAAGCATTTTATAGCATTTTCTGTTATAATAGGATTTTCAAGCATCTATAGATCACACTTAATTAACTTGTGTATTTTATGTTGCAGGGAGCAAATGGGTGGAAGAACCTGTTAAGGATGGGCATAACAAGTGACGAGATTCAAGGTTTAGGTGTTTAGGCTTTTTATATAGTTAAATGTTAGTTTTGTAATGAGAAACCTTTGGTTAGGATTGTGATCTTCACATATGTACAAGTTTATTGTTATATATAAAGGCTATTTGCACATTATTTGCAATTTACTTTGGTTATATATACAGGTTCATGGAAGAGGTAAAAACCAAAAAAAACAATGACAAAATTCTTATAAGAAAATGCCATCTTACTTTCTATCTAACGATACAGAACTGATAACAAACTGCCATACTAATTATGTTCCAACGACATAATTTAATACAAATTATATCATGTGAATTACGTTATGATGACAGTCGAGAAAACAAAAACTGTCATAACATTAACATAACACCACCATTTTAACTTAATATTTTGACACATTATTTAAAAATGGTGTCATGAGAACATATATTACGTGACAGTTGTTATTACATAATTCGTACATATGTAGTGGTCAGATGACATATCGCTATTTGGTCGCTGTCATGTGATGCTATTACAGATGACAGACGCTTAGGAAGCGCGCGTCGTCTGTCGCTTCGAAAGATGACAGAACTCGACCGTCGTCTGATGCCTTATCAAACGGCAGCGAGCCCTGTGACAGATTTATATCGTGCGGGATGATGGTTTTTAACCGTCGTCTGAAGAGGGTTTTGGCATAGTGATTCCCAAGTTTGGGTTGAAGGAAGTTGGACCGAAGAGTTTGAAGCTATTTTTGAGGCTGATTCCCAATGTAAGTGTAATTTTTTGTTTAACCGAAAATCTCATTTAACATAATAAAACTGTTTGTTTGAAGTTTTATTTAATATGTTTAGGGGGCGTTTGGTTTGGGGTCTTTAGGAATGGGAATGGGAATGAGAGGGTTTCATTCCCTTTGTTCTTGTTTGTTTACAAAAAAAAAACGCATTCCATTTACCCACTTTAGGTTAAGCTATTACCCCACTTTAGGTTAAGCCATTACCCTTGCCCTCTAGGGAATTGGATTCCCTTTACCCCATTCCCTTTCCTAAACATATCCAAACACATAGGGGAATTAATGGCGATTCCTTTCCTTTCCTTTAGTTTCCCTTTCTTGATTCCTTTCCCTTACCCCTTGTGAACCAAACGGCCCCTTAGTGTTATCAGAGAGAAAAACATTGTGGACCAACATCCACTATTTCCTACTCCACATCTTGGCACCCAAGTATTGGCTGTTGAAAAGATACTGGAGCTGCTTGGTTTTGAGTTCAGAAATGGTAATTCTTGGGCTACCATCTCAACCTTATTTCAAAAAAGGTTTCTGCATATAATCCTGCCATATCGGGTATTCATTTTTACGTTTGATAAGTATGTTGTTGATATAACTCCTTCTCATATCACTGTGGCTACTTACTTTTTGTAGGGATATATATCTGCGAAAATATGTGCTTATTAAGGATAACCTAAGTTTTGACAAGAGTATGCTTGAGGTAACTTGTCTTGTCACATTTCCATACTCAATGTCATCTATAGATTATTTTGATAACCTTATTTTATATTCTTTATTTTATTTTATCTTATTGCAGTGCTTGCTCAATTGTCTGGATAGATATCAGACATGCCCTCATGACAATCTATGGTGAGTGATTTTTAAAAAAATAAAATACATTATCACTCTTGTTGTACTAATTAGGTCGTTTTTTTGTTGTAGGGTTGCTTTATTGGCATTCCAGAAAGCTTTATCGGACAAGCCGGAGGGGGCTTTGTTTGTGTTGGCATCTGCCAGATATATCCACTATGACAACAAGGATTTTGAGTCACTCTCCAAGGATATGAAGGATTTTCAAATTAAGGATGTCATTCCATATCCAAAGCTTCAAATGAGAACGGAGACAGTATGTTTTAATGAAGTACTTGCTCTATTAGATCGGTGTAGAGATAGTTTGACTAAGATGACCGACAACAATTCGATTTTGGAAACAATCGGCAATATTTTCAAACTCGTAAGTCCATTTTAAATCTCCCTCAGCTAATAGTTAAGGATCAACAATAGCTTTGTTGGCTTTTGTCTCATTTAATTTTGAGATTCTCTTCATCAGTAATTCTCATAATCCTTTGTAGGTATTCATCACCAAAACATTGCGGGATGAAACGAAGAAAGCTTTTTCAGTATGGTGATAAGCAACATTTTTCATCGGTTACATGAGCTGTTGGATTTGCTTCAAATAATATAATTCGACAAGCTATTCTATATCCTAAAGATCCAAAAGAGAAGTAGCATTCTTTTTTATAAAACTAATCTTGAAATTTAAATTTCACTATATGGTACTCAATAGTCTTATATGGGTCATTATCATGGCAACGATAGAACTTTTGGATCAAATGCACAATTATACAACTGAAGGTCTTAAGAACAGCTATATCTCATACATATTCTTTGTATTTCATTTTCTTTTTATTTGGTTGTTACTCCTCACTGAGTGCTTATCTTAAATCAAAACTGAGTAAATTGACTTCTAAGTTCTTTGTCATACTCATAACCTTCTGCATATATGCATTCCCATTTTCTTATCAAACAAAGGTTATTAGCTAAAGGACATGATGCTTTAGCTTTTATAGATAATTTTGCTTTATTTTTTTTCCTTTGTATTTTATAGTTGTGATCCACTTTGTTGACCTTTTCGATGACAATTGATGCAATACAAGGGTTTTATCCTCCCCAAGCAGCTCCAGTATATTTTCAACAGCCAATACTTGGGTGTCAAGATGTGAACTAGGAAATAGTGGTTGTTGCTCCGCAATGTTCTTCTCTCTGGTAACACTAAACATATTAAATAAAATTTCAAACAAAAAAATTTATTATGCTAAATGAGATTTTCGGTTAAACCAAAAATTACACTTACATTGGAAAATCAGCCTAAAAAATAGCTTCAAACTCATATTCCTCCAAATTCGTGAATATAGTCATATATGTGTCCTCTGTCCCCAAGCCAACAACATGTCTGGCCAATGCGTGAGCAGTACCATTCCACACAGAATTGATGTACTCAATATCAACTTGCAGATGGAATTCTTGGCCAATCGTAGATATGAGACGCTGACAGCGCAAGATGTAATCCTCATAATCAGGGTAATTCCGATCATGGAATTGGGTGTTGGGGGGTTATAAAATTCATAACCTTTCTAAACCCTAAACCAAAAACCCTAAACACTAAACCCCGAACCCGAAACCCTAAACCCTTTTCTTCAAATCGGTTTTATCTAACAAACCCTAAACTCTAAATCCTAAACCCTCTATCTCTTGCTATTGTTTCAGTTTTTGCATGTATGATGAATCTGGTTAAACCTCGTTAGAAGCTTGATAAAATCAAATTTGGTCAAATTCGGTCAAGGCTCGGCTCGGCCCGACTGGAACTTACATAGGCTCGGTATTGGATCAATATATATTTAATGGTTTGAAATTTTTCTTTATGTTTGTGTTTTTCGACCATAAGTACCATCTACTATTCTTGAATCTCGACAATAACACATGATTGTTTTTCTTATAAATATTTTTAACTCATATGGAGTGTGTTATAAGTTTTTTTTTATTTTCTACGCTACTTTTTTGTTTTCCTTTATAAATATTAACAATCCAATACCGAGCCTACCTAAGTTCAAGCCGAGCCCTCTCGAACCGAGCATTGACCGTATTTGACCAAATTTGACCAAGCCAAGATTTTATCGAGCTTCTAACGAGGTTTAACCAGATTCATCATACATGCAAAAGATGAAAGAATAGTATGAGATAGAAGATGATCTACGAAATGCTCCACGTCAATGTCTATCTCTTCCTCTCTCATTCTTTTTCCTCCCTGTAATTCACCGCATCCAATAGTCCCAAGTTTGGGTTGAAGGAAGTTGGACTGAAGAGTTTGAAGCTATTTTTGAGGGTAACTATAATTTTTGGTTTAACCAAAAATCTCATTTAGCATAATAAAACTGTTTGTTTGAAGTTTTATTTAATATGTTTAGTATTATCAGAGCGAAAAACATTGTGGAGCAGCAGCCATTATTTCCTAGTCCACATCTTGGCAACCAAGTATTGGCTATTGAAAAGATACTGGAGCTGCTTAGTTTTGAGTTCAGAAATGGTAATTCTTGGGCTACCATCTCAACCTTATTCTGAAAAAGGTTTCTGCATATAATCCTGTCATATCAAGTATTCATTTTTACGTTTGATAGGTATGCTGTTGATATAACTCCTTCTCATATCATTGTGACTAGAAGGTCTGATTGGACACGTCATCAGCCCGAGAGGCACATCTTTATCATGACTGATGATATGGACATCATGGTCGATGACCAGGATGAGCCCAAGACTTATCAAGAGGCTATTGAAAGCCCATAATCAGATCAATGGCGTAAAGCCATGAAGGCTGAAATGCAGTCTATGCGTGATAACCAAGTGTGGAACTTGGTGGATCCACCTCCGGGTGTTAAAATGAATGGCTACAAGTGGTGTTTCAAATTAAAAGCTGATAACACCTTCAAGGGGTGACTGGTGGTAGAAGGTTATAGACAAATCCAAGGAATTGACTATGATGAAACCTTTTCACCAGTTGCTATGTTCAAATCCATTAGGATAGTACTAGCCATAGCTGCATGGTATAACTATGAGATATGGCAGATGGATGTTAAAACCTCTTTCCTAAATGGGAAGTTACTCGAGGATGTCTATATGACACAACTAGAGGGTTTTATCGATCCGAAGTATCCTAATCGAGTATGTAAGCTTCAAAGATCCATTTATGGATTGAAGCAAGCATCTAGGTCTTGGAATCAAAGATTCAATGAAGCCATGACCGAATATGGTTTCGTGTAGAATCCCGATGAACCCTGTGTGTATATGAAATTCAGTGGGAGCATATCCACTTTCCTAAATATTGTATGTCGATGACATACTGCTCCTTGGAGGCGATATACCAACACTGCAAGACGTGAAGCAGTGGTTGAGTAAATGCTTCACAATGAAAGACCTAAGAGAAGCTGAAATGATCTTAGGGATCAGGATCTACAGAGATAGATCCAACCGACTTCTAGGCTTGAGTCAGACATCGTACGTAGACAAGGATCCATCATGTACTCCATGTTATGTAGAAGGTCAGATGTTGCGTGTTGCACCAAACATGACTAGTCGGTGCCAGTCAGATCCCGATAAGGAACACTAGAAGACAGTCAAGACAATCCTGAAGTACCTTAACCGTACCAATGATATTTTTCTTAGTACTTGATGGGTAGGAGGAATGTCAATATCATGTTACATTGATCAAGGTTTTAAGGATGATAACCAGTCATATACTGGTTATGGATTTCTCCTGAATGGCGGTGCCATTAGTTGGAGATCCTTAAAGCAGCCAACCATTGTCGGTTCTATGATGGAAGCTGAGTACATCATTGTATGCGATGCTGCAGAGGAAGCAGTTTGGATCAAGAAGTTCATAACTGATTTAGGAGTAGGTCAAACTCTCCTAAGATCAGTTGATGTTTTCTGTGACGGTAATGGGGCCATAGCACAAGCACCGGAGCCCATGTCACATAAGAAATCCAAACGTATACTTAGATAGTAACACCTTACCCGGTGATATTACATTGTAGAGGGTTGACACCGATAACAATGTCGCTGATCAGTTTACCAAGGCACTTGGTAGTACTAGATCTATAGTGTTTAGGGAAATACCTGCTTGGAACTAGTTCAAGTGGGAGACTGTTGGTGTGCCCTAGTTCATAGGCATTGGTTCTTATAAAATGTATTTGTGTCACATTAATAAATGCATTAATCTAGTTCATTTATATCTTGTGCTATAATATGAATAGAGAATCCATTGATTGATAATCGTAAAACCATATCCCAAGTCTATTCTATCATGGGAATGATTAGGACCACAGACTTGTATATTCGACGACTGTATGGTAGTAATTGATACTAGCCATAGCACTTGATAAGTCAGTTGTGAATATGGGTACATGTTGTATACATGTGACTGGATCGATCTGCTCGAGAAAACTACATGGTGGTTGTGTCATTAGTTTTCTTAAGTAGGTCTCTAACTGTCTTCGGACCAGATTTCATTATAATATCAATGTGGGATTCGGTTCACTTTGACATACGCCTAACAGGTATGTAACAGCATGCCAAGTAAGGGTATGATCGGGTGAACAGGTGAACACGTTGGTGTTGATAGTGAAGTGGTGGAATTACCACTCACATAACAGTGAGATGATATCACATGCGACTTGATAAGGGAGATTGATAAGTGTGTAGCCACACCCTGATAAGTAGTTTACTTATCTAATTCATTAATCTACTTAAAATCAAGAAATATCATAAACATCAGAGAGGATGACAGCCGCCATGCCTCTAGTTTATAATATCGATATCAAATGGTAAAAGACGTTAAGAGATAACTACAGGGTCTCTACATCTTTAGACTGCTGAAACTCTGTCTTAGTTAGGAGCAGTAATGGTTTGCTAGAACTCACTTACTGTTTGTGAGCCATAAGCCCACTACTAGCTAAGGACAGTCCTATAGGATCGTGCACATCGAACATCTGAGTTAGAACTTATAGAACAGTACATTGGAGAGATAGAATTAATTAATTGATTGACAATAAAATGTCAAGGTAATTAATTGGTGGTTAATTAATTGATTAATTGATACTTTGTATCAAGGTAATTGATTAATGGTCTTAAGTGTTGAGTATTTAATTGATTAATTAGTTTGCGGGGTGTAATTAATTAATTTGTAAATTAATGAAATTGCATTCGGTGAATAATTAATTAGATTAATACGTCAATTTATTAATTTGTGTTATTCATTTAATTGGGGTGATTAAATTTAATCTAATCATAATTAATTGCATAGAATAAATATTATTGGTATTTCTTTATGTAACTAGATTAGATTAGGATTGGATTAGTTTTATAATTAACCAATTAGGTTTAGGAATACCAATAATATTTATTCTATGCAATTAATTATGATTAGATTAAATTTAATCACCCCAATTAAATGAATAACACAAATTAATAAATTGACGTATTAATCTAATTAATTATTCACCGAATGCAATTTCATTAATTTACAAATTAATTAATTACACCCCGCAAACTAATTAATCAATTAAATACTCAACACTTAAGACCATTAATCAATTACCTTGATACAAAGTATCAATTAATCAATTAATTAACCACCAATTAATTACCTTGACATTTTAGATAGGGGAAAAAGAAAGAAGAAGATGAAGGCAACATATACAGATAAAAAAAGTCATAAATCTAACAGTGAAGAGATGAGTTCTTACCTCGAAATTTACACAGTTGAAGTATCTTCTGCCTGGATTTGAATCACTCCATGAAGTTTTCAGAGGAGCTTCGATTCCACAGTGGCATATCCTTCCGCTACCAAATCGATGATGATTATGCGTGGTTGAAGGCATCACGTGCGTTGGTATCGATTAGGGTTTTTGAAGGTCTAGGTTTTTGAAGGTCTAGGTTTTTGAAGCTCAAAGACGTCGGAGAAGGAAGAAGAAAAGAACAATGATGGGAGAGAGAGAGAGCGAAAGATAAGAGAGAGAAGGAGGGTGATATATGGGTAACTGTGCCAGCAGTAATTTAGGAGGGAAAACCAAAGAGGGGCAAATTAGTCTTTCCACAAACATGGGTCCCGCGTTTTTTAATTCAGGATTCGAAATAAGGGTGACGTGGCACGTTGACTGACGTTGACCGGTCATTTTCACCAGCTGTACACCACATTGGGAGGTCACACCTAAGTTGGTACATATTAGTGAGACAAAATGAAGTTGGTACACCAAAGTGTGATTTAGGGTAAAGGTTGTACACCATGTGTGAAATTTACCCTCCAAATGCCCTGTTTCTTGAACCTACTAGTATAAATATAGCTTCTTTCTTTGTAATCCGTATCTTGAAAATTATAGTAAATATCTTGGCTTGGTAGTGCCCCCAGACGTAGTCATTCATATTGAGTGGCGAACTGGGTAAACAATTCTTGTGTATTTGTTTGTATTTCGTTTTTCGTAATTGCATTAGTTCCTAACACAAACCAGAACTTTCAAATTTTTGATAATGTATGGTTATAATTGATCTTTCTTGAGAATGTTAAAGTTAAATTTAGACCATTATATATGTTAAGGTCAAATATGCAGTTTACCAAAAATGTTAGGATCGAATTTCATCTTTATCCCTAAAATAATAAACAAAAACTTAATATGTAAAATTGATTTTAGCAACAAAAAAAGATAAGGTGCCAAAAGCAATTTTACCCTTAACGTCTAAAAAAAGTGCAATTTGATCTCTAATATTGGCAGCAAAGAGCAAATTTATCTCTAATGTTACGAGTTGGGTTAATTTGTAAAATAATTCATTAAATTGTCTTTTCAGCAATTTTATCATCTATATTTCACATATGCATTATTTTATCATTCATTAGTAACAGATTAGAAATATATGAATAGATGTGAAATTGTTTTATTTAAAAAAAAAAACCAAATATTTTATTTGGAGAAACATAATCCAAATATTTCGTCGAATTTAAAAATACTATCCCAAATTCTATTTTTTTAGAAGCAATTAGAGTCAATAAGAAACAAAATATATGTATAGTATGCTGATGTCTGAAATTGATCCAATTTGCCAATCTTTGGAATAAAATTTCTCTTGATTGTCAATATTAAAAGTATATATTTTTAAACATTAGAGGTACTGTCAATATTATGGATATTTTTACATCTTTATCTCATTATTGAAAAATTAACAACTTAAATAACTCCAAAAATAAAAGGTCTTAAGTTATTATTTCCTATTATTATAAATATAAGGGATAAGGTACTAAAATAAGCCTATGGTTTTTAGAGAAGTATCAATTTATGTTCCACGTACAAAATAGCAATGTACAAAATAGCACTAATATAGGTTTAACCTTTAAAAAATGGTATCAATTTAGGCCCCGATAACGGAACGTGAGACGTCATTTATATTATTCTGTTAAGTTATGTCAATTGTACATGGTGAAAGAAATTAGAACTTAACGGAGTAATATGAATGATGTGTCATGTTTCGTTATCCATGTCTAAATTGATACTTATCTCAAAACCTTAGACTTATTTTGATATCTTATCCTTAGATATAATAATAAAAATAAACGTGGCATTGACAATAGTAATTGCTTTTGCATAATTAAAACAACTAACATGTGTGGAGATGGCCGAGTTTGTCTAAGGCGCCAGATTAAGGTTCTGGTCCGAAAGGGCGTGGGTTCAAATCCCACTCTTCACAATTTCATTTTTTTTACGTAATAAATGTTTAGTAAAATTTTAAGGAATAAGGTGTAAAAATACTCATAACGTTTATAGTCATGAATATGGTTAATTTGAGAAATAAAAAAACAAAAATCTTCCTTCAAAAAAAAAACAAAAATCTACTATCTATTATACGAGTTGTACAAATAAATTCGCTGAATTTATAAATATTAAAAACAAATTGATATGCAATTGGTGTATAATAAGGAACAAAATATCTATGTTTTGTAATAATATCTGAAATTGATCCAACTTACCAACGTCATGAGTAAAATTACACCATTTTAGACGTTAGGAGTAAAATTGATCCTGACTTTAAATGTTAAGGATATTTTTGCATATTATCTCAATTTTTAATAAGTTGTTTTTTTTTTGGAAGAGTTTTAATAAGTTCTTAAAAGTGTAAAAATACCTATAAATTTATGTTTTCTTAAGCAATACAAATGTATGTTTTAAATCAAATAAATAATTTTATTAAATCAAATAAATAAAAATAAGAATAGTAAGTTTATCAAATAAATACAAGTTTTTCATTAAAAGTTACAAACTTTAGTTTTTCATGAAAAGTTCTTGCTCGACCCGAATTTTGAGCTGATTTCTTCAGCTGTTTGTTGATCTGTGCTGGAGTGAACTCTTTAGATATATTATGATGTTAAAATTAGTAGCGAATCAAAGTAAAGAAGTGAAGAAAGTAAAGATTACCTATTTATAAGCTCATGATCATGTGAAAATATTGTTTTACCCATTTTAGGGGTCATAATGTCGATTTTGAATTTCAAGGACCATAATGAAAGTAAGTGAAAGGATCAAGGGCCATGGGTGTAATTTACCAATTAGTAAAGTGAAAATTTCAAGAGTAATAGTCAAGTTTTGAAGTTAAAAGGTCATAATAAAAGTAATGTGTAAAAATATCCCTAAGTTTGACGGACATGTGTAATTTTACCCCTAAAATTGACAAATTGGGTCATTTGAGAAATAATTCATCAAATTGTTTTCTCAATCACGAATCTTTCACATGTACGTCGTTTTATCACTTATTAGTAACAAATTACAAACACATGAATAGACATAAAAAAAAATTATACTGTATTTTGTGCTAGTTTGATAAAAATAAAATAAAATATTTCATCAAATTTAAAAATGTTAAACTCCAATTTTATTACTAATTCATAAAAAAAATATTAAATCTTTTTTTAATCCAATTAATTGGTATCGGAATAAGAAGTAAAATATTTGTGTTTTGATGACTTGTGGAGAATTTCCGATGAACTTCCGTCTCTGTGGGGGCGTCGTTGGGTTCGACGGGGGGAAGCTCCGATGCCAAAGTCAGTAAGGGGGAACAAGAGAGCAAACTGAATTGACAAAGGGTAAGTGAATGTGTACCTTGATAGCCTGAGACATAGGCTATATATAGTCATGAAGTTGTAATTTTCAGTAACTAGAAAGTCTCCATTAATGTCCCATTAATGGCGGTTACTGGTTACCTTTAAGTTGGCGTTTAGCTAATTGATAGCTCATTAATGGTCTTTATTGTCGGATCGGCCCTGCCGTTCTAATGGCGGATTGAGTGTTTATGGGGATTCGCCTCACAGGTTCGCCCGCGGATCTCTTTTGGTGAGTCCCTGGTGATCCGCCCGCCGGATCTCTTTGTTTCAATACGCCGTGGTATTCCCGTATCAGGTGACCAACACGTGGCGTTCTTAGGCAAATATCTCTTTTGATCCTTGGGATAATATCACCATGTTATCAGAAGCCCCCCCCCCCCAAAGTTCCCTTAAAGCCTTTTAGGGCTTTTGAGCTTCTTTACGCGCCGTCATGATTACCGGCATTAATGATCACTCTGTTCGATGCCAATCGTGGAGTGACACGTGTGGCAGGCGCACCGCCCGAGGAAAGAGAAAACGCCTTCTTCATTTTTCCTTTTCTCTTTCTTCTTCATTCGTTCTTTCTCTCCATTTTCCTTTGCGTCTTCTTTGCAGAGCTTCTTCGGAGTTTCAGAATCCCTTAAGCCTTTATTTTTCATGTAAGTCCATCTTTTTCATTCTATATTTTATGAATGTTTAGGAGCTCTTCTTCATCCTCCGGATCAACCTCTGAACTTTTTAATTTGACCTCTTCATCTGAAATTGTAGTTAGTTGGACCACTTCTTCGTTGGAAAATTCTCTTTCCTCCGAAGGTACGGTTAGCTCCGATTTAGCTGAGTTGCTCGACTCGGCGTGTAATCACGGTCGGACTCGTTTTGGTAGAAGTCAAAACCTTTCTATTCCTATCACCGGTATTGCTCCGGCCATAGATTCTAGGCGATTTTCCAGGATGGCGGCCTCTTCTTCTGCTCCGCCCAGGAAAAAGGCACCTCGTGCAGAGTCTACCTCCTCTCGCATCAGTGCCGCGGATCTAGCAGATCTGGCGAGTAGATTCCCATGGATAAATAACTATGAGACCCAACTGGCGGATGCTCATTAACGACCCGCCTGTCCGCCAAGTGGATTCTTGTCTGTGTACTGTAGTCACGTAGAAAGAGGGTTCCGACTGCCTCTTCCAAAGATGATGGCGGACATCCTTGCTTATTTTGACATTACTGCTAGCCAATTACATCCGAATGGCTGGTTAGATATTGCTTTAGATTGTTACCTTGCCTCGAACTTAGGGGTAGTATACACTCCTCGTATCTTTCGAGCTTTTCATAAACCGTCGAAGCGAAAGTCCGAGTCTTTCCTCACCTTTGCAAAGTTTGGAGTGTATTCGTCGTTTAGCGGCAAAATGTCCAACGTCCATTGTTGGGACGAAAAATTCTTCTATGTAAAGATAAACGAGGGCGAGTCTCTAGGCTTTCCAACACTTTGGAATCCCAAACCTTTGCACATGGCGGGAGATATGCGTATATTGACGAATAGTGATGAGGTAGTGGCGGAGCTCATGAAGAGTGTCAAGGCGGATGCTTGGACATACGCTGACGCCTTAGACTTCATGATGAATGATATTCCCCTGATTCACCGAGAAGGGGACAAGTTTATTTACTCGAAGATTGCCCAATTTGATCAAGGTAACTTTGTGTTTTTTTTGAACCTTGATTGCTTTATTGTTCTCTTTGGCAGGGGTTTATCTAAGGCCAATCACGCTCTTGCAGAGAAGCGCAGGAAGTTGAAGGAAGATGAGGCTCGCAAGAAAGGGCAGGCAGTGGATCCCCAAAAGGGTGCAGGGAAACGTCTGGCGGATGCAACGGCCGATCCGCCTCTGAAAAAGAGGAAGCCTGCAGCTTTTGGCGGTCAAAAGTTTATGGCGGATGCCATGAAATCCGCCGCGTCTTTGGTGGAGGAGGAACAGGCAAGTTGTTTTTACTTTGATCTTTTTGCCATACTTTGGATCTAAGTTTTGATCCTCTCATCTTCATGTAGACGGTGAAGCCTGAACTAGGCGGTTATTGGTTCTCCAAGTATGGTTCCAGGGGATCCTTGAGAAATGAATCTGTTATCAATGACCTGGACGAGGCTCTAGGTCAGTTGGGCGAGGTACAGAAGAACCAAAATCAGATCCCAGGATCAGCCCATGTTCAAATGGGAAAGATTGAGCTTCTAACGGTTAGTTCCTTCTGTCCTTTGGCTATAAGTGATCCCCTTTTGGCAGCTTTTGAATGAACCGTTTCGTCTTAACAGATGTATACCCGCTTACGCGCCATGGAAGCGGAGCTCCTTCAAGGTGTAGCGGATAAGGCTACTATAGAAAAGTTGGAGAAAGAAGTTGCTGATGCCAACGCGAAAGCCGCGTCCGCCATTGCCCTCAAGGATGCCGAGATCCAAAAGCTAAAGGAGAAGATTGAAGCAGATGCTAAGGAGAATGAGGATGCTTTAGGAGATGTAGAGTACATGGCTGGGGAGCAAGCTTTCTATTACGGCGAGCTGATCATGGCGTATTTCTAGCTGGCGTATCCCGAGATCGATTTTACAGATCCGCAGTTCGCCATTCCGTACCCAGATGATGTTCTCAAATATAACAAAATCTCGAACATCAAGGACCACCTCCGTGATTACGTTCGGAGATGGATGAAGGGACCCGTCAAAGAAAGCAAGCCTTCCGCCAATGTCAAGCTAGTGGACCTCGAGGAAGTACCTCCAAAGGCGGGTGAGGAGCCGATAACCGATGGCACCCTTCTTCCTGAGGGAACACCTTCTGTGGAAAAGGAAGTCTCCTTGGTGGGCGTATCTGGAGCTGTTGAGAAGGAAGCTTCTCAAGCAGGTGCCTCAAGCGAGAAAAATGCTAAGGAGAATGCTCCTGTCAATGTTTAGTCTTGTTGTTTGTAAAACTTAAGTACAATTGTTTAATCCTTACGGTTGTTATTTATTTTACCTTTACGTTTGCGTAAGTAAATATATAAGCTTTTAGGATTTATTTTGGAGTAGGTGGCCAGCCATACTCCATTGCCCGAACCTTTGTTAAGGTTTGAAGCTGTTTTATTCCTTTAGAGGAAGTAAAGCTGCCTTTAGGGATCAACTTGCTACCTATCTTTGAGGTGAAGCGATACGCCTTTAGGACTTGTGAACCCTTCTTTGGGAAGGGTGCAAGAGAGTGTAAAGACCTTGTGTCCAAGGAATGTTTTAACTCTATCTCGAATGGTGATCATCTAAAGATGGATCCGCCCATGAGATTGTTCTCCTATCTTTGAGGAGAAAAAGTAGCTATGAGATAGCAGTACTTTTTAGTGTGGGAAGCGTTGGATGCGTTGGATGCCCCCCTTCTTTTTGAGACTGGAATATTTATATTGCTGCAAGAAAATACTTAAAAAGAATATGGACAATAGAACAATTGTTTTTATTGATAGAAGATACGCTTTATTACAGCAAGCGGGTCTCATATGTGAGCCTCATTAAAACCTTTAATAAGAAAAACCTCATGGGAAAAAAGCTTATTAAAGGAAAAAGAGTACTCAAGACCTTGTTTACATTCTATTTTCTGGTGAAGTATTTGCGGAGATTTTGGAGATTCCAAGTGCGCGGCAATGTATTTCCTTCCATGTCTTGAATCTTAAATGTGGCGAACCCAATCTTGTCCACTATTCGATATGGACCTGTCCAGGTGAGCCCTAGCTTGCCCTTCCCTTCTCTAGATTGGATTTTGTCGGCCTTGCGGAGCACGAGATCTCCCACATTCAGGTCTACAAGTTTGGCATTTTTGTCATGATAAGCGGCGATCCGCTGCTTGTATGCCGCCATATGTACATATGCCCTGTCTCTTCTATCCTCCACTCGATCAAGACTTTCTTTCAATCTCTGACTGTTTTCATCCTCGCAATAGAATGCAACTCTGTTACTTGGAACCAATATCTCGACTGGGATTACAGCTTCCATGCCATGAGAGAGGGCGAACGAGGTTTCGCATGTGGCCGTTCGAGGAGTAGTACGATACGCCCATAAGACGCTTGTTAACTGATCCGCCCATTTATTATCATGCTCACCCAGTCTTTTCTTTATTCCCTTTACGATTGTCCGATTCGTGACTTCGGTCATACCGTTGGATTGTGGGTAATATACGGAGGCGAATCTGTTCAGAATGCCCAATTTTTCACAGAAAGCTTTGAACTCACCACAGTTGAATTGCGTTCCATTATCAGTGATGATCGTGTGTGGAACTCCGTATCTTCCCACAATATTATCTTTGACGAACTCCACCATTCGTTCAGCATTGATGGAGGAGACAGCTTCAGCCTCTACCCATTTAGTGAAATGGTCTACTGCCACCACTACGTACCTCCTCTGTCTACGAGTAGGAGGAAATGGTCCAACAATGTCAATTCCCCAGATAGCAAAGGGTCGACCTTCGATGATGGGCCTTTGGAGATGTTTGGCGGTATGAGATTTATTTGCATGAACCTGACAACTATGGCAGGATTCCACCAGTTTTTGTGCATCAAGTTCCGATGTGGGCCAATAAAATCCTGCTAACCTAGACTTCTTCAAGATGGAAGCGGATGCCTCATGGGCTCCACATGCTCCTTCATGCAACTCCTTGAGAACCTGTTGTCCCTCTTCTGGCAAAATGCATTTTAACCAAGGGTGGCTAAAAGATTTTCTATAGAGGCAATCATTTATTATGGAGAAATAGGCCTCTGTCCTGACTATCCGCCGAGCTTCCTCCTTGTCCGTAGGTAGTGCTCCATCTAACAGATACTGTCGGATTGTCGACCTCCAATCACTTTCTACTGTCGTGAGTAGGGATACTTCCTCTGAGGTGAAGGCAGGAGTTGCTTTAACTTCGAATGGACATTGTGGATCCGCCCAGTTCTCCTTGCTGGAAGCCATTTTAGCTAGATGATCCGCTTCAGTGTTTGATCCGCGAGGCACATGGATTAATTCCCATTTAGTTTCTTTGGCTTCAAGGTGATCCAACAATTTTTTAACTTCAGCAACGTATTTGGCCAAAACATCATCCTTTACCTCGTAATTTTTCATCACTTGGTTGACCATCAACTTGGAGTCACTATAGATCACGATCCGCTCGAGAGTGATTTCTTTCAGTAGGCGCAGTCCCAATATTAAGGCCTCGTACTCCGCTGCATTGTTAGTTGCAATAAGATCCAATTTTGCTGCGTACCGTAGTTTTATATATTGGGGACCTGTGATTACGATGCCTATACCAGCTCCTTCTGCCGAGGAGGCTCCATCTGTATACATCGTCCATTCCTCGACTTGAGATTTAGGGAGATTCATCCCTTCTTCAGTGAATTCATTCACAAAGTCTGCCAAGACTTGACTCTTCAAGGCTGACCTGCTCTCGTATCGTACATCAAATTCTCCTAGGCGGATTGCCCACTCCATCAATCTCCCTGAAGTTTCTGGCTTTTGCAATACCTTCCTCATTGGTATATTCGTTCGAACTATGACAGTATGAGCCTAGAAGTAAGGCCTAAGGCGGATTGATGTGGTGACAATGGCCAACGCCATTTTATCAAGCTTGGAATATCGGGTTTCAGCATCCTTTAATACTTTGCTTACATAATAGATTGGATACTGCTGGCCATCCTCTTCCCTTATCATGACCGTGCAAACAGCTTTATCTGTAACCGAGACATACATGTAAAGATTCTCACCTTTCAAGGGTCGGCTCATCAAGGGCGGTTCTGTGAGAAACCATTTGATTCCTTCGAAGGCTTTTTCGCAATCCTCGTTCCATTCAAACGCCTTTTGCTTCTTGATCACCTCATAAAAGGGATGACATCTACGGGCCGAACATGAGATAAACCTGCCCAAGGCTACGATCCGCCCGTTAAGATGTTGCACTTCCCTGATATTCCGTAGCGCTTGCATCTCCAGAACGGCCTTGATCTTGTCAGGATTTGGGCTCACTCCTTTCTGGCTAATCATGAATCCTAAGAACTTTCCATACGTTGCACCAAAAGTACATTTTTTCGGGTTCAATTTGATGTTGTGACGTCGGAGTACGCCCAGTACCTCCCTTACATCATCTGCATGCTTTTCCACAGTGGTACTCTTGATGATCATATCATCTACATAGACAGAGTAGTTATCACCTTTGCTTTCCGCGAATATTTTATTCATCATCCGTTGATAGGTTGCACTTGCGTTCTTAAGCCCAAAGGGCATGACTTTGAAGCAATAAGTGGCTTGGTGAGTCACGAACGAGGTTTTGATTCTATCTGAAGGCTCCATTGGGATTTGGTGATAACTCGACTTTACGTCAGTGAAAGAGTACATGGCGTGTCCTGCGGTTCCATCTACGAGGATATCAATACATGGCAAAGGGTAGTTGTCTTTGGGACAAGCTTTGTTGAGATCTGTAAAGTCAATACACATGCGGTATGATCCACCCGCTTTCTTGACTAGAACCACATTCGCTAGCCATTATGTATAAAGTACCTCTTCGATGGCATCCGCCCGCTGGAGCTTGGCGATTTCTTCTTCTATCACCTTCTGCCTTTCAAGACCATGGTTTCTTCATTTTTGGGCTACCGGAACCGCGTCTTTGTCGATGTTGAGTTTGTGAGTGATCACATCTGGACTAATCACGGGGAGGATCTCATCTTTCCATGCAAAGACGTCTTCTGCCTCATGGAGAACCTTGGTGATTGCTTCTTTAATTTCTTCCTTGAGCCCTTTAGCCATTCGTACCTGTTTTTCATCCGCCATGAGGTACATCTCTGTTTCGCCCAAGGCCATTATGACGAGTTCTTCCTCCTCGTCGTCTTTAGATTGGGGGCGGATCATTAAAGATGCCGAATACGTCTCCTGAGCTATCTTTTGGCTTCCTCTGATCATTACACCTCCCTTGGCCGTGGGGATATAAAGAGTTAAGTGGCGTATGGAGATAAGGGCTGCTCCTTCGGAGATAAAGGGTCGCCCAAGGATAATATTGTAAGCTAACTGGCCGTCCAGGATAGAAAATTCCAGATCGCCTTTCCAGACTTGATCTTTATATGTTAACTCACAATCTAGTGTTACCTGGCCTTTTGTTTGGATGGTATGTCCTGTCACTCCTAGGATGTCCACTACGGTGGTTTCCACTTGGATTGGGTCGACCATAAGCTTGGCAAATGCTCCTCTTGTGATGACATTGCATGAACTCCCGGTATCGATCATCACTCTTTTTATCTCCCAGCCTTCCACCATCATAGTAATGACCAAGGCATCCGCATGAGGAGAGATATCTGGGCCAACATCTGCAAAAGGGCGATTAAGTGATGCCTTATCAAGAGCAGTGGTTCTTACCTTTTTCAGTACAGGTTGGTACCCAGGGCCGCCTGCTATGACATTGATGGTCCTTTTTCCTTTCTTCTTCGGATCATCTCTGGATCTATCACCATCTCCCTTCTTGCCATCATTTTGGATGAACCGGTCCAATTTTCCTCTCTCGATGAGACGTTCTATTTCTCGGGCTAACTCCCAACATGCGTCTGTGTCATGGCCATTTTTCCTGTGATATTTGCAATAATTTTTGGGATTTTCCCCAGTGTTAGTGTACTCTCCCCCTTTTGGTTCGGGGTATGAAATGCTCCGTTTGTGCTGACTGTTCTCTAACCACATTAGCACTTCGCTTTTAGAGGCATTAAGAGGTGTGAAGGACGTGACAAATGCCGATTTGTTCTTAGAGCCCCTCCGCCGGTTTCTGGAGGAGGAATCCTGGTGCTTGTCTTTTTCCCTATCTCGGTGGCGAGATTCGTCTTTGTCCTTTCTAGGCGGAGATAGTGATTCTCGGCGAATGTCATCTACCTCCATAAAGTCCTTGCATCTTTCGATTAATTCTGTCATATCTCGGGGCTTTTTCCGAATTAAATCTTCTTGCAAGCTTTTACATGTGGTGTTTTTTGCCAGAGCTTCCATCGCCATGGAGACATCCACATCGACAATTCGTATGCACAATTTGTTGAAATTGTCTACATACTCTCGAAGGGTTTCATTTGCCTTCTGCTTCAATTCGAAAAGCTTTCGTGATTTGACCACTAGAGGAATACATCCGGCGAATTTCGCACAAAAATGCCTACTTAATTGATCCCAGTTATCGATAGATCCAGGAGGTAAAGATTGGAACCAATCATAAGCGGGGCCTCCTAAGGTGGTGATGAACATCTGGCATAAGACCGCCTCACTAGCACGGTTAAGGCTAAGCAACTGTTGGTCCCTTATAACGTTACAAGTATAGTTCCAAGGGGGGTTAGGAACTATTTAAAAATTTTAAGCTAGGGCAGACTTCTTTTTCGTGAGAAAAAGGTTTGGACAGCGGCGCTGAGTGAATAACAAGATACTGGCTTAGTCAACTAGTGACTAGGTCAGTTTCTTTACTTGAGTCAGGAGATAGCACTTAGAGTCTATTCCTGAGCTCGGATATTCAACGCGCACAACTCAGCTTGACCTCTTTACTTGGTCAGTTTTTGTTTAAGCAAGCAATAAATATATAAAGGAGTTAAAGTTTAGAAATATGTTACTCAGCAGATTTATCCAGGTTCGGCCTCCAAACCTACGTCCTGTCCCCGGAACACGTTCCGAGATTTCGAATTCTCTACTGCGCTCTTTAACGGTAAAGCATCAAACCTTTTACAATCTTAGCAACTGAGTATAACAAGAGTACCTTCCTCTATACCTCTACTCAATCCTAATCTCTCGCTGAGTACTATAACCGAGTACTCAGCCTCTCCTTTCTAATCTCTAGAAATGATAAGTGTTTGTCCTAAACAATGATTGCTAAGACACCTTAGATGATTGAATAATCACTCTAGACTTTTACACAAAAGATATGAAATTTAGTGTAAGATTGCTTTGCTTTTTGCTTGCAGAACTTGCGTAGAAATTTGGTCAGCGTAATGGCTTGATCAAGTTCTGTATTGAATGAAGCAACTGATGGCACTATTTATAGAGACGTCTGAGGCATCGGTTCATTTCGAATTTCGAAATAACCGTTGGAGGTAAACGGCTTCCTGTCGTTGTCATCCTGACTTGCTCAGAGCTCTCGGCCAATCAGATTTGAGTATCTTCTGTCCTCGGTCAGCTTTTGGTCAGCTCGGCAGAATGTCTCTCCATTTATGGTAATGTCAACTAGACAGCATACTGTGTCTTCTGAACTTTACCCAAAGTGGAAACACTTTGTCTGGAAGTTGTTCTTAGCCAGCTGCTGTCTTGTACTGTTTGTCGAATCAACTCAGCAGCTTCGTCCCGAAGTTGTTCCTTGAAGGTCTTCTAGATCCTTCTCTTGCTGAGCTGCGTTTTGTACATAACTACAGCGTTTTGACACACGCGGTCCGAGCTGCTTTAAACTGTTTGACTTGGGCTTTGACTTCCGTATTGGGCTTGGGCCTTTTAATCTTATGTCTTATAAACAATTTAACTCAACATTGAACAAACACATTAGTAGAATAAATCAAAGCATTTAAACTTAGTGTGTTTAGAATATATTTTAATTATACTTAAACAATTTTGTCAAATCAAAATTATGTGGAAAGGTGTTTCAACAAACTCCCCCATTTTGATGTTGGCAAAACTATTCAGCGAAGAACTCAGTATTGAGCTCCCCCATGATAGTTGACCTAATATATCTTAGTAAACTCCCCCGTAAGGGTTGAGCTACTGACTTAGTTTTACTCTGAACATTTGAAGGTTTAATCGAGTATGTCTGAGGTCAGTTTTCAGATATAGGTCAGCTCATGGAACATATTCTATTTTACTCAGTGTTTAAGCGGAAGTTATAGCATTCAGAGGGCGCTGAGTAATTTGTTGTTCAATGAGTTTTATAAGACAATGTTATATAAACATATAAGTCAATGTCAAACATGTTATCAGCATTAAGTACAATCAACAAGTTTTATAAGCATTTAAACATGGTTGATGTTATTGAAGATACATAATGATTTAATACTCAGCATTATAGATAATAACTCATAACTCAGTTTTTGGATAAACAGATGCAAGTATTGATATTACTAGAAGTAGTCAGTGTTTACAGAAAGAGAAAGAACATACATAACATATAGAGACTACAAACACATAGCATAACTGAGCTAGCCTAATTTCTATTTCTTTCTCTTTTGTTTGGACTGACTATGCTCATGCTGTGTTCTAGCTTGTTCTTTCTCCCCCGTTTTGTCAGCATCGGGAGGAGGAATCCTAAAGGCGTCGGTTAAGATGGCTCTGGTCAATTCCGTGGACAGCGTCTTAAGTCTATCGGCGCTTTCATTGACACCATCAAAAATAGCAACTCCATTATCTGATACCTCGGCGGGTATATTGAGTTCAGCAGCGCTGATCATGCTTACTATGAAGGCTTGAGATTTACCTATCCAGGTAAGTGCGTCGGTCAGACCGGCAACGACTTGATGAAAAGTTTTCAGTAAGGATGTGTCATAGTATTGACGCTGAATATTTGTGTGACGTATGTGATTGAAGGTTTGTCTGGTTATAGACAGCATTTCATTTTGCTTCATAGCGTCAGTGTCCATTTCTTGCTTGTTCAAGTTCAGCAATCGAACGGCCTCACCAATTTGCTCCACTGAGCACTGAGAATAGGAGACCATTTGCTCGTTGGTTTTTATTTGCTCGGTGTGAAGCTGAGCAAAGAGCATTTTTACTTCATCAGAAGTTGTATAGCGCGTGTTCGCAACTGACAAAGTCTGAACTTGTTCCTGAAGAGCGTTGAGATGTTGAACTATTGTCAGCTGGATCTCAGCCAGCTTTGCGATGGAATCCTGCTTAGCTTGTTGTTCTTGAAAGGTAACGATGACACTCAGTAAGTCCTTGAATCCCTTAACTTTGTTGAGAAGCTGAGTTACATGGGAGAGTTGAGTTGTCTCAGCAGTAGAAGATCCAGCAGCAGGTTGAATGGTGTGATGAAGGTCTTTGATCAGTGTTTGCACCGAGTCGATGATTCTTTTTCCAGACTCGGTAGCATGCAAGTAGCTAAGAGTGCCTTCATTAACTTGCCTTGTTGTCTCAGTATGACCGGTTGGAAGAGGAGTCAGTGGAATCACATTGTCAGTGACTGGAAGTGTGGTTCCAATCTGCACTTGAGTTTCTGGTAGAGTTGATTGATCGGCAGATGTGTTGATTGGAGAAGAGGTAATTCTGATGCTGTCTGTGCTAACTGGGGCAGGAATGTTTTGAGTCAGCACAATGCTTGGATTGACAGCATTTACAGGAATTGACTCAACTTGACTTGTTGAGTTTGCAAAAGCATTTAAGTCGGCGTGTTCCTTTGGTGAAGAAACAGAGGCTTGCTTTTCGAGGGAAGCCGATGGAGTAGAAGTTGGTTGTTTTCTGAAAAATTTCAGCTTGAGTTTAGAAGGGTCTTGGGTTGGTTTCTGGATAACAAAGTTAGGGACAGTTGGAGGAGGAGTGTCAATGACAGACTTCTGACTTGCCTTGATTAATCTTCTTCTTGGAGGAGGAGCGTCAGCTTGTATAGATTCTCCTGAGTGAGAGGGAGAAGTTTCCTCTTGATCAGCATTAAGCTGGTCAGCTGGTTCTTGTCCTTGATTAACATTGTGTTGGTCAGGTTCTTGTTCAGCAGCCAACCGAGTATTGGTTGGCTCAGCATCAACCTCACTAGCTGTTTCCTCAGTGTCCTCAGCGTCATCCTGGCCGCCTTCTACTTCTTGTTCTTCATCTTCTTCACTATCACCATCTAACTCTTCCTCAACTTGTGCAATGAACTGATCGTCCAGATGCACCTCATCTTCTTGATGCTCAGCTATAGTTCCTAGACACTGTGTGTAGTGAGAATCACCAGGAACTACTACGTCAGTAGGTATAGCATCAATGGGAGTCAGTGTAGAAGACTTCTGCTTCTTTTGAGGTTGCTCATCCTCAATTTCAGGCTCTTCTTGCCTGCTCCTTTTCTCAGCTAACTTAGGTCTTTGCTGACCTGGTTCAGCAGCTGACCTTGACTTCTTGGTCTGAGGCTCAGTCTTCTTGGAAGAGGTCACAACAGCTTTCCTCTTGCGGGCAGCTGGAGCCTTTGTCCTTTGGCTTTGCTTTGGAGCTGTTTCCTCAGCTTGTTGTTCAGCAGCAGCTTTTCCTTTCTTTAGTGGCTGATTGAACTTCAAAGCCCTCAGCGAAGCTGCAGTTATCTCAGATCCTCTAGCTTTAACTTCATCAGTTAGGTCTATTTGATGATCAATGAGGATCCTGGTGATGAGCGATCCCAGCCTGAGAGTTCCAGTGCTCCTTATGAACCCAGCAATCAAGAATACTGGCATGTTGATAGGTGTATATGTCAGCATATGCCATATAAATCATTGCTCGAAATTTGTCGCTGAGCTGGTGCAGTTTATCTTTGGGTAAATAAAGTAGGTCAGCAGGTAATGAGCCATCTTTTGGTGTTGGCCCATGGATGAACTTGAGACTTCTCCAGAATGACCAGGGGGCTTGCAAAAGTTGACTTCATAGTTAGTGTCATCCTGATCTCCAGTTCTTCTCAGTTTTGCTCCCTCATTTTTCAGCTTTAGCAAATTCGCCAAATAGGTGGGATTGATGAAAATCATTTTCCCCCTTACCACTGTTGTTAGGTAGTCCTGGTTATCGTCAGCGACTAAGAGATTGTGGTAGAACTCCCTTACCAGGTCAGGATAGGTGTGATCCCTAATGGAGAATAGCTCGGTCCATCCATTTTACGATATCCATTCGCAGAAGGGTTTTTCGGATGTCACGAAGGCCTCAGACACCCATCGCGAGAAGTCTACTTTCCATTCGCTAATGTTATCAAATACCTTGGTATAGGTTCTGATTTTGGTCGGTTTTCCTTTGGAGGAGGTAGCTTGCCCAGTTTTGCCTTTGATCGGCGTAGTGACCTTGGTGGTTTCAGGCACAGAAGTTTGCCTGGAGGGTTCATCGGAGCTAGTCTTAGGGTGACCGGCACCGGAGATGTTGACGGAAACTCTAGTCATTATATCAGAAAGAGGATTGGGAAGCTTTGAGAGTCTTAGAGAGAGAGAGAGAATGCTTTGCCAAAGAATTTGGTGAGTGTAAAGAAAATAAAGAATGGGATTTACCCATTATTTATAGCGATGAAGTGTGGATCTTATCGAATCCATGTGTCAGTTTTGCCTTGGGATTGTCAACCGACAAAGATCCTGGCTTTTATGACACATTCAGCGCATACGTCATCCTAGGTGGCTATTCGCGTGCTTTTGCCTTTAATGCAACGGATCTAACACTCACCGTTTAGAATACTAAGCGTTTTATATTCTGAGTGGTCAGTAGTATATGAAAGGATGATTTCTCAGTTTGAAAATTACTACTCGGTGTGCATATTTACTCAGTATTGATATGTTAAGTACTCAGCATAACAATCACTCAGCATGCATAACTCATTCAGCATAGTAATTCACTCAGCATAAATTAACATTTTAGAACAGGAATTTACTGAAGAGGATTAAACATACCAATGGCTTCTCTCAGTATGCTGAACTGTTCACGAGCCAGTGGCTTTGTGAAGATATCAGCAAGTTGCTCATCCGTTGGGACGTAGGTTAGCTTTATCTCACCTTTGAGTACATGGTCTCTAATGAAGTGATGCCTTATACTGACATGCTTCATTCTGCTGTGTTGAATTGGGTTCTTTGATAGGTCAATTGCACTTTTGTTGTCGCATTTGACCTCAATTGTCTTTGTTTGAACACCATAGTCTTCAAGCTGTTGCTTAATCCATAGGACTTGAGCAACACAGTGACCAGCAGCAATGTACTCAGCTTCAGTGGTAGACAAGGCTACTGACGCCTACTTCGTGCTGAACCAAGATACAAGATAGCTTCCTAAGAAATGACATCCTCCAGAGGTGCTTTTCCGTTCTAGCTTGTCTCGACCATAGTCAGCGTCAGTGTATCCAACGAGTGTAAAACCATGAGTGTTGGGATACCATAAACCTGCGTTCACTGAGCTTTGCAAATATCTAAGGATTCTTTTTACAGCTATGTAATGAGATTCCTTAGGGTTAGATTGATATCTAGCACAGTAGCATACTGAGAACTGAATGTACGGTCTACTTGCTGTTAAGTAAAGTAGAGAGCCTATCATACCTCGATATAACTTGCTGTCTACTGACTTACCATTCTCGTCAGCACAGAGGACAGTGTCAGTGCCCATAGGAGTGGATATTGGCTTGCAATTTTCAAGATCATATTTCTTCAATATCTCCTTGGCATATTTAGCTTGACTGATGAAGATGCCATTCTTTCCTTGTTTGATTTGAAGTCCAAGGAAGAAGTTGAGTTCTCCCATCATAGACATTTCAAACTCAGTCTGCATTTGCTTGCTGAATTCCTTGCACATTGACTCATTAGTAGCACCGAAAATAATATCATCAACATATATTTGAGCCAGCAGGGTATCTTTACCCTTTCTCTTAATGAATAAGGTTGTATCAGCTTTACCCCTGACATAGTTTCTAGTCAACAGGAAACTGGTCAGCCTCTCATACCAAGCACGTGGTGCTTGCTTGAGGCCATACATAGCCTTTTTGAGTTTATAAACGTGGTTTGGGAATTTAGGATCCTCAAACCCTGGAGGTTGATTAACATAAACTTCCTCGTTTATAACTCCATTAAGGAATGCACTCTTAACATCCATTTGAAACAGTTTAAAGTTCATGTAAGATGCATATGCACATAAAATCCTAATAGCCTCTAGCCTTGCCACTGGGGCAAAGGTCTCACCGTAGTCAATACCTTCTTGCTGACTATAGCCCTGAGCTACAAGCCTTGCTTTGTTCCTGACTACGTTTCCTTGCTCATCCAGCTTGTTGCGGAAGACCCATCTTGTTCCAATGGTCTTCTGACTTCTTGGATGTGGCACTATCTCCCATACATCGTTTCTTTTGAATTGGTCAAGTTCCTCTTGCATTGCGCTCATCCAAAATTCATCTTCCTCAGCATCAGCGAAGTTCTTAGGTTCCTGAACTGAGACGAAGGCTACATTACTGAGGTACCTCCTGAGTTGGTTTCTTGTCATCAGGGTATTCTCAGTGGCATCAAGGATTGCACTCTCTGAGTGCCCTCTTGGAATCCTTATCTCTTTGGGTAGATTGATGTCTTGTGCTGCATGTGTTTCAACAATCTCTACAGGTGAAGACTGGTCAGTGAAAACAATATTTGGTTCACTTTTTCCTTTAGTCAGCCCTTGAGGAAATGACTCAGCGGCTGTATCTTGATCAGCGGGTACTGAGTGTGGATCATCCTCGGTCAGTGGCAAATATCTTCCTGCAGGGTTAGTTTCGTCGAACTCAACATGTACTGACTCTTCTAAAACTTGAGTTCGTTTATTGAAAACTCTGTATGCTTTGCTGTTTGTTGAGTAGCCTAAAAAGATAGCTTCATCAGCTTTTGAGTCAAATTTAGCTAGGCTATCTTTAGTGTTTAAAATAAAACATTTACAGCCAAAGGCACGAAAGTATCCAATGTTGGGCTTTCGTCCTTTCCAAAGCTCATAGGGGGTTTTCTTTAGTATAGGTCTAACAAGAGCCCTATTAAGAATATAGCATGCTGTGTTAACAGTTTCTCCCCAAAAATACTTTGGAAGCCTATGCTCACTCAGCATTGTCTTGGCTATTTCAACCAGTGTTCAGTTCTTCCTTTCAACAACCCCATTTTGTTGAGGCGTTCTAGGAGCAGAAAAGTTATGGTCAATGCCGCTGGCTTCACAGAATTCAACAAACTGTTGGTTTTTGAATTCTCCACCATTATCACTTCGGATGTGAGCTAGTTTTAGGTCTTTATCATTTTCAAGTTTTCTAACCAAATTTGAAAATGTCTCAAAGGTCTCATCTTTGCTACTCAGCAAGATGACCCAAGTGTACCGAGAGAAGTCATCTACAATGACCAAGGAAAATCTTCTTCCACCCAGACTCAGTGGCTGGACTGGACCGAAGAGATCCAAGTGTAGTAATTCTAACGGACGCTTAGTTGAGACAATGTTTTTGCTATGAAAAGATTGTTTGGTTTGTTTTCCAACTTGGCAAGCGTGGCATAATTGATCTTTTTCAAATCTAAGTTCAGGCAGTCCCTCAACCAATTGCTTTCTTGCTAATTTGGCCAGGAGGTCCATGCTTACATGACCAAGTCTCCTGTGCCATAGCCAGGAATTTTCTTCCTTTGACACTAAGCATACAGTTTTTGAAAACTTTTTCTCTAAGTCTAGCATAAAGACATTATCAATCCGAGGGGCAGTTAAAATTAACTCATTTGTTTTTCCCTCGTATATTTTGCATCCAGTAGCATCAAATATAACTTTTCTCCCATTATCACATAGCTGAGCTACGCTGAGTAAGTTATATTTGAGTCCGCTGACTAGGGAGACTGACTCAATAGTAGGATTACCTCCGATGGTTCCTGACCCTACTATCTTACCCTTTTTGTTGTCTCCAAAACTTACGCTTCCTCCTCGTTTACGCTCAAATGTGATGAACTGAGTTTCATCACCAGTCATGTGCCTCAAACATGTGCTGTCAATATACCACATCTTTGACTTCTCAGCACACCTCAGGCTTACCTGCATTGTAACTAGTTACTTTTAGGTACCCAATTCTTTTTGGGTCCTTGCTTGTTAGGTTCAACAGGTAAAGCATCATATTTTATTTATGGCGGCATACATGGACAGTATGGCCATTCTTTCCACAGAAGTCACAGCTGACCTTCCGTTTAGGATTTTTCACTGACTGGTCAGCACCCCAGTGCTGAGCGTGCCAGCACACCTTAGTGGTGTGTCCTTTCTTCCCATAGAAGTCACACTGGACATTCCGCTGGGGGATTCCATCTCTGCTGACCAGTACTTCTGTACTGAGCATTCAGAGGAATATTTCTTTTGTTTTGAACCTTTAGTTGGTTCTGGATATTTGTGACGTCCTTTCTCAGTTTCTTTGAATCTAATTGGACTTCAGAGACAGACTTATGTATGATTTCCATATTATCATGCAAAGTTGAGTTGTCCTGAAGAAGGAATCTGAGGTCACTTCGCTTGACCTCTTCAACCTCGTCACAGCGCCTGCTGAGTGCTTTAATTTTCTTATTACACTTCTTAACAAGTGTATAGAGGTCACTCAGGGCATTACCCATTTCGTTTCTGAGCTGGGAAAGTGATATTACCTCATTTGATTGCTCCTCATCATCAGATGCAATGGAGGGGTCAGTATGCTCAGAGACGCACTTCTCAGCAAGTTCATCAGCCATGAAGCAAATCTTCGCTGACTCGGTGGCCTCAGCTTCTGTTGATGAAGACTCGTCACTGTCGCTCCATGTAGCCACCATTGCCTTTTTTCCGTTCTTCTTATCCTTCCTCAGTGTGGGGAAGCTTGACTTGATATGGCCAGTTTGATGACATTCAAAGCATGTAATGGGCTTTGAGTTGTCTTTCTTGTATTTGCTGTCATTGGACTCAGCTTTATACTTATCAAACTTTCTGTAAGGCTTCTTAGAATATTTGTCATTCTTTCTGAATAGCATTTTCATCTTCCTTGTGAACATAGCCATCTCCTCATCATCTGTTGAGCTCCCATCAGTGGAGTCAGCTTTCATGACAAGAGATTTCTGCTTCTTGTCTTCAGACTTTTCCTTCACCTCGAAGTTTTTCATTGATATCTCATGGGTCAGCAACGAGCCGATGAGTTCGTCATATTTGTAGGTGGTTAAGTCCTGAGCTTCCTCAACAGCGGTCTTCTTTGCTTGCCAGTCTTTAGGAAGACTCCTGAGTATCTTTTTGACTTGTTCTTCCTCAGTGAAGATCTTCCCAAGTCTCTTGAGCTCATTGATAATGTTGGTAAACCTTGCATTCATGTCAGATATACCCTCATCATTGTTCATTTCGAACAGCTCGTACAGTCTCATCTGCTGGTTCACCTTGGACTCCTTTACTTTATTGGTTCCTTCGTAGGTGACCTCCAGCTTCTTCCAGATTTCTTGCGCCGACTCACAACCTGAGATTTTATTATATTCTGCAGCATCGAGCGCACAGTGAAGCATATTTATAGCCGAAGCATGATTTTGTAGCTTCTTGAGATCATCCTCTGTCCATTTGGCCTCAGCTTTAACAACTGTTTGGCCAGCCACAACTTCGACAGGTACAAATGGACCTTGGACTATGGATAGCCAGACACTCATATTTGTAGCCTGAATGAAATTTTTCATCCTATTCTTCCAGAAGGTGTAGTTAGACCCGAAGAATAGGGGAGGCCGAGTAATGGACAGCCCCTCAGGTAAGATCTGAGTTGTTTGGTTTCCTGGGAAAAACCGAGTGCTGTTTTCGCCCATAGTGGGGATCAGCTCAAGGTGGTTAAACCTTTTACAGTGAGCTTTTAAGCTCTGATACCACTTGTTGGTCCCTTATAACGTTACAAGTATAGTTCCAAGGGGGGGTTAGGAACTATTTAAAAATTTTAAGCTAGGGCAGACTTCTTTTTCGTGAGAAAAAGGTTTGGACAGCGGCGCTGAGTGAACAGCAAGATACTGGCTTAGTCAACTAGTGACTATGTCAGTTTCTTTACTTGAGTCAGGAGATAGCACTTAGAGTCTATTCCTGAGCTCGGGTATTCAACGCGCACAACTCAGCTTGACCTCTTTACTTGGTCAGTTTTTGTTTAAGCAAGCAATAAATATATAAAGGAGTTAAAGTTTAGAAATATGTTACTCAGCAGATTTATCCAGGTTCGGCCTCCAAGCCTACGTCCTGTCCCCGGAACACGTTCCGAGATTTCGAATTCTCTACTGAGCTCTTTAACGGTAGAGCATCAACCCTTTTACAATCTTAGCAACTGAGTATAACAAGAGTACCTTCCTCTATACCTCTACTTAATCCTAATCTCTCGCTGAGTACTATAACTGAGTATTCAGCCTCTCCTTTCTAATCTCTAGAAATGATAAGTGTTTGTCCTAAACAATGATTGCTGTAGACACCGAGTCGGAGGACCTGTGACGAAAACCTGAAAACAAGACGGTTGAAGTGATTGATTCCGAAAGTTTCAAAAATAATAAAATAAATAAGTTACAGTCGGTCGCTGTTGTCGATCGGATAGCTCGCGAATGCTTAACGGCACGGTCGAGTGCTTAGCGGCGGCCGACGCGTATTCGACGAAATTCGGACGCACGCTCGACGACGCGAAGCACGCGCTAGACGTCTGTCGGACGCACGCACCCAACCATGAATAGTACGCGCTCGGTGTCCGAGCAAGGCACGAGCTTGGCGGTACGGGACGCGCGCTCGTCGGCCACGGGACGTGTGCAACCGGCAGCGCGGAACACGCGTTCGGCGGTCACGACGCGTGAACGCCCGACGACGCGGAACACGAGTTCGACGGCCGCGGGGCGTACACGCCCGACGGCGCGAGGCGTGCCCCGGTGGCCATTGAGCGAGTGCCCAATCGCGTTGGGCGGAAGCCCAAAGGTAGGGGGGCGCGAGCGCCCAACCGCATCGGGCGGACGCCCAACGGCAGTTGGGCGCGCGCCCAACAATGTTGGGCGGTAGCCCAACGTGATGTTGGGCGGCCGCCCAACTAGCCTTGGGCGGCCGCCCAACGGCTTTGGGCGACGCCCAATTTTGCTCGGGCGTCGCCCAAAGTTTCCGGGACCCGTTTCCCTATATAAGGGGCACGGATCCCAATGCAAAAAGAAGAGGGAGGGGATTTCTTGGAGCCTTTCTCACTCTAAACATTTTTAGAGAGAGAAAGTGAATTTTTTTTGAGAAAAATATTTTTTTTTCTCAAAAATTCCGAGTTTCCTAAAGTTAAACTTTTACTAAAAAATATAAAAAAAAGGAAGATCGCGACTCGTGGAATCGATCGGCTTCGACTGTCAGATACCGAATTTAAGGTATTATCCGAGGACTAGACTCTTTTATTTTATTTTATTTATTCTCTTCTTCTATTTATTTTTTATGTTATAGTTTCTTTATTTGATTAGTTATTTATTTTATCACGTTTTATTTAATTAGCGTATTTATTTAATTTTCGTTTCGTGTTGAATAAAATTCGGTTTCGTTTTAAGATAGAAAACCTCATTTTGATATCCCAATACGAACCGTGATCCGATAAAAAGGTAGTTCGGGTATCGAAAAACGTTGAAATTATAAGTTTCTAATTTAAAAAAAAAATTCAAATAATGTTTTAAAATAAAAACATCGTTTTAGGAACTTCCGTTATTGACTATGATCCATTTTTGGTAGTTCGGTCCGTTATTGACTATGATCCATTTTTCGTAGTTCGGAAATCCAAAACGATTGAATTAGATTTAATTTAAAGCTTTTGAATAAATCTAGAAACAATTAGAGTGCTGCTGTAATTTGCCATTTCTGTCACTAAGTGCTGTTTACCTACGGATTATCCGTCGGTAAATCTGCCAAAACGCAAAAAATGCCATTTCAATCCCTTTTTCTCAACTTCTAAGCTTTTAAATCCTTAATATATATATGTATAGTTATGTAATATATGTGTTTCAAACTATTTTAGATGTTTAGTGTATATAATTATTTAGGATGTTTGTAAATCATTCTTTATTTAATTTTTAAAACATAAGTATATGTATATATTTGTTCTTTTATTCATTTGAGTTATATTAGATCCTATTTTGAAGATTATTTACTTGGGCATTTTGGGAAATAATCAATAGATATTAGTATATGCTATTTTTTTGATATTTAAAACTACAATAGTTATGTATATATGTAGTTTTGGGATATTTGGGTTATTTTATTGGTTATTGAATGAAATTATTTTGGGTAAATGTTATGTTCTTATTTATGAGATTTATTTACTATTTTCACATCTTTAAAGTATAAATGTATTTTATCTAATATTTTCATATATGTATTATATAGTTTCCTCTTATTAACTTTTATTTTCATATTCTCTTTTTGATTTAAATGTATATATATATGCTAGAATTACTTTCTTTATTCTTTTGGAGCATTCATGGGTCCATGTTTCAAATGGGCTTTATTTGATTATGAATCTTGCTTTAAATGGGTTTATTATTGTAATTATAATAGGTAGAGAGAGTCCATTAAATAAGAGGGGAAAATAAATCAAAAGAAAGAGAGTTTTCAATTTGATTATTTAAACTAATGAATTTTTAGAGGTTCCTAATGTAAGTAAATGGAGTTGTTTTTTGTTAATATTTCAAATCGTTTCCAAAACACCACGTTTTAAAACCTTAATCCGTTCCAAAGGCGGATTAAGTGAACATGGTAATTAAATCGCTTTCTTTGTGAATAATAGAGTTTTTGAATCATTTTCTTAAAGGATTTGTACAAAATAAAATTGACTTGTATGTTTAACCACGTTTTCTTAACTAAAGGTTTTTGTTTCAAACGTTTCCAAAGCACTTGAGTCGTTCCAACGGCGACTCGAGTAAACTTCACTAATCGGGGTTTTAAAACGCACCTAAATCGTTCCAACGGTGATTAAGGTGCGAACCATGTAAATAAACTCGTTTTGGGGAAATAAGTTAGTGTAGAATAAACACACGGCATGACATTTAAATAAGGTTATAAATAAATCACTTCTTTCTTCCCCCTTCTCTGTGTATGTATAATATAAATGGGTGATTCTTTACTAATATGGCTTTCCAATAATATATGCTCAAAACGGTTTCTGAAAAAAAGAAAGAAAAGGTTTCAAATGAATTTTAAACTTAAAGAAGTATACGATTAGTCCGTTATCGCCTAACATGCTGAGTAGGAGGCCGGTGGTTCATAACCGGGCGATGTCGGGGTGCCTAGTAGCCTTTCTCTGGAAAGGAGCTAGCCTTCTCGGCTCGTACCTAAGTTTTCCGAACCCACACCGGTCTCTCGCAAGGGATCGGTGTTCATTTTCCCATTCGTGGGTGGCGACTCTTTCATATCTCCGAGCTCCGGTCCTGTCGAGCAGCTTGATTCCACGATTGGTTGCTTTCGGCGCCAATCACCGCCTACGTCGCCATGAGGTTGTCCACCCCCCGGTCCGCCCGGGAGATTAGGCCGCGGCACCTCGTCTAACAAGTGGCGACTCTGCTTGGGAAGCGAGAAATTTGATTCCGGAAGGCGTGTATTAAGCCCTTAACGGGGACGGATCGTTTTACTTCTTTTCATATGCATTCATGTGCATTATTGCAAACCCTTTGGGTAATTTCCACGAAACCTCTAGCGAGAGTCCATTCGTCGCTCGAAAGAGGCTAGTGTAAGTTCCCCCTTACAGTAAGGCGCCAAAGGGTCCCCATCCATTCGTTAGGGGCGAATTTGTGCGGTCCTGTGAGGTCCCGCGGTCAGCCGTGTCAGCATATAGTAGCCTTAGAAGTTTCCATAGGATCACCCGTTACTATTTTTGATGTGATAAATGAATCAATTCGTGTTTTCAAACCGCCACGATACGTGTCTAATCCTAAAGTAGGTAAAGAAAATGAGACGATGTGTTAATATATACTCGTGAATCGACATACTAATTACCCTAAAACATCGAAACAATTTGAACTAAAGACGACTTAATCATCTCATATGAATGAACATGTGCGACCCGCCTTGTCCCTTTCGGTGTCCCAACGAAGGCACATGTTCAAGAAATGTGTTATGACGTAAGCACGTATTAGTATGAATCGGTTCGGTGTTAAGGATAGTTACATCTCGATACAAAAGACTATATTAACAGTAGCCGTTATTCACATTCTTTAAATAAGTTGGGATAAAACGAGATCATGACGAAACGAAAACGAAGAACATTTATGTCTTGAACGACCGTGTGGTAACGTGAAAAGTTTCGCAAACGTGGCCCGTCCCTTCCGAATAAAAGACGAGCTTTTACGTTATGTCTCGTGTCGTTCTTAAGAGAAATGGACGTGTCCGCGGAAGTGACTAAGAGAAGAAAAGCAAAAAATGAACTAAACGACCAAAATCATTCCGAATCTACGATATATGTTAATCCCGAGAGTAGTTAAAGAAAATAAACCAATGCCGTTGAATGCATGCCTCGAACGAGTGTATACCCCGTTTAAAATCACGAAGCCGAATTAAGCCAAACCATATAATTGCGCCATATGGACGAGACTAAGGGTTTTGACTAACGACTCGATCATTTCGACCGTTACCAAAACTGCAAGAAATATGGCCCGATGTACGTGTTTGCTTAATTCGTGCCTAAAGGAAAGAGAATGGTGATATCCTCGCTTCGAATAAGCATGCAATTCAATGAAATGTTGATTTTCTATAACCACACTAAGATGATATATCCCGTGAATTGGGAAGAACAACGAACTGTTGCTAGCCGAAAGGTTACCGTGCGCTCAAATAAGACTCACCGTCTTTTCGTGTAGCAAAATGAGCAAACGAATCCTCGACGCTAAGAACAAACACGTTACGCGATGAGTCCGTTCCCTAAAATAAAATCCAAAAGTGATTCCATCACTAAATAAACGCATGGTTACGTCTCTCGATAGATCCAAAAAGATCCCATTGTAATCCAAAAATCGAGACACGAATCCACGTGAATAAAAAGGGAACAAGTCATTTGCAATAACAAACGATTGGAATAGAAGAATAACTCGTACCACGTTTAAAAACCGAGATGCGCTCAAAGGGAGTCAAAACCCGAATTAATGCGTCACGCGAAAGGACAAAAGACGAGTTATTCTGAAAGGACAATCCGACTTGGTCGATTTCTTAGTCACTGAATGTGGATACGTCAAAAAACGAACTGTATTGTCTGATGGGTGATTTACTTTTCCATAATAATCGACGGCATCACGCGTCCCCTGGACTGCAATGTGAGCCAAAAACCAAAATCCTAGGAAAGAGACCTGGACCGACGAGTGTGTGGAGGAATAAGGGTGGAAGAGAGATGTTGTGATATGTGTAAATAGAACTAACGTTTGTTCTTCTTATCTTATAATCGTAAATAAATAAATGCACACACCACGAATCATGCATATAAAATCATGCATACATACTAATGGATACCGTTCGCGCAGACGTCATCATTAAGCGGTTGTGGTTTTCGCGAGAGTAATCGGCTTGTCAGACAGTTTGATCAGCTACGAGTAGACAGTTCCGAATCAGTAGTTGTGGCTTCTGAATCATCTTCATCCGGGTATACTCAGTCTTCCGTCAATATGTCTGCGACTGATGAGAAAGTGGCTGAATTGGAAAATTCTGTGAACAATATCAATGATCAGCTGGCCGCAATCTTGGCCCAGCTAGCTGAGTTAGCACTGAAGGACAACAAGAGTGGTAGTAAGCGTGCTGAGAATGAGGTGAATGGTGGCCCTCGCTTTGGGAATGAGGAGGATTATCAGGATTATATCCGAAAACAGTTAGAGAAAGAGAAAGCTAAGGAAGAGGAGTGGAAGCAACACATCACACAGGAAGTGCAGGACTTGCGCGGAGGAAGCTCCGGAAGTCAGGATTTCTATAACTTGAAGAATTGTTTGTCGGCAACAGCTTTGCCTTTGAAATTTCGGCTCCCTGACATGAAAAAGTTCGATGGAACGGGAGATCCCACCGCTCACATGAATCAGTATGTTGCGGTGATGAAGCACACGATCCTGATGGAGGATCAGGTCCTAGGGCTGTTTAACACCTACTTAGAGGGGGCTGCCCTCACATGGTTTCATGCGTTACCAATGGTGACAAAGAAGGATTGGAAGGAATTAGTGAAGTCATTCATCGCTCAGTATAGCTTTAACACCATGCTGGAGGTCACTTTGAAAGAGTTAGAGAGCACTAAGCAACAGGCTGGGGAATCCTTTTCCGATTTTGTGAAAAGATGGAGGGCTAAGGCCGCAGTGATGAAACAAAAGCCGCTCGAGCAGGATTAGATCCGAATGGTGGTTGGCAACACGTTGCCGTATATCAAAAATGAGTTGCGGTATATGCCATTTACGGATTTCAATCAGATGTATAGTTGTGCCTTGACTGTTGAAGGGGATGGAGAGCCGAAGAAAGCTTATACCAAGTGGACGAAGTCTGGATATAGTGCCGGAGGGCCTAGCGCGAGTACGGAATCTGCAGCAGTGAAAGTGGTTGATCTTAATGCTATTGAAAAGAGGCGGTTCGCCAAGTTCGATCAGACCTACGCGAAAGTTTTCGAGCGTCTGCAGAAAAAGGGATTGTTGAAAGCCCTTACCCCGTATAACAAAGCTCAACCTACTCCGCAGATACAGGCTAGAGGGTATTGTGAATTCCATAGCAGTTATGGGCATACAATTGAGAATTGTGAGAGGCTGAAACATGAAATCCAAGATTTAATTGAAGAGAAGAAGATAGCTGATCCTTCGTCAGCGAACCCTTCCGTTAGGCGCAATCCATTGCCTAATCATAGAGTGAGTACGATCAGAGTTGGTTTGACAGAAACTGTAGTGATGGAATCCTTCGAGGAGAACGTAGAGGAGTTGTTGGACTCCGATGAAAAGAGCAATGTGGGAAAGGGGCTGTATGTGTCCTTCCTGGGTGAAGAACAAGAGGATGAACCGATGGGGGAAGGGTCAGATGGTGGAGCACCGTATGATGAGGATAGTGCTGAAGAGACCGGAGAAGGGTCGTCTCGGACTATTGTGCCAGATTTGGGTTTGTTTAGTGGAGGAAGGGATCCCGAGGCGCACTTGCGTGAATATATGCACGACATGTTTATTGAATCCTTCGGAGTAGATGAAATTGCCCAGTTGTTCCACCATTCGCTGGCAGGCGAGCCTCTGGAATGGTTCCATTAATTACCCGACTCTTGCAAGCATGATTGGGATCGGTTGTCGGATTTGTTTCTAGAAAAGTACCAAAGAGCTGAAGATAGAACTGCGGAGCGCTTTGCGATGCAGATCGGACCCATCAAACATCCGCTACCGAGGGTTAGTAAGTATAACGGCAATAAGGACCCTATGGAGCACCTTCACTTCTACTTGTCGGCTATGGCACCCTTGGGTTTTAAAGAGGAAGAGATCACTAGCTTGTTTTGCAATTCATTGATGGGTGAACCGTTATTGTGGTACATGTCGTTGCCGATGTATGTTAAGACCGATTTGGTGGCAATGACGAAAAGATTTATCAAAGAGTATACAGTATGGATGCTGATGGAGCAAACCCCTGATTCTCTGTCTTACCAAACGCCTGATGCGGTATTAGCGATGCCTAGGTATGGTGGATACCAGGATCCTGTTGAGCACGCGAGGTTATTCCGCAATCATATGTATGATGCCGGATTTCTACAATGTGAGTTGCATGAACATTTTCTGGAAACCTTGATGGGTGAAGCCTTATTATGGCATCAAGGTCTATCAGAGGAAGAAATGGGTCATTGGGTACCTCTTAGAAGTGCTTTTGTGGCGAGATATGAGATGTATGTTCCATGGACGGGATCCCTGGACGATCTGGATAGGATTAGGCAATTCCCCGAGGAACCGTTTGTGGATTATGCTAGAAGGTGGAGGCACCGTTATGAGCAGTGTCATGAAACAATGAGCGATAAGGTGCAGCTTATGTGCATACAACGAGGTGCTATTCCGTTAGCCGCCAGAAGGATGAGCAGAGTGTCCCTCCGGGATTATGATGAGTTGATAGGTTGGGCCTTGTATGGATCGGCGGATCCCTTTTACTTGAATCCGAATGTTCCTCACGTCATGGATTTAATGGTTGTGGACATTTGGGAGAGTTCTTCGGACGAGGAAGATGCCAATCGGAGGGTTCCTATTAACATTTGGGACGAATCGGATGATGAGCCGAAAATTGCGGTAATGACGAGATCAGGCCGTGTGGCCAAGGGGAAGGCACCTATGATAGAAACCGAGATTGGAGAAGGGTCGGCTCCTAAGCCCGATGACCAAGTTCTTGAGCAGTTGAAGAAGACGCAAGCTAAGTCCACAGTTTGGGAAGTCTTATGCCATTCTAAGTACCATCATGAGAACCTGATGAAAGAGTTGCAGAATCTGGTTATTTCCACCGATACTGAGCCGGCAGCGCTAGTGGGAGCAATTATGGCCCGAAAGAAGGCCGAAATCACATTTACTGACGAGGATCTCCCAGAAGAGGGGAAGGCTCACAATAAGCCTTTGTACATCCGAGCGGAAATCAACGGAAAGAAGACTAGATGTGTGATGGTCGATGACGGATCGGCCATTAATGTTTGCCCGTTGAAACTCTTGTCGAAGTTGGGAGTGGAGAGAGGAGATTTGACAGCTTCTGAAACTGTGATTAGAGCATATGACGATAGCCGTAGGCACATTGAAGGAGTCTTCAAGGCCAAGTTGAAAGTGGGGCCGCATGAGGAAGAAACTGAGTTCACGGTGCTGGATATCCCGGTAACCTTTACCGTACTGTTGGGACGCCCTTGGTTCCATAAGTTGGGAGGTGTGCCCTCCACGCTCCACCAAATGATTAAATTCCCTTTCGGGGAGGAGATAGTGACAATTAGAGCTGAGAAATTGAGCTCGGTGGCAGCATTGGGAATTGAGCCTCAACTTTTCTCCGGATTCCAAGTCTCCGGGATTTACGAATCAAGCATGACCACCGATGTGGTGAAGATGATGAAGGGAGGTTTCATCCCAGGAATGGGTTTAGGAGCACACCATCAGGGGTTGCTGGAATTTCCGGACTTTAAGAGTCAGAAAACCCGGAGGGGTTTGGGATATGAGCAGGGAGGTCCGTCCAACGTGAGTGGTGAAGGAAAAGTGGGCCTAAGGAAGTACTTCGTGAACGAGGGGCATGGAAAGGCGTATTTAGGGACCCCCGAGGCATGGACTAGCACAGAAGGGAAGATTCTGCCGGGGTTCGAAACCTTCAATGATGTTGCCGACTGGGGCAAAGGAAAGGCGAGCTGCTTTATCGAGGAGATTATGATGCTGGATTTGAATGCCGAGGAGCAAGTCATCACCGTTGAAGCAACTGCAGGAGCGGGAGATGAGCCTAGTACCTCCAAAATTCATGAGAAGTCCGAAGACCCTGATGATGAAAATTGTATTACTGCTTTGTTTGAATCAGATGATGTAATCACCCATGCTATCAATGAAATGAATTCTGATTTTGCTTACTTGCTTGATGTTGATCATGATCATTCCATGCATTTTCATTCATATAACATGCCTACATTTGAAATCAATGCAATAGAAATGTCAACTTTCAATCTTGGTACGGATGAAAATCCTAAACTTATACAAATTGCTCAAGAATTAACTATTGAAGAGAGAAAAGAATTCGAGAGAATAATTAAAAAATACGAAATTGTATTCGCATGGACATACGAAGACATGCCTGGAATTGATCAATCTATCGTAACTCACCGCATTCCAACTTACCCCGAAGCAAAGCCCGTAAAGCAGAAGATCCGACGTATGAGACCATAATGGGCAGATAAGATCAGAGAGGAGGTGAAGAAGCAGTTAGAAGCAGGATTCATCGAAGTGATCGACTATCCCCCTTAGGTTGCAAATGTGGTGCCAATCGCAAAAAAGGACGGCAAAGTAAGGATGTGCGTTGATTACAGAGATCTTAACAAGGCATGCCCCAAGGATGAGTTCGCATTGCCTCATATCGACGTATTGATCGACAGTGCAGCGTCAAGCGTCTTACACACGAATGTGGATGGTTTCATGGGCTACATGCAAGTTCAGATGGCCGAAAAGCACAAAGCAAAAACCTCGTTCACAACCGAGTGGGGGACGTACTGTTACAGAGCAATGCCGTTTGGTTTGAAAAATGCCGGGGCAACTTACCAGCGAATGGCCACAGCACTGTTCCATGATATGATACACAAAGAGGTAGAAGTCTACATGGACGATATGATGGTCAAATCAGAGACAAGAGAAGGGCATTTTGCCGCGCTCGAGAATTTTTTGGCCCGAATTGCAGAATTCAAGCTAAGGTTAAACCCGAAGAAGTGCTTTTTCGGCGTCTCGTCGGGGAAAATCTTAGGCTATGTAATCGGAAATAAGGGAATCGAGGTGGATCCTGATAAAGTGAAGGCTATACAGGAGATGCCGGCGCCGAGAAATGAGAAGGAAGTGAGAGGGTTTCTTGGGCAGGTTCAGTATATCAGTCGGTTCATAGCGAGACTCACCGCAATCTGCGAGCCAATCTTTAAGTTGCTAAGGAAAGACCAACCCGCTACTTGGAATGATAAGTGTCAGCAAGCTCTGGGAAAGCCGCTTCTCCTCTATGTAGCAATTGAGGAGCGATCTATTGGGGCAATGTTGGCTCAAGAGGGAGACACCGGTGTGGAGCACGCGGTGTATTATTTGAGTAAGAAATTCTTGGAGTACGAGCTCAAGTACAACATGATCGAAAAGACATGTGTGGCAGTGGTATGGTTGACAAAGAAACTGCGGCACTATTTCCAATCGTATAAAGTGATCATTATTTCTCGGATGGACCCCGTGAAGTATCTATACCGAACTCCATCCTTGACGAGGAAGTTAGCCAGATGGTTGTTGCTTTTGTCCGAGTTTGACATTGAATATGTGACGAAGAAGGTTATCAAAGGGAGGGCCGTGGCAGAATTTCTAGCCAACCAACCCCTGAATGCAGAGGAAGAAGAGATAAGCTATGATTTCCCCGATGAGCACTTGAACGCAATCGAAGTTATACCGTGGAAAATGTTCTTCGACGGAGCAGTTAATTCGAATGGAGCCGGAGTAGGAGTACTACTTACCTCACCGGAAGGAGAAAGGATCCCGATGGCCAAGAAGTTATCCTTCCCTCTCACCAATAATATGGCCGAGTATGAAGCGTGCATTTATGGTTTAGAGTCATTAGCGGCACTGGGAGCGTCATATGTCAAAATTTGGGGTGACTCAAAGTTGATCATCAAACAGGCACAAGGAAACTGGGAGGTAAGAGAAGAAAGACTACGTCCGTACCTCGATCAGCTAGAAGGGTTGGCATAAAGATTCAAAGAATGTCGTTTCTATCATATTCCTCGAGCACAGAACCAGGCGGCGGATGCCTTGGCCACTTTGGTGTCAGTTTGGGACAATCCCCGGAACCTTGCTTCGAAACCGTTGGTATTGAGAAGATCTCACAAACCGTGCTACGAAGACGTAATGCTGTTAGGGACAGATGAAAAACCGTGGTATTTCGATATCGTGAACTTCATGAAAGATGGAACATATCCGGCAGAGTCAGAACCTAGGGATCAAGCTGTGGTTAGAAGGCTAGCTCGTCAGTTCGTCATCCATAACGACTTGCTTTACAAAAGGCACATTGACGGATTACAATTAAGATGCTTGGATGCGGGGAGAAGCCCGCGAGGCAATGGAATCAGTACATTCAGGAATTTGTGGAGCCCATATGGGGGGAGCAGTACTAGCTAAGAAAATTATTAGGCAAGGCTTCTATTGGCTCACCATGGAAAGAGATTGTAACGAGTATGCAAAGAAATGCCATGATTGTCAAATCCACGGCGATTGCAGTCATCTTCCGGCCATGGAACTACATGTGCTAGCACCTATTTGGCCATTCGCTGCTTGGGGCATTGACATCATCGGCGAAGTAAGGCCTAACGCTTCAAATGGACATAAGTTTATTGTTGTCGCCATCGATTATTTCACCAAGTGGGTAGAAGCAGAGTCGTTTAGCAAATTGGGATCCAAGCAGATGAGAAAGTTCATTGAAAAACACTTGATCACCAGGTTTGGAGTGCCTCATCACATGATTACGGATAACGGGGTCCAGTTTCAGGGGGAAGTAAGGAATCTTTTCCGAGAATATGGCATTGAACATCACAGGTCTTCTCCGTACCGTCCACAGGCTAATGGAGCAGTAGAAGCAGCTAATAAGAACCTTAAGAGGATTCTCGTAAAAACGGTGGAATCACATCGGAATTGGCATGAGCACCTCCCACTCGCGTTGTGGGCTTATCGCACGACAATTAGAACCTCAACTGGGGCAATGCCATTCTCTTTGGTGTATGGAACAGAAGTAGTCTTACCGATTGAGATCGAAAAGCGATTGTTGAGAATCGCAGTGGAGGCAGAAATTCCCGAGGCGGAATGGGTGAAGAAGCGATATGAGCAGTTGGCTTTGGTTGACGAGAAAAGGATGGAAGCCCTTTACCATGTACAGTTATACCAGAGAAGAATGGCTCGGGCTTTCAATAAAAAAGTCAAGACCAGCCCTATCAAAGAAGGAGATTTGGTGCTGAAACAGATCCGTGTGACGCACACCGACCCAAGGGGGAAGTTTAGGCCTAACTGGGAAGGGCCATTCGTTGTGAAGAAGATACTAAGCAAAGGAGCGGTGAAGTTAACCACAATGGACGGCATGGAATTCTCCGAACCTACCAACATGGATAGGCTTAAGAAATACTTTTAGTAAAAAAAAAAAAAAAAAGAAAAAAAAAAAAGAAAAATTCCCGATAGGTTGAAAACCCGCAAAGGGCGACCTATGCAACAACGAGGGAAAATCCCAATGGTCGAAAACCCGAAAGGGCACTCATTTAAAAATTCCGGGATAGTAAAAGGAGAGGAGAAAAATCGCCGGGATCCGAAAACCGAAAGGCGGGTCCTGGTAACAATAGTTATGACTTGAGCAGTTACAAAAACAATGTATAAGAGACTAAGTATTTCTGTTGTTTGTAAATAAATAAAGGGCATGAATATATTTGACGAGAATGATTGGAATCATCATAATCTACTAAATGCATGGTAATATGAATCATGAGTTATACATTTCCTATCTTACTTTTCATAAAAAGCCTACCTGATATCCACCCCACTCCCTATACATCAACTATACATCGGGGAAACTCTAATAAAAAACTACAAAGCAATACATAAAGAGCCTAATACGGAGGGAAGTCCCAATAGTCCTCAAACTCCCTCAAATGTGACGCCCGCTCCGCAGATAGTGTCTCCTCGGTAGCTCGTGCTCTCTCATCAGCAACTCGTGCTCTCTCATCTGCAACTCGTACTCTCTCCTCGGCAGCAAGGCGTCCGATCGACTCATCACGTGCCCTCTCCTCGACGGCAAGGCGACCCTCAGTCTCTCTCTGCATCACCTCCGACCAGTGGTCGTTCCGCTCTTGGTACACCTGGCCAACCCTGGCATCGGCCTCCCGCACCGACTCACTCCGTCTCCGCTCATGGGCGTGAAGATCGCTCTAAAAAAGAAAAAAAAAAAGAAGAAAAACAGATGAAAAAAAAAAAGAGAAAAAAACGAAGCAGCATAGGCAAGAACAGAAATCATACATACATGCATGCATCCCACTACACTAAAATAAAGTAAGGATACATACCAGGTGATCGGCGCAACGCAAGCTGAGGCAGTCTCGGAGGTAACCGGACAGTCCCACATAATCTGTACAGGTCTCTCTCGTAGTCAGAGAAGCGTCTGAGGGATCAAATGGGACCCTCGAGGAGAAGATGGGAGGAGCCGCCTCGAATCCCGCATAAGCGGCCCCGAACTCGTCATAACAAATCGTGGCAAAGTCTCTCCCGTAGTCTGGTAGGGGCACACCTAGGGAAGACCTCTCCGGTCGGGCAGCGCTGGAGGACTCGCCGACATAGTAGGGCTGCTCGCACACAGGCGTCTGAGCTCGAGTGCCGTCAAAGAAATCGGATAAATGGGCACTCCTCCAGGATCCCTCCTGCAAAAAAACACACAATAAAAACCTCTAAACGTCTCATGAATGAAATGGTAAAATGAGAAGGGGGCGAAACCACTTACCGGGACCTCCTCCTGACCAAAGACTGCCGCAACAGCCTCCCTCGAAAATACATCTGCCACCGGATCCACCTCCATCGCTGCCGCCGGGGCATCCCTCGCGCTCAGCAGAGTAGATAAGTAAAGCTCGCGGCCCCCGGCGTGAATCCACACCGCTCTACCAACAAACCGACGGGTCAGGTCCTGACGAATGGTCGATAGGGGCATGGTCCGCACCGCGAACATAGAAACGGGAATCTCACCCGGTGTCCAGTGGGCGTCACTAACTCCGGTGATGCCTCGGTCCCCCAAATACCATGCCCGCACGCAGGGGCCGGTGAGCACACACTGCTGCTCCTGGATCATAGATACATAAGTATAATCGGGACCGAAGTCGAGGTCGTTCCACCAGAACTTAATCTAAAAAATGCACAAAGAGAAAGTCAGAAAGACTCAAACAAAAATCTAGCACGACTAGGCGAAATCTACCTGTCTGAGGGTCAGCGAGTCGATCCAATCTAGGAGCCGCGGCACCATCCGACTCCTCTCGGTGCCCAAGTCAAAATCTCTCCATCGGGTCATGAAAGGCGGCCTCGGTACTCTCGGTCGAGGTCGACACCGGCTGGGAAGGATGTGCCTCTCATACGCCCACACCTGCGGTAAAAACAAGGACTAGGAGTGTGAAAAACGCGAAGAAGATAAGACGGGCAAGTCAAGAAGGCGTCACGTACCAGCAGAGCAAAGGTGTAACCACCAAAATCCTTGCGCTTCCGGCAAGTCAGATCCAAAAATTTGTAGAGAAAGGCTAAGCCTGCCCCTGCCCAATCATAGGAAGCCGCCGCATCCAAATCGCTGAGTGCCTGAATGAGACCCGCGTGTACCTTTCCGCCCTTCGTGCGGAAAATCATCTCACTCAGGGTATATACCAAGAAACTACGAACCACCAAGTCGGTATCGTCGGTCTCGCAGAAATCTCGCCGACTCAAGAGGCTCGCGATGGAAACAAACTTCGCCGGAGTAGATTTGGCGCATGGGCGAACTCCCGGTCCAATCAAGGCAGCAAGCCTAGCAAGGTCAACCCGTGGTCGCATCATATCGAAATGAAAGGGAACAGGAGTGCTGCTCCCTCGTAACCCTGTCAGCAGTGAAAAATCTCTGGGCGAGATGGTCATCTCCCCAAAAGAAAGGTGGAAGGTGTGGGTCGAGTCAACCCACCGCTCACATAAGGCCCGTAGGCCAAAACGATCACATACCCCGTTGGTGCGGGGCAACGCTGCAATAAAAGGCTCGAAGCCCAACTCGCGCACGCGGGCTCTCACCGCGGCACCCAGCCTAGCATACCACGAGTGAATCTCGGCGGTGGTCCCGGAAATCTCAATAAACTAAAAAGAACGAGACAAGAAAATTTAAATACAGTTCCTAAAGCATGCAATTAATGAGAACGCGTTAAGACTAGGTATTCTTTCATTATCTAACCTAGAGACATCCGGTCAGTTAGGACCAACTTGTTGTAAAAATCTCTCCTTTAGGGTCATTCATTTAAGGTTTAGTCAATTCTCTAATCCACTCTCGTCTGCATTGACAAGAAGCATAGATTAGGTTTTACTATTCACGTGCATTAGTTAAGTTTTTACTATTCGCGTTTTTTTACTACTCACGTGCATTAGTGAAGTTTTTTCTATTCACGTGCATTAGTTAAGTTTTTACTATTCACGTGCATTAGTTAAGTCTTTACTATCCACGTTTTTACTATTCACGTTTTTACTATTCACACGCACTATTCACGTTTTTACTATTCACGTGCATTAGTTAAGTTTTACTATTCACGTGCATTAGTTAAGTTTTTACTATTCACGTGCACTATTCGCGTTTTTACTATTCACATTGTTTTTTTTACTGTTAGCATGCATAAATTCGTAGTGTCACTATTCACATGCATATAGCGCGCATCCTCACGCAGAAATAAATAGGTGTTACTTGTAAGTCAATGAATTCATGTTTTCTAGCTAAAGTCCTTTAAGGCAGTCTAAAGGTTAGCATGCAAATCATGTTCGGATAGGAATACTAAAGCCTAGAGTTTGAATCAAATGAAAGTGAGAAATTACTTACCTCGTTGCAGTGTGTCCGGCTCAGATGCGTCGTAGGGTCGTGGAAGGGCTCCACTCTATCTAGGTTTACGTAAACCTCGTCCATGCCTCTAGTGCCATCCCATTCATCTAAATCCATCCCGAGAATAATCCAAATCGAAGTCTAGAGAGAGAAAGAAGAGAGAGAAGGGGTGGGGTTGAAATGAAACCCCACCACTTTATATAGGGAGAGGGAATGGTATTCCCGTAGATAGTGAAAAAGGTACGATTTGACATAAAGGTAAAAAGTAAATAATTAATTACTAGGTGCACAGACCTCCGATTTGCAGTCCGTTTCAGCCTGCATTTCTCCCAGACAGCGATCAATATTGTCAAGACATGAACTCCAGACAACAGTCAATTTTTACAGAACAGTGACACCAGTCAAGGTACAGACGACAGTCAACAGAAAAACAATCATTAGTCTATATCATTTCAGACTAAAACACGTTCCTATTGAACCTCCGAGATGATAGCTCCAGTGAGAAAATACAGACAACAGTGTTGTACGAAAATCCGGAAACAATCCCCGCTTTTGAGCCATATGACTCATGGTCGCAGACCTGAATTGCTTTTGAGCCATATTACCCACGGTCGTGGACTAGGGTCGCTTTTGAGCCATATTACCCGCGGTCGTGGACCAGGGTCGCTTTTGAGCCATCTGACTCACGGTCGCAGACCGGAGTTGCTTTTGAGCCATCTGACTCGCGGTCGCAGACCGGAGTTGCTTTTGAGCCATATCACCCGCGGTCGTGGACCAGGATCGCTTTTGAGCCATATCACCCGCGGTCGTGGACCAGGGTCGCTTTTGAGCCATCTTACTCACGGTCGCAGACTAGAGTTGCTTTTGAGCCATCTGACTCACGGTCGCAGACCGGAGTTGCTTTTGAGCCATTTTACCCGCGGTCGTGGACCAGGGTCGCTTTTGAGCCATCTTACTCACGGTCGCAGACCTGAGTTGCTTTTGAGCCATCCCATTAACGGTCGCAGACCGAAATTGCTTTTGAGCCATTCTTACCCATAACCAACGTACGCTAGATTCCGAGAAAAGAACATTCATCGACGGCCACTCCAAAGGTGACGATGGAAGGAATCAGAGAACGACACCGGAGCGCGCAGCGCGAAGGTTAGGTATGCTCCCTCCTACTCTTTACGTGTCTTTTACTTTTATATATTTTACATTGCATGTGTTATGTTAGCAAAAAACGTTTTCAAAACACACACATCACTGTCAAAATAGAAAAAGTAGGGGCAACTGTAGACACCGAGTCGGAGGACCTGTGACGAAAACCTGAAAACAAGACGGTTGAAGCGATTGATTTCGAAAGTTTCAAAAATAATAAAATAAATAAGTTACAGTCGGTCGCTGTTGTCGATCGGATAGCTCGCGAATGCTTAACGGCACGGTGCGAGTGCTTAGCGGCGGCCGGCGCGCATTCGACGACAGTCGGATGCACGCTCGACGACGCGAAGCACGCTCTCGACGTCTGTCGGACGCACGCACCCAATCATGAATAGTACGCGCTCGGTGTCCGAGCAAGGCACGAGCTTGGCGGCACGGGACGCGCGCTCGTCGGCCACGGGACGTGTGCAACCGGCAGCACGGAACACGCGTTCGGCGGTCACGACGCGTGAACGCCCGACGACGCGGAACACGAGTTCGACGGTCGCGGGGCGTGCACGCCCGACGGCGCGAGGCGCGCCCCGACGGCCGTTGAGCGAGTGCCCAATCGGGTTGGGCGGAAGCCCAAAGGTAGGGGGGCACGAGCGCCCAACCGCGTCGGGCGGACGCCCAACGGCAGTTGGGCGCGCGCGCCCAACCGCGCGTTGGGCGCTCGCCCAACGCTGTTGGGCGACCGCCCAACAATTGGTGGGCGATCGCCCAACAATCGTTGGGCGGTAGCCCAACGTGATGTTGGGCGGCCGCCCAACTAGCCTTGGGCGGCCGCCCAACGGCTTTGGGCGACGCCCAATTTTGCTCGGGCGTCGCCCAAAGTTTCCGGGACCCGTTTCCCTATATAAGGGGCACGGATCCCAATGCAAAAAGAAGAGGGAGGGGATTTCTTGGAGCCTTTCTCACTCTAAACATTTTTAGAGAGAGAAAGTGAATTTTTTTTGAGAAAAATATTTTTTTTTCTCAAAAATTCCGAGTTTCCTAAAGTTAAACTTTTACTAAAAAATATAAAAAAAAGGAAGATCGCGACTCGTGGAATCGATCGGCTTCGACTGTCAGATACCGAATTTAAGGTATTATCCAAGGACTTGACTCTTTTATTTTATTTTATTTTATTTATTCTCTTCTTCTATTTATTTTTTATGTTATAGTTTCTTTATTTGCTTAGTTATTTATTTTATCACGTTTTATTTAATTAGCGTATTTATTTAATTTTCGTATCGTGTTGAATAAAATTCGGTTTCGTTTTAAGATAGATAACCTCGTTTTGATATCCCAATACGAACCGTGATCCGATAAAAAGGTAGTTCGTGTATCGAAAAACGTTGAAATTATAAGTTTCTAATTTAAAAAAAAATTTCCAAATAATGTTTTAAAATAAAAACATCGTTTTAGGAACTTCCGTTATTGACTATGATCCATTTTTGGTAGTTCGGAAATCCAAAACGATTGAATTAGATTTAATTTAAAGCTTTTGAATAAATCTGGAAACAATTAGAGTGCTGCTGTAATTTGCCATTTCTGTCACTAAGTGCTGTTTACCTACGGATTTTCCGTCGGTAAATCTGCCAAAACGCAAAAAATGCCATTTCAATCCCTTTTTCTCAACTTCTAAGCTTTTAAATCCTTAATATATATATGTATAGTTATGTAATATATGTGTTTCAAACTATTTTAGATGTTTAGTGTATATAATTATTTAGGATGTTTGTAAATCATTCTTTATTTAATTTTTAAAACATAAGTATATGTATATATTTGTTCTTTTATTCATTTGAGTTATATTAGATCCTATTTTGAAGATTATTTACTTGGGCATTTTGGGAAATAATCAATAGATATTAGTATATGCTATTTTTTTGATATTTAAAACTACAATAGTTATGTATATATGTAGTTTTGGGATATTTGGGTTATTTTATTGGTTATTGAATGAAATTATTTTGGGTAAATGTTATGTTCTTATTTATGAGATTTATTTACTATTTTCACATCTTTAAAGTATAAATGTATTTTATCTAATATTTTCATATATGTATTATATAGTTTCCTCTTATTGACTTTTATTTTCATATTCTCTTTTTGATTTAAATGTATATATATATGCTAGAATTACTTTCTTTATTCTTTTGGATCATTCATGGGTCCATGTTTCAAATGGGCGTTATTTGATTATGAATCTTGCTTTAAATGGGTTTATTATTGTAATTATAATAGGTAGAGAGAGTCCATTAAATAAGAGTGGAAAATAAATCAAAAGAAAGAGAGTTTTCAATTTGATTATTTAAACTAATGAATTTTTAGAGGTTCCTAATGTAAGTAAATGGAGTTGTTTTTGTTAATATTTCAAAACACCACGTTTTAAAACCTTAATCCGTTCCAAAGGCGGATTAAGTGAACATGGTAATTAAAATCGCTTTCTTTGTGAATAATAGAGTTTTTGAATCATTTTCTTAAAGGATTTGTACAAAATAAAATTGACTTGTATGTTTAACCACGTTTTCTTAACTAAAGGTTTTTGTCTCAAACGTTTCCAAAGCACTTGAGTCGTTCCAACGGCGACTCGAGTAAACTTCACTAATCGGGGTTTTAAAACGCACCTAAATCGTTCCAACGGTGATTAAGGTGCGAACCATGTAAATAAACTCGTTTTGGGGAAATAAGTTAGTGTAGAATAAACACACGGCATGACATTTAAATAAGGTTATAAATAAATCACTTCTTTCTTCCCCCTTCTCTGTGTATGTATAATATAAATGGGTGATTCTTTACTAATATGGCTTTCCAATAATATATGCTCAAAACGGTTTCTGAAAAAAAGAAAGAAAATGTTTCAAATGAATTTTAAACTTAAAGAAGTATACGATTAGTCCGTTATCGCCTAACATGCTGAGTAGGAGGCCGGTGGTTCATAACCGGGCGATGTCGGGGTGCCTAGTAGCCTTTCTTCGGAAAGGAGCTAGCCTTCTCGGCTCGTACCTAAGTTTCCCGAACCCACACCGGTCTCCCGCAAGGGATCGGTGTTCATTTTCCCATTCGTGGGTGGCGACTCTTCCATATCTCCGAGCTCCGGTCCTGCCGAGCAGCTTGATTCCACGATTGGTTGCTTTCGGCGCCAATCACCGCCTACGTCACCATGAGGTTGTCCACCCCCCGGTCCGCCCGGGAGATTAGGTCGCGGCACCTCGTCTAACAATTGCTAAGACACCTTAGATGATTGAATAATCACTCTAGACTTTTACACAAAAGATATGAAATTTAGTGTAAGATTGCTTTGCTTTTTGCTTGCAGAACTTGCGTAGAAATTTGGTCAGCGTAATGGCTTGATCAAGTTCTGTATTGAATGAAGCAACTGATAGCACTATTTATAGAGACGTCTGAGGCATCGGTTCATTTCGAATTTCGAAATAACCGTTGGAGGGAAACGGCTTCCTGTCGTTGTCATCCTGACTTGCTCAGAGCTCTCGGCCAATCAGATTTGAGTATCTTCTGTCCTCGGTCAGCTTTTGGTCAGCTCGGCAGAATGTCTCTCCATTTATGGTAATGTCAACTAGACAGCATACTGTGTCTTCTGAACTTTACCCAAAGTGGAAACACTTTGTCTGGAAGTTGTTCTTAGCCAGCTGTTGTCTTGTACTGTTTGTCGAATCAACTCAGCAGCTTCGTCCCGAAGTTGTTCCTTGAAGGTCTTCTAGATCCTTCTCTTGCTGAGCTGTGTTTTGTACATAACTACAGCGTTTTGACACACGCGGGCCGAGTTGCTTTAAACTGTTTGACTTGGGCTTTGACTTCCGTATTGGGCTTTGGCCATGTAATCTTGTGTCTTATAAACAATTTAACTCAACATTGAACAAACACATTAGTAGAATAAATCAAAGCATTTAAACTTAGTGTGTTTAGAATATATTTTAATTATACTTAAACAATTTTGTCAAATCAAAATTATGTGGAAAGGTGTTTCAACAGCAACATCCGGTACTTTCTTGCATGGGCCTCCGGGTTGTCCGCCCCTATGCAAAGGGGTATATTTGGTATTTTAAAATGCCTCTTCGTTTCCTCAGCTTCGATCCACGCAGTAAAAGGCGAATCACGGTTGGCGAATGGATTATGTCGGGCATCCTCTTCATTAATGCGGAGCACCGCAGCTCTAACACGATCATCAAAATTCTCCGGCCCTGCCCTGGGGCGTCCTCTTCGTGGCGAACGACTCGGAGGTCTCCTACGGGGAGATCTACTTGGAGAAGATGACGAGCTGGAACCAGATGACGGATCAGATGGCGAACGTCCGCCTCCACCACCGTGTCCGCCACCACCTTGTCCTCCACCTCCTTGCCTGTTACCACCTTGGCCTCCACCACCTTGGCCACTACTGCCTCTATGGTCTCCAGAAGGAAGGTGCCTATCCTCTCCTTGTTGTGGCGGTGGCGATGGCCTATCTGAATGGGGCGTCTCTACTGGCCTCTTACTTTGTCTACGACCAGTAGATGGGGGTGATCTACCCCTACGGGAGGATTTTGGTCTCCTGGGCGAAGGTGATTTCGACCGCCTACTTTTCTCTTTTCGACGCTTTTTGTGTCTTCGACCTTCCGATCCGCCCTCAGGGAGACTCGACCGCGGGTGACTTGGATTAGCTTATCCGCCCAGATTCATCCTTTGACTTCCACCTGCTTTATCAGAAAATAATTGTCGATTGAGTGGCGGGTTAATACCAGCTACGGTAGTAGTCACCATGGAATCTGTAGGTTGAGCTTGGAAGAACGAAGAATCATGGACGCCAGATCCAACAATGGCCTGTTGCCATTGAGATGACGTAGGGTTGGTGCGCCGAAGCTCTGGTACTATCATGAACGACCTTAGGCGTCTCTTCATATCAGGACCAAACGCTCTTCCTATGGCTCCCGCACATGTCTCAACGAATGCATCTGGCGACAGACTCCTTCCATCCTGAGTTGCTGGAGTGCTCCCATCAACGCGCCCAGCGCTTGATACAGGTTGGCTTGAGGGTGTTACTAAGGGCGTTTCAACCCCTGAGGAGGGGTTCTGTTCTCCATTTGTCATATCTTTTCTAATGTGAATGGAAACCCTTTATTTGATTAAGGGATCCACGATCACCGCACCAATTGATGACTTGTGGAGAATTTCCGATGAACTTCCGTCTCTGTGGGGGCGTCGTTGGGTTCGACGGGGGGAAGCTCCGATGCCAAAGTCAGTAAGGAGGAACAAGAGAGCAAACTGAATTGACAAAGGGTAAGTGAATGTGTACCTTGATAGCCTGAGACATAGGCTATATATAGTCATGAAGTTGTAACTTTCAGTAACTAGAAAGTCTCCATTAATGTCCCATTAATGGCGGTTACTGGTTACCTTTAAGTTGGCGTTTAGCTAATTGATAGCTCATTAATGGTCTTTATTGCCGGATCGGCCCTGCCGTTCTAATGGCGGATTGAGTGTTTATCGGGATTCGCCTCACAGGTTCACCCGCGGATCTCTTTTGGTGAGTCCCTGGTGATCCGCCCGCCGGATCTCTTTGTTTCAATACGCCGTGGTATTCCCGTATCAGGTGACCAACATGTGGCGTTCTTAGGCAAATATCTCTTTTGATCCTTGGGATAATATCACCATGTTATCATATTTTTATATGATGTCTAAAATCGATCCAACTTAACCACATTAAAAGTAAAATTGCTCTTGATTGACACGTTAGGAAAAAAATAGCACTATTTTAAAAGTTATGGGTAAAATTGTTCATGACTGTTAATGTTATGGTATTTTTGCACGGTATCCAATGAAATAGAAAGGTCATGTTTGACAAATAGTTGTTAGTTGTTAGCGGATAGCTGATTACATTAGCTATTAGCCGATTACCTTTTTGGTTAGCTGATTTGACTAGCAGATTTGACTAGCCGATTGTGTAAACTTGTTTGGTAAAACTTAACTGATTACTAATAGTTGTTTGTGTAAAATGACATATAAGGACATGGTAAACTCTTTGTTGCGAATTAAAGGGTAATAATTAGGAGTAAAAATGTCTCTCAAAAGAGATTGACCAATAAGCTAATTGAAAAAGCTCATGTCGTAATACCTTGAATTAGTATATCTTGTTTCCTATTCGGAGTAGTATTGTGTTTCAGATTTCTACTTGGATTCGGAATCGTGGGGACATCGTGGGATCATGGGTTCCTAGTTGGATTAGGATCATGGATTCATAGTAGGATTAGGTTAGATTGGGTATTATAAATACCTCATTATATAAACCTAATCATGTAATCTGTTTTTCTGCCTCCTAATAAATACTATTCTCCTTCTGCCCATGGACTAGCCAACACAACGTTGGTAAACCACGTAAATCTGTTTTTCGATTGTTTATTATTTATCTTTCGTTAATTCCGCATAACAGCTCCTAAAATTAGTTTTTTCAAAATTAGCTTTTTGAACCCAATAAGTTTTTTCAAACCTCTTTTCACCAAACACCACAATTAGAGATTTGACTAGTCAAAACCTCTAAAGTGGCTCAAACCTCCAATTTTACTCCAAATTGCTCTTTACCAAATAGGAGCAAACTATTATTTAGGTTGGTTGGTTTGTTTGAAAAAGTAGCGAAGAAGAGTACAGTTAAACCTCGATAAATGAATGTTCGATAAAGTAATAACCTCGTTTATATAATAAATTCTTTCGGTCCTGACTTGGGCCAATAGACTAAAGTAATAACCCCGCTAAATGCATTAAGTAATAAAAATATTTAAATCCTTAAGGGCCCAATGAAAATATAAATTAATAATTATTGAATTACATACTATATATATATATATATATATATATATATGTATATAGACAAAACTTTTCAATCAATCAACTAGAAGTCATTTCTTCTGAAAAAATGCATCTATAGTTGATTGTTTTTTCTTTCCACCTAAACCAAAATGAACATCATCCTTAACTTTTTGTAGTGCAAACACATCTTCTGGTGTATTTTATAATGAAAAATTATCTATAAAATAATAAATATTGATTTATCGATAAATGAATAATTTATTCATTTATCGGTAAATAAATAATCTCGCTTAATGAATATTTTTTTCCGGTCTCAAGGATATGCATTTATCGAGGTTTTACTGTAGCTCTTTACCAAACAGGATCAACCTATTATCTATAGGGGTGTTAAAAACCCGAATCGGACCGAAATAACTGACCGAACCGATGAATTTCAGTTTTTTCGATTCGGTTTTTGGTCTATTAGGTTCGGTTTCGTTTTATTTTTATAATATTTCGGTAATTTCGGTCGGTTCGGTTTTTAAATCAAAATTACCGAATTAACCGAACAGACCGAAATAAATTAAATATAATTAGAAATTAGATTTATTATAGAATTAGTGTATGTCATTTATCGTTCTAAGTTATATTTGATTTAGAATTATATTATTAGAATCTTTGTTAAGCATGATAGTTTTTGGATTGCCTGTAACTGATTATATTATTGGTCTATTTAATGTTTGTCTACCAATTTAGTACTATACACTATTCATATTTGGAATTAAGATTGATTTCATTTCCGTATAAAATTTCTATGTTTTTTTCTTTCTATTCTTTTTTTCTTTCAATCCAAAATAAATAAATAAATAAAAATTATCATATATATAAGTAAATACCCAACAACATCATTAACGGTGTAATATTAACCTTACGTAAAAAATAATTGTTAATGAAATTTTTTAATATAAGAAAACCGAATAACCGAACCGAACCAACCGAAATAATTCGGTTGGTTCGGTTCGGTTATTTATTATTATTTGGTTAGGTTCGGTTTTTATTTTTTAGACTATTTGGTTTTTTGTTATTTCGGTTCGGTTCGGTTTTCAGACTGAACCGACCGATAAACACCCCTAATTATCTAGGTTGGTTTGTTTGTTTGAAAAAGTAGTGAAGAAGAGTATAACTAACATATAAATATGAAAAGTAAAAAAAAGGACCGTTAGGTTTATACCTAAAATTCAAACATGAGAATACATCTCCGGCGAAACTAAACACATTTCAACTAATAAATTGCACCTGAAATTTTTTGAGAACACGAAGAGATTTAAATTATCAATGGAAGATTTCAGAAAGGTTAGAAATATTTGTTCTCCATCTTCATCTTCTCCGCTCCCGTAATTGTAGGATCGGGCAGTGGCGGATCCAGGATTTGAGGGAGGAGGACGCAAAACTCTATGTAAAATTTTTTTAAACAAAATAGCATTAATTGAAAAAAATATACTTTAGTACATAATTGCTATTCGATACAAAATGTCTTAAAAAAAAAAAAAAAAAAAAAAAAACTTCTAATGCTAAGCAGATCGACGATTACGAGGTGGCGATTGACATCTACGATCTGTCATAACTTGAAAACGATCTGCTGGCTCTACCTATACTGCTTCTTTTTAGGGTTAAGGTGCAAAAATACCCTTAACGTTTTGGGTATAAATTGGATCAATTTCAGACACTATTATAAAATACAATCATTTTTTTTCTTTATTTTGCACCATTTACATATCAATTTATTCTAAAAAAAGGATATAATATTTTTTGTAATTTAATAATAAAATTGGAGATTAATATTTATAAATTCGGTGAATTTTTTGATTTTTTTTTTTGTCTAATTCGTACAAAAGACAGTATATTTTTAATATTTTTTCACATCCCAACATATGTTTGTGATTTGTTACTGATAAAATAACGCATGTGTGAAGTGTAGATGACAAGATTCATGACCGAGAAGACAGTTTGATGAATTATTTCTCAAATTGACCCAATTTATCAATGTTAGGGGTAAAATTGCTCTTGGCTTCCAACATTAGGGATAAAATTGCACTATTTTAGAAGTTTGGGGTAAAATTGCTCCTGATCTAAAATGTTAGGGGTATTTTTGCATCTTAACGCTTCTTTTTATATCAAATCGTTTTGAGGGGAAATATATGACACGAAAACACGACACAAAATCGATACTAATCCGATTAGATTAACACGAGTATAATACGAAAGTTTTGAGTTGGGTTAAAGTTGACTCATTTTGGTGGTGAAGCTCTTAGCCTAGTGGTTGAGAGCTTACCTATGCCTTGGGAGGTCATGGGTTCGAATCACATCCGAGTCTGGTGGGGATTTTTCTTTCTTTTTTAATGTAAGCGCATTGCGCAAATTTTTTGTTAGGGTTGTTTGTTTGAAAAGTAGTGAATAGTACAACGTTAATGATGTCACGTCATTCTAACTGCTAATGTGGTATAATTTAAGTGGAGTCCCGATGCACCGTAGAATTTCTTAGCTAATGCTTAATCATTTGTTCTTTGAACTTGTCTTAAAAGATTGATTGACCTTTAAACTTTTTAAAATATCTCGATTGACCTCTTCAACTTGTTTAAAATATAATCAATTAATAACTCGGTTGTAAAAATTAAAAATATTAAAAAGGAAGTTCTTACTTACTCAACTGCAAAACTTGTGTTCTCTGACATTAGATTCGCGCGTACAATATATTATCTGCATTTAACTTACTTTTTTTTTTGCAACCGAGTGTTTAATAATTACATTTTAAGCAAGTTGGGGGGACTATCGGGATATTTTAAGCAAATTAAATGGGCTATCAGGACATTTTAAAATGTGTGAGGCCATCAAAGTCTTAGAACAAGTTCAGGGACGAATAATGTATTAAGCCTAAGGGCTGTAAATGAGTCGAGCCGCTCATAAGCGGCTCGGTGGTCGGCTTGATAAAAGCTCTACTCGAGTGAGCTTGATTTATACACGAGCAGCTCGCGTGCTAAGCTCGTGAACAAGATAAACGAATTGGCTCGTGAACAAACGAGCTTCTAAATGAACCGAGCTCAAACAGTGACGGATCCGGGATCCATTGTCTCTCAGGATTTATAGCCTATAGGTGCTAAATTGATATTTTTCATGTTTTTACATAAAAATTTAAAAACACGTACGTAATTTTCATATAGAATTTTTAACGTTTTCTAGCGACTAGTGGGTGCTCAAGCTCCTCTCTATACCCGTTCCTAAGCTCAAACACAAATTCGATCTCGAAGCTCGGCTCGAACTTATTAACATTATTACATGCTGAGCCTAAACATGTTAAAGCTCGGTTCGGCTCGGCTCGATTACAACCTAATTTAAGCCTATAGCTAACATATAAATATGCGACCAGTTGGCTCGTGAGCAGCTCGTAAACAAACGAGCCGAGCTCAAACATAAATTTAAGTTTGAGCTGAACTCGAACTCATTAACATTATGACGTCCCAGACCTGAATGGACCTAAACTAGACTCGGCTCGGCCCGACTACGGTCCAATTTAACCCTATAGCTAATATATAAATATGCGACCAGTTGGCTCGTAAGCAGCTCGTAAACAAACGAGCCGAGCTCAAACATAAATTTAAGCTTGAGCTGAGCTCGAACTCATTAACATTACGATGTCCCGGACCTGAACGGACCTAAACTAGACTCAGCTCGGCCCGATTACGATCCAATTTAACCCTATAGCTAACATATAAAAATGGGGGGAAAAGACCGGTAGCTTTACACCTACAATTCAAACATGAGAATACATCTCCCGGGAAACTAAACACATTTCAACTAATTAATTACAGGCTTCAATCTTTGAGAAGATGAGAGATTCAAATTATCAATGGAAGATTCCAGAAATGTTAGAATTATTTCTTCTTCTCCATCTTCATCTCCTCCAACACCACCATCTCCACTTCCGATAAGTGTCGGACCAGGTAATCACCGGTATTCTTTTTCCCCTTCTCCTTCTCCGTCGCCGCCGTTTTCAGCTCGCACTTCAGCTGAAAACCTCCCTCTTCTGCCGGAAAAGTTGCCATCCGCTTTCTCTTTGGATCTTCCTCGCCCGGAGGAGTTGGATTCCAGGACATCTTGTCTTCAAGACTTGTAAGCTTTTTCTTCGCCGGCATTTCTTCATTCTTGATATGAAATCGTTAATTTTGTAAGTTAGGAAATAGTAAAAATTTGGCTTAGCGATATAAATTTTAGCTCTCCCTAATACAAAATTCGTTATTACATCGAATTAGAGTTGCAAACGGGCAGAGATTTTCTGTCTCCGTCGGGAATCTATCCTTTGGGGACGGAGAATCTCTAGGATTGCTTTGTCTCCTACAAGTTGAGACAGGAAAGATCTTCCCGTTCCGTAGGGATCCCTGTACCTAGTGGGCGAGTCAGGAAATTAGAAATAGAAGCCTAATTTTAGGCGTGCGGTTAGAGATAATTTTTCAAAGTCTAGCCCGTTAGGGGTTGACAAAAAAAAATTAGCCTCTAACGCGTTAAAACATCATCATTTTTGTGTGTTTACTAAAATATTAAAAGTGTTCAACGTAAAAGGTTAAACATATTTAATTTTTTTATTAGTTCAATGGTAGTTTTTAAAAAAATTATAACATTTTTACATTTTTAGTTTTAAAACTTTAAAATTTAATTTAAAAATTAAGTTGTTTGAGTCTCAAAAATAAGAAATTAATTTTTTTTAATGAAAAAGACATAATAAAAATGAGTTCAAAAATGTTATAAAAATAAATTAATTAATAATGATAACATAGTTTTATAACTATTGAAAAATAAAATTCAAATAAATAAACACTTTCTAAAATAAATTAAGGTTGAGAGGAATTGAATTAGGCTACTATTAAGGAGAGCTACGAGAGGCGAAACTACAGATATCAAAGGTGGAGCCGATGACCGGGGGGAGGGCCCCCAGGCACTGGACTGGCTCCGCCCCTACCTATACTCGTCCCAGATATATCTCCATGGAGATCACCACGGATTCTCTGCTTAAATCCTCATTTAACATTGATTTTTTATTTTATATATATATATATATATTAAAGTTAGAGGGCGAGCCTTGGCGCAACGGTAAAACGTTGTTGCCGTGTGACCAGAGGTCACGGGTTCGAGTCTTAGGAGCGGCCTCTTGCCAATTAAATTGGCAAGGGAAGGCTTGCCCCCAATACACCCTTGTGGTGGGACCCCTCCCCGGACCCTCGCTCAGCGGGGACGCATAATGCGACCGGGCCGCCCTTTATATATATATTAAAGTTATTAGATTTTGTCAAAAAAAAATTCCATCACTCGACTCAAACTCAATCTTATTCTTTGTCATTTTACTATTAATGCCAAGAACATCCAGAGAGAAAAAAAAAATTGTATATATATATAAGCAACAAAAAAAAATAGAGAATGAGGATCCCTACGAGGAGAAGACAAACTTTTTCCTATTTAGGAGTCGGGCATGGGGACAAAAAGTTTCCCGTTTATGATTCAGGGAAGGGGAATCCCGAGCGGTGATGAGAATGTAATCTCTGCTACGTTGACATGGTTTATGTATTTATTGTGTGTTTTTTTACAGGTTAGAATGGTTTATACAGAAATGCTGCAATTGTAGTTCCAAGTCTCACTGACAGAGATGCAAAAACAAATTTTCCGGCAATTAATTTCCGCTGACAAATTTTCCGATTACATTCAAAGTCATACCCTGTGACTGCAATTTATGATATTTATCAACAAGTGAAAGAGGAGGCAATTCATTTTGTAATTTATAGGCTTGAATATGTTGGTATATTATATAAATATAGTGCCGCATTTGATTTACCTACTGTTGCTAGTACTGTAATTGTTGTTACGGTTTAAAAAGCTACTTTTCATGTATAAAAGGTAAACAGAATATCCCTAATCAAACGCTTAAAACTCTCCAATTTTAGAGTGAAAAGGCATACAAGAGTAGGTAAACAAACACTCTCTGCAATGATAGAAACGGTCTTGAATGTAATTCACTGCCCATTTAATTCCTTTTTTTCTCTCTTTTTGCATTTTTTTGTATTTATATATTTTTTTTTGTTGTTTTTTTTCTCCCGCTCATAATTATTTAAAATATAACACAAACAATTAAACCAAACACATCCTAAGTATAAGGAATACACGTCTATTTCTGTAAATAGACAAAATCTTGTCACGGCATCATTTGATAATATTTGTCCATGAATATTTCCATCTATTCAATTTAACTCATTTTAAATGAAACTGATATGTTAATTCTTATCGGATAGCACAATTTTTGACACATGGCAATTATTTTAATTTTCTCATAGATTTAATATATAGATAAACAAATAAAAAATTAATTCTTTATTTATCCATATATGTAAAAATAAAATTAAAATAATTATCATACGTACATGTGACGTGTCAAAAGAATTATATGTCATGTTTATGATAACAAGGACAATGACAAGATTTGAATCCAAATAATGCATTAATCCTAAATATAATTATAACATAATTATAATAGTTAAATCAAACATACCCTAAATATAATCATGAGTGCAATCGACATACCAAATAAAAACTTATATATATCACTACATGAAATTCTGTTGATATTGAAAAAAAAAAACAATGATCACATTATTAGACATTGAATTGAAGGTGATGAGGTCATAAAAAGTGAATTAGAGCGAGCTCCTACTGTATATTGGCTAAAGGGTCGTGTTAGCATATAGTCGGTTACCTAGTTTCACAACAACACGTTTCTGCTGTAGTTAGATTTCTGCTGATCACTTCCTAGGATCAGCGGAGACCTAACTACAGCAGCAACATGTTGTTGTAAAACTAGGTAACCGACTATAAACTAGGTAACCGACTATAAGCTAACAGGTTGGCTCGTTAATAGTCACTGCTGGTTTTGCTGTCTCTGTTGAACAAAATTCGGATGATTTTGCGAAGCGTTCTGGAGCGCTACCATACTTGACTGCAAATTCTGAGCATTTTGTTGCATATTACCATATGCTCCTTGAGCAGCAAGCTGTTGCTGCTGCTGGGCTTGCTGTTGCTGCTGCTGCTGTAGAGGTATCATGTTACCAGCATTTGATACTCCCATGTTAAACACTGCAACCAAAACACTCAGCTCAATATTAGCCTCTTAATACTACACCTCAAACTGAAACACCTTAAGTATTCTTAAACTGGTTCACATTTAGGAAGGTAAAAAAAAAAGAGATAAGATCCAAATTTGTTGGTAACGCTGAAAATAGTACCAATTTTGGACTTTTCAAATAAGGAGCAATGTTAAGCCCATGTAAGAGCGTTAATGAGCCAGGCTAGCTCGCAACCTATTTGAGCTCGGCTCGGTTAAAACTGTCAAAGTTCAGCTCGAGACATTAAAGAGCCGAGTCTGAGCTTCCTTAAGTTCGGCTTGAAAGCTTATGAACGGGCTATATTCTTTTTAATTGCTATATATATTTCGTTAATTTTTAATTCAAAATAAAATAATTAATAACCATGGGAAAAGAAAGAAAATTAATAGTTAGTACTCGACTCTTAACTCTCAACTAGTCACAGCTCAGAAGCTCCCATCCAAAAAAAGAAAACACTCACTGGCTGCTTTGGGTTTGGGCTAGTCTGAAAATTATGAATTCGAATTTCAAAATACAAACCCTAGACTAATCTGTTTCTCCCTCCACAAGTTCTATCTGTAGAGAAATGTAAGTATACATTTCAAAATACAAACCCTAAATACTAATATTCTTCTCTAGCTAAATTGTGGAGTATGTTACAGATCTTTAGTTTTTTTTTTCTCCTATGTTACTTATTCTATACATCTATTCATCTGGTTAAGCTCGATCAAAGCTCGGCTCAATCAAAACTCGGTAAAAGCTCGGTCATGCTTGTCGAAGCTTGGCTCGGCCTAAGACATTAACGAGCCAATACCGAGCCTACATAAACTGTTACCTAGGTCCAACATTGCTCCAGGTTAACGTTGAGGACAAAATTTTACCAGTTCTTACATTAGGAGTATATCAACACTTTCCCAAAAAGTTAAGGGTAAATTTGAACGTTATCACTTAAGAAAAGTAACAAGATCAGTTCCTACTTTGGTCATTCAGGATTTGGGATGCATGACTCCTCTGGGGATTGCTACCGCTCAAGCCAAACTGCACGAAAGGTTATGAAACAATTGGAATGTTGCGTCGTCAAGATTCAAGAATGTTGTAATCAATATTGTGCAGATTATAACATAAGAGAAACAATCAAATCTCAACAAGAAAGAAAAAAATTATATGCGGAGATAATAAAATTGAGAGTTGAGGAGACCATATGAAAGATGCAGATTACCACTTACTGCTATAAGAAATGCTGATGCACTGTCTACTTGTTTTAAAGGTGAGAAAAGAACATATATGAATGGTTCAGCTAGGAGCTTAGGACCCTCCATCTTTGCCAGAATTAAAGGTGTTCTGGATCCTAGGCAAAAAGACGCGCCTGATGAACAGGAGGCACAGAAAATTAAAAGAATCTGCCTTCCCTGGCCTTTTTTTTTTTAGAAGAAAAGTTATTTATAATTGTTTTGTTTAGAACTAGTGAAGAAGTACTGTACACATGAAGACCATAGCGAGAGCCGAACACTTCATCGCATCTCTTCGATACAGATACAGTAAAGATCGGAGCGATCGCGAGTTTTCTATGTTCCATAATCTTTTAATTCAGTTCATCAATAAAAGAAAAATCATTTTATGGTATTTATTTGACTAGAAAGAAGCACACTTTGAATCACAAAATCAACATTACCTTCTCGACAACTTGCTTTTGTATTTGGTAGATCAATCTTTCATCAATCAAAGAGGCGCTTGACAAAGAAGGAAGCTACCTTTTTTTTCTAGTTAAAATAGCCCGAGTCTGACTCAACAAGAAGTAATATTTCCATTCCCAAATCTTTGATGGATAGTCCTTTAAAAGCAGAATTGAATTCCGTTATGACCTTCTCGAAAAGAGAGAATGGAACTCAAAAGCTGTGCTAATAAGAATAGTTGACGAAACTTTCTTTGATTTGAGTTGTTCTATCTTTCTTTCGGAGGCTACTTCTAGCAGAAAGCTTGACTAAAAAATAGGCTAACTAAGAATGCGGGAAACTTCCGGACATAGGCATTGTGCCCTGTACAAAATCAATTTTTTATACTAATGTCATTACCCTATTACTAGTTAAAGCATACGTCATTATGAACCAAAAAAACACACTTGCAACCACGTAAACAAGACAAAACCACATAGAAACATAATATTACGTAAAAAAACACCAAGTTAAGTTCATAGAGACATTAAACAAGACAAAACCACATAGAAACATAATATTACGTAAAAAACACCAAGTTAAGTTCATAGAGACATATTCTTAACCTAACGGATCCTAATAAACTATCAAGCAATGTCTCTAGCTCTATGTTGGTTGTGTTTCTTGTGTCACAGCAGTGCAGAATGAATGGATTCTCTTAACGTCTTAAACTCTTAGGTCTCTTCATATTCTTCTTTAGTTTTACACTTTTATTTAGATTAGAATTTATATTAACTGCTAAATTGAAGTTTACTCAAAAGAAAACAATAAAACCCAATTAAAAGACTAATGTTACCGAGGCGCGCCTGAGGGGAGTCTCCGAAGCCCAAGCAAGGCGCACACCTGTTAAACTGAGCCTCGCCTAGGGGTATTAAGGCTCAAACCCCCGAGCTTTGCATAAGGTACGCCTTTAACAACTATAAGTCTAGCTATGACATAATGGGGCAATGACTTCCTTCAATCAATCTATAAAGCAAATGACCAAATCCTCTATTTACAACTTCTTACGAGAAAAACGTCACCGTTTTAGTTGCTTCTCATTTGTGGAAGACTCTTGATTCTATTAAATTGTTAAAAATTACCTGCATTCGTGGAACCATTGCCTGAGATGTCATTGTAGACATGTTTGGAATCTGAATAGGAAAGTATACTTAGTAAGTCTGAGATGCATCAAAAAGGAACATAGTAGTTATAATCAGAAGAATAAAGGAAAAAAATCTCTTTAGCAGCAAAAAGGATATGTCTAATTAAATAAATCCAGTTGTTATGCATTCACTATCAGTTATAAATATCTTTTAAGTACATTCAAAATTTCCAAATTAAGGAGAAAATCAACTCTAAATTGACAAACACATGCAACACAAGAAACTTCAGTATAAATTATTGATGACATAAGGTTTGAAGAATGGAATAAGTTCCAAATTTGACCCAAACGTTTTCGGGGAGTGCAAATATACCTCTAACGTATGAAATTGTAAATTTTGGGCTCAACATTTTGAACCAGGAGTAATGTTAGGCCAAGGTAATGGAATTCCTAAACGGGACTTTACCCGGGCCCAAAATTGCTTCAGGTTGGAAAAGTTGAGGACAAACTTCTATACAATTTCTTACTTTAGGGGCAAATTTAGAATAAATCAACATAACTAACCATCTGTGTATTTGATGCCCCCTGAGCAGCATTAAACAATGCACTGTTTGCAGTATTGGAAAACTGGCTTAAATGGCGATTTAACTGATTTCCTTGGTTGAGTGCGCTTTGAGTCATTCCATGCTGAACATGTCCGGAGGAAAGTTGTCTACCCTGAAATTGCTGGTGCCCCAATGCCTGAGAAAACTGCATCTGATGTTGCCCATGTAACTGTGGAGATTAATTTAAACCAAGCAATAATTATTACAGAGCATAAAATGTAATAGATGATATTGAAATCAAACAAAGAGTCGTTGAGAGATATCGCAATGATTTGATTATGAAGGTGATCAGGTATTCATATAAACAACTGGTGCCTAACCAGGAAAGTAAATCAATACTAATTAATGCTAATTAATACATATTCACATCTATTCACATGATTGAGCTGCGCGAAAGACACGTTGCCTGTTAGCACTTTAGTTGATTTACACTAATAACATTCACACGATTGAGCTGCGCGAAAGCCGCGTTTCTTGTTAGCCGGTTCACATTGATTATGTTCACACTCTCACTCAAGCTGAAGCATAGATATTAAACATGCCCAGCTTGTTACAAATATAGTTAACATGAACCATATTCAACGCTTTAGTTAAGATATCTCTAGCTTCTCACGAACAAAATGGCGGTCTACTTCAATATGCTCAGTAAATTCATGTAACACATGGTTGGAGGCAATATGAAGAACTGCTTTATTATCACACCATAACTTTGTTGGAGTAGCGATCTTGAATCTAAGTTCAGACAAGAGATTACGAATCCACATAATCTCACAAGTTGATTGAGACATTGCTCGATACTCAGATTTTGCAGTGGAGCAAGATACTACATGTTGCTTCTTGCTCTTCCAAGAAACTAAATTCCCTCCAACGAACCAGTATTGAATCTCCTATCATCCTTGTCTCCTGCCAAGTCTATATCGAAGAAACATTTGATCTCAGAAAAACATTCAATCTCGGTATGACTATGATTCTTGCAAGTATTCCTCGTCCGAGGGTTCCTTTTAAGTAGCATAAATCTGTTCAAGCACAGTCTAGTAGTCAATGGTGGGAGAAGACATAAACTGGCTAACGATATTGATAGAATGGGCTATATCAGGTCTACTCACTCTAAGATAGTTCAGTTTTCGCACCAAACGCCTATATCTTCCAAGATCTTCAAATAACTCTCATGCCGATGTGAGATGCGAATTTGGAGTCATAGACGCGTTGCACGGGTTAGCTCTAAATTTTCGTGTTTCTGACAACAAATCAAGAACATATTTTCTTTGAGACAGCAAGAGTCTTTCTTACTTCTTGACACCTCAATTCCCAATAAGTACTTTAGTGCCCCTGGTACTTGGTTGAAAGGATTTTAGAGATGAGATTCTTGAAATGTCACTTCCATGTAATAACAATATCGTCTACATAAACGACAAGGAGAACGATACCCAATGCATAGTGTTTATACAAAACATAGTGATCACAACACTTCTTCATCCCAAACTTCTCAACCACTAAACTTGTCAACTGCTAAACTTCCCAAACCATATTCGAGGTCTTGGTTTCAAATCACATAGGGATATGCAGAGGCGACAAACTTTGCTATTTTTCCCAGCAACAAACCTTACGAGTTGCTCCATATATACTTCTTCTTAAAAGTCCCCATGTAAGAAATCATTTTTGATATCCAACTAATACAAGGGCCAATTACAATAGGCCGCCATTGAGATAAAAAGCCAAATAGAAGTCATCTTTGCCACCAGTGAAAAGTGTCAGAATAATCGACCCCATAGAACTGAGCATACCCTTTTGCTACAAGACGTGCTTTTCAAACGACCCACAGATCCATCAGAATTAACTTTAATAGCATACACCCATCGGCATCCAATAGACTTCTTTCCAACATGCAAATTTACCAAATCCCAAGTACCAGTAGCATCCAAAGCATTCATTTATTCTACAATTGCATTGCGCCAACCAGGATGCGATAAGGTCTCCGAGAGGGATTTAGGAACAGTAGTAGAGTCAACGGAAGCAACAAAAGAACGTGAAGTGGAGGACATGTTATCATAAGAAACAAAAGCAGAAATAGGGTAAGTGCATGAACATTTACCTTTGGGTAGTGCAATAAGAAGATTAGAGTCATCTTAACTTGTTTCAGAAGGTGGATGTGATGACAAAACAAATATTGACCAAAAGCAAGAGGATTTTGACGTCTTGAATACACCTAACAAAATAGGCGCCTTATGTGGTTGCGTGGGCACAAACTGTGAAATCAGAACATAGAAGATACTTATTAAATGAGAGACAAAAGCATCGATATGAAAATGAGAGTAACCAAGAAAGATACATTTGAAGGCTTTGGGGTTGAGTTTAGTGACTTGTGGTCGAGAATCCGATCAAAGCAAGTACTCCCAAAAAATTGTGGTGAGCTAGAAAACAATGGTTTGTTAGGAAAAAAAATACCATAAAGAGTCTCGCCCTGTAAGATTGAGGAAGACATTTAGTTTATAAGAAAACAGGGCTCCCAAAACTATTTAGGAACATGTGTCTGGAATAAAAGAGCTCTACTTGTTTCAAGAAAAAGACGATTTTTGCGTTCAGCCACACCGTTATGAAAAGGTGTATCAACATGGAAGATTGGTGAAGAATCTCATTCTAGAGCATGAAAGTTTGAAATGGTTCGAAAAAGTATTCTTTAGCATTGTCACTTCTTAATTAATGAACTAAAACATTAAATTGAGTTTTAATATCAAGACAAAAAGCAGTGAAATAAGTGAATAATTCAGAACAAATTTTCATTAAATATAACCTATGAAGCACCGACTCGGGTGCGGACACGGATGCGGACACGGGTGCGGACATGGCAAACGGCATTTTTAGAAAATATGAGACCATAGTTATTAAAGGCGCGCCTCTGGAGCCCAAAGGCGGGCGCGGGCGCGGTCAGTCAGGCGCGCGCCTTAGTGCGCCTTGGTGCGCCTCAGCTACCTTAGGGTATTTTAGGGTTGAGGGTACTTAGGGTTTTTAGGGTATTTTAGGGTTAGGGTATTTTAGGGTTTTTTAAGTTCAAAAAATAAAAGAAAAGCATGGATAGACAAAAATCGACAGTTTTTACTTCACATATCGCAACAGTTAACTCATGCCTTAGTAGTTAACTAGAACTTAACTCGTGCATTTTATGGTTTTATTGTTGTTATTTGACTATTTGTGATTATTTGTGACTAGTATTATGAATTTATGATTTTTTTTTTTGTGTGCGCCTCGGGTCGCTCGGGCGCGCGCCTTAAGTTGCGCCTTGTGCCAAGGCTCCAGGACCCCCTTGCGCCTTAGTGCGCCTTTAATAACTATGTATGAGACACGGGTGCGGCGGGACACGGCAAATTCTATATAATTAATTCTATATATATTAGATATAAAATATATACAAAAAACTTGCTAAATCACAAAACAAATCGAAGAAGGAAGAGAAAAAAGCTGTAAGCGTTTATAAACGCGTTACTCAGGTGAGAATTAGATGTAGTTTAGGTTTTTTTTTGTCAAATTTTGTAATTGAACCATAGGTTTTAAAAGATTTTAAAAAACCCTAAAATTTTACATATTTTCACCATTAGCCGAGTCCCCGCCGAGTCCCTACCGTGTCACTGTCGAGTCCCATTCGTGTCCCTGTCGAGTCCCATCCGTGTCCCATGTCCCCGTCGTGTCACCGCCGAGTCCCGCCGTGTCCCGTCGAGTCCCCTGCGAGTCCCCGAGTCTGGCGAGTCCGACACGGCCACGGCGACCCCGGGGAAGAGTTCGTGCTTCATAGAATATAACCAAGTAGTACGAGAAAAAAAATCATCCACAAACGTAACAAAATACTAATTCAAAAGGAAAATTTGACCTCTTATTGAATCTTGGAGAGGAAGGCATGCGATAATGTTTAGCTAACTGACTAAGACTCACAATCTAAACTAGATAAACTTTGAAACTAACGACGCAACTTCTTCAAAAGAGGTAGAGATCGGTGTCTAATCGACAGTGCTCATCAAACGGAGTGGATACACTGGAGCAAGCTATGTTGCACGAGAACTCTTCGTCACTGGTGTTTCCGCGTTGCGTGTCCGCTTCCGCTTCCATTATCGTTCCCTAGCTATATTTTTTTAAGAAACAACATTTCTCGGTGTCCATTTCTGTTTCCGTATCAGTTTCGTTTCCGTTTCCTTTCAACAGAGCAAGCGATAGGTCTTCTAATATGAGTATCCAACGCGTAGAGACCTCCAGATTCTCGCCTCTTAATAATCTGCTTCCTCAGGAGATTCTGAAACAAACAATTGCCACGGAAAAATGAGATAGAACAATTTAGATTACAAGTAAGTTTACTCAAATTAAAGGCAAAACCGGGTCTATTTAGAATAGATGAAAGAGAAAGTGTAGAAGTTGAGTCAATAGTGCAAGAGTCAATGACTGATGAATTTGTTCCACAAGCTAGGGTTACATGGGAAGGAAAAGTACCGCAATAAGGCTCTGTTCTTTATTACTGAAAAAAACTGAACTGAACTGAACTGAATGCTACTGAACTGAACTGAATGATACTGAATACTGAACTGAATTTAACTGAATGCTACTGAACTTAACTGAATGATACCGAACTTAACCGAATTTAATCGAACGTAACAATAATGATGATATTAGACTTTAAAATAATTTAATGATAATATTGGACATTAATAAGCTTATAATAATAATAATAATAATAATAATAATAATAATATTTCTACCAAAAAAAATAATATCAATAATAAATAAACATATTATTAAAGATTAAACTAAATTAAATATCAAATAAAATCTAGGCTCGATAAAATCCTATGACATTAAATAAAAATGAGTCTAATTTAAATTAAAAATATAAATTACATACAAACACAAATTTATATATAATTTAAAGCCTATGAAATTAAATACAAATTTTTATATGAATACACACTCTTAACTTTTTATTACAATTAAGTATTAAGGTACAAAAATACCTTTAACGTTTTGGGTCCGGGGTTATTTTACTCCTAACGTCTAAATATGAATTTTCATATGAATACAAAATCTTGACTCAATTTATCAATGTTAAGGGTAAAATTGCTATTGGCTTCTAATATTAGGGATAAAATTGCACTATTTGAGATATTAAGGTAGTTGAGCCAGTTAATTTTTTAGAGCATTGTAATGTAAACGTATTAATATAATATTTATTTACTTTTCGCAAAATTTGCAAATAAGTTGCACCAAATAATTATAATTATAATAAATAATGATAATATATATAATGACAAAGCATAAATTATATATAAATATAATTATAATGAAAATAGATAAATTAATATATAATAAATTATAATAATTATAATAAATTGCTGAAATTATAAATAAATAATGATAATAATAATAAATTATATATAAATAATAATAATATATAATAATTATAATAAATAATGATAAATTATTGAATACTGAAACTGAATACTGAACTGATTACTACTGAACTGAACTGATTGTTACTGAAATTAAGTAATAAAGAACAGGGCCTAAGAAGAGAAAACTTTAGAATACGTGTCATGTGATCTGTAGTACCAGAATCAATGATCCATTTTGAAGAGGATGAAATGACGCATTTATTTGAGTTAGCCTACTCAAGATGGCAGTGATAGAAGATGAATGTTGTGCAGCTAATGTTTTCTAGTACTTGGCATACTCCCGAGGATGAGGATGTGGCATTAGCAAGGGCAACATGAGCAAACTCTTGTGCGACTTGTTTTATAATTTTTGTCAAGTACTCATGACAATAATAGCACAAAACTTTTCCTCCCTACTCTAAGGCCTTTCTATCGAGTACCTCCCTATTAGGTCCCTTATAAGTGCAATCAGACCCAATCTTAGTGCACTAGATGCAGGAACAACACGAGGAGTTGAAGAAGTAATTTCACTCCGCAGAACATGAGTAAGGGCCTCATTCGCACTAAGGGTTTAACAATGGACAAAATCTGAGAGGTGACAGACTCATAATTGGTTCCAAGTCCACATAAATACCTGATGACGAACATGTGTTCGCGTTGTTTAAGCACTTTGATATCAGTGCTCAAAGGTAGCAATCTATATTGCACGGACACTGACACGGAAACAGGTACGGGAAAACGTTATTTCTAAAACATAACTTTCATAAAATAGCCTTCAAGCGGAAACAGATACGGAAACAAAATGGACACAGACACAAAACACGAAAACGCTACTAAAGGGAAGTGTTCTGTAACATACGTAGCAATTCATTCAATTCTTCGAAAATTCACTTTCTTAACAGGTTTTGGTCAGAATGATAAAAAACCTTACAAACATCAAATATACGTGACATATTAACGCTTCAAGCGTATAAAAAGTGCAAATAGTCCATCAGTTCCTTGACATAGTCACAATTATGAAACGAACTCACAATGGATGTGTCAATCAAGTTCTTAATTTGAATGAACTGGCGAGCATCATCTTCTGACCAATCCTCGTCATTAGGTTTGGGGTCGTAAGTGAAGTCACGACTCTTCCCAATATTTCGCAGATAAATCTTGACAGTTTTGGACCAATCCAAATAATTTGAGCTAGTCAATTTATGCTCGGTGATTTTAGGGGACACCAGAATGACATTAGTGACCATAGCATTAGAAGTATCTTCCTTTCCTTCAGCCATGACAATTGATACTTGAGCAAATAAACCACAAATACCACAAAGAAATTGCCCAAAGAAATCAAACTTACAGAAAATCAATAACAATTCAGCAAAAGCCCACGAAACAGAAAACCAATCCAAAGAAATAAGCAGATAAGAAATCAGAAAGTAATAATCCACAGAAGACACGCAAAGGCCAGCGCACACCGGAAATTGGAAGAACCAGAAACTAACCAGACAGAAACACCAGAGATGAAGAGGCGACAACGGACGAACTGATTGACGATGTAACGGCAGCGCCACACGCTCTAACGCGTTGACTGGCGACGATAGAGTGTGGTGGCGGCACGTGGGGTGCACTCGCTTGTCGGACAGTCCCCGGATTTTGAGGGAAGGCCAATCGGAGCAAGAGAGTTCTTCTGGGGTGGGTGGTGAGACAAAAGAATACTGGAACCCTAGGTCCCCAAAAATCTGCTCACCAGGGCAGATATGGGTGGTGAGACAAGAAATACTGGAACCCTAGGTCCCCAAAAAATCTGCTCACTAGGGCAGATAATAAACAGACTGAAAAAAAAGGACCACTGCTCACAAGGGTGGTACCATGTAACCAAACAAGAGTGGTTGAGAGAAATCTCAATGATTTGATTATGAAGTGGTATAAGTATTTATACAAAGAATTGGTATCTAACTAGGAAAATAACTCAATGCTAATTAATACCTATTCACACTAATAACGTTCACAGATATCATTCTAAGTAGTGCCTAAAATATCACTATCATAATATACACAAGGAAACATTATTTAACATCTTGTCAGCAGTAGTATCAATATCGAAATTGAGTAGAGGAAGTGGAGATGGTATATGATGTTCTGCCAAAGACACATCCTACTTTTAGTGGTTCGGCCTTCTATGGTTGAGATTGTCATAGTGAATGGTTTTCTGGTTGAATTAAAATGTTACAAATTAATGTCCCCTTCCTTTCACCACTTCCCCAGAAATTTCTTATATTTTCTTGAATTTGATGATTGTCCTTCTGCTAATTTAGGTATTTTATAGTTAAAATTATATTTCATTGGCTTTCTTGTATGGTCTCTTTCTCAAAATAAACATTGCATCATCAGCGAATCAGATATAGTCTATATCATGGGTTATGAATCCCTACTTGTCCTACATAAGCTTTTGTAAAGTAGCAGGCCTAATTTAATTGTTTGTAACTAATCTTTTTTCAATAATGGACAGAAAGGAGAGTCGGATTGGCTTTCTTTGAAGGTTGACAAAAAAGCTGCTCAATTAGGTGGAATTTTAGCATCTAGATATTTGTTTTGCTAGTCTTGAGAAACAAATTGAGAGGGCTTATTTCATTATATTATGGGGAGACATGAAACATCCTTCATAACATGTTGAACAAGTTTCAAAATCTTTGACAAGATGAAAGTAGCCTAAGCGTGTAGATTTGTGAGTTTCAGCTCAATCTTAGAGACTTCAACAATGCAATCTCTAATATGACTCTGTGACTCGTACGGATTGATTCTAACCAACATTAAAAGATACATTAAAACATTAAAACAAGACAGTAAAATTAATCGTAATTAAGAAGTGAACTACAATAGAGGGCGAGCCTTGGCGCAACGGTAAAACGTTGTTGCCGTGTGACCAGAGGTCACGGGTTCGAGTCTTAGGAGCGGCCTCTTGCCAATTAAATTGGCAAGGGAAGGCTTGCCCCCAATACACCCTTGTGGTGGGACCCCTCCCCGGACCCTCGCTCAGCGGGGACGCGTAATGCGACCGGGCCGCCCTTTAAGAAGTGAACTACAATATTACCGTCTGAAACTTCTGTTGACCTTGTGCCGACAAATCATGCAGCTGCTGTAGCTGGTTCTGCGAAATTTTGAATATATCAGTTAGATATTATCAAAACAGAAAAGAGATAGCAAACTTGAAAGGATATGAAGGTCACAGAGGCTGGAAATACGAAGTAGAAAACTCGAAGAATCTGAGCTCAATACACAATACCATGAAGCCACTTTTTGAGAAGAAAAAAAATTAAGATATTAACTTCCAAAGAGAAAAAGTTCCAATATGTAGAGATGCAGCAAAATCATACCTGTCCCAATCCTTGAATTGAAGATTGTCTGTATTGTTGCTGAGCAAGGAGTTGCTGCTGTTGACTGTGAGGTAACTGCATCATCTTTTGCCTTTGTTGTTGTTGTTGTTGTTGTTGTTGCTGCTGCTGTTGGTGCTGCTGCTGCTGCTGCTGTTGCTGTTGTTGAGTTTGTTGTTGAGGAGAAGGCGTATTCATCATGTTTGTCCCAGACCTCGGTGAATTGGCATATGGAAGCGGAGAAGCTGTTGTGTTGTCAAAGGAAGTAATACTTGTAGCAGCAGAAGGAGATGCAGCAGATCTTCCACCAAGTGTTGATCCTGATGCCTGATACAAATATGCAACAGATAAAAGGCTAAAAATGGCACAACGCAGTGAAAAATGAAGTAAAATGTAGTTCTAGCAAATGAAAATAGCTAAAACTAAAAAACTCACATAAATATGTAGAAGATTGTTAAAATCCTGCCTGCTTCAGCACATTTATGGTTAATGAATTGCAACATAAATCATTTATTTATACTACAAGATCTGTTGCATACTTGCATTTAGTATTTGGTTAGCTGCAACTACAAACCATATGCAGCAGGGAACATAAGTCAATGATGGGTCTCACGTTTTGAATTTGGAGACAGAATGTATGTGAAATAATCTAGAATTTAACAGCAAAAACTGATGGGTAAGAATGTAACAGCTAGACCAAAAGAAATGCAAAGAAATGCTAATGTAGATAAGTAGGTGACAAACACGGACAATGAATGATGATGCCACAAGTGCAAAAAGGACAAAGAAAAATTGGGAAGTAAAATGAGAGTCCCAATAAAAAGCCAATCTTCTAACCTGTAATAAAGGTCCCTGATTATTGATAGTATTTGACGATAGAGGTGGCGTACTTTTCAAGTACATCCCTGACAAAGAGATATTCCTCAATATCAGGTTACCATAAAATAACAAGCAAATATGCATGATTTACCCATGACATGAATGCTTATTACCCGAAGGATCAGAAAAACTATGCACTCCATCACCTACGGACAGCACATCTGCCAGGTGCATAGGGAGTCCAGACGTAATCTGCCTTTGGTCACCAGTTACTCTAAGTCCTGCATTAACATAACATTTTCAAAACAATTGATACTAATCGTATTCAATAATAGTATCAAGTGTTGACAACACTAATTCTCCAATCAAAACTCAAAAACCCAAGCAACAGACCTTGAAAAAACACAGGTCAGTTGCTGTCATTCAAGACTAGCACAATTTTGACTTACACTGAACTTTAACCATGCAGCTACCAGACTATATCTCTCTAAGTCTCAAAATTATGCCTACAAATGTTCTAACAAGGTAAGTGTTTCTCCTGGAAGTTAGTTACTATGAAGTTGGAGAAATCATGCTCGGCTTTCACAAGAAGGAGCAAGGGATCCTAGGTATCTTGCAAAAATCAGTTCTTAATGGTTTACAACCATTCTCACCGATAGTTAATTATACTTGCATATGCACAACAACGAATATGAGAAGCATAGTTTGGAGGATTGAAGCAGCCCTACCTACAAATCAACTCTATAGATTTTCTATATGAATTCATGCGAATAAGAAGTAAGAAGTTTAATATTTGGAGATATTCTATATATATATATAGAATTTGATTTAATTTAAAGAAAAAAACTGAAATAATACTGTTGCATTTACAATGCTTAAGCTGCTTCTGTGAAAGTTCTGCACATGAAGCAATTAGTATATGTTAAGTTAATGCCTACATGGAGCTGTGTCCTCAAATCATTTTGCTAAAATTGTTCACGGGAAGATGGTCTTATAAATATGCACCTTCTTCTATTTGACACACAAGATAACCACATCTACTATCATAAGAAAGACGTTTCAAAATATTTGAGTTTTAGTCCCCTTCCCATACTTATTCACTATCCAAGCAAAAAGATCAAACAGATACAAAAATGAAATTTTTCACTATCCAAGCAAAAAGATCAAACAGATACAAAAATGAATTTTTTTGAAGTTAAGAGCATAACCTTCACCAACATTTACAGCAGCTCGGAGTGAGTTCTCTTGTTCTTGAATTTTTGCAGCCTGGCTCTTATCTAAAGTTGGAAGAATGGCTGGTCCTTGTCGAGTACCAAATTGATAGGCTTTACGAGTATCAGCTAATACTTTTTCAGCACTCTCACAGGCTGCCCCAATCATATCAATTCTATTCTGTATAACTAGAAACTCAGATCCTTGAAAGCAAGCAACTTTTAGATAATGTACTGACTATTCTATAGACTCCAACTCACCTTTAACTTTTCGATTTGAGAAGATATAGGCAAACTTTGCAATCCCTGAAGCAATTGCTCTCTCTTAAAATTATCATCTACTTCCATCTCCGGCAATAGTTTCGAGGATAACATGACAGGTAAAACTGTATCAGAGAACCCCAAAAAAAATGTCATTTCCCCTAGACAATTATCATATTACCATTACCAGTGCGTTAAGAAACTTTAAAGACATAAAGAGATATGTTAATGCTTCAAAAACTTTAACAAGATTGAGAAAGTAGAGAAAAAACTTGACTGGAACAGTAGTATAATCAAATTAAGGTAATTACAACAGATTGTTGAAGTTCAAAATCAGAAATTCTCAATTTTCAAAAGATATCTTGTATGTATCTGACTACAGATGTTAGAATGATAGCCATACTCATAGCATTTTCTGCATTGACGTTCTTCGGTTGCACTACAAAAGCCTTGGAGACCTTCTTAATCTCGTCCACAATGTTAAAAAGCTCCAAGTTTACCATTGAAAACTGCCCCAAAATATCTTGCCTGTTGCACAACAGCCAAGAAAGTTAATACTAGAAACTCAAAGATTAATTCTCAACGAACTACCACTTTCAATAATCTGTCATATAAATCCCTTCCATTATACTTCAATTTTCTCATCAACCAAACAAAGCAGAAAGTTCAATTAAGCAGCATTACTAAAACTTAAGGAATCATTCATGAGATTACAAATTAGTCATAACAAGGGGGTTGAAAAGGTCACAACAGCCAAGAAAGTTAATACTAGAAACTCAAAGATTAATTCTCAACGAACTACCACTTTCAATAATCTGTCATATAAATCCCTTCCATTATACTTCCATTTTCTCATCAACCAAACAAAGCAGAAAGTTCAATTAAGCAGCATCACTAAACGTAAGGAATCGTTCAGGAAATTACAAATTAACAAGGGGTTAAAAAGGTCACAACAGCCAAGAAAGTTAATACTAGAAAGACAAAGATTAATTCTCAACGAACTACCACTTTCAATAATCTGTCATATAAATCCCTTCCATTGTACTTCCATTTTCTCATCAGCCAAACAAAGCAGAAAGTTCAATTAAGCAGCATTACTAAACATAAGGAATCATTCAGAAATTACAAATTAGTTATAACAATGGGTTAAAAAGGTCACAACAGCTCAACGATTAATTCTCAACTATCACTTCCATTATACTTCCATTTTCTCATCAACCAAACAAAGCAGAAAGTTCAATTACGCAGCACTACTAAAGGTAAGGAATCATTCAGGAGATTGCAAATTAGTTATAACAAGGGGTTAAAAAGGTGCCAATAAAGTTAATACTAGAAACTCAAGGAGCTACCACTTTCAATAATCTGCCATATAAATCCCTTCCATTATACTTCAATTTTCTCATCAACCAAACAAACTAGAAAGTTCAATTAAGCAGCATTACTAAAAGTAACGAATCATTCAGGAGGTTACAAATTAGTTATAACAACGGGTTAAAAGACGGATTAAACAGGGAAATTAAACGAAAACATTGCCAAAATTGAAAAGGAACCGACCATTTAGGATTGGCGTTGGATCGAGCGTAGGCATCAAACTCTTCGAGGATGCGGGAGATGGCTTTGAATAGGCTGATAGCTCGAGTCTTTACATGGTCCAAGTTAAGCTGCTGCTGTACCGCCTGATTCAGCCTCTCCGCCGCCACCATCTGCGGTGGTTGTGGTTGCTGTTGCTGTTGCTGTTGTTGATTTTGGAGTTGCGACTGGTCTTGCATCATTACTTCCATATCGATCTTTGTGTTTCTCTCCTGAAAAGGTTCGGAAAAAGCAAGGTTTTAAGAGTTTATAAAAGGTAAGCTCTCATTAAAAAGAGTTCCGTTACTCGTATTAACGTTTAATTTAATTTGGAGGTTATATTTTAATACACATTGGTTGGGCTAAGCCGGATTTGAGCTCGGGCCGAAGCTGACCACTTTCTCGGTATGGCATCACCTCGAGACAGCAACGAATATAGGGTTGGTTGGTTAGTTGGAGGATCGATTTTGTACGTATGTGTAAAAAAAAACTAAATCGAATTTGTTCAAAAAAAATTCGTATATATACATATTATAATCTGAGTGGTCAAGAATCAATTTTTAAGTATTAATATAAAACTTCTCAAAATTAAGTTAGATTGTCTAAAATTCTTAAAATGTAAAAAAAATTATGTTCAATAAAAAAATTTGGAATTAGGAAGGATCTAACGGGAAAATAAAAATAGAAATTTGGGTTTGAGATGGTCTAACATGTCAAAAAAAATTAGAAATTTCGATTTATGGGGGTTTAACAGATAAAAAAAATTAGAAATTTCGATTTAGGAAGGGTCTAACACTTCTCGGGCCATCTTAGGAGTCCTAAACCAGTACACCTTTAATATTTCTTGGAGACGGGGTGCCTGGAACCGCCCATGATCATGCCAGTTTATCAAATACTCAATCAAAGTTCTAGATCAAATGTCCAATTTATCAAATATCCAATTAAAGTTCAATTAAATCGCCAATTAGCACTCTAATTCTTAAATTTTGTGGAAATAGAGGGCCGAAACTACCTCTGATAATGGTGGTTCCGGCGGCCGGAGCCCCCCCCTCCCCCCAACCACATTTGTATACACCTCAGCCTCGAGATGCATTTAGTTGACTTACATAAAATTCGGGATATTCCTCACTCCATAGCACCTTTCGCTCATCTATTCCACCCACATGTCCAGACACATGACCTTTTTTTCATTATCATCTACCGTCTTTTCTTTCCTACCAGTTACTCACGTATGAAAATCGTAGTATGTATGCTCGACTTCGGTTGTCGATGCTTTAATAGGTAGGATTATATTATTGTAGGATGAGTCATATGAGGCAAACCAAACTTCCTCCAAAAAGAATTGTGGTATGCTCGTAGATTTTATATTAAATTATTTTATTTAAGTTTAATTCAACTCACATTATATTTAGGGTTAAGGTGCAAAAATACCCCTAATGTTTTGGGCCAGGAGCAATTTTACCCCTAACGTCTAAAATGGTGCAATTTTACCCCTAACGTTGGAAGCCAAGAGCAATTTTACCCCTAACGTTAATAAATTGGGTCAATTTGAGAAATAATTCATCAAACTGTCTTCTCGGTCATGAATCTTGTCATCTACATTTCATACGTGTGTCATTTTATCAGTAACAAATCATAAACATACGTTGGGATGATGTGAAAAAAAATAAAAAAATAAAAAATATACTGTCTTTTTGTACGAATTAGACAAAATAAATTCAAAAAATTCACCAAATTTATAAATATTAATCTCAAATTCTATTATTAAATTATAAAAACCATGAAATCCTTTTTTCAGAACGAATTGTTATGCAATTGGTGCTGAATAAGGAACAAAAATATCTGTGTTTTATAATAGTGTCTGAAATTGACCCAATTTGTTAACGTTAGGGGTAAAATTGTTCTTGACTTCCAACGTTAGGGGCAAAATTGCACCATTTTAGACGTTAGGGGTAAAATTGCTCCTGATCCAAAACGTTAGGGGTATTTTTGCACCTTAATCCTTATATTTACATTGGATTCCATCGAGTTGGATTGGATCAAGATAAGAAAATTTATTCTCAAACTCAGCAAAGTTCGCCAAATAGTATATATTTATATTAAAAATAATATTAAAATATAGATGCAAATTAAAATTTTATTTAATTAATTCAATGGTAAATAATTTATTAGTCTTCTTATTTTTAACTTGCACACTATTTAGTCCTAATATTTTGAAAAGCATATTATAAAGTCCATATCCTTTATCACTATTTAGCATTTTGATCATTTTGTCTATTTTTTTAGATTTTTAATCGCTATACTCAACATAAACATGCAGATAAAAAAATAACAAAGTAACATGATTATTTTATATCACATTATGTTATCTTGAAAGCTAAGATATATTTAAGTCGTCCGCCATCTCCACCAAGCATCATCCGGGTTCGTTGGATCCCGCCTCCAAATGACTGGATTAAGGTAAATATTGATGGCTCCACATAAAGATCTCCGGGTGTTGCGGTGTTGCGGGCATTTTTAGGACGAGTCGTGGTTTTGCAAGGGGTAGCTTCACTTTCCCAATAATTTCGGCTTAAGCACACATTACCAACTTCGGGCGGTTATGTTTTCAATTGACCTAGCATGGGAGAAGGAGTGGACCAATCTGTGGGTAGAAGCAGGTTCTATGTTTGTAGTCAATTTACTCAAGCGACGCCCCAAGGATGTCCCGTGGCGATTCAGGCATGCTTGGCTTAAGCGCCTCTTTCATGTTCGGGGATGTGGTTGGTGATAACACATTTATCCGGAAGGGAATCAAGTAGCTGATGCTCTTGCTCAGTTTGGAGTCTCCTCTGGCGGTTTACAATGATGGAATTCGGCTCCATCTTTCTGCAGCTCCTTTATTTTTTACGACTTATGTAACATCGCCCATTTACGTTTTTCTTAGTGCTTTTTCCTTCTTCTTAGCTTTCTCCCACCTTTGTACATTTTATCCTATATTAATTCATTTAGATTTTGCGCGTTGAGGTAGTAGGGGTGTCGACCTAGTCAGGATGTCTGGTGCCTAGCCACTCATTGTCCCAACTTTCATTAAAAAAAAAAAAAACTATATTTAGTTAAAAATCTAAAAACTATACAAAATGACCAAATGGTTAACAACGATAAAAGATATAGACCTTATAATATATTTTTCAAAATAGGGGTGGTATATTGCGTAAAAATATGGGAACTAATAAATTATTTACTCTTAATTTAATAAAACTCAACAAAGATAATTTTATATAATTAAAAAATATTTAACAACGTATAAAAATTAAATAGAGGTAATAAAAATATATATAATATAATGGCAGATTGGACCGAGTTGTATTTAGGCTTTTAAGACCTTAAGTTCAACTCATTTTATGTGCGAGTTTGAGCGGATTTGGATTGAACCAGACTAATTCTCGAATATACATGTCCAAACCTAACCCATGAGAGTTGGGCTTGGACAGTGGGCAAGCAACGAGCTCTTGAACATATCTATATTTTAGAGTTAATGAGACTAAAAAGTTAATACAAATCACTCAATTCGATTGAACCGATTATCAAACTAGATTTATAATTATTATGGGTCACTTGATTCAACCAAATGCTTCAAATTGATCAGTCTAGATTACGTAATAAATAATATACATATATATTGTTTAAAATTATAAATCACACTTAAAAATTAAAATTGTATTTTTCAACTGTATACTAATAAATTATATAAATTCATCACTATCATATTTCAATCTAATTACATTCCAATTATAATAAAAAAAAACTTGCATCAAACTATTATCATTTCAAATTTTATCTTTTTATTACTTAGATATAAAAAAAAAATCATTGAATTATGAAAGTCACGAGACTTAAAGTGTAAAAAAAATTTAAAAGTCATAGTCTTTTTAACTGCTTTATTTTTTCAAAAATAAAAAATCGAGGTCACTTTAGTTCTGGTTGGATGATCGAGTCCCGAATTGATCATGTTCTTATCGGGTAGTTGAAAATTAACAAAACCAACGTTCTGTTTTCGGATTAAATGCATTATTGGTCACTAAATCTCCATGGATGTCTCAAAATGATTACTCAACTTCAGTTTGTCTCAATAAAACCATTCAACTTCAAATTTTGCCTCAATAAAGTCACTACAACGACTTCAAAAGCAAAAGAACATCATAAGAGTGATGTGACTGTCACATGAACAGTGATCAACTTTCATTATTGAGTGAAACGACACATGACTGCCACATAGTTGACCAAAACGACACGTGTCGGCTAGGCAGTAATCACGTGACCAGGTAGGTGGAAATCACGCATCGTATCGATCGGCGGTGAAAGTTGACTACTGCTAACGTGGAAGCCACATCCTATTTCTCGTGTCTTTTCGCTCTTGAAATCAATAGAGTGATTATCATGATTTTATTAAGACAAAATGAAGTTGTTTAATTATTTTAAAAATTTAATGAGCAATGATACATTTAGCCCCACCGTTTTCCAGGTCGACAGACTTGAAAATATTGTATTCCATTAACCTCTTTTAATGGGTAAATTAGACTCATGGCCATTGAATTTTACTTTTTTTTACAATATGACCACTGAATTTTAAAACTTAACATAAAAGTCACTCAAATCTATACATTTTAATACTTATGGTCACTAAATTTTAACTAACTTCTCAAAATGACTCTTAACGATCTCAAAATGAAAATATTCAAGAATTAAAGTTGTTCAAAACGACATTTACCATGAAACACAATTTTATTTTCCAAAATCACAATTTTTAGAGTTTTCTCTCTCTAAAATTTTACTTTTTTTCTAACCAAACAACACCTAAATGACCTCAAAACGAAAGTTTTCAATAATTAAAAGATGTTTAGAATATCATTAATTCTTAAAAAAATTATTTTGGGACCGTCAACGATCATTTTGAGGCATTTTGAAGCGTTGAGTGATCACAAATGTTAAAAAATATAAAATTGAGTGGCTTTCATGTTAACGTTCAGTGACCATAACCTTAAACAAACAAAAAAGAGGCAAAGTTCAGTTGCCATGAGTGAAATTTACCTCTCTTTTAATCTCCTCCAAATGACGGCTGTCAGAACTTAGGGTTCTGATAATAGAAGAAATAGATTTAGATGAGAAAAAAAAAAGAATTAGGAGGGAGAGAAGAAGATAGAAGGAAGGAATAATTCTTGATTAATTGCATAAGGTTTCTCAGTACAAATTGTTCTCTAAATAGAGTACAATGAGGAGAAACGGTTACTAGTACACCTGTGTCATCACACAGCTGGCCCACAAGGCTAACAAACTCACTAAAGACAAAATAAGATAACAAACAAGCTAGCTGTCACCTACCAATTGCACTAATGACTAGAATAACCTTCATTTAAGATAAATAATGCATAAAGCACAAAGAAATAAAAAAAAACTAACAGAATGACAGGACTTGGATAATTACATATGCAATCCGTTAACTTTATCCCTTCGCTTGTATGTGACAATACCCCCTCCTTTACTGCATTCTTGTCCCCAAGAATGAAAAAACGCTGGAAACTGAGCAGCAATGGTAGCATGGTCCTCCCAGGTAGCATCAATGGTAGGCATGCCCTCCCATTGAATGAGAAGCAGTGGAACTGCTCTGTCTTCGATAATAGCATTGCGAGAATTCAAGACATTGGCTGGTTGAATCACAAACTCTCCTGCCTCTGTGGGGGGCAAAGTAGTAAGAGGAGTAGCAGTAGAAGCAGGTTTCTTCTTTAACAAGGACACATGAAACACATCATGTATTCTGCAAGTAGGTGGAAGAGAGAGTTTGTAGGCGACCTTACCAATGCGGGCAGCAATCTGAAAGGGTCCATAATATCGAGCAGAAAACTTAAGGGAACTGCGCAGGGCCACTGTTTTGTGGCGATAAGGTTGCAGTTTTAGGTAAACCGAATCCCCCATGTTGAACTCTCTATCTGTGCGATGTAAATCAGCAAACTGCTTCATCCTGTTCTGGGCAGCAGACAGACATTCCTTAATGTGAGAGTTAAGTTGAGTGCGTTCCTGTAACAAGTCTTCCACCGCTGCCACATTCGAAGAGCCTAATGGAAGAATGGAAAGTTGGGGAACAACTCCATATAGTGCCTGAAAGGGAGACATCTTAAGGGCACTGTGATAGGAAGAGTTGTACAAAAACTCTGCAAGGCTGAGCCACTTGGACCACTGCTTGGGATGGAGAAAACACATGGCACGCAAATAATTCTCCAGGCATTGATTGAGGCGCTCAGATTGGCCATCTGTTTGTGGATGATAGGCGCTACTGAAGTGGAGCTGAATGCCTAATAATTTCATAAGTTCCTTCCAAAAAACCCCTGTGAAGATGCGATCTCTATCAGAAACGATTGATCTAGGCATCCCATGAAGTTTGAAGATGTTGTCCAAGAAAACCCTTGCTACTGTAGCTGCATTGAAAGGATGAGACAGTCCAATGAAGTGTCCTGCTTTAGAGAAGCGATCAACCACTACTAGGATGGTGTCATAGCCATAGGACTTAGGTAACTTCTCAATGAAGTCCATGGCGATGTCCTGCCATGCTCCTGCAGGAATTGGTAAGGGTTGGAGAAGCCCAGGATAAGCAGAATGGTCAGCCTTGCAACGCTGACAAGTGTCACACTGAGCCACCCAAGAAGTCATAAATTGGGAGAGATGTGGCCAGTAAAAGTGTTGTTGAACCCTAGTGAGGGTACCTTTGATTCCAGAATGACCTCCCAAGGGAGAATTATGACATTCCCTAATGATGTTATGCCTTAATTCTGTAGTAGACCCAATGTAAAGTCTGGAATGAAATCGAAGAATGCCATTGGAATAAGAATACGAAGAATGTGACTGCGGTTGGATTGTCAACTGTTGAATTAGGGAAGAAGCTAACTCATCCTTCTCATAGGAGGACTGGATTTCCGCCATCCAAGTAGGAATATTCATAGATATGGCTAACAACTGAGTCTGATACTGTTCTTCCCCTTCATGCTGCCTGGATAGGGCATCGGCAACTCGGTTTTCTACCCCCTTCTTATATTGAATTGTGTAATCAAGCCCTAGTAGTTTAGAAATCCCTTTGTGTTGAAGATATGTGTGCAACTTTTGCTCTAAGAGATGTTTTATACTCTCATGGTCTGTTTTTATGATGAAGACAGTGTTCTCCAAATAGTGTCTCCACGTAGTGCAGGCTTGCAAGATGGCCAAGAGCTCTCTCTCATAGGCAGATAACCTCTGATTTCTAGGACTTAAACATTTGGAAAGGTAACAAAGGGGTCTCCCTTGCTGCATCAGAACTACACCAATCCCTGTGCCACTAGCATCACACTCCATAACAAATGGTTGGGAAAAATCAGGAAGGGCCAACACAGGGGCCTTGGTCATGATATCCTTAAGTTGATCAAAAGCTTTATGAGCCTCCGTAGTCCACTTGAACCCATCTTTTTTCAATAATTCAGTGAGAGGCTTACTGATTGCACCATACCCCTTGATGAATCTTCTGTAGTAGCCTGTGAGACCCAAAAACCCTCGTAATCCCTTCAAATTAGATGGACATGGCCATTTCTGCATTGCTATGATATTAGCAGGATCAGTAGCAACCCCTTCAGCAGAGATAATGTGGCCCAGGTAAGCTACTTGGGAAGTGCCAAAATCACATTTGGACCCTTTAGCAAACAGCTGTTGGTTGGATAGGATTTGAAACACTAGTTCAAGGTGGAGCAAGTGCTCTTCCTCTGACTTGCTATAAACTAAAATGTCGTCAAAAAATACCAACACAAATTTCCTGAGATATGGCTCAAATATCGTATTCATCAGTGACTGAAATGTGGCTGGGGCATTTGTTAGGCCAAATGGCATAACTAGGAATTCATAATGCCCTGTATGAGTCCTGAATGCTGTCTTATGAATATCTCCAAGTTTCATTCTGATTTGGTGGTATCCTGCCCTTAGATCCAGCTTAGAAAATTCTCTAGCTCCCCTTAACTCATCGATCAACTCTTGAATGACATGGATGGGAAACTTGTGCTTAAATGTAGCCTTATTCAACTCCCTGTAGTCTACACAAAACCTCCAAGTACCCTCTTTCTTCTTTACTAGGAGAACTGGTGAGGCGTATGGGCTGTGACTAGGTTGTATCACTCCATTAGACAACATTTCCTTAACTAATTTCTCAATCTCATTCTTTTGATGATGAGAGTATCTATAAGGTCGGACATTAATGGGTTCAGTGGTGTTTTTTAGGTGGATGACATGGTCATGTGACCTTTGAGGAGGTAAGGTTGTTGGTGGTTGAAAAATAGCTTGGTATTTGTCAATTAAGGGCTGATATGTTGTAGGTACCACTGGTGTATGGTCCGGTTGGGTTTGCTCCATTTTAGAAACTGACATTAAGAATAGTCTAGAGGTAACTCCCTTCCACCCTTTGGAAACTAATTGGTTTATAGCCTTAAGGGACATGCTCTTAAGCTTAGGCTCCCATGTTAACCCCAATAACTCTAACTGTTTATTGTCTTTTTGAATCAACAACTTGTTGCCCTCAAAATCAAAGGTGATGGGAGTGTGACTCCTCATCCAATCCACACCCAAAATCAAGTCATAATCACCAAGTTCTAACACCCTAACAGGAAATACAAATTTAGTGTGGTGCATTGTCCAATAGAACTCATCACATTTTGCACTTACAGTGAGTTGTCTGCCATCTGCAACTGTTACTGCAGCTGTAGACACCGAGTCGGAGGACCTGTGATGAAAACCTGAAACAAGACGGTCGAAGCGATTGATTCCGGAAGTTTTGAAAAATATATAAAGAATAATAAGCTGAGGAAAATTAACGGCACGGCGCGGGACGCAACGGCATCCCGCACGCGGACGACGATGGTCGAACGCTCGCTTGACGGCTCGAGACGTGCGCGCGGCGTCCGTCGGACGCCGCGCGAGCGGCACGCTCTCGACGCCCGGGCAATACCTGGGACCGCTGGCGGTGCGCGCCCTCGTGGGCCGTTGAGCACACGTGCCTGGCAGCGCGGGGCGCGCGTTCGGCGGCCGCGACGTGCGAGCGTCTAGCTGCGCGGAACGCGCGCTCGGCGGCCACGGAGTGCACGCGTCCGACGGCGCGGGGCACGCCCCGAGGGTCGCCGGGAGGGCAATCAACCACGTCGGGCGAACGCCCAACGCGTCGGGCGGACGCCCGACGAGGGTTGGGCGCTCGCCCAACGCCGTTGTAAATCTGCCAAAATGTAAAAAATGCCATTTTGGTCCCCTTTTCTTAACTTTTAGACTTTTAATCCTTAGTATATATATATATAATTATGTAATATATGATTTTCAAATTGTTTTAGAATTTTAACATATATAATTATTTTAGAAGAGTGGTGTTCCATTTTATTTTTATAAATGTATGTATTATTTTCTCTTTTTTATCTTTATTTATTTAAGTCACATTAAAATCTATTTTAAATGTTATTTACTTGGGTATTTTGTGAGACAATTAATAGATATTAGGGAATAAACATATAGACTTTTTGACATTAAGATTATATTAGTTATGTATATATATATAGTTTTTGAGTATATTTGAGTTATGTTAATTATTGACAAATAGAGTTATTTTGAGTGATAAATGCTATTCTCTTATTTATGAATTTCATCTACTATTTTCATATATTTAAAGTATAAATACATTATTTTCATTACTCTTTCTTATATATGTATTGGATAGTATACTTTCTTTACTCTTATTCTATGTCTTTTGGGCTAAAATGTGTAAATATATATCTATATTATTTTCTTTATCTCTTTTGGCCATTTATGAGTCCATGTTTCAAATGGGCTTCACTTGGAAAAATTAATTTTTGGGCCTAAATGTGTTTATTGATGTAATTATAATAGTTAGAGAGTCCATTAAATAAGTGGGGAAAATAAGTCACAAAAAGAGAGTTTTCAATTAAATTATTTAAGCTAATGAGCTTTCTTAGATCTCTAATGTAGATAAATAGAGTCAGTTTGGTTGATATTTCAAATCGTCTTCAAAACACCACGTTTTAAAACCTTAGTCCGTTCCAACGACGGATTAAGCGAACATTGTAATCAAAATCGTTTTCTTCGTTAATAATGGAGATTTTGAATCGCTTTCTTAATGAATTTGTACAAAATAAAATTGACTTGTATGTTTAACCACGTTTTCTTATTAAAAGGCTTTTACTTTAACGTTTTCAATTACTCGAGTCGTTCCAACGGCGATTCGGGTAAGCTTCATCAAACGGGGTTTTAAAACGCACCTAAATCGTTCCAACGGCGATTAAGGTGCGAACCATGTAATAAACATCGTTTTGGGGAAATAAGTTAATGTAGAATAGACACACAACATAACATTTAAATACGGTTGTAAATAAATCACTTCTTTCTTCCCCCTCTCTGTGTATGTATAAACATAAATGGGTGATTCTTTACTGATGTGGCTTTTCAATATCATATGCTCAAAACGGTTTCTAAAAAGAGAAAGAAAAGGGTTTCAAATGAATTTTAAACTTAAAGAAGTATACGATTAGTCCGTTATCGCCTAACATGCTGAGTAGGAGGCCGGTGGTTCATAACCGGGCGATGTCGGGGTGCCTAGTAGCCTTTCTCCGGAAATGAGCTAGCCTTCTCGGCTCGTACCTAAGTTTCCCGAACCCACAGCGGTCTCCCGCAAGGGATCGGTGTTCATTTTCCCATTCGTGGGTGGCGACTCTTCCATATCTCCGAGCTCCGGTCCTGCCGAGCAGCTTGATTCCACGATTGATTGCTTTCGGCGCCAATCACCGCTTACGTCGCCATGAGGTTGTCCACCCCCCGGTCCGCCCGGGAGATTAGGCCGCGGCACCTCGTCTAACAAGTGGCGACTCTGCTGGGGAAGCGAGAAATTTGATTCCGGAAGGCATGCACTAAGCCCTTAACGGGGACGGATCGTTTTACTTCTTTTCGTATGCATTCACGAGCATTATTGCAAACCCTTTGGGTAATTTCCGTGAAACCTCTAGCGAGAGTCCATTCGTCGCTCGAAAGAGGCTAGCGTAAGTTCCCCCTTACAGTAAGGCGCCAGAGGGTCCCCATCCATTCATTAGGGGCGAATCTGTGAGGTCCCGCGGTCAGCCGTGTCAGCATATAGTAGCCTTAGAAGTTTCCATAGGATTACCCGTTACTATTTTTGATGTGATAAATGAATCAGTTCGTGTTTTCAAACCGCCATGATACGTGTCTAATCCTAAATTATGTAAAGAAAATGAGACGATGCGTTAATATATACTCATGAATCGACATACTAATTACCCTAAAACATCGAAACGATTTGAACTAAAGACGACTTAGTCATCTCATATGAATGAACATGTGCAACCAGCCTTGTCCCTTTCGGTGTCCCGACGAAGGCACGTGTTCAGAAAATACGTTATGACATAAGCACGTATTAGTATGAATCGGGTCGGTGTTAAGGATAGTTACATCTCGATACAAAAGACTATATTAACAGTAGCCGTTATTCACATTCTTTCAATAAGTTAGGATAAAACGAGATCATGACGAAACGAAAACGAAGAACATTTCTGTTTCGAACGACCTTGTTATAACGTGAAAAGTTTCGCACAAGTAGCCCGTCCCTTCCGAATGAAAGACGAGCTTTTACGTTATGTCTCGTGTCGTTCTTAAGAGAAATGGATGTGTTCGTACAAATGACTAAGAAAATAAAGAAGAAAAAAATGAACTAAACGACCAAAATCATTCCGAATCTACGATATATATCAATCCCGCGAGTAGTTAAAGAAAATAAACTAATGTTGTTGAATACGTGCCTCGGACGAGAGTATACCCCGTTTAAAATCTCAAAGCCGAATTAAGCCAAACCATATAATTGCGCCATATGGACGAGACTGCGGGTTTTGACTAACGACTCGATCATTTCGACCGTTACCAAAACTGCAAGAAATATGGCCCGATATACGTGTTTGCTTAAATTCGCGCCTAAAGGAAAGAAAACGGTGATATCCTCGCTTCGAACAAACACGCGATTCAATGAAACGTTGAGTTTCTATAACCACACTGAGATGATATATCCCGTGGATTGGGAGGAACAAAGAGTTGTAATTAGCCGAAAGATTATCGTGCGCTCAAAATAAGACTCGCCATCTTTTCACGTAGCAAAATGAGCAAACAAATCCTCGACGCTAAGAACAAACATGTTACGCGATGAGTCCGTTCCTTAAAATAAAATCCAAAAGTGATTCCATCACTAAATAAACACGTGGTTACGTCTCTCGATAGATCCAAAAGATCCCGTTGTAATCCAAAAATCGAGACATGAACCCACGCGAATAAAAGGGAACGAGTCATTGACAATAACGAACGATTGGACTAGAAGAATAACTCGAACCACGTCTAAAAACTGAGATGCGCTCAAAGGGAGTCAAAACCCAAACTAATGCGTCTCACGAAAGGACGAAAGACGAGTTATTCCGAAAGGACAATCCAACTTGGTCGATTTCTTAGTCACTAAACGTTGATACGTCAAAACGAACTGTATTGTCTGATGAATGATTTATTTTCCCGCAATAATCAACGGCATCACGCGTCCCCTGGACCGCAATGTGAGCCAAAAAAACCAAAATCCTAGGAAAGAGACCTGGACCAACGAGTGTGTGGAGGAATAAGGGTGGAAGAGAGATGTTGTGATACGTGTAAATAGAACTAACGTTTGTTCTTCTTATCTTATAATCGTAAATAAATAAACGCACACACCACGAATCATGCATATAAAACCATACATACATACTAATGGATACCGTTCGCGCAGACGTCATCATTAAGCGGTTGTGGTTTTGCGAGAGTAATCGGTTTGTCAGACAGTTTGATCAGTCGCGAGTAGACAGTCCCGAATCAGTAGTTGTGGCTTCTGAATCATCTTCATCCGAGTATACTCAATCTTCCGTTAGTATGTCTGCAACCGACGAGAAGGTGGCTGAATTGGAGAATTCTGTGAACAATATCAACGACCAGCTGGCCGCAATCTTGGCCCAGCTAGCTGAGTTAGCACTGAAGGACAACAAGAGTGGTAGTAAGCGTGCTGAGAATGAGGCGAACGATGGCCCTCACTTTGGGAATGAGGAGGATTATCAGGATTATGTCCGAAAACAGTTAGAGAAGGAGAAAGCTAAGGAAGAGGAGTGGAGGCAACACATCACACAAGAAGTGCAGGACTTGCGCGGAGGAAGCTCCGGAAGTCAGGATTTCTATAACTTGAAGAATTGCTTGACAGCAACAGCTTTGCCTCTGAAATTCCGACTCCCTAACATGAAAAAGTTCGATGGAACTGGAGATCCCACCGCTCATATGAATCAGTACGTTGCGATAATGAAGCACACGATCCTGACCGAGGATTAAGTCTTGGGGCTGTTTAACACTTACCTGGAGGGGGCTGCCCTCACATGGTTCCATGCGCTGCCAATGGTGACAAAGAAGGATTGGAAGGAGTTAGCGAAGTCATTCATCGCTCAGTATAGTTTTAATACCATGTTGGAAGTCACTTTGAAAGAGTTAGAGAGCACTAAGCAGCAGACTGGGGAATCCCTTTCAGACTTCGTGAAGAGATGGAGGGCTAAGGCCGCGGTCATGAAACAGAAGCCGCTTGAGCAAGATCAGATCCGAATGGTGATTGGCAATACGTTGCCGTACATTAAGAATGAGTTGAGATATATGCCGTTCACAGATTTCAATCAGATGTATAGTTGTGCCTTGACTGTCGAAGGCGATGGGGAGCCGAAGAAAGCTTATACCAAGTGGACGAAGTCTGGATATAGTGTCGGAGGGCCTAGCGCGAGTACGGAATCTGCAACAGTGAAAGTGGTTGATCTTAATGCTATCGAAAAGAGGCGGTTCGCCAAGTTCGATCACACTTACGCAAAGGTTTTTGAACGTCTGCAGAAGAAGGGGTTGTTGAAAGCCCTTACCCCGTATAACAAAGCTCAACCTACTCCGTAGATTCAGGCTAGAGGGTATTGTGAATTCCACAGCAGTTATGGACATACGATTGAGAATTGCGAGAGGCTGAAACACGAAATCCAAGATTTGATTGAGGAGAAGAAGATAGCTGATCCTTCGTCAGCAAACCCTTCCGTTAGGCGCAATCCATTGCCTAATCATAGGGTGAGCATGATCGGAGTTGGTTTGACGGAAACTGTGGTGATGGAATCTTTTGAGGACGATGTAGAGGAGTTGTTGGACTCCGTCGAAAGAAGCAATGTAGGAAATGGTCTGTATGTGTCCTTCTTGGGTGAGGAATAAGAGGATGAACCAATGGAGGAAGGATCAGATGGTGGAGCACCATATGACGAGGATAGTGCCGAAGAGACCGGTGAAGGGGCGTCTCGGACTATCGTGCCAGATTTGGGTTTGTTCAGTGGAGGAAGGGATCCCGAAGTGCACTTGCGTGAGTATATGCACGACATGTTTATTGAATCCTTCGGGGTAGATGAAATTGCTCAGTGGTTCCACCATTCGCTGGTAGGTGAGCCTTTGCAATGGTTCCATTCATTGCCCGACTCTTGCAAGCACGATTGGGATCGGTTGTCGGATTTGTTTCTTGAAAAGTATCAGAGACCTGAGGATAGAACCGCGGAGCACTTTGCAATGCAGATTGGACCCATCAAGCGTCCATTGCCAAGGGTGAGCAAGTATAACGGCAATAAGGACCCTATGGAGCACCTTCACTTCTATTTGTCGGCTATGACAGCCTTGAGTTTCAAAGAGGAAGAGATCACTAGCTTGTTTTGTAATTCATTGATGGGTGAACCGCTAATGTGGTACATGTCACTGCCGATGTATGTTAAGACCGATTGGGCAGCTATGACGAAGAGATTTATCAAGGAATATATGGTATGGATGTTAGCAGAGCAAACCCCTGATTCCCCGTCTTACCAAACACCTGATGCGGTGTTAGCGATGCCTAGGTATGGTGGATACCAGGATCCTGTGGAGCATGCAAGGATATTCCGCGATCATATGTATAACGCTGGATTTCCACAGTGTGAGTTGCATGAACATTTTCTGGAAACCTTGATGGGTGAAGCCTTATTGTGCCATCAGGGTCTGTCGGAGGAAGAGATGTGTCATTGGGTACCACTCAGAAATGCCTTTGTGGCGAGATACGAAATGTACATTCCGTGGATGGGATCCCTGGATGATTTGGACAGGATTAGGCAATTCCCCGAGGAACATTTTGTGGATTATGCTAGGAGGTGGAGGCACCGTTATGAGCAGTGTAATGAGACAATGAGCGATAAGGTGCAGCTTATGTGCATACAACGAGGCGCTATTCCGTTGGCCGCAAGAAGGATGAGTAGAGTGTCCCTCCGTGACTATGATGAGTTGATAGGTTGGGCCTTGTATGGATCGGCGGATCCCTTTTTCCTGAATCCGAGTGTTCCTCACGTCATGGATTTAATGGTCGTAGACATCTGGGCGAGTTCCTCTGACGAGGAGGATGCCAATCGGAAGATCCCTATCAACATTTGGGACGAGTCGGATGACGAGCCGGAAGTTGCGGTGATGACGAGATCAGGTCGTGTGGCCGAGGGAAAGGCACCAATGGTAGAGATTGAGATTGGAGAAGGTTCGGCTCCTAAGCCCGACGACCAAGTTCTTGAACAGTTGAAGAAGACGCAAGCTAAGTCTACGGTCTGGGAAGTTTTATGCCATTCTAAGTACCATCGTGAGAACCTGATGAAGGAGTTACAGAATTTGGTTATTTCCACTGACACTGAGCCGGCAGCGCTAGTGGGGGTAATAATGGCCCGGAAAAAAACTGAGATCACGTTTACCGACGAGGATCTCCCAGAAGAGGGGAAGGCTCACAACAAGCCATTGTATATCCGAGCGGAAATTAACGGGAAGAAGACTAGCTGTGTTATGGTCGATGACGGATCGGCCATTAATGTTTGTCCGTTGAAACTCTTGTCGAAGTTGGGAGTGGAGAGAGGAGATTTGACAGCTTCTGAAACAGTGATCAGAGCATACGATGACAGCCGTAGGCATATTGAAGGAGTTTTCAAGGCCAAATTGAAAGTAGGGCCGCATGAAGAAGAGACTGAGTTCACAGTATTGGACATCCCGGTAACTTTTGCTGTGTTGTTGGGACGCCCTTGGTTCCACAAGCTGGGAGGTGTGCCCTCCACGCTCCACCAAATGATTAAGTTCCCCTTCGGGGAGGAGATAGTTACAATTAGAGCTAAAAAACTGAGCTCGGTGGCAGCATTGGGAATTGAGCCTCAACTTTTCTCCGGATTCCAAGTCTCTGGGATTTACGAGTCGAGAATGACCACCGATGTGGTGAAGATGATGAAAGGAGGTTTTATCCCGGGAATGGGCTTAGGAGCACACCATCAAGGGTTGTCGGAGTTTCCGGATTTTAAGAGTCAGAAAACCCGGAGGGGTTTGGGATATGAGCAGGGGAGTCCATCCAACATGAGTGCAGAAGGAAAAATAGGCTTGAGGAAGCATTTTGTAAGCGAGGGGCATGGAAAGCCATATTCGGGAACCTCCGAGTCGTGGACTAGCACGGAAGGAAAGATTCTGCCAGGGTTTGAAATCTTCAATGATGTCGCCGACTGGGGCAAAGGAAAGGCAAGCTGCTTTGTCGAGGAGATCATGATGCTGGATTCAAATGCCGAGGAGCAGGTCATTACCATTGAAGCGGCTACAGGAGCTGAAATTGAGCCTAGTACCTCGAGAGTATATGAGAAGTCCGAAGATATTGAGGATGAAAATTGTATTACTGCTTTGTTTGAGTCCGATGATGTAATCACCCACGCTATCAATGAAATGAATTCTGATTTTGCTTACTTGCTTGATGTTGATCATGATCATTCCATGCATTCTCATTCATATAACATGCCTACATTTGAAATCAATACAATAGAAATGTCAACTTTCAATCTTGGTACGGATGAAAATCCTAAACTTATACAAATTGCTCAAGAATTAACTATTGAAGAGAGAAAAGAATTTGAGAGAATAATTCAAAAATACGAAATTGTATTCGCGTGGACATACGAAGACATGCCTGGAATCGATCAATCAATCGTAACTCACCGTATTCCAACATATCCCGAGGCGAGGCCCGTAAAGCAGAAGCTCCGACGTATGAGACCCGAATGGGCAGATAAGATCAGAGAGGAGGTGAAGAAGCAGTTAGAAGCAGGATTCATCGAAGTGATCGACTATCCCCCTTGGGTCGCAAATGTAGTGCCCATTGCGAAAAAGGATGGCAAAGTGAGGATGTGCGTGGATTACAGAGATCTTAACAAGGCATGCCCCAAGGATGAGTTCACCTTGCCTCATATCGATGTATTGATCGACAGTGCAGCATCAAGCGTCTTACACACAAATGTGGATGGTTTCATGGGCTACATGCAAGTTCAGATGGCCGAAAAGCACAAAGCGAAAACCTCGTTCACAACAGGGTGGGGAACATACTGTTACAGAGTGATGCCATTTGGTTTGAAAAATGCCGGGGCAACCTACCAGCGAATGGCCACAGCCCTGTTCCATGACATGATACACAAGGAAGTAGAAGTCTACGTGGATGACATGATGGTCAAATCAGAGACAAGAGAAGGGCATTTTGCCGCACTCGAGAAGTTTTTGGCCCGAATTGCAGAATTCAAGCTAAGGTTAAACCCGAAGAAGTGCTTTTTCGGCGTTTCGTCAGGGAAAATCTTAGGCTACGTAATCGGAAATAAGGGAATCGAGGTAGATCCTGATAAAGTAAAGGCTATAAAGGAAATGCCAGCGCTGAGAAATGAGAAGGAAGTGAGGGGGTTTCTGGGGCAAGTTCAGTATATCAGTCGGTTCATAGCAAGACTCACCACAATCTGCGAGCCAATCTTTAAGTTGTTAAGGAAAGACCAACCCGTCGTTTGGAATGATAAGTGTCAACAGGCGTTGGAGAGTGTCCGAAGTTACTTGTCTAATCCGCCAGTGTTGAGACCGCCTAAACTGGGAAAGCCACTTCTCCTCTATGTAGCAATTGAGGAGCGATCTATCGGAGCAATGTTAGCTCAAGAGGGAGACACCGGTGTGGAACACGCGGTGTATTATTTGAGTAAGAAGTTCCTAGAGTATGAGCTCAAATACAACATGATCGAAAAGACATGTGTGGCAGTGGTGTGGTTGATGAAGAAACTGCGGCACTATTTCCAATCGTATAAAGTGATCATTATTTCTCGGATGGATCCCGTGAAGTATCTATACCGAACTCCATCCTTGACAGGGAAGTTAGCCAGATGGTTGTTGCTTTTGTCCGAGTTTGACATTGAATATGTGACGAAGAAGGTTATCAAAGGAAGAGCCGTGGCAGAATTCTTGGCTAATCAACCCCTGAATACAGAAGAAGAAGAGATAAGCTATGATTTCCCCGATGAACATTTGAATGCAATCGAAGTTATACCGTGGAAAATGTTCTTCGACGGAGCAGTTAATTCGAATGGAGCCGGAGTAGGAGTACTACTTATCTCCCCGGAAGGAGAAAGAATCCCGATGGCGAAGAAGTTATCCTTCCCCCTTACCAACAATATGGCCGAATACGAAGCATGCATTTATGGTTTGGAGTCATTAGCAGCACTGGGAGCGTCATATGTCGAAATTTGGGGTGACTCCAAGTTGATCATCGAACAGGCACAAGGAAACTGGGAAGTGAGAGAAGAAAGGTTACGTCCATATCTAGATCAGCTAGAAGGGCTGGCATTAAGATTCCAAGAATGTCGCTTCTATCACATTCCTCGAGCTCAGAATCAGGCCGCGGATGCCTTCGCCACTTTGGTGTCAGTTTGGGACAACCCCCGGAACCTTGCTTCGAAACCATTGGTATTGAGAAGATCTCACAAACCGTGCTACGAAGACGTAATGCTGTTAGGGGCCGATGAAAAACCGTGGTATTTCGATATCGTGAACTTCATAAAAGATGGAACATATCCGGCAGAGTCAGAACCTAGGGATCAAGCTGTGATTAGAAGGCTAGCCCATCAGTTCGTCATCCAAAACGACTTGCTTTACAAAAGGCACGTTGATGGATTACAACTCAGATGCTTGGATGCGGGGGAAGCCCGCGAGGCGATGGAATCAGTACATTCGGGAATTTGTGGAGCCCATATGGGAGGAGCAGTACTAGCTAAGAAAATTATTAGGCAAGGCTTCTATTGGCTCACCATGGAAAGAGATTGTAACGAGTATGCGAAGAAATGTCACAATTGTCAAATCCACGGCGATTGCAGTCATCTTCCGGCCATGGAACTACATGTGCTAGCACCTATTTGGCCATTCGCTGTCTGGGGCATTGACATCATCGGTGAAGTAAGGCCTAATGCTTCAAATGGACATAAGTTTATTGCAGTCGCCATCGATTATTTCACCAAGTGGGTAGAAGCAGAGTCGTTTAGCAAACTGGGATCCAAGCAGATGAGAAAGTTCATTGAAAAACACTTGATCACCAGGTTCGGAGTGCCTCATCACATGATCACGGATAACGGGGTCCAGTTTCAGGGGGAAGTAAGGAATCTTTTCCGAGAATATGGCATTGAACATCACAGGTCTTCTCCGTACCGTCCACAGGCTAATGGGGCAGTAGAAGCAGCTAATAAGAACCTTAAAAGGATCCTCGTAAAGACGGTGGAATCACATCGGAATTGGCATGAGCACCTCCCACTCGCGTTGTGGGCTTATCGCACGACAGTCAGAACCTCGATTGGGGCAATGCCATTCTCCTTGGTATACGGAACAGAAGCAGTCCTGCCGATTGAGATCGAAAAGCGATCGTTGAGAATCGCAGTGGAAGTAGAAATTCCCGAAACGGAATGGGTGAAGAGGCGATGTGAGCAGTTGGCTTTAGTTGATGAGAAAAGGATGGAAGCCCTTTACCATGTACAGTTATATCAAAGAAGGATGGCTCGGGCTTTCAATAAAAAAGTCAAGACCAGCCCTATCAAAGAAGGAGATTTGGTGCTGAAACAGATCCGTGTGACGCACACCGACCCGAGGGGGAAGTTCAGGCCTAACTGGGAAGGACCATTCGTCGTAAAGAAGATACTAAGCAAAGGAGCGGTGAAGTTAACCACAATGGACGGCATGGAATTCTCCGAACCTACCAATCTGGATAGGCTTAAGAAATACTTTTCGTAAAAAAAAAAAAAAAAAAAAGAAAAATAAAGAAAATTCCCGATAGGTTGAAAACCCGCAAAGGGCGACCTATGCAACAATAAGGGAAATCCCAATGGGTGAAAACCCGAAAGGGCACTCATTTAAAAATTCCGGGATAGTAAAAGGAGAGGAGAAAAATCACCAGGATCCGAAAACCGAAAGGCGGGTCCTGGTAACAATAGTTATGACTTGAGCAATTACAAAAACAATGTATAAGAGACTAAGTATTTCTGTTGTTTGTAAATAAATAAAGGCATGAATATATTTGACGAGAATGATTGGAATCATTATAATCTACCGCATGCATGGTAATATGAATCACGGGTTATACATTTCCTACCCTACTTTTCACAAAAAGCCTACCTACTATCCACCCCACTCCCTATATATCAGCTATACATCGGAGAAACCCTAATAAAAGCTACAAAGCAACAATGAAAGCTACAAAGCAACCATGAAAGCTACGAGCCTAATACGGAGGGAAGTCCCAATAGTTCTCAAAGTCTCTCAGGTGGGATGCCCGCTCTACAGATAGTGCCTCCTCGGCAGCACGCGCTCTCTCATCAGAAACTCGCGCTCTCTCATCGGAAACCCATGCTCTCTCATCAGCAGCTCGTGCTCTCTCCTCTGCAGCAAGGCGGCTGATCGACTCATCACGCGCCCTCTCCTCGACGGCAAGGCGACCCTCAGTCTCCCGTCGCATCATCCTCGACCAGTGGTCGTTCCTCTCTTGATACACGTGACCAACTCGGGCATCAGCTTCCCGCACTAGCTCGCTCTGTCTCCGCTCGTGGGCATGCAGATCACTCTATAGAAAAAGAAAAAAAAAACAGATAAAAGGCAGCATAAGGCAAAAGCATAAATCATACATACATGCATACATTCCACTACACTAAAGTACAGTAATGATACATACCAGGTGATCGGTGCAGCGCAAGCTGAGGCGGTCTCGGAGATAACCATACAGCCCCACGTAATCCGTACAAGTCTCTCTCGTGGTCAGAGAAGCGTCCGAGGGATCAAACGGGACCCTCGAGGAGAAGATAGGAGGGGCCGCCTCAAATCCCGCGTAAGGTGCCCCGGACTCGTCATAGCAGATCGTAGCATAATCTCTCCCATAGTCTGGTATAGGCACGCCTATGGACGACCCCTCCGGTCGAGCTGTACTGGATGACTCGCCGACAAAATAGGGCTGCTCGCACACCGGTGTTTGGGCCCGAGTATCATCGAAAAAATCAGATAGGTGGGCACTCCGCCAGGATCCCTCCTGCAAAAAAGTAAAAAAAAAACAACACACAATAAAACCTCCGAGCATATCATGAATAAAATAAAAAGAGGGCGGAATCACTTACCGGAACCTCCGCCTGACCAAAGACGGCCTCGACCGCCTCTCTCGAAAACACGTCCGCTACTGGATCTACCTCCATCGCTGCCGCCGAGGCATCCCTCGCGCTCAGTAAAGTAGACAAATAAGGCTCGCGGCCCCCGGCATGAATCCAGACCACTCTACCGACAAAACGACGGGTCAGATCTCGACGAATGGTCGATAAGGGCAGAGTCCGCACAGCAAACATGGAAACGGGAATCTCCCCCGGCGTCCAGTGAACATCACTCACTCCGGTGATGCATCGATCTCCCAAATACCACGCCCGCACACAAGGGCCGGTGAGCACGCACTGCTGCTCCTGGATCATCGATGCGTATGCATAATCAGGGCCGAAGTCAATATCATCCCACCTGAACTTAATCTAAAGAAAAATGCACAAAGAGAAAGTCAGAGGGACTCAAACAAAAATCTAGCATGATTAGGCAAAATCTACCTGTCCCAGGGTCAGCGAGTCGATCCAATCCAGAAGCCGCGACACTGTCCGACTCCTCTCGGCGCTCAAGTCAAAATCCCTCCATCGGGTCATGAAGGGCGGCCTCGGTACTCTCGGTCGAGATCGAGACTGGCTGGGAAGGATGTGTCTCTCGTACGCCCACACCTGCGGTAAAAATGAGGACTAGGAGTGTGAAAAATGCGAAAAAGACAAGACGAATGAGTCAAGAAGGCGTCACGTACCAGCAGGGCAAAGGTATAACCGCCGAAGTCCTTGCGCTTCCGGCAAGTCAGATCCAAGAACTTGTAAAGAAAGGCTAAGCCTGCCCCTGCCCAATCATAAGAAGCCGCTGCATCCAGATCGCTAAGTGCCTGAATGAGACCTGCGTGCACCTTCCCGCCCTTCGTGCGGAAAATCGTCTCACTCAGAGCATATACTAAGAAACTACGAACCTCCAGGTCGGTAGCGTCAGTCTCGCAGAAATCACGTCTACTCAAGAGGCTCGCGGTAGAGACAAACTTCGCCGGAGTAGACTTGGCGCATAGACGAACTCCCGGTCCAATCAAGGTAGCAAGCCTAGCAGGGTCGACCCGTGGTCGCATCATACCAAAATGGAAAGGGACGGGAGTGTTGCCCCTCGCAATCCTGTCAACAGCGAAAAATCTCGAGGCGAGATGGTCATCTCCCCAAAGGAAAGGTGGAAGGTGTGGGTCGAGTCAACCCACCGCTCGCATAAGGCCCGTAGGCCAAAAGGATCGCATACCCCGTTGGTGCGGGGCAGCGCTGCAATAAAGGGCTCGAAGCCCAACTCGCGCATGCGGGCTCTCGCCGCGGTGCCTAGCCTATCGTACCATGAGTGAATCTCGGCGGTGGTCCCCGAAATCTCAATGAACTAAAAAGAACAAGACAAGAAAATTTAAATACGGCTCCTAAAGCATGCATTTGATAAGAACTTGTCAAGAACGGGTATTCTTTCATTATCTAACCTAGAAACATCCGGTCAGTTAGGACCAATTTTCTGTAAAAATCTCTCTTGTAGGGTCATTCACGTAAGGTTTAGTCAATTCTTTAATCCACCCTCGTCTGCGGTGACGAGGAGCATAGATTAGGTTCTACTATTCACGTGCATTAGCTAAGTTTTTACTATTCACGTGCACTATTCACGTTTTTACTATTCACGTGCATTAGCTAAGTTTTTACTATTCACGTTGTCACTATTCACGTGCGCTATTCACGTTCGTTAGCTAAGTTTTTACTATTCCCATTGTCACTATTCACGTGCATTAGCTAAGTTTTTACTATTCACGTTTTTACTATTCACGTTTTTACTATTCACATCGTTTTTACTGTTAACATGCATAAATTCGTAGTGTACTATTCACATGCATATAGCGCGCATTCTTACAAAAACAAACAGGTGTTACGTGTAAATAAAGGAATTCACGTTTTCTAGCTAAAGTCCTCTAAGGCAGCCTAAGAGTTAGCATGCAAATCATGTTCGTATAGGAATGCTAAAGCCTAGAGTTCAAATCAAATAAAAGTGAGAAACCACTTACCTCGTTGCAGCGTGTCCTGCTCAAGTGTGTCGTAGGGTCGTGGAAGGTATCCACTCTATCCAGGTTTACTAAACCTCGTCCATGCCTCTAGTGCCATCCCATTCATCTAAATCCATCCCGAGAATAATCCAAATTGAAGTCTAGTGAGAGAAAGAGGAGAGAGAAGGTGTGGGGTTGGAATGAAACCCCACCACCTTATATAGGAAAAGGGAATGGCATTCTCGTAAATAGTGAAAAAAGTACGATTTGACATAAAGGTAAAAAGTAAATAATTAATTACCAGGTGCACAGACCTCCGATTTGCAGTCCGTTTCAGCCTACGTTTCTCCCAGACAGTAACCAACATCGTCAAAACATCAATTCTAGACAACAGCTAATTTTTACAGAACAGTGACACCAGTCAAAATACAGACGACAGTCAACAGAAAAACAATCAGTAGTCTATGTCATTTCGGACTAAGACGTGGGCCCATCGAATCTTCGAGATGATAGCTCCAGTGAGAAAATACAGACAACAGTGTGATAAGAAAATCCAGAAACAGCCCCCGCTTTTTAGCCATTTGACTCACGGTCGCAGACCGGAGTTGCTTTTGAGCCATTTGACTCTCGGTCGCAGACCGAAGTTGCTTTTTAGCCATTTGACTCACGGTCGCAGACCGGAGTTGCTTTTGAGCCATTTGACTCTCGATCGCAGACCGAAGTTGCTTTTTAGCCATTTGACTCACGGTCGCAGACCGGAGTTGCTTTTTAGCCATTTGACTCACGGTCGCAGACCGGAGTTGCTTTTGAGCCATTTGACTCTCGGTCGCGGACCGAAGTTGCTTTTGAGCCATTTGACTCTCGGTCGTGGACCGAAGTTGCTTTTGAGCCATCTGACTCATGGTCGTTGACCGGAGTTGCTTTTTAGCCATCTTCACCGCAATCTTGAAATAGGGTAGCTGTTTAGCCATTATCCCCACAGTCGTAAATTAGGGTAGCTGTTTAGCCATTATCCCCGTGATCTTGAAATAGGGTAGCTGTTTAGCCATTATCCCCGCCATCTTGAAATAGGGTAGCTGTTTAGCCATTATCCCCACAGTCGTAAATCAGGGTAGCTGTTTAGCCATTATCCCCGTGATCTTGAAATAGGGTAGCTGTTTAGCCATTATCCCCGCAATCTTGAAATAGGGTAGCTGTTTAGCCATTATCCCCACAGTCGTAAATCAGGGTAGCTATTTAGCCATTATCCCCGCGATCTTGAAATAGGGTAGCTGTTTAGCCATTATCCCCGTGATCTTGAAATAGGGTAGCTGTTTAGCCATTATCCCCGCAATCTTGAAATAGGGTAGATGTTTAGCCATTATCCCCACAGTCGTAAATCAGGGTAGCTGTTTAGCCATTATCCCCGTGATCTTAAAATGGGGTAGCTGTTTAGCTATTATCCCCGCAATCTTGAAATAGGGTAGCTGTTTAGCCATTATCCCCGTGATCTTGAAATAGGGTAGCTGTTTAGCCATTATCCCCGCGATCTTGAAATAGGGTAGCTGTTTAGCCATTATCCCCACAGTCGTAAATCAGGGTAGCTGTTTAGCCATTATCCCCGTGATCTTGAAATAGGGTAGCTGTTTAGCCATTATCCCCGCAATCTTGAAATGGGGTAGCTATTTAGCCATTATCCCCGCAGTCGTAAATCAGGGTAGCTATTTAGCCATTATCCCCGCAATCTTGAAATGGGGTAGCTGTTTAGCCATTATCCCCGCGGTCATAAACTAGGGTAGCTATTTAGCCATTATCCCCGCAGTCGTGAACTAGGGTGCAGCCCGAAGCAGAGTCTGATGCAGTCAGAGAGCCACGCCGGAGCGCGCAGCGCAAAGGTCAGGTATGTTTCCTCCTACTCATTACGTGTCTTTTACTTTTATATGTTTTACATTGCATGTGTTACGTTAGCAAAAATGTTTTCAAACCACACACATCACTGTCAAAATAGAAAAGTAGGGGCAACTGTAGACACTGAGTCGGAGGACCTGTGACGAAAACCTGAAACAAGACGGTCGAAGCGATTGATTCCGGAAGTTTTGAAAAATATATAAAGAATAATAAGCTGAGGAAAATTAACGGCACGGCGCGGGCACGCAACGGCATCCCGCACGCTCTCGACGCCCGGGCAATGCCTGGGACCGCTGGCGGTGCGCGCCCTCGTGGGCCGTTGAGCACACGTGCCTGGCAGCGCGGGGCGTGCGTTCGGTGGCCGCGACGTGCGAGCGTCTAGCTGCCCGGAACGCACGCTCGGCGGCCACGGAGTGCACGCGTCCGACGGCGCGGGGCACGCCCCGAGGGTCTCCGGGTGGGCACCCAACCACGTCGGGCGAACGCCCAACGCGTCGGGCGAACGCCCGACGAGGGTTGGGCGCGGGCGCCCAACCACAATGGGCGACGCCCAATTTTTTTTGGGCGTCGCCCATTGTTCCGGGATCCGTTTCCCTATATAAGGGCACAGATCCCAATGTGAAAGAAAAGGCCTTTTTGGGGGGAAAAACTTTCTCACTCTAAACATTTTTAGAGAGAGAGAGAGTGGATTTTTTTTGAGAAAAATATTTTTTTTCTCAAAAATTCCAAATTTCCTAAGTTCAATTTTTACTAAATTTTTATTAAAATCGGGAGCTCGCGGTTCGTGGAATCAATCGGCTTCGACTGTCGGATACCGAATCAAAGGTATTATCCGAGGACTAGACTCTTTATTTTATTTAATTTATTTCTCTCCTTCTATTTATTTTTTATGCTATAGTTTTTATTCCTTTAGTCATTTATTTATTTTGTCACGTTTTATTTAGTTAGCGTATTTATTTAATTTTCGTTTCGTGTTAAATAAAATTCGGTTTTGTTTTAAAATAAAAACCTCGTTTTGGATATCCCAATACGAACCGTGATCCGATAAAAAGATAGTTCGGGTATCGAAAATGTTGTAATTATAAGTTTTTTTATTTAAAAGAGGTTTCCAAATAACGTTTTAAAATAAAAACATCGTTTTAGGAACTTCCGTTTTCGACTATGATCCATCTTTGGTAGTTCGGAAGTCCAAAACGATTGAATTAGATTTAATTTAATGCTTTTGAACAAATCTGGAAAATGTTGGAGTGCTGCGGTAATTTGCCAATTCTGTCACTAAAGGCTGTTTACCGACGGATTTCCGTCGGTAAATCTGCCAAAATGTAAAAAATGCCATTTTGGTCCCCTTTTCTTAACTTTTAGACTTTTAATCCTTAGTATATATATATATAATTATGTAATATATGATTTTCAAATTGTTTTAGAATTTTAACATATATAATTATTTTAGAAGAGTGGTGTTCCATTTTATTTTTATAAATGTAATGTATTATTTTCTCTTTTTTATCATTATTTATTTAAGTCACATTAAAATCTATTTTAAATGTTATTTACTTGGGTATTTTGTGAGACAATTAATAGATATTAGGGAATAAACATATAGTCTTTTTGACATTAAGATTATATTAGTTATGTATATATATATATAGTTTTGGAGTATATTTGGGTTATGTTAATTATTGACAAATAGAGTTATTTTGAGTGATAAATGCTATTCTCTTATTTATGAATTTCATCTACTATTTTCATATATTTAAAGTATAAATACATTATTTTCATTACTCTTTCTTATATATGTATTGGATAGTATACTTTCTTTACTCTTATTCTATGTCTTTTGGGCTAAAATGTGTAAATATATATCTATATTATTTTCTTTATCTCTTTTGGCCATTTATGAGTCCATGTTTCAAATGGGCTTCACTTGAAAAAATTAATTTTTGGGCCTAAATGTGTTTATTGATGTAATTATAATAGTTAGAGAGTCCATTAAATAAGTGGGGAAAATAAGTCACAAAAAGAGAGTTTTCAATTAAATTATTTAAGCTAATGAGCTTTCTTAGATCTCTAATGTAGATAAATAGAGTCAGTTTGGTTGATATTTCAAATCGTCTTCAAAACACCACGTTTTAAAACCTTAGTCCGTTCCAACGACGGATTAAGCGAACATTGTAATCAAAATCGTTTTCTTCGTTAATAATGGAGATTTTGAATCGCTTTCTTAATGAATTTGTACAAAATAAAATTGACTTGTATGTTTAACCACGTTTTCTTATTAAAAGGCTTTTACTTTAACGTTTTCAATTACTCGAGTCGTTCCAACGGCGATTCGGGTAAGCTTCATCAAACGGGGTTTTAAAACGCACCTAAATCGTTCCAACGGCGATTAAGGTGCGAACCATGTAATAAACATCGTTTTGGGGAAATAAGTTAATGTAGAATAGACACACAACATAACATTTAAATACGGTTGTAAATAAATCACTTCTTTCTTCCCCCTCTCTGTGTATGTATAAACATAAATGGGTGATTCTTTACTGATGTGGCTTTTCAATATCATATGCTCAAAACGGTTTCTAAAAAGAGAAAGAAAAGGGTTTCAAATGAATTTTAAACTTAAAGAAGTATACGATTAGTCCGTTATCGCCTAACATGCTGAGTAGGAGGCCGGTGGTTCATAACCGGGCGATGTCGGGGTGCCTAGTAGCCTTTCTCCGGAAATGAGCTAGCCTTCTCGGCTCGTACCTAAGTTTCCCGAACCCACAGCGGTCTCCCGCAAGGGATCGGTGTTCATTTTCCCATTCGTGGGTGGCGACTCTTCCATATCTCCGAGCTCCGGTCCTGCCGAGCAGCTTGATTCCACGATTGATTGCTTTCGGCGCCAATCACCGCTTACGTCGCCATGAGGTTGTCCACCCCCCGGTCCGCCCGGGAGATTAGGCCGCGGCACCTCGTCTAACAGCAGCAAGCTTGACACTGAAAAGAGGAAGCCTTGTTGTGGTAGCCAACTTCTGGTCTATGAAGCTATGGGTACTTCCACTATCAATGAGGATCATAATTGGCCTTCTATGTGCCACTCCTTTCAGCCTTATGGTATTGTGATTAACTCCTCCATCAAGAGCATTAACAGACAAGGAAATAGGTTCAGCTTCCCCTTGCGGTTCTTCCCTGGAATTACAGTCTCTGTCCTCCATAATTTCCTCTTCTTCCTCAGGTCCTTCATCCATATTAATCATATGTAGTTTCTTTGTGGCACACTGGTGCCCTGGAAAATATTTATCTCCACATTTCCAACAAGCACCCGGAGTTCTTTTGAAGGGTTGAGAGGTTATGGGTGGTTTAGGATTAGGATCTGGTGCTTTGGGTACCATGGCTGAAGAAGTTGATGGTTTATAAGTTGATATTGGGGCAGGGTTCCAGGCAGCAGCAACGTATGGACTCGTTCAGTCAGGATCTTGTTCAAAACAGGAAGGATCATCTTACCACCCAACAAGCACTGCTGGAACTCAACAAATCCATGGCTGCAATGGCCAAACTCGTTCAAACCTCCTTAGAAGGGTCATCTGCTGGTAATCACTCCTCATCCTTCATTAACAAGGGTATTCTGAGCACTCCTCACTCTTTCCAGCTAGGAGACAATTCCCAAAAACCACCATATTTTAACAAAATGTTACCCAGATGCGATTTGCCTCAATTTGAAGGCACAGATGTGGAGAACTGGGTTGGCAAGTGCCAAAAATACTTCCAGTTATTTGAAGTCGCTCATGAGAAGAGGAAGGACTTGGTAGGCCTATACTTACAAGGCAAGGCGGATAAATGGTTCAAGAACTGGATCCAGGTGAATGAAAGGGCCAGTTGGGAGGAGTTTATTGAGGAAATTAGCAAGCGATTTCAGGAGACTGAGACAAGTGATGTGGTGGAGGAGATGACTCAACTTAAGCAAGAAACAACAGTTGCTCACTATCAGGAGCTTTTTGAAGCCCTGAAGCTTAAGATGGAGAAGAAGTTTCCATCCCTCGAGCAATCTTATTACGTTAGCAGTTTCATCGCAGGGTTAAAACCTGAAATCAGGTCTGCAGTAAGGGCGACCCAACCTGCCGAGATCTTCACAGCCATTAAACATGCCAAGCTCCACGAAACTCATGTCAGGGAGTTGATCGATGTTGTGAAACCCAAGGTTTGCATCTGCTCTGCAGTAGACTTTCGAATTTCCAGAATCTGGGCATTAATCTCCTTAATTTGCTGATCGAAAATATCCATAGCGTCCTTTTGTGCTTTAATGGCTGCTCTGGTTTTCTTTTTAGCGTTAGTTACCATACAAGTTGTGATGGCTAAGGACCTTGAGCTCTGATACCAATGTCAGAACTTAGGGTTCTGATAATAGAAGAAATAGATTTAGATGAGAAAAGAAAGGGAATTAGGAGGGAAAGAAGAAGATAGAAGGAGGGAATAATTCTTGATTAATTGCATAAGGTTTCTCAGTACAAATTGTTCTCTAAATAGAGTACAATGAGGAGAAACGGTTACTAGTACACTTGTGTCATCACACAGTTGGCCCACAAGGCTAACAAACTCACTAAAGACAAAATAAGATAACAAACAAGCTAGCTGTCACCTACCAATTGCACTAATGACTAGAATAACCTTTATTTAAGATAAATAATGCGTAAAGCATAAAGAAATAAAAAACTAACAGAATGACAGGACTTGGATAATTACATATGCAGTCCTTTAACTTTATCCCTTCGCTTGTATGTGACAACGGCTTAAACGTCAATGGCCCATTTAGGTTACAGCCCTAGATTCCGAGAATCCCGGCCCGACCCATAAATACAGACTGCCATAATTAGCAGTGGACTGTGGTTGGTGTTGCCACGGGATTTTCATCGGCCAAAAAAGGAAGAAGTCTTTCTTCTTAACTTTTCTGGTTCCAAGTCAAGTAAATTAAAATCTACAATTCATTTCTACTTCTCACAGCTGTGCTTCATACTTCATAGTCCTCTCCTTCTTCACACACTGACTGAGACTCGGAGATAGAGAAAATGGCGGAAACTGTGCATTCACCGGTTATCACTTACATGTCAATGCTTTCATTACTGAGTCTCTGTCCTCCTTTTGTTATTTTGCTGTAAGTACTCTCTTCTCTTCTCTTCTAGTTCAAATCTCAGTTCAATCTTTCTTCCAAGATCTTTTTTATAGGTCTTTCAATTGCGTCGAAATTTTTTAGATTGGGTAAGTTGCTGCTGTGAAGTTTCATATATGTTTAATTTAATGGAGTGTGTTTAGATCTTGATTAATTTCAAGGATCAGTACTGGTTCTTGTTATATTCAGTAAATTGTTTGTCATTTGTTCTATAAATCTCTTTTCGAAACTTAATTGTTTTGTTGATACATGTTAATTTATACATCTTCGTGTTTACTGAAACAAACAATGCTGTTGTTGAAATTAAGAGATGGATCGAATTCTAGAAATGCTTTTATTTTTCCTTGTGAGAAAATTTGAAGTAACTTTGTAACTCTGTATTATTGGATCAAAGACTAGTTGCTGCATAATGTTGGCTATACATAACTCAATAGCCAATTCGAAATAGAATTGAGATTAGATAAAGCAAAACAAGCACTGTGCTCACTGCTCACCAGTAGCACCGTTAAGGAAACCTAAATGATTGATATCTATGTTGCACGGAAACTTTTCTTCACTAGCTTTTCGTGTCCGTTTCCGTTTCCAGTACTGGTCACTTTGTCCCCCGAACGTAAGGGACAATCCATTAGCCAATCCAACTCCCTAAAATTGACATAACACACCCCTTATTTATAAAATGAAAAACTACATTGCATATGGGAAGTCAACCGAAAGGTGAGTGGTCCTCATGGGTCAACATCTTCTCCAATTGAGGAAAAATAAGCGGCTCATTATGTCAATTTTAGAGAGTTGGAGTGGCTAATAGGTTGTCCCTTAAGTTCCAGAAACTGTGCATTCACGGGTTATCACTTATATGTCAATGCTTTCATTACTAAGTCTCTGTCCTCCTTTTGTTATTTTGCTGTAAGAACTCTCTTCTCTTCCCTTCTAGTTCAAATCTCAGTTCAATTTTTCTTCCGAGATCTTATTTACGGGTCTTTCAATTGCGTCAAACTTCTTCGTCTTGAGAAATGTTCATATATGTTCAATTTAATGGAGCGTGTTTAGATCTTGATTAATTTCAAGGATCAGTACTGGTTCTTGTTATAATCAGTAAGATTGTTTGTCATTTGTTCTATAAATCTCTTTTCGAAACTTAATTGCTTTGTTGATACATGTTAATTTATACATCTTCGTGTTTACTAAAACAATGCTGTTGTTGAAATTAAGTGATGGATCGAATTCTAGAAATGCTTTTATTTTTCATTGTGAGAAAATTTGAAGTGAGTTTGTAACTCTGTGTTGGATCAAAGACTAGTTGCTGCTTAATGTTGGTGATACATAACTCGATAGCCAATTCGAAATAGAATTTCGATTAGATAAAGCAAAACACGCACTGTGCTCACTGCTCGCTGCTCACCATTAGCGCTGTTAAGGAAACCTAAATGATTGATATCTATGTTGCACGTAAACTTTTCTTCACTAGCTTTTGTGTCCGTTTCCGTTTCCAATACTGTTTCCTAGCTATATTTTTGGTCTAAACCATATGGAGCCTCTAAAGTTGTCCATTTTGGTGACTTTGTCCCCGAACTTAAGGGACAATCCATTAGCCACTCCAACTCCCTAAAATTGACATAACACGCCTCTTATTTATAAAAGGAAAAACTACATTGCATATGGGAAGTCAACCGAAAGATGAGTGGTCCTCATGGGTCAACATCTTCTCCGATTGAGGAAAAATAAGCGGCTCGTTATGTCAATTTCAGAGAGTTGGAGTGGCTAATAGGTTGTCCCTTGAGTTCCAGAAACTGTGCATTCACCGGTTATCACTTATATGTCAATGCTTTCACTACTGTGTCTCTGTCCTCCTTTTGTTATTTTGCTGTAAGTACTCTCTTCTCTTCCCTTCTAGTTCAAATCTCAGTTCAATGTATGGTCAATTTAATGGAACGTGTTTAGATCTTGATTAATTTCAAGGATCAGTACTGGTTCTTGTTATAATCAGTAAGATTTTTTGTCATTTGTGTTATAAATCTCTTGATTACTCTGAACTTAATTGCTTTGTTGGTACATGTTAATTTATACATCTTCGATTGTACATGTGGATTAATTTACTGAAACAATGCTGCTTTTGAAATGAAATTAACAGATAGATCGAATTCTAGAAATGCTTTTATTTGTCCTTGTGAGAAAGTTTGAAGTAAGTTCACTTAATTTGGATGAATTTATTGAAACAATGCTGTTGTTGGAATTAACCGATAGATCGAATTCTAGAAATGCTTTTATTTTTCCTTGTGAGAAAATTTGAAGTGAGTTTTTAACTTTGTGTTGGATCAAAGACTAGTTGCTGCTTAATGTTGGTGATACATAACTCAATAGCCAATTCGAAATAGAATTGAGATCACTTGTTAAGGTAGATAACGCAAAACAAGCACTGTGTTCAGTGCTCACCATTAGTTCTGTTAAGCAAACCTAAATGATTGATATCTATGTGGCACGGAAACTTTTCTGCACAAGTGTTTCGTGTCCGTTTCCATTTCTTTTCCAATACTTTTTCCTAGCTATATTTTTTTAGAAATAACCTTTTCTGGTGTATGTTTCCGTTTCCGTATCAGTTTCCGTACAACATAAATTGATATTAATGTTATTTTATAGTAGTAGAAAACGAGTTTTGGTTTGGCTTGGTGAAGAAATTCATATACACATGTTTAGACTTGATGTTTTTTTCCTACTTTTTTTTTTTTGCTAATGCAGATGGTACACGATGGTACACGCTGATGGTTCAGTTTTACAGACTTTTGACTTCTTAAGGCAAAATGGTATTCAAGGATTTATAACCATATGGCCAAAACCTACTGCTACAGCTTGTAAATTAATTGCTTGTTATGGACTGTTTGAGGCTGCACTTCAGCTTCTCTTACCTGGCAAAAGGGTTGAGGGTCCAATTTCTCCTCAAGGGAACCGACCAGTCTACAAGGTTACAATGATGTGTTCACGAAAATGCTTAGTGATTTCTTCTGTCATTTGACTGTAAATGCCTAATTTTAGAAGGAAAAATCTGCATTCAGTTTTGATGGCCTTTACAGCCGGTCCCAAGCCCGGACAAAGGAGGAGGGTTGCGGTAGGTTTGTGGCGGCCAGCGTAAAACTTAGCCACATCTTATGACATGAACCATAATATAAATACCGTTGGGGCGTTCCCTACTCAGCGACGCGCTGCACTTCCTAGACCCGGGTGTAGTGATAAATGTGCAAGGGTTGCTAGGTCGTCGCCCCGAAGCGGCGCGCCACCCCAGGACCCGGGGGTGGTGTCAAATATGCAAGGGTTGCGGGTAAATAAGCTAGTCCACGGTAATGGTAGGGGTAGGGGTAAGGGTAGTAGGTTACGCTTTGGGACATGGAACATAGGTTCTTTGACAGGAAGATTAGCTGAAATTGTAGATGTTATGAAGAGGAGGAGAATAAATATATTATGCCTACAAGAAACCAAGTGGGTTGGAGCCAAGGCTAGAGAGATAGCTCCTTGGGGTTATAAGCTTTGGTACTCAGGAAAGGATAAGGGTAGAAATGGAGTAGGTATTCTTATTGATAGGGAGTATATTGATGAGGTAGTAGCGGTGTCTAGGAAGAGCGATAGAATTATGAGTGTTAAGCTAGTGATAGGGGATGAGGTTGTGAATGTCATTAGTGCATATGCGCCACAAATAGGATTAGATGTGTCTATAAGACAAGCTTTTTGGGATGACTTAGAGGAAGTGGTGCAACAGGTTCCTAGGGATGAAAAAATGGTACTAGGGGGTGATCTCAATGGACACGTGGGTTCTAGGCGAGATGGGTTTGAGAGTGTTCATGGAGGGTATGGTTTTGGAGATAAGAATGAAGCAGGAAATGATATTTTGGAATTCGCATCAGCCTATGACTTGAGTATCATGAACACATGGTTTATGAAGAGAACATCCCACTTAGTGACTTATCGGAGTGGCGGTAATGCGAGCCAAATTGACTTCTTCTTAGTAAGGAGTGCTTGGAGAAAGAGTTATATTGATTGTAAGGTGATCCCTGGTGAGAGTACGACAACCCAACATAGAGTAGTGGTGCTAGATTTTCGAAGTAGGAAATGTATAAGAAAACAAACACCTCAAGTAGAGACTAAGATTAAGTGGTGGAAATTGCAAGGGGAGAATCAACAAAAATTTGTGGATGAGATGACCAAAAAAGATATTTGGACTTGCAATATGGATTCAGATATAGATTCAATATGGAATAAGATGGAGCATAGTATAAGGGAAGTAGCGAAGGAAGTTCTAGGGGAATCTAAAGGTAGCATGCCACCGGGTAAGGACACATCTTGGTGGACAGAAGAAGTACGACAAGCAGTAAAGAGTAAGAGAGAATCCTATAAACTATTGGGGAAATGTAGGAGTGACGAGAACTACGAAAAATACAAAGAGGCTAAAAGGGAAGTAAAGAAGGTCATACGAGATGCTAGAGCAAAGGTGAATCGGGATCTGTATACAAGATTGGATACGAAAGAAGGGGAAAGAGACATATATAGAATTGCTCGGATGAGAGATAGGAAGACGCGAGATCTCGGAAAAGTTAAATGTGTGAAGGATGTGGACCAGAAAGTCCTAGTTGGAGATAAGGATATCAAGGAACGATGGAGGTCCTATTTTGATGACTTATTTAATGGAGATCGCCAACAAGATGTTGGAGATATAAGTATCCATCACGATATGATAAATCATGAATGCCTGCGGAGAATTCAAAAGGGTGAAGTCAAAATGGCATTAAGTAAGATGAAGTTGAAGAAAGCAGTAGGACCTGATGGCATCCCTATTGAGATTTGGAGATGTTTGGGAGAAAGAGGAATCGAATGGTTGACGACGTTCTTCAACAAAATTTGGAGAAACAATAAGATGCCATCAGAATGGAGGAAAAGTACCTTAATCCCTTTGTATAAGAACAAAGGCGATGTCCAAGATTGTGCCAACTATCGGGGAATCAAATTAATGAGTCACACTATGAAACTTTGGGAGCGAGTGATTGAACAAAGGCTAAGGAGGACGGTGAAGATCTCGGAAAACCAGTTTGGCTTTATGCCGGGAAGATCAACTATGGAAGCCATCCATCTAATGAGACAATTAATGGAGCACTATCGAAATAAGAAGAAAGACTTGCATATGGTTTTCATTGACTTGGAGAAAGCATATGATAAGGTACCAAGGGAAGTACTTTGGTGGGCCTTGATAAGGAAAGGCATTTCGCGGAAATATATTGACATCATAAAGGACATGTATGAGGGAGTATGCACGAGTGTACGTACTAGTGTTGGGAAAACTGAAGAGTTTCCTATTACGATTGGAGTGCATCAAGGTTCCGCACTAAGCCCATTTCTTTTTGCCATCGTTATGGATGAACTAACAAGTTCACTTCAAGATGGTATACCATGGTGCATGCTGTTTGCAGATGATATTGTGTTGGTTGATGAGACGAAAGAAGGAGTGGAGATGAAGTTGGAACTATGGAGGCAAACTCTAGAATCTAGAGGCTTTAAGTTGAGTCGAAGTAAGACAGAATATTTGGAGTGTAAGTTTAGCGGCCGTAGGAGTAGGGAGGCAGGGACAATCACCCTAGATGGGAGAGTTGTTCAGGCCTCGGATTGCTTCCGGTATTTAGGATCTATTATCCAAACGGATGGAGAAGTAGATGGAGATGTTGCCCATAGGATTAAAGCTGGTTGGTCGAAGTGGAAGAGTGCTACGGGTTTCCTTTGTGATCCCGGCATGCCTAATAGATTGAAGGGAAAATTCTACCGGACGGCAATTAGACCAGCATTGTTATATGGTACGGAGTGTTGGGCAGTGAAACACTGCCACATCCATAAGATGTCGGTGGCGGAGATGCGTATGTTGAGATGGATGTGTGGTCACACGAGAAAGGACCGGGTGCGTAATGAAATAATTAGGACAAAAGTAGGGGTTACATCTATTGAGAATAAAATGAGAGAAAACCGACTAAGGTGGTTTGGCCATGTGAGACGTAGAGCGCTTGATGCGCCGGTTAGGAGAACCGAAGAGTGGCAAAGGGATGTAGTGGTGAGGGGTAGGGGAAGACCTAAGCAAACTTGGAGGAGGGTGATCGAGAGTGATATGAGTTTATTGGGAATTGAGGAAAATATGGTAGTGGATAGGACGGAGTGGAGGGAGCGAATCTGTGTCGCTGACACGACTTGATTTTCACGGTTTTATATGATGGTTCATGTTAGCCGACCCCGAATCATTTCGGGACTAAGGCTTTGTTGTTGTTGTTGTTGTTGTGTGTCCTATCCTATGTTTCAAGCTAATGCATTTCTGTGATTGTTGCAGGCAAATGGCGTGTTAGCATATGTAGTAACACTGGTTACCTATTTAAGCCTTTGGTGGTAAGAACTTATTCCATTACAACCATTTTTTGAGACTATGCAAATTGATTACTGAAGAATTTTCTTTTGTTCACTTAATTTGGTGTTCCGCCTTTGATATGGGGAAATTAAGAGTTAGTTTGTGCAGCTGCCAATTACTAGTACTGCAGATTGTTTCTGGACTTGTGAACACATATATTAATTGGTTTATCGAAATGGCGTGTTAGCATATGAAGTAACACTGATTACCTATTTAAGCCTTTGGTGGTGAGAACTTATTTCATTACAACCATTTTTTGAGACTCCACGTATTGATTAAAGGGCGGCCCGGTCGCATTACGCGTCCCCGCTGAGCGAGGGTCCGGGGAGGGGTCCCACCACAAGGGTGTATTGGGGGCAAGCCTTCCCTTGCCAATTTAATTGGCAAGAGGCCGCTCCTAAGACTCGAACCCGTGACCTCTGGTCACACGACAACAACCGTTTTTACCGTTGATTATCGAAGAATTTTTCTTTAGTTCATTTAATTTGGAGTTCCACCTTTGATATGGGGAAATTAAGAGTTAGTATGTGCAGCTGCCAATTACTAGTACTGCATATCATTTGTAGACTTGTGAACAGTGTTCTAAAAGTCGTAAGGCACTAGTCGGGCGGACAAGACCTCAAAAGATTAATCGGGGATTAATCAGATATGTATTTTTCCATTTTTTATATTTATAATTAAATAAATATTATATAAACACATTTAAAATATAAATTATCACATCTAAAATAAAATAACCTTGACATCCATAAAAGTGCACAAAATAAAATAATACTAACATCCATAAAATTCCACAAATATACTCCAACTCTTCATCCTCTCCATATTCTTCAAATACTTCTTCTTTTTCTTCCTCAAAACATTTAATATTTGTAACTTAATATCCTTATAAAAATAAAAAATAAAGTGTCCATTTGTGGTGCTGTGTAAACGGAGGAAGCACAGTGTGCGATGATGAAGAAGGAGTAGAGCAGAGGAGTGGCGATGATGAAGGGAGTGGTGGCTGCTACAATTTGTTAAAATGAATTTAGGGCAACATTAGATGGGTTAATTATTTAGTGGTGCTGTGTAAATTAGTTTGGGTTTTTTTTTTAATTTGAAATTAGTTTTATTTAGTGGTGCTGTGTAAATTAGTTAGTTTTATTTTTTAGTTGTTGTTAATTATTTGTATTATTTAATTTGTAGCAAATTTTTTATAATTTTATGATTTGATCCGATTTTTAGCCGCCTAACCCGACTTGACCCGATTTTTAGCCGCCTAACCCGACTTGCCCCGATTTACCCCGACTTGAACCGCCTAGGCGGAAATATATCGGACCCCCGACTTAACCCGCCCAGTTATAAAAAATCGTTCTGTGTTTTGAATTTCACCGACTAGTCGGCCGATTAGTCGGCGACTTGGCCGACTAGCGCATATATTAATTGGTTTGTTGAAGGGCTCGCGACAATTTGATATAATCGTACTTCATGATTGAACTGTATTCAATTCAGAGTATTAGTCTCCTTTGAGTGGATGACTTTGCTTGGGGCAAACTACAGTACAAAACTGTACTTTCAACATGACTAGTATTAAGTGGAATAAGTAGACAAAATATTTGTACCTCGCTCAAGTTCTTAGTGTAACAATAACTAGTACTTTTCCATGTGTATTATGCAGGTTTGGAATATTTAACCCCACTGTTGTTTATGACCATCTGGGAGAAATATTTTCCGCCCTCATTTTTGGAAGCTTCTTCTTCTGTGTTTTATTGTACATAAAAGTAAGAATCCGAAGTTGACAACTTGTTCATGTTATTTAAGATGACTTGAATCTCTTACCCATATTTTTTTTTTTATTTCTGAAGGGTCATTTGGCGCCATCATCAACTGATTCTGGTTCATGTGGAAACGTAATAATGGATTTCTATTGGGTGAGTCCAAAATATATCTTTATTGCAATTACGAGTTTATTATTATGTGTAGATAGGTTACCATTTTATAACAATTCTTGTCAAAAAGATGCTGCTTTTCACGAGTCAATTTAGCTTCACTTTTTCTATCTGATTTTCTTTTAAGTTATGGATCAGTTTTGATCAATTGTCATCTAATTTTGAAAAACTGGAGTATTTCTCCAATTGGATTGCACAAAAGAAAACTTGAACCGCAACACCTTTTCCATGGATATTACCTGGATATGGACCAAACTCTGGATTGTGTTATTATTATACTTGTGATTCGTAAGCTTGAATTTGTTCATAATGGAGGTCCACAGTCTCAAAACAATTTTCTTATATGATTTTTTTTGTGTTGTTGCAGGGGATGGAGCTCTATCCTCGAATTGGAAAGAACTTTGACATCAAAGTTTTTACAAACTGCAGATTTGGAATGATGTCTTGGGCAGTTCTGGCAGTGACCTACTGCATTAAGCAGGTGATTAAACTACTTTTCATATAAAAACACCAACTTTGATGAATGCACAACAACAATTAGGAAAATACCATGTTTTAACTGTAGGCATGACAGCCTGAAACTGCCTACATCCTGACGAAAACTTCAAAAGGAGGTGATATCTCAAAATAATCTGTGTGGTTGATGTAGTCAGCAACATAGTTGTCAAGTCGAGATTCGACTCGTGAATTGAAATCGAATTGTAAGATTCGGCTCAAATTTGTAATATTATAAAAATAAAATAAAATATTTACCATGTTGAACTCAAAATATTATCAAACATTAGTCTAGAAATGCAATTCTAACGTCAAAAAAGAAATCATATCCACGAAGTACTTAAAATTCAAATTCGATGCAAATGCAATCCTAATAAAACTAATTCACAAATTGTACTCTGTTTAATAACTTAGTGGAGATGGAAAGTTTGAGTTTCTGACTCTGTTTTTTTTTTTGCCTTGTTGTCAACTTGATAATGATGGAACGGAATTAGTTTGAGTTCATAACTAGGAGACGAGTTTAGTAGTTAGTGTTGTTGAAGTTTTTGATGAACTGTGATGAAGATCCGGTTCGAAATAGAGCTGAATCGAATCGTATGTCGTAAGATTCTGTTATAATTTAGATTCGCTCTATAGTTCAAGCTTGAAATAGAGCTGAACTGAATCGAATCGAATCCTAAGATTCTAATAACAGTGACTATATCCATCAACGTGCATAATGCAACTAAGCTTTGGAGTTATAACGCATTGATGTGAATATTTTTCTAATATTTTGTTTTCTTTATGTTCCAGTATGAACTGTATGGAAAAGTATCTGATTCCATGCTTGTAAATACAATATTGATGCTGGTGTATGTTACAAAATTTTTTTGGTGGGAAGCTGGATACTGGAGTACAATGGACATTGCACATGATCGAGGTTCGCTTATATTTTGCTGTTATGTACTTACTATTATTGGTTTTACCAATTTTATTTTCAGTACATTAATTAGAAAGCATCATTCTGCTTTTTAGTGTCTTTTTCCATTCTTATCATTTTATTTCTGGACTTTGGCAGCTGGATTCTATATTTGCTGGGGATGCTTGGTATGGGTTCCATCTATATATACTTCTCCCGGCATGTACCTAGTCAAGCATCCTGTGAATCTCGGAACTCAGGTACAGGAGTTTGCTTCCAGTCTGATTATCTACTTCTTGGATTTAATTGGGAGGAAACCTGTTCAGTAAAAACTTGGAAGTGAAATGTTGATGGTCTAAATTAAATGGGATTAAAAGTTCGGTAATAGAAGAAAGAATTTTGACGAACGGATGACACAAGTGCATTTGTTGTCAAAGATGGGTGCATATTACTCGTCTTTGGTGGCAATTTCTGACACGACAGAGTTGACACGAAATTCATTTTTCTTGCATTTCTATCATATATAACCATATGGAACATATATATAATATAACAGGATTTTGACACGAATCCTAAAACTGCCACCTTATATTGCAACTTTGGAGTTTTCGCTTTAAATGCTATGTCGGATCCATTTTCACCCGCATAATACCTGGTTTGCAGATCTCAATTATTCATTTTTGTAACTATTATTCTGACCTCTTCATCATCTATCTTTTCAGCTTGCACTGTACATGTTAGCGGCTGGTATTCTATGCATATATATCAACTACGATTGCGACAGGCAAAGGCAAGTATTTCGAAGAACAAATGGCAAGTGTTACGTTTGGGGAAAGGCTCCATCGAAGGTACATTCATGCTATAATCTCTTCAAACTATCTACAGTTTGTTACTGTATGAAATGTCATATTCTAACCTGATAGTTTTAATGAATAGATTAATGCCTCGTATACTACGGAAACTGGCGAAACAAAGACCAGCCTTCTCTTAACCTCAGGATGGTAAGTATTCATTGTCAATTTATCATATTGTGACGATAATCTCACTCAGGCTGAGCTGGATTGTTGTAAAAGATTATGTTGATATGTTCTTGTAGGTGGGGCTTATCTCGTCATTTCCATTACGTACCTGAAATATCAGCCGCCTTTTTCTGGACTGTCCCAGCTCTTTTCAACCATGTAAGAATTTTGTTTCAAATAATTTCATAGTCATACTTGTTACCTATTCAAGGCCGGCCCTGGACTTAGGCTAGGAGTGCCCCCATAACTGGAGGAGCTCCAATTTTTTTATTAGGTGTGCATATATTATATATAGAGAACTTTTTTTTTACCCCTCCCCGGACCCTCGCTCAGCGGGGACGCGTAGTGCACCGGGCCGCCTTTTATTAATATTATTTAGGTTTTAAAGGACCCAAATAATTAATATTTTAAACTTAAAAGAGGCTCAATTGGTTTTTTTGAGTATACGCTGAGGGTTAATTTAAGAATATAATAAACCCACCCTTCCCTATATATAACCTATTCACATTAGTGAAGCGGCTGGATGCATAAAAGAAGTGCACGTTTGGGAGACCTTAGTCGGGATGCATAGGGGAGTCAACCTACGAGTACGGAAGGGGTTCGTAGTATTCGTACATGACACAAATTTTTTACACGTGATATATATACGTGACAATTGATTTAATTTTTTTACCATATAGATTTAATATGTAGATAAATAAAGAATTAATTTTTTTTCTTATTTATTCACGCATTACGTCTATATAGAAAAAAGATAAAAAAAAAAAACTATTGGAAAAAAAATAAAACAAGAAATCGGTTAGTTTTTCATTCAAAACGAGTTAAATGTCACCTATGGAAATACTCCAAGGGCAAATGTTATAAAAAAAATACCACATTAGCCAAATGACAAAATCTTGAATACCACAAGAACCAAATATGAGTTTAATCCTTAATTTAAAGAAATTGTGAAATACCACATCTTTTTGATTTTGCATAAACAATGATATTTAGTGAACATAATAAAATACTTTTTATTTATCACGTATTGAAATATATTTTAATTTTTTTTTACGTACAATGTTTTTATTAAAAGGCCCTTATTTATTATTCCACCTAGGGCCCGTAAATTATCAGAACCGCCCTGTACCTATATTGCACGAAACTCTTCTTCATTAGCGTTTCCACGTTTCATATCCGTTTCCATGGCTGTATTATATCTATATTTTTTTAGAAATAACGTTTCCTAGTGTCCGTTTCCGTGCAACATAGCTTGTTACTGAACTCTTCCTTTCCTCTTGGACCTTTTGTTTTGCAGTTCCTACCTTACTTCTATGTGATATTTCTCACCATCCTTCTTTTTGACCGAGCTAAGAGAGACGATGACCGATGTCGATCCAAGTAAGCATAAGCTACATTCGTCGTCGTTGCTAGAATTAAATGAAACTGAACATCGTTGATTGATTTTGCAGGTACGGTAAATACTGGAAATTGTACTGCGAGAAGGTCCCTTACCGGATCATTCCCGGGCTCTACTAAAACATGTTTTTTTAGGAAAAGGCAGAAATTTCAGTCTAGATGCTTTGCTTGTTAACAGTTGATGAGTAAGGATGTTTGTGCATTTTGTAGTCAGATTGTTACCTTTTAAAGTGTACTCTTGTTAAGTGTTGTTTGTAAGTTTTGACAGTTAATGATTGCTGTCCAAATATATGGTTTATCACCAGGTTCTAGTTTAACTTTTATTAGGATAATGTGCAAAATACCTCTAATATTGACGGCCGAACGTTGACATTTAGAAGCAATTTTATCCTTAATGTCTAAAATGGTGCAATTTGACTTCTGACGTTGGCAAATTTACCTATAACGTCGATAAGTTTGGTTAATTTGAGAAATAATTTATCAAACTGTTTTCTCAGTTATGAATTGTGTCATCTATAGTTGTATCACTCATTGATAATAGATCACAATCATACGAATAGATGTGAAAAGTATTTGAAAAAAAATTATATTGTATTTTGTATGACTTGAAAAAAAAAATCAATTATTTTATCGAATTTAAAAATATTAATATATAATTTTATTATTAAATCATAAAAAGTGTGAATTTTTTTTAAAAAAATTCAATTGATAGACCATGTGAAGGGATGGTAAAGTTGAACATCGATGGGTCGCGTAAAGAGAATGGAAGAATTGCTGCTGACGGTGTATTGAGAGATGCAGGAGGTGCTTGGTTGTCAGGTTTTGCTCAGAATCTGGGTTTGGGCTCCTCTTTTATTGCTGAGCTCTGGGGTATCTTTTCTGGGCTTAGGGTGGTAGAGGATCTGGGGATTAGGAGGCTGCTAGTGGAGTCAGACAATCTCGAAGCAATCAAGATGATTTCTGATAAAAAGGGCTCTGTGTTTAGGGAGCCAGAATTTAGTTAAAGCAATTAGAAGGATTTGCTCCTCTTTCGATTCTATCAACTTTTGCCATGTTTTCAGGGAGCAGAATCGGGTGGCAGATCGGCTTGCTGCTGAGGGCCATGAGAGGACTTTGGGCGTCTCTATTTTCTCTTCTCCTGATTTCCTGTTATCTTTGCTTTCTGAAGATAGTGTGGGGGTTAGCTTTCCTAGGCTAATCTCATGTTATTTGTTGTGGTGTTTGTTTTTGTCTTTACTTTCTTTTCCCTACCAAAAAAAAAAGAAATAAAATATTTGTATTTTGCAATGATGTTTGAAATTGGTTCAACTTGAGGGATAAAATTGTTTGACTGCCAAGGGGGTAAAACTACTCATTGCTATCAACGTTTGAGATATTTTTACACTTTATCTCATTTTTACACTTGCTAGTGCAAATTATGCTATGATAATTACAGAATTAATGGCTAAAAAGAGTACTAATTAGACTTAATTACTTGCCAAAATCCTCATAATTTGCCTTATCTGTGCAGGTTGTTCTCGGAAGCTTCTACTTGTGCTAAGAAGTCAAGGAACAGTCAAATTAGTGGAGAAATGGGGGGATCACGTGACCAGACTTGGGGAAGGGGAGAAAGGAGTCCCAATGCTGAAATCACAAGTCTCCAAGAAGAAAAAGTCGTTGCATGTGTTCTTAATGGTTTTGGAAAGATTAAACATTGTCTTTTATGGGCAGTTTTTGTATGCTTGTGTTGTTTTCTCCTGACTCAGAAGGATTGTCTTTTTCTGTAAACTTTGTCTATTCTCCCAGACTGCTCCCACAGGCAGCAGATTGTTCTTTCCGGATTTCCTAAGCTTTGTTTATATTTTCTTTTTATTTTGTTGAATCCCTTTATATAGCCTCTTGTAGGAAGCTAGGGGAGGATCACTTTTTTTTACTTAGTTTCAACACTTGTTTGTGTTTTGTACTCTTGGGAGTGAGATTCTTAGCAATCTCACACTCTTTTTCAATTTAATTGTCTTTGGATGTGTTTAATTACTTTTTACGATCCAAATATGAGCATGAGTGAGTAGTCACTCAACGGGCTGAGGCTGGCCTAAGGCTGACCAAAGCAGGCAGTGTCCACCCCTATTATATGTAAGAATATGATTAGACCATTGTTAGGTTGGGTTCCTAATTCATGATAGGTCTAGCTAACCTATCCTTTAGTTGGATGATTGCGGAGGACACTCGGGTCAGAAAACAGAAATTGCAGCCTAACACACACTAGTTGAGGATGGAGACATGATCAACTATTGTGCCTAAGGTTCTTAGTTCTATAGCTAGTTGCTCTCTTAACCTTAATGCATAGGAGTCCTTGCGAGCCCACGTTTTATACTAGTTTGCATGTTTGGAACATGGGAGACCTGACCTTGGTGAAATTAGTGAGAGTTACTTAGGATCTATGCCCTTAACATTGCGTAATAGGGGAAACCTACTTGTTCGCTAAGTCGCATGGTTGCGCCTCCTGCCTGTTATTTTAATAACTGAAAGCAACCTCAGTCAAATTGCATGTGTAGTTACTGATCCTTTCAAATCACTCGCTTTAGAATAGTACACTTAATTTCTTTTAACATCTCTTCCTTATTAATAACCTCACTTACCCCTTTTGTTCTAAGAATCTGATTGTTCTCTGAATAATCTCGTGATTTCTAACACTCCTATCCCCGTGGATACGATAATATACTTACATTTTATTACTTGGGACCTAGTGCACTTGCTAGTGTCACTCCATTTTGGAGGCAACACCTTACATTACCAAAATCTCCAGTAGTGTAAGATGTAAAGAAGTCCCTTCGTAAGTAACGTGTAATGATGCACCAGAATCTAGGATCCATCATGTATCTTGAGAGGATAGATTAACGATACCATCACCACATAGAATAATTACCTCATCTCCACCAGAGGTAGTTGCGGTCATGTGCTTAGCATCACTATTTTCGTTACCCTTATCCTGCTCTCATTTGAACAACCTGCATGCTCTCTTCATGTTGGCTATCTTGCCACAGTGGTAACATTCTAGGTCCTCTCTTGTCTTGAACCTTCCTCTCGAGCCATCTCTTGACTTGCCCGTTGACTTGTCTCGCCTATGGAATTTTCTATTGCTAGTTTTTCCATGATATTCTGAGACGAGGGCTTCTGACTCGGCAACTACACCTTGTTCTTTCCTCCTTGCTTCTTTTTTGAACATGCTATCTTTGACTGTGTCTAATGTAAGAACGCCTTGAGAAGCTGAGTTGCTTAAAGATACTACTAGTGTATCCTAATTATCAGGGAACGAGCTGAGTAACACTAATGCTTATAATTCATCATCAAACGACATATTCATATTCATCAGCAGGTTGATCAAAACTTGGAAGTCACTAAGATGCTCAGTAGCACTTCGACCATCTTTGTATTTAAGATTTATCAAGCATCATATAACGGATAATTTAGCTTGAGCAGTCTTTCGCCCGTACATGGACGATAATTTCGTCTATAATTTGTATGCATTTGTCTCTTGTGCCACATAGTGGACACACACTTTGATCCATCCATTGTCGAGTTTGTCCGACATCTTTTCTATTTAGAATGCTCCATGCATTGCCTGACTTCCTTGCTGGTTTTTGTCCTAACAATTGAAGGGGCTCATTCAAATCCTTGTAGTAAAGGATGTCCTCCATTCTTGGCTTCCAAATGGAGTAATTGGATGCAGTCAATTTAACATTGTTGCTGACGATGATGACAATGACCCTCCAACTTAAATTACATAAGAAAATAATTTTTAAGTTGAAGCTTTGATACCACTTGTTGGGAAAGATGACTAAAAATAAATAGTCAATAATAAATATGGTACTCCTGTGATCAAACTTTTCCCAGTCTTGTGTAAATAAAATGGGCAAAAATAATTATGTGTATTTCACTAAGGAAAAATTAATCAGAATGCAATAATAATAATCTCACCAAATAATGGTGGTTAAACTCTCTCTTGGTTTTATCTCTCAAGAGGATTTTCTCTCTCACTTTCCCAAACTTATTAAGTTTGGTTTTTGTTTGTGATGATTTACAAATGAAAACTATGAAATCTTTTATACTTAAGAAACATGCTAAAATAATAACTACAATTAGCTTCTTCTTGTACTCCTTTCATTCTTCTTTCTTTTCTTAGTATAATTTAATTATGTTTTCCTTCTTTTTCTCTTCTTAATTCTTTTTTTTTCTTTTTTTTTATTGTTCCTTGTTTTTCTCTTCACTAATGAGGAAAAAACTCATAAAAAACAACAAAAATGAGTTACAAAACAGAAACTCAAATACACACTACATAAAAATATAGACATATTTGGTTCAATTATTGTTGTTTACCATTTGTTGTTATTGGTAGCTAGTAGATTAATTGATTTTCCTTCCAAAATAGCTATATGCAGTTATTTCTCTATTTTAATCTAACACTCTATGTTTGTTGTTTGGAGTAAAACTAAAAGAATGAGCTAAAAAAAAGAAACTCAAACGCAAAAACATAAAAATACGGGAAGATTTGGTTCAATTGTTATTGTTTACTGTTTGTTGTTGTTGGTAGCTAGTAGATGTTAGCCGATTCTTTCCAAAAATAACTATTTTCAGTTGTTTCTCAATCTGAATCAAACACTCTATATATATTGTTTGGAGTAAAACAACAAAAATGAGCTACAAAAAATAACTTAAACGCATACAATATAAAAATACATGCATATTTGGTTCATTTGTTGTTGTTTACTATTTTCTGTTGTTGGTGGGTAATCGTTGTTAGGTGATTTTTCTTTCAAAATAGCTATCGACAATTGTTTCTCAATCTTAATCAAACACTCTTGTTAGGTTTCATGTTTTTATAGGTTAACTTTGTGATGTTATACACTTTTCTTTCTTTCTTTTTATTATATATATATATATATATGAGCTACATAAAAAGAAACATAAACGCATATTAAATAAAAATACGAGCATATTTGGTTTAATTTTTGTTATTTATAATTTGTTACTGTTGGTACCTAGTAGATTTTAGCTGATTTTTCTTCCAAAATACCTACTGATAGTTGTTTCTCAATATTAATCAAACACTTTATATCTACTGTTAGCAGTATAACAACAAAAATGAGCCATACGAAAAGAAACCAAACATAGATGACATAAAAATACAGGCATTTTTTGTTGATTAATGTTTATTGTTGCTGGTAGTTAGTAAATGTACGTTGATTTTTCGTAAAAGAGGTATCGACAATTGCTTCTCAATACTAATCAAACATTCTATATCTGTTGTTTGGAAAACAACAAAAATTACTTGCAAAAAAGAAATGCAAATGCACACTACATAAAGATACATGCATTTTTTTGGTTCTGTTCTCTAATGTTTGTTGTTGTTGGCTGCTAGTAGATGCTAGCTTATTTTCCTTCCAATATGGTCCAGACTTTCAGACATTTAACAAAAAGCTCCGAAGTCCCCGAACTGAGATAATATTGCAAGCTCCAAGTTAGTCAGCCGATTTTGATATTTGAAGAGAAACGCTGCTCTTTTTCTTCCATAGTCTGCTTTACCTGAAATATATGACTCACCCGAGGCAGACCCACCTGCACCTGCACTAGCATTGGTAGTGCTATTTGAGATCCTTGTGGAACTCAGATTCAAGATTAGGCTCCCTAATTGAGCTTGAGCTCTAACCTGACCTGTTGATTGTTGCGCTTCCCGTGGTCGGGTAATGGTAGATGATCGACTTTATATACGTGGTAGATCAAATTAAGCTTTGGCTAAAAATAGCAGATAATCAGAAACAGAGAAGGGTCAAATTCAAAGAAAAATTTCACTTGTAAAAAACAGGAGATATACAGAATTTAAGTAAATTGAAGAATGTGGTGAATTTAAATGTAGTTAGGAATCTACAGGAGGCATACAAAAAGTATCATGCAAGGGGTATTGTTTTTCATTGCTAAAAAGACCAATTTTTGGACCAATTTCATATAGTTTCTCATGTCTACATAAATTAAGCCTAAAATGATTTTGGAGATCCATTGATGTGAGGTATAAATACATACATACATGTCCAATTAATGACCTTATTTATCATTCCACACAACCCCTTTCTTCAAATCCAATATCTAGAGAAATTGACTTTCTACTAAATCAATGCAAGTTGCTCTATATAGCTAAATGAAGCTTAAATAAACCAAATTATAACACTATAATCAACCATATATCTTCATTTGCAAAACAAATATGAAATTACAACAGCAGAATCAAATTTGAACCCCCAAACTGGGAAATATTATTCATATAACTTGGCTATTACAGGATCAAAATATTACAATCAGGTTCTATGCATCATTATTGCCTATTTACAAGAACACAAGACGTTGATTTTATAGCTCAACAAGGGTTGATACTTTCTCAACAAGAATTCTAGATATGCATAAGGATCCTACAATTGCAACAAGCCCTTTTCCCACAGGAGTTGATTTATCAGCTAGCAGACATTTTACTAAGCTCCTATCCTATAATCAAATGACCAGAAAATTGGTTAAGTAATTTTACGTCTTGTGGGGCATCACCCGGAAGTTTATAACACGGGTTCTAAAGGGCATCTGACTTGTCTTTTATATGCTTCAAAGTAACATTTGCAAGTTTCGGATATTTTCGCAGCTCCTTAACCAAAATTTTCCAAGTCGCTTTCCAATCAGGAACCATTTGATATGCCCCTAGAAAATTTCAGGCTTCTATTATCTCTTCCAGAAGCCTCATTTCCCCTTCCTCAGTCCACTGAAAATCCATCTTTCTCCTAGAATTGCATGTGTTATCCTTTTCTTTTTTTGATAAACTAGAATCTCCGGTACTCTCTAATTCTTCTTCCATCTTTCTTTTCATTCTTTGGAATATGTGAGGTATAAAGAGATATATAATCGGGTTCAATTTAAGGGGAAGGGAAAGAATCTCACAAAAAAAATGACCGACATCAGTGAAGATGTCGAACTACAGACGTAGGGTTGCAAATTGTTTGAAATAAATGTCTATAGGGCTATTTTCAAACTTGCACTTATTATCTCACCAAGAACATGGAAGGGTCTCATCGAGAACAGAGAGGATTTATTTTCTTCTGCGCATCGAGTACTGGTTTGGCGAAGGAAGGAAATCATGAAATCCTATGAAACTGAAACGGTGTAGTTTGCTATCAGTTAGGGTAAAATTGAGACTAATTAGACCAAAATTGAATTGAAACACTATTCATGGTTCACTTTTACAAGTGTAAATATAAATAATAAAATTAATATCCTATATAAAGAATATATACATTGACTCAATAATATTTCTATCCTGTTTAATTTAATAATATTTTCTAAACAAAAGTTCAATTTAAAGTTTCAAATCTAGTAATAATATTTCTAATATTTATTAAAAAAAATTGAGATGTAGATAAAACACAATGTGTGTGTTTTTTACAAAGAAAATGACTTTTTCTAATATTTGGTGTTGTGCTGGATCCTGATTAAACGTTTCATGCTTTTATAGGTTAACTTTGTGATATTATACACTTTTCTTTCTTTCTTTCTTTTTTTTATAATATATATCATTTTTGTGTCATTTATATCATATATAATCACGAGGATATATAGATGCATGTAACATAATTATAACACGATAAATCATTTTGACACCTCTAATTTTATTGATTTTAGTTTGAGTCTATAAAACATAAACTGCCACATCAGACCTTTAAAACATTAATAATATTTAAAATATTTACTATATTATTAACACGGTTACAATCAATCTTCCATATATACGTTAATCATACAAAACTACTAAAGTGTCTGAAGTATTTACTGTGTTAGTCACACTATTATAAGCAAATCTGTCAATGTAAGAAACTTTTTTCATTTTGTTGATATAATTGATGATACTTGGAAACATTATGCGTAAAGTTTTACCATTTAGTATGTTATGGCTAATTTTTCACTTATCATGTACATTTTGTTTTTAAAATATCACGCTTTATTACTAAAATACATATAACTTATAGTATTATTTTGTTGACCGTATTAAATTTTATAAATCACTTTTTTTTCCTTTTGGAAATTGAAAATCTCAATTCCACTTTTCTCCTTACCGCAATTTTTTTACATTTCCCAGTTTGGTTGCTGCTCAATTTTGGGAAACTAGCTTTTTCCTTGGCGCTCATTTTTTCCATTTCACATATTATTCTCTCTTTTGCCGCTTCAATTTTTTCTATCTTCCCCAGCAAACTTTCTTCTGAAATCAATCCCCCCCCCAAAATACAGAAATAGGGTTCTTGAATTTGAAGAGTCCAGCAATGACAATTGACAAAAATCCACCATGATACTGTCACTCCGCCTCACTTTAATTTCTTCTATCTTCCTTCTGAAATCAATCGCCCCCCAAAACAACACAGAAATAGGGTTGGTGAATTTGAAGAGTCCAACATTTGCAATTGACAAAAGATCCACCATGATACCGTCACTCCACCTCACTTCGATCTCCATCTTCACTTATCTGCAATCGATTATTCTCCAACTGCAGCTGATGCTATCTATGGGAATTTTGTAGGCAACGTCTCTAATTTCATACTCCGTAATCAATTTTTTTTAAGTCTATTCTTAAATTACCAATTTTCTAATGTTTACCTAGCAGAACCCAAGGATTGGCTTGAAGAGTAGTAGAAGAAGAAGGCTCCAATTTCATGTTGGAAGGTGATAAAGTGTTGACATCCATCATTTTATTGTTTAAACTTTACTTTTATGTATCTGAAGTTCTTATTATGATATTGTAAAATTGGTTTTTTATCATGAGATGCATATGCGATTTGATATATCTTTGTCAGTCCTCTAGTGAATTTGTAAAAGAAAAATATATAACATCACAATCCTGATTAAAGGTTTCATGCTTTTATAGGTTAACTTTGTGATGTTATACACTTTTCTTTTTTTCTTTCTTTATAATATATTAACTTTGTGATGTTATACACTTTTCTTTCTTTTTTTTATAATATATTAACTTTGTGATGTTATACATTTTTGGGTTAATACACATATTTGCTCTTGTGTTTTCTCAGAAAAACAGATTTGCCCTTAAATCAAATAAACCCACAAAAATATCCCTGAATTTTTCATAAACCTGCAATTATACCCTTATCTGACAGAGCTGCTAAACGGCGATGACATCAAACCTTCTTATCTCCAGAAAAACTTCAGAAAAGAACAACCAATCACAAACAGAAAAAAATATGCACATTCAATTTCGATTAAAAGCAAGTTAGAAGAACAAATTGGTCAAAATTCATTTTTATAAAAGCTCAATCAACCTAATAAAATGGCGTCTAAACCTACTAATTAATCCAAAAGCAATAGCAATAGAAAACAATAAGAAACCAAATGAATTTTGATTGTCGTCATCCAATTTTTTTGGAGACAAGAAGGTTTGATGTCATCGCCGTTTAGCAGCTCCGTCAGATTAGGGTATAATTGCAGGTTTATGAAAAATTCAGGGATAGTTTTGTGGGTTTATTTGATTTAAGGGTAAATCTGTTTTTCCGCGAAAACACAGGGTCAAATATGTGTATTAACCCTACATTTTTTTCTTTCTTTTTTTATAATATAATATATATTAAAACATTAATAATATTTAAAATATTTACTATATTATTACCACGGTTACAATCAATCTGCCATATATACGTTAATCGTACAAAACTACTAAAGTATCTGAAGTATTTACTGTGTTAGTCACACTATTATAAGCAAATCTGTCAATGTAAGAAACTTTTTTCATTTTATTGATATAATTGATGATACTTGGAAACATTATGCGTAAAGTTTTACCATTTAGTATGTTATGGCTAATTTTTCACTTATCATGTACATTTTGTTTTTAAAATATCACTCTTTATTAGTGAAATACATATAATTTATAGTATTATTTTGTTGACCGTATTAAATTTTATAAATCACTTTTTTTCCATTTGGAAATTGAAAATCTCAATTCCACTTTTCTCCTTACCGCTAATTTTTTACATTTTCCAGTTTGGTTGCACTCAATTTTGGGAAACTAGCTTTTTCCTTGGCGCTCATTTTTTCCATTTCACATATTCTTCTCTCTTTTGCCGCTTCAATTTCTTCTATCTTCCCCAGCAGACTTCCTTCTGAAATCAATCCCCCCAAAACAATACAGAAATAGGGTTCATGAATTTGAAGAGTCCAGCAATGGCAATTGACAAAAATCCACCATGATACCGTCACTCCGCCTCACTTTAATTTCTTCTATCTTCCTTCTGAAATCAATCGCCCCCCAAAACAACACAGAAATAGGGTTGGTGAATTTGAAGAGTCCAGCATTTGCAATTGACAAAAGATCCACCATGATACCGTCACTCCGCCTCACTTCGATCTCCATCTTCACTTATTTGCAATCGATTATTCTCCAACTGCAGCTGATGCTATCTATGAGAATTTTGTAGGCATCGTCTCTAATTTCATACTCAGTAATCAATTTTTTTAAGCCTATTCTTAAATTACCAATTTTCTAATGTTTACCTAGCAGAACCCAAGGACTGGCTTGAAGAGTAGTAGAAGAAGAAGGCTCCAATTTCATGTTGGAAGGTGATAAAGTGTTGACATCGATCATTTTAGTGTTTAAACTTTACTTTTATGCATCTGAAGTTCTTATTATGATATTGTAAAATTGGTTTTTATCATGAGATGCATATGCGATTTGATATATTTTTGTCAGTCCTCTAGTGAATTTGTAAAAGAAAAATGTATAACATCACAATCCTGATTAAAGGTTTCATGCTTTTATAAGTTAACTTTGTGATGTTATACACTTTTCTTTCTTTCTTTATAATATATTAACTTTGGGATGTTATACACTTTTTTTTCATTTTTTCTTTCTTTTTTTATAATATATTAACTTTGTGATGTTATACATTTTTTTTTCTTTCTTTTTTTTATAATATAATATATATTAAAACATTAATAATATTTAAAATATTTACTATATTATTAACACGGTTACAATCAATCTGCCATATATACGTTAATCGTACAAAACTACTAAAGTGTCTGAAGTATTTACTGTGTTAGTCACACTATTATAAGCAAATCTGTCAATGTAAGAAACTTTTTTCATTTTGTTGATATAATTGATGATACTTGGAAACATTATGCGTAAAGTTTTACCATTTAGTATGTTATGGCTAATTTTTCACCTATCATGTAAACTTTGTTTTTAAAATATCACTCTTTATTACTAAAATACATATAATTTATAGTATTATTTTGTTGACCGTATTAAATTTTATAAATCACTTTTTTTCCTTTTGGAAATTGAAAATCTCAATTCCACTTTTCTCCTTACCGCTAATTTTTTACATTTCCCAGTTTGGTTGCCGCTCAATTTTGGGAAACTAGCTTTTTCCTTGGCGCTCATTTTTTCCATTTCACATATTCTTCTCTCTTTTGCCGCTTCAATTTCTTCTATCTTCCCCAGCAGACTTCCTTCTGAAATCAATCCCCCCCAAAACAATACAGAAATAGGGTTCGTGAATTTGAAGAGTCCAGCAATGGCAATTGACAAAAATCCACCATGATACCGTCACTCCGCCTCACTTTAATTTCTTCTATCTTCCTTCTGAAATCAATCGCCCCCCAAAACAACACAGAAATAGGGTTGGTGAATTTGAAGAGTCCAGCATTTGCAATTGACAAAAGATCCATCATGATACCGTCACTCCGCCTCACTTCGATCTCCATCTTCACTTATCTGCAATCGATTATTCTCCAACTGCAGCTGATGCTATCTATGGGAATTTTGTAGGCATCGTCTCTAATTTCATACTCCGTAATCAATTTTTTTAAGTCTATTCTTAAATTACCAATTTTCTAATGTTTACCTAGCAGAACCCAAGGACTGGCTTGAAGAGTAGTAGAAGAAGAAGGCTCCAATTTCATGTTGGAAGGTGATAAAGTGTTGACATCGATCATTTTAGTGTTTAAACTTTACTTTTATTCATCTGAAGTTCTTATTATGATATTGTAAAATTGGTTTTTATCATGAGATGCATATGCGATTTGATATATTTTTCTCAGTCCTCTAGTGAATTTGTAAAAGAAAAATGTATAACATCACAATCCTGATTAAAGGTTTCATGCTTTTATAGGTTAACTTTGTGACGTTATACACTTTTCTTTCTTTATAATATATTAACTTTGGGATGTTATACACTTTTTTTTCTTTCTTTCTTTCTTTTTTTATAATATATTAACTTTGTGATGTTATACATTTTTTTTTCTTTCTTTTTTTATAATATAATATATATTAAAACATTAATAATATTTAAAATATTTACTATATTATTAACACGGTTACAATCAATCTTCCATATATACGTTAATCATACAAAACTACTAAAGTGTCTGAAGTATTTACTGTGTTAGTCACACTATTATAAGCAAATCTGTCAATGTAAGAAACTTTTTTCATTTTGTTGATATAATTGATGATACTTGGAAACATTATGCGTAAAGTTTTACCATTTAGTATGTTATGGCTAATTTTTCACCTATCACGTAAACTTTGTTTTTAAAATATCACTCTTTATTACTAAAATACATATAACTTATAGTATTATTTTGTTGACCGTATTAAATTTTATAAATCACTTTTTTTTCCTTTTGGAAATTGAAAATCTCAATTCCACTTTTCTCCTTACCGCTAATTTTTTACATTTCCCAGTTTGGATAATATTTAAAATATTTACTATATTATTAACACGGTTACAATCAATCTGCCATATATACGTTAATCATACAAACCTACTAAAGTGTTTGAAGTATTTACTGTGTTAGTCACACTATTATAAGCAAATCTGTCAATGTAAGAAACTTTTTTCATTTTGTTGATATAATTGATGATACTTGAAAACATTATGCGTAAATTTTTGCCATTTAGTATGTTATGGCTAATTTTTCACCTATCACGTAAATTTTGTTTTTAAAATATCACTCTTTATTACCAAAATACATATAATTTATAGTATTATTTTGTTGACCGTATTAAATTTTATAAATCACTTTTTTTTCCTTTTGGAAATTGAAAATCTCAATTCCACTTTTCTCCTTACCGCTAATTTTTTACATTTCCCAGTTTGGTTGCCGCTCAATTTTGGGAAACTAGCTTTTTCCTTGGCGCTCATTTTTTCCATTTCACATATTCTTCTCTCTTTTGCCGCTTCAATTTCTTCTATCTTCCCCAGCAGACTTCCTTCTGAAATCAATCCCCCCCAAACAATACAGAAATAGGGTTCGTGAATTTGAAGAGTCCAGCAATGGCAATTGACAAAAATCCACCATGATACCGTCACTCCGCCTCACTTTAATTTCTTCTATCTTCCTTCTGAAATCAATCGCCCCCCAAAACAATACAGAAATAGGGTTCGTGAATTTGAAGAGTCCAGCAATGGCAATTGACAAAAATCCACCATGATACCGTCACTCCGCCTTACTTTAATTTCTTCTATCTTCCTACTGAAATCAATCGCCCCCCAAAACAACACAGAAATAGGGTTGGTGAATTTGAAGAGTCCATCATTTGCAATTGACAAAAGATCCATCATGATACCGTCACTTCGCCTCACTTCGATCTCCATCATCACTTATCTGCAATCGATTATACTCCAACTGCAGCTGATGCTATCTATGGGAATTTTGTAGGCATCGTCTCTAATTTCATACTCCGAATCAATTTTTTTAAGTCTATTCTTAAATTACCAATTTTCTAATGTTTACCTAGCAGAACCCAAGGACTGGCTTAAAGAGTAGTAGAAGAAGAAGGCTCCAATTTCATGTTGGAAGGCGATGACATCCATCATTTTAGTGTTTAAACTTTACTTTTATGCATCTGAAGTTTTTATTATGATATTGTAAAATTGGTTTTTTTCATGAGATGCATATGCGATATTTGATATATTTTTGCCAGTCCTCTAGTGAATTTTTAAAAGAAAAATGTATAACATCACAATCCTGATTAAAGGTTTCATGTTTTTATAGGTTAACTTTGTGATGTTATACACTTTTCTTTCTTTCTTTTTCTTTCTTTTTTTATAATATATTAACTTTGTGATGTTATACACTTTTTTTCTTTCTTTCTTTTTTTTATAATAATATTAACTTTGTGATGTTATACACTTTTCTTTCTTTCTTTCTTTTTATAATATATTAACTTTGTGATGTTATACACTTTTTTTCTTTCTTTTTTCCCTTCTTTTTTTTATAATATAATATATATTATAAAAGAAAGAAAGAAAGAAAAGTGTATAACATCACAAAATTAATCTATAAAAGCATGAAACCTTTTAATCAGGATCAGCACAATAGCAAATATTAGAAAAAGTCATTTTCTTTGTAAAAAAACACACATTGTGTTTTGTCTACATGTCAATTTTTTTTAATAAATATTAGAAATATTATTACTAGATTTGAAACTTTAAATTGAACTTTTTTTAGAAAATATTATTAAATTAAATAGGATAGAAATATTATTGAGTCAATGTATATATTCTTTATATAGGATATTAATTTTATTATTTATATTTATACTTATAAAAGTGAACCATGAATAGTGTTTTAATTCAATTTTGGTCTAATTAGTTTCAATTTTACCCTAACTGATAGCAAACGACACCGTTTTAGTTTCATAGCATTTCACGATTTCCTTCCCTCGCCAAACCAGTACTCGATGCGCAAAAGAAAATAAATCATCTCTGTTCTTGATGAGACCATTCCACGTTCTTGGTGAGATAATAAGTGCAAGTTTGAAAATAGGCATATAGGCATTTATTTTAAACAATTTGCAACCCTAGGTCTGCAGTTCGACGTCTTCACTGTTGTCGGTCACTGTTTTTTTGTGAGGTTCTTTCTCTTCCCCTTAATTTGAACCCGATTATATATCTCTTTCTATGTCACATATTCCAAAAAATGAAAAGAAAAAGGGAAGAAGAATTAGAGAGTACAGGATATTCTATTTTATCAAAAAAGAAAAAGATAGCACATACAATTCTAGGAGAAAGATGGATTTTTAGTGGACCGAGGAAGGGGAAATGAGGCTTTTGGAAGAGATAATAGAAGCCCGAAATTTTCTAGGGGCATATCAAATGGTTCCTGATTGGAAAGCGGCTTGGAAAATTTTGGTCAAGGAGCTGCGAAAATATCTGAAACTTGCAAATGTTACTTTGAAGCATATAAAAGACAAGTCAGATACCCTTTCCGGAACCCGTGGTATAAACTTCCGGGGTGATGCCCCACAAGACGTAAAATTACTTAACCCATTTTCTGGTCATTTGATTATAGGATAGGAGCGTAGCAAAATGTCTGCTAGCTGATGAATCAACTCCTATAGGAAAAGGGCTTGTTGCAATTGCAGGATCCTTATGCATATCTAGAATTCTTGTTGAGAAAGTATCAACCCTTGTTCAGCTATAAAATCACTGTCTTGTGTTCTTGTAAATAGGCAATAATGATGCATAAAACCTGACTGTATTATTTTGATCCTATAATAGGCAAGTTATGTGAATAATATTTCCTAGTTCGGGGGTTCAAATTTGACTTTGTCGTTGTAATTTCATATTTGTTTTGCAAATAAAGATATATGATTGATTATAGTGTTATAATTTGGTTTATTTAAGCTTCATTTAGCTATATAGAGCAACTTGCATTTGATTTGATTTAGTAGAAAATCAATTTCTCTAGATATTGGATTTGAAGAAAGGGGTTATGTGGAATGATAAATAAGGTCATTAATTGGACATGTATGTATGTATTTATACCTCACATCATTGGATCTCCAAAATCATTTTAGGCTTAATTTATGTAGACATGAGAAACTATATGAAATTGGTCCAAAAATTAGTCTCTTTAGCAATGAAAAACAATATCCCTTGCATGATACTTTCTGTATGCCTCTTGTAGATTCCTAACTACATTTAAATTCACCACATTCTTCAATTTACTTAAATTCTGCATATCTCCTGTTTTTAACAAGTGAAATTTTTCTTTGAATTTGACCATTCTCTGTTTCTAATTATCTGATATTTTCAGCCAGGGCTTAATTTGATCTACCACGCATATAAAGTTGATCGCCTACCTATACCTGACCATAAGAAGCGCAACAATCAATAGGTTAAAGCTCAAGCTCAATTAGGGAGCCTAATCTTGAATCTGAGTTCCATAAGGATCTCAAATAGCACTTCCAATTCTAGTGCAAGTGCAAGTGGGTCTGCCTCGGGTGAGTCATATTTTTTAGGTAAAGCAGACTATGGAAGAAAAAGAGTAGTGTTTCTCTTCAAATATCAAAATCGACTGACTAACTTGGAGCTTGCAATATTATCTCAGTTCAGGGACTTTGGAGCTTTTTGTTAAATGTCTGAAAGTGTGGACCATATTAGAAGGAAAATAAGCTAGCATCTACTAGCAGCCAACAACACCAAACATTACAGAACAGAACCAAAAAAATGCATGTATCTTTATGTAGTGTGCATTTGCGTTTCTTTTTTGCAAGTAATTTTTGTTGTTTTCCAAACAACAGATATAAAATGTTTGATTAGTATTGAGAATGCTGATATCTCTTTTACGAAAAATCAGCGAACATTTACTAACTACCAACAACAACAAACATTAAACAACAAAAAATGCATGTATTTTTATGTCATTTATGTTTGGTTTATTTTCGTATGGCTCATTTTTGTTGTTATACTCCTAACAATAGATATAGAGTGTTTGATTAATATTGAGAAATAACTATCAGTAGTTATTTTGGAAGAAAAATAAGCTAAAATCTACTAGGTACTAACAATAACAAATTATAAATAACAAAAATTAAACCAAATGTGCTCGTATTTTTATTTAACATGCGTTTATGTTTCTTTTTATGTAGCTCATTTATATATATATATATATATATATATATTATAAAAGAAAGAAAGAAAGAAAGAAAAGTGTATAACATCACAAAGTTAACCTATAAAAGCATAAACCTTTAATCAGGATCCAGCACAACAGCAAATATTAGAAAAAATCATTTTCTTTTTAAAAAAAACACACATTGTGTTTTATCTACATGTGAAGTATAACAAAAAAAATATGCATTATATTAGATTTATAGAATTATATATTAAAGAATTAATTTAATACCAATAAATTATCGGCTCTTTCAATCGAATTGGTTTCGGTCCAATTTGTCGACAAAAAGTCAACGATTCATTCTAGTTTCGCATATTTTTACTCGGATATTCGGTTCAATTCAGTTTTTCCAAAATGTTTGTCAAGCCCTAGGACACAAACAAATTGAAACAAGGGGTTTTGCGATGGTCCATTAACTACGGCGCCAATACATTAACTAAACAATAAAAAAAAATTATTGCAATCCTTGCCGATAATTTGTGATACAACCATTCTTCCAGCTGGGTCAGAGATTTCTCAAATTTTCAGCAGCATCCTTGTAATATTTTCTTTCCTCGGAGCTTTCGTTGTCTGGCTCATTAAAATGGTTATTTTTTAGAAACACTTGGGCATTGTGTGCTACCGCTAACTTCTTCAAATATTGTACAAACTTATTTTTAGGATTTGCAAATGTTTGATTTTTCTGTTACATAAACCTTATGAGTCATACACTAGTATAAATACAGATTTAATGCTTCTTACCTAGATAGTCATCCTCTATATGAGTAGAATCAAATGACTTGGGGATGATGGAAGTGTACTCCTAAATAGTGATGAGATGAGGAAAAGATACAAAAAAAAAGAGCATCATTAGCTCAAAATAGAATAATCAATCAATATTGTATTTGTACGCAGAATCATCAATCAATATTTGTACGCAGGATTTAGATATGATTTGTACGCAGAATCATCAATCAATATTGTATTTGATGCATTATAATCCTTATACACCTTCCAAATTCTATCCAAATTCTTAAACATCACCGGCTTATCATTCCCCCAGATCATTTTGTTCGAAATGGTGCATCGAGCTTGATTATATATCACACAGTAACACCAATATTGTATTTGCATGCATTATAATCCTTATACACCTACCAAGAGATAGAGTTTTTTTTAGGTTGAAGAGGAACTTACCCAATAAAAGAGGAATTTAAGACCATCAACATCTTTTTCAAGAACTTGGAGGTTGCAATATTATCTCAGTTCGGGGACTTTGGAGCTTTTTGTTAAATGTCTGAAAGTCTGGACCATATTAGAAGGAAAATAAGCTAGCATCTACTAGCAGCCAACAACAACAAACATTACAGAACAGAACCCAAAAAATTCATGTATCTTTATGTAGTGTGCATTTGCGTTTCTTTTTTGCAAGTAATTTTTGTTGTTTTCCAAACAACAGATAAAGAATGTTTGATTAGTATTGAGAATGTTGATATCTCTTTTATGAAAAATCAGCGAACATTTACTAACTACCAACAACAACAAACATTAAACAACAAAAAATGCATGTATTTTTATGTCATCTATGTTTGGTTTCTTTTCGTATGGCTCATTTTTGTTGTTATACTTCTAACAATAGATATAGAGTGTTTGATTAATATTGAGAAATAACTATCAGTGGTTATTTTGGAAGAAAAATAAGCTAAAATCTACTAGGTACTAACAACAACAAATTATAAATAACAAAAATTAAACCAAATATGCTCGTATTTTTATTTAATATGCGTTTATGTTTCTTTTTATGTAGCTCATTTATATATATATATATATATATATATATATATATATATATATATTATAAAAAAAAGAAAGAAAGAAAGAAAAGTGTATAACATCACAAAGTTAACCTATAAAAGCATAAACCTTTAATCGGGATCCAGCACAATAGCAAATATTAGAAAAAATCATTTTCTTTGTAAAAAAAACACACATCACAGGGAACGTTTTTTTAACAAAAACTTATTTTGAATTGGTTAAATTTACTTTTAAGGTTTATAATATGGAAAATCGTTAAATCGGATTTGGTTTTGAAATTGCTAGAATAAGAATTAGAATAGAGTATAACAAATATTAGAAAATACTTCTGATTTAGGGATAAATTTACAAAACATAAACGTTTAGTTCTTTAGAAAAGTAAACAAATGTATTCGTTTGCATTAAGCAAAGAAAACAACTTTAAACTTTGCATAAATTAAAACAATGAAATAAACGTCGATTCCTCTAATTTTAGGGCTTTGAACTGCAGTCAATCCTCCTACCGTCGGGTTAGATCGCTACCTTAACCAAATTGATACTCTACTGATGATATCAATTTGCCTAAGTGTTCAACAAAGTTTCCTTGTAAAGATTTTGAATTTAACTACGTTTTAATGAAAACACCAGCATCCACTTCGGATCATTTACCAAAGTGCTGCATAAAAATCTATCGAATAGAATGAACTTTATTAGAAGAAATATAAATTTGATACAAGTTTACAAAGAACAAGAAGCATGAAAACATTTGACGACTTGCAAGTGAACGGGTTGTCAATCCTTTCCTTGGGTTTCGTTAGAGTTTGTCAGACTCAGGGCGGATCCTCTACTCAATCTTCTCGCTGTAACTTCGTAATAGAGTTACGGTCGGCTACTACCAAAATGTAAACTAATATGAACAAATCTAAACGCTACTGTGTTTGTAATTATTGAATAAACAATGTGTGTATATCATATTGCTTTTTACAGAAATGAACTTCTAATCTCTGACTCATTTCTGAGTCAGAGTTTCTGTATAACTCCTGCACTAATCTTAAAATCTAACTCTCTCATTATCCTTCAACTCTTAATCAACTCTTTATTTATAGATGTTGAAGAGTCGTGATTGAAGTGTCATGTCCGTTGTGGAGAGTCGTGTCTGCTGCGAAGAGTCGTTTCTATCCACCCGAATGAACACATTTCTTGGATTTTAAACATGTGTTTGTTGTGCTGCAATGGCTGCTGATCTTACCGAGAATAATTAATTCTCGGCCGAGAATGGGGAAGTGATTTTTTGGTCTTCGAAAATGGTAAGGGAAGAATCTGGCGACGCTTGTCGCGACCGAGAATTTAGATTCTCGGTCGCGGCCCACAAATTCTCTACCGAGAATTTGGATTCTCAACCGAGAATCGGAATTTTTCTCCCGTTTCTGACTTCGTTCTCGTCTTCCTTGTATTGGTGTGCTAATTTCTTTGTCGTTTGGCTCCTAACTTAGGGTTTTTCCTTTGTTTTTGACCTCTTTTCGTTCCTATTTGGATTTTAACAAATATTTAGGTACCTTGCAATAAAGAAACATATTCGAAAGTAAAAGTATTCTAAACAGGTATAAATAGTATGAATTCGAAGCAAAACTGAAATACTAATGATATTTTAGGTATATTTTGGGCTTAACATGAAGTATAACAAAACAAATATGCATTATATTAGATTTATAGAATTATATATTAAAGAATCAATTTAATACCAATAAATTATCGGCTCTTTCAATCCAATTGGTTTCGGTCCAATTTGTCGATAAAAAGTCAGCGATTCATTCTAGTTTCGCATATTTTTACTCGGATATTTGGTTCAATTCAGTTTCTCCAAAATGTTTGTCAAGCCCTAGGACACAAACAAATTGAAACAAGGGGTTTTGCGATTGTCCATTAACTACGACGCCAGTACATTAACTAAACAATAAAAAAGATTATTGCAATCCTTGCCATAAAGCAGACTAACTTGAAGAACCCAACTTAGTTCATTTAAAATTTGTGATACAACCATTCTTCCAGCTGGGTCAGAGATTTCTCAAATTTTCAGCGGCATCCTTGTAATATTTTCTTTCTTCGGAGCTTTCGTTGTCTGGCTCATCAAAATGGTTATTTTTAGAAACACTTGGGCATTGTGTGCTACCGCTAACTTCTTCAAATATTGTACAAACTTATTTTTAGGATTTGCAAATGTTTGATTTTTCTGTTACATAAACCTTATGAGTCATACACTAGTACAAATACAGATTTAATGCTTCTTACCTAGATAGTCATCCTCTATATGTGTAGAATCAAATGACTTGGGGATGATGGAAGTGTACTCCTAAATAGTGATGAGATTAGGAAAAGATACAAAAAAGAGCATCATTAGCTCAAAATAGAATAACACATAAAAATAAAAATTAAACTAACTTGGTGTACTTACAGGATTCAGATATGATTTGTACGCAGAATCATCAATCAATATTGTATTTGATGCATTATAATCCTTATACACCTTCCAAATTCTATCCAAATCCTTAAACATCACCGGCTTATCATTCCCCCATATCATTTTGTTCGAAATGGTGCATCGAGCTTGATTATATATCACACAGTAACACCAATATTGTATTTGCATGCATTATAATCCTTATATACCTGCCAAAAGATAGAGTTTTTTTTAGGCTGAAGAGGAACTTACCCAATAAAAGAGGAATTTAAGACCATCCACATCTTTTTCAAGAACTTGGAGCTTGCAATATTATCTCAGTTCGGGGACTTTTGAGCTTTTTGTTAAATGTCTGAAAGTCTGGACCATATTAAAAGGAAAATAAGCTAGCATCTACTAGCAGCCAACAACAACAAACATTACAGAACATAACCAAAAAAAATGCATGTATCTTTATGTAGTGTGCATTTGCGTTTCTTTTTTGCAAGTAATTTTTGTTGTTTTCCAAACAACAGATATAGAATGTTTGATTAGTATTGAGAATGCTGATATCTCTTTTACGAAAAATCAGCGAACATTTACTAACTACCAACAACAACAAACATTAAACAACAAAAAATGCATGTATTTTTTATGTCATCTATGTTTGGTTTCTTTTCGTATGGCTCATTTTTGTTGTTATACTCCTAATAATAGATATAGAGTGTTTGATTAATATTGAGAAATAACTATCAGTGGTTATTTTGGAAGAAAAATAAGCTAAAATCTACTAGGTACTAACAACAACAAATTATAAATAACAAAAATTAAACCAAATATGCTCGTATTTTTATTTAATATGCGTTTATGTTTCTTTTTATGTAGCTCATATATATATATATATGTATATATATATATATATATATATATATATTATAAAAAAAAGAAAGAAAGAAAGAAAAGTGTATAACATCACAAAGTTAACCTATAAAATCTTAAACCTTTAATCAGGATCCAGCACAACAGCAAATATTAGAAAAAATCACTTTCTTTGTAAAAAAACACACATTGTGTTTTATCTACAAGTGAAGTATAACAAAAAAATATGCATTGTATTAGATTTATAGAATTATATATTAAAGAATCAATTTAATACCAATAAATTATCGGCTCTTTCAATCCAATTGGTTTCGGTCCAATTTGTCGACAAAAAGTCAACGATTCATTCTAGTTTCGCATATTTTTACTCGGATATTCGGTTCAATTCAGTTTCTCCAAAATGTTTGTCAAGCCCTAGGACACAAACAAATTGAAACAAGGGGTTTTTCGATGGTCCATTAACTACGGCGCCAGTACATTAACTAAACAATAAAAAAGATTATTGCAATCCTTACCATAAAGCAGACTAACTTGAAGAACCTAACTTAGTTCATTTAAAATTTGTGATACAACCATTCTTCCAGCTGGTTCAGAGATTTCTCAAATTTTCAGCAGCATCCTTGTAATATTTTCTTTCCTCGGAGCTTTCGTTGTCTGGCTCATCAAAATGGTTATTTTTTAGAAACACTTGGGATTGTGTGCTACCGCTAACTTCTTCAAATATTGTACAAACTTAGTTTTAGGATTTGCAAATGTTTGGTTTTTCTGTTACATAAACCTTATGGGTCATACACTAGTACAAATACAGATTTAATGCTTCTTACCTAGATAGTCATCCTCTATATGCGTAGAATCAAATGACTTGGGGATGATGGAAGTGTACTCCTAAATAGTGATGAGATGAGGAAAAGATACAAAAAAAGAGCATCATTAGCTCAAAATAGAATAACACACAAAAATAAAAATTAAACTAACTTGGTGTACTTACAGGATTCAGATATGATTTGTACGCAGAATCATCAATCAATATTGTATTTGATGCATTATAATCCTTATACACCTTCCAAATTCTATCCAAATCCTTAAACATCACCGGCTTATCATTCCCCCAGATCATTTTGTTCGAAATGGTGCATCGAGCTTGATTATATATCACACAGTAACACCAATATTGTATTTGCATGCATTATAATCCTTATACACCTGCCAAGAGATAGAGTTTTTTTTAGGTTGAAGAGGAACTTACCCAATAAAAGAGGAATTTAAGACCATCCACATCTTTTTCAAAAACTTGGAGCTTGCAATATTATCTCAGTTCGGGGACTTTTGAGCTTTTTGTTAAATGTCTGAAAGTCTGGACCATATTAAAAGGAAAATAAGCTAGCATCTACTAGCAGCCAACAACAACAAACATTACAGAAAAGGAAAATAAGCTAGCATCTACTAGCAGCCAACAACAACAAACATTACAGAACAGAACCAAAAAAAATGCATGTATCTTTATGTAGTGTGCATTTGGGTTTCTTTTTTGCAAGTAATTTTTGTTGTTTTCCAAACAACAAATATAGAATGTTTGATTAGTATTGAGAATGCTGATAACTCTTTTATGAAAAATCGGCGAACATTTACTAACTACCAACAACAACAAACATTAAACAACAAAAAATACATGTATTTTTATGTCATCTATGTTTGGTTTCTTTTCGTATGGCTCATTTTTGTTGTTATACTCCTAACAATAGTTATAGAGTGTTTGATTAATATTGAGAAATAACTATCAGTGGTTATTTTGGAAGAGAAATAAGCTAAAATCTACTAGGTACTAACAACAACAAATTATAAATAACAAAAATTAAACCTAATATGCTCGTATTTTTATTTAATATGCGTTTATGTTTCTTTTTATGTAGCTCATTTATATATATATATATATATATATATATATATATATATATATATATTATAAAAAAAAGAAAGAAAGAAAGAAAGAAAAGTGTATAACATCACAAAGTTAACCTATAAAAGCATAATCCTTTAATCAGGATTCAGCACAACAGCAAATATTAGAAAAAATCATTTTCTTTGTAAAAAAAACACACATTGTGTTTTATCTACAGGTGAATTATAACAAAAAAAAATATGCATTATATTAGATTTATAGAATTATATATTAAAGAATCAATTTAATACCAATAAATTATCGGCTCTTTCAATCCAATTGGTTTCGGTCCAATTTGCCGACAAAAAGTCAACGATTCATTCTAGTTTCGCATATTTTTACTCGGATATTCGGTTCAATTCAGTTTCTCCAAAATGTTTGTCAAGCCCTAGGACACAAATAAATTGAAACAAGGGGTTTTGCGATGGTCCATTAACTACGGCGCCAGTACATTAACTAAACAATAAAATAGATTATTGCAATCTTGCCATAAAGAAGACTAACTTGAAGAACCCAACTTAGTTTATTTAAAATTTGTGATACAACCATTCTTCCAGCTGGGTCAGAGATTTCTCAAATTTTCAGCAGCATCCTTGTAATATTTTCTTTCCTCGGAGCTTTCGTTGTCTGGCTCATCAAAATGGTTATTTTTTAGAAACACTTGGGCATTGTGTGCTACCGCTAACTTCTTCAAATATTGTACAAACTTATTTTTAGGATTTGCAAATGTGTGAATTTTCTGTTACATAAACCTTATGAGTCATACACTAGTACAAATACAGATTTAATGCTTCTTACCTAGATAGTCATCCTCTATATACGTAGAATCAAATGACTTGGGGATGATTAGCTCAAAATAGAATAACACACAAAAATAAAAATTAAACTAACTTGGTGTACTTACAGGATTCAGATATGATTTGTACGCAGAATCATCAATCAATATTGTATTTGATGCATTATAATCCTTATACACCTTCCAAACTCTATCCAAATCCTTAAACATCACCGACTTATCATTCCCCCAGATCATTTTGTTCGAAATGGTGCATCGAGCTTGATTATATATCACACAGTAACACCAATATTGTATTTGCATGCATTATAATCCTTATACACCTGCCAAGAGATAGAGTTTTTTTTTAGGTTGAAGAGGAACTTACCCAATAAAAGAGGAATTTAAGACTATCCAAATCTTTATCAAGATCTTGACATGTCGATATGACACACTATTTTGATAACCAAACTGCAAAAACGAACTCTGTTGAGCAAAATTGCAAAAATTCTTTCAAATGTGGTCTCTTTGTCACTATCGGAGGACCTGATTCATTTTACCAAAGCAATCAAATTGATCTGTCATCAATATGTATACATTCACCTTACAATTTTAAGTCAGCCTTAGCTCTTACCTTCTTTATTATATTTTGAGTGTATAAGCACTCCGTTCAAGTAAAAAATTAAAAGCTTTTTCGGCGGCGCAGACTTCCCTTCCAGCTGATTACTAATTTCTACATCATACCTCAAGGAATTTATGGTTCGGTCCATCATGATCTCCAAACTGATAAATTTTCTTACAATATCAAAATCAACCTGTACATACGAACTCCAAATTAGGTGTCATATATTAACAAAAAAATATCCTACAAGAATAATGACATGGTTCTTCATACTTACTTCAGTTGGAAATATCCCATTGCCCAATATTGCATAATTTTCAATGTGAAAGGTCCACAACTATGGCAATCAGCCTGAGTTTGGATGCCACGAACAAGTTTAAACTTCCATTTGCATTGTTTATTACATAATGTATTAAACAACCATCCCTACACGGCCAAAGAAAAAATAAATTGACACATTAATCTTGTGTTCTTTAATAGTAAGATTTGCAAGTAAGCTTGTACATACCATAAACTCTTTAACAGTGTTATAGTAAGATGGAATATGATGCATAGTATCCAACACATAGATAACCTTGGTCTCCACATGACCAATCATTGACATCCAGTGAGAAGAATAACACATTGACATAAAAATTTGCAATATCATACAATAAACAATCATACAACATATAGATGTTCTCCTATTATAAGTAACTTGGCATTCTCCTCTTAATAAGTAACTTTACTTCAATAAATAATGTATGTGATTACCATTTTTGCTCTTTCAAAACACTTCTTGGAAGCACCTTCTACATTGAAATGATCATTATATTTCATATGCGGATACACTCCTAAGTAATTATGAATGCAAATAAAAGAAAGATTAGAAATAAACTTGTTACCCACAATGGAAAAATGATCCTAATTGCAAACACTTAATTTTCAAATATTAGAACTTACCATATACATCGGATGCACAAATACAAAATTCGTGTACTCTCTCTGGAGTAATTTCATGTAGTTGAACATGATCTAAAATAATGAAAAAGGTTGATTTTATAATTTTATAGAAGTTATAAAAACTATTGGCAAAAACAGGTGATAAGTGTTCAAAAATCTTAACTTGGTCATTGTACCACAAATCTTTAGTTTTGGACCTATGTTGATCCAATCATGTAAGTCTTTTCAAATCATTCCTAAGAGACCATGTCGTCTCTTTGCATATTTCCCATCTAGTGACAATAAAATAGAAATCAAACAAAAATTACAAGGTGAACAGTTATTTCATATAACACTGTCAGCTTACTCTTCTAGAAGCTCATCAATGCGGGGGTTGACAAGGTTATTCAGTTTTTCCACATCACATTGTGGTGTTGTTTGCCTTATCTAGAAAATTCAAAGAACTCAAGGTAACATAGGACATGGTTTCATTTGCGAAGTTTGACTCTATAACTTTTATTGTTTCCTCCTAAAAAGATATATCAAAGTCAAATAAAGGAATTACACCGAAATTTTTAATTTTATTGTTGCAATTTTGGCGTACAAACTAAATTTGACATACCAACGAAAAAGACCTATTTTCCTTTCTGCTCAGTATCTCCACTGATTTGCAACCAGTCTATTTTAGAAGAAAAGACTATAATATATCGGTATTTCTATGATTTGTACATGTCCCACATCCTTTATACTTTTCCATTCTGAAAAATGAAAGCATAGCTTAGATAAAATAAAAAATAAAAATAAAAAGACAAAGAAAGAAGAAATTGTCTATCTAACCTCAGTGTTTTCATCCTCTTGAGACACATTGTTTTCATTCTCAATTGTAGTTAGTATATGTTAGCTGGTTTTCCTTCCAAAATAGCTATTGTCAATTGTTTCTCAATCTTAATAAAAAACACTCTATATCTGTTTATTGGAGTAAAAAAACAAAAATAAGCTACAAAAAAGAAACTCAAACGCGCAGTACATTAAAATACGAACATATTCTGTTTAATTGTTGTTATTTAATGTTTGTTGTTGTTGCTAACTAATATACCTTAGCTGATTTTCTTTCCAAAAATAGCTATTGGCAGTTGTTTCTCAATCTTAATCAAACACTCTAAATCTGTTGTTTGTAGTAAAATAAGAAAAATGAGATAGAGAAAAAGAAACCCAAACGCACACTATATAAAAATACGGATATATTTGGTTCAATTATTGGTGTTTACTGTCTGTTGTTGTTGGTAACTAGTAGATTTAGCTTATTTTATATTCTAAAATAGATATCACCAATTATTTCTCAATCTTAATCGAACACTCTATATATGTTGTTAGGAGTAAAACAACAAAAATGAACTACAAAAAAAGGAAACACAAACGCATGACATATTTGGTTCAATTGTTGTTATTTACTATTTGCTGTTGTTGGTAGCTAGTAGATGTTAGCTGATTTTTCTTCCAAAATAGATATCGGTAGTTGTTTCTCAATATTAATCAAACACTCTGTATCTGTTGTTTTGAGTAAAAAATATGCTACAAAAAAGAAATACGAACACACTATATAAAAATACGGGAATATTTTGTTCAATTGTTGTTGTTTAATGTTTGTTGTTGTTGGAAACTAGTAGATGTTTGTTGATGTTCGTTTTAAAATAGCTATCGACGGTTTTTTTTTATTGCTTGAGGAAAGAGAAGAAGATGTGTAGAGAAATAATGAGGTATAAGATAGTGATCAAATAGAAAAAGAAATAAAAAAATTAAATTATAAAAATATAAAAGTACCCAATTATTATTTGAATTTGATTATTATGTCCGATTTTTTAACATCACTAGTCAATTTAGATTGTTTCTGTTAACATAATGAACTTTAATACCCATTTTTATTATGTTTTGAAATACAAAACTGTATTTAAATAGACCGAAACCATAAAATTTATTTTTATATTTTTTTTTTCAGGAATCAAAGGAAAGTTAAAAAAAACATTGTATTTAACAAAGGAAAATCAAAAGTTTATGATCTGTGAGGATGTAAATTCAAATATTTTATAATAATAATAATAATTAGATAACTATTTACTCAAAAAGTAAATATATAGAAAGAGTATAACTTTATAAATTATCCCATAAAGTATAAATTTACAAATAAATACCTAAAAGTTACCGAGTTTACAAATTAACATAGGTATGTAATTTTATTTTTAACGTTTAAAATTATATAATTTTACCCCAACGTAGGCAATCAAAAGCAATTTTACCTCTAACGTTGGCAAGTTGGGTCAATTTTAAACATTATTATAAAATACAGATGTTTTGTTCCTTATTATGCACCAATTGCACGTAAGTTGATTCTAAAACAAATATTTCATATTTTTTTATGATTTAATAATAGAATTGAAGATTGCTATTTTTAAATTTGGTGAAATATTTGATTTTTTTTCCAACTTGTACAAAATACAGTGTATTTTTTATTTTTAATTTTTTTTATGTTTAATCATATATTTGTGATTTGTTACTAATGTGTGATAAAATGACGCACATGTGAAGTGTCGATGACAAGATTCATGACTGAGAAGACAATTTTGATGAATAATTTCTTCAATTGACATAACTTATCAACGTTATGAGATAAAATTGCTCTTAGATATAAACATTAAGGGTATTTTTACACTTTATCTCTTAAATTATTAAAATCGTCAATTATATTCTTGAATTAAGCAAAAAAAATTATCAATTAAGTCCTCATTTTATTTTAAAATAAAAAACAATGACTCTTTGACATTCACTGTAATAATATTTAGGCTTAATACATCATATTCCATGAACTTGTCCAAAAAGCTTGATTGGCCCCTGAACTTTCAAAGTATACCGATAGCCCCCTCAACTTGTACAAAATGTTCAGTTAGTCCCCTGAACTTGCATAAAATGTAATTAATTGATCACTCGGCTATAAAAAAAAGTAAGTTAAATGTGGAATATGTACTGCACGAGTCTTAAAAAAAGTAAAATGACCAAAATCGGAATATACGGTTCTAATATTAGAGAAGACAAGTTGTATAGTTGAGTAAGCAATAACTTCCTTTTTAATATATTTTTTAATTATATAATAACATTCTAAAATACGTGGAATTAGACCCGAGCATGGACCGGCGAGCCCGCCCGCCCCGGCCCATTTAGCCGGGCTTGGGCACATAAAAATGCCTTTAGGCCCAGTCCGGCCCAAACCCGTATAAGCCCGTCAAAAACTGGACGGGCTTGGGTTTATATATTTTACATCGGCCCGGCCCGATATAATATATATGCTGTTTTATTTTATTTTTTTGGTAGGAAAAGGAAAGAAAGAAAAAACAAAACAACAAAAGCTAACCCGGGATTAGCCTGGGAAAGCTAACCCCAATACGATCATCAGAAAGCATAGAAAAGAGGAAGTCTGGGGGCGACGAGAAATTGGAGACTCCTAACATCCTCACATGGCCTTCAGCAGCAAGGCGGTCAGCAACCTTGTTCTGCTCCCTAAAGATATGACCAAAGTTGATGGTGTCGAAGGAAGGACATAATCTTTTGATCCCTTTTACTAAATTTTGGCTGCTCAAACAATGAGCTTTATTATCAGAGATAACCTTGACAGCTTCAAGGTTATCAGTTTCCACAAGAAGACTCTTAACACCCAGTCTCTTGGCGCGGTTAAGCCCGGAGAAGATTCCCCAGAGCTCAGCGGTAAAGGCGGAACCAACACCTAGGTTCTGAGCAAAGCCAGACACCCAAGCACCACCAACGTCTCTCAAGACCCCACCAGCCGCAATCCTCCCATCCGATAAACAGGACCCATCAGTGTTTAGCTTTACAGTCCCTTCACCAGGTCTATTCCAACCAACTAAATGGACCTCCTTCCTTTGTCTATTATTAGATAACCCCTCATCTTTAAAGCTCTCAATAAAAGTATTAATTTTTTTGGAGAAAAAATCAAGTAAATTGGGAGAGATAACAGCCCCTTCCCCAAAGATATCAGCATTTCTCCACTACCAAAGTTGGTGACAAACAGCGGCAAAGAGAATCACCCCGTGCTCAAGCTCAGGCAATAATACACCCTTAACACCATCAATAAACCACTTATGGCTAGGATAGGTCAAGAAATTCTGAAGCACATGATCTGGCAGGATTTCCCTCCACACCTTTTTGCTCTTAACACAATCCCTAAGAGCATGACAGGTAGTTTCAGACTGGACTCTACACCTACTACAAGTATCAGCCTCCACTAAATGGCGCCTTTTCCTATCCACGTTAGTAAGTAACCTGTCCTTAGCCCCAAGCCACAGGAAACTCCTAATGCGATAGGGAACTTTTAAGGCCCAAATAATCTTCCAATCGACAGAAGGGGGAGAGTCTAAATTAATGTAGAACGCCTCAAACGCAGACTTACAAGAATAGGTCATGCTATTTGTAAGGGACCAACAGTGAATATCCCCATCTTCCTCCTTACTGCTCACTTTGACTCCCCTGGTCTTCAGGAGCATTTCTAGATCAAGGTAGGCCTCAAATTTTGACCAAATCCAATCCCCCTCCGAGTCCACCACATTAGCAATACTCCAATTGCAAATCTCTAGAGGTGGCGTCGAAGTACACTCCTCAAGTAAAGGCTTCATCCCCAGCCAGGTGTCGTTCCAAAAACTAATAGATTTACCATTGCCCACCGACCAACCAATCCCAGAGCAGAATTCTGAGAACACAGTATTAACACCTTTCCATAAAAAGGAGCAATTAAGAGCTCTCTCCTTTGGGCCCCCAAAAACTTTATCCTTTCTATATTTCCCACACAACAACCGAACCCAAAGAGCCGATGGGGATTGCCACATTCTCCAAAGGAGCTTCATTAACAGGACTTTATTGTTGTCTTTGGCTTGTCTGATTCCTAAGCCTCCCCTATCCTTAGGCTGCCAGACTTCCTTCCAAGGAACCAGATGAACTTTATTTCCCTCTTCCGAGTTTCCCCACAGGAACCGACGATTGATTTTATCAAGGCCATTAAGAACAGGTTCCGACAATTTACAGGCTTGCATTAAGTGATTGGGAGCAACACAATTCACTGATTGAATCAAGGTAAGCCGGCCCGCTAGAGAAAGGGTTTTAGCTTTCCAATTAGCACACTTCTTATTAGTTTTATCAAAGATCTCTTTAAAAGAAGCTTTCGAGACTCTATCACCATAGAGCGGAATCCCCAAATAGTTTCCAAATGCCTTGGTAAGAGGGATACCAGAAATCTCACTCAAATCCTTACAAACTCTTTGGTCCATTTTATTAGAACATAGCATCCTAGACTTTTGGATGTTAAGCTTCTGACCCGAGGCAGAACAAAAGTTAGTAAGGATATCCATGATCACACCAATTTGCTCCTTACTTCCTTCCACAAAGATCATCATATCATCAGCAAAGAACAGATGAGTGATAGGGGGGACAAAATTTATTGATGGAAATCGGATGAAGCCTCCCAGTGCTAACAACATCTTGGATAAGATGGGTAAGCCTCTCCATGGCGATAACAAATAAGAACGGGCTCATTGGATCCCCCGGGAAGGAGTAAACTCCTCAGATAAATCCCCATCAATCAGAACTTGGAAGACAGGAGAAGAGACACAAACCTCAATTAAATTCCTCTAATTCTCCAGAATCCCAGCTTTCTCCAAACAGTCCTGAAGAAAACTCCAGTTGATCCGATCATAAGCTTTTTCAAGATCTAACTTGAGAGCCACAAAACCACGCTTACCCTTTTTGACCTTCATCGAATGCACCATCTCTTGAGCGATAACAATGTTATCCATCATCTGTCTCCCCGGGACAAAACTCCCTTGATTCTGGCTAATAATCTCAGGGAGTATATGTTGAAACACCTTTCCACATAATTTTGATTTGACAAAATTGTTTAAGTGTAATTAAAAATATTCTAAACACACTAAGTTTAAATGCTTTGATTTATTCTACTAATGTGTTTGTTCAATGTTGAGTTAAATTGTTTATAAGACACAAAGAGTAAAAGGCCCAAAGCCCAATATGGAAGTCAAAGCCCAAGTCAAACAGTTTAAGGCAACTCGGCCCGCGTATGTCAAAACGCTGTCGTTATGTACAAAACACAGCTCAACGGAAGAAGGATCTAGAAGACCTTCGAGGAACAACTTCGGGACGAAGCTGCTGAGTTGATTCGACAAAGAGTACAAGACAGCAGCTGGCTAAGAACAACTTCCAGACAAAGTGTTTCCACTTTGGGTAAAGATCAGAAGACACAGAATGCTGTCCAGTTGACCTTACCATAAATGGAGAGACATTCTGCCGAGCTAACCAAAAGCTGACCGAGGACATAAGATACTCAAATCTGATTGGCCGAGAGCTCTGAGCAAGACAGGATGACAACGACAGGAAGCCGTTTCCCTCCAACGCTTATTTCAAAATTCGAAATGACCGACACCTCAGACGTCTCTATAAATAGAGCCCTTCAGTTGCTTCATTCAACACAGAACTTGATCAAGCCATTACGCTGACCAAATTTCTACGCAAAGTTCTGCAAGAAAAAGCAAAGCAATCTTACACTAAATTTCATATCTTTTGTGTAAAAGTCTAGAGTGATTATTCAATCATCTAAGGTGTCTTAGCAATCATTGTTTAGGACAAACACTTATCATTTCTAGAGATTAGAAAGGAGAGGCTGAGTACTCAGTTATAGTACTCAGCGAGAGATTAGGATTGAGTAGAGGTATAGAGGAAGGTACTCTTGTTATACTCAGTTGCTAAGATTGTAAAAGGTTTGATGCTCTACCGTTAAAGAGCTCAGTAGAGAATTCGAAATCTCGGAACGTGTTCCGGGGACAGGACGTAGGCTTGGAGGCCGAACCTGGATAAATCTGCTGAGTAACATATTTCTAACCTTTAACTCTTTTATATATTTATTGCTTGCTTAAACAAAACTGACCAAGTAAAGAGGTCAAGCTGAGTTGTGCGCATTGAATATCTGAGCTCAGGAATAGACTCTAAGTGCTATCTCCTGACTCAAGTAAAGAAACTGACCTAGTCACTAGTTGACTAAGCCAGTATCTTGCTATTCACTCAGCGCCACTGTCCAAACCTTTTTCTCACGAAAAAGAAGTCTGCCCTAGCTTAAATTTTTTAAATAGTTCCTAACCCCCCCCCCTTTGGAACTATACTTGTAACGTTATAAGGGACCAACAAGTGGTATCAGAGCTTAAAAGCTCACTGTAAAAGGTTTAACCACCTTGAGCTGATCCCCACTATGGGCGAAAACAGCACTCGGTTTCTCCCAGGAAACCAAACAACTCAGATCTTACCTGAGGGGCTGTCCATTACTCGGCCTCCCCTATTCTTCGGGTCTAACTACACCTTTTGGAAGAATAGGATGAAAAATTTCATTCAGGCTACAAATATGAGTGCCTGGCTATCCATAGTCCAAGGTCCATTTGTACCTGTCGAAGTTGTGGCTGGCCAAACAGTTGTTAAAGTTGAGGCCAAATGGACAGAGGATGATCTCAAGAAGCTACAAAATCATGCTTAGGCTATAAACATGCTTCACTGTGCGCTCGATGCTGCAGAATATAATAAAATCTCAGGTTGTGAGTCGGCGCAAGAGATCTGGAAGAAGCTGGAGGTCACCTACGAAGGAACCAATAAAGTAAAGGAGTCCAAGGTGAACCAGCAGATGAGACTGTAGGAGCTGTTCGAAATGAACAATGATGAGGGAATATCTGACATGAATGCAAGGTTTATCAACATCATCAATGAGCTCAAGAGACTTGGGAAGATCTTCACTGAGGAAGAACAAGTCAAGAAGATACTCAGGAGCCTTCCCAAAGACTGGCAAGCAAAGAAGACCGCTGTTGAGGAAGCTCAGGACTTAACCACCTACAAATATGATGAGCTCATCGGCTCGCTGCTGACCCATGAGATCTCAATGAAGAATTTCGAGGTGAAGGAAAAGTCTGAAGACAAGAAGCAAAAATCTCTTGTCATGAAAGCAGACTCCACTGATGGGAGCTCAACAGATGATGAAGAGATGGCTATGTTCACAAGGAAGATGAAAAGGCTGTTTAGGAAGAATGACAAATATTCTAAGAAGCCTTACAGAAAGTTTGATAAGTATAAAGCTGAGTCCAGCGACAGCAAATACAAGAAAGACAACTCAAAGCCCATTACATGCTTTGAACGTCATCAAACTGGCCATATCAAGTCAAGCTGCCCCACGCCGAGGAAAGATAAGAAGAACGGCAAAAAGGCAATGGTGGCAACATAGAGCGACAGTGATGAGTCTTCATCAACAGAAGCTGAGGCCACCGAGTCAGCGAAGATATGCTTCATGGCTAACGAACTTGCTGAGCCATGTGTCTCTGAACATGCTGACCCCTCCATTGCATCTGATGATGAGGAGCAATCAAATGAGGTAATATCACTTTCCCAGCTCAGAAACGAAATGGGTAATGCCCTGAGTGACCTCTATACACTTGTCAAAAAGTGTAATAAGAAAATTAGAGCACTCAGCAGGCGCTGTGATGAGGTTGAAGAGGTCAAGCTAAGTGACCTCAGATTCCTTTTTCAGGACAACTCAACTTTGCATGATAATATGGAGTCAATACATAAGTCTGTCTCTGAAGTCCAATCAGATTCAAAGAAACTGAGAAAGGACGTCACAAATATCCAGAACCAACTAAAGGTTCAAAACAAAAGAAATATTCCTCTGAATGCTCAGTACCGAAGTATTGGTCAGCAGAGATGGAATCCCCAGCGGAATGTCCAGTGTGACTTCTGTGGGAAGAAAGGACACACCACAAAGGTGTGCTGGCACGCTCAGCACTGGGGTGCTGACCAGTCAGTGAGAAATCCTAAACGGAAGGTCAGCTGTGACTTCTGTGGAAAGAATGGCCATACCATCCAAGTATGCCGCCATAAAATAAAATATGATGCTTTACCTGTTGAACCTAACAAGCAAGGACCCAAAAAGAATTGGGTACCTAAAAGTAACTAGTTACAATGTAGGTAAGCCTGAGGTGTGCTGAGAAGTCAAAGATGTGGTATATTGACAGCGTATGCTCGAGGCACATGACTGGTGATGAAACTCAGTTCATCACATTTGAGCGTAAACGAGGAGGAAGCGTAAGTTTTGGAGACAACAAAAAGGGTAAGATAGTAGGGTCAGGAACCATCGGAGGTAATCCTACTATTGAGTCAGTCTCCCTAGTCAGCGGACTCAAATATAACTTACTCAGCGTAGCTCAGCTATGTGACAATGGGAGAAAAGTTATATTTGATGCTACTGGATGTAAAATATACGAGGGAAAAACAAATGAGTTAATTTTAATTGCCCCTCGGATTGATAATGTCTTTATGCTAGACTTAGAGAAAAAGTTTTCAAAAACTGTATGCTTAGTTTCAAAGGAAGAAAATTCCTGACTATGGCACATGAGACTTGGTCATGTAAGCATGGACCTCCTGGCCAAATTAGCAAGAAAGCAATTGGTTGAGGGACTGCCTGAACTTAGATTTGAAAAGGATCAATTATGCCACGCTTGCCAAGCTGGAAAACAAACCAAACAATCTTTTCATAGCAAAAATATTGTCTCAACTAAGCATCCATTAGAATTACTACACTTGGATCTCTTTGGTCCAGTCCAGCCACTGAGTCTGGGTGGAAGAAGATTTTCCTTGGTCATTGTAGATGACTTCTCTCGGTACACTTGGGTCATCTTGCTGAGTAGCAAGGATGAGACCTTTGAGACATTTTCAAATTTGGTTAGAAAACTTGAAAATGATAAAGACCTAAAACTGGCTCACATCTGAAGTGATAATGGTGGAGAATTCAAAAACCAACAGTTTGTTGAATTCTGTGAAGCCAGCGGCATTGACCATAACTTTTCTGCTCCTAGAACGCCTCAACAAAATGGGGTTGTTGAAAGGAAAAACAGAACACTGGTTGAAATAGCCAGGACAATGCTGAGTGAGCATAGGCTTCCAAAGTATTTTTGGGGAGAGGCTGTTAACACAGCGTGCTATATTCTTAATAAGGCTCGTGTTAGAACTATACTAAAGAAAACCCCCTACGAACTTTGGAAAGGACGAAAGCCCAACATTGGATACTTTCGTGCCTTTGGCTGTAAATGTTTTATTTTAAACACTAAGGATAGCCTAGCTAAGTTTGACTCAAAAGCTGATGAAGCTATCTTTTTAAAGCATACAGAGTTTTCAATAAACGAACTCAAGTTTTAGAAGAGTCAGTACATGTTGAGTTCGACGAAACTAACCCTGCAGGAAGATATCTGCCGCTGACCGAGGATGATCCACACTCAGCACCCGCTGATCAAGATACAGCCGCTGAGTCATTCCCTCAAGGGCTGACCAAAGGTAAAAGTGAACCAAATATTGTTTTCACTGACCAGTCTTCACCTGCAGAGATTGTTGAAACGCAGACAGCACAAGACATCAATCTATCCAATGAGATAAGGATTCTAAGAGGGCACTCAGAGAGTGCAATCCTTGATGCTGCTGAGAATACCCTGATGATAAGAAACCAACTCAGGAGGTACCTCAGCAATGTAGCCTTCGTCTCAGTTCAGGAACCTAAGAACTTCGCTGATGCTGAGGAAGATGAATTCTGGATGAGCGCAATGCAAGAGGAACTTGACCAATTTAGAAGAAACGATATATGGGAGCTAGTGCCACATCCAAGGAGTCAGAAGACCATTGGAACAAGATGGGTCTTCCGCAACAAGCTGGATGAGCAAGGAAACGTAGTCAGGAACAAAGCAAGGCTTGTAGCTCAGGGCTACAGTCAGCAAGAAGGTATTGACTACGGTGAGACCTTTGACCCAGTGGCAAGGCTAGAAGCTATTAGGATTTTATGTGCATATGCATCTTACATGAACTTTAAACTATTTCAAATGGATGTCAAGAGTGCATTTCTTAATGGAGTTATAAACGAGGAAGTTTATGTTAATCAACCTCCAGGGTTTGAGGATCCTAAATTCCCAAACCACGTTTATAAACTCAAAAAGGCTCTGTACGGCCTCAAGCAAGCACCACGTGCTTGGTATGAGAGGCTGACCAGTTTCCTGCTGACTAGAAACTATGTCAGGGGCAAAGCTGATACAACCTTATTCATTAAGAGAAAGGTTAAAGATACCCTACTGGCTCAAATATATGTTGATGATATTATTTTCGGTGCTACTAATGAGTCAATATGCAAGGAATTTAGCAAGCAAATGCAGACTGAGTTTGAAATGTCTATGATGGGAGAACTCAACTTCTTCCTTGGACTTCAAATCAAACAAGGAAAGAATGGCATCTTCATCAGTCAAGCTAAATATGCCAAGGAGATATTGAAGAAATATGATCTTGAAAATTGCAAGCCAATATCCACACCTATGGGCACTGACACTGTCCTCTGCGCTGACGAGAATGGTAAGTCGGTAGACAGCAAATTGTATCGAGGTATGATAGGCTCTCTACTTTACTTAACAGCAAGTAGACCAGTGTTAGACGAGGTGCCGCGGCCTAATCTCCCGGGCGGACCGGGGGGTGGACACCTCATGGCGACGTAAGCGGTGATTGGCGCCGAAAGCAACCAATCGTGGAATCAAGCTGCTCGGCAGGACCGGAGCTCGGAGATATGGAAGAGTCGCCACCCACGAATGGGAAAATGAACACCGATCCCTTACGGGAGACCGGTGTGGGTTCGGGAAACTTAGGTACGAGCCGAGAAGGCTAGCTCCTTTCCGGAGAAAGGCTACTAGGCATCCCGACATCGCCCGGTTATGAACCACCGGCCTCCTACTCAGCATGTTAGGCGATAACGGACTAATCGTATACTTCTTTAAGTTTAAAATTCATTTGAAACCCTTTTCTTTCTCTTTTTAGAAACCGTTTTGAGCATATATTATTGAAAAGCTACATCAGTAAGGAATCACCCATTTACATCAGTTCAATATAAAAGAGAGGGGAGAAAGGAAGAAGTGGTTTATTTACAATGTGATTTACATGTCGTGTTACGAGTTAATTCTACACTAACTTATTTCCTCGAAACGAGTTTATTTACATGGTTCGCACCTTAATCGCCATTGGAACGATTTAGGTGCGTTTTAAAATCCCGTTTGATGAAGTTCACCCGAATCGCCGTTGGAACGACTCGAGTGTTTGAAAACATTGAGATAAAAAAAACCTTTAATAAGAAAACGTGATTAAACATACAAGTCAATTTTATTTTGTACAAATCATTTAAGAAAACGATTCAAAACTTCATTATTTACAATGAAAACGATTTTAATTACAAGGCTCGCTTAATCCGTCGTTGGAACGGACTAAGGTTTTAAAGCGTGATGTTTTGAGAAACGATTTGAAATGTCAAGAAAACACTATTTATTTACATTAGGAACCTCTAAAAAACCATTAGTTTAAATAATTAAATTGAAAACTCTCTTTTCGTGATTTATTTCTCCTTTTATTTAATGGACTCTTTACCTATTATAATTACAATAATAAACCCATTTAAACCAAGATTCACTCCCAAATAAAGCCCATTTGAAACATGGACCCATAAATGGTCCAAAAGAATAAAGAAAATAATTTAAGCATATATATATACATTCAAATCAAAAAGAGAACATGAAAATAAAAGTTAATAAAAAGAAACTATATAATACATATATGAAAATACTAGATATAATACATTTATACTTTAAAGAGATGGAAATAGTAAATAAATCTCATTAGATAAGAAAATAACATTTATCCAAAATAGTTTCATACAATAAACAATAACATAACCCAAATATCCCAAAACTATATATATACATAACTAATATAGTTTTAAATACCAAAAATAACATATATCCATATACTAATACTTACTAATTAGTTCCCAAAATGCCCAAATAAATAACCTTTTAAAATAGAATCTAATATAACTCAAATGAATAAAAAAGGAGAATATATATATACATATACCTATGCTTAAAAAATTGAATAAAAAATGATATACAAACATCCTAAATAATTATATACACTAAATATCTAAAATGGTTTGAAAATATATATTACATAACTATACATATATATATTAAGGATTAAAAGCTTAAAAGTTAAGAAAAATGGACTGAAATGGCATATTTTACGTTTTGGCAGATTTACCGACGAAAAATCCGTCGGTAAACAGCAATTAGTGACAGAAACGGAAAATTACAGCAGCACTCCAATTGTTTCCAGATTTATTCAAAAGCTTTAAATTAAGTCTAATTCAATCGTTTTGGATTCCCGAACTACCAAAAATGGATCATAGTCAATAACGGAAATTCCTAACATAACGTTTTTATTTTAAAACATTATTCGGAAATTCTTTTAAATTAAAACTTGTAATTACAACGTTTCTAACACCCGAACTACCTTTTTATCGGATCACGGTTCGTATTGGGATATCAAAACGAGGTTTTTTATTTTAAAGCAAAACCGAATTTTATTCAACACGAGACGGGAATTAAATAAATACGAAAAATTAAATAAAACGTGATAAATAAATAAATGACAAAATAAATAAAATTATAACATAAAAATAAATAAAGGAAAAGAAATAAATTAAATAAAATAAAACGAGTCTAGTCCTCGGATAATACCTCAAGTTCGGTATCTGACAGTCGAAGCCGATTGATTCCACAAGTCGTGATTTTCCGGTTTTTTGTGTTTTTTTTTAGTAAAAATTTAACTTTGAAAAATTAGGATGGGAAAAAAAATATTTTCTCCAAAAAATTGACTTTCTTTCTCTAAAAATGTTTAGAGTGAGAAAGCTCCCAAAATTCCTCCTCCTAAATGCATGGGGATCCGTGCCTTTTATAGGCAAACGGGTCCCCAGACCAATAGGCGACGCCTGAGTAAAATCGGGCGTCGCCCAAAGGGTTGGGCGGCCGCCCAACCTTGCATTGGGCTACCGCCCAACAATTGTTGGGCGATCGCCCAACGATTGTTGGGCGGTCGCCCAACAGCGTTGGGCGAGCGCCCAACGCGAGGTTGGGCGCGCGCGCCCAACTGCCGTTGGGCGTCCGCCCGATGTGGTTGGGCGCCCGCCCAACGGCCGTCGGGGCGCGTCTCGCACCGTCGGGCGTGCACGCCCCGCGGCCGTCGAGCTCGCGCTCCACGCCGTCGGGCGTCCACGCGTCGTGACCGCCGAACGTGTGTTCCGCATTGCCTGGCGCACACGTTCCGTGGTCGACGAGCACACGCCTCGCGCCGCCAAGCTCGTGCATTGCTCGGACGTCGAGTGCGTGCTATTCGTGGTTGGATGCGTGCGTCCAACGGACGTCGAGCGCGCGCTTTGCGTCGTTGAGCGGGCGTCCGACTGTCATCGAATACGCGCCGGCTGCCGCTAAGCACTCGCACCATGCCGTTAAGCATTCGCGAGCCATTCGATCAACAACAGCGACCCACCGTAACTTATTTATTTTATTTTTTTCGAAACTTTCGGAATCAATCGCTTCAACCGTCTTGTTTTCAGATTTTCGTCACAGGTCCTCCGACTCGGTGTCTACAGTTGCCCCTACTTTTCTATTTTGACAGTGATGTGTGTGTTTTGAAAACGTTTTTTTGCTAACGTAACACATGCAATGTAAAACATATAAAAGTAAGAGACACGTAAAGAGTAGGAGGGAGCATACCTGACCTTCGCGCTGCGCGCTCTGGTGTCGTTTTCTGATTCCTTCCATCGTCGCCTCTGGAGTGGCCGTCGATGAATGCTCTTTTCTCGGAATCTTGCGTACGTTGGTTATGGGTAAGAATGTCTCGAAAACAACCTCAGTCGTGGACCGTAGGTAAGATGGCTAAAAAGCTACCTCGGTCGTGAACCGTAGGTAAGATGGCTAAAAAGCTACCTCGGTCGTGAACCGTAGGTAAGATGGCTAAAAAGCTACCTCGGTCGTGAACCGTAGGTAAGATGGCTAAAAAGCTACCTTGGTCGTGAACCGTAGGTAAGATGGCTAAAGAGCTACCTCGGTCGTGAACCGTAGGTAAGATGGCTAAAAAGCTACCTCGGTCGTGAACCGTAGGTAAGATGGCTAAAAAGCTACCTCGGTCGTAAACCATAGGTAAGGTGGCTCAAGGGCAAAGGGTTCTTTCTAACGATTCACACCGTTGTCTGTATTTTCTCACTGGAGCTAGTGTCCTGGAGGTTCGAATGGTTTGGTAGGAATGTCTTTTTGGTTCGGAATGATTCACATTGTCGATTATTTTTCTGTTGACTGTCGTCTGTATTTTGACTGGTGTCACTGTTCTGTAAAAATTGGTTGTCATCTGGAGTTCATATCTTGACAGTATTGGTTGCTGTCTGGGAGAAATGTAGGCTGAAACGGACTACAAATCAGAGGTCTGTGCACCTGGTAATTAATTATTTACTTTTTACCTTTATGTCACATCGTACTTTTTTCACTATTTACGGGAATGTCATTCCCTCTTCCTATATAAGGTGGTGGGGTTTCATTTCAACCCCACACCTTTTCTCTCTTCTTTCTCTCTCTAGACTTTGATTTGGATTATCCTCGGGATGGATTTGGATGAATGCGATGGCACGAGAGGCATGGATGAGGTTTACGTGAACCTAGATAGAGTGGACCCTTTCCACGACCCTGAGACGCATCTGAGCCGGACACGCTGCAACGAGGTAAGTGATTTCTCACTTTTGTTTGATTCAAACTCTAGGCTTTAGCATTCCTATCCGAACATGATTTGCATGCTAACCTTTAGATTGCCTTAGAGGACTTTAGCTAGAAACATGAATTTCTTCACTTACAAGTAACACTTGTTTATTTCTGTGTGAGAATGTGCGCTATATGCATGTGAATAGTGACACTACGAATTTATGCATGCTAACAGTAAAAACAACGTGAATGGGTAAAAACGTGAATAGTGCACGTGAATAGTAAGAACGTGAATAGTGTACGTGAATAGTAAAAACTTAACTAATGCACGTGAATAGTGAAAACTTAACTAATGCATGTGAATAGTAAAACTTAACTAATGCACGTGAATAGTGAAAACGTGAATAGTGCACGTGAATAGTAAAAACTTAACTAATGTACATGGATAGTAAAAATGTGAATAGTAAAAAAACTTAACTAATGCAGGTGAATAGTAAAAAAACGTGAATAGTAAAAAAACGTGAATAGTAGAAACATGAATAGCGAAAACTTAACTTAATGCACGTGAATAGTGCACGTGAATAGTGAAAACTTAACTAATGCATATGAATAGTAAACTTAACCTATGCTCCTTGTCAATGCGGACGAAAGTGGATTAAAGAATTAACTAAACCTTACATGAGCGACCCTAAAAGGGAGACTTTTACAGCAAGTTGGTCCTAACTGACGGGATGTCTCTAGGTTAGATAATGAAAGAATACCTAGTCTTAACGCGTTCTCATTAATCGCCTGCTTTAGGAACCGTATTTAAATTTTCTTGTCTTGTTCTTTCTAGTTTATTGAGATTTCTAGGACCACCGCCGAGATTCACTCGTGGCATGCTAGGCTGGGCGCCGCGGCAAGAGCCCACGTGCGCGAGTTGGGCTTCGAGCCTTTTATTGCAGCGCTGCCCCGCACCAACGGGGTATGCGACCGCTTTGGCTTACGCGCCTTATGTGAGCGGTGGGTTGACTCGACCCACACTTTCCACCTTTCTTTCGGGGAGATGACCATCTCGCCCAGAGATTTTTCACTGTTGACAGGATTACGAGGGAGCAGCACTCCCGTTCCCTTTCATTTCGATATGATGCGACCACGGGTCGACCTCGCTAGGCTCGCTGCTTTGATTGGACCGGTAGTTCGCCCATGCGCCAAATCTACTCCGGCGAAGTTTATTTCCACCGCGAGCCTTTTGAGTCGGCGAGATTTTTGCGAGACTGGCGATACCGACTTGGCGGTTCGTAGTTTCTTGGTATATACTCTGAGTGAGACGATTTTCCGCACGAAGGGCGGGAAGGTACACTCGGGTCTCATTCAGGCACTCAGCGATCTGGATGCGGCGGCTTCCTATGATTGGGCGGGGGCAGGCTTAGCCTTTCTCTACAAGTTTTTGGATCTGACTTGCCGGAAGCGCAAGGATTTCGGTGGTTACACCTTCGCTTTGCTGGTACGCGATGCCTTTTTGACTTGCCCGTCTTATCTTCTTTGCGTCTTTCACCCTCCTAGTCCTTGTTTTTACCGCAGGTGTGGGCGTATGAGAGGCACATCCTTCCCAGCCGGTCTCGACCTCGATCGAGAGTACCGAGGCCGCCTCTCATGACCCGGTGGAGAGATTTCGACTTGGGTGCTGAGAGGACACGGACGGTGCCGCGACTTCTAGATTGGATAGACTCGCTGACCCTCAGACAGGTAGATTTTGCCTAGTCGTGCTAGATTTTTGTTTGAGTCTTTCTGACTTTCTCTTTGTGCATTTTTTAGATTAAGTTCAGGTGGGACGACCTCAACTTCGGTCCCGATTATACGTGTGTATCTATGATCCAGGAGCAGCAGTGTGTGCTCACCGGCCCCTGCATGCGGGCGTGGTATTTGGGGGACCGAGGCATCACCGGAGTTAGTGACGCACATTGGACACCGGGTGAGATCCCCATCTCTATGTTTGCGGTGCGGACCATGCCCCTATCGGTCGTTCGTCGGGACTAGTCTCGTCGGTTCGTTGGTAGAGCGGTGTGGGTTCACTCCGGGGGCCGCGAGCTTTACTTATCTACTCTGCTGAGCGCGAGGGATGCCCCGGCGGCAGCGATGGAGGTGGATCCGGTGGCAGATGTATTTTCGAGGGAGGCTGTTGCGGCAGTCTTTGGTCAGGAGGAGGTCCCGATGAGTAGTTCCGCTTTTTTACCCTTTATTCATGAGATGGTTAGCGGTATTTATTGTGTGTTTTTTTTGCAGGAGGGATCCTGGAGGAGTGCCCATTTATCTGATTTCTTTGACGGCACTCGAGCTCAGACACCCGTGTGCGAGCAGCCTTACTATATCGGCGAGTCCTCCAGCGCTGCCCGACCAGAGAGCTCATCCCTAGGTGTGCCCCTACCAGACTACGGGCGAGATTTTGCCACGATTTGTTATGACGAGTCCGGGGCAGCTTATGCGGGATTTGAGACAGCTCCTCCTATCTTCACCTCGAGGGTCCCCTTTGATCCCTCAGATGCTTCTCTGACTACGAGGGAGACCTGCACGGATTACGTGGGGCTGTCTGGTTATCTCCGAGACCGCCTCAGCTTGCGCTGCACCGATCACCTGGTATGTATTATTACTTTACTTTAGTGTAGTGGAATGTATGCATGTATGTATGATTTATATTCTTGCCTACGCTGCTTCTTATTTTTATCTGTTTTTCCTTTCTTTTGCTTTAGAGCGATCTGCATGCCCACGAGCGGAGGCAGAGCGAGTTGGTGCGGGAGGCCGACGCCCGGGTCGGTCAGGTGTATCAGGAGAGAAATGACCATTGGTCAGGGATGATGCGACGGGAGACTGAGGGTCGCCTTGCCGTTGAGGAGAGGGCGCGTGATGAGTCGATCGGACGCCTCGCTGCCGAGGAGAGAGCACGGGTCGCCGATGAGAGAGCACGAGTTGCTGATGAGCGAGCGCGAGCTGCCGAGGAGGCACTACCTGCGGAGCGGGCATCATACTTGAGAGATTTTGAGGACTATTGGGACTTCCCTCCGTATTAGGCTCGTTATGTATTGCTTTGTAGCTTTCCTTATTGCTTTGTAGCTTTTATTGGAGTTTCCCCGTTGTATAGCTGATGTATAGGGAGTGGGGTGGATAGTAGATAGGCTTTTTGTGAAAAGTAGGATAAGAAATGTATAACTCGTGATTCATATTACCATGCATTCAGTAGATTATGATGATTCCAATCATTCTCGTCAAATATATTCATGCCTTTATTTATTTACAAACAACAGAAATACTTAGTCTCTTATACCTTGTTTTTGTAATTGCTCAAGTCATAACTATTGTTACCAGGACCCGCCTTTCGGTTTTCGGATCCCGGCGATTTTTCTCCTCTCCTTTTACTATCCCGGAATTTTTAAATGAGTGCCCTTTCGGGTTTTCACCCATTGGGATTTCCCTTATTGTTGCATAGGTCGCCCTTTACGGGTTTTCAACCTATCGGGAATTTTTCTTTCTTTTTCTTCTTTCTTTTTTTTTTTTATGAAAAGTATTTCTTAAGCCTATCCAGGTTGGTAGGTTCGGAGAATTCCATGCCGTCCATTGTAGTTAACTTCACCGCTCCTTTGCTTAGTATCTTCTTCACGACGAATGGCCCTTCCCAGTTAGGCCTAAACTTCCCCCTTGGGTCGATGTGCGTCACACAGATCTGTTTCAGCACTAAATCTCCTTCTTTGATGGGGCTGGTCTTGACTTTTTTATTGAAAGCCCGAGCCATCCTTCTTTGATATAACTGTATGTGGTAAAGGGCTTCCATCCTTTTCTCGTCAACTAGAGCCAACTGCTCACATCGCCTCTTCACCCATTTCCTCAATACCAACGGTTTCGAGGCAAGGTTCCGGGGGTTGTCCCAAACTGACACCAAAGTGGCCAAGGGCATCCACCGCCTGGTTCTGTGCTCGAGGAATATGATAGAAACGACATTCTTTGAATCTTTGTGCCAACCCTTCTAGCTGATCGAGGTACAGACGTAGTCTTTCTTCTCTTACCTCCCAGTTTCCTTGTGCCTGTTCGATGATCAACTTTGAGTCACCCCAAATTTCGACATATGACGCTCCCAGTGCCGCTAATGACTCTAAACCATAAATGCACGCTTCATACTCGGCCATATTATTGGTGAGAGGGAAGGATAACTTCTTGGCCATCGGGATCCTTTCTCCTTCCGGTGAGGTAAGTAGTACTCCTACTCCGGCTCCATTCAAATTTACTGCTCCGTCGAAGAACATTTTCCACGGTATAACTTCGATTGCGTTCAAGTGCTCATCGGGGAAATCATAGCTTATCTCTTCTTCCTCTGCATTCAGGGGTTGGTTGGCCAGAAATTCTGCCATGGCCCTCCCTTTGATAACCTTCTTCGTCCCATATTCAATGTCAAACTCGGACAAAAGCAACAACCATCTGGCTAACTTCCCCGTTAAGGATGGGGTTCGGTATAGATACTTCACGGGGTCCATCCGAGAAATAATGATCATTTTATACGATTGGAAATAGTGCCGCAGTTTCTTTGTCAACCATACTACTGCCACACATGTCTTTTCGATCATGTTGTACTTGAGCTCGTCCTCCAGGAATTTCATACTCAAATAATACACCGCATGCTCCACACCGGTGTCTCCCTCTTAAGCCAACATTGCCCCCAATAGATCGCTCCTCAATTCCTACATAGAGGAGAAGTGGCTTTCCCAGTTTAGGCGGTCTCAGCACTGGCGGATTGGACAAATAGTTCCGGACGCTCTCCAGAGCTTGCTGACACTTATCATTCCAAGTAGCGGGTTGGTCTTTCCTTAGCAACTTAAAGATTGGCTCGCAGATTGCGGTGAGTCTCGCTATGAACCGACTGATATACTGAATCTGCCCCAGAAACCCTCTCACTTCCTTCTCATTTCTCGGCGCTGGCATCTCCTGTATAGCCTTCACTTTATCAGGATCCACCTCGATTCCCTTATTTCCGATTACATAGCCTAAGATTTTCCCCGACGAAACGCCGAAAAAGCACTTCTTCGGGTTTAACCTTAGCTTGAATTCTGCAATTCGGGCCAAAAACTTCTCGAGCGCGGCAAAATGCCCTTCTCTTGTCTCCGATTTGACCATCATGTCGTCCACGTATACTTCTACCTCCTTGTGTATCATATCATGGAACAGTGTTTTGGGCATTCGCTGGTAAGTTGCCCCGGCATTTTTTAAACCGAACGGCATTACTCTGTAACAGTATGTCCCCCACTCGGTTGTGAACGAGGTTTTTGCTTTGTGCTTTTCGGCTATCTGAACTTGCATGTAGCCCATGAAACCATCCACATTCGTGTGTAAGACGCTTGACGCTGCACTGTCGATCAATACGTCGATATGAGGCAATGCGAACTCATCCTTGGGGCATGCCTTGTTAAGATCTCTGTAATCAACGCACATCCTTACTTTGCCTTCCCTTTTTGCGATTGGCACCACATTTGCGACCCAAGGGGGATAGTCGATCACTTCAATGAATCCTGCTTCTAACTGCTTCTTCACCTCCTCTCTGATCTTATCTGCCCATTCTGGTCTCATACGTCGGAGCTTCTGCTTTACGGGCTTTGCTTCGGGGTAAGTTGGAATGCGGTGAGTTACGATAGATTGATCAATTCCATGCATGTCTTCGTATGTCCATGCGAATACAATTTCGTATTTTTTAATTATTCTCTCGAATTCTTTTCTCTCTTCAATAGTTAATTCTTGAGCAATTTGTATAAGTTTAGGATTTTCATCCGTACCAAGATTGAAAGTTGACATTTCTATTGCATTGATTTCAAATGTAGGCATGTTATATGAATGAGAATGCATGGAATGATCATGATCGACATCAAGCAAGTAAGCAAAATCAGAATTCATTTCATTGATAGCATGGGTGATTACATCATCTGATTCAAACAAAGCAGTAATACAATTTTCATCATCAGGGTCTTCGAACTTCTCATGAATTTTGGAGGTACTAAGCTCATCTCCCGCTCCTGCAGTTGCTTCAATGGTGATGACTTGCTCCTCGGCATTCAAATCCAGCATCATAATCTCCTCGATAAAGCAGCTCGCCTTTCTTTTGCCCCAATCGGTAACATCATTGAAGATTTCGAACCCCGGTAGAATCTTCCCTTCTGTGCTAGTCCATGCCTCGGGGGTCCCTGAATACGCCTTTCCATGCCCCTCGTTCACGAAGTACTTCCTTAGGCCCATTTTTCCTTCACCACTCACATTGGACGGACCTCCCTGCTCATATCCCAAACCCCTCCGGGTTTTCTGACTCTTAAAATCCGGAAATTCTGGCAACCCCTGATGGTGTGCTCCTAAACCCATTCCTGGGATGAAACCTCCCTTCATCATCTTCACCACATCGGTGGCCATGCTGGACTCATAAATCCCGGAGACTTGGAATCCGGAGAAAAGTTGAGGCTCAATTCCCAATGCTGCCACCGAGCTTAATTTCTCAGCTCTGATTGTCACTATCTCCTCCCCGAAGGGGAATTTAATCATTTGGTGGAGCGTGGAGGGCACACCTCCCAACTTATGGAACCAAGGGCGTCCCAACAGTACGGCAAAGGTTACCGGGATATCCAGTACCGTGAACTCAGTTTCTTCCTCATGCGGCCCCACTTTCAACTTGGCCTTGAAGACTCCTTCAATGTGCCTACGGCTATCGTCATATGCCCTAATCACAGTTTCAGAGGCTGTCAAGTCTCCTCTCTCCACTCCCAACTTCGACAAGAGTTTCAACGGGCAAACATTAATGGCCGATCCATCATCGACCATCACACAGCTAGTCTTCTTTCCGTTGATTTCCGCTCGGATGTACAAAGGCTTATTGTGAGCCTTCCCCTCTTCTGGGAGATCCTCATCAGTAAATGTGATTTCAGCCTTCTTTCGGGCCATAATTGCTCCCACTAGCGCTGCCGGCTCAGTATCGGTGGAAATAACCAGATTCTGCAACTCTTTCATCAGGTTCTCACGATGGTACTTAGAATGGCATAAGACTTCCCAGACTGTGGACTTAGCTTGCGTCTTCTTCAACTGCTCAAGAACTTGGTCATCGGGCTTAGGAGCCGACCCTTCTCCAATCTCGGTTTCTATCATAGGTGCCTTCCCCTCGGCCACACGGCATGATCTCGTCATTACCGCAATTTCCGGCTCATCATCCGATTCGTCCCAAATGTTAATAGGAACCCTCCGATTGGCATCTTCCTCGTCCGAAGAACTCTCCCAAATGTCCACAACCATTAAATCCATGACGTGAGGAACATTCGGATTCAAGTAAAAGGGATCCGCCGATCCATACAAGGCCCAACCTATCAACTCATCATAATCCTGAAGGGACACTCTGCTCATCCTTCTAGCGGCCAACGGAATAGCACCTCGTTGTATGCACATAAGCTGCACCTTATTGCTCATTGTTTCGTGACACTGCTCATACCGGTGCCTCCACCTCCTAGCATAGTCCACAAATGGTTCCTCGGGGAACTGCCTGATCCTATCCAGATCCTCCAGGGATCCCGTCCATGGAACATACATCTCATATCTTGCCACAAAGGCACTCCTGAGCGGTACCCAATGACCCATTTCCTCCTCTGATAGGCCTTGATGCCACAACAAGGCTTCTCCCATTAAGGTTTCTGGAAAATGTTCATGTAATTCACACTGCGGGAATCCGGCGTCGTACATATGGTTGTGGAATAACCTCGCATGCTCAACAGGATCCTGGTATCCACCATACCTAGGCATTGCCAACACTACCTTGGGCGTTTCATAAGAGGGGGAGTCCGGGGTTTGATCCGCCAACATCCATACCGTATACTCTTTGATAAACCTCTTCGTCATTGCCGTCCAATCGGTCTTAACATACATCGGCAACGACATGTACCACATTAACGGTTCACCCATCAATGAATTGCAAAACAAGCTAGTGATCTCTTCCTCTTTAAACCCCAAGGGTGCCATAGCCGACAAGTAGAAGTGAAGGTGCTCCATAGGGTCCTTATTGCCGTTATACTTACTAACCCTCGGTAGCGGACGTTTGATGGGTCCGATCTGCATTGCAAAGCGCTCTGCGGCCCTGTCCTCGGCTCTTTGGTACTTTTCTAAGAATAAATCTGATAATTGATCCCAATCATGCTTGCAAGAGTCGGGTAATGAGTGGAACCATTCCAAAGGCTCGCCTGTCAGCGAATGGTGAAACCACTGAGCAATCTCATCCACCCCGAAGGATTCGACAAACATATCGCGCATATATTCACGCAAGTGCACCTCGGGGTTTTCTCCACCACTAAATAGACCTAATTCTGGCACAATAGTCCGAGACGACCCTTCCCCGGTCTCTTCGGCACTATCTTCATCATACGGTGCTCCACCATCCAACCCTTCATCCATTAGTTCATTCTCCTGTTCCTCGCCAAGGAAGGACACATATAGACCATTTCCCACATTATTCTTTTCGTCGGAGTCCAACAACTCCTCTACATTCTCCTCGAAGGATTCCATCACTACACGTTCTGTCAGACCCATTCCGATCATGCTTACCCTATGATTAGGCAATAGATTACGCCTAGTGGAAGGGTTCGCTGATGAAGGATCAGCTATCTTTTTCTCCTCGATTAAATCTTGGATTTCGTGTTTCAATCTCTCACAATTCTCAATTGTATGCCCATAATTGCTGTGGAACTCGCAATATCCCCTAGCTTGTATCTGTGGAGGAGGCGGTGTCTTGTTATAATGAGTAAGAGCTTTCAGCAGCCCCTTTTTCTGCAATCGTTCGAAAACTTTTGCATAGGTCTGATCAAATTTGGCGAACTGCCTCTTTTCGATAGCATTAAGATCAAGCACTTTCACTGCAGCGGACTCTGTACTCGCACTTGGCCCTCTGGCACTATATCCAGACTTCGTCCATTTGGTATAGGCTTTCTTTGGTTCTCCATCCCCCTCAACTGTCAAAGCACAACTATACATCTTATTGAAATCGGTAAACGGCATATACCGCAACTCATTCTTAATATACGGCAGTGTGTTGCCAACCACCATTCGAATCTGATCTTGCTCAAGCGGCTTCTGCTTCATAACCGCGGCCTTAGCCCTCCATCTTTTCACAAAATCGGAAAAAGATTCCCCAGCCTATTGCTTAGTGCTCTCTAACTCCTTCAAAGTGACCTCCAGCATGGTGTTGAAGCTATACTGAGCGATGAATGACTTCGCTAACTCCTTCCAATCCCTCTTCGTCACCATAGGCAATGCATGGAACCATGTGAGGGCAGCCCCCTCTAGGTAAGTGTTAAACAGCCCCAGGACTTGATCCTCAGTCAGGATCGTGTGCTTCATCACAGCAACATACTGATTCATGTGAGCGGTGGGATCTCTCGTTCCATCGAACTTTTTCATGTCAGGGAGCCGAAATTTCAAAGGCAAAGCTGTTGCCGACAAACAATTCTTCAAGTTATAGAAGTCCTGACTTCCGGAACTTCCTCCACGCAAGTCCTGCACTTCCTGTGTGATGTGTTGCTTCCACTCCTCTTCCTTAGCTTTCTCCTTTTCCAGCTGTTTTCGGATATAATCCTGATAATCCTCCTCATTCCCAAAGCGAGGGCCATCGTTCACCTCATTCTCAGCACGCTTACTACCACTCTTGTTGTCCTTCAGTGCTAGCTCAGCCAGCTGGGCCAAAATTGCAGCCAGCTGATCATTGATATTGTTGACAGAGTTTTCCAATTCAGCCACTTTCTCGTCGGTCGCAGACATACTGACGGAGGACTGAGTATACCCAGACGAAGATGATTCAGAAGCCACAACTACCGATTCGGAACTGTCTACTCGTAGCTGATCAAACTGTCTGACAAGCCGATTACTCTCGTGAACCCACAACCGCTTAATGATGACGTCTGCGCGAACGGTATCCATTAGTATGTATGCATGATTTTATATGCATGATTCGTGGTGTGTGCGTTTATTTATTTACAGATACATAAGATAAGAAGAACAAACGTTAGTCTAATTACACGCATCACAACATCTCTCTTCCACCCTTATTCCTCCACACACTCGATGGTCCAAGTCTCTTTCCTAGGATTTTGGTTTGGGGCTCACATTGCGGTCCAGGGGACGCGTGATGCCGTCGATTATTGTGGAAAAATAAATCATTCATCAGACAACACAGCTCGTTTTGACGTATCAACGTTCAGTGACTAAGAAATCGACCAAGTTGGATTGTCCTTTTGGAATAACTCGTCTTTCGTCCTTTCGTGAGACTCATTTAGTTTGGGTTTTGACTCCCTTTGAGCGCATCTCAGTTTTTAGACGTGGTACGAGTTATTCTTCTAGTCCAAGCGTTCGTTATTGTCAATGACTCGTTCCCTTTTGTTCGCACGGGTTCGTGTCTCGATTTTTGGATTACCACGGGATCTTTTGGATCTATCGAGAGATGTAACCACGTGTTTATTTAGTGATGGAATCACTTTTGGATTTTATTTTAGGGAACGGACTCATCGCGTAACACGTTTGTTCTTAGCGTCGAGGATCCGTTTGCTCATTTTAGCTACGTGAAAAGACGGCGAGTCTTATTTTGAGCGCACGGTAACCTTTCGGCTAGCAACAGTTCGTTGTTCTTCCCAATCCACGGGATATATCATCTTAGTGTGGTTATAGAAAATCAACATTTCGTTGAATCGCATGCTTATTCAAAGCGAGGATATCACCGTTCTCTTTCCTTTAGGCACGAGTTAAGCAAACACGTACGTCGGGCCATATTTCTTGCAGTTTTGGTAACGGTCGAAATGATCGAGTCGTTAGTCAAAACCCGCAGTCTCGTCCATATGGCGCAATTATATGGTTTGGCTTAATTCGGCTTCGAGATTTTAAACGGGGTATACACTCGTTCGAGGCACGTATTCAACGGCATTGGTTTATTTTCTTTAACTACGCTCGGGATTGACATATATCGTAAATTCGGAATGATTTTGGTCGTTTAGTTCATTTTTCTTTTCTTTTATTTTCTTAGTCACCTTTGCGGACACATCCATTTCTCTTAAGAACGACACGAGGCATAACGTAAAAAAAGCTCATCTTTTATTTGGAAGGGACGGGCTACTTGTGCGAAACTTTTCACGTTACGACAGGGTCATTCAAGACAGAAATGTTCTGCGTTTTCGTTTCGTCATGATCTCGTTTTATCCCAATTTATCTAAAGAATGTGAATAATGGCTACTGTTAATATAGTCTTTTGTATCGAAATGTAACTATCCTTAACACCGAACCGATTCATACTAATACGTGCTCACGTCATAACGCATTTCCTGAACACGTGCCTTCGTCGGGACACCGAAAGGGACAAGGCGGGTCGCACATGTTCATTCATACGAGATAACTAAGTCGTCTTTAGTTCAAATCGTTTCGATGTTTTAGGGTAATTAGTATGTCAATTCATGAGTATATATTAACGCATCGTCTCATTTTCTTTACATACTTTAGGATTAGACACGTATCATGGCGGTTTGAAAACACGAACTGATTCATTTATCACATCAAAAATAGTAACGGGTAATCCTATGGAAACTTCTAAGGCTACTATATGCTGACACGGCTGACCGCGGGACCTCACAGGACCGCACAAATTCGCCCCTAACGAATGGATGGGGACCCTTTGGCGCCTTACTGTAAGGGGGAACTTACACTAGCCTCTTTCGAGCGACGAATGGACTCTCGCTAGAGGTTTTGCGGAAATTACCCAAAGGGTTTGCAATAATGCACATGAATGCATACGAAAAGAAGTAAAACGATCCGTCCCCGTTAAGGGCTTAATACACGCCTTCCGGAATCAAATTTCTCGCTTCCCCAGTAGAGTCGCCACTTGTTAGATGAGGTGCCGCGGCCTAATCTCCCAGGCGGACCGGGGGGTGGACACCTCATGGCGATGTAAGCGGTGATTGGCGCCGAAAGCAACCAATCGTGGAATCAAGCTGCTCGGCAGGATCGGAGCTCGGAGATATGGAAGAGTCGCCACCCACGAATGGGAAAATGAACACCGATCCCTTGCGGGAGACCGGTGTGGATTCGGAAAACTTAGGTACGAGCTGAGAAGGCTAGCTCTTTTCCGGAGAAAGGCTACTAGGCACCCCCAACATCGCCCGGTTATGAACCACCGGCCTCCTACTCAGCATGTTAGGCGATAACGGACTAATCGTATACTTCTTTAAGTTTAAAATTCATTTGAAACCCTTTTCTTTCTCTTTTTAGAAACCGTTTTGAGCATATATTATTGAAAAGCTACATCAGTAAGGAATCACCCATTTACATCAGTTCAATATAAAAGAGAGGGGAGAAAGGAAGAAGTGGTTTATTTACAATGTGATTTACATGTCGTGTTACGAGTTAATTCTACACTAACTTATTTCCCCGAAACGAGTTTATTTACATGGTTCGCACCTTAATCGCCATTGGAACGATTTAGGTGCGTTTTAAAACCCCGTTTGATAAAGTTCACCCGAATCGCCGTTGGAACGACTCGAGTGTTTGAAAACATTGAGATAAAAAAACCTTTAATAAGAAAACGTGATTAAACATACAAGTCAATTTTATTTTGTACAAATCATTTAAGAAAACGATTCAAAACTTCATTATTTACAATGAAAACGATTTTAATTACAAGGCTCGCTTAATCCGTCGTTGGAACGGACTAAGGTTTTAAAGCGTGATGTTTTGAGAAACGATTTGAAATGTCAAGAAAACACTATTTATTTACATTAGGAACCTCTAAAAAACCATTAGTTTAAATAATTAAATTGAAAACTCTCTTTTTGATTTATTTCTCCTTTTATTTAATGGACTCTTTACCTATTATAATTACAATAATAAACCCATTTAAACCAAGATTCACTCCCAAATAAAACCCATTTGAAACATGGACCCATAAATGGTCCAAAAGAATAAAGAAAATAATTTAAGCATATATATATACATTCAAATAAAAAAGAGAACATGAAAATAAAAGTTAATAAAAAGAAACTATATAATACATATATGAAAATACTAGATATAATACATTTATACTTTAAAGAGGTGGAAATAGTAAATAAATCTCATTAGATAAGAAAATAACATTTATCCAAAATAGTTTCATACAATAAACAATAACATAACCCAAATATCCCAAAACTATATATATACATAACTAATATAGTTTTAAATACCAAAAATAACATATATCCATATACTAATACTTACTAATTAGTTCCCAAAATGCCCAAATAAATAACCTTTTAAAATAGAATCTAATATAACTCAAATGAATAAAAAAGGAGAATATATATATACATATACCTATGCTTAAAAAATTGAATAAAAAATGATATACAAACATCCTAAATAATTATATACACTAAATATCTAAAATGGTTTGAAAATATATATTACATAACTATACATATATATATTAAGGATTAAAAGCTTAAAAGTTAAGAAAAATGGACTGAAATGGCATATTTTACGTTTTGGCAGATTTACCGACGAAAAATCCGTCGGTAAACAGCAATTAGTGACAGAAACGGAAAATTACAGCAGCACTCCAATTGTTTCCAGATTTATTCAAAAGCTTTAAATTAAGTCTAATTCAATCGTTTTGGATTCCCGAACTACCAAAAATGGATCATAGTCAATAACGGAAATTCCTAAAACAACGTTTTTATTTTAAAACATTATTCGGAAATTCTTTTAAATTAAAACTTATAATTACAACGTTTCTAACACCCGAACTACCTTTTTATCGGATCACGGTTCGTATTGGGATATCAAAACGAGGTTTTTTATTTTAGAGCAAAACCGAATTTTATTCAACACGAGACGGGAATTAAATAAATACGAAAAATTAAATAAAACGTGATAAATAAATAAATGACAAAATAAATAAAATTATAACATAAAAATAAATAAAGGAAAAGAAATAAATTAAATAAAATAAAACGAGTCTAGTCCTCGGATAATACCTCAAGTTCGGTATCTGACAGTCGAAGCCGATTGATTCCACGAGTCGTGATTTTTCGGTTTTTTGTGTTTTTTTTCAGTAAAAATTTAACTTTGGAAAATTAGGATTTTTTTGGGAAAAAAATATTTTCTCCAAAAAATTGACTTTCTCTCTCTAAAAATGTTTAGAGTGAGAAAGCTCCCAAAATTCCTCCTCCTAAATGCATGGGGATCTGTGCCTTTTATAGGCAAACGGGTCCCCGGACCAATGGGCGACGCCCGAGTAAAATCGGGCGTCGCCCAAAGGGTTGGGCGGCCGCCCAAAGCATGTTGGGCGGCCGCCCAACAATTGTTGGGCGATCGCCCAACGATTGTTGGGCGGTCGCCCAACAGCGTTGGGTGAACGCCCAACGCGAGGTTGGGCGCGCGCGTCCAACTGCCATTGGGCGTCCGCCCGACGCGGTTGGGCGCCCGCCCAACGGCCGTCGGGGCGCGTCTCGCACCGTCGGGCGTGCACGCCCCGCGGCCGTCGAGCTCGCGCTCCGCGCCGTCGGGCGTCCACGCGTCGTGACCGCCGAACGTGTGTTCCGCATTGCCTGGCGCACAAGTCCCGTGGTCGACGAGCACACGCCTCGCGCCGCCAAGCTCGTGCATTGCTCGAACGTGGAGCGCGTGCTATTCGTGGTTGGATGCGTGCGTCCAACGGACGTCGAGCGCGCGCTTTGCGTCGTTGAGCGGGCATCCGACTGTCGTCGAATACGCGCCGGCTGCCGCTAAGCACTCGCACCATGCCGTTAAGCATTCGCGAGCCATCCGATCAACAACAGCGACCCACCGTAACTTATTTATTTTATTTTTTTCGAAACTTTCGGAATCAATCGCTTCAACCGTCTTGTTTTCAGGTTTTCGTCACAGGTCCTCCGACTCGGTGTCTACAGTCGGACATTCAGTTCTCAGTATGCTACTGTGCTAGATATCAATCTAACCCTAAGGAATCTCATTACATAGCTGTAAAAAGAATCCTTAGATATTTGCAAAGCTCAGTGAACGCAGGTTTATGGTATCCCAACACTCATGGCTTTACACTCGTTGGATACACTGACGCTGACTATGGTCGAGACAAGCTAGAACGAAAAAGCACCTCTGGAGGATGTCACTTCTTAGGAAGCTGTCTTGTATCCTGGTTCAGCAAGAAGCAGGCGTCAGTAGCCTTGTCTACCACTGAAGCTGAGTACATTGCTGCTGGTCACTGTGTTGCTCAAGTCCTATGGATTAAGCAACAGCTTGAAGACTATGGTGTTCAAACAAAGACAATTGAGGTCAAATGCGACAACAAAAGTGCAATTGATCTATCAAAGAACCCAATTCAACACATCAGGATGAAGCATGTCAGCATAAGACATCACTTCATTAGAGACCATGTACTCAAGGGTGAGATAAAGCTGACCTATGTCCCAACGGATGAGCAGCTTGCGGATACCTTCACAAAGCCACTGGCTCGTGAACAGTTCAGCATACTGAGAGAAGCCATTGGTATGTTTAATCCTCTTCAGTAAATTCCTGTTCTAAAATGAAAATGCATGCTGAGTGATTGTTATGCTGAGTACTTAACGCAAAATACATATCAATACTGAGTAAATATGCACACCGAGTAGTAATCTCAAACTGAGAAATCATCCTTTCATATACTACTGACCACTCAGAATATAAAACGCTTAGTATTCTAAACGCTGAGTGTTAGATCCGTTGCATTAAATGCAAAAGCACGCGAATAGCCACCTAGGATGACGTATGCGCCGAATGTGTTATAAAAGCCAGGATCTTTGTCGGTTGACAATCCCAAGGCAAAACTGACACATGGATTCAATAAGATCCACTCTTCACCGCTATAAATAATGGGTAAATCCCCATTTTTTATTTTCTTTACACTTACCGAATTTTCTAGCAAAGCATTCTCTCTCTAAGACTCTCAAAGCCTCCCAATCTTTTTCTGAAACAATGACTAGAGTTTCCGTCAACATCTCCGGTGCCGGTCACCCTAAGACCAGCTCCGATGAACCCTCCAGGCAAACTACTGTACCTGAAACCACTAAGGTCACTACGCCGAGCAAAGGCAAAGCTGGCCAAGCTACCTCAACTAAGGGTAAGCCGACTAAGGCCAGAACCTATACCAAGGTATTTGAAGACATTAGTGAATGGAAAGTAGACTTTTCACGATGGGTTTCTGAGGCCTTCCTGACATCCGAGCAACCTTTCTGCGAATGGATATCAAAGAATGGCTGGACAGAGTTGTTCTCTATTAGAGATCACACCTATCCTGACCTAGTAAGGGAGTTCTACCACAATCTCCGAGTTGCTGATGATAACCAGGACTATCTGGTAACTGTGGTAAAGGAAAAGACCATTTTCATAAACCCTACCTATCTTGCTAACTTGCTGAAGTTAAAGAATGAGGGAACAAAACTGAGGAGATCTGGGGATCACGAAGGAACTGGGTACGATACCACCTTCTGTAAGCCCGCTGGCCACTCTGGAGAAGTCTCAAGCACCTCAATGGGTCAGCACCAAAAGATGGCTCACTATCTACTGACCTTCTTCATTTATCCAAAGATCAACTGCACTACCTCAGCAACGAATTTTGAGCAATGCTTCATATGGCATATGCTGACGTACAAGCCGATCAACATACCGGTATTTTTGATTGCTGGCTTCCAAAGGAGCACTGGAACTCTCAGGCTGGGATCGCTCATCACCAGAATCCTCTTAGATCATCAAATTGATCTATCTGAGGAAACTAAGGCTAGAGGATCTGAGATAACCGCGGCTTCGCTGAGGGCTTTGAAGTTCAATCAGCCACTAAAGAAAGGAAAAGCTGTTGCTGAACAACAAGCTGAGGAAACAGCTCCAAAGCAAAGCCAAAGGACAAAGGCTCCAGCTGCCCGTAAGAGGAAAGCTGCTGGGACTCCTTCAAAGAAGGTTGAGCCTCAGGCCAAGAAGCCGAAGTCAGCTGCTGAACAAGGTCAGGAGAGACCTAAGTCAGCTGAGAAAAGGAGCAGGCAAGATGAGCCTGAAATTGAGGAAAGAACAAATGCTGATGAGCAACCTCAAAAGAAGCAGAAGTCTTCTACACTGACTCCTATTGATGCTATTCCTACTAACGTCGTTGTTCCTGGTGATTCTCACTACACACAGTGTCTAGGAACTGTAGCTGAGCATCAAGAAGATGATGTGCATCTGGACGATCAGTTTATTGCACAAGTTGAGGAAGAGTTAGATGGCGATAGTGAAGAAGATGAAGAATAAGAAGAAGAAGGCGGTCAGGATGACGCTGAGGACACTGAGGAGACAGCTAGTGAGGTTGAAGCTGAGCCAACCAATACTGAGTTGGCTGTTGGAGATGAACAAGAACAAGCTGACCAGCTTAATGCTGATCAAGAAGAAACTTCTCCCTCTCACTCAGGAGAATCTATACAAGCTGACACTCCTCCTCCAAGAAGAAGATTAATCAAGGCAAGTCAGAAGTCTGTCATTGACCCTCCTGTTCAGAAACCAACTATCCCTGACTTTGTTATCCAGAAGCTGACCCAAGACCCTTCTAAACTCAAGCTGAAATTTTTTAGAAAACAACCATCTTCTATTCCATCGGCTTCCCTTGAAAAGCAAGCCTCTGTTTCTTCACCAAAGGAACACGCCGACTTGAATGCTTCTGCTAACTCTACAAGCCAAGTAGAGCCAATTCCCGTCAATGCTGTCACTACAAGCATTGTGCTGACTCAGAACATCCCTGCTCCAGTCAGCACAGACAGCATTCGGATTACTTCTTCTCCAATCAACACTTCTGCCGATCAATCAGCTTTACCTGAGACTCAAGTGCAGATTGGAAACACACTTCCAAACACACTTCCAGTCACTGGCCATGTTATTCCTCTGACTCCTCTTCCAACCGGTCATACTGAGGAAACTAGGCAAGTTCATGAAGGCTCTCTCAGCTACTTGCATGCCACCGAGTCTGGTAAAAGAATCATCGACTCGGTGCAAACATTAATCAAAGACCTTCATCAAACCACTCCACCTGCTGCTGGGTCTTCTACTGTTGAGACAACTCAGCTCTCCCAAGTAACTCAGCTTCTCAATGAAGTTAAGGGATTCAAGGATTTGTTGAGTGTCATAGTCTCCTTTCAAGCACAACAACCTAAGCAGGATTCCATCATAAAGCTGGCTGAGCTCCAGCTGACAATTGTTCAACATCTCAATTCTCTTCAAGGTCAAGTTCAGACCCTGTCAGCTGCGAACACGCGATATGCCACTTCTGATGAAGTTAAAATGCTCTTTGCTCAGCTTCACACCGAGCAAATCAAGACCAACGAGCAAATGGTCTCCTATTCTCAATGCTCAGTGGAGCAAATTGGTGAGGCTGTTCGACTGTTGAACTTGAACAAACAGGAGATGGACACTGACGTCATGAAGCAAAATGAAATACTGTCTGTCACCAGACAAACTTTCAACCATGTACGTCATAGCAATATTCAGCGTCAATACTACGACACATCCTTACTGAAGACATTTCATCAAGTCGTTGCTGGTCTGACCGAGGCACTTACCTGGATAGGTAAATCTCAAGCTTTCATTGTAAGCATGATCAGCGCTGCTGAACTTAATATACCCGTCGAGGTCTCAGATGATGGAGTTGCTATTTTTGACGGTGTCAATGAAAGCGCCGATAGACTTAAGGCGCTGTCCACGGAACTGACCAGAGCCATCTTAACCGACGCCTTTAGGATTCCTCCTCCTGATGCTGACAAAACGGGGGAGAAAGAACAAGCTAGAACACAGCATGAGCATAGTCAGTCCAAACAAAAGAAAAAGAAATAGAAATTAGGCTAGCTCAGTTATGCTAAGTTTGTAGTCTCTATGTTTATGTTGTTCTTTTGTTGTATACGCTGACTACTTCTAGTAATATCAATACTTGCATCTTTTTATCCAAAAACTGAGTTATGAGTTATTATCTATGATGCTGAGTATTAAGTTGTTATGTATCTTCAATTACATCAACTATGTTTAATGCTTATAAAACTTATTGATTGTACCCAATGCTGATAACATGTTTGACATTGACTTGTATGTTTATAAAACATTGTCTTATAAAACTCATTGAACAACAAATTACTCAGCACCCTCTGAATGTTAAAACTTCTGCTTAAACACTAAGTAAAATAGAATATGTTTCATGAGCTGACCTATATCTGAAAACTGACCTTAGACTTACTCGATTAAACCTTCAAATGTTTAGAGTAAAACTAAGTCAGTAGCTCAACCCTGACGGGGGAGTTTGCTAAGCTATAATAGGTCAACTATCATGGGGGAGCTCAATACTGAGTTCTTCGCTGAATAGTTTTGCCAACATCAAAATGGGGGAGTTTGTTGAAACACCTTTCCACATAATTTTGATTTGATAAAATTGTTTAAGTGTAATTAAAAATATTCTAAACACACTAAGTTTAAATGCTTTGATTTATTCTACTAATGTGTTTGTTCAATGTTGAGTTAAATTGTTTATAAGACACAAAGAGTAAAAGGCCCAAAGCCCAATATGGAAGTCAAAGCCCAAGTCAAACAGTTTAAGGCAACTCGGCCCGCGTATGTCAAAACGCTGTCGTTATGTACAAAACACAGCTCAGCGGAAGAAGGATCTAGAAGACCTTCGAGGAACAACTTCGGGACGAAGCTGCTGAGTTGATTCGACAAAGAGTACAAGACAGCAGCTGGCTAAGAACAACTTCCAGACAAAGTGTTTCCACTTTGGGTAAAGATCAGAAGACACAGAATGATGTCCAGTTGACCTTACCATAAATGGAGAGACATTCTGCCGAGCTGACCAAAAGCTGACCGAGGACAGAAGATACTCAAATCTGATTGGCCGAGAGCTCTGAGCAAGACAAGATGACAACGACAGGAAGCCGTTTCCCTCCAACGGTTATTTCAAAATTTGAAATGACCGACACCTCAGACGTCTCTATAAATAGAGCCCTTCAGTTGCTTCATTCAACACAGAACTTGATCAAGCCATTACGCTGACCAAATTTCTACGCAAAGTTCTACAAGAAAAAGCAAAGCAATCTTACACTAAATTTCATATCTTTTGTGTAAAAGTCTAGAGTGATTATTCAATCATCTAAGGTGTCTTAGCAATCATTGTTTAGGACAAACACTTATCATTTCTAGAGATTAGAAAGGAGAGGCTGAGTACTCGGTTATAGTACTCAGCGAGAGATTAGGATTGAGTAGAGGTATAGAGGAAGGTACTCTTGTTATACTCAGTTGCTAAGATTGTAAAAGGTTTGATGCTCTACCATTAAAGAGCTCAGTAGAGAATTCGAAATCTCGGAACGTGTTCCGGGGATAGGACGTAGGCTTGGAGGCCGAACCTGGATAAATCTGCTGAGTAACATATTTCTAACCTTTAACTCCTTTATATATTTATTGCTTGCTTAAACAAAAACTGACCAAGTAAAGAGATCAAGCTGAGTTGTGCGCATTGAATATCTGAGCTCAGGAATAGACTCTAAGTGCTATCTCCTGACTCAAGTAAAGAAACTGACCTAGTCACTAGTTGACTAAGCCAGTATCTTGCTATTCACTCAGCGCCGCTGTCCAAACCTTTTTCTCACGAAAAAGAAGTCTGCCCTAGCTTAAAATTTTTAAATAGTTCCTAACCCCCCCCCTTGGAACTATACTTGTAACGTTATAAGGGACCAACAGTATACACCTAAGTCTATTAGCCATAATTTTGGTAACTACTTTATAGATCACATTGCAGAGACTAATGGGTCTCATTTGTAAGAAAGAGGAAGGCTTCTCCACTTTCGAAATCAGGACCAAAAGAGTTTTATTCACAAGCCTAATATCCTCAGACCCTTCAAAAACCCCTTTAATAAAACTGTAAACACCCTCCTTAACAGTTTCCCAATGCTTATGATAAAAGCCAGCCGGGAGCCCATCAATCCCAGGAGCTTTAGAAGCACCAATGCTAAACACAACTTGGCCAATCTCTTTTAGATCAATGGGGTGGAAAGCTTCTCTAACCTTCTCCTCACAAATTGTCGGAAACGTAGACCTAGACAGAGCTCCATCCAAGTCAACCTGTTCTTCTTTAAAAAGATCTTTGTAGAAATTGAAGGCCAAAAGATGGATCTCCTCTTCCTCATAAACCCAGTTACCATTCTGATCTTTGATAGCATCAATCTGATTTCTCTGTCTCCTGATAACCGTAGAAAGGTGAAAATACCTCGTATTCCGATCACCATCCTTAATCCAAGTCTTCCTTGATTTCTGAAACCAAAGTAACTCTTCTTGCTTCAGCACCGCTTCCAACTCATTCTGGAGGGATCTAAGAAGACAACTCAGACTATGATCGAACCTGGATTCTAAGATACGTTGGATGCCTTCCATTCTTCTCAGAAGTTTCTGTTTCCTCCTGATAATATGGCAAAAAATGTTCTTGTTACAGCTCACCACATTACTTCTAAACCCCTCCATAGCAAGTAAGACACTAGAATGGGGTTTCTAATTATCATGCACAAAGTTCTTGAAATCCGGGTGGGATTCCCAAGCCACAAGATATCTAAAAGGTCTTTCCCCTCTCGCATGAGGAGCCCTTACCAACCTGGCCAGGATAGGACAATGATCTGAATGCTAGAAGGGAAGATTCAACAAGCTGCATCCGGAAAATCTGCTCTGAGCCACAATATTAGCATAGACTTTGTCCAACCGTACAAAAGTACTATTACGCTTCCAAGTAAATTTATGGCCAGCAGCCCTAAGATCAGTAAGGCCACACAAATCCATATCCTTCTTATGATTAAGACACCTATTAATATAGTGGTTCCCTCCCCCTCTTTGATCAATCATGACCACGATATCATTAAAATCTCCGGCAACAAACCAGGCCTCCACCATACTAGTACTTAACGACAACAAAACTTCCCAAAGATGTTTCCGATTAGCCATAATAGGATCAGCATACACAATAGTGACAAAGAGGGGTCTGTTACCAGGATAAGTAACTTTACAATGAATAACTTGTTTATCCATTTTAACGATCAATTTGAACCAGATTAGGTTTCCAAAAAAGCCAAATGCCACCTGCCCGACCAATCGCTTCTGACCTGACACACTTCCAACTTTTAAAAACTTTAACCCTAGCAAATTTATAATAAAGCAAAACAAGATGGGTTGAACTGTTTAATCAAATCCTTAACATGGATACGGGTCGCCTTGCTTGCCGCTCCTCTAACATTCCAAACAAACAAATCCATCAAAAGAGGACAGCAAACACAGGCCCAGCCAAACTAAACCAGATATTTGTTAGGGGCTCCTGCGAGCCTATAAGAGGTACCTGCAGCCCCTCTTTTTTCCATGAAACCAGAAGAGGTTTGGCTAGTCTTAAGACTACCCTTAGGCTTCTTCATATTCATCTTATAACCCCCATGGTTTTCATATTATTAGCCTCAATACTGAGTTTAGAAAAACTAACCTCTTTATTCAACTCTGAATCTTGAGGATTTTGAACCAGTGGATCAATCTTGGAAACTTGTTTGGATTCGAAGAGAGGGTTGACTGTATCCACATTATTTTCTGCGGTATCAGCAGGTTCTAAGTCCGGTATTTCTAACTCTGAGTGATCATCAGAAGGTGCAGGGTCTTGCTCTTCATGCACGGGAAGAACCCCAAATCTGGAACCAGAGCATACCTCCACTGAGTTGCTGGGATTCCCACCTTTCTTTAACAAGCTAGCTCCTTACTTCCATCATTACTCTGGACAATGGTCTGATCATTCCTGATGTTAGGAGGAAGATTATTGGCTACCGGAGCGCGTGTCCTTCTTCGCCCAGAACGTTTTGCAACCATCTAGGGACCGAAACTCCTCCTATCCCCCCGGATACCCTCCTCCTTTGCTAAGACATCCTCCACAACATCCTCCTTGGCCTTCCTCTTCTTGGGACAACCCTTAAAAGTGTGTCCAAATATCCCACATTCATAGCAGATGTTATGGATCCCTTCATATTCAATAAAATAAATTGTGTGTTGTAAGCAAAATTTAGACAGGAGGGGTTTAGCAAGGTCAATTTCAATACAAACCCTAGCAAATTTGCCTCTTTCAGCTCCAATAGTAGTTTTATCAACATGATGGACTTTCCCAACAAATCCAGCAATTTTCCTTAGGAACATTTCATTATAATACTCAATTGGGAGACCCGGAAATCTCACCCAAGTGAGAACCTTATTAACCGAACAATCCATAGGGTTAAAGTTAGGAACCCAAGGCCTTATAGCCAACACATGATTAGATATGATATATGGACCCCCGTTTATAACTGCCTCAAAATCCTCAGGCTGTGTAAACTTAATCACATAAAAGTTATTTTCTAAATCTGTGATAGTAATTTTTTCTTTCTTAGCCCATTGTGCACGGATTCTTTGAGCAAAATAATTAAAACCAATTTTTTTCCCAAGGACCGTCACAATTAGAGACCACTTCTATTTAGCTGGCAATGATCGTTTATCGGCCGAGGTTAAACGAATAACTGGACATATCAGATCGTCTTGATCCTCATTCTCCTCATCTGAGTCCGATAGAGACTCCTCTAAGTCATCCTCTCCAACTTCTCCGTGTAGGGACGAAGCCTCCTCCACAATACCCATGACCGTATCCTTATAAGATAACTTCGTCAAGCCCGGGCCCAAAGAGGAAACAATTGCCTCCGAACTGTTCCCCATGGCAACCTCCTGACCGTTAATCCCAATCCCCAAATCCTTCACCCCCAATCCTGGGGCACGTACCGACTGCTCATCGGACAGGCTAACCGACCCGGATCTGCCCCCATCTATCTCCCCCGCTCCATCCGATCCACTCCCAACCCTGGATCTACCCGACACCCCAAACCCGCTCTCACCCCCAGCCTCCCTTGTCGGTACCATCATCCCATCAACAAAGCCCCTGCCCCCCTATCAAACTCCACCGATCGGAGACTACCGACGCCGCCAGGAGCGGTCCGTCGGCCCGATCGTGGAGAGATCGACCTCCTACAACCATCGTCTTGGTCCAACGATTCCCCATCCCCAACCCTAGCGCCGCTGTAGACACCGAGTCGGAGGACCTGTGACGAAAACCTGAAACAAGACGGTCGAAGCGATTGATTCCGGAAGTTTTGAAAAATATATAAAGAATAATAAGCTGAGGAAAATTAACGGCACGGCGCGGGCACACAACGGCATCCCGCACGCGGACGACGATGGTCGAACGCCCGCTTGACGGCTCGAGACGTGCGCGCGGCGTCCGTCGAACGCACCGCGAGTGGCACGCTCTCGACGCCCGAGCAATGCCTGGGACCGCTGGCGGTGCGCGCCCTCGTGGGCCGTTGAGCACACGTGCCTGGCAGCGCGGGGCGCGCGTTCGGCGGCCGCGACATGCGAGCTCGGCGGCCACGGAGTGCACGCGACCGACGGCGCGGGGCACGCCCCGAGGGTCGCCGGGCGGGCACCCAACCACGTCGGGCGAACGCCCAACGCGTCGGGCGGACGCCCGACGAGGGTTGGGCGCGGGCGCCCAACCTCGCGTTGGGCGCTCGCCCAACGCCGTTGGGCGATCGCCCAACTCATGTTGGGCGGCCGCCCAACCACAATGGGCGACGCCCAATTTTTTTTGGGCGTCGCCCATTGTTCCGGGATCCGTTTCCCTATATAAGGGCACGGATCCCAAGGTGAAGGGGGAGGATTTTTTTGGGAGAGCTTTCTCACACTAGATATTTTTCTAGAGAGAGGAAGTGGATTTTTTGGGAAAAAAACATTTTTTTTTTCTAAAATTGAAAATCTCTAAATTTCCTAAGTTCAATTTTTACTAAATTTTTTATAAAAACGGGAGCTCGCGGTTCGTGGAATCAATCGGCTTCGACTGTCAGATACCGAATTAAAGGTATTATCCGAGGACTAGACTCTTTATTTTATTTAATTTATTCTCTCCTTCTATTTATTTTTTTTATGCTATAGTTTTTATTCCTTTAGTTATTTATTTATTTTGTCACGTTTTATTTAATTAACGTATTTATTTAATTTTCGTTTCGTGTTAAATAAAATTCGGTTTTGTTTTATAATAAAAAACCTCGTTTTGGATATCCCAATACGAACCGTGATCCGATAAAAAGGTAGTTCGGGCATCGAAAATGTTGTAATTATAAGTTTTTATTTAAAAGAGGTTTCCGAATAACGTTTTAAAATAAAAACATCGTTTTAGGAACTTCCGTGTTCGACTATGATCCATCTTTGGTAGTTCGGAAGTCCAAAACGATTGAATTAGATTTAATTTAAAGCTTTTGAACAAATCTGGAAAATATGGGAGTGCTGTTGTAATTCGCCAATTCTGTCACTAAAGGCTGTTTACCGACGGATTTTCCGTCGGTAAATCTGCCAATGTAAAAAATGCCATTTCAGTCCCTTTTTCTTAACTTTTAGACTTTTAATCCTTAGTGTATATATATATAATTATGTAATATATTCTTTTCAAATTGTTTTGAAACTTTAACATATATAATTATTTTAGGAGATTGGTATTCCATTTTTATTCTAATTTTTGTATATGTACATATTACTTTCTTTTTTATTATTATTCATTTAAATTACATTAAATTCTATTTTAAATGTTATTTACTTGGGCATTTTGGGAGATAATTAGTAGATATTGGGGGATGAACATATAGTCTTTTTGACATTAGGATTATATTAGTTATGTATATATATAGTTTTGGGGTATATTTGGGTTATCTTAATTATTGTTAAATAAAATTATTTTGAGTGATAAATACTATTTTCTTATTTATGAATTTCATTCACTATTTTCTTATGTTTAAAGTATAAATATATTATTTTCATTATTCTTTCTCATATATGTATTAGATAGTATATTTTATTTTACTCTTATTTTATGTCTTTTGGGCTAAAATGTATAAATATATATCTATATTATTTTCTTTATTTCTTTTGGTCATTTATAAGTCCATGTTTCAAATGGGCTTCACTTGGAAAAATTAAGTTTTGGGCCTAAATGTGTTTATTGATGTAATTATAATAGTTAGAGAGTCCATTAAATAAGCGGGGAAAATAAGTCACAAAAAGAGAGTTTTCAATTAAATTATTTAAGCTAATGAGCTTTCTTAGATCTCTAATGTAGATAAATAGAGGCATTCTTGTTAATATTTCAAACCGTCTTCAAAATATCACGTTTTAAAACCTTAGCCCGTTCCAACGACGGATTAAGCGAACATTGTAATTAAAATCGTTTTCTTGACAAATAATAGAGTTTTGAACCATTTCCTTAAAGAATTTGTACAAAGTAAAATTGACTTGTATGTTTAACCACGTTTTCTTATTAAAAGGCTTTTACTTTAACGTTTTCAATTACTCGAGTCGTTCCAACGGCGATTCGGGTAAGCTTCATCAAACGGGGTTTTAAAACGCACCTAAATCGTTCCAACGACGATTAAGGTGCGAACCATGTAATAAACATCGTTTTGGGGAAATAAGTTAATGTAGAATAGACACACAACATAACATTTAAATACGGTTGTAAATAAATCACTTCTTTCTTCCCCCTCTCTGTGTATGTATAAACATAAATGGGTGATTCTTTACTGATGTGGCTTTTCAATATCATATGCTCAAAATGGTTTCCAAAAAGAGAAAGAAAAGGGTTTCAAATGAGTTTTAAACTTAAAGAAGTATACGATTAGTCCGTTATCGCCTAACATGCTGAGTAGGAGGTCGGTGGTTCATAACCGGGCGATGTCGGGGTGCCTAGTAGCCTTTCTCCGGAAAGGAGCTAGCCTTCTCGGCTCGTACCTAAGTTTCCCGAACCCACACCGGTCTCCCGCAAGGGATCGGTGTTCATTTTCCCATTCGTGGGTGGCGACTCTTCCATATCTCTGAGCTCCGGTCCTGCCGAGCAGCTTGATTCCGCGATTGGTTGCTTTCGGCGCCAATCACCGCTTACGTCGCCATGAGGTTGTCCACCCCCCGGTCCGCCCGGGAGATTAGGCCGCGGCACCTCGTCTAACAAGTGGCGACTCCGCTGGGGAAGCGAGAAATTTGATTCCGGAAGGCATGCACTAAGCCCTTAACGGGGACGGATCGTTTTACTTCTTTTCGTATGCATTCACGAGCATTATTGCAAACCCTTTGGGTAATTTCCGCGAAACCTCTAGCGAGAGTCCATTCGTCGCTCGAAAGAGGATAGCGTAAGTTCCCCCTTACAGTAAGGCGCCAGAGGGTCCCCATCCATTCGTTAGGGGCGAATCTGTGCGGTCCTGTGAGGTCCCGCGGTCAGCCGTGTCAGCATATAGTAGCCTTAGAAGTTTCCATAGGATTACCCGTTACTATTTTTGATGTGATAAATGAATCAGTTCGTGTTTTCAAACCGCCATGATACGTGTCTAATCCTAAATTATGTAAAGAAAATGAGACGATGCGTTAATATATACTCATGAATCGACATACTAATTACCCTAAAACATCGAAACGATTTGAACTAAAGACGACTTAGTCATCTCATATGAATGAACATGTGCGACCCGCCTTGTCCCTTTCGGTGTCCCGACGAAGGCACGTGTTCAGGAAATACGTTATGACATAAGCACATATTAATATGAATCGGTTCGGTGTTAAGGATAGTTACATCTCGATACAAAAGACTATATTAACAGTAGCCGTTATTCACATTCTTTAAATAAGTTAGGATAAAACGAGATCATGACGAAACGAAAACGAAGAACATTTCTGTTTCGAACGACCCCGTCGTAACGTGAAAAGTTTCGCACAAGTAGCCTGTCCCTTCCGAATGAAAGACGAGCTTTTACGTTATGCCTCGTGTCGTTCTTAAGAGAAATGGATGTGTCCGTACAGATGACTAAGAAAATAAAGAAGAGAAAAATGAACTAATCGACCAAAATCATTCTGAATCTACGATATATGTCAATACCGAGAGTAGTTAAAGAAAATAAACCAATGTCGTTGAATACGTGCCTCGGACGAGAGTATACCCCGTTTAAAATCTCAAAGCCGAATTAAGCCAAACCATATAATTGCGCCATATGGACGAGACTGCGGGTTTTGACTAACGACTCGATCATTTCGACCGTTACCAAAACTGCAAGAAATATGGCCCGATATACGTGTTTGCTTATATTCGCGCCTAAAGGAAAGAAAACGGTGATATCCTCGCTTCGAACAAACACGCGATTCAACGAAACGTTGATTTTCTATAACCACACTGAGATGATATATCCCGTGGATTGGGAGGAACAAAGAGTTGTAATTAGCCGAAAGATTATCGTGCGCTCAAAATAAGACTCGCCATCTTTTCACGTAGCAAAATGAGCAAACGAATCCTCGACGCTAAGAACAAACATGTTACGCGATGAGTCCGTTCCCTAAAATAAAATCCAAAAGTGATTCCATCACTAAATAAACACGTGGTTACGTCTCTCGATAGATCCAAAAGATTCCGTTGTAATCCAAAAATCGAGACACGAACCCACGCGAATAAAAGGGAACGAGTCATTGACAATAACGAACGATTGGACTAGAAGAATAACTCGAACCACATCTAAAAACTGAGATGCGCTCAAAGGGAGTCAAAACCCAAACTAATGCGTCTCACGAAAGGACGAAAGACGAGTTATTCCGAAAGGACAATCCAACTTGGTCGATTTCTTAGTCACTGAACGTTGATACGTCAAAACGAACTGTATTGTCTGATGAATGATTTATTTTTCCGCAATAATCGACGGCATCACGCGTCCCCTGGACCGCAATGTGAGCCAAAAAAACCAAAATCCTAGGAAAGAGACCTGGACCAACGAGTGTGTGGAGGAATAAGGGTGGAAGAGAGATGTTATGATACGTGTAAATAGAACTAACGTTTTTTCTTCTTATCTTATAATCGTAAATAAATAAATGCACACACCACGAATCATGCATATAAAATCATGCATACATATTAATGGATACCGTTCGCGCAGACGTCATCATTAAGCGGTTGTGGTTTCGCGAGAGTAATCGGCTTGTCAGACAGTTTGATCAGTTGCGAATAGATAGTCCCGAATCAGTAGTTGTGGCTTCTGAATCATCTTCATCCGAGTATACTCAGTCTTCCGTCAGTATGTCTGCAACCGACGAGAAGGTGGCTGAATTGGAGAATTCTGTGAACAATATCAACGACTAGCTGGCCGCAATCTTGGCCCAGCTAGCTGAGTTAGCACTGAAGGACAACAAGAGTGGTAGTAAGCGTGCTGAGAATGAGGTGAACGATGGCCCTCGCTTTGGGAATGAGGAGGATTATCAGGATTATGTCCGAAAACAGCTGGAAAAGGAGAAAGCTAAGGAAGAGGGTGGAGGCAACACATCACACAGGAAGTGCAGGACTTGCGCGGAGGAAGCTCCGGAAGTCAGGATTTCTATAACTTGAGGAATTGCTTGACAGCAACAGCTTTGCCTCTGAAATTCCGGCTCCCTGACATGAAAAAGTTCGATGGAACTGGAGATCCCACCGCTCACATGAATCAGTACGTTGCGGTAATGAAGCACACGATCCTGACCGAGGATCAAGTCTTGGGGCTGTTTAACACTTACCTGGAGGGGGCTGCCCTCACATGGTTCCATGCGCTGCCAATGGTGACAAAGAAGGATTGGAAGGAGTTAGCGAAGTCATTCATCGCTCAGTATAGTTTTAACACCATGTTGGAAGTCACTTTGAAAGAGTTAGAGAGCACTAAGCAGCAGATTGGGGAATCCCTTTCAGACTTCGTGAAGAGATGGAGGGCTAAGGCCGCGGTCATGAAACAGAAGCCGCTTGAGCAAGATCAGATCCGAATGGTGATTGGCAATACGTTGCCGTATATTAAGAATGAGTTGAGATATATGTCGTTCACAGATTTCAATCAGATGTATAGTTGTGCCTTGACTGTCGAAGGCGATGGGGAGCCGAAGAAAGCTTATACCAAGTGGACGAAGTCTGGATATAGTGCCGGAGGGCCTAGCGCGAGTACGGAATCTGCGACAGTGAAAGTGGTTGATCTTAATGCTATCGAAAAGAGGCGGTTCGCCAAGTTCGATCAGACCTATGCGAAAGTTTTTGAACGTCTGTAGAAGAAGGGGTTGTTGAAAGCCCTTACCCCGTATAACAAAGCTCAACCTACTCTGCAGATTCAGGCTAGAGGGTATTGTGAATTCCACAGCAGTTATGGACATACGATTGAGAATTGCGAGAGGCTGAAACACGAAATCCAAGATTTGATTGAGGAGAAGAAGATAGCTGATCCTTCGTCAGCAAACCCTTCCGTTAGGCGCAATCCATTGCCTAATCATAGGGTGAGCGTGATCGGAGTTGGTTTGACAGAAACTGTAGTGATGGAATCTTTTGAGGAAGATGTAGAGGAGTTGTTGGACTCCGTCGAAAGAAGCAATGTGGGAAATGGTTTGTATGTGTCCTTTTTGGGTGAGGAACAAGAGGAAGAACCAATGGAGGAGGGATCAGATGGTGGAGCACCATACGACGAGGATAGTGCCGAAGAGATCGGAGAAGGGTCGTCTCGGACTATCATGCCTAATTTGGGTTTGTTCAGTGGAGGAAGGGATCCCGAAGTGCACTTGCGTGAGTATATGCACGACATGTTTATTGAATCCTTCGGGGTAGATGAAATTGCTTAGTGGTTCCACCATTCGCTGGTAGGTGAGCCTTTGCAATGGTTCCATTCATTGCCCGACTCTTGCAAGCACGATTGGGATCGGTTGTCGGATTTGTTTCTTGAAAAGTATCAGAGAGCTGAGGATAGAACCGCGGAGCACTTTGCAATGCAGATTGGACCCATCAAGCGTCCATTGCCAAGGGTGAGCAAGTATAACGGAAATAAGGACCCTATGGAGCACCTTCACTTCTATTTGTCAGCTATGACAGCCTTGAGTTTCAAAGAGGAAGAGATCACTAGCTTGTTTTGTAATTCATTGATGGGTGAACCGCTGATGTGGTACATGTCGCTGCCGATGTATGTTAAGACCGATTGGGCAGCTATGACGAAGAGATTTATCAAGGAATATACGGTATGGATGTTAGCAGAGCAAACCCCTGATTCCCCGTCTTACCAAACACCTGATGCGGTGTTAGCGATGCCTAGGTATGGTGGATACTAGGATCCTGTGGAGCATGCAAGGATATTCCGCGATCATATGTATAACGCTGGATTTCCACAGTGTGAGTTGCATGAACATTTTTCGGAAACCTTGATGGGAGAAGCCTTATTGTGGCATCAAGGTCTGTCAGAGGAAGAGATGTGCCATTGGATACCGCTCCGAAATGCCTTTGTGGCGAGATATGAAATGTACATTCCATGGACGGGATCCCTGGATGATCTGGACAGGGTTAGGCAATTCCCCGAGGAACATTTTGTGGATTATGCTAGAAGGTGGAGGTACCGTTATGAGCAGTGTAATGAGACAATGAGCGATAAGGTGCAGCTTATGTGCATACAACGAGGCGCTATTCCGTTGGCCGCAAGGAGGATGAGCCGGGTGTCCCTCCGTGACTATGATGAGTTGATAGGTTGGGCCTTGTATGGATCGGCGGATCCCTTTTTCCTGAATCCGAGTGTTCCTCACGTCATGGATTTGATGGTCATAGACATTTGGGCGAGTTCCTCGGACGAGGAGGATGCTAATCGAAGGGTTCCTATTAACATCTGGGACGAATCAGATGATGAGCCGGAAATTGCGGTAATGACGAGATCAGGTCGTGTGGCCGAAGGAAAGGCACCAATGGTAGAGACTGAGATTGGAGAAGGGTCGGCTCCTAAGCCCGATGACCAAGTTCTTGAATAGTTGAAGAAGACGCAAGCTAAGTCTATGGTCTGGGAAGTTTTATGCCATCCTAAGTACCATCGTGAGAACCTGATGAAGGAGTTGCAGAATTTGGTGATCTCCACCGACACTGAGCCGGCAGCGCTAGTAGGGGCAATAATGGCCCGAAAGAAGACCGAGATCACGTTTACCGATGAGGATCTCCCAGAAGAGGGGAAGGCTCACAACAAGCCATTATATATCCGAGCGGAAATTAACGGGAAGAAGACTAGCTGTGTGATGGTCGATGATGGATCGGCCATTAATGTTTGTCCGTTGAAACTCTTGTCGAAGTTGGGAGTGGAGAGAGGAGACTTGACAGCTTCTGAAACAGTGATCAGAGCATACGATGACAGCCGTAGGCATATTGAAGGAGTCTTCAAGGCCAAATTGAAAGTAGGGCCGCATGAGGAAGAGACTGAATTCACAGTGTTGGACATCCCTGTAACTTTTGCTGTGTTGTTGGGACGCCCTTGGTTCCACAAGCTGGGAGGTGTGCCCTCCACGCTCCACCAAATGATCAAGTTCCCTTTCGGGGAGGAGATAGTAACAATTAGAGCTGAGAAATTGAGCTCGGTGGCAGTGTTGGGAATTGAGCCTCAACTTTTCTCCGAATTCCAAGTCTCCGGGATTTACGAATCGAGCATGACCACCGATGTGGTGAAGATGATGAAAGGAGGTTTCATCCCAGGAATGGGATTAGGAGCACACCATCAAGGGTTGTCGGAGTTTCCGGATTTTAAAAGTCAGAAAACCCGGAGGGGTTTGGGATATGAGCAGGGGAGTCCATCCAACATGAGTGCAGAAGGAAAAATAGGCTTGAGGAAGCATTTTGTAAGCGAGGGGCATGGAAAGCCATATTCGGGAACCTCCGAGTCGTGGACTAGCACGGAAGGAAAGATTCTGCCAGGGTTTGAAATCTTCAATGATGTCGCCGACTAGGGCAAAGGAAAGGCAAGCTGCTTTGTCGAGGAGATCATGATGCTGGATTCAAATGCCGAGGAGCAGGTCATTACCATTGAAGCGACTACAGGAGCTGAAATTGAGCCTAGTACCTCGAGAGTATATGAGAAGTTCGAAGATATTGAGGATGAAAATTGTATTACTGCTTTGTTTGAGTCTGATGATGTAATCACCCACGCTATCAATGAAATGAATTCCGATTTTGCTTACTTGCTTGATGTTGATCATGATCATTCCATGCATTCTCATTCATATAACATGCCTACATTTGATATCAATACAATAGAAATGTCAACTTTCAATCTTGGTACGGATGAAAATCCTAAACTTATACAAATTGCTCAAGAATTAACTATTGAAGAGAGAAAAGAATTTGAGAGAATAATTAAAAAATACGAAATTGTATTCGCGTGGACATACGAAGACATTCCTGGAATCGATCAATCAATCGTAACTCACCGTATTCCAACATATCCCGAGGCGAGGCCCGTAAAGCAGAAGCTCCGACGTATGAGACCCGAATGGGTAGATAAGATCAGAGAAGAGGTGAAGAAGCAGTTAGAAGCAGGATTCATCGAAGTGATCGACTATCCCCCTTGGGTCACAAATGTAGTGCCCATCGCGAAAAAGGATGGCAAAGTGAGGATGTGCGTGGATTACAGAGATCTTAACAAGGCATGCCCCAAGGATGAGTTCGTCTTGCCTCATATCGATGTATAGATCGACAGTGCAGCATCAAGCGTCTTACACACAAATGTGGATGGTTTCATGGGCTACATGCAAGTTCAGATGGCCGAAAAGCACAAAGCGAAAACCTCGTTCACAACAGAGTGGGGAACATACTGTTATAGAGTGATGCCATTTGGTTTGAAAAATGCCGGGGCAACCTACCAGCGAATGGCCACAGCCCTGTTCCATGACATGATACACAAGGAGGTAGAAGTCTACGTGGATGACATGATGGTCAAATCAGAGACAAGAGAAGGGCATTTTGCCGCACTCGAGAAGTTTTTGGCCCGAATTGCAGAATTCAAGCTAAGGTTAAACCCGAAGAAGTGCTTTTTCGGCGTTTCATCGGGGAAAATCTTAGGCTATGTAATCAGAAATAAGGGAATTGAGGTGGATCCCGATAAAGTGAAGGCTATAAAGGAAATGCCGGCGCCGAGAAATGAAAAGGAAGTGAGAGGGTTTCTGGGGCATGTTCAGTATATCAGTCGGTTCATAGCAAGACTCACCACAATCTGCGAGCCAATCTTTAAGTTGTTAAGGAAAGACCAACCCGTCGTTTGGAATGATAAGTGTCAACAGGCGTTGGAGAGTGTCTGAAGTTACTTGTCTAATCCGCCAGTGTTGAGACCGCCTAAACTGGGAAAGCCGCTTCTCCTCTATGTAGCGATTGAAGAGCGATCTATTGGAGCAATGTTGGCCCAAGAGGGAGACACTGGTGTGGAGCATGTGGTGTATTATTTGAGTAAGAAGTTCCTAGAGTATGAGCTCAAATACAACATGATCGAAAAGACATGTGTGGCAGTGGTGTGGTTGACGAAGAAACTGCGGCACTATTTCCAATCGTATAAAGTGATCATTATTTCTCGGATGGACCCCGTGAAGTATTTGTACCAAACTCCATCCTTAACGGGGAAGTTAGCCAGATGGTTGTTGCTTTTGTCTGAGTTTGACATTGAATATGTGATGAAGAAGGTTATCAAAGGAAGGGCCGTGGCAGAGTTTCTGGCTAACCAACCCCTGAATGCAGAAGAGGAAGAAGTAAGCTATGATTTCCCCGATGAACATTTGAACGCAATCGAAGTCATACCATGGAAAATGTTCTTCGATGGAGCAGTTAATTCGAGTGGAGCCGGAGTAGGAGTACTACTTATCTCACCGGAAGGAGAAAGAATCCCGATGGCGAAGAAGTTATCCTTCCCTCTTACTAATAATATGGCCGAATATGAAGCGTGCATTTATGGTTTGGAGTCATTAGCAGCACTGGGAGCATCATATGTCGAAATTTGGGGTGACTCCAAGTTGATCATCGAACAGGCACAAGGGAACTGGGAAGTGAGAGAAGAAAGGCTACATCCGTATCTAGATCAGCTAGGAGGGTTGGCATTGAGATTCAAAGAATGTCGCTTCTATCACATTCCTCGAGCTCAGAACCAGGCCGCGGATGCCTTGGCCACTTTGGTGTCAGTTTGGGACAACCCTCGGAACCTTGCTTCGAAACCATTGGTATTGAGAAGATCTCACAAACCGTGCTACGAAGACGTAATGCTGTTAGGGGCAGATGAAAAACCGTGGTATTTCGATATCGTGAACTTCATGAAAGATGGAACATATCCGGCAGAGTCAGAACCTAGGGATCAAGCTGTGATTAGAAGGCTAGCTCGTTAGTTCGTCATCCATAACGATTTGCTTTACAAAAGGCACATTGACGGATTACAACTAAGATGCTTGGATGCGGGAGAAGCCCGCGAGGCGATGGAATCGGTACATTCGGGAATTTGTGGAGCCCATATGGGAGGAGCGGTACTAGCTAAGAAAATTATTAGGCAAGGCTTCTATTGGCTCACCATGGAAAGAGATTGTAACGAGTATGCGAAGGAATGTCACGATTGTCAAATCCACGACGATTGCAGTCATCTTCCGGCCATGGAACTACATGTGCTAGCACCTATTTGGCCATTCGCTGCCTGGGGCATTGACATCATCGGTGAAGTAAGGCCTAATGCTTCAAATGGACATAAGTTTATTGCAGTCGCCATCGATTATTTCACCAAATGGGTAGAAGTTGAGTCGTTTAGCAAACTGGGATCCAAGCAGATGAGAAAGTTCATTGAAAAACACTTGATCACCAGGTTCGGAGTACCTCATCACATGATCACGGATAATGGGGTCCAATTTCAGGGGGAAGTAAGGAATCTTTTCCGAGAATATGGCATTGAACATCACAGGTCTTCTCCGTACCGTCCACAGGCTAATGGGGCAGTAGAAGCAGCTAATAAGAACCTTAAAAGGATCCTCGTAAAGACGGTAGAATCACATCAGAACTGGCATGAGCACCTCCCTCTCGCGTTGTGGGCTTATCGCACGACAGTCAAAACCTCGACTGGGGCAACTCCATTCTCTTTGGTGTATGGCACAGAAGCAGTTTTGGCGATTGAGATTGAAAAGCGATCGTTGAGAATCGCAGTGGAAGCAAAAATTCCCGAGGCGGAATGGGTAAAGAGGCGATGCGAGCAGTTGGCTTTAGTTGATGAGAAAAGGATGGGAGCCCTGTACCATGTACAGTTATATCAAAGAAGGATGGCTCGGGCTTTCAATAAAAAAAGTCAAGACCAGCCCTATCAAAGAAGGAGATTTGGTGCTGAAACAGATCCGTGTGACGCACACCGACCCGAGGGGGAAGTTCAGGCCTAACTGGGAAGGACCATTCGTCGTAAAAAAGATGCTAAGCAAAGGAGCGGTGAAGTTAACCACAATGGACGGCATGGAATTCTCCGAACCTACCAATCTGGATAGGCTTAAGAAATACTTTTCGTAAAAAAAAAAAAAAATAAAGAAAATTCCCGATAGGTTGAAAACCCGCAAAGGGCGACCTATGCAACAATAAGGGAAATCCCAATGGGTGAAAACCCGAAAGGGCACTCATTTAAAAATTCCGGGATAGTAAAAGGAGAGGAGAAAAATCGCCGGGATTCGAAAACCGAAAGGAGGGTCCTGGTAACAATAGTTATAACTTGAGCAATTACAAAAACAACGTATAAGAGACTAAGTATTTCTGTTGTTTGTAAATAAATAAAGGCATGAATATATTTGACGAGAATGATTGGAACCATTATAATCTACCGAATGCATGGTAATATGAATCACGGGTTATACATTTCCTATCCTACTTTCCACAAAAAGCCTACCTACTATCCACCCCACTCCCTATACATCAGCTATACATCGGGGAAACTCTAATAAAAGCTACAAAGCAACAATGAAAGCTACAAAGCAATACATAACGAGCCTAATACGGAGGGAAGTCCCAATAGTTCTCAAAATCTCTCAGGTGAGATGCCCGCTCCGCAGATAGTGTCTCCTCGGCAGCACGCGCTCTCTCATCAGAAACTCGCGCTCTCTCATCAGAAACCCGTGCTCTCTCATCAGCAGCTCGTGCTCTCTCCTCTGCAGCAAGGCGTCTGATCGACTCATCACGCGCCCTCTCCTCGACGGCAAGGCGACCCTCAATCTCCCGTCGCATCACCCCCGACCAGTGGTCGTTCCTCTCTTGATACACATGACCAACTCGGGAATCAGCTTCCCGCACTAGCTCACTCTGTCTCCGCTCATGGGCATGAAGATCACTCTACAAAAAAAAAAGAAAAAAAACAGATAAGAGGCAGCATAGGCAAAAACATAAATCATACATACATGCATACATTTCACTACACTAAAGTATAGTAATGATACATACCAGGTGGTCGGTGCAGCGCAAGCTGAGGCGATCTCGTAGGAAGCCGGATAGATCCACGTAGTCTGTACAGGTCTCCCTAGTGGTCAGTGAAGCGTCCGAGGGATCAAACGGGACCCTCGAGGAGAAGATAAGAGGGGCCGCCTCGAATCCCGCATAAGGTGTCCCAGACTCGTCATAGCGGATCGTAGCATAATCCCTCCCGTAGCCTGGTATAGGCACGCCTATGGACGATCTCTCCGATCGGGCTGCGCTGGAGGACTCGTCGACGAAGTAGGGCTGCTCGCGCGCTGGTGTCTGAGTCTGAGTGCCATCAAAAAAATCAGATAAGTGGGCACTCCTCCAAGATCCCTCCTGCAAAAAAAAAAAAAACACACAATAAAACCTCCGAGCATATCGTGAATAAAATGAAGGGGGAACGGAATCACTTACCGAAACCTCCTCCTAACCGAAGACTGCCGCGACAGCCTCCCTCGAAAACACGTCCGTCACCGGATCTACCTCCATCGCTGTCGTCGGGGCATCCCTCGCGCTCAGTAAAGTAGACAAGTAAGGCTCGCGGCCCCCGGCGTGAATCCACACCGCTCTACCAACATACCTACGGGTCAGGTCCCGATGAATGACCGATAAAGACAGGGTCCGTACCGCGAACATAGAGATGGGGATCTCACCCGGCGTCCAATGAGCGTCTCTAACCCCGATAATGCCTCGATCCCCTAGATACCACGCCCGCACGCAGGGGCCGGTGAGCACACACTGCTGCTCCTGGATCACCGACACGTATGCATACTCAGGGCCGAAGTCGAGGTCATCCCACCTGAACTGAATCTAAAGCAAAATACACAAAGAGAAAGTCAAAAAGGCTCAAACCAAAATCTGGCACGATGGGGCAAAATCTACCTGACTCAGGGTCAGCGAGTCGATCCGATCCAGAAGCCGCGACACTGTCCGACTCCTCTCAGCGCTCAAGTCGAAGTCCCTCCATCGAGTCATAAATGGCGGCCTCGGCACTCTCGGTCGAGGTCGAGACCGGCTAGGAAGGATGTGTCTCTCGTATGCCCACACCTGCGGTAAAAACAAGGACTAGGAGTGTGAAAAATGCGAAAAAGATAAGACGGATAAGTCAAGAAGGCGTCACGTACCAGCAGAGCAAAGGTGTAACCACCGAAATCCTTGCGCTTCCGGCTGGTCAGGTCCAGAAACTTGTAGAGGAAAGCTAAGCCTGCCCCCGCCCAATCGTAGGAAGCCGCTGCATCCAAATCGCTGAGCGCCTGAATGAGGCCCGCATGTACCTTCCCGCCCTTCGTGTGGAAAATCGTCTCACTCAGAGCGTATACCAAGAAGCTACGAACCGCCAAGTCGGTAGCGTCAGTCTCGCAGAAATCCCGTCTACTCAAAAGGCTAGCAGTGGAAATAAATTTCGCCGGAGTAGACTTGGCGCATAGAGGAACTCCCGGTCCAATCAAGGCAGCAAGCCTAGCAGGGTCGACCCGCGGTCGCATCATACCAAAATGAAAATGGACGGGAGTGTTGCTCCCTCGCAATCCGGTCAATAGCGAAAAATCTCGAGGCGAGATGGTCATCTCCCCAAAGGAAAGGTGGAAGGTGTGGGTCGAGTCAACCCACCGCTCACACAGGGCCCGTAGGCCAAAAGGATCACACACCCCGTTGGTGCGGGACAGCGCTGCAATAAAGGATCTGAAGCCCAACTCCTGCACACGGGCTCTCGCCGCGGCACCTAGCCTATCATACCATGAGAGAACCTCGGCGGTGGTCCCCGAAATCTCAATGAACTAAAAAGGAACAAGATAAGAAAATTTAAATACAGCTCCTAAAGCATGCAATTGAAAAGAACGCGTTAAGACTAGGTATTCTTTCATTTTCTAACCTAGAGACATCCGGTCAGTTAGGACCAATTTTCTGCAAAAATCTCTCATGTAGGGTCCTTCACGTAAGGTTGAGTCAATTCTTTGATCCACTCTCGTCTGCGGCGACGAGGAGCGTAGATTAGGTTTTACTATTCACATACGTTAACGGGCATTAGGTAAGTTTTTACTATTCACGTCGTTTTCACTATTCACGTGCATTAGCTAAGTTTTTACTATTCACGTTTTTACTATTCACGTGCACTATTCATTTTTTACTATTCACGTTCATTAGCTAAGTTTTTACTATTCACGTTCTACTATTCACGTGCATTAGCTAAGTTTTTACTATTCACGTTGACACTATTCACGTTCTACTATTCACGTGCATTAGCTAAGTTTTTACTATTCACGTTGTCACTATTCACGTTTTTACTATTCACGTGCACTATTCACGTTTTTACTATTCACATCGTTTTTACTGTTAACATGCATAAATTCGTAGTGTACTATTCACATGCATATAGCGCGCATTCTTACAAAAACAAACAAGTGTTACGTGTAAATAAAGGAATTCACGTTTTCTAGCTAAAGTCCTCTAAGGCAGTCTAAGAGTTAGCATGCAAATCATGTTCGTATAGGAGTGCTAAAGCCTAGAGTTCAAATCAAATAAAAGTGAGAAACCACTTACCTCGTTGCAGCGTGTCCTGCTCAAGTGTGTCGTAGGGTCGTGGAAGGTATCCACTCTATCCAGGTTTACGTAAACCTCGTCCATGCCTCTGGTGCCATCCCATTCGTCTAAATCCATCCCGAGAATAATCCAAATTGAAGTCTAGTGAGAGAAAGAGGAGAGAGAAGGTGTGGGGTTGAAATGAAACCCCACCACCTTATATAGGAAAAGGGAATGGCATTCCCGTAAATAGTGAAAAAAGTACGATTTGACATAAAGGTAAAAAGTAAATAATTAATTACCAGGTGCACAGACCTCCGATTTGCAGTCCGTTTTAGCCTGCATTTCTCCCAGACAGTGACTAACATTGTCAAAACATCAATTCCAGACAACAGCTAATTTTTACAGAGCAGTGACACCAGTCAAAATACAGACGACGGTCAACAGAAAAACAATCAGTAGTCTATTTCATTTCGGACTCAGATGTGTGCCCATCGAATCGTCGAGATGATAGCTCCAGTGAGAAAATCCAGAAACAGCCCCCGCTTTTTAACCATTTGACTCTCGGTCGCAGACCGAAGTTGCTTTTTAGCCATTTGACTCACGGTCGCAGACCGGAGTTGCTTTTGAGCCATTTGACTCACGGTCGCAGACCGGAGTTGCTTTTTAGCCATTTGACTCTCGGTCGTGGACCGAAGTTGCTTTTGAGCCATCTGACTCACGGTCGTTGACCGGAGTTGCTTTTTAGCCATCTTCACCGCAATCTTGAAATGGGGTAGCTGTTTAGCCATTATCCCCACAGTCGTAAATCAGGGTAGCTGTTTAGCTATTATCCCCGTGATCTTGAAATAGGGTAGCTGTTTAGCCATTATCCCCGCGATCTTGAAATGGGGTAGCTGTTTAGCCATTATCCCCACGATCTTGAAATAGGGTAGCTGTTTAGCCATTATCCCCGTGATCTTGAAATAGGGTAGCTGTTTAGCCATTATCCCCGCAATCTTGAAATAGGGTAGCTGTTTAGCCATTATCCCCGCAATCTTGAAATAGGGTAGCTGTTTAGCCATTATCCCCGCAATCTTGAAATGGGGTAGCGGTTTAGCCATTATCCCCGCAGTCGTAAACTAGGGTAGCTGTTTAGCCATCATCCCCGCAGTCGTAAATCAGGGTAGCTATTTAGCCATTATCCCCGCAATCTTGAAATAGGGTAGCTGTTTAGCCATTATCCCCGTGGTCCTAAACTAGGGTAGCTATTTAGCCATAATCCCCGCGGTCGTGAACTAGGGGGCAGCCCGAAGCAGAGTCTGATGCAGTCAGAGAGCAACGCCGGAGCGCGCAGCGCAAAGGTCAGGTATGTTTCCTCCTACTCGTTACGTGTCTTTTACTTTTATATGTTTTACATTGCATGTGTTACGTTAGCAAAAACGTTTTCGAACCACACACATCACTGTCAAAATAGAAAAGAAGGGGCAACTGTAGACACCGAGTCGGAGGACCTGTGACGAAAACCTGAAACAAGACGGTCGAAGCGATTGATTCCGGAAGTTTTAAAAAATATATAAAGAATAATAAGCTGAGGAAAATTAACGGCACGGCGCGGACACACAACGGCATCCCGCACGCGGACGACGATGGTCGAACGCTCGCTTGACGGCTCGAGACGTGCGTGCAGCGTCCGTCGGACGTACCGCGAGTGGCACGCTCTCGACGCCCGAGCAATGCCTGGGACCGCTGGCGGTGCGCGCCCTCGTGGGCCGTTGAGCACACGTGCCTGGCAGCGCGGGGCGCGCGTTCGGCGGCCGCGACGTGCGAGCGTCTAGTTGCGCGGAACGCGCGCTCGGCGACCACGGAGTGCACGCGTCCGACGGCGCGGGGCATGCCCGAGGGTCGCCGGGCGGGCACCCAACCACGTCGGGCGAACGCCCAACGCGTCGGGCGGACGCCCGACGAGGGTTGGGCGCGGGCGCCCAACCTCGCGTTGGGTGCTCGCCCAACGCCGTTGGGCGATCGCCCAACATTGTTGGGCGGCCGCCCAATAAGGTTGGGCGGTAGCCCAACACTAGGTTGGGCGGCCGCCCAACCACAATGGGCGACGCCCAATTTTTTTTGGGCGTCGTCCATTGTTCCGGGATCCGTTTCCTTATATAAGGGCACTGATCCCAAGGTGAAGGGGAGGATTTTTTGGGAGAGCTTTCTCACACTAGATATTTTTCTAGAGAGAGGAAGTGGATTTTTTGGGAAAAAAACATTTTTTTTTTCTAAAATTGAAAATCTCTAAATTTCCTAAGTTCAATTTTTACTAAATTTTTCATAAAAACGGGAGCTCGCGGTTCGTGGAATCAATCGGCTTCGACTGTCAGATACCGAATTAAAGGTATTATCCGAGGACTAGACTATTTATTTTATTTAATTTATTCTCTCCTTCTATTTATTTTTTTATGCTATAGTTTTTATTCCTTTAGTTATTTATTTATTTTATCACGTTTTATTTAATTAACGTATTTATTTAATTTTCGTTTCGTGTTAAATAAAATTCGGTTTTGTTTTATAATAAAAACCTCATTTTGGATATCCCAATACGAACCGTGATCCGATAAAAAGGTAGTTCGGGCATCGAAAATGTTGTAATTATAAGTTTTTATTTAAAAGAGGTTTCCGAATAACGTTTTAAAATAAAAACATCGTTTTAGGAACTGCCGTGTTCGACTATGATCCATCTTTGGTAGTTCGGAAGTCCAAAACGATTGAATTAGATTTAATTTAAAGCTTTTGAACAAATCTGGAAAATATGGGAGTGCTGTTGTAATTCGCCAATTCTGTCACTAAAGGCTGTTTACCGACGGATTTTCCGTCGGTAAATCTGCCAAAATGTAAAAAATGCCATTTCAGTCCCTTTTTCTTAACTTTTAGACTTTTAATCCTTAGTATATAAATATATAATTATGTAATATATTCTTTTCAAATTGTTTTGAAACTTTAACATATATAATTATTTTAGGAGATTGGTATTCCATTTTTATTCTAATTTTTGTATATGTACATATTACTTTCTTTTTTATTATTATTCATTTAAATTATATTAAATTCTATTTTAAATGTTATTTACTTGGGCATTTTGGGAGATAATTAGTAGATATTGGAGGATGAACATATAGTCTTTTTGACATTAGGATTATATTAGTTATGTATATATATAGTTTTGGGGTATATTTGGGTTATCTTAATTATTGTTAAATAAAATTATTTTGAGTGATAAATGCTATTTTCTTATTTATGAATTTCATTCACTATTTTCTTATGTTTAAAGTATAAATATATTATTTTCATTATTCTTTCTCATATATGTATTAGATAGTATATTTTCTTTTACTCTTATTTTATGTCTTTTGGGCTAAAATATATAAATATATATCTATGTTATTTTCTTTATTTCTTTTGGTCATTTATAAGTCCATGTTTCAAATGGGCTTCACTTGGAAAAATTAAGTTTTGGACCTAAATGTGTTTATTGATGTAATTATAATAGTTAGAGAGTACATTAAATAAGCGGGGAAAATAAGTCACAAAAAGAGAGTTTTCAATTAAATTATTTAAGCTAATGAGCTTTCTTAGATCTCTAATGTAGATAAATAGAGGCATTCTTGTTAATATTTCAAACCGTCTTCAAAATATCACGTTTTAAAACCTTAGCCCGTTCCAACGACGGATTAAGCGAACATTGTAATTAAAATCGTTTTCTTGACAAATAATAGAGTTTTGAACCATTTCCTTAAAGAATTTGTACAAAGTAAAATTGACTTGTATGTTTAACCACGTTTTCTTATTAAAAGGCTTTTACTTTAACGTTTTCAATTACTCGAGTCGTTCCAATGGCGATTCGGGTAAGCTTCATCAAACGGGGTTTTAAAACACACCTAAATCGTTCCAACGGCGATTAAGGTGCGAACCATGTAATAAACATCGTTTTGGGGAAATAAGTTAATGTAGAATAGACACACAACATAACATTTAAATACAGTTGTAAATAAATCACTTCTTTCTTCCCCCTCTCTGTGTATGTATAAACATAAATGGGTGATTCTTTACTGATGTGGCTTTTCAATATCATATGCTCAAAATGGTTTCCAAAAAGAGAAAGAAAAGGGTTTCAAATGAGTTTTAAACTTAAAGAAGTATACGATTAGTCCGTTATCGCCTAACATGCTGAGTAGGAGGCCGGTGGTTCATAACCGGGCGATGTCGGGGTGCCTAGTAGCCTTTCTCCGGAAAGGAACTAGCCTTCTCGGCTCGTACCTAAGTTTCCCGAACCCACACCGGTCTCCCGCAAGGGATCGGTGTTCATTTTTCCATTCGTGGGTGGCGACTCTTCCATATCTCCGAGCTCCGGTCCTGCCGAGCCTCTTGATTCCGCGATTGGTTGCTTTCGGCGCCAATCACCGCTTACGTCGCCATGAGGTTGTCCACCCCCCGGTCCGCCCGGGAGATTAGGCCGCGGCACCTCGTCTAACAGCCGCGCGCCCCCCCAGCCTCCATTCCCGCCCTTACCGACGGAACCAGCGCCGACCCACCACCCGACGGCGAGCGGTCTCTCTCCCTTGGCGTCTCCCTCTCCTTCATCCGGATCAACACCGACAGCCACAAGAAAATGCCCAAGAATCGCGAATCGCTGGGAGAGAGGAAATCGCGACTATTGAATATAAAACGTTATGCATATATATGCTGTTTTATAAATTATAATATATTATAGGGAAAAGTACAAAAATAAACCTTGTGGTTACACTCATTTTCGAACAGCACCCACGTGGTTTAAAAGTTTACAAATTGGTACCATGTGTTTCATTCCGTTAGCAAACATAGGCATTTTTATCTAACGGTGTTAAAATAGCTGAGTTGGCAGTCAAAGTCAAAAGTTTAGAAGGGTATTTTTGTCCTTTTATTTATTCTATATTTTATAATTTTAAAATTTTAAATCTCACCCAATAGGTGATTGACACCTAACATTATCCATCTCTCCCTCATGTCTTTCTCCCAAGTCTTCATCTTCTACAAGCTTCTCTTGTAATTCTGTCCATCCCAAATAACACCAAATTTTTCTAATTCTTTCATCTCCTCAACCCAACTCCATAACTCCATTTTTTGTTGTATTTCTTTGTTCAGTGGATCAACATAGCAAAAATTACAGGGATCAAAATCTTTTCTAATTTTCTTATCTCCCTCACCAGAGTTGATTTTTCCATCCAAGCAAAAACTCTTCTTATTTCAATGGCGTTAACCATACTGCTACAAAGAATGGATTTCAATGAGGGATCGGAATAGGAACTTCGAACTTGAACAATTAGCAAGAAATAAGAAAAAGGAGGAACCCATTTGAACAATAATAACACTACCCTGATTGCTTAATTTTGTTTAATTTCTGGAATTAATTGCTTAATTTTGTGTTTGAACTAAAAAAAAATTCTTCAGATTTTGTGTTTGAACTAATTTTTGTTGTGACACATTAAGTTGGATCCGACGAAAACCATGAACAGGCGGAAGGAAAAAGGTGGAGATCGGTGGCGGCACTTGATCGGCGGCGGAATCAGAGTGAACGGAGAATGTTCGAGATGGAGAAAGAGTTTTATATGAACATGATGATTTATCAAAACATAAATATCTGCTGGTGAGGAAGAATATTTGGATATGTTTTCTTCTGCCATTGAAGCTTGTAGTTTCTTCTGCCATTAAAGCTTGTAGAAGATGAAGAATTGCAGGAGAAACTTTTTGAAGATGAAGAGTTGGGAGAGACGAGAGAGACGAGAGATAGAAATGTTAGGTGTCAATCACCTATTGGGTGAAATTTAAAATTTTGAAATTATAATAAATTATAAAATATAGAATAAATAAAAGGATAAAAATACCCTTCTAAACTTTTGACTTTGACTGCCAACTCAGCTATTTTAACACCGTTAGATAAAAGTGCCTATGTTTGCTAACGGAATGAAACACATGGTACCAATTTGCAAACTTTTAAACCACGTGGGTGCTGTTCGAAAATGAGTGTAACCACAAGGTTTATTTTTGTACTTTTTCCTATATTATATAAATATATAAATATTAATTATAATTTATAATATAATTTTATAAACAAAAATATAAATATTTAAAATTTGCTTAACCTAATCTCCTTCTCTCCTCTCCATCCAAAAACGCCGCACAACACACAAACAAACACAGAGAGAATCGCCTCCTTCACGCCGCAGCCTTCAGGAGCCGTCATTCACCGCCGTCCTTCACCGCCGCCGCAGGGAACCCTCCTTCGCCGCCGCAGGGAGCCCTCCTTCACGCCGCAGGTTTGTTTTCGCCTATCTTTTTCTCGTTTTCGTTTTCTATTGCTGTTTGATTTTGATACTGTTCTTTTTTTAGCAGTGTCCATTTTGATACCCATTTTGATTTCGATTTCGATTTCGTTTTCTAGTAGCTCTTTGATTTTGATACCGATTTTGATTTTGATTTTTGAACCTTTGTTGAGGTTATCTGAAGTGTGAGGTTGTCGTATGAAAATGCTAATTTTCTTCCTCCTTAGAACTGATAGTTTTAGTTTGTTGAACTGTGATCTTTCTTGGCTTCACTAAGTGTTTGGTTGTTCACATCTAATTCTTCTTGCTGTACAGACTTTTTTTGGCTAGTCAAATAGTTTTAATTATTATTTTTTTAAATATACAGATGGGCTTGTACGGGCGGGCTTGGGATTCATTCCAATCTCGTCGAATTTCCATTTGATTTACAGACATAACAGGGGAAAAGAATACAGTTCGTTCCAAAACCTCTCTTGTTTGCAGTTTCTGTTTCAGGTATAATTTTAGGGTTCACACGGCGAACAATGAACGGAATTACTGTGCGTTTGATCGATATTCATAACCATAACTCTTTGCTGTGTTGTTGTTGTTAGTGCTGTTGATTGGAGAGATGTCAGCGTATGAGAATGTTGTTGGTGGAAAGTTGAAGCTGAAGGGAAAAGCGTTAGATGTCAAAGCCGGTGGGATTAAGAAGAAGATGAAGAAGAAACAAAAGAAAAGCCATGAGCAAGTTTCTCAAACTGTGGAGGATGAGCTTCCACCAGGTTTCACTTTCAACTTCATCTCACATTTCAATTTGATTTTTTGTGTTTGTTATGTTGTTTGCTTTGATTCTTTTGGTAAAGCATGTTCATATGCTGTGAATTTTGTGTTTTTGATCTAGGTTGCACGGACACTCCTTTTTAATAGCCTTTTTATGCATTGTATCTGTTTCGTCTTCATGTCCAATTTCATTTTAAGGTTGTTTTGTGAAGGTTATGTTTTTGAAACAACTTTTTGGGGTGTTGGTGTCCGTTTTCATGTCTGTTGCAGTACACTCCTTTTAATAGCCTTTTTTTTACATATCATGCCGGCTTGGTGTTTGCGTCTAATTTCATTTTAAGAATATTTTGTGAAGTTTATGTTTTAGAAATAACTTTTTTCGGTGCTGGTGTCGGTTTTCGTGTTTTGTACCTGTGCAACATAGTTCTTGACATAAAAAAGAAATATGGATAAGATACACTATCATTGCTTTAATTCTTTCGCTAAAGCATGTTCATATGTTATGAGTTTTGTTTTCTTTAACCTATGTTGCACGGACACTCCTCTTTAGTAGCATGTTTAAGTATTGTGTCCATGTTCGATTTTGTTTCAAGGCAATTTATCGAAGATTATGTTTTAGAAATAACTTTTTCCGGTATCGGTATCTGTGTCCGTGCAACATAGTTCTTCACATAAACAAGAAATAGGGGTAAGATACACTATCATTGGTTTAATTCTTTCGGTAAAGCATGTCCATATGTTGTGAATTTTGTGTGTTTTGAACTATGTTGCACGGATACTTATCGTATCTGTGTTGTGTCCGATTTCGTTTTAAGGGTATTTTATGAAGGTTATGTTTTAGAAATAACGTCTCCTGGTATACGTGTCAGTGCAACATAATTCTTGACTTAAAAAAGAAATAAGGGTAAGATACCCTATCATTGCCAGCCAAGAACAATTTCGTCCTTCCAAAGCTATAAATGGTACAATTGAGAGTCTAAGATTGTCAAGTTAGCCAATTTCAAACATTGCTAAACCAAGTCCTCTTCTCAGTCATGATTCATGATATCGTGTGTGTGTCTCATCTTATCTGAATTCTTATCACGAGTTTTGTACTTACTGTAACTGGATAATTTTTTTTATCAAAACTCAAATATTTTGTAAAGTTTAAAAGGCATTCCATCCCCAAACTTATTCTGAAACTGCAAAAAACGCAAAATTGCTTTCTAAACCAACTGAACTGGTGCACAACACCTGAACAAAATAATTGATGTTTGAAAATTGTCCTAGCTTGCCAATGTTAGACCCTCAACTGTACCATAATGTTCGGGGTTAGAATTGCTCTTCGCTAGCAATAAAATGAGTATTTTTGTAACTCATCTCTAAAAAAAGGGTAATTAATTTATTAGTCCCTATATTTTGACAAAACACACTATTTAGTCCCTGTATTTTAAAAAATACACGGTAAAGTCTCTAACGTTTTTCTCAGTGAACTGTTTAGTCCCTAACGTTTTTCTCGGTGAACTGTTTAGTCCCTGCCGTTAGACTCTCATGAAGATTTTGTTAGTCAATTTGGATTTGCGGTCTTCTTTTCCTTTATTTTCTTTTCCTTTAAACTCTAATGCATCTGAAATCAACTTTGTGTGTTCTTCTTCTTGATTTTCTTCTTAATCGTTCAAATTCGTAAGCATTGGGTCTATTCTTTTTCTTGTTCTCCATACAAATAGCTTCTTCTTCAAAATTGGATTTCCTCTTCTGAAGTTTGAAGGTAAATAGTAAAGGGTAATTTAGTCATTTCCGAAGTCATAAACGGTAAAAAATCTAAGAAACAGACGGAAGGACTAAACAGTTCACTGAGAAAAAGGTTAGGGATCTTATCATGTGTTTTTTAAAATAAGGGAGAGAAGTAGCATCAATGCTTAGATTTCTTGAGAAAATTATGATTGATGAGAATAATGCACAGATATAAGCCATGATTTATTGTGTAGTTTGTTATTGTTCGTAGACGTTAGCTGATTTTTCTTCCAAAATACCTATTAGCAGTTGTTTCTCAATTTTAATCAAACAATTCTATATTGACCGTTTGGAGTAAAACAACAAAAAATAGAAAAACCAAACAGACACTTAGACTTCATGCCCTGATTCGAGGCCTTCGATTGCATTGCATCATACTATAGCTGAATTTCCTTTCAAGATGCAGTTGTTTCTCAATCCTAATCAAACAATTTTATATCCAAAAACAACAAAAAATAGAAAAATCAAACGGATGCTTAGACTAATTACAGCTGCGTTTTCTGTTCGTACCCTGATTTGAGGCCTTTGATTGCATTGCATCATATTATGGCTGAATTTTCTTTCAAAATACCTATTAGCAGTTGTTTCCCAGTCTTAATCAAACAATTCTATATCTACTTTTTCGAGTAAAACAACAAAAAATAGAAAAACTAAATGGACACTTGGACTAATGACAGCCGTTTTCTGTTCATGCCCTGGTTCGAGGCCTTTGATTGCATTCGATCATACTATACCTGAATTTCCTTCCAAAAGCAATTGTTTCTCAATCCTAATCAAACAATTTTATATCTATTTTTTCGGAGTAAAACAACAAAAAAGAGAAAAACCAAACGGACACTTAGACTAATTACAGCCGTTTTCTGTTCATGCCCCGATTTGAGGCCTTTGATTGCGTTTCAATTTCCTTCAAGAATACCTATTAGCAGTTGTTTCTCGATCTTATTCAAACAATTCTATATCTACCTTTCGGAGTAAAACAATAAAAATAGAAAAACTAAACGATATTTAGACTAATTACAAACGTTTTCTGTTCATACCCTGATTCGAGGCCTTTGATTGCATTGCATCATACTAAAGCTGAATTTCCTTTCAAAACACAGTTTCTCAATTTTATATCTAAAATAAGAGAAAAACCAAACGGATATTAGACTAATTACAGACTTTTTCTGTTCATGCCTGGAGTCGAGGCCTTCGAGCATCATACTAATAATTCTGCATTTCTGATGAATATAAGTTCTTGAAATTAGGTTGAAACTGATTGAATAAATGGTATTCTGATTGATTGTGCAGAAGTAGAAAACAAAGAGGAAGAAATAACTGGGCTTGGCGAGGAAATTCAAGGTGGAAATAAAACTGGGAAATTGCGTGAAGAAGAAGATGAAGAAGAAGAAGGGAAGAGCGCTTCTTTTTATGATAATCTTACAGCTGCGGAGAGACGGTACATAGAGCAGAGAGAACAAATCGATACGCATAGAATGGCCAAGGAAGCTAATAAATCACACCGAGATAGAATTCAAGATTTCAACCAGTATTTGGCTAACATGAGCGAGCATTACGACATTCCTAAAGTCGGCCCTGGCTAAAATATCAACTCTCCTCTGTCCGATGAATGTCGGTTTAACTTGCTTCGACGTGTTTTATGTCCCTTTTTCACCTTGATGAAATGGTCCAGGTTATTATGTGAAACAGTTCAGTTATGTTTTTGCACATTTATTTGTGATATCTGCTTTTGGACGGCGAGCCTTTGTGCAACAGTAAATGTAGAGGTCATGGGTTCGAATATTAGGAGCAGCCTCTTGCCAAAGAAAAATTGGCAGGAAAAGGCTTGCCCCCAATACACCATTGTGGTGGAACTCCTCCTCGGACTCTCGCTTAGCGGGGACGCGTAGTGCACCGGGCTGCCCTTTTTTATTTGTGATATCTGCTTTTGCTTGAAATAGAAATGTACTATAGATTCTTGTTAGTGTTAACTATTAATCAAACTGACCAATATGCTAAGAGCATTTTTATGTCCAGTGTTATAAATGGTACATTTCTACGTTTAGCGGTATAAATGGTATGGTATAAATAGTACAATAAATGGTCTAACGTTTGAATAGTTAGCCCTGGCTAGAATTATCCACTCCCCCTGCTCGAAACATGAACGAACATCAGTTTAACTTGCTTCTACGTGTTTTATGTCCTTTTTTCACCTTGATGGAATTCAAGGAAGCTAATAAATGACACCGTGATAGAATTCAAGATTTCAATCAGTATTTGGCTAACATGAGCGAGCATTACGACATTCCTAAAGTTGGCCCTGGTTAAAATATCAACTTTCCTTCACCCCTTGAATGCCGATTTAACTTGCTTCGACGTGTTTTATGTGCTTTTTTCACCTTGATGAAACAGTCCAGGTTATGTGAAACAGTTCAGTTATGTTTTTGCACATTTTATTTGTGATATCTGCTTTTGCTTGAAATAGAAATGTACTAGAGCATTTTTATGTTTAGCGTTATAAGTGCTACAGTATAAATAGTACAATTAATGGTCTAATGTTTTAAATATTTTGTTTATTAGTTTTGTAGCAATTGCATATTAATTGCTTCAGAATTCAGAAAGACGTTTTTTTATAATTTATTATGTATGGAAATAGAACGCATTTAATCTCATATATAATATTTACATTTTTTAATTTGTTTGTACAATGAATCTGAGATCCGAATCAAAGAAGAACAATGTTTTGAATACTCGACAATTAGATTTGATTCTTAGGAAATCTAATAAATCAAGATCGGACAGAAAAGAACCATATCAAAACAAATTTACATGTTACGCTCTGACCACCAAGAAAATAATTTGATTGTTCAATTGCAACAAAAAAGAACTCTTGCAAAACAAAGTTGTAAAGACTCGGACTTATTCTCCAATAAACAAGAATTCAATTCTAAATTGTTCAGTTATAGTGAACAAAAAAATACAAGAGAAGAAATTCTAAATTTTAATTCATTGATAACATAATTGTTTGCAATGATACATAAAAGTCCTAAAACATTATAAAATAACTAAAATATTTACCGTGTTACTAATATAATTATAAATAACCAATGAAAAATAAACGGAACTGCTTTCCTTCTTAGAGACGTTTAGCCCTTAGAGGTCTTTGAGTAAAAATGCCAACTCAAAATTATCTAAGAAATCCGCACAAAACGTCTAAAAATTGCCTAAATCGATTGGAGACCTATTTTGACAACCATGAATTTGAAGAAGGCATATGGAGATTCTGCCCAAAACCGTTTTATGACAGGCCATCACAAACTGGGCCGATTATAATCTGTGCACAATTTTCTCTGCAACTGTTTTTTGGCATGATCGACTTGCATTCTTCACCCGATGTCCACCAAACTTAAAGATAACATTATAAACAACATATTATCATATTTAAACATATATTTATCTGGGGATGAAATGTTTAACATAAATGGCACCCACTCGAATGGTGATTCTCACTTGAATGGTGATTCTCCGCAGAGAATGGGATATATGGATAATGTTTTTGGAACATTTATAAACGGAGAATGAGGATCCCGTGAGAACGAGAATTCCCCACGAGATGGAAATGGAGATAAATTTATCCCCGTTTAACTCACAAAAACAGGAATGGAAAATCCCGACTAATCGAGGACAAGGATAGAAATACATTCCCAATCCCGTCCCGTTTACATCCCTTGTTTATCTATAATACTCAATAATTTAGTCACAATTCAGAAACTCGAATGAGTAACCTTCAATTTGGACTTATTCTTTGCCTCTTCTTTCCATGTGACTCGATAGAGATGAAATGTTTTTATTTTCACCTTTCTTAGAATTATCGATCAAAAAGGAATTTAAGATTTACATACATGGTCTCATTTTCATTATGGATCCGAGTCTGATCAACGTGTTTAAAAACCCTAACAAGAATCCGAAAAAAATAAAATTCACAATGTCATGTATGTATACGTGTCTTTAAAAAAAATCGAAAGACAAAAATAAATAAATAATAATTAAATTAACTCATACATGATGATGGCACCCACTCGAATACACACCTTATTGCATAAATACATATGGAACAGTTTCAAGTCCCCTGCTGCTGCTCAATACAACTGAAAAAATATCAGATTGTATGGTAACAACTAAAATTTTATGGCATGAGCCTCACAATCTGTCTGTCTTGTCTTCTTCACAGAATCAAATAAATAAACAAACCTAAAGTGTTTCTTCAGTTCAAACTGTTGCTCCGACTCGTGAATGAAAACCAAAATTCGGAAAATTACTCGATCATCGGGTCTCATCCTCCAATGCACGGAAACCTGCATTTAGATCATCGTGCAACTTTTGGAATTTTGCCACGAGAGCTTCTTCTCCTTCTGCTGGATCCTCAAATTTCTGAGACCTGCATTAATGAATGACAGTATTTTCAGAACATGCGGCTTTCGTTTTTCTTTTAATGAATAAGATACAGGTTAGCGTTACGTACACTAAACGGTAGAAGAGATCTCCCAACCGATGCTTGATAAGACTGTATGATATTTTCTGACCATCCATACCAGCTGCTCTCTCCACAGCCTAGCATCAGAAAACCAAAACCAAAACCACATTTATTAGTTTCTGAAATTCGTATATAAGGTATATAAGCTATTCAAGCACTGTTGTCGGAGTCATGTGATTCGCGAATTGAATCGTACAATTCGATTCGATTCAGCTCTATTTCGAGCCAGATCTATAGGGCAAATCTAAATTATAACAGCATCTTATGATTCGAATTCGATTCAGTTCTATTCCGATCAGGATCTATAGAGAGAATCTAAATTATAACAGGATCGGATGTGATTCGTTGGAATCGGTGGTGAATAGGCCAAATTGGTCAAGTAGGCTGATTCCACTGATTCAGGAAATATGCTAAAAAGTTTGTGATAATAACTACTGCAGCAGATTCCAAATTCTAGTTTAGCAAAACTAGAAGTATCTAATGAAGGAAGTCTCATCCAATTCAGAAAACATATTTGGCACTTTGCTTTTGTCGTGGTGCAACAATAGATCAACAACACTAACTACTAAACTCACTCTCCTCTAATCCGATTGTTATTTATCAAATTATCAACTCAAACTAGTTCCATTCCATCGTTATCAAGTTGACAACAAGGCAAAAAAAAAAAAAAAAGTCCGAAACTCAAACTATCCGTCTCCACTAAGTTATTAACAAAGTTCGATTTGTGAATTAGTTTTATTAGGATTACATTTGCATTAGATTTGAATTTTAAGTACTTGGTTGATATGATTTCTTTTTTGACATTAAAATTGCAAGTCAAGACTAATATTTGCTAATATTTTAAGTACATTTACTCTAAGGTTAAGTACATGGTAAATATTTTATTTTATTCTAAGGTTAAGGTGGTTTGGCCATGTAAGACGAAGAGCACTTGATGTGCCGGTTAGGAAGACTGAAGAGTGGCAAAGGGATGTAGTGGTGAGGGGTAGGGGAAGACCTAAGCAAACTTGGAGGAGGGTGATAGAGAGTGATATGAGTTTATTGGGGATTGAGGAAAATATGGTAGTGGATAGGAAAGAGTGGAGGGAGAGAATTTGTGTAGCTGACACGACTTGATTTTACGGATTTATATGATGGTTCATGTTAGCCGACCCCGAATCATTTCGGGACTAAGGCTTTGTTGTTGTTGTTGTAGGAATTTGAACTGAATCCTAAGATTCAATCCGATTCACGAGTCACAAAATGAAGATTTCGATTCACAAGTCTAATCTCGATTTGACAACTATGTATTCAAGTATGTCAATTCAAAACCTTATAAAAAAGAAAGAGAAATTTACCTGATTGGCCAAATTGAAATAATGAATAATGTTGCGCATCATCCAAACAGATTTGTAGAAAGGACAGAACTTGTCGTACCTGGTACATTCATTGAAAGATGCGTTCAGAGATAAGCACTGTCATGTTATAAATTGAGGTAGAAAAATTGAACAATAGAACTGAAGCTTACGCTGTAAATGCGTTCTGAGCAAGATAGTCTTCCCTCAAAAGCTTTGCAGTCTCTAGAGTAATCTTATCTCCTTCCGCTAAAGCATCTTTTCCCACAAGCTGGATTTACCGAGTAACCAAGGGCGATCAGCGACAAGTAGATTTAATGGATCATTTACACTTGTCATACAAATATTGCAGGATGAATGCATGCTACATTAGTAATTTCTACTCCCGTTTGTTTGCCAGAAAATTTTGTGCAGGAAAATATATTCCTGATTTGTCGGTGTTTGTTTGCTTAGAAAAATAATTCCACGAAAATTTTAAGTTAGTCAATAGAAAAATATATGAAGAAAGTGAGGAAAATGTTTTATCCTTTTAAAATATTTTTCCTAAACCTTTTGGAACGTACTCCATTTCTTCTTACCTTTTGAAAACAAAAACAACCCACCAATTCTTACCTTTTCCGGTATTGTAGCCGCACCGGAAAATATTATACTTTCTAACAAAAAAAACATTCCTTAGCCAATATTTTCCAAAACACGACATTTTCCGGCAAACAAACAGGGCCTAACTTTGCAGAGTGGCAAGATAGAGCCAGCAATCTAATAGCTCTATAGTTCCAAGGCACAAAAAAAAAAAAAAAAATCAATAAACAACGGTGATCTCATATATCTCATAATCTCCATCCGTATCATATCTTCAATAGTTTGACGCAATTCCAGGTTATAACCATTTTAGAACCTTGGCGAACACAGAATAAAAGAAATTTTGGAATGGGACGCCTACTTGGACAATTTCATTCAAGTCGTCTTCTCTTTGTAGCACTTCTCGAGCCTTTGTCCTGATGTTGATAAAATCTGGATCAAATTGGTCGTAGAAAGACTCCAAAGCCTGCCAACAGGAGAAACAATCAAATAATTAATAATGACTGAAATATGCAACGCCAAAAGATAAAAAAAATCTAGAAAACCATGAATAAATAAATGAAATATCACAATTAATAATTATGCCTTGTGCACATACCGTTGAGTACTTTGAGTAAGAAATAAGCCAATTTACAGAAGGGAAATGTTTTCTCTGGGCAAGTTTCTTGTCCAGACCCCAAAAGACCTGCACAAATACATGTAGGTAACTTCATTTACTTAACTAAACAAAAGCACAATGAGGGCACTTCAATTCTGCAGACGACGACAACCCTAGTTGAGCTTAGGCCAACCATGGAAATAATTACTACTTAAGTCGTAACTACCTGTACAATACTGAGAGTAGCAGATGTAACTGGATCTGAAAAATCTCCACCAGGAGGGGACACAGCACCAACAATTGTCACACTGCCAGTACGCTCTGGTGACCCAAGACATTTTACTTTACCAGCACGTTCATAAAATGAGGCCAAACGTGCAGCCAAATAAGCAGGATACCCACTATCTGCAGGCATTTCAGCCTGCAAAAGAGATAAAGTAACAAGAAATTAAGAATTGTGATACATTTGAATGCGTGATAAGCTTAACATAAGATATCCATGTTGTCAAAATTCAATAGTTCTAATAGACTCAGCTTCCATGAGTATGGAACCTGAATACTGGAATGATAGAAAGTTTCCAGCTAGCTGAAACACAAAGCACAACCTCTGTATATAATTGGAGTTCCATGAATTAATTATATGGAAGCATTGATGGCATTGAACATCACCGTCGATAATACATTAATCAAGCATTTCCTGACTAATTTATCATCAAATGGACATTCAAACATCATGTGATCTCTGCAACCAATAAGTACAACATTCATCAATTACATTCCACCTCTGTATCTAAAAATTATGACTCCTGCAATTTAGTTACCAGCAATTGAAGCTAATAGGCACATCACATTTTCAGACTTGAGGAACACATTGTATCTAGGCATGAATGCACGATTGCAGTTCCTATGGTCACAATATCTCAGGAACTAATATGACAGACCATAAAAAAGGAACCAACTTGGGTGTAAATATGAAGTATCAAATAATGGCACATCATCAATAAGAAAAGACAATTAACAGGACACAAGAAAAGATCTAATGTGACTGGAAAATGTGCGAGAACACAAGATAAATTTTGAAGAAGCTGACCAGCCGTCCAGAAATTTCACGCAATGCTTCTGCCCAACGAGATGTTGAATCTGCCATCATGCTGACATTGTAGCCCATATCTCTGAAATATTCAGCTATAGTAATTCCTGGGAACAATAGGATCATCCAGAAGTAAAACAAGTTAATCCACATGAATCAACATGCATATACTAATCAGCTAGCAATAATGGCAATGCATTACCATAAAATGTTTTCATTCATGAAACTTTGTTGCATAGTAAATAAACGAGAAGATGTCCAAATATATTTGAGTAAGTGCTTATGTGAAACTCAGGGTCCAAGATATGGTTGGGCAAAAAATTTCCATGACTAGGATACTTCAAGATCACTAATCAGTAAAAAGCAAGTGGCGACCAACAATTTAGTACTCATAATTCAGTACGAATCCAAAATTCTTTCAGTCACATGGAGAATCTTTTTATGCTAGTACCTTTTTAAGCTACAAATTTTGGGGAAAAAAGATGAATTCAGGAGTAGGGATAAAACTAAATTACAAAAGGGTAAATTACACCCATGGCCACTGAACTTTACCCTTTAACATTGTGGCCACTGAACTTCAATTCTTAACGGTATGGCAACTGAATTTTACACTTGGTAACACCGGTGGCCACTCAACTTTAACTAACTCCTCAAAATGACCGTTAACGACCTCAAAATGAAAATATTCAAGAATTAAAGTTGCTCAGAACGACATTTACTATGAAATCACATTTTTTATTTTCCAAAATCACCTTTTTGGAGCTTTCTCTCTTTAAAAATTCACTTTCTCTCTCCTAACCAAACAACACCTGAATGACCTCAAAAATTAAAGCTCCTTAGAATATCATTAACTCTTCGAATTTTTTATTTTGAGACCGTCAATGGTCGTTTTGAGGTGATGAGTGGCCACCGGTGTTAAAAAGTGTAAAGTTTAGTGGTCATACCGTTAACAATTGAAGTTCAGTGACCATAATGTTAAATGGGTAAAGTTCAGTGGCTATGGGTGTAATTTACCCTACAAAAGAATGTAATTCTTAGCATTACAGTTTACAATACTACAGCTGATAAATTCTTAAGTTATTAAGACAAGACAAACTAAGGCAATCATAATAATAATAACAAAAATAGTGTCCACAACACAAGGATTCGAACTATTAAGATTAATACAATACTTAACAAGATCATTCATAGGAAGAATAAAATATTAAAATTATTTCCGTTAAGCACACATAAACGAGTGCTAGAATAGTAATGTGTGGAGTTAAGTTCTCCTCAGAGATTGACTCTTCAGATATGGTTTATCTCACCTAAACTATACGTGGAAGATTAGCTAGAATTACCTGTGTAAATTGAAGCCTCACGAGCAGCCACAGGCATATTAGAGGTGTTGGCCACAAGCGTTGTGCGCTTCATGACAGATTCTTCACGACCATCAGGCAATGTCATTGTCAATTGAGGAAAATCCATAAGCACCTGAATGGCTGATGACAATAAGAATCTTTAAGACCATAAAGAAGTCAGTGACAAACTAAGAAGAACACAAACCTCCGCCATTTCATTTCCTCTTTCTCCACAACCAACATAGACAACAGTGTCTGAATTAGAGTACTGCATAAACAAAACAAAAATCAATCACGTGAACAACTTCCCACGCAAATTATCAAACTATGTTTCAAAAAATGGAAGACAGTCTCACCTTAGAAAGAGCCTGACTAATGACAGTTTTCCCACAACCAAAAGCCCCAGGTATAGCACAAGTTCCACCCAGGACTGAGGGGAAAAGGGCATCAAGAACACGCTGATTCAAGACAGTCATCAGCAAGCCACATACTTGAATAGGGATGGAAAACATAATAGAATGGGGCCATACATTAAGTATGTACAATCAGTACCTGACCAGTAAGCAGAGGGGTATCAGCAGCAAGCTTGGATGCAACAGGTCTTGGTGTACGTACAGGCCAACTCTGCACAACAATCACAAAAAGCAAATGCCAATCTGAATACTATATAGAAATGTGCAAACACTTTGGAAGTATCAAGCCTTAAAAACACAAGTCACAAACCTGAAGCATAGTGAACTTCTTTTTAACACCCTGAAACTCGAGCTCCAGAACTGAATCCTGAATATCATGAAAAAATCAGTAAGTTTGAACAATACATTTCAATGCATCGGTTAAAAATTAGAAACAAAAGCGAGTCAAATCTCTATCTATCAAGAACTTATATGAATAGAGTAATGACAGGAGTGTCAAGACTTAGAAGCTAATCGTACAACAGTTGATCGTTCTGTACAATCACTACAAATCATAATACAAAAAGACACTCTCGAAGGTGGCTTATGAGTTCATTTGATTTTATGGTATCAATGACAACTGCAATAGCTGTTTTCCAGTTAGTTGGTCCCCGATTACAAGTTCTCGTTGGCCATGACCTACAGGAACTAATCTATCTATTGACTTTGACCCTGTTTGCATAGGCTTCGGCAAAGATTCACAGTTCAATAATTGAAGGCTTTTTCACTTTGGCACATCTTCAATCTGTATATTTACTACATTAGCTTCAAACATCCAATCAAATACAATCTTCCATTCTATCTAATAGATTAGCCAAACAAATGCCCAATCAAAATAACTTTATCTAAAACCAGTGAAAGTCGGGACCTTAGCTTAATCTCATCTATAAAACCAAAACAAATATTTCACAAAATATATTGCAATACTAAGAAACATAAGAAACGGTTACAAATAGCAGCACGAAAAGAACTTATAGATACAAACCTTCAAGGAATATTGACCAGGAGGTGCAATGTAAGTGACCTTTCCCATAGCATCAGGAGGAAGAACAACATGATGCTCCATTAGACTGTTCTCAAAGACAGTCTGCAAAAATACCCAAAGTTTTTTATCAAACTCAAAGCAGGTAAACTCAAAGTAAACTGTTTAGAGGGAATGATTCAAACCCAAGGCTCAACAATGATGAACTTACTGCATATAAGTCTCCACCAGTCACAAGGTCGCCCTCACCTATTTCCATCAAGCATGTCATTTAAGGGTGTTACACATCAGAATTTCAAGGTACAAAAATCAACATTAGTTAGATTGCTAATGGCTTTCGATTTGATACCTATTTTTTTAGGCTGAAATTCCCACAATATATCTTTATCAAGGGCTGGAACAGAGACACCACGAGGGATATAGACATCACCAGATAGTCTTGCGATGGTTTTCAGGGGTCTCTGTTTTATTAAAACAAAAATAAAATAAAATCAGATGATGCCCGCTAGGAATTCGGCTACGTCATTGAATATGCAGTGAGCAAAGGCTAACAAAGAAAAAAGTGAAAATACAAAACAATAGTAACAAAGAGTGATGAGGTGCTCTCAAACCTGAATTCCATCAAAAATATTCCCCAAAATCCCTGGTCCTAACTCCACTGAGAGAGGCTGTAAGATCAACATACAATTTAAGCAACTATTGTCAAAATAAAATAACATCTAGGGAGGAAGCTGTTGTAATAAGGTCACCTTGTGAGTCCGAAGAACAGGGTCATTCACTGTCAAACCGGCTGTTTCTTCGTAAACTGACACAGCAAGAATAAAAACTCCCTTCTGTTAAAACTTTGCACATTGGAATACACACATAAAAAGAGATGAAGGATGGCAAGCCAAACACCAATAGACAAATTCCAATATTGTTGAACAAAAATGGGCAAACAGCAATGCAAGAAATACAGAATACAACTGAAAAGTTATTAAAAAAGCATGGCAGCAGAGAACCTTGAATTGTAGCAGAATCCCCCTCAAGACGAATGATTTCACCGATTAGGTTGTCATGGCCAACACGGACCAGTTCATACATAGCAGCGCCAGCCATGCCATCCGCAACCACGACTGGTCCAGACACCTATCAAATCAAGTTGTCTTAGTGAAAGAAAACAAATGAAAAAAACAAAATACAGAGCTGATAGACTAAGCAATGATTTAAAAAACTGAATTAAGATTTAAGTAAAACCTTATAAACTACAACAGTTAACTAGTGATCAGCTGCATCCATGATACTAGCTCTAGGAAATTAGCCAAAAGTTACACGTTCGCTTCAGTTTTCTCATCCCTCACCTTCATTATATCACATGGATGGCAACTAAACTTTATCAGATCCAATCAAGTTCAAGATGATTATAACTTGTACCACTCCTATACTAGCACACACTTCATAAGTAAAGTACGACTGGTTATCTCTCAAATCAGCATCATTAGTATAATTTGTTAATAACAACTAACATTACTCTACTTCACAGCAGATCCATTATTTAAGGAAAAAAATAATGAAACGGTATCGCAAGCAGATCCAACAGCTCCGAATTCAATTGTTCAGCAAAATTCATCAATCCGATCTGCTTATCCTCAACCAGAAAAAAATACATCGAGAACAATTCAAATTATACAAAAATCAATTCGAATCAAACATTAGATCCAATTAACACAAAAGATTTCAGTTATTCATCCAATGAACAAATCAAAATCTATCATGACAACCAAAACTTAATTTGAAAAGATTAAAAAATAGAAATACCTTACGAACGTAGCCATACTCGCTCTCTTTCTCATCATCTTCGAATGTTGTCAACCGAGCACCGTACACTGACGGCATTTTCCGGTAACTGATAAATGAAAAATCGATCCACTAACTGAGATCGATTAAACCCTAAGGTTTCAGTGGAAGAAATCAAGTGAGCAGATGCTAATACTGGAGAAAAGCGAAACGAGAGATAAGATGAGAGTGAGTTTATGATTTTATGATTATGAGCTTGAAGAAGGAAGAGAGACACAATTATGTAACTGGACAAAATATATACACGGCTCTGCAATGTTTTGCAGCAATGATCAGCTACGGCCGTTCTTATTTTGACTTCAAAAGTGAGCCGTTATGATTTTGACATTTTTCCATGATGACAATAGTGCCTATAGGATATTTTATTTGCAATTGAATTAGAAATGGTCAATTTTTCTATTTATTGTTTTGTAAGTGGTGCAACATAAACACTTGATAGTTTTTTTTTTTTTTTCAAAAGAAAGGTAATGAATAAAAAATGAAATTATAACCTTACCTGTCAAAATCGTTTAATGTAAGTCTTACTTTATTTTTTCCACCATTGAATGGTGATGACATGTTATACTTAATCCAAGTTAATAACGTTAAATTAATAGTGTTAAAAGTAGGGATGTGAATGGGATGAGGATTCTCCGTTTCCATTGGTGACACGCCCGATAGGGATGGAGTATCCCTGATAAGAATCCCGGGGATGAAGATAGCTTTATCTTTCAAGATGGGGATGGAGAAAGGTATCCCCGCCCTGTGAGGATCCTCGTCCCTGCCTCGTTAATCACAGATGGGGGATCGTCGACTATTTCTGCACTAATTGATTTTTTGGATGATTTAAGTACATTATAATTAGGTGATTGGTTGTTTTCAATTTTTAAATTTTGGTGGTTTAGAAAATTTGAGAATGATTGTTGATGTTTGATATTATTAGCTATTTATTCTTAAAAGTTTTAGACATTACTATTTTTTTTAGCATAAACGACCCGCAAGGAACGGGGAATGGGAGAATGAAGAAAAAATTGGAACTTTTATAAACGGGAAAGGGGATCCCCACGGGACGGAGATGGGGACAAATCTATCCACGTTTAACTCACGTGGATGGGGAATCCTAGATTAGTCGAGGAATGAGGATGGAAAATGCATTCCCCGTCCTGCTCCGTTTACATCCCTAGTCAAAAGTTAGAGTTAACCAAAGTTAATAGGATTAAAGTAGGATAAATATGTCATGTATTATAAATTGAATAAGAGACATGTAATTGTTTTCTCCATGTCATTTGTTTGCAGAAAAATATTTTCCTGTGTTTGTTTGCTAGAAAAAATAAATTTTTTAGATTAAGAGTAAAATATTTTCCTAAACTTTTAGAGTCTATTGCATTCCTTTTTACCTTTTTGAAAACACTAATCGCCTAGCATTTTTTTAGATTTTTCAATATTGTAGTTAAACACTGGAAATATTTACTTTCCAATAATTTTTTTTTCTTACCTAATGATATCAGAATATCACAATATGTCGCCTTATGACTTGTAAAACAGAACACATCTAAACAGGGGATCGGAGACCGGCAAACTCTCTCTGATGCTTAATTCAGCATGAGAATACCAAGCTTTAGAGAATGAACAACAAGTTTGAGTATAAAGAATTGAGTATCTTTCTCTTTGAACTAAACTCATATTTATAATGATTTGAGCCGCAGCCTAGATACACGTGTCATTACCATATTGGTCTGGAACCTAAATTCCCTCTCTAAATGGGCTTAGCGTGTATTTGAGGTGTGAAGCCTCATTTCTTAAATGACACCCTTTTGGGGACCCAAAATGGACCGGCCCAAAGTAGGTCATGGGCATTTTAGAACCACCCGGAGGTCCAACTGATACTATTTACTATATCATCTAATATTTTCAAAACACAATAATTTACGGAAAAACAAACAGTGCCTAAATATTGTCCGTTTTTACCCAAATTCGACATGACCTCCCAACATTAAAAGAAGTCACATGATCAAATTATGACATATGTCATATTTATCATACTTTAACCAAGATGATAGGATTAAAATTTAGGCCCTATTTGATCAATGGAATTTAGATATTAAGAGTTTGGATACTTTAACACACGAGAAGAAAATGTGTCATATCCAATTTATGACGTTGTTACATAATTATTTTTTTTTGAAACAGAATTAACCTTTAGTTAAACTTGTACCGATTCATTATAAAGAATAGAAGTAAGAAAACTAGTAATAAAAAAATCACTGAAAGAACTAGCATTGGAACGAGCGTAGCGAGCTATAGTATGAGCTGCAAGGTTTGCTAGCCTAGGAACGAACATCACGAAAAAACCCGAACGCAGTACTTTAGCTCGATACACCACTCCATCGCCTTTCGGATAGCGATCGCTTCAGCCAAACGGATAGAAGTTCGTCAAGTAGATGACCAGCACACGACACCGACATTGAGCAAGCTGACAGCCACTCCTCAAGTAGACGACCTGCTTGTGTAACGACCGACACAGCATCCGTCCTCGACTTCGTGCCCCAAAGTTTTTGATTTCGGTAATTCCAAATAGCTTATAGCACCATAAAGGGCGGCCTGGTGCACTACGTGTCCTCACTGAGCGAGGGTCCGGAGAGGAATTCCACTACAAGGGTGTACCATTGCGCCAAGGCTCGCCTTCTAGCACCATATTTTAATTAAATTTAATAAGATTAAAAGTTAGAATTAACCCAAATTAATAGAGTTAAAATAGGATAAAAAAGCGCATGTAGTCACTCAAGTTTGTCCATAGTCATTTAATTACTAATATTGTTAAGTAAGAATATGTTCAAATAATGCATCCGTGATAAAGGCTCGTATCATTTAGGTGATGTTTGATAAAACTAAAAATTAAGTGTTGAAAACAAAAATACTGAACTTTAAATGTTGAATATTATAAGTGCTGAAAATATTAAGTGATATAATAATTATAAAAATATTAGTTGATAACGTTTAACTTAAAATGTTAAGTTAAATAATTTGACTTATCAAAATCAGTGTTTTTTAACTTAATTTACTAATTTAAATGGTGGAGAAATAATTGTTATCAAACGCACTTAAATTAAATAAGTGCTTAATATTTTAATTTAAATTATTAAGTGGCTTATCAAATAAGGTCTTACTCGGTCATGCACATCAGTAGAGTCTTCTCCTTCTCCCGCTATCCACAACAAAGTTTGAAAACATCGAAGGCATCTTGTAAATCGGTTTGTTTAAGTACCCCTCTCAACTTGTTGCCCTCCATTTTCTTGTTGTTTTAGAGTTCATTCTATTCCATGTTGCTGTTATCTAGTTGATGAGAAATAAAAAAAAAAACTTGTATTTCTTCTTCCTTCTCCTATAGTTCTGTTTTCCTGGTTTTTTTTTCTTTTATTTGTTTCTTAAGTTTATTTTAGTTGGATCTCATATATTTTATCGAATCCATTAATCCATTTTGAACTGCATTTGTTGTTTATAATCCTTACTTTTGTAACCTTTTCTGAATTTTCAGAGCTTTCTCTCTCTAAACATTCACTTTATCTCTCCTCACCAAACAACACATAAATGACCTCAAAATTAAAAAGTTGAAAAATCAAAGTTGCTTAAAATGTATTAAATTCTTAGAATTTTTCAATTTTGAGATTGTCAACAGTCATTTTAAAAATGTCAACAAAAAATATCCTTATTTTTTAGCACTGTGAAAATCCCAATCATCTCCTGGTCGTAAAAAGAACATCAATCCCTGGAAGAAAAACCCCACATATATACCATTGATAAAAAAGTGCAACCACATATATTTTTATTTTTTTTAGAATTTACCCTTTGAATTTAATAAATCTTATTAGAAGATGTAAACTAAACAAGTCTTTAATACCCAATAAAATGAAATTATGAGTTGATTTGTTCCTATACCTAACAAAAGAATTCATAGAATTTAGGTATGGAAAATAATATTTGAGGTATATAAGTGTTAAATACTTTATATTAAATAGAATATATTTGATGGTGATAAAGTCTTTATTTGATTCTATTTAGTTCACTAGTAATCCTGCCACATACATACACAAAAAAGCTGTCTAAATTAAATTATTGATAGATAGATAGATATCTTATTTAATTACCTAAAATTCTTTCCCACTAAACTTTGTAATTTTTTTTTTTTTTTTAAGAATGGAAGAAAAAAAAAACAAACAAAAACCTAATCCGGGATCAGTCTAGGAAGACTGACCCCAATCCTATCCTCAATAAGAGAAGGTACCAGAAAAAACAAGTAATTTTCAGTTCAAAAAAAAAAAAACAAGTAATTTTATTTTAGTTATAATTTGTCACATTGAGTGAACAAAAACCATCATAAATTTTATACCTAATACATCTGTTACTTAGAGCTAAATTTCAACTGTAACGGGAAGTTTCAAAAGTTCCAACTGATCCGTTTTTTTTTTCAATTACATTTAATAAAGTATAAATTGTTGGATGGAAAAAATTAGAAATACACTCCGTCACGTGTAAAAAAAACCAAATATATAAATAAGTAGGAATTTTTAAAAGTTTATAAGACAATTAGAGTTAGACCTTATTTGATAAAGCACTTAATTGCTTAAATTAAAATGTTAAGCACTTATTTAATTTAAGTGTGTTTGATAACGATTGTTTCTCCACCACTTAAATTGGTTAATTAAGTTAAAAATCACTTGTTTTGATAAGTCAAAATATTTAACTTAACGTTTTTTTTTTGGCTTAATAGGCACCCAACCCCCTAAACTTATAACTTTTTTTCACGTGGCTCCCTCAACTTAGGGGACAACCTCTCAACCCCCTCAACTCTCCAAAAATATCACATACAACCCCTTACATCCCTATGTTCGGTCAAAATATTGACCCGTGTAGAAAACGCATTTGACTGATGACCACACCAATGTCACATGTCATTTTTTATTAAATTTTTCCATTGAGACCTCTGCTCGGCGAGCAAGCCCATTTATGCTCGGCGAGCAACTACCAGAGATGGATTTCGATCAGAATTCTTATGCCAGAATGAAAAATTTTAATAAAAAAATGACACGTGACATTGGTGTGGTCAACAGTCAAGCACGTTTTCTACATGGGTCAATATTTTGACCGAACATAGGGGTGTAAGGGGCTGTATGTGATGTTTTTGGAGAGTTGAGGGGGTTGAGAGGTTGTCCCCTAAGTTGAGGGGGCCAGGTGAAAAAAAGTTACAAGTTTAGGGGGCTGGGTGCCTATTAAGCCTTTTTTTTTGTAGGAAAGGAAAGAAAACAACAAAAGTCCCAAGAAACTAGCCCGAGATTAGCCTAGGGAAGCTAACCCCCATTTGATCGTCCGATAGTAAGGAGGAGAGAAAGTCCGGAGGAGATGAGAAGGTTGTTACACCCAAGGTCCTCAAATGGCCTTCAGCAGCAAGGCGGTCTGCCACCCCGATTTTGTTCCCTGAAAACATGGCCAAACCTGATGGAATCGAAAGAGGTGCTCAATCTTTTGATCTCTTTAACTAAGTTTTGGCAACCTAGATTCATAGCTTTGTTATCTGAGATTAAATTGACTGCTTCAAGGTTGTCTGATTCCACAAACAGTTTTTTCAAGCCTAGATTCTTGGCGATCCTAAGTCTAAAGAAGATCCTCCAGAGCTCGGCAATGAAGGAAGAACTCATCCCCAGGTTCTGAGCAAAGATAGACACCCAAGCACCACCGGTATCTCTCAAAACACCTCCAGCCGCAATCCTGCCATCACTGAGACAAAATTTGTCAGTATTTAATTTAATTATCCCTTCCCCAGGTCTGCTCCATCAAAAAAGATGAACAATAGGTTTCTGGATAGTAATGGATAAAGTGTCCTCCTTGAAACTATCAATAATGGTATTGATTTTTTTATAGAAGAAGACAAGTAAATTAGGAAAAATAATAGCACCATGCTCCAGCTCAGGCAATAACAAACCATTAACACCGTCAATAAACCAATACCGGACAGGATGGGCAAAGAAATTCGAAAGCAACTAAACCGGAAGAACTTGCCTCCACACATTTTTACTTTTAGCACAATCTCTTAGAACATGGCAGGTGGTTTCTGCCTTGGCTCTGAATCTACCACAAGTATCAGAATCCACTAAATGGCGTCTTTTCCTTTCAACATTTAACTTAACGTTTTAAGTTAAACATTATCTACTAATATTTTTATAAAAGTTATATCATTCAATATTTTCAACACTTATAATATTCAGCACTTAAAATTCAGTACTTACTTTTTCAGTACTTAATTTTCAGTTTTATCAAACAACACCTTATTCAATGTAATTAGACACAAATGGGATGATATTGAATGCAACTATTAAGTTGGATGTGGAAACAGGGCCGACTCATGATTATTTGAGGTCCTAGGCAAGATATAAATTGTAGACTCTTTATACATAAATAAAATTTTAAAACTACATATATTTATATAATTTTAATTTGACGATTTTTTTTATCTTTTATGCTTTTTTTTATTCTTTATAGTCTTTTTATTCCCTTCGTTGATTTTATATTGGGTTTAGTCTGTACTTATGTGATGTTTTATTCCTTACCGTTTTTTTAATGTAGTTGTACTTTTTTTCATCTAATTGAATAATATAAGCATTTTCATTGAAAAAATGATGAAAAAAAAGCTTTATAACTTTAGAATTTGTAAAAAAGGATAGAAAAAAAATATTCAAATAAAAATATTACAGTATTATCTAAAATCTGCTTTGTCCCTTTTAGACGTAAAATCACTAATTAAAACTTATATTTAATGTCCTTTTATTTTTTTTATAACTATCCCATAAAATATAAATGATATATTAAGGAGAAATCATTATATTGGACCCCTATTTTTGGGGGGCCTAGGCGGATGCCTCTATTGCCTAAGGGTAGAGCTGAGAGTAGGGGCGAGCATGGTCCGGTTCGATCCAAAAACCGAACCAAACCAAATTACTTGTATTTTTTAAGACCAAACCAAACCAAGTTATAATTCGGTTTCGTTTGGACCAAACCGAATTATTTCAGTCCGGTCCGGTCCGGTTCATGTTTTGACCGAACTAAATATCAAAGATCTCCTGCTATTTTAATACACAACGATCTGGACATGAAATTAAAAGCTTTAAGCATATAGAAAGAAAATCAATGGAAATTTTTTGTGATCAGTTGTTTCACCAATTCAGAAGCCTATTTGATAATGGATACAAACTAAGCATTTAAAATAGGAGAAATGGTTTCAAGGCTAGAACTAATCCAGCAAAACAATCAAATGCACAAATTTAAAATAGTGAAGAAGGATTTGATATTAAAAAATGGGATAATGTTTCTTATATATAAAGATGAATCATGTTCAGGAATTCTAGTGCACATTGAGGCTGTCGTGACAATTAAGTTAATTAATTTAAAATTCTAAAGTAAAAATTATATATTGTATTTCGGTTTGGTTTTTTCGGTTTTAAACCGAACCAAACCAAATTGGACCGAAGACCAAACTATCTTAAAAATTAGGACCGAACCAAACCAAAATATAATTTGGTCTGGTTTGGTTCGGGTTTTTTGGTCCGATTTTTTCGGCCTTTGGATTTTCGGTTCGGTTCTGCTCACCCCTAGCTGAGAGACACACTCCGTCTCGTGTCAAAGTCCCCATTACGTGTCAAAAAGAAAATGCCAAATCGATAAATAATTAGGAATTTTTAAAAGTTCATTATTGAATGTAATCAGATAAGAATACGATGTTATTAAATACAATTGGACAAAAATATGAGGTTATTGAATGCAATTGGATAAAATAGAAAGTTATTTAGAATTTTTGAAAATTCAGGGGCCAACTGAACTTTTGTATGAAATATAAGGGCCTAAAATTTATGTTTGATATGCTGAAATTAAAATAGATAAAAGTGAAAGAAAAAGATTTATTAATGATATTTTTTTTTTGGCAAACATTAATGATATTTTGTTTTGTCTTCATAATGGTTGGAAATTTTGGGATATAGAAATGAATGAGAATGCTGCGGTGGTGGGAGGCCCAAATATTAATGAGAGACGTATTAATTAATTATTAATATTTTTTTAAGAGAATTATTAATTATTAGGAGTAAGTAATTTTGTAGGGAAAAAAATCCTCTGTCCCGAATTCTCTGTCCCCCATTCAATTTTTGACACGTGTCCTTTAACTACACTTTAACCAAAGTTAAGTATATCTAACCATAGTTAGTAGCAATAAAGTAAGATAAAAGGGACACGTGTCAAAAATTGAATGGGGGACAGAGAAGGGGACAGAGGATTTTTTTCTATTTTGTAGTATGTACATAAATTAAAGGGTAAATTTTAAATAAAACCTTTGTGGTTTCACTAATTTTCAGATAAAGGATTTTGGTTTACTTTTTTTTTATCAAAACGAGGATTGAGGTTTTCAACTTTAGCAAAATAATGACTTTTTCGATTGATAATATTAAAATCACCATTGACGACTTCAAAAATGACATATTTTAAGAACTACTAATATTTTAAGCAACTTTAATTCTTCAATTTTTTTTATTTTGAGATTATTTAGATGAAGCTTGGTAAAGAGAAAGAAAGTTAATGTTTAGAGAGAGAAAGTTTCAAAAAAGATGATTTTCGAAAATCGAAAATATAGTTCCATAGAAAATATGACATTGAACAACTTTAATTCTTGAAAATTTTCATTTTCAGATCGTTAAAGATGATTTTAATAGCATTAATCCAAGTGCGAAACTTCAATCCTCGTTTTGACAAAAAGTAAACCACTTTCCTTTATCTAAAAATTAGTGAAACCACAAGGGTTTTATTTGAAATTTACCCTAAATTAAATTACCATTTAATATAGGCATAATACATATTTGAGTCCTAAGCTAAAGTTTTAAAATCAATTAAGACCTTAAATTATAAAAATTATCAATAAAGTCTCTGTATAAAGTAAAAATCATCAATTTAGTCCTCATTCTAAGTAAAATCATCAATCGAGTTCTCATCGAAAATCATTCAGTTGAACAGTTTCACACACTCTTTTCCAAATCCATTTTGAGCCAACACAAAAATCGTTACAGTTCATGTCAAATAGTCATAGTTTCTGATTTTAGGATAGTATAAGAGTTCAATTGATGATTTTTGCTTAGTTCAAGGACTTAATTAATGATTTTGATAATTTAAAGTTCTAATTGAATTTGAAGTTTTAGTTTAGGGGTCAAAATGAATGTTATGCCATTAATATAATACTGTATTGCATAAAGACAAATACCACGTGAGTTGGAGGGAGGGTCAATCACGTGAGTCTTTCTTTTCTTTTTTTCTCTTCTAGTTTTGGCAATTTTATCTTTTCCAATTTTATCTTTTCCAATCTAGTCTTTTTTTTTTCTTGGCAAAAAGCATCATTAGATCACTGATCTTTTATTTTTTAGTTTATTAAACCCTTGATCTTTTATTTAGATACATTAAGTTTCTAGTCATTTATTTTTGGTTTCATTAAACCTCTTATGACCAAATTAGTAAGTTATGAACATCTAATTTTGTTAAAAATACGTTATTAACTTTATCTGTATTTGAAATGATTAAAAAAGTATTTTTTACAGTTTGAATTATGATTTTTACAGTTTTTCTATAGTCACATTACACATCAAAAATTGCTTTCAAACAGTGAAAAAATACAAATTTCGAATGCAGGTGCAATAAATAACAATCTCTTAACAGAATTAGATGTTCATAACTTACTAATTTGGTCATAAAGGGCTTAATGAGACAAAAAAATAAATGAACAGGGGCTTAATATATCCAAATAAAAAATCAATAATTTAATAAACTAAAAAATAAAAAATCAATGGCCTAATGATGCTTTTTTACCTTTTTTCTTTAACAAAAGTAGATAAATGACCACATTCAAAAAATGTATAAAATTATTTCTTATAATAAATTTAAACCTTTTAAAGTATTCAAATAAATACAGACCTTGTAAATTTTGGATCATTCAAGGTTAATCTATTAATTCGAAAATATTATAAATATTCATCTTGAACTTATAAATATTAATAAATTTATAAATTATTTTGTGTAAGGTTCCCTTATAGTCTATAGTCGCTACTTTTTTTTTTGGGTTTTCCAGATTTCGGCTAGTTTCAGCTTTCCCGATCGGGACTTTGTTATGCTTTCGTAGACATAAACTCCTTTCTGATTCTTGACGTTGCAAAAATGTTGCATAACCTAGAAGCACTACTTGACAAATTTTCTCTCAACGATGGCAAAAAAGATGTGGTAGAGAACGTTGAGCCTAAGACCCCTACGAAAAGATGGTGTATAGTAGATTGATTGGATTGAAGAGACACTATAAGTCTTTATGCCACACATGAGGCTGTTTGGAACGAGTATATTGTCTTACCGGTCCTGAAGTGTTGGAAGAAGTTGAATGGAGTTCTAATTGAGGAATTGTGTCGGGTTGGTCAAGAGGAGTGTGAACTTGTGTTGTTGATATTGGCATATATATGTTTGTTGACTCAATTTCTTGTGTTTGGGGAGATAAGGTATTTGGGGCAGATGATTCAATGTGAGACCCCTCTTGTACAGTATCAAGAGAGTGATCATATATTATTTGAGTCGAAGCGGAAGAGTGGTCTCGCAAAATTAAACATCTCGATTGACAGAATTGTTTGTTATCCATATCATAGATATCTTTTTTACAAGTGGGGTAAAGTCATATGTTTGGTATTCCGATTGACATATTTGGATATTTATTGAGAGATATGCTGATTTTCTAAAGAGGATGATCAGACACTAGAATTAGTACTCTGATACCATGTCAAAATTGGATATGCACAGCGAGAAGAAAGAACGGAAGAATGTAGTTTTTTATGTATTGATAATTGTGACAATACAGAGAATATATAGACTTCTACAAGACTATTTAGAAAATAAAATTGAGCTAATTTCTAGCCTAATAAAATGTGATTATCCTAATTTATAGGAATTTAGAATCAATACTAACTAATAAGGAAAGACAATAATCTTGTTTAAATATTGCATTTCCTTATTAGGTAGCACTTATTATAAATTAGGATAATCACGTTTTATTAGACTAGAAATTAGACCTAGACATGGGTTGGTGGGCCCGTCCAGGCCCAAGTCCATTTAACCGGGCGTAGACACATGAAATTAGTGTCAGGCCCGGTCCGACCCAAGCCCATATAAACCCGCCAAAAACTAGATGGGCTTGGGCTATATGAATTTTCCATCGGCCGGCCTGGCCCGGCCCGGAAAAAAAAAATATATATATATATATAATTTAACGATATATGTTTCTATTTTAAAACAGGCTTCAACTACCCCAATCGTACTTGCATCAGATTGCCTTAATTTGTAAATTAATAGTTATCAACAGCCAGCAGGTGTATTAATCTTTTTTTTTTCTTGAACAATTTAAGTATTAATTAGTCACTGAGCTGATTTAGATTAATTTTTTCCATTTGTCAGATAATCATTTTTTAATGGCTTAATACATCATTTGATTCTTCAACTTTTAAAATATTCTAATAGCCCCCTCAACTTGCATAAAATATTCAGTTAGTCCCTAAATTTACGGAAAATATAATCAATTGATCACTCGGTTGCAAAAAAGCAAGTTAAAATATAAATTAATTATATTTTTTTATGTTGTAATTTATTTTGGATTTGATGTTTCGATAGACAATTAGTTTATTAGAAATTTTCCAAATTTATTAAGTATTAAGTTGTGTGTACTATTTTTTTATTAAGAAAAGTTGGTATAACATTTTAATTGTCTTTTTTTTAATATATAGATGGGCTTGGACGGGCGGGCTTGGGATTTATATTTTAGACCCGAGCCCGACTCAATTTATTACGGGCTGGGCTGGGCTTGGGCTCGTCAAGTTTTATTAAAAGCCCGATAGACCCGGCCCGAGCCCGGCCTATGTCCAGGTCTACTAGAAATTAACTCATTTTTATTCCTAAATAGTTTTGTATAAGTGTATATAGAAATTAACTCATTTTTGTTCCTAGGTAGTTTTGTATAAGTCTATATATTCTCTGTACTTTCACTATTATCAATACAAAGAAAACTCTACTCTTCCATTCTTTCTTCTCCCTTTGCATATCTCAATTTTGGCATATTCTTCTTCCTTCTCCAATTTTTGCGCTTCTTGCTTTCCTCTTTTCATTAAAAAAATATTAGATAAATTGTTGAATTTTAAGAGTCATGTCAGAGACAGCATTATTTGATTACTCACAAACTAATATTTAATTTCAATGAATTAAAATTACGAGGGCACAATATAAAACATGAAAATAATAGGGATGGTTCTGCTTCACCTCATACTCGCTTACAGGCATTTGGTTTGCACAAGGGTAATAGAGACAAATCCATAAAGGGAACAAAGAGAAAAAAAAATGACCAATGAATTCACTAGTCTAATTTGTTTCAGTTCCAAAAAGGAAATAATATACACTTGATTTTATCAGGCAAAGGAACCACGCCCCATGAGTCATTATTTTGCAATGCTTCTAATTCCACATCTATGGCTTGCTGCCAAATTGGATCAAAGATAGCTTGGTGGATCATGTAATATTAAATAAAAAGGTAAGGTGAGTAGAAGAAATGAGAGAAAATGAACCAGAATTTGAGATGGGATATTGTGTACCTTTGGTAGAACTTGAGAACTAAGTAGATTGATTGGCTTGGGGAGACACTACGGGTCCGTTTGGTATGCCGTAATGCAATGTAATGTAATCAATATCGTAATGTAATGGAATGGAATAGTTATTCTATTACCATGTTTGGTTGACAATTATGATGTAATGTAATAACCATTACAATACTTATATGTTCCTAATTAAATGCAATCATAAAATTTTATTTACATAATTAAAATCAACGAAAAACATAAAAAACGTGAAAAATCGAATCGAAATCAAATACAAAATTAGATTAACCGAAATCAATAAATTAGTATATAGTTTTTCGCTTTATCATTTTTTTTTACATTTTTCTCGTTTCTTTTGATTTCCATTTTCAACATTTTTCACCGTTTTTCTATTTTCTTATTTTCTCATTTTTCCGGTTTTTCATTTTTCGCATTTTTTCGGTTTTTCGTTTTTCGTTTTTTTTTTCATTTTTCTCGTTTTCAATTTTCATGTTTTCTACTTTTTACGTTTTTGACAAGAATGGGAGGTAAGATTGAGAGATGGGATTTGAGAAATGAGAGGTTAGATAACAATGTAATGAGAATTCAAGATATTTTTCTATGTATTGAGGATTACAAGATTGCTTTAACAAAATTTAACTCAATGTTTTCTCATTCTATTACAATGAAATTGTAACATGCAACCAAACATGGTAATGAGCCTTCAATGTAATGGTCATTCCATTACGAAGGTCATTACATCTTACCAAACGGCACCTACAAGTCTTTATGCCACACATTAGGTTGTTTGGAATGAGTAAATTGTCTTACGGGACCTGAAGTGTTGGAAGAAGTTGTATGGAGTTCTAATTGAGAAATTATGTCTAGTTGGTCGAGAGGAGTGGGAACTTGTGTTGTTGATATTGGTATATCTATTTACGTTGACTCAATTTCTTGTGTTTGGGGCAGATGGTTCAATGTGAGACCATTCTTGTACAATATCAATAGAGTGATCAAGTGTTATTTGAGTCGAAGAGAATGGAAAAGTGGTCTCGCAAAATCGAACATCTCGATTAACAAAGAATTGTTTGTTATTCATGTCATAGAGTTTATGTCCTTTTTTACTAGTGGGGTAGAAGTCATGTGTTTGGTATTCATATTGGCAGATTTGGATGTTTATTGAGGGATATGCTGATTTACTAAAGCGGATGATCAAACACCAGAATTAATGCTCTGATACCATGTGAAAATTGAGATATGCAAAGCGAGAAGAAAGAACGGAAGAATAGAGTTTTTTTTATGTATTGATAATTGTGACAATACAGAGAATATACAGACTTCTACAAGACTATTTAGAAAATAAAATTGAACTAATTTCTAGCCTAATAAAACGTGATTATCCTGATTAATGGGGATTTAGAATCAATACTAACTAATAAGGAAAGACAATAATCTTGTTTTAATATTGTATTTCCTTATTAGTTAGCACTTATTATAAATCCCTATAAATTAAGATAATCACGTTTTATTAGACTAGAAATTAACTTAATTTTGTTCCTAGATAGTTTTGTATAAGTCTATATATTTTCTGTATTTTCACTATTATCAATACAAAGAAAACTCTACTCTTCCATTCTTTTTTCTCCCTTTGCATATCTCAATTTTGGCATATTGTTCGTCCTTTTCCAATTTTCGTGCTTCATACTTTCCTATTTACATTAAAAAAATATTATATAAACTGTTGGTTTTTAAGAGTCATGTCAAGGACTGCATTATTCGATTACTCACAAACTAGCTAATATTTAATTTCAATGAAACTAAAATTAGGAGGGCACAATATAAAACCTGGCAATAATAGGGATGGTTCTACTTCACCTCATATTCGCTTATGGGCGTTTGGTTTGCACAAGGATAATAGAAACGAATCCATAAAGGGAATAAAGAGAAAAAAAAAAAGAATGACCCTCTGAATTCACTAGTCCAATTTATTTCGGTTCCAAAAAAGAAATGATATACACTTGATTTTCTTTATAGGAGAGAATAAATCAATGACATGAAAATGATTCATTACCTGTTAAGTCAAATCCAAACACTAAAACTGCGTGTCGTGTTCGTATCGTGTAATCGGAATGTGTGTAATTTTGCCACCTCTACATGCAACTATAGTTATTCAAATCAATTACTTCGTCCATTAAAATCAAAAGTTGTTGAAACAAAGAAAACTGAGATAAAATTAATAAAAAATACATAAAATTTATATTTTAAAAAGAAAATAATTAAAAATAAATATTAAAACTTAAATTTTATGATAAAAAAAAGTGGTCAGTACTATTTTCGGGGCAAAAAGATAAAAAGAAAAATAAGTATAATGATCAAAATAATTAACACTGAAAATGAGAATTGTTACAAGATATATATTCTATCAAGTTTAAAAGATATTATAATATATTGTTATACATTATTATAAGAGCTAATTAAGGAAAGTTTAGATATTTTAGGGAGTATTTGTGAGCGTGATTCTTGACTTAGGAACTCAAGGTCATATTAAGAAAGTCTTATGTCGTACTTTCCTTATTTGAGTAGTCAAGGTCATCCTAAGAAAGTCAAAGTCATAATTTCCTTATTTGAGTATAATACGATTCTTGTACTAGTATATATATGTGGTTACGTTGAATGAGAGAAGACACAAAAAGCCGAAGAGAAAAGAAAATCGTATTTCTTAAGATTGAACCTACCGCTCTGATATCATGATAAGAAATTCTCCTCAATTTTCGGTGTCTTTTCATTTAACATAACCACATATATATACTAGTACAAGAATTATATCGTACACAAATAAGGAAAGTATGACCTTGACTACTCAAATAAGGAAGGCTTAATACATCGTTTGCTCCCTAAACTTGTTCAAAAAGCTTCATTGGCTTCCTAAACTTTCAAAGTGTCCCGATAAACATTTTTTGGCTATCAGGACACTTTAAAAGTTCGGAGACCAGTCAAGCATTTTTGACAAATTCAAGAAGCAAATGATCTATTAAGCCACTAAGGATATGCCATTGACTTTTCTAAGGCAAGAATCACGCTAACAAAATACTCCAAAAATATCTAAACTCTCCTTAATTAGCTCCTATAATACTATTTGTATAACAATATATTACAATATCTCCAAAACTTGATATATATATCGTAACACTATTATATAATTTAAGGTTTCGAACAAAACCTATGTGGTTTCACATTTTTGTAGATCGGTACCTTTTTTTTTTATTACAAAATCAACCATGTAGTTAGTATCGTTAGCCATTTTGGATTGATTTTACCAAATTTGACTGTTAACGACTTCAAAATGAAGAATTTCAAGAATTAAAGTTATTTAGTATCATATTTACTATTAAAAAACATTTTTTATTTTCAAAATCATCATTTTTAGAGTTTTCTTTCTCTAAACATTAACTTTCTCTCGTCTAAAAAACAATACCTAAATGACCTCAAACCTAAAAAGTTGAAGAATTAAAGTTGCTTCAAATATCATTAGTTATTAAAAAAATTCATTTTGAGATCGTTATCAGCCAAATTTATCAAAGTAAACCCAAATGACATGGTTTGTTTTGAAAAAAAAACCACAGATACATCGATCTGCAAAAACGTGAAACCACATAGGTCTTATTTGAAACTAACCCTATAATTTAAAACTTAGTTAGTAAATTCATAAATTAGAAAGTGTTCAAATCAAATAATTAATAATTAACTAATAAATAATTTATAAATTTAATTAATCTCTATTCCGATTAGTTCAATTAGTTTAGTTATTTTGTCATAAAAACTGATCCGGTTAATATTACCGATATATTTCATAAACTAAGACCGAATAATCAAACCAAATAATCAAAACAAAAAATTGAAATTCATCCGCCTGATCGATTATTTCGTTCGGGTTAAAAAAAATCACAAAGTCCGGTTCGATTTTTCAACGGTACTAAAAATGACAAAATTATCCTTGTTTTTTTTAATCCCTTGAATTTCTTCAAATGAACTTGAACCAAAATGCTTCTTTCACACACTTGTTACTAACTTTTTCCCATTTTCTCTCTTCTCTTTATGTTAATTATTTTTCTCCCATTCAAGAACTCTTTCCTTTTTCTTAATTTCTTCCTTAATTTATGTTTTCCTTCCTTATTTTTTTTATAAGGTGCAAAAATACCCTAACGTTTATAATTAGGAACAATTTTACCTTTTAACGTCTAAAATGTTACAATTTTACCCCTAACATTGACAAGTTGGATCAATTTCAGATAGTATTATAAAACACTAGCAGTTCGTTTCTTATAATGCACCAATTGCACGTAAGTTGATTAAAAAAAATAGATTTCATATTTTTTATGATTTAATAATATAATTAGAGATAAATATTTTTAAATTCAGTAAAATATTTGAATTTTTTTTTGTCAAACTCGTACAAAATACATTATATTATTTAAAAAAAAATTCACATTTAATCATATGTTTATGATTTGTTACTAATGAGTGATAAAATAGCGGATATATGAAGTGTAGATGACAAGATTCAGACCAAGAAGACAATTTGATGAATAATTTCTCCAACTGACCCAACTTGTCAATTTTAGAAGGTAAAATTACTCTTGACTACCAATGTTAAGGGTAAAATTACACAGTTTTAGACGTTAGGGGTAAAATTGCTTATAGGTGTAAACGTTTAGAGGTATTTTTGCACCTTATCCCATATCAAAATAAACAATTAAAAAAGATATAATTATGAGAAATCATGATTCAAGAGATCGGGTTCATTTGGTGTTTGTTGATCCTTGGTTTAAATAAATAAATAAATAAATATAATTCAAATCTTTGATAAAGAGTGTACGGATTGCCTAAATCACTCTTTCACTTTCCCTTAATTATTTGATTTTGATGAAGCATCGAAATCAACCCAGTTATTAAGAAAAAAGAATAAAGTGTATCCAATTTCTCAATAACTGAATTAGGATTAAAAAAGTTTATCAAACCAATTCCTATTGAGAGGATCGTCGATAAGCAATAGCAAATGACTAAATTTTCTTCCCAATCAATCTCAAGAAAAAACTCAATTACTTAAAGATCAATTTTTGCTACTTGTTGTAATTCGTTCAAGACAATTTAGAATCAAAAACAATTACTTAATAATAGAAAGGCTTAAAGCATTATTTGGCCCCTGACCTATCCAAAATTATGTCATTTGGCTCCTGACCTATTATTTGGTCACATTTGGCCTTTGACCTATTCCATTTGGTGAAATTTCACCCAATTTGTATGAATACTTAATGGGATCGTTGTCTCATTGATAAGTAACGATATTTTGACACTTAAACTTGAAACGTGATATTTCTTAAAGTTTTTTTTCCACATTATGTGGAAATAATTAATTAGATTAAAAAAAAGAAAAAAAGAAAAAATAAATTCTAAACTAAAATCTATTAAGTTCAAGTGTCAAAATATCGTTACTTATGAATGAGATAATGATTTGGTTAAATTTGAATCCAAATTGGGTGAAAGTTCACCAATTTGGGATAGATCAGGGGCCAAATGTGACCAAATAATAGGTCAGAGGTCAAATAACAAAATTTTGAAAAGATCAGGGGCCAAATAATGCTTTATGCCTAATAGAAAATTGAATACGATTCAATAATCATAAAAAGAAACGAAGAAGAAAATCAGAACTTAAATTATACTTTGAAAGATTTAATAGCTCATAACTTTGAACCAAATGAATTTCCTCTCTAACCATAAAATAAAATTTAGCTACCCGTAATTCAAAATAACTCTCTAATACAATAGGAATGGTGAAAAAACCTAATGTTAAGCATTTATTTATAAAGAAAATCCTTAACGAAGAAATACTAAAATATCCCTATAAGATATGGAAAGAAATAAATCTAATCTCTAATTAATAAATGGCTAAATTAGAGGAAATTTCCAAATCATAATTAAATTGAAATTTAATATCCAAAATCAATTCTAAAAATATTTTATTCTAACTTGTAAATTGGTCTAGTGTCCACACTTTAACTGGAATTGGTCTCTGATTTGCAAACGTTCCAAAATATTTTGAAAATTTTTAAATTTCCAGATTTTTTACCAATCACCTAAACTGCCTCCCAAAATAAAATATGAAATAAAAAAAGCCGGAAATACAAAATATTTCCAAAATTACATAAAATAAGGTAAAAATATTGTCAAAATTTCCAACACTTAAACCGTGTTTGACTTCAATTATATAAAACATTCAAAACTCAATTAAAAACTAGGACTTTTTACATGAATATCATAATTGATTATAAAATTAGAACTAAATCATATCATCAAACTTAATTCTCAATATATCATTTTTTTTTCTATATATATCAAATAAAATATGATTTTACACCTAATTTAAAAAGTTTAAACCTCAATTCATAAATCCCAAACTCGTAACAATATATTCTAGATCCATAATTTATAAACTCTTAACAATATATTCTGGATGGATCAAGGCGAACTCGGATGCTTCTGTCACCAATAACTCAGCTGGAGGCAGTGGCATTTTTAGAGACAGCAGAGGCATTGTCATGGGCGCCTTTGCAATGCCATCAGATTTACATATCGCGCATATGGCGGAGCTTGAGGCGGCTATCCGGACGGTAAAGTTTGTGGTTCAGAATAATTGGAATAACATTTGGCTCGAGTGCGACTCATCTTATGTCGTTACAATGTTCCGTTCTCGTTCGTCGACGATTCCGTGGTTGCTTCGCGGGGAGTGGATTGAATGTCTGGGCATGCTGTCAAGCCTTAATCTTGTGGTTTCTCACATATTTCCCGAAGGGAATCAAGTAGCTGATAAGCTCGCGAACTACGGCAGACTACATCCCACGCTTGAATGGTGGAATTCTGCTCCAGACTTCTGTACTGGTCTTATTAGGGACAATATGTGGAATCGGCCTTCGTTCCGCTTCACTTAGTTTTTTGCTGTATGAACTTAATTTTTCTTTTATTCTTAATAATACCTGTGTCGGAGTTTTAAAGGAGGTGCCAATCTAGTTGGGATGTCCCTGCTCCCTATCCATCTTCAATTAAAAACATAATTCAAAATTATAATTTAATATAATTATAAATACTTCAAATTGGGGATTATAAGAAAGAGCGAGGGAAGTCTTGTAAATATGACCCAAAATTAGGAAAAAAAAAATGAGAGATTAGAACATGAAGAAAATTGTAGATTCACTGGCTTAATACATCAAAAACCCCCTGAATTTATTTAAAAAGATTGAATGGCCCCCTGAATTTATATGGTGTTTTATTAGTCCATTCAACTTGCTTAAAATATCATATTGACCATTTGAATTTGTCTAAAATGATCTATTGGTCCCTGAACTTGCTTATAGTGATCCATTTGTCCATTAAACTTGTTTAAAGTGATATACATTGCAATTTGTCTAAATCTTTAAAAAAAAATTCAAACCTTCAAAATAAATACTTAATTCGTGATTCTAAGTCTTTAAAAGAAATTAAAATTTTGTTTTGTACATTTTTATGTCATTTTTATAGATTTATGAAGATTTAATAATGACACTTTAACCAAATTTAGTGGGCTAATGAGATATAATTTAGGGTAGGAGCAATTTTACTCTTAACGTCTAAAATGGTGCAATTTTACCCCTAACGTTGGAAGCCAAGAGCAATTTTACCCCTAACGTTGATAAATTCGGTCAATTTCAGACAGTATTATAAAATACAGATATTTTTGTTCATTATTTTGCACCAATTGCATAACAATTCGTTCTAAAAAAAGGATTTCATATTTTTTATAATTTAATAATAGAATTTGAGGTTAATATTTATAAATTCGGTGGACTTTTTGAATTTTTTTTTTGTCAAATCTGTACAAAAAGACAGTATATTTTTGTATTTTTTTTCACATCCCAACAAATGTTTGTGATTTGTTACTGATAAAATGACACACGTATGAAGTGTAGATAACAAGATTCATGATCGAGAAGACAGTTTGATGAATTATTTCTTAAATTGACCCAATTTATTAACGTTAGGGGTAAAATTGCACCATTTTAGACGTTATGGGTAAAATTGCTCCTGGCCCAAAATGTTAGAGGTATTTTTGCACTTTAACGCTATAATCTAAGTTCTGGTGCCAATCAAACTATTTAGGTAACTTTAGGGTGAATGTGCATTAAGCCTAGATTCCCTTGTTGCGGTGAACTATTTTAGTAATTTTCCTTTTACCAAAATTATTCTCTTTTATTATTATTATTTTTTTTTTGAAACAAATACTTGATTAATTAGAACGAAAAGAGGCATCCCGAAGCAGAATGTCTTGAATGAATACAGGACTAGACCAATGAATGAAAGAATTAGCATAGGAACGAGCATTTCTTGCTAATGCATGAGCTGCCCCGTTCGCTAACCTTGACGCAAACTTCACCTTAAAACCCGGGTGAGAAAAAAGAAGGTCCCTAATATCCCTAACAACCTGACCGAACTCAGTGAGATCTCTATTTTGTATTTGGATCGTGTCCAATACAACTTTAGCATCGCTTTCAAAAATTACTGAGCTATATCCTAACAACACAACCCAACCCATGCTTTCCTTAATCGCCATTGCCTCCGCCATTTTCACTGAGGTTGTTCCTGTCATATAGGTGTTGTAACCTTGGATGAAATTACCCATGCAGTCGCGTAGAATAGCTCCTGCACCAATAACACCATCGCTTGGGAAGATCGCAGCATCTACGTTGCATTTTAAGAAGGAACTTGGAGGTGGCTTCCATCGGATGACTACTGGTTCTCTCATACCGCTGCCATCATTTATCAGAACTCCGAACTCTGTGATCTGCCCTTCGTGCAAACTGGTGCGGTCCATCTGATTTTGCTCTATTTCGCTGCCGGCAACCGCTGCTGTCACCTCCTCATTAATCAAAATTGATGCATTCGTCGGCCTTCCAGGAATTGCAGCATTGCATCGTGTTGTTGCATCACTATCCGCAGCAATATGACCGTTGGTAGGATAATGTCGATCCGCTTGGTAACCTGCAAAATAGAAGCAGCTCGTTAGAACTTCCTCCCTCCCCGCCCCCTCACTTCCGCTTTCTGCATCCACCTCCCTCACACCTCTTCCACCGATATAACTCCCTTCCCTCTGCCTCCCACCTTCTCTCCCAACAGTGACCGTCTGTTTTTGTTTCTGGACATCCTCCCACTCCTCAACCATACTAATAGCATCTCTGGTAATCATCTCTGGCCTACATCTCATCTGTTCCCATAGCAATTTATTTCTAGCCTGCCAGATGGCCCAAAGTACCGCCAAACTTCTCTGCACAACACTTCTCTCAGCATTAGCACACAAATTAAGTGCCCAATCCTCAATATACTCCCAATTCTCTCCAGGCAGATTTAGATTCGCAGCCATCCAACATAACTTTGCAAAAGCACATCCCGCAAACAAATGCCAGCCATGTTCAATATCATTAGGACACAACACACAGTTTGTAGCAATCGGCACTCTCCGAGCTGCAAGTTTAGTCCGAATTGGAAGAATACCTGACATTAATTTCCACGCAAATAGTTTGAACTTTGGAGGCACCTCCATTTTCCACAATGCTTTCCATCCATTCTCTTCCCTTAAGTTTGTATTAGAGGCTGCCAGGAGATTATAGCCCGACTTTGAGGAATACACCCCATTGACTGTATAATGCCATATCAATCTGTCATCATTAGCTGAATACGGGATGATCATAGTACCAATAACCTTTGCCACTTCCTCATCAAAACACCTTTCTAACTTTCCTTTGTCCCATACTCTAGACCCATTGAAAAACAACTCACTCACCTTCATCTCCCTATCTGACCGATTCTCAACTGGACCTAGCCAGAGTTTATCTTTATCCCAAATCCAAACATCTTAGTGGGCTTTCACCTGATCACCTCTGCCAATACACCACCTTAAGCCTGACTTAAGCAAATTAATTGATCCCCAAACACTCCTCCAAACAAAACTGGGATTAGTGCCCAATTTAGAGGTAAGGAAAGTATTCCCTGTGTAGTATTTAGCTTTGAACATTCAACTCACCAAAGTATTAGGGTTATCAATTAACTTCCAACCTTGCTTCCCAAGTAGTGCCACATTAAAATCTCTAAGGTCCCTGAACCCCAGCCCACCCACACTCTTCTTTGTACACATGCTTTTCCAATCAAACCAATGGATTCACTTGCTACCGTCTGCTTTCGTACCCCACCAAAACGAGTTCATCATTTTCTGCAGCTCCTCACAAGTAGATTTGGGAAGTAAGAATGTACTCATGCAGAACGTAGGTAGCGCTTGAGCCACAGATTTTAGAAGAACCTCCTTGCCTGCTGCAGAGAGGAACTTATAGGTCCAATTATTAAGCCTCTTTGCTAATCTCTCCTTTAAAAACCCAAAAATATCCCGTTTCGATCTCCCAATTAAAGAGGGCAGACCCAAATACCGCCCAGTATCCAAAGGCTTTTGAACCTGAAGAATGCCACTAATCACTTCTCTAGTAGCTCTGTTCACATTTGAACTAAAGAAAATTCCAGACTTCTCCAAGTTAACAGCTTGCCCAGAGACTCTCTCATATCTCTCTAACAACCCTTTAACATGGTTGCTCTCAACTTCCGATGCCTCAAAAAACAAGAAGCTATCATCTGCAAAGAAAAGATGGGTTATGCTTGGAGCACCATTGCAAATACGACAACCTCTTAATCTACCCTCCTCCTCCTTCTGAATCATTTGAGAAAGAACTTCAGCACAAAGCAGAAACAAATATGGTGACAACGGATCACCTTGACGGAGTCCCCTACCAGGCACGATAGGCTCTGTCAGCGAGGAGTTAACTGCTACAGAATATGTGACCGTGCTAATGCAGAGCATAATCCACCTGATCCATTTATCACAAAATCCCATCTTCCTCATGACTTCCTTCAGGAAACCCCAATCCACCCTATCATAGGCCTTATTTTGAATTTAATTGTTTAATCAATTATTTATTTTTCACTATTATCCTCTTTTAAAGAACTGAAAAGAATATGAATATTTTAGTTACCAATATACCTTCAAAAATGGAGGGATTTGGGCAAATTCGACCCTAATATTTTCAATAAGTGTTGATTTAGTTTTAACATACGAAATAACATGGATAAGAGCTAAATTTGATTTTAATATTTTTCGGGAAGTGTGGAGTTGATTTTGACGTATAAAATAATACAATTTTAACCCTAACATTTTCAAGCAAGATCAATTTTAGTTATACGTTATTGATAATTTGAAAAGATCGCTTTGACTGTTATTTAACTGCCACGTCAGATATTCTAAACAAGTTTGTCGATAAACTCAAACAGTTTCATACATCTTTTGTTGTTTATTTGTAACTATATTAGTAACACAGTAAAAATTTAGACACGTTGATAAAATGGTAAATAATTATAAGGTCCTTATGTTTTTACTTAACGCGCTAGTAAGTCCATCATATTATTATAAGGTCCTTAAGTTTTATCTTAATCAATTCTTTAGTCCTTCCTTTTTTTTTGTAAATGAAAGTTCAAAATTGCCCCTAGTTATATACATAAATTTTTTTTATCTTTTAGTTTCAAATTTGGCTGATAACGATCTCAAAATGAAATTTTTTAATAACTAATAATATTTGAAGCAACTTTAATTCTTCAACTTTTTAGGTTTTAGGTCATTTAGGTATTGTTTTTTTAGGAGAGAGAAAGTTAATGTTTAGAGAGAGAAAACTCTAAAAATGATGATTTTGAAAAATAAAAAATATTTTTTAATAGTAAATATGATAGTAAACAACTTTAATTCTTGAAATTCTTCATTTTGAAGTCGCTAACAGTCAAATTTGGTAAAGTCAATCCAAAATGGCTAACGATACTAACTACATGGTTGATTTTGTAATAAAAAAACAATAGGTACCGATCTACAAAAACGTGAAACCACAGAGGTTTTATTCGAAACCTTAAATTATATAATAGTGTTACGAGATATATATATATATATATATATATATATATATATATATATTTATCAAGTTTTGGAGATATTGTAATATATTGTTATACAATAGTATTATTGGAGCTAATTAAGGAGAGTTTAGATATTTTAGGAGTATTTTGTTAGCGTGATTCTTGCCTTAGAAAAGTCAATGTCATATCCTTAGTGGCTTAATAGATCATTTGCTTCTTGAACTTGTCAAAAATGCTTGATTGCTCCTCCGAATTTTCAAAGTGTCCTGATAGCCAAAAAATGTTTATCGGGACACTTTGAAAGTTCAGGGAACAAATTAAGATTTTTGAACAAGTTTAGGAAGCAAATAGTGTATTAAGCCTTCCTTATTTGAGTAGTCAAGATCATACTTTCCTTATTTGTGTACGATACAATTCTTGTACAAGTATATATATGTGGTTATGATGAATGAGAAGTCACTGAAAATTGAGGAGAATTCCTTATCATGGCATTAGAGTGCTAGGTTCAATCCTAAGAAATACCATTTTCTTTTCTCCTTTTTGTGTCTTCTTATTCAACGTAACCACATATATATACTAATACAAAAATCGTATCATACTCAAATAAGGAAATTACGACTTTAACTTTTTTAAGACGGCCTTGACTACTCAAATAAGTATGACATAGACTTCCTTAGCATGACCTTGACTTTCCGAGTCAAGAATCACACTCCCAAATAAACTTGATAAAATATATATCTCGTAACAATTTTCCTTTTCAGTGTTAATTATTTTAATCATTATACTTACTTTTTATCTTTTTTTATTATTATTTTAATGGTCGAAGTAATTGATTTGAATAACTATAGTTGCATGTCATTGATTTATTCTCTCATTTAAAACAAACAACTAAAAAGAAAAATCAAGTGTATATCATTTTCTTTTTGAAACAGAAACAAATTGGACTAGCGAATTTAGGGTCATTTTTTTTCTCTTTGTACCTTTTATGGATTCGTTTCTATTATCCTTGCGCAAACCAAACGCCTGTAAGCGAGTATAAGGTGAAGTAGAACCTGTTGAAACACCTTTCCACAATATTTTGATTTGACAAAATCATCCATGATTAAGAGACAATCAAATTTAAGTGCTTTATTTTAATTGTACTAATCAGTTTGTTCAATGTTGAGTATAAATATAAATATAAATAGATATAAAAGTAAAACAGGACAAAGTCAGCATGAGATGACAGAACAAGCTAAGTATAGAAGTCTCATGATCAAGTTGAGTAGAATCGAACTCAGCATCAAAAGATTGAGACTTAAAATCCAACAGAGCTAAGTGAGATAGAACTCAGCATGAGAAGCCGTCTTAACAACTGTCTTACAAAGATGAGCTAACTAAAACATAACTCAGCATGGAAGTTGCCAAAGACAGTGAACAAAGCTGAGTGAATCCTCAGGACAGCATGAAAGAGTTGCTTGCAAGACGACAAAGATTGCCGACCCTCTGCGCCAATAATTGAAACCTTTAAATTATGTAAAAGACACATTCCGAGATGTATGGGTCAATGGATTATTGGTAAAGGACAACTGGCACAAAAAGACAAGTCTGCAAGATAATGACAAACCTGGCATCTGAAGAAATCAGGGGAAAAGGATTGGCCTGAGAATTTTGAAGCTAACCAGAGGATGTCTCCTAAAAGAGCCGTTTTAACATTAACGGCTACATCATTTCAAAATGATCCGATTCCAGATTTTCTCCTATATAAAGACAATCAAAATCCCTGGATCATGGCCGATTGACAAAAACAAAAAGTACAAGAGAGAAAAGATACAAAAGCACTTAGATACAAAAAGAGATCTGATAAGTGTCCAAAACGGCAAGTTTATTATGTTCTTTTTGTGAATATTCCATTCTTAATTGTGTCGTTTTAGGACCTTTTCACTTGTTTTGTTGCATAAGTGATTTCAGGGATCAAATTGGAGAAAAGAAGGCTTGGAAGGCTGTTTTGGACCTTTTTCACTCAAAGTTCAGCTTTGCGGACGTAACTGGCTTAGTCTTGCCCAAGACTAAGAGGGTCGACTTATTCAGATCGCCAAGTCAGCAGAATCAGAAACTAACTTACCTCCACAGTTTCAACAACATGTTTTGAACGAAGGAAATCCCTGAAATCAAGGAAGGAACTCAGAAGATTGAAGACTCTTTAATCAACACTATAAAAGAAACCCACCATTGCTTTTGGGAGGGGACTTTTTTGGGAATTTATAGTTTTCATTTTCCTTATTAGGGTTTTTGTAAGCTTTTGGCACAATTTCTCATTTTCATTTTACGTTAATCATTTTTACTTTTGTAAGCTATCATAGTCGATTCATGACTATGAGTAGCTAATTTCCTTTATCGGTTAAGGGATTAATCAAAGGCTAGTATTATTTCCAATTGTGAGATTGTCATTCTTAATTACAGTAATCTAATTTTATGATCCGTTTACATGTTTATCAATCTATAAAATCAGACCTTCAATGAAAGTTTAGTCTTTAGTTCGGCCGGACTTCGGTTTTCTCATTCATTGAAACAACGTTAGGCTATAGGATTTGTAATCATCTGAAATCCTAACTATTACCGAGCGTATGAATATGTAATTTGGTTTGAATCGGAATCGCTAAGAATTCGGTTAACTTAGGTTGGGTCCTTCTAATTCCTAATGCTTTCGACAGATTAAATTCTAAGCGCTAAGCTAGAACTGTCTGTCGAATATGAGCTTATCTTTAGGTGCTCTAGGATTTGCTTTACAATTAAGGAAGGATTAGGTCGGGAATGAATAAGGAACGACTATAACCAATCCGGGTCATGTTAATTATGATATTTTCGCACTTTCAATGATAAAAAAGGAAGTAATTGTCGAGCCTGCGGATATCCCTTGATCGGTATTTTTGTCAGATAAGAGTAACACATTTTAATTGCAATTCAACTTTACGAAGTTCGTCTCAAGATAATCAACCCAACAAGCATTCACCCCCCATTTACATTCATTTAGATTTAGTTATTATATGAAACAATCAGTATTAATCCTTAGGGTACGATCTTTACTTACCACTTCTGCAAATCAGTAGTCGGTCAGTAAATAATTATTTATTTGGTGGATTCGACACCCATCAAGATCTTACACCCATCTTCCATTCTTTGTGTAAATGCTAGAGTGATTACTTGTAATCTTCTAAAGTGTTCTTTATTTGAAAAGGAACAAGTGTTTATCAATTGTAACATTAAGAGCGTTGTGCTGAGTGTTTGGTTGTAAACATTCAGTGGTAGAGAAATCTAGGTGCTTGGTTGTAGCACTTAGTAGGAGTTGAGTAGACGGATAGAGGAAGGTACTCTTGCATATTCAACTGCCTTGTAATCGGTTTGTGCTCTACCTTTAAAGAGCTCAGTATTGGATTCTAAAAGTCCGGAGGACTCTGGGGACTGGACGTAGGCGGAGAGGCCGAACCAGGATAAGTGATACTAAGTAATCTCTAACCCTCTCTCAATATATATATATTTGCATGTGTCGTGTGAGAAGTTTACTCAGCATATAAAATTGTTTAAAGTTGACTCTTAGTAATTTCAAGTGTTGAGTTAGAAGCTGACCTCCAAGAGTGTCAATTTCTAACTTACAAGTAAAACAGCCTTAGTCAATATCCAGCCAAAGTTGTCTTGTAACATATCTGGCCAAGCTGACCAAAAGCTGAGTTGACAAACTCACCAAATAACTAAGTCAGCACATTAATTAAACAAAAAAAAGTTATATTAGTTCCTAACCCCCCCTTGGAACTAATCACACGGGACCAACAAGTGGTATCAGAGCCTAAGCTCACTACTCAAAGATATAACTATCTTGAGCGGATCCCCATAAATGGCTGAGAACAACACTCGTTTCCTTCCAGGGAACCAAACAACACAGATACTCCCTGAGGGATTAACAATCACTAGACCTCCCCTATTCTTTGGGTCCAATTATACATTCTGGAAGAATAGGATGAAGAACTTTATTCAAGCCACAAACATGAGTGCATGGCTTGCCATTGTTCAAGGTCCACATGTGCCATACAAAACTGTTAACAATGAGAAAGTTGTTAAGAGCGAAGCTGAGTGGATAGAGGATGACCTCAAAAAAATTACAAAATAATGCTTCGGCTATAAATATGCTTCACTGTGCTTTAGATGCTGCAGAATACAATAAGATTTCAGGTTGTGAGTCAGCACAGGAGATTTGGAAGAAGCTGGAAGTAACCTATGAAGACACAAGCAAGGTTAAAGAGTCTAAAGTCAATCAGCATATGAGACTCTACGAGCTGTTTGAGATGAATGAGAATGAAGACATCTCAGAAATGAACTCAAGATTCACAAACATTATAAACGAGCTAAAAAGACTTGGAAAGAACTTCACTGAAGAGGAACAGGTGAAGAAAATCCTGAGAAGTCTGTCTAAGAGCTGGTGTTAGACGAGGTGCCGCGGCCTAATCTCCCGGGTGGACCGGGGGGTGGACAACCTCATGGCGACGTAAGTGGTGATTGGCGCCGAAAGCAACCAATCGTGGAATCAAGCTGCTCGGCAGGACCGGAGCTCGGAGATATGGAAGAGTCGCCACCCACGAATGGGAAAATGAACACCGATCCCTTGCGGGAGACCGGTGTGGGTTCGGGAAACTTGAGTACGAGCCGAGAAGGCTAGCTCCTTTCCGGAGAAAGGCTACTAGGCACCCCGACATCGCCCGGTTATGAACCACCGGCCTCCTACTCAGCATGTTAGGCGATAACGGACTAATCGCATATTTCTTTAAGTTTAAAATTCATTTGAAACCTTTTCTTTCTCATTTTGGAAACCGTTTTGAGCATATATTATTGAAAAGCCACTTTAGTAAAGAATCACCCATTTACATCAGTTCAATATAAAAGAGAGGGGAGGAAGGAAGAAGTGGTTTATTTACGACGTGATTTACATGTCGTGTTGCGAGTTAATTCTACACTAACTTATTTCCCCAAAACGAGTTTATTTACATGGTTCGCACCTTAATCGCCGTTGGGACGATTTAAGTGCGTTTCAAAACCCCGTTTGATGAAGTTCACCCGAATCGCCGTTGGAACGACTCGGGCGTTTGAAAACATTGAGATAAAAACCTTTAATAAGAAAACGTGATTAAACATACAAGTCAATTTTATTTTTATACAAATCCTTTAAGAAAGTGATTCAAAACTTCATTATTTACAATGAAAATGATTTTTAATTACAAGGTTCGCTTAATCCGTCGTTGGAACGGACTAAGGTTTTAAAACGCGGTGTTTTGAGAAACGATTTGAAATGTCAAGAAAACACTATTTATTTACATTAAGGAACCTTTAAAAAACCTTTAGTTTAAATAATTAAATTGAAAACTCTTTTTGTGATTTATTTTCCCCTTTTTACTCAATAGACTCATTACTTGTCATAATTACAACAATGAACATATCAAATCAAAATCCACTCCAAATAAAACCCATTTAAAATATGGACCCATAAATGTCCAACGAATAAATAAAATAATATAGGCATATATATATACATTCATTTAAAAATAATGATATATATATAATTTTAGAAAACCAAGTAAAGGATGCTACTCAATAGCTAAATATATCAATAATAATGAAAATGAAAGATACTAAATATACTTTTACCTTACTAAGAAAAACATGTAAAATAATAAACCAAATTCATTGTTAATAAGAAAATAAACGCTATATTCCAAAATGACTATTGTAATATATAGAAAATAAATTTCCCAAATATACATTAAACATTAAAATGACTCCTAATTATCCTCTAAATATCTACTAATTAATTACCTCAAGATACCCAAGTAAATAACATTTTAAAATACAACCCAATATAACTTAAATGAAATGAGAGGAAAAATCTACATATATATGTATATACTTTATTAAGTCTAATTAATTGAAAATAATATATAAACGCATTAAATAAATATATGTACAAAGTATCTAAAAATAACTTAAAAGCATATATTACATAATAATACATATATGTACCAAGGATTAAAAGCTTAAAAGTTGAGAAGGAGGGACCAAAACAGCATTTTTTACATTCTGGCAGATTTACCGACGGAAAATCCGTCGGTAAACAGCAATTAGTGACAGAAACGGAAAATTACAGCAGCACTCCAATTATTTCCAGATTTATTCAAAAGCTTGAAATTAAGTATAATTCAATCGTTTTGGATTTCCGAACTACCAAAAATGGATCATAGTTAATAACGGAAGTCCCTAAAACGACGTTTTTATTTTAAAACATTATTCGGAAATTTCTTTAAATTAAAACTTATAATTACAACGTTTTTAATACCCGAACTACCTTTTATCGGATCACGGTTCATATTGGGATATTAAAACGAGGGTTTTTATTTTAAAACAAAACCAAATTTTATTCAACACGAGACGAAAATTAAATAAATACGCAAAATTAAATAAAACGTGATAAAATAAATGAATAACTAAATAAATAAAAAATATAACATAAAAATAAATAAAGGAAAGAAATAAATTAGATAAAATAAAGCGAGTCTAGTCCTCGGATAATACCTCAAGTTCGGTATCTGACAGTCAAAGCCGATTGATTCCACGAGTCGTGATTTTCCGATTTTTTTGTGTTTTTTTAGTAAAAATTTAACTTTGGAAAATTTGGATTTTTTTGGGAAAAAAATATTTTCTCCAAAAAATTGACTTTCTCTCTCTAAAAATGTTTAGAGTGAGAAAGCTCCAAAATCCCCCCTCCTCTCCAAATGCATGGGGATCCGTGCCTTTTATAGGCAAACGGATCCCCGGCGGAATGGGCGACGCCCGAGTAAAATCGGGCGTCGCCCAAGAGGGTTGGGCGGCCGCCCAACCTTCGTTGGGCGATCGCCCAACAACAGTTGGGCGGCCGCCCAATATTGTTGGGCGATCACCCAACAATTGTTGGGCGTTCGCCCAACAGCGTTGGGCGCGCGCCCAACGGCCGCCGAGACGCGTCTTGGGCCGTCGGGCGTGCACGTCCCGTGGCCGTCGAGCGCCCCCGCGCCGTGGCTGCCGGACGCGCGTTCCACGCTGCCGGGCGTACACGCCCAGTGGCCGACGAGAGCGCGCCCCGCGCCTCCGGGCCCATGCGTTGTTCGGGCGCCGAGCGCGTGCCGTTCGCGGTTGGACTCGTGCGTCCGACGAACGCCGAGCGTGCGCCTCGTGCTGTCGAGCGGGCGTCCGACTGTCGTCGAACGCGCGTTGGCTGCCGCTAGGTGCTTGCACCATACCGCTGAGCACTCGCAAGCCATCCGATCGATAACAGCGACCCGTCGTAACTCTTCCTCCCTTATTATGTATTTATTATTTTTTTGTTTTTCAAAATTCCGGAATCAATCGCTTCAACCGTCTTGTTTCCAGGTTTTCGTCACAGGTCCTCCGACTCGGTGTCTACAATTGCCCCTACTTTTCTATTTTGACAGTGATGTGTGTGTTTTGAAAACGTTTTTTTTTGCTAACGTAACACATGCAATGTAAAACATATAAAAGTAAAAGACACGTAAAGAGTAAGAGGGAGCATACCTGACCTTCGCGCTGCGCGTTCCAGTGTCGTTCTCCGATTCTTTCCATCCTCGCCTCTGAAGCGGCCATCGATGGATGTTCTTTTCTCGGAATCTGGCGTACGTTGACTATGGGTAAGAATGGCTCAAAAGCAATTTCGGTGCACGACCGTGGGTAAGAGGGCTCGAAAGCGATTTCGGCCTACGAATGCGGGTAAAAAGGCTCAAAAGCAACTCCGGTCTGCGACCGTGAGTAAGATGGCTCAAAAGCGACCCTGGTCCACGACCGCAGGCATGATGGCTCAAAAGCAACTCAGGTCTGTGACCTTGAGTAAAATGGCTCAAAAGCAACTCTGGTCTACGACCGAGAGCAAGATGGCTCAAAAGCGACCCTGGTCCACGACCGCGGGTAAAATGGCTCAAAAGCAACTCAGGTCTGCGACCTTGAGTCAGATGGCTCAAAAGCAACTCTGGTCTACGACCGAGAGTAAGATGGCTCAAAAGCGACCCTTGGTCCACGACCGCGGGTAAAATGACTCAAAAGCAACTCAGGTCTGCGACCTTGAGTCAGATGGCTCAAAAGCAACTCTGGCCTACGACCGAGAGTAAGATGGCTCAAAAGCGACCCTGGTCCACGACCGCGGGTAAAATGGCTCAAAAGCAACTCTGGTCTACGACCGTGAGTAAGATTGCTCAAAAGCAGGGATTGTCTCTGGATTCTCTTACAACACTGTTGTCTGTATTTTCTCACTGGAGCTAGCGTCTCGGAGGTTTAATGGGAACGTGTCTTAGTCTGGAATGATATAGACTAACGATTATTTTTCTATTGACTGTCGTCTGTATTTTGACTGGTGTCACTGTTCTGTAAAAATTGGCTGTTGTCTGGAGTTCATATCTTGACAATATTGGTTGCTGTCTGGGAGAAATGTAGGCTAAAACGGACTGCAAATCGGAGATCTATGCACCCGGTAATTAATTATTTACTTTTTACCTTTATGTCAAATCGTATCCTTTTTACTATTCACGTGTGTGTAGTGGTGTATGCATGTATGTGTGAAATGAATGCGCACAAACGACGTTTTACGGCATTTGCATTTTTATTCTTTGTACCCGTGACGTCACTTGCTCTCACGCCCATGATATCATCAACGCCTGTGACATCATTCACACCCATGACATCATCCACACCCATGACATCATTTTATTTGCCTATAAATAAGGCTTCCCCTTCTTCAATTCTCACACACCTCTCATCATGGCCGATTCCAACTCTGATGTTCTTCGCTCTTTTGTGCGTCGTCTAGATTGGGACACTCTTGATTGTCCCCAACTGGCCGGTTTGAAGTATTTACGGGATGTCAAAATAGATCCTTTCTTAATCCGGGCTGCCATCACCTTTTGGGATCCTGACTACCATGTGTTCCATTTCGGTCCTCAAGAGCTGTGTCCTCTCTTAGAAGAGTTTGAAGCCATTATGGATTTTCATTTTGCTGCCCCTCCTCGACCAGCCCTTCCTGATCTTAACCCCCCGTACCCGAGATTGATGTGCTCCCTTCTCGAGCTTTCCAAGGTAAGGGTTCATTCCTTGACAGACCAGCACCACTTCGTCAAGTTGCCGGATCTCCTCTCCCATATACTGAGCATCTCCCCTTCGACTGTCGGCTTTAAAAACTCGGCGAGGTTTCTCCTTCTCAGCCATTACCTCCTAGTATCCTCTACTGGAAAAAGGGATTACCAAATTCTGACTTTGCTTACCCCAATGGGAAACGGTTACTCTGTTTATCCCACCATCCTCATGGAGACACCGTTAGGTTTGGATGACTGCCAGAGAAGTTGGGTGGCTGGACGATCCTCCCGTCTATCTGGGAGCCCTTTGTTACTTCAGGTATACTCTATACTCCAGTATATATCTCTTTCAGTTCTATCAGCTCATTCCTTCTTTCTTTTTTTTTTTTAGATTTGGCTTCAAGAGAAGTTCCAAATGATGACTCCCCCATTGACTCGGTATGACCTCGGCGGACCATATTCTTCGTATTCCCCCAAGTGGCACCTCCATTGGACTTTGAGGGTGCGAGGCTTGTCCTTTGATCAATGGAGAATTTTCTTAGAGGGTGCTTCTGATCAGGATACCATGTGGATGTGCCCCTGGTGGTGTTTGACTAGGGTTTCGACCGGCTTTGGCGGGAGGAGAATGTTTTGCGCTGGTCTTCGCTCATCCTCTTGCTATTATCCCCCTCGGGTGTCACGCTAATACAATGTGTTCCAAGCATTTACCCCTGACTTGGGGATGATAGAGGTCCTTCCTTTGACGGCCCGTGGCCTGGCGACGCTAGAGGCTAACTGGGACAACCGCACGGATATCTATAGTTGCTGCTCTTGGCCTAATTATACCCCGGAGGTCCTTGCTTCATGGACTTCTTCGTACTTCACCCCGAGGTTTGGGACCACTTTCATTACAGATGATTCTTACAAGGCGAGGGTGTTGGCTTTGAAGGCTGAGGCCAGCCGTAGGGCCTAGGAGGGTCGAGGTTTTGGACTTGTTGTACCATTTTATGCTTTCCAATAACCCACATGTGGTGTTTGTAATCTTTAGTGAAGTTGATTGATTATGGCTTTTCGGTTTGGGCGAGATTTTAGTAGAAAAAAAAACTGATGATTTGTAATACTATGCATTCAATCAATCATAATTATTCCAAACATTCTCTTCAAATATATTCATGCCTTTATTCATTTACAAACAACAAAAATACTTAGTCGCTTATACATTGTTTTTGTAATTGCTCAAGTTATAACTATTGTTACCAGGACCCGCCTTTCGGTTTTCGGATCCCGGTGATTTTTCTCCTCTCCTTTTACTATCCCGGAATTTTCAAATGAGTGCTCTTTCGGGTTTTCACCCATTGGGATTTCCCTGACTGTTGCATAGGTCGCCCTTTGCGGGTTTTCAACCTATCGGGAATTTTTCTTTCTTTCTTTTTTTTTTTTTTTTTTACGAAAAGTATTTCTTAAGCCTATCCAGGTTGGTAGGTTCGGAGAATTCCATGCCATCCATAGTAGTTAACTTCACCGCTCCTTTGCTTAGTATCTTCTTCACGATGAATGGCCCTTCCCAGTTAGGCTTGAACTTGCCCCTAGGGTCGGTATGCGTCACACGGATCTGTTTTAGCACCATATCCCCTTCTTTGATAGGGCTGGCCTTGACCTTTTTGTTGAAGGCTCGGGCCATCCTTCTCTGATATAGCTGCACATGGTAAAGGGCTTCCATCCTTTTCTCGTCTACTAGTGCCAACTGTTCATATCGCTTCCTCGCCCATTCCGTCTCGGGAATCTCTGCTTCCACTGCAATTCTCAACGATCGCTTTTCAATCTCAATCGGGAGAACGACTTCTGCACCGTATACCAAGGAGAACGGCGTTGCCTCAGTCGAGGTTCTAACTGTCGTGCGATACGCCCATAATGCGAGTGGGAGCTGCTCGTGCCAATTCCGATGTGATTCCACCGTTTTTACGAGAATTCTCTTAAGGTTCTTATTAGCTGCTTCTACTGCCCCATTAGCTTGTGGACGGTACGGAGAAGACCTGTGATGTTCAATGCCATATTCTCGGAAGAGATTTCTTACTTCCCCCTGAAACTGGACCCCATTATCCGTAATCATGTGATGAGGCACTCCGAACCTGGTGATCAAGTGTTTCTCAATGAACTTTCTCATCTGCTTGGATCCCAATTTGCTAAACGACTCTGCCTCTACCCACTTGGTGAAATAATCGATGGCGACTGCGATAAACTTGTGCCCATTCGAAGAATTAGGCCTTACCTCACCAATGATGTCAATGCCCCAAGCAGCGAATGGCCAAATAGGTGCTAACACATGTAATTCCATGGCTGGCAGATGACTACAATCGCCGTGGATTTGACAATCGTGGCATTTCTTCGCATACTCGTTACAATCTCTTTCCATAGTGAGCCAATGGAAGCCTTGTCTGATGATTTTCTTGGCTAACACTGCTCCTTCCATATGGGCCCCACTAATTCCCGAGTGTACAGATTCCATCGCTTCGCGGGCTTCTCCCGCATCCAAACACCTTAGCTGTAACCCATCGATGTGCCTTTTGTAAAGCAAATCGTTGTGGATGACGAACTGCTGAGCCAATCTTCTAATCACAGCTTGATCCCTAGGTTCTGACTCTGCCGGATATGTTCCACTCTTCATGAAGTTCACGATGTCGAAATACCATGGCTTTTCATCTGCCCCTAATAGCATTACGTCTTCGTAGCATGGTTTGTGAGATCTCCTCAATACCAACGGTTTCGAGGCGAGGTTCCGGGGATTGTCCCAAACTGACACCAAAGTGGCCAAAGCATCCGCTGCCTGGTTCTGTGCTCGAGGGATATGATGAAAACGACATTCTTTGAATCTTTGTGCCAACCCATCTAGTTGGTCTAGGTACGGACGTAGCCTTTCTTCCCTTACTTCCTAGTTTCCTTGTGCCTGTTCGATGATCAGCTTTGAATCACCCCAAATTTCGACATACGATGCTCCCAGTGCTGCTAATGACTCTAAACCATAAATGCACGCTTCATATTCGGCCATATTATTAGTGAGAGGGAAGGATAACTTTTTGGCCATCGGGATCCTTTCTCCTTCCGGTGAAATAAGTAGTACTCCAACTCCGGCTCCATTCGAATTAACTGCTCCGTCGAAGAACATTTTCCAGGGTATGACTTCTATTGCGTTCAAGTGTTCATCGGGGAAATCATAGCTTATCTCTTCCTCTTCTGCATTCAGGGGTTGGTTGGCCAGAAACTCTGCCACGACCCTCCCTTTGACAACCTTCTTCGTTACATATTCAATGTCAAACTCGGATAAAAGCAGTAACCATCGGGCTAACTTCCCTGTCAAAGACGGAGTTCGGTACAGATACTTCACGGGGTCCATCCGAGAAATAATGATTACTTTATATGATTGAAAATAATGCCGTAGTTTCTTCGTTAGCCATACTACCGCCACACACGTCTTTTCGATCATGTTGTACTTGAGCTCGTACTCCAGGAACTTCTTACTCAGATAATACACCGCGTGCTCCACACCGGTGTCTCCCTCTTGGGCCAGCATTGCCCCAATAGATCGCTCTTCAATCGCTACGTAGAGGAGAAGCGGTTTTCCTAGTTTAGGCGGTCTCAGCACTGGCGGATTAGACAAATAGTTCCGGACGTTCTCCAAAGCTTGCTGACACTTATCATTCCAAATTGTGGGTTGGTCTTTCCTTAACAACTTAAAGATTGGCTCGCAGATTGCGGTGAGTCTTGCTATGAACCGACTGATATACTGAACCTGCCCCAGAAACCCTCTCACTTCTCTCTCATTCTTTGGTGCCGGCATTTCCTGTATAGCCTTCACTTTATCGGGATCTACTTCGATTCCTTTATTTCCGATTACGTAGCCTAAGATTTCCCCTGATGAAACGCCGAAAAAGCACTTCTTCGGGTTTAACCTTAGCTTGAATTCTGCAATTCGGGCCAAAAACTTCTCGAGTGCGACAAAATGCCCCTTTCTTGTCTCCGACTTGACCATCATGTCATCCACATACACTTCTACCTCCTTGTGTATCATATCGTGGAACAGTGCTGTAGCCATTCGCTGGTAAGTTGCCCCGGCATTTTTCAAACCAAACGGCATCACTCTGTAACAGTATGTCCCCCACTCAGTTGTGAACGAGGTTTTTGCTTTGTGTTTTTCGGCCATCTGAACTTGCATGTAGCCCATGAAACCGTCCACATTCGTGTGTAAGACGCTTGAAGCTGCACTGTCGATCAATACGTCAATATGAGGCAATGCGAACTCATCTTTCGGGCACGCTTTGTTAAGATCTCTATAATCAATGCACATTCTCACTTTGCCGTCTTTCTTTGCGATGGGCACGACATTTGCGACCCAAGGGGGATAGTCGATTACTTCGATGAACCCTGCTTCTAACTGCTTCTTCACTTCCTCTCTGATCTTATCTGCCCATTCTGGTCTCATGCGTCGGAGCTTCTGTTTTACGGGCTTCGCCTCGGGATATGTTGGAATACGGTGAGTTACAATTGATTGATCAATTCCTGGCATGTCTTCGTATGTCCAAGCGAACACTATTTCGTATTTTTTAATTATTCTCTCGAATTCTTTCCTCTCTTCAATAGTTAAATCTTGAGCAATTTGTATAAGTTTAGGATTTTCATCCGTACCAAGATTGAAAGTTGACATTTCTATTGTATTGATTTCAAATGTAGGCATGTTATATGAATGAGAATGCATGGTATGATCACGATCAACATCAAGCAAGTAAGCAAAATCAGAATTCATTTCATTGATAGTATTGGCGATTACATCATCTGATTCAAACAAAGCAGTAATACAATTTTCATCATCAAGGTTCTCGGGTTTCTCATATGCTTTGGAGGTACTGGGTTCGTTCGCCGCTCCTGCAGTTGCTTCAATGGTGATGACTTGCTCCTCGGCATTCAAGTCTAACATCATAATCTCCTCGACAAAGCAACTCGCCTTTCCTTTGCCCCAATCGGTCACATCATTGAAGATTTCGAAGCCCGGCAGAATCTTCCCTTCGGTGCTAGTCCATGACTCGGGAGTCCCCGAATAAACCTTTCAATGCCCCTCATTCACGAAGTATTTTCTTAGGCCCACTTTTCCTTCACTACTTGCATTGGACGGACCTCCGTGCTCATATCCCAAACCCCTCCGGGTTTTCTGACTCTTAAAGTCCAGAAATTCTGGCAACCCCTGATGGTGTGCTCCTAAGCCCATTCCTGGGATGAAACCTCCCTTCATCATCTTCACCACATCGGTGGTCATGTTAGACTCGTAGATCCCAGAAACTTGGAATCCGGAGAAAAGCTGAGGCTCGATCCCCAATGCCGCCACTGACCTCAATTTTTCTGCTCTGATTGTCACTATCTCTTCCCCGAAGGGAAACTTGATCATCTGATGGAGTGTGGAGGGCACCCCTCCCAACTTGTGGAACCATGGGCGTCCCAACAATACAGCAAAGGTTACCGGGATATCCAGCACTGTGAACTCAGTTTCTTCTTCATGCGGCCCCACTTTCAACTTGGCCTTAAAGACTCCTTCAATATGCCTACGACTATCATCCTAAGCCCTAATCACAGTCTCCGAGGCCGTCAAGTCTCCTCTTTCCACTCCCAGTTTAGACAAGAGTTTCAACGGGCAAACATTAATGGCCGATCCATCATCGACCATCACACAGCTAGTCTTCTTCCCGTTAATCTCAGCTCGGATGTACAAAGGCTTGTTGTGAGCTTTTCCCTCCTCTGGGAGATCCTCGTCAGTAAACGTGATCTCGGTTTTCTTTCGAGCCATAATTTCCCCTACTAGCGCTACCGGCTCAGTATCGGTAGAAATGACCAAACTCTGCAGCTCTTTCATCAGGTTCTCACGATGATACTTAGAATGGCATAAAACTTCCCACACCGTGGATTTAGCTTGTGTCTTCTTCAACTGCTCGAGAACTTGGTCGTCGGGCTTAGGAGCCGACCCTTCCCCTATCTCAGTCTCTACCATAGGTGCCTTCCCTTCGGCCACTCGACCTGATCTTGTCATGACGGCAATTTCCGGCTCATCATCCGATTCGTCCCAAATGTTAATAGGAATCCTCCGATTAGCATCTTCCTCGTCCGAAGAGCTCTCCCAAATGTCTACAATCATTAAATCCATAACATGAGGAACGTTCGGATTCAAATAAAAAGGATCCGCCGATCCATACAATGCCCAGCCTATCAGATCATCATAATCCCGGAGGGACACTTTACTCATCCTTCTAGCTGCTAACGGAATAGCTCCTTTCTGTATGCACATAAGCTGCACCTTATCGCTCATTGTTTTGTGACACTGCTCATAACGGTGCCTCCACCTTCTAGCATAATCTACAAATGGTTCCTCGGGGAATTGCCTGATCCTATCCAGATCCTCCAGGGATCCCGTCCATGGAACATACATCTCATATCTTGCCACAAAGGCTCTCCTAAGCGGTACCCAATGACCCATTTCCTCCTCTGATAGGCCCTGGTGCCACAACAAGGCCTCTCCCATTAAAGTTTCTGGGAAATGTTCATGTAATTCACATTGCGGGAATCCGGCGTCATACATATGGTTGCGGAATAACCTCGCATGCTCAACAGGATCCTGGTATCCACCATACCTAGGCATTGCTAACACCGCATCGGGTGTTTGATAAGAGGGGGAATCCGGGGTTTGCTCTGCCAGCATCCATACCGTATACTCTTTGATAAACCTCTTCGTCATTGCCGCCCAATCAGTCTTAACATACATTGGAAGTGACATATACCACATTAACGGCTCACCCATCAGTGAATTACAGAACAAGCTGGTGATCTCTTCTTCCTTAAAACCCACAGGCGCCATGGCTGATAAGTAGAAGTGAAGGTGTTCCATAGGATCTTTGTTGCCATTATACTTGCTAACCCTCGGTAACGGACGCTTGATAGGTCCAATCTGCATTGCGAAGCGCTCTACGGTCCTGTCCTCGGCTCTTTGGTACTTTTCTAAGAATAAATCTGATAATTGATCCCAATCATACTTGCAAGAGTCGGGTAATGAGTGGAACCACCCCAAAGGCTTGCCTACCAGCGAATGGTGAAACCACTGAGCAATCTCGTCCACCCCGAAGGATTCAACAAACATGTCGCGCATATATTCATGCAAGTGCACATCGGGATTACCTCCACCACTAAACAGACCCAAATTAGGCACAATAGTTCGAGACGACCCTTCTCCGGTCTCTTCGGCACTATCTTCATCATACGGTGCCCCACTGTCCAACCCTTCATCCATCAGTTCATCCTCCTGTTCCTCGCCAAGGAAGGACACATATATACCATTTCCTACATTGCTCTTTTCGTCGGAGTCCAACAACTCCTCTACATTCTCCTCGAAGGATTCCATCACGACACCTTCTGCCAGACCAACTCCGATCATGCTCACCCTATGATTAGGCAATGGATTACGCCTAACGGAAGGGTTCACTGACGAAGGATCAGCTATCTTCTTCTCCTCGATTAAATCTTGGATTTCGTGTTTCAGCCTCTCGCAATTCTCAATTGTATGCCCATAATTGCTATGGAATTCATAATACCCTCTAGCCTGTATCTGCAGAGTAGGTGGAGCTTTGTTATATGGGGTAAGGGCTTTCAACAATCCCTTTTTCTGCAAACGTTCGAAAACTTTTGCGTAGGTTTGATCAAACTTGGCGAATCGCCTCTTTTCAGTAGCATTTAGATCAAGCACTTTCACTGCTGCGGATTTCGTACTCGCACTTGGCCCTCCGGCACTATATCCGGACTTGGTCCATTTGGTATAAGCTTTCTTTGGTTCTCCATCCCCCTCAACTGTCAAGGCACAACTGTACATCTGGTTAAAATCGATAAAAGGCATATACCGCAGCTCATTCTTGATATACGGCAACGTGTTGCCGACTACCATTCGGATCTGATCCTGCTCAAGCGGCTTCTGCTTCATAACCGCGGCCTTGGCCCTCCATCTTTTCACAAAATCGGAGAAAGATTCCCCAGTCTGCTGCTTAGTGCTCTCAAGCTCCTTCAAAGTGACCTCAAGCATGGTGTTGAAGCTATACTGTGCAATGAATGACTTCGCTAACTCTTTCCAATCCCTCTTCGTCACCATCGGCAATGCATGAAACCATGTGAGGGCAGCCCCCTCTAGATAAGTGTTAAACAGCCCCAGGACTTGATCCTCAGTCAGGATCGTGTGCTTCATCACAGCAACATACTGATTCATGTGGGCAGTGGGATCCCCAGTTCCATCGAACTTCTTCATGTCAGGGAGCCGGAATTTCAAAGGCAAAGCCGTTGCCGATAAACAATTCTTCAAATTATAAAAGTCATGACTCTCGGAACTTCCTCCACGTAGATCCTGCACCTCCTAAGTGATGTGTTGCTTCCACTCCTCTTCCTTAGCTTTCTCTTTCTCGAGCTGCTTTCGGATATAATCCTGATAGTCATCCTCATTCCCAAAGCGAGGGCCATCGTTCACCTCATTCTCAGCGTGCTTGCTGCCACTCTTATCATCCTTCATAGCCAACTTAGCTATCTGGGCCACTATCGCAGCCAATTGCTCATTAATGTTGTTCACAGAGTTTTCCAATCCGGCCACTTTTTCGTCGGTTGCAAACATACAGACGGAAGAATGAGAATACTCGGACGAAGATGAATTAGAAGCCACAATTGCTGATTCGGGACTGTCAATCTGTAGCTGATCAAACTGCCTAACTAGCCGACTGCTCTCTCGGTACCACAACCGCTTAATGATGACGTCTGCGCGAACGGTATCCATTAGTATGTATGCATGATTTTATATGCATGATTTGTGGTGTGTGCGATTATTATTTACGGATATATAAGATAAGAAGAGCAAACGTTAGTCTAATTACACGTATCACAACATCTCTCTTCCACCCTTATTCCTCCACACACTCGTTGGCCCAGGTCTCTTTCCTAGGATTTTGGTTTTGGTCTCACATTGCGGTCCAGGGGACGCGTGATGCCGTCGATTATTGCGGAAAAGGTAAATCATCCATCAGACAACACAGTTCGTTTTGACGTATCAACGTTCAGTGACTAAGAAATCGACCAAGTTGGATTGTCCTTTCGGAATAACTCGTCTTTTGTCCTTTCGCGAGACGCATTAATTCGGGTTTTGACTCCCTTTGAGCGCATCTCAGTTTTTAGACATGGTACGAGTTATTCTTTTAGTCCAATCGTTCGTTATTATCAATGTCTCGTTCCCTTTTATTCGCGTGGGTTCGTGCCTCGATTTTTGGATTACAACGGGATTTTTTGGATCTATAGAGAGACGTAACCACGTGTTTATTTAGTGATGGGATCACTTTTGAATTTAGGGAACGGACTCATCGCGTAACGCGTTTGTTTTTAGCGTTAAGACTCTGTTTGCTCGTTTTGGCTACGTGAAAAGACGGCGAGTCTTATTTGAGCGTACGGTAATCTTTCGGCTAATTACAACTCTTTATTCCTTCCAATCTACGGGATATATCATCCTAGCATGGTTATAGAAAATCAACATTTCGTTGAATCGCATGTTTATTCGAAGTAAGGATTTTACCGTTCTTTTTCATTTAGGCACGAATTAAGCAAACACGTACATCGGGCCATATTTCTTGCAGTTTTGGTAACGGTCGAAATGATCGATTCGTTAGTCAAAACCCGCAGTCTCGTCCATATGGCGCAATTATGCGGTTTGGTTTGATTCGGCTTTGTGATTTTAAACAGCGCATATACTTGTTCGAGACACGTATCCAACGATATTGGTTTATTTTCTTTAACTACTTTCGAGATTGACATATATCGTAGATAAAGGATGATTTTGGTCGTTTGTTTCATTTTTGCTTTTTACTTTCTTAGTCACTTTTGCGGATACGTCCATTTCTCTTAAGAACAACACAAGACATAACGCAAGAGCTCGTCTTTTATTCGGAAGGGACGGGCCACGTTTGCGAAACTCTTTACGTTACAACGGGGTTGTTCAAAACAGAAATGTTCTTCGTTTTCATTCTGTCATAATCTCATTTTATCCCAACCTATTTAAAGAATGTGAATAACGGCTACCGTTAATATAGTCTTTTGAATCGAGATATAACTATCCTTAATGCCGAACCGATTCGTACTAATACGTGCTTACGTCATAACCTATTTCCTGAACATGTGCCTTCTTCGGGACACGGAAAGGGACCAGGCGGGTCGCACAAGTTCATTTATACGAGATGACCAAGTCGTCTTTAGTTCGAATCGTTTTGATGTTTTGGGGTAGTTTGTATATCGGTTTAAGAGTATATATTAACGTATCGTTTCATTTTCTTTACATATTTTAGGATTAGACACGTATCATGGCAATTTGAAAACACGAACTGATTCATTTATCACATCAAAAATAGTAACGGGTAATCCTATGGCAACTTCTAAGGCTACTATATGCTGACACGGCTGATCGCGGGACCTCACAGGACCACACAAATTCGCCCCTAACGAATGGATGGGGACCCTTTGGCGCCTTACTGTAAGGGGGAACTTACACTAGCCTCTTTCGAGCGACGAATGGACTCTCGCTAGAGGTTTCGCGGAAATTACCCAAAAGGTTTGCAATAATGCACATGAATGCATACGAAAAGAAATAATACGATCCGTCCCCGTTAATGGCTTAATACACGCCTTCCGGAATCAAATTTCTCGCTTCCCCAGCAGAGTTGCCACTTGTTAGACGAGGTGCCGCGGCCTAATCTCCCGGGCGGACCGGGGGGTGGACAACCTCATGGCGACGTAAGCGGTGATTGGCGCCGAAAGCAACTAATCGTGGAATCAAGCTGCTCGGCAGGACCGGAGCTCGGAGATATGGAAGAGTCGCCACCCACGAATGGGAAAATGAAAACCGATCCCTTGCGGGAGACCGGTGTGGGTTCGGGAAACTTGGGTACGAGCCGAGAAGGCTAGCTCCTTTCTGGAGAAAGGCTACTAGGCATCCCGACATCGCCCGGTTATGAACCACCGGCCTCCTACTCAACATGTTAGGCGATAACGGACTAATCGCATATTTCTTTAAGTTTAAAATTCATTTGAAACCTTTTCTTTCTCATTTTGGAAACCGTTTTGAGCATATATTATTGAAAAGCCACTTTAGTAAAGAATCACCCATTTACATCAGTTCAATATAAAAGAGAGGGGAGGAAGGAAGAAGTGGTTTATTTACGACGTGATTTACATGTCGTGTTACGAGTTAATTCTACACTAACTTATTTCCCCAAAACGAGTTTATTTACATGGTTCGCACCTTAATCGCCGTTGGGACGATTTAAGTGCGTTTCAAAACTCCGTTTGATGAAGTTCACCCGAATCGCCGTTGGAACGACTCGGACGTTTGAAAACATTGAGATAAAAACCTTTAATAAGAAAACGTGATTAAACATACAAGTCAATTTTATTTTTATACAAATCCTTTAAGAAAGTGATTCAAAACTTCATTATTTACAATGAAAACGATTTTTAATTACAAGGTTCGCTTAATCCGTCGTTGGAACGGACTAAGGTTTTAAAATGCAGTGTTTTGAGAAACGATTTGAAATGTCAAGAAAACACTATTTATTTACATTAAGGAACCTTTAAAAAACCTTTAGTTTAAATAATTAAATTGAAAACTCTTTTTGTGATTTATTTTCCCCTTTTTACTCAATAGACTCATTACTTGTCATAATTACAACAATGAACATATCAAATCAAAATCCACTCCAAATAAAACCCATTTAAAATATGGACCCATAAATGTCCAACGAATAAAGAAAATAATATAGGCATATATATATACATTCATTTAAAAATAATGATATACATATAATTTTAGAAAACCAAGTAAAGGATGCTACTCAATAGCTAAATATATCAATAATAATGAAAATGAAAGATACTAAATATACTTTTACCTTACTAAGAAAAACATGTAAAATAATAAACCAAATTCATTGTTAATAAGAAAATAAACGCTATATTCCAAAATGACTATTGTAATATATAGAAAATAACTTTCCCAAATATACATTAAACATTAAAATGACTCCTAATTATCCTCTAGATATCTACTAATTAATTACCTCAAGATACCCAAGTAAATAACATTTTAAAATACAACCCAATATAACTTAAATGAAATGAGAGGAAAAATCTACATATATATGTATATACTTTATTAAGTCTAATTAATTGAAAATAATATATAAACGCATTAAATAAATATATGTACAAAGTATCTAAAAATAACTTAAAAGCATATATTACAAAATAATACATATATGTACCAAGGATTAAAAGCTTAAAAGTTGAGAAGGAGGGACCAAAACAGCATTTTTTACATTCTGGCATCCGTCGGTAAACAGCAATTAGTGACAGAAACGGAAAATTACAGCAGCACTCCAATTATTTCCAGATTTATTCAAAAGCTTTAAATTAAGTCTAATTCAATCGTTTTGGATTTCCGAACTACCAAAAATGGATCATAGTTAATAACGGAAGTCCCTAAAACGACGTTTTTATTTTAAAACATTATTCGGAAATTTCTTTAAATTAAAACTTATAATTACAACGTTTTTAATACCCGAACTACCTTTTTATCGGATCACGGTTCGTATTGGGATATTAAAACGAGGGTTTTTATTTTAAAACAAAACCAAATTTTATTCAACACGAGACGAAAATTAAATAAATACGCAAAATTAAATAAAACGTGATAAAATAAATGAATAACTAAATAAATAAAAAATATAACATAAAAATAAATAAAGGAAAGAAATAAATTAGATAAAATAAAGCGAGTCTAGTCCTCGGATAATACCTCAAGTTCGGTATCTGACAGTCAAAGCCGATTGATTCCACGAGTCGTGATTTTCCGATTTTTTTGTATTTTTTTAGTAAAAATTTAACTTTGGAAAATTTGGATTTTTTTGGGAAAAAAAATATTTTCTCCAAAAAATTGACTTTCTCTCTCTAAAAATGTTTAGAGTGAGAAAGCTCCAAAATCCCCCTCCTCTCCAAATGCATGGGGATCCGTGCCTTTTATAGGCAAACGGATCCCCGGCGGAATGGGCGACGCCCGAGTAAAATCGGGCGTCGCCCAAGAGGGTTGGGCGGTCGCCCAAGGCAAGTTGGGCGGCCGCCCAACCTTCGTTGGGCGGCCGCAGTTGGGCGCGCGCCCAACCGCCGTTGGGCGTTCGCCCAACGATCGTTGGGCGCTCGCCCAACGGCCGTCGGGACGCGTCTTGGGCCGTCGGGCGTGCACGTCCCGTGGCCGTCGAGCGCGCGTCCCGCGCTGCCGGACGTACACGCCCAGTGGCCGACGAGAGCGCGCCCCGCGCCTCCGGACCCGTGCGTTGTTCGGGCGCCGAGCGCGTGCCGTTCGCGGTTGGACTCGTGCGTCCGACAAACGCCGAGCGTGCGCCTCGTGCTGTCGAGCGGGCGTCCGACTGTCGTCGAACGCGCGTTGGCTGCCGCTAGGTGTTTGCACCATACCGCTGATTACTCGCAAGCCATCCGATCGACAACAGCGACCCGTCGTAACTCTTCCTCCCTTATTATGTATTTATTATTTTTTTGTTTTTCAAAATTCCGAAATCAATCGCTTCAACCGTCTTGTTTCCAGGTTTTCGTCACAGGTCCTCCGACTCGGTGTCTACAGTTGGCAAGCAAAGAAAACAATCGTAGAAGAAGCTCAAGACTTGACTACCTACAAATATGATGAGCTGATCGGATCCTTGCTGACCCATGAAATCTCTATGAAAAACTTTGAAGCTAAAGAAAAATCCGAAGATAAGAAGCAAAAATCACTAGTGATGAAAGCTGACTCCACAGAAGCTGAGTCAACTGATGATGAGGAAATGGCTATGTTCACTAAAAAGATGAAGAAGTTGTTCAGAAGAAATGACAGAAATGGTAAAAGGCCATTCAGAAGAAGTGACAGGTACAAAGCTGAGTCTAGCGACAAATACAAGAAGGATAGCTCCAAGTCTGTCATTTGCTTTGAGTGCCATCAAACTGGGCATATCAAGTCAAGCTGTCCCAACCTCAAGAAAGAAAAGAAGGGAAGCAAAAAGGCTATGGTAGCAACATGGAGTGATAGTGATGAGTCAACCTCATCTGAAGCTGATGCAAATGAAACAGCCAACATATGCTTCATGGCTGATGATGCTGACCACTCTCAATCTGAGCAAGCTGACCTCTCTGATGAAACTGACCAGGAGGTACACAACAATGAGGTAACACCCCTACTCTTGTTTAGAAATGAGATGGTAAATGCCCTGAGTGATTTATATAAGCTGACTAAAAAATGCAACAACAAAATAAAATCACTCAGCAGGCGATGTGACGAGATTGAAGAGGTCAAGCTGAGTGACCTCCGATATCTCCTCCAGGACAACTCAGATTTACATACCAACATGCAAATAATGCATAAGCTTGTCACGGAGGTTCAATCTGAGTCAAAGAAACTTAGAAAGGATGTTACAATCTTACAGAGTCAAATAAAAGGCTCAAAAAGAAATAAACCCCATACTGAGTACACAAGTACTAATCAGCATATGCAGTTCACTCAATGTGAATGTTGTGGAAAAAGGGGGCACACAAAAGAGGTATGTTGGTTCAACAAGCGGATTGTCCAATGTGACTTCTGCGGAAGAAAAGGACATACCACTAAGGTATGTTGGCACGCTCAGCATAACAATGCTGACCACACTCAGTATCACCCTCAAAGGGTAGCCTTCTGTGACTTCTATGGTAAATCAGGCCACATTATAAAAGTATGTCGTCACAAGTTAAAGTATGATTTTGCACCTGTTTACACTAACAAGAAAGGACCCAAAAAGGATTGGGTACCTAAAGATGAATAGTTTCAAATGCAGGTCGGCTTGACATGCGTGGAGAAGTCAAAGCTTTGGTATATAGACAGCGCATGCTCAAGACACATGACAGGTGATGAAACTCAATTCATCACACTAGAACTTAAACGAGGTGGAAGTGTAAGCTTCAGAGACAATAAGAAGGGTAAGATAGTCGGCTCAGGTACTATCGGAGGTAACCCAACTATTGAGTCTGTCTCCTTAGTCAAAGGTCTCAAATACAATCTACTGAGTGTAGCTCAGCTTTGCAAAAGTGGTAGAAAGGTTGTATTTGATGATACTAAGTGTCAAATACTCGAGGGAAATACAAATGAATTAATCTTGACTGCTCCTCATGTAGAAAATGTATACATGCTGAGTCTGAAAAAACAATTTTCTAAAAATATATGCTTAGTGTCTAAAGAGGATAACTCCTAGCTATGGCATAGAAGACTTGGGCATGTCAGCATGGATCTTCTTGCCAAATTAGCTAGAAAGCAATTAGTTGAGGGATTACCCAAATTAAAATTTGAAAAAGATCAATTATGTAGAGCTTGTCAGCAAGGGAAACAAACCAAAAAGTCATTTCAAAGTAAAAATATTGTCTCAACCAAGAGACCACTGGAATTACTACACTTGGATCTTTTCGGACCTATCCAGCCACTCAGCTTGGGAGGTAAGAAATTTTCCTTAGTCATTGTAGATGATTTCTCTAGGTATACTTGGATCATCCTGCTGAGTAGCAAAGATGAAACATTTGATATGTTCACCACACTAATTAAGAAACTTGAAAATGACAAAGACCTAAAAGTAGCTCACATTAGAAGTGACAATGGTGGAGAATTCAAAAACCAACAGTTTGATGAATTCTGTGAAGCCAGTGGTATTGACCACAATTTCTCAGCTCCTAGAACACCTCAACAAAATGGGGTTGTTGAGAGGAAGAATAGAACTATTGTCGAAATTGCTAGAACCATGCTGAGTGAAAATAAGCTTCCAAAGTACTTCTGGGGTGAAGCTGTCCACACAGCATGCTATATATTGAATATGGCTCTAGTAAGACCTATACTTAAGAAAACCCCATATGAACTTTGGAAAGGACGAAAGCCCAACATTGGGTACTTTCGTGCCTTTGGGTGTAAATGCTTTATACTCAATACAAAGGACAATCTTGCAAAATTTGATGCTAAAGCTGACGAAGCGATCTTCTTAGGGTACTCAACAAACAGTAAAGCATATAGAGTCTATAATAAACGAACTCAGGTTGTAGAAGAGTCTGTCCATGTTGAGTTCGATGAAGCTGACCCTGCAGGAAAGTCAACTCAGCTCACTGAAGATGAACCAAGCTTAGCTTCCGCTAATCAAAATGGAGCCTCTGAATCATCAATACAAGGGCTGACCAAAGGTAAGCAAGAAGTTGAAATTACATTTGCTAACCAGTCTATTCCTGTAGAGATTGTAGAAACACCTGCTCCAAACGACTCAACACTACCTAAGGAAATAAAAATCCCAAGAGGACACTTAGAAAAGTCCATTCTTGACGCTGCTAACAACAAGTTGATGACTAGAGATCAGCTTAGGAAGTTCCTCAGCAATGTAGCATTCGTCTCAATGCATGAGCCAAAGAACTTTGCTGATGCTGAGCACGATGAATATTGGATCAATGCTATGCAAGAAGAACTTGATCAATTCACTAGGAATGAGGTATGGGATTTAGTACCTAAACCTAGGAATCAAAAGCCTATAGGAACCAAGTGGGTATTTAGAAATAAACTAGATGAGCACGGAAACGTAATAAGAAACAAGGCTCGACTTGTAGCCCAAGGCTATAGTCAGCAAGAGGGTATTGAATATGGAGAAACTTTTGCACCGGTTGCTAGGTTAGAAGCAATACGTATATTGTGTGCTTATGCTAGTTTCATGAACTTTAAGTTATACCAAATGGATGTTAAAAGTGTATTTCTTAATGGTTTCATAAACGAAGAGGTATATGTTAATCAACCTCCTGGGTTTGAAGATCCAAAATTTCCAAACCACGTTTATAAACTCAAAAAGGCCTTGTACGGCCTAAAGCAAGCTCCAAGAGCTTGGTATGAGAGGTTGACCAACTTCCTGCTGACCAGGAACTATGTCAGGGGAAAAGCTGACACAACCTTGTTTATTAAGAAAAAGGGTAAACATACCCTACTTGCACAAATATATGTAGATGATATAATATTTGGTGCTACTGACGAATCTTTGTGTAAAGAATTTAGCAAACAGATGCAAATTGAGTTCGAAATGTCCATGATGGGTGAACTCAACTTCTTCCTTGGACTTCAAATTAAGCAAGGTAAGAATGGCATCTTCATAAGTCAGTCCAAGTACACCAAAGAAATGTTAAAGAAATTCAGCATGGTGGATTGCAAACCCATATCAACCCATATGAGTACAGATACTGATGTGATATCAAAAGCACAAGAGCATGGAACAAAGGAGCTTGGAGTTAAGGAGCCTAGTAGAAGCATGAGGGATCCATTGGAGCTGTCAATTGGACCTATGACGAAGAATCGTGCAAAGAAAGACCAACAAATGCTTAATGGACTCATCTTGAGCTTCTTTAAACAAGGAATGAATTTTAGCGAAGTCATTAAAGATGGTGTGTTTTTGTGTTGTATCCAAGCCCAAGCCCATAATAGTGATATGTAAAAAGGTTGATCATATTTTAAGAGAAGCTTTGGACTTGCATGTGTTTGGCATGTGCAAAACCCATTGGGACTCATTAAAATTAATGCTATAACCTTATAGGTTTGATTGGGCTTATTTCTAGCTAATTAAAAGGCCCAAATAATGTTAATTAGTGGGCTGAAATTGGGCTCTAAAGGACAAAAACGAATTTAATGTTTTTCCTTGTCTAATTAGGATTTCTTTTACCTTGGTGCACTAGGATTCAACTTCCTTTTTAGTTTAGGTTTAGGTTTACTTTGTAGCCTATATAAAGGCTTGTATTCTTCATTATTTTTATCAATCAGAAATCAATATTTTTATGAACAAAAGTTCTTCTTTTCCTTTGGGAATTATTTTCAATCCGGGATTGAATTCTTTATTGTGAGTTTGAGAGACCGGGTCATCATTCTTGCAATATTATCTTGATCGTGAACAAGTATTTTGGTAAGGTACTTGTGAATCGCCAAACACTCAGGTTCCAATTTAATTATTCGAAGGTGTAAGGTCAGATCTCCTTTCATTGTCTTTAATTCTTTGGGATTGGTTTGTTATCACCAATTTATGTTTGTTATTTGATTCTATTAATTCCTTAAGATAGATCGGGAAAACTTGTTGATTTGGTTATTATCTCTTTTTCATAACCAATATCACATCAATTGGTATCAGAGCTTTGGCTCTTAAGGAATTTGTTGTTTTTGTTTTGTTTGTCGAAATTAAAAAAAAAAAAATTACCCCAATCTAGAGTCTTTAATTATTGATCGAGTTCCTCATATCTTTGCATCTAGTTATTTAGGTTCTTAGTTGTAGCGAACTGATTATTTTTGGATTTTATTCTTACTAGCCAAACCCATTTATGTGTGTGAATTTCTTCAATTTTTTTTTTTGCATGCTAAATCATTAGTGCAAGTTTAATTTGTTAATCAATTCCAATCTAGTTTAAAAAAAGGAAAAAAAAAAAAGGAAAAAAAAAGAGAAAAAAAAAAGAAAAAAAAAAGGAAAAAAAAAAATCGGCTCATTGTTTGTACTAAAGTTACAAGTTTTCTAGAATTTGCATGCTAAACACACATTCTTAAAATTTCTTTCAAACATTTGTCTCTTCTTCGAAAATCGTCTTTTATTCTATTCTTAGTGTGCTAAACTTTGGTTATCGTTACAATATTAGTCTTCTTTGCTTCTAGTTTCTGCTCTACTTTATTTTGTCATTCTTTTGCTTCATTGGCATTTATATTACCCGAGATAATCCTTGTGATCTATCAAGATAATATAAAAGAGTGATTGAACCGGTTGTGAGGTACTTCTTTTACTTTCTTTTTCTTCTTTTCTTGCTTTAGACTAGATTTCACTTTTCTTTCATTCTTTATATATTTTGTCATGTCTAACGAACCTAAAAAGGACAACGTTAACGATGTTGATTCTAAAGAATGGCAACAAGCTATTATAGGTGAGATGAAGAGGTTAGGGGCTATTGTGGCTGATTTGGTTTCAAACCAAAAGAAATCAAGCCAAAAGAAAGGAGGACGCGGGAGATTGAATTTTAATGATGAACTATCCGAGTCTGAAGAGGAGGAGCAGTTTGGATACCGAAAAAGGGGTAACGATCGAAAAGATAGTAATCTTAATGCTATCAAACTTAAAATGCCTACTTTTCGAGGAGCTAGTGACCCAGAGGCGTATCTTGATTGGGTACGAAAGGTTGAAACAATCTTTGACATACATGAGTATTCCGAGGAGAAGAAGGTGAAACTTGTAGTATCCGAACTAACTGAATATGCGGCTGTTTGGTGGGACCAATTAAAGCGCACAAGAAAAAGAGATGGTGATGAACCCATAAGAACATGGGGTGAATTGAAGAAGGTCATGAAAAAGAGATTTGTGCCGGCTCACTATTATAAGGAGTTGTTGAAAGAACTCCAATCCATGTCTCAAGGTAACCAATCTGTTGAAGATTATCACAAACAATTGGAGATGGCACTAATCCGAGCTGATATACAAGAAGATGAGGAAGCTACCATGGTTAGATTTCTCATGGGAATGAAGAGGGAGATTCGCAACCCTCTTGAGCTACAAACTTATTTCCACATGGACGAGATGCTCCATAAAGCGATAAAAATTGAGAGACAACTTCAAGAGGTTGAGAAAGGGAGATCAAAGTTCAAAGGCACTACTTCCACTCCATGGAAGTCAGATCCAAGAGGTAATTTCAAAACTAAATCTGAATTTAGCTCTAAAAGTGACCAAAAGCCTCAGGTTGATTCAAAAGCATTTGGGAAGTTGCAAATTGGTGGAACTACTCCAAAATACAAAACTACTGAAAAACCCACAAGAACTCGTGAAATTGTGTGTTTTAAGTGCCAATGGAGAGGGCACTATGCAAGAGAGTGTTCGAATCAAAAGGCGATGGTTATGAAGCATGGTGAGTTAATATCCGAAAGTGAGTCCGAACATGAATCAGATGATATGCCCACCTTAGAAGATTGTAGTGATATAGAAGAGGTGGATAGTAAAGGAGGACATGGAGTTAACTTAGTCACTCGTAGAACATTGAAGATGGGAGTGAGTGGTGACATTGAGCAACGAGAGCACATCTTTCATGCTCATTGCAACATACTTGGAAAAACATGCTTACTAATTATTGATGGAGGAAGTTGTTGCAACGTGGTAAGCAATGTGTTAGCAAGCCGATTAGGGATATCAACAATTCCACATCCCAATCCTTATCGGTTACAATGGTTGAATGATAGTAACGAACTCAAAGTTACTAAATAGGTGCTTCTGAACTTTTCTATTGGTTCTTTTTCTGATGAGGTATTATGTGATGTAGTACCTATGCAAGCATGTCATGTGTTATTGGGGAGGCCTTGGCAATTCGATCGATCAGCACTACATCATGGTCGAACAAATAAATTTACTATTGCTAAGGATGGGAAGAAGTATATTTTGCCACCTTTATCACCTGCTGAAGTGTTTGAAGATCAGCTCTACATGCAAAGAATGTTACAAGAACAATCTGTGAGAAGGGAAAAGGTTAAGGCGAGAGAAAATAAGAGTGATAAAATCAGTGAGGGTGTGAAGAGAGAAGAGGTGAGTGAAAAGGCATTAGTGAGGTCGAGAAATGAGGGTGAGAGGAGAGAAAAAGAGAGGAGCATTAACAAAAGCCAAAATCTATCTTTATATGCTAAATTGAGGGATGTAAAGCAAGCCGATTTTGAAAACAAAAATTTATTATTATTTTATTGTAAGAGTTTTTGTTTATCTTCTGTAAATTAGTCTAACCTTCCTTCTAGTATTTCCCCTCTTTTGCAGGAATTCAAGGATTTATTCCCCGAAGAGATGCCTAATAAGTTACCCCCGATTCGAGGAATTGAGCATCAAATTGACTTTGTTCCCGGAGCACAAATTCCAAATCGACCAGCCTATAGAAGTAACCCTGAGGAGACAAAAGAACTACAAAGGCAAGTCGAGGAACTAATGGCAAAAGGGTTGATTCGTGAATCTATGAGTCCGTGTGCTGTACCAGTCATCCTAGTACCAAAGAAAGATGGAACTTGGCGGATGTGCATCGATTGTAGAGCCGTCAATAAAATCACGGTAAAGTATCGTCATCCTATCCCTAGGTTAGATGATATGTTGGATGAATTAAATGGGGCTGTTATTTTCACTAAAATAGATCTTAAGAGTGGGTACCATCAGATTCGCATGTCATTAGGAGATGAATGGAAAACGGCTTTTAAGACTAAGCATGGTTTATATGAGTGGTTAGTTATGCCTTTCGGTTTAACAAATGCACCTAGTACTTTCATGAGATTAATGAATCATGTTTTGAGAGAGTTTATAGGTAAATTTGTTGTTGTTTATTTTGATGACATTCTTATCTATTCTAAATCTGAGGCAGAACACATAGAACATGTTAAGGTTGTATTAGATGTTTTGAGAGAACAGAAATTATACGCTAACCTTTCTAAGTGCTCATTTTGCATGGAGAAAGTTGTGTTTTTGGGTTTTATTGTTTCAGCACAAGGAGTTTCTGTTGATATTGAAAAGGTGAAAGCCATTCAAGAGTGGCCAACGCCAAATTCAGTTACCGAGGTGAGGAGCTTTCATGGCTTGGCGAGTTTCTATAGGAGGTTTGTGAAGAACTTCAGTACCATTGCCGCACCACTAACCGAGGTAATAAAAAAGAATGTTGGCTTTAAGTGGGGCAAAGCACAAGAGGATGCTTTTGAGATGCTTAAGGCAAGACTAACTTCTGCCCCCGTTTTAGCACTTCCAAACTTTGATAAATCGTTTGAAATTGAGTGTGATGCGTCGGGAGTAGGGATTGGTGCTGTTTTAATGCAAGAGGGTCGACCTATAGCCTTCTTTAGTGAAAAACTTAGTGGTGCAACCTTAAACTATCCCACTTATGATAAAGAACTCTATGCATTAGTTAGGGCTTTGCAAATGTGGCAACATTATTTATGGCCTAAAGAGTTTGTGATCCACACCGATCATGAATCCTTGAAACATCTTAAGGGTCAACAAAAATTGAACCGAAGACATGCCAAGTGGGTGGAATTTATAAAGACGTTTCCTTATGTGATTAAGTATAAGCAAGGGAAGGAAAACGTAGTTGCTGATGCATTAAGTAGGAGAGTTAGCTTATTGAATGTGATGCATGCTAAGTGTTTAGGATTTGAGTATATCAAAGAATTATATGTTGATGATCTAGACTTTGCATCTATTTATAAAGCTTGTGAACTTACTGCTTTTGGAAAATTTTATAGACATGAGGGCTACTTATTTAGAGATAATCGATTATGCATGCCTAAATGTTCACATAGAGAATTTCTTGTGAGGGAAGCCCACGGTGGAGGCTTGATGGGGCATTTTGGGGTTGCTAAGACTTTGGACATGATTTCTGAACATTTCTTTTGGCCTCATATGAAACGTGATGTGGAAAGAATATGTGCTAGTTGTATTAATTGTAAGAAAGCTAAGTCTAGAGTTATGCCTCATGGTTTATACACTCCATTACCTGTGCCGAATGAACCTTGGACTGCTATATCCATGGATTTTGTGATGGCTTTACCTAGGTCTAAGAGAGGTAATGATTCCATATTTGTGGTTGTAGATCGCTTTTCTAAGATGGCACATTTCATACCATGCCATAAAACTGATGATGCTATTAATATTGCTAACTTGTTCTTTAGAGAGGTTGTTCGTCTGCATGGGATGCCAAAGAGTATAGTTAGTGATAGAGATCCTAAGTTTTTAAGCTATTTTTGGAAGACTTTGTGGAATAAATTGGGGACTAAACTGTTGTTTTCTACTTCTTGTCACCCTCAAACTGATGGTCAAACCGAAGTAGTAAATAGAACTTTAGGACAACTTCTTAGGGCAGTTATTCAAAAGAATCTTAAGTCATGGGAAGAATGCCTACCATTTATTGAGTTCGCTTATAATAGGGCTATACATTCATCTACTAACTTCTCACCATTTGAAATTGTTTATGGTTTTAATCCTTTGACACCATTAGACTTGATCCCTTTGCCTGTTGATGAAAGGAAAAGTTTAGATGGAAAGAAAAAGGCAGAAATGGTGCTTAAGTTACATGAACAAGTAAAACAACAACTGGAGAAGAAGAATGAGCATTATGCAAAGCAAGCTAACAAGGGTCGACAATGTGTTCTATTTGAACCCGGTGATTGGGTGTGGTTGCATATGCGCAAGGAAAGGTTCCCCGCTCAGAGAAAATCAAAGCTACATCCTAGAGGCGATGGTCCATTTTAAGTAGTCGCACGAATTGGGGATAATGCCTACAAGCTCGACTTGCCAGGTGAGTATAGTGTGCATGCAACTTTTAATGTGGCTGATTTATCTTTGTTTGATGTAGGAGATGAAGATTTGAGGACAAATCCTTTTCAAGAGAGAGGGAATGATGTGATATCAAAAGCACAAGAGCATGGAACAAAGGAGCTTGGAGTTAAGGAGCCTAGTAGAAGCATGAGGGATCCATTGGAGCTGTCAATTGGACCTATGACGAAGAATCGTGCAAAGAAAGACCAACAAATGCTTAATGGACTCATCTTGAGCTTCTTTAAACAAGGAATGAATTTTAGCGAAGTCATTAAAGATGGTGTGTTTTTGTGTTGTATCCAAGCCCAAGCCCATAATAGTGATATGTAAAAAGGTTGATCATATTTTAAGAGAAGCTTTGGACTTGCATGTGTTTGGCATGTGCAAAACCCATTGGGACTCATTAAAATTAATGCTATAACCTTATAGGTTTGATTGGGCTTATTTCTAGCTAATTAAAAGGCCCAAATAATGTTAATTAGTGGGCTGAAATTGGGCTCTAAAGGACAAAAACGAATTTAATGTTTTTCCTTGTCTAATTAGGATTTCTTTTACCTTGGTGCACTAGGATTCAACTTCCTTTTTAGTTTAGGTTTAGGTTTACTTTGTAGCCTATATAAAGGCTTGTATTCTTCATTATTTTTATCAATCAGAAATCAATATTTTTATGAACAAAAGTTCTTCTTTTCCTTTGGGAATTATTTTCAATCCGGGATTGAATTCTTTATTGTGAGTTTGAGAGACCGGGTCATCATTCTTGCAATATTATCTTGATCGTGAACAAGTATTTTGGTAAGGTACTTGTGAATCACCAAACACTCAGGTTCCAATTTAATTATTCGAAGGTGTAAGGTCAGATCTCCTTTCATTGTCTTTAATTCTTTGGGATTGGTTTGTTATCACCAATTTATGTTTGTTATTTGATTCTATTAATTCCTTAAGATAGATCGGGAAAACTTGTTGATTTGGTTATTATCTCTTTTTCATAACCAATATCACATCAGATACTGTCCTATGCAAAGATGAGAAAAGTAAGTCAATAGATAGTAAACTCTATCGAGGTATGATAGGCTCCTTACTTTATCTCACAGCTAGTAGACCTGATATACAGTACTCAGTATGTTATTGTGCGAGATATCAAGCTGACCCCAGGGAATCTCACCTAACTGCTGTAAAAAGAATTTTTAGATATTTGCAGAGCTCAGTTGATGCAGGATTATGGTATCCAACTTCAAATGACTTCACACTCATTGGATATAATGATGCTGACTATGGACGAGATAAGCTAGAGCGTAAGAGTACTTCGGGAGGATGTCATTTCCTTGGAAGCTGTCTAGTATCTTGGTTCAGTAAAAAGCAATCATCTGTAGCCCTGTCTACGACTGAAGCTGAGTACGTTACTACTGGAAGCTGTGTTGCTTAAGTCCTATGGATAAAGCAACAACTTGAGGATTATGGAGTAAAAACTGAGACAATAGAGATCAAATGTGACAACAAGAGTGCCATTGATCTATCCAAAAATCCAATCCAACACAGCAGGATGAAGCATGTCAGCATAAGGCATCACTTCATTAGAGATCACATACTAAAGGATGAGATCAAGCTGACCTATGTGCCAACTAATGAACAGCTTGCAGATATCTTCACTAAGCCCCTGACACGTGAACAATTCAACATACTAAGGGAAGCCATCGGTATGTCTAATCCTCTTCAATAATTCTATGAGAAAAATTGAATGTTGTGAAATTTCCATGCTGAGTAAATTCAAAAATTAGTAACTTCTACTTACTAAGCTTGAAACGTAGAAAATCACTCTATGCTGAGCAAATATACATGTTGAGTGATCATCCTGAGTAGGTACGTATGCTGAGTAATAACCTTGTACTGAGTAGATGTACAAACTGTGTTATTATCTTATGTTGAGTTACTAAGAAATGAAAATACATCTAAGAAAAATTAGGTACTCAATATTACAAACGCTTCACATCCTAGTAAAACAGAGTTAAAACCTACTCGCACCATTAAATGCCAACACGTGTAATAAATAGCACCTTGAAAAGGCAAACAATAATTACATAACCCATGCACCGAAGATGTCATAAATGACAGAATCTCTGTCGATTGAATATCCTAAAGTGAAACGGCTAGTTTAATAAATGGGGGCGATTTAGCTGTCCATAAATAGAGGAGGATTCTCCCTTAATCCTTTTCACTCATGAATTCTTAGGCATTCGAATTCTTCACTCTCTGTCAAAACTTTAAAATCCCTAAAAATCTTTGAGAATGTGGAACCCTCAGAACGTCTCCGGTGGTGATTCCGGCAAACATCACACTGATGAAAATCCCAAATCTCCTGTTCTTAACAAAAATCCTCAAGCTGACCCAGCAAGCTCCTCGAAACAACAGAAACCCAAGGCTAGAACCATGGTAAAGGTTCACAAGAAAGTCAACAATCTCGAAGTCCTGAAATGCCAGTGGTTTTCTCCCAGCTTCATCACCGCCGAGAAACCATTCTGTGAGTGGATTGAGAAAAACGATTGGGCAAGCTTTTTCTCTCTCCCCGAAACTACCTATCCTCGCCTAGTTAGGGAATTTTACTCCGGTCCGTTTGTGGATGAAGATGATTCAGACTACTTGGAAACCCATGTTAAGGGCCACAAGATAACAATCACACCATCCTACTTGGCAACCCTGCTAAATCTGCCAGAAGAAGGGACTGAGTTTAGAACAACAAAGGAAAAGCTTGATCATGTCAAGGGATTCTGCAAACCCAAAAACCACAAAGGAGAGATACCCAGTACCTGTATGGGACAAAACCAGAAGATGGCACACTACATACTGACCAACTTCATCTTCCCTAAACTCAGCTCAGCCTCGTCGGCCTCCAACTTCGAGCAGTGCTTTATATGGAACATGCTGACCTACATCCCACTCAATATGCATGTGTTTCTGGTTTGTGCACTTCAACGTGGAGGTAAGAAACTTAGACTAGGTTCTCTAATCACCAAAATCCTTGAAGATCACAAAATAGAGACAATCAATGAGACTAAGAGTTTGGGAACAGAAATAACCGCAGCTTTGCTGTTTGGGTTAGTATTCAACCAGCCATTGAAAGGGGCTGAAGAAATTGTGGAAGAGGACGAAGCAGGTGATGCTGAGCCAGAAGTTGAACCTAAGAAAGGGAAGGAAGTCCCTGCTGAGTCACCAAAGGCAAAGAAGAAGAGGAAAGCACTTGAAACGTGCACAAAGGACATCTCTGCCGTCCCAAAGAAGAAGCGGGCCATGGCTAAGGGAAAGAACGTTGATGCTGCCCAACCTCAGGTTACACCTAGGTCAGCAGAGAAAAGAAAAGGGCAAGCTGAGCCCGAAGAAGAAAGTGATGACACCCCAGAACAACCTCTAAAGAAGAGGAGGAAGAACAACGACTTGTTGAAGCTGATCCCATTGATTGGGTTGTGCCACCCAAGTCACACTACGCTCAAGGTCTTGGAATTGACTTGGAGAAAACTCCAGTTGAGCAAACAGAAGAAGAGGAAGAACAGCGACAGGATGTCAATCAGCCTGATGTCGAGGAAGAAGTTCATACTGAGTCAGATGATGTTGAGCAACATCAAGCGAAAGATACTGAACAAGAAGGAGATGATCACCAATTGGAGAGGCTCACACAACATGAAAATCCAGATGACATTCAAGCTGACCCGTCTCCTCCCAAAGCTAAGTCATTCAAAAGGCTCAAGAAGAAGGCCTTCAAGGGACCAGTTATTGATCTACTCATAGATTCTCTGCCTCTGGACCCAATCACCGATCTGTCTGATATTCAGTTTGAATACTTCTCCCACACCATAGAGTCTCCTCCTAAAGAACCGGCCAAAAATCAAGCCTCTGTTGCTCATATTGAGGAACAAGCCAAGACTCCAGAGGATCCAAAATCTGCTGAGCAAGAACTTGAAGTCACAGCTATTAAAAAAGGAGATCAAACCATGAATCCACCTGCTCAATTTCCACCTCATGAAGAACACTCAGCTCCTGGTACTGAATTACCTCAAGGACCAACTGTTGATCACTCAACTCAAGCTGATAAGCAGCCAACTCCACCACCATCCAACTCAACTTCCATACCTGCTTCTGAGTCAAATCCAGTTGGTCAATTTGCCTATCTTAGTGCAACTCAATCTGGCCGTCGCATCGTAGAAACTGCTCAATCCCTTCTCCAGGAGTTCAACACTTCTGATGCTGTTGGGTCTGTTCATCCTGAGTCATCTAACATCTCATCCATCGCTCAACTTCTTAATGAAATCAAGGGGCTCAAGGATCTTATAAGTGTTATGACATCAGTTCAAACACAGCAACCCAAGCAAGACCAAATTGCGAAGCTGACCGAGCTGCTACTTCTCATGGTAAATCACATGGATTCGCTTGAAGGAAAAATCAACATTCTCTCTGTGGTCAATCCAGGATATGTCACTTCAGCCGAGTTAGCCCAACACTTTGCTAAGCTGACTGCAGAGCTGACCCATCTACGGTCTACGGGAAATCCTGAATCTGCCACATCTGCCGAGTTGCAAGAATGCTTTGCCAAGCTGACTGCTGATCTTACTTGTACACGTGAGTTAGTTTTTTCTTCTTCTCAGTGTACAATTGACCAACTGAGTGAAGCGATAAGTCTACTCAACGTCAATAAAGCACAGATGGATGTTCACCCCATCACTCATGAAACCCTTCTGAGCTTCTCACAATCCATCCTTCGCTCAGTCCGCTACACAAATGCTCAACGACAATTCTACGACTCAGCTCTGCTCAAGATGTACCATCAATCCTTTGCTCAACTCACTACGTCCATCTCTTGGATCAACAAATCTCATGAATGTCTCATCAGCATGCTGAGCAGCTCCTTACGGGTTCCTCGAACTGTTTAAGATGACTGTGTTCCAGTTATTGATGGCTTAAGTGAGAGTACAAGAAGGTTGAAGCGTTATTCAAACACTCTGTCTAGTGCTGCTCGAAATGATACTTTCATTCCTCCTCCTCCCGATGATGGCAAAATGGGGGAGAAAAGCCAAGATGGAACTCAGCACACCGGTGGTGCATCAGGAAGTAAAGATAAAGGAAAAGGCAAGTCTCAAGCTGATCACCAAGCTCAAGTCAATCCGAAGAAAAAGAAGTAGTCTATTCTAAAGCTTAGAACCTAGCCCATACTTCACTTGTGCTTAATATTTTATATTTCTTGCTGAGTAAAATTATGATGAGCATCACTTTATCCAACTTGTCTTAATACCATATGCTGATCTGTCCAAATTGAACAAACAAATCATAATGAAACATACTCAGTGTACATAAAAACAAATCAATGAATCAAACTGAGTACTCTAGCATTTCTAAAAGCTGACCTAGACTCGTCTAAATTAGAACTTTATGTCTAGGACTGAATCTAGTCAGTACAAATATCCTTAATTTGTCTCAATTAAATCTTGGAAGGTTTAGAGGTGAATTAATAGATGCAACCCTTTCGGGGGAGCAATTTCAGAAATATGAAAAGTAACTCAATCATGGGGAATTTCAAAACTGAGTTCCATAATCATGTATTTTGCCAACATCAAAATGGTGGAGTTTGTTTAAACACCTTTCCACAAGATTTTGATTTGACAAAATCGTCCATGATTAAGAGACAATCAAATTTAAGTGCTTTATTTTAATTGTACTAATCAGTTTGTTCAATGTTGAGTATAAATATAAATATAAATATAAATAGATATAAAAGTAAAACAGGACAAAGTCAGCATGAAATGACAGAACAAGCTAAGTATAGAAGTCTCATGATCAAGTTGAGTAGAATCGAACTCAGCATCAAAAGATTGAGACTTAAAATCCAACAGAGCTAAGTGAGATAGAACTCAGCATGAGAAGTCGTCTTAACAACTGTCTTACAAAGATGAGCTAACTAAAACATAACTCAGCATGGAAGTTGCCAAAGACAGTGAACAAAGCTGAGTGAATCCTCAGGACAGCATGAAAGAGTTGCTTGCAAGACGACAAAGATTGCCGACCCTCTGCGCCAATAATTGAAACCTTTGAATTATGTAAAAGACACATTCCGAGATGTATGGGTCAATAGATTATTGGTAAAGGACAACTGGCACAAAAAGACAAGTCTGCAAGATAATGACAAACCTGGCATCTGAAGAAATCAGAGGAAAAGGATTGGCCTGAGAATTCTGAAGCTAACCAGAGGCTGTCTCCTAAAAGAGCCGTTTTAACATTAACGGCTACATCATTTCAAAATGATCCGATTCCAGATTTTCTCCTATATAAGGACAATCAAAATCCCTAGATCATGGCCGATTGACAAAAACAAAAAGTACAAGAGAGAAAAGATACAAAAGCACTTAGATACAAAAAGAGATCTTACACCCATCTTCCATTCTTTGTGTAAATGCTAGAGTGATTACCTGTAATCTTCTAAAGTGTTTTTTATTTGAAAAGGAACAAGTGTTTATCAATTGTAACATTGAGAGTGTTGTGCTGAGTGTTTGGTTGTAAACATTCAGTGGTAGAGAAATCTAGGTGCTGGGTTGTAGCACTTAGTAGGAGTTGAGTAGACGGATAGAGGAAGGTACTCTTGCATATTCAACTGCCTTGTAATCGGTTTATGCTCTACCTTTAAAGAGCTCAGTATTGGATTCTAAAAGCCCGGAGGACTGGACGTAGGCGGAGAGACCGAACCAGGATAAGTGATACTGAGTAATCTCTAACCCTCTCTCAATATATATATTTGCATGTGTCGTGTGAGAAGTTTACTCAGCATATAAAATTGTTTAAAGTTGACTCTGAGTAATTTCAAGTGCTGAGTTAGAAGCTGACCTCCAAGAGTGTCAATTTCTAACTTACAAGTAAAACAGCCTTAGTCAATATCCGGCCAAAGCTGTCTTGTAACATATCTGGCCAAGCTGACCAAAAGCTGAGTTGACAAACTCACCAAATAACTAAGTCAGCACATTAATTAAACAAAAAAAAAGTTATATTAGTTCCTAACCCCCCCTTGGAACTAATCACACGGGACCAACAGAACCATCCCTATTATTGTCATGTTTTATATTGTGCCCTCATAATTTTAGTTTCATTGAAATTAAATATTAGTTTGTGAGTAATCGAATAATGCAATCCCTGACATGACTCTTAAAATTCAACAATTTATCTAATATTTTTTTAATGAAAAGAGGAGAGCAAGAAGCGCAAAAATTGGAGAAGGGAGAAGAATATGCGAAAATTGAGATATGCAAAGGGAGAAGAAAAAATGGAAGAGTAGAGATTTCTTTGTATTGATAATAGTGAAAATACAGAGAATATATAGACTTATACAAAACTATCTAGGAATAAAATTGAGTTAATTTTTAGCCCAATAAAACGTGATTATCCTAATTTATAGGGATTTATAAAAATTGCTAACTAATAAGGAAATACAATATTTAAACAAGATTATTGTCTTTCCTTATTAGTTAGTATTGATTCTAAATCCCTATATATTAGGATAATCAAGTTTTTTTTTTGAAAGAAGGATAATCAAGTTTTATTAGTTTAGAAATTAGCTCAATTTTATTTCCTAAATAGTCTTGTAGAGGTCTATATATTCTTTGTATTTTCACAATTATCAATACACAAAAAAAAAACTCTATTCTTCCGTTCTTTCTTTTCGCTTTGTATATCTCAATATTGACATCAGAGCACTAATTCTGGTGTCTGATCGTTCTCTTTATAAAATCAACCTCTCTTGCAATACACATCCAAATCTGCCAATCTGAATGCCAAAAACATGACTTCTGCCCCCACTGCTAAAAAAGGATATAAACTCTATTATATGGATAACAAACAATTCCTTGTCAATCGAGATGTTCGATTTTGCGAGACCACTTTCCGCTTTGACTCAAATAACACTTGATCATTCTCTTGATACTGTAGAAGAATGGTCTCAAATTGAAGCATCTTTCCCAAATACCTTTTCTCCCTAAACACAAGAAATTGAGTCAACAAACATAGATATACCAATATCAACAACACAAGTTCCCACTCTTCTTGACCAACTAGACATAATTTCTCAATCAGAACTCCATACAACCTCTTCCAACACTTCAGGTCCTGTAAGACAATATACTCGTTCCAAACAGCCTAATGTGTGGCATAAAGACTTATAGTGTTTCCTCAAGCCAATTAAGTTCTACCAAAAGGTACACGATATCCCATCTCAAATTCTCTTTCATTTTTTCTCATTTCTTCTACTCACCGTACCTTTTTATTTAATATTACAGTAGCTGCCTATCCTAAATCATAAGCTGAAGTTATCCTTGTCCAAATTGGCAGTAAGCCATATTTGTGGAATTAGAAGCACAGCAAAATAATAGCACAGGGAGTGTGGTTCCTTTGCATGATGGACACAAATCATTCTGTCACCAAAGGATACATCCAAACTGTTTCTAGATCGTCAACATAGACTGAATATCGAGCTATGACAAATACATGTTTGGAATTGACTTGTTTAGGTTTTATATTGAAATATTTGAGAGTTACACAAACATCTCCCACACCATTGTTTGTGACAATCAAACAACATTATATATTTTAGCAAATCTTTTCTTTCACGAATGAATAAACCACATTGAAATAGGTTGTCATATAGTCTTCATAAAAGCTTTGGGAAAACAACAGTTTTTGACATTGCACCACAAGTTGGGACTTCACGATATTCACTCTCCAACTTGAGGGAGAGTAATAAGAAAATGTTGTTTAAATATTGTCTTTCCTTATTAGTTAGCACTTAATATAAATCTTTATAAATTAGGATTATACTGTTTTATTAGGTTAGAAATTAGTTCGATTTTATTTCTGTTGGCGATATTTTTGAGTAACAAAAATATTCCCTTTACAACCTTTTGTGCGGGAAAAATGCGGGCGTGCCAGAGAATTAGGTTCTCAACCTACGTTTAAGAAAAGGGTCAAATACATTAATATCATAAATAACTACAAAATTACAACTAAATCATATTATCAAACTTAATTCTTAATATGTCATTATTTTCTATATATTACAAATAAAGTATGATTTTACACTCTAATTTAAAAATTCTAGACCCAATTCATAAATCCTAAACCCTAGAAAATATATTCTAGACACCTAATTTATAAATTCTAATCTTTAAAATATAGTAAAAATGCTGATTTTACTAGTTTGACATTATTCAAAATCATTATTTGACATAGTTGTAAATAATTTTTCAAATCTGAATTTCTGTGTAAATTTCCCTTAAGAAAACAGTTTTTTATGATATGCGCCCGTGTCTAATGAATAACTGACTAATAATCAAACAATTGTACGAGAAAAGCAAGGATTGTAAAAATGTTTCTCTGGGTTCCTAGTTGTCGTCAGCACAACTTTAACTAGAATTGAACCAATAGTTTTCAGTGATTAAAAATGTAGCAATAATAAAGCAAACATAAGAATTTGGGAATTTTTTCTTTATATTTACTTTAAAATAAGAGTTTTGGGTTACAATAAACTGAATGAGAATAATTATAGCCAAGACAAATAGCAAATTTAATATCCAAGATGTCAAAAGCAGCAAATAACAATAATAATAATCAGAATTAAAATGAACAATTGAAATGAATTAACCAAAGCGGCGAGTCGTTGCGTCGAAGCGCCGCGTTGAAACGTTGTGTCTGCCTGAGGTCGTTATCCCGAGACCGATGTTTGACTTGAGTAAAATGTGTGTTTAGTGGGCTTAATTGATTGGGCTTGAATATTTGGAAATTGAGATTATGTGATAAGATTGATATTTTGGCTAGGAAATTGAGTATTAGGATATGAATTTGAGCAGGAAAAGCGAATCAGGTTTGTGTTTGTTCGGAAAAGAGCAAATTATACCGAATCAGGGATGATTTTAGTGGCTAAAATCGAGCAAAAGGGGGCTGATATAAATCTATGTTCAATTTGATGAACGAAATCTTGAGATTATAGCAATTGTAGCTAAAATTGATGAGAAAAATCAAGGATTAGTAATTGAAATTGGCTCGGAAGCTTGAGAATTGTATTTAGGAATGAAATACGGACCGAATTGGGACCAAATTTGGCTAGAATGATATGAATATTTGAGAATTGTATTGATATGTATTGATTATTTGGTATTGATATTGGTTATTTGGTATTGATTATTGATTATTGGGGGGGCTCAATGAAGAAGAAGAAAGGTTATTTATAGGATGAATTTGCACCCACTAAACACCCACTACTCCACTATTCATATCATGACTCCACTAAGCACAAAATGGAGTGGTGGTTCCTTAATTTTAGGCCTCAATGTGGTTGTTGTGATTTGACCCGAAATTGCTTGTGTTTCTGTAGGTGACTTCGGAAAATTCCTGCTCTCTCTATGTTCGTCCTATGGTGCTGCTGAAGATGGATCCAGAAAGCTGGGGACGTCTATTTTCTGGATCCAAACTCGCTTCTAAAGTTCTTGAACGTTTAGCTTGTCGAAAAAATTAATCAAAAGTGACCATTGGCCTATTTCGGATTTCCTGCATTAAGGAAATTAATTTACTGGCATTTTCCACTTGACCATCCACTAACCCACTACTTATCATCCACTAATCCCACTTTCTTTTCTTCTTTTTCTTATTTTTTATTTTTTATTTCCTTTATTTTGTATTCTTTTATTTTTCTTTTTATTTCCTTTATGTTTTACATCAATATAATTATAACCTATGGTTTGTATACGAATAAATGTGACAATTAGCAAACTTAGGTTATAATTATAACCTATGGTAAAAACGTAAATAAATGTAAAAATTGTATTTACCCCCAACAATTTCCTAAATTGTTTTGTAGAAGTTTATATATTCTCTGTATTTTCACTATTATCAATAAAAACTGTTTTTTAATTATTTATTTTCTCGTTGCATATCTCAATTATGTTAGAATAAGCAAAAAAAAAAAAAAAAAAAAAAGGAAGGAAAACATAAATTAGGGAAGAAATTAAGAAAAAGGAAAGAGTTCTTCAATAGAAGAAAAACAATTAACATAATTCCATTTCCTTTGGAATTTCTTTTGAAACTTTCCATTACAAACATTCTATTTTCTTCATTAATTACCTTAATGTTTTCTAAGGTTAGAAATTTATAACTAGATTATGATAATTATATTAAAACTATATCTATAGTATAGTTATATCTAAGGGCATAATTTTTTTATTAGAAAACAATTCAATAATTTATATATATATAATATAATTTTAGTTCTTGAAAATCTCAACTAAGGTTTATCTATTTTGTTGGAAAATTCACTTTGGTAAGTCCGTGGATTCTTAAAATTTAAAAAATTGTACATTAATACTTAAAATTGGTTCTTGACCATTTAAATTATAACAAACATATATACAAAAAAAAAAAAAAGCAAGTTCGATTTAGCAATTTTTTTTTTCCGAACGCACATGTAAAATCGGCCCCCCCAACCGAATACAGGATTATTCGGTTGGGAGGACCGATTTTACATTGCGTTGGGAAAAAAAATTGCTAAATCGAACTTGTGTTGTTGATATTGGTATATCTATGTTTGTTGACTCAATTTCTTGTGTTTGGGGAGAAAAGGTTTGGGAAAGATGCTTCAATGTGAGACCATTCTTCTATAGTATCAAGAGAATGATCAAGTGTTATTTGAGTCAAAGCGGAAAGTGGTCTTTGTCAATCGAACATCTCGATTGACAAAGAATTGTTTGTTATCCATATAATAGAGTTTATATCCTTTTTTACTAGTGGGGCAGAAGTCATGTGTTTGGTATTCATATTGGAAGATTTAGATGTTTTATTGAGGGATATGTTGATTTTCTAAAAAGGATGATCATATAGCATAATTATTGCTCTGTTACCATGTCAAAATTGAGATATGCAAAGCGAGAAAAAAGAACAGAAGAATAGAGTTTTTTATGTATTGATAATTGTGACAATACAGAGAATATACAGACTTCTACAAGACTATTTAGAAAATAAAATTCAGCTAATTTCTAACGTAATAAAACGCGATTATCCTAATTTATAGGGATTTAGAATCAATACTAACTAATAAGGAAAGACAATAATCTTGTTTTAATATTGTATTTCCTTATTAGTTAGCACTTATTATAAATCCTATAAATTAGGATAATCACGTTTTATTAGACTAGAAATTAACTTAATTATGTTCCTAGATAGTTTTGTATAAGTCTATATATTTTCTGTATTTTCACTATTATCAATACAAAGAAAACTCTACTCTTCTATTCTTTCTTCTCCCTTTGCATATCTCAATTTTGACATATTCTTTTTCCTTCTCCAATTTTTGCGCTTCTTGTTTTCCTCTTTTCATTAAAAAAAATATTATATAAATCGTTGAATTTTAAGAGTCATATCAGGGATTGCATTATTCGATTACTCACAAACTAATATTTAATTTCAATGAAACTAAAATTATGAGGGCACAATATAAAACCTGGCAATAATAGGGATGGTTCCACTTCACCTCATACCTCATACTCGTTTATGGGCGTTTGGTTTGCGCAAGGATAATAGAAACGAAAGGGAACAAAGAGAAAAAAAATGACTCTGAATTTACTAGTCCAATTTGTTTCGGTTCCAAAAAGGAAATGATATACACTTGATTTTCTTTATAGTTGTTTGGTTCAAATGAGAGAATAAATCAATGGCATGAAATGACCTATTACTTGTTAAGCCAAACTCAAACACTAAAACTGCGTGTCGTGTTTGTATCGTGTGTAATTTTACCATCCCTACATGCAACTATAGTTATTCAAATCAATTACTCCGACCATTAAAATCAAAAGATGTTGAAATAAAGAAAACTGAAACAAAAAATGCATAAAATTTATATTTAAAAAAGAAAATAATTAAAAATAAATATTAAAACTAAAATTATATGATAAAATAATAAAAAATTGGTCAAAACTATTTTCGAGGCAAAAAGATAAAAAGAAATAAGTATAATGATCAAAATAATTAACACTGAAAGTGAGAATTGTTACGAGATATATATTTTATCAAGTTTAAAAGATATTATAATATATTGTTATACATTATTATAAGAGCTAATTAAGGAAAATTTAGATATTTTAGGGAGTATTTGTGAGCGTGATTCTTGACTTGGAAACTCAAGGTTATATTAAGAAAGTTTATGTCGTACTTTCCTTATTTGAGTAGTCAAGGTCATCCTAAGAAAGTCAGAATCATAATTTCCTTATTTGAGTATAATATGATTCTTGTACTAGTATATATATGTGGTTACGTTGAATGAGAAGACACAAAAAAAACCGAGGAGAAAAGAAAATCGTATTTCTTATGATTGAACCTACTGCTTTGATACCATGATAAGAAATTCTCCTCAATTTTCGGTGTCATTTCATTCAATATAACCACATATATATACTAGTACAAGAATTGTATCGTACACAAATAAGGAAAGTATGACCTTGACTACTCAAATAAGGAAGGCTTAATACATCATTTGCTCCATGAACTTGTTCAAAAAGCTTCATTGGCTTCCTGAACTTTCAAAGTGTGCCGATAAACCTTTTTTTCGCTATCAGGACACTTTGAAAGTTCGGAGACCAATCAACCTTTTTTGACAAGTTCAAGAAGCAAACGATGTATTACGCCACTAACGATATGACATTGACTTTCTTAGCATGATCCCAACTTTCTAAGTCAATAATCACACTAACAAAATACTCCTAACATATCTAAATTCTCCTTAATTAGCTCCTATAATACTATCGTATAACAATATATTACAATATCTCCCGAACTTGATAAAATATATATATCTCGTAACACTATTATATAATTTAAGGTTAATTTCAAATAAAACTCATATGTATTTATATTTTTGTAGATAGGTACCTGTTGTTTTTTTTACAAAATGAACCATGTGGTTGGCATCGTTAGCCATTTTGGATTGACTTTGCCAAATTTGGTTGATAACATCTTCAAAATGAAATTTTTTAAGAATTAAAGTTGTTTAGTATTATATTTACTATGGAACCACATTTTTTATTTTTCAAAATCATCATTTTTTGAAGTTTTTTCTTTGTAAACATTAACTTTTTCTCTCCTAAAAAATACAACCTAAATAATCTCAAACCTAAAAACTTGAAGAATTAAAATTGATTAAAGTATCATTAGTTCTTGGAATTTTTCATTTTGATGTGGTTATCGGTCAAATTTGGCATGGTCAACAAAAAATGAAAATTTTGCAAAAACGTGATAGAGCATTTATTTAAAATTAATCCATAAATAAAATATAATTCAAATATTTGATCAAAGAGTGTAAGGATTATCTAAATCACTCTTTCACTTTCCCTTAATTAATTGATTTTGATGAAGCATCGAAATCAACCAACTTATTAAGAAAAAAGAATGAAGTGTATCTAATTTCTCAATAATCGAATTAGGATTAAGAAAGTTTACCAAACCAATTCCTATTGAGAGGAACGTTGATAAGCAATAGCAAATGACTAAATTTTCTTCCCAATCAATCTCAAGTAAAAGATCAAGTACTAAAGATCAATTTTTACTGCTTATTGTAATTTGTTCAAGAGAATTTAGAATCAAGAACAACTACTTGAATTATATTTTGAAAGATTTAATAGATGAAATCTCGCAACTTTAGAACAAATGAGTTCTCTCTTTAATCATAAAATGAAATTTAGGTACGCGTAATTCAAAATAAGTCTCTAATACAATAGGAATGGTGAAAAACCCTAATGTTAAGCATCTATTTATAAGGAAAATCCTTAATGAAGAAATACTAAAATATCCCTGTGAGATATGGAAAGAAATAAATCTAATCTCTAATTAATAAATGGCTAAATTAAAGGAAATATTCAAATCCTAATTAAATTGAAATGTAACATCCTAAAATCAAATATGAAAATATCTTTTTATAAACTTCTAAATTAGTTCAGCCACATGCTCACGCCTCAACTAAAATCGGTCTTTAATTTTGCAAATGCTAAAAAATGTTTCAAAAAGCTGAAATTTCCAGATTTTCCACCGATCACCTAAGCTTTCTCTCAAAATAAAAAATAAAATATGAAATAAAAATAGCAAGTAAACACAAAATATTTCCAAAAGTACATAGAATAAGGTAAAAAATAGGCATAACACTCATTTTGCTCTCCAAATTTAAACTTCAAAGTTAATTAGGACCTTAAAATATTAAAATCATTAATCAGACCGCTGAACTAAGCAAAATTTATCAATTGAGTCTACATCCTAAGCAAAAATCATTAATTGAGTTCTCGTCGAAGGTTATTGGGTTGAACAGTTTCAAATCTTCTTCCCTTAACTCATTTTGAGCCAACACATAGATCATTACAGTCTAAGTCAAATAGTCATATTTTCTGATTTTAGAATAGATAGACTTAATCGATAATTTTGGCTTAGTTCAGAGACCTAATTGATAATTCTGATAGTTTAAGGTCCTAATTGATTTTTAAATTTTAATTTAAAGGCTCAAATGAGTGTTATGCCTATAACAATACCAAAATAGTCTTGTCAAATTTCCCAAAAGTTAAACCGTGTTTGACTTCACGTATATAAAACATCAAAAACTCAATTAAAAATTATCCCCCGTCACTAGCAAGAGAATAGGGGCAAATTGGGGATTATGAGAAAGGGTGAGGATAGTGTTGTAAATATGATCCAAAATGAGAAAAAAGAAAGAAGAGATTAGATCATGAGTAAAATTATAGATTCACTGGTTCAAAAAAAATTGATCGACTCTCTGAATTTATATGGTATCTCGTTAGCTCCTTCAATTTGTTTAAAATATTCTATTGGCCACCTGAATTTGTCTAAAGTGATCTATTAGCCCCCTGAACTTGTTAATAGTGATTCATTTGTCCATTGAACTTGTTTAAAGTGATATACATTGCAATTTGTCTAAATCTTTAAAACAAATTCAAAACTTCAAAATAAAGGTCTAATTCGTGATTCAAGTCTTTAAAAGAAATTAACTTTCTGTTTTGTATATTTTTATGTCGTTTTTATAGATTTAGGAAGATTTAATAATAACACTTTAAGCAAATTTATGGGCTAATGAGACATCATCTAAATTTAAAGGGTCAATCAATTTTTTTTAAACAAGTTCAGGATATATTAAGTCTAGATTCACTACCTGCGATGAATTATTTTTGTAATTTTTCTTTTTACCAAATTTATTCTCTTTTATTTTGAGTTTAATATTTATTTTCACTATTATCCTCTTTTAAAGAATTGAAAAGAATCTGAAGCCTAAAATATTTTTACCACTAGAACTTCAAAAGATCAAATATCAAATTTAACCATAATATTTTTCAATAAGTGTAGATTCCGCTTTAACATATGAAATAATATGGATAAGGGCCAAATTTAATCTTAATATTTTTTGAAAAGTGTAGAGTTGTCTTTAATATACAAAATAATATAATTTTAATCTTACTGTTTCCAAGCAAGATCAATTTTAGCCATCCGATAATTTGAAAAAGACAGTTTGACTGTTATTTAACTATCACATCAGATATTCTAAACAAGTTTGTCGATAATTTTAAGCAGTTCCATACCTCTTTTGTTGTTTATTTCTAACTATATTCGTAACGCAGTAAACATTTTAAACACATTGATAAAAAATTGTGATTAATTTATATGTGACAGACTTAATTATTAGTAATTTAACAGTTTTTTTTTTTGTAACAAACTTACTCTCTGTTTCATTCAAAGAAATCATTGTCCTCTCACTTCCAGGCAGGGGCGAATACAGGGAGGGGCTCGGCCCCCTCTAGCCACTGAAACCACTACGATTAGGGGTAGTTATGTCCCACTGTCTCCACAAAATGTAACGTTGTACGATGTTAATTCGGTGACTTGATTAAATTTGGATTTTGAGTATTTGATAAATTGAGGATGTGACATGAGACTTCGATTGAGTATTTGATAAATTTGGAATTGTTATTTGACTAATACAAAATTAACTTATCGAGGTTGTTTTTAATTACCCAATCTGAATTGGTTCCGGTCTTCTATCTCCAATAAATATAATGGTAAAGTACTATCTATCATGCTTTATATATAGGTTTATTTGTGACTTTTGGATTTACTTCGCTTTGTGTTTTTTCATCTTTCTGTAACTTTTACTTTCTTTTATTACTTTAATTAATGGGCTAGTAATTGATAAATTTTTATTATTAATATATATAAATGACTTTTGAATTTTCCTTCTGTTATTATCAATTAATTAAATATTTTTAATTTTAATTTTTTACTACGTTAACAACTCATCTAAAAGGTCTCTAAAACACTTCTCCTCATTTTTCTCTCCTTCTGCTATATATATATAGTATAGATAGCAACCCAAATTTCAGTGAGAGCAAAATTGATAATTCTGCATAATTGGGCCTTCACAGACCTTAGTCATTGGTAAAATTAAAACGATTTCACCATAAGTAACTCAGTTTAACTAAAAAGGCTTAAGTGTGTATTAATTTTCCATGTGTAATATGGACCCACACATATTATAAGAGGGTTCACTATTTTAAATAATAGGTGGGACCATAATACACGTATCCAAATGTGAATTGGGGGTCCTCCAAATGACGTGGAAGACCCATTGCTTAATATAAGAACTCCAATTTGTCATCCTTTTATGCCTTAAACCTTCAAAAGTTGCAAATGGCTCCTATTCTTGTCCAATTGCATTTTATAATCCCCTATTTCTTAATAGAATTGTTGGATGGTGAAAATGGGAGACATGCTCCGCCACGTAAAGTGTTCACGTGTTAAAAAGAAAATGCGAAATAAATGAATAATTAGAAACTTTTGAAAGTTTACGGGGCACGAAATTTTAGGGTTATTGGATGGTGAAAATGGGAGACATGTTCTTCCACGTGTTCAAGTGCTCGCAACGTGTCAATAAGAAAATGTCAAAGAGATAAAAGAATTAGGAATTTTTGAAGGTTCACGGGGCAATTAAAATTTTAGGGTAATTGGATGGTGGAGACACGCTTCGCCATGTGTCCAGTGCTCGCAACACGTCAAAAAGAAATATCAAATAGATAAATAATTAGGATTTTTGAAAGTTCACGGGACAGTTGAATTTTTTGAGTTATTTAATGTATTTTGACAAGAATATGAGGTTATTGGATGTAATTGGACAAGAATGTAGAATTATTGAATGCAATTAAAATGAATATGAGGTTATTGATTGCAGTTTGCCCAAATCCAACACCTTGGACCTCACGGCTTTAAAACGCATCTCCATGTATTAGATTCTCACTTTATTAATAAGCCTCTGTCGCTCTCTTTCTATTTCTAATGTAGGATTCAGTTCATTCTTCCTCATAGTTTTTTTACGTGTTAGATAAATATTTATGTAAATAAATATATAGTTTTCTAAATGAAACATAATGTAATTTGAATCAATTAGTTGAATACATTCTCTTTATATATATATATATCAGAAATTTTTATTAGGATTTATTCGAGGGACGGGAGAGTATAGTATCCCCATCCGCATTTTGGCTTCAGAGATAGAATGTTTCCTTCTTCATTCCCGCCTAGGGATGGTAATGGGTAGGGTATCCGCGGGTAGTGTCAATCCCAAACCCTTATCCTTTTATTTTTTAATTACCCGTACCCGTCCCATTACCCTAACGGGTATACTTTTTGCATCCCATACCCGTTCCATTTAATTCACGGGTACACGCGAGTATCCTTATCCGTTAAAAATCAACAAATAAAATAAAAAATATTACAAATTTAATAAATCATAGATCTAAAGATTGAATAAATTAAACCTTAATAAATAAGAATAAAGTAACTTAGTTCTACAACTCAACGGTTGAACAATAAAATGTTGGGATTCAAATCTCACATTTTACATACAAGAATAATATTTTTTCATATATAAAAGATTTATGACGAGTAACGGGTAACGAGTACTCTGGAGGGTATTCTCATACCCGTCCCATTACCCTAACGGGTAATGATTTTGATCTCATACCCGTCCCATACCCTTTTATACAGAATACGGATAGTCCCATTAGGATCGGGTAGTGCCGGATATCCACGGGTACAGTACCCGTTGCCATCCCTATTCCCATCCTAGGATTTCCTACTCCCATCAATTCAAATCACTATCGATTTCGGAGATTTCGCCTCATTGCCACCCATAGTAAAAAAAGAGAAATTTAAGAAGTTACAATACTTCGTTTTTCGTAAAGCAAAATATTTCGAATTGTTATTATTATCGAATTGGAAGACGATTACAACTAATACACACATACTTTCAAACATTAAGCTATAATTAACCACAACTAACGAAATACGATTAATGGAATTCAATTTTAATTGGGATAAGGTGCAAAAGTACTTGTAACCTTTACAATTAGGAACAATTTTACTGGTTCATTTTTATCTCTAACATTTGCAGTAAAGAGCAATTTTACTCATAACGTTGATAAGTTGGATTAATTTGAGAAACAATTCAGCAAACTGTCTTTTCAGTCATGAATCTTGTAATCTACACTTCATACATGCGTCATTTTGTCACTAATTAGTAATAAATCACAAACATATGATTAGACGTGAAAAAAGTTCAAAAAAAATATATTGTATTTTGTACGATTTGGACAAAAAAAAATTAAATATTTTCACCAAATTTAAAAATATAAATATCTAATTCTGTTATTAAATCATAAAAAAAATATGAAATCTTTTTTCTAGAAATAACGGATATGCAATTCGTGTAGAATAAGAAACAAAATGTTTGTGTTGTATAATGATGTCTGAAATTGACCTAACTTGCCAATATTATGGATAAAATTGCATAATTTTAAATGTTATGGGTAAAATTGCTTCTATATGTAAACATTAGGGATATTTTTTTATACCTTATCCCATTTTATTTTCAACTAAATGGAGAAAAATATGAAGATACGATGATTCCATATTCAATTTGATTGTTTTACTTTGAGAGTAAATTAGGGTATAGTTAATTTGTGATTAGTGTGATAAGATTATTTTAGTGATTGACATAACATGATCTTTTTTTTAATAAAAGTTTCGACGTGCAACACGAAGACTTTTCAAGAGGTCACACATCTTAATATTACTTTCGCTCAAACACGTTTAGCTTCGACGTTCTAATGGGATCTGGTGCATTAATGTTGGTATGATCGCATCCAACATAAAATATTATTAGGAAATATTTGGTGTAACAATTTATGTATCACGTCACATGTCACTTAACCAAATTTGAATGATACATCCAAAAAAAGCCTAATGCATTTATAAATAATTAATTAATGACTTAATTATCTATTTAAATGGTGAAGGACTTAATAACCAATGCGTTTTTTATTATTTATTTATTTCGCTTTGTTATGTGAGAACATGAATGAAACGACTCGAGCCTGGGACTAGACGTAGAAGGAGCGGAGCGCGTGCGTATTACCGCTGGGACACTTGCTTTAATTTGTTTATTATACAATTCTTTTATTTATATATTATCAAGTGCATCTGATGCTAAAAAAATCCAATACTATATTTTTTAAATAAAAATATATTATATATTTTAATAAAATCATATAAATATTTTTAGAACATACAATATATTTAGAACTTATGACATGAAATTTAGAACATATGTTTTAATTTTTAAAACACAAACTATAAAGTTTTGAACATATGATATATTTTTTAAAACATGCGTTGGAACATATATTTTAATTTTTAGAACACGGACTATGAAATTTAGAACGTACGATATATTTTTTTAGAACATACGTTAGATTATATATTTTAATTTTTGGAATACAAACTAAAAAGTTTAGAACATACGTTATGTTTTTTAGAACATGCGTTACGTTTTTTCGAACATGAGTTATAAATTATATTATAGAACAAATGCAAAAATGATCGAGATATTTACTTATTTTTTTAAACATTATACTTAATTTTTAGAACACAAATTATAAAGTTTAGAACATACGTAACATTATTTAAAACATCGTCCTTAACATTTTAAAACATAAATTACAAAAAATATAGAGGAATGAAATAAATAAGAAATTGGAGCATGTTTTTGGATTTTTTTCTATTAATAATTCATTATTAAGAACATTTCTTTTTTTTCTATTAATAATTTATTATTATGCACATTTAATCGATATTAATAAGTGCATGTGTCAAATATTAAACAATAGAAGCTACAAGGACAGTGGTATATTACGCAGCGCGCGAAATAATGCACAAGAAAAACAATTGTCTCAGTGGTAAGCATGGTGGAGTGTAAGTGGAAGTGTCTGGGTTTGAATCCTGCTAGTAGCATTCTGCGATTTTTATTAATTTTTATACTCAAAACGGTGTAGTTTTTAGTGTTCTCACCATAATGAAGTGTCATCACCTAAGATGATGGTTCTCATAAGAGCCCTCCTCTCTCTCCCGAGCTCGAACCGGGCCTATCGGGCTTTTGATAAAACCTGATAAGTCCAAGCCCAACCCAAGCCCACACTAATTAGAGCCGGGCTCGGGCCTGAAAAAGGAAGGGTCAAATACATGAATATCATAATTAAGTACAAAATTACAACTAAGTCATATCACCAAACTTAATTCTTAATATGTCATTATTCTCTATATATTATGATTTTACACTATCATTTAAAAATTCTAGACTCCAATTCATAAATCATAAATCCTATCAAATATATTCTAGACTTCTAATTTATAAATTCTAATCCTTAAAATATATTAAAAATATTGATTTTACTAGTTTGATATAATCCAAAATGATGACTTGACATAGTTGTAAATAGTTTTTAAAATATGAATTTCTGTGTAATTTTCTCAAAGCGCATATCTATATTAAAAAAATCAATTAAAATAAAATATTAACTTTTTTTAATAAAAAATAATAAACATAATAGTTAATAGGGAAAAGTACAAAAATAAACCTTGTGGTTATACTCATTTTCGAACAACACCCGTGTGGTTTAAAAGTTTGCAAAGTGGTACCATGTACTTCATTCCGTTAGCAAACACATACCAAATTGACTAACGGTGTTAAAAGTCAAAGGAAAAAGAGTTAAATTCTGATCCGCTCCTTAATCTTCATCAATAAGAAAAAGGCAAAAAGTATAATTAAGTCTCTAAACTTTATCGTTTTAATCATCAAGTTTCTGATCAATTATTTTTCCATATTTAGCTCATGATCATTGATTTTATTATGAATTTGACCTTTATTGAACATTTTCGTCGAGTTTATGAGATGAGAAGATCGATTTGGCGATTCCAATATTGAAAATCATAAAATGGGATAGGAGAAAATCGAGTTCAAAAGAATATACTGAAAATTAATTTCTATAATTTCGTTTTAGTTTTTAATTTTTATCTCTTCTAGTCAAGAAATTCTTATTTTTATTTGTCCATGTTAACAAATCGAATCACCCTAACGATGTATGTAGTCCAAACTCGACGAAAAAGTTAAATAAGGGCTTAATCCATAATAGAATCAATGATCAATGATTCAATCTAGAAAAATAAATAATTAGGGACTTAATTTTTAAAACAGTCAAAGTTCAAGGGTTTAATTATACTTTTTACCTACTAAAAATTGTGTTACATAATAAACTCCGACCATTAGGTATATGGGTAGTTAGATTAGATCCTTATATGCTCCTTAATCAGTTTCACATTTTATTTTACATTAGCACCAACCCAAATTTTAAAATTTGTAAATGCTGAAGGTAAAACTTTAAAATGTTACGAACTCGTTGCAGACGAGGAAATCAATCTGAAACAACATTAACCAAAATCCAAACTGTTACGAACTCGCTGCATCAATGGAGTCGTGATGCATTTGGCAATATGCGAAAACGTATGCAATTTGTTTCTGATGAACTCCTACAGGCACAGGCACATCCGACGCAGGTAGATCAGAGCCAGACAAACCAATTGACAGAGGAACTAGCTGAATTACAAATTCGAGATGAGATAATGTGGCGACAAAGGGCTAGAACTACGTGGCTTCGCGAGGGAGACAGAAACTCCAAATTCTTTCACGCGCAGGCCACCATCCGCAGAAGTACCAACAGAATTAGAAGGCTACAGAATGAGAGTGGGGAATGGGTTGAATCGGAAGTAGAAATCGAGCACTTGGTGGAACAGTACTACCAGAACCTGTTTGCGGCTAGGACAGTACAGGGAATTGAGGAGTATCTAAGTTGTGTGAAAAGCAAGATTTCAGCTTCTCAGGCGAATTCACTGTGCCTGCCATACAGGGAGGAGGAAATTAAAAGAGCAATCTTCCAAATCCACCTAGATAAAGCCCCGAGACCCGATGGTATATCTTCACTCTTTTTTCAAACTTATTGGGATACTGTTGGTGTGCCCTAGTTCTTAGGCATTGGTTTATGTATATTGTATTATGCTTTTGATTATTCTTGCATAAATACACTATTTGTGTTACATTAATAAAGGCATTAATCTAATTCATTTATATCTTGTGCTATAATATGAATAGAGAATCCATTGATTGATAATCGTAAAACAATATCCCAAGTCTATTCTATCATGGGAATGATTAGGACCACAGACTTGTATATTCGATGACTGTATGGTAGTAGTTGATACTAGCCGTAGCACTTGATAAGTCAGTTGTGAATATGGGTACATGTTGTATACATGTGACTGGATCGATCCGTCCGAGAAAACTACATGGTGGTTGTGTCATTAGTTTTCTTAAGTAGGTCTCTAACTGTCTTCAGACCAGATTTCATTATAATATCAATGTGGGATCTGGTTTACTTTGACATACGCCTAACAGGTCTGTAATAGGATGTCAAATACGGGTATGATTGAGTGAACAAGTGAACACGTTGGTATTGGTAGTGAAGTGATTGAATTACCACTCATGTAATAGTGAGATGATATCACAGGCCACTTGATAAATGAGATTGATAAGTTTGTGGCCACACCCTGATAAGTAGTTTACTTATCTGATTCATTAATCTACTTAAGATCAAGAAATATCATAAACATCAGAGAGGATGACAGCCGCCATGCCTTTAGTTTATAATATCGATATCAAATGGTAAAAGACGTTAAGAGATAACTACAGGGTCTCTGCATCTTTAGACTGCTAAAACTCTGTCTTAGTTAGGGGCAGTAATGGTTTGCTAGAACCCACTTACTGTCTGTGAGCCATAAGCCCACTGCTAGCTAAGGACAGTCCCATAGGATCGTGCACATCGAACATCTGAGTTAGAACTTATAGAACGGTACATTGGAGAGATAGAATTAATTGATTGGTTGACAGTAAAATGTCAAGGTAATTAATTGATGGTTAATTAATTGATTAATTGATACTTTGTATCAAGGTAATTGATTAATGATCTTAGAAATTAAGTGTTTAATTGATTAATTAGTTCGTAGGATGTAATTAATTAATTTATAAATTAATGAAATTGTATTCGGTGAATAATTAATTAAACTAATACGTTAATTTATTAATTAGTGTTGTTTGTTTAATTGGGGTAATTAAATTTAATCTAATCATAATTAATTGCATAGAATAAATATTATTGGTATTTATTTATGTAATTAGATTAGGATTGGATTAGTTTTGTAATTAACCAATTAACCCTAAACCAATTAGGTTTAGGAATACACTATATATATAAATTAAAACAATAAAACCTTAATTAACCTAATACACATGATTTCGGCCAACCTATTGCTTTGAAGAAGCAATACACACAAAAAACGCAGCCACCATTCATATATAGTGGGATTTTATTGGCAAATTACTTATTCTCTCCAGTTCATTCTCCGTTCTTCGGCTAGCACCGGTTCTGGCTCGATAGCTGTTTGTGCACCTGACTACGGAGATCTTACTACTTTGTGGGTTCTTCAGCCGTCTCTAGAAGAGACAGTCCGGGTAAGTTTTTATCCTTAACCGGATCCAAAAGGTTTTATTCAATCAATGGTTAACGGACAAAGATCAAACTAAAAGGGATTAGAAATAAATTTTAAACCGCAATTCCGCTGCGATACAGTTGATTAACTGGCAATAATCCCTAACAGTGGTATCAGAGCCATGGTTTAGTCCGTTTTGATTGATTGAAAATTAATAAGATTTGGTTTTTATTATTTTTCCAAATCAGTTTTGAGAATTCCTATTAATTCCTCGTGTAGAAATTGTTCTAGGAAGTTTTCTATTTATTATTTCTGTCTGTATTTTGTATTATTTGGTTCTGAAATGATTTTTGAAATAATTGAAAATTAAATAAAGAAATACAGCAGCATTTTTTATTAAACAGTGATTAAAAAAATAGTTTCGGACACGGAATATCAGTCGCGGGACTGCTGTCCGCGAACAGCATCCCCGCGGCTGCTGTTGGGCGGACAGCAGCACTAATGTTGTCCGTTAGACAGCAGCCACAGGGCTGCTGTATGCGGACAGCAGCCCCGTCGCTGTCCCGGGTCCGTCAAAAATTCAGAATGTCTAATTTTGGATTTAACGGGAGTGATTTTAATCTTTAAAAATTTTTCACGGGTATTTTTTAATAAAATCAGGGCCCTAATACCGTTTAATTTATTAAACGTGTTTTAATAAAAACTAATTGGTATTAAAATGTTTTTGATTGGCATGCATATTTAATTTTAATCGAATTGATAATTTGTATAAAATTGAATATGGTTAATTTGTGAAATTGGCCCAATAGACCGTGACACCGGTTTAAATTGAGAGGGCTAAATTTTGGATATGTGACGACCCTAAAATTCAGTGGGAGCAAAAAATTGTAATTTTGCATACAAATGGATGTTAACCGTTTGGGCCTTTATGGGCCTTAGTCACATATGGTAAAATTGGCGATTTCACCCTAAGTAACTCGGCTTAACTTTATTAGATGATTTTAGAATGCCATGATCATGCATTATATTTATATGTCTTACCGTGCAGCAATGTGTTATAGAGTTCTATGGGCCCTAAATTAAAGTCGGTTTGTAATTTAATTTATTTTGGGAAATATGGCCTGCGTGCCATTCTTTCATTAATGTAATTTTAGAATAGGTTCTATTCATAAAATTGTAATTGGTCGTGAAGAAGCCCAGATGGTCCAAGCCCATGGTGGGAGCCCAAGGAGACTTGAAGCAAGCCCGTGAAGATTAGATAGTCTATCTAGTTTCACTAGGATGTATTATAAGGCCCATAGAGTCTCTATGTTTATTTTGATTATACAATTGCTTAGTATAACATGAAATATAAGTAGCAACGATCACCAGATCATCACCCGCGATAATTATATGTTAAAGCCGTATCACTTAATTAATTCGGATAATGAAATATTGAGTCGCTTAAAAGTGCTTTCCAGATTCACACATCTTCCTCCCAGGTAGTGCTACAGTGTATGACGTGCCCTAGCAGGTATGCTGTAGTAATTAGTGGGCCGTCGAGGGTTAGGATACTTCGGTATGGCTAACGCGTGTATAGTGGTTGGACTCAACGTGGGTAGCATTAGCTCAGAGCGGGCCCTAAGCACAGATGGGCTAAGTGTCACAAAGCCCATCAAACCAAGAGTCCTTGTGGAGGATTGGATAGTCTATCCTACCAAATCGTCAATGGTCGACGGCGGAGCCCTAGCTCGGTCGATTATTGATGGATTGTGGATCTTGGTCAAGACAGCCAAATAAACATCACCAATAACGAATTAAAATGGATTATTAATTTGATCTTTGGCTTAAGCCCTTTATTCTAACTCTAATGTAATTTTTTCCACGTAGATTAAACTCCACATCAAAATTACACGAAAAGAAAATTAAATGGCTGCAACAAGCAACAACTCACTCAGACCACTCCTGGAAAAGGAAAAGCTTTCAGGGACTAATTTCCTTGACTGATCCAGGAACTTGCAAATAGTTCTTAGACACGAGTCGAAGGAATATGTGCTGACTGCTGGCTTACCAGCAGCTCGTCCTACAAGTCGGGGTGTAACCGCTGATCAAATGGCGGAGTACGACCGACATGTTAAGGATGATAGAGATGTGTCATGCATTATGCTGGGTACCATGGTTCCTGATCTTCAGAAACAGTTCATGGAGCAGCACGCCTTTGAGATCATGGATCAACTCAAAAGGATGTTCCAAGATCAAGCTCGTCAGGAAATATACTTGACAACAAAGGCACTATGCAGCACTACGATGCAAGCCGGGACTTCTGTTAGCACACATGTGCTAAAGTTGGAGGGTTTTATTGACACATTGTCAAGGCTTGGCTCACCAGTGCCTGCACAACTAGCAGTCGACATCATTCTTGGATCACTTCCGGCATCCTACAATCAGTTTATCATGCACTACCACATGCAGGGCGTTGATAAGTATGTAGTAGAATTGCATGGCATGTTGAAACTTGCTGAGCAATCCTGCAAGAGGACTCCAGAAGTGTTGTTGGTTAACAAAGGGAACGTACCTAAGGGAAAGGCCAAGTCCAAGTCCAAAGCGAAGGCCCAAAAGGCAAAGCCCAAAGCTAGGAAGGCGGCAGCTTCTAAAGGTAGGTTGGCCTCAGCAGATGATATCTGCCATGAGTGTAATGAGAAGGGACACTGGAAAAATGCGTGTCCAAAGCTAAGGGAGAAACAGAAGGACGAAGCTTCTGGTTCAGGTATTTATGTTGTTGAATTTAATCTGGTTATTTCTACATCTTGGCTTGTAAACACTAGATGTGGTACTCACATTTGTTCAAATGTGTAGGGATGAAGAAATAGGAGATTGCTGGGATCTGGTGAAGTGGATCTTCGAGTCGACAATGGTGTTCATGTAGAGGCCTTAAAGATCGAAGATTATTCTTAGAGATACCTAGTGGATTAGTTTTAGAAATTAGAAATTGCTATCTTGTACCTGCAATGCGCAGGAATATTATTTCAGTTTCTATGTTGGATATTTCCGGTTTTAATTTTAATATTGGACGTGGTAGGATTTCTATACATCGTGGCAATATTGTTTATGGAACCGCATTTCTAGAAAATGGTTTGTATATCCTTGATCTAAAACGTAGTGAATCAATCTATAACATAAATGCTAAAAGGATTAAGACTAATGAACTAAATCCTACATATATCTGGCACTGTCGTCTTGGCCACATAAATGAGAAACGCATAACTAGGCTTTACTCTAGTGGAGCGCTAGGGTCATTCGACATGCAGTCTTATGACACGTGTGAATCTTGTTTAAGAGGGAAGATGACAAAGGCGCCTTTCACCAAAACTAGTGTAAGGGCCACGGAGCTATTGGAACTGATACACTCAGATGTATGCGGTCCAATGAGCACTAGTGCTAGATCTGGTTTTCTGTACTTTGTTACCTTCACAGATGACTATAGCCGGTATGGGTATGTGTATCTGATGAAACATAAATCTGAAACTCTTCTGAGATTCAAAGATTTTAAAAATGAAGTAGAAAATCAACTTGGCAAGAAAGTAAAAGCGCTCCGGTCTGATAGAGGGGGCGAATACTTGAGCCAAGAGTTTGTCTCATTCTTGAGAGAGTGTGGGATTGTATCCCAACTCACTCCTCCTGGTACACCCCAATGGAATGGAGTGTCAGAAAGGAGGAATAGGACCCTGCTCGACATGGTCCGCTCAATGATGAGTCAAGCTTCTCTCCCTATCTCCTTTTGGGGATTTGCTTTGGAAACTGCTGCTCATATAATTAACAATACACCGAGCAAGGCAGTTGAAGGAACACCATATGAATTATGGACAGGCCGAAAGCCCAACGTTTCCTTTATGAAGATTTGGGGTTGTGATGCACATGTCAAGAAATTGATGAGTGGCAAACTAGAGTCCAAATCTGTCAAATGCCAGTTCGTGGGTTACCCTAAGGAAACTAAGGGTTATTACTTCTACAACCCAGCCGAGAATAAAACATTCGTGGCTAGTTTTGCAGTCTTTTTGGAAAAGGAATTCCTTTCCAAAGTAGACAGTGGGAGCAATATTGATCTCGCTGAGATTCAAGACTCACCGACTCCTACAGCAGATGCTGAGGATGCTCAGGTAACTGATTTAGGTCCTCAAGAAATTGAGGAGGCTGAACCAGTTACACAGGGACCTAGAAGGTCTGATAGGACACGTCATCAACCCGAAAGGTACGGTTTTGTCGTGACTGATGATGGGGACATAATGGTCGATGACCAAGATGAGCCCAAGACTTATCAAGAGGCTATTGAAAGCCCACAATCATATCAATGGCGTAAAGCTATGGAGGCTGAAATGCAGTCTATGCATGATAACCAGGTGTGGAACTTGGTGGATCCACCTCCGGGTATTAAAACAATTGGCTGCAAGTGGTGTTTCAAATTAAAAGCCGATAACACCTTCAAGGGGCGACTGGTGGCAAAAGGTTATAGACAAATCCAAGGAATTGACTATGATGAAACCTTTTCACCAGTTGCTATGTTCAAATCCATTAGGATAGTATTGGCCATAGCTGCATGGTATAACTATGAGATATGGCAGATGGATGTTAAAACCGCTTTCCTGAATGGGAAGTTACTGGAGGATGTCTACATGACACAACCAGAGGGTTTTATCGATCCGAAGTATCCTAACCGAGTATGTAAGCTTCAAATATCCATTTATGGATTGAAGCAAGCATCTAGGTCTTGGAATCAAAGATTCAATGAAGCCATAACTGAATATGGTTTCGTGCAGAATCCTGATGAACCTTGTGTGTATATGAAATTCAGTGGGAGCATATCCACTTTCCTGATCTTGTATGTCGATGACATACTGCTCATTGGAGGCGATATACCAACACTGCAAGGAGTGAAGCAGTGGTTGAGTAAATGCTTTGCAATGAAAGACTTAGGAGAAGCCGAAACGATCTTAGGGATCAGGATCTACAGAGATAGATCCAACAGACTTCTAGGCTTGAGTCAGGCAACGTACATAGACAAAGTTCTTAGAAGATTCAGCATGGACCAGGCTAAGAAAGGATTCATGCCTATGCGCCATGGGTTGAAACTTGGTAAGAAAGATTGTCCTCAGACAAAGCAGGACAGAGAGAACATGGAAAAGGTCCCATATGCGTCAGCTATAGGATCTATCATGTACTATATGTTATGTACAAGGCCAAATGTTGCATTTGCACTTAGCATGACTAGCCGGTACCAGTCAGATCCCGGCGAGGAGCACTGGAAGGCAGTTAAGGCTATCCTAAAGTACCTTAAGCGTACCAAGGATCTCTTTTTAGTTTTTGGTGGGCAAGAGGAGCTGGCAGTATCAGGTTACACTGATGCGAGTTTCGAGACTGATGAGGACCAGAAACAATCACAATCTGGTTATGTTTTTCTCCTGAATGGCGGTGCCATTAGTTGGAGATCCTCAAAGCAGCCTACCATTGACGATTCTACAACGGAAGCTGAGTACATAGCTGCATGTGATGCTGCAAAGGAAGCAGTTTGGATCAAGAAGTTTATAACTGACTTAGGTGTAGTTCCCACTATCCTAGGTGCAGTTGATGTTTTCTGTGATAACAACGGTGCCATAGCACAAGCACTGGAGCCCCGATCACACAAGAGATCCAAACATGTACTTAGAAAGTTTCACCTCATCTGGGAGATCCAGGCGAGAGGTGACATTACATTACAAAGAGTTGACACCGAGAACAATGTCGCAGATCCATTTACCAAGGCACTTGCACAGTGCCTACATGATGGTCATACCAGATCTATAGGGATTAGGGCAATGCCTTCTTGGAACTAGTCCAAGTGGGAGACTGTTGGTGTGCCCTAGTTCTTAGGCATTGGTTTATGTATATTGTATTATGCTTTTGATTATTCTTGCATAGATACACTATTTGTGTTACATTAATAAAAGCATTAATCTAATTCATTTATATCTTGTGCTATAATATGAATAGAGAATCCATTGATTGATAATCGTAAAACAATATCCCAAGTCTATTCTATCATGGGAATGATTCGGACCACAGGCTTGTATATTCGATGACTGTATGGTAGTAGTTGATACTAGCCATAGCACTTGATAAGTCAGTTGTGAATATGGGTACATGTTGTATACATGTGACTGGATCGATCCGCCCGAGAAAACTACATGGTGGTTGTGTCATTAGTTTTCTTAAGTAGGTCTCTAACTGTCTTCAGACCAGATTTCATTATAATATCAATGTGGGATCCGGTTCACTTTGACATACGCCTAACAGGTCTGTAATAGGATGCCAAATACGGGTATGATTGAGTGAACAAGTGAACACGTTGGTATTGATAGTGAAGTGATGGAATTACCACTCATATAATAGTGAGATGATATCACAGGCCACTTGATAAGTGAGATTGATAAGTGTGTGACCACACCCTGATAAGTAGTTTACTTATCTAATTCATTAATCTACTTAAGATCAAGAAATATCATAAACATTAGAGAGGATGACAGCCGCCATGCCTTTAGTTTATAATATCGATATCAAATGGTAAAAGACGTTAAGAGATAACTACCGGGTCTCTGCATCTTTAGACTGCTGAAACTCTGTCTTAGTTAGGGGCAGTAATGGTTTGCTAGAACCCACTTACTGTCTGTGAGCCATAAGCCCACTGCTAGCTAAGGACAGTCCCATAGGATCGTGCACATCGAACATCTGAGTTAGAACTTATAGAACGGTACATTGGAGAGATAGAATTAATTGATTGGTTGACAGTAAAATGTCAAGGTAATTAATTGGTGGTTAATTAATTGATTAATTGATACTTTGTATCAAGGTAATTGATTAATGATCTTAGGAGTTAAGTGTTTAATTGATTAATTAGTTCGCAGGATGTAATTAATTAATTTGTAAATTAATGAAATTGCATTCGGTGAATAATTAATTAAACTAATACGTTAATTTATTAATTAGTGTTGTTTGTTTAATTGGGGTAATTAAATTTAATCTAATCATAATTAATTGCATAGAATAAATATTATTGGTATTTATTTATGTAATTAGATTAGGATTGGATTAGTTTTGTAATTAACCAATTAACCCTAAACTAATTAGGTTTAGGAATACACTATATATATAAATTAAAACACTAAAACCCTAATTAACCTAATACACATGATTTCAGCCAACCTATTGCTTTGAAGAAGCAATACACACAAAAAACGCAGCCACCATTCATATATAGTGGGATTTTATTGGCAAATTACTTATTCTCTCCAGTTCATTCTCCGTTCTTCGGCTAGCACCGGTTCTGGCTCGATAGTTGTTCGTGCACCTGACTACGGAGATCTTACTACTTTGTGGATTCTTCAGTCGTCTCTAGAAGAGACAGTCCGGGTAAGTTTTTATCCTTAACCGGATCCAAAAGGTTTTATTCAATCAATGGTTAACGGACAAAGATCAAACTAAAAAGGATTAGAAATAAATTTTAAACCGCAATTCCGCTGCGCTACAGTTGATTAACTGGCAATAATCCCTAACAGTTGTGGGACCTGATATGGTTAAATTGGCCCTTGATTTCTTTAACACGGGGGTAATGACAGAGAACTTGAACCATACGTTTGTTACCCTTATACCTAAGGTTAAAAATCCTATAGTGGTGTAGGATCTGAGACCAATAAGCCTGTGTAATGTACTATACAAAGTTCTATAAAAGGTCATTGCTAACCGACTAAAGGCCACACTGAATACTGTAATAGGGGAAGAACATAATGCTTTTGTACCAGGGCGAGCTATAACTGATAATACATTGATTGCTTTTGAGGTTTTCCACTCAATGAAACATGGGCTGAAAGGTAAAAAGGGTGCTTTTGCCTTTAAACTTGATATGAGCAAAGTTTATGACAGAAATGAATGAGCCTTTTTAGAGAAAATGGGGTATCCAGAACAGTTTATCAAGTTAATAATGTGTTGTGTTACGTCTACTACTTTCTCTTTTTTGATTAACGGGCAACCTAGGGGCTTTGTGAGACCAGGTAGGGGAATAAGACAAGGCGACCTTTTATCTCCTTACCTGTTTGTTATTTGTGCAGAAGGGTTGTCAGCCAGGATATCTGCAGTAGTCAGTCAGGGCACTATTCACGGGATAAAAGCGAAGCGCAGATGCCCAGTGGTTAGTCATTTGTTGTTTGCTGATGACTCTATCATCTTTGGTAGAGCCAATATCCAAGAAGGTAATGTGGTTAAGAGAATCTTGGAAGATTATGGTAAGGCGTCTGGCCAAGTGGTCAACTTTGATAAATCTGATATCTCTTTCAGCTGTGGAGTTTGTTAGAATGATAAGAATATGCTCACTAGCCTTTTTGAAGTCCAAGAGGTAGGCCACTTCCTAAAGTATTTGGGCATGCCTATGGTTATTGGGAGGTCAAAAAAGGTCGTCTTTCAGTTTCTACTTAAACGACTGAGTAAGAAAATAAACGGCTGGGGTGAGAAGTTACTTTCTGTAGGGGGTAAAGAAATTTTGATTAAAGCAGTTGCACAAGCTATCCCACAGTATCTACTTTCCTGTTTTATAGTACCCCACTTATTTTACCGGGAGGTCCAATCGCTGATTGGACGGTTCTGGTGGGGCGGCTCTAATGAAAAACGAGCGCTTCACTGGTTAACGTGGGAAGCGATGTGCAAGTCAAAGAAGGGAGGGGGACTGGGCTTTCGTTGGTTTGAATCTTTTAACCTTGTTATGGTGGCTAAATAGGCATGGAATATCCTCCAAGCCCCAAATGACTTGTGTGCTAGAGTTTTCAAAGGTAAATATTTCCCTCACTCTGATTTTCTTTCCGCCTCTACTGGTTATAATGATAGATATATATGGCAAGGTCTACTCAAAGCTAGAAAATTAAGTCAGCAAGGAATGTGCTGGAAAGTAGAAAATGGAGAAAGTATTAGTATCTGGAAATCGAACTGGGTCCCTGGGCTTAATGCTAAAAAACCTTTGACCAAATTTGGAGAGGTGGATTTCAATACGGTAAATAGGTGTTAAGCCCAAAATATACCTAAAATATCATATATAAATACATTAAATTTACATTGAAATCGTGCTAATTATATTCATTTAGAGTACTTTTACGTCTTTATTTACTTCTTTGATGCAAGGTACTTAATTATTTGGTTAAATCCAAATAGGATCTAAAACGGAGCAAAAACGAGGGAAAAACCTAAGTTTCGTGCCGAAAATATGTGTTAATCAGAAGACCGACTCAAGGAGACAAGAAGCAGCCGAAAGACGGGGAAGAATACCCCTGTCGCAACTGAGATTTTCAGAATCTCAGTCGCGACACGCTGATGCCAGTCACCGAAAATCCGAAGTTTTCAGCCTTCTCCTATGCCCCCTGTCTCAGTTGAGATTCTCGGAATCTCATATGAGACAGCGAAGAATTCTACACATATTTCACATGTTTAAATCCAAAAAACGTGTATGTTCGTTTGGATAAAAGCGACCATTCACCAGCGGACACGACCCATCAATTACAACCCTTCACCAACTATAAATAAGTGATTCATTTCAGAAATCAAAGTTGAGAAATAGTTAGAGAAATTAGAGAGTTGTTATAATGTTGAAGAAACTCTGACTCAGAAATGAGTCAGATTAGTTTACATTTCTGTATAAACAAACTTGCTGTACACAAGTTGTTATTAGATTAGTTATAAACACAGTAGTATTAGTTTAGTTTCAAAGGTTGATCGGTACAAAGTTTTCATTCTGGTAGTGGACTAACCGGTCTCTATTCCGAAGATTCAGCGAGAAGAACTAACGGCTGAAGCGCAAAGAGGTCTGACAAACCTACGGAGTTTGAGGGAAAGATTGACAACCCGGATCTCAAAGTTTTCGTCAAAATGCTATCCATGTTTCTTCCTCTCTGTTAACTTGTGAAGATCCACAATTCACTAATGATATATTTATTTTATACAATACATTCTTCCTGTTGTTATTTTGATATTGTTCTGACAAAATGATTTTCAAAATGATAAATTGGTGTTTTTATTAAAACATTTTATACAATCATATTTATAAAGAAACTTTGTTGAACACTTGAAAGAATTAGTTTTTACGGAAGATATGATCGTGACCGCGACTTATCGGATATAAAATACTAATTTGATTAAGGTAGGAATCTGCTCCGACCCAGAGAGATTTCTACGGTTCAAAGCCATTTAATTGCATAAATTCTTATGTTATTTCATATTCATAATCTTACCAAAGTTATAGTTGCTGTCTTTGCTTAATGAAAATAAGTTTTATACCTTTGATTTATTCCAAATACGAAAGCGTCTATCTTGTAATCAAAATCTCAAGACAGAATTGTTCTCTAAGTTCAATATAATATTCTCATCTAATCCTAATTAATCCAAACCAATACAATCAATTAAACTATTTTCTTTAGTTAAATCTAAAGACGTGAATAAAACTGGATTAAAACAAGTTTTAGTTAAAAAGCGTTCCCTGTGGGTTTGATATCTTTTATTACTACAAGCGCATACCGTGCACTTGTGGAAATCGCTCAACAATAGGCTAATTGATATACACATAACCAATGGAACCTCATGTTGCTTCTTGCCCTGTTCAGTCGGGACGAGGCAATGAAAATCCAAAAATTACCTCTTAGCTGGAGACGACCGCGAGATGAAATTTACTGGCCCGCTACCCGACCAGGGAAATTTATCGTGAACTCAGTCTACTCCAGAAGGGATACAGGTGAAGGAAAAAGGAAGAGCTTCGGCCTCGTCTGTGGGGAATGAGAGTTGGAGGTGGATATGTAAACTAGATATCCACTAAAAATTAGACATTTTTTGTGGAGGTGTTGCAAAAATATTTTACCGATGTTTGCCCTATTGCATGGACGGGGTGTGGAAGCTGCAGAGGGATGTCCAAGGTGTGGATGGGGAGAAGAAACAGTGTTACATGCACTCGTGACATATGAGAACGCGAAACATGTATGGAAAAAGTATTTCGGCCCAGATAAACGATGGAAGGTCAGAGTTACATCTGCTGGTGAATGGTTTGAAGAACTACTGAAATTCCTACCAAAGGACAGCCTGGAAACTGTAATTATGATGGCATGGTTCGTGTGGTTCCAGCGCAACCACGCGGTGCATAATCTGACGTCTGAACTAGCCATTGATGTTTGCGGGAAGGTGGCAGAAATGAGAAAGGAATGGAACCGGGCAAAACAAAGGGAAGTGCAGGTGATTGAGGGTGAGGAAACTGCTGGTGAAGTGTCTGTAACCCCCGTGACTGAACAGTCTAAAGCGGATCAGTGGCGGTCGTTAATGGCTCCCTTTGTGAAAATAAATACAAATGCTACTTAGGTCGATGGTCTTAATTGCGGATATAGTATAGTTCCGAGATGATACCAGCGAAGTGCTGCCGGCAGCCGCAATTCCGGGTACTGTTGTGCTAAACCCAGAAATTACAGAGTTCTTCGCGGCTGTGGAGGGACTTCGAATGGCCCGGGACGGTGACTGGAGGCGAGTGATTTTTGAATTAGACTGCAAGCTATTGATTGATGCGCTACAAGGCAGCGGACAGCCACTTGGAATGGGTTCAATGATCTTTGAGGACATAATATACGAACTAAATCAGTTCAAAGAGATCAAGCTATCCCATGTGAAACGCAAGGGTAGTACCGTTGCACATGAGCTTGCTAGACGAGCACGATTGATAAAGGAGCCTATAATTATGATTGAAGATGTACTAACTGGTATTGATGTGTTCTGGTTAGCTGACAAATGTAACGTGAATTTGTGTTAATACAATTGTATTTTTCCCTCAAAAAAAAACTTTAAAAATGTTTTACGTTAAGTCAATTTTGTACTTTTTAGACTAGGGATAAGGAATAAAAAATACTATGAATGTCTAAAATAATACGATTTTACTTTTAATATATTACGATTTTACTTTTGTCAGTCATGAATCTTGTTATCTACACTTTACATATGCTTCATTTTATTATTAATTAGTAACAGATCACAAATATATAAAAAGACGTGAAAAAAGTTATACTGTATTTTGTACGAATAGAATAAAAAAATAAATATTTTGTCGAGTTTAAAAACATTAATTTTCAATTCTATTATTTAAGCACAAAAAATGTGATTTTTTTTTAAAAACAACTAGGGCAAAATAAGAAACAAAATAGTTTTATAATAAGGTCTGGGATTGATTCAATTTGTTATAGGTAAATTGTTCTTTTTTTTTTTGTCTATTAAGAGTAAAATAGCACAATTTTAGATGTTAGCGGTAAAATTGATTATTATTCAAGGATAATGTGCAAAAATATCTCAAGTACTTATAGTCAAGAGCAATTTTATCTCTAATGTATAAAATGATGCAATTTTACTCCTAATATTGAAAGTAAAGAGCAATACTCCTAACTTTGACATGTTTGGTCAATTTCACACGTCATTATAAAACACATATATTTTGTTCGCTATTCTACATCAATTGCATATGTGTTGGTTTTAAAAGAAGCTTTCCAACTTGTATAAATACAATATATTTTTTTTTCACGTCTAATCATATGTCCGTAATCTGTTACTAATTGCTGATAAAATAACGTATATATATAGATACTAGATTTATGACTATTTTAGACGTTAAGATATTTTTACAACTTATCCTATTATTTATTATCGGGTGAAATGCAACATTGGTTACTGAACTTATATGATTATCTCAAAATGGTCTCTCAATTTCAATTTGTCTCAATAAAATCACTCAATTTTGAGTTTTGTATCAATTAGATCACCTCAGCAATTTCATTAATTATAAGGCATTAGAATTATAACATTGGTGACACGTCAGCATGAATCAACTCAGATCTTTGGCCGAAATGACACATGACATCCATGTATGTGTCATTTGCTTGTTGCGTATCAATTATTTTTATGAAAAAAAACAAAGGCTTAATACATCATTTGCCCCCTGAACTTGTCCAAAATGGTTGATTGGCCCCCTGAACTTTTAAAATATCTCGATAGCCCCTGAACTTGCATAAAATGTTCAGTTAGCCTCTAAACTTGCGTAAAATGTAATCAATTAATCATTCGGTTGTAAAAAAGTAAGTCAAATGCGGAAAATATGTTACACGTGCCTTATAATGTTATTACATACTTCACAAAATAGATTAAAACATGTTAAAAAAGAATTTCTTACTTATTCAACTATAAAACATTTTCTTCTCTAATATTATAATCGCATACGGTAAACGTTGTTGTCGTGTGACCAAAAGGTCACGGGTTCGAGTTTTAGGAGCGACCTCTTGTCAAATAAATTGGCAGGGGAAGGCTTGCCCCCAGTACACCCTTGTGGTGAGACCCCTCCTCAGACCCTCGCTCAGCGGGGATGCGTAGTGCGACCGGGCCGCCTTTTATACCCGATCTTGGTCGTTTTACTTTTTTAAGATGTGTGCAACATATCTTCCGCATTTAACTTATTTTTTTTACAACCGAGTGATTAATTGATTATATTTTACGTAAGTTTAGGGGGCTAACTGAACGTTTTATATAAGTTCAGGGAGCTATCGAGACCCTTTGAAAATTCAGGGGGCCAATCAACTATTTTGAACAAGTTCAGGAGGTAAATGATATATTAAACCCAAAACAAAATTTAAATTTGTTTTTTATAAAAATAACCGTCACGTGTTGTTTCAGTCAGAGAAACTTATGCTTGCTTGTAATAGGATATCATTTTGATGTCTTTTAACCATTAAAATTTAAAATTGAATGATGATATTGAAATAAATTTTGAGTTAAGTGCCGCACTTATTATTATTATTATTTTAGTCTGTCTTCTACCGTTTCTCTTATCACAAAACTGCAGTTCAGAACTGAACGAGGCGTTGTTCATCTACTCCGTTTCTCTTTGGTAATTTTCGAATTGCTTAATTTTACAGCTGCTTTTGTTCCATTTAGAGGTGAAAATTCACTTTCATTTGCTGTAATTATCATCTTTTCTTATCTCCTGGTTGAATTCTGTGCTAATTCGAAACGATTTGATCAGAATATATATGAATTACATGGGTTTCATTGTTGATTTAACTATATCTCCAGTTTTATCAGTGTTCCTTATCGAATTGCGATTGTATAGCGGTCTGTGTTTTCGAGCATATTCTACTTCTTTGCTTCCTGTTGTCCTTATCTATACTAATATTGAATCAAATTAGTTGATCGAAAGTCCTCAATTCCCCGCATGTATTGTTCCAGTTTCACAAATTCAGCACTTAGAGCTGAAAATTCACTTTCATTTGCTGTTATTATTATCCTCTTTTCTAATCTACTGGTTGAATTCTGTGCTAATTCGAAATTATTTGATCGGAATATGAATTACATGGGTTTCGTTGTTGATTTAGCTATACATCCAGTTTTATCAGAGTTCCTTATCGAATTACGATCGTATAGCGGTTGTGTTTTTTAGCATCTTCTATTTCTTTGCTTCCTGTTCTTATGTATACTAATTTTGAATCAAATTAGTTGATCGAATTCTTAGATTATCTTCTTCTAGTCCTCAATTCCCCGCATGTTTTGCTCCAGTTTCACAAATTCAGCACTTAGAGCTGAAAATTCACTTTCATTTGCTGTTATTATTATCATCTTTGCTCATCTCCTGGTTGAATTCTATGCTAATTCGAAATGATTTGATCGGAATATGAATTACATGGGTTTCATTGTTGATTTAGCTATATATCCTGTTTTATCAAATTTCTCTATCGAATTATGATTGTATTAACTGTTGTGTTTTCGGGCATCTTCTATTTCTTTGCTTCCTGTCCTTATGTATACTAATTTTGAATCAAATTAGTTGATCGAACACCTAGATTATCTTCTTCTAGTCCCTAATTCCCCGCATGTTTTGTTCCAGTTTCACAAATTCAGCACCTAGAGCTGAAAATTCACTTTCATTTGCTGTTATTATTACCATCTTTTCTTATCTCCTGGTTGAATTCGGTGCTAATTCGAAATTATTTGATGGGAATATGAATTACATGGGTTTCATTGTTGATTTAACTATATTTCCAGTTTTATCAGTTTTCCTTATCGAATTACGATTGGAAGCATCTTCAATTTCTTTGCTTACTGTTGTCCTTATCTATACTAATATTGAATCAAATTAGCTGATCGAATACCTAGATTATCTTCTTCTAGTCCTCAATTCCCTGCATGTTTTGTTCCAATTTCACAAATTCAGCACTTAGAGCTGAAAACAAACTTCTATTTGCTGTTATTATTATCATCTTTTCTTTATCTCCTGGTTGAATTCTGTGCTAATTCGAAATGATTTAATCGAAATATGAGTTACATGGGTTTCATTGTTGATTTAACTATATCTCCAGTTTTATCAGTTTTCCTTCCTACATCTGCGTTCATCATGTCCTTGGAGTGTGGTGGATTTGCTGTATTTGTGCGGATTAGATTAATATATATTTTGTATTGGATCAGATGAGTCATTTTGGCTTGTAAATTTGTGAAGTTAAATCTGCTTAACCTTATGCTGTACACGTCAATGTGGATGGAGGTGCTTGGGACTGAAACCAAGTGCATTTACTATTTGTTCTCAGCTCTCCGAATTTCTCCAAAAAGCTTGATTGACCTCTGAATTTTCAAAGTGCCACGATAGTCCCTCAATTTGCTTAAAATGTTCGAATAGCCCTTTCAACTTGTTTAAGATGCAGTCAATTAATCCCTTGGTTACAAAGACTAAACTGTATGCTGAAGTTGTGTTGCACACGTCTTGAAAAAATCAAACGAGACACGTCAAATTTTGACTGACACTTAGGGAAAAAGAAAGGGGTTAATCATTATTATTATTTTACCGTGAAAGCATTAACTTTGTGAATTATGTAATAACATTGTTCACTTTTAGTAGTGTTCTAATAGTCTGGTACACTGGGAGGAAAAGTTGTTACAACTGAAGCAAGAGATATTGGATTTCACGGTGAAAAATAATAATCAACCCCCTTTCTTTTTTCCTACATGTGAGTTCAAGTTTGACGTGTCGTTTACACGTCAATTCATTTGACTTTTCCAAGGTGCGTGCAATACACCTTCCGCACGCAGTTCACTTCTTTGCTAATTGACTTTATTTTAAGTAAGTTGTCAAGACATTTTAAGCAAGTTGACGGGGCTATCAGTATACTCTGAAAGTTCAGGGGCCGATGATGTATTAAGCGTTTTGATTTTAATGGGAGGCAATAGTAGTTGTTTTTCATGTCTATTATCTTGTAGGAAGTATGTTGCTGCTGATATTGGTTCGTATTCCTTAGAAATGCCATGTGAAAATGGAAGAATGTTCCTTCAATTGTGTAAGCATGTTGTCTTTTATGTTCTATTTCCTATGTTGCACGGAAACAGAATCTGAAACAGAAACGCTAATGAAAGAAGAGTTTCCGTGCAACACAGTCTATTTCTCATGTCAAATACTTCTGGAAATGCAGATCCCCTAATTTATGCAGCTGAAATTTTAAAATTAACATAAAATGTTGTCTTTTCATCCACTTCCTCAATACTTATTTTTGGAGTCTCATTCTTTGCAGACTTCTAATGTCAAATAACCCCCAAAATGACACTCTAGTATCAGTTGATAACGCAATTGGCAAGCTCCCTGATCATCTTCTGATAGAAATTTTTATCAGAATTCCCATAATAGAATGGGCTCAAGTATCTTGTGTTAGAAAGCAGTGGGCTAATCTATTTCTGGGAGAATGCTTGTGGCAAGCTGCTCTCAACAGAACTTATCCCTTTGCAGGGCAAGCTAAAAGATGGCCTGGACCTATACCACGAGGTTCGAGCAGAAGGTCAGTCTAGTTCCTCTTTTTTCACTTTCTTTTGTCCACTCTCTGGATTTTTGCTCGGTCAATGAAATTTTTATGGTTGTGTTAAAATGGTCATTCAACTTTAATTTGTCTCAATAAAATCATTCAAATTTGAATTTTGTCTCAATAAATTCGCTCCGCGACTTCAAGAGCAAAAAGACACCGGAAATATGATGTCAACACTAGTCAACTTTCACTGCTGACACGTGACGTTTCAGTCAGCTAGGTGGAAGTCATGTGTCGTTTCCATTAGCGGTGAATGTTGGCTACATCACTTTTCCACTGATTTTTTTTGCTTTTGAAGTCACCGGATGACTTTCTTGAGACAAAATTTAAATGATTTCATTGAAACAAATTGAAGTTGAGTGGTCATTTTGAGACAACAATGAAAGTTCATTCACCAATGGTGTATTTAACCCATTTTTGCTCCGTATAATGCTCCAAAGGAGCATGATTCCTTCACCATGGTCCGGTTAAAAACTATCCTAAATATAATCCTCATTTAACTAGAGTGATGTTGGACAAGTTTGTCCGTCTTTAAAAGTGTAAAGAAGTCGGATAAAGTTTGTCCGACTTCTTTACAATGTAACACGTCTCCCAATTATGTTTGGTAGCCTATAAAGAGTAAGAAGGGGGCCACTAGTAATAAAAAAAATAAGGGTTTTGATCAATGAAAAATAAGCATGATGAGTATTGTATGAAGAGGAGATATTGCTATTTACATTTACTTATATTTTGTTAAGAAGTCAGATCCGACTTTCTTGTTGCGAAGCCTAACCCAAGCTTAATGTTTGGGTTACACAAATTGTAAAGAAGTTGGAAGAGCTTTATCCCACTTCTTTACACTTTTAAAGTCGGACGAACTTTATCCGACTTCACCCTAGTTAAACGAGCATTATGCTGGGAATAATTTTTAACCGGGCCATGATAAAGGAATAATGCTACTTTGCAGTGGTGAATACAAGATTGGTACGTTGGGGAGCAAATTTACACGTGCATGCCTAATTTTTTCTTTCCTGAATCGAAATTGCTCAAATTTTTTTCGCATATATATGTGTTATCCTTGGAGTGGTTCAAAACCAATTTTTATGTATCAATGTAAAACTTCTCAAAATTAAACTAGATTTGGACTACAAAAGTAAGAGTGAGTTGAACAAACTTAGAGAAATTTATTGTCTATCATATATTAATGAAGTTGGATTTTGTAATTGAATACAAATTCAATAGGTTAATTAACCACTCCAAATCTTTGTCAAAAGCAGGGGACCAAAACCATCCATAATATGGGTAGTTTCAACGGTTGGGGCCCGGAACCATCCATGATAGAGTAGTTCCAACGGCCTAGGGCCTGGCCCCCTGGTCTCCGCCACTGCTCCATTATATAAAGCAAATATCCCTTTAAGGATTTTTGCTCAGAATAATCCTTTATTGGGTTTTCTGAAAAGTCTGTCCAACCTTTATGTATAATGCAGCACTTAGACTGTGTATTGCAGACATAAAATGCAGGATTCGCCTCTACTTTAAGTTATTTTCAATGCTGACACTTTTTCTAGTTTACCCATTAAACTATAACATAAAGTTGTCTAAGGTGCAAAATATCCAAACCCTTTTTTGTTTTGAGAATTTTCATGCAAACCTTAAAATATTGGCAATTTTATCAAAATTCTCATACTTGGTTAAAATATTACTGAAATGCAAAAAGCAATTGAAATATGATAACTTTTTCTCATACCGAAGTAATCATGTGCTATATTTTCTTAAATTTTCCATCTTAAAAAATGAGGTATCAATAGTTGTTTGAGAATGGTCATTCAACTTCAATTTGTCTCCATAAAATCATCAACTTTTAATTTTGTCTTAACAGAGTTACTCCACCAACTTGAAAATAAAAAAAAGACACTGGAAATATGACGTGGCTTCCGTGTTAGCCACACTCAAATTGCTGATGTGGCTAACACTTGGCAGCCACATATGCGGTAAAAAGCCAAGCAACTGAATATATCACCATTTTTTTTAATAAAACTTATTGACACGTGGCAGCTATGTATTATCTAGGTGGAAGGCACATGTCATTTTGGTTAACTGTGAAAGTTGTCTACTTCTTATGTGATAGTCACATCACTGTTTTTTTTGCTCTTTAAATCGTTAGAGTGACTTTATTGATACAAAATGGGAAAAAGAATCCTCTCACTATTATCTAATGTTAAAAGAAAAAAAAAAAAAAAAAAACTAACACATCTTTAAGGATTTTTGCTCAGAATAATACTACGCGTCCCCGCTGAGCGAGGGTCCGGGGAGGGGTCCCACCACAAGGGTGTACTAGGGTAAGCCTTCCCCTGCTAATTTATTTGGCAAGAGGCCGCTCCTAAGACTCGAACCCATGACCTTTTGGTCACACGACAATAACGTTTACCGTTGCGCCAAGGCTTGCCCTCGCAATAGCTTCCATTGAATAATTGAGAAAAAATCTTCTCTCACTATTATCTGATGTTAAAAGAAAAAAAAAAAAAAAAAACTAACACATGAGTGGTTCATTTTCTCATTGAATAATTGAGAAGGCAGGTACTGGATCTAGATCACTCAGTGGGACCAGAACAGGGGTTGAATTTATTTTATTTTCCTTTTCTGTCACTTTATGGTTCAGATATATTTGGATATTTTTCAGGAGATACGATGCTTTGTACATTAGAGCATCCCCAGTGTAAACATCGGTCACACGACAACAACGTTTACCGTTGTGCCAAGGTTCACAATATAATAATTAATTTAATACATACTATTATTCCAATAAAATTAAATAAATAAATTAAAATTATGTGGAACACATCGGTCACACGACAACAACGTTTACCGTTGCGCCAAGGTTCGCAATATAATAATTAATTTAATACATACTATTATTCCAATAAAATTAAATAAATAAATTAAAATTATGTGGAACAAGTTGAGATAAAAAAAATTGCTTATTATTTGAGATATTAAATAATTATAGATAAAATATAATGTTGAGATAAAATAAATAATTACAGATACTTTGAAACTAAAAGATCAAGGGTCATTTTTAGAGTTTCAAACTAAAATACTCTTTTTTTTTTTTTTTTTTTTAAGTTGTGCGCAATAAGAAAACCTTCAACCCATCTCACCCATGTGATTCGAATCCATGATCTTTAGGATCATAGGTAAACTCTCAACCGATAGGCTAAAAGCTTCACCACGACTAAAATCCTCGCTTCAAAGTGAGGAACCTCGGTCATTTCTTGTTAGCAAAAAAAACCCACTAACATGGGTTTGACAATTTGTTTAATTATCGAGATTTTTCTTTTTTGAAATTTACCTTCATTTTATTTTCCTTTTCTGTCACTTTATGGTTCAGATATACTTGGATACTTTTCAGGAGATACACTGCTTTGTACATTAGTAAACACATCTTTGCTTTGGATGGTGAGATAGATGAGATTGTGGGCCATGCTTATTTGTTTCTAAAAGAGCAACTTGAACTTTCCACCATGCCACCTCTTTCTAGCATTCTTCACGGGACAATTATAGGTTTGCTCTTCGCTTTCACTGTAATATTCTTTGGGTAAATTACATCCATTGCCACTGAATTTTACTCATTTTTACAGTATGGTCACCATAAAAGTTACTCAACTTTACATTTTATTACACTTTTGGCCACTAAACTTTAATCAACGCCTCAAAATAAGAAATGTACAAAAATTAATGATATTCTAAGCAGTTTTAATTCTCGAAAGATTTCGCTTTGAGGTCATATTTAGGTGTTGTTCGGTTAGGAGAGAGAAAGTGATTTTTAGAGAGATCGTGGTCCAAAAAATGGTGATTTTGGAAAATAAAAAAAGTGGTTTCATGGTAAATATCGTTCTGAACAACTTTAATTCTTGAATATTTTTATTTTGAAGTCGTTATGGATCATTTTGAGGAGTTAGTTAAAGTTTAGTGGTCACGTGATTAACAAAGTGTAAAATTATGTGATTTTTATATTACATTTTGAATTTTAGTGTCTATACCGGGAAAATGATTAAATTTCAATGGCAATGGGTGTAATTTACCCAATATTCTTTGTTCCTGTATCATCTTTCACTCTTCAAACTGACAAAAAAAAAAAAGAAAAATCAATCTATCTTTATACACACTAACTGAGCACATTGATCCCCATTTACTTGTCAAGCTTAGAATGTCAAGCTCAATTTCCTAAGGCATCTAAAAAATGTGGAAACAATCTGCACTCTAAGTGGTTGCTTCAATAGTACTAGAATTTTATGGCCTAATAGTGATTTACAATATATGTTGTTTATATCCTTATCAAGTCCATTTCTTTTGTAGCATTTACCTATATTGCAACATAAATGGAAACCGATACCGGAAAACATTATTTTTAAGAAAAATTAGCTAGGACACCGTAATGGAAACGGGAAAAGAAATAGAAATGGATATGAAACATGGAAACACTATTGTAGAAGAGTTTCTGTGCAATATAGACATCACCTCTGTAGTAGAAATGCTCTGGCTTTATGTGTTGTTCTTGCGCCAAGAGTGGTTGTAACACCCTGCCCAATACCATGTAGATATTGTCCGCTCTAGATATTGTCCGCTCTGGTCCAAATCTAATACCTTAGGCCTCACGGTTTTAAAACGCGTCTACATGTATTGGATTCACACCTTACTAATAAGCCTCAATCACTCCCTCTGCACTTCCGATGTGTGATTCAGTTCATTCATGTCTCCATCGCCATCCGTTAGGACCACTCCTTGCTCAGGCCTTCTACCCCGGCGCCACCCACTCCGGACCGGATCATTAGAGTGGCCCTTGGGATACAATCCGAAAATCAAGTTAGTAATTAATTGGTATAGAGAGAATAATCGTAAAGTAGATAGAGCAAAGAGTTGAATCTTTTACTGCGGGGTGATGCCCCACCCCATATTTATAGGCCTTAAACGGAAACGAGAAAAGTCCTTGTTGCCCCTGGTTCTTTTTGGCTGCGGCCCTTAAGTTGGGTACGGAGAGCAGCCTAACGTCATTGGTGGGCTTAGGTCCTTCATGGAATGTTGTTGATGGGCTTTGAGGCCCAAATGCTCCATTGGTTAGTTTATGCCATTATTATAACTTACAAATGATACATCAATGGATTAAACGCATCGTTAGTCATTGAGCTTTTATGGGTGTCTCAAAATGGTTCCTCAACTTCAATTTGTCTCAATAAAAATATTCAATTTCGAATTTTGTCTCAATTAAGTTACTCTGGCGACTTCAAGAGCAAAAAGACATAGGAAAAATGACGTGTTCACCGTTGACTGATACCTAGATGACCGAAACGATACTATTGATGTGGCAGTCACGTCACTTTCGGGTGTTTTTCAAATTAAAGTTGAATGACCATTTTGAAACAAAAATGAAAGTTCATTAACTAATGACGCATTTAACCCGTACATCAATAGTTAGTTTGTGCAATAAACCAGAAACGAAGTTTTATTATCTGACTGATGATGACATTTGGTTTTTGCAGATCAGTTTATTGCTTGTGGGAAATCAAGAGATACTGCCCATGAGCTTGCTTCCCAGATCTGGCTAGCTGTTCTCGACAATTTGGAGGAAACTGAGCATACATTTTTCTTGCTCAAGCGCCTAGCTCAAGAGGGTGATGTAAGTTTTCTTATTCATAAATTTGGTCTAAACCATACGCAGCCCCCTGAACTTGTCACTTTTGGTCATTTTGCCCCCCTGAACTTACGGGACGACCCATTTGCCCCTTCAACTATTTAAAAGTCGTATTAGCAACCCCCTGTTTTCATTATAACGAAAACAATTATGACATTTCTCAATGCAAGCACCAAGGTCATAATAAAAAGGGTTGTACACTACTAAAATAAGCTACAAATAAGGTTAGTATAGATAGTACACAAGTTCTCTTGTAAAAATTGCATATATGGTTATGCACTACTAAAACAAGCGGCAAATGAGATTATATATATGCAGGCTGGTTCCAATACTTCCATGAACACTTGTACTAATGTTGGAATTTCATTTTGTTTCCATTATAATGAAAATAGGGGGTTGCTAATACCACTTTTTAATAGTTGAGGGAGCAAATAGGTTGTCCCGTAAATTCAGGGGGCAAAATGACCAAAATTGACAAGTTCAGGGGGTTGCGTATGGTTTAGGCCCATAAATTTTATTAAATTACACTCCTAATCAGTTAGTCAACTGAAGTTTAGAATCTGTCTCACAAAGGCTCTGAACTTCATTTTAAAAATTCATTGGAATATTGACGTGGCATAGAAAATAGTTACTAGGAATAAAGACCAAATTTAACTCTAACGTTGAAAGAGAGTTGCAAATTTAACCTTAAAGTATGAAATTGTGCAAATTTAACCCTAACATTTCTGATTCGGGATATGAAGAAAGGGCTGAAGGCCCAATCGGGCAGATGGGCCCAGGGCCCAAGCACCCTCTATAAAAGCACAACTCACATTGAATGAGAGGGGGGTAATCATTTCTAAACCATTTAGCACCTTACTTTGAATATATTCTTTTGAACCGCTGACTGTCTTGCTCGTCGGAGGATCCGCAGGGACCATTCCCGGTGCAGGGACGACCCATCGGCAAGCTAGAGCCTCTCTCCGGAGATCAGGATCACGGTGTTCACATACCTAATTATTTGGTGCGGTGAGCGTGGACTACAAGTGACTCCGGATCTTCAGACAAGATGGAAACACCTAATGACTCGACACCAACGGCGCCGCGAGAAGTTGGAGCGGCCAGCTCCATGACGCACGCCGGAGGCATGGCCCAGAGCATTCCAGTATCCCCCAGGAACCTTGGGCCGTTATTGGAGGAGGTAGGCCCGGAGGAGGAGGAGGCCTTTAACGCCACTCAACTCCTCACTGCAATACAAGGTTTTCAGACGACGCAGGCCGTACACACGGCGGCTCAAATGAAGATCATCGACCAGCAGAGAAGCCTGCAGGAGGAAAATGCCAAGATTTGGCAGTACCTCAAGGAAGCAGCAGAGTTACAGAGGGAAGGAACGGCCCCGGAAGCAGCGATCGTAGCAGGAAGAGGGGCTGCAGCCACAGTCGCCGGAGAAGGCGAGGAGCGAGGAGCTGGAGCCGCAGCTGCAAATAGCGAAGAGTTGTTGGAGCTGAAAATCCAGCGTTTTCTCGACAAAAGGGCACTCGGGGGCGTAATGGGAGGCAGCGTTACATCCAGCAAAACGCCATTGGTGCAGAGGATTATCGAAAAGAGATTCCCGCGCGACTGGAAAGCTCCTCGATTGGCCCAGTACTCAGGGACCGAGGACCCCAATGATCATGTGGCGTCATTCATGAGTATCATAAATTTATACTCAAAGGACGAAGACATCATGTGCAAGGTCTTCCCCACCACTCTCTCCTCCAGCGCGCAGGAATGGTATCGGGGACTTGCCCCGGAATCTATCGATTCGTTTGATCTCTTAAAAGACCTTTTTCTCTCTCGGTTTGCCGCAGCGGCGAAGGTTAGGAAAATCAGTTCGGACCTCAACGGCCTTAAGCAGCGAACGACCGAACCTCTGCGCAATTTCCTATCAAGGTTCCATCACATGGCATCGCAAGTCAAGGGCCTCAACCTGGAGGTGGCCCACGACGCCTTAGCAAAAGGGACCACCTGCGAGCCTCTCAAGCAGAAGTGTTTCCGGAAGATGCCCAGATCCTTCGAAGAACTAATGACCATGGCACAGACCTTTGTCTGATACGATGACTGTGACCGACCGGCCGGATATGAGGAAACAGAGAAGGATAAGGCCAAGGGTGACGCACAGAAGCAAGAAAGAAGCAGAGCAATCCCGGAGGCACGTGAGGATCTCCGGGTCCGCAGGGAGGCTCCGATGCCCTATCCCACCCGGGCCGAGCGCACCCACCCAGAGCGAAGAGGGGATCGGTCCAGGGGCAAAGAGGTCCACTACGCCACTCAACATCAGCCGCATCGGTATACACAGCAGGTCCCGATCGGTGATAAGGGCAAGACCCGAGCAGAAAAGGAGTACTGCAAGTATCACAGATCCTCCGGACATTCTACGGACAACTGTTTTCAACTGTAGAAAGAAGTCGAGCGAATCACGGAGCAGGGGGCGCCGACCAGGCCGGGCAGGCAAAGAGAGCAAAGCCCGAAACAACGGGAGACGGGGCGGGCGGAAGAATCAAAGAAACCAAGGTACCATGGAGAGATACACGTAATCAGGGAGGGAGCGCCGGCATTCTCCGCACGGCCTGATGGCTCTCGAAAGAGAAAGGCGAGCGGGCAAACATTGACGGTGCAGCCCCCACTCCGGACTAATCACTCGGAAGCCCTAGTGGTCACCATGAGCATAGCAGGTTTTAAAACTCATCGAGTGCTTGTCGACACCGGGAGTTCGGTGAACCTGCTCACATGGTTCGCACTCCGCGCTATGAAAAATGCTCGCACTGCCCTCCGGTCAGGGACTTTCCCTCTGGTCGGCCTGTCAGAGATCGAGGTGCCGGTGAAAGGAGTTATTGCACTACCGACTAACTTGGCCGAAGAGGTTGAAGGGGTCGAGCAGGCCGCGGAATGGGTTGTGGTTGACATCCCCCTAGCTTACAATGCCATTATCGGGAGGCCTCTCCTGGCCGCCCTGAGGGCCATGGTGGATATCTCCGAGTTATGCCTGACGATTCCCTCCCCTCGTGGAAGGATCGCCGTCCAAGGTGACCGTATGCTGGCCAAAAAGCTACAGTGGGAGGCGACTCAACCTCGAGCAACGCTCTACCTGGAGGACGGACTGATCGACGTGAGGGGATACAATCCCGTACCCATTGAGCCTGTCGGGGATTGTATCCTCGGAGACGGCATGACGGTAAAAATGGGAACGAAGCTCGCTTCCCCGATAGCCGAGGAAATCAAGGCCGTCTTAGAAGAGCATTCAGATGTGTTCGCTTGGCGCACCGAGGACATCACGGGGGTCGCACCTGAAAGCGCAATGCACAAACTGAATATCGACCCCTCCGTCGAGCCTATCAAGCAGAAGATGAGGGTACAGGCGAAAGACAAGCAAGCGGCAGTGAAGCAAGAGATCGACAAGCTCCTAGCTGTAAAATTTATCCGTGAGGTAAACTATCCGAACTGGCTTTCTAACGTCGTACTTGTAAAGAAAGCCAGCGGAAAGTACCGTATGTGTGTAGAGTTCACGAATGTCAATAAAGCCTGTCCCAAGGATTCTTATCCGCTGCCTAACATAGATCAACTCCTGGATCTGACGGCTGGTCGAAAGATCCTGTCGCAGTTTGATGCCATTGCAGGTTTCCAGCAGATCCCTCTGGACCCAGCCGACGCGGAAAAGACCTCCTTCATTACGCATGAGGGAACGTATTGCTATAATGTCATGCCCTTCGGTTTAAAAAACGCAGGGGCCACATACCAGCGTTTGATGGATAAGATGTTCGCTCACCTCATCGGTAAGACCGTACAGGTTTACATTGACGACATGGTGGTCCTAATTTCCGAAGAGGATGACCATTCGCGAGATTTAGCGGAAGTATTCAAGATCTTCAGAGCCTATAACCTCAAGCTCAACCCGGAGAAGTGTTTTTTCGGAATTCGCAACGGAAAGTTTCTGGGTTGTGTAGTGTCGGAGAAAGGCATCGAGCCTAACCCCGCGAAAATAGAGGCCATTTTAGCAATGGAGCCACCACGCGACCTGCAAGGCGTGCAGAGGCTCAATGGAAGGATCATCGCTTTGGGACGTTTCATCTCTTGCTCGGCTCAGCGATGTCTCCCGTTCTATAAGGCAGTCAAGAGGGAGCACCCCTTTAAGTGGTCGACTGATTGTCAGGCCGCATTCAGCGCCATAAAAACTTTCCTCGCAACTCCCCCCTACTCTCGGCGCCAAAACCTGAGCGGGATATTCACTTATATTTCACTATTTCGGATGAAACGGTAGCCATCGTCTTAACCCAGGAGGAAGGGACGGAGCTTTTTCCGGTATATTTCCTGAGCAAAGTGCTGAAGGGAGCTGAAATCAGGTACTCCGAGGTGGAAAAAGCTCTATTTGCCATCACACAAGCTTCAGAACGCCTGAGACCATATTTTCAAGCACACACGGTCATCGTCAGGACGAATTATCCGCTGAAAAAGGCCGTCCAAAGGCCGGAGGTTTCCGGGCGCATCACAAATTGGTCTGTTCGTCTCTCCCAGTTTGACATCCGTTTTGAGCCGAGAACGACGATCAAGGCTCAGGCCTTATCGGATTTCATCGTCGAGTTTTCCGGCCGCGCAACCACCGAGATTACGACGGCGCCGCCTCGCTCGGGCGATGTCTGGACAATGAGCGTCGACGGGTCATGTGCTCCTGGACGGACAGGCGCCGGGGTAGCCATTCAAGGACCCGGCAACCTTCATTTACGATATGCCGTCCGACTAAATTTCCCGACTACCAATAATCAAGCCAAGTATGAGGCCCTAATCGCCGCCCTCCGACTATCGAAGGCAATGGTCACCGGCAAATTGACAATATGTTCGGACTCGAAGCTGGTAGTTAGCCACGTCAGCGGAGCTTATCAAGCAAAGGACCCCATAATGTGCCAATACTTGACCCTCGCCACGTCCCTACTCAATGATCTGAAGAGCAAAGGGGTAACCCTAGATCTGGTGTTAGTCCCGCGAGAAGAGAACGAAGAGGCAGACGCTATCGCTGCTCTTGCGGCAGGTGAGCAATCTAGTGACCCGCTCACCTTGCTTGAGAGTACGAGCGCCCCGGATTTTCGCACTGAGACCTTGCTACAGATTAACTCTGGGGAGGCCACGGAAGGAGGATGGAGAAGCTCGATTATCGAGTACCTTCAGGACGGGACTCTGCCAGCAGATCGGGCGGCAGCATCCCTGATTGTCCGGCGTTCTTGGCGTTATGCATTACAGAATGGCTTACTCTACCGCAAATCGGCCACGCATCCCTGGTTGCGTTGTATATCTGAGAACGAGGGAGATCACTGCCTGAAGGAAATTCACCAAGGTGTCTGCAGCTCGCATCAAGGAGCCCGAACAATTGCAAAGAAGGCCCGGCTCCAGGGGTTTTACTGGCAGACCATGGACTCCGACGCAACGCGTTTGGTCCGCAGTTGTCAGGCTTGTCAACTACACGCCAATACTCATCATACCCCAGCGGCCCCTTTCAAGGGTATCATCACACCATGGCCTTTCGCGGTATGGGGCATTGACCTACTCGGCCCTTTCCCAATGGCTTTAGCACAAAAACGCTTCGTGGTCGTGGCGGTCGATCATTTCACCAAATGGATCGAGGCTGAAGCCCTAGCCAAGATAACCGCTGATAACCTCATCAACTTTCTCAAGCGAGCTATCATTTACCGTTTTGGGGTCCCCCATTCGTTCATCACCGATAATGGGAAGCAATTCGACTGTGGCCCGTTTCGCGATTTTTACGCGGACTGGGGAATCAAGGGCCGATACACATCGGTAGCTCACCCTCAGAGCAACGACCTCACAGAAGTAAGCAACCGCACGCTCCTTTGAGGGATTAAAGCACGATTAACCAATCAAGGCAGGGGATGGCCTGATCACATTGCGGCGATCTTATGGTCATACCGCACTACCCCGCACACTGGGACTGGGCGCACCCCTTTTTTCCTCGCATACGGATCAGAGGCGATGGCACCATCTGAAGTCATTCTCCGCTCCCCTCGACAGGCAGATTATGAAGAGCGCGACAACAGTGCAGAGCTGAAGGAAGCCAGTGACCGACTCGAAGAAGAGCGCCTTAACGCCCTATTACACATTACGACCCATAAGCAGAATATCGCGCGATATCACGATAGAAGGGTTCGCCCACGCATGTTTCAGGTCGGGGACCTGGTGCTCCGAGACGCCGCAGCTGCGCAGTCCCCGTTAGCTCAAGGAAAGCTCGGCCAATCATGGGAGGGTCCGTACAAGATTGACACTGTTCTCCATAATGGAGCTTATAGAATTGCCTCTCTCGAGGGGGTAGTTTACGACAATAGCTGGAATGTCCAAACTTTAAAAAGATATTATCAATAATATGCGGGCTACGTTTCACAAAGCATTGGATACATTAACACAGTTAACGATTCTAGGCGATCAGAACCCTAACGTGTTCTCCGCCAATCAAGCATTCGGATTGCTCATCGGACAGGCTCTTCGATCAAATCGAACGCCTTCCTCATCGTCTAACTCACTTAGTTAATGATTCTAGGCGATCAGAACCCTGACGTGTTCTCCGCCAATCAAGCATTCGGAATGCTCATCGGACAGGCTCTTCGATCAAATCGAACGCCTTCCTCATCGTCTAACTCACTTAGTTAACGATTCTAGGCGATCAGAACCCTGACGTGTTCTCCGCCAATCAAGCATTCGGAATGCTCATCGGACAGGCTCTTCGATCAAATCGAACGCATTCCTCATCGTCTAACTCACTTAGTTAACGATTCTAGGCGACCAGAACCCTAACGTGTTCTCCGCCAATCAAGCATTCGGAATGCTCATCGGACAGGCTCTTCGATCAAATCGAACGCATTCCTCATCGTCTAACTCACTTAGTTAACGATTCTAGGCGATCAGAACCCTAACGTGTTCTCCGCCAATCAAGCATTCGGAATGCTCATCGGACAGGCTCTTCGATCAAATCGAACGCCTTCCTCATCGTCTAACTCACTTAGTTAACGATTCTAAGCGATCAGAACCCTAACGTGTTCTCCGCCAATCAAGCATTCAGAATGCTCATCGGACAGGCTCTTCGATCAAATCGAACGCCTTCCTCATCGTCTAACTCACTTAGTTAACGATTCTAGGCGATCAGAACCCTAACGTGTTCTCCGCCAATCAAGCATTCGGAATGCTCATCGGACAGGCTCTTCGATCGCATCGAACGCCTTCCTCATCGTCTAACTCACTTAGTTAACGATTCTAGGCGATCAGAACCCTGACGTGTTCTCCGCCAATCAAGCATTCGGAATGCTCATCGGACAGGCTCTTCGATCACATCGAACGCCTTCCTCATCGTCTAACTCACAGTTAACGATTTTAGGCGATCAGAACCCTAACGTGTTCTCCGCCAATCAAGCATTCGGAATGCTCATCGGACAGGCTCTTCGATCACATCGAACGCCTTCCTCATCGTCTAACTCACTTAGTTAACGATTCTAGGCGATCAGAACCCTAACGTGTTCTCCGCCAATCAAGCATTTGGAATGCTCATCGGTCAGTATCATAGACAAAACCCTATCTCATTCTCCGCTAAACCAAGCAATTCAAATAGCCTCAAAAACCTCGGGCAGACACAAAATACAGAAGTTTTCAAGACTTCACAACGCCACAATAAACCGGCGGAGTACAGCGATAACAATCTTACATCTCAAGCAAGGAATACATAAAAGTCAATACAGAGGCCGCTAAGGCCACACCAAGACAGAAATCGCACAAGCAATTCACATAGGCTTCGGACGGTCGGGGTCCGGAATTTCCTCCTCGTCCATCAAATCTTGATACATCGCTCTCCAGTCCACGCACTCATCGGTGTTATGACCATTTTGCCTATGATACAGACAGGCTTTGCCCACATGGGTCACTCGATGTTTGGGATTAGCAGGAACGGGACCCAGGCTCCCTTGCCTCGCAAATTCCAGGAAAACAACGCTTCGCGGTTTTAGGGGATCGACGAAAGTCGGCCCATAAGGACGCGAGGGGGAAGCATGGCGCCCTACCCGACGATACTCCACCTCATGGGGTAGATTCAACACCCTTTCCATCTCGTCCGCTAGAAGCCTCTTGATCCAAGAAGGATGCGGGTTGAGCACCGGGGCGACAGTCTCGTCAGGAAGAAGGTACCCGATGCCCTCGTGAGACCAGATTTTCTTTTCCGTGGAAGAATGTGCGCTGACAGCAACCTCACAAGAATCAGTGAAGGATCCGGTGTAAGGCATGAAATTCTCACTCTCCACTTTTCTCCTTTGCGGGACCGAATCCCGGTTCAGCCAGACAGGGGACAAGTACCTCACTTTTCTCGCCACATCGTTCTCCTCAGACGGAGGGCAGTAAACGTAAGGATGCGGCATCGCTGATATGGCCTTCTGGACTTCCAGCACCCGAGCCGGATCGACAACATCTCGAAGTGACATTCTCCAAGCAAATTAGTTCAAGAAGGTAGCAAAGAAATAAAAACAAGTCGCCAACCCATATTACAATAAACCGAAACCTATTTATAGCAGGTCGAGGAAAAGACATGAAAGACTTCACAATGCACAACAATCACATCAAGCAGAGAAAACATCATTAGGTGCAAAAAGATATCCCAAAAAAGATCCAAATTGTACGAACAATCATTACATCTAAGATTTCAAAAAACAGACTCCCTATTACTTCTTAAAACGGCTGCAAAATTCAACAGACTTCGCCTGGGCAGCTTTGTCATAGATGTTCGGAGCAAAAATCACCTCCGGAGGCACATTGTACCCCGCGGAATGAGCTGCGGTGATTAGCATCATGCGGTCTAATTTTACTAGTTTTTCCTCGCGTTGGCCTGCCAGAGCGCGAAGATCGGCAGCTTCTTTGCATGCAACCTCCAGTTGTCGCTTGAGAGACTCGTTCTCCTCGACCAGCTCTGCCACGCGTCCCGTCTTCTCCTTCATAATCTCCGCTACACGGCGAGTCCACCCAACCGCCATCCTTAGCAACACACGATACGCACAGATCTCCTCGACATCTTGCTTCAAACGCTGCGAGAGTTCCACCCGACCGGCTGATTCTACCTTCAGCTTCTCTGACAAAACCGTTATCTCAGCCTCGCGACGATTTAGAAGCTCCCGCGCAATCGTCAACTTTTGGTTCGCCTCCTCAAGATCGCTGACAGATCTTCGCAAACCCGCTTCCATATCACGAAAAGCGTTTTCATCATTAACGCACATGTCGAAAACTCGGGTTGCATTTTGGATAGCCTGCAGGTAAGAATGAAGGTGAAGATAAGACGCAAGAAATAACACAAGGCTGAGAGAACGAATAGCAGAACTCACCACACCGAGGGCCGATAAGGTCTCCAGACCCAAGTTCATTTTCGAAACCCCATCCATCTGCTGTTGCTCACCAGGAACCCGGGCCACACGAGCCATCGCGCGATCCAGGTCGGAGCTCATCATATCAGAATGCACCGACAGATCCATCACGTAATCCTTGAATTTGGAAATTTTCATTTCCATTCTCTTCACCATTTCCGGATGATCCCGTATCCGATCCGTCACATCCGAAGACATCCGGTTGGCACCATCAGAGCAAGGTTTCTCGCCACTTTCGCCGGCACCAGCGAGTACTTCCTCAGCGTTTCTCTCTCCGCCTACGTCTTCAACAACGGTTTTTCCAGTGTCCCTTTTCCTTTTTCGAGCAACCATCCCACGGCTTGGGCTACCAACTACCTCTTCGTCCAAAGCAATCATCTCCACCCCTCCCGCAGGCTCCTGGGCAGCTGAATCAATTACAGGTTTCCCCTGCGGGACATCAACCTCCCCGTCAGCACCTTCCCGGGCGGCGAGAACACCTCCCATGCTTTGCACCACTTGGTTCGCATTCTCGAGCGACGAGTACGATACCAACGACCCCGAAGCTCCTCCGAACGCCTCGTCAGCGGTCTCCAAACCAACGCTGAATTCGTTAGGGTCAAAATCCATACTGACACGGGGATCTCCTGGACCTGCACGCGCCGAAACAAAAAAACATCAGACTTCTAATTAATAAACACATTTCATACTGCATAATTAAACAAAGCAGAAAAATAATCCCAGCCCCTCACCTACGATGGCAACATTCACGGAGATTGCCTCCAATTCCGCCAGCTCCCCAGCTTTGAAGTTGTAGCCTTTTTTCCATTTCTCAAAGTCCGGCGCCGACCACCCTCTGATATCCGCCATTCGCCATTTATTCCAGATATAGTAGCCAGCAGCAAGGAAATGGCGAACTAGCTCGTCGACGTCCTGCTTATGATCTTTGTCTGTCGGGAGACCTTTCAAATACGTAACCAAGTTTTCCTCGAACGGAAGCATTGGTCGGGTCTTCAGCCACCGACTGGAATCCATGGGATCGTCATTCCACACGACCCGGAAAAGAAAAGCTCCATCGCGCTTCCTCACCAGAAAAAAGCGGTGACGATATTCAGACAGTTTATCCTTCAAACCACCCATCACTCTGAATTTCTGATGGGAGAAGGTGACATGCTGCGATCTTTGCCCTTTGCTCGGTTTAAAAAACTCACGGAAAACTAGACATGTGGCTCGGTATCCGGCGGAACGACACAAGGAGTAGAAAGCGACCATCATTCTCCAGCCATTCGGATGAATTTGGCCAGGGCACAGGTCGTATTCTTTCAATACCTCCACAAAGAAAGGCAGGAGGGGAAGCCGCATCCCCGACTCCAATTGCTCTTCGTAGATGATGAGCTCGTTCGGACAACCCGCATGGTGCGCTCTGGTTTCCTCGTTCAACGCCGCTAATTCATAAGGCTCCCCGAGTCGGTACACCGCAGAGATCGACGGAAGGTCATCCGCAACAATTATACTATGAGCATCTTCGACAACAAGGGACTCCGGCCTCCTGGGGCGCTCGACTCTTTCAAAACGCTTACCCTCGCTTCCAGCAGGACCAGGGGCTCGCGTCCACACTTTTTCGCCCATTTCCTCGTAAATCGCGGCGAGAGGCCGCTCTACAGTAATTAACCCCTCCGGTACAGCCACTACCACCTCTAACACACCGGCGGCGACACCCCCAGCTGGGCGATCAACGGTGGGCAGCGGGCCATCAACGGGTAGTTTCCTTTTCTTCAAAACTTCACCCGCCGCGCTATTCCCACCTACCTTTTCAGCTCGCCTTTTTCGCGACACCGACCGAGTTCGCGCAGACTCTCGAAGCGTGAAGTCACTCGGGGCGACCGGCGGCAGTCTGCTTAGGGCTCCCCGTGAAAACCCCTCTGACATAATACCCCTACCCCGAAGTCGAAATAAAGCAAGAAAAACGCAGAAATCAAAGCTAAGGAATGATGCGACTAACCTCACCAAAGATACGACAAGTTTTGAAGCAAGAAAACTCCCGACGAAGGAGAACAGATGACGGACGAACCGACGGATCCTTGCCACGCGAACAGAAAGGTATGGGAGGACACAGTCGCAGAAAGCCACAGCACGACGGCACAAATTTCTCAAACGAATTTGAAAGAAGAGATTTCGTTTCCCCCCCCCCCCTAATATTTATAGTTGGGGGAGAAATCAAGACACCGGCACAGTTGTAATTTCGCAATTAATGCTGGCGGCGCACGGGTGATTAAAAGAGCATAAACAATCAAGGCGGCACTGAAAATAAGACACGCATGCAATGAAGGGCCCTGTTTGCGTTTAAACACCAGGTGTCCGCATGCCGAGCGCCCACATCCGCCTATATTCTCGCATCAAATACTCGACTTGGCTCTTCGGTGGGGGGGACTACTTGATTCGGGATATGAAGAAAGGGCTGAAGGCCCAATCGGGCAGATGGGCCCAGGGCCCAAGCACCCTCTATAAAAGCACAACTCATATTGAAGGAGAGGGGGGTAATCATTTCTAAACCATTTAGCACCTTACTTTGAATATATTCTTTTGAACCGCTGACTGTCTTGCTCGTCGGAGGATCCGCAGGGACCATTCTCGGCGCAGGGACGACCCATCGGCAAGCTAGAGCCTCTCTCCGGAGATCAGGATCACGGTGTTCACATACCTAATTAGTTTCTAAGCAAGATCAATTTTAGCCATACGTTATTGAAAGTTAGAAAAAGCTGGTTTGATTGGAATGTAACTGTCACTTCAGACTTTTCAAATATCAATTAATTATTTCTAAAATATTTAGTGTATTACTGTTAAAATGGTAAAAATTAAATCGGCTATGCATAAGTTTATCACTGTTTCTATTGTCTAAAGTATTTACATGTTATTAATATAGAGTTACAAAAGACGAACAAAAAATATGCGAAACTGCTTTAATTTATCGACAAACTTGTTTGTAAGGTACGACGTGGTAGTAAAATAATAGTCAAACTAGTCTTTTCAAGTTTTTGATATCACAAGGCTAAAATTGATCTTGTTTGGAAACATTGCGATTAAATTAGCACCATTTCATACGTTAGAGCTAAATCTGCAATTCGCTTCAAACGTTAGAGTTAAATTTAATCTTTATCCCTAGTTACTATATGCCAACTAAGTGTCATATCGAACAATGATGTGATTTTTTTTTTTTTGTGTGTGGCTTAGAATGATGTGCCACGTCCGTAAAAGTTGGACATGTCCAACGCGATGATTAGTTGACATATAGTTAACTGTCAATCGACATTCCGATGGGTTTTTATACTCCAAATTAATTGGAGTGATTTTATTGAAATCCAGTATTAGTTTAGTGACCATGGTGAAACGAACTCCAAACTTTAATCACCGTTCCGTGTATTTTACCGTGTATTTTACGGGACTTAGTTTTTGACAAATGTGTAATTTGTTGTTCAGGTATTTTTACCATACCCATACACAAAATCCATTAAAGTACAATGGAGGATATTTGAAAAGCTTTTCACAGATTTCAGAGATTGTTTCAAGCATGTAGATTATTATGATGTACTTGCTTGTGCAAAGAACAAGTTTCAGCCAATACCCTCTGCTTGGTTGGGTTACTAATTGCAGGACCACACCAAAATGTACATTTAGTTATATATAGCACAACAAATGTTGGGTAGTCCCTACATTAACACAATGTTTAGTCCTTGTAAATGTTGTAAAAAAAAGCTTGGCGCTAATCGAACGGATAGGGTCCTCGAGGGTTAATTAGTCGGGGATCAATCGAATTTATATTTTTGTATTTCTTATTTAGTAATCTACAAATTGTTATATAAATTCAATTAAAATGTGTATTATACTATCTAAAAAATAATAATATAAAATTATTAGGGTAAATAATTATAAAGTCCCTGAGTTTTTACTTAATACATTAGTTAGTCCATCTGTTTTTAGAAATAATTATATAGTCTCTCAGTTTTTAGTTTCATCAACTCCTTAATCCTTATGTTTGAGTCAACGGTAAAACTATACCAAATAAATTTTAAAATACCAAAACTAACCTTTGTTCTATATTTTAATAATAAAACATCTATTTTTCTTATTTTATGTTTTTTTCTCCTTTTTTCCTACATAGTCTCTACAATATTTTTTTTTCTTACATAATCTCTACAATATTGAGTAATTAATTTATTAAATTTTATATAATTATAGAAATTTAATTTAGTAGCCTAAATTTTTTTGAATAAAAAAATGAATGAAAAATATTTTAAAAATTATCAAAATAAGAGTAAAGCTATATAAATTGTAAAAAGTAAATCTTTATTTATCTCTAATAAATTTTATAAATGAAAAAAAATATGATTTTTTAAAAAATTTATTAATATTTAATGCTAGTTTAAAGACATTATATTAAAAAAATAAAAATTTAAGAGAATAAAAATATATTTTTAATGATTAGTATATACAATTACATAAATTTCGGTATATATATACTTCATAAACTTTATTAAAACTATTTCGATTAAATTTGAAATTAAAAAATAAGTTTTTTTTATGTAAATAACTAGGAGCAATTTGGACTTTTATCTACAAAAACACATGGAAGGACTAAAGAGTTGATTAAAATAAAACTTAAGGACCTTATAATAATAGGATGAACCTACTAGTATGTTAAGCAAAAACATAAGAACTTTATAATTATTTACCCAAATTATTAATATAGAAAAAGATGCATATTCGTATATATATATATATTTAAAAAGAGGTAAACATCAACATTTCAATAACAATATCAATGAAACAATTCAAAACTAAATTGTAATAAAGCAAAAAGATGTTTTTGTTCATCGTCGTTTAGGCGTGGCTAGGCAATCTAGCGGCATTGAGGTGGGATAAGCGGAGCTCATGCGATTAAAAAACAACTAGAAGGACTAATTAGAGAAAATCTGCTTATTTTGAATGTCTAAGCGGGCCCTAGGCTGTCAAGCGGTTTTGGTTTTGAACAGTGGTCCTTGTATTTTAATAATACATTATTGGATTAAATACATATTCGGTACCTGTGGTATTCAAAATTTTGTCATTTGGTCTTTAGACCTGTTTATGGGTCGGGGTTGGATATAATTTTTTAACACGTGGTATGTAAATGTAACATTTTTAAAAAACAATTCTATATAGACTTGATATGTAGATAAATAAGTAAAAAATTAATTCATTATTTATAGGAAAAAAAAATCAATTGTCATGTGTATATGTTATTACGTGTCAAAAATTGTGTAATACGGTAAAAATTTAACAAATTGGTTAGTTTTTCATCCAAAATGGATTAAGTGTCACCTATGAGAATATTTCAAGAGTCAAATGGCAAAATTTTAGATACCACATGAGTTAAATATGAGTTTAATCCTACATTGTTTAGTCCTTAAGTTTTATTCAGTTCAACAATTTAGTTTTTCAAATATTTAAATTATTAAATAGTTTAGTCTCTTTATATGGACTAGCTATTGAATAAAACAAAATTTAAAAACTAGATATTAAAATATAGGGTAAAGTTCAAATAAAACCTCTGTGGTTTCACTAATTTTTAGATAAAGGACTGTGGTTTACTTTTTGTCAAAATGAGGATTGAAGTTTTCAAATTTAGCAAAATAAGGACTTTTTCGATTGATACTATTAAAATCACCATTGACGACTTCAAAAATGACATATTTGAAAAACTACTAATATTCTAAGCAACTTTAATTCTTCGACTTTTTTATTTCGAGATTATTTAGATGATATTTGGTAAAGAGAGAGAAAGTTAATGTTTAGAGAGAGAAAGTTCCAAAAAAGATGATTTTCTAAAATCGAAAATGTAGTTCCATAGAAAATATGGTATTGAACAACTTTAATTCTTGAAAATTTTCATTTTCAGGTCGTTAAAGATAGTTTTAATAGCATTATTAAAAGTGTGAAACCTCAATTCTCGTTTTGACAAAAAGTAAACCATAATCTTTTATCTGAAAATTAGTGAAATCACATGGGTTTTATTTGAACTTTACCCTAAAATAAAAGAACTAAATAATATATTAAACAAAAATAGAGAAACTAATAAATTATTTACCAAAAAATATATATTATTTCTCTCATTTAGGTAGCGAACAAAAATTTTAAGCTAACATTATGATGTGATGTCATTCAGTTAGGTTGCTTTTAGATTTTTCCTCAAGATAAATTACATTTCTATCCATGGACATCTTTTTGTTAAAAATGTTTTTTTTAAATGTTTAGTAATTATTTACTTCAGTTGTGTTCACATGTTTGGTCATTTACCGTTAGATCTAGATCACTATTTATTCAGCCTAGATCTAACGGTAAATGATCAAATTTACGTGGTAATCAGGGTACATGTACTTTATTTTTACCTATGGCAAATGGAAAGAAAAGTGTCAAATATGTGAGCATGGGTTCGGTTAATTGAACTGAATTATCGATTCAGTTAATCGAGATATACTCTATTTTAGGAATCGAACTAAGTAGAATTAGTAACCAAATATTATTAAAATGTAAATTTTTGGTTTGGTTCGGTTACTAACCGAATATTAAAATATATAAATTTTTAGTTTAAATGTCATGATTATAAATTTTTATACAAAAAAAATATATTTATTTATGAAAACAAATATTGTATTTCTTATAAACTAAATTTTATTGAAGTTGATTATTGATTTGGTATTTTTCAAATCAAATATATAAACTTCCGTTTACGGAATAGAAAATAAGATTATATTTTTAAATATATAAAAATTTTGGTTCGGTTTGGGTTAAATTGATATTTTTTACGGAATAATTGAATCGATAGTCGATTATCAATCTAAGCTTAAATGAAAACCGAATTGAACTAGAGAGTAAAAATAACTGAACTAAATTAAGATTTCAGATTGGTTATCGATTGTTTTGCTCAACCCTAGCCTTGACATGATCAACTTTGAGAAAACTTCTAGAAAGTCCACTTTTTTTAGGAAACACCCGAAGCTTTCATTATAGCATAGAACTAAAATCTGAAAACAGTACAGACTCCAAGAGATGCGGAATAATATATAGTTGAGCAAATTATAGTTGATATTTTGCATTCTAGCGCCACTGACGGATCCAATATTTACTTGTTTAGGGTGCTCTTTGGTGATTTATAAGTGTTCAATTAAAAATAGGGTTCGTTACATATACATACATTGTGGTATCGCCGATTTATAGATGAGTACCTGTGGTTTTTTTTTTTTTTTTTTTTTGCAAACACATCCATATGGTTGTAAAATTTTACATGTTTTTTTTATTTTATTTTGCCAAATTTGGCTGATAACGACCTCAAAATGAAATTTTTCAAAAATTAAAGTTGTTTAGTATCATAGTTAATATGGAACCGTATTTTAAATTTTTCAAAATAATCATTTTTTGAGCTTTCTTTCTCTAAACATTAACTTTCTCTCTAATAAAAAAACACCTAAATGACTTCAAACCTAAAAATTTGAAGAATTAAAGTTGCTTAAATATCATTTAGCTCATTTTGAAGTCGTTATAGGTCAAATTCCAACAAAGTGAACCCAAATACAAAATTTTGCAAACCACAGCGTTTGCAAAACAAAAAATACCACATGTACCAATCTGCAAATCGTGAAACCACATAGTGCGTATATATATATAATTAACCCTTAAAAATAATGGTGTTTTTGTAGAAAAAAAAATGTAATTTATACACAGCTTCTGTGAAATTCTAACGAATGTTTTTGTTTTTATAATCTTTTTCGTGAATTGATATTACTGACATTCAAAATAATCCATAAATATTTACATTAGACAGAAAAAAAAAAGTTTGAAAAACACTTCAACATAGAATTTTGTGTAAATAATTTATTAGTTCTCTTTTTTTTACCTAACTCACTGTTCAGTCCTCCTATTTTGAAAAACACATTTTAAGGTACATATCTTTTATCAATATTAACCATTTAGTACTTCTATCTAGTTTTTTTAGATTTTTAACCGAACATATGCTAGCTTTCAAGACGGCCATAGTAAATACAAAATGATTATGTTACTCTGTTATTTTCTTTCTGTTTGTTTATGCAAAATATAATGGTTAAACATCACGAAAAAATAGACAGAAGGACCAAATGATTAATATTGACAAAATATGGGGATCTTATAATGTGTTTTTCAAAATATGGAGACTAAACAGTGGGTTAGATAAAAAGGAGGAGACTAATAAATTATTTACCCTAGAATTTTTAAGAGAACGCATGAATTTATGTTGTAAATTATTTTATTTTAGAAATAGACACAACGTGTATTGTACCTGCGGGTATATCCGATCTTAATGAGACTATCTGTATTCTGTATAAAAGGGTATGAGACCAAAATCATTACCCGTGATGGGTATGAGAATACCCACAGACTATTTGGTTAATTCAAAAAGAAACTAGAAAGCAACACATTTGGTTTAAGGCCAGTTTGGTATTGCTTTGACTAACATAACTTGTTGTGGGGGAAAGTATTGGAAAAAAAACGTGAGAAAAAACTCGATAAATACATAATTAAAGTTTTAAAAATGAACATATAAGAAATAAAAATATATAATATTAGGTTGTATTAAAATGTTTGATATCAGATTTTTTAATAAGTTGGGATAACTATTTTTTTTTTCTTCAAAAGTTAGAAATTATAACTGTTTTTAAAAACATTTCACAACTAACCTCCACCAGGCACGTGGAAACTGAATTCCGATGGGTCCTCCCGGAGTGCTAATAGTGGCATCGCGGCTGGAGGTCTCCTGAGGGATAGCGAAGGCCGATGGGTCTGCGGGTTTGCTCACAACATTGGGAAAGGGAGCTCCTTCAAAACAGAATTGTGGGGGATGTTTTCTAGTTTATCAATGGCCTTGACGACACAGGTGTGGAATTTATCGTCGAGTCGGACTGTCAAGAGGTAGTCAAGTTCATCAATCAACCTTGCCCCATGCACCACCCGTCCCGATCCCTGATCCATGGTATACAGGACCTTAGAGATAAATTTGGCAGATTAAAGTGTGTCATGTCCATAGGGAACGGAACCAGTTTGCAGATCATTTAGCAACATTAGCCTTTGACGCCCTTTTAGGTGTGAATATCTTCACACAAGTACCACCAGGCATACGTAACCTACTGAGGGAAGACTATTTAGGAGTGGCTCTCCCCTGTCTGATTGCTATCTAGAGTAGCCTTTTTGTCGTCTGTTTTTTTTGTTTGCTTTGTCTTTTTCCTTTGTAACCCAAAAAAAAAAACATTTCACAACTTTTAAAGAATAAAGTTTTATATTTACCATGTAATGTTATGGGGAAAAGTAGTGTGAAGAAATGATAAATGTTTAGGAAATAAAAAATATATAATATTAGGTAGCATTAAAATGTTAGGACTATTTTTTATATAAAATAAGAATTTAATATCAGATTTCTTGATAAATTGTGACCACTATTTTCTTCAAAAGTTAGATATTGTATCTGAAAATATTCCATAACTTTTTTTTTTCATAAAAGATTGGGACGCGATTAATTGGCTAGACATTCCAACTAGGTTGGCACCCCTAACACACCAAATCAACCCGGAGTATTATTAATAAAAAAAGAAAATACAAAAGGAGGAAAAGGAAAATAAAAAAGGTTCAAAACAGAAAAATTAAGGAAAACGAACATGAGCAACATTACATAGGTCGTCAAAAACAGACGATTGACAAAAATGAGGAGCCGAATGTCACCATGTAAGAGCCGTAGCCTTCTTGCCAAAACGGGCAACTTGATCCGTCGATTGATTCCCCTCTCGATAGATATGAGTGATTCTGCAATTCATATTCGAGAATCTAGATAAACACTGAAGCCAGTTTTGTCTAATTTTCCAAGGAGCCATGGTAATCCTTCTGTTTAGCATATCCACCGCATATGCAGAATCCGATTCAATCCAAAGATTGTGTCACCCCCGTTCCCAGGCAGATTCTACTGCAAAAATAATGTCAGACAACTCGGTAATGTGCGCATAGGAACTAGAGAGGTTAATAGCATAGCAGCCAATAACAAAACCACGAGAATTTCTGAAAATCTCACCAGCTCCGGTGATACCCGGCGCACCGTCCGCCGCGCCATCGGTATTAACTTTTATCCAGCCTGACGGCGGCGGGCACCAGTGAATAATAATAGGGTCCGGCGGAGGCCTAGCACGGCTCGACAAATTGACAATCCAGTTTGGTTCCTGAATGTAAAAGTAAAGCCGATTATGAAGGAATTGGATTGAAGGGAGATCATTTTCAAAAATAGCCATATGCCTGATGTACCAAATGTACCAAACAGCAGTTATAGAAGCCAAATTCCACCATTTTCTCATAGAAATATATAAACGGACAGCTCTAATCTCCCGGAAAAGATTCCCAAAGGTCAGCATACTACTACGGTGTATGCCAAAAACAGAGAAGACACCATTCCATAGACTATTCGACACAGGACACGTGATGAAAAGATGATCAATTGATTCAATATGACATTTACATAGTTCACATCTCGATGCAAGTGAAAAACCACATACCTGTAAATTGGTTTGCACGGCAATTTTCCTATGAATCACTAACCAGTAGGTGACAGACCGCCTAGGCGGCATAAAGGAATTCCAAAGGAATTTGTTCCACTCAACTGGAGTGTTGTTGCAGAAGGAGCTATAAAAACCTTTGGCAGTATACATACCGGACATAGCCGGCTTCCATACACAAGTATCGGTTCCGTCCCGACTGCCAGAAACCCTCTGAATGTTCAATTGGACAAGATCAGAAAGTCGATACAAATTAGTCCAGGATTCATCAGCGTGAAAGGAGTGAAGCGGGTCATAAATCTTGCGCTGTATATTTGCCGGGATGCCGAGTTGATTTGCAACCGTCGGTGCAATCCAAGAGTCCGTCCAGAAATTCAGTTCAGAGTTGTCTCCAAACCACCAGGTCACTTCCAAACTAATCTGATCATAAATTGGTCGAATAGAGGTCCAAACCGATGAATTTGAAATATAGCACTTAGGCATACCAGATTGATAAAGACAACGATTTCGCAGCAAAGAAGGGATATAACCATTTTTTTAATCAAATCCCAGCTGAACTTACCAAGAAGAGAATTGTTGAACAGTCCAATATCCTTAATACCTAGCCCCCCAAATTCATACAATTGACAGCACTTCTTCTATTTGACAGTAAGTAGCTTTCTCTGATCCTTGTCCCCAGTCCAAAGGAAGTTTCTGAGCGCTTTAGCAATCTTTGTGATGAGAGAGGTGTTGAAACACCTTTCCACATGATTTTGATTTGACAAAATTATTTAAGTTAATCCATGATTAAGGGACAATTAAATTTAAGTGCTTTGATTTAATTGTACTAATATGTTTGTTCAATAATTGAGTATAAATATAAATACAAATAGAAATAAAAAGTGAGACAGGACGAAGTCAGCATAAGATCACAGCACAAGCTGAGTAGAGTGGAACTCAGCATGAAAGAAGATAAGTTATCTTCAGAACAGAAGCTTAAAGATCAAGCTAATCAACGAAGCTGAGTGGAACGAAACTCAGTATCAAAAGTAGAAAAGTCTTCTTCAGAACTATATCGTGCAGAACGAAGCTGACCATGGAAGCTGAGTAAAAGAGAACTCAGTATATGAATTGACAACAATCAAAGACAACGACTATCAAAATCAAGCTGAGTGATATTCAGGACAGCATGAATGATCCATTTGCTAAAAGACAAGATCCGACAACTGTCTGCACCAATCCAGAACCTTGGAATTACGCAAAAGTCAATTTCGAGATGCATGGGTCACCTGTTCGTTAGCTAAAAGATGAACTGGCATAAGAAGACGAAACCTGCAAGAAGAAGACAAACCTGACGACTGTGAAAATTCAGACGACAGGATTGGCCTACAAACCTGAAGCTGACCAGGGCTTTGTCTCAAAAAGGAGCCGTTTGGATCAACGGACAAATCCAAGATTCAAACCATTTATGCTTCAGACCTCAACTATAAAAGGACATGATCATTCTTGGATCATTAGCCGATCACAACGAGAACAAAAAGAGTATACATACAAAGCACACAAAAACCAAAAGAGATCTTACACCAAATTTCTATTCTTGTGTAAAAGCTAGATTGATTTTCTGTAATCATCTAAAGTGTTCTTCATCCGAAAAGAACAATTGTATCAAGTGTAAATTGAGAGTGTTGTGCTGAGTGTTTGGTTTTAAATACTCAGTGGTAGAGAAATCTAAGTGTTCGGTTATAGCACTTAGTAGGGGTTGAGTAGACGAATAGAGGAAGGTACTCTTGCATATTCAACTTCCTTGTAAACGGTTTGTGCTCTACCTTTAAAGAGCTCAGTATTGGATTTAAAAAGCCCGGAGGGATTCTGGGGACTGGACGTAGGCGGAGAGGCCGAACCAGGATAAGTCGTGATGTATATATATATATATATATGTTGCTTGTTATATTTACTCGGCATCTAAATTGTTTAAATTGACACTGAGTAAAATAAGAGTGCTGAGTTGGAAGCTGACCATAAAAGTGTCAATTCCCAACTCATATGTAAAATAGTACTAGTTAACATCCGACTAAAGCTATCTTACGCTACAATCGGCCGTGCTGACCAAAGCTGAGTTAACAAACTCAAGAAAATATAATAAGTCAGCTTAATTAATTTGGAAAAAGTTATATTAGTTCCTAACCCCCCCCTTGGAACTAATCACACGGGACCAACAAGTGGTATCAGAGCCTAATAGCTCACTACTCAAAGATATAACTATCTTGAGCTGATCCCGATAAATGGCTGAGAACAGCACTCGTTTCCTTCTAGGGAACCAAACAACACAGATACTCCCTGAGGGACTATCAATTAGTCGGCCTCCCCTATTCTTTGGATCTAATTATACAATCTGGAAGAATAGGATGAAGAACTTTATTCAAGCCACAAACATGAGTGCATGGCTTGTAATAGTTCAAGGCCAATATGTGCCTTATAAAACTCTTGACAATGAGAAAGTTGTTAAGAGTGAAACTGAGTGGTCAGAAGATGACCTTAAAAAATTACAAAACAATGCTTCAGCTATCAATATGCTTCACTGTGCGTTAGATGCTGCAGAATACAATAAGATTTCATGTTGCGAGTCAGCACGGGAGATTTGGAAGAAGCTTGAAGTAACCTACGAAGGTACAAGCAAACTCAAGGAATCAAAGGTGAACCAACATATGAGATTATACGAGCTGTTCGAGGTGAACGACAATGAGGACATCTCAGGAATGAACGCTAGATTCACCAACATCATAAATGAGCTAAAGAGGCTCGGCAAGAACTTCATTGAAGAAGAGCAGGTAAAGAAAATCCTGAGAAGCTTACCCAAGAGCTAGCAAGCTAAGAAAACTGTCGTGGAGGAAGCTCAAGACTTGACCACATATAAATACGATGAGCTGATCGGATCTCTGCTGACCCATGAGATCTCTATGAAAAAATTTGAAGCAAAAGAAAAGTCAGAAGACAAGAAACAAAAATCACTTGTCATGAAAGCTGACTCAACCGAAGCTGACTCATCTGATGATGAGGAAATGGCCATGTTCACAAGGAAAATGAAGAAGTTGTTTAGAAAGAATGAAAAGAACAGCAAGAGGCCATTCAAAAGAGGCGACAGGTACAAAGCTGAGTCCAGTGACAAATACAAAAAGGACAGCTCTAAGTCTGTCACATGCTTTGAGTGCCATCAAACTGGGCACATTAAGTCAAGCTGCCCTAATCTGAAGAAAGAAAATAAGGGAAGAAAAAAGGCAATGGTGGCCACATGGAGTGACAGCGATGAGTCAACATCATCTGAAGTTGATGCCACCAAGTCAGCAAATATATGCTTCATGGCCGATGACGCTGCTGACCACATTCGATCTGAGCAAGCTGACCTCTCTGAAGAATCTGAACAGCAGGAGTACTCAAATGAGGTAACATCCTTACACTTGCTTAGAAATGAAATGATTAACGCCCTGAGTGATTTATATACACTGGCTAAAAAGTGTAACAAGAAAATAAAGGCACTCAGCAGGCGATGTGATGAGATCGAAGAGGTCAAACTCAGTGACCTTCGATATCTTCTCCAAGACAACTCAACTTTGCATAGTAACATGGAAATTATGCACAAGTTTGTCTTGGAGGTCCAATCAGATTCAAAGAAACTGAGAAAGGACGTCACAAACCTACATAACCAAATAAAAGGTTCAACCAAATCCCATGCTGAGTACTCAGGTACTGGTCAGCACAGACAGGTCACTTAGTGTGACTGTTGTGGAAGAAGGGGACACACAACAGATGTGTGTTGGTACAACAAGCGGATTGTCCAATGTGACTTCTACGGAAAGAAATGATATACCACTAAGGTATGTTGGCATGCTCAGCACAATGGTGCTGACCAAAAACAAAGTCACCCCAAAAGGGTAGCATTTTGTGACTTCTGTGGTAAAGCTGGCCACACAATAAAAGTATACCGTCACAAATTAAAACATGACTTTGCACCTGTTTATGCTAACAAACGAGGACCCAAAAAGAATTGGGTACCTAAAGATGAATGATTCAAAATGCAGGTGAGCCTGAGGTGCGTGGAGAAATCAAAGCTTTGGTATATTGACAGCGCATGCTCGAGGCATATGACTGGTGATGAAACTCAGTTCATCACACTTGAGCTTAAATGAGGTGGAAATGTAAGCTTTAGAGACAATAAAAAGGGAAAGATAGTAGGGTCAGGTACTATCAGAGGTAATCCCACTATTGAGTCAGTCTCCTTAGTTAAGGGTCTCAAATACAATCTATTGAGCGTAGCTCAGCTGTGTGACAGAGGCAGACATGTTGTATTTGATGCCACTCAGTGTCAAATACTCGAGGGAAAAACAAACAAATTGATTTTAACTGCCCCTCGTGTTGACAATGTATACATGTTGAGTTTAGAAAAACAGTTTTCCAAAAATATATGCTTAGTGCCTAAAGAGGATAACTCCTGGCTATGGCATAGGAGACTTGGTCATGTAAGCATGAACCTCGTAGCCAAATTAGCTAGAAAGCAACTAGGTGAGGGATTACCCAAATTGAAATTTGAAAAAGATCAATTATGTAATGCTTGTCAGCAAGGTAAACAAACGAAAAAGTCTTTTCAAAGCAAAAACATTGTCTCAACCAAGCGACCATTGGAATTACTACACTTGGACCTTTTCGGACCTGTCCAGCCACTCAGCTTGGGCGGTAAGAAATTCTCCTTAGTCATTGTAGACGATTTCTCTCGGTATACTTGGATCATCTTGCTGAGTAGCAAGGATGAAACATTTGAGATGTTCACCACATTGATTGAAAAGCTTGAAAATGACAAAGACCTAAAAGTAGCTCATATTAGAAGCGACAATGGTGGAGAATTCAAAAACCAACAGTTTGACGAATTCTGTGAAACCAGTGGTATTGACCACAATTTCTCTGCTCCTAGAACTCCTCAACAAAATGGGGTTTTTGAAAGGAAGAACAGAACAATTGTCGAAATTGCTAGGACAATGCTGAGCGAAAATAGGCTTCCAAAGTATTTCTGGGGTGAAGCTGTCCACACAGCTTGCTACATACTCAATAGGGCTTTAGTTAGACCTATTCTTAAGAAAACCCCATACGAACTTTGGAAAGGACGAAAGCCCAACATTGGCTACTTTCGTGCCTTTGGGTGTAAATGTTTTATACTCAATACAAAAGATAACCTTGCAAAATTTGATGCTAAAGCTGACGAAGCGATCTTTTTAGGATACTCAACTAACAGTAAAGCATATAGAGTGTATAATAAACGAACTCGAGTTGTTGAAGAGTCTGTCCATATAGAGTTCGATGAAACTGACCCTACAGGAAAGACAACTCAGTCCTCCGAAGATGAACCAAGCTCAGCTTCCGCTGACCAAATAGGAGTTACTGAGTCATCGGTACAAGGGCTGACCAAAGGTAAACACGAACCCAAAATTACCTTTGCTGATCAATCTATTCCTGCAGATATTGTAGAAACACCTATTCCAGACAACTCAACATTACCTAAAGAAATAAAAATTCCAAGAGGACATTCGGAGAAGTCCATTCTTAATGCCACTGACAACAAGCTGATGACAAGAGATCAGCTTAGAAAGTATCTCGGGAATGTTGCATTCGTCTCAGTAAATGAGCCAAAGAACTTCGCCGATGTTGAGCACGATGAATATTGGATCAATGCTATGTAAGAAGAGCTTGATCAATTCACAAGAAATGAGGTATGGAATTCAGTACCAAAACCTAGGAATCAAAAGACCATAGGAACTAAGTGGGTCTTTAGAAATAAACTAGATGAGCAAGGCAACGTAGTCAGAAACAAAGCCCGACTTGTAGCCCAAGGCTATAGTCAGTAAGAGGGCATTGACTATGGTGAAACCTGTTGAAACACCTTTCCACAAGATTTTGATTTGACAAAATCATCCATGATTAAGAGACAATTAAATTTAAGTGCTTTGATTTAATTGTACTAATCTGTTTGTTCAATGTTGAGTATAAACTTAAATACAAAAAGATATAAAAAGTAAGACAGGACGAAGTCAGCATGAGATCAAAGAACAAGCTGAGTAGAATCAAGCTCAGTATTAAAGAATAGAAGTCTGAAGTTCAACAAAGTAAAGAAGAATGGAACTCAGCATTAAAAGCCCTCTCAAAAGTTGTATTGCAAAACATAACTCAGCATAGAAGTTGACAACAAACAAAGACAACGAATAAAGTAGAAGCTATGTAAATCTTCAGGACAACATGAGAGATCCGTTCACTAGAAGACGAGTTTTGCAAACCTTCTGCTCCAATAATTGAATCCTCGGAATTACGCAAAAGACACATTCCGAGAAGCATGGGACAACAGATTATAGCTAAAAGACAACTACCACAAAAAGACAACGTCTGCAGGAAGAAGACAAGTCTGACACCTGAAGAAATCAGAGGATAGGATTGGCTGCAAAATCTGAAGCTGACCAGACACTGTCTCCTAAAAGAGCCGTTTTGGACTTAACGGCTAAAACATTTGAAATGATCCTCATCCAGGTCTTCACCTATATAAGGACAATCAAACTCCTTGGATCATTTGCGGATTTACAGAAAGAAAAATAAAAGAGAGAAAATACAAGTTCAAAGCACTCAAAAACAAGAAAGAGATCTTACACCCATTTTCTATTCCTGTGTAAATGCTAGATTGATTGTTTGTAATCATCTAAAGTGTTCTTCATTTGAAAGAGAACAACTTGTATCAATCGTGATATTGAGAGTGTTGTGCTGAGTGTTTGGCTGTAAACATTCAGTGGTAGAAAAAATCTAAGTACTGGGTTGTGGTGCTTAGTAGGAGTTGAGTAGAAGAATAGAGGACGGTACTCTTGCATATTCAACTGCCTTGTAAACGGTTTGTGCTCTACCTTTAAAGAGCTCAGTATTGGATTCCAAAAGCCCGGAGGACTCTGGGGACTAGACGTAGGCAGAGAGGCCGAACCAGGATAAGTCGTACTGAGTAATTTCCAACTCTCTCAATATATATATATATATATATATATATATATATATATATATATATATATATATAAATGTGCATGTGTTGTCTGTTGAATTTACTCAGCATATAAATCATTTAAACTGATACTGAGTGAATCAGAGTGCTGAGTTGGAAGCTGACCACAGAAAGTGTCAATTCCCAACTCACGAGTAAAATAGCCTTAGTCAACATCTGACCAAAGCTGTCTTACATTAAGATCAGCTGTGCTGACCAAAAGCTGAGTTAACAAACTCATCAAAATTATCAAGTCAGTATAATTAAATTTAGCGAAAAAAATTATATTAGTTCCTAACCCCCCCCTTGGAACTAATCACACGGGACCAACAGGTGGTATCAGAGCCTAAGCTCACTACTCTAAGATATAACTATCTTGAGCGGATCCCCATAAATGGCTGAGAACAGCACTCGTTTCCTTCCGGGGAACCAAACAACACAGATACTCCCTGAGGGATTATCTATTAGCCGGCCTCCTCTATTCTTTGGATCTAATTATACTTTATGGAAGAATAGGATGAAGAACTTTATTCAAGCCACAAACATGAGTGCATGGCTTGCAATAGTTCAAGGCCCATACGTGTCATATAAAACTGTTAACAATGAGAAAGTCATTAAGAGTGAAACTGAGTGGTCAGAGGATGACCTTAGAAAACTTCAAAATAATGCTTCGGCTATCAATATGCTTCATTGTGCTTTAGATGCTGCAGAATACAATAAAATATCAGGTTGTGAGTCAGTACATGAAATATGGAAAAAGCTCGAGGTGACCTATGAAGGTACAAGCAAGGTCAAAGAGTCAAAGGTGAATCAACACATGAGATTATATGAGCTGTTCGAGATGAACGACAACGAGGACATCTCCAGCATGAATGCTAGATTCACCAACATCATAAATGAACTAAAAAGACTCGGCAAGAACTTCACCGAAGAAGAACAAGTGAAGAAAATCTTGAGAAGCTTACCTAAGAGCTGGCAAGCAAAGAAAACTGCAGTAGAAGAAGCTCAGGACCTGACTACATACAAGTATGACGAGCTAATCGGATCTCTGCTGACTCATGAGATCTCAATGCAAAACTTTGAAGCCAAAGAGAAAGAAAAGTCAAAATACAAGAAACAAAAATCACTAGTGATGGAAGCTGACTCCACAGAAGCTGAGTCAACTGATGATGAGGAAATGGCTATGTTCACTAGAAAGATGAAGAAGCTGTTCAGAAGAAGTGACAGAAACAGCAAAAGACCATTCAGAAAAAGTGACAGGTACAAAGCTGAGTCCAGTGACAAGTACAAGAAGCACAGTTCCAAGTCTGCCACATGCTTTGAGTGCCACCAAACTGGGCACATCAAGTCAAGCTGTCCCAACCTCAAGAAAGAGAAGAAGGGAAGCAAAAAGGCTATGGTAGCAGCATGGAGCGACAGTGATGAGTCAACCTCATCTGAAGCTGACGCAACTAAAACAGCCAACATATGTTTCATGGCTGATGATGCTGACCATTCTCAATCTGAGCAAGCTGACCTCTCCGATGAAACAGACCAGGAGGAACACAACAGTGAGGTAACATCTTTACTCTTGCTTAGAAATGAGATGGTAAATGCCCTGGGTGATTTATACACACTAACCAAAAAATGTAACAAGAAAATAAAATCACTCAGCAGGCGATGTGATGAGATTGAAGAGGTCAAGCTGAGTGACCTCCGATATCTCCTCCAAGACAATTCAGATTTACATAGCAACATGCAAATAATGCATAAGTTTGTCACGGAGGTCCAATCTGAATCGAAGAAACTAAGAAAGGATGTTACAACCTTACAGAGTCAAGCAAAAGGCTCAAATGGAAATAAACCCCATGCTGAGTACGCAAGTACTAATCAGCATAAACAATTCACTCAGTGTGACTGTTGCGGAAAAGGGGACACACGAAAGATGTGTGTTGGTTCAATAAGCGGATTGTCCAATGTGACTTCTGCGGAAGAAAATGACATACCACTAAGGTATGTTGGCATGCTCAGCATAACAATGCTGACCACACTCAGTATCACCCTCAAAGGGTAATTCATTGTGACTTCTGTGGTAAAAATGGCCACACTATAAAAGCATGTCGTCACAAACTAAAATATGACTTTACACCTGTTTACACTAACAAGAAAGGACCCAAAAAGAGTTGGGTACCTAAAGATGAATAGTTTAAAATGCAGGTTAGCTTGACATGCGTGGAGAAATCAAAACTCTGGTATCACTACAAGAAATATGACCTTTTATGACAATTTATTTTTCTACGAACATAATTTTGTCACTTATAATCATTTAACATGACAAATTTTTCATTTTGTCACCATTTTTAATTGTTTCATGACAATTTTTAACTGTGTCTCCAATGATTTACTAGTTCGTCACTATTAAATACATTTTATGACAATAAGTGAAAAATCGTAACATATAGTTTCAGAGGCAAAAATTAGTAGAATTAATTTGGTGGGAACTTTTTTTTCTTAACAAAATAATGCTAATTTGTTGACAAAAGTATCGTCATGGTTGGAAATACTTTTTTGTGACGCTTTATATTCGTGATAACTTAATTCAAACAAATAGTTACGAATTAGATTTCATCGTATATTATTATCTTTTATGACAGTATTTAAATATTGTCATATATTTTGATGTTATTATGACGATTTATGATGATCATCACTATAATATTTATGGAGAAATTTTAGTAATTTAAAATTAGAGAAAAATATTTGTTGAATAAATAATTTTAATAGATGATGATTTATTGTTTCATCATGAAATATAATAAATTAACGAGGATTGTAATACATTATAAATAATTCGAAAAATGTGACAAAAATAAATGTTGTCATTTATTTATTGTAAATGACCATATTTATATATTTTTTTATATAATTTAATATATTTATTCTAATGTGTAATGGTCATAAAAATAATATTAAGTGATGATATTTTTATGCCAATAGAAAATAATATATGTGTGATAATCTTTACTCATTATAAAATAATCATGTAGAATAGTGATTAATTAAATTATGTCATTTTTATTATTGTTTTGACGATTTAATATTTTTTCATATATTTGGGTTCAAAAAAATATTTTTTCATATATTTTATATTTTGGTAACAAAATATTTAAGATGCGACAATCATATTTAATTTTGACAATTTTATAATATCATACGTAATATTTCTATATTTGAAAGATTTTATTATTAATTTTTAAATTGACCATTTTCAATTTTTTATTTGATAATAGAAGAAACGCAAGGAGGAAAATCTTCAACAAAAAAAATTTCAAATGAGAGAGAAAATGAGTGCAAACAGCTAAATTATGTGCGACAATGTTTGCCTGACGCCTCTTATATATGAACTCAATAGAGAAAAATGTGTGAGTAACCTCAATAATATCTTCCAGGATAACACTCAACTAGTTAGGCAAGCTTTGATTGCGCTCTAGTAAATTGATAGCAAAAGCAGAATCCGACGCAACCGTAATGGTTTGGTACCAACAATCCTGAACCACCCGTAAAGACCATAATATTGCTAATAATTCTACGTGTAATGCAAAAATAGTGGACCCAATTGGATCTCCTCCCGACATTGAAACCAAGCCGTTACAATCCCGGACCACCATTCCAAAAAAAAAATACTAGAACGATCTCATAGAAAATGTTGCGTCGCAATTAAGCTTATAAAAGCTAAGATTTGGGGCTTGCCATTTTAAATTTGTAGAAATCATATCAGCACCGTCACAAATTCCTAAATTAGACGAACCAGCAACATTCTCACCCATTGTACTAAGTCAAACAGTAGCATCCCCACCCGTTTGGCCAGCAACTCTGATCCGCAAACCAAAACTTTGAAACCCATAATGCCGATTGATTGTTCATTTTACCATCAATTTTAATTCTTTTTAGAACATTTATATTTCTCTGGCAGTTTCAAATAGTTTTATATGTGCAGTTAAACTAACTTCAAATCTATATTTCCATGTTAATTTTCATAATACTGCTTGAATTTTTTGTATTATTATTAATGTATATACTCATTTCCCCTTTTATATATATATATATTTGATTTCGATTGAAATCCAAGGACACGATTGCCATTTCAATTTCATACAGAATCAGTTCAAAACCATACAGTTTAGTGGAGTATAAAATCCACAAATTGTGGCATCACGCATACATCCACTCACCTCTAGCCCTTTCGTGCACCCGTTACTCTCCTTTCTGTTATCTACGTCTTTGTCAAATTTTTAGGGTTTCTTCTACATCTGACCCTCTCTCCCACACTGATTTCCAATTCTTTTATTCATAAATCAGAGAAGAACACGCCATTCTCATTCTATCTCTACATCTTCCACCTCTCTTGATGCCCTAATCTTCGAGTGCGATGGAGTTGGAATCCGAGCATCTCCACTGCAATACAACATTAAGTGTTTATTGCTATTCACATCATTTTAATTGGGACCAACAATTTCAGCGATGCTTTTGCTTCTTCAAAGTCCATTGCTCTTCCCAGCCTCTTAATTGGGATCTAAATTTCCACAATCAACTAGAGAGCAGCATCAGTGGTGGAAAATCCAATTTTAATGTCTCTATTTATGTAATTACTGTTACACAAACCTTTCCATTACATTATTAGGTTGAGAGATTGCTAATTTTTGGTCTTATTTGATTTCAGAGTGTACGAGGAATGCTTTTGAAACTGGGCATGGAACTTCAGGTTTTCTTTTTCTCTAAATGAGATTGGGATAGTTTGGTTTGGCAAATCATATGTTTTGTATATATGTGCTTGTTTTGTTGTACAAAATTATAGACTTGAGTTAGTTCAAGGAGAGTTTTTTTTTCTTTTAAGAAATGGTTTATTTGTTATTGGATTTTGACTTCCATGGTTGTATTATTTTATTGTTTTTACTTTGAACTAGTTTTTAAACAAATGCAAAAACATAATATTGTTTAAATTTCTCACCAGGGCTCTCAAGCGAGGCAAAGCATGATTGATTTACAACTCCCTAGCTAAAGTGTTTTGAAGGATGTGTTGTCTAGGCAAACGCCTCAACCCAAGCGCAAAGTGTAGAAGATCATGCTTTTACTTTTTTGACATTTTTATTACTATGAATGCTGATTTAATAATTTTCATTAGTTGTGATGTTACCTTACAAGAAAATGTTATGTATGGAAATTACATTTACGAAGTTTTTTTTGCACGCCTATTTATCTTCTCTACATTTTCAGGGACAATCCATTTTGTCACAAAATCATTTGTCTAAGGATGCATTATAATTTTACAATATATTGTATAAATAATAAAAAAATTTGTTATTATAAGTTAATTTTTCATGACGATTTCTATCTTTAATAGACGTGCACAGGATAACTGTCACTAGTTAATACGCTTTAGCGACAAATTAAACGTTAAAATGATAATAAAAATGATTATTATACTGTAATAAAATTTCGATTTGAGATATAGACTTGTCACTTTAACTATAAATTTTGATGACAAAATATGCATTTCGTCAGTTTAAGATTGCATTTCATGACGAAAATTAAACTTACGTGAAAAAAAGTGTGACATTAACAATGTCACTAAAATTCTATGAATTCAACCTTATAATAGTATTTGTCACCTTAGCTATAATTATAGATGACACAAATTTGAAATCGTCATCTAAATGTGTACTTTTCATGACGAAATGAAGTGTGATGTTACAAAATATTTACAATCAACGTGACAAAAAAATTGTCACAAAAACAAAACAATATAGTTACAAATGTTTTTGTCATATAAAAGTAAATCATTTATGACAAATGAAAAATTCGTCATATATACATAATACCACGCTCCTGCCGTGACGATCCCTGTAACGATAAATTTTCGTCACCTTTTCTATAGTGTGACAAAAAATCATGTTTTCATGACAATTATTGCGCGTCATAAAAGTCCAAATTTCTTGTAGTGTATATAGACAGCGCATGCTCAAGGCACATGACATGTGATGAAACACAATTCATCACACTAGAGCTTAAACGAGGTGGTAGTGAAAGCTTTGGGGACAATAAGAAGGGTAAGATAGTCGGCTCAGGTACTATCGGAGGTAACCCAACTATTGAGTCAGTCTCCTTGGTTAAAGGTCTCAAATACAACCTGCTGAGTGTAGCTCAGCTTTGCACAAGCGGCAGAAAGGTTGTATTTGATGATACTAAGTGTCAAATACTCGAAGGAAATACAAATGAATTGATTTTAACTGCCCCTCGTGTAGACAATGTATACATGCTGAGTTTAGAAAAACAGTTTTCCAAAAACATATGCTTAGTATCTAAAGAGGATAACTCCTGGCTATGGCATAGAAGACTTGGTCATGTAAGCATGGACCTTCTTGCCAAATTAGCTAGAAAGAAACTAGTTGAGGGGTTGCCCAAACTTAAATTTGAAAAAGATCAATTGTGTAAAGCTTGTCAGCAAGGCAAACAAACTAAGAAGTCATTTCAAAGTAAAAACATCATCTCAACCAAGAGACCATTGGAATTACTACACTTGGATCTTTTCGGACCTATCCAGCCACTCAGCTTGGGAGGTAAGAAATTTTTCTTGGTCATTGTAGACGATTTCTCTCGGTACACTTGGATCATCTTACTGAGTAGCAAGGATGAAACATTTGAGATGTTTACTACATTGATTAAAAAGCTTGAAATTGACAAAGACCTAAGAGTAGCTCATATTAGAAGCGACAATGGTGGAGAATTCAAAAACCAACAGTTTGATGAATTCTGTGAAACCAGTGATATTGACCACAATTTCTCTGCTCCTAGAACACCTCAACAGAATGGGGTTGTTGAAAGAAAGAACAGAACAATTGTCGAAATTGCTAGAACCATGCTGAGTGAAAATAGGCTTCCAAAGTATTTCTGGGGTGAAGCTGTCCACACAGCATGCTATATTCTCAATAGGGCATTAGTTAGACCTATTCTTAAGAAAACTCCATATGAACTTTGGAAAGGACGAAAGCCCAACATTGGCTACTTTCGTGCCTTTGGGTGTAAGTGTTTTATACTCAATACAAAGGATAACCTTGCAAAATTTGATGCTAAAGCTGACGAAACGATCTTTTTAGGGTACTCAACAAACAGCAAAGCATATAGAGTATATAATAAACGAACTCAAATAGTAGAAGAGTCTGTCCATATTGAGTTCGATGAAGCTGACCCTGCAGGGAAGTCTACCCAGCTTGAAGAAGAAGAACTGAGCTCAGCTTCCGCTGACCAAAATGGTGCTTCTGAGTTATCAATACAAGGGCTGACCAAAGGTAAACAAGAAGTTGAAATTACCTTTGCTGACCAATCTACTCCTGCAGAAATTGTAGAAACACCTGTTCCAAATGACTCAGCATTACCCAAAGAAATAAGAATTCCAAGAGGACATTCAGAAAAATCCATTCTTGATGCTGCCGAAAACAAGGTAATGACAAGAGATCAGCTTCGGAAGTATCTAGGCAATGTGGCTTTTGTATCAGTAGATGAACCAAAGAACTTTGCTGATGCTGAGCACGATGAATATTGGATCAACACTATGCAAGAAGAGCTAGACCAATTCACAAGAAATGAGGTATGAGACTTAGTACCTAAGCCCATAAATCAAAAGTCCATAGGAACTAAGTGGGTCTTTAGAAACAAACTAGATGAGCATGGAAATGTAGTCAGAAACAAGGCTCGACTTGTAGCTCAAGGCTATAGTCAGCAAGAGGGTATTGACTATGGTGAAACTTTTGCACCAGTTGCTAGGCTAGAAGCTATACGTATATTATGTGCCTATGCCAGTTTTATGAACTTTAAATTATATCAAATGGATGTTAAAAGTGCATTTCTTAATGGCTTTATAAACGAAGAGGTATATGTTAACCAACCTCCTGGGTTTGAAGATCCAAAATTTCCAAACCACGTTTATAAACTCAAGAAGGCCATGTATGGCCTGAAGCAAGCTCCAAGAGCTTGGTATGAGAGATTGACCAACTTCCTGCTGACCAGGAACTATGTCAGAGGAAAAGTTGAGACAACCTTGTTCATTAAGAAAAAGGGTAAACATACCCTACTTGCACAAATTTATGTAGATGATATAATATTTGGTGCTACTGATGAATCTTTGTGTAAAGAATTTAGCAAACAGATGCAAACTGAGTTCGAGATGTCCATGATGGGTGAACTCAACTTCTTCCTTGGACTTCAAATTAAGCAAGGTAAGAATGGAATCTTCATAAGTCAGTCCAAGTACACCAAAAAGATGTTAAAGAAATTTGATATGGAAGATTGCAAACCCATATCAACCCCTATGGGTACTGATACTGTCCTATGCAAAGATGAGAAAAGTAAGTCAATAGATAGTAAACTTTATCGAGGTATGATAGGCTCCTTACTTTATCTCACAGCTAGTAGACCTGATATACAGTACTCAGTATGTTATTGTGCAAGATATCAAGCTGACCCCAGGGAATCTCACCTAATTGCTGTAAAAAGAATTTTTAGATATTTGCAGAGCTCAGTTGATGCAGGTTTATGGTATCCAACCTCAAATGACTTCACACTCATTGGATATACTGATGCTGACTATGGACGAGATAAGCTAGAACGTAAAAGTGCTTCAGGAGGATGTCATTTCCTTGGAAGCTGTCTAGTATCTTGGTTCAGCAAGAAGCAGTCATCAGTTGCCTTGTCTACAACTGAAGCTGAGTACGTAGCTGCTGGAAGCTGTGTTGCCCAAGTTCTATGGATTAAGCAACAGCTTGAGGATTATGGAGTAAAAACAGAAACAATAGAGATCAAATGTGACAACAAGAGTGCCATTGATCTATCTAAGAATCCAATCCAACACAGCAGGATGAAGCATGTCAGCATAAGGCATCACTTCATCAAAGATCACGTACTAAAGGGAGAGATCAAGCTGACCTACGTACCAACAGATGAACAGCTTGCAGATATCTTCACCAAGCCATTGGCTCGTGAACAATTCAACATACTAAGGGAAGCTATCGGTATGTCTAATCCTCTTCAATAACTCTATGTGTAAAATTGAATGTTGAGTGATTGCCATGCTGAGTGAACTGCTACTTACTGGACTTAAAATGTAGAAGACCACTCTATGCTCAATAGATATACATGCTGAGTGATTATCCTATGCTAAGTTACTAAGAGATAAGAAATTCATCTACGTATAACTAGGTACTTAGCATCACAAACGTTCCATATTCTAACTTAGTAAAACCCACCTGCACCATTTAATGCAAACACGTGTAATAAAAAGGGCATCTGGGATAACGTAAGCAATAAAGGCAAAGCCCATGCGCCGAACGTGTCATAAGTGACAGAATCTCTGTCGATTGAATATCCCAAGGGAAAAACGGCTAGTCCAACGAATAGGATCGATTTAAAATCTCTATAAAAGGTGGAAGATTTCCCACTTAATCATCTTTACGCCTGAATCCTTTGGTATTCCAATCTCTCTCTCTCTTTGAATTTCAAAATCCCTCGAAAAACTCTGAGAAGAAAATGTCAAACCCTCAGAATATCTCCGGTGGTGATTCCGGCAAACATCACACCGATGAAAATCCAAAATCTCCTCCACAGCTTAACCAAACTCCAAACAAAAACCCTCAAGCTGACCCAGCAAGCTCTTCAAAGAAGCCCAAAGAAAGGAACATGGTCAAGGTCCACAAGAAAGTCAACAATCTGGAAGTTCTGAAATGCAAATGGTTCTCTTCCAGCTTCATCACCGCTGAAAAACCCTTCTATGAATGGATTGAGAAGAATGAATGGGTGGGACTCTTCTCTCTCCCTGGGAAAACCTATCCTAGGTTAGTTAGGGAATTTTATTCCAATCTTCATGTTGACAAAGAAGATGCTGACTACTTGGAAACTTCCGTCAAGGGCCACAAGATTACAATCACCCCATCTTACCTAGCAACCTTACTCAACCTGCCAGAAGAAGGGAAGAAAGTTGATACTGACCAAACACCTAAATCAGTAAAGAAACGAAAAGGGCAAGTTGAGCCAGAAGAGGAGAGTGAAGAAACTCCAGAACAACCTCTGCAGAAGAAAAGAAGAAGCTCTGCATTGAAAATCGTTGAAGTTGACCCCCTTGACTGGGTTGTCCCTCCAAAGTCACACTTCGTCAAAAGTCTTGGGATTGATCTTGAGCAAACCCCTATTGAGCAAGAAGAGGAAGAACAGATAAATGACAACGCTCAGCCTGATATTGAGGAAGAAGAGTATGCTGAGCAAACACAGACTGAGGACAATGCTGAGCAAGAGGAGAATCCAAGTATGGCACTTCAAACAGTGGATGTTGAGCTCACCGAACATAACATTGCAGAAAATGAGATCAATGCTGAGCTTAGAGACAACTCCTCTTTTGACTCAAGTGAGGATATTCAAGCTGACTCTCCACCCCCTCAAGCTAAGACATTCAAAAGGCTAAAGAAGAAAGCCTACAAAGCACCTTTTATTGATCTGTTAGGTGATTCTCCGCTTCGGGACCCAATCTCTGATCTATCTGATATCCAGTTCAGATACTTTTCCAACAATACTGAGTCTCCTCCTAAGGAATCTGGGGAAAATCAAGCCTCTGTTACTCGTACTGAGGAACAAGCCAAGACTCTGGAAAATCCAAATTCTGCCGAGCAAGAGCTCGAAGTACAAGATGCTCAAGATGGGGAGCAAACTATGGAACAACCTGCTCAACTTCCACATCATATTGAGCAAGTCAACATCTCTGTAAGTCCTTCACCACAAACTCAGAATATACAAGATGTTGTGCACTCAGCTCCTCGTACTGAGCTACCACAAGGCCCAACCATTGACCAACCAAATCAATCTGATAAGCAGCCAACTCCACCACCATCAAGCTCAACTTCAATTCCTACTTCTAAGTCAAATCCTGCTGGCACATTGGCCTATCTGAGTGCTACTAAGTCTGGGCGTAGAATCATTGCCTCTGCTCAGTCTCTTCTTCAGGATTTGAATCCTATTCATACAAATGCTACTGGGTCTGCCAATCTTGAGTCCTCCCAAATTACATCCATCACACCACGTCTAAATGAAATTCGGAGCCTCAAAGATCTCATCAGTATTATGACCACGGTCCAGACACAGCAACCCAAGCAAGACCAGATTGCCAAGATAATTGAACTGTTGCTCATGATGGTCAACCACATGAATGCACTTGAAGGCGAAATCCAGAGTCCATCTGACGTAAATCCAGGGTATGTTACTTCTACTGAGCTCAAAGACTATTTTGCTAAGCTGACCACGGACCTGGCCAACATTGGATCTACGGGTCATCCTGAGTATGCCACTTCTGCTGAGTTGAACCAACACTTCTCAAAGTTGACCTCTGATCTGAACTGCACACGTGAATTGATTTCCTCCACTTCTCAGTGTACTATTGATCAATTGAGTGAAGCTGTGCGTCTACTCAATGTCAATAAGGACACGATGGATATTGACCCCGTCCATACTGATGCCCTTCTAAGCTTTTCGCAAGCCATCCATGATCAACGTAAATTCTATGACTCAGCTGTACTCAAAATGTACCACCAATCCTATGCCCAGCTCACTGAGTCCGTCTCCTGGATTAGAAAATCTCATGAGTTTCTCATCAGCATACTGAGTAGCTACCTACGGGTTCCTAGATCCATTCAAGATGACGGTGTTCCCGTTATAGATGGCCTAAGAGAGAGTACCAAGAGGTTGAAGCATTATTCCAACGCCTTGTCTGCTGCTGCTAGAAATGATACTTTCATTCCTCCTCCACCCGATGCTGGCAAAACGGGGGGAAAAGCCAAGATGGAACTTAGCACGCAAGTGGTGCATCAGGCAGCAAAGACAAAGGAAAAGATAAGTGTCAAGCTGAGCATCAAGCTCAAGCTACCTTAAAGAAGAAAAAGTAGCCTCAAAACTTAGCATGAACCTTGTGTTTGATCCTTTTTGTTGTGTTCTTAGCATGAACTCTGTGTTTGTTCTGTTTTGTGTTTTGTGTTTAATATTTTGTGTGCTTAATATGTTAATCTATGTTAAGAACTATTCTTGTTGAATTATATAAATACCATGCCTAATGTTACGTGCTAAAAGCTGATCGATCAAAATTGAACAAACAAGTAAAAGTAAACATACTTAGTATACGTTAAACACCAAAACAATTTGTGCATCAAACTGAGTATTTAACCATTTCTGAAAACTGACCTAGACTCATCTAAATTAGATCTTGGAAGGTCTAGAATTGAACTAAGTCAGTATAAGCAATGTCTTGAGTTTATTCGATTAAATCTTGGAAGGTTTAGAATTAAGTTAGGACATAAGATGCAACCCTTACGGGGGAGTAATTTCAGAAATGTGAAAAATAAATCAATCATGGGGAATTTCAAAACTAAGTTCCATAATTATGTATTTTGCCAACATCAAAATGGGAGAGTTTGTTGAAACACCTTTCCACAAGATTTTGATTTGACAAAATCATCCATAGAAGCCTAAAGTATCAAGCTGAGTGGAATCAAACTTAGCATCAAAAGACAAAGACATACACGCCCACAACAATTGTCTCACGAAGCTGAGCTGACTAAACTTACACTCAGATTGGAAATTGCAAATGACAAGGTTTTACGAAGTAGAAGCTGAGCGATTCTTCAGGACAACATGAAAAAGTTGTTAGCTAAAAGACAATGATTACCGCCCCTCTGTACCAATAATTGAATCCTTGGAAATACGCAGAAGACACATTCCGAGATGTATGGGTCAATGGATTATTGGTAAAGGAAAACTGACACAAAAAAACAAGCCAGACGCAAGAAGACAAACTTGACGTCTGAAGGAATGCAGAGGAAGGGAATGGCCGGAACAGTCTGAAGCTGACCAGAATCTGTCCCCTAAAAGAGCCGTTTTAACCTTAACGGCTACATCATTTCAAAATGATCCGATTCCAGATTTTCTCCTATATAAGGACAATCAAAATCCTTGGATCATTGCCGGACTACCAAGAGAAAAATACAAGAGAGAAAAGATACAAAAGCACTTAGTTACAAAAAATAGATCTTACACCCATCTTTCATTCTTTGTGTAAATGCTAGAGTGATTACTTGTAATCTTCTAAAGTGTTCTTTACTTGAAAAGAACAAGAGTTTATCAATTGTAAAATTGAGAGTGCTGTGCTGAGTGTTTGGTTGTAAACATTCAGTGGTAGAGAAATCTAGGTGCTGGGTTGTAGCACTTAGTAGGAGTTGAGTAGACGAATAGAGGAGGGTACTCTTGCATATTCAACTGCCTTGTAATTGGTTTGTGCTCTACCTTTAAAGAGCTTAGTATTGGATTCTAAAAGCCCGGAGGACTCTAGGGACTGGACGTAGGCGGAGAGGCTGAACCAGGATAAGTGATACTGAGTAATCTCTAAACTCTCTCTCAATATATATATGTGCATGTGTTGTATGTGAAATTTACTCAGCATATAAAATTGTTTAAAGCTGACTCTGAGTAATTTCAAGTGCTAAGTTAGAAGCTGACCTCCAAGAGTGTCAATATCTAACTTATAAATAAAACAGCTTTAGTCAATATCCGTCCAAAGTTGTCTTATAGCATATCTGGCCAAGCTGACCAAAAGCTGAGCTGACCAACTTGCAAAATAACTAAGTCAGCACACAATTAAACGAAAAAAGTTATACTAGTTCCTAACCCCCCCCCCCTCTTGGAACTAATCACATGGGACCAACAAGGTCTAGAATTCAACTAAGTCAGTATAAGCAATGTCTTGAGTTTATTCGATTAAATCTTGGAAGGTTTAGAATTAAGTTAGGACATAAGATGCAACCCTTACGGGGGAGTAATTTCATAAATGTGAAAAATAAATCAATCATGGGGAATTTCAAAACTGAGTTCCATAATTATGTATTTTGCCAACATCAAAATGGGGGAGTTTGTTGAAACACCTTTCCACAAGATTTTGATTTGACAAAATCATCCATGATTAAGAGACAATTAAATTTAAGTGCTTTGATTTAATTGTACTAATCTGTTTGTTCAATGTTGAGTATAAACTTAAATACAAAAAGATATAAAAAGTAAGACAGGACGAAGTCAGCATGAGATCAAAGAACAAGCTGAGTAGAATCAAGCTCAGTATTAAAGAATAGAAGTCTGAAGTTCAACAAAGTAAAGAAGAATGGAACTCAGCATTAAAAGCCCTCTCAAAAGTTGTCTTGCAAAACAGAACTCAGCATAGAAGTTGACAACAAACAAAGACAATGAATAAAGTAGAAGCTATGTAAATCTTCAGGACAGCATGAGAGATCCGTTCACTAGAAGACGAGTTTTGCAAACCTTCTGCTCCAATAATTGAATCCTCGAAATTACGCAAAAGACACATTCCGAGAAGCATGGGACAACAGATTATAGCTAAAAGACAACTGCCACAAAAAGACAACGTCTGCAGGAAGAAGACAAGTCTGACGCCTGAAGAAATCAGAGGATAGGATTGGCTGCAAAATCTGAAGCTGACCAGACACTGTCTCCTAAAAGAGCCGTTTTGGACTTAACGGCTAAAACATTTGAAATGATCCTCATCCAGGTCTTCACCTATATAAGGACAATCAAACTCCTTGGATCATTTGCGGATTTACAGAAAGAAAAATAAAAGAGAGAAAATACAAGTTCAAAGCACTCAAAAACAAGAAAGAGATCTTACACCCATTTTCTATTCCTGTGTAAATGCTAGATTGATTGTTTGTAATCATCTAAAGTGTTCTTCATTTGAAAGAGAACAACTTGTATCAATCGTGATATTGAGAGTGTTGTGCTGAGTGTTTGGCTGTAAACATTCAGTGGTAGAAAAAATCTAAGTACTGGGTTGTGGTGCTTAGTAGGAGTTGAGTAGAAGAATAGAGGACGGTACTCTTGCATATTCAACTGCCTTATAAACGGTTTGTGCTCTACCTTTAAAGAGCTCAGTATTGGATTCCAAAATCCCGGAGGACTCTGGGGACTGGACGTAGGCAGAGAGGCCGAACCAGGATAAGTTGTACTGAGTAATTTCTAACTCTCTCAATATATATATATATATATATATATATATATATATATATATATATATATATGTGCATGTGTTGTCTGTTGAATTTACTCAGCATATAAATCATTTAAACTGATACTGAGTGAATCAGAGTGCTGAGTTGCAAGCTGACCACAGAAAGTGTCAATTCCCAACTCACGAGTAAAACAGCCTTAGTCAACATCTGACCAAAGCTGTCTTACATTAAGATCAGCTGTGCTGACCAAAAGCTGAGTTAACAAACTTATCAAAATTATCAAGTCAGTATAATTAAATTTAGCAAAAAAAATTATATTAGTTCCTAACCCCCCCTTGGAACTAATCACACGGGACCAACAAAACCTTTGCTCCGGTTGCTATGTTAGAGGCTATACGTATATTGTGTGCATATGCTAGCTATATGAACTTTAAACTATATCAAATGGATGTTAAAAGTGCTTTTTTTAATGGCTTTATAAACGAAGAGGTATATGTTAGTCAGCCTCCAGGGTTTGAAGATCCAAAATTTCCAAACAACGTTTATAAACTCAAGAGGGCCTTATATGGCTTGAAGCAAGCTCCAAGAGCTTAGTATGAGAGGTTGACCAATTTCTTGCTGACCAGGAATTATGTAAGAGGCAAAGCTGACACAACCTTGTTCATTAAGAAAAAGGGTAAAAATACCTTACGAGCACAAATTTACGTAGATTATATAATCTTTGGTGCTACTGACGAATCTATGTGCAAAGAATTTAGTAAACAGATGCAAACTGAGTTCGAGATGTCTATGATGGGCGAACTCAACTTCTTCCTTGGACTACAAATCAATCAAGGTAAGAATGGCATCTTTATTAGTCAGTCCAAGTACGCCAAGGAAATGCTCAAAAAGTTCGATATGGAAGATTGTAAACCCATATCAACCCCAATGGGTACTGACACTGTCCTATGCACGGATGAGAAAGGTAAGTCAGTAGATAGTAAGCTATATCGAGGTATGATTAGCTCTTTACTATATCTTATTGCTAGTAGACCTGATATTCAGTACTCAATATGCTATTGCGCTAGATATGAAGCTGACCCCAGGGAATCTCACCTTGTAGCTGTAAAACGAATTTTTAGATATTTGCAGAGCTCAGTTAATGCAGGTTTATGGTATCCAAATTCAAATGACTTCACACTCATTGGATACACTGATGCTGACTATGGACGAGATAAGCTAGAGCGTAAGAGTACTTCGGGAGGATGTCACTTCCTTGGAAGCTGTCTAGTATCTTGGTTCAGCAAGAAGCAGTCATCAGTTGCCCTGTCTACAACTGAAGCTGAGTACATTGCTGCTGGAAGCTGTGTGGCTCAAGTCCTATGGATTAAGCAACAACTTGAGGATTACGGAGTCAAAACAGAAACAATTGAAGTAAAATGCGATAACAAAAGCGCTATTGACCTATCCAAAAATCCAATTCAACACAGCAGGATGAAGCATATCAGTACCACAAACGTTTAGTATTCTAACAAACTGAGTAAAGCCCACTTGCACCATTAAATGCTAGCACACGTATTAAATAGCCACCTAGGGTGACGTAAGAAATAATTAGAAAACACATACGCCGAATGTGTCATAAATGTCAGGATCTTTGTCGATTGATCATCTCGAGGTAAAACGGCTAGTTCAACGTATAGGATCAATTCGAAACTCTATAAATAGTGGAAGAATTCCCACTTATCCCTCTTCACACTCGAAATCCTTGGCAAATTGATTTTTCATCGCTCTCTCTCTAAATCTCTGAGAAAATCATGTCGGACTCTCAGAATATCTCCGGTGGTGATTACGACAGAAATCACTCCGATAAAAACCCTAAATCTCCTCCTCAGCAGGAATATAGCGAGACGCCCACCAAAGGACAAGGTCAGCATGAACAAACTCCAAGCAAGAGCCCTCAAGCTGGCCTCGCAACCTCTTCAAAAAAGAAGAAGAAAAAGAAGGACAAGCAGCCAAATGAAAAGATTTTCCTTAAAGTCTATAAAAGCGTTAAGAACCATGAGGTACTTCGCTGTCGATGGTTCTCTCCGAGCTTCGTAATGGCTGAGCAACCATTCTGTGAGTGGATCTCGAAAAATGGATGCGTTGGACTCTTCTCCCTTCCTGGTAAAGCCTACCCTAGGTTGGTAAGGAATTCTACTCCAACCTCTGTGTTGACGAAGAAGATGCTGACCATCTGGTAACCCATGTCAAAAGCCAAAAAATAACGATTACCCCATCTTATCTAGCAACCTTGCTAAAACTGCCATCCAAAGGGAAAGAATTCAGGACTACAAAGGAGAAACTTGACCACACAATGACGTTCTGTAAGCCGGCGGACCACAAAGGGGAAATAGCTAGTACATGCATGGGTCAGAATCAAAAGATGGATCACTACATCCTGACTAACTTTATCTTCCCAAAAATCAACTCATCATCATTTCCTTCAAACTTCGAGCAGTGCTTCATCTGGCACATGCTGACCTATCAACCACTCAACATGCCGGTGTTTCTTATTGGTGCACTTCAACGAAGTACTAGGAAACTCAAGATGGGGTCCCTCATTACAAGAATCCTTGAAGATCATCAAATAGACATGATTAATAAAACTGAGACTTGGGGAACTGAAATCACAGCAGCTCTGCTGTTTGGGTTAGTATACAACCAACCCCTCAAGTCTAAGAAGGGAAAAGGGGTCATTAAGGAAAATGAGGAAGAAGTTGATGATGTACAGGATGTGCAACCCAAGGAAGGGAAGACCGCCATGGCTGAACCTGCTGACCAAGCTAAGCGAGAGAAGAAGAGGAAAGCCATTCAAACCTGTTCCAAAGATGTTCATGCTGTCCTAAAAAAGATTCGATTCGTATCTAAGGGAAAGAAGGATAGTGATGTGCAAGGTCAGGAAGAACCTGAGTCAACTGGTAAACGAAAAAGGCAAGATGGGCCTGAGGAAATCGAAAGTGAGGAAACACCTCTGAGGAAGAAGAAGAGATCTTCTGGTCTAAGTCCAATTAATGATGTCCCTCTTGGTTTTGCTGTTGCTGATGATTCCCACTTCGTGAGAAGCCAAGAGATTGACCTTGAAAAAATCCCTGCTGATCAAGAAGCAGAAGAACTAAGAAACGATGAAGGTCAGCGTGATGATGTTGAGCCATGTCAGGAAGATAATATTGTGCAAGAACAAACAGCGGATATTGAGCAGGTTGAGAATCCAACTGTGCCAAGAAGACAGTTGATGTTGAGCAAGACATAGCCGGGGAAGAACTCAATACTGACCTAAGGGTAAATTCACCTTCTGAATCTCTTGATTCTATTCAAGCTGACCCCTCTCCTCCAAAGGCTAACAAATTAAGGAGACTCAAGAAAAAGGCTCATAGATCTCCAGTTATTGACCTTTTGGGTGATTCTCCTCTACAGGATCCCATCACTGATCTCTCGGACATGCAGTTCAAATTCTTCTCCAATCCCACTGAGCCTTCTCCAAAGGAACTTCAGAAAAAGCAAGCCTCTGTTACTCATCCTTAGGAACAAGCCAAGACTCTAGAAAATCCAATCCATGCCGAGCAAGAGCTCGAAGTCCTAGCTGCTCAAAGTGAAAAACATGCAAAGGAAAATCCTGCTCAAACTGAGTTGACTCCTCCTGCACCAATTCAAACCAACATTGGGCAGGTCTATAACTCTGCTGATCCACCTCCTTCCACTCCGATATCGCAGAATGTTGAAAAGTCAGTTCCTGCAGCTGACCTAAATAAAAGCCCATCTGCTGACCAAGCTGGTCCCTCTGCTTCCACTAGAATTCCGGCAACTAAGCAAATTCCTGAGGCAACATATGCCTATCTTCATGCTACTGAGTCCGGGTGTAGACACCGAGTCGGAGGACCTGTGACGAAAACCTGTAAACAAGACAGTTGAAGCGGTTGATTCCGGAAGTTCTAAAATGCACAAAATATGTAATAAGAAGGGAAGAGTTAATGGAGCCACGGTCGTCAAGAGGACGGCTCGCGAGTGCTCAACGACGTCGTGCGAGCGCCTAGCGGCAGCCGATGCGTGTTCAACGTCAGTTGGACGCACGTCCGGCAGCGCAAGGCGCACGCTCGACGGCCGTTGGGCGCGCAAGCCCAGCATCGCGGAACACGCGCCCGACGGCGTAGGGCGCACGCCTGATGGCTGCCGGACGTGCGCGCACGGCGGCCACCGGACGAGCGCCCAACAGCGTCGGGCGGACGCCCGACGATCGTTGGGCGACGCCCAATTTTACTTGGGCGCCGCCCAAAGTTGACGGGATCCTTTGCCTATTTAAGACACGGATCCCAAGGTGAAAAGGGGGGATTTTTTTGGAGCCTTTCTCACTCTAGACATTTTTAGAGAGAGAAAAGGATTTTTTTCTCAAAAATTCCGAATTTCCCAAAAGTTAAAATTTTTACTAAAAAACACAAAAAACCGGAAAATCACGACTCGTGGAATCGATCGGCTTCGATTGTCAGATACCGAACTTGAGGTATTATCCGAGGACTAGACTCGTTTTTATTTTATTTAATTTATTTCTTTTCCTTCATTTGTTTTTATGTTATAATTTTATTTAGTTATTTATTTATTTATCACGTTTTATTTAATTCCTCGTATTTATTTAATTCCCGTCTCGTGTTAGATAAACGTTCGGTTTTGTTTTGAAGTAAAAACCTCGTTTTGATATCCCAATATGAACCGTGATCCGATTAAAAGGTAGTTCGGGTATTAAAAACGTTGTAATTATAAGTTTTAAAAAAAAAAGGATATTTCCAAATAACGTTTTAAAATAAAAACATTGTTTTAGGAATTTCCGTTATAGACTATGATCCATCTTTGGTAGTTCGGAAATCCAAAACGATTGAATTAGACTTAATTTAAAGCTTTTGAATAAATCTGGAAACAGTTTGAGTAGTTCTGTAATTTTCCGTTTCTATCACTAATTGCTGTTTACCGACGGATTTTCCGTCGGTAAGTCTGCTGAAATGTAAAAAATGCTGTTTTGGTCCCTCTTTCTTAACTTTTAAGCTTTTGATCCTTTGTATATGCATGTATATTTATGTAATATATATTTTCAAACTATTTTTAGATATTTGATACATATAGTTATTTAGAATGTTTATAAATTATTTTCCATTACCCTCGCTCAGCGGGGACGCGTAATGCGACCGGGCCGCCCTTTTTTTTTTTTTTTTTTATAAATTATTTTCCATTAGTTTGATCTAATATAAGTATATGTATATATATTTTTTCTTTTTCATTTATTTAAATTATATTGAGTTTTATCTTAGAATGTTATTTACTTGGAAATTTTGAGGTAATTAATTAGTAGATATTTTGAGGATAAATAGGTATTATTTTGATATTTAATGTATATTGGGGAAGGTTATTTTCTATATATTACAATAGTCAATTTTGGGATATAAAACTTATTTTCTTATCAACAATGAATTTTGTCTATTATTTTATATTTTTTTAGTAAAGTAAAAGTATATTTAGTATCTTTTATTTTCATTATCATGTGTATATTTAACTATTGAGTGGCATCCTTTATTTGGTTTTCTAAAATCATATGTATATCATTATTTTCAAGTATATGTGTATATATATGTATATGCTTTTCCCTTATTCTTTTTGGCATTTGGGGACATGGTTTTAAATTGAGTTTCAATTGGGTAAAGTTTGGTTTAGTTGGTTTATTGTTGTGATTATGATAATGTTAAAAGTTAATTGAGTGAAAAGGGAAAAATGAAACACAAAAAGAGAGTTTAATTTGCTTGATTAAATTTAGAGTTTTCTAAATATTCTTAAAGTGTAAATAATGTTTTCTTGACCTCTTTAAACCATTTCTTAAAATCATCACGTTTTAAAACCTTAATCCGTTCCAACGATGGATTAGGCGAACCTTATAATTAAAATCGTTTTCATTGTGAATAATAGATTTTTGAATTGTTTTCTTAAATGATTTGTACAAAATAAATTGACTTGTATGCCTAACCACGTTTTCGGGTTAACATTCCATATTCCACGTCTTCAAACGCTCGAGTCGTTCCAACGGCGATTCGAGTAGATGCCATATAAATTAGCGGGGTTTTGAAACGTACCTAAATCGTTCCAACGGCGATTAAGGTACGAACCATGTAAATAAACTCGTTTTTGGGAAGTGAGTTTAGCTTAGAGTTAGTGTATAGTCTAAAGCATAAATCACACTGTGAATAAATCGATTCTTTCTTCTTCCCCCCCCCCCCCCCCCTCTCTCTCCTATATATTTTGAACTGATGTAAATGGGTGATTCTTTACCAAAATGGCTTTCAATAATATATGCTCAAAACGGTTTTCAAAGCGAGAAATAAAAGGTTTCAAATGAATTTTAAACTTAAAGAAATATGCGATTAGTCCGTTATCGCCTAACATGCTGAGTAGGAGGCCGGTGGTTCATAACCGGGCGATGTCGGGGTGCCTAGTAGCCTTTCTCCGGAAAGGAGCTAGCCTTCTTGGCTCGTACCTAAGTTTCCCGAACCCTTACCGGTCTCCCGCAAGGGATCAGTGTTCATTTTCCCATTCGTGGGTGGCGACTCTTCCATATCTCTGAGCTCCGGTCCTGCCGAGCAGCTTGATTCCACGATTGATTGCTTTCGGCGCCAATCACCGCTTACATCGCCATGAGGTGTCCACCCCCCAGTCCGCCCGGGAGATTAGGCCGCGACACCTCGTCTAACACTGGGCGTCGCATTATTGACTCCGCTCAAACTATTCTCTAGGATTTGAACACTTCTCATGTCGATGCTGCTGGGTTTGCAAATGTTGAGTCACCACAAATCTCATCTATCACTCAGCTCCTAAATGAGATCAAGGGTCTCAAAGATCTAGTAAGTGTCATGACAACGGTCCAAACACAGCAACCCAAGCAAGAATCCATCGTCAAGCTGGCCGAACTGCAGTTAATGATGGTGAATCACATGGATTCCCTTTAAGGCCAAATTAATGCTCTTTCTGCAGTCAACACGGGCTATGCTACCTCTGTTGAGTTGAATCAACACTTTACCAAGTTGAACTCTGAGCTGACCGGCACTCGCGAGCTAATCTCCTCAACTTCTCAATGTTCGGTCGAACAAATTAGCGAAGCTGTCCGTCTACTCAACTTGAGTAAGGAGGACATGGAAACTGACCAACTCAAGACAAACGAACTGTTGCAATACTCCCGAGCCACCTACAAACATGTGCGCCACACGAATGCTCAACGTCAGTTCTATGATTCGGCTTTGCTTAAAATGTATCATCAAGCTTATGCTATGCTGACTGACACTATCACATGGGTAGGAAAATCTCAAAAATATATATTGAGTATGCTCAGTGCCTCTATCAGGATTCCCGGTGCTACCTTGGACGATGGTGTTCCAGTTTTTGATGATCTAAGGGAAAGCACGAAAAGGCTTAAGGCTTATTCCGTAAGATTAACTCGTGCTGCTCTCAACGACACCTTCGTTCCTACTCCGCCCGATGCTGGCAAAATAGGGGAGAAAGAACAAGAGGATAGAACTCAGCACACAGGAGAAGCATCTGGTAGTCAGCAGCAACAAAAGGGAAAATACAAAGTCAATACTGCCCAAGTCAATAGGAAGAAATAGTTTGGCTAGTTTTAGTTTGCTAGTTTTTATTCTTGACTTGTATTTTTTTGTGTTTCCCTTATCTGGCGTATTTTGTCTTGCTGACTATCTATAAAATTATGCATTCAAAATTGATTAATCTTATGTGATGCTTACTTACGTATTGTGCTTTATGCTGATCTGTCTTAATTGAACAAACAAACAAAAGAAAAAGGAATATACTCAGTACACATTAGACTTGATACATTTGCTCTGAAAAAGTTTTCCCATAACTCTGATATCAAACTAACCATGTATCAAAACTGAGTCAAAACATATTCCACACATTGACCTCTTCTGAAAAGCTGAACTAGGCTCATCTGAATTAGATCTTGGAAGGTCTAGAAATGAACTAAGTCAGTATAAGCATGCCTTAATTTTACTCAATTGAATCTTAGAAGGTTTAGAGTTAAGTTAAGTCAATAGATGCAACCCTTACGGGGGAGTGATTTCAGAAGCTTAAAAAGAATTTCAATCATGGAGAATCTCAATGCTGAGTTCCATCAATTAAATATTTTGCCAACATCAAAATGGGGGAGTTTGTTGAAACACCTTTCCACATGATTTTGATTTGACAAAATTATTTAAGTTAATCCATCATTAAGGGACAATTAAATTTAAGTGCTTTGATTTAATTGTACTAATATGTTTGTTCAATGATTGAGTATAAATATAAATACAAATAGAAATAAAAAGTGAGACAGAACGAAGTCAGCATAAGATCACAGCACAAGCTGAGTAGAGTGGAACTCAGCATGAAAGAAGATAAGTTATCTTCAGAACAGAAGCTTAAAGATCAAGCTAATCAACGAAGTTGGGTGGAACGAAACTCAGTATCAAAAGTAGAAAAGTCTTCTTCAGAACTATGTCGTGCAGAACCAAGCTGACCATGGAAGCTGAGTAAAAGAGAACTCAGTATATGAATTAACAACAATCAAAGACAACGACTATCAAAATCAAGCTGAGTGATATTCAGGACAGCATGAATGATCCGTTTGCTAAAAGATAAGATCCGACAACTGTCTGCACCAATCCAGAACCTTGGAATTACGCAAAAGTCAATTTCGAGATGCATGAGTCACCTGTTCGTTAGCTAAAAGACGAACTGGCACAGGAAGACAAAACCTGTAAGAAGAAGACAAACCTGACGAGTGTGAAAATTCAGACGACAGGATTGGCCTGCAAACCTGAAGCTGACCAGGGCTTTGTCTAAAAAAGGAGCCGTTTGGATCAACGGACAAATCCAAGATTCAAACCATTTATGCTTCAGATCTCAACTATAAAAGGACATGATCATTCTTGGATCATTAGCCGATCACAACGAGAACAAAAAGAGTATACATACAAAGCACACAAAAACCAAAAGAGATCTTACACCAAATTTCTATTCTTGTGTAAAAGCTAGATTGATTTTATGTAATCATCTAAAGTGTTCTTCATCCGAAAAGAACAATTGTATCAAGTGTAAATTGAGAGTGTTGTGCTGAGTGTTTTGGTTTTAAATACTCAGTGGTAGAGAAATCTAAGTGTTCGGTTATAGCACTTAGTAGGGGTTGAGTAGACGAATAGAGGAAGGTACTCTTCCATATTCAACTGCCTTGTAAACGGTTTGTGCTCTACCTTTAAAGAGCTCAATATTGGATTTAAAAAGCCCGAAGGGATTCTGGGGACTGGACGTAGGCGGAGAGGCCGAATCAGGATAAGTCGTGCTGAGTAATCTCTAACTCTCTCAATATATATACATATATATATATATATATATATATATATACATATATATATATATATATCTGTATGTGTTGCTTGTTATATTTACTCGGTATCTAAATTGTTTAAATTGACACTGAGTAAAATAAGAGTGCTGAGTTGGAAGCTGACCACAAAAGTGTCAATTCCCAACTCATATGTAAAATAGTACTAGTCAACATCCGACTAAAGCTATCTTACGCTACAATCGGCCGTGCTGACCAAAGCCGAGTTAACAAACTCAAGAAAATATAATAAGTCAATAGTACTAGTCAACATCCGACTAAAGCTATCTTACGCTACAATCGGCCGTGCTGACCAAAGCCGAGTTAACAAACTCAAGAAAATATAATAAGTCAGTGATAACAACCCAAATTATTATTGAATAAGGAATAAGGGAAAATTAATAGAAATAATGGTAAACCATTATTCCTTCTAAAAGAGATATTTATACATGATTAATGTGGAATTAATGATAATTAATGCAGGGGTGAATATGCAAATAATGAGAAAAAGGAAGGAGTCTTTAGCATTATGCCACACCACGTGGACCATGACGAGACCCGCCATTGTTCTCAAGGAGAGCGTACATACGCCTTGACAGATCTAAGAATACCAAAAGGCGCCTTTATTATCATCCATGAATGGGAATAAATACAATTAAATGGCAATTAATAGTGATTAAAGGGGAATAAAGACTTGACTGTTCGAATACTCCAACTCTGAGGGTTTCAAGGATAAATGCTGGGATTAATGGAGAATTGATAGCAATTAAAAATGAGTAATGACATGACTCTTCACCAGCTTCCCCATTAATGCTGAAGGTTACAAAAACCTATATAAATACCTCAGCTTCCTAGGATCAAAGGTACACTTACTGATTCTCTACTTTTGTGCTTACAGTTTATTCTTAGAAATATTACTGACTTTAGCATCGGAGTGTCCCCGATCGATCCCAACGGCGCCTCACAGGGAAGTGCTCTGATCAAGGATTTTTCCACAAGTTATCAATTGGTGCGGTGAACGTGGATCTCTAACAAACAGAAGATCACAAAATCTTGATTGTATATAGTTTCACAAAGAACAAAACAATGGAGTCAACAGAATAGAAATCACAATCTCAAACTTTGGCTCAATCAGTACAACAAATCTATCCAAAGATACAGTTCTCCATATATTGGTGGGAAAGAGTTTTCTACATTAAATCTGGAATTTTATGATGAAAAAGATAAGTTTCCTCCCCTTTCTTATTCCATTTTTAATTAAAGAAAATTGAGATCCCTCACTCTTATAAAGTGCTATGAATATCATTACATGTTATTATGATAAATCTAATAAACTATGAAAGATGAAGTCATAGACATAAATCTTTCATTAAATCTTGCATGCTTACTATGCCCTCATATTTTTATGCATGACAAGTATAATATGATATTATTATTGAATTAGTACAAACGTATGTATAAGACCCGTAATGTTGGGATTTACAAAAAAAATCATCCATTCAATGTGATTTTGTCATTTGATATTAAAATATCATAAAAGGGCTCATGTAATTACAAATGATTTAGATCTGGTCGGTCTTTTGGATGAACATGCATATAACTATTAGAAGAAATTACAAAAAAATCATATTTGGTTTTTCCTTGTAACAGTTCACCATCTATATATGGCTTTTCTCCTATATAGTACTTTTAATATCAGAAATTCATATTTTTGAATATTGTTTTGTCAAACAGTTATTTCATTCCCTTTTTTACAAGGATGTGTCTATTCATATAAAAACTGTTTATTTGACATTGTTATAATTTCTATTACCAACATAAGAGACTTGAAAATATTGAATCTATTTCTAATTATCCTGTAATTGTCCCTAACTATTAAGGCCATTATGGGCTGATGAATTACCAAATGGGATAAACAAAACTTTCATGTCCTGAGCTAACTACAAAATAGTGCAAGTGTCAGTTTCAGATCAGAACATTAATTTATGCAAAATTCTTAGGATATACATGAGAATTCCTTAAAGATTGGAGGATTGTATGTGAAGGTAGGTGAGAGTGGATTTTGAGTAATTTTCCTTACACTCCAAATTGGAGGAGAATCATGGTACATGTATTTTTCTTCCAAAATTATCCTTTCTCTTTTATTTTATTTATACAAATAAATTTATATAAGAGTAACTTCATATATAACTACATTATTAAACCATCACTTATCTTACTTTAATTATATTTCATCCAAACAAAGACTTAATGATCTCTGAATGCCATTAATGCATGGATGCACAATATTAATTGCAAGTAAATAGCAACTACATAAGATATCTTACCCAATATAGAATGTCATAACTTTTATGACGTTTAAAATAAATATGCTATCTTGGATATTAATGCGCATTGAAATACAAAAGGATATTATTCTTAAACCATTCTCATTATGGTTATTTATTAAGAATTCATCATGATATTTATGTGAGTAGTAATCTTTATGGTTATAACCGTTATATGTGGTATTATTAACACAAGCACTATTAAAATTCTATTATGAATTTGTTTGACATATAATATTTACTCGGTTTTATCCTTTGACTAAGTTCATTCTAGAGTCAGGGACCAACGTGAAGGAATTACTAAATTGATTCCAAGATGAACTAAAAATTCCATAAAGAGACATTGCATCGTACATGATATTTGCCAACCAGGCCAATGCAAACAGTCTTTTGCTATGAAGTATGTTCCATGGATCAAGCCATTGATCCCCAAGGTAAGTGAATATAACTTTTATGCCTTACCACAATCTTTTAATAATGGACAGGGTATGCCCCACTTCTAGAGTTCTTTCAGTGCTAACCCACAGGTACAAGGGAATTGCTAATAATGCAACCAGTGCCAAACACTAGCATGAAAAATAAAGCTCAATCCAGAGAAGTGTATATTCAGAGTCACTTCAGAAAAATTCCTTGACTATGTCATTAGCAAAAAAGGAGTTAGAGCAAATCCAGATAAAGTAAAAAGCCCTGCGAGGAAAAAGGTGAAAAGAGCGCCTAAATGAAAGCCCCACTATGGGTGAGAAAGATCCAGAGGTTGAACGAGCGGATCATCGTACTAGAAAGATTGTCAACATGCATATATCAAGGTATAAAACAATTCCTAACAGAACCACCCTTGATGAGCAGACCAATCTGAAGGGGAGACCTGCATTTGTATCAATCTGTCATGGATAAAGCTATGTGCACCGTGGTTATTCAAGAAGAAGAAGGTCAGCAGTTCTCCATCTATTATGTTAGAAAAATGTTGAAGGATGCGGATACAAGATATTCGAAGCTAGATAAAATGGCTCCCACGATTGTGACAACATCCATCCACGTTAAACCATAGCTCCAAGCATAACCTCAACATGATCGAGATCAAGATCAAGAGCCGGCTTCACCATCATGATTCAACATTGAACACACGAATGATGAGATTGAAAGGCGAGTGCATGCCGCTCTGGATAGACAAGAGAACAATGCAGAAAGATACGCCATCCAGTTAACAAGAATTCGCCATTCACAGCACGAATCATGGGGTACGAGGCGGAAAAAATGATTAAAGCTTCCAACTTGCCACAATATAAAAGAAAAGAATCAATATAAGCGGGACATTACATATCCCGAACCCAAAGGAGGGGAGCATGTAACCGTTGGAAGAAACGCCAAAGCGTACTACAGGTTGGCCACCATACTGAAGCTTGCTGGGAGCTGGCAAACTAGATAGCTTTGTCCAGAATAACAAATAACAAGACGACAAGCAGAAGACAGATCCCAAAAAGAAATTCAAAAGTGTCATTAATGTCATAGCAGATGGACCAGTGTATCAGCCACACGTGGAAAAAGCAAAAATATCCGTTCTGGATAAAACATCCCTCAATTGCCCCTTTTGCAGAAACAGGTCCAGTAATCTCTCCACATACAGATGCGTTGACAATTGAAGGATGGGAGATGAAATGAAGCGAGTAATGGTAAACACGGGCAGTTCTTGCAATGTCATCACCATAGGTGCATTCGCCAAACTAAAGGTTGATCCGATCCAAATAGAAACAACCATTGTTGACATCATGGGAGTGACAGGTTACACTATCCGGACCAAGGACCAGGTAACTTTGGAATGCAAGCTGGCGGATGATGATCAAGCGTGGATTGGTGATCTGGAGTTCTCTATTATGAATGGACAATCAACTTATAACATCATTCTTGGGCGGCCGTTCATCTCAGAGGTTGCAGCCCTAATTTCCATCCGTCGTATGGCAATGTACATTCCCACCAGCAAAGGAGGAATAATGATTAGCGGGAACCAAAAGGCGGTTTAAGAGACCTACTCGGCGTCGCTATCGATCCGCCCACAATTCAAAGATGACGAAGGTGAGGAAGATGAACTTGTCACTACAGCTTTGGGCGACACAGAAACACTCCTTATTGCTGATGGAAAGCGGGTGCGGATCGCCAAAGGATTAAAACTTGAGATCAAGGAGGATGTTACGAAAGTTCTCATTGAATCTGAAAGCCTATTTGCATAGGAGAATGAGATCCCCACAGGAGTAAGCCCAAATGTGATTACTCATAAGGTAAACATCATTAAGGATGCGGTTCTAGTTGCTCAGAAAAGACGGAACCATAGGCCTAAAAATCGGTATTTTTACGTATTCTTATATGTGCATTAAACTTTTATAGTATCCTATATTTTATAATTTATTCTTTCTCGCCATACTTCTTATATTCATTTGCCTAGCTTTTATTCCTGATATACGCCCAGTGGCTGGCGAATGAAAAGTTCCACAAATATAAGAAGCACAGACCCTCAGGAGCTTTCAAATGAGCTCAACTCTCTCCTCAAAGACAGGAAAAATATTGGTCACCATCAAAAGCGGGTTAAAATTATCTCAAACATGAGAAAATTACACCCTAAACTTTCTCCTCAAAGATAGGAGAACAATAATCTCATCGGCGGATCGATCTACCTCAAAGATAGGAAACGATTGATCGTCGTCAGAGACAGAGTTAAAACATTTCTCCGACGTGAGAACTTTACACTCTCAAATACTCTTCCCAAAGAAGAGTCTCAAGACCTGGCGGCGGATCGATTCACCTCAAAGATAGGAAGCAAAATCGATCGCCTAAGGCAGCTTAACTTCCTCACCAGGAATAAAAGCTTCTAACCTTCACAAAGGTTCACACATTGGGGTACGGCTGGCCACCTACCTTAAACAAAGGGTTCATCCAAATAATGAAGCCTCGTCTTCATCTCTAAATAATGAAGCCTCGTCTTCATCTCCAAATAATGAAGCCTCGTCTTCATCTCCAAATAATGAAGCCTCGTCTTCATCTTCAAATAATGAAGCCTCGTCTTCATCCAAATAATGAAGCCTCGTCTTCATCTCCAAAATAATGAAGCCTCGTCTTCATCCAAACAATGAAGCCTCATCTTCATCCAAACAATGAAGCCTCGTCTTCATCGAAGTAATGAATCCTCATCTTCATCATAGAAATAACGAAGTCTCGCCTTCACAAATGCAAAGTAAAACACTTTGGAAAATGAGTAAAGGCTAAAAAGGCAAGTGCCTAGAGTGCCAAAACCCTCCACAAAATGCGCAAAAGTCCCTAAATGGTTGATCATTCTTACTGATCCCTAAGGGCGGGTCATTCTCCTCAATATAGTAGAACTGAAGAAAAGAAGTCCCTAAGGCGAATCATAATCCTATGCGGTAGGAACAAATGGTCCCATAAAGGACAGGTTATTCCTTTCTAAAGGAAATATAACTCTCAAGAAGCCCCTAGAGGCTAACCATGGATACAGCTGACCACCTATCTACGAAGAAGAAAAAACCCCTAAAAGCGCATCATATCCATATATGATCCCATCTAGGGCGGGTCCACTTTCCTCCAAGATAGAAAAATAAAACACCATCTAGACAGCCCTAAAGAGCTTTTTATACCTTTAGGGGGGGCTTCTGATAACAACCCAAATTATTCTTGAATAAGGAATAAGGGAAAATTAATAGAAATAATGGCAAACCATTATTCCTTCTAAAAGAGATATTTATGCATGATTAATGTGGAATTAATGATAATTAATGCAGGGGTGAATATGCAAATAATGAGAAAAAGGAAGGAGTCTTTAGCATTATGCCACACCACGTGGACCATGACGAGACCCGCCATTGTTCTCAAGGAGAGCGTACATACGCCTTGACAGATCTAAGAATACCAAAAGGCGCCTTTATTACCATCCATGAATGGGAATAAATACAATTAAATGGCAATTAATAGTCATTAAAGGGGAATAAAGACTTGACTGTTCGAATACTCCAACTCTGAGGGTTTCAAGGATAAATGCTGGGATTAATGGAGAATTGATAGCAATTAAAGATGAGTAATGACATGACTCTTCACCTGCTACCCCATTAATGCTGAAGGTTACAAAAACCTATATAAATACATCAGCTTCCTAGGATCAAAGGTACACTTACTGATTCTCTACTTTTGTGCTTACAGTTTATTCTCAGAAATATTACTGGCTTTGGCATCGGAGTGTCCCCGGCCGATCCCAACGGCGCCTCACAGGGAAGTGCTCTGATCAAGGATTTTTCCACAAGTTATCAGTCAGCTTAATCAATTTGGAAAAAGTTATATTAGTTCCTAACCCCCCTCATTGGAACTAATCACACGGGACCAACAAGAGGATGGCCACTTGTAAATCATAAGTGAGTGAATTAGAGCACCTGTTAATGCCGATTTTATCAAAGTTAGCCTTCCTGCTAAAGAGAGCGACCACCCCTTCCATAGACTAAATTTAGCAAGGAAACGATCCATAAGCGGCTGTAAATAACGAGCCCTTGGCACCCCCTGAAAAATTGGCACCCCCAAGATAATTAAATTGCAGCCGAGCAACACGAATACCCAGAATATTAATGAGCCTATTTGTTAAGCCCAAAATATACCTAAAATATCATTAATAATTACATCAATATTGCTACGAATTTATGCTATTCATACCTATTTAGAATACTTTTACTCTCGAATATGTTTCTTTCGTGCAATGTACATAAATATTTGGTAAAATCCAAATAGAAGTAAAAAGAGCTCAAAAATAGAAGAAAAGCCCTACAAAAGGAGTCAAAAACAACAAAGATCAATTACGCTAAATCGAGGACGCGAATGAAAGCTGAAAAACCGAAAAAGCTCCGTGCCGCGACCGTGGCCCTCCCTATTCACGGTCGCGACACGCGTCCTTCAGCCTTTTTTCCCTTCGTCTGAAATACAATTGATGCTCCCCCATTCTCGGTAGAGAATTTAATAATTCTCGGTACGAGCAGGAGATTTTAGAAGCCTAGTTACACACTTTCGTTTTCGACGGAACGCGATCGTTCGGGTGGATAAAGACGTCCTTTCGCAGCGGACACGATCCTTCACAACGGACACGACACTTCAATCAAGACTCTTCAACATCTATAAATAAAGAGTTGATGGAGAGTTGAAATATAGAAAGATATATGTGTAGAAGAAAGAGATTAGTGTAGAATTTATGCAGAAATTCCGAATCAAGTGATTCAGAAAGTTAGATTTCGATTCTGTTCAAAAGCAATATGATGTACACACATTGTTTACAAAATAATAACAAATTCAGTAGCATTTAGACATTATTCCAGTTTAGTTTACATTTCGGTAGTGGACCGACCCAGTCTCTATTACGAAGATTCAACGAGAAGATTGAGTAGAGGATTCGCCCCTGAGCCTGACAAACTCTAACGAAACCCAAGGAAAGGATTGACAACCCGTTCACTTGCACGCCATCGAAGAATTCAATGCTCCATGTTCTCTGTAAACTTGTATCAATTTATATTTCATCTAATAAAGTCCGTTCTATTCGATAGATCTTTATGCAGCACTTATTAGAGGTGGCAATTTCTGACACGAAAACACGAAAACAGAGCCAACCCGACTGACACGACACGATTGACACGAAAGTCATTTTTCTAATATTTATAACATATAAAACCATATAGAACATAAATATGAGATAACACGATTTTGACACGAAACACGACAATTGCCAGGTCTAGCACTTATGGTAACCAATCCACTAAAGTGACTGCTGGTGTTTTCATTAAAACGTAGTTTAATACAAAATCTTTACAAGGAAACTTTGTTGAACACTTAGGCAAATTATTATCTCGAAAGAGTTTTAATTTGATTAAGGGCAATTTATCCCGAAAGGGTTTTGTCGCGTTCAAAGCCAATTAATTAGAGGTTCCGTCATTTATTTCATCTTTATAATTCGTACAAAGTTTAAAGTTGTTTTCTTTGCTTAATGCAAACAAATATACTTGTTTACTTTTCTAAAGTACTAAAACGTTCCTGTTTTGCAAATTCATTATTAATCAGATACTTTCTAACATCTTCACATTCTAATCTAACTCTTATTCTAGCAATTTCAAAACCAAAACCGATTAAACGATTTTCCCATATTATAAACCTAAAAGTAATTTTAACCGATTGTAAATAAGTTTTGTTAAAAAGCGTTCCCTGTGGGATCGATATCTTTTATTACTACAAGCGTATACCGTGCACTTGCGGAAATCGCTCAACACTATTCCTGCACTGATTGCTGATACTATTCCCAAAATAAATTGCAGATTTATCCCAGTTAACCGTCTGACCCGATATGGCTGCATAAAAGTTGAAAAGGTCCTTGACACATTTCATATTTTTTAGAGTAGCCCTGTCAAAAATTAACATATCATCTGCATATAAGAGGTGAGAAGGAAAAAAAGTAGTGTTGTGATAAACCATGGGTTGAAATTTGCCTTCACCTACCAACTTGGCCAGCCAATGACTAAAGAAGTCCTCTGCAATACCAAATAGAATTGGAGAAAGAGGATCTCCTTGCCGAACCCCACATGAGCAGCTAAAATAGCCCTTGCCACCCCCTCTAAAAGCAATTGACATACGAGCAGACCGAAGAACTTCCAAAATCCAGCTTCTAAATTGCAAAGAAAAACCAAAATATTCAAGAACAGCCAGAAGAAAATTCTAGTAAATGGTGTCAAAAGCTTTCCTGATATCAATCTTCAAAGCCATATTTCCGCCAAAGCAATTATTGTTTAACATATTTACCCCTTCCGAGGCCGCATCAATGCAATGATGAATGCTTCAGCCAGAAATGAATCTGAATTGGTTATCCGAAACAATACACGTGGAGACAGGCGACAGCCTATCAGCAAGAATCTTTGCAATGATCTTATAATTAAAATTGCTCATGGCGATAGGTCAAAAATGTTGAATTTCATTAGCTTCAGCAACTTTGGGAAGAAGAGTCTGTTAAAACACCTTTCCACATAATTTTGATTTGATAAAATTGTTTAAGTATAATACATATTCTAAACACACTAAGTTTAAATGCTTTGATTTAATTCTACTAATGTGTTTGTTCAATGTTGAGTTATAAATGTTATAAGTCGAAAGGATTGGAAGGCCCAAGCTCAATACGGAAGCCAAGGCCCAAGTCAAACAACTCAGTACACTCGGCCCACGTATGTCAAGACGTTGCCGTTTTGATACAAAACGCAACTCAGCAGACGGAAGGATCTAGAAGACTTTCGGGAACAACTTCAAGATGAAGCTGCTGAGTAGTCTCGACAAACGTACAAGACAGCAGCTGGCGAAGGAAAACTTCCAGACAAAGTGTTTCCTCTTTTGGCAAAGTTCAGACGACACAGTATGCTGTCCAGTTGACTTTACCATAAAAGGAGAGACCATCTGCTGAGCTGACCGAGGACAGAAGATACACGATTGTGATTGGCCGAGAGCTCTGTACAAGTCAGGATGACAACGACACATAGCCGTTTCCCTCCAACGGTTATTTTGAAATTCGAAATGACCAATGACCCAGACGTCTCTATAAATAGTGCCATCACAAGCTTCGCAACATACAGAACTTGATCAAGCCATTACGCTGACCAAATCTCTACAAGTTTTGCAAGCAAAGAAGCAAAGCAAATTTCTTACACTACAATTTTCACATCTGTGTAAAAGTCTAGAGTGATTGTAAAATCGTCTAAAGTGTCTTAGCAAATCTTTGTATTAGGACAAAACACTTATCATTTCTAGAGATAGAAAGGAGAGGCTGAGTACTCGGTTTTAAGTACTCAGCAGAGAGAATAGGATTGAGTAGAAGTATAGAGGAAGGTACTCTTGTCATACTCAATTGCTGATATTGTAAAAGGTTTGAGGCTCTACCTTTAAAGAGCTCAGTAGAGGATTTAAAATCTCGGAAGTGTTCCGGGGACAGGACGTAGGCTTAGAAGAAGCCGAACCTGGATAAATCTGCTGAGTGAAGTATTCCTAAACCTTTAACTCCTTATTTGTATTGCTTGCTTAAATAATCAAAAACTGACCAAGTAAAGAGGTCAAGTTGAGTTGTGCGCATTAAACGTAAGAGCTCAGGAATAGACTCTAAGTGCTATCTCCTGACTCAAGCTAAGAAACTGACCTAGTCATCTGTTGACTAAGCCAGTATCTTGTTGTTTACTCAGCGCCGCTGTTAAAACCTTTTTCTTTAGAAAAAGAAGTCTGCCTTAAATTGCAAAAAAGTTTAAATAGTTCCTAACCCCCCCCCCCCCCTTGGAACTATACGTGCAACTAAACGAGGGACCAACAGAGTCATAATACTAGAATTCATACTTGGAAGCATACAACCGGTATCAAAGAAACTCTGCACCATCTTACAGACATCTGAACCAATTACATCCCAAAAGTGCTGGCAGAAAAAAAACCCATATCCATCTGGACCCGGAGAGCTATCACGGCTAAGACTGAAAACCGTAGCATGGATCTCATCAAGTGTTGGCCGCCGCGTGAGGTTATCATTTTCCACCAAATTGACCAAATCCGGAATAACCGCAGAAATAGAATCCTGATCAATAGCTAGCCTGCTGCTAGTAAAAAGAGTGGAGAAGTATTCTACAACATGTTGAGAAATGATATTCTCATCATCAACCAAGATTCTGTTAATGAGAAGAGAATCCATTGATGATTGAATTTTTCTACCTTTTGCCGAACGGTGAAAAAAATTGGAGTTCCGATCCCTCGCCTCAAGCCATTTTTCTCTGCTTTTATCACGGAGAAGCAATTTTTGCCGGTGAAGCTGAAGATCAAGATCGCGCTGAGCTTCTTCCTCAATTAGTCGCCAATTCTCATTCAAACCCTGCACTGAGATGTCTCTTTGAATTTTAGCTAGCCTCGACTGAGCAGCAACAATATTTACTTCCACCCTACCAAAAACTTCTCTGTTCTATATACGCAGTTTAGGCTTCAAAGATTTAAGTTTATGACAAAGAAGTTGTGCCGGTGGAAGAGAAACATGGCTGTTACTCCAATGATCGGCAATCAACCCCTTAGTGATTCATGTGTAGTCCACATAGAGAGGAAACGGAAGCGGGTCTGTCGAGCCAAGCCATTTTTGCATACCAAAAGTAACGGACTGTGATCAGACTGATGGCGAGGGAGAGCAGAAAAAAATAGTTTTATATTTATCAACCGCTTCTCTTAACTAGAAAAGAAATCATTTTTCCTACATTTCTCTTTTTTTTCTTTAGTTTTTTTTTTTGTATTCCAATAAGGTTCTAAAAAACTTTAGACACTAATCGGGTTGACGAAGCCCTTAAAGATTAATTGAGAATTAGTCAGAGAAATTAATCAGATTTTTAATTTTATATATTTTTTTATCAAGTATTTTTATATTTTTTATTTGTTAATCAACAAATTATTATATAAATTCAATTAAAATATATATTATACTATATAAAAATAATAATAGAAAATAGAAAACACATATATTTTTAAAAATTTGCAATCATTAACATTTCAACAATAATATCATTAAAACAACTCAAAAAAAATTATAATAAAATAAAAAAATAAATTCATATTAATATTTTTTTTTGTTTATCATCATTTAGGTGGTGTGGAAGTGGTTTAGATGGAGTTCAAACAGTTAAAAATCACGTAAGGACTAAAAAAAACTCTCAAAATGATTAATTAGAAAAAATCAAAGCAAATTCTCGATTTTGAGCTACTAAAAGAGACCAAAGCAATCAAAGAAACCTTGGTTTTAAACAGTGTGTTTCCTATAAAAACTGCTTTATGGTTCTGTTTGGTAAAAATGCTTTTTGGGAGTACAATTAGAGGTTTGAGTCACGTTAAAGGTTTTGACTAGTCAAATTTCTAATAGTGGTTAGATCTGTCCATGGGTCGGGCTGGGCCGGGTTCGGACCGGGCCTGACGGGCTTTTGTGTAAAAGTGCTTATCCCAAGCCCAGCCCAGTATTAATTTAAACGGGCTCGGACCGGGCTGGGCTCGGGCTTATAAATAAAATCCCAAACCAAACCCATATAAGCACACCTAAAAAAATATTATTAATTTTTAATTATAAAAAATTAAATTTATACTTAAAATAAATATTTAATTATAAATATATAATATTTTTAATTAATATTAATAAGGCGGGCCGGGCCGTGATATTTTCATATGGCCCAAGCCCACCCAAAAAATAGGCGGGCTTTAGCGGGCCTGGTTCGGGCTGGGCCTAAGAGTAAATTTCATTGTCCAAGTCCGGTCCAAAGGACACGGGCCTGGGCGGGCCGGACGGGTACCCGGGCCCGTGGACAGGTCTAATAGTGGTGTTTGGTGAAAAAAAGTTTGAAAGAGTTTATTCGATTCAAAAAGCGGCTAATTTTGAAAAAGATGGTTTTAGGAGTCTTTTCAATTAGCTTATTGATTAATCTCTTTCTATGAATATTTTTATCTCTAATTATTACTATTTAATTCCAAATAAATGCTTTGTCATGTCCTTATTAGTCATTTTACACAAACAACTATTAGTAATCAGCTAAAATTTATCAAACAACTTTACAAAATCAGCTAGTCAAATCAGCTAACAGCTAATATAATGAGATAATAATTAATTGCCAAACAAAGCCTATGTTTAAGAAACTCATAAATAGCCTTTTAGGATTCGTTTGGTTATCTATATTTGTTGTCTAAAAAAACTATTTTTTCAAAAAAAAAAAAAAACAAAGAATTTACTGTTTTTATAAAAATTACTTTTCAATTGGCAAACATGAACTAACAATTTTGATCAAATGCACATTAATGAGCATATAAAATTTGCTCATTCAACGTTAGATCTATGCTTATTAGAATCTTAAGGTGGAGATTCAATACATCCTGAGGCTTAGATTTAATAAGCTTATATCTAACGGTGAATTAGCAAATTCACTTATTAATTAAGGTGCATGTGAAAATTGATGGATGAATTAAACACTTACTCTGATTTTAAACTGAAAAAATAATCAGAAAATAAAAAGTAGATAACCAAACAGTGCCTTAAATGCTCTTATTATGAGATTCAAATTTTAAAGCAAACTTAATTCGTACTATTAAAAAAAACTACTAAAAACGAGAAACATTTAGGGTTTGATTGGATGAAGGGTAGGAAATGGTTAATAAAGGAAGGGTAGAGAAGGGTAGGGAAAGGTAAAGAAAGGAAAGGAAAAGTAATTTCTAACCATTCCAAACCCACCAAATTGGAGGGTTCAAAATTGGATGCAATTTGTTAAAAAGAAACCTTCAAAACCCCTCCAAACCCTTACCCTTCTAATTTTTTTGTGTTCCAAATATGGGTTTGTAGAAACCCTTACTAACTCTTCCTTCTCCCAAACAAGGGTTTCTATCAAGCCTTACTAACTCTTCCCTTACTAACCCCTCTAAACTCCACATCCAATCAAGCCGTTAATGAACAATAAAAAGTACAAAGACCACAAAGAGGAAAAAAAAAACGCAAAACGACAATAGGGATATGACGGTGAATAAAAAAATAGATGGAGGACAGTATAGTCCATAAGAAAACGAAAAAATCGAAAAACTGCATTTTGAGCGGCTTTTCTGCAATGTGCGTTTCTCTGACAATATTCTCTTCTCTACACTGTGTGTGTCTTCTTCACTGTTTACTACCATCGGGGCCCGTGCAGCTCTCCTCCCTCCATTTCCTTTTTCCTTTGGGAACTGCGAATTTAATTGCGTCTCTCTTCTTCAGTTGCAGCAGCATTTGATTTGGGAAAAGCGATCAGTTTCTTCTATCCAAGGCAAGTTTACTGCTCTCATTTATAGCGATTTCTTGTTCCCTATGCCTCACTGTGTATCTTGTCTGTTTTTAGTACTTTTTTTTTTTCAGAAACCCTAGGTTTCGTCTTCCCGTTCTTCAATTTGTTCAGTTTCTTCAGTTCTCTGCTTGTTTAGCTCTTGAATTTTGGCTAATTGTAGAATCCAGTGATCAAGGTCTTTTGATTTTGTGATTTGTTTCGACGGCGATTCGAATCATAGTTTTATGGCTTCCAACGCTGATTTTGTCAGTTGCAGCATTTGAATAAACATATCATTTTTTCTACCCAAGGCAGGTTTACTGCTCACATTTTCGTGTTCCCAATACTTCACTGTGTATCTTGTCTCTTTTTAGTATTTTTTTTTCTCAGAAACCCTAGGTTTCGTCTTCCAGTTCTTCAATTTGTTCAGTTTCTTCGGTGATCAAGGTCTTTTGATTTTGGCTAGTTTTAGAATCCAGTGATCAAGGTCTTTTGATTTTGTCATTTGTATAAGAAACCCCTTTGTTTTGAGGGCGATTCGAATGGCTTCTGCTGATTTTGTCAGTTGCAGCATTTGAATAAAGAGATAATTTCTCTATCCAAGGCAAGTTTACTGCTCACATTTATAGTGATTTCTTGTTCCATATACTTCACTGTGTATCTTGTCTCTTTTTAGTACTTTTTCTCTCAGAAACCCTAGGTTTCGTCTTCAATTTCTTCAGTTCTCTGCCTTTTTAGCTCATCAATTATGAGTAGTTTTAGAATCCAGTGATTAAGGTCTTTTGATTTTGTCATTTGTATATGAAACCCCTTTCGAATGTCTTCCACCGTTGATTTTGTCAGTTGCAGCATTTGATTTTGAATAAACAGATCATTTTTATATCCAACGCAAGTTTACTGCTCACATTTATAGCGAATTCGTGTTCCCTATACTTCACTGTGTATCTTGTCTCTTTTTAGTACTTTTTTTCTCAGAAACCCTAGGTTTCGTCTTCAATTTGTTCAGTTCTCTGTTTTTTTAGCTCTTCAATTTTGGCTAGTCTTAGAATCCGGTGATCAAGTTCTTCTGATTTTGTGATTTGTTTAAGGACCCCTTTGTTAATCTTAGTTTTATGGCTTCCACCGCTGATTTTGTCAGTTGCAGTATTTGAATAAACTGATCAATTTTCTTCTATACAAGGCAAGTTTAGTGCTCACATTTATAGCGATTTCGTGTTCCCAATACTTCACTGTGTATCTTGTCTCTTTTTAGTACCTTTTTTCTCAGAAACCCTAGGTTTTGTTTTCCCGTTTTTCAATTTGTTCAGTTTCTTCTGTTCTCTGCTTGTTTAGCTTCAATTTGTTCAGTTTCTTCTGTTCCCTGCTTGTTTAGCTCTTGAGTTTTGGTTAGTTTTAGAATCCAGTGATCAAGGTCTTTTGGTTTTGTGATTTGTGTAAGAAACCCTTTGTTTCGACGGCTATTCGAAGCTTAGCTTTATGGCTTCCACCGCTGATTTCAAAGAGGGTAACTTTAGATTATTGTTCTGTGTTGTTCACAGAGATCAATGATTTTGCATCCCCAACTGTAATTTCGAAGAAGTAATTATGGATTTCTTCAAAGTTAAGAAGTTCAGGAAAGCCCGGAAATCAGAAGCGGAGAAAGATTTAGAAGATAAGATCGATCCACAGGCGGAGCTACCGAAGGCTGAGAATGACGGTGATAATGTGACTAACAAGTCTGTTAATGCAGATGCTGGAGGTGAATCTGAAGAAGCTGAAGGTGAGGATGATGATGATGATTTCATAACGAATGAGGTAAAGAGGAGGTTGAAAGAACTGAGAAGGAATAGTTTCATGGTATTAATACCTGAAGAAGAGTCATGCCTTGAAGAAGAGGAGGATGATGAAGCTGAAGGAGAGACTTGCTCTACTGAATGGAGGGATGTTGAAGCTGAAGGAAGAAAATGGTGGAGCGGATTTGATGCTGTTTATGACAAGTACTGTGAAAGAATGCTGTTCTTTGATCGGATCATGATGCAGCAGCTTAAGGAAACTGGTAAATTTTTTTTTATCTTCTGCTCCAGTTGGTTAAATTTATTGCCTCTGTTATTATTAGAATTTCTTGGAGTTGTATGCAAAAAGATCTTCTTTCTCTTATTTGTTAGGTCAATTTACAGAGTTCATCTCTACAAGTTAGGTAGAGGACTGGATTGCTAAACTTTTGAATATACTAGTTGTTTATGTTGATTGACACCATTTTGTCTATATAGATTTAAGCCTTCTTTCTTTTTAGAACTAATTGCAAATGCATCCATTATTCATGCCGCATATATGTCTACCTATGTTGCATGGACACTTCTAGCTAGTAGCTTTTCTGTGTTTCGTGTCCATTTTCATTTGAAGGCTATTTTATGAAGGTTATGTTTTAAAATTGACGTTTTCTGTGTCCGTGTCTGTCTCCGTGCAACATAGATGTCTACCGTTATCACATTTTGATGATTGAGAGGCTATGTTACATGTTATCACATTTTGATGATTGAGAGGCTATGTTACATGGAAACGGATACCGGGAAACTTTATTTCTAAAAAGAATATAGCTAGGAAACAGAAAAGAAACAGAAACGGACACAAAACGCTAATGAAAAAGAGTTTCCATGCAACATAGTTTGGAGGTTGTTCAGGAAAAAGTCTCTTATTTTTCATATTTATACTTCCTAATTGACATCTTTTTAGAGAATTGATTTTAATAAAAATGTTCTGCAACAAAGGAGAAATTTTAAATAGACAGCAAAGTAATATGAGTTGTTATTCTGCCTATTGGTCACTTATTTTGATAAGGGAAATAGTAGAAAAATAAGTGAGAAAGTGTAGGACAAATATTTATGAGCAATCGTTTCTAAATATATACATGTTTTAACCAATAGCTCTTGCAACATGCCTAAATATTAACCATGTTCTGTTTTCAATGATACATGATATGCAATGACTTGATATATATCATGTGACAGGTTGTCATACACCATCAACTCCATCGCCATCGCCTAAGTCGGCATCTAAGAAGCTTGCGTCCCCCTTTCGCTGTCTTTCGCTGAAAAAGATTGAAGAACCTGAAGATGAAATTGAGCATCTCCAGCAACCACAGCATGACCCATATCAAGATCTCGAAACAGCATATGTAGCTCAGGTTTGCTTAACATGGGAGGCACTTCACTGTCAATACACTCACCTAACTCAAAAAATCTCGTGCCAACCTGAAAGCACGACATGTTACAATCACAGCGCTCAGCAGTTTCAGCAGTTCCAAGTTTTATTGCAAAGATTTATTGAGAATGAGCCCTTTCTGCAAGGTCTTAGAGCAGAAAATTATGCACGTGCACGTAACCTTCTACCCAAACTGCTACAAGTCCCCAATGGAAAAGGTATTTTTCTGTGCTAAACAGGGGGAGAGATAGAGAGAGAGAGAGAGAGAAGACATGTATTAACGGTCTGAAGGGTTTGGTTTGACGTTTTGACTTCATAGTTGTATGTTGCACATACACTTCTCTCTGTATCGTTTCTGTGTTTCATGTCCGTGTCTGTTTTAGTTTGAAGGCTATTTTATGAAGGTTATGTTTTAGAAATAACGATTCCGGAATCTGTTTCCGTGTCCGTGCAACATAGGTCTGTGTCCGTGTCTGTTTCCATTTCCTTGACTTTTTCATAGTTGTATGTTGCACTCTTTCGTAACATTTCTGCATTTCGTCAGTGTCTTTTTTAGTTTGAAGGCTATTTTGTGAAGGTTATGTTTTAGAAATAACGAATTCTGTGTCCGTTTCCGTGGCTGTGTCAGTGTTCTTGTTCGTGCAACATAGGTTGTGGTTGAACTTTGCCATGTCCTCAAGTAGTGAGTCAAGAGTTAGTTATCTCTATGAGCTTTGTTTCTTTTACTGATGTATTTATGTTCAAATCTTCGCAGGTTCAGGTAAGAAAGAGATGGCGGAAATGGAGTCTGATATACTGGTTCTTGCTCCTGATCTTATCAGAGATATGGAGAGCTCAATCTCGACTTTTCGCCTCTTCCTAAAGATGGACAAGGAAAAGCGGAACGGTGTTCTCAACTTGTTTGGATATCAGAATCAAATGGCAACTCCTCTTCAATTAACTCAATCTTCACTTGATAAGGTAATCTTCTATCGGGCTATCTTGTATTTATAATTTCTCTAATTATTATCATTATTTTGGCAAAAAGCATAATTAAGCCCTTGAACTTTACCAGTTTCAAGTATCAAGCCCCTAATCAATTATTTTTCCACATTGAGCCCTCCATCATTGATTCTATTATGGATTTGGCCATTAATTAACTTTTCTGTTGAGTTTGGGCGGGACGCATTGTTAAGGCGATTCGGCCTATTGACGTGGACAAATAAAAATAATAGTAAAAAAAATTACAAAAATCAATTTCCAGTAGGTTCTTCTAAGCTCAATCTTCTCATCTCCCATTTTGGGATTTCCAGCATTAGAATCGCCGAATCGATCTTCTCTCCTACCACCAAAATCCATTTCTAGCAGGTTCTTCCAAGCTCGATTTCCAACTTGCAAGAACCCAATGGAAATCGATTTCTATAATTTCTTTTCACTTTTTACATTCTCTGCCCTAGTCAAGAAAGTTATTTTTTATTTATCCACACGGAAATGAAAATGTCCACGTCAACATGCCGAATCCCTCAAAGGCTCGTGTCACCAAAACTCGATGGAAAAGTTAAATAAGAGCCAGATCCATAACAAAATCAATGATCAAGGGCTCAATGTGGAAAAATATTTGATCAAGGACTTTATCCTTAAAACAGGTAAAGTTCAAGTTCAGGGACTTAATTATTGTTTTTTGCCTATTATTTTCACTACATAGCAATAAAATTGCTTTTCAAATTACATTGTTTCAATAGAGAAGAAAAAAGAAACAAGGTAGCAGATATGTTGCATGGAAACTTTTTTTCATTAGCGTTTCCAAATTTTGTGTTCATTTCCATTACCGTTTCTTTTCTGTTTCCATTACCGTTTCCTAGCTATATTTTGTTAGAAATAACGTTTCTCCTAGTGTCCGTTTTCGTTTCCATTTCTGTTTCCATGCAACATAGGGTAGCAGAATTCGTGTATGTCAAATTGTCTGTTGAAATTTTTGCAAGCTCGAAATCTGGAAGCAATTGGCAACCCAGCAAGCTCGAAACTTGAAGCAATTGGCACTGGGTTGCGTAATGTCATCCATTTATCGAACCCCGCATACCGTATATCTGCATAAACTTTTATCTCTGTTAATGTACAGAAAAAGATGAAGCTGAAAGAACTGTGTAAAAAGAGCAAGGGCTGGAAGAAGAAATCTTGGCCTCAAACATACGAAGACGTTGAGCTATTGTTCGGCATAATTGACATGAAAATCTTGTCCCGGGTTCTCAGAATGGTGCGGATCAGTAAAGAACAGTTAATTTGGTGTGAAGAAAAGATGAAAAAGCTAGCTCTCTCGGATGGGAAATTACGAAGAGACCCCTCTCCCCTCCTATTTCCATGTTAGTGGTCGCAAGAAACGACCAATGCAAAACGTATAAAGGGTTCGTTTTCGTTTCCGCTTCCGTATCTATGAATCCATCATGTACTTTGTGTTGATCCATAGATAGTGTAAATTTGCATATGGAAATGACACTATACATGGATCTGCAAGAATTAGTTTAGTGCATAACTATATGGGTAAATAATTTATTAGTCCCTATATTTTTAACTACCACACTGTTTAGTCCTCATATTTTAATAATACATTGTTTAGTCCCTCTAATATTTGAATTATTAAACAGTTTAGTTTCCTTCATAAAGGACTAAATTGTTGAATAAAATAAAAGTTAAGAACTAAACCTTGTATTATTAAAATACAAGGACTAAAAAGTGTGTTAGGTAAAAATGTAAGGACTAATAAATTATTTACCCTAGATTTAGTAACTCTATTTTGAAGAAAACTGTGCATTTAAGGGGGCCAAATGTGTATCTAATGTTATCTTTGTTGCTTTTTATAATTATTCAATCTGGTCTGGTTAACCCACCATATTGTTTGTGAAGAAATGCGCTTGTCCCTTCGGGGACATCGATAAAATTGGAACGATACAGAGAAGTAATGCGCTTCTCGGGTGACTTATAAAACTTGTTTATATGCATGCAAGTAGGGTTGAGCAAAATAACCGGTAACTAAACTGAAATTTTAATTGTTCGATTATTTTTGTTCTTTAGTTCGGTTTGGTTTTTATTTAGGCACGGTTTTGTAATCAACTATCGGTTTGGTTATTTCGTAAAAAAATGTTACCTTGTAAAAGATATTAGTTTAACTGAAACCGAATCAAAGTTTGTATATAAATAAAAAAGTGGATTGCTAAATATCGCTCCCATTTGATTTATCACAGTCTCCATTTGGACTTTTTTGCCCTTCACATAATTTTGATCAAAAATTGAAAATTGTTTCTCCAAAATCACAAACCTAACAACAATAATTGAAATTATGAAAATAATTGATGCGTGACAATCTAAGAACTTCGGAAATGAATGATTATGAGTTGGAAGCATTAAAATTTACGTTTTTTTTATCAAAGAAATCATATTTTTTGTGATGTTTTTTTATGTCTAGGTGGATAGAAATTCCACCTGCCCATCGGTCAGGTGGACAGAAATTTCGCTTGGCCAATGGTTAGGAGGAAATCATGTCCGCCTAGGCATGAAATAGACGGATTCTCTAAAAAAACAAATTTTCAGTTTTGATTTTTTTTTAATGAAAAGTGTAAAATTATCCAAATGGGAGCGGCGATAAGTAATTTGGTAGCGTTAAATAGATACACCCTAAAAAAAAAATTAGTCTTATTTTATATTCACTAAATCCAAGTGTATGTACATGTGTGTTTAGTTTTCAAAATGGCAATTAGTTTTCAAAATGACAAAAGAAATTCAAATTTATTAGAATTGTAATGTTCTTTTTTATAAATAAATATATTTTATTGTAAATTTTTTTGTAATTTTGATGCTGCGCTGTTCGAGTTAGAAAATAGAAAATCTTACGGGGATTGGTCTTGTTGTTCAGAATAATGAAGGGTCGTTTGTTGCTTCTAAATCAATTACCTTACCGGGTGTTTTTGGTGTCCGAGAAGAATAGGCCATTGGAGTAGGAGAAGCTCTTTCATGGTTGAAGGAATTGAACTTCAAAAATGTGATTCTGGAGTCAGACTCTAATGTTACTGTGGGTGCTATCAAAATGTATGGATTTAGTTGATAACAATAACTCGTCTTAGATTGGTTGACAAGCGAATTTAGTTGCTCATTCTATTGCAAGAATGGCTAAACTTTATGCTAGTTCGACAGTTTGACACGAGATTCCTTCGTTTACGGTTAATTTGCCATTTGTGCTCCGCGATTGTACTTAAATTTGATAAAATGTAAATTTACAAAAATAATTGATCATTAAGCACTTTTTTGAATAGTTTATCGCGACCAGGGAATCTATAATTGTCATCCTGATCCAATTTCTTTTCTTTTTTCTCATTTTGCACCTTATTACCCATCATATTTACAATACCATCCTCACTCTTTCTTACAATCCCCAATTTGCCTCCATTCTTTTACTCATTCCTCAATTTCGCCCTCTCCCTCTTCTTCTTCTCACATAGAGCAATTTTACTTATAATATTGCAAATACAAATATTTTATTCCCTACATGTTAGTTTAGTTTATTTTTTAGGTTTTCGTAATTTATAATAAAATTATAAATCAATATTTTTAAATTCCAAAAAGCATTTAAATTTTTTTTCCAACTCATAAAGAGCATATTATAATTTTATTTTTATTTTTCTTCACATTCAAATGTATACATATGTTTGTGATCTGTTACTCATCCGTTTGGTCCGTACAGGCTCGTATCCTTTGGACCAGACTTGGATATGAAAAATTATCCTTAAGCCAAGCCCACTAAAGTCCGCCTATTTTTTAAGCGGTCTTGATAAAAATAGCATGAGTCGGTCCAGCTTCGTTCACCTATTAATATTAATTAATAAATTTATATATTATTTATTTTTAAATTTTATTTTTTATTGTTAAAAATTATATATATATATATATATATATAAGATGGGCTTATATAGGCTTGACTTGGGGTTTGACTTCCGAGCTTGCCTAAATTAACAGTGGGCTAGACTGACTTGGGCTTGGGCTGCACATTTTTAGATAAAAACCTATTGGGCTCGACCCGTAAATAGATTTATTAATGAGTGATAAAATGACGTAAGTACGAATTATTTCTCAAATTAACTTAACTCGTTAATATTATGGTTATAGTTGCTCTTAATTACCAATATTAAAAAGTAAAATTGCATCATTTTAAATGTTAGATTAAAATTTCTTTTAACTATTAATATTATGAGAATTTTTACATTTTATCTCTAAAAAAACAAAAGAGAATAAATTTGATAAAATGGAAATTTACAAAAATAAGGGCTAATTACAAATCTAGCCCAACTAAGAAGGATCATTTACATATCTAACCCACTTTGCTTCCATTTTACCAAATTAGACCATTTCATCCACTTTGGACAAAATTACCCTTAGTTCTATTCATCGATAGATCGATTTCTGATATCAATCGTTAGCGGTTTTTTAGATTTTTGAAGTATTATGTTCAATTTCCGGTAGAAATTGTATGTTTTTAGCTTATACGTCTGCTTTTGTCGCTGGTCTTGTCTCTTTCTTCATCTATAATGGTATCATTTCAATTTTCTCAATTTTCCAACATTTTTCTCCATTATTGTCGCATTTGTGACGAAATGCGAGAAATTTCGTCACAAATGCGACAACAATGGAGAAAAATTGTGGAAAAAATAGAAAATTGAAACGATACCATTACAGATGAAGAAAGAGACAAGACCAGCGAGAAAACCAGGCGTATAAGCTAAAAACATACAATTTCTACGAGAAATTGAACATAATACTTCAAAAATCTCAAAAATCGCTAACGATTGATATCAGAAATCGAAGAAGATGAACCGGAGATGAAGAAGAAGAAGAAGAACCAGAACCCGAAGAAGAAGCAGAAGAAGAAGAAGAAGAAGAAGAAGATTTTTGTCCAAAATGGATGAAATGATCTAATTTGGTAAGATGGAAGCAAAGTGTGTTAGATATGTAAATGACCCCTCTTAATTGGGCTAGATTTGTAATTAGCCCCAAAAATAATTGATCATTAAGCACTCTTTTGAATAGTTTATCACGACCAGGGAATCTATAATTGTCGTCCTGATCCAATCTCTTTTCTTTTTTCTCATTTTGAACCTTATTACCCATCATATTTACAATACTATCCTCATCCTTTCTTACAATCCCCAATTTGCCCCTATTCTCATCCACATTCTTCAATTTCGCCCTCTCCCTCCTCTCCTTCCGCCTCACCTCCCTCTCTGATAATTTCCTCCTCTCCGATCTCACCTCTTCACCACCACCACCGCTATTCAACGCCGCCGACGCTAATCTCGGAATCCTGCCGCCTTTACTAGTTCCCAAAAGCTCAAAATCCACTCTGCTCCACCCAATTTTATCCTCATTATCCCAACCAAATCTCTCGCTTACCTCCGCCAATCGCGAAACCGCACTTCCATTCTGACTCAATGAAGATGAATTCATGTTTCCGTTCAGCACTATGTCGGCGAATTCCCATCCTAATCTGTCCTGGTAAACGGGATCTTAGAGCACTTTTCACTTCTTCAAAAAAAATTAATGGCGGTCCTTAAACTAAAGCTTTAAAATCAATTAGTACTCTAAACTATTAAAATCATCGATCAGATCCCTAAACTAAGTAAAAATCATTAATTGAATCATCATCTTATCATAAAATTAGAAACTATGATTTTTTTATATAGATTGTAATAACTATGTTGGTTCAAAATGAGATTGGAGAAGCGTATCTGAAATTGTTCAACCGATTGATTTTCGATGAGGTCTCAATTGATGATTTTTATTTAAAATTGAGACTCAATTAATGATTTTTGGTTAATTCAGAGACCTAATTGATAATTTTGATACTTTAAAGATTTAATTGACTTTAAAGCCTTAGTTTAGATAGCCAACTGAATATTATATAGTACTAAATAATAGGATAAGGACCGAATTTAATTTTAACTTTTTTTTTTATATAAATTGTAGATTTACAGTAACTTTAACATTTCTAAGCATCACATTGCCAAAAATTTGAAAAAAAATAAATCATACCTTAATTATTATGTTTAAGATATTTAACGTATCATTAACACAGTTTAAAATGCAAACAACTAAATTTGTGAGAAACAAGTTAATCATAACAAAAACTTGTCAATGTATCTAAAATATTTATCGTATTATTAATATAGTTATAAATAACAAATTATAGGTATGAAATTGCTTTTGTTTATATTTATCGATAAATTTATTTGAAATGTCTGATGTAACACAATTAAACTAATATTTTTAAATTTTCGGTAACGTATAACTAAAATTGATTTTGTTTGAAAACATTAATATTATATTTGGAACACATTTCATACGTTAGAGCTAAATTTACATTATGCTTGAAACATCGGAGTTAAATTTGCTTTTATCCCATATTGGCATTGCAAGGATAATATTTAACGTTTAATTATAGGTTTGTGATCTGTTACTAATGAGTGATAAAATGATGCACATGTGAATTGTAAACGATAAGATTCATGAGCGATAAGACAATTTGATGAATAATTTTTCCAATTGACCCAACTTATCAACGTTAGAAATAAAATAGTTCTTGACTGCCTACGTTAAGGATAAAATTAGATCATTTTAAATATTAGCAGTAAAATTGCTCTTACATATAAACGTTAGGCCACACCTTATAAAAAAAGGGGGTAAATTTCAAATAAAATTTTTGTGGTTTCACTAATTTTCAGATAAAGGACTGTGGTTTACTTTTTATCAAATCGAGGATTGAAGTTTTCAACTTTAGCGAAATAAGGACTTTTTCGATTGATACTATTAAAATCACCCTTGACAACTTCAAAAATGACATATTTTAATAACTACTAATATTCTAAGTAACTCTAATTCTTTAACTTTTTTTATTTTGAGATTATTTAGATTAAGTTTGATAAAGAAATAGAAAGTTAATATTTAGAGAGAGAAAGTTTCAAAAAAGATGATTTTCGGAAATCGAAAATGTAGTTCCATAGAAAATATGACATTGAACAACTGTAATTCTTGAAAATTTTCATTTTGAGATCGTTAAAGATGGTTTTAATAGCATTAAAACATGTACGAAACCTCAATCCTCGTTTTGACAAAAAGTAAACCACAATCCTTTATCTCAAAATTAGTAAAACCATATGGGTTTAATTTGAAATTTAAACTAAAAAATAAGAATGGATTACACTATTAAATTTAAAATAAAAGAGAAAAAAAGTGATAAAAGGGAAAATTACAAAAATAATTTATTATCAAGCACTTTTTTGAATAGTTCATCGCGACCAGGAAATCTATAATTGTCCTCCTCATCCAATCTCTTTTCTTTTTTCGCATTTTGGTCCTTACCTATCAAATTTACAATCCCCGATTTGCCCCTATTCTCTTCAACATTCTTCAATTTCGCCCTCTCCCTCCTCTCCTTCCTCCTCACCTCCCTCTCTGACAATTCCCTTCTCTCCGATCTCACCTCTTCACCACCACCGCTGTTCGACGCCGCCGACGCTAATCTCGGAATCCTTCCGCCTTTACTCGTTCCCAAAAGCTCAAAATTCACTCTGCTCCACCCAATTTTATCCTCATTATCCCAACCAAATCTCTCGCTTACCTCCGCCAATCGCGTAACCGCACTTTCATTCCGACTCGATGAAGATGAATTCATGTTTCCGTTCAGCACTATGTCGGTGAATTCCCATTCTAATCTGTCCTGGTAAACTGGATCTTCGAGCACTTGATCGGCTAAGGTTGCCCAATGTATCGAATCGCCTGCTCGGAGGTTGTTTGATACCCATTTTAGGTAGGTAGATGGGAGTGCTCCGAGCATCTTGCCTTTGTATTTGCCGAAGTTGATTACTCTATCTCTTGCCGGAGTTATTCGCCGGTTGACGGCGGAGATTTGGGGGTTCTTGGGTTGAATTTGAAATGAGCATATTAGGTTGGGAAACCTAGAGGAGTGAGTGAAAGCCATGGATGATAGGATGAGAGAAAAAAAAAATTGCCCCTAGTTTTATAAATTTGGATAAGTTCCAATTTTACCCTTATGATTTCTCTAAAGTGTAGATTTACCCTTTAGCCATTTTGGTACTTTGTAATGGATGTCCTCGTTATCATGTTTGGTTAGTAATTACATTTTTATCGTATTAGAATCATAAATACATCACTTAATTTTTCTTTACAAATTTATGTAATTGGCATTACGAACAAAATAGACATGAATCATCATTACGATTAACCCTTGTATTTCTATTACTAATAGGTGAAATACGAAAAAACATGAAAACATAAAAACCGAAAAAATGCAAAAAAGAAAACGCGGAAAAAAATGAAAAAAAAAACGAGAAAAAATATGAAAAACACGAAAAATGAGAAAAAACGGAAAAGAACAAAAAAAAAGAGAAAAACATAAAAAACATAAAAAAAAACCCTGAAAACATGTGAAACACGACAAAAACGCGAAAAACATGAAAATTACATTCAATTATATAAATATACATATTATAATAAGAATCGCAATTTATCTATTTTATTAAAATTTGTCAATCAAACATGTTAATGAAATTATTATTACATTCCATTACATTACATATGGATTACATTACAACCTTTATTACATTGCATTACAACGTGCCAAACAAATCCTTAATGTCTGTTTGGTTCAGCTATTAGCTAAGAACTGTTGTTGTTAGTTACTTGTTCGTTGTTGCAGTTAGCTATTTATTATTAGCTGATTGATTGTTGGTGTTTAGTAAAATTGTAATTAGCAGTTTTTGTTAGTATACAAAATATATATTACTCCTATATTTTTTTATCTAAGAGACTATTTAGTCCTCGTATATTATTGTTTAGTTCTTAACTTTTGTTTTATTCAACAGTTTAGTATTAAAGAAAAACGGAACTGTTTAATAATTCAAATATGTAAAGGACTAAACAATATGTTATTAAAATACGATGATTAAATGGTGTGTTAGCAAAAAAAAAATATAAAGACTAATAAATTATTTATCCAAATGTCTAATGCATTTTAAATTAATCAACAAATAAATTATAAAAATAAAAATAATAATACATAAATTAATAAAAATAATTTAAATAACTAAATAAAAATTAAAAATAATTATTTATTGAACGAAGTAAAACCTTACTATTTTGGCAATAATATTATTGAAGTAGAAATAAACATTAAAGGATAAATGTGTTTCGTGGAAATAAATTTCTTTTTGTCAATATCAAATAAATACAAATAGTTGGTCATGAAAAACTCTAGAAAGATGTTTCCATAAAAAAAATGTTAAATGTTGTTGTTGAATAAACTTAACCAAGCATTACATTTTCCGCGATTTGCAGTAAATCGCTAAACGCTCCTCCAAAAAGCTAAAACAAACACCTCTTTAGTATGTGAAACGATGTGATTTTATTTCTAATGTTTTCAAATAAGATCAATTTTATTTTATCTTACATAACAAAAAAATTTAAACATATCAATTTACTGTTATTTGACTTGTTATTTAATTAGCACATCAATTATTATGTCTAAAGTATGTATTTTGTTAGTAACATGGTGATAAATAACTTGTTAAAATGTCAATATTTAAATATGTCTAATACAAGTTAATCGTAAAAAAAACTGACTTAAATATTTACTATGTTATTAAAACAAATATAAATTACTTGTCAAAATACGTGAAAGTTTATCGATAAACTTATTTAGGATGTCCGATATGACGGTCGAATAACTATCAAATCAAATCATTCAATTTATATTACTCCTTCCTTTCTTTTTTTTTACATGTGGTTTAAGGTTTTTCATCAAAACCAATGCAACATTAATTACACTATTAAAATGACTATTTTACCCTTAATATCTCTCCCCTAAATTTAATTAGACAATTGAGATTACACTATTTTGACACAAAGCATGAAATTGCCATAAAAATTCTCGGCAAAAAGCATAATTAAGCCCTTGAACTTTACCTGTTTTAAGGATCAAACTCCTGATCAGTTATATTTCCATATTGAGTTTTTGATTATTGATTGTGTTATGGATCATACCCATATTTAACTTTTTCGTCGAGTTTGGACGACAAGCGCCATTAAGGTATTTAACCTGCTGGCGTTGACATTTTTTACTTCCATATGGACAAATAAAAAAATAAGTTTATTGACTAGATGAGAGAGTAAAAAGTAAAAAAAAAAAAAATTACAAAAATCGATTTCCAATAGGTTTTTCTAAGCTGGAAATCAAGCTTTGAAGAACTTGTTGGGAATGGATTTTGGTGTTAGATGAGAAGATCGATTTAACGATTCTAATGCTGGAATTCGCAAAATTGAAAAGGAGAAGACCGAGCTTGGAAAAATCTATTGGAAATTAATTTCTATAATTTCCTTTTATTTTTTAATTTTTAGCTCTCTTAATCAAGAAACTCTTATTTTTATTTGTCCATGTCAACACGAATCATCCTAACGATGTATGCAGCTCAAACTCGATGGAAAACTTAAATAAGGGTTTGATCTATAACAGAATCAATAATCAAGGGCTCAATATGGAGTAATTTTACCCCTAACGTTGGCAGCCAAGAGCAATTTTATAAGTTGGGTCAATTTAAAATATTATTGTTGAACACAGATATTTTGTTTCTTATTATGCACCAATTGCATAACAATTCGTTAAAAAAATTCATATTTTCTGTGATTTAATAATAGAATTGGAGATTAATATTTATAAATTCGGTGAAATGTTTTGAATTTTTTTTGACAACCCGTACAAACAATATATTTTTTAATTTTTATTTTAAAAAAATTCACGTCTAATAATATGTTTATGATCAGTTATTAATGAGTGGTAAAATGACTTGCATGTTAAGTGTAGATGACAAGATTAATAACCGAAAACACAGTTTAATGAATTATTTCTCAAATTGACCCAATTTGACAATGTTATGAGTAAAATTGCTTTTAGTTGCCAATGTTAAGGGTCAAAATTATACTATTTTAGACGTTATGGGTAAAATTACTCCAGAACTGTATTTGGTCGATTGACAGAGGGTTGGATCAGTCAGACCTTTGCATTTGGAAGCCTGATATGAAAGGAGAGATTTTGGTAAAAACGTTATATTCTAATCTGATTCCTGGTATTTCTAGAGCTGATTGGCAGTCATTCATTTGGGGTCAACATATTCCCTCGTCTAGATCAATGCTAATTTGGCGGGTAATTCATAGCAGAGTGGCAACTCAATCAATTCTTCAGATGACGAGATTGCAACTGGCGAGTCGCTGTGTGCTTTTTTATATGGATATTGATAATATTGATCATCTTTTTGTTCATTACAATTTTGCAGAGGCGCTTTGGCGTGAAATTGGGAGGATTTCCAATCGTTCAATTGTTGCCTTTCCTTATTTTGTCTCATTTTTTTATAATCTTCGTGGCATGTCGTTTGGGACGCAGGTTGCTGCTCATTGGAGCTCAACGGTCGTCTCCTGTGTCTGGCTCATTTGGAAGATCAGAAATGAAGCTTTATTCAATGATTTATTGCTGTCTACTTCAGCTGCAATTCGTTCGATATAGCTGCTAATTCATGAGGCTCGGTTTGGTAGTTCGGGTTGTTGTCTCTCCCAGCGTGACGCAGTGATCCTGGCTCGTCTTCAGGTCCAGATCAGACCCCCTCGGGCACCTAACACCATCTCGGTAAAATGGATCCCCCCCACCGCCTTATTAGTTGAAGGTTAATATTGACGGATCTGCACTGGGCTCCCCGGGGGCTGCTGGCGCCGATGGAGTATTCTGATCGTCTAGAGGGTTTTCCAAAGGGTGTTTTGCATTCCCAATTGCTTCATCTTATGCTTATATTGCTGAGCTGAAGGCGGTAATTTTTGCGGTTGACCTAGTTTGGGAGAAGAATTGGCACAGGCTTTGGGTTGAATCGGACTCATTGTTAGTGGTCAATAAATTAAAGTCACATTCTACCAACGATCTTTGGTCCGTCCATCAAGACTGGTTGAAATGTCTACAATAGTGCTCGCAGATGACCATCGTGATTATCCACATTTACAGAGAAGGTAATCGGGTTGCTGATGTTTTAGCCCGCTTCAGCGTCTCCTCCTCTGGCATTACGTGGTGGCAATCGGCTCCGCACTTCTGTCACTCACTGTTTTTTAATGATATCTGTAATGTTGGTCACTTTAAATTTCACTGATTTATTTGTTTTTTTGTTTTTTATTGTTTTTTTATTTTTTACTTTATTTTTCCGTTTCCCCCTTGTGCTACATTATTTTATTTTTAATAATATCGGGTTTTCCGTGCATATTCTTGGAGTGCCAACCTAGTTAAGATTCCTGGATCATTGTTACTGTATCGTCCCAACTTCTGTTAAAAAAAAATAATAAATACACTTAGCTGTAAACATTAAAGTATTTTAAATCCCTTGTTGTTATTTATTTATGGTTTACGATAAGAATGGGACAACACATCCTCTAATTAATCCCACTTCAATTTCTTTCTTTGGTTTCTTGAACCATTTTCAGCCCAACATCAATGAGATTTTCAGCCAATGGGCTGGGCGAATCCAGCACCCACCCAGCCACTGGTCTGGGCAGATCCAGCATCCGCCCAGCTAATGGCTGGGGCGGATACCACCCGCCCAAGCCATTAGCTGGGCGGATGCTGGATCTGCCCAGCCCAGTAGCTGGACGGGTGCTGGATCCATCCAGCCCATTGGCTGGGCGGATCTGACACCTATCTAGACCAAAATTGACGTTTTTTTTTCAAAATGGAAAAATTGTTCAAATAGGAATAGTAATAGGTAATTTGAGAGCGGTAAATAGCAACACCCTAAAATTACTCCCGATCCAAAACATTTGTTTACACCTTAACCTAATAATAATTTTTCTAAGCATGTAAGATTAGCTTTAATTAGCTGACTTTCCAAACCGCGTAAGTGTTTGTTTGGTGGGACCGTATTCTCGAGGGATATGTTATCAGGATAATGAAAAAAGAACAGCGAATTTAATCCAAAACGGAAGATTCGATGTATACAAACAAACACAGCCTAAAGAAGAAGGTGATGTCAGCAACTACCAAGAATAAGGCCACGTGTCGTGACATATTTCTTTGGAGAAATGTTAGAATGACACACGTGTTCATTAGTCTTGGCTTAAAGTCTCGTACTATGACCAAAACAGGTAAATTTGATGGCTAAATTACACAATAGCCACTCAAATTTGATATATTTACATTATCACCTCTCAATTTTTAAACTTAATATATAAATCACTCAATTCTACAGCACGGCAATCAAACCAGCATTGTTATATGATACGAAGAGTTGGGCAGTGAAACACTGTCGCATTCATAAGATGTTAGTAGCGAAGATGCGTATGTTGAGATGGATGTGTGGTCATACGAGAAAGGATAGGGTGAGTAATGAAATAATTAGGATGAAATAATTAGGACAAAAGTAGGGGTTACATCTATTGATAACAAAATGAGGGAAAACCGACTAAGGTGGTTTGGTCATGTAAGACAAAGAGTGATTGATGCGCCGGTTAGGAGGACTGAAGAGTGGCAAAGGGATATAGTGGTGAGGGGTAGGGGTAGACCTAAGCAAACTTAGAGGATAGTGATCAGGAGTGATATGAGTTTATCAGGGATTGAGGAGAATATGGTAGTGGATAAGACAAAGTGAAGGGAAAGAATTTATGTCGCTGATAAGATTTGATTGCACGGTTTCATATATATGATGGTTCATGTTAACCGACCCCGAATCATTTCAGGACTAAGGCATTGTTGTTGTTGTTATATAAATCACTGAATTTTGTTGTTCAATAAGTAAACGCCCTCAGTAAACCGTCTCAAAATTATCGTTAACGATTTACCTTCAGTTTGACACAAGTCACCCAATTATCATTTTTAATACATTTTTTCATATATAATTATATAATTGATATAAGACGCAGAAATATATATAATGTTGACAGTCACGATTAATTTTTATCTCTAATATACAATTTTACATTAAAAAAAAGCAAATTTATTCTTAATATTATAAGCTGGATTAATTTGATCAAATTATTTTTTCAGTCATAAATCGTATCATCTAAATTTTATATATGCATTTATCACTTATCAATCACAGATCACAACTAAATAAATAAACATGAATTTTTTAAAAAAAAAACTAACTTTTTTACTATATTTTATACGAGGTGGACAAAAAAATCCAAATATTTTATCGAGTTTAAAAATATTAATCTTCATTTATATTATTAAATCACAAAAAAAAATATAATGTTTTTTAAAAACAACTGATAGATATTTGGTAGTGGTGAATCTCTTAGCCTATTGGTTGAGAGCTTATCTATGACCCTAGAGGTCATGAGTTCGGATCACATGGGTGAGGTGGGTTGAGGGTTTTCCTTTCTCTTTAATGTAATCTTCCTTTGTTTAATAATGTATTTTATAATGTTGTCTGAAATTGATACAAAACTTGATAATGTTAAACGTAAAATTACTCTTAACTGTTAACGTTAGAAGTAAAATTGAATCATTTTAGATATTAAAGATAAAATTGCTATTAATTATAAACGTTATGATACCTTTTATACCTTATCCTTGTATAGTTTGTATTATCATCCTATGAAAATCACAAGTTATCTAAATAGGTAAAGATTAGCTCTAATTAGCTGGCTAGGGATGTAAACATACCGAGACAGGAAATACATTTTTTTATCCTTGTTCTCCATTTCCGTCCTTACGAGTTAGACAAGGACAAATTTATTTTCAAAAACCTTATCCTCATTCCCCGCGGAAAATTACCATTTATATTAAAAAATATCAGTAAAGCCTAAAACGTTTAAAAAGTAGTAGTTAATAATACAAAATATCAACAATCATTCTAACATTTTCTAAATCATAAAAAAATAAAAAAAATAAAAACAACCAATTACCTAATTAAAATATATTTAAATTATAAAAAAATAAATTATCACGAGAAATAATTGAGAATCCGTCTCCCTATCGAAAATTAACGTGTTGAGGACGGAGATTTCCATGGGATGGAATACCTCTCCCATCTCTGCTCCATTCCCGTCATGATGAATACAATTATCTCCATTTCCATTTCATAGAGATTCTTATAATATTGGAATTCTCCATTCCCGTTAGGACGGATTACCGACGAACCCCCTATCCCATTTACATACCGATAGCTGTGCTGAATGTGGATTTCGGAGATTCTTGAACTGCACCGAATACCCGAAAAAAAGATCCAGAATTGGATTAAACCGTTGACTTTCTACAGAACCGAACTGAATTATACTGTTGACTTAATTAGGTACAATTCTGAAGATTTTCAAATTCCTAATATTACTGAATAAATATATTGGAAATTCTAAAACCGTACCGAATATCTGAAGAAAAAAATATCCAAAACCGGATTGAACTGTTGACTTTTTCGTTAGGACCGAACCGAATTGTACCGTTGACTTTAGTAGATACAATCCTATCGATTTTCAAATCCTCAAATTGTACCGAACCATAGCTGATTTTTCCTGATACCACTAAATGTAACCCCCTCACTAGGATCACATGATATCTCACACAACATCAGTTATAGACATACTTTCAAATCTCAATCATATAAACGTCAATCTCATATAAACTTTACATATTATACATAAGAGAAATTGTTTACAATTTACAATACATGTTTAAGTCATTATCCTATATAAAGGATTTACAAAACAAAGTATATCAAAATACTTCAAAATGTCTAGATGAGAATGGACTGACACTATCGGTGTGACTTTAAAACAAGAAAAATTCCATCTAACCTATCAAATCTGTTGGTAAATGATGAGCTGTCTACTCAATAAACCGCATAGGTGTTCGTTTGGAGTGTCAGTATTCACGAGGGATATGTTATCAGGATAATGGAAAAGAAAAACGAATTTAATCCAAAATGGAAGATTCGATGTATACAAACAAACACACCCTAAAGAAGAAGGTGATGTCAGCGAATACCAAGAAAAGGCCACGTGTCTAACCTATTTCTTTGGACAACTTTTAGTTTTAGAACGACACACGTGTTCATTAGTCTTGGCTTAAAGTCTTAAAGTCTCGTCCTACGACCAAAACAGGTAAAATTGATGGGTAAATTACACACATAGCCACTTAACTTTGATTTATTTACATTATAGCCTTTCAACTTTAAGAGAGATGGAAAATAAAGTGTACCATGGTGAGGTGTCAATTGGAAGGGGGTAAAATATATGATTTAAAAAATCAAACAGAAAGATAAGGTATAAAAATATCCTAACATTTTGAGTCAGAAGAAGTTAAATAATAGGTAACTAAATGGATCCTAAAATCTTTCTTTTGGAGTGAAAAGGACAAACAGAAGTAAAAAATGGAGTAACAAAGGTCCCCTAAATTAACTAGGAAGAAATTATTATTTTTTAAATTAGGAAGAAAATGGAAATTAATTAAAGGCCTAATACATTACCAGCTCCCTGAATTTGTCTAAAATAGTAGATTGACTCCCTGAACTTTGTAAGTGTCTCACCAGCTCACTAAATTTGTTTATTTCGTATCACCAGCTCCCTAAAATTGTCCATAAAAGTAGATTAGCTTCCTGAACTTTGCAAGTGTCTCACCAACTCTCTAAACTTGCTTATTCTGTAACAACTAAATATAAAAACTTATTAAACCTAAATTCTAAAAATACGTCTTCATTTATTCGAGAGGTAATTTTTTCGCTTCTCCTACCTTTCAAACTATTATAAGAGTTAGTGTTGCAGGTTTGAGAGATTGAATTGATGAGAATCGAGAGTTAGTATTATGTTTTTTTTGCATTTAGTTGTTATAAAATAAGCAAGTTTGGAGAGTTAGTGAGACACTTGCAAAGTTTATGGAGCTAATATACTTTTATAGACAAGTTTAGGGAGCTGATGATACGAAATAATCAAGTTTAGGGAGCTGATGAGACACTTGTGAAGTTTAAGGAGCCAATATACTATTTTGGACAAGTTCAGGGAGCTGGTCATGTAATAGGCCTTAATTAGAAGGATAAGGTACCAAAATAGGCCTGAGGTTTTTGGGAAAGTACCAATTTAGGCTCAACGTTTAAAATAGCACCAATATAGGCTTAATGTTTACGATATAATATCAATTTAGGCTTAACGTTTATAATATAGTATCAATTTAGGTCTCACATATAAAATAACACCAATATAGACTTAACGTTTACAAAATAATACGAATTTAAGCTTAACCTTTACAAAATATATACAATTTAAGCTAAACGTCATAATTAAATTAATCATATTATATTTTTTCGCTATTAACGTTATATGTTATCTTTTTTATTTAGTTTTATATTCTTATTTATTATAATACAATTAATTAGTATGCTTGCCCATTAAGATCTTATATTTGTTTTTCATCAATGATTTCATCACTACTCAATTCTATTGCTTATGTAATATATACAAACTAAAAGTAATTGAATATCCACAATATTTTGAACAAATATTATGGATATTCAATTACTTTTAGTTCGTATATATTACATGAGCCATGCAATTTATGAGTTATGGAATGGTTGATGAAAAATAAATATAAAGTTTTCATGGACAAGAATACTAATTAATTGTATTATAATAAATAAGAAAATAGAACTAAATAAAAAGATAAACTATAAAGTTAATAAGGAAAGAATATAAAATGATTAATTTAATTATGACGTTTATCTTAAATTGAATATATTTTGTAAATGTTAAGCTTAAATTCGTATTATTTTGTAAACATTAAGCCTATATTGGTGCTATTTTGTACGTGAGGTCTAGATTGATGCTATATTGTAAATGTTAAGTCTGAATTGATATTATGTTGTAAACGTTAAGTCTATATTAGTGCTATTACCTAAATTGGTACTTTCCCAAAAACCTTAGGGTATTTGGGTACCTTATCCCATTAAATAATAATCATTAATATTAAAATAAAAATGAAGACTTTTTAACTTTAAAAAAATAGAGAGGAAGTCTAAAAACTTGAACCCTGGACTAACTGTGAGGGTTTTCTGCAAGCGATTGTTTTCAAACCTTCTTTCTCTCTCTAAAACTTTCTTCTTCTTCTTCCTTACCTAAACTCTCCTTGGTACCTACGTTCAATTCTGGGGGCTCGTTTCTAATTTCTAGTGCTATTTCTATTATCCGGTGAGACTCGATACTCTGTTCGTACCTACATGATGATTACATACAAAATTGTACTGTTTCTTTGATATGCATGTGAATTTGATCATTGAACTGCTGCCTACTGATGGTTTTTGGAGGTTCTAGATTGATGTGTTTATTTTATTTTCCTGAATTTGAGTTTACGGTTCAACAATTTTCGTATGGAAAAGTATTGATTTTAATTTTTTTGGTGTGTATTTTGACAATTGAACGGTGTCGTAGTTGTTGTTGCAATGCTTTTGCTTTGTTTTTTGTTTATGGAATCTTTGATTTCTCGTATGGCTTTTGTTCAGTAGTTGTTTATGAAGTGTAGAGAGGAAGGGAGCTTCAGGGAGAGAAAAGATTGGTGTAGGAATTCTCCATTAAGACGGATCATGTACTTTAAGGATTTTAAATTGTGTTTTATTAGGTTGTAGCTTTTGTTAATGCCATGTCAGCTTCAGCTGATTGTCTTTCCTCTTCGGAATTTACTGTTTGGTGGAAGAGGTGCCAATTCCTTGTTTTGTGTCAAATTCGTGTTATATCATATATATGTTTCCATATGGTTATATATGTTAAAAATGCCAGAAAAGTGATTTTCGTGTCAATCCTGTCAACTAGTCAGGATGTTTCTGGAAATGGTATTTTTGTGTCAGAAATTTCCATCCCTAGATGGAAGGTCTAACAGACTTCTTTGAGGATTTGGGCTCTTAGCATTATCTTTTTATTCTTGTTATATGTTTTTATATTTTTATTGTGGCTTTAAATTGATGGATGCAGAACTAGATAAACATACTTCAACTTGTACAGAAGTAATATTATGACTTTCATCCTTATCCAGACAAGGAAAGAAAAATAAGCTCTTCGTCTTCTTTAGAAGAATGACAACGGAGAGCCCTATGAGAATGGTGGAAAGTCGTGGTGCTAGAAAGTGGCTGTCTTCTAAGGATACTTCTGTATTTGGTTCACCCTTAAATAGTATGGCTGCAGAGAAATTGGGACAGCTGATGCAGGGGCATATATTTAATGGAGATCAGGAAAATGTGGTTCCATGCCGAAGTGGCAGTGCACCACCAAGTATGGAGGGATCATTTGCTGCTATAGGAAATCTGTTAGCTCAACAGAACTTTAGCTTGAGCCTTGAAACATTAAGCAGTGCTTTTGAAAATTGTGAATCAGAGGAGCAACTGCGCTCTGATCCGACCTATTTTGCATACTACTGTACTAACATTAACTTGAATCCCAGACTCCCTCCGCCACTAATGTCGCAAGAAAATCGGCGACTTGTGCGCCATATTGGTGGTTTGGGAAGTAATTGGAAACCTGGTTCTATAGATGACAATGGCAATAAAACATTGCAATTGTCTATGCTTTCAACTCATAAGGAAGAGCCAGAGGATGATAGGTCGCTGATAGAAGATTCAGAAAATACTAGTGCCCCTATCTATGAACAGAACGTGACTACTTTGGCTGGTCGTCATAAAAGTTTAGTTGACCTTATACAGGTAATTACCTTTCTGCTTTCACCAAACAGTAATTTTTAGCTGTAAGACATTATTTTGAATATTGATCATGAATTCAAGCCTCATAAACCCGTTCATGATGCTTTTACTGCATTTTTTATTGCTCCATGAAACTTAAGTTTATCCACCCGGATAGGTGCATTAGTCGGATGACATATACATATTTTTTCACATTGATCGAGTAGCATGGCCAAAAAGTGGAGTTGAATACATACATATTCATTTCTCATTGTGTTTGTGCTTTTATTATCTTCCCTCCCTTGGTCCTACCACCCTTTACCTTTGGTGATTTTGCAGGAAGACTTCCCTCGAACTCCTTCACCTGTATATAGTCAGTCTCGTTCCTCAAGCCATGCAGCAGAAGAAGCAGCTGATCTGGATGTCCATGCTGTATTGTCAAATGTTTCATCTGTATCGTCAAATGTTTCATCTGTTAACATTTCGAAAGCTGCATCAAATTCAGGTTCTTCAGATGTTGGCGTTGACACATTTTCCCTGGAGGTAGATGCTCTCAAGCTAATATCTGATAATGATCCTGCAATTCCTTCTTTCACAAGTTCACAAAGTCTCGATGACAAACCAATTCGGCTAAAAGATGATTCCAGCATTAAGGATACTGTTTTGGAGGGTCATGCCTCAGTTAGAGGTAGTCTTCAGCCTAAAAGGAGAAATAAACAAGAAGAGCCGCAATCTTATGGGAGGAATGCATCACTAAATTACTCATCTGTTCAACAAGGAATTCCTCATCAGGCTCAAGGAGTCTATTCTCAAGGAATGAATCAATCTCACAACGGCATGGGCAATTTTTCCTACAACAATTCTAGGTTCCCTATCGAGGCACAACCATCATTGAATTCTCCTGGACTTAACCATCCTTCATATGCATCAAATACGGCTTATTTGACAGGAGGGACTCATTTTTTCCCTAACTTCCAGCAATCCGGTATGTATCCTCCGCAGTATAGTATGGGAGGATATGCTTTGGGTTCTGCATTTCCCTCTCCATTCATGACTGGATATCCTTCGCACGGTGTCATTCCTGTGACATATGGTGCTTCTGGTCCAAATTTTGATGGTCGAACTACTGGTGCTTCAGCTGGAGAAAACACTCCACATTTAGGTGCTCTGCAACACACAGCCAAGTTTTATGGACAACAAGGATTAATGCTTCAACCTTCATATATGGATCCTCTTTATATGCAATACTTTCCACATCCTTTTGGAGATGCATACGGTGCTACGTTTCAACAGAGTCGTTTGACAACAAGTGGTGCCACTGGGGGCCTGACTAATTCTTTCCCTCCACAGGAGTCGTCCTTTGCTGCTTATAGTGATGATCGGAAATTTCATCCACCAACAAATGGAAGTCTAAGCATACAAGGTTTCGGGAAAGTGGGGACTGCCGGCAGTAGTTATTATGGAGGTTCTCCAAGTATGGGAGTTATAACCCAATTCTCAGATGCACCGCTTACCAGTCTATCACTTCCATCATCTCCTGTAGGCGGAGTCAATCATACTGGTAGGAGAAATGATGTTAGGTTTCCTCAAGGTTCAAGTAGAAACACTGGAGTGTATTCTGGAGGTCAAGGGCAGAGAGGGGTCAACACATTTGATGAACCCAAAAGACATTATTTTCTTGAAGAATTGAAATGCAGCAATGCCCGGAAATTTGAACTCTCTGATATAGCAGGCCACATAGTTGAATTCAGGCATTGTTCTATATTAAGCTTGTTTCCTTGCATCTCTAAATGTGATTGCTTTACCACTCCCAATATACAAGGATATAATTTTGTTCCATATTTAACTTCAGTGTTGATCAACATGGGAGTCGATTTATTCAGCAGAAGCTGGAACATTGTAGTGTGGACGAAAAGGTGTCAGTATTTAAAGAAGTACTTCCACATGCTTCAAAGTTAATGACGGATGTTTTTGGAAATTATGTTATTCAAAAGGTATGTCGTGATTTGCCTACTTTTTTAAACAGTTCCCGAAACATACATACATACATATATATATATATATATATATATAAGTGTCTCTCCAACTATCAAATCAATGACTATGTAAAAGAAATGAAACGAGTGACTAGTGACATGTGGGATGGGTTGATAGTGAAAATGAAATCCTTATGGATATGATGTTAGCTTAAATTGGATGGAATTTCAGCCACATGTCTTATATTATATTCATAAATGTGTTTGATTTCTGTATAAGATTAATCTGGATTCAGTTTTAATTACTGTGGAAATTGGATTTATGCTGTAGTTTTTTGAGCATGGAAGTCCTGAACAACGAAAGGAGCTTGCAGATAAACTCTCTGGACAGATGTTGCAGTTAAGCCTCCAGATGTACGGTTGTCGTGTGATACAAAAGGTAAGTATATAATCAGGTTCGCAGTCTAACTGGTAGATTAACATGCCAATCCATCTGTCGAACTAATGATTTTGAGTTAAGTAGAATCTGAATAAAAAGTGTATGTTTATTTGGGGTGAACTTTAATGCCTAACTAATTGTTCTAGGCCCTTGAAGTTATTGAGGTTGATCAGAAGAAGCAACTGGTTCAAGAGCTTGATGGGCACGTTATGAGATGTGTACATGATCAAAATGGAAATCATGTCATACAGAAGTGTATTGAATGCGTGCCAATGAAGAACATTGAATTTATTATATCAGCTTTTCGTGACCAAGTTGCTGCACTTGCCACTCACCCCTATGGTTGCCGCGTCATTCAGGTATGAATGTATAGTTTGATTAGTTAAATGCGCTCGATCACTTTGAGTACATAATGTTTATACCTTTGGTTTCTGACAGAGAGTTTTGGAGCATTGCTCAGAGGAGCTGCAAAGCCAATGCATAGTGGATGAAATCTTAGAGTCTGCCTACCTTCTCGCTCAAGACCAGTATGGAAACTATGTAACCCAGGTTGGTTTTGAATCCTTTTTTCCTGTGAAATTTATTAAACTGATGTTTCTAACTTCTAGATATGTGTTGATAATTCAACTCTATTCCTTGCCAAGTATCTTTTCCTATTTAATGATCTTCTATAGTATGAGCATTGTCTTGTGGCTGTTAGTCTATGTGCATTTTCGGTAGATGGGTGTAGTGAATGAAGGATTAGGGTCCCAATTTAAAAATTCAAATATGAATTATGACTTATTTTTTAAATTTTGGGCCATTCCATGGTTTGTAAAAGGTCATTTTATTGTCATATGAACTGAACCTTGCACTCAAAAGCAGATGAAACCTAAATAATTGAACATCAATCCATTAATCGTTATCGTACTGGGGCTTAGAAATGTTGTTTTACATATGTTTCTCACTCAATTTGTTTATCTAGGGGCAATCACCCTAGATGGGAGAGTTGTTCAGGCCTCGGATTGCTTCCGGTATTTAGGATCTATTATCCAAACGGATGGAGAAGTAGATGGAGATGTTGCTCATAGGATTAAAGCTGGTTGGTCGAAGTGGAAGAGTGCTACGGGTTTCCTTTGTGATCCCGGCATGCCTAATAGATTGAAGGGAAAATTCTACCGGACGGCAATTAGACCAGCATTGTTATATGGTACGGAGTGTTGGGCAGTGAAACACTGCCACATCCATAAGATGTCGGTGGCGGAGATGCGTATGTTGAGATGGATGTGTGGTCACACGAGAAAGGACCGGGTGCGTAATGAAATAATTAGGACAAAAGTAGGGGTCACATCTATTGAGAATAAAATGAGAGAAAACCGACTAAGGTGGTTTGGCCATGTGAGACGTAGAGCGCTTGATGCGTCGGTTAGGAGAACCGAAGAGTGGCAAAGGGATGTAGTGGTGAGGGGTAGGGGAAGACCTAAGCAAACTTGGAGGAGGGTGATCGAGAGTGATATGAGTTTATTGGGAATTGAGGAAAATATGGTAGTGGATAGGACGGAGTGGAGGGAGCGAATCTGTGTCGCTGACACGACTTGATTTTCACGGTTTTATATGATGGTTCATGTTAGCCGACCCCGAATCATTTCGGGACTAAGGCTTTGTTGTTGTTGTTGTTGTTGTTGTTGTTGTTATGCTATCAGTAGTCATGTTTCTGAGTTTTGATAGAAGTTATGTTGAATTGACTGTATATAAAGCTTTTCCATGGTAGAAGCCCTTCTGGGCATTTCTCCAATCTTTTAAAACGTAAGAGATAGAGAGATGACCTAACCGATCCATCTCTTCTGGCCTTAAGCTGAACCTTAAATTTGAATATCGTTTAAAAAAACTACTTTAAACCACGGCTAGATCATTGTTAAAAGTAACAGAACATCTGTCTTCCCTCTTACAATAGCACTTGGCTCAGCTTAGCTCAATCCACGGATTAACTCGACTTAGTTGCTTATCACCAATTTCAACTCCGTTTACACGTCTACTCTTGCTTGTGCTTACAGGAATACTCAGTGTTAGGTTCTATGGTCAATATCTTGTGTTTTGCATAATTAGGATCAGGTAACTCTTGCTTAATTCCACTTTGCTGAAACAACTACAATTTTCTATGAAATGCTTCGATCATGACCATAAATGGACTTGTATTACGGCCTTCTTTTAGCTCATGTTCCTACTGAATGTTTGTTGTTTTTAAGTGCACACAACTGATTCACTGCTTGCAGCATGTTTTGGAGAGGGGGAAGCCTAATGAAAGAAGGCAGATTATCAGCAAACTAATCGGGAAAATTGTGCCAATGAGTCAGCATAAGTATGCATCAAATGTAATTGAGAAGTGTTTGGAGCATGGCAGTCCAGCTGAACAGGAGCTCTTGATTGATGAAATTATTGGGGAATCTGACGAAAATGGCCACTTCTTGGTAAGTCGATTATTGTTTTTGTGGTTTTTTTTTTTTTAAGGCTTAATGCATATATACACACCTAAACTTGGCAGGTTTTGCCTAATGACACCCTGAACTTTTAAAATAACCTATCACACACCTATAGTTGCCTTTAAAAACCTATCGCGCACCTATAGTTGGCTTTAAAAACCTATCACACACCTATAGTTGGCTCATTCGGATCTCCTACACACAAAATCGTTGATTTTTCGTCTTTGACGGATGAGGTGGCATACCGAACGAACTCCCGCGCTTTTCTTTTTTTTCTATAACATGCATACCACCTGGTTCGTTAAAGACGAAAGATCAACGATTTTGTGTGTAGGAGGTCCGAATGAGCCAACTATAGGTGTGTAATAGATTTTTAAAGCCAACTATAGGTGTGCAATAGGTTTTTAAAGGCAACTATAGGTGTGTAATAGGTTATTTTAAAAGTTTAGGGTGCCAATAGGCAAAACGTGCCAAGTTCAAGGGTGTAAATATGCATTAAGCCTTTTTTTTACCTTGAGATATCATTTATGAGATAATATACAAACTTTTGCTGATATGGCATGTGTGTCGCATGATTTTAAAAATCATTGCAACTCATCTTATTGAATATCCAATACAGTATCTTTAATCTTAATTTTTCCATTAAACCTAATATACATCCTTAATCCCCCAAACTCGTCGGAAAAGTCTAATGACCCCTCTAACTTTGAAAACGAATTATTAACCCATCGAAGTTGTTTAAAGTGACATGATTAACCTCCTTAACTCCTACGGGCCAGAACAAGATCAGGGGTCAATAGGCCACTTTAAGCTAGTTTGAGTAGTTAATCAGTCCTTTCCGAAGTTCGGGGCAAATCGGGTTTTATGACCAATTTGGAGGGGTTGTGTATGTATTAGGCCTTTCCATTAATTCATCTGTTTCTTTCTGGTGGTGAGATGTGAACTGGATATCAAACCTTTTATCGCATTCAAATGCCATACTTCGTTTTCCATGCGAGATGTTTATAGCTCACTAATTTCTGGAATTTATCGTAAACCGATCGGTGAATGATTTGTTGATTTTGCTGTGTACTCCAGGCAATGATGAAGGATCAATTTGCAAATTATGTGGTCCAAAAAATCCTAGAAGTAAGCAATGATAGACAGAGAGAAGTGTTGCTGAATTGTATAAGAGTTAATCTAACTGCTCTGAAGAAATACACATATGGAAAGCACATAGTTACTCGGTTTCAGCAACTCTCCGGTGACGGTGACGGTGAAGGTCTGTCTTTGTCATTTTTTGTATTTCAATAAATTTTCTTATATAGGTTAAGATTGTAATAGATTTATGGTTTAAAGTTTCATTTAGCTCCTGATTTATTATTATTTGGTCACATTTGGTCCTTGGTGAAATTTTACCCAATTTGGATGGAACGAAACGTTATCTATTGATGTGGTGATTTTTTGACACATGGACTAAACACGTCGCCATTAAAGTTTATTTGTCACATGTGAAAATAATTAATTAGGTTAAAAAAAAACAAATTACTAAACTAAAATTTATTAAGTCTAAGTGTCAAAATATCGTCACGTGTCAATATAGGATAACAATTCTCTTTAAGTCCGCGTCCAAATTGGGTGAAATTTCTAGGTCAGTGGCGAAATGTGACCAAATAATAGGTGAAGAGGCCAAATGATAAAATTTTGTATGTAGAGAGCCTGGTTTAATCCAGATTTATTGGCTTAAAATGTTATTTAGCCCCTGACCTATTAATTTTTTTGTCATTTAGCCTTTGACCTATTATTCGGTCACATTTGGCTCCTGAACTATCCCAATTGGTGAAATTTCATCCAATTTGAATGGAGATTTGAGAAAACCATTATCCCCTGGTATATCGTGAGATTTTGACCTATGACATGTCGCACATTTTAAAGTTAGTTTGCCACATGGGTTTTCCTATAGGAAAATAATTAATTAGAAGGCTTAATGTTTCTCCAGCCCCTTTACCTTGTTCAAATTGGTCATTTTACCCCTCCAACTCATCGAATGTCCTATTTACCCCATTAACTCCGTAAAAGTGGTATTTCTTACCCCTTAACTTGTCCAATTTTATCATTTTACCCCTTCTCAACTCATCATATATCCTATTTACCCCATTAACTTCGTAAAAGTGGTATTTCTCGCCACTTATGATCTTATTTACCCTCGTAACTCCATAAAAATGGTATTTCTTATCCCTTTATAGTAGTAAAAAAAGTTGAAAAAAGAAAGAACGAATAAAAATACAAATAACAAGAACATTAATATAAACAAGTTAAATACATTACATTAATATAAACAAGTTAAATACATTATATGTAGGGATAATGTGCCAAAATAGGCCTATGATTTTTGAGGAAGTATCAATTTAGGTTCCACTTACAAAATAGCATAAATATAGGTTTAACGTTTAAAAAAAGTTATCAATTTAGGCTTCGATAACGGATTGTAAGGGGTGAAAATACCACTTTTATGGAGTTAAGGGGGTAAATAGAACATTCTATGAGTTGGGAGGATAAATGGACAAGTTGATGGGGTGAGAAATACCACTTTTATGGAGTTAAGAGGGTAAATAGGATATTCAATGAGTTGGGGGGGTAAAATGACCAATTTGGACAAGTTAAGGGGGCTGGGGAAGCATTAGGCCTAATTAGAATAAAAAAAATCCATAAATTAAAATTTATCAAGTTTAAGCGTCAAAATATCCTCACGTGTCAATAGAAGAACAGTTCTCTTAAGTCTCATTACAAATTGAGTGAAAATTTCACCAATTGGGACAAGTCAGGGGCCAAATGTGACCAAATAATAGGTAAGGGACCAAATGATAAAATTTTGGATAGATTGAGGGTCTTGTTTAATCCCTAGATTTATTGGCTTAAAGTATTATTTAGCTATTGACGTATTCAAAATTTTGCCATTTGGCTCCTGACCTATTATTCGGTCATATTTGATCCTTGAACTATCCCAATTGGTGAAAATTTACCCAAATTGGATGGAGACTTGACAAAACCGTTATCCCCTGATATTTGGTGATGTTTTGACATATGGACTTATACGTCGCACATTTTAAAGTTTATTTGCCACAGATGTTTTTATGTGAAGATAATTAATTAGCTTAAAAAAAGAAAAATAAAATCCATGAACTAAATTTTATCAATTCGAAGTGTCAAAATATCGTCATATGTCAATAGGATAACAATTCTCTTAAGTCTTCATGTAAATTGGGTGAATTTGGGTAAGTCTTCATCTAAATTGGGTGAATTTGAGATAGATCAGAGTCTAAATATGATCAAATAATGGATCAGTGGTTAAATGATAAAATTTTGGATAAGTCGAGGGCGTGGTTTAATTCTAGATTTATTGGCTTAAAGTGTTATGTACCCCTTGGTCTATTAATTTTTTTTTTGCCATTTGGCCCCTGACTTGTTATTCGTTCATATTTGGCCCTTGAACTATCCAATTGGTGAAATTTCATCCAATTTGGATGGACATTTGACAAAACCATTGGTGATACTTTGACACACAGACTTACACGTCGCACGTCTCAAAATTTATTTGCCATGTGGATTTTCTTATGTGAAAATAATTAATTAGATTAAAAAAGAAAATTCAAAACAAATCCCTAAACTAAAATTTATATTGTCACATGTCAATCGGATGACAGTTCTTGTAAATTTGCATCCGAATTGGATGAAATTTCATCAAATGGGATAGTTCAGGAGCCAAATGTGACCAAATAATCAGTACGGCTCAAATGATAAAATTTTGAATCGTTCGAGGGCCTGGTTTAATCCTAGATCTATTTTATCATATTGTGTTGCAGAAAGTCAAGCCACAGAAGCTTAAAATTGTTGATAAGAAAGAAACATTGTCTGTGGAGGAAGAAGAAGTAGAATTGGTGGGTTTGATTGGAAATTGGAAATTTAGTATACAAAACTGTGTTTATAACTGAACTGTATTTGATCTATGTATAGATATAAATAGAAGTAGGGAAAATTATGTAGTTAATTTTATTGCTTGGGAAATTTGATTATTTGGGCTTTTAGATGATCTTGTTTCTATCCTCTTTTATTTTTTTTTGTTTGCATCAAAATCGTGTTATCTTGTATATATGTTATATGTACGTGTTATCTCGTATATATGTTATATGTTTTAGGACAGAGTCTAAAAGAATCTCATGTTTTCACTTTTGTCAAACTGGTATATGAAAAAAAAATGTCCAGACTAGGACTGTGATTTTTGATTATGATCAGGAGATGATTGAGGTTTTTCGTTTTACTAAAAATAAGGATTTTAAAGTTAAAATGAATGTTGAAACTGAAAAATTTAAAGATTTGATGATATTTTAAGCAAGTTTTAATTCTTCAATTTTTTTATTTTGAGGCCAGTTAGGTGGTGTTTGACGAGAATGAGATAGTGAATGTTCATAGAGAGAAAGGATAGGAAATTATGATTTTGGAATTTATGGTAAATGTGATATTAAACAATTTTAATTTTTGAAAATTTCTATTTTGAGACGGTTAATGGTCATTTTTATGGTGTCAATTGTTTTTAGCAAAACGAAAATCACAGTTCTGTTGGGATAATTTTTTTTTTGTCTCTAGGCACCAGTTTCACAAAAAGTGAAAACACAAAGGTTTTATTTTAGACTTGACTTTATGTTTTATATAGTTATATATAACATAAATTTTAGAAAAATGATTTTTGTGTTAACCGTTTCGTGTTATTCGAATTGTCTTTATAAATCGTGTTTTTATAAATCGTGTTTTCATATAAAAAATTATCATTCCTATTCACTCACCTTCTTCTTCTATGTAATTAAATCCCAAGTGGCCAAAATTTCCTAGATTTTACCAAAGTCTTGTCTTTTTGGACATATCAAAATCGCTGATACAATTGAAGAGTGGTGATGTGATGTGGTACTAATGTTATTTCTAACGATAACAAAGAGGAGCGGTTCCAATACTTTAAAAGTTCTATTTAGAGAGTAAAATAATTAACAATTGTATTATTGTGAGATAAAGTACATATTTAGCCATACGATTATTGAGGAAGAACAAATCTAGTCTTTATGTATAAAATATTGTAATCTTAAATCTAATATTTATGAGACAGTATAATTTTAAACCTCATTAACGAAATATGTAATTTCATGTTTTGACTATCCTTTAACTTTTAGTATTCTAGTCACTCTATAAGGTCTGACATTGCATATTATGTTAACGAATAAAAAAGCTCAATTTCCTTCAATGAAATTTAAAATTGTACAGTTTGCGAATATGTTTGTTCATCGTCTAAGCTTAAAAATGTGCCCAAAGACACAACAAGAAATCTAGAAAATGAAAAATGTTCCTTATATAAATGTGGTTGGTAGCCTTATGTATGCCAAGTTATGCACTAGGCCTGACATTTTTCAGGCCATCAGGATTGTAAGAAGATATCAATCCAACCCAGGACAAGCACATTGGTCCGCGGTGAAGAGAATACTAAAATATCTCAACGAAACGATAAACTATTTTCTGTGTTACCAATAAAAGAGTCTTCCACTAAGAGTACACAGATGTAGACTGGGCTGGAGACTTAGATGAGAGGAAATCCACGTCTGGCTACGTCTTCTTGCTCGGAAATGGGGCAATATCTAGGAGCAGCAAGAAATAAACTTATTTAGCCTTATCCAATATGGAAGCTGAGTATGTATCTTACTCATCTATAACGTATGAGGCCGTTGGTTGAATAGATTTTTGGATCAGCTAAACGTTGTTACTGTAAGTTGTTGGTCCCTTATAACGTAACAAGTTAGTTCCAAGGCGGGAGGATAGGAACTATTTAAAATTTTAGTACGTTAAGGCTGACTTCTTTTTCTTTGAAAAAGAATTACACAGCGCGCTGAGTAAATTAAGACACTAGCTTAGTCAACTGGTGACTAAGTCAGCTTCTTTCCTTGAGTCAGGAGATAGCACTTGAGTTTATTCCTGAACTCAGATACTCAATACACACAACTCAGCGTGACCTCTTTTCTTGGTCAGTTTTGTTTAAGCAAGCAATATATATATTAAGGAGTTTAAGGTTAGAAAGATGTTACTCAGCAGATTTATCCAGGTTCGGCCTCTAAGCCTACGTCCTGTCCCCGGAACACGTTCCGAGCTTTCGAATTCTCTACTGAGCTCTTTAACGGTAGAGCATCAAACCTTTTAAAACTTAGAAGCTGAGTATAACAAGAGTACCTTCCTCTATACCTCTACTCACTCCTAATCTCTCGCTGAGTACTGTAATCGAGTACTCAGCCTCTCCTTTCTAATCTCTAGAAATGATAAAGATTTATCCTAAACAACAATTGCTAAGACACCTTAGATGATTGAATAATCACTCTAGACTTTTACACGAAAGATATAGAATTTGGTGTAAGTATTTGCTTTGCTTTTTCTCACAGAACTTTGAGTAGAATTTTGGTCAGCGTAATGACTTGATGAAAGTTCTGTGTTGAATGAAGCAACTGAAAGGCCCTATTTATAGAGACGTCTGAGGCATCAGTCATTTCGAATTTTGAAATAACCATTGGAGGGAAACGGCTTCCTGTCGTTGTCACTCAGTCCTGCTCAGTGCTCTTGGCCAATCAGATTCAAGTATCTTCTGTCTTCGGTCAGTGCTGAGCAGCTTTTAGTCAGTCCGGCAGAATGTCTCTCCATTTATGGTAAGGTCAACTAGACAACTTTCTGTGTCTTCTGAACTTTACCCAAAGTAGAAATACTTTGTCTGGAAGTTGTTCTTGCTCAGCTGCTGTCTTGTACTCTTTGTCGATACAACTCAGCAGCTTCGTTCCGAAGTTGTTCAACGAAGGTCTTCTCGATCCTTCTCTTGCTGAGCTGCGTTTTGTACACAATGGCAACATTTTGCACACGCGGGCCGAGTGGCCTTGATCTGTTTGACTTGGGCTTTGACTTTCGTATTGGGCTTTAAGCATTTTAGTCTTTATGTCTTATAAACAATTTAACTCAACATTGAACAAACACATTAGTATAATAAATCAAAGCATTTAAACTTAGTGTGTTCAGAATATATTTAATTTTACTTAAATAATTTTGTCAAATCAAAATCATGTGGAAAGGTGTTTCAACAAACTCCCCCATTTTGATGTTGGCAAAACTATTCAGCGAGGAACTCAGTGTTGAGCTCCCCCATGATAGTTGACCTAATATTACTTAGCAGACTCCCCCCGTAAGGGTTGAGCTATTGACTAAACATTTTAAGGTTTAATCGAGTAAGTCTAAGGTCAGTTTTCAGACATAGGTCAGCTCATGGAATATATTCTATTTTACTCAGTGTTAAGCGGAAGATTTAACATTCAGAGAGCGCTGAGTATTTTATTGTTCAATGGGTCTTATGAGACAGTGTTTAATAAACATACAAGATAATGTCAAACATTTTATCAGCATAGCGTACAATCAACAAGTATTATAAAAAGTAAGCACATTTGATGTATTTAAAGATACATAATAACATAATACTCAGTATCATATAAAATAACTAAAGGTTGGATAAAAGATGCAAGTATTGTATTAAAATAAAGTAGTCAGCATATACAACAAAAAGATAAGCAAAAAGAAACATAGAAACTACAAAGGACTACAAAGTAAAGAACAATACTGAGTTAGCCTATTTCTATTTCTTCTTCTTATGCTTAGACTGACTACTTCTAGCAGCCTCCTGCTGAGTTCTACCTTGAGTTCTAGCTTGTTCTTTCTCCCCCATTTTGTCAGCATCGGGAGGAGGAGGAATTCTAAAGGAGTCGGTTAAGACCGCGTTGGTCAGTGTGGCGAACAACTCCTTAAGCTTGTCGGCGCTTTCATTGATGTCGTCGAAGACAACAATGCCTTCATCTAAGACCTCTTGAGGTATATCGAGTTCAGCTGCGCTGAGCATGCTCAGTATGTAGGCTTGAGACTTACCCACCCAAGTAATTGTATCTGACAGTGCAGCAAAAACTTGATGAAATATCTTCAGCAAGGTTGAGTCATAATATTAACGCTGGATATTGTACTGACGCACATGGGTGAAAGTCTTTTGGGTAGTGACCAGTATCTCATTCTGCTTCATCTGGTCAGTGTCCATCTCTTGCTTATTCAAGTTCAGCAAACGAACGGCTTCGCTAATTTGCTCCACCGAGCATTGAGAGTAAGAAGCCAGCTGATCATTGGTCTTGTTTTGCTCAGTGTGAAGCTGGGCAAAGAGCATCTTAACTTCAGCAGAAGTTGCATATTGAGTGTTTGAAGTTGACAAGGTCTGGAATTGTTCTTGAAGAGTGTTGAGATGTTGAGCCATTGTCAGTTGGATCTCAGCCAGCTTCGTTATTGAGTCCTGCTTGGGCTGTTGTGTTTGAATGGAGATCATAAAACTTAGCAGATCCTTCAGTCCTTTAACTTCATTTAAAAGCTGAGTGACTTGGGACAGCTGAGTTGACTCATTGTTCGTAGACCCAGCAGTAGGTTCAACATTTTGATGAAGATCCTTGATTAATGACTGCACCGAGTTGATGAGTTGACTACCAGACTCGGTGGCATGCAGATAGCTGAGTGATCTTTCATCAGGTTGCCGAGTTTCCTCAGTGTGACCAGTTGATGGAGGAGTCGGATTTTTCTCAGGGACGACATGGTCAGTGACTAGAAGGGGGTTGTCAATCTGCATTTGGTTCTCTTATAGAGATGATTGATTGGCAGGAGTGATTATTGATCCAGAGGTAGGCTGACTGGGTTCAGTGCTGACAGTGACAGGAATTTCCTGAGTCAGCACAGTGCTTGGAGCAGCAACATTATCGAGAAGTTGCTCGGTTTGACTTGTGGGGTTAGCAGAAGCATTCAAGTCGGCTTGTTCCTGTTGTGAAGAAACAGAGGCTTGCTTTTCAACAGAAACTGGTAGAGACGCAGAAGTTGTTTGCGGAAAAACTTTAGCTTAAGCGTAGAAGGGTCTTTGGTCGGCTTCTGGACAGGAAGGTCAATGACAGTTGTCTGACTTGCCTTTACTAGTCTTCTTCTTTGAGTAGGTGTAGTGTCAGCTGGGGTAGACTCTACTGAGTGAGGAGGAGAAGTCTCTTCTTGTTCAACATTGAGCTGGTCAGCTTGTTCCTGTTCTTCATCTGCAGCCAACTCAGTATTAGTTGGGTCAGCAGTTTCCTCTTCACTGACTGTCTCCTCAGTGTCATCCTGACCACTTTCTTCTTCCTCCCGTTGATCATTCCCTTCGTCTTCTTCTAGCTCTTCTTCAACTTGTGTGATGAAGTGATCATCCAGTTGCACATCATCTTCTTAATGCTCAGCTTCAGTTCCCTGACATTGTGTGAAGTGAGAATCACTAGGAACAATGATGTCAGTAGGGATAGCATCAATAGGGGTCAGCTCTGAAGACTTTTTCTTCTTCAGAGGTTGCTCATCATCATCCATTCTTTCTTCTGTATCAGGCTCATCTTAACTGCTTCTCTTCTCAGCTGACTTAGGTCTCTCCTGACCTTTTTGAGCAACTGACTTCAGTTTCTTGGCCGGAGACTCATCATCTTTTGAAGGAGTCCCAACAGCTTTCCTTTTGCGGCCAGCTGGAGCCTTTGTTCTTATGTCCTTCTTTGGGACATTCTCCTCAGCAGGCTGATCACCACCTTTGGCTTTCTTAATCAGTTGGTTAAACTTCAAGGCACGCAGCGCAGCAGCTGTGATCTCAGAGCCTTGGACCGTAGTTTCCTCAGATAGGTCAATCTGATGGTCTATGAGGATTCTAGTAATGAGTGAGCCCAGCCTTAGAGTTCCAGTGCTCCTTTGGAAGCCGGCAATTAAGAATACTGGCATGTTGATGGGCTTGTAGGTCAGCATATGCCATATGAAGCATTGCTCAAAGTTGGTTGCTGAGCTAGTGCAATTTATCTTTGGGAAGATATAATTGGTCAGCAGGTAGTGTGCCATCTTTTGGTGCTGGCCCATTGAGGAACTGGAGATTTCTCCAGAGTGGCTAGCGGGCTTACAGAAGGTGGCAGAGTACCCAGTTCCTTCATGATCACTAGTTCTCCTCAGTTTTGTTCCTTCATTCTTTAGTTTCAGCAAGTTGGCAAGGTAGGTAGGATTGACAAAAATTGTTTTCCCTTTTACCACAGTTGCTAGGTAGTCCTGGTTATCGTCAGCAACCCTCAGATTATGGTAGAATTCCCTTACTAAGTCAGGGTAAGTTGGATCTCTGATTGAGAACAGCTCGGTCCAGCCATTCTTCGATATCCATTCATAAAATGGTTGCTCGGTTTCTACGAAGGCCTCAGAGAACCACCTTGAGTGGTCAATCTTCCACTCTCTAACGTTTTCGAAGACATTAGTATAGGTTTTGACTTTGGTCGGCTTTACTTTAGCGGAGGTGGCTTGTCCAGCTTTGCCTTTGCTCGGTGTAGTGGCCTTAGCCGTTTCAGGCGGAGTAGAATGCCTGGAGGGTTCATCGGAACTGGTTTTAGGGTGACCGGCACCAGAGATGTTCACGGAAATCTTAGTCATAGTTTCAGCGAGGGTTTTGGAAGTATTAAGAGTTTTTAGAGAGAAGGTGCTTATGCCAGAGAATTCGGTAAGTGTAAAGAGATAAAAATGGGGATTTACCCATTATTTATAGCGGTGTGAGGTGGATCTTATCGAATCCATGTGTCAGTTTAGCCTTGGGATTGTCAACCGACAAGGATCCTAGCACTTATGACACATTCGGCGCATACGTCATCCTAGGTGGCTATTCGCGTGCTTTAGCATTAAATGCAACGGATCTTGTACTCAGCGTTTAGAATTCTAAACGTTCTATATTCTGAGTAGTCAGTTTTATACAAACGGATGGTTCAAGTAGTTGGTTACCCAGTTTGAGATAACTACTCAATGCTCATATTTGCTCAGTATGTGATGTTCATTCATTTAGCATTAAACGCTCAACATACATCTATTCACTCAGCAAATAATAGCATAAGTCATTCAGCATGGTAATTCACTCAACATGAATCTATATTAAGAGCTGGAATTTACTGAAGAGGATTAAACATACCAATGGCTTCTCTCAGTATGCTGAACTGCTCACGAGCCAGTGGCTTTGTGAAGATATCCGCAAGCTGCTCATCCGTTGGGACATAGGTCAGCTTTATCTCACCCTTGAGTACATGGTCTCTAATGAAGTGATGTCTGATGCTGACATGCTTTATCCTGCTGTGCTGAATTGGGTTCTTTGATAGATCAATTGCACTTTTGTTGTCACATTTGACCTCAGTTGTCTTTGTTTGAACACCATAGTCTTCAAGCTGTTGCTTAATCCATAGGACTTGAGCAACACAGTGTCCAGCAGCAATGTACTCAACTTCAATGGTAGACAAGGCTACTGACGCCTGCTTCTTGCTGAACCAGGATACAAGACAGCTTCCTAAGAAGTGACATCCTCCAGAGGTGCTTTTTCGTTCAAGCTTGTCTCATCCATAGTCAGCGTCAGTGTATCCAATGAGTGTGAAACCATGAGTGTTGGGATACCATAAACCTGCATTCACTGAGCTTTGCAAATATCTAAGGATTCTTTTTACAGCTATGTAATGAGATTCCTTAGGGTTAGATTGATATCTAGCACAGTAGCATACTGAGAACTGAATGTCCGGTCTACTTGCTGTTAAGTAAAGTAGAGAGCCTATCATACCTCGATACAATTTTCTGTCTACTGACTTACCATTCTCGTCAGCACAAAGGACAGTGTCAGTGCCCATAGGAGTAGATATTGGCTTGCAATTTTCAAGATCATATTTCTTCAATATCTCCTTAGCATATTTAGCTTGACTGATGAAGATGCCATTTTTCCCTTGTTTGATTTGAAGTCCAAGGAAGAAGTTGAGTTCTCCCATCATTGACATTTCAAACTCAGTCTGCATTTGCTTGCTAAATTCCTTGCACATTGACTCATTAGTAGCACCGAAAATAATATCATCCACATATATTTGAGCCAGCAGGGCATCTTTACCCTTTCTCTTAATGAATAAGGTTGTATCAGCTTTGCCTCTGACATAGTTTCTAGTCAGCAGGAAACTGGTCAGCCTCTCATACCAAGCACGTGGTGCTTGCTTGAGGCCGTACATAGCCTTTTTGAGTTTATAAACGTGGTTTGGGAATTTAGGATCCTCAAACCCTGGAGGTTGATTAACATAAACTTCCTCGTTTATAACTCCATTAAGGAATGCACTTTTAACATCCATTTGAAACAGTTTAAAGTTCATATAACTTGCATAAGCACATAAAATTCTAATAGCCTCTAGCCTTGCCACTGGGGCAAAGGTCTCACCATAGTCAATACCTTCTTGCTGACTGTAGCCCTGAGCTACAAGCCTTGCTTTGTTCCTGACTACATTTCCTTGTTCATCCAGCTTGTTGCGGAAGACCCATCTTGTTCTAATGGTCTTCTGACTCCTTGGATGTGGCACTAACTCCCATACATCGTTTCTTCTGAATTGATCAAGTCCCTCTTGCATTGCGCTCATCCAGAATTCATCTTCCTCAGCATCAGCGAAGTTCTTTGGTTCCTGAACTGAGACGAAGGCTACGTTGCTGATGTATCTCCTGAGTTGGTTTCTTGTCATTAGGGTATTCTCAGCGGCATCAAGAATAGCACTCTCTGAGTGTCCTCTTGGTATCCTTATCTCCTTTGATAGATTGATGTCTTATGCTGTTTGTGTTTCAACAATTTCTGCAGGTGTAGACTGGTCAGTGAAAACAATTTGAGGTTCACTTTTACCTTGGGTCAACCCTTGAGGGAATGACTCAGCGGCTGTATCTTGATCAGCGGGTACTGAGTGTGGATCATCCTCGGTCAGCGGCCGATATCTTCTCGCAGGGTTAGTTTCGCCGAACTCAACATGTACTGACTCTTCTAAAACCTGAGTTCGTTTATTGAAAACTCTGTATGCTTTGCTGTTTGTTGAGTAGCCTAAAAAGATAGCTTTATCAGCTTTTGAGTCAAACTTAGCTAGGCTATCTTTGGTGTTTAAAATGAAACATTTACAACCAAAGGCACGAAAGTATCCAATGTTGGGCTTTCGTCCTTTCCAAAGTTCGTCGGGGGTTTTCTTTAGTATAGGTCTAACAAGAGCCCTATTAAGAATATAGCACGCTGTGTTGACAGCTTCTCCCCAAAAATACTTTGGAAGCCTATGCTCACTCAGCATTGTCCTGGCTATTTCAACCAAGGTTCTGTTCTTCCTTTCTACAACCCCATTTTGTTGAGGCGTTCTAGGAGCAGAAAAATTATGGTCAATGCCGTTGGTTTCACAGAATTCAACAAACTGTTGGTTCTTGAATTCTCCACCATTATCACTTCGGATGTCAGCCAGCTTTAGGTCTTTATCATTTTCAAGTTTTCTAACCAAATTTGAAAATGTCTCAAAGGTCTCATCCTTGCTACTCAGCAAGATGATCCAAGTGTACCGAGAAAAGTCATCTATAATGATCAAGGAAAATCTTCTTCCACCCAGACTCAGCGGCTGGACTGGACCGAAGAGATCCAAGTGTAGTAACTCTAACGGACGCTTAGTTGAGACAATATTTTTACTATGAAAAGATTGTTTGGTTTGTTTTCCCGCTTGGCAAGCGTGGCATAGTTGATCTTTTTCAAATTTAAGTTCTGGCAGTCCCTCAACCAATTGTTTTCTTGCTAATTTGGCCAGGAGGTCCATGCTTACATGACCAAGTCTCATGTGCCATAGCCAGGAATTTTCTTCCTTTGATACTAAGCATACAGTTTTTGAAAACTTTTTCTCTAAGTTCAGCATGAAGACATTATCAATGCGAGGGGCAGTTAAAATTAACTCATTAGTCTTACCCTCGAATATTTTACATCCAGTGTTATCAAATATAACTTTTCTCTCATTGTCACATAGCTGAGCTACGCTGAGTAAGTTATATTTGAGTCCGCTGACTAGGGAGACATACTCAATAGTAGGATTACCTCCAACGGTTCCTGACCCTACTATCTTACCCTTTTTGTTGTCTCCAAAACTTACGCTTCCTCCTCGTTTACGCTCAAATGTGATGAACTGAGTTTCATCACCAGTCATATGCCTCGAGCATGCGCTGTTAATATACCACATTTTTTACTTCTCAGCACACCTCAGGCTTACCTGCAATGTAGCTAGTTGCTTTTAGGTACCCAATTCTTTTTGGGTCTTGGCTTGTTAGGTTCAACAGGTAAAGCATCATATTTTATTTTATGGCGACATACTTGGATAGTATGGCCATTCTTTCCACAGAAGTCACAGCTGACTTTCCGTTTAGGATTTCTCACTAACTGGTCAGCACCCCAGTGCTGAGCGTGCCAGCACACCTTTGTGGTGTGTCCTTTCTTCCCACAGAAGTCACACTGGACATTCCGCTGAGGATTCCATCTCTGCTGACCAGTACCTCGGTACTGAGTATTCAGAGGAATATTTCTTTTGTTTGGAACCTTTAGTTGGTTCTGGATAGTTGTGACGTCCTTTCTCAGTTTCTTAAAATCTGATTGGACTTCAGAGATAGACTTATGTATGATCTCCATGTTATCATGCAAAGTTGAGTTGTCCTGAAGAAAGAATCTGAGGTCACTCAGCTTGACCTCTTCAACCTCGTCACAACGCCTGCTGAGTGCTCTGACTTTCTTATTACACTTTTTGACAAGTGTATAGAGGTCACTCAGGGCATTAACCATTTCATTTCTGAGCTGGGGTAGTGATATTACCTCATTTGATTGCTCCTCATCGTCAGATGCAATGGAGGGGTCAGCATGCTCAGAGACGCACGGCTCAGCAAGTTCGTCAGCCATAAAATAGATCTTTGCTGACTCAGTGGCATCAGCTTCTGATGATGAAGACTCATCACTGTCGCTCCATATTGCCACCATTGCCTTTTTGCCGTTCTTCCTTTCTTTCCTCAGCGTGGGGCAGCTTGACTTGATATGGCCAGTTTGATGACATTCAAAGCATGTAATGGGCTTTGAGTTGTCCTTCTTGTATTTGCTGTCGCTGGACTCAGCTTTATACTTATCAAACTTTTTGTAAGGCTTCTTAGAATATTTGTCATTCTTTCTGAACAGCCTTTTCATCTTCCTGGTGAACATAGCCATCTCTTCATCATCTGTTGAGCTCCCATCAGTGGAGTCAGCTTTCATGACAAGAGATTTCTGCTTCTTGTCTTCAGACTTTTCCTTCACCTCAAAATTCTTCATTGAGATCTCATGGGTCAGCAGTGAGCCGATGAGTTCATCATATTTGTAGGTGGTTAAGTCTTGAGCTTCCTCAATAGCAGTCTTCTTTGCTTGCCAGTTTTTAGGAAGACTCCTAAGAATCTTCTTGACTTGTTCTTCCTCAGTGAAGATCTTCTCAAGTCTCTTGAGCTCGTTGATGATGTTTGTAAACCTTGCATTCATGTCAGAGATTCCCTCATCATCGTTCATTTCGAACAGCTCGTATAGTCTCATCTGCTGGTTCACCTTGGACTCTTTTACTTTGTTGGTTCCTTCGTAGGTGACCTCCAGCTTCTTCCAGATCTCTTGCGCTGACTCACAACCTGATATCTTGTTATATTCTACAGCATCCAGCGCACAGTGAAGCATGTTTATAATCGAAGTGTGATTTTGTAGCTTCTTGAGATCATCCTCTGTCCATTTGGCCTCAGCTTTAACAACTGTTTGGCCAGCCACAACTTCAACAGGAACAAATGGGCCTTGGACTATTGAAAGCCATGCACTCATATTTGTTGCCTGAATAAAGTTTTTCATCCTATTCTTCCAGAAGGTGTAGTTAGACCCGAAGAATAGGGGAGGCCGAGTAATGGACAGCCCCTCAGGTAAGATCTGAGTTGTCTGGTTTCCTGGGAGAAATCGAGTGCTGTTTTCAGCCATAGTGGAGATCAGCTCAAGGTAGTTAAACCTTTCACAGTGAGCTTTTAAGCTCTGATACCACTTGTTGGTCCCTTATAACATAACAAGTTAGTTCCAAGGGGGGGGGATAGGAACTATTTAAAATTTTAGTACGTTAAGGCTGACTTCTTTTTCTTTGAAAAAGGATTACACAGCGCGCTGAGTAAATTAACACACTAGCTTAGTCAACTGGTGACTAAGTCAGCTTCTTTCCTTGAGTCAGGAGATAACACTTGAGTCTATTCCTGAACTCAGATACTCAATACACACAACTCAGCGTGACCTCTTTTCTTGGTCAGTTTTTTAAGCAAGCAATATATATATTAAAGAGTTTAAGGTTAGAAAGATGTTACTCAGCAGATTTATCCAGGTTCGGCCTCTAAGCCTACGTCCTGTCCCCGGAACACGTTTCGAGCTTTCGAATTCTCTACTGAGCTCTTTAACGGTAGAGCATCAAACCTTTTACAACTTAGAAGCTGAGTATAACAAGAGTACCTTCCTCTATACCTCTACTCACTCCTAATCTCTCGCTGAGTACTGTAACCGAGTACTCAGCCTCTCCTTTCTAATCTCTAGAGATGATAAAGATTTGTCCTAAACAACAATTGCTAAGACACCTTAGATGATTGAATAATCACTCTAGACTTTTACACGAAAGATATAAAATTTGGTGTAAGTATTTCCTTTGCTTTTTCTCACAGAACTTTGAGTAGAATTTTGGTCAGCGTAATGGCTTGATGAAAGTTCTGTGTTGAATGAAGCAACTGAAAGGACCTATTTATAGAGACGTCTGAGGCATCAGTCATTTCGAATTTTGAAATAACCGTTGGAGGGAAACGGCTTCCTGCCGTTGTCACTCAGTCCTGCTCAGTGCTCTTGGCCAATCAGATTCAAGTATCTTCTGTCTTCGGTCAGTGCTGAGCAGCTTTTAGTCAGTCCGGCAGAATGTCTCTCCATTTATGGTAAGGTCAACTAGACAGCTTTCTGTGTCTTCTGAACTTTACCCAAAGTAGAAATACTTTGTCTGGAAGTTTTTCTTGCTCAGCTGCTGTCTTGTACTCTTTGTCGATACAACTCAGCAGCTTCGTTCCGAAGTTGTTCAACGAAGGTCTTCTCGATCCTTCTCTTGCTGAGCTGCGTTTTGTACACAACGGCAGCATTTTGCACACGCGGGTCGAGTGGTCTTGATCTGTTTGACTTGGGCTTTGACTTCTGTATTGGGCTTTAAGCCTTTTAGTCTTTATGTCTTATAAACAATTTAACTCAACATTGAACAAACACATCAGTATAATAAATCAAAGCATTTAAACTTAGTGTGTTTAGAATATATTTAATTTTACTTAAATAATTTTGTCAAATCAAAATCATGTGGAAAGGTGTTTCAACATAAGTTCCCTAGTAATAATTAACAGTGATAGTCAGCATGCTACTGCTTTTGTTAAGGATCAAAGTTTTCATAGCAAGGCAAAACATATTGAGATTAAGTATCACTTTGTTAGAGAATTAGTTGGACGCAAAGAAGTTTGTATGAAGTATGTTTCAACTCATGACATGGTTGCTGACCGTCTATCGAAACTTGTTAAGAGATATGTTTTTGTGAAACATATTAGGTCCCAGGGATTGTTAAGGATCTAATCGTACTTCTGTTACATGTATTTTTTAGAACTTGTATTTCTAACTCAATAAAGTACTTTTGAATTTATTATGATACACATATGTAAATGTTGTATATGAACGTTTACTATTGAGCATGCCAGACAAAGAAGTAGCTCACTCACACGAGTGTCTACCCTTATTTTGTTATTATAGTGACGATGATAAGGATGCAACTAATTTTTTTTGAGTAAACGAGAACTCATTCAATAATTGTGGTCGTCTTACTGTAACAATGAATCTGAGTTTGTTAGATTGCAAGATATAGATATACATATAAGTGGATAAGTATGTATATAAACGATTATTCATAATCTGGGATTTCAAATTGAGTCATTCAATAAAATCTTTTGTCTTGGACAGTCGAAGGTAGTCATATAATAAAAGAGACTAAGGTTGGATGTTATGGCACACCAGAATTGAAACCTTCATATGATGTTGCTCTGAGTATAGACATGCTATTCTTTTAGATGGACGAAATTGAACACCATAAAATATGTTTTTCATATCATGTGTGTTTAGCAATCAAGAGATGGAAAAAGAGACAATCTCACCCTTTTCCCAGTGTGAGACTCACTTCGTGAAATCATGTTTTTCTCGAAATGTTATCCTTGATACCCTTAACTAGTTCAAGAAGTGTAATTCACTTTGGCTACCAGATGCTCTCAAGAGCTAGGTGTTAATTCAGTTAGAAAAGGGGCAACTAGGCAAGCAAATTGAATTATTATAGAAAGAACGTAGTAAGAGGGAAAGACTTTATTAAGTTCACATCTTTTAGTTCTATGTTTCACAAATCCAGATAGTTGTGTGTTTGTGCACTCTTGTGAAAATAGACAACTATTGAGATGATAATGGTTACAATGGATATAATATGAAATCTAGGATAAATCATACCTTTTTTTTAATTACACATGTAATGCGAGAGGTTGTATATCTCCAATAAGGATACATCGTTTGAGTTCTCTATTATGTGCCGGTCAAATGAACTATTTACAAATATGAATGAGACAGAATAATGGAGTATCTTTTTATTACGTATGAGTGAGAGATGCATGAATTAATGGATTAAATGGGCCTTGGCCCAGCACAAATCTATTAAGACTGCCTGTAACCTTATGGGTTAGGGATTAGGGTTTAGCCTAGCTATAAATTGTTGGAAAAATTTGAATAAAATTATTTGTTAATTTTAATACCAACAAACACCTCCTTACATGATCAGTCGTGCCCTTCGTGAACAGTCATGTTTGTACGTAAACAGTCGTGTCTGTCCGTGTACAGTCGTGTTTGTTCGTGAAATGACATATCCTTCCAAGTTCTATTTATATAGAATGGATTGTCAAATTCAAAAACAGTCAGAAAAAATACCGTTCTTGAATTTTTTCTGCTCTTTATCTGTTCATAAAGTTCTTGTTTTCCTACTCCGGTGATAACTAGGCTACACACGGTTTGAGTTCGCTTGCGTAATCTGTTGTATCCTGGGAGACGATTGTCAATAGCGGCAAGATCTGTCTTAAGGAAACTGCTAATACAGGTCTCAGATTTGTCTATCTCCATTCTTTTTGATTTTCTGTTTACTGTTAATATATTTTTTTGTGTTCATTTTATTTTTTGGTTAATCACATCCTACCATCTTAAGACAGAGTTATTGTTTTTGTGATTTCCAGAAATACACAGAAGAAAGTGTTTGGCATTATTTTATCAATACATGCAGAGGTAGTACTTTACTTTAAAAGGAAAAAAGGGAGCATGCAAGTTGAGTAAAGCATTTTTTATTGGTTTATTCTCCTGGATAAGTTCAAGTCATCATTGATGATGGAGGTAATAAGCATTTATTATTATTATTATTCATCTTTCTTCAAGATGGAGGTTAGTAGCAGCGTATTGATAATAATGGTTAGCATACAGCCTTTTATTTTCTATGTAGATTATGTATTGTTTGAAAAGAACACAGTACATAAGTTTTGATCCCTACTATTATCATGATTTTTCTTGTGATCAATCTGTGATTTTATGATTTTATTTTGATGATAATTTTTCCAAAGAGACATACAGGAATACGTTGATGAATTATCTTGATGAATTATCTTGATGAACAGATTATAATTGAAAAATTATTTTGACAGATTGGAGGATAATTTATTATAATTTTTTGTTAAATTGTTTGTTATGTATCTGTTTGTTTAAACAAATTATAATTTCCTGATTCTAACTTGGTTTGTTTGGAATTTCAGGAAGAGAAAATTGTTAAATTATTGTATAGTCTCTGTTTGTTTAAACAGAGTAATTGCCTTTTGGCATGTGTTGGTACATACGTTAATTGAAGATGGATTCGGTTCTAAGAACACGGACATTTCAAAGGTTTTAAACCTACTTGTACCAGTGGTAACGTATAAGCCACAACGAAAGTCTACGAAAATTCATTGGTATGAATTTTAAGACTTATTGATAAAAGAAAATACGTTTTCTTTAAAGATGATGATGATATGCGAAAATTCCATATTTGATATTATCGCGCGTAAGGGTTGATATACATTAGAAATGTGAAATGTCACAAATTGAAAAATCTGAGCAATGATGTTATCTAGCTGAGTTGGTTGCTGGGAGATGAACATTAGTTGGCTAGATTTAATTTGTGAAAGTAACTAAAAATGTAGAAATCAAATCGCCTGAAAATAAGTACGTTTCAATGATGGAAGAAAAGAAAAATATCATATCAATCGGTGAATATGCGGTATAAAAAGCTTCTGTATGATGAGTTACAGGTAGAAAAGCTTCCGTGTGATAACACCGTTAGTCAATTGATCTCAACGAGTGTCATCCTTGTTGATTTTGTAGAATCAAAGGATAACACAGCGGATCCGCTAACCTAGAGGTTAAACCGAGATCAAATTGATAAATCATCGAAAGGAATGAGACTAAAGCCCATAGAGAAGAGGCGTTATGTGAAGGAAAACCCTACCTAGTTGACTGGAGATCCCAAGAAATAGGTTCAAAGGGACAACCTAATTGCATAAACCTTATGCGTTCACTGTGGGGGTTAAACCCAAGTCCATTCCTAGATGTAAACAGTGACACCAACGGGAAAAGGTTAAGCTATATGCTTTTAATGATACATTGTGCGTCAATAAATCACCTATGTCAGAGTGAAGTGGGGTCGCTTCGATGGAGACTAGTGGGGCCTAGTTATCTTAAACTCTCGCAGAACCAGGCGATGTTCATGACCATAACGAACATAACCATGAGAACCATACCGTGTTATGTTGATATCTGTGTGGGGGTATATCACTGTTTACACAAACGGCAGAATAGTTCAAAGCATCGCGTCTACTAGTCAGCCAGTAAAGTAAATATACTTTCACAAGGGAAGGTTCAAGGCACATTAGCTACCTATCCTATGCAGATATCTTCTGTAGAAACTTATCACCATATCCTAATCGTCTCGTTTTTAATTTTATTCATGTGGGGGATTGTTGGAAAAATTTGAATAAAATTATTTGTTAATTTTAATACCAACAAACACCTCCTTACATGATCAGTCGTGCCCTTCGTGAACAGTCGTGTTTGTGCGTAAACAGTCGTGTCTGTCCGTGTACAGTCGTGTTTGTTCGTGAAATGACATATCCTTCCAAGTTCTATTTATATAGAATGGATTGTCAAATTAAAAATAGTCAGAAAAAATACCGTTCTTGAATTTTTCATGCTCTTTATCTGTTCATAAAGTTCTTGTTTTCCTACTCCGGTGATAACTAGGCTACACACGGTTTGAGTTCGCTTGCGTAATCTGTTGTATCCTGGGAGACGATTGTCAATAGCGGCAAGATCTGTCTTAAGGAAACTGCTAATACAGGCCTCAGATTTGTCTATCTCAATTCTTTTTTATTTTCTGTTTACTGTTAATATATTTTTTTGTGTTCAAGTGCTATCTTTTCTCTCTCATAAGTCACCGCCCCCTCTTTGATCTCGATGTGCGTTCTTAGTTCATGAACCTATAGTCATTGCTCCTCTCGTGTAGCCTTCATCTAGATTGGTTATATGGAGCCACAATTCATTTCTTTCGTTGCAAATCAACGGATATGCACTACAAGAGGTAAACCTATATCCGTTGTATATTTATTGATAGATCCAGATTCATTACCCATCCCTTGGAAGTCAAAGGTTATCCTCCACTAGGTTTTTCTAGGTTCTCATTTAATAAATCACATAATTAATGCATTTGCATATGTTGGGGTTAATATCATCTCCAACAATATCTTAGTTGGACTCTTAAGTTAAAATTTGAGTAGAGAGAGTTAAAAATCAACTCCAACAGCTTCTAAGTGACTCCTCAAATCACCAAGAGTCTTTCCATTCTCTCTATTATTGAGGAGACTCTGTCCATTCCTAGTCCATTCCTTATTTCAATTTTTTTACTAATAATTTATTATTGAGGGGTCTTTCTTCTCTCACTATTAGTAAATATAACAACACTTAATAATTTTAATGATAAATAAGGAGTGAATTAATATTTATTCATAGTATTAAGTAGGTCAAAGTCTAACTTTGAAAATGAGTAATGACTATAGGTTCGTGAACTAAGAACGCAATCTGTATATTTGGGAAAGAGGCTTTCCTGGCAAAATGAGACTCAGTCCACTGACAAACAATAATCTGTATAATTGTCTACACTTTTGTTTGACTATCCAATGACAAACAATAAAAATTATATAATATTACAATTATTATTAGGATTAATTTTAAAAGAAACCATGTGGTTATACTATTTTGCTGATAGAGGACTGTGGTAATTTTTGTCAAAATGAGGACTGTGCTTGTTGATATTTACAAATCGACGACTTTTGAGTTGACCATGCCAAATTTGGCCATTAACGACTTCACAATGAAACTTTTTAAGAATTTAATTAATGATATTTTAAGCAACTTTAATTCTTTAATTTTTTAGTTTTGAGGTCATTTAAGTGTTGTTTGTTAAGGATAGATTACTTTTCAAAGAGAGAAAACTCCAAAAATGATGATTTTGAAAAATAAAAAAATATGGTTCCATAGTAAATGTGATACTAAACAATTTTAATTCTTAAAATTTTTCATTCTGAGGTTGTTAGCAACCAAATTTGGTAATCAACATAAAAGTCCTCGATTTGCAAATATCAGCAAACACGGTCTTCGTTTTGACATACAAAATACCACAATACTCAATCTACAAAAAGTGTAACCACATGAGTTTCTTTTGGAATTAACTCTTAAAATTATTAATGTGAAAAAAGAAGAATTAAACATGAGTTTCTTTTGGAATTAACTCTTAAAATTATTAATGTGAAAAAAGAAGAATTAAAGAAATAAGTACATGATTAGGAGTGGAATGTTGGCTGAAGCTGCATTCCAGCAAGGTAGATTGCTCATTAGTAAGTTTTAGTTTCTTTCTGTTGCTATTTATTTTCTTGTAATTCCTCCAACCAATAATTCGTTTGTAATTTCCATTTTCTTCATCAAAATGACCTTTGACGTTAATGCCATCTTCTTGGTTACAAGAAAGAGGGAAAGAGAGTTGTAAATAAGGGGCAAAATTGTCTCTTACTCTCTTTTTTTCTTTGTCTTTTTGTACGTACAAACCACCGATGCTTAATCCAAGATCGAGTTTTCTATTTCTCTCTTCTACTTCATGTTGTTCTTTTTCCATGATATTGGAATAATTGGAATAAAAGAGAGAAGAAAAATAATATATAATATTGAGATACGTAAGGGTATATATATACAAATTATTAGTTTAAGTTTTCATGGAGGTATTTAATAGATTCAATCAGTTATTTTATTTTTTTTGAAAAAATTCAATCAACTATTAGTTACTAAATTCAATATTAATTATTATTTTTCCGTTACTTTGATTGTTAATTATTTATTCAATGCTTTCTTTGAACTTGCCTTACAATAATACCTCCTTCCAAAGAAACCATACGTTTCATTGTCTAAATTCAATGATTATTATTTGTTGTTATTATTGTTTTTTTACTTTACTATTTGCAGGGCAGAGCCAGAGGGGCGGAAAAGGTCGGCCGATCCTCCGGCCCCGCCAGAAAACCCTTAGATAGGGGTTTTCCTTCCTGGCAGAGCCAGGGGCCGCCATGGCTGGAGCCCCTCCATCCATGGCGGCTGCAACATATTTGCAGAAGATGGGATCCCATCTTCTGCTTATATTTTTAACCTACAACAGCACAAAACGATTATGATGCTGTAGGTTAAAAATATAAGGGATGGAAAGAGCAAAAATGCTCTTTCCATCCGCAAGAAAACTGATGGGTTAAATTGCCTTTTTCTTTTTCTTTTTTTAATCTTCTCTTTCACTCTTTGCTCATTCAACCTATAAAGTATAAAATCCAAAATAATTTTAAGAAAGTTCTTTAAAATCTCCATTCTCACCCAACTCTTTTCTTTTTATTTTAAGTAAGTTTTTTACTTTTCTTTTTGTTATTTATTTTATAATTTCTCAACTAAATTAGATATTTTCAAATTAGGATTATGTTGAAGAATTTCTAATCCAGGGTTTAATTTAGAAATTTTTAATTTAGGGATTTTTAATTTTAGAGGTTTTTAAATTTCACTAAATAAAATCATATTATAACCAAATGATATAAAATTAAGGGATAAGGTGCAAAAATACTCTCTAACTTTCACAGTCAGCAGCAATTTTACTCCTAACGTTTAAAATTGTGTAATTTTACCCATAACGTTAGCAACTAAGAGCAATTTTACTCCTAACATTGATAAATTAGATCAATTTGAGAAATAATTCATTAAATTGTTTTCTCGGTCATGAATCTCCTCATTTACACTTTATATGTGCGCCATTTTATCACTAATTTTTTTTTGGTAAGAAATCACAAACATATGATTAGACATAAAATTAAAAAATTAAAAAATATACCGTATTTTGTATGAGTTGGACAAAAAAAATCAAATATTTTGTTAGGGTAAAATTGTTCTTGGATGCCAACGTTAGGGGTAAAATTGCACTATTTTAAACATTAGGGGTAAAAATTCAAGAACAATTTTTATGTATAAATACATTTTTAGTAGGAATCAAATGCTTGAGTCGTTATATGCCAGAAAAAAATTCTACATAGAATGGAGCCCCCCTAAGGTTTGAGTCCTGGCTCCGCCACTGACTATTTGTATCAGTAATTAAAGACTTTTTAAGATAAGGCACATTGATTACTTCAACTTGTGATCAAACTGTGGAACTCTTAATCAAGAATAAAAAGAAACAAAATGCTAAATGGAGAAAAAAAGAAATTGAGTAAAAATGATTGATAATTAACTAAACTTTTACCATTTATATACAACATTGGTTTAAATTAGGAAAACTAATTATGGAAATAAAAGAAAGAAACCTTTAAATTCAAAAACTAATTTTAGGACGACTATTAGAACACATTTCAAAGATTCATAAGGAAGTAGAGGTGCAACTATAGAAGTCACAAGAGCGCTACAAAGCACGATATAACAGACATAATCTCCAACATAACTTCCATGAAGGAGATATGGTTTGGTTGAAGCTCGATAAGGATGACAAGAAATTAAAACCAATTATATATGTTCCATTCAAGATCTTGGAAAATATCGGGGAGAATACATTTCGACTTAAGCTACTGCCTTACATAAAATGTATTCTGTCAAAAAATTTGAGTACTTGAAAGCCTTTTGAACCATCATTTACTAGAGGATGAAGAAGTTATTCAGGATTCTCGGCTAACCCCACTAGACTGTTGTTTGAGAGGGAAGACTAACTATCTGTTGATTGCATTCTAGAGAAGAAAGTCACTATGACTTGACGTGGTTCAATAGAATCTTATCGGATTGGACGATAAGGTCAATTTCCAAACAACTCCAAATGGTTTCATAAAGAGAAAAGAAACGCGGAATTACCCCACTTGGAGTTTTAGCTTTTCAAGTGCTTCAACTTGCTCACAATGGGGAGCCCTACTCTAGGTGGATCCCTTATACATAATATATACTATAATTTGATATATAATATGATATTAATATTATATTATATATCAAATACTATTATATCATTCTGAAAGTAAAAGGAAAATTTGCTAAAAAGAATGCTAGCAATAGTTTACAATTTAAATTCAATTACTAAAATTTAGTTTTTGAATGGGTAAATTCCAAAAAAATCACTTGTGGTTTCATGTATTTCAAAAAAAACTCATGTGGCTTGTTTTTACAAAAAAAGGACTGTGTTATATGCCGTTATCCGAAAAATGGAAAATGGCTTAACACCGTTAGTTTGGATGACGTGGCAATGGATAAAACCGGAAAAACCAATTTTTTTTTATTTTTTTTCTCTCTCTCTCCCTTCTCTCGTCTTCTTCTTCTTCCATTAATAAGGAGAATAAATTATTTTTCTTTCTCTCTCTTCCTTCTCTCTCCTTCTTCCATGGTTTTTCTTCACCCATGGTTTTTCTTCTTCTTCTTCTTCCTCTCTCTCTTCTCTTCTTTTTCTTCCTTTTTTCTTCTTCTTCCTCTTCCCCCTCCTTTCTTTTCTTCTTCTTCCTCTCTCTTTTCTCTTCTTCTTCTTTTTTTCTTCTAATTTTTTTAATTTCCAGAATTTTGGAAAATTTCTAGAATTCTGGAGAACGTCTGAAATCCAGACATTCATCACGTCTGTATTTTCCAAATTCGTCTAGAAAATACAGACGTGATGAACGTCTGGATTTCAGACTTTCTGAAATTTCTAGATAGAATTCTGGAAATTTCAGAATTTAAAAAAAATTAGAAGAAGAAAAAAAGAAGAAGAAGAGAGGAGAGGAGGAAGAAGAAGAAGAAGAAAGAAGAAAGAAAAATAATAAAAAAAAATTGGTTTTTTCCATTTTACCTTTTGCCACGTCATCCAAACTAACAGTGTTAAGCCATTTTTCATTTTTCGGGTAACAGCGTATGACACAATCCTTTTTTTTTATAAAAACAAACCACAAGGGTTTTTTTTTGAAATACATGAAACCACAAGGGATTTTTTGGAATTTACCCTTTTTGAATTTAAAGGTTTTTTTCTTGCATTTTCATAATTAATTTTTGGGTAAATTCTAAAAACAACCCCTGTGGTTTCATGTATTTCAAAAAAAATCCCTTGTGGTTTTTTTTATAAAAAAAGGACTGTGTTATACGCCGTTACCCGAAAAAGGGAAAATGGCTTAACGCCGTTAGTTTGGATGACGTGGCAAGGGGTAAAATGAGAAAACCCAATTTTTTTTATTTTTCTTTTTTCTTCTTCCTCCTCCTCCTCTCCTCTCCTCTCTCTTCTTCTTCTTTTTTTCTTCTTCTAAATTTTTTTAATTCTGAAATTTCCAGAATTCTGTCTGGAAATTTCAGAACGTCTGAAATCCAGACATTCATCACGTCTGGATTTCATACGTTCTTCAGAATTTTGGAAATTAAAAAAAATTAAAAGAAAAAAAGAAAAAGAAAAGAAGAAGAAGAAGAAGAGAAGAGAGGAGGGAGAAGAAGAAAAAGAAGAAAAAGGAAGAAGAGAAGAGAAGAAGAAAAACCATGGATGAAGAAAAACCATGGAAGAATGAGAGAGAAGGAAAAGACAGAAAGAAAAATAAATTATTCTCCTTATTAATGAAAGAAGAAGAAGAAGAAAAAGAAGAAAAGAAGAAGAGAGAAAAATAAAAATAAAAAAAATTAAAAAATTGGTTTTTCCCGTTTTCACCCTTGCCACGTCATCCAAACTAACGGTGTTAGCCATTTTCCGTTTTTCGGGTAACGGCGTATAACACACTCTTTTTTTTTTTTTGTAAAAACAAACCACATGGTTTTTTTTTTTGAAATACATGAAACCACAGAGGTTGTTTTTAGAATTTACCCTTAATTTTTCTAATTCAAGAAATCAATGTTGTATATAAATTGTAAGAATTTAGTTAATTATTAATCAGTTTTAATTCAATTTCTTTTTCTTTTATTTCTCCATTTTATCATTTTGTTTCTTTTATTCTTGATTAAGAGTTCCATAAGAAACCTTTTGATCACAAGTTGAGGTATTCAATATGCCTTATCTTAAAAAGTCTTTAATTACTGATACAAATCGTAACATAAAAAACAACAACAACAATAACAACAACAAATAATAATAATAATAATAATAATTGAACTTAGAAAATGAAACATGTGGTTTCTTTGGAAAGAGGCATTGTTGTAACTCAAGTTCAAAGAAAACATTGAATAAATAATTAATAATCAAAGTAACCAAAATAATAATAATTAATATTGAATTATAGTCATTAGTAACTAATAACTTATTGAATTTTTTCAAAACATAAAATAACTGATTGAATCTATTAAATACCTCCATAAAAACTTAGACTAATAATTTGTATATATATACTTTATGTATCCCAATATTATATATAAATTTTTATTCTCTCTTTTTTTTATTCAAATTTTTCTAGTACCATGGAAGAAGAACAACATGAAGTAGAAGGGAGAAATAGAGAAATCGATCTTAAATTGAGTATTGGTGGTTTGTACGTACAAAAAAACAAAGAAAAAAAGAGACTAAGAGACAATTTTACCCCTTGTACAACTCTCTTTCCCTCTTTCTCGTAACGAAGAAGATGGAATTAACGTAAAAAGCCATTTTGATGAAGAAGAAAATGGAAATAATAAAGAAATAACTAGTTTGAGGAATTGCAAGAAAATAAATAGCAGCAGAAAGAAACTAAGACTTACTAATGAGCAATCTACCTTGCTGGAATGCAGCTTTAGCCAACATTCCACTCTTAATCATGTACGTATTTTTTTTAATTCTTGTTTTTTCATATTATTATTATTTTAAGATTGAGAACAGTGATATTTTGTTTATCAAAACGAGGACTATGCTTGCTGACATTTACAAATCGAGGACTTTTTTGGATAGACATTGCTAAATTTTTCCGCTGACGGTCTTAAAATGAAAATTTTCAAGAATTAAAGTTGTTTAGTATCACATTTACTATGGAACCACATTTTTTATTTTTCAAAATCATCGTTTTTGGAGCTTTCTCTCTCCTCAACAAACAACGCCTAAATGACCTTAAAACTAAAAAGTCGAAGAATTAAAGTTGCTTAAAATATCATTAAATTCTTAAAAATTTTCATTTTGAGATCGTTAACATCCAAATTTGGCAATGTCAACCCAAAAGTCAATTTGCAATTGTCTTCAAGCATAGTCCTCGTTTTGACAAACAAATACCATAGTCCTCCATCTGCAAAATATTGTAACCACAAGGATTTCTTTTAAAATTAACCCTAATAATACTTGTAATATTATATAATTTTTATTGTTTATCATTGGCTAGTACAATAGACTTAACATTTTTCCTAGATCATACTTTCACTTTCTTCAAAATAAATAGAATATTATTTATCAATTACTTATTTGTTTGATATAAAAAAAATAAACACATAAAAATACTATAGTTCATGCATTTATATGGTAAAAATCAGTTTTATATACATAATGTGTTGTTTGTATTTGGTCAAATAATTTGATTGAACTCGTTCAAACTTTAAAGAGGTCTCATTAGTTATTAGAACTTGTTTAAAGTCGTATGATTAACCCCCCTGACTACTATTTAAAAGAGTAATATGAGATTTGGACAAGTGAAAACATGTATAATTTCAAGTAAGTTCAACCACTTTAAATAAGTTTAGGAGACTAATAGATCATTTAATGAAGTTTAGAGGGAGTTGAATTATTCCACTATTATAAAACTTGCATATGTGTGCATAAAATTGTAATGAAAGTAAAAAAAAAAAAATCTAAATATCTTAGTATTACTTAATGTCATATATTAAAGGGTTAACTCTGTTAGTCTGATCATCACACCACTAATACACCACCAATTAACAACATGTGATGATTAAATTAGTAAATCCAAAATTTTAATAAGGGGCGATTTTTGTCAATAAATCTATCAATATGGTCTTTTTAGCGACAAAATTGGAGAGATCGACATGTAAAACTCAATAGTACAAAATTTTATCGCTAAAATATTTGACGTCACATTTTTAGTTGAGGTGGCAGGTGTTGTTGTATTAGTTCCATCAGCGGTCTGTTAAATTAAGGCATTTTTTGTGACATTTAAAAATATGAGGATATGTTTAATTGTTTATTTGATAATTGACATGTGCTAAAACGGAAAATACAATGGTCTATATGCATATTAAACCTATTTTTTCTATTAAAAAGGAATATAAAATTTGTGTAATGAATATATAATTAATTGATGGAAAATTAACTGATATTACAGGTTCAAAAACATTCATTGGGTGAACAATTGAATTTGACGCCAAGACAAGTTGAAGTTTGGTTTCAGAATAGAAGAGCAAGGTATAACCTTGACTAGATTAATGATCTTTATTAATTTGTTGATAGTTATAAATCATTAATTTATAGTTTATTAAAGTATAATTAATTAATTAATCAATTAATATTGTAGGAATAAACTGAAGCAAACTGAAGGAGAATATGAATTATTGAAAAAGAGATATGAAAGGTTAAGTGAAGTGAACATAAGATTGAAGGAAGAATTGCAAGAATTAGAATCAGAAAAACGAAAATCACAATTATGTCTTCCTTATCTTCCAATGTGTTCCTCTTGTGATCAGAAAAAAGGTCAACATTTTGACTTGCCCGATATCATCGTCAACAACAATAGCTAATGAGTTCAATTTATAAACCGCAACTTTTTTCATAAAGATTTATTTTTATTTAAGGGTTAAGGTGCAAAAATACCCCTAACGTTTTGAGTCAGGAGCAATTTTACCCCTAACGTTTAAAATGGTGCAATTTTGCCCCTAACGTTTGTAGCCAAGAGCAATTTTACCCCTAACGTTGGTAATTTGGGTCAATTTCAGATATTATTATAAAACACATATATTTTTATTCATTATTTTGCACCAATTTCATATCAATTCATCCTAAAAAAAGAATTTCATGTTTTTTTGTAATTTAATAATAGAATTGGAGATTAATATTTACAAATTCGGTGAATTTTTTGAATTTTTTTTTTATCTAATTCATACAAAAGACAATATATTTTTTTATTTTTTTCACATCCCAGCATATGTTTATGATTTGTTACTGATAAAATGACGCATATATGAAGTGTAGATGATAAGATTCATGACCGAGAAGACAGTTTGATGAATTATTTCTGAAATTGATCCAATTTATCAACGTTAGGGGTAAAATTGCTCTTGGCTACAAACGTTAAGGGTAAAATTGCACCATTTTAAACGTTAGGGGCAAAATTGCTCCAGACCCAAAACGTTAGGGGTATTTTTGCACCTTAACCCTTTATTTAATAATACTTGATGTAATCAGCCTTTTCATGTGTATTTAATTACTCATTTTCTTGTAATAAAAAATTACTCAATTTCAAAGTTTTGCTGGCGTTAATGAAGTACTCAACTCCATCTTTCCTAAAATGGTATTTTTGAAGTCATCGATAAAACACTACATCTCAATCCCATAAGTATGGACTATAAAAGATTACTCGACATACATCTAATGGCACCACCTCTTAAGTTATTTCATCAATGTACGTAGTCTCCGGTAATCGCAAATTGGCAAGTACATTGTCGAGTAATTTGTGACTATCCAACCTAACGAGTATATTTTTGGATGAGCAGTTGTCGTTAGTCGTAACTTCTAAACTAATGCCATAGAAATGAGATTCCTTTTGCTTTCTAGATCAATGATAATGTCTATCAAATCTTGCATCACCTGTATATGAACATTAAACAAATCTTTGCGATTATTAGGAGGAACAAGATTCTGGGTCACGGAGTTAACTTTGCGTCTCGTTGCAACATTTCATGGATCTCTACGCCAATAGTGCTCACCTGACCCTGAATATTTGGTCATTCACCGTTAGATCTAGGTTTATTAAATCTAAGTCTTAGAATGTTTTAATTTCCATCCTAGGTTCTAATAAGCCTAGATCTAATGGTAAACGATCAAATTTATTTGGTCATTCAAGGTCCAGGTGAGCACTGCTGCAAATTATTAATCTAAGTTTTTATAGAGGTATTTAATACATTCAATCGATTTTTTTTTTGAAAAATCCAATCAGTTATTAGTTACTAATTGACTATAATTCAATATTAATTATTATTTTTCGATTACTTTCATTAATAATTATTTCTCCTTATGCTTTGTTTGAACTTGCGTTACAACAACAATGCCTTCTTCAAAAGAAACTACATGTTTCATTTCCTAAATTGAATTATTATTTGTTGTTATTATTTTTCTTACTTTACTATTTGTATAAGTAATTAAAGACTTTTTAAGATAAGGTACATTGAATACTTCAACTTGTGATAAAAAGTTTTCTTGCGAAATTCTTAATAAAAAATAAAAGAAACAAAATGTTAAAATGGATAAATAAAAAAAAATTGAATTGAAACTGATTGTTTGATTTTTCAAATTAGAAAAAGTAATTATGAAAATAAAAGAAAGAAACCTTAAATTTAAAACAAATTTTGGTTCCTACCAAAAAAAACAAATTTTGGTAATTGAATTTAAATCATAAACTATTCAGCATTCCTTTTACTCCAAAATGCTATAATATCTGATATAATGCTATAATATCTGATATATAATATAAGAAAAAGTACAAAAATAAATAATGTAGTTTGAATAATTTTCAAATTTATAAGTTTGCAAATTGTACCTTGTGGTTCATTACATTGGCAAAGGTAGTTCAAACTAACTAACGATGTTAAAAAAGTCAAAAGTCAAATGGTAAAGAGTTATTTTGATCTTTATATTTATTTGTTTTATAAATTAACCCATTTATTATCTAATTATCACAAACAAACCCCAAAACAAAAACAAAATATCAAATTCACCATCATTTTTCTCAAGTAAAGTAAGAAAAATAATAACAACAAATAATAATTATAATAATAATTCAATTTAGGAAATGAAACATGTAGTTTCTTTAGAAGGAGGCACTGTTGTTGTAACGCAAGTTCGAACAAAGCATAAGAAGAAATAATTATTAATCAAAGTAATCGAAAAATAATAATTAATATTGAATTATAGTCAATTAGTAACTAATAACTGATTGGATTTTTCAAAAAAAAAAAAAATCGATTGAATCTATTAAAGGGTAAACTTCAAATAAAACCCATGTGGTTTCACTAATTTTCAGATAAAGGACTGTGGTTTACTTTTTGTCAAAACGAGAATTGAGGTTTTCAACTTTAACAAAATAAAGACTTTTCCGATTGATACTATTAAAATTACCCTTCACGACTTCAAAAATGACATATTTTAAGAACTACTAATATTCTAAACAACTTTAATTCTTCAACTTTTTTATTGTGATATCGTTTAGATGATGTTTGGTAAAGAGAGAGAAAGTTAATGTTTAGAGAGAGAAATTTCTAAAAAAGATGATTTTCGAAAATCGAAAATGTAGTTTCATACAAAATATGACATTGAACAACTTTAATTCTTAAAAATTTTCATTTTCAGGTCGTTAAAGATGGTTTTAATAGCATTAATCCAAGTGCGAAACCTCAATTCTCGTTTTGATAAAAAGTAAACCAGTACTTTATCTGAAAATTAGTGAAACCACAGGGGTTTTATTTGAAATTTACCCTAAAAATAATTGTGTCTAATAGAAAAATCAAATTTAGGGAGGTAGGTTAAAAAAATTTAGAAATTTGGATTTAATGAGGACCTAACAAGACAAAAAAAAAAAAAGAATTTTAGATTTAGTGAGGGTCTAATAGGCTAAAAAAATTAGAATTTTGGATTTAGAGTAGACCTGGGCATGGGCCGGTGAGCCCGCCAGCCCGGCCCAGGCCCATTTACCTGGGCCTGGACACATAAAAATCTATTCAGGCCCGGCCCGGCCCGGCCCAAACCCGTATAAGCCTGTTAAAAAATGGGCAGGCTTGGGCTGTCGATATATTACATCGGGCCGGCCCGGCCCGGACCGATACAATATATACTATTTTTAAATATTATTATTAATTATATAATTATTATTATTATTATTAATGATTTATTATAATATAATTATATACACAAAAATCAAAATCTTTGTCTTAACCTAACATTCCTCCATCATCAACAAAAAAAAACACCTATTCTTCACGCTCATCATCATTATAATATATACTGTTTTTTTTTTTTTTTTTTTTTGTTGATGTTTCATATATTATTTTATTTTTTTTTTTTTTTGTAGAAACAGGAAAGAAAACAAACCAACACCGAGACAAAAGCTAACCTGGGATCAGCCTATGAAAGCTAACCCCAACTCTGTCCTCTAAAAGGAGAGAAGAAAGATAGATAGTAGGATTAGAAAGGGTGGAAACACCTAACATCCCCTCGTGCCCAGCCGCCGCCAAGCGATCCGCAATTCGATTTTGTTCTCTGTAGATGTGGCTGAACTCTAAGAACTTAAAGGAGGAGCCAAGACTTCTTATTGCTTTGATAAGGTTCTGGCTACTAAGACAAAAAACATGATTATTAGAGATCATACTAATAGCCTCCATATTATCAGACTCCACAGCAAGCCTTTTAATACCCAGATTTCTGGCAAGCTTGACTCCAGAAAGAATACCCCAAAGTTCCGCTGAAAAGGATGAGCCCAAACCTAGGTTATGGGTGAATCCAGACAACCAGGCACCTCCCGCGTCCCTGAGCACGCCTCCAGCCGCGATCTTTCCATTGTTGAGACATGAGCCATCCGTGTTCAACTTAACCACCCCATCCTTCGGCCTACACCACCCAACGAGTTGAACCTCTTTATTTTGGGTAGAATTGGCAAGGGGGTCCCCTTTGAAGCTCCCCGTAATGGTAAGGAGCTTTTTAGAGAAGAACTCGGGTAAGTTCTGAATAAAAATAGTCTTCTCACCAAAGATCTCCTCGTTTCTCCACTTCCATGTTTCATATATTATCAATATTATTGTGTTTTTATATTTACAATTTTTCTATTACTTTTTTTTATATATATAGATGGGCTTGGGATTCGTATCTCAGATCCGAGCCCAGCCCGAGCCCGATAAATTTCCTGCGGGCTTGGGCTCAGCAGGCTTTATGAAAGCCCGACAGGCCCGGCCCGAACCCGGTCCAGCCCGACCCATGCCCATGTCTAATTTAGAGAGTCTAACAGGAGCTGGGCCAATTTTGGGAGGTGATAATTCAACACCCAATCTAAATTTCTTGGAGACATGGGGCCGGAACCACCACAGTCTCAAATTTTATAAAGACAGGGGGCCGAAACTACTCGTGGTCATGGTGGTTCCGGCAGCTGGAGGGGCCCCCTCTCTCCGTCCTTGGTGTATTGTATCAAATTCACTCTCCCTCTATTTTCTCTATCTATTTTTACTAGTATTTTTTAGAGAGAGGAAATAGAGGAAGAGTGAGTGTGTTTAGAAAGAGAATAAAAATAAATCAAAGAGAGATGCGATAGAAGGAGGAGATAGTAAATTTGATAATTTGTTTTTTTTTTGGTTTATTTGCGATAGTTAAATAATAAGAGAGTTAATTTATAAAGTAAATAAATATAAAGATCAAAATAGCTCTTTACCATTAGACTTTTGACTTTTTTTTAACACTGTTAGTTAGTTTGGACTGTCTTTGCTAACGCAATGAACCACCAGTTTGCAAACTTTTAAACCATGTAGTTTATGTTTGAAAATGACCCAAACCACAGATATAACTAAATATCTAAATTTACATATCTAATTTAATATAATTAAACTAAAATTAATATTTAGATGACTTTGCCCTTTTGTTTGTTTACTTGGGTACGGCTAAACTTGATTTCAATCCCATCGAATTCCTTTATTCACGTGAACCCATATAACACTGATTTAACGTTCTTATATTCATGTAATCATTTATATGCATCCTAAGACATTATGATGAACCTTTTACTCCATCTAGTCTCTTCCGCGGGCGATCTTGATAGGTATATCTCAAGATGGTGGTTTGAATAAATCTCTAGTTTGTCTTACCATTCATTATCTCGTGTGTAACCTTCAAGAACATAATAATAACCTCACAAGTAATCCCTTACTTTTCGATATCAAGTCTAGCACGAGTGTTTGTTTGGCAAATTTACGTTTATTATTTTCTATTGTTGACACCTTCCATCTGGGACAAGATGGGATTAGTCTAAAATTGATATTGCAGAAAGATAAATCAAAGTGATATGAGAATTCAAAAACTTCAGGTTATCCCCCTATATAGGAAAAATGAAAACAATTTAAACAATGTGCGGAAAATAAAAGCAATTAATTGTAAACATGATATGTCAACAATTAAGAAAACTTATTACAAATCCACCATAATTCATAAAGTTAATAAAATGGATCGGAAGATTATTACATAAATAAAACGATTTCTTCTCAATTGATGATTTAGATATGTATTCTAAATAAGAGGTATGAAGTTCATTATGGGGAAAACGAAAAGTTTTTCCGGGGAAGGAATATAAAAGGATTTTAAGATTTAAAAGAAATTAATACAGGAGTTTCAAGGTAGGGAATCCATTATGGAGGAAACGAAAAGAGTTTCAAAAGAGAGAAGATAAAAGAGTTTTAAGGTTTAAAATCAATTAATACATAGGATTTTGAGGCTTAAACACAATTAATATATAATTTAGGGGTGAGTAATTTTTAGGAGAGAAAAAATGTGAAACACTTAAATAATAACACTTAACATTTTAAGTACAAAACGAGACAATTTCAGTCTCAACATTCATCAAATTGTATAATTAATGCCCTTACTATAACAAAAATTAGCACATAAAATGATTGTGTCATCAGTGGCGAATACATGATTACTCGGTTGGGGGCCGATTTTACACATGCGTTCGGGAAAAAAAGATTTGCTAAATCAAACTTGCTTTTTTTTTTTTGTATATATGCCTGTTATAGTTTGAATGGTCAAGAACCAATTTAATTATTAATATATAATTTCTCAAAATTAAGATAGATTTCGTTTAATAGTCCCAACATGTAAAAAAAAATTGGATTCAGAGAGGGTTGAACATGTAAAAAAATTAAAAAATTTGATTTCAGATGGTCTAGCAGGCCAAAAAAATTAATAATTTGGATTTAAGGAGACCTAAGAGGCAAAAAAAAATTAGAAATTTAGATTTAGAAAGGCCTAACAAGCCAAAAAAATAGAAATTTGGATTTCGAGAGGCCTAACAGGCTTAAAAAAAATAGAAATTTGGATTTAGGGAGTACCTAATAGGTCCAAAATATTGAAATTTTGAATTTTGAACCAGCCTAACACGTAATGTGATATATTTAATTTTTTTATTAGTTCAATGCTAATTTCTAAAAAAAAAAAAAAAATATATAACATTTTTTATACAATTAATTTGTTAATTTCTTAATTATTGTAATCATACTTGTTTTAAATTATTTGCAAGAAATGTTAATTCTAATATTTTTTTTAGATATAAACTTGTGTAATGCATATTCAAATAATTAAAGCAATACAAATTAAACACGTCGACATAATTTTTAAGTGAATCCATTATTTACACTTTAGAGAAATTGACATGCATGAACTTTAGCCCTAGACTCTTTCTAATACGAGGAGCATTGGGCAAGCCAAGACCGATCTGTGCTTAGACTTGCGTTTGAGGCTCTTCAAATAGGTTAACATACTGGCATTATCTACTATTGTGTTATATGTTCGTAATTTGGATCGTTGATTTTTCTGTCTCACTCTCGATCATTGCCTTTGTCGATGTCATCTACTGAACTTTATAAAAGCTAGATCAAAAAAAAGTTATAAGCGAATTAGACAGAGTTTATTTAGTTCTCATAAATAGGTAAGCAAAAATAATAGAAGTAAAAATATTTTACTGATCCAACAACAATTAATAATAATAATAAATAAATAAAAATAAAAATAATTTTACAATTGACATAATTTTTTTTTATTAAGGTTTTTCTAGGTCCTTACTTGCAATCTGTAAGCTAGGTTTTTCTAGATCCTCATTTCATAAATCACATATTTAATGCATTTGCATATGTTGGGGTTAAGGATGAAATATTTTCGATTATAGAAATTAAACAAAAAGATAGATAACGTATTAGTACTCATTCATAGTAGGATAAAGTATAAAAAAAAATCTTATATTTTCACGTTTTATCAAATTTGTACCTTTAAATTGTTTTTTCTAAACCGGGATACAGATTTGTTAAAAGCGAGGATCGTTTAATTTGACACTATAAAAATGACGGTTAACGATCTCAAAATGGAAAATTCTAAGAATTAAAGTTCTTTAGTAGCATATTTATTATGGAACCAAATTTTTTATTTTCCAAAATCATTATTTTCGAAGCTTTCCATCTCTAAGCATTCGCTTTCTCTCTCCTCACTAAACAATACCTAAATGACCTCAAAATGACCTCACTTTACTACAAACAATGAGCTAAAAATTAAAAAGAGTGTTGACGACTTCAAAATTGAAAAAAAAATCAAAGACTTGATGATATTCTAAGAAACTTTAATTCTTCAACTTTTAAATTTTGAGGTCATTTATGTGTTGTTTGGTGAATAGACAGAAAGTGAATGCTTAAAGAGAGAAAACTCTGAAATGATGATTTTGAAAAATAAAACATTTGGTTCCGTAGTAAATATGGTACTAAACAACTTTAATTCTTGTAATTTTCCATTTTGAGGTCGTTAATGATCATGTTTATAGTATCAAGCTAAACAATCATCGTTTTTAACAAAACGAAAACCCCGACCCTTGTTAAGACAAAACAAATTTACAGATACCACTTTGATAAAAAAAAAAAGTGAAAGCACATGGGTTTTTTTAATAAGGATAATATGAACAAATGGGTATTTGTTCTCAAAACGCTTCAGTCATGTTTGGCCAAAAGAGGTTTGGAGCAAAATTACAAGTTTGTACCACTTTTAGAGATTTCGACTAGTCAAACCTCTAACAGTGGAGTTTGGTGAAAAAAGTTTTCAAATATTTTTTTTTGGCTCAAACCTCTAATTTTGAAAAGGCTAGTTTTATGAGCTTTTCAATTAGCTTATTGCTATTTCTCTTTTAAAAGATATTTTTACCCCTTATTGCTACTTTTTACCAAAACAAATGTTTTTTTTAAATAATGTCATGTTTTATTAACTTAAATCATATAAAAGAATATTGCTAACCAATGGTGGTGGACATGCCCACTCACTTCGAACAGACATATAATTGACCGCTTTTGCTAGAGCATAAGCAGCCGAATTCGTTGAACGCTTAATAAAGGAGATAGAGCACAACTCTAAATCTCGTAATAAATGAATACAATCAGAAATGGTGTCAACTAGATACGAACCTTCTAAACCCATTTGAATTTCCTTGACTATGACGAGACAATCCGACTGAATTTGAATTTTCTCACTCGGGGCGATGCATCTTAATCCAACTTAAAACTTCTTTGATAGTCATGGTCTCAGCTAGCTGAGAACTGAGATTTCCTTGAAGATCTCCTATCTTAGCTAGAATGCATTCTCCAGAGTGATTACTTGATGATGTCATAGATGGAAAAATAACTTTTGATGCAAGAATTGACAAGAAAAGAAAAAACTTGTCAAAGGACAAGACAAAACCAAACTTATCAGATGACAAGACCCATATCCGTTGAACAACAGCGGAGATGAAAGAACTCCAAATTCCCCTTTTAATCAACATTGTTTAACTCGTCTTATTCTCTATTAGGTATTTCTCTGTTTTTCTCTAATCTTCATGCTGCTTTTTTTATCCATTGTAAATTAAGGCTAACTAAACTCTTATAACTTTAAAGTACTTAGAAATAGAAGTGCATAAAAATTAAAGTAAAAAAATGTTATTTTATTCCTTTACAAAAAAAAACTAAACTGGTAACATGATAAATATATGCATCTAACTACATTTTAGTGTTAGATGTCAATTAATAAATCTAAATGTACTATTACATTTTTGGAAATTATATTTCTATTCAAAAATTATATGGATTAAAAATTAACAATTAAACTAATGAACATTATTGGAAACTTTGAAAAGAATATAAAAATATTATATTTTGTTTTAATAAAATATTAAATTATAAATTAATTGGTATATATTAGAAAATATATTATATAATATCCAAGATACCATTAACGATCCAAGTCTGAAATTCTTGATCCAACATTGTTTAAATATATTTTATGTATTATAAAGACCTAAGTTATAGTATGTGTGTCAAAACCCAGGTTTTGAATCAATAAAATTAGAACTTAGAAGAAAAGATAGACATGAGAAGAGAAAGAGAATAGAGAAGAGTATAGAAGAAAAATTCAGGAAAAAGTTTGTATTGATAATTTTTATAGATAACCCTACCTCACACCATCCCTGACCTTATATGCTGTAGTACAACAGTTGGCATAACAACTTACACTAAAAACCAAATAGCCCTAACAGAATTCTCTACTGATGATAGCAGAATAAAACAACAGAAATAGCAATAACAGAATTAACTTCTAGAATAGTAAAAGACAAATAACAAAAATAATTAAAGGCAATAACAGAATTACTCTTTCAACTTTCTACGCCTCACATATGTGACAATGTGTATATGTCATTTTTAGAAGGTGATTAAGAATACAAATTATTGTTTAAAAAAATAGAATACAATTTATTAAAAAAATAGCCATAAAATATTAATCTCTTTATTTGTCATTTTATATAAACAGTTATCAGTAATTTGCGAAGTTACCAAACAACTAGTCAAATCAACTAACAACTAAACTCTATTTGCCAAACATAACCTTCCTTTTTTCTCTTCACCAAAAGCCAAATATTCTCCATAAAAACAAACATATTGGTGATGTGTCAAAATCAAAAAAGATAAAAAAAATATTGCCAATAATTATTTCTCCTTTAACTTCTAATAGTTAATTCTTTCCAATAACTCCATCCCCCTCAGGAATATTCACATGGATCTTAATGACCAAGTGAATTTGGTCATTCACCGTTAGATTTAAGCTTATTAAATCTAAGTCGCATGATGTTTTGAATCTCCACCTGAGAGCCATTGGGCATGGTGTTTTTGCAAATGAGAGCAAGGGACTGTGATCAGAGCAATGGTGTGGCAACACATGACAGCTGACCGAATCCTATTTCTCATCGAGGTTCTCTGACATCAGAGTTCTGTCTAATTTGCATTCAATTTGCTCAAAACCCCGACGGCCATTGTTCCAAGTAAACTGAGCTCTAGTGGTCTCAACATCCATAAGACCGCAGTTATCGATGAAGCTCCGAAAATCCATACATGACCTGGCAGATGGAACACCCCGGGTCTTCTCGTGTGCCCTCGTGACGGCATTAAAGTCACCAAGAACAACCCAAGTGTGCGAAGCAGAGTCTGCGATATTCATGAGATCAGCCCATAATAGTAAACGGCCCGGGGCTGAATTGCTAGCATAGACAAATATGATTTTCTGCAAAAAAGAATTAAAGGGGACGTCAATTGTAATGTGCTGGTTGTGAATAACCATGTTAGATACAGTGATTGTTCTTCGAGCAAGGACCAAAATAGAAGGACAAAGCCTATTATTTTGAGCAACCAGTGAAAACCCAAGAGAAGACCAGAAGCCAATTGAGATACTGTCAAAAGCCACCATCGGTTCAGCAAGGCAAAGGATGTCTTTCTATGTGTCTGACAGCATTTTCTGAGCTCTCCATGTTTTCTGCCCCGGTCGTGAAAGAGAGCGGCCCATGCTTTCAAATCTAGAATTCTGATTGCCATTCCTTTATGTTTCCTTCCTCCCCAGGTTCCGACGACATATAGATGTTGAGTGACCAACTGTTTTACATATCGAACAGATGGCGGGCAGCTTCTCATATTCCAGGCTTACCCATGGCATCCTCGAGTTGGTATCCACTCTCAATTTGTATTGAAGCTCTAGAGCGAGGTCCAGATCTATCAAGACCCGAGCGTAATGGCCAAACTCCCCTTCGGCGGTGTTCCTGTCAAAGCAAAGGGGATACCCAGTGCACTAGCGATGGTGGCTAGAATCCGTTTATCCCAGTATTCCCATGGCAATCCATAAATATGGTTTTTGTTTGTCGGCTTTTTATCGTATCTTGAGGTGCACTGTGATGCATACAAATGTGCCTTGCTTTGCCTATTTGTGTAAGGAACATAGTGTCTTATTTCTCTTTGAGATGATATCTTTATAGTTGCAAATGCTAAGTCGATCCTTTTGTTTCAGCTGTAATTCTTACATAGAGTGTTTCCACATGATTTGTCAGCTTTGATGAAAGAAGAAGAGAGTATTGTCCCAAGTAATGAAATGCAAAATGGTGGTTCAATGCAAGCCCAATCCATCATATATAATTCTAGGGTTTTCAGTTTGCATAGCTTCTACGAGAAGTCGATAGGAGTGGACTTGCCTTATTTGAATTTTTACTGCCATAATATGATATGGACACAAGCATGGTTAAAATGGTTACATGTTTCTCTCTTATATTTTAGTAGTTTAACGTTTTTGTTATGAATTTCTTTCAATTGAATTCATTTATTTTATTTTTATAATAATAATAATAATAATAATAATAATAATAATAATAATAAGTGAACCTTTAAAGTGTAATATATCAGTATATATGTACATCAATTTGAAATTAACTCGTTATTAAAAAAAAGATTGTTAATCTGTTCCCCTTTCTCATTCGTTTCCTAACCTTTATTATTCTTTCTATTGATTCATGCATCCAAGAGTGCCCATGTTGCTTTATTGATTGCGCATTATCTGTAACGTAGATTAGTCACCAGTGTTGATAAACCAATCGCCATCCATTGATTTTCTTCTATTTTCCTTTCATCTTCTTGTTCATTTTAGGGTGGGTTCATCGGAGGTTGATGAATCTAAAGAACGATTACAGAAATGAAGAAGACTTGCATCTTTTTTCCTTCATTCTCTTTCCAAACATGGAGATATACTCTTGGGCTATGCTTATTTCTTTACTTCATCAACCTTTTTTTTCTTAACTTTGTTATGATTTTCCTTTTCTTTTGTATTTTATTTTTTTCGTAGAAATAACGATCTAATTTTTCCTTTCATTTGATTATTTTCGTTTATTCAATTATCCAGTTCGTGGTTTAAGAATTTTGGTGTTCTATCTTTAGTTTTCCTTTATGGAGTCGGCGTTGTCCGCCTCTTGGAAACTGCAATTTTGACAATTTAAAGGTTATAACAAAATTTGTTTCTCTATGTTATTGATGGATCTTGATTTATTTTTCCATTTTCCTTTGTTTTCCTTCCTTTTCTTTTCGACGATGGCAATGCTTCTCGCAAAATTACTAAGAGTTTATGCACATTACAAGTCGGTATACACTCTCAATTTGTATTGAAGCTCTAGAGCGAGGTCCACATCTATCAGGACCCGAGTGTAATGGCCAAACTCCCCTTCGCCGGTGTTCCTGTCAAAGCCGATTGTGATACCCAGTGCACTGGCGATGCTGGCTAGAATCCGTTTATCCCAGTATTCCCATAGCAATCCATAAATATGGTTTTTGTTTGTCGGCTTTTTATCGTTTCTTGAGGTTCACTATGATTCATAGAAATGTGCCTTGCTTTGCCTATTTATGTAAGGAACATAGTGTCTTGTTGCTCTTTGAGATGATATCTTCATAGCTGCAAATGCTAAGTCGATCCTTTTGTTTCAGCTGTAATTCTTACATAGAGTGTTTCCGCAGGATTTGTCAGCTCTGATGAAAGAAGAAGCTAGTATTGTCCCAAGTAATGAAATGCAAAATGGTGGTTCAATGTAAGCCCAATCCATCATATACAATTCTAAGGTTTTCAGTTTGCATAGCTTCTACGAGAAGTTAATATGAGTGGACTTGCCTTATTTTGAATTTTTACTGCCATAATATGATATGGACACAAGCATGGTTAAAATGGTTACATGTTTCTCTCTTATATTTTAGTAGCTTAAAGTTTTTGTTATGAATTTCTTTCAATTGAATTCATTTATTTTTTTATAATAATAATAATAATAATAAAGTGAACCTTTAAAGTGTTGGGGTTTAGTGTCCTATAGATAATTGTTCCAAGATATAAACCTAATGTAAATGAATTGTTCTTTATATCATTTGTTTTAATAAGATATGGTTTCATAACTGTATAAAGGCAACATCCTTTAAAGAACTAAATAAGTCTAATAAAAGGAAATCCCTGAGTTTATTTAAAGTGATTATAAAGTGTTCATACAAGCATGAAGTGAGACGAAACATTATAATAAACTAATAAACTTAAAGCCACCCCAAGTCAAGTGATATGTTTTGAATAGGGATTGACATAACACTGTTGAGACTTGCATGTAACAATGTTTTCTGTCGAGACAGAGAGCTGATCTCACAAGCTTCAGATATGCAGATATCTGGACAGTTACATGGATCCAATGAATGGAGTTCATTAGGATTGGGGACCCGACTTGAGATAACAGGATGGGTAGATTTATCCTTATCACTTGTTCATCTCATTGGTATTAATAGGTATAAGTAATCCTAAGACTCAAAGGAATGTTAATTAGTGATTCTGGATTATGGAATGTGATACTTTGCTCCTGTTGTAACACGATCCATAACAGGGATGACTCTGGGGTGTGTATGGCAGACGTTGGGTATCACAGGAAGTAATTGCAGGATAGTTATACATTGGATTGAGCATTTGTCACTCCTGATAAATGGGAGATACGTCCAAGGATCGCTTGTGGAAGACTTAACTCTAAATCCTTGCAAAGTGATAGCTTAAGACTTGAAATGCAGATTTCACTTAACCTATCTAATTGGAGTTAACTCGGTCTGTACAAGTAAAACGAACGTCTCGCTATATGTGACTTGACATTGCCTATAGTCATAAGATCCAGTTCAAGGATGTAGTTGACAAAGGATCGAATTATACTATAACTAATACGGAAAGGTTAACGACAGAATCAACCTGTCTTCTTATAGCTCTCGGGGAAGGTTTCGGATCTGCCAATCACAGTTCGCGCACTCATTCCGTTATACAAAGATTAAATATAATTCTGAGAAAATTAATTTAATAGTTATATACGGCTAGAAGTAATAAGAACCTAATGGGTCACACATAAGACTTGGAACCAAAAGAGGAATGGATGTTAATTAATATATGGAAGCCCAATATAAAGGCCTAAATAATAAAAAGGGGAAATACATGTATTATATATATATGTGAGAATTAATTTATCTTAGTCAATTATAATTAGATTATAATTGTGGATAAATTAATTATGGAATAAATAAGTTAGAAGGTTTAAAGTGGTTAAATTGCTTCTAAATATTATTCTACCAAACAACCTAATGTTATCTTTATATTTAGATATAACTATATATAATATTTATGAAGTTTTTATTTTAGAATAAAACTGTAAAGAAGTCATCGAAAACTATAGATAATATTTATGAAGTTTTTATTTTGGAATAAAACTCTAAAGAAGTTATCTAAAAAACCATAGATAATATTTATGAAGTTTTATTTTAGAATAAAACTCAAAAGAAGTAAGCTAATTCTATCTAACTAAAGTTTAGATACAAGAGGCTATATATATCCCCCTTTATAGGTGTACTTGGTTAATCCCTAATAGAGAGAAAATTTCAACCAGTCTATTGTAGAGGAAGAAATTGCTCCGCTCGCTTCCATTCTATTGATTTCATCTCTTTCTCTTTATCCTTGATCTTATGTTGATTTGTTAGAGGCAATCTATTTTGGTTGCTATTCATTGGTTGAGATTCTAACTTGTTTGATCTTGTGTTTTGTTTTGTGCTCGTGAACTCGAATCTAGAGTTGAGGGCACTTCGCTTGCAACGGTAGATAGTTCGTCAAAAGGTATTTCCTTCTTTCCCTCTTTATATGACATAACGATTAATGGATCTTGTTTTAAGGAAATAGGTTAAAATTTTATATTTCCGCTGCCAAACGTTTGCCTATTTTCCTTCATAAAGTGTAATATATCAGTATATATGTATATCAATTTGAAATTAACTCGTCATTAAAAAAAATTGTTAATATGTTCCCCTTTCTCATTCGTTTCCTAACCTTTATTATTCTTTCTATTGATTCATGCATCCAAGAGTGCCAATGTTGCTTTATTTATTGCGCATTAACTGTAACGTAGATTAGTCACCAGTGTTGATAAACCAATCGCCATCCATTGATTTTCTTCTATTTTCCTTTCATCTTTTTGTTCATTTCAGGGTGGATTGATCAGAGGTTGATGAATCTAAAGAACGATTATGGAAATGCAGAAGACTTGCATCTTTTTTCCTTCATTCTCTTTCCAAACATGGAGATATACTCTTGGGCTATGCTTATTTCTTTACTTCATCAACCTTTTTTTTCTTAACTTTGTTATAATTTTCCTTTTCTTTTGTATTTTATTTTTTACGTAGAAATTTTTCCTGTAATTTTTCCTTTCACTTGATTATTTTCTTTTATTCAATTATCCAGTTCGTGGTTTAAGAATTTTGGTGTTCTATCTTTAGTTTTCCTTTAGGGAGTCGGCGTTGTTCGCGTCTTGGAAGCCGCAATTTTGACAATTTAAAGGTTATAACAAAATTTGTTTCTCTATGTTATTGATGGATCTTGATTTATTTTTCCATTTTCCTTTGTTTTCCTTCCTTTTCTTTTCGACGATGGCAATGCTTCTGGCAAAATTACTAAGAGTTTATGCACATTTCGAGTCAGTATCCACTCTCAATTGGTATTGAAGCTCTAGAGCAAGGTCCACATCTATCAGAAGCCGAGTGTAATGGCCAAACTCCCCTTCGGCGGTGTTCTTGTCAAAGCGGAGGGGGATACCCAGTGCACTGGCGATGCTGGCTAGAATCCATTTATCCCAGTATTCCCATGGCAATCCATAAATATGGTTTTTGTTTGTCGGCTTTTTATCGTTTCTTGAGGTTCGCTGTGATGCATACAAATGTGCCTTCCTTTGCCTATTTATGTAAGGAACATAATGTCTTTTTGCTCTTTGAGATGATATCTTCATAGCTGCAAATGCTAAGTCGATCCTTTTGTTTCTACTGTAATTCTTACATAGAGTGTTTCCGCAGGATTTGTCAGCTCTGATAAAAGAAGAAGCTAGTATTGTCCCAAGTAATGAAATGCAAAATGGTGGTTCAATGCAAGCCCAATCCATCATATACAATTCTAAGGTTTTCAGTTTGCATAGCTTCTACGAGAAGTCGATAAGAGTGGACTTGCCTTATTTTGAATTTTTAATGCCATAATATGATATGGACACAAGCATGGTTAAAATGGTTACATGTTTCTCTCTTATATTTTAGTAGCTTAAAGTTTTTGTTATGAATTTCTTTCAATTGAATTCATTTATTTTTTTTATAATAATAATAATAATAATAATAAAGTGAACCTTTAAAGTGTTGGGGTTTAGTGTCCTACAGACAATTGTTCCAAGATATAAACCTAATGTAAATGAATTGTTCTTTATATCATTTGTTTTAATAAGATATGGTTTCATAACAAAGATTGTTAATCAATTTGAAATTAACTCGTCATTAAAAAAAGATTGTTAATCTGTTCCCCTTTCTCATTCATTTCCTAACCTTTATTATTCTTTCTATTGATTTATGCATCCAAGAGTACCAATGTTGCTTTATTTATTGCGCATTATCTGTAACTTAGATTAGTCACCAGTGTTGATAAACCAATCGCCATCCATTGATTTTCTACTATTTTCCTTTCATCTTCTTGTTCATTTTAGGGTGGGTTCATCGGAGGTTGATGAATCTAAAGAACGATTATGGAAATGAAGAAGACTTGCATCTTTTTTCCTTCATTCTCTTTCCAAACATGGAGATATACTCTTGGGCTATGCTTATTTCTTTACTTCATCATCCTTTTTTTTCTTAACTTTGTTATGATTTTCCTTTTCTTTTGTATTTTATTTTTTACGTAGAAATAACGATGTAATTTTTCCTTTCATTTGATTATTTTCTTTTATTCAATTATCCAGTTCGTGGTTTAAGAATTTTGGTGTTCTATCTTTAGTTTTCCTTTATGGAGTCGGCATTGTCCGCGTCTTGGAAGCCGCAATTTTGACAATTTAAAGGTTATAACAAAATTTGTTTCTCTATGTTATTGATGGATCTTGATTTATTTTTCCATTTTCCTTTGTTTTCCTTCCTTTTCTTTTCGATGATGGCAATGCTTCTGGCAAAATTACTAAGAGTTTATGCACATTACGAGTCGGTATCCACTCTCAATTGGTATTGAAGCTATAGAGCGAGGTCCACATCTATCAGGACCCGGGTGTGATGGCCAAACTCCCCTTCGGCGGTGTTCCTGTCAAAGCGGAGGGGGATACCCAGTGCCCTGGCGATGCTGGCTAGAATCCATTTATCCCAGTATTCCCATGGCAATCCATAAATATGGTTTTTGTTTGTCGGCTTTTTATCGTTTCTTGAGGTTCACTGTGATGCATACAAATGTGCCTTGCTTTGCCTATTTGTGTAAGGAACATAGTGTCTTGTTGCTCTTTGAGATGATATCTTCATAGCTGCAAATGCTAAGTCGAGCCTTTTGTTTCAGCTGTAATTCTTACATAGAATGCTTCCGCAGGATTTGTCAGCTCTGATGAAAGAAGAAGCTAGTATTGTCCCAAGTAATGAAATGCAAAATGGTGGTTCAATGCAAGCCCAATCCATCATATACAATTCTAAGGTTTTCAGTTTGCATAGCTTCTACGAGAAGTCAATAGGAGTGGACTTGCCTTATTTTGAATTTTTACTGCAATAATATGATATGGACACAAGCATGGTTAAAATGGTTACAAGTTTCTCTCTTATAGTTTAGTAGCTTAACGTTTTTGTTATGAATTTCTTTCAATTGAATTCATTTATTTTTTTATAATAATAATAAAAAAAAAGTGAACCTTTAAAGTGTAATATATCAGTATATATGTATATCAATTTGAAATTAACTCGTCATTAAAAAAAGATTGTTAATCGGTTCCCTTTTCTCATTCGTTTCCTAACCTTTTATTATTCTTTCTATTGATTCATGCATCCAAGAGTGCCAATGTTGCTTTATTTATTGCGCATTATCTGTAACTTAGATTAGTCACCAGTGTTGATAAACCAATCGTCGTCCATTGATTTTCTTCTATTTTCCTTTCATCTTCTTGTTCATTTCAGGGTGGGTTCATCGGAGGTTGATGAATCTAAATAACGATTATGGAAATGAAGAAGACTTGCATCTTTTTTCCTTCATTCTCTTTCCAAACATGGAGATATACTCTTGGGCTATGCTTATTTCTTTACTTCATCAACCTTTTTTTTCTTAACTTTGTTATGATTTTCCTTTTCTTTTGTATTTTATTTTTTTCGTAGAAATAACGATGTAATTTTTCCTTTCATTTGATTATTTTCTTTTATTCAATTATCCAGTTCGTGGTTTAATAATTTTGGTGTTCTATCTTTAGTTTTCCTTTATAGAGTCGACGTTGTCCGCATCTTGGATGCCGCAATTTTGACAATTTAAAGGTTATAACAAAATTCGTTTCTCTATGTTATTGATGGATCTTGATTTATTTTTACATTTTCCTTTGTTGTCCTTCCTTTTCTTTTCGATGATGGCAATGGTTCTGGCAAAATTACTAAAAGTTTATGCACATTACAAGTCGGTATCCACTCTCAATTGGTATTGAAGCTCTAGAGCGAGGTCCACATCTATCAGGACCTGAGTGTAATGGCCAAACTCCCCTTCGGCGGTGTTCCTGTCAAAGCGGAGGGGGATACCCAGTGCACTGGTGATGCTGGCTAGAATCCATTTATCCCAGTATTCCCATGGCAATCCATAAATATGGTTTTTGTCTGTCGGCTTTTTATCGTTTCTTGAGGTTCACTGTGATGCATGCAAATGTGCCTTGCTTTGCCTATTTGTGTAAGGAACATAGTGTCTTGTTGCTCTTTGAGATGATATCTTCATAGCTACAAATGCTAAGTCGATCCTTTTGTTTCAGCTGTAGTTCTTACATAGAGTGTTTCCGCAGGATTTGTCAACTCTGATGAAAGAAGAAGCTAGTATTGTCCCAAGTAATGAAATGCAAAATGGTGGTTCAATGAAAGCCCAATCCATCATATATAATTCTAGGGTTTTCAGTTTGCATAGCTTCTACGAGAAGTCGATAGGAGTGGACTTGCCTTATTTGAATTTTTACTGCCATAATATGATATGGACACAAGCATGGTTAAAATGGTTACATGTTTCTCTCTTATATTTTAGTAGTTTAACGTTTTTGTTATGAATTTCTTTCAATTGAATTCATTTATTTTATTTTTATAATAATAATAATAATAATAATAAGTGAACCTTTAAAGTGTAATATATCAGTATATATGTACATCAATTTGAAATTAACTCGTTATTAAAAAAAAGATTGTTAATCTGTTCCCCTTTCTCATTCGTTTCCTAACCTTTATTATTCTTTCTATTGATTCATGCATCCAAGAGTGCCAATGTTGCTTTATTGATTGCGCATTATCTGTAACGTAGATTAGTCACCAGTGTTGATAAACCAATCGCCATCCATTGATTTTCTTCTATTTTCCTTTCATCTTCTTGTTCATTTTAGGGTGGGTTCATCGGAGGTTGATGAATCTAAAGAACGATTACAGAAATGAAGAAGACTTGCATCTTTTTTCCTTCATTCTCTTTCCAAACATGGAGATATACTCTTGGGCTATGCTTATTTCTTTACTTCATCAACCTTTTTTTTCTTAACTTTGTTATGATTTTCCTTTTCTTTTGTATTTTATTTTTTTCGTAGAAATAACGATGTAATTTTTCCTTTCATTTGATTATTTTCGTTTATTCAATTATCCAGTTCGTGGTTTAAGAATTTTGGTGTTCTCTCTTTAGTTTTCCTTTATGGAGTCGGCGTTGTCCGCCTCTTGGAAACTGCAATTTTGACAATTTAAAGGTTATAACAAAATTTGTTTCTCTATGTTATTGATGGATCTTGATTTATTTTTCCATTTTCCTTTGTTTTCCTTCCTTTTCTTTTCGACGATGGCAATGCTTCTCGCAAAATTACTAAGAGTTTATGCACATTACAAGTCGGTATCCACTCTCAATTTGTATTGAAGCTCTAGAGCGAGGTCCACATCTATCAGGACCCGAGTGTAATGGCCAAACTCCCCTTCGCCGGTGTTCCTGTCAAAGCCGATTGTGATACCCAGTGCACTGGCGATGATGGCTAGAATCTGTTTATCCCAGTATTCCCATAGCAATCCATAAATATGGTTTTTGTTTGTCGGCTTTTTATCGTTTCTTGAGGTTCACTATGATGCATAGAAATGTGCCTTGCTTTGCCTATTTATGTAAGGAACATAGTGTCTTGTTGCTCTTTGAGATGATATCTTCATAGCTGCAAATGCTAAGTCGATCCTTTTGTTTCAGCTGTAATTCTTACATAGAGTGTTTCCGCAGGATTTGTCAGCTCTGATGAAAGAAGAAGCTAGTATTGTCCCAAGTAATGAAATGCAAAATGGTGGTTCAATGTAAGCCCAATCCATCATATACAATTCTAAGGTTTTCAGTTTGCATAGCTTCTACGAGAAGTTAATATGAGTGGACTTGCCTTATTTTGAATTTTTACTGCCATAATATGATATGGACACAAGCATGGTTAAAATGGTTACATGTTTCTCTCTTATATTTTAGTAGCTTAAAGTTTTTGTTATGAATTTCTTTCAATTGAATTCATTTATTTTTTTATAATAATAATAATAATAATAAAGTGAACCTTTAAAGTGTTGGGGTTTAGTGTCCTATAGATAATTGTTCCAAGATATAAACCTAATGTAAATGAATTGTTCTTTATATCATTTGTTTTAATAAGATATGGTTTCATAACTGTATAAAGGCAACATCCTTTAAAGAACTAAATAAGTCTAATAAAAGGAAATCCCTGAGTTTATTTAAAGTGATTATAAAGTGTTCATACAAGCATGAAGTGAGACGAAACATTATAATAAACTAATAAACTTAAAGCCACCCCAAGTCAAGTGATATGTTTTGAATAGGGATTGACATAACACTGTTGAGACTTGCATGTAACAATGTTTTCTGTCGAGACAGAGAGCTGATCTCACAAGCTTCAGATATGCAGATATCTGGACAGTTACATGGATCCAATGAATGGAGTTCATTAGGATTGGGGACCCGACTTGAGATAACAGGATGGGTAGATTTATCCTTATCACTTGTTCATCTCATTGGTATTAATAGGTATAAGTAATCCTAAGACTCAAAGGAATGTTAATTAGTGATTCTGGATTATGGAATGTGATACTTTGCTCCTGTTGTAACACGATCCATAACAGGGATGACTCTGGGGTGTGTATGGCAGACGTTGGGTATCACAGGAAGTAATTGCAGGATAGTTATACATTGGATTGAGCATTTGTCACTCCTGATAAATGGGAGATACGTCCAAGGATCGCTTGTGGAAGACTTAACTCTAAATCCTTGCAAAGTGATAGCTTAAGACTTGAAATGCAGATTTCACTTAACCTATCTAATTGGAGTTAACTCGGTCTGTACAAGTAAAACGAACGTCTCGCTATATGTGACTTGACATTGCCTATAGTCATAAGATCCAGTTCAAGGATGTAGTTGACAAAGGATCGAATTATACTATAACTAATACGGAAAGGTTAACGACAGAATCAACCTGTCTTCTTATAGCTCTCGGGGAAGGTTTCGGATCTGCCAATCACAGTTCGCGCACTCATTCCGTTATACAAAGATTAAATATAATTCTGAGAAAATTAATTTAATAGTTATATACGGCTAGAAGTAATAAGAACCTAATGGGTCACACATAAGACTTGGAACCAAAAGAGGAATGGATGTTAATTAATATATGGAAGCCCAATATAAAGGCCTAAATAATAAAAAGGGGAAATACATGTATTATATATATATGTGAGAATTAATTTATCTTAGTCAATTATAATTAGATTATAATTGTGGATAAATTAATTATGGAATAAATAAGTTAGAAGGTTTAAAGTGGTTAAATTGCTTCTAAATATTATTCTACCAAACAACCTAATGTTATCTTTATATTTAGATATAACTATATATAATATTTATGAAGTTTTTATTTTAGAATAAAACTGTAAAGAAGTCATCGAAAACTATAGATAATATTTATGAAGTTTTTATTTTGGAATAAAACTCTAAAGAAGTTATCTAAAAAACCATAGATAATATTTATGAAGTTTTATTTTAGAATAAAACTCAAAAGAAGTAAGCTAATTCTATCTAACTAAAGTTTAGATACAAGAGGCTATATATATCCCCCTTTATAGGTGTACTTGGTTAATCCCTAATAGAGAGAAAATTTCAACCAGTCTATTGTAGAGGAAGAAATTGCTCCGCTCGCTTCCATTCTATTGATTTCATCTCTTTCTCTTTATCCTTGATCTTATGTTGATTTGTTAGAGGCAATCTATTTTGGTTGCTATTCATTGGTTGAGATTCTAACTTGTTTGATCTTGTGTTTTGTTTTGTGCTCGTGAACTCGAATCTAGAGTTGAGGGCACTTCGCTTGCAACGGTAGATAGTTCGTCAAAAGGTATTTCCTTCTTTCCCTCTTTATATGACATAACGATTAATGGATCTTGTTTTAAGGAAATAGGTTAAAATTTTATATTTCCGCTGCCAAACGTTTGCCTATTTTCCTTCATAAAGTGTAATATATCAGTATATATGTATATCAATTTGAAATTAACTCGTCATTAAAAAAAATTGTTAATATGTTCCCCTTTCTCATTCGTTTCCTAACCTTTATTATTCTTTCTATTGATTCATGCATCCAAGAGTGCCAATGTTGCTTTATTTATTGCGCATTAACTGTAACGTAGATTAGTCACCAGTGTTGATAAACCAATCGCCATCCATTGATTTTCTTCTATTTTCCTTTCATCTTTTTGTTCATTTCAGGGTGGATTGATCAGAGGTTGATGAATCTAAAGAACGATTATGGAAATGCAGAAGACTTGCATCTTTTTTCCTTCATTCTCTTTCCAAACATGGAGATATACTCTTGGGCTATGCTTATTTCTTTACTTCATCAACCTTTTTTTTCTTAACTTTGTTATAATTTTTCTTTTCTTTTGTATTTTATTTTTTACGTAGAAATTTTTCCTGTAATTTTTCCTTTCACTTGATTATTTTCTTTTATTCAATTATCCAGTTCGTGGTTTAAGAATTTTGGTGTTCTATCTTTAGTTTTCCTTTAGGGAGTCGGCGTTGTTCGCGTCTTGGAAGCCGCAATTTTGACAATTTAAAGGTTATAACGAAAGTTGGGCGATCGCCCAACATTGTTGGGCGGCCGCCCAACTCATGTTGGGCGGCCGCCCAACTCATGTTGGGCGGCCGCCCAACAAGGTTGGGCGGTAGCCCAACACTAGGTTTGGCGGCCGCCCAACCACAATGGGCGACGTCCAAATTTTTTTGGGCGTCGCCCATTGTTCCGGGATCTGTTTCCCTATATAAGGGCACGGATCCCAAGGTGAAGAGGGGGCTTTTTAGAGGGGGATTTTTGGAGGAAAACTTTCTCACTCTAAACATTTTTAGAGAGAGAGTGGATTTTTTTTGAGAAAAATATTTTTTTCTCAAAAATTCAAAATTTCCTAAGTTCAATTTTTACTAAATTTTCATTAAAAAAACGGAAGCTCGCGGTTCGTGGAATCAATCGGCTTTGACTGTCAGATACCGAATTAAAGGTATTATCCGAGGACTAGACTCTTTATTTTATTTAATTTATTTCTCTCCTTTTTTTTATGTTATAGTTTTTTATTCCTTTAGTCATTTATTTATTTTGTCACGTTTTATTTAGTTAGCATATTTATTTAATTTTCGTTTCGTGTTAAATAAAATTCGATTTTGTTTTAAAATAAAAACCTCGTTTTGACATCCCAATACGAACCGTGATCCGATAAAAAGGTAGTTCGGGTGTCGAAAACGTTGTAATTATAAGTTTTTTAATTTAAAAGAAATTTCCAAATAATGTTTTCAAATAAAAACATCGTTTTAGGAACTTCCGTTTTCGACTATGATCCATTTTTGATAGTTCGGAAGTCCAAAACGATTGAATTAGATTTAATTTAAGGCTTTTGAACAAATCTGGAAAATATTGGAGTGCTGCTGTAATTTGCCAATTCTGTCACTAAAGGCTGTTTACCGACGGATTTGCCGTCGGTAAATCTGCCAAAATGTAAAAAATTCCATTTCAGTCCCTTTTTCTTAACTTTTAGACTTTTAATCCTTAGTATATATATATATGATTATGTAATACATGTTTTTCAACTTATTTTAGAACTTTAGTGTATATATCTATTTTAGAATATTTGTATATCTCTTTTTATTCTATTTTGTAATATAAATATAAATATATATATATGTATTTCCCTTTTTTATTAACTTAGGTTATATTTAAATATTAGTTACTTGATATTTTGAGAAATAATGAATAGACATTAGCATATGGTATTTTTGATATTTAAACTATATTAATTATGTATATATATGTATAGTTTTTTTTAGAATATTTGGGTTATTTTAGTGATTACTGAGTGAAATTATTTTTAGATAAGTATTACTTTCTTAGTTATAGGATTTACTTATTATTTTCACATTTCAAAGTATAAGATATATTGTGTTTATTATCTTCATATACATATAGTGATTTTTGGTTAAATCTTATTTTCTTATCTTCCTTTTTGATTTAAATGTATATATATATATATATATATATATATATATATATATGGTCTAAAACCATTTTCTTTATTCTTTTGGCCCATTCATGGGTCCATGTTCCAAAAGGGCTTCATTTGAGTGTAAATGTTAGTTTATTGTAATTATAATAGTTAAAGAGTCCATTAAGTAAGTGGGGAAAATAAATTACCAAAAAGAGAGTTTTCAATTGAATTATTTAAACTAATGTTTTTTTTAGATTTGTAATGTAAATAAATGGAGTCATTCTTGTTAATATTTCAAATCGTCTTCAAAATACCAAGTTTTAAAACCCTATTCCGTTCCAAAGGCGGATTAAAGGATCATTGTAATTAAAATCGTTTTCTTTGCGAATAATAGAGTTTTGAACCATTTTCTTAAAGAATTTGTACAAAATAAAATTGACTTGTATGTTTAACCATGTTTTCTCATTAAAAGGTTTTTTTATCTCAAACGTTTTCAAATACTCGAGTCGTTCCAACGGCGATTCGGGTAAACTTCATCAAACGGGGTTTTAAAACGCACCTGAATCGTTCCAACGGCGATTAAGGTGCGAACCATGTAAATAAATCTGTTTTTGGGAAATAAGTTAGTGTAGAATAAACACACGACATAATATTTAATACGGTTGTAAATAAATCACTTCTTTCTTCCCCCCTCTCTGTGTATGTATAAACATAAATGGGTGATTCTTTACTGATGTGGCTTTTCAATATCATATGCTCAAAACGGTTTCTAAAAAGAGAAAGAAAAGGGTTTCAAATGAATTTTAAACTTAAAGAAGTATACGATTAGTCCGTTATCGCCTAACATGCTGAGTAGGAGGCCGGTGGTTCATAACCGGGCGATGTCGGGGTGCCTAGTAGCTTTTCTCCGGAAAGGAGCTAGCCTTCTCGGCTCGTAAATAAGTTTCCCGAACCCACACCGGTCTCCCGCAAGGGATCGGTGTTCATTTTCCCATTCGTGGGTGGCGACTCTTCCATATCTCCGAGCTCCGGTCCTGCCGAGCAGCTTGATTCCATGATTGGTTACTTTCGGCGCCAATCACCGCTTACGTCGCCATGAGGTTGTCCACCCCCCGGTCCGCCCGGGAGATTAGGCCGCGGCACCTCGTCTAACAAATATGTTCCCCTTTCTCATTCGTTTCCTAACCTTTATTATTCTTTCTATTGATTCATACATCCAAGAGTGCCAATGTTGCTTTATTTATTGCGCATTAACTGTAACGTAGATTAGTCACCAGTGTTGATAAACCAATCGCCATCCATTGATTTTCTTCTATTTTCCTTTCATCTTTTTGTTCATTTCAGGGTGGATTGATCAGAGGTTGATGAATCTAAAGAACGATTATGGAAATGCAGAAGACTTGCATCTTTTTTCCTTCATTCTCTTTCCAAACATGGAGATATACTCTTGGGCTATGCTTATTTCTTTACTTCATCAACCTTTTTTTTCTTAACTTTGTTATAATTTTCCTTTTCTTTTGTATTTTATTTTTTACGTAGAAATTTTTCCTGTAATTTTTCCTTTCACTTGATTATTTTCTTTTATTCAATTATCCAGTTCGTGGTTTAAGAATTTTGGTGTTCTATCTTTAGTTTTCCTTTAGGGAGTCGGCGTTGTTCGCGTTTTGGAAGCCGTAATTTTGACAATTTATAACAAAATTCGTTTCTCTATGTTATGGATGGATCTTGATTTATTTTTCCATTTTCCTTTGTTTTCCTTCCTTTTCTTTTCGATGATGGCAATGCTTCTGGCAAAAGTACTAAGAGTTTATGCACATTACGAGTCGATATCCACTCTCAATTGGTATTGAAGCTCTAGAGCAAGGTCCACATCTATCAGGACCCAAGTTTAATGGCCAAACTCCCCTTCGGCGATGTTCCTGTCAAAGCAGAGGGGGATACCCAATGCACTAGTGATGCTGGCTAGAATCCGTTTATCCCAGTATTCCCATGGCAATCCATAAATATGGTTTTTGTTTGTCGGCTTTTTATCGTTTCTTGAGTTTCGCTGTGATGCATGCAAATGTGCCTTGCTTTGCCTATTTGTGTAAGGAACATAGTGTCTTGTTGCTCTTTGAGATGATATCTTCATAGTTGCAAATGCTAAGTCGATCCTTTTGTTTCAGCTGTAATTCTTACATAGAGTGTTTCCGCGGGATTTGTCAGCTCTGATGAAAGAAGAAGCTAGTATTGTCCCAAGTAATGAAATGCAAAATGGTGGTTCAATGCAAGCCCAATCCATCATATACAATTCTAAGGTTTTCAGTTTGCATAGCTTCTACGAGAAGTCGATAGGAGTGGACTTGCCTTATTTTGAATTTTTAATGCCATAATATGATATGGACACAAGCATGGTTAAAATGGTTACATGTTTCTCTCTTATATTTTAGTAGCTTAAAGTTTTTGTTATGAATTTCTTTCAATTGAATTCATTTATTTTTTTATAATAATAATAATAAAGTGAACCTTTAAAATGTTGGGGTTTAGTGTCCTACAGACAATTGTTCCAAGATATAAACCTAATGTAAATGAATTGTTCTTTATATCATTTATTTTAATAAGATATGGTTTCATAACAAAGATTGTTAATCAATTTGAAATTAACTCGTCATTAAAAAAAGATTGTTAATCTGTTCCCCTTTCTCATTCGTTTCCTAACCTTTATTATTCTTTCTATTGATTTATGCATCCAATAGTGCCAATGTTGCTTTATTTATTGCGCATTATCTGTAACTTAGATTAGTCACCAGTGTTGATAAACCAATCGCCATCCATTGATTTTCTACTATTTTCCTTTCATCTTCTTGTTCATTTTAGGGTGGGTTCATCGGAGGTTGATGAATCTAAAGAACGATTATGGAAATGAAGAAGACTTGCATCTTTTTTCCTTCATTCTCTTTCCAAACATGGAGATATACTCTTGGGCTATGCTTATTTCTTTACTTCATCATCCTTTTTTTTCTTAACTTTGTTATGATTTTCCTTTTCTTTTGTATTTTATTTTTTACGTAGAAATAACGATGTAATTTTTCCTTTCATTTGATTATTTTCTTTTATTCAATTATCCAGTTCGTGGTTTAAGAATTTTGGTGTTCTATCTTTAGTTTTCCTTTATGGAGTCGGCATTGTCCGCGTCTTGGAAGCCGCAATTTTGACAATTTAAAGGTTATAACAAAATTTGTTTCTCTATGTTATTGATGGATCTTGATTTATTTTTCCATTTTCCTTTGTTTTCCTTCCTTTTCTTTTCGATGATGGCAATGCTTCTGGCAAAATTACTAAGAGTTTATGCACATTACGAGTCGGTATCCACTCTCAATTGGTATTGAAGCTATAGAGCGAGGTCCACATCTATCAGGACCCGAGTGTGATGGCCAAACTCCCCTTCGGCGGTGTTCCTGTCAAAGCGGAGGGGGATACCCAGTGCCCTGGCGATGCTGGCTAGAATCCATTTATCCCAGTATTCCCATGGCAATCCATAAATATGGTTTTTGTTTGTCGGCTTTTTATCGTTTCTTGAGGTTCACTATGATGCATACAAATGTGCCTTGCTTTGCCTATTTGTGTAAGGAACATAGTGTCTTGTTGCTCTTTGAGATGATATCTTCATAGCTGCAAATGCTAAGTCGAGCCTTTTGTTTCAGCTGTAATTCTTACATAGAATGCTTCCGCAGGATTTGTCAGCTCTGATGAAAGAAGAAGCTAGTATTGTCCCAAGTAATGAAATGCAAAATGGTGGTTCAATGCAAGCCCAATCCATCATATACAATTCTAAGGTTTTCAGTTTGCATAGCTTCTACGAGAAGTCAATAGGAGTGGACTTGCCTTATTTTGAATTTTTACTGCAATAATATGATATGGACACAAGCATGGTTAAAATGGTTACATGTTTCTCTCTTATAGTTTAGTAGCTTAACGTTTTTGTTATGAATTTCTTTCAATTGAATTCATTTATTTTTTTTATAATAATAATAATAAAAAGTGAACCTTTAAAGTGTAATATATCAGTATATATGTATATCAATTTGAAATTAACTCGTCATTAAAAAAAGATTGTTAATCGGTTCCCTTTTCTCATTCGTTTCCTAACCTTTTATTATTCTTTCTATTGATTCATGCATCCAAGAGTGCCAATGTTGCTTTATTTATTGCGCATTATCTGTAACTTAGATTAGTCACCAGTGTTGATAAACCAATCGTCGTCCATTGATTTTCTTCTATTTTCCTTTCATCTTCTTGTTCATTTCAGGGTGGGTTCATCGGAGGTTGATGAATCTAAAGAACGATTATTGAAATGAAGAAGACTTGCATCTTTTTTCCTTCATTCTCTTTCCAAACATGGAGATATACTCTTGGGCTATGCTTATTTCTTTACTTCATCAACCTTTTTTTTCTTAACTTTGTTATGATTTTCCTTTTCTTTTGTATTTTATTTTTTTCGTAGAAATAACGATGTAATTTTTCCTTTCATTTGATTATTTTCTTTTATTCAATTATCCAGTTCGTGGTTTAAGAATTTTGGTGTTCTATCTTTAGTTTTCCTTTATAGAGTCGGCGTTGTCCGCATCTTGGATGCCGCAATTTTGACAATTTAAAGGTTATAACAAAATTCGTTTCTCTATGTTATTGATGGATCTTGATTTATTTTTACATTTTCCTTTGTTGTCCTTCCTTTTCTTTTCGATGATGGCAATGGTTCTGGCAAAATTACTAAAATTTCATGCACATTACAAGTCGGTATCCACTCTCAATTGGTATTGAAGCTCTAGAGCGAGGTCCACATCTATCAGGACCTGAGTGTAATGGCCAAACTCCCCTTCGGCGGTGTTCCTATCAAAGCGGAGGGGGATACCCAGTGCACTGGTGATGCTGGCTAGAATCCATTTATCCCAGTATTCCCATGGCAATCCATAAATATGGTTTTTGTTTGTCGGCTTTTTATCGTTTCTTGAGGTTCACTGTGATGCATGCAAATGTGCCTTGCTTTGCCTATTTGTGTATGATATCTTCATAGCTGCAAATGCTAAGTCGATCCTAATGTTTCAGCTGTAGTTCTTACATAGAGTGTTTCCGCAGGATTTGTCAGCTCTGATGAAAGAAGAAGCTAGTATTGTCCCAAGTAATGAAATGCAAAATGGTGGTTCAATGCAAGCCCAATCCATCATATACAATTCTAAGGTTTTCAGTTTGCATAGCTTCTACGAGAAGTCAATAGGAGTGGACTTGCCTTATTTTGAATTTTTACTGCCATAATATGATATGGACACAAGCATGGTTAAAATGGTTGCATGTTTCTCTCTTATATTTTAGTAGCTTAACATTTTTGTTATGAATTTCTTTCAATTTCTTTCATTTATTTTTTTATTATAATAATAATAATAAGTGAACCTTTAAAGTGTAATATATCAGTATATATGTATATCAATTTGAAATTAACTCGTCATTAAAAAAAGATTGTTAATCTGTTCCCTTTTCTCATTCGTTTCCTAACCTTTTATTATTCTTTCTATTGATTCATGCATCCAAGAGTGCCAATGTTGCTTTATTTATTGCGCATTATCTGTAACTTAGATTAGTCACCATTGTTGATAAACCAATCGCCATCCATTGATTTTCTTTTATTTTCCTTTCATCTTCTTGTTCATTTCAGGGTGGGTTCATCGGAGGTTGATGAATCTAAAGAACGATTATGGAAATGAAGTAGACTTGCATCTTTTTTCCGTAGAAATAACGATGTAATTTTTCCTTTCATTTGATTATTTCCTTTTATTCAATTATCCAGTTCGTGGTTTAAGAATTTTGGTGTTCTATCTTTAGTTTTCCTTTATGGAGTCGGCGTTGTCCGCGTTTTGGAAGCCGTAATTTTGACAATTTATAACAAAATTCGTTTCTCTATGTTATGGATGGATCTTGATTTATTTTTCCATTTTCCTTTGTTTTCCTTCCTTTTCTTTTCGATGATGGCAATGCTTCTGGCAAAAGTACTAAGAGTTTATGCACATTACGAGTCGGTATCCACTCTCAATTTGTATTGAAGCTCTAGAGCAAGGTCCACATCTATCAGGACCCAAGTTTAATGGCCAAACTCCCCTTCGGCGATGTTCCTGTCAAAGCAGAGGGGGATACCCAATGCACTAGCGATGCTGGCTAGAATCCGTTTATCCCAGTATTCCCATGGCAATCCATAAATATGGTTTTTGTTTGTCGGCTTTTTATCGTTTCTTGAGGTTCACTGTGATGCATGCAAATGTGCCTTGCTTTGCCTATTTGTGTAAGGAACATAGTGTCTTGTTGCTCTTTGAGATGATATCTTCATAGTTGCAAATGCTAAGTCGATCCTTTTGTTTCAGCTGTAATTCTTACATAGAGTGTTTCCGCGGGATTTGTCAGCTCTGATGAAAGAAGAAGCTAGTATTGTCCCAAGTAATGAAATGCAAAATGGTGGTTCAATGCAAGCCCAATCCATCATATACAATTCTAAGGTTTTCAGTTTGCATAGCTTCTACGAGAAGTCGATAGGAGTGGACTTGCCTTATTTTGAATTTTTACTGCCATAATATGATATGGACACAAGCATGGTTAAAATGGTTACATGTTTCTCTCTTATATTTTAGTAGCTTAAAGTTTTTGTTATGAATTTCTTTCAATTGAATTCATTTATTTTTTTATAATAATAATAATAAAGTGAACCTTTAAAGTGTTGGGGTTTAGTGTCCTACAGACAATTGTTCCAAGATATAAACCTAATGTAAATGAATTGTTCTTTATATCATTTATTTTAATAAGATATGGTTTCATAACAAAGATTGTTAATCAATTTGAAATTAACTCGTCATTAAAAAAAGATTGTTAATCTGTTCCCCTTTCTCATTCGTTTCCTAACCTTTATTATTCTTTCTATTGATTTATGCATCCAAGAGTGCCAATGTTGCTTTATTTATTGCGCATTATCTGTAACTTAGATTAGTCACCAGTGTTGATAAACCAATCGCCATCCATTGATTTTCTACTATTTTCCTTTCATCTTCTTGTTCATTTTAGGGTGGGTTCATCGGAGGTTGATGAATCTAAAGAACGATTATGGAAATGAAGAAGACTTGCATCTTTTTTCCTTCATTCTCTTTCCAAACATGGAGATATACTCTTGGGCTATGCTTATTTCTTTACTTCATCATCCTTTTTTTTCTTAACTTTGTTATGATTTTCCTTTTCTTTTGTATTTTATTTTTTACGTAGAAATGACGATGTAATTTTTCCTTTCATTTGATTATTTGCTTTTATTCAATTATCCAGTTCGTGGTTTAAGAATTTTGGTGTTCTATCTTTAGTTTTCCTTTATGGAGTCGGCATTGTCCGCGTCTTGGAAGCCGCAATTTTGACAATTTAAAGGTTATAACAAAATTTGTTTCTCTATGTTATGGATGGATCTTGATTTATTTTTCCATTTTCCTTTGTTTTCCTTCCTTTTCTTTTCGATGATGGCAATGCTTCTGGCAAAATTACTAAGAGTTTATGCACATTACGAGTCGGTATCCACTCTCAATTGGTATTGAAGCTATAGAGCGAGGTCCACATCTATCAGGACCCGAGTGTGATGGCCAAACTCCCCTTCGGCGGTGTTCCTGTCAAAGCGGAGGGGGATACCCAGTGCCCTGGCGATGCTGGCTAGAATCCATTTATCCCAGTATTCCCATGGCAATCTATAAATATGGTTTTTGTTTGTCGGCTTTTTATCGTTTCTTGAGGTTCACTGTGATGCATACAAATGTGCCTTGCTTTGCCTATTTGTGTAAGGAACATAGTGTCTTGTTGCTCTTTGAGATGATATCTTCATAGCTGCAAATGCTAAGTCGGGCCTTTTGTTTCAGCTGTAATTCTTACATAGAATGCTTCCGCAGGATTTGTCAGCTCTGATGAAAGAAGAAGCTAGTATTGTCCCAAGTAATGAAATGCAAAATGGTGGTTCAATGCAAGCCCAATCCATCATATACAATTCTAAGGTTTTCAGTTTGCATAGCTTCTACGAGAAGTTAATAGGAGTGGACTTGCCTTATTTTGAATTTTTACTGCAATAATATGATATGGACACAAGCATGGTTAAAATGGTTACATGTTTCTCTCTTATAGTTTAGTAGCTTAACGTTTTTGTTATGAATTTCTTTCAATTGAATTCATTTATTTTTTTATAATAATAATAATAATAAGTGAACCTTTAAAGTGTAATATATCAGTATATATGTATATCAATTTGAAATTAACTCGTCATTAAAAAAAGATTGTTAATCGGTTCCCTTTTCTCATTCGTTTCCTAACCTTTTATTATTCTTTCTATTGATTCATGCATCCAAGAGTGCCAATGTTGCTTTATTTATTGCGCATTATCTGTAACTTAGATTAGTCACCAGTGTTGATAAACCAATCGTCGTCCATTGATTTTCTTCTATTTTCCTTTCATCTTCTTGTTCATTTCAGGGTGGGTTCATCGGAGGTTGATGAATCTAAAGAACGATTATGGAAATGAAGAAGACTTGCATCTTTTTTCCTTCATTCTCTTTCCAAACATGGAGATATACTCTTGGGCTATGCTTATTTCTTTACTTCATCAACCTTTTTTTCCTTAACTTTGTTATGATTTTCCTTTTCTTTTGTATTTTATTTTTTTTCGTAGAAATAACGATGTAATTTTTTCTTTCATTTGATTATTTTCTTTTATTCAATTATCCAGTTCGTGGTTTAAGAATTTTGGTGTTCTATCTTTAGTTTTCCTTTATAGAGTCGGCGTTGTCCGCATCTTGGATGCCGCAATTTTGACAATTTAAAGGTTATAACAAAATTCGTTTCTCTATGTTATTGATGGATCTTGATTTATTTTTACATTTTCCTTTGTTGTCCTTCCTTTTCTTTTCGATGATGGCAATGGTTCTGGCAAAATTACTAAAATTTTATGCACATTACAAGTCGGTATCCACTCTCAATTGGTATTGAAGCTCTAGAGCGAGGTCCACATCTATCAGGACCTGAGTGTAATGGCCAAACTCCCCTTCGGCGGTGTTCCTGTCAAAGCGGAGGGGGATACCCAGTGCACTGGTGATGCTGGCTAGAATCCATTTATCCCAGTATTCCCATGGCAATCCATAAATATGGTTTTTGTTTGTCGGCTTTTTATCGTTTCTTGAGGTTCACTGTGATGCATGCAAATGTGCCTTGCTTTGCCTATTTGTGTAAGGAACATAGTGTCTTGTTGCTCTTTGAGATGATATCTTCATAGCTGCAAATGCTAAGTCGATCCTTTTGTTTCAGCTGTAGTTCTTACATAGAGTGTTTCCGCAGGATTTGTCAGCTCTGATGAAAGAAGAAGCTAGTATTGTCCCAAGTAATGAAATGCAAAATGGTGGTTCAATGCAAGCCCAATCCATCATATACAATTCTAAGGTTTTCAGTTTGCATAGCTTCTACGAGAAGTCAATAGGAGTGGACTTGCCTTATTTTGAATTTTTACTGCCATAATATGATATGGACACAAGCATGGTTAAAATGGTTGCATGTTTCTCTCTTATATTTTAGTAGCTTAACATTTTTGTTATGAATTTCTTTCAATTGAATTCATTTATTTTTTTATTATAATAATAATAATAAGTGATCCTTTAAAGTGTAATATATCAGTATATATGTATATCAATTTGAAATTAACTCATCATTAAAAAAAGATTGTTAATCTGTTCCCTTTTCTCATTCGTTTCCTAACCTTTTATTATTCTTTCTATTGATTCATGCATCCAAGAGTGCCAATGTTGCTTTATTTATTGCGCATTATCTGTAACTTAGATTAGTCACCATTGTTGATAAACCAATCGCCATCCATTGATTTTCTTTTATTTTCCTTTCATCTTCTTGTTCATTTCAGGGTGGGTTCATCGGAGGTTGATGAATCTAAAGAACGATTATGGAAATGAAGTAGACTTGCATCTTTTTTCCGTAGAAATAACGATGTAATTTTTCCTTTCATTTGATTATTTCCTTTTATTCAATTATCCAGTTCGTGGTTTAAGAATTTTGGTGTTCTATCTTTAGTTTTCCTTTATGGAGTCGGCGTTGTCCGCGTTTTGGAAGCCTTAATTTTGACAATTTATAACAAAATTCGTTTCTCTATGTTATGGATGGATCTTGATTTATTTTTCCATTTTCCTTTGTTTTCCTTCCTTTTCTTTTCGATGATGGCAATGCTTCTGGCAAAAGTACTAAGAGTTTATGCACATTACGAGTCGGTATCCACTCTCAATTTGTATTGAAGCTCTAGAGCAAGGTCCACATCTATCAGGACCCAAGTTTAATGGCCAAACTCCCCTTCGGCGATGTTCCTGTCAAAGCAGAGGGGGATACCCAATGCACTAGCGATGCTGGCTAGAATCCGTTTATCCCAGTATTCCCATGGCAATCCATAAATATGGTTTTTGTTTGTCGGCTTTTTATCGTTTCTTGAGGTTCACTGTGATGCATGCAAATGTGCCTTGCTTTGCCTATTTGTGTAAGGAACATAGTGTCTTGTTGCTCTTTGAGATGATATCTTCATAGTTGCAAATGCTAAGTCGATCCTTTTGTTTCAGCTGTAATTCTTACATAGAGTGTTTACGCGGGATTTGTCAGCTCTGATGAAAGAAGAAGCTAGTATTGTCCCAAGTAATAAAATGCAAAATGGTGGTTCAATGCAAGCCCAATCCATCATATACAATTCTAAGGTTTTCAGTTTGCATAGCTTCTACGAGAAGTCGATAGGAATGGACTTGCCTTATTTTGAATTTTTACTGCCATAATATGATATGGACACAAGCATGGTTTAAATGGTTACATGTTTCTCTCTTATATTTTAGTAGCTTAACGTTTTTGTTATGAATTTCTTTCAATTGAATTCAGTTATTTTTTTACAATAATAATAATAATAAATGAACCTTTAAAGTGTAATATATTAGTATATATGTATATCAATTTGAAATTAACTCGTCATTAAAAAAAGATTGTTAATCGGTTCCCCTTTCTCATTCGTTTCCTAACCTTTATTATTCTTTCTATTGATTCATGCATCCAAGAGTGCCAATGTTGCTTCATTTATTGCGCATTATCTGTAACTTAGATCAGTTACCAGTGTTGATAAACCAATCGCCATCCATTGATTTTCTTCTATTTTCCTTTCATCTGCTTGTTCTTTTCAGGGTGGGTTCATCGGAGGTTGATGAATCTAAAGAACGATTATGTAAATGCAGAAGACTTGCATCTTTTTTCCTTCATTCTCTTTCCAAACATGGAGATGTACTCTTGGATTATGCTTATTTCTTTTCTTCATCATCCTTTTTTTTCTTAATTTTGTTATGATTTTCCTTTTTTTTTGTATTTTATTTTTTCCGTAGAAATAACGATGTAATTTTTCCTTTCATTTGATTATTTTCTTTTATTCAATTATCCAGTTCGTGGTTTAAGAATTTTGGTGTTCTATTTTTAGTTGTCCTTTATAGAGTCGGCGTTGTCCGCGTCTTGGATGCCGCAATTTTGACAATTTAAAGGTTATAACAAAATTCGTTTCTCTATGTTATTGATGGATCTTGATTTATTTTTCCATTTTCCTTTGTTTTCCTTCCTTTTCTTTTCGACGATGGTAATGCTTCTGGCAAAATTACTGAGAGTTTATGCACATTACGATTTATATTTCATATTATTACTTTATAATTTTATAATTTTTTTCACTTGCAGGTGTATCTTCGCTTCCTCTTTAATTTTGTAACCTTGGTGTGGCTTACTGGTGTATAAACTGCTTGTGCAGTTTTTTTTTTCTAATGGAAAGCCAGGGTTCTTCCTAGGGGTGCAAACGAGTCTACCTAGTCCGCAAACTGTTCGAATTTGGCTCGGTCAAAACTCGGTCAAAGTTCAGATCGATTGGGCTCGGCTCGAGTTCGAGATCGACTCGAGCATTAATGTGCCCGAGTCTGAGCTTTCTTTGAGGTTCGAAAGCTCGTGAGAAGGCTCGAGAGTTTTTTTAATAATATTATATATATTATTGATTTTTATTTTTTAATTTAAATACATTTTTATTTTGTATTTTTTTATTAGGTTTTTTAATTAGTAACTTTGAACCGCATATAAATGTTTGACCCAAAACTCAATTTGAAACCATATGTTTATAGTGAGAGATATATTTTTATCATTTCATTTATTTTATATTTAGCTATTTATTTTATTTTTAAAATCCTATCGTCTTACCTAATCCCAATTAACACCCCACCATCTATTTCTCTCAAATATCTTTCTCCTCTACTAAATATTACTTAAGAAGGCGTTTGTTTCGGGGGTTTTAGGAAAGGGTAAGGGAAAGAGAATGATTCATTCCTTTTATCGGTATTTGTTTTATTAATTCAATAATTCCTTTTACCCTTTTTTAGTTTTGGGTTTACCCCTAACTCCTCTAATCTTATTCCCCCAACCCCCTAAGGGTTTCCTCTCTCACTAATTTGAACATCTACATTCCTTATAAAATTTTATTTTATGTTTCCATTTTGTTTTTAATTTTTATTGTGGTCCACATGTTTATTTATTTTTACTTTTTTAATCTTTGGATTAATTTCACTTTTGATCCTTATATTTATATATTATTTATTTATTCTCAAAAAATATTTTTGACTAATTTTTACTTTTTGATTTTTATTTTAATCCTTATATTTATTTATTTATATTTTTTATCCCTAAATTAATCTCATTTTTTTATCCTTATACTTATTTATTTTTACTTTTTATACAACAACAACAACAACAAAGCCTTAGTCCCGAAATGATTCGGGGTCGGCTAACATGAACCATCATATAAAACCGTGAAAATCAAGTCGTGTCAGCGACACAGATTCGCTCCCTCCACTCCGTCCTATCCACTACCATATTTTCCTCAATTCCCAATAAACTCATATCACTCTCGATCACCCTCCTCCAAGTTTGCTTAGGTCTTCCCCTACCCCTCACCACTACATCCCTTTGCCACTCTTCGGTTCTCCTAATCGGCGCATCAAGCGCTCTACGTCTCACATGGCCAAACCACCTTAGTCGGTTTTCTCTCATTTTATTCTCAATAGATGTGACCCCTACTTTTGTCCTAATTATTTCATTACGCACCCGGTCCTTTCTCGTGTGACCACACATCCATCTCAACATACGCATCTCCGCCACCGACATCTTATGGATGTGGCATTGTTTCACTGCCCAACACTCCGTACCATATAACAATGCTGGTCTAATTGCCGTCCGGTAGAATTTTCCCTTCAATCTATTAGGCATGCCGGGATCACAAAGGAAACCCGTAGCACTCTTCCACTTCGACCAACCAGCTTTAATCCTATGAGCAACATCTCCATCTACTTCTCCATCCGTTTGGATAATAGATCCTAAATACCGGAAGCAATCCGAGGCCTGAACAACTCTCCCATCTAGGATGATTGTCCCTGCCTCCCTACACCTACGGCCGCTAAACTTACACTCCAAATATTCTGTCTTACTTCGACTCAACTTAAAGCCTCTAGATTCTAGAGTTTGCCTCCATAGTTCCAACTTCATCTCCACTCCTTCTTTCGTCTCCTCAACCAACACAATATCATCTGCAAACAGCATGCACCATGGTATACCATCTTGAAGTGAACTTGTTAGTTCATCCATAACGATGGCAAAAAGAAATGGGCTTAGTGCGGAACCTTGATGCACTCCAATCGTAATAGGAAACTCTTCAGTCTTCCCAACACTAGTACGTACACTCGTGCATACTCCCTCATACATGTCCTTTATGATGTCAATATATTTCCGCGAAATGTCTTTCCTTATCAAGGCCCACCAAAGTACTTCCCTTGGTACCTTATCATATGCTTTCTCCAAGTTAATGAAAACCATATGCAAGTCTTTCTTCTTATTTCGATAGTGCTCCATTAATTGTCTCATTAGATGGATGGCTTCCATAGTTGATCTTCCCGGCATAAAGCCAAACTGGTTTTCCGAGATCTTCACCGTCCTCCTTAGCCTTTGTTCAATCACTCGCTCCCAAAGTTTCATAGTGTGACTCATTAATTTGATTCCCCGATAGTTGGCACAATCTTGGACATCGCCTTTGTTCTTATATAAAGGGATTAAGGTACTTTTCCTCCATTCTGATGGCATCTTATTGTTTCTCCAAATTTTGTTGAAGAACGTCGTCAACCATTCGATTCCTCTTTCTCCCAAACATCTCCAAATCTCAATAGGGATGCCATCAGGTCCTACTGCTTTCTTATTTTTACTTTTTATCCTGAAAAATAATTTTAACAAATATTTTTCTTTTATCATATTATTCAGTTTTGGTATTTATTTTTAATTATTTTAAAATAATTATTTTCTTTTTAAAATATAATATTTATGCATTTTCTTTGATTTATTTTATTATAGTTTCTTCAGTTTCATCGTCTTTTGATTTTAATGGTTGAATAATTTGATTTTCATTCTTATATTTACATGTGATTAATTTATTAATATAGACACATGTATATATAGAAATTATTGTTAAAAACACAACTCTAGTTTATTACCTCATTTGAACCAAACATCCATAGAGGGAATCATGGGTATATCATTCCCTTTATGGAACTGAAACAAACAGACAATGGAATTCAGGATCATTCCATTCCTTTTTTCTTGTTTCTCTTTTTTTATTCCATTCTGTTACCCTTATACGAACCAAACGCCCCCTAAATGAAATGATAAAAATGTCTCTCTACCCTTTTGAATTTCATTGTCATGTCATCTATTTTCAATCAGTTTGGAATGTCTTTGCTAACGGAATCAAACTATATATATATATTGTCAGAGATTAATATAAGATATATGATTGAGCCTTAACTATCAGCTTGAGCTTTTAGTTCAATCGGTTTCATGACATGGTATCAGAGCCTTGTCGACCAAACGGTCGAGAGTTCGAGTCCCGGCAACCTCATTAATTTGTAGAATTAAAAGCACATGGCGGGATGGGCCTGTGTTGTGCACGCTGCAAGCCCAAGGGGCATTTGCGTGTGGGGTGTGTCAGAGATTAATATAAGATATATAAGATATATGATTGAGCCTTAACTATCAGCTCCTTAACTAGTATTGTCTCAAGCTCGGCTTAGCTTATTAGAAAATGAACAAGCTCGAGTCGAGCTTCGAACTTGTTTCGAGCTTCGAATTGTTTGTGAGTAAATCGTTAATTATATTTATGAAGTTTGCTCACAAATAGTTTTTTAATTGTGTACATAGACAAGCTCACAAGTGAAGTTCGTGAATAAATAAACAAGATGCTTACAAATTGTTCGTCTATTACTTATTTATTATGTTTATGAACGAACTTATCTAATAGCAAATAAAATAATATTAAGTTTAGACATTTGTGAACTAACCCAAAGCTATATAAAACTAAAATTTACTCATAAATATTGTAATCGAGTCTACTCGCGAGCTTTGGTCTGCTCAAGCTCAGCTCGTTTACGAACCGAGCCAGTAAATCATACTCACGAACGGCTCGTTTATAAATCAAGTCAAGTTGAGCCGAATACCGAACCATTCATGAGCGGCTCGGCTCATTTACGGCCCCACCATCAATCTTCTAGTTAAGATTGTAATCTTTTATCGGGTTGGTCAAACTTTGAAAGATTAATATTCCATTGGAAAAATAACCACCATTGGATCATGAATATAAAGAGCCCAATCCAACGGTTACCATAGAACGGAATGCAGCCGAAAATTGAGAAATGAGAAACAAACACGTAAACAGAAGTCTCCGTCTCTATGGAGAAAATTCATGGTCAAATCTGTTCATCTGTATCCAAAGCTTGAATCTTCTTAGAGCAAGAGATGGAAGATAGTGCCGATACTCCAAACAACAGCAAACGAAGTGAAATTGGGAAGCCGATGATAGGATTGATTTGTGGTACATTGGTGTATTATCACTGTGCTTATCGGAATTCCAGTCTCCTCTCTCTAGTTTCCGATGTTATCATCGTCCTTCTCTGCTCTCTCGCCATTCTCGGTCTTCTCTTCCGCCAAATGAACATTTCGTATGTTAACCTCCTCTTTCTCGCTCTAATTTTGGGGATTTTGGCATATTCAATCCCAATTTTATTTTCCTGCTAATTTTCCAATTTAGGTCAAATTATCTGATTATAAGTATGTATTTGCAGGGTGCCAGTGGATCCACTTGAGTGGCAGATCTCTCAAGATACGGCGAACGATATTGTTGCGTGGTTCGCTAATACTATAGGGGCGGCTGAATCTGTTTTGAGAGTTGCAGCAACTGGCCATGATAAGAGACTATTTTTCAAGGTTAAGAGTTCATCACTTTATTTTTCAATGGCCATTTCAATGTTCTTGAATGATTTATTGGGAATTTAGTATTAATAATTTCTGTATTCATTTGCGTTGTTGTGGCTAACATCAATCATTCTAAGCAATTTTGTCATCATTTGAAACCCCAACTTGTCCAAAAGCCCCTGAACTTTTAAAGTATCTCCATAGGCCTCAACTTGCTGAAAATGTCTCCATGGCCTCTCTCAGCTTGCTTAAAATGTAATGAATTAATCAATAATTTGTGTCAACTATAAAACTTGTCTTCTCTAATATTAGAACCCCGTACCCTACCTTGCAACACTTCCACATGTAACTTACTTTTTTGCAACCGAGTTGAAGGGGCTATCGGGCCAATCAAGATTTATGGACAAATTCAGGGGCAAATGATGTATTAAGCCTTTGATTAACATGGATATTGAAGAGATTAGGTGTTGAATTCAGATTTTTTAAGCATGTTTTGAAGCATCATTCTTAAGCTGCAATTGTCTTTCAGACAGTTTTATCTTCAAATGATGTAATATTTCCCAAACTCTTCCCTTGAGTTTGATTGATGTCTTCACTGAAACTCTGTAATTTCAATGTTCTTGAAAGATTTATTGGCGATTTAGTATTAATAATTTCTGTATTTATTTGAATTGTTGTGGCTAGCATCAATCATTCCAAGCAATTTTGTTTATGGATATTGAAGAGATTAGGTGTTGAATTCAGATTTTTAAGCATCTTTCTTAAGCTGCAATTATCTTTCAGACAGTTTTATCTTCCAATGATGTAATATTTCCCAAACTCTTCCCTTGATTGAGTTTGATGTCTTCACCGAAACTCTGTAGTTTCATCCTAATTCAGAGTTTCTCAGAGTTTCATATCATGATTTTTTCAGTCAATACTACTTCTTAGTGCTTTATTTGATAATTTGAATGCTTTGAGAAATCTCATTATGATCAGATTTATTAATGTTCTATATGTTTTCTTCAGGTTGTCATTTGTCTTTATGTCTTATCAACTTTGGGGCGATTGGTCTCAGGTTTCACGGTTGCTTATGCCGGTATGTATGCTCTTCAAATCTTTACCTCAGTTTTTTTATGAGTATTTGGTCTTTGGTATTCTTTGTGTCACATTTATGTTCATTCAACAAATAATATCAAAAGTTTCTCAATATTTGATTGGTAATGCATATCCTTGAATCTTTTCATTTCCTAAAGTCTCTCTCCTTTACCATTAATTTGGTTAAAAAAAAAAAAAAGTTATACGAGGAACAGTTGAAGAAAAGAATCAGAAAAAAATAAACAAACAACGCTTTGTTATCTATCGTTGCATCCGACTGGCATCATCAACTGCATAAACTGAATCCATTAGACAGAAGCTGTAGGTTGAACCTCTTTTTGTTGGAGTTGTGATTATGTTAGCAATATATACACTAAGTCTATTGTCTTTACTTTTCGGCAACCTTAGCTATGGGCTATGTTGCACGGAAACAAACACCAGAAAACGTTATTTCTAAAAAAATATAGCTAGGAAACGGTAATGGAAACGAAAAAGAAATGGAAATGGACACTAAACACGGAAACGCTATTGAAGAAGAGTTTCCATGCAACATCAGCTATGGGGAAACGTTAGGGACATTCTGTCGAACTTATCTAATTGTTTATACTTTGCTGGATTTAAGGAACCATAGTGCATTAAAAAAAAAAAAAAAAGTGCCCTTTTTGGTGCAAGCCTTACAAGAGGTTTAGGGGTGTGCATTATTCGGTAAAAACTGAATTACCAAACAAACTCAGCTCCGTTTTTCGTTCCAGTTGGGAATGGTTATAGTTTTAGCTACATTTTGGTACTTCAGTTCGGTTCGGTATGGAATTTTTTTAAAAAAATTCAACCGAACTGCATTACTCATATTATGCATTTATTAGTGTATATACACACATTTAATTTTAGAAGTTTTGAAAAGTATTTCAAGTTTTCTTTGTTATTCAGACAACATAGTGATTTTGATATGTTGTTTTTATGTTTATCTAAATTCGGTTTTTTTGTTTGTTTGTTTATATTTAGTTCAGTGTTAGTAATTGTTTTGGCACTACGATATTCGGTTTTCTCGGTTGTTTGGATTAAATTATCATTTGGTGAATTTCTTGCTATTCATATGAAACTTTAAATACAAACATTTGGCATTTATGTTTGTTATGTTTTCCTCATGACAGCATTGTGCTTGTTCTGTTGTTACGTACTTGCCGAGAACTCACAATCAAGCAGCAATCCGGTCACCTGGATTTTAAGGCGGACTGCCGGAAGTTCTTCAGAACTAGATAGCATGTAGTGTGTTAGTTGAATCATATTGATAGCTGCAAATATTTGCAGTTTCTGTATATATGATCTTTGTATTGTTTGTTACCAATGTTTGTAGCACCAAATAAAAATCTAAATTAGCAAGTAGATAGCCATTTCTCTGCACTGAAGATACCTTTCTATTTTGTCATGTAAATTACAATCATAGTACCTGAACTTTCCTTCTTTTACATTTTGGTATCTAGAAGAGTGAAGCATAGTAAGAGTATTATGAATAGAGTTGTGATATAGGTGTAGATACCCATTTTTGTCCGTGGTATTTTTTCTTTTTCTTTTTGTTGTTTCTGTTTTGCTAAGTGTCGTCTGGTTTTACATTTTTGTCAAAATTAATCAACTACATTCTGATTGTTTTACATTTTGGTATCTATACTTCATTTTGGTACAAAAAAAAAAATATATATGAATTTAAGTTAGACTTGACAATATAGTAAATATCACATGTTACAGTCGGTTAACCATTAAAAATATGGATAAATTACAACAATGATATTAAAACTTTACATTATTTAACACTTTGGTATCCATAATTCATTTTCGCACAAGAAAATATAGTTGTGGTGGTTATGTTCTAGTATGGGAATGACTAAATTGTTGAGTCCCACATTTAAGGAAAAGAACTTGTTGAAAATGAAATTTAGGTACCGAAGTGTGAAAGAAGTTAAAGTTTAAGTACCATAATTGTAATTTATTGGTTGTAATTTACCCTGTTCTGTCTAGTTTTCTTTCATGTAATGCCTCCCTTGTCATAAGATTAGGGGTGGGCAAATAAACCGATCAAACCGGTAATCGAACCAAAAACCGATAATCCGAACTGAAAAAATCGGTTAACCGAATCGACGGTTTCAGTTTAGGGTTGAAAAATAAAATAGTTTCGGTTTCGGCTTCGGTTTCAGTTCAAAATATTAAAAAACCGATGGTTTTCGGTTAACCGAAACATTTACATATATTTATATATATTTTTTATGTTATATATTATATCAAACCAAAACCCTAAATCTATCATGGTATATATATAATAGAGTAAAATAAACTGTCTCTGGAATGTGGAAAACACCCCCAAGTTCTCTTTTTTCACGTTTTGGGTGCCTCTGTTTGTAGTCCGGTGAAACTTCCTCCTTGTTTGGATTTTCTTTTCTTCCTAATTGTTTTACAGAGAAATGAGTTTCCACTTCTAATCATACTTTTTTTTTTTAGGATTTTCACTTAACGAAATTGATTTAATAATTAAATCAAGTGACTAGTTTAGTTGATGGTTTTTTTTAAATGTAAACTTATGGTTAACCATTAATTTTGATTAATCATTTTAACCATTTTGAAAAAACAATATTTAAATGGTTAAAAACCGATAACCGAAAAACCTAACCGAAAATATTGGTTAACCATTAGTACGGTTAACCGATATTAATGGACCGGTTTTAGTTTTAATAAATTAAAAACCGATAGTTTCGGTTCGGTTAATAAAATAATCTAATGGACCGGTTAACTGAACCGTGCCCACCCCTACATAAGATCCCATGCGGAACGACAACTGCTAGGGAAGGAGCATTGTTTGCGAGGTCCCAATCATATTTATAAGATCATTTCTTACTAGCCCTCTACACTTGTTAAAGTGACACAAATAATTTTCTAAGTGCTATGTAAAATAAATGAAAATTCGGATAAATTAAAACGTATATTATTTTAAATAAGTCTAAGAAATCAATAAATCACTTTAGCTCTTTATTTGGAAGGAGGTGAGAGAAGAGGTTAATGAGAAGTAATTGAGGTTAGAAGAGGTTAATAAGAAGTAATGGAATGTAAACTAATATTAGATTAATCTTGTTTGAGTCTCCTTTACCCATTAATGGGAGTAATGCAAACTTCTTTATAAAATAGGCAAAAAGCATCTTGAGGCTCCTAGTCTTTTATTGTTTGGTGCATTAAGTCTTCGATCTTTTATTTACACATTAAGCCCCTGATCTTTCATCATTTGGTGTATTAAGCCCTCGATCTTTCATTTAGACACATTGAACCCTTGATCTTTCATATATGGGTGTATTAGGCCCTTCCGTAAATCAATTAATATATAGGTTTATTAAGAGCATGTTTGGTGTGACAACAAATGATGTTCTAAAAATAACAAATTCTAAAATAAAAAATATATTATACAAATTAATAAAAATAATTTAAATAAAAAATAAAAAATTTATTGAACACAATAAAACCTTATTTTTCGATAATTATGCTCTAAAAATAAAAATAATGTTAAAATTGATGCACATTTTGTGGAAATAAGAAGGGTAATTTTATCAATAATTTTAAATAATGTTTGGTTAGGTTTATATAACTGCAGCGTTTCGCATTTTCTCTGGACACTGCAACATTTTGGAGCTTTTCATGAACAGTTGTTTGTAGTTACTTGTTATTGATAAAATTACATTTCTTATTTTCACAAAATGTGCTTCAATTTTAACATTATTTTTATTTTTAGAACATAATTATCGAAAAACAAGGTTTTATTGTGTTCAATAAATTTTTTATTTTTTATTTAAATTATTTTTATTAATTTGTATAATATATTTTTTATTTTAGAATTTGTTATTTTTAGAACATCATTTGTTGTCACACCAAACATGCCCTTAATAAACCTATATATTAATTGATTTATGGAAGGACCTAATACACTCATATATGAAAGATCAAGGGTTCAATGTGTCTAAATGAAAGATCGAGGGCTTAATGTACCAAATGGTGAAAGATCAGAGGCTCAATGTGTCTAAATAAAAGATCGAGGGCTTAATGCACCAAACAATGAAAAATCAGGGGCCTCAGGATGCTTTTTGCCAATAAAATACTTACTTGATTATAATGTAAACTGAAACATCTTTTCACCAGCTTCATTGTAGATTGCAATCAATATGCTATTAGATATTTGACTTTATGATATGTAATTAGAATATAGAACAACTCGTTAATTTTGTTTATGAACTCTGTTCGACAATAGCTCATTTATTTATGTTTATTTGAATTTTTTTAACATAAAACTATTTGAAACCTACAAAACTACAATATTATACATTTTCCCTTTGCAGAAATACTATTATTAAAAAAAATAAGGATAAAGTTCAAATAAAACCCATGTGGTTTCACTAATTTTCTGATAAAGGATTGTGGTTTACTTTTTGTCAAAACGAGGACTGAGGTTTTCAACTTTAGTAAAATAATTTTCGATTGATACTATTAAAATCACCCTTAACAACTTCAAAAATGACATATTTTAAGAACTGCTAATATTCTAAGCAACTTTAATTCTTCAACTTTTTAATTTCGAGATTATTTAGATGATGTTTGGTAAAGAGAGAGAAAGTTAATGTTTAGAGAGAGAAAGTTCCAAAAAAGATGATTTTCTAAAATTGAAAATGTAGTTCCATAGAAAATATGACATTGAACAACTTTAGTTCTTGGAAATTTTCATTTTCAGGTCGTTAAAGATAGTTTTAATAGCATTATTAAAAGTGTGAAACCTCAGTCCCCGTTTTGACAAAAAGTAAATCACAGTCTTTTATCTGAAAATTAGTGAAACCACATGGGTTTTATTTGAACTTTCCCCAAAAAAATAATTGAAACAAATTTGCTCAATTCATGAACATTATAATCGAACTTGCCTGCTCGCAAGCTTTCAAACCGAGTTTCGCCATGTTCAAACTCTGCTCATTTATAAATCGAAACAAAAACAGTCAAACTTTTATCGAACCGAATGAGCGGCTAGACTCATTTACAGCCTAAAATGCAACAACATAAGTGGTCCCCTAAGGAAAGAATCAGGGAAAACAAAATTTTGTTAATATAAATTTGGTTCATACAATGAGGCACCAAAATTTTAATACATTGGTCAGGAATCTCGCAATGAGCATAATTAGTAAGTTCTTCACGACCAAAGTTCACGAAAACAATTAACGAGCAGCTCACAACAAGTTCACGAACAAGATATTGACCTTGAGCTCGTCAATTTTCTAACGACCCGAGCATGAGTAGATCAAAACTCAGCCCAGCTCCGCTCGATTACAGCCCTACGTACCATCGAATCAGGGAATACAAAAATTTGTTAATATAAAACTGGTTCATACAAATGACGCACCAAAATTTTACTTTTGTTCACGAGCGAAGTTCACAAAAACAATTAACGAGCTGCTCACAACAAGTTAGCGAACAAGATATTGAGCTCAAGCTCGTCAATTTTCTAACGAGCCGAGCATGAATAGATCAAAACTCCACCCAGCTCCGGTCGATTACAGCCCTACGTACCATCGAATCAGGGAATATAAAATTGGTTCATACAATGAGGCACCAAAATTTTACTACATTGATCAGGAATCTCGCAATGAACATAATTAGTAAGTTGTTCACGAAAACAATTAACGAGCCGCTCACAAGTTCACGAACAAGATTTTTGAACTCGAGCTCGTCAATGTTCTAACTAATGAGCCGAGCATGAGTAGATCAAAACTCAGCCCAGCTCAACTCGATTACAGCCCTACATACCATCGAATCAGCGAATACAAAATTTTGTTAATATAAAATTGGTTCATACAATGAGGCACCAAAATTTTACTACATTGGTCAGGAATCTCGAAATGAACACAATTAGTAAGTTGTTCGCGACCGAAGTTCCACGAACAAGTGAGCTCGAGCTCGTCAATTTTCTAATGAGCCGAGCATGAGTAGATCAAAACTCAGCCCATCTCAGCTCGATTACATCCCTACATACCATCGAATCAGGGAAAACAAATATAAAATTGGTTCATACAATGAGGCACCAAAATTTTACTAAATTGGTTTGGAATCTCGCAATGAACATAATTAGTAAGTTGATGAAAACAATTAACGAGCTGCTCACAACAAGTTCGAACAAGATATTGAACTCGAGCTCATCAATTTTCTAATGAGCCGAGCATGAGTTAGATCAAAAATCGGCCTAACTCAGCTCGATTACAGCCCTACGTACCATCGAATCAGGGAATACAAAATTTTGTTAATATAAAATTGGTTCATACAATGAGGCACCAAAATTTTACTACATCGGTCAGGAATCTCGCAATGGGCGCACACAAATAAAAATAGCAGCCCAATCTCATCTATTTAGCCTGTAAATTGGAGATATCAAATCCTGAATCTCCAGCAACCTAAATGGTAATTTTCCACCTCAAGTTTATGATTGAAATCAATATTTAGCCCCCAAAAAACGGGATCTTACGTACTTAATCGATCGATCATACAAGTCGTCTTTCTGCAAGCAATACATCTTTCCAAGCTTCGTAAAACATCCAAGTGATGCCGGAGGAAGGCATTACCTTTAAACAACTTGCTCTCCACCCTCTGTAAAGTCCAATGAAACCCTCTTCCCGGATCACCTCTGATAGCGCTGCTGCCATGTTCGGTGGACACTTACCCTGTAGAGCTCCAACCATCAGTCGTTTCCTTGCAACCTCTAGAGGAAAGCTGATTGTGCTAGCTGTAAAACCTGAGAAGACGAAAATGAAGGTACGAAGATAATAAGATCCATATGCCTACAACGTTTCTAGCACCCTTGTCGGGATATCACAATAACCAAAATAAAACATCACATTAATGTTCTCGTTAATGCCAACCCATATCGGTTATCTAAAACACGCAGGTGGCTTATTCATTATGGGGTTACTATCTACAAGTGTCTGAAATATAGAGATTTCCCAAGTGAGTTCTGCCAATACACAGGAGGATTGAGACTCAGCTTTAAATTATGAGTACATTTGGCTAAAATCATTATCTAAGAACTGTTATTAGAATAATAGAATCATAAGATTCACGATTCGAGTCGATTCAGCTCTATTTCGAGCCGAATCTATAGGGGAAACTCTTATTACTCTAGGTAAGGATATCACAATAACTGAAATTAAACATTATATTAATGTTCTTGTTAATGCCAATCCATATCGGTTATCTAAAGCACGCAGGTGGCTTCTTCATTTCGGGATTTCTATCTATTAGTGTCTGAAATACAACTAGAGATTTCCAAAGTGAGTTCTATATACAGGAGGATTGAGACTCGCTTTACATTATGCGTACATTTGGCTAAGATCATTATCTAAGCACTGGTATTAGAATCTTAAGATTCACCATTCGATTTGTATGATTCGTGTTGATTCATCCCTATTTCGAGCCGGATCCATAGGGCGAATCGAAATTATCACAGAATCTTATGATTCACGATTTGAATCATACGATTCAAGTCGATTCAGCTCTATTTCGAGCCGGATCTAAATTATCACAGAATCATATGATTCACAATTTGCATCGTATGATTCAGCTCTATTTTGAGCCGGATATATAGTCGAATCTCAATTTGATAGCTATGTATCTAAGTTTATACAAGAGGTCAACATTATCCTAGAAAGATGAAAGAAACTTTTCTATATGAGCAAGATGAACAAACAATTTCTAAGATCCTCACCTGCAAGAGCTCCAACCAAGAGCATCTCGGGACGATTTAATGACTTCTTCTTCTTTGATTTACAGTAATTTTTCTTCATCGTCTCATACATGAAATAGTAGCATGTACTGTACGGAAGCATGCCAATCAGCGTAGGGAAAATACCAGAATAAAAGGCGCCTATCCCTCCCTCACTATATATTTTGCTAACTGCAATGCTTAAATTAGGGTACAAGTTGGGACTTACTGTCAGTCGGTCCTGCAAGCAATAATCAATTTGTTTAGAAATAATAAACGAACAAACTACTATGTTTTTCCATATCTCAAAGATCATCTAACGCTATAAGAGGAATAAATTTGGCGAAATGTACAATAGCTAAGCCAAACTATGCAGGTAGACCACTAGAAAACATGCTCAAGCAGGAGAAAAATGCAAGATTATGGCATCAAAAAGAATACAGAGTCAAGTAGCAAATACGTGCTTTACGAAAAGCAAAACAAATGAACTAATTCAGCTTCATCATTAGAAATAATAGACAAATAAACTACTACGTTTTTTTCATATCTTAAAGATTCTCTAGCACTATAAGAGGAATAAATTTGGATAAATTTACAATAGGTAAGCCAAACTATGCAGGTAGACCACTAGAAACATGCTCAAGCCGAAGAAAAAAGCAAGATTATGGCATAAAAAAGAACACAGAGTCAAGTAGCACGTAGGTGCTTTACGAAAGGTGAAACAAATGGACTAATTGAGCTTCGTCTTTAGAAATAATAGACAAACAAACTACTATGTTTTTTCATATCTTAAAGATTCTCTAGCGCTATAAGAGGAATAAATTCGGAGAAATTTACAATAGCTAAGCCAAACTATGCAGGTAAACCACCAGAAAACATGCTCAAGCCGAATCAAAATGCTAGAAGAAGAAAGCGAGATTATGGCATCAAAAAGAATACAGAGTCAAGTAGCAGATAGGTGCTTTACGAAAGGTGAAACAAATGAACTAATTCAGCTTCATCATTAGAAATAATAGACAAATAAACTACGTTTTTTCATATCTTAAAGATTCTCTAGCGCTATAAGAGGAATAAATTTGGAGAATTTACAATAGCATAACCAAACTATGCAGGTGGACCACTAGAAAACATGCTCAAGCCGAAGAAGAAAGCCAGATTATGGCATCAAAAAGAATACAGAGTCGTGTAACAGATAGGAGTTTACGAAAGGCAAAACAAATGAACTAATTGAGCTTCATCTTTAGAAATAATAGACAAACAAACTACTATGTTTTTTCACATCTCAAAGATTCTCTAGCACTATAAGAGGAATAAATTTGGATAAATTTACAATAGGTAAGCCAAACTATGCAGGTAGACCACTAGAAACATGCTCAAGCCGAAGAAAAAAGCAAGATTATGGCATAAAAAAGAACAGAGTCAAGTAGCACGTAGGTGCTTTACGAAAGGTGAAACAAATGAACTAATTGGGCTTCGTCTTTAGAAATAATAGACAAACAAACTGCTATGTTTTTTCATATCTTAAAGATTCTCTAGCGCTATAAGAGGAATAAATTCGGAGAAATTTACAATAGCTAAGCCAAACTATGCAGGTAAACCACCAGAAAACATGCTCAAGCCGAATCAAAATGCTAGAAGAAGAAAGCGAGATTATGGCATCAAAAAGAATACAGAGTCAAGTAGCAGATAGGTGCTTTACGAAAGGCGAAACAAATGAACTAATTCAGCTTCATCATTAGAAATAATAGACAAATAAACTACTACGTTTTTTCATATCTTAAGGATTGTCTAGCGCTATAAGAGGAATAAATTTGGAGAATTTACAATAGCATAACCAAACTATGCAGGTAGACCACTAGAAAACATGCTCAATCCGAAGAAGAAAGCCAGATTATGGCATCAAAAAGAATACAGAGTCAAGTAACAGATAGGAGTTTACGAAAGGCAAAACAAATGAACTAATTGAGCTTCATCTTTAGAAATAATAGACAAACAAACTACTACGTTTTTTCATATCTTAAGGATTCTCTAGCTCTATAAGAGGATCAAATTTGGAGAAATTTATAATAGCTAAGCCAAACTATGCAGGTAGACAACTAGAAAACATGCTCAAGCCGAAGAAAAAAGCGAGATTACAGCATCAAAAAAGAACACAGAGTCAAGTAGCATATAGGTGCTTTACGAAAGGCAAAACAATGAACTAATTGAGCCTTATCGTTGGAAATAATAGACAAATAAACTACTAAGTTTTTTCATAATATCTTAAAGATCCTCTAGTGCTATGCTATAAGAGAAATAAATTCGGAGAAATTTACAATAGCTAAGCCAAACTATGCAGGTAGACCACTAGAAAACATGCTCAAGCCGAAGAAAAAAAGCGAGATTACGGCATCAAAAAGAACACAGAGTCAAGTAGCACGTAGGTGCTTTACGAAAGGCGAAACAGATGAACTAATTCAGCTTCATCATTAGAAATAATAGACAAATAAACTACTACATTTTTTCATATCTTAAAGATTCTCTAGCCCTATACGAGGAATAAATTCGGTGAAATTTACAATAGTTAAGAACAGAGTCAAGTAGCAGATAGGTGCTATACGAAAGGCAAAACAAATGAACTAATTCAGCTTCATCATTTTTTGTTATACGGACAATAACCATGGCCACAATACCTTCAAAACTTCAAGGGGATGACATACAAGCGTGCTAGAAATTCCAGCAGAAGCACCAGCAACAGCAACTGGGGATAACCAGGAGAGAGGAATGGTCAAGCTGAGAGGACCAATGTTTATTTTTGGACAACCAGTTTCATTCCATTTCTCTTGAGCTGATGTCATAGTACGCTTGACAAACTCAAAAGTTCCGAGCTCAATTGCTTGGGTAGGGACTATACGGATCATATTAATTGCATTTCCAGCCCAAAGTCCTCGCCAACCCCGATGCTCAATAATCTCACAGAAACTACCAGAAATGTCTCTGGATCCAACACCAACCACCATTCTTGTTCTGTATATTTCACATGTTGAGAAGCAATCAATATGATTAAGAAATTGGAACATAATGGCAAAAGCCGCAATACAGTCTCTACCCAAAAAAAAAAAATCAAATGTCTCTATGCAGATATTGGAAAACGGTATCATGTAAATTGTAATATTCAATGATTAAGGAAGCCTTTAAACTTCAAAAAATGTTGTTTGACATAGAATTCTATTTCAATTAGAACTTCAGTCTTTTACTCAAGATCCTAGTCCAATGATAGAATTTTGAGTAGAGACACTGTAGAACAAGTTAAACTCAGAAGGATCCCATGATTTCCATCAACACCCATAATCTTGGTTTGAACTTATATAAGCCTTCATAATCTAGGAAAACCCATGTTGCACAGAAACGGACACCAAGAAACGTTATTTCTAAAAAATATAGCTAGAAAACGGTAATGGAAACGGAAACAGACACGAAACGTGGAAACGCTACTAAAGAAGAGCTTCCATGCAGATAGACGGAAACTCTTCTTCAGTAACGTTTTCACGTTTGGTGTCCATTTCTGTTTCTTTTCCGTTCCTAGCTATATTTTTTTAGAAATAACGTTTTCCAGGTGTACGTTTGTGTTTCCGTTTCAGTGCCCGTTTCAATTAGAACTTCAGTCTTTTGCTCAAGATCCTAGTCCAATGATAGGATCGGACTGGTCCTGACATTTTATGGGGCCTAGGCGAAATAAGAGATAAGGGACCCTTAATAAAAAAAAATGTACTTAAAAATTTAAAATATAAATTTGGGCACATTTTAAGCCTAAAATGTCATATTATTTTAGACTTGAATGAGTATTATAACTACATTTATAATAAATAAAAAAATGAATATATATAGTCAAAAAAAAAAAAAATTTGGGCCCCTTTTAGCCCTGGGCGGCCGCACTCCCGGCCTATGCCCAGGGACGGGAGACTGTAGAACAAGTGAAACTCGAAGGATCCCATGATTTCCATCAACACCCATAATCTTGGTTTGAACTTATATAAGTTCTCATAATTTAGGAAAACCTATGTTGCATAGAAACGGAAACCGAGAAACATAATTTCTAAAAAATATAGCTAGGAAACGGTAATGGATACGGAAACAGACACCAAAGGCAGAAACGCTACTAAAGAAGAGCTTCCGTGCACATAGACGGAAACTCTTCTTCAGTAGCGTTTTCGCTTTTGATGTCCATTTCCGTTTCTTTTCCTCTCCTAGCTATATTTTTTTAGAAATAACGTTTTCCCCGTGTACGTTTCCGTTTCCGTTTCAGGGCCCGTTTCAGTGCAAATGAACCTTGGATGCGCCTCAATTAAACTCTAAAAGAACTTGGAAAAGTACATAAAGGATCACTCATCATCAACACTAACCTGATGGTCTCTAACGGAGCAAGTACAGCTTTGGTCATAGCCCCAGCTAAAGCCCCGCTGAGAAACTCACCAACTTCTCTATTCTTAACCAAACCCTGAGATGCATAAACATTGTATTTGTGTTAGCAATAAGCAGGATATACAAGGCAAGTGTATCAACCTATGTTGCACGAAACTCTTCTTCATTAGCGTTTCCGCATTTCATATCTGTTTCCGATTCTTTTTCGTTTCCAATACCGTTTCCTAGCTATATTTTTTTAGAAATAATGTTTACTGGTTTCCGTTTCAGTTTCCGTTTCCATGCAACATAGGTATCAACTAATAAGCCCCAAATAAAAAGGTATGAAATCAGAGAATCATAATATCAAAACAAGAGCAACAATGACCCAAAAGTGAAATTAATTAATAGTAACAGAAACAAATAGCAAAGTGATATCGTATAAATACTATCAGGATACAAATGTCCTCATCCTAAGCCAATAGAGAAGTACGAAGCAAGGAGGACCCTCATATCCGAACTGTATTGGAATAAAACACATTCACGACACGTGGACAGTGAGATACACTCCAAATCCTCTTCGGATCAGCACCCCTGATTCACGCCTAGGATTAAGGAATATCAATTCGAGTGTATTAATAACTACCTAAAATACATCCACTACTCGGAAGCCAACAGCTGTCCTTCCAGGAAGTTAGGGCAAACATCTTCACCTTATGATTTTCCCCTGACGCCCTATAAATAGAATGCGACTTCATAATCGAAGTACATACACACATCTATTGCAATTATTACTCAATTATTTAGTGTTCTCGTCCTAAACTCTACTAAATTAGACATCGGAGTAGACTCGCCGGTCAACAGCCTCACCTTCATAATTTTTCTGTCTTAATTCAGACATAGAATCACCTTGGATGCCCTATAAATAGAATGCAACTTCATAGTCAAAGTACATAATAAGCACATCTATTGCAATTATTACTCAATTGTGTAGTGCTCTCGTCCTAAACTCTGCTAAATTAGACATAGACTCGCGGTCAACGGCCTCGCCCTTGATAATTTTGTTGTCTTAATTCAAGCATAGAATCCCCTTAGATGCTCTATTGTAATTATTACTCAATTGTTTAGTGCTCCCGTCCTAAACTATGCTAACTTAGACATCAGCGTAGACTCGCCGGTCAAAGGCCTCGCCATACTTTTTATGAGTTACTTCAGGCATAGAAGTAGTCACTAGGGTACTATAGCACAGATCCCATCTTATCATAAAGCTAAGAACCAAACAAAGGACAATTAAAAGACAAAAAAAAACAAAAATACTCCGGATTTTGATAATAATCAGATATTAGGATTATAAATTAGTCTAATGAAATTTCAGTTTCCCCTCAAACTGCAACTGACCTGTTACTATTACCTCAACTTACTATCTCTCAACTTCCTTATTTGGAACAAATAAACCCTCAATTTGCTTATTTGAAACAAATAAACCCCCAAATAACCCCTAAACCCAAAAAAAAACATTACAACTAGGATTGGCAACGAGTAGGGTACCCGTGGGTAGTGTCAATCCCAAACCCTTACCCGTTTATTTTTTAATTACCCGTACCCGTCTCATTACCCTAACGGGTATACTTTTTGCATCTCATTCCCGTCCCATTTAATTCACGGGTACCCACAGATACCCTTACCCGTTAAGAATCGATTAATAAAACAAAAAATATTACAAATTTAACAAAGTATAAATTTAATAAATTAGTTAACTAAAAATTGAACAAATTGAACCTTATAAGAATAAATTAGCTTAGGGATACCACTCAATAGTTCAAGAATAAAATCTAAAAAACAATAATACTTCTTAATATATAAAAGAGTTATAACAGGTATTCTGGAATATTCCCATATCCGTCCCATTACCCGTAGTTTTGATCCCATAACCTCATACCCTTTTAGTACGGATACTACCATTAGGGTCTGGTAGTGCAGGATAACTGTCATCCCTACTTACAACAGATACAAAATATGTCCAAAAAAACTGGCAAAGAAGCAAGTTGAGGGGTTAATTGTAAAGTTTGTGAAGTTTTAAAGTTCATGGTCCATTGCAGTTTTTGGACAAATTGGGAACTGGGATGTATTAGGCCCTGCAAGGAAACGGACATGAACAATGACAAGTTATTTCTAAAACATAACTTTCCTAAAATAACCTAAAATTGAAAATGGACACCGAAATGCAGAAACGCGTGCAACATAGTTTTAGGCCTAAACAAAGAAGTAAAGGAGAAACTTACTCTGAGATCGGGAAGTTGAAACCGGAGATGAAACGGAGGAGGATCAATCTTATTCCGGTGAAGGTCTTTGGGAAGGACCATAGTAGTAACACCGTAGACATCTCCAAAAACCTCAGCTCCAAATTTCTTCTTCTGCGATTCGGTTTCAAAATCCATAATGTATATTCAGTGAATATTAGTATTTGAATAAAAAAACAAAGTTGAATAGTTTAGAAAAAGAAGAAGAATCAGATAAGAAGCAGCATTTTTTTTATCAGAGTAATGGCGAGAGAGAGAAGAAGAAGAAGAAGAAGGGTTTAGGAGAAACAGACGTGCCTGGAGAGGGGATTTTTTGGACATGGAGATATCTTTTTTTTAGGGTTTTGGATTCCTTTGAAGTGCTCAATTTAGGCGCTTTTACATTTATTTATTTACCAGGAAAGGGACTCTGCTTTCTATGTCAGTAATAGTGTTTCTGTTCTGGGTCCTACCATCCATTTTGGGATTTTTTTCTTCTTTTTTTCCGTAAGCATCGGTTCGGTTTAAACCGTATACCGAACCGAACCGAGTGAATTCGTTGTTCAGTTCGGTTTTTTTAACAATTTGATTTGGTATCGGTTTTAATTTTAAATGTATTTCAGTATTCGGTTCGGTTCGGTTTGGTTCGGTTTAATAGAAAATGTAAAAAAACCGAACCGCACCGAATTATATATATATATATATATTTGATTATACAAGTTTACTTTTTATTATTATTGTTGAGATAATAACTCAATATAGATATATTTTAGAAATATTTCAATTTTTGTTGTTGTTGAGGTAAATTTAATGGGAAAATATAGTGATTTTTATTTGTTATTTGTTATTTTTAACTTAATTCGGTTTGTTCGGTTTAAACCGAACCAAACTGCATATTTTGGTTCGGTTTTACCTATTATTCGGTTCGGTGTCGGTTTGAATTATTTTGATCATTTCAGTATTCGGTTTTTTCGGTTCAGTTCGGTTCGGTTTTATACCGATCCACACCCCTGCATCTCAGTCCGTTCAAGTTGTCCAAAAAGTGCAACCGATTTCTAACTTTTAAAATGTTACGACTTGTATATTTGAAATAGAATTGTTCATAGACCCGTTGGTCCGTCCAGCTCGCCCAAACCCGCTCTCTCTGGATTGGGCTTGGACATGTATATTTTTCATTTGGCCCGGCCCGGCCCGAACCTGTACAAGCTTGTACATAAAATGGGTTGGGGTTGGGATTTGTTTTGAAAACCCGAACTAGCCCGACCCGGCCCGCCCTTATTTATTTATATGTATGTATATATATTAGGTAAGGTAAGAGCATCTCCAACCCTCCCCATATTGAGGGTTGAAAATGGTGAATTGGGGAGAGTTGGCAGTCCAACCTTCCCCGTTGTCTTCCTAATTGTAGGGAAGAAATCCATTCTTTCCTAAGATTGGGAAATAATCTATGTTTCCCCAAATTAATGAGGAATTAATAAAATAATTATGTGATAAATTAGAAGTAAAAAGTAGTTGAAATAGAAGAAAGTATGGAATATACTCTATAAGGAAGAATTTATATAAATGGATTAGAAAAAAAATAGAAATTGAGGATAGAAATATAAAGAATTGGGAATAGGGAAGACCAAAATGAAAATTTGCCTCGGAGCTGCTCCAACAATGGATAATGTTTTATTAGATTTTTAATTTTTTAGTTATATGTATTTATATTAGGTAATAGTTATAATATTTTATTAGATTTTCAATTTGTTAGTGTAAATGAAATCAAACTTTAGCTGAGCCATTATTTCAGCGATTAAAAACATGTGATAAAAATTTCTTCTTCAAAAAAAAACATGTGATAAAAATTTGTTATCAACCAAAACTGAACACCAGTATCTGTTTAATAAATGGGCTGCAAATGGAGGAAATGGAGAGTATGGATATAGAGGGCGAGGGTCAGGACTGGAAACTAGTCTGGGATTTGGAGGTCACCGAGAGAATCCGTTATTTTATTTGGACTATAAACCATGATGCGACTCTGTCGAATGAAAGACGGGTCAGGAGGCACCTGAGCGATACAGATGAATGCAAAGTTTGTAAAAAAATCGGAATCAAATCTGCATATTCTACGGGACTGTCCGGAGGCGAGCCAAATTTGGAAGCAGTTCGTCCCAAGCCGTTTGAAGCAGCAATTTTTCGCCGGAGATTTGAGAGAATGGATTCAATTGAACATCCAGAGCAGGGAAAAATGGAAGGAAGTGGATTGGAGATCGATATTTGCTATTGGCTGCTGGTGGATTTGGCGATGGAGAAACGAGAAGATCTTCGACGAAGCCAAACCAGAAATAGTGGACAAACCGTCTTTTATCAGTTTCCAGGCAAGGGAAATGATTCGGGGCAGACGGAGGCTGAACGGAACTAGAAACAGCGGTGGCCTGCAAAACCAAGGTTGCCAGAATCGGAATTTGTTGTGGAAAGCTCCGAGGGAGAATTGGGTAAAGGTTAATAGCGATGGGGCGAGCAAAGGGGACCCCGGGGCGGCTTCGTGTGGAGGCCTGATTCGGGATACAGACGGTAATTGGCTAGGAGGCTTTGTCTGTAATTTGGGGATTAGCACAGCCATGCTAGCGGAACTCTAGGGCTTATACTACGGGATCAGTCTGGCTTGGAAATTGGGGTTCAGAAAAGTGATCTGTGAGGTGGATACGCTCGTAGTAGTTAACTGTGTGAATTCTTCTAGTTCAGGTAATCATCGGCACTACTGGCTCATTGAGGCTTGTCAGAATTTACTAGATCAGAGATGGGATGCCCGGGTTGCTCACTCTCACAGGGAGGGAAACAGAGCAGCGGATTGGTTGGCGAACTTCGCAGGAACTTACCCTTTAGGTCATCACGAGTGTGAGAGGCCGCCTGCAGGCCTTCTGGATATCCTCCATGCTGATTTGAGAAACACAAGCCTTGACTGAACTTTGTTTTCTCTTTCGGTTTTTTTGTTTGTTTTGCTTGGTTTGCAGTTTAGGAGTCTTCTCTAGCTCCTTTGTTTTGTTCGGGGCTTAGCCCTTCCTCAATCACCAAAAAAAAAGTATCTATTTAATAAAAATGAATATAAGTTGAGTTTTCGCACAAAATTTCTTCCTCGCTAATTTATTAAAATTTAATTGTATTTTTATTTTTTATAATTATAATTAATTTTTATTTTTGATTTATTTTTTAATTAATATATATTCATATTAGTTGGACGGGTTGAGTTGGATTTGGGAATTAGTTTCTTTAACTCAGCCCAGCCCGGTTCGAGCCCGATGTGAATATAATACGGGCTGGGTTGGGCTTGGACAAAGTAAATATATATATCAAGTCCGGCCCGACCCAGCCCATGAACAGGTCTAATTTGAAGCAAATAACTCATCAAATGCTACGTAGGATTGCATATAAGGATGGCAATGGGTACTATACCCGTTGGGTATCCGGCACTACCCGACCCTAATGAAACTACCACTACCCTATATAAAAGGGTATGAGATCAAAACCATTACTTGTTAGGGTAATGGGACATGTATGGGAATACCCCTATTGTACCCGGTACCCGTTACCTGTCGTAACTCTTTTATATGATAAAAAAATATTATTATGTTTTAAATGGGACGGGTATGGAATGCAAAACATATACATGTTAGGGTAATGGGACGAGTACAGGTAATTAAAAAATAAATTGGTAAGAGTTTGGGAATGACACTACCCGCGAGTACCCTACCCGTTATCATCCCTAATCAAATGTCACGTAGGATCGCATGATTGGAACTTCAAACATTACAACTATCACAGGTTGTCACCGATATTTAAAGGGTTATTTATTTCAAATAAATAAGTTGAGAGAGTTAATTGTAACACTTTGAAGTTCAGGGAATCAGTTGCAGTTTTTAGATAAAATGTATTAGGCCTTTTTTTTTTAATAAAGTCTAAATTTAAAGTAAATTTTGGTTCAGCTCTAACTTATAAAACAATGAAAATTTAAATCTAATGTTTTCAAGCAAAATCAATTTTAGTCATACATTGCCGAAAAATTGAAACGATTGGATTGACTGTGATTTAACTATCAAATGGTGCAGTAAAAAAAAAACTCTTCCATTTTCTCTTTATTAGGAAATAGAAGAAGTACGCGCAACGAAAAACAAAAATGTTATATTTCCTTTAACCATAGTATTCGTTAATCGTTATTTCATATCAAAAGGGTTAAACGTATGTATATTGTCTGAAGAACTATCTACCATTGCAAACGAAGTGCTCACGCAGCTCTATCAATCTTCTTTCACAAACTTGGTCAAGTCGAAACCAACACGTTCTTTATCAACCTTGAATAGCAACCAAGTGTAGATTGCATTTAGTATATCCACACGAACTAAGATACAAATGGGCGAAGTAGGTAATTCTTTGAGTAAAGTTTGAGAGAGATTTTTGACCCTAAAAAGTGTGTGGGCCGAAATTCTTAGCTAGGGTATATATCTATGAAGCACTGATACCGGTACGCATACGGGTGCGGGTACGCGTAGGGGTACAGCAAACGACATTTGTAAAAAATATGAGGTACGGGTACGGCGGGGATTCGGCAAATTTTATATATAATTAATAATAGGGTAAATAATTTATTAGTCTCTTACTTTTTACCTAACATACTGTTTAGTCCTTCTATTTTGAAAAACACATTATAAGGTCCCTAGCTTTTGCCAATATTAACCCTTTGATCCTTTTGTCTATTTTTTTAGGCTTGTAATCGTTATATTTTAGCATAAACAGATATATATAAAATAACAGAGTAACATGGTCAACTTGTATTGTAATGTGGTTGTCCTAAAAGCTAAGATATGTTCGGTTAAAAATCTAAAAAATAGATAAAAGGACCACAAGGTTAATATTAGCAAAAGATAAAGACCTTAAAATGTGTTTTCCAAAATAGAGCCACTAAACAGTGTGTTAGGTAAAAACCAGGGGACTAATAAATTATTTACCCTTAATAATATATATATCATTTATAATGAAAATTCAAAAGATACATAAATATATAAATCACAAATCATATTCATAAAGTCATTATAAAAACACAAATAATACTCTCAAGTCATTATAAAACCACAAATAACATCTATAATATTAACTAATAAGTCATTAATTCATAAAAAAAAGCAAACATTTAGTACTTAAAACTACTTGAACTATCGAATTTAAAAACTATTCTAATGTATCTTCATGTTCTTCATCTATTTCTCCTTCATCTATAAACACCAATGCCTCAAATTCCGGCTCATCAAGAGATAGATTGGCAATCTCAAGGATCCCTGCAACATCCGGTGATTCAAACTCATCTCCACCAACATCCCACATTTTTATCTCCCCTATCTCATATTGTGGTGCCCTCCTAGAAAGAAGACGCAAGTTGGTATGAACAAACACTAAATCCTCTGCATGTTTAGGAGTAATCTTGTTCCTCCTCATTGAATTGATAAAAGAGTATGTGCTCCAATTTCTTTCACAGCAAGAGGAGGAGGCTGGTTGGCCAAGGAGTTTGATTGCTATAATTTTAAGCATTGGAGCAAATCCTCCATGGACAAGCCACCAATAAGATGGATCCATTTGACTCCTATCATTAATTGAATCAAAATCACCAAACTCCTCACGCAAAGATGAAAACTTAGCATATTCAATTAAAACTTTCCTACGATCATTCGCATTTGGAAAATACCGTCTCAAACACTTGTTCCTTTCACTAGAAATCTCCAAATCATTATGTGGAGCTAGGCGTCCAACACCATTCTTAAGCCAATCACTCGTGTAGTACCTACAAAATTAAATTAAACTATTATTAACTACACTACAACACAACTAAAATTATTTGTGTTGTTGATTAATATATAATAGATAAAAAAGAAAGTTACCTAGGATTCAAGGAGTGTGCCAAGCAATGAAGTGGAGTGTTGCTTTTATTCCAATGATACACCAAGATTTCATGAACCACATTAAAGAATGTAGAATCGACAGTATCTTCTTTGTTTTCATGCTTATAAATAACAGCCTTCACCCTTTCGATCATTATGTCCCACATATTATATATCAAATGAAGACATGGCTTGTCGGTATCGGCAAACCTTAACATCTCATAAATAGGTGCCGTAAACTCAACAATATATTTAACCTTTTCCCACCAAGCATCTTCCAATACGTTTTTCTTGATAATTGCAGCTTTCTCCCTATCTTCATCCTTAAAACTATCCCATTTCTCACTAATAACTACTAGTGTAAGCATGCGCTTGACATCTACCATTCTTCGAAGCATCAGTATTACTGAAGCAAAACGTGTAGGTGCAATTGCTAACATCTTTAAAGACACAAATTCATTGTAAATGGCATTACTCATGCTATAATTAGTGATAAAAAAAATTCATTGCAAATGCATCAGTAGCAACTTCACTAATCCACTTACATTCAACATACGTTTCTACATTAGAATCAGTATTCCTCGCTGCACAAATTGCTTTTAATGCCAAATTCAGGGTGTGAACTACACAAGGTGTCCAATAAATGGTTGGAAAATCATTTTCCACCAGCAACCCCGCAGCTCTACAAACAGGTGCATTGTATGTGATAACTTGAACAATATTTTGTTCTCCTACCACCCTAATGCGTTCCTTAATCAAATTAGCAATAAAAAACTTATCTTTGAACTCACCTTCACAATTGAAGGCTTTCAAAAACATTGGTCCGCTCTCTGATGTAGCCATAAAATTGATAATCGGCCTCCTTTGAGGGTCTGTCCACCCATCACTAACCAAACTCAATCCATGCTCTTCCCATTTCATTTTAGTTGGCTGCAATAATCTTTTAATATTTGCCCTTTCTCTTTGTAATAGAGTAGTCCGCAATATATTATATCCGGGAGGCAAATAACCAATTAAGTTTTGATTGGTTGCATTTGTGTAAGAACTCACATAGTATGGGTTCCTAACTAGATGAAATGGCAGCCCTGCGGAGTAGAACATTCGTGCAATTTCACTGTGTAATTGTTGCACTCGTTCATCATTCGCCAACTTCTCCAATGGACCTGAACCAGATGCTTTTCTTTTTCTTGAATCAAATACTTCAACCCCATGCACTCTAAAATGACCAGTTCCTGCTATCCCACCTAAAGGACTAGAAAAAGAAGCACTACTTCTTGTTTGGGAGGTAGAAGATGCAAAAGGAATTTGTTTAGGCTGATTTGCTTTAGCCTTTTCTTCAGCTTCATCTACCTCTTTTTGCAATTGAGAAAGAATTTCTGTGCTCACTTTGGAACATACCCAAACCCCACATTTTGCAATTTTCAACAAATGTGCTTTAATTCTGTAAAGAGAACCAGTGAATTCCATGTTGCAGAAGTTACACTAGAATCTAATGTTACCTCCCCTGCCTTTAAACTTCTCCAGAATTTTAACATGGTTCCAAAGAGGGGAATTGACATCTTTTGATGTATCACCCACTCCTGGACTAGAAGAAGAAGAATCCATAACAGACAAAAGATTTTGAACTGCACAGAAGAAACCAGATGAGAGGAAGAAATCAATCAACGCATATCGACCAAATGAGAGGAACAACTCGACCAGAGGGAATCGACCAGATGAGAGGGAGGGATCGACTTCAGTAGCAAAGCAATCGAGGAAGACCAGATGAGAGGGATCGACCAGATGAGGGGGGTCGACTGGACGAAGAACTCGACCAGAGGTAAGAGATTTAGGAATTTAGATTTTGTTAGGGTTCAATCCACATGAGAGATTTTCAATTTAGTTTAGGGTTCAATACGATAACCCTGTATATACTAGTAATCTTGGATTATTTCATTTTAATCTTTATATTTACTAAGTTTTAAAAAAAAACCTTATACTTTCAAAGTTTTTTTAAAAAACCCCTGAGGTATCCCCGAAGTATCCCCGACATGACCCCGAAGTGTTCCCGGTGTATCCCCGCGTATCCCCTCATTAAAAAAGAAAAAGAAAAAAAGTGATACTTCCCAGGCGTATCCCGTACGTATCCCGCCGAATCCCTGCACCTGGAGTATTGGATACGCGTACGGTGACCTCCGGAAAGTATCGATGCTTCATAGGTAAATATAGGTTTTATTTTTCTTAATTATACTCCTACTCCAATTAGGTTAAAATAGCTAATTAATATTATAATCACATTAGGTTAACTAATTCAATAAGAAAAGGTAATTACTAATTTTATTTTATCTATATATATTTAATATATAAATATAATTAATAATTAATAATTCTAATTCTAAATCTCATTAGAATTTTTATTTCCTTTTAAGGTAATAATTAGATTTAATTAGTATTCTAATCATAATATATTTACTAAATTAAATAGGGGCTACTCATTAGCGAGCGTATGGGACCCCATACTCTTGTCCGTCACCGATCCTTCTATCTCTCTGCGCCTCCTATTTAGCTATGATCTCTCGAATCCTCCTCCTACGATCGGTCCAATAAGAAGACTGCTTTTCTTGGATAGTATCTCTCGCCAATCCCGATATGCGCCCTCTTTCTCTTTTTGCTCTTTCTATGAAGTATTGACTTTGGGTAAAGTAGTAGTTCAGTTGGCTTAATGTTATCATTAAATATATATATATATATAGTTAATGACTTATTATTCTAATCAAATGATAACTATATTTCCTTTTAAAATTATAATCCTTTTAATTAATTTATCATAATCATAATAAATCAACTAAACCAATTTATTCTTACACCACTACATATTTCGCCCCCCTTCTTTATTCACTCTCAAATTACCATCATGTCCTTTGGTTTTAATTCAATTGCGACCCATTAGGTTCTTATCACTGTTAGTCGTATACGTTTATTGCAATTAACTTAAACAAATCAATTCAATCAAATGTATAACATAATTAGTTCCGATACGGTTTTATCAGAATCGTCACATTTTCCTAAAGCCATAAAAAGTCAGGTTGATTCTAACGTTTACCTTTCCGTTTTAAATCTAGTATAATATGATCATTCATCAACTATATCCTTAAATGAATCATAGCAATGGAAACTATCAAGTTACATACGAGCGAATTTGTTTTACTTGTCCTTTTAGAATTAACTCTGATTAGATAAGTGAAATATCCATTTTAACTCTTAACTCTATCACCTTGCAAGGATTTCAAGTTAGCTCTATCACTCTGAACTATGGGGCCTCTACTTCGGACTCTCGCTTGCTTGGGACATAGGTTACAAGAAAGTTAGTGTGGAGATGAATTCGAGCTTAGCCCTTCTTTTTATAGATAATAATGTTGGATGTAATCACCCTCTTTCTTGGCTTATTATGAAATCTCAGGATTTTCGTGACAGAGATTGGGAAGTCCATTTCGTTCATCCTTTTCGAGAAGGTAATCAGGTTGCTAACTGGATGAAGAATTTCGTAGGCACTCTTACTTTGGTACATCACGAGTATGATGAGCCTCCTGCAGGCCTCTATGACATCCTTTTTACGGATCGGAGTGGTCGACCGGTAATAAGGAGAGTCAATTGTTAGTTTATGTTTTTATTTGTTTTTCTTTATTTCTGCTGGGCTTCTTGGCCTTCCTACTGTACCAAAAAAAAAATGAAACATGAATTAAATGGTCTTTAATTATTTTTAACTTAAAAAAAAAAAAACCTTATGAAATAATTAATAATTTAATACATGCTATTTTAGTAAAAAATGATAATTTATCTGATTATTTGGTTCGAGACTCGTGAGACACCTTTTAGATGGATTATCTCCTAATTAAAATTTTCTACGTACATTAGAACTCCAACTCGAGATCTCTAGTTTAAGAAACTTGAGACTCTTAACCACTTAAGCCAATCTTAATTAGTTTAGTAAAAAAAATATTTTTTTCTAGCTTGAATGTTTAAGGGCCTCAAGTTTCTGAAACTAGATATCTCGAGTTCGAGTCTTAGTGTACGTAGAAAATTTATATTATTGGGTTTTTAATGTAACGTATAACACTTAGTTTATTTTAATATATCAATTTATCAAACATTATAAAACACTGAAGTAATTTATGGTAGATAAATAAACTTACCAATTTCTATATAATTATGTATTAAATTAATTTTTTTAAAATATTATTGATTATATATATATATATATATATATATATATATATATATTACATAAATTACAAACAAATCATAAAATAAATATCATATGAAAAATAGATTGATTATTATTCAAATAAAAATATTATATTATTATAAGTTTTGTTACTATTATTACTTTTCATATTTTTTTTGGTAGGAATTATTACTTTTCATATTTGTATTAATATATACTTCAAACAAAATATTTGTATTAATATAATAAATAAAATTATACAAAATTTGTTAAAAGAATATCTATATAAATTAATTAATGCTAGAAGGATAAAATTTTCATTTATATAAATTCATGGAATGAGATACCAAATAGTTAGTTTTGTTGAAACTCATGGACTCTACAGCAGTCTTGATCACATGCACCTTAATGAGCATGTAGAATTTGCTCATTCACCATTAGATCTAGGTTTATTAGAATCCTAAGGTGGAGAATATGTGTCTTTGTAATTAAATATTATTTTTGTCCTATTATATAAATTTTAGGATAAATAATTTATTGGTCTATGAGTTTGTACATATTACACTAGTTGGTCCATCTGTTTTGAAACACACACTATAGAGTCCAGGAATTTTCACATGCACCTTAATGAGCAAGTGAATTTGCTCATTCACCGTTAGATATAGGCTTATTAAATCTAAGCCTCAAGATGCTTTGAATCTCCACCTTAGGATTATAATAAACCTAAATCTAACGGTGAATGAGCAAATTCTACATGCTCATTAAGGTGCATGTGATTAAGACTGGAGTAATACTTCATCCATCTATTCCACTTTATAAGTCAATTAATTACTTACTTTGATTTTCAACATTTATTAATGACATTTACTTGAATTATGGAAAGTTTATTAGCAAATTTAGAGTGAGGAATGGAATGAGAGAGAGAGATTTTCCAATCTTTTTTTAATGAGAGAGTGTTTTCATTATTTTTTCAACCAATTTTAAGGCATTAACTTAGGTTAGATTAGTAATTTAACCTTAAATTAACTGTGTTTCTTAATTTATGTGAAATCCTCTAAAATGACTTATAAAAGGTCATGGAGGAAGTAAAAAAATTTGAAATTGTCATTAATGCATAAGAAATTCATTAAGGCATTAATAGAAATTTTTGAAATCGCCAATTAATAGGGGTAACTAATGCATAAGAAATTCGGTTTTGATCACATTGGCCTTAATGACCATGCAGTATTTGGTCATTCACCATTAGATCTAGGTTTATTAGAATTCTAAGGTGGAGATTCAAAGTATCCTACGGTTTAGATTTAATAAGACTATATCTAACGATGAATGACCAAATTCACTTGGTCATTAAGCTCCATGTGAATATTTCTGTAAGAAATTAATGTTGAAACACTACACCATAGAATGCCTATTGCAACAATGCTGATTCGTTACGTTAGGCACCCAAAACTGTTGCATTCTGGCCAAAATGGGCTAAGGCAACGATTTTGGTCAATATATTTTCGTTGGTTAATTTACGGTTGCCTTTTCACTCAAAGGCAACGAAAATATTCTCTAATGCAACAATGAAGATATCGTTGCTTTAGTTTTCACCAATGTGCAACGGTCAAAGTATACAATTAAATAGCAACTTCTAAGCAACGATTTTACATTTATTCATCGTTGCCTTTAGTAAGGGAAGGCAACACTATTTTACACTTGAGGTAATGTTTTTATCCGTAAGGCAACAATATTTTGGATCCTAAAACAACAGTATTTATAGTTGAGGCAACGACGTTTAACTTTTAGCAACACATTTTCTTGTATAAATGCAACGACTAGTAAGATAATGGCAACGATTTTAGCTTACTAATGCAACGATTTTAGCTTACTATTGCAACTATGTTTAGATTATAGGCAACACTGTTTTGGTTTACTAATACAACAATGTTTACAATATAAGGCAACAATGTTTGTAACATAAAAGGCAACGCCAATAAAATAACATTCAAAAGTAACAAAATCCAAAAGTACCTATAAATTAACATAAAAAAGTAACTAAAAATCAACATCCAAAATCCAAAAGTACCATCACAAGCATAATATAAATAAGTCTTCACATGCATTTGAATGAACTAAGTTAATATCAGCAACAGCACCATCCAAATTTAGATTGAGTGATGGGTATGACTGAATTATGACCGAACTATGCAAGTTCTCATCAGCCAATGGTCTTCCAAACAGTCCGTTGTAGTTTCTTCATAACAAAATAGTGTAACACCCTGATCCAATACCATGTAGATATTGTCCGCTTTGGTCCAATTCCAACATATTGGGCCTCACGGCTTTAAAACGCGTCTGCATGTATTGGATTCACATCTTACTAATAAGCCCCAATCACTTCCTCTCCATTTCCGATGTGGGATTCAGTTCATTCCTGTCGCCATCGCCATCCCTTAGGACCGCTCTTTGCTCAGGCCTTCTACCCCGACGCCACCCACTCCGGACCGGGTCGTTACAAATAGTCTACTGGAATTGTGATGACCTTGCTATTCAGAGGGTCCAAGTCCTTCCCAAGAAGCTTCCTACAGTAGAAAATATTATGAGAAAGAGCATGAGTAAGCAATACTATCAAACATGAGAGTCAATAGAACTAGAAATTTATCTTTCAGAGCTTGTAAAAACATGGAATGGAATAATTTTACAAGATTAAACTCCAATAAATACAGTGAAAAAACAAAAAAGCAACTCAAACAACTACTTTAGTCAGACATTTAAATCGTCGAATCATGTGCGAATAGTATTAGTTAGCTAGTGACATGATCTACCATATACATATAGTAAAACCTCTATAAATTAATAATGTTGGGACCATGAAATTTTATTAATTTATAGAGGTTATTAATTTATCGAGTATAAAATTAGTGATCTGGCCCAAGTCGGGACCAGAAGAAATTATTATTTTAAAGAGGTTATTAATTTATCGAGTATTAACCGTCGGCCAAATAAGCCCCCTAGCTGCCGACAGACACATCAACCAGAACTGGACGCTTAGTTACCCTTCCATTTTCCATGTAATCCCATGAATTTTTGTACAATTATAATAATAAATTTCCCTAGCTTCATAGGCAATTTCCACACTACTCCTGAGTAACGATTCAACTTCTTCTTTGGTAAACCTCTTAGCCTCAAAGCCCTTAATAGTAGCCTACCACATTTTTTACCAAACCCCTCTCAATGTCACAACTCTATGAAGCACGGACACGGGTGCGGACACGGCAAACGGCATTTTTAGAAAATATGAGACACGGATGCGGCGGGGACACGACAAATTTTATATAATTAATTATATATATATTAGATATAAAAATATATAAAAAACATGCTAAATCACAAATCGGAATCGTGATGTTAGGAGAAGAACCCATGAGAAGAATCGCAGCGCATGAGAAGGAAGAACCCAGGAGAGAAGAAATTGTTTCTGATTATTCCCAAACAAAAACGAAATCGTGATGTTAGGAGAACTGCGATGTACGCAGCACAGGGGTTGAAATCGCGGTTTGCACAGGAAGGAGAGAAGACCTAATTCTAATTCGTGCGATACATACACAGGTGAGATTATAATTTAGGATTTTTGACAAATTGCATAATTGATCCTTAAATTTTATAAGAAAAATAAAAAAACCCCTAATTTTTAACTTTTTTTACCCCAGCCTTGTCCCGCTGTGTCCCCATCCGTGTCCCATTTTCCGATCGTGTCCCCGCCGTGTCCGGCCGTGTCCCCGCCGAGTCCTCGAGTCCGACTTGGCCACGGCGACCCCGGGGAAGAGTTTGTGCTTCATAGTCACAACTTAACTTTAACCATAAGAAATTGGTAATTGTGTTCAACAGTCTTATTCTAATATTAAATCACAAAATACAGAAATATGAAAGAATCTAAGAAGTGAAAGAGAAACAAACCATAATAGAAGAAAAAGGAACTCACGCATAACCAAACTTTCAAGAGCTGCAGCACTGAATGCAAGGGAATAGCAAAAATACACACCAAGAGAACCGCTCTCTTCTTGCTAAAAACGATGTCGCTTGCCAAATCTGAAGAACCCAATGAAATTGATTGCTAAATACCATACCATCAAGAACACAAGTTATTATCTAAAGTTAGTAGCAAATTTTGAAAAGCTGAATTGATTGCTAAAGTTCATATATGAAAGATCTATCATTTACTTAGGGGTAAATTACACCAATAGCCACTGAACTTTACCCATTTTCACATTATGGCCACTGAACTTTATTTCTTCCCGGTATGGCCATTGAACTTTGTACTTTTTAATATCGGTAGCCACTTAACGCCTCAAAACGACCATTGACGGCTAAAAATAAAAAAATCCAAAGCGTTAATGATATTTTAAGGAACTTTAATTCTTGAATTTTTTTGCTTTGAGGTCATTTGACTGTTGTTTGGTTAGAAGAGAGAAAGTGAATTTTTAGAGAGAGAAAGCTCCAAAAAATGTGATTTTTGAAAATAAAAAATGTGGTTTCATGGTAAACGTCGTTCTGAACAACTTTAATTCTTGACTATTTTCATTTTGAGGCCATTAATGATCGTTAACGGTCATTTTGAGAAGTTAGTTAAAATTGAGTAGCCACCAGTGTTAAAAAGTATAAAGTTCAGTGGTCATACCGGGAAGAAATGAAGTTCAGTGGCCATAATATGAAAATGGGTAAAGTTCAGTGGCCATATGTGTAATTTACCCTTTACTTAGGTGATTATGCATATAGATACTGCTCACCATGGCAACATTTCAACTTTAGAATCCATGTTAGCTAAGAACTTCTGGTGACTTTTCCAAACTAACAATGGTAACAATAAAATCCATTCAATCATTCAGCATTTTTCTGTCCAAAGCTAAGAATTGTCTTTATTTCTTCATCTTCATGAATATTAAGCACTTGAGGAATAATTCAAATCATATGGATTATAGTATAGTGTTTCACCTAATTGTAAAAGGAAGCTGGATGACATTATTGAAACAAAATAAAGTTGATTGTACATCGATACAATTTACCCGAAATATTATAAATAGAATAGTGTTTGACCTTATGGATTTAGCTTGGTTGACAAAGAGAGGGGAGAGGGGCGGTGACGTAGATAGGAGAAAAGGGAAAGAGGGACTGAATTATATTTCAGTCGTAAATTTATGTATCTCTCTATTATGTAGGGTTTAGAGTTAAGTATGATTATGTACTTAAGTTGATAGGTCAACCTAAACCCATTATCCTATCCATTCCATATCCGTCATGGACGGATTATTTGGCCCATATTGAATTCCTTATATATATATAAAATGAAGTTCAATGAATTTATCGAAACAAAATGAAGTTTGTTGACCTTTTTGAAAATAACTACAAACTTTAGTTACCATCGATGTAATTGTTAAAGTTAGCTTTGTAATTCATAAGATAGTTAAGGGGTATTATGGTCATTGACCATGATTCTGTTAGAGCCAGCTGTTAACAGCTCATTGCCAGCTGTTAACAGCTCATTCCCTTTTCCCTCTTGTATATAAAGGGAACTTTGCTGTTGTAATTCTTTAATCAATTGATATATACAGAAATTAATTCTCATTTCTTCCTTTAGTTTTCATGGTATCAGAGCTTCGGCGGAGCAAGTAGTTTTTCCGGCGATCAGACGATGAATCAGACGAAGAATGAGAAAGAAGAAACAACTCTCTAGATCGTACGCTGAGATTGTAAGTTCCAGTATTGAAGAAGAAGGAGAAGATCTGAGTGATTCCACAGAATCAATTGAATCTAAAGATCAAGATTGTGATAATCGCAACAACGTCACAAATCACACAGATCTCAACAATTCAGAGCAAATCACTGCAGAATTGACAATGTCTACACAAAATTCTTTACAAAGTCAAGGCAATGACAATCCAGGGCTTGCGATCGTGAGTATCATCCTAGATGGAAAGAATTACATGCTTTGGAAGCGAGTTATGTTACTGGCAATCAGTGCTAAGCGCAAGACAAGCTTCATCTTAAAAGATGATGAACCTGATGAAAATGATGCAGTTACACATCTGAAGTGGAAAGAGCAAAATGATTTGGTGTTTTCCTGGATCCTAAACTCATTCACAAAGGAATTGGCTGTTGTTTTTGTTAATGCAAAATCAGCGATGGCTCTATGGAAGGAAATTGAGCAAAGATATGGAGAAAGCAATTGTCCTCTCCTTTTCAAGCTACGCAAACAGATATGCAGCTTAACACAGGGAGGTATGTCCTTGGTTGACTATTTCAATAATATGAAAAGGATGTGGGATGAGTATGCTATCCTAAAACCATTAAATAATTGTACATGTGGAGAGTCTAGAAAAATGTCTCAAGCACAGTTAGAAGATGAACAATTAATGCAGTTTTTATCTGGTTTGAATTCTGAGTATGATCACATCAGAGATCAAATACTGATTACAGAGCCTTTACCATCTGTCAACAAAGCTTTTTCCATGTTGATAAAGATTGAACAGCAGAGGAGTGGATTTGGTTCAAATGTTAACAATAATTCTATTGATTTTGTTAACTACACTGCTAGTGGAAAAGGTTCAGGTTATGCAGGAAAGAGCAACAATGCTAGAAACAGTAGTTTTGGAAGTGGATCTAATAGTAATGCAGGAGATGGAAGCTACAAAAGTAAGAACAAATCAGATAAATTCTGCTCATACTGCAGGAAGGAGGGACATGAGAGGGCTGATTGTTTCAGACTCAAAGGCTATCCGGAATGGTTCAAAGGGAAGAGAATCACAGGACTAGCAAAACATCAAGCTCACATGACTCAAGAAGAGAAAGATGAAAAGGAATCACCTCTGTCTTATGATCAGAATGAAGGAGACACATTCAGAAAAGAATCAATGCAAGAGATGATACAAAGAGAAGTTCAAAGAGTTCTGAAAGGCAAGGGCACAGAGCAAGAATTCTCTGCTTATGCTGGATTTGCTGGTGCATATTCAGGTAATCATTCAACTTTTGATAAGGTAGAATGGATAATTGATTCAGGGGCAACAACACACATGACATCTGATTTAAGCATAATGACAAATGTTATTAAATTAGATTGTCCTAGAAGAGTTTTCCTGCCAACAGGTGAAGTTCATATAGTAAGCTACAAAGGAGAAGTTCAGTTTCATAAGCTCTTTATTCTGAAAAATGTGCTACATGTCCCAACATTTAAACAAAACTTATTGTCTATAAGTACACTAATGATAGATCAATATATAACAGTAAAGTTTTGGCCTAAGTATTGCATTTTGCAGGACCAGAAATGTGAAGGAGTCATCGCAGTTGGGAAAGTGAGAAATGGATTATACTATATGGATGAAAACTCTTTTAGTAAAGATACAATAGTTGGAATAAATAATAGTGAAAATACACATCAGTATTTTCCTATAGAGAATGCTTGTAATAAAAGCACCATTGTCGCTATGAATGTTAGAGTTGGTGCAAAGCAAGATATGCATACTTGGCATAAGAGATTAGGACACATGTCTGCTGAAAAGCTATCACACATGTTTGATTCAGTAGATTTGAAATCTTTCAAACAATGTGATGTGTGTATAACAGCTAAGCAAGTAAGATCATCTTTTTGTAATAGTTCTATTAAATCAATAAAAGCATTTGAATTGATTCACATAGACTGTTGGGGACCATATAAACAGATATCATTGAGTGGAGATAGATATATGCTTACGATTGTGGATGATTATAGTAGAGCAGTATGGACTGTATTGTTTAAATACAAAGATCAAGTGCCTTAATTGATTAAGAATTTCATAGCAATGATCAAAACACAGTTCAAAGAACAAGTCAAATGCATCAGAACAGATAATGGTATAGAATTTGTGGGACAAGCTACTCAAGCTATACTACATAATCAAGGTATAATGCATCAGAGGAGTTGTGTATACACACCCCAACAAAATGGGGTGGTGGAAAGAAGGCATAGGAGTTTGACAAGCATTGCTCGAGCAATATTGAAGGAAGGGAACTTATCAATCAAGTTCTGGGGGGAAGCCATTTTACATACCACAACTCTACTAAATTTATCTCCCACAAAGGTGTTAGGTTGGAAAACACCTTATTATGTACTGTATGGAAAAGAACCTGCTTATGAAGACCTCAAAATCTTTGGTTGTAAAGGGTATGTCCTCAATGTTAGTCCAAAGAAGGGAAAATTCGATGACAGATCTTTTCCCTGTGTGTATCTAGGTATATCACCTGGTCAGAAGGGGTGGAAGATGTATAACATTAATACCAATCAAATTCTTACATCAAGAGATGTAAAATTTGATGAAACAAGTTTCCCATATGCTACTGACAGTGTTTTTCTGCAGGATTGCAATGGAAAACTAACAAATGCAGGAAATTTATATGCTGATGTAAGTTCAGAAGATTTAAGTCCAATGGTTGAAGATCAACCAGACATACAAGATATCAGTGAGATACAGCCAGTATCAAATGAGCAACTGGTGCAACCAGAGTTAGAAAATGCAAAGAGTGATGATGATAGTGATTTTCCATGTCAATCAATAAATAGGGAACCAAGCTCTTCTATGCTAGTTGAAAGACCTACAAGAATACACAGCAAACCAGCATGGATGAAAGACTTTGTAGTCAATCATGTATCACATGATGGTCAAAGTTCTATTATGTTTAGCAAAAATCATGCCTCATATCTTGCAGAGATACACAAAGAGCAGGAACCTAAAACTTACAAAGAAGCACAAGGTAACCCAAAATGGGAACAAGCCATGAAAGAAGAAATAAAGGCACTGGAGAAGAACAAGACATGGAAGCTAGTACCACTACCAGAAGGTAAAACTACTATCACATCTAGATGGATTTTCAAATGGCAAGGTATCTAGATACAAAGCTAGACTTGTAGCTAGAGGTTACAATCAAAAGTATGGAGTGGACTATCATGACAGTTACTCTTCTGTCACAAAAGTTACAACAGTTAGAGTATTTCTAGCTATTGCAACTTCAAATAGTTGGCCAATACGCGAAATAGACATTAACAATGCTTATTTACATGGTGAAATAGAAGAGGAGTTATACATAGAAGCACCTGAGGGTTATGCTAGTAAAGGATTAGTCTGCAAATTGGAAAAATCATTATATGGTCTGAAGCAGGCTGGGAGACAGTGGAATAAAACCTTCACAGCAAGGCTCATACAACTTGGTTTTGTAAAATCTATTCATGATTATTGCTTGTTTACAAAACAAACATCAGATAATCATTTTCTGGCCTTAATTGTGTATGTAGATGATGTACTAATTACAGGTACATCTATGGAGTTGATCAATGAAGTTAAGCAAGCCTTACACATGTCTTTCACTATAAAAGATATGGGAGAAGCTAAGTATTTTCTAGGTATTGAGCTTGCAAGATCAGAAAATGGATTGCTCATATCTCAAACAAAGTACATTAGAGATTTGATTCAAGACACTGGTTTGAATAATGCACAAAGTGTATCCAGTCTATTTCAAAATGGGGTGAAGATTGATGATGAATCTACAGTTTGTAAGGAGCCAGAGAAGTTTAGAAGACTTGTTGGAAGGTTGCTGTACCTAGGTTTCATTAGACCAGACATAGCGTATGCTACTCAACAGCTTAGTCAATGTATGACTAGTCCAACTAAAATTCAAATGGATGCTGCAATGCATGTTGTAAAGTATCTAAAGGGGACTGATCATGCAGGGTTGTTCTATAGTATAGAAGGAGATTTATCAGTAATGGCAGCATATTGTGACTCAGATTAGGGAAGGTGTAAGATTAGCAGGAATTCTATGACAGGTTATTGTGTTTTTATTGGGAAATGCTTGGTTTCATGGAAATCTAAGAAACAAGGAACTGTGAGCAAGAGTTCAGCAGAGGCAGAGTACAAAGCCATGTCGACAGCTTCGTGTGAGTTGAAATGGTTATCATTTTTGTTATCAGAATTCCATTACCAGCCTCAATTGCCTATTTCTCTTTATTATGACAATCAAGCAGCAATACACATAGCTGCAAATCCAGTTTTTCATGAGCAAATGAAACATGTGGAAATTGATTGCCATATAGTTAGGCAACATATGGAATCTGGGTTCATTTGTACTCCATATATCAATACACACAATCAGCTAGCAGATTTACTCACTAAACCCCTGACTGGACAACAGATGGTAGCAACATTGCATAAAATGCATATATACACATATGCTAACAATGGGAACTGATGTAACTTCAAATTGAAAGAATTCACATACTTTCAACTTGAGGAGGGGGTGTTAAAGTTAGCTTTGTAATTCATAAGATATTTAAGGGGTATTATGGTCATTGATCATGATTCTGTTAGAGCCACCTGTTAACAGCTCATTGCCAACTGTTAACAGCTCATTCCATTTTCCCTCTTGTATATAAAGGGAACTTTGTTGTTGTAATTCTTTAATCAATTGATATATACAGAAATTAATTCTCATTTCGTCCTTTAGTTTTCAGTAATTAACCCGCAATACTACTATGAATATCAGAATAGGTAGAGCTTATAATTCTTGGTTTATCATTCAACTTTTCGTAACATTTTAACGTCACCCCATTGTCTTATATGGGCTCGGAGTTAACAAATAGGTCATTCAACAATGACATGGAGGACTCTTCTTGCTACGATAATATTTATATTTTTTCCATGACATATGTTGATGAAGAATGAGAATAGTGAAGTGAAAGTAATCTATAAAGCACTAATACGGGTACACATAAGGGTATGGGTACGCGTACGGGTACGACAAATGTTATTTCTAAAAAATATGAGATATGGGTACAGCGGGGATATGGTAAATTTTATATATAATTAATAATATATATCATATATAAATCATATTCATAAAGTCATTATAAAAACAAAAAATAATACTCATAAGTCATGAATTCATAAAAGCCAACATTTAATACAGAAAAAAGAGAGAGTTTGAACTACACAGAAGAAATCGGCCAAAGGAACGCAGTCGACCAGATGAGCGAAGAAGAAATCGGCCAAAGTAAAGCAGTCGACGTCGATCTGATGAGAAGAAGACAACTGATGATGAATTTTTTGCACAGAAGAAATCGACAGTCGAAGTCGACCAGATGAGGGAAGAAAACTGATTTAGGAATTTCATTTTTTTAGGGTATCGTATCGCTGGAAAATAGATAGATTTTCAATTTCAATTTTTAGGTTCAATCGCAATTTTGTCTTGTATATACTAGTGGGTGAGATTATTTAATTTTAATGCTTATACTTTCTAAATATTAAAAAAACCTTTATACTTTCAAATTTTTTTAAAAAAAACTCCTAAAGTATCCCCGACGTGTCCCCGCATTAAAAAAAAGAAAAAAGGGATATTTCTTAGCCGTGTCCCGTACGTATCCTGCCGTGTCCCCTTACTTAGAGTATCGGATACGCGTACGTTGACCTCCGAAAAGTATCAGTGCTTCATAGAAAGTAATTATTAATGATATGCTTGGTGAGACTCATCTCCATCCTTCTGGATTTTTCGTTTCTGTCAAAATTGATGACTACGGTAGAGAAATATGGAATGATGAGAATTGTAATTTCACTGTAAGAGTGTGTGTCAATATTTATTTATCACTTATTTTTAAGTAATTTTTCTTATTTATTGATTTCAAAAATATAATATTTACTTTTTTTCAAAACATAATATTTACTAATAATGTCATTACTTAATTCAAATTTTGAGAATGAGAATAATATTAAAATTAATTTAGGTAAAATTTATGCATATTATACTAGTTAGTCCGGCGTTTTTAAAAACACACTATAAAGTCCCTAGATTTTGACAAAACTAACTACTTAATCCTTCTATCCATAAATTTTATATAAAATGACAAATGTATCTTTCTTTCACAAATTAATTTTCATATATATTTAATGAAGTTTCATATAATTTTTTTTATCATATTATTACAAGCATGAAAATAAATATTAATAAAAAATATATTATTATTTAATGAATTTGTTATTAAAAATATATACTCAAATTTATAATAACTTAATATTTTAATTTGAATAATAATTATTTTTAAATATAATAATTATTTTATAAGATATCAGTAATTTATGTATTATTATATTTTTAATTTTTTAATTAATGATCGATTAAATGAAATAGTCATTAATTGTTTTGAACATAATCTAGTAAAATTAAAATTTATGAAATAATTAATAATTTAATACATGCTATTTTAGTAAAAAGAATAATGAAAATTTATCTGATTATATGGTTCGAGACTCGTGAGACACCTTTTAGATGGATCATCTCCTAATTTAAATTCTCTAGGTACACTAAGATTCGAACTCGAGATCTCTAGTTGAAGAAACTTGAGGCCCTTAACCACTCAAGTCTTGGTTTAGTAAAAAGATAGTTTTTTTTTTTTTTTTTTGCTTGAGTGGTTAAGGGCCTCAAGTTTCTTAAACTAGAGATCTCAAGTTCGAATCCCAGTGTACGTAAAAAATTTATATTATTAGATTTTTTAATGTAACATGTAACACTTAGGTGCTGTTTGATAAAACTGAAAATTAAGTACTGAAAAAATAAGTACTGAATTTTAAGTGCTGAATATTATAAGTGCTAAAAATATTGAATGATTTAATTTATATAAAAATATTAGTTGATAATGTTTAACTTAAAATGTTAAGTTAAATATTTTGACTTATCAAAATAAGTAATTTTTGACTTAATTAGCTAATTTAAGTGGTGGAGAAATAACCGTTATCAAACGCACTTAAATTAAATAAGTGCTTAACATTTTAATTTAAACAATTAAGTGGTTTATCAAACAAGGCCTTAATTTATTTCAATATATTAATTTATCAAATATTATGAAACACTGAAGTAATTTATGGTAAATATATAAACTTTCCATTTTGTATATACTTAAGTATTAAATTATTATTTAAAAAAAAATGATAAATATATATATATATATAGGTGAGATCCAGTGAGACAAGGGGTTCTGGTATGACAATGAGTTTATTGTGTGACATAACAAAGATACGTAGTTTTGATGATAATTGAAAAGGGCAATGTGACAAATTTGTAAATAAAAGGAAAGAGAGGATAGAGAAAATTATTTTATTTCATTTCTTTAAAATACATTTTCCCGACCTTTCTAACCTCGTTTTTGACAAATTTTATACTAGTCATTTTGAGATCCCTGAAGCGCAGGTAAAAAAATTTCCGGTGAACGGAATCCAGGTGGGTGTTTTTCGGCGAGAAAAAAAGTGTCCAGAAAATTTTCAAAACATTTCAGAAAATGTAAAAAATTATTCTGAGAAACTTTAATTCTTGGGCCGAAGCGGAATTTCTTACGGTTTAGTCCCAATAAAACGTTTTCCTTAATTTTATCTATTTTACATGCTTCAACAATTTATTGGGTCAAAACCGTAAGGAATCTCACTTTGAGCCAAGAATTAAAGTTTTTTAAAATGATGTTTTACATGTTTTGGAATTTTTTGATAATTTTCTAGACACGTTTTTTTGTCCTACTTACATTGTTTCGACACTGTACGAAATTCTTTCAAATCAGTTTATGCTGGAATAATATAACTATTTTGTTGGAAAAATTGGTATGCTGATTTATTCTGTTGGAACAATATAAGTATTATGTTGGAACAAATGGTACACTGATTTGGAACAATTTCGTACACTGTCGGAATAATGTAAATCAGATAAAAAAAATAAAAAAAATTTTCTCTATCCTCTCTTTTATTTTATTTACAAATTTGTCATCTTGCCATTTTCAATTATCATCAAAACTGCATAGTTTTGTTATGTTACACAATAAGCTCATTGCCACACTTAGACCCCTTATATATATATATATATATATATATATATATATATATATATATATATATATTGTCAGGACTAATTTCTGACAGAAGAATTCCAGAATAAGAATAGGAAGAAAAGAATAGAGGCGAGGTCAGGAAGAAGAAAGAAGAGATTTAGGAGGAGAATATTTCATAATTAATTGCATAAAAACTAATACAGGGATGCTTCTCTTAAATAGAGAAGAAGATAAAAACAGTTACAAAGCAGACCCACTACAGGAAAGGTGGCCACCACTTCCTTGCCCACTTCCTTGCCCCACTTCCTTGCTCTAACTGCTATACGCCATCTCCTAAGAGAGCTTTTCTTTAGGGAAAACAAATAACAATAAAACAGCAATCTCAAGTAACAGAATTAATTAACAAAAGTAAAATTACTAATCAGGTCCTTCTACTTAATTCGGCGTCTATATATGACAATTCCTCCCCCTTGAGCACATTCTTGACCCCAAGAATGTATGAATTCCGGAAATTGTGCTTTAAGCATATCTTCAGCTTCCCAAGTAGCGTCAATTGTAGGCATGCCTTCCCACTATACTAAGAGTTGTGGTGTAGAGACCCCGTCAATAAATACAGTCCGTGAGTTGATTACCTTCGCAGGTATAATGACAAATTCACTATCACTAAGTGGTAAAGTAGTCAGAGGGGAAAGTGCAGGATGCACCTTCTTCTTTAGGAGGGACACATGGAACACATTGTATATTTTGCAAGTAGGAGGTTGTTGTAATCTGTAAGCGACTTTGCCCACCCTTTCCAACACCTGAAAGGGGCCATAATATTTGGCAAAGAGCTTCATCGAACTTCGGAAAGCCAAAGAAGTCTGCCTATAGGGTTGCAGCTTCAAAAACACCAAGTCTCCAACCTGAAACTCTTTGTCTGTGCGTTTCTTATCTGCCAGTTGTTTCATTCTGTTTTGGGCAGCAGAAAGACAACTTTGAAGATAGGCTTTAAGCTTAGAACGTTCCTGAAGTAAGGAGTCTACTGCAGCCACGTCTGTAGATTGAACTGGTAGGATAGGTAGTTTAGGAATTACCCCATATAATGCTTGGAATGGACTCATTTTGATGGCGCTATGATAAGTAGAGTTATACAGTACTCTGCCAAGCTCAACCAGGAATGCCACTTCTTAGGTTGCAAGAAACACATGCTACGCAGATAATTCTCTAGGCATTGATTCAAACGTTCTGATTGGCCATCAGATTGGGGGTGATAGGCACTAGTGAAGTGCAGTTTGGTCCCTAAGAGCTTCATAAGTTCTTTCCAGAACAGCCCAGTAAATATCCTGTCACGATCCGAGATAATTGTCTTTGGAATTCCATATAGACGGAAAATGTTGTCTAGGAATACCCTTCCTACAGTTGCAGCAGTAAAGGGATGAGATAATGCAATGAAATGCCCCCTTTTGAGAATCTATCAACCACCACCAGAATAGTGTCAAACCCCATTGATTTAGGTAATTTCTCAATGAAATCCATGGCAATGTCTTGCCAAGCGCCATTTGGAATAGGTAGAGGTTGAAGGAGTCTGGGATAGGCTGAATGATCAACTTTACATCTCTGGCAAGTTTCACAAGCTGCAATCCACTTGGTCACAGAATGGGGCATGTTTGGCCAATGGAAATGTAGCTGCAAACGAGTGAGGGTGCCTTTAATTCCTGAGTGACCCCCAATAGGTGAACTATGGCAAGCTTCAATAATTTGATTTTTGAGGTTTGACTAATTGCCAATGTAAAGTTTGCCTTTATATCTCAATACCCATTACTGAATGAATAAGGATGATGGGAGGAGGGCTGGATCACAAGTTGTTGGATAAGGTTTTGAGCTAGCTCATCACCAATATATGTATGTTGTATATCCTGCATCCATGTAGGAATGGTCATGGAAATGGAAAAAAGTTGAGTAGAAGATTTAAGTACCTCCTCTTGCTGCCTTGATAATGCATCTGCAACTTTATTATCTACCCCTTTTTATATTGAATGACATAGTCTAGTCCCAAGAGTTTAGATACTCCTTTGTGTTGTAGATAAGTGTGAAGCTTCTGTTCTAATAGATGTTTGATACTCTCTTGGCCAGTCTTGATCACAAAAGTAGAGTTCTCTAGGTAGTGTCTCCAAGCAGTACAAGCTTGCAATATTGCCAATAACTCTCTCTCATAAGCTGACAGCCTTTGGTTTCTTGGGCTCAGAGTCTTAGACAAGAAACAGAGTGGCTTTCCTTCTTGCATTAAAACTGCCCCTATCCCAATTCCACTTGCATCACATTCCAAAACAAAAGGTTGCTTGAAGTCGGGCAGAGCCAATACTGGTGCTTTGGTCATGATGCTCTTCAAATTGTTGAAAGCATCAGTTGCCTGTTGTGACCAGTAGAACTGATCTTTTTTAAGAAGGTCGGTCAATGGTCTACTCAGCTCACCATATCCCTTGATGAACCTTCGATAATATCCGGTCAGCCCCAAGAACCCTCTTAGTCCTTTAAGTGTTGTTGGAAGTGGCCAATCAACCATAGTAGAAACTTTGGCAGGATCTGTAGCTACTCCCGCTGCTGAGATAATATGGCCTAGATAAGCCACACGGGACACTCCAAAGTCACACTTAGAAGCTTTAGCAAACAACTGATGCTGCTCAAGTAGTTGAAATACTAACCGAAGGTGCCTGTAATGATCAGCTTCTGTGGGACTATAAATTAAAATATCATCAAAAAAACACCAATACAAATTTCCTCAAGTATGGGGCAAAAATAGAGTTCATTAGTGTCTAGAAGGTAGCTGGAGCATTTGTTAAACCAAATGGCATAACCTTAAACTCATAGTGACTAGAATGAGTATGAAATGCTGTCTTGTGTTCATCATTGGGGTTCATTCTGATTTGATGATATCCAGACCTAAGGTCTATTTTAGAAAACACCTTAGCACCCTGCAATTCATCTATTAACTCTTGAATGATAGGAATGGGGAATTTATCTTTAATGGTAGCTTTGTTTAACTCTCTATAGTCAACACAAAATCGCCAGGTTCCATCTTTTTTCTTAACTAGTAAAACAGGGGAGGCATAAGGGCTTTGACTAGGGTGTATGACTCTTGAGTCTAGCATTTCTGCAACTAGTTGTTCTATTTCATTTTTTTGGTGATGCGAATATCGATAGGGTCTAACATTGATGGGGTCAGTGGAACTTTTAAGGGGAATTGAGTGATCATGGGATCTATGAGGGGGTAATTTAGTAGGTGGAAGGAATATAGCCTGATATTCAACAATTAAGGGTTGGTATAAAGGTGATACCTGAGGAAGATGACTGACTGTGTCTGCTGCCATGTTAACTGGTGTTATTGACATTAAGAATAACTTTGATGTCACTCCCTTCCATCCTTTGGAAACCATTTGGTTAATGGACTTCAGAGTCATGCCCTTCAACTTAGACCCTTCTGCTATTCCTTTAAGTGCAATCTCCCTTTTGCCCTTATGAATGAGAAGCCGATTGAATTCGAAATCAAATGTGACTGGTGTATGTTGCCTCATCCAATCAGTGCCCAAAATTATGTCATAGTCCCTCAGTGCCAAAGTCCGTAATGGAAAGTTGAACTTCTCCACTTGCATTGTTCATTGACACTCCTCACATCTGGTATTCACCAATAGCTGCCTGCCATCTGCTACAGTCACAGCAACTGGATGGATTTGAACCAAAGGAAGTTTCTCTGTAGCAGCAAAATTGGCATGTAAGAAGCTATGGGTGCTGCCACTGTCTATTAATATCATGATGTTTCTCCTCTTAAGGACTCCCTTCAACCTCAAGGTATTGTCATTTACTCCACCATCAATGGCATTAATGGAGAGAGTGATCTGCTCAGTGGAATGTTCTTGATCCTCTCCTTCAACCTCAGGTTCTATTTCCTCTTTTAGAGGGGTTTCACCAACTTCTGAAATTACTTCTTCAGCGTTCATCATGTTGAGCTTCTTCGGGGCACATTGATGTCCTGGAACATATCTATCCCCACACTTCCAGCAAGCTTCAGGAACTCTTTTGAAGGGTTGGTTATAGGTTAATTGTCTAGGTTCTGAAGGTTTTTGGGTGAGGATTCTAGGTGGGTGAGGTGGATTTGGTGGTTTATAAGTCGACATGGTTGTTGGTTGCCATGGTTTGGATGTAGTGTTTGGTTTGTAGGTTGATTTGGGTTCCATTACCTCCATTACTTCTTTGAGGTGTGCCTCTTGATACTTAACTTGTTTAATGGCTGAGTATATGTTACTAGGCTCATGGGAACGCACAGCAGATCTTAATTCAGGTTTCAGGCCAGCTACAAAACTTGAAACGTAAAATTGTTTAGAGTTAGAGGGGTGAACTTTCTCCATTTTGAGCTTAAGCTCTTCGAACTGATCTTGATAATCCAGGACAGTAGTCGTTTGCTGCAAGCTCGAAAACTGCTCGACCACATCTGTGGTTTCCACTTCTTGGAATCGTTTTGTGACTTCCTCAACGAAAATCTCCCAATTAACCACAACTTGGCTTTTGATCCAATTCTTGAACCATTTTTCAGCCTTTCCCTGCAGAAATAAATCCACAAGATCCAATTTTCTTCCTTCCGCTACTTCGAACAGTTGAAAATACTTCTCACATTTGCTCAGCCAAATCTCAACTTCTGTGCCGTCAAATGGAGGCAGGTTGCACTTAGGCAGCATCTTATTAAAATAAGGTGCCCTTTCAGGGATCTCAGAACTCAAATATGCCCCTGGAGTCTGTAAGATTCCCTTGTTATGCTGGCCAAACAAGGATGAACTACCCTTATCCTTAGTGAAAGATGAAGAAGAATTTTGGGGTGGTTGAGAGTTGTTTTTAACGATTTGGGTTAGGCTAGATAAGTTTTTGATAACTTCCTCAACCGAGAATTGGGATTTGGATTGTTCCTTAAGAATAGAATCAATCCTCTGCTGTTGGACAGATTGCACATCATTAAACTGGTTTTTAATTGCCTCCATGTTCATAGCTGTAATTTCATTTTGCTCCTGGATCTTGGCATTCATTGCCTTGATCTGTTGTTCAAGTTCTTCCATGGCTTGTGCTCGTTTCGCAGCTCGAGTTCTCTTAGCAGCGTTGCTTACCATATAAGGTAAAGACGGCAGGAGGAAGAACTGTCTCTGATACCAAATGTCAGGACTAATTTCTGACAGAAGAATTCCAGAATTAGAATAGGAAGAAAAGAATAGAGGTGAGGTCAGGAAGAAGAAAAAAGAGATTTAAGAGGAGAATATTTCATAATTAATTGCATAAAAACTAATACAGGGATGCTTCTCTTAAATAGAGAAGAAGATAAAAACAGTTACAAAGCAAACCCACTACAGGAAAGGTGGCCACCACTTCCTTGCCCACTTCCTTGCTCTAACTGCTATACACCATCTCCTAAGAGAGCTTTTCTTTAGGGAAAACAAATAACAATAAAAAATCAATCTCAAGTAACAGAATTAATTAACAAAAGTAAAATTACTAATCAGGTCCTTCTACTTAATTCGGCGTCCGTATATGACATATATATATATACACACACACAAATAAGGAATGCATTTGCTATCTAGCTAATCACACTATTTTGTATACAGAGAATCGAACGATGTACAAAAAAAAGGATCCAATGAAAATCTAAAGGTCATTGAGCAAAATCGTCATCCTTACATGTAATTGGTTGTGAGCCTTTCGCACGGATTAATGACATGGAAAGATATGTGATCATCTTTGAAGTTTGTGCCGATGATTGTTGATCTCATGCATATGTATAAAAAATGATCTCATGCATTTTGTTGTTGTTTCGCTGGTGATCACCAGCAGATTGGGTTCGGCTACAATTCCACTAACGATCCGCAACGGAACTCATTCTACTGGTAAATCATTGTTTTCTAGTAGTGGAAGTGGAAGCTTGAAACGCTGCGTAACTGCGTTTTGGATGTGGCTTTTTAAATGAAAAAAGTTGTGTATTGTTTAGACACTTATAGGTGTGTAATTGCGCAATTTCATGTTTCTGTTATTGAAATGTTACCGCTAATATTCTATTTATAAATTTTATAACGACTTTAATTTGGATTTATGTTATTTTTATTCCTCTTTGATATATACTTTTATAAAAAGTTTTGTTAAATTTTGATAAGCAATTTATTTAAAGTAAAATTACATAACATATTAGTTAAAAAATCGATAGTATGGTAAGACGATTATTTCCTAAAATTTTATTAGCCTTTAAATTTACTTAAAATGACATTATACCCTCATAAATTTTGCTTGAATTGATATATTAGCTCCTCGAAGTGGTTTAAATGACTTATTGATCCTTTTACTTGTTTAAAGTGATATGTGTTTTAACTTGTCCAAACCTGTCATGTCGTTATTTTGCTACGTGTATTTAAAAAACTAATAAAATATTTTAAATGAATTCATGAGACTAATGAAATATTTTTAAAGTTTAGAGAGTTGATTAATTTTTCCGATCAAGTTCTAAATTTGATCCTATTATTGGTCAGTATATGTGTATGTCTCTTTTGTCAAACAAATTCTTTTGTACTTTTCGTTTTATTGATCGATAAACGAACTTAATTGCTCAACATGTTGCTAGAGCTTTTAGGTTCTATGCTAATCCAACTATGTGGTTCAACACTCCTATGTTTGTTAGGCTCCCTTTTGTTTAATGTTTAAATTAAAATATTAAACACTTATTTAATTTAGATATGTTTGATTTATTTATCAATTATTTAAATTATACAATTAAGTTTAAAATTACTTTTTTTTTACAGTGGAAGAGCTAGGCCCATAGAACAAAGAAAACGAAATAGAAAAAGAAAAACTGCAGTCGAATCCTACGAATAGAGCTAGTTCCGCTCATGTCGGCTTGAAAAAGATCAAGGAGGTCTACAGACGGCCTACCACACTCGTGATGTCCCAAAGGAAGAGTTCATGCGAAATTCACCATCCAATCAGATGTCCTATTACCCTCTCAGAATGTATGAGTCACACTAATGATCCAATTAAGTCTTAAAAGCTTCCTACATCCCTCAATCAGCCAGAAATATATGCGTACGGTCGGGCACTGGTCTAACACTAAGCGAACCACAACTAATGAATCCACCTCCACAATTACCTGTCTAAAGCCCTTCTTCCACACCATATTCAAACCGAAATAAAGTCCCCTTAGTTTAGCCAGGGCGCTGTACAAATGCCAAGGTTACACATAAAGCCTCCTAGCCACGATCCGTTCGTATCCCGAGCTAAGCTTCTTGCCGAAGCCAAATTTGGATTGTCCTTACTAGCTCCATCGCAATTTAAATTGTTCAATTAAGTTTAAAATCACATTTTTTATAAGTCGGAATATTTAACTTAAAATTTTGGATAAAACATTATCAATTTACATTTTTATATTTGATAGTTATTTTTAAAATTTATCAAATAAATATATCATTAATAATTTTATAACTTATTTATTTCAAAAAATAATTTCAACACTTATAAATAAGGTAAATAATTTATTAGTCCCCTCCTTTTTATCCAACATACTGTGTAATTCCCCTATTTTGAAAAACACATTATAAGATCCTATCTTTTATCAATATCAATACTTTGGTCATGTTGTCTATTTTTTTTAGATTTTTAGCCGTTATATTTGGTATAAACAGACTTACTGAAAATAACAGAATAACATGACCATTTTGTATCTACTATGGTTATCCTGAAAGCTAAGATATGTTCGGTTAAAAATCTAAAAAAACTAGACAGAAATGGTTAATATTGACAAAAGATAAGGATCTTATAATGTATTTTTCAAAATAGAGAGACTAAACAATGTGTTAAGTAAGAAGACGATGACTAATAAATTATTTACCCTAATATTTAATATTTAAAATTTAGTAATCATTTAACTTTTAATTTTATTAAAATAACTTTAGCTTAATGTATTTGTTGGCCCAAAATAAAATAAATTTTATTTTTATGTGTATAGAAAGCTTATGTTTAATTTAGGGTATAGTTTCTATTTTTGTCTAGAAAATAATGAAAAATACACTTGTAAACTAACCGCCAACCGATGAGAAAGTCCGGCACTACGCAGGGCGTGTCTTCCAATACGCGGGGCATAGATCAAGCAACCAAAGAAGGTCTGCTTCAGAGGCTCCAATATGCGGGACGTAACCTCAGAGACGCCACGCGTAAAACTTGGCAACAAGGCGTTTCGAGATCAGAAGCTCCAACACGCGGGGCGTCCATTCTCATACGCAGGACATACTTCCTTACGCGGGACGTAATGCCAAGTACGCCACGCGTATGCACCATCAACAAAACGCGCCAACTCTAGAAGCTGCACTACGCGGGGCGTAATCAACATTACGCGAGGCGTAACCAAGAATACGCGGGACGTATCGTCTCTTCCGACAAGAGTTGGAAGGAGTCAACAGCAGTTTGTGGAAGTTGAGGTAGTGGGATGATGTGGCATTGGTGGTTAGTGGTAGTTGGAGGAAGTTGAGGAAGTTAAGTTAGTTGGAGTTAGTTGAGTTAGTTGGTGAATAATTACCAAAATGCCACTGAATAATTACCAAAATGCCACTCCAAAATACTATAAATAGACCCCTCCCCTTCATAAAAAATCATACTCAACATACATACAAACCCCTCTCTATAGGTTACTCTCAATGCTCTCTTTTTAGTTCTTAGTTCTTAGCTCCTAGTTCTTCAAAGTTCTTCATTTTTCTTAGTTTCAATCCCTCTTTTAGCTCTTCTTCAGCTTTAATCCAAGTTGCAATAGCCTCTTTCCAAGTCCTTTCCAATTCAATTTAGCATTCCAAGCCTTCAATTTGCTCAATTCCTAGCTATAATTCTGTTTTCAAATCAATTTTCCAGATTCGTCCAAGTATTTTCAAAGCCCGATTTCGTCCGTTTAAAGTCATTTTTTGCTTTCAATCCCTTCGACAAAGTTGTTCCTAACGTCCTGAAGTTCGATCTAGTTATTTATTTGCCCAATTCCGTGCCCAGAAACTCTAGTTACAAGCCGATCTTTCCAGCCCAAATTCTTTTAGACATTCTGTTTTCAGAATTTTCCAGATTCGTCCAGTTATTTTCAACTCCCAATTTCGTCTACTTAGCATCCGTTTTAGCTTTCGATCCCTTATATAAGTTTGTTCCTGACCTCCTGAAGTTAAATTTAGCCTATTTACTCGTCCAATTCCGTGTTCTTAAGCATCCAAACGAGCCTCCCGAAGTTAAGGGTTAAATCTGCCCCATTTGCCTACCAACGTTTTGCCATTGCCAAGATCATATACCGTACGGGCCCGACCGGTTGCAGCTCTCCAAGGACCTCGCACCGACACCAAAATTCAACATCAATCCGAGATAGCTATTGTGGCTCCGAGTTTGTTGTTGAATTCCAATTTATTTTAATTGCATCTCAATTCTTTATATTGATTTGTCTTTTCTTATTTCAATTGATTGTCTATACGTTTAATATAGAAAATTTTCAGTTGTAATTCATTTCCAATTTCATGTTCCAAACACTTATTCATCAATAAAATACCAATTTTCACTAAATCTTGTGTCAATTTCGCATCTTTCAATTTCTTTATTTTTCACGTCTTCAATTTATTCACATTAGCTTAAATAAAACAATTTATCTAGCAAAGATTCTATAACGGCGCTAGAACCCAAGAGGGACTTTTTCAATCCTTGCGTCCATCGCCAATCGTTTCGTTTAGAATTCAAGTTTTGGTGCGCAAATCCATAAACTTAACCAACTTTAATAATTGAGAAATAATTTCTCTGGCACGCCCGCACCCTAACCACACGTGACAAGGTTGAAATTAGCATATTCGCAAAATATCGCTAACAGTATTTTATACTTTTATTCTGATTTTTCTAGAAAAGAAAAGTTTGGCAATGAGATATCCTATCTTTGACACATCATAACTTTGTATTTATGATATTCTTACTCTATCAATCTCTTTGGAAAAATCACTACAGAAAAAACACACTCATGACTTATCCGTTGTGAAGAATTTATTCTCTATTTTTTTTTAAAAATGCTTTATATCTTTCATTATATGAAAAAAAAATAAGAAAACGGTAAGAAATTTGTTACGAGACATAAATGGGGTGGAATAGGGATAAAAAAATCTAAAGTTCATTTATCTCGCATTTGTTTTAGAGATAGGGTGACGAGAGAAGGGGGAGATAAAAGTCTTATCTCTTAAATCTTATACCTAAGGGGTAGACCTGTCCACGAGCACGGATATTTGCCCGATCCATCAAAGCCTGTGTCCTTTGAGTAAGGTTTGGACAATGAAAATTGATCTTAGCGCCAGCTCGGCCCAGGCGCGATAAAGCCCGCCTATTTTTTGGACGGGCTTGGAATTGATAAAAATAGCACGAGTTCGGTCCAGTCCTGCCCGTCTTATTAATATTAATTAAAAAAATTATATATTTATAATTAAATATTTATTTTTAAGTATAAATTGTATTCTTTATAATTAAAAATTATGTATATTTTTAGGTAGGTTTATATGGGTTGGCTTGGATTTGCATGAGTCCAGCCCAGTCCGAGCCCGCCTAAATTAATAGTGGACTGGACTAGGCTTGAGATGAGCCTTTTTACATAAAAGCATATTAGGTCCGGCCCCAGCCTGGCCCGGCCCATGGACATGTCTACTAAATGGGTGGTATAAGGAGGTGATATAAGCTCCTACCATTTTAATGAGATGGAAAAGTTTATCTTACCCCTCAAATCAATATTATGTTTTTTTTTGAAATACAGTATTATGTAACTTAAGTATGGTTAATATAGTAAAATATATTACTTTATCACCTATCCCACATAACAAATATGGGGTAAATTACACCCATGGCTACTGAACTTTATGCATTTTCACATTATGGCCATTGGACTTCATTTCTTCCCAGTATGGTCACTGAACTTTACACTTTTTAACACCGGTGGTCACTCAACGTCTCAAAGCGACTGTTGACGGCTAAAAATAAAAAATCCAAAGCGTTAATAATATTCTAAGGAACTTTAATTCTTGAAAATTTTCGTTTTGAGGTCATTTAGGTGGTGTTTTGTTAGGAGAGAGAAAGTGAATTTTTAGAGAGAGAAAGCTCCAAAAAATATGATTTTCGAAAATAAAAAATGTGGTTTCATGGTAAATATCGTTCTGAACAACTTTAATTCTTGAATATTTTCATTTAAAAGTCGTTAACGGTCATTTTGAGAAGTTAGTTAAAATTGAGTGGCCATCGGTGTTAAAAAGTGTAAAGTTCAGTGGCCATACTGGGAAAAAAATGAAGTTCAGTGGCCATAGGTATAATTTATCCAACAAATATGGAATAATAAGTCCAACCTATCATTTTTTTATCTTATCCTAATTTTTTATTTTTATCTCTATTCCAATCTTTATCCTTATCACCTATCTCCATCAAATACTAAAAGCTTTAAAAAGGATGAAAACGACTATAAAAAGTAAAAAATTCATAAAAGATATGAAAAAACAAATAAATATATACTTTTCGTAAATCTAAATCCGTAGAAAATATGTCCAATTCAATCTTTATGATTTAGACTATTCTGAACATTGAGTGTTTTGAATTAATTTATGATTCCTAGGAAAAAAATGGGCAAACTAATTAGTAAAAACATTTTGAATTAATTTATGATTCCTAGGAAATAAATTGGCAAATAGACTAGTTTAGTGTCATTTTCAAAATGTTGTGAGTTTCAAAGAACCCTATATGAAATTTTGGTCCTTCTAAAATTGCTTGATACAATTGAGGTAGAGATAGTGATACATTTTTTTTTTTAGTTTTAATGAGTGTGGCTTGTTATTATAAATTAATGTTATAAATTCAAATTTAATAGGCCAAATGATATAGTAAAGAAATTTTTGGAATAAAATTAGAGATTTAGAGCGTATTTAGTTTACCTGCTGTTTGCTAATATAATTTGTTGTTTCTTTTTTATAAATGTTATGTTTTACTATTTACTGTTGGAAAAAACAGTTTTTTCAAAAAAATATGGATCATCTGCTTTTATAAAAAGCTATTTTTCAGCTATGAAAAGCAAGCACGAGGTGTCTAACCTTTTGAAGTCAAACGGTAAACAAAAGGAGAAAATTGAGTAACCAAACACCCCCTTAAGCCACTTTAGAAGTTTTGACTAGTTAAATTGTAGAGAAGATTGAAAGAGTTTATTAGGTTTAAAAAGCTAATTTTGAAGGACATTTTTATCTCTAATTACTACCCTTTAACCCCAAATAAATGTTTTACCATGTTCTTATTTATCATTTTACACAAACAGCTAAATTTTACCACACGAGTTTATACAGCTAGTCAAATCAGCTAATAAAATAGATAATCAGCTAACAACTAACAACTATTTGCCAAACATGACCTATATGATTTTGCATGTTGTTGTTTACTTTCTTTTTTCCCCTTATAAACTCTAGTGATCCTTTGCAAAAATATATAGCCTAACTCATAATTAATGGATGGTTAAGGGCATCAAGTCGTTTAAATTAGAGATATCGGGTTCGAATCCTAACATATGCAGAAAACTTTAATTGGGAGAGGATTCACTTAAAGGGTGTCTGACGAATTTCGAACCGAAAAATCAGATAAACTATAAAAAAGACAATCACTTAATTTTTTAAATTTTAAGAATTGAACCATTTATCATTTATTTTTCCAGATTAAGCCTTAAATTTTAATTTTCACACATATTAAACTCTTTACTAACGGCTCCGTTAGCTAAGTTGTTAGAAAATGGCTCAAAATGTGTAAAAATTGACGATTAGTGATTTAACCAAGAAAAGTTATAAAGATCACGAATTTAATAAAAAAAAATTATACAGATTATGAAGTTAATCAATAAAAATTATAAATATCAGAAGTTTAAATATGTTTTTTTACCTTTAATAATTATGAATTGGAGAAACCAAATTTATTATAAGTTAGATATATAAGATACTTGTATATGACGTTAACTCATGATCGACCGACCCTTTGGACAAACACGATCAAACACCTATTCTTGAATACTCTATTAAGTTAATTTGCACAAGTAAATAACATAAGAGATTAACGTCTTTTATTACTTGATAAAAAATGTGAAAATACAATATCTCGAGACTACGACATACACTACAATGATCTCTCTGTTGACCGTGCACTCTCTAATTCCCTCATTCAACGACTTGATTTTTTCATCTCTTTGCCATTTTCCGATCTCTAATCTGACATCTATCCTTTTTGCTGTCTTGTGGAATTGTGTCATTTTTCTCTTCGATAAGGTATGAAAACTACTCTAAGTCGATAAACGAGTTAGTTTCACACTAATATTTGCATATTAGAGAAAACAATTTTGAGTTGTGACCTATTTCGAATCACCCAAGCTTCGAACAAGGACATATTTAGGAGTACGAGGTTTGAGCACCGCTGTAGTTGGGGAACTCCATTAAAACTTTCTATGGAGCTTTAAGTTTTGTTATAAAAACGTTTTAAAGATGACAATTAAACAGTTATGTAATATTAGAAAGCACCATGTAATGGAGAAAAAAGACCAAAGGTGGACGAAAGCAACAACTGGACAAATTTTGCCGTTTATATTTAGGTTATGATGCATGGAAACAGAAACGAAGATGGAAATGGAAATGGGAACGGTCTCAAAAACATAGGAAATCGAAATGTGAGAGAAATGTGCAAGCATTAAAAATATAGAGACATATTTATAAATATTAAAAAATATAATAAACATAAATATAACAATAAATACATAAAGCAATTATTAATAAAACAATAAAAATGTAGAAGATGACTTGATACAACGTTTTTTAGGGTAAATAATTTATTAGTCATTTTTTTATATAACACACTGTTTAGTCTTCCTATTTTAACAAACACATTATAAGATCTCTATTATTTGTCACTGTTAACCTTTTAGTCATTTTGTATATTTATTTTAGATTTTTAACTCTTATATTAAGCATAACCAAACCAAGGCTGGCCCTGGGCCTAGGCCGGGTGTGCCGGCCTAGGGCCCAGGGCTGGAGGGGGGCCCAAAAAGAAATTTAGAGTTATAAATAAATACCTTACGTTTTAAGTATAATAAATAAATTCAAAGTAGCAGAATGGTATTACCTTGGTACATGAATAAAAATCAATTTAAAATTTAATAATAAAAAGCAACAAAAACAATACCAATGTTAATAATAAATCTAAAAAAATTAATTATACCATTGTAAATAATTAGAGAAAAGAATTTCTAAAATAAGGAGAAAAAATAAATACATAAAATATATTATTATTATTTAACTCCTACAAATAAATGTGCACGAGAAACAATTATTTGTAGGTGAGTTATGGAGAAAATCTTCCCTCCAAAAATCTTCTGTAACATTTTACGTTATGTAGGAGATTCCTACAGAACATGTTTGTAGGAGAAAGTATAGTTGTTTCCTATATTTCCTATAGGGTCCCTAAATTGTAAATTTTATATTAAAGGGACTCTTACTGCTTATTTTGTTTAGGGCCCTTAAATTGTCTGGACCGGCCCTGAAACAAACATATAGAAAATAACACAGTAACATGTAGGGCCGGCCTTAGGTCTAGGCCCGAGGTGCGCCGGCCTAGGGCCCATGGCCGGAGGGGGCCCAAAAAAAATTTAGAATTATAAATAAATACCTTATTTTTTAATTATGATAAATAAATTCAAGGAAGCATAATGTTATTACTTTATTCTCTAACTAAAAAGGGTATGTGTTTGATTCTCACCTTTGTAATTTTTTTTAATATATAAATGATATATATATGAGTAGTTAAGTGTAAGAAGACAAGTTTCATTTTATTACCTCATTTTTAATAAAAAGTTTTATTTTATTACCTTAATTTGATTAAATTTGAAAATTAAAAATTAATTTATGTAATGACATTAATAAAAATCAATTTAATATTTCCTATATGGGTCCTAAATTGTAAATTTTATATTAAAGGGGTATTGCTGCTTATTTTGTTTAGGACTCCTAAATTGTGACCAACCCTGATAACATGTTCATTTTGTATCACACTATGCTGTTCATTGGTTAAAAATCTAAAAAAAATTGGTAAATTGATCAAAATATTAACAATGATAAAAGATAAAGATTTTATAATATATTTTTCAAAATATGCAGGTAAAATCATTTTTTTTATAGTTCTCAAAATATACTTATCATTTAAATCTACAAACAAAATATACTTATCGAAACGACGTGGTTTCAATGAATAGGTTAAGTGGATGGGAAATAAAAAAAAACGCAAATCTCTAAAATCCTCCTCAATCTCTGCTTCACGCCTTCACCCACCCCAATTCTTTCCGTCTGAGTTCCGACAACAGACGACTCTGTTACTCCGGCTGCAGCTTCCACCTCCGTTTAGCTTAAGTTCTTCATCTATGGCAGACTAATCCCAGATAATCCCCTTCTCCAATTTCAAGTTCAAGGTATGCAAAAGTAGTTTCAATTGCTAATTTGCTGTCATCTTCATGTTTATCAATAATGGCTGTTATGGTGTTATCAATGGCTATTTTCAATTTTTGTTGCTTCGGTTTAGACTTGATTTGCTTCATGTAACTTTGTAAACTATTTTCAATTGCCACTTGCTGTTGCTTCACATTGTTATGGTTTCATATGGAAAAACGATAATAGGTTTATCAATGAATTGGAACAAAGAGTGTTGGGAAATTGTAGAAACACTTAGCTTTTGTCTGGAACATTAATGTTGAAACTTGAAATAGTATGTAACAGCACTGTTGATTAGATTCAGCTTTATTTCGAGCCGAATGTATAGGAGGACTAATCTAAATTGTAACAGAATCTTAGGATTCGCGATTCCAATCATAAGATTCGATTAGATTCAGCTCTATTTCGAGCCGAACTTTCATCACCGTTCATTACAAACTTCAACAACACTAACTACTTAACTCACTATCCTCTAGTCCGATTGTTATTTGTCAAGTTATCAACTCAAACTAGCTCCATTCCGTCATTATCAAGTTGTTAATGATCAAGGTGACAACAAGTAAAAAAAACAGACTCAGAAACTCAAACTCTCCATCTCCACTGAGTTATTAAACAGAGTCCGGTTTGTGAATTATTTCTATTAGGATTGATTTGCATCAGATTTGAATTTTAAGTACTTGGTTGATATGATTTCTTTTTTGACGTTAAAATTGCATTTCTAGACTAATATTTGATAATATATTGAGTTCAATATGATAAATATTTTATGAATTTGAACCGAATCTTACAATTCATGATTCACAAAATGAGGATTTCGATTCACGGGTCGAATCTCGATTTGACAACTATGTGTAATGGTAGGAGATTGCATTAGTGATTCTAGTGTTGTTTCTTAATATTTTCTCATTCTTCTGTTATTAATGAGCTAGTGTTTCTTTTTTAAAATTATTGGGTTAGTAATTAGTTCCTACTTCTACTTGTAGCTTGATAACATCCGCCATAATATTACCAAGATCAGGCTGGGAATATTCCCCAAAAGAAGGACCAAAAAGGAGAAAAGACATAAAAAGATCCGCTGGTTTAGTATATATGGCGTACAGCTGAGATGGGGCGCATATATGGTGACACGCCTTTGGTCATCCTGAGATCCGTCAGGTAGAAGGATACGAGATCCGTCACATAAGGCGATCCGCCAAGATAAGATACTAAGCTGGTATATGGCACCATCATATACCAGCTTAGTGTCTTATCTTGGCGGATCGCCTTATGTGACGGATCTCGTATCCTTCTACCTGGCGGATGATCTCAGGATGACCAAAAGCGTGTCACCATATATGCGCCCCATCTCTAGCTGTATGCCATATATTCTAAACCGGCGGATCTTTTTATGTCTTTTCTCCTTTTTGGTCCTCCTTTTGGGGAATATTCCCAGCCTGATCCTGGTAATATTATGACGGATGTTATCATAGCTTTTCTACACAAACAAAGAGAACCCTTTTCTGGTTGGAGGGGTTTGAATTTGTTAAAGCTTTTAGAAGTTGCCACTATTTTTTTGGTTTACATTGGACTAGAGACTTGTTTATTAACTTCTCTCATAACAAAATGATTACGGCCATAAAATAATACTTGAACACTAAAATATAAGACGATTGAGTAATTGTATACTTCCAATAGGAAGCACCCATACTTCTAGGAGGTTAACTTACGAGTACAGGACATTTCGAACGCTTCGACACTCGGGGACATGCACCCGACAGTCCAAAATACGTGTCCCCTCTTTTTCTTTTCTTTTCTAATAGGGACACTTCGGGAGCACTAAGTTGTTTAAGTAGAATATAGAGGTATTTTTTTTAATAATTTTACAAAAAAGTGGGGTTGAATATAAAAATTGAATAAAACCCTAATAGAAAAAATAGAAATCAAAATCTAATGAAAAGAATATAGCAGCCGCCCCTCTTTTCGGTAGTTTAAATATTTTAAAGTATTAAATTTAAATGTTTCTTTTCGATGTATTAATGGCTTATTATGGACGTTATTTATGGTTTATAATGACTAATGAATATTGTTTATGATATATATATATATATAAATTTGGCTTGTCCCCACCGCACCCATGTCTCATATTTTTTAAAAATACCGTTTTCCGCACCCGTACGAGTACCCATGTCGGTGCTTCCTAGTTCTACGGTAGTTTTTATCTTAACTTCAGTCTCTTTGCTTTATGTACTTACTAATCTGTGTAAAGATTCAGCCATTAATGATTTTAAATGTAAATCCAACCTAATTTTTTCTTATTTAAATTAAATTCTCTACATAACGCTCACATTTTGCTTTCAGTGTTTCTGAGCTCGGTCTCTTTCCTTTTCTTCTTTGCTTCGGGTTCCATTTCCTTCGCCAGATCTAATCCTCAGCCTCTTCAAGGTACTATTCCAATTTTTCTATCTTTGTTTTTGCGATGCATTTCTGGTTTCTACTTTAATGTCCTAAACTATATGGAGCACCCCTATCGATGAATTCGGAATCTGTCACTGGGTCCAAATGTGGATGGATGCTCAGACATTCATCTCCTGGAGCAGAAATAATGGATGCCTATATATTCAACAAAAATGATCAAGTATTTTAACTAATCCGTTTCTAATCCTGTAATTAGTTAGGAACACAGCATAAATAAGCATTATTAATTAACCTAATTACTATTGAAATGGGGAAAAAACTGAGCAATTCACAAAGATTTATTCTCCACTAGTGTACCTAAATCCTTGTGGTTTAGACATGTCTAGTGTTACTCTGTAACACCCCATTCAGTTTTCTAACTCCACTTTTTATCCCCCACCCTCACTCTGTTGGTCGAAGAAACTCTCTTGATCAGATGAACTTCCAAGGGTCAATTTGACCTTAACGTTTTCAATGAAGTGTAGATTTGCCCCTACGGTACAAAGTGGTCCAAATTTGACCTTAACGTTTCCAAGCAGGATCAAAACGGGTTACGTTAAGATATTTAATGTGCCACTAACACGGTTACAAAAAACTGTTAAAAATGCTAATTAAGTCTCCCACATACAAGTTAATCACAATTTTTTTGTCAATGTGTCTAAAATGTTTACTTTGTTACTGCTATGTTGCAAATATAACCAACAAAAAGTGTAGGAAACTACTTCAATTTATGGATAAACTTGTTTGGAAGGTCTGATGTGATAGTTAAATAATAGATCAACCATTTTTTTCAAACTTTTGTTAACATATGGCTAAAATTGATATTGCTTAGAAACGTCAGGGTTAAATTTGCACAATTTCATATGTTAGGGCTAAATCTACACTTCTTCAAAAGCGTTAGGGCTTATCCCAAGAACATTAGGCCATCCAGATTCAGAATCCTCATTAGACATGTTATATTGCTCAGAACATGGGGGGTTAGTGTTTGGATTTTTTGCTAGTGGTTGTGAACGAGCCTTGGCGCAACGGTAAACGTTGTTGTTGTGTGACCAAGAGGTCACGGGTTCGAGTCTTAGGAGCGGACTCTTGCCAAATAAATTGGTAGGGGAAGGCTTGCCCCCAGTACATCCTTGTGGTGGGACCCCACCCCGGACCCTCGCTCAGCGGGGACGCGTAGTGCACCGGGCCGCCCTTTAGTTGTGAACGGTAAGCTAAGATCAATTGAAACATCTTCTCTTTATTGGTAGACTTCTTTAGTACTCTTTTTATTTTTGATTTTGCTTGCTCTACTTGCAGAACAATGTGGAAGCATACTCATTGCAAGCAGGTATCCTGGAAGTTTAGAAGTTACTCAAGAATAGCTCCTCCACCTCCTGCATATGCCCACAGAGTCATTAGAGTGTCCAACAACATTTCTCAATTGGGCTCCCCGAAAGATGGACCCAAGCCACGCCAGCTCCTATCCTTGCCTCCTTTCCCCGGCCACCCTTTGCCTGGAAGGAGTTCATTGGCATCCCATGTCACTGTGATTAGCTGGGTGAAGTATTACTTTGATGAAATCCTCGACTCCGTGATTCAGTCACATTTCAATAAGGGCCTTGTGGGTATAGAACAATTTTCTTCTCTCAATCACTTTGTCTTTCTTTGATTAATTACTTTGATTTACCACTTTTTAACCCATTTTTTCACTAGGTCCAAATGAAGGGCCAAAGTGGTAGTGTTTCCAGCAAACAGGGAGGGCAAACATCCATGATAAAGGTACACTTGTGCATCACCACTTATACTAATTTTGTAGGCCTAAACTATATGGAGCCCCCTAAAGCTGTCCATTTTGGTCATTTTTTCCCCGAACTTAAGGGACATACAACCTATTAGCCACTCCAACTCACTGAAAGTGATATAATGCACCCCTTATTTTTTCTGAATCGGAGAAGATTTTGACCACTCGCCTTGCTGTTGATTTCACATATGAAATGTGGTTTTTCCCTTCAAAATAATTTAACCCATCTTAGAGCATATTTTGCAATAGCCTCTCTAAACTCATACACACTTTGAAATACCATCCCGAAAGGTCACATTGCAAATTTTTGTAAAAGGAAAAGCTACATTGCATATGGGAAGTCAAACAAAAGGCGAGTGGTCCTCACGGATCAACACCTTCTCTGATTGAGGAAAAAAAAAGGGGCGTGTTGTCATTTTCAGGAAGTTGGAGGGCCTAATGGGTTGTCCCTTAAGTTCGGGTGGCAAAATGACCAAAATTGACAACTTTAAGGTGCTCCTTATGTTTTAGGCAAATTTTGTATCTTCCACTTTAATTTGTTTTTACGTGTTTGCAAATGTATATGATTCCACTGGGTTTAACATCTACAACACAGCTGGCCTACAGATGAAGCCTAATGATGTCATGGAGGTGGGGGCAAGAGTTCATATACCTGTATCAGTTGCTGAAACTAAGATCAACAAGAGGTTTGACACCATACCAAGCGGAACTTTATATCCAAATGCTGATGAGATTGCATACTTGCAAAGGCTTGTCAAGTACAAGGCATGTCAAAAATTGAATGTTGTGCACATGATTGTTATTGAGAATTTCTTTGCCTTAGTTTTTTTGCCATATGTTTCATGTTTTACATGTTTCAATTTTAGGACACCGACATACTTGTCCTCAACAAGCCTCCAAGATTGCCAGTCAAGGTTTTATCCTATAATTTTATTAGGCTTAATACCTCCCCAGCCCCCTCAACTTGTCCCTTTTTGTCATTTAGCCCCTTATATTTAGTGTCTAACCTTTCAGGCCCCTAAACTCAATAATTGTAACACATTTAGCCCCTTTTTGCCTACATGGTGGTGACATGGCATATGTTGGTGTTACCAACATTAGGAGGCACGTATGTGCCATGTCACTGTCAAAAATGGGCTAAATGTGTTACAATTGTTAAGTTTAGGGGGCTGAAAGGTTGGCCACTAAGTACAGGGGCTAAGTGACAAAAATGGACAAGTTCAGGGGGCTGGGGAGGCATTAAGCCATTTTATTATTTCCTATAATTGATCATTGTTTTTGTTAAGTGGTTGCCTGTCGATTTATTTTGTGTTATAATTTTATTAGGGGAATCTTCCAGTTCACAATAGCATGGATGCACTAGCAGCTGCAGCTTTGTCTTATGATTATGATGAGGGGCCTAAGTTGGTAAGGCTCGTTGCAAGTGAATTTTACTTATGGGAAGCCTTTGGATTCATGCGCTGAAGTTGTTACTGAAACATGAAAAGTACTATATTAAAATATCTCCCTTATTCTATTCTATGTTGCACAGAAACTCTTTGTCATTGGCGGTTCTGCGTTTCGTGTCCGTTTCCATTTCCGTGCAACATAGATTCTATTTCATTTTTCAATTGTTGATTACTGTTTTGCTATTTCTGTAAATTACTGAACTGTGAATGTATTTATCATATAAATACTTTCTTCCAGGTGCAGCGCCTTGACAAAGAGAGCAGCGGTCTCCTCTTAATGGGGCGAACCAAAGAAAGCATTGGTCATCTCGAGTGGTTATTTACTGACGTAAAGAAATCAAGTTCTTGGTGTAAGGTACTTATGTCTCTGGTCTTATTTTGTAACGTCACTGTTGTTGATGTACATTACATAATACTGTGGGGGAAACCATCTAATTCCCACTATGGTTTGGGACCACTGTTATTCAATTCAGCTCTATTTCGAGCCGAATCTATAGGGCGAATCTAAATTATAACAGAATTTTATGATTCATGTGATTCGATTATTCGATTCAACTCTATTTCAAGCTGGATCTTCATCACTGCTCTTCAACAACACTAACTACTAAACCAACTCTCCTCTAGTCCGATTGTTATTTATCAAGTTGACAACAAGGCAAAAAAACAGAGTCAGAAAGTCAAACTCTCCATCTCTATTAAGTTATTAAACAGAGTCCGATTTGTGAATTAGTTTTATTAGGATTGCATTTGCACTAGATTTGAATTTTAAGTACTTAGTTGATATAATTTATTTTTTGACATTAAAATTGCATTTCTACAAGTTCAACATGGTAAATATTTTATTTTTATAATATATGAATTTGAACCGAATCTTACGAATCATGAGTCACAATTCTCAAAATGAGTATTTTGATTCACGAGTCGGATCTCGATTTGACAACTAAAATATTTGTTATCTAGGCTTGGAATGATGCATGTGAAGCAACATGTCAGAGGTACTGGGCATTGGTTATAGGCTCACCCAAGGAAAACGAAGGCATAATTCGAGCTCCTCTTTCGAAGGTTCGGAGAATATGTGGAAGCATTATAAAATAGCTTTTAATACATCTTAAACAATGGTATAACCTATTTATCGGGTTTTTTAATGTCTAATAGGTGCTTCTTAATAATGGAAAGTCTGAGAGAGTTGTGTTGGCTCAGCATTCAGGCTTGGAACCTGCTCAAGACGCTTTAACTGAATATCGGGTTATAGGTCCTACAATAAATGGATGTTCATGGATTGAGCTACGCCCACTTACTAGCCGAAAGCATCAGGTACTATGAACTTATTTATCTAGTTGATGGTGCTCAGTTGAACTTAATTGCTGATAATTTGTTCGAATATGGGCTACGAGCTAATCAAAGTATCTATTTTGCTGGCAAATAAATGTGAAAATGGTGTTAAAATATGAAGCATATAAGCTCTGATTTTGAAGAGCTTTCATGTTTCTGAAATGCTTTGGAAATTGAAACCCCTAAAAAATTGATAGGATATTTGAACCGGTTTAAGATAATTAGGTTGGGGTAGCATGTTTTGGATTGCTAAGCGAAAGGAAAGCCTGATGAAAAAATGAAGCCCGACCCCTGACCCTGTAGGAGCTAGGACGTCTTTTGTACACCGAATTCATGTCAATATTGAATTAAGATGCAGAATTTGAATCATGTCTGGTTTTATTGTTTAATATTTTGTAAGCTTCGCATACAATGTGAAGCATATAAGCTCTGATTTTGAAGAGCTTTCATGTTGCTGAAATGCTTTGGAAATTGAAACCCCTAAAAGCTTGATACGATATTTGAATCGGTTTAAGATATTTGGATTGGGGTAGCATGTTATTTGATTGCTAAGCGAAAGGAAAGCCTGACGAAAAAATGAAGCCCGACCCTGTAGGATCTAGGACGTCTTTTATACACTGAATTCATGTCAATATTGAATTAAGATGCAGCATTTGAACCGTGTCTGATTTTATTGTTTAATATTTTGTAAGCTCCGCATACAATATGAAGCATATAAGCTCTGATTTTGAAGAGCTTTCATGTTTCTGAAATGCTTTGGAAATTGAAACCCCTAAACAATTGATAGGATATATGAATCGGTTTAGGTAGCATGTTATTGGATTGCTAAGCGAAAGGAAAGCCTGACGAAAAAATGAAGGCCAATCCTGTAGGAGCTAGGACATCTTTTATAAACCGAACTCATGTCAATATTGAATTAAGATGGAGCAATTGAATCATGTCTGATTTTATTGTTTAATGTTTTGTAAGCTCCGCGTACATTGTGAAGCATATAAGCTCTGATTTTTAAGAACTTTCAAGTTTCTGAAATGCTTTAGAAATTGAAACCCCTAAAACATCGATAGGATATTTGAATCGGTTTAGGATATTTGAGCTGGGGTGGGGTAGCATGTTATTGGATTGCTAAAAGAAAGGAAAGGCTGACGAAAAAATGAAGCCCGGCCCTGTAGGAGCTAGGAAGTCTTTTATACACCGAATTCATGTCAATATTGAATTAAGATGCAGCATTTAAACCGTGTCCGATTTTATTGTTTAATATTTGTAAGCTCCGTGTACAATGTGAAGCATATAAGCTCTGATTTTGAAGAACTTTCAAGTTTCTGAAATGCTTTAGAAATTGAAACCCCTAAAATATTGATAGGATATTTGAATCGGTTTAGGATATTTGGGCTGGGGTAGCATGATATTGGATTGCTAAGCGAAAGGAAACCTGACGAAAAAATGAAGCCCGATCCCATAGGAGCTAGGACGTCTTTTAGACACCGAATTCATATCAATATTGAATTAAGATGCAGAATTTGAATCATGTCTGATTTTATTGTTTGATATTTTGTAAGCTCCGCGTACATTGTGCTGAAGCTCTAGGAACTCCCATTGTTGGTGACTACAAGTATGGTTGGTTTGTGCACCAAAGATGGAAGCAAATGCCTCGAGTCGATTATGAGCCAGTTACCGGGAAACCATACAAGTTGCGTCGACCAGAAGGTATTGATGTTCAGAAAGGAAGTGTGTTGTCAAAGGTTCCCTTATTACATCTCCACTGTAGGGAACTTGTACTTCCAAACATTTCGAAATTCCGCCATGTTTTAAATGCAAAATCGGAAGACCTGCACCCTTCGCTCAGCGAAAAGCCGGATGTTCTTCGCTTTGTGGCACCAATGCCAACTCACATGAAGATTAGCTGGAATCTAATGTCCTCCTATTTGGTGTAAGGGGTGGTATAGCAGAGTTAATTTTATAGAGCATGATCTATTTAACTTGTGTAGTGATCAGGGACGTATCCCGAGGGTTTTAAGCATCCAATGATTGCCGGAAAATACCGAAAATTCTTCTATGGAAAATGTGAATGCTTTTTTTATGTGAAAACACTTAAAAAAAATATCAATTTAGCACTCATAAATCACGATAAGCATCCTCTCACAGTGAGTCTGTCACTGATAGTGATGTAGATTGCTAGGCAAATTATCTGATTACTCATATTTGTTAGGGTTAATTACAAATAGAAGTTCCGTGGTTTCATAGATTTGCAGATGGGTACTTGTGGTATTTTTTGTTACAAATAAAACTCTGTGGTTTGTAAATTTTTTATTTTTTGTTGATTTTTCAAAATTTGGCCGATAACGATCTCAAAATAAAAATTTTCAAGAGTTAAATGATATTTTAAGCAACTTTAATTCTTCAACTTTTTAGGTTTGAGGTCGTTTATGTATTTTTTATGAGAGAGAAAGTTAATGTTTAGATAGAGAACTCCAAAAACGATTTTTGAAAAATAAAAAATGTGGTTCATAGTAAATATGATACTAAATAATTTTTAATTAAATTTTCATTTTGAGGTCGTTATCGACCAAATTTGGCATGAAAATTTCAGAGTTGTCTTTGTAACGAAAAATACCACAAGTATCTATCTGCAAATCCGTGAAATCAAATTATAATTAACCTTATTTGTTAAACTGTGCATCCTGTTTAAAAGAAGTTGGTTTTAGCATAGGCAGCAAAATGTATTATGCAATGAATTTTAGGGGGTGTTTGTTTACATACTTTTCACCTCCTGTTTGCCTTTTCATTTTAAAAGGCAGAGTTTTAAGTGTTTGGTTAATCTTTTCCTGTTTGCCTTTTACAGTTGAAAAGCAACATTAAGTGTTTGGTTAGTGACCTCCTGTTTGCCTTTTACACCTGAAAAGCAGCGTTTTGCAAAAGTAGAGAATCTCTGCTTTTTGGAAAAGCAGCTTTTTCCAACAGCAAACAGCAACGGCCAACAGCAAACCGTAACAGCAAACAGCAAAAAGCAACAGCAAACAGTAGATAAAACAAACGGGCCCTTAGCTCAACTTGTTGCTGATTGGATTTCAGTTGAATTCTATTGTTATGAAAATTTTATTTAAAAATAAAGCAATAGTTTTATTTAAAAAACAAATGTTTTTAAGAAAATTGTAAATTATTTTTTTTTGAATGAATCAAAGAATTGTATTAATTATTGCAAATCAAACGTCAAAAGGCTAACAATCGAGTGTGGGGGTATATTGGTTACAATCATATCTGAAAATTGTAAATGATTTAAATTCTAAGTTAATTTTTTTTCTTCGGATTATTTGTTGCAAAACAATGTGATGAGATTAAGATTATAAGATGATGAGATAAGTTACAAAAAGACCTATATATGATTAAAGAAGGGTAAATAATTTGTTAGTCCATTTCCTATTTTGAAAAACATATTACAAGTTTCTTATCTTTTGTCAATATTGACATTTTGGTTCGTTTGTCTTTTTTTAAATTTTTTTAACCAAACACATCTTAGTTTTCAGGATAAACATAGTACGATATAAAATAGTCATGTTATTTTATGTCTGTCTCATGCCAAATACAGTAAAACCTCTGTAAATTAATACTCGATAAATTAATAAACTCTTTAAAATAATAATTTCTTCTGGTCCCAACTTGGGCCAGTTCAAAAAATAATCAATTTTAATAAATTAATAAGATCCCCATCAAAAAAATAAAAATAAATTAATAAGATAATAATTTTCCAGAACAACCCTTTATAAATACATTGTATTATTACCTCTATAAATTAATAATTTCTCAAATACATATGCAAAATATATATAGATATACATACTTAGGATAATTTAGCAAAATATGAATCTATAGTATTTTGTTTTATCTTGAAATTTAAATCTAGTTGAATTTCATCCCTAACTATTCTCAGTGCATTCAAAAGTTCTGGTTTATCCTTGTCAAATTGTAACAAAAAATTGTAAATAGTGGATGATGTGCATGCTATAATTGCTTCCTTTCTTTTGACTGGTTTCAAAAGTACCGAATTATCTTCAGATTTGTCCTCATTTTTGGTATGATTTGAAACAATACTCCATATAAATTTAAATAAAGTTTTATCTAAAATCAATGAACAAATAAAATTAAACGTGCATTATATAAGTTAATTGAACTTGGAAGTTCATTGAATATTTTTAAGATAAATACAATGAACTTCCAAGTTCAATTAACTTATATAATGCACGTTTAATTTTATTTGTTCATTGATTTTAGACAAAACTTTATTTAAATTAGTAATTTAAAATTTATTACTAAAAAATTTAAAATCACTCTATAAATTAATAATTATTAATTTATCGATTAATTAATAACTCTATAAATTAATAAAATTCTATGGTCTCAACATTATTAATTTATAGAGGTTTTACTGTATAATGGTTAAATTTTTTAAAAAATTAGATAGAAAGATTAAAGGGTTAATATTGATAAAAAATGAAGATTTTATAATGTGTTTTTCAAAATAGAGGACTAAATATTGCGTTAGCTAAAAAGGAGGAGATTAATAAATTATTTATAAATTATAAAAAAATAAATTATTTACCCGTATGATATCTCATTCCATAAAAAAAATAGTGATATATCTCATTTGATATATCAATTGACATGAGATAATGTGATTTATAACTAGTGGCGGATCCATAAATCTATAAGATGTGCTAATATCGGTCAAATAAACACGAACAATGAGAAGAATGGATGAGAGGAGAGATTTTTTTTAGGGTTAAGGTGCAAAAAATACAGATAAAATTACTATTGGCTTCCAATGTTAAGGGTAAAATTGCATTATTGTAGACGTTAGAGGTAAAATTGTTCCGGACCCAAAACGCTAGGGGTATTTTTTTGCACTTTCACCCATTTTTTTAAGAATAGAGTTTTGGTAAATTTTGGAGATGATATTTAAGATTTTTTTTTTTTTTGAAATTGTAAAGATAATGAACAGTTGCGTTCACATGGACCCTAATGACCACGTAAATTTGGCCATTCACCGTTAGATCTAGACGGATTAAATATAAGCCTTAGGATGTTTTGAATCTCCACCTTAGGATTTTAATCCGCCTAGATCTAACGGTGAATGACCAAATTTACGTGGTCATCAGGGTCCATGTGAACGTAACTGAGATAATGAATGAGAACAATTTTAGGATGAAGGGATAAAAAATGAAAATGAAAACCTATTATATGTATATTTAGGTTTACGGATTAAAAATCAAGCGGAAAAAAAATCATAATTTAGGAAAAAGTATTAGATAAATGAAAAAATAAAAATATTGTTTATAATATATTTATTACCTAAGGAGTCTCCTAAACTTGGTTTAAAAAACCGATTGCCTCCTGAACTTCTAGATGGTTTTATTAGTGTTATGAATTTCCTTAAGTTGACACGATTAACCTTTTAAATTCACGTGGCAGAATAAGAGATGGTTTGAACAAATTAAAAATTCTATAATTTTAAGCAAGTTTAGAGGGCAATAGATACTATAAACAAGTTTAAAGAGGTAACAAAACACTTTAAACAAATTAAAATGATCAATATATCACTTTAAACTAGAAGTGTTCATGGGTCGGGCTCGGCGGGCTTTTATCTATAAATACTCATCCCAAGCCCAATCCAGTCCATTGTTAATTTAGGTGGGTTCGGGCTCAAAAATCAAATCCCAAACCCAGCCCGTGTAAGCCTACCTAAATATATATGTATAATTTTTACTAATAAAAAATAAATATTAATATATAAATACATAAATTTTTTAATCAATATTAATAAGCGGATCGGGCTGGACTAGTCCGTGCTATTTTTATAAATCTAAACCTGTCTAAAATATAGATGGAGTTTAGTGGACTTGGATATAAGGACAATTTTTCTTGTCCAAGCCCGGTCCAGGGAACACGAGAACAAGTCTATTTTAAACAAGTTCTACAACGAGTAAAAGATACAACATAAAAGGTGAAATCTTTTTTTTTTTATCTTTTTTTTCTTCTTTTAACAGTGGTGAAACTACACTGAAGTCTAATAATAATGTTAAAAATTGACTTCATTTGTTAATATTTAGGCTCTTAAAATTTCTCTTGATTATAACGACAAGAGGATCTTTATAGCTTATCCTAAGATGATGGAAAGGGAAAATGAGGGTAAATTTTATTAATGGTACACAACCTTTATCCCATTTCATACTTTGGTGTACAACCTTTAATTTGTTTCACTAATATGTACGACCTTATAGGTGACCTCTCACTATGGTGTATAGCGGGTAAAAATAACCGGTCAACGCGAAGTCAACATACCACATTAGCAGTTTGACCGGTTAAAAACTCAAAATTTAACCACTTAATGTAAAATTACTTTTATGCCCTCTTCTTTCTCCTCCCCTTTCCCTCCTCTCTCTCTCTCTCTAACTCCTCTCAAAGTTTCCAGGAATGTGTTACAAACAAACCAATAAAAGTCACATTTCAAAAACAAAATAATGAATGAAAATATGTTGATTCGCCCAACCGAGATTTCCTTGGCATTGTTTTTCCTTCCATTAAAAATCAATTCATTCTAACTTAATTAGAGATATTATCCATGGAGGAGGACGGGAAAAGCTCACAGTATAGCCAAAGAATTAAGAAAGTGTCTGGTATCCTATGAAGCACCGATACGGGTACGCATACGGGTGCGGGTACGCGTACGGGTACGGCAAACGGCATTTCTAAAAAATATGAGATACGGGTACGGCGGGGATACGGCAAATTTTATATATAATTAATAATATATATATCATTTATAATGAAAATTCAAAAAGATACATAAATATATAAATCACAAATCATATTCATAAAGTCATTATAAAAACACAAATAATACTCTCAAGTCATTATAAAACCACAAATACCAGTAATCTTGGATTATTTCATTTTAATCCTTCTATTTACTGAGTTTTTTTTTTAAAAAAAAACCCTTATACTTTCAAAGTTTTTTAAAAAAACCCCTAAAGTATCCCCGAAGTGTCCCCGGCGTGTCCCCACGTATCCCCTCATTTAAAAAGAAAAAGAAAAAAGGGGATACTTCCCAGGCGAATCCCGTACGTATCCCCGCGAATCCCCGGCGAATCCCCGCACCCGGAGTATCGGATATGCATACGGTGACCTCCGGGAAGTATCGGTGCTTCATAGCTGGTATCAATGGAATTTGAGAATTAACGATTTACCCAGATAAGAAAAATTCCACAAAGTGTCTGTTTATGTTTCAGGTTATATATTCAGTTTGTAATTTGAATATTTTTGGCTTAATATATCATTTACCCTCTGAACTTATCCAAAAAGCTTGATTGGCCCCCTGAACTTTTAAAGTATTCCGATAGCCCCCTGAACTTGCAAAAAAATATTCAGTTAGCCCCCTGAACTTGCGTAAAACGTAATCAATTGATCACTCGGTCGTAAAAAAGTAAGTTAAATGAGGAAGATGTATTCCACGAGTCTTATAAAAAGTAAAACGACCAAAATCGGAATATACGATTCTAATATTAGAGAAGACAAGTTGTATAATTGAACAAGCAATAACTTCCTTTCTAATCTATTTTTTAATTATGCAATAACATTCTAAGATACGTGGAGTACATCTTCCGCATTTAACTTACTTTTTTATGACCGAGTGATCAATTGATTGCGTTTTACGCAAGTTCAGGGGGCTAACTGAACATTTTTTGCAAGTTCAAAGGGCTATCGGAACACTTTGAAAGTTCAGAGGGCCAATCAAGCTTTTTAGACAAGTTAAGGGGACAAATGATGTATTAAGCCAATATTTTTTTTCCTAAATAGGATGGGTGTTTGATTCTTATCTACTTTATGATTCTTCCGACAGTCTTCATCATTATTCTAATTTCTTCATCTAGCAGGGGTATTTGTTTACCTACTTTTCACCTCCTGTTTGCCTTTTCATTTTAAAAGGTAGAGTTTTAGGTGTTTGGTTAGACTTCTCCTGTTTGCCTTTTACAGTTGAAAAGCAGCATTAATGGCCCGTTTGGTTGCTACTTTTCACGCTACTGTTTGCCTTTTCATTTCAAAAGGGAGAGTTTTAAGTGTTTGGTTAGTTATCTCCTGTTTGCCTTTTAAATCTGAAAAGCAACATTATGTGTTTGATTAGTGACCTCCTGTTTGTCTTTCACACCTGAAAAACAGCCTTTTACAAAAGCAGAGAATCTCTGCTTTTTGGAAAAGCAGCTTTTTCAAAAAACAAACAGCAAACCGTAACAGCAAATGGCAACAGCAAACAGCAAGCAGCAAACATAAACAGCAAACAGTAGGTAAAACAAACGGGCCCTAAGTGACCTTCTGTTTGCCTTTTACACCTGAAAAGCAGCCTTTTATAAAGTAGAGAATCTTTGCTTTTTGGAAAAGCAGCTTTTTCCAACAGCAACCAGCAAACAGCAACAACAAATAGTAGGTAAAACAAACGGGCCCTTTCAAGAAAATCAACAATTAGTAATGTGCCATAACTATTATAATCATGCCAGCAACGCCGCCGTTGACAAATCCGCCTTAGCCTTAGATAGTTGAGACTTTCAAGGGGAGCAAGGAAAAAAAAAAAGATTTTGAATATCCGGAAGTTTAACCACTCACAAATTCACTAACTAAATAGTTTAGCCGGGGACTCATCAACAAATCTCTCTGCCACCGCTTACATTATTATATATTTTCTAATTGCTTTTACTGTTCTAGTTGTATCCTTCTTACCTTTATTGGTCCATTAACTCTACATCCATCATCTATTGGGATTCAAATGTGATGAATCAATTCTTAGATGAGCTGCAAATTTGAGTCGAAGACAGAAAGGTTAGAGAGAGAAAGAAAAAAGGTACAAATTTGAGTCGAAGAGAGAGAAGGTTTAGAGAGAGAAAGAAAAAGATTGAGAGATGAAGAGAAAGAGTCTAACATTTTCTATTTAAGGGTATTTTAGTAATTGAAATTTTAGCGGGTCCCACTTTTTAAAATGGTTAAGATAAAAACTGCATATGTGGCGTGTTGAATAGGCTTTGACCGGTCATTTTTACCGACTGTATACCATAGTGAGAGGTCATCTATAAGATCGTACATATTAGTGAGACAAATTAAAGGTTCTACACCAAAGTGTGAAATGAGGTAAAAGTTGTACACCATTGATGAAATTTACCTCGAAAATGACTATAAATAAGTCAAGTCGCTCGTTCGATTCGACAAAAGCGTTATTTAGCTCAATTTATAAATAACTCGAGTTTGAATATGATTTTGAAGCTTGACTCGAGTGAGCCGAACTTAAGCACGATGAACTCGGTTTGGTTCATTTATAGGTTCGTGAACAAACTCACGAATAAAGGTCATGGGTCGGTCCGTGATCAAGCTTAGCTCAATTATTATTTTAGTAACAATATTTATACAAAGGAAGTTTTATTTGAAACTTTAACTTCGTAGGTTTCAAAACTCCGTAGTTTATGAACATAATTAAAAAATTGTTTGCGAGGAAAATTCATGAACATAATTAGTTAGCTTATCGCAAGTAAAACACATGAACAAATAAACGAATCTCGAGTAGCTCACAATTTAATAATTTCTTAGTGAACCGAGCTTGAATAAAATGTTGAGCTCGAACTAAGCTCGAGCTCTATTGTTTTCTCTCGAGCCGAAAATGAGTAGCTCAAAGCTCGGCTGGATTATAGCTATACACCTTTGTGAAAAAGGGTCATCACTCATGGCTAGGGGTGTGCATCGGTACAAAATCCAACCGAAAAACCCAAATACCAAAATGATCAAAATAATTGACACTGATACCGAACCGAATAATAGGTAAATCGAACCAAAATATACGGTTCAGTTCGATTTAAACCGAATTAAGTTAAAAATAAAAAATAACAAATAAAAACCACTGTATTTTCTCATTAAATTTACTTCAACAACAATAAAAATTGAAATACTTTCAAAATATATCTATATTGGGTTATTATCTCAATAATAATAAAAAAATTAAACTTATAAAATCAAATATATGTGTATATAGAAGAACGTAAAATATGTGTAATTCGATGCGGTTTTTTACATTTTTATCAAACCGAACCGAATACCAAAATATAAAAAAAACTGAACTGAAAAACTGAATTCAATCGGTTCGGTTCGGTATGTAGTTTAAACCGAACCGATACACCCCGTCTATAATGTAGTTTTGCCGCTTCCTAAAACGGCGTCGTAACTCTCTCGTCGTTCGCGCTTTGGTTTTGTTTCGCCTTCTTCCCTTCTCTCTGAATAAATACTCGGAAGTCGAAAATAAAGCAGCAGCAGCTGCATCCCTCTACACACCTTATGACAATGCTCTCTCTGCTGATTCCACTGTTGAATCATAAACCCTAGGAAATCAGAGTACATCAGGTTCTTCCTTCTTTTCGTTTCCCCTTTTTAATTGAATAACGACATGGTGAAGATTGCGAGCAGGAGAGAGTTATTGGATAGATGGAAGGGTATCGAAGAAGAGGAAGAGCAAAACGAAGACGATGATCCCTTGAAGCAACGACAACTTCATCACCGGAAAGAAGAATGGTAACGAAAACTTAAATTGATTTTGTGTACTTGATTAACTGTTAAAATTTGATTTTGTGTTTTTTTCGTAATAGGTTTGGAGATACGTTTAATTTTTTGATCAGTTTACCTAAAGAAAATCATATATGGTGTGGTTTTTGGGATTTGATGGGGCCTCTGTTGGAGACATTTTACAACTATTTCAAAGATGAGCGCTCTGATTCTCCTCTCAGACTTCTTTGGAAGAGGATTTCTGAGGAAATGGGGCATTGTGTTCAATGTATATCTCAGCATCATCAGGCTCAAGAAATGTACAGTATGGAGTATGAGTCCAGTTCTATTGGTCCTCTTCTGCTTGTTTTGCGATGCCTTGATGAGGAAAGGGTGACTCAACACTTGCGAGAGCTAAATGCTAGATTAAAGAAGGAAGAGTATGATCCCCTGCGGGATAATGTTGACGTCGTTAGTCTTATGTATGAGGTAACTATTGTTTTCCGTTCTGAATGCCACTGACCAATGAGCACTGACCTGGGTACCCTACTTGGATGTATTTGGATAGTGATGACATAGACATATAGTGTTGTTTGCAAACAAAGATTGAATGTTAAATAATATTTATAATTGCTTTCTATCTATGTTGCACGGAAACGGATACACACTCAGACTATGTTGCACAGAAACTGATTCGGAAACTGACACTCAGACTATGTTGTTTCTAAAAAAAGTGACCAATGAGCACTGCACTGGGTACCCTACTTGGATGTATTTGGATAGTGATGACATGTAGTGTTGTTTGCAAACAAAGATTGATTGCTAAGTAATATTTATAATTGCTTTCTATCTATGTTGCATTGAAATTCATACGGAAGGGATGTATTTGGATAGTGATGACATATAGTGTTGTTTGGAAACAAAGATTGAATGCTAAGTAATATTTATAATTGCTTTCTACCTATGTTGCATGGAAACAGACACCCGGAAGCTTTGTTTCTAAAAACGGAAACAGAAAAGAAACGCGGAAAACTCTAGTGGTGGAGAGTTTCCGTGCAACATAGCTTTCTATAATTGAGGTTTGAAAGAAATAATAAGGGACATGTGCGTGTATTTTTCATTCTTCTTTTCAATTTATAATTTAACATCGGGTGATAAGAGAGAGAATGACATTTTACTTATTTAATATGGCTAAGTTTGTTATAGGTTTTGAGAAAATGGCTACAATTTTTCAATGAATATGTGTTAAACCTTCTCTGTCTGCTTCTACTTGTTCGAATTTCATTTTTTTTTTCTAAATTAGGAAACTGAAATGGTAATGGAAATGGAAAACAACAGAAACTGATTCGGAAACAGACACCCGGAAATGTTGTTTCTAAAAAAAGTGACCAATGAGCACTGCACTGGGTACCCTTCTTGGATGTATTTGGATAGTGATGACATGTAGTGTAGTTTGCAAACAAAGATTGAATGCTAAGTAATATTTATAATTGCTTTCTTCTACCTATGTTGCATGGAAACTCATATGGAAAGAGACACCCGGAAACTTTGTTTCTAAAAAAATATAGCTAGGAAATGAAACGAAAACAGAAAAGAAATGGAAACGCACACTAAACGCAGAAACGCACACGAAATGCAGAAAACTCTAGTGACGGAGAGTTCCGTGCAACATAGCTTTCTATAATTGAGGTTTGAAAGAAATAATGAGGACATGTGCGTGTATTTTTCATTCTTCTTTTCAATTTATAATTTAACATCCGGTGATAAGAGAGAGAATGACATCTTAATTATTTAATATGGCTAAGTTTGTTATAGGTTTTGAGGAAATGGCTACAATTTTTCAATGAATATGTGTTAAACCTTCTCTGTCCGCTTTTACTTGTTCGAATTTCAGTTTTTTTTCTAAATTAGGAAACTGAAACGGTAATGGAAATGGAAAACAAAGACACTAGATGCGGAAACTCTAGTGACAGAGAGTTTCCGTGGAACATACTCTACAATTGAGGTTTGAAAGAAATAACAAGGGACCTGTGATTTAACATTGGGTTATCAGAGAGAGGATGACATCTTAATTATTTAATATGGCTAAGCTTGTTATAGGTTTTGAGGAAATGACTACGGATTTTCCATGAATGTGTTAAAACTTATCTGTCCATTTTTACTTGTTCGAATTTTGATTAGCCTTGATGTCTTGTATAATTTTTGCTATATTTTTTCCATGCTTGTATTTTCTTGTTTTGGTGATTAGCCTGGATGTCTTCTGTAATGCTTGTATTTTCTTATATCAAAGATGATCCAACTATGAATTACTTAATATGTGTTTCTGAGTAGATCAACTTAATATCATTGCTAAATGACTTTCTTTCTCTCTGCTGGTTTTAAATGACAGGTCTTGATGTTTCCTATCCTTCTAGATGATCAATCCTTGTGCACTGAATTTGAATCATTTATCGAAGGAGTCGATAGTGTGCATGAGCTGGCATTGGCTGGCCATCAACAGTTTCCGGTATTTTCTTCATTTATGCACTTCCACATACAATCATTGAGCAAATTATGTCTTTGACACGCCTATATTGCTTCATTTGGTTGCGTGGCCCTCATGGATTTTACCTGATTTTCAGGGTGTTTATGCATTGCTTTTTTTCAGTAGAAGGGTGCGTACTGTTGGTCGGCGTTTAGCTCGATCTATGGACAAACTGAGGTGCTGTTCTCTTTTAGATATCAGATTTGGTTACAAAATCTTGAATTGTAATGTACATTAATATGTGAAACAGCAGATAACTTGCTCTCTCTGGACAATGCTAGGACTAAAAATTCGATTTGGGATCTTATTTTGAAGAATGTTGTTTTAGTTAGAATACTTTTTTGATTCATCTCACAATCTATCAGACATTAATCAAATCAATTGTTTTAAAAGAAGAGATGACTCCATTTCAAGTACATTTGTTGTTACTACCCTTTATGATACTCCCTCCGTTCCACTTTATAAGTAATATCTAGGAAGTGAGTTTTTTTTTTCCAAAATAAGTGTCATTTAGAATTTCAATGGAATTTTGGAGTTTCTTTCCCATTTTTACCCTTCTCTTTATTGTTTCATTAATGACTTCCTATATTTATTACTTACTATGGTTTCCAACTTTCATTAGTGACCATTTTTTTTTTTTTTTGCATTAGAGAGACTTTATTGGCGAATTTAGAGAGAGAAATGAATGAAGGGAATGAGAGAGGGAGTTCCAATGTTTTTTGATGAGAGAGTTCATTCTTTTTTCAACCAATTTTTAAGGCATTAATTAAGGTTAGATTAGTAATATGACTTTAAATTAATTGTGTTTCTTAATTTGTGTGAAACTCCCCTAAAATGACTTATAAAAGGGAATGGAGGGAGTATTTTACTTGTGATTCTGGTTGCAAGAGTATTGCGGAAACTCGCAGAAGATCATCTGCTTTCCGGGCATTTATTAGCACTAGTTAATCATACCAGTTATCTGATAATTTTCACTAAACCTTGTCTTTAATCTTTGTTGATTGTGGGCATCTTATATGTTGGAATGTAATCTTCTGGTCATCATAATAATATCTATTAAGAATTGGGGATTTTGGTTTACCTCAATAATTATCCCTGTCTATGTGTAGGAGGGCAGCTGATATGGAACCTTTGCAGCCCTTGCTGAACAAATTTTTTGGGTTTTTGGAGGCAGATGTTCTACCATCAGCTTCTAATACTTCAAGGCCCAGAGTGAAGCTGGAACGTTCATCTATATGGCTTGGAATCACATCACTGTAGGAATTGCTGACTAGAAACCTCAATCTTCATAATAAATTCTCTTTATCTGTCCCTTCGTTTAATGTTACCCATTTTTTGTTTTATGAAGGCTTGAGTTCTTAGAACCTCCTGTTTTTGAAGAAGCAATACTCGAGCGCTATCCCATATTTTTTGATATTGTGCTCAACCATATCAGCGGTGATTCGGCTGAATTTTCTCATGCAGTTAGTTGCTTGAAAGAACTCTTCAAAATGCTTGGCAAGTTCTAAATTTTTTATTGTTTGTTATTTTCCAGTTACGTATATATTAAATTATTTGGGATGGTGGAATGACATTTTCCTTTTGTGATTTGGTTAAGGTTGTAAGCTTTGGCTGAGGTCTACATTGTCTCCAAGTGTGATGCGGAACACATTACTCGGCCAGTGTTTCCATACTCGAAATGAGAAGATCCATAAAGATATTTTTGATCTTTTTCCACCTTTTCTGCAGGCATGCCTGTAAACCATAACAGAGCCCTTTGTTAGCTCTTCTTTGTTTTCACTTTCATTTGCCTAAGTTTAATGTTTAAGATACTTTCTTGACATTAACGATCACAAATTTTACCTATCCAGTCACTTGAGGCTTTGCAAGATGGGGAGCATGAAAAGCAGCGCAGGCATTTTCTCTATTTTCTTCTCCATCAAGTTTCCGTGAGCAGCAATTTCAATGTTCTTACTAAAAAGTTGGCTTGCAAGGTTTTTGTGTTCTTCTAAATCGCAATGTGAAAAAATCTTTTCAATTCCAATTATATCAATATAATTAATAATTTTGGCTTATTATTCTATTTATTGCAAGATTGTTATTTCAGATAGCCCTGCTTATTGTAAACCGAGGCTACACAATGAACCCACCGTGCCCTCCAGTTGAATGTGCTCATATGTGGTAAGTAGAATTAGATCATGAGAATATGTTCTGGTTATTTATCTGTAGTGAGTGAATTTTTTAATTTGAATAGTCAACTAAAAACCACTAATTTAGCTTGCTTTTCAACAAGTCAGTACGGCCAAATTTTTCAATCTGGTGATCAAACAAGAAAATCTTATTGGCCTGGGTCATGCGAGATTCCACTGAATTTAATTAAATACACCAACGGTGATCAAACTGAAGCACAAATTAGTTAAAGCTGAGCATAGCATCTCTTTGGTTACTAAAACATAAAATGTGATGATTGCATTAGAAGTTGATTATCTAGTTCAACAACCATACACCTCTAAATTCATGTTACGGGCAGTAGGGCTTGATTAAGTATTGCGGATTTTGTCTTGTAGACATTATTGGAAGAAAAGTCTCGTATCTGTTGTAAGCATATGTAGTGTTTCTCTTTCATCAGTTTAGCATATATTTTTCAATCCTCCCAACAAAATAAAGAATGGTAATAAATATCTTTTGAATTTCTGCTTCTGTAAGTCCAAAATTTATTCTTCTAGTTTGAATTAAATTTTTCATTCCCACAAACACCTCCGGATGATTTTTCTTCTTCACATATGTTTGCTTGTCCTTGTTGATTTTATTGGGTTAGTTTTTTCTACTTCTAAGAAATTTCATTCTACAGGGGTCCTTCACTTGTGTCATCTTTGAAGGATTCTTCACTTCACAGTTCTTTGCGGCAACCCGCTTTTGATCTTATACAAGCTATTATTGTGTCTGATGCTACTGCCTTAGCAACTATGATGTTGAATAACCGTACACCTCTCGACACTGATAGAAGCACCGAGTTCAATGATGGCGAAGATGATGATGATGGACTTCCATTTTCCTCAGATGTTGAGGAAAAAGATAACAGTTGTTGGAGGGAATTCAGTGCGCAGAGCAAGATTACTTCTCAGGAGTACAGGGGGTGGATGTGTGTGCCCATGATATGGATTGATGTTCTAGTTGATACTGATCCATCAATCCTTCCAGTTTCATTTTCAAAAGCTGTTTTCTGGGCCCGATCTTTTTTGACCATGACAGAACCTGAAACTGCAGCTGAAATGGTACTTAGTGTGAGATCTTGGCTTTTGTCTTCTGCCACAGAAATCTCCAACTCATTTGGGTGGAAGGTCCCAACTGGCTCTGATGATGGTGGGGGAGGAAAGGAGTCAAAAAATTCAGTCAGAGTATCTGTAATACATCTCCCATTGCTAAGAACATTCAACAGGTTTTAATTATTTGCTACCCTTATGAGTTGCATCTTTTTTATGTTATAGAATCACTTTAATAAATTCTGTGTATCTGCAGGTTAACTGCACATTTCATTGTTCAATTTGGGCAAAGTGATCTTCGGAAGCAGTGGACATGGGAACCAAGGATGGCAGAGAGCTTGGTCCTTTCACTTGTGGATCCCAATGATGTATGAGCGTCAATATAGTTGTCAAGATGAGGACATTGTACATTTTAATCTATAGCATATAGTGAATTTGCTCTTCTTATATTTACACATGCATGTGCACAAATTTGATTGATCTGCTGAAAATGGTTGGATTGGAAATAATTTTTTTTTTTTTTTTTTTTTTTTTTCTGATGCAGAGTGTAAGGCAAGTTGGTAAGTGCCTCTTGGAGCAAGTTTCAGACTCTAGGGGTCTTGCATGTGGTTTAAAGTTCCTTTGCTCCAGTAGTTCTTCTTTGTCTGCCACTTTTTTAGGCTTGAGACATGCTTTGAAAGTGGTAGGTGACCCCTGATAACACCTCTTTCATGTCAATGTGAAAGTTTTATGTGTTTTGACTTTGACATTTAGTGTCTTTTCAATGAGTAGTGCATTTGATTTCAAATGGTTGGTGTGGTGATATTGTGATTGGCCATATAGGGTAAGGGGGATATTATCTCATTCCTAAGGCTTTCAGATTGAACTCACTTTCCTTACTTTATTGAACAGACTTGTAACAATTTAACTAATGTCTATGTGTTGGTGGACCTACTGCAAAATCACTTTGATGTCTTTCATCATTCTGATCTTACGTTTCTGTTACAGGTTCAATTGGATTCTGTTGTATCAAAGTTTCAGACATTACAACATTTTTTCTTCATTCTCCAAAAACTCATTAAAGAAGGGGATTCGCCTAATCCAATTTTGTCTGAAAATTCAAATATAAAGCAATACTCTTCTCAAGGTGGATTTCTCGTACAGCCAGCCTTTGATTCCTTGCATATAAAAATCGATGAGGATACATCAACCATTGACTTCAAATCACAGGAGAAATTTCGTTGTTTACTGTCAGAAGCTGCTTGGCCTTCAATTCTGAAGTGCTTGGTAGAAGGGAAAGAATTTATTGATTACAGTCTTTGTCAGGTATTTCAGAAGCTACGATCTTAAATAATTTGTTTTAGTCTCTCTTTCTCTCTTAACAATCGTTGTCACGTATTTACATGTAATTATAAACAATTCTGTCTAGTTTCTCTCTCTGATGGATTCATCTTTTACAATATGCACAGTGCTTCTTTTTAGAGAATTTAGCAATGGAATTTTCTTTAAACTAGTCGATTATAGTGTAATTTTTGTTGAGTTAGCATTTTTATTTTATTCTTCTGGTTTCAGATGACTTGTGTTCGTGTACTTGAAATCCTCCCTGTCGTGTTCAAGAGGCTTTATCCATCTTTCATGGAATATTCTAGGGATTCTGGAAAGATCATGGAAAAAGTATTTGACTTCCTATGGTTACATTACTTGATAGATTGGGGAAAATCATCACTTAAGGTTGTTCTTGTTTATTGGAAACGAACAGTAACTTCTCTATTGAGTTTGCTCAGGGGAGCTTGCAGTAATACTTTGGTTTTTACAGCCATTGAAAATCTTATTTCATGTGGTAAGTATATGTCATATTCTCAAGAATTTGTGTTATTGGGACTTTCATGTTGTGTCAGGATTAGGATTTCTGACAGTAAGATTAGGGCAGAAAAGATTTTAGGATAAGAGAAGAAGAGAGAAAGAAGCGAGAAGGTTAGAGAAAGATCGAGATAAACAGAGAAAAGAGAGAGAATTCAGAAGAAAGAAATAAAGATTTCATTAATCAATTGCATAATGAATTGGTACAGTACAATTCTCTTAAATAGGAAAAATGGGAAAAGGAAAGTATACTAGTCTTCCTAAATTCATGGCCCTAATTATTCTAACTTACTTTAAATCACCATATTAATTCTAACCTACCTTAAATCACCATATTAATTCTAACCTACCTTAAATCACCATATTAATTCTAACCTACCTTAAATAATAATAGGAAACATAACCTATCTTAAATAAGAATAGGAAATATAGCAATTCACTCTAAATAGGCCTAATAACAGCCACAGCTGTAAACATTCCTAAATAACATCTATTAAGGCTAAATACCACTTAATGTAAAAACAATTAACCACCTAATAATACCTAGATAATCCCTATCTATAATTGTGACATGTTGGTCATCTGTTATTAATTTGTATGCTTTTTAACATATTTGTTTATCTTAATATAGAGAGTGTTAATGTTGATCAATTGATGGAGCAAGTTTCACTCCTTCGTGTTTCATTGTGTAAAGAAGTTGCCTGGAACAGTGGGACGACTCTGTTAGGACCAAAAACTTCATTTTCTGAAGATTTGCGTTTTGCCAAGAAGTATTCAGCTCCTGATTTGCAGCCTGCCCAATCAGAAGAGACCAGTCTGCAGTTCAAGGACTCAGTATTAGATAGCAGAGACAAAAGTACTGTGATTGTTCTTTCAGATGATGAAGCAGAAAAACCAATTTCACCTGCTAAGGTCATTTTACCTGATGTTAATGATCCAGGCCATGGTCGATTAGATAAAAATACGGTGTCTCGTACTCCTGCAGATGATAGAAGTGCTTCACTAATTGATACTATAAAGGAGATTCCAAGGGATGTATGGCATGAAAGAAAGGATGCTTTAGATAAATCTTGCCTCTCTTCTCAGAAGCAGGCTTCTGACAAATTAAGAGGCAAGCCACCTACTTCTATCAAATCAATTGGCAAAGATAAGAAGAAAGAAGTCAAATCCAGTGTTAATGAAAGTGATGCCTTCTTACCTCAACCAAAAAATAATTTGAAGAACTTGTCTGATGAGTCTGTCAGTGCTAAAAGCATAGGAAAAACATCTCATGGTATGATTTGTGAAACTAGAGATTCAACATTGAAGCAGATTGTGTGTGATCCCAAGGATGACCCACTCGAGTCTGAACTCAAATCTGTAAAAAAGCAGCCCTTGTTTCTGCCGAAGTTTAGTGTTTCAGCTCCAAAAAGGCAAGTTATTCAACTTAAAACGCCTACTGAAAATAGATTTGGAAGTTTACATAGACTGGAAGCTGGATTTAAAAGGTTCAAGCCTCCAAGACTAGACGACTGGTATAGACCAATTCTGGAAATAAATTACTTCGAAATAGTGGGGTTATCATCAGCAAGCGAAAATGTGAACCGGACTGTTAGTAGACTGAAGGAGGTCCCTGCTTGTTTCCAATCACCAGAGCAGTATGTAGAAATATTTCGGCCATTAGTTTTGGAGGAGTTCAAAGCACAGTTGCATAGTTCCTTTCTGGAGATGTCTTCATGGGAGGATATGTATTATGGAAAAATATCAGTTATGTCAGTTGAGAGGGTGGATGATTTTCATCTTGTTCGTTTTGTTCATGATGACAATGATTCTACATCCCCAAAAGGCTTTTCAGAAAATGACCTTGTTTTACTAACAAAAGAAGTCCCACAGAAGAAGTGCCCTGATATTCATATGGTTGGAAAGGTAACTACAGTCTGAATGTGTAGTTTCATTTTCAAATGACCATAATATATTTGAGATGCTATTTGTATTTCTGTGTATGTGTGCTTATTTTTGTATTTCGGATTCATCATCAGCAGGTAACAAAAGACTAAATGATACACTGAAATCAACATCTATGTAGATCATGAGCTTCTTTTGACTCTCCTGAATCTTTATTATATTACGAATCTTTCAATTCACAATTGAATAAAAATATGTAACTAAGATCTCCTGATTTTTACATTATACTTAATACTGTCCTGAGTAACCTGCTTGTTTCTCAGGTGGAGAGACGAGAGAGGGACAACAAAAGAAGGGCAAGTGTACTTCTAATCAGATTCTATTTTCTAAATGGATCTTCACGTTTAAATCAAGCAAGGAAGCTAGTAATTGAACGCAGCAAATGGCATGCAAGTCGAATCATGAGCATTACACCTCAATTTCGAGAATTTCAGGCGCTATCAGCATTAAAGAATATCCCGATTCTCCCAGTTATTTTAAATCCTGTCACTGATTCTCCAGGTGATAAGTCAAGGGAGGTTTCTTTGGGTAAGCTTTCCCAGCCCTTGCAGGAAGTACTCAAGTCATCTTTCAATGACAGCCAATTGCAGGCTATTAATATTGCAATTGGATTGCCAAACACAAAGAAAGAATTGGAATTATCACTTATTCAGGGACCTCCAGGTATGACTTCTGCACATGGTTTAATCTGAAGATGTTCTGAAATTTCTTGCACTCACAATGTTTCTCACATATTAATAGGGACTGGGAAGACTCGAACTATAGTGGCTATTGTCAGTGCCTTGCTTGCTTCATTACGCGGAACTAATGATGTGAAGAATTTCCAGAATAGAGGCTCAAGACAATTTAATAGTTCATCTGGTGCTGGGCCAAAACTTAGCCAATCTGTTGCACTTGCAAGGGCATGGCAGGACGCTGCTTTGGCTAGACAATTGAATGAGGATGTGAGGAGAAATGAGAAGTCAGTGGAAGGTTCTGTTAGGAGAAGGGTTCTCATTTGTGCTCAATCAAATGCAGCAGTTGATGAGTTGGTGTCGAGGATTTACAGTGGAGGCCTTTATGGCAGTGATGGAAAAATGTACAAGCCATATATTGTAAGAGTTGGTAATGCAAAAACAATTCACCCAGATTCACTCCCCTTCTTTATTGATACCCTTGTTGATCGTCGCATTGCAGAAGAGAAGATGTATTCAGGTGATGCCAAGAATGAATCAAGTACTGGCTCTTCTACAACATTGCGTACTAAGTTGGAAAAGTTAGTGGACTGCATTAGGTATTATGAGGCTAAGCGTGCTAACTTACAGGATACGAACTCAGACCTAAAAGATTTTCTAGATGATGAAACACTTAAAGGGGATGACTTGAAAGAAATGTCAGATCCCGAGCTAGCCGTGAAGCTACGTAAATTGTATGAACAGAAGAAACAAATCTTCAAAGATCTAAGTGCTGCTCAGGCACAGGAGAGGAAATCTAATGAAGAAATTAAGGCTGTGAAACATAAGATGAGGAAGTCTATACTGAAGGAAGCTGAAATAGTAGTGACTACATTAAGTGGGTGTGGTGGTGACCTCTTTGAGGTTTGCTCTGAATCCATTTCAAGTTGTAAATTTGGGAATCCACCCGAGCATACACTTTTTGATGCGGTTGTTATTGATGAAGCAGCTCAGGTAAACTTTCCTGAACTCTTAGTTTGATTCCTCAAGGTTATTGATGTAATTAGCACTGGCAGTTATACACTTTGAGCTTTGCACTTCTGTATCTGCAGGCTCTCGAACCTGCTACTTTGATTCCTCTTCAACTTTTAAAGTCATATGGAACAAAGTGTATCATGGTAAGGAAGTTATACCACATTTCTTATGTTTAAATCATCATATGAAGCTTTAAGGATTGGTACTGAAGTTGACAACTGTTTTTCTAAGGTTGGTGATCCAAAACAACTTCCTGCAACAGTCCTCTCTAATGTGGCTAGCAAATTTCTTTACGAATGCAGCATGTTTGAACGTATACAAAAGGCTGGTTATCCTGTTACAATGCTTACCAAGCAGGTGAATTGGCTTTTTCTTACCTTGTCTGAACTCCTTAAACCATCCTTGAATTTTTCAATATGATGACTCATGAAAATACTCCGTATGCCCTAGTTGATTGACTTTTCATCTTGTCAATTTTTAATTTAAAAATGTTCATGGATTCAATCACTGAACATATCAAGTGTATATGTAAACAGAAGACAGTATATTTATTCACAAACTATTTCCTTTCACAGTATAGGATGCACCCTGAGATTTCCCGGTTTCCTTCCTCTCATTTTTATGATGGTAAGCTGCTGAATGGAGAGAAGATGTCAAACAAAACAGGTACATTTCATGAGACTGAGGGTCTTGGCCCTTATGTATTTTATGATGTTGTTGACGGCCAGGAACTTCGGGGCAAGAATTCTGGTTCGTTTTCCCTTCATAATGACTGTGAAGCTGAAGCTGCAGTTGAAGTAATAAGATTTTACAAGAAAAGGTACTCAAGGGAGAACAAAAACGTTTAGGCCAAGTAATTTTCCTCCAGCTAATTGTATCATTAATTGTAAATTGTAAATTTCTTTTTGTAGGCATCCCTCTGAATTTGAAGCTAAAAGAATCGGCATCATAACTCCATACAAGTCTCAACTTTCAGTCTTGCGTTCTCGATTTTCCAGTGCGTTTGGGTCCACTGTTATAGCTAATATGGAGTTCAATACTATTGATGGTTTTCAAGGACGTGAAGTTGATATACTGATTCTTTCCACTGTTAGAGCAGCTGAGTCATCTACTCATGTAAATGGATTCAATTCTAGCAGTATTGGATTTGTTGCTGATATAAGGCGGATGAATGTTGCTTTGACGAGAGCTAAGCTCTCCCTTTGGATATTTGGGAATGCAAGAACCTTGCTGGGAAATTATAATTGGGCTGCTCTAGTTAAAGATGCAAAGGAGAGAAAGCTGGTTATTTCGGTTAAACCGTATGTACCATTTAAAACAGCGTTGACAGATAATGTTAATTCTGAAAAATCTGAATATCATTCAAGTAAAGCAAAGCATGTTGAAAATGTTAATCATTCAGGCAGACATAGTAAACAAGTTAAGCAGAAGTTTCAGACAGCCTGCCAGGGGAATATAGAAGGTAGAACAGTTGCAGGAAATGAAAATAAGTTTTCAGCCAAAAGGGAAGATGTTCAACGTATCAGAAAAGGAGCTCAAGATAATGTTGATCTTCCATCTGTTGATGCTACTGGTTCTGACAGAAAGTTAAAGAATGTAGAAGCTGTAATTTCCAGAGATTCCGTTACAGGTGATGAAAGTATGTGTAGTGAAAGAAGTAAGAAGAAACTTGAAAAGCAAGCCAAGAAAGATAAGTATATGGAGAAACTTGAAAAGCCAGCTATGAAAGATAAATGTACGGACTCAAACAGCAAATCACACAACTCCATACGAGAAACGAGTGATGGCCATAAAAAATTGAAAGAGAATGTGTTGAAAGGACAAGATAAATTATTTAAGCATGACAAGAATTTGGAAATCAAGACATCTTTAGCTGAAGGCAGTGTTGAAGGTACGAAATCCAAGGACATCAAGGCTCCTGATAAAAAGGGTGCTTCTGAAGATTTAATCACGAAAAGGAAGCAACAACGTGAGGCTGTTGATGCTATTCTTTATTCATCTCTCATTTCGTCTAAGAAGAAAGAATCGTCAAAAAAACCCTTACCTGGCAAAAGATCTATTTCTCCAAGTTCAATTGTAAGTAGCGGTATCAGACCACCGAAGAAGACAAAAAAAGGTAACTTTTTGTGTTATGCTTTTTGCATATGCAGAATCCTTTCTGTAACAGACCATGTAATACACTAGAATACATGGGATACCATGTAGATTAAGAGTCTACATGAATATATTTTACTTAAGAACAATACACATATATATACAAGGTTCTCCTTCAATCAAGGAGACATAGTAAGCCCACAGCAGCCTCTAACAATGCTTTAGTTGACTTAGGCGTACTTTAGTTGACTTAGCCATGCTTACATTTACTATACTGACTTATTCTATAACACTCCCCCTCAAGCTGATGCTCAGCTTGCTACAGATACAGATAACATAGTCTTAAGACAATACTACTAAAAACAAAATAAAACATAAGAACCTCAAGATACTTCAAGATATAAAACATAATCCAGGAGAACAAATCGGATAGGCGGAGGGTAGATGACAAGACGATAGCAGAACAACAATCCTTGTCGGAAACAGAGAAGCAGATGCCAATATAAACATTGCAAGAGGCTGCCAACAATGTCAACAGAAAGGAAATTCACCGGAAAGAACTGAAACTTGGAACCCTAGGTCCAAACAGTCTGCTCACAAGGCAGACAACAATGCTGAAAGAAACAACCCAGAAATGTAAACCCAGAAATTCTGCTCATAAAGCCAGAAATCAAATTCTGGAATCTCAATCCAGAAACCGAAAACAGAGACCAAACAGGGCTCTGATCCCATGTAAGGAGGAGTTTTCTTATAGCGACGACGACACAGGGTGGCCGGAATGTGAGGAAACGGCGATGGGAGGCGGAGAGGATGAACCAGAGGGGTGGTGAGATAGAATGACGTCCCAACCGTGAGTATTCAAGAGACCCAAGCTCTTGAGAGAAATGGAACCCTGGGAAATACTACCCAGAAAATATTGAACCCTGGGAAATACTACACAAAAAATATTGAACCCTTGCAGAAACACAACTCTGGAAATACTTCACAACTCTGGAAATACTACCCAGAAAATATTGAACCCTTGCAGAAACACAACTCTGGAAATATTACCCAGAAAAAAGAATTCAGAAACCTTAGACCTCAGGCTCTAATACGATGTAACAGACCATGTAATACACTAGAATACATGGGATACCATGTAGATTAAGAGTCTACATGAATATATTTTACTTAAGAACAATCCACATATATATACAAGGTTCTCCTTCAATCAAGGAGACATAGTAAGCCCACAGCAGCCTCTAACAATGTTTTAGTTGACTTAGCCATGCTTACATTTATTACACTGACTTATTCTATAACACTTTCTAACAGTGATTTTAGAATGTGCAAATGCATGTGAAATGTATCTTTAAACTAGTAGAAACCCACCCCAAAATTGGATTTTAGTTTTAGGATATTCTCTCTAGCTTTGTAATTCTATGGGCCATAGTTGTTGAAGGCGCGCGTTAAGCAAGACTCAAGGTAGTGAGCCTTAATTCCCCTAGGTGCGGCGCAGTTTAAAGGGCTATCGCCTTGTGCATCTCGCCTGGGCTTTGGAGGCTCTCATCAAGGCGCGCCTCAGTAACATTTAGTGTTTTGATTAGGGTGTTTTTTAACAGTCGCTTAATCTCAACCATTGATCTAATCTGATCTAAGTAAACTTAATTTTAACCCTTGATCTAATCTAAGTAAAGTGAAGAATATGAAGACGAAGAAATTGGAGATGAAAATGATAGTAGAGACTTTGGAGAGGATGAGGAAGATCTTGATGATGGTTATTAGTTTTTTTGAGTTCTTTTTTATTGACAATTAATGCTTATTAGTTTATTAGCATTAATTAGGTACTTAGGTTAAGTATATGTCTCTATGAACTGAACTTGGTGTTTTTGACATTTAATATTATATTTTTACGTGGTTGTCTTGTTTGTATCGTTATAAGTGTGTTTTTTTGCTTCATCATGCCTTATCCTTTAACCACTAATAGAGTCTTAGTGATATTAGTATCTGTAATAGTGTAAGCATGGCATGAGTTATAGTTCTGTCTAAGTATGGGCTGTAGCTGTCTAGGTAGTATCCTTAATGTGTATATATTTGTGTATTCTCCTTGAATGCAATATATTCATATAGTTTAGTTTATATGGTATCCCATGTGTTTCCCGTGTATTCACATGGTTTGTATCAAACATTGATATGTAGATTTTGTATTTGTAATAGTTGTGAAAGGCGATCGCCTGGGTCGCCTGAGGCGAGAGGCGACCCAGGCGATCCTCCCCCGCCTTCTGCACTGGAAGGCGGGCGATATTCATAAGGCGGCCGCCTGGCTCCCTCAGTCGAGAGGCGGTCTGAGGCGAGAGGCGGTCGCCTTCTGCACTCAGGCGATAAGTTACAGTTTTTATGAGGGGTTTTTAGGTTAAAGACATCATCATCGATCCATCAAGACAGAAACTTCCTCTTCTGCACCGATCAACATAAACTTACTCTCCTCCACCCAACAGCACCGATCGACATACAATTCCTCTCCTCCATCCAACAGCACCGATCGACATAAACAGGTATTTTTTTTTCTATACTCTTCTCTGTTCTCATTTGTTTTTTCTTTCTTTCTATAATCTTCTCCTCCTATTTTTCTTTTCTTCATCTTCATCAATCCTACTGTTATGCTGCTCAAATTTCTACTCTTTATTATGACTTATGCAAGTGTTATGCTGCCCAAATTTTGTGATTTCTGTTATTATTATTAATTTATGAAAGTTTATGAAAGTGTGTGAAAGTTTATGTGAAGCTTATGAAAGTGTGTGAAAGTTTATGTTAATGCTACTTTTATGAAAGTTTATAAAAGATTATGCTACTATTATGCAAATTTGTGAAAATGTATGAAGTGAAAATGTGTGGAAGTATTTGAAACTGTATGAAAGTTTGTGACAATGTATGAAACTATATGGAAAGTAGCTTACAAGTGTCCAATTTTGCAAATTTTGCAAAAGTTTATGAAAGTTTCTACTACTATTATGCAAATTTATGAAAATGTATGAAGTGAAAATGTGTGAAAGTATTTGAAACTGTATGAAAGTTTGTGAAAATGTATGAAACTATATGGAACAGTAGCTTACAAGTGTCTAATTTTCCAAAATTTGCAGGCTTTTGGACATGATGACACGAGCTTGATGATGAAGATTTGGATTTGGATTGATGATGATGTTTGATATGTTATTAGGACTAGAAGTTTTATTTTGTTTTAAACTTTAGAAGTTAAACGAGTCAATATGAGTTATAGTTTATTTTTTGTGTTTTTCTAATTTGTTTGTCGCCTCACGTGCGAGAGGCGGTCGCCTCGCCTCTCGCCTCGCCTTGAGGTGATATTTTGCCCTTATCGCCTCAGCTCGCCTTTCGCCTTTCACAACTATGTGTATACATATCTTTTGATTTTCTGTGCCTCATGTTCATCAAGCGTGCGCCTTGCATGGCTCTTTGCGCCTAGGCTCCAGGACGCCTTAGGGCGACTTGCGCCTTTAACATTGATATGTAGATTTTGTATTCACATGGTTTGTATCAAACATTGATATGTAGATTTTGTATATGTATACATATCTTTTGATTTTCTGCGCCTCATGTTCATCAAGCGTGCGCCTTGCATGGCGCTTTGCGCCTAGGCTCCAGGACGCCTTAGGGCAACTTGCGCCTTTAACATTGATGTGTAGATTTTGTATTCACATGGTTTGTATCCAACATTGATATGTAGATTTTGTATATGTATACATATCTTTTGATTTTCTGCGCCTCATGTTCATCAAGCGTGCGCCTAGGCTCCAGGACGCCTTAGGGCGACTTGCGCCTTTAACAACTATGCTGTGGGAAAATTCTATTGGCATGGCATTTGTAAGCCCTTGAACTTGTCACATTTTGTTTATTGAGTTCTCCTGTATTTTTATTTGGTTTCATTGAGCTATCAAACAATTAATTTAACTTGATTTAGCCTATGAACAGTTTTTGTTTGATCTAGTCCTTGAATAATGATTTACGTATATTTTGAGGACCTACTTAACAATCAGAATACGATGTGTGCCCTTCGTGGCGCTTTGCCCCTAGGCTCCAGGACCCCTTAGGGCCTTTAACAACTATGCTATGGGCTTGGCATGGCATTTGTAGGCCCCTCAACTCGTCACATTTGGTCTATTGAGTTCTTGATCTATTATTTGGTTTCACTGAGCTGCGCCTTGCGCAGCGCTTTGCGCGTAGGCTCCAGGATTAGCGCCTTAGTGGGCCTTAAGTATATAAATACAATTGTAAAGAGGATTTGATCAATTAAATTAAAAACTATGTTGCACGGAACCTCCTAATTTCTAAAAAATATAGGAATGGGGGAAATGTGTAAATATTAAAAATATAGTGGTATATTTATAAATATTAAAACTACAATAATATATTTAAAAAAAATAAGAACGAAGAACAAGATGAAGAAAGTCCAAATTCAATCGAGATTCAAGTGACATGAATTATAGGAGAAAAGTATATAGGTAAGTTGTTTAAATTGAAGGATACAATGAATGAATTATCAGTCAAATAAGAAGTTTCAATTTTCCTAATCTTAGATGGAATAGGAATTGCAAAATAAAAAGTTTGAATTTCCAGAATTTTAGTCGAAATAGGCAGAGTAAACCTTTTAAAAATTGAGAGATGTGTTTCATATTTTGGGTAATTATGGAAACGTGCTCGGAAACTTTTGTATCAGCTTCCGAGAGTTTCCGTTTCCCACATCTGCCGGAAACGGTGAAATGCGTGACATGATGGAGTTTCCGTGCATCCTAGATTAAAAATGATAAGCTTTTCACGTAATGATCATTCAGTTTCTAATTTGAGCCGTTTCTAGACTCGTTTATGGTGGAAGTTTGCCTATGATATAAAGTTCATTTTGTTTGAATTGGCAGGTCAAGAGTAGAGCCATTACCGGCAAACGAGGAAATATAGCAAAACGATGTAAAGACGAATTGAACCTTTCGGATAAGCTTTATTGTTCTGATGAAGGCTGAAGAAGATTAAGCGTTATGTGCTAGACAGAATCAACCTGCAATTCTGTGCTGTCTTGAACAATTAGCGTGCCCGGGATTTTCGGATGAGGTTAGCTTCATTTTTGGTAGTATAAGAATGCTGGCCTAAAGTCATGACCGATGAGTTTGGTTGCATGCTTTTTCTAGTTTCGAAATTGGATGCTCGGAATTCGAATCTCGTACATGATAGATATGTAAAAAAAGTAGCAATTTTTGTTGATCCAGTGCAGGGAGGGTCAAATTAATCTTAATTTTCATTTTAATGTGATTTTGTACATATAGGTCTGGACCGGGACGATGTAATTATGTGTTAGCTTCATTTTTGGAAGTATAAGAATGCTGGCCTAAAGTCACGACCGATGAGCTTGGTTGCATGATTTTACTATTTTTCTGGTTTCGAAATTCGATGCTCAGAATTCGAATCATGATAGTTATGTAAAATAGTAGCAATTTTTGTTGATCCAGTGCAGGGAGGGTTAAATAAACCTTAATTTTTCATTTTAATGTTATTTTGTACTTATACGTCTTGACCCGGACACGTAAATATGTGTTTGTACATTAGAATCCTTAGTAACTATTCAGTTAGTTCCATGGTTTTGCTGATGAATAAAACATGCATTTTTTTTTTAATTTATTTTCTGAAACTGAGGCAGAAGAAACCATGATACTCAGTACATCTGTCCACGGAGCCGGGTTTGGATAAGGGAAATTGACTTTAGGTCTAATGTCCGGGCTCGCTAAAACCTGCCTATTTTTTGGGCAGACTTGAATAAAAATAGCATTGGCTGGTTTTGCTCGCCCTACTAATATTAATTAGTGAACTTGCATATTTATATTTTAAATATTTATTTGAAGTATAAATTTTATTTCTTATAATTAAAATTATGTATATTTTTTTTAGGTGAGCTTATATAAGTTGAGTTTGAGATTTGATTTTTAAATTTGAGTCTAGTCCAGTCTTAGTCAGTATAAATTAATAGTGGGCTGAATTGAGCTGGGTTTGTGCTTGGGCTTAGTATTTTTAAATAAAAGCCCATTAGGTCTGGTCCGAGTTTAGTCACGGACTTTAAGGGTCGGTTTGGTATGCCGTAATATAATGTAATCAAATTTGCAATGTAATCAAATTTATTCTATTACAATGTTTGGTTGAATAAATAAAAATAAAATGATAAAATGTAACATTACAATACTAATGTTTTCCTAATTAAATGTAATTATAAAATTTTATTTACATAATTAAGATAAACGAACAACATGGAAAATGAGAAAAACTTGAAAAACATAAAACATGAAAAATGAAAAAAATTGAATCGAAATCAAATACAAAATTATATTTACTAAAATTAATAAATTAATGAATAGTTTTTCGTTTTTTAGTTTTTATTTTCACCGTTTTTTATTTTTTTTCCGGTTTTCCGTTATTTTTTCATTTTTCATTTTTCGTTATTTTTTTTTTCTTTTTCTTGTTTTCTCGTTTTCAATTTTTCATGTTTTTCTCTTTTTGTGTTTTTGACAATTGAGATTTGATAAATGAGCGGTTAGATTGAGTTTTAAAAATATGAATTAGAATTACATGCTTTGGATTTAATGGGAATTCAAATCATTTTTCTATGTAATGAGGATAACAGAGTTGTTAAACAAAATTTAACTAATAGTTTTCTCATTTCATTACAATAAAATTGTAACATGCAATCAAACATGAGAATGGGTCTTGAATGTAATGGTCATTCCATTACGAAACCCATTACATCTTAACAAACAAGATCTAAGTATTAAATTTTTTTAATTTTGGTCACGTGTTTTTGAATATTATAAGACTTATTGTCCAATCATTATATGAGAGAATTTTTTTAGTTAATTAATATAAATTTATTAATTTGATTTTATATTAATTGTATTTCTTAATTTATGTGAAATATATTTATATAATGAATTAAAGGAGGTATTAGTTTAACATTCATCAAACAATGGTTCTGTAGGATCCGTCAATGATTATGCAATGTTGTTTGGAGAGAAAGTAATGTTGTTTTTATGTATATTATATAAATATAGGTATAGATGGCATCATGAAAAAGAATAAAATCTTACAAATATTCATATCATATCTAAATTTCCAAATCAGGCATTGAAAGAAAAGTGATGAAGGATTAAATATTAATATATAAATATATAAATATTTAATATTTAATATTAATATATTAAATATTAGTTATTAATATCTTATTAAGAAGGGTAAATTTGTCATGTCCAACCTTTTCTATTTTCTATTATATAAAAATGAAAGTTCATATCTTTGTGATTTGCTAAATTATTAGTCAGATTTCAGCGTAGATATTATTCAGGCACAAAATACCTAACTAACTAAATTATTTCATTTTTTCAGAACTGTTTTGGTAAAATTTTAAAAAAACTACTTTTAACAGAAAAATTAGGTCTAATATGTTACTGTCTCTCTGAACTTGTCCATAAAAGTAGATTGATTCTCTGAACTTTGCTAGTGTCTCACTAGCTCCCTAAACTTGTTTATTTCGTATCACCAGCTTCCTAAACTTAAGTAGATTAACTCCTTGAACTTTGCAAATGTCTCAACAGCTAAACTTACTTATTCTGTAACAACTAAATACAAAAACTACAATACTAACTCTCGATCCCCATCCATTCGATCTCTCAAACCTGCAATACTAACTCTTATAATAGACTTAAAGGTAGGGGAAGAGAAAAAAATTAACTCTCGAATAGATGAAGATATATTTTTAGAATTTGGGTTTAATAAGTTTTTATATTTAGCTGTTACAGAATAAGTAAGTTTAGGAAGTTGGTGAGACACTTGCAAAGTTCAGGGAGCTAATCTACTTTTATAGACAAGTTTATGGAGCTAGTGTTACAAAATAAGCAAATTCAGGAAGCTAGTGAGACACTAACAAAGTTCAGGGAGTCAATCTACTTTTATGGACAAGTTCAGGAAGCTGGTGATGTATTAAGCCGAAAAATTAACTAGCATCTACAACCTATCAACAACAGTAAATTGGAAAACATAAACCAAAAGAGCCCTAAACATAAGCCATGTATGAGTAATTTGAACGAGTAAAGCAAACGAGCCTTAAACATAAATATATATAGATTGGCATGTATGAGTAATTTGATATTTAATTCAAATAGTATGAAAGAGAATTAAATAAAGGAAAAAAAAATATAATTAAGCCCCTGAACTTTATCCCTGATCAATTATTTTTTTACATTGAGCCTTGATCATTGATTTTGTTATAGATTTGACCCTTATTTAACTTTTCCGTCGAGTTTAGGAGATGAGAAGATTGATTTGACGATTCTAATGTTAAAAATTACAAAATGTGAGAGGAGAAAATCGAGTTTGGAAGAATATACTGAAACTTAATTTCTTTAATTTCGTTTTAGTTTTTCATTTTTTATCTCTCCTAATCAATGAATTGTTATTTTTATTTGTCCATGTCAACAAGCTGAATCGCCCTAACGATGTATGCAGTCCAAACTCGATGAAAAAATTAAATAAGGGCTTAATCCATAATAGAATCAATGATTAAGGGCTCAATATGAAAAAATAAATGATCAATGGCTTAATCTTTAAAATAACCAAAGTTTAAGTGCTTAATTATACTTTTTGCCTTAAATAAATAATAATGGTAAGCTAAAGTATGATTGTTAAATCTCCAATCCGGTAATGATTGGCAAATAATTTCTTTAGAGCGATTGTTTTCAACTTTCTAATTAAAAACTAGTGTTAGAAAAATAGGCTCAGGTGGTCGTTTAGGTGGGGATTTTCGAAACAACGTCCATATTTTCTTAAGTCGGACGATATAAATCCGTTTATCGATTTTTGGCAGCCCGGATGGGTTGAGGAGGCTCTAGTTGGCCCCAAGCGGTCCTTTTAAAAAATCTGCTTTGAATTTTGTGTCAAATTCTTTTCAATTTTAAATTAAGTATTAAATAATTAAAAACTAAAAGAAAATACTTAAAACTATCAAATGTTATTTCTAAGAATATTCATATTATTTTGTTGGCATATTTTGTTATTAATGTTATTTTATTGGTATAGTTTTCATGTTTAAAGACATTAATGTAATAAATATATATTTATATATATATATATATAGAGAAAAATATAATATGTATGTGGTTTGTCCTATTTAAACCTATGGTTTGAAAGTTTACAAATAAAGGTTCGTGGTATGTTTTATTTACAAAATAAAATATTATAATTACACAGTTAAGTTCTGATTACAACCAAAGACATGTTTATCTTAAAAAAAAAATTATTCTTACATATTAGTAAAACACAATCCAAAAAAAAAAATTCCTAAATTGAAACAATAAATAATATGGTAGAATTTTATATTTTTTTTTACTAATATGACAGTTTAGGAACTAAATTGATATTTAAGTTCATTTTACACAGTTGCAATTTGATTTTGGGACTTGTGTTTTCTCAATATATAAATGTAATTGAAAAAATTAAAAAATGCTCATGATTGTAAAGTTTAATTTTAAATACTTTGTTTTGTAAAAAAACATACCATATATCTCTATTTGTAAACCTTTAAACCACGGATCTCTATTTGCAAATAAGACAAACCACGAGCATTTTTTGATACTTTGCCCAAATATATATATTCTTAAATATTTTATATTATTATTTTTACATAATATAATTTATATTTTAATTTTATTTATATAATAATTTATTTATTTAAAAAATTTAAACAGTATAAAATATAAATTCAATTAATTTCTGATATCCATGTCCACTCGACTAACGCCTAATGTTTTTTTTTTATTATTATATAATCTTGCATAAAACAAAAGCAAATTGCTTAACCGCTCTAAGACCATCCAATGAGAGCAATTTTGTGGTTACTTTGATAGTTTTAGTGCAACTAAATACTAGAAAAGTAACAACAAAATTTAATTTATTATTAAGGACTCGTTTGTTTTACCTGCTGTTTGCTTTTTTCTGTTACGGTTTGCTGTTTGAAAATGCTGCTTTTCCAAAAAGCAGAGATTCCATGCTTTTATAAAAAAAACCACTTTTCAGCTACAAAAAGCAAACAACATGTGTCTAACCAAACACCTAAAACTCTCATTTTCAAATTGACACAAAAATGAAATAAAAAAGCAGCAACCAAACACCCCTTAAATATAATAACGATCAGTAACATACTCCCAACAATCCAAAATATCATTTTCAATACAGAAAATGTCATTTTCAATCCCTTTAGTTTTCACAGATGTATGTTTTGAACACAGAAAATACTATTTTTAGTCTTTTTTTGTTAATTAATATTTTTTTTACCCTAGAAAAGTATTTAGGGGCCGTTTTGTTTGGGGATTTCAGGAAATGATAAGAGAAAGATGAGGTTTCATTCTGTTTGTTGGTATTCGTTTTGTTAATTCAATCATTCCATTTACGTTTTTTTTTTTAGTTTTGGATTTACCCATGACTCCTCTAATCTCATTCCCTAAATCCCTTTAAGGTTTTCTATTTCCTTTCCTCTCTTTTACTAACTTGAACTTCTACACTCCTCGTAAAATTCTACTTTACTCTCTATTTTAGTTTTTAATTTTTATTTTGATCCATATTTTTTAATCCATGGATTAATTCACTTTTGTTCCATGTATTTATATAGTTTTAATTTTTTTTCAAAAAATATTTTTGACTAAATTTTACGTTTTGATTTTTTATACTTGTATTTATTTATTTATATTTTTTATCTCTAGATTAATTTCACTTTTGATCCCTACACTTATTTATTTTTACTTTTAACCCTGAAAAATAATTTTATTATTCGGTTTTAATATTTATCCTTAATTATTTTAAAATAATTATTTCCTTTTTAAAATATAATGTTTATGCATTTTTTAATTAATCGTATTTTAGTTCTGTTTTATCATCTTTTGATTTTAATTTTTATATTTTATTAATAGAGACACATGTATGTATAGAAATTGTTATTAAAAACAACTCTGGTTTATTACCTCATCTGTACCAAACAGCCATAAAGGGAATCTGAGGTATATCATTCTCTCTGTGGAACGGAAACAAACATATAATGGAATTCAGGATCATTCCATTCTTTTTTCTTTGTTTCCCTTTCTTGATTCCATTTTCTTACCCCTGCGCGAATCAAACGCCCCCTATTTCTAGTTAGACTTGGCTATGGGCCGGGCCTATCGGATTTTTATGTAAAAGTACTCAGTCCAAACCCAACCCACTCCGCTATAAATTTAGGCGGGCTGGGCTCGGGCTTAAAAATCATATAGTGCCTTCTATGGTTACTTTGTTTTTTATTTTTGACAAAGTAATCCTTACTTTGTGTCTTTCACCATTGGATAATGGGGTGTAAAATTCATCTAATAGTGAAAACACACAAAGTAATACTTACTTTGCAAAGTAAGCGTAGCCTAACCCATATATATATATATATATATATATATATATATATATGGGTTAGGCTACGCTTACTTTGCAAAGTAAATATTTAATATATAAATGTATAAATTAATTAGTTAATATTTATAAACGGGTCGGACTGGGCTGACCCTTACTATTTTAATCAATTCTAAATCTGTTTAAAAAATAAATGAGCTTTAACGGATTTGGGCCGAATTGAACCTAAATTTAATTTATACTGTCCAAATCCGTTCTAAAAAACACGGCGATGGACAGGTATTTAGACCCCTGGACGGGTATTCAGACCCCTGGACAAATTGTGACTCAGAGAATTATTTACTAATCATTATTCTTCTTTTGGGTTTAAGCCAAACTATAAAAAGTCAGAAAATATGGATAAATGTGCCATTTCTTAAAAGTAAGCAACCATGTGAGGTCTGCAACTGAAAATCATTTAAACATGAATGAACTACCAAAAAAACCAGAAAGCATTGGGATTCCCACCCTCCTCCTATTTAATATTTATATAAAAAAAATACAAATTATTAAATGAACCAATCATATTGTAATGGAGATGATTGATTTTTATTTTATATTATATGGTTTCTAACCAAACCAAACCAAGATTTTTAATCATTTGCTTCAATGGATCCAATACCTTCTATTATTATTTCAAGTAATTATTAGATCAAATAATTATATTGAGAAGTAAAATTTCATTTGATGATTTCATTTTGTAAGCATGTGCAGGTGTCATGTCAAGCATATATTGTTTTAGAATCCCATTTGTTGCACAAAAATATTGTGTAGTGCTTAAAGAAATAAATGGAAATTTTAGGTTACTTAGCACAAAAATTTAGATATAAGAAGTAAAAAAAAAAAAAATACTCATAATATTAATAGTTATGAGTAATTTGACCTCTAACATCTAAAATGATGTAATTTTATTCTTAACGTTGTCAGTTAAAAATAATTTTATATTTTTTTTGAAAAGAAACTACATTAATGAATCGAAACATGACAAAAGTCTAATACATATGAAAGAATAAAACTCAAAATAACATCAAAAGTAGACTAACTAGCATGTTGAGCAGTCGCTCTCACCAAAGCATAGGCGGAACTATTTGCTTGCCTGTAAATTAAACAGACGGAGAACCAGTTATGTAATCACCAAATTTTGAATGGTCCACCATGCTTGAACGAATGGCATCAGCCGTAGCCTTTGAATCAGTTTCAAAAATGGTATCGGACACTTCCAACGCGATAATCCTGTTAATAGCTTGCAATAGCATTCAGGCCTCGCCTTCACGCGTCAGGCCGTCCCGTCATAGCTGACCGAGCCACTATGAAAGTACCGTCCGAGTCCCGTACTATAGAGCCACAACCTGTCTCCCTGAGAACAGTAAATTGGCTCATATCCGTACAATACGAGAAGACGTTCACTGGCGCTTGGACATGAAGACATTGAATGGACGTTCATAGGAAGACGTTGCTGCAACTGCGCTTGCTGCTAGTCCGATGGAATGCGCGGTCCATCCGATACGATGCCAGGGGCTGAAGCCGTCAAGTCCGCCACAGGAGATCATTCCGCGTCCGTCACCAGTTCCACATCAGAAGCAGAAAAATCTCCACCCTTCTGTTATCTACTGACATGCACACAGAAAACAGTAAGTCGATAAAATTATCAGCACCTGCAGCCGTTTGATGAAGGAGACCACTCAAGCCCGCTGCCTGCCAAACTTCTTCCACCTTTGGGAATAATACAAAGAGGTGCCAAACATCCTCAATATTCGATGAGCACATCACACAATGATCGTCAATATCAACACCCCGGCACCGCAATCGAACTCGTGTTGGGACATAGTTCCGAGCCAGATGCCAACAGAAATAGAGGACCTTATAAGGTACCGTTGCAGTCCGAATAGAATGCCACAAGCCCTCGGTCTGTATGCCTAACGCATCCACCAAAAACATCGTGGCTAATCTATAAGCGCTCTTAACAAAATAACACCCATTTTTTGCCCCATGCCAAATAAGCTTGTTTTGCCTACTCGCAAGCTGTACCGTCGTTCTACCAATAGCCCCAATATCATGCTCCGAAAATAGTTCCTGAAGGAGCACGATATCCCAATCAAGTGAATGTGGTATAAAGAGATAACTAACCTTGAGATGCTCCATACCGGGTACCATGGGTGTAGTAATTTTCTGAAAGTGCTCATCCCGAAGCTAAGGATCATTCCAGACATTAATTGACTGACCGTTCCAACCTTCCACCACACACCCTTCTGAAGCAAAAGCTGAGAGCCCCAAATACTCCGCCAAATGTAGCTGAGTGAATCCCTAAACATGAACTAAAAAAATCCCCATGCAGATAATATTTTGCTTTGAATACTTTACTAGCCAGAGAATCAGGACATGACAGAAACTATAGAGGAATATGGAAGAAGTGATGTTCATTGATTGTAACCAAACGTATGAATAGAAAATACAGATCTAAAGATTGTATCTGAGATAATCTAGGGTTAGTTGCAACAAACAGATATACACTGAAAAATAAGAAGATAAATACAAATAAAAATAGTAGAATAAAATATCTTAACTAACAGATATGTACTAGGATTATGTTAATCCTTATCAGAAAATGCCACCCTTGTTTACCCAAAAATTCTAAATTGAATGTAGTGAAATCATGGAACTCAATCCACCTCCATCTTTAGAACACATAATTTATCCAGGACATCCAGTTGATTCTCCGGGCGCCATCCCTCCTATTACCCATCAAAAGGAAGTCATCATCTTCTATAGTTCATCAGCGGTTGAAATAGGAAGCAAAAAAACACTCATATAGTAAATGGGAATGACCTGACCTGCAGTTCGGATCAAAGTCGCCCTACCTGCCTTGGATAGCGGCTTATCCCTCCAACCTTGTAACTTCTTCCACAGTCTGTCCTTCAGATGAGCAAAGATTGCTTTTTTCTTTCTCCCAACCATAGATGATAAGCAATTTTACATTTAACGTTGGTAAGTTGGGTTAATTTGATACGTTATTATAAAACACGAATATTTTATTTTTTTTATTATGTACTAGTTGTCAGTGGCGAATACAAAATTTGTGCAATGGGAGGGCCAATTTTACATCCGTGCGTAAAAAGAAATTGCTAAATCGAACTCTCTCAATTTTTTTTACATATATACATGTTATCATGTGAGTGGTCCAGAACCAGTTTTTACATACCAATATAAAACTTCTTAAAATTAAGTTAGATTTTGACTATAAAAATAAAATTGAGTCGTAACAAAGCTAGGAAATTGATCGCTTATTATATATTAATAAAGTTAGATTTTTTTTAATTAAATACAAACTCTTGAGTTAATTAACCACATCAAACCTTTTTTGATTAAAAATGGGGAGGCGGACGAAACGGTACAGGACATCCCAGCCAGGCTGGCACCCCCTGAAAACCGCAACCCGAGACCCAATATTATTAAAAAGAAGAGAAAAGAAAACAAACAACCATGAAACCAAAGTTAGGTGAACCGATAAACAGCACGGTCACATAAGTTTCCAAACAATAAAGGTTTACAAAAGTCCGGAGCCAAGCCCCACCACTGGCTACTCGTGCTATGACGCCCCAGCGCGGCTAGAGCATCTGCAACTTTGTTCCCTTCGCGGTAAACATGCGAGATGACCACCTGCATATTCTGTAAACGGGCGAGGCAAGCCTTCCAGTCTAAGAGCAGAACCCATGGCACCCTGTCAGTGCGAGTGCGAACCACAGTGACCGTGTAAGTGGAATCGGTTTCGAGCCATATGGTCATCCAGCCCTTTTCAAAAGCCCAGTTAATCGCCACGATGATCGCCCGTAGCTCCGCGATGTGCGCATGCGGGGAGGAATCAGGCACCGCAAAAGCTCCCTTGAATTAACCTCTATGGTCTCTACAGACGCCACCACAACCCGCTGTCCCCAGCAGAACAGAAGCGTCCGTGTTGATTTTCAGCCAGCCACGCGGTGGGCGTTGCCAGATTATCGGAATGATGCGAGGAGCGCACTGTATCCTCGGCTTGATTAGCAGGTTTTTTAGAAGGTTTCGTTCCACCCCTAAATTCCAAACGGTTCCCTTATTCAATCTGTCTGAACTTCTGATAAATTGCCACAGCATTCGTAGCGTTGCCTGGACATTTGGTTGCTGGTCCTCAAAGATGAATGCATTCCGGACCCTCCAAGTGAGCCAAACAATATGAATTATCGCACTGAGCCAGAGCGCAGAAATTTACGGGCTGAACTGTACGGTCAGCGCATAATCCAGAAGATCCTTTACCGAGCCGGTTTGAGGGAGACATCTACCAAACAAGCTTGAGAACGCTTGCCAAAGTGAAGCAACAAACGGACAGGTAACCAATAGGTGATATGTTGTTTCCAAGTGCCGACTGCATAGGCCACATTGCGATGCCAGAATCATACCCCTTTCCTGTAGAGCCGTCTGTGTAGGTAATCTGTAATGTTAAGCCCGCCAAACCATCAGTGAGTGTGAGGGAGGGATGTGCGGCTTCCATAGGAGCCGACAAGTATGGGCGTTTGGAGGGTGAAGAAGCCTCCGGTAGAACAGAGAAACCCTGAAGTGTCCGTCCATCGCCGGTTTCCAAATGCACCTATCCTCCTCGTCGGATACACGAATTAAAGCAATCGCGTTTTGTAAATCCGGGGGAAGCGGAGGGAGATTGAACCAGGCGTCCCGGTGCCTGAAAGACTGCACTTCATCCACTAATTTCAATCTGTCCCTATTAGCGATCCCCAGCTGTTCAGCCACAGTCGAGACCAACCACTCGTCATTCCAGAAGTTTTTTGTAGAAAACTTCCCCAACAACCACTGACAATTATCCCTTAGCAGCTTGTAAGCCCCTTTGCATGAACTCCAGATTGAAGAGTGCGAGATCTGTCTGGGCAAACCCGAGGCGCTGATGAATCTGTGCCTCAGCAGAGAAAAGCCGAGCGATGAGCCAGTTAAGATTCCCCAGGCCATTTTCCCTGAAAGCGCCATGTTGAGTAACTCAAGATTTTTCAGCCCTAGCCCATCGTCATGTATCGGTTTCGTGCAAAGATCCCATATCGGCGTTACCATCTTCCGATTCGTGGTGGAACCCGAGCAGACAAAGTTTTTTATTTGTCTTGTCAGCGCCTTCAGCAGCAACTTTGGCCACTTATATACAATGCATGAATGCACAAGGGCGCTGTTAATAACCGATTTCACTAGCATGATCCTGCCTGCCATGGAGAGAGCGCTTCCTTGCCATTTAGCGAATGAGTTTGCAATTTTGTCCGCCAGTTGCTTCAAATGCAAAGTCCTGGGAGCCCCAGAAAATAGCGGCACACCCAGGTAATTAAACGGGAGCTGACCAACCCGAATCCCAATTAAGTCCGCAAGTCTACCACTTCGTCTGGCTGTGATGTGTTTCCCCATAAAGATCTCGGATTTATTCCAATTGACTGCTGACCAGAAAGCTGACCATACTGTTCAAAGGTTTCTGCGATTACCTTAACATTGCTGACTGTTGCCTTGCAGAATAAGAGGATATCGTCTGCATATAGGAGATGCGTGGGTAAACCCACAGTAGAAGTGTAAGACACCGGTACTAGCCTACTAGCTTCCCTTAGTTGAGTGAGCCTGCGGCTAAGGAACTCTTCAGCAAGGGCGAACAGTAGGGGTGATAACGGGTCACCCTGACGAACACCACGGGAGCATCCGAAATATTCATTTACCCCGGAAGGTGTTAAGATAGAAATTCGAGCTGAGGATAGGATGTTTAGTATCCAATCCCTGAACTGCAATGAGAAACCAAAGGCGTCCAGTACTTCTAGGAGAAAATTCTAGTCTAGCGTGTCAAACGCTTTTGTGATGTCAATTTTCATACTCAAGTTTCCACCAAAACACTTCTTCTGAAGAAAATTCACTCCTCCGGAGGCCACCGCGATGCACTGATGGATGCTGCGACCACTAATGGAACCAAACTGATTGGAGGAAATAATCTCCCTTGCGACCAAAGCTAGCCTGTCTGCTAAGATCTTTGAAATTATCTTAAAAACAAAGTTGCTCATCACTATAGGCCGGTATTTCTCGATTATAATTGCCCCTCCACCTTAGGGATTAAAGCTATGATACTGGAATTCAGACCCGTCGTGATGATACCTGTCTGGAAGAACCAAAGTACTGCTTTGCAGACATCACTACCAACAATTTCCCAGTAGGTTTGAAAGAATGTACCTGTGAAGCCATCCGGGCCAGGCGAGCTCGAGGGGTTCATGTTCATCACAGTGGCTTTAATTTCCGAGTCCGATGGGCATCGTATCAGCTCCTTGTTCATATCAGCAGTAACCGACGGCGTGACCACCTCATGCACCGCCTGCAAGTCCACAGGATCCTTTCTTAGGTTCTTAAATAGATTCGAGAAGTAATCCGCAATATGATCCGAGATTGCATTGTTATCCGTCATAATTTCATCATTGATATCCACCGCGTGGATCCCTGTCATGGCTTGCCGATGATTGGCCATTCGGTGAAAGAACGTGCTATTGCGATCCCCCAGCGAAAGCCAGTTAATGCGACTTTTCTCCCGAAGAAAGGTTTCTTTCTGCAGTAAATGGGAATCCAGTTTCTCATCTGCCTTTATCTCCTGCTCATGAAGCTCAGCAGAAAACCCCGAATTCTCCATTTGCTGCTGAATATCAGACAGTGCAGTTTCGCTGCTCTCTATATTCCTATCCAAGTGCCTGAAAACCTCCCTGTTCCAGATCCGCAAGACACCTCGCAAACCTCTCAACTTCAGGCCAAGTAAATGCATTGGACTGATGTCAGGGTGCTGATTCATCCAGAAATCCCGAATAACTTCTCTCAGATTTGGGTGAGAAGTCCACATAGCTTGGAACCTGAATCTTACCACTTTTGAGGGGGTCTGATAAAAACTGAATAATACCGGATGGTGGTCCGAATGATGTCTTGTCAGAATTGTGCAGCTAAATGACCAACAACTCTCAAATACCCCAGAAACAATTGCTCGATCTAGCCTGCAATTAACTCTTGCCTGAGCCTGCCTTCCGTTAGTCCAAGTGAAGAAAGGACCCGAGGCTTGAACATCTCTCCATTCTCCCATGTCCAGAAATTCACGGAACTCTCTGCAGGGCCTACGCACTGGCGGATTTCTTGATTTTTCATGCGCTCCGGTAATCGCATTAAAGTCCCCGACTAGAAGCCATGCTCCCGGATTAACCCTTTGCAGATTATTAATTTCCTCATACATCTGTTTACATCGATTAGACCAAACGCTACCATACACAAAGCATAAGTAAGTCGTCTTGCTTTGGATCCTGCATTTGATTAAAATAAACTGCTCATGACAGAATAATACATCCAATGGAGTATCAACTGGCAATGAACTGAATAACCAAAGTGTTTTCCTATCCTGGTTATTAGAAGCAATAAAAGTCATTCCGAGTCTGAGCCAAAACCGCGGGTTAATCGATGAAAACTCAGTCATTGGTTCAGTAATGCATAAGAATGAAGGTTTATGTCTATTACATAACTTTATCAGATAGTTCTGGGTACCTGCATTCAGTATACCCCTGCAATTCCAGAAAATCACGGTCATTTAAATCTAACCGGAGGTTTGACGGCTCTTTTAGCACGAGCTGATTGAATCTTCTTATGTGTTTCCATTTTCTTCGGCCCAACTGTCTCCCAGTCATGATTCTCCGAGTCCGCTTCATCAGCCCAGCTGATCGGGGAGGTAGTACCTGGGGTATCAGTGGGAACTTGTATATTTGAGTTGCCCGGCGGTATATTTTCCTCCTCAGGCTCGGGCACAGGGCTATTGGTCCAGCTCTCCTTAACCTGTTCATTGATCTTGTCTGCGGAATTCTCAAGGGGTTGGATGGTTTTGTTCGGTTCACTGGCAATCTCTGCGGGTTTCTCAAGTGCTAGGAGACTTGCATTCACAGGGGGAACCGGAATTATTGCTTCCTTAAGAGCTTGGGTGATACTTTCATTCTGTTTATTGGCTCTCTCCGAAGGTTTCTCAAGTGCTTGGATGAGAGTTGCATTCACAGCGGCAACCGGAATTAGCGCTTTCGTTGTATTTCTGACCGGAGGCCGTATGTTCTCCTGTGATGTACTCGGTTCTGTTCTGTCCTGACCATGTTTCTTCTGCTTCAAGGTCTCCGGCTTTAAATTCTGTCTACACTCATATGCCATATGCCCAATATTTGTGCAGACTTTACAGAAACTAGGTAGCCTCTCATACATGACCTCAATCCAGAAGTGATTTCCTTCTCTTTCAATTCCCAACGTAGTAGGCAATTCTGCTGCTAGGTCAATATCTACCAACATTCTAGCGTAGTGGCCAAAATCTCCCTCTATGGTCGCTCTATCCAATCTGATTAAACCTCCCAGTCCCCTAGCAATATCAGCAAGAATTTGGGGGTCCCAATATTCCCATGGCAATGCATATAAACGAATCCATACCTGAGCCTGTGTTGTTTTCTCTGCGTACGGGTCAAAGTCTGGCTTCCAGGGCTGCAATCTGAAGGTTCCTGGCTTTAAGTTTAACACCCCTTTGCTGATAGCTTTCATCTTCTCCTCTTTGGTTTTCAATAGGATATGGTAGAATCCCCTCCCTATTGAAATCAATCTCCAGGATTCCGAGAGTCCCCAAATGATGTTCAACAGTTGGCGCAACTCTCCCACTTGTTTAGGGGAATCTCCTTTCGACAATATCAATCGGCCAATCAACGAGTGTTCACATAGCTCTAGTATGCGGTTGTAAGCCGTCTGGGAAATCTTGATTGATTTAATGCCGCCCAGTTCAGAAATCATCGCCGACGACGCTGGTTGATCTGGCAGAGATTTTTTCAAAACCGATGAGAAGGATGGTGTAGACACCGAGTCGGAGGACCTGTGACGAAAACCTGAAAACAAGACGGTTGAATCGATTGATTCCGAAAGTTTCAAAAATAATAAAATAAATAAGTTACAGTCGGTCGCTGTTGTCGATCGGATAGCTCGCGAATGCTTAACGGAACGATGCGAGTGCTTAGCGGCGGCCGGTGCGCATTCGACGACAGTCGGACGCACGCTCGACGACGCAAAGCACGCGCTCGACGTCTATCGGACGCACGCACCCAACCATGAATAGTACGCGCTCGGTGTCCGAGCAAGGCACGAGCTTGGCGGCACGGGACGCGTGCTCGTCGGCCACGGGACGTGTGCAACCGGCAGCACGGAACACGCGTTCGGCGGTCACGATGCGTAAACACCTGACAACGCGGAACGCGAGTTAGACGGCCGCGGGGCGTGCACGCCCGACGGCGCGAGGCGCGCCCCGGCGGCCGTTGAGCGAGTGCCCAATCGCGTTGGGCGGAAGCCCAAAGGTAGGGGGGGCGCGAGCGCCCAATCGCGTCGGGCGGACGCCCAACGGCAGTTGGGCGCGCGTGCCCAACCGCGCGTTGGGCGCTCGCCCAACGCTGTTGGGCGACCGCCCAACAATTGGTGGACGATCGCCCAACAATGTTGGGCGGTAGCCCAACGTGATGTTGGGCGGCCGCCCAACGGCTTTGGGCGATGCCCAATTTTGCTCGGGCGTCGTCCAAAGTTTCCGGGACCCGTTTCCCTATATAAGGGGCACGGATCCCAATGAAAAAAAAGGAGGGGATTTCTTGGAGCCTTTCTCACTCTAAACATTTTTAGAGAGAGAAAGTGAATTTTTTTTGAGAAAAATATTTTTTTTTTCTCAAAAATTCCGAGTTTCCTAAAGTTAAACTTTTACTAAAAAATATAAAAAAAAGGAAGATCGCGACTCGTGGAATCGATCGGCTTCGACTGTCAGATACCGAATTTAAGGTATTATCCGAGGACTAGACTCTTTTATTTTATTTTATTTATTCTCTTCTTCTATTTATTTTTTATGTTATAGTTTCTTTATTTGATTAGTTATTTATTTTATCACATTTTATTTAATTAGCGTATTTATTTAATTTTCGTTTCGTGTTGAATAAAATTCGGTTTTGTTTTAAGATAGAAAACCTCGTTTTGATATCCCAATACGAACCGTGATCCGATAAAAAGGTAGTTCGGGTATCGAAAAACGTTGAAATTATAAGTTTCTAATTTAAAAAAAAAAAATTTCAAATAATGTTTTAAAATAAAAACATCGTTTTAGGAACTTCCGTTATTGACTATGATCCATTTTTTGTAGTTCGGAAATCCAAAACGATTGAATTAGATTTAATTTAAAGTTTTTGAATAAATCTGGAAACAATTAGAGTGTTGCTGTAATTTGCCATTTCTGTCACTAAGTGCTGTTTACTTACGGATTTTCCGTCGGTAAATCTGCCAAAACGCAAAAAATGCCATTTCAATCCCTTTTTCTTAACTTCTAAGCTTTTAAATCCTTAATATATATATATGTATAGGTATGTAATATATGTGTTTCAAACTATTTTAGATGTTTAGTGTATATAATTATTTAGGATGTTTGTATATCATTCTTTATTTAATTTTTAAAACATAAGTATATGTATATATTTGTTCTTTTATTCATTTGAGTTATATTAGATCCTATTTTGAAGATTATTTACTTGGACATTTTGGGAAATAATCAATAGATATTAGTATATGCTATTTTTTTTTTATATTTAAAACTATAATAGTTATGTATATATGTAGTTTTGGGATATTTGGGTTATTTTATTGGTTATTGAATGAAATTATTTTGGGTAAATGTTATGTTCTTATTTATGAGATTTATTTACTATTTTCACATCTTTAAAGTATAAATGTATTTTATTTAATATTTTCATATATGTATTATATAGTTTCCTCTTATTAACTTTTATTTTCATATTCTCTTTTTGATTTAAATGTATATATATATGCTAGAATTACTTTCTTTATTCTTTTGGATCATTCATGGGTCCATGTTTCAAATGGGCTTTATTTGATTATGAATCTTGCTTTAAATGGGTTTATTATTGTAATTATAATAGGTAGAGAGAGTCCATTAAATAAGAGGGGAAAATAAATCAAAAGAAAGAGAGTTTTCAATTTGATATTTAAACTAATGAATTTTTAGAGGTTCCTAATGTAAATAAATGGAGTTGTTTTTTGTTAATATTTCAAATCGTTTCCAAAACACCACGTTTTAAAACCTTAATCCGTTCCAAAGGCGGATTAAGTGAACATGGTAATTAAAATCGCTTTCTTTGTGAATAATAGAGTTTTTGAATCATTTTCTTAAAGGATTTGTACAAAATAAAATTGACTTGTATGTTTAACCACGTTTTCTTAACTAAAGGTTTTTGTCTCAAACGTTTCCAAAGCACTTGAGTCGTTCCAACGGTGACTCGAGTAAACTTCACTAATCGGGGTTTTAAAACGCACCTAAATCGTTCCAACGGTGATTAAGGTGCGAACCATGTAAATAAACTCGTTTTGGAGAAATAAGTTAGTGTAGAATAAACACACGGCATGACATTTAAATAAGGTTATAAATAAATCACTTCTTTCTTCCCCCTTCTCTGTGTATGTATAATATAAATGGGTGATTCTTTACTAATATGGCTTTCCAATAATATATGCTCAAAACGGTTTCTGAAAAAAGAAAGAAAAGGTTTCAAATGAATTTTAAACTTAAAGAAGTATACGATTAGTCCGTTATCGCCTAACATGCTGAGTAGGAGGCCGGTGGTTCATAACCGGGCGATGTCGGGGTGCCTAGTAGCCTTTCTCCGGAAAGGAGCTAGCCTTCTCGGCTCGTACCTAAGTTTCCCGAACCCACACCGGTCTCTCGCAAGGGATCGGTGTTCATTTTCCCATTCGTCGGTGGCGACTCTTCCATATCTCCGAGCTCCGGTCGTGCCGAGCAGCTTGATTCCACGATTGGTTGCTTTCGGTGCCAATCACCGCTTACGTCGCCATGAGGTTGTCCACCCCCCGGTCCGCCCGGGAGATTAGGCCGCGGCACCTCGTCTAACAGATGGTTTCGGCGCCGGCGCGGAAGATGTATTACTGTAGCGGAGCTTTGGATTGAAGAGAACTCTAATGTCAACGTGGTCCTCAAGGGGAGGAGATGCCGGAGACGACATGATACGGTGTAATGTGGTGACGGGCTAGCAGCGATTGGAGGCGGCGGCTAAGGTTCAGTCATGTTTTTTCCCCCAATCAATGCTATTAACTTCAAAACATTACTGCTCTTGATGGGGTTCATGAGAATTATAAAACATAAATATGGTATTATTCAAAATAGACGATAACCACATCAAACCTTAATTTGTCGGAATTAGAGGGTCAAACTCATCAATAGTATGGATAGTTCCAACGCCGGAAGGGGGGGGGGGGGGGGGTTGCTTGACCCTTTAGGCCCCCTTCTATCTCCGCACCTGACAATTGCATATTAGTTTAGTTCTATTTTTTTTTTCAATTTTTTTTGTGATTTAATAATAGAATTTGATATAATATTTTTAAATTTAATAAAATATTTGGATTTTTTTTCCAACTCGTACAAAATTCACCATAATTTTTTAATTTTTAATTTTATTTTTTTTCACATCTATTCTTGTGTTTGTGATCTGTTATTAATTAGCGATAAAATGATGCAAAGTGAAGTGTAGAAGACCAGATTCGTAATGAATTATTTCTCAAAATTGACCGAACTTGTCAATGTTAGGGATAAAATTGCTTTTGAGTGCCAATCTTAGGAGTAAAATTTACCATTTTAGACGTTGGTGGTAAAATTGCTCATATTTGTCAATGTTATGAATATTTTTACACCTCATAAAAAAAAATTATGAAGAAAGTGAGATAAATGTTTAACCATTTTGAAAAGAGTAAAACATTTTCCTAAAGAACTAATTGGTTTCCAATCCGAATCGGACAACATCGATTAATGGGGTGTTTGGTTACTCAATTTTCTCCTATTGTTTGTCTTTTTACTTTAAAAGGGAGAGTTTTAAGTATTCGGTTATACATATCCCGTTGTCTATTATAGCTGAAAAGTAGTCGTCTGCTTTTTAGAAAAACAGTATTTTCCAACAACAAACAGTAGGTAAACCAAACGGATCTAAGACTCTCGTATAATAAAAAAAATAATGTTTTTTTTAGGCATATAGCTCATATTAGCCCCTAAACTATACTTTGAAAATCAATTAGCTCCCCAAACTACTAAAATCACCAATCAAGCCCCTAACCTAAATAGAAATCAACAATTCTCACTCTCTTATTTAATGATGTTAAGAATTAATAGTAATCTAATCCTATTATAATAATTAAACACATAATTAATATTGTATAGGGTATGAAATATATTCATCTCAAGTCCCAAAAAGGACCCAAGATCAAATAGAATTTGAAAAAGGAAATGAAGTTAGAAACTTTATTAAGAAGGGAGAGATCTCTGATTTTTTGCCAATGGAAAATAGGAATAAAATATGTAAGATGAAGTGAAAATGTAGAAATCATAAAAAAAAAAAATATGTTAATTATGTATTTAGTTGTTGGATTACTATTATTTCTTAAGATCATTAGAACAAAGAGTGTGAATTGTTGACTTCTAAATAACTTAAGGGCTTAATTGGTGATTTTAATAGTTTAGATCCTAATTGATTTTTAAGTTATAGAACCTAATCTATTTGCTGGTGGCATTCGGCACCACATTTTTTGTCAGGGCTTTGTGTTTGATGACATTTGCAATGTAGCTCACACTCGTGTTCTGTAACTTTCTGTTCTTTCATTCTTTTATTTTTTCCTCTCTCCCTTTGTAATTTTTCATTTTTTAATAATAATCGGGTTGTTGGTTGTGCTGGGGGTGCCAGCCTAGCTGGGATGTCCGACCTGCCTTCGCATTCCAACTTTGATTCAAAAAGTTAGTGTTATGTTGTTTTTATTATAATGAATAAATTAATTAAGATTATGAATTTCGATCAAAGTGTACGATTTGTTTGACTATTGACTAAATAAATAATTAGGTTGCCTTTTTTTGATTAGCAAGTTGGTCAATTGTTTCACATTGTACTATTAATTTACTTATTAATTCATTTAATTTTTTAAAACAAGATGTGATTTCATGTGATACCACGTACCAAAATCACATTTTCTTACCTTACTGCGCCAAATAAGCCCAACGATTTATTTTATTTTAATTATATTGTTTAATTTCATATAAAAGAATATCTTGTTGATTTTTTTTTGGTTACAAGGAAGGCAAAGCCCAGAAAAAAAATAAAAGAAAGTTTAATTGTTACACGTTAAAACACGTATAAAATAACACCAATCTAGATTACGTTTGCAAAAAAAAGTATCAATTTAGGTTTCGATAATAGAATGCGGTATATTAATCATATTACTCTGTAAAGTTCTGACAACTGTACGTGAAGAGAAATCAGAATTTAATGGGGTAATATGAATGAGTGTCACGTTTCATTATTGAGACCTAAATCTGTGCTATTTTGTGCGTGGAGTCTAAATTGATACTTCCATAAAAATGTTAGGTATATTTTGATACATTATCTTTTATATATACGCACACATACTTATTGGGTGATTGTTTTAGTTTTTCGAAGTTGTTTTTAACTTCGAAAATCATTCGCCATTTGGTTGGAAGTCTGAATAGACCTAGAAAAGAGTTGCTCATACCAATAGGTTGCGGCATCCTTGAGATGATAGGAAAGATCCTACACATAAGAGCATTCATGGCAGTAGTAGTTTCTAAGGACCTTAATTTTTTTGACATGTACAGTGGATTCTGTCTATTCATTGTATTCTTTCAACTAGGGATATTTGAATCCATTGGGCATTGACTTGGCCACAATGTATGCATAGAGCGATGAGCTAATGTTCATTATTTCAGGGATCATGGAGTCAATATCAGCGTTCGACATAACATTTTGGAGTTCCCTACAAATAAGGTTGTACATTTCCTCTTTGATAATAGGGGTCTCACCATCTCCAATCCTTTAATCCGACATGGGTTGTCGTCAATCATTAGATCTTGGACCCGAATCTTTGAGACGGTTATCATTGTGGTCTCTACAGTGGGATTCAACAAAGTTTTGATGGATAGTCTCATTGTGCTTAGAGGTTCTGGATTCATTAGAGTAGTGAAGATGCTTGCGTAATGATATCTTACAACCTTGGAACCTTTGCTGACAAGGGCTGACATGTCGTCCCCTTGATCTACCCCTTGCTCCCTCCTAGTGAGAATCTAAGGACAAATCCATTTTCCACGGGCAAGTTCGGACGATGTGGTGTCCAGTAAAACAAGCAATGAAATCCCGCATGTCGGGATGTTGTTTGCTTCCCTTGCCTCTTTCAGCTCTACCCTAATAGAGTCCATCTCTATTGCATGTTCGACTTTGAGAGTGTTTATTGACTTTTGGACCGAACCTACCTTGTAAAGGTGTTATTTGGTGATTTCATCCATGAACTTCCTTTACTCTGGATCCAAAGAGCCCAAACATGCCTCCATTCGCTGATTAGGGTCCAGAGTAACATGAAGAGGTTCTAGAGGGTTATCATTTGCATTTATAAGGGCTTTATTCCTTGATGGATGAATTGACATCGAAGGAATGTCAAAGGATGATGGAATCACGAAGTTGATTAACTGAGTCATGACGTCAATCTTTCAGGTTCACGTTCAGGTTCACTGCACCAAATTGATATGATGTACTTTGAGATGAACTTGATGATACCCTTTAGATGTTTGAAGTAAGATAGAAAAATGATCAAGTAGGGGCCCGAGACTGGTGATTAAGTCAATAAGGAAAGAATATTGAGCAATGTAAAGCTTAGGTGAGCAAAGAGAAAGAATTCTGTATATTTTAGTATACTGTGCCCCACGTATTTATATGATAATCATGTTGTGTACCCTAAATGAGAGTTGAGGTCCACGTGATAGTCAATCAATGGTAAGAGCCCATTGTCAATCAGAAATAGTTGTAACAGCTGAACATGTGATTCTGCAAATCACACTGTCGGACACGGGTAGGAATATCAGTGAACTTGAGGTCTCTTTTGATTGGTCCACATGATTTCAACAGTTACCGTTGAAGGATTAAGTGTTTCATTGTTTCGGGTGTATTAGGATAAATCGTGTGATATCACTAATTATTAATTAACTAATAATAGATAGCTAACCGCAATAATAAACAACTAACACTAACAACTAACACATCTAGTAACACAATATTATTCACTGTAAAACAACAATGACTATAAACTAACAACTAAACTAAATCTAATTACGTGTCCATTTGTTTCCATTTTTAGAACTGCCTTTGGTCTTTCAATACCAAACATGAGATAAAAAGTGTTTGTTAAAATTCTGAAACATCTGATTTTTGCAGAAAAACAACTAATATCTACTGTCTATCAACAACAGCAAATAGCAAACAACTAACAACAACAAAAAAACAGGAACAACTGAAACAAATGGACTCTATATCAGTTTTAAGTCAAATCTCATTCTTTTAATAATTATTTTTAAAAAATGCATTTCATCAATTATTAAATCGACTTCAATTGTCACAGTGTGCTAATTGATATAGTGCCCGTTTGTTCCATTTTTTGAAACTGTCTTTTGCCTTTCAATACTAAACAGTAGATAGAAAGCGTTTGGTAAAATTCCAAAAAGCTGTTTTTATTTTTGCAGAATATCTACTGCCTATTAGCAAAAACAAATAACAAACACCTAACAACAACATCAAACAACAAATAGGAACAACTGAAACAAACCGGCTCATAATATGTATTATATATAATTTGAAAAAATGTAAATATTTCCCATACTGAATTAATTATGTATAATAACTATAAGTAGTATGATTAATCAATTAGAAAAAGGATATTTTTGTTTGTAGCCATATTCAATAATTGAAAAATCTCAACTTGTGGTTTTGTTTCTTATTGTATATGTACTTAATTATATAATAACAGAAATAAAATGAGGCTACCACATGGAATTTCTGAATTGACATCTTTCCATGATCTTCACAATCCAATAAAAAAAATTGCAATTAACCAATTAATAATTGAGCAACTTCTATCATTATTATTTATCAAGTAATAATAAAAAAAAAAACAGTTGCTAAAATTGAATAAATATATAAAGAAATAATTTTAAAAATAATTCATGTTGTTTGGTTGATTTATAGATAGGTGTCTCTTATGTTTTTTTTTTTTTTTGCCAAATAAAAAGCAAAAAGCATAATTAATCAAATCCTTCGTCAATTATTTTTCCATATTGAACTCTTGATCATTGATTTTGTAATGAATCAGACTCTTATTTAAATTTTCCATCGAGTTTTAGCGACACGAGTCTTTGAGGGATTCTACATGTTGACATGGACATTTTCACTTCTGTGTGAATAAATAAAAAATAATTTTCTTGACTAGGGAAGAGAAAGTAAAAAGTAAAAAGAAATTATAAACATCAATTTCCACTAGGTTCTTGCAAGTTGGAAATCGAGGTTGGAAGAACTTGCTAGAAATGGATTTTGGTGTTAGGGGAGGAGATCGATTTGGTGATTCTAATACTGAAAATCCCAAAATAGGAGATGAGAACATCGAGCTTAGAAGAATCTACTGGAAATTGATTTTTTTTTTTTACTTCTTACTCTCTATTTATCCTAGTTAGTAAACTCTTATTTTTATTTGTCCACGGAAATAGGTCGAATCGCCTTAACAATGCATGCCGCTCAAACTCGACGGAAAAGTTAATCAAGGGCCAAATCCATAATAGAATCGATAAACAAGGGCTCATATGGAAAAATAATTAATTAGGAACTTGTTCCTTAAAACATGTAAAGTTCAGGGGATTAATTATGCTTTTTTTTTACCCAAAAAAAAAGACCGAGGTTTTCTCCCATTTGCAAAAACAATGTTTTTTGGTTGGCACTACTAATTTTACCGTTGATGATCTCAAACTAGAAAATTCTAAAAATTGATAATATTATAATCAACTTTGATTGTTTAATTTTTTAATTTTAAGGTCATTCATATGTTGTTTGGTTAGAAGAGATAAAGTTAATGTTTATAAAGAGAGATCTAAAATCGATAATTTTGAAAAATCCAAATTAAATTGAAATTTTCTATTTTGAATTCATCAACGATAGATTGACAGTGTCAACTTAAAAGTAATTGACTTTGCAAATGGGCAAAAACCTCGGTCATTTTTTTGTAATAAAAAACTACAAACACGCATATGCAAATCAGCGAAACCATAAGAATTAATTTTGAAATTATCCTATATATAAATATATAAGACCAAGAAAAAAACGGATTAAATGCAGCATTGGTCACTTGAAAATTGTCACCTAACTTCAATTTGTTTCAATAAAATCATTGAACTTTGAATTTTTGCCTTAATAAAGTCACTCTCACGATTTTAAAAGTAAAAAACGTCGGAAAAGTGATGTCGTTGCCACCTCATTAGTAGTCAACTTTCACCGTTGATCAAAACGACACGTGACTGCCAAATGTCACTAATTTTTATTATGGTTGTCATGTGTTAGGCCATGTCTGCAATCTAATTTGAGTGTGGTTAATGTGGAAATCACGATTATATTCTCAGTGTCTTTTTGTTTTTGAAGTTGATGAGCAACTTTATTGAAATAAAATTCAAAATTGAATTATTTTATTAAGAAAAATTGAAATTATTTTGAAACAACTATTAAAAAGTTACCCATTTATAAAATAAATACATGAGAGATGCATTAACTGTTTTTCTGGCATGGCAGTTGCTTACTTGAATCTCAAATATCCAATTTAATTACCTTAATTAATTAATTAATCTCAACTTGTTTATGGATCAAACTTAAATTTATTATTTTTATTTAACCCATAAAATAATTAGTAAAAAAATTATATTATCAAGGGCAAGTGGGTAATGTGAGATATGAAAGTCAAAGGTGTTAAAAAACCAAGAAAACTGAAATAGAAAGTGGAGGAATCCATCAATCTTACATCTTGGGATCAAAAAAGAAAGTGCTAGATCTTTGGATTTATTTATATGATTAATTAATTGGGATTCATTTGATATAATTGTATACGGTTTGGGTATTAGTTTATAGTAACAGATTCGGGATTCACTGATAGAAAGTGTTTGTAGTTGTCTCTTGTGATTTATAAGTACTAATTTGATATTTTTGAGTGTTTTTATATAAAAAAATTAAAGTGTAGTACATAGCTTTTGTAGAGTTTCTAACGTTTTCCGATGACTAATAGGTGCTCAAGCCCCACTGGATCCGTCCCTACTAGTTGAGTAAGGTGGGGTCGGTTGACGTTGGGGTTGAGGCTGAATAACCTCCTCTTGCCACCGGTGAAGACCTCCGACGGATTGTGGATGAGTATTCCGCATTTCTAGCTTGAACTCCTCAAGGGAAACGACTATCTCCCTCATTCTTGCGTCATGCCTTTCGTTTTGCTCCATAAGGGCTTTTCTAAACCCTTTCATACAAGCTTCCGTGTCTTCAAATCTCTTATCAAGGGCTTTCATTGCTTCTCGTGGTAGACGGGGTTGAACCATTGCAAGAAGAAGTCTTTGGGAAGGAAAACGACTCGGCTCTGATACTAAACTGATATGGATATATGTTGAACGTGTTGATTTTAATCTTAAACAACAAAGAGTTTCTTCTCATGCCTAGCTTGAAGGAGTTAAACCCAAGAGAAAAGATGAACAAACTCCAATGGAGACTGGCTTTTAATTAATCATAAAAAAGATGCTTGATTACAAAGGGCTTATATACATCTTCATAAGCAAAGCAAAAGACCTAAGTACCCCAACTATGGTTACAACACAAATAAGAAAAGATAGGAGTAAGAATGGGACAAAAGGGATAAATGGAATTTATGTTATTATCCCTAAATGGCAAGACCATAATTACAGTAGTGTGTTGAGCGATTTCCACAAGTGCACGGTTTCGCTTGTAGTAATAAAAAGATATTGATCTCACAAGAAACGTTTGATAATAAAAACTTATAATTCTGATTAAATTCGTTTTCTCGAGGTTAGTAGAAAAATCGTTAAATGGTTTAAAAGGTATGGATTCTGATTCTAATTTTGCCTATAGTTTATATTACAACTTATAGAAATTATGTTAGATTAAAGTTAATATCCAAGGCTTATTTATACTAAGCAAGAGCACAACTTATAACTTTGATTTGTTTAAAAAGATGTAACAAATTATCAATTAATTCAATTTAAAGGAATTGAACTGTAATCAATCTTTTCTATTCGGCCTAAGACTGAAAACCTTAATCAAATTCGGAATCTAAACCCGATTATTCGGTCTTCCCGCAATTACCAAGTATAAATCTGAATCTGCTTAAGTGTTCAATAAAGTTTGTATGGAAAATACTAGATTTGTAAATAAATGTTTTTGCATGAAAACACCAATTAGATTACTTAAGAATATCACTTAGATCAAACTTAAAACAAACAACACTAAAGATGAAATTGTATTGAAAAGATATTTCATTAGTTTGAATTGAAACGTCACAAGTTAACAGAGAAGAAGAAGCTTGGATAGCATTTTAACTAACAGAGTTTCGGGTTGTCAATCATTTTCCTCAACTTCGTAGGCTTGTCAGACCCTGGGCGCCTCCTACACTGGTTCCTCTCGCTGAATCCTCGAAATAGCACCTATTCGGTCGCTACAGAGCATAAACTCATCTTCGAAGAAAACTCTAACGTAAACTATAAAATATTTATCTTGTATCTAACTATTTGTACAACTTGTATAACAAGTATGTCTCTAACAAAATTATAAACTAAAAATCTCTAACAACATTGAATTCTGAAATGTCTCCTCTATTTACAATTGTTCAAGAGGTGTGTTGAAGGAACGTATCCATTGGTGAAGAGTCGCCTTTATCCGGATGAAAGGATGCGTCGTTTGGAAATTGAAACATGTAAAAATGTGCTGAATGTAGTTGCTGTTTATGTAGAGATTCTGATAATCTCTATCGCGGCTTAGGGAGTAAGGAGGAGTGGACGAATTTCGCGTTTCTGGTGCCACCAGACGCGTGTCGTGATCGAGATTTCCAGAATCTCGGTCGCGATAGAGACTTTACATTGCTTTCTTGTTTTGTTTGCTGAATCTCTGGCGCGGTCTCTGAATCTCGTACGCGTCTTTCACTGAAAACTTGATTTCTTACTCGTTTTTGCTCCATTTTAGCTCATATTTGGATTTTTCCAAATAATTTAACACATTGCACAATAGTAACAAATACCAACGTAAAAGCCTTCCAAAAGAATATAATCAACATATTTTTTACACGAAATTGACATAATTGTGTATGTTATTGTAGGTATATTTTGGGCTTATCATAGTGGAAAAACAATTAATTACAAAAATAAGGAAAAACTGACAGTCCTATCCCAAGTTCGGATTGCTGAAAAAGCTATGCCACACATCGTGTGGTCACCTTTAATGCCTAGCCTTTGCCCCATTTAGATTTCACACGCCGTGTGACCCAAAAGCACACAACGTGCGAATAAAATCAGAAAGTTTCAGGGTTTTTTGCATGCCCACATGGCGTGTGCCCATGGTGACATGCAGTGTGGGGAAGAAACTCTGTCCAACTCAATTCCCTTCAGCCTCACACGACATGTGGCTACTGGCACACGTCGTGTGAGGTCCCTTTCCTCCACTCCTTGCCTTCATATTGGATGCCTTTGTGTTGAAGATATCACACATCATTATAATTTCATGCGTGTTTTTTAATGTCTCTATTATCCCTAGCTTCGTCCTCATACCAAAAACAAACTTGAGCCACAGTCTTCATCTTGATTTTTTTTGGGTTATTCTAAACAACACAGAATTTGTTCTTTCTTGTTCTAAGCTCTAAATACATTCTAGTAACTCTTTTATAGCCTCAAATTATCCTTTAGCAATCTGTTTTCAAGTTCTCAATCGTTTGTTTGCCAATTCGGAGCCCAAAATATCATATTTTCTTAGCTCAAAGCTTATCAAAATCATTTTCTATCCATTTTTACACAATCTTTCCAACAATTTCGTTTTAACATTCTCAATACGAGAGACTCTGTTTCTGCCCTGAATCTTCACACAAACTTGTTTCTAACATCTTAAATTTTATTTTAGGCGTTCGTTTCGCTTTAATCCGTGTTCGACAACTTGTTTTACAAGCCTTTCTTTGGATCCCAAATTATTTTACACAATCTGCCCAACAATTTTGTTTTGACATTTCCAGCCTCTTACTCCCTGTTTCTATCCCCAATTCCTATATACATTTGGTTCCTAACATCCTAAATTTCATTTTAGGCCTTTGTTTTGCCTTAATCCGTGTCCAAAAACACATGTACGAGCCATCCAAAATCTGGCACAATTCTGGCCCAGTTAAGTTACTTGTTCTATTTCCGATCGATCAAACTGAAAACTCATAGACGAAGTCAGTCCCGCTCTTCACCGATTGCTCGAGGTATTCGTATTGTTTATGGATTTGAAGTTGACCACAACTCAAAACCTCATCAAGATAGCGTATTATTGGCTTCTAGTTTATCATTTTCATTTCAATTTGATATTATTATTGTTATTCCACTTCAAGTTCCATATTGTTATTGATTTGTTATATTTACTTCTGCAATTGATCTGACTATATTTTGTATATATATTATTTTAATTGTAGTTACTTGTTTACATTTACCCATACTCAGACTATTTATATTTTTTTTTTTTTTTTGATAGAAATTGAGATGAGACAGAACTTGGGTGAGGTGAGCATCCATGGCCCAAGAATTGTCAAACCCGCAATATATTAATAAAAGAAAAAAGTGCGTGTTTGAACAAGAGAAGAGGAAGGAGAACAAACAAAAAGAAAGGGGGATGAGAAAAGATAAGAAAAGTCAAGAAAAACGCAAGTGTGAAATACTATAAATGTCATCATTGATAAACCTGTGGTAAAAAGCAGGAGCTGAAGGCCACCAATTGATCACTGAGGAAGAGACTCCAAACTTTGCCAATGCATCAGCAACTCTATTTCTTTCCCTAAAGATGTGTGAAAAGAGAATGTTCATCCTAGAGCAAATGCTGAGACAATGCAACCACTCTTGTCGAATACTCCAAGGAACATCCATGGAACGATGTCTAAGCAGATTAACTACGTACATTGAGTCTGACTCAACCCAAAGCTGATGCCAATTTTTCTCCAAAGCAAGTTCAATTGCGAAAATAGCGGCTCTCAATTCAGCCATATAAGCAAAATAAGGATGGGTAGAAAAAGCAAAACAACCTTTGGGAAAGCCTCGATAGTTAAAAAAATACCTCCCGCTCCTGCCTCGCCAGGTGTGCCAAAAGCAGAGCCGTCCATATTGAATTTAACTCAGCCCGGAGGAGGTTTAAGCCAATGGACCGGAATAATGTTGGGAGCAGGAGGCGGCCTAGGAGAAGCCAGAAGACGGGATAAGATAACAACATCTCTCCGCGAAGAGCAAAAACCTTTAGAAGTGGCAAAGGACTCTCGAATCAATTAAAAGAGGGTGATCTTCGAGTGCTGAATAGAAGGGGAAACTTCCTTAAAGATTGCTTCATTCCTGCAATGCCAGATTAACTAGATGCAAGTGACAGCGGTAACACGCCATGTTCGTGTCAATTTCGCATTTACATTTCATATGCTTAATTTGCAATAGCAATAAATATCTAGCAAAGTTTCTATAACAGTTTTAGTAGTTCAAGAGAGACTTTTTTAATCCTTGCGTCTCTCACCAATCGTTTCGATTAAATTTTAAGTTGTTGCGCACATATTCTATAAACATAACCATCCATATCAATTGAGAATTAACTTCTCTGATACGTCTGCACCCAAACTACACGTAACAAAGTTGAAATTAACATTATTTGTAAAATATTGCTAACAATTAGTTTTATTATGATAATATGGGTAAAATATATCATGTAATTGCCTAACTTCCACACCAAATCATTCCTTTCGAAAATGTTTATGATAAGAAGGTTGCAAAGAAAATATCCATTCATATATATGGATTTGGAACTATAACTCTAATAAAAATGTAATCTTTTTTTAAACAAATAAAAATAAAAATGTAATCTAAGCAATGCAACTATGACAAAATAAAATTACAATTACATATTATTAAGCTCATCTTTATTATGATTAAAAAAAAAAAAACTCATCTTTATTAATATGTTTAATTGTTCATGTGAATCAACTAATGAAATTAATGGAACCAAAAGTTAAAATTAATAGTTAAAATTTATTTATATATAGCTTATTATTATTATTATTATGAATAAGTCCGCCAGAAACTGGACGGGCTTGGACTATATGAATTTTTCATCGGTCCGGCCTGGCCCGATATACTATATATATATATTATAATTTATAAATATAAATTAATTATATTTTTATGTTGTAATTTATTTTGGATTTGATGTTTCGATAGACAATTAGTTTATTAGAATTTTTCCAAACTTATCAAGTATTGTGTTGTGTGTACTATTATTTTATTAAGAAAAGTTGGTGTGACATTTTAATTACATTTTGTTTTAATATACAAATGAGTTTGAACGGACAGGCTTGAGATTCATATTTTAGACCCGAGCCTGACTCAATTTATTGCAGACTGGGCTTGTACTCGTCAAGTTTTATTAAAAGTTCGATAGGTCCGACCCAGCCCGGTCTATACCCAGATCTATATGTAAGTGCTCTCGTAACTCCCTCCGTGACCTCGAAGCCTTCCCACTTTCTCCCTAAACCTTTTTTTTTTGTAAGTCTATAATTTAAACAAAATTAAAGATAGATGAGACTCACATCCAAATGCAAATACAAATCATGAGTCGTGATTAAATATACATATATAAATAAATAAATATATATATATATATATATACCTACCCTAACTTCAATCATTAATAATATAATATTATTATATTAACTAACTAATCAATGAACCATTTTCGTTCAAAAAAAAAAAAAACATCAATGAACCATTTAAATAAGTAGCAAGAGCATCTATAATTTCTTCAAATCTCACAGTATATATATATATATATAACTATATGATCAGCATCCACTCCAGTTATACAAACATGGATTCTCCAAAGAAGTCCAACAAGATCTCAGACATTGTCAAACTTCGACAAATCCTCAAAAAATGGAAAAAAGCTGCAACAACATCCACCACCACCGCCACCTCCTCCTCCTCTTCCTCCGGCAAGACCAGTGCTCCGATCAAGAACAGTGCTCCGATCAAGTTCATAAAAAGAACACTGTCATTCTCCGACATGAGTACTGTTTCATCAAACAACAACATTGATGGAGCTGTTCCGAAAGGGTTTTTAGCAGTCTGTGTAGGAGAAGAAGTTAAGAGATATGTGATTCCTATGGAGTATTTAAGTCATCAAGCCTTTAAGGTTTTGTTAAGAGAAGCTGAAGAGGAGTTTGGGTTTCAACAACAAGGTGTTTTGAAGATTCCTTGTAAAGTTTCTGTGTTTGAAAAGATCTTGAAGATTGTTCAAGATAATAGATTAGATGATCATGATGATGATGATTGTTTTTTTCATGATGAGATTCTTGTTTCTTCTTCTTCTCATGTTCATCCCCAACTTTGTAGATGATGATTTTGTGTTTTTGAGGTGATTAATAGAGAAGAATATTAAATTCTCTATAACAATTGATTGTTGTCAAATTTATGTTTCTTTCGTTCTAATAGATTATTTTTCCACATTGAACGCCTAATGAGTGATTTCGTTATGGATCCAGTTCGTATTTAGCTTTTCCGTCGAGTTCTAATAGTTAGGTTATTAGGCCTGGTGATATGGACAAATAAAAATAATACTTTTTTTTTACTAGGAGTCATAAAGAGTAAAAAGTAAAAAGAAATTACAGAAATCAATTTACAGTAGGTTATTCCAAACTCGATCTTCTCTTCACCCATTTTGCGATTTGGAGCATCAGAATTGCCAAATCGATCGACTCTCGTAATATCAAAATCTATTTTTAGTATGTTCTTGCAAGCTTAATTTCCAGTTAGGGCTATTCGACATGTTGACGTGGACAAATAAAAATATGAGTTTCTTGACTAGAGGGGAGAGAGTAAAAAGTAAAAAGAAACTACAGAAATCAATTTCCAGTAGTTATTTTCAAGCTCGATCTTCTCCCCTCCCATTTCGGGATATGCAGCAACGGAATCGCCAAATCAGTATCTTCTCGCCTAACACCAAAACCCATTTTCAGCAGGTTCTTCCAAGCTTGAATTCTAGCTTAGAAGAACCTACTGGAAATCGATTTCTGTAATTTCTTTTTACTTTTTACTCTCTCTCTCTCCTAGTAAAGAAACTTAGTTTTTTATTTGTCTACATGACAATGAAAATGTCCATGCCAGTAAACTCGACAGAAAAATTAAATAAGGGCCAGATCTATAACACAATCAATGATAATATGGAAAAAAAGTTTTTAGTAGTGTGTAGGAGGAGAAGTTAAGAGATATGTGATTCCAATGGAGTATTTAAGTCATCAAGCATTTAAGGTTTTGTTAAGAGAAGCTGAAGACGAGTTTGGGTTTCAACAACAAGGTGTTTTGAAGATTCCTTGTAAAGTTTCTGTGTTTGAAAAGATCTTGAAGATTGTTCAAAGTAATAGATTTGATGATGATGATGATTGTTTTTTTCATGAAGAGATTCATGTTCATCCTCAACTTTGTAGATGATGATTTTGTTTTGTGATTTTGGGAATTAGATGATTAATGGAGAAGAATATTAATTTCTTTATACAATTAGTTGTTATCAAATCTATGTTTCTTTCATTTTACTTAATGGATCAATCCTCCGATCAATTATTTTCCATATTGAACTATTGATTTCGTTATGGGTCTGTTCCTTGTGTACGGTGAATCAGGACCAATACTGGTTCCTCCACTTAGATCGTGTCATATCGGCCGTTGGACTGACGTTGCATCATTTGAGTGGATGAGACAAGTACTAATCCCGACCTGTTGTAGAAATTTTCAAGGCTAACACAGATAGATGAATCAATTCATCAAACACGTCGTCAAAACGAGACAAACCCATTTATCATATGTCATTCTCTTTATCTCGAGAAATTCTATTATAGGTCCAGTCTACTAGATCTTATTAATGAAAATGTGATAATTGTATAACATTTTTTTTCTTTACATTAATTATTCCAATGTATTAGTATGTCTTTCTTTTGTCATTGGTCGGGTTTATTGCATTTGAGCCAGGGTCGGGAGCCTTTAAAATACTGGAGCCGTCCTGGACAAAACCTTCGACCAGCACATGACAACACGTCCAAGCGAGTGTCGGCAAACAACACCCAACCCCACTCGACGACCCAAAACATCAAATGCAGCATCCAGGGGCGAAGACAATGGGGGATCCGAACCTCTCCGACTGCCGGAATTACCATGACCACGAGTAGTTTTGACCCCTCCTGTCTCCATGAAATTTCAGGTTGTGGTGGTTTTGGCCCCCCTGTTTCCAAGAAATAATGATCGGGGTGCTGAATTAGCACTCCAAAATTGTCTCAGGTCCTGTTAGGTCCTTTCTAAATCCAAAATTCCATTTTTTTGGGGGGAAATTTACACAGAAATTCATCTTCTGAAAATTATTTACAATTATATCAAGTCATAATTTTGAATCATGTCAAACTAGTAAAATCAGTACTTTTAATATATTTTAAGGATTAGAATTTATAAATTAGAAGTCTAGAATATATTTTCTAGAGTTTATGATTTATGAATTGGAGTCTAGATTTTTTAAACTATGTTGTAAAATCATAATATATAGAGAATAATGACATATTAAGAATTAAGTTTGGTGATATGACTTAGTTGTAATTTTGTACTTAATTATGATATTCATGTATTTGGTCCTTTTTTTTTTTGTCTGTTAGGTCATCTCTAAATCCAAAATTCTAATTTTTTTTACCTGTTAAGTCCTCTTTGAATCTAAATTTCTATTTTTTTTTCTATTAGACCATCCCTAAATCCGATTTTTTCTATTAAACACAATTATTTTACATATTAAGAATCTTATACACAATATAACTTAATTTAAAAAGTTTCACATTGGTACTTAAAAATCGGTTTATGACCACTCTAATTATAACATGTATATATACGAAATTTTTTTTGAATAAGTTCAATTTAGCAAAAAAAAGTTTTTTTTTTTTTGCACACCACGTGTAAAATCGGCCCCCAACCGAACAACCTATATTCGCCACTGGCAGCATCTATATTTACTTTAACCCAGCCCACCTCCGGAAATGACTGATAGGGTCGTTTCGCCCCTATCTTTTAGCGTGATTTACGGCTTAATTTAGGACCAAATAAATAAGTTTAATTACAAAAATAACGAGTTTTTAATAAAATAACAAAATAAAAATAAAATCCGTGTTTTCGGTTCTTTGTCTTTATTTTTTATTATATTTAGAAAACAAAACGTCAAGCTAACTCGGCTCTCGAGAATTGTATTTCAGGTACGAGTAAGGAGCAATTTCCCACCGACATACGCGGAGCGTATCCACCTCCACGCGGGGCGTGTTATCCAGTCAGAACTGATTGAGCAATCCACAGGCACCACGTGGGACTTACCCACTAATACGCGAGGCGTGTCAACCACCACGCGGGGTGTAGATGCAATAATAGTCTCAATCAGGAATGTCAGACTGCATGATCTTCCAAGTCAACTGCTTCTGCGCGAGGCGTTCCACCTTACAAGCGAGGCGTATATGGGAGTTCTTCAACCTAAAAGATCCAGGGACTCATATACGCGGGGCGTTCCTCAGGCCACGCGTGGCGTAAAAGCCTCAATTCAAGCCACTAAATCTCAGGAGCTCAACCACGCGGGGCGTACCCCAGTCTACGCGGGGCGTGGTTGAGACAACAAGATCTGAATTTGGTCCACATGCAGGAATTATTAACGAAATGGGTTAACACGCGGGGCGTCCCCTACCATACGCGGGGCGTGTCATGGGAATTCTGCAGAAATAATGTATCTCCATCCTTGTATCTTGTGAATTTACAATTTTATCCCTAGCTTGATGTGTATAAATAAGAGTGATTAGCACTCATTTAGGCATTCAGATTTTACATAGCAAAAACTCTATCCCCTTGAGAGCTTGTTCGTTTATTCCGGCATTCCGTCGAAGTTCCGTTCCACCGTCGTTCACCAAGCTCGAGAGTTCCACCTCCAAGTCCTAAGAGACGACTTTGAGTCCGGTTAGCTAGTTCCGAGGGCGGATTCTTTCCTTTTCACTTGCTAATTAGCTTGTACTCTTCCTATGTACTAGGCTTGGTTGTATTCCATATTTACATTTTCCATATTTATAATTTATGATTTACAATTTCTACTTCTTTATATGTGTTAATGTTTGCTACTTGTTTTGATATTCATAATTGATTATTGTGTAGGGGAACGCGATTTCCGACGCCATTCGGGCTATCTTTAGGGATTCATATAGGTGTTGCCTTACCGGAAGTGACGCACCGAAAACCGTAGGAATTGACAAGCCACGGAACTTACGGACCCTAATTTCTAATCCCAAGCATTAGACACGCCTTGACTAGGAACCACGTAGTCTAAGTACTTCACGGGTTGGTCACACTACACGTAGTCGTCATTGCAAGAGTAAATCATCAACCGTATATATTCGGAGTCATTGTTTACCATATTTATAACTTATCACTATCCGTATCACTTCGTAGAGTTTTCGTTATATGAATCTGTCTCACCTATAGTTAGGAGTAGTTCGTAGTTGTTACCCAAATCAACCCAAAGTATTCACCGCTTAGATAACATATAAAACCGAGTCGTTTAATACTTGTAGTTATAAATCTCGTGGATTCGATACCCGGTCTTAACCGGATTATTACTTGATACGACGGGGTACACTTGCCCCTAAGTAGTAGCGTCTAGTAGAGATAGAGCATTTAGGAAAATCACATCCATAGTCGTAACGTCCTTATCATAATATATATTTCATAAGCTCTACCTAGGCGCCACGCCCATCAAGTTTTTTGCGTCGTTGCCAGGGATTTATAATTTCTTGCAATATTAGACAAAAGCGTTTTATTGTTAGTCTAAGCATTATCTTTGTATAAATTGTTTATATATACTTTTTACTAACAATATTCTTTCTTGTTTATAATTGTTTCTTTATTTTATGCACACCCGATCTCGGAGTGATACTCTCGTTCCTATTGATCTTGAAATTGAACGTACTCTTTGTAGGATTCGGAAAGAGAAAATGGCAAACCTCAACAATGAAGCTAACCAACCCGAGGTCAACCAAAGGCCGCCGGTGCAACCCGTGAATAACAACCGCAATGGTGGAGGCAATGACATGCGCTCGATGATGGAGATTCTTGCTCCGCATCGCCCTCAAAATCGCAACGGAATCGTTGCCCCCACCATTCCGACCAACACATATGAAATAAAGACTAGCATGATCCAACTAATCCAACAACTTGGTCAATTTGGAGGGAAACCCCATGAAAACCCTAACGAACATCTCGATAAATTTCTTATGTGTGCCGAAACTTCTCGGCAAAACGGTGTTCCGGTTGAGGCCGTCCGACTAAAGTTGTTTCCTTTCTCTTTGACAGGACAAGCGTTGGAGTGGTTGCACTCATTGGAGGCGAGATCGATTACATCATGGGAGGAGCTTGAGAAGGAATTCCTTTCTTACTACTTCCCGCCTTCCAAAACGGTTAAGTTGAGGAATTCCTTTCTTACTACTTCCCCTTGTTTATATGTATCATAACCGTTTTTCACCTTATTTTTATTTTTATTTTTCTCTTTTTATTTGTATGCATTGTCTTTTTTCTTTCCATTTCTATTTTCATTTGTCTTCTCTTCCGTCTCATTTCGTTTCTTTTAAAAGAAAAACAAATCCCATTAACATCCAAAACCCTACGCAGGGCGCCATACCTTTCACGCCCCGCGCATCTGCGTGTCTGTCCCCATTTTCGTAATCAAAGACACGTTACGCGGGGCGTCTGCCCTACCACGCCCTGCGTACATTCGACCGTTGGGTCTTCTTCCTAATAAGCACCACGTGTACGGACACGCGGGACGCCCCCTAGGGCACGCCCCGCGTATCCTAGAGGAGTTGCGAATTGCAACTCCCCATGACAGCTTTTCACCTTCCACCTCTCCCATCACTCTTTCCTCTTCCCCAAATATCTTTCCCACTTCTCCACTCCACCTCTTTTAACATCCTCCTCCGCCTCCACCCTAGTTTCCATTTGTTTTTATGTTTTTCTATGTTTTCTTTTCCTTTTCGTGTTTATGTTTTTAGTTCGTGTTTTTATGGTCTTATCTTTTATGTTTTTCTTGTACTTTCATTCTATTTTACTTAATATATCTATCTCTTTTTCCCTTCTTACACTTTTTCTTTGTGTTTGGTTTTGTTTATCTCCGCTTTCCGTGTTCGTTTTTATGTTTATGCATGAGTAATAATGTACACGCGGGGCGTGCCCCATTCCACGCCTCGCGTGCCTAACCTTCTGCCATCCACACTGGCCTAAACCTCGGAACACGCGGAGCGCCCCTCTCAGTGCGCCCCGCGTATCCGCGTCTCTGGCCTCTAATTGCTTAATTTGCATCTCCTACGCGGGGCGCCCTCCTGGGTACGCCACGCGTAGGACCTGACCTTCAGGGTCCTTTTTCAATTCTATCTTTATTTTTGTTTTTGTTTTTCTCTTCTTTTGCGACGTCCTTGGAATAGACGTCATTTTAATCACGCGGAGGGTCGTGCAACCCCGCACTCACCGTTTGTTTTGCACTAACAAAAACAAAAATAAAAATCAAATAAACAACAAAATAATTAAACTAATTTATTGATTCTTAAATTTTTTCCGACACACTATCTCCCTCGGAAATTAATTAAAAGTTCCGTTATTTGTTCTTAAATGAAAAGACGTTAACACAAAGGATCAGTTTAATTAAGAAATTTTAGTCTTGATTCTAAAGTTATAGATGTAGATATCCATTTTTGTCCGGGACATTTTTATACTTTAACTGACAATATTTGAAATTTCGACAAATTTATAAATTATATCAGAAATACACCATATCATTCTCACGTATGATTTATCCGAAAAAATGGAGCTTTTGTATACCAATTTGTTATGTCTCAATATAATTATCAAATCACATTCAAGGTATAATTTATTAGAACAAACATATCTTTCTTTTTTTGCTATAAACTATATGTGAGATGTAATGTATTATTTTCTGAATATGATTTTGAAATTGTTATATTTCAAAATATGATTGTTAGTTAAAATCAATTTTTGTTTAATAGTTAAATTAACTCATTCATTTTATAATTATGTTCAAGAAATGGATATAGTTTTAGATATGATTTATTGTCAAGAGATTAGCTATTGAAGATAATTTTACATAAAATCATATTTAGAATATAATCTATTCTTAGAACCAATTAATGATGAATGAATTAATATTCAAACAAAAATAAATTAAAAACAATAAAACAAAAAATAAAATAGAATGCTTTTGTTAAGAAATAAAATTTACATTTTACAAAAACTAATCTATTACATCTCTTTGTTTTGTAGGTAAACATAAAATTATGCCTCTCAATATTCCTAATCCAACTCCTAATCAAGCTTCAACTCAAGGACAAAAATTCAAATTTCAAAGTTATGAACAAATCCAAAAGTGGACAGCATTTCAAGAGAAAAAAACCACTACCAAGGCAGAAAAGACAAAGTACTCTTCTCAAGACTAAATAAAAACAGAAATATCAATTTCAAGGCAAAGAAAGACAAAAGTAGCCATGCTGATGAAGTTGTGCTCATACTAAATTTCAACTATAAAATGAGCTTCTTTGCTCATTTGAAGGAGGAGGCCGGATTTTTAGAAGGGAAGAGGCCAATTTAGAGAGCAATTTTTCAGAAATATTTTTAAGCAGAAATCCTTGTAATAGTTTCAAATTTGAGAGTACCCAAAGAGTGAAAATCTTGTATTCACCAAAGTCCAATATAAAACAATTCTTTCTCCATTTGATCTCCAAAGCTTTGAACTAAGGGTTTTTATTCTTAGTTTATAAAAACAGTGATTAAAAGCATCTATTTTGCTTTTGAAATGATCTGATTTTATAAACTTTGAATAAAAATCTATTGGTTCTCAACTCATTTAAATACATGTTTTATTTATTTAGTGTACTTTAAATTTATTCTACTAACTATTTACTAATCTTACTAACTTCATATATTAAATACAACTTATATCCTTATTTGCATAATACTACTGTTTATATTTATCATTTACTAACCACTAACATTTACTAGTTCGTTACTAACCACTAACATTTATCTGTTACTGACCACTAACATTTGTCTGTTCTTCATATTTCGATATTGTTTTTCTTTAGGAATTCTTTTAAAAAAATGAGTTATATGCTTGATCTAAACTCTTTCTTTCTAATTACTGACTTTACCTAAATTAAGGTATTAATTTCATAACCCAAAAATAATAACTAACATTAGCAGTAAAATCATAGTTAATCTAGATTAACCAAAGTTAATAAGGTTTAATAAGGTAGGATCTATTTTTTTTTTATCCTTTTACCAATTTCACCCTCACTAAATTTTCCCTCCGCCCACTTCACCGTCACCGGATCCACCATCGTCGTTATCCACCACCCGCCAATCATCGGAAGATTTCCTAGATAAAGGAGAATATCAGAATAGATGTAAGATTACAAGTGTAACTAGGAATTTTGTTTAGTTATAATTCTTCTGTTAAACCAAAAAACAACATAGAAAATAAAAGTGATTAAATAGCAAATAAACCAAAAATCTGGAAAAGTAAAACCTTACCTCACCGCCGGCGAGACGAGATGGAGTTAGACGACTTGAATAGTGGCAGCAGGAGCTGAGCCGATACGGCGGAGGGGCAGACGGCGCGTCAAAAACGGAGGAGACGACGAGCATGTGCACAACGGAATGCTCAGGCAGCAGCGGCGCAGACTGAAGCTCGGGCAGTAAGGAATGGCCGTCCAGGAGTGTTGTTTCTGTTCTCGAAGAAGAGGAGGAGACGTCGACAGTCAGACATGAACCAAGTCGGAGACGACGACTGTCGGACATAAACCAAGCGGCGACGACAAGCGACGGACGACTGAAGCGGTCGAAGTTGAATGAGGCGACGGCCGGCCGGATGGCTGCTGCTCTGTTCCTCTTAAGGAAGTAGATTTAGGAGGAGAGTGGAGAGCAAATGGGTAAAACGGTGACTGCTGTGTTCTCAAACCCTAGCATCCAAATAGAAACCCTAATATCCAAACTTAAAGCTCATGATACAACCTATATACTCTCCATTTCACTCAAATGGATCTGGATACTTGTTAATTTAAATTAAATGGGCCTTGACTCCACTTCTCTTCATCTGATGTGTGCTGGTATATATCAAACTTCTTTCCATTTTAGTTTTATTAACTTTTAATTTAGTTTTAAGTAATCTACATTATATATTGTTGTACATTGATGCTAGATTAATTCATCTTTAAATTAAGTTTTAACAATAACTATTTTTTTATTTAATGAATATAACAGTTTGCAATCAATCGGGTTTTAACCGATGTATAGTGGTTATGTTGCCGACCGCATTATATCGGTCACCGAATAGTGATTCTGATAAATAAATGGAAAATAATTGATACAGTGCGCGTAACTGTATTTTTTTTAATAAATATAACGATTTTTCTTTTCGACAGTTTCACTAAAATATTTATTTAGTGAGGATGATAATATATGACGTCTTTTTATTCATCAGGCTTAATTGTTGGATAGCAATTATAAAACGACCAAAGTATTCAGATCATTGAATAGTGATCCAAGTAAATAAACGATAAATAATTAATAAATTATATACTATTATATCTTTAAAAATATGTATATATTAATATCTTAAATATATTTAATCAACAAATAAAAATAATTTACGGGTCTCTCTATCAATTTTGATCGTTGGATAACGATTCTATTATGGTCGTATGACCACAACCTTGCGAGTATCGTCAAAGGCTTGAATCGATACAATTAATGACCCTTCAAAGCAATAAGTAAACACAAACACGTAAAACAAGCATATAGAAGTACAACAGTACCGATTTATCGGGCGGGGTAGGGTGAGATTACGTCTCTTCCCTACACGTAATCGAAAACCGAACACTGAATCATCGCAGACCATTACCTTATCCGAACTTTACCCGAACGGGTCAATTTGGAATCAAATCGGTGTCCAATCAGACCGTCAAACTGATTGGTGGCGACTCAAAAACCCATTGGACCAGTCTCCTTGGAAGGACTATCCAACACCGTTAACAAACCAGTAGAGCGGGAGCCATCGGACAGATTAAACAGTTCGCGATCCGCGGGCACGGGCGCGACAATAGAATTTATGCAAAGCCTAGGTTCGTACTAAACAAAATCATTGAGTCCTAACACACATGTTATTTCTACAATGAAATTTAAAAAGGCAATAAAAACGGGATAGTTGAAAATTTGACGAGAACTTGAACGTACACAATTTAACCCGAAATTTTTGTGAGGTATTTTTTAGCCTAAAAGAGTTCGTACGAGAACTCTAGTTCTTTCACAATTTTTTTGAGAGCTTTGACTTCACTCGACTCATAGAATTTGAATCTAATATCGGGTTAAGTACACCTATTTTGGTAAAAACGGCAATAGATTATAAAACGAACCCACTTAGGCTAATTCTTTCCTTAAATTATTTTTCTTGTTTTCATTAACTTCTAGGAAACCCCCTCGAGCCTATTAACCGACTTCTTTGTTAATACCTTTTTAACATCTAACCCTTTTTTCTCGTGTTCAAATACCAACAAAATCAAATCGCACATGAATTACCCGAAACAAGCCAATGCCTTGACAAGTAAGCACCATAAGCTTTCGAAATCGTTTTTGTGCCGCTCTCAAAACAAAAAGAAAAAGAAAAACACAATCAAGAGCAAAAGGCATTCTCAAGCTCCACCCGAGCAATTTCGAGTTATATTTTACGAACTTGCTAAGGCCAAAATAAAAACACAGTGCGATCATCAAAATGGTGTTTGAACTCGAGTCTCTAAAAATTAACCACTAAAAAGCCACCCACATTACAACCCTCCTCCGGGTTCATTTTTAATATTGCCTAAACCATAACATAGGAGGAAAAACCTGGATGAAAATGCAAACTCAAAGTGACCTCGAGTAAGTGCAAAGGAGAGTGCAAAAACACCGACCCACCAAGATTTGAGCGTAAGAGTGAAATCCCTTGGTGAGGTACTATCGGGTTCTCAAAAGATAATCGACCCCCGTTGATATTGCCTATTAAATTTGATCATAGAGGTTTCAAACAAGTTTTGGTCGCTCATTTGTTTATGTAGGTACTTGCCGAAAACTTTGCATAAAACTTTAGCCATGGGATCACGCACTTGGTAAAACTAACCGAAGCTTTGTTTCTTAATCATCTCAATCCTTTGTCTTTCGACTTCTTTTACTTGAGGACAAGTAAAACTTTAAAGTCCGAGGAGGTTGATAGGGTCGTTTCGCCCCTATCTTTTAGCGTGATTTACGGCTTAATTTAGGACCAAATAAATAAGTTTAATTACAAAAATAACGAGTTTTTAATAAAATAACAAAATAAAAATAAAATCCGTGTTTTCGGTTCTTTGTCTTTATTTTTGATTAAATTTAGAAAATAAAACGTCAAGCTAATTCGGCTCTCGAGAATTGTATTTCAGGTACGAGTAAGGAGCAATTTCCCACCGACATACGCGGGGCGTATCCACCTCCACGTGGGGCGTGTTATCCAGTCAGAACTGATTGAGCAATCCACAGGCACCACGTGGGACTTACCCACTGATACGCGAGGCGTGTCAACCACCACGCGGGGCGTAGATGCAATAATAGTCTCAATCAGGAATGTCAGACTGCATGATCTTCCAAGTCAACTGCTTCTGCGCGAGGCGTTCCACCTTACAAGCGAGGCGTATATGGGAGTTCTTCAACCTAAAAGATCTAGGGACTCATATACGCGGGGTGTTCCTCAGGCCACGCGTGGCGTAAAAGCCTCAATTCAAGCCACTAAATCTCAGGAGCTCAACCACGCGGGGCGTACCCCAGTCTACGCGGGGCGTGGTTGAGACAACAAGATCTGAATTTGGTCCACATGCAGGAATTATTGACGAAATGGGTCAACACGCGGGGCGTCCCTACCATACGCGGGGCGTGTCATGGGAATTCTGCAGAAATAATGTATCTCCATGCTTGTATCTTGTGAATTTACAATTTTACCCCTAGCTTGATGTGTATAAATAAGAGTGATTAGCACTCATTTAGGCATTCAGATTTTACATAGCAAAAACTCTATCCCCTTGAGAGCTTGTTCGTTTATTCCGGCATTCCGTCGAAGTTTCGTTCCACCTTCGTTCACCAAGCTCGAGAGTTCCACCTCCAAGTCCTAAGAGACGGCTTTGAGTCCGGTTAGCTAGTTCCGAGGGCGGATTCTTCCCTTTTCACTTGCTAATTAGCTTGTACTCTTTCTACGTACTAGGCTTGGTTGTATTTCATATTTACATTTTCCATATTTATAATTTATGATTTACAATTTCTACTTCTTTATATGTGTTAATGTTTGCTACTTGTTTTGATATTCATAATTGATTATTGTGTAGGGGAACGCGATTTCCGACGCCATTCGGGCTATCTTTAGGGATTCATATAGGTGTTGCCTTACCAGAAGTGACGCACCGGAAACCGTAGGAATTGACAAGCCACGGAACTTACGGGCCCTAATTTCTAATCCCAAGCATTAGACACGCCTTGACTAGGAACCACGTAGTCTAAGTACTTCACGGGTCGGTCACACTACACGTAGTCGTCATTGCAAGAGTAAATCATCAACCGTATATATTCGGAGTCATTGTTTACCATATTTATAACTTATCAATATCCGTATCACTTCGTAGAGTTTTCGTTATATGAATCTGTCTCACCTATAGTTAGGAGTAGTTCGTAGTTGTTACCCAAATCAACCCAAAGTATTCACCGCTTAGATAACATATAAAACCGAGTCGTTTAATACTTGTAGTTATAAATCCCGTGGATTCGATACCCGGTCTTAACCGGATTATTACTTGATACGACGGGGTACACTTGCCCCTAAATAGTAGCGTCTAGTAGAGATAGAGCATTTAGGAAAATCACATCCATAGTCGTAACGTCCTTATCATAATATATATTTCATAAGCTCTACCTAGGCGCCACGCCCATCAACGACCACCTACGAGGCTGCTGTCCCACCGCGAACCTGCTGCCCCCAGACCGTGTTGCGCCTCCCGTCTGAAATTCCGACGAAAATGCAATCGACTGCCGGACAGAAAACGCTGCCGGCACCAGATTACTGTTCAACAAAAATTATTCCCTTGGGCCCAAATATTCCACAATGTCATACACACTTGCTATTTAAATAGTTAGTTAAATAACGTTAAAGCTTAACTGCTTCTCTATAAGCTTATAATATATATGGGTGGGTACATAAATTTGTACGATATATGAAATTCGGTGATTAATTAAAATTTATAGTAATTAAACTGTTTTTAATCATATATTAATATTTAATATCACCAACTAATTATTTATTTATTTTTGGCATTTGTGAGATCCAGATTCATGTGATCTTATCTAATTAAGTACGGCTATTAACATGCAATCAACCAAAACTTAGAGTACAAAACTAATTAATTAATTAATATATGTTTAATCAGCAACTTTCAAAATGTACATATATCCTCTTCAATTTGTATAAAATATCTAATAGTCTCATCAACTTGCATAAAATATAGTCAATTAAATCACCCGGTAACGAAAGGTATATTGTACGAACCTCGAAAAAGTAAAATGACCAATGTCGGTGTATGAAGTTCTAAGATGATTAGTTTTACGGTTGAACAAGTAAAACCTTCATTTTTGATAGGCTTAATACAACATTTGCCCCCATGAACTTGTCCAGCGGCCCCTCTCAACTTGCATAAAATATTCAGTTAGCCTTCTGAATTTGCGCAAAATGTAATGAATTGATCACTCGGCTGCAAAAAAAAGTAAGTTAAATACGGAAGATGTATTGCACGGGTCTTAAAAAAAGTAAAACAACCAAAATCGGGGGTATGTGGTTCTAATATTAAAGAAAATAAGTTTTATAGTTGAGCAAGCAATAACTTTCTTTTTAATCTATTTTTGAATTATGTAGTAACATTCTAAGATGCGTGGAATACATATTCCGCATTTAACTTACTTTTTTACGACCGAGTAATCAATTGATTACATTTTACGCAAGTTCAGGAGGCTAACTAAACATTTTATGCAAGTTGAGGAGGTTATCGGGACACTTTGAAAGTTCAGGGAGCCAATCAAACTTTTGGACAAGTTCAGATGGCAAATAATGTATTAAGCCTGTTTGATATGTTTTAATCTATTCTACGAATTATATAATAACATTCTAAGACACGTGCAACACACTTTCTGCATCCAATTTATATTTTTTGCAACCAAATGATCAATTAATTATATTTTAAGCAAGTTGAAAGGGTGTTGGGATATTTTAAGCAATTTGAGGGAGTAAATTACACCAATGGTACCTGAACCTTACCCTAATTCACACTTTGATACCTAGATTACATTTTGTCTCAAAAATATACCCGAAGTAACAATGACCGGACAATTAAGTATATTTTACCGGTTAATGGCCGGTCAATGCGATTTTGACGAGTAAATTACAATGATGGTACCCGAACTTTACCTGAATTCACATTTTGGTACCTAGATTTCATTTTGTCCAAAAAATACACTTCAAGTAAAGATGACTCAATATTTTAGTATATTTGACTGATCGGTGATTGATCAACCCGAGTTTGACCATTTTAAATTAAAAATTGAGACCAATCATACACTCAATTAACATAAAATTATAATACTGTCATTCAGCTCATAAATGAGAATATTATAATTTTATGTAAATTGAGTGTATGGTGAGTCCTGTTTAGTTCATGTTACCCGGTCACTAACCGATCAAATGAACTAAACCTTTCAGTCACCTTTACTTGTGTTATGTTTTTAGGATAAAATAAAATCCAAGTACCGAAGTGTGAATTATGGTAAAGTTCGGGTACCATTAATGTAATTAACTCATGAAACTCGCGTTGACCGGTCATAAGCGGTAAAAATGTACTAAATTGTCCGGTCATCATTAGTTCAGGTATATTTTTGGGACAAAATGTAATCTAGGTACTAAAGTGTAAACTATGTAAAGTTCAGGTACCATTGGTGTAGTTTACTCTAATTTGAGGGAGAGATCATGACACTTTAAAAATTTAGATAGCTAATCAATTTTTTTTTTTTTGAATAAGTTTAGAGGAAGAGGATGTATTAAGCCATTAATATATTATACCCTAAATATGCACATATACTACTCAAGTATATACATACATGTCTTATTTTCTATATGTCCATCCAATTCATCGTGGAGTTTAATTATTGTTGGGTGGGTCTAAGGGTCTGCTTGGATTGAGGTTAGTGGGGGTTAATTAAAGGGAGATTATTTATGTAACCTTGCTTGGGAAGGAGTTTAAATTGAGGTTATTTTTCTAACCTTATTTAACCTTGCTTGGGAAGAAGTTTAAGTTTAAATGGGGTTAAATGAGGGTTAAATGGAGGTTCAAAAACCTCCAATTTCAGTCCCACCAAATTGGTGGGATCTGGAGGTTCTCTACTCTCCCTTCTCTTCCCTTCCCCTCCCTTTAATTAACCTCCCCTCCATTCCATTCCCCTCCCTTTAATGAACCTTACGAAACTTTCATCCAAGCAGACCCTAAGGGGTCGATCGCTGACCTAGTCTTTAGAGATTGACTAATGCCGGGTAGATTTATTGAGTATATTCTGATGTCAAAATCAATATAAATATCAGAAAAATATAAAAATATAGTAAATAAATCTAAAATATGTCCTAAAATGAGAGATAAGTATTTTTTTTTTATAAGGGGTCTCAAAATGTAGTATTACATTAGTGTCCCTTAATTAGTGAGGTGGTGGCTGTAAGTCGGTGTGGAGAGTAAGAGGCTTCTAGATCCGTAGAGGAATGCACCATCTTGAGAGTCTCAGGTCCATTTGGGCTTGAATCTTTAATACAGTGGATCTGTAATAGATATCTCCTTCGATGATGCATTTTGAATCATTATACGTGAGATAACTATTTTTTTAAATGTTCGTCGTCCTATGTGCGTTTCCCAAAGGATAACTACCATTTCCTAGGTGATGGACGACTGTGATTTAAAGATTTTTTAAGTATACGCCTTGAATTGAGTGGGAAGGAACCCTTTTGCATCTAGAAGTGACTCAGAGAACTTGGAACATAGAGGATTTTATTAATCGATCCTTCGACGAGACTATAAAACATGTCATTTTCTCATTTGCATCATCTTTTTTTTTTTGTAGTTCTTCTCTTTGCTTTCTGTTATCTGTTTGTCGAATGCAAAATCATAGTTAGAGCTCCTTTAACCAGAGATATCCACACTTTTCTCGAACTTGAATATTTTTTGACCTAGTGATTTTGGTGGAGACAATGAGGGTCACTCTACCGAAAAGCCTAAGAAGCTTGAGTTCGTAGTTAGTTACATATGCATTTTCTTTCGTACAATGGATCTTATACCAAGGAGTTTCTTGGTCATTCCGACTTTATTAAGCCTGATGTTACCTCAGTCAACTCTATGGAGAGGCTAGTGTCAATTATAGCCGACAGATGTGCATAGTTGGACTAAGAGAGGGATCCGTTTTGAGTATTATGCGCGCCCCAAATTGAATATCTTGATGCATCATATGAGTAATGCGGCGAGCCTACTAACTTTTGAGGACGTTGCCTAATAGCCCATGCCCCTAATGCTTTCATATTTACATTATTCCTACTTAGAGCATCTCCAACAGACTCTTTGCACTCTCTAAAAATAATATAAATAATTGACTCTTAGTCATTTAAGAGTGACTAAGATATTTCATCTCCAACAACACTCTTTATATTCACTCCTTATTTATTATTTTATTATTAAAAGTATTAATTGTTGTTATATTTACCAATAGTGTAAGGAGAGAGACTCCTCAGTGATAAATTATTAATAAAAAATGACTTAAGAGGCACTAAGAGGTGAAGAGATGCTCTCTATTAATAGAGAGGATGGAGAGGCTCTTAGTAATTTAAGGAGCCACTAAGAGGCTGTTGGAGATGATTTTTCATTCTCCCTCCTCAAATTTTAACTTAAGAGCCAATTTAAGAGGCTATTGGAGATGCTCTTATGATGAAGGATGGTAATGGGGACAGAGAATTACTGAATTATTTAGGGATGAGGTAGGGGCGGATTTTTTTTTTTTTATCCTTGATGGTTAAATTTGGATGGGATGAGAGTTACTACCCCGAACCATAACTGCGGTATTCAAATACCAGCTATCATTAACCGCTAATTCCTTTTCATCATACTTAAAAATAATAAATTTTTTTCCTCAAAAAAAAAAAAACAATAAATTTTGAAATAACTAAGGTCAACATATATAGCTTATTAAACTTAACCGCTAATTACGTTTTTATTTTTAAAAAATGAATTCTATTGTATTTCGAATATTTGTACATATACCAATAAAATTACAGTACACGTAGATCAAGATCTAACAGTGAATGACCAAATAAGTCTGAATCTAACGGTTAATGATTAAATATTACATGGTCATTAAGCTCAATGTGATCAAAACTGTGTGTTTTATGATAATATTGAAATCGACTCAACTTGCTAACATTTTAGGTAAAATTGCTCTTGGCTGCTAGCGTTAGGGGTAAAATTACATAATTTTAAACGTTAAGGATAAAATTGCTCATTCCTGTAACTGTTAGAATATTTAGGCACCTTATCCCATTTAAAATTATAAATCAGCTATAAATCACTTAAAAATAGACATGTATACTGGCTAGGGTACTCAATCGTCCCGTCCAAGCCCAAATACCTTGGGTTGGGTTTAGACAATGAAAATTGATCTCCGATCTAAACAGGGCCGTTCCTGACCTTTTAGTGGCCCGGGGCGAAATGATAATTTGGGCACCCATATATACATTCTACCTTTTTTTTTTAAGTTGTAATTTTTTTTTTATTACAAGGGATAATGTACAAATTTAGTCATATGGTTATTATGAGAGAGCAATTAGCATTCATGTATAAAATAGTGTAATTTTAAACCTAACGTTTATCAATTGGTACAGTTTCAACCTTAATTGATGAAAATGAGGTTTTTTATGTGTAATTTCTTATTCTATCTTTGCTCCAACCTTCATCGTTCTGGTCATTCAATATGGTTTGAAGTTGCACATTTCATGTTAATGAAAAAAACTCATTTTTAATCAACTAGGCTTGAAATTGCACCAACTCGTAAATGTTATTTAAAATTGCAATATTTTCTACATAAAAGCTAAATTAGTAGTGCAGTAGTAGCGAGTATACTAACTAGAATTATTTATGTACTAAAATAACAAGTATCTATGTCATGTAAAATTGAAAGAAGTAAATAAATATAGGCAGAAAGCATAATTAAGCTCCTTAACTTTACCTGTTTTAAGGATCAAGCCTCTGATCGATTATTTTTTCACATTGAGCCCTTGATCATTAATTTTGTTATGGATTTGGCCCTTATTTAACTTTTCCGTCAATGTTTAGGAGATGGGAAGATCAATTTGACGATTCTAATGTTGAAAATCACAAAATGGGAGAGGAGAAAATCGAGATTGAAAAGAGATACTGGAAATTAATTTTTATAATTTCGTTTTAGTTTTTAATTTTTATCTCTCCTAGTTAGAGAATTCTTATTTTTATTTGTCCATTGTTGACAAATCTTCCTAACGATGTATGCAGTCCAAACTTGACGAAAAATTTAAATAAGGGTCTAATCCATAATAGAATCAGTGATCAAGGATATAATGTGGAAAAATAAATGATTAAGGGCTTAATCCTTAAAACAACCAAAGTTTAGGGTTTAATTATGCTTGTTGCTATAAATATATTATTTTTCATATTGAATCTGAATATTCACAATTAAACTTAAGAAAAAAAAAATTGAAATGGGATAATAAAAAATTTTAGATAAAATTAAATGGTTATTTTTCTTATTGAATAGATAAATTGATAATTTTGATTTAAAGAAACAAAAAAAAAATAATAGTGATAAAATAGGATGAGAAAGGAAAAAATATTTGATAATAATAGAAATGAGGAGGAGAAGATTCCAATCTCCAACCACAAAGCTAAGTTAGAATAACAAGCCACTTGTTTATACTAAATGAACCAATTGATTTTTATGTTTCATATTCATCTCGTTTTTATATGTACAATACAAAAATATTTTTTTTAGGCCCTTTAATATTATGGGCCCTGGGTGGATGCCCCTCATTTCATAGTCCAGGATCGGTCCTGGGTCCAAGTCCGCTTGCCTGCTTATTTTTTGGGCTGGTCTCGGATTGATAAAAATTAGTATGAGTAGGTCCGTCTATTAATATTAACTAATAAATTTATTTATTAAATATTTAGTTAAGTATAAATTTTATTTTTTATAATTAAAAACTATGTATATCTTTTTAGATGGTTTATATGGGTTGAGTCTGGAATTTGATTTTTAAATCTGAACCCAACCAAATCCGAACCAATCTAAATTAATAGCAGACTAGGATGGGCTTGGATTGAGTATTTTTTTTATATAAAAACCTGTTAGACCGACCTGGATCCGGCCCATGACATGTCTACTTATAAACAATGTTATCAGAACCGGACCGGACATCAAACCGGATTGGTAACTGGATCACGGGTCACTTGGTCGGATCGGATGGCTCGGATTAGTCGAACCGGATGACGTAATAAATAAATAAATAATATTTATATATATTAAATATATATAACTAATTTAAAATTATTTTTATACATTATATATATCAAAATAAATTATAAACAACATTTGGTTTGTTATTTTTTGTTAATTTGAGTCTTAAATATATGACGAATAAATTAAATTTAGAATAAATTAAAATATATCAACGTATTTTATGTCATGAGATCTTTTTAAAAATATATTATAAACTCAAAACGGACAAGTGATAAATGAGAAGTTGATGCTCAAAGTTGACTTAAAATGGTTTGGAAGAAGATAAAAGAAAATTAAGCATTCACATCCCACATAGGAAAGAAATGAGAAACTTAACTAGTTTATAAGTAAATGACATTTAGAAGCCTTTAACTAATTACTAGGAAAAATGCTCTATCACGCGCAGGGGGTGCAATCGATTAACTGTTGGGTTATGGGCGCACTCGCACGACGTGGGCGACGCGAATGCCGCACCGAAATAAGGTAGCAACTAGAGACCCGGGGTCGCACCGGTTCCCGACCGGACTGTCGGGTCCCGGTCCAATCCCGGGTCTCTCCGGTTTTTTAACCCTTCATATAATCGGACAGTCTCAGACCGGCTTCCTCGCCGGTTCCTGGTCCGACCGGCCGGTCCGAGCCGAGCCTGATAACATTGCTTATAAATGAGAATTGTTTTTTTCAAATGCATCTAATAAGTTTTATGAATTCATCATCATTGTTGAATCTAGTCTGATTATAACAATTTTCTAAATCAAACTAGAGTGAAACTTCTATAAATTAATAATGTTGGGACCATGAAAGTCCTAGTTGGAGATAAGGATATCAAGGAACGATGGAGGTCCTATTTTGATGACTTATTTAATGGAGATCGCCAACAAGATGTTGGCGATATAAGTATCCATCACGATATGATAAATCACGAATGCCTGCGGAGAATTCAAAAGGGTGAAGTCAAAATGGCATTAAGTAAGATGAAGTTGAAGAAAGCAGTAGGACCTGATGGCATCCCTATTGAGATTTGGAGATGTTTGGGAGAAAGAGGAATCGAATGGTTGACGACGTTCTTCAACAAAATTTGGAGAAACAATAAGATGCCATCAGAATGGAGGAAAAGTACCTTAATCCCTTTGTATAAGAACAAAGGCGATGTCCAAGATTGTGCCAACTATCGGGGAATCAAATTAATGAGTCACACTATGAAACTTTGGGAGCGAGTGATCGAACAAAGGTTAAGGAGGACGGTGAAGATCTCGGAAAACCAGTTTGGCTTTATGCCGGGAAGATCAACTATGGAAGCCATCCATCTAATGAGACAATTAATGGAGCACTATCGAAATAAGAAGAAAGACTTGCATATGGTTTTCATTGACTTGGAGAAAGCATATGATAAGGTACCAAGGGAAGTACTTTGGTGGGCCTTGATAAGGAAAGGCATTTCGCGGAAATATATTGACATCATAAAGGACATGTATGAGGGAGTATGCACGAGTGTACGTACTAGTGTTGGGAAGACTGAAGAGTTTCCTATTACGATTGGAGTGCATCAAGGTTCCGCACTAAGCCCATTTCTTTTTGTCATCGTTATGGATGAACTAACAAGTTCACTTCAAGATGGTATACCATGGTGCATGCTGTTTGCAGATGATATCGTGTTGGTTGATGAGACGAAAGAAGGAGTGGAGAGGAAGTTGGAACTATGGAGACAAACTCTAGAATCTAGAGGCTTTAAGTTGAGTCGAAGTAAGACAGAATATTTGGAGTGTAAGTTTAGCGGCCGTAGGAGTAGGGAGGCAGGGACAATCACCCTAGATGGGAGAGTTGTTCAGGCCTCGGATTGCTTCCGGTATTTAGGATCTATTATCCAAACGGATGGAGAAGTAGATGGAGATGTTGCTCATAGGATTAAAGCTGGTTGGTCGAAGTGGAAGAGTGCTACGGGTTTCCTTTGTGATCCCGGCATGCCTAATAGATTGAAGGGAAAATTCTACCGGACGGCAATTAGAACAGCATTGTTATATGGTACGGAGTGTTGGGCAGTGAAACACTGCCACATCCATAAGATGTCGGTGGCAGAGATGCGTATGTTGAGATGGATGTGTGGTCATACGAGAAAGGACCGGGTGCGTAATGAAATAATTAGGACAAAAGTAGGGGTCACATTTATTGAGAATAAAATGAGAGAAAACCGACTAAGGTGGTTTGGCCATGTGAGACGTAGAGCGCTTGATGCGCCGGTTAGGAGAACCGAAGAGTGGCAAAGGGATGTAGTGGTGAGGGGTAGGGGAAGACCTAAGCAAACTTGGAGGAGGGTGATCGAGAGTGATATGAGTTTACTGGGAATTGAGGAAAATATGTTAGTGGATAGGACGGATTGGAGGGAGCGAATCTGTGTCGCTGACACGACTTGACTTTCACGGTTTTATATGATGGTTCATGTTAGCCGACCCCGAATCATTTCGGGACTAAGGCTTTGTTGTTGTTTGTTGTTGTTGTTGTTGTTGTATTAATTTATCGAGTATAAATTTAGTGATCTGGCCCAAATCGGGACCAGAAGAAATTATTATTTTAAAGAGGTTATTAATTTATCGAGTATTAATTTATGAAGGTTTGACTGTATTAGTATTTACTATTAGTATTTTAAAATTAAGTTTTTTAAAATTCAAAATTTTCTAAAAGTAATTGTTTTTATATTCGCTCTGTTTGACAAATAGTTGTTAGTTGTTAGCTGATTTGACTAGCTAATTGTTTAAACTTGTTTTTGGTAAAATTTAACCGATTGCTAGTAGCTATTTGTGTAAAATGACAAATAAAGACATGATAAAGTTTTTATTTAGGGTTAAAGGGTAGTAATTAAGGGTAAAAATGTCATTCAAAAGAGATTAAGTAATAAACTAATTGAAAAAGCTCCTAAAACCAGCTTTTTCAAACCTCTATTTACCAAACACAACTATTAAAAGTTTGACTATTCAAAACCTCTAAAATAATCCAAACCTATAATTTTACCCAAAAAGTTATTTACTAAACAGGGCCTAAATATTTTTATATAAAAGCCCGCTAAGTTGGCCCAGATCTGGCCCATGACATCTCCACTTAGAAGTGAGAAATGTTTTTTCAAATGCATCCTAATAATTTCCATGGATTCATCATGACCGTAGTTATAACAATAACTATTTTTTTTTTAAAGAAAACTCGATATATTAATAATAGAGAGAAGCATCCCGAATTAGAATGCTTCGAAGGAATACAGGACTAGACCAATGAATAAAAGAATTAGTATAGGAACGGGCGTTTCGAGCCATGGCATGAGCTGCACTGTTCGCTAACCTTGCAACAAAATTCACCTTAAAACTTGGGTGATCATGAATAAACTCTCTAATGTCTTTGATAATTTGCCCGAACTCAGTAAGATCTCGATGTTGTGGACGGATCGAATCTACCACAACTTTAGTATCACTTTCGAACATAACTGAGTTATACCCTAAAGATAAGACCCAACCCATACTCTCCTTTAGTGCCATTGCTTCCGCCATTTTGGCCGATACCACACCCAACTGATTTGTGCTATACTAAATCGAACTATTAGTATTTCAAAATTAAGCCTTTAAAAATCCAAAATTTTCTAAAAATAATGAATTTTATTTTATATCCTTTTTAATTAATTTTAAAAAAATAGAGACACATTGGCTCCGGTTGGACCACTAGGTCCCAAATTGATCCCAATTCTTATCGGATTATTAAAGATTAACAAATTCAACATGACCGAGACCATAGACTTAGACGGTCTTCAGTCCGACCATCCTATCAGGATTTGACAACATTGCTAAGTACATATTTGGAAAACATAATTATAACTCATGAAACAATAGCAATTAAGGAAAATTAGAAGTAAATAAATAAAAAATTTCTATTTGTAAACTCAATTTGGGAATGAGATTGCATAGTGATGAACATATATAAGGTATCTCATTAATGCAGATTACACATACCTTAATTAAATTAATTAAGTTGGAATTAGAAATGGAATATTGTATAAATTTATGAGAAATGCACCTACCACAACAATCAGAAATTAAATTAGGTATAATTCCAAAAATAATCCTCGTATTTTTGTCGATTTGCAGATGAATGTATGTAATCTTTTTTTTATACAAAAAGAGGATTGTGGTTCTCCACCGTTTACGAAACCAATGACTTTTATGTTGATATTGTCAATTTTATAGTTGATAACCTTAAATTTCGGCAAGTTGGGTTAATTTAAAAAATTGTTCATCAAATTGTCCATCAGTCAGTCAGTCATGAATCTTGTCATCTACACATCTGCGTCATTTTATCACTCATCAGTAACAGATTACAAACATATGAATAGACGTGAAAAAATTATACTGTATTTTGTACGAATTGAACTAAAAAAATACGAATATTTCGTCGAATTTAAAATATTAATCTCCAATTTTATTATTAAATCACAAAAAAAATATGAAATCTTTTTTTTAGAACCAAGTGATATGCAACTAGTGCAGAATAAGGAAAAAATATTTGTTTTTTTAATGATTTCTGAAACTGGCCCAAATTGTCAGGATTAGGGGTAAAATTGCTCTTGGTTGCCAACATTAGGAGTGAACTGCAACATTTTAGACGCTAGGAAAAAAATTGCTTTTGACTGTCAACGTTATGAGTATTTTTACAAATTATCCCTAATTATAAAGATAAATCGCTACAATAGACCAAGATTATTACTGGTCCCTCCACTCGGATGATGTCACACAAACAATTGAGCTGACATGACATCATCTAAGTGGACGGAACAAGTAGTTCCGACCAGGTGTAGAAATTTGTTGTCTGTGATTAATCCAAATAAAACATAATATTTGAAGTAACGAAAATTAAATGAAAGTATATCAAAGTGTATGAACCACTTAAACATAAATGAAAAGAACAAAATTAGGCAAATCTGAGACAGTGTCAACGTTAAGAGTATTTTTACATGTGGACTGAGATGAGTATTGTTCCCCCCAGTGGTCGGAACAAAGTTAGACAAATGTAAAGTAGGCCAACCCATGGGCCACCATTTCGATGCAACATTCGCGTTGCCCACATCGTGCAGTTGCACCCCTAACCCGGTGTTGCTTCAACTACACCCCTACACATAAGAGAGTCTTTCCTATAGTAATTGGTTAGAAAGATATATGCCGTGTTTGGCAAATAGTTATTAACTGATATCTGATTACATTAGCTGTTAGCTGATTATCTTTTCTTTTAATTGATTTGACTAGCTCATTATGTAAACTTGTTTAGTAAAACTTAGCCGTTTATGTAAAATGACAAATAAGGACATAATAAAACCTTTATTTGGGATTAAAGGGTAGTAATTATGGGTAAAAATGTCATTCAAAAGAGATGGAGCAATAAACTAATTGAAAAAACTCCTAAAACCAATTTTTCAAAATTAGCCTTTTGGACCCAATAAGCTCATTCAAACATTTCTCTACCAAACACTACTATTAGAGGTTTAACTAGTTTAAACCTCTAAAATAGCTCGAACCTCTAATTTTACCCTAAAAAACTGTTTACCAAGCAAGGCCATAATATATAGTTAAAAAGATTTTATAGTATAAAATACACTGATGTATTTCAAATTATTTAAAATTTCATTTATCAGTTATATACTTAACAAATCAAAATTATTATTTTAGCAAAAATTAAATTTGTAAAGTCAATTTGAGAATGCATAATGATGAATATAAATAAGGTATCTCACACATACCTTAATTGAACTATGGGTAAATTTTAAATAAAACCCTTGTGGTTTCACTAATTTTCAGATAAACGACTATAGTTTACTTTTTGTCAAAACGATGATTGAGGTTTTATAGTTTTAAAAAAACAAGGACCTTTTGGATTAATGCTATTAAAACCATCTTTAACGACCTAAAAATGAAAATTTTCAAGAATTAAAGTTGTTCAATGTCATATTTGCTATGGAACTACATTTTCGATTTTTAAAAATCATAATTTTTGGAACTTTCTCTCTCTTTACCAAACGTCATCTAAATAATCTCAAAATAAAAAAGTTGAAGAATTAAAGTTGCTTAGAATATTAGTAGTTCTTAAAATATGTCATTTTTGAAGTCAATGGTGATTTTAATAGTATCAATCGAAAAAGTCCTTATTTTGCTAAAATGGAAAACTTCAGTCCTTACTTTGAAAAAAACTAAATCACGGTCTTTTATCTGAAAATTAGTGAAACCACAAGGGTTTTATTTGAAATTTACCCTTAAGCTAATTAAGTTTGAATTATAAGTTACAATATTGTATAAATTGATGGAAATTCACCTACCAAAAACAATGAAAATTCAAATCATATATTTAAGAAATAAATTAAGACAGTTATGGAAACAAAGGAAATATAAGGGATAATTCCCAAAATAACTCCTGTAATTTTCCTAATTTTTAAGATGGTTGTGTGTGATTTTTTTTCCATTTTTGACCGTTGATGACTTTAAAATAAAATATTATAATAATTAAAATTGTTTAGTATCATATTTACTATGAAATTAAATTTTTTATTTTCCAAAATCATCATTTTCGAACTTTCTCTCTCTAAACATTAAGTTTCTCTCTCCTGATCAAGCATTATCTAAATGATATTTTTCAACAAAAAAAAACAAAAAAACTACGGTCACCTATTTGCAAATCAGCGAAATCATAATAGTTATTTGTGGAACTATCCTTTAAAATTATATGGAAAGTGTAAAAATACCCTTAAGGTTAACAACCAAAATAATTTTACCTTTAACGTCTAAAATGTTGTAATTTTACTCTTAATGTTAACAACCAGTAACAATTAACGTTAACAAATTGAGTTAATTTGAAAAATAATTAACCAAATTGTTTCCTTAGTTACGAATCTTGTCATCTACACTTTACATATGTATCATTTTTATCACTAATTAGTAAGAGATCACCAACACATTAATAGATGTGATAAAAATAAAAATTATATTGTATTTTGTACTAATATGAAACTAGTGCAGAATAAGAAACAAAATATCTGCGTTTTTAAGGGTAAATTACACCCATGGCAACTGAACTTTACTCATTTTAATATTATGGCCACTGAACTTCAATTCTTAACTGTATGACAACTAAATTTTACACTTTGTAACACCGGTGGCCACTCAACTTTTAACTAACTCTTCAATATGACCGTTAATCACCTCAAAACGAAAATTTTCAAGAATTAAAGTTCCTTAGAACATAATTAACTCTTCAATTTTTTTTTGTTTTGAGACCGTCAATGGTCGTTTTGAGGTGATGAGTGGCCACTGATGTTAAAAAGTGTAAAGCTTAGTGGCCATACCGTTGAGAATTGAAGTTCAGTGGGCATAATGTTAAATGGGTAAAATTCAGTGGCTAAGGATATAATTTACCCTGTTTTTTAATGATGTCTGGAATTGACCCAATTTGCTAACTCTATGGGTAAAATTTTCTTTTTGACTGTCAATATTAGGGTAAAACAGCACCAGTCAACGTTAGGGGTATTTTTTACATTTTATCCAATTATATATTAGGAAATGAAATTAAGACAGTTATGGAAACAAAATTTAAAATATATATATATATATATATATATAGAAATTCATCTCTCTCTAATTCTTCTATTTCAGCAATGGCAAATATGCTAAGAAGATTAGTGTTTAAGCATTTGAAGAGAATAGTGAAGAAGAAAGCTCTTGTATTTTCAGACATTCCTCCAGGTTTTCTGGCTGTTTATGTCGGAAAAGAGCATCGGAGATTCTTAATTCCGGTCAGATTCTTACATTTTCCGGTGTTCATTTCGCTTCTGGAGAAAGCCGGAGAAGAATTTGGGTTTAAGTCCAGTGGAGGAATTGTTCTTCCATGTGAGGTTCTGTTTTTTAAACGAGTGTTGAAATTGCTTGAGAAGGATGAAAAGATTTATGGAGGTATGGATTTCGATGAGTTTTTTAACGTCGAATATTCGGGTTGCGGTGACGGGTTTGGGATTCGGGATTCACTGATAAGGAGTGACGGATCCATGATTTACTGAGAAGGGTGCTATGTTAATTTTTTTTTTTTTAGTGTTTTTAGATAAATAAAAATAAAGTCTCGTTCACCGTTATTATAGAATTTTCGGTGCTTTCTGACGACCAGTGAGTATTTAAGCCCCTCAAAACCCCTCTGAATCTGTGCCTGCTGGTAAGGGTGGTATGTCGTGATTTATCTAGGTGTTAAATTGATATTTTTGGGGTTTTTTTTGCTAAAATAAATTAAACCCCCATATAAGGTTTCTATGGAATTTTCATTATTTTCCGGGATCAGTGAATGCTCAAGCCTCCAGAATCTCCCCAGTATGCAAGGAGGAGGACAAAGTCTTTTTTTTTCTTCACCTCTCATGTACAAACATTGATCCTAGGTTCTACTGGCTTAATTGTGTTTTTTTATGTAATCTATGATTTGTGACTCGATTGTCGGATAATTAGTACCCGCGTTCATATAAATTTCAATAATGTTCTTATTTTGTTTCAATAAAATCACATATCTTTTTTTTACTAAATCAATTTGAATGTTTTTACGTCACTCTCGTATTGGAAATGTTGACATGACATCCACTCTTGTAGCTCAACATCATATCAACACCATATCAAGGTCGGCCTTGGGTTTAGGTCAGGAGTGCCCTGGCCTAGGGTCTAGGCCCAAAGCTAGAGGGACCCCAAAATTTTTATTAGGTGAGTGCATATACACAGGGGAAAAAATCCACAATAAAAAAACGCTTCATCGTCGCTTAGGGGCGCCTAGGCGGTTAAAAATCGCGTAGGGGCCAAAATAACACCCAGATGGACTAATTAGAAAAAATAAAGTAGGATTCTCGATTTCGAGCGCCTAGTATTTACTATGGAACCACGTTTTTTATTATCATTTTTGGAGTTTTCTCTCTTTTAAAAAAAAACAACACTTAAATGAACGATAGAATAGAATATCATAAAAAAAAATTAAGATTTTCTATTTTAAGGTCATCAACCGTCAAATTGGTTTGTAGTTTTGCAAATGGAAAAGGATCTCAGTCCTCTTTTTGCAACAACAAAAAATTACAGGCACCCATCTACAAATCAGCGAAATTACACGAGTTAATTTTGGAATTTTTCCTTAATTATATATTAGCTAGGGGTGCACTCAAAAATCCGGAAAAAATTTGCTGAGAGGGTAGGGTGGTTTATGAGTGCTAGATTAATATTCTTTTTAGTGTTTTTACATAAACAAAAATAAAGTCTCGTTTAGAATTTTCGACGTTTTTCGGCGACCAGTGGATATTTAAGCCCTCAAAACCCCTCTGGATCTGTCTCTGTTGATAAGGGTGGTATGTCGTGATTTATTTGAGTGTTAAATTGATATTTTTTGGGTTTTTTTGCTAAAATAAATTAAACCCCCATATAAGGTTTCTATGGAATTTTTGTTATTTTTCCACTATATATAGCTTGATTACACATGCTTTACACGCTTAATGAGCTAAGTCACGCATGAGCAGTTCAGCGGTATTCGGTTCCATAAAAGTTCGATCTCATTCAGTTTGATTTATAAACGAGTCGAGGTTGAACACGAGAAAACTCAGCTCGAAAGCTCTCGAATAAGCTCGATTATAATGTGAATGAACATGATCATGAACAAGTTTGGTTTGATTGTTTTTTAGGGTTAATTACAAATAACTACGCTTTGGTTTGGCCAATTTGCAGACCGGTACCTGTGATATTTTTTTTTTGCAAATGCAACCACGTGGTTTGTAAAATTTTACAAACACAATTCTGTGGTTTGCAAAATTTTACATTTGAGTTCACTTTGTCAGAATTTGGTTGAAACCTCGAAATGAAAATTTTCAATAGTTAAATGATATTTTAAGCAACTTTAATTATTCAACTTTTTAGGTTTGAGGTCTTAGGTGTTTTTTTTATGAGAGAGAGAGATAATGTTTAGAGAGAGAAAACTCTAAACATGGTGATTTTAAAAAATTAAAAATGTGGTTCCATAGTAAATAGGATACCAAACAACTTTAATTCTTGAAAATTTCCATTTTAAGGTCGTTAAAAAAACATGTAAAATTTTGCAACCACATAGTTGTGTTTGCAAAAAAAAAAAAAAAAAAAATCATAGATACCAGTCTGCAAATCGATCAAACCACAGGATAGTTATCTGTAATTAACCTATCTTTTAATAATAGTATTTCAATGAACGGAAAAATGTAAAAACGTATTTTTTATGTAAACTTTTGTTTCAAAGGTTTCAAAGTTTTGTATTAAATATATTTTAAATGGACATAATTAATGAGTTGTTCGTGAATAAAATTTATGAAAGGAATTAACGAGCAGCTCACGAATATAATATTAGCTCAAGCTTGACAATTTTTTAAAAAGCAAAACATGTCAAAGTTCAGTTCGGTTCGATTACATCTCTACTAATAATACTTACGGGGTGTTTGTTAGAAGGGATATAGGAGGTTGGATAGGGATAAAAAAACACGAGATAAGTTATCCCGTGTTTGTTTGGGAGATAGAAGAATGAGACAGATGAGGGATAAACCTCTTATCCCTCAAATCCTATACCCAGGAGGGGGGTGGTATAAGGAGGTGGGATAAGCTCATGCGATTTTAATAGGATGAAAAAGTTCATCTTATCCCTCAAATTAATGTTATGCAGTTTAAATAAGGTTAAAATAGTAAAATGTATTATTTTATCCCTATCCATATCCCACGTACCAAACATTGAATAATAATTCTCGACTATCATATTTTTATCCTTATCCCAACCATTTATCTTTGTCCCTATCCCAACCTCTATCTTTATCCCTATCTCAATAGAATACCAAACGTCCCGTTAGGATAATGCTTTGTGACGCTTTAGTATTTTTCTTTTTTGTTTTTTTATATATATTTATAATGGATATCTGGTTAATATATATAAAATATGTTTATATTAGTCTCTCATAGGAGACCTATTACTTCACTTTTGGGGTAAATTATACCCATGGCTACTGAACTTTACAATTTTAACATTGTAGCCACTGAACTTTACACTTTTTAACACCGGTGGCCACTCAACACCTCAAAACGACCGTTGATGGTCTCAAAATAAAAAATTTGAATATTTTTAGAGAGAGAAAGCTTCAAAAAATGTGATTTTGGAAAATAAAAAATATGGTTTCATAGTGAATGTGGTTCTGAACAACTTTAATTCTTGAATATTTTCATTTTGAGATCGTTAAAGGTCATTTTGAGGAGTTAGTTAAAATTGAGTGGCCACCAATATTAAAAAACGTAAAATTCAATGGTCATACCGTTAATAATTGAAGTTCAGTAGCCATAATGTTAAAATGGGTAAAATTCAGTGGTCATTGATGTATTTTACCCTTCACTTTTGTATAACATTTCAGCACTCGGGTCCGTGTCCATTTCCATTTCCTAACTATATTTTTTACAACTAACTATATTTTTTACAAATAATATTTCTCGATGTCCGTTTCAGTTTTCATTTTCGTTTCCATACAACATAACTTTTAGAATAATAAACTCGACCAATTAACAGTTTCCATTCTCGTTTCCGTACAACATAGCTTTTAGAGTAATACACTCGATCGACCAATCAATATATGAACAATACACTTTATATTTTTTTCTCCTATCTATATTGTTTTTCTACTGTAATTATTTGCGGATTTCTCTCCACCATCCAGGGAAAAAAAAAAGGAAAAAATCTGACTACCAAGCTAATGTGCCTTTGTGCTTCCATTTTCGGGCATAACGGTCTACGAGTGCCTTGGCCTTGTCCGGAGCAAAGAATCGTGCCTGCACATTATCACGATTTCAACATTTTACGCGACAAGACATTCGATGAAAACAATGGAACTAATTAAGGCGGGCGGTCGGTACTCACTTGTATAAACATCCTTTGAGCATCCCCAACGTTACCGTTTTCTTTCAATATAATTCCCTGCTTCGTAAATGAGGCGGTTAAGGTATATGAGTACTTATGCAAACTTAAATCGAGTTCAAATGGAAAAGCATAAAGTACGGGACAATCTAAGCAAACGTAAATGAAGCCGATAAGGTATATCAGTACTTATCCAAACTTAAATCGAGTTCAAATGAGAGGAAAACCATAAACTACTGGATAAAAACTAAGCAAACGTAAAGGGTTAAGTGCAAAAATACCCTTAACATTTTGGGTGAGGAGCAATTTTATCCATAACATCTGAAATGGTGCAATTTTACCCCTAAAGTTGGAAGCCAATAGCAATTTTACCCCTAACGTTGATAAATTGGGCCTATTTGAGAAATAATTCATCAAACTGTTTTCTCGGTCATGAATTTTATCATTTACATTTCACACGTGCGTCATTTTATCCGTAACAAATCACAAACATATGTTGGAATGTGAAAAAAATAAAAAATAAAAAAAATACTGTCTTCTGTATTATATTAGATAAAAAAAAATTCAAAAACTTCACCGAATTTATAAATATTAATCTCCAATTCTATTATAAATTATAAAAAACATGAAATCTTTTTTTAGAACGAATTACTATCCAATTGGTGCAGAATAAGGAACAAAAATATGTGTTTTATAATAGTGTCCGAAATTGACCCAATTTATCAACGTCAGGGGTAAAATTGCTATTGCCTTCCAAAGTTAGGGGTAAAATTGCACTATTTTAGACGTTAGGGGTAAAATTGCTCCTGACCCAAAACGTTAGGGGTATTTTTGCACCTTAACCCCAAACGTAAATGAGGCAGTTAAGGTATATCAGTACTTATGCAAACTTAAATCGAGTTCATATGAGAGGAAAACCATAAACTACGGGATAAGGTAAGAAAACGTAAATGAGGCGGTTAAGGTATATCAGTACTTAGGCAAACTTAAATCGAGTTCAAATGAGAGGAAAACCATAAACTACGGGATAAGCTAAGCAAACGTAAATGAAACCGTTAAGGTATATCAGTACTTATGCAAACTTAAATCGAGTTCAAATGAGAGGAAAACCATAAACTACGGGATAAGCTAAGCAAACGTAAATGAAACCGTTAAGGTATATCAGTACTTATGCAAACTTAAATCGAGTTCAAATGAAAGGTAAACCATAAACTACGGGATAAGCTAAACAAATGTAAATGAGGCGGTTAAGGTATATGAGTAATTATGCAAACTTAAATCGAGTTCAAATGAGAGGAAAACCATAAACTACGGGATAAGCTAAGCAAACGCAAATGAGGCGGTTAAGGTATATGAGTACTTATGCAAACTTAAATCGAGTTCAAATGAGAGGAAAACCATAAACTACGGGATAAGCTAAGGAAACGTAAATGAGGCGGTTAAGGTATATGAGTACTTATGCAAACTTATATCGAGTTCTAATGAGAGGAAAACCATAAACAACGAGATAAGCTAAGCAAACTCAGGATCATAAAAGCGAAAAAAAAAAAAACGGTTACCTTTGCTAGGTAACCGCGGAAATCATCGGGGTGACTAGAGATAAGCTGATCGTAAACAGCAACAGCATCACTCACGTGTCCCCAATCCGAATAAGCCTTTCCGAGAAGCAAGTTTACCTACAAATACATTTCAATTAATATAAAATATACAGAAAAATACTAAAATATTCCCGGCATCGGCATGTCTTCATACGACCAGGCGAACACCTTGTGATGATTCCGTAGTACTTTGTCAATCGCACATTATCCTTCGGGGGATAAGTTTGGGGAAATTGATACGGTAAAGACCGCAACTTACTTGAATAGGATCCACCTCCTGCTGATCATCAACTTCAGCTGATTTTTCGGAGTTCAGACGATCACGGGTAGCCAAGAGGAACTGAACCGCCTTTACAAAAGGAAAAACAACGTTAAATAGTGGAAACAAAATTTGATTCGCTGCATTCGTAGATCCACGATGCGTGTGCAGATGAGTTAAAGCAAAATAACGTATTATCAAGAGAGCAGCGAGCCAAGAACATAACGAACATTTCAAGGTAAATTACATACATTGTGTACAACCTGTCATATTTCACACTTTGGTGTTCAACCTTCAATTTTGCAGACAAAAGTGTACAACCTTTTGGTGACCTCCCACTAAAGTGTTCAGCCGGTAATTATGATCGGTCAACGCGAAGTCAACGCACCACATCAGCAATTTGACCTCTTTAAAAGTCAAAAGTTGACCGGCCAATGCAAAGTCAACGTGCCACGTCAGCAATTTTGATTTTTAAGGAGGCCAAAAACATAACGAACATTTCAAGGTAAATTATATATATGGTGTACAACCTTTGTCATATTTCACACTTTGGTGTACAACCTTTAATTTTGCACACAAAAGTGTAAACCTTTTGGTGACCTCCCACTAAAGTGTACAGCCGGTAATTATGTCCGGTCAACACGAAATCAACACATCACATCAGCAATTTGACCTCTTTAAAAGTCAAAAGTTGACCGGCCAATACAAAGTCAATGTGTCACATCAGTAATTTTGACTTTTATAGAGGTCAAATTGCTGACATGATACGTTGACTTCGGGTTGACCGGTCATAATTACCGGCTATGCATGCGAGGTCGCCAAAAGGTTGTACAGTTTTGTGTGCAAAATTGAAGGCTGTAAACCAAAGTATAAAAAATGACAAAGGTTGTACACCACATATGTAATTTAACCAACATTTCACGATACTAAAGTAATTACCAAATAACGAATTATCCGATGCATCTAGTAAAAGTCCGAGCATGAGCCTGATGTCATACCTCATCCGGTTTCTTCGCAGCAAGCAATGAATTGGTAAGGCCGCGTACAACTTCAAAATCGACATTTTTCGATACCTATCACGTAGTTTCAATCATCAGCAAACACAGTATAACACTTATAAAAAGCCTAATACATCATTTCCTCCCTGCACTTGTCCAAAAAAGCTTGATTGACCCCCTAAACTTTCAAAGTGTCCCGATAGCCCTCTCAACTTGCATAAAATGTTCAGTTAGCCCCTAAACTTGCGTAAAATGTAATCAATTGATCACTCAGTTGCAAAAAAAAATATATTAAATGCGGAAGATGTATTCCACCCATGTTAGAATGTTATTACATAATTCAAAAATGGCTTAATACATCATTTGCCTCCTCAACTTGTCCAAAAAACTTGATTGCACCCCTCAACTTTCAAAGTGCCCCGATAGCCCCCTCAACTTGCATAAAATGTTCGAACTTGCGCAAAATGTAATCAATTGATCACTCGGTTGCAAAGAAAAAAAGTAAGTTAAATGCAGAAAATGTATTAAACGCGTCTTAAAAAAAGTAAAACGACCAAGATCGGGGTATGTGGTTCTAATATTAGAGAAGATAAGTTTTATAGTTGAGCAAGCAATAACTTCCTTTTTAATCTATTTTTGAATTATGTAATAACATTTTAAGATACGTGGAATACATCTTCTGCATATCCCGATCTTGGTCGTTTTACTTTTTTTAAGATAAGTGGAATACACCTTCCACATTTAACTTACTTTTTTGCAACCGAGTGATCAATTGATTACATTTTGCGCAAGTTCAGGGAGCTAACTGAACATTTTATGCAAGTTGAGGGGGCTATCGGGACACTTTGAAACTTTAGGGGGCCAATCAAACTTTTTGGACAAGTTCAAGCCCAAATGATGTATTAAGCCCTTATAAAAACAGGTAAAACGTCACAAGGATCAACACTGACCATCGAAGAGATCCTGTATGCAGCAGCACTCCCCGCATAATCTCTAAGCTCATACTTAACCTCACCGAGCAAGCGGAAAACATCAGGATCTGTAGGTTTCGCCTGAAAATTTCAATTTTATGAATCAGTTAAGTTTCTAAACTACAAAAATTCGGAGAAGAAATGAGACACGTAACACATCGCACATTGGATACTGTAAACCTTTGCTAGGTCCTGAAGCAGAGAGGCTGCTCGAGCATAATCTCCCAATTCCGCGAAGGTTACTGCCGCTCCCTGCACGAACTCTTAAGTGAATTCAAATTACTGTACTTAAGTAGACTAAAACCAAGAACTCAGTAACTTACTTCAAGTGCAACAGGATCTTTGGGAGACACGCCAAGAGTTGCCTCGTATTGTTTCAACCGTGTCTGCCAAGTGAAAATTATGTCACGTGTCAAAACTGTGTCATCCCTGAATATTTGGAGTGTAAGTTTAGCGGCCGTAGGAGTAGGGAGGCAGGGACAATCACCCTAGATGGGAGAGTTGTTCAGGCCTCGGATTGCTTCCGGTATTTAGGATCTATTATCCAAACGGATGGAGAAGTAGATGGAGATGTTGCCCATAGGATTAAAGCTGGTTGGTCGAAGTGGAAGAGTGCTACGGGTTTCCTTTGTGATCCCGGCATGCCTAATAGATTGAAGGGAAAATTCTACCGGACGGCAATTAGACCAGCATTGTTATATGGTACGGAGTGTTGGGCAGTGAAACACTGCCACATCCATAAGATGTCGGTGGCGGAGATGCGTATGTTGAGATGGATGTGTGGTCACACGAGAAAGGACCGGGTGCGTAATGAAATAATTAGGACAAAAGTAGGGGTTACATCTATTGAGAATAAAATGAGAGAAAACCGACTAAGGTGGTTTGGCCATGTGAGACGTAGAGCACTTGATGCGCCGGTTAGGAGAACCGAAGAGTGGCAAAGGGATGTAGTGGTGAGGGGTAGGGGAAGACCTAAGCAAACTTGGAGGAGGGTGATCGAGAGTGATATGAGTTTATTGGGAATTGAGGAAAATATGGTAGTGGATAGGACGGAGTGGAGGGAGCGAATCTGTGTCGCTGACACGACTTGATTTTCACGGTTTTATATGATGGTTCATGTTAGCCGACCCCGAATCATTTCGGGACTAAGGCTTTGTTGTTGTTGTTGTTGTTGTTGTGTCAAAACTGTGTCATCCCATGGGAACTCAAAGCAATGATAAAACAGCATTCCATATGTGGAAAAGATAAGTGCAAATAAGTAATTCCTGCTTTCAATGATTCGCGGGAGGCAAGTGCTACGGATGTACCCTGCCCCCATTGGTGATCCGCCCCAAGGGGGACGGGACTCCACGATAAGAATCCTCATGGGATGGAAATGGGGATAGTTTTGTCTCCCGTGGTGGGGATAGGGAAAGGTATCCCCGCCCCATGGGGATCCCCGTCCCCGCCCCGTTAATCCCCGATGGGGGATTCCCGACGATTCCCCGTGATATTTGGATGATTTAAGTACATTTTAATTAGGTGATTGATTGTTTTTAGTTTTTATGGTTTGGAAAATTTGAGAATGATTTTGATATTTGGTGTTATTAGCTACTGATTCTTAAAAGTTTTAGGTATTACTATTTTTTTAAACATAAACGGCGATTCCCTACGGGGAACGAGTAATGGGGAAAAAGGTTTTGAAAAATATGTAAAAGGGGAATGGGGATCCCCGTGGGGACAGGGTGGGGACAAATCTATCCCCGTTTAACTCGCGGGGACGGGGATGGGAAATGCGTTCCCCGCCCCGCCCCATTTACATCCCTGAAAGTGCAGATTTAGCCTTAAAGTATGAAATGTTGCAAATTTAACAAAACGTTTCTAAGCAAGATCAATTTTAGCCCTACATCATTGAAAATTAGAAAAAACTGGTTTGACCGGTAACTTCAGACCATCCAAATATTAATTATGCCTAAGATATTTAGTGTATTACTAACAAAATTACAAAAGTTCTGTTAAAATGCTAAAAACTAAATCTGATACATACAAGTCGGTCACAAGTTTTTTTGTCAAACTGTCTAAAATATTTAATGTGTTATTAATATATTTATAGAAGACCAACAAAAAATGTACGGAACTAATTCAATTTGTCGACAAACTTGTTTGGAAGGTCCGATAGTCAAACCAATCTTTTTAAATTTTCGATAGCACATAGCCAAAATTGATCTTGTTTGGTAAATTTGCATCATTTCATAAGTTATGGCTAAATGTGCGCTTCGAAATTTGGCCCTTATCCCATGATTCACTACATTGATCGGAACTAACAACTAGAAAAAAAAGAATCATCACGGTTAGAGGAAATCCGAGAAAGTATCATCATCAAAAAAGCTGAAAATAATGCGTAAATGTTAATACCCATACATGGATTTACAGTAAAAAGTATCTCTTTCGAATAATACCTGAAGAGTAGCTTTCTCTTCTTCTGATAATTGTTTATCAACTGCTGTAATTTCTTCAGATGGATTATTACTGAAACATAAAAGACTCAGAAATCAAATGGTCTGTGGTCACAGCTAGCTTAGGAAAACACGGGCAGAATTAAATTTCACCAAGAGCGGACGTTAAAACCTTCAAAACACTAAGCATACATACCTTACAGAAGGAAGAAAGTCTCCGAGAGCAAAAACCAGACCAAAGACGAGAACAGCTACTCCGACTCCAATCTGAATCAGAAGTAGGAACCAGTAATAAGTGTCAGCCATTCGTTTCCGGCCAAATTCAGGCAATGTGTTTTATATTTTTTACCTTAGTACCAAGTCCAATTGTCTTCTTGTCAGATTCAACCGGGGCATCATAATCAATTGGTCCGTATGTTTTGATTTCATCTGTCTTTTTTTGTTCAAGTGCAGACCTGGGTAGGTACAGATGAATGATCCTCAGGGAAAAGAAATTTGAATTTGACGTAAACAGACTCAATCTCGCTAATCAACTGTTGTTTAGTGAGAGCAAGGGCGTAAACGAGCCGAACCAAACATGAACCTAGGTAGGTTCAGTATTGGCTCGTTAATATCTCAAGCCGAGCTTTGACCGAGCCGCTTTAACCAAATTCATCATAGGTATATAGAATAAGTACCATAGGAGACAAAAAAAACAATCACATTTTATAGCCGAGATTCAAGAATAGTAGATGTCGTGGTCGGAGAACACAAACTCAGAAAAACTTAAAACAATTAAATATATATTGAAGTTTGTAATGTATTTTACTTTTTTTTGTCAAAATTTAATTTTCTTAGCTAAAAAATTAATGAAATATAAACAGTGATTAAAAAATAATCGAGCCAGTTCGCGAGCTTTCGAGCCGAACCTAAGGAAGCTTAAGCTCTCGAACCAACCCCAAACTCGAGTCAAGCCCTATCGAGCCGAGCTTTGACCAAACCGAGTTTTATATGGGATTGAGATTTGGAGGGAAAAGAGCTAGGGGTAAGAAAGTAATTTCAGTTACAATGGGACCCGCTTTTTATAAGGATGGATTAAAAATGGGTGACGTGGAGCTTTGACCGGTCATAATTACTGGTTGTACATTTTAGTGGGAAGTCACCCATAAAGTGGTGGATTTTGCGTGCAAAAACGAAGATTGTACACCAAAGTGTGAAATAGGGTAACATTTGTACACCTCGTTATGTAATTTACCCAAAGAAACAGAAACCCAAAGAGACACAAAACGCGGAAACGCTACTGAAGAAGAGTTTCTGTGCAACATAGTAGAGAAACAGTATACTTGAGCAGTTAGTTAGTTATTCCAAATAGACCTATAGGGGTAGTGAGCAGAGGAGTAGTAGAACACGGGCCATCTATGTTGCACAGAAACTCTTCTTCTTTAGCATTTACACGTTTCGTGTCCGTTTCCGTTTTTGTTTCTTTTCTGTTTCCTAGCTGTATTTTATTAAAAATAAGGCTTAATACCTTATCAGCCCCCCAAGTTGTCCCCATACTGCAACTGACCCCCGAACTTAGACTTGTGACAACTAACCCCTTCAATTTGCTTATTTGGAACAAATAAGCCCTCAAATTGCTCAATTGGAATAAATAACTCCTCAAATTGCTTATTTTGGAACAAATAACCCCTAAACCTAAAAAAAACATTCAACATAATATAATATCAGAAGTAAAAGATTTCCAAAATATCGGTTGTTAATCTACTAATACATTAACTACAGGGCAAAAAAACTCCCGAAATCACAAATATTAACCTATTTGAAGGGTTATTTGTTCCAAATAAGCAAGTTGAGGGGGTTAGTTGTCACAAGTCTAAGTTCAGGGGTCCGTTGCAGTATGGGGACAACTTGGGGGTGAGAAGGTATTAAGCCAAAAAATAATGTTTCTCGGTGTCTATTTCCGTTTCAGTTTCCATTTCTGTGCAACATAGCAGGCCATTTCTTTTTATTTCACCCTGAAAATGAATCGATGACCAAGCAATCAAATGCATAAGGCTCGGCTAACGTAATCATAGCTATTCTGATCAAAGGTTGCACAATAAATCAACAAAAGATTACTTCTAAGCATTACAACAAAAAGAAGTTTCAAGTAAGCATGCCTTCCATGAATTCTGAATGGTATGAAATGCACCTTCTAACTGCTTGAAGCCGTTCCTCGAAATCAATGTCTATAGTTTTAGACTTCCCGTCAAAACGAGAACTCAAACCAGGCGCCTCTGCAAGTAAAATTCATGCAATGTAACGGAGAAGAAACGTATTATATATTCACAAGAGCTCATACTAGATTGAATGAAAATCATGATCAAACAATGCCAAGCTTTAAAGAAAATGCAAGGTCTATGTTGCACCGAAACTTTTCTTCGGTAGAGTTAAGGCGTTTCATGCCCATTTTCATTTCCATTTATGTTTCCTAGCTATATTCTCATAGAAATAACGTTTTCCGGTGTCCGTTTCAATTTTCCTTTTCGTTTACAATAGTTGTCAAAGGCGCGAATTTTCCTTTTCGTTTACCATAGTTGTCAAAGGCCCGTCTGAGGCAAGACTTAGGGGTTAGCGCCTTTTTATTGTGTGAGTCAAGCGATGTCAACCAGGTGTGCGCCATGGCTAGCCTCTCACCTTGAGTGGGGCGTGCACCTTGGTTAGCCTCTCGCCTTGAGTGGGGCGTGCCTAGGCGTAATTGTAAGGTGTTTTAGGGTTTTTTCGGCTTCTAATCACAACCATAGGAAATCTTCATGATGAAGAGCTCACATTAAACTAGAAAAGGAAAAAAGAAAGGAAAGGAAAGGAAAGAGATGAGCTGCAAATTTAAAGGACAAAAAGGCTTGACACATCCCCAGCCTCCCATGTTGTCCAAAAATTGCAACCCACAACTTCAAAACGTTAACTAACCCCCTAACTTGCTTATTTAGAACAAATAACCCCTCAAATAGGTTAATATCTATGAGTTTTGGAGTTTTTTGTAAGCAATTTGAGGGGGTTAGTTGTAATGTTTTGAGGTTTAGGGGCCAGTTGTAGTTTTTGGACAATTTGGAGGATTAGGGATATATTAGGCCGGACAAAAAATGCAAAACTCTGATCTCCTCCATTAGTTTTTAGAGACTAGGGACTTTTTAGATGATGAGTACCTTTTGAGATTGAGAAATGTTTTCCCAGACCTTAAAAGGAATTTTCCATCTTTTTCAGCTAAGAGCATCTCCAATAGAGGGTGCCCAAAAGAGTGCCAGCTGATGTGGCATCAGGTTTAGCAACTTTTAAAGGGTACCTACTATTAGAGTGATTGTGGGTGCCAAGGAAAGTTGCCAATTTTTGGCAACCTCTTGGCAACCTTGTTTAATTATTTTTTAATATACTCTCTTAGAAATAATAAATCTGGAACATTTTATTTATAATAAAATAATAATTTGTAGGATTATAGTGGCAACTTTTCAAGCAACCTCTATTGGAGCATTTTTTAAATTAAAGTTGCCAAAAATGATGTGGATGAAAGAGACAATAAAATACTATATTTTAATAAGTTTTGGTACTCTTTTAGGCACCTCTATTGGAGATGCTCTAAAGGCAACATTTAGTAAATGCAGAATTGTTTTCCTTAAAAGATGGAAAAGCTGAGAAAGCTGCTTTCACGAAAAGCACAATTTATAACTTTTGGGGAAGTAGTTTTCACAACTTATTAGAAATGCTTATATTAAATTTTTTTGGACAAAAATAACCATAATTTTCAATATAACATAATATATATTTTTTGACTTTTACAACTTTTATCATGTATTTACCAAACACTTATTTGCTTTTTCCCATAGCCACGTTGCCCCATAGCAGAGTTTAATCTTACTCGAGGAATAATTCCTATTACACTATTAGTTATTAACTAACTTAGTGTTTAGTTGAAGTTGAACTTTAGTCTTTAGATTTAAATTTTATTATGAATTATAAATGTCTTAGTAGGTAATTAGAATTTATCTCATGGATTTTATGATTAAGATTGTTGTCATTTGACTATTTGTGTCATTTTAGAAATGTGAAGTGTTGCTATTTATAATTATCCATAAAAGTAGATTGACTCCCTAAACTTTGTAAGTCTCCCTAGCTCCTTAAACTTGATTATTTCGTATCAGAAACTCTCTGAACTTGTCCATAAAAGTAGGCTCCCTGAACTTCATAAGTGTCTCACAAACTCCCTAAACTTGATTATTCCGTAACAACTAAATACAAAAACCATAATACTAACTCTCAATCCCCATCCATTCGATCTCCCAAACCTGCAATATTAACTCTTACAATAAGTTGAAAGGTAGGAGAAGAGAAAGAATTACCTCTCGGATAGATGAAGATGTATTTTTAGAATTTTTTTTAATAGGTTTAAGTATTTAGTTGTTAGTTCAAGGAATTGGTGAGACACTTATGAAGTTCAGGGAGCTAATCTAATTTTATGGACAAGTTTAGGGAGTTCGTGATACGAAATAATCAAGTTCAATGAGCTGGTAAGACACTTGCAAAGTTTAGGGAGCCAATCTATTTTTATGGACAAATTAAGGGAGCTGGTGATGTATTAGGCCTTATAATTAAATGTGATATCATACAATTTATCCTAATACACGTGGACCAATAAGACACTCCCTCCTCAACAATAACCATCTGAGCCACGTGGACCTCAAATTTTAGACCTCAAGGTCACGCATATTTCTACCTGCACCCAACGTTGTGACTCTTTGAACCACGTGCTACCGTTACAACCGTTTTTGGTTGACAGGAGGCTCTCACTATTGAACTACTGCCACGTGAACCTCTACCCTCATTAGGGTACACACCCTGGTTCTCCTATTAATACAAGCTACACAGTACTTAATTCATTCTTTTGGCTCACCTAAGCTTTCATACTACTAAGTAACCTTCTCCTTCATTGAATTGGACATCGGAGCCGGGACACGGCTTGAACCTTTTGTTTGATAACCCATTTAATCACTTAAATTAAAATGTTAAGCACTTATTTAATTTAAGTGCGTTTGATAACGGTTGTTTCTTCACCACTTAAATTAGTTAATTAAGTTAAAAATCACTTATTTTGATAAGTCAAAATATTTTGATAAGTCAAAATATTTAACTTAACATTTTAAGTTAAACATTATCAACTAATATTTTTATAAAAGTTACATCATTCAATACTTTCAGCACTTATAATATTCATCACTTAAAATTCAGTACTTAATTTTCAGTTTTATCAAACAGCACCTTAGTTCAAGCACTAGAGGGTCATATCAAGCTCAGTTCAGATTACATACATCAATATGTTATTTTGTTTTGGTGCACCTTGTATCACTCAGGCACTGCCTGAGCCTTGCACCTTGTGCCTTAGTGCGTCTTGCCCCTTTCACAACTATGTCGTTTATGTGCAACATAAACAACATGTCATAAGCAATGATTACTCAGAGTAGGTTATGTTGCACGGACACCGAAAAACATTATTTCTAAATAACTATGTCGGTTATGTGCAACATAGGCAAGATGTCATAAGCAATGATTACTCATAATGTTGCACGAACACGGAACCAGACGTCGGAAAAAAGTACTTCTAAAACAACTATGTCATTCACGTGCAACATAGGCAAGATGTCATAAGCAATGATTACTCATAGTAGGTTTGAATTTGAGCACCTATGTTGCATGGACACGGAAAAGGACACCGAAAAACATTATTTCTAAAACAACTATGTCATTTACGTTGCAACATAGGCAAGATGTCATAAGCAATGATTACTCAGAGTAGGTTTGAATTTGTCACGAAACCAATTGAACTAAAAGTTTAAGCTGATAGTTATAAGCCTAATTCATATTAATATCCGACAGAATTTGAGCACCTATGTTGCACACCTCCACGCGAAAGCTTGAAACGTGTACAACATAGACTCATCCTACCATTTGTTAAAATGTAATTAACAAATGGGATCACCAGGAGTCGAACTCTCAGACCATTTGGTCAAAGAGGCATGATACCATGTCATGTAAACATTCAAACTAAAAGCTTAAGCTTATAGTTACTCAATTTATATTAATATTGACATAATTTGAGCACCTATTTTGCACGGATACGGAAACGGACACCTAAAAACATTATTTCTAAAACAACTATGTCGTTTACGTGCAACGTAGGCAAGATGTCATAAGCAATGATTACTCATAGTAGGTTTGAATTTGAGCACCAATCTTACTAAGAAAATGGACACCGGAAAACGTTAATTCTAAAACACATAAACGCTACTAAAGACAACTAGAGGAGTGTACGTGCAACATATGAGCATGTAGAGGAGTGTACACGCATAAACGCTCATGAGCAGCTCAGCGTTCAGCTCCATAAAAGTTTGACCATGTTCGGATCGATTTATAAACAAGTAGAGCTTGAGCACGGCAAAACTCAGCTCGAAAGCTCATGAACAGACTCAGTTATAGATTGATTAACAAGTTCATGAAGAAGCTCGATTATAATATCCACCAACATGCTCATGAGTAATCTTATTTCCATTATTTTTTTCAACATTAGTATTATTAGTTGTTATTGGGCTGTAGCTCATCAATTTTCTAATGAAAATAGCATGAGCAGACAAAGCTCGGCTCAATTACAGCACAAGCAATGATTACTCATAGTAGGTTTGAATTTGAGCACCAATCTTACTAAGAAAATGGACACCGGAAAACGTTAATTCTAAAACATACTTGATCACAATTCAAAATCCACACACAGAAAATTCAAAACCCCCAAATTCTAATCAAGATAATAATCAATGAAATCAAAATTGGTAATTTCACTTACGAGTAGGTGAAGAGCTGGACTTTTGTTTCAACGCCGTACCCTTCTCCTCCTTCGAGCTACTAACCTTCTTAGTCTGAGTTTTTCAAAAAATGGGGTTTCGTAAAATTCCGAACTCTCTACACAAAAACAAATAAATAGATAAATAAATAAATAAGAAAAACGCACTTTGTTGCTGCTGGGATTGCTTTTGGCGCCAAAACCACGGCTTTGCTTAGAATCAGAGCAGTCCACTCGAAATCTGAGAAAGCTATAACTGCTACTGCTTACTGTTGCTGGTATTAACATTCTCCGTTTCTGCAATTTCTCAATTTGTTTCTATTTTCTTCTTTTTTGTAAGGTTTTGATTTTTCTTTTCGATTTGATTTGATTGGGATAAGGTTTTTAACTTTATCATTTTCGTCTGATGTGGCGTAGCATTTTAATTAGGGATGTAAACAGGCGGGCCCTGGCGGGGAACGTATTCCCCATCCCTTTTTCCCAACTAGTCGGGGATTTTTCATTCCAGTCCTAAGAGCTCAACGGAGATAAACTTATCTCCATCCCCGTTTCCGCGGGAATTTCTATTTTCCGTTTGCACATTCTTCATTTCTCATTCTTTGCAGAGAATGCTGTTTATAAAAAATCAGTAAAGACAAAAAGAAACAGTGGGTAATAATCTCAAGAATTAACAATCTTTTTCAAATTTTTCAAATCACAACAAAAAAAACTAAAAAATTGAAAACAACCAATCACATAATTAAAATGTACTTAAATCATCCAAAAAAAATCATTTATCACAGGGAATAATCAGGGATCCTCATTGGAGATTAACGGGGTGGGAACGGGGATCCCGCGGGGCTGGGATACCCTTCCTCACCCCGCTTCATTCCCGTCACGGTGGATAAAATTATCCTCATCTCCGTCCCATAGGATCCTTATCGGGGATTCCCCGTCCCTGTCAGGGCAAGTCATCGATGGGGATGGGGAATCCCCGCTCCATTTACATCTTTAAATTTAATTAGGGATGTGTATGGGTTTGAACTGCATCGAATTCAATTTTTCGGTTTTTTTATGACATTTCTGTTTGGTATTGGTTTTAGTTCTAGGTAAATTTCGGTTTGATAAAAATAAGGATAAGGTGCAAAAATACAGTTAACATTGACAATCATGGATAATTTTACCAGTGGTGTAATTTTACCCCTAACGGTATTTTGCTAATACAGATGTTTTGCTATTTATTATAAAATACATATGTTTTGCTATTTATTCTGCACCAATTACATATCGGTTAGTTCTGCAAAAAGTTTTCATATTTTTTTTGATTTAGTAATAGAATTGAAGCTTAATATTTTTAAATTCGACAAAATATTTAAATTTTTCTATCCAACTCATACAAAATACAGTATATTTTTTTAATTTTTTTAATGTCTATTCATGTGTTTGTGGTGCTGCTAATGAGTAATAAAATGACGCACATGTAAAGCATAGATGATAAAATTTGTGACTGAGAAGACAGTTTATGAATTATTTCTCAAATTGACTCAATTTGCAACGTTAAGGGCAAAACTCTTGGCTGCGAACGTCAGGGTTAACACTTTAAACGTTAGGGTAAAATTGCATTACGTTTTGAACTTTAGTGATTATACCGTGAAAATAGGTAAAGTTCAGTGGCAATGTGTGTAATTTATCCATTACACTAATGGTTCTCCAAGTATCACAAATTAAACGTTAATGTCACGTAACTTAATTTCTTAACATTTTTTTTTTTGATAAAATAGTAGGTATCATTTCATTAGATAAGGAAGTCCAGAGATACAGATACATAAAAAATGAGGAATAAAACCTCAGACCCATACAGGCTAGTGCCAGTACAAGATCCATTACATGAAGAAAAAAGACTACAATGAGTAATAAAAACCATTAAAGGTAGAAACAATACAAAGAAACTAGAAATCATATACTCCTTGAAAGTCAAATCTCGTTGAAATACTGTTGTAATCCGTTCTTCATCCTTCAAACTCTTCTGGACACTCGGATCTAAGTCTGTTTCAATTGTGCAACCACGCAGATCTATAGATCTACGGATAAGATAAATCTTTTCCGCTTGTGCTAAAACCGAAATAAGGATAAAAGATAGAAGTATGACTAGCAGATGTAGATCTGACGAAAAGAAATTCAAAAAAGTAATAGATTTCAAACCAACTAAAGTTACAAAACTAAGAAAATGCAAATCTAAAACATAGATGGGAGGTCGGGATAGATCCGGTTAGAAAGGAGTTAGGAGAAAAGTAAGGAAAAAATGAAAGAAAGAAGAGAAGAAAAAAGAAAATAGAGATGAACTTTGAAGAAGAGGGAAGTAAGGGGGAGAGAAGTGAGAGCTTCTCACACTAGAAAGGAGTACAAAATAACTTAATTTCTTGGCATTAAAATCATTTAACTTTGCATTTGATTTTTCTTGTAGTCCTTTTTTCTTATAGATATTACTCAAATGGATGCTTCAGGTTTTTTTCAAGAGCCATGAAAAGAAAACTAAAATAAAAATGATAATATCTTTATAATTAGTATCTTATTTTCTTCTTCTACATATTATTTATATTTGTTATTTTTATTAAGTGCGTTATTTTATTTTCCTATTTCTTTTAAATAAGTTATATTTATTTAATTATTTATCTATTTATCTATTTGCTAATCATAATATTTTATTTTTATATTTTCAATAAAGAAATTGATGTTTCTCAGTCTTTAATTGGACATGTATTCAACAATGAAGATATATGCCTTGTTGATAGTGTTATAACACATACCATACTGAAAAATAAAAAGGTTTTATATAATTTAATATTAAAAGATGCTAATGCTAATACCATGTCGGGTAATAAAAAATTAATTGAAGGCTCTGGAGGTATTGTTATATTATTACCAGAAGGAATAAAACTTACCGTAAATGATGCATTATTTTCTTCCAAATCTCGAATAAATTTGTTAAGTTTCAAAGAGATATGTACCAATGGATATCATGTTGAGACTGGAACTAAGAATGGTATTGAAAATTTATATATTACAATTAATTCATATGGTAGAAAATGTGTTTTAGAAAGGTTACCATCATTCTATTCTAGCTTATATTATACAAATATTAGTTGAGGCATATACTACAGTAAATCAGAAGTTTACTGATCCAAAAATATCTATAGTTTGGCATGACCGTTTAGGTCATCCCGGTTCAATTATGATGCGTAAAATTATTAAGAATTCACAAAAACATCCATTGAAAAACCAGAAGATTCATCAATTTAAAGAATTCTCATGTGGTCCTTCTTCTCAAATCAAATTGATTGTTAGACCGTCACCATCTAAGATTGGAATTGAAGCCCTTATGTTCTTAAGACGTGTTGATGGTGATATTATGGCTCTATTCATTCACCATGTGGACCATTTAAGTATTTTTAAGGTATTAGTTGATGCATCTACAATATGGTCACATGTTTGTTTATTATCAACTCGTAACTTGGTGTTTGCAAGATTGCTTGCTCAAATATTTTGTTTAAGAGCACAATTTCCAGATTGTACAATTAAATAAATCCGTCTTGAGAATGCTAGTGAATTTATGTCTGAAGCTTTTAATAATTATTGCACGTCAACTGGAATAACAATTGAAAGGCATGTCGCACATGTTTATACACAAAATGGTTTGGGATAGTCATTTATTAAACACCTCCAGTTGATAGCTAGACCATTGCTTATGAGGACAAAACATACTATTTATACATGAGGGTATGCTATTTTACATCTAGCGGAGCTTGTGCGCATTAGGCTAATAAGTTATCATAAAGTATCTCCATTACAATTGGCGTTTGGTTAAGAACCAAATATTGGACATCTTAGAAGTTTTGGTTGTGCGGTGTATATGTCGATTTCACCAACACAGCGTACAAAAATGGGTCCACAAAGGAAGTTAGGAATATACGTGGGATTTGAATCTCCTTCAATAATTAAATATCTTGAACCACTAACTGGAGATTTATTTACGGCAAGATTCACCGATTGCTATTTTGATGAAATGATTTTTCCAACATTAGGGGGAAAAGATAAAAAGTTGGAAAAGGAGATTACTTGGAATGCATTAACATTATATTATTTAGATCCTCAAACAAAACTATATGAGCTTGAAGTTCAAAAGATAATACATTACACCTTCACTTGGTAAGAACCATCCTTTAAGTCTTATTATGTGTAAGGAGAAGTTCACTTTCCGTACTATTTTGAAGATGAGAACTGATAAAATATGCAAACTTTAATTGCTAAGTATCATCCTTTATCATGTTAAGCATAGTTTCGGTGCTATAGCAACTCTAAATGTTAAGCCTCATAATTCTCTACCCGATTGTTTTTTATATTTTTTTAGAAGATAGAGAAAGAGAGGAAAGGGATAGAGAGAAAAAGATATGACATTGTAAAAAAAGAAAGAAGGGTGAGGTAAAATAAGGAAAAAGAAAAGTTAACTTGTTGAAGAAGGATTCAAAGGTAAAAAAGCTAGATCAACGGTAATAGGGCCACTATTACTATGGACCCACCTTTTTTTACCTTCGACTCCCTCTTCAACCGGTTAACTTCTCTTTCTCCTTATTTTACCCCTCCCTTCCTTTTTCTTTTACAGTTTCATCTCTTTCTCTCTTCATATTTTTTTCTCTCTCTTTCATCTCTTTCCCCCTCTCTCTTTTTTTTGTTAAAAAAATATAAAGAATAATTGGATAGAGAATTCTAAGGCTTAACATTCAGAGTTACTATAGCACCGAAAATGTGCTTAACATGATAAAGGATGGTTCTTACCAATTGAAGTTTGCATATTTCATCAGTTCACATCAGCAGAATAGTACAAAAACTGAACTTCTCCTTAGACATTATTGGACTGAAAGCAATAGAAAGCTGACAAGCACACAACTTTTTCAAACTTAGCTAACACCAAGCGATATCAGTAAGCTAAATAGACTTGTTATCCTAAAAAATTTATGGTCAAATTCTTCGCCGATTTGTCTACAGACTGAAGAAAATGTTAGGGTCAACATGGTAGGTGATGTGCTGCTAATTTTATTAGACAAATCGATGAAGTTGTGGAAGTTTTTGATTATTATTAGAAGAGAATTATGACATGTGTTGATGAGGGGTTGGAAGAGAGGGAGAAAACAAAGAGAGAGAAGGAGATGAAAGAGAGAGAAATAGATGAAACTGTGAAAAAAGAAGGAATAGATGAGTAAAGTAGTAAGAGTCAGAAATTAACCTGTTAAAGATGGAGTCAAAGGTTAAAAAGGTGGGTCAACAGTATTAATGGATATAGATGTAATTTAGTGTAAAATTAAGTGACTTTTATGTTACATTTTGAAGTTCAATAGTCATACTGTGAAAATGAGTAAAGTTGGCCATGGTTTTAATTTACCCTAAAAGATTATTTGGTATATAACACTCATGACTACTAAACTTTACTCATTTTCATAGTAGAACCATTAAATTTCAAAATGTAATATAAAAGTCATCCAACTTTACACTTATTAATATTATGACTACTAAACTTTAATTAATCTCTCAAAATGACTGTTAACAACCTCAAAATGGAAACACCTAAGAATTCAAGTTGTTTAGAATCATATTTACCATTGAATCACATTTTTTATTTTCCAAAACCATAATTTCTGGATCTTTCTCTTTCTAAATATTCACTTTCTCTCTCCTAACCAAACAATATCTAAACGACCTTAAAACGAAAAGGTTCTTAGAATATCATTAATTTTTGAAATTTTCTATTTTGAGGTCATCAATGGTCATTTTAAATCGTTAATTAAAGTTTAGTAGTTATAATGTTAGAAAGTGTAAAGTTTGGTGACTTTTACGTTACATTTTGAAAGTTAGTGGCCATAATGTTAATTGAGGTAAAGTTCAGTGATCACGGGTATAATTTGCCCAAGAAATAATACAAATTTATCATTTTGATCATTAACAAATTAAACTTTGTGGTCTTAGTGTCGAGACATGCTAAATAAAAGAAATAATTTTAATAGTAAATCACAAAGTTTAATAATTGATGTGTTTATGAATGGATGGAGAGCTAGGATTTTGGATCCCTTAGTTATCTCATATGAACCATTGAAACAAACATTGCGTGTAATGGAAATTAACATAAGATGGTGATTTCCCTCAAAAACATAATAACGTTGGCCGAAATTCACTAAATCTACTTTAACGCCGATGCTTGGTTACCAAAATCCCTAAGTAAAATTAAAGGCTTTAAGCTTCATGAAAACCAATCATAGCCTAAATCACAAAGCCGCAATATCCAGTTAGGGAATATGATTAAATAAAATGCTTTGTTAAATTGTTTACTTGGTTAGGTTTCAGAATCCAACTTCTATGTTCAATTACTTGATTGGGTTTCTCAAATAAAGATAAAGTAGTGGTTTTAATTAATTATTTTGCTAACTTCTTACAACACGATATAAAACTCATTAAAGATTTATATTTGATTAGGCTAAGTTCACCTCCATCCTTGCTCATGTGGATTTAGCTCGTGATTGAGCTAAAACATATCAGCATTATGGGAATAGAATTAGGAGAACTTTAATATAATAATACTTGAGAACACACGTAAATACAAATCAAAGTTTAGCTTTACAAGGTCTAAACTATGGATTTATTTAGCCCTTGGTACACTAAGAAAGAACTAGAAAATGAAATAAAGAAAACAACTTTTAAGCACAAATGAAACTAAAATCTAAAGAGAATGGAAAAGAGCTAAAAATGGTGTGTAGAGCTAAATAGCAAAGATCCCTATTTATAGGACTTCTTTTCTTTTTTCTTTTCAAATTTCTCAAAATCTCATCCTTTTTCACTCTTCTTTCCTTCTAAGAACTAATCCCCCTTCTTTTATTCCTTTCCTTTTTAAAAAGAGACTCAAAATCCCATTTTTTCTCTCTTCCTTCTTTCTAAAAATACAATCCCCCTTTTTTCTTTCTTGTTTTTTTTTTAAATACTCAAAATCCTATCTTTCTCACTCTGGCTGAATCCCCTAAAATCAGCCATTATGCACTTACTAAGTCAAATCCCTGATTTCGGGGAATGTTGGGTAATTTCCATAACTGCACGACATATCTGGTCGACCATGATGTATAGCCGATTGGTTATGCATGGGATAGAAGTTTGACTTTTTCTTTTGAATTGAATTGTGGGTGCTACTAATTCATCCATGGTCGATCGGCCACACATCATAGTGATCGTCCATGGCATAAACTTTATAGAAAACACTCGGGTTTCAGTCTGTGATTCTGTATGACACGACATGGGGCACACCTACAACATAGTTGTTGAAACACCTTTCCACAAGATTTTGATTTGACAAAATCATCCATGATTAAGAGATAATTAAATTTAAGTGCTTTATTTTAATTGTACTAATCCGTTTGTTCAATGTTGAGTATAAATATAAATAAAGATAAATATAAAAAGTAAGACAGGAAGAGGTCAGCATAGAAGCCTAAAGTATCAAGCTGAGTGGAATCAAACTTAGCATCAAAAGACAAAGACATACACGCCCACAACAACTGTCTCACGAAGCTGAGCTGACTAAAAATATACTCAGCTTGGAAATTGCCGATGACAATGATTTACGCAGTAGAAGCTGAGTGATTCTTCAGGACAGCATGAAAAATTCGTTTGCTAAAAGACAATGATTACCGCCCCTCTGCACCAATAATTGAATCCTTGGAAATACACAGAAGACACATTCCGAGATGTATGGGTCAATGGATTATTGGTAAAGGACAACTGACACAAAAAGACAAGCCAGACGCAAGAAGACAAACCTGACGTCTGAAGGAATGCAGAGGAAGGGAATGGCCGGAACAGTCTGAAGCTGACCAGAATCTGTCCCCTAAAAGAGCCATTTTAACATCAACGGCTACATCATTTCAAAATGATCCATCACAGATTTTCCCTATTTAAGGACAATCAAACTTCTTGGATCATTGCCGATTTACAAAAAGAAAAATACAAGAGAGAAAAGATACAAAAGCACTTAGATACAAAAAGACATCTTACACCCATCTTCTATTCCTTGTGTAAATGCTAGAGTGATTACTTTTAATCTTCTAAAGTGTTCTTTATTTGAAAAGGAACAAGTGTTTATCAATTGTAAAATTGAGAGTGTTATGCTGAGTGTTTGGTTGTAAACATTCAGTGGTAGAGAAATCTAGGTGCTGGGTTGTAGCACTTAGTAGGAGTTGAGTAGACGAATAGAGGAAGGTACTCTTGCATATTCAACTGCCTTGTAGTTGGTTTGTGCTCTACCTTTAAAGATCTCAATATTGGATTCTAAAAGCCCGGAAGACTCTGGGGACTGGACGTAGGCGGAGAGGCCGAACCAGGATAAGTGATACTGAGTAATCTCTAAACTCTCTCTCAATATATATATATATATATATATATATATATATATATATGTGCATGTGTTGTGTGTGAAGTTTACTCAGCATATAAAAGTGTTTAAAGTTGACTTTGAGTAATTTCAAGTGCTGAGTTAGAAGCTGACCTCCAAGAGTGTCAATATCTAACTTATAAATAAAACAGCTTTAGTCAATATCCGGCCAAAGCTGTCTTATAGCATATCTGACCAAAAAGCTGAGTTGACAAACTCGCAAAATAACTAAGTCAGTATACAATTAAACAAAAAATTTATATTAGTTCCTAACCCCCCCCCCCCTTGGAACTAATCACACGGGACCAACAAGTGGTATCAGAGCCTAAGCTCACTACTCAAAGATATAACTATCTTGAGCGGATCCCCATAAATGGCTGAGAACAGCACTCGTTTTCTTCCAGGGAACCAAACAACACAGATACTCCCTGAGGGATTATCAATCACTAGACCTCCCCTATTCTTTGGATCTAATTATACATTCTGGAAGAATAGGATGAAAAACTTTATCCAAGCCACAAACATGAGTGCATGGCTTGCAATTGTTCAAGGTCCACATGTGCCATATAAAACTGTTAACAATGAGAAAATTGTTAAGAGCGAAGCTGAGTGGACAGAGGATGACCTCAAAAAATTACAAAATAATGCTTCGGCTATAAATATGCTTCACTGTGCTTTAGATGCTGCAGAATACAATAAGATTTCAGGTTGTGAGTCAGCACAAGAGATTTGGAAAAAGCTTGAAGTAACCTATGAAGGCACTAGTAAAGTTAAGGAGTCAAAAGTCAATCAGCATATGAGACTCTACGAGCTGTTCGAGATGAACGAGAACGAAGACATCTCTGAAATGAACTCAAGGTTCACAAATATTATAAATGAGCTTAAAAGGCTTGGAAAGAACTTCACTGAAGAAGAACAAGTGAAGAAGATCTTAAGAAGTTTACCTAAGAGTTGGCAAGCAAAGAAAACATCTATAGAAGAAGCTCAGGACTTGACTACTTACAAATATGATGAGCTAATCGGATCCCTGCTGACCCACGAGATCTCTATGAAAAATTTTGAGGCAAAAGAAAAATCTGAAGATAAGAAACATAAATCTCTAGTGATGAAAGCTGACTCCACAGAAGCTGAGTCAACTGATGATGAGGAAATAGCCATGTTCACTAGAAAGATGAAGAAGCTGTTCAGAAGAAATGACAAGAACAGCAAAGGGCCATACAAAAGAGGTGACAGGTATAAAGCTGAGCCAAGTGACAATAGATATAAGAAAGATAGCTCCAAGTCTATCACTTGCTTCGAGTGTCACCAAACTGGGCATATCAAGTCAAGCTGTCCTAATTTAAAGAAAGAAAAGAAAGGAAGCAAAAAGGCAATGGTGGCAACATGGAGTGATAGTGATGAGTCAACCTCATCAGAGGCTGAGCAAAATGAAACTGCCAATATATGTTTCATGGCAGATGATGGAGCTGACCAATCTCAATCTGAGCAAGCTGACCTCTCTGATGAAACTGACCAGGAGGAACACAACAATGAGGTAACATCCCTACTTTTGCTTAGAAACGAAATGGTAAATGCCTTGAGTGATTTATATACACTAACTAAAAAGTGCAACAAGAAAATCAAATCACTCAGCAGGCGGTGTGACGAGATTGAAGAGGTCAAGCTGAGTGACCTCCGATATCTCCTCCAGGACAACTCAGATTTACATACCAACATGCAAATAATGCATAAGCTTGTCACGGAGGTTCAATCTGAGTCAAAAAAACTTAGAAAGGATGTCACAATCTTACAGAGTCAAATAAAAGGCTCAAAAAGAGATAAACCTCATGCTGAGTACACTAGTACTAGTCAGCATAAGCAGTTCACTCAATGTGAATGTTGTGGAAAAAGGGGGCACACAAAAGAAGTGTGTTGGCATAACAAGCGAGTTGTCCAATGTGACTTCTGCGGAAGAAAAGGACATTCCACAAAGGTAAGCTGGCATGCCCAGCACAACAATGCTGACCGCACTCAGTACAACCCCCATAGGGTAGTATTTTGTGACTTTTGTGGTAAGCCAGGCCACACTATAAAAGTATGTCGTCACAAATTAAAGTTTGATTTTGCACCTGTTTACACTAACAAGAAAGGACCCAAAAAGAATTGGGTACCTAAAAATGAATAGTTTAAAATGCAGGTTAGCTTGACATGCGTAGAGAAGTCAAAGCTGTGGTATATAGACAGCGCATGCTCAAGACACATGACAGGTGATGAAACACAATTCATCACACTAGAGCTTAAACGAGGTGGAAGTGTAAGCTTTGGAGACAATAAGAAGGGTAAGATAGTTGGCTCAGGTACTATCGGAGGAAAGACAACTCAGCTCACTAAAGATGAACCAAGCTCAGCTTCCGCTGATCAAAATGAAGCCTCTGAATCATCAATACAAGGGCTGACCAAAGGTAAGCAAGAAGTTGAAATTATATTTGCTGACCAGTCCATTCCTGTAGAGATTGTAGAAACACCTCCTTCAAACGACTCAACATTGCCCAAAGAAATAAAAATCCCAAGAGGACATTCAGAAAAGTCCATTCTTGATGCTGCTGACAACAAGCTGGTGACCAGAGACCAGCTTAGGAAATACCTCAGCAATGTTGTGTTCGTCTCAATACATGAACCAAAGAACTTTGCTGATGCTGAGCACGATGAATATTGGATCAATGCCATGCAAGAAGAGCTTGACCAATTCACCAGAAATGAGGTATGGGATTTAGTGCCTAAACCTAGGAATCAAAAGCCTATAGGAACTAAGTGGGTTTTTAGAAACAAACTAGATGAGCATGGAAATGTAATAAGAAACAAAGCTCGACATGTAGCCCAAGGGTATAGTTAGCAAGAGGGTATTGACTATGGGGAAACATTTGCACCTGTTGCTAGGTTAGAAGCAATACGTATATTGTGTGCCTATGCTAGTTTCATGAACTTTAAGTTATACCAAATGGACGTCAAAAGTGCAGTTCTTAATGGTTTCATAAACGAAGAGGTATATGTTAATCAACCTCCTGGGTTTGAGGATCCAAAATTTCCAAACCACGTTTATAAACTTAAAAAGGTCCTGTACGACCTAAAACAAGCTCCAAGAGCTTGGTATGAGAGGTTGACCAACTTCCTGCTAACAAGGAACTATGTCAGGGGAAAAGCTGACACAACCTTGTTCATTAAGAAAAAGGGAAAACATACCCTACTTGCACAAATATATGTAGATGATATAATATTTGGTGCTACTGACGAATCTTTGTGCAAAGAATTTAGCAAACAGATACAAACTGAGTTCGAGATGTCCATGATGGGGGAACTCAACTTCTTCCTTGGACTCCAAATCAAGCAAGGTAAGAATGGCATCTTCATAAGTCAGTCCAAGTACACCAAGGAAATGTTAAAGAAATTCAATATGATGGACTGCAAACCCATATCAACCCCTATGAGTACTGATACTGTCCTATGCAAAGATGAGAAAAGTAAGTCAGTAGATACTAAACTCTATCGAGGTATGATAGGTTCGTTACTTTATCTCACAGCTAGTCGACCTGATATATAGTACTCAGTATGTTATTGTGCGAGATATCAAGCTGACCCCAGAGAATCTCATCTAACGGCTGTAAAAAGAATTTTTAGATATTTGCAGAGCTCAATTGATGCAGGTCTATGGTATCCAACCTCAAATGACTTCACCCTCATTGGATATACTGATGCTGACTACGGACGAGATAAGCTAGAACGTAAGAGCACTTCGGGAGGATGTCATTTCCTTGGAAGCTGTCTAGTATCTTGGTTCAGCAAGAAGCAATCATCTGTAGCCCTGTCTACAACTGAAGCTGAGTACGTGGCTGCTGGAAGCTGTGTTGCTCAAGTTCTATGGATAAAGCAACAGCTTGAGGATTATGGAGTGAAGACTGAAACAATAGAGATCAAATGTGACAACAAGAGTGCCATTGATCTGTCCAAAAATCCAATCCAACATAGCAGGATGAAGCATGTCAGCATAAGGCATCACTTCATCAGAGATCACGTACTAAAAGATGAGATCAAGCTGACCTATGTGCCAACAAATGAACAGCTTGCAGATATCTTCACCAAGCCCTTGGCACGTGAACAATTCAACATACTAAGGGAAGCTATCAGTATGTCTAATCCCCTTCAATAATTTTCTAAGTAAATGTTGTATGATTGCCATGCTGAGTGAAAATTTGAACGTTGTGCAAATGCCATGCTGAGTAAAATAAACTACTACTAAGCTTGAAATGTAGAAAAATCACCACATACTGAGTTGACATACATGTTGTGTGATTATCCTGAGTAGGTACACATACTGAGCAACTATCATATACTAAGATAGGAAATTCACCTTGATAGAACTAAGTTCTCAGTATCACAAACGGTTCATTTTCTAGGAAAACTGCGTTAAAACCCACTTGCACCATTAAATGCCAACACGTGTAATAAAAAGCACCTAGGAGAGGCAAACAATTATGAGACAACCCATGCGCCGGAAATGTCATAAATGACAGAATCTCTGTCGGTTGAACGCCCCAAGGAAAAACGGCTAGTTCAATTAATAGGACCGTCTTAGGTATATATAAATAATGGATGAATTACTCTTCAAATCTCTTTACGCGTAAATCCTTTGGTATTCAGAATCTCTCTCTCTCAAATCTTCCACAAAAATCTCTGAAAATGACCAACACTCAGAAAATCTCCGGTGAAAATTCTGGAAAATCGATCACCGATGAAAGCCCCAAATCTCCTCAGTCTAACCTAACTCCGAGCAAACGCCATCAAACGGACCCGGCAAGTTCCTCAAAACAGAAGAAACCCAAGGCTAGAACCATGGTAAAGGTTCACACAAAAGTCCACAACCTGGAAGTCCTCAAATGCCGCTGGTTCTCTCCCAGCTTCGTTACTGCCGAAAAGCCATTCTGTGAATGGATTGAGAAGAACGAGTGGACATCCCTTTTCTCTCTCCCCGGAACCACCTATCCACGATTGGTTAGGGAATTCTACTCCGGTCTTCATGTTGATAAAGACGATGCCGACTATTTGGAGACGCACGTTAAAGGTCACAAGATTGTAATCACTCCGTCCTACTTGGCAACCTTACTCAACTTGCCTAACAAAGGAACTGAGTTCAGAACAACAAAAGAAAAGGTATCAACGGAAAAGCTTGACCAGATGAAGGGATTTTGCAAACCCAAAAATTACAAAGGAGAAATACCCAGCACGAGTATGGGGGAAAACTAGAAGATGGCGCACTACATCTTAACAAACTTCATCTTCCCTAAACTCAACTCAGCTTCGTCTGCCTCCAATTTCGAGCAGTGCTTTATATGGCACATGCTAACATATTGCCCACTCAATATGCCTGTGTTTTTTATTGGTGCACTCCAACGTGGAGGTAAGAAACTTCGACTAGGTTCTCTAATCTCCAAAATACTCGAAGATCATGTTAAGCCCAAAATATACCTAAAATATCATTAACATTTACATCATTTTTATTACGAATTTGTGTTATTTATATCTGTTTAGATTACTTTTACTTTCGAATATCTTTCTTTCTTGCAAGGTACTTGAATATTTGGTAAAATCCAAATAGGAACGAAAAGGATCTAAAACAGAAGAAAAACCCTTCAAAAGGAGTCAAAGACGACGTAAATCGAAAGCACCAAGTCGAAGACACGAACGAAAGCGAAGAACAAAGGAAACCTGCCGGGCCACGACAGAGGATCCCAGACCCGCGGCCGCGACACGCGCGGTACAACCAAATATTGAACAAAGCACCAAGTGATGTATCCGTTGGTTAAGAGTCGTGTCTCCCCTTCGTCCGTCGCTCAGCTCAGTGCTACGTCATTCACGGCCGCGGATTACTATCCTCGGTAAGTGCAGAAATTCACCAAGAGCATTTAACACATGCTGAAAATCCAAGAAACGCGTTCGTTCAAGTGGATAAAGACGTCCTTTCACAACGGACATGACTCTTAACCAACGGATACATCACTTCAAACACAACCCTTCAACATCTATAAATAAAGAGTTGATGTTGAGAAAAAGTGTAATGAAATGTTATAATATAGATATAGAAATCAGAGCGTAGAACTTATGTCGAAGTTCTAAGTAAAAACATTTCGAGAGTTAGAAATTAGATTCTGTACAAAACAAGATGAGGTACACATATTGTTTATAGTTTAATTACAACTCAGTAGCGTTTAGACATTGTTCCAGTTTTAGTTTGCATCATGGTAGTGGCCGACCGAATCCCTATTACGAAGTTACAGCGAGAAGATTGAGTAAAGTGTTCGCCCCCGAGCCTGACAACCTCCTAGGAAACCCAAGGAAGCGGAACCGATCAAGCCCTTCACTTGCACGCCCTCGAAGAACTCGATGCTCCTTATTCTCTGTAAACTTGTATCAATTTACATTTCATCTAATAAAGTCCGTTCTATTCGACAAATCGTTATGCAGCACTTATGGTAACCAATCCAATATAAGTGAGGCTGGTGTTTTCATTAATATGCACTTGAATTCAAAATCATTACAAGGAAACTTTGTTGAACACTTAGGTAAATTATCATCTCGAAAGAGTGTTAATTTGAGTAAGGGCAACTATCCCGAAAGGGTTTTGTCGCGTTCAAAGCCAATTAATTAGAGGTTCCGTCATTTATTTCATCATCATAATAATACAAAGTTTAAGTTGTTTTCTTTGCTTAATGCAAATGAACAAATTCATTCCTTTTTCTAATAAGTTCTAAATGTTCCTGTTTTGTAAAATTCATCCTTAAAATCAGAAGATCTTTCTAACAATCGATTTATTCTAAATATATAATCTTATTCCAGCATTTTCAAATACTCAAAGTTTTCAAATTCAATCAAATAAATTTCCTAAATTCAATTAATCCAATTTTCACTTTTTATTTACATTTTATAAATCTAACAAGTTCGAAATTAAAGATTCAAAAATAATTTTTTCGTTAAAAAACATATCTCTGTGGGATCGATATTTTTATTACTACAAGCGAAACCGTGAACTTGCGGAAATCGCTCAACAAGTTTTTGGTGCCGTTGCCGGGGATACGCCAAAATTTTTGACAAAATTTTTATTTTTCGCATTTTATTTTCGAATCTAGGTTTATACATTATTTTTATACAACTTTTATATTTTATTTATTTTCAGTTTTATAACATATTTGCTTTCAATTTTGTTTTGAAGGTAGTTTGGCTCGTGTTACAATTTCAAGTTGATGCGCAGTTCACGAAATTCGGGCACGCCACCAGATCCTTTTGATCCAGAAATTGAAAGAACATTTAAGAAAAACAACAAAAACAACAAAAACAAAGACAAAACACCCTTAAAAACAAAAGTAGACCAGCCAGAAATTATGGCCGATCCACCGACACTTATGGATTACGCTAGGCCAGGAATGGCCGGTGTAACTAATAGTGTAGTTAGACCCCGTATAAACGCAAATCAATTTGAAATTAAGCCTGCTTTGCTTAATATGTTGCAAAACAACGTAACGTTTTACGGATTGCTTAACGAAAACCCTAATGCACATTTGACAAATTTCTTAGAAATTTGTGACACTTTTAAAATTACTGATGTAACAGCCGAAGCAATCAAACTTCGCCTCTTTCCTTTCACTTTGAAGGATAAGGCAAAAATTTGGTTAACTTCTATGCCTGCTGCAACATTTGAAACTTGGGACCAATTAGCCCAAGCATTTTTACAAAAATATTTTCCCTTAGCAAAAGCCGCAAGAGTCATCAAAGAGTTGACATCTTTCACACAAAATGATAATGAAACTCTTTATGAAGCTTGGGAACGTTTTAAAGAACTTCAACGTTTATGCCCACACCACCAATTGCCAGATGCACTTTTAATGCAGACATTCTATAATGGATTAAATCCTACGACTAGAGGTTCATTAGATGCTATGTCTGGAGGGTTATTTATGAAAAAGACATCCGCCCAAGCAAGAGAACTTTTGGAGGAAATGGCAATCAACAGCAGTATGTGGCCCGCAGAGCGTGGACATATACCAACGGCGAAACCATCATCCTCATGTACATCATCGGTTAAAGGTATAATGAATCTTGATCCTGTAGCAATGTTACAAGCCCAATTTTCTGCCTTATCGCACAAAATTGATAAATTTATGGCACCATGCGATCCTAATGATCCGATCCAGAGAGACATTGACTACGAAGGTATGAATGAGATAGAACAGGTAAATTTTGTCCAAGGACAAAACCAAACTACTAATCCTTATTCTAATACTTATAATCCTGGATGGAGAAATCATCCTAACTTTAACTGGAAAGATGGTAATAATAATAATAATGCAAATGCTAATCAATATCGTATAAATAATTATCAAAATCAAACAAGAGATACGATTAGCACTTTATCTTCTAAAATCGACAAATTTATAGATGCTATGAATGGAAAGGTAAGTAATCAAGACGATGGTTTTAAACGGATCGAAAATAAATTCGATCAGCTTATCAAAAACCAATCATAGCATCCATAATTTGGAGGTTCAAATTGGACAACTTGCTAAATCAATTCCATCCCGCAAAGAGGGAAGTCTTCCCAGCCAAACGGAAGAAAATCCGAAAGAGCATGTTAAGGCTATCACTCTTCGATCGGGGAAAAACTACTTAGGTCCGGAAATGCCCGGAAATTCAACTTTACCTGGAAATGATTTACCAAAACCCAAAGAAGATACGTTAAAACAAAAAGATACACCAATTGACTCTAATCCGAAACCCTTTGTACCAAAGCCACCTTTTCCACACAGGGTCCGAAATAAGGACCATGATAAACAATTGTTATCATTTTTAGACAAACTTAAAAATTTGCATATAAATTTAACATTCATGGATGCAATTACGCAAATTCCTAATTATGGAAAATTCTTGAAAGATTTAATTTCAAAAAAGATTAGTTGGGAAGGAATTTCATCCATTTCACTTTCTGAAGAATGTAGTTCGATAGTATCAAGCAAATTACCTACTAAACTCAAAGATCTCGAATGCTTTACCATTCCGTGTACATTGGGAAATATGGAATTCCCAAGTTGCCTTTGTGATTTAGGAGCTAGTATAAACTTGATGCCATTGTCTATTTTTGAAAAATTAGGATTAGAAGAAGACATCAAGCGTACCAATATGGTTTTGCAATTAGCGGATCAATCCACTAAAAGACCATATGGTATAATTGAAGACGTTTTGGTAAAAGTTGACAAATTTATTTTTCCTACTGATTTTGTTATCTTAGATTTTGCTTATGATACTAATTGTCCGCTAATCTTTGGTAGACCATTCATGAACACGGGACGTGCTCTAGTTGATGTGTCGGAAGGAAAAGTAGTTTTACGAATAGGTGACGATAAGATCGAGTTCGATATGAATCAAGCGATGAAATATCCTATGGAGGATTTCGCTTGTATGAAACTTGATTTAGTTGAAGAATGTGTTAATGACATTGTTCAAAGAGAAGAAATAATAGAACCTATAATGGGTGAAGAATTAGAAGATAAGGACCCAGAGCCTTTGATTCGAGAAGATGGACCAGTTCCGCCTTCAGTCGTAATTCCACCTAAATTAGAACTTAAAGAGTTACCAAACCATTTGAGGTACAACAAAGAATATTGGGCTAGTAGGGAACTTAACAAAATCTATTACGAAAATATTTCCGAAATAGGAACTAGTTTCGTAACAAGATTTCCTGACATTTAAATCATTTCATTTTTCTTTTATTATTTTTATTTTTATTTTTGTTTTGTTTTAGATTATATCATTTTATTAGAATTTTAGATATATAAAAAATATATTCAAGTCATGATTTTAATTAATTTTTAGGAATTTCATGAGAATTAGAAGAAATTCAGTGATTCTCAGTTGAGAATTTGAAATTCTCAGTTGAGGATTCACATATATAGAATTCTTAAGGAGGTAAGAAATTTCTGAACTTATAGAGAATTTCAAATTCTCAGTTGAGAATTTAGGCATGGCTAGAAGTCAGGAAAATTTCTGGACTTGTAGAGGATTTCAGATTCTCAGTTGAGAATTCTGATTAAAAATTGAAAGGATAATTTCTGAACTTACCGAGGATGAGGATTCTCGGTAGAGGATCAGAAATTTGGAGTTTTGACAACTGATTTTCGCAGGGAAATCAGCGTGTCGCGACCGCGGGTCAGCATCCTCGGTCGCGACACGGGGGAAATTTTGCCCAGATTGAACCTTTTCTCAGCAGTTGTAACTATTCAGAATGAAACACTAAGTTTTTCTCATTTCTAAAAGGTTTGTTTCATGCCTTTTTACTTCGAAACAACATCTCTTTTCGTCATAGGATCTTATATATAGGTACTAGAGGTCCAGTTTTCTATCACTTTCTTTTTCATCTCTATCAGAACTATCTCTGATTTTCTTACCATTCATAAAATCCAAACACTAAGTTCAGAACTTTTCTTCCTTACTCTTTCCAAAAATCATGGCTTCCTCAAACACTTCATCTAAGAAAGTTATTGCTTCACGCAATAAACATGTGGATATATCAGAGCGTTATGGATGTAACTTTCCCATCTTCAATCACGATGAGGGAAGGCGCTTCTTGAGGCTCCGATACACATTCTTTGTCGGAATGCTATACATGGATGACTTTCTTAACGATCAGTTGGGAATTAAAGATGATATGAGTCGCTACATGGAGCGATTAGGATGGACCAGATTTGTTGATATGAAGTTTCCTATAATTGGAGACTGGATATTAGAGTTCTTCTGTACAGTGCGTTTTGTTAACAAACGTCGGGTGCGTCTCAGTTTTCGTCGGGATGGCAAAACTTTCACTTTTGGATATCCTGAATTGCATGCTTGGTTTGGTTTTCCCTTGAAGGATACTACCAAACGTCATCATGGAAGAGATATGACGTCTACTGATATTTGGCGAATGCTCACCGGTATCTGGCCTTTCCACCCAAAACTTGCCTATAATAAGTCTTTCTATTCCAACTCTATACTATATTTGCATAAGTTTCTGAGTCACAGCCTGTTCGGTCGCACGTTCAGTAGTGTCGTCCAAGAATCTGATCTTTATGTCCTTGGCGATATATTTCAAGGCAATGTGGTTGATTCTTCAAAAATTCTGATGGAGGGTCTTGTTGCCGCATCTAGATCCAAGGCTAAGAAGGTTGGGTTCGGGAATATTATATGTGGAATAATTCTAGGGACCAAGGGAAGTATTTCTGTTCCTTGGAGTGATGCAGAATCTTTCCCGATGCTAGACTATGAATTTTTAGAATTTGAAGGTCTAGTGAAGCGAGTTTTTCGATCAGGACAAAATTTTCTTTCTGCACCCGAACGACAAGCCTTCGTGCAGTTGAAAATAGAACGATATAGGGCTAAGAAAATCCCGATTGAAGGGGACGAATTTTTAGCATAGCTTGTGTTTTGTTTGTTTGTAAATATATGTTAATAATTAAAAATTTCTCTTTTGCATTATACTTTGTTTTTGATTATATGGTTACATTTTAATTTCATAAATTTAGACCAATGAATCAATTAAATGCAAACTTAATCATTTCATTAACTAATTAATTGATTAATAATTAAATTTCAAGTTCCTAACATAAGATTCATTTAACTTAACTTAATGAATGCACATAAATGTTTCAATTAATTTTAGTTCCAACCCTTTCATATTTCTAATTTTAACATTCATTAATTAAAGCATTTTCATTTATTTTTTTTAATAAGGATAAACCTTTGGTTTTCCTTATCATTTAATGATTTTCATTTATGTTTTAAGTACAGATTTCATTTTTCAAGAAGTTCAGGATATAATTTATCAAGAAAATGCACGAAATGAAGTAAATAAGCTGAATTTGGGTAGCCACGAGGTGATCCGCGACCGCGGATGCGCTTCCACGGTAACATCAGAAAATTTCCAGAAAATTTCAGACACAAGATTCGCTGCCCAGCGCGATTCGCGGCCGCGAATGTTGGATTCTCGGTAACTTCAGATTTTTCTTCTTAAATTTCAGAGGATATGTTGGTTGAAAAACGCGATCCGCGACCGCGGATATACATCCACGACCGCGACACGAGTAATTCAGGCACTCCAGGTCCAGTTTTCGACCTATTTTTCCATTCTTCCTATACCTTTTCCTTTTCTATTTAATCTATACCTATTCTTCTTGCTATTCATCCTCTATTTACACCTTTTACTATTCTCCCTCTACCTAATTACTCTTCCTATTTCAACTCTACCTATTCCAATTCCTATTCCTACTCTAACTATTTACCTTGTTATTCAAACCCTATATATACCTATTACCTACACAAACCTTACATCACCTCCAAATTTAACCAATCACCTACTCTTACCCCTTCCTAATACCTTACTTTTACTCTTCCCAATTTCATCATTACCCTTTTCAATCACCTACACCTTTCAACCTCAAGAATCCACAACACTTATACTTCATCTTCAACCTCAAACTTTTCTCTCTTTTCATCTTTTTCATCTTTTTCTCTAAACCCTAACATTCATAACACATAAACACCATAACCATGCCTAGAGCAAAGCGTGTTGGACACAAGCCGGCTGTCACTGAGGCTAATCGCCTTAGGGTTAGTTGCGGGGCTTATTTCGACATTCATTCTAAAGAAGAAGTTGGACGTTTCAAGCACTTTTCAAACGCCAATCGTAAGTTCGTGGATATGCAGTTTCTTGACTTTGATTCGGTAAGGAAGTTGAACTTCACTACACAAATTACTGCTTTTATTGAAACTTTGGGATGGGAAACTTTTGCTTCTATGCGTTTTCCACAAATTCAAGAGTATGTGGTTGAATTTTTGGTTACTTTGACGATGAACAAAAAGAGGACAGAAATTTCTTTTCGGAATAAGGGTATTACCTATACATTTGATTATGAGGCTATGGGTAACATGTTTGGTTTCCCTACTAGTGACTTTTATGATAAGCCTCGGGATTTTGATAATAACTCTTTTTGGCAAACTCTGTCTGACCAAACTTCTTTTGATTCTAAGAACACTTCGAGCAAGTTAATTAAGGATAATTGTGTGTTCTTCTTTCACAAGTATTTGAGCTTTTCACTTTTTGGTCGTGTTGAGAGTTCCAAGATTCAAGTCCGGGATTTGTTTGTCTGGGATTGTTTGTTCAAGGGTTTGCGGGTGGATAGCATTGGAATGCTTTTTGATAATTTGTATCGTGCTTCGAGGGCTCACACCACTCAAGTCCCTCTCGGTAATTTGATCACCGCTATTGTTTTAGGGGCACGGGATGAATTGGCTACTTTTGATATGTCCACCTACCATGGATATGTTCCGGTTTTGGACATTGGGGCACTTGAGCGGGCTCATTTATTGGTTTCTGCGGCTCCTCTTGTTTTTATTTCGTATGCTACCCGTATTGCACATCTTCGTGGCACTATGGGTGGAGGTGCTTCTAGTTCTCATAATGTAGGTACCAATGAAGAAGGAGCGGAGGACGGTGGCGACGCTGCACCACAAGCCCAAGCAACACAAGATAATGATCCGGTGGATTTAAGGTGGATTTTGAACCAAATCAATGCAAATAATCGTCAAATGAATTTAAGAATTGATGATTTGGTGGAGAACAATATGGTGATGAATGACAACCTCAATACTTTGAGGCGTGCGCATCGTTCAACTCGGTATCGGATGCTTTCATTTTTCCGACGCCGAAATGTGGAAACTTCACCAACACCTCCGGATTCCCCGCCACATGCTTAGGTTTTATCTTTTATTTTTATCTTATCTTATTTCAATTTCAGTTTCGTACATTTTTATATTTATTATGTTTCGTACAATTTCTAATTTCACTTTAATTTTATGATGAATGTTTTTGCTATATCTTTCGTTTATTTCCGTTTGTTTTATCTTTAGTGTTTTATCTCCATTTTTGCCCCATGAGGACATGGTCCAATTTAAGTGTGGGAGGAGATATATACATATATCATTTTATGCAAACGAATGAATGAATGTATGCAAATGAATGAATGAATGTATGCATCGCTTGTTTTTCAAAATACAAATGCAACGTATATTGCAACACTTTTTAATATATTGCAACAAATGAAAAAGCTTAACAATTTTTTTTTTTATGAAATATCATTTTTATGATTATTTTTAGGTTATCATTATCGATAGAAATAAATATTTCTATACGGGTAATATTTTTCAAAATATATTTTTCACAAATCTTCGACACGATTTTAAGTAAAATTGTCTCGAGTGAATGTATTTAAGTAAAAATTCTTTATTTTTAATCTCTATTTCATATCATGAAATTCATGATATAATAAATCTTATTTTAAATTTTCAATTAGGTTTATAGGCATTAATTTGAACTAACAATTTTTAGCTCGGTTTTGATTTTGTCTTACAATAACACCAATTGAAGTTTTTAAGGAAACTATAGCCATAATACATGTTGAATTTTAAGTCAATATAGGATGAATGTGCTAATTTTCTTTTTCCCAAGTTATAATCAATAAATCGTATTCTTAACTTTTGGCCACGATTGAGACCAACCTTATCACAATCGAGGTATGAAAGGGAAGAAATTAATAAGTAAATCGTACTTTTGGCCACGATTGCGACCACCCTTATCACAATCGAGGTATGGAAGGAACGTTTAAATAAGAAAAATTAAGCGTGTTTAAAGTTTAAAGTAACGATTGCGTCCACCCATGGCATGGTCGGTACCTCTTAAGCGAACACAAAATAATTACATATTAAGTTACGATCGAGACCACCCTTATCACGGGCGTAACTAAGCAAATAAATTAAACTAAATACTCATATATAATAATTCAAGTTTGGGAAAGGAAGTTTGGTGCTTTGAAATGCCTTGAGATGGAAAACTCAATAACATGCGTGCTTACATCGTCCCGAATACTTCAATTTAAAAATTGAAATACAAGACGAATGATATATCGTATTTATACTAAGTTAGTTTGATATTTTGCGTATAAATTTGCCATGTGAAGTTAGTCTTTTCGGCTTAACTAATTTAAAAGGTAAACACAAAGATATATGTTTTATTTTTTATAAAGAGATTAGTTAAGGAATAAATTCAGTGAAATTTTGCTCGGGACTAGCAAAAGATTAAGTGTGGAGATTTGTTAAGCCCAAAATATACCTAAAATATCATTAACATTTACATCATTTTTATTACGAATTTGTGTTATTTATATCTGTTTAGATTACTTTTACTTTCGAATATCTTTCTTTCTTGCAAGGTACTTGAATATTTGGTAAAATCCAAATAGGAACGAAAAAGGATCTAAAATAGAAGAAAAACCCTTCAAAAGGAGTCAAAGACGACGTAAATCGAAAGCACCAAGTCGAAGACACGAATGAAAGCGAAGAACAAAGGAAACCTGCCGGGCCGCGACAGAGGATCCCAGACCCACGGCCGCGACACGCGCGGTACAACCAATTCTCCCCTTCGTCCGTCACTCAGCTCAGTGCTACGTCATTCACGGCCGCGGATTACTATCCTCAGTAAGTGCAGAAATTCACCAAGAGCATTTAACACATGCTGAAAATCCAAGAAACGCGTTCGTTCAAGTGGATAAAGACGTCCTTTCACAACGGACACGACTCTTAACCAACGAATACATCACTTCAAACACAACCCTTCAACATCTATAAATAAAGAGTTGATGTTGAGAAAAAGTGTAATGAAATGTTATAATATAGATATAGAAATCAGAGCGTAGAACTTATGTCGAAGTTCTAAGTAAAAACATTTCGAGAGTTAGAAATTAGATTCTGTACAAAACAAGATGAGGTACACATATTGTTTATAGTTTAATTACAACTCAGTAGCGTTTAGACATTGTTCCAGTTTTAGTTTGCATCATGGTAGTGGCCGATCGAATCCCTATTACGAAGTTACAGCGAGAAGATTGAGTAAAGTGTTCGCCCCCGAGCCTGACAACCTCCTAGGAAACCCAAGGAAGTGGAACCGATCAAGCCCTTCACTTGCACGCCCTCGAAGAACTCGATGCTCCTTATTCTCTGTAAACTTGTATCAATTTACATTTCATCTAATAAAGTCTGTTCTATTCGACAAATCGTTATGCAGCACTTATGGTAACCAATCCAATATAAGTGAGGCTGGTGTTTTCATTAATATGCACTTGAATTCAAAATCATTACAAGGAAACTTTGTTGAACACTTAGGCAAATTATCATCTCGAAAGAGTGTTAATTTGAGTAAGGGCAACTATCCCGAAAGGGTTTTGTCGCGTTCAAAGCCAATTAATTAGAGGTTCCGTCATTTATTTCATCATCATAATAATACAAAGTTTAAGTTGTTTTCTTTGCTTAATGCAAATGAACAAATTTATTCATTTTTCTAATAAGTTCTAAATGTTCCTGTTTTGTAAAATTCATCCTTAAAATCAGAAGATCTTTCTAACAATCGATTTATTCTAAATATATAATCTTATTCCAGCATTTTCAAATACTCAAAGTTTTCAAATTCAATCAAATAGATTTCCTAAATTCAATTAATTCAATTTTCACTTTTTATTTACATTTTATAAATCTAACAAGTTCGAAATTAAAGATTCAAAAATAAGTTTTTCGTTAAAAAACGTATCTCTGTGGGATCGATATTTTTATTACTACAAGCGAAACCGTGCACTTGCAGAAATCGCTCAACAGATCACAAGATCGAGACAATCTCTGACACTAAGGGTTTGGGATCAGAAATAACTGCGGCTCTGTTATTTGGGTTGTTATTTAACCAACCTTTAAAGGGAGTTGAAGATGCTGAGGAAGATGAGGAAGAAATCGATGCTGAGCAAGAAATTGAAACTGAGCTAGCAGCAGATGATGCTGAGCCAGAAGTTGAACCAGAGGAAGTTCCTGCCGATTCCCCTAAGGCAAAGAAGAAGAGAAAGACACTTGCCACTTGTGCAAAGGATATTGAAACTGTGCCCATGAAGAAGAGGGCTATGACCAGAGGAAAGAATATTGATGCTGACCTACCTCAGGTTACACCTAAGTCAGCAGAGAAAAGGAAAGGGCAAGCTGAGCCCGAGGAAGAAAGTGAAGAATCCCCAGAACAACCTCTGAGGAAGAAAAATAGAAATTCTGGGTTGAAAGTTGTTGAAGCTGGTCCAATTGATTGGGTTGTGACACTCAAATCTCACTGCACTCAAAACATTGGGATTGATCTTGAGAAAACTCCAGTTGAGCAAGCTGATGAAGGAGAAGAACAAAAACAGGTTGATACTCAGCTTAATGCTAAAGAAAAAGATCATGCTGAGTAGGATAATATTGAGCAAAATCAGGAGGCACATGTTGAACAAGAAGAAGAGGAACATCAAAGAGAGGATCTGAATGTTGAGGCCGAGGTTGAGGATATAGATGTTCAAACTGACCTGTCACCTCCAAAAACTAAGTCCCTCAGAAGACTGAAAAAGAAAGCTGTCAAAACTCCTCTCATTGATCTCTTGGCAGATTCTCCCTCTTTGGAGCAAACTACGGATCCATCCAATATCCAGTTTGAGTATTTTTCCCACCATGTTGAGTCTCCTCCCAAGGAATCGGAGCAAAATCAAGCCTCTGTTACTCGCACTGAGGAACATGCCAAGACTCCACAAAATCCAAATCCTACCGAGCAAGAGCTCGAAGATCCAGCCACTCAACATGGGGAGAAAGCTATGGATCCACCTGTTCAACCTCAACATCCTGGTACTGCACCTCATCAAGCCCCAATTACTCAAGCTAGTAAGCAGCCAACTCCACCTCCATTCCTGCGTCTGAGCCAACTTCCACTGAGCAACATGCATATCTTAGTGCAACTCAGTCTGGTCGTCGCATCATTGAAACGGCTCAATCTCTTCTCCAGGAGTTCACCATTTCTGATGCTGCTAGGTCTACACATCCTGAGTCAACAAATATCTCTGCCATCACTCAACTTCTCACGAAAATTAAGGGACTCAAGGATCTTATCAGTATTGTGACCACCGTCCAATCACATCAACCTAAGCAAGATCACATTGCCAAGCTGACTGAGCTATTCCTTCTGATGATAAACCACATGAACTCCCTTGAAGGTAAAATCAACAATCTCTCTGCCCCTAATCCAGGATATGCAACTTCGGCTGAGTTAGATCAACAATTTGCCAAACTGAGAACAGAACTACCCAACCTTGGGACAACGGCCAATCCTGAGTATGCCACATCTGCTGAGTTGCAGGGATGCTTTGCTAAGCTGACTGCCGATCTCACATGTACACAAGAGCTCGTTTCCTCCACTTCTCAATGTACAATTGATCAACTCAGTGAAGCCGTGAGTCTTCTCAGTGTCAACAAAGCTCAGATGGATGTTGACCCCATCAATGATAAACTTTCACAAGGTATTCTGCAGGCCATTCGCTATGACAATACTCAACTCATCTTCTATGATTCTACCCTATTGAAGATGTATCATCAATCCTTTGCTCAGATTACCAGCTCCCTTACTTGGCTTAGTAAGTCCTATGAGTGTATTATCAACCTGATCACTGGATCCATCCCCGTTCCTCGAAACGTTCGAGATGATTGCGTTCCTGTGATAGATGGCTTGAGTGAGGGCACAAAGCGTTTACAACGCTATTCCAATGTTCTATCCTCAGCTGCAAGAAATGACACCTTTGTCTATAAACCCGATGCTGGCAAAACGGGGGAGAGAACTCAAGCTGGAACTCAACAAAAGACAGGTGCATCAGGAAGCAAAGTGAAAGGAAAGGGTAAGGCAGTAGAATGAGAAAAGAAAAGGCAAGGCTTAAGAAGGGAGATTAAAAAGAGGCAGTAGAATGAGAAAAGAAAAGGCAAGGCTTAAGAAGAGAGATTAAAAAGAGAGACTCTAGTGAAAATTCTTTTTTATGACTTTTTTTTTTTGTGTGGGCACAAGTATTTTGCACTTCAAGTATTGTGCATTTGTATGTTTTATTCCTTGTTCCAATGAACGGTGTTTTTCATTCTGTTCAAATGTCATGCTTGTCAATACTCATTAACATAAGCAAATTGAACAAACTGATACTCAGTATATATAATAACGAGTGAATCAAACTGAGTATTCAAGCATTTCTGAAAGCTGACCTAGACTCAAAATAAATTAGAACTAAATCTAGTCAGTACACACATCCTTAGTTTGTCTCAAAATAAAATCTTGGAAGGTTTAAGAGGTAAATTAACAGATGCAACCCTTACGGGGGAGAAATTTCAGAAATATGAAAAATAAATCAATCATGGGGAATTTCAAAACTGAGTTCCATAATTATGCATTTTGCCAACAACAAAATGGGGGAGTTTGTTGAAACACTTTTCCACAAGATTTTGATTTGACAAAATCATCCATGATTAAGAGACAATTAAATTTAAGTGCTTTATTTTAATTGTACTAATCCGTTTGTTCAATGTTGAGTATAAATATAAATAAAGATAAATATAAAAAGTAAGACAGGAAGAGGTCAGCATAGAAGCCTAAAGTATCAAGCTGAGTGGAATCAAACTTAGCATCAAAAGACAAAGACATACATGCCCACAACAACTGTCTCACGAAGCTGAGCTGACTAAAAATATACTCAGCTTGGAAATTGCCGATGACAATGATTTACCCAGTAGAAGCTGAGTGATTCTTCAGGACAGCATGAAAAAGTCGTTTGCTAAAAGACAATGATTACCGCCCCTCTGCACCAATAATTGAAGGAAATACACAAAAGACACATTCCGAGATGTATGGGTCAATGGATTATTGGTAAAGGACAACTGACACAAAAAGACAAGCCAGACGCAAGAAGACAAGCCTGACGTCTGAAGGAATGCAGAGGAAGGGAATGGCCGGAACAGTCTGAAGCTGACCAAAATCTGTCCCCTAAAAGAGCCGTTTTAACATCAACGACTACATCATTTCAAAATGATCCATCACAGATTTTCCCTATTTAAGGACAATCAAACTTCTTGGATCATTGCCGATTTACAAAAAGAAAAATACAAGAGAGAAAAGATACAAAAGCACTTAGATACAAAAAGACATCTTACACCCATCTTCTATTCCTTGTGTAAATGCTAGAGTGATTACTTGTAATCTTCTAAAGTGTTCTTTATTTGAAAAGGAACAAGTGTTTATCAATTGTAAAATTGAGAGTGTTGTGCTGAGTGTTTGGTTGTAAACATTCAGTGGTAGAGAAATCTAGGTGTTGGGTTGTAGCACTTAGTAGGAGTTGAGTAGATGAATAGAGGAAGGTACTCTTGCATATTCAACTGCCTTGTAATTGGTTTGTGCTCTACCTTTAAAGAGCTCAGTATTGGATTATAAAAGCCCGGAAGACTCTGGGGACTGGACGTAGGCGGAGAGGCCGAACCAGGATAAGTGATACTGAGTAATCTCTAAACTCTCTCTCAATATATATATGTGCATGTGTTGTGTGTGAAGTTTACTTAGCATATAAAAGTGTTTAAAGTTGACTCTGGGTAATTTCAAGTGCTGAGTTAGAAGCTGACCTCCAAGAGTGTCAATATCTAACTTATAAATAAAACAGCTTTAGTCAATATCCGGCCAAAGCTGTCTTATAGCATATCTGGCCAAGCTGACCAAAAAGCTGAGTTGACAAACTCGCAAAATAACTAAGTCAGCATACAATTAAACGAAAAGGTTATATTAGTTCCTAACCCCCCCCCCTTGGAACTAATCACACGGGACCAACAATAGTGAGCAAATGCAATATAATTTCATCACGAGAGCTGGAAAAGTTTGTGCTCACAAGCTGCCTCCCAATTAAGGATTTGACTTATTATGGAGTCATTTGTATACCAATCAGAGGCCGACATCTTAGATTTAAAAAGCACTTAATCAGGAGGCAGCCTATGAGTATGGACATTTCTGGCCCTCGTGATGAAATTATGTTACCTTTGCTCAGTATGTTACAGGTGGGCCCCATATTGTGTCATACGAAATCACAGATCAAAACTCGAGTCTCTTTTATAGATTTTAGAAGTTTATGCCATGGCCAATCAGCCATGATCTGTGGCCAATCGACTATGGATGAGTCAGTAGGCCCCTCAATTCAAAGAAAAAATCAAACTTCTGCCTCATGTATAGCCAATCGGCTATACACCATGGTCGATCGACTATGTCATTCAGTTATGGGGAATAACCAACATTCCTCGAAATTGGGGATTTGACTTGGTAAGTACTTAATGACTGATTTTAAAGGATTCGAGAAGAGTAGAAAAGATGGGATTTTGAATCTTTTTAAAAAAGAAAAAAAATGAAAGAAAGAAAAAAGAGAGATTAGATTATTTGAAGGAATGAAGAGTAAAAAAGATGGGATTTTGAGTCTTTTTTAAAAGAAAAAAAGAAAAAAATGGGGATTGGATTCTTAAAAGGAAGGAAGAGTGAAAAAGATGGGATTTTGAGTCTTTTTTAAAAGAAAAAAAAAGAGGCTTGGATTCTTATAAAGAAAGAAGAGTGAAATAATGGGATTTTGAGTCATTTGAAAAAAAAGGAAAGAAAGAAAAGAAGGGGATTGGATTCTTATAAGGAAAGAAGCGTGAAAAGGATGGGATCTTCAGTCCTTTAAAAAAGAGAAAGAAAGAAAGAAAAAAGCGAGAGAGAATTCATTCTTGGCAAAGAGGATTTTCATTTCCGGGGAAGAAAGAAAGGAGAAAAATAAAGAGTTTATTGGGGATTTGAGGGAAATACACAATCCAAAGTGCTAGATTATTCTATAATAGGTCGATGCTTAGTTACCAAAATCCCCAAGTAAAGTTAAAGGCTTTAAGCTTTATGAAAACAAAGATTAAGTCGTAGGCTAAACCACTAAGCCGCATTATCCAGTTATGGAATATGATTAACTAAAATTCTTTGTTGAATTGTTTATTTGGTTAGGTTTCTCAATTCAACTTCTCTATTCAATTACTTGATCAGGTTTCTCAAATAGAGATAAAGCAATGATTTTAATTAATTTTTTTTGCTATTAAAGATTCATATTTGATTAGGCTAAGCTCACCTCCATCCTAGCTCATGCGGATTTAGCTCATGATTGAGCTAAAACATATAAGCATCACGAGACTAGAATTAGGAGAACTCATGCTCAAATAATATTAAAATTGAAATGTTAGAAATGGAAGAAATGGAAGAAAATGGAGATGAAAAAAACAATAACTTCAATAGAATAACACTTGAGAACACGGGTGAATACAAATTAAAGTTTAGCTTTGCAAGGTCTAACCTATGGATTAGTTTAGCCCTTGCTACACTAAGAAAGAACTAGAAAATGAAATAAAGAAAACCACTTTTAAGCACAAATGAAACAGAAATCTAAAGAGAATGAGCTAGAAATGGTGTGTCGAGCTAACTAGCAAAGGTCCCTATTTATAGGAGTCTTGGAACTCCTATTTACATAAACACCACCTAAAATGTCTCCCTAGTCTTTAATGTTTCTGCCTTATCTTGTCATAATTGATTTGGAATTGAGAAATGCAGGTTTTGGAGTCTTTTTAGGTAGATTTGTATATCCTTAACCTTCAAGGATGCTCCCTTTTCTTACCATAATTGATTAGGAATTAAGTAAAAAATGTATTGGAGTCTTTTTAGGCAGATTTGAGCATTTCTTTTAATTCTAGAATCACAGTCAGCTCGCCGAGTGGTCTCTAGGTAGATTTCTCCAATTACTTCATTTTAAGCCGAAAAACACCTAAAATTACTCAAAACTCTAATCAATACAAGAATAAGATCGAATACACTTAAAACTATGAAGAAAGACTCACAAAAGACTGGAAAATAACTTAAACAGTGACTTAAAATACTATACAAAATGGTGATAACAGTAGCCACCGAAGAAGTTAATGTTGTCATTAATTTGACGTGGTTGAATCCTAAGAGTCCATGTGTCAACCTGCAACTACACAGAAGTAAGGTCAGAAGGGGGCCGTTTGTACAGTGAACCCGATCTGATGCCTAAGTCAGTTTGTGGAGAAAGGACTAGAGGGTGATCATAATCAGCAAACAAAGTTGTAAATGTAAGATTAATGGAATTGAATGAATTTGTTGACTTTGAGCTGAGCTTACTCTTTATACCGATGTTGAGTTGTAGAAGACGGTTATAGATTGTGGAGTAGGGGGCCACGTGTCTCATGTTGATAGGAGGGAGTGTGCCCAAATATGAGGGACATATATCCCTTAAGGCCACTTGGCCCGTGATTCCCAGAATCGGGTGTGATTATGGCAACAATTAGATCCTTAAATGGGTCTAGTGAGACTTCCCAAGTCAAGCTTCTGGTTCACAATCATTTCGCGGTATTTAGTAAAGACGTTATGATAGGGGTATTTTACCCCTATCTTTTAGCGTGATTTACGGGTTAATTTTAGAAGAAATAAATAAGTTTAATTACAAAAATAGAGTGTTTTAATAAAATAACGAAATAAAAATAAATTCCGTACTTTCGGTTGATTTTCCGTATTTTTTATTAATATTAGTAAATAAAACGTTGGTCCCTTGTAAGGTTGCAAATATAGTTCCAAGGGGGGGGGGTTAGGAACTATTTTACCTTTTTAAAATAATTTGGGCAGATTTCTTTTCTTTAAGAAAAGTTTATATAACAGCGGCGCTTAGCACTCAGCAAGACACTGACTTAGTAAACTAGTGACTAGGACAGCTTCGTTGCTTAGGTCAGGAAATAGCACTTAGAGTCTATTCCTGAACCTGCTCGTTGGTAGCGCACAACTCAGCTTGACCTCTTTTACTTGGTCAGTTTTAGTTTGTTTTAAGCAAGCAATATAAATAAGGAGTTAAGGTTTAGAAATACTTCACTCAGCAGATTTATCTAGGTTCGGCTTCTTCTAAGCCTACGTCCTGTCCCCGGAACACTTTCGAGATTTCAAATCCTCTACTGAGCTCTTTAAAGGTAGAGCCTCAAACCTTTTACAAAATCAGAAGCTGAGTATAACAAGAGTACCTTCCTCTATACCTCTACTCACTTCTATTCTAATTCACCAAGTACTAAAACCGAGTACTCAGCTTCTCCTTTCTACTTCTAGAAATGATAAAGATTTTGTCCTAAACAACAATTGCTAGAACACCTTAGATGATTGAAAAACAATCACTCTAGACTTTTACACAAATGAATAGACTTTGTAGTGTAAGAATTTGCTTTGCTTTTGATGGAGAACTTTTGTATACGTTTGGTCAGCGTAACGGCTTTTGCTCAAAAGTTCTCTTTTGAATGTGGATTCTGAATGCTCTATTTATAGAGAGCTGTGAGAGCTTCTGGTTATTTTGAATTTCGAAATAACCGTTGGAGGGAAACGGCTACAAGTCGTTTTCACTGAGTCTGCCAGCAGTTCTCTTTAGCCAATCAGATTCCAGCGTCTTCTGTTCTTCGGTCAGTGTGACAGTATGTTCCTCCATTTTGGGTAATGTCAACCAGACAGCTTGCTGTGTCTTCTGGTTTTACTTAAAGAGGAAATACTTTATCTAGAAGCTGTCTTATGGTCAGCAGCTGTCTTGTACGTTTTGTCGAGACAGCTCAGCAGCTTCATACCGAAGTTGTCTACGTGGATCTTCTCGATCCTTCTTTACTCAGCATGCGTCTCATTACTTCAACGGCAACGTTTTGAAGACACGCGGGCTGAGTGATCTTGGGTTTGTTTGACTTGGGCCTTGACTTCCATATAGGGCTTGAGCCTTATGATCTTTATGTCTTATGATAAATTATAAACTCAATATTGAACAAACACATTAGTAACAATAAGCCAAAGCATTTAAACTTAGTGTGTTGTAGAATATTTACTTTCACTTAATTAATTTTGTCAAATCAAAATCTTGTGGAAAGGTGTTTCAACAAACTCCCCCATTTTGATGTTGGCAAAACCAATCAGCAAGGAACTCAGTATGAGCTCCCCCATGATAGTTGACTTGTTAATTAAGTGAACTCCCCCGTAAGGACTGAACTACTGACTTAGTTTTATTCTAAACATTTTAAGGTTTAACTGAATAAGTCTAAGATCAGTTTTCAGGTATAGGTCAGCTTGTGGGACATATTCTATTTTACTCAGTATTCAGCGAAAGTAATGTATAGTGACAGAGCGCTGAGTAATTTATTTGTTCAATGGTTTATATTTGACAACTTCAAACATTTATACGCAGCATGCATTTCATATAATACTTAGCATTTGAAGGATGGATAACTAATAGTAATGCAAGTATTCCAAAAGTAACAGAAGTTAGGCATATTGAATTTTTAAAAACAAAACAAAGGATAAGGACAAGGCATAAAAAATTCTTCTTCCTAACTTCTAACTCTCTAGTTTCTAACTTAGAGTTCCTTCTCCTTAGTTGCCACTTTTCTCCCCCGTTTTGCCAGCATCAGCAGTAGGTAAATTGACGGTAGGGGCAGGAGACTTGGCTTGTTCTTGCAGCAGACGAATTTGACCCTCCAATGAATTCATGTGATTGACCATAGTCAACATGAGTGCGTTCATCTTGGACATCTGAGCTGTGTTGGTTGCTGCGTCTGAACCGAAGAGAAGTGGTTGATCAAGTCATGGATTTCACGCAGAATTTGGTGAGTTACAGGTGGATGAGAGGACTGGTCATGGTTTGGTGGAGGATTAGCTTGTTCTTGAAGCAGATTGTTAGCTGAGGCAATGACACGCCGTCCTGATTCAGTAGCACCTAGGTGTGCAAATTTGGCAGGAGTGGGCTTGCACTGAGTGCCTTGAGTAGCACCAGGACTACGGGGTGTGTTGACTTCAGGTGCTGAGTTGCTATGAGGTGGGAGTTGAGCTTCTTTTGGACTAGCAAGGGTTTTGGCTTGTTTCTCACTTTGAGGAACAGAGGCTTGTTTTTGTGAAGACTTCCCTTGAGTAATGTTGGGCTCAGCGACAGTTTCATCTTCTGTTCTCATTTTCTTCTGAGCTGACTCAGCTAGGTCCTGATCAGCTTTCTTCTTGTTTCTTTCCATTAGCCTTACCTTTCGTGGGACAGTACGAATATCCTTCGAGCAGGTTCCCTTTTTCTTCTTCTTCTCAGTTTGAGGTTCATCTGTTGGTTCTGTGCCCTCATTAGTTTGAGCAGTTTCAGCCATAACATGAGCTATAGCATCATCCAGATCTGTTAGATTTTCCATTTCTCCAATGGGTTGCTCAGTCTCAGTCATAATATCCTCCTTCTCAGTGCTTCCATTTCCGTCATATCCTTTCAGGGGTTGACTATGTGATAGTCCATTCAGCAGACCTGCAGTAATAACACTTCCTGATGAACTTATTTCACCTACAGTCTCTATATTCTTGTCCTGTATTATCTTGGTGATGAGAGAACCCAAACGGAGCTTCCTTCCACTTCGTTGAAAAGCTCCGACCAAAAAGACAGGAAGATTGAATGGAGTGCTGGTCAGCATATGCCAGATGAAGCATTGTTCAAAGATGGAGGCGGATGAGGGTGAGCTGAGTTTAGGAAACATGAAGTTGGTCAGCATGAAGTGGACCATCTTCTGATTTTTGCCCATGCAGGTGCTGGGTACTTCTCCTTTGTAGTTTCTGGGTTTACAAAACCCCTTCATCTTTTCTGCGATGGCTTTTGGTATTGGCTCCTTTGTTGTCCTGAACTGGATCCTTGTATTTGGTATATCTAGCAGTGTTGCTAGATATTCAGGAGTTATCACTATCTTTTGACCTTTAACTGTGGTCTCTAAGTAGTCAGAGTCATCTGCATCAACATGCAGGTTGGAGTAGAACTCTCTCACTATCGTGGGATAGGTTTGTCCGGAAAGAGAGAAGAGACCTTTCCATTTGTTCTTGTTGATCCATTCACTGAATGGTTTCTCAGAAGAGACGAAGCTAGAAGGAAAGTATCGGCTCCTTAGTACTTCTTGACTCTTGGCCCAAGAGTGTACTTTGATCATCCTTCTTACCATGCTAGTTGAAGGACCGGCCTGATCAGTGGATTTGAGGGTTGGAGAGAAAGTACTTTTGTTTAAGGACATTTTTTGAAGTTCTGAAGCTCTTAAGTGCTTAAGGAAAATTCTGAAGCTTTCTAAAGTTCAGTGCGCATGAAGAGAAGGTAGTGGGTTAATATCCACTATTTATAGATTTTTAACTTGGATTTTCATTTGAATTTTGGTCGGTTTTGCCCTTGGGTTGTCCAATCGGCAGAAAATCTGACATTTATGACACTTTAAGACGTTTTCGGCGCATGCGCAGTACAGGTGTCATTACGCGTGTGGTGGCATTAAATGCTAATAATTACTTTTACTCAGTGTTTGATGATATAAACGTTTCGTATTCTGAGTAGTCAGTTTTGTTCAACGGATAGTTGTAGAGGTTTAGTTACTCGGCATGAGATAACTCACTCAGTGTGCATTTATTTCTGGGCATGTGATTTTGACAGATACTCTTTAAGATACTCAGCATGTTAACATTCATTCAGCATGCATCATATCACATTTTTACTTAGGAATTTAAGACAGTGGATTAAACATACCAATGGCTTCTCTCAGTATGCTAAATTGCTCTCGTGCTAGAGGCTTTGTAAAGATATCAGCAAGCTGCTCATCTGTTGGCACATAAGTCAGCTTAACTTCTTTCTTGAGTACATGATCTCTGATGAAGTGATGCCTTATGCTGACATGCTTTATCCTGCTGTGCTGGATTGGGTTCTTTGAGAGGTCAATTGCACTCTTGTTGTCGCATTTGACTTCAATTGTCTTTGTTTGAACACCATAATCTTCAAGCTGTTGCTTAATCCATAGGACTTGAGCAACACAGTTTCCAGCAGCAATGTACTCAGCTTCAGTTGTGGACAGGGCTACTGACGCCTGCTTCTTGCTGAACCAAGATACAAGACAGCTTCCTAGGAAATGGCATCCTCCAGAGTTGCTTTTTCTTTCCAGCTTGTCTCGGCCATAGTCAGCGTCAGTGTATCCAATGAGTGTAAAGTCATAAGTATTTGGATACCACAAACCTGGATTTACTGAGCTTTGCAAATATCTAAGGATCCTTTTTACAGCATTTTCGTCAGCACAAAGGACAGTGTCAGTGCCCATAGGAGTGGATATTGGCTTACAATGTTCTAGTTCATATTTCTTCAATATCTCCTTGGCATATTTAGCTTGACTGATGAATATGCCATTCTTTCCTTGCTTAATTTGAAGTCTGAGGAAGAAGTTGAGTTCTCCCATCATTGACATTTCGAATTCAGTCTGCATTTGTTTGCTAAATTCCTTGCACATAGATTCATTAGTAGCACCAAATATAATGTCATCTACATATATTTGTGCCAGCAGGGTATCTTTACCCTTTCTCTTAATGAATAAGGTTGTATCAGCTTGACCCCTGACGTAATCTCTAGTCAGTAAGAAATTGGTCAGCCTCTCATACCAAGCACGTGGTGCTTGCTTGAGGCCATACAGAGCCTTTTTGAGTTTGTAAACGTGGTTTGGGAACTTAGAATCCTCAAATCCTGGAGGCTGATTGACGTAGACCTCCTCGTTTATTACTCCATTAAGAAATGCACTTTTAACATCCATTTGAAACAGTTTAAAGTTCATATATGATGCATACAACAACAACAACAAAGCCTTAGTCCCGAAATGATTCGGGGTCGGCTAACATGAACCATCATATAAAACCGTGAAAATCAAGTCGTGTCAGCGACACAGATTCGCTCCCTCCACTCCGTCCTATCCACTACCATATTTTCCTCAATTCCCAATAAACTCATATCACTCTCGATCACCCTCCTCCAAGTTTGCTTAGGTCTTCCCCTACCCCTCACCACTACATCCCTTTGCCACTCTTCGGTTCTCCTAACTGGCGCATCAAGCGCTCTACGTCTCACATGGCCAAACCACCTTAGTCGGTTTTCTCTCATTTTATTCTCAATAGATGTGACCCCTACTTTTGTCCTAATTATTTCATTACGCACCCGGTCCTTTCTCGTGTGACCACACATCCATCTCAATATACGCATCTCCGCCACCGACATCTTATGGATGTGGTAGTGTTTCACTGCCCAACACTCCGTACCATATAACAATGCTGGTCTAATTGCCGTCCGGTAGAATTTTCCCTTCAATCTATTAGGCATGCCGGGATCACAAAGGAAACCCGTAGCACTCTTCCACTTCGACCAACCAGCTTTAATCCTATGAGCAACATCTCCATCTACTTCTCCATCCGTTTGGATAATAGATCCTAAATACCGGAAGCAATCCGAGGCCTGAACAACTCTCCCATCTAGGGTGATTGTCCCTGCCTCCCTACTCCTACGGCCGCTAAACTTACACTCCAAATATTCTGTCTTACTTCGACTCAACTTAAAGCCTCTAGATTCTAGAGTTTGCCTCCATAGTTCCAACTTCATCTCCACTCCTTCTTTCGTCTCATCAATCAACACAATATCATCTGCAAACACACCATGGTATACCATCTTGAAGTGAACTTGTTAGTTCATCCATAACGATGGCAAAAAGAAATGGGCTTAGTGCGGAACCTTGATGCACTCCAATCGTAATAGGAAACTCTTCAGTCTTCCCAACACTAGTACGTACACTCGTGCATACTCCCTCATACATGTCCTTTATGATGTCAATATATTTCCGCGAAATGCCTTTCCTTGTCAAGGCCCACCAAAGTACTTCCCTTGGTACCTTATCATATGCTTTCTCCAAGTCAATGAAAACCATATGCAAGTCTTTCTTCTTATTTCGATAGTGCTCCATTAATTGTCTCATTAGATGGATGGCTTCCATAGTTGATCTTCCCGGCATAAAGCCAAACTGGTTTTCCGAGATCTTCACCGTCCTCCTTAGCCTTTGTTCAATCACTCGCTCCCAAAGTTTCATAGTGTGACTCATTAATTTGATTCCCCGATAGTTGGCACAATCTTGGACATCGCCTTTGTTCTTATACATAGGGATTAAGGTACTTTTCCTCCATTCTGATGGCATCTTATTGTTTCTCCAAATTTTGTTGAAGAACGTCGTCAACCATTCGATTCCTCTTTCTCCCAAACATCTCCAAATCTCAATAGGGATGCCATCAGGTCCTACTGCTTTCTTCAACTTCATCTTACTTAATGTCATTTTGACTTCACCCTTTTGAATTCTCCGCAGGCATTCATGATTTATCATATCGTGATGGATACTTATATCTCCAACATCTTGTTGGCGATCTCCATTAAATAAGTCATCAAAATAGGACCTCCATCGTTCCTTGATATCCTTATCTCCAACTAGGACTTTCTGGTCCACATCCTTCACACATTTAACTTTTCCGAGATCTCGCGTCTTCCTATCTCTCATCCGAGCAATTCTATATATGTCTCTTTCCCCTTCTTTCGTATCCAATCTTGTATACAAATCCCGATTCACCTTTGCTCTAGCATCTCGTATGACCTTCTTTACTTCCCTTTTAGCCTCTTTGTATTTTTCGTAGTTCTCGTCACTCCTACATTTCCCCAATAGTTTATATGATTCTCTCTTACTCTTTACTGCTTGTCGTACTTCTTCTGTCCACCAAGATGTGTCCTTACCCGGTGGCATGCTACCTTTAGATTCCCCTAGAACTTCCTTCGCTACTTCCCTTATACTATGCTCCATCTTATTCCATATCGAATCTATATCTGAATCCATATTGCAAGTCCAAATATCTTTTTTGGTCATCTCATCCACAAATTTTTGTTGATTCTCCCCTTGCAATTTCCACCACTTAATCTTAGTCTCTACTTGAGGTGTTTGTTTTCTTATACATTTCCTACTTCGAAAATCTAGCACCACTACTCTATGTTGGGTTGTCGTACTCTCACCAGGGATCACCTTACAATCAATATAACTCTTTCTCCAAGCACTCCTTACTAAGAAGAAGTCAATTTGGCTCGCATTACCGCCACTCCGATAAGTCACTAAGTGGGATGTTCTCTTCATAAACCATGTGTTCATGATACTCAAGTCATAGGCTGATGCGAATTCCAAAATATCATTTCCTGCTTCATTCTTATCTCCAAAGCCATACCCTCCATGAACACTCTTAAACCCATCTCGCCTAGAACCCACGTGTCCATTGAGATCACCCCCTAGTACCATTTTTTCATCCCTAGGAACCTGTTGCACCACTTCCTCTAAGTCATCCCAAAAAGCTTGTCTTATAGACACATCTAATCCTATTTGTGGCGCATATGCACTAATGACATTCACAACCTCATCCCCTATCACTAGCTTAACACTCAAAATTCTATCGCTCTTCCTAGACACCGCTACTACCTCATCAATATACTCCCTATCAATAAGAATACCTACTCCATTTCTACCCTTATCCTTTCCTGAGTACCAAAGCTTATAACCCCAAGGAGCTATCTCTCTAGCCTTGGCTCCAACCCACTTGGTTTCTTGTAGGCATAATATATTTATTCTCCTCCTCTTCATAACATCTACAATTTCAGCTAATCTTCCTGTCAAAGAACCTATGTTCCATGTCCCAAAGCGTAACCTACTACCCTTACCCCTACCCCTACCATTACCATGGACTAGCTTATTTACCCGCAACCCTTGCATATTTGACACCACCCCCGGGTCCTGGGGTGGCGCGTCGCTTCGGGGCGACGACCTAATAACCCTTTCACATTTATCACTACACCCGGGTCTAGGAAGTGCAGCGCGTCGCTGAGTAGGGAACGCCCCAACGGTATTTATATTATGGTTCATGTCATAAGATGTGGCTAAGTTTTACGCTGGCCGCCACAAACCTACCGCAACCCTCCTCCTTTGTCCGGGCTTGGGACCGGCTGTAAAGGCCACCAAGTGACCCTCACAGGCGGAGTTTTCATATATGATGCATATGCGCATAAAATCCTAATTGCTTCTAGCCTTGCCACTGGGGCAAAGGTCTCACCGTAGTCAATACCTTCTTGCTGACTGTAGCCCTGAGCTACAAGTCTTGCCTTGTTTCTGACTACGTTTCCTTGCTCATCTAGCTTGTTCCTGAAGACCCATCTCGTTCCAATGGTCTTTTGGCTCCTAGGATGTGGCACTAGCTCCCATACATTATTCCTCCTGAACTGATTGAGTTCCTCTTGCATGGCATTCATCCAGAATTCGTCATCCTCAGCTTCGGCAAAGTTCTTCGGCTCCAGTACTGAGACAAAAGCTACATTGCTGAGATACTTCCTTAGTTGATTTCTTGTCATCAGCGTATTTCCAGCTGAGTCAAGAATTGCATTTTCTGAATGCCCTCTTGGGACTCTTATCTCCTTTGGTAGATTTATGTCTTGTTCTATCTGTCTTTCAACATTCTCTGCAGAAGTAGATGGGTCAGTGAAAGTAATTTTAGGTTCACTCTTACTCTTGGTCAGCCGTTTTATGAAGGACTCAGTAGCTGGTTCTTGATCAGCAGGTGCTGAGTTTGGTTCATCTTCTGTCAGCGGCTGGTATCTTCTTGCAGGGTCAGTTTCATCGAATTGCACATGTATAGATTCTCCTAATACTTGAGTTCTCTTATTAAAAACTCTGTATGCTTTGCTGTTTGTTGAGTAGCCTAGAAAGATAGCCTCATCAGCTTTTGAATCAAATTTGGCTAAGCTATCTTTGGTATTTAAAATAAAACACCTACAGCCAAAGGCACGAAAGTATCCAATGTTGGGCTTTCATCCTTTCCAAAGTTCATATGGGGTTTTCTTAAGTATAGGTCTAACTAGAGCCCTATTCAGAATATAGCATGCTGTGTTGACAGCTTCTCCCCAAAAATACTTTGGAAGCCTATGCTCATCCAGCATTGTCCTGGCAATCTCAACCAGAGTTCTGTTCTTCCTTTCAACAACCCCATTTTGCTGAGGCGTTCTAGGAGCAGAGAAATTGTGGTCAATGCCGCTGGCTTCACAGAATTCAACAAACTTTTGGTTCTTGAATTCTCCACCGTTATCACTACGGATATGAGCTAATTTTAGGTCTTTCTCATTTTCAATTTTTCTAACCAAGTTTGAAAATGTCTCAAAGGTCTCATCCTTACTGGTCAGCAGGATAACCCATGTGTACCGAGAGAAATCATCTACAATAACCAAGGAAAACCTTCTTCCACCCAGACTCAGCGGCTGGACTGGACCAAAGAGATCCAAGTGTAGCATTTCTAACGGACGCTTAGTTGAGACAATGTTTTTACTTTGAAAAGATTGCTTGGTTTGTTTTCCAGCTTGGCAGGCATGGCATAATTGATCTTTTTGAAATTTAAGTTCAGGCAGTCCCTCAACCAATTGCTTTCTTGCTAATTTGGCCAGGAGGTCCATGCTTACATGACCAAGTCTCCTGTGCCATAGCCAGGAATTTTCTTCCTTTGTGACTAAGCATACAGTTTTTGAAAACTTCTTTTCTAGGTTTAGCATGAAGACATTGTCTATCCGAGGGGCAGTTAAGATTAACGCATTTGTTTTTCCCTCATATATTTTACATCCAGTATCGTCAAATATAACTTTTCTCCCATTATCACATAGCTGAGCTATGCTGAGTAAGTTATATTTGAGTCCGCTGACTAGGAAGACAGATTCAATAGTGGGATTACCTCCAACGGTGCCTGATCCTACTATCTTACCCTTTTTGTTGTCTCCAAAACTTACGCTTCCTCCTCGTTTACGTTCAAACGTGATGAATTGAGTTTCATCACCCGTCATATGCCTTGAGCATGCGCTGTCAATATACCACATTTTTTACTTCTCGGCACATCTCAGGCTTACCTGCATTGTGATCAGTTTCCTTTAGGTACCCAATTCTTTTTGGGTCCTGACTTGTTAGGTTCAACAGATAAAGCATCATATTTTATTTTGTGACGGCATGTATTAACAATATGGCCACTTTTTCCACAGAAGTCACAACTGACTTTCTGTTTAGGACTCTTTACTGACTTGTCAGCACCCCAGTGCTGAGCGTGCCAGCACACCTTAGTGGTGTGTCCTAACTTCCCATAAAAGTCACACTAGACTCTTCGCTGGGGATTTTGTCTCTGCTGAGTACCTTGGTACTGAGTACCTTGATACTGAGTTCTCAGAGGAAAATTGTTTTTGTTTGGAACCTTTAGTTGGTTCTGAATGGTTGTGACATCCTTCCTCAGTTTCTTGGAAACTGACTGGACTTCAACGACAGACTCATGAATGGTTTTCATATTTTCATGCAAAACTGAGTTGTCTTGAAGAAGGTATCTGAGGTCACTTAGTTCCACCTCATCACAACGCCGGCTGAGTGTTTTAATCTTTTTGTTACACTTTTTGACAAGTGTATAAAGATCACTCAGGGCATTAGCCATTTCATTTCTGAGTTGAGAGAGTGAGATTACCTCATTTGATTGCTCTTTATTATCTGTCTCATCAGATTGGTCAGCATGTTCGGAAATGCATGGCTCAGTAAGTTCGTCAGCCATGAAACATATCTTTGCTGACTCTGTGGCATCAGCTTCAGTTGATGAAGAATCATCGTTGTCACTCCATGTCGCCACCATTGCCTTCTTTTTGTCTTTCCTCAAAGTTGGGCAGCTTGACTTGATGTGTCCGGTTTGATGGCACTCAAAGCATGTAATGGGCTTCGAGTTGTCCTTCTTGAATTTGCTGTCACTTGAGTCAGCCTTATATTTGTCAAATTTTCTATAAGGCTTTTTGGAGTATTTGTCATTCTTTTTGAACAGCCTCTTCATTTTCCTCGTGAACATTGCCATCTCCTCATCGTTAGTTGAGCCATCATCAGTTGAGTCGGCTTTCATGACAAGTGATTTTTGCTTCTTGTCTTCGGATTTTTCCTTCACCTCGAAATTCTTTATGGATATCTCATGGGTCAGCAGTGAGCCGATGAGTTCATCATATTTATAGGTGGTTAAATCCTGAGCTTCTTCAACGGCTGTCTTCTTGGCTTGCCAGTCCTTAGGAAGACTTCTGAGTATCTTCTTGACTTGTTCTTCCTCAGTGAAGATTTTTCCAAGTCTTTTGAGCTCATTTATGATGTTGGTGAATCTTGCATTCATCTCAGAGATCCCCTCATCATTGTTCATTTCGAACAGCTCATACAATCTCATTTGCTGGTTGACCTTGGACTCCTTCACCTTGTTGGTTCCTTCGTATGTCACCTCCAGCTTCTTCCAGATCTCCTATGCCGTTTGTACAGTGAACCCGATCTGATGCCTAAGTCAGTTTGTGGAGAAAGGACTAGAGGGTGATCATAATCAGCAAACAAAGTTGTAAATGTAAGATTAATGGAATTGAATGAATTTGTTGACTTTGAGCTGAGCTTACTCTTTATACCGATGTTGAGTTGTAGAAGACGGTTATAGATTGTGGAGTAGGGGGCACGTGTCTCATGTTGATAGGAGGGAGTGTGCCCAAATATGAGGGACATATATCCCTTAAGGCCACTTGGCCCGTGATTCCCAGAATCGGGTGTGATTATGGCAACAATTAGATCCTTAAATGGGTCTAGTGAGACTTCCCAAGTCAAGCTTCTGGTTCACAATCATTTCGCGGTATTTAGTAAAGACGTTATGATAGGGGTATTTTACCCCTATCTTTTAGCGTGATTTACGGGTTAATTTTAGAAGAAATAAATAAGTTTAATTACAAAAATAGAGTGTTTTAATAAAAGAACGAAATAAAAATAAATTTCGTACTTTTGGTTGATTTTCCGTATTTTTGATTAATATTAGTAAATAAAATGTTGGTCCCTTGTAAGGTTGCAAATATAGTTCCAAGGGGGGGTTAGGAACTATTTTACCTTTTTAAAATAATTTGGGCAGATTTCTTTTCTTTAAGAAAAGTTTATATAACAGCGGCGCTTAGCACTCAGCAAGACACTGACTTAGTCAACTAGTGACTAGGACAGCTTCGTTGCTTAGGTCAGGAAATAGCACTTAGAGTCTATTCCTGAACCTGCTCGTTGGTAGCGCACAACTCAGCTTGACCTCTTTTACTTGGTCAGTTTTAGTTTGTTTTAAGCAAGCAATATAAATAAGGAGTTAAGGTTTAGAAATACTTCACTCAGCAGATTTATCCAGGTTCGGCTTCTTCTAAGCCTACGTCCTGTCCCCGGAACACTTCCGAGATTTCAAATCCTCTACTGAGCTCTTTAAAGGTAGAGCCTCAAACCTTTTACAAAATCAGAAGCTGAGTATAACAAGAGTACCTTCCTCTATACCTCTACTCACTTCTATTCTAATTCACCAAGTACTAAAACCGAGTACTCAACTTCTCCTTTCTACTTCTAGAAATGATAAAGATTTTGTCCTAAACAACAATTGCTAGAACACCTTAGATGATTGAAAAAAAATCACTCTAGACTTTTACACAAATGAATAGACTTTGTAGTGTAAGAATTTGCTTTGCTTTTGATGGAGAACTTTTGTATACGTTTGGTCAGCGTAACGGCTTTTGCTCAAAAGTTCTCTTTTGAATGTGGATTCTGAATGCTCTATTTATAGAGAGCTGTGAGAGCTTCTGGTTATTTCAAATAACCGTTGGAGGGAAACGGCTACAAGTCATTTTCACTGAGTCTGCCAGCAGTTCTCTTTAGCCAATCAGATTCCAGCGTCTTCTGTTCTTCGGTCAGTGTGACAGTATGTTCCTCCATTTTGGGTAATGTCAACCAGACAGCTTGCTGTGTCTTCTGGTTTTTACTTAAAGAGGAAATACTTTGTCTGGAAGCTGTCTTATGGTCAGCAGCTGTCTTGTACGTTTTGTCGAGACAGCTCAGCAGCTTCATACCGAAGTTGTCTACGTGGATCTTCTCGATCCTTCTTTACTCAGCATGCGTCTCATTACTTCAACGGCAACGTTTTGAAGACACGCGGGCTGAGTGATCTTGGGTTTGTTTGACTTGGGCCTTGACTTCCATATAGGGCTTGAGCCTTATGATCTTTATGTCTTATGATAAATTATAAACTCAACATTGAACAAACACATTAGTAACAATAAGCCAAAGCATTTAAACTTAGTGTGTTGTAGAATATTTACTTTCACTTAATTAATTTTGTCAAATCAAAATCTTGTGGAAAGGTGTTTCAACATAAAATGTCAAGCTAACTCGGGTCTCGAGATTTGTATTTCAGGTACGAGCAAGGAGTAAAAAATCCACTCAATACGCGAGGCGCCTCATTCCTTACGCGGGGCGTGAAACATGAAGTCAGAAATAATTGCCCTATCCACAGGCACCACGTGAGATCTAGTCAGCATACGCGAGGCGTATGCCAACCTACGCGAGGCGTATGACACATGTCAGAAATGATTAGCCTAATCCTGAAAGTCAGACTGCATGGTCTCCTTGAGTCAACTATCCATACACGGGGCGTACTACCTTACACGCAGGGCGTGCGAGGGAATTCTTCAACATAAAAGTTCAGAGACTCATTTACGCGGGGCGTGCCTCAAGCTACGCACGGCGTAAAAGGACCAAATCAAGCAATAAAAAGTCAGAGTCTCAAACACGCGAGGCGCATCCCAGTCTACGCGGGGTGTGTTTGAGACAACAAGATCTGGAATTGGTCCACATGCAGGAGATTTCTGACGGAATGGGCACACCCGCAGGGCGTGTACACCCATACGCGGGGCGTATTATGGGATTTCTGCATAAAATTATGTTCCTCCATGCTTGCACCTTGTGGAATTACAATCTTACCCCCAGCTTGATGTGTATAAATAAGAGTGACTAGCACTCATCCAAAAGATTTTTTACACCCACATATAGACCATACATATCTTAGACACCTTGTAATTTTTGTCATTTGTAGTTTTAGATTTTGTTTTAGGCTTTATATAGCCAAACTCTTCCACCTTGAGAGCTTGTTCGTTGATTCCGGCATTCCATCAAAGTTTCGCTCCATTTCCGTGCACCAAGCTCGAAAGCTCCACCATCCAAGTCCTAAGAGACGGCTTTGAGTCCGGTTAGCTAGTTCCGAGGGTGGATTCTTCCCTTTTTACTTGCTAATTAGCTTGAACTCATCTTATGTACTAGGCTTGGTTGTAATTCATATTTACATTCTTCATATTTATAATCTATGATTCATAATCTTCTTTTCTATATATGTGTTGATGTTTGTTACTTGTTTTGATATTCATAATTGATTATTGTGTAGGAGAACGCGATTTCCGACGCCATTCGGGCTATCTTTAGGGATTCATATAGGTGTTGCCTTACCGGAAGTGACAAACCAGAAACCATAGGAATTGACAAGCCACGGAACTTACGGGCCCTAATTTCTGGTCCCAAGCATTAGACACGCCTTGACTAGGAACCACGTAGTCTAAGTACTTCACGGGTCGGTTACACTACACATAGTCGTCTTTGCAAGAGCAAACCATCAACCGTATAAACATTAGAAGTCGTTATTTGTCATAGTTATAACTTATCGCATCCACATCACTTCGTAGAGTTTTGTTATATAAATTCGCCTCACCCGTAGTTAGGAGTAGTTTGTAGTTGGTCCCCATATCAACCTCAAAGTATTCACCGCTTAAATAACGTATAAAACCGAGTCGTTTAATACTTGCAGTTATAAATCCAGTGGATTCGATACCCGGTCTTAACCGGATTATTACTTGATACGATGGGGTACACTTGCCCCTAAGTAGTGACGTCTAGTAAATATAGAGCATTTAGAAAGATCACATCCATAGTCGTAACGCACTTACCGTAATATACATTTTGTCGTAGAAAACACTACACTAGACGGCACGCATCAAGTTTTTGGCGCCGTTGCCGGGGATTTATAATATCTTGCAATATTAGACAAAAACCTTTTATTGTTAGTTTAAGCATTCTTTTTGTATAAATTGTTTATATCGACTTCTTTTATATTATCCTCTTTTTGTGAATAATTTATTTTGTTGTTGGTAATGATCTTTTTCATGGTATGATGCCTTATAGTCGTCATCTGTGGGACGGCCACAAGGATGACGAGTGTTCGCACCAACAATCAACCTCGCAACTCGATGTGGTAATCTCTATGCTTAAAGATATTCATGTGAGATTATCTAACACTGAGGCATTCTGTAGGGATTTGGGAAATCAAATCGCTAGATTGAAGTCTCGTATCGATTAAACCGCGGACGAATCAATTAGAGACGCCAATCCGGGTGATCAAAATGTGGAGCTCGAGTTAATTGAGCTCTCTCAAAAGGACTCTCCAAATTCCGAAGGTTGTCTCAACTGTGAGGAGCCGGAAATCCTAATCGATGCGCCGGCTGCGTGTGAACCCATGGAAAAGTATCCAAAACTAGAAGAGTTTGAGGTTTATTCTAACTCGGAATATTTCACTCTTTTTGAACTACCAAACGAGTCAAAAGGGGAGCAAACTAAACTCTTCAATAACTTCTTTAAATACAGCTTTTGGTTTTTATTAAATTCCTTTGAATCTAACAACCTGTTCTGCAGGTACGGATTGTTTATTCAAGAATTTGAATTTCTAACGCGAATGGAAGCATACACCTAGGAGGAAATTCTAAGTCGAGCTCACCGACTATAAAGTAGCACTTCTTGGGAGGCAACCCAAGCTCGAATAAGGGAGTTTTTCGTTCCCAACTTTTACTTTCCACATTTCGTTTTCCGACCGATTCATTTCATTTCTTTGAGTTATTCTTATCAATTTTTATCTTCATTTCTATTTTTATTTTTATTTTTATTTCTATTTTTCATAAATTAAAGGAAAAACAAATCCCATATTAATCCAAAAATTTTAAGCTACGCGGGACGTACAACCCCATACGTCTCGTGCATCTGTGTGTCTGCCCATTTTACTCAATAAAGACACACTACGCGGGGTGTATCTCCTACCACACCCCGTGTACCCGTCGGTGAGTAAACCCTTTTCGAATAAACGCCACGTGGGAGGACACGCGGGACGTGCCCCAGGGCACGCCTCGCGTATCCTCGGGGAGTTGTGAATTACAACTCCCCATGGCAGCTTTTTCTCCTAACTTCCCATCACTCCTCTTCCCCATATACCTTTCCCACTTCCACACTCCACCCCCTCTTCCATCCAATCAACCTCCATCTTTTCAAATTCAAATCTTCAACTTCCCTCCACAATAAATTTTGTATTAACTACCCCCTTAATTACAATTTAAAAACATAAAAATATTAAAAAGAATTAATAATTAAACATAAAAATCATAAAATCAATTAAAAACTCATTAAAAACTCATAAACCATAAAATTAAAAATCAGAAAACTGCTAAAAAACCGAAAAAAAATCCTTTAACTTCCTCCTCTTACGCGGGGCGTATCCCCATGTACGCCCCGCGTCCTCGCCCCTTTTTCCATCAAAAAGGGGCAGGAGGCATGATACGCGAGGCGTGCTTCCCTTCACGCCTCGCGTACCATGCCATTTTTGCGTTAATAAAGGTCATGGGGAGGGATACGCGTGGCGTGGCCCCTTCACGCCCCGCGTACCCCTCTGGGAATCCGAGTTTTACTTGGATTCCCCACTTCTCCCCTATATAAACCCCTCCTTTTCTCCTCCTTCTTCCTCACAACTCCCTCAACCTCCTCACAACCTTCCTCCACACTCTCTCAACCCCTCAAATCACACCATGGTTAGGCGAAAGCAAACCGCCGACATGCGTCCCCCACGGTCCACTCGGGCCTGGTCTTCCCGTTCCGCACAAAACCAACAACCACCACCATCACCCGAACAGGAACAAACACCACCACTCACCCGCATCTACCGAGCTCTTTTTCATCTCCTCACCGAAGAGGAAGCCCAAAATTATCAAACACTTTCCGCCGCCCACATTATGGAGCTTCCTTACATCGAGCGTAGCACTCTTGATCGTTTTGATCTTGGGGGCGCCTTCGAGGACCGCCTCCGTGCTTTCAATTGGCTCGATCATTATCGGGCACGCCATAACGTCTATTCTTCGTTAGTCGTGGAATTCTACACCTCCCTAGAATCCAACAATGTTCCGGGAGCCGCCCTCTTCAACTTCTGCCTCCACAACCGACCTTTCACCATTGACACCCAATGGATCCGCAATCATTTCACCAAACAAGCGGAGGCGGGCATTGCACATTGGCCCGATGGTGTTTCCGCTCATGATTTTTGGACCTCCATCACCGGGTCTGAGGATTACGATGTCTCCAACCTCCGCCCATCTCTCATCCGTGATTCGATCCTCCAACTTCTCCACCGCTTCATCTCCTTCTACTTTTCGGGGAAGTCAGAGTCCACCAAGGTCAATAAGGACGAACTTTTGGCACTCTATTGTTGTGCCAATAACCGCACCTATGACCTTTCCTATCTCGTGGCCGTCCAACTCCACCACATTTCCACCCGGAAACGTGGCAAAATTGGGTTAGGCCATCTCGTCACCATCTTCGCCACCTCCGCTCTTGGCGCAGCTGCCCTCAATCGTCTCCCAAGCCTTTTGCCTCGGCCCTTGGAGAAAAATGCCTTCAAATCTCTTAGGCGCTCCACATCGGGCCCGAGTGAAACCTCGGGGGCGGCCCACTCACACGAGGATGAGGGTTCGGATTCGGATATGGGTCTCAACTTCAGTCCACCACCCCTTCATGACTTCAACTCCCTTTATGCCCGGTTGGATATTTTGGAGGATAACCAACGTCGTGATCGGGCCCACTTTGACTCCCGCTTCGATTCCCTAGATGCTCGCCTCGACGCCTCCGAGGCTCAACGGCAAGCGGATAGGGCTAGCTTTGACACCTTCACCAACGCCTTCTACACCCACTTCAACATCCACGGAAATCCCCCTCCGCCTCAACCATAGTTCCTATTTCTTTGGTTTCTTTCGTTTTGTATTCTCTTTCGTGTTTTAATTCATGTTTCCGTTGTTAGTTTTATTATCTTTTTCTTGTACTTTCCTTTTTCTTTTTAATATATTTCTCTTTATGTTTCGTGTTGAGTCGTCTTATTTTCATTTTTTGCACCATCAATAAAATTCACGCAGGGCGTACCCCCTTGTACGCCCCACGTGATCCTCATTTTTCTCACATAAAAAGTTCAGAAACCCAAACACGCAGGGCGCCCCTCATACTGCGCCCCGCGTATTTGAGTCTCTGCCACAAAATAAGACGCACTCCTACGCGGGGCGCCTTCCAGGGGCACGCCTCGCGTAGGACCAAACCTTTAAAGGGCCTAATTTTCATTTCATGTTTATTGTTTTTGTTTTTCTCTTCTTTTACGACGTCCTTGGAATAGACGTCATTTTAATAACGCGGAGGGCCGTACAACCCCGCACTTTCAGTTTATTTTGCACTAACAAAAACAAAAATAAATAAAAATCAAATAAACAACAAAATAATTGAACTAATTTATCGATTCTGAAATTTTTTCCGACACACTACCTCTCCCTCGGAAATAAAATAAAAGTTCGGTTATTTGTCCTTAAAATAAAAAGACGGAACACAAAGGATCGGTTTTAGTAAGAAATTTTAGTCTTAATTTTGAAGTTCTAGAATTTATGCAAAGCCTAGGTTTATAATAAACAAAAGCATCGAGTCCTAACCCACATGTCATCTCCATAATGAAATTTAAAAAGGCAATAAAAACGGGATGTTTGAAAGTTTAGCGAAGACTCGAAGTACACAATTTGAACCCAAAATTTTGTGAGGTAATTTTGAGCCTAAAGGAGTTCGTACGAGAACTCTATTTCTTTCATAATTTTTCGAGAGCTTTGACTTCACTCGACTCATAGAGTTTGCACCTAATACCGGGTTAAGTACACCTATTTTGGTTAAAATGGCAATAGATGATAAAACGAACCCACTTAGTCTAATTCTTTTCTTAATTTATTTTTCTCGTTTTCATCAACCTCTAGGAAACCCCCTTGAGCCTGTTAACCGACTTTTCTTGTTAATACCCTTTTAACTATTAACCTTTTTTCCTCTTGTTTAGATACCAACAAAATTAATTCGCACCTTAAATAAGCCAAGGCCTTGATAAGTAAGCACTATAAGCTTTCGAAATCGTTTTTGTGCCGCTCTCAAAACAAAAAGAAAAAGAAAAACACAATAAAGAGCAAAAGGCATTCTCAAGCTCCACCCGAGCAATTTCGAGTTATATTTTACAAACTTGCCAAGGCCAAAATAAAAGCACGGTGCGATCATCAAAGTGGTATTTAAACTCGAGTTTCTAAAAATTAACCACTAAAAAAGCCACCCACATTACAACCCCCCCCCCCTCCGGGTTTATTTTTAATATTGTCTAAAACCATAACATAGGAGGAAAAACCCGAATGAAAATGCAAACTCAAAGTGATCTCGGATAAGTGCAAAGAAGAGTGCTAAAACACCGACCCACCAAAGTTTGAGCGTAAGAGTGAAATCCCTTGGTGAGGTACTATCGGGTTCTCAAAAGATAATCAACCCCCGTTAATATTGCCTATTAATTTTGATCATGGAGGTTTTAAATAAGTTTTGGTTACTCAATTGTTTGCGTGGGTATTCACCGAAAACTTTGCATAAAACTTTAACTTTGAAATCACGCACTTGGTAAAACCAACCGATGGTTTGTTTCTTAATAATCTCAATCCCTTGTCTTTCGATTTCTTTTACTTGAGGATAAGTAAAACTTTAAAGTCCGAGGAGGTTTGATAGGGGTATTTTACTCCTATCTTTTAGCGTGATTTACGAGTTAATTTTAGAAGAAATAAATAAGTTTAATTACAAAAATAGAGTGTTTTAATAAAATAACGAAATAAAAATAAATTCCGTACTTTCGATTGATTTTCCGTATTTTTGATTAATATTAGTAAATAAAATGTCAAGCTAACTCGGGTCTCGAGATTTGTATTTCAGGTACGAGCAAAGAGTAAAAAATCCACTCAATACGCGAGGCGCCTCATTCCTTACGCGGGGTGTGAAACATGAAGTCAGAAATAATTGCCATATCCACAGGCACCACGTGAGATCTAGTCAGCATACGCGAGGCGTATGCCAACTTACGCGAGGCGTATGACACATGTCAGAAATGATTAGCCTAATCCTGAAAGTCAGACTGCATGGTCTCCCTGAGTCAACTATACATACATGGGGCATACTACCTTACACGCAGGGCATGCGAGGGAATTCTTCAACATAAAAGTTCAAAGACTCATTTACACGGGGCGTGCCTCAAGCTACGCACGGCGTAAAAGGACCAAATTAAGCAATAAAAAGTCGGAGTCTCAAACACGCGAGGCGCATCCCAGTCTACGCGGGGCGTGTTTGAGACAACAAGATCTGGAATTGGTCCACATGCAGGAGATTTCTGATGGAATGGGCACACACGCAGGGCGTGTACACCCATACGCGGGGCGTATTATGGGATTTCTGCATAAAATTATGTTCCTTCATGCTTGCACCTTGTGGAATTACAATCTTACCCCCAGCTTGATGTGTATAAATAAGAGTGACTAGCACTCATCCAAAAGATTTTTTACACCCACATATAGACCATACATATCTTAGACACCTTGTAATTTTTGTCATTTGTAGTTTTAGATTTTGTTTTAGGCTTTATATAGCCAAACTCTTCCACCTTGAGAGCTTGTTCGTTGATTCCGACATTCCATCAAAGTTCCGCTCTATTTCCGTGCACCAAGCTCGAAAGCTCCACCATCCAAGTCCTAAGAGATGGCTTTGAGTCCGGTTAGCTTGTTCCGAGGGTGGATTCTTCCCTTTTCACTTGCTAATTAGCTTGAACTCATCCTATGTACTAGGCTTGGTTGTAATTCATATTTACATTCTTCATATTTATAATCTATGATTCATAATCTTCTTTTCTATATATGTGTTGATGTTTGTTACTTGTTTTGATATTCATAATTGATTATTGTGTAGGAGAACGCGATTTCTGACGCCATTCAGGCTATCTTTAGGGATTCATATAGGCGTTGCCTTACCGGAAGTGACAAACCGGAAACCGTAGAAATTGACAAGCCACGGAACTTACGGGCCCTAATTTCTGGTCCCAAGCATTAGACACAGCTTGACTAGGAACCACGTAGTCTAAGTACTTCACGGGTCGGTTACACTACACATAGTCGTCTTTGCAAGAGCAAACCATCAACCGTATAAACATTAGAAGTCGTTATTTGTCATAGTTATAACTTATCGCATCCACATCACTTTGTAGAGTTTTGTTATATAAATTCGCCTCACCCGTAGTTAGGAGTAGTTTGTAGTTGGTCCCCATATCAACCTCAAAGTATTCACCGCTTAAATAACGTATAAAACCGAGTCGTTTAATACTTGCAGTTATAAATCCCGTGGATTCGATACCCGGTCTTAACCGGATTATTACTTGATACGACGGGGTACACTTGCCCCTAAGTAGTGACGTCTAGTAAATATAGAGCATTTAGAAAGATCACATCCATAGTCGTAACGCACTTACCGTAATATACATTTTGTCGTAGAAAACACTACACTAGACGGCACGCATCACGTTGCATCTTCTATCTTCTAAGAGTAGGTTCAGACTTTTGTAGCGCTACGTGGTAGAGTTATATTTGCTTGATATCACTTCCTACCTATGTTGGTGGAAACTGAAACTGAGAAATGTTATTTCTTAAAAAAAAAATAGCTAGGAATCGTTAATGAAAAAGGAGGAAAATGGAAATTGAAACAGACGGAAACTAATTAAAAGAGTGGACCTAGGGTCCTAGTACCAAACTCGTCAGCTATCGGCGAGAGTGGGTCGCATGCTAGTCGGGGGATATACTAGGAACAACCCTTTTGGGGCCTTCCTGAGCTCAACAAGAATAGAAATAGTGTGTGGAACAAAAAGGTAAAAGCTCATTTGATTCTGATTTACAGTACCGTTATGAGCCAAAAAAAATCCATGCAAAATAGCTTCCTACTTATTAAGTCAATCCCATCAATTTTCTCATTATAGAAAGCACGAGAAAATGCAGAAAAACAAGATCAATAAGATAAAATTTCAAATTCCCAATTCATTCCACCAAATACAAATTAAAGGCTTAATACATCATTTGTCCCTTGAATTTGTCCAAAAAACTTGATTGGCCCCTAAACTTTTAAAATATCCTAATACCCCCTCAACTTGCATAAATTGTTCAGTTAGCCCCTTGAACTTGCGCAAAATGTAATCAATTAATCACTCGGTTGCAAAAATTTAAGTTAAATGCAGAAAATGTATTGTACGCATTTAAAAAAAGTAAAATGACCAAGATCGGAGTATGCGGCTCTAATATTAGAGAAGAAAAGTTTTATAGTTGAATAAGTAATAACTTCATTTTTAATCTAATTTTGAATTATGTAATAACATTTCTACCGCATTTAATTTAATTTTTTGTAATCGAGTGATCAATTGATTACATTTTACGCAAGTTCGTGGGACTAACTAAACATTTTATGCAAGTTTAGGGGGCTATCGGGACACTTTGAAAGTTCAGGGGGCCAATCAAGCTTTTTGGACAAGTTCAGAGGACAAATGATGTATTAAGCCTTGTAATAATAAACGTAAAACTATGTAGTTTTGTGTAAAGTTTAGTTTTGTAAGTTTCAAAACTAAGTAGGTTTATGTTAAAAAAAAGTCAAATAGATATAGCTAATGAGCTGTTCACGAACGAAGCTTATGAATAGAATTAACGAATTGTTCGCTAGCAGCTCACAAACAGAATGTTGAAATTAAACTCAAAATTGAGCTGAAGCTTATCGATTTCTTAT